>NC_090924.1:665779343-670779343 GCF_040938575.1 Ambystoma mexicanum | reverse complement strand
GCCAGATGGCACTTCCTCACTTGCCCTCCAGCCAAAAAGGTTAATAACACTCTTTTAAGGGTCACGGTACACCCAGAGCAAACAAATAGCAGCATGTCCATTGTGTATCTCTGTAGAGTCCTGGCCCAATGCCCATGCTCTCGATTCTTCTCAACTATGGCCCAGTTTTTCACTGACACCATCATTCATCTAGAAAGGTAGGCAAAGAGCTGATCAGCAACTTTTAAGCTCATCTGCACTGAGTGTACTCCAATTCCAGTTTTAGAAGTGCCTGTCTGGAATTTTGATTCCGGCCCATAGACCGTGAGTTATAGAACCAATGCTCTGCTCAGGCCAGCTTTTCAGGCTGGAAAGTGGTTTGGTTGCCATAGGTCTGCCAATTTGGCTGTGGTGTCTGAGCAGTTATAGATATGACACGGGATCCCCTTTCAACTATGATGTCTTAGGGAGTTCCGACCTGAGAAATAGCACTTTCTGTTTCACAAGACCACCCAACCACAGATAGAGAATTTAAGGTGGTCTGATGTGTCTCTCCTGTCATTACCTAAGCAAGACTGGTCTGAGTGCAGTTTCAATGTTTTATTCCAGATTGGAAAAATGATCTGACTAGCTGTCAGTTGTCGCAGTCACATCTAAGTGGCCAGAAAGTGTGCCAGGAGCCAAGTCTAGCAGGAAAATCATGGGTCCTGGCTAAACAACCAACTCCTGGCTATGCCCTGCCTCAGAATTCTTGGTCTTCTTATCTAGGAACTGGCCAGGGCTTTCTGCTTGCACCAGTTCCTTGTTTTTTCAATAGACCAGGGCATTTGCTTTATGCTTGTTCCATATTTTGGAGTGACTCAGGACCTCTGCCCTGCACCTGATCCTCTGCCTCCCTCAATAGGCTGACCAGAGTGGGACAGTCCCTCTGTACCTCCCCGGTTGACCTGGTACATCAGCTGAAAACAACTGTTTCAGCTATGACAATCTTTTCAGGTCTGAAACTTCCCCGTTCACCATTTCAGATTCCTTTTTAATGCCAGTAGGTTATCATGGGATTACTGAACCCAGTGCTATCTTCATAGGTACCTCAGTGGCTGCTGAACCCTCTCTTGCAGGAGTAGGCGTTTTGGGGGGTTTCAAGTCTGGACTGGAGTTTTCAGCGAGAATGGTCTCTTGCACTCTCCAGATGAGGAACCCTCAGGGCTATGGCCCTCAAGCACTTTCTCCTGTGCTTCTCTCAGAGTTAACACTCTAGTCACTGCCTGAACTATGTCTGGGTCAGGAAAGTAATTAGCCAACAAATACCCTACTGGAATGAAGTCCTTGACTGCAACATGGTTCAGGGAGGTTTTACCCCTCTAACTAAGCTACCATTGCCAAAAGAAAGTACGTAAAACCATCAAACCGCCTTATCAGCTGATTTGGTCCTGGTATTGTTTGTTTGTTTGTTTGTTTATTAATTTGTAATGTGCGCCAGACCCAGAGGTAACTGGGCGCAGCAGAAAGAATATGCAAAGCTTACAATGTTACTGCCCTTCCTTCACTGATTGCTTCCTGACAGTTCTGATACTCGCAGCTGCATCACACAAAGCGGGAGACGTTTCCCCATTTCTGGACACATGGTCCAGAAATATTCCAGTATTGGCGGGAACTGGAGCCCCTCAAAGGACCCAGTTCCATTCCCACTCAGACCTAGGGGATTTTCGACCACTCTCAGGCTTAGTGGGACTTCAAGTGTTAAGATGCCCATACTGTCTATGGTCCCCTCTTACAGGAATCCAACCATCACATGGGCTTCCTTGGGTCTCCCCTCACAGGCCAGTTCTCCCTTTCTATGTCCGACCACCATGGGCCCTCTTCATGCCCCTTGCTGTGAGGCTAACAACCTTGGTGTCATCTTCAACTCCACCCTATCCTTCTTTCCTCACATTTCGGATGTCTCTAAGAAGTCGAACTATCAGCTGCACCTCCTCAGAGGTATTCTTCTTTTTCTCACTTTCCACCAGAAACTCACTGTCTCCAGAGCTCTGGTCCTCTCTAGGCTGGACTTTTGCAACAACCTCTTTCTGAATCTTCCTGTCTCTTGGTTTCACCTGTCCGTTTCTGTCCATTTTTTTAATTTGCCGTAACCTTCCCAATATCATGACAGTGAGGGATGAGATAGTTCAGGAGACTCCTTTCTATCTATGGACGACTTGATCTCTTCTTTTTCTGGGGTTGGTAAACCAGCAGACTTGAATCTTGCTTCTGAATCAGTACCTACTGAGGTGGCTTATACTAACAGAGCAGACTCTCCTATACATTAGACTGTCAGTATAAATGCTGAATGGAAGGATTAGTGAACAAGGGCATACCTGATGGTGTGTGGCTTCTGCAATGCAGCAGTCTAAGTAACCTGCCATTTTGAAAACCTACAATCAGCAATGAATTTTGAATAAATCATTCTCTTTTTAAAGGCATGTTCTACCCAATAGATATGCTTGATTAATGAATACTATGTTCAGAAAGCGAAATATTGAATACCTCAGTACTAACACATAACTGCTCAACCAGTCATTTGATAATGCATAGGCGCACAAGGTGAATCAATTGTTTGTTTTGGTTTTGCTATAGATTATTGATCACTGAACTGGCTTAAACGTTCAACTTTATTTATTTTTTACATCATTGAATCCTCTCATAATACAGTTAATTACTCCTAAACATGTTGAATATGACACTTTCTGGAACTAGTATTCCTTAATCGATCATATCTGTTGGGAAGAACGGGCGTATTGCCTTCAATTTAGGAAATGATGCGGCATCACCATCACACATTAATACTGGCCGGCATGAGAGCTGTCATTGCCAGTTTTCTCTACTTTTACAATCTCTATGTTGAGATGTTCATCAATTTGGTCTTTCAGAGAACTGCAGGGTATCTATAGGGGATCTGCTTCCTGCATTTATTTCTTATCTGGCCTGTACTGAGATTCTTCCTTCATTCTGGGGATCTTGCTCTGCTTCTTAATGCTTTCAAGAATTCCGCCTTCGAGCCATTCTTCTCAAATTCCTTGGTTTAAATGTTTTGTTTTTGTTGGCAGTTACAACAGCAAGGACGTTCAGGGGGTTTGGAATTGGACTCTGTTTGGTGCCTGTTGTGTTCCAAAAATCAGCCATTTCGACATTTCATCAATAATTTATTTAACTAGAATAATAAGCTCTATCTTTACTCTGCAGATGAGCCAAGCCTCTAAGTGCTCCTTCTCTTCCTTCCCGCCACTCTACCCCATCCCCTCTCCACTTCACTGCCAAGATTTCCTGGTGGAATTGCTGATAAACAGAAAGAATGTGGCACCTGCCCAGGAAGAAAAACAACCCTTTTTAAGGGTATTTCTTCAATTAGTATTTCAAGATGCTGTACACGGGGAGTGTCTTGTATTGAAGCCATAACCAACGCCAGATGATTGTTGCCCAAAACATCATCAATGATTAGAGTGAATACAGCCAATCACTCTCCTTATATCAGATATCATGGCCCTAACCTATCATAGTTTAAAATGCAAAGAGTTCCTGGTGATGACCATGTCTGCTCGATGAGCTGTAATCATGGATCAAGTTACATCGGACACTGCTAGGGGACAATGATCAAAACGTCAAATCCGTTTATGCAGGGTAGGTTGTTTCACTAGTACTTGGCCACTTACAGCATGCCACAACATCTTGCTTGAAAATGATCAGCCTATACTTTTATCTTTGATTTCTGATGTGTATCTTTGGCCTGCAATTAATGACTATCACTTCAAATTGGTGAGTGATCAGGAAGGTGTCATATCCATGTTCTCACAATAAACCCATGTATGGGTTCGAAAAGGACATCCGTTTGTGGCACCATGTGGTGTGTTAATGCGATCCCCCAGCAGCTGGAAACGTCTTTGAGCCAGGTTTTTGTGAGCTGCCCCTTAAAGAGGTATTCTCAGTGAAGCATAACAACAAACAAATAGAAAGGTCTCTCTCCATGGTCCCTTTTGGGCTCTGTCTGGGGAGGGGAGAATCAGCAAGAGTCTTACATTATCTTAAAATAGTGATTGTGGCATTCCAGTAGGCTCATGTAGTGATAATGAGTATTATTTAAAATTAAAGAATTATTTTTTTATTATGCCCTTAAACCAGAGACCATTCTCTAAGCGGGGGACCAGGATTCCAACCTATGTTGCTCTGCGTTGTCTTGCTTCAAAGACAAACACATCGCATCTGAGTTATCCTCCTGGCGAGAGCATGAGGGCAGTCTAATGTGTGACAGGCCGAATCTAAGACTGCCTTTCAAAATGGCAGCTGAGTTGACTCACGACAGTGCACGAAACTACATAGCTGAGCCGAACGAATGGGAGCCATTGTCTTAATCCTTTTGTGAGAGTAACAACTGCACATACATATTTTTGCTTAATATTCAGAGAGAACCCAGGACTGGGTCTTTATAAGAACACTAGCTATTCCTTCCTTGCTGTGGGTGTCATGATGTGGTAAATGAGTAACTGAACAGGTTGGAGAAAGCCCAGGAAGACAAAGGAGGTGAGGCGGAGAAGGGTTAGAGGGAGAGAAATGGAAATGGGGCAGTTGAAAGGAGAGTAGGTGGCAGGAGAGAGAAGAGGAGGTGGAAGCAGAGATGGGGAAGAGATGGAAGGAGTGAGGAGAAAGGAAGCACAAGTAGTGAGGAGAGAGGTACTAAAGAAATTGGAGAGAAATGTGAAAGGAATAGGAAGAGAGGAACTGGAGAAGAAAGAGGAGGAGGAAAGAGAAGAACTGAAATGGAAGGGGTGAGAAAGGAGGAGGTGAAAGGCAAATTAAAGGACATGCAGCGAAGGAGAAGAGAGAAGGAGGGATAATCCGAGAGAAAGGTGGGTGGAAGAAAGAGGAGGGAGGTAAGTGACTCACATTGGGGATCTGGAAGAGAAAGGCTCAAGGATGGGAGGAATATCCCCAAGGAAAAAAGAAAGGGATACAGAGAGCACATAGGAAAGACAGTAAAGATTGAGAGGAAAGCGCCCATTCAGGGGCAGCTGGAAGGAGAACTATGGAAGGAGGTAGAAGCTAATACTAGCGAGAAGAAGAAACAGACAAGTGAAAAGTCCCAGTCTAGGAAGAGGGCAACTATGGGCACCTTGTGGAGCCTCTAGGTGGCACTTAAGTAAAGAAAGCGAAAAGGGGTGCAAGAGAGGTACTCCTTGGCACAAGAGTGTTGGACCCTTCGAGAAGGAGGGTATTTATTTGGTGTCCACAAAAATCATGAACTAGGCAAATTAGGATTAAGGCACAAAGCCTTTATTATTTGTAGAATAACTATGTATTGCTCATTATTAACTCTCAAGCCCCAAACATGAAAACGAATACATAATAATATTCAATGAATCAGACATTCTGAATACTCATTTGATTAAAAAATATGCTAACACAATTTTGACACTTATCCTAGAAATCATACCGCATCGTGTAAAAGTGTGAATTATTTGGGAAACAAATCAGTCAAACCTGCAGGAAGAGAACCCCCATATTTCCTTTTTCTTTTGTAGTTTACTAGTTGCTTGTCGATGGGTAGGTTCCACCCCAGCTCAAGACACCCCCTGTAGGGACAGTTCATGCTATGTGCCTAGACAGCTGCAACCTATCTGTTGATGGACAACCCCTAAATTCAGATGAATATCATACCAGCTGTTTTATGGTTTCACGCTTTAGATCCTGTGCAGAGACTCGTGATACAGCAAAATTGAGATTGCATTGTTATTGGACTTCCCATAACCCTCTTTCTTTCACAGTCAGAATGCTTATCTTCACCTCCCTGCAGCATTGGCACCCATTTCCTATCCAAAACATTTTTCACCCATCTTTTTGTCTGACACCTCAAGGAATCCAGACTCCAGCTTTTTTTGCTCCTGCTCTTCATTTCAACAACATATCTGTGAGGAACTCCTGCAGGGTTTCAGTGTCATTCAGAAACCAAGTTATGAGGATGCCAGAGTAGCAGCTAAGAAGATGTGGGTGAGGAGGTTGGAGGGGGGGTGTAATTTTGCATGTGGCTGTGCGAGAGATTTGACACTGGTAGATTTCCAGGAGAAATGACCAAGAATTCGAGGACCCACCACAATCACCTGAGGAATGCTTGACAACAACATTTAAGCTCTGATCGACAAATGTCCCAGCAAGCACAGTGGGAAAAGTAGCTCCAGAAGATAAAGTGAGCTTTGAGCTGGATCTCACCCAACGTACTAAGGAAAATGAAAGCGTACCAGGGTTCTCATATCTAAGGCAGCCCCTTCTGTGACCCAAACGTCCTCCCACAACTGTTGCTACCCAACCAACGGCAATGAGTGGAGTCCCTAGACTGACCTGTAGCATTACCTTCCTATTACAGTTCCTTGTTGCACAAAGGGTACAATGTCATTATTTGAGCAGAAGAGAAAGAGTTTGATATTGGAAATGTTAGATTATTAAATGGGTACTGTCTGTAGAGGCTAGCGGAATGAGTGCATGGTGGTCCTTACAAGTCTTTTTTGGGGGTTTCCGTGAC
Organism: Ambystoma mexicanum; assembly: GCF_040938575.1. NCBI lineage: Eukaryota > Metazoa > Chordata > Amphibia > Caudata > Ambystomatidae > Ambystoma > Ambystoma mexicanum. The sequence continues at coordinate 670,772,817 of NC_090924.1, read as the reverse complement.
CTCTAACAAATGCTGTGTGATTCCTTTCATACCTTTTTATGCTTGCTATGTCATGTTATTATTTGCTTTATGTTGTCTAAAGATTGTCTACACCCATAACCAGCTGCTCATCAAGATCTCCACCGACTGCTCCAAGCACTAACACACTCAAATTCTATTTTTCCAACAAGCAATATGGATTGCAACTAAGCCACCACTACAGGGTGATTGGACCGCCTCCCTACAGACTTCAAACATCAGAACACTACACCTCTATAACTATCTTACATACTGACGACACCACTAGTGCATCCTAGTAACACGGGCACACAAGGCTCCTCTCTGGATACACATGCCTTCTTGTTCTTGACACAGTGTAACACCTGATAGTATGGAGAAGCCTGGTTTGTTATCATTACAGAATCATTATACATTGTTAGAGAATCATTAACCATTTAGAGACACATGTTATATTTGTAGAAACATGTAGAGATATGTTGTTATGTATTATGTATGCATCCATAGAGACACGCATTGAGTGTGCACTTAGAATATGCATTGAATATGCATTGAGCTTTAAGTATAGTGCTTGGTATGAATGAATGTGTGCATAACATTCAAGCAGAGAGAAAGCATGAAGCCATTCCACTTAATGAGACACACAGAAGAGCCGCGGAGTGCGGAGAGATTGTTATGAGTTACAGTGTACAAGTATGCGTAAACAGTTGATTGACAGAGTTAACACAACCCTTGTCCGAGTGGAGAGGGATGCTGGCCTTATCAGCCTGGGCTGGTGCTTCGCAGACAGAGAGAAAGCGGGGGTAGGAAGCGCCATGAAGGGAGAAGGGCTTTGGCTCACAGAGACATGCAGAAGGATAGAGGGATTTGAATGGAGAAATATGAGGAGATGGTGTACCGCAGGCAGACAGAAGATAGATATGGGGCCTCATTACGACCCTGGCGTTGGACCATGGTGCTCTTAGCACCATGGTCCATGCCGGATTCCGCCATGGTGGATGGCGGAATTACCGCCCCATTACAAGGTTGGTGGGGCGGTAATTTCCCATTCACCTTGGCCCCTTCCCCATTCCCATTTTTGGCCCATAGGGCACAATGGGAATGGGGAAGGCGCTAATTACGGCACCGTAAATTACGGTGCCGTAATTAGCACCAAGATCCCTTAGCGGGTTGGACTTTAACGCCTGCAAAAAGCAGGCGTTAAAGTGTGAATCGGGCATTAAGGGTTTAACGGCGCCGCAGCCTTTTACGTCGCCGTTAACCCCTTAACGCCAGGGTTGTAATGAGGCCCATGGTATGGATATGATGACAAATGTCACGATGACCAGAACACGCAGTGATTGAAAAGTACAAGACATGCATCACAGACATTTAGGCACTGCTCATATTCACAGACAGAAAGAGAAGCATTTTAGCTTAGAGGGAGAACGGGTGTAACCATGGATATGTATACGTCATTGAACAGTATAATGAGAGGTGAGGCTCTGAGATTTGAGGTAGTAGCTGCTCTCTGCTGGTCTGCTCTCTGAGGAGAGAGGGAGTTGTTAGTTCGAGATGCTAGTTGGAGCTGGAGATGGCACACTGACACTCTGAGAGATCGAGAGATGACTTGGAGAGGCGTTTGGGAGTGATTGGATGTACTTCGGGAAGCGGATTTGGCTGATATGCAGATGGGGAAACATTCTGAGCCGAGCTGATGAGATCGACCTGGCAGGGATCTGGCAGAGACAGCCCTGGTCCTGACTGACTGGCTGGTTGCAGAGTTAGCAGGAGAGGAGAGACAGAGCAACACAGAGAGAAAAGGGGGAGTATTGCTGAATAAGACATGTGCATGGGGAATTAGAGCAGACACTCACACAGAGCTATAAATGGGGTAATCAGACTGGGTTTGTCTTAGAGAGAGAGTGTGAAGTATGGTGTGGAATGGAGAGGAATGGTGTGGAATGGAGAGGCTATTAGATTGCTTGCATTAGAAGCCTGTAAGGCTTATAGTTATTGCATTGCTGGTAGATTTGCACCAAAAGCATAAAAGGTGCAAATTCGAGATTTGCATTATAGTAGTATTTGCATCATGCATTGCTATGCATGAATAAAAGTGTTTCTATTGTTGAATCGATTCATGTGTTTTCTTTGTGTCTTATGTTAGTGTGTAATAGAAAAAAGGGCCAAATCCCAAATTTTTTGTTGTTGGGGGAACAATTCTCAAAAAGGGACGGGGGATCATATGAGAAAAGGGGTGGCACAAGGGGCACTGAGAATTGATTACCCCTCACTACTTCGACTCTTGAAAAAGGGATTGAACAGTTATGGTCACATACAATGAAGTATACAGCTCAACATTTTACAAACAAATAGACAGTGCGTGATGTTCATAAATCGAGAAAAGGCAAAAATAGCCCAGAACACAGAAAAATTGAGAAAATATAATTTTAATCATATAAGTGTTTAAAAAGGCTAAAAAGCAAAAAAGCAATACATACATCAAGTTTCAACCAGAGGTGCAAATACAAGCTGTGTCTAACTATTACGCCAGACTAGAAAAAGAAGAAAGGCAAAAGAGAGGAGAGGGATGGGTAAATCAATACACCCTATACTCCTAAAGATAATGACATACAACGCCTGCGATTAGACATTGTTTGAGATGTAAGGTGTCGACATGTTTCGGCCAGCTGATAGATTGGACATTTTCTCAAGTGTCCATACATAAAATGGTGTAATGGCCATCTTCAGGACAGGTGATTTCTTCACAATACGCCTTATATACGATGTAGATAGGACATTATAGATTTGTTTACACTAGGACGAGTGTGATATGAACGGTTGAAAAATTAACCGTCTGGCAATGTGCACAGCTTACGTCTGAAGACATGTGGGCTCAATGGATTATGGATTCTCTGGCAAAGAGCACCTGGTCTATTAGTATTGAGGTATGCTAGTGGTTCATTCCTGCATATGCTGTACGCCGGGCGCAGGTGATGGTAATGTGGAGCCCCCAAGTGTTGTTTTCTTACAGGGAACGATGGAGATCATTTACTTGATAAGCTGATTTTCTCTCTCTGTCGGAAAGTTCTTAGTCTTTTTTCGATGTTCGTTCGCAAGCCGAGCTGGCACGTAAAAAATTGGCAAGCAAAACTCTCTGTCCAGATACAAGTTAAAAATGACTAAGGGCAGGTTCAGAGGACGTGTCTTGACTTGTTCTCTGCGACACCGGAGCAAGAAAAGCAACGTCTGTGATGATTCCTAGCTCAGCCTGTAATGTTAGTGTGTCCATAGGAGTAATCTGGGAGTAACACAGTGCACAAAGTCTCTGAGATACAAGAGCAGGAGGGCATAGTGATCCATACCTCCCTAGGAGATTGTCTAAGACTGATACATGGTCACCCACTAGGGGCTAGGCCAAAGGCAGATTTGTAGCACTTTCTCACAAAATGGCACCTGTAACGCGGGACTTCACTGATGTTGATTGATAACATGGAACAGAGGGTTTAGTCTGCAGAGTTTTGCAGCTGGCTTTGATCCACTTATCGATGAGCTGAAGTAGAAGTTTGAACATCGTGTGCAGCTGTGTTGTCTGTTAGTCGTGGCAATAGATATTTTATGGTGTGTGTTTTGTCTGTCTTGGGGATGTTAAGAATTAGAGCATGCTTCGTCCAAATTTTTTTTCACCTTAGGAAGGGGAACGCAATTGTCTGACTGACTTTGAATCCAGAATTGATTGGAATTGATCCAAAGCAGTATTTCATGACTGGCAATTTTTGGGAATGAATGTACATCCATTTGGCCGAGCTGGAGAAACAATTTTTTCTTGAAGATGCTTGTGGTATTTTGTTTGTTTGGAACTCCGCTGAGGCTTACACTTTTTGGGGAAATCTGACCTTTGTTTTGGATTCCTATTGGTTGGAATGTGTGCACATTTTTGGCAAGTCGATGACTGTATCTGCATGTTTAGAGAAGTCTTGAAACTTGTTTATTTGAAACTCACTTAGTTGTCGTGAGGTTTGGTTGAAGAAAAATCCTGAGGGTGAATAATTAAAACTGCAAAATGAGCTTATTTTTTAGTGACTTGAAAGCAATAAGAAATCGGCTTAGAAATATGCTTGATGCCTGGGAAGTTTTGCCAGCACAAACCATAATGATTGAAAAATTGAAAGAGAAGAGTGAAGCAGCAGGAACAGAAATTACACCATATATTAGTGACTTGCGAGCCATAATATCTCGTCTCAGACATGTAGTTGAAAACTGGGAAGATGTCCCGGCAGCTTTGAATTACGCATTGAAACCTTTGTCAACAGCAATGATGGGTGGGAACAAAGTTCCTAGAGAAAACCTGGCAGGGATAAAGTACGGAGAAGTGCATGGAGAAAATTTGAATATTGTTATTGGGGAGAAAGAGTTACCTCTGAATAATACGAGAAATAATGTGAGCCAGACAGCTGTTCGTTCCACTGATAGTGCAGCAATGATTGCAGCAACAGCAAAGCAACACATTGAACAGATTGAACAAGATGTTTGCCAGCAAATAGAGGAAATGGAAAGTGCATTTTTGACAGATATGAGCAGAATGCATAGAGGGTTTTCCTATGAAGATTTGCATTATGCAACTGTGTCATTGGAGACACCTTTGCATGGAAGCAGTTATGTGCATGGACGCAGTTATATGGAAATCTTTGATTTGAATAGAAATGGCATTTGTAACGGCATTTTTGGCAGGATTGATAACAGCAGTACTTTGCCTACATTAGGGAGTGAAAATATTGTTTTGTCTATTGACATAGAGACTGGGATAGCATTGAAGGAGAACGTGAATAGAGTGAATCGTGCGAAAGTTGGATGTTGTGAGATAAAGCATTTTTTGAATATTTTGAGTTTGAATGACTGCATGGAGAGAAGGGTTGTTTACGTTATGCAGAAACATTGCGCTGGATTATCAGACTGTAGGAGTAAGCAGTGTAGGGAAGGAATGTTTATTGAATCTGAATTGCATTGCACGTGCGGGAAGCAGTGTCCATTTGAATGAAATCGATTTGTTTTGTCAAAATTGAGTGATTTGGCTTCGTGAATACATTATGTTGAAAGGGGAGTCTGTGACTAGAAGACATGGAAATGACATGGAGTGCAATTGAATGAGAGGAATGCAGTTGTGCAGCATTTGAATGTGCATGTTTTGAGTTATGTGAAGTGTGCTGTCCTGTTTTGTTTTGAGAAAGACAGGGATGGAGTACTGCATCATGAGGCATGGTTAGACAGATGCACTGATACACTAGAACCGATATTGTAGACACTGAGAGAACTAGCATTGATGTCTTTTGAGAGACATGGGGAGTTTAGAACTAGCTATGTCCAGTGAAATATAGATTGAGAATGCTGTTTTGTTTTTGGCTTTGAATACATCTGCAACTGATAGAAAACTGATACTTGCACTTTTGTTTTCTTTGCATGAAATCTGGAGGGACACCTTGACCAGACCGAGATTTGCAGACAGTGAGACCTTGCAGATCGCCTTGATGACTGACCAGATTGCATCGCATGAATTGACCAGACCATGATTGGCAGCAGTTTGACCAGTCCAGATTGACCAGACCTTGATGAAACCATGTGACTTTGCATCATGGCTGTTTGCAGCAGAAATAATGAGACATTGGTTCTGACATCTACATTTTCGTGCAGTACTTCTGGGGGATGCCGACCGACCGATTTGAGGCCTAAGGGTGTAGCTTTGTCAATGGCTGTGCTCTGAGAAGGTACCCAGAAGACCTGCTTGCTGCCTGACTTCCTGGCATGACAACTAATGTCATGGGAATGAAGATTGTGACTGACTGTAGAGAGAAGACAACTTGCAGCATTCTGTGCCAAGAGAGTGAAATATGTTCAGCAAAAAAATGAGAGAAATCGTTTTGTGGACTGTTTTGTAATCTGCAGCGAGAAGAGAATCCATTTGAAATGTCTTACCTTGTGAACCAGAAACAGACACAAGTTTGGGCCTGAGGAGAAAGAGATAAATGAGAATGAGCAGGAAGACGCGCTCTGAAAGCATTTGAATTTCTGATGCTAACCACGTTTGAAAAGCAGTGAAGCTTTGTCTCTTGTGAGGGAGAGAGAGCATTGATCTGACACCATTGTGCTTTGAAATCTGCACTTGCATCCAACTTTGGCTGGTCCCTCATGAGAAGAGCAGGGACTAGCATGGCATGTACTGGACTACTGGCATGGCATGGCAACAACAACTGGCAACAGAATGACCTGGCAAGGAAGGAGTAAATTTGAATCTGGAGTGTTGGCCTATGTGAAGGGCCTATGTGAAATTGTATGGAATTGCCAAAGGAGAGTTGCCATCTGCATTGTTTTGCAAACACTCTGAATGAGTGCCACGTGAATGATAGATCAGTATCAGAAAAGAGGATTGACTAGGGAAAGCTTTGGAATAGTGAAAGTTGAGACATCATCAATGAAGGAAACTTGCAGCAGGGAGAAGGGATTGCTCTGAAGAAAAGATCTGTCACCTATTGTGAGAAAAGCTTGCAGCAGTGAGGCTCTGGAATCTGTCGCTGAAATTGTCAGTTTGCAGGACACACACTTGAGTTCCGTTTGCAGCTGGAACTACTTTTTGCTTTGGACTTTGCTTTGATGCCCATACACATGTTTGCTGAACACATGTATATATGCTTGCTGAACACATTTGTGACCCATTTGTGAACATACTCGTTTGTTGACATGCTTTGTTAACATTCCTTGGCTGAGATATTTGCATTAGAACTGGATTTGTACTGACTTGGAATTTTGCACAGATGTGAGGACACACCTACATTCTGATTGGCACCAACTGATTTGATCACAGACTGACATGCAGTGAGAACCTGGAAATAACTTGGACTGGAAATGTAACTGAATTGGCCTGCATGACCAATACACTGATACACCTTGACACGTGTGAAAGAAATATTGTCATGTTGTACTTGACACACTGAAACTGAATCTACAGTACATATGCATTGATTTCATGCATTGCATTTTCGTTTTGAATAATCTGCTTGTAGACACACTTTCACACTTTTGACTTTTGACTTGACTTTTTGCTAGGAGAAACTTGAATATGCTATTCTGAATTTTGACACATTTGCAGCTATGCATTTGAATTTTAGCTTGCCACTGATAGAGTGACATGCTTGCATTTTAGGGTTTTTTGCATTATGAGATAGAATGTTTTTTTCCCTTTGCAATTTTGCTTGGTTTTAGCATGCCACATTGGGACATGTTTTGACAAATCGTTAGTAATGATTATATAATGATAAGCGGAGAGATTGTAAAACCTGATAGTATGGAGAAGCCTGGTTTATTATCATTACAGAATCACTATATATTGTTAGAGAATCATTACACATTTAGAGACACATGTTAAATTTGTAGACACATGTAGAGATATGTTGTTATGTATTATGTATGCATGTAGAGAAACACGCATTGAGTGTGCACTTTGAATATGCATTGGGATTTGAGTATAGTGCTTGGTATGAATGAATGTGTTAGGCACTACATTCGAGAATAGAGAAAGCATGAAGCTATTCCACTGACTGAGACACACAGAAGTGCCGCGGAGTGTGGAGAGATTGTTCTGAGTTACAGTGTACAAGTATGCGTAAACAGTTGCTTGGCAGACAGAGATAGCACAACCCTTGTCCGATTGGAGTGGGATGCTGGCCGTATCAGCCTGGGCTGATGCTTCACAGAGAGCAGGTGGAGGTAGGCAACGCCATGAAGGGAGAAGAGCTTTGGCTCACAGAGACATGCAGAAGGATAGAGTTATTTGAATGGAGAAATATGAGGAGATGGTGTACCGAAGGCAGACAGAAGATAGATATGGTATAGATATGATGACAAATGTCACGATGACCAGAACACGCAGTGATTGAAAAATACAAGACATGCATCACAGACATTTAGGCACTGCTCATATTTAGAAATGCTCACAGACAGAGAGGCATTTTAGCTTAGAGAGAGAACGAGTGTAACCATCGATATGTATACGTCATTGAACAGTATAATGAGAGGTGAGGCTCTGAGATTTGAGGTAGTAGCTGCTCTCTGCTGGTCTGCTCTCTGAGGAGAGAGGGAGTTGGTAGTTTGAGATGCTACTTGGAGTTGGAGATGGCACACTGACACTGAGAGATCGAGAGATGACTTTGAGAGGCATTTGGGAGTGATTGGATGTACTTCGGGAAGCGGTTTTGGCTGATATGCAGATGGGGAAACATTCTGAGCCGAGCTGATGAGATCGACCTGGCAGGGATCTGGCAGAGACAGGCCTGGCCCTGACTGACTGGCTGGTTGCAGAGTTAGCAGGAGAGGAGCGACAGAGCAACACAGAGAGACAAGGGGGAGTATTGCTGAATAAGACATGTGCATGGGGAATTAGAACAGACACTCACACAGAGCTATAGATGGGGTAATCAGACAGGGTTTGTCTTAGAGAGAGAGTGTGAAGTATGGTGTGGAATGGAGAGGAATGGTGTGGAATGGAGAGGCTATTAGATTGCTTGCATTAGAAGCCTGTAAGGCTTATAGTTATTGCATTGCTGGTAGATTTGCACCAAAAGCATAAAAGGTGCACATTCGAGATTTACATTATAGTAGTGTTTGCATCATGCATTGCTATGTATGAATAAAAGTGTTTCTATTGTTGAATCGATTTTCTTTGTGTCTTATATTAGTGTGTCCAAAGGAGTAATCTAGGAGTACCACAGTGCACAAAGGCCCTGAGATACAAGAGCAGGGGGGGCATAGTGATCCACACCTCCTTGGGAGATTGCCGAAGACTGATACATGGTCACCCACTAGGGGCTAGGCCAAAGGCAGATTTGTAGCACTTTCTCACAAAAGGATATCTAGAAACTGACCCACATGCAGAGATCAAGCTTCTATTGGTCTGCACGCATTAATAGAACAGCAAAGCTCGCATGAACTTTACCCATGTCCCCACTAATTAGATCCCACCGCTCTTTCAGAGCTGCCAGTGCACCTGGAGACCATGCAATGGCAGCAATAACTAGCAATAGCACAACATAACTGTAGTCTGGGACTTGAAGTTTGATTCACCTCAATGGAATAAAATGGATTTACGTAAAACTAAAGTGCAAGCAAGGTGCATAATTGGAATATGGCGCTCCGGGTGACAATGAGGCACCTGGTTACCTTTACCTGTAACAATCAGCAGTATTCGTGTATGCAGTAAAACTGCAAAACTCATAATACAATGACACAGTATTTACATTCAGGCTGACCATTGAGAACAAAATAACACTTAAAATGCTATCCCTGACCCATAAAGCCCTCAATAACTCCGCCCCCAAATACCTGATTGACAAATTCCATAGGAGAACATCCTCCAGACCGACCAGAGCTGTCAACTCCAACTGCCTGACCATACCTAACTTTAGACTACAGACGATAGGTGGTAATAGCTTTCAGGTAAAGGCGGCAAAGAGTTGGAACTCACTACCTCAAGACCTGAGAGCAGACGTACCCTACCTCCGCTTTAGAAAAAATGTCATCCATAAAATGTCATCCAACTCCTCACCTGACTAACCACAGCTGATCTCACTCGACCGTGTCCCCTTCTACTACCCTACTGCCCGCTCTCAAACCTGTGTATATTTTGTATCACCTGTTTCCCATTTATACTTGTAATTACATGTGCCCCATGACCACACAGTCTTCTCTCTACTGTACATCTGCCTGGTTGCAACCTGTAATTGGATTAACCTTCGCAAACTTGTATACTTTGTCAATTTCAACTGTATTTATACTGTACGTTATGCTTTGATGTAACCTGTAAGCTTTGCATTTTCTTGCCACTGCGCCCTGCTACCCCTGGGTCTGGCGCGCATAAAAAGTGAATAAAACAAACAAACAAACAAACAAACATTGCACAATGGTATTTGTCCCACTTTTTTACTTTGAGCGACTGCAGAACGAAAAGTCAAACTTTTCCCATCTACAAGAGATTACAGATTTTTTTTTTTTATTTTTTTTTAATTTATTTATTTTTTTATTTACTTGGTTTTAACCAAAAGGAATTGATTTTTACAAGGTATAAAAAAAAAGAGATCAGCGTTTTTTTTCTGGGATCTGTTGAAGGAGTTTCGCCGGTTTTCGTCGGATTACAGATTTTAGTAATAACTTAACAGACGGCTTTACCATGCTGTGGGCAGTTTGTGCTGCAGTAGGCTTCTTAGCGTGAATCTTTAATACTGTTCAATGCCCTTGTCATAGACACGACAGATAACTGTCCTTACTGGAGTTTACAACCCAAACCAAACTCAATAATCGTTACCATTCTTGGTATTCGAAGAAAGACTGCTTTAATTTATGTTATCTAGGACCAGTGTGTATGGGGAGACAAATGAGTTAATTAAATGTGCTAATGCGCCAAACCTGTCAAGGGGAAAATGCAATGAAATTGGGAAAGATTAGGATCTGCTGGCTGGAGCGCCATAACTGCATCTTAAGCATTTCAAATATGTGGCTTTTGAAACAGCTTAACATTACATGCATGTCACGAAAGTAAAAATAAGCGAAGCTCTTGAAGACTATTGAAGCAATAAAAATCAAATGAGCTCTCGAGGAAACGTGGGCATCTTTAAATATCTTTAAATATGGTGTAAATTCTGAACAATGCCGAGGGATCGAAGCAATTAGAGTCAAGAAGCTTAGACGAGGCACAAAGATAAGGCACAGAAGCAGACCGTAGTTCAGGAAATATTCCTTTGGGCGTCAAGAAAACTTTAAGGCCCCTGTTTTAGACACAGCTCTGAACTCAGATGTGTGGTAGCAGAATTCAGGCCCCATGCAGAGGGAAAGGTTTAAGGGCTCCTGGAATGCATCACGACTCTGTATTTTTAACATAGTTCTATCTCAAATGAAATGTATTATTTAGAGGGTACAGGAACATCCACTCAAGTGGTTGCAGAAAAATGTACGTAATGAGAAATCTACTAAGGCAACAACATCATTTGAACAGGATAGGCCCAGCAGAAGAAATGGGCCTTTTGCAGCTTGAGCAGAACAGTGACAACGTTCATGCCCACCTCAATGTGGGGGGCAAGTGCTTTGCGAACATCCAGAACCACACCCACGAAGAAATGACATGCCCGCGTTGGAAAGAAGACCCCTGGTACAGTGGAGCACACATTCTCTAAGGACCTTAGATCAGAATAAAGCACACGTAGTACTTTCCATGTATGTTTGTGATGTCATGTGATACATGGTGTGCATGTTGCTGCAGTGTGAAAACCCTGTATGTCAGTGAGCCACCCGTTGAAAAAGTACTTTTTTTTTCATTTCGTGGATATGCCTATAAAAAACAAACTCCACTCTTTGCATCGTGTGGTGAAAGACACATCGCACAGGCATTAAGCAGAAGTTTAGCCATTTCCTGGAGAATATTACTAATTACAAAAATAGTGGCTATAAACTCTTACCTCATGTCCCTGTCGTAAAATATAAGTCTAGTCCATATGAGTATTACCGATCACCAAAGGTCAAAGTGCATGGGAACTATCGGGAGCAGCACCACTACTTTTATTTTTCACTATTAAAAGTTCTGCTACTTTTTATACCTACTTTTACCATTCTGGAATGGTTCTTTTTGACGTTATAGCACACCTCTTCATTTTACAACCCTATGCCAGTTGCAGCCAAACTGAAATCTGTTTCACCACACATTCACAGAGCCTGGATGGACGCTATCTGACTTCATTTTGATTATAAGAAAGCCGAAAGAGCTATTAGTAAGACATTATCTCTCCTGAACCCCCATCTACCCCATATTTTTGGAAAACTTGTCCAGTTGTCTCAGGTGAAATGCTTATATGGCACAGTTCATAAACGTGCGGCATTTCCATGGGATGTTATATTAACATCAGATGTGTCCCTTTATGCCATTGGATAAGTGTGCAGTTATTGTAGACTTGTCACTTGCACTTCTGTTCTGCACTCCTATTGGATACTTCAGGACCAGAAACTATTCCTCCATTGAACACTGTCAAACATGAGAACATACAATACTTTCAACCTTGGGATCCAGGCGTTGTAATACATAACCAAATTATATTCATGACAGCACGCATTTGTCAAGTGGCTGGCCCTCATTGACACACCTTCTGTTTAGGTAGGTATTAAGTATGTGTTTCAGCAGAGTTAAGATCAGACAATAGAGGCAACTGATTTCACAAAGGCTGTATATACATTTCCCACCTGACTGCCCACTTAATTAATGAAAAACAATAGAAGTCCTCATTTTGCCTATTCCACCCACTTGGCTGTCAACCTGGCCCATCCAGAACCCCTTGAAACATATTCTGCAACTTGCGACGTCCAGCATACCCCATATCCAGCAGGGGTCACAGTTCCATTACTTTTATTGGCATATTTCTATCATTGCCAATCACTGATCATGCAGCAGGTGTTGGGTTGAATAGACACCAATGCTATAACATATAATGGAATCACTATAACACGTATCTCGAATGGCTAATATCGAAGACACTATTTGGTGATCTTGGAGAAAAAGAGCTCACACACTCATTTCTAGGTTTTAGCAAAGATAGAGGCAGCTTTATTGTCTTGCAAGACAATCTACAGAGCTCCATGTTCACTTTACCAGAAGATTCCTGCAACAACTTGCCCGACTGACCAGACCTCCAACTTTATAGGTTATGACCCCTTCACTGGAACAATAGTCAACTGTGCAGTGTGTGTGAGGAGGCATACCTTCTGTCTGCAATTCATTCTAGAATGATTGGAAAAGGTCAGACATCAACAAAGATCTCCTTGCAATGCTGATCACCTGACCTGGATCCTTCTGGTAGACTCCCGCCCGAATGACGATCAGAATCGCCACTTTCCACCTAACAACATGTCTATGATTGTCTATTACTACCTGCTCATATCCTCAGTTCTTTTTGTCTGTACCATGTCACATTGATGGTACATCACACAGAACCTCTGCCTAAGCAGCTTCCATCTTTCAAGCAAATGACATACTTGGTCCCAGAATTTGAGGAAACACATAAGTCACTAATAATAAATCAATCATTATGGTAAAGTCCACTCCTATTAGCTGGAACGAAGGAGAACATTACATAATAACAAAAATAAATGCACACATGACACAGATGAGCTCATGTGATCGATATTAATGAAAACGTACTAAATAAATAAATCTGCATCCACAATGATCACTTGGAAGACACTACACAATGAGTATTTACAGACTGGTGACTATCCCCTGGCATTTGGCAAGCTAGCACTTTGCAAGCTCGGATCCCAGAGGGCTGCCTTCGCCCTTCATCCATCCAAGGCCAATAAACGTAGTTCCTTTAAAAAGGGTGATAACATAGCATTAGCACCCCATTTCAAGGGCTGGAACGGGGGTAACGGCCCAGCAGCCAGAGTTATAGCAAGGGCACTGAGACATTAACCCCCGTTACAGCCCTATTAGCAAAGCGGTAACCCAGGACAATAAAGAAAAGTATTTTCATTCATAGAACAGGACGCGCGCGGAGTCCCATTCTTTTAATGAAAATACTGTGTTAAAATGCCCCCATGGTTATGGAAGCCGGGTCTCCATAGGGATCCCCTCTTCCATCACCATGATGGCTACAAATTGAGAAGGAGAGAAGCTGCTGTGGCGACGGCAGCAGGCACCGTCCCCACAATCAGGTAAGTGGGGCTGGGATAAGGCTAAACAAAAAAAGGGAAAGTGTGGTTAGAAGATTGCGGCCCGTGTCGGGGGCGGTAACCTACGGGTTCCATGGAATGCACGCTGAGATCGCCGGTTTCAGCTCACAATCTGTGGAACCTGATTGGCTACTCGCCCCCACCCCGGGTGCTAATAAAAGTTATCAATACAGAGTTCACAAGCAGCTGGAATGTGGCACAACGCGGTATTTTGAAGCCTTCTTATCATTATTACTTTTCCGAGGAGAAATTGATTTCTTGTTCAAGGTCGGAACATCACAATTGAATGGCATTGACAGTCTTTCTAAACTTAAATATCTGTAGCCTATACCTGTCAGTAAAGTCTAATCATGCAGTGTATTCTCCATTCTTTGGCTACCATATAGAAGCAAACCCATATCTCACTTGATTTTCTCTGTGACGGTGTCACCTGGACACTTTTCAGAGAGAACACGTGTTCTGTGCTTCCCTCAGGCTCCAGTGGTTATTCCCTTTGCTGACTGTTACCTGATCAATGCATGCAGCATCTTTGTTCCTTCACCATGTTCTTGTATCTGCCATAGTTGAACACACCACTCAACGTATAACATATTAATACTCACTTTCCTTCCACCATGACATCCGAGTCATCTCATTACTGTTTGTTAGGTGCTTTGCCAGAGTTGGACTCACGGACTCATGCTGACACATTGCTGCATAGTGCACCTGAGCACATCACTTAGCATTTGCTTTTACAGTTGTAGCGTTTTTTGTGAAGAGACGTGGACTGTCATACATTGAAAACAGCATAGGATGGTAGTGCTGCCACCACACAGTCAGGGAATTAAAAGCGATCATGTCTCACAGCACTGTGTTGAGCACCCCGACCTGATCCATTTAATCAATGTGCTTTTTAGAGCATCTATTTGCCTTATGTATCTTGTGAACTTCTCATATTATAGAGGCAGGAAAGATCCAGACAAATGACCATGCAAGGTCACTAAAATAATAGTGACTTATGGACCTAGGGTACAACGTCCTTTCATCGCTAGATGTTTTTTCGCATGTTTTTTTACTGTAGATTTTTTAATGAAAAAAAACTAATTAAAATGTTTAGGGGAGTTAGAAAAATATAAATTTAGGGTGTGGGTCTTCGGGAATATAGCAAAAACTAAAGGTGAAAAAAATAAAAAAGTACAAATTCAACAAGTTTTTTCATTAAAAAATCTGTGGTAAAAAAACCTGCGAAAAAACATCCCACGATAAAATGACATGGAACCGGAACTAGTTACCACTTAAGCTTGAATTGTCTAGAAGTAAGAGAGCATATTGCATAACACATACCTCACCATCTTATTTGGCATTTTAATTTCCCTGTATTTGCTTGAAGTCATTCTTGCTGAACTCAGGCTCCCCTGTGGTATAATGATAGCCTTTCCATATTTCAAGGACTTTGGCATATAGCAACAATATGTATGTGCAGACTGTATCATTAATATTTGTAATATTGTCTGACAAGTCATGTGCCCTTATTTCATTACAATACTCTGCATCTCCGCAACCCATTTACACAAATGTATTTCCTTCCCCTTACATTGATATGCTTAGGGAAGAAATAAACTGTGCCTTTATACTCGACTATATCCATGTTCGGAGGGCATGACATTTTTTTATTTTTATGAGGTCACTTTAAGGCTATGCCAAAATGAATAAAATCAAACAGTAATTACAGAAAAAAAAACAATATCCGCGGAGTCGAACAGTAATGTATTTTGGACCGAGAGGTAAACCTAGGTTGATAAACAGTACACGCACTCATCCCTCTGCACTACTGTGGGTGGTAAAATGTGCTGATTTCCCGCTGAATTCTGGTAGAAAAGGGGACATATGAGTGTACATCGTGTTGTTCCCCCGCTACAACATTTTGGCTATACACCAGGGAACCCCTCATGCCCCAGTGGATCATAAGGAAACTAACAGGTGCCACCTTTAATCACAACCTGGAAACAATCAGCATTTTGCTGGTCTAATTCTGGGGAATGTTTCAGTGGTATCCCCCCTTTACTTAGCCGGAAAAATGTCTTCAACACTTACTTCTTCTACATTGACTTCATCAGACATTTACTCCTTCTTACATTTACTTCATCTGCAATGGATATGGTAAGGTTAGCTGTAAGGCAGCTGAAAGATTAGGGTTGCGGTCACTCAGGGGTTGGGGGGAGGAATATGGGTTAGAGACTATGACAGATACAGTGGGTCTCCCCCAGTAATGATGAAGTGAATGTACGGCAAAGTGAAACTCAGAAGAAGTGAATGCAAAAAGAGGTAAATGAGATGAAGTGAATGTATGGGGAAGTGAAAACTGGGAAAGTAAACACACACATCAGTTTCAGCTACCACCAGCCACATTGTAGTAACCACATTGTATACAGTATGGCTTGCAGTACCGGGGAGTACATGTTTGTAGGTTACATGCACACAAGAAAATTCAGACCTGGTACAATCTCTGTCATCTCCTTGACCATTTTTGCACCCTCGGATTTCATTAATTTTCGGTAAGATATATATTTTCCAACTACTGTAACACACAACAGAGCGTAAAAACAGCTTTCAATGACCAGGAAATCATGCCAGTGGACAATGGCCGAAATCAAAAGATTCTGTTTTAGTTCACCCTGCAGAACAGTTCGATGTCTGTGCCAATTGTTATGACCTATGTGGCATAAACCAGAAGACCCACAGAAACACTTGACATTGTTAACATTCTTCATTTATTTGCCCCAAAGTGTATTTTATCATTCCTGTTTGTGTGGGCACTTCTTGAAGAATCAATGTCATTGAATTAACTTCAGGGAGCATTGCTCTGCCTCGTCCGTTGTGGGGGGCTGTTTATTTATTTACTTATTTTGTCATTTGTAGAGCATACCAAACCCGGAAGCATCAAGGCACGGGTTACAGAAAGCACAGTTAGTTTTTATGCATAGTACGGTCACAGAGAATATGACAGTTTAAGAGTTTAGGAACACTGGTAGTGCATTGCAGAGTGACGATTATACATCTTGTGAAAAGAGCCAGGTTTTCAGGGCTTTGCGGAAGGTTTGGAAGAAGGATTCAGCTCTGAGATGAGGTGGTAGGGCGTTCTAGTATTTTGCTGCCACCACAGGGAAACTGCAGCCCCCTGCTTTTTGCAATTTGAATCTAGGGGTGGAAAGTAGTTGGGAGCGGGAGGCCCCGGTTGGTCTGTTGGATTGCGATTTCTTGAATTTGTTAGATAGATATCTAGGGCAGTGTATACCAAGCATTTGTGAGTTAGAGTGAGAGTTTTGAATTAGATTCAATCGCAAATTGGGAGCCAATGGACGCTTCTTCTGGCCAAGGAAATGTGGTCTTATTTAGGGATATTCAACTCTGCTCTTAGGGCATTGTTTAGTATGATCTGTAGTTTTTTTTAAATTGCCTGTGGTGGTCCCTGCAAAAAGGGCATTACAATAGTCTACTCTGGAGACATTGAGAGCTCTTGCTTAAGTAATGCAGCTGTCTGTGGAGAGGAAGTGTCTGCCGGCAGTGATACGTTTAGTTGTGCAGGCCGACGAGGAGGCTATGGCATTAACCTGTCTAGTTAGTGTAAGGGAAGAGTCTAGGAATACCCCAAGGGTTTTAACTTCTTTGGAGCCTGGGACAGCCTGGGACATAGTTTCCAACTATGGTAAATGTTGTGTAAGCTCTGTCAAGTTTGTTTAGAAGATTTTGAAATCGGTCTTCTCATCATTGAGGCAAAACGAGTGCAGGGCCATAGAGGCCTGGATGCTTTGGTAAATTGCCTGTGATGGAAATAAGGATTTGGGTATTGGTCACATAATTAGTGTAGGAGATGCCCAGACGAGGGGGTCGAAGAGGAACTTCATGAAGATGTTGTATAATGTAGGTGAAATGCAGGAGCCTTGGGGAACACCGCAGGAGACTAGGGCAGGGGAGGCCAATGATGACGGTGACTCTCATAGTTCTGTTGGACAGGAAGTATTCAACCCAGGTTATTGCCTTATAGGAGAAGTGAGCTGCTGAGGGAAGGTGATGGCAAAGGATTTTGTGATCCACCAACTCAAAGCCAGCTGGGAGGTCAAGCAGGAGGAGGAGGGCAAGTTTGCCATTGTCTTTAAGTTCATCCATTCGTATTTCTAGGTCTAGCAGTGCCGATTCCGTTCCATGACCTGGACGGAAGCTGGATTGGTGGAATCCGGGAAGATTGTATGTTTCAAGGTACTTTTGGATCTGTAAATATGCTGCTCTGTCCAGAATTTTAAGTGAAAAAGTGACAGTTGGTGGCGATGTTCGGGTCGAGTGTCGGCTTCTTGAGAAGCGTGAGGATCTGCGCATCTTTGAGGTTGATAAGCACAATGCCAGTGGTAAATGAGCTATTGATCAGTGAGGGGATGAAAGGGGCTAGCTTTCCAGTGCAGTCTTTCATGACAGAGGCAGGGCAGATATCGCCTTGACATGTTTTAAGGCCTTTGATGATTTTATTAACTTCTAAGTTGGATACTTGGCAAAAGTCAAACGGATGGGTAACATAGTCTGGAGGTGCTAGGGTCTGAACTGGAAGTGTTCCAATGAACATAAGTTTGTTTTGGTAAGATTTTAGTTTGGAGTGAGGATATTTTGGCCAGTATTGCATTTTGGATATTTGCGCACCAGGTGCTGTCTTTAAGGTGGCTAGCAGGAGGGGCAACTGGTGACTCCAGTTTGCGCAATATTGCAAATAGCGTTTGGGTGCCTGACTGCGCTTTATCAATTCTCTCATTGTAGGAGGCATTTCTATCCTGGAGTATGGCCTGTTTATAGATTTTGGATAGGGTGGTGAAGTGGTCTTTATTGGTATCTGAGGGATCCTTTTAACAGGCCGTCTCAGTTGCTTGTTTCATAGAGCGAATAGTTTTGAGATTAGGGGTGGACCAGGTGTTCGCGTGAGCTGGAGGCTTGGATTTACGCTGGTTCAGAGTTGACCATTGCTGTAGTGTCATTAGTGGAAGGTTGGATGGCGGTGAGGGGCTTCAAGAGTGGGAGGATATGGTTAGTGTGATGTTTCTGGGTCTTTCTTGTAAGAGTGGTTGGTAGTAGCGGTGGTGCCTGAGTGGGAGGGTTACTCACAGGACTGGAGAAGAATGTCACATTGTGGTGGAATCACCGGCATGGCAAATTAGTGAGTGTCTTGATATGTCTGTTGCATTCTGCAAGCCAATCTAGTGTGCAGCCTTTGTTGTGGGTGGGCTCAGAGATATATTGGGAGAAGCCCAAGGCTTCAATAGACTTGGCTAGAGAGAGTGCATGGACATTTGTGGGGTCATTAAAGCCTACATTTAAGTCGCTCAAGAGTGCAAGTGTAGATGATGGCTTGGCATCTAGTGAAAGTAGTAGTAAGATGTCTTCCTCAAAAGAAAGTACTGGCCCCGGGGACCTGTGGATGAGATGAGGGTTGAGGGTGGCTTTGTGTGAGAGGGTTAGTTTAACAGAGAGAAGTTCTCTGGATTGGAATGCTGGGCTGCTTATTTCTCGAATGGATAGCTCTTTCTTTAGCATTGAAGGTTACTCCACCCCCTTTTGCAGTCAGTCTATCTTTCCTGAAGATGGTGTAGTTGTCTGGGATGTTCAAGGATAGAGGGGGTCCAGCTGCAGGATGTAACCAAGTTTCTGTGATGGCCAGAATGTCTAGATGGTTGGAGGTGATAAGGTCAGAAATGTCTACCTGCATTTGCCAGTAAGGACATTGCATTGATTAGGGCTCTTTTGAGAGGTGCAGGTGTGATTAAGTCAGGACTACAGAGCCCAATTACCTTGTCCATAGCACTGGTCACAGTATCTGTTGGGACGTTACTGTTCAGGATGGGCAAAAATGTGGGCACAATGGGAGAGATGGCCTTGGGGTGAGAGCCAAACGCTGTACCATTGATGGTGTCAGCAGCCACTGCTTCCTCCAAGCGAGTGTAGGTTCAGATAATCTTAGGAAGGGCAGCAGGTCTCTTAACCTTAGAGGGGGAACATGCCATATTGTTTTCTGCGTGGGCTGCAGTACAGGACACGGTATTGTCGTTATTGGCATTTATGCAAATGGCAAATGGAGAATAAACCACAATAGCATCAGAGACAGTTGTATTACACTGGGCAGGAGTATCAGCCGTTACCAATGCAGGACTAGCAGATTCAATATTGACCTCATGAACAATGGTGTCAATGGTATTTCGTAATACATTAGAAACATTGCTACTAAGCGATAAGTGGCAGGCAAAGGCTGAAAAGATAATATTAGCAACTGGTTTTGAGGCCAGGGTGTTAGGCACATGATCAGAGTGACAGTTTTTTGAGTCCCAGGTGTCAAGTCTAGTGGAAATATTAACCGGCATAATTGTTCTGATGTCTTCTTTGGTGTGTGGTCGAGGAGCGTAGTTTTTAGCAAGTTCGAGTGCAGCAGCAAAGTTAGCCTTAAGCCCGGGTGCTGCATAGATGACCCTGGCGGCTGGAGTTGCATGATTACAGGCAAGGTTGGTAGTGGAGCAGCAGTGGACTGAGTGACAGGCGGGCCAGTACTGGGGTCGGTGGAGGTAGGCATGCCTTATGCCGAGGTCAGAGGCCCGGTAGCCTCACCGCTCATTTAACAGGTGAGTTGCCATAGGTATGGTGTGCCCCATATTGTTCCTCATGAGGTGCTTAAGAAGACACTTGTTCGTAGCCCAAAGAGGGCAAGTTCTTGCAGCCCATTTCTTGCAGGTGGCTTCAGGCTTGGAGGTCATAAGGCTTTTCACAGGAAGCGTATTAGGTAGGAAGATGGAGGGTGGAATAAGCGCCTGGTTAAGCAACTTGTTTTGACATGAAGATCCTCTCCATATGGATCTGTAGTGTGTACGGTGCAGGTTGGTCTGCAGGATCGGTCATAGACTGGCATCCAGTGGCCAGACAGGGCCTGACAGGGAGCTCCAGAGACCGTAAATGTAGGCCTTTAGTGGGGGTCGGCGTGGCCTTTTGGCTCCTCGGGCAGCTGCATTATAAGAGACAGTGTACGCTATTCAGTACTCCACATTGGTAACCCACCAGAGGTATCCATGGGTGCAAGGGTGTTCAGTGATACTGCAATGGCCATCTTGGGGTACGTGGTCTTGTGTGGAATATGCAGGACAGCTTGCACCGACTACCAAGTGCGGCTTGGTTTTGGGACCCACCCAACAGGTGCCCAGATGCAGCCTGACAGAATCCAGGAGTATGGGGGCACAGATCACTGTTTGGTACAGCAGGGCAAGGTGGGGTTGTGGGAGGGCATTCGGAGGATGGCGCAGTGAGAGCATTCACATTAGGTGAGTCACGCTGCTTACCTTCCGTGCAGGTTGAAGCAGGCCAACTGAACCATGCATGGGTAGATCCGATAACAGCATAGGCTCGTCAGCGGATATGGCGGAAACTGGCAGAGACGGTAGGTTCGCTTGGCTTTTCACACTGGCTTTCCGATCTGCCCAGCTGTTCCCATTCGTTTGATAGAGCCAGGTTCTTCGTATCACTGGCGGAATAAGGTCTAGTTACCATTTCCTAAAGCTTACTCACTTGTCTAAATCTGTGATCCTTGCAATTCACAATACCTCGTGCATGTGTCACAAATGGAGCTGCAGTGAAACAGACTGCTCCCAGTATTTAAAAAAAGTTAACAAGTTAAAAAGCGGGCATTCTTTGGAAATACACTTCTAGAGGCAATCCGACGTAATGAAAAATGTCCGCTGGAGCGTGTGTACGCCAAGGACGTACCCAGGGCGAGAATTAAGGCTCACGATGCCTGGGCAACCCTTCTCCGCCCAGATATTCTCAAGGGGATGCAATGTGCAGCTTTCGCTCCGAAGTCAAAGGAGGAAGAGCTCTGCAGTGACCTGCAACTGTTAATTCCGCCCTTGTTCTGCTGGTATCACAGGTCCTATATCAGTGTCACTTGGCAGACAGCAGGAAAGAGCATGTTTCTATGCAAGACACACGTTCACGCAGTGCTACTCCCTGGGGTCCCCATGGTTCTGCTGACTCAGGAAGGCGCCATCCCTTGCGTACATGTGTACATGTCCAACCCCAGCATTGAGGTAAGTCATGTCTTGCACAGTTTTTTGACTCTAGAATGTTCTACCGTGTTTTACTATTTTATTTTCCTTGACTTTAAGATTAATTGGTAACGTTGAGCCCAGGGATTGAACGGCGTGACTTAATCTTTTGGGGCAGAACGTACTACTTTTTAAAATTGTTTGTGCACCTTGGACCAGGAGTCTCAGACCGTTTTCTAGCAACATCTTTTGTGAGTTTAATTCACGTTCATCTCGTGCCTGTCCGCTTCCATGGATGTAGTATTCTGTCATATGTCTGTGATTTATTTCCGTATGTTCTGTGAATGGAGTCACAAGGGCAATAGTTTATGCTCGGTAACATCACAAGAGATATATTTTAATCTATCTACCCCCAGCCCCATTTTCTTTTTAGGAAACCTGAAGCTCTTGCCATTGACTAGAGAAGGCTCCCTAACCTAGCACGAAGGGTGCACAGGTTGCAGACTAACCTATAGAGGCCATTGAGATCACGCCTGCGTGCTTGCTCATACATCACTCAATAACTCACCCAACTGTATTCATCCACCCACTCCTTCACTCACAATCACTGGGCTTTTCACTCATTCACTATCATTCCCTTGCTTCCTGCCTCCCTCCCTCCATCCTTGCCTCAGTCATTCATACTCCACCATTACCCACAGAAGTGGCCTGGGCCCTTGAAGCCCGAGTGACAAGTACCACGGGTAAAGTGATTTCTCTTGTAGGCATTGGGTTATGCTGAGATATGCACTTCTGTATTGTGTAAACAATGTGCTCTACTTGCGGGTCCCCCGAACATTCATCTACATTTTTCCTCATCACACCCCTTCAGCAGAAGCAATTTGTGCTTCCAGCTCTGTTCAATCCTACGCTTCTTTTGGGTGTTTGGAGTGACATGTTATGTAACTTGTTTATCCTTTCACTTCTTTGTATTAAAGCACACTCACCGACGTGCCGTCCCTGTAGTGTGGATGGTCAGGTTTAAAGGTGTTCCATGACGCTTTCTAAGCTGCTGTCCTTCTCATGCATTAGGAAGGGCATATCCTATCCTGGTGTCCCAGTGGCTAGTGCAGTAACATCTCGCCACTAAATAAGGTCCATGGCGATCTGAGGATTTTAAGAGCAACAATCAAACAAGCTACATTATGCACACACCAAAAATACGATTATTGAATAATACAAGGACATAACGTGCTCCTTAGAAAGGATCAAGCGCAGGGCAGAAAGGCACCCAGGGATCAGTAGTTGCCTTGCCTGAGAAGTATCTGATGTGCTGGCTTGCAGCAGATAGAGAGAGCAGAAAGAAAGTGCAGTCCTCTTGTTGCTTGGCAGAGATTAATTATAAGAAATCACACCATTCTCATAAAACCATAGCATCTGTAATGCCATGGTATTAAAATGAGCATCAATATCCAATCACATACAACCAGCCACAATTATGATGCCTCTCCATAAAGGTCTTAATAGGGATTCTTCCCCTGGGACGCTCGATTCATTTGATTGTTTTCCCTCGCGCAGGCCACCTGTTTTTTCCTTTGCGTTAAGCCCTGACAAAGCAATCTTCAAGTCTTGATTGCAATTATGAGCAATCAAGCATTGCCTGCAAACCTCTCTGCCTTGTTTCTTGCAAGTTGTATTTTGCTAACTTCTAGCAGCAGCGAGAATTCTATTTTGGGTTGATAAAAGTGTAGGATATTGCTTAGTGGCATTGCATTCATGTGATGGACATCGTAAAATGAGATGTTGTCATTCTACGCTCTTTACACAATAAAAGATATTATGCATGGCAACTCTCTCCATTTTGAGCCTCTAAGGAGATGCTTGCCCATAAATTGTGTCCACATCCCGATGTGTCTCATTGTAAAATGACATGCCTCTGATAAAACGGCCTGGGAAAACCCCAATATTACGTAGAAGATGAGAAGCCAGAAAAACTCAAACTCAATGATGGAAATAGTCAAAATGAAAGGCAAAACCCAGAATTATTAACATCCAAAATAAAGCGGGAACAGCATACAAGCAAAAGTGTTGCAGCTCTCAGCGCTCTCACACAAAACAATGCTTTTTATAACAACACATCAGAATGACGGCATAGTGATGAAAGATTAAAGAAATATTGAGGCTTAATACCACTTAATAGAAATACGCCAGGCACGAGAACAATGGTACAAGTACACTTTTATTTTGCAGAACAGCTGTCTGGTCTCTCAACACCTCGCAATGTGTGGTAGCGGACACCGTGAGATGAGAGAGTGCTTGTCATATTTGTCTACCATTTGGTCTTAAGTTTAAAGTCAGCTTAGTTTCAAGGAGCGAAAACACAGATTTCTGCAAAAGCACATATTCAGCTATTCAACATTCCGTTTTGCTGTTTGAACGGAGAAGACTACTCTAGATTACTGTTTAAATACGGCTCTTGTTTAGCTCCAAGGTTTCTTAGTGCAGGAAAAACAATTCCACCCTAGCAGCTTCAACATGCTTATCTACGTTGACATAGTACAAAGTTCATTTTGCTCAGCTGGAACCAAAAACACAATTTCTAGCATGGGGCAGAAAGCAGGACTTAATCAAAATGACGGATAACTTTAAGATGGCGGCATAGACAGCTTATTGCAAGTTCATTTAAATGTGATTTACAGTACGATGCGAATGTGCTTTGGCCAATGTTCATTATCAGGCGTTATTATGCGAAATATGCTTTTACAGTGATACAAAACCTACAGGTCAGGGGATTGGTTAGGGGAATTGACTATATACATATTCTATATGAGTTAAACTTCTGATTGAATAATACCTATCTGATGGTTCCTCCTGTGACCTGATAACAATAATAAAACATAATTTATACGATTGGCTTTTGGTTGGCGCATTACGTACTGGCCGGCCTAGCATCAGGGGTTTTGATTGGTTGGCATTTTACTGACCAACCTCGGACAACTGACATGTCATCAAGACATGAGCAACACAAGAGTAGAGGGAGAGAGGTTCACAGGCTGCTTTCCTTCAATTCAAGAAAATACCATCCCTCATCTCTAGGCAATGAGCCAGGGTAATCACCTTTGTAGTTAGTCTTGTATGGCATCTCATGTCTTAGAATATGTGTAAGGAGTTAAAGCAGGTGTCCTAGCTGTGTTCATGGCTAATGAATAGACAGTGTTCTTGAATTACGGGTCACGTGAGAGAGGATTGCATTTGGAATTATTTTACCCTGGATTTATGAGTATTTTAGCTAATATTAATGCAAGTGTTATGGTCTCCTCTACCATTGGGGTCATTCTTGAACTTATTCTTCATGATGTCTTCTGACTTATAATTACCCTGCACCTGGCTCACAATAGTCAGTTATGCTTTTCCAGACTTCAATTTTGGAGTATACTTTTTGCATCCTGGCAATCCTTATCGCATGCCTTCTTTGTAATGTTCAAACCCTCCCCATGTTTTCTGTAATCTTGGCTTGGGCTTCAAGCTGCTGTCTGGGTTCTGCATGGATTTCAATTTCACGTGAAGGCTTGAGGCCTCTAATTTACCTGGAAGCATGTTGCAGCTTCCATTTTGGAAAAGATGGTTGCCTATCACTGTTGCATTTCTATGTTAGTGAGCTAGACTCACGTGTCCCTCATATTTCATTCAGCTTATATACTGCTTGCATTAGTATTGTTCATGTCTTTATGGTTGCAATGTTAATATTCTTCATGTATAAATGCATATTTGACCCAGTGCATTCTCTTCATGTTGAGTGTATGTGTGCTTCATGCCTAGTGGATGCATATGTATGGTTCTGTTTCCAGTTTTAGTTGTTCTCTCCATCTTCAGTTTACATTGTGTTCATCCCTTGTTGTACCTGTCTGGGATAGGGGCGATAGGGTTGTCTTATGGAGTTGCGTTTCTCACATGCACAGTATTGGACCAAGGGAGGGGCAATAGCTATTGATGACATATTCATCTGTCCATCAACACCGGTAAATAATATCTTGCAGGGGTAAACATGTTAAGTTGCTTGAATGTATATGCTCTATAAGGGATGCGTGTGCAAAGTTTACATCTACGTGCATTTTCATTTTATGCAATTTCATCGATGTTGCTCATTTTTCAGGGAACATGCAAAATAACTGTATAACAAGGCAAGGAGGACAGGGAGAATGAAAAATATAGTGGGGTGCAGTGGTTTGTCTAATTTTATTCAGAACAGATACAAATGTAGAAGATGTAACAAAGTGGAATCTGTTCAATGATGCTTGTGAGGATACTTTAAGGCAATTCACAAAACGGTCTGGGAGCCCCTCTATCGATTAAGAGCACAGCCAAATAACCTGTCCTCTGGGAAAGTGCCCACTCCGGAGTGTCTAAAACCATGTTTTAGCTCACTGTACCTTTCACAGAGGAGAAAAAACGATTTTCAAATCAGTCTGGTCCCACCCTCTTAGGCATTCCAGCACCAAAATGCTAGTCAATTCTCCTCTGAACAAGAGTACCAACAGCAACCCCAGACACGTGCTTCAGGCGAGTCAGGAAGCTGTGCCTCTCGAAGCACAGTGCGAAAGGGGTCCAAGTCTGGATGGTATACACGCATTTCACTGCAGTATTTTTCATCGCGTGTTTTTTCATCGCCGTTTTTATTTCGAAAAAAAACTCATCGTTTATTTTTTTGGGGGGGTTATAAAATGAAATATATGGTTGTGGGTGTAAGGGAATAAAAAAAAGGGGTACTTGGGGGGTAACCAACCCCCCCAAAAAAAAAAAACGATGACTTTTTCTAAAAAATAAACGGCGATGAAAAAACCTGCAATGAAAAATACTGCAGCGAAATAACATAGAACCGTCTGGATTACCATGGGTAATTTAGGATGAACACCCAAGTTCCTAAGGTCTGGAAGCCCCTCTAACGAGTGGTTGTAAACCCTCCCGAGTGGGCACCTACCCATAAAACAGGTTAATTGGCTGTGTTCATTCTCGATAGAGGGCCTCTCAGATATTTTCTGCTTTAATGCAACCCACTCCCCAAAGCATGAACCTTCAAGTATTCTTTAAACCATTCACAGTCTTGCATAATTAACTTATTAATGTAACTTCTCATGAAAACTGCATGAACATTAGACCACAGTTTGTAGAGGAAATTAGGTTTATAAACACACTTTTCACAAAGGTCCATCAAATCATGGAGTCCAAACCTACATAGAGTATGGCACAGTGTTTGGCACATTGCTATCAGATCTCGATTTCTTCTGCATTATTAAGAGGTATGCCATTTGGGGGTTGTCTGGGGTACCACCTACTAGCCCTGGACTGGTATAGAAGGTGCAGAAGCAATGGTGAATCACAGTTGCATGTTAAAGCATGCTACTAGATTCGTGATGCAATGCTTCTATACAGGTAAATGTAGGAATATAGGCATGTGGGAAGATGAGGTTAGGAAACCAGGTGTCAAGCCTTACCACATGTATGGTAACCCAATGGCCTGGGGGGCTAGTATGGGAATGCTATTGAAGGCTGCGGTTGGCATTTGATGGCAGCAATTGGACATGTGAACATGCACTTTACATGCAGCAGCTATACCTTGCATATGAGGTATTTACTGCCATTGGAGGGCATTCATTTTGGGGCTTTACTGTCTGGTCTTTTCAGATGATGGCAGCAACTGGACATGCAAGGTTGTCCCTTACGTGAAGTGACTATATAATACATACAAGGGCTTGGCTTGCATTAGTCAACAGTACTAAGCATTTTAAGCAGCATTTTGCCTATGATAACCACTCTTGCACATGTGAAGTTGCACCTTACATAGGGCGACAATACAAGGGTTGTGAGACATTAACTACCATTCAACAAAATTTTCGAATTGGAGGCTGCATTTGGAATGTGATGGCAGCATATTAATATGTCAGGCTGTACATATTAGGACTATGCCTCCAGATTTGCTATGAAAGTAAGAAGATACAGTACTTGAAATATCACTCAATGCACAATGCTTGCTTTGAATAAGACCCTTTACCTTGCTGAGTGCCCTCACCTTGTTTTATTTCTTTTCCCCCATTGTTGCAATGCCTAAAGAGGAACTAAAGTGTGGTGCCAAATGGAACTCGAGTTGCCCATGATCACTGTTTTGCCCTAGAGAAGTGCATAATGACATATGAGAATGTGTTAATGTTCATCTATGCAACTATGGCCTTCAAATGTATGGTGCGGATAGGCATGCAAATACAACATAGGCCTCCAAATGAGAGCTGGGCTTGAACACCACCTACACCAAAACCTTTTTTTGAATTGGCCTTGTATTGTTTACGTTATTTATTACAGAACTTCATAATTTGAATAAACAGATAGCTTTAATAAAATGTGTGATGCAAGTGTTACAGGCAATAAGGTTAGTTCAAAGCATATATATGCTTAATACTTGTGGGTAAACGTCTCTTCTCGAACTGAGAACTGCAGGGTGTTGGAGCAAATACAGCACAGATAGTGGTCTTTAAGTGAAAAACAGAAAAACCTTTCTGAAAGAGCAAGGCGCCATTCACAAAAGTATGCTCCCTATTGGATTTGCATCTTGCTCGCTGCCATGGTTAAAATCATGCCCCTGTACATGCAAAATGTAAATAAATGCGTGAGGGCCAAAGAACCATTTTCAACAAAGTAAATGTGAACCTTATCAACTGCTGCCATTCTTAAGGCCTTTTAAGTGAAATCCCGTGATTGGCTTGTCATTGCTAAGGACAGGCCGATAACCAAACAGGAACGTGCTACATATCAAAAAAGGCCTGATTTCATTCTTTAAAGACACAAATCTAAATCACTGTGAGAAACCTGACGGTGTCTCACTTGCCTGTCCACGGGGATCTGTCATCCAGGTGGCCAGGACACGGCCATCGCTATTGTATTCAGTTCCTGGGGGTGGAACAGTGTAGAAGGATCACCTGGATGGGGGGGTCCTCGAGGAGTGGAAGTTGGACACCAACCGGTGAGTCGCGGTAGTCCTTTTTTGTTAACACCTTTTCCACATCCTACTCTGTAGGATACATAACCCCCAATCCCCCTTTCTTAACACAAGCACTTTATCACAGACCAATTACCCTGAAAGACAACGGACTAACGCCAGAGCCATATACCTGACATGTCCCAACTCAAACGTCAGGCAGAGTCAGGCAATTACCAGTAATTTTACACACCTGACTGCCCTTTCCCTTCCCCATAGGGGAAACACGAGATCACACTCTGAGGAAGTTAGAATGTACGAGGAAGCAGTTATTCCAGGACAGCAGTTCAAATGGAGTAGGAAGGTGTCAGGAACCGAAAGGACGTCAGTGAGGGAATTGCCCTTGCCCTTTTCAACCCCCAACCGTGAAGCCTCTAAACAAAGAAACGTAAGACTGCTAATCGCAGCTGGCTGCATGGTGTGATGCATGTCAGCGGGACTTGGAACACTCCTGCAATGATAGCCAGGGTGGGGAGACGAGGTTGCAATCGTGGTACCGTCCTTGACTGCAGTGGCAAAAGTAACGCCAACACGTTCAGCACAGCCGGTGAGTCGGAAGAACCTGATAGGAGCCGGACTGTGTTAAGTTTGAGGTTGCAGTGGCAACATTGTAAGATTAAAACTATAAACTACTAAGAGGCCATAGGTGAGGCCGACGAAAGGTGTCAAGGTGGTCATACAAGGATCCAGCTAAATCCTTTGTACAATCAAAAGTCCTTGATGCATTGTTAATGTATTAAGAATTGTTAAAATAGGCATTTGCACCCGGCTGAGGGAAATGCCGAGTAGTGATTTTTGGAAACAGAGTGACCCAGCGAGACATGATCAACCTTCGGAAGTCTTTGTGATTGAAGATTAGCAAGTGCTATTGGAAGCACGGCTGAGGGGGACCTAAATAAATGAGATGGTTTTTTAAAAAGACATTCTTTTGAATACTGCACAAGATGAGATTGTTATTGAAAGGCAGTAGTGAACCCGACTGAGGGATGCCAGGAGAAAAGCTAAGGGAAGTGAATACCACAATATGAAAAATGCTGTATGAACACCATCAAGACTGGTTGGTCTGAGCCCGACTGAGGGAGACTAATGTTGAGAGATGGATTGGAACCTGGCTGAAGGGGATCCACGGGTGAATAATAATTGCCCGACGTGAAGAGGAATAAAAGGAACTTTTGTTTTGGTAGTTTACAATACATCAGGCCCTCTGAAGTAAGAGACTTTGCTTGAAAGAGTGTGGGACACAGCAGGCCCCGATATTATTGAAAGGAACTGTAAGCTTATACTGAAGAAACCCAGGAGTGTGCTGTGCTTATGAGACTTGACTTTGTCCGTGCTAGAAAATGTGGGGAAGGGAGACCCCTGTCATAACATCCTGATTTATCATTTTGTAAACACTTGTTTCTTTTCTTATGGACACTGTCCCACACTGTTTTATAATTTAGCAATACGTTTTGGCAATAGTCTTTTTTAGTATATGCCCTTTTATTTTGACAAGACACCACTCAGACTGCCTTATTACTATTTGATGGTTGTAGCTTGCTCCCACCTTAGATTTAGGATTAGGTTAGGCCACATTTCCTCACCTATTGCCTAATTAGTATGTAAAAGACATGCACAGAAATGCAGAGAAGTAGGCACAATTGCAACATGTAGAAAAATACTAAGTCCCCAAGCATGTGTTTCATCAGCAGGAAAGCTCAGTCTTGGGTCAGAAGACTTATTTTCTAAGCCTTGAAGCATAATACACACTTGATTTTTCAGCATATTCATATATTTTGGATTCCAGGTGTAGAGAACATGTATTTGTGGTTTTGAGGTACCTTACCATCCTTTCAATGGTGAACTCATACCAACATGCAATGATAAATGAATAGGTGCGTTTGTGAATTGTATTCTGCCATGCATTCACTTAACTCTGAAAGATATTATCTAATATTTTAAAAAAAGTTAACATGCTTGAAAATATTGCCGATGTAGCTTTGAATAATCTGAAACTGTCAGAAAATCCCAATCTAAAGCCTAACCCCAGTTCAGCAATGCACATCACTAGACAGAGAAGACACAGAACTTTTGAGATCGATTGTGTGCCCACTGGTTTTGAAGGCAAGGCCCCATTGAAGCTCTGCCAGATGCTGGCTAGTGGATAACTTGAAAGAGGCTGGTCACATTGTTCAAGTAGGCTCCCTCATAAAATCCATGTCAGTTAAAGTTATAGGGATTTTAGCTGATATCCTATGCACAGCAAAAAATAAACATACTTTGTCTTGACACATTTTCACATGAGGAAAGAGAAGATGCAGAGGATGTATCAAAAGTGGCCTCTGCAAGCTGGAGTCCTAATTTCTTTCCTTAGATCTGAATAGAAAGCTAATGGATGTCATTTTTAATCAAAACATATATGTTTTAGAAAAACATCATGCCTGTGGGAAAAGCATTTAGAAACACAAGATTAGTTGTAAATCATAGACAAACAAAATCTTTTTGCCCTACATACAATTTGCATGGGGTATCATGGAAAGTTTTTGGGATACATAGGACAACACTTATCTCTGAAAATATCAATTACAGCAGGACATTTAAGGTCTTGATTCCGTCCTCCTGATGTGTAGATTACAGTTATGTAAATTCCATTAATCTGGATGTTCAAAAATGGCAGCTAAACATGAAACAGATTATTGAAAGTGTGTTCTTGTATATTTCAGTCCAACAAGGCCTGCTAGATGGGGCCCTTGAAAAATAATACCTGACATCCATAAAAGCTGAGAGACTAACTCTTGTAAGATTCTCTTTAAAAAACAGGCTTCCATTCACTGGACTGAAAGTGAAACATATCATGTGCCACCTGAAAGAACACCACCACCACTCCCACCATGGCCACAACCAACAAGGTGTTAAGAGGAAGCCGCCAACTTTACTTCACACAAAATAAAGTGCAATCAAATGTAGCTGATTGCATATATCTGTGTGGTGAGGAAGGACAGGGACCAACTTGAGCACCACATCTTTGCAGACCTATTGCAGACCTATTTAAAGCAGCATCATGTACAGACATTGGATGAACTCCAAAGACCCGAAGTGTACTTTTCCCCATGCACAATAACAAGCAGTAAAGCAGCACCAGTCCAGACAATTAATTCTGAAAATACAACTGCTGTTGCATGGCTTGGGAGTAGTACAGCAAGCCTGACCCCTATTTCCCCAGTGATACATACCTGAAGCACCCCATTGCACAAGGATGGTGTAGTGTAATCATTCTAGCGTGGCTAAATATTATAGCGCCACATGAACAAGAACACCTAATAAATGCCCTACTCATTGAGAAACCTGGATTTAGGCAGCTTTTGGAAATAGCGCATCACGGCTGGGAAATTCCCAGCCACCAATTTATATCACGCAAGGTAGTACCCGAATTGTACAACCATGTTGTGGACACCTTTGGGTAGGTACTGTAGCAGTCAAAAATACAGTCTAGGTGGTCAAAGCATTTACTACATGGCTATCAGTGCACTCTCAGTAGCCTTTCCATATCTAGCAGGCAAGAAGGGTGCCATAACAATGCAAGGGGAATTGATATCTGGGACAGGTGGAGGCGGTAACAGCAAGGTGGCTAACCTCTCATAATTCAGCAATAAGCCCCGAGCGGCAGGGGCATTACCTGACTCTGTAAAACCCCTGTGGTGAGGGGCTTAGTGCTATTGGTACCCCAGCCCGCAAGAACAGGGTACTAATAACATACTAATAGCATTTTTTCTGTTCCAAAACGCTGCAGCATTTCGGAACAGAAAGCAAAAATATGTCAACATAAATGGCCGTGGGGAAAGGGAAAACTGAGTCCATTTTCCCTTTCTATGGCGGCCATCGGGAGCAGACGCACTGGGGACAGAAGTGTTCCCAGCGAGTTTGTTCCCAAAAAAGGAGAAAAAAGAAGGTAAGTGGGGTTGGGAGGGCGGTCAGGGGATAGTTTGCAGGGGAGGGGGTGGAAGAAAGGAAATACTTACCTGAATCCCCGGTGGGGGACGATGACATCCTCCAGCCGTGTGGAGGCTCGGAGCGGGTATTGCCCCATTTCAAGCCTCCTCATTGGCTGAGGGGCTGCCACAACCTCCACCGGGAACAAAGGATAGAAATCCCGGCTGAGGGATTCCCGGTCGGGTAAAGCCCCAGCGAGGGCCAATCATAATGTTTGTTACATTCTGATTGACCCTTGCCGGGTACTAATTTACAATAAATCAAATGTCATTGCTCCCTTAAGAATTGTTAAAACTGTGCACATCCCATGCTTTCCATGTGTACTGCTGGTCATCACACGCTTTGTTGAAAACTGTCAATCTATGAAGGAAAAGGTTGCAGTGGGACAGAGGATCAGTGGCTATTTCAGCCGGATTAACATGCAAAAAATTCCCTGTGCCAATTACTGCACCACAAGTTGCCCCGGCATAACTAAAGACCTCAGTGGCCACTCAATGGAACTCCAATTTAAACATGTTGGTAAACCTGTGGGAGCTGTGCAATGGCATCTCAGACTATTGAAACACACAGAAAAACACTAGTTGGGGTTTTCAGAACACCAAGCCGGTGGCAGTGGCTCGCCAAAGTCTTGTCCATGCTGCAAACTTTTGTGGATGCTACGAAGAGGGTAAGCCATCACAGTCCATCACTCAGTAAGATTCTTCCTCTGGCATAACTCCTTGAACTAAACCTTGTCAAGATGGCCAAGGCCCATGGCTTTTCAGGTGATGACGAAATGGCACAGCTAAGGGACCTGCTTGCAACCTTGCCTGGTGATCCATGAGTTGTTAGAATGAAATGTAACATTAAGAACCCACTAGCTTATGTTTTAGACCAACATTTCAAGGAGAAAATTGCTGCTTTTATTCATTTTGTGTCGGGGGAGGATTTGCAACAACTATTGAAAGGTGGAGGCACTTTGATAGCATGCGAGAAGGCATTGCTGCAGAGTTTGCAAAGGTTTGCCACAAACACCAGGAATGCCCAGATTGACTACACCAATTGCCACACCATCACTGATGACAGATGAAAGCTTCCAGCCCAGTGCAGGTGTAGCCCATTGACAGGAACTGCCGTGGACACCCTTCGCACAGGTTCTGGCATCTTGAATACCAATTGCACATCAACAAGACCAGCCAGCCTGCCATCAACTGCACAAATACTTGATGGCTATCTACTGGACACTTTACCCATGGGAAGGGATGAGGATGTATTACAGTATCCGAACAGCAAGGGGTCTGTATGGCTGGCGGCACTTGTGAGAGTTGTACTGGTATTGCTAACCTGCCTGCCCACAAATGAGCAGTCGAAAAGAGTTTTCAGTGCAGCCTGGGATATTGTCTCTAAACACAGTAAGAGTCTATCAGTGCTGCATGTAGAACAATTGAATACAAAAAAAATGAATCAGCACTTCATTGCGGCGCACTATGAGAAGTTATTTAACCACAGCCGACAAAGAAGCTTGGAAGACAGCAATGAGTTGTCACTCACCGCTGTCGCAACATGTCCGACACCAAAAAGGGGATATGGGTTGTTTCATAGTGTACGTGGTTGGGAAACAAATATCTATAGTAGATAATGCTGACCTCCTGATGAGGACATGACACAGTGTTTTGAGCCTGGAAAGTGTTACTGGGCTCCATTTACTTCTGCCTCCCTATACTTTATTTCACCCCACATTGGTTTTGAAAGACTGGACAAAACAATGAATATACGCTTTACTGTCAGGGCTGCTTTTTGCAGCACGTTGATGCTGTCTTATTCAGAAGATTGTGTTTCTATATACAACATCTGACGTCATAAAAGTTAAGTCATAGCATGTTTAGGTCGGTGTGTGGCTTTTAGCATATTGCGTTTTTCACAGCAACACTGCTTTGTTGCTAAAAGATCTGATATCCCACATTATTTTCTTGTCAGCAGCTTGTTGCTGCTATTGTCAGCAGCATTTAAGGGTTTTGTTTCTGTTTTGAGTGCATTCCGTATTTAAATGTTTCATAATAACCCATTAAAATGTATTTGTATGTTTCCCCTTTACGTTGATCTGTTTTGATCTGGTGCACATGACATTCAGGTGTTCTGACTTCACATCTTTGTGGTCTGGCACATGCATATTTTTTCCTTTACTTTACTCCACTGAATATGTGGATCCCTAACTTCTGACCTGCTCATTTCAGTGGGGTTTCAGAAGAAATTGTATATGTGCATGTTTTTCAACCGTTCCTTTGTTTTAAATAACATAAGTAATCTCTTTCATATACAGGATGACCCTTTTACATTCTACCCAAAATCCACAAGGATGCTACACAACCGCCGGGAAGACCCATTGTTTCTGCCTGTGACTCACTCCTAGAGCCACTTTCTTTATACACCGATTTTTTCTTAAAATCCTTTGTGGGCAAAATTACATTGTATATTAAAGACACCACAGATCTCATCCAGACCCTACAAGAAATCGAACTGCCTCAACATTGCATTTTAGCATCTATGGATCTTGAATCATTGTACACCTCCATCCCTCAGGCAGAGGGTTTAGAAGCTCTCAAAATCTGCCTAGATAAAAGGACAGATCTGACCAAGACCCCTACCCAGTGCTTTAAGTGGGGTAAGAAATTGAGGGGGGGCCCTCGTTTGGGGGCGTGGCTTCCATTGTGGGAGTGGCCTAAAAGTGCACAAATCATAGTAAGGTGTGCAAACAAATATATAAATGTATTTGAGCATTTATATATTTGTTTGCGTACTACTATGGTTTGTGACTTTTCAAGCCTTCTTTTATATTCATAGCAATGTTACATATTTCTATGTTTATAAAAGGTGGCTTGTAAGTGCACAAAGCATAGTAAATTACGCACACTTGTGTGCTTACCTTACTATGGTCTGTGTACTTTTCAAGCTGCCTTTTATAAACATAGACATTTGTAACATATGTCTATGTTTATAAAAGGCGGCTTGAAAAGTAGGCATCTTTTATAAAGCGTTGAGGACGGACAAAACCCAAGGTGGCTTTGTCCGTCGACAAAGCTTTATAAAAGATGCCTTGAATTGTGTACGATTCAAGCAGTCTGTTATAAACATAGACATATTTCTACGTGTATAAAAGATGGCTTAAACGTACACAGTTGAAGGCATCTTTTATAAAGCCTTGCCAAAGGAGAAAGGGCCTCGAGCTCAGTGATCTCTGCTCTGAGCAGAGATCACAGACCCTGAGGCGTCTTTCACCCTCTGCGAACCCGCGGGCTCCGTGATCTAATCTGCATATTTGATCATGGAGCCCGCGGGTTCGCTGAGGGTCAGTGACCTGGCGAGGGAAAACTAAAGGACTCTAGCTTCCTCTGATGGCCCCTCAGATGAGGGGTCATCAGAGAAAGTTACAGTGACTGACGGAAGTGCCAGCCAGGCACAGCAACGGTGTGCCTGGCTGGCACTTCTGTCAGCTTGCCTGACGTTAAAGTGGTGGGCGCATCTCCCGTCGCGGCTGCGGCCGCGGCGGGATAATGCGTCCTGCCATGGCGTGATGAGGTCGGGGGGCCCCGGCAGGGCCCCGGCTCAGCCCCACTTTTTGGAGACTGCCGGGGCCCGGCCCCGGCAGGCCCCGGCCCACTTAAAGCACTGCCCCTACCAATTTCATTCTTGAATGTGTCCGGCTTGCTATGTCCAAAAACGTTTTCCTGTTCAGAGAACAACTTTCACCCCAGATGTTTACCAATCTCTATATGGCCCAATACAAAGACGACTACATACATGATAACCACAATCGATACAAACCTAATATCCGGCTTTGGCGCTGTTACATCGACGATGTACTGCTAATATGGACGGGCACTGAATTAGATCTTGGACTCTTCCACCAGTGGCTTAATGCATGCAACAACCACATTCGTTTCACCATCGAATGGAACTACCAAGCGGTCGACTTCTTGGATCTACACATATACAGATATACAGATCGGGAAACAGTCTAAAAACGAAACTATTCAGAAAACCAACCAACAGGAACAGCCTATTACATTTCACTAGTTACCATCCCCACGGCCTCAAGTACAATTTACTATATGGCCAATTCCTCAGGATCAGAAGAAACTGCTCGGACAAAGAGAAATACAATCACATGCCAAGAACTTACAGCATCGATTGACCAACAGAGGCTACCCGAATAAATCTATGAAACATGCACGGAAAAGAGTGGCAAACACAAACCGGGCAATTTGCCTCACACCTAAGATCAAAACAACCATGAACAGGGTCGTTTGTGTCACCACCTACAGCCTTCTGATTGATCTAACCAAGAAAACCATCAATAAACACTGGCACTTAATCAGAAACAAGGGTACCCTGGAAAGAAAACCCATTTTTGCTTTTAAGAAAAACAAGAATCTCAGAGACACCCTGGTTCACACGTATGTACAACCCACCAAGAAACCCAACACACTATGGAATCTACCATGCGTAGTTGGACACTACAGATGTGGAAACTGTGTGGCATGTTGTTTCAAAATTCCTACCAAAACCTTTGACCACCATGACTACCACAGGACTCTGCAGAGACACACCAACTGCAACAGCAAGTTTGCAATATACGGCATCAAATGCCCTTGTGATCTACTATACATAGGCAAGACCATCAGACCCATTAAACAGCAGATCTCTGAACACAGATCATGTATCAAAAGTAAAACACCAGATAAACTGTTGATGGAACACTACAGCCGACTGGGGCATTCCAACGAAGACATGACTAGGACAGTCATGCAACAACTGACTCTACAAAAAAGAGGTAGAGACATTGACAAGACACTGAGGAGGTTAGAGCA
This sequence comes from Ambystoma mexicanum, assembly GCF_040938575.1. Taxonomy (NCBI): domain Eukaryota; kingdom Metazoa; phylum Chordata; class Amphibia; order Caudata; family Ambystomatidae; genus Ambystoma; species Ambystoma mexicanum. The sequence continues at coordinate 670,735,225 of NC_090924.1, read as the reverse complement.
ACAATGGGTGCATAGATTAAACACTGTCAGAAACAGGATCAATATAATGATATAGTGGAAACATTTATTCCACTAACCTCCACTATTGGACTATACATGGCCATGCCCCTTGCTTCAATATTGGAGCATCACAGATACCTAGACTCCATCAAGCACGGTGACTACCCACACGTTATTCAAACTAGATAAATATTTCTCCACCAACATATGCTTCCTATTATATATACTGTACATGTCGTGAATTTGGCTATTACCATACTTGTTTTGTTCACATGTACAATCCATGATGCTTCCAAAAGAATATTGGACCATGTTTTTTGAAATGCCACATTAATAGTTCCAATGACATGAGTCGTCACTGAACAACGACCATCATTTGCTTTCAGTTATGCATCTTGTACAGGTCACCCACAGGACAACGACCATATCTGTTATTCACTTGCAGAGTCTATGTTGGTTGTAAATGAATTACGCCCTTTTTCTGTATGATACACCGTAGACCGTAAAGGTTTGAGTGTGTATCTTCTGCAGGCAGACAAAGGCTAGCTACCTTGCTTGTTACACAATGTACAATCATAGCATGTTACTTCACCAATATTAGTGACTATGAATTAACACGCATGCCTTGTAACCATTGCGTACCCACAGCTGTGCAACCCAAGTGGCCAACGCACCACTCACGATACTTCTGTGGCCCACACGTCGTGTAATCCACAGATATGGTGACCATAGACCATGTACTTGTTTTTTCCACACGGCTTACAGTAGGATCCACTGAGCCCTCTAGTTACGATTATATCGAGCACCCAATGGGGCGGTCCCTGCCAGTATACTCCACTCTCCCAAGACCTACGTCTCTGCTGTCTTGTTCATACAGGCATGAGCAGGCATGGCCATGATGCGTAATGATACATACATCATCACTCCCACAGAGGTGGCACCGAGCACTCCCCCTTCCACATGGCTGAACATTATTGGACCATGGGACGCTGACGCGTCCTTGTTGGCGGGCCAAGACTAGCCCTGATATGGCTGCGTGCTGGTTTATACACAGTGGCATCCATAACAACGGCTTTGTTTCTGCACTCAGCGCAGTAAAGGCAGACAGCAGGACTCGCGCACTCTGCTCCAACAAAGTAAGTGTTTTTCTAGCCCAAGACAAGCGTTTAAACCCGTTTAAAAAAATATTTTCACATGGGACCTCTGAGCACTTTTAGAATCAATCTCCTATTTCAACACCTATATGAGGGTGTATTCACAGGCTTACGACCACACTATGGGTGCTGTACTTTTAGATCAATCTCACCCGGTAGACATCACCATTAACGCCTAACATCTTACACTCTTTGGGGGTGTTTGGCCACCATAAGTATTTACACTGGTCAGTCTTATATGGTTAGTGCCCCCTCCCGTGTATCACACCACTTCCTCCACAGATTCCGTGAGCCATCGGCCGATACACAGTAAAGCCATTTCTCCACCACTTCGGGAACCAGATACCCGCTCAAGACTCACTGAAACAAGTAATCTCTGGAGGTAAGATCCTACCCGTCTCATACTAGTTACCCTCACTTGAGCAATTTAGGCTAGGTTTCTTATACACATTTTTATGTTTTTTGTGTCATTTTAGCTAGCTATCTCCCTGCCACGACCTTTCGTCCTTTTTTGGCGACTCAAATGCCAGGTTACATCCACGCAAGAGTGGACCACCGGACTTACCATAGCACAGGATAGTCTACGGTAAGACACACGCCATGCTAATCTAACATAGCGTCCCCCCTGTTTTTCCATTGTGAGCATCTTTTGGAGCAATTTGAATTATGTACTAAATATCCTTGAGGCCATACCACCTCTTTTCAAAACCTCTCCTATTAATACGTGTAGATAGAGATCCCAGGATTTAGATCTACCATCCTCCACACGTCCTGATGACGGCCTGCACCCACGAGCTTCACTGAACAGCTTGACTCTGGGCCGAAACACCATAGTGTCGACGATTCCATTACCACTTCAGTGTTGATACAGCACACTTTTTTATGTTCACTGAAATTCATTTCGTGTCCACAATGTATTTGTAAAACACAATATGTCGTTGAATGAAAGCAAAAACAAAAGTTGTTTGTTTACCGAAATCCAGTCCACCTGACTTGTATTTTATACTTTTCAAAACAAATTTTGAATGTTGCTGGGTACTCTATCCCCACATTTGTCTCAAAAAAACGCTAATTAAACACACAAGGTCGAAACACTTTCTGTGATTGATTCTCCTTTTTCAACATCATTAATACTTTGTCATGAAACAAATATGAAATGAATGTGTGACCTCTCACCCTGATTTCTGTGACTATTAAAACATACACTCACCTGGGTATTTCAGGGCATAGCCAGGTGCCCTTATATATTTTATGCCTTCATTTTGCAAGACATATCTTTTGTACAAGGGTTAAAGTCTTTAACTTTTCAAGGGATGTCTTTCACACAAGCGATGACCCTTACACTTTTTTGAGAAGCTACAATAGATGAACCAGATCAGGAACTACTTTGTCTTTAGATCCTTAAAAGAATGGAAAATAAGTTGTGTGTCAAAACTAGAGATTACAAACTTGGAAGAAAAAAAGGAACAAAGTTTGACTCAAGTGGCTCTCCATGTGGCTGGATGATATTTCTTGATGTGTGCCACCTCGGCATCGCTCCTCCCCCTCACTGTGGTCTCTGACAACAAAGCATCGCAAATCCTGCAGATCTGGGTAAAGAAATCCAAGGACACCAGACAATCCCTGTGGCCTTAGGGGTGGAAGCCTTCCTTGCCGGCTGCTGCTCGCTTCTCTTTTTGCAGGAGGAAGATGCAGCTGATGAGGAACCAGAGAGGTGGATGTTATGTTCCTCAGCATGCTAGACGTGGTGAAATGGGGCCCCTTTCCCTTGGCCACCACCTCCTCACAAAAGCCACACAACACTGTTGCAGCTTTTTTTGGTGGGGGCTCCCCAGCAGCAGGGGAGAAATCCTTCCATGTTCCAGAGCTAGAGGCCCCACTTGCTACCTAGCCCCACTGATCTCTGGAGTCCCTCTGCTTCAGCACAGGTATTACTGGGGGTGGCTGCTGGACCCTAGCAGCCTGAGGAAGAGAGTGGATGGTGCAGCTCATGGGACTGTCTGGAAAGGGGCAGTGGTGGAAAACACCCCTGCCCCTCTTCAGCTTGAACTGTCTCTTCGCCTCCACCGTTCCCAATAACTTCCCCTGTCTCCATTTTTAAATATATTTTTTAAAGCACACTAAACAGTCACATGCCAAACACTGAGCTCCTTCTCCATGTGTCTGTCTGTTCTGCCTTTATCACTCTATCTCAGTCCCCACCCAAATGCAACAACATGAAAAAGGAACTTTGAAACTTAGTTTTACTTTCTCTTACTGGGTCGGGCTGGCTCAAAAAGGTTTGAATTAATAAAGTCCTGTGGTTTGAAAAAGATTAAACTGGTTCGATTGAATATGTCTATTAAAAGAAATAATTGTAATCCAGTATGTGGGAGCAAGGGGTCATTCAGGCCCCCCTCATACATTCAGCACAATGTGGATCACTTGCTCGACCAATGGTGGAGGACACCTCCATTGCCCTTATGCTAACAACAGCCCTTATGCTGGCGTTGGCATAGGTGGGGCTGTTGCGAGAGACACTTGGCATCCATTTTGTGTACCCTTGACTCCATCTTTGCACTAGGCCTCACTGCAATAATACAAAAAGACTTCTCTCCCCCTGCCGCGCCACACACACCGCGCTCATGGCCCCCTCCTTTTCTCACTGTGCCTGAAAGCATCGCAGCTCCATTCTCACGCTTGATCCAGAGATAATTGCAACAAATACACAAATGTAACATCTCACTCTTCCTCTGAGATCACTGTCCTATATGTGAACCAGCTCGAACCATGCCCTGTAACTCATCCATCTCCACAAACCTGCCTGTGCCCTCTTACCTCCGCTGTTGGAAAATTACTGCTTCTATAACCCTGTGTCCCTGCAAGGTATTCTCTTAATGTACCAGACGTGTGACTCTGCTGTGAAGCCCACCCCAGTGTGCCCCCAACTAACACCACACCTCTGTCACAGTTTATTGCACCCTAGAACTAACAAATGTCAGAATGTCTTATAGCAGCCTCTTTTGATGCACTTGGACCCACCCCACAGCCAATGTTATCTTACTGACCACGACCCTAAGCCCAGTACTCCATATGTGTCCCAATGAATAATGCTGTAATCATATGTGTTCGATTTATAGATGCATGATGATATACACAAAGGAACTGTAGTGACCAGTATTTAGTACATCTCTGATGGTAGTCGCTCATGTTAGCTTAGTTAGGGCCCGACCTACCTCACCGCGACCTGATTCTCACCCCGTCTGGACACAGACAGATGGACCTCGTGACGCTCACCCTCCCGCTAACCCAGCAGCCAACCACGGAGGAGCAGCGCCTATATGCCCATATGCAACGCGAGCTTGTGTCCAATCATAACAAACTTTGTAATCTTCATGTCTGACATCACTGATGATGATTTCTGCTCTTATAATCAATTGTACATGTATTGTTTGCCAGAGCGCTCTCGGGCAGCAGAGTTCTCTGGATGCCAATTTTACATAAAAGAAAACTAACTCTCACAGCCTGTTCTCTAAGTCTGATTCCCCGTTGGGATGTGTCTTATTTCTTTGCATTGCACGTGCAGGATGGGGAGTGGGCCTTTACAGAATTGTAATCCAGTTGGAGCAATAGAGACCTATTGGCTCAAAGTGAATCAAGCTGATTAAAACCACATATGAGCCATATCAGAATTTTGCTTCTTTTCTGCACTGCCATACTTGCAATTTCTAGGGTCCAGAATGTGGGTTTTCCCAATTAAAGGTTTGTTGCTGTTTTGCACTGCATTGCTTGCATTTGATTTCCCAGTGTCCAGTGTGTGGGTTCCGCCATTCGAATTTTGTTGCTGTCTGCGCTGCCATACTTGCATTTTCTAGGGTCTAGGGTTTGGGTTTCCCAATTTGTGGTTGGCTGCTGTTTTGCACTGCCTTGCTTGCATTTTCTTCCCTAGTGTTCAGTGTGTGGGTTCCGCAATTCGAATTTTGCTGCTGTCTTCACTGCCATACTTGCATTTTATAGGATCCACGGTGTTGGTTTCCCAATTTGAAGATCGTTGCTGTTTGCACTGCCATACTTGCATTTTCTAGGGTCTGGGGTGTGGGTTTCCCAATTTGAGGTTTGCTGCTGTTTAGCACTGTCATACTTGCATTTTCTAGAGTACAGTGTGGGTTTCCCAATTTGATGTTTGCTGCTGTTTTGCACTGCCATATTTACATTTTTGTTCATTAGGGTCCATTATGTGGGTTTCATGTTTTGAATTTTGCTGCTGTTCTACACTGCCATACTTGCAATTTCTAGTGTCCAGTGGGTTTCCCAATTTGAAGTTTGTTGCTGTTTTGCACAACCATGCTTGCATTTCACCCCTAGGGTCCAGGGAGTGGGTTTCCTAATTTGAATTTTGCTGCTGTTTGCAATGCCTTACTCACATTTACTAGGGTCCGGGGTGTCGGTTTTCCAGTTTAAGGTTTGCTGCTGTTTTGCACTGCCATATTCACATTTTCGTTCCTTATGGTCCTTTATGTGGGTTTCATGTTTTGGATTTTGCTGCTGTTCTGCACTGCCATACTTGCAATTTCTAGTGTCCAGTGGTTTCCCAATTTGTAGTTTGTTGCTGTTTTGCACTGCCATACTTGCATTTTCTTCCCTAGGGTCCAGGGAGTGGGTTCCCTAATTAGAATTGTGCTGCTGTTTGCACTGCATACTCGCATTTACTAAGGTTCAGGGTGTGGGTTTCCCAATGTGAAGTTTGCTGCTGTTTTGCACTGCCATACTTGCATTTTCTAGAGTAAAGTGTGTGGGTTTCCCAATTTGATGTTTGCTGCTGTTTTGCACTGCCATATTTACATTTTCATTCCTTAGGGTCCATTATGTTGGTGTCATGTTTTGAATTTTGCTGCTGTTCTGCACTGCCATACTTGCAATTTCTAGTGTCCAGTGGGTTTCCCATTTTGAAGTTTGTTGCTGTTTTGCACTGCCATACGTGCATTTTCTTCCCGAGGGTTCAGGGTGTGAGTTTCCTAATTTGAATTTTGCTGCTGTTTGCACTGCCATACTTGCATTTCCTAGGGTCCAGGGTGTGGGTTTCCTAATGTGCAGTCTGCTGCTGTTCTGTGCTGCCATACTTTCCTCCCTTAGGGTCCAGGGTGTGGGTTTCTCATTTTGAATTGTGATTCTCATTTGCACTGCCATACTTGCATTTCCTTCTCTTAGGGTCCAGGGCGTAGGTCTCCCATTTTGAATTTTGCTTCTTTTCTGCACTGCCATACTTGCAATTTCTAGGGTCCAGAGTGTGGGGGATTTCCCAATTAGAGGTTTGCTGCTGTTCTGCACTGCCTCGCTTGCATTTTCTTCCCCAGTGTCCAGTGTGTGGGTTCTGCAATTCGAATTTTGCTGCTGTCTGCACTGCCATACTTGCATTTTCTAGGGTCTGGGGTGTTGGTTTCCCAATTTGAAGTTCGTTGCTGTTTGCACTACCATACTTGCATTTTCTAGGGTCCGGGGTGTGGGTTTCCAAATTTGAGGTTTGCTGCTCTTTTGCACTGCCTTGCTTGCATTTTCTTCCCTAGTGTCCAGTGTGTGGGTTCCGCAATTCGAATTTTGCTGCTGTCTGCACTGCCATACTTGTATTTTCTAGGGTCCAGGGGGATGGTTTCCCTATTTGAAGGTCGTTGCTGTTTCCACTGCCAATCCTGCATTTTCTAGGGTCCGGGGTGTGGGTTTCCCAATTTGAGGTTTGCTGCTGTTTTGCACTGCCATACTTGCATTTTCTAGAGTACAGTGTGTGGGTTTCCCAATTTGATGTTTGCTGCTGTTTTGCACTGCCTTGCTTGCATTTTCTTCCCTAGTGTTCAGTGTGTGGGTTCCGCAATTCGAATTTTGCTGCTGTCTTCACTGCCATACTTGCATTTTATAGGATCCAGGGTGTTGGTTTCCCAATTTGAAGATCTTTGCTGTTTGCACTGCCATACTTGCATTTTCTAGGGTCTGGGGTGTGGGTTTCCCAATTTGAGGTTTGCTGCTGTTTAGCACTGTCATACTTGCATTTTCTAGGGTCTGGGGTGTGGGTTTCCCAATTTGATGTTTGCTGCTGTTTTGCACTGCCATATTTACATTTTTGTTCATTAGGGTCCATTATGTGGGTTTCATGTTTTGAATTTTGCTGCTGTTCTACACTGCCATACTTGCAATTTCTAGTGTCCAGTGGGTTTCCCAATTTGAAGTTTGTTGCTGTTTTGCACAACCATACTTGCATTTCACCCCTAGGGTCCAGGGAGTGGGTTTCCTAATTTGAATTTTGCTGCTGTTTGCAATGCCTTACTCACATTTACTAGGGTCCGGGGTGTCGGTTTTCCAGTTTAAGGTTTGCTGCTGTTTTGCACTGCCATATTTACATTTTCGTTCCTTATGGTCCTTTATGTGGGTTTCATGTTTTGGATTTTGCTGCTGTTCTGCACTGCCATACTTGCAATTTCTAGTGTCCAGTGGTTTCCCAATTTGTAGTTTGTTGCTGTTTTGCACTGCCATACTTGCATTTTCTTCCTTAGGGTCCAGGGAGTGGGTTCCCTAATTAGAATTGTGCTGCTGTTTGCACTGCATACTCGCATTTACTAAGGTTCAGGGTGTGGGTTTCCCAATGTGAAGTTTGCTGCTGTTTTGCACTGCCATACTTGCATTTTCTAGAGTAAAGTGTGTGGGTTTCCCAATTTGATGTTTGCTGCTGTTTTGCACTGCCATATTTACATTTTCATTCCTTAGGGTCCATTATGTTGGTGTCATGTTTTGAATTTTGCTGCTGTTCTGCACTGCCATACTTGCAATTTCTAGTGTCCAGTGGGTTTCTCATTTTGAAGTTTGTTGCTGTTTTACACTGCCATACTTGCATTTCCTAGGGTCCAGGGTGTGGGTTTCCTAATGTGCAGTCTGCTGCTGTTCTGTGCTGCCATACTTTCCTCCCTTAGGGTCCAGGGTGTGGGTTTCTCATTTTGAATTGTGATTCTCATTTGCACTGCCATACGTGCATTTTCTTCCCTAGGGTTCAGGGTGTGAGTTTCCTAATTTGAATTTTGCTGCTGTTTGCACTGCCATACTTGCATTTCCTAGGGTCCAGGGTGTGGGTTTCCTAATGTGCAGTCTGCTGCTGTTCTGTGCTGCCATACTTTCCTCCCTTAGGGTCCAGGGTGTGGGTTTCTCATTTTGAATTGTGATTCTCATTTGCACTGCCATACTTGCATTTTCTTCTCTTAGGGTCCAGGGCGTAGGTCTCCCATTTTGAATTTTGCTTCTTTTCTGCACTGCCATACTTGCAATTTCTAGGGTCCAGAGTGTGGGGGATTTCCCAATTAGAGGTTTGCTGCTGTTCTGCACTGCCTCGCTTGCATTTTCTTCCCCAGTGTCCAGTGTGTGGGTTCTGCAATTCGAATTTTGCTGCTGTCTGCACTGCCATACTTGCATTTTCTAGGGTCTGGGGTGTTGGTTTCCCAATTTGAAGTTCGTTGCTGTTTGCACTACCATACTTGCATTTCCTAGGGTCCGGGGTGTGGGTTTCCAAATTTGAGGTTTGCTGCTCTTTTGCACTGCCTTGCTTGCATTTTCGTCCCTAGTGTCCAGTGTGTGGGTTCCGCAATTCGAATTTTGCTGCTGTCTGCACTGCCATACTTGTACTTTCTAGGGTCCAGGGTGATGGTTTCCCTATTTGAAGGTCGTTGCTGTTTCCACTGACAATCCTGCATTTTCTAGGGTCTGGGGTGTGGGTTTCCCAATTTGAGGTTTGCTGCTGTTTTGCACTGCCATACTTGCATTTTCTAGAGTACAGTGTGTGGGTTTCCCAATTTGATGTTTGCTGCTGTTTTGCACTGCCATACTTGCATTTCTCCCCTTAGGGTACAGGGCGTAGGTCTCCCATTTTGAATTTTGCTTCGTTTCTGCACTGCCATACTTGCAATTTCCAGGGACCAGAGTGTGGGTTTTCACAATTAGAGGTTTGCTGCTGTTTTGCACTCCCTTGCTTGCATGTTCTTCCCCAGTGTCCAGTGTGTGGGTTCCACAATTCGAATTTTGCTGCTGTCTGCACTGCCATACTTGCATTTTCTAGGCTCTGGGGTGTTGGTTTCCCAATTTGAAGATGGTTTCTGTTTGCACTGCCATACTTGCATTTTCTAGGGTCCGGGGTGTGGGTTTCCCAATTTGAGGTTTGCTGCTCTTTTGCACTGCCTTGCTTGCATTTTCTTCCCTAGTGTCCAGTGTGTGGGTTCCGCAATTCGAATTTTGCTGATGTCTGCACTGGCATACTTGCATTTTCTAAGGTCCAGGGTGTTGGTTTCCCAATTTGAAGATCGTTGCTGTTTGCACTGCCATACCTGCATTTTCTAGGGTCCGGGGTGTGAGTTTCCCAATTTGATGTTTGTTGCTGTTTTGCACTGCCATACTTGCATTTTCGTTCATTAGGGTCCATTATGTGGGTTTCATGTTTTGAATTTTGCTGCTGTTCTGCACTGCCATACTTGCAATTTCTAGGGTCCAGTGGGTTTCCCAATTTGAGGTTTGTTGCTGTTTGGCATTGCCACACTTGCATTTCAGCCCTATGGTCAAGGGAGTGGGTTCCCTAATTTGAATTTTGCTGCTCTTTGCACTGCCATACTCACATTTACCAGGGTTGAGGGTGTGGGTTTCCCAATTTGAAGTTTGCTGCTGTTTTGCACTTCCATACTTGCATTTTCTAGAGTGCAGTGTGTGGGTTTCCCAGTTTGATGTTTGCTGCTGTTCTGCACTGCCATATTTGTAATTTCTAGTATCCAGTGGTTTTGCCAATTTGAAGTTTGTTGCCGCTTTGCACTGCCATACTTGCATTTTCTTTCCTAGGGTCCAGGGAGTGGGTTTCCTAATTAGAAGTGTGATGTTGTTTGCACTGCCATACTCACATTTACTAGGGTTAAGGGTGCGGGTTTCCCAATGTCAAGTTTGCTGCTGTTCTGCACTGCCATACTTGCAATTTCTAGTGTCCAGTGGGTTTCCCAATTTGAAGTTTGTTGCTGTTTTGCACTGCCATACTTGCATTTTGTTCCCTAAGGTTCAGCGTGTGGGTTTCCTAATTAGAATTTTGCTGATGTTTGCACTGCCATACTCGCCTTTTCTAGGGTCCAGGGTGTGGGTTTCCTAAGGTGTAGTTTGCTGCTGTTTTGTGCTGCCATACTTTCTGCTCTTAGGGTCCAGGGTTTGGGTTTCTCATTTTGAATTTTGATTCTGATTTCCACTGCCATACTTGCATTTTCTAGAGTGCAGTGTGTGGGTTTCCCAATGTCAAGTTTGCTGCTGTTTTGCACTGCCATACTTGCATTTTCTAGAGAACAGTGCGTGGGTTTCCCAATTTGATGTTTGCTGCTGTTTTGCACTGCCATATTTACATTTTCATTCCTTAGGGTCCGTTATGTGGTTGTCATGTTTAAAATGTTGCTGCTGTTCTTCACTGCCATTGTTAGGCGGAAACCTGTGCAGTTCCCTCTGGGACCACTGCAAAAGATTTAGGACTACAGGTGTTTGGCAGTAAACCCACTTGGTAGCAGTCTGTACCACACAGATTCACTTGGTAGCTGTGGCTGAGTAGTCAGACTTCCCTCAAGAAGAGTTAGGCAGTATGTGGAGTATACAAAATAGGGCAATTTACACAGTAGGACAAGCAAACACGTAACAAGGCTTCGGTGTAAAGATATATAGGTATTTATTTATAACAACACATCTACGGAAAACACTCTGGCACTAATACGGCAAACAACTTCAATCACAATTACTATAAGAAAAAGATCAATGCCCCTAACAATAGTTCGACAAGTCTAGGTTCAACGGCACCACTTATTTGCAGACAGAGGTGAATGCTTTAACCTAGATGGCACTCTAGTATTCGTTAGGACGGGAGAGAAAAGGCAGGTTATGAAAGCAACTCGGCACCAACACTTTTACGAACAAATGCAAGGCAAGTAAGGCAGGGTCTACTGCAGATCACAAAGTTCAGAGGCCAGGCCCACTCGAAGAGAGGCAAGGTGATATATCCCAAAAAGTGTCTCAGTGGAAATGTGCTTCAAGTCTTTATCGCAAATTGTTATGGAAAGATTGGACCAGTTCAGAACAGAAAGTTTAAGAAAGCTTGGAGGCGACCCAATGGAGAGGCGAGGATTAAGACACCTCACTCTATCCGGCAGAAAGGGAAGCCAGGCGGACACGGTACCTTGTTTGTGGAGAGACAGAGCCGGCGGGGGTAGTTGTTCCTGGTGGTGGATGCACGTCGGGTCTTTGCCAAGAGAAGAGATGATCTCGTCGTCGAAGGAAAGTTGAAGATCGTTGCACCACCAGGGAAGAGACCAGCCGCGGAGTGCTCTGTCACAAGGCACCACCTTTTGGTCGCGGTACAGGGGTAGTGGCTATCCGGTTGCCGGGGTGCTCTGCACGGGCAATTCGACCACTACGTCCTGGAATGAAGAAAAAGCAAAAAGGGACTGGTTGTTCCCACCAGTCAGGGGAAGAGACTCTCCGGCGGGGAGATCTCCTCTGTCGTTGGGAAGTGGTGAGCCGGTTCTGCAGGGCTCCACCAGAGGTGTCGTCGTTGCAGGTCGGCTCAGCTTTTCCCTCATCGGATTCTTAGGTCCTCTGGTGACTTCTGAAGATCCAGTCCCAAAAGGCCTGCTTTTATGCAGAAAACCCCCATTCATTCAATCAAAACACGCTAAGTGGTGAGCGGGGTGGCTCACCACTTGGGCCAATCACACCAGAGTGCGACTTGAGTTGGCAAGGCAACTCAGTCCAGGGTGCCTAAACCCCCTCCCACACCCCCTGTAGTACCCAGACAGAATGGCACCACTTTGGAGGGCCTCTGTGTAGAGGCCCGCCAAAAGTGGAACAAAGGGCTCAACCTTTGGTTTAGGAGTCACAGAGACGAACACAGACGCCATTTTAAAAACCGAGTTCTGGCAGAAAATACTAACCGATAGATTTATTTAAGATAAATAAACCAGTGGTATGTTAGAGATTAACGAGAAAAAGTATTAACCTCCAACAATGGGAAGAATCCCATAGGGTTATATACGGGGTCGAATATAACAAGTAGTTTCCACTGCCACCAGCCAAAACTCGACGAGGGGGGACGGAACAGTGCCCCCTCGAATAACAGACCTAGGAGTAATCGAATTACCCCTACTAGTATGTCCACAATAGGATGGTTTGTACAAGTTCTGTTAGTAAATTTTGGTCTAGTAAAGCCAATGGCAACTTTACATGCCTGGGGAGACAGTAGTCAGTCCCCTGGTATGGAGTCTATGGTGGACATCCGCTAGGACGCCCCAGTGTTACGGCACGGAGGGTGCGTTGTAGCACATATAGCAAAACATATGAGACCCTATGGGGTAAAAGACCCCATAGACCATAGAACACATTGACATTCAAAGGAATTACACACATTCATGTCCAAGAGGGGGAGAAAAAGAGTCTCACTCTTGGCAGGATGGAAAACAAACTCCAGAAATCCAGCAAAGCTGCTGGGGGACTCACTAGGTTAGGAAATTCAGCCTAAACAGAGAATTCTGCCTCACACTCGCCCCCCCCACCCCCAGACTAAGGGACAGGAGGATTTAATCCACTCCTGGATGAATCTCATACCTCTAGTCGATGACATACATCCTAGAGAGACCATCAGCATTTTGGTGGTGACACCCTGACCTGTGCTCAATGGTGAAATCAAAGGTTTTCCTTTGTAAGCTATATGACCTACAAACCTTCCTAGGAACATCAGTCTTTTTAAATTCATAGGGGGTCTGGTTGACCAGTCCCTCAGAAGTTGATACAACTACTGAACCTATGGTAGGCTTTTTCGAGGAGTCCTTATAAAGAAACTCCTTAGATCTAGAGGGGCCTCCAGAGGTTTTCCCTACCTCTCTGTTGAGAAAAGGTTGAGTTTTTGGCCTCTTGGTTGGAGGAGATGGAGATAAGCAAGGTACATGCTTCTCCTTCCTCTGAGATCTTTCCTTACCTACTTTAGGAGTTTCCCCCTTAAGTCTAGGAATTGGGTTGGAGTCTTCTGTGGAAGGTCCAACAGTCTGAAGGTTTGTGGCCTTCGACTTTTCTTTTCTGGTTTTCCACCAGCACTGAGAATTACCAGTTCTCTTAGGCCTAGTTAGGGTGCCAGTAGGTCTATCCACCTCTTCCTCAGAAGCAGGGGGAGTCACAGACTCTATAACTGGGGGAACAATGATGGAGCTTGGTTGGGGCTCCCATTTCCCTAACATGTTAGCCTGAAATTTGCCTGGGTCAGAGGTCAACTTACCAACACCAGGGCATGTAGTGGGGTTCTCAGTAGAGGTTCCCAGAGGCTTAGAGTGGTTCCTTAAGGTGGCCTCTCTAGCCAATTTGGTTTGGTTCTGGGTCTCCATACTGGGAGGCCTGGGGCTACTGGATACTACTCCTAGAGTTTGTAGATCATTCCCCAAAGGACTCTCCCAGGCACCTCAGTCTGAACACTGACAGGAATCAACACTGTCATGTCATTACACTGAATGAGGGCTGGTAGAATTGGAACCATTTGGACAGGGCCTCCAGACATCTTAGTGGGAACTTTCGGTGCCTTAGCAATATCCTCAGGCCTGAAAAAGCTTTCGTCCACTACTGTTCTGCTGGCCCCAGAGTCTCGCCTGGCAGGAGTATCCTGGCCATTGACAAGAACACTGTCCACATAATAACATTTAGAGTTTTCTGGGATAGAGTCATACACACTCCAATTCTGATTACTAACCAGATCCATTGACTCTACTGATACACTTGCTTGAAGAGCCCAAGATTCTTCAGCAAAGACTTCAAAGTGAGCACTAGTCATTTGGACTTCCTCCTCAGGAGTGAAGGCCAAGGAGACCGTGCTGATCCCAGTAGGTTTACCCTTACATTTTGGATCTCCTTTGATATGGTCAGTTGCCCCACAGAGATAGCATGTTCCAAATGCTCTCTGGAATGGTGGCTTGTTCTGACCTCCTTCTGGTTTGTGGCCAGAAGGTACACTATTCTGCTGTGGTTTTCCCTGTGGCTTACCCTTCTGGTTTTGTTTGGGGCCCTCTTTGGAATTTGAGTTATTCAAAGTCTCTTTTGAGTCTTTCTTAGGCTGTTTTCCCTCATCCTTTTTCTGAGTTGCCCCAGAATCCTTATGAGTAACCCTGTTGGCAACCCACAAGTCAGCAGCCTTAGCTAGCTTCCTGGAATCCAACTCCTTCGAATCAGCCAAGTGCTGTCTGAGCTCAGGAGAACAGGCATCATAAATAGACTCCAACATAAAAAGATTCTTCATACCCTCATAAGTGTTCACTTTGTGACCCTTAATCCATCCCTCTAAGTTTTGCAACCCTTCACTCACTCAGGTAGCCCAAGGGGTACCATCATGCTTTTTGAGGATTCTAAACCTCTTAAGATACTGGGAAGGGGTCTTCCCGAACCTAGCTATCAAAGCTAGTTTCACACTTTCGTAATCCTTCTTATCCACCTCCCCCAACTCCATTACCACATCAGTCGCAACAAGGGGAAGCCTAGAGAACAACCAGGGAAGTAACTCATTCCCGGTGATGTCCTGGAGCCCATGATTGTACTCAAACAGTTTTAACCAATCCAAAACATCCAATCTCGGTTCATACATACCCACTAATTCCTTCGGCATCCGGGGTCTTTTGGGACTGGAGCTTCTAGAGGAACCAGAGGAGAGAGAAGCATTTTCCACAGACAACTTTTTCATCTCTAACTCATGATTAAGTTCTATTTCTCTGAGCCTTAACTCAGCTTGCTTCTGCTCAGCCTGGGCATTCATCCGTCTGAACTCGAGCTCTTGGTTTCTTTCAGATTGAGCCAAGACCGTTTGTATTCTAATTCAAGCTTCATTTTTTCAAGTTCAAAATAAGCAGGGCTACGTGTGGGACGTGGTATGGGCCCCGTAGGTACAGTGGGTAAGGCAGACAGAGGCTCGGAGTGGCTTCATTAGGTTCACTTTCCTCTTCTGACTCATTATCAAGACTTTGATTTAGATCAATACCATCACTGTTTTCTTCATTCGCTGGAGACCTTGGTTCCTCTGAACCAGTACCCAGACTTTGGTTTTCCAGCAATCTCGCTATCAGTTCTGCTTTCTTGCCTTTTACAGAAAGATTCTCTTGTCTACAGAGGGCTCGTAAACTCTCAGTATTTTCACCTGACAAGGATTCCTGACTGTAAATTTCCATAGTAGACATGTTTTTGAAAGTTGCTTTTTAGTGCTAAGCTTTGTGGTTAGTTATCCCAAAGTGTTGAAAAGCACTCTAAACTGTATAGTCGATACAAATCCCACCACTGTACACCAGTGTTAGGCAGAAACCTGTGCAGTTCCCTCTGGGACCACTGCAAAAGATTTAGGACTACAGGTGTTTGGCAGTAAACCCACTTGGTAGCAGTCTGTACCACACAGATTCACTTGGTAGCTGTGGCTGAGTAGTCAGACTTCCCTCAAGAAGAGTTAGGCAGTATGTGGAGTATACAAAATAGGGCAATTTACACAGTAGGACAAGCAAACACGTAACAAGGCTTCGGTGTAAAGATATATAGGTATTTATTTATAACAACACATCTACGGAAAACACTCTGGCACTAATACGGCAAACAACTTCAATCACAATTACTATAAGAAAAATATCAATGCCCCTAACAATAGTTCGACAAGTCTAGGTTCAATGGCACCACTTATTTGCAGACAGAGGTGAATGCTTTAACCTAGATGCCACTCTAGTATTCGTTAGGACGGGAGAGAAAAGGCAGGTTATGAAAGCAACTCGGCAACAACACTTTTACGAACAAATGCAAGGCAAGTAAGGCAGGGTCTACTGCAGATCACAAAGTTCAGATGCCAGGCCCACTTGGAGAGAGGCAAGGCGATATGTCCCGAAAAGTGTCTCAGTGGAAATGCGCTTCGAGTCTTTATCGCAAATTGTTATGGAAAGATTGGACCAGTTCAGAACAGAAAGTTTAAGAAAGCTTGGAGGCGACCCAATGGAGAGGCGAGGATTAAGACACCTCACCCTATCCGGCAGAAAGGGAAGCCAGGCGGACACGGTACCTTGTTTGTGGAGAGACAGCTCCGGCGGGGGCAGTTGTTCCTGGTGGTGGATGCACGTCGGGTCTTTGCCAAGAGAAGAGATGATCTCGTCGTCGAAGGAAAGTTGAAGATCGTTGCACCACCAGGGAAGAGACCAGCCGCGGAGTGCTCCGTCACAAGGCACCACCTTTTGGTCGCGGTACAGGGGTAGTGGCTATCCGGTTGCCGGGGTGCTCTGCACGGGCAATTCGACCACTACGTCCTGGAATGAAGAAAAAGCAAAAAGGGACTGGTTGTTCCCACCAGTCAGGGGAAGAGACTCTCCGGCGGGGAGATCTCCTCTGTCGTTGGGAAGTGGTGAGTCGGTTCTGCAGGGCTCCACCGGAGGTGTCGTCATTGCAGGTCGGCTCAGCTTTACCCTCGTCGGATTCTTAGGTCCTCTGGTGACTTCTGAAGATCCAGTCCCAAAAGGCCTGCTTTTATGCAGAAAACCCCCATTCATTCAGCCTAGCTGTCAATCAAAACACGCTAAGTGGTGAGCGGGGTGGCTCACCACTTGGGCCAATCACACCAGAGTGCGACTTGAGTTGGCAAGGAAACTCAGTCCAGGGTGCCTAAACCCCCTCCCACACTCCCTGTGGTACCCAGACAGAATGGCACCACTTTGGAGGTCCTCTGTGTAGAGGCCCGCCAAAAGTGGAACAAAGGGCTCAACCTTTGGTTTAGGAGTCACAGAGACGAACACAGACGCCATTTTAAAAACCGAGTTCTGGCAGAAAATACCAACCGATAGATTTATTTAAGATAAATAAACCGGTGTTATGTTAGAGATTAACGGGAAAAAGTATTAACCTCCAACAATGGGAAGAATCCCATAGGGTTATAATCGGGGTCGAATATAACAAGTAGTTTCCACTGCCACCAGCCAAAACTCGACGAGGGGGGACGGGACAGTGCCCCCTTGAATAACAGACCTAGGAGTAATCGAATTAACCCTACTAGTACGTCCACAATAGGATGGTTTGTACTAGTTCTGTTAGTAAATTTAGGTCTAGTAAAGCCAACGGCGACTTTACATGCCCGTGGAGACAGTAGTCAGTCCCCGAGTATGGAGTCTATGGTGGAGGTCCGCTAGGACGCCCCAGTGTTACGGCACGGAGGGTGCGTTGTAACACACATAGCAAAACATATGAGACCCTATGGGGTAAAAGACCCCATAGCCCATAGAATACATTGACATTCAAAGGAATTACACACATTCATGTCCAAGAGTGGGAGAAAAAGAGTCTCACTCTTGGCAGGATGGAAAAAACAAACTCCAGAAATCCAGCAAAGCTGCTGGGGGACTAACTAGGTTAGGAAATTCAGCCTAAACAGAGAATTCTCCCTAACAGCCATACTTGCAATTTCTAGTGTCCGGTGGGTTTCCCAATTTGAAGTTTGTTGCTGTTTTGCACTGCCATACTTGCATTTTGTTCCCTAGGGTCCAGGGAGTGGGTTTCCTAATTTGAATTTTGCTGCTGTTTGCACTTCCATACTCGCATTTACTAGGGTTCAGGGTGTGGGTTTCCAATGTCAAGTTTGCTGCTGTTTTGCACTGCCATACTTGCATTTTCTAGAGAACAGTGCGTGGGTTTCCCAATTTGATGTTGGCTGCTGTTTTGCACTGCCATATTTACATTTTCGTTCCTTAGGGTCCATTATGTGGGTTTCATGTTTTGAATTTTGCTGCTGTTCTGCACTGCCATACTTGCAATTTCTAGTGTCCAGTGGGCTTCCCAATTTGAAGTTTGTTGCAGGTCGGCTCAGCTTTACCCTCGTCGGATTCTTAGGTCCTCTGGTGACTTCTGAAGATCCAGTCCCAAAAGGCCTGCTTTTATGCAGAAAACCCCCATTCATTCAGCCTAGCTGTCAATCAAAACACGCTAAGTGGTGAGCGGGGTGGCTCACCACTTGGGCCAATCACACCAGAGTGCGACTTGAGTTGGCAAGGCAACTCAGTCCAGGGTGCCTAAACCCCCTCCCACACTCCCTGTGGTACCCAGACAGAATGGCACCACTTTGGAGGTCCTCTGTGTAGAGGCCCGCCAAAAGTGGAACAAAGGGCTCAACCTTTGGTTTAGGAGTCACAGAGACGAACACAGACGCCATTTTAAAAACCGAGTTCTGGCAAAAAATACCAACCGATAGATTTATTTAAGATAAATAAACCGGTGTTATGTTAGAGATTAACGGGAAAAAGTATTAACCTCCAACAATGGGAAGAATCCCATAGGGTTATAATCAGGGTCGAATATAACAAGTAGTTTCCACTGCCACCAGCCAAAACTCGACGAGGGGGGACGGGACAGTGCCCCCTCGAATAACAGACCTAGGAGTAATCGAATTAACCCTACTAGTACGTCCACAATAGGATGGTTTGTACTAGTTCTGTTAGTAAATTTAGGTCTAGTAAAGCCAACGGCGACTTTACATGCCCGTGGAGACAGTAGTCAGTCCCCGAGTATGGAGTCTATGGTGGAGGTCCGCTAGGACGCCCCAGTGTTACGGCACGGAGGGTGCGTTGTAACACACATAGCAAAACATATGAGACCCTATGGGGTAAAAGACCCCATAGCCCATAGAACACATTGACATTTAAAGGAATTACACACATTCATGTCCAAGAGTGGGAGAAAAAGAGTCTCTTGGCAGGATGGAAAAACAAACTCCAGAAATCCAGCAAAGCTGCTGGGGGACTAACTAGGTTAGGAAATTCAGCCTAAACAGAGAATTCTCCCTAACAGCCATACTTGCAATTTCTAGTGTCCGGTGGGTTTCCCAATTTGAAGTTTGTTGCTGTTTTGCACTGCCATACTTGCATTTTGTTCCCTAGGGTCCAGGGAGTGGGTTTCCTAATTTGAATTTTGCTGCTGTTTGCACTTCCATACTCGCATTTACTAGGGTTCAGGGTGTGGGTTTCCAATGTCAAGTTTGCTGCTGTTTTGCACTGCCATACTTGCATTTTCTAGAGAACAGTGCGTGGGTTTCCCAATTTGATGTTTGCTGCTGTTTTGCACTGCCATATTTACATTTTCGTTCCTTAGGGTCCATTATGTGGGTTTCATGTTTTGAATTTTGCTGCTGTTCTGCACTGCCATACTTGCAATTTCTAGTGTCCAGTGGGCTTCCCAATTTGAAGTTTGTTGCAGGTCGGCTCAGCTTTACCCTCGTCGGATTCTTAGGTCCTCTGGTGACTTCTGAAGATCCAGTCCCAAAAGGCCTGCTTTTATGCAGAAAACCCCCATTCATTCAGCCTAGCTGTCAATCAAAACACGCTAAGTGGTGAGCGGGGTGGCTCACCACTTGGGCCAATCACACCAGAGTGCGACTTGAGTTGGCAAGGCAACTCAGTCCAGGGTGCCTAAACCCCCTCCCACACTCCCTGTGGTACCCAGACAGAATGGCACCACTTTGGAGGTCCTCTGTGTAGAGGCCCGCCAAAAGTGGAACAAAGGGCTCAACCTTTGGTTTAGGAGTCACAGAGACGAACACAGACGCCATTTTAAAAACCGAGTTCTGGCAGAAAATACCAACCGATAGATTTATTTAAGATAAATAAACCGGTGTTATGTTAGAGATTAACGGGAAAAAGTATTAACCTCCAACAATGGGAAGAATCCCATAGGGTTATAATCAGGATCGAATATAACAAGTAGTTTCCACTGCCACCAGCCAAAACTCGACGAGGGGGGACGGGACAGTGCCCCCTCGAATAACAGACCTAGGAGTAATCGAATTAACCCTACTAGTACGTCCACAATAGGATGGTTTGTACTAGTTCTGTTAGTAAATTTAGGTCTAGTAAAGCCAACGGCGACTTTACATGCCCGTGGAGACAGTAGTCAGTCCCCGAGTATGGAGTCTATGGTGGAGGTCCGCTAGGACGCCCCAGTGTTACGGCACGGAGGGTGCGTTGTAACACACATAGCAAAACATATGAGACCCTATGGGGTAAAAGACCCCATAGCCCATAGAACACATTGACATTCAAAGGAATTACACACATTCATGTCCAAGAGTGGGAGAAAAAGAGTCTCACTCTTGGCAGGATGGAAAAACAAACTCCAGAAATCCAGCAAAGCTGCTGGGGGACTAACTAGGTTAGGAAATTCAGCCTAAACAGAGAATTCTCCCTAACAGCCATACTTGCAATTTCTAGTGTCCGGTGGGTTTCCCAATTTGAAGTTTGTTGCTGTTTTGCACTGCCATACTTGCATTTTGTTCCCTAGGGTCCAGGGAGTGGGTTTCCTAATTTGAATTTTGCTGCTGTTTGCACTTCCATACTCGCATTTACTAGGGTTCAGGGTGTGGGTTTCCAATGTCAAGTTTGCTGCTGTTTTGCACTGCCATACTTGCATTTTCTAGAGAACAGTGCGTGGGTTTCCCAATTTGATGTTTGCTGCTGTTTTGCACTGCCATATTTACATTTTCGTTCCTTAGGGTCCATTATGTGGGTTTCATGTTTTGAATTTTGCTGCTGTTCTGCACTGCCATACTTGCAATTTCTAGTGTCCAGTGGGCTTCCCAATTTGTAGTTTGTTGCAGGTCGGCTCAGCTTTACCCTCGTCGGATTCTTAGGTCCTCTGGTGACTTCTGAAGATCCAGTCCCAAAAGGCCTGCTTTTATGCAGAAAACCCCCATTCATTCAGCCTAGCTGTCAATCAAAACACGCTAAGTGGTGAGCGGGGTGGCTCACCACTTGGGCCAATCACACCAGAGTGCGACTTGAGTTGGCAAGGCAACTCAGTCCAGGGTGCCTAAACCCCCTCCCACACTCCCTGTGGTACCCAGACAGAATGGCACCACTTTGGAGGTCCTCTGTGTAGAGGCCCGCCAAAAGTGGAACAAAGGGCTCAACCTTTGGTTTAGGAGTCACAGAGACGAACACAGACGCCATTTTAAAAACCGAGTTCTGGCAGAAAATACCAACCGATAGATTTATTTAAGATAAATAAACCGGTGTTATGTTAGAGATTAACGGGAAAAAGTATTAACCTCCAACAATGGGAAGAATCCCATAGGGTTATAATCAGGGTCGAATATAACAAGTAGTTTCCACTGCCACCAGCCAAAACTCGACGAGGGGGGACGGGACAGTGCCCCCTCGAATAACAGACCTAGGAGTAATCGAATTAACCCTACTAGTACGTCCACAATAGGATGGTTTGTACTAGTTCTGTTAGTAAATTTAGGTCTAGTAAAGCCAACGGCGACTTTACATGCTCGTGGAGACAGTAGTCAGTCCCCGAGTATGGAGTCTATGGTGGAGGTCCGCTAGGACGCCCCAGTGTTACGGCACGGAGGGTGCGTTGTAACACACATAGCAAAACATATGAGACCCTATGGGGTAAAAGACCCCATAGCCCATAGAACACATTGACATTCAAAGGAATTACACACATTCATGTCCAAGAGTGGGAGAAAAAGAGTCTCACTCTTGGCAGGATGGAAAAACAAACTCCAGAAATCCAGCAAAGCTGCTGGGGGACTAACTAGGTTAGGAAATTCAGCCTAAACAGAGAATTCTCCCTAACAGCCATACTTGCAATTTCTAGTGTCCGGTGGGTTTCCCAATTTGAAGTTTGTTGCTGTTTTGCACTGCCATACTTGCATTTTGTTCCCTAGGGTCCAGGGAGTGGGTTTCCTAATTTGAATTTTGCTGCTGTTTGCACTTCCATACTCGCATTTACTAGGGTTCAGGGTGTGGGTTTCCAATGTCAAGTTTGCTGCTGTTTTGCACTGCCATACTTGCATTTTCTAGAGAACAGTGCGTGGGTTTCCCAATTTGATGTTTGCTGCTGTTTTGCACTGCCATATTTACATTTTCGTTCCTTAGGGTCCATTATGTGGGTTTCATGTTTTGAATTTTGCTGCTGTTCTGCACTGCCATACTTGCAATTTCTAGTGTCCAGTGGGCTTCCCAATTTGAAGTTTGTTGCAGGTCGGCTCAGCTTTACCCTCGTCGGATTCTTAGGTCCTCTGGTGACTTCTGAAGATCCAGTCCCAAAAGGCCTGCTTTTATGCAGAAAACCCCCATTCATTCAGCCTAGCTGTCAATCAAAACACGCTAAGTGGTGAGCGGGGTGGCTCACCACTTGGGCCAATCACACCAGAGTGCGACTTGAGTTGGCAAGGCAACTCAGTCCAGGGTGCCTAAACCCCCTCCCACACTCCCTGTGGTACCCAGACAGAATGGCACCACTTTGGAGGTCCTCTGTGTAGAGGCCCGCCAAAAGTGGAACAAAGGGCTCAACCTTTGGTTTAGGAGTCACAGAGACGAACACAGACGCCATTTTAAAAACCGAGTTCTGGCAGAAAATACCAACCGATAGATTTATTTAAGATAAATAAACCGGTGTTATGTTAGAGATTAACGGGAAAAAGTATTAACCTCCAACAATGGGAAGAATCCCATAGGGTTATAATCAGGGTCGAATATAACAAGTAGTTTCCACTGCCACCAGCCAAAACTCGACGAGGGGGGACGGGACAGTGCCCCCTCGAATAACAGACCTAGGAGTAATCGAATTAACCCTACTAGTACGTCCACAATAGGATGGTTTGTACTAGTTCTGTTAGTAAATTTAGGTCTAGTAAAGCCAACGGCGACTTTACATGCCCGTGGAGACAGTAGTCAGTCCCCGAGTATGGAGTCTATGGTGGAGGTCCGCTAGGACGCCCCAGTGTTACGGCACGGAGGGTGCGTTGTAACACACATAGCAAAACATATGAGACCCTATGGGGTAAAAGACCCCATAGCCCATAGAACACATTGACATTCAAAGGAATTACACACATTCATGTCCAAGAGTGGGAGAAAAAGAGTCTCACTCTTGGCAGGATGGAAAAACAAACTCCAGAAATCCAGCAAAGCTGCTGGGGGACTAACTAGGTTAGGAAATTCAGCCTAAACAGAGAATTCTCCCTAACAGCCATACTTGCAATTTCTAGTGTCCGGTGGGTTTCCCAATTTGAAGTTTGTTGCTGTTTTGCACTGCCATACTTGCATTTTGTTCCCTAGGGTCCAGGGAGTGGGTTTCCTAATTTGAATTTTGCTGCTGTTTGCACTTCCATACTCGCATTTACTAGGGTTCAGGGTGTGGGTTTCCAATGTCAAGTTTGCTGCTGTTTTGCACTGCCATACTTGCATTTTCTAGAGAACAGTGCGTGGGTTTCCCAATTTGATGTTTGCTGCTGTTTTGCACTGCCATATTTACATTTTCGTTCCTTAGGGTCCATTATGTGGGTTTCATGTTTTGAATTTTGCTGCTGTTCTGCACTGCCATACTTGCAATTTCTAGTGTCCAGTGGGCTTCCCAATTTGAAGTTTGTTGCAGGTCGGCTCAGCTTTACCCTCGTCGGATTCTTAGGTCCTCTGGTGACTTCTGAAGATCCAGTCCCAAAAGGCCTGCTTTTATGCAGAAAACCCCCATTCATTCAGCCTAGCTGTCAATCAAAACACGCTAAGTGGTGAGCGGGGTGGCTCACCACTTGGGCCAATCACACCAGAGTGCGACTTGAGTTGGCAAGGCAACTCAGTCCAGGGTGCCTAAACCCCCTCCCACACTCCCTGTGGTACCCAGACAGAATGGCACCACTTTGGAGGTCCTCTGTGTAGAGGCCCGCCAAAAGTGGAACAAAGGGCTCAACCTTTGGTTTAGGAGTCACAGAGACGAACACAGACGCCATTTTAAAAACCGAGTTCTGGCAGAAAATACCAACCGATAGATTTATTTAAGATAAATAAACCGGTGTTATGTTAGAGATTAACGGGAAAAAGTATTAACCTCCAACAATGGGAAGAATCCCATAGGGTTATAATCAGGGTCGAATATAACAAGTAGTTTCCACTGCCACCAGCCAAAACTCGACGAGGGGGGACGGGACAGTGCCCCCTCGAATAACAGACCTAGGAGTAATCGAATTAACCCTACTAGTACGTCCACAATAGGATGGTTTGTACTAGTTCTGTTAGTAAATTTAGGTCTAGTAAAGCCAACGGCGACTTTACATGCCCGTGGAGACAGTAGTCAGTCCCCGAGTATGGAGTCTATGGTGGAGGTCCGCTAGGACGCCCCAGTGTTACGGCACGGAGGGTGCGTTGTAACACACATAGCAAAACATATGAGACCCTATGGGGTAAAAGACCCCATAGCCCATAGAACACATTGACATTCAAAGGAATTACACACATTCATGTCCAAGAGTGGGAGAAAAAGAGTCTCACTCTTGGCAGGATGGAAAAACAAACTCCAGAAATCCAGCAAAGCTGCTGGGGGACTAACTAGGTTAGGAAATTCAGCCTAAACAGAGAATTCTCCCTAACAGCCATACTTGCAATTTCTAGTGTCCGGTGGGTTTCCCAATTTGAAGTTTGTTGCTGTTTTGCACTGCCATACTTGCATTTTGTTCCCTAGGGTCCAGGGAGTGGGTTTCCTAATTTGAATTTTGCTGCTGTTTGCACTTCCATACTCGCATTTACTAGGGTTCAGGGTGTGGGTTTCCAATGTCAAGTTTGCTGCTGTTTTGCACTGCCATACTTGCATTTTCTAGAGAACAGTGCGTGGGTTTCCCAATTTGATGTTTGCTGCTGTTTTGCACTGCCATATTTACATTTTCGTTCCTTAGGGTCCATTATGTGGGTTTCATGTTTTGAATTTTGCTGCTGTTCTGCACTGCCATACTTGCAATTTCTAGTGTCCAGTGGGCTTCCCAATTTGAAGTTTGTTGCTGTTTTGCACTGTCATACTTGCATTTTCTTCCCTAGGGTCCAGGGAGTGGGTTTCCTAATTTGAATTTTGCTGCTGTTTGCATTTACTAGGGTTCAGGGTGTGGGTTTCCCAATGTGACGTTTGTTGTTGTTTTGCCCTGCCATACTTGCATTTACTAGGGTACAGGGTAAGGGTTTTCCAATTTGATGTTTGCTGCTATTTTGCACTGCCATACTTGCAATTTTGTCCCTTAGGGTCCAGGGAGTGGGTTTCCCATTTTGAATTTTTCTGCCATTCTGCACTGCCATACTTGCAATCTCTAGGTTCCAGTGGCTTTCCCAATTTGAAGATTGCTGCTATTTGAACTGCCACACTTGCATTTTCTAGGGTACACGGAGTGGGTTTCCCAATTTTAAGTTTGCACTGCTATACTTGAATTTTCTTCCCTTAAGGTCCACGGTATTGGTTTCACATTTCGAATTTTGCTGCTGTTTGCACTGCTATACTTGCATTTTCTTCCCTTAGGGTATAGCGTATTGCTTTCACATTTCGAATTTTACTGCTGTTTGCACTGCCATTCTTGCATTTTCTAGGGTCCAGAGTGTGGGTTTCCCAATTAGAAGTTTGCTGCTGTTTTGCGCGAACATACTTGCATTTTCTAGGCTACAGGATGTGGGTTTCCCAATTTGATGTTTGCTGCTGTTTTGCACTGCCATACTTGCATTTTCTTCCCTTAGGGTCCAGTGTGTGGGTTTCACGATTTAAATTTTGTTGCTGTTCTGCCTTTCAAACTTGCAGTTTCTTCCCTATGGTCCAGGGTGTGGGTTTCCCAATATGAATTTCGTTGCTGTTTGCACCGCCACACATTGCCTTGTGATTTGCTCTCAAACCTGCCTCTACCCTTCAGCATCCTCACAGACTTAGTCCATCTCCTGGGTGAAATATTATACACCCCCTGACAGGATGACAGGATGACATAGCCCCTCCCCTGACTGAATTCATCTCAGGCAGGCTTTATGATAAGCTCCACAAGTCCACATCTAACTAGGTGTCAGCCTTTCTTTTCTTCGCTGGAACGGATCATAGCTTGTATCCCAGCCAGGGTACTACCCACCCACCTCACCACATCTGCAATAAACACTGCTCGAATACACTCACCCAAACACACATCAACACATCTGTTCATATAATCTGTCTCCTTGACTCTCCTACTCCCTTGACAATTTGTCATGGCATTCATTCTCTCACCTGATATCTATGGGCTCCTGTTAGGGACCTAGCCACTCCCACCTACCGTTGTCCTGGCTAAAAATGCACACATGCATTTAAGAAATCCCTTCTTCACCTCTCACATCTCTAACTCTGGCCTTCCGAAGGGCTTTCATCCCCACAGCGCTTCAGGGACATACCATTGGCAGTAGTCACTAGGCACTATGTAAATGCCACATAACATAACATAACATCTGTAGACCAATCACGGTATCTGATATCTCTGAAAGGCTTCTTTTCATTATCGCCTTCCCCTAAGCTAATAGTAACCACCACTAATTTTCCATACCGCCACTGTAAACAACGCAAGAATTAAACACGCAACCGCAGCACCCAAATAAAAAAGTATCTGCACCCTCCGGCTCTCCAGATGTTTTGGACTACAACTCCTATGATCCCACACCACTGACTATACTGGCTAGGGCTGAAGGGGTTACAGTTCAAAACACCTGCAGAGTCAAAGGTTGCAGCCCCTGACATAGGCCAACACAAGGGTCAACACCACCTCAAGTCACTTGATTCTACACTTTATTCTCCTAAAATACCACACAAAGCCACCACAAATGCCCCAATATAACAATCCACAGTCTCCTTAACACTACAGACAGACAATGAAACATATAACTTGTTTTACCACCCTGGGACACAAATTAAGAACTACCGCAGGCAGCTTGCAAAAGATCTAGAAATGTACACTGCGCTCAGAATCAGACACGTTCCGATCTGCAGATTGCACAATAGAAATATTGCACTGCTGTTTCTAACCAATACCTTACACTTGTATATTCTGAAGCACGAAGGGACAGTGAAAGTGGCATAAGCTGCACTCTCTTAGACCAAATACCATAACATTATATATACGCTGTATGGCTTCACGGTACATGTTTGGATGGGAAGCTGTAGTCGTCTTGTAGGGGATTTCACTTTAAGTTTGGGATACGATTAAAACGTGCACATACCGAGATATTGCTGGAAAATCCATATTAGTTATTGAAAATGTTTGCATCATATTTCTCACTAACCACCACAGCTCATGCACAGACATGCCTCATTAGCACTGGGCCCCAGGTGTTTCATAGTTGGCCGTGGCTCATCTGATCAATGGTTTTGGCAAAGCAGATAGCAATAATTGACTGGTGAGTCAGAGACCATTTCTTAATGGAAGAAATCATGTGAATTTAAAGACGGAATGGAAGCATCACCAAGAATGCAGTAAATCCCCACGCATTTCAGAGGCACAGGTACACGCTATTTGAATAATCCATAATGGCAAACACAATCTCAATAGTTACCTGGACCGTGGTTGGACAATTCAAAAACAAATTGTTCAACTCAGAGGCGGAAACACATCCTGGGGCCATGGCGCAGCCAAACACTATGTGTTATTTAATGACCATTGCTCCTCTAAAGCGCCTCACATAGACAGTCCATTTGATTCCAAGAACATTTAGAATACATCTTGATTTCACAATCCTGATCTATATCACATACCATTCCTTTTCCCCTTCTACATCACCGTGTCCCTACTTCTGTGGTATTTCACCCACTTTCCCATCCTCTTATTTACTCCCGACTCCTTTTTCTCCAGAGACGGCCTGGCCAGGAACATAAACCTCCAGATAACCCTGGTAATCCGAAACCGATGCAGTGGTGATTTGTTGCAGCATACAAATCTTGTCACATAACATATCATAACATACATCAGATGCACAAATATGGGCAACTGTGGGGTATGTGCATCGCCTTCTTCTTCTGGGTGCTATACTGGTGGACACATACAGCAGCTGCATGGTTAATGGTTATTGTGGGTTATTTTGACCCCTGCAGGCTGTGGTTTTGGGCACTATACTATAGTCACATACACCAGCTTCCCAGTTATGTTTGGTTGTGGGGTAATTGTTCTGTCATGTGCTTCTGGGTACTTTACCATGGAACACGTGCAGCAGCTGCACAGTCAGCGTTGAGTGTGGGGTATTTACACTGTCCTGTGCTTCTGGGTGCTAGACCATGTGGCAAATACAGCTGCTGCGGAGTTAGGGGTGATTGGGGGTATTTGTACCATCCTTTGGTTATGTGTGCTATGCCATAGAGCACATTATACAATAAATAGCGGAGCCCTCAATGTGTTCAGTGTGGGTAAAGGGCAAATAATGTAAGGTAAACGAAAGAGGAACACCCACACGTCAAGGTAGACATAAAGATTAATGTCCTGGTTTATACTTGTTTTTCCAAGGTAATGTCTATTATGCTCATACATAGTAAAAAAATAGAAAGATACCTAAAGTACAAATTTGAAAGTTTAACCATTTTTAATACTTGGAACATAAAATATACAAAATGTATCAAAACATTAAGAGCACAATTGTAATAAATTCAATAAGATTCTTTAAGTAGATTATTCAAAAGAAAAAAATATAGTAGGTTGAACAAAGTCAGAGAGAAAAATTGTTGCAAGAAGACACATAAAGAGACATTTTGTTTCAAAACACAAATTAATGAGAAAAAAATTGAAATCCAGGGCAAAAATCACTTCCAACGGTCAGATTTCAGAGACTATTGAGGAATAGAATGTACATAAACCAGAGGGTACAGACAAAACATATAATTACATGAGGTATAATAATCAATCATAAAAAGGTTTTGTTCATCTGATGTAGACTTTGTAATATCTATTCATACAGTTTTTTTATGACTGTCTATTTT
Source organism: Ambystoma mexicanum (assembly GCF_040938575.1). Classification (NCBI taxonomy): domain Eukaryota; kingdom Metazoa; phylum Chordata; class Amphibia; order Caudata; family Ambystomatidae; genus Ambystoma; species Ambystoma mexicanum. The sequence continues at coordinate 670,706,291 of NC_090924.1, read as the reverse complement.
CAGAGATTTTGTATATGTGTCATAATCAATACATGATCATGTTTTGTAGAACTGCCTACGTGTCCGTTTTTAAACAAAACATTATAATGATAATAGTATTGTTAGTTCTTACATTTTAATATGCAAAATACTGAAGACACGTTTCGGCTATTGCCATCTTTTCTTGGCATAAGTTTTAGGAAGTCTTCCTGAGGGCAAGTTGGACCTAAAGAGAGTCCAGGAGACAAAAAAAAAGAGGGGGGGGGGGCAGGTGTTTATGTATAAGGTCAGTGTAATACAAAGCCATTTAGTCAAGGGTAATTTCTACTAAAATTAAACATTTTGGAAAAAGGGAAGGTACTGCTGTTTACTTAAAGAAAAAAGGAAGGCCTGCACGGTACTCACCTTGTGTGTTTGTACAGGGGCGCACAGACTGAGAAGCCTTTTTTGGTTTTGGGGTGGCTAGGATCCTCTTCTTTGGACTGTGTGAGGTGAGTCTGTCAGTGTTCTACTTGAATCACGGTCGAGTCCATACATGGGTGGGCTATAAATGTACAAAATCAACTTTAAAAGTACATTAGTTGGAACAAAGGTGCAGTTTGAAGAAAAACGCAAGGTACACATATTGTTATCATGTGTACAAATTTAGTTATTAGTACTAGAAAGTACATAATTAATATGGTCCTAGGAACGCCGCATGGGTGTGTGGTGGAGTTGCAAGAATCTTGGGTACCAGTAACTTACCATGCTCAGATGCTGTTAGAGAGGGTGCATGAGTCGTTTATTGTAGCTGGGGGTAACCCTAGGTGTGATGGTCGCTGTGGACAGTCTCACAAATGGATGAAGCCAGCGTTTTGGGACAACTTGTGTTGAAAAAGCTGGTCTGCGTGGGCATAGATGCGGCGCTAGATGCTCGCTGGAAGGCAGTATCTTGTTTCCTGCTCTTCGCGTTGGTGTGAAACTATGTGTTCTTCGTGATTGCCTAATGGGCAACCGAAGCCTGTAAGGGAAGGGCAGGTATATAAGTAAAGCACCTCTGCTGGTGTGTGAAACACGGACATGCAGACAGAGAACGACCTTACAAAGAAACCGCCAGACTAGAGGTTAATGCGGTGCATTTTTTGTGTTTATACGGACGAATCCGTGTCAGTAAACTTACTGAGGTTTTGCACAGTTCACATCAAAGAGCCGGTTTCGTAAGATCGCCAGAGAGAAAGGAAGTATCGGAGCAGACATTCCGCAGTGTGAGTCCAGAGTGCGAAGCGCCTGGTAGTCATGGGGATCAGCCGAAGGAAAAGTCCCATGATGCCACGCAGCTGGATCTAACCAAGGCACGGCACCAGGGGTGTCATGGAACAACTAAAGAAAAGTGTTCGGGAGCAATGCTGTGCTTGCTTGGGGAGTCATCAGTGGTAGCGATCGCGATATTTTAGAACAATGCAGCATGTCAGTTATGTACAACTGTCATAGATAGAAACAAACAATCACAAGCGGCTGGGTTTAAAAGGCTCGCTCAGTAAATGGAACGGTCCTGTATCTAACTTCGGCTGCATTCCAATTTGCGGGAGGAACGTGGGTTGCCACGGTAACAGCATCTGAGCATGGTAAGTTACTGGTACCCAAGATTCTTGCAACTCCACCACACACCCATGCGGCGTTCCTAGGACCATATTAATTATGTACTTTCTAGTACTAATAACTAAATTTGTACACATGATAACAATATGTATACCTTGCGTCTTTCTTCAAACTGCACCTTTGTTCCAACTAATGTACTTTTAAAGTTGATTTTGTACATTTATAGCCCACCCATGTATGGACTCGACCGTGATTCAAGTAGAACACTGACAGACTCACCTCACACAGTCCAAAGAAGAGGATCCTAGCCACCCCAAAACCAAAAAAGGCTTCTCAGTCTGTGCGCCCCTGTACAAACACACAAGGTGAGTACCGTGCAGGCCTTCCTTTTTTCTTTAAGTAAACAGCAGTACCTTCCCTTTTTCCAAAATGTTTAATTTTAGTAGAAATTACCCTTGACAAAATGGCTTTGTATTACACTGACCTTATACATAAACACCTGCCCCCCCCCTCTTTTTTTGGCTCCTGGACTCTCTTTAGGTCCAACTTGCCCTGAGGAAGGCTTCTAAAAACTTATGCCAAGAAAAGATGGCAATAGCCGAAATGAGTCTTCAGTATTTTGGATATTAAAATGTAAGAACTAACAATACTGTTATCATTATAATTTTTTGTTTAAAAACAGACACGTAGGTAGTTCTACAAAGCATGATCATGTATTGATCATGACACACATACAAAATCTCTGAAAATAGACAGTCATAAAAAAACTGTATGAATAGAAAATACAAAGTCTATTTCAGATGAACAAAATCTTTTTATGATTGATTATTATCCTTCATGTAATTATATGTTTTGTCTGTACCCTCTGGTTTATGTACATTCTATTCCTCAATAGTCTCTGAAATCTGACCGTTGGAAGTGATTTTTCCCTGGATTTCAATTTTTTTCTCATTAATTTGTGTTTTGAAACACAATGTCTCTTTATGTGTCTTCTTGCAACAATTTTTCTCTCTGACTTTGTTCAACCTACTATATTTTTTTCTTTTGAATAATCTACTTAAAGAATCTTATTGAATTTATTGCAATTGTGCTCTTAATGTTTTGATACATTGTGTATATTTTATGGTCCAAGTATTAAAAATGGTTAAACTTTCAAATTTGTACTTTGGGTATCTTTCTACATTTTGACTCTGTATGAGCATAATAGACATTACCTTGGAAAAACAAATATAAACCAGGACATTAATCTTTATGTCTACCTTGACGTGTGGGTGTTCCTCTTTCGTTTACCATGCCATAGAGCACATGCAGAAAACACAGCAGTTGCCTAATTAGGGGTGATTGTGGGGTAATTGTAGTGCCTTGTGCTGTGCTTCTGGGTGCTACATCACAGGACACATCAGTAGCTTTACAGTTATTGATGATTGTAGGGTATGTGTACTGACATGTGCTTCTACACGCTATATCATGGAGCACATACAGCAATTGCACCGGTAGGGGGTCATTTTTAGGGCATTTCTACTGTTGTGTGCTGTGCTTCTGCGTTCTGCTTCATAGGGACTCACTGGACACATTGCAGCCTCTCAGTTGGGATGTTTATGGGGTATTTGTACTATCCTGTGTTCTGGGTGCTATACCATAGCGCACATAAACCAGCTGCACAGTGGGGAATATTGCGGGGCATGTGTACAGCCATGTGCTTCACAGAGATATACCCTGGGATATACAAAGAGACATATCTCTCGTCCCTAGAAGATAAGATAATCCACATATAATTGATGACCACCTATCGATACTGATACATGCGTTTAGCCATGTCTAACTCCCTCCCTACTTCTGAAAACCCTGTTCCCACTTTCTCTCGCTCTTACTTAACCCTTGTTCGTGTTATTCCTCCCAGCAGAATAAGGTCTGGTTACCTGGGGTGCTGGCACAATATACATCAGACAAATATTCAGTGGTTTGAAATTACTACAGTGATACAAGCACTTAGCCCTCTGTAACTTCCTCCCTGAATCTGCACACTCCCCCTACGTCTTGCTTCACCCTTGCTCTGGGGCACAATATGCATCAGACAAATATTCAGCACTTTGACACTCCTACAGTGGTGATTCAGCCCACACTGCAAAAGCTTGGTAACATAACACAGTATAACCTAATCCAAGCCACTTTGATATGTTACTGTACCACATATGGGCTCACCATTGTTCTGCTGCGGGGCCCCATACCACTTCAGACCTGCTACTACTCCTTGTAACACATGCCCTTCAAGATCTGTATTGCTGTTCTCATCCTTCGGAATTCCAGGTATTATTTATGTTACCAAATCACTTAATATTCCTCCTCCTAAGATGACCAATACTATCCACATGGGTCTAACCTACACTATGAGGTCCTTTTCTTAGGTCTGCTATTTTATCTATCCAACTGGCAAGCTTGACCTATTTTGCCTTGTGTATTTGGTCCTCCACCCTTACCTTCTCTTTGGTGGGCCCCTCTATTTGTATAAAGCAGTAGTGGCCCATGCCATTATCATGTCCACCCCTATTACCCAACCTTTGGAAACAGTGTCACCATAGACTGTACTTCAGATTGTGTCTGTAGACCTTCAGGGAAAACATTTTAAAAGTAAGTCCTAAGATCCAGCGCTGGGCTCCCGTTTGCAGACATGTAAATCTCAATTCAAGAAAGTCGATTGCTGCCATTCACCTTTTTTTCTGTGACTAGCCTGGAAGGTACAAATGTTGCCTGTGCTCCATCCAGTGGGGCAGCAGAGAGTAACTGGAGCATATGATGCAATTTGAAGTGCCCTTTTCACCCCTATAAAAAAAGAGACTAACTGGAGCATATGATGCAATTTCAAGTGCCCTTTTCACCCCTATAAAAAAGTGACTATATACATCCACAACAAAGGCACCATTATGGCACAAGGTCATTATTGGACCACTTTCACCTTCTGTCCTCAATCCCTCATTTCCTCAAATCAATGCCTTCCCTGGTTCAATCTGGTGGAACCTAGGCATCCTCTGCACCCTCTCCTCTGGCCATAATTATGTCCACTCCTACTTACCCAACCTTTAGAAACTGTGTCACCATAGACTGCATAGACTGCACTTCAGATTGTGTCTGTAGACCGTCAGCGAAAACATATAAAAAGTAAATACCAAGAACCAGTCCTGGGCTGCATTTTGCAGACACTTACGTAACTCTCAATTCAAGAGAGTTGATCGCTGCCATTACCCTTTTGTTCAATGACCATTAGGGCTGGAAGGCACACATGTTGCCTCTGCTCCATCCAGTGGGTGCAGTGGAGACTAACTGGAGCAGATGAAGGAATATCGAGGGCCCTGGTCGAAGCTGGTGCAACATTGGTATCCTCTGAATCCTTTCTCTGGCCATCACCTACCCCAATCAGCAGTCATCATTATCCTTCACTGTTCTCCGTTGGCCAATAAACACTGGCCCAAAACGAACCCACCACATTTCCTCATAAAAAGGCTGGACTTTCTTTAATCTCTGTACCCTTAACTCCAGGTCAGCCAAAAGTCCTCCTGCAGTATTATGATCTGGACTTCATGGTGTTCTCTGAAACATGGTTCTACAAAAACTATACCACCACCCTCACCAAAATCCACATCACTATGAAACATAACAAAGTTAGAGGAGAGGAGATGTTATCACAACTGCATGTACTTCTACTACCAGGATGCCCGAGATCCCCTCACCATCAAGGAGATCTTTGGATACCCCTGGTGTAAATGCCTGCTTTACCCACCACCACCTTATCTACATACTTCCACTGGATGTTTCTAGGTTGCTGGTCCAATGGTTAGTTATCTGGGCCAACCTGTAGACTACCCCAAACAAAATCCTATTTTGTAGAGCGCTCGCTTTGACACCCGTGCAGAGCCTGCTGATGCAGGTTCGAATCCCGGCAGGGCCAAACTCAGCCTTTCATCCTTCCGAGGTCGATAAATGAGCACCACACACTGTGGGTAATAATAAGCAGCGCTCAGATACCTGAGGGTTTGTAGCGCTATATAAATGCTAAATTATTATTATTATTATTATTATTATTCATGGGGGATTTTAACAATTAGCAGGGCTGTCCTGCCAACACCACTAATGCTTGCATCAAGAATGTGTGTGATTCTTTTGCCATATTTGTTGGGAATGATACTCGTAGTCAGGCATGGTTCATGTTACTTCATTTATTAAGTAACCTGAATAAGCCCATATTCCAGGCTGCCTACCGCTCTTCTCCACCGTCAAGCGTTTCACTGGAACTCTCCTCCAAGATTCTCTCTGAACATTCCACATAGCCATGGAGCAGGAACACAAATACAACTACATAACAACAAGAGATACAAACCATCTCCATTTATTTTATTTATTTATTGTGCATTTGTAAGCCACTTATACAACAAGAAATTATGTTTCAAAGCGTCGACAGGGCAAGAGGGAGGAAACATGGGAACAACAGACAGGTAGAAATAGAACTGATGGACAGGAAAGATGTGGTCCTACTAGGCCTTGTGAGCATTCAGAACGTGCAAGTTCAGAGAGAGGGAGAAGGGAAGGGGTTATGTTCTAGGAGAATCCACAGAGGGGGCAGTACCAGAGAGTAAGCCAGTTGCAGGCAACAGGTAAGCGCATGGCAGAGATCACTTGGTAAGTAGTGATCACCTGCTTAATAGCGTAAGTTGCAAGCCTGTGAGTCAGCACAGGCCAATGGGTTCCCAAAGGCAAGTGCTGGGAGAGGGCTGGGTTGAAAGCGATTGGGAGGGAGGCCAGAACACAGAGGGACACATAAAGGCCCTGGCCACCAATCTCAGCAACAGTGGGGTTTAGCACGGGATGGAGAGAAGTAAGGTGGAAGTGAAGAGGAAAATCTTGAGGAGCTTCCAGAATTTGAGAACTAGCTCAAGACGGAGAGGCAGAGGAAGGCTGTTCCAGAGGAGGGAACTAGCTGAGGAAAAAGAACGGCCACCAGCTCACTGATTTGTCGAAACGCTTGACGTGCAAAGAGTTGGAGTAGGAGGAGCATAGAGATCTGGAAGAAGTATTTAGTGAGAGCAAGTTATAGATAGCATGGTGCCCGGCCCCAGACAGCCTTATGGATGATGCAGAGGGACTTGAATTTAATCCTTGCAGCAATTGGAGCCTTTGAATGGATTTTGGGGCTGGCGAGATAGGGTCCCTGGGCTTGAGGCCAAGGATAAAACTGGCAGCCCTATTCTGGATAAGCTGGAGTGGGCGGATAGAGGAATAGGGAAGATTAAGGAAGGGGCTGTTGCAGTAGTCCAGGCTGGAGAGTACCAGAGTACACAAGCTTATTATATTTAACTTTTTTTTTTCCTGTCTTCTAACTTTGTACACATTAACCTAAGGCATGTCATGCTAAATAACTTCAGGAGTTTCAGCCAGTTGTGACGTGACAGAGTGGGACTGTGTGCGCAAGAGCTCTGATTGAGAGACAGCCTGAGAGAGGTGTAGGCTGCAGCAACAGAGCAGGCTTGTGCTCTTGTGGGAGAGAGAAGCAGTGGGAGGAAACATCTCCATCTGCCAGTGTGAGCTGTAGAGGGCACTCACTGCAGCTGCAGTTGAGGACGCAGAAGCTCCCTGAACACCGAACCAGGAGACCACCACCCCTCCTTAACACCCAGCGGGGCCTGGCAGAAGTTTACTCTCGTTCGCGTCGAGGGGCTGTGTGCTGCCTGTGTACGAGCTGTGGGACAGCTCTCAACACCGGAGACAGCCTTTGCATTCCCCACGGATTCAGCACCTTCCAGACCTCCTTCCTCTGCGGGATAATGCCAGTCTTCTGGATAGCGGTTTGAGCAAAGTGGTTTGTGCTAAGTGGTATGTCTGTACTCCATACGGGCCGGAGGGGCAAGTATAGCTACATCAGACTGGACCCCGCAACATGGAGAAACATGTGTACACACAACGGTGAGACTGTTGACTGGACAAATAGTTCATTTTACATCGATTATATTTTACGAACATCTTTTAAACAGTGCAAACGTTTGAGACCCTCAGGTTTATGATGCCAGGAAAAGCTTTGAGCAGAAGTAAAGCCCGTCTTTCGCGTGAGACTAAATCGTACGGCCTCATGTCGGAAAAAAAATCATGAACACAATGGCAGATGTGGGCAGGCATTTGGAAAGTGACCTTATTAAAATTGCAGGAAATGTAAATAAAGCGGCATCCATCACAGAACGTACGTGCAGGAAAATTACTGCGTTTTATCCCAAAAAGGAAAAAAAAAATCAGAAAAGCAGCTGCAATTGACAACTGTCACTGAGTTTATGGGAACGTCAGAGGCCAGCATGAATAGCGCACTGCAGGACATTGATAATAACTCCATGCTGAAGCCCTGTTATGCCTTGCATAATGGCACTGAGACTGGTGCTAGCAGTATAGCCAGCAATGCAAACCCATTAGGTACATGGGATGCGGGATGGGGAAATCTCGGTAGAGGGATTACCCCAGATTACCCTGTATCCCAGGGTGGGTTCTAGTGTGAGGGATCTGCTGAAACGAATACACTTGCCGACAAGTTATGCACCAAGAGATGGCCATTGTCAACTGCTTGAAAGCACCCTACAAAAATCACAAGGACTGGTCGATTCGGGTGCAGAAGGGGTACCATGGGCCCTAAGTGGAATGATAAGTGCCCGAACCATGACTTTTACCAGTTTAGCATTACAACCTTGTTGGGTTCGGAGCATTTGATCTGTCTGAACAGGTCAAACATTCTGACAATTTTTGCCGAAATCTGTGCATTAGCTTTAGTGGGCTCGGTAGACATTGAAAGGGTGGCATACCCGGATAGAGAACATTTGGATACCTGCACTATATATTTAGCCTCACCTCTAGTAAAAGAGATGATACTTACCTAACATGAAGGTCTCTAGAATTTAGGGTTTGATATAGAGCAGGTTTGTTTGGAGAAGGGCAAACCCTTGGTCACAAAAGGAAATAAGGGACCTGTTGCACATTCAATGGGTAACTCTAAGGATATTGTGAGACCTGCCGCTGTGAAGGAGGCAGGAAAGAAGATTGATTGGGCTGCTGTCATCTCAACCTTATGGCAGAAACATGTCCCATAGACAGCCATCCACTATGGGCATGAACCATAGAGCTATTCCCTTGTGCCTCAAATCTTGGAATAACCGGGGCAATTAGCATCAATTTACTAACCCAAGCTGTTTGGCCAATCTTAGGGAGGTGAACTGTATTTGCTTACAAGAAACTTGGATAACAACAGCCCCACTATTAGATGGCTATACGATTTATATACAACCAACCAAAGGCAGTTGTGGAGGAAGGCTGTCAGGTGGCCTATTGATAGCAGTGGAAAACACTCTTGGGTTGAGTGGGATGTTGATTGAAGGGTTACCTTTTGGGGCACTGGGGTTGGATCTTACCTCCCGGGATGGGCTTGTACAAATCCTGATTGTTAATATCTACTGGCACAGGGGGATAGCTACAGTGGAGCTGTTTGTGGAAATGGTGTGTCATGCCATGGATAATTGGTCTGGGAAACATCAGAATGGCATAGTCCTACTGGGGGGTGATCTAAACACATATTGTAATTTTAAGAACTCCCCTTTAAAACTCCATGATGTTGGTTTGGAATATGGTGGTAATCCTGTGAAACTGCAAACTGGGAAAACTTGGTATGTTGGTCAAGGGACTCTAGGGCTGACGCCTTTGGTAGGGAAGAGGAATATGGAACATAGCGAGGCAGCTTGGCACACTTGGCATCGGGGAAGTAGCTCCTCCCTTTTGGATTATATTTACCTTGATAACTATCTGATGAACCGATGTGTAACTTTCTCTGTTACGAGGAACGCATGGAGTGACCACTCTATACTTATGGCGGTCTTTTATTTGGTAATAAATAACAGAGAGTTTAGACCACAGCCCCAGGTAGTTTCTAATGTGTCTGAGAATGTAATAAGATGGACTCCTAAAAATAGCAACACCCGGAATAAGAATATGTGGGTCTCTTTCAAAATAACCCCCCTCGACAGGAAAATCAATCATTTTAATGCAGACGAGAACAAGAGGCTTATTGGTACATTGGTCATCGGTATCTGCTTTAGGACAGGAATGAGTAGGACTGGTACCATAAGGCATGCCCACTGTTACAATCAGGATTTGGCTTTGGTGAAACTAACCATGAGAAGGGAAGTGAGAGGAATTCAGAGAAGAAAACTGGATGAAACTTTTAAATCGGAGCAGCTTAGGAAAATCAGGCAGAAATTAAAAATTACTGTGTATCAGTGAAAAATGCCTTACTGCAGCAAGATGCAGAAATTATGTTAGATGTCTTAATAAGGGCCCAGGTAAGTGCTTTTTGGACCTTGGTTAATGGATAAGACTCTAATGATGTGGTATACCAGCTAAATCCTATCTCAAAAGAGGAATGAGCAGAGTTCTTTGAAAGTAGGTTCAGGACCACTGGAAAAGAACTGGATGAGTCAGAGAGTTTGAGCAACCATAGAATGGATAATAAGAAGTGGGAGCCTTCGTTTGAGATTTGCACTATTGACACATTGATCTCAAAATGCAAAAGGTCACATGCGTTGGGCCTGAACTGCCTAACTAATAACACCTTTAAGGCTGATCGCAATCTCTGGTCGAACGTACTATATCTAGAATTTAAAGAAATCTTCTGCATAGGAGTTACCCCACCATCCTGGTGCATGTCGCTCCCCACCATCTTGGTGCATGGCTCTTGTATCCCTATCTTCAAATGCGGGAGTAGGCAAGATCCTAAAAAATTATCGGACAATCTATTTAATAGATGTCAGCTCTATTACTCCTGCATTTAGAAGAGTGGGCTAAACTGGTGCTGTCAGGTGTCTTGACCCACGTTTGAATTATTATGCTGCAACATTTGGTGCTGTAGGCTTAGAAAATCCAAGATGGCTGAAAAGCCCACATTTGCGCCAGAATCCAGGAAAACCACGCAGTTTTTGCGCACACCAAAATGGTCGCCTGACCTGCCACCCACCAGTGCGAGCGTGATGGGCCAGAAGCGCCATGAGTGAAACGTGGTGCTAAAGGAAAATCAGCAGTGCCTGTTAGCTCAAAAAGCGCTTTGAAATCACCTTTGTTTCTCTGAATGCAAGCACAAAATGCCTATTTCAAACATTGCAAGATATTCCAAAATCTTACTGAAAACCAGCAGACGTCTGGTATAATGAAGTCTTGTGTGCATACAAAATCTGTAAAGATGAAGAACCTAAAATAATGTTCATAACAAAACTGGCTGAGCTGTGGATGTCAGCAGCTTAAGTGAAATTGGACTTAAAGCCACTAAAATCAAAATGTTTAAAATAAATGAGTGATTTACTTTGGAGTGTCACATAGGTTGCAACTGTTTAAATGTCATAGTTTTGAACTTAGAATCAGCGTTCTAGCTGCATGTGTAAAAATTGTATGTTGGATTTGAATGAAGAAAACTGGAACAAAAGTGACATTTAGCTGAAGCCTGGCTTGAATAGATTGAAATCTGCCCGGCAACTACCCCCGACTGGAGTTGAAAATTGCCCAGCAACTGCATTCACAGGCCTGGCTGCATTCTGCTGCCCCCACCAAAAGGAGATCACACCTCTCTGATTTAATCAGGGGAGGAATACCTGGGACTGCAGGAAACAGAACAATGAACTTTCCTTAGCTCGGGCAAATGCTAAATCAGGGGGTCGTAAATGGCTTCCTCTTGGAAGGAAATGGGAGGGGCACTGCCTCTGTAAGCCAGCTGAGCTTGGAGGAAGTGGACAAACCAGAAATTCCCCCAGGTGTTTTGGGAAACCACACCCCTCTGGGCCAGAGCATACATTTGAAAAGATGGATAATTCATAGTACATAATGGTCAAAACTATATCAATAATATCATTATTCCTGTGATTTTTCTGTGCACATTTTAAGAGGTGTTAGGACTCTGTGGTATGTTCTGGGGGGTAGTGGCAGAAAATAGAGTATTACTCTGAATGTCTGTATGTTAAAAATCTTGACACTTCATCATCTGATGCCCATATTCCTTGGGCACATTTGTGTAAATTCTGGAAAAGTGTAGAGGTTGTGTTCTGGATGAAAAGGGCAGAATTCTGTCAGAAGTGGACACAACATCTTACAAAGACAGGGATCGGATGGTTTGGTGCTACAGAAAATATGTTAACTGGACATATAATATTAGAAAAATTGTACATAGGTAAATATGCATTTGGATCAAAAATAGATTTGTGTGCAAAGTGACAAGGGGAGTGTTCTTTCTGTATGCCATAAAAAGGATGCCGGATGACTTACAATTCAGTTCCCCAGTCAGGCGACAGAGAATCCTATAACCTATCAAGATCCTCAGAGGGTTGAGTCTCCAGACTTCAAATACAGACAGATCCAGAGACCAGAACTTAGAAAACCAGACTCCAGAACCAGAACTTAGAATCCAGACTTCAGAACTTGTAGCAGAGAGGCCTAGTCCACAAGCTGAATCCTTCAGAGGCCTCAGAATCCAGCAACCTAACCAAACTATTCAACAGCCGGGTGAGCTGTTTGATTCTGGCTAGAACCCTGTGCCAGAACCCAGAAAGCAGAGCTGTATCCAGACCGCTGTGCAGTGCCGATAGAAGACCAGACCCAGACCAGACCGCTGTGCAGTGCCAGAACTTTTGCCAGAACCAGAGATCCAGACCAGCAGAGCAGAGAGAACCGCAGCTGAACCTGTTGACCAGATCTGTGACGAGGCCCATTCCTTCCAAAATTAGGAGTGAGTATCCAGCCAGAGCCGTGCGAAACCAATCTCTTAGTTTAAAATAACCTAATTCAAACCATTTCAACCTATTTAGAACTGCATAGAAATCGTGTGTCCATTCTGTGATTTCAAACCTGTGAAAGTGTAATTTGTCATTTGAATCTTACTTTATTTCTGAGAATCTACCTCCATTAAATCGTCCTTATCTTTTGAACCGCGTGTGCTAGGAACAAGATTTAAATTTAATTTTAAAGCTAAGATCCTCAGCTCGACACACACGGAAAAAGTGCCGTGATTTGCAATTTGACTCAATTTCTCCACACGTAAAAAATCCCTGTCTTTTGCTTCCATTGCTGAAATTCGTTTCAACCGGATAATCCCTCATGAATCATTGCTAGTGTTGACCTGAACTAATTCAAAGTAGCTGTCACATACCCTGAATCTCCTATAGGGAATTAAAATTATTTTTAGCATATTTTTCACTTCTTTGCTAATCACATGTAAAGGTATTTGTGCCTGTTTAAAATCATCCCTGTTGCTCTAAACTTGCTAGGGTGGAACTGAATTGGTATTGCATTTGATTGTATTCCTGAAAATTGTGTGCTCTCCTTCCATCTCCTTATATTGCATAGGGGGGGAGTGAATTGTTAAAAGAAAAAGTGATCATCTTATCTCTTGTAGAAACCATCTCAGTTATCCCTGTGCTGCATTCTTTTCCATCATTGTGTTTCCTTTAAACCATAAAGTATTTTCAGCTACCTTATCCTTTCTATACCAACTCCTAAGTAATTAAAAAGGTGTGCTAGTCTAATATTATCCATTGTTGATCACTGTCATATTCATAAGTGTGCTATCAAATATTAATTTATTTATAAAAGTGTGATATATATCTTGTTTAATTTTTCAATAAATCTTTTAATTTGCAAAACAAACCTACTTCTTGGCTCAGTGAGGTCAGGGGGATTCAAAGAGAGGGGCGTTATACAAGGGTTTATCATCCAGATCTATGAACTTGTCATACATATATATAAATAAGGGCTTTCATTGGGCATCCCAGACTAGGCACTGACTTAGTTGGAGTGCTGAATTGAAGTCACTTAACAGAGTGGGGGCTCGAGCCTGGACGTCTTGATTAGATCTACCACTTGTGCAGCTTAATACAGTGTGTTAACTGACAGGATACATAAATCCTGTTGGATCACCACACTGTGTTACACTGTAAAATCACCCCTCAAAAGAAGGACGCTCTAAGGAGACGGTCTGTTTTGCAAAATAAAATACAAACTTCTGTAAGTCAGGAAGGAAATCAATTTCCAGAATGACGACATCGGTAAATATGAAGATAGCTAGAGAGCACCTCTTACATAAACTGTTTGTGAGAGGTGAATGGTCTGAACAGGACCAGAATGTGTGGCTGCAGGCGATCACACAACAGGTCAATGCGACTGGGTTAGACAGCTGAAAAGATCAGGGTCCCTTACACGTGGCCCTGAGCGAACTATACATGGCCCCTAAGGCCAAAGATGAGCACAACAAGTGTAACGCTCACCTGGTTCCCACGGAGGCGCAGGTCTAGTCTGGATTGCTGTGGCCTCTTCAAGCGTGATGCGCAGAGCCCGGAACACCGATTGAACTGGTTCCCCAAATCTTGCTTGACTGGCCCATAGGAATATCCTTCTGCAGATGAGAAAGGGAATTAACCGTCTGCAGAATAGTGTGCTTGATTCCCCCCTTGTTCCCCTTCGTTCTCCTCTAACTTCCTCCTCCAAACCCCCGGTTTAAGCTCACCTTATGGTTTGGAAGGATGAACTCTCCATCCTGCGTCTGGTGCAGGGGCGCACGTTAGTCCAGTTACTTCACTGGTTTTCAGAATGGCGCTGGCAAAATCCTCTTGACGTTTCTGAGCGAAACGCCGTAAGTATGAAGATTCAAAAGTTCAAGAGTGAGCCTCCTTTTATGTTGTCTTCCTAACTTGTGATCTGTCCTTTATTTCAGATGCAGAATGAAGACAATGCGTTGAAGGGGTTAATTGCCGATGGTAAACTCAGGTGAGTTAGTGAGGGCGATTCCTCTAAATGTCTTTATCATTTCCCAATAATGTCTTTTGTCCTTTCCCCATAGGGGCCGGGGTGCGGTACCTGCCAATGGAGCGGTGCCAACCCGAAATATGGGATGACACCAAGAAAAGCTGGTAAGTATTATGGCTGTAAATTAGGCTTTCCTCCGGTGTTCCCTTTGCTCACCTTTTGTCTCTTCTTCTCTCCCCTAGGCGCAGAGATGTGGCGACATGTGCTGACAGCCGCGATGGAGCCGGGAGATGTCTCGAGGACAGGTGAGTGAAGAGCGCGCTGCAGCGAGCAACGCGATGCTTTTAAATGGAAGTCCTTCTTCAGGGATGCTGGAGTGAAGATTCCGGATGCAGGTAAGAAGTTTGAAAGAGTTCGTGGTTTTCACCTTTCTCTTCTCTTCTTTCCTAACAGGAGTTCCAGGTTCGAGGCGGGCGTGGCTGGAGTCCTGAAGCAGGAGCAGACACGGTGAGCGTTCAGCTGCTGGAATGCAGAACAACGCGAAGCATGAGCTGCTGCCTGGGTGTGGCTTAAATAGCCTCCAAAGAAGTCCCAGGTATGTATCCTTCCCCAACTAGGTATGTATCCTTCCCTGGCCACGCCCGAGTGAAAAAATAGTCCCTATGAAAAAATAGTCCCTTTCAGGTCTCAGGGAGGCCTGAAACATGCAGCATGGTCTGCATCAGGTAAGTGCACGGAACACCTCCCTTTATGAGCCTGGCGCCTATGGCGCCAGGACTGATGTCCAACATGAGCCTGGCGCCAAAGGCGCCAGGACTGAGTCCAAAGAGCCCCTATAAGGGGCCGCTGGGCTTTTACCCGAGGGCATGATGCCTGCTTCCGGGGGTGCTGGGCCTGGCCTGGTGCTCCGGGGGCAGGCATCATGACAACAAGATTGTTAGGATAGCGGCATATTTGTATTTATATATGGGAGCCATACAGGACAAATGTGCTGAAGGCCAAGATCTGGCAAATAGGCAACAGATGGCATTAGAGAAGGCCCCATCTGACCTGGTCTCTTCCGAGCAGAGGCTGCAGAGGAGCCAGGAGTCAGAAAATGATAGTAGGCAGTATATCATTAAAATAAAAGAGGATATGGGTATCCTGCAACAGGAAAAGTGTGACCAGGATACCAGAATTCTGGCCTTGCAGAAGGAGTAGCAAGAATGTTTGGACGCCCTACTGCAGAGCCAGAAAATGCTGGAGCAACAACTGGACTTCAATAGGGCATGCGCAGAGCAGGTAGTCACACTGCTAAGCCACCTAGATAGGGAGAAGGCAGAGAGCACCAAACTGATTCTGAAAGACCTGGATATCCAGACAGAATTTGAGGAAGAGCGCCAGAAAGCTGTTGCCCCTAAAAGGCAGACAGACGACCTGGCGGCACGGATGCAGGCTCTTAGTCAGGAAAGGGACACCTTAGGCCAGGAAGTCTGCCAATTAAAGGAAAAATTGAAGAAAATCACTTGGCCCTCCAGGGACTGGGTGACCTCCAAAAAGAGCATCAGAACTTGTTAGAGCACACCAGGAGGATGGAGGATGCTCTGGCAAGAAAGGAACAGGCCAGTAGGGTTGGGACATAGGAGGTAACCCTCCTGCAGCAAAGAGAAAATGAGGCTCTCTGTCAGCACAATGATAGGCTCCAGCAACAGGTAGCCATGCAGGAGAGACTGATAGAGTCTAGTAAGGCCTTGACTGAGGAACTGAAAGCACAGGCTCTTGCATGGCAACAGTGAGCAGGGGCTAATAGAGATGAGGTTCGCTGGGAAAGGGAAACACCTGAGCATAAGCTCAGGAGCCCTAGTACCAGAGGCCTTCACCTCTCCCAGTCCCTGGACTCTGCCACCCCCATGTCCCCTGGCGCACATTAGCACAGAGCCACAGGGATGGCAGATTACTATCCAGCCAAAAGTATGGGGCTCATAGGCCAGTACCAGCCAAGAGTGGATGGGCGGGCATCTGGGTATGGGCACCTAAGTACAGTGCAATTTAGTGGGGAACCCCAGGAGAGTAGGCCCACTAAGGGCATCCTGAAAACCTCGGCCCAGTTAGGTCAGTGGGGGGGGTACCCATCAAATCCTGGCAGCAAGGAGGGATCTGAAGACTCCTCTGAGCGTCACAGGAACAGGAGACCAGGTCCCCACATTCTACCAGCCATTCCCAGGCTCGCAGAATCTGGGTTACCCGAACCAAAAAGGCCAATAAGGCAAAAAAGGGCCTTGCTTAAGGACCTCGTAAAACAGATTAAGGCAATAAGGAGTGTCATCACCCCTAATCATAAGAACGCCAAGTATTCTGTTTGGGAACACTTGGAGCTTTACGAGCAAATGATGGAGACTTTCCATTTGAAGGACAGCAGTAGCTGCATTCAGTATGTAAAATGGACATTCTCCCCAGAATACTCCAGTTTCAATGCGGGGCTGGAGGACCAAAACCATTCAAGATGGTCCACATATAGGGCGGCCATCTTGAAACATTTTTCTGTTCACCGGAATCCCCAAGAGGCTCGCAAGGCAGCCTACAATTTGCAATGTGGGGAGGATCGGGCCCCACAAGAATTTGTGCAGGAATTGAAGCGTGCCTTTGCGCAGACTACCAGAAGAGTGCACACGGACAATAAAGAGTTTGTAAATACGTTTTTCCATGCTTTGCCCAAATACATCATGACCCAGCTAATGAGAGATTTTCACGAGAAAAGATCACTAGACTGGGTCATTGAACAGGCACACGAATCTATGAGGTGCAGAAGCCCATAGAAAATAAAAATAATGCCCAGAAAAGTCCCAAACCGACCAGCACTCCTGCTGCTGCCAAGGTGGCAGAGGTAAAGGTTACCCCCATTTCAGATTGGAGATGGGGGGCCTACAAACCTGCCTGCACCGAATAATTCTCAGCCCAGAAGGCCCTCGGGCCAGTCACAGACAGGGAGTCAAGGGGGTAGCCCCACAAATGCTCAACTGACTATGTAAGTCCCCACTACAAGGGAAACCGACCCATCCTGGGTTATGTGTGGACTCCTCCAGCCCAAGAGGGGGATCCAGCCAAGCGCCTAACCCAGGGAACTTCCCTCCTAACTTCCCACAGGAGGGCAGAAATTCACCAAACCCTGGGCAGAAACTTTTTCCCAGGTATCCACCCAATTTCCAGCCCCAAAATCATCCATCCTTCTTTCCCCAATTCCCTGAGCACAGACCACCTAATCCGGGAGAGGGGAGGCCAAAGGTGGAGGGGTACCCAAATCTTCCCAACCTGTGGTACTACCAGAGAAGGGATAGCTACCCTTCCCGGGATCAGCCCAGGGGAGAAAATAGAACCCCATATCAGCCTGAGCGGGTTTCACAGTTAGAGCGCCAGGTCCAAAATATGGCACGGGATCTGGGTCACATGCTGTGGGCTCACCAGAACCCTTAGATGAGCATGCTGGAGCAGAATGCCCCAAACTCTGGGCCTGGTGCTCCAGAACAATGACGGGGGCAGCACCCCGATAACCCACCGGTTCCCAGGGAGGAGGCACAAGGGGAAGGAGGGTGTACAGCCTTGGAGGAAGCTTCCTTCCCCACTTGTGAACAGCCCCTGGAAACCCAGGAACCGGAAACAAAATCTCCTACCCCTGAAAGTCTGCCACCCAAGGAGCAGAGAGGAGGTAGGAGAAACAAAGGACCCAAACAGACCCAGTTTGTGGAGGAGGTACAGATCTTCCAATTTGAGGGAGAGGGATCCTCAGAGGATCCTGGGAAAAGGATCTTCTCCTTCAGAGATGGGGGAACTCCTCCCAAAGAAAGATGGGTCCCAAGGGATTCACATCTCGACTGGGGAGATGTGGGGACTGAGCTAGCGCCGCCCATCATCCCATCCCAGAACCAACCGCATAAAAATCCCCTGGTTCAAACCCATCCTGGTGACTGCCTCCAAAAAGGGGGGGGTGGCCCAGAACCGAAACCAGGGGAACCCACAGTGGCTCTGATTTTCAGTTGCCAACTTTTTCTTGCAGATTCCCATGACTCTCCACAGAATTCTGCCCAGCTCTCTTCTCTCGCAATGTCCAAAACTAAACAATTAGCCCACCAGTTGTCCAAACATGTGCATTATCTGTGCCCCCTTGAGGAGAAGGAGGGAAGATACTATGCCCCGGTACAGGGGCAGGGTACAATTTTGGCAATGGTGGACACTGGATCCCAAGCCACCCTTTTGTCCAAAAGAGCCTTTGACGAACTAAATGCAGGGAGGGGGGAGAATTACCAAATTCCTCTCACCTCTCTTCCTGGACAACTTCAGAACTTTGACGGGAAGGAAATTCCCGTCGAGGGGCCTGCAGATTTGGACATTAAAATTGGGCGACACAAGGTGAAACACCCGGTCATAGTAGTGACTCTAGAGGGCACCCCTTGTTTACTAGGGAATGACCTCCTGAGAAGGTTGTCACCCCTAATAGATTGCGTAAACAAGGTCCTCTGGACCCAGACTAGCTGACCAATAAAATTAAAACAGAGCGTCAACCATGTTAGTTTAAACGGCACATGCCACATGGTTGAACAAAAATCTGACCAAGTAGAATTTCACTTCCAGAACAACCAAATTCCAGACTTGACAGTAATAGCAGTAGGACAACAGACTGGTGATGGGGGGGGTCCTCTCTATTTCTGAAAATCAACCGTCCTTCCACTTTAAGGTGGTATTCCACACTGGAAGGAAACACCTGAAGTTCTTTACTAATCCACAATCAGACATTCCCACTCCAATAGTCCAGAAAGATGTGAAATCAGCTCAGAGCCTGGCTGATATTCAGCAAATTGGAGAGCAGTTGTTCATCCCTATTCAGTTAAATGATGGGAAGGACTCTGTTCTCGCCGAGTGTGTGTGAACAACGGTAAGAGCTTCATCAGCGAAGCCATGTTCCGCCAACTCCAAAAAGATCCAGCCATTCCCACATTCAAACTGATAGACAAATGGGAAATGGATCTGGAAACACCCAATTCCAAACATCTCCTGCCAAGCAGGTGTATGCTCAAAATCTCCATTGGAAACAAAAGCATAGTCCATAATTGTTGGGTCGTGCGAGACGTCACTGCCGCCTTTTACTTAGGCAGTGATATTCTCAATCACTTTGCCATTAGTTTGGACCTAATAAACTTCAAAGCTTGGTCCCGATTAGCAGATAATCCCATGGGCTTTGATGATCCAGAAAAAGCATTTAGGTCGGCTCAATTGCTACCTTATGCAGTTTAAATTCAGATTAAAGAGGAAGTCACCATCCCAGAAAGGACCCGACAATTCTCCCTGGAAGTGAAAGTTGAAAAAGGACAAACATTGAAAAACCCTGATCCTTATATTCATCTAAATGCTTTTCTCCAACAGCAACGGTTAGGGGTAAACCCAACACCATTAGTCAACATAGAACATTACACCATTCCAATAGAGGTGGATAACAGCGACTTAAAGAGTATTACTCTAGCCGCAGGCACCATTATTGGAATAGCGGTTGATGACCAACATTTTTCCATTGATTTAGGAAATGAACTGTTAGGACCAATCCCCAAGGACTGTTTTGACAGTGACAGTGATGACAATACAACACCAGACAGGATCTTTGCCTGGCATGGGGGGAACTTCCTGGTGTACACTTCCTGCCCTTATGGTAAGGAAGATGTTACTTGTGACTTCAGAAGGGATGAGGTGATTTTCCAGGTCCATGAGGGCTGCCTTTCCCACCTGAAGCCTCCAGTCCAAATCAGCACCCTGACCAGGGACTTCTCCACCCAGCTGGAGGAGGCCGCTGAGATAGCAAAACCAGAAGTCTTTCCAGGCTTCAGGCAGATGGTGGAAGAGAGAGTCAACCTAGCTGATGCCTGTGTGACTCTGGAACAGAAGCAAAAGTTGAAACAAGTTTTCTTGGAGTTCCAAGATCTCTTTGCGGTAGACTCATATGACTGTGGTCGCACCGACATCCACACAACAACAATTCCCATGGACCCTGGCATGACTCCAGTGTTTGTGAAGCAATATTGCTTGCCTCTCGCATCCATGGTGTCCCTTACTGAAATAATTAAGAACCTTGAGTCCCGGGGAATAATCTGTCCAGTCCACAGCACCTTCAATAATCCGGTGCTGGGAATATTGAAGCCAAACGGCCAGTGGAGACTCTACGCCGACCTTAGGGAGCTCAATAACGGGTCCATACTTCCCGATGGCCTCTTCCCTACATTGTCCAAGGGCTGGCCCAGATCCAGGGGTCACAGGTATTCACTGCAATAGACCTGACCAATGGATACTGGACTGTGCCTGTCAGTAGGGACGACCAATACAAGCTGGCTTTTACCTTTGGGGGCCAGCAGTACACATGGACCCGGACTCCCTTTGGATACCTCAACTCTGGCAATGAATTCAACATTTTCCGACACAAGACCATGCCTGACCTGGGTGCAAGGGGTAACCTGGCTTATGTAGATGATGTCCTCATCAAAAGTGGAGGAACACATAGCGGAGATCCGTTATGTTCTGACACAGTTGAGGGCCGCCGGAGCAAAACTTTCCTTTCAGAAAGCACAGTGGTGTAGAAGCCGTGTTAATTTCTTGGGGCACGAGATTACTCCTCAGGGTCTCTGTCCCCAGGAAAAGAAAGTGGAAGCACTCCAGAAACTGAAAGACCCACAACTATGCGGGAACTAAGGAGCCTCCTTGGACTGACTAATTACAGCAGAAAGTTTGTTGAGGGCTACACAGAGATCACCAGACCCCTTATTCATCTCTTGAAGGGGGGTTCAAGTGGGAATGGGGTCCAGAACAATCCGAGGCAGTAAGACAGCTCAAAAGAAGCCTCTCACAAGCGCCCTGCCTGGCTTACCCTGTCAGAAACAAGGAGTTTTTCTTGGAGACAGGGTTCTCTAATACATGCTTGACTGCAGTATTATACCAAAAGCATGACAAGGTCAATAAAGTAATCTCCTATGCGAGCAAAACTTTATCCTCTATGGAGGAAAAATTCAACGATTGTGAGAAGGCACTCCTGGCAATGGTGTGGGCATTGAAGAATTACCGCCCGTTTATCCAGGGGGAACACATCATAGTGGAGACTCCACACCAGCCTCTGCAATATCTCCAAAGTGACAGAATCCGGGCCGGAAATGTAAGTAATTCCCGAATTACTTCCTGGATTCTGTTAATGCAAGGCTTTCCTATGGAGGTCAGGTATGGCCAAAACAAGAAGAGTCCCCTCGCGCAAGGTCTGGCTGACTTGCATGATTGTGCCAGAGAAAACTGTCTCGAGGACGAAAGTCTAAAAATCAAGGACAACATGGAGGCATACCTTAATTCCCCCCATAAAGTCTTTGAAGAAGACAAGTGTGAGGGAATGCCCACTGTCTATGTGGATGGATGCTCTTACCATGTTGACAACAACGGGGAAAAAGAACTTGTGGCCGGCGTAGGGAATGCATGGTGAATGAGTCCCCAGAACCCTCTGCTGGGTACAAAATTGGTCCCCGAAGTAGTCAGGTGGCAGAGTTGATGGCTGAGCATCAGGTCATCCTCACTGCTGTCCAACATCAACTCCACGAACTGGTCATAATCACAGATTCAGATTATGTACGGAACGGGTTCGTGGAGCACCTGGTTAATTGGAAAACCATAGGCATGTTATGTGCTAATAACAAACCCTTGAAACATGGGAAGTTAATCCCAAACATTGATGACCTGGTCACCTCGAACAGGATGACCATCTACTGGAAAAAGATCAGGGGTCATTCCAAAGTAGAGGGACCAGACAAAACTGGAAATGACTTAGCTGATCAGCTGGCCAAAACCGGGGCCATCCAAGGGAATCTAATAGAGATTGAGTCCCTGTTGGGGGAAATCCAGGTCACTGCTATCACTAGGTCCCAGACAAATGCTCACAATGATCTTTCAACTTCACAATGGAGTAAGGAAACCCCAGATGCTGATTTGATTACAGCTCAGAAGGGGATCCAATAATTGGTAAGTTTTACCAACACATTGAGGACCCTGAGAACTTTCCCCTGACGGATACCGATTACATCGGGAAAGAGGACGTTAGAGTGTTGATGAAATGTCCAAAAATGTTCCGAATCCAAGACGGTTTGTTGGTAAGGAAATCCCAAGCTGGCCATGATCAGTCGGTGGTCCCTACCTCATTCCGAAGCCTGATGTTAAGTCACGCCCATGATGCGGCCACTGCCGGTCATAGGGGGTTTCATACAACACTTGAGATCTTAAGAGAGGTTGCTTACTGGCCACACATAGGGCAGGACCTCGACCAATACTTGAAGGGGTGTCTTGTGTGTGCACAATTTCAGCCAACATCCCTTACACACCGTGCGCCTCTCCAAAAGAGGTGGATGACACTGCCATGGTCAGATTTGCAAGTCGCCTTCATAGGCCCCGTGATTCGCTCCTCTGGCGTAAATAAGTACATGTTGAAGGTGACATGTTTATTTACTAAATGGGTGGAATGTCTCCCGGCCCCAAACTGCAAGGCAGAAACAGCAGCTGCCCTGATGATCAACCACATCTTTTCGCGTTTTGGTCTACCCCAAAGGATTGAGTCAGACAGAGGTAGCCATTTTACCAGCGAAGTAATGACTCAGATGTGGGAGATACTGGGGGTTAAAAGGAAGCTACACATTGCTTACCGACCAGCTTCTTCTGGGGCAGTGGAACGTTACAACCAAACCATTGTGAGCATATTAAAAAAGCTTGTGGCAGATTCTGGGCCAAGTTGGGATATCCGATTACCTCTCGTCCTAAAGACCATCAGATCTACCCCTTCATCTGCAACTAAAATGTCACCGTTTGAGCTGATGACTGGACGCAGGATGGTGCTTCCCCAGCATTTGCTCTACAGGACCCAAGAGCAAACCTTGATCAATCCCTCCACAACGCATGAGTATGTTGAAAATTTAAGGAAACACCTCCAACATGCTTTTGCCTATGCTCAGCGAAACCTAGAAAGATCAGCCGATAGCATGAAGACTCACTATGATTTGAAGACTACTAGGAAAGAATACAATGTAGGGGACCGGGTATATCTATACAATTTCCAAAGGAACCAATCCAAACAGCGGAAATTTCTGCCTACATGGAAGGGACCTTTTGAAATTGTAGACAAGATCTCCCCAGTCGCCTACAAGATCCGCATCCCCAAAGGCAGTTTGGCAGAAGGGGAAGACAAGTGGGTCCATATAAATCAGCTAAAGTGTTGCCATCCCAGGCACACTCTGCAGCAACAGGAGGAGTCCTCTGCAATCTCAGAGGGGGCCGCTCCAGAGTAATACAAGTCCAACCCTAAAATATTCCACATATAGCCTATAATTCTGGAATGCAAATGTCTCCTGATGTATAAAATGTATATGTTCGCCCCACCATTAATAGTGGTGGGGAAATTTCTACGAATATGTTTCTGCCGCTTTGCTTTGTCATCCTAGGTGAGAAGAGAGAGAGATAAACCATGGAGACTGCCCAAGAAGGACAACCCAGGGGCCGGGAGCCAAGATCCGAAGGGCCCGGGGTACTGCCCAATACTCCCATCAGGACCGGCGAGGAGAACCGACCGATCCACCCTGATGGAGGAAAAGGTGCTGAACTGTGCCATCTGCGGAATCGGAAGAAGATGATGCAGACATCCCAGCTCGTGGATCAAAATATCCTTTGCACCCGACTCCCCCTCGACTTGAAATCAAAGTGCAGTCGGGCGGGGGGGCTTCTCAGGTGTCTTGACCCACGTTTGAATTATTATGCTGCAACATTTGGTGCTGTGGGCTTAGAAAATCCAAGATGGCCGAAAAGCCCACATTTGCGCCAGAATCCAGGAAAAACGTGCAGTTTTTGCGCACACCAAAATGGTCACCTGACCTGCCACCCACCAGTGCGAGCGTGATGGGCCAGAAGCGCCATGAGTGAAACGTGGTGCCAAAGGAAAAACAGCAGTGCCTGTTAGCTCAAAAAGCGCTTTGAAATCACCTTTGTTTCTCTGAATGCAAGCTCAAAATGCCTATTTCAAACATTGCAAGATATTCCAAAATCTTACTGAACACCAGCAGACGTCTGGTAGAATGAAGTCTTGTGTGCATACAAAATCTGGAAAGATGAAGAACCTAAAATAATGTTCATAACAAAACTGGCGGAGCTGTGGATGTCAGCAGCTTAAGTGAAATTGCACTTAAAACCACTAAAATTTAAATGTTTAAAATAAATGAGTGATTTACTTTGGAGTGTCACATAGGTTGCAACTGTTTAAATGTCATAGTTTTGAACTTAGAATCAGCGTTCTAGCTGCATGTGTCAAAATTGTAAGTTTGATTTGAATGAAGAAAAATGGGAACAAAATTGACATTTGGCTGAAGCCTGGCTTAAAGGGATTGAATTCTGCCCGGCAACTACCCCCGACAGGAGTTGAAACTTGACCAGCAACTGCATTCACAGGCATGGCTGCATTCTGCTGCTCACACCAAAAGGAAATCACACCTCTCTGATTGAATCAGGGGAGGAATACCTGGGACTGCAGGAAATAGAACAATGAACTTTCCTTGGCTCAGGCAAATGCTAAATCAGGGGGTCGTAAATGGCTTCCTCTTGGAAGGAAATGGGGGGGGCACTGCCTCTGTGAGCCAGCTGAGCTTGGAGGAAGTGGACAAACCAGAAATTCTCCCATGTGCTTTGGGAAACCACACCCCTCTGGGCCAGAGCATAAATTTGAAAAGATGGATAATTCATAGTACATAATTGTCAAAACTATATCAATAATATCATTATTCCTGTGATTTTTCTGTGCACATTTTAAGAGGTGTTAGGACTCTGTGGTATGTTTTGGGGGGTAGTGACGGAAAATAGGGTATTACTCTGAATGTCGGTATGTTAAAAATCTAACACTTCATCATCTGATGCCCATATTCCTTGCACACATTTGTGCAAATTCTGGAAAAGTTTAGAGGTTGTGTTCTAGATGAAAAGGGCAGAATTCTGTCAGAAGTGGACACGACATCTTACAAAGACAGGGATCGGATGGTTTGGTGCTACAGAAAATATGTTAACTGGACATATAATATTAGAAACGTACATAGATAAATATGCATTTGGATCAAAAATAGATTTATGTGCAAAGTGACAAGGGGAGTGTTCTTTCTGTATGCCATAAAAAGGATGCCGGATGACTCACAATTCAGTTCCCCAGTCAGGCGACAGAGAATCCTATAGCCTATCAGGATCCTCAGAGGGTTGGGCATAGAATGTCAGCCTTCCCACCCACTTTCAAAAGACATAAAAAGACCCACTGAAACCCAGGTAGGGATTCACTTTCCACTTTCTTGCGAAGCACTTTGACGGGAGACTCCAGACTTCAAATCCAGACAGATCCAGAGACCAGAACTTAGAAAACCAGACTCCAGAACCAGAACTTAGAATCCAGACTTCAGAACTTGTAGCAGTGAGGCGTAGTCCACAAGCTGAATCCTTCAGAGGCCTCAGAATCCAGCAACCTAAACAAACTATTCAACAGCCGAGCGAGCTGTTTGATTCTGGCTAGAACCCTGTGCCAGAACCCAGAAAGCAGAGCTGTATCCAGACCACCGGGCAGTGCCGATAGAAGACCAGACCTAGACCAGACTGCTGTGCAGTGCCAGAACTTTTGCCAGAACCAGAGATCCAGACCAGTAGAGCAGAGAGAACCGCAGGTAAACCTGTTGACCAGATCTGTGACGAGGCCCATTCCTTCCAAAATTAGGAGTGAGTATCCAGCCAGAGCTGTGCAAAACCAATCTCTTAGTTTAAAATAACCTAATTAAAACCATTTCAATCTACTTAGAACTGCATAGAAATTGTGTGTCCATTCTGTGATTTCAAACCTGTGAAAGTGTCATTTGTTATTTGAATCTTACTTTATTTCTGAGAATCTACCTCCATTAAATTGTCCGTATCTTTTGAACCCTGTGTGCTAGGAACGAGATTTAACTTTCATTTTAAAGCTAAGATCCTCAGCTCGACTCGAAAAAAGTGCCGTGAATTGCAATTTGACTCAATTTCTCCACACGTAAAAAATCACTGTCTTTTGCTTCCATTGCTGAAATTCGTTTCAACCTGATAATCCCTCATGAATCATCGCTAGTGTTGACCTGAACTATTTCAAAGTAGCTGTCACATTCCCTGAATCTCCTATAGGGAATTAAAATCATTTTTAGCATATTTTTCACTTCTTTGCTAATCACATGTAAAGGTATTTTTGCCTGTTTAAAATCATCCCTGTTGCTCTAAGCTTGCTAGGGGGGAACTGAATTGGTATTGCATTTGATTGTATTCCTGAAAATTGTGTGCTCTCCTTATATTGCATAGGGGGGAATGAATTGTTAAAAGAAAAAGTGATCATTTTATCTCTTGTGGAAACCATCTCACTTATCCTTGTGCTGCATTCTTTTCCATCATTGCATTTCCTTGAAACCATAAAGTATTCTCAGTTAACTTATCCTTTCTATACCAACTCCTAAGTAATTAAAAAGGTGTGCTAGTGTAATATTACCCACTGTTGATCACTGTCATATTCATAAGTGTGCTATCAAATATTAATTTATTTATAAAAGTGTGATATATATCTTGTTTAATTTTTCAATAAATCTTTTAATTTGCAAAACAAACCTACTTCTTGGCTCAGTGAGGTCAGGGGGATTCAAAGAGAGGGGCGTTACACAAGGCTTTATCATCCAGATCTATGAACTTGTCATAAAAATATATAAATAAGGGCATTCATTGGCCATCCCAGACTAGGCACTGACTTAGTTGGAGTGCTGAATTGAAATTACTTAACAGTTTACCCCCTTGATAGCACCATGGCTCTGGCTCTTTAATCAATACATGACAGATGGTGCTGTTAGCTTGGCTAATGATGGTTTGATATCCCCTAAAGTAGGCCAATCTAAAATCATATGGTTTGCATATGCAGACGATCTCTTGATTTTCAATCAAACAATGGTTGGACTGCAGAGGTTATTAGATATCTTTGTGGGGTATGCGAAAGATAATGGGCTCATCATAAATTCAACCAAAACAAAATTCCTGGCATTTATGAGATCAAGAGGGAAGAACAGTCAATCTTCTTAGTCTACTGAAGGGACTACAATTAATACATCAACACGTCTCAGGTATCTGGGATTCCACTTTGGTTTACATAAAGGAACCAAACTTGGCACTGAGGTGCTGCTACAAAAGGTCAAGTTGTTAAAGTTCCAGATTGTAAAAATCGATCGCAAATTTGTTAGGTTTACATTAAAGCCAGCTATCATGTTCTTCGATGGGAAGATTGTTCCTAAAATAATCTAGGAACTCAAATTGACGTCTGCCAGAATAGTTAAAAACTCTAGAAAACTCTAGAAAAAATAGAGGTTAGGATATGGAGATGGATCCTCTGTGTCCCAAACGTAGTGCCAACACCAACAATTAGGTACGAACTTGGGGCATCTTCTCTATGGTCTAGGGTGCAATGGCACCTATAAGATAAAATCATGGTGCCTATTCCTGAATCCGTACACCATCTCATCGGTAAGAATGTGAGCTCTTCTGTATATCTAATAGAGCTCAAAGACAGATGTGAATCTATCCTTTCTGACATTGGTTTGAACCTTTAAGCACTGGTTAATTACCCAATGTTAGTTAAGAGGTCCCTCCTGGATTATGATTGGATTCTGACTATAGATGCCTTCCACTCTTATTCCTCAATGAGTCAATTTGTTCATGAGCATAAGCTTCAAGGTTCTCTTTCCTCGATTCTGCTTCATTTGCCTAATCGTTATTATCATGGACCGCTACTTAGGTTAAGGTGGAACCTTTTACCAACTAAGGACATTCTCCTTAGAAGGAGACAAATCACGATTGAGAAAATTGATTGTAGGTACTGCCATTCGAAAGCAGAATCAATAAAGCATCTAGTATTGGCATGCGAATTGGAATGCAAAACAGTTATGGTGCTAAGGACAACATATCTGTTGGCCTTGCAGCATTATCATTTGGGCTGTAGTGAAGATTTGGTATGGAAACGATGTCTCAATACCCAGAATGTCTATGAAGGCCTTGCCTTATCAGGATTCATTAAGGGTCTTAATATTATGAAGACGGGATGAAGTGGACCCTTAGGATCAGTGATGTTAACCTGTGAATAGGATGGGAAGGATTTGGTATACATGGTTTTGAAATACCCTTAAGATCTTGGGTATTCTTTTTTTTCTCTTTCTTTTTTTGCTCTTCCCTTTGTATATTCTTTCCTTTCTTCCAGTTTTCTGCTTTCTTAGATCCCTTGAGGATATGTTTAAAGCAGATAATATGTGATGGAAAATATGATATTGTTCTTGTCTTTTTTTAAGATTGTGTAAATGCATTAAACTAAGCAATCTGGGTAGTTCTCCTTCTAATTTATCTTTTAAATATTTTTAAAATGCCTAGAAATAGTGTGTTGCTTCATAATATGTAATGTGGTTAATACAATCTCCTACTTTTTATATTCTATTTAGGTTTAATATTTCTTTGAGGCCTTGATTCTTTTAATGTATTGTGGATTTTTATCTTGTTTTCTCATTTGTAACATTCTTATTTGCTGTTCATTTTTCTACTTTTTTATATGCATATTTATTGCTTATTCTATGTGAATTTGTAAATGTTCAATGTTTAATTTAAACCAATTGCAATAAAAAACAAAATAAAAAAATAAAAAATAAATCCATTAGACTTCCTGGACCTCCAAAACTGGTCTATGATACAAATAGCCAGATTATCTTATCAGTATCCAGTAATGTTCAAAATGTGCATAGTAATTTTGGTGAAGAGTCTAAGATGAACTCAAGTATTGGGGTGTTGCATTCTGCCATTAATATATTGCTTAAACTCTGTGCTTCCATCCATGAAGACCTCAAGCGACAAGGGGAAGTAATTACACAATTACACATGCTTGCTGTTGATAAAGTGCTTACAATTGAACAAGGAGAACCACAGACCGAGGACACGGTTTCATCTCCCATTGCACATCTTATTAATGCCATTCAGTCTGATGGTCAAGATGTTTATATTGTGAATGAGGAAGGCTCAACCTCCCCGGCAACCTCGCTTACCCACAAGCAACAATGACAGGCGACGCGCCTGCAGGGTAGGCCTCTCAAAAATAAGAGACCACAGCAAGCATTGGCTGACATGGCGGTTTCACAACCCCTAATTTCAACTATAAAACCTTTACCAATTGCAAAGTCAAAAAAGTTAAGAAAAATAGAAGCACGAAGAAAGAAGAGGTCTGCACAAAATGTGCGCACACTAACCAGTTGGTGGGTGAAGGATGACGACCCAGCGCACGTAGTGGCTTTTGCGGACCCATGCACATGAATGAATGGAGATCCTAGACAGCCACTGGGGATTTCACTGTCAAAGAGTGCTGATGTGAGTATTGATGATGATCTCTCAATACCTCCTGAAGTAGTAGAAGAAGTTGATCCTAAAGTTTTCACCATTGGTCCAGCCATAGTGACTGAAGGCAAACAGAATTTAAATCGCTCAGCTTTGATGGACTTATTTCATAAAGTACCTTTGTTGAGATTGCTGAATTCATGCGATTTTGATTTTGTAGAACCTTTGATCACACTACCCAGGAAGGTAGCTCGGATACATTGCTGCTTGCCAGAAACAGTAACTTTGATACAACAACATCAGGCATCTTTGAAATATTTGGACTTTGTTTTGGACAAAAAGATTGATAGCCCAAAACCATCGACATGTTGCTCTAAATGTAAGAGATCTCAGCCTACTATTAAGGTTGCAAATATAATACCCAACTTTAAGACAACTGTAAACTATGATGATACTAAGGGTTGGGAATGGCTAAAGAGATTTCTTCATAAAACAAGTAGCACCCAATAAAGTAGCAAATTTGTGAGTTGGAACACTCAGGGGTTTTCCCACCTGCTAAAGAGGGGTGAATCAATGTCTGCATTGGTGTGTAATGACATGTTGGCACTCCAAGAGACTCGGGCAACATTTGATATTGGGACTGATGGATACATGTCTTACAATCAAAAGCAGTGAAGGGTAGTCTGGGCCGCCCAAAAGGCGGTCTTATGATTGGCGTAAGGAACAATCTCAATCCTACTTTAGTGTTGCCAACGGATACTGGAGCAATGTTTTGGCCATTGAGGTACACATGAAAGCAGGTGGGGTGACTACACAAATGTTGATCAGAAACATCTATGATCCCCTAGGTATCTGTGTCTCAGATGAAGTGTTTGATTACATAGATGTAGTCTTGACACAGTGGGGAGAGTTGGCTGTTAAGACCCTGGTAGTAATATGTGCTGACTGGAATTTCAGATGTGTTGATAGGAAACAGGTTGTTGCATACGAAAACATGGCAGTAATGCCATACAAAGCATCTAATCCTCGGGGGTCACAGTTGCTCCTTTATTTGAGGGAATGGGACCTGACTCTGCTCAATGGTTGGGCCATTGGTGATCGGCCAGGTGGTTCAATGTGGACTTGTGGGAAAAAGAAGGCCATGTTGGACTACTTTGCTGGTAACAACTGCCAATTGGAGCATGTAAATGTTCTTAGGGTCATAGCAAATGAGTATAGTGACCATGTCATGCTTTTGTTGGCCATTCATCTGAATGTAAGAGAACTAGATAACCTCAAGTGTGATGACCTGGTCTTTAATTGGTTAAGTTGGACCAAGGTTCAGATTGTGAAAGTCTGTGCAAATATCTCAGATCAGGATTTTTTTGATTGGCGCAAGCTAAAGGGCAAAAGTGCTGATGAGATAGAAGAATGCTCAGACAGATTGCACAGAGAACGTGTGCTTGGGGGAGGAAACCAAATGTGGCTAGCGAAAAGCGAACACCAATGTATTTGACATCAACATAGGTAATTCAAAGCATATTAAATACAGGGCTATTACAGCGGCTAAATTGAGAGATAAGGCCCCCGGCCTGACAGTAGCTATAGTTGGGGAAATAAAAAGAATCAACAAGGAATACCGGTCCTTGTTGAAACATTATAAGGCTGATATTGCTTGGACCAATTGGGAACGCTTTGTTCATGTCTTTAAAAAGCGTGATGTAGCTGTCATTTGGAAAATGCTTTCCACAGTTAAGGCTGAGAGAGTAAAAAAACTGTTAAACCCTGTCTCTGGTGCAGTCTGGAGTGCTCAATATTTTTTGAACCGACAGCTTCATATGAAGATACTAGTGTAAGGACCACTTGGCCAATGGATATTGGCTAGAAGACCATTAAGGTTATAATAATGAAATTGCAGAGTTCAAGAACATCCGTCCCCAATGGCTTAGCCAATGTGGTACTTAAGAGGTAATTGGGTGCATGTAGTGCTTGGGCTATTTGCTCAAGTTTGTAGGGAGAGAAAGGTTCCGTACTCATGGCAGCAGTCTGTGTTCATACCCATATATAAAAAGGGCGATCGGACGGATGTAAAAAACTATGGACTGCTGTTGGACGTCACCGGTAAGCTTTTCTCTACCCTGGTTTTGAAGGAGCTGCAAAAAGGGGTGGATGCCAATAATATTCTTCACCCATTTTAGACAGGTTTTCAACCTGGGTTTGGCACCGTCCATAATATCAGAGCATTAAACTCCTTGATACATGGCGCTCTTAGCAAAGGTGTATCAGCATTATATATTCATCATCATCATTCAAAGTTTATTCGGATTAAGCATCCATCAAACACAAACAGAAAATACAGATATACAAAATTAACAATAATCGATACATAGCACGAAAACATCAGGAGAAAACAGTGCAATCATTGACAAAAGTTTTTACGAAGAAGTCAAAACCATATTATTCAATACAGTTAAAAAATTAATCATTCCCTTAAAATCCTCTTTCTCAGAAGCATAGCTCTTTTCAGGTAGGACAAAAGAGCCCAAGCAGTCAAATCAGAGTCTGCCGTTAGAAGGAAGCGTCAAGCTGGCCTCTAAAGGCGGATGTTAGTAAGCTTAACAACCAGCAAAATAGTGGAACTTCTAATGTCTCCAAATACTGGACAAAATAATAGGAAATGTTTTCAGTCTTGCCTCGCCGCCCCACATGCTGGGCAGCTAGGATCATTAGGGAAACCAGGCCACTTTCCGTATTACCCCTTAGCTGTACGCAATGAAACCTGGCCCGAGTTACAAGCCATCTGTCCTTCTTTTTTTAACCAAAAAGAGGTAATGCTGGATTTCGGACACCCTACTTATCAATGCATGTTGACGTACAGAGGGAGTTGCCTGTTCCTTGTTATCCCGCTTTTCCAGTAGCCCCCAATGCACTGCCTTTTTGTAAACACTCAGTTGAATGGGTGACAACACCACCTCCTGCACGTATGCCAACCATGGGATTTTACACTAATTTGCTTTACCCATAGTACTCCTGATGATGAAGTGACATAGGGTGGCATGCTTATTTGCGCATAGGCACAACCAAAAGGTACTTGGAGCGGCAGCCCATTGATCCTCCCAAAACTCGACCCCCAGTTCCCTGTGAACTGATGCACAGGGGCTGAGCCTGGAAGGCACAGAAGCTGTTTAAAGGACTTATTTTCTTTCCTCTGAAGTTGCGCAGCCTTCGTATGACCCCACAAAGGAGCTCCATATAATGTAGCCGCCTGGGTTTGAGCCGCGTAGACCTTCAGGACTGGTTTCAAAGACTGACCCTTACACCTTTTTACAAAACGGGAGATTCCTGCCGTGTCCTGGCTCATTTTCAAAGACTGTTTTTTAAGGTGAGCATTTCCCGTAACAGCCTCTGAAAATGTGACCCCTAAGTAGTCAAATTCTTTGACTCTTGGGATATTTTCCCCGTTGCAAACCATGGGGTGCATCTTCACAGTTCTCTTCCCCTCTACACACCCCATCACTGCTGACTTGGTGGAGTTGATTTTTAGCCCTAATCCATTCATTAAAGTTGAATAGTTGGCAATCAGCTTTTGGAGGGCCCTAGGTGTACTAGCCATAAGAACTGTATCACCGGCATAAGCCAGAACAGGCAAGGCCCTACCTCCTAGGCTCAGATAGTCCACACTGGTAACTGCCAGGACCTTCAGGAGCCCATTCATATGTAACATAAACAATATTGGTGCAGACCCCCCTTCCCGACATTAAAGCGTCTTGTGTACTGCCCCCACGGACCTATAAGAACACAGGCCTTATTTTCCATGTGGATCTCTCGTAGCACAGTCAAATTTCATCAGGGCACCCCAGCAATCCCAGCACGGCCCACAGCTTTTGTCTGTCAACTTGATCGAAGGCTGTGCTTAGGTCCATGAAAGCAAGATAGACTGTATCTCCTCTACAAAACACAAAGTTGGAAATAAGAGGGTACAGATGTATCCCCTGTTCCATGGTTCCCAGCCCTGAGTGGAATCCAAAGTGAATATCAGAAAGGGCCGACCCCTCCATGAGCCAGGACTCTATGTGGCTCAACAGGGCCCTTCCAAAGATTTTAAAAGAAGTGTCAAGTAGGGATATCGGACGGTAAAACGTCGAGCACGAAGCATCTACTTTTGAGAATAAATGGTAAAATTGATGG
The DNA here is from genome assembly GCF_040938575.1 of Ambystoma mexicanum. Classification (NCBI taxonomy): domain Eukaryota; kingdom Metazoa; phylum Chordata; class Amphibia; order Caudata; family Ambystomatidae; genus Ambystoma; species Ambystoma mexicanum. Next base: position 670,672,352 of record NC_090924.1, on the reverse strand, counting down.
CCGATTGCCAGGATGGTGAGTATTGGCCAGACATTAGGTAAGCGTTTAAAGCTAGAGCTAGCAGCGGGGCCCATAATTCAATTTGATCCAGGAAGAGGTCAGTGCGTATCGCGTCAGGTCGGTAGCTCGGTTACGGGCTTGTGCCCTCATTGCTAATGAAACCTCTTTGAGTGTAAACCAAAGGGCCAAACTGCTATTTCTCCCTCCTCTCGTGAGCCTCTAGCTCCAAAGATGGTTACAAAATGCGACACCCAGGTCTCTGCTGCTAGCTGGGTGCCGCAATGGCCCTCCTTTTGGTTGTAAACCGTCCCCCTTTACGAATTCCCAAAATCTTTTGGAATAATTGGTCCTAGTGGCCTGAAGAAAGCCTTCCCACGCCTCTTCCTCAAGCTCCATTTTTCTTTTCTCTATGGCCAAGCGATAGTGGGCTCTCGCTTGGATGATTCTATCTCTTGAAATGGCAGGAGATTTTAAGGCATTCAGAAGGGCGTGTTTGGCGCTCTTAAATGATTGATCAAACCATCCCCTCCTGTTGGCATTCCCCCTTGAGTTATACTCTTCCACATGGCCCCTAGTGAGGGCCCCTATGATGCCCTTGAAGTACACCACCACCTGCACTGGTTTGGCTATATTCTCAAGGATGACATTCATTTCTGTGATCGTCCATGCCATAATACTCAAATGCAGACCTGAGTCCTGAATTTTCCCCCAGGTTATTCTTCTTATTGAAACAACTTTAGTTTCTACCCGACACATTCCTGTTCTGGGCAATCCACCCCCCAACCCCTGCCGAACAACCCTATTAGTTTCAAAACCAAGGGGTTATGGTCGCTATTACAATCTGTCACCACTTTAAAGCTTACTATGTTGCTCCATAGATCTAGGGAGATTCAGAAGAAATCAATTGTGAAGGAGCCCAAATGATTATGAAATGTTAATTTCAGTGTATTCGATCAGGTAAATAGAGCTACTCTGTGGTCAAAACTGAGAAAACCTGGCTGGCCCTGCTGGTTATCGCAAATCCTGATTGAATTCCACAGTAATAATTGGGCCTGTGTCCGATTGGACAATGAGGGAACAGTGATAACTTTAGTGCAGATCAACAGGGGAGTCAAAAAAGGATGTGTCTTTGCTCACCTGCTGTTTAATTTGTATATAGCTGACTTGCCTCAACGTCTGTTGGTAAGCTCAAACTGCCCACCGAAGCTTGCCAGTGTTCCCTTGGTCACCATGCTACACTAGGGACGGGTGGATAGCTCTGTGGCAATGCCCATGTCTCAGAAGCAAGACCACGCTGAACAAACGCAGGTTCGAATCCTGGACCTACGCTTGTGGAGAAAGAAAAAAAAAAAGAAAAAGAAACAAGCTTGTTATAAATAACCTGCAATGGAACTTGTGCCTAGATACCTATGGGTTATGTGCGCTGTAAATAAATGCAAAAATAAAAAACTCAGATGACCTGGTTATGTTTGATTGTTCAATTATTGGAATGAGGAATATGTTGAATGAACTGTCAGGATTTGCTATTGAGCACGATTTGGTTATCAATCTTGATAAAATAAATATAATCCTGATATCAGGTAAGAGGGTATATAGAGTGGAGATGGATACTCAATAGGGTACTATTAACTATGTATTAATTTACCCCTTCCTGGGCGTCGAATTATGTGCATCTTCTAGCTACACTTGCATAGTTGAGACTAAGACAAGAAGGGCCAACTCACTCACCAGCTACAGAAATTTGCCAGGTAATAGGCTGACTTCTCATTTGCCCATATTGTTTCCCTATATAAGCAGTGCTTATACCCTGGCATACTTTATGGGCTTGAGGGACCAGCTATGCAACATCTAAATTGGTTGGATCAGATCAATGTCTTTTCTTGGCGAACTCTGCTGGGTATAGGCCCATCATGTCCTGTTGAATTTATATGATTGGAGTTAGGTTTGACTTCCCTAAGAGGAATGGCCCTTTGGGCAAGAGGTTTGCTCTAAATAAAATCTAGAATGAGCCCTGTATGTTGCTATTGGCAAGCCACGGAGAAAACTGTGATAATGAATTTGCTCTTAGGGCAGTAAATATGCAGCGCTGAATAATAAAATCTTAGTTAAGATATATTGTAAACCAAATTGTAACATCAAGAAACAATACACCATTTTGAAAGTGGATTTTGAGGAGAAATTTAACGGATGGTACTGGTATAGTAACTATTCCCACCTGTCGAAACTAAAGAGCTACGAGGTGGTGGCTAATGTGGCACACCATTATAGGAAAACTCACCCTTATTTGCTCTTGTGTCTTGAGACGGCAGTCAGATGTTTTATACTGCTGCTTTGCACCAATCAATTACTCTTATTAGCCGTGTGAGGTCCAAAGTTACATCTTCCACCTGAGGCACATTATTGCTGCATTTGTAAAATCTCCCAGAAAATTGAAACAACAAAACATGTCTTTACAGAGTGTGTGGAATTGGGTCCTTTATATATGTGCAATCTGGGTGATCTAGTCCACAATTATGAGGCAATTAAAACAAAAAACTTTCTGGGATTATTGCTTCAACACTGATTCAATTTTTTCCCAGATAGCCTTTTACCGTGTATGGTAGCACATCAAAAACCTTTTGCGTTAGAAGTAATAACGCACTATCGAAAGGAAGCTGACTTTCCCAGAAGGTGATCTATATTAAAATCAGAATGTTTGGAGGTCTTGGGGCCATTCACAGCCATTTTGGTTCTTAAATGTATGCCTGATTATGTCTATGCTGTCATCATGATTTATGTATGGTAAGGAAATGAATTTCTATTGTGAACTTTCATTATGGAAATATGATCTTCTGATTTTGTTTGTTTGTTTATGTTTAAATGTTTTTATATTCTATGCATGTATATATTATAGATATCCACATGTAAGTATGAAATATGTTTTCTAATTTTGTGCTCTTATACTGTTTTCTTTTGTTACATGATTTGTTTGTGTAAAGTTCAATTTGAGCTAAACCACAATAAAGATTATTATTATTAAATAACTTCACACAAATCACACCTTCCCCACGCTTCTCCTGTTCCACACTTTTCCCTTCACCAGCCTAACCCCACCACCCAATATCTATTTGGCCCTCTCATGAGGACCATACTTAACTCCCCTTTTGTCCCTCATCCTTCCCAGATTCACCCTCACAACATTACCTCTCTTAATCACCACTTCCTTGACACAGTTGATCTTGTCATACCTTTCTTTAGCCTTCGCCTTTATACATGTTCTCCTCATCTCAATCACACTCTTATCATAGTGTTTTGCATCAGACCTTTTTAAACATGGAGGGCACACACTCGTATTAGCCTTCCTTCCCCTCATCAACTTAGATGGTATAACACCCATTGTAGCATGTGGCACATGCCTGAGCACCTTGACTCTTTCCCACATCTCCTCCTTCCAACACTTCCATTTTTTTTGCACATCTTCCATGAGGCAATTCACCCCTCCCACCATGCCATTCATTTGTGGATGATAAAGGGCAGTTCTCTTGTGCCTAATCCCATACCTCTCCAACATCTCTTCAACTCTTCTCCAATGAACTGGGGTCCATTGTCAGTTAGAATACTATACAGAATCCCCTCCTTAGCAAGTATATCACTGAGGAATGTCTCCACACTCTTTGCAGTGGTCTCACTTACCACTTTCACCTCCACCCAGCAAAAAAACAGATCCACTAATACCACCATATACTTTCTACCCCCCTTTCCTACAGGACCTAGAACGTCATTGCAAGTTCTTCCCACACACCCCTCTGCTGCTACGGAATAACCAAACCCTCCTCCCTAGCCTCCAATGTCTTCGCAGATTCATTACAGCAGACACATGCCTTTAACCTTTCCTCCTCATACTTAAATCCAGACCACCCGCAGTATGCTTTTAGCACCTGTTTGTTTTTTGTTATTCCAATATGCCCCTCGTGGACTATGTCAGACAGTCTGTCCTTCAGCCCATTTGAGGTCACAACTCTTCCCAAATTGTACAGTGAATTGTTCTCCACGGTAAGCTTACCTTTTACCTCCCAAAATGTTCTTTGTTCTTCGCTCAACCTGGCTTTTCTTGGCCACTTCCCTCTCACATACTCCTTCCCTTCCCTGACACATGCAACATTCTCACAGCTTCCCACTCCCGTCTTCCTATAATACCACTATGTGTGGTATAAACCTACTCATTTGACCCCACTTCCTCGCTCCCACATTTTTCTTCAACACACACTCCTGACAAGTAATCAGCAAACACATTTTGTTTACCAAGTACTACTTCTACATTGAAGTCGAGACACTGCATGCACATTACCCAACCCACAAGTCTTCTGGACACCTTTTCTGTCCCCTTGTTTCCAAAAACTGCTTTAAGCGGTCTGTGATCTGTTCTTATTGCAAAGCTTTGTCCCCACACAAAACTTCTAAACCTTTCCACTTCCCATAAAAATCCCAGAGCCTCCTTCTCTATCACAGAATACTTGCATTCGGCTCCCTTCAAAACTCTTGACGCACGTGCAGTGACAGCTTCCTCTCCATCGCTCCTACTTTGGGACAACACTGCCCCTAATCCAGTGTCACTTGCATACGTAGTGATAATAGTTTTATCTCCAGTGCCAAATTGGCCTAGCCGTTTGGCTAAATTGATCTCAGCTTTTATGGATTTAATTTCCTCCTCACACTGGTCATCCCACTGAAATTCAGCTTTCTTCCTCAACATTTCTCCCATCCCTTCCACTTTAAAAAAAAAAAAAGGTTCTTTATAAACGTTTAATAAAGTTCAACCAGACCAAGAAAAGCCCTCACTCTTGGTCTTCAGCACTTTCAAGTCTTTTATTTTTAATTTATTTTTATTTTTTTTATTGGCATTTCATGGTTAGTATATTACAAACGTTTTTGCCATTACAGCATTAAGTATACTTATTCCCCAAAAAAACCACACAATTCTTTTATAGTGTTTACCAACTCTTCTTTTGGTCTAACTCGTCCCCTTAGATATCACATGCCCACGGTACTCTACCTCCTCCTTCCTGAAGACACATTTTTCTTTCTTTTCAGCGAGTTCCCTCTCACTCAATTGTATTCCAATACATCTCTCCCACAGACTAATATGTTGTCCTGAAAACAGAACATATTCTCTACATCCTGAACAATTTGTACATTACCTTTTGAAAAACAGACGCAGCTGTTACAAATCCAAATGGCATGCATTTAAACTGAAACACTCCTGCATGAGATATAATTGACATGTATTTCCTTGACTTGGCATGCAATGCACCCTGATGATATGTGGATGGCAAATTGATTTTCGTGACTACACCCTTATTCCCTATAAGACTTAGTAGTTCACTCATGTTCGGCAACAGATGCCGCTCCACCACCGCACAGTCACTCAACATTTGCAAATCTACACAAAACCTCACATCCCAATTTGCTTTCTTAGCCACAACCAAAGGAGACAACCACTCTACTGCTCTGGCTCATTCTACTATCCCATTGTCGCACAAATTCTTTAGCTCTTTCCCCATGATGTCCCTCAATATAAAATGGCACAGACTGTAGTTTTGCTACTACCAGTACTGCTTTTTTCTTCAAAACAATCTTGTGCACCATTCCCTTTAGCTTACCTTCTATAGAGAACATCGCCAGATATCTCAAAACCTCTGGAGTTACATTGCAATTCTCTGTAACCACCAACTTTTACTTGCATGTGTTGGGCTATAACCTTATTTTATTTGTACGCTGTTCCTTCCAGCTCAACAGAACAGATCCCTTATATATCTTCCCTTTACTTCCCTCCGTTTGAACCCTAACTTGGCCATGAAATACCCACACATTTCTGTTTTGTCGATATTGCCCCCCCCTGGACTAATATCCGTAGGCATCAATTCCTCCTCCTTCGCTCCCAATACCTTCTCACACACTTCCTTTGAAACAAGAGATATCTTTGTTTCTAAATCAGCCTTAATGTGTACAGATATCCTATTAATAAGCCCTTCTGCAATTGGACTTTCGTCATCACTGTCACATTCCTCAACAACAACACCTATGGGGCATTAGTCTGCTCCCACATCATCATCCCTTTCTTCTCACTATTCCTCTGTTTTTGTCCCTTTGTTTACCACATTACTGCTTTTCTTACTCCTCCTAAGGTTCACACATTACTTTCCTTAACAGGCAATTTTGCGCTCTATAGAGATGTACTTTGCTTTCACATTAGTAACACATTTTTTCATGTACTGCCTCTTCTCTGTTGCAATCACTTAATTTAGGGAGGGTTCATTCTTGAGCCACAGCTCCTCTCTTAATTTGTCTTGGTTACATTTGACCATAAATTGATGTGCTTGTCAAATTTGCTTCCAAAATTGCTTGTTTGCACAAGCTCCCGCACGATCCCCAAAAGCTGTTACATATTCTTCAATGGTTTCTCCAGGCATTTGCTTGTGCATGAAAAAATTGGAACGCTGCAATATAGTGCAGAATTTGGGGTTGAAATGTTTGTCTAGTTTATTTAGCATATACTCCAATTCACTTGCCCCTTCTCTCACACCTTCACCATCAGCAAGTTGAGACAGGGTATCATATATTCTCTGCCCTTCATAACCCAGATAGTGCATGAGTAGGGATACCTTCCTGTGACCCCTTCATTTCCCACGCATGTTGCTATAATTTCTTCCATGTACACCATTTTATCTTTGGCGTGCCTGGAGGTTCCAAGAATACGGTTGGACTTGGCACGTTCTGCATGGCGTGTTGTAATGTTATATGTCCTTTCCTGTATTTATTTGCTTTCCATTTTCCTAGCTCACACTTTCAGTTTTGCTCACAGGTTGTCGGTTTCACCTCATCTCAGCCCGGTTTGCTCGGTTGTTGTTCATTACCGTGGTTGTTGTCGATGTGTTCTCATGTCGTAACGTCTTTTCCTTGCAAGTGCTTGTGGTGGGCTCGTCCTTGCAACCACTTACCACGATTTAAGTGTAATGATTAATGTCTCCATGGTTGCACAGATCTGGAGGCTCACTAAGTCACAATGATGATCTGCTTTCTCATGCTCGTCACAAAACGGACTTGTGCAATCACTGCTGCAGAGCACACCAGCTGGAAGGGTGTTTAACGGGGCGCGAAACACCCATCATGGGAGTGTGTGCTCTGCTACCCTGTGCCACTGCCTGATTTCCAAATGGGTATGCATTCAATTGTGTGGGATGTGCCTTCCCTGCCCCTTGCACAGTCCCAACACCGGTTTCCTCTCACCTCCATTCCGCAGTGCCATAGGTGCACTTCTTTGGGTTCAGTCTGCCTGGCGTGGATGAGGACTGTTAGCAGGGGCTCAACTCATTGTCAATATACTGGGAATAAAATGCGTAGTCAGCTATTTCTATATTAAGTAACTTGTGTAAAACCCTGCTCCAGGCTGCCACCGCTCTTCTCCACCTTCAAGCGTTTCTCTGGAACTCTCCTGCTAGGTTCTCTCTAAACTTTCCACGTTACCATGGAGCACGAACACAAATATAACTACATAAGACCAAGAGATACAACGCTTTACCATATGGCCTTCATCTCGTTTGCATTTGAATGGGCATACTCGTGATGCGTGTCTCACGTGGGGGGCCTCCTCCAGAGCAAGATAATGTTTCCCCTTGTCATGATTAGATCCTCACCTCCTCCCCCAAGGCTTAACATTACTATAATGCCTAAACATATTATAGCATCAAGCTGATGCTATAATATGTTTATGCATTATAGTAATGTTAATTGCAACAAAAGATGCACCTCTAACATTGACATCTAGTAAGACAGAGGTCTTGGAATCTATATAATTAGCAACTGGAAAGCTCAGTATCTCCTCTATAGTATGCGTGTTCTGACACTCCTGTCTTGTGGAACAGTATTCTATTGTATTAATTTCTGTAATGAGTTTGGACACTTCTGATTTTTATATGTTTCTTTACAATTTTTGTTATGTGGTGTGCATAAGGTTTACGCAGTATATAATTATGCATTCTTGTTTCTTATTTTCTAAATGAAAAAATCTGTTTTATGTTATTTTTGTGTTCTCTGGTTCTTTTGCTTGACACTTCCAACCGATATGGCACTCATTCAAATAAAGAGATCTGGGAAAACCATAACCTTCTGTCAGATGGCAGATGTTTTACTCAATGTGGACTTGACCCATGAGCTGCATAACGTCCACCCACATTGCAGAAACCTTTGAAGGCTCTGTTATTTCTCTGGGACAACCTGATGATGTGTTGACCAGCATACTAAATTAGATTTGTACAACCATTGATCTCTCGGCCACTACAATCACACAGAATAAAGAACATCCTCACAGAGTGAGGCCTGCGGGCGTGTTGGCACTATACAAAAAAACAATCGAATGACTAGTTGGTTTCACACAGACGTGGCATTCATCCAAATGAAGAAAGGAACACTGAAGCACACCTGGAGGATATCACACATAAAAAGATAACTAGCCTGTCAGAGCTTAGCTGGTGGCTACTATGGGGCAATCACATTGAAGAAGAAAACATGCCTGAATAATCTTACATTGGAGGTGCTCAGCGTGTCCACTGAGTGGTCAGGATCTGCAATGAATGCCCTTTCCTCCTCTGGCTTCACAAGATCAAACGTATAACATGAAAAAGTGAGATGAATCCAATCAGACCTGACCGCCAGCTTGGGTTTGCTGGTCAACTGTTCCCTCAGGTCTGGTTGCTTCCCTTGAGAAATGAAGAAAATCTGTATCAAGCTTCTATTGAAGAAGCTGCCAGATCACCCATTCATCCTGGCAAATTACAGATCTGTAGGCAACACAGCCTTCTTGGAAAAAGCAGTTGAAAAAGTGGCCACCTAATAGCTGCTGTGATATTGTGAAATGAGGAATTCATGCATCACCAGCGGTCTTGCCTCTCGCTGGTTATTGGGACAGAATCAGCACGCCCTTTTTCCACAACTTTTTAATGCATACCCCGGGTCTCGTGCTGGTGTCATAGGTTCCGCTGCCCGCGAATGGGCAATTACTGGGTCATTATGGCCCAGACGGACCTGGTAATTGCCAATTCGCGGGCGCTGGAAAAAAATGCTCCCCATTCCCATTTGAGCCCCACAAGGCTCAATGGGAAGGGGGAGGTTTGATGCACCGGCACCATTCAGAATGGTGCCGGTGCATACAACATGCTCTTCTCGCAGGTGCCGGTACGCCTGCCAGGTCAGTCCTGGCAGGCGGGAAGGTAACCGCGAACAGAACTCGTAGTTTGCCGGTCCGGTAACAACGCATACCGGCAAGCTGACCGGTACCATTGTTACCGGAGCGGCAAACTTACAATGTGGCCCATAGTCTCCTACTCAGTATCCTTCCAGTCCTATGTGTGTGATACCAGATCACCTTTAATCCAGCTAATCCCATGCTCATTGTAGTAGAAATATCCGCAGGCCTATCTAGTATCAATTCTTAGATGATAGACAACTAACTCCTCAACTCACTCCTGAACTGCTTCAAAACTGAGATCACCCAAATTGGCTCTCCCATCCCCCCTGCTGTGATGTTCACATAGCCGCCTAATATGGGTGTGGCTTCTACCATGTGTCGTCTACCAATAACATGGGCTTTAACTTTGATAGCCTACTCTTTTTTGCACCATGCATTCACATCACAAGAAACAATCCTGCTCCCAACTCCATATGTTGAAACACATCCTACACTTTCTTACCTTGTCAAGTGAAAGGGAGGCCACGAAGGCCTGGCTCTTTCTCACATCGACTATTGAAACAGCTTCCATTTACGCCTCCCAAAGGCTTATTACACCAGCTGCAAGTGATCCAAAATGAAGCTGTTAAGCATGGAGCTAACTTCAGCAACGTGCAGCTTCACTGGTCTTGGGGCTCAAAGAAAATATTGTTGTAGCCTTAAAATCCCTTCCATGGCTCCCTGTGGAAAGGTGGATCATCTATAAAACTCTACTAATCCCTGTTCACTGAGCCCGCAGAGAGTGGGGGGGGGGGGGCAGGGGGCAAACTACATCTGTCATAAAATGGTAAAATACTGTCCTCCTAGAGCCCTGATGCCTGCACACTCCTTCCCTTCTCTTTTCCTTGCTCAAGAAAAAATACATTTGGAAGCAGCTTGCTGAACACTTCTGGAGCAACTCTATGCAAAAAACATTCCCATCTGATTGAAAAGGCCTGTCTTGTGGTTCTTTTCTTCTTATACATGTGGAGTTCAAGTCTGCACATGTGTTAGGGAGAATTCTCATATATGTGCTAATTCCCTTCACCTTAGAGACCCCCAGCAACTTTGCTGGATTTTTGAGGACTTGATGTTCTTCCCTGGAAAGAGTGTGAGCCTTTTTTCCCACTCTTTCATGTATTTTGATGTGTGTTTTACACTTGTGTTCTTTTGATTATGGAGTTTTAGATAAATCCATAGGCATCATCTTTTCATGTGTGGTACACAGCACCCTCAGTGCAGTGACACAGGGATGTCTTTTAGACTTCCCAAAGGTTTAAATACCTTCTCTGGGATAAACTACTGTTTGCCAGAGAATGTAAAGTGAAATTGACTTTACTAGTCTTTCCAAATTCCTAGACCCAGCACACACCATCTTACAATGGAGTGATGGAGGGGTTACATAGTATCCCCTGTGTCTAAATACTTATGTAGCAGTCAAATGCTACCCTTTCCTATTGAAAAGGCTGGTGGCAGTGGTTTTATTGTATTGTATTGTACTGTAATTTGTAAAGCGCACGGTCGCCCGGAGGCATCATGGCGCTAAAGAAAGGGGCTACTCAGCCGAGGAAAAAAACGATGAAAGACCAGGGATTAAAACAGGTAGGTTTTCAGAGCTCTTCTAAAACCAAGATGGTCAGCGGTGGCTTTCAGTGGCACGGGGAGGCTGTTCCACAGTTTAGGAGCGGCAATAGAGAATGCTCTGCCACCGAGCCTTTCGCGATTAGCTCTCGGAACGGTCAGATGGTTAGAGCTTGCGGAGTGGAGCTCCCGACCCGGTAAGTATCTGGTAAATTTAGCCTGTAGAAATTCGGCACCCTGGGCATGAATAGCCCGGTGAACGATGCACAGACACTTGAAATGGATTCGCTGCTTCACCGGCAGCCAGTGAAGTTGGCGTAGAACTGGCGTAATTTGGGTCCCATAAGGGGAGCCAGTGGCTAGCCTGGCTGCAAGGTTCTGCATTCGCTGGAGACGATGGATGAGGCCAATCGGTTGTGCCAGGTATAGCGAATTACAGTAGTCCAGCCGTGAGAGCACTAACGCAGCCACCACGGGAGGACGAAGGGCTTCAGGGATCAAAGGCATGACCCTTTTAAGTACCCGGATCTGATGGTGGGTGGACTGACAGACAGCCGCCACCTGGTTAGCCATAGATAAGGAAGCGGAGAGGATAACCCCTAGGTTCTTCACCTTACTAACTGGGCTAGGTAAAGGGCCCAGCGTGCACAGCCAGAAAGCAGGGGTCCATAGTAGGGGAGTAGGAGGACGTCCTACCACCAATACCTCCGTCTTGTCCCCATTTAGCTTTAACCAGTTCTGATCCATCCATATCCCGACTGCTCTAAGACAGTCAAGGAGGCAAGCAGCAGCCTCGGATTGATCCTGATCCAAGTGAATTAGGATTTGTGTGTCATCCGCATATGGGTAGCAATTAAGCCCATAAGAACGGATGAGACAAATCAGGGCCAAGATATATATGTTAAACAAGATCGGAGATAGAGAAGATCCTTGGGGGACCCCACAGGTGAGAGAGCATGGAGTAGATAGAAAGGGAGGCATCGCAAGAGTCTGATGGATCAGAACTGGTTTTACTACCATGATTTTTCCCGACTGCGAACACCGGTAGCTCAAAATCATGGGAGCCATGTTTTTCAAGATGGCGCCTTAAGCCCATTTGTTTAAAAAGGTTCCGGTGTTCTTTTTTTGCCGTTTCATTTTGGAAAGGTCCTTCTAGTGTTTGTCTCTGCGTGACAAACCTGGTTTGGTCCCTTTGTTTGTATGCCTTTGGCAGGCTTCAGGACTGAAGACCGCCTCTGGCGTCTGAGTGTCTTGGGTGGACAGAAAGTGAGGGAGGTGCCCAAAACTCCCTGTGCTTAGTCTCCTAGGAGACCCAAAGGCACTCTGGCGTGATTGGCTGGCTGACTGTCCGGCAAGGACAGCCACCCTGCTGGGTGAGTGACAGCTAGGCTGGAATGAAAGGGAGAGAACTGTTTAAAAGGTGAGTCTCTTGGACTGGAAAGCAAAGTCGACCACTGGAACGAAAGAACCGAAGAAGAGCTGGAAGAGGACGGCTGCTGCAACTCCTGGACCGTTGGTTTGCCCGGTGAAGTCCTGCTGCAGGTCCGAATTGCCAAGTTCATCTCAACAGAGAAGCCCCTTCAAGGACGACTTCTTCCTTTGAGTTGGTGGGACCAATGAACATGTAAGCTACCTGGATTCCATTCTCGAAGCTGGTTAGGATTAACCAGGGGGAAGGACACCGGCTTGTGTGCTTGAAGAACAGCTACTCAAACTGAAGTGACTCAATTTTGTTTGCCTTTTCCGACGATCCTGTGCAGTGCAGAAGTCACCCGACGTCCTCCCTCCTGCCCTGTGACTGAGGCTCAGGAACACTGAGATCTTCAGGAACTGCCAGGAACCAACGACTTCAGCAGAATTTTTTTTCTTCATACTAAGGTACTGTGCCAACCCGATTAAGAGAACGCCACTCTAGCTGTGAAAGTTTGTGAAACTTTCCTAACTTGCAGGCCTAATCAGCTTGTGACCCAACAAATTATTCTTTTTTGCCTAAACTACTTCTAAGAACTTTTACAAAGACTTTACCTTTTGATACCAGAACTGCTCTTTCCTATCCAGAACACAGGGGAGCTCAAACTGTCTAAAAATCTTAGAGTTTTGTATTGAAGTGTATTGGTATATAATATTAAGTTGCCCCCTTCAAGTGAAATGTTTTCTAAATGATTGTGTAATAAATTAATAGGTGTTTTACCAAGAAACCTTGAGTATAAGTGTCTACTTGAACCACTGTAATTGAAAGTCCTCTGTGTAATGACTTGTACTGCTCACATTCCCTCTTGAGATAAGCCTGGCTGCTCAGCTCGCTACCAAAAACTGTGTGGTACAGATTTATACCAAAGGTTGGTTTGGCTTAAACCTGTAGTCCTAATTGTGTGTGGTGGTCCCAGAGGATAATGCATGCAATTCTGCCTAACAACATGTTCTTGCTTCTGGTGGATTTGTGGCCTCTGCAGGGATACAGAGTTGCACATTAAGGTAGCTTGGGGACTTCAGAGTCATGTCCTTGTAGATGATGCAGCAGGATTTGAAGATGATACAAGCTTGCAGTGGGAGTCAGTGCAGTTTGATGAGAGTCTGGGTGATGTTGCCAAATTTGCATTGTCCTTTCAAGAGTCATGCTGCAGCGTGCAGGACACATCTCGGAGGTGCAAGGGTTGTTGCTGGAAAGCGTTCCAAAAGGGCATTGCCACCATCCAGGTGGAAGAGGACAAGGCTTGGACAGCAGAACTGAAGTTGTTTTGTGGGATGAAGAGCCTGAAGTTGGTACCAAGCTGTTTGTGTCTTTCTTGCTATGTGCTGTTTGAAGTAGATGTATCTGTCAATGTCAAACCGCAGGCACTTGGTGCAGGTGGCCAGCTGGGGTGTGAAGCCCTCAAGGTGCACAGCAGATATCCAGGTCTAATGTCAGGGTGTTCAGTGTTGTTGGTCAGCAATAGGTATTCAGTCTTTGGTGGGGGTTGAGCTTCAGGTAAGCACTGGACAGCCATGATTGGATTAATGAGATTCATGCCTTAAACCTGTGGATGTCTTCGATGGAGGATATATTGAGCTGGAGGTTTAGTTGTCATTAATTGTTCACTAATCATTAAGTAAGAATAATGAGAGGAAGGTAGAGGGATGCACTTGAGGAGAGAAGTGAGAGAATATACTATATCAATGCACTGGGAATGCTGATTGGCATGCAAGACCCCTAACACAGAAGAATTCCCTTGAGATCGCAAGTCATTAACCCTAATCCCAGGGTAGAATAACTATTACCACTCCTGTGCAGGTTAGGTACAAAGTAGATGAATCCCAATACTTCATATATAGATTTCCGGTTTTCAGTGGAATCCGATAAGCCCTGGAAAAGCACCACTGGGAGAAAACATGCCTACTCGGTTTAAACCGAAAAACAATGCCCCTCCCATCTGTGATGCTGGAAATGCATCGGAGTCACAGGGCCTCCGTATCCTTGATCTTTACTGGTTTTAGTGTGTGTTCTGTTGTGTTTTCCGCATAGGAGTTCATGTGGGACTCCTGCCGGTGCAGCTCTCTCCTTTGGTTTGGTGTACAGGCCCATGGGATACCCTTATGGCACCCGTGGGTGGGGGTACAACCCTGTGCCCCTTGTGTATGTTTTTTGGCACCTGTGTGTGACCCACAGAGCAGGGTACAGGCTGGTGGCAGCTCTGTGCTGAATTGACAGGTCCCCTGAGCATCCTCCATTTTGGGATGCCCAGGCCCTGTCAATGGAATCAGTAGACTCATGATGGAAACAAGATGGCCCCCGTGGCTGCTTGCCTTCCATCCCCTGTCACCTTGTTTTCCCAAAGTCTTGGGAAGCCCTGACTCTGTCCCTTCCCCGACTGGCTGTTGGGTGGAAGTTCCATATATGGTGTTGTTGTGAAGTCCCGGCCAGACTGGCTAGAGCCTTCCAAGTGACAGTATGTTGTGGGTACACCTGTGGGTGGGGCCGGGGTGAATGGAGTGTATGACCAATATGCACTTCTTGTTGTGGATGTCTGGTTTCTGGTGTTTGAATGACTGAAACAGCCCTGCCCGAAACATGTATGAATGCAGTGTGGAGTTTTGAATGGCTGGGTACTTGTCCCAACACACATAACTTATTGTGAGTGTCTGGAGAGAAGTGAATTGCCTGAATGCACGATGCACCTGATTGGCTGCCTGCCTACATGAATGCCCTTCTGACCGATTGGTTGCCTGAGTGTGACCCAGCAGAATGAATGGGAGATCAACTAGTATATCTGGGGGCCTCTCACTGCTAGAATTCGTGTTTAGAAGCTGAAGACAAACTGGAGTTGAAACTGAAGCTTAACCTTGAAGCCCTGCTGGAAGAGAAGTCTTGATGTTGCTCTACTTCGTCGATCTGAAAGCTGCTGTATTTCCAAGGACTGACCCAGATAGGACCTGGTTAGGCGCCCTCTTCCCAAGCTACTAGGGACCATCGTGCACCAGCTGATCTTTGCCAAAGCTCCCTGGTAGACAGACCTACGACAGGCTGCAGACCGGAGACGGGGTCCGCCGCGAAATCACAAGGAGAAGCACCCGGACACTGTTGTCCATCACCGTTGACGACCGCCGTCGCCGACCGGAGTCGCTGTGCTCCCTTTACCTACGTAACATTTGATCCAAGGACACTCTCGCCTGCACCGTGGACCGCTTTGTCCCGCCGGAGAAAGTCGAGGCTGCCGGCCTGCCGAGGAGCATCCGCCGGTGGGTTTCCCACCACCTGACGACCGTAGAGACGCCGGACGACTCGACACCCTTGCTGGGCCACAGTTCTTCACAATCTCTTTGCGGTCCTGAACTATCAACCTCAAGGTGCCCTGCACACCTCTTCCTTGCAGGACGCCAACGCTCTGTCGTCGCCGAGCACTGCTAGAAACAAAGCTGGCGCCTCGCCGTTGTCGTTCACCCCTTTTTCCTTGTTAGCTTTCGACGATCTGTGGCTCCTGCCTTAAAGGGAGCCGCTCAAGAAGGATCCGTCGACGACCGGACGACAAACTCTGCTATTTCAGGTACATTGGGGTTGTAGAACTATCTTAGAAGGAACTAAGACTTCTAGAACAATATATGGACTGGGCTTGTGATATATCTTTACTT
This sequence comes from Ambystoma mexicanum, assembly GCF_040938575.1. Lineage (NCBI taxonomy): Eukaryota > Metazoa > Chordata > Amphibia > Caudata > Ambystomatidae > Ambystoma > Ambystoma mexicanum. The sequence continues at coordinate 670,656,424 of NC_090924.1, read as the reverse complement.
TACAGGTTGCCCAGGTGGGGGGATCTCCACACAGAACTGTGTTTAACTGTAGAGGCCAGTATTCTGCCAATTGTTCTAACCAACTGCTTTCCTCCTATGTCTATGGTTGGTTGCCTTTATTAAGTGATCTGTGTGACATTTAACCAGATTTCTGAGTTAATGAGATCTGATAATAATTATGGTACCACTTTAGAACTGTATATATTTGCCATTGTAGATTCACTGAGCACAATGCGAGTTATCGTGATATTGTACATAACCTTGAATATTAATTATATAAAGACTGTGTTTTAACTATTACAGTGTGTGGACTGTAATTTGTGGGGAGCTCCTTTGTGGGGGCTTGGGGACTACACTGTACTTAAGAACCAGCCTGCATCACCTACTGAGAAACTAGGCCTTGATTGATCGACCACAGTACCAATAATAGAGAATTTTGGCTGGGGTCCTCTATGCCTCTCCTCTGCCATATAGAGAGCAGAAGTACAGACCCCCCTCCAGCCTTTACACCACCCTCCCCCCTACCAGTGGTTCCTTGGTGTGAGCAACAATGGCAGGTAGTTATATATCTGCTCTATGATAACACTTTGAGACACCACCAATTGATTCAATCATACAGCTGAAAAAAAAGGCCACACAGAAAGTGAGGTCTGAAGAAATGTTTGCAAAAATACAAAAAAGGTAGCAGGAGCCCCTCTCTAGACAGTACATGCCATGATAACCGGTTCTGTGTTTTCTTCTGACTTTGAGAGTGCACAGCCATTGCTTTTTGCTCACTGTACTTTTCACAAAGGAGGAGTATCCATTTGCATAACAGTCTTTGTCCCGCCCACAAGGGCAGTCCAGCACCAAAATGCCAGGCACACCTCGTTTGAACAATAAATGTCATTACAATAATCAATGGAACTCCTGATTGAGGAGGTAACCACCATAGTCCGAGACTCTGGTGAAAAAAAGAGGGAGAGGAGGCCACCAGGGGGCGCAGGCAAGATGGCTGCCTGAACTGTAAGCTCCCCGTATAGCCCCGGGAAACAAGCTACAAGTCGTGCCTTAATGAGCCACGAACCCTGTCTCCCAACCGAATTCGTGAAGAGGAACTGTTCTGGAGCACGAGGGACTTTGCGTGGACTACGGAGGTGCCCCCGTTCTCTCGCTAGCTCCTTGCTGGCGGCGGCCCTCCCCCTCCCCCAAACTCTCCTGCGCCGGATCCACATTGAGAGCGGCATACTCTCCAGCCGTGCTGAGGGAGGAGGGGCCCGGCCCTCTGTCCACGTCCGCCTGCCTGACGAGCGCTGCCCGACTCTACATCACGGGCCTGGGCGAGCCTGCTGAGGACCCCTGCTGCCGACCAGAGGTTCGCCCCCCCGCCCCAGGAGAGAAGCGCTGCTCGGCCGCCGACACCAGAGGAACGACGAGCGCAGTGTCCTTGGCGTCCCGTCATACCGAGCACCCGGGGAGCCGTGTCTCCCCCACCGACCCAGGTACTGTGACACGAATTGGCCCGGGCCGACACAGGAGCGCGCCCGGGCCCCTCCTTAGTGTCCTTCCCACCCGCAAACAACCACCATTGCCCATAAGTTATTGGAGGCCGGCCCCGGAGGCCCTTTCCATCACTGAACACCGCTGCCTCTGCCATAGCGGGGCCCGCCCTGTTTGACTCTCTGGGGACAGTAACAGCGGGCAGAGGAGCCCACACGAACACTGGGGACAGGCTCAGGCCGTCGCGGGGAGCGTGCCTGGGCCCCCCCACCTCTCACCCCGCTCATCAGCCTGGACAGGCCCCACCTGCAGGTGTCTGGTCCCGAGGCCCTGGGGTCCACGCTCTGCACCAAGCTGCGGGGCCACACTAGGGCCCCTGTCTATCAACAACACTCTGCCTCACGCCGAGGGCGCTGCCCCACAAGATCGCCGTGTGATAATAACAGCTCCACTCCTCGCCTGGGAGGCTCCCTCAGAATCCATACCGTCACTGACATACTCCTCCGAGCACTGCCCCAGTGCAGGGGCCCACCACACTGAGGTGACACAAGGCAATAACTCAGGCTGGACCTGCCCCCCGGGCTGAGGTACCTCTGGTTTCAAACAGCAAGCCGCCTGCTAAGGCCCACCTTGACCCTCCGGGAGGGACACCAGGTTGGACCAGCAAACCCCAGTGAAATAAGGCCGGACAGAGGGTAGTCGCGCCCCTGGTGACATTACGGCGGTGCACCACTCACCGGAGCCTACACACTGGCATACAGCCCCTCCACCTGAAAGATAACTACAAGGCTTTGAGTTAAAACAACGGGGTCTGCAGATCGGGTCCCCGGGACCTTCCTGAAAGAAACACCCTGAGAAGTCCCGATATCCCAAGGCAAACGACACCCCATGAGCTGGAGGGAAACCCTTGCAAAATACCAGTTCACCCCAAGTCACCACACAATGGAAACCGGCCCTACCACTGCACAGCCCCCAGATATGAACGCTATGCAATGTAACATCCAAATGATCCTCGAGGAGATCCGAGGCATGAGGTCAGATATGGGGGCCAAATTGGTGGACCTCACGGCCAAGGTTTCCACATTAGAGGACCGAATGGAGGGGGTCGAGAACAATCAAGTGTCAACGGACCTCCTCGAAACGCAAATGGACACCAGAATCAAGGAACTGCAACGCCGTGAGGAAGATCTCTGGCTCAAGGTCGATGATATGGAAAATCGGGAGAGGGAGGAACAACTTGAGAATTTTCGGCCTTGAGGAGATCGAGGGAGAAACTCCGGTGGGACTGGAAAGTTAAGTTCAAGACATCATCCGAATTGTCCTGGGGTCCGACTCAGGTGAAACTCTTCTCCTCGACAGGGTTCACCGAGCTGGGGGTGGGGGCAGGGGCCCACGCTCGGTCCTGGTAAGATTTCACTATTACAGAGACAAAGCTAGGGTTCTGGAGAGGGCAAAAACCTTGCGCAATATCCAACACGGTAACTCCAGAGTGACAATATACCAAGACCTCTCCGCCCTCACGCTTCAGATGAGAAAGAAATGCGGCTCCATCACCAGATGGCTTCAAGAATAGGGAGTGCGATATCGCTGGGGTCACCCGTTCTACCTTGCGTTCGAGTGGCAAGGCCAGAGATATCAGCTAGTCAAGGAAACAGACATTCAGAGGGCCGCTGATGACCTTATGGGAGACCACACGGGATCATCTGGAGATCAGGATGGAACCCAGAGAGATCGCAGTCATGTTCCCTGGGGCCCGGACCCCTCTCACGGGAACCTCAAAGTCAAAGGATCACGCAAGTTTCAGAAGACCAGACACCGTTCTATGGAACGAGGGGACCCCATGTGAGCACGCATGCAGCACTCAAGGCGGAGTCACTAGGCCAAGGCCCGGATTAGGCCCTCCCATAGTCATCGTACTTTTAAGGACCTCGCTGGGCACAATATGTTTTCCCCACAATTTGCGTGGAGTTCCTAGTTCAAACGACCCAGGTCGGAGTTGCAATGTTGCCCATTTTTGAGACTGTTATGTGGTGTCATGGTGTGACACTTCCCTATTTGCCCCGGGGAACTGCTGTTGGCACGCGACCCGGCACAGCGACATGCTCTGAGAGAGTTGGGAGCTGCTGGTCAGCTACCAGGGTTGGAAGAGGGTTAAGGATGGGGGCACTGTCACCGGATTCCCTCCATCAACACTAGAGGGTCGACACGTACCGTTGAGAGGCACGACGCAAGGTGTCATACCAAAAATTTATTTTCCCGGGGCCGGGGTAGCGACCCTGGCGGTTCGTTGCTAGCTTCAACCCCCTTTGGGGAGCAGGCGGCGAATGCCCTACAACACGGGTAAGGGGGAGGGAGGGGCAGAGGGGGGAAGAGGGGGTTGGAGTTTTTTATGGGGTGAAGGGAACGGGGGTAATCCAGCTCAAGTCATGGTCACTGATCTTACAGCAGGTTCTAGATAGTGGTCATTCAGAGGGGCTTATAGAGCACAAAATGAAAGATGATAATGATTGAGGGGAAAATAGGCACGCTAAATGTCAAGGGCCTTAACTCTCAGAACAAAAGGTCCCTTACGAGTAATGTGGTCCGCAAACAACACCTGACAGTCCTTTTCCTACAGGAAACACACTACAGGCAAGGAAAAGAGTCGAAAATAAAGGGGAAAGAGATTGGTAGCAACTACTGGGCCTCCCATAGGAGCTCAAAGAAGGAAGGGGTTGGCATCCTTCTAAGCAAGACGTTTCGCCTTATGGGAGTAGGGACCAAGAGGGGCTTTGGGGGCCGATTCCTGGGTATCAAGGGAACCTACGAGGGGGAATGCATCACCCTGCCCACTTTAAACGCACCCAACTCGGGACAGATACATTTCCTAATCCAGATCTTTAATCTCATGGACGAATGGGCAGAGGGTGCCATGATACTGGGAGGGGATTTTAACCTGATATCGGATCCCCACCTAGACTGGTGGTCCGCGAAAGGGGGGGCACCCAAGGCGACCTCTAAAGACAACCTGGCCCTGCAAACCATCCTGAGGGAACACTACTGGGTGGACGTCTGGCGTAAAGCACATTCTGCCCAGGGCAGATAAACCTTTTTCTCACCCCCGCACTGTACCTATACCAGGATTTACCTCCTGTTGATTTCTGAAGAGGGGAATGGGGGGGTGGAACAACCAAAGGTAGAAGCCAGCACATGGTCCGACCACGAACTACTCATAGCTAACTGGATGTTGCCCATCTCCCCAAGATCTCCCCGATGGCGATGCAACGACATGCTTCTCAGGGACCCTGTATTCCGGGACTTCATGGGTAAGGAAATGACAGCCTAATTTGAGATAAATGACACTGGTGAGACCGATATTTCCATGGTATGGGAGGTCGGCAAACGCCACCTTCAGGGGACTCCTTATTGCAGAAGGATCGAGGCGTAAACGGGAAAGGGGCCTCATCGAAAATAGAATCCGCACAGAGTTGGGCGGGCTGCGAGCCAAGCTGGGTCTCCCAGGGGTGAACCACGGGGCGCTCCTGGAGGAGATGCAAGGCAAAAGACAGGAACTCCACACAGTCCTTATAGGGGAAGTTGTTAAGAAATTGCGATACACCAAGCAAAGGTACTACGAACGGGGGGATAGGGTCTGGACCCTTTTGGCATGGAGAACCCGAGGCTGTAGAGCCGAGAGAGGAGTCCCCATCCTAGGGAAGGGGTAGGCGGGACCCATAAAGGCCGGGAGGAAATAGTGGAATGCTTTGCTGACTACTATAGCACACTCTACTCCAGACAGGTAGGCGAATCACTAGATGACATTCGCACCTACCTGGCAGAACACCCTCTGCCCAAGCTGTCAGAAGTAGAGCTAGAGGCCCTGGAGGGGGAGATATTGGAGGAGGAGGTGGAGGGCGCCATCAAAAGACTGAAAGCGGGAAAGGCACCGGGAGGTGATGGCTATACGGCGGACTTCTATAAGCAGACCCAATCTGTCCTCCTAAAGCCACTAGCCAAACTATTTAACCAAATCAAGAACCAAGATTCAATTTCCCCGACGTTCTTACAGGCCCTCATCAACGTCATACCTAAACCCGGCAAAGACCCGACAGAATGCGGGTCTTATAGACCTATTTCGCTCCTAAACCTGGACGCCAAAATCTTCGCAAGAATCCTGGCCTACAGATTAGAGCGCTGCCTTCCTCGCCTGAGACATCCTGACCAAGCGGGATTCGTTCTAAATAGACAGGGCTCCGACAACATGCGGAAGACTCTCCACGTGCTCACATCCAGGGTGGTTCGGGATGAAGGCGCTCTCCTACTGGCCCTCGACGCGGAGAAGGCCTTTGACAGGGTCAGTTTGGCTTTCATGGGGGAGGTTTTCATGACAATGGGCATGGGCCCGAAGTGGCTTGGTTGGATGTCCGCGCTTTACTCCTCGCCCTCCGCTAGGGTAATAGCGAATGGGATGGAGTCCAGAGTGTTCCCCCTCGAGCGCGGAACACGACAGGGTTGCCCACTGTGCCTGTTAATTTATGCCCTTGTAATGGAACCATGGGCAATCTTGCTCTGCAATGACAAAGCCATCAGGGGGGTACAGATAGGTGATACACATTGCAAAATCTGCCTCTTCGCAGACGATGCTCTGCTATACATTACAAAGCCATCCCAGACGGTCCCCAGGATGCTACAGGGTCCCGCACGTTACGGAGAGCTGTCCGGCTACAAGGTCAACCTGGAGAAGTCGGTGGCATTCATAGGGGGTAACCTGTCGGACCTAGAGACAGCCTATGTGGGAGGGCTCCCCTTTGCCCGGCGGGAGGAGGGGTTCCGGTATCTGGGGGTCCAGGTGACGCGTGACCATGAGGACCTATATTCGGCCAACTTCCCCCCCTCTGGTCAGCAATCAGAAAAGACGCAGAAAGATGGGCGGGGTTGGGTCTCTCCTGGATGGCACGCCTTAATCTCATACAAATGGTTATCCTCCCCAAGTTCCTATTCCTCTTCCAGATGCTCCCAGTACTGGTCCCTAAAACATTCTTCACGGAAACGAATGAGTCCTTCTCAACTTCCTCTGGGCGGGTAAAAAACATAGGATCTCTTACGAGGTACTGACCCGGCCGAAGGAAGACGGCAGGGTGGGATACCCCGACTTGGAAACATACCATAGGGCTTCCCAGCTGAGAATCTTGATCGACCACTTTACCCCAGGTACGGAGAAACAATGGGTGGCTATGGATAATAGGGTTCTCGCACCCGTCACAGTGGAGGAGTGGCTCTGGGTCCCAAGGAAAAAGATCCCGAGAAGTGTCTTGGACCATCCAGTCCTGAGGGTGCTGTGGTCCCTATGGAGGGAGGGAGGTTACTATCGCTGGCTCCCAACCTGGCCCTCTCCGCTGAGCTGCATTTGGGCCCCCCCCCTTCTTAGCCAAGATAGCAGAACCAGCAGCATACCAAAAGTAGTTTGAAGCCGGCCTTAGCAGGACCGCCCACCTTTGGGTGGGGGGCACGTTCTTACCCTTGAAAGATCTAGAGGAGGCCCTGGGAATAGGTGCCCTGTCCCCTTTCCGTTATCTCCAACTCAAGGGAGTTCTCACAGAACCATCATGGGGGGATACCCTCAGGAGGGACCTTAGAGACTTCGAGAGACTCCTCCTCTCTGCCAGAGGCTCTAACGGGATAATATCATGCCTCTACAAACTCTTCCTGTTCTCCGTCCCAAGAGACCCACCCCGGCACGTACACAATGGGAGAAGGACCTGGGAGAAGAAATCAATGACGAAAGGTGGGCGGCGATGTGCAGGCGGGCTAACAGATCCACGGCCTCGCTCCAATATCGCCATCAGGCCCTAAAAGTCCTGCACCGCTGGCATTACCCCCCACAGAGGATTGCTAGAAGGAGGCTGGGATACAACCCACATTGCTGGAAATGCAAGACAGCGAGGGGGGACTACATTCACATGTGGTGGGGGTGCCCCATGGTCCAAAAGTACTGGGGTGAGGTGTTAATGTGGATCAAAGGGGTTGACGGGATTGAACGACCCGCCTGCCCTTGGCTTCTCCTCTTTGGAATTGACTCCGGAGAGGGGCAAGAAGACACCCAGGATCACATGCTACAGATCATGTTGGTGGCGGCCAGGTGTTGTCTGGCACAGAAGTGGAAAAACCCCAGAATGCCGGGGGAAAAAGCATGGGTCACCAAAGTGCGTGCCATCTACGACATGGAATTCCTCACACACCTTCTTGACGAGGCTAAATCAAATATCGAAGAGACATGGCTGCCCTTCTTTGACAAATATGGTCGCCCCAACTAATGCGAAACACCCTGGCCGGGGGCTCCTCCTCCAATGGTGATGGGTTGCTACCCACTAACTCAATTGCGAAACTTTATGAAACCTGGCCCACGACTTTGGCGTGCTAAGTAACTCATTCCGATGGCACCGCTATGCTCCTTGAGAACCCGCTAAGCAAGCACCAGATGCAAACTTGAACTGGAGGTGGGTTGGGGGAGGGACGGGGGGGATGCTTGGGGGGGGCGTGTTCTGATTGGTTTCTTGTTGTTACGCTCTTCAATATGTCCTGTGATGTTATCACACATGCGAAACCCAATAAAATATGATTTTCCCAACAAAAAAAAAAGAGGGAGAGCTTTCCCTAACACTTTCAGCTTAACAAAGCCAAACTGACGCACAGAGGACATTTATATTTCTCTAGTCAGAGATATTGCAAACTCCTACAAATGCTCCTTACACTTTACAAGATGATGTTCCGTCTCTATCAATTGCACATTATTTTTGCTCAGTGACACTGTATGCCTGTGGAAGCCCAGTAAAACAGTTATACATGCATTTCTTTAAATCCCATTTGATATCTGAAGGTGAGCAGGAGACCATTGGAGCAGCAACGAGGTATCCCATCAAAGTGCAGAACCAGAGAGCGCTATTTCAGAGCATGGAATGAGTCTCAGAATACAGGATTTAAGAGACGGAAACACCATCTGAGAAGGTGAATAAGGAGAATCACAGTTCAGCAAGACCAACTGATGTACTAACTGCCAAATTAACTCAGAAGAAATGCTGGCATGGTTAAACACCTAGAGACCACAGCAGTGAGATCTAAGATAACAAGGCTCACTTACTGCTAAGAAGGGGCATTGCACACATCTCTACCCAGGCAGTGATCTGGATTTGTGAACGCAGGATAGCACAGGGGCAATGATTTGTGAACAGAGGATAATACAGGGGCAACGTGCTGGTCTTGGAAGCAAGATCACATCCTGGATCCACACTTACAAACCAAACTCAGGTATTAATCACGTTATAAAGAACCACTTCAATAAATAAAACACAATAAATCCAGAGGAGAGGTTGAGCCCATGTTACAATGTGAGAAGCAGTCAAGCACAAGAAACACATAGCCATGGTTCAATTGCAGTCAGTAGGGACATCACGAAGGAGGAGGAGAGTGAGCCATTCTCAGGCCACTTACCATCAGAGCATCCATAAGTGAGCAGATTTTATTAAAAGCTAATATAATTCAAGTTCTAAACCTAGCCAGTGGCTATTGCCCAGGATCCCTACAAAGGACAGGGATGTCATTTCTGCTCATGCCAGACAATGTATGCAATATTGCTAAAAGGAGGTCAGCAGATTTACTGAGGCAGAGGAGGAGATCTCCCACTGCAGAAGAATTTGGACAAAAATCTGCTTGTGTACTCGCTGGCCCTGACTAGAGAAGTAGGTCTAAGGATGAGAGTATGGCGCTTTCAAAGGAATTTGTTTAACGGCCATGTTCAAGTGATACACACGAAGTAAACTGCCACCTCCAATACAATGCCCAGAGAAATCGACAGGACAGAATTGCGATGCTGTAGGAATGCTCATTCCACCCATGAAATATGAATTCTCCACCCGTCTTCCTTCACTGCTAATATTAAATGATCCTTCTTTGAAATGTGACAGACAGGAGCGCCTGCTCGGCATCCTTGGTTGCAGATATGAGCATTACAATGATATGCATCTATAGTACTCTTACCATCGAGCACAATCTATATCAGTTCCTGAAGTTATGTAGCTGTCTCAATACCAGTTGGGGGAAGGAGGGGGAGGGATTGTTGTTCTCAGCCTTTGGAGGTGTGTGCAATTTGTAAGGGTTCTTCATTGCATAGAGGACCTTATGCGTGCCTTATGACTCACAGGAGACAGGGTTCTCGACAATGAATCAGGGATTCTTGCCGCAGCCCTAATCACTGGGCAAATTGCTGTCTAATGGCATTTTTCCTGAGAGGGGTAATGTCCCAGACAGAGAGGAGAGAGAGAGAGAGAGAGAGAGAGAGAGAGCGAGAGAGACAGAGACAGAGAGAGAGAGAGAGAGAGAGAGAGAGAGAGAGAGAGAGAGAGAGAGAGAGAGAGAGAGAGAGAGAGAGACAGATCAGAAAGTCACATCTCACACACACACAAAAGGTCGCATCTTAGATTGGATTATAGACCACAACTGCGACACAAACATGGTTTCCAATATTTCCCTCCCATGGACAGACCACAACTGCCTACAATTCACCATCCCCATAACATCATGCGCCAAGCCCACCACTCCAGCACCGGCTACAGAAGCCAGAAGCGCAAAGAAACTCACTGCAGAGAACATCAGTGCCTATCTCAATCTCCCATGCCTAGCGCCACCATTCTCACCTGACCCCGTCATACTAGCAGAATTATTCAGAGACACATTAACCAGCCCCATCAACACAGTCACACCATTAGAAAACAAAAAAGAAAATAAATCATTGCACTCCAACTCGTGGTTCATAGAAGAGCTCCTAAATCTGCGCAACTCCAAACATCAGGTGCTAAAAACCTGGCAGGCTAACCCCTGTGACACCACCAAAGATATCTTCTGAACCATCGTAAAAAAATACAAAGACTCCATATTCAAAGCCAAATCAGAATCCTACAAAAATAGAATCTCCTTGGCCAATTCACAATCCAAAGAACTCTTTACAATCTTTAAAGAATTAACAGTACCTCCCACCTGCGCTGATGAAATCATTAAAGATGCAGCCTGGTGCGCTCGCATACAAGCTCCCATGCTAAAAAAAATAGACCTCCTCCAGAACAAAATCTCTGACCACTACAAAGCATTACCTAAACAGAAGATCCAGAAGCAAACCCACCATAAGCGCACAGGTAATAACCCTCCTAAATTTTCCTTCGCTGAAATATCAGAGATAAAGGTCTTAGACATCCTAAAACATCTCAAACCATCGCTATGCAAGGGCGATGTATGCCCCCCAAAAATCATCAAAGAATGCGCTGAGCAACTTGCTCCTCTAATTACCGCCTTCATAAACGCCTCATTCAAAACAGGTATAGTCCCCAACTACCTCAAAGATGCTTGGGTACGTCCACTCCTAAAAAAACCTACACTAGACCCTTCTCAACCTAATACCTACAGACCAATTACAACCGTCCCATTTCTTCTTAAAACATTAGATAAGGCTGCCCACAGGCAAATCCAATTGTACCTCAAATCCAACTCAATCCTTGGAAAGAGACAATCAGGGTTCCGCAAAGGACAAGGAACGGAAACCGCCTTACTAGATCTGAAAAACCAAATCACCCCCATCCTTGATATGGGTAAACCTGCCTTACTCCTGCTCCTAGACCTTTCAGCAGCATTTGATCTCGTCGACCATAACACCCTCACCAACCACCTCACGCATGCAGCACACTTCTCCAACCATGCAGCAACGTGGATCACTTCCTTCCTAGAAGGCAGAGCCATGAAAGTGTTCTCCAATATAGCAAACGCTGAACCCACTATCATACACTGTGGTGTTCCCCAGGGATCTTGTACTGCCCCAACGCTTTACAATCTATTCACAAAGCCACTCTTTGATAAACTGGATGCACTTGGGATCACATACACAAACTATGCTGATGATACCCAGGTGCTCCTTCCCCTCACCGGGAGCTATCTCCAAGACACCTCTACCCTTAAACAAATTTACTCCACAATCCAAGCCTGGATGGCCACCAATGGCTTATGCCTCAACGGGGATACAACTGAAATCCTCATCTTAGGTCAAAAATCCACACTAGCCAAATTGGGTCCGACCTATCAAAACTTCTGCATTGACAACTGTGTCATCCCAGTCCTATCCTCAGTTAAAATGCTCGGAGTCCACATTGATGCTACTCTATCTATGGATAAACAAGTTAGCGCCGTTGTATCGGCCTCTGCTCTGAGTACCAAATTGATCAATGCCATAAAACCGTTTCTAACAAAAGATAACTGCCTCTCCATTGCGAAAGCCACCATAGGAGCCAAACTGAACTATTGCAACTCACTCCTAGCTGGAACATCAAAATAAAACCTAGCCAGACTCCAAACCACTCAAAACAACTCCCTCAGAGCAGCTCTCAGTATTCCTAAAAGAGATCACATTTCTCAAGCACGAAAAAATGCTCACTGGCTACCAGTTAAAGACCGAATCACTTTCAAGATTCTCTCCACCGCACACAAATGCATTAACCTTACCGCACCCCCTTACTTATCAGACACTCTAGTCAGAACACATTCTACCAGACTAGAGTACACCAACCAACTCACAGTGCCACGAATTACAAGGGCCAAAGCAGGAGGAATAGGATTCCCCTTCCTGGCACCTAAGCTCTGGAACACGCTACCCACAGCCCTCAGAGCTGAAACCTCTCTCCATGCCTTCCGCAAAAATCTAAAGACGACACTCTTCAATTAACTGTTAGCTCACCGTATGTACTTGCTCACAGCTATGCCTTCTGCACCTATTGTTCAAGCGCCATAATGCCACCTCATACTGTATGTGTTTACGTGACTACTGTAACTAAGATATGAACTTCTACTGTAACCAGCGCCACAATGCCCACGGGCTGCTGTGCGCTTAACAAATGTGAATAAATAAATAAAACTGTGGTGGGGTGGGACGGTAAATGGTTGCTGTCTGCGAGTATAGTGCGAGGAGTGTAAGGATATTTGGCGTGTTACAGCACAGAGTACAGCACTACTACACATGTAGCAAACAGCACAGAGTACAGCACTACTGCACAGGTAGCAATTTTTTTTTTGCAGCACCACCAGAAGGGTGCGGTGCATTGCTATATGTGTTACCAGATTAACAAGGAAAGACAGGCTATTCAGTCAAAAACGATTTTAACATATAAGATGCAAATCTATTTTTACAGTTAAAAGCACACGTGCACATTCAAAAATGCACACTATTTTTCACCTGAAATGCCTATGGTGCGAGAGACACATTTGAAAATAATAACTAACATTACTTATAACTAACCTGACTAATGAAACATAATCCACTAATAAAAATGTGTCTCCACTGCAGAATTAGGCCTATTCTGAAAGTGAACTTTTAAACGCACATCCATTTTTTTTTCTCCTCTCTGCTGCCCTGTCCACATAATTACAGGAAGCAAAAGAGCTCGAAAGAACAGGAAATCAGTTGGTTACAAAGTATTACTATAAAAATGAGCCATTGTGTAGAGAAGGAGGAGATGGCATGATTGATTCTGATTGGAGCAGCGTCATAGCAAGTATCATGCTAGAGGGAGTGATCAGAGTTTTGCTGGGGGGAGTTTGAGGAGAGAGAAGGAAAATCAAGATTTGGCAGAGCTGGGAGAAGGACCTATTTTTTCCTGGTTGGAGCATTCCTATCTGCAAAAGCTGAGAATTCCAGGCAATGACCCCGGTTTGAGAAGGAAAGGCGATCCTTTTTACTGGGGTTAATCTTCAAGGGAGCCACATTCAGAAAGAGAACAGCTAAAGAAAACTTGACTGAACAGATAAGGTAATTACATAAGTGTGAGAGCTGAGTGTACGAGACGAGAATGTTCAGTCAGAGTAGGAAAGGAGATTCTGGTGCTTTAATCACACGTTAATGTTGCAAATTATTTTCTGTTCTCTGCCAGTTTTTTTTTCAGTGTATTTCAGACAATGCTGTTAATGTGCTGTTTTAGTTATTTCTGTAAAGAGTGAGATCGTGTTTAAATGCAACTTTTATAATACAGAAAAATATTTGAAAGCAGACGGGTGGTGTGTCTTCTATTTACCAATACAGTGAAACAATGCAATTGTCATTTTAAGACAGATGTGTGCATGATCATATTCAGTATGGAGAGTTGAGAGTGATTGTTCGTAGCATAGCTCGTTGGAGGTACATGAGCCAACGGGAAGAGAGACTCTCTGAACATAGTTCCCTACCGTATATAAGGCAGTGGACATTACCACAAAATTACCACATATAGCTCTCTGTCGTAAATAAGTCAGTGAGATCGCCCTTGGTGGCACACTAACACTAACACTAACACTGAAAATGTGGTATTCCTAAAATGTAGGTCTGAGGTCTCTCTAGTGATTACACGAAAAATCTAAGCAAAGATAAGGGATTCTGGACATTGGGGCCACAAATAAAACAAGGGAATTATGCTCACCAAAATACCACCAACCACACATACCAACCACGTATACCAAATATGCATGTCTGGGTGCTGAAATAATGCATGTCCACTGTATTATTGTTGCACATGGCCAAATCTGAATACAAAGAGTGATTATTGCTAAGTTATTTTTCGGCGGTAATAAAATACCGTCAGGCCCCAAATCTCCACAAAATACCCTACATATTTATGGTGCGTTGCAGGCCGGGAAAGTGATCATAGAGTACCTACTGGGCGTGGCAAGCGTGTCTCACACTGCCATTTGCACATTAAAGGGAACCCATTTTATAATAACAGTGTGCCACTAAAAACGAATTTCAGAATGTCACAAAGGGAAACCACATTCTCAGATCTACTGCAATATTTAGAGGCAAAGTTGTTTGCACATGGGAATTGGTCGTCGAATAGCACGTTAGAATGGAGTAACCGCATTCAGGGTGAGGTGCAGAAAGAAAAACTAGACAATATTTTTGCAGAAGGCAGCATAATTCAGGTCTGCCTTACAAGATTATTCAATGCAGCCGATAAAAGTGCAGAGAAAGACTGTTTAATACGGCTATGCGGCAAAATATGGTTTATTTTAAACAAATCCCTGCGAATGCAAGAGAATGATACTCAGCTAATTAACAGGTTAAAGACTGAATTAGAGGGGGCAAGTAAAAATCAGGAAATGTTGAGAGCAGAATTGGATGTATGCCAAAAAGACATGCAATTAAAATGCAGAGACTTTGATACTCAGTTATCCAAAAGCAAGAAACAATTTGAAGATAGTGAGCAAGAATTGGCACACTTAAAAGCCTTAGTGGATCACATTAGGCAGGATAAAGATGAGGTTGTTTCAGAAATGCAGATTTTACAAAAAGAACATTGTGAAAAAGAAGGTGATCTCCAGAGTGCAGAACAAGAAATGATTAAAATGATTCAAGAAAGAGACAAGAGAAATAAAGAGTTCAATGAGTGCCAAATGCAAATGTGCGACATGCAGGAGGTGATTAATAAAATGAATGGTGAAAACAACTATTTGCAAGATGAAGCCAACAGACTCCTTAAAAAGTGTAAGGACTTAGAACAGCAAATGTGCATTCCCAGGTCCCAGGAGAGGCGGCAGGGTACCACATTCAATGGAGTGGAGGTGAATACTAGCTCTGCCCAAAGAGCTAGTGCTCCAGTGACTGGGCCGGTGACTGAACTTGGTTGCAGCGCCCTTGGGGGATTTGATACTCCCATTGGGGGCAGCCACCAATCTCATACACCTGAAAACAGGATTGAATCACAAAATAATGCAATTCCATGCATTGCAACAAGTAGCCCCATAAAAATAATGAAATCCATTAAAGCCCTGATCAAACCATTTAAAAAGGGAGGTGAATGCTGCATTGAGGATCACTTAGAAGCGGTGCATGACATTTTTAAAGCACTCCAGATACCTAAGGAACAGTACAGACAATATTTTCATTTAACTTTAGATGCCCCGACGGCCAGCATCATAAGGGGATTAAATGAACAGCAGAATATGACATGGCTGGAGTTTGAAAAATAAATTAGGCGTCATTTTTCTCCTTTTCAGTCATTGCAGGAGGCAAAGAAAGTCGCGTACACAATTACTGCTGGACCTAATATATCCCCTCGCCAATTTTTACAAGACTTAAAAAGAGCATTTTCTCGCTTTGATGTATCTTTTGACTCAAATTCCAATGAGTTTAAAACTGCATACTTCTATGGGCTACAGAAAGACATCATATCCCAATTGGTCCGTGAATTTGACCGTGACAAGTCCCTTGAATGGATTGTACATCAAAGCACAAAACTATATGAGGTACTCTATTGTCAGGGTAGAGAAAGTGATAAAATGAAAGATACTAGACCTAAATCTAAAGAACCCTCAGCCACAGTAATGGAAATCAGGTCAGCCAAAATGTCCCTTGAGTCTGCTCAAAGCCAAGGTAAAAATAATGTGACACCTGAACAAAGGGGTAATCAACAAAGATCGCCATTTCCTGTACCAATGTTCCAATCACATGATCCTGGTAATAGAGAGAGCTACATCAGCCCTAGGTATTTAGGGGACAGACCCCGGGTAGGATACCGGCCTGATATGGCAGGTATGAACAATAACCAGAGACAAAATCAAGATCAAAGAAATGATGGTCCCTACCAGTCATTGGGGACACAGAGCAGATTTGATCCCAGCACCATGATATATGGTAATCAGGATAGGCCCCGATATGTGGATCGATTTACTGATAATGGAAATCAACATAGGGGCCAGTACCCACAATCTGAGAGACAGGACATGAGGCAAAACGTGAACTACAGTCCATGCCAGTACAATGATTCCCCACCAGGGGACTATAATCAAAGGATGGGTGCAACCCGCTCCCCTCCACAAATGAATCAAGAGTTCAGAAACCATCCCAACCGACATCAATCACCTGAGAGGTATCAGAATAGATCCAATCAGGGGGAAAACAACCAATATCGACCTATGCTACAGAAAGAGGATCCTAGAGAGATGGAAAGGTTCCAGTGCCTTGAGGCCCAAGTGAAAATGTTAGCTGAGCAAATAGGAAAGCTCTATGCAGCGCAAAAACAACCTTCCAAAGAGGGGGCTGATGGCCATAGCAATGACAGGGGGGCTTCTGAAAAGTGACTAAGTACTCATGATAACTGCAGTGCCAAAATGACAGATTGCTCTGATATAATTTTGCATAACGACTCTAAGATGCTGAATGGATTAAAAATGAAAGTACCAGTAAATGAATTTGTGACAGAAAGTGCAAATACCTCTAAAAAAGAGGTACGGTTTAACTTAGAGCTAAATAAAACAGTAAAGATTTGCACAAATGAAAAAGAAACATTAGGAATTCCAAAAGAACAAAGGGACAGATTTAAGAAAAATGATTCATGCATGGGGAATACCAGTGAACAGGGAGTAAGTGGGGATGCTATAGCTCCTTCCCTGGGCAAGCTAAACAATGACCAAACACAGACAGAAAAAGGAAATACTCACAAGGAGGGTACAAGTCAATCACCTGAAGAATTCTTTGAGCCACATATTTTTGAAGAGGCTGAAAGGGCTGGTATCACACTAAATGATCACAAATGCACAGAATTAAAAAATGACAAATTGCTGAATGATGTTGTTACACATGTTCAGTTGGAGGATTGTAATGTGGTCTCTGATGTTACCCAGATGGATGGGCGAACAGTGGCCACACTCCAAAAAACCTCTGATCATGGAGAAATGAATAAAAAATCTCGCGCAGAAATGGGTAAAAAGGAGGGAAAAATGTCTTTCCATTTACCAATGTGCTTAGCCAAAAGTGAAAAAGACCTGAGAAAGGTGAGCCCTGAAATCAGTAAGAATTCACATTTCTTATGTGTATTAGAGGAAGTTGAGGACAGATATTATGCACCCATCACTGTAGAAGAAAAATGCCACACCTTTGCTATGATTGACACTGGCGCACAGGCCACAATTATGTCCAAGGAGCTGGTAAAGAGTATCAATGAAGGGAGACCTCCACAGAGTCAGATCACAGTGAAGGAAAATCAAGGCCCAGTGCATAACTTTAATGGGGAGGAGGTGCCCATCATAGGTGTAACTGAGGTTGACATAAAAATAGGAAAGCACAGAATGAAACAAGAGGTATTGATCACAATTATTTGTGAAATTCCATTTCTGATGGGGACAGATTGCCTGAAAAGATTGTCTCCTCTCATAGATGGGGTGAATGGAGTGCTGTGGTCCTTAACCAAAAAACCATTGAGGTCTAAGAAACTAAAATCACAAAACAGCAATATAAATGAATGTCACACCGTTGCCAAAACAAATGATGCTGTGGAGGTATATCTCCAGAATAGCTGCATACCTAGTGTCACTGTCATATTAATGTGTCAAGACAAAATGCAGAGCGACAATGAAAAACTACCTGTACAAATATACTTGGACCCAAGGAAAGATTGGCAGACTGCCATAGATGAGCACACATTATGTTTTTATCTAAAAGAGAAAACATGCAAACAGAATATTGCTCCTAAAACAGATTCAGAAAAACACATTACCACTCTGGCAGAAATACACATGGAAGATGAGCAACCATGGGTTCATGTTGGTATAAATGATTATTTTAAAACAATAAAAGCCACTTTAGCGCTTGAAAATGAAAGGAGTTTCATTAATGAGAAATTGTTGCAAAAAATAATGGAAAGGGAAGAAATCCCGAGATTTAGGATTAAAAACCAATATGTTTCTGGCTTGGACAGTCCAGACTTTGAAAACCGAATTGCAGGCAGATGCATGCTTAAAATTAGCATTGGGCAGAAAACAATTTACCATAATGTATGGATAGTGAGTGGAGCACAAAATGAATTTTACATGGGAAATGACATCATGCACAGAATGTGTATGGTGTTAGATTTCCTTAATCAAAAAATATGGTCATGCCTAGGTGGTCCGGCACCTGAGTTTGAAGACAAAAGAAGGGCTTATCATTGTGCACAACTGGTTCCTTATGCAATCGAATTACAAATGAGGAAAAATACTATTATTCCTGCATTTACAAAACAGTTTGCAATAACACTGAAATGCAAAAATGGACAGCAGATGAAAGGCTCTGATGCATTTGTATGCCTGAATGAATCCATAAAACAGCAAGGCCTGGATTATGAATACATTCCATTGGTAGACATTGGTGAGGGATCTGTAAAAATCATGGTAAATAATAAAGGTTGTCAGGATATTCATTTAGAGGAAAACTCCCCATTAGGAATGGCCATAAAAAAATCGCATTATACGGCAGATTTAAATAACATGGTGATTGGGAATATTCCTGAAAAATATGTAGATGCCAAGGGCGAGTTGCCAGAACACCTGGACTCTCAGCCCAAAGGAATATTTAAAATTCATTCTGTGTATCCTTATGATTCAAATGAGACAGTGTGCTGCCATCAAGAGGATTGCATAATATTTAATTTAAATGAAAATGAAACAGAAAATCAGCCCATTGAAGTGGAAGCTGATATGCCAAAATATTTAAAAGTGGCAGCTTTACAAAAAGACACAGCCACACAGTTAGAGGAAAGCGCCGAGATTCCCTTACCAGAAGATTTTCCAGAATTTTCCAAAATGGTAGAAGAGCAGATCTCCTTAGCGGATGCATGTGAAAGCAATGAAGAGAGGGACAATCTAAGGGAGATATTTATGGAGTTTAAGGATGTATTTGCAAAAGATGCTTATGATTGTGGTTTAACTGATTTACATGTGGCCACACTACCAGAAGGGTGTAGCAGAAATCCAGTGTTTGTGCGCCAGTATAGACTACCGCTGGCATGTTTAGAATCATTGGCAGAGATTATTAAAAATTTGGAATCGCGGGGAATCATCAGGCCCATTCATAGCACATCCAATACACCTATTTTAGGTGTGTTAAAGCCAAATGGTCAATGGCGGCTGTGTGCAGACTTGAGAGAGTTAAATAAAAGAGTACCAATATCTAGATGGCCACTACCATTCATTGATCAGGGCCTAGCTCAGGTACATGGTTCAAATGTATTTACCACATTAGATCTCACCTCTGGATATTGGTGCGTGCCATTGGCAGAGGAGATACAACATTTATTTTCTTTTACGTTTGACAGGACTCAATATGCCTGGCTTAGAGCTCCGTTCGGGTACATCAATAGTGGGAGTGAATTTGGCATATTTTTGAGAAAGGCCATGCCGGATGCAGCGGAAAGAGGAACAATAGTTTATGTGGACGATGTCCTGATAAAAAATGAAAGCCTGAAAAGCCATTTTGATGAAATAAGACATGTACTTGGCCAATTGCAGAAAGCAGGCGCCAAAGTATCTTTGCAAAAAGCACAATGGTGCAAGAAAAAAGTGAACTTTCTAGGACATGAAGTGATTGAACATGGGCTAAATCCACAAAAGAAGAAAATAGAGGCCATACAAAGATTAAAAGATCCTAAAAATGTGAAAGGAGTAAAAAGTTTATTAGGGATGACAGGTTATAACAGAAAGTTCATTGAAAATTATGCGGAAATCACTCAACCATTGACTAAACTGCTTAAACTGAATACTCCCTGGAAATGGGAAAAGGGGCAGTCTGATGCAGTGGCTAAATTAAAGGAATGTCTTGTAAAGGCACCATGTTTAGCATACCCCATAAAGGACAGGGATTTCTTTATAGAAATAGGTTTTTCTGAACATTGTATGTCAGCAGTGTTATCACAAAAACACGATTTGAATCACAAAACCATTGCATATGCAAGTAAGGCATTTTCCCAAGTTGAAATGAAATTTAATGAATGTGAAAAGGCCCTATTAACCACTGTGTGGGCGCTACAACATTTCCGCCCCATTGTTCAGGGAGAAAAGGTAATTATTGAAACAAATCATCAACCTTTGCAATTTTTAGAGAGTAAAAGAATTAGATCAGGTAATCTAGCGCAATCCAGAATCACTTCATGGACGCTGGCATTACAAGGTTTTCCCGTAGAAGTGAGATATGGACAAAATAAAAAGAACCCAATTGCTCAAGGGTTAGCTGACTTACATGACTGTGCAGCTGAACAAATACCAAATGAAATGGAAGTAGAAACTAGTTTACAGGAATTTGAACAATCACCACACAAAGCTTTTGATGAAAAAACATGCAAGGATTTGCCAACTGTATATGTGGATGGTTGTGCTTTTCACATTGAAAATGACAGTAATAAACAGTTAGTGGCAGGAATAGGAAATGTCTGGTTGAAATGTGAAGGTGTCCCCAGTATAGGGATGAGGATTGGAGATAGGAGCAGTCAGGTAGCGGAATTGGCAGCCATTTATAAAGCAATTGCTACTGCAGTTGATAAAAAGTTCAGTGAAATTGTCCTGGTGACTGATTCTGACTATGCACGGAATAGCTTTGTGGAGTATTTGCCTGGTTGGAAAGCAAGAGGCATGGTTACATATAACAAAAAGCCACTTAAGCATGGAAAAATGATACAAGCCATAGACAAATTGGTGTCAGAGAATGAGTTAACAATATACTGGAGAAAAATTCGTGGGCATTTAAAAACACCAGGAGAGGATAAGGAGGGAAATGATAAGGCAGACCACCTGGCTAAGATTGGGGCTGTGATGGGAGAATTGCTACCTATTGATTATTTAATGGGTGAAATACAAATTGATGCAGTCACACGTTCTAAAGCACCAAAGGAGGTAGATCAACCGGTGGTGCAGTGGAGTCATGACACGCCAGACCAAGATTTGATTGAGGCACAAAAGAATGATCAAATTTTGGGAATCTATTATAATCATTTGATAGATCCTGAACAAAATCCTTTAACAGAAAATGACTCTATGGGAAAAGAAGAGTTGAGGGTGCTATTAAAGAACAAAACACGAATTAGATTACAGGATGGACTCATGATTAGAGAGTCCATAACAGGACAAATATAGTGGGTAGTACCCCTTTCATTCAGAGGACTAATGCTACACCATGCACATGATGCCATAACCGCAGGCCATAGAGGTTCACAAAAAACATTAGAAATACTAAAAGATTATGCTTACTCGGCCACATATGTCCCAAGATGTGGAATTATATACTAGAGGATGTCTAGTATGCGCCCAATTTAAACCTGCTTCACCAATGCATAGAGCACCATTGATGAAAAGAGGCCTAACTCTCCCATGGTCAGATTTGCAAATAGGCTATGTAGGTCCTTTAAAAAGGTCGAGCAGGGGACACCGTTATATTTTGAGTGTTGTATGTTTGATGTCGAAGTGGATTGAATGCATTCCTGCACCAGATTGTAGTGCGCAAACAGCAGCCACATTGCTGGTGAACCATGTGTTCTCAAGGTTTGGGTTGCCACAAAGAATTGAGTCAGACAGAGGAAGTCATTTCACAAGTACTCTAATGAGTAAGGTATGGCAAATACTAGGTGTGAAAAGGAAACTACATATCGCATATCGGGCGGCGTCTTCAGGTACAGTTGAAAGAAGCAATAGGTCTGTTGTGGATATTTTAAAGAAATTTGTGGCAGAAGCAGGTTCCAGCTGGGATTTGCGTTTACCACTGGTTTTGATGGCAATCAGGTCGACTCCTGCCAAAGCAACAGGTGTTAGCCCCCATGAGGTCTTAACAGGTAGGAAAATGGTGTTACCACAACACCTACTATACAGAACACATGAGCAAACCCTTGTGAGTGCATCCACAGTTCATGAATATATTGATGAACTGAGGAGGCATTTGCAACATGCATTTGCTTTTGTGCAGAGAAATCTGGAAAGAGCTGCTGACAGTGCAAAATCGTATTATGATAAAAAGACATCAGTAAAGGAATACAGTGTAGGGGATCAGGTATACAAGTTTCATTTTGGAAAAAGTAAACAGAAAAATTCTAAATTTCTAGCAGCCTGGCAGGGGCCATTTCGAATTATAGATAAGGTCTCTCCTGTAGTGTATAAAATTTTGAAAAATGAAGGTGAAACAGCAATAGAGCAGTTTGTCCATGTAAATCAAATCAAACCATGCCATCCCAGACATGAGATCAGGCAGCTTGAGCATGTAGAAACAGATAAAGTTCCTTGAACACAAAAAGAGAAAATAAATGGGTGTAATCAGGAGGCAGTGACAAAGGAGTTAAAAAAGTTGATTGTTATGATGGCACATAAACACTGTAGTATATGTAAAAATATATAATATAAAATAAATAAATAAATAAATAAATAAATGCACATATAACGGAAGCTCATGGTTGGTGTGCAGAGAGAAAATGTATTACATATTGAATGCTGTTTATGTGTGCTTGTTTTCTTTTAACTTGTGTTTAATTTCAGAAAAAGAAAAACGAAATATTTTTACCAAGCATGTTTTATTTTTGGCAAAAGGGTGAAGTTAGTATTGTGCTATGTACTTAATTTGTTTATTTTCTATTTAATTTAGAAAATTAACATTATTTGGTCGGAGGTTCCGGGATCAGAGGCCACGGGAGACGATGGAGTCCTGGAGTCCCCTGGATGAAGACCAAAAGATGCCTGCCTCCAGGTGGAGGTGAAGACAAGATAACCAGAATGCTAAAAAAAATGACTCCTATGGATCTAAGATTGCCAAGATGAAAGTGTACTCGAATGAACCAAATAACATCGCTGGTCGGGACATATCAGAGACAGACAAGAGTGCTGACATATGGAGTTCCACGTATTTATTATTTTAATTATTTATTTTAATTTGTTATATTAATTATTTGTTTTGGTTAGTTGTTTTATTTCATTGTTTTTAATTGACTTGAAAAATATAAACTTAAAGTAATGCCACTTCCACTGAGAAGGCAAATGTAGAACATTTTGTAAACTAATGAACTCAGATGAATACTGTATTGATTGCAACTTTTTCATTGATGCACATGAATATTCATTTTATTGGATTGCTATATTGTGAAAAGAAGAAAAAGAACAAATTGTTTTTAGGAATTGGCTTGGATCGTAGCCAGATTCTAAAAACAAAAGGAGGGTATGTAAGGATATTTGGTGTGTTACAGCACAGAGTACAGCACTACTACACAGGTAGCAAACAGCACAGAGTACAGCACTACTGCACAGGTAGCAATTTTTTTTTTGCAGCACCACCACAAGGGTGCGGTGCATTGCTATATGTGTTACCAGATTAACAAGGAAAGACAGGCTATTCAGTCAAAAACGATTTTAACATATAAGATGCAAATCTATTTTTACAGTTAAAAGCACACGTGCACATTCAAAAATGCACACTATTTTTCACCTGAAATGCCTATGGTGCGAGAGACACATTTGAAAATAATAACTAACATTACTTATAACTAACCTGACTAATGAAACATAATCCACTAATAAAAATGTGTCTCCACTGCAGAATTAGGCCTATTCTGAAAGTGAACTTTTAAACGCACATCCATTTTTTTTTTCTCCTCTCTGCTGCCCTGTCCACATAATGACAGGAAGCAAAAGAGCTCGAAAGAACAGGAAATCAGTTGGTTACAAAGTATTACTATAAAAATGAGCCATTGTGTAGAGAAGGAGGAGATGGCATGATTGATTCTGATTGGAGCAGCGTCATAGCAAGTATCATGCTAGAGGGAGTGATCAGAGTTTTGCTGGGGGGAGTTTGAGGAGAGAGAAGGAAAATCAAGATTTGGCAGAGCTGGGAGAAGGACCTATTTTTTCCTGGTTGGAGCATTCCTATCTGCAAAAGCTGAGAATTCCAGGCAATGACCCCGGTTTGAGAAGGAAAGGCGATCCTTTTTACTGGGGTTAATCTTCAAGGGAGCCACATTCAGAAAGAGAACAGCTAAAGAAAACTTGACTGAACAGATAAGGTAATTACATAAGTGTGAGAGCTGAGTGTACGAGACGAGAATGTTCAGTCAGAGTAGGAAAGGAGATTCCGGTGCTTTAATCACACGTTAATGTTGCAAATTATGTTCTGTTCTCTGCCAGTTTTTTTTTCAGTGTATTTCAGACAATGCTGTTAATGTGCTGTTTTAGTTATTTCTGTAAAGAGTGAGATCGTGTTTAAATGCAACTTTTATAATACAGAAAAATATTTGAAAGCAGACGGGTGGTGTGTCTTCTATTTACCAATACAGTGAAACAATGCAATTGTCATTTTAAGACAGATGTGTGCATGATCATATTCAGTATGGAGAGTTGAGAGTGATTGTTCGTAGCATAGCTCGTTGGAGGTACATGAGCCAACGGGAAGAGAGACTCTCTGAACATAGTTCCCTACCGTATATAAGGCAGTGGAAATTACCACAAAATTACCACATATAGCTCTCTGTCGTAAATAAGTCAGTGAGATCGCCCATGGTGGCACACTAACACTAACACTAACACTGAAAATGTGGTATTCCTAAAATGTAGGTCTGAGGTCTCTCTAGTGATTACACGAAAAATCTAAGCAAAGATAAGGGATTCTGGACATTGGGGCCACAAATAAAACAAGGGAATTATGCTCACCAAAATACCACCAACCATGCATACCAACCACGTATACCAAATATGCATGTCTGGGTGCTGAAATAATGCATGTCCACTGTATTATTGTTGCACATGGCCAAATCTGAATACAAAGAGTGATTATTGCTAAGTTATTTTTCGGCGGTAATAAAATACCGTCAGGCCCCAAATCTCCACAAAATACCCTACAGGAGCCATGTTGAGCCTTGTTACACCTTATTATGCCTGTCATGCCTTGTTTGACTATATTGCATGATGTAAAGATATACCACTTTATTTTGTGTTAATTCACGCTATTTCAGGGTATGAACTCACGGCTTACAATTTGCAATGAATTGCCTGGGACCTACCTTCTGACTATTGTCTGAAAACTCATAGAGGGTCCAACCACATTGCCAGTCCGCCCTAAAATATACAGTTCAGCCAGATCCAAGCTAAACACTAGCAAGTAACAGACAACCACACACCAAATCTCAACCATACACATGGCCTCTGCAACATTTGCATTCAGACATGTACTGGTAAAGGGATAGTCTGATATATTCTACGGGTTAGTTATGCTATTCTGCATTTACAATCATGGTAATTCCTATTTGCCAAGTACAGTCCTCCAGAAACTCAGAACTGTGTAACCTGGCACACCTTAACTGTCTGAAGTCTAACATACCATAGCTTAACATGAAAATATTAAGATCCGCTCTATACATATGTTAGTTTCCATATTTCTTAACTATAGCTATATGATCACAGTAAAGGGCACACCCCTATGCTCTCTCTAAAGCAGGCCTAAATTGCCTTTTTCTGGCCTCAAGAATGAGATCTTCAGCTTCTCCTCCACTAGCTACTTGAATTCTACACAATTCTTAAAGGGGTTTATGAGAGTTCTGCAAATATGTGTATTAACATCCAGCTTTTTTAAGCTGGATGTCTCCGGAATTCCCCCCCTCGATACATCTGCCTCTTGTACTGGAACCATACAAAGAGTCAACCAAATTTATGCCGTGCTCTGCCTCTATTAAAGAGGGAGATGTGCAACCTACACCTTCCGGGATGATGCTCTCGTTTGGATCTATCATGACACTCCCCCTTGACCCCATTAGTACACCTTTGGTTAATTATGGTTCAAGCCATTCTAAAGGGCTCTTATCCATTTCCCTCCTTAACACTTATTCTGCCTGTTTACACGGTCCAGAAATAGCAGACTATATTGACGAGCATAAAGTTTATCTCTTTTCAGTTACCGAAACTTGGTTGCATGAAGCGGCACATATCTCTGCAGATAATTCTACCCCAGTAGGCTACAAATTGTTTTGGGCTGATCACACTAAGAAAAGAGGAGGTGGTGTGTCTTTTTGTGTAAAGGAATCCTTCAATTGCCACTTGGTTCATGCACCATACATGGATGGCTGCGAAAACCTTATTCTCAAATTGAAAATGAATAATAATGTGACTATTACCTTGTTTTTAGTTCATAGACTACCTCAGAGTCTACCTCTGAAGAAGAATTGCTTGTCATGTTTAATAATCTTATAAAAACCAATCTCCTGTTAATTTTATTGGGCAATTTCAAGCCATGGGCTTGTGATCCCACTGACACTAAGGCAGGATCGTTGTTGTCGGCTCTGGAAGTCCTTGGGTTTCCCCCGCTGGTCAAAACCCCTACACATCTGGGTGGATGGACCCTAGACTAGATTCTGACCCATAACATTCATAACACTAATATTCATTATTATCCTTTTATCGTGGTCAGATCATTTCTTTGTGAATTGCCCTCCACTCTGCTTAAGATGAATAGTAATCCCAGGAGCAAAACTATTTGTTGGGATATGAAAAACATGTTGCCCAAAGACTTCTCTGTGCTGTTGTCAAATAAACCTAATATCAAAGGACCTTTTGACAACACTTCAGGCTTGGTAGATCATTTCACTAGTGCCATCAAGGCCTCTGTCGATATCTTGGCCCCAGAAACCATAGGGAAATCCTGATTTAATGACAATATCATACGAGCCAGAACAACCAAAAGGGCCCTGGAACGTGAGTGGCATATGAATCCTAATACATTCACCCTGAATAAATATAAAGCTGCCGGTCAATCTTATAAGAATGCCACTATTAAAGCCAAGGCAGAAAACTATAATTTGCGTATTGATGAAGCTACATCTTTTCCCAATGAACTGTTTAAAATCCTCAAGGAATTTGAAAATAATACCTCACCTTTTCTGCAGATTATTAAAGACACCATCTGGTGTCATTGCATTCAAGATGAATTCCTGGCTCAAACATCTATCCACCAGGCTAACATTGCTAATCAGCGTCTTCACTTAGCCAATGGCATAAAAAACACGGATACCTAATACCTGCTCTAAATCCTCTGCTCTGCTTCCAATTCCTGTATTTCAAATTCAAGGTTGCTCTGAACCTGATGTCTGTGACATTATTAGGGGCCTTAAACCCATTACATGTGAAGGTAATCCCTGCCCTACTAACATCTTGAAAGGCTCCCTGTATACTTTAATTCCATGGATTTCCAGGGTAATTAATATGTATTTCTCGCAAGGTATGATGTCAGCCTCACTGAAGAACGCATGGCTCACTCCCTTATTGAAAATAATTTTGTTGGATCCTGCTATTGCTAAAAGCTATTGGCCCATTACTAATGTACCCTTTCTGATGAAAAGTCTTGACAGAGCAGCATATTTACAATTGCAAAAATGTGTTGGGCCTCCATCAGTCTGGATTTAGGGCTCAACATGAGACCGCCCTACTGAACCTCAAGTCTAACATTTCTGGGATTGTTGAAAGAGGTCACCCTGCACTTCTTATGTTGCTGAATCTCTCTGCAGCATTTGACCTAATCGATCACGATTTGTTACTTGAAAGATAAGTTAACATCGTCAATTGCTCAGAGAAGGCAGCCAACTAGATCACATCCTTTCGAGGCCGTAGAACATCCAGGGTGACAGCTATGAAATCTGAAGTCCCTCCTTTTCTTTCCTCCTGCGGTGTGTCGCAGGGCTCTTGCCTGTCTCCTATTCTATGTAATATATACATTAGGCCACTTCTTGATCTTCTTGATGGCCTGGGTGTCCAGTATGCAAACCATGCTGACGACACCCAGGTCCTCTTTGAATTTGCTGGAATCTATGACACTGATTCTAAAATGGTGAATAATCTCTACAAAGAGATACATAATTGGATGGCCCATAACTCATTGGCCCTGAATAACAGTAGAAACTGAGCGTATCATATTTGACTCAGGCCCTTGTCTTAAGAGAATTGATGCCAAATGATCTCAGTTTATGATCATGGATAATATAATTCCTGTCACTAAAACTGTAAAAACCTTGGGTGTCACTCTGGATTCCGAGTTATCCATGAAAAAGCATGTTTCTAATGTTTGCTCCTCCTGCAGATTTGTTATCAAACTTCTCTACCATATGAGTCCCTATCTTGATATTAAAAATCACTCTCTTCTTGCCACACCTTTAATGAACTCCCGCCTGGATTACTGTAACAGCCTACTCTTTGGAACCTCCAAAGCTTAACTCAAGTGTTTGCAGACTACACAAAATGGCACCGTTTGGGCTGTCTTTGGTCTGTCTGTCTAAGGGTGGCCATTTTTCCAATTTTAGAAAAGATCTTCATTGGTTGCCTGTCAGGGAGAGAGTGAGATGTAAGAGTCTGGGCCTCATTACGAGTCTGGCGGTAACCGAGGTGGTAAAACCGCCTGGTTACCGCCAGACTCGTATTACCATTCCGCCTCCGTGATTCCGGAATTACCGGGGCATTACAACCCCGGTTTCCCATGAATCACGGAGGTGGAATGGTGTTAATCCCCATTCCCATTGAGTCCTATGGGACTCAATGGGAATGGGGATCATGGAAACACCGGCAGCATCTCGTAATGATGCCGGTGCTTCCTCGTCCGCCTGCAGGTCAGACCTGGCGGGAACATCACCTCCCGCCTGCAGGAGTCGGGATCAGGCGGTCCGGAAACAACGGTGGCGGCGGATTTACCGCCACCGTTATTTCCGGACTGCCTGATTTGTAATGAGGCCATCTGCCTCTTGCCTTTAAATGCCTACATTCAGCTGCTCCTTTACACCTGGAAAAAATAATTTCTTGTTCAAAGCCTTCAAGAATTTTGCATTCCAATAACTCCAGCCTCTTAACTCAACCTTGTTACCACCTGGAGACGTTTGGAGGCACCTGCTTTGAAGTCAGGGCACCCCAGGAATGGAACTCCTTGCCCCTCCTCATTAAATCCTCTCCATCACTCAACACTTTCAAGAAAGTGATCAAGACTTTCTTCTTTAACTCTCTAGATTAGATCTCTTTCTATTATTTGTGCTCCTCTCCTGCCTGACACTACTTTGTCTGTCCCTTTGTGTGCGCTCTGAGGTCCATGGCCATGTAGCGCACTTTAAAAACTAAAAACAAATAAATAAATATCTTGTGGCTTAAGATTTGCATCTGTGACCTTGAACCCCACTCAATTGACTGTCATTCTGTTGCATCATCGTCCAATGATGGGACAAAGCAAACGTGCTAATAGATTGAAATGTAAAGCCATGATATAAACTGGCTTTCTTGCCATGAAATGGTAATGCAATACATTTACTTCTTAGTGCCTTTACCTCGTCTGCATCTTTACAGGCAATACATTTGGTTAAGGTTATCTAAAGGTTATGGTTGGTGTGATGGGGTAGCATATGGGGTGAAAAAGAAGGGGTGTACAGATGGTCTCCCCCTGCAATGACGAAGTGAATGCTAGGAATAGTGAAATACAGGGGAATTAAAGGTATGGAGAAGTAAATGTGACTCAGCGAATGTATGGCAAAGTGAATGCAGGATAATTAAAGATATCCCCTTACTTCTTCGCCTCTCACTCCACTAGCTTTGTGATTCCATGCAACCAAGCAGAAACAAACGTATGCAATGCTCCCACAAAAGTGGATCCTCCACTGGTGTTGTGAGCAAGTGTTGCTCATTCAAAATATGTCTGTATTTAGAGGTGTAATTTGACTTCGTCTGACAAGAGAGAGGGAACATACATTAGTATCCCTTGAATTGTATTAAGCTCATTGAAGGGGCTATGTGCAACGTACTGAGTAGTTGTTCCAGTATGATTAATCAACTTGATAGGGAGCATTTTCCATATAATAAGAAATTGAGAGCCGATGAGAGACTTTTGCTCTGCTGAGGATCCGGCAATGTACATCATCATATTAAACAATATTAAGAGCAATATCTACCGCTTTCTCTCAGTTGTCCTCTTGTAAGAAATAAAGCATGATTTACATCCCAGGAGCGACATTGATCCAGGTGCGCTTGAATTTCCATCTTGTTGCTTCTAAGAACACTTGACATGCAATTCCTCCAGTTGCAAGGATGGCTTTGTTGGCGCGACTGACCCCATAAGGCTGGTCAAGTGATGAATGGTCTCTCTCTGCTTCTGTGATCCATTCATTTACTCAGTTAGGAAAGGGTTAGATTACCATGAGTGATGGAGAGAATGCCCTTCCTCAGCCCACAGTGAGACCTTTACCACCATGGACGACTTTGAGATATCTTACTAACTAAAAGAAAAAAATGGCATTCAGATTGAAAAATTGTGGTTTGCCCAGGGTCAGACAAGCTAAAAAAATGGGGCTTCTTGCTGGCTTACTATTCTTGATAGCGAGTGCAGCATCCGAGAACAATTTACAAAAAGCTAATGAACAGATGACATGTCCCTCTAAGATCCCTGCAGCACCCCAGTCCTGCGGTGAGGACTACATTATAACTGTGCTTAACTGCAGAGCAAACACCAACTAGCCTTTATTTCTACCTTTTAGGTGAAAGATTTAAGGGAAAAGAATGGCACCTGGCGTGGAAATATATTGAGCTTGAATGATTTTCATGTTGCACACCTGTGCATTTTCTGCGAAGTCGCCATGGCAGAATGGTCCGAGGTAATTTACAGAATGAGCTGCATTCTGCCTGCAACATACATCATCCCTAACAGCTAGATAATAGAAATGTTCTGGAATGGTTACTGCTGGCGATGAAGTATGAAGGAGGAAGAAGGCGCCGCAGACGGATGCACAGAAAATAGATTGACTCTGCAGAATGCAATGTGGGAAATAAAGTTGTTTCGGTCACTAAGCTGATTAAATGTGAGGTGGGAATTTTAAAGGGTATTTGCTTATGTAGCATGAAATGATATATTTTTTTTCTATTATAGCATCTCACTTGAGGACGTTCTCCTTTTTTTTTATTTTTTTTTTTACAAAAGTCCCACAACAGACGTAACCAGAGGCAGTGAACGTCTTATCTTCACAAATGAAAATTAGAAATGTTTATTAAACTGATTTGGGCATATTCCTCCTTGCAGGTGCGGATCGGGGACTACTTTAATTGAGCATGCCTTCCCATTCGTGTTTCCGAGATTAAAACCGGTAAAAAATAAGAATTTTAATTCTTTGTTTACTGGGACCTCGTTATGAACAATTGTAGTCTTAAGACAAATTAACTATATTTGCAAGGAATGTTACTCAGATTCGAGTTTCAGCTCTCAATTAAGCTCTAGAGTGACTGAAGGGTCATTATCTAAGAATAACTGCCAGGCCAGTTATTATGGCCCGAGTTAAAGTCAAGAACCATAAAATGAAGAAAGGAAATTATCACAAACAATAATGACCGCTCTAAGCAGAAGAGGACTGGCAACATATGGCCTGGGGGCAAGTTGACTTTTCTGGCCCACAGTGCAACGGCGCATAATATCTGTTATAATTACTTTAGTGTTACTCTCTATTTATTTATAGACTAACATTGTAAGAGTATAAAGACATATGAGGGATGCTTGTTCTACAGATAGTTAAGGAAAATACGGCCCTGTGATGAAAATTATTTGCTCAGGACCGCATAATGTATGAAGTGTGGCAGGTGGGGGGTTTGAGCCTTGTCTTCCTGGTTTCACAGCTTCCAGTTCAGAAAGCAGGGGAGACTTCATCTTTTCACATTCCATCTTCAATATTAGAAACAAAAAAAATGCTTTCTGCAAAGGTGTTATTCAAGGGCTTAACTAGCAAACGGTTCAATCAATCTGGTCTTCAAAGCAATAATTGTATCTACAAGGGGGAAGGCTATTAATCGTCTGTATCCTGAGGCAAATACATCTGAGAAACAGACTAAGATAATAATTATAATGAAAACGTGCTATAATTGTAATCTTAGTCTGTACAATTGTGGGTAGTTTCAAAGCACCAAATCACAACATAAAGCAACATGACAAAATATAAGAGAAGTAGTAATTGGAATATATGTTCATAAAGCAAGTATGTATCACTTAGTCAGCAAAAACAAAGGGGGTCAAGCCAGCCCCACAATTTGATGCAGTGGCATGCAGGTCAGACATAGATCTCAGCAAGTATCATCCTGCTGACCTACCGTTCCAGATGAGTAGCTCTGGCTCTTTTACCCTATTTTCTTTACCCACCATCCTCTGGTGTCTTCCCTTGCACCACATTCTAAATGCCCCCTCTTTCTTAAAATTAACTTTCAGACCTCAGTTCCCCTTTTGCTCCTTCCTTTAACTACTAACACAATCCCCTTAATTTACCTTGCACACACCTCCTTCCCTTGCCCACATTGCTCAGTCACCAATTTCTTGCCACTCACACCCATTAATTGCTCATGATACCAAGCCCATTCATTGCCCCTTCTGTTGCCATGTCTTAGAGTTGAACAGTAGACCACCTTGATTTGCTAGTCAGCCTCTGCCAGACATGAGAAGATACAGTGGTTGGGGACTTCCTGATAATTGTGGATATGGGGTATGCACTTGAACAATGCGGAGTGAAAGACGACAACGTGAGATGGCTTTTTTTGTGCTGCCAAGTTGCACTTTCTTGGAAAGTCGGCTGCATATTTCAACTCACAGAAGCAGAGAGAGTTGCAAAGGGAATACATCTGGGACCTGGTGATCGAGAGGGAGCAAGAGTGGCGTATTATATTTACGTGTGTTTTCAAATAAGATGGCCGGTTTGTGTGTGTGTTTGTCTTTGAGTGTATTTGTGACAGTATCAAGTGTAGGTGGAATGATGCATCTGTGTTCATGTGACTTTGTATCTATATATCTGAATCTGGTCTTGATTTGTATGTGTATCTTTTGTTGTTCACATTAGAGAATAGCGTTCTTGGCAAGACAATGGAAAATTATCACAGACTTAGTGTCATGGTCATGAAGTCAGGGGCACAGGCATGCAGGGGTTGCCTGCACAGGAGACCTGGGTGGACAAGAACATCCATTTAACACCAAAAGGCTTTTATTATGGACATAGCACTTCAGATGCATCAACCTTGAACATTCCATCCATTAAGCAGGATGCAATAACCTTGAACATTCCATCCATTAAGCAACCGCTAAGTGTATTCTTGGGTGTGTCTGTTAATGCATTGCCTTTGCACGTGCTCACTCTCTAGGAGTGGCATGGTGTGGCTGGTAAACTGGCCCTAATGGGCGTGCCCACGATCTCAGCTATATAAGCTGCTCTGATCCTCAAGACAGACGCTTCGTGTTATTCTGCACTTGCAAGCAGCGTAACGCTCACCGTTGCCTGATGTCAGACTTACCTTTGCAGATCCTGCTTCCTGTACATCCTGCTTCCTGCCAGCATACTTACCAACTGGGGAAAGCTGTTCTTACTTGTACATCTCTGCGGCAAAGCAAGTATTCATCTTTACATTTTCCGAATGCCGAAATCTTCATCTTGGCACCGCAGCACGACACGCTCCATCATCGACAGCAGCGGCTGCAAGGAAAAACAGAAGACAAGGTTAGACATCGAAAAAAAGAGTCTGTTTAAGGCTGTGCTTCGCCATACTTCGTGCTTTTCCTTAAACCATCACTTACCTGCTGTCGAACATTGCGGTAGCATCCATCTTCCATCTGGCTGCGTCTCACAGCTGCATTGAGGCCGCATTTCCATCTAAGGGAAGAAAACAGAAGAGAGACATTATTGCGGGCATAATAGGAGCAACATATAAAGACATTAAATAGAACAAACAGCATCACAAGAGCTCAAGAAAGACTTACCAATCATAAGGAGAAGCATAGTCGCAGCTGGACTGGACTAATCCTTATCAGGGATCAGTGGAGGAACTAGATCCCATTCGACATGCCCCTGCCAGAAGTAGCAGGATGGAGAGCTTATCTTCCATAATTCACAGGTGAGCTTTATGGGCCGGCATATGTTCACAGAAACCGTTCGTTGGGGTGAAGGGTTTGAGAGGTACAACAATCACAGATTGGCGCACTTACACACTCTTATCTCCACGTACCACTGCTCACAGCTTTTCTACTGAGGGAGAGGCCTGAAGAGGGTGATTCAAGTTCAGGGAGGGCTGCAACTATGCCCCAACGCCTCCGCAGAGACCAGGTGAGCATAACACTTAGGGGGCCTTTCAGAGTTGGGTAGTAAGAGAAAAATCGTCAGTATATGGCAAACATTGTTAATTTTACCATTCAGGGTTTGATCATATACCATTGTTGGTATTCCATGGGAATACCGACGGTGGTATTTTAGGTGGACCTTTTTCAGAAAATCCCCCTATTTTCTCACCTCCACCTCAAAACCCAAACTGAACCCAGATGTTTAAAATCTTTCTTTCTACTGAACATAAACACAGGTGCTTCCCTTCAATAGAGTCAAACAAGTTTTTAAAACTGGCATTGTTACAGGGGTAAAAAGGTGGGAATCTATGATTTCCTCCTCTCACTGCCTTATCCCCATGTAATGCATAAAAGGGCCTGAATTGACCCTTGTGTCCATAAAGAAAATCAACAGTAGTGATATGAGCCACTACTGTACATAATCCATGTCTACCTTCACATTGATGCGGCAAATGGATGAAAAAAATGTAAAAAAAACAACCTTTTTACATTACTGCCATCAGAGATGGTATTTCTGAAATGTCACTCAAGGTATTCCAGAAATACCACCTCTGCTGGTGGTAAACTTTGAGTAGCGTGGGTTTTCAGAAATACCACCCGTGCAGCTGGTAATGTTTATTAGCAGTATTAAAACATCTGCGCAAATCTGAATGACCCCACTTTGTAGTCTTCTAATAATTAATACCTGAATATAACATCTTGTTATGTGTGTTTTTCAACTGTGTCCAAATTTAAGTGCCACAAACAGTCCAATGAACATTTCTATAACTACTGCATAAATAATATCCATGGGTGCTATTCAGGGCTCTATTAAACTCTTTTTGTATGAACACACTCGTGATCAAGAAATTCACCAGAACATAGGGGAAGCATTAATACAGAATCACACCGAGGACAAACTTTAATAAGATTTGGACCCTTAGCTCCTTGGCAAATAGGCGTTGTGATAGGCTGCTGTGGATTGTAACAGCCCTGTGGTGCATGGGGAGCAATGGTGCCAACATTATCATTCAGAGTCATAGAGGGCTCATTATGAGGTTGGCTGTAACCCGGAGTGCTACCTGTGTGTTGCCGTCGACCTCATAACACTGTTCACGCTGCCTGATATACCGGTGCCACCGGGACATTACAAGTCGCAGCGGCCCGGGATGTCAGATGGTGGGAACTGTAAGTCCCCATTCCCGTGCAATGGGAACACGAAGCAACAGCAATGTTGCTAACAGTGCTGGTGCTTCTGTGAGAAACATGCCTGCAGGGGCTGGTACTCTCGGCAGGTCAGACCTGCTGGGAGATCCTGCCCCTGCAGGCATTCCCATAGTCTGGCAGTCCGGAAAGGGTGGTGGTACGTTATTGCAATGCACACAATGCCACTGGGCGGTATGAACATGACCCTACAGCCTAAACTAATCTCCCTCTGACTGTGGAGGGCCATACGTGGGGGTCTCCAGGCATATTTATGACACTGCTGAAGTCAAGATGAATGTCTCACCCCATTTACACAGAATCTGAGCAGGCTTTGCCGCACTTGGTTCCTTTGTGGCAGGCTCGATTCTGAAGGACTTTGTCTTTTTCAATTATTTTGTTTACACTTTGGAGAGCCGAGTCAGGGGCAGCAGCCCAGCCAGCCTGTGGGGCAATTCCCCCTTAACCCCCTTATAAGTCCAACCCTGCCTCCAAGGTTTATAGGGACAGTATTAAATTGTGTTAGCAGAATGTAAGGAATGTGAGCTGTGTGCTTATCAATAGTATGCAAGATTTAGACATGTCCTATCTCCTACTTGTACTAATTTAGCAATTTGATCAAAAAAATGTACACAGAAACATGTAGTTCGTAAGGGGCAGGAAGCATGCAATCACATGGCTACACATCGTCATACACATAGTTTCTTAGTTACATCGACCTAAAGGTCAGGTAGTGGGAAGCAAGTGAATTCGACCATGACAGCTTGGATCACCCTATCCTTTAGTACAGGGTGGACTCCATGTTATGCCCTGCTTAAGTGTCTGTGAGTTGAGGGTTTACTGGGAAATCCTTCCAATCGGAAAGGGTGTTGGATTCAAGACTTCCTGAAGGTTTCACCAGTTGATTCCACTCTGAGATCCAAGACAAGGGTGTTACCGTTTTGAATAGCAAGCAGGGATACATAACACAAACATAGGGCCTAATTCACAGAAGTTTTTTATAATAACGCAACTCCAAAAGAAAATGCTCTGTGAATCACGCCCATAGTGTTTTAGGATGGAGGTATTCATAGCGACATTCCCCATTTTATTAAATAGATTTTAATTAATTGGTGTTTTTTTCGTGTTCTAGGACTTGTAGTTTTGGTTTCTCGTTATAAATCTAGCACTACAAGTCCCGGAATGCAAAGAAAAGAACAGGATTGGAGGCAATTCTAGCTAAAGGTATGGGATATGTTGGAATTTAAGATGATACAGCCATTGAAGAGGTGGACAGGAGTACAGCAGGGACTGATTTCTACTTATTGGATGAGAAGTGTGCATATATGGATAATAACCTTGTAAATGGTCCTGGGAGAGGGAGGGAGAGAGAGAGGTGGTACATGATGTGGGTAGAAGTTGAGGACCCTTTAAAGGAGTTGGATCAGATTTACTGTGACCTTGCACATTAATGACTGTTTCGGCTTATAGGTAAGGTCGGGTTGATTTTCTGGTAGCTGAGGTGTTGTAGTGCACAAGAGGCTCGGTGAAGGTGATGAAGTAGTCCACCAGTTGGTATTATGCCAGAAGAAAAATACAGGCATTCATGATGCAGAGGCCATGTATGCCTGAGAGATAGCACATGTATGAGTAGAGAGTGGGGAGATGGGTGATGACGAGAGGAGGTGGAAAGGGGGTGCTGGTGATGTGAGTGGAATTGAGGGTTTCGAGGGTGTCCTGCGGAGAGGAAGCAATTGGACGGATCAGCAGAGCAAGTGAGGGGGAGCACAGAGTGCATGAGATAAACAGTTCTGGGTTACTAGGGGTGTCTCCTGGATACAAAGAGCATCTCGGAAAATCGAGAGGCTCTTCACAGAATGCTGAGAGATCATCTTGAGTGCTACAGAGGATGTAAAGTTGACTGAGTGGCAGGGTTGATATTTTGCCAGCCATTCAGCAAGAGATTACTGGAAGATTATCAGCAATCCAGTTTAGAAGTGTGTTGGTGAAGAAGGTAAAAGAGACAAGGGGCCTCATTACACGGTAGGCGGTGAGCCATGGCGCTATTAGCGCCATGGCTCATGCCGGTAAAATACCGGCACCGCCTTGGCGGAAAGGGGATTTACCGCCCCATTCCAAGGATGGAGGAGCGGTAAATCCCCTTTCCGTCATTGCCCTTCCCCATTCCCATTTCTGCCCCATAGGGCTCTATGGAAATGGGGAAGGCGCTAATTACGCCACCGCAATTTTGCGGTGCCGTAATTAGCTCCGAGGTCCCTTAGCGGGTTGGATTAAATCCTCCAACCCGCAAAGGGACCTCGTAGTACGGCGGTAAGGGTTAACGGTCACCGTTGCCATTAACGGTGACCGTTAACCCTTACCGCCGTCCGTGTAATGAGGCCCAAAGAGTTGGTATGAGAAGCCAGACAAGGAAATGCTGCGGCCTAGTGTGGTAGCATAGAGGCAGAAAGGAGGCGACTATTTGGAAATCCTCATTATAAGGATTAGGAGGACACGGCACAAGTATCAAGGTAGAAAGAGAACTAGGATAGTGCTTGTACTGTGCATCTGTGAATCCCAGTGTGGATATGTTTTTAGAAGTATAGCGTTATCTGCATTGTCAAAGGCATCATCGTGGTTGGAAAAGATGGAGGCCAGGTGCACTGATAGGTGGACATGATAAAGTTGCATATGGCAGAGTGAGCAGTCTTCATTGAATTATCTGTGAAGAAGTTAAAGAGGAACATGCAGTCTTTCAACAATTCTTAAGAATAAGGGCCATGCGGAATCCGAGCCTTAACTGTACGAGACAAAGGTACATCAACAGGTTTTGATATTTGGAAACAGTCACGTGAGATTCAAAACACTAGAGAAACAGATTAGAAACACTTGTGTACAGGGCTTCATAAATTACTTATATCATATCATTATCATATCAGACTGAACTCAAAAGATTAATTAAACGTTCTGGTGCAATGTGGGAGGATGAGTGTGTTGAGGGCTTTAGTAATTCGTAAGGTCAAGAAGTTGAACGGGGAGCACAAAGGTTTTGCAACGGAAGAATGGTGGGAAGTTTGTTTGAGGAGTGGGGTGAAAGATCAAAAGTTAGGAGATGGCAGAATTAAAATGAGAATGAAAAGGCATCGTTTGAGGTTCTATAGAGAGAAGACATGCTTAGGGCTAGGGTAAATCCCCCATGCCAGGCCATGAATGAGTCTGGCATCGTCCTCCACAAAACCTTCCTCTGGTTCTGTGTAAACTGCCTGGTACATCGGGTCATTGATGGGACCAAAGCACAGGTGGACAAATTATACAAGCTGAGGCTTTTACGGAAAATGGGACCATTGCGAGATGAATGGCAACTACTTAGTGATTCTGGGGCCCCTTGGCCGGGTGTAGGACTCCAGGAGTGTGGTCATCACTAGTTACATTCTGTGAAAGTTTTCATTGGTTCTGCTGGTTGATCTCTCTCACACTGCTTTTGTGAGGGGAGATGAAAGCTCTGTGCACGTGCCCCTGTGCATGCTTTCTTTGCCTCAGGATGTGCAAACAGATAGGAACTATGTGTACATGATTCTGAGAGTCCTCACTGTTCCAGTGCCTGATATAACAACTCCCGGCAGCCCGAGATATCAGGCGGCATGAAGTATAAGTCCCTATTCCCGTGGAGTCCCGGAGCTGAAGACATGTTTGCACCAACTTTTGATCAGTGTGCACCAGCAGACATTCAAGATGTATGTTCTGATGTTTGAGGCCCTGTGATGACCCTTAACTGCATCTTGCTGGATACCTGTTCCTTAATAAAAAATGCTACTGACATTTCTATCTGACTAAGTATATTGATATATGTGCAGTAACAAAAACTTGGCTACATGACTCAGCCGGCCTGCACTCTCCCTGGTGGTCCCCTTAGGCTATAAGATTCTTAGAGTTGATCGCAAATCAGGCCGGGGTTGAGGAGTTACCATTATTTATGAGGCTTTTTTGCAGACACATCAAGTGGATATTGTAGGCCTGTTGGGATGTGACACTTTGTATGTGAAGTTGTTGGCTGATCATAACACCACCATCAATCTCATTCTTATATATCGTCTGCCAGTGACTATGCCAGATTTTCCTCTTCAATTTTGTGACTTGTTGATGCCTTTGCTTACGCCATTGTCATAACATCCTGGGTGATTTTTACCTCAGACTTTTTGATAGTTCTGACTCTATGGTGGTTACTAGTGAATCCACATTGACTGATTTGTTTTCCTTCCACCATGTCAACGCTGCGCTGCATGTCAAAGGCAGAACTATGGACTGGCTTCCAAGCTAAATGTCATCATTAACAACTTAGAGGTGAATCTCTGTCTTTGCTTGGTCAGACCACACTTTGATTCAATTTAACCTTGACTGTTTATCACAGCATAAAAAACCTGAACTGGACAGGTCTGTCATCATATCAAGAAACCTTCAGAGGTTTTCCGCTGCATCAATGGCACCCCATTTTGATGCAACATTGAATAATCTTGCCAATTATGTATCCGCCGGTGAACTCACTGACACATATCAAAATATGTGTTTAATGCAGATAACATAGTGGCCACAGAAAAAATTCACCCAGTCAAGAAACTGAATGCCAATTGGTATTCATCTAAAATCCAGGATCTTAAGGTTGCCAAACACAAAGCCTTTCAGCTCTGGAGAATAACAAACTCATCGGAAAATAGGATCAAATATACCCTTGCAGTGAAGGCCCATACATCTGCCATTATATTGGCAAAACAATGTTTTTATAACTAAAGGATTGCAAATGCTACCTCTGACTCTAGAGAACTCTTTAAGGTTCTTAAAGAGTTATAAGACCCATGTCCATCTGCTGCAGTGGTCAATAAATATAAAGGCTAGTGTACCTCCATTCAGGATGCTATGATTAATAAGGTCAAGAAAATTCAGGAAGATATCATGAATAAACATATCGCACTAGGAAGGCCAAGTGTAAATTTAGGACCCTCTAAACCTGAGAACACCATCACTGCATTTGAGTTTAGCATGGTCACAGAACTTGAGGTTTCTGTCTGATGTGTTATAACAGTTTAAAACAACCCATTGCAAGGTGGATGTATGCGTTCTGTCTAAACATAACATCCTGGGCCAGAGACAGTCAGGTTTCCGGAGTGTGCATAGCAGTGAATCTGCCCTGCTTGATCTGAATGCTAACCTTCTTGAAGTCTTAGAGAAAAGTGTTACAGCTCTCCTTAGGCGCCTGTATACGTCTGCCGCGTTCGACCTAGTTCACCACATTAAGCTGGTGTCTCGGCTTGTACACACTGCCTCTTTTTTGCCAGCAGCGGCCTACTGGGTCAGATCCTTTCTAGCCGAACATTCAGCTAGGGTTTTTCATGGTGATGCCTAGGCCGATTACTTTGCGGTGACTGCTTTCTCCCACAATATACAACATCTTTGCCATGCCTTTATTCGAACTGCTTGATGCCAATGGTGTAATTCATACAAATTACGTGGATGACACCCAGTGTCTCATACGTCTTTCTGGTGATTACATCAAAGACACTGAAACCATCAATTCAGTTTACACTCTTATACAGACATGGATGGTGGATAATGGCTTAGCATTGAATGATGCAAAAACATGGCTGATGATAAGTTCAGTCCCGATTTTCAGGGATTTAAAATTGCGGGCTGCGCCATTGCTACACGTCCCAAAGGAAAGACCATGGGTGTAATCCTAGATCACGAATTAAAGATGAAAGTGCATGTGAACAGCCTAGTCCCTTTTTCTTCTTACTATCTTAAACTGCTAGTTCAGTTAAGGCCTTTTATGAACACTAACAATTGTGCAACAATTGCTCGGCTTATAATACGCGCTAAACTGGACTATTGCTCCAGAATATTTTTCTTGCTCACTTGCCCAATCATACATATCTTTGGGGACCCATATTTTGGCTGTCATTTCTCAAATG
Organism: Ambystoma mexicanum; assembly: GCF_040938575.1. NCBI lineage: Eukaryota > Metazoa > Chordata > Amphibia > Caudata > Ambystomatidae > Ambystoma > Ambystoma mexicanum. The sequence continues at coordinate 670,614,925 of NC_090924.1, read as the reverse complement.
TTCTCCCCCTTTTGCATAATATGTAGCACTCAAGATAGTGTTCTCGATCTGGTGGTTGTGACCAAAGTGTTCCATGTAGGCAATTGGTTGTTCTATCCTTAACATTTTTGACTTTTCATCTCATCCCATTCATCTGTCTGGGTGGTTTCATGTGTGCAATGAGAGGTGGTATTGCCTGCTGTTACTGTAAGTGTTACCTTTTTATATCCATGGGACACCCAGCAGACTCTATTATCTAATAGATGCTGTAAATGTACGTTAGAAAGGCCAGGACATGGAAGAGTATTTTACATGTTACTGTTAACCAGGTAGGCATCCAGGCAAATAGTTTAGCTACCCATTTTTCTCTCTGTCAATCCCTCCTTCCTTTTCCATACAAAATTGCAGATTGTGGAATGCTTTAATTGCAATGCTTATGGAGCCGTTGTTTATGTCATTAGGTGGCCCCTGTCTTTTTACAAACTCCTCCTTCCATTGCCGTGAGGCAATCTAATACTAATCTGTTTTGGAGTGTCATTATTCTGAGTGAGCTGAGCTCCCCTCACTCCGCATTGAGGCCATGATCAGTCACGTTAGCCAGCTGAACCACGTTCCAGTGCACCATTTGCAGTCACTTGACATTTGTGGTGGCCTGTATGCCAGGGAGTAGATACAATATGATGAAATGTTCAGTTCTTGACAACAGCTTGTATTGGGAAAGTATTTTGTTTAGGGCGTCCTCTACTTCCTGTGCAAAGTAGTTACTTCTTTTCTTCCAGGACACTGTTAAGATCCCTTTCTTCCACAGTGGGGTGAGGGGCTTTGGGGCTCTATCATCATCTTATTTAGCAATAGTGAGGTGTTTTTTTGGGAATCAGTAACACAGGTGAGTGTTAAGTGACCAATGTACATAATCCTTTCCATGACGTTGGCAAATGAAAATAAGCTTTGTCAGCACATTCCCAGAACAGGTCCATTATTGTGCTGTCCCATTTTGTAAAACCAGCACATTAATTGTTAAATTGCAGCTTATGCTGTCACCCACTGGTACTTTTCCCTTACATCTGAAGCAGAATGAAGATTGAGTGAGTTTCGTTGGTAATGATGCTGCAAACTTGTCAACCTTTTTATATGAGAGTTCCAGATGTTCCTGCAATTTTTGTTCATATTCCTTATTATTTCTTCTGTATATCCCATCAGCCCTTGTGCTTTAAACACATCTTGCCCATTCACTCATTTGTTGTTTCAGAAGTGTGCTCCTTCTATTTTCATCTGTGGCCTGGTCGTACATGTTATATGTTCTTGTCCCTTCTTCCCTTCACATCATACTTTGTCAACTCTTTCAAATATTACCTGTATCGTGTGTCCCTGGAACTGGCCTTGTCCCTTACAGAGAACTAGGTGTGCCAAGCACTGTGCCTCTAAGGGTAACACTTCCTATGATAAGAATAATCTAGGGGTGCCAATTGCGTGCAGAATGAGTGGGTATCGCATCAAAACCTTGTAAATAAAAAGCTGAATGTGCTTTCAGTGCATATTCGGCTCGATAAAAAAACCAGGGCCCATGATTCCAAATAAGGGGAGCGGTGTTGCGGGGGTGTCCGCCGCTCCCCTAGTTCAGCATTATGGGCTACAAGGGTTGCGGGGTCCCCCCGCATACCTCAAATGTAAATCAGGGGACAAAAAGGCACATCTGGAAAAGCTTGAGTTACAAAATGAGAGCAAGTCGGCTCCACTATTTTGTAACTCAAGCTTTTCAATACAATCTATTAAAGTAGATCTGAATGAGTCATTATACGGCATTCTTCCAACTTTCTTCATTGTGTCATACCATGATTTGCTATTCTCTGAATGCTCTTCTCCTGCAATATTGGTTTATATACTTTCTTGCATTGAAACATCTCTTTTATGTCTGCTCATGTTTTCTCTACTACTTGCTGATACACTCGCAAAATGAGTCCCTTTCTCCCCTTAATTCCATTTTCCATGTTCACCATACTCATCAAAAGATAAGAGAGAAAGATAGAGAAGAATAAACAACAAATGCATAAAAAACATATTTTTGGTCCTTTTACCATTTCCTATCTGTGCCTCCAACATCTGTTGTGATGCTCTTCCTCCTGTTTGCCCAAAAGGATATACAGAGGTCATAATTCTTCTCATATTGTTTTTTGTGTGCTCAACTTAAATGGTAGTCCTTTCCTCTCTTTCTTCATCAGGTGGTCCAGGGCTGGTGCTCGTGTGAATGTCAGACAGGTGAATGTAGGCATGGAGTCCCTCTACATTTGCAGCTGTCAGTGTTGAATAGAGGACCTCATGTGGACTGGTGAACTTTGGCTTGTTCCATTTCTTGTATGATCAGATATATACACTGTCACCAGGATGTAAAGGGGGCTGCTGAAGGTGTGTCTCGTTGCTGGAGTGCATTTCAGCTGGTTGGTGCTCTTGCAAAGCTCGCTGATGAGATATAAGTCTTGCACATGTTGTCAAATCCCTCCAATACCGCAAAAATCTTCACCCAGAATGTCAGCATGTTTGTGTGTATCTGATACTCTTCATGCAGGAAGGACTGCCACCTCATGAGGAGTTAAGTGATGATACTTGCTGGGCTGATTTTCAAACTGAACAGTGTCAAAGGCAAACAATAGAGCCAGGTTTCTTTTTTTAGTAAATTACATATTTTCACTAATTTACTGTTTAGGAGAACATTCAATTTTTCCACAAATCTGTTGGTTTGTGGGTGGTACACTGAGCAGAGCTTATGTCTTCTGCCCAATAATTTGGTTATCTCTTGGAAGAGCTCATTTGCAAAATGAGACCCATTATCTGACCTCATGATGTCACATATTCCCCAGCTTGGAAATACCTCCCATACCAAGGGTTTTGCAGCTGATTTGGCATCTGCATGGATACAGGAGCCAACCTCAAGCTATGAAGAAAATGGGCAAACAACAATAATCATAAGGCGAAAGTTACTACTGCCGGTAAAATAGCTCAGCAGGTTAAGAGCTTGTTGCTGTGATCTGTGTTTGTGCTGCAGGTCACTGGTTTAAATCCCAGCAAGGTCGACTCAACGTTCAAACCTCCTGAAGTCAATAAAGTAAGCAACCAATTTAAATTGGGTAATAATGATGTATGTAAATATTTGCTGCTTCCTGCAATTTTACTATGTGGGCCATAGACAATGAACTGTACCGCTCTGTCAGTTGTTCTTGTTCTAGGGCAATTATTGCAACGTCATGTATTTCTTGAACGTCAAGTTTGCTGCTTGTTTGGCAGCTGTGTATGCAGCTGCATTCTCTTTCTGGAAATTGTGTCTGTTCCCTTAGTATGGGCCGCACATTTTACAATGGCCACTCGGCTGGGGCATTACAGGTCATCAATTAATCTAGACAATAGTGCTTCAGGTTGCACAGGGGATCCATCAGACCTCTTGAAACCCCTCGTTCACAATCTAGATAAGACTGAGTGTACCGGTGATGTCATGTATGCTGAATCTGTGTATATGGTAACCTCATCATCTTGTGACATTTCTAGAGCTTCAATTAGTGCTATGAGTCCGGCTGCCTAGGGCTGAGTAATATGAAGGCAATCGTTTTTTTGTACCACTGTCTGATACTCCTCTTCCTCTTCCTGTCCCTTCACATAACTCACTGCTGCTAAGCCTGTGTGCCTTTGTCCATTTTCCTGATCTATGGTTGAAGACCAATCTTCATACAAAAACTTCTCCTGTTTTAGTGCGTCTTCTCTCACTTAAGTATCTTCTTCTGGTGTACCTTTGTATGTTGCACAGTTGGGTACTTTGTCATGCCTTTCCACATGCTTCGCTAAAAATCTTGCTGTATGCTGGGTTTGATAATATCAAAAACAAAGAGGTGATGGCTGGAAGGTTTAGAATTAATCTTAACCACTGGCAATGCTCTGGGCAACCCTCCAGACCACCGTTCTTCGCCTGCCAAGCCATTACAGAAGGGAAAGACCATATGCAAATCAGGCTTGGCCCCACCCCAAAAGGGGCAGTCCAGCCCGAACTGCTAGGCCACATCCCTTCTGCACGAGACCACAAGCATCCCCAAACATGTTTCGCCCTTGTTGGGGCTCATCAGTGAGGAGTAGCTTGGGTCTCTAGGCCCAGCAGGCACGGGACCCACGTCTGGGCATACCCGTCCCACTCGGGGTGACATAGCAAAAACAAAGAGGTGATGGCTGGAAGGTTTAGAATGAATCTTAACCACTGGCATTGCTCTGGGCAACCCTCCAGACCATCGTTCTTTGCCTGCCAAGCCATCACAGAATGGGAAAGACCATATGCAAATCAGGCTTGGTCCCACCCCAAAGAGGCAGTCCAGCCCGAACTGCTAGGTCACATCCCTTCTGCACAAGACCACAAGCATCCCCAAACATGTTTCGGCCTTGTTGGTTCAGACTGCGAGGTCCAAGGATCTCAGTGAACATAGATTGTATTTGGGATTTAAGATCTTTATCTCCTGTTCAGCCTGAATGTTGGATCTCCTTGATCTATTCTCGAGAGTCTCTGTTTGCATCTCCAAGTTGTGGGACACTCTCCTGCGGTGTTCCAGGAGTTCTGAATTCACCTGCAGCTCTTCTGTAGTTGCTTAAAGCCTCAGTTCAATGATCCTAGTCCTCTCCCTCATTTGGCTGACCTCCTCCTTCAGTTCTGCTATGGATCTCGTCAGGTCTGCTTTCAAGAGTTGGAATTGCTCCTGAAACGAGGCATGAATGAGTGTTGAAAGTCTTTCAGGTCTTGCTGGAAATCGGTTTTAGTGAGTTAGTCTGCCACAGGCCCCTTGTTCGTCCTGTTCAGTGCCACCATTGGTTTTCCTAGGGTCACTTCTTCCCCGTGTCCTCTAGGTGTCCAGGGATGATGGATCGAACCGACCTCGGCTGCTCTCTTCCTTTATTGCGCCTCACTGGCCCTTTGGTAATATTACCTTGTAACCTGTCACTCTCTATGTTGTGAGAGTGGACTTGTTTATTTCTTGAATGGAAAAAACAGTGTGTTCTACATATAATGTTACTGAACATCCCATTGTTATTGCTGAGGATTTCTGTATGGTAATGCTGGGTGGCTAATGCCTGCTCGCAGGGGAAATTGCCCTGCATCACTTGGTCTAATAGTCCACTGTAGTATGCTATGGGTTTGGGTCCCAAGGTTGTACGCTAGGTGAGCACTGCTGTCATTAACTGACAATCAGAATGTGAAAACAAGAAACATTGCTTGCTGCAATCAGCTGTAGCTAACACGGGGACATCACTGATGGTCCTCAAAATTCTTTGTAATCATCTGGCCATGTGAGGGACTCTTTTGTCTTCTGAGCACCTTTAAATGCTTGTGGTAGGGGCCTTACATGGGGGTGTGTTGCACACTGCTGCTGTTCTTTCTGGGTCTAACGCTTACCTGGTACCTTGCAGAAGCGTTTGGGCCCTCAGTTTCCTCCCATTACCTCGCTGTGCAGAGATAGTTCCACCCTGAGTGTTGGGATGTGGTTGGGCTGAACTTGGGGTTCTGTACCTTCCAAAACAAGAAAATATGTGTTAGGAGTATATGTGGCCTGTGTGGTCACCTTTGTCCCCCTGACCCTCTTTCCCCAAGACACCTAGGTCACCTGTTGGCTTAGAATAGGAAGCTCTCCTTCCTGCTGTCTGTTGCAGGGGCACTTGTCTTTCTGGTTGATTGTCTCTGTTGCAATTACATCACTGGATAAGCCCAGACCTGCTGTGGCTTATGAGAAAAGCAACTGCCATTCTGTTTCTTCAGAATGACTTGTTTCTGCTTGCTTTTAAGTTCACTGTGCATATGTACTGTCTTTCCAGGGTTTGTTATGTTCACAGTTCACTTGTTGCACTGTTCGTTATGTTCTTGACTGTTTAGCAGTGTTCCTTCTGCTTGTCTGAGCTTCAGGGCGCTGGATATGTTCTGCGGCCCGGTGCTCTCAGTTGTTGTATTTTCTGTTGTTGCGCTGTGCGTGGTGTGGAGTGGAAACCCGCAAATAGTTTTTTCCTTTGTTGTTCTTATAGGTGCGAGCCGGACCGGGAAGGAAACTGCAAGGCCGGACCGGGAAGGAAGCCGCAAAGCAGGACCGAGAAGGAAGCCGGGATGCCGGCGGAGGAATGATGGTGAGCTGGAGCAGAATCGAAGCTGGCTAAAAGTGGCGGCAGCATGCAAGGAGATGCGAAGTAGCTGGTGAGTGTTTTTCAATTATTAGAGTGAGTTCCTGAGCTTCCTTTACTGACCGTGAGTTTTCTTTTCAGGTGCAGCTGCAGATCAGAATAATGCAAAGATCTGATGCACATGTGGGTGTGGTTTATATAGCTATCCACCCACGCATAATACACTGCCAGCAATGGAACGTGTGTCGCACTCACCTGTGTCTCTGCAGGAGCGATGGCTTAGCCTCCTTTGACCCCGAGTTCTCACTTCCCCTGTTTCACCCGGAGGAACACCTTGGTTTTTAGTGGGGTGTGCACTCCATCCTGCATTTGCAGGGGCGGAATTCTATGGGAGATTCACAGCCCTACACTCATAGGGATGATGCCACACGCTGTTATATGCCTTCACAGCGAGGAAGAGAGTTCAATGTGCTAGTTTCTTCACTAGCAAGAAAGTCCTTTCCACAAGGCGAACGTTGCGCTGTGGATTTGAGAGTCTGTTATTATCCGAATTGTTTTTATTTTGCCAAAGATAACATGGGTGAGTAGCGCTGCGTGTAGAACTCAGAACTGCCGGTAGGTATGCGCAGCGTTATAGGTTCGAGCGCACTTAGTAATGTCTCTCCTTTCCCTTGCAGGAGTGGATTATGGAGTGCTTGTGCCACAAGTCTGGGTTCAGCGCTACTGGAGAGCCTCGGAGGTCCGGTAAGTATGCACAGAGTCTTCGGTAAGTATGCACAGCGTTACTGGAGCAAGCGCAGTAAGTCATGTTTCTTCTTTCTTTTGCAGGAATTTGGGCGCTCGGACTATGAACCTGGATTCCAGCGTAGCGGGAAGATTCAGTGAGTATGCGTAGCGTTACTGGAGCGAGCACACTAATGAAAGTTCTTCTTTGTGCTTACAAGTGCCGGTGTAGGTTTCACCTCGTGTCCGGGGAAAGCTGTGGCGTGGAGAAAGCACAGAGGTTAATCTGGAGCAGGTAAGCAGAAGTAGGATGATCCGGAGCAGGTAAGCAGAAGCAGGATGATCCGGAGCAGGTAAGCAGAAGTAGGATGATCCAGAGCAGGTAAGGAGGAGCACAGTGTGTGTGATGCTGATGCAGCTTACAGAAAGCAACATGAAGCACTGGAAGAATCTTGGGTGTGGCTTATATAGCCAGCCACACCCACACACTAGAGAGCTTGTGTACTTTCATGCACTTCCTGTTTGGCAACAGGAAGTGGTAACCAGGAAGTTACTACAAACACCAGGAAGGAATTATAAGAAGGTATCTGCTATGGGTTTTTTCTGTGCTTATGCCAGGTATGCCAAGCCTCCACCCAGCTTGCCCCGACTACAGGCCTGGTACCCATGACAAAGTGCTGGCCAGGCTATCAGACCTATTGGGGAAGTTCACATGGAGCATACGTTTGGCCATCTTGGTAGGGTGCAAAACGACCTATATTCCAACTGAATGGCTCACTGAGAGCTAAGCGCACCATAAAGTGGTCCAGTTTCTCTTTCTTCCTACCCTGGTTCCAGGTATGATGTGGGAGCATGTGGGGTGCACACAAGACAGTACTATCCCTGTGGTCATGACACTAGGGTAACTCTCCTCCCGTCTAATGCTAGTATCTGTCCCAATTACACTACCTATTTCTGGCAATACTGTTATTTCTCTTAGTCCACATTGTACCCCTTGTTTGCCAGTATCTTTAGGAGTCGGATGAAGTCTTTCCAGCACTGTTCTTCGGTTGGGCTGCGCACTAAAGGATCATCTATGTATTGCATTACAGTACTTGGTACCTGTATGTTTGCTAAATCCATTTGAAGCACCCTTTTGAAAATACTCAGGGATTCATATTACCCCTGGGGTAAGCGAGTGTGTTAGAATATCTGCCCACGGTAGGTAAGGCCATCAGGCACTGGTAGTCTGGGTGTAATTGCATTGGGAAAAATGCATTTCATTTTGGTGATTGCTCACTGTAAAATGGGTTGCATCTGCGGATGGTTGCTGGATTCGAGACTTCCGGGAAATGTACTTCAACTATGTCATTTAAAGGGCAGAGGTCTAGAATTAACCCCCAAGAGGACCCTTTTGCTTTCTCAATTGGGTGAATGACCGTGCAGCATGGAGTGGTGGATGGCACTATAGTACCTTGCTCAATCAGTGCCGTTATTGTGTCATAATTTCCATTGTCTGCCTCTCTAGATAGGGGGGTAGTACTTCACTCAGGGAAGTATTACGCCTGGCTTGAGTATGATTTTCACTGCCCCTATGCTTCCCAGCTATGTCTTAATACAACCGTGATGGTGGTGTAGTCGCAATTGTTACCGTATGTGGTACTTCTAGATGTTGTATGGTCATTTGGCATGGGATGCAGGTTTTGAACATTATGGCCTTCATTATAAGCTTGCTGGTATCCCACTGGTAATTCCGGCAGGATACCCGCAAACCTGCCTTACCGTCTACACCATCCCATATTCCGGTATTACCGGGATATTACGGGCAGAGGAGAGCTGGTATGTTCCCATTCCCATGGAGTCCCATGGCACTCCATGGGATGGGATTACCTGAATCACTGGCACTGTTAGTAAAAGGTGCCAGTGATTTCAGCATTTATTTGCCAGTAGGGGCCTGAACTCCCAGCAGGTCTGGCCTGCCAGGAGATCCATGGCCCCCACCAGCAAACTTCAAGTGTGCCAGTCCAGATAAAATGCTGAAGCTGAATGTACTGGCACACTTATAATGAGGCCCCATCTCTCCTTCCTCATCGTGTCTGCAAATAGCCGTTCATCTGACACTTCTTTCAATGGCATTGTGGGATCTATACACAAGCCAGTTCACCATTCTACCCCTTCCTCATCTATGCATGCGTATCAAGACATTCTGCCTAGTGATCACTACTTCTATATCAATGATAACAATTGTACCTGGTGCTTTTTCTTGTGTGACAATTGGTCTGAATAAGAACTCAGCAGGTAGGTGAAATATCATGTTTTAAATTCCGGGCAGCCATCCTATTAGGACCACCATTGCATAAATAAACATATGTTCATGCAGGGGGACTCCTTGCATGGTGTGAGTGCTACAACGTGCTTGGAGCACTACAGCTACTCTTGTGTAATGCATTCCTGGTGTCACACACACTATTCCCTTATCAGTGAATGAAATAGTCATATTCAATTTGCTCAGTGAATATCTTTCCAAAAGGTTAACCGGGGTTTCAAACAATACAGCAAAGGTGCTAACACTTATTTCTGTCCCACAATGATGGGTGAATCTTCAGTGAATGGAACCATGAGAAGAGCCCCAATGAATCTTTGTGTGTCCATGTTTTTGTTGTTCAGCGGAAAACCTCCCTTCTCTTAAACAGCATTTGGAGGCCCTCGTTCCTACCATAAAGGTGAACATTCTGTATCGTATCTCCCACCTTGGGTTCCTCTTCAAGGTTGGTGGTGACCAATAGGATTCGGCATTTCAGAGCTCTCTTTGGGCTGTCATATTGTGGGTATGTGTTTGCCCCGGGAGAGAGAAAGGATTGCTCCCTAAACCACTTACTTCTGTGTCATGTGTTACAGTACCTTCTGGTAATGCATTGCCTTCTTAAGTGGTGGATCATATGTGCGATATTGATCAGGTGGTGCACCTGGATGGCACTGCATCTGTGGCCTTGTTTTGCAGTCTCGTACAAAATTTCCCAATCTCCAACATGCCCAACAGGGTCCTCCAGATCGTGGTCTCATTCCTTCAAAACCTCCACCTCTCCCTCTCTGGGCATTACTTCACCCCCTTGGTAAACTCGCAGATCCCTTTGCCCCCTTCTTGTCCCCTGCACATCCTTGTGGCTGTTCTTGTTCCACTTGCCCTTCAATTGTATTGGTAATGACTGAATGAATCTTTGCGTGTCCATGTTTTTGTTGTTCAGCGGAAAACCTCCCTTCTCTTAAACAGCATTTGGAGGCCCTCGTTCCTACCATAAAGGTGAACATTCTGTATCCTATCTTTGCTCCCACCTTGGGTTCCTCTTCAAGGTTGGTGGTGACCAATAGGATTGGGCATTTCAGAGCTCTCTTTGGGCTGTCATATTGTGGGTATGTGTTTGCCCCCGGGAGAGAGAAAGGATGCTCCCTAAACCACTTACTTCTGTGTCATGTGTTACAGTATCTTGTGGTAATGCATTGCCTTCTTAAGTGGTGGATCATATGTGGGATATTGATCAGGTGGTGCACCTGGATGGTACTGCATCTGTGGCCTGGTTTTGCAGTCTCGTACAAAATTTCCCAATCTCCAACATGCCTCCTCCAGATCGTGGTCTCATTCCTTCAAAACCTCCACCTCTCCCTCTCTGGGCATTACTTCACCCCCCTTGGTAAACTCGCAGATCCCTTTGCCCCCCTTCTTGTCCCCTGCCCATCCTTGAGGCTGTTCTTGTTCCACTTGCCCTTCAATTGTATTGGTAATGACTGCACCTTCCAAACTTATTTTTGCTAACGTTTTCTGTACCAATTTTGCTTCTGCTTTCTGAGCCTGTTCTATTTTCTCCCTTTCCGTAGCCAAAATCCTTTTACAAACATGTAATACATGTGCCTTTATCACGGCCAAACTTTTTGCTTCCATGCCCACTACTTTGTCCAGGTTTGCCTGGACTTCTTCAGGGAGTCCCCTTTGCAGCATATGATAACATACTACTATCCCATTACTCTCCTGTCATCACATCTCCTGAACCCAGTGGATATATAGTGATGGGTCTTGGTCTAATGTCATTGTGCGAGCCATAATTGACTCTACGTCTGGCTTGTCTGGGTAGGCATCTTAAGCTTGACAATTTTTAAATGGAGCTCCATCATGTGTGTTGCTCTCCAATCGCACCCCTTGGTACCATGCCTTCTCCCTAATTGTGTTAGTCTGTTCTCCTATTAGTGCTGCAAGCACATTCTTCATGTCTCACACTGCTAATGCCATTGTTGTGCTAAGGCATACATCCATTTACCTGCTCATGCTGTGAGTGATGGCAATGTATTCATTCTGTTGTTCCTGTCCATATGTGGCCAGGGCATGTAATGTGATCTCCCTTTCCTTTGTGTAGGACAGGGAACTTTGTCCCCATCTTTCTCTTCTGAGGTAATTTCTAGTTTTCTTCTCCTTTGCCATTGCCATTCACTATGTACGCAGCCTGAGCTGTGAACCCCATGGCGTTACCTCCCTTTGCTCTTCTTCTATCTTTCACTCTTCTTCCTCTGATTCTCCCTCTCCCTCAGAGAATACTGAGTTTTAGTCTAAGCTATGGTGATGGCCCTCCAATTGTGATCTGACCTCTGGGTTCCCTCTTGCTATGGGTACGCCTTAGTCTGTCTCTATTTTGACTTCTTTAATAACTGTGCTATCCATCTTGAGGACTATCTGCCTGCCTTCCATTTGTCAGTGTCTATCGCTGGGCACTGCCCTCCCCCTTCACTTCTGCATGTCGCTCTTGCCAGCTCCTCCTCTGTTCTCTGTATAATAGCTTCTCTAATATGTGTGTGTATTGAGCTTTCTCTTTGTCCATACTCTCTTCTTAACTTCTTAGGTTGGGGTTTTCATGGGGCAGGTACTTGGGATTTATGTATCATGGGACAGGCTGTAAAGGATATGTTCTGATTGTGGGCAAGGTACTTAGCTGCGCAGGCGTCTGAGCTTGTGTCGGGTGGGTGTCTACCTTATCCTCTTCTTTATTTCTACCTTCTGGAGCGTCTTCTACCTCATCATACACTTTCCATAGTTCAAGTATGCTCTGACTATTCTTCAACGGTTTACCTTTATAAGTTGACATCAAGTGTGCATACATGTGTTTGAGTATTCGTCTATCATGCATACCCTCTTCGGGCCATGTGTTTAACATCTTCCCTTTTGTCCCTTTCTCCCACCCCTGATGATATTTCAAGATGTTGTCCTTAAACACTGAAAACTCTTTAATCATATGTTCAATGTGTGTACTCATTTTTGACAATAAGACAAATGACGCAACAATAGACAAACAAAAAAAAAAGAAACACTGTTTCCACAAAACCTCCGGCAGGTTGCCCCTCTGGTTCCCCTACTTCACTATAATATAAAAACACAATACATTTAATGCAACAACTCCCACAAAATCCCCTTCCCAACAAGTGCGTTCCCCAATAAAAAAGAAAACCTATCTCCGCTATACGCACGCCAAACTCCTTTTGCCCCACTCAAAACACCTGTATATACACTTTATACACCAAAAAGTCAAAAGTGCATGTATTCACATAATGGTTTATTTTTCCTCCCCTCACTTCCTTACCTTGGGACAGAGGGATGCACAGTCCTCTCCATTACAAGACCCTCACTTGTTTCTGTGCAGCGCTGCCCTCACTCCTCTCTCTCTCTCTCTATCTCTCTCTCTCTCTCTCTCTCTCTCTCTCTCTCTCTCTCTCTCTCTCTCTCTTCTCTCTCTCTCTCTCTCTCTCTCTCTCCCTCTCTCTCTCTCTCTCTCTCTCTCTCTCTCTCTCTCTCTTTCTCTCTCTCGAATAACTACTTTACTATTATTTCTATATATTACCACTACTGTGACATCACACTCCCCTCTGCAGGAGCCTTCTTTTCTCTTACTACCAAAAAAAGAATAAAACCCAAAAGATAATTGCCTGTTTTTCTATTCCACACTCTTTTCCACTCACTCAATACTCACACCCTCCTTGTGTTGGTCCTGCATACGGGGACTCACATTCCAGGTGTTCTTCCAAAGGTCCTCTGATGCTGACTCTCCATGAAAAGGCCTAAACAACTGGGTGCAACGTCAACTTTCCAGTGAGCAGGCAAGCCTTCGGATAACATGGTACTTGCTGGCCTCTTTCTTTATGTGTGCAGTTTCGGCTGATGATTTTGACATTGTTTCAACCACATGTAAATCCTTGCACATTGATTGGTTCACACTTTAAATCCCATACATAAGTCTATACATCAATGTGCCCTATTGGCTTAAACCTTCCCTTCGTGACCAGACCAGTACCATCCCTCTAATCATGGCCTGATACACAAAATAGGCGGAGTCCCACATTTTCATTGTTGCCTCTGGTGATACAATTGTTTACTTGCAAACCCTTTCTCCATCAGTTGTGGTGTCTGATGGTGTGCTTCAGTCCTTATTCTTGACCAATATCAGGGAGGTGCTGACAGTATGACATTTAAGAAATGGATGCATCATCCTTTTCCCATGCAACCAGATTTGTTGGCGTCCCCTGATGGTTCTCATCCTTACAACTGCGCAACTAATAGTTTAATTTGCAAGTTCTCATTGGACACATGTTGCACCAGCTTCTTTATTCCAATGGGAATCATTGACCTCATGATGAACACTACTCAACACTGCTTGCTCAGGGAATACGTTTCTTGATGTATGTGTGCTTTTTAGTTTGCTTTAGAATTTCTGGACAATGTTAATTGGGGGGAGGACAGGAGTGTTTTTCTCCCCACTTCTTCATACCCTATTATTTAATCCCCTTGCTTGCTCATGCACTTGTTTCTTTCTGCAGTTATGTTTCATAGTGCCACTTTTTATTTGTTAACAATGTTCCAAACTGCCTGCCTGTAGCTTCATTCTAAGTGACCATTTTCCTCCCGGGTGCAGTGTGTTCACAATCAGCTCTGCTCTTCCTGGCCCTAATTCAGCCGTAACGTGTTCTCCCAAACCTGTGTCCTTCACCTGCCTAAACATTGCTCTAAGTTGCAATATATAATTGTATTATTGTTCTATTATTGATTTACACCCTGTCTTCCAAGGGAAATGGCCATGTTCGTGCACCGTCTAAAATGGATATGAATTAAATGCATTTTACTGTGAGGAGAAATCAATGTGCTTCTGTGGCCTAATAATTCTAAATGGCCCGGGGAAGTTGCTTCTATCATGGGGTGTATATTTATGTATGTGCAATCTAAATTCTTATGCATTTAATGGATGGTAAAACAGATTTGTACTGTGCCTTGTAGCTGCTACCTGCAACATTACTAAATGAACGTTTTTCGACTACTTGCCATGCCCTTTGCACCTTTTTCTGCTTATACATGTGTGCCAAACCTAATGCACTACTGCACATTAGTACCAGGGACACGCGGCTGAAAAGGAATACTGTGTGGTGATTGGTTAATTTGCAAGCCATACCACACGGTATTCCCGTCCACGCCGTGCGTGCCGGCTACTCTGTTCCCGGCGAGGGGCATGGCAGCCCCTCAGCCAATGAGGAGGCTCGAAACGGGCAATCCCCGCTCCGAGCCGCCCCATGGCTGGAGGCTTCCCTCGTCCCCCGCCGGAGACTCAGGTAAGACATTTTTCTTTTTCCCCTTTCCTCCTCCCACCCCACCCCACCCCACTTACCTTCTATCTTGCAGTCTCTGGCGGGGGATGATGGAAACCTCCAGCCGTGTGGAGACTCGGAGCGGGGCCATCTCCATTTGCTATATATGGGCTATATTCTCCATTTGCATTTCTACTATATGTTGTTGGCCTGCATTCCCTCATGGAATGCTCTCAGAAACCCATCTCTCGCCCTTGCTGTTCAGATAGAGTAGGACGTTTGTAACTGTATCTAAGGCTACTGGCATTTTAATAGGCCTATATTCCATCTTAGGGATTTCCTTGATGTGTACTTTCTAGCATGTTTGGGGTGTTGGAATTGCATCCCAACAACAGAAAAGCTCTTAGCAGGATTGTTTGGGTTGGCCGTATGTTTCATAAAAGGCATACGACAGGGGCTTTGTTAAAGCAGGCTGGGAACATTTCTGTGGACAGTGAGAGGACGATGAAAGGGGATAGATAGTTGCAAGCAAGGAGTGCCAGTTCCTTGTTGGTCTGGTATTTGAATGGTCTTCAGGAGCTTAAGAAGGTTTGGAAAATCAGATCATGGGTGCCAGTTCAGCCATGGCTCTGAAGATATTCAGAGAACATTGAGTGGGTGGGAGGTGGTGAAGTGAAAGAAGGATGGAAAGTAGGTAAAGGAGAGTATTTTGGGTGTCACAGGTTTTAGAGAAGAAGCAAACAAATTCACCATGAGAGAGAGAAAGAAATGATTGGAGGGTGCAAAGTATATTCAGGTACAATTTTTAAAACAATAAGGGTTAACACTGTTTAATCAGGACTACAAAAGGGCAAGTTGTAAACAGTTAAACAAAGTTCGGTCATTCAGGATTTATTTTAAAGCCGAGGATAGTTTGAATCAATGATATTTTTGTGCTGGTTTTGGTTTTCTAAGATCAGCTTCTCAGCAATCAGAAAGTACAAACACCCCTTTAAAAGATAATTGCCTGTTATGCTAAATATGTTGTATGGCTGTCGGCCCATGTATTGGGCTACCCGTGCTTTAGCAAAAACTGTAGCAGTAAACCTTTGTTCCAAGTCCCTTTGTGCTACACTTCAGCAAGTGGGTTTGATCAGTGACTATCCCACGTTACTTTGATGAAGATGTGAACCAGGCTTCTTCTGTGGTTTCAGACTGAGCTTTTGCAGCAGTCTGGTGTTGTGCTAAATTCTGGGGGCTACAGTTCAAGAGATAAATTAGTCCTTTTGTGATGCTCAACACTAGCATTCAGCAGAAGGAGCAATTCTCCTGAAATAGCACAATGCTACACTCTATAACCAGGCGGTCTGGTTTCTGTAAGATCTTCTGGCGATGATTATGTGTTCAAAAATGTTTTGTAATGATGTAATGATGGTAGTTAAACATACTGGTGGGACTTTCAACGTTTTCTCCTGCAGTCCCAGCTGCTGGCGTGGTGGTTCCCAGAACCTCTAATCACCAGGCAAAAATGCATCAGGGTGGGACACTACACTGACTGGGGCACAGCCATTATTTCAGCTCCTCGCAAAATACATGTCACAGCCACGCATTACAGTTGCGGTTGGATACCTTTGCTCTCAGAGCTCTGTTGTCCTCATTTTCCTCAGGTCGGGATGCATGCAGAGTCAAAGTCAGGCATTCAAAGGCAGAGATCTTCAACTGCATACAATCTTGACACAGCTTAACCAGATTCTCATAGTCATCAGCGTTTAGGCCATAATATAAGCACCCAATAATTAGTCATCTCCCCTTGGGTTCTAATTTAATTGTTTTGAGTTGAACCCTGACTTTTAAGCTGCATCTACGACAATCCATTTGTGGTAAAAACTCTCAGGCCACTCACTTTGGTATTTTTAAGGCATCTTGTGATCTATTTCTCAGTGGCATTGTGTGTCCTGCAACACAACAAAATTAAATCCCTTATTACCAATCCACTCCACACAAAGCAACTGCTTGTTCTTGTTCCTAAACCCGTGTACGTTCCTGGATATGTTTGTCTTGGCTTTATTTGTCTGCCTGTAACCATAGGGATTTATTTTTCTCCCCATTAATTGAACTGTATTTACCACTGCAAAGATGAGATCTTTCCAACTATGCGCTCCCAGAAATATTAGATAAGGTGGTACCACAACATGTGGCACTACAGCAGCACTCAATAAGTACCTTTCACTTGTCTATACTCATTTGGATCCTCCCCCAACTCTAACTCTCACTCTTTCTAATCAGCGCTCAACTTCTCCATGCAACAGACCTCTTCTAATTTGGTCTCAAATTGAAAGAGAGCAATCGGTGCCTCTCCAATTAGCACTGCTGAAAAATACCACCATTACAACTAATAGCGCATAGAATCAACAGAGAATTTCGTGCCCTTTTAACGGTAATAATGCCCTGATCAACTTACTAAATGCATCTATTAAAAGCTAATTTTATTCTTTCACATAATTTCAATTGTCCTATGATCTTCATCTAGGTTGTCTTCTAAGGCTCTCAGTTCACGATGGTCCCACACATGTCAAAACTAACTGAAAATGAGAAGCTGGATGTGCTTGAGGACTTAAGTTAATGTGCCCCATGGAATCTCATTTCTGCTTTTGAAAGACCTAAAAGGTTAAACCACAATTTTAAATGACTCCTTAACGTTTAGCTCTTCCCTAAATGGACCTCTGTGCACATATATTCCTAGTGAAGCAGTTTTGGAAAAAATTGCAGCAAATGGGATCACCACCATTTTTTCTGATCAGCTTTATGTTGCTAAATTTGTATGGCGGAGTTGGGGAGCGAGGCAAACATAACATGTCCGCCTCCATTTCCAGCTCCATCATGAAAATTCGGGTGCATGAACACCAGCATGTTTCTCCCCAGTTGTGCAACATGTGATAAATATGTTGTCAGAGGAGTACTCAGATCCAAGGCGCAGGAATGGTGTGAACCAACCACCCCCACTATGGTCTTGGGGCCTGAAAGTCGTAGCTTACACAGACTACCTTGACAAGAGCAGGGAAGGAGGATTAGAGTATTGATGGTTGGATGGGTTCGGGGGATTTTAGGGTAACCGGAACACGGTGTAGGTAGAGGTTATGGATAGGGTAGGGGGAATTTAGGAAAGTGTTAGACTCTTGCGCACTTCTGATCCAGCTTCTGCTGGGCGTTGTTCATAAGTAGTTTCAACTCTAAATACATATATTATTATCTCTAAGGCTTTTTTGGAATACACAAGAACCAGTCTATACCACTAGTGTGGTTACATAAGCACACATGCACACCTAGCTTTATAGAAGTTGAGTCTTGTCCTAGGATATGGCCCCTTGTCGTTCTCTGCAGGGTTCATCAAGTCTTGTGCCATGTCCTTTGGTCTGAAGCAGGTTCAGGCTACAAGAAAGAGTACAACATTAGCATGTGCTGGTCTCCCATTAGTGGTCATTCATTTTTTATGCCACTCTCCACACCACACCAACCACACACACAAATATTTGATTGTTTTATTGTGCGCTGCCACACGTGGGTTGTTGCGCCAGTTGTAAAACTCGCTGCACGTGGCTTCCTGCCCATGTAAATAAGCAGATTGGTAAGCACGTGCGTTGCCACACGTGGCTTTGAATCGTGTATTTTCCGTCGGGTGTGTCGGGTTAGGCTAGTTCCACAAGGCGGAAAACACTCTAGTCATCAAATGCAACTTCGACCATCCGTTGTTGCCAAACGTCGCTTTCAGGGTAAATATACTGTGAAGCAGGTAAGGGTTAAAAGCACAATGTTGCGTGATAGCAGAGGCCACCAGGGGGCGCGGGCAGGATGGCCGCCTGAATCTCAAGCTCCCCGCATGGCCCCGGGAAACTCACGGAAAAACATGCCTTAAGTGCTTTCTAACCCCATCTATCAGCGATCCTTGAGAAGGGGAACTGCTGTGGACTGCCCAGAAGCTGGTCCAGACTTCGGAGATGCCCCTGTTCCCGAGATAACAACTTGTGAACGACGACCCCCCTGAGCCCGAGGGAAGGCCCTGGATGGGAGCTGCACATCGCCTAGCTGCGTAGCGGTGGGAGGAGTCGAATTCCCCACCCGCTCTGACTCAACACACAGGCCCAACGCCGGGCGGGCCTTATGAGAAGTTCCAACGGCTGCCAGCGACCAGCCCATCCATCATTGGGGATACAGGGGGCACCACCACCACACCTACCGCTCTCACCACCGGTGCTTCATCCGTGCCCGAGCCGACGCGGTGGCGCACCGTGGAACCATCTCAACGGCCCACATTTCCACACCTGACCACCGCCCCAACAACGGCCTACCTCCCCACAGCCCCCACGGGGCTCCGGATTAGTGGCAGAGGTGCCCACCCGACCACCGGAGAAGGCTCAGGCCATCGCGGGAGTGCGCCTGGGCCACGCGGCCACCCGGCAGACACCTCAGGAGAACCCTATAGCTTGGTGCGATCGATACCCCATGAACTGGAGGGAGACCCTTGCGCAGTACCAATACATGTCTGAGTCCCCGAAATGGAGACCGGCCCTGTAGCCTCGCAAACCCCGGACATGAATGCCATACAGAGTAACATCCAAACGATCCTAGAAGAGATTAGGGATATGAAGACAGACTTAGGGGCCAAGTTGGCGGACCTCACGGCCAAGGTTTCAACGCTGGAGGATCGGGTAGAAGGGGTCAAGTGCAACCAGGCATCGACGGACATCCTCGAGGCACAAATGGAAACTAGATTTCAGGAACTGCACCGCCACGAGGAGGACCTCCGGCTCAAGGTCGACGACATGGAGAACCGGGAGAGGAGAAACAACTTGAGAATTTTTGGCCTTGAGGAGATGGAGGGAGAGACCCCGGTTGGTCTTGAAAGCAAAATCCAAGACATCATCAGGATTGTCCTGGGTTTGGACTCGGGGGAGACCCTCCTTCTTGATGTAGAGTCCATCTGACGGCTGGGGGGGCAGAGGTCCAGGCTCAGTTCTTGCAAGATTTCACTACTATAAGGACAAGGCTAGGGTGTTGGAGAGGGCTAGAACCCTAGTGGACATTCACCATGGTAACTCCAGGGTGACGATTTACCAGGATCTCTCGGCCCTCACTCTCCAGATGCAAAAGAAATGTGGCACTATCACCAGATGGCTACAAGAAAAGGGGACACGCTATCGCTGGGGCCACCATTCCACCCAGCATTTGAATGGCAGGGCCAGAGATATCAACTAGTCACGGAGGCGGAAATCCAAAGGGCCACCGAGGATCTCACAGGCGGCATCGCGGGACCATCAGAAAATCGGGATGAAACCAACGGAGAACGCCATCGTGCCCCTCGAGGCCCAGACCTCTCCCAGGGGAAGCTAAAGGTTAAAGGCTCACATAAATTCCGAAAAACCAAACATCCACCCACAGACCGAGGAGATCCTATATGAGCATACGAGCAGCAACCAAGGCTCGCCTTTCTGTACAGAAGGCCTGATCCACACCCCACGTTTATAGTGTTCTTGCCCCATGACCTGTGGAGGGTTCTTTGTTTAATCGACTTCGGTCAGGGTTGAAGTGTTGCCCATTTAGGGGCTGTTGTATGGTTTTATTGGAAGATGCACGGCGACTCCACACGGACAACAGCCGACGCCTCTCCGCGGGGCTCGAGGGGAAAGGGAAAACCAGCTCAAACTATGGACACTTTTTTTGCATCGGGCTCCGAGTAGCAGACACTTAGAGGCGATTTCAGTGCGTGTAATGAAAAATGACAATGATTGAAGCAAAGATAGGCACGTTGAACGTCAAGGGCCTTAACTCCCAGAACAAGAGATCTCTCACGAGCAACATGTTCCGTAAGCAACACCTAACTGTTCTTTTCCTACAGGAGACACATTACAGGCAAGGCAGGGAATCGAAGATCAAGGGGAAAGACATCGGGTGGAATTACTGGGCCTCACACAGAAGCTCTAAGAAGGAAGGGGTGGGAATCCTCCTGAGCAGGGCGTTCCATCTCACAGACATAGAAACCAAGAGGGGGTTTGGTGGTCGTTTTTTGGGCATTAAGGGAACCTGTGAGGGAGAGCGCGTTACCCTGGCCACTCTATACGCGCCCAACTGAAAACAAATACACTTTCTCACCTTGTCTTTCATGTCATGGATGAGTGGGCAGAGGGAGCCATGATACTGGGGGGGACTTCAACCTCATAGTGGACCCGAGGCTTGACTGGTGGTCTGCAAGAGGGGGGACACCCAGGGGCGTTTCCAAGGACAATCTGTCCCTGCAGGCCCTCCTCAAAGAGCACTATTGGGTGGACATCTGGCGAACAGCAAACCCGAACCAGGGTGGGTACACCTTCTTCTCGCCCCCTCATTGCACCTACACCCGAATCGACCTTTTGTTAATCTCGGAAGAGGGGAAAGGGGTGGCGCAACAGCTGAAGGTGGGAGCCATAACTTGGATGGACCATGAACTCCTCATAGCGGATTGGTCACTGCCCATCTCCCCAAGATCTTCCCGATGGCGTTGCAATGACACACTCCTCAGGGACCCAGTATTTCATGATTTCATGAGGCAGGAAATGCTGGCCTAATTTGAGACAAACGACACTGGCGAGACAGATATGTCCATGGTGTGGGATGCCGCAAAAGCCACTTTCAGGGGCCTTCTCATAGCGGAGGGTTCGAGACGTAAGCGGGAGAGAGGCCTAATCGAGGGTAAACTCCGCTCAGAGTTGGGCGCTCTGCGAGCCAGACTGGGCCTCCCGGGGGTGGATCGAGGGGCTCTCCTGGAGGAGATGCAGGGCAAAAGACAGGAACTCCATACGGTCCTCATAGGGGAAGTCATCAAGAAAATGAGATACACTAAGCAGAGGTACTACGAACGGGGAGATAAGGTGGGGACCCTACTGGCGCAGAGGGCTCGGGGCTGCAGAGTTGAGAGGGGAGTCACTCGTCTCAGGGAAGGAGTGGGCGGGATTCACGGGGCAGGCAAATCACTCGAGGATATCCACGCCTACCTGGCAGAACACCCTCTGCCTAGGCTGTCCGATGGGGAGCTAGAAGTCCTGGAGAGAGAGATATCGGAGGAGGAGGTGGAGTGCGCCATCAAAAGACTGAAGGTGGGAAAGGCACCGGGGGAAGACGGCTACACAGCTGATTTTTACAAACAGAACCAACCCGTCCTGTTGAAGCCCCTTGCCAAACTGTTTAACCAGATCAGGAACTGGGAGTCCATCCCACTGACATTTTTGCAGGCCCTCATTAACGTTATACTCAAACCCGGCAAGGACCAGACGGAATGTGGGTCATAATCCTGGCCACCAGACTTTAGAGCTGCCTCCCGCGCCTGGTACACCCCGACCAAGCGGGATTTGTCTTGAATAGGCAGGGTTCTGATAATATGCGGAAGACGCTCCATGTGCTTGCCTTGAGAGGGGTCTGCGACGAAGGCGTGCTTCTGCTGGCCTTTGATGCGGAGAAGGCCTTTGACAGGGTCAGCTGGACCTTTATGAGGGAGGTATTCACGACCCTGGGTATGAGCCTGAGGTGGCTAGGTTGGATCTCCGCGCTCTACTCCTCCCCCTCCGCTAGAGTGGTGGCGAATGGGACCGAGTCGAGGACATTTCCCCTTGAGCGTGGTACACGGCAGGGATGTCCTTTGTCCCCCCTAATTTACGCGCTTGTGATGGAACCCTGGGCAATCTCGATCCGCAATGATGCGGCCATCAGGGGAGTACAGGTCGGAGAAATGCAGTGCAAAGTCTGCCTCTTTGCTGATGATGCACTGCTCTATATCACAAACCCAAGCCAAATGTACCCCGATAAGTCCCCATAGCGCGAGAGTCCCCCGAATGCTGCAGGGCCTCTCGCGCTATGGGGACTTATCGGGGTACAAAGTTAATCTGGAGAAATCGGTGGCGTTCGTAGGGGGTAATTTATCAGACGCAGAGATGACCTTTGTTAAGGGGCTCCCCTTTAGGCTGAGAGACAACGGATTCCGGTACCTTGGAGTCCAGGTCACCCGTGACCCCGAGGGCCTATACCTGGCCAATTTCCCCCCCCTGGTCAGCAATTTCGGAAAGACATAGAGCGATGGTCAGGGTCGGGGCTCTCCTGGATGGCACGTCTCAACCTCATAAAAATGGTAATCCTTCCCAAGTTTTTATTTCTTTTCCAAATGCTCCCGGTGCTGATCCCCAAAATGTTTTTCAAAGAAACGAAGCGAGTCCTCCTCAACTTTCTCTGGTCAGGGAAGAAACACAGAATCTCCTACGAGGTACTGACCAGACCGAAGGAGGATGGAGGGGTGGGATACCCTGACCTTGAAACATACCATAGGGCCTCCCAACTGAGGGTCCTGGTCGACCACTTTGCCCCGTGGAACGAAAAAACAATGAGTGGCCATGGACAACGGGCCTCTCGCGCCCGTCACCATAGAGGAATGGCTCTGGATCCCGAGGAAAAAGATCCCCAGAAGTGTCTTGTATCACCCAGTCCTAAAAGTGTTGTGGTCCCTATGGAAAGAGGGAGGGGGATACTACCACTGGCTCACAACCTGGCCCTCCCCCCTGAGCTGCATTTGGGCCCCCCCCTTCCTGGCCAAGATAGCAGAGCCAGCGGCGTACCAGACGTGGTTCGAGGCAGGCTTTAGCAGGACTGGTCACCTCTGGGTGGGGGGCTCTTTCTTACCCCTGAAAGATCTGGAGGAGGCCCTGGGGATAGGCACCCTGTCCCCCTTTCGCTATCTCCAGCTTAAGGGAGTCCTGACCGAACCATCCTGAGGGGACACCCTCAGGAGAGACCTTACAGACTTCGAAAAACTCCTCCTTTCGGCGAGGGGCTCCAAGGGAATAATATTCCGCCTCTACAAGCTCTTCCACTTTTCTGTCCCGCGAAACCCCCCACCTGCACGCACACAATGGGGAAAGGACCTTGGTGTGGAGATCGACGACGAGAGGTGGAGGGAGATGTGTAGGCGGGCCAACCACTCCACGGCCTCACTCCAGTATCGCCACCGGGCCCTCAAGATATTGCATCGCTGGCACTACCCCCCGCAGAGGATTGCTAGAATGAGGCCGGGGTACAATCCACATTGCTAAAAGTGTAGGACCGAAAGGGGGGATTATATTCACATGTGGTGGAGGTGCCTGGTGGTCCAAAAGTACTGGGAGGAGGTTTAGACATGGATTAAGGGGATAGAAGGGGTGGAGCGGCCTTCCTGCCCCTGGCTTCTTCTTTTCGGAATTGACATTGGGGACGATCATGAAAATACCCATGACCACATGCTCCAGGTCAGGTTGGTGGCGGCCAGGTGCTGCCTGGCACAAAAATGGAAGAACCCCGGAATGCCCGGGGAAAAAGCATGGGTAACCAAGGTACGGGCCATTTACGACATGGAATTCCTCACGCATTTACTTGACGAATCCAGATCCAACATCGAGGAAATATGGCTCCCCTTCTTCGAAAAATACGGCCGCACAGTGTAATCTTAGGCTTCGGACCCGGAGAGCCCCCCTCTGGGGGTCTCAGGCCAGCGTTCATTGGCCCAACTCCAAACCCTTCAAAGCTCGGCCCATGACTTCGGCGTACCAAGTGCACAACATGTAGACTTTGCTATGCTCTTTTCGGAGCCCATCAAATATGCAATTATTGAGAACTTGAACTGGTGGTGGGTGGGGGGTGTTAAGGGGTGGGGGGTGAGGGGTTATAACTGGTTTCCTGTTTATTCATGTTTAAATATGCTCTGCATTGTTGTAACACAAGTGCGAAACCTAATAAAATTTGATTGAAAAAAAAAAAAGCACAATGTCGCTGCGTTCACTTAGCTTTCTTAAGAGCGCAGGAGCTCGGATTGGGCTTCGGATTGGGCTAAGGGTGGCCCCCTGCGCTTTCTGCGGGATCCCCAATACAGCCCAGGGAGCTGCAGCACTTATCTGTGTAATGCGAGGGACCAGGTGCTGCTCCGATGGGACTGGGCCCCTCGCGTGTGATTTTGATGGAGCTGCTCCGTGTGCGTCTTCCTCCGTCGGATTCTCGAGCACAAGCCCCGGGCCTCAGGGCTTGTACATGCACGTTGGAGTGCCCCACCCAGTCTGGCTTCTCATTGGCTCTCGGATACCCAAAACATGCTGGGTATTGTAGTTCTGGCGTGTTCTCTGTGCTTTCTTCCAGCACATAGGGCAAAGCAGTCTTTTATAAGGCTGTATGCCCTTCCATATGGAATTACAGGCTTGTTGGCTTTTGAACCAGTCGGGCATATTAAAGCCCCTATAGTTCTCCTAGGTTTTGCTGGTTTTGTGTGGCTTGCTTGTCCCTTGCCTTGTCTGCCCCTGGCATATGTAGTAGAAATGAGGGAAATTGCGTGTACCTTTTGTGCAGAGGTGCACACAGAGGTGGTTCAACTAACGTGGGGGTCCAACATGAACCCATCTGTCTCTTTTAACCCAGCGTGCTTGCAGTGATATTGCTCTCTTCACAATTCAGCTAAATGGATGGCAAACTTCTTCATAACCTGTCAAGTTTTGCTATCCCTTTATACTATTAAACTGCCTTAGATTGTTCATTCAGGGTCTACTGTCAGCATGTTTGAAGTGGTATGCAATCACCATCGCCCAACTCTGCAAACAGAGGACAATGTTGATATCCAAAGCCACTCTTTCCTGTAGAGAATCCACATCTTCTGTAGCCTAGCAACTTCTGCACTCTGTCCTTTATTTTGATACCTGTTCTTGCCAGGTGTGCTATATTTTCTTTAACTGCTTCTGCAAACGCTCAAATTTTACTTATGACTCGCTCTCAGTTATTTATTTAGTGCTAATGAACTTGCCTGATCTATACATGCAGTTCAAATTGTGGTTTCAGTACTGTCCGCAGAGTTTGCAAAAGTATTATCGCCAAGAGGTTTGTGTTCATTGAAGAATTTTCCGAGTATGTCTTTGTTTATCTGCTTTATAGACTTGATGTAACCTAAGTAATGTAATATAAGATTTATTCCAGCAGGTTAAGTCGAAAGAAACTTGAAAGCTATGTTGGCTCTTTGTGTGCCAGGGCCTCAGTGATGCCCCACAGGAAACTGTGAACCTATATATTCATCCTCAGCACTCAGGTTAAAAAGATGATGATGTAATGAACACATTTAAGTGTCTGTCTGCACGGAAAGCTGGCTTTTAAAGAAACATGAGTTTTTTTTTGTACAATGGCACACATTTTAAATGTATTTTCATGAAGGCCCTAGCATTAATGTTGAGAATCTAGGTCTCATGTATGCGTTTGCAGCAGTGGCCAGTTATCATGCATATCACTTTAATGGTGTGAACATTACTTCACAATCGAGTTCGATAGGTCCACTATTTTGAAACCGGGTGATGCTGCAGTTGGTACAGGGTAGACATATTGCAAGTGCATTTCTGTCTAAATTATTGGCAACATATAAAATAAATGCATATATTGAGTGTGTTTAAATCGCGTCTGATTCCTCTTTTATCAATGCACAGGAAAATCCAAATGTACATTTTAACGACCTAGATTTCTGATTTTGATATCATCGACAATAAATTTCAATATTATTCTGCATATTGGGATTTCTTCTACTGATGGTCCGTAACTCTTTTTTGTTACTTCTCTAGGTTGCAGCTTGCAAGGTTTTACTATCTTCATATTCACCTACCACGACCACCCCCCCCCCCAAATCAGGCTTGTAGTCTTCAGTTGTTTTGTTTGTCAAAGCCTCAGCAGCTCAGTTAAGGGCTCAAAACTATTGGTGATGGGGGCGGAGGTGCTCTCCTAAATTCCTAAACAGAGAAACTCCCAAATTCTTCATGACTGGTTCTATAGCTCTATCCATGCCTAGAACTTGCCCTGATGGTTATTTTGCCACTCTTCTGGTGGTGGGGCTCCTCCCTCTTCCTCTATAAACAGATGGTTACATAGGTTTCTAATCAGTTATGGGAGCAGGAGAGGCCCTTGACTCCAGGTGTCTATTTTCAGAAAGGTAGGCTGGCTGGTAGAGCAGTTCAGGATTTTTAGCTTTTGTCATGCTAGCTGTCCCAGTTTGTGCTTTCTGATGATGCCCCATTGCCTTTCTGTACCCATCACTCCCACTTCCAATCTTGTCCCCCTGTCACTCAACTTGTATGTTACTTTCCTTTGCAATGCATTGAACATCAGAAACATCTTACATAAAATGTGGTGGCTTAGAAAATAACATTTTTGGGATGGACAAGATGGCCGCCTGCAAGGAGTAAATGTGCGGTTCTAGCTTTGCACACCCTCCAACTATATAACTGTTAAAAGCTATCAACAGTGAATTTTCTATTGCTCCTATCATGATCCCCAGAGCGGTCGGCTTGCCAGAAGAGCCCCTGAACTGATGAGCCGGAGCTTGGAGGAGCAGTGGAGTGGGGAGATGCAGTGGGAGCTGACGAGCAGCAGAGCGCAGGCCCTGGGACTTTCTGGCGGTGGAGGCTCTGCCTGGGTGGCATTGTGCTGGTGTGCTCAGCCCCCCCTTTTGCACTTCTCCCCTTCTCCTCCCCTGCGCTTGCATGATCTGAATGACACAAAGCCTTGTAAAATCGTTGTTTTGCCCTTCTGTTTCCCCCTCCTTGTCTTGTTGCGCCTAAAAACACTTGTGTACAGGTGTGCTATAAATGCCATATCATATCACATCATAGCACGCAGCTGATTGTCCGGGGCCCAGCAAGGATACAGTAGCGGGTGTCCCGGGTCGAGTGAGGAATCCCAAACTCCACAGGGGTCCGCATTGGAGGACAGTGGAACCCCTGGGTCGGGAACCATCGCTGGCACTCCTCAAGGGTGCGACTGGAGAGAGGGGATGGTGTTAGCCTGGGAGCTGCAGCATCGGCGACACAAACCCAGGGAGAGGAGCTGCCCCCGGTGCCAGAAGGGAAGAATTCAAAGGGAGGGGAAGGAGGAGCAGCTGTGGTGCCCAGAAGTGCAACCAGGAGGAGTGGGACCCTGCCTTCAGCTTGACAAGGCAGTTAGAGGCTTTCTGGGTCCCCCACAGCACAGCACCACACCGACCAGAGGAACTTACTGAGGGAGCACCCTAAAGTGACAAGGTGAGCTGTGGGCCCACGGTCATGCGGCACACTGGAAAAGGGGTGCATGAGAAGTGGCCTGCCAAGTGGCACCACTCAGGAAGGCCCCCATCACCACAGGGGGATCACTAAGGAGACCGTCAGGGAGGGGGTACAAACAGCCCGGGAACCTACTTTGGCTTGAGTCCCCCAAAGATTGTGGCAAGCCAATAACTCGAGGCATGCAATCCCACAGAGAGGGGCTGATCAGACTGCGGATGACCCCCTAGCAACATAGAAAAGACTGTGGAGGGGAATGGCCAGAGCAGAGGGAAGACATCATTGATGCTGAGGGGAAGAACAAAGGGCCAGTGAGGCGCAATAAAGGAAGAGAGCAGCAGAGGTCGGTTCGATCCATCATCTCTGGACACCTAGAGGACACGGGGAAGAAGTGACCCTAGGAAAACCAATGGTGGCACTGAACAGGACGAACAAGGGGCCTGTGGCAGACTAACTCACTAAAACCGATTTCCAGCAAGACCTGAAAGACTTTCAACACTCATTCATGCCTCGTTTCAGGAGCAATTCCAACTCTTGAAAGCAGACCTGCCGAGATCCATAGCAGAACTGAAGGAGGAGGTCAGCCAAATGAGGGAGAGGACTAGGATCATTGAACTGAGGCTTTAAGCAACTACAGAAGAGCTGCAGGTGAATTCAGAACTCATGGAACACCGCAGGAGAGTGTCCCACAACTTGGAGATGCAAACAGAGACTCTCGAGAATAGATCAAGGATATCCAACATTCAGGCTGAACAGGAGATAAAGATCTTAAATCCCAAATACAATCTATGTTCACTGAGATCCTTGGACCTCGCAGTCTGAACCAACAAGGCCGAAACATGTTTGGGGATGCTTGTGGTCTTGTGCAGAAGGGATGTGACCTAGCAGTTCGGGCTGGACTGCCTCTTTGGGGTGGGACCAAGCCTGATTTGCATATGGTCTTTCCCATTCTGTGATGGCTTGGCAGGCGAAGAACGATGGTCTGGAGGGTTGCCCAGAGCAATGCCAGTGGTTAAGATTCATTCTAAACCTTCCAGCCATCACCTCTTTGTTTTTGCTTTGTCACCCCGAGTGGGACAGGTATGCCCAGACGTGGGTCCCGTGCCTGCTGGGCCTAAAGACCCAAGCTACTCCTCACTGATGAGGCCCAACAAGGCCAAAACATGTTTGGGGATGCTTGTGGTCTCGTGCAGAAGGGATGTGACCTTGCAGTTTGGGCTGGACTGCCCCTTTGGGGGTGGGACCAAGCCTGATTTGCATATGGTCTTTCCCCTTCTGAAATGGCTTGGCAGGCAAAGATCGATGGTCGGGGGGTTGCCCAGAGCAATGCCAGTGGTTAAGATTCATTCTAAACCTTCCAGCCATCACCTCTTTGTTTTTGCTTTGTCACCCCGAGTGGGACGGGTATGCCCAGACGTGGGTCCCGTGCCTGCTGGCCCTAGAGGCCCAAGCGACTCCACACTGATGAGGCCCAACAAGGCCGAAACATGTTTGGGGATGCTTGTGGTCTCGTGCAGAAGGGATGTGACCTAGCAGTTCAGGCTGGACTGCCCGTTTCGGGGTGGGACCAAGCCTGATTTGCATAAGGTCTTTCCCCTTCTGTAATGGCTTGACAAGCGAAGAACGATGGTCTGGAGGGTTGCCCAGAGCAATGCCAGTGGTTAAGATTCATTCTAAACCTTCCAGCCATCACCTCTTTGTTTTTGCTTTGTCACCCCGAGTGGGACGGGTATGCCCAGACGTGGTCCCGTGCCTGCTGGGCCTAGAGACCCTAGTTACTCCTTACTGATGAGGCCCAACAAGGCCGAAACATGTTTGGGGATGCTTGTGGTCTTGTGCAGAAGGGATGTGACCTAGCAGTTCGGGCTGGACTGCCCCTTTGGGGGTGGGACCAAGCCTGATTTGCATATGGTCTTTCTGCTTCTGTAATGGCTTGGCAGGCGAAGAACGATGGTCTGGAGGGTTGCCCAGAGCAATGCCAGTGGTTAAGATTCATTCTAAACCTTCCAGCCATCACCTCTTTGTTTTTGCTTTGAACCAATTGGAATAGACAGGGGACATAGAACCAGCTAGAAACTTGGTGGAGATAACCCATGACCCAGAGATGTCTTGGTGGCCCTGTGGTCATACTCCCTGAAAGAGAAGATCCTCCATGCGGGCAGGAGTAATAAATCATTGGAAAGGAGGGTTTTCCACGTTCAACTTTTCCAAGACCCCTCTCTAACCACCTTGCAACAGAGAAGGGAGATGGGCCCAGGAACTCGAGAACTAACCAAGAAAAATTTCCAATATAAGTGGACCTTCCCCTTTGGTTTGGTGTTCACCTGGGAGGGGCCCCAACAGTGAATCACCACATTATAAGAAGGGTGTAGCCTGCTTCAGAAATAAGGTGAGGAGATGGGCAGTGACCAAGCCCCAGGCTTGGTTGCACAAAGGAAAGTGAAACCTTGGATGTGGTCCACATTGCAGGGCGGCACAGAGAGATGGACGCCTAGAGGCCTTCTCCCCCATCGACTGAGCAGAACACTTGAAGCAGTGTGACAGGGGACGCCAATGAAGAACCTGACTGGAGCTGAGGACATAACTATAAGGCAGCCTAACTAACATGGAGGCGATGCTGACGAGGATGCAGGAGGGAGCGTTGAGCGATGATGGCTGGTCTGCTCTGTCTTGTCTTGATAGGAGGGCAGAGATGTACAGGGGTAGAGGGTTGGAATTGCAAGTTGTGGGATCACAGCTGAGGGGGAGGAAGGGTGCAGGGGGTTCAAGGGAAGGCGAACTGGAGAGCAGAGGGGTTGGCACACAAGTCACGGGATAAACGGATGTACGCGGGTGAGGAGGTGTACAAGAGCTTAAGGAAAGCGGGCCAGGGAAGGGGAGGAAGTACAAGATGCTGAATTCAGGTGGTTAACATAGAATGTCAAGGGTCAGAATTCCCCCCTTAAGAGGAAAATGCTGGAACTGTGTGTCAGGGACTGCAGGCCAGAGGTAATAGCCCTCATAGAGACACACCTACTAAGACGAGACCAGATGAGAATTTGACTACGGAATTCCCCTCACGTTGTGCCTGCCTCTGCCCCGATGAAGACATTGGGGGTCTTGCTGTCTTTTAGGCAGGGGTTGACTTGTAGGTGACAATCTGGCAGATAGTTTGGGTAGCTATTTCTTTGCGAGAGGGATCATGGGGGGTTTTAAGTTCACAGTGGCTTCGGTTTATGCCCCCAACACTGGACAGGAGAGGTTTCTTAAGGAATTCCTCAGAGTTCTGGAGGACTTCATGGTGGCAGAAGTAATAGTGATGGGGGTTTTTAATTCGGTATTCTCCCAGGAGCTAGACAGCAGTGCTCAGAGAGTATATACTGGGGGGTTTTCAATGAATGCCTTGAACAATAGGTTTGCTGGGCTGGGCCTAACGCATGCCTGGAAGGAGACGAGAGGCAGGGAGCCCGGTTATACTTTTCTCTCCAATGTGCACAAGTCTCAATCACGGATGATTACCTAATGATACTGAACACTATTTTAGGTAGGGAAGAGGAGATTGCAGTGGGCACATTATCATTGACAGACCAGAAAATGCACCTCCTAGACAAGGTAAAATCTTGTGGCGCTGATCGGCTCCAGTTGACCTATTCAGAGATCCAATTCTAAAGGGTGAGATAACACCAAAGATCACATGGTTCTTTGAGTCCATTTCAGAGTCCAATCGATGGGATGCGTTTAAAGCAGCAGTTAAAGCAGTTTAAAGCAACGTTGGGGGGGAACTTATCTCGGTCAGAGAGCAAAGGGTCAAAGAAATGAGGGCCCTAGAAATGCAGCTGGAAGGGGAATTAGGGCTAGAAGGTGAAGAATGCCAGGGGCACCATCCAGGGAGGGACATAGATCATTTAGGGAGACTTCAGGCCAGCTGAATCTGCTACATACTAAATGCAAGACAATGATTTTATATTAGTGCCAACAATGTGGACCAGTGCTGGCACATCTACTGTGGGGCCAAAGAGGGTGTCAGATAATTGCAATAGATAACAACCAAGGAACCAAAGTAACGCAAGCAGAGGCGATAGCAAAGGTCTTTGTCACATTCTACAAGGCTTTATATACATCGTCAAACTTGGCTAAGGGCTCACAATGGGAGTATTTGGAACTTCCTAGATGGAAAAGAGAGATTGCAAAGAATGAAATAGGGAGATCAAGGAAGAAGAGGTGGAGAAGGAGATCAAAGCACTTCCCCTTAACAAAGCCCTGGGTCCGGATGGCTTTCCGGTGGGATTTTACAAGACGTTCAACTATGTGCTCATACCACATCTAGCAAGGCACTTTAATGCCTTTCGCAGGAGAGGCATATTGCAAACAATGGAAGAGGCTAAAATAATACTAATATGTAAAGCAAATAAGGACCCCACCAAGTGCTGATCCTACCGGCCAATTGCCCTGATTAATATTGATGTCAAAATCTTCATTAAGATCCTGTCAAAC
Source organism: Ambystoma mexicanum (assembly GCF_040938575.1). Classification (NCBI taxonomy): domain Eukaryota; kingdom Metazoa; phylum Chordata; class Amphibia; order Caudata; family Ambystomatidae; genus Ambystoma; species Ambystoma mexicanum. The sequence continues at coordinate 670,582,946 of NC_090924.1, read as the reverse complement.
AGGTTGGACCCCCCTCTTGCCATGGTTAATCCACCTGGATCAATTCGGTTTTTATTAAGGGCAGGCAAACTTTCGATAACATGAGGAGAATAGTGCACATAATTGGGAAAGTTTGAATCACTGACACTCCTGTGGTCCTGCTGTCCTAAGAAGTGGAAAAAGCATTTGACTACGTAGACTGGTGTTTCTATCAGCCACCATGAAGCATATGGGATTCTGAGGGAGCTCTTGCAGATGGTGCTGGTTATGTGGAACCATCAGTGAGATTGCTGATTAATAGGTGTTTATCGGAAAGAGGGGACCTCCGTAGGGGCACGAAGCAGTGGTGCCCATTGTCCCCCTTGCTTTTTGCAACATATCTGTAACCGTTCCTGCAGGCATTCCGTACGGCAGAGGGGCTCAAGGGTATTCCGTATGGACGCAACAGGTGATTTCTATTTAAATATTTAAATGCATTGTGGCTCATTCAGACTCTGCTGGTCCGGAAACAACGGTGCCAGTAATCTTACCAGCACTGTTGTTTCCGGACCGGCATATTACAGGTTTGACTGCTGGAGCTGCTGTGCCTGACAGGTCTGACCCTGCCGGGCAAAGCAGCCATGGTAGGCAGACCATCATGGAAGCACCAGCACCGTTAACAACGGTGCCTGTGCTTCTGTGGCCCTCACTCCCATAGAGTCCTAAGGGACTCTATGGGAAAAGGGACTTACAATTTACTGGCGCCTGACTTTGCAGTCCGCCGGGTTTGTAATCTCCTGGTGTTACCGGGAAGTCAGGCACTGGTTAATTATTACAGCTCCGGCTGCAACACGCCGGTATCACTGGCACGGTTACTGCCGGACCCGTAATGAGGCCCATTGTCATTGAATTTGTCTACTTACTGTCTAATCCTAGCGAGTAGAATATCGTCCCTGGAAACTAAAAACTGTTGAAGCGGTTTCAGGGTGAGTTTGTTGGCCTCCAGTTCACGGCAAATCTCTTTGAGTTTTCCCACCTCCTTAGTCATGCATAATCCCTCTAATATAGCATTTCAGGCTCTCCCACATGACACTGTGCAATATCACCAAGCCTTTTTTGCAGTTGAGGAAGTGAACTATCTTGTCCTGTAGCTCACTTTGAAAAACCGGGTCATTAAGGGCATCAGATTAAAACCACCATGACCTCCTCCCCAGGGGGTCAATTTAGGGCAGGGCAATCCAGGGTGACAGGAATGGTCAGAAATGGTTCTAGAGAGGATCTTGCATCATCATTATTGATGGCCCCCATTCCTACAAATCAGAAAATAATCTATTCTGGCATCAGAACCATGAACCTATGAATGGAAGGTGAATCCCTGTCTGGTCATGTATTGTACCCGCTAGACGCTCACCAGCCCATAAGTAGTACATATATCAGTTATCCTCAAACTAGCTTTGGAATGTGATTAGCGTGGTGAGATTCGATATATCCAAGGCTGTGTTCAGAACTTTATTAAATTCCCCAGATTACCTTGTCCCCAGCACAATTGGTCAGTTTGACAAGTACCCAGTCAAAAAACCTTAGGTCATCAATGTTAGGAACATAGGTGTTTATGAAAACCACCTGTACTCCATCCAAGTACCCTAAGCAATAGGGTCCTTCGTTTCTGATCCCTTGCTATAGTGAGAGGTGGAATTTGAGCGATTTGTGTATGAGAATGGCTACACCCTGGAGTATTTGAATAGGAGGAGTAATACCTGTGCCATCCCCATTGTGTTGCCCACCTGCCTTCCCTTGCAGGTGTAAGGTGCGTTTCTTGTAAGAAGGCTAAAGTGACTTTATGTCGCTGCATGTACAGGAGAATTTTCAAGTTCTTACCTTTCTGATTACCCCCCTAATATTCCAGGTTATCGCCTTGAAGGCTGTAAGCCAGAATACATTTTAACCACCATGTCTACAGTCTTTTGACATAATGGTCTCTTTGCCCCAAATGCTCCGAACTAACATAAATAACAACTCCCCACATTAAGAGACCTACCACCCCCATCCCTTGAGCTACCCCAATGTGCCTGAATTACCTCCTCTAACCCATTATATATTGAAGCTATAAGCAGTGCTCTGGGCATCAGTGCCTGAATAGCTATCAGCCCAACCGGCAACTTGCCAACATGTCCTTGACACCAGAGATATATCAAGAAAATTCCAGGGATTTATCCACCACCCAGGGCCAGAAGCCCATGCTGTAGCCTGCCAGGAGCCATACACTTGTAGAATAGGATTTTGCAGATGCCACTAAAAATAGGTTTCAGCTTGGCCTGTCCGGGTACATGGCACCCTCGTTCTGCACTGTCGGGGGCCCTCGTGTGACAGCAGGAGCCATGTGTAAGGGGTGCTCCAAGAGCGCCACCAACAGATCTCTTCCTGGCCCTGAACCGCAGCACACACCTCAGGGGGAACCACTCCAAGTTAAAGCCTGTGGATTTCAATCAGGTGCTTACCTGCTGCAGTACCTGATCATCTGCAGTCACAGGGCTGCCACAAGAAAGCTGCAGGTCCCCCAGCGAGTCCAAACCTGGGATTGATGCACTTGTCCTCTGCTCATCCAGCACCAGGTGATGATGGTCTTATAAGATTCCAGCTCCGAGCCGGCTGCACAGTTCCGGCCTGACCCACTCCCAATGCAAATCCCACCAGGGGGCTGCACTCGGCAGTCTGCTGCTGCTTTTATTCCAATGGATTTCCTTACAACATCGGCTCAGAGTGTGCTCTGCCCGCCGTCACACTGAGCCAAATGGGGCCACCTCGTTCACCGCCGTCCCAGGTAGGATACTCAGTTGTGTAGCCACAAACCGGTGCCCATAACCTTTCAACACCGTTTCTTCCATTTAGAGGTGATGAACATAACCCAAGTTGTAAGCCATCGACTCCCCTCTAATTTTGCCCCAGCTTGACGGAATTCCGCCAAACTTTGCAAAACATTCACAGTTAGGTCAATAATCTTTTTGCAAACTTGTGTGAAGATTCGTCAAACAGCACCAAACGTATATGCCATTCAAACATTTTGGGACCCCGCCTCTAATTTTGCCCCTCTTGTCAAAAAGGAATCAAACTTTCCAAAAGCATTCAAAGTTGGGCCTATAATTATATTGCAACATTTCATGCAGTTCATTGAATAGGATCAAAGTTATAATCCATCCAAAAACTGATCTTCACTGACCCTGTGATGCAGAACTATGCATGGATGTCCTTGAACATTTATCAAGTTTGCAAACATCACATCTGAGATGTTTTCAGACATAGGAGAAGAAATAAAAACAGGTTTTTGACTTGTTCTTGCCATATCCCATCCCATCCTCATCACCCCTCACCTTCCCAGAGATTGTTTCATTTGTTTGAGTGTAATGTTGTGTTTTTTAATTTGTCTTTTAATATGTTTTTACTGCGATGTTCACGGACTACAGGGACTACGGGCACAGTTCTTGAATTCAACATGGCATCCATTTGAAAGGTTTTGACACACCTCATTTTTTTAATTGACCAATCAGGCAGCGCATACAATGTCTGTGAACGTTACGCAGCTACCTGATTGGTACAGAGGCTTCAACGGACACTGAACCAGGAAGTGACTGCACGAATGGGATAGATACATCACTGATTTTTGTGACTTACATTTTGGCATTTTTAAAAAATCATCTGGACGGATTAACACCAAATTTGCAAATGCACACTTTCAGGACCAGGCCGCCACTCCTCGCTCAGTTTTGATGCAAATCAGTCCGGCAGTTTGGGCTAATGTCATGAGCCAAATATATTTTCATGTCTATCTGGATTTCAAATGTTTTGGTAGCCCCCCTATAACTTGTTTCCCCATTGAAGAAATCGCATTAAATTAAACTTAGCACAATAATTCAGAGATGGTTGAATACGGCATGTGAAGATTTGACGAATGCCGACAAAGTCATAAGCCACCCAAAAACTGCTCTTCCTATTAATTGAGCAACTTAATCATAACCACAGGGTCGCTACTGCAGACCCTGTCAAAAAAAAAAAAAATATATATATATATATATTCTGTGAAAAAACTTTGTTAAAGGGAAGTTGTGGTTCCAAGTAAAGCTGAAAAACCCCTGAAATTCACCAGTTATGGTAAGCTAAGAAACCATAACTCGCGCCACCACGGTGTACTGCTAAGACTAACACCCAGGACATCAAAGATGACATCACAAATGTCATTGATGGCACTGAATTTCATAGGTTTTTAGTAGCGCAACTTAACCATGACGTCCCTTTAACAAAGTTTTTTCACTGAATTTCATAGGTTTTTAGTAGCGGAACTCAACGATAACGTCCCCTTAACAAAGTTTTTTCATTGAATTTCATAGGTTTTTATTAGTGCAACTTAACCATAACATCCCCTTAACAAAGTTTTTTCATTGAATCTCATAGGTTTTTATTAGTGCAACTTAACCATAATGTCCCTTTAATAAAGTTTTTTTCAGTGAATTTCATGGACTTTTACTAGTGCATGCTATTTTCCTACAACTTAGTAAAATCATACTTACCGAATATAGCAATATTTGTGTCCCATTTACAAAGTGTCACCATAAAACTCTGCCATTTCTCACCTTCCGGAATCATTTTTAACACTTTTATACACTTTTTGCAACTAATTCAACTAGTTTTGCATCCATAAACGTCTACGAACATCTGACTTCATAGCCGACCTTCCGGACAGTGCCACATGACCATACGCTGGCCTGGGGCACGATGACATGTCCGAGAACCCATTCGCACTTCACGATAAGATCTCTGCTTCGCGGACAGTTCAGAACAGCATTTTCTACTGATCTAGGAACTTTTAACTTCAAAATTTCCCTTGCACAGCTCCAACACCTATTCCTACTCATTATCCATTAACAGTCTAGTACACAGTACATACTTTTAGAAAAACTGCTATTTATCTTAAAATGCCATCAGCTAATGCCATCCCTCCTCCCCAAGAGCCACCACCACTGCTGTGCTGTAATCAAGGAGCATGAGAAACACTGCCCATACCTTAGAAATAACACACGCACAACATTTTCCCTTGTCCACCTACCCCTCCATATTAGTGTTTGGTTCCTCTTCCCTCATTTCCCTCCCCACCTTTCGTTTTCAGCTCTCCTGCCAAAAAGTATACATCCAAAAACAACAAAAGACATATTCCTTTAGGAACCACCTTTCACAGTTAAAAATAGAACTAAAAAAAACATGTATAGACTCCATCTACTTTATATTTCTCAGTAAATTACAGACTCAATAAGATTTTCCAACATTTCCATTTGCATTTTCTGTTATGCTAATGCGAAATTGTGGTGTTCATCCTCCGTTCCAGGGACTGGATTAGTGGATACCGGCCCAGCAGCCCAAGTTATCAGTCCAAGCAAAGCGAGGCTGGATAACGAGGTCTCTGGACCATTATTCCCCCATTCTAGCCCGTGAAATGGGGGATGAAGGCCATTAGTACCCCAGGTTCCCAAAGCGGGAACCCGGGGTGCTAAAAAAGAGGATTTTTCTTCCTACACCGGGACGCCTGCGGCGGCGTCCCAGTGTAGGAAGGAAAATCCTTTTCCAAGATGTCCACCATAGAAAGGGAAGGCCAGGGTTCCATACAGGCCCCTCTTCGCTTTCCATTGCAGCCTGCAGAAGGCAAAAAGAGAATCCTATGACCATATTACCACAAGCACATTTTGAATAACTTTACCACAAAGCCAGTCCCAGGTGGACATGGCCACTTGACTCCTATGTTCTGTCCCTTGTGGTCATGGCCATTAGCCAGATTATCTGGATCATGACCTTATTCCATGACCCGGACAATCTGGCCACTGCCCATGGCCACAGGCTACCCCTCAGTCACTAAAGGTATATCGCTATTTTTTGTAGCTACATTATGACACTTGGCAAATAATAAAACACTGGCACATTTGCAAAACCATGCTTGTAGGTCCTTGCCAATGCTTCTTATGCAAGTTCGCTGGAAATCCACCCATGTTTTGTTTTTTCAAAAGTGTCAAATGTATGCACATGCAATCGTCATATAACCTAGCCCCCACTTGACAAAATCCATTCAGACTTTGCGAAAACATCTATATCTAGATCTATAATCTTTTTGCAAACCTTTCTGTAGATTTGTCAAATGACACCACATTTATAAGCCTACACAATATTTTGGGACCCCCCCTCTAATTTTGCTCACTCTTGACAGAATCCCACCAAACTACGCAAAAACATGTATATCTAGATCTAATATCAGTTTGCCAAATGTAGTGTAGATTCATCAAATGGCACCTCATTTATAAACCTTTACATTATTTTGGAACCCCCCTCTAATTTTGCCCCCTCTTCACAAAATCCCACCAAGCTTCGCAAAAACAATCATATCTAAATATATGATCAATTTCCCAAATTAAGTGTAGATTTGTCAAATGGCACCTCATTTATAAGCCTTTACATTATTTTGGGACCCCCCTCTAATTTTGCCCCCTCATGACAGAATTGCATACTCACTCAGAATCAGGTCAGGAATATACATGCAAAATTTCATGCAGTTCCATTTAGTGGCGCCAAAGTTATAAGCCATCCAAGAACTGCATTTCACCAACCGTGTAATGCTGAGGCGTCCGCAAACTTCCACAGGACTGTTTGCGAACATCCAAACAGTTTGCAGACTTTCGCTGCAAAAAACACCTGTTTTTTTGCTTCTTGCAGCCATATCCCATCCCATCCTCATCACCCCTCACCTCCCCAGAGATTATTTCATAAATTTGACAACTGCAATGTTGTGTTTTTTAACATGTTTTTACCGCGATGTCCGCGGACAGCGGCGAAGTCCGTGAATCCAAGATGGCGGGCGTTTCCAAAAATCTGACGCACTTCACGCTCTTCACCATCCAATCAGCGAACACGTCGCATGTCCGTGGACATGACGTAAGCCGATTAGCCAATCAGGACACTGTCCGCGGACTGAACAGGGAAGTTTGCCCGTGGACCGAACATAGATATCACACATTTTTTATGACCTACTTTTTGGTAATTTAAAAAAAAAACTACTGGACAGATTGTCACCAAATTTACAAAAGCACGCTTTTGGGATCAAGCCGCTGCTCTTGGTCCGAATTTGGTGAAAATCCGTCCAGCGGTTTGGGCTGTACGCGTGAGCAAAGTTTTTATCCCCATTCAGTCTATGGGAAAAAAATACATTTTGGGACCCCCCCTATAACTTTTCCCCCCCCAGGACCAAACCTCACCAAACTTTGCAAAAGAATTCAGAGTGGGCTATATACTTTTTGTTGCAACGTTTGGTGAGGATTCATCCAGAGAGAGCGAAGATATAATCCGCCCAAAAAGTGCTCTTCCTATGGGAACAGCAACTTAACCATAACTACACAGCCACTACCGTGGACGGATTTTCACCAAATTTGCGGCAGGAGCAGGAGCTTGGTCCCGAAAGCGTGCTTTTGTAAATTTGGTGACAATCCGTCCAGTAGTTTTCTTTGAAAGGACCTTAAAGTAGATCTAAAACAATTAGTGATATCTATGTCCACTCCCTGGTCACACTTCCCTGTTCACTCCGCGAACAAGATACTGATTGGCTAAGGGGCTGGCGTCATGACCGCCGACACGTGACGTCTCTGCCGATTGGCTGCAGTGAGACGTGTTCTGCGTCAGATTGTTTGGATGCGCCCGACATCTTGGATCTACCGACAGCGCGACGGCGACCAGCGGCAACATGCTATTTCGAAACCTATTTTACTGTGTCATAGTGCTTGGGGAGGTTCACACAGTAAGAGATGGGTGAAAAACTGTATTTGTTCAGGCGGTAGGTGTTAATTATGTATTCTCTATGGACGCCGTGTTCGGAATGTTTGTGCATACAGAAAATGAGGGTTTCAATAGGGGTACTATTTCAGTCCGTGCTGCGCACAGGCACCTTGAAACTGTTCTAAGGACATGCGTGGTGTTAGCGAACATTGAAATTGAGTACATGTTGTTATTACATTATTTTTCCTATGGGTGTGCTATTGATTAGTACGCCGCCATGGGTGTGACATGCTGCGGTGGATTTGGCCAGGGCCTAGAGTCTTGGATGCATGGCCGTAGGCCGTAGACCATACTTCCAAGACTGTAGGCCCTGGCCAGAACCACTGAAGCATTCCACAACTATCGATACACCCCTACTACTGCACATCACTCAGGTGGTTGTGGGAAGGATCTGCAGTCTTTTGTACCCGAGAACAAACTTGTCAACTCTAAAGTTATAAGCCAACATAGATTTTACATAGTGCGGTGGTTGTGGGCAGGACGTACAGTTTTGGGTGCATGGCTGCAGGCTGTAGGCCACACACAGAAGAGGGTAGACCCTGCCCACAAGCAGTGCAGGATATCACATTCATACATCACACCCATACATTCGATTATGTATCTCATAGGTGTGGGCAGGGCCTAGAGTCCTGGGTACAAATTGAGTGCATGCTACAGTTATAATGTTTCATTGTATGGGTGTGTCACTCATGTATAAGCGACCATGGGTATGATATGCTGCAGTTGTTGTGGCCAGGGCCTAGAGTCTTGTGTGCATGGCCGTAGGCCGTAGGCCGTAGGCCATACTTCCAAGACTCTAGGCCCTGGCCACAACCACCGCAGCATATAACAGAAATGGATACACCTGTAGTATTGCTTATGGGTCAAATGGTTGTGGAGAGTGTGTAGAGACTTGGCTGCATGGCCAAAGGCCATGCACCCAAGAACAAAGTTATACGCACTGGAGCTATAAGCCACTTCACACCCATACATTGAAATATTTATGGACATACATCTAAGACTTTAGGCCCTCGCCGCAACCACTGCTGCACTGCAGTTGTAAGCCACTATGGATTTTATACACTGCATACCCATACATTCAAAAATCTATGGCCTTACACCCAAGTCTGTAGCCTGTGGCCACAACTACTGCAGCATATCACAGGTATAGGTACACTCGTACTATGAAACATCATTCAGGTGGTTGTGGGGAGGGCGTAGCATTTTGGGAGCATGCCCGAGGGCCATAAGAGTCCTTATCTAGTTGGGCCTGAAGTTCTTCTTCGTGTTGCTGTTCATTGTGCACCATTGTTTTGTACTGCGTAAAGTTCACATCGGTGATAGCGCTTTCATTTGCTTTGAAAGCATCTTCATAGCAGTCATAGTTATCTAGTATCTCTTCCTCTTTTCTCCATGGCTTAAACAGTTGTAGCAGAGACATGTAATATAGTTCTTTCTGTTGAGGAGTTTTTAATGACTATTTAACATGATTAATTAAGCTTTGTTTGGTAAGTTTCACTAAGCTGCCTTCACAATCTGTGACTCTATATCTGCCTTTACTTTCATCAGGTTTTATATTATTTTTGTATGCAAAGTTTTGAGCTATGTGGTATAGACACATGCTTTCCAAAGTGCTACTCCTGTTCGGATAGTATGTGTCCAGTAAATTGTTTTTTAAAATGTCTTGGCAGTTCGGATCATTTCTGGCAATTGTTTCTATGTCCTCATATGACTTCAGAACTTTTTTTCTAGATTTAGCAGGACCAAGTCTTAGCCACACTATGTTGTCTGATTTTCCGTACAAAGCAGTACCGGTTAAACAATCTGCCGCTTCATAGGCACCACATTCTCTATGAGAGAGCATTTTTATGCCTAGGCTGTACAATTTCTGAGATATTGTTTTGTCTGATGATAAGTCATCCCAGAGGTCTTGAAGCTCTGTTTTTTCTGCTTTTGTGAAGTAGGCTGTAACATATCGTGCAACAGCAGTGGAATTGTCTGCAATGTACTGCACATCTATGTTTGCATTCCATAAGAGGACAATGATTGCATTGTAATCATTGATATATTTAGATTCTTCGGTTCTTTTTATGTAATATGTATTCTCAGGTGATTTATCTTTCACACTATGTCGAACTGAAGACATGAAGTTGTTCACTTCACCTGTTTCTGTAACTGGTCTAGGGAAACCGGCATTTGGTGTAGTATTTCCCTTTGTCCTTTGCGCCGACAATATTTGCCACATTTGTATCTTTGAAATTGTAAAATCTGCCCTTGCAGGTCACTATGTGTCCGTTGTGAAGGGATTTCACAAGTGACATATATTTGGATGAACTGCAAAACAGTGGCATCAGTGTCGTGACCAAATTTACGTGCACCTTTGATCCATAAAGGCATGTGAATATGTGGTGCTCCTCTCGCTTGGTATTCTTTTCTCCAAAAGAAGTGCTGCACTTCTCCGAGGGGAGGAACAGTTTTATTGCAAATAAAGTGTAGCATACCAATGAAACGATGATGGAAATATCTTGACACATTAACTGGATCTAGAGAGTTCTCCAGGTGTTAATAAATGTATGTTGGTTTTGTTGTTGTTTGATATGCGTCAGAACTCATGTAAATCTTCCCATGCATATTCTGCACAACTTAGTGTAACAAACCAAGTCGGTGGTCCAAGGTTTCTGATCATACAACGTATGTCTCTGTGCCATCGGAACCTTTATTCTTTTGTACCACGCATGTTTGGAAACACATTTGTTATACTTGATTGTAAACCCTCATCTTTTTCTTGTACTTTTTGTATTAATTGCGTAGCTGACATATTTTGAAAGTGGGTTCCAGATTTCTAAATGTGTGCAACTCCGTAACATAGGGTTGCTAGTTCACTTTCAATGAGTAGGTGGAATATGTATTCCACATTTTGTCTAAACCTGGGATCTTGCGAATACTTTCGTAATGAGCGGTATTCTGATGCTGTAATCTGTGTGGGTCTATCATTGTATCGTCCATCTTTGCCAGTAGTATATAGCAGTGGAAAAGCACATGCTTCTATACTTTTTTCCCATATGCTCATTGGTGAACCTTTGGTTTGTCGCATTTGGTAAGATTCCAGTGCATCTATGCTTTCATTGGAATGCAATGGATACAGTGGGCCTCATTACAACCTGCCAGTCCGGGACCGTGCAAAATCTGTGATGGCGGTAAAAACGTTTCCGTGTCCGCAAGGGTGCGGAAAAACCGCACGATTACACGCTGTCGGTCGCGCGCACCACACGGACTCGGAAACGTTGTTACCGCCGTCACGGAATACCCCACGGAAATGGAAATAACGAAGCCACAAGTGGCGCAAAACCCGTTTCCGCCTCCGCCGCCACGGACACGGAACCGGAAATACCATGATCGCCAAAACAGGAAACAGAGAGGCGGCCATCATATAAAAGCACAATCCATTGCCATCCAGAGCCAGCACAAGCACAATCCTGACTCTGAGAAGCCAAAAGGGACCACTAGCATGTCTGCCAGGATTCCTGCTCAGAGGCAGCGCAAACAGCGCTTCAGCGAGGCGGAGCTAACCGTCTTGGTGGAGCACATTGTGGACAATGCTGAGATGCTGTTCAGCGCCGACCAACGGCGTGCCACACAGCAGCGGAGGAAGGAGGTGTGGGCCGAAGCTGCACGCAAGTGCACCGCTGTGGGCGTGGCAGTGAGGAGCGTGAAGGACTGCCACAAGCGTTGGGACGACCTGAGGCTGAGGGTACGCAACCTCATTTCCACGCACCGCCAACGCAGCAGTGGGACAGGCGGAGGACCCCCTTCCCCACTGAGGCTGCAAGCATGGGAGGAGCGTTGCAGCAGCGTCCTCCACCTAGAGGGAATCCATGGGATTGGGCAGGCTGAGGCAGGAGTGAGCCCACCTGCAGATGCCGGTAAGTGCCCAAACATGAATGCCACATGTAAATATGCAGTTGTGAGTACTGGGCCAAAGGACCCATTAACAACCCCCCCCCCCCAGGCAGTGCATGTGTGGGCCAAAGGACCCATTAACAACCCCCCCCCCAGGCAGTGCATGTGTGGGCCAAAGGACCCATTAACAACCCCCCCCCCCAGGCAGTGCATGTGTGGGCCAAAGGACCCATTATGATCCGTATGGCAACCAATATCACTGAATGCAGACACCAGCAATCAGATGCATGTGACTAACACTATTCAATGTACAATCTAAATGACGCATGTGATGCACCCATCTGCCACCACAACAACACTAATTGCATGCCCTTTGTGTCCCCACAGCCGTTTCAAGTGACAGTGATACTGCACAACAGGCCAGCCAATCAGCATCGGCAAGTACACTAGCCACCGCCACCACACAGGAGGATGCTGCCGGCAGTTCTGCACCTCTGGCCACATTACCAGCCACCACAGATGTGCATCACACCACCACCACCACCAACATCCCCACCATCTCCACACTGGCTGAGTCCAGACAGGTGCCACAGGAACCTATCATGGCCACCCAACAAAACACCGAAGGCAGCAGCACTGCAGAGGGGGCGGCCTGCAGTGATAACAGTGCCCCGCAAGAGCACTCGGAAACAGGGCCACAGGGGGAGATGCCCACATTGGAAGACCTGGGCTCCTTCCATGAGCTGGGGTTCAGCCTCACTTCACTGGGGAGTCCCATGAGGTCGCCCACCCCATCCATGGCCGAACTGAATGCCCGCATGCAGCGGATGGAGGACCAGCAGGCTACCCTCACCCAGCTGGTGGAGAGGCAGCTAGAGGAATCCAGGCTGCAGAGGGAGAGCTACAGCGCCTCAGTGCGTCGCCTGTCGAGGTCCATTGGACGCTTTGCGAGCACCATAGTGACCCTTGCACGCCATGTGCGGGAGGGCAATGACCACACCTCCAGGCTTGTGGAGGCCATGTTGGTTGGCCAACAGGCAAATCTGGCACGGATGCCCTCAATCCCTGATTCTGGCCAATCAAACACTACCACCCCATCCAGCTCCACTACTGCCAGTCCAAGGAGGCGCTCGAGTAGGCTAACGGGTCCCTTGGGCAAGGTTGCACAGAAGCGCACACGGAAGTGATGGCATGTGTGTGGGGCAGTGCAGGACACATGTGGACTACAAGGGTGTGAGAGGGGTGGTCACGTTTGGGTGGTGGGGTAGGTAGTTTTGGGGGTTTGGACAATGGGCTCTGGGTGGGGGTGGGCACGTTTGGGTGGTGGGTGGCCCCGGGTGTACAGCTTCCCTAACCAATGCACCTTCTTCCCTGTTGTTATTACATCAATACATCACCATTTCAAATCAAGACATACATGTGTGGACATTGATCATTTATTTTGCAGTGCAACTATTAATTCATTGTCGTCACCATGTTTGTGCATTACTGTGAATGTGCTGTGACTCAAAAGTAAATGCGAATCAGGGCATCCCGTGCTCTCTGGCCATCATGTGCACCCCCAGGGGGAGGCGGTGCCATCCCATCCCCATCTCCATCTCCATCCCCATCTCCATCCCCATCTCCATCCCCATCTCCATCTCCATCCCCATCCCCATCCCCATCTTCCTCATCTGCGTCTGGTGGCATTGGGATGTTCCTGCGCAGGCATATATTGTGCAGCATGGCACATACCAGCGTGATTTTGCCCGTCTTCACTGGGCTGTACAGCAGTGATCCGCCAGATCTGCTCAGACAGCGGAAACGGGCCTTCAGCAGTCCAAATGTCCTCTCAATCATTCCACGTGTGCGGATATGTGCCCTATTGTATGCCTCTTCATGCCTGTTCCTTGGTCTCCGTACAGGTGTCATCAACCATGGCGTGAGTGCATATCCCGCATCACCTACATGGGATGTAGATGGGGGAACATGTCAGTGTTAGTGGCATCATGTCCTCATCTGCTGCTGTGCATTCTTGTATCATCATTCATTCATGCATATGAACCATGCAGTGTCTGGAGGTATGTTTTGGCCATCACGAGGAATGTCGCTGACTGCATATGGGCCTACACATTTACTTGCATGTTTGCTGTGCCCTGCGGGTGACATTTGATTGTGTGCATGTCATGGTGCAGTGCTGTCCACACATGGCAGAGTGACTTCACTGTACGGAAGTAGTAAATACTCGTCGTATCATTTACACGCCTCTCGTGCATTTTGGGGCAGTGTTTCAATTGAGGGTGGGTGTCTGCAGTGGCACAGGGTTCATGGGACAGTGACGGGATTGGCTGTGGCAGTGTGTGCACGGGCACATTGTGGTGCCCTGTCATGTCTTCCTTCATGATGTTTGGCATCCGCTGTGTATTTGGTAGATGGAAGGGGGGTGATGCATGTGCGGTCACAGCGGCACACTCACAATGCTCATTGCCTGGACACACACACACCACTCCGACAGGGTTGTAGCATCGTCAGCTGTACTCACCCAATAGCCACGTGCTTTGTCCGGCATAGCGTTCCATGTACCGTGGCAACGTGGAATTCCGCAGTACCATTGAGTCATGTGATGAGCCTGGGAAACGTGCGCAGCAGTGTGTAATCAGTTGCATGGCATCACAGACCATCTGGACATTCAAAGAGTGATACTGTTTCCTATTGCGGAACACCGCCTCAATTGCATGTGGTACTGTCAGCTCGACGTGGGTGCAGTCAACTGCGCCTATGCAATTTGGCATGCCTGCTATGGCATGGAAGGCCAACTTGGTGGCAATGACCCCGGGGAGGGTGCGGGGTAGGGCTATGTGTTCCGACACATGGCGCAACATGGCATCCAGTACCTGTACCAGGACTTTTGAGAAGCACGGTTGTGATATGCCGTGCAGCTCACCAACCGTGTGTTGATAGGTGCCAGTGCCAAGGAAATGCAGAACTGAGACAACCTTCAAGAGGGGGGGGATGGCAGTGGGGGTGTCAATTAGGCTGCTGATGTTGTCCTCAATCATGGCGGTGATGTGCAGGATTGTTGCACGGTCCAGCCGGTATAAGGTGTGGATCTGTCCTGGGGTGAGGTTCCAGGGTGAGGCCCTGATGCGTGGTATTGGTGGCTGGCGGCGGGGTCGGGCTGGCTGGGCAATGGGGTTTGCCATGGCTGCAGGGTTGGCTGGTTGCCGCCTGCGCCTCCTCCGCCTACGCCTCCTCCTCTGCGCCATTGCTGCCACCATGTGCAGTACTGCCTGTTGGTTGAGTAGGCCCAGTCCCAGTGCTACTAGCCCTGCTGCCTGCATGGTTCTGTGTTGTGTTGGGCTGGGTGTGGCCCTTTTGTAGGCTCCCAGTGGCCTGCTAGGTCCAGCTGGGCTGATTTGGTGCACCTGTGCCCTGATTCAGTTCAGCCGGCAGTGTATAACACCATGTTCGCGGTGGCGGCGGTTCCGCCACCGTGATCACGGTATTTCCGCCATTTTTTTCCCGGTATTTCCGTGTCCGCGCTAGTTGTGATGCTCACGGTGTTTCGTGTTGCCGGTAACGGAGGGGTTTCCGTGCAGGCGGAATTAAGGGGAACCCTATTTCCGCGGTGGCGGTTTAGGGTGGTGCTATTACCGGGGCCGCGGGTCATGATTGCGCGGACATGCAAACGGTGCCGGTATGGTTTTACCGGCAGTGTTAATTCCGGACCGGAGTACTTGTAATGAGGCCCATTGTGTACTGGTCCAAAAGAGTGTATACTGCAGCAGGATCGAGAAGTTTGAATTGTCCAGTTTCTGATGACTCTTCAATTATTTCAGTTGTTTCCCTTAAGCTTTCTTCAATATTTATTTCCTTGTAGTATTCGTTGTTGTCTTTTAGATATTGCAAGGCTTGTCTAACTTTATGTAAGTCCACCAGTTGTTGTCAAATTTTTTTGTCTTCTGTTGGTACACCATTTACCAAGACAATTAAAGAATGCTCTATTGAATGTTGCACTCCTAGAGGTTGTACATTTTCTGTTAGATCTAATGGCAAGTAAACGACTTTGCCACAAATGCCTTTCACCAATTCAGATGGAGGTAATTTTGCTGTTTTTGGGTGAAGGCGTATAATTGCTTGAAATGGGTGAACTGTTTGAATTATAATGCTCTCATACAAATTGAGTTGTTGCAGGGTTTTTGGTATTGGGAACAATTTCAAATTATTTGTGATAGCACGTGAAGGAGTTTGGTTGTTGTCTAGTTTTGTAGTGCAGTAACTACAACATATTAGGGTTTCACTTATTTGATATTTGTTTTCGGCTAAAAGGTAGAGAGCTAATTCAAACCATTTGGAATCTTCATTGTCTTCTATTTTGTATGCTATGTCTATATTTTTTGTGTTCCTTTTGTAAAACGTTCTGCAGCAACACACACACACATGGTTTGGTATTTCAGCCGATGCACTTTTAAATTTTAGTATTTCTTTTTTGTATGTGTGTAATAGAAGGTTGCTATGTGCAGAAATGATGGTAGTCTGTTCTAAAACTATTGCATTTTGTAAGTGGCTTTCACTTCC
The DNA here is from genome assembly GCF_040938575.1 of Ambystoma mexicanum. Taxonomy (NCBI): domain Eukaryota; kingdom Metazoa; phylum Chordata; class Amphibia; order Caudata; family Ambystomatidae; genus Ambystoma; species Ambystoma mexicanum. Next base: position 670,566,692 of record NC_090924.1, on the reverse strand, counting down.
AAAAAATTTTCTCTGGATACGGTCAATTTCTTCTTGTAGATATTTGGGTGTACCATGCAGAAGAGTGTTTTTTAAATTGGCTAATTCTGAAGCTGGACCTTTAGCATAGTATATTTTATACACTAGATTTCTTACATTTGAATGATGTATTGATATCCTTTTGATATCATGGAAGGTGCTTATGCAAATAGGTCCAGAAATGCAGGCTAATGAATGTCCTTGCAGTCCTGTGTATTTGCGCATTGGACAGATATCCATATTTTGCAGCACTTTCATTTTAATTTTGTCTTTACTTTCCACATATTGATTGAGGAACTGATGTAAAGATTTGAAAGATTTGTTAGGAATGGCACACATTGACATGCACAGCCATTTGTATACTGGACGGTCTGGTTTAGTCGAATTGAGAGGTGATTCTGAGTTTTCAAGGGATACTTTTCTAAGCCGTGTTTCTTGTTCCATGATGCTATTATTGATTTTTTCATACACTCGTCCACTGCTGTGGATGGCAATTGTGTTTGTTTGATTTTGTTTGTATGCTTCTTCATTAAAATATGGTTTTGTGGTTGTTGTGTGACTCCTTTCACCTACACAAATATGTAAGAAGTTATTTTTGTTCACATTCCATTTATTGATAAGTTTCTTTTGTAGTTTGGTACGTAGTTTTGTTAGTGGTTTCATTCTATTTAACACTAATATAAACAACTTCCTTTTGAGAATGATTGCACTGTCCACAAGACCTTGTAGGATTAATTTTCTATGGTAGGTTTTAAGGGTTGAGGATGATTTCGGTCCTCTTCTTATTAGGTTCTGAATGGCGAAACATTTTTGCTAAAATACTTTTTTTGCTATAGGTTCTTGTTACTATATCAGGATTAATAGGAGCATTGTTAGCAGTACTGGTAGCCATTTTTTTGTGAAGAGTTTTGTGTTTCGTGGCACATTTTGTTGGAGGAGGTAAAGTTTTGGTAGTTGAAGCTTCCTTTGTTTTGCTAAACGACTGTATTAGCTGTTTTGTTCCTACGTTCTCTACAAACTCTGCTACAGATGGATGGTTAGGCTGGGCACTTTTATTCTTATTTGCTCTACTTCTGCGTTCCTTTCTACGAACTTTCTTTTTGGTAGGCCTTTTTTGGGGTCTGTTGAAAAAAAGAAGGCATGGTTTGGTCTGTTGTACAATGTATGTGTGCTGTGTGCATGCGTGCATGAGTTTGATGGGCAAGCTCTTTGTGGTGGTGTGTGAATGTGCATTGGCCTCTTACAATGATTTGGGAAGGCTATTTTTCTGTTTGCATACTACTACAATGTGCTTCAGATGAGAGTAGAAAGTGGGCTAGTGGTTAGGAGAAGCATTAATAGTGAACGTACTAGCATAAAATTGAAACAGCTATTTGATTTCTAGTACTAACATTTTAATGGTTCTGTATGTTATTTGAGTTCCAAACATACAGGGATTTGTGATTCATTCTGCCTGTTATTCTTTGTTTAATAAATGGGGATTTGTGGGTAGAATGGTCAGAAATCACTGTTTGCTTTGGTGCGCAAATTAAATACATAACACACACAGTCTGTTTGAGGAATAGTTAGAATATAAAGGTCGTACTGTACTTACTTTTTTTTGCAGAATGACCAGGTTTCTTCGGATATGTCGTTTGCAATGTAGATGCTGTTGACTTTCAGGAGAGTAGTCTTCACTGCGATTGTAAAAAGAAGAAGTTAGTAACTTTGTGTGTTTAAAGCAGTGATGTTACTGTACATGTTAATTTTGCATTTTTCATCAGAGTATTCGCCTTTGATAGTTCAACACAGTGCATGTGTGGATTTCACTTCACTATGTGCTGCCTTTCTATGTTACTTGCAGCATATCAGTTGCACGTGCTTCAGAAATGAGTGCAATTTTTAAGTTACGAAAATGCCTTGTTTCTTTTAAGCTGTGTTATCTATAGCAGAGAGGTTTGTAAGTTATAGGTCATTATAGTAAATGGGAAACATTTCTGTACTTTCATATTATAAGTATGATTTCGAAAAATCGGGAGACCCTCGAAGGGAGATGTCACCACAGCAATTGGGAGCGTTTACTTCTTCTCATATGATCGCATTGGAAGTAGCATTTATGTAGGTGGTACACAGTAAAACATTGTGCCATTTTCTAATGTAAAATCAAGTTTTGCACTAAATAGGGAGGGTTGTAACGTATGAATAGGTTATGCGGGAGACAGTAAGAAGTAGTTTGGTTTGTCAATGAAAAATCTGACATCTTGTACTTAAAGGGGGAGCTTTGGTATGTATTGGCTATGCAGATTTAGTGGTATTAATTTGTTTAAATGAAATCATAAGGGTTGCACATGTTCTCTGATTAAAATATGCATACCTGTAGTTTGTACGCATGCATGTGCGCATGCATGGAGCTGTAGGTAGAAATCAGCAACACTTGCACAGTAGTTTTTGAAGTAGGTGCTTTGCAATGATATGCAACTTGCATTCAGAGTGATCAATAGTACATTTGAAGTGCGAGAATTCTGATGACGGAGTTAGATGTAGGGATGGTTAATGTGATTGGTGAATGGTTGTGTGACTGCTTAGCTGTGTCCAATGAGGAAATGGATTTGCGAGTGATGTGGAAAGGGTGGAAGGACTGGCTAAGAGTTACGTGCCGCACAAAGACAAAGCTTGCCCGCGGGTAGGGCGTGTCACATACGGGTTTCTACAGCAAATCCAGCATGGAAAGGGGACTGTGGGCATCAGCCAATCAGATGTTCACATTGTTCTTTTGTGTTGAAAGAAAGTGCATATACTGCAGATGGCAGAGGCGCGGAGGGTCAGGGTTTTGGTTTTGGAGATATTTTTGTCCATGCTTTACAGCACTATGGCGAAAGTAGGCATGTGGCACATCATTTTGATGTGAGAGGAGTGGAGGTGGTGTGGAGCGCTGAGACTGATCGCAATGTTGAGTCAATTCTCCAAGTTTGCACCGAGATGCGTAAGATGACCACTCCTCATGTGATACTTTTGCACTACGATGCTCGCCATTTGGGCTACGTGAGTTCACGTACTTTGTTGATAGATTTGGAACAGTTGGTTCCAGCAGTCATGAACATCTTTCCAACTGCAAAATTAAATTTTTCTGGGTTACTCCCTAGAGGAAAATGGGACAACAGTTCTGTTTTCTGTCCTGATCAAAGTATTGGGAGGTGTAATATCAATCGTGGCATGCATGCTTTTATGTTACGTGCTGGTATGTTTTTCTGCAGCCACAAGAACATTGTTCCCAATAATGCAGCTTATTTTAAAGCAGATGGTGTTGCGTTATCTTCTTTGGGAAATGCCATGTTCTTTTGGAATGTGAGGCTTGCTTTGGAGAAGGTTCTGTAATGGTTGTAGGAGTAAAGTAAGAACAAAAAATATTTTTAAAAAAACAAAATAACAGGTGTCTGTAAGGCATCTGCCCAAAAAAAAAGGCTCTTTTCAGAGCCCACCTTAAAGGGGAAAAGGGGAATAATATTTAAATGTACAGTCATCACGCTCTGATCCTGTATGTGTCTGCAAACATGGCGGTAGTTTGCTGTTGGCGCCTATTAGCAACAGGGATTCTGGGGTGGAGACTCATGCAAATGAGAATGTGCGAAGGTAGGGATTGGTCAGTAAAGGTCAGTGGATGTGTCCTGTGCAGAGAAATTTAGGGAAATGCGCAAGTTTCCCGCTGGTCATGCGCCAAATCCATGCATGTCGCACACGGGCACACACGTCATCAAACGGCGTGCGCTACGCGCACAGCAAAAGCGCACATAGCGCGGCGCACACAACAAAAGTGGGCGGAACAGTGGGTGTAACACGTGGAATGGGGAACAACGCGTGAAAAAGAAGGCGTAACTGGGGAAGTACTGCAGTGAACTACACGGAACGCCCACACGCACGCGAACAACCCGTATTCATGGATTTGAATACGGGAAACCCGCGCACGGCAAAAGACGCGCACAGGCGTCAACGCGTCCACCACACGAAGGCAGGCGGAAGCGTCCCCTCACGCTCTGATCCTGTATGTGTCCGCAAACATGGAGGTAGTTTGCTGTTGGCGCCTATTAGCAACAGGGATTCTGGGGTGGAGACGCATGCAAATGAGAATGTGCGAAGGTAGGGATTGGTCAGTAAAGGTCAGTGGATGTGTTCTGTACAGAGAAGTTTAGGGGTCGATTCATGGAACAAACGTGCGCCGAAAATCCCAGTGCAATCAGGCGCAAGTTTGCGCAAGCATGAGAAATCAAGCGCACGTGCACGCGTGCGATACAAGGAAGGCGCTGCGCTAGTTTCCCGCTGGTCGTGTGCCAAATCCATGCATGTCACACACGGGCACACACGTCATCAAACGGCATGTGCTACGCGCACAGCAAAAGCGCACATAGCGCAGCGCACACAACAAAAGTGGGCAGAACAGTGGGTGTAACACGCGGAATGGGGAACAACACGTGAAAAGAAGGCGTAACTGGGGAAGTACTGCAGGGAACTACACGGAACGCCCACACGCACGCGAACAACCCCTATTCATGGATTCGAATATGGGAAACCCGCGCATGGCAAAAGACGCGCACAGGCGTCAACGCGTCCGCCACACAAAGGCAGGCAGAAGCGTCCCCGTGCACAGTATAAAAGTGTGCGCAAACAACAAACACGTATATACAGCTACGATGAATGCCCCATTTGTCGCAGCACTGATCATGGGACACCGCAGGAGGAGGAGAATAGCCAGGGCACGCATTTTCTCACCACGGACAAGCCTTTTTGGGATGCCTGACGACCAGGTCTACGGCAGGTATAGGTTTCCACCCCATATCATCCTAGACCTGGTCAGGGAGTGGGAAGATGACCTTACATCCCCCACCCTTTGCTCCCAAGCATTGAGCCCCTTGGAGAAGGTGCTCAATGTCCTGCATGTTTTGGCCACTGGGTCATTTCAGCGGACCACTGCCATAGTGGGGGGGGTCTCACAGGCCACGCAGTCACGCTGCCTACACCAGGTCTTGCCAATCATGACAGCGCGCCCCTCAGTCCGCAGGCACATATACATGCCCAGAACACCCGCAGAAAGGCAGGCCATTGTCCTGGATTTTTACAGGGTGGCACACTTCCCCAAAGTGCTCGGTGCCATAGATTGCACCCATGTGGCCCTACATCCACCTAGGGCCACTGAGCACATCTACCGAAACCGCAAGCACTGGCATTCCATCAACGTACAGGTGGTATGTGATGCAAAGGGAATCATCACCTCTGTCTATGCAAACTACCCTGGCTCCACCCATGAAAGTTTCATATACAGAATGTCCGCCCTGAGCCGGGCCCTGGAAGCTGGGCAGCATGGTGACACATGGCTCGTAGGTGAGTACAAATGCCTGTGCACATGCATGCAAGTCACACACAGACAAATACCCAAACCCTAATAATCTCAACTATTATCACCTCCCCAGGGGACAGTGCCTACCCTCTGAGCAACCACATGATGACGCCAATCCGGAACCCCACCACACCACCCCAGGTAAGATACAACGCAGCCCATATTGCAACCAGGGCCATAGTGGAGCGCACATTCGGAGTGCTCAAGTCACGCTTCCGCTCCCTTGACCGCTTTGGCGGGCAGCTACTCTATGCACCCCCAGTAGTGTGCAGGATCATTGTAGAAGCATGTGTCCTGCACAATGTTGCAACACGGCAAGGCATACCGGTGGACATGGTGGTGCCCCCACATCTCCAACCACAGGCACTGCCCATGGGAGGGGATAGGGCACGGGACGAGGAAGCCCGGACCCAGCTTGTGGCCACATTTTTCACCTAAACTCCCACCCCTGCGGAGTGCACACAGGCCTGGAACATACCAGGTGACAATTGATGATGACAAAGAGACAGTCAACTGTCACAACCTTACCACCCTGAGATTGTTGCTATGGAAGTGCCACATTGTGTGCATCCCTAGCTACTTAAACACAAGCTATCCTGTGTGACCAGAAGGTACACATATGATATATGATATGATATGATATGGCATTTGTAACGCGCCTATATACAAGTGTTGCAAGGCGCGACGAAGCAGGGAGGGGGGAACAAGGGAAGACAGACAACGATCCTACTAGGCCAGGTGTCATTTAGATCGCGCAAGTGCAGGGGTAGGTGGAAGGGAAAAGTGCAAGGGGAAGGGGAGGTGGGGGAGTGCAGTACAGGGTAAGTAGAATAAAAAATAAATAAATAGGCCAGCTGGTGGCAAGTGCAAAGGTAAGTGCAGACAAGTGCTGGGAAGGGGGGGCTGTAGGGATACAGAGACAGTCTCGCAGTGCAGGGGTTGCCAGGGAGGCAGTGCAAGTGGAGAGTGGCTGGGCCAGGGACCGAGGTCAGTGAGAGTGGCCCAGTTGCAGATTCAGTGCAGTTTCAGTGAAGAAATTAGCAAGGGAGAGGGAGAGAGAAAGCAGAAGCAAAGAGGAAGGTGTTGAGGTGCTTCCTGAACCGGAGATGGTTCTCCTCAAGTTCCAGGGAGGCAGGAAGGCTGTTCAAGAGGGAGGCCCCTGCGGCGGAGTGAGATCTACCCCCAGCTCGTTGCTTCGAGAAGCGGCTGACCCTGACATGCAAGGTGTGAATCACACACACCTGCAAAACAGGCCATGACCATCACTGTTATGTCACTCAAACCCTCCCAAACCACAACATGACATGGCAAGCAATAGCCATATTTATTTATTTATTTATTTTTTACATTTATAAAGCGCTCACACAGCCCGCAGGCATCGAGGCGCTGTTACAGGAATTGTTAGTTTTTTTTTTTTTTTTTTTTTTTTTTTTTTACACCAACACAGTACCAATAAGGTACACATTGCCATGTGAAAAAGGTAAATTGGCATCAGACAATGATGCCTGACATGGAATCAGATGAAATGACTGACCAACAACCTCCCACCCAAAATAAGTCATTCCCAAATGCATCACAAAAGTAGTAGCCGCAACATAACAAAGAATGCCTGTCTACATGCACATTGTGCATTGCAAAATCAACACAGCAGCTTCTGTGTGCTGTGTCCAACTCCTGCAACACACTGCTCAGCGCACAGAACAGTGAACAGCCATTGTGTGTGATGCACACCCTGAGCATCACATCTAAGCGACAAACCACATCAAAAAGCAAAATAGGCATGTACAGGATCCATATTTGGTCACAGAACATGTGCTGCAGGGACACAGTGGGCAGCAGAAGGCAAACAAAATTTACATGTGGATATCGAAGGGTGGTTGTACATGTAGTGCATCATAGTGCGAGTGTGCGGGTCAGCAAGGACATACACTCAACATATGCATGTGCAATCAATTGACCATCAGTGTCCTCTACACATCACATGTGAACATTCACCATGTGTACACCCCAGCACGTCAAACCACAACTATCCCCTCACACCTGAAAGGTAAACACAACACATGAACATGCATTGATCAGCAGAACACATCATATACATAGGATACCACAATTACAATGTCAGGGTTCCCATCACACTGCAGGGCAAGGCAACTATCAACAACAAAACACCCCTCCTCCCTCACAAATGACCATGACCCACTGAACAACTGCACCTGGGTCATGGAGCCTTCAACCCTCAATTTCACCTGGCCACAGGATCACCCTTCCCCTTCGTCACCATCTCCCACCTTGTGTGTTAAAAGTTGCCTGCACCCTCAGAGTCCACCTTCATTTGCAAAGACACAAAATCCAAGGCAGAAAAACGAACCAGAACAGCCTCCAGTAGATGACTTGAAGTAGCAGTACCTCTCAAAGTCCAAGTACTACCACAATGATGTAACAACCAAGGTAGCACAGTAAAACAATGTCACAACAGGATGTAAACCATGTGTGGTACATAACATAGAATGATGCACCACGAACGGATGTGTACTGTCACAGCTCCCGTGTGCAGGCGCAGGAGTGGCATGAAACAACCACCCCCACCGTGGCCTGGATGCCTGCAAGGTCAAACTCACACAGGCCTCTGAGACCCTGGTGGGGAAGGAGGGTCAAGGATATGCAGTTGGGACAGCCGTTGGCATACTGGATAACTGGAATGAGGGGCAGGAGAGGGGAGTAGGAATGACACGTGAAAGTAGGGAATGCACTAAAATGGAGTACTTGCATTAACACATACACAATCATAACAAACTTGTACATCATTGTCAGGGCCTTCCGGAGTCCAGGCGCAGGAGGGGCACGAACCAACCACCCCCTCTAGGGTTTTGGCGCCTGCAAGCTTGGGGCTTACACAGGCATCCGCAACCCCAGCGGGTAAAGAGGGTTAGGGAACGTTGGTTGGATAGGTACGGGAAGCAGGAACAACGGGTAGAGGGTACAGGGTTTAGAATTGGATAGGACTCGGGGTGATCATGGAAAAAAAAACATATCAAATTGAATTAGACATTCATCCATGCATCAGTGCACCCCCATGTAGAGCAGTTTGAAAGAAAAACAAGAAGACACTCAGCTCTGGTTTTGAGTGCTGGCCTCCTGCCTGCGCACTCTCAGGTCCGGTTACAGGAGCACTTCAATGCTGCAAAGAGAGCCACAGTTAATAATCTGTGTGTGCCCATAACACACAAACACACCACCAAATATGCCCCATAGCAAGAAACTACTCTACAAACAGACAATCTGGTGTGGATGCTTCGTACCCATAAGTAACATTGCCCCTGTGATGGTTCATACACAGTCAATAAAGTAAGTCAGGCGCCGGTGGGTGCGTGGCAAATGGAACACCAATGTGTCACGATTCACACAACATGCAATGTTCCCTGGGTAAGCAGACAGACGCATATAGCAATGTATGACTTCAGAAAAAGTCGTGTCCCACCATGACCGTAAAAAAATAAGCAGTGCATGTTTCAAAATGTACATGGAAATGAAATGCACTGCACCCGAGTCTGTCCCTTGCTGTATGTCCCTGTGAGCTGCTCCTTTCCATGTCTCGGAAGGCAACATGGGTGATACAAGTGCCTCAATGGCCCATGGTGAACCGGAGGGTATGTGCCACTGCCCCTGCAGGGGCCCATGGTGAAACGGAGGGTATGTGCCACTGCCCCTGCAGGTGCCCCAGACAACCTTACAATCAACTAGCCATCAGTCCACCAACACATCTGAGCTGTATTGTGTGCTTCAACACCAATATTCGTCCAAGTTCACCGTCAGCGCTGCTACTAAGCCTGCATGTGCAACTGGCCTGGTGGAAGCTTTGCTGTGTTGTGGCCCCCCTGTGCTGCTCACCTTGCCTGGAGTTCCTTGAAACACATCAGCAGTTCTAGGATGTATGTCTGCAATCCCTGTTCCTCTGCTTGTGCACACATGTGCATGTGGGCACCAACAAACGTGTCCAGAATCCAGACGTCCAATGGGCCATGTCTGCTGGCAAAGGTGGTCTGGAGGCTCATCCCCCTGCAGAAAGGGCATGACACACATGATTAATGCTTTAGAGTCATCTGTGTGTGTCTCTTCAGGCATCTCATTACTGGACCATGTCAGAGACGTACATCAGAAATCACACCATCAGTCCGTCTTTCACATCCAAAGTGTGGAACACACTATCAACGGCATGAATTGCAACAAGCACGTGTACAGTAAAGATAAGAAACATACTACTCAATGCATAGCAATGAATGTACACATTAATCATGAAACACCCCATCTAGCAAAAGCAGAACAGTGGTCAATAACACCACAATCATCCCCACTAGGGGTGTTAACACAAGTTACACAGCACCAGACATGCCACAGATATGACAGTCCAAAGCCCTTGTGTAATAGGCTGTTACAACGAACCTCCTTGTGAGCCCATGGATAAGGGAAGCAGGAGTGGCATATGTGAGTCAAGGACCCCAAGCAGCAAACACATACACAAGACAAGCCTGAAGGGCCCAGCTGGAACAGACAGTGGATGCTTTCAAAAGCCACAAAGCACCGCACCGTCACACGAAAGCACAATAGACAAGCAATTTTAAACTATATTAACTAATTACACTAACTATGAAAAACCTACATTACCTAATTAAACTAACTATCAAACAGAAACTTAACTAACTAAACTAAAAGAAAAATCAAAAATGGCCACATACGACCCGGGGGGGGGGAGTCACCCAGGAGGGGGGAGGTACAGGGTGCTGCTCAACACCCACATGCGATGATGCTGAGCCAAAAAAAAAATCTCCATGGGCTCAACGCCTGCACAGCCCGACCTATGTGGGAGATAGATGGTTGTCCGAGTCTGGCTCATCCTGGAAAGGAGGACGTGGCACAGTAGCCTGGCCATGCCTAGCCGCAGCTTGCCCCTCGACGGCAGCAAGTCTGCCGGACGGGTGAGCCTGGTTCTGTGTGGCGATGTGACGTAGGTCTGCATGCAGAACCTCACGTGATACACGTGCTTCCTCTTGCAAGGTAGCACGTGTAACACGGACTTCCTCCTGCAAGGCCTGGCTGGACAACCGCTGCACCTCCCAGCAAGCCTGTAGCTCAGCCGACATGGTACGCTCAAGCTGTGATCTCCTCTGCCCGCTGCCTCTGGGACATCATATGGACACCTAGAGTGGATTTGAGGGAAGCATACTCCTCCCTCCATGTGCGCCTCTGCGTGAGCAGCAATTGCTTGACGCAGGGACGTCATTTCAGCCTGACGTGCCCTGTCTGAAGCCGCCATGCCCAGCCTGAGCAATCGGGCCGTGGACCGTGCCGCCTGCTGCTGGAGAAGCACCTGCTTAGCAGGGGGGAGCACAGATCGGGCCACACGCTCCATGCTCTCAGCGATGTTCTCCATTGCTGCCCCCTGAAGTTCTGAATTGGCAGTCATGTCTTGCTCCCACTCAGTATACTGCGGTTGTGCGCAGTGACCGTGTTGCTGGGCTTGACCCCTGCGGGACCCAAGGACCAGGGGTCCTCGCTGTGTTGGCACCGCCCGTGGCTGCACGACTGCATGCCCCCGTCGACGTGATGTCCCAGGCACATCAGTGACTGGTGTGGAGGGTGACCCTGCGTCCCGATCCACCACAGGCGGAGGTACCAAGACTGTCTGACCCCTCAGTGCAGGTGTCGCGGACAGAGGAGTGTCCACATCAGAATCCCTCACCCCTGACACATGGACTTGATGCTCATCCAACTCGACATGGACGTCAGAGTCATCATCAGGGCTGGACTCATAGGCAGCCAGAGACAAGATGGACTGTAGCACTTGGGGGTTTTCGTGGCCTACCACCCAACGACCCCCACTTGTGCCGGGTTGATGTAGTGGTAACAACCCTGTGTCTGGAATGACAACACCATCCTCCGGCTCCATTGCGTCATCACCTGAAAAATAGAGAGAAAAAAGGTCACTACACATGTCAGAAGCATACAACACACACACACACACCGACAACAAACACATCAGGCAGACATGTGACACACAAAATAGAACCTGGCATGCATGCTGGGTCAACTTTGAATTGCTTCTGTGATCAGACCTGTTGAAAGGTGGCAGTTTGCATAGAAGTGGGTCTATGCAGTGCAGCAAATGTGTATGTCACTCACTACCTACATGTGCAAGGACTCCATGGTGTGTGTCAGGAAATGTGAAGGCAGTGCAAGGTCAAATTCAGGCATCACGTGCAATGTGCATTCAATGAGTAGCATATCTACAAGCAAAGCACCCCTCCACCCAAGTGCAAAAGCAGGGATGCCTAGCATGGTATCAAAAGGCTGACCATAGACCTGTGTATTGACAGGCAGTGTTGACTGGCATCAACAGCTTAATGTGATTCAAGTGACAACACTGCAAATGATGATGGGACAGTAAGCAGGACACATGATGAAAACTCTGGAGGCCGCCCACGTGTGAAGAAGACACTACAACAGTCGGACAGAGTCATTGGCATTTACACAGGCTGAGGCCTGTGACCCACACAGATTGTCAGACCCTAAACATGTGTGCAACGCAGTACTGAGCCACAGTTGACATGGGAAGGCTGATGAGATGCCATGCAATGTATGTCACCCAGGACTTGTATTACAGTGATCATCCAGTCAAGGACACATAGGGGCATGCGTGCAATGCACATGGAGCATGAATGGGCACTCATGTCCCTGTGGGGCATATGACCTATGCACAGTACAAGTGAGATACCCTGCATCAGGTACTAAGGCTGTACCACACAGCATATGTCTGGCAGATTGTCCTCTGGAAGTTAGCATGTACACAGGACGCATGAACAGGAAAGTACCCAATGGCAAGATAGAAGCAGACCAGTGCAAAGGTGGAACTGGGGTGCAGAGTGGCGGAGGAGGGGCACGGGAGCATGCCTACATGGAGTACCCGCATGCAGGCAGAGGACACATGCAGGTCAGTCATGCTATGACATTGTGCCTGGGCTGAGAGGAAGGTCACCCCACGCCACATGCAGAAGGGCCAGTGAGCTGGAACATGGACCGGAGGGGTATACTGGTAACCAGCATGTGTGTAGGGTGCAATAGTGGTGATGTGGACAGTCCCCGTCTGCTCCACATGTCCACCATCCAGCAGAGCAGACATGGATCACGGAAGCATTGCATTACTTGCACATCAGAACCATGTACACGTCACATGTAGTGGCAATCATGCACAACATATCCCACAAGTAAAACGCACACGTCCTCAACAAACACGCAACAACACTCTCTGGACTGAGCATCAAAGTCCAGCATCTCTCCCACTCCTTCGACCGATTCAGGTGGTATGAACTCTGCAATGAGTGACTCATGCGGAGTGAGCTCTTCCTCCTCTGGTGCAGGCCCACCGCCAGTCACCAGAGTCAAGTTGTAACTTGAGGCACGCTTAGCCTTAGCGCTGCGTTTGAGGTCATTCCAACGCTTTTTGCACTCTTGCGCCGTGCGCACCTCATGGCCTAATGAACTGACATGTTCCACAACTTGCTTCCAGTGGGTGTCACGGTGGGCAGCCGTAGTCTGACTATTGGCACCCACTAGCATGTCACGGCTGTGGCCCCGCACGTAGTCCACAAGGAAGTCCAGTTCCTGCTTGCAGAAAGGCTTCTTCCTCGACGTGCAGGAGGTCGTGGCTGTGTGTGGGGTCCCAGCCTGTGCTGCAGGTGCAACCTTCCTCCTCTTGGACTGTGGTGCAGACCCTGGCTGGCTAATGCTGCCCTGACCAGTATGGCCAGTGGGTTCGGTGGATTGAGCCAAGGGAGTGGCAGGTGGAGGGACGACCAAAGGCCTGACTTGTGTCAGTGGCAGCTGGGTGCCCTCTAATGGACCCTGCGCAGCAACATCCGCTGTGGCAGGGTCATTGACCGCAACGGTCCTGGTTGGCAGACTCACAACCGGTTTGTTGTTGGGTGCATCTGCCCCTGCACTTGCCAACACCCGGCTGTTCGGGGCAGCAGATGACATAACTGCCCCAGGGACACGTGTCTTGGTCAGAGCAGCCCTGCATGCCCCTACGGTTTCCCTCCTGTCCTGTTGTAAATCTTCCAAGGGCTCCTCAAGTGCCAACGCAGCCTGCGCTGGCAGACCCTGAGCCTGGGTGGTGGTGTCCACAGCTGCACTTGCAGCTACCACTACCCTGGGACCGTGGCAGACGATGGAACGGACTGCCGGGTCACACGGGCGCCAGTGCCAGATGCAGAAGCTGCATCTCCCGGAACCACAGGGGGTGGTGGCATGACTGCACCGACACATGGCACAACATTGTGCTCAAGTGGCGCACCCCTGCCTCTTCCCCCTCTATAGCCGCCCTGGACACCCTGGAGTCCCCCTACTCCCTGGTCACCACGGCCACGTCCCCGACCACACCCGCCACGAGGAGTACGCCCAGCTGAGGCGCCCCTCACCTTTGCTGGCCTCCCAACCATGTCATAGATGTAGTAGTGCCGGCACAGATGGAGTAGTGCCAATGGGAGGTGTAGAGCACAATTTACCTGGGAAATTGGGGTGAAGGGGGTGGGAAGCAAGATGTTAACAGCCCCCCTGCACCTGCAAGGCTGTATGTGACCCCGGTGATGTAGTGACGGGTCACGCAATGCTCAGGCACCCCAAAACTGCAGTAAAACCGTGCATGCAACCCGTGCGTGGAATCAACCTCCCGCAGTACGCAGTGGCACCCAGTAACACGAATAACGCGTACACATGGGGCACGCAGGCTACTATGACCTCGAAAATGGGTGCGATACACAGGGGCACCCGCAGTGGGAAAAATAGCGTGTGCGACTCACCGTCTGACTAGCGCGATGCAGAAAAACACGCGTAGCCAATACCCCCGCCAAAAGAAGAGATACGTCCTTGAGAGCTGTGAAGTTGTGATGGCGCGCGAAACAACAGGAAGCAGCAACACACGTCGGTCTCCACGAAAGGCACGTACAGCGACCTGCTGCCCCCGCTCACCTTTAACCCGTGCTGAGGGAAATGGCCGCGGGCGTCACGTCACTTACACGCACGGGCCCTTTCCTCGGATTACACGCATTCACACGCAGACGTAGAGTTTTTTTCATGCGCGCTGAACCACTATGCTAACGTCACGAGGGAAACGTCAGCGCACGCCCACCCGTGTTACGTCACAGAGGCGCTTACGCTTGAAGGGCCTTTGGTCCAATGAAAGCGCGTACGAGTGCTGACGCGCTTACGCGCTAAGGGCCTTTCCTCGAATCACACGCTGACGTGCACATTTTTCACGTGCCAAATCACTCCGTATCAAGCTGGCCATGCGGAAACACACGGAAGACCACGCTCCTGCCCAAAAGGCCGAGTCACTGCCCCCGAGAGCCCCGAGCACGCTCCCACCTGCCATCTGCTGCTGCCTGATTACCTGCTGCCCACGTGCCCTGCTATTTGCTGCCTGCATATCAGTCAGGGGTGCAGTTGCTGTGACCACCCCTGCTGGAACAGAAGACTCCCGACTGGGATACCATCGCTCCACAGCCCAGCCCCAGGACCCAGTTGCCCACCCACTCCTGCCTCTGGGGTTGCCATGTTGGGCACTATACCATCTGGCACCACTGGCAATCCCCAGCCAGAGAGGCAGAGGGCCACCAGCTTCACTGCCACCGAAGTTGGTGTCCTGGTGGAGCAAGTCCTGGGGCAGTATGATGCCCTCTTCGGAACAAGACGCACCAACAAGGAAGGACGGACTCGGATTTGGACGGACATCGTGACTGCCATCAATGCGGAGGGGGTGGCAGTCCGCGACTTCCAACATGTCAAGAAGCGCTGGGAGGACTTCAGGTCCAGGACCCTCAACAAGGTCCGGCGCCTCTTGAAGGCAGCGGATGCTAAGGGGCGCCGGGGCCACCTGTCGGAACATCAGATGAGAGTCCTGGAATGCATATGCCCAGCGCTCCACGTCCAGGTCCTTGAGAGGCAGACCCGTCTGGAGTCGAGCGGTAAGTGTACATGCATACTGATTGGAAGCTGTGCGTGTGGTGGTTTGCCAGTAGTGTGCAGGTTGTACATGTGATTTTCTAGGGCCATGTATGGATGTGTATGTACAGGGCTGTGAGGCAGACACATGCAAGTCCTTTCATGTGTGAGACACATGGATGGTGTATGTGTGGGTAAGCATGCAAGCCAAATGCAGATGTGTGAGCACACATGTTTGGATTACTGTGTATGTCAGTTGGCATGGTTGTGGTGTCACACATGGATGTTGGTTCCAGCTGCATGTATCTGCACTGTGTACATGTGCATGTGTGTCTATTTGACAAGGGTGCAACAGTGATGCAACATGGATGCATGTGACACTGATATGTGGAAGACTGATTGGCAGATGTGACATGGATGCCGATCTGAACACTGCGACAGTTGGCGGAGGTGTACACATGCATGTAAGTGTGGTGGCGTGTGTGCATGTGTAGTGCACTCCCTGTGTTTCATGTGATGTCTGGCTCACCTTTGGCTGCTCAAGCTGTTGTATGTGTATGGATGGTGCTGGCTGTTGCAATATGGCTGTGGAATAGCTCATGTGTGTGAGTCGAAATGACATGTGTGTTGGGGATTGTGATGCCATGTCTGAAGTTTGACAATGCCACTCATGTACAACTGTCATGTGTGTATGAGTCCATTGTACAGTGCCCTGATGCCTGTGTTTTATTTCTCCCTGTCTGCAGCGTCAACTGATGAAGAGGGCGGAGAAGGTGCTGTGGAGCACAGTGGCAGGGATCGCACACCAGCCGGAGACGCAAGGCCCGGCTCCCCTCCCAGGTTGTCATCTCGTCGGGGAGTGAGGAGTCTGGTGCCGCGTCCCAGGTCGCAGCTGCCCAGGGGAGGTCCAAGAGGCGGAGGTCGGAGTTGGACTCCTCGGCAGCAGAAGGGGCAGCTGAGACCCCACAGGGCCCAATGGAGGAAGATGGCATGGAGTCAAGTTGGTGGGGGGTTTGGTGGAGGAGGAGGCCATGCAAGGGACAGAGACGGGGTCTGGAGGTGGGGATTCCACTGGTGCTAGTGGTGCAGTGCAGGACCAGGGACAGGAGGCAGCACAGGCCGCCGCGGAGGTGCCTGTGTGCAATACTGTCCCTGATCCTGTCACTGCATCATCTTGCACCAGGAGGGATGCCTACGTCCAGACCCGTTCTCAGGGAGGGGATTGGCTTACACCAACTGGCCTTCCTCTCCCTGCGGATGGGGCTATCCGGCACCGGGTTGAGCCTGTCCTGGGTGGGGTGGCGTTGCGTCAACCTGCCATGCGAGGTGACCTGCAGTCTTTTCATGAGGAGACTGCATGTCTTCTCGCATGGCTCATTGACCGCGGTGACCCACTGGGACAGCTCACCATGGCCGGATTCCTCCGTTTCCTGGACCTTGTTCCAACCCCCTCCTCAATTAAACCCCCTATACCCCAGTCGTCCTCCGTGCCATCTTCCCACCCATGTATCACCTGGTTGCCCTGTGGAGCTGCCTCTGACCCTGCGGCCAGGCTGGTGGACAACAGATCCCTGCCACAGTCGGGAGTCGGACGTCCAGCAGGGGTGGCCACCTCAACAACTGCACCCCAGCTGGAGGAGGATGTGCAGGCAGCAGGAGCCAGGGCACAGGCAGTGGCACAGCAGCAGCAGCAACAAGGTGGGAGCCATGATGGCTTGGGGCCTTCATCATCGGAGGCGCAGGCATCGGCCGGAGGGCAGGAGGACCCTGGACGGGAAGCTTCTTCCGTGTGGCAGCGATTGGGCCATGTGATAGATGCGGAGTGGCAGCGGGCGGAAGAGGCACGGCTCACGATGGTCAGGGCGGAGAACTCCATGCATAGGGCCCTGAGGCGGGCCGAGTGCCTCGAGGCCATTCACAGGGACCTGGAGTTCCAGATGTCATCGTCCCTGCGAACCCTCGGGGCCATGGAAGAGGACCGCCTCCGGGACATCGAGCAGGAGTTCGATGATGCCCTGGCCCGGGACATCAACATGTGAGCCGTTGGACTTGCCCGCTGCCCTTGTAAGTAGTTAGATATTATTAGGTTTCCTTTGGTTTTTTCTTTATTTTGGACCTTTTGGACAATGGACCACATTTTTGTATATAGTTTTTTTATTAGGTAGGAGTTTTTGATAGGTTTCATTTCTTCAGTTGGGATCATGGACCCTGGATTGTTCATCTGTATATAGTTAACTGTTGGATTCTACTTTTTTGTTTGGATTTCCCCATGGAGCAATGGTTTTCACTTTTGTTTTGCCCTTGGGTTTCATTTTTGGAACTGTGACTTTGGACACCTTTCCATTGGATTATGATTTGTTGTTTTTCATTATTTTACAGACATGCAGCTTTTCCTTTTTAATTTCCATTGTCGTTTGTTTGATTTTAATTCCATTCATGTTGCTTTTAATACATTTTTTTCTTCCAACTTCGATGTGTGGTATTATCTCATTGGTTTCATGGATGTCATGATATGGGTTTTGACATTCACTTGCACCCATTGTGTGTGTGTGACGGACATGTGTTCATTTAGATACTTGGCATTGGGGTTGTATCATGTAATTGGCATTTCTATGTGGGTGGATGCAATACTTGGGTGGGTGTTTGGCATGTGGAGGCTGTCCATAAGGGTCAGGGATCTAGATTGTGATGACGTGTTGGCTGGGGGACATGTGTCGGGGCCTGCTGGCAGGTGCCCTGCACTGCTTGGGGGGTGGGGGTGCAAGGGGACATGAGTGGGGGCCTGCTGGCAGGTACCATGCACTGCTGGGGGGTGGGGTGCAGGGGGACATGAGTTGGTGATCAGTGGTGCAAGCGGACAGGTGGCTTGTCTGTAGTGCATGGCCATGGTGGATGGGCTGCCTGCGGGACATGACCAGGGGTGCGGGGTAGTCCCCTGTGATGTGGTCTGCCTGCAGGGGCCGTGGAGGGTGGAGAGGGAACACCTGGGAGGACCCACACTGCCAATTCACGTGTAGGATTCCCTGCGCACCCCCGAAATTCACGCACCCCGCTCTGACAGCTAAATCGCGTGTGAAACTTCCCGTGAACCCCTTAAATACACATACCCCACTCGCACAGGGCCTATCGCTGGTGAAACTTCACTCGAACCCCAGGAATGTTCGCCCTGTGCTAGCGAGCGGGGTACGTGTAGTTCTGGGGTACAGCGTGAAGTTTTACACGTGAAAGGGCCCTGTTGAGCGGAGTACGTGTATTCCTGGGGTTCGCGTGCAGTTTCACCCGCGTTTTCAGATGGGTACGTGTATTACGGGGTTCGCGTGAAGTTTCATCCGCGTTTTCATCAGGGTATGTGTATTAAGGGGTTCGAGTGAAGTTTCACCCGTGATTTCAGCAGGGTACGTGTATTCCTGGGGTTCGCGTGAAGTTTCACCCGCGATTTCAGCAAGGTACGTGTATTACGGGGTTTGCGTGAAGTTTCACACGCAAAAGGGCCCTGGTCGAGGGAGTACGTGAATTTCAGGGGTGCGCGGCAAGTTTTACACGCGAAAAGGCAACGCCCGTGCACAATACGTCACAGACGCGCTTATGCGCTAAGGGCCTTTGGTCCAATGATATTGCACTCGTGTGCTGACGCGCTTACTCACTAAGGGCCTTTGGTCCAATGATATCACGTACGTTTGGTGACGCGCTTACGCGCTAACGGCCTTTCCTCGAATTACACGCTGACGTGCAAGATTTTCACGTGCCAAATCACTCCGTATCAAGCTGGCCACGCGTACACACACGGAAGACCACGCTCCTGCCCAGAAGGCCATTTTCCTGCCCCCCAGAGCCCCGAGCACGCTCCCACCAGCCATCTGCTGCTGCCTGTCTGCCTGCTGCCCACGTGCCCTGCTATTTGGTGCCTGCACGTCAGCCATCTGCAGGGGTCCAGTTGCTGTGTCCACACCTGCTGGAACAGAAGACTCCCGACTGGGATTCCATCGCTCCACAGCCCAGCCCCAGGACCCAGTTGCCCACCCATTCCTGCCTCTGGGGTTGCCATGTCGGCCACTACACCGTCTGGCACCACTGGCAACCCCCAGCCAGAGAGACAGAGGGCCACCAGCTTCACTGACACCGAAGTTGGTGTCCTGGTGGAGCATGTCCTCGGGAATTATGATGCCCTCTTCGGAACATCACGCGCCAACAAGGAAGGACGGGAGAGGATCTGGGACGACGTAGTCGTTGCCATCAACACGGAGGGGGTGGCAACCCGCGACATCAAGCACGTCAAGAAGCGCTGGGAGGACTTCAAGTCCAGGACCCTCCACAAGGCCCGGCTCCTCACGGAGGGGAGCCGGGCACGCCTGAGTGCCATCCAGATTAGGGTCCTGGAACGTGTAGGCCCAGCGCTCCACGTCCAGATCCTTGGGAGGCAGCCCGGTCTAGAGTTGAGCGGTGAGTGGCCAAGCATTGCCGTGTGAGACAGGGCATGTTGCAGTGTGCTGGTAGTCTGATGCTTGCCTGTATGTGTGACATAGGCCATGTATGGATGTGTGTGTGCAGGGACATCATGGTCATGCATGTGAGACCAGTTATGTGTGAGCCACATGGTTGGTGCATGTGTTTTGAAGCAACATGGGGCGCTCTATGTGGAATGCACACATGAATGCATGGCTGTCTCTGTTCCTGGACATGGAGGGGGGGTGAGGAATGGGGGCTGATTTCATGTACATGTATGGTGCACATGTGTGTGTGTGTGCCTGAGAAGTGTGTGTGTTACTTTGAAACACCTTGGATGCATGTGACTTTGAAGGCAACATCTTGGTTTACAGGGGCCCTTCTACATGGATGTTGATGTTGGTTGCAGGCGCCCGGACTGTTTCTGCATGTGTGTTGTGTGCATTCACCCATGTGTTGTGGAATGACAGGATGGAAGTGACATTTGACAGTGCCACTCATGTGTTATTGCTTCCTGTCTAGGGTATTTTGTACTGTGCCCTGATGCTTGTGTTCTATGTCTCCCTCTATGCAGTGTCAAGTGAAGAAGAGGGCGGAGACGGCGCTGTGGAGCCAAGCGGCGGAGATGCCTCCACTGGGCGGCGACGCAAGGCCCAGCCACCCTCCCAGGAATTACCATCATCCGGGAGTGAGGGGGCTGGTGCTGCGTCTGCCTCAACGGCTGTGGCGCAAGGGCCGGGTGAGCCCCCAGAGGGGCTTCCAATGGCGGAAGACGGTGTGGAGACATCCAGGTTGCTGGTCTCCACAGAGGAGGAGGAGCCCGCTACTAAGCCGCACATGGGGCCTGGTGGGGGTAGTACCACTGGTGCAAGTGGTGCAGTCCAGGGCCAGGGTCAGGAGGCAGCACAGGTCACCGTGGAGGGGCCTGTGCATGTTGCTGTCCTTGACCCTGTGACTGCACCATCATGCACCAGCAGGGAGGCCCCGTCCCAGGCCCGTCCGCAGGTAGGGGAGAGTGCCATATCACCTGCCTCTCCACTACCAGCGGACGAGGGGTCCCGCAACCATATGGGATCTGTCCTGGTGGGTGTCGCGTTGCGGACGCGTGTCATTCGTGATGACGTGCGTTCTTCCTGGGCGGAGAATGCACGCCATCACGAAGAGCAGCGTCGTGACGTGGCACTGCTGAGAGGGGCCCTGGTCGGAGGGTTCCTACATGTGACGTGCATTCTGGCGGACCTCTCCTCCTCTGTGGGGGCTATGCGCCGGTCGTTCTCCACATCGTCTTCCGGCCCAGATTCCACCAGGGCCCCCTGTGGACCTGGCCTGACCAACACAGCCAGCTTGGTGGAGATCCCATCCCTGCCACAGTCGGGAGTTGGCGGTCCAGCAGGGGTGGACACCACAACTGGAGACCAGCAGATGGAGGATGTGCAGGCACCATCGGACAGGGCACATGGACAGCAGCAGCAGGAGCAGGCTGTAGGTGGGAGTAAAGATGGCTCGGGGCCATCAACTTCGGAGGGGCAGGCATCGGCCGGAGGGCAGGAGGACCCTGGACGGGAAGTGTCTTCCGTGTGGCAGCGGTTGGGCCATGCGATAGATGCGGAGCGGCAGCGGGCGGAAGAGGCACGGCTCACGATGGTCAGGGCGGAGAACTCCATGCATAGGGCCCTGAGGCGGGCCGAGTGCCTCGAGGCTATTCGCAGAGACCTGGAGTTCCAGATGTCATCGTCCCTGCGAACCCTCGGGGCCATGGAAGAGGACCGCCTCCAGGACATCGAGCAGGAGTTCGATGATGCCCTGGCCCGGGACATCAACATGTGAGCCGTTGGACTTGCCCGCTGCCCTTGTAAATAGTTATTTGGTTAGTATTAGGTTTCCTTTGTTTTTTTTATTTATTTTGGACCTTTTGGACAATTGACCACTTTTTTGTATATAGTTTTTTTATTAGGTAGGATTTTTTGATAGGTTTCATTTCTTCAGTTGGGATCATGGACCCTAGATTGTTCATCTGTATATAGTTAACTGTTGAATTCTACTTTTTTGTTTGAATTTCCCCATGGAGCAATGGTTTTCACTTTTGTTTTGCCCTTGAATTTCATTTTTGGAACTGTGACTTTGGACACCTTTCCTTTGGATTATGATTTGTTGTTTTTCATTATTTTACAGACATGCAGCTTTTCTTTTTTAATTTCCATTGTTGTTTGTTTGATTTTAATTCCATTCATGTTGCTTTTAATACATTTTTTTCTTCCAACTTCGATGTGTGGTATTATCTCATTGGTTTCATGCATGTCATGATATGGGTTTTGAGATTCACTTGCACCCATTGTGTGTGTGTGAGGGACATGTCTTCATTTACATACTTGCCATTGGGGTTGTGTCATGTAATTGGCATTTCTCTGTGGGTGGATGAAATACTTGGGTGGGTATTTGGCATGTGGAGGCTGCCCATAAGGGCCAGGGATCGAGATTGTGATGACGTGCTGGCTGGGGGACATGTGTCAGGGCCTGTTGGCAGGTGCCCCGCACTGCTGGGGGGTGGGGGTGGAAGGGGACATTAGTGGGGCACGAGTGGGTGCCTGCTGGCAGGTGCCTTGCACTGCTGGGGGGTGGGTGTGCAAGGGGACATGAGTGGGGGCCTGCTGGCAGGTGCCCCTCAGTGCTGAGGGGTGGGGGTGCAAGGGGACATGAGTGGGGGCCTGCTGACAGGTGCCCCTCAGTGCTGGGGGTGCAAGGGGACATGAGTGGGGGCCTGCTGACAGGTGCCCCTCAGTGCTGGGGGTGCAAGGGGACATGAGTGGGGGCCTGCTGGCAGGTGCCCCACACTGCTGGGTGGTGAGTGTGCAAGGGGACATGAGTGGGGGCCTGCAGGCAGGTGCCCCTGACTGCTGGGGGGTGGGGGTGCTGGGGGACATGTGTCGGGGCCTGTAGGCAGGTGCCCCGCACTGCTGGGGGGTGGGGGTGAAAGCGGACATTAGTGGGACATGAGTGGGTGCCTGCTGGCAGGTGCCCCGCACTGCTGGGGGGTGGGTGTGCAAGGGGACATGAGTGGGGGCCTGCTGGCAGGTGCCCCTCAGTGCTGGGGGGTGGGGGTGCAAGGGGACATGAGTGGGAGCCTGTAGGCAGGTGCCCCGCACTGCTGGGGGGTGGGGGTGCAAGCGGACATTAGTGGGACATGAGTGGGTGCCTGCTGGCAGGTGCCCCGCACTGCTGGGGGGTGGGTGTGCAAGGGGACATGAGTGGGTGCCTGCTGGCAGGTGCCCTGCACTGCTGGGGGGTGGTGGTGCAGGGGGACATGAGTGGGGGCCTGCTGGCAGGTGCCCCACACTGCTGGGGGGTGGGGTGCAAGGGGACATGAGTGGGGGCCTGCAGGCAGGTGCCCCTGACTGCTGGGGGGTGGGGGTGCTGGGGGACATGAGTGGGGGCCTGCAGGCAGCTGTCCCGCACTGCTGAGGGGTGGGGGTGCAAGGGGGTAATGCTTTGGTGATCACTAGTGCAAGGTGACATGTGGCTTGGCTGGGGGGGCATGCCCATGGTGGATGGGCTGCCTGCGGGACATGCCCAGGGGTGCAGGGTAGGCCCCTGTGGTGTGGTCTGCCTGCAGGGGCCGTGGAGGGTGTAGAGGGAACACCTGGGAGGACCCACACTGCCAATTCACATGTAGGAATTCCCTGCACCTCCGAAATACACGTACCCCACTCGCACAGGGCCTATCGCGTGTGGAACTTCCCCGCATCCCAGAAATACACGTATCCTGCTGGAATCGTGTGTTAAACTTGCCCGCACCCCAGAAATACATGTACCCTGCTGCAATCGCGTGTGGAACTTCCCGCGCACCCCAGAAATACACGTACCCTGCTGAAATTGCGTGTTAAACTTCCCCGCACCCCAGAAATACACGTACCCTGATGAAATCGCGTGTTAAACTTTCCCGCACCCCAGAAATACACGTACCCTGCTGCAATTGCGTGTCAAACTTGCCCGCACCCCAGAAATACATGTACCCTGCTGGAATTGCGTGTTAAACTTGCCCGCACCCCAGAAATACACGTACCCTGCTGCAATCGCGTGTGGAACTTCTCGCGGACCCCAGAAAGACACGTACCCTGCTGAAATCGTGTGTTAAACTTCCCCACACCCCAGAAATACACGTACCCTGCTGAAATCGCGTGTTAAACTTGCCCGCATCCCAGGAATACACGTACCCTGCTGCAATCGCGTGTGGAACTTCCCGCACACCCCAGAAATACATTTACCCTGCTGAAATCGCGTGTTAGACTTCCCCGCACCCCAGGAATACATGTACCCTGCTGAAATTGCGTGTTAAACTTGCCCGCACCCCAGGAATACACGTACCCTGCTGAAATTGCGGGTGAAACTTCCCGCGAACCCCAGGAATACATGTTCCCCGCTTGCCGTGTGCTGTGTGGCGGCCCTGTATACAGGTCCAGGGTTAGCGCAGCCCTTTGCGCTGGATTGGGGATTTTGATGGCTTTTCCTTGCACAAGCAGCGTTCTTGGGGGCTTTACTGGCGCTGCTGCAGGGTTGCTGCGCCACTCGGCGCCACGGCTGCTTTTGGTGGCTAAAATCCATGAATATGCTGTGCACCGAAATGGATTTTGGCGCATGCGGCTGGCATAGACTATCGCACGCGCACACTGTGCGCCAGCCGCGTGCGCCACTTGTGCGCTTAATTCTATGAATTACCCCCTTAGTGAGAACGTCTTTCCCCTGACAGGAGACCAGACAGCCATGGCTCTGTGTGTTTGAAAACAGATTATCTGTATTTTGGGAGACTCATGGATCCATTGGTTGAAGGTGCATGCAGAAAGTTGCGGTGTATCTGCAGATCTTGGATTTCCTCATGTGAAAGTGCACTGGCATGGCGTGCCTAGAATGAGGTGGCTGGACTTGGTACCTCTCTCCGCTACTTTACAGACACAGCGTCATCCTGATATACGTATCATTCATTGCGGAGGAAACAGTTTAGGCCATGTCTCTGGAATTTCTTTGCAATTTGCAATGAAGGAAGGACTTGCGAAAGTCATGGACATGTTTCCAAATTGCCAAATAGTTTTTCCCGTATTGCACAAAGACAAAAGTGGCTGCGTTCTTCTGCCTTTGGTCCACAAATGGAGAAAGCGAGGCGCAATGTGAATAAGGCTGTTTGTGCCTTTCTAAGAGATGTTGGCATGTCCTGATTCCACAATGAAAACATTTTGTTTCGCAGCTCTTTCATTTTTCGCAGAGATGGAGTCCATCTCACATATGCTGGCAATCAGATTTCGAAATGTACAACATGCATTGCAACTTTTTTTGGAATCATAGTCACCTATTTGGCAATCTGTTTTTTCCAACCTACAGTTTTTGAAGCACACACAACACCACCGAAAGGCTCTTTTCAGAGCCACCACTTACTCCCAGCGAAAAGTCCATTGGTTTTGCTTTGCTTGCACCCTCCATTTTTGTGTGTCCTACGACTGTCCGCGGACTTTTCCAAAAATGCGCGGGGGCCTATGACAGTCACTTGATAGTTCTATTGTTAAACTGAGTAAGGCTGCTCTGAAAAGAGCCTTTTTTGTAGTTTTTGTAATTTTCCAGTTTACTTCTTTTATGGACACGACACACTGGGAGAGGAGGTCAAAGGAGGGTAAGGAAGGGACACCAACTATGGGGATAAGAAGGGCCAGGTGGAGAGAGAAAGATATAGGGTGGGCTTTACTTAGGTAGGGAGCAGTTCTTCTGGTGCTCAGTGACCATAGCCTCAAAAGCACTTCGAAGACTCTCCCCCCTGCAGAGTACTGCGTCACAGTACACACACAATATTGTGACCCTCGAAAGGTAAGGGTCAACAGCATCGCGAATGGCTTGTGAGGCAGCTGGAGGGATGCGCTCCCCCACAGGAGTGTCTCTTGTGGTGAGAGGATCGGACACGGAGGAACTCAATCTACTACGTTCTTCACATGGCACCACATTGCGAATGTCCGCACTGTGGAACGAAGTAAGGTGTTGCTTCATGGTTGTCGTACCAAAGCTGTACGCACCAGGTCTCCTGCGACTCAGCACCAACTGGCACTGGTTGCACCTGACCAGGTTCGCATGTGCTTTTGGTACGTTCCCAAAAACGTAAAACAACCTCCACACCCACGACTACCGGCGAGTGTTTGTAGTGCGGAGTTCCTCCACCTCATTCTCTTCTTCCTCTACTTCCTCGATCTCTACATCCTCACCTGTATATTCCTCTGCAGGCCCCTGGGGAGGTGGTGGCGGTGGAGGGTTTGGGGGTGTTGCTGAGGCTAATGAAGCAACAGTAGCCATGGATGCCATAAGGATTAGTTGCCTAATAGTCGCTACAGTAGTAAAGGCAGCACAACTCTAAATGCTATAGCCAGAAGCACAATGAAGATGACCTTGTGGGTGTGGCCATTTATAGGGGTCAAGGGGTGCAGCTCGTGACCATAATGATCATTCAAAAGTGCTGCAAAAATTGTAAACGACTTGTTCACAGGTAGAGCTATTGTATGGGACATGTCAAATGGTGATTTTATACTGAAAAATAATTTCCCATGTGTGTATAAGTTATTTTGCAATGTTGCGGAAGCAGACAAAGTGCGCAAATTAGTCCACACGCTCAGTGTGGGTGCGATCACATGATGACATCCTGAACACATGCGCGAGGGAAAGCGTGCCCACTGGACAGCAAATGCAGACTAGCAAACGTGCGCATGAGCGCCAGTGCTCTACGGACAGTGTTCGGGTCCTGCAACTAAATAAAAGTGCGACACAAGTGAGACGGACAGTTAGGGACAGGTGGGATGTTCGCAGTACTTATGGGTGTACTGCGCATGTGCGTACCTGATCTGATGACTGTACGGACAGGTCCAGTGTCCTTAGGACACCTCCATTTTGTTTGACAACGAACATGCCGGCCACCGCGCCTGTTCTACGGACGGTTCCATCTTGGCTGCAGACCATACGGACAGCTATAGTGTCCTTAGGACACTCCCATTTTGCTCATTTACATACATCCCGGACACCTCGTGTGTTCTAGGAACATGTTTTATCTCGTTTGTGAGCGGTCAAGAGAGGTATAATGTCCTTAGCATGCCCCATTCTGTTCATTTACGCACAACTTGCACAGGAGGTGCATTGTAAGATCAGTTCCATCTTGGTTGGCATTGGTACGGGTAGGTGTATTGCCGTTAGAACATTTTAAGTCTTTTTAAAAAAACTTTTTTTACTCAAACCCTTCCTCTACAACAAATATACAAAAACCTTCTAAAAACACACACACACTTCAATCAACAGAAATACAGGGGGATGCAGATACTGACACGAATATAGGGTAATTAGGGTTCAACACGGGAGATGAGGAGATGATTTGTGTGGGTAAGAAGGGATGGATGTTTCATCAAAATGTCTATTTTCTTCTTGAAGGTTTGGGGATGGTTCACTACGCAATGGAGAAGGGGGGCAGGTACAGGTGGGACAGTGATAACGTATTTTTCCTCTCAGAAATTCCTCCAAAAATTGCCTTAAACTGTTCAAATTGTCATTTAGTGTGTCCATTTTCAGTTCTATCCTTTTCAGCCTGTCTTCCTCTGTGTCATTTGTTGGCCTTTCTTCTTTTTTTTCCTGGTCTGTTTAAAATAAATATATATATATATATGTTAAATGCCCAAAAATACTGACCATTATTTTGCTTATGCAGAGCACTGTGTACCATTACTATCGCTATCTTCGGACATTTCCCCATGCGGAAAATTCTCCTCCAGCCACTCCAAAGTACTGCACATTTCTTTATCAAAAGAACAGAAAGAAATTATTTTCTCTCCCCTCACACCAAAAAAAGTACACACACATATAAGAAAAATGAAGTTCACTTACTCTTTTGTTGTAATTTGTCTTCGTTGTAGTGTGTGCGTCTACTGTTGGTCCTGGCTGCAGAGTTTCTGTGATGTAATTACTTTGGAGTCATACTTTCTTTTTTTTATGGTATAATCCATTTCATTCTACATGGTCATTAAATGCATGGTTTTTGTTTCAGAGGTTTAGGTTTCCCTATTTATTTACTAGTACTTATAATGTCTTTATGTGTCCTTTTTCAATGTTGAGCATTTTTTGTGTAACACAATAGTACAATTTCAGATACCCCCTGACTGTTTGGGTAGTGTTGATCTCATCCACGCCCCTCCGCAGACAGGCGCTCAGTCTGTGGCTTTCCAATATCGATAGCGAGGGGGTTTTATATGGTCTATGTTACATGTCTATAAAGTAATCAAATTATACTACATATCTCCCAAGATCACATGATGATAGTGTCTATTCAGCAAAAAAACTTTATTAACGCAATGTTATGATTAGGTTCCCCTTCAGAAAACCTGTGAAATTCAGTAAAAAAAAACGTTGTTAAAGGGACATTATGGTTAAGATGCCCTACTAAAAATCCGTACAATTCACAAAAAAACATTTTTTGTTAAGGGGACATTATGGTTAAGTTGCCCTACCAAAAACCTGTGCACTTCACTAAAAAAACTTTTCAAACGTGCCATTATGGTTGAAAGTAAAACCAACAAACCCCTGAAATTCGCCAGTTATTGTAGGCTAAGCGACCATAACTGCCCACACCACTGTTCTCTGCTAACACTAGCACCCAGGACATGAAAGATGGCATCACAAATGTCATTAATGGCGCCACTCAATTAAACTGCACTTATATTCTTGACCTGATTCCAAATGAGTCTGCAAAGTTTGGTGGGAGTCTGCCAAGAGGAGGCAAAATTAGAGAGGAGGTCTCAAAATAATATAAAGGCTTATAAATGAGGTGTAATTTGATGAATCTACACTTAAGTTGGGGAACTGATAAAGGATCTAGATATAAATGCTTTTGCGAAGTTTGGTGGGATTTTGTAAAGAGGGGGCAAAATAAGAGTGGGGTAATACATTATTTTAAAGGCTTATCAATGGGGTGCCATTTGACAAATCTACACACAGGTTTGTAAATAGATTATAGATCTAGTTTTAAATGTTTTTGCAAAGTTTGGTGGGATTCTGTCAGGAGGGGAAAAATTAGAGGGCGGGTCCCAAATTATTTTAAAGTCTTATAAATGGGGTGCCATTTAACGAATCTACACAAAGGTGTACAAAAACATTAAAGCTCTGGATATACATGTTTTTGCAATGTTTGGTGGGATTTTGTCAAGAGAAGGCAAAACTAGAGGGGGGGGGGTACCAAAATATTGTAAAGGCTTGTAAATGTGGTGCAATTTCACGAATTTACACAAAAGTTTGCAAAAAGATTTTAGATCTAGATATAAATGTTTTCATGAAGTCTATATGGATTTTGTCAAGTGGGGGCTAGGTTATATGACTATTGTATGTGCATACATTTGACACTTTCAAAAATAAAACATGTCTGGATTTCCAGCAAACTTGTGGAAGAAGCATGGCAAGGATCTGAAAGCATGGTTTTGCATGTTTTATTTTTGAACAAGTGTCATAATGTAGGTACAAAAAATAGTGATATATATTTTTGGGGACTGTAGCTGGTAGCCATGGGCAGTGGCCAGATTGCCTGGGTCATGGAATAAGGTCATGATCCGGACAATCTGGCTGCTGGCCATGACCACGAGGGACAACACATGGGGTTAAAGTGGCCATGTCCACCTGGGACCGGCTTTGTGGTAAAGTTGTTCAAAATTGGGATAGGTTTGAAAGGGAAGAAAAATGTGCTCGTAGTAATATGGTCATAGGGTTTTCTCTTCACCTTCATCATGCTGCGTTGGAAAGAATAGAAGGGCCCTATATGGAACTCCATCTTCCCTTTCCATTGTGGCCATCTTGGAAAATCCTTTTTTGGCACCCCGGGTTCCTGCTTTGGGAATCTAGGGCGCTAATGGCCTTCCTCCCTCATTACAGTGCCTGGAACAGGGGGATAGTGGTCCGGAGACCTCGTTATCTACCCTTGCTTCGCTTGGGCTGATAACTTGGGGCTGTCGTGGAACGGGGGATGAACGCCAAAATATTCCCATTAGCATAACACAATATGGAAATGGAAATGTTGGAAAATCTTACTGAGTCTATGTACTTTACTGAAAAATGTAAAATATATGGAGTCTATATGTTTTTTTTAGTTCTATTTTTTAACTGTGAATTGTGGTTCCTAAAGGAACATTGTTTTTGTTGTTTTTGTTGTTTTTGGTTTCATTTTTTATTTTGACAGGAGAGCTAAGAACGAAAGGTGGGGAGGGAAATGAGGGAAGAGGCACCAAACACTAACATAGAGGGGCAGGTGGACAGGGGAAAATGTTGCGCGTGTGTTATTTCTAAAGTAGGGGGCAGTGTTTCTCATGCTCCTTGATTACAGCAGCGGTGGTGGCTCTTGGGGAGGAAGAATGGCAATAGCGGATGCCATTTTAAGATAAATAGCAGCTTTGCTAAAAGTATCTATTGGTGTACTAGATTGTTATTCTATAATGAGTAGGAATAGGTGTTGGAGCTGAGCAAGCGACATTTTGAAGTTGAAAGTTCCTAGATAAGTAGAAAATTCAGTTTTGTACTGTCCGTGAAGCACAGATCTTATTGTGAAGTGCGGATGGGTTTTCGGACACGTCATCATGCCGCGCGCCAGTCCGGAAGGTCCGCAATGAAGTCTAAAGTTTATAGACGTCTAAGGATGCTAAAATAGTTGAAATAGTTGGAAAAAGTGTATAGAAGTGTTAAAAATGATTCTAGAAGGTGGGAAATGGCAGATTTTTAAGGTGACACTTTGTAAATTGGACACAAATATTGTTATATTGGGTAAGTATGATATTAGTAAATTGTAGGAAAATAGCATGCATGGGTAAAATTCCATGAAATTCACTGAAAATATGTTGTTAAAGGGACGCTATGGTTAAGTTGGACTAATAAAAACCTATGAAATTCACTGAAAAAACTTTGTTAAGGGGACGTTATGGTTAAGTTGGACTAATAAAAACCCATGAAATTCAATTAAAAAACTTTGTTAAAGGGATGTTATGGTTAAGTTGCGCTACTAAAGACCTGTGAAATTCAGTAAAATAATGTTGTTTAAAGGATGTTATGGTTACAAGTAAAATCGAAAACCCAGTGAAATTTACCAGTTATGGTATTCTAAGCAACCATAACTCACGCCACCACCGTGCACTGCTAAGACTAACACCCACAACACCCACGACATAAGAGATGACAACACAAATATCATTGATGACATTAATGACTTGGATGACAACAGTTTGTTGTTTGTCAATTGCTGGAGGAACTTGCTGATGATTATGATTAAGAATGTTTTGCCTGAACCAGCTTGACCACCCACGTATAGTAGTATAGGTTTGTATTGTTGACGGGTACAATTTTAATTTCATGCTGCACACCATGTTCAATTTGTTTTGTTATTTCTAGGAAAATACTATGCTGCTCATTGCTTAGTTGTGATTTTAGTAGAGCAAAGTCTTCTATAGATTGCTCATACTGACACATGGTGTATTCTAATTTAGTCATGGCTAATTCTGCATCATTTGCTATTATTGGCTGACCAAGTGGTTCTTGGCATCCTTTTATTGAAGGTTGACAGCTGTCAGGAGTGTCCACATCTAGTTGCTCATGGAGTTCTTGTTGTTGTTGCTGTTCATTATGCAACATTATTTTGTACTGTGTAAAGTTTACGTCTGTTATAGTGCATTCATTTGCTTTATAAGCGTCTTCATAAGAGACATAGGTATCTAGTAAATCTTCTTTTCTCTATGGTTTAAAACATTGTAGCAGAGACATGTAATACAGTTCTTTATTTTGAGGAATATTTAATGACAATTTAATATGATTAATCAAGCTTTGTTTGATAAGTTTCACTAAGCTGCCTTCACAAATTTCCATTCTGAATCTACCTTTCTTCTCATCTGGTTTAATATTATTTGTGTATGTGAGGTTTTGGGCTTTGTGGTATAGACACATGGTTTCCAAAGTGGTACTCCTGTTTGGGTAGTATGCGTCTAGTAAGTTGTTTTTCAAAATGTTTTGGCGGTTGGGATCATTTTTGGCTATTGTTTCTATGTCTTCATATCATATGATTTGAGAACTCTTTTTCTAGATTTAGTAGGACCAAGGCTTAGCCATACTATATTTTTAGATTTTCCATACAAGCAGTACCAGTTAAACAGTCTGCAGCTTCATAGCTGCCACATTCTCTATGAGAGAGCATTTTTATGCCTAAGCTGTACAATTTCTGTGATAGTGTTGTGTCAGATGATATGTCATCCCACAGGTCTTTGAGCTCTGTTTTTCTGCTTTGGTTAAGTAGGCTGTGACATGTCGTGTAACTTCATTGGAATTGTCTGCATTGTACTGCACATCTATATTTGCATTCCATAGGAGTGCAATGATTGCATTGTAATCATTGATGTATTTTGATCCGTCTGTTCTTTTTATGTAATATGTGTTCTTAGGTGATTTACCATTGACACTATGATCCTCATTACGAGGAATGCGGTAAGTGGTTAACAGCGCCGGTAAAGGTTCCAGAGCCGTTAACTCCTTACTGCTCCATTATGAGATTTTACCAGGGGTCCTAAGTGGGTCCCGCGAGCAGACCAGGATGCTAACAATGGGCCCGTTATTAACGGGCCCGTTGATAGCATCCTCCCCATTCCCATTGAGCCCTATGGGGGCTCAAATGGGAATGGGGATGTATCGGGTCCAGGTTCCTTGAATGAGGAATTACCAGGCCCTCCAAGGTCAGACTGGTCCGCTAATTCCTCATTCAAGGGACGCGGACCCGGTACCCGGTAAGGGGGTAGCAATGCCACTAAAAGCGGCATGGTTACCTCCTTCCTCGTAATGAGGCCCTATGTCTGACTGAAGACATGAAGTTGGTTACTTGACCTTTTTTTGAAACTGGTCTAGGGAAACCAAAGCAGCATTTGGTATAGTATTTCCCTTTGCTTTTATATTTCCGACAACAATACTTCGCACATTTGTGTCTTTGAAATTGTAAAATGTGTGCATGAAAGTCACTATGTGTCATTTGTGAAGGGATTTCGCAAGTGACATCTTTTTGGACGAACTGCAAAATAGTGGCATCACTGTCCTGACCAAATTTAGGAGCATTTTGAATCCACAAAAGCATGTGGATGTGTGGTGCTCCTCTGGCTTGGTATTCTTTTCTCCAAAAGAAGTATTGCACTTCTCTGAGGTGAGGAACAGTTTTATTACAAATGAAGTGTAGCATAGCAATGAAGCGATGATGGAAATATCTTGATACATTTACAGGATCTAGAAAGCAGAGTTCTCCTGCTGTTTTTATATCTCTATTTGTTTTGTTTTTGTTTGCTATGCGTAGGAAATCGTGTACATCTTCCCATGCATATTCTGCACAACTTAATGTCACAAACCAAGTGGTTAGGCCAAGGTTTCTTATCATACAGCGTACATCTGCATGATGTCAGAACCAGTATTCTTTTGTACCACGCATGTTTGCTAAAAGATTTGTAATGCTTGACTGTAAAATTTCATATTTTTCTTGCACTTTTTGTGGTAATTGTGTAGCTGACATATTTTGAAAATTGGTACCTGATTTTAATGTGTGTGCAACTCCGTAGCATAAAGTTGCTTGTTCACTTTCAAAGAGAAGGTGGAATATGTATTGCATGCTTTGTCTCAATCTGGGGTCTTCACAATACATTCATAAAGAGCGATATTCTGATGCTGTTATTTGTGTGGGTCTTTCATCGTATCTTCCTCCTTTTCCAGTAGGAAAGAGTAGAGGAAAGGCTTGTGCTTCCCATTGTTCCCATATGGTGATTGGAGATCCTTTGGCTCTCGCATTTGGTAAGTTTCCAGTGCATCATCTATGGAGTCTTTAGAGTGTAATGGGTGAATTGTATAATGATCTAAAATATTGGATTCTGTAGTAGGATCTAAAAGTTGAAATTGACCAGTTCCTGATGAGTCTTGAATTATTTCGGTGGTTTCCCTCAGGTTTTCTTCAATATGTATTTCTTTGTAGTATTCATTGTTGTCTTTTAGATATTGCAGGGCTTCTCTAACTTTATTTAAGTCCACAAGTTGTTGGCACATTTTTTTGTCTTTTGTAGGTATGCTATTTACTAAGATAAACAAAGATTTATCGATTGGACGTTGCTCTCCCAGAGTCTGTACATTTTCTTTGAGATCTAATGGCAAATAAACTACTTTGCCATGAATGCCTTTCACTACTTCAGAGGGAGGTAGTTTTGCTGTGTTTGGTTGAAGGTGTATTATTGCTTGAAATGGTTGCACTCTTTATATTATGGTGCTTTCATACAGGTTGAGTTGTTGCACTGGTTTTGGTAGTGGGAAAAATTTCACGTTAGTTGTGATAGCACGTGAAGGTATTTGGTTGTTGTCAAGTTTTGCAGTGCAGTAACTGCAAATTATTAAGGGGTTAGTAATTTCGTATTTGTTTTCTGAAAATGTGGGTTGGGACATTATACGATGTATGTGTGTATTGTGCATGAGTGTCTGAGTATGATGGTAGACATGTATATAGAGGTGTGTGATTGTGGAATGGGCTGTTACTTCAGGTTGGGAAGGCTATTCTCATATTTTTGTAAGTATACTGGAGTTCAGATGACAATACAAAGTGTGCACCTCATTAATACTGTGTGTAATAATAAGTGTGTAATCATTAATACTGAATCTAATGCTGTAGGGTTAAAACAATTGGTTATTTTACAATACTGGAATTCTACAGTGTTGGAGTAAAGGTTACAACATTATGGCAGTATTGCACTTACTTTTTTGGATGCAAAGAGTAGGTTTCTTCTGAGTTCTGATTTGAACTTCAGACGCTGCTGGTTTTCAGGAGAGTGGTCTTCACTGCACTTGTGAAAGAAAGAAGTTAGTAAATATGTGTTAATAGCACTGTTGTTAAAGTAGACATGTATTTCTTTGTTTTTGTAGTAATACTGCTTTCTGTTAATTGTGCATAGCATGTACATGCAGTTTCCTTTGTCTATGTGCATTCTGGATATTTTACTTAGACTCTGTCAGTTGAACTTGCCTTAGAAATGATTACAATAGTAAGCACACAGAGCACACTTGACTTTTTAATGCAGTGTTATTTGATGTTAGGAAAAATAACAGTATGTTTTTCTTGCTACTTATACAGGGTAAATGGCAGGAACTCTGGTGAAAAGCATGCAATGTATGTGGTTACAGTGCATTGTACCTGTTACTTACCATACATAAGTAATACAAATGTCATGCATTTCTCTCATCTGCTATGATCAAGTGTCACTTTAATGGTGTGTGTTTTACAAGTTTTCATTTACCCATATCACAACACAGAATAGGAAAACTTATAATGCATGCACTTGAATATGGCTCTTGATATTAACAATCATACTGTTATTTCTCCCATCTTTTAAAGTGAAGCTGTGTGTGTTGTGTCTGATTACTATTGTAATCATTTTTAAAGGAAGTTCAAATGATAGATTCTATGTAAAATGCCCAGAATTTAGACATAGGAAATTGTATGTACATCCTATGCACTATAATGCATGACATTTTATTATGATTGGCAGGTGGATAAATGGGTGGCAGTGGTTACACAAATGACAGAATCAATGAAGAGAATGACTGCTTGCACATTACAATTAGTAATATGGGTAAATTGAAATTTGGAAAGGCACAGCTTTGCAAGTGACACTTGATAATAGCAGATGGGAGAAATGACAGTAAGCTTTTTTTGCAGGTTATACAGGGTAACTGGTAGTTACCCTGTTCATATGCATTTATACAAGAGTTGTACATGTACTGTGCACAAAATATTCATACCTGTAGTTTGTGTTCATGCATGTGGATGTGCATGAATCTGTAAGCAGAAATCTTGGAGAGTTCTAAAGTGCTGAACTGTGATGATAGAGTTAGATGTAGAGTTCTTGGATGTGATTGGTGGATGGTTGTGTCACTGCTTAACAGTAGCCAATAAGGGAATGGTGCAGAGAGTGAGGTGGAAAGGGTATAAGGGCTGTCCCAGTGTTACGCGCTCTGCGGATACCACGGCTGTTCGTGGACAGGGCGTTCCACATCCGGGGCTTCTCAATATATATTTTTTTTAAATATATTTTATTAGTTTCATAACATAAGATAAACAAAACTCTCATCAGTGGTAATAGGTCAAGCAAATCAAAAAAATAAAATCCCCATCTCCCCACCACCCATCCCTCCCCTCCCCTTCCAAGACCACGGTTAGTTCTATGTTCATCATGAGTCCATGCTCGGGTCTGGGTCGCCTTCCCTGATTGTCTCCCCCTCCTGCGACTCTGGGTGGAGCAGGGGTACTGTTAAGGCCACCCAACGGTGTAGCTCCTCGCTAGAATCAAGTCTCTGCACTTGGATCGCCATCTCCCATGCCGCTGTTTCGGTTGTGATCCACTTCGCAAGATCTCCCCACCATAGGGGCATAAGCGGGCCTCTGGGGCTTTTCCACCCCATGGCTATACGCCTTTTGGCCGTTATATATATAAGGTCCCTGAGCTTATTGAGGGATTTGTTCTCCCTGCTGCGCCTATACCCTCCCAGGATACATGCCGAGGGTTCGTCCACTTCAATGTCAATGTCTGCACCAGCCACTCTTTCCCTCACTTGTGTCCAGAATTCTCTGATCACTGGGCATCCCCAGAACATGTGGGTCATACCAACCTTGGGCTCACTGCATTTGGGACATGATTGGGTGCCCGCACTGGTAAATCTTGATATAGCTTCCGGTGTGAGGTACGCTCTGTTCATAATATACAGTTGGATGAGCTGTAAGCGGGCGTTTCCGGAGATTTTTTTGTGGTAGTGGGTTATATCCCCCCAATCTTTGTCTTCAAAAACAAGGTTTAATTCGGTCTCCCATTTGTCCCGGCATTTGAGGTCATCTTTGGTGGAGCCCCATAGTAGGGCCTTGTAGATACGTGATGTTTCGTGGCCCCCCCTCAGCAGCGTTCAGTATCGTTTTGATACATTTTTTTTCATCAGTCTGGTCGATAGCGACAGGCCATCTGCTATTTAAGGCCTGTATGACCGCTCTGTGCAACAGAAATTGCCCGGCCGGGAGGCCCGTGGCATCGCAGAGATCCGGGAAGGCCAAAACCGCCTGTTCTTGGATTAGGTCCCCCAGTGTGGCCACCCCGAAGGGCTCCCATTGTGTACGGGTCTCAAGTTGCCCCCAGGGATGATTGGACATGAGTGCTGCAATGGGGATCTGTGGGGAGTACGGATCCTCGGACCCGACCAGTTTGCAGGCCCTTTTCCAGAGTCGGATCCCCAGCTTAACGAGGTAAGGGCAATGTTGGAGGGCACTCTTCCTGGTCCACAGCAAATCCCTAAGTAATAGCTGGGGGAGGGCCGGCTGGAGGAGGCGAGTGTCTGTTGTGCTTTCGTCGGCCATCCACCGCACAATGTGTCTTAACTGGCTAGCAAGGAAATAGAGTTCGAAATTGGGGATCTTCAGCCCACCCCTCTCGTATGGTCTCTGGAGAGTCTCCAATGCCACCCTGTGCCTGCCTCCCTGCCAGAGGAAGCCCCTACAGAGTTTGTTGAGGTCTTTAAAGAACGCGGGGGGATGTAGAAGGGAATGTTAGTGAAGTTATGCAATAGGCGGGGTAGGGCGACCATCTTAAGGAGGCCCGCCCTCCCGGCCACCGAAAGCGTAGGCCGCTAGTCACAGTCACGGAGGGGTGCTTCTCACTGTTGCTGCAGGGCCCACAAGGCCGTACCGCCCGGGGCCGAGGTGAAGGTGTGAGGCTGCTCGGGTGTCCCAAGGGGATCCAGGGGTCGCTGTAGAGGGGGGAGAAGCTTCAGCCCAGTGAGGCGGGAGACAGAGCCCGTTTCAGATGTCAAGGAAAGGGTAATACGCAGGCTGCTCGAAGGTGGTTATGCTCCGATCCCTCGCCGTATTACAATTGTTTGGCACCCCCTTTCCGTGGTGAGTGGGCAGTGGGGCCTTTAGGCAGTGATTTCTGTGCGCCAAGGTGGGGCTCCGTACATCTGAGGTGTCAGGTGGCGGGGTCAGGGAGTTGCGCAGTGCACACACCCTGTCCTGTGGGTGTAGTCAATGTTGGGTGGCAGGTCAGCTATGGCCGCCCGTGGGCTCACCAGTTCTTGTGGGTGCACAGTGCGCCGGGCTTGGGCAGCTCTCGGTGTCGACTGCAGAGCTCAAGGCGGTTCCAGGCGACGGGGGACTACTGGGATCCATTCCTGTGACTCTCCCTGATGTAGATTTGCGTTGGCGGGGGGGGACAAGGTCCCAGCAACTCAGGGAGGCCAGCCCTGCAGCAGGGGGACAGAGCACTATGCGACCGCGGGTCCTCTATCGTTCCGCTCCCGAAGCAAGAGTCAGGGCTGGTTACCCCCCACCCCGCTTACCTTTGCGGCGCCGGCCGGCCACTGGTCCTGTCGGGGCTCCGCTGGACTCCGCGGGGCTCTGCCGCGCTCCGCGGGCAGGAAGCTGCTGGATGAAGGCCCAGGGGCCTGCCCGCTCCATCTGTGAGCACAGTTGCTCCGCTCCTCTCTCTCGACCCCGGCGCAGGCTGGCTGCTCCGGCTCCCCTGTGTGCTCCGGTGGGCGACGTCCTCTGCGGTGCAGGCATGCTCCGGTCCCTCGAGACTCAGGACGTGGGAGCCGCCATTTTAGTTCTCTGCTCCGGCACTGCTCACTCGACGTATGATGGCGTTAGTTGTCCCCAGCCATCTGAAAGACGGATCAAACAATTGCGGATGGGATCCGGCGGCGAATGGTGCAAGTTGCAATGTTTAAAAGTTGGCAAAAATACATGAAAAACAGCTTATGATGGCACATCGGTGCGGAGCTCACAGGAGACACGTCCGCTCTACATGGCAGGTAGCCACGCCCCACTGGGGCTTCTCAATATACCTGGCATGGAAATAGGACTAGGGGAATTAGCAAATCAGGTGCTGAGGGTGTCATTCATAGGGAGAGAGGGTAATCATTTGTTTCATTGCTGTATGCTGTGAAAATGGCTGCAGTTGCTGAGATGGATAGAGCTAGAGTGTGGAGCTAGAGTGTGGATTGTGGGAGATAGTTATATCACTAATATGCAGTGGTATGCAAACATGTGTGGCATTTCTGATGATCTTGGAATGCAGGGAGTGGAGGCTATGTGGTGTGACGTGCCAGGGAGAAATGTGCAAGGTGTTTTTACAAAATAGAAATATGGCTTATTTTAACACTCCTGATATCCTGATGCTAAATTGTGGAGAATTGTATTTGGGCTATCTGAGTGCAATAAGTTTGCAGGGTGCACTGAAGCAGTTGCTAAAGGAACTGATGCACCTATTTCCATCTGCAAAGATACTTTTTTTTCCCACACACCACCTAGGACTGCAAGGATGATTTCTCATGTATTTAATCCTCAACAAGACATAGCAAGATGTCTTCTTAATAAAGGAATTTTTTTGTTGATGGAATGACTTTCAAAGATTTTGGTCAAGCAATATTTCTTAGAAATATGCAGAACTCAATCAGGAAGTTGTTGTGAAGTCATGTAACAGACAAAATCTGAAAATAGCCTAAAAAAAAGCCTCAAAAAAGCTCCAAAAAAGGCTCTTTTCAGAGCCAACCTCAAAGGGGAAGTAAGGTACACCATTTAAATTTTCATTCCCCACTTTCAGATTTTACGTTTTGTCTGCGCACATCATGGTTGTTCGCAGACAGCGCGTATTACATACAGGGATTTTTAGGCTGAGAGGCATGCAAATGAGACTGTGCAGGTGAGGGATTGGTCAATAAGGTTTACTGGGTGTGATCTGTAAGGATAGACTTTGTCAGAAAGTCTGTTTCTGAGAGGAGAGCAGATAGCTATGGCTGTGTCTTTCAGAAGGCAGATTGTCTGGATTTTGGGTGACTCATGGATAAATTGGTTGGATGTGCATGCAGATCGCTGTGGAGTGGCTGCACATCTTGGATTCCCTCATGCGGATGTGCACTGGCATGGAGTGCGTGGAGTGAAGTGGCTGCATTTGGTACCTCTTTGTGCTACTTTGGTGACACAGTGTCATCCAGACATTAATATTATTCATTGTGGAGGGAACAGTTTAGGACATGTGTCTGGAATCTCTTTGCAATTTTCATTGAAAGAAGGACCTGAGAAAGTCATGGACATGTTTCCAAACTCCCGAGTAATTTTTTCTCTTATTGCACAGACACAAATGTGGCTGAGTTTTCCTTCATTTGGTCCACAAATGGAGAAAGTGAGACGCAATGTCAACAAGGCTGTTTGTGCGTTTTTGAGAGATATTTGCATGTCTTCTTTTCACAATGAAAATATTATATTTCGTAGTACACACATTTTTCGCAGAGATGCAGTACATCTTACTTATACTGGGAATCATTGCGACCCTTTCTGGAATTATAGCAATCCTTTTTCCAGTAGGTGTTGACCACTTGAAGTATTCGAAACACAAAAAAACCACCACAAAAAGGCTCTTTTCAGATGCATCACTTCGTCCCGTCGAAGAGTGCAATGGTTTTGATAGCGCAGTACCCCAAAAATGTATATGTCCGCGGATTGTCTGCAGACTTCTAAAAATGCAAAGGGCCCTGCAGCATTTCATTGGCACTTCTATTTTTAAACTGTGAAAGGCGGCTCTGAAAGAGCCTTTTCTTTTTGTTTTTTTGTTGTTATGTATTTTTTTGTTTTTTTTAACAAGACACACAAGGAAAGGAAGGGAAGGGAGGGCAAGGAAGAGGCACCAACCACAGGGATAACAAAGGGCAGGTAGAGAGAGGAAGATGTAGGGTGGGCCTTAATCAGGTAGTAGGCAGCCCTTCCCATGCTCCCGGAATGCAGACTCGAAAGCACTTCGAAGGGTCTCCCCCTGCAGAGTACTGCATCGCAGTACATACACAATACTGTAACCCTCGAAAGGAACTCTGCATATGGCCTGTGAGGAAGCTGAAGGGATGCGCTGCCCCACAGGAGTGCCTCTTGTGGTCGCTGGAGCAGAAACGGAGGATGCTGCAGAGGAACTCAACCTACTACGTTTATCACAGGGGACAACCCTATGAGCAGTACCATTGTGGAACAGCCTTAGGTGTTGCTTAATGGAGGTAGTACCGTAACTGTACAAACATGGTTTGCCACGACTGAGCACCAACTGGCACTCAGTGCAGCGCACCTTGTTTGCACAAGCTTTCGGTACTCCTTCAAGAGTGGCAATCAACCTCTACAACCAAGATACATGGTGGCTGCTAGTAGTAGGGACTACCACTACCTCATCCTCATCATCCTCTTCATCCAACTCTCCAGGCCCTTCGGAAGGTGTTGGTGGTGGAGGGGCTGGGGGCGGTGCTGAAGCTGAGGCAGTTATAGCAGGAGAAGCTTGGGATGCCATCAGGAAGGTTATGGAAGTCAGCAACCACGGATCAGGAACAGTAGGAACCTGCACCAATAGACAGCAACAACAGCAAATGTCAATCTAAGCCAAAGAGGCAGTGCTCTGTCTTGGTAATCCAAAAGCAGAATAAGGAGGACCTCTGGGGTGTGGCCTTGTATAGGGGTGCTGGTGCGCACCTTGCAGACACCCGCACTGCCCGCAAACATTTCAAACACAAAAAGGGGTTCAAAAAGTTCCAAAAAGAATCCAGATTGCTAGGGACATGGTCTGGGACATGTTCAAGGGTGAAGCATCACAGGAAAATA
The DNA here is from genome assembly GCF_040938575.1 of Ambystoma mexicanum. Taxonomy (NCBI): domain Eukaryota; kingdom Metazoa; phylum Chordata; class Amphibia; order Caudata; family Ambystomatidae; genus Ambystoma; species Ambystoma mexicanum. The sequence continues at coordinate 670,525,161 of NC_090924.1, read as the reverse complement.
CCTTGGATTGCTCAGAAAGGTACTTTTTGTGTGTCCGGGGGCCCAGACTGTGTTCGCGAATAAGGAGACATGCTTAGCGTGGGTGCAGTCACATGATGACGTCTCGTACATGTTCGTGAATGGGATGGTGTCTGTAGGACACCAAATTCGTGGGGTTGGTTGTTGTTACTCACTGCTCCGTAAGAAGGTCAGGAATGTGGATAAATGACCTTGGAGAGGATAGGTGTACAGGAATTGATATTCAGCCTTCAATTCTAGCTCCCCTGAGTACAAGACTCAGGCTTCCTCAAAGAGGGGCTCTTCTCTACAACGTACCTCTCTGCTGTTTCGGTTGGAACAGGTAGAGGTGTCAATTGAATAAAAGAGCCGGGAGAACACGCACCGCCAATACCAATGTTGTAAAGGAATATAAAGATATTAAACAGTGTTGAGATGGACCATGAAATCAAGCAACAGTATTGTATAGAAAATACCCAGGCAAGTATTGGAGTGGAGCTTCCCCCGGGATGGATCTACAAATTAAGGAATTAAACCCAAAGAGTGAAAATAGCCTAATTGATGCTTCCTAGGACTCTTCCTAGAGAATAGAGTATTGAACCCAAAACAACAGACCTGAATTGTGGTACTTTCAAGGGATAAAGATTTCCAGGTTTGGAGAAAACGACAGGATAAAACAACAAACAGGAACGTTAGTACAGGGAAGTAAACCCGGTCGCACTAGTGTCGGGTTGGTGCAGGATCAGGAAAGCGTCAGTATGCACTTTGATGGTAAGTTCACGAAGTATGGCAGTTCAATAAATGTCCCAAAATCCATTAAAAGGAAATACCCAATAGAGCAGTAGGTAAGTGGTACAATATAGACAGAGACGTCGTTGGCAGAGTTATCCAATAAGCAGATACAGCGAATGACCTGGGAACACACACTTCCAGACGAGGATCGAATCAGCTGGGGTGTTCCGGGTAGCCATTAGTGGATAACCTGCTAGGGCAGCAGGAGCAGGAAGAGTCCGCTGACGGCAAGCTGTAGCGGATGAACTGCAAAGGGCAGCAGGAGCAGGAAGATCAATCCAATAACGTTCCGCGTCAATACCAGGAGATCACGACAATGATAAGGGAAAAACAAGAGCAGTCCAGGAGCAGTCCGGGTCAATACCGTAGTGGTCTGTAAATAGTGCCAAAAGAGGAGAAGGAGTAACAATCCAAAAGAGTCAGGCGTGGATTGGAACCAGGGTTTCACTAAGAAAAAACGGACGTAACCGCAGTAGCAAGAAACACTAATTAGCAGTAACGAGCCCTTTGGAAGACAGTGGTTTTAAACCCGTATGAGGGCGTGTCTTGCCGTACGCTTTCCACATACGAGACGTGTCAGCTGACACGGGTTCCGCCGTAGTTTGTGCAGGTGCCATGGCAACCTGTATCTGCTCCACAAAGGAGCTTGCAAAGGAGCTTGCAAACGAGATGTCCTCTGCAGGGAAGCCCGAAGTGTAACAGCATCCTCCCCCAAAGACACCGGCAACCCCCTGGTGGAATGAAAGCCTCTCAAGAGATCAGGGCAATGCAGGTTGGATAAAGGCTCCCAGGTACGGTCCTCAGGACCGAAACCCTTCCAATCAATCAGGTAGAACACCGTACCCCTAGAGATCTTGCAGTCCAGAATGCGCGAAACCTCATACTCCTCCTCGCCGTCCACCAAGATTGGTTAAGGACGCGTTGGCAGACGCGTACCCTGGATGAAAGGTTTGATCAGGGAGACATGAAAAACCGGGTGAATGTGCCACGAACGAGGCAGTGCCAACTTGACTGCCACAGGGTTAATAACATCAGAAATGGTAAAGGGCCCATGAATTTAGGCAGAAGAGAACATTTAGCAGCAATCTGTAAATTACGGGACGACAACCACACCTTCATGCCAATCCGATAGACCAGTGCCAGTAAACGATGCACATCCGTGTACCTTTTTGCACGGTCTTGAGCTTGAAGCAGATGACAGCGTACATCCCGATGAATCTGGTCCAGGTCTCTTACACAATCTCTTGCATCCGGGTTGATATCCGGCAAAATCGATCAAGTGGCAGTGCCCAAGGGTGGCAACCATACAGGGCAAAGAAGGGAGAAACCCCCTTAGACATATGCATAGAATTATTGTATGCAAACTCGGCGTAAAGAAGTGAACCAGGACTGTTGGAACTGAAGACATAAACAAAGTAGGAACTGTTTTATAGTAGCATTGGTTCTTTCAGTCTGCCTATCCGTCTGTGGATGGTTTGCCGGGGAATATCTATCCTCAATGCCTAGGGAAGCTGTAAGAGCCTTCCAAAACAGTCCCACGATCGGAAACGATGATCGATGGCAACCCAAAGAAACAAAACACGTTCGTCATTCACAGTCTAGCCAGTTCAGGGGCTGACGGCAAGCCGGAACAATGTATGAACAGTGCATATTTTGTGAAATAATCCACAATCACCCAAATGGTGTCATGACCCTGGATGTCGGGCAAGTCAACAATGAAATCCATCAACACCATCTGCCAAGGTTTGTATGGGACTGGCCAAGGCTGTAACAAACCCACAGGCTTGACTCTGGAGGTCTTACATTGGGTGCATATGGCACAGGTTAAGATGCAATCCTTTACATCGTGTGCCATGGAAGGCCACTAAGCCCAATGCTGCAACGCTTCAAGGGTTTTCTGGCTTCCTGGATGTGCAGCAACCAGAGAATCATGGGACCACTGGAGAGCCAAAGTACAGGCCTGACCCGGTGGAACAAAGACGCGCCCTTGGATAAATGGCAAACCCTGAACCAATTCCAGGTTGAATCAACAATTTCCGTTGGATGGGTTGAAACCCAATCAATGATGATCGAACGCAAAGACGGTTGAACCAAACACCCGCAAACAACTCTGTTTGGTAGGAGAGGAAGTGCTTCAGTCCGTTGGAACTGGTTCCCCACATGGAGGCGTGAGAGGGTGTCAGCCGACACTTGGGCCTTAGCAGGACGGTATGTGATAACAAATTGGTACTGCGAAAAAAATAAGTGCCACCGCGCCTGCCTGGGAGTAAGACATTTCATTGATTTGAAGGCTAACAAACTTCAGTGATCCGAGTATACCGTTACAGGGTGTTTTGAACCTAGGAGGTGATGTTTCCATTCTAGGAAGGCGTCTCTGATGGCTAAGAGTTTGTGTTCCGTAATGGAATAGTTCCTCTCGTAAGGTGTCAGTTTGCGAGAGAAGTAGGCAATGGGATGTATGTCGCCTGACTGGGGACAATGTTGAGACAACACAGCACCAAATGCATATCCCGAAGCATCAGCCTCCACAAAGAATGGGAGATCAGGACCGTGATGTTTAAGGACAGGGGCGGAAGTGAAGGCGGCTTTCAGCTGGTCAACAGCTTTTTAGGCCTCAGACAACCATATGTATGGCACCTTGGCACTGGTCAGGGAGGTAAGAGGAGTAGAGATCTCTGAAAAGCTGTTAATAAAACGTCTGTAAAAATTTGCGAATCCCAGAAATGATTGTAGAGATTTGACAGATTTGGGCGCTGGCCATTCTAAGATCACACTAATTTTGGATTGGCTCATATGAACCCCGTTGCTAGTAAGATTGTACCCCAAGAATTCCACCTCTGAGGCGTGAAAAATGCACTTTTCGGCATTTAAGAACAGTTTGTGATCCCTCAGACATTGGATCACCGTTTTGACATGTAGTACGTGATCTGCCTGATTTTGTGAATAGATCAGGATATCATCCAGGTAGACCACAACGTACTGGTCAAGGATGTCATGGAATAAGTTGTTCATAAATGCCTGAAAGGTGGCCGGGGTGTTACAGAGCCCAAAAGGCATCACCAAGTATTCAAATAGACTATAACATGTCTTAAACGCAGTCTTCCATTCGTCCCCTTTTCTCATACGGACCAAATTGTAAGCCCCTCTGAGATCAAGTTTAGTAAATATCTTTGAGGACCCAAATTGATCAAGGAGAATAGAGATCAGGGGAAGGGGGTACTGTTTTTTTATGGTAGCTGCATTCAAAGCACGATAGTCGATACAGGGATGTAAATCCCCTTCTTTCTTTGGAACAAAAAAGAGCGGGGACGCAACTGGAGAGTTGGAAGGGGGAATAAATCCCATGGCCAGAGCCTTGTCTATGTACTCTTTGAGTACTGCATCTTCCTTGAGAGTGAGTGAATACACCCTTCCGGCTGGTATCTTTATCCCTGGTAACAGGTCTATCGGACAATCATAGACCCAATGTGGAGGTAGGGTTTCTGCCATCCCTTTGTCGAATACGTCCACATAATCTGCATATTGAGAAGGAACCATGGATACAGTGTTATTTGATATGGCTCATATATGCAAGGTAGGGGACACCAGTGCCCTGGCAGGGCTACCCTGGCTTATTCCAAGCAATGAAGTGCATCGGTTATTACAGACGTTGGAAGGGAATTGGATCTGAGATGTCGACCAATCAATAACAGGACTGTGGAACTGCATCCATGGGATACCCAGGATGACTCTCTAGGCCGGAGCTTTGATGATATTGAATGATATCTCTTCAGTATGGCCTTCATCAGTGCTCATATGCAATGGAACCGTCTGATGAGTTACCATTCCGGAGACAAGGATCGAATCATCCACTGCATTAACTGTTGCTTTGCGAATCAGTGGCATTCCTGACACCGAGGCAAAACATTGGGCAATATAATTATCCGTTGCTCCTGAATCTATTACTTTCATTGCCTGAAACGAACCGCTATGGCTCAAGGAAAAAGTAACAGGAAGGCGAACCAGCTGACTTGGATTCTGTACAGGAGAGTCCATAGGTAGTCCTCCCGGCATAGGGACTCCATATACTGTCGGGATTTGGCATTTCCCGCCTTTCTTTTTCTTTTGGGTTTTTTGGGACATTCAGGCAGTAAATGGTCAGAGGCCCCACAATACATGCAGAGGTTGTGCGATCTGCCGTATTCTCGTTGAACAGGCATGAGCGGACCCCTAACCACAACAATCTGCATTGTTTCTGGTGCAGGAAGTGCAGAGGACGAAGTATCCACAGGGATTGAGGCGAACAGGGCAGGAATCTTCTCTCCACGCCTTTCAGCTTTACAGGCATCAATCTGAAGGGCTAAATCAAGCAGGTCCCCAAATGCTGTGGGAACAACTGGGACAGTGGAGAGAATGTCCTTTAGTTCGTCCGAGAGGCCTTGGTAGAAGACTGCAGTCTTCTTTTCTTCGGGCCAATCTGTTTCCGCTGCCAGCTGATTAAAGTGGGCTAAATAAACCAATAGGGAATTGTTCCCTTGTTGATGCTTCAACAGTTCTAGGTCAGTAGCTTGAGTAGTGTAGCGTGTATCAAATACTTTACTCATCATAGTTAGAAAGGCATCACAATTGTAGAGAACATGGCTGTTCGATTCTAACAATGGATTTTCCCAGGCAGCCGCAGAGCCTTCCAAATATGACAAAACAAAAGCCGCCTTAGTCGTGGAAGTAGGGAACGAAGCGGGACGGCACAAGAAATGCAGTTTGCATTGATTAATGAAGGTCCTACATTGTTTAGGATCACCCAGGAAGCGTTCCGGAGGAGCTAGAGGAAACTGGGTGGTAAGCATAATAGGGTTTGATTCCTGCTTGGGAGCTGAAACCCCGAAGCTCGAAGCTGTAGCACCAGCACCTGTTGCCTGTGAGGCTGGAGTAGAAACCAAGACCTGGATGGTGTCCATACGTTGGCGCAATGCCTCTTGTGCATTGGTCAGGTCGGTTCGCAGATCTGTGACCATTTGCACGATTTGATTCAAAGCATCACTGGCCTCCGTGAACATTGTTATGGCTGCTAAATCTGTTACTCACTGCTACGTAAGTAGGTCAGGAATGTGGATAAATGACCTTGGAGATAATGGGTGTACAGGACTCAATATTCAGCCTTCAATTCCAGCTCCCCTGAGTACAAGACTCAGGCTTCCTCAAAGAGAGGCTCTTCTCTGCAACATACCCCTCTGCTCTTTCGAATGGAACAGGCAGAGGTGTCAATTGAATAAAAGAGCAGGGATAACATGCACAGCCAATACCAATGCTGTAAAGGAATACAAAGATATTAAACAGTGTTGAGAGGGACCATGCAATCAAGCAACAGTATCGTATAGAAAATACCTGGGCAAGTATTGGAGTGGAGCTTCCCCCAGGATGGATATACAAAATAAGGAATTACATTTCAATGAGTGAAAATAGCCTAATGGACTCTTCCTAGAGTATAGAGTATTGAACCCAAAACAACAGACCTGAATTGTGGGACTTTCAAGGGATAACGATATCCAGGTTTGGAGAAAACGACAGGATTAAACAACAAACAGGAACATTAGTACAGGGAAGTAAAACCGGGGGTCGCACTAGTGTCGGGTTGGTTCAGGATCAGGAAAGCGTCAGTATGCACTTTGATTGTAAGTTCACGAAGTATGGCAGTTCAATAAATGTCCCAAAATCCAGTAAAAGGAAATACCCAACAGAGCAGTAGGTAAGTGGTACAATATAGACAGAGACGGCATTGGCAGAGTTATCCAATAAGTAGATACAGCGAATTACTTGGGAACAGACACTTCCAGACAAGGATCGAATCAGCTGGGGTGTTCCGGGTAGCCGTTAGCGGATAAGCTGCGAGGGGCAGCAGGAGCAGGAAGAGTCCGCTGACGGCAAGCCAGAGCAGATGAACTGTGAAGGGCAGCAGGAGCAGGAAGATCAATCCAATAACGTTCTGCGTCAATACCAGGAGATCACGACAATGATAAGGGAAAAACGAGAGCAGTCCAGGAGCAGTCCGGGTCAATACCATAGCGGTCTGTAAATAGTGCCAAAAGAGGAGAAGGAGTAACAATCAAGAAGTCAGGCATGTGTCAGAACCAGGAAATCAGGTCAGGATTTCGTGCTAAGGGTTTCTCGAAGAAAAACGGACGTAACTGCAGTAGTAAGAAACACTAATTAGCAGCAATGAGTCCTTTGGAATACAGTGGTTTTAAACCTGTATGGGGGCGTGCCTTGCCGTACGTCTTCCACGTACGAGACGTGTCAGCCGACACGGGTTCCGCCGTAGTTTGTGCAGGTACCATGGCAACCTGTATCTGCTCCACAAATGTCATGAGCATGGGTCATGCCCCTAGATTAGTCTCTAAGAATTTGTGGACCACGGCTTATCATGCTTGGTCTGTAACAAGGAAAAAACCATGTCTAGGCTATATGGCAAAAGACACGTCCTCATTACCTAAGATGGCGGCCTAGTGGTCCTATGGGAAGTGATAGTTATGGTCTAGTGATTCACACTCGCTGCATATATAAGGCCCTCCTTACACCTGCTCCGCGCTTCGCGTCGTCTGCATCGCAGTGTACGCTTACCGCGGTGCCAGTGCCAGTCACAGTTTTCCTCAGCCCATTCTTGAAATCTCCTTACCGTAGTTCCATAGTTACCTCTGAAGTTAGCCGTGTACTTCCCAGTCATTTCCACAGTATTCCATTTTGTTCGGTTTAAGTCAGCATTCTCGGAAATTGCCTTCACGTCTGCCTCAGCACTGTTGCCGTGCTCATTCCTGTCAGCGGAATATTTTCATTGAATCTCCCTCAGCTGTTTGAAGCTCGTTGTCTTGTCAACCAACATTTATCGCAAGTATTGGCTGTTAATGTTGTTGCGCACTTGCTTTAGTGTGCATTTTCTAGTCAGTTGAGTTACCTTGTTTTTGTGGCAGCCATAATAAGTTGTTCCCCTGTCAGTCAGCCTTTAACACACGCTATGAAGTACTGCAATCCCGCGACAAAGTTTTGAGTCGTCATATATTGGGTGTTACAATTTCTTCCAGTCAGCAGAACTAACTAGGGTTATATTGTTAGCGGTTGGAAGTTTTCTCCACTAGTTAGCATACAGCACATTACGCATAAAGCTAGAGTTTCATATAAAAACGAACAATACAGTTTTCTCAGCAGTTAACATTGTTCTGGCCACTTGTTCACACGCACATATAGTGGTTCCTCACGCACACCAGTGGTCCTTACTCCCTTCAGAAAATTACATTTCATCTCCATTCTTCAGAACAAGCGCCCCTGCGTAGAAGCAGGATGGAGAGCTCACCAACAAATAACAACAGGTAACGACCCCTGAAGAGTTAGAGAGCTAATTCCTGAATTGGTGCATTAGACTAGCATATTGAGGATTGCTGAATGTTTCTTCTTAGATAACCAGACTACACAAATTAACAACGCACACTAAGAATAGTACAACCAGATTTTCCAGAGAAGTGCTCCCGCAGAGTTTATGAGGTATGCGTTACAACAAAGGAGTTTGCAAACGAGTAAGCCCGAAGTGTAACAGTTGTACGCATGCGTGTGGGTGTTCTACGGACAGTGTTCATGTCCCCGAACTAATTAAATGTGCGACACACATGTGGTGGACAGTTACGAACAAGGGTGATGTTCGTAGGACCCGAGGGTGTGATACGCATGCGTGCGGGTGTTCTACGAACAATGTTCAGGTCCCCGAACTAATTAAATGTGCATCAAAACTTTGCGGACAGGAGGACGGCTATGTGTTAAACGGACATTTTCACTCTGATTGCGGAAAATGCGAACAGGGGCGATGTTCTTAGGACACCTTATTTTGAATAATAACTGACATGCGAACAGATTTTATGTCCGTAGACACCTCCATTTTGATTGAAAACAGTGCGAACCGGAATAGTTTCCTTAGGACACTCCCATTTTGATTAATTGCAGACATCCCGGACACCCACGCTGTCTGCGGACACCCAAACGGCCTTTCTTAAAAAAAAAAACACAGGAATATAGTAACAGCATACATAATATATTATCAATGTATCAATGTATACAAATATAGAAATTACGAGGGGGAAGCAGAAATTGATACAAATACAGGGGATTTAGGGGTTTCTATATGTTGGATGGTAGGGGAGGGAGATTGAAGTCTCATCATAAAGTTTTCGGTGATGGGGATTTTTTGGGGATGGTTGGCTGGGACATGGAGAAGGGGAACAGGTACACATGGGATAGTGATATTTAATTTTTCCATGATATGGTTTGCTACAAAGTTTTTCAAAGTAATGAAATTGGTCATTAATTGATCCATTTTTGCTCTAAACGCTGCAGATGATTTTCCAAACTGTCTGTTTTAGTATTATTCTTATTTTCTGTATGTTCTGTTAAAACAAATGTGTTAAGTACACGTAAAATAATGTTTATTAATTGGCTTATTTGGAAAAGTGCAGTGTCTACCATTAGTATGACTGTTTTCACTCATTTTGTCCTGAAGAAAATGTTCTTCTAGCCATTCCAAAGTACTAGACATTTCTGTGTAAAAATAAGATACATTATTTTTTAGTGTATTGTTCTACAGAAAGTTTATAAATATAGGAATTAATACAGTGTACTTACCCGTTTGTTTTTAGTTTCCCTCTTTTAATGCTATGTACGTGTGCTGTTGATATTTGTTGTGTAGTTTCTGAATAAAGTATTAGTGAGGTAATTGAGTTGGAGTTATATGACATTTTTTTGGTATGTCCCATTATGTTTATAAACTATGTAATTGGACTGCTGGTGTGTTACATATATGCAGTTTGCACTTTTTATTTTTTTTGTTAATGTAATTTATTTATATGCTGGTGTTTGACCATGTTTAGGGTGCTTATTGCATGATACAACAATGTAAGATACCCCCTGAGTTTTTGGATAGTGTTCATGTTGGCCGAGTCCGTCCACAGACATGCGCACAGTCTGCGGACATCAGAACCACTAGCGTAGGTTAGGGGGTTCAATATGTTGTATGGTACATGTATATAAACTAAGGGAATCCTACTAAAACCTATCAAATTCATGATATCTATATCTATATTCAGTGAGAAAAATCTTTGTTAAGAGGATGTTATGGTTAAGTTATGCTACTAAAAACCGATGAAATTCAGTGAAAAAATGTTGTTAAAGGGATGTTATGGTTAAGTTGCGCTACTAAAAACCCATGAAATTCAGTGAAAAAACTTTGTTAAAGGGACGTTATGGGTTTAAGTAAAACCGAAAAACCGCAATAATTTGCCAATTATGGTAAGCTAAGCAACCATAACTCGCGCTACCACCATGCACTGCTAAGACTTATACCCATGACATCAAAGATGACATCACAAATGCCATTCACACACCTTCACCGTGGCTGAACGAAATGAACAACTGGATTTGCACAGTACCTTTAAATGGAGAAGAAGCTGTAGCTGAGGCGGATGTTCCTGGCACTGACACGAAGTAGGAAGACTGGAGGGTCCTGCACTGCCCAGGGAAGAAACCAGCAGCAGAGCAAAGCAACACATAAAAGGTGCGCTCCTTAAAACCCAAGCAGGGTCTGACATTCCTGGCTATCTGGCCCACTGTAGCTCTGTACAGGGAATTCAACCAGAGGAGGGAGTTCTGGCTTGCAGTTTGGGCGAACTGGTTGGTCCCACCAGCTCAGGGGAAGAAGATTCCTGGAGGATCTTCTCTGTCATTGGAGTCTGAAGATTCGGACCTGCAGCAGGGCTTCACCGAGTGGTTCAGTCGTTGTAGGGATCCTCTCCTGTCAGCTCCTCGGCGGTTCTTTCGTTCCAGTGGCGACTCTGTCTTTCCAGCCCCAAAGACCTGCTTTGTATGCAGTTTTCCCCCATTCACACAGCCTGGCTGTCAATCACACAGCAGGGTGGCTGTCCTGGCGGGACAGTCACCTAGCCAATCAAACAGGAGTGCGACTTGGGTTACCAAGGGAACCCATGGCAGGGGTCCTAAAACCCCTCCCTCACATCCTGCTTACCCAGACTTTCAGGTGCCTTAAGGAGGGCTTCTGCGCAGAAGCCCGCGAAAGGACGGCAAACAAGGAACCAAACCTGGTTTGGCACACAGAGTAAAACACGAGAAAGACATTTTCAAAAAGAAATGGTGACTAAACCCAGCCAGAACCGTATAAAAACGTATATGGTCTAGCAGTTTAAGTTTGAGGTTACCAAGATAGCCTAAAACAATACCAAGTTTATTTAAGATAACCACGGTATGAAAAATAGGGTAGTTACCACTGCCACCAGCCAAGTCTTGATGAAAAGGGAGCGAAACAGTGCCCCAAGAGAAACAGACAAAAAGGGATAAGTACCAACCCTTTCCAGTACTCCATGTAAGCTGGTGTGTACTGGGTCTGTGGATTTAAAGAGGCTAATAAAGTCAATGGCAACTTTACATGTTCTGGAAGACAGTAGTCAGTCCCAGAAAATGGAGTCTGATTTGGGAAGTCTAAAAGACAACCCTGTGTCACTGCACTGAAGGTGCTGTGTAACACACAGTAAAAAGATGATGCCTGTGGAGTAGGTGAGGCTCCACAGTCTATGAACACAAAAAATGTAAAACACACATAGCAAAACACATATAAGAGTCGAAAAAAAGGCTCATACTCTTACCAGGTGAAAAAAATAAATCCTAGAAATCCAGCAAAGCTGCTGGGGGACTCAGTAGGTAAGGGAAATTAGTCATTCTGGATAATTCTCCCTAACAATAATGACGTTGCATTCACATCATGCAATGCGCAGCAAATACCCTATGATACTCGGGTCCTACGATTTAACAATATCCACATTGTGGTGCCTGTGATAGTTGCAGATTGCTTTGTCGAAGTAGAGGTCATGGTATTATGGGGAGTCAAGTATGTCTTTCTGTGAAGAATACGAGAACAGCAGCTCCCTGAGTGTGTTGTTTCATTTCAGACATATCCTTCAGGCCCAAGAGCGACTATCATTAAAATATTGTCAGTGGATCTACATCTGCTGCACCAAGTGAGTTTTTTATTAGCAACCCGCAACAATTAGATGGGCAAGGAATAATGCAATCTGTATCTGTTTTCATTCCATCACAGCTCCTCGTATTTTTCTGTGAGTTGCCTTCAAGGGACATGAGCTCTGCTCATTACTTCTGAGTAATGTAACTGCTCAAAACAGCGACAGCAGTTACATTCTCCAGGGAGCACTTGTGCATCCTCTGAAAGAAAGCTTTGTCAGTAGAAAACCTCGGAAGCGTTTCGCAAGCAGCATATATTTTAAGTAAGACATATTATTTAATGAAAACCCTTATTTTGTCATGCATACAACCATAATGCATTGATGCTGAAGGAGTCGGTACGTGATATGGCTGACAATGAGACAAGGAAAAGTAGCCCAGTAAATGCACAGAACCAAAAAAATGCATCAGATAGTGGTAGGTCAAAATGGCTACTGGATCTCGCTGGTGGCCCTTACCTACCTAGTAGCTCCATTGCCCCCAGTGCAGGACCAGGAGATAGTGTCCACTCCGCCTGCCCTGCTAACCCAACAAAGAGGCCCCTTGGTCAAGCCCTTGCCAGTTCAAGTGGCCGCTTTGCCTCCAGTGCAGGCCTGCTGGCCAGTGGCCAGTTTGCCTGTAGAATGGACTACCACCATGACTGGTGCATGGCAAGACACCTGTAGCCAGGCCCAGTGGATAGTTTCCCCCCTTTGCAGGTAGATAAACCACTTACTGAGCGCAGTGACCACTTTGCCTTGAACATAGCGTTTTTATTTGCCCTGGCCCCAAAAGTCAACCAAAATATAACTGAGCCTTACCTACAGCCTGTCTACATGACCTCATTTCCACAATGTTGGATCCCCAGCCAAGTACAGTAGACAAGTTGTTCTTTTACATACCCCAAAAGTCAACCAAAATGATAACTGAGCCTGGCCTTCAGTCTGTCTACATGACCTCATTTCCACAATGTTGGGTCCCCAGCCAAGTACAGAGGACAAATTGTTCTTTTACATACCCCAAAAGTCAACCAAAATGATAACTGAGCCTGGCCTTCAGTCTGTCTACATGACCTAATTTCCACAATGTTTCGTCCCCAGCCAAGTACAGTGGACAAATTGTTCTTTTACATAAGGAGCGATAGATTGCAGGGTTTGCTCACTGGTTATCTTTATTACTCCTAGTACTGCTGCACCCTGGCAAAGTACTTACTCTGCAGGCCTCCAGCCTCCATGACAAAAACCATTCCCAATAAGGCACTAGTTATATATCCCTGTATGGACCCATACCTTTTGTCGTGACTAGAGGTAATGAAGGTTACCAGTAAGTAACCCCCTCTTTACCTCCACATTCCTCTTTCTTGTCCCAGTACTTACTCTGTAAGGAATACTCAAGTTTAGCATGAACATGGGTAAAAATAACGACGTTGACCACTTAATGTTGCCAATACACCCCATCTGCATCTTTATTCAGAGTACACCATAGGATTACAACCCTTGCCATGCTCACAACCTCCCTGTGCCGATAGCTATGGAGCTATGACCAAGAATGTTTAGGCGGTAAAAATTGACAAAAATATTAGGATCAGTCCAGGTATTTGCATGTCAAATGTTCTGGATGTGAACCCCCTGTACCTGTGCACAGGATGGTGACATGCCCCTGGTGAAATGTCCTCTACTGCCTCAGAAGCCTCTCTGACAGTTCAACACATCCATCTATTGATTGAAGGCACTGACAGCTTCGTACCATAATCTGACCCAATGAAGATGATGAACAGGCTAGACCAAGAAAATAATGGAACAGAACCCAAGGCCCTTTTCCTTCTTGGAAACCCCTGAGAATGCATTTTCAATCCCCTTATGAATGAAATACTTTTTTTCTGGTTTTCGGGAACATTATGAAAAGAAAATGGATGCCTTCAATAGGAACAGCAGTCGACGCACAGTCACATGAAATACACAATACTATCAGTAATATGAGGCAAAGAAAGGGCAGAGATTGCCTCCAAGGGTATAGGAGCCAATTCCTGTACAAACGAATACACAGAGGCACAGATGGGGACACTATGGAAGATTTACCAGACACTAAGAGCCAAAAAGGGAAACCAGAATTCAGAACAGGAACACAGGAACTCGGAATGCAGAAATATGTAACAAAGGACTATGTGAAGAATTGACATGTGCCCTGTAGTATTTTCCAGTTAAAAAACAATGACCTAGGTGTATGGGTGATGTTCAGCAGATCAATGCTGTTTAAAATGCGTCAGTCATGGTGGTCTAGAGGTAAGCAGATGTCGAGGTGGGGTTGAACTGAAGAAGGCTGACTGTGGGTCGAAAATTACCCGTGTGATGTGGATCATGGAGGTCACCAGGTTCGGTTCAGCGGTTATGGTTCGACAGTGGACTGGCTGATAACGGTATGCGCTGCCAAGTTGGTTCAATGCGAGGGGTTGAAGCTCCCAGTTTGGAAAGTCAGTTCAATTGATTACTTGTTTGGTGGTTAAGAAGCTGGTGATTCGAGCAGCAATTCGACCAGTGCAGATGCAGAGGCACTTCTTAATTCGTGATATCAAAATAACACAATTTGGAATGGGAAAGTGAAACAGGGCTGCGTTTAGAAGATCAGCAAGTGCCAAAGGCCACTCCGGAAGGTTCTGGTGGTTCTATCAGTGCCGAACACACTTGAGTCACTGCTCGCAGCAGTTTGATGGTGTAATTGCTGGACTCTTGGCTGTCTTGGCTCTCAGGAGGTATTAGCCCCCCTCCAAGGTCCGAAAAAAATTATGGGTCTTTTTCTCAGTCTCCCAAACCTGGGAGAGGCTAGCACACACCTTTTGGAGTCCTTCAACATGGTTAGGTCCTAGACAGTAGTGTGGCCAGCAGAGAGGCAGGTCTTGTTCCTGCAGGATTTAACCACCGATGGTCCCTGGGGATAGTTAAGGGACAGAGTTTACATCTGACTTGAAACATGTACCTTCAGCTCACAAATGGAAGGCCTTGGAAAGGTTTGATCTTCCAAGAGGTTCCAACAAATCCATCTTGAAGGTTTGAAATCCTGAGATTTTTCAAAGATGTGGTAGGATACCCCTTCTTTTAAAGGCAAAAGCCCTCAGGTAATTGGACTAAGGCTAGCTTGCATTCGTTTCCAATCCCTGTTCTAGGATTATGTTTTCTTTAATTTCTGACATCACACCCAAAGTGCGTTGTGCTATAGGAAATAGAGGGGACAGGATGGAAAGACAGAGGCGGAGAGAAAAAATATGGTGGAACCTTCCTCCAGCTGTAAAGAGTTCCCTCTGTCTACACTAATCCGCCCTCCTTCCCTTCTCAATATGATCAAAGGCCTTTGGAAATGCAGCATCCTAGTGTGACGCTACTCGCCTTTTGAGGATGGGTCTGCCCTTTGACTCCTGTTCCTAGGGAAGCTTCCTGTGGAGGGGTTGTCTCCTTGAGGAAGGAGATACCTGCCCTCACAAAGGAAAAAGGAGAGGCAACCCCAAAGGCTACAGTCTTGCTAGAAGCATCAAAGACAGCCTGTCTGGGGAGAATACACAAAACCCTTCCACAGCTGAACTGGGCTCACAGGGCTGACACATGTGGAATATCAAATTGATGTGACTTGGATAACTATGGGAGATGCTGGACACCATAACCTAAACTCAGGCATGGCTTATATTTACACCAGCACAGCAATATTTACATTGCCACCAGGACAGCAATCTCATAGTTATGTAGTGTTTGGTACAAGGGTGCATAACATACATGCAGTTCTTTTTGCTGCAGAGACGTGGCTGTCACTGCAGCTGTCAAATTGACACCAATGACCTCTGAACCTGCTCTGTGTGACTGATGAGCTTGCACTGCAGCTGTCAAGTTGACACTAATGACCTCTGAAGCTTCTCTGTGCCACTGTTGATCATGCACTGCAGATCAGGCTATGAATGAAGCAGGGCACAAGTGTAAACTATGCTTTTGGCATGGAGCTTATGACAGGGAAACCAATCAGCAGATTTCCTTTGCTGAGATGGAATTACCTGCATCATTGTATTAAATAATCAAATTCAAAGAAGCCAGGGCTTCTACACTCTACACAGATGGCAATTCCTTAAAAACATATATCCTGGAAGGGACTGGAACAAAGTAACTGAAGCAAGGTACTGGTTACAAGATAATTGAGCAGGTACCAGTACAAGGTAAGTGAGCAGTGGACTGGTACAATATAATTGAGCATGGTAATGGATCTAGGTAACTACACCTGGCTGGAAAATTGGACAGGAAAAACACAAGCTATGAAAGGTAAGGCTATGCAACTCAGGACTAGAATTAAAGGGAAGATACCAACTGAAGCAAGAGAAACCATGTCTGACTAAACAGGGTAAAGGTTGAGAATAAAAGGGCCTGAGAGAGATATAGAAGGGCAGAGCAGAAACAGTGCAGCAGACTGAAAGGAAACAGCAAACGTATTAGAGTCAGTGTGCTGTAGGGACACAGCACAAAACACAGTACCTTGGAGCTTCAGGAACTCAGCACAACAAATAAGGGATAAAAGCTGCAGGGGCACAGCACAATGGAAAGAAGAAACACACTGGCAGCATGCAGACAGGGGAGTACTGAGCCAGCAAGTGAGGCCTGTGGAAATTGGAACAAGGTAAATCAGGAGCAGGGGTGAGTCACAAGCATAGCACAAGACTGGATGGTCAGAAAGGCAGGTAGTGATTACAAATCGGTCCCAAGTGCATAAGGTTTATAATACAACATGCCTATGGGGAACTTTGAGCCTGGTAGCTTTTAGATAGTGTTAGCAGGTAGGAAAGCCAGGGTAAAGCTGTACGATTGGGTTACACAAAAGCAATGGCATGCCCTTTGAGAGAGGAGGCAGTGACAAACTCCAGGAGCTTTTGTATAGAAAATAAAGCATATTAAATGCTGTGACATTTTGAGTGTTTCAGTCCATTGAAATGTTCTTTCCTTCTTCTGTTCATTATGGAACATGTGTGTGTGTGTGTGTGTGTGTGTGCGCACGAGCATGTGTGTTTTCCAGATATCAGGTGCATTATGGCAATTATAGTCATGTTTCTGTAAATGTAGATTCGTGTCAGGAGAGGTTCAATTTTGATTCAGGATTATGTCTTCTGATGGTTTAAAATGCCCAGCAGGTCTGTAGGCAGTGCCACCTTCAGGCTGCAATACAAAGTCAGAACAGGTAGTCCAAATAAAGTAGGGCTATTCATGGAGTTTACCTCTCAAGACAATTTTTGAAATAATGGTTTGAATTTGAAATGGTGCATTTTACAACATAATTGTTAAGCAATATGGGATAAAAAGCAGTACAATGTACAACAACTTCTCTAGAATAAAATATACAGAATTATGGTAAATGCCAGCTCACTACATGTTTGCAGACACATTTTGCAACATTTCCATGATGGCTTTGTCCACAATATATTCCAGTATTGCATTATACGTCAATTTCATTATTCTGTACCCATAAGAGATGCCACTTTAAATACTGTTCATGATGCAGCAATCACATTATATGCCAGCATTGGCATTGTAAAAAACCACGATAATGCTGGGCCCGCAATATATGCTAATATTTCCAAGGCAAATTAAATAACTTTCATTAATGCTGCACCCACAATATATTCTGTCATTGCTTTAGTAATTCACTTTAATGATGTTGTGCCCACAATATATGCTGTGCATGTCACTGTAATTCACTTTCAGAACTCTGCACCCGTAATATATTCCAGGATTGCCTTTCTAAATCACTTTTATGATGCTGCTCATGCATGATATGATAGCATTGTCTCTGTAAATCACTTTTATGAAGCTGCATCCACAATATATGTGGGCATTTCTAGGGCAAATCACTTCCATGAAGCTGTACACACAATACATGAAGTGGTCAGAACTCTTTTGCTATGCCTATTAAAACATTTCAATGTGAGTAAACAGTAGCTTGCACATATTTCTGAACCACTGGAAAACATTACTAGATATGACGAAACTATACTTAAAATGATGGTGACTATAGCAGCACATCTTTGTGATGTTGTTACATACCATCTCAGAACAAGCTTTGAAGGGCACCATCATTATTTATGTAGAACTTTCATAACTAGTTCTCATTTCTAGTTGGGCCAAACCTATGTGAAAGCTTTTTTACATACAGAGAAAACAACTAATAGATATAGTAAAAATGCTGTTGCATGGAAGTCTTCTCTGTGCTTATTGACAATGATGTGCATGCAAACACATTGTGCCAAACTAAACAAAAGAAACTCAATATAATGCAGTGCAAAAGGCACAGCAACATATTGCAGCACAGAAGGGTCAAACAGGTCACTGCACAAAGCAGCACAGAAACAAAACAACAATGTATGGCGATAGAGTCTCCATTGGTGGGAAGAAGGACCAGGGATGATCAAACCCATTGCCTAGCATCTTGCCTGTTGTCAGGGCTGGGGTTCATCCTTCCCAAGACTCAGACCTCAACAGTCACCCTGATTGCTCTTTCTCTGTCCTCCTTACCTGGGTCTCGTTCCTCCTACCACCCCCTAAGCAATCCTTAAGCCAACTTGGCATCCTTATGCCTTCCTATCCTTATTGGATCGGGATTTGCCCACTTCCTTTTTTATCTTTTGGTAATTCTGCTATCTACTGCTCTTCCTCTACTATCTTCACCTCTGCCTCTGTTGTTACCACCTCTTTTTCTGTTATTACCTCTCCTCCTCTGTTACTACTGTGACAAATATATTTCTGCACTGCAAGAGTACAAGGATGTGTAGAGGCTAAAGCTCCTACTCAGCCCTCATACTTCTAAAAACCAAGAGTGAACACAACCATAAAAGTAAAATAGACACACTTAAGAGATATACTTCCTTCTTCTTTTGTGGTAACGTGGGCCAAGGGAAGGTTATACTCTTAAGAGTGGTGCAAATATGATTCAGTAGGGACCCAAACAGCCAATTAAAACAGTCCAAACAAAAGGACTGCCCAATCAATTTTCTATAAAAAAAATATACTTTAATCAAACACTACATATGTAACAATGAATAAATAGAAAAACTACACAAAACCCCTCAAGGAAATAACACAGATTCTGCAAAGATACAAAGATGCACACTCTGGATAATGAATCAGCTGTGAAAGGCCAGTTAAAGGCAGAACATTCTTTAAATGGATATCTTCTTGGGTGCATAAGGGATAAAAGTGACCTAACCAATCTCTAAGGCTCACAAATGAACCAAGTGGGCAGTTAACCGTCAATAGTACATTTTTGCAGCTCTTTCCAGTTCAACGGTATCGAACCAGGCTTTGAGCTGATATGCGAGTGGTGCAAGCCAAATTTGGGTGGTGCAAGCTTAGTTGAGCCAAGTAGCAAGCTGGCATCGAGCAGGGCGAATCTGGGGCTCAGGGCACTTTCAATGGCAATGTTCAAGTGATGCAGGTTGGAGCATTCACTAGGATCGGTTTGGGGTTGAGCCAGTTTGAGTTGGGATTGTAACATCTGGCTAGGTTCGGCAAGTAAAGCTCCTGTGGTTTAAGTAGTTGATTCAAGCTGCTCAGGTGACGGGCTCTTCGAGGCATGATTGGCATTTGAGCTGGTTCAAGATGCATGCATGCTATTTTGAAGAGTTTGATTGAGTGTCAAAGGCAGCCCCCGGAAGGTCTTGTGCTTGGGATCTAGTCAACCAGTTCAAAAGCAGTTTCACTGGTTTGATGTAATGAAAACATGGATCCTGTCTGCCTCTACTCCAAGGGTGCTCCAGGGGCTCTATGATAAGGGTTCCCACACATGGAGTAGTCTGGCACTCAACTGCAGCAGTCCTTCAACACTGTGACACCCTGGGTAGCATTATAGCTGGCAGAGAGGCAGGTCGTGTCCCACCAACAGTTCACACCAACTAGTCGCTGGGGTTGGTTAGGAGACAGAGCTCCCCTATGCCTTGAGCACTCAGTCCTCCCCTCAATGGCAGAGGACTTGGAAAGATCAACTCTGCCGACAAAGATCCAATGAATTATTTCATAAATGTTTGCCCAAATGTGATTCAAAGAAGGAGTGAGAGAACCCTGCTTTTAAAGACAGAAGCCCACAGTTAATTGGACTAAAGCAAGTCTGTTTTAGGGGTCCAATCCCTGTTCAAAGAGCACATGTACTTTGCTTTCTAACATAACACCCAGAGGAGGGTACATGAAGCAAACATAGAGGCAGAGAAGAGGCTGGAACCTTCCTCCACCTGTGAAGTGTTCCCTCTGTCTACACTAACCCTGCACCCTTCAGCTTCTCAATAGAATCAACGGCCTTTAGAGATGCAGCAGCCTGGTGTGAGGCTAACCCTGTTGTGAGTGGATATGCCCTTTGATTCCATTCCTGTTCCCAGAACTGCTTCCTGTGGAGTGGCTATCTCCCTGATGAGGGTTTTGCTTGCCCTCAAAAAGAAACAAAGAGAGGCAATCCCTAAGACAGCAGCCCTGCTAGCAGTAACAGTGACAGCCTGTCTGGGGATAATACATATACTTGTTTTTCAGCTGAGTTGGGCTCACAGGGCTGACACATGTGTGTTATCAAATTGTTGTGGATGTCATAATTCTGAGAAATAACATCCACCATTACATAACTCAGGTGTGGCTTGTATTTAAAGATGTATCTGCCAACAGGACAGTAAATGTATAGTGTTAGGGTTATGGTACAAATGCAGCCCTTGTGCTGCAGAAACTTGGTCGGACTGCAACTTGTGTCCTCTGAACCTGCTATGCTCCCCTGGTTGAGCAAGTGCTGCAGATCAAGATAGTGATGCTCAGGGACGTCATTTCACCAAAATGCCAGGGGTAGTGGAAGAGACATCATACGACACTTGACCTCTGATGAAATCACAGGAAGTGATGTCATTTGACCCCATGCTGAAGTGAAATCACAGGAAGTGATGGAACACAACATTTCACCTCTTGACAAAACATGAAGTGGCATCACATAGCATTGTTCCTAAGTACAGTACGAAAAATATGGTTATGATAGCACTATAATGTGATATACATTTCATCCAAGATTGGATTGCCATATGTATCATTAAGATCAGTGTGTATAGGCTCATATTACCAAATTACTGTGAATGCATGCAGATGTACATGGCCAAATGATAATGATGTGTTATCATATAGCACTTACGCTTAAGCCCGTTATATGGAACAAATATACATATAATATAACCCAACCTGTGTTGGTACTCATTTATCAACCTCAGAAGAATGAAAGGCCTTGTTGAGGTGTTTAAGAACAGGCTAAATCAGTGACTCACCCCCTGAAGTGTGCCTCAAATAAACTTTTAATGAGTCTATCAATTAATGTATAGAATTCCAGAAAGACAAATTATTTTGAATCCCTATTCTTTCTTATTTAGGGTCACTGCTGAAAGTGTTAGACTTGTGCAACCATTCATTTTTTGCCTTTTTTTTAAGAGGCCTGAACAAGAAAGCCAGCCACCATAGAAGCAAATAGTCACATCGATCTGGCCACAGCCCATGAGATTGCATTTAAAATAAAACGTTCTTTTATTTTTTATTTTTAGGGGTAGCAAGGGAGACCACAGGGGTAGCAAGGGAGAACTCAGGGGTCGCATTTGCGACCCCCTGGCAACCCATAGATGACGTCCCTGCTGATGTTGCAGGGCACAGGTAGACACTATGATTTTGGCCTGTATGGTGTGAAAGGGGAATCTGATCATTAAATTTCCCTTTCAGAGATGGATTTATCCACATCATTTTAGTAATTAATGAAAATCAAAAAAAGCCAGTGAACTGAATAACCTCAACCCTTTAAGATGAGTAGCAATTACCCTGAAGATGGATGAGGATGCAGAAGTTACTCAACATTAATGATCAAAATGACTCAGTTAGTTGGTAAAAAGGATAACTGTTTTATTTTCAATTGTCTAAACAGGGAGCATAACGAATATCAACGAACTTGCTCGATCCTCTTACTCAATGAAATTCATAAAAAACAGTACTTTTTTATTCAAAACTTGTCATCATTAATATTGACCTGAGTCACTACCAATGTCATCCTACGTGCAAACTACAGAACCTATTACTAACTATGATAGGCTCTGAGTGAACATCTACATATACAATCTATACTAGTATGGGATAGTAAGTGAAAGTGATAGGTTTCTTAACATCAAGTGGGACAACTAAACTCTTCCCTCAAAATGGCCACTATGAATGTCACTAAATACACAACGTCCCATTGATTACACAAACTATAGGACCCTTAATTACGCAGTCCCCTACAATTGGTTGGCACTCTAACCTTCATCAGTACTTTTTCACCTACGTCTAGCAGCAGGCAGATTGGACTTCCAGGTGCTGGGAGCTTGTCTTACCCCAGCTTCCCAACAATCAGTATATCAATCTACAATCATCTCAGTGGTCAGCGTAGTCAATTAGGCTTTGAAGCACAGCCTTGAGTTTGTTCTGTACTGTGGATCATCAGGGGAGTGAAGGCACGCTCTGCCCTCATGCGTAGGTGTGAACATCTTGCTCGTCCAACTTCATCCTTCAACGTCACTGTAGACCATGATTTTGCACTCTTACTGTCTTTAAAATACAATTGTTTAATAAACCTCTGACGTCTTTCGTGTGTTGTTCATGCCTTCTGAACAGGAGCTGTTCTTTCACACAATTTTGTATCCGCTGCTGGTTAACTTCATCCTGATAAGACCTTGTCTTCTTGGCTTGTTTTCATGGTACATCCAGCCTCGTCTTTCCGAGATTCACTTTTAATTCATGTGTTTTTTTACTGCGCCACACTGAAGATGAGGCCTTCCATTTTTAGTCCAACTCTGCTGTAACATATAGTGGAAACATCCATCATTTATCCTTAATGCATATATGTATATAAGGGCGCATGCCGTAATCTATTCACTAAAAAGCCAGCCTTAAGAATACTTTGTCTGCTTACATTTCTTTTGCATCTGTACATGTGTAAACTAACTGGATTTCTTCATCCGTTTTATATCTTAAGCTTCTTCACCTTGATCCCAAGATGTCACTTATCCTTGATACTTTCTTGATGCCTTATAGAATATCTGCATTCTCTAGTCTCTGCATCTGATCTAATTACGTCAACTGTGCTCTGTGTGATGTTACCATTCGTCTTGTCTATTCATTTCCTCTCCTTTTTCCGGTATTTCATTCAAACGGCCATCACATTTTCTTGTATGCAGGTACGGTTTTCTCAATGGGAACCTTGCTTCCAGGATTCTCTTAGGTATTAGTATTTTCACTGTTACCACACGTGTCTCACATCCTGGCTCCCAACATATAGGCAATACAGGTGAAGTGGTTGAGGTGGGGGTACTTGGTTCGTCCTCTACACCAGGGCTTGTACACCCTTGCCAGATGGCGATTCCTCACATCTACCACCTCCTCCTCTGCAGTCATCACCCCCTACTCTGTTAACACTATCACTTCCTATATCATTGCCACTTCCACCTCTTTCACTAGTGTCTCATCTCTTGTTACCACCTTGCACTCTGTTATTACCCCCACCTCCTCTGTCACTACCCCCTCCTCATTTCTTGTGACACCTCTTCCTCTGTTGCTACTCCCTCTTCCACTGCCACTACCACCTCCTCCTCAGTCTTTTTCCCATCTCATCTCAAGTATCTCCTTAGTGCTTCTCATGACAGTATCCTACAGTCTAAAACCAACCTTCTCCAATAACCCACACTGGCTGAATGGGCTCACAGGATTTTATAATGCTTTCAATGGGCTGGGCTTTTCTGTGTTTGGTAATTGGGTCAGGGTTGGGATTGACTGCTGCTGATTCTGGGGGTACAAGGACTACATTTGGGCAGTGGGGCCTGGACCAAACCTTCATGTGCCATATTTACCATCTTGGATTTCACTCCCAATCTTTTTCTGGTATTGCATGTACAGGACCCAGGCATCCTATTTCCCTAATGTTTAGATTATAATCTGGTAAAACTCATGGTAAGATGTATAGAGAATGCCGGCATTGTTATGTGAGTTAGTGGGTCATTATGAGTTTGCTGGTATCCCACCAGCAATTCCGGAAGGATAGCGGCAAACTTACCTTACAGTTTCTGCTGCCTGATATCCCCGAATATTACAGGTGTTTGAAAGGGCGGCAAATCCCCATTCCATAGAGGCCGATAGGACTCCATGGAAGGGATTTCTGGCATTTCTGGCAAGGATAATACTAGTGCTGCAGGAAATACTAGCAGATTTTTGCCAGTGGGTACATTATTTACCTACAGCTCTTGGGTGGAGGTAAATCAGTGAACCCCCACCGGAAAATGTGTAGTTTACCAGGCCGGGAAAAATGATGGTCATGGAATTATCGGCAATTTTACCTAGAATTTTTCCAGACCGGCAAACAGAGCGTTATTTAGGATTTTAATAGTAACTGAATCAATTTGATAATATATATATTCAGTGAGAAAATGTTGTTAAAGGGATGTTATGGTTAAGTTGCGCTACTAAAAACCTATGAAATTCAGTGAAAAAAACTTTGTTAAAGGGACGTTATGGTTCCAAGTAAAACAGAAAAAACTTTGAAATTCGCCAGTTATGGTAAGCTAAGCAACCATAACTCGCGCTACCACCGTGCACTACTAAGACTAACACCCAGGACATCAAAATATGACATCATAAATGTCATTGATGACATCACTGATGACATCACATGTCTAGCTCCCATTTTTTTTCCTTTGCTGACATATGTAGGCCAGTAACAGTCAGGAACAAAAAATTCAAAAAGTATTACATTTGTAGACTTATACTTCAAATAAGTTCTTACAGTAATTCACTTGGGGTTCACTCACAGCACATGGAACATACATAGGGGAAAGCACAGTCTTGGAAGACAACAATGCTTTCTATGTATGAGGATGATCAGTAAGGGTATCAACACTTTTTTTTTATAGTTCTGCTGTTTTATTATTACTATACTTTCCCTGGATATGCTCATACTTGCATACATTGTACTCACACTACTTTCCTTAGGGTCCACTCACATTATGTGATAGTTATACATAGGGGAGTAGTAGTTTTGAAGCAGAGCATTCAGTTCTGTGCATGAAGATAATCATTTAGCTTATGAAGATTGTCTGGTAATACTGCTGTTTTTTTGTTTACTTCATTCTCCCTGTATAAGCTCATATTTGTATGTGTTGTTGTCTGTGTTTTGTTTGCAATAATGCAATTATGTAGAAAGTGGGTTTTATTAGGTACTTATTAAATGTTTCACAGTAGCTAAACTCTATTAAGAAAGCTTTTATCATTTCACTATTCCACATGGCAAGATTATGAATATGGCACCTCCATCATGTATGCTGCACACAATGCCTACAGTTCTACATGAGTAGCTTAATATACTGGAAAGAACTTCATAATAGAATGCTATTTATATCAACGCATTGCTTAATGCACTACATACCTCATGACATTTATTTTAATGATCCTTGACACTTTTTTTATCAACATTACAATATGAATCCCTTGAACAGACTTTTCATGAAAAGTAGCTGCACATGTAATGTCATCAGTGATGTCATCAATGACATTTGTGATGTCATCGTTGATGTCCTGGGTGTTAGTCTTAGCAGTGCAAGGTGGTAGCACGAATTATGGTTGCTTAGCTTACCATAACTGGCGACTTTCAAGGTTTTTTCGGTCTTACTTGGAACCATAACGTCCCTCTAACAAAGTTTTTTTCACTGAATTTCATAGGTTTTTAGTAGCGCAACTTAACCATAACATCCCTTTAACAATGTTTTTTTCACTGAATTTCATAGGTTTTTAGTAGCGCAACTTCACAATAACATCCCTTTAACAAAGCTTTTTTCACTGAATTTCATAGGTTTTTAGTAGCGCAACTTAACCATAACGTCCCTTTAACAACGTTTTTTTCACTGAATATAGATATAGATAATCGAAATGTGAGAAATGTTTACTAAGACTCCCTTACCTTACTATAACATAGAAAATACCAAACCCCCTGCCCTGCTAGTGATTTGATGTCCGCAGACCGTGCGCATGTCCGCGGGCGGACGCGGTCACCATCAGCACTATTCAAAAACTCAGGGGGTATCTTACATTATTGTATCATACAATAAAAAAAGAAAACATGTTCAAACAGCACCACATAAATACATTACATTTAATAATAAATAAGAAGTGGAAACTGTATATGTAAGACACCAACCATCCACTGAAGTAGCATTTGTAATATAATGGAATAAACCAAAACAAAATAAATATGCCTCCAACAGAATTACCTCACAGCAACTGCACAGCAAGAAGCAAGAGCATACTTACACTGCAGTAACAGCAAAAGTTTGTAAAAAAACTAGTAAGTACGCTAAATTTATTTCATATACTTATACATTTTCTTTATTAGGTACACTAAAACTAATATTTTCTTTTTTTTTACACAGAAATATCCAGTACTTAGGAATGGCTGGAAGAAAATTTCCCACAAGATGAAATGAGTGAAGAGAGTGATAATAAAGGTAGACACACCATTTCTCTATATAAGCTCATTAATAACCGTTACTTTATGTGTACTTAATACATTTCTTTTAACAGACCAGACAACCAATTATTATAATATACCAAGAGAGATATTAGAAGATCCTCTGCAACAAATGGAACTAAACATGGATTTGTTAATGCAACACTTCAATCAACTAAAACAGTGTGTTGTGGACCACATTAAAGAAAACATTAAATATCACTGTCCCACATATACCTATTCCCCCTCTCCATGTCCCAACCAACTATCCCCAAACCCTCCTCAGCAAGAAAAATATTACAATGAGACGTCCATCCCTTCCTCCCCTCCCATACATAATGTCCAAACCCCTAATGCCGCTGTATTTGTTTCAGTTTCTGCTTCCCCCTATCTTTCCTAATTTTTATACTGTTAAACAAAATTAACATTTTAAGTGTGTTCTTAGTATATGCCTGTGTCTTATTTCTTTTTTAAAAGGCAGTTAGGGCGTCCGCCGACAGCACAGGTGTCCATTATGTCCACAATTAACCAAAATGGGGGTGTCCTAAGGACACTGCACCTGTCCGTACTGTCCGTAATTAAAATGGAGGTGTCCTTAGAACACACAAGATGTCCGCCTGTCCGTAATTAACCAAAAATGGGGGTGTTCTAAGGACAATATACCTGTTTGAACTGTTTGTAATTAAAATGGCGGTGTCCTTAGAACACACAAGATGTCCACTCGACCGCAATTAACCCAAATGGGGGTGTCCTAAGAACAACCCCTCTGTTCGTAATGTCCGCAACCAGAATGAATATATCCGTAGAACACATATTCCGTACGCCTCTCCACAAAGTTTTGACGCACATTTATTTCATTCGGGGACTTCAACATTGTTTGTAGAGCAACCGCACACATGCGCATCACACACTTGGGTTCTAAGAACATCATGCCTGTCCGCAACTATCCTCCGCACGTGTGTCGCATTTTTAATTAATTCTGGGACCCGAACACTGTCCGTAGAACACCCGCGCGCATGCGCATAACCGTCCCCACGCATTTGGTGTCCTGCGGACACCCGTTCCATTCGCGAACGTGTTCACGACATCATCATGCGACCGCACCCATGCTGAGTGTGTGTCCTTATTTGTGGACACTGTCCGGTCCCCTGAACATTTAAAAAGTGCTTTTTTGAGCAATCCAAGGTATTTTACAGTAGAAGTTCACCATTGCACATGTCCCAGACAATGTCCCTGCCGATCTACATACTTTTGGAACTTGTTGAGCCCTTTCTTGGTGTTCGAAGTGTCCTGGGACAGCACAGGTGTCTGCGAAGCACGCACATGCACCCCTATAAAAGACCACACCCCAGAGCTGATCCTCATTATGCTTTTGGATTTCCAAGATTTACAACATGACAATTGTGCACATTTCTGTTCTTGGTTCCTGGTTCCTGTTCCTGGTTATCAACCTTCCAGAAGGCATCCCAGATTGCTTTGCATTGCCTTGGCATCAGCACCCCTACCCCAACCACCACCACCACGTCCCCAAGGGCCTGCAGAGGGGAACAGGCATGAGGATGCAGAGGAGAGGGATGAATAGGATAAAGAGGATGAGGTAGTGGAAGTCCCTAATACTAGCACTCATCGTGAGTCTTGGGTGTGGCGGTTATTTACCACCCTTGATGGAAAGGCAAAAGCTCATGCGAACAAGGTGATCTGCACTCGGTGCCGCATGGTGCTGAGTTGTGGCAAGCCTGGTTCGTATAGCTTTGGTACTACATCAATGAAGTGGCACCTAAAGTCGTTCCACAGTGGGGCTATTCATAAGGTTGTACCTTGCGATAAACGTAGTAGGTTGAGTTCCTCTGCAGCATCCTCCGTTTCCGCTCCTGTCACCACAAAAGACACTCCTGTGGGACAGTGCATCCCTCCAGCTGCCTCGCAGGCCATTCATGATGCTGTTGACACTTACCTTTCGAGGGTCACAATATTGTGCATGTACTGCAACACAGTACTCTGCAGGGGGAGAACCTTCCGAGTGCTTTCGAGACTGCGGTGAAGGAGCATGAGAAGGTCTGCGACCTAACTCAATATGGCCCACCCTACATCTTCCTCTCTCCACCTGCCCTTTCTTATCCCTGTGGTTGGTATCCCTTCCTTACCCTCCTTTCCCCTCCTTTTCTTGTGTGTCATGTTTTAAAAAAAAACCAAAAATATAAATAAAAAAAACAAAAAAAAGGCTCTTTACAGAGCCGCCTTTCACAGTTTAAAAATAGAAGTGACAAATAAATAGTGCAGGACCCTGTGCATTTTTTAGAAGTCCACGGACAGTCAACGGACATTTATTTTTTGGGGATGCTGCCCTATCAGAACCATTGTACTTTTTTATAGGACAAAGTAGTGGCTCTGAAAAGAGTCTTTTTGTGGTGTTTTTTTGTGTTTCAAAAACTTCAAATGGTCAACACCTACTGCAAAATGGATTGCTCTAATTCCAGAAAAGGTTGCAATGCATTTTGTATATTTTGCAGAAAAGTCTGATTGCCAGCATAAGTAAGATGTACTCTATTGTTATAATGTTAAGCATCTCTTCATTCCACCTGGAATGAGAATGCTCTTCTCCCCATGTTCCACCACGGAACGCTTCAGCTCACTCCCCAACTGGCAGCCCTTGTCTCCGGGGGCTGTTGAATAAAGCTCTTTGCTTACTCACCTCGCCTCTTCACTTTATTTCATTGGCGACGAGGCTTATCTCCCCCAGTTCCCCAGTGAGCAACAGCCGGCCCCCGGAGCTCCTCCTCCGCGTTCCTGGCAGTACCCACGGCGGCATCATCCTCGGCGGTGCCCCCCCGGCGGCCCTCTATCACCACGGCCTCCCCGATGCTTCTACACTGAATGAGAAGAGGCCAGGCCGCCGGCAGCAACTCGGCAACAGGGAGAGAGAACGTGAGAGGTACAAAATTTTCATTTTTGGGGCGTAAAATCTATCCTCCGCAACGAACATATTGCGCGAGCGTGCATCCTTCGACTCGCCGACAAACGGCAGTCAGAGGAAAGGACCTCTCTGCGTGCCGTACGTGCGGCCATTTTGTGCAGGCCCAACCTTGTTGCCACGGCGACGACGCCGCGGAGCTCCAGCTGCACTTGACCACCAAATCACCAGCTGTCATCCAGATGGTCAAACCAGCTGTTTATCCCGGAAACAAAAGAAATATCTGATTTAATAGAGGGAGACACTATTTAGCAAAGCAACTACTGGATTGATAGTGCTTCATATTCAAAAAAAAAAAACTGTGAGATGTTGTAACACGATAACACTACTGAATGGGCTGACAGTACACCGGGGACACCATTTAGCAAAGAAACTACTGGATTGATAGTGCCTCACATTAAAAAAAAAAAAAACTGTGAGATGTTTTAACACGATAACACTACTGAATGGGCTGACAGTACACCAGACAGCCACATATCATCAGTCAGCCATCCACAGCAACTAAGTATGCCACTGAGAACACCCACAGTGCCATAGCCCACCACTGCAACGCAGCTCAACCCACAAAGCCTTCCTCAGAGCCAGTCATGCAGAACGTGCCACACCCCACCAAGTTTCTTCCCTGCCCTGGAACACCAACCTGCCCTTGGGAGCAATGGCTTGACAGTTTCCAGATATATCTCAGGGCCATAGGCAGGAGTAAATTTAACGACGACCTCAAAGAAGCAACCCTCCTGAACTGCTTAGGAAGTGAGGGCCTGAGGTTATTCAGGGCGCTTCCGGAACCAGATGGTGCAGGTGGAGACAGCAATCGGAAATTTGACACTGCCTTGACTAAGCTCACCCAATTTTTCGGCAGCAAGACAAACGTGGTGCTGGAAAGGTACAAGTTCTTTTCTCGTAAGCAGGCTAAGGGTGAGTCAGTCGATAGCTACCTAGCTTCCCTCAGAGTGCTGATGTCCACGTGCGAATTTACGGGCGTTGGTGACGAGTACTTAAGAGACCAGCTTGTGCTCAATGTTGCTGATCCCCGCATACAGCAAAAACTCTGGCAGACAAATAATCCCTCGTTGGACCAGGCCACTGAAATAGTGAGGAGTATGGAATTTGGGGATCATTGCATGAAGGAGAGACTGGCCCTTAAAGAAGGTGTTGAAGTGAAATATGTGGAAGGCAGCTTTGACTATGATCAAGATGGCACGTTAGTAGCGGCTGTGAGAAGTGTACCCCAAAACACTAGAGGAAACTCCAGAAGAGGGAGAGCATCAGCCTATGACAACCAAAACCCCACGCGCTGCCAGAAGTGCGGGTGGTATAAACGCCACGACGCTGGGAAAATGTACCCAGCTAATAATGTTGAATGCTACAAATGTGGCCAGTTGGGCCATTTTGTCAAGGTCTGCCGAAACAACCGAGGAAGACCAGGTAGATCTGGCAATGGCAGCATACGACCTGTCAACAGACACGGGTCCGTGAAGACAGTGGACTATGATCAAATGTCAGACAACATGTTATCCGTCAATCTGACACACCCACAAGTGCAAATCCTCACGGTCACTTCCTTCCAAGAATCAAGCGGTCCATGGGTCAAAATGTACGTCAACGACATACCTTTGAAAGTAATGGTGGATACAGGATCCCCCTATACCATGGTGGACCTTGAAACCTTTGTGAAGGTACTCTCTGGCAAAGTCCATAATCTACGAAACTCTCTGGTGAGAGCCACGGGGTACGAAAAGACCCCAATTGACATCATTGGGTACACATGGATCAAGCTCAAGTTTCATGACAGGCAAACATACTGCAAGTTGTTTGTAGCCAAGAACGGGTCCTCTGTAGTAGGATGGGAAGAGCAAGCAGCCCTCCAAGTGAAAATTCATCCCTGGGAAGATATCCCTGTACTGAGTGTGTTAAAGAATAATACTGACATTAAATCCAACTTGGCTGAGCAATTTCCCAAAGTGTTCTGCAATAAAATCGGA
This sequence comes from Ambystoma mexicanum, assembly GCF_040938575.1. NCBI lineage: Eukaryota > Metazoa > Chordata > Amphibia > Caudata > Ambystomatidae > Ambystoma > Ambystoma mexicanum. Next base: position 670,493,856 of record NC_090924.1, on the reverse strand, counting down.
CTACTTAAAGGTTTCCAACACAGAATTATATTGAAAAGAGGTGCTGTCCCCGTAGTTCATCGAGTACGTGGAGTTCCCTTTGGAACCAAAGCAGCGCTTAAAGACGAACTCACACATCTATGCAATGAGAACATCATACAACCCATAGAAAGTTCCGAATGGCTGGCCCCCATTGTCCTGGTAAAGAAACCTGACAATTCCATACGGATGTGTGTTGACCTGAGGGACTTAAACAAGAACATATGGGTCGACAGACAACCACTTCCTAACATATCCAAACTTCTCTCGACCATGGAACCGGCAAGTTTCTTTAGCACCTTGGACCTCTCCTCAGCATACCACCAAATTGCTCTGGATGACATCTCTAAAGCCCTCACCTCCTTTGTCACACCTTTGGGAGCATACATGTTCAATAGAATGCCATTCGGGCTCGCTTCTGCCGCAGCAGTCTTCCAGAGACTCATGTTGCATCTTTTCAGAGGCCTAAATGGAGTACAATGCTTCCAGGACGATATTCTTATATCAGCCAAAACTGAGGAGGAACACGATGCCAAGCTAATGGGCGTATTACGAATAATCCAAAGAAGTGGACTCACCCTCAAGCTGGAGAAATGCAACATAAAGTGCAGTCAAGTTTCCTATCTTGGACATTCCATTGACGCCAGGGGCATCCGTCCCAAAAAAAAACTCCTGGGCACAATATTGAGTTTGGCTGAACCCACCAACAAAGACCAGTTGAAAAGTTTTTTAGGAATGACGGAGTACTACTCCAAATTCGTGAGTAACTATGCCAACAGGACGGAGAACATGAGGAATCTCATGAAGAAATCCAACAATGGTCCACAGAATGTAAGAACGAATTTGAGAACCTCAAGTCTGACATCAACCGAGCTCCAGCCCTGAACATGTTTGATTATAAAGCCAGAACAATAGTGTCAGTAGATGCCAGCAAGATCGGCCTTGGTGGAGTACTAGAGCAGCAACAGAATGGCAACATTGTGACCATCGCGTTCGCTTCCAGGGTACTAAGAGGTGCTGAATTGAACTATTCCACCATCAAGAGAGAGGCTTTGACTGTCAAGTGGGTCTTACAACACTTCAGAAATCTGATTTGGGGCCTACCCATCCTCCTAAAGACTGATCACAAACCTCTAGTCAACATCCTGCAATCAAAATCACCACACCTTATTTCACCGAGAATAAGACGCTGGTTTCTGGACATCATGCAATACAATCTCCAAGCTTACTACAATCCTGGTCCACAGAATCAAGTAGCAGATTGTCTTTCCAGACTACCCACCATTGAAAACAAACAAGATGTCGAAAACGAAGATCAAGACGAGGACTTTATAGCCACCATAAATCCTGCCATTCCCTCCAATGAATGGACACGCATCACCAAAGCCGACACAGAACAACAGGAAATCAGAAGAGCTGTCATGAACGATTGGATCGGTGTTGGACAAAATTTGGCGAACTTCACACCATTTAAAGATGAGATATCCATGAACGAAAACCTCATCTTTAGGGGAAGCAGAGTAATTCCAGCCGTGGCACTGAGAAAGAAACTACTTGACCTAGCCCACGAAGGACATCTGGGAAGAAGTTTGACAAAAAACAGAATGAGGAACAACTACTGGTGGCCCAATATGTGGAAAGAGGCAGAAGAGACAGTAAAAAACTGCAGTGCCTGCGCTTCCAGTGACAAATCGAAAATCTTAAGGAAAACCCCACTTCAGCCTGTAGAAACACCCAAACATGTATGGTCAAAGCTGGCAATAGACATTATGGGCCCCTTCGAAGATCTCGAGGAAGCAAAAATATTCATCATCGTAATCATTGATTACACCTCCAAATGGACTGAATGGGGTGTGGTGGAAACCAGCGCAACTACAAAGAAGGTCATTGACTTCCTAACCGAAATATTTAACAGGGAAGGTGACCCGAGAGACATAGTCTCAGACAACAGGTCCCAGTTCACCTCGTTGGAATTTAAAGAATTCCTCGATAAAAAATCCATCAACCACATCACTACGTCACTTTACCACCCAATGTCCAACGGCTTGGTGGAAAGAATGAACAGACTGATAAAAAGTGTCATTCAACTAGCCACTGCCAACGCTATGCCTTGGAGAGAAACCCTCAAGGAAGCCTTGTACGCATATAGAACAACGCCACACTCCACCACCAACTCAGAGCCTTTCACCTTAATGCGGGGCAGGACCGCAACTGATCAACTGAGACCAGCATGGATCTTCTTAGACACCGGTGAGGCAAGAAGGAACATGGAACCAAAAGTGGACATGGAACAAAACTCCACAAAACTATAAAGGAGAAGCAAAAGAAGTACAAAACATACTACGACCAGAAGAACTGAGCAAAACAGATGCTCCTTCAGGAAGGAGACTGGGTATGCGTTAGAGAACCCAAGAAAATACTCAAGGGTGAATCTAAATTCAGATCTCCACAAAAAGTCACACATTGTCACGACAAATCCGTCACATTGGATGATGGAAAGAGATGGTCACACGATGACCTCGTGAAAATAACCAATGACAACTGCAGACCCAGCACCTCTGAAAACTATTGCAATGATGCTTGGTCAAGAGAGAACGTGAAGAGGACAACCAACGACACATGCAGACCCAGCACATCTACAGACCCACATGATGGCGTAAGATCTAAAAATGAACTTTCTTCTGAAGAGACACACGACCCCAGACACACAAGAAACTACGAAACCTGTCACACCAATGAGGAAAGACCGGCCAAGAGTCTGTCGAAAAGGAATCGCAAGATCATCCGGAACTTCAGCAACAATTTCATCTACTACTGACCACCAATGCCACCTTGTTAAGTTCTTTTAGCCAACCATCCCACCCCTCTCTCCTCGTCTCCCCCCCCTTCCGTTCCCTTCTTCCCCTTAGGTAAGGAGATGTTATAATGTTAAGCATCTCTTCATTCCACCTGGAATGAGAATGCTCTTCTCCCCATGTTCCACCATGGAACGCTTCAGCTCACTCCCCAACTGGAAGCCCTCGTCTCCGGGGGCCGTTGAATAAAGCTCTTTGCTTACTCACCTCGCCTCTTCACTTTATTTCAAAAGAAGCCACAAACTTGGTAAGTGAAATCCAGTTTATTTGGAACAGCTTCAGTAACTCACTTAAGACCCCCAACACAGGCAGCATCCAGGGTATAACTGACTTCACTCCAGAGTAAACATTTCCAAGCACACATCATTCCAGAATGGCACCGTAGGCATAAATCCATTATGGAATTACAGATGATGTGCTTGGCATAAACACAACTGAAAACCATAGCAACAAGAAAGCAAACAAAGGTTTAGCTTTATACAACAAAGCATACAAAGGTTTAGCTTTAGACAACACATCCCCCTCCCTTATGAAATACATTTCTTTATTGTGCGATATGTACCCACTGAACAGATATATACTTACATCATTTTACTTTCGCGATTCTGGACAAAGACCAGACTTGACCACTTTCTACACACACAGCGTTTTTGAAGACTCGTGTAACCCTAACAGGCTCTGTGTATAACGGTTCCCCTTTCTTGGTAACAACAGCCTTCCTTATCCGTACCCAATCTCCAGCTTTGACCACGGTTATTCTCCTTGGGTGCTTCTTATTGACTCTTTCCACCCACTTGTTTTTTCGGGCTTCCATCCCTTTCTTTACATCATCCACAACCGCATCTGACGCTCTCGCCCTGCCCAACCAAGCTGGCGCAACACAGGTATTTGCCTTTCGCCCTCTCATAAGTTCAAATGAGCTAATCTCTGTTTCTACTCGCGGAGCCATCCTCAAAGCATACAGCCTGTCTCTTACTGCAACCTTTGTGTCAAGACCACATTCATTAGCTCCACGAATAGCATCCATAATACTTCCATTTACTCTTTCAACCATACCGTTTGCTTGGGGACAATACAAAGGAGTCTTTTTGAGTTTGATTCCACATTTGTACAGATACTCCAAAAATAGTTTTCCCATGAATTGTAGACCATTATCCGTGAGAATGCTCCTGGGCAAACCCTCCCTTTCAAACACATCCTCCATGAATTCAATTATGCGTTGACACGTGACTTCCCTCAGGATCTTAAACTCTGTCCATCTCGAAAAGGTATCAACCATCACCAAAATGAACCTACCTCTACTTGCACCCATGTCTACAGGACCTAGAACATCCATGGACAAATCTTGCCACACACCATCAGGAATGGTAGTTTTACCCATTGGTTGGGACACAGCTATCACGTTCTTCCCTGATTTGCTACAGTCACTGCACGCACCAACCACTTTCTCAATTTCGCGATCAATTCCTGGCCACCAGTAATCGGCTTTTATTACTTCTTTCGTTTTACAAATGCCAATATGTCCCTGATGGGCACAATCAATCAATTTCCTCTGGAGACTGCCTGGAACCACCAACTTGTCCCATCTGTACAACAGCTCTCCTTTTACGGATAGTTCCTTCCTTACTTCCCATATAACCCTCTCTTCACCTGATAGTGGCCTTTTTTCTGGCCACCCATCCGCCACACATACAATAATCCGCTTCCACATTTCATTGGCCCTTAACACTTGAATCCACTCTTGTTTCTGAATTATACCCTCCACAGTTGCAAAATCCATTTCATGTTCACCATATACATTACTTCCTTTTTCACCAGCATCATTCTCCAACTTCACTCTCGAAGCGTGATCAGCTTGCACATTGTCTTTACCAGCAACTACTTCTATTTCAAATTTATGACACTGTAGCCTGGTTACCCAGCCTGCCACTCTCCTTGAAACCTTGTCGAGGCCTTTACTTTCAAAAATCGCCTTAAGGGGTTTGTGATCTGTTCTCAAGGTAAACTCTTGACACCAGACAAAATGTTTCATCTTTTCAATGCCCCAATGGCATGCCAGGACTTCCTTTTCCAACACAGAATAGTTCAATTCTGCACCTCTTAACATGCGGGATGCATGCATTACAATCATCTCCGTACCATCAACATCTGGCTGCAACATCACCACACCTATACCTGTCTCACTGGCATCCACGGCCAGAATGGTTTTCTTCCTAGTATCAAACATCGATAGGGGTTTTGCCATATCAATTTTTCTTTTCATTGCTTCAAATTCTTTTTCACATTCCTTGCTCCATTCAAACTCAGCACCCTTCCTTAATAATGCCCTCAATTTAGTTATGGAATCGGCATAGTTCTCCACAAACCTATGATAGAACTCAATAGTACCTAGAAATGATCGCAACTCAGCCTTATTCTTTGGTGGCTGTGTTTTCAAAATGGACTCAACTAAATTCCTTTTTGGTTTGAGTCCCTGCTCAGAAATTTCATGACCTAGATAATCAACCGCTTGAGTCAGAAATACACATTTTTCGCCACGCAGGGTTATTTCTCTTGCTTTAAAGATCTTGAGAACTAAATCCAGTCTTGTTTTTAACTCACTTTCGTCCTTCCCACATATCAGGACATCGTCCTGAAAGCACCATACACCGCCGACATCCTTCAACAATTTGTCCATAACCTTTTGGAATACGGAAGACGCTGACACCAGCCCAAATGGCATGTGCTTGAATTGATATATTCCCTCATAAGTGATGAAAGCAGTCAATTTGCGTGACTCATCATCTAAACTTATGTGATGATACGCACTCGCCATGTCAAGCTTTGCAAAATATTTTGCACTCCCCATCCTACTTAATAACTCCCCCATATTGGGAAGAGGATGGCGATCTGCTACCACACACCGATTAAGCTCCCTCAAATCAATGCATACCCTCAAATCCCCATTGCTTTTCTTTACCACCACCACAGGAGATATCCACTCCACAGCCCTAGCTGGCTCAATAATTCCTTCTCTTTCCAATTTCATTAATTCCTCACGCACAGCATTCCGCATAGACAGGGGCAGTGGTCTGAGCTTGGAGGCAACAGGATTGCTTCCTTCTTTCACCTCAATCTTGTGCACCATCCCTTTGAGACACCCCACTCTGTTACAAAATACCTCAGGATATCTAGTCACCATTTCACAATTTGTTTTGTCGCTATTAACCTCAGAAGAATTAACCACATTGAGGACTTGCTCTTCACTATTAGGATCCAACTTGATTCCCAAACCCCTTTGTTCCTTCCAACCTAACAAGGTTTCACCTCTTTTGGTAACATATATTTTCCCACGTGTGAACCTCCCTTTGAATTTGAATTCTGTCTCATAACACCCTAGAATTTCTATTTTGTCTCCGTTATATCCGCCAGGCATTTTATCTGAAGGAATCAAACATCTGACGTCACCTCCAATTACATTCTCAAAAACAGTTTTAGACATTAATGTGATGTTGGAGCAGGAGTCAGCAAGCATTTTAACCATATGACCATTTATCTCTATCCATGCTGATGGATGCTCGCACTCATCAGAACCTGAACACTTTACCATATGAATGGTAACTATTTCATTCTCAGAAACATCAACTTCTTCAGAAGATACACCGTCATATTCTTCAATCAGGAAGGGTCCCCTTCCACCTCCAATTCGATAGTTTTTACAACAATTCTCGAAGTGCCCCCACTTCTTACATAAACCACAATTCACTCGCCTCCCAGGGCAAATGGGAGATGTAGACAAATGTCGTGAGCTCCCACAGCGAAAACATAACCTATCTTTCTTTTTCACATTAAATTGAGCGGCGTCCTTTTGAAACCGCCTATTATTCTGCTCACCACCCCCACCTTTGGCTTGGGTATTCTCATAATGTTTATTGGGCTTGGTTCTATGTTTTTTCTTTTCCTTTGGGCACCCTCCCTTCTTATCTCCAACTCTTAGTACCTCAACACTTGGTGCTGATGTATTTTCCTTGAGGGACAGCTTCGCTACACACTGTAATGTGTGATCAATTCTCTTCGCTATACTAATGACCTCCTCTAAGTTTGGATCGTCCTTTAACCAAATTTCCTCCCGTATGTTATCATTAGAGCAGTGAATCCTAAATTGATCTCTTATGTGTTCCTCTAATCCACCACCAAACTTACAATTGAGGGATAAATGTCTCAAAGCAGTTATATAGTCTTCAACAGTTACTCCTTCATGTTGACATCTCATGCCAAAATGATATCGCTCCAATACCGTGCTAGTTTTTGACTCAAAATGCCTATCAAAATTGGTCAATGCCAGGTCAAAATCATTTGTTCCCTCTTCTGAATATAATTTGGAAATATCAGGAAGTGTGTCATATATCCTCTGACCTTCATACCCCAGAAAATGCATTAACATCGCTACTTTACGTTCTACAGACATTCCATTCCCACACGTAGCTTTAACATAATGTAGGAATCCCTTCTTCCACGGGGCCTACTTAATTTTTGGCGGACCTGGTGTGAGCATAAATACTTGCGGACCGGGGGACTCCAGACAGGGCCATAATTATAACCTCTAAATGCTACGTAACACAATGTGTAAAATAACAGGTTAATATGCGTTCAAAGTATATGACACAACAAAAACAATTTTGCTTTCAAGATGTCAAATGGTGATTCTTAGAATATCGTCAAATGTTGCCATACATAGCCACTCTATTTTGGCTATGCTTGTCTAGTCACCACCACAAAAATATCTCCTCCTTTGGGGGGGCCAGAGAAAGCACCTTCTCTAAGCTTTGGTGCCCTTTGTCATACACCCCTAATTCGCCTTCCCACAGGGGGCCCTGGGCGAGGTTTCAGTCTCCTTTCTCAATTCAGCGCCACATCCGCATTCAGCTGGGCTTGATTCAGCGCCACATCCACTTTCAGGCAGCTTCCATCTTCCAGCTTCCTGCTGATAGCTCCTCCTAATTTGCCTTCCCACAGGGGGCCCTGGATGAGGTTTCAGTATCCTTTCTCAATTCAGCGCCACATCCGTATTCAGCTGGGCTTGATTCAGCGCCACATCCACTTTCAGGCAGCTTCCAGCTTCCTGCTGATAGCTCCTGCCAATTCCTCCTGGATGGTGGCTGCTCCTGCTGACAGCTCCTGGATGGTGGTTGCTCCTCCTGATAGCTCCTGCCAATTCCTCCTGGATGGTGGCTGCTCCTGCTGACAGCTCCTGGATGGTGGTTGCTCCTGCTGATAGCTCCTGCCAATTCCTCCTGGATGGTGGCTGCTCCTGCTGACAGCTCCTGCCAAACTCCACTTCCAGTCACTGTTGGGGGTCTTGGCTTCTGCAGGGATCACTACAGACATCCCATCCTCGTCGCCATTGTAAAGAAGCCACAAACTTGGTAAGTGAAAGTAGGTTTATTTGAAACAGCTTCAGTAACTCACTTAAGACCCCCAACACAATCAGCATCCAGGGTATAACTGACTTCACTCCAGAGTAAACATCTCCAAGCACACATCATTCCAGAATGGCACAGTAGGCATAAATCCATTCTGGAATTACAGATGATGTGCTTGGCATAAACACAGCTGAAAACCATAGCAACAAGAAAGCATACAAAGGTTTAGCTTTATACAACAAAGCATACAAAGGTTTAGCTTTATACAACACATCCCCCTCCCTTATGAAATAAATGTCTTTATTGTGGGATATGTACCCACTGAACAGATATATTTGCAGAAAAGTCTGATTGCCAGCATAAGTAAGATGTACTCTATCTCTGCGAAAAATGTGTGTGCTACGAAACATAATGCTTTCATTCTGAAAAGAGGACATACCAACATCTCTCAAAAAGGCACAAACAGCCTTGCTAACATTGCGCCTTGCTTTCTCCATTTGTGGACCAAATGAAAAAGAACAGAGCCACATTTGTTTCTGCGCAATACTGGAAAAAATTACTCCTGAGTTTGGATACATGTCCATGACTTTCCCAAGTCCTTCTTTCATTGCAAATTGCAAAGAGATTCCAGACACGTGTCCTAAACTGTTCCCTCTACAATGAATAGTAATAATGTCTGGATGATGCTGTGTCACCAAAGTAGCACAGAGAGGTACCAAATCCAGCTACTTCATTCCACGCACTCCATGCCAGTGCACTTCCACATCAGAGAATCCAAGATGTGCAGCCACTCCACAGCGATCTGCATGCACCTCCAACCAATTTACCCACAAATCTGCCAACATCCAAACAATCTGCTTTCTGAAACGCAAAGCCATAGCTATCTGCTCTCCTCTCAGGAAAATACTTTCTAACAAACTCTCTCCTTACACAACACACCCAGTAAACCTTATTGACCAACCCCTTGCTCTGCTCAGTCTCTTTTGCATGCCTCTCAACCCCAAATTCCCTGTATGTTATACATGCTGCTCATGGACAACTGCGCTGTCCACGGACAAATCGAAAAATCTGAGCATGGGGAATGAAAATTTAAATAGTGTGCCCCATTTCTCCTTTGAGGTTGGCTCTGAAAAGAGCCTTTTTTTGTTTTGCAGATGCTTCAGAAAAACCTTTTATTTTGTTTTCTTTTGTATATTTTTTTCTTATTTTCCTCCAAAAATCTTCACATTAGCTTCTCCAAAGCAACCCTTATGTTCCAAAACAGCATGGCATTTCCCATAAAAGATAAAGAAATGCCATCTTCTTTAAAATAAACCACATTAGCAGAATCAATGTTCTTATTACAAAAGAACATACTAGCTCTAAGCATGAAAGCAAACATGCCTCGGTTGATTGCACACCTACCAACATTTTGCTGAGGACAAAAAACAAAACTATTGTGCCATATTGCCCTAGGTACTAAACCAGAAAATATAACGTTGGCATTTGGAAGTATTTTCATTACTGCCTGAACCAAGTTCTCTAAATCTGCCAACAAAATAGGAGCACTGACATAGCCCAAATGCAAAGCACCACAGGGCAGGACAGCTACATCTGGACTATTGAAACTAGCCATATCCTGACAAACTTCCAACATTGCCTGCAAATTAAAACGAGGCACAGTACTCCACAACACCTCCACTCCTTTTACATCAAAATTCTTTGCCACATTCCTACATTTAGCATACTGCTCCAAACTATCAACAAACATACCTCTGAGCACCAACACCCTGACTTTCTCCACCTCTGCCATCTTCACTACACACAGCATCGTTCAATACAAACCACAACCTCAACACCTGATTGGCTAATTCCCCTAATCCTATTTCCATGCCAGATATGTTGAGAAGCCCCGTATGTGGCACGCCCTGTCCACAAACAGCTGCAGTGTCCACAGAGCACGTAACAATGGGGAAGCCCTTCTACCCTTTCCACTTCACACTCTGCACCATTTCCTCATTGGCTATTGTTAAGCAGTCACACAATCATCCAATCACATCCAAGAACTCTACAACTAACTCTATCATCACAGATAAGCACTTTAGATGTGCTATTTATCACTCTCAGTACAATTCAGCTGTGACTGCAAAGGACCTACAGCAACAACTACTACAAAACTTCCCAAGATATCTACTTACAGATTCATGCACATCCACATGCATGAACACAGACTACAGGTATGAATATTTACTACACAGTACATGTACAACTCTTCTAGGAATACATATAAACAGAGTAACTGCCACTTACCCTGTATAAACTGTAAAATGAACTTACTGTCATTTCTCCCATCTGCTATGATGAAGTGTCAATTGCAAACCTCTTTGCTCTCCAAATGTTTTTTTATTGCCCTTCTTGATACATCGGGTAAGATTTTTGCACTTCTAATTCTTCGAGATCTTTGTGCGTGGATTGAAACCTCTGGTAATGCTGACACATTTCAAACAGGTTTTGTCGCAGGCAAGGGCACGGCGATAAACATCACAGCTATTAACGCTATTAAAGCCATCTGTGAACACCAAAATCAACCCTTGTTTTTAGCCTTTGTTGATTTTAGAGAGGCTTTTGACTCGATTGACAGACAACTATTAATCAACAAACTGACCAAAATGGGCTGCCCTAGCTCACTAATTAAACTGATTGCACTTTTACACTTAAACACTGCAATTCAGATAAGAATCTCCCTAGCTGGGCAAATAACCCCTAAAATACCAACAGCACGGGGGCTGAAACAAGGCTGTATTTTGGCGGCCACTATTTTCAATTTGTTTATTTTAGACATGGGCAAGAACTTTATTGACATCAATTCAGATGCTCTGAAATTAGGGCCTCATCAAATTGCATGAATTCTGTATGCGGATTATCTTATTCTAATTCCTAAAACGCCATCGGGTCTGCAACGGTTGATAAAGGGCCTCTCGCATTACGTCCAAGAAAACCATATGTCAATTAACTTATCTAAAACGCAGATCATGCAATGTGGTAATCAAAAATGTTGCCCTCTGAAAACGTCCATTTGGACTTTTCAGGAAGAGATTATTTCCATTACATCACAATATAAATACTTAGGAGTGATTATCAAAAATCTGAAGCTCGACATTCTGTATGTCCATGACATAAAACATAAATTGCAAACATTAATTTGCCAAGCTAAATTTCTTTTATACAAATTTGGCAAATTTACATGCTCCCCTGTGCTTCTATATTATGCCCAAAAAGCTCTACTAATTCTCACACATGGCTCTGAAACCAAACATCCGAGGGAGTGTGTGTTTTGGGACCAGTTAGAAGGAAAAATTTGGCATGCAGTGTTTAATTTACCTAACCCAACACCTGGGCCCCTGATATGTTATGAGCTAGGAGCACTTTCTATGTTTGTGTTTTATGCTTGGAAATTATGTTCGTTATCGAGGAAATGTTTGTTGTTTATAAATTGCTTTGATTTATCTCACATATTGGACACGTATATGTTAAAATCTACTCACTCCTTTCCAACTAAGTGGAGAAATGTTGTCACCAATCTCCTAGTGGATGCTGATATTACAATTGACCTGCTGATAACAAATCCTAATTGTGCTCAGAGACAATTATGTCAGCATGATTGGATGTGTACCCTAGATCAATGCTCTACTTACAAAGATTATAGCAGTCCCCTTTTTGGATTGATAAAAATGAGAACTACAGCCTCCTACTTGCTCAAATTCCCTTCATCTCACTTCAGAAATCACTATCTCTGCTTTAGACTCAACCTATGGCATACTAGAGAAATGTTATGTAGAAGAGGACAACTAATGAAACACGATAACATTTGTCGGTTCTGCCAATTGCCAGAATATGATGAAAATCTAAAACATTTAATAATTGTCTGTCCCTCACTGAAGGAGCTACGTTGCAAATATGTTAAAAACCTATTTGAGAGTTATAGTATGTTAACTTTAGATGTACTCTGGCTTAGAATATTCTCCTCTTCTCTGCAATCCTAGCTACTGTTCAATTTCTCTTAGAATTAAATCTAGAGACAACAGAATTGACAGACTAACCTGGCTTAATTCAAACAAATTGTCTAATGATTTAAATTCCAAATATTCTCTGTGCACAGGTTGCAAAATGGTTGTTTAAAGAATGTGGCAGTTTCAAAAGATTTTATAATGAGTTATTTTAGAATAAGAATAATATGAAATTGTATTTGAATTTTTAAGATTTTAAAATTTAAAGTTTTCCTTTTTCTTTTCTTTTACTCGATTTGATCTGATGAAATGTCTGATGAAATGTCTATAATATTGTTGTTGCTCAATACGTGTTAAATTGAAAGGTTGATTTATCAACCAAACAATTAATACAATAATTAAAAAAAAATTGTACACACACAGCTATCTAAAAATGTTTTATTTCATATTAAAAGATGGGAGAAATAACAGTATAATTATGAAACAGGCTGTCCAGTGTGTTATAAAATTACACACAGCCAGGATGAGTACATGCATCTTCATTCAAGCACACACACAGACAATATCATTAGAAAGACTCCCAGCTCAAACAACACCACTGCTTCTATATGAAATGCCTGTCTTTATTTCCCACAAATGCATACATTGCATGTTTTTCTGTACAGTCTCTGCCATTTACCCTGTTAAAATAGCAAAAAATGCATATGATTATTTCTTCTATCTCTTAACATCCAATAATTTAACAATAAAAAAACAAGTGTGCTCTATACGTTTATCATTATACTCATTTGTAAAACATATTCAACTAACAGATTCTGAATAAAATATAAAGCATGCACATAGGCAAAGGAAAGTGCATGTGCATACTATCCTCAGCTATAAGAAAACACTAGTACTACAAAAACAAAAAAACAATGTCTACATTAACAAACGTGCTATAAACACACATATTCACTAACTTCTTTCTTTTACAATTGCAGTGAAGACCACTCTCCCGAAAAGCAGCAGCGTCTGATGTACGAACAAGAACTTAGAAGAAACCTACTCTTTCCATACAAAAAAGTAAGTACAATACTAGCATAATATTCTGTTACTCAAACACACTAACATTTTAGTATTGTAGAACAAACAAGTGCATTAACCTTTTACTTTAGATGTAGTATTAGTGTTTCCCCTTATCAGCCGCATACTTTACATTGTCATCTGAAGCCTAGTATAGTAACACACAAATATAAGAATAGCCTTCCCAACTTGATGTAGCTGCCCATTGCACAATCACACACCTCCACAATCATCCTTACCATCATACTCAGACACTCATTCACAACCCACACTTTCTTTTTTTCTCCAGAAGACCCTAAAGAATGCCTACCAAAAAGCAATTCCGTAGACAGCAACACAGAAGTAGAGCAAATCAAAATAAAAGTGTCCAAAATAAGCATCCATCTCCAGCAGATTCTGTACAAAAAGTTCAAACAAAACAGCTAATACAGTCATTAAGCGAAACAAAACAAGCTTCCAGTACAGAAATGTTGCCTCCTCTATCAAAATGTAAAACGAAACAGAAAGTGATTAACAAGACTTTAGCTACCACTACTGCTAAAGCTGCACCTAAAAATCTTGATGTAGTGGCAAGTAACCATACCAAAAATAATATTTTACAAAAAATGTTCTGCCACAGAGTCCTTCAGAACCTTATGAAAAGAGGAGTACAATCTTTTTCAAAAGGAAGGTATTTATTTTAGTTTTAAGCAGAATGAAACCACTAACAGAACTAACTACTAAACTACAAAAAAGACTTCTCAATAAACAGAATATCAACAAAAATAGCTTCTTAAACATCTGTGGAGGTGAATGGAGTCACACCACGAGCACAGAACCATATTTTAATGAAGAAGCATATAAACAAAAGCAAACAAATCCCATTGCCATACATAGCAGTGGACGAGGGTATGAAAAACTTAATAACACCATTATGGAAAAAGATACTCTGCCCACAAAAATAATTGCAGAAAACTCAGTATCACCTTTCGCTTCTACTGAACCAAAAAGTCCAGTCTACAAATGGCCATGCACATCAATGTGTAACATTGACAAAAAATCTTTCACATCTTTACGCCAGTTCCTCAATCAGTATGTAAAAAGCAAAAACAAATTCAAATTAAACTACTACAAAATATGGATTCCTGTCCAGTTTGCAAATACACAGGACTACAAGGACATTCATTAGCCTGCATTTCAGGACCTTTTTGCAAAAGCATCTTCCATCATATCAAAATTATATCAACACATCATTCAATTGTAAGAAATCTGGTCCATAAATTCTACTATGCTAAAAGTCCTGCTTTAGCACTAGCCAATTTAAATAACAATCTTCTACATGGTACAGCTAACTCGAAGAAATACAGCATATCCAGAGAAAATATTTTGGAAGTGAAAGCCATTTACAAAATGAAATAGCTTTACCACAAACTAGCAACTACTGTACAAATAGCAACCTTCTATTAAACACATACAAAAAAGAAATACTAAAGTTTAAAAGTACTTCCGCTGAAGTACCAAACCATGTGTGTGCCGCAGGACTTTTTATAAAAGTAGCACAAAAACTGTAGACACAACATACAAAATAGAAGACAGTGAAGATTCCAAATGGTTCCAATTAGCTCTCTACCTTATAGCAGAATACAAATAAGACATTACTGACCCCTTAATACTTTGCAATTAATGCACTGCAAAACTTGAC
Source organism: Ambystoma mexicanum (assembly GCF_040938575.1). Taxonomy (NCBI): domain Eukaryota; kingdom Metazoa; phylum Chordata; class Amphibia; order Caudata; family Ambystomatidae; genus Ambystoma; species Ambystoma mexicanum. The sequence continues at coordinate 670,478,852 of NC_090924.1, read as the reverse complement.
AACAATCAAACACCTTCACATGCTATCACAAATAACTTGGAATTATTCCCACTACCAAAACCGCTGCAACAACTAAATTTATATGGGAGCATCATAATTCAAACAGTGCACCCATTTCAAGCAATAATACGCCTTCAATCAAAAACAGCAAAATGACCTCTCTTTGAATTAATGAAAGGCATTTGTGGAAAAGTAGTTTATTTACCATTAAATCTCACAGAAAATGTACACGCTCCAGGAGTGCAATGGCAAATAAATCAGTCTTTAATTATCTTAGTTAATGGCGTACCTACAAAAGACAAAAAAAAAATGGCAACAACTCGTGGACTTACATAAAGTTAGACAAGCCCTGCAATATCTAAAAAAGAACAATGAATACTACAAAGAAATTAATATTGAAGAAAACCTGAGAGAAACCACTGAAATAATTGAAGAGTCACCAGAAACTTCTAAATCCTGCTACAGAATCCAATATTTTAGACCATTATACAATTCATCCTTTACACTCTAAAGACACTATAGATGATGCACTTGAAACGTACCAAATGCGACAAGCCAAAGGATCTCCAATCAGCATATGGGAAAAAAATATAGAAGTACGGGCCTTTCCGCTACTCTTTCCTACTGGAAAAGGAGGAAGGTACGATGATAGACCCACAAAGATAACAGCATCAGAATATCACTCTTTACGAATGTATTCTGACGACCCCAGATTCAGACAAAACATGGAATACATATTCCACCTTATCTTTGAAAGTGAACTAGCAAATCTATGCTACGGAGTTGCAAACTCATTAAAATCAGGTACCCATTTTCAAAATATGTCAGCTACGCAATTATTACAAAAACTGTAAGAAAAAGATGAGGTTTTTTAGCAAACATGTATGGTACAAAAGAATACTGGTTCCGACATCATGGAGATGTACGCTGTATGATAAGAAACCTTGGCCCTCCCACTTGGTTTGTTACATTAATTTGTGCAGAATATGCATGGGAAGATTTACACAATTTCTTACGTATAGCAAACAAAAACAAAACAAACCTAGATATAAAAACACCAGGAGAATTCTGCTCTCTGGATCCTGTGAATGTATCAAGATATTTCCATCATCACTTCATTGCTATGCTACACTTTATTTGTAATAAGACTGCTCCTCCCCTCGGAGAAGTACAACACTTCTTTTGGAGAAAAGAATACCAAACCAGAGGAGCACCACAAATCCACATGCTATTATGGATTAAAGATGCTCCTAAACTTGGTCAAGACAGTGATGCCACTATTTTGCAGTTCATCCAAAAATATGTCACTTGTGAAATCCCTTCACAAACAACACATAGGGTCTCATTACGAGAATGGAGGTACTGAAAAAAGGAAGGCGGAATGGTAATACCGACATCGTTAACGGGCCCAGGGCATTACGACCCGACAACCCGCCAGTACCAGCAGCATCCATACCGTGCCCCCTCATACCGGCATGGGCGCGTACACGAGCCCCTTCAGCGAGTAAATACTGGGAGGCTGGTAATAGGAGCACATCACAAGCCACGCGGGCATGCAAATACTGCATCCTGAAGGCACTAATCAGGGCCTGCACGATGGCGGCCATACAGGTATCGTGGACCACCCGTAAACAGCAATCAGCAATCAAGCCAATTGCCACAGGTGCACACAATCACCACAGGTGGAGTCAATGGAGCCTGGCCCAGTGTAAAAAGAGTACACCCACACACCACACCCCTTCCTACACCAAAATGATACCACAAGCTGTTGCAATCATGGCGCTGGAGGGCATGCCTATACTGCTACAACTACAGCAACAACAGCAACTACAACAACAACTACAGCAGCAGCAACAGGCAGCACAGAGGAGATGCAGGAGGAGAAGGAGGGCGAGACAGGCCCATCAATTACCAACAGTGCAGCCAGTAGTACGTCATAGGCAGCCACCAATCCCTCACATTAGAACCAGTACATTCAATCTAACTCCTGACGAGATCCATACCATGTACCGGTTGGACAGGGACACCATCACCACCATAGTTGACATGATAGGCAACAACATTGCCAGCCTCATAGAAATACGCACTGCCATCCTCCCGCTACTAAAGGTGGTATCTGCGCTCCACTTCTTGGCCACAGGCACCTACCAGCACACAGTGGGGCAGCTGCATGGCATTTCGCAACCACTATTTAACTGCATGCTGAACCAAGTGCTGGATGCCCTCCTGAAGCAGGCTAGCACCCACATATCCCTACCACGGACTGCCCAGGAGATAGCCGACACCAAAGTAGGCTTCCATGCACTGGCAGGAATGCCCAATTCTTTTGGTGCCCTGGACTGCACCCATGTGGAATTGGTAGTTCCCCATGCCGTAGAGGCAGTGTACCGCAACCGCAAGCAATACCACTCTATCAATGTGCAGATGGTATGTGACTCCAGCAAGATCATCACACATTGCTACGCCCGATTACCCGGATCAACACATGATGCCATGGTGCTGCGTTACCCCGTCACATGGAACGACATGCTGAACCACGTGGCTGGTTGCTTGGTGAGTTGCCTAACTGGCCCATGGCAGTGCTTTGGGGTAGTGATGTGTTGCAATGCATACTCCACCCGGGTGGGAAGGGGGGGATGCATACTCCATCTGGGTGGGAAAGGGGGGATGCATACTCCACCTGGATCAGAAAGGGGGGATACATACTCCACCTGGGTGGGAAAGGGGGGATGCATACTCCACCTGGGTGGGAAAGGGGGGGATGCATACTCCACCTGGGTGGGAAAGGGGCGGATGCATGCTCCACCTGGGTGGGAATTGACGGTGAGTGGAGAATGCATGCATAGCTAAACACTCCTGACCTGAACCTCCCACCCCAACATGACACATCACTGGCACACATTTGAACAATTACATATATAAATGACAACATGTAAGACGCACAACCTTGCCACCATGGGTATGTCAAGCAATGCATGACTGAACAGGATTGCAACTGTGCCAATGTGGCTAGTGTGACCATGCACAGTGTAGTATACACAGCAGAAATGGGAGGCACTCATAGTCCTACAACCACAGTACATCTGCAACAGCATACATGATTTTACCCTGCATCATCTGTACAACGCCATCCAGACTACCACACCATATTGCAGTATAGAATGCATCTAAACAATATTCGTGCATACCTAAAGGGACATGTGCAGGTCGACAGCAAATAGCTGCGGCCATGACTGTGTATCCTGAAGTGGCAGCTCAGAGTGACTCACCTAGACCTATCTGTATTCGCTTGCAGGTGAAGGAGGATATCCCTTGAAGCGGTGGCTACTTACCCCTTTGTGGAACCCCCGGAACAGCCATGAGGAGGAGTACAATCGTGTACATACCCGTACCCGTGTAGTGATTGAGCAGACCTTTGGCCTGTTGAAGGCATGGTTCCGCTGCCTAAGCAGGTCTGGTGGAGCACTCCTCTATGCGCCTGAGAAGGTGGCAAAGATCACCATGGTCTGTGTCATGCTGCACAGCATGTGCGTCCAGAGAAATGTACCACTGCCACCTGACATTGACATGCATGCACTGGGTGAGGATAATGAGGATGAAGATGGAGGGCAAGCAACACCCCTGCCAGTACGTGATGCACAGGATGGCCGTGCAGTATGCCAATCACTGATTGACGAATACTTCTGACCCACAGGGGCGTTGATAGATATGTGACAGTGACACATTGTACACTGTGTCCATGTGGACACGCACACCGGGAATGTGTGGAGTTGGGCACTGTACACCGTCATTAATTAAATGGATACTCACGAAATGAACACTGTCCAGCCATTGAATGTTTTTTAACACAACGGGTGTATTGATAACAAGTGGAGAAAGTGCAACCCCCACGATCCCTTAGTAAACTCCCAAAACCCCCCAGTAAACTCCCAAAACACGCCAGTGAACTCCCATGACCCCCCAGTAAACTCCCAAAACCCCCCAGTAAACTCCCAAGACCCCCAGTAAACTCCCAAAACCCCCAGTAAACTCCCAAGACACCCCACTAAACTCCAAAACCCCCCAGTGAACTGCCAAAACCCCCTGGTAAACTCCCCCTAATTCACCTGTTCAACACCACCACCATCTGAGCCACTCCCATAGTTCCCCTACACTATTTCCTGCACTTCTTGCTGTCCGGGGGCAGCATTTCAGAGTACCTCGCACTACATTATTTATTTATTTATTTATTCAGATTTATTTAAAGCGCACGTCAGCCCGGGGGCATCGTGGCGCTGTTACATGAGGACATACATAATCTGGTTACCGTGGAAGGAAGATGGTTACAAAGCAGTTTTCATTACATGGCACATTTCGTAACAGACGTATGCGAGCTGGTGTGGGTGAAGGAAGGATGGAGTTAGTTGAATAGAGTGGTTTTGAGAGATTTGCGAAAGGAGTACAGAGAAGGTTCTGCTCTGAGTGAGTTAGGGAGGGCATTCCAGAGCTTAGGAGCTATGTGTGGGAAGCCTATGCCGCCGGCTTTGGCTCTTTTTACAGTGGGTACTCTGAGTTGGTTGGCGTGATGGCTTCTTCTGGGACGGATGGAAGAGTTCTTAGTTATAGTTTCAGATAGGTAGGGGGGTGCTGTGTGATTGATGCACTTGTGTGTGAGAGTTAGACGCACAGGGCTGGAGGCTCCAGCCCTGTGCGTCTTGTTAGACGCACAGGGCTGGAGGGTGCTGAGGAAGTGGGGGCAGAGGAAGCGGATGTGGTGGATGGGGTGGAAGCCGTGGGGATTTCCACGGCTGGTGCAGGTTGTGCCTGCTGCATGTGCAGCAGGATGGAAGTTAGGACCTGCGTGATGGTCCCCAGACTGTCTCTCATCAACGATGCTGAGGAATTGGCGGCGGCAGTGTTCGCCTGTATGGCGGCTGCGGGTGTTGCTATGGCCTGGGCTATCCCACGCCTCGTGTCCTCCCCATCGGCCACATATTGTCTGAGCAGGTCCAACGTGGAGTCATGTCTGGCCTCCACCCTCGGTAGCCGTGCCTCGAGGTTGTTGGTGGGAGCAGCAGTTGTCGAGGGTGCTGTGACCGGACCTGCAATGGCAGTGCTGTCCTCGTGGAGGCTGCTGAGGTCAGATTCATGCAGCAGGGGATCCACACTGCTGCAGGTGGGTGAGGGCTGAATGTGGGGGGGGGGTGGGCACGGGGCTTGGGGAGCGTGTACATAGTACATGGGTCAGTACATCCCGGTCCACATCCTCCTCCACTTGGGTAGCTGTGTTGCTCAGTGGGTCAACAGCCTCGCCTTCCACTTATGTAGCCAGCTCAGTGTCCACGTGTCAGGCGCCCTGGGTGATGGTGTGGGCTGCGAGGCTGCCCCGGAGGTGGTGTTGTCGGTGGCCGTTGTCTTTGGCCGGGATGTGGATGCCCTTGGGGTTGGATTCTCGCTGTCATCTTCTCCATCGGTGCCTGGGGGGTAGAAGAGATGCAGGTCATCAGTGATGGTGTTACATGCTAGATGCATTATATGGTGCTGTGGAGTATTACATTTATCATGCATTCATATCTTACAGGTGTGTCACACAGGGTAGTATGAAGGGGCATTTTGGCGTTTGATGCATGGCAGGTCGCATGCCGTTGTGTTGGGGTTTGTGTGATGTATTACATGGGCATGGTCCATGTGTGTTGACTGTGTGTTGGTAATGGGATTGGCACTCAGCATGCATTTCAGTGTGGCAGGGTTTGGCCCTCCATCTGCACAAGGATATTTTAATGTATGTGTTGGGACATGCATTGCCTTGCCTAGGCTCTCTTCCACATCACTTGTGCTACGTCATGGTTTCCCATACAGGGATCTACAGGGTCACTCACCTCCATCTGCAGATGTTGCGGCACCCGTCTCCATCTCCCCAAATCCCTCGATAGACTCCATCTGAATGAATGTGCTTGCAGTGTCCTCCCAGGTTGTCAGTTTGGCAGATGAGTGGGGACCCCTGTCTGTGGCCATGGCTTCCCCCTGTTGCTGGCCAGGATATTCCGAACCCTGAGGCGGAGGTCATCCCACCTCTTTTTGCAGTCCTTCACTGTCTGTGGGGTGGTGACGACTGCCGACTCCTTGCAGGGCTACCTCCTCCCAGATTTCTTTTTTGCGCTGATGCACCTCCCTTTTCAAGTTCTGCAGGTTGATTTTGTCTGCATGTGCTGCAAGGTTGTCTGCCAGCATGTTAAGTTCTGCATCTGAGAAATGCTTTTTGCGCAGGCGGGAGGTTGTTTTTTTACGGGTAGATTTCGACATGGTGAAGGGATTAGCACTGGTCTCTCCTGAATGCAACTGGTGGTTTTGGAGGATGGCAATGGATTGTGTTTTTAAAGATGGCCGCCGCAGCATTTCCCATTCTGACGCGATGACGTTACTTCCAGGTCCGGTATTACGAGCCCGGTATTAGCATGTTGTTATTACCAGGTCGGTATTAAGGGGTTCCTCTTAGGCAGAGACGGTATCGGTGGGTCCCGTGATGGCGCTATCGGGGGGTTGGAGGGCCTTTTGCGGCATTCCGGTATGGCCATTACCGGCATGGGGGTTCGCGCGTGCGGAGTCATACGAGCACGGACCCGCAAGTACCTCCATGCCAGTAATGACCCCGTTTTTACCTCGCTCCTTGTAATGAGGCCCATAGTGACCTTCATGCACAAATTTTACAATTTCAAAGGCACAAATGTGGGAAATATTGTCATCGCAAATACAAAAAAAAGGGAAATACTACACAAGATGCCGCTTTGGTTTCACTAGACCAGTTTCAGCAACAGGTCAAGTAAACAACTTCATGTCTTCAGTCAGACATAGGGCCTCATTACGAGTTTGGAGGCAGCCATGCCCTTAATAAGGGCATGGCTGCCTCCAAACTCGGGTCTGGGTTCCCTGAATGGGGAAATATCAGGCGATTCCGACCTTGGAGGGCCCAGTATTTCCCCGTTCAGGGAACCCGGACCATCCCCATTCCCATTTGAACCCCCATGGGGCTCAAATGGGAATAGGGAGCATGCTAACAACGGTCCCGTTATGATGGGCCCGTTGTTAGCATGCTGGGCCGCTCGCGGGACCCGCTAAGAACGTCTGGTAAAACCAGGCGTCCAGAGCGGGTCCCACGAGCGGACCTCGTAATAGGGCGGTAAGGGGTTAATGGCTCTGGCACCTTTACTGGTGCTGTTAACCCCTTACCGGCCACCTTGTAATGAGGCCCTTAGTGTCAAAGGTAAATCACCTAAGAACACATATTACATAAAAAGAACAGAAGAATCAAAACACATCAATGATTACAATACAATCATTGCCCTCCTATGGAATGCAAACATAGATGTGTAGTACATTGCAGACAATTCCACTGCAGTTGCATGATATGTCACAGCCTACATAACCAAAGCAGAGATTTCAAAACTTCAGGACCTCTGGGATGACATATTATCTGGCAAAACACTATCACAGAAATTGTACAGCATAGGCATAAAAATGCTCTCTCATAGCGAATGTGGCTGCTATGAAGCTGCAGACCGTTTGACCGGTACTGCCTTGTATGAAAAATCTGACAATATAGTATGGCTAAGTCTGGGTCCTGCTAAATCTAGAAAAAGAGTTCTCAAATCATATGAGGACATAGAAACAATAGCCAAAAATTATCCCAACAGCCAAGACATTTTGAAAAACAATTTACTAGACACATAATACCCAAACAGGAGTACCACTTTGGAAACCATGTGTCTCTACAACGTGCCCAAAACTTCACATACAAAAATAATATTAAATCAGATGAAAAGAAAGGTAGATACAGAGTTGTAAATTGTGAAGGCAGCTAAGTGAAACTTACCATATGCAGCTTAATTAATCATCTCAAATTGTCATTAAAAACTCCTCAACATAAAGAATTGTATTATATGTCCCTGCTTTAACTTTTTAAAACATGGAGAAAAGAAGAAGAGTTACTGGATACGTATGACTCCTATGAAGACACTTTCAAAGCAAATGAAAGCACTATAAGAGACGTAAACTTTACACAGTACCAAACAATGTTGTATAATGAACAGCAACACGAAGAAGAACTCCAGACCCAACTACAAGTGGACACTCCCGACAGTAGTCAACCTTCTGTAACAGGAAGCCAAGAACCACTTGGACAGCCAGTAATAGCAAATGAGGCAGAATTAGCCATGACAGAAGTAGAAAACACCATGTGTCAGTATGAACAAGCTACAGAAGACTTTGCCTTACTGAAATAACAACTGAACAATGAGCAGCATAGCATTTTCCAAGAAATAACAAAACAAATTGAACATGGTGTGCATCATGAAAATAAAAACTGTACCTGCCAGGATTACAAACCTATACTGCTATACGTGAGTGGTGAAGCTGGTTCAGTCAAAACATTCTTAATCAAAATCATCAGCAAGTTCCTCCAACAATTGACAAACAACAAACTGTCAGCTGTTGTGAGTGCCCCCACAGGTTTAGCTGCCTACAACATAGGCGGTGTCACTTTACATCGCTTACTATTCCTTCCAGTAGAACACCAAAACAAATTAGACCATTACAAACTTTCCACAGAAGCTGCAATGGAACTACGCAGAGTTTTAAAACAAATGAAAATGCTGCTAATAGATGAGGTGAGCATGGTCTCGAACCTAATGTTGGCTCTGATTCACTTCAGATTACAAGAGGTCCTCAAAACAGACTACGAAGAGCTCTTTGGAGGAAAACACATTATTGTTTTCAGAGATCTTCTTGACACCAGTGACAAGTGAACCTATTTTTAAAACTTTACGGCGCAAACTGTGCCGTAAAACTCTTGGCAGCATAGGAAATGTAAACCTTTGGCAACATTTCCAATACAGAGAATTAACAGAAAATATGCTCCATTCGACAGGCCACACATACGCCAACATTTTAAAAAGTATTAGAGTTGGTGTACTATCTCAAGAAACACAATCAATATTAAAAACCAGGCACATCCATGCACTATATGGCCATAACTCATGTGCCATTGATGTCATGGGACAATCAGCACAGATAAATGTCAATTGTATGTCCTTGATGCCAACTCTTGAAAGCTGTTCAAAATTAAATGAAACAATGTGAAAAAAGAAATGCAACCAATAGTTCAAATTGCTTCCACAGACAAACTGGACGCATATGGTATGACACTACCCATGTGTCAACAAGCCACAACAAGGCTAAACACCTTGGAAAACTCTAGCTGGTTTGGAGAAAAAATGTAAATTATCTTTAAACTGTAGAGTAATGCTTAAACATATCCTTGACGTGGAGCATGGACTAGTTCATGCAGCTCTTGGTACAGTTGTTGGCTTTCAAACATACCCATGTGACAACAAATTCAGTTTGTCAATATTCTCTTTGACAAACTATCAGAAGTTAAAAGGATAGAACGCTCAATAGCCCACTTACTTCTTTTCAAAGACATGTATGTACGCAGAGAACAATTTTCAATAACTCTAGCATACGCAGTTACCATTCACAAATCACAAGGTCTTACCCTAGATAAAGCATTGATAGATATTGGTAGCACAGTCTTTTAAGAAGGCATGAGCTATGTAGCACTATCACGCTTACGTACACTTGACGGGCTATTTCTAATCAACTTTGATGCAAGTAAAGTAAATGCAGATATTCCTTGCATTCTAGAATACAATAGACTGCGTTCACTCGACACCCCCATCTGAAAACCTATCCTGTTCCGCAAAAAAGCAAAACGTAGTAAAAGAAAACTACTTGAAACTTAAACGATACAGGATCTCACTGCAATTCCTCCAAAGAAAAAAAATACACTAATACTTAATCAAGTACCACAACCAAGGAAGAATATATTGGTCAAAGTAATTCAACTTCTTCTTCAAAGAAGCAACACACACTCCGAACAAATGCCTTTGACACAGAACTATTAGGTCCATTCAAATTTTCAAATACAACTGGTATAAATTGCTACGCAAATTTAACAATAAATATTCTATTCCAATGGCCACCAATTATTGACATTTACTTACACAGTACAGACCATTAAAGACAATTAAAGATTGATCTATGGGTCTCCTAGAGTGTGTACATTTTCTATGAGATCTAATGGTAAATAAACTACTTTGCCACAAATGCCTTTGACTTTTTCAGAGGGAGGTAATTTAGCTGTTTTTGGTTGGAGGCGTATTATTGCTTGAAATGGGTGCACTGTCTGAATTATGATGCTCTCATATAAATTTGGTTGTTGCAGGGGTTTTGGTAGTGGGAATAATTCCAAGTTATTTGTGATAGCACGTGAAGGCGTTTGGTTATTGTCTAGTTTTGTAGCGCAGTAATTGCAAAGTATTAAGGGGTCAGTAATGTCATATTTGTTTTCTGCTTTAAGGTAGAGAGCTAATTGGAACCATTTTGAATCTTCATTGTCTTCTTTTTTGTACGTTATGTCTATAGTTTTTGGGGTACTTTTATAAGAAGTCCTGCGGCAACACACGCACACATGGTTTGGTACTTCAGCGGAGGTACGTTTAAACTTTAATATTTCTTTTGTGGATGTGTTTAATAGAAGGTTGCTATTTGTACAGTAGTTGCTAGTTTGTTATACATCTATTTCATTTTGTAAGTGGCTTTCAATTCCAAAATATTTTCTCTGGATATGGTCTATTTCTTGAGTAGTTGTTTGGCTGTACCATGTAGAAGATTGTTATTTAAATTGGATAGTGCTAAAGCAGGACTTTTAGCATAGTAGAGTTTTTGGACTAGATTTCTTAGAGTTGAATGATCTGTTGATATCATTTTGATATGATGGAAGGTGCTTTTGCAAATAGGTCTTGAAATGCAGGCTAATGAATGTCCTTGTAGTCCTGTGTATTTGCGCCCTGAACAGGCATCCATATTTTGTAGTAGTTTCATTTTGAATTTGTCTTTGCTTTTTACATACTGATTAAGGAACTGGCGTAAAGATTTGAAAGATTTTTTGGCAATGTTACACATTGATGTGCATGGCCATTTGTAGACTGGACGTTTTGGTTCAGTAGATTGGGGAGGTGATACTGAGTTTTCTGGGGATATTGTTGTGAGCAGTGTTTCTTGTTCCATAATGGTGTTATTGAGGGTAATTCATGGAATAAATGTGCGACGAAATTTGTGGCGCAAGCAGGCGCAAGTGTGAAAAAGCTAGCGCGCGCATGCAAATCGCACGCCTGTGATTCATGGAAGCCCCTGCATGTGTTTTTCCCGGGCTGTGTGCCAAATCCGCACTTACCTTACACGTCACTGCGACTTTCCAAATGCGTGCACGACAGGAACAGGGAAAGCGCACAGCTTCTCGCACACAGACCTAAAAAGAGGGCGGAACACAGGGAATGGGGAACAATGCGTGAAAATGTAGGCGTAACATGGGAAGTACCGCTGGAAACACACGCAGCATCCACACGCTAGTGAACAACACATATTCATGGAATCGAATAGGGAAAACCCACGCATGTCAAAACACACACACGCACACACACAAATACATCCGCCACACTAAAGCAGGCGTAAGCGCCCCGCGCAGCATAAAAATGCACACAAACAAGCATATACAGCTACGATGAATGCCCCATTCCTCGCAGCAGTGATCGTGGGACACCGCAGGAGGAGGAGAATAGCCAGGCTCTGCATTCTTTTGCCCAGGACCAGCCTTTTTGGGATGCCTGATGACGAGGTCTATGGCAGATATAGGTTTCCATCTCATATCAATATCATCCTAGAGCTGGTCACTGAGTGGGAGGATAAACTCACATCACCCACCCTGTGCTCCCAAGCATTGAGCCCCCTGGAGAAGGGGCTCAATGTACTGATTTTTTTTGCCCACTGGGTCAGTTCAGTGGACAACTGCCATAGTGGGGGGCGTCTCACGGCCCACGCAGTCACGTTGGCTACACCAGGTGTTGGCAATCATCACTGCGTACCCCTCAGTCCGCAGGCACATATACATGCCCAGAACACCCGCAGAAAGACAGGCCGTAGTCCAGTACTTCTACAGGGTGGCACACTTCTCCAAAGTGCTCGGTGCCATAGATTGCACCTATGTGGCCCTACGTCCACCTAGGGCCACTGAAAAAATCTACCGCAACTGCAAGCACTGGCATTCCATCAACGTGCAGGTTGTTTGCGATGCCAAGGGAATTATCACCTCTGTCTATGCAAACTATCCAGGGTCCACCCATGACAGTTTCATATACAGAATGTCCGCCCTGATCCTGCACAACGTTGCAACACGGCGGGGCGTACTGGTGGACATGGTGGTGCCCGCACATCCCCAACCACACGCACAGCCGCTGCGCATGGGAGGGGAAAGGGCATTTGGCGAGGCAGCCCGTGCCCAGCTAGTGGCCACATTGTTCACCTAAACTCAAACCCCTGCAGAGTGCACACAGGCCTGGCACAAACCAGGTGACAATCGATGATGAGAAAGGGACAGTTAACTGTCACAACCTTACCACCCTGAGAATTTGTCCACGGAAGTTCCACATTGTGTGCATCCCTAGCTACTTAAGCACAACCAATCCCATGTGACCAAACGGAACACATGAAAGGTGCATATCCCCCCATGCAAAACAATGCCACCCAAACCCTCCCAACACCCATGACCCCCCTCTGCCGCACAATACCATGGTATGCAATGGCAAAACATCAAACCATATGCACATCACATGACGCAATGTGGTGTGCATATGGGTTGTGGACACAATAGTCATGAAGTGCCACGTGAGAAATGTAAATAGGCAGCAGACAATGACAGCTGACATGGAATCTGAAGAAATGACAGACCAAAACCTCACACCCTAAAAACGTGGTGCAAGCAACAAAAGTCAGAATACCTGTTGCCATGCACATTGAACAACAGCAAATTGGCATTACAAACACTGTGTGCTGCGTGTGTGTCCCCTGCAACACACCGCTCACCGGACAGCACAGTGAGTGTGCATTGCGTTGGGGAAACCCCTTGAGCATCATGAAAAATAAGTAAAATCAACCAAATAGTACCCTGTCATGCATGTACACGATCAATGAATCGGACGTGAACATGGATTGTAGGGACACAGCATGCCTGAGAAGGCAATCTGGGTGCACGTGTGTGCATGGTGTCACCGTAGTTGGTGTGGGGGGCATTGCCTAAGTGTTTGTGTCAGTAGGGACATGCATCAAATGCATGCATGTGAAATGAAGTGAGCCTCAGTGTCCTGTACACATCACATGTGAACATTGCACTCAAGGACCCCCTGTGTGTTAAACCATACCAATCCCCTGACACCTCAAAATCAAACCCAACATAGGATCAGCCATTGACCAGCAGAACATATCATGTACAGGGTACCCCACATCGACAATAGCAGACAGTGAGAAATTACTGATTAATTGAAAATCCTTATAGGGCCTACACACAAAGTGCATCAAAGCGCCTGAAGGAGGGAGGGAACAAGGGAGAATAACAGTGCATTCCTACAAGTCCTTCAAACAGTCCAGAATGTGAACATGAACTATCAAATCAAAGTACAATGTACAAGTGCTTGTAACAATAAGGGAGAGTCTAGGGTGGGAATGTGGGAAAACAAAACTAGCATCATCATTGCTATGCCTGACGGCAATAGTTGCAGTGCAGAAGTCACATAAGGAGGGGGGTGAGGGAAGAGGAAGGAAGAGGTGAGGAGAGTAACAAAACAAGTGACAAACTATGGAAGGTCGATGAAGAATCAAGATAGTGCTGAGGAAGGGGGAGAAGAAACACAGAAGGGAACGGGGGAACAGACGACCTGTAATCAATGGTGGAGGGACTGATGATAAAAGTAAGTGCCAAAATAAAACTCAAAAAGGTGAGGTGGGGGGTGGATGGACGGAGGCAGAGGGGGAAGTGTCTGCAAAGAACCAGCAGCTACGTATCACCATGCCTGACAGCAATTGGGGTAGTGCCGGAAAAAGACAGACAGAGGAAAAGGAGGAGGGGAAAGAGTGGTGGAAAGGGAGAAGGAGGAGAGAAGGGAGGAGGGGGCCAAGGTGTAAAGGCAGGAAGGGGGAGAGGGGGAAAGAAAGCACACACAGGGGGCAGAGGGAAAGAAGACAGTGCAGATGGTGAGGGGGTGTAATGGTGAAGGGCGAGACAGAGGGAGACTGGCGGGGGGCAGGTGGCGACTAGCGGGGGGCAAGAGATACAGGGGGAGACTGGAATGGGGCAGGCAGAGACAGGTGGGGGGCGGGGGAGACGGGGGAGACTGTCAGGGGGCAGGTGGAGACAGGCAGGGGGCATAGGAGACAGGGGGACAATCAAGGGAGGGGGGAGCAAGTCCAGGCCAGAAACATGACAGTCAAGCCAAAAGCAATGTGGCCATATTTCCAATGGCACAACAAAACACCAGGCAGGGCTGCAAGATGGTCAAATCATTGGAAGCAAGGAAATGGGGGTAGTTGAAACGCATGGTGACAAGGATAACTCAGCATGCAGCATTCATGTGGCATATCAAAATCACTGTAGGCCAAGCGTCCCAATGTAACATTGTCAGCACACGGACACCTCCAACCATCAGTGTGTGTTACACAGCCAAAGGGTACATGGTACCGCCTACAGGAGGAAGTGCATGAACATAGACAGTCAATTAATAAAAAAATCATAAGCAATATGATGAAATGTACAGTCAACAGAATACTCACCGAAATGAAGTGCAGACATGCATTAGAGAAGCCATCTGGAATACCCACTAGGGGTGTACACACAAGTAGGACTGCAGGCTGGCCACAGATATGACGGAAGCCCAATGCCCCTGTGTGAGATTCTGTCACACCGAGCCATCCTTGCGAGCCCATGGAAAGGGGAAGCAAGAGTAGCATATGTGTCAGGACCAGATACAAGATACAACACCAGTTGAAAAGAGGCAGTGGGCCTGTAACAGGGGGAGCCATGTGCACGACACAGATGTGGACACCCTAAAGTCGTACGTGATGACACACAGACCCATAGTGAGCATGAAATGGCTGTCCAAATAGAATGACACTTGGATCATCCGGGAGACATACTACAATGAGCAGGCGGTCAAGGACACCTAGGACACATCTGTACAACAGCTCTCCTTTTACGGATAGTTCCTTCCTTACTTCCCATATAGCCCTCTCTTCACCTGATAGTGGCCTTTTCTCTGGCCACCCATCCGCCACACATACAATAATCCGCTTCCACATTTCATTGGCCCTTAACACTTGAATCCACTCTTGTTTCTGAATTATACCCTCCACAGTTGCAAAAACCATTTCATGTTCACCATATACATTACTTCCTTTTTCACCAGCATCATTCTCCAACTTCACTCTCGAAGCGTGATCAGCTTGCACATTGTCTTTACCAGCAACTACTTCTATTTCAAATTTATGACACTGTAGCCTGGTTACCCAGCCTGCCACTCTCCTTGAAACCTTGTCGAGGCCTTTACTTTCAAAAATCGCCTTAAGGGGTTTGTGATCTGTTCTCAAGGTAAACTCTTGACACCAGACAAAATGTTTCATCTTTTCAATGCCCCGATGGCACGCCAGGACTTCCTTTTCCAACACGGAATAGTTCAATTCTGCACCTCTTAACATGCGGGATGCATGCATTACAATCATCTCTGTACCATCAACATCTGGCTGCAACATCACCACACCTATACGTGTCTCACTGGCATCCACGGCCAGAATGGTTTTCTTCCTAGTATCAAACATCGATAGGGGTTTTGCCATATCAATTTTTCTTTTCATTGCTTCAAATTCTTTTTCACATTCCTTGCTCCATTCAAACTCAGCACCCTTCCTTAATAATGCCCTCAATTTAGTTATGGAATCGGCATAGTTCTCAACAAACCTATGATAGAACTCAATAGTACCTAGAAATGATCTCAACTCAGCCTTATTCTTTGGTGGCTGTGTTTTCAAAATGGACTCAACTAAATTCCTTTTTGGTTTGAATCCCTGCTCAGAAATTTCATGACCTAGATAATCAACCGCTTGAGTCAGAAATACACATTTTTCGCCACGCAAAGTTATTTCTCTTGCTTTAAAGATCTTGAGAACTAAATCCAGTCTTGTTTTTAACTCACTCTCGTCCTTCCCACATATCAGGACATCGTCCTGAAAGCACCATACACCGCCGACATCCTTCAACAATTTGTCCATAACCTTTTGTAATACGGAAGACGCTGACACCAGCCCAAATGGCATGCGCTTGAATTGATATATTCCCTCATAAGTGATGAAAGCAGTCAATTTGCGTGACTCATCATCTAAACTTATCTGATGATACGCACTCGCCATGTCAAGCTTTGCAAAATATTTTGCACTCCCTATTCTACTTAATAACTCCCCCATATTGGGAAGAGGATGGCGATCTGCTACCACACACCGATTAAGCTCCCTCAAATCAATGCATACCCTCAAATCCCCATTGCTTTTCTTTACCACCACCACAGGAGATATCCACTCCACAGCCCTAGCTGGCTCAATAATTCCTTCTCTTTCCAATTTCATTAATTCCTCACGCACAGCATTCCGCATAGACAGGGGCAGTGGTCTGAGCTTGGAGGCAACAGGATTGCTTCCTTCTCTCACCTCAATCTTGTGCACCATCCCTTTGAGACACCCCACTCTGTTACAAAATACCTCAGGATATCTAGTCACCATTTCACATTTTGTTTTGTCCCTATTAACCTCAGAAGAATTAACCACATTGAGGACTTGCTCTTCACTATTAGGATCCAACTTGATTCCCAAACCCCTTTGTTCCTTCCAACCTAACAAGGTTTCACCTCTTTTGGTAACATATATTTTCCCACGTGTGAACCTCCCTTTGAATTTGAATTCTGTCTCATAGCACCCCAGAATTTCTATTTTGTCTCCGTTATATCCGCCAGGCATTTTATCTGAAGGAATCAAACATCTGACGTCACCTCCAATTACATTCTCAAAAACAGTTTTAGACATTAATGTGATGTTGGAGCAGGAGTCAGCAAGCATTTTAACCATATGACCATTTATCTCTATCCATGCTGATGGATGCTCACACTCATCAGAACCTGAACACTTTACCATATGAATGGTAACTATTTCATTCTCAGAAACATCAGCTTCTTCAGAAGATACACCGTCATATTCTTCAATCAGGAAGGGTCCCCTTTCACCTCCAATTCGATAGTTTTTAAACCAATTCTCGAAGTGCCCCCACTTCTTACATAAACCACAATTCACTCGCCTCCCAGGGCAAATGGGAGATGTAGACAAATGTTGTGAGCTCCCACAGCAAAAACATAACCTATCTTCCTTTTTCACATTAAATTGAGCGGCGTCCTTTTGAAACCGCCTATTATTCTGCTCACCACCCCCACCTTTGGCTTTGGTATTCTCATAATGTTTATTGGGCTTGGTTCTATGTTTTTTCTTTTCCTTTGGCCACCCTCCCTTCTTATCTCCAACTCTTAGTACCTCAACACTTGGTGCTGATTTATTTTCCTTGAGGGACAGCTTCGCTACACACTGTAATGTGTGCTCAATTCTCTTCGCTATACTAATGACCTCTTCTAAGTTTGGATCGTCCTTTAACCAAATTTCCTCCCGTATTTTATCATTAGAGCAGTGAATCCTAAATTGATCTCTTATGTGTTCCTCTAATCCACCACCAAACTTACAATTGAGGGATAAATGTCTCAAAGCAGTTATATAGTCTTCAATAGTTTCTCCTTCTTGTTGACATCTCATGCCAAAATGATATCGCTCCAATACCGTGCTAGTTTTTGACTCAAAATGCCTATCAAGTTTGGTCAATGCCAGGTCAAAATCATTTCTTCCCTCTTCTGAATCTAACTTGGAAATATCAGGAAGTGTGTCATATATCCTCTGACCTTCATACCCCAGAAAATGCATTAACATCGCTACTTTACGTTCTACTGACATTCCATTCCCACACGTAGCTTTAACATAATTTAGGAATCCCTTCTTCCACGGGGGCCCACTTAATTTTTGGCGGACCTGGTGTGAGCATAAATACTTGTGGACCGGGGGACTCCAGACAGGGCCATAATTATAACCTCTAAATGCTACGTAACACAATGTGTAAAATAACAGGTTAATATGCGTTCAAAGTATATGACACAACAAAAACAATTTTGCTTTCAAGATGTCAAATGGTGATTCTTAGAATATCGTCAAATGTTGCCATACATAGCCACTCTATTTTGGCTATGCTTGTCTAGTCACCACCACAAAAATATCTCCTCCTTTGGGGGGGCGAGAGAAAGCACCTTCTCTAAGCTTTGGTGCCCTTTGTCATACACCCCTAATTCGCCTTCCCACAGGGGGCCCTGGGCGAGGTTTCAGTATCCTTTCTCAATTCAGCGCCACATCCGCAGTCAGCTGGGCTTGATTCAGCGCCACATCCACTTTCAGGCAGCTTCCATCTTTCAGCTTCCTGCTGATAGCTCCTCCTAATTCGCCTTCCCACAGGGGGCCCTGGGCGAGGTTTCAGTATCCTTTCTCAATTCAGCGCCACATCCGTATTCAGCTGGGCTTGATTCAGCGCCACATCCACTTTCAGGCAGCTTCCAGCTTCCTGCTGATCGCTCCTGCCAATTCCTCCTGGATGGTGGCTGCTCCTGCTGACAGCTCCTGGATGGTGGTTGCTCCTCCTGATAGCTCCTGCCAATTCCTCCTGGATGGTGGCTGCTCCTGCTGACAGCTCCTGGATGGTGGTTGCTCCTGCTGATAGCTCCTGCCAATTCCTCCTGGATGGTGGCTGCTCCTGCTGACAGCTCCTGCCAAACTCCACTTCCAGTCACTGTTGGGGGTCTTGGCTTCTGCAGGGATCACTACAGACATCCCATCCTCGTTGCCATTGTAAAGAAGCCACAAACTTGGTAAGTGAAAGCAGGTTTATTTGGAACAGCTTCTGTAACTCACTTAAGACCCCCAACACAGGCAGCATCCAGGGTATAACTGACTTCACTCCAGAGTAAACATCTCCAAGCACACATCATTCCAGAATGGCACAGTAGGCATAAATCCATTCTGGAATTACAGATGATGTGCTTGGCATAAACACAGCTGAAAACCATAGCAACTTGAAAGCATACAAAGGTTTAGCTTTATACAACAAAGCATACAAAGGTTTAGCTTTATACAACACATCCCCCTCCCTTATGAAATAAATGTCTTTATTGTGGGATATGTACCCACTGAACAGATATATTTGCAGAAAAGTCTGATTGCCAGCATAAGTAAGATGTACTCTATCTCTGCGAACAATGTGTGTGCTACGAAACATAATGCTTTCATTCTGAAAAGAGGACATAACAACATCTCTCAAAAAGGCACAAACAGCCTTGCTAACATTGCGCCTTGCTTTCTCCATTTGTGGACCAAATGAAAAAGAACAGAGCCACATTTGTTTCTGCGCAATACTGGAAAAAATTACTCTGGAGTTTGGATACATGTCCATGGCTTTCCCAAGTCCTTCTTTCATTGCAAATTGCAAACAGATTCCAGACACATGTCCTAAACTGTTCCCTCTACAATGAATAGTAATAATATCTGGATGATGCTGTGTCACCAAAGTAGCACAGAGAGGTACCAAATCCAGCTACTTCATTCCACGCACTCCATGCCAGTGCACTTCCATATCAGAGAATCCAAGATGTGCAGCCACTCCACAGCGATCTGCATGCACCTCCAACCAATTTATCCACAAATCTGCCAACATCTAAACAATCTGCTTTCTGAAACGCAAAGCCATAGCTATCTGCTCTCCTCTCAGGAAAATACTTTCTAACAAACTCTCTCCTTACACAACACACCCAGTAAACCTTATTGACCAACCCCTTGCTCTGCTCAGTCTCTTTTGCATGCCTCTCAACCCCAAATTCCCTGTATGTTATACATGCTGCTCATGGACAACTGCGCTGTCCACGGACAAATCGAAAAATCTGAGCATGGGGAATGAAAATTTAAATAGTGTGGCCCATTTCCCCTTTGAGGTTGGCTCTGAAAACAGCCTTTTTTTTGTTTTGCAGATGCTTCAGAAAAACCTTTTATTTTGCTTTCTTTTGTATATTTTTCTCTTATTTTCCTCCAAAAATCTTCACATTAGCTTCTCCAAAGCAACCCTTATGTTCCAAAACAGCATGGCATTTCCCATAAAAGATAAAGAAATGCCATCTTCTTTAAAATAAACCACATTAGCAGAATCAATGTTCTCCTTATTACAAAAGAACATACTAGCTCTAAGCATGAAAGCAAACATGCCTCGGTTGATTGCACACCTACCGACATTTTGCTGAGGACAAAAAACAAAACTATTGTGCCATATTGCCCTAGGTACTAAACCAGAAAATATAACCTTGGCATTTGGAAGTATTTTCATTACTGCCTGAACCAAGTTCTCTAAATCTGCCAACAAAATAGGAGCACTGACATAGCCCAAATGCAAAGCACCACAGGGCAGGACAACTACATCTGGACTAATGAACCTAGCCATATCCTGACAAACTTCCAACATTGCCTGCAAATTAAAACGAGGCACAGTACTCCACACCACCTCCACTCCTTGTACATCAAAATTCTTTGCCACATTCCTACATTTAGCATACTGCTCCAAACTATCAACAAACATATCTCTGAGCGCCAACACCCTGACTTTCTCCACCTCTGCCATCTTCACTACACACAGCATCGTTCAATACAAACCACAACCTCAACACCTGATTGGCTAATTCTCCTAATCCTATTTCCATGCCAGATATGTTGAGAAGCCCCGTATGTGGCACGCCCTGTCCGCAAACAGCCGCAGTGTCCACGGAGCACGTAACAATGGGGAAGCCCTTCTACCCTTTCCACTTCACTCTCTGCACTATTTCCTCATTGGCTATTGTTAAGCAGTCGCACAATCATCCAATCACATCCAAGAACTCTACATCTAACTCTATCATCACGGATCGGCACTTTAGATGTGCTATTGATCACTCTCAGTACAATTCAGCTGTGACTGCAAAGGACCTACAGCAACAACTACTACAAAACTTCCCAAGATATCTACTTACAGATTCATGCACATCCACATGCATGAACACAGACTACAGGTATGAATATTTTCTACACAGTACATGTACAGCTCTTCTAGGAATACATATAAACAGAGTAACTGCCACTTACCCTGTATAAACTGTAAAATGAACTTACTGTCATTTCTCCCATCTGCTATGATGAAGTGTCAATTGCAAACCTCTCTGCTCTCCAAATGTTTTTTTATTGCCCTTCTTGATACATCGGGTAATATGTTTGCACTTCTAATTCTTCGAGATCTTTGTGCGTGGATTGAAACCTCTGGTAATGCTGACACATTTCAAACAGGTTTTGTCGCAGGCAAGGGCACGGCGATAAACATCACAGCTATTAACGCTATTAAAGTCATCTGTGAACACCAAAATCAACCCTTGTTTTTAGCCTTGGTTGATTTTAGAGAGGCTTTTGACTCGATTGACAGACAACTATTAATCAACAAACTGACCAAAATGGGCTGCCCTAGCTCACTAATTAAACTGATTGCACTTTTACACTTAAACACTGCAATTCAGATAAGAATCTCCCTAGCTGGGCAACTAACCCCTAAAATACCAACAGCACGGGGGCTGAAACAAGGCTGTATTTTGGCAGCCACTATTTTCAATTTGTTTATTTTAGACATGGGCAAGAACTTTATTGACATCAATTCAGATGCTCTGAAATCAGGGCCTCATCAAATTGCATGAATTCTGTATGCGGATGATCTTATTCTAATTCCTAAAACGCCATCGGGTCTGCAACGGTTGATAAAGGGCCTCTCGCATTACGTCCAAGAAAACCATATGTCAATTAACTTATCTAAAACGCAGATCATGCAATGTGGTAATCAAAAATGTTGCCCTCTGAAAACGTCCATTTGGACTTTTCAGGAAGAGATTATTTCCATTACATCACAATATAAATACTTAGGAATGATTATCAACAATCTGAAGCTCGACATTCCGTATGTCCATGACATAAAACATAAATTGCAAACATTAATTTGCCAAGCTAAATTTCTTTTATACAAATTTGGCAAATTTACAAGCTCCCCTGTGGTTCTATATTATGCCCAAAAAGCTCTACTAATTCTCACACATGGCTCTGAAACCAAACATCCGAGGGAGTGTGTGTTTTGGGACCAGTTAGAAGGAACATTTTGGCGTGCAGTGTTTAATTTACCTAACTCAACACCTGGGCCCCTGATATGTTATGAGCTAGGAGCACTTTCTATGTTTGTGTTTTATGCTTGGAAATTATGTTCGTTATCGAGGAAATGTTTGTTGTTTATAAATTGCTTTGATTTATCTCACATATTGGCCACGTATATGTTAAAATCTACTCACTCCTTTCCAACTAAGTGGAGAAATGTTGTCACCAATCTCCTAGTGGATGCTGATATTACAATTGACCTGCTGATAACAAATCCTAATTGGGCTCAGAGACAATTATATCAGCATGATTGGATTTGTACCCTAGATCAATGCTCTACTTACAAGATTATAGCAGTCCCCTTTTTGGATTGAAAAAAATGAGAACTACAGCCTCCTACTTGCTCAAATTCCCTTCATCTAACTTCAGAAATCACTATCTCTGCTTTAGACTCAACCTATGGCATACTAGAGAAATGTTATGTAGAAGAGGACAACTAATGAAACACGATAACATTTGTCGGTTCTGCCAATTGCCAGAATATGATGAAAATCTAAAACATTTAATAATTGTCTGTCCCTCACTGAAGGAGCTACGTTGCAAATATTTTAAAAACCTATTTGAGAGTTATAGTATGTTAACTTTAGATGTACTCTGGCTTAGAATATTCTCCTCTTCTCTGCAATCCTAGCTACTGTTCAATTTCTCTTAGAATTAAATCTAGAGACAACAGAATTGACAGACTAACCTGGCTTAAATCAAACAAATTGTGTAATGATTTAAATTCCAAATATTCTCTATGCACAGGTTGCAAAATGGTTGTTTAAAGAATGTGGCAGTTTCAAAAGATTTTATAATGAGTTATTTTAGAATAAGAATAATATGAAATTGTATTTGAATTTTTAAGATTTTAAAATTTAAAGTTTTCCTTTTTCTTTTCTTTTACTCGATTTGATCTGATGAAATGTCTGATGAAATGTCTATAATATTGTTGTTGCTCAATATGTGTTAAATTGAAAGGTTGATTTATCAACCAAACAATTAATACAATAATTTAAAAAAAATTTACACACACAGCTACCTAAAAACGTTTTATTTCATATTGAAAGATGGGAGAAATAACAGTATAATTATGAAACAGGCTGTCCAGTGTGTTATAAAATTACACACAGCCAGGATGAGTACATGCATCTTCATTCAAGCACACACACAGACAATATCATTAGAAAGACTCCCAGCTCAAACAACACCACTGCTTCTATATGAAATGCCTCTCTTTATTTCCCACACCTTCAAAAATGCATACATTGCATGTTTTTCTGTACAGTCTCTGCGATTTACCCTGTTAAAATAGCAAAAAATGCATATGATTATTTCTTCTATCTCTTAACATCCAATAATTTAACATTAAAAAAAACAAGTGTGCTCCATACTTTTACCATTATGCTCATTTGTAAAACATATTCAACTAACAGATTCTGAATAAAATATACAGGATGCACATAGGCAAAGGAAAGTGCATGTGCATACTATCCTCAGTTATAAGAAAACACTAGTGCTACAAAAACAAAAAAAACAATGTCTACATTAACAAACATGCTATAAACACACATATTCACTAACTTCTTTCTTTTACAATTGCAGTGAAGACCACTCTCCCGAAAAGCAGCATCGTCTGATGTACGAACAAGAACTTAGAAGAAACCTACTCTTTCCATACAAAAAAGTAAGTACAATACTAGCATAATATTCTGTTACTCAAACACACTAACATTTTAGTATTGTAGAACAAACAAGTGAATTAACCTTTTACTTTAGATGTAGTATTAGTGTTTCCCTTTACCAGCCGCATACTTTACATTGTCATCTGATGCCTAGTATAGTAACACACAAATAAAAGAATAGCCTTCCCAACTTGATGTAGCTTCCCATTGCACAATCACACACCTCCACAATCATCCTTACCATCATACTCAGACACTCATTCACAACCCACACTTTCTTTTTTTCTCCAGAAGACCCTAAAGAATGCCTACCAAAAAGCAATTCCGTAGACAGCAACACAGAAGTAGAGCAAATCAAAATAAAAGTGTCCAAAAAAGCATCCATCTCCAGCAGATTCTGTACAAAAAGTTCAAACAAAACAGCTAATACAGTCATTAAGCGAAACAAAACAAGCTTCCAGTACAGAAATGTTGCCTCCTCTATCAAAATGTAAAACGAAACAGAAAGTGATTAACAAGACTTCAGCTACCACTACTGCTAAAGCTGCACCTAAAAATCTTGATGTAGTGGCAAGTAACCATACCAAAAATAATATTTTACAAAAAATGTTCTGCCACAGAGTCCTTCAGAACCTTATGAAAAGAGGAGAGAAATCATGCAGAACCCTTAAAACCTACTATAGAACATTAATTCTAGAAGGTCTCATAGGCAGTACAATCTTTTTCAAAAGGAAGGTATTTATTTTAGTTTTAAGCAGAATGAAACCACTAACAGAACTAACTACTAAACTACAAAAAAGACTTCTCAATAAACAGAATATCAACAAAAATAGCTTCTTAAACATCTGTGGAGGTGAATGGAGTCACACCACGAGCACAGAACCATATTTTAATGAAGAAGCATATAAACAAAAGCAAACAAACCCCATTGCCATACATAGCAGTGGACGAGGGTATGAAAAACTTAATAACACCATTATGGAAAAAGATACTCTGCCCACAAAAATAATCGCAGAAAACTCAGTATCACCTTTCCATTCTACTGAACCAAAACGTCCAGTCTACAAATGGCCATGCACATCAATGTGTAACATTGCCAAAATATCTTTCACATCTTTACGCCAGTTCCTCAATCAGTATGTAAAAAGCAAAAACAAATTCAAAATGAAAGTACTACAAAATATGGATTCCTGTCCAGTGTGCAAATACACAGGACTACAAGGACATTCATTAGCCTGCATTTCAGGACCTATTTGCAAAAGCATCTTCCATCATATCAACATTATATCAACACATCATTCAATTGTAAGAAATCTGGTCCATAAATTCTACTATGCTAAAAGTCCTGCTTTAGCACTAGCCAATTTAAATAACAATCTTCTACATGGTACAGCTAACTCGAAGAAATACAGCATATCCAGAGAAAATATTTTGGAAGTGAAAGCCACTTACAAAATGAAATAGCTTTACCACAAACTAGCAACTACTGTACAAATAGCAACCTTCTATTAAACACATACAAAAAAGAAATACTAAAGTTTAAAAGTACTTCCGCTGAAGTACCAAACCATGTGTGTGTGTGTTGCCGCAGGACTTTTTATAAAAGTAGCACAAAAACTGTAGACATAACATACAAAATAGAAGACTGTGAAGATTCCAAATGGTTCCAATTAGCTCTCTACCTTATAGCAGAATACAAATACGAAATTACTGACCCCTTAATACTTTGCAATTAATGCACTGCAAAACTTGACAACAATCAAACACCTTCACATGCTATCACAAATAACTTGGAATTATTCCCACTACCAAAACCCCTGCAACAACTAAATTTATATGGGAGCATCATAATTCAAACAGTGCACCCATTTCAAGCAATAATACGCCTTCAATCAAAAACAGCAACATTTCCTCTCTTTGAATTAATGAAAGGCATTCGTGGAAAAGTAGTTTATTTACCATTAAATCTCACAGAAAATGTACACACTCTAGGAGTGCAATGGCAAATAAATCAGTCTTTAATTATCTTAGTTAATGGCGTACCTACTGTTAGGCGGAAACCTGTGCAGTTCCCTCTGGGACCACTGCAAAAGATTTAGGACTACAGGCGTTGGCAGTGAACCCACTTGGTAGCAGTCTGCACCACACAGATTCACTTGGTAGCTGTGACTGAGCAGTCAGACTTCTCTCAAGAAAAGTTGAGCAGTATGTGGAGTATACAAAATAGGGCAATTCTTCACAGCAAGACAAGCAAACACGCAACGAGGCTTAGTGTAAAGATATTAAGGTATTTATTTATAACAGAACATCTATGAAAAAACACTATGTCACTATCACGGCAAACAAATCAATCACAATTACTCTACGAAAAAGAAAACCATAAATCCCCCTAGCAATATCTCGACAACTCTAGGTTCTACCGGTACCACTTATTTTCAGACAGAGGTGTATACCTCAACCTAGATGACACTTGAATATTAGTTAGGACGGGAGAGAAAAAGATAGGCAGGTTACGAAATCAACGCAGTTCAATGCTTCGCGGGTAAAATGCACGGCAAGAAGGCAAGAATCACAATAGAACATAAAGTTCAGAGGCCAGGCCCACTCGGAGAGAGGCAAGGCGCGATGTCCCAAAAAGTCTCTAGTGGAGATGCATTCAAGTCTTTGTAGCAAATTGTTATCGGCAGATTGAACCAGTTCAGAACAACAAATGAGAAAAGCTTGGAGGCGACCCAACGGAAAGGAGAGGATTAAGACACCTCACTCGAACCGATCGAAAGGGAAGCCAGGCGGACACGGTACCTTGTTGTGGAGGGCAGCTCCGGCGGGGGCAGTTGTTCCTGGTGGTGGATGCACGTCGGGTCCTTGCCAAGAGTAGAGATGATCTCGTCGTCGAAGAAAAGTGAAGTCCGGTGCACCACCAGGGAAGAGACCAGCCGCGGAGTGCTCCGTCACAAGGCACCACCTTTTGGTCGCGGTACAGGGGTAGTGGCTATCCGGTTGTCGAGGTGCTCTGCACGGGCAATTCGACCACTGCGTCCTGAGGCGAATAAAAAGCAAAGGGGACTGGTTGTTCCCACCAGCCAGGGGAAGAGACTCTCCGGCAGGGAGATCTCCTCTGTCGTCGGGAAGTGGTGAGTCGGTTCCGCAGGGCTCCACCGGAGGTGTCGTCGTGCAGGTCGGCTCAGCGTTACCCTCGTCGGATTCTTAGGTCCTGTGGCGACTTCTGAAGATCCAGTCCCAAAAGCCCTGCTTTTATGCAGAAAACCCTCATTCATTCAGCCTAGCTGTCAATCAACACATGCTAAGTGGTGAGCGGGAACGCTCACCACTTGGGCCAATCACTCCAGAGTGCGACCGGAGTTGGCAAGGCAACTCGGTCCAGGGTGCCTAAATCTCCTCCCACACCCCTGTGGTAACCCAGACAGAATGGCACCACTTTGGAGGGTCTCTGTACAGAGGCCCGCCAAAAGTGGAACAAAGGCCTCAACCTTTGGTTTAGGAGTCACAGAGACGAACACAGACGCCATTTTACAAACCGAGTTCTGGCAGAAAATACCATCCGATAAACTTATTTAGGATAAGTAGACCGGTGGTACGTTAGAGATTAACGAGAAAAGTATCAATCTCCAACAATGGGACGAATCCCATAGGGTTATGTTCGGGGTCGAACATAACAAGTAGTTTCCACTGCCACCAGCCAAAACTCGACGAGGGGGGACGGGACAGTGCCCCCTCGAGTAACAGGTCCAGGAGTAATCGAATTACCCCTACTAGTACGTCCACAATAAGATGGTTTGTAATAGTCCTGTTAGTAAATTTAGGTCTAGTAAAGCCAATGGTGACTTTACATGCCCGGGGAGACAGTAGTCAGTCCCCGGGTATGGAGTCTATGGTGGAGGTCCGCTAGGACGCCCCAGTGTTACGGCACGTAGGGTGCGGTGTAACACACATAGAAAAACATATGTGACCCTATGGAGTAAAAGACCCCATAGCCCATCGAACACATTGACATTTCAAAGGAATTACACACATACATGTCCAAGAGTGGGAGGAAAGAGTCTCACTCTTGGCAGGATGGAAAAAAACAAACTCCAGAAATCCAGCAAAGCTGCTGGGGGACTCACTAGGTTAGGAAATTCAGCCTAAACAGAGAATTCTCCCTAACACTCGCCCCCCCCCAGACTAAGGGACAGGAGGATTTAATCCACTCCTGGATGAATCTCATACCTCTAGTCGATGACATACATCCTAGAGAGACCATCAGCATTTTGGTGGTGACATCCTGACCTGTGCTCAATGGTGAAATCAAACCCTTGCAGGCAGATCGACCATCTCAATAGTTTTGGGTTTTCCCCTTTTATTTGCATTAACCATCTCAAGGGTTGGTGGTCAGTCTGAATGACGAAAGTAGAACCATACAAGTACGGCCTAAACCTCTTCAGCGCCCACACGATAGCAAAGCATTCTCTTTCGATTGTTGCCCACCTTGTTTCAGGATCCTTCAGCTTGCGGCTGATGAAGCAAACGGGGTGCTCCCTACCTTTCCCATCCAGTTGACTGAGTACGGCACCTATTCCTACATTTAAAGCATCTGTCTGCACAATGAAGTGTTGGCGGTAATCAGGAGCTCTGAGTACTGGGGCTTGGCAAAGAGCCTTTTTCAGGTTTTCAAAAGCCTGATTGCACTCCTCGTTCCATTTAACCTTTTTAGGAAATTTGGGCGAGGAGATGACATTCAGTGGAGAAGCTATGGTCCCATAGTTCTCTATGAAATTCCTGTAATACCCAGTGAGGCCTAGGAAGGCTCTCACCTGGGTTTGAGTAGTCGGTGTTGTCCAATTTTGCACAGCTTCAATTTTACTGAGCAAAGGCCTTATTTCTCCACCGCCTACCTCATGCCCAAGATAGACTAACTTACTCTGTCCAATTTGGCATTTACTCGCCTTTATGGTCAGATTGGCTCATCCAAGAGCCTGCAAAACATCTCTCAGGTGGGTTACATGTTCTTCCCAGGAATTGCTGAACACTGCGATGTCATCCAATTATGCCATGCAGAAGTCCTCCATCCCATTCAGAACCTGGTTTACCATCCGTTGAAACGTAGCAGGTGCATTCTTCAATCCGAAAGGCATTACCTTAAACTGGTATAGGCCAATGGGGGTAGAAAATGCAGTTTTCTCCTTGGCATGGTCTGTCAGGGCTATTTGCCAATAGCCTGACGTCAAGTCAAATGTGCTGAGGAACTTGGCGGCGACAAGTTTATCCACCAACTCATCTGTTCTTGGCAAAGGGTGGGCATCAGTCTTGGTGACTGCATTAAGAGCTCTATAATCCACGCAGAATCTAAGTTCTTTAGATCCGGCCTTTGGTACTAACACAACTGGGCTAGACCATGGACTAGTAGAGGACTCTATTACCCCGAGATCAAGCATCTTGCTGACCTCACCTTTGATGTGGGTTCGTACGTTTTTTGACATGCGGTATCCTCTGCTTTTGACTGGCAGACAGTCACCAGTGAGTATGTCATGCTGGCCCCAAGGGGTCAAGCCTGGTGAAAGCGAAAACAGAGAGGCAAACTGATTCAACATAGATTTGCACTCATCTTGTTGCTCGGGTGTCAGATTGGAGGAGAGATTTACTCCTTCAATTTCTTCGTCTAAAGGCAAGCCTCTGAGGAGATCCGGAACAGCTTCACTCTCTTCTTCTTCCTCGGATGATGCTAGAAGCAACGCTCCTACTTCAGGTCGTGAGACATACGCTTTAAGTCGGTTGGTGTGAAAGACTGTCGGAGCCTCCTTGGGATTGCCCAAGTCCACCAGATAGTTAACCTCTCCGAGTTTACCCACTACTCGGAAGGGTCCCATCCACTTATCTTGCAAGGCCCTCTGCCTTGTTGGGATAATAACGAGAACGAGCTGGTCTTGAGCGAACTCAACCATGTTAGCCTTTTGATCGTGCCAGTGCTTGACCAATGCTTGTCCAGCTTTCAAGTTATCGCTTGCTTCCGTCATCATGTGCGACATTCTCCTCCGGAGACCTATCACGTAGTCAGTCACTCTGACTGTCTTGGGGGAAGGAGCACTCTCCAACCCCTCCTTAATCAGGGCCAATGGACCTCTGACGGGATGACCATAGAGGAGTTTGAAGGGCAAGTAACCTACACCCTCCTGAGGGACTTCTCTATAAGCAAATAGAAGGCATGGCAGTAGAAGGTCCCACTTGCGCTTAAGGGGTTCCTCTAAAGCACCTATCATGCTCTTCATGGTTCGGTTGAACCGTTCTACCAACCCATTGGTTTGTGGGTGGTAAGACGTTGAGAACTTGTAAGTTACTTCGCAGGTTTTCCACATGGCTTTCATGTAGTGGGACATAAAGTTTGACCCCCTGTCAGAGATTACTTCCTTAGGAAACCCGACCCTAGTAAAAATACCAAGGAGGGCCTTAGCCACAGCCGGAGCTGTAACAGTCCTCATAGGAATTGCCTCAGGATACCTAGTAGCATGGTCTACTACAACAAGTATAAACCTGTTGCTTGAGGAGGTTGGAGGATCAAGGGGACCAACAATGTCAATCCCTACTCTCTCAAATGGGACTCCCACAACTGGGAGAGGCACTAACGGTGCCACATTCTTGGAGCCAACCTTACCAGAGATCTGGCAGGTGTGGCAGCTCCTGCAGTGTTTTTCTACTTCGGCCCCCATCTTCGGCCAATAGAAGTAGAGAGAGAGCCTTTCCTTAGTCTTCTTGAAACTCAAGTGACCAGCCAAAGGAATCTCGTGGGCTAACTGCAAGAACTGTGGTCTGTTCTCTTGGGGTACTACAAGTCGTTTGTCGTCTCCATGGGCAGACTCGGTCGGTTCACTGTAGAAGAGGCCATCTTCCCAGTGCAACCTGTATTTCCCAGGCTCTTGCCCTTCAGCCTGAGCTTCTGCCTGGTGGCGAAGACCTTCCAGAGTTGGACATTCTCTCTGTCCCTTACTGAAGTCTGTCCTGCTGGGTCCACCTTCTGCCAGTAAAGACTGCAGCTCAGGATGGTCAACATGATCCAGATCTCTAATGAGTTCCTGGCCTTCCATTAGCTCTTCCTCAGAGTCTAATTCTACCACACAGGGTCGTACCTCCCTCTCAGCCTCGGCTGGAGGTGGAGTTACGGGTGTAACTGTGGACAACCGCGGGGAAGTCCGTGTTGGCTGCACTGGAATGCGGGCTGCTGGTTTCGGGGTAGAAGCCTTAGGTTTCCCTTTCGCTTCTGATTTCTTGGAGACAGCGGCCGACAATCCCAGTGGAGCAGGAGTGATATCTTTCTTCATCATCTCCTGGAGAGTACCGCGCATGGTCCTCTCTCTTGCAGGTCTGGTTAGTTCCTGTAACCGTTTACTAGGAGGTCTGGGAGCATGCGATACAACTCCGAGAGTTTTTAAATCGTTACCCAACAGTACGCGTCCTGGTACCTCACTCTGTATGCTGACAGGTATCTTCACAGTCATGTCGTTACACTGGATGAGAACTGGTAATTGGGGAAGCATCTGCACAGGCCCTCCAGCTAACTTGGTGAGGCATTTGGGTGCCTTAGCAACATCCTCAGCCTGAAAAAAATATTTATCCACCACAGTTATGCTGGCCCCAGTGTCCCTAATGGCAGGAGTCTCCTGACCATTCACCTGGACACTGTCCTTATAATACTCTTTAGTATTATCGGGGATAGAATTATAGACATTTAAATTCTGTTGTTCCCACAACCCCAGAGATACTAAAGAAACGCTGGCTGAGACTCCAATGGGTTCGTCAGCTAGCAGTAGAAAGTTTCCACTTGCCATTTGGACTTCCTCCTCTGGAGCGAAGGCTAAGGAGACAAGCTGGACCCCTGAAGGTTTACCCTTACATCTGGGATCTCCTTTCACGTGGTCAGTCGAGCCACAAACAAAGCATTTACCAAATGCTTTCTGGAATGGTGGCTTGTTCTGACCTCCTTCCGGTTTGGCACCAGAAGGCACACTATTCTGCTGTGGTTTTCCCGGTGGCTTACCTGTAACGCTCACCTGATTCCCGCAGAGGCGCCGGTCTTGACTGGGTGAATGCCGTATCTTCAAAGGTGATGTGTAACACACGGTTGGCTCTTTGGGCTGGACCTCTCTGCACTGTATGTCTGACTCGAAGAGTAAGATGTCTGCAGACAGAAAATATGGGATTAATGAACTGGGGTTATTGGGTGCCTCTCTCCTCTTCCCTTTCTCTTCTCCTGTAGAACCCCAAAGGTTAACACCCTCACCTTAGGTAAGTGAACGCCGAGCTCTCCATCTGCCTCGGGGCAGGGTGCCGTAACCAGTTTCTTCACTGGATAAGGGTGCAGGCCTCTTGACCTCAGAGGACTGCTGTCCGTCGTTAACTGCACGAACGGTAAGTTCTGGGCACTTCAAATGTCTTAAAAGTCTTTTGTAATGATATCTCTTGTTTTGCAGGGTTCCGGCGATGGCGGACGGCGGGCTGATGAGAGTTGAGGATAGAACCCGCGTGAGGAATAGAAGCGCCTGGAAGCACGTAAGTAAGCGCTTGTAGCCTGCTTCACGATGCGCACTAACTGTCCCTTTTATCTTGCAGGTACAAGTTCGGAGCTTTAGAGAAGCTGAAGGGTGCTGGAATACCCACTGGATTCGGCGTGGGAAGGAGTAATGGCACGTGAGTAATAAAGTTGCCCAATGTCTTTAAACGCACCTTCTTTTGTCTTTCAGATGCGGGATGCAGCGCCGAAGGCCTCCGGAGTGTGCGAAGAGCTGGTAAGCTTTTGTCTTTCAGATGCCGGAATGCAGTGCGAAGACCTCCGGAGCATGCGAAGAGTAGGTAAGCCTTTGTCTTTCAGATGCCGGAATGCAGCGCGAGGCGTTGGTGACAGCCGATGGACCAGGTAAGAGATGCGCTGCCAGCAAGATTCATCCATCGGGTGTGGTTTAAATAGCCTCCTGTAGTGCTTAGGTGTCTCCTTCCACAGCCACGCCTAGGTAAGAAAAGAGTTCCTGCTTTCCAGAAGAGTTCCAGTGTTCTGAACCTAGGGAGTGGCTCCTGCCCCACCCAACAGGAAAAGTAGTCCCAAACAGAAGAGGATCAGGGGTTCAACTGGCAGGTAAGTAAGCAGCATGGTCTGCTGCAGGTAAGTCCACCCAAGCATTATGAGCCCGGCGCTTCCAGCGCTGGGACTGGGCATCTTTATGAGCCTGGTGCCACTGGCGCCAGGACAGGGTCCAAAAGGTCCCAATTGGGACTGGCTGGCACTCAGAACCGGGGTTATGGGTCTGCTTCCAAGGGAGTCGGGCAAGTCCTGATCTTTTGGAAGCAGAGATCATGACATTACCCTTCTGGTTTTGTTTGGGGCCCTCTTTGGAATGTGAGCTATTAGAATTCTCTTTTGAGTCTTTTTTAGGCTGTTTTCCCTCATCCTTTTTCTGAGTTGCCCCAGAATCCTTATGAGTAGCCCTGTTGGCAACCCACAAGTCAGCAGCCTTAGCTAGCTCCCTGGAATCCAATTCCTTTGAATCAGCCAAGTGCTGTCTGAGCTCAGGAGAACAGGCATCATAAATAGACTCCAACATAAAAAGATTCCTCATACCCTCATAAGTGTTCACTTTGTAACCCTTAATCCATCCCTCTAAGTTTTTCAACCCTTCACTCACCCAGGTAGCCCAAGGGGTACCATCATGCTTTTTGAGGGTTCTAAACCTCTTAAAATACTGGGAAGGGGTCTTCCCGAATCTAGCTATTAAAGCTAGTTTCACACTTTCGTAATCCGTTTTATCCGCCTCCCCCAACTCCATTACCACACCAGTCGCAACAGGAGGGAGCCTAGAGAACAACCAGGGGAGCAAAGCATTCCCGGTGATGTCCTGGAGCCCATGATTGTATTCAAACAGTTTCAACCAATCCAACACATCCAATCTCGGTTCATACATACCCACTAATTCCTTCGGCATCCGGGGTCTTTTGGGACTGGAGCTCCTAGAGGAACCAGAGGAGAGAGAAGCATTTTCCATAGACAACTTTTTCATCTCTAACTCGTGATTAAGTTCTATTTCCCTGAGTCTTAACTCAGCTTGCTTCTACTCAGCCTGGGCATTCATCCGTCTGAACTCAAGCTCTTGGTTTCGTTCAGATTGAGCCAAGAACCGTTTATATTCTAGTTCGAGCTTCATTTTTTCAAGTTCAAAATAAGCAGGGTTACTTGTGGGACCTGGTATGGGCCCCGTAGGCACAGCTGGTAAGGCGGGTAGATGAGCAGGGGAGACAGTTTCGTTATCCTCGCCGTCCTCGTCAGCCTCTTCATCGCTATCATCAGAATTACGATTCAGATCAACACCATCACTGTTATCTACAGTCGCTGGAGTGATTGGTTCCTCTGAACCAGTACCCAGACTTTGGTTCGCCAGCAATCTCTCAATTAGTTCTAACTTCTTGCCTCTTACAGAAAGATTTGCTTGCCTACAGAGAGCTCGCAAACTCTCAGTATTTTCACCTGACAAGGACTCTTGACTGTAAGTTTCCATCGTAGGCATGTTTTGAAAGTTGCTTTTTGTGCAAAGTTTTGTGGTTAGTTATCCTACAGTGTCGAAAAGCACTCTAAACTGTATACTCGATACAAATCCCACCGCTGTACACCAGTGTTAGGCGGAAACCTGTGCAGTTCCCTCTGGGACCACTGCAAAAGATTTAGGACTACAGGCGTTGGCGGTGAACCCACTTGGTAGCAGTCTGCACCACACAGATTCACTTGGTAGCTGTGGCTGAGCAGTCCGACTTCCCTCATGAAAAGTTGAGCAGTATGTGGAGTATACAAAATAGGGCAATTCTTCACAGCAAGACAAGCAAACACGCAACGAGGCTTAGTGTAAAGATATTAAGGTATTTATTTATAACAGAACATCTATGAAAAAACACTATGGCACTATCACGGCAAAAAATCAATCCCAATTACTCTACGAAAAAGAGAACGATCAATCCCCCTAGCAATATCTCGACAACTCTAGGTTCTACCGGTACCACTTATTTTCAGACAGAGGTGTATACCTCAACCTAGATGACACTCGAATATTAGTTAGGACGGGAGAGAAAAAGATAGGCAGGTTACGAAATCAACGCAGTTCAATGCTTCGCGGGTAAAATGCACGGCAAGAAGGCGAGAATCACAATAGAACATAAAGTTCAGAGGCCAGGCCCACTCGGAGAGAGGCAAGGCGCAATGTCCCAAAAAGTCTCTAGTGGAGATGCATTCAAGTCTTTGTAGCAAATTGTTATCGGCAGATTGAACCAGTTCAGAACAACAAATGAGAAAAGCTTGGAGGCGACCCAACGGAAAGGAGAGGATTAAGACACCTCACTCGAACCGATCGAAAGGGAAGCCAGGCGGACACGGTACCTTGTTGTGGAGGGCAGCTCCGGTGGGGGCAGTTGTTCCCGGTGGTGGATGCACGTCGGGTCCTTGCCAAGAGTAGAGATGATCTCGTCGTCGAAGAAAAGTGAAGTCCGGTGCACCACCAGGGAAGAGACCAGCCGCGGAGTGCTCCGTCACAAGGCACCACCTTTTGGTCGCGGTACAGGGATAGTGGCTATCCGGTTGTCGAGGTGCTCTGCACGGGCAATTCGACCACTGCGTCCTGAGGCGAATAAAAAGCAAAGGGGACTGGTTGTTCCCACCAGCCAGGGGAAGAGACTCTCCGGCAGGGAGATCTCCTCTGTCGTCGGGAAGTGGTGAGTCGGTTCCGCAGGGCTCCACCGGAGGTGTCGTCGTGCAGGTCGGCTCAGCGTTACCCTCGTCAGATTCTTAGGTCCTGTGGCGACTTCTGAAGATCCAGTCCCAAAAGCCCTGCTTTTATGCAGAAAACCCCCATTCATTCAGCCTAGCTGTCAATCAACACATGCTAAGTGGTGAGCGGGAACGCTCACCACTTGGGCCAATCACTCCAGAGTGCGACCGGAGTTGGCAAGGCAACTCGGTCCAGGGTGCCTAAACCCCCTCCCACACCCCTGTGGTAACCCAGACAGAATGGCACCACTTTGGAGGGTCTCTGTACAGAGGCCCGCCAAAAGTGGAACAAAGGGCTCAACCTTTGGTTTAGGAGTCACAGAGACGAACACAGACGCCATTTTACAAACCGAGTTCTGGCAGAAAATACCATCCGATAAACTTATTTAGGATAAGTAGACCGGTGGTACGTTAGAGATTAACGAGAAAAAGTATCAATCTCCAACAATGGGACGAATCCCATAGGTTTAAGTTCGGGGTCGAACATAACAAGTAGTTTCCACTGCCACCAGCCAAAACTCGACGAGGGGGGACGGGACAGTGCCCCCTCGAGTAACAGGTCCAGGAGTAATCGAATTACCCCTACTAGTACGTCCACAATAAGATGGTTTGTACTAGTCCTGTTAGTAAATTTAGGTCTAGTAAAGCCAATGGTGACTTTACATGCCCGGGGAGACAGTAGTCAGTCCCCGGGTATGGAGTCTATGGTGGAGGTCCGCTAGGACGCCCCAGTGTTACGGCACGTAGGGTGCGGTGTAACACACATAGAAAAACATATGAGACCCTATGGAGTAAAAGACCCCATAGCCCATCGAACACATTGACATTTCAAAGGAATTACACACATACATGTCCAAGAGTGGGAGGAAAGAATCTCACTCTTGGCAGGATGGAAAAAAACAAACTCCAGAAATCCAGCAAAGCTGCTGGGGGACTCACTAGGTTAGGAAATTCAGCCTAAACAGAGAATTCTCCCTAACACCTACAAAAGAAAAAAAAAATGGCAACAACTCGTGGACTTACATAAAGTTAGACAAGCCCTGCAATATCTAAAAAACAACAATGAATACTACAAAGAAATTAATATTGAAGAAAACCTGAGAGAAACCACTGAAATAATTGAAGAGTCACCAGAAACTTCTAAATCCTGCTACAGAATCCAATATTTTAGACCATTATACAATGCATCCTTTACACTCTAAAGACACTATAGATGATGCACTTGAAACGTACCAAATGCGACAAGCCAAAGGATCTCCAATCAGCATATGGGAAAAAAATATAGAAGCACGGGCCTTTCCGCTACTCTTTCCTACTGGAAAAGGAGGAAGGTACGATGATAGACCCACAAAGATAACAGCATCAGAATATCACTCTTTATGAATGTATTCTGACAACCCCAGATTCAGACAAAACATGGAATACATATTCCTCCTTATCTTTGAAAGTGAACTAGCAAATCTATGCTACGGATTTGCAAACTCATTAAAATCAGGTACCCATTTTCAAAATATGTCAGCTACGCAATTATTACAAAAACTGTAAGAAAAAGATGAGGTTTTACAGTCAAGAATTACAAATCTTTTAGCAAACATGCATGGTACAAAAGAATACTGGTTCCAACGTCATGGAGATGTACGCTGTATGATAAGAAACCTTGGCCCTCCCACTTGGTTTGTTACATTAATTTGTGCAGAATATGCATGGGAAGATTTACACGATTTCTTACGTATAGCAAACAAAAACAAAACAAACCTAGATATAAAAACACCAGGAGAATTCTGCTCTCTGGATCCTGTGAATGTATCAAGATATTTCCATCATCACTTCATTGCTATGCTACACTTTATTTGTAATAAGACTGCTCCTCCCATCGGAGAAGTACAACACTTCTTTTGGAGAAAAGAATACCAAACCAGAGGAGCACCACAAATCCACATGCTATTATGGATTAAAGATGCTCCTAAACTTGGTCAAGACAGTGATGCCACTATTTTGCAGTTCATCCAAAAATATGTCACTTGTGAAATCCCTTCACAAACAACACATAGGGTCTCATTACGAGAATGGAGGTATTGAAAAAAGGAAGGCGGAATGGTAATACCGGCATCGTTAACGGGCCCGGGGCATTACGACCCGACAACCCGCCAGTACCAGCACCATCCATACCGTGCCCCCTCATACCGGCATGGGCGCGTACACGAGCCCCTTCAGCGAGTAAATACTGGGATGCCGGTAATAGGAGGACATCACAAGCCAGGCGGGCATGCAAATACCGCCTCCCGAAGGCAGTAATCAGGGCCTGCACGATGGCGGCCATACAGGTATCGTGGACCACCCGTAAACAGCAATCAGCAATCAAGCCAACTGCCACAGGTGCACACAATCACCACAGGTGGAGTCAATGGAGCCTGGCCCAGTGTGAAAAGAGTACACCCACACACCACACCCCTTCCTACACCAAAATGATACCACTAGCTGTTGCAATCATGGCGCTGGAGGGCATGCCTATACTGCTACAACTACAGCAACAACAGCAACTACAACAACAACTACAGCAGCAGCAACAGGCAGCACAGAGGAGATGCAGGAGGAGAAGGAGGGCGAGACAGGCCCAGCAATTACCACCAGTGCAGCCAGTAGTACCTCATAGGCAGCCACCAATCCCTCACATTAGACCCAGTACATTCAATCTAACTCCTGACCAGATCCATACCATGTACCGGTTGGACAGGGACACCATCACCACCATAGTGGACATGATAGGCAACAACATTGCCAGCCTCATAGAAATACGCACTGCCATCCCCCGCTACTAAAGGTGGTGTCTGTGCTCCACTTCCTGGCCACAGGCACCTACCAGCACACAGTGGGGCAGCTGCATGGCATTTCGCAACCACTATTTTCCTGCATGCTGAACCAAGTGCTGGATGCCCTCCTGAAGCAGGCTAGCACCCACATATCCCTACCAAGGACTGCCCAGGATAGCCGACACCAAAGTAGGCTTCCATGCACTGGCAGGAATGCACAATTGTTTTGGTGCCCTGGACTGCACCCATGTGGAATTGGTAGTTCCCCATGCCGTAGAGGCAGTGTACCGCAACCGCAAGCAATACCACTCTATCAATGTGCAGATGGTATGTGACTCCAGCAAGATCATCACACATTGCTACACCCGATTACCCGGATCAACACATGATGCCATGGTACTGCGTTACCCCGTCACATGGAACGACATGCTGGACCACATGCCTGGTTGCTTGGTGAGTTGCCTAACTGGCCCATGGCAGTGCTTTGGGGTAGTGATGTGTTGCAATGCATACTCCACCTGGGTGGGAAGGGGGGGATGCATACTCCATCTGGGTGGGAAAGGGGGGAGGCATACTCCACTGGATGAGAAAGGGGGGATGCATACTCCACCTGGGTGGGAAAGGGGGGATGCATACTCCACCTGGGTGGGAAAGGGGGGGTGCATACTCCACCTGGGTGGGAAAGGGGGGGATGCATGTTCCACCTGGGTGGGAATTGACGGTGAGTGGAGAATGCACGCATAGCTAAACACTCCTGACCTGAACCTCCAAACCCCAACATGACACATCACTGGCACACATTTGACCAATTATATATATAAATGACAACATGTAAGACGCACAACCTTGCCACCATGGGTATGTCAAGCAATGCATGACTGAACAGGATTGCAACTGTGCCAATGTGGCTAGTGTGACCATGCACAATGTAGTATACACAGCAGCAATGGGAGGCAACCATAGTCCTACAACCACAGTACATCTGCATCAGCATACATGATCTGTACAACGCCATCCAGACTACCGCACCATATTGCAGTATAGAATGCATCTAAACAATATTCGTGCATACCTAAAGGGACATGTGCAGGTCGACAGCAAATAGCTGCGGCCATGACTGTGTATCCTGAAAGTGGCAGCTCAGAGTGACTCACCTAGACCTATCTGTATTCGCTTGCAGGTGAAGGAGGATATCCCTTGAAGCGGTGGCTACTTACCCCTGTGTGGAACCCCCGGAACAGCCATGAGGAGGAGTACAATCGGGTACATACCCGTACCTGTGTAGTGATTGAGCAGACCTTTGGCCTGTTGAAGGCGCGGTTCCACTGCCTAAGCAGGTCTGGTGAAGCACTCCTCTATGCGCCTGAGAAGGTGGCAAAGATCACCATGGTCTGTGTCATGCTGCACAGCATGTGCGTCCAGAGAAATGTACCACTGCCACCTGACATTGACATGCATGCACTGGGTGAGGATAATGAGGATGAAGATGGAGGGCAAGCAGCACCCCTGCCAGTACGTGATGCACAGGATGGCCGTGCAGTACGCCAATCACTGATTGACGAATACATCTGACCCACAGGGACGTTGATAGATATGTGACAGTGACACATTGTACACTGTGTCCATGTGGACATGCACACAGGGCATGTGTGGAGTTGGGCACTGTACACGGTCATTAAGTAAATGGATACACACAAAATGAACACTGTCCAGCCATTGAATGTTTTTTAACACAACGGGTGTAGTGATAACAAGTGGAGAAAGTGCAACCCCCACGATCGCTCAGTAAACTCCCAAAACCCCACAGTAAACTCCCAAAACACCCCAGTGAACTCCCATGACCCCCCAGTAAACTCCCAAAAAAGCCCAGTAAACTCCCAAGACCCCCAGTAAACTCCCAAAACCCCCAGTAAACTCCCAAGACACCCCAGTAAACTCCAAAACCCCCCAGTGAACTGCCAAAACCCCCTGGTAAACTCCCCCTAATTCACCTGTTCAACACCACCACCATCTGAGCCACTCCCATAGTTCCCCTACACTATTTCCTGCACTTCTTGCTGTCCGGGGGCAGCATTTCAGAGTACCTCGCACTACATCTTGTTAGACGCACAGGGCTGGAGGGTGCTGAGGAAGTGGGGGCAGAGGAAGCAGATGTGGTGGATGGGGTGGAAGCCGTGGGGATTTCCACGGCTGGTGCAGGTTGTGCCGGCTGCATGTGCAGCAGGATGGAAGTGAGGACCGGCGTGATGGTCCCCAGACTGTCTCTCATCAACGATGCCGAGGAATTGACGGCGGCAGTGTTCGCCTGTATGGCGGCTGCGGGTGTTGCTATGGCCTGGGCTATCCCACGCCTCGTGTCCTCCCCATCGGCCACATATTGTCCGAGCAGGTCCAATGTGGAGTCATGTCTGGCCTCCACCCTCGGTAGCCGTGCCTCGAGGTTGTTGGTGGGAGCAGCAGTTGTCGAGGGTGTTGTGACTGGGCCTGCAATGGCAGTGCTGTCCTCATGGAGGCTGCTGAGGTCAGATTCATGCAGCAGGGGATCCACACTGCTGCAGGTGGGTGAGGGCTGAATGTGGGGCGGGGGTGGGAACGGGGCTTGGGGAGCGTGTACATGGTACATGGGTCAGTACATCCCGGTCCACATCCTCCTCCACTGGGGTAGCAGTGTTGCTCAGTGGGTCAACAGCCTCGCCTTCCACTTATGTAGCCAGCTCAGTGTCCACGGTGTCAGGCGCCCTGGGTGATGGTGTGGGCTGCGAGGCTGCCCCGGAGGTGGTGTTGTCGGTAGCCGTTGTCTTTGGCCGGGATGTGGATGCCCTTGTGGTTGGATCCTCGCTGTCATCTTCTCCATTGGTGCCTGGGGGGTAGAAGAGATGCAGGTCATCAGTGATGGTGTTACATGCTAGATGCATTATATGGTGCTGTGGAGTATTACATTTGTCATGCATTCATATTTTACAGGTGTGTCACACGGGGTCGCATGAAGGGGCATTTTGGCGTTTGATGCATGGCAGGACGCATGCCGTTGTGTTGGGGTTTGTGTGATGTATTACATGGGCATGGTCCATGTGTGTTGACTGTGTGTTGGTAATGGGATTGGCACTCAGCATGCATTTCAGTGTGGCAGGGTTTGGCCCTCCATCTGCACAAGGATATTTTCATGTGTGTGTTGGGACTTGCATTGCCTTGCCTAGGCTCTCTTCCACATCACTTGTGCTACGTCATGGTTTCCCATACAGGGATCTGCAGGGTCACTCACCTCCATCTGCAGATGTTGCGGCACCCGTCTCCATCTCCCCAAATCCCTTGATAGACTCCATCTGAATGAATGTGCTTGCAGTGTCCTCCCAGGTTGTCAGTTTGGCAGATGAGTGGGGACCCCCACCTGTGGCCATGGCTTCCCCCCTGTTGCTGGCCAGGATATTCCGAACCCTGAGGCGGAGGTCATCCCACCTCTTTTTGCAGTCCTTCACTGTCCGTGGGGTGGTGCCGACTGCCGACTGCCGACTCCTTGCGGGCTGCCTCCTCCCAGATTTCTTTTTTGCGCTGATGCACCTCCCTTTTCAGGTTCTGCAGGTTGATTTTGTCTGCATGTGCTGCAAGGGTGTCTGCCAGCATGTTAAGTTCTGCATTTGAGAAATGCTTTTTGCGCAGGCGGGAGGTTGTTTTACGATTAGACTTCGACATGGTGAAGGGATTGGCACTGGTCTCTCCTGAATGCAACTGGTGGTTTTTGGGGATGGCAATGGATTGTGTTTTTAAAGATGGCCGCCACAGCATTTCCCATTCTGACGCGATGACGTTACTTCCGGGTCCGGCATTATGAGCCCGGTATTAGCATGTTGTTATTACCAGGTCGGTATTAAGGGGTTCCTCTTAGGCAGAGGCGGTATCGGTGGGTCCCGTGATGGCGCTATCGGAGGGTTGGAGGGCCTTTAGCGGCATTCCGGTATGGCCATTACCGGCATGGGGGTTCGCGCGTGCTCGCGCACTTG
This sequence comes from Ambystoma mexicanum, assembly GCF_040938575.1. Classification (NCBI taxonomy): domain Eukaryota; kingdom Metazoa; phylum Chordata; class Amphibia; order Caudata; family Ambystomatidae; genus Ambystoma; species Ambystoma mexicanum. The sequence goes on along the minus strand of NC_090924.1, from coordinate 670,436,284 downwards.
TAATCACCCGCTATTAGCGGAGTCATACGAGCACGGACCCACAAGTACCTCCATGCCAGTAATGACCCCGGTTTTACCTCGCTCTTTGTAATGAGGCCCATAGTGACCTTCATGCACAAATTTTACAATTTCAAAGACACAAATGTGGGAAATATTGTCATCGCAAATACAAAAAAAAGGGAAATACTACACCAGATGCCGCTTTGGTTTCCCTAGACCAGTTTCAGCAACAGGTCAAGTAAACAACTTCATGTCTTTAGTCAGACATAGGGCCTCATTACGAGTTTGGAGGCAGCCATGCCCTTAATAAGGCCTTCGCTCCTCCAACCTCGGGTCTGGGTTCCCTGAATGGGGAAATATCAGGCGATTCCGACCTTGGAGGGCCCAGTATTTCCCCGTTCAGGGAACCCGGACCATCCCAATTCCCATTTGAGCCCCCATAGGGCTCAAATGGGAATAGAGAGCATGCTAACAACGGTCCCGTTATGACAGGCACGTTGTTAGCATGCTGGGCCGCTCGCGGGACCCGCTAAGAACGTCTGGTAAAACCAGGCGTCCAGAGCGGGTCCCGCGAGTGGACCTCGTAATAGGGCGGTAAGGGGTTAATGGCTCCGGCACCTTTACAGGTGCTGTTAACCCCTTACCGGCCACCTTGTAATGAGGCCCTTAGTGTCAAAGGTAAATCACCTAAGAACACATATTACATAAAAAGAACAGAAGAATCAAAACACATTAATGATTACAATACAATCATTGCCCTCCTATGGAATGCAAACATAGATGTGTAGTACATTGCAGACAATTCCACTGCAGTTGCACGATATGTCACAGCCTACTTAACCAAAGCAGAGATTTCAAAACTTCAGGACCTCTGGGATGACATATCATCTGGCAAAACACTATCACAGAAATTGTACAGCATAGGCATAAAAATGCTCTCTCATAGCGAATGTGGCTGCTATGAAGCTGCAGACCGTTTGACCGGTACTGCCTTGTATGAAAAATCTGACAATATAGTATGGCTAAGTCTGGGTCCTGCTAAATCTAGAAAAAGAGTTCTCAAATCATATGAGGACATAGAAACAATAGCCAAAAATTATCCCAACAGCCAAGACATTTTGAAAAACAATTTACTAGACACATACTACCCAAACAGGAGTACCACTTTGGAAACCATGTGTCTCTACAACGTGCCCAAAACTTCACATACAAAAATAATATTAAACCAGATGAAAAGAAAGGTAGATACAGAGTTGTAAATTGTGAAGGCAGCTAAGTGAAACTTACCATATGCAGCTTAATTAATCATCTCAAATTGTCCTTAAAAACTCCTCAACATAAAGAATTGTATTATATGTCCCTGCTATAACTTTTTAAAACATGGAGAAAAGAAGAAGAGTTACTGGATACGTATGACTCCTATGAAGACACTTTCAAAGCAAATGAAAGCACTATAAGAGACGTAAATTTTACACAGTACCAAACAATGTTGTATAATGAACAGCAACACGAAGAAGAACTCCAGACCCAACTACAAGTGGACACTCCCGACAGTAGTCAACCTTCTGTAACAGGAAGCCAAGAACCACTTGGACAGCCAGTAATAGCAAATGAGGCAGAATTAGCCATGACAGAAGTAGAAAACACCATGTGCCAGTATGAACAAGCTACAGAAGACATTGCTGTACTGAAATAACAACTGAACAATGAGCATAATAGCATTTTCCAAGAAATAACAAAACAAATTGAACATGGTGTGCAACATGAAAATAAAAACTGTACCTGCCAAGATTACAAACCTATACTGCTATACGTGAGTGGTGAAGCTGGTTCAGTCAAAACATTCTTAATCAAAATCATGTAACGCTCACCTGATTCTCGCAGAGGCGCCGGTCTTGACTGGGCGACTACCGTATCTTCAAAGGTGATGTGTAGCACCCGGTTGGCTCTTTGGGCTGGACCTCTGTGCACTGTATGCCTGACGTGTAGAGTAAGATGTCTGCAGATAGAAAATATGGGGTTAATGAACTGGGGTTATTGGGGTGTCCCTATCTCTTTCCTCTTCTCCTCTCCTGTAGACCCCCAAAGGTTAACGCTCTCACCTTAGGTAAGTGAATGCCGAGCTCTCCATCTGCCTCGGGGCAGGGTGCTGTAACCAGTTTCTTCACTGGATAGGTAGCGCAGGCCTCTTGACTTCAGAGGACTGCTGTCCGTCGTTTACTGCACGAACGGTAAGTTTCGAGTCATTCAAATGTCTTTAAAGTCTTTAGTAATGATGTCTCTTGTTTTGCAGGGTTCCGGCGATGGCGGATGACGGGCTGAAGTGAGTTGAAGATGGAGCCCGTGTGATGAATAGAAGCGCCTGGAAGCACGTAAGTAAGCGCTTGTTGCCTGCTTCACTATGCGCTCTAACTGTCTTTTTATTTTGCAGGTACGAGTTCGGAGCGGCTGCAGGGTGCCGGAATACCCACTGGATTAGATGTGGAAAGGAGTAATGGCACGTGAGTATTAAAGTTCCCCAATGTCTTTAAACGCACCTTGTTTTGTCTTTCAGATGCGGGATGCAGCGCCGAAGGCCTCCGGAGCGTGCAAAGAGTTGGTAAACTTTTGTCTTTCAGATGCCGGAATGCAGTGTGAAGACCTCCGGAGCGCACGAAGAGTAGGTAAGCCTTTGCCTTTCAGATGCCGGAATGCTAACCTGTTCTTTCTTGTCTTTATAGGTGTTGCTGAAGACTGGATTCAGGATGGTAAGCCTTTGCCTTTCAGATGCCGGAATGCTAACCTGTTCTTTCTTGTCTTTATAGGTGTTGCTGAAGACTGGATTCAGGATGGTAAGCCTTTTTCCTTAGGCCCAGGACCGGATGCAGAAGACACGATGAGCGTTCTGCTGCAGAGGTTGCAGAATAACGCAAAGCAAGATTCATCCACCGGGTGTGGTTTAAATAGCCTCCTGTAGTGCTTAGGTGTCTCCTTCCACAGCCACGCCTAAGTAAGAAAAGAGTTCCTGGTAAGAAAAGAGTTCCTGCCTTCCAGAAGAGTTCCAGTGTTCTGAATCTAGGGAGTGGCTCCAGCCCCACCCAACAGGAAAAGTAGTTCCAAACAGAAGAGGATCAGAGGCTCAACTGGCAGGCAAGTAAGCAGCATGGTCTGCTGAAGGTAAGTCCACCCAAGCATTATGAGCCCGGCGCTTCCAGCGCTGGGACTGGGCATATTTATGAGCCTGGTGCCACTGGCGCCAGGACTGGGTCCAAAAGGTCCCAATTGGGACTGGTTGGCACTCGGAACCTGGGTTATGGATCTGCTTCCAAGGGAGTTGGGAAAACCCTGACCTTTTGGAAGCAGAGATCATGACAGTACCCCCCCTCAAGGCCCCTCCCAAACCGGGCTTCTCTGGGGGTTTTGGCTTGTCAGGAAATGTTCGGTGAAATCTTTTGATTAGGCGAGGAGCGTGGACATATTCAGCAGGTTCCCAGGATCTCTCTTGGGGGCCGTAGCCTTTCCAGTCAATTAGGTAGAATAGTTTAGATTTGGAGATCTTGGAGTCCAGAATGCTTTTGACTTCAAACTCGAGTTCTCCATCCACTAGGATAGGTTTTGGAGATTTGGTTAGTCGGGTTTGAGGTTGCACGGGTTTTAATAGAGAGACGTGGAAGACCGGATGTATCTTCATGTGCGGGGGCAAGTCCAACTTGACCGCTACTGGGTTTACTATGGTAGTGATGGAATAGGGACCAAGGTATCTTGGGTTGAATGTGCGTGGCCCTTTTAGAGATAGATATTTGGTGGATAACCAGACTTGATCCCCTACTTGATAGTGAGGGGCTTCCTTCCGATGTTGATCTGCTCCTTTCTTGTATTGTTCTTTAGCCCTTTGAAGGTGAGAAACAGCTTCCTTAAAGGCTTGGGTGATTGTAGAATGCAGGTAGTCTACTGCTGGTGTTTCAAGATCTTGGAGGGGATCCAACTCCGAGGTTCGAGGGTGACTGCCGTACAAAAGAAAAAACGGGGTTTTCCCAGTTCCCGAATGGACAGAGTTATTGTAGGCATACTCGGCTATCCAAAGGATATCTTTCCAAGTTTTTTCAGTTTGTTGCAGCATGCAGCGTAAATACTGTTCCAGAGTTTGATTGGTCCTCTCGGTTTGTCCGTCGGTCTGAGGGTGGTGACTGGTCGATAGTCTCACATCAATTTGAGCCGACCGACAGCAACTTCGCCAAAAATGGGAAATAAATTGACTACCTCGATCCGAAATTAGAACCGAAGGAAAACCGTGCAGTCGGACGATGTTTTCGAGAAATTCTCGGGCCAGAGTTGCTGCTGTTGGCAAGCCTTTGAGCGGAATGAAATGCGCCATCTTGGAGAATAAGTCCACGATTACTAGAATCGTATTGTATCCGGAGCATGGAGGTAGATCGGTGATGAAGTCCATAGAAAGCGTATGCCAAGGGCGAGGTGGGATGTCAATAGGGCGTAAGAGGCCCGCTGGTCTTTCCTTTTGACTCTTGTTTTGGGCGCATACTCCACAGGACATTATAAAGTCTCTGATATCTTTTTTCCAAGACGGCTACCAGAAGTAGCGCTTGATCTTTTCTGAGGTCTTGGCTATACCGGGATGACCTTCCATTAAAGAGTCGTGATAACAAGAGATTACTTTTTTCTGTAAATCTGTGCTGGGTAGGTATAATCGTTCTTGGAAATACAATAAGTTGTCCTTTACTGCAAAGTCATTTCCCTGCAGATGCCAATTCTGTATGTCTGCTGGAGTTACAAGTTGCCTGGCTTTATCCTTAACTTCCTCTATGGATTCTGTGGCGATTACACCCAGAATTCTTTGTTCGGGAATGATTGGTACAGGTTTAGGGTTGACCAAGTGTTCTTCCACTCCCATCCGAGAAAGGGCATCGGCTTTACCGTTCTTTGTACCAGGTCGATAGGTAATTATGAAGTCAAACTCGGCAAAGAATAATGCCCAACGGAGTTGTCTAGAGGATTGGGCTTTTGCGGTCTTCAAATATTGCAGGTTTCGGTGATCCGTAATCACAGTAACGGTGTGTCGGGCCCCCAGCAGGTAATGCCGCCAAGCCTTAAAGGCAGACTTGATAGCCAGAAGTTCCTTGTCAGTAATCGTGTAATTGATTTCAGGAGGCGAGAATTTGCGGGACCAAAATGCCACGGGATGCAACTGATTGGTTACCGGGTCCTTTTGTGATAGAACTGCCCCCATGGCAAGGCTTGAAGCATCAGTTTCCACGATGTAGGGGAGTTCGGGGCGAGGGTGTTTTAAGATTGGTGCAGAGATAAATTTAGTCTTCAAATCCTGGAAAGCTTGTTCCGCCTCGGTAGACCATTCAAAACGTTTGTTTTTCTTTAACAAGGCAGTGATGGGCTGGACTATTCGAGAGAATTCGGGGATAAACCTGCGGTAAAAGTTAGCGAAGCCTAACATGCTTTGCACACCTTTTACGGAGGATGGTGGTGGCCATTTGAGAACTGCATCGACCTTCTTTGAATCCATACGCACTCCGCCAGGTGATAATATGAATCCCAAGAATTCAACTTCAGTCACGTTGAAAACACATTTTTCCAATTTAGCGAAAAGTTTGTGTTGACGCAATCTTTCGAGGACCATTTTCACGTGTTTCCGATGTTCAGATTCCGATGAAGAATAAACGAGGATGTCGTCAATGTAAACAACAACACATACATCTATGAGCTCTCTGAGGACATCGTTCATAAAATATTGAAAGGCGGCCGGGGCATTGCAAAGTCCGAAGGGCATGACCTGATATTCAAATAGCCCATACTTGGTGCGGAAGGCCGTCTTCCATTCATCGCCCTCTTTTACTCGTACCAAGTGGTAAGCTCCTCTAAGATCCAGCTTTGTATATATGCATGCTTTTCTGACTTGGTCCAGGAGTTCAGGGATCAAAGGTAACGGATATCTATTCTTAACGGTGATCTGGTTCAGGGAACGATAATCGATACAAGTTCTAAGGTCTCCTTCCTTTTTTGGAACGAAGAACAAAGCTGAAGAAGCAGGGGACTTGGAAGGACGAATAAACCCATTTGCCAGGTATTGATCCAGGTATTGTCGAAGGTGAAGGTTCTCAGGCTCGGTGAGGGCATAAATTCTACTACAAGGAGGAGTAGATCCAGGTATCAGGTCTATCTGGCAGTCATAAGACCTATGAGGAGGTAGAGAGTTAGCCTGATCCTTCCGGAAAACATCTTGGTATTCTAGGTATTCGGGAGGTAACTGGGGAGTCTCTGAAGAAATTGCGGCCAGTGCAACACCAGGTGGAGGGTGACAAGTAGAGACACATTCTGGAAACTGGACCGTTCTTGCTCGCCAATCGATCAGAGGATTGTGTTTCTCTAACCAAGGTATTCCTAGAATAATCTGAAACTGAGGGGCCTTGATCACATCGAACACGATCTTCTCATGGTGTCCATCTTGACTTACTAGCGTCACCTCTTGAGTGGTATGCGTTACTGGCCCGGAGGCTCTCTCCGTACCATCCACCGTAGTAATGACGTCCTTTACAGCCTTGGGACAAAGAGTTAGATTCATCCTCAAAACCATTTCATGATCCACATAATTGCCGATGGCACCGCTGTCGACGTAAGCTTCAATTGCATGTAATCGATCCGGATTATCAGGGCTAATGAGGACCATAGGTATCACGAAATGCGAGGTCACGGAACTGGTTTTCACGCTCGGCAAGAGGACCTCTATTCTTGTCGGGCGAGGTCGTTTCCCTGCTCAGAGTTTGTAACTTTGGTAACTGCAGCTCCTACTGCCTTCTTGGCAGGTTTCACCGGACAGTCTCGAAGAAAGTGCCCTGAGTTTCCGCAATATAGGCATAATTGCAACTGTTTCCTCCTTTCCCGCTCCCTTTGTGTTAGAGGACCTTTCAGACCCCCTATTTGCATGGGTTCCCCGGAGTCTACTCCTTTGGAAGGAGTTGGCGGTTTGGAAAATACTCGAGCATCAAACTTGGAACGATCGGCCTTCCTGTTCTGCAGCCTGTGATCTATTTGAACGACCAAGTCTATATAATCCGAACAGTCTTGTGGGGGATTCACTACTTGGGCTAAAACGTCTTTGAGCTCTCCACGTAGACCTCTATAAAACAGCGTAATCCTTTTGTCCTCAGGCCATTGAGTTTCCACTATTAGTCTATTGAAAGATGCAATATAAGCCAAAAGGTCTTGATTACCCTGTCGCAACGAAAGAAGCTCATTGTCCAAGGCCTGCCCCTGTGAATGTCTTGCGAACAGTTTTTCCATACTAAGCTGAAAGGCTTCAAAATCATGGAGAACCGGATCATCTTGATTAACTAGAGGGATCGACCAGTCTGCCGCATTGCCACTAAGGTACGAAAGTACAAAAGCTACTTTTGCTTGATCAGTTGGAAAGGCTGCTGGCCGGCATAAGAAGTGCAACCGGCACTGATTGATAAATACTGCAAACCTCTTTGGGTCACCAGAAAATCGTTCGGGCGGAGCCAGAGGTACATTCCCAGGTAGGTTGATCTGCACTGGATTCATAGAGGATGTTGAAGGAAGATTTGCCCCTGATGCGGGTAACGGGGTCTGTCCGGCTTGTGACTGTAGCACTTGTCTAGCAAGATTGTCTGTTCTCTCCTTGGAAATAATTAGTTCCCTTCTTAGAGCATTCGTTTCCTGACGAGCTGCATGCACTTCTGCCCTTAGTTCCCCAAGTAACCGGGCTAGGGGGTCAGTATCTGAGGTTTCCATAGCGCCTGGGCGAGAGTTTTGCGGTAGGCTTTGCGTTCTGTAACGCTCACCTGATTCTCGCAGAGGCGCCGGTCTTGACTGGGCGACTACCGTATCTTCAAAGGTGATGTGTAGCACCCGGTTGGCTCTTTGGGCTGGACCTCTGTGCACTGTATGCCTGACGTGTAGAGTAAGATGTCTGCAGATAGAAAATATGGGGTTAATGAACTGGGGTTATTGGGGTGTCCCTATCTCTTTCCTCTTCTCCTCTCCTGTAGACCCCCAAAGGTTAACGCTCTCACCTTAGGTAAGTGAATGCCGAGCTCTCCATCTGCCTCGGGGCAGGGTGCTGTAACCAGTTTCTTCACTGGATAGGTAGCGCAGGCCTCTTGACTTCAGAGGACTGCTGTCCGTCGTTTACTGCACGAACGGTAAGTTTCGAGTCATTCAAATGTCTTTAAAGTCTTTAGTAATGATGTCTCTTGTTTTGCAGGGTTCCGGCGATGGCGGATGACGGGCTGAAGTGAGTTGAAGATGGAGCCCGTGTGATGAATAGAAGCGCCTGGAAGCACGTAAGTAAGCGCTTGTTGCCTGCTTCACTATGCGCTCTAACTGTCTTTTTATTTTGCAGGTACGAGTTCGGAGCGGCTGCAGGGTGCCGGAATACCCACTGGATTAGATGTGGAAAGGAGTAATGGCACGTGAGTATTAAAGTTCCCCAATGTCTTTAAACGCACCTTGTTTTGTCTTTCAGATGCGGGATGCAGCGCCGAAGGCCTCCGGAGCGTGCAAAGAGTTGGTAAACTTTTGTCTTTCAGATGCCGGAATGCAGTGTGAAGACCTCCGGAGCGCACGAAGAGTAGGTAAGCCTTTGCCTTTCAGATGCCGGAATGCTAACCTGTTCTTTCTTGTCTTTATAGGTGTTGCTGAAGACTGGATTCAGGATGGTAAGCCTTTGCCTTTCAGATGCCGGAATGCTAACCTGTTCTTTCTTGTCTTTATAGGTGTTGCTGAAGACTGGATTCAGGATGGTAAGCCTTTTTCCTTAGGCCCAGGACCGGATGCAGAAGACACGATGAGCGTTCTGCTGCAGAGGTTGCAGAATAACGCAAAGCAAGATTCATCCACCGGGTGTGGTTTAAATAGCCTCCTGTAGTGCTTAGGTGTCTCCTTCCACAGCCACGCCTAAGTAAGAAAAGAGTTCCTGGTAAGAAAAGAGTTCCTGCCTTCCAGAAGAGTTCCAGTGTTCTGAATCTAGGGAGTGGCTCCAGCCCCACCCAACAGGAAAAGTAGTTCCAAACAGAAGAGGATCAGAGGCTCAACTGGCAGGCAAGTAAGCAGCATGGTCTGCTGAAGGTAAGTCCACCCAAGCATTATGAGCCCGGCGCTTCCAGCGCTGGGACTGGGCATATTTATGAGCCTGGTGCCACTGGCGCCAGGACTGGGTCCAAAAGGTCCCAATTGGGACTGGTTGGCACTCGGAACCTGGGTTATGGATCTGCTTCCAAGGGAGTTGGGAAAACCCTGACCTTTTGGAAGCAGAGATCATGACAATCATCAGCAAGTTCCTCTAACAATTGACAAACAACAAACTGTCAGCTGTTGTGACTGCCCCCACAGGTTTAGCTGCCTACAACATAGGCGGTGTCACTTTACATTGCTTACTATTCCTTCCAGTAGAACACCAAAACAAATTAGACCATTACAAACTTTCCACAGAAGCTGCAATGGAACTACGCAGAGTTTTAAAACATATGAAAATGCTGCTAATAGATGAGGTGAGCATGGTCTCGAACCTAATGTTGGCTCTGATTCACCTCAGATTACAAGAGGTCCTCAAAACAGACTACGAAGAGCTCTTTGGAGGAAAACACATTATTGTTTTCAGAGATCTTCTTGACACCAGTGACAAGTGAACCTATTTTTAAAACCTTACGGCGCAAACTGTGCTGTAAAACTCTTGGCAGCATAGGAAATGTAAACCTTTGGCAACATTTCCAATACAGAGAATTAACAGAAAATATGCTCCATTCGACAGACCTCACATACGCCAACATTTTAAAAAGTATTAGAGTTGGTGTACTATCTCAAGAAACACAATCAATATTAAAAACCAGGCACATCCATGCACTATATGGCCATAACTCATGTGCTACTGATGTCATGGGACAATCAGCACAGATAAATGTCAATTGTATGTCCTTGATGACAACTCTTGAAAGCTGTTCAAAATTAAATGAAACAATGTGAAAAAAAGAAATGCAACCAATAGTTCAAATTGCCTCCACAGACAAACTGGACGCACATGGTATGACACTACCCATGTGTCAACAAGCCACAACAAGGCTAAACACCTTGGAAAACTCTAGCTGGTTTGGAGAAAAAATGTAAATTATCTTTAAACTGTAGAGTAATGCTTAAACATATCCTTGACGTGGAGCATGGACTAGTTCATGCAGCTCTTGGTATAGTTGTTGGCTTTCAAACATACCCACGTGACAACAAATTCAGTTTGTCAATATTCTCTTTGACAAACTATCAGAAGTTAAAAGGATAGAATGCTCATCAGCCCACTTACTTCTTTTCAAAGACATGTATGTACTCAGAGAACAATTTTCAATAACTCTAGCATACGCAGTTACCATTCACAAATCACAAGGTCTTACCCTAGATAAAGCATTGATAGATATTGGTAGCACAGTCTTTTAAGAAGGCATGAGCTATGTAGCACTATCACGCTTACGTACACTTGACGGGCTATTTCTAATCAACTTTGATGCAAGTAAAGTAAATGCAGATATTCCTTGCATTCTAGAATACAATAGACTGCGTTCACTCGACACCCCCATCTGAAAACCTATCCTGTTCCGCAAAAAAGCAAAACGTAGTAAAAGAAAACTACTTGAAACTAATACGATACAGGATCTCACTGCAATTCCTCCAAAGAAAAAAAATACACTAATACTTCATCAAGTACCACAACCAAAGAAGAATCTACTGGTCAAAGTAATTCAACTTCCTCTTCAAAGAAGCAACACACACTCCGAACAAATGCCTTTGACACAGAACTATTAGGTCCATTCAAATTTTCAAATACAACTGGTATAAATTGCTACACAAATTTAACAATAAATATTCTATTCCAATTGCTACCAATTATTGACATTTACTTACACAGTACAGACCATTAAAGACAATTAAAGATTGATCTATTGGTCTCCTAGAGTGTGTACATTTTCTGTGAGATCTAATGGTAAATAAACTACTTTGCCACAAATGCCTTTGACTTATTCAGAGGGAGGTAATTTAGCTGTTTTTGGTTGGAGGCGTATTATTGCTTGAAATGGGTGCACTGTCTGAATTATGATGCTCTCATATAAATTTAGTTGTTGCAGGTGTTTTGGTAGTGGGAATAATTCCAAGTTATTTGTGATAGAACGTGAAGTGTTTGGTTGTTGTCTAGTTTTGTAGCGCGGTAATTGCAAAGTATTAAGGGGTCAGTATGTCATATTTGTTTTCTGCTTTAAGGTAGAGAGCTAATTGGAACCATTTTGAATCTTCATTGTCTTCTATTTTGTATGTTATGTCTATAGTTTTTGGGGTACTTTCATAAGAAGTCCTGCGGCAACACACGCACACATGGTTTGGTACTTCAGCGGAGGTACGTTTAAACTTTAATATTTCTTTTGTGGATGTGATTAATAGAAGGTTGCTATTTGTACAGTAGTTGCTAGTTTGTTATACATCTATTTAATTTTGTAAGTGGCTTTCAATTCCAAAATATTTTCTCTGGATATGGTCTATTTCTCGAGTAGTTGTTTGGCTGTACCATGTAGAAGATTGTTATTTAAATTGGATAATGCTAAAGCAGGACTTTTAGGATAGTAGTGGTTTTGGACTAGATTTCTTAGAGTTGAATGATCTGTTGATATCATTTTGATATGATGGAAGTGCTTTTGCAAATAGGTCCTGAAATGCAGGCTAATGAATGTCCTTGTAGTCCAGTGTATTTGCGCCCTGGACAGGCATCCATATTTTGTAGTAGTTTCATTTTGAATTTGTCTTTGCTTTTTACATACTGATTGAGGAACTGGCGTAAAGATTTGAAAGATTTTTTGGCAATGTTACACATTGATGTGCATGGCCATTTGTAGACTGGATGTTTTGGTTCAGTAGATTGGGGAGGTGATAGTGAGTTTTCTGGGGATAGTGTTGTGAGCAGTGTTTCTTGTTCCATAATGGTGTTATTGAGGGTAATTCATGGAATAAATGTGCGCCGAAATTTGTGGCGCAAGCTGGCGCAAGTGTGAAAAAGCTAGCGCGCGCGTGCAAATCGCACGCCTGTGATTCATGGAAGGCCCTGCGTGTGTTTTTCCCGGGCTGTGCGCCAAATCCGCACTTACCTTACACGTCACTGCGACTTTCCAAATGCGTGCACGACAGGAACAGGGAAAGGGCACAACTTCTCGCACACAGACCTAAAAAGAGGGCGGAATACAGGGAATGGGGAACAATGCGTGAAAATGTAGGCGTAACATGGGAAGTACCGCTGGAAACACACGCAGCATCCACACGCTAGTGAACAACACATATTCATGGAATCGAATAGGGAAAACCCACGCACGTCAAAACACACGCACACACACAAATACATCTGCCACACTAAAGCAGGCGTAAGCGCCCCTGCACAGCATAAAAATGCACACAAACAAGCATATACAGCTACGATGAATGCCCCATTCCTCGCAGCAGTGATCGTGGGACACCGCAGGAGGAGGAGAATAGCCAGGCTCTGCATTCTTTTGCCCAGGACCAGCCTTTTTGGGATGCCTGATGACGAGGTCTATGGCAGATATAGGTTTCCATCTCATATCAATATCATCCTAGAGCTGGTCACTGAGAGGGAGGATAAACTCACATCACCCACCCTGTGCTCCCAAGCATTTAGCCCCCTGGAGAAGGGGCTCAATGTTCTGATTTTTTTTGTCCACTGGGTCATTTCAGTGGACAACTGCCATAGTGGGGGGCGTCTCACGGCCCAAGCAGTCACGTTGCCTACACCAGGTGTTGGCAATCATCACTGCGCGCCCCTCAGTCCGCAGGCACATATACATGCCCAGAACACCCGCAGAAAGACAGGCCATAGTCCAGTACTTCTACAGGGTGGCACACTTCCCCAAAGTGCTCGGTGCCATAGATTGCACCTATGTGGCCCTACGTCCACCTAGGGCCACTGAAAAAATCTACCGCAACTGCAAGCACTGGCATTCCATCAACGTGCAGGTTGTATGCGATGCCAAGGGAATTATCACCTCTTTCTATGCAAACTATCCAGGGTCCACCCATGACAGTTTCATATACAGAATGTCTGCCCTGATCCTGCACAACGTTGCAACACGGCGGGGCGTACTGGTGGACATGGTGGTGCCCGCACATCCCCAACCACACGCACAGCCGCTGCGCATGGGAGGGGAAAGGGCATGTGGCGAGGCAGCCCCTGCCTAGCTAGTGGCCACATTGTTCACCTAAACTCCAACCCCTGCGGAGTGCACACAGGCCTGGCACATACCAGGTGACAATCGATGATGAGAAAGGGACAGTTAACTGTCACAACCTTACCACCATGAGAATTTGTCCACGGAAGTTCCACATTGTGTGCATCCCTAGCTACTTAAGCACAACAAATCCCATGTGACCAAACGGAACACATGAAAGGTGCATATCCCCCCCATGCAAAACAATGCCACCCAAACCCTCCCAACACCCATGACCCCCCTCTGCCACACAATACCATGGTATGGAATGGCAAAACATCAAACCATATGCACACCACATGACACAATGTGGTGTGCATATGGGTTGTGAACACAATAGTCATGAAGTGCCACGTGAGAAATGTAAATAGGCAGCAGACAATTACAGCTGACATGGAATCTGAAGAAATGACAGACCAAAACCTCACACCCTGAAAACGGTGGCACAAATGCATGCCACCAGTGGTGCAAGCAACAAAAGTCAGAATACCTGTTGCCATGCACATTGAACAACAGCAAATTGGCATTACAAACACTGTGTGCTGCGTGTGTGTCCCCTGCAACACACCGCTCACAGGACAGCACAGTGAGTGTGCATTGCGTTGGGGAAACCCCTTGAGCCTCATGAAAAATAAGTAAAATCAACCAAATAGTTCCCTGTCATGCATGTACACGATCAATGAATCGGAAGTGAACAGGGATTGTAGGGACACAGCATGCCTGAGAAGGCAATCTGGGTGCACGTGTGTGCATGGTGTCACCGTAGTTGGTGTGGGGGGCATTGCCTAAGTGTTTGTGTCAGTAGGGACATGCATCAAATGCATGCATGTGAAATGAAGTGAGCCTCAGTGTCCTGCACACATCACATGTGAACATTGCACTCAAGGACCCCCTGTGTGTCAAACCACACCAATCCCCTGACACCTCAAAATCAAACCCAACATAGGATCAGCCATTGACCAGCAGACCATATCATGTACAGGGTACCCCACATCGACAATAGCAGACAGTGAGCAATTACTGATTAATTGAAAATCCTTATAGGGCCTACACACAAAGTGCATCAAAGCGCCTGAAGGAGGGAGGGAACAAGGGAGAATAACAGTACATTCCTACAAGTCCTTCAAACAGTCCAGAATGTGAACATGAACTATCAAATCAAAGTACAATGTACAAGTGCTTGTAACAATAAGGGAGAGTCTAGGGAGGGAATGTGGGAAAACAAAACTAGCATCATCATTGCTATGCCTGACGGCAATAGTTGCAGTGCAGAAGTCACATAAGGAGGGGGGTGAGGGAAGAGGAAGGAAGAGGCGAGGAGAGTAACAAAACAAGTGACAAACTATGGAAGGTCGATGAAGAATCAAGATAGTGCTGAGGAGGGGGAGAAGAAACACAGAAGGGAAAGGGGGAAAGGACGACCTGTAATCAATGGTGGAGGGACTGATGATAAAAGTAAGTTCCAAAATAAAACTCAAAAAGGTGAGGTGGGGGGTGGATGGACGGAGGCAGAGGGGGAAGTGTCTGCAAAGAACCAGCAGCTACGTATCACCATGCCTGACAGCAATTGGGGTAGTGCCGGAAAAAGACAGACAGAGGAAAAGGAGGAGGGGAAAGAGTGGTGGAAAGGGAGAGGGAGGAGAGAAGGGAGGAGGGGGCCAAGGTGTAAAGGCAGGAAGGGGGAGAGAGGGAAAGAAAGCACACACAGGGGGCAGAGGGAAAGAAGACGGTGCAGATGGGGAGGGGGTGTAATGGTGAAGGGAGAGAAAGAGGGAGACTGGCGGGGGGCAGGTGGCGACTGGCGGGGGGCAAGAGATACAGGGGGAGACTGGAATGGGGCAGGCAGAGACAGGTGGGGGGCGGGGGAGACGGGGAGACTGTCAGGGGGCAGGTGGAGACAGGCAGGGGGCAGAGGAGACAGGGGGACAATCAAGGGACTCAGACAGGTTGTGGAGAGGGGTGGACAGGGGTAGACAGGGCCTCCATTGTGGGCCTTTGGTAGTGGTGGCAGGCTCCAGCCTCCTGGTTGGCCGGATTGTCACAAGGGCCAAGTGCAATCAATGGGAGGGGGGGAGCAAGTCCAGGCCACAAACATGACAGTCAAGCAAAAAGCAATGTGGCCATATTTCCAATGGCACAACAAAACACCAGGCATGGCTGCAAGATGGTCAAAGCATTGGAAGCAAGGAAATGGGGGTAGTTGAAACGCATGGTGACAAGGATAACTCAGCATGCAGCATTCATGTGGCATATCAAAATCACTGTAGGCCAAGCATCCCAATGTAACATTGTCAGCACATGGACCCCTCCCACCATCAGTGTGTGTTACA
The DNA here is from genome assembly GCF_040938575.1 of Ambystoma mexicanum. Classification (NCBI taxonomy): domain Eukaryota; kingdom Metazoa; phylum Chordata; class Amphibia; order Caudata; family Ambystomatidae; genus Ambystoma; species Ambystoma mexicanum. Next base: position 670,420,680 of record NC_090924.1, on the reverse strand, counting down.
CAGCCAAAGGGTACATGGTACCGCCTACAGCAGGAAGTGCATGAACATAGACAGTCAATTAATAAAAAAAACATAAGCAATATGATGTAATGCACAGTCAACAGAATACTCACCAAAATGAAGTGCAGACATGCATTAGAGAAGCCATCTGGAATACCCACTAGGGGTGTACACACAAGTAGGACTGCAGGCTGGCCACAGATATGACGGAAGCCCAATGCCCCTGTGTGAGATTCTGTCACACTGAGCCATCCTTGCAAGCCCATGAAAAGGGGAAGCAAGAGTAGCATATGTGTCAGGACCAGATACAAGATACAACACCAGTTGAAAAGAGGCAGTGGGCCTGTAACATGGGGAGCCATGTGCACGACACAGATGTGGACACCCTAAAGTTGTGCGTGATGACACACAGACCCATGGTGAGCATGAAATGGCTGTCCAAATAAAATGACACTTGGATCATCCTGGAGACATACTACAATGAGCAGGCGGTCAAGGACACCTAGGGGCATACTGGGAATGCACATGGAACATGAATGTGCACACATGTGTACGGGGAGCCACTGCCATCAGCGCAGTCAGAGTGAGACACACTGCACCAAGGACAAAGGATGTATATGACATGATATGACATCTCATTAAGATTGCTCTCGTACACAAGTGGCTCAGAGCGCAACCAAGCAAAGGGAGACGAACAAGGGAGAAAAGAAAATGAAAACAACGATCATACTGATGACAGTGACATTGAGAACAAACAAGTGCATGGAGAAGGGATAAAGGGTTGAAGACCCTGGAAGAGAGAGAAGTGGAACGTGCCAAAAAGAGGAGACCAAAGAATGAAAATTAAGTCCAATGATAGAATAGGCATTCAAAAGGTGTCAGTGCAGCCAGCAAGTGGCAAGTGCAAGATCATTTGGATAGGGCAAATCTGTTGAGTGCAGAAGAAGAGTGGGGGACTGTATGGGTACACGTACGGGACCCATTGCAATGGGAGGCCTGGAGGCAGTGCAGCAGGGAGGCAGGGTGAGCAGGTACCTGGGCCCGAAGGGCCCGAAGGACAGAGGGTGTCCAGGTGCACAGTGCCAGGAGAGGAAACTATTCAGCTGGGGAGAAGAGGGGATAATGCAGGGGCGAATAGGAAGGTCTGGAGGTGCTTCCGGAAGCAGAGATGTTTCTCCTCAAGTTTCAACATGGCAGGTCGGCTGTTCCAAAGGGAGGTCCCAGCCGTAGACACAGATCTGCCCCCAGATTGTTTCTTCAATAAACGACTGACCCGGAGGGAGTGTGAGGTATAGGAGCAAAGGACTCGAGAGTGGAGGTAATGGCAGAGGGATAGTTGATCTTATTTTGGACCCAGGCCTCAGAAATCCTTGTGCACAATGCAGAGGGTCTAAAGTTTCATTCTTGCATCCACTGGTAGACAATGAAGGGATTTCAGAGCTAGAAAGATAGGATCCCAGGGCTTGAGGCCAGGGACAAGTCTTGCAATCCTGTACTGGATTAGTGGAAGAGGGCGGCGTGTGGAGGCAGGTAGAATTTTGAAAGAGCCTGTCACAGTAGTCCAACCTTGAGACAACCAGAGCTTGAGAGACTGTGAATTTCTAGATGAACGAGAGGAAAGGCACAGTACCCTTGAGGAGGTTAAGCAAGAAGTTAATATATCTCAAGAAATGTCAGAAATGTGTGCAGTAAAAGAATGTGTGGAGTCAAAGGTGACCCCGAGGTTGCTGGCCTTGCAGGTGGGGGTAGGAGGAGGGCCAAGGGGGGCCGGCCAGAGAGTGAGGGGAAGTCAGTCTTGCTGGCATTTAGACAGAGATCGTTGGCAGTACACCAATTTCAAATGTCAATGAGGCAATCAGAACTGAGGGAGGGAGAAGAGGTGGACACAGGCAGCTTGGAAATGAGTTGAGTGTCATCAGCATAGCACTGGAAGTTGTATCAGAAAATGAAAATGCAGTAGGCGAGAGCTGCCAGGTGCTGTTTGAAAAGCCAGGCCAAGAGGTCAGACTCCTGGTGAACACTACAGGTAGAGGGGAAGATTGATGAAAGGAAGGACCCAAGTTGTAGCAGGGAGGATCACACATGCCAAACACATATGTCATTGAGCAACACGCATCAATACTCACCGGACGATGCATCATAATCCATCCTCTCTCCCACTCCATGGATTTGTTCTTCCGGGATGAACTCTGCCGCAATCTCCACATGCTCATTGAGTTCATCCACCTCTAGTGATGGTCCACCACCAGTCACAGAGACATGGAATAAATGGAGGCACTCTTTTGTTTTGCACTGCATCGGAGGCCATTCCAACGCTTGTAGCAGTCCTGAGCCGTGCGCACATGGAATCCCATGGATGTCACACCATCGGCAACATGCTGCCAGTGGACACAATGCTGGTGATGCGTTGTATGGCACTATGGGCCCAAAAGCGTTGGTGTGCCGACACGTAGTGCACAAGGAAGTCCAGTTCCTGCTTGCCGAAAGGCTTCTTCCTCGATGTGCCGGAGGCCAGAGCTGTCTCTGGAGTCTCAGCCTCTTGCGCAGGAGCACGCTTCCTCCTTTTGTGCGGTGGTACTGATCCTGAGTGGCCAATGTGGCCCTGATCAGTGGGGGCAGTGGCGCTGGTGGACTGGACCAAGGGAGTGGGTGTTTGAATGAGGACGGAAGGTCTGGCTTGGGTCTGACTCACTGCCAGGGTGGTGTTGGCTGCATCTGCCCATGCAGTTACCACCACCCGGCTGCTTGGGACAGCAGATGTCAGAACTGCTCCAGATACGTGTGGCCCTGTCACAGCTACTCTGGACACACGTGACCCGCACCTCCTGACAAGATGGAAATCGTCCAGGGAGTCCTCATCATGCAATGCAACATGCGCTGCCCGACCCGAGCCCGAGTGGTGGTCCCCACAGCTGCACCTGCAGCTACCACCACCGGTGGGCCTGTGACAGCAGATTAAAGTTGCTGTTGGGTCATATGGGCCACAGGTTGTGATGCAACAGCTGCATCACCAGGAGCCACAGGGGGTGGTGGCATGTGTGCACTGGCACGTGGCTGGGCATCCTGCCCCAGTGGGGCACCCCTGCCTCTTCCCCCTCTGTAGCCACCCTGGCCACCCTGAGCTCCCTGTCCCCCCTGGTCTCCGCACCCACTTGCCCGACCATGCACACCCCTGGTAGGCACCCAGCTTTGCCCCCCTTACTCTTTTGTGGCCTCCCAACCATGGCACAGATGGTAAATAGCCGATGGGAGGTGCACTCAACAATTGTCCTGTGCAATTGGGTTCAAGGGGGCAGGGTGCTGGATGGAATAGGTACCCCTGTGCTCCCGCAAGGCTGTCTGTGATTCCTGGGGAAAAATGACGGGGCACGCAACGCTCAGGCCCCCCCCAAAAAAATTTTTGTAAACATTTTAAAAATAAAAGATTATTAAAAAATAGTACAATTACAAAAGAAAAACGTGCACGTGACCCCGGTAGCCCATGTGCATGGAATATTACCTCCAGCAGTACGGTGTGGCACCCAGGGACACAAAAAACACTTACGCGTGGAACACGCGGGCTACTATGACCTCATAAACAGTACGCGATGCACAGGGGGAACCACAGTAGGAAAAATAGCATGCGCGACTCACTACCTGCCTTGCGTGGAAAAGAAAAAGAAAAACACATGCGCTTGTGCACGTAGGCAACAACCCGCCAAATGAAGAGGTACAAACTTCAAATGCTGTGAAGTGATCACGTGTGAATACAGAAGAGTAAACAGACGCGTCTGTCTCTACGAACAGCACGTACAGTGGACTGCTTTCCCGCTGGACCTTTAACCCATGATGAAGGGAACGCGTGCGCGTGTAAAGTCATTGGCGCGCTCACACGCTAAGGTCCTTTCCTCGAATTAAATGCTGACGTGCTTTTTTTTCACGTGCCAATTCACTCTGCATCAAGCTGGCCACGTGACAACACATGGAAGACCACGCACCTGCCAGAAGGCCATTTTCCTGCCCCTCAGAGCCCCGGGGAGCCTCCTACAAGCCATCTGCTGCTGCCTGCCTGCCTGCTGCCAACAGTGCCCTGCCATTTGGTGCCTGCACATTAGCCATCTGCAGGGGTCCAGTTGCTGTGACCACCCCTGCTGGAACAGAAGACTCCCGACTGGTGTTCCATCGCTCCACAGCCCAGTCCCAGGACCCAGTTGCCCACCCACACCTGCCTCGGGGGTTGCCATGTCCGACGCAAAACCATCCGACACCAGTGGCAACCGCCAACAGAGAAGCAGAGGGCTGCCAGCTTCACTGCCAATGAAGTTGGCATCCTGGTGGAGCAAGTCCTGCGGCATTATGATGCCCTCTTCTCAGCATTGCACGCCGACAAGGAAAGACGGAAGAGGATCTGGACGGACATAGTGGGTGCCATCAATGTGGAGGGGGTGACACCCCGCGTCATCAAACATGTCTAGAAGCGCTGGGAGGACTACAAGTCCAGGACCCTCAAGAAGGCCCAGCGCCTCTTGGACGCAGCGGATGCAGTGGGGGGCCGGGGCCACCTTACCAACCAGCAGATGAGGGTCCTGGAGCGCATTCACCCAGTGCTTCACCACCAGATCCTCAGGATGCAGGCCCGTCTGGAGTCGAGCGCTAAGTGCTCATGCATTCCCATTTAAAACAGTGCATGTTGCAGTGTGGTGGTAGTTAGCTACTTGGCTGTATGTGTATGTGTGACATGGGTCATGTATGGATGTGTGTTTGCAGGGACATGATGGTGCTGCATGTGAGCCAGTCAGGCATGACCCACATGGATGGTGTATGTGTTACAAAGCATTATGCGGAGCAGCATGCGGAATGCACACATGTAGGCATGCCTGTGTCTGTACTTGGACATGTTTGGGGTGTGAGAGATGGGTTCCTGCTGTCATGGACATGCATGGTGTACATGTCCGTGTGTCTGAGTAGTGTGTGAGTGACAGGTAAACGCCATGGATTCATGACACATGTCCATGACGATGTGTTGATTCACTGATACAGCCTAGCCATCCTTGTATCCTTGTATCCACTGTGTCTGTGGGTATACAGGGCCAGATGCATGACCCTCCGGTGATGTGTGTGCATGTGATTAGCATGTCCCATGATGCATGTGAGTTTCAGCCCACCATTGGATGTTTCTATGGTGCCTTGGACATGGATGCAAATGTTTGTTGCATGTGCCATGCCTGTTCCTGCATGTGTGTTGCCTGTACTGAACAATGTGTTGTGGAGGGACATGATGAAGTGACGTTTGACAGTGGCACTCATGTGCTATTGCTTTGTGTCTAGGGGACTATTGTACAGTACCCTGATGCTTGTGTTCAATGTCTCCCTTAACACAGCGGCGAGTGAAGAAGAGGGCGTAAGATGGCGCTGTGGAGGAAAGCGGCAGGGATGCCTCCACCGGCCGGCCACGCAAGGCCCAGTCACCCTCCCAGGTAATTCTATCATCTGGGATCGAGGAGACTGGTGACGCATCCGCCACTACGGCTGAGGAGGAAGGGGCGGGTGAGCCCCCGAGGCGGAAGACGGTGTGGGGCCATCCAGGTTGATGGTGTGTATAGAGGAGGCCGCTTCAGAGACGCACATGGGGCCTGGTGGGAGTGGTTACACTGGTGCAATTGGTGCAGTCCAGGGGGAGGGGCAGGAGGCAGCACAGGTCGCCACAGAGGGACCTGTGCATGCCACTGTTCCTGACACTGTGACTGCAACACCATGCACCAGCAGGGATGTCCCGTCCCAGGCCCGTCCACAGGTAGGGGGAGGTCCACATCATCTGGCACTCCTCTACCTGCGGATGTGGGGACCCGTGACAGGATTGAGTCATCCTGATTGGTGTCGATTTGCGCATACGTGACATTCGTGATGACGTGCGTGCTTCCTGGAGCGACCACACAGGTCAACATGAACAGATGTGTGCCAACGTGGCCCAGCTGGGAGGGCTTATGGTCGGGGGTTTCCTCCATGTGTAGCTCTGTCTTGCGGCCCTCTCCTCCTCCATGCACACTACACGCCAGTCGTTCTCTGTGCCGTCTTCCAGCCCAGATGCCACGAGGGCCCCCTGTTGACCTGCCCCAACCAATGCAGCCAGGCTGGTGGAGATCCCATCCCTGCCACAGTCAGGAATCTGAGCTCCAGCACAGGTGGTTACCCCAGCAACTGGACCCCTGGCAACGGACGATGTGCAGGCACATACAAGCAGGGCACCTGCATGACAGCCCCGGGTGTTGCCATCTACCCGGAGGCAGTCGTGGTGGAGCCGGCAGGCAGCAGAAAGGCGGCGGCTTGCTCGGCGTAGGAGGCATTTGGCCTCGGGGCCCGCTACATCATTGGGCAGGCATCGGCCGACGGGCAGGAGGACCCAGGATTTGGAGTGTCTTCCATGTGGCAGCTGTTGGGCCAGCGAATAGGTGCAGAGTGGTGGCGGGCGGAGAGGGCACGGCTCACAATGGTCAGGGCAGAGAACTCCCATGCACCGGGCTTTGAGGCGGGCTGAGTGCCTTGAGGCAACTCGCAGGGAGTTGGAGGAGTCCATGGCTGCATCCCTGCAAGACCTCGAGGCCAGTGAACAGGCCCGCCTCCGGACATCGACATGGAGTTCAAGATGCCCTGCCCGGGACATCAGTAAGTGAGCCGTCGGACTAGCCCGCCGTCTTTGTATATAGTTATTTAGGTTTAGGTTTCATTTGGTTTTTATTATGATTTGGAGTCCACAGACTCTGCTCCACTTTTTGTATATAGTTGTATTTTAGATAGGGATTTAGGTAGGTTTCCTTTTGTTTTGGGACAATGGACCTTTCAGACTTTTGTTTACAATTTTTCCAGACATGCACATACATTCTTTTTTAGATGTTCACATGGATTAATGTAATGTTTTTTATGCTTTTCAATTTATGATTTTTTTCTATGGACTTTGGGTATGGACCACTTATATTTTTTCATGTTTTGGATTTGTTTTTATCCTTCGATTTGACTTTCTTTTTCTTATTACATGAATTATTTATTCATTTGCATGTGTGGTTTTCATTTTGTCATTTGTTTTACTGTTTAATACATTTCATAATTCAACATTATTGGTGTGGTGTACTATGATTTATTTTGTGCATGTCTCCATGAGAATTGGCTCAGTCATGTGTTGCCGCTGTGTGGCTCTGTAGGACATTTGTTGATGGGCATGCTGGTTCTTTTCAGACTATCATGGAATGGGTAATTTACTAGGGAGTGGATGTAGTGGATCGTTGGGTGCGTGCACTGGGGGTTGGGGGTGTGGGATTTGGGTTGGCATTAGGGCCATGGGCCTGTATAGTTATGACGTGGTGTTTGGGGGGGACATGAGTCGGGGCCTGCAAAAGGTGCCCGTCAATGGGGTAGGGTGGGGGGGACATGAGTCGGGGCCGGCTGGCAGGTGCACATCAATGGGGGTTGGGGACATGAGTCGGCGCCTGCTGGCCGGTGCCTGTCGATGGGGGTGGGGTGGGGGGGCACATGAGTCGGGGCCTGTTGACAGGTGCCTGTCAATTGGGGGGGACTTGAGTCGAGACCCGCTGGCAAGTGCACATCAATGAGGTGGGGTGGGGGGACATGAGTCGGGGCTGCTGGCAGATGCCCGTCAATGGGGTGGAGGAGACATGAGTCGGGGCCTGCTGGCAGGTGCCCGTCAATGTGGGTGGGGTGGGGGGACATGAGTTGGGTCCTGCTGGCAGGTGCCTGTCAATGGGGGTGGGGTGGGGGGGACATGAATCAGGGCCTGTTGGCAGGTGCCCGTCAATGGGGTGGGGGTAGGGGGGTCATGAGTCGGGGCCTGCTGGCAGGTGCACATCAATGGGGGTGGGGTGGGGGGACATGAGTCAGGTCCTGCTTGAAGGTGCCTGTCAATGGAGGTGGGGGGACATGAGTAAGGGCCTGCTGGCAGGTGCCTGTCAATGTGGGTGGGGTGGGGGGACATGAGTTGGCACCTGCTGGCAGGTGCCCGTCAATGTTGGTGGGGGTTACATGAGTTGGGTCCTGCTGGCAGGTGCCTGTCAATGGGGGTGGGGTGGGGGAACATGAATCAGGGCCTGCTGGCAGGTGCCCGTCAATGGGGTGGGGGTAGGGGGGTCATGAGTTGGGGCCTGCTGGCAGGTTCACATTAATGGGGATGGGGTGGGGGGACATGAGTCAGGGCCTGCTGGAAGGTGCCTGTCAATGGGGGTGGGGGGACATGAGTAAGGTCCTGCTGACAGGTGCCCGTCAATGTGGGTGGGGTTGGGGGACATGAGTTGACACCTGCTGGCAGGTGCCTGTCAATGGGGGTGGGGTGGAGGGACATGAGTCAGGGTCTGCTGGTAGGTGCCCGTCAATGGGGGGGACATGAGTCGGGGCTCCCAAGTGCATGGTGCCATGTGGCTTGCCTGCAGGGCATGGGGAGGGTGGATGGGCTGTCTGCAGGGCATGGTCAGGGTGGATGGGCTGCCTGCGGGATTGGGATGGGAGGATGGCTGCCTGCGGGGCATGGGGAGGGGTGATGGGCTGCCTGCAGGGCATGGGGAGGGTGGATGGGCGGCCTGCAGGGCATGGTCAGGGTGGATGGGCTGCCTGCAGGGCATAGGGAGGGTGGATGGGCTGCCTGCGGGGCATGGGGAGGGGTGATGGGCTGCCTGCGGGGCATGGTCAGGGGTGATGGGCTGCTTGCAGGGCATGGGGAGGGTGGAAGGGCTGCCTGCGGGGCATGGGGAGGGGTGATGGGTTGCCAGCGAGGCATGGGGAGGGGTGATGGGCTGCCTGCGGGGAATGATCAGGGGTGATGGCCTGCCTGCGGGGCATGGGGAGGGTGGATGGGCTGCCTGCGGGGCATGGAGAGGGGTGTAGGGTGGACCCCTGTGGCGTGGTCTGGCTTTAGGGGGTGCATGTGGCTTCTCACCACACTGCTGCGTGAATCTGGGGGTACGGGAGTGAGAATTACGCGCAATTTCACGTATTCCGAGGGGTGCGCGGGGAGTTTTACACGCGGTTTCACTGGTGCAAGCGGGGTACATGTATTCTGAGGGTGGCGGGGAGTTTTACACGTGATTTTGCTGGCGCGAGCTGGGTACACGTATTCCGAGAGGTGCGTGGGGAGTTTTACATGTGATTTTGCTGGCGCGAGCGGGGTCCGCGTAATCCGAGGGTTGCGTGAAGAGTTTTACATGCGATTTTGCTGGCGCGAGCAGGGTATGCGTTTTCTGAGGGGTGCGCAGGGAGTTTTACACGCGATTGGGTTGTCGCGTGAGGGCTCAGTGGTGTTTTTAGCGCCTTTTTGTGGTTGGGGGGCTGTATGCTGGTCCACTGGCCTTTGTGCCATGTAGGGGATCTGTGCAATTTTTGGCGCACGGGGTGCGGTTGGGGGCATTACTGGCGCTGCTGCAGTGTCGATGCGCCACGCTACACCACTGCTGGTTATGGATGTTTAAATCCATGAATACGCGGTGTGTCAAAATGGGTTTTGGCGCACGCGGCTGGCGCAAGCTGGCACATGCTCCCTCTCTGCGCCAGCCGTCTGCACTACTTCTGCGTGGGAATCTATAAATTACCACCATTAAGTTTTTCATACCCTCATCCACTGCTATATATGGCAATTGGGTTTGTTTGATTTTTTTTAATATGCTTCTTCATTAAAATTTGGTTCTGTGGTCATAGTGTGACTCCATTCACCTCCACAGACGTTTAAAAAGCTATTTTTGGTGATATTCCGTTTATTGAGAAGTCTTTTTTGTAGTTTAGTAGTTAGTTTTGTTAGTGGTTTCATCCTGTTTAAAACTAAAATAACTTACTTTTGAGAAGGACTGCACTGTCTACGAGAGCTTCTAGGATTAATTTTCCACGGTAGGTTTTAAGGGTTGTGCATGATTTCTCTCCTGTTTTTAAAAGGTTTTGAAGAACTCTGTGGCGGAACATTTTTTGTAAAACATTTTCTTTGCTATGCTAAATCATGTTACTCACTTTCTGTTTGGTTTTACATTTTGATAGAGGAGGGAACGTTTCTGTACTGGAAGCTTGTTTTGTTTCGCCTAATGACTGTATTAGCTGTTTTGTTTGAACTTTTTGTACAAAAGCTGCTAGAGATGGAGGCTTATTTTGGACACTTTTGTTTTGATTTGCTCTACTTCTGCATTACTTTCTATGGAGTTTTGGTAAGCATTCTTTGGGCTCTATTGGAGAAAACGCGTGGGTTGGGCTCTTGTGCAGTGTATGCGTGCTTAGTGCATCAGAGTTTGAGTATGATGGTAAGTATGATTGTGGAGGTGTGTGATTGTGCAATGGGCAGGTACATCAAGTTGGGAAGGCTATTCTTGTATTTATGTGTTACTATACTGGACTTCAGATGAGAATATAAAGTATGCAACTGGTAAGGGGAAGCACTAATACTACATCTAATGGTAAAGGGTTAATATATTTGCTTCTTCTACAACAGTAAAAATGCTAGTGTGTTTGAGTAACAGTTAGAACATTATGTTAGTTTTGTACTTACTTTTTTGTTTGGAACGATTCGGTTTCTTCTAAGTCCTTGTTCGTACTTCAGACGGTGCTGCTTTTCAGGAGAGTGGTGTTCACTGAAAGTGTAAAGGAAAGAAGTGCATATGTGTGTTTATAGCAGTTTTGTTAATGTAGACATTGTTTTGCACTATTCTTTCCCTATGTGCATCCTGTATATTTTATTTAGAATCTGTTAGTTGAATATGTTTTTCAAATGAGTCTAATAGTAAACATATAGAGCACAGTTGTTTCTTTAATGTTATGTTAATGGATGTTAAGAGATAGAAGAAATAATCATATGCATTTTGTGCTATTTTTGCAGGGTAAATGGCAGAGATTGTACATAAAAGCATTGAATGTATGCCTTTGTGAAGGGGTGGGTAATAAAGCAGAAGGATTTGATATAGAGGCAGTGGTGTTGTTTGATCGGGGAGCTTTTCTAATGATATTGTCTGTGTGTGTGCTTGAATGAAGATGTATGTACTCATCCTGCCTGCGTCTAATTTTATAGAACACTGGACAGCCTTTTCCATAATTATACTGTTATTTCTCCCATCTTCTAATATGAAATAACATTTTTTTTAGATAGGTGTGTGTGTAAACAAACATTTGGAGAGCTGAAAGCTTTGCAAGTGACACTTCATCATAGCAGATGGGAGAAATGACTGTAAGTTAATTTTACATTTTATACAGGATCAGTGGCATTTACTCTGTTCATATTTGTATTTATTTTGTTTTACATTTTTAAAGCACTTACACAGCCTGCGGGCATCGAGGCGCTGATACAGGAATTGTTTGTTTTTTGGTTGCGTAGTTATTTTGTCTTAGTTGTGTATTTATAACGCGCTTAAACACAGAGAGGTTTCTAAGCGTGGACCCGGGGATCGAATCTGTGTTGCTTCATATCGACTTGCTTTCAAGGTGCGCACGTTGCAGCTGAGCTATGCTCTCGGGATGTATTGTATTTCTAGAAGAGGTGTACATGTAGTGTGTAGAAAATGTTCATACCTTTAGTCCGTGTTCATGCATGTGGATGTGCATGAACTGTGACACAGCCCTCTCCATGCTCCACTCTTCTATATCTGATACTCTTGATATCCTTGCCCCTGTCATGAGAATCCGCATGAAGCCCAAAGCCAAGTGTAATTCCTGGTATGACTCTAGATCTCTTCAACCTAAAATGCAAGTGCAGGGTGGCCGAGAGGAAATGGCGTGCTTCATGTTCATCCTCTGACATACTGGCCTGCCGCCATATCCAAGCTCGCATCTCGGCGGCCTCTAATAACTCGGCTGAACCCTTTAAAATCTGCAAAGAACTGGCCAACCCTGCCGCAGTCTCTACCTCTCCTGCACCTTCCCAGGCCTTCTGCACGGTACTGGCCTCTCACTTCACTTCTAAAACTCAGGACATCCTGTCCTCACTCTCCTCCTATCGCCTCTCTCCCTCCATTCCCTGCTCCTCCTCTGGCCCTTCTGCTGCCACCTCCCTCCCTCCTTCTCTGCCTTTCTCCGTTTCTCTGCAGACAAGGTTTCTAGACAAGTCCGATCTATGAAAGTCTCGGTGAAACAGGTTCACCCCTGTTCCTCCAAAACTATCAAGGACCACATCGACTCCCTGGCTCCTGCCCTGGCTGATTTCTGCAATCAATCCTTTGCCACTAGAGTCTTCCCATCCCCCCTGAAGCACTCCCTTGTGCACTCTCTTCTCAAGAAACCCTCTGCTTACCCCTCCTGCCCGGCTAACTATAGCCCAATCTCCATCACTCCCTTCCTGGGCAAGCTCCTGGAGAAACTGGCCATCTCCCAGCTTAATCTCCACGCCGAATCTGTTGGTTGTCTTCATGACCATCAGTGTGGCTTCAGAGTTGCCAGAAGCACAGAAACTGCTCTACTGAACATTCGTAAAGACCTGCTCTCCAACCTCGACTCCAACACCCCGTGTGTCCTCATCTTGCTTGATCTCTCTTCTGCCTTTGACACTGTCAACCATGCCACCCTGCTCAACCGTCTCCGTGATAACCTGGGTATCACTGGTCAGGCTCTGCTGTGGCTGACCTCATTCCTCTCTGACCGACCCTCCCGGTCCAACTTGGGTCCTTCGTCTCTGATATCTTTTTCTCTACATGTGATGTCCCCCAGGGATCTAAACTTTCTACCTGGCTGTTAAACCAATACCTGGCACTCCTTACCCACTGCATCATTGCTCTCTGCCCCAACTTTCAGTGCTATGCGGATGATACCCAGCTCATTTTCAGGCTACCCTCGGCCTCCTCCTCTCCTACCCTCATCTCGGACTGTCTGTGTGCTATCCAGGAGTGGTGTGCCACCAAAACCCTCTGCCTTAATGCCAGTAAGACTGAGATTCTACTCATTGGCACACCCACTCCCTCCTTCCCTGCAGCTCTCTGGCCGGCCTCTCTCGGTCCTCTTTCTGCTCCCACCTGCAAGGCTAAAAACCTCGGGGCCATCTTCAAATCCACACTCTCCTTCTCTCCTGACATCTCTGACGTCTCTAAGAAGTCACACAACCAGCTGTACCTCCTCAGAGGTATTCTTCCTTTCCTCTCCTTCCCCCAGAAGCCCACCGTCTCTAGAGCCCTGGTTCTCTCTAGGCTGGACTATTGCAACAGCCTCTATCTAAATCTGCCTGCCTCTACTCTCCGGCCTCTGCAGACTTGTCCTTGGCCTCAAGCCCAGGGACCGTATCTCTCCAGGACTGAAATCTCTGCACTGGCTCCCAGTGGTTGCAAGGATTAAGCTCAAAACCCTCTGCATTGTCCACAAGGCCTTCTGGGGCCTGGGGCGGCAATATCTTCAACTCTCTCTTCCTAAGTATCTTCCTTCTCGAGCTCTTCCCACATCCGCCACCAACTCCCTCAGGGTCAGTCGCTTCTCCAAGCAATGAGCTGGTGGTAGATCTCTCTCCTCAACATGGACATCCCTCTGGAACAGCCTTCCTGCCTCCCTGAGACTTCAGGAGAACCACCTCCGGTTCCGGAAGCACCTCAAAACCTTCCTCTTTGCTTCTGCTTTCTCTCCCCCTCTCCCCTGCTGAATTCCTTGCTGAATCTGATCTGGCTACCTGGCCACCCTTTCTGACCTCGGGGGCAGGCCACACCTGCTCTGCCTCCCTGGCTTCCCCCACACCTGGGGACTGTATTCTGTATCCCTACAGTCGCCCTACCTGCACTTATGTCTGCTCTTACCTTGTACTTACCGGCCGTTTTATTTATCTATTTATTCTACCATCCCATGTACTGCACTTTCCCCTCTCCCTTCCCACACACACTTTCCCTTTGCCTCTTCCCATGTACTTGCACGATCTGAATGACACTTGGCCTAGTAAGATTATTGTCTGTCTTCCATCTGTTCCCCCTCCCTTGCCTCGTCGCACCTCAAAACACTTGTGTATAGGCGCGATATAAATGCCATATCATATCATATCATGAATCTGCAAGTGGAAATCTTGTGAAGTTTTATAGTAGTTGTTGCTGTAGGTCCTTTGCAGTGACAGTCAAATTGTACTGAGAGTGATCAATAGTAAATCTAAAGTGCTGATCTGTGATGACAGAGTTAGATGTAGAGTTCTTGGATTTGATTGGTGGATGATTGTGTGACTGCTTAACAGTAGCTAATGAGGAAATGGTGCAGAGAGTGCAGTGGAAAGGGTAGAAGGGCTGCCTTAGTGTTACTTGCACGCTCCACGGACTGTGCAGCTGTTCGGAGGCAGGACATGTTACATCAGGGGTTTCCGAGCATGAAGTGGGAGTGTATTTTGAGGATTAGCCAATCAGGTGTTGAGGTTCTGCTTCGTATTGAGAGAGGCTGTGTGTAGTGAAGATGGCAGACAGAGGTGCAGAAAGTCAAGGTGTTGGTGGTTGGAGATATGTTTGTGAATGGTTTGGAGCAGTATGCAAAATCTAGGAATGTGGCTAATCATTTTGACACAAAAGGAGTGGATTTGGTGTGGAGCACTGTGCCTGATTTGAATTTGCAGGCAATCATAGTAGTTTGTCAGGATGTGGCTAGGTTTCATAGTCCACATGCAGTTGTGCTACACTGTGGTGCTGTGCATTTGGGCTATGTCAGTGGCCCTACTCTTTTGCAAGATTTGCAAAATTTGGTTCAGGCAATCATGAAAGTTCTTCCGAATTTCAAGGTTATTTTTTCTTGCGGACATCTTGTGTATTCTGAGGATATCGGCATTTTCAATTACCAACAGTACGAACAGGTATATTGTCCTTAGGACACCCCATTTTGGTTAATTACAGACAGGAGGACATTTGTGTGTTCTAAGGACAATTCCATTTTATTTAAGATCAGTACGAACAGGTATGTTGTCCTTAGGACACACTTATTTGGGTTAATTGCAGACAAGCGGACATCTTGTGTGTTCTGAGGATATCATCATTTTCAATTACAAACAGTACAAACAGGTATATTGTACTTAGGACACCCCCATTTTGGTTAATTACGGACAGGCGGACATCTTGTGTGTTCTAAGGACACCTCCATTTTAATTACGGACAGCACAAACAGGTATTGTGTCCTTGGGACACCCGATGTTGGGTAATTGAGGACACCACGGACAGTCGCGCTGTCTGCGGATACCCTGACTGCCTTTTGAAAAACAAAAATAAGACACGTGTATATACTAAGAACACATTTAAAATGTTATTATTGTTTAACAGTAGAAAAATTAGGAAGGCAAGGGGTAAGCAGAAACTGAAACAAATACAGGGGAATTAGGGGTTTCGACATGATGTGTGGGAGGGGAAGAAGAGATGGAAGTTTCATTGTACCGTTTTCTTGGAGGGGAGGGTTTGGGGATAGTTGGCTGTGACATGGAGAGGGGGCACAGGTACATGTGGGACAGTGGTATTTAATGTTTTCTTTAATGTGGTCCACAATACACTTTTTTAGTTGATTGAAGTTTTGTACTAATAAATCCATTTTCAGTTCCATTCGTTTGAGAGGATCTTCTATTATCTCTTGTGGTATATTAGTTTTATTGGTTGTCTGGTCTGTTAAAATTTTTTTTTAAGTACATGTAAAGTAATGGTTATTAATTGGCTTATATAGAGAAATGTTCTGGGTAATTCATAGAATTTCGCACAAAAGTGGCGCACACATCTGGCGCACAGTGTCCCCGTGCGATACACTGTGCCAGCCGCATGCGATAAAATCCATTTCATCGCACAGCATATTCATGGATTTTAGCCTCCAAAACCAGCCGTGGCGCAGAGTGGCGCAGCGAACCTGCAGCAGCACCAGTTACGCCCCCAAGAACGCCCTTGCGCAAGGAAAATCCATCAAAATCCCCAATTCATCGCAAAGGTCTGCACTAACCCTGGACCAGTTTACAGGGCTGCCAAACAGCAAACGCCAAGTGGGGAACGTGTATTTCAGGGGTTCGCGGGAAGTTTCACATGTGATCCAAACAGGGTACGTGTATTTCAGGGCTGCGCGTGAAGTGTCACACGCGATTCCATCAGGGCATGTGTATTTCGGGGTGCGCGGGAAGATCCACACGCGATTGGCCTGGGTACGTGTATTTCGGGGTGCACGTGAATTTTCACACGCGATTCCAGCAGGGTACGTGTATCTCAAGGTGCGCGGGAATTTCCATATGCGAATTCAGCAGGGTACGTGTATTTCAGGGGTGCGCGGGAAGTTCCACATGCGATTGGCCTGGGTATGTGTATTTCGGGGTGCGCGTGAAGTTTCACACGCAAATCCTGCAGGGTACGTGTATTTCGGGGTGTGTGGGAAGTTTCACACGCGAATTCAGCAGGGTACGTGTATTTCAGGGGTGCGTGGGAAGTTCCACACGCGATTGCCCTGGGTACGTGTATTTCGGGGTGCGCGTGAAGTTTCACGCGCAAATCTTGCAGGGTACGTGTATTTCAGGGTACACAGGAAGTTTCACACGCAAATTCAGCAGGGTACATGTATTTCAGGGGTTCTGGGGAGTACCACATGTGAATTGGCCGTGTGGGTCCTCCCAGGTGTTCCCTCTACACCCTCCACGGCCGCTGCAGGCAGCCCACACCACAGGGGACTACCCTGCACCCCTGCTCATGTCCCACAGGCAGCCCATCCACCATGGGCATGCCCCCCAGCCAAGCCACATGTCACCTTGCACTACTGATCAACAACGCATGTCTCCCAGCACCCCCACCCCCCAGCACTGTGGGGCACCTGCCAGCAGGCCCTCACTCATGTCCAACTCATATCTCCCTGCACCCCCCAGCATCCAGGGGCACCCTCCACCAGGCCCCCACTCATGTCCAACTCATGTCTCCCAGCACCCCCACCCCCCAGCAGTCAGGGGCACCCTCCACCAGGCCCCCACTCATGTCTCCCAGCACCCCCACCACCCAGCAGTCAGGGGCACCCTCCACCAGGCCCCCACTCATGTCTCCCAGCACCCCCACCCCCCAGCAGTGCAGGGCACCTGCCAGCAGGCCCCCACTCATGTCTCCCAGCACCCCCACCCCCAGCAGTGCAGGGCACCTGCCAGCAGGCCCCCACTCATGTCCAACTCATGTCCCCCTGCACCACCACCCCCAGCATCCAGGGGCACCCTCCACCAGGCCCCCACTCATGTCCCCCTGCACCCCCACCCCCCAGCATCCAGGAGCACCCTCCACCAGGCCCCCACTCATGTCCAACTCATGTCCCCCTGCACCCCCACCCCCCAGCATCCAGGGGTACCCTCCACCAGGCCCCCACTCATGTCCCCCTGCACCACCACCCCCCAGCATCCAGGGGCACCCTCCACCAGGCCCCCACTCATGTCCAACTCATGTCCCCCTGCACCCCCACCCCCCAGCATCCAGGGGCACCCTCCACCAGGCCCCCACTCATGTCCAACTCATGTCCTCCTGCACCCCCACCCCCAGCATCCAGGGGAACCCTCCACCATGCCCCCACTCATGTCCAACTCATGTCCCCCTGCACCCCCCGCCCCCCATCAGTCAGGGGCACCCTCCACCAGGCCCCCACTCATGTCTCCCAGCACCCCCACCCCCCAGCAGTGCAGGGCACCTGCCAGCAAGCCCCCACTCATGTCCCCCTGCAACACCACCCCCCAGCATCCACGGGCACCCTCCACCCTTCAGAGGTCATTCTAGGCTGCGTGTGACACGCATACGTTCATTTTTGTGTTTCTGGGTGCCACAGCGTAGTGCAGGTTTATTTTTCCACGCACGTGGTCTAGGAGGGGTTGGGTCCACATTATCTCCCTTTTTTGGGGTGCCTGTGCATTGCGTGACCCGTCATCTGCCCCCAGGGGTCACATACAGCCTTGCTAGAGCACTAGGGTACGAATTCCATCTAGTACTCTACCCCTTTGACCCCCAATTGCCCAGGACAATAGTTTACTGCAACTCCCACACGCACAACAACATCAGTGCCATGGTTGGGAGGCGAGCACGCGGTAAGGGTGACAAAGGTGGCCGAGCCTCAAGAGGTGGGCATGGTGGATATGGTAGGGGACGTGGCCGGGACTTGCAGAGTGCCCCTAGCCCCCCATGTGTGGATGACCAGTCAGGGACCCCCATGCCCCCCCCTAGTTGAGGGTAACGTGGCTGACACCATCCCTGCTCAGCCCTTGTTGGACCAGCCCATTGTGGCACCAGACCTGGCACAGGGTGACTCCATGGCTGACTTCGAGGTCAGCAGGTCTAGGCCACGTGTGGCGGTGCACGTTGGTGTCACCAGGCCACGTGGATCAGGGGCAGCTATGTCATCTGCTGCCCCGAACAGGCAGGGTGGGGAGGCTGCAGGGGCAGCTTCGGCTCCATCCACCCCAGCTCTGAGTCTCCCAGCCAGGACAGTGTCGGTACCAGTCTATCCTGCTGACGTTTCCCCTGACTACATCACACTTCAGATAATGCCTGCACCAAGTCCCATGGTGAGTGTTCATTCCCACACTCCTAGTCCACAGTCCACCGGGGCTCCTGCCCCTAGTGTCCAGAGTGGCGTAGGACACTCAGGATCCCCACCACCTTCCAAGCGGAAGAGGAAGAGTGCTCGTCCAGTACAGGCTGATGCCCCAGACACGGCTACACAGTCCGGCCCGCCAAGGAAGCCCAGCTTCAATCAGGCCGAACTTGATGCACTTGTGGAGTATGTGTCCGCACATGACCATGAAATGGTGATTGCTGCAGGATGCAAGACCACACCTGCACAACGTCTGGCACACTGGCAGACCATCGCGGACATCATAAGTGCCCATGGATTCATGAGGCGCACAGCTAATGATTGCTACAAGCGCTGGATTGTCCTGAAGCGCAGGGCAAAGAAAAAGCTGGCCTCAAGTCATGCCGCTACTCTAGTGACTGGAGGTGGGTCTCCAGCAGAGGACATTGAACTCACTCCACATGAGTATGTTCCTGGGACCTACGTCACGGAGGGACAGATCCAAGGCATGGGAGACCTGCCAGATTACGAGGCATTGTCTGGTGAGTGCACATGCATGTGTGTGTCATCCATGTGCATGGTGTGTGTGTGAGGGCTTCTGATTGAGTGCCAGGTGAGGGTGTGTGTGCCTGAGTGGTTTGGGTCACCCATGTGCTTCATCCAATACATTCTGGGCACCAGGTTTTGGGTATTGCAGTATCCCTTCTGGCAACAGTAGACATTTAGCCCAACATCACACCAGTTGCCCTTGAAGTGTCATCTTGCCACAACATTGTTGCGTATTATTCTGTGTTCATTCAGGCTGATTGTTTGCATTCCATCACTTTCACTAGGCATTTCTCAGTCCTATTGTCACATGTGTGACATGGCTATGGTACATGCCATCTGTGTGATGGCATGTGTCATGTATGTGTATTGGACATGCCAATCACAGGCCAATGTGTGATGGCACTGCTAGGCAGCATGCAGCAAATTTGTTGGTCTTCCATCTTGGTGTCATCAATGTGTGCCATTTGCCTCCCCTTCATACGCAGTGACGGTGCATGCATGGGAGGGTTATAGTCATGTGGGACATGTATCAATGAAGTACTGGTTCTGTTGCTTCTCAGCCCTAATTGTGTGCCATGGTGCTAATGCCTGTTCCCATTTCTTTTCTTTCATGTCTTTGCAGGGGATGACGCACTTGATACTGCTGGGGTTGTGGGGATGGTGCAGACCCAGGAGGGGTCTCAGGCCCGACCGGGCACCAGTGAGGGATGTGGTGTGGTGGTGGGTGAGAACCCACACTTGCTGCAGACCATTCTCTCAAGGGGTGTCTCTGGGTGCACCTCCCCCGAGCTCTATTCAGGTGTCGATTCGGATGATGAGACCTATGTGCCATCTCAGGTAAGTGTTTCTGGGAGGGATTCTGTACTGTCCAACCCACCTGCACCAGGGGTAGAACCCTCAATGGGGATGTCAGTGTTGGTAGGTCCGCCTTTGGTGGTTACGGATGCAGGGTCACACTCCACAACATCTAATCCTGTTCCTGGGCCAGCAGATCAGAGGAGGAATGCAGTCCTGCAGCCTCAGGCAGTGCCGGCACAGCAAGGCACAGTTTGCCTTGCCCCAGACAGGTGTGGTGCCCGCCGACGCGGTGGCCGTACGCCACCTGGCAAATGGGAGCAATCCATATACGGTATGGCAAACCAACAGGCAGCATCATCTGAGATGATGGCTCAGGCCATGGATAGGGTGGCCACTTCCATTGTCCCCCAAGAAAGGCTGATGGAACAACTACAGCAGGCAACAGACTCCCTTTGCCAGTCACACAGGGAGGACATGTTGGCGTCCAACAGGGACAGACGGGCGGCACTGGAGACTCTGCGGGAAGCCATTTCTATTGAATCCCAGGGCCACAGGGAAGCCCTGAGGGTGGAACTCTGTCAGCTCAGGGTGACTCTTGTTGAGCTTGAGGCTTCAACTGACACGAGGACAGAACAGCAGCTGGGCCGGCTCACACGTATGCTCTCAGCTGAGATGCAGGCAACTCGAGAGGAGGTCCGGGCATCCCGTGAGTTGTTGCATGGGGACCTCTGCACGATTATCCTCCAGAACCAGACCTTCCACACCCGAATGCTTGCTGCCATGGAGGACCAGACTAGGGCTTTGCGTGGGCTGCCTCCCATAGTACCATCACCTCCTGATGCAGCTGCAGAGGGTGAGGAGAGCGACAGCAGCGATTCTCTCACAATAGGGTAGCCGTGCAGGCCATGAGCCCATGGAGGTGTTTTTTTTTCCCAAAATCCACACAGGTGGGTTTTGGTGTGCACCCTGTCCTCTGACCTCCTGGGTGGCCTCCCCCACCCCCCTCCCTGGCCCATACATGGCCTTGTGATTTTTGATTTTTGATTTTTGATTTTTTTTACAGTGTGTTGCCTTGTGTGGCTCCCGTGGGCATACGCTGTATTATGGCTGGGCACATGCAGGCTTGTCCTGAATTTGGGTAAGATGCTTGGGTTTGTGTGACACACACCCCTCCTGCTTCCCGTTTCCATGGGCTTGCAAAGGGTGTGCCCAAGTGACATTGACTTACACAGTGACGTTGGACTCCCATTTGCTGTAGTCAATACTGTGTATACATTCCTAGTGCATTTTGTTGTTGTATTGTACACTGCATGGTGTATTGATATGTGCCTCTGCATCCATCTCATCCTCCTAATTTGCAGGTCCATTCCTCATGTCTTCACAAGGCGGTCTACTTTGGAAATGGAGTCCATGTTGTAAGCAGTGCACCTACACCTTTGCGTGGTGCTAACACTGTACAGTTGGAAGTGGTCGAAGTGCTGGCATTATCAGGTAGTGAGACTACCAATTTTTTAAATCCGTACTGTCATGTTTATGGTAGGTTTGAGGTTGTGTAGGTGATTTGTATTATTGCTAAATATTTGGTAATGTGTGTTGTTGGTCCTGCATTACTGTGAGCATTTCATGTGTGGCCAGTTTCCATTAGGGACACTGTACTTTGTGACACTTGTGTCATGTTGTGGGGATTACTTTGTTTGCTCTCACATAGCATGACATGCCATGGTGTTTTGTGTGGCGGTGCCGGGGAGGGGTTGGGTGACATGGCACTGTTCTCATGTTGTATTTTGCAAGTGGGTATTCATTTTTGCTGCATAGAAGTGTGTCTTTTGATGACACTGCATTTGTGGTATTTGTGTAGGTAGGGATGCACACATTGTGACACTTCCAGGTGAACAATCTCACGCTGCTATGGTTCTGACAGTTGACTGTCCCTTCATGCATCATCATTGTCAAATTGAGTCATCATTGATTGTCAGATGGTATGTGCCAGGGCTGTGTGCACTCCACAGGGGTGTGATCTCTATGTGAAGTAATTAGCCACCAGCTGCGTACGGGCTGCCTCACCCCGTGCCCTTTCCTCTCCCATGCGCAGCGGGCCTGCATGTGGTTGGGGATGTGGGGGCACCACCATGTCCACAGCCAGTCCCCAGCGTGTTGCAACATTGTGCAGGACACATGCTGCCACTATGATCCTGCACACTACTGGGGGAGCATATAACAGCTGCCCGCCAGAACGGTCAAGGGAGCGAAAGCGTGACTTGAGCACTCCGAATGTGTGCTCCACTATGCCCCGGGTTGCAATATGGGCTGTGTTGTATCTTACCTCGGGAGGCGTGATGGGGTTCCGAATTGGCGTCAACATGTGGGTGCTCAGAGGGTAGGCACTGTCCCCTGGGGAGGTGGTGATGGGTATCATTAGTGTGGTAGTGACATTACTCTGTATCTGACATGCATGCGTGTGCAGTGGCATTTATACTCACCAAGCAGCCATGCATCGCCATGCCGCCCAGCTTCCATGTCCCGGTTTAGGGTTGACATCCTGTAAATGAAGCTGTCGTAGGTGGACCCTGGATAGTTGGCATATACTGAGGTGATGATTCCCTTGGCATCACATACTACCTGGATGTTGATGGAATGCCAGTGCTTGCGGTTTCTATAGATGTGCTCAGAATCCCTGGGGGGACGTAGAGCCACATGGGTGCAGTCGATGGCACCTAGCACTTTGGGGAATTGTGCCACCCCGTAGAAATCCTGGATGACAGCCTGGCTTTCTGCAGGTGTTCTGGGCAGGTATATGTGCCTGCGGACTGATGGGCGTGCAGTGATGATGGCCAACACCTGGTGTAGGCACCGTGACTGCGTGGCCTGTGAAACCCCCCCCCCCACTATGGCACTTGTCCGCTGAAATGATCCGGTAGCCAAGAAGTGCAGTACATTGAGGACCTTCTCCAGGGGGCTGAGTGCTTGGGAGCACAGGGTGGGTGATGTGAGGTCATCCTCCCACTCACTGACCAGGTCGAGTATTATGTGAGTTGGAAACCTGTACCTCCCATACACCTGGTCATCAGGCATAGCAAAAAGGCTGGTTCTGGGTGTAAATATTCTGACCCTGACTATCCTCCTCCTCCTCCTGCGGTATCCCACAGCCACTGCTGCTAGGAACAGTATATTCATCCTGGCGTCTGGGCTTGTTTGTTGTTTGCGCACACTTTTATGCTGCGCGGGTCGACGTACGCCTGCTTCCTGCGAGTCGACGTGCGCCTGCTTCATGCTGGCGTACGTGTTTCCGGATTGGACCGTCTTTTTTGGCGCATTGTAGGCGACCGTGTAAATCTTCCCGCCCACCCCAGGAATACACGTAACACGCTCTCCCAGGCCCAGTCGCGTGTAAATCTTCCCGGCCACCCCAGGAATACACGTACCCCACTCTCCCAGGCCCAGTCGCGTGTGGAAGTTCACGCGAACCTCATAATACACGTACCCTGCTGATATCGCGTGTGGAAGTTCACGCGAACCCGTCATACACGTACCCTGCTGAAATCGCGTGTAAACCTACCTGCGCACCCTTGAAATATACGTACCCAGGCCAATCGCACTGCTGGGGGGTGGGAGTGCTGGGAGACATGAGTGGGGGCCTGGTGGAGGGTGCCCCTGGATGCTGGGGGGTGGTGGTGCAGGGGGACATGAGTGGGGGCCTGGTGGAGGGTGCCCCTGACTGCTGGGGGGTACAGGGAGATATGAGTTGGACATGAGTGAGGGCCTGCTGGCAGGTGCCCCACAGTGCTGGGGGGTGAGGTGCAGGGGGACATGAATTGGACATGAGTGGGGGCCTGCTGGCAGGTGCCCCTGGATGCTGGGGGGTGGGGGTGCAGGGGTACATGAGTGGGGGCCTGGTGGAGGGTGATCCTGGATGCTGGGTAGTGGGGGTGCTGGGAGACATGAGTGGGGGCCTGGTGGAGGGTGCCCCTGACTGCTGGGGGGTAGGGGTGCAGGGAGACATGAGTTGGACATGAGTGGGGGCCTGGTGGAGGGTGCCCCTAGATGCTGGGGGGTGGGGGTGCTGGGAGACATGCGTTGGTGGGCAGTAGTGCAAGGTGACATGTGGGTTGGCTGGGGGGCATGGCCATGGTGGATGGGCTGCCTGCGGAACATGTGCAGGGGTGCAGGGTAGTCCCCTGTGGTGTGGGCTGCCTGCAGGGGCCGTGGAGGGTGTAGAGGGAACACCTGGGAGGACCCACATGGCCAATTCATGTGTAGTACTCCCCGGCACCCCCGAAATACACATAGGTTAATGGATTCACGTGTGGAACTTCCCACGCACCCGAAGTACACGTACCCTGCTGAAATCGCGTGTGAAACTTCACGCGCACCCCGAAATACACGTACCAAGGACAATCGTGTGTGGAACTTCCCGCGCACCCCGAAATACACGTACCCAGGCCAATCGCGTGTGGAACTTCCCGCACACCCCGAAATACACGCACACGCTATTTTTCACACAGCGGGTGTCCGTGTTTGTCGCGTACCCCTTTGCACCTCATTTGTCTTAGAGGGCCACAGTATGGATCATTCATCATAGCTATATAGGTGCTTTTTGTTAGCGCACATTTTGGCGCACATTTATTTCAGGCGCAGGGACGCTACCGCATGCTTTCTTGTGGCGGACTTGCTTGGCCCTGTGCGCATCTTTGCCCGTGCGCTGGTTTGCCCTATTCGATTCCATGAATACGAGTTGTAGGCGAGCTTGTGGGCGTTCCATGCACTTGCCTCCTACGCTTCCCCCGTGACGCCCATATTTTCACGCGTTGTTCCCCCTTCCGAGTGTTACGCCCCGTGTTCCGCCTACTTTTGTTATGTGCACCGCGCTATGTGCGATTTCGCTGTGGCCGTGGCGCACGCCGTTGGATGACCTGTGCGCCGGCGTGCGCCGCGCACTTTTTCAGCGCACATATTTTTCTCGCGCACAGACTTCCATGAATCGATGTGCGCTGGTTTCCCTGCGATTTTCGCACTTGCACTGCGATTCGCACGTTTTGGCACCTCTGCGCCGGAAATTTCGGCGCACATTAATTCCATGAATCGGCCTGGTTGTGTCTACCATTATTATCACTCTCTTCACTCATGTCGTCTCGTGGGAAATTCTCTTCCATCCATTCCAAAGTACTGGACATTTCTGTGTTAAAAAAAAAATATTAGTTTTAGTGTACATAATACAGAAAACTAAGTGGTGTTATAGGTGGAGGACCCTTGCAACTGCTGCTGGTGAGGTGAAGTGCTACATTTTTGGCGTTCATTCTGCTGAAAGTGACTGTGTCCTGGTACGCTGCTTAGCCTGTGTGCTAGCAGTACTGGTGCCTTTAAGAAAAAAAAGGAGGAGCCACCAGCAACCCAGCACAACACCCAAAAGTGCCCACTTCCATGTAAGCGGAGCGGAAGTGGTGCACAAGTGGTGTTATCGGTGTTGCCGGTGAGGTCGGCAGTCGTGGACTAGGAGCTCTGTGTAATCTGAGGAGCTGCACTACGTGATCAGTAATGCGCACGACCAGCGACTCAACACACCTGAAGGCGAATTCTTGAAGAAAAACGCACCAACACGTAAAACAAAGCCTCACCTCCTGCCCAGCTGTTCAATCTTTGATGTCATCGCCAGCTCGAGAAAGATATAAAGTAGCCCCGCCCCTAACACAAACTCGCCTCACGTTTATAAGTATGACTCCGGGGGCCGAGATACCTAAGCCTTTAGAAGTAGGCAATGGGGAATGCAGGGATGAGGATCAGCTGCGGAAGCCTGAAACAGAAGTGCCAGCAAATACTGCCTGTAAAGAGGACAAGAGGCAGACGGCAATCTTAGAGAGAGACTAGCCCCCAAATAAACCTGAGGAGAGACAACTGGACGGCAACTCTACTAATAATATCAGAAAGAACGATATTGAGTATGGCCAACCCCAGCAACCCCAGAAAATGATAAGAAATAAGGAGGATCAGATCCCAAAAAAAAGTAACAACCGCTGACCCACAAGTGGAGGTGTCAGTGGAAGCCCATCCCTTATCTTTAAGTTTATTGGGCCAGTTGCCTATTGAGACTGATATGACAAAAGGAACGTCTACTCCAACACCAGAAGAAATTTAGGCAGTAAGGGATAGCTCTACCCCTGTATCTAATGAAAGCCACATGAACAATCTCTCTCTGCCCAGGCAACAATTAATGGAAAGTCAGAATAAAGAAAATGTAAAGGAGGACTCGCAAGGACAAGCTGTGGAACCAGAAACCGGCATACTGCAGACTCAAGTAGAACCGGTGTACTGGATAATGGACAAAACGGAAAGTCACACTGTCAGCTAAATGAGGACTCGCCCCCAGTCCCATAAACGAACTTGACTGGCAGGAAGACCTGTGGGAAGACTCGATACAACAATGAAATATTCTGCCAAATATAGGCTCCCCAAAAACTCGTCTCAAGATCTCTCGGAATCAATATACCGAGTTGACACAACAAGAGATGAAGAAAAGTCGGGGAGCGACGCACTTGGATTTGGAAGGTGAACCTACCCAAAACCGTGTAAAGAGAATCTACACGTATACAAATATGGGACTAAATAGCCCAGAATCAACCACCCAGAAGAACTCAACCCTGGCAAGTAAGTTGATCCATGATACCTCAAATTTAACAGGTAAAATCATGAGTGAGAAAAAGAGGAGTATCTCTTTTATCACAGAGAAAATTGCTGCCTTGGACAGAGAGGAACACTGAATCCTGTTACCCTGAGGGGCTCCTTCCAGGAGGAAAGAATCAAACAAAACCAACGGCCAATGGCTACTGGTCCATATGGGGGGATAACTCCCAGTCCAGAACAAATTGTCCAACAACTAAGGGATGATGACTTCAGTTTAAGGAAAATCAGTGAACTATTTAATAAGGGAAGGATGGAAGACTTCATACACATCCAAAATGTGGTAATGGCAGCACTTAACACAACGTTGACACCATTCTTGAAACTTTATGAGGCGTTAAATTACTCAGTGAACTCAACCTATGCACTGAATCTGAATATGAAGGAGCAAATTAATGAACTGGGAGGATTCACGAAGAGACTGGATGCTAGGCTCGAGAAGGAGTCGGATACCTCGTGCCAGTGGCAAAACCGTCTATGTGACCTAGCTCACTAAGAATCAAACAACAAATATCTATTAATGGAAGCAATCTTAGAAGATCATAAATGGATCAGAAAGTCCTGTGAACTGAGGGCAACAGTAAGTGATATCCTGAAAGACATACAAAGTAATAGCCAAGCAGCGAGTCCCACAAGAGGGAAACCAAATGTGGTGCCTGAAATAAAGGAAACAAGGAAACGCAAAGGGGGGGCCAATGCTCTTGGGAAAGGAGCACTCATGTCCAAAGAAAAAGAAAATAGCTCCCGCTAAAAAATCAGGCAACAAGAAATTAATATGAACTTACTCTATATTTCAAGATGCAAATCTATTGCCCCAAATGATGTCAATGGAAAAGGACACCATCCTACCCACATCGCCTCTACATATTATTAACAAGAAAATGAAGAAACAAGCAATTAAACGAAAAGCGAATGGATCTCGAGCGTTCTTAAGAAACATAAGAACCCTGTCACGAAAAGATACGAGACCTCCCTCTAAGAAACCAAGTTGAGAAATGACATTAAGCCAAATACAGCACCAAGATCCTCTACAAGAACAAGTCTCTCAAAGAGAAGAGGCTATGGACTCAAGGGCAATAGTTGATTTGGATGCCTCTGACTGTCTTCGTGACCTTATTGAAGTAATCAAAGATAATGATGACGATGAAACGTGGGCAAATATCAGCATGACAGATTGGCAAGTCATTGATAAATGTTCAAATTCAGTGGAAAAAAAGAAAGAAACTTAAAGGAACAGTATACAGTAGAAAATAAAGAAAAAAGGAGGAAAGAACTGAAGGGGCATAGCGAAGCACGTAGACCTCCAAGTAAGGCTAGAAGGATGACAAAACTGCTCTGGGATCTGGAAGACCAAAGGACCCCACAACCAAAAATCCAAGCGTCTAAGCGGACTGAAGTTAATCTCTAAAGATACACAAAGAACCGTGAACGGCAAATGGAAAAAAAAGTACAATCGCTGATCAAAAATAACAGGAAAATGCAAACAAAATCTCCTATTAGAAGAACGGGTAGAGATTCCCTAAAAGAAAAGATCTCAAAATCATTTAAATTAAAACTAGAAAGGACTACCAAAGATCTTAAGAAAATCCTTCTGAACCGGAAAAAAAACACTGTCCTTGCTAAATTGGCTGTTGGTGACTGAGAAACTACGGCCGGATGACATTGTAATCATTGAGTTTATGGAAGAATGGAGATTGGATTTGATTACAATTAATCTGAGATCACAGAGAGTAAGAGATATGGTGTTGAGAACAAAGAACAACCTAAGGGAATTAGGCATGACGTTGAGCATAGTGGATGATAACGGGACCAGAGAAAGACTCAAGGAATATCCTCAATCTGGACAAGATATGCATACTCGAAATAAAAAGTTTGCTGAGACAAACTTGAGCATGCACAGGCAAAGAAAATCTTCAAATGCCAAAATAGAGAATATTACTCAAAGGCAAGATAAACAGATCAAGAGGCTCCCCAAAAACCGACCAGAAGATGGCCAGCCAGAAAATAACAGAGAGTTCACTGACAAAAATTAGGTTTACAGTGGACAACTCAAGAAATCAAGGGATGCAAACGAAATTAAGGGTTGCTAACCAAACCCAAGGGGAGAAGAGATCTGGGATACCAAAGCTCATACTGGAAAAAAGAAACAATAGGATCCACTGGTGCAGCCCAAGCAAGGATCCTTGCTAGCCTCATGGAATACCAGGGGTTTTGGACATTTGTACTCTGGTGAATGGGAATTTCTGGAAGAATATGAAATCATATGCATACAGGAATCCTGGGTAAGATCTAGTCCCGTATGTGAAGGATATCAAATATGTATGAAACCAGCCCTAAAAGGCCCATTGGGACGACTGTGAGCAGCCCTTTTGATATTAATTAAGGAGGACTCGGACCTACAGATTCTAGAACATCAAACCCGAATCCTTATGTCCAAATGGTCAAACTGGTCAAAAACAGAGGGAAAAAGGAAATAAGAATGCTACTAATAAATACATACTGGAGCTCCCATGACTGTGAAATAGAGCAGTATTTACCAGCGATTATGGGACTGATCGATAGATCAATGTATGAAGAGCCAAGTCAACTGATCGTAATATGTGAAGATCTGAATCTAAAGCTCTTGGACTCTAAGGGAAGGTTGAAACCAAAAATACACCTAGGAACATCGGAAAAGAGATGGATCATGGAAATGAATATACAGGATATGGTGATGTTAAAAGGGCAGACACTAGGCGACATTCCAGGGGCAAACACATGGTTTTGTAGCAATAAGAGTGCCTGGCTAGACTGTTGCTTTGTGGCTGGTAATACAACCAGATGGATAAAATCACAGTATTTAAAGAAACAAACCATGAGTCACCACGCACTGTTAGAAGTAGAATTGTTATGGTACTCAAAGGAGCAGACTAATACCATAAAGCACCAAACTGAACTTACATGGGGCAGGAATCGGTTACGACTAAAAGCCTCCAACATCCCTCAGTTGGTGGCTAAATTGGATAGCAACATAAAAACACATAATAATGGGAACGTGTTAGAGTATAGATGGCTGCTGAAGGAATTCGAGGTAAGGAGAGACATAAATAAATCTACCATAATTACAAGGAAACATGCGTACAATAGTGAGGTGGTCAAGAAGAAAAGAGAACATTGAGCTGAATTACGAAGAATCCATCGAAGTAATTTGACGGACAAAATAGAACGGCTGAGGCTAAGAAACCAGAGCTACAAGAACTGGCTGAAATCGTCCAAAATCTGGAGGGCACAGAGCGATGTGGAACAGATGATGGCAGCTGTGACAACTGCCAACGCGTGATCCCTGTGGGAAATAATAAATAAGGGAGACAAACTCCAACCGGCATATACAACACTCTTCAAAGATGAGATGACCGTAGCACAGCCTAAAAAGAAGCCCAATTTAACATCCTGGGACATCGAGATAGATAGGTAAGATATATCATTAAGACTTAATCAACTAAGCTCCTCCAGAGAAGCCGGTCAGGACGGTATATCGAATAGGAGCCTAAAAGAAAATAGGGAAGAGTGGGCAGATTTCATCCTGATCCTTTTTAAACAGATCCTACGAGCGAGAACAATACCTTTATCCTGGAAAGAAGCACTGATAGTTCCAAATTTCAAAAAGGGGGATCGTACCAACCCCAGGAACTACAGGCCAATTTCTCTTTTGGACTCTATAGGCAAGATTTCCTCATCAATCCTGCTAAGAGACTTAAAAAACTGGGTGCTGAAGACCGGGATACTGGACAAATGCCAGACAGCCTTTATAATGGGGGTAGGTACCTCCCTGAATCTCTTCCTACTAAACCTATTAAAATCACGGGTTTTGGAGTCAAAAGGGAATATTTACCTAGGTTTTATAGACCTCGAACAAGCATTTGACACAGTTAATAGAGCGCGTCTGTGGACAAAATTAAAAAATTGGCATTGCCCGGAAGATCTATTGGTAGCAATCCAAGAGTTGTATACTAATACAACAATTCAAATAATTATATCGAAGGGGGGTGATACAACGGAAAAGATCCCGACGACCAAGGGTAATAAACAGGGCTGTGCTCTAGCCCCCTTCCTATTTGTTCTATACATGGCGGACATGCAAACATCACAAGAAAGTATAAGAGCTTTTCCACAGAAATTGGAAGGAGTCAAACTATCCTGTGTCCTGTATGCGGATGATGTCGTTTTTATCGATCAGGCGGCAATAGAGCTCCAGAGAAGAATTGTGGAATTCAAAAAATACCTTGATGAAAACAAAATGAAAATCAATATAGAAAAATCCATGATTCTTATAATGCAATGAGCTATAGGCACAAGGTAAAGATCTCTTTTACCTGGTCAATTGAAAACCAGGCATTAAAACTAGTGGATAACACAATCTATCTAGGGGTCAAGATAAATAAAAACAGAAATGAACTAGCACAACTGAACTTCATCAAGGAGAGATTAGTCAAATTAACAAATCAGGGGAGAGCCTTGCATCGAAGATATGGAGTCTATTCCATGATTCCAATTATAACCTTTTGGGAACAAAAGGTAACACCCATCCTGACATACAGAGCCAAGACCCTCTTAAATCTACCATGTGAATCATGGGAAAAGCTAAAGGGTTACTTCTGGCAGAAAATTTTAAGACTCCAAAATTGTCTGAAAATGTCAACAATCAGGCATGAATTGAGGTTACAATATATGGCATCGATAGTCCTCTGGAAAACAATCTTCCTATTTCGTCCTGTTTGAAATTCCAAAGACTGAGAATTAAATATTTGAAAAATGCACCCACATGACCAGATCATAGTATAGAGAAGGAGTGGTGGGAACGCTTAATGACGGTCGACAGAATTGGCCAGACATTGGACATACTGAGGTTAGTGGAACGGATATACACAGATATAAGGAATGGAGACAAAGATCATAACTTGGTCCTTGTAGTGGAAGAAGAAGTGGGAATCTGAAGGAATTTGACAAGACATTTTCTTTTTCTTTCTCTTCATGTGGAAAAAGATAATACATGTTCTGTTTGTTAAAGGTTGACAATCGGTTTAACAAATAAAACAATGAAAAATTAAAAAAAAATACAGAAAATGTATAAGTATATGAAATAAATGTAGTGTACTTACTACTTTTTGACAAACTTTTGCTGTTACTGGTGTGTAAGTATGCTCTTGCTTCTTGCTGTGCAGTTTCTGTGACGTCATTCAGTTGGAGGCATATTTATTTTGTTTTGGTATATTCCATTATATTGGAAATTCAACTTCAGTGGATGGTTGGTGTCTTACATATACAGTTTCCACTTCTTATTTATTATTAAATGTAGTGTATTTATGTGGTGCTTTTTTTAATATGTTTGTGTGTTGTTATTGTATGATACAATAATGGAAGATACCCTCTAAGTTTTTGGATAGTGGTGATGGTGACTGTGTGCGCCTGCGGACATGCGCTCGGTCCGCGGACATCAAAATAACTAGTGGGGCTGGGGGTTTAGTATTTTCTATGTTATATAAATGTAAGGTAAGGGAGTCTTAGTAAACATTTAAACATTTGTCATATTTCGATTATCTATATTTATATTCAGTGAAAAAAACTGTGTTAAAGGGACGTTATGGTTAAGTTACGCTACTAAAAACCTATGAAATTCAGTGAAAAAAAACGTTGTTAAAGGGACGTTATGGTCAAGTTGCGCTACTAAAAAACTATGAAATTAAGTGAAAAAAACGTTGTTAAAGGGACGTTATGGTTAAGTTGCGCTACTAAAGACCTATGAAATTCAGTGAAAAAAACATTGTTATAGGGATGTTATAGTTCGAAGAAAAACCGGAAAACCCCAGTAATTCGCAAATTATGGTAAGCTAAGCAACCATATCTTGCGCCTCCCCTGTGCACTGCTAAGACTAACACCTAGGACATCAAAGATGACATCACAAATACCATTGATGACATCACTGAGGACATCACATGTGCATTTACTTTTCATACAAGGGGTTGTGAATGTAATGTTGGAAAAAAGTATCAGAGATTATCGGGAAATGTGTAATAAACTACATAGTTCATTACGCAATGTAGTGTTCTAAAGAACATTCCATTGAAATGTTTTTTCTAGTACAGGAACCTACTCATACAGAAATGCAGGTATTGGCTGCAGCATACAACACAGAGGTGCTATATTCATAATTTTTCAACGTTATATAATAAAACAGTGAATGCTTCTGTATCAGACATTTCCGTACTGTTAGTTACTACTACTAATACACACAAAATATAAATAGACTACAATGCATACAAATATTGGGCTTGTATATGGAGAGTAAAGTAAGCAAACAAGAGGCAGTATCATTAGCAACTGTGTATAATCTACATGATTGCATTCACACACAAAAATGATTGCTGTGTTTGAGGCCTGCTTCTTCCTCTATATATGTACATCATAAGATGCAATTAAATTCTAACGAAAGTAGTGTAAGAACATGTGAGAATAGCAATATCTATAAATGTAATACCTTTTGAAAGTTAAGTTTCTGACTGTCAGTAAATAAAATCACCTGGCCTAGATATGGCAGTGAACAAAAAAGAAGGGGCTAGAAATGTGATGTCATCAGTGATTTCATCAATGACATGTGTGATGTAAACTTTGATGTCCTGGGTGCTAGTCTTAGCAGGGCACGGTTGTGGCGTGAGTTATGGTTGCTTAGTTTACCATAACTTGTGAATTTCTGGGTTTTTTTTGGTTTTACTTTGAACCATAACGTCCTTTAAAAATGTTTTTTTTCGATAGGTTTTAATTGGCGCAACTTAACCATAACGTCCCTTTAACAAACATTTTTTGGTAACAGACTTGAATTACTTTGTTCAACACTGGTACCAAACCTGTGACCCTTCAGATATGTTAGCTTACAACGTCCATCAGCCACAGCCAATATACTCAATGGTTTGGCATCATGTGAGCTGGCAGCCAAGATATCTAGAAGGTGACAGGTTGGTAAACCCTGGAGATACATGCACACTAGCCTAAGATTCAGGAATAGCAGAACAGCCCTTTTCAACCTGCTACTGTCCTCTGTCTCTGCACCTGGTGGACTTGTTTCAGCTTGTATTAGTTTTCAACCAACCAGAGTAGCATAATCCTTGTCAAATTGAAGGGACATTGCAACTGTCCCACAGATAGGTGGTAAACTAATTTCAATATCATACCCATGGTAGTGTACTTATAAGATTCAGTGTAGGCAACAAATCTTGAAATACCAAGGGTCATTGCCCATGCAAGTGTGTACTAACCTTGCTGAAGAATCATCTAGGCTTTAGTGCACGAGATGTTAGTATCTGTTGAATCATCGCTGGTCAGTAGCCCAGATCCTCTGCTCTGTGGTTGACTTTAAGGCCACTCAGGAGCATATAATTTTCTGAGTTCAGAATGTGCTAACTCTGATGATTCTGATGATAGTGATGCCATAGTTTATTGGGAGATGGTGGTGATTAGTTTTGATGAGTGTGCATTGGTCTAAATCAGCCATGGAGATGCTTTTCTTTTGATTCAAAACATAAACAACAACACTAAACACCTATCGTAACAGCGTACCAGAATGGAGGGTTAGAGGAAATGTAGGGATTCAATGGTCCCAGGGGCATGCTGTGCGGGCTAGAAGGATAGGTTTGAGCTCATGTGCTGGATTACAACTACTTACAATGTCAGGGTCTTCAGTACAGACAGCTCGAAAATCAACAGGATGGGGATTGATCCACATCACGATTATGCCTTCAGGGGGACCCCTGTCACTCAAGGTACCACTGGAGTTGATAGAACAAGCCATCTGCTATACCAGGCTGTAGAAAGGACCGCACAATTAAGAAGATGTATTAATGTTGTGGCTGAACACACAGTGTGTAATTAACTCAATTTTCAACTCATGGCACCCACCAAATGGCCAGTGGAGACAGTGCCATAGCTACAATATTGAGGGACACTTCCACAATGCTGTTGTTAAAATGGACCGGGAGCAGTATGCAGTTGGTGCCCCTAAGCACACATTATAACCCTTATAGGGTAATTCATTTTATCCCAGGAGGGGT
Organism: Ambystoma mexicanum; assembly: GCF_040938575.1. NCBI lineage: Eukaryota > Metazoa > Chordata > Amphibia > Caudata > Ambystomatidae > Ambystoma > Ambystoma mexicanum. Next base: position 670,386,144 of record NC_090924.1, on the reverse strand, counting down.
GTAATATTAAATATCTGTCTTAAATTAGAGATTCTTCTGTAATATCTGAAACATCTTTAAACATATTCCTCAAATCCCCAGGGGTGCATGGGGAATCCACTGTTTTTAAATTCCCAATGCTATCTGTGCAAATCTCTGCTAGCTGTCACAATGGAGCCTGATATTGTATGCCCCTGGGTGTAAGATAGACACCGCCTTCACAAGTGTGTGAGGGGCTAATGGTGGAAGTGCTGATTACCTGCCTGACTGAGGCTCACCCTGCTTGGGACTGTGGCTGTTTCTAAGACACTGCGCTGCCACATATTTTAGACTGTGTATTTTGTGGTTGTGGCTTCAGCATGCATCACTTCTGCTGAAGTTTGCATGGCTTTTCGGTTTTCATTTGATGCACCTGGTACTTTTATAATATCCTCCCCCTCTTCTACTTTGTCCTCCACTTCTGTCTTACCCTTAAGTATTAGTAACAATCAAAGTAGGTGAACCTGATTCCGCTCCCTTCCATTGCTCTGAGCCCTTTCACTTTTTTGTTTATGTTTTCATTTTTTAACACACTCACATTGTCATGTGTATCTTTGACTCCCAACCAATTTAGGTCCCCTGTCCAGACAAATCCAAGAAAACTTCCCATTGCTCTGGAGCTATTATCGGTTCTCTTTGTTCGAGTGCAAGTGTTATGTAAAACCTAGGCCAAATCAAAGGTACCTTCCGCAGGGAATCGTTTGTGATTACCCTCTTGTGTTATGCAGCACCATTCTGGAGATATTTGCAGTGCTGCTTTATGCAAGCTGCATTCTTTTTACTGCCCCTAGCCATTCTCTTCCCTCCTTTAATTTTTAAAGATTCTGAAGAGACATTGTACAGACTTGATTCACACATAACCGGTTTCTCTACGTAAGCATCTAAACACACATTCATCTATTTACTTATGTATTTAAACTTGTATTCTGTACTGGCTCCACCCAGGGGGTCTTTGAGTGCTTTGAATGGTTCAAAGGGAAGTTGTTGAAAGAAGATACAATGTTTTCCAGAACAAGTTAGTTGGATCCGGATAGATACAGTCTAGTGGAAGAGGTGATCTAGCTGGATTAAATGGGGTAAGTGAGGGAGGTTTTTAGGATTTTACAGAAGGTAATGATGTAAGGGTGACACTGATGTGGCGTGGGAGGGTGTTTTGGGCTCTGAGTGCCCATTGGGTGATGGTCTGTGTTTGGGTGAAGGTTAGCTTTTAGAGCGGAATGAGTACGTCATTTTGGTTGGCTAGTCTGGTGTTTGTGTGGGTGATGGGTTTCAGTTTGTTGTGAAGGTAGCTTGAGGTTTTGAGGTAGATTGTTTTGTAAGTGATGCAGAGTCTTCTGAAAGCAAATATGTAGGTTTTGGAAGAGACAGTGATGCTGCAAGAGAGCTGGTGGGATGTGTCAGTGTTTGGGTAAGTGTTGTGGAATAGTTCATTGGATATTGTGTATCTGTAGTCCTGCTTGGAGAGAACTAGAGCATGGGCTACAGTACAGAGCTTGTCAAGGCGAATGATGTATTGATGTATCCTATCTTGCGCAGGAGGTGTAGCTGTACGTTGCATGCTCAGGTGATGACAGCTATGGGGTTTGTAGAGGGTAGTTGGGTGTTCATGGTAAAGTCTAATGACGACTGGTGTGGAGAGGGATATGTGTGGGATATATTTGGAGAGGTCTGTGATCTAGGGGTTAAGGTTGTGTGTGTGCTTGCGGAGGGATAAAGTGGTATTCATATGAATGTGCTGAGTTTTAAGAAGTAGGTGGCAATGCAGTTGGTGATGGTGGGGGGACAGTTTCTGAGAGTATGGGTTTCCAATGAGGAGGAAATTCGTATATTTCTGTGTAGAGTTCATATTGATGTAAGCGAATGTCGTGGCAGCTAAGAGTTTGGCCGACGGGGTCAACCTATAGGTTGAATATGAGGGGTGGTAAGGAATTTCCTTGAGGTACTCAATACTCAACTGCAGTTAGATTTGATCAATACGGAGTCAAGGAGACAACGTTTTCCCTGAAAGTGAGGAGGGACGTAAACCATTTGAGACTTGTACCTGAGAGTTTCATCCTGTGGGCATGATGTTCAGAAGGATGGACTGGTCAACGGTATTAAAATTTGCAGAGAGGTTGGGAGGACTAGACAGGCTGCAAGTCCTTCAACAGTGATGTTGTGGAGGTCATCTAGATCATCTTTGTGCTGTTGTCAGTCCAGAAAAAGTAGACACCCCTCAATCATGAGGCAATGTACTTTGTTGGCCGAAGACCAACCGCCTCATGTGTTTAGTATTAGAAATATATAGCCATAAGCTTGACTAAAGTGCGGCCATTTTGAAGTGACTGAAATCTCCATTTTGTTTTCTAACATTTGCCTTTTGCTTTCTGTTAAAACTGCTTTGCTGAAAACCTATTCTGCTCCACTAGTACATTATTGCTCATGTAAAGTGAAAGGCCGCGAGAGACTTGTTGAAACATAACGCAGCAACCCAGACAGAAATGCCCGGTCTCCTCCCTCACAAGTCCTTGGAAGTAAGCAGCGAGGCATTTTAATCAGTACACAGGTGCCAGCTAGTCTTGTTAATACAGTAGAAATGTTAGAAGCAAACATTAAATGGCTTGAATTATGCTCTTCTTTGCGGCCCCCCTTTCCTGAGCCCTGTAGAGCCCTGGAGAGCAAGTTGACCCCCAGTACACGAATAGAAACTAGGAGATAGTGAGGCCTGGAATGTGTCTCTCCCCTGCACGCAGCTTGCTTGCAGAGAACAGAAGCAGTGTGTTCTTATAACAAAGAATTGTTTCTGCAGGCTCATGAAATTGCAAACTGTTGCTAAATAAATGTCTGAAGGTGTCATACTCATCACAATTGTCAATCATCGTACCCAATTCAAAGGAAGTACATTATGGGCGGTATTGAATGTGTCACCACTGATTGTAAAATGCGTGCTTTGTATATATGTAACTGTTGTACGAGTCTCACTCTCTTGCGTTCCCGGGGGTCTGGAAACACTCGTCGCAGGGGGTGGGACCCAGTTGGCCAACTGAGACTATTTGCTTTGCAATAAACCTAGCTTTTGGGAATACAACCTCGTGTCTGGCGTATCAGTTCGTGTGTGGTGATTGTGCCTTGCTTCCATACGCGAGGGTCCCTCAGGGGCCCCTTAACTGTGGCTGGGGTGAAAACTAATTTGGATGGTTTGAGGAGGTTCTTTGTGGTAATGTGCTGTTCGAGTTGGCTTGCAGCAAAGCATTCCATGACTGTAGTGAGGTATCGCAGGTTTGTGATGGGACATTAGTGTTTAGGGAATGTATAGTCGATTCATGGTTTCTTGGAGTTGACATGTTCCATAATGAGTTAGATGGTGGCTTGCTAGGGATGGATGGTAGTTCATGGAGGTAATGGGTGACTTTGGTGCTGTGTATGGCTGTCTTGTATTTGGATCTACAGTTTTTGAGGGGTTGTCTGGTGGAGGCCATATGGCTTTTGATGGTAAGGAGAGAGTCATTGAACCATGGCTGGCAGTAGTGGTTTTGGGGTTTCTGTTTTTTGACAGGGGTATTTCGGCGAGTGCTTGAGTGGTGTTGTAAATGTTCAGGAGTATGATGGGGTTAGTGTGAGGGGAGGAGGATGGGAATAGTGGTGCATAATATTTGATTTCAATGAATATGATTGGCCAGGTTGAGGAGTGGAGGGATATGTGTCAGGTGGTGGAATTTTGTGTGGGTGGGTGAGCCTGAATTGTATGGCATAGTGGTCTGATCATGATACCCAGATCTGATTTTGCAGAGAACCTTAATTCTTGCAAGAAATAAGGAGGTTGAGGGTTTGTGCGGGGGTTAGGTATTGTTTTACATGAGGTTGTAGGGGGAGAGCAGTGTAAGGATGTTTTTCAGTATGAGTCTGTTTTGCGGGTGGGAACAACCTGTGTTGAAATTGCCAAAATAAATGTTGGTGCAGGTTTAGCTATGGTTGTTTGCAGTGAATTTGGAAAATTCTGAGTTTAAGTTGAGATTGTTTGATAGGGTACAGTATATGAGGTCAATGAATGTGGGGTGTGAGGGTGATGAGGGGGACCATCTCGGGAGAGAGGGCTTAAAAGGATGTGCACAGTGGGTGAATGGAGTTGTTGTATAAGAGTGATTTTTTTTTGTATATGATGGAAATGCCATCACCTGTTTTGTTTGGGTGGTATATTTGGTGGAAGATGGAGTGTGGGGAAATATGTCGAAGATAATAGGTGTGTGGTGGGGTTTGAACCATGTCTCCATGGGGGACAGTATGCCAATAGTATGTGGTGATGAAGTTGTAGATTTAATGGGTGTGTGCTGGTGCAGAGTGACAGGGGGCATCTCCTACCCCTCTTTGCTCTCATGAATTCTGCCTCCCAAGGTCAGTTCCCCAATGGACTACTTCTTCCCTCTTCTCCTCCTCCGTGACTCTTATTAACTTGTACATGCTGTCCCCGCTTGCTGTATTGCTGCCCCCCCTTGTTATATGGATGTGCCTGTATGCCTGAAAATCATATTTAGCTGTTCCCCCAAATCATATTTAGCTGTCTCCCCTTGCTGTATGGATGTGCCTTTATGCCAGAAAATCATATTTAGCTGTCCCCCCTTGCTGTATGTAGTGTCTGTGCCTAAAATTCGTATTTAGCTGTCCGCTCTAGCTCTATGGAGTGCCTGTGTCTGAATCGTATTTAGCGCTCCCCTTGCTGTATGGATGTGCCTGTATGCCTGAAAATCGTATTTAGCTGTCCCCCCTTGCTGTATGGGTGTGCCTGTTTGCCTGAAAATCATATTTAGCTGTCCCCTCTTGCTTTATGGAGTCCCTGTATGCTTGGAAATCGTATTTAGCTGCACCCCCTTGCTGTATGGATGTGCCTATATGCCTGAACATCGTATTTAGCTGTCCCCCTTGCTATGTGGATGTGACTGTATGCTTGAACATCGTATTTAGCTATCCCCCCTTGTTGTGTGGTTGTGTCTGCATGCCCGAAAATCAGCCAGCCTCCCCGGTCCGGCTCCTATGGCGTGCCGTGCCACTCCCTTCCCTTTCCCCCTGCCTGGCCTTTCCCTCCCATTGGCTCTGTCCATCCTTGCACCTTAGCAACAATACCATCACTCCACTAACTCCCCTTCCTTGGTACCGCAGTTGCAATGCCTCTTCTGCTTCAACAAACCCGTCCTGCCGAAGTCTGAATCTGATGGCCACATTATGAAGGTTACATCACCGCTATGTGCTATTTCTTTGATTGGACCTTTTTAACTCATGTTGGTTCACTCATCCGGAATCTTGACGTTCTCATGCTGGACCTTCCTGGATCACTACATAAACACAGTGGTCCTGAATCATGTTGTGCCGTTCAACAACTTTGCATCATGGCATACCCACGCTGGACTTTTGCATCATAACGTGCTCAGTTTTGACTTCTGTATCTTGGCTGTGTTATTCCACCTGTTTGTTTTTGGTCCTTAACACTGAATTTCGCTGGTTTTCATCTGTTCACCCTACTCACTCTTTCTCAGTCTTTCTCCCCCTCCCATGCCTTTACCTTCTCTCCTCTCCCTCTTCCCTCACCATAATCTAAGCACTTCTCTATCAGAATTTCCACCCAGCCCTAGCATGATAGCCACTGTTTGTTCCACTCTCTCCCCTCTGCCTCCTTACCTCCATCATTGTCATTGCTCTTGCACTATCCGAAATGTCGTCAGGCCTAGTACAATAGTCATGGCTTGTTCCTGTCCTTTCTCCCCCTCCCTCCTTTCCCTCTCCTATTGTCAATGCTCTTGCACTATCAGAAATGTCGTCAGGCCTAGTACGATATATCATTACCCATTATAAATGTCTCAAGGCCTTGTAAGAATGTTATTGTATTTTCCTTTGCTCCATCCCCTGCCTTGAAGTGCTTGAAACACATGTCTATTGGCGATATACAAATAAACTATCAATCAATCAATATACCAACTTTGCCTTTTGTGGTAACATGGACAGAGGGAAGGCTATGTTCTTAAGCGAAGTTTGAAGGTTTACCAGTAGTGACCCAAAAAACATAGGATCACAGTCTAAAATAAATGGAATGTCCAATCGAGGGTCTATACAATATATATATTTTAATTAAACACACCACCTGTAATAGAATCAATAACAAATACTGTAAAAAAACCCACCCGAAGGAAGAACAGAAAAGATGTAAGAAGAAACTAGCACTCTGAGTATGTTTTCAGAGTTGGTAGGAGGATTACTAGCCACAAAAACGAAATGTTGATGTTGAAAACAGGTGTGATCATGACCTAACTAGCCTCTAGGGCCCAAGTGGATCGAGGGGGCAGTTGAGTCAGGCCAAGTTAGGCTTTAGCCGCTGTAAGGGGTCAATGAGTGATGTTCCAGCAGGTTCAAGTCGTTGGGTAACGGTCAGCGAAGTGGTGACTTTGGGTGCGTTGATGTGTAGGTCGATCAGGTGGCCGTTCAAGGGCTAGCGGGGCTGAGCCATGGTTGTCACCCCTGGTCAGAGTCAGTGTGTGACTCAACAGTGATTCAGATCAGGTCTGGGCGTCGAGCAGTTGATTCAGGCCTAAATGGCGATGGACTTATCTAGGGCATGAGGCAGCAGCAAGCTGGTTCATAGTGAAAGCAACAGTTCAACTTGGTGGAGGAGTGCAAAGTTGAGCACCAGTGCCTTTCCTCTCATTCATGGTGCAATAAACATTGTGCAACCAGTTCGGTAGAACAGAGAGCGTAGGGCTGGTCTGGCCCTCCAGCTGCTGTGAAGCCCACTCTGGGGGAATCGAGGACAGGATGGTTCCATTCTGGGTCTGTGCAGGTCCACAGCAAAGGTCACTCCCTATGTGCCCTGGCAGAGGCTAGGGGGGAAGACTTTCCTTCCGCCTTGGATGGCTCCTTCTTCGCCTGAGGCTGAGGGCTTTGGTAAGCACAACCTTCCCAAAGAAAATCTAGTGAGTTCTTCTCAGGTGAATCTTCATGTCTTGAGACCATCTGAAAAAATCTAAAGAAGGGTTGTCTATGCCCTGTCCTTGAACCGAGTGGACTTTACCCTTCTGATGTCACACCCAAAGTTCTTTGCTCTAGAGGAAGTGGAGGGGGCAGAAAGAGAGACAGAGAGAAACAAGCTGGTGGAAGATTCCTTCCATTGACTAGTGCCTCCAGCCTACTCCAATCCCACCCCACCCCCTTCCTACTAAGATCAAAGGCCCTTCCAGATGCAACACTGTTGTGTGGGAATACTCCATTTGAATTGTTGTGCTCCTTTGATGTCCTAGCCAAGGACAGCTGCCTGTGGCAGAGAGGGTTACCTGCCCTCACAAAGAGATCAAAGAAGAGGCACGGTCCTCCAGGTTCCTGTACTGGCATTTGGCAGTCTCCACCCGGCTGACCAGAATACACATCACCTTCCACAGCAGTGCTGACACACAGGAGCGAACACATGGGTGCTATCAATTGGGAAGCGGTGGCCACGATCATAAGTAGTACCATGCACCATGCCTAAACTCAGTCATACCTTTAGAGTGTACCATGCCACCAGCATGGGATACTCATTAAATCGTAGTTTTGATACAGCAAGGTGCATATCTTAAATGTCGCCCCTGCGTGACAGAAACATGGCTGTCACTGTGGCTGTCACATGGGCATCTTGTGACCTTTGAATCTCCTCTATGCCACAAGCAGAGCAGGCGCTGCGGATCAGGCTACAGATGCAGCAGTGCACAAGTACATTATCCATTTGGCATGGAGAAAAGGGGAATCTGTTTGTCAGATTACCCTTTTGGAGATGGAATTGCCTGCATCATTGTATGTATTAACAAGCATGTAAAAAGCCAGGTCTTTGCACCCTTGCCAGATGGCTTTTCTTCACACTGTGTATATTCTAAAATGTGACATACGTAATCCTCAGGAATTGATTAAAAAACAGGACATTCATTAAAGGAGAACCACTATATGAAAGCTATGGGCCTCATTACAGGTCGGGCGGTCCGGAATTAACAGTGGCGGTAAACCCGCCGCCACTGTTAATTCCGGACTGCCCAATCCCGACTCCTGCAGGCGGGAGGTGATGTTCCCGCCAGGTCTGACCTGGCGGGTTTAACACCGCCCGCCTGCAGGCGGACGTGGAAACACCAGCACCATCACGAGATAGCGCCGGTGTTTCCACTTCCCCATTCCCGTTGAGTCCTATGGGACTCAACGGGAATGGGGATTTACCGAATTCTGCCTCCGGAATTCCGGGGACACCAGGGTCGTAATGCCCTGGTATTTCCGGGAGTCAAGGAGGCGGAATGGTAATACGAGTCCGGCGGTAACCAGGCGGTATTACCACCTTGGTTACTGCCGGACTCGTAATGAGGCCCTATGTCTCAAAGAGATTAAAGTAAAGAACAAATGAAGAGGGCAATTATAAGGGGGCAGTGAGAAACACTAACATCACTTCCCATGGCTCATTTAATATAAACCAATAAATGGGTGGCACTCGGAAATGTAGCAGCTTTCATTTATCTTGCAATGCTGTTATTTTTATAAAAAATATTGGTGTGGGCAAAGATACACACTACCATCAACTAGACCAACACCATAATGAAGCTACTTTAGTTTACATAACTAGTTCTTTTCATTGCAGGTATGTTGTTTAGTAGTACAGTAAGTGCTCCTATCAGCAGCATTACACAAATATGAACCCCAGCACACAAACACAGATCTCTGCAACAAGTGCTTAACTCATTGAGCTATCTTGTTCACCATGGTGGAACTCAAACTTATCAATATTTATTTCAACTTTGATAATTGAATTTTATTAATATAGTCCCCGAAGAAAGATGGAATTGCCACAAAGTTTGTGCTGTAGTGAATCCACAAAATTGGCATTTCAAGGTTCAGTTGATCTGATCCGAAATTGTTTGCAATAACTCATCAGCACACTATGCATTATCATGATGTGTTTAAGTCTTTAAAAATAGTGTAACAACTTCTTTGCCAGATAGCCTGGTGGAGGCCCCTCCCACAATGTAACATCCTAGTGTTTGCAGACAAATAGGCCACACTTGTCTTGCCTGTTATCACTTTGCTTTTGCTTTTAGACATCACTTTAGCTAGGTGGTGACTGAGATTTACAAGGTGCTGTTGGCCAGGATGTGGATGCCGGCCCTGCACCAAAGATTAACTGTAACAGGCGTTCTGCAAAACGAATACTCACAGAGAATTAAGCATGTCAGTGTTTTTTGTTTTTCAATATGATTGCCAACAATGAGCAGCAGGGACTAAGGCAAGATTGCAACTAATGTCTGTTTATTCTAATTTGTACAGCTGCTCCTACAGCAGTTTGAGATACACATAATAGCCAGAGAAAATATTCTCAACAAAAGCCTTCACGCCTTCACAGACCAAAACATATTTATTGTGCATTGGGTCAACATAATTTCCATTACTATAACTTTTCTGTTAAATCTGGGAACGCAGCCTAACTGCTACCTGCTTTTGTTTTCTTCTGGAGGCACAGGTTCCATGGAGGTTACCATGGCCAATAACAACTGCAAATCAAAAGATAGCATGTTACTGATCTTTGTGCAGTACAAGGTGCTATACAAACAATTCAAAGACAATGATATGATTAAGCTCATATGGCATGCTGTGCAAAAACTATACTCAGTTGCTTGCAGAATTGTTGTCCTCTCTGGCTATTCATCCCTGCTTTCTGAAACCATACACTTATTTGCAGACCCTGTGGATTGAGGAGCCCTCTCACTGGATGCCTTGCAGATTTGAGGGCTCAGGGGGGCTGCTACACTAGAAATACCTTCCACTAAATTGAGGACCTGCCAATGCCCTTCTCAGGCTCCCTCCCCCAATGTGACAACCTAATTTCTTCCTCAGCGAACCATTTTTTTAAAAAAATATACGAGTCATGCTATTTTGCGCATTTTAAACTAACCTGGTGCTTAAGAAATCAGGGGTATAAATGCTCAGTTAAACAGTACTCATTTTATCCACCTATGAAAGGCTAAGTTGGGCAATGGTGGGGTACAGAATCAGTGTCCTGCCGGTTATAGAGTCAAGCGCCCCATTTCCTTTGAATATATTGTTTATATTTTACGTACTCTGAGCAGGTTATCACAAATCTAATGTAATATAAAAGGTGAACTGTTACTGCCCATCTCCCATATTCTGCTGGATAAACGTTGATATTTGAGATAGATGGCGGCAGAGCCCCCTGAAACATACGCTACCACATGCAAAACAATCTGGCCTTGGGGCTGTGGAGGCCAAGTTAGAGAATCCTAGAAGTGATCGGATGATATTAGCACATGGTAGCAACACAAATGGCGGCTACAGTTTCACATCACATTCCACATAATTGCACATTTAGACACAGGGAAATGCAGAGATTGGTCCAGAATAACACTGTGCTGATCAGGTACTGAAGCTAGGATTTAAATCTAAGGGTCTGCCTGCTAAGATCAGTAATGTGGCCACTAGGCCACACATCCAATTTGTTGTCAGTGAGGCCAGAAGTGCTATGCAAATAATAGCCTAGAACCCAACACATGAGAAGCCCACAACCAGCAAGGCTGCCCTGCCCTGTGAGGTCTGGGCAGTTTGCCACTCTGACTAGCACCCCACTTTTGATGGCCCTGCATTGATGATGAATGTGCGTACCTTCCTCAATTTGATGACCATTTGTCTTCTTCACCTCAAGCTTCAAGGAAGCGCTCCCCAGGCTCCTGGCTGACTCACCTTCTGTGGCAGGCAGGCTGTAGACAGCAAAGTGAAAGTGCTGATCATTGGGGGGTCAGACAAACAGTAACTTTGTTGGCAACCTGCTACACCATGCACAGAGGGAGGCCAGAGGCAGAGCAGCCACATCAGACAATCTTCTGCAGTGTGCCACCCACACAGGAGCAGTTGACACATCTGGTCCATGGCAGGCAGGAATCAGGTTTGAAACCTGGGCCTGCTGCCTCTCAAAGCATTTGCCCTCATGCTGCTTAGTCCTGAGGCTCACACAGTTGTGCTCACTTGCTTTCTCACCCACGGCACACCTAGCAGACAGGGAAGGCAGAGAGAACAGTGAGAAATGATTGGCTCACTGCAAGGAGGGGTGGAGCCATCAGACAACATGAGCACCTCCATGGCAATCATCATTACTGTTTTTAGTTGGTGCCATAAGGTAGCGCTTTAGCACCACCTATAAGCCAAAACTATTTCATTACATTAGACTACAGATAGTGAGAAATCACATAAGAGGAGGTACACAGAACCTCTAGGTGTGGTTTGGTTATTGTCAGAACAATTGACTGCCCATGGTCATGCTAATCCCTATGGCCATTCCCACCCAGTACCCACCCAAAACACCTCCTCATGGGAACTCTTTTAGCTCACTGTAATCAAGTCTTACCATCAAACTTTTCACACGAAGCATCTGCCAGTGTTTTCCAAGTAGTCTTCTGAGAAGTAATGATTTAATTGGAGTAATAAAAGTGCTATTGATGTAATACAAATCGCTTAACCAGGTCTGCCTTGAGCCACTTGATTTATAAGCACTATGCATGTCCTTCACTGAAGGCATGTTATAAAGAAACATTGGTATAGCCAATAGTTGTGTCTTGTGTATAAGTTTTAAGCATTTGCAGGCACTGCTATTAAACACCCAGGTGCTTGCACCATTTTGCACCTGCTACCATCAATAGCAAGTTAATACCACTGTGGCAGTGCCTGTTAAGTGCCTTTCCTATGCCTACAGAAAAGCCCAAACTGTTGGTATTGCCAACGCTTGTTTTTGTATCTTCCTCTTTACTGTCTGTCGTCCCTGCTCTGGTACCAGCAGCACCCAGCACGTGTCCAATCAGCAAACTAACTGGTTGTCATGTGGTGTGGGCTGCGCGGTCTGTGGGGAGCAATGAAACATCTCATTAGTTTGGGCTATTAGGTGGACGAGCCACTTATGAGCCAAAACCGTTGAGTACAAATGGAGAGACGTGGCATCTGAGGAGGCACACAAAGCTTGTAGGTGTTGTTTGGCTATTTGCCCACCCATTGACTGCCCATGGCTATGCTAATCCCTATGGCCATGTCTCCCCACTTCCTTCCCCTCCCCAACCAAAACACCTCCTCGTAGGAACTATTTTAGCTCGCTTTAATGAAGACTTACTATTACACTTTCCTCTAAAGTGCCTGCCACTGTTTTTTCAAAGCAGTCTTCTGAGGGTTAATGACTTAATTTGAGTTCTAAACATGCTACTGGTATTATACAAATGTCAGCCAGGTCTGCCTTGAGCCACTCCATTCATAAGCACTATGGGTGTCCTTCACTGAAGTCCTGTTAAAAACAAGCTTTGGCAAAGCCAACAACTTTGGGTTGTGTTATAAGTAATAGGCATTTGCCAGGTGCTGCTCTTAGAAGCCAAGGAACTTGCACCATTTTGTACCTCCTACCATCAACTGACATTTAATACCATCACACAGTGCCTGGCAAATGCCTTTCCCATGACTGCACAAATGGCAAAACTGTTGGCATTGCCAATGCTTGTTTATGTGTGTGTTTGTCAAATTTGCCCGAGGCATGCACGCACAAAGCATGTGTTTTTTCAGTGTTGAAAGAAATAAGAAACGCACAATGTTTTCTGGCATCGTGACTTAGCCACAGTCCATGAGGAGCCACTCCACCCCTCAAGCTATGCCACCCCACCACCTCTACCACCAGGTCGGGCAGCAGGTGGTGTCCTCCCCATTTGCAACGTTTGCCCACCCATAAAAAACATCTCTGGGTGAGGCAGATGTCTTTTATGTGCCTCAACCACCTTCCCAGACTACGTGATTCACTGTATGCCAAAGCGTTCTTATGCATAGCTATCACATCTATCCATGCCATGCCAGAGAGGGGCATCCATCCTGGATTTATCTGCAATTCTGTTACAGGTAGCTCTACTTTTAAAGAGCATACGGGAAACTACAAGTCACAGAATGCCAGGAATGAAACCAGCACTGGCGGTTTACACACACTACATAGAGGAACCTAAGCTATATGTTTTTGAATTTCCTTCATCATTTGTGCAGGATATGCCCTGTGATGTATTGATGCTTTCACTCAGGTGTGTGCACAGTGTGTTATCTGGTAGGGAAATGTGTAGGGTACGTCTGTGATAATAGCAAAACAAAAGACCTGATGGCCGGAAGGTTTAGAATAAATCTTAACCTCTGGCATTGCTCTGGGCAACCCTCCAGACCATCTTTCTTCGCCTGCCAAACCATTACAAAAGGGGAAATACCATATGCAAATCAGGCTTGGTCCCACCCCCAAAGGAGTAGTCCAACCTAACTGCTAGGTCACATCCCTTCTGTATGAGACCACAAGCATCCACACACATGTTTCAGCCTTGTTGGGCATCATCAGTGAGGAGTAGCTTGGGGCTCTAGTCTGTGATTACATGCATTTGTGAGGTGGTGTGAATGCATGTACATACACAGGAGCAGTTCCCAGCATTGTTGTTGCCCTCAATGATGCATGGAAGCTTCCTTTGAACCAGGTCCATGGATTCATGGATGGAGTTAGGAAATCTCTTATAGATGTGCATGAAGAGCAGGTAATTGTCATGGACTATAAGCACACTGATACTAAATACACCTGTGCCTGAAGACCTGCTCTCTTGTCCTGGGTTATACAAGTCATGTGCATATAGTGTAGTGCAACCAACCTGGTTGGGGAAGCCTTGATGGCACAAAATTGTGCTTTTGTGCAATGAATGCCCGCCAGGTCACAGGGGAAGGGTGTGTGGTTGCGCATCTGTGTTATCGTGCTGGCTATTACTTCTAAGAGGATTTGGGGGACGCAGGGCTTGATGATGGCATATGTTCAGGTCGTACTGTGGTGGGATGTGCCAGTGACACATGAGTGGAGGACTGTGAGCAGCTTCACAGGCTAGGGAGGGTGAATGTTATGAATTTCTTTTTAGGCTTGCGGTCGCCTCAATATTTGTGCAAATGGTGAAGATGGTGGGAAAGTTTACGTGGTAGGTGAGGACCCCCTGTGCTGGTCTGTAAGGTCTAGGTCTGATATCGATGTGCTGTAAACCTAGGTGTGCTTAACCTTTCAGCTCCACATATTCCTGTCCTAGCGTAGCTGCTGAGTGGGAATAGCAGAGCAGGCTGATGGGCTCCTGAGAACAACAGGATTCGAGCCAGAATGCTAGAGGTTTCTGCATAATCAGCAAAAAGTGTGCTGCTCCATCCACAGTGCTGAATGTACAGACTGTGGTGAATCTGTGCTTTGCTTGCTTCCTCCCCTCATCCAATCGGTAGTTAGTATGCATGGCTTGCTGCGGACGCTAACATGGCGTTTTTGTTAATTTAGGACTCTTCTGTGAGTCCACACCCCTGTTTACAAGGTTAAGCAGGTCCACTAAATCTGGGTGGTAAAACGTGTAGTTATCCACCATTATAACATTTGTCACTTTTGCTGCATGGCATATCTGTTTGGAAATATTCTGAGTTTAAATGCAGTTAAATTGCACGTGTAATGTATGCAGTTTTAATGCATTCACACAGGTGGAGTTTACCCACATATTTTCTGCGCAGCATCTTGTGGTTTGGTTAAACCTTGCATAGATGATTTGCTCAATGGCTCTTACGCAGAATGTATTCATTGGTGAGCTGAAAGTGCTTTACATTTTTGATGGCTTGAAACATGCAAGAGGTTCTATGGTGATTTCTTTTGTCCGTCCTTATAGTCCTTCAATGTCCACCTCTCTATTGTGGCATTGAAAATGTGCATTCATTTTCGACGTGTTGAGGGGCTGATTCATTTAATAGAAACACTTACGAGACTGCCACGCTGCAAATGAAAAAAACGTGCTCATGGCCAAGGATTAGATGAATTCTATTGCTATATTTGTTTTCTTTTGAACTGTGTGTTTCCTTGAACCGTGGGTAAGAGTTCTGCTCACAATGACACTATCGATATGCGGGTTCACATAAACAGTGCTGCATCTTCTATCAAGGTTACAAGAGATAGAATCTATTAATGATAGAGAATATAGTTTTAGAATTCCGATAGGTTTTTCGCGTGTGTGTTCTCTGTTTTAAAAAATGAAGAGAGGATTCCTAAAACGTTCTGCATGTAAAAATTACTGTATGCCAGTCCACGGCCTTCTGTAAGTCCGTGGCAAATGTCATAGACACCATCTACATAGACCATGACATCGACAAGATCATTATCTGTAGCGACCTGAACGCCAAATGCAAAAACGTAGAAACACTGAGTACAACCCCGGCAGTATTCACCTCCGCGGACGAACGTGGTCTGGCATGGATGAAACTCATGAATTCAAGAAATCTGCACAACGTCTCTGAGGTCCTAGTGCACACACCACAGATTCCCACATGGGAAAGACAGGAGTCCTCAGCCACACTGTATTACATCTTCATAACCCAGGCCCTGATCCCATACATATCCTCCTTCAAAGTCCTGAAAACAGTTGAAAGTGATCACAATCTCCTTACCATGTCCTGGGGGGAGGCAGGACCTGACAAAATATCTTACCCCATCGCAGTGGAATCAAACAGGCAGCAGACCAGTCTCTGATTAATTGCCAACAACATCAAAATGATGAAATAAATATTGATTGCCGCACCTAAAGACTTACCTCAGTCCCTAAACATCCAGACACTAGACTATCTACCACTACTGCAACCACATCGAGTCAGCTTCACTGGAAACAAGCCAAAGCACCAGGAGCTGAAACACACCTTTGACTCCCAGGTGGTATGCCAACGTCGCCAATTGAGAAACCTGAAGAAAAAGGCACAGACGAAACAAACAGACGTGTCATGGTCCATTTAGGTTACGGCAGCGAAGATCTATAAGTCATGGATCAAACACTACAGGCTGACAATGTATCAGAACGATGCCGAAACAAGGTTAAAGACCTTGGCCTCAAAAAAATCTAGAGACTTTTGGAACCGCGTAAAAAACGCAAAAGGACAGAGCGTAGCCTCTATCTCAAATTCCATTTCAGAATCAGACTGGATCACCTTTTTTACAGACCTATATTGAGCTCCATCCCCTCAGTCAACACTGTCTAACCCCATCACTCAGGAACCAAGGGTATCGCCAGCTGAGGCAAATGACACCACGAGAGCCATAAATAAGGAACCCTGTGTATCGCTGACCGCCGAAAAAGCGGCATTACAAAAGTCATACTCAAACTTAAGTCCTCGGGAGCCCCAGGTCCGGATGGCCTCACGAATATTGATATGAAAAATCATCCAACGGAATGGGCAGCAGTGATTACCAAATCTTCAAGCAGTGCAAAAATTCAGAGAAAATTCCGACATCATGGACCAAAGCCGCCCTAGTCCCGATCTACAAAAAGGGCTGTAGAGAAAATCAAGCAAACTATAGACCCATCGCATTACTGGACATTATCGGTAACATTTTTGCAAGCCTGCTGCTGGCGCACTTCCAAAAATGGGCTAGAAGCTCCCCTAGCATCGACCTGTTTCAAACAGGATTTCTAAAGAAGTCAAGTACTGCGGTCAACCTACTACTTTGAAACATCATAAAATCCAAAGTAAAGTCAGGCACCCCTCGGGTGTACCTGGCCCTAGTGGACCTCTCGCAGGCCTTTGACAAGGTTGATCGCAGCAAACTTTGGTTGAAACTAAAAACGTGTAAATGCCCACCTGCAGTACTGGCACGATCATGGCATTACACACCAAAACTTCTCTCCCTGTTTGCCTCAACCACAAGGGCCTGCTTTCGGATAGTATCCACGCGGAGAGAGGAGTTAAGCAGGGATGCCCCCTTGCTCCAGCTTTGTTCATCGCGTTCTTAGGAGATTTCCATAACTCAGAAACCGATATTCGATCCTTTCCGCCGAAAATTGGCCAGCTGGGTGTCTCCAGACTATGGGACGCTGATGACTATATTTTACTGGATCAGCCCAAAATTGGACTTCAGCGACAACTAACTGGACAGTATATATGAAAAAAAACCACAGCGAAATAAACAAATCCAAAACCAAGATCCTCATTCTCTCCAAATCTGCCATCAATAAAGAAGGAAAAAACAAGGACGCCTACACCTGGCACCTGGACAAGGTAAAGATCGAAGTGGTCAAAGAGTACAAGTACCCTGTTATCTGGATCGACAACACGCTTAAAGAAACAACAATGCAAAAGTGTCTATGGGACAAAATAAGAAACCTCGCTGCACAGACAAGAGAGGTAGACAAAAAATTTGGCAAATTTTCACTCTATCCGGCCATACAATTCTATAAGTCAAAAGTTATCCCGACCATGACGTATGGAATGAACGCCTCCCTAACCATACCTTCGTCGATCTGGCTACAGTTAGAAGGATACTTGTGGAAATCGGTCCTTGGCCTCCTGAAATCAACCTCCATGGCCGCAGTCCAGCGCGAACTGGGCCTTCTTTCACTAGCAGCAGTGGTGGAAAAGAGTACCATGCAGCTCTACAGGAAGATTCTACAAACTGACACCCTTCCAGTGTACCAAATAATCGCGGCAGAAATCCAAAGCAGGACTTGTAAACCACTGAACAATTGGGTAAAAACCCTCCAAGGAAAATTACAAGACCTTGCCTGTACTGAAGAACAACTCATTCGCAACCCAGAAAGAGTGTCAACCAAGATCGAACTTTCAAGATTGGATCACTACAAATGACAATGCTCTGGAAAACAAACTACTCCATCACCTGCCGCCAGTATACATCAAGCTAAAACAACCAATAAAGTACTGTGAAAAATTCCCAAAAAAAGTGCTGCGAAAACTCTTCATGCGAGCCAGGCTAAATCAACTTCACACCAGGGAAGTCCAAATCATCAGGCGACTGGCAACCTCTAGCCTCTGACGCCTTTGTAACAACCAGAGCAACCGGAAACAATAAGGTACCTCCTTACGATCTGCCCTCAACTGACCAAGGAAAGAGAAGCTTACATTTCACCACTTATATCCTATCCACTGGTAATAGACGAAACAACGATTTGGTGTCGGTTAGTATCTGGAGAATCCTCAAGATGGTCCAGGGCATCTGCCAAATTTCTGGACGCATCCTTAAAGAAAATCAATACCCCGGCAGCAGTTCGAGACCCCATATAAGTCATCAACCGCCCAAACCAGATCTTACACCGTCACCTCTCCTCACATAAGTGGTTAGGTGACTAACAGAAAAACAGAAAAAAACAAAATCACAAAGAAAACAAGACACTTGTAAAAACCTTGTAAATGGTTAAAAGACAAGAAATAAAAAAGAAATAAAAAATAATTAAATTACTGTATGCCAGATAGAGCACAAAATTAATTTTGTTCTTGATGTTTGGTCAAAGAAATGCAATACGCAGGTGGAAGATAAACCTGCGTGACTAAAAGATTACAACAAATAATTTAATTTAAAAGTCTTAGATATGTGTATGGCGACAAGCCACTGCTGTATTAGCAAAGACAAAAACCTAAGGGAGATTGGAAACATTAATTTAATTAAAGACAACATCGTCCTTTTTCCAACTTAAAACAAGGAACAAGAACATATTTGCATGATAGAATAGTTTGAGATATGTTGTTGGAACTAATTCCATTTGAATACGAGACAATGGGGCTCATTACGGGTTCGGCGGCGACTGTGCCGGTGCTCCCGGCGGGATGCCACTGGAACCGTAAATATTTACTGCGCCTGACTTTGTGGTGCCACCGGGAGATTACAACTCCGGCGGCCCGGAAAGTCAGGCACCGGTAAATTGCAACTCCTCATTCCCATAGAGTCCCAGAGGACTGCTAATGGTGCTGGTGCTTCCATGATGGTCTGCTTACTGTGGCTGCTGGCTGCTGTGCCTGGCAGGGTCAGACCTCTTGGACACGGCGGCTCCGGCAGGCAGACCTGTAGTATGTCGATCCGGAAACAATAGTGCCGGTAAGCTTACCGGCACCTTGTTTCCAGACCGGCATACTTGTAATGAGGGCTTCATCATTAGAACAGTGCAAGGGCACAACGTGGCAGTAACATAACTACTGCCATTTTTACCACTCCTCCAAATTACAGATAACAGAAAATGGGTGTAATTTCCACCAGAGTAATTAGCACCAGAAAATAAAATGCAAATTCCTCTATTCTAAAGGGTGAAATACCCCAAGAAATATTCTATTATCTGCCCACTTTTCAAAAAATCATCTAAATATGTTAGTATTGAACAATTAACAACTAGATGCTGGCCTTATTTGGCAATCTAAAATTTTGGAACACGTAGTCAATGTTCACCTCCAGTCATTCGTTGAGCAACATTCACTACTGGATGACTACCAATCTGGCTTCAGATCTATGTGATTTCACCAAATGAAATGTTAGAGAATACTTTTTTACTGAACCATTTTTACTGAAAACATATTGATTTAAAAAAATATATAGTATGTGCAGGGTCCCACCCCACACTCCATGTCCATGTGCCTCTAAACACTCCCCAACTACCTTCCCAATCCTTTTTTTACCCCCTTACCCCACCGCCATGCACATTTTAATCAAATATTCAGTATTTGTTTGGTATTTTTGCTTCGGTAAAAAAGTAATTTTCTGTTTTTTTATTCGGTTCGATGACTGGATACCTCTGGCTTCCGCCCTAATCATGGAGCTGAACAGCTTTACTATTTGTCTGGGATGATACCTTGGAGTCAGATGGCCAGGTCAAATAACTCTCTTAGTGATGCTGGACCTCTCGGGGGCCTTCAACATGGTCAATCATGATACAGTTCTTGCTCACCTGTCTGACACTATTCATGTCTCAGACCATGATCTAGAATGATTCTTTTTTTTCTAAAGGACAGATGGCAATAAGCCATCAGGTGAGTACCACATCACCCAGCCCTCATCGACCTTCACTGGCTCCCACTGCACACACAAATCCCCTTATTGATGCAGCATCTATGAGGCAGTCACTCTCAAGCCACCCAGCTACCTATCGGGGAAACTCAGCATCTCCGGCAGACAGCGCACCCTCAGAAGCCAGGACATGTGCAGACTTGAAATCCGCTGCTGCTAGAAATGCAAGCACCAGAAAACAAGCCTTTTATGCTTATGCCCCAAGACCATGGAACCTCCTCCCGGTCAGCATCAGATTTGCCGTCACACCCTTACAATTAAGAAAAGAACTCAAGACGCACATCTGAAAGGAGTCTCTCCTCATCAACATCAAAGCTTTTACGTCACCCCGGTGTAACCTGACTCGCTAGACGCGGTCCATCTCTCTCCTCACCACCACCCTGTACACTGTACCCCTCCTCTATGCCCCTCCGTATCCTATCCCCTGCTGTATATCTGTTCTGATGTTACTTATATAGTTAATAATGGTCAAACAGAGAACCATGAAGATAAAGTTCCTAATCAACCATTATTCTCAGGTCCCTCTCCTTTTTTAGAGCAAATGAGGAAATTCAAAAAAGGCAACCGCATAGCAGCAAACAAAGTCAGATTTCAAAGCCCACTAACTACCAATATATCAACCCCAGTTCCACAACCAGGGGCCCAAGGGGCGGCAAACACAAGCAGCGGAAATGCAACACCTCAATCTCTCTCTGCAGTAGAGCAATCAGTATTGAACAAGTGTCTTTCATTTGTACCCTCAGCCTTCAACAACTATGTGGATATCCAAATTGATATCTTTAAATTTATTCAGAAACTTAAACTTAAAAAATTCTTTGCTACTCAAATTAAGAATTATACTCCGCAACCAACTATACCACCACCATTACAAATAACACTGCAAACAATATTGAACACTCACATTTTAATGACTCTGGAAGATTGTGATTTGCAACCACAGTCCAGTATTCTGAATTTCTTGTCTGATTTGCACATTGAACAACAAAATCTCAAAATTAAACAGCTTAACAAGAAATCCAAGTTCACGCCTATTTTTCCCAGTGATAACATTATTGACACCTTCCACCAGGCCTTAATCAAAGACATCCATAAACTAGCTGATGTATCCAGAAATTATACCACCAGGCAAAAGTTCAATTTCAACAAAGCTAAATATCTGGCCATGCAGGGGCTTGCAGATAATCCAGATCTGATCATTAAAGAGGCAGATAAGGGGGAAGAGGGATGTGGTTGTGATGGATAAAGAAGACTATGTTACTATGGCATATCAATATGGGAGGTTATTATTTAGCATTACCATCCAACCCATTGAACCAGATTAAAATCTTGGCTAATCAACTGATCAACAAATGGCATAAGAAAGGATTACTTACAGATGTTGAAAAGCAATTTCTATCAATGGATGGGCCTATTATGCCGACGGCTTACTTCCTACCAAAAATACATAAGCCATTTACATATTTACCGGAAGGCAGACCAATTGTGAGTGGAGGTGGTGGAATATTGGAACCAATTTCTACATACATTAATTAATGTCTCTTGCCTATGAACTTAAAACTCCTACCTTCATCAGGGATACTATGCATATATTAGAAATACTTGACAAACTGGATTTTCACACTAATTGTTGGCTAGTTACCCTTGATGTGAAGGCACTTTATACCTCCATTGATCATCGTAAGGATATTGAGAGTGTTAATTATATCTTTCATCAATCATCTGCATCTTACTATGAGCATATTGAAATGGTCAAGGAATTCCTATTATTCAATCTGCAGAACAATGTATTTCTTTTCAACAACACCTATTATAAACAACTAATAGGCATAGCAATGGGGGCTAGCTTTGCCCCAGCCCCAGCTAATTCTTTAATGCGCCGATTTGAACAGGAATTTGTTCTCAGTAACCTGCAATTTAAGCAATTAATTCACCTCTGGAAAAGGTTTATTGATGATGTTGTGATGATCTGGACTGGTACAGAAGCTGATCTGACTCAATTTGTAACATATTTTAATAGTAATCAGTGGGGGATTCAATTCACTCACACATATAGCCAAACTCATATTGATTTCTTGGATCTGACATTACAATTTCGGGGAACAGCTTCAAGATCAAAACATTTTGCAAAGACACAGCAGTAAATGCAACCTCACATGCCAAAAGTTGTCATGAGAAACATGTTATAGATAACATACCTAAAGGTGAATTCATACGTGCCAGAAGGAATTGTTCTGGAACTGCTGATTTTGAGTCGGAGAGCGAATGTATCAAATGCAGATTCCTTGCAAGAGGATATACCAACTCACACCTTAACAAAATCGAGCAAGATGTACACCTACTTAAGAGAGAGGATTTGTTAGTTCCTAAATTACGTACTGCTACAACTGCAGTACAGAAAATTTGATCTATCACTAGATATAATGCAGACAGCCATAAAGTATTCATTATTGTAAGAAAACAGTGGCATCTACTTCACCTCGATAAATATATCTCCAATTGGATAGATTTGAATCCAAGCTTCACTTACAATAAGGGCCGGTCGCTGAAAAACAAGCTTTGCCCTTTATTCAAGAGCAACCCCATCTACAAACCAAGTTGGCTACATTTGGCTCAACACAAAGAGTTTCACAAATGTGGGGGCTGCTCCATGTGCATATATGCATTGGAAACGCCAATTATTCAGTTTGGTACTCTGGGCGAACATCGCATTGAATCATTTATTAATTGCAACACGAAATTTGTGGTGCACTGTGTTATCTGTGTATATACGCTCCAATACATAGGCAGTACAATTAGAGTGCTCAAAATTAGAATAAGAGAGCATCTGTCCACTATTGGGAATCAGGATGCAAAATATTCATTAGATAGCCACTGGCAAGCGTGTCATCAATTGGATTGTAAGGATGACATCAAATGTGTGAGACTAGCTAAAGTCTCTTTACCACAAAGAGTTGGTAATTTGATATTAAAACTTTGACAATTGGAAGGTATGCTTATCTGTAAATATAGAACTGTCTATAAGGGCCTTAATTCAGATCATGAATTTGCAGTCTTTCTTGTGAATTCTTCCCTTTATCTGTTCTAACCAAAGCTTGGATGCTTTGTAGTTTTATCATTTTTGTCAACCTAACATGCATTACTCTATTTTGTATGAATTGGCTGCCACATTTTTTTTAAAATTATTTGCATATAATATTTTTAGATTTTTACAAAGACGTTTTCGTAGATACAGAGAAGAAAAAGTTTGTGAGGTTTCGAAGGGTAGGATATGTAGGATATGTAGCAATTTTTAATTTTTCAACTATGCTTTGTCAATTAAATGCAAATTGTGAGTTCAACATATTGGTAATGTGACGATATTGCTTAATCTGCTGTTTCTAGTACTTTATTTTGTATAATATAACCCTAGCTAATTAGTAGGGATATCCCTAGTCTTCTTGTCCTTTGCTAAGCATTCATTTGGGACTGTCATGTACAGCCCCAGCTCACTTAGCGCCATTACAGCTCTCTTCAGATTCTTATTCTGCAATCGCTTCCTCTCATTGGGTACCGCAGCGCCCTTTGAGATTTATTTAGCTTTTTGTCTAATAGTTACATAATATTGTGTTGATCGGCGACTTTATTCTAGATAGTTTGCAGCTCGAAAGAGAGTGGACACTACATCTACCCACTGTATAGTGTATATTGGTCTCTCACCCAAGATGGTGGACCGGAGCGGTCATTAGGATTGTAAGAAGTATGGATCAGCGTTTGCCTTTTTTTATATCAATGGCTCCCATGCACTTGGGCAAGCTGGCGCTCAGGGAACTGTATTGAGTCCTTACAAAATGTTCAGGTAATACTTTTTTTCTACGATCCCTGATACTGAAACATACCAATTAAGTCCTTAGTCTAGACATCTACCGTGAAGTAATTGACAGAGTTTGGAGTAGAGCAGCAGGCTGCATACGCCGTAGGCTATTTTACTCATGGCTCAGCAGCCTTTGTGTTCCGTAATTTGGAGAAGCTTTAGCATTAGCTGCACAGCAGAGGGCTGCCTAACCAGCGTTTATTTAAGATTTGGTAACAATAAGATGTTAGTTTCACAATTGTTAGCAATATCTGCTGTATGCCTCACAGTATAATTGTGACTTGGGTCTTCAGTTAATACTGGATGAATCCAGTGGTTTAGTCTGTGCCTTTCCACCTTTGTAAAATTGAATAGGACTAATACGTATGCCTGATATGGGTTTTTGTTTAATATTCAGATTTATCCCAAACCGCGAAGCAATAGAGGTAGGACATATATCTTTTCCACTAATGGGCTGTTATATAAACCACATATAAGATTTATATATATGTTTGGAAAGGTGCAGTTTGTTTTATCTTTCCCCCTTTTTCTCTTCCACCCCACCCAGTTTTTTGCATCCTAGTAATTCGATGCTGTTCAGGCACCTTGCCTACATCAAAATTGGTATCACGTTGTGCTATCATACAAATCTTTACATCTCTGTTTATTTCTCCCTTCTTGGGACTATGGTAATTATGGCTTCCTTAAAATTATGATTTCATGTTTATATTTGCATGAATGTATGTGTGCACTATGTTATGACACTGTTCATTCATGAAACTATTGATTCCTGGTGGGGGACCACCAACTTTATTTTGTTGACACTTCTATTCATGAAATCTCTAATGAATGAATGTACAATTATGCTCAATCAGCCTCAGAAGAAGAGCTGGATAGCTCGAAACACGTGCCAGGCTGATCACCTCATCATAATAAATGCAAACTTTGCATCTCAATTTGGACTAATTGTGGTGCAGTGTCTCTGGGATTCTCATTGATGTTACCTCTGAAAAGTACTCTGTTATGCTTCTGTACTGTTGTATACCTCTGTAAAGCGCTCTGTTGCTTCTCAAAGCTATTTTCACGCTTAATAATAATAATAATAATAATAATAATAATAATAATAATAATAATAAGTTAAGCTCAGCCCTAAGGGGCCAGTGACATGTGGAGCCCCACAGGGCTCACCCTTATCCCTGATCCTTTTTAATTTTTATATTAGACCACTGTTCAAAATCTTAATCAAACATGGACTTAGCTATCATTCCTATTAAGATTATATACAAGTATATATTATATTAATGAAGCCACCCCTTGTAATTTGATTAACTGTCTAAGTGAAGTCAAACTCTGGATCCTTGAAGACTGCCTGCAACTGAACCCAAGTAAAGCAGAAGCTATCCTTTGGCTGACAAAAAGTTAAATTGTCGAAATTGGCTAAAATATGCCCTTCACTCATAATGTTCGGCATCTCCATAGACATAAACATGTTTCTTTATTGGCAGCAGGAGTTGGACTCAAATGACCAGATAAATCAACTGATTAAAACCTCTCTTTTTAAACTTTGATTCTTTTGCAGAATGTGTTCACACATTGACAAACAGCATTTCCTGATGGTTGTGGGCTTTCTTATCCACTCCAAGCTCTATCACTGGAACACTTGGGTACACTTGGGTATACGGAACTATCAATTAGAAAGAACACAAAATCTCCCAAAAGCTGCAGTTTGCTTGATTTTTCCACTTCCTCATTCAGCATCTGTCACCCCTTTTCGTCAATCCCTACACTGTTTGCCAGGAAAATGTACAAATGATTGTGTAACTCTTTCTTTAGTTTTTAAACATCTTTCGGGCCTCAGTTTATTTTTAAAATATAATGCACTGATATAAACCTCCCTGAGCTCTACAGTAATAGGCGGTGCATCTGCTTGTAATTCCTAATTTCAGCTATAAATGTCAAGGAGATCGTAGATCTGTGGATACACTTCCCATCTTTGCAACTCACTTCCCCAATCTATCTGGCTTATAGGCAATTATTAAAGCTGATAGAAAATCAGTCAATTGTAGTTAAAGTTTTTACTTCAAAAAAGTAAATAAAAATTCAACAAAGCAAACAATTTTCATAATGTGATGACCAGAACACTTCTGGTTAGTATTAGAATGTATAAACATCCAAACACTCAAATAATATGGAATGGTCATCAAAGATTATAATGTGGAAAAGGTACATTGATGATATTTTTGGGGTGTGGTGTGGCTCCAAAAAAGAATTGGAAGATTTCCTCAGTTACCTTAATTCTGTTCACACACGGATCAAATTTACCTTAGAAATAGGGGAACCCACACTTCACTTCCTGGATGTTCAGTTAGAGAATGTTGGGAATCAAATTAGAACATCTCTATACCAGAAGGCTACAGATGTGAACAGTTTACTACATTATGCGAGTTTCCACCCTAAGTCAATGATGGCTAGTTTACCATACAGCCAAATGTTACGTTTGAAGAGGATAATTACAGATAGTGATGTCCTACAAGATGAGTACAGCAATTTGACTAAGAGGTTTACCTCGAGAGGGTATCCAATACAAACAGTTGAAGAGGCCCATGCTAGGTCACTTCCCATCATGAGAGAACAACTATTGACTCCTGCATCCAAAAAAGAGAATGCATCTATTCTCCATATTTCTAAATTTTCCAGACAATCATTTCCCATTAAACGAATCATTCAAAAACATTGGTCCATCCTACACTATGACCCCACTTTAGTTGAGTTGTTCCCTGATCCACCAATGATGGTGTATAGAAGAGGTATTAACATCCGAGACAAGGTTGTGAAAGCAGAACGAGCACCTAAGGAAACTCAATCAACTTTGGCTACAAAGAAAAAAGGTACATTCCCCTGTCTTTCTTGTAGCCACTGCAACAATGCGGCTAAGGGGGATTACATCACGCATCCCCATACAGGGAAAAAAATCAAATTAAGGAACTTTGCGACTTGTCGATCAATGGGGGTCATCTATAGTATTAAGTGCCCGTGTGGTCTAATGTATATCGGACAGACTGCAAGGTCTGCCCGAGAGAGGTGGACAGAACATAAATCAAATATTCGATGCAACAACAGTAAATCACCAGTGGCGAGACATTTTGTAGCGGCATGTCATACTATAGCCCAGATTAGATTTACCATTTTGGAGGTTGTCAAATGTCCAATCAGGGGCGGGGACTACATGAGGACCCTTGCTCAAAGGGAGATATTTTGGATACATACCCTTGATACTATTTCACCAAAAGGACTCAACGAAGATTTTTCTCTGAATTGCTTTGTTTAAATTCAATCCTGCTTTTGCACTTTGACATTTTTGGTTTTAACATTTCCGGGACTGGCCATTTTCACCTTTTTGGTTTAACTCCTTAGTTCTTCTGTCAAGTTGATTTGATCTCCATATAATTTTCCGCCTATGGGAGATCCTTTTGCTCAGTTCGGTTCTCTAGTTCACCCAATGCTTTGGCACATTATATCCCACTATCTGTGATTGTTTACAGCCTTCTGTTCACTGCACTAGTTGTTATATTTCGGGAATTGATTTTACCTTATTTTTACTACCGGTATTCTTTACCGTGGATGTACATCCTTCACTTTACCTACTCGTTCTCCTTCCTCTCATTTTTGCAGTTAGTTACTTGTAGTTTTCTCTATGTGAGTATTTATTTGCTTTGGTTACTATTTGCGTTCATTTTATTTCTCATTACGTGTCTTTCATTTTCTATTTTTATATCTTTCAATTTGTTTCTCGGCGCATGCCCTTTAGCACCTGGCACGGCACTTTACCTCTTTTTATTCACATTTATTACATTTCGTATCACGCGTCTTTTATTTTTCATTCCTCATATTCTTTCATCAGTCCCGCAGCGCATGCCCTTTAGCGCTGGCATGGCACTTTACCTCTTACCTTTCATTTCATATGTATGAATTTATACACTGTTTGTATATACGTTTTTAGTTGACCATTAAACCGGCTACATGGTGATGTCAGCGCTTATCTAATACGCTACGTTCCCAGCATTTTAGATCACGTGTCTTGGTCACATGACCGTTCTCCAAGTTTAAACAGCATAAACCTTTCATCTCATATTTATGTATCCATATACTTTCTGTGTATATGTTTTTAATTGGCCATTAATCCGGCTACATGGTGACGACAGTCTCTATCCAACACGCTACGTTTCTAGCATTTCAGATCATGTGTCTTGGTCACATGATCGTTTTGCAAGTATAAATAGTCCATTACTCGGTGTATCACGCATCGTGAGTACGAACCGCTGCGTATGTCGGAGTTCTTTTTCAACATTGCGGTAAGTGGATAGATGCTATATCTTTGTGTCTCTTTACTCTGATTATTAATTTGAATTGAGTTTATCTGTGTTTTGTTTCAATCCAGGCTGAACTCATTCTGTTGTCTATTTGTCGTTTGACTTCCACTAATATTTGCTATACTACATGAATAGATCTAATTTACAATCCCTTTTTCCTCCCCCCTTTCTTTGTTACATACAGTGTCTTACTCGTCTTGTCCTGCTCTGCCTTTGTTATTTTGCGGGTACAGTGCAGTTTGACTCACTTGGAAATTGGTTTACCATACTTTGGCTGGGCCCTGTTGGACCCCACATCGTACATTAATTGATCCAGTTGCATAGGCCCGAATTATTGGTAAGCATGTTAACTACATCCTTTAAGTGCTCTTTAATTTTTTTACCTCTCAGGTTAACCACATTACACCATTCATTAATACATCTTTACTTTCCTTCTATAGGGTATCACTCATATTATTTGGAATTAGCTAATATGTGACTGTGCCATTGGACCTTCCGCCCTTTCCGAGATTTTGAATCATTGAATCATTGCTGATGCGCATTTAGTACTTTTTTACTTTGCCTTTCTGCTAAACAGGTATATTTTCTTTGGCTTATTTCGGTAACCTAGTGCCTGTTTGAGGCTTTATTATGTTCTTTCTTGGAGTCACACCTATGGGTTGTTGGATGGTGATGTCTAAAAATGTTTTCTTTTGACCTTAACTAAACCACTGCAATACACAAATTGTGGACTACCACGTTCATTGTATTATTCGTTTCATAATTACTTTTTATGTCTTGGATTTCTCAAGTTCTGTGTATTTATAAATATGATTTTAAGTTTCTTATACTGATGATTTCTTTTTATGTATACAATTCCAGATCATTTTGCTCCTGAAGAAGGGGGTGTTCCCCGAAACGCGTAGAGCTCCTCACCGCAAGAATATTGTTTTTGGACATTTTTCTTCATTCAAAAAATCCTTTACTTTTGTTTCCTCTAAGATTGTTTTTTTCCCATGATGGCCTCATTTGAGTGTTTGGATGTTTATAAATTCTAATACTAACCAGAAGTGTTCTGGTCATCAGATTATGAAAATTGTTTGCTTTCTTGAATTTTTATTTACTTTTTTGAAGTAAAAACTTTAACTACAATTGACTGATTTTGTATCAGCTTTAATGGTGTGCAGAGGACGGGAGTGTCTTTAGATTTAGACACTTTTTTCTGCTTTACGTTTGTTACAAGCCCTGTGTCAGGGCCTGCATTCCTCCCCAGCACCCTGAATATTTAAGTCTTTGTTCTATATAATCAATATTGGTCTTCTAATTTGGTGTGCACCTATTGATCTTATTATTTCTTATAGGCAATTATTACCATTTCACAAAGCAGTACAAACTTGGCTTAGCTGAATTAATTTATATGTTTAATACAGTCAGTCAAAAATCCTCTATTCGGCTGAGAAAACCATAATAGTTCATAAAACATTCAGTTTTCTTACTTACAAAAATGCACATCTAAACATTGATAAATATTTGTACAAATAAAAGATCCACTAAAAACAACAGTTTCAGAAATTTGATAAAAATCACAATGGGCCTCATTACAAGCTTGCCGTTCTGGATACAATGGTACTGGTAAGCATGCCGGTGCCATTGTATACGGACCGGCAAACTCTGAGTTGTGCTCGCGGGTGTCTGACCTGGCGGAATGAAAGGCACCCACGAGCACAGCATGTCAGATGCACCGGCACCAACGGTGCCGGTGCATCCGACCTTGCCCCAACAGCAACGTGCTTGCCTTAGAAGCAAGATGACAGGTTTGATTCCCGGGTCCACGCTTAGAAACCGCTGGGTATTAAGCGTGTTATAAATAACCTATCATATCAAATCATTCCCATTGAGCCATATGGGGCTCAAATGGGAATGGGGAAGAATTTTTTCTGGCGCCCAGGAATGGGCAAACACCGGGTCTGGCAAGGCCGTAATGACCCGGTAATTGTCCATTTCTGGCCGTCTGAAAAAAATTAATACCGGCAACAGCCGTGCCTGTTTTACAGGCCCGGCTGCCGCCAGACTCGTAATGAGACCCAATGTCTAAAACTTTAAACTTTGAATACTATACACTCAAGGGCATGGTAGATTGAGATAAGATAAATCAAATGAATCAATTCAACCCAGTAGCAGCATTATCATGTTTCAGGGCCTTATTCTTCTGCCACAGTGGTCTAAAAACATATCAAGCAATAAGTGACATGAGGAGATAAACACTGGCTTAAAAACTGTAATGCAGGGACAGCTTGGCAAATCCCTTTGTCAATAAGGATTTGGTGTAAATGCAAGTGCATCATCAGTCATATATATATCACCTCTATACATTTCAGTAAGGTGCCCGTTATTAGTACAACTTCAAATTAAAAAAATCAAATTAAAATACTGCCTAAAACAGGCAAGAATTCTGCTGAAAGCACTTTGCAGTTACTTGCAATCAAGAGGTGGAAGTAAATGCAGACAGATGGTGGAAACTAATCCAGAGGTGCATCAAAGATGCCCCGAAAGGGTATTGAGGGTGACACCTTCCCTACACACACTTACAAACACCATGCAGCCACACGCAATAGCAAACCTTGAGTTTCAGGGGCATGTATAGCAGCAGCGTCTCATCATAGAACCTTCACAAATGCAGAGGAGTCTCTGTGCAAGGAGAGCAGCAATTCCTGAGTCAAGCAATCACCCTGGGCACTCACTGATGGGCTACTCTTTACACTGAACTTCCTGAACAGTGAGACCAAAGCTGGGCATCTCACCCTGAGACAGGCAGATATAGAAAGCAAGACCAACATAGGAACAGCCATCCCACCACTGCTTGCAACCAGATTCTTTATTGGCAAGATTAAAGTGTTGCATGGGATACTAATTGTAACAATAATCCCCTGCTGCAGTAATGTTTCAATAACTAGAGATATTCAATTTCCTGTTTCTATTGACAGTGGGTACAGGGTTTTTGTGGTAAAGGTTTCATTTGGTTAACCTGAATTAGGACTAGTTCAGCATATTTTATGAGCCCCACCTCATTTGCATGCCAAGACCAAAATCTATCAGGTATCTAAGATAGTGATTCAACGCAAACCTGAATGTAATTTTCCACTCTTTTGCAGGTGGCTGATTTCTGTTTGCAAAATGGTGATTACTGTATCTTAATTTTCACATGATTATCTAAAAGAACACTCTTTCCAGGGTACAGTAGATGGTGCACCTTAACATACACAATAGGTCATGATCGGTTACCAGACATTTGATCGAAAATAATTGGTCGACTGGACAAATGGTCGAACCAATTTCGTCGAAAACCAAATGGTCGAATTTTTTACCCCTTTTTTTTGGGGGGGGGGGTTCCCCCACAACCCCCTTTTTTTCTAAAAAAACCTTTTTTTCCCTAAACTACAACCTTAAAAATATATATATAAATGAAAAAAAAATCAACCATTTGGTTTTTGACGAAATTACGTCGACCAAATGTCCTGACAACCAATTGTTTTCCATGAAATGTCCGGACACCGTCATGATCTAACACATTAATGAATAAATTCAAAGGTCTTAATCTGAAAATGTTTGAAAAAATTTGTTGGAAACCTAGATGGGAACACAGTGAAGGTACGGTGTTAAAATCCCTAAAAGATGTTATTGAGAAGTGGGATTGGGTATCTAGCCATGAGAAGGTTTCTGCTATGAGATCTCTGCATACCTTCGCACTGATGCGCTTCAGCTTCAAAGAACCTCAAAGATACCTCCTCCTGATGTCATCACAGATAAATCGTAGAATCTTCATGGACATTAGACTTAATTGCCTTGATGGTCTGGGGGTTCGTGGATCGTGTAGAGGCCTACCGAAGGATCAAAGGATTTGTAGACTCTGTGCTATGATTGATAGGGTGGAAACTATTAGACATGTCCTAACCTGCTGCTATTCAATGAGTTCTATCTATAACAAATATTTTGCCAAATTAGATAGGGAAAATATTGAGAGTGAAAACTTTTGGTTGCGCTGTCTTTCTGGCAGGAGTAATTATCTGATCATTGCCATCACTCAGATATGGAAAGTGGCCAAAGAACGTTTATGTAAATTTGAAGATGATGTCAAATTGCTTATGAGCTTAGAGAATGTTGATGGCTAATCTTCTATATTTGTATTTGCTGTGCAATTTGTCTAACCTTTTTCTCTTTTTCCCTATGTATCTAATAGTCAATTTTAAGTGCTGTTAAATTAATATGCTTGTTTTATTTCTTTTATATGTATATTTGTGAAAAGTTCTTTTGAACTGTAACACAATAAAAAAAATAAAAAAAATAAAAAAAAATTGTGCAGAGAGGGCTTATGAGAAAACATGCCCATCTGAAATGGGACCTAAAATCACTGACAAATGGGCAGTTACTTACTGAGTGAACCACAGGATTATTAGAAATAACAAAGCAGCGGCACATTAGGGACATCTTTGGATCTGATTCCTGAGTGATTCACACAGTTATCTACTAAAAAACGCTTTATTTTTTTTCAATTTACGTTCAACAAAAGGACCTTCTTGATAAATTGGTATTACGGTTTAACGTGTGATGACTGCAGTAGTTTTGCCCTGCCCTTCCTTACTATCAGGTTTTACCTGTGTGTTCACTTTGAAAAAGTAGAGATAGTAGGAGTTCTAGCTGCCTGGTGTTGCTGCCAGTTAGGGCCATCGACCTTCGAGTGTCCCTTTCCTTTGCAATATTAGCATTCTACGTTACTTGCTACAAAACCATTTTGAAACTGTCTAATTTGAGGAAACCCTGTCCCGTGTGCCTTCGCCTTCCACATGCAGGCCCCCTATCTTCCATGTTTGCTTTCGTATTTGTAGTTATGCCTCCCTTTTAGCCGTATTTCTTTTCTTGATTAGAAACACAATGATTTGAAACCGCTACACGTTCTGTGAGGGGCTCAGAGTTCCATCCCATGCAAATAGTCTTCAGCTGGTACTGAAGCTTTGGAACTAATTACTAAACAAAAACTGCTGCTGTGGCTTCTTGGACCATCTACGCTGGTTTATTTATCCCGGCACGCTGGGCTAACACAACCTTAAATCGATCTACATAGTCCAATAGCGACACACTTTTTTTTTGATTGCTTTCTTTCTATTTCTGGATCACACCACTGGGATTTATTGTAACATGTTATCCCTTGCCTTCCCCAATTCTGTGCCTTTTCTCTGCATTTTGATGTCAACCACTATCTTGAGTTAAACGTTGGTTCACCTCAGTAGCCATTATAACCCTCATAGGGTAAGTCTTTTCATCCAGGAGGGGATGTAATGTTAAATATCTGTCTTAAATTAGAGATTCTTCTGTAATATCTGAAACATCTTTAGACATATTCCTCACATCCCCAGGGGTGCATGGGGAATCCACTGTTATCAAATTCCAAACGCTATCTGTGCAAATCTCTATTAGCTGTCAGAATGGAGCCTGACATTGTGTGCCCCTGGGTGCAACATAGACACCGCCTGCACAAGTGTGTGAGGGGTTAATGGTGGAAGTGCTGATTACCTGCCTGACTGAGGCTCACCCTGCTTGGGACTGTGGCTGTTTATGAGACCCTGTGCTGCCACATTCTTAAGACTGTGGGCCCGATTCTCATGTAGGTGTTAAGTACCGAAAAGGACGTTAAAAGGCTTAACAACCTTTTCGGTACTTAAGACCTATTCTGAAGGTGGCGCATTCTTCTGAAGTCAGAAGGAATGCACCACTTTCGAAATACATGTGGCGGTTGCTAGGATGGGTTGGAAACCAACCTAGCAACCGCCACATTCGTAAACTGGCTTTTTGGAAGCCTATTCTTGTGGCACTCCTCCAGTTTAATATGTGCGCTAAACTAGCGCACATTTAGGGTACCTTTTTGGTGCCGTTAAACTGGAGGAGTGCTACAAGAAGCCTTGTTTGGTGTAAATGGAAGTGTCCATACACATGTGTTGTATATGGACACTTTCATGTACACCAAAGAGAGCAGCTTCAACATTGCAGGATGTATATGAACACTTTCCTATACACCATAGTAAGCAGCTTCAACATCCTGCAATGTTTAAGCTGCTCACTTTGGTGTATAGGAACTGTGTTCTCGGCAGCATTTTCGTTAAATAATGATTCCCTCGTTATTTAATGAAAATGCTGCCGAGATTCTGCAAGGATTACAGCGAAAGCACTGTCGTGCTTTGCAAAGACGCCCAGGCCCACATGAGAATAGCAGTGGTGCCTGGCGTCAAGAAATGGCGCAGTGAGTCGTGCTATTTAGCACGCTCACTGCGCCAAGATGAGAATCGGGCCCTGTGTATTTTGTGGCTGTGGCTTCAGCATGCATCACTGCTGCTGAGGTTTGCATGGCTTTGCAGTTTTCATTTGATGCACCTGGTACTTTTATAATATTCTCTGCTTCTTCTACTTTGTCCTCCACTTCCCATTGCTCTGGAGCGACTTTCCTGTCTCTTTGTTTGAGTGCTCCTCATACATTTAAAACCTTGGCCAAATCAAAGGAACCTTCTACAGGGAAATGATTGTGAATACCCTTCTGTGTTAAAGAGCACCATTTTTGGAGATATTTGCAGTGCTCCTTTCCGCAAATCTGCATTCTTTTGACTGCCCCTAGCCATTCTGTTCCCTTGTTTTATTTTTTAAAGATTTTGAAGAGACATCTTTACGGAGTGGATTCACCCATAAGCAGTTTCTCTACTTAGGCATCTAAACACAAACTCATCTATTTATTTTATGTATGTAAACTTTTATTCTGTACTGGCTACATCTAGGCGGTCTTTAAGTGCTTTGAAAAGTTCAAAAGGAAGTTGTTGAAAGAAGATACAATGTTTCCAGAACAAGATAGTTGGATCAGGATAGATAAACGCTAGTGGAAGAGGAGATATAGCTGGATTCAGTGGGGGGAGTGAAGAAGGTTTTAGGAGGTAATGATGGCAGAGTGGCCTGATGGGATGTGGGAGGGTCTTTCAGGCTCTGGGTGCCCATTGGGTGATGGCCAGTTTTTGGATGAAGGTTAGCTTGCAGAACCGGATATGTATATGATGTTGGTTGGCTCACCTGGTGTTTGTGTAGGTGATGGGTTGCAGTATGTTGTGAAGGTAGATTGAGGTTTTGAGGTGGATTGTTTTGTAAGTGATGCAGAGTCTTCTGAAATCAATTATGTAGGTTTTTGGAGAGAAAGTGAAGCTGCAACAAAGCTGGTGGAATGCGTTAGTGTTTGGGTAAGTGTTGTTCAATCATCCATTGGGAATTGTGTGTCTGTATCCTGCCTAGATAGAATTAGAGCCTTGGCCACAGTACATAGCTTGTGAAGGGGAAGGATGTATCATATCGTGCGCAGGAGGTGTAGCTGTGCGTTGCATGCTTATGTGAGGACAGCTATGGGGTGTGTAGAGGGTAGTTGGATGTTGATGATAAAGTCCAATGACTTGACTGGTGTGGAGAGGGATATGTGTGGGATATCTGTGGAGACCTCTCCTCAGTATATGGCTTCCTATTTGATGTTGAGGAGAGAGTCATTGAACCATGGCCTGTGGTATTGTTTTGCGGGTTCCTGTTTTTTGGGGAGGGCTATTTCGTCCAGTGCTTGTATGGTGTTGTACAGGAGAATGGGAATAGTAGTGGATGAGCTGTTATTGCGATGAAAATGATTGGCCTGGTTGAGGAGTGGAGGGATATGTGTCAGGTGAGCCTAAATGGGATTGCATAGTGGTCTAACCATGATACCCAGTTTTGATTATGCAGAAAAATTGACATTTTACAAGAAATAAGAAAGTTGAGGTTGTGTGTTTGTGGTAGGTAATGTGTTACATGAGGTTTCAGGGGGAGAGTCGTGTAAGGATGCTATTCAGTATGGGTCTGTTGCCCTGCTGGGAACAACCACGGTTGATATTGTCATGGTAGATGTTGATGCAGGTTCAGCTCTGGTTTTTTGCAGTGATTTTGGACAATTCAGAGTTTAAATTGGGATTGTTTGATGGGGTGCGGTATATGAGGTCAATGAATGTGGGGTGTGAGGGTGATGAAGGTGATCATCTGTGAATAGAGGGCTTAAAAGGATGTGCACAGTGGGTAAATTTAGTTGTTGAATAAGTTATTGTTTTGTATATGATGTCAACGCCATTACCTGTTTTGTTTGGGTGGTGTCTGTGGTGGAAGACGTATTGTGGGGTAGCATTTCAAAGATAATTGGTGTGTGGTGGGGTTTGAACCATGTCTTCATGGGGAGCAGCATGTCAGCGGTCCATGGTGATGAAGTTGAACATTTAATGAGTGTATGCTGGTGCAGACTGGCATTTGAGGAGGCTTCATGTGTGTGAATATGTGCATGAGTGTAGCGATGTGCTGTGGTTTGATATGCATGTTGTTTGGATTTGTGTGCTCTGCTCGTGTCATGTTAATGGCACCCAGTGGCAAACAAGGTCTAACAGTTCCACAGTACAAACATGAGCATGGAAATAACAAGCCAATCCATATTTCAGTTTCTTAGAAGCAGGATCACAGACTATTAAGGAGCTACCGAGTGGGTTGTGTAGGGGCCTCCAAGCTGCAAAATGGTGGCTGTTGTGGTGGTGGGGTAATATTCTAACCATATCTGTAAGAAGGGTAGGAGAAAACTGTAGTGTCTGAATCAAGGAAGGTAGACAAGACGCAGTTAAGACGCAGTAGCCGGCAAGTCAAAAAAGTAAGTGCCTTATTATGGTTACAGGGTATAGGCCAGAAATAATGGGGAGAGTCAAAGTATAGGTATCTTTCCAGCAGCATCTCTCATCCTGAATCCCCAACTGTAGTCCCTAGAACCCTGAGGGAACATAAGGTTCCAAGCTGACCAACATTCCAATGATTGCACTGCCTTATGCAATGCAAGCCTACACTACAAAGTTAGTGTGAACCCAGATTGGAATTTAAGGGGCAATTGTCCATTGGGAGCTTTCAGGCTGCATGTGGTGGCTGGGAAGGGGGATGTTTAAGCTTCTATACCTACCTGTAAGGAGAAAGAGAAAATAATTATGACATAAAGCACAGCCATTTTCTGTCATCCTCCACTACAGTAAATGCCTACTGAGTATTGCAAACTAATGCCTATGTGCCTTTGCCTCTATGATAACCCATTAATACTGATATTATGCTTGTGTGTACACCCCATGATTATTGATACTATGCTTGCTGAAGACCCACTGATTATTGCTCCTACGCTCCAGTGAATTCACCTTTTATACTGGTCCAACAGGGCAGTAAATGCTTAATGAACAGTGCCAATGAATACTTATGATTATTGATCCAAAGCGCCTTGAATGCCCACTCTGATCCTACGCTTCTATTGATGCTCATTTAAAATTGGTTTTAACCCTCTGCTAATGTGCATTGAGTACCATGTGCTCCCGAAAGGTAGACCCCTCACACCTTTCTCACCGCAACACGTGCCTTCAAACACGAACCCTCACACACCCGCACATAACACGACCCATGAGCACTTCCTGCCGCAACCTTAGGCTATGCTCCAGGGCCATGAGCTACAAAGTAAAAGTCCTCCACACATTTAGACTGCACCCCCAGAGCTCACCCAAGCCACAGGCCCCCACACCACCTGCCCCTCCAGAGTCTTCACCTTTGAACAAGCTTTCCCTCCCAACAACTCACAGGCAGGTAACTGCTACCACAACCACCAGCCATGCTGCCACTGAAACACATTGAAATTGTGCCCTAATCAAAGCCCGATCCATTCCTGCTCATGCAGCCGACCTACACGATTTAATCACTACCCACAACCTAGACTTATGTGCTGTGACTGAGTCCTGGCTTCAGGAAGCATCTGGCCCAGCTCTGGCATTAGCACTCCCCCTGGGCTATACCATATTCCGCCAGGACCGCCCTCTCACTAAAGGAGACAGAGTTGCGATCATAGCCAAAGACTCCACTATCCTCCAAAAAATTGACCCCTCAAACTCCTGCAACTACGATCTCCTATCCCTAAAAATTGCCACCTCTCACAACTGCACCATCACATTTCACATTGTATATCGCCCACCCGGCATGCTAGCTGACTTCCACTCTTCCATCATGCACCTTGTCTCAGATAATCTTAAAACATCCTCTAATGTCATCCTAGCAGGCGATCTAAACTCAGGGCTTCACAACCCTAAAGACACCCCAGCCAAAAACATGGCAAAAGCACTAGAAACACTAGACTTCGACTGGATAGCCCACCACAACTGTGCTCCAGATGACACATCCAACCTCCCTCTTCCATGGACAGACCACCACCCCATCCTCTTCCAACTCTCCACACCTAAGGTCCAAAATGCACCATACCTATCTCTTCGGCCTCCACCAGAAGTGCATGCCTCTTCACTAGGGAAAGGTTAGCACCCTATCTCAAGGTCCCAGCCCTTGAGGCACCATTCTCTAAAGATCCTGAGGTTTTGGCTCTCTTACTCAACACCATTCTATCTGAAGCTATTGATGCCATTGCACCCCTAATGGTCCGCAAAGCCAAACACACTAAACATGCTAACAACTGGTTTACTCTTGAACTCTCAGTTCTACGCACCAAAAGGCATGCGGCCCTATCTAAATGGCAAACCAGCCAACTTGCCTTAGACAAACTTGAGTTTAACAAACTGTCTAATGAATATAAAAAAGCTATTGTCCTCGCCAAAGCGAACTCATTCAACAATAGAATAGATAATGCCAAGTCCAACTGTAAAGAAATGTTCACCATCTTTAGAGAGTTAGAACCTCCTGCACCCCCCTCCCCTCAAGCCATCCTAAAGAATGATGCATGGTGCGCTGACATACAAACAGCTATGCTTCACAAGCTTGACACTCTGCAGAACAAAATCAGAGCAAATCCACTTAACCCACTCCTCTCCAATACGACCCAATCACCCATTCCCAACCTGCAGACTACCGACACAACTCTCCTCTCGTTCAGAGACGTCAATGAGACGGAAGTCACTGCTATCAAGAAGAACATCAAAGCATCTATGTGCAAAGGGGACATCTGCCCAGCATCCCTTATCAAGGAATGCGCATACCTGCTCACACCGTTCATCATAGCGTTCATCAATGCCTCCTTTGCATCAGGAACGGTTCCTCCTAGCCTAAAAGAAGCCAAGAATTCTTAGAATCAAAGAACATTCTAGGCACCCGGCAATCCGGCATCTGTCCTGGCCATGGCACCAAAACGGCCCTACTGGACCTTAAAAATCAAATTGACGATATCAGAGACTCTGGAAAACATGCCCTTCTTCTCTTAGATCTATCGCCAGCATTTGACCTCGTGGATCACAAAGATCATAAACATCTCTCATCCTCAGCATTCATCTCTCCGAACACAATCACCTGGATTGCTCCTTCCTTGAAGGAAGAGCCATGCCTGTCTTCTCAGACCTAGCATCT
Source organism: Ambystoma mexicanum (assembly GCF_040938575.1). Lineage (NCBI taxonomy): Eukaryota > Metazoa > Chordata > Amphibia > Caudata > Ambystomatidae > Ambystoma > Ambystoma mexicanum. The sequence goes on along the minus strand of NC_090924.1, from coordinate 670,346,630 downwards.
GCAAATCCAGACACCATCCTCTTTGGAGTACCGCAAAGCTCCTGCCTATCGCACACATTGTATAACATTTTTACTATCTCCCTGTTCGAACTGCTTGACTCGCTCTGCATCATGTACACTAATTATGCCAACGATACTCAAGTCCTCATTCCTCTTTCTGGCAGCTATGAGAATGACTCCAACACCCTTAACTCCATCTACACCAGCTTCCACACAATGATGGCTGAAAACTGGCTTTGCCGGAACAGGGACAAGATGGAACTACTATTACTAGCCCCCACTGACTCATGCATCATCCATGATGCTACAAAACAATAATTCACCATCGATAACATCACCATCCCAGTCTCCCAGTCAGTCAAAACACTCAGAGTCTACTTAGACACCAACCTAACCAAGCCCAGACAAGTAAGCGCAATTGCTACCTCTGCAGCCTACTATTCCAAACTCCTCAATGCTACCAGACCGTTCTTATCCACAACCAACTGTCTATCAATTGCGTTGGCTATCATAGGCTCAAGGCTAGACTACTGTAATGTACTCTACACAGGAACCTCAGCAAAAAACCTGGACCAATTACAAGCCATTCAGTATAACGCTCTCCGTGCAGCACTGGGCATTTCCAAAAGGGAACATATCTCTGCAGTCAAACAAAAAGCACATTGGCTGCCTGTCCGCAGCGCATCCTGTTCAAGACACTCTCCATCACGCATAAATGCATCTACCACAAGGCACCTCCCTACCTATCCCACAGTCATCCTGCCTCCGCTGCAACACCTATCAGAACACCATATGCCAATTTACTGCCTGGCCCAAGAATTAAACTTGAAAGAGGCAGTGGCGCTATCTTCCCATTCATTGCCTCTAGACACTGGAACTCACTGCCCCAGTCCATCAGAAGTGAACCGTCTCATGTCGCCTTCCGTAAGCTCATCAAAACCAGACTGTTTGTCTAAAACTGTATTCTGTATGACCCCAGCTCAAATGTAATCCTGCTGCCTCCTATACGTGTTTTAACAATGCAACCAAGCCCACACACTGTAATGAGGGAACCTCTCACGCTTATCTAACCAATGAAGGACGATTGTAACCAAGCCACTCACCTAAGAACTGTAAACAAGACATGTTTTCTGCGGGCTAATGTAACCTAACTGCCCACTTATCTGATCCAACTAAGACATTCTTGTAACAGCGCCTCTATGCCGCTGGGCTGTGTGAGCGCTTTATAAATGCAAATAAATAAAAATGTCTAAAATAGCCAATTCTTCCCTTTGCCTCTGGCATCTGCTTCCTTCCTATTTATGGCTCTGACCTCAGTGTCCTTCTATTTTTCTGGCGCAGCTGTGGAGCCTATGCTGGGTACAGGGATGATGCTCCTATGTTCCAAGAGAAGTTTTCCATGCACAACCAGGTGGCTTGCGTAAGTTCTGTGGTGCAGCTAATATCCAAGTTCAGTCTCTGCCACCAGATGGAGGAGGCCGGCCTGCAGTATGCCTGCAGTGCTGTCTCACCTTGATTAGGCTGATGACCTGCTTGGACCATTCCTTCACCCCATTCAAATGTTTGTGGAGCAGGAATCCATGCTCCCCTCTCCCTTCATTGCCCACTTCAACTCCCCTCCTGCCCCCTCATTTGCACAGCAGGCCCTATCCCTTGTTCCTTCCTGCTGCTCCCGCAGTCAGCTGCATGAACAACCATCTACCATCACTATGCTCCCCTGGAAAAAAATACAGCCACAGAGGAATATGTGACACCCGCTCGTCCCCGTTTCTTGACCTGCCATTTCTTTTTGTCTAAGGTAGAATTTCAATTTCTTTCGTTTATGCCCACCCTGCCTGACCATGGCTGATCTATCAACCCCCACCCCCAAAATGATCTTTAATTTTGCTCTCATCCATATTGCAGCAGCAGCAACACCCTCAAGATTAAACAAATGCTGGTGTGTAATTAGGTTAGATGCTTTTTAAACTGGCATTTCAAGGATAAGGGGAGAGGCGAGGGGCTATTTCCTCTCCTATAGTAATGCACTCACCTTTATCTCAAGATATTCGATGATTTCCTCATGCACCACAAGCCAAACTTCATGGTGGCTGCTCTGTTTGACATGACCATAGCACCATCATCTGATTTATCATCCTCTTCTGCAACAGGCATGGGAACATTGCATCTAAGGATGACATTGTGATGTATGTAACAAATGGTCATTTGCAAACATATTAGGTTGGTATGTGTAAGCCCCACCTACCATGTAATGGCACCGGAAGCGGTTGTTCGGTCTACACCAAATACCGGCTTCATCCAGTTGTGGGTCTGAGTTTGGGCAATTTGCAGCGCTGCTGTCTGGGTTGGCTGGCTAAGTGTAGTCATAAACCCAGGGCACATTGGGAAATCAGATTCATCTGTCGAGGGGAGAGGACGGTGGTTATAATCAGTCTTGTACTTGTTGGAATTTAATTGCTAGTGCAGCCATTTCCTATGAAGGCCCTGTGACATATGGATGCTCTCACTCTGGTGTGTGTACAGTGAGTTATTTGGTAGGGAAATGTGTATGGTAAGTCTGTGATTACATGCATTTGTGAGGTGATGTGATTTCATGTACATACACAAGAGCGGCTCCCAGCATTGTTGTTGCCCTCAATGATGCATGGAGGCTTGTTTTGAACCAGGACCATGGATTTCTGGATGGAGTTAGGAAATCCCTCATAGATGTGCATGAAGAGCAGGCCAGTGTCATGGACTATAAGCACACTGATAGTACTAAATACACGTGTTCCTGAAGACCTGCTCTCTTGCCCAGGGACATATAAGCCATGTGTGTATAGCGCAGTGCAACCAACCTGGTTGGGGAAGCCACCATGGCATAAAATTGTGCTTTTGTGCAATGAATGCCCACCAGGTCACAGGGGAAGGCTGCGTGGTTGCGCAGCTTTGTTATCGTGCTGGCTATTACTTCTAAGAGGATTTGGGGGATGCAGGGCTTGATGATGGCAAATGTTTAGGTCGCACTGTGGTGAGATGTGCCTGTGACACATGAGTGGAGGACTGTGAGCAGATTCACAGGCTAGGGAGGGTGAATGTTATGAATTTCTTTTTAGGCTTGCGGTCGCCTCAATATTTGTGCAAATGGTGAAGATGGTGGGAAAGTCTAGGTGGTAGTCTAGGACCATCTGCTCTGTGAGGTCTAGGCCTGACATCGAGGGGCTGTAAACCTAGGTGTGTTTAACATTTGAGCTCCCCATATTCTTGGCCATGTGTAGCTGTTTAGGGGAGATAGAAGAGCAGCCGGATTGGCTCAGCAGTCCAAAAGGGTTCGAGCCAGACTGCCTGAGGTTTCTGCATAATGAGCAGAAAGTGCCCTGCTCATCCACAGTGCTGAATGTACAGACTGGTGAATCTGTGCTTTGCTTGCTTCCTCCGCGTATCCAATTGGTAGTTGGTATATATGGCTTGCTACAAGGGCTAATATTGCTTTTTTGTTAATTTAGGACTCTGTGACTCACCACCCCTGTTTACAACGACTCTAAGCAGGTCTAAAACTATGGGTGGTAAAACAAGCGTAGTCATCCATCATTATACCATTTGTCACTTTTGCTACATGTAATATCTGTTTTGGCGTTTACGCACATATTGTCTGTGCAGTATCGCATGGTTTGGATAAACCCTGCATAAACCCTTTGTGCAATGGTTATCATGCAAGATGTATTCACTCAATCGATCAGAAGTTGAATTGGCAGCAACATTGGGATGACTTGCAACTAAAATGTCTGAAAATTGCTTGGGCTCTTAGTGCATTTATTGGTCAACATGGTGGGTTTTCTGTCAGCACTATTTTGTTACTATATTCCTCCAAGGTGGTATCATGGTTGCTTTATGCGGCAGAAATCTGGGGAAGCAACTTTGTTAGCAAAATTAATTGCTTTGAAGTAAAACGTCTTAAAATTGCATTCAGAATGCCAAACTCGCTCGCTGCCAGGAGAGTATTGGTTTTTAGAATGTCATTTTATGCGAGCCAACACTTTCAAGACTGTCACGCTGCAAATGAAAAACACGTGCTCATGGCCAAGGATTAGATGAATTCTATTGCTATATGTGTTTTCTTTTGAACTGTGTGTTTCCTTGAACCGTGGGTAAGAGTTCTGCTCACAATGACACTATCGATATGCGGGTTCACATAAACGTGTACCCCAGGTACAAACAGTGCTGCATCTTCTATCAAGGTTACAAGAGATAGAATCTATTAATGATATAGAATATAGTTTTAAAATTCCGATAGGTTTTCCGCGTGTGTGTTCTCTGTTTTAAAAAATAAAGAGAGGATTCCTAAAACGTTCTGCATGTAAAAATTACTGTATGCCAGATAGAGCTAAACATTAATTTGTTATTGATGTTTGGTCAAAGAAATTCAATTTGCAGTTGTGCTGTGTTTAGGTTACTGGTATGTGGCAATGTGCGCCGAACAGCAATTTGGTTCAGAATTCTAGTGACCAAACTTGTTAATTTTGATTGTTAAAGTGCTGCAGAATAATCACAAACAGTTTTAGGGAAATCGATTTTGGCTGACTCCGAATTCTTAAATTGGCTGGCAATCCACGGTTCACCATATCACTGTAATTTTGATGCTATGCAAATAGTTTTGTAAGGGTATGGAGTTCCCAAGTTGCTGATTCTTCAGAGAATTTGATGGACGTTAGAGGGAGGCTGGTTCTGAACTTATTTTTACTGAGCAGACAAACATATACAATCGAAAAAGCAAAGTTCAAGAGAAGGACTGTCTGTTGTAACAGAAAGCTGAGGGAGCTAGAGAGAGAGCAAGAGAGAGAGAGAGCAAGAGAGAGAGAAAGAGAGAGACATAGAGGAAGAGAGAGTGCCGGGTTGTAATCCCACCTCAGATGAAGCCGACGCGGAGAGAACAAACCTAGACTTTTGAGGTGGGATTACAACCCAGGACTATTTTTGAATATGAGCAATTTTCAACAAGGAAGAAATGATACACATGCGATTGTAATATATGCCATGATTTGAAAAATGAACAGGATGTTCTGAAACACGTGTATTCCATAGGGCTTCTCTTCTTCAGGAGATATGATGAACTACTGACAAAACACATTTTTTTTAATTTTGAACCTACTTGTGGAGCAGTTCTTGTGTGAAAGTAATAATTCCATATACTGACACCGGTGGTGGGGAAGCGGTTCCTCCGACCCATTTTCACACACACGCGACACAGACATATTACAAAGTGAAACCGGTCACAGGGCTGAAGAAGTTTACGCGTAAAAATCCCCATTACAAGTTTAGTTTGAGATATGTTGTTGGCACTAAATGCATTTAAATACAACAGAATGGCCTCATTATGAGTAGTACAGTGGCAAGGGCAAGGGCACAATGTGGCAGTAACAGAACTACTGCCACTTTCACTTCTCCACTATGCCAAATTACAGATAACCAAACACGGGTGAACATTCCACCAGAGTAATTAGCACTGGAAAATAAAATGCAAATTCCTCTATTCTAAAGGGTGAAACCCCCCAAGAAATATTCTATTATCTGCCCACTTTTACAAAAAAATCATCATTGAATCTGTTAGTATTGAACAATTATCAACTAGATGCTGGCCTTATTGGCAGCAGTGGCACCATCTGCGCATGTAATGTTTTTCGTCTATTAATACGTTGCCATATAAATGCGGCTTGGTTAGTCTCTGATTCCGACCACCGCAGCCGCATTGAGCATCCGTGCTTTATAGCTACAGTGGAGAAGTATTGGTCCTCCCAGGCGCAGCAAAGATTGCTTGACTGAGATACCGGCTTCCTGCTCAGAATAATCACATCCAACCATGCATACAGGACCTTGAACGTCTTTTCGTCTTATTTGAATCGAACAGCAGAATCTCGGATACATGATCACCTACCGACAACAAGCGCTCCTTCATCTCGATTCTGGGGCTCTACACTCCTACCTCTATCACCCCGACAAACCATTCTGATTTGTCCTCCTGGTCTCCCAGGGGTTCGTCACGGTAATGGTCCAGAAGAAGGCTTGCAAAACCAGTAGCTGCCGAAACGTCTAAAGGAAGGAGCAACACCATGATTGTGTTTCTATCTCTCGCCAGCACCCCATATTAACAACTAGTGACGTCAACCAAAATACAACCTCCACCTCATCTAGGAAATACCAGTTTAAGAGTACAAATCTAGAGAAAACAACAGACATAGCCAAACACATGGACACATGGACTGAACTATAATGTTTGGGCTATCACCACACATACAAATATATGCATTTATATTGTATATGTGTGTGTGTATGAACTAACAATATGACCTTTCTGTATGCCTCAATAGATTAAAACACTGCTTTATGTATTGTATATACATGGATTACACCTGTATTTTCGAATATTTGTATCCGTTCAAACTATGATGTAACTGATGGTTGATAGGACCGAAATAATCTTTCGCTACCTTCATGATTATACCTCTTTGTCACTATGTATAGAAACTTGCTGAAATAAGTGACATGTTTTTTATACTTGAACATAATGAAATAACAAATAAAAGGGAGACAGTGGAAGAGGTGATCAGATAAATAACCCTCGCCCCCACTGTCTGATTGTTACGAAAGATAAAGTGATTATTCTTTTGCTGATGCTTACATTTGAGAACTTATGAACATTTACTGTGAACCCCTCTTTTTGAGAATTGGTGCAGAATATGCTTATTATATGGGTAGGACACCTTTTCTGTTACAATATATTTATCTAACCCTAGTTCCTAACCCTGAAAGGGTTTTTGCCTTTAGTCACACATTTATTTGGCAATCTAACACTTTGGAGCACATGTCACCGTTCACCTCCAGTTATTCATTGAGCAACATTCACTACTGGATGACTACCAATGTGGCCTCCACCCTAGTCATGGAGCTGAACAGCTTTACTATCCATCTGGGAAGATACCTTGGAGTGAGCTGACCCGGACAAATTAACTTTCTTACTGATGCCGGACCTCTCGGTTGCCTTCAACATGGTCAACCATGGTACAGTTCTTGCTCACCTGTCTGACACTATTCATGTCTCAGACCATGCTCTAGAATGATTGTGTTTCTTTCTAAAGGACAGATGGCAACAGGTTAAACTCAGCTTTAAGCGACCCACCACATGAGGGGTCCCACAGGGGTCACCCTTATCCCTGCTCCTTTTTCAATATTTACATTAGACCACTGTTTACAATCTTCATCAAGCATGGTCTTGTCTTAATCAAACCCTCAATGTTATTTCCTCCTGACCCTGCCACAAATTAGGGATATTCAACTCTGCACCTTCGCCTTCTGGTGATTCCACCTTGAGGCAGTCTTTATTGCCCGGGGCACAGTGAGCACACCTTGTAAATGTTTTCTTTTATTTCTGTCCAGCCATTTTTCGATCACTGAACAGTTGTTATCCTGGGCTGCATGCCATACATTTCCTCTGCATCACTGACCACCTCATCACCAAGGACTTAAATCTCTGATCACTGAATTTCGATTCAGAAACCCACTTATCAGGTACCTCCCCATTTTTTCCTGGCATGCGTGACACAACTTGGAGGCTCAAGGAAATGGGTGATTTTGAATCTGGCTCAAAATGGCTGCCACTGAGTTGCCTGTTTGCGGAATGATGCTATTTTCAGTAGCGCCAATTCACTGATCGTAATCCCTCCACTTTTTAACAATGTTTCGGCTAAGAAGTGGGGAAATTACTGATTGGTATTGGTTTGTGGCGTTCATTTTGTGGGATGGAATTACTGTTATTACTGAAGGGTAGGACACACATACGTGGACATGTTATTTGGTGCTAATGCTGATAAGCAGCATGGTGGTTATGGTAATTTCATCCCACGGCATTAGCACTGTGTCTACCGCCAAATTGGTAATGAGCGCCAAAGTGCTTTTTGGTTAGGTGAGCCAGCATCAGTTCAGGAATCTCATACTTGTGCAACACATTTAGAAAGGCAATGGGCCTCATTACGACCCAGGCGGTAAGTTACCGCCTGGGTCGTACCCTTACCACCATGGTGTAAACTATGTTTACACCATGGTGGATGGCGGATTTACCGCTCCATTCCAAGGTGAGTGGGGCGGTAAATCCCCATTTCCCATTTACCCTTCCCCATTCCCATTTTTGCCCCATAGGGCATAATGGGAGTGGGGAAGGCGCTAATTACGCCACCGTAAATTACGGTGGCGTAATTAGCACCATGGTCCCTTAGCGCCATGGATTTTAACGCCTGCAAAAAGCAGGCGTTAAACTCACCATGGCGCAAAGGGACCTCGGAATCAGGCGTTAAGGGTCGGCGGCGTTTACGGTGCCATTAACCCCTTAACGCCTGACTCGTAATGAGGCCCAATGTATTTAAACAAGACGAAAGTGAAGCATTTCAGGAGAGCACACCAATTCTGAGTGAGTGGCAAGAAACTTCAGTAGGTCATTGGCAGCATCCGTATACTTACAAAGCATAGACCTATGAGGGTGTATTCCATAATTGGTTATGGGCGCATCAAAGTGAGAGAGGTTCACAATCGTAATTAATTGGGAAAAAAAGGCAAAATCACCTACTAAAGAGGTGGCACATAAATATGGGAAGGGCCAGACACATGTGAGAGTAGCATATGTGTCAGAATGGCACTCTGGGGGGTTGCAAAAGAACGCAGACTTTAGAGGTGGATTGGCAACATCTATTTAAAACATGAATCGGAAGCTCCGTTAATGTTAAACAGGCAACTCAAAGTAAACGCAATGCACCAGTCATGTTCCTCTATGTAGAGTAAATAGCAAGGTCTGCTTGAAGATAATTACTTGAATATTCGACATCTATAAATGCAAGAAAGGTAAAGATTTTGTTATTATTGATTCTCTCTATGTATTAGGTATGAATATAGGGGTATGCATTCTGTTACGACGCACAAAAATGTCCCCTCCCGGTTTTACGAAATGCACAGCCTAACATTAGATTTGCATTCCAATATCAGTGTTCTGCAAATAGCATTTTCTTCTCAGAGCAAGTGCTAGGGTATTCATAAAACACTCACAAGTCGGGTTTAGTATGCGATAGAAATATCTGCAATAACTAAATTGCTGTTAAGACATTTGCATGCCATTCAGGTCAATATGAATTGAACAGCCCATTGTCTAGACAAACAAGGCACCATCATAAATAGTTAGAGCTGCAGTATCATGGTTACTAATACACAAATCGAATTTAAAAAAACATGGGCTTTTATCAGATGTTATTGTACCTGCTTGACTGTATGATCTTTTAGCATTTACTGATCATTTCTGAAAGTCCAGACCAAACACAACCTATTGTGTTCGGTAGATACCCAGGATCGCTAAGTGTAATAAACACCAAAGTGTAACAATATTCCATAAGTGCCAATTACTTTTCAAAGCAAGCCATAAAAGAACAGTTGTCCCTTAATGATAACCACATGAGATCCAGGAAAGAGGGAACGGTTTCATAAGAAATTAAACTAAAGCTCAGCATGCTTTGATGACAGTAAATGTTGAGCGTGAGTTAAATATGCTTAAAATGCAGAACCATATCACATTTCATTTCCTGGCCCCACAATATCCTATTTCAAAAACAAGCATAGCAACATTGTGCCAAATCCATGCATTTTAAGACTATCAGCATTAAGTGAAGTATGGAAGTCAAAATATGAAAATAAATCAAAACTTTGGAACTGTACATTTTAGAGACATGGGACACATTGGTACTCAGATTACCAGTGAGACACCAATGGAAATATGATTGTACAATCTTTGGAATAAATAGAACATATATTTTTAAAATTGTGGAATTATTCTGCCTAAAATCTGTAGTTCGGTTATGTCAAATGCTACAGTAAGGGCTTATGGTGAAATGAAAACAGAATTTTAGGCAGACCCTCATATATTTCTTACACAAGAGCCAATAGGAAAGGATGGGGTGTTAGATGGGCGATTTCCTCATGGGTCTGAAGACCCATCAAATACACTGACCAATTGCACCAGTTGACATAGTTAGTACAGTAAATTAAATCTATTCCTTAATGAACACATTGATCCGGGGTCACATTGACCAAGTCAAGATTAAAAGGGTGAAAGAGTTATGTACAAGGAAAAATAAAAAGCAAAAGAAATGTTCATTTTACAGCAATTGAGAAGTCCGGTGGTGCAATATTGAACAGAAAGAACGCTCTGACACTGTTTCAATGTATCCCATTTCTAAGAAAAATTAGAACCGAGGACATAAAAATCATTGAATTTGGAGCGAAAGGTAAACTTGATAATGTTTACTTACACATACCCTCTCCGATGGTGCGTTCGCTGATATTACAGGCTGTTGAAAGCTTTATAATTCTGGGCTATGATTTAATAGCATATCGGGACAACGATTTAATATCAAATGAGGATTAGCAAACTAAACCCTACACGGATAAAGTGCACAAATCTGTGTTAAAATCATAGACAAAGACATACTCTCGAGAAGGACAAACAGAAAACAACAAAGAAATTACGCCAGACTTAACCCAATCTATGAACATCGATGATGGAACATTGAGTAAAGAATCAGAATTGAGATGAAGCGGTTGTACATATGAAAAAACTTTAAAAGGAATTCAAGTGCCGCCGGGGGAGGATGAGAAGAAAATCTATGCATACCCCTTGGGTGTGGGTCGAATACCTAAAGGACTGCCACTGAATTTGAAGATAACTTTTGCCACCGAGGAGTCTGGAAGAGGAGAGCAAGATCAACAAAATTTTGAGAAAGAACAAGCTAAAGAAGGGAATAAATGGACATGGATCTCAAGAGCATTGGACCCGAGTAAACAAAGTTAGCAACCCGACAGAGGACTTTTTAAAGAAGACCTTAATGAGAAGAACTTGCAGAATGGTGAACTTGCAGAAAGGTGCTTCCTCCACTTCTTTAAAATGTGGCTCTTGGAATAAAATAGGTTTTGGACACTTACTGAGGCCTAGTGATGTATCGTTAGGAGACTATGACGTCCTATTTCTACAAGAGACGTCGTTAAGAGACCAACCCTTCATGGACGGCTACAAGACCTTTCTTGCGCCGGCGGCAAAAGGACCATCAGGCTCATCTTCAGGGTTACTGACCGTGACCCACTCATCTAAGGAATTACAGGTTATAAATGTGATAGAATCATCTTTATTTTTCCAAGTCTTACAACTAAAGTGGAAAGGGAGTCAGCAGCACCCAAAACATCTAAATGACGAAGAGCTAATAATAATGAACTCTTATTGGAACCCACTGGTGAGTGATGAACATTTTATAACTCAAGCAAGCATTATTCTGGACAAAATTGCTTCAGATCATGGTCTGTGCCATTTGATAATATGTGTAACTTAATATATCCGTACTTTCAATGACCCATTATGAGGTTTACTCCCAAACCTTAGGCTACTAAGAGAGGAGTAAAATGGGCTAAGTTGATGAAAGCAAGATACTTACATAATCTTCATTTCTTAAGAGATGAAGATGATAAATACATCCCGACTTGGGAAAAAGATGCTTTGACAGCTACTCTAGACCATATCTTTGTCACACAGGATTTTCTTGATCATATTACTAAATTTCAGATTATTCGCACCAAAAACAGTGATCACAATTTGCTTGAATTTGTGTGGAACTCATAACAGGAGACAAGAAGGCAGATGTGAATGGAGATTGAGGAGACCAGTGGAAGAATCAGACTCAAAACAAATGCAGAAGATGTCAGAAACTTAACTGAAAATTACATTAAGGCTAACGTAAATCAGGTCCTAACTACTTCTGATTACGATCAGCATTTAAATGTATACTGACAGCTGGTGAAGAACTCAATCAGAAATCACACTGGAAATAAACACAGTTATGACAAAAAATTGGTGGAAGAGAGGAAAAAGATAAGAAAAGCATCATGCTTAGCAAACAAAACCAAAGATAAAAAGGATATGGAAAAGGCAGCAGTAGCAAAAAGAGCCTATAAAAATTGGCTAAGATTGCGCAAAGCATCTTTGCATCAAGGAGATGCGGAACAAATGTTAAGACTGATAAACAGACGCAACTCGAGAGCATTTTGGTCAGTTATAAAAACATCGACAACCCGCACAGCAAATCAACTTCATAATTGTGTTGGTGAAGAGAAATAGATAAAAGATTCACTACACTCTTCAAAAACCCAAATATGGGGAATAAAATGTTGCAGGATAAAACTGAAGTGCATTGGGAATTTCCCAGCGATATAACATCTATCGAAAAGAAAATCCAAAAATTGTATGATCCAAACTTGATAGTATTAAAAGCATGGTTAAAGTAAATTAATAACATCTTAGACGAGATAGGAACATCTGAAGCAGAATTAATAAATAATCTGACAAAAACAACAACCAAACTGGAAACTTTAGATTGGATAAAAACGCAAGACCTAGCAGCTACTTATAAGTCAACTGCACACATTTCATCAGTAAGCAGAAAACTGAACGATACATGATTACACTTGAGGAAATTCCAAAAAAAGCAAGCTCGACAAACCTTTATGAGAGCTCCTCTTAACATCATGGCGACAAATGAGATAAGAGCTACTAGAGGAATTTCAAGTACAAACTGTTGCAGATTCTGTGAGTCAACAGACCAAAAAGAAACCCTTAGACATATTTTGCTAAATTGTAAAGGCCTTGAGAGGGAAAGAACAGTTCATATGATCCACTTGTTTAAGGATCTCAACTACTACGAAGAGGAGACTTGGTGGAAGCGCCTAATGGAGGGTGAAAGGACAAGTAAGATTATTGCAGTGACGCAATTTTTACAAAACATTGATCTCACCAAACCCTAGGAAGAAACTAAGTCTCTCTCACATTTGCCGCCTCAATAGCTGAAGTCGCACAGAAGCTAGTCAGAGTGTGGTCTTACCATTGCGAGACGTACTATGAGATACACATTGGATGTGATGTGAAATTCTTGTAAAAAAACATGTGCAAAAATGGATCTGGGGTATTTTGAGGTTAAACCTGGTTCTTTAAAAATAGTGAGTGAGGCAGGCCCCACTGTCCCAGTAATCCAAAAAAGTCTTTACAATTCTTCACAAGAAGTCCAGCATTTTATGAAGAGAAAGTCCAGCAGTATCCAGGGCTACTTTAGAAACACATATTTTTGTCATAGATATTGTCTAAATCTGCCCAAGTATTGAAAATCCTATCTAAGTTGTAATTGCAGTATATTTTAAAATACTATTCTGGGAACTGCTTCACCTTTTGATATCAAAGTGTATATGGGTGTAAAGTGAGCATTATTTCTTGCTGTAGATTGTTTAATTTAAGTTCTCCGATAACAAATCAACTGTTAATTTGCTTCCATACTTTTAGATTGAAGACAAACATTAGGCCTGGTTTAGTTTTGAGGTGTGTGTACCTTCCCATTGCACTTCAAGTCAATGATCACTTGTCATATTATTTTGATACTATTTGATTTGATAAAGGAAAGAGTTATTGCAAACCAGATTGTTTCTTGCATCAATGTGTAACGGTGGTATTTGTGACACAGTAAATTATTAAACCAAGGTTTTTCTGAGACCGGAACGTGAATCTCACAACGTTAAAAGTGTTTGCGCCCATCTTGTTTTGGAGATGGGCTTTGAAGCTTCCTTAGATAGGGCCTTTCCCAATCAATAAATATAAATATTGGTGGTCCCTCTGAGATCTGGCCACTAGTGTACTCTAATGTCACTGCAGCATGTCCTCTTTGATATGGGTTTGTGCATAAGGTTTCAGGTTTGCATGAAAGTGTTTTGATGTGGTGAATTAAAAGATTTAGTAGTTGTGATGAATCTGAACAATTTGTTCCTTCTCTCCAGAGGGGAGCTACCCCTTTGGGGCTAGGGAGGTGAACCCACTAAGCAAGGCCCCTCCCGAGAAGTCAGGGGAAGTGAGACCTCATTGGCAGTGACTCTCCTCTTGGGGGAAAGAATTCCCATTCTGATAAGGAAGTCCCAGTCCAAAACACGCTTTCTGCTTATATGGTTTGAGAAGACTTGGGTATCTCCCCTTACAAATATACCAAGCAACAGCCCTTCCTACACTCTATTTGCTTCAGGTAATGCTGAACCTCATATGAATGGCATGAGCAAAGAAGACGGACATAACTATTTTTGTGCTGATGACGTGCATAAGAGCAGCACAGACTGCATATGGGGGAGCAACGCCTAATGAGGGAGGAGAATCATTGCTACGCAGAGGCAAGCCTCTGAGATAAAGCCCTGGAGGGGCGGAGCTACAGCAAGTCATGGAGCCAGCAGTGGCATGGGAGAAACAATACCAATTAGCTGAAGGATGAGAGGTGTGATCTTTGACCGAGGAAGCAGGTCCTGTCAGTAGAGATGAGGGGACGGAGAGAAAAACATCTTCCCTGGTGGCATGCACATGGGAGAAACATGGTGGACTTGGTTCCCGGCAACTGAGGCTGAGACCAGGGCAAGGAAAAGAGTCCAGATCCCCAAGCTCCATATGGCAAGGACCTTTTCCGATATGAAGAGTACCGACTGGGAAGAGAACACTCCCAAAGCGAGGAAACCAGTGAGGGCTATGAACTTGGTTTGCAAGAGTACCGAAAAAGACAAAGACATGAGAGTCTAAGGAAACGGAACAGGCACAAGACCCAGGTAAAAGAGAGTGATAGAGATATGAACACTGCATGTCAAGGCTGGAGAAGCTGACAAACGTATGAAAGCCTAAAGGAACTGAACGGGTATACGCCTTATGTAAAACAGAATGAAAAGGATACATGTGTGTTATACCAAGGCTGTGAAAGCTGACAAAGGTAGGAGGGACTGATAAAGAGGAGCGAAATTAATACAAACATGGTATATCAAGGCTGGGGAAGCTGACCACCCGAGTATCAGAGTCTGATTGAACTGAACGGGCACATACTCTGTGTAAAACGTAGTGACAAGGACACATGTCTGTTCGACCAAGGATATGAAAGCTAACAAAGTTGCAAGGAACTGATCCTGGAGATATCTGAAAGCTGTTGATAAAGGCTGAGATGAGCAGTCTAAGGAGAACTTTATTTTCCAAAGAAGAAGACAAAACTGTACAGAGAACATTTGTGGTTTTTACTTTGTACAATCCCTAAAAGACTGTGAATTGCAGTACCGCCATCTAAGTGTTTGTTGAGTCAGGCAGAAAGAAGTCAGCAACAGAGGCTATTGCTACAGCCTCCTTCTTTATGTTATGTTTCTTTAAGTGGTTAGGATTCAGACTGAAGGCGGTTATTCCTTTGGGACTTGACGAGCACCATTGGGTTTAGTATATTAGGTAGAGAACTTCCCTCATAGTGGTACTGCTAGATAGGCATTTTTTTATTAAAATAAACACCCTTGAATCATCATCCACTGTAGTTCGAGTCCTTCTTTTGGTTCACCACATGGTGCAATTCAATATATAAAAACAGTCTGAGCCCATATACCACGGAGCATTCCAGAATATCCAGAGAATAATGTAGAGCACAGTAAACATGTGGCTCTTGGGCTGTTAAAGAAAGAAGCATTGAGGCTGAAAAACTCATTCATTGCCTAAACTACAGCCACACAGATCAATTTAGCTACTACCTCGGTTTTCTCCCATCCATTTCCCCCCACACAACACACCACTATCCCACAATAATGTTTCTCTTAAACATACTTGTTCTACCTCTCCTACCGGCTCCATTTTCCACAGCCTCCAGAACAAATTATGCTCTCTGTCCCCTCACCTCTAGCTCCCTCTACTGGTTGCACACATACCAGTCAATGTACCCACCTTTCCCACCTTCCTCTGCCTCTCCCAACAAAGCGCTACACATTTGTTTGTTTATTTAGGCATAGCCATAAACCCAGCATACATAATACCAAACAACAAAACAAGTATTATAAAAAGAATCATCAATTGAATATAAATCACAGTTCATAATTGTGCGCACAGATATAACAGATGCACACTAACATTTTGCAAAATTCATTATCTAAAAATAGGATTAAAAATGAACCAGAATTTTTATTCAAAGGTAAGGTGCTGTCGTCCATATGATGGTTGTTTGTAAAATGAAGTAATGTTGTTGAAGTAAACTAGTAGACTGTGTAAAACATTTGCAGATTTAACTCCAGTGAACGTTGGGCGTTTTCATAGACTTGATCGATAGGAAGTTCAATAAATATCATGGGGTGGACGTCACTTAATGTAGAACTACTATTACCAGCTGCACAAATTGGAATTGACATAGTACTCTGGGTCAAATTATACAAAATAAAGTGATGTATGTCAAAACGACACAACTTAATCGCGAAAACAGGAATTGTTTGCCTGTATACATCTGGCTCCTTTCCACCTACCATCAATTAAAATGTTGGGCTAAGGACAAGCATAATCATTTCGCGTTTTGCAGAAATGTATTGACACTTCTCAGGTTTTGCATATAGAGAGCGTTGGTGCAGCCTTCATAATACCTCAGTGATGTACTGTACTTGGGTTTGATAGGATGGGGGAGAAAATGAAGATGGTGTTGAAGAGGTCGAGGTGGACATGTAATCCTTAGCTCCCACCCCCACACCTCCATCATACTGGAACAGCATGCAGAAGAGCCCTATATGGGACACCAGGTATTATCCCAATACTGGATTAAGTGTATGAGAGACAATATGCACTCAGACAACCGTACCAAATGAAAGATGTTGGCACACGACATTGGACATCATAGAGCTATAAGTGAAATTTGCAAGGGCAGAGTGGCCTCATGAAGAGGCGACATGACGACGCACTGAAACAATATAAATATACTTAAGAACAAAGATGTAACTGAAGTAACAAGAGAAACATGTAATCAAATATGAAGCAATAATTTATGCAAAGATGATGAAGTAACCTGCTGACTTATAAATCTACATACACCGAAATGCAAGGTAGATGAGACACATAGAAGTTTGTTGAAGAGGAAAACATAATGTGGCTATGATGCAATGATGGACGCCGGACTCGTATTAAAACCGATCAAGCTACCGCAGAGACATACCGGGGCTGCAGAGTCAGTAGACACTGGAAAAAGAGATTTTTTTGTGAGGAATAAAGGGGAGTCTATTGGCCTGGGATCTGGGATACTACTTCAAGGAATGATTGCAAGGCACAAGAGGAGTCAAAAGGATAAGACATGTTTGTAAGACATATTTCTCTTGGATTACGTAAGGGGAAAATATCTGCAAGAGCCAACTATTGGACAATTAAAAGTGGGCAAAGCCTATGCAAAGTAGAGAAAGCAAGTCTCTAAAGGCCGAGAGGAGTAATGCCACCCAGCATAATTGAATCAAATAGCAGTAAATAGAAGGTTGAAATTCAAACTTTTGTGGTCTCCTCACACGTGATTCAGAAGTCGAAAACAAGGATTATTCATTAAGATCTAGATGAAGATAATGGTGTACCTACACTCCTTTAAAAGTCCCACAATAATAAACATCCCAGAAAATAGAACAGACTGCAAGGTGAACTACAAAGGAGAAGCCTTGGCTTAGGGCTGGACCGATTAGAGATGATGGGCTAATTGGGAAAGGGTTGTGCTGAGTAGTTTGACATTACTCTTGTACTCCGGAGACCCCCGGCCGGCCCATAGAGCTGAGGTTTGCTCCGAAAGTACTTTAAGACAAGATAGCTGCACCCTTGAGATGGATGGTGGTGCAGATGTATTACTTCAACACCAATCAATAAGGACAACTCAATGGTTTGGCAAAGGGAGTCCGTTTAATGACAAGTACAAAAAAAGGGGAGTCATGGAAATCAGCAGTGATGTGATCGTCCTTCTCGCTTGAACTCCAATGAACTTCAAAAAAATCATAGCATTTATACTGAAAACTCGTCATAATTGACGTATAACACTCAAAAGTTAATATGCAATTCTATTGGTTAGGAAAAGGTAACTTTGATGTAGGTACTATATCTGTATATATTAACAGAGTGAGGGGATTGGGGAAACACTGTCAGGTGGGCGTTCAAGCCCTTCCTTCAAAGATGACTACTGTAGACGTCACTAAAAGTACGACATCTCATTGCTTCTACTAACTATTGGACCCTAGATTATTTGGTCCATTGTGATTGGGTTGGCACCAACCCCATGCATACATTTCCACTTTGCTTAGCAGCACGCAGAATGGTCAGCCAGGTGCAGGGTGCCCCCTAGTTACCTGGCCTTTCTCCAATTAAGGTTACAATCAATCATCACTTCAGCAACTATGCTTCCCACACTGTGAATTTGTCTAGTTTCTCTTAATTTGTGCATTTGATTCTTATTCAGCTTGCCACCTGCCTACGCTTCCTTATCTTGACCTTTCAGAGACAGGATATTCTGTTCTTAAGTTTCAATTATATGTAGCTACTGTTCGTTCCTTTTATTGGTATGACCTTGGCTATCCTGGCACAAGTTGCATCTGCCGAGTTTCGATTCAGCAGCCTCATCTCCTTTTGCTAAAATATGAATCTCTGCTCATTTGGCCTTTAGTAACCTGGGTTGATTCTGCTTTGTTTGCAAAGTGGAATAACACTTATATTACTGTGCTTCGTTTTGAGGTAGATTATGTATAATGGCGCTTGCCGCACTATTCTTCTACTTAGCATTGCAAACCGCATTGTTTTCTTAGCTTTCTTGCGGTTCCAAGCATATGTACAGGTGTTAGCTGGTTGAATATCTTCATCCTATTTATAGCTTAAACTTCTTTGTATTTCAACATCGTTCTCCCCTCTTAGGTTCACAATATCCTTATTCATGGCATTTCATCTCTGGATGTCATTCTCGGGTTGTCATTTCTTCTACTTGTACATCAGTCCGGGTCCTCGTGACGTCACCATTCATCTTCCATTAAGACCTTTTTGGTTTCTTCCGGGACTGTACTTAGGCAATCTTCATTTCGTCTCATTTGCTGGTAAGGTTTCCTTAATGGATACCTTACTGTCCATGGTTTTCTTGGTTTCGGTACTTCAATAGGTGTTGCTCTTCTGATAGGTACTGGGCAGAGCCCTACTGCGGCTCTCTGCTGATTTATCTGTTCATCATACGTCACATAGTTTGGTGTGAACGTTCCTGGTACTTCAAAATGGGCGACTGGAGTGCAGGGTTTATTTGGGACCTCCTCTACACTCTCGGTACCTGGGGTCCATTTTGCTTACGTGATGCTAACAAGCCGAAAGTTCAAGTTTGGAAAAGCATGCCAACCAATTAGAGGGTCTATGTAGCAACACGCTATAAAATGTTGCAAAGACCAACCTGCTGCAGTTTTTCCGCTATAATCGGTATTATCTGTATTTAGAGGTGGTTCTAGGCCTGCCTTACATATATGTACTATAGGTATCTATGTTCCCTTAACCAATCCCTCCCTTCAATAGGTTTTACAGTTTGCCACGCAGGATGACGCTATAGCTGACATACATTGAGGTATAAAATCTTTGCATAACCAAATTTGGGTGTGAGTGTGTAGACCTCAGCAAACATGGGGAAAAAGCAACAGTCACTCAGAGCCCTTGAATTTCTGAGACGATAATAGTTTGCACAGGCAGAGTAAGTGCATAAAATACATTTAACAGTTTGAGATACAGCAAATAGGCCTGACGGCGATTCAGCAGTTTTACCAGTGCAATTGAGGGTGAAGACAAGGGAGAACAGACAGACGATCTTCAGGCACAGTGCGTACGGATCATGCAAGTACATAGATGGTCACAGGGAGGGGGGATCCAAGTGCACCCGGTTGGTGGAGACTGGGTTAAGTGCAGAAAGAGACACTCTCTTGGGTTATTTCTCAAGAGGAGGGAGACAGGGAAAGAGCAGATAACTAGGTTAGCAGGGTAGGGGGAGAGTAAAGGAAGAGGAGAAGAGGAAGGTCTTCAGGAGTTTCCTGAACTTAAGAAGATCAGGTTCAAGACGGATGGTGGCAGGGAGGTACCTGCTGAAATAAAGGATCTTCCTTCCAATATCTGCTTAGAGAACTGGCTCACTCACAGAAGGTTGGAGGTAGATTAGCAGAGGGGTCATGATGGACAGTATTTAGGAAGGCCGCGTTGCAGGTAGGTTGGTCCCAGTCCCCAGAAAGCCTTGTGAGCAATGCAGAGGCTGTTAAACTTGATCCTTGCAGCCAAGGGGAGCCAGTGAAGGGATTTCAGCACCAGAGAGATGCAGTCCCTGTGCTTGAAGCCAAGAATAAGTCTTGCGGTTCTGTTCTGGATGAGTTCCAGAGGGCACAGGGCAGAAGATAGCAGTTCGGAGAAGAGGCTGTTGCAATATTCCAGCCTAGAAAGAACCACGGCTCTGGAGACAGTGAGTCGCTGGGGGAAAGTTAGGAAAGGTAGAGTACCTCTGAGGAGGTGTAGCTGATAGTTAGACTTTTTATAGATGTCTGAAATGTGAGCAGAGAAGGAGAGAGTGGAGTCAAAAATGACCCCAAGGTTTCTTGCTTCGCAGGTGGGAGTGGGAGCAGGGCCAAGGGTGGCCGGCCAGAGTGAAAGTGGGAAATCGGGAGCAGGGGTTCCAATGCAAACAATCTCAGTCTTACTGGCATTGAGGCAGAGATCGTTTGCAGCACACCATGACTGAATAGCGGACAGACAGTCAGACATGAGCGAGGAGGAGGAGGCGGCTGAGGGTAGCCTGAAAGATAGTTGCGTGTCATCCGCTTAACAATGGAAGTTAGAGGTGAAAGTGGCAATCACACGTGCCAGGGCAGCCATATAGACATTGAACGAGGGGGTTAGGTTAGATCCCTGGGGGACACCATAGGCTGAGAGAGCTACAGGGGGGATAGCTCCTAGGCGACGTGCTCTCATTGGAAGCAAGACGACACAGAGAAACATAGGTTCAATCCCCAGGTCCGCACTTAGAAACCTCTGGGTATTAAGCACGTTATAAATAACCTATCATATCATATAATATTCGAGAGAAAGGCTCTGAGTTCCACCTGAGATGGGCGGTCAGAGAGAAAGGAGGTTAACGACGCCAGAGCCTGTCCTTGATTCCCAGGATGTCACGGAGTCGTACGATCAGAATGTTGTGGTTAACTGTGTCAAAGGCAGAGGAGAGGTCAAGGAGAATGATGAAAGAGGGTGTGGTAGTGTCAGATTTGAGAGCAGGTCTTCACGGGTGTTCAGAAGAGCCGTTTCTGTGCCTCTGGATGCTCTAAAGCCAGACTGATGGTCATGGAAGCAAACAATAGATTCACCGGGGGGTCAGCTGAATTTGTCCAGGAAAGGAGGTGTGATGGAGAAAGGGCAGTAGTTTGCCAGAATGAAGGGATCGGCAGAGGGCTTTTTGAGCAGATGGTTCGCAAGGGAGTGCTTATGGGCATTTGGGAAAACTACAGTGGAAAAGGAGCAATTGCAGAGATCATCCAAGTCTGGGGCAATGGAGTCAATATTGTCTTTAATGTTTTTTGAGGGGCAGGGGCCCACCTGTTTGGATGAAGCCTTCATAGATCAGTCTAATTAACCTAGGCCCAGATCTAGGTGGCATAAATAGGGGTAGGGACTGTATTGTAAATACATGTAAAGAAGTAGCTGGATTTTTGGCGATAAGGAAGAAGAGAAATAGATGCCTTGTTTTCCTAGTTCCAAGAGAGGGGGAAGGGTACGCACTAAAAAAACTCCAATTGGGGGTATTAAAGATTCCTGAGGCAAGGCCAAAAAGAAGAGTGCATATCAAACTCCAAAATGGGGTCAAATGTGAGGTGATAAACAATTACTAGATATAGTAAAGGAAGGCGTACACAGAAAATTGAAATGTGCACATGTGTATGGGGTTATAAATATGTCAGTATAAAACTTTTATTGTGTCTAGACTAGGAGATATAAAACGATAGTAAAAATGATAAGGTGATTATCAGATTTTTTAACCAAGAGATTGACGTCAATCAGGAGGGTAAAAATCAAGGGAGAATAATAAATAAATAAATAAGAGACTCATGAAATAACAATAATAAAACAACTAAATGGCTAAAATTGATCAAAAGTGTAAATGAATGAACAAAAAGAACACAATTGCATACATTTTATTTTAAAGTTATTTGTATTGGTATTTTCATAAGCAACAGTAACATAAACATAACAATGTATTCTCCCCCCTCCTGCCGTCCTCCTCCTCCTTTCCCCATTCTGGTGATAGGCTGAATAGTGTTTCGTCCTGATACTGTTTCCTTCACAAAATGTCTAGTATCCGTATGTTGTGTGGACACCATTGGGTCATATAGTCGCTTTGTAAGTGGGCTTGAATGGTTCCCCATTCTTTGTGGAATGCTTCTCGCCATCCCTGGAGCTTATACGTCATCCATTCCAATGCAGTAAATTTCCATACTTTGTGTAGTTAGTCTATGTGGGCGACTCCTTCTGCTTCCAGTGCTGGGCGATTGTCAGCCATGCTGCTATAATCAGGGTCATCGACCCCCTTTGTTGCGCCTTAGAGTAGTCCTTCTGGCCCTGAGGCCACAGTCCCGCTTGCCATACCGATTCCGGCATCGTCTCCGGCCCTTGAAGCATCTTATTTGTTTGCTCTTTGACCTCTCGCCAAAATTGCTGTTGGTGCAAAAGCCCGCCAAAGGACGGCGAACAAAGGAACCAAACCTGGTTTGGCGCGCAGAGTAAAACACGAGAAAGACCTTTTCAAAAAGAAATGGCAAATAAACCCAGCCGGAACCAAATAAAAGTAAATGGGGTCCAGCAGATTTAAGTTCGAGGCTACTAAGATAGCCTAGACCAAGGCTATTTAAAACAACCGCGGAGGCGCAGGTCTGGCTTCGAGTGCTGATGCTTCTTCAATGGTGAAGCGCAGGACTCTGAAGATGGACAGGAAGGGCCCTCTACTCTGGCTTCTCCGGCTCGCAGGAATATTCCCCTGTGCGTGAAAAGGGAGTATTACCTACTGACTGAGTTATGCTCAAGCCTCCCACTCTCTTCCAACCCTCCACGATACCCTTCCACGATTCCCCGTGAAGTCTCACCTTAGGGTCTGAAAGGACGAGCTCTCCATCCAGCTTCTGACGCAGGGGTGCGTTGAACCCAGTTACTTCACTGGATTGAGGTTGGATGGGAGTTCAGGTAAGCTTGATTATACTGGTACGGCGCTGTAAAAGTTCTGTTGCAAGTTCAAAAGTTCAAACTTTAAATAATAATGTTCATTGTCTTTTTTCAGGTGATGAATGAAGATTCCTTTGGAGACTTCTTGCAACAAAGCGCTGATGTTGATGTCTTTTCCCCATAGGGGCCGGGTTTGGAATGCCGGAGATATGGCGCCGACCCGAAGTGAAACGTGCAGTTCCAGTAAAGATCTGGTAAGTCCTAGATGAGCGCTCAGGTAATGTTTCTGCATTCGCTCATCTAATGTATTTGTCTTTTGTAACCATAGGGGCCGGGGTCCTGCTTGGAAGCAGCAAGACCCGAAATGAAATGGGAATGACCCAACAGGAAAGTCTTAGAAGGAAACTGAGCTTTTCCTATTCCCTTCCTTCTCTCACCTCTTATTCTTGTCTTTTTCTCTAGGCTCTGGGAAGTGGCTGTGTATCCGGATGATCGCTGCTGAAGAGGGAGGAACCCAGGAAAGGTGAGTGAAATGCAGCGCTGCAGCGATCGTAACGAAATGCTTTTAAAAATGATGTCTTCCCTTTCAGGATCGTCGGTGATGTCTCCGTGGTGCAGATTAGCTGGTAGGTCTCTTGTCTCCCTTTGCAAGTGACCCAGGATGCTGACAGGCGTGGCTGAAGTCCAGATGCAGGAGCTGACACGGTGAGCGTCCAGCTGCGAGGAGCAGAACAACGCGAAGCGTGAGTTGCTGATCGGGTGTGGTTTAAAAAGCTTTGGGAGAAGTTCCAAGTGTGTATCCTTCCTCCGATCAGGTATGTATCCTTCCCCGACCACACCCGGGTGGAAAGTAGTCCCACAGGTAAAGTAGTTCCTATTCAGGCCTCAAGAGGGCCTGGATGTGGCAGTATGGTCTGCATCAGGTAAGTGCACATTAAAACACTTGAACACATGTCTAGCTTTAAGAGCCTGGCGCCTAAGGCGCCAGGACAGAGGTCCAACATGAGCCTGGCGCCTAAGGCGCCAGGACTGCGTCCAAAGGGCCCCAGCTTGGGCCCGCTGGCACTCCCCTGGGGGAAATGATGCCTGCCTCTGGGGTTGCTTGGTCGGACCTGGCTCCTTGGAGGTAGGCATCATGACAGTACCCCCCCTCAAGGCCCCTCCCAAGGTTCTTCCCTCCGGGGGTTTGGGCTTGTTCAGAAATCTCTGGTGAAACCTTTGTACTAATCGAGGTGCGTGGACATGGTTACTAGGCTCCCACAATCTCTCCTGAGGTCCATATCCCTTCCAGTCAACAAGATAGAAGAGTTTCGACTTTACCACCTTGGAGTCTAAAATGTCTTTAACTTCGAATTCTAATTCCCCTTCAATTTCAACTGGATCTGGAGGCTTGGACAATCGGGTTCCTGGTTGTACTGGCTTCAAAAGTGATGCATGAAAAACTGGATGAATACGCATGTTGGACGGTAGATCCAGTTTAAAGGCCACTGGGTTGATTATAGCTTTGATGGGATAAGGTCCTATGAATCTGGGATTGAAGGTTCGCGGGCCCTTGAGGGGTAAATGTTTAGTTGCTAGCCATACCTGGTCTCCTACTTGGTAAGAAGGAGGTTTACTTCGGTGCAAATCAGCGTTTTCTTTATACTTTTTCTTGGCTTGCTGTAAATGAGTTGCAGCTTCTTTGAAGGCTCGGGTTATTGTGGAATGCAGATGATTTACTGCGGGCATTTCCAGGGTCAGAGGTGGATCTAGATCAGAGGTCCGAGGATGGTGACCATACAAAGTATAAAAGGGGGTTTGTCCGGTTCCAGAATGCACTGAATTGTTGTATGCATATTCTGTGATCCAAAGGATGTCTTTCCAATTTAACTCGGATTGGTGTAACATGCACCGAAGATATTGCTCGAGAGTCTGATTGGTTCTCTCGGTTTGTCCGTCGGTCTGGGGGTGGTGGCTGGTGGATAACCGCACATCTATTTGTGCTAGTTGGCAACACTTCTTCCAAAAATGTGAGATACATTGACTTCCACGATCCGAGACTAAAATGGAAGGGAAACCATGTATGCGAACTATATTCTCCAGGAATTCCTTGGCCAAGGTGGAAGCTGAAGGCAAACCCTTTAAAGGGATAAAGTGGGCCATTTTGGAGAATAGGTCCACAATTACAAGGATTGTGTTGTAACCAGCACAAGGAGGCAGATCTGTTATAAAGGCCATTGACAGGGTGTGCCATGGTGCCGGTGGAATATCCAAGGGTTGAAGTAGGCCGGCTGGCCTTTTCTTTTGAGCCTTGTTTTGGGCGCAAATTCCACAAGACAGTACAAAAGACTTTATGTCTTTTCTCCAAGAAGGCCACCAGAAGTGGTGTTTGATTTTTTCCTCCGTTTTAGCGATACCAGGGTGTCCTTCCATTAAAGATTCATGATGATGGGCCATAACAAGTTCTTGCAATTCTTTACTTGGCAGAAACAACCGCTCCTGGAAGTAGGGTAAGTCATCCTTAACGGTATAATGAGGACCCTTTTGACTCCATTCCAGTAAGGTTGAAGAGTCTAGAAGTTATTTTACTTGCGTTTGGATATCCTCAATAGATTGCAATGAAGTTAAGCCTAAGATTCTTTGCTCAGGTATGATGGGCACAGGTTCTAAGCTCGAATTAGGTTCTTCCATGCCAAACCTGGATAAGGCATCTGCTTTTCTATTCTTGCAGCCAGGGCGATAGGTAATTACAAAATCAAATTCCGCAAAGAATAGAGCCCATCGGAGTTGTCGTGAAGATTGAGCTTTGGCCGTCTTTAAATACTGTAAGTTTCTGTGGTCCGTAATTACAGTGATGGTGTGTCTTGCCACGAGAAGGTAGTGACGCCAAGCCTTGAAAGCAGATTTGATGGCCAGTAACTCTTTATCGGTAATTGCGTAGTTGATTTCAGGAGGAGAAAATATTCTGGACCAAAAGGCCATTGGGTGTAGTTGGTTAGTTTTTGGGTCTCTTTGCGACAGGCCAGCTCCCATGGCTGAACTGGATGCATCGGTTTACGCTATGTACGGGAGATCTGGGTGCGGGTGCTTCAATACAGGTGCAGAGGTGAATTTGGTTTTCAGGTCCTGGAAGGCTTGTTCGGCCTCAAGAGTCCATTCGAAGCGTTTGTTTTTCTTTAGGAGAGCGGTGATGGGTTGGACTGTTCGGGAAAATTCCGGGATGAATCTTCGATAGAAATTGGCAAAGCCGAGCATGCTCTGAACTCCCTTCACCGAGCTTGGAGATGGCCATTTGAGGATGGCGTCCACCTTTCGCAAGTCCATTCGGAATCCTTGAGGTGTCAGGATGAATCCGAGAAACTCAACTTCTGTGGTATGAAAAACGCATTTTTCGAGTTTAGCAAATAGTCTGTGCTGGCGCAGTTTCTCAAGAACTGCCCTAACATGTGTTCTGTGATCAGATTCTGAAGAAGAGTATACCAGGATGTCGTCAATGTAAACAATGACACAGACATCGATAAGTTCCCGAAGAACATCATTCATAAAGTACTGAAAGGCAGCAGGTGCATTACACAAACCAAAGGGCTTCACCTGATATTCGAAGAGCCCAAACGTGGTGCGGAATGCAGTCTTCCATTCGTCGCCTTCTTTTATGCGCACCAGGAGATAAGCTCCTCGGAGATCTAACTTGGTGTACACACAAGCGTCTTTCACCTGGTCGATAAGCTCAGGGATCAAGGGCAGAGGATAACGATTCTTAATCGTTATTTGATTTAGGGCGCGATAGTCTATACACGTTCTAAGGTTGCCCTCTTTTTTCGGCACGAAGAACAGAGCTGAAGAGACAGGAGACTTGGACGGGCGAATAAAACCATTGGCTAGGTACTGATCTAAATACTGACGCAAATGCAGGTTCTCAGGTTCCGTAAGAGCATAAATCCTACTACAGGGTAGTTGAGCATTGGGTACCAGATCGATTTGGCAATCATAAGACCGATGGGGAGGTAACGTATTAGCCTGTTCTTTCTGAAAAACGTCTTGGAATTCTTGGTATTCTGACGGTAGCTGTACAGGGGTGGAAGTTGCTGAGGCTAGACCCATAGTTGGATTTCTTGGATAACAAGTTGGTTCACAATCAGGAAAACTTATCTTCTTTGCTTGCCAGTCAATTCTGGGATTATGTGTTTCTAACCAAGGAATTCCAAGAATTACTTGAAATTGTGGGGCCTTGATCACATCAAACACGATTGCTTCCCGATGTCCATCCTGACCCACCAGTGTCACTTCAACAGTGGAATGCGTTACATGCCCTGAGGCCATTTCGGTTCCATCTACTGTAGTAATGACATCTTGGGTTACTTTTGGGCGGAGAGGAAGCTTAATCCTGGAAGCCAATTCACGGTCTATGTAATTTCCAATAGCTCCACTGTCAATGTATGCTTTTATAGCATGCAACTGCTGAGGCTGTTTTGGGTCCACGAGCACCATTGGCATGACAAAATGCGAGGTCAAAGAGTTAGTTTTCAAGCTCGGCAAGCGGACCCCTACACTTGTCGGGCTAGGTTGTTTCCCGAATCAGGTGTCACTAATTCGTTATCAGTAGCTCCAACCACCTTCTTAAGTGGTTTAACTGGACAATTTCGAAGAAAGTGACCGGAAGTCCCGCAATACAGACAAAGTTGTATTTGCCGCCTTCTCTCTCGTTCTTTCTGCGTTAATGGTCCTTTAACATCACCAATTTGCATAGGTTCAGATACGTCGGTACTCTTGGAGTTAGCGTGGGTTTTGATCGGTGCTCGGTTTTCATACTTGAACCGATCTGCTTTTCTATTTTGAAGTCTGTGATCAAGTTGAACCACCAAGTCAATGTAGTCTGCGCAGACCTGGGGTGGGTTTACTATCTGAGCTAGAACATCCTTAAGCTCTCCGCGCAGGCCTCGATGAAACAATGTTATCCTTTTGCTTTCTGGCCATCCAGTTTCCACAACCAGTCTGTTAAAGGTGGCTATGTAGGACAGAAGATCCTGATTACCTTGTCGTAAGGATAGCAGTTCGTTATCAAGGGCCTGTCCTTGAGAGTGTCGAGCGAACAATCTTTCCATGCTGGCCTGGAAGCCCTGAAAATTCTGGAGAATGGGATCATCCTGATTTACCAATGGAATAGACCAATCGGCAGCACTGCCACTGAGGTAAGATAGTATAAAGGCTACCTTGGTCTGGTCATTAGGGAAGGCTCCGGGTCTGCATAGAAAGTGTACACGACATTGGTTCATAAAGACGGCATATTTCTTGGGATCCCCCGCAAAACGTTCAGGCGGGGCCAAAGGCATGTGTCCAGGTAGATTAATTTGTACCGGGTTACTCAAACCCATTGATGTGGAAATGTCTCCGGAATTAGGTAAAGGAGTGTGCCCTGCCTGGGCCTGTAATAACCTTTTGGCTAGGTCATCTGTTCTTTCCTTGGATAAGATCAGTTCTCTTTTGAGAGCGTTAGTCTCCTGGCGGGCTGAGTGCACCTCTGCCTGTAATTCCCCCAAAAGCTGGGCCAGCTGGTCAGTCTCGGAAGTCTCCATAGCGCCCGGGTAGGAAATTGTGGGTAGGCTTCGCGTTCTGTAACGCTCACCTGATTCCCACGGAGGCGCAGGTCTGGCTTCGAGTGCTGATGCTTCTTCAATGGTGAAGCGCAGGACTCTGAAGATGGACAGGAAGGGCCCTCTACTCTGGCTTCTCCGGCTCGCAGGAATATTCCCCTGTGCGTGAAAAGGGAGTATTACCTACTGACTGAGTTATGCTCAAGCCTCCCACTCTCTTCCAACCCTCCACGATACCCTTCCACGATTCCCCGTGAAGTCTCACCTTAGGGTCTGAAAGGACGAGCTCTCCATCCTGCTTCTGACGCAGGGGCGCGTTGAACCTAGTTACTTCACTGGATTGAGGTTGGATGGGAGTTCAGGTAAGCTTGATTATACTGGTAAGGCGCTGTAAAAGTTCTGTTGCAAGTTCAAAAGTTCAAGCTTTAAATAATAATGTTCATTGTCTTTTTTCAGGTGATGAATGAAGATTCCTTTGGATACTTCTTGCAACAAAGCGCTGATGTTGATGTCTTTTCCCCATAGGGGCCGGGGTTCGGAATGCCGGAGATATGGCGCCGACCCGAAGTGAAACGTGCAGTTCCAGTAAAGATCTGGTAAGTCCTAGATGAGCGCTCAGGTAATGTTTCTGCATTCCCTCATCTAATGTATTTGTCTTTTTTAACCATAGGGGCTGGGGTCCTGCTTGGAAGCAGCAAGACCCGAAATGAAATGGGAATGACCCAACAGGAAAGTCTTAGAAGGAAACTGAGCTTTTCCTATTCCCTTCCTTCTCTCACCTCTTATTCTTGTCTTTTTCTCTAGGCTCTGGGAAGTGGCTGTGTATCCCGGATGATCGCTGCTGAAGATGGAGGAACCTAGGAAAGGTGAGTGAAATGCAGCGCTGCAGCGATCGTAACGAAATGCTTTTTAAAATGATGTCTTCCCTTTCAGGATCGTCGTTGATGTCTCCGTGGTGCAGATTAGCTGGTAGATCTCTTGTCTCCCTTTGCAGGTGATCCAGGATGCTGACAGGCGTGGCTGAAGTCCAGATGCAGGAGCTGACACGGTGAGCGTCCAGCTGCGAGGAGCAGAACAACGCGAAGAGTGAGTTGCTGATCGGGTGTGGTTTAAAAAGCTTTGGAAGAAGTTCCAAGTGTGTATCCTTCCTCCGATCAGGTATGTATCCTTCCCGGACCACACCCGGGTGGAAAGTAGTCCCACAGGTAAAGTAGTTCCTATTCAGGCCTCAAGAGGGCCTGGATGTGGCAGCATGGTCTGCATCAGGTAAGTGCACATTAAAACACTTGAACACATGTCTAGCTTTAAGAGCTTGGGCCCGCTGGCACTCCCCTGGGGGAAATGATGCCTGCCTCTGGGGTTGCTGGGTCGGACCTGGCTCCTTGGAGGTAGGCATCATGACACCACATCACTCTCCCCTCTGACCCCCCTTCCCTCTCTCACACTCCAATAGCAACAAGGAAACTAAAGAGAAATCACACCTGGTCCCCTCAATCTCTCAGCACTCCTCGTCTCCCCTGTAGCGACCCACCTCCACTTTCCCCCAATCACCTCCGTCCCCCGTAGCTTCGCCTTTCCTGAAACCCCTCTCCCTCAACTTCTCATCAACTGTAATGGAGACTCCTAACCACCCACACCCCACCTTCAAATCCCCCGATCCAAACCCGATCATCCGAACACACACAGCCACCCAATCCCGCCCGAAGCCTGCCAATTCTTCTGCTCACCCACTCTTCCCACCGATCGTCACCCACCCCTTCCCTCTCCAGCTTCCTCTCTCTCCACCACTACCCACTTCCACCCCATCCCCAAGACCAACCTCGCCTGCCGATGTGAACTGCATCCTATTTAATGCCCGATCCGTAGCAAAAAACAGATTCTCCATCTTTGACCTCCTCACCTCTGACAATCCAGACCTGGTTTTCATCACCGAAACTTGTTTCTCTGATGACTTCGCTCAAATCGGTAGTGACATCTTGCCCCCTGACTACTCCCTCATCCCAATGAACCGTCCCTCTAGAGGAGCGGGAGTCGTATTTGTCCACAAGTCTCTCTTCCACGCTTCAATCATCGACAACCAACCGTCCATTCCTTCCTGCGAATCACTCCTCGTTAAACTATCCCTCTCCCCGTCGCTCTCGCACAGCTTCCTTATAATCTACAGGCCCCAGGCTATGAAAGACAATTCGCAAACAACCTCTGCGACTCAATTGCCACCCTTCAACTAAACCATCCCAACCTCACCCTTCTTGGAGACTTCAACATATGGCTCGACATCCCCACCAACCCTATGACACACTCTCTGGTTGATGGTTTAGACGCAATTAACCTCCAACCCCACATAAATGGCCCGATTTACTATAAAGGACATACTCTTGATGCTATCTTTAGCTCCAACACCCGGATTCATTTATACTCCCCCACCCCCATCATCTGGTCCGATCACTTCATTCTCTCTTTTGCCATTCACTCACCCGACCCCACTCCCGTTGTCGAATCTGAACCACCAAATCTATGCCAATGCTGGGAAAAACTAATAATCGTCCCGGACCTAGCCGACGCACTCCTCCAATCTCCACCACCTACCTGCCAACTGACTAAAAAACTAACCCCTGATGCCTTTGACTCATGGCTCAACGCATCTCTGATGCGGCTCACATCCCCTTGTAAACCATCATCCCGCCGTGGCCTTTTCCCCAGATGGTTCACTCCTGAGTTGAAGACTACTAAACAACTATATAAATACCTAGAACGCAAATGGCAGAAAGACAAAACCAAGAAGAACAGGGCCATCTTGGCCCGACACCTCTATCAGTACAAGGCCGAAATCCGGAAAGCAAAAAAACCCCACTACAACTCCCGAATCCTAAACTGCAAAAACCCAAGCAAGGAACTCCACAAAATAATCTCTGAATTCACCAAACCGGCTTGCACCGCGACCGTCCCGACCCCCTCACAATCACTGTCCAACTCACTCTCCCTCCACTTTTACACCACGGCTCTCGAAAGAGCAAATACTCTAGCCACCAAACTGGCTCTCTTACATCCACCAGGCAATACTTCCCCCTTAGCGGCCAGCCCACCAGCTGCGACCACTACGCAACCAACATTCGAATCCTTTAGTCCAATATCACCAGAACAATTTCTCAAACTTCTATCTGCCCGCAAACCATCTGGCTCCCCGCTGGACCCCTGCCCGGCTACAACACTCAAAGAAATTTTCGGTTCCACCTGCGCAGGAGAACACGCAAGATCCATCATAAATGCCTCCCTTCCCCTTTCCCAAAACGGTTTGTGTCAAACCACTAATTAAAAAAACCTTCCCTCGACCCTCTCCAGCCCAAAAACTACCATACCATCTCAAACACCAGATTCCTTGCAAAACTCATTAACTGAACCGCCTACTCCCAACTAAATGCCTTTGTCGAAGCCAACAATCTCCTAGACCCTGCTCAATCAGGTTTCAGAGCCTGTCACTGAACCAAAACCACCCTAACCTCAATCTGGGATGACCTTAAAATGATGGCTGACTCCGCGGGATACGCGGCACTAATCCTTCTTGACCTATCCGCCGCCTTTGACACAATCAATAACTCAATCCTATTAGACTACCTCCACTCCCTAGGAATTTGTGGAACCGCTCTTAAATGGATAGCTTCATTCCTCAAAGATAGGTACCAAATAACAATACTCTCCACCTATACCTCCCAAGCCCGACCAGTCGACACTGGAGTCCCACAAGGAGCATGCCTATCTGCCCTCCTGTTCAATCTCTACTTGATCACCCTCCCTCCAATAGCTCGTTCACACAACATCCTGTATTACAACTACGCCGACGACACTCAACTTATTCTAAAACTAATGAACTCAAATCCCTACTCCTGACCTGACCTGGCCTCCTGCCTCCTCGACATAGAACTCTGGATGACCCAAAGCCACCTCTTGTTAAACCCCTCCAAAACGGAAATCATGGTATGTGGCAACTCCGAGCTTCTTCCGCAACCACTACCCTGGCCACCCGCCATCGGCAGCTCACCGACCCCCTGTAAATCAGTGAAAAATCTTGGATGCATCCTTGACTCTGACC
Organism: Ambystoma mexicanum; assembly: GCF_040938575.1. Lineage (NCBI taxonomy): Eukaryota > Metazoa > Chordata > Amphibia > Caudata > Ambystomatidae > Ambystoma > Ambystoma mexicanum. The sequence goes on along the minus strand of NC_090924.1, from coordinate 670,313,890 downwards.
TAACTCTCTTGCGCCAAGTCAACAACGTCTCAAAATCCTGCCACTACCACCTTAAAACCCTTAGGCGCACCTTTACATATCTCTCCTTTCCTAACAGACTCTCCGCGGTCCAATCAATCGTTATGTCAAGACTGGACTATGCAAACCCCATATACCTCGGAATCCATGCGTACCAACTGAATAAACTCCAAAGGGCACAAAACGCGGCAGCCAAATTACTACTTGCGCTCGGCCCAAGAGACCACATCTCCCCAGCTTTAAGATGCTGCACTGGCTTCCAATAGCCCGAAGGATGACTTTCAAAACCTTATGCATCTCCCATCGAGCACTGCATAAAATATCTTCAAAACAAACTAAAACCCTATCACCCCCTCGCACCCTAAAATCAAGCTCAGCCGGCCTCCTAGTCATACCTAAGACAAACTCAGTCAGATTAGGCGGATCATCATTCTCAGCCTTGGCCCCCACCCTGTGGAACTCACTCCCACCCCACATCCGCCAAACTGAGGATTTAACATATTTCCGCAAACTGCTGAAAACCTGGCTCTACCCCTAAAACCAACCGGTAACCAAAATAACCCAAACGGACAAACAGCATCTCAACGACACCAACCCAACAAACTACCTGAGGTGAGAAATGGACAGCTAATAACCCCGAATATAAACTAGAAAGACAAACAGAGTTAAACAAGTAAAGTAGATCAAAACAGTGAAGTGGATTATAAGAATAAATCATAATGAAACAGTAAGGAGTTGTAAACTGCTGAAATGCACATAATGCATGAGGAGTGAACGAAGTGAATGGCGTTGATGAAATAGTTAGAATGGATGAAGCGTGTTGAACAGATGAATGCACTGAATGAAAGAATGCATGAGTGGAAGAACAGATGACTATATAGATTGAATAAGTGTGTAAATCGAATGAGTACGTACATCGGATAAGTGTATATAATGGATGAACATGTTAAACAGCTGATTGTGTAGAGTGGTTGAGTGTAAAAAGTTGAATGCACTGAGTGGAATGATGCACGAGTGGAGGAACAGATGACTACAGTTCCAATGAGTGTGTAATTTGAATGAGTATGTAGATCGAATGAAGGTATAGAATGGATGAACAAGCGGATGAGCGTGTAGAGTGTTTGGGTATGTAGATCGGAAGAGCACGTATGGCGGATGAGGGCATGAATACAGAGAAGCGAATGTAGAACTGATGATTGTACAGAACGTATGAGCATGTAGAGTGGAAGAGCGTGTAGAGTGGAGGAGCGTGTAGAGTGGAGGAGCGTGTAGTGTGGAGGAGCGTGTAGAGTGGGGGAGCGTGTAGAGTGGAGGATCGTGTAGAGCGGAAGAGCGTATAGAGTGGATGAGCGTATGGAGCGAATGAGCGTATAGAGCGGATCAGGTTATAGGGCAGATGAGGTTATAGAGCGTATGAGGTTATAGAGCGGATGAGTTTACAGAGCGGATGAGGTTATTGAGCGGATGAGGTTATAGAGCGGATGAGGTTACAGAGCGGATGAGGTTATAGAGCGGATGATTGTAGAGAGCAGATGAATTTATAGAACAGGATTACTGCATATTAGCGAATGACTCTAAGGGGCTTATGAGTGCATATTAATGTTGAATGCGGGGAAAGCATGAGTGCATAGAGCGGATGAGTGTGCAGAGCAGATGAGTGCGGGGAGCGGATGAGTTGAATGCGTGGAAAGCACGAGTGCACTGAGCGGACGAGTACGAGGAGCAGATGAATACGAGGAACGGATGAGTACGGGGAGCGGACGAGTATAGGGAGCGGATGAGTACCGCGAGCGGATGAGTACTGCGAGCGGATGAGTACGAGGAACTGTTGAGCGCAGGGAGCGGATGAGTGAAGCCAGCAAATCAGTGCGGGAGCGGACGAGTTGAAAGCGTAGAAAACACAAGCACATAGAGCAGATAAGTACATAGAGCGGATGAGTGCACAGAGCGGAGGAGTCCGGGGAGCGGGTGAGTCCGGGGAGTGGGTGAGTGCGGGGAGCAGATGAGTGCGGGGAGCAGATGAGTGCGGGGAGCAGGTGAGTGCGGGGAGCTGGCGAGTGCGGAGAGCGGGTGAATGCGGGGAGCGGGTGACTGCGGACAGTGGGTGAATGTGAAATACAGGCGCAGACAGGGTGCATGTGAGGGGCAGACAGGAGTGCATGCGTGGGGCAGTCAGGAGCACGCGCGACGGACTGGAATGCATGAGTGCATCGAGCAGACCTGAGTGTGTAGCGCAGTTGGGGATACATGGAATGAATAAAAGTCAGTAGAACGGACTGGAGCGCATAGAACTGTGCGACATACATAGTATGGTCTGGAATGCAGGATTGTTTGAAAGAGCATGTAACCCATCATATCACACCCCACGCTTACTCTCTTCTTTACACCACCACTCAACTAGAACACACAGATACTATGACACCATTCGGTATAACTGTTCTCATACCAACACCTCCCGCTCACTCCCCATCACTCTAAGTAAACATTGCTGGTTACACACCCCCCAGCCAGACGTTCTCCTCAGGCCTAACGCAGCCACAGTCGGTCTGGATAAATCCTGCCAGAATGAACACATACCCCAGACCTCAACCACCACACCTACCGCTAAGAAGCAGCTACTTCACGTATACTGCACCAGCTGCACACATACCCGGTGCGCAAACACACCGTTGACTCTCCCTACTCTCTCTACTGACCTGAACTTCGGTTCCCAAGGGGGTTCAACCTACCAGCGCCTTCAGACCATACCAATGGTATATAAAGCGCTATATAAGTGCAAAATAACATAACATAACATAACATAAAGAAAAAAGATTCAACTCACTAACAAAAAGGGCACGTTTCTTTGTATGTCCTGTAACAACTGCAATAACGTCACCAAGGGAGATACTGTTATGCACCCCAGGACAGGGGCGAAAACAAAGCTTCAGAACAATGCAACATGCAACACTGAATGTGTCATCTACGCAATCAAATGTCCCTGTGGATTATTGTATATAGGCCAAGCTAGCCAAAAAGTGTGAATCAGGTGGAATGAACATGAATCCAACATTAGGACCAACAATCGAAAATCTCTGGTGGTTCTACATTTTCAGCAAGAGAGACACCAATTATCACAAATTGAGTTCCAGATTTTGGAAGCCATCAATGCCAGAAATTGCAACATTGACATCACGAAAAAATTACAACAAAGAGAGGCCTTCTGGATAGACAAACTCGACAGTTTCTCCCAATTGTCCAAATGAGGGGTTGGATCTATTCTCTTTTCTGAAATGAACTACCCCAGCACATGTGCGTTTTTGGGATCCATATAACACACCAACGCATTCGATCTGTCTTTTTTATTTAATGTGCTTGCATGTAACACATGAACACCCTCTGGAGTTGATAATGCACTTAACTTGTCCTCAAAAATAAGTATTCCTTCAAGTGAGTTACTTGAGACATGATCTGCAAGGCACAGTGGACACTCTTAGAGTATTCCATAGGATGAAATCCTTGAGACATGGGGTATAAGATAAAGTAATTACTGTCATCACAAGGTACAGGGAATATATACGATATATGTTGTGTTCATAATTGTGCTCATTGCTTTTATCTTTCTGTAAACTTTTCTTCTCCATTTATATTCATCTCTTTTAACAAAGACCGTAACACTTTACTTTTGAGTACCACCGAGATCGTAATACTGTAATCATGTACTTCTGGCACGATTTACCATGAAGAGATGACGTACGGTTGGAATCATATTTTTTGTTATATAACAGCAAAATGCAATACTGGTGTAATGCAATTCTGTTATGAAGCATTATGAAGAGATAACCTATCGTTGGAATCATGTTTTTTAACTATCAATAGTTAAGCTTTATGTTTCATATATGTTTCATATATACATGTAGTTGTTTCCCTTACATATGAGTGCAATCAAATGCATCATCTCTCTTCATTTACTAATTACATATTGGGGCTCCACACTGGATCTTTCTTTCTCACTAGCACATTCCCATAGCTACACGTTTCGAACCATCAGGCATTCTCACCTTCGGTACCAGACTGATAAATACGCTTAGGTTTGTTCATTATTTTTTTAACACAGTGCCTGCAACAAGTGTCGTGTAGTTGCCCGATTCTCCAACTGCTACCATAACATACATTTAAATTAGGTTGGTTGAACTATATTAGTCAGTGTGCTCTACCCCTTTGTTCTTATTGATTTTTATGGTTTCTGGTTGTTCCAAATGATGTGGGCGACAGTGGTTACATGGCTACATAGGGACTGGGATTGCACTGAAAGGCCAGGGGGTCAGTAGATCGAAAGGCGGGGTTCTATGTAAGAATGTGCACTTCTTTATACAGTAGTCACAAGTTTGTTTCTCCAATAGTTTCAATGTACACTTATAAGAGAATATTAGTTTTCTGTTTTATTCAATTTGCTTTGCTGTATTCGGTTACAGGTTTTACAAAAAACTTTTCTGTATAACGTTTCTTAAAAACTTTCAGTTTTTTGCCGAAGTCATAGGGCGGTGCTGAAATGCTTAGATGTATTAGGTTAGACGTTTTATGACAGAATCCTCTATATGACTTTCCTTAGTCTTTCAGTTTTGTGCCTGAGTCAGAAATTGGTGCCAAAATATCTCTGCTAGGAGGCACGTGTGTGTGATTCGCCCTTCCGTGTGCTTTTTCAAGACACTAATATAGTAGTTCAATAGACAGTTGTTTGTTCATATCAACATTTCTTCTTTCAAAGTGATATTTGCATTAATCAAACATAGCAATCATATAGTAACAATCACAATGTTCTCTGTTCCTTAGTGATATTCTGATAAAGGATGAGTAATACATTCTTCCCTTTTAGGGTTCTGTTCTAGTCAATATACTCAGCCGTTCCGTCGGTTGCTACAAGGAACAGTGCAGCTGTTGGAAAGCTGAGTACATTGACTGGAACAGAAAGGGAAGAATATATCGCTCATCCTTTATCAGAATCCTGAAAACCCTGCAGCAACCAGCATAGAATAAAACTGGACTGCGGGAATGACGGATGTTTAGATCCGACTTGATTACCCGTTAATGAAAACAACTTACCTGAATTGAAGAACCACAGAAATTCATCTAATCAGCAAACAATATCACAGAGAAAATTATGATTGGTACTATATGATTGCAATGTATGATTAATGCAAATATCACCTTGAAAGAAGAAATGTTGATATGAACAAACAACTGTCTATTGAACTACTATATTAGTGCCTTGAAAAAGCCAAGGAAGGGCGAAACACACGCACGTGCCTCCTAGTTATGTTGGTACCAATTTATGATTTAGGCAAAAAACTGAAAAACTAAGGAAAGTCATATAGAAGATTATGTCATAAAACTTCTAACCTAATACACCTAAGCATTTGGGCACTGCCCTATGACTTAGGCACAAAACTGAACATTTTTAAGAAACGTTATACAGAAAAAAAATTGTAAAACCTTTAACCAAATACAACAAAGCAAATTGAATAAAACAGAAAAGTAATATTCATTAATAAGTGTACACTGAAATTATTGGAGAACCAAACTTGTGAATACTGTATAAAAAAGCGTACAGGCATACATAGAACCCCAACTCTCGTGTTACCATAACAACCCTCGACGACAATCAGTACTGCCCACGGGCAGCACGTAGACTGTGCATGGACAAACAACGTGACCCATTACTTTCTGATTCTGATTTGTTATTGGTTGCCATGGCTACCCTGACAGCCTTGTTGTTTGCGGCAGCCCGCTGCGTTTATGTTTAATTTGTCACTTTGCCATCCGCCGAAACAACATTTTTATATTGTGGAGACAGTCTGCTAATTACCCTGAACCTTAATGCTCATGATCCAGGAACAGCGCACACCGGCTGGCATCAGGCTTCGCTTATGAATGCCGACTCGACTGGTAAGAGTACCATTATCCCTTCTATTACAGCTTTGCTGTGTTTCCCTACCCTCAGTAGATCAATTATTCACAATACCCCATTCTCAACAAAATATTGAGTTGATGATTGTTACATTGAAGGTTTTAGGGTTGTACAGATTACTCTGGAGCCTCAGGTGACGTGGACAGCTTTACTGGGTTCGTAGGTTACAGGTAAGTACAATGGGAGTAGATATGGTATACATTAGACACGTCCTTAATATGAGAGACATTGTTCTTAATCTAAGATACATCCACCGGTCCCCCTGTGCTCAAGCTTCAGTTCCCAACTGACTCTCTGGAATATCAACAGCTTTACATAATAACATTCTACACAGCCAACATTCCATACTCAACCCTGTAAACTCAGAGACCCACATCAGAAACAACCAGATAAGGTAAAACCCAACAACGATCTACATGGGAGACAAGGAACGTTGAGTTTTAGTATCCTCGAAAACAGAAATACTTTTTGCCAGTCTCTGTTTTTTTAAAGTGCACCCTGAACATTGCTGCCTTATTACTTCGTATCTGTTTTGATCTCTTCCAAACCCACCCCTATAGATTTGCCTATTTTTTCAGGATGCTTATCATGATTCCTTCACACAAATATGCCTGGGACCAGAGGCTACTTTGAATCTTCTACCAGCCAACAAGTATTAAGGCACTACTTGGCCTTTTCTCATGCAATGTTAATATTATGTGCAAAGATGTGTAAAAAAAAGATTCACACATGCTATAAGAAATGAATCATGTTTATTTTGTAGAAATCGCCCTGATGAAGGACTGAGGTCCGAAATGCATCGATGACGTTGGCCTCTGCACTATGATTAAAGCAAGAAGAAGATTAAAAAGAAGATTTACATTTGCCATTTTGTTTTGGTGAAGATTATTGTTTCATCATTTATGAGTATCAAATGAGAAATATAAATTACCAATTGTAGTATTTGCTACTGCTCTTGGCGTCAACAGGTCTGGTTAATGTTTCACCAGACAACTTTTTTTGCCTCCAGGATCACAGAAAAGGCATCTTTCAGATCGTCATTAAGAATCTCATAGAATACTGCCACCTTTTTTCGTACAGGCCATGGGGTCTCAGTGGCCAGTTGGTTAAAACGGGGTCACACAATCAAGGATGTCTCTTTTGCCTTGGGTCAACTCCAACAGGTCCAAGTCCCTAGCTTGTGCCTTAAATCATGGGTCAAAGATCCTAGTAATTTCTGTGAACAGAGTGTCCAGATCATATAAAACTGGGCTGTTACCTTCTAGCAGAGAAAAGGAAGGCCTATGTCACCGCTATCCTGACAAGGTGAGGCAACATGTACGCCTCCTTGGTGGTGAAATCAGGAAAGTGGACTGCCTACATAGCATTTATTTATTTGCAAGAGTTGCACAATGTACACGGTTCCCCCAAGAATTGCCCAGGAGTAGCCAAAGGAAACGGTGTGGTATGTGCATGGGTACACAGGTCCTAAGGTTTGGTGCATCAAACTGTGCATCTGCTGGAAACAGATGTCCACTTTTCATAATATCCCGGTGCTGATGGATAGCCGCATTGGTGGCTGTCATGTCTGCTCTCAGGGTTGTTATAGCTTGCATTGGAGCAGCCATCAGGTTTTGAGCTGCCTCCATTTTCAGTGCAGGTGAACGTAGGCCTGCAACGTAATTTGGTGGTCGCAACTGCGACCCTGAGGTATCCCTTGCAATCCCTGAGGTCTCCCTTGCTATCCCTAAAAAAGAAATCAAAATGGAAGCTCCTGGGCTGTCGCCAGCGCCATGTGGCTCTTTCTTTCTGGAGTGGCTGGCTTTCTTGTTCAGGCCTCTTAAAAAAAACTGGGGGTTCCACAAGTGTAACACTTTGCACAGTAACCCTAAATAAGAAAGAATAGGAATAACAACTGTTCATTCTGGAATGCTATACAATTGCTAGGCTCATTAAAGGTTTATTTTAGGCACACTTCTGGGTGTGAGTCACTGATTTAGTCTGTTCGTAAATAACTCAAATTCACAATGCAGACAAAAACTATATGTGTTTCTGCTTTTCACAAGTTGCAGTTATAGCATGTTTTTTACTGCCGTTGTCTCTTGTATGATCATCACAAGACATCCCATCTCGGTGTCCTCGGTCACTTGACAAAATCCTTGTGCCTAAAGGCTTGTGTACAGTGTAGAAATGTTTGACCATAGTACATCAGTGGCCCTCGATTTCTTTGTGCCACAATGAATGCTTTGTTGTAATGTGTCTATCTTTCCTATCTCCCTGGCATGCTTTTCAGGATGTTTGTTTGCATGTATGATGTAACGAGTGCCCAGAGTACGGGATGCCGTTTGAGTTTACTGCTTTCCCTATGATACTCTAAATTCTTTAATACTCAGTTATAAACCCTCCCAATTGTATGTATTTTGCCAACCTCTGAAGCCTGAAATGTAGATCCACGCAAGCTTGACATGTGGCCATCTTTACACCAGATCTGCAGATGAACTGGACTGGTGTTAAATCTCATTTACCAGTTTATTGGTATCCACTACAGAGTGTAATTTGCTTTCTGACTTTGAGAACACTCAGACATTTAATCGTTCATTTTACTATAGTCGGTAAGATAGCTAAAGCTGGTAAGATAGCTCAGTGGGTTCAGCCCTCACTGCTGCAATGTGTGTGTGATCCGCAGAGTGCAGGTGCAAAAACAACTCAGCCTTTCATCCTTGTGAGATCTATAAATGAGTACCAACACAGGTTGGGTGATATTGTATGTATATGTATTCTATTAAATGCCCTTATATAATAACACATCATTATCATTTGGCCTTGGACGTCTGCTTGCATTCACAGTAATTTGGTAATATGGGCCTATACACACAGTGATTCTTTCTTGTGTGAAATGTATATCACATTACAGTGATATCATAACCATATTTATCATAGTGTGCTTAGGGACAATGCTATGTAATGCCACTTCCTGTTTTGTCAAGGGGTGAAAGGTTGTGTATCATCACTCCCTGTGATGTCACTTTGGGGTGGTGTCAAATCACATCACCTTCTATGATGTTATCAGAGGTCAAGGGTCGTGTGATGTCACTCCCGCTACCCCTGGCATTTTGGTGAAACAACTTACAATCTACCAGCTAGGCAGAAAAACACCAACAATCTGCACTAGTCAGAGGATTGAACAAAAAGATTGAAAGGAGGAGACACACCACCAGACTTTTGTGTATCAAACAAGACACTATGTTTTAACATATTGATTTACCTGATATCGGATGAAAACAGTCCAAACCTGGAGGAGGTAGAGGAATTAGGAGAACTCTGAACCGACAGAATGCGGCAGCAGAAAAATGTGGGCCTCCCCAATATTTCCAAAAGCAAGCATGCCAGGACCTAACCCTAATGGTATAAGGACGAGTTATAGGAAGGGAACACAATCATAGATGCAGGAATCCATAACGCTTTTCCCAGAAATCCGAGAAGAGTCATGAAACAGAGTCCAAATCCCAACAAAAACCAGATGACCTGATCCAAAGGAAAAGAGAGGGGGGGGTCGGGAATCAAAACAGATAGCTGTGAAGAAAAGCCATATCCAAAAATTGCAAGAGCCAAGGTTAAAGATCCGGAGTATCCACAAGAGGAATACAAGAAGTACAAAGCCACTCGAGAACTAAACAGTTTGAGATTTGCTGCAGTGCGGGACATTAGGGGCTACATTTCTGCAGCTGCGGTGCGGTTTCCACAGCCCAATAGTGACGTTTTCATGTGACATGTCATGTGACACAGCTGCTGCAGTTCTGCTCGGGACCTTGGTTAATGTAATACCCTGCACCGCTACTGCTCCCTGAGTCACCAAGGTAGGTGCCACACATGCAGTGTTGCACCAAGAGTATTGCTGCAGTGCCTTACAGCTATACAGGCACATATTGTGGACATAAACATCAGGAAAATGTATGTCATGGCATCTACTGTATGTTTCCCTTGCGTTACCCTAGAGGTGCAATTATAAACTGTATGGCTTTTATACATTTTTATAAGCTACTTGCAAACGTACCCATTCTCCGAACGGGTTCTGGAGACAAACATGATAACACTCTAATCAGTTGTTGAAAATCAATGATCCTGTAGGTCGCTGTTCTGATTTGCTTATCACTTGATGTGGTTTGCACCCTGAAGTAAACTGCACAGAGAATGGGCACGTGTGGCTGGCTGACATACCCCGGAGCAGACCTTGGGGGTAGGTATACTGGGACCTACTGTGCTCTCTCCCCAATTGTTTCCTTCCACTGGCTTGGTGCAGTTCGTTGCAGTGCAAATATCTCGGAAACCGTTGCTCTTAGGGCCTTGAAACGTGTTTTCTTTGTTCCTCGTGTCGTGACCGATCCTTCTACGACCACATTGATGTTTCGCCAATTTTAGGCAACTGTCTCATGTGTGAAGGTGCTGAAATCCAGGGAAAGGGTTGGAGTGTCCAAATGTCATGTAGCCAGTAACGTCTGGAGGGTCCTAACAGGTAACTAATAAGGAAGATTTGGTGCAGATTGGTGAAATGGTGTGGAATTGTATGATTAAAAATGCTTCGCCAAAGACAAAAACCCACAAACTAATTTTGATTTGTGTTGAATTTTGGGGAAAGGGGTGGGGTTTCCACATGTCATGTAGCCAATATTGTCCAGAGGCAATTAAAGTAGCGATTAAAAGTAATGATGCAATGTTTTTGCAGATTTGTGAAACCTTGTGGAATTGTATAAGGAAAATGCTTTGCCACAAACAGAGCAAACCCACACATTTTCACTTTTATAAATTTAGATAGATAGACTGATTTTTCCTAATACTCAATTTCACTACATTATTTAACAATGTTCTTGAAGTGTAATCCTCGTAGATCACTCTACTTTACTTAGGGCTCCCTTGCTATGCACAGGTTCTTGCCCTAATGCGTGGAAACTGTGGGAGGAGCTACTTAATGGTTTGGTGCCTTGAGGGCCATTCAAGGGATAAAAAGGCAGGCACTTCTTCCACAATACCCATACCAGGAACAGCCTCATATGAGAACAGTGACGCAGACCCACTGCTGAACATTGCAGTTTTGAATTTCAGATGTCTTGGACCTCACAGAAATACAGCTTCAAGGTTGGCACCTGTGTTTTATATATTTGTAAGTTCTTCCCTTTTGAGCTTGAAGTTCTGTGAAATAAACAATAACTCCCCCTTCCCTTATTCCCTCCCCTTATCCTGTTATTCCACTCCCCCCTCCCATTCATTGCAGGAGTTGTCTTGAGTCACAAAGGGTTCACCATCAAAGACTTTTTGTGAAGGGTCACCATCAATGGCTTTTTGCCAACGCTTGGACTTTTGGACACACTGACTCTTGGTGCTTCACCCCCTCAACTCTCATGCTGGACCTCCCCTGGATCTCATACTCAGGTTGGCTCTGAATCATGCTGTGCCCATAGTCACTGTGAATCCTTCCCTACATATGCTGTTCCCTTGCAACATTATGTGTTTCACTGAACTCTGCAACTGTTTTCATTCTCCCTTTTGCTTCTCTGCTCTTTTTCACTGTTTTCATTCTCTGTTCTCTTCTCCTCTCCCTTCCCCCTTGTCTCTCTCCTTCCCCCTCCCTTACTTTTCTATGCACTTACTCTATCAGATTTGTCCCTGGACCTAGTGTGATAGTAACAAAATGTGTCTCCTCCCTCTTACTTGTTACTCCACCCCCCAAAACACCCCCACTATCAGAAATGTCATCAGGCCTGGTATGACAGTCGCTTGTTTTGTTCTTCTCCCTCCTTTCTCTTCCCCTCTCCCTCACCTCGTGTAATTCTCTGGCTCTACCAGAAATGTTGTCAGGCCTAGTACGGTAGTCGCTTGTCTGTTCCCATCTCCTTCCTATCTATGTCTTAGCACTTGCACTATCTGGAATGTCGCTAGGCCGAGTAAGATAGCTAATTTCACATTCTTGTTGTTCATGGCTGGTAAGAATGTTTTGTATTTTCCCTTGTTCCCTCCCTTGTTGTGAAGCACTTTGAAAGACATTGTGTATAGGCGCTGTATAAATAAACTATCATATTATGTCAATGCACCTCCACTAAAAATATTCACCTGCAGCCACTAACCTTGAATCATTTACAATCTCACTGCCTCTCTGGAGCCCCATGCCCCTAGAAGCAGTAGCTGCTTCGACCATTGTCATGTGCATAATTATGTTTCGGACCATGCACAATGTTGGCAAGGTTTGATTATGATTAAAAAACATACTTACATCTAACACCTAGTGCAGGGCACAGCTTGCCTCTGCAGCAGCATGATCAACATATGCTTTGCATATGCATGTTGACAAAGGCTGATCGGGGAGTCTGTGTCACAACCTTCACTTTTGAGGTGAGGGGCTCAGCAGGCCTCCAGTATTGGTGATTGTATTGCTCCTCCTGGATTGATGCTAAGCTAGCACCAATGAAGGCAGTTTCATTGCCTGCTATGAAGAAAGAGCATGCCAACATGCCTGGGAATGAGTTTAAATGAAGTAGAATTGAAAGGCCTGCAATACAGTAGCTGTTAGGGAGAATTGTCATTTCCATACTAATTCCCTTCAACCTTCGAGACCCCAAGTTCTTTTGCTGGACTTAGGGCTTGAGACATTTTCCACCTGAGTGAATTTGGCCTTTTTCTCACTCTCTGGTGTGTTTTTCCTAACTAGGATTTTTGTGTTTTTCTGTTTTATGGATTCTGACAAACTCCATAGGCATCTGCTTTTGTATATTAACACAAAACACCTTAGGTGCAGTGACACTGAAAAGTCCCTTGGACGACTCTGAATGTTTACATATATTTTCTTGCATGAACTACCATTCCCAAGAATAGTAAGATGATCCCTATCTTACCTTTCTCTTTGTGAGGCCAGCACACACCACCCTATGTGGAGTGCTGGGGGGTTACTTAGTAATTCCTATCCCACTTCTCATGTAAATTTTTTTGTTACACTTACCTACCAAATGGCTGGTGGCAGTGATTTAATTTGTACTACCAGTCTGCATTTTTACTGCACTCTGAACCCTCAGCTGCAATATAGCACCCATGGGTGACCATTTTTTCAAAATGTCCCCTGTCTTCTTTTTTTCACCATTTTCTGTGTGTTCCTTATTTATGGGCTTTTACTCTGTTAGTTGATGCAGGTTTGAGTCCTTTGTGTGCTTTGCCTTTGGTGGGCTTCAGCCCTGAATCCCGCTGAGGCTCCAGTGTGTCTGGAAAGGCAGGATGTGAGGGAGGGTCCCTAAACTTCCCTGTCCTTTGTCTTTAGGTGTGCCTGGGTGAAACCAGTCCTGATTGGCCAGCTGGCTGTCCTGAAAGGACAGCCACCCTGCTGTGTGATTGACAGCATAGTCTGTGAATGAATGGGAAATTGCATAAAAAGCAAGGTTTTTGGGATAAGAGGCAGAGTCAATCACTGGAGAGGAACATTCAAAGAAGAAGATGTGACGAGAGACCACAAGCACCCTCCTGGACCGTGAAGTGCCTGATGAAGCCCTGAATCTTTGCTGACCCTGTTTTCAGATCAACCGGGAAGAACTGTACAGGATTACTTCCTCCCTTGGGCTGGTGAGACCAACTAGCCTCAAGACAAGCTTCCATTGGGTGCAATTCCCGACTTGCTGTGCCTCACCAGAGCTGCAGAAGCCCAATGCCTGGGGTCCTGTGACCACTGAAGAGTGCATTTTCTTGCAAAGTCCTAATCCAGTCCAATCTACATGGGCATCCAGAGGACCCTACAGCGACAGGAAACCTTGATCTCCAGAGTCACCTCACCCAAGTTCAGGACCAAGGAAGCAAGCTTCTTCCAACCAGAGATACTCGTTGTACATTGGCACAGAGGAAACAGTGCCACAACACAGAAGTGCCACTGAAACAAAGGAGATACATAGCTGAGAGTCTCTCTCCTGAGTACTGCAGCAGGAGTCCGCCAGAACAAGGGTCTGCTAAGCTGTAGCAAGGAGGAATCCAGCTGGAAAATGTTTCTTCAAATCACAGGTACTGTGGGGCTTGGGGTGTTCACCTTTTAGCCATTAGGTATGCTTCCTATCTTGCAAGTGCTATGTTCTACTTTAGAGTTGATACCAACTCTCCAGCACTGGACTGAACAGTGTTTGCTCTCTACAAAGTAGCTCACTTCAGTTACTGTGATTTCTGCTGAACTTACTAACTTAGTGAAGACTTTATCTAAGAAGAAGTGCATCAGAACGATTGACTTTGCACATTAACTTTGGCTGTCCTGGCTCTCTAAAGGGACCCTTCTAACCCTTTGACAGGACTTGTTCCCTCATAGGTTATAATTTTGGACACTATTATTGTTGGGATAAAAGTTAATCTGCCGCCCTTTGAGTGATTGTAATTGTTTTACACTGTGGAAAGTATGTTCTGAATCTGATTCTAACCTTTCCTTCCTTTACAACTCAATAACTGAACTGGTTACTGAAAATACATGCAATACTGACCTTAATTGAAGTCACACCTGTGTGCTGGAAAATGTGCTAGCATAAAGTATTGTCCTTTACAAACTGAATCCAAACTTTGATTGAATGTTACTAGTGGATAAACCTTTTTAAAGAATACTTATTTAAACCTTGTGTATATTATAAATAAATATTTATATATAACTTTAAGTGTGTAAGTGTTACTTGGCTACTTGTACACACTGATTTCAATTGTACAGCTCTACAGCTCGCATTACCCCTCTTAAGATAAGCCTGGCTGCTCAGTCACACTACCAACTTGTGTGGTACAGGCCTATATTAAAAGGTGGGTTACCTAATACCAAGCAGATAACTCTTGTGTGGTCCTTACCAGTTGGACTGCACTAATTCTTACCTAACAGTAGCGTTATATGAACTTCTCAAATGGAAAGGAAAATGAACCTTCCATACAAAGCTCTGCCTTTGTTTGTTCGATTTAACGTGTATATACTTGGTGCTTTGTCCTTTGTAGGGACAGCGAATTAAAATGCAAAACAGCCCCGAAACACACCCAGAGTAGATAAATGCAAACAAGGCATTTAGTATTAAAGGGATTCTGTGAATGTAAAGCTCTAAAAAACCTAATGAAGTCTGTTCTCCTTTTTTGCTGTTCAACTCCAGTTGTTGATAAAATATGTCAGCTTGGGGACAGTGCGATAATATTATCTGCCAAGGCTATTTATCAGCACAGCCAGCCTCTCAAATGCTAAATGAGGGACTCTTCTAAATGGCTGCAGGCAGCTGCATCTGACATGGTGTCTGGCTTTAATGTGGCATGTTTGTTTTCTCGTCAGGCTCTTCATCTGTGACTGACTTCTTATCTGCCTCTGTTATGAGATTTCTTCTTTTTGTTGTCTTCCCATTTGCTCTGAAACCTTACAGAACTGTATCTCACTCATTCTGCACTCGTCAGAGGGAGGAAAACGCGCAGGCATTGACTGAAGCTCTGCCGTAGGAGCCTCCATGACAGTTATCATAGCCAGTCTAACGGTATTACTATTACTGTAATATTTTTAAAAACAAATTAAAAAAAACGATCCAGAAAGACCGCTCTGTGACCACACAGAGTGGTCTTTCCAAATTGAACTGTCAGGATCCAGAAGGGGCCGCAATGGAGAACGGGTAAGTGTGTGTGTTGCATGTGTGTGTTTGTTTATTTTCTGGAGGGTGAACTCCCCTCCCCCCTCGATTTTGAACAAATCCCATCATGGGAGGGTGCGGGCGAGGCAATGCAGGTTTTTGCTTTTTGTAGGCTGCCCAAAATCGGCCCAAAAAAATCGGTCTTTTTGTTGGGTGACCTACAAAAAGCAATATTATCATATAGATCCGGTAAAACTAGCATTGTCAAAGCCAGAAGTGTGGGCCTTTGTACAGAAATTGAATTTTGAAGCATGTGCACACGAGCAGTGTGTGAGTGACCGTAACATTGTAAAGAGCACCACATATACTGCCATCACATGTATAGTGCTTACTTAAATGCCCCAGAAATGCTCTCTTACCCTTGGCAGAGTTATCATACGTTTGGTATGGCCTAAGTCTAGGTACTGCCAAATTTGACAGGTGCACTCTGAAAGACCCCAATAATGCCATCATATGCCTGGTATTGACACTTTAAGTTGCTTTCATATTTCAAATGCAGCCTGAAATGCACTAACTGTGCATCATGTGGTATACCTGTTAATTTGTGATATTCTAAATGGAGACTCACCTGCCCCAGTAATGAAATCACAAGCATGGTATAATCACTATGTTTGTGAAATAACTTTTCATATGCCTGTGCTGCTGCCATACACCAACTTCGGCCTCAAATGCCCAATAATGCAATCTTTGACCTGGCATAGTCACTACAGGTAATATATACCCGCACTTGTGTGGTGGGATCGAACATATGCTCAGAGCAATATAATAAGCCCCAAAAAGGTCAGGATATGCCTAGTAAGTCCCCATATGTAATGTACTGAAACACAGGTGATGTCAACTATGACCTCAGTTGCCCCAACAGTCCCTTCATATGCCTTTTAAGCCTTCATATTGAAGGCTAAGCCTGGCAAGAGCAAATATCATGAGCCAAGTACGACCACAAATGCTATAATGAGTTCCCTTTTCAAAGAACAATCTGGCACTATTAAACCTAGTATGTTTTCTCTGTTTATAAAGCATGGGAATGTCCCTTCAAAAAAAGTAATAAAGAAAATGCTGACCTCCTTACAGGAAGCTTCCCTTCCGTTCAGGAGGTTCCAAATAATTGTATTATTACCAAAGTATATTTCCTATACATGTGGATAAATCGCATATAAATAGTAAAAACAAATATAAACATAATTTCAAATATATCTAAAAAACAAAAAATATGTATTATTATTGGTTACAAAACCTTTAACAATCTGTCAGATTAAAATTCCTAAAACATTTCATGCAAGTAAAATATTTCATTAAAAAAACTCACATATTATATATACTGTTAACCTTAACACAAAGATGGAGATAAAAGAGAACATTTCCATATTAATGTACAGAAAAAGGTTTGTTATAAAAGATCTCCCAATAATTTCAGTGCTTTGATAAATCCTACCACCGCAATCAGATCAGATAGAAGATTTCCCATTCAAACAATAAAACCACAGCGCCCTTGTACCACTTGTAGTAACACCAGTTACAAGTTTCCTAAAATGAACAGTACGAATACCAGCGAGAGCAGGGCAGGACGTTCCTAATTGCTCCATCATTTCAACGTTACCGGATTCATTACAGAAGCGACACAAGGCTTCATTGGAACCTTTTTTTATTGTATTTGATCATTTATTGTCTCGTTGGGTGCAGATTTAATCTACATTTAATAAAATCATTTCTCACTTGCCTATTGTGATATAACTTTAAACATAAAGCTACAAGCCCCGCTTTTTGTGATCAAAATGAAGGTGATCTAGAGTAGAATAATTATGAATCTCATCCATTGTATTGCACCAATCCCAATCAAATAAACCATTTGTTACAAAGTTCGAGCAAGCAATCGATTCTGCCCTATTGACACCAATCCCAATTAACACAAAAACACAGTGTGCAGTAAGGTTTGCTTCTTAATATTGATGCAGCGGTGGAGGAAGGCAAGCTCAGAATTCTCCTCCAGATCAAAGCTTTCAACCTTGGGAGCAGATCTCGAAAACCAGGAATCCAGAAGCTCTGTTCCTTATAACATTTTTGGGATGAATTTAACACAGAGAATTTTAAAAAGGGGATCATCGAACATTTCCCATATTTCCAATCTATTTTTTTGAGCTGATTGCATGGCAAATTCATTCGTTCCCATATGCTTAGTTCTTGATTTATGCCTTTTTTCAAAAATTGGGAAACCCAAATAAATAAAATGATCTACCCTTTCCAGTTTTCTTTCTTTAACTTTATCAAATACCGCCATTACATCGGTTGATGCCATGTATAGATGTTCCACTTTCTTGCCCAGGCTTTGCGCTGCAAACGTTTTAGGATGAAACCATTCAAATTGGTTCCACAGAATTGAGTAAAACCTGTTTGTCATCCTTGTAATCGTCCAGTGTCAGACATCCATTTGTGTAGATGGGGAAGCAGCACAGAGGCAAACATATTACTGTTGGCTTCAAGAATAGAAATGGGCCGACAGTTTTTTGGATCCTCCTTGAACATTGCTTTCTTGGCAAACCACAAATATCATTTGTGGTTTGCCAAGAAGCCAGCATGGCATTATTCTCTACAATATATTTAAATATAATTGTTAAACTAGTACACCAAACAACAGGCTTCGCTTTAGATAGTAGATTACACAGTTTGTTGGGTCCCGGTGCGCCAGAATTACCTGAATGCCTAATTAGGTAAAATATGAATTCTTGATAAAAAAAATAATTCCAAACTCTATTAGTTTCATACAAAGGGCAGTTAAATTCATAGCCTTGCTCTACACCAAAAACATTTTGGTAATATTCAACCCAGACCAGCTCTGCCACAGTGTTAAGTTGTTTGCTAGACTGAGAAGCCCCCATTTTATTAATAAATGTACACCCTTTTTCCAATTAGATTATGCTCATCCAGCTAATTTTACCACAGAGGTGCCTTCCACACTAGTAACGCCAAATAGTTTCTTAAGGTTCCTAACTAAAACATGTTCCACCCTCTTTTGGTCTGCCACCTCCTGATCAAAGGTATGGGAGTACCACCCGGAAGTACCTCCTGATCAAAGGTATGGGAGTACCACCCGGAAGTACCTGGGTTTAATCTAGCATGTTTCAATGAAGGGTTGTCACTGAAGTGCATTTTTAGAAAATCCTCAAATTTTGATGAATTATTTGTGTTCATTTTCCACTCCAATGTAGTGTTGCATAAAGTGACTATTTCATGTTAAAACACACTACTTTCCTCCCATTCAACACAATGCAATTATTAGCTAGATTAACAGTCACCTTTGGTGCCCTGTCCAAAGCCCCTATATCCACCCTAAGGTGAAACTCACATTCTAACATGCAGTGAAAACTAAAAGGAATTGAATAATTTTAAAATCATCCATAAATACGTAATCTAAAACTGATTGTGATTGACCATGTGACCAAGTATGATGATCAGGAATATCTCCTGCTATTGGACCATTTAGCATAAATAGACACTTGAGACAGTTCGACCACTTGCATCCCCACCCTTGCTTAACCGATTGCTTGTTACCAGATGGCACTAACATGTTGGATTTGTTTGTGCTCTCTTGCATGCGTTCAAAATTTAAATCGCCACCCATCAATACCAAACCTAGATCACACTTGGCCAACCACACACTAACAACGCCTGTTAGCTTTCCAGTCACCACTTACATGGGGCTAATCCCTTGATGCCAATACACATTGATGATAAGGAGATTCCTAGCTTCACCGGCAACTTGAGCACAATCTGTGCCTCCAACACCCCAAAAGGGATCTCACATGAGTTAATCTGAACCCCGTACAGGTTTTGATAAAAGTTAGAAGATCCCCTGCCAGATGCCCTCAAGAGCCCTTACATGCTGATTGAAATGCTGCCTGGAAACCATCAAGGGCCGGGCATTGAGTCAACCAGGTCTCTTGTAATAGGATGATAGAGAATCCTCTAAAAGATTTGCACAGTACTTCATTCAGGAAGAGCTTTACACTCCCACAAGATGTCCAGGTCAAATAACTAAGATCAGCAGAACTGCTAAAGTTGATAGACGGTCCTATAGCCCATGAACAGTCGCAACAGATTAAAGGGGGAATCATACACCTACTGGGGCGATGAGACTCTATAACTTTGTGGGCACCATCATGACAGGAGATAACAATGCCCTTTGGTCGCTCAATAGGATTTGAACACCTTCTAGAGTTAATACTCAATTGGGCACTCTCATAGAAAGGTATGATGTCATAACCCAGTTGTCTTAAAATCCAATCATAAACGATTTCTGAAGTGATATCAACAATAGCCTCCTTCATAAAATCCACACTAACTCGGTCCTTAGTCTAGATTGCTCTTAAGTTTGGAATCTCAGCTATCAGGGACAGAACACAAGAATGATTGAGAGCAAATCACCTGTTCTCAGGATGAAGATATATACCAATTGTTTGAAGCCAGTCCTTTGTTGTTGGTGTTTTGCTCCCTTCTAACTGTACTCTTGACCTACAGGCTTTCTTAACTCAGGACTCCTTAAACATCTATCACCTCTCAACGATATTCTGGCTCCCAATTCCCACTCAAAGACACGCAAGATATTATTAAGTCTGATCCCATTTACACATTTCACACTGATAACATGCAGAGTTACATAGGGGAGGTGGAAAAGAATCAGCTGGAACAAGATTACTCATATTTCTTGCTAGCTAGTCTGACTCCCAAATAGACTATATTACCAGTACACACTTCGAGAGAGGAAGGGCCACATACAGAAATAGAGCGTAAAGGGGAACCATTATTTCTAGGAATACAGCATTATTTCTTGTCGGCATATCCCCACCCCTTGTTTCGTTATTGCCAAATATAAATAATGTCAGGTTTTAGGAGCATATTTCCTTATTGGATGCATGACTAGTTACAATAGTAAATAGTGGCGACCACTTTACTAGACACAGAAGCTCCACATCGTTAAACTAAAGCTCTAACCTCTAAGGGTAGAGATACAACAGAAGTGTGCACAGAAGTATTAACTTCAGCTTGCCTCATCGACTGAAAGACACCCATAGGGGGAGCAGAAACTTAAAGTTCCTCCGAGTGGGCACACAGCTGATGATCTTTGTTTGCCTTACCAACTTGTTTACATTGATTACCAAAGAAATCTGACATATTTCAGGAGCCTATCTCTGAGCCTATCTAGGGATCTAAGAAATGTCCTAAAGGATCTATTCAGTTTTTTAGATTTGAGGTTCTTAGATTTGTTTTCCCTTCACCACATTTGAATTCTCCTCTTTTGAAAGGTCAATAACGGAATCAGTCACCCTTTATATCAAAATTGTCCTAATTTTATTCCATCATCAACCTAAAATGCGTTTTGTTAATGGTGCTAAAGAGCCCCTCTGCAACCTTTGTTGACATGGGCTGCCTCCTGATTCCACAGTGTCAACATCCTGTGGGTGCCCGCCCTTGCTGGGAGCCTACTGTTGTTCACCTAAGGAGTCCCGTAGTGAATTAGGTTGCCAGTCAGTTAGGGCTTCTGAGCCCGATCCCACTATTAAATTAGACGATTGAAAGAACTCTTTTAATTTTAAATGAATATCTGAACGGTGCAATTGGATTTCAAAAAAGAGGAGTGGATTTTTGTTTCTTGCTTGATTCCTTCATAGAGGGAGAGCAGGGCACATACAATTTGATTTATTTCCTGTATTACATGATCCTTTTTGTCCCGCATTACCTGATCTATATATCTCAACATAGTTAATATAATGGGTGGGAGCACGGGTTCTGGAGTAGGAGAATAGGACGTAAAAATATTGTTTGAACATTTACTGATTGATCAGCTTCTGAAAAAATGGGAAGGGTGCAGGAATAAGAATTGCCCATACTTACATTGCCCTGTTGTGTAGAAGATTGAGCAGAGGGTAGGATCCCTCCTTGTGATGCTATTTGAAAGTCTGGAATGTTCAACAGTTCCAAATTATGGATTGTATCAGTGGGGGAGCGTCGGGAGGGCAACCAGTAGATCTCCCACAGAGGGGTCTAGAAGCATTAGGATAGGTTCCTGTCTTGTCCCATATTTCTGGATGGCATTGAAGTAGGAAGTGATAGCTGCCGAATTCTGTAGAACACATAGGACTGACTTCCCAGACTTGTCGTTTAATCCTAGCTCCCTCAGCCCATCCCACCCGTTGCCCTCCCAATGGGGATGAAGGAAGGGGCAGATTGATAGTCAGTTGTAAAGCTTGAGAGGCGTCCAGCAGGTTTCATTCTGCAGGTTGCCAGTTACCATATTACTCCTCAGGTTATACATTTTGCACCCCTCTAATGGCTACTTTAAGTCCAAAACTGAACAATAGCTAAGAGTAACATTGACAGCGCATAGCAGCAACCCTCGAAACTGTAAGAAAACAATAAAGCACCTCTGCTGCAGCCACAGAGCCCTCTGAGTAAGGTTTCAACAACAGAAGCCTAAATTCAAAGTGCCGACTCCACCTCCCAGCTCTAAGTACCATACACTTGCAATGACATTTATCTGTCAAGCGAGGAGGTGTTCATGATAAATAGATCCTTGCGAGCAGGGCTTGAGCGCAGAAGTGCAGGAGAGCTTGCATGCTTGAGCTGGGTGGAGTCTTGCGAACTTGAGCTTGAGCGCTTGAAGAAAAAGAGCTGCTTGGGTGCTTGCATGGAGGGTTATTTAAGAGCTTGTGTGCTTAAGTATTTTGAGAGCAGAGACTGGATAGCGCTTAATACGCAAACCACCAAAACCAGGTTGGTACTTTCAACTTCTCACTGTAGCCGCTGCCGCAGAGCTGGTAAAGCGCAGTCATGATAAAGGCCACAACTCTGTGCTGAAGTTAGGTTTTAGTAAGATTCCAGTATCCTCAAACAGGAAAGCTCTGCCTCCCAGAAACAAAATGGAAATAGCCAACAGACTCCAGAAAACACTTCTCCGCACTGCGCTAGGTGCTGAAGTGATGTTTTAGTAAGATTCCAGCATCCTCACACAGGAAAGCACTGCCTCCAAAATCACAATGGAAATAGCCAACAGACTGCATCAAAAAACTCCAGCAGGGAGGCCACCAGGGGGTGCACAGCCAATGACAGCCTGAGTGCAGTGCTCCCGCCCAACTGGGCCGTTGAGGGACCTGAGCGCCCCTTTAATGCACCCCCCGGGAGATTGCAGTGGGCGACTTGGGGGGCTAGACTCTGAGGAACCTCTGGGAGAAAATCAGAGACTCGGAGGCCCCGCAAAGCAGTACAATAAGGAGTCCCCGGGCTTGACTGCATGCAACACACCCCGGAGGCGTGACTCTGAAGACGCGGGCCGCTGCCAGGGATTGGAAGAGAGAGCCCCCGGAAGATGCAGCGATCCAGTGGGGGGGCGGTTTGGGCTCTCTGGATGGCCTCAGACCCCTCCACGTCTTCGTGCCCCCCCACCCTCTGGTGGAGAAGACATTGTCGGGTGAGAGGGCTGGGGGCGGGGCTTCAGGAGCCCGTCACACGGGTGCGGGCGGAAGGACCCAGAGAGGGCCCCGCCGGGGGCAGCGCAGTCGGCGCTGGGGCTGGTAAACCCCCCCCCCCCAAGCAGAGAGAACACCTGCAGACGGACAGATCGGGCGGGGAGGCCCCCAGGGCCCATGATGAAACAGCATAGGTGGTGCCGGGGCTTGTCTGTGCCCTGCCCCCACCCAACGCTACGGGAGAGACGATGCTGGAGAGCTGGACTCGGCGCGGGCAGATCGGAGGTGGAGTCCTAGTAATTCCTCTTGTAAGGTGACAAGGGGCCCCCGGAAACGGCAACAACAAGGCCTGGCACAGCCCTGGAGAGGGGAGACACTTTGTTGTAAGTAGTTCCCCCTAGATGAAAGCAGCCCTGAAGAGGCAAGGAGGGCGGCCTTCAAACATTAGCTTGGAAGAAAGGGGCAGGAAAAGTGGGGGCTCCAGGAGCAAAGACCCCCCACCAACCCACGGATAGTGCTTGGGGTTTGAGGGAAGGCGCGGGGCCTAGCTATACCCCTCTCCCTCCTGTAAGGTATGTCAATACTGAAGACATCCGACTAGAAGGGGGTGCTGCACCCCAAGACGGCGAGGCCCCCCCCGCAGACCTTACTGGTTGCACAGAACAGTGTAAGTCGGCCACCCCGGCCTTGTCTGCCCCGTGGGCCCACGGTGGTCATCCCTCTCGGTGCCCACTGCAAAACCCCAGAGGGAACACGGTAGAACAATATTGCGGTGGATCAGCGAGCCAACCCGATGTGCTGACCTTCAGGGACGCCAGTGGGGCGACCGGTGGAGGGCACAAACGCTATGGGAAAGGAGACCCCCAGAGCTTGATTCGGGGGAGGACACGTGCCTTGAATAGGCCGCCGAGGAGAAGCGCTGACCAGAAGTAACCGTGGAGGGTAGATGGCTCAACTCAGACCCCTCAGAGGCTGGACAACAGCAACTTCCCACATCCCTGAGCCCAGGGGTGGAACTTCGGACCCGTCCAGACCATGCCCGACTACCATTACAGAGCCACATGAACTGGAATGAAACTCTACAGAGGTATCGCTTGTACGAGGCTGAAAATACCCAGAATAATCTGATACACGTGGAGGGATTGACCCAGCAGGGAGCTAGCCCTATGGACCCCTCAGCAAAGGAAAAGGGCTTTGCCTCTGTCCTCAAAGAAATAAAGGACATGAGATCGGGCATCGCCCAGAAACTTGAAAAAATGGACCAGAGGGTCGATAAGGTTGAGGATTAACTACTCCAGCTTGAGACCAATCAATCATCATCCGCAGCCCTAGAAGGACAAATAGACATAAGATTGGCGGCACCGGAAAGGAAGGATGAGGAGAGATCTATACAGATGGACGATTTTGAGAACAGGGAGAGAAGGAACAACCTGCAGATTTTTGGGGTTCCGGAAGCGGAAGGGGAAACGGAAAGAGACATATGCCGAGTGGTGAGAGACATAATCAACCTCCTCTTCGGGAACAAGCTAACTACAGAACCCACGATCGACAGAGCGCACAGGGCGGGGGGCACGTCAGGGGTGCCCTATCCATCCTGGTGCGTTTCCACTATTACAAGGAAAAAACAAAGGTTGTGGAGGAGGCTAGGAAAGCCCTGGAGATCACATATAACGATGCAAAGATAACAGTCTTCTAAGACCTCTCAGCGTACACCCTGGCCAGACAGAGAATGTGCCGCTCCCTGACCCAGCATCTGAGAGATAATGGTGTATGTTATAGATGGGGTTATCCCTTCTCCTTGGCTTTTGAACATAAGGGGCAGAGAGTAAATTTGTTTACAGAAGAGTACATAAAAGGAGCAATTCAAGAATACGTGGAGGACCTGAACGTATGGGGAGGCCAAACAGGGGTGGCGGTGGTGGGGGCAGGAGGTCAGGAGAGACTGCAAGATAGAAGGAAGGTGTCGGGTGCCAGGAAATACAAGAAACTAAATACGCCCCCACTGACAAGTGACAGAGGGCGGAGGAGCCCCGAAGGATGAAGATAATGATATCCCAGCCTTCAGCGGGGGATGGAAGGAAGTCTGGAGGAAAATCCCTCAGACCATGGTTCCCATGAACGACAAGTATGAAGAAGGCAAAGGGGGACTGTGGACTAGGGGATAGAGAGGGGGGGCTCAATGGTAACAACAAAATTTGGTAATACCCAGTTATGGGCGGGCACTTTGGTGGTCCTGCCACACACCAGTAATGGTTGAACTAATTGACTGGGCACCGGGGAAGGAGGGAGGGGGGTAAAGGTATCTAAAGGTTATACAGTTGGGGGTGGTGGGGAGTTATGGCCTGGCAAGTTGTGGTCATGGAGAGAGGCCATTTGGCGAAATGTTTAAGTTCACTGGGAGGGAGAGGAAGGAGGGGAATTGGTGAAGGACTTGGAAACAATGGTTTGGATGAGACTATGAGAACACTGGCCAGGCGGTATGCTGATTTGGGAATGAAAAATGGTTGACTACCCAACGCCGCTGGAGGTGGAGGTGGGCTCTCTGAATGTCAGGGGATTGAACTCCCCCACTATAAGATCCTTGCTATTGAGAGAATTCCGTAGAGCTGAACTGGACCTCCTCTTCTTGCAAGAGACTAATTGGGTAAGGGAGGCGGAACCCAATTTGAGGGGGGCTCTATCGGGGAGGTCATATGTGCATCGTATAACTCTAAAAAAAAGAGGCGTGGCTATCCTTCTGGCTAGGGAGGTGGGCTTCTAAACAGAGGCAAAGCTGAAGGACCCAGAGGGGAGATATTTGATGTTGAAGGGAACCCTTCAAGGTGCCCCACTGACGCTGGTGGTTGTCTACGGTCCTAACGAAAACCAAGCAGAGTTTTGGGAAGGGGTGAAAGAGAAGCTCCAATTATTCGTTCATAGTGGGGGGGGGGATTTCAACATGGTCCTGAACCCCGGGACGGATAGGAAGAGACTGGGGCCCCAAATTACCCGGTTGTTTGATGACCTCATGGCACAAAGCTCATCCTTCTTGATACCTCACTGCGTCCATATGTTGTAGGCCATATAGTAGACCCTGTCCGATGGTCAGATCATGATCTGGCCCAGGTCTCGATAGAGGGGGAATGGAACTGTAATAGAAGGGGCAGCTGTAAGTGTAATGACTCCCTGTTGAAAGATCAGGTGATCACAAAAACAATGTTAGATAATATAGTGAAGTACTTCGAACTTAACGACAATGGTGAAGTGAGCGCACATATACTATGGGATGCATTTAAGATGACCATCCGGGGAACCCTAATTAAAATTGAAGCCCAAAAGAAAAGAGAGAGGGAAGCCCGCGAGAAGACCCTATGGGAAAAAATAGCCCAACTGCAATCGGGTGGGTCCCCTGGATGGCCCCTAGACCATGACTGGGTGTCTGCTTTGGAGGGATACAGCCTTGGGGAGGGTGGTGGTGGAAGGGATGGATGCCCCAATAATGGAGGAGGAGGTGGAGTGGGTTATTAAAGGGATGAAGAGTGGATCTGGCCTGGGGGAGGATGGATTTTCAGTAAAATTCTACAAGACTTACCGGTCCACGCTTTCGCCATACTTGGCGAGGGTGTTCAATGGGGTCCTTGATGGGGATATTCTCCCAGAAACAATGATGGGGGCCATAATAGCAGTCCTGCCGAAGGAGGGAAGGGTCCCGACCAAGTGCTCCTCCTACCGGCCGATATCGCTCCTTAATATCGATGTCAAAATCCTAGCCACGGTAATGGGGAAGAGGATGGAGGGGACTATGCCCACTCTAGTTCATGGAGACCAGGTGGGTTTCATTGGGGGATTCCAGGGAGCTGATAATATACGCAAAATGCTCGATTTGATGCACTACGCCCGAGAAGCTGACCTGGACACGGCCCTGCTTTCAATAGATTCAGAGAAAGCATTTGATAGGGTCGAGTGGAGGTATATGACACGTCTTCTCCAGAAAATGAGCTTTGGGTCCAATATTAGAAAATGGGTAGCAGCGTTGTACAGAGCCCCAACAGCTAGGGTCCAGGTGAATGGGGAGCTGTCGGCTCCATTTCCCCTTTTGTGGGGCACAAGGCAGGGGTGACCCTTGTCCCCCCTGATATATGCACTAACAATGGAACCCCTCGCGATAGCAGTGAGAAATCGCATGGGTATAAAGGCAATAAAAAGGGGGGAAGTCTAATTCAAACTCTCATTATTTGCATATGACATTCTAGCCTACCTGGTCGACCCACGCCAATTGCCCCCTCCTCTCCTGTCTTTAATAGCATCCTTTGGGCAATTCTCAGGGCTAAAAATAAATAAATCCAAATCCAAGCTACTTCCTATACGAACCCGTGACACATGGCTGGACACTCTTGAAGTGTTTAAGGGGATTGGCGTGGAGCGAGAGTCCATCCGCTATCTGGGACCTCTCGAGGCTCACCTCATCGAATTACGACCCTGCCATGGCGGAAATCAAATCGGACATGCAAACATGGAGAACTTTGATTCTTTCCTGGTACAGTCGCATGACGGCAGTGAAAATGACTGTTCTGTCAAGACTGCTGTAACTCTTCACAGCCCTTCCCATAGTTATCCCAGAACAGATCTTTTATGACCTCCAGAAAGTGGTATATGATTTCATCTGGCAGGGCAAACCTTTGAGAACTAAGAGAACTGTTCTCACTTTACCCAAGGAGGAGCGGGGTTTAGGATTGCCGGATTTCCGGTTATATTTTAAAGCGGCCCAGTTAAGGGTACTTCTAGAGCACATGAAAGAGGGGTGGGGCACCTACTGGACCTATTTGAAAGATATGGATGCCCACCCTCTCAAGGTGAGAGACCTCCTTTGGGCCCCGCAAAGGGCGATTCCGAATAAGATGCTGAACCACCCGACATTGGGGGTACTTTGGTCCATTTGGAGAGAGGGAGCCCACTCCAGCCATCTGTCCACGTGGCCCTCACCATTCACTTCACTATGGGGTCCCATAATCTGGCTGGGTCGCAGGGGATTCAAAAATGCTCAGGTGTGGTCTGATAGAGGTCTGGAATGGGCGGGACAATTGTTCTGAGAGGGAGAATTCTTACAATATGAGGAAATAAAGGAAACTTTGGGCCGGGATACAATCTCAATATTCAAATATCTTAGGCTGAAAGGAATTTTGTGCTTCCGCACTTTGGGGCAAAAACATAACAGACTCCTGACCCCCTTTGAGAAAATGTTGGACTCTGCAGATTCGAGACGTGGGATGGTATCTAAAATGTATACATTCTTAAATGATAACAACTTGTTGGTGGGGAGAGGGTTTCGTGATTTAGCTATCGAAAATGTATCGGGGGGTTTCACCCTTATGCCCTAAAGGATGTAGGTTGGTGGGTACGAGGGTACATATGTGGTGACGGTGCCCAAAGGTCCAGAAATATTGGGAAAGCATCATAGGGTGGATGGCAGAGGTTACCGGAGAATCGATACCATGAGACCCACTAACAATCCTGCTGGGTCTCCCCCAAGTGACTCCGACGTGTATAGATACCCCAGGATGTGGGAAACGATGCTGAGGGCGGGGAGGGTGGCCCTGGCACAGAAATGGAAGTCCCCTGTAACTCCATCCAAGGAGGATTGGCAGACAAAACTTGAAAACATGTTCCTCATGGTCAATGATGATTCCAGCGCATTCATACAAAATTGGGAAGGGGTCCTACAATCGTGGGGTTGGGAAATATATTGAAACTCGAGTGCCATTCGAGCCAGGGTGAGGAGGCCGACGGGACATGATATAGAAGGCGATTAAAAAGACTGATAACATTGCAGAAAAGGGGCTCACGGTCCAGCACTTGGGTATAAGCTCTTAGGCTAATAGTAGTTCGATCTTTGGCGAAGTCCTCAGTCCCTGAAGGTGGAACTTGTTTGAATGTCCTTACTATTGCACATTATTGTGTGGTGTTTGTTAGGGGTTTCAGTTGGAGGAAACCCAAGTTGGGGGGGTTTGAGTTAGGGAGGGGGGGCAGGAGGGAGGGAGGAATAGTCTGGAGGGGCATCACATGTTTTTGAGAAAAGTATGAGATTGGCCCCGCTGGGCTCTGTGTGTTGTTGTTTATTAAAATGTCAATAAAAACTAAAGTAAATAAAAAAAAACTCCAGCAGACACAGCAGGCCGTGTCTGCCCACTTCTACACTTCTAAAATGATTTCAAACATTATGTGGGGCAGGGAAGCACGCAGTAGGGTTGTTTGCATTTTTAACATTTAAAAAAAAAAACATGGAGACAGCTTTACAAGCCCAAAATTCAAGAGCATGGGTTCATCAATGACAACGTTGCCAGTGCAATTCCCCTTGTTGGCATGAGTATTTTCAAACTGGAAGGTTGAGTTGTGTGTTGGGAAGAAATAATTCACATTTTAAATGTTTACAAAGTCTTTTTCTTGTGATGTCATCATGCAAAATACTATATTTTTAAAATGGAGAGTCAGTTGGTCAGTTGGTAGAGCACGGGTATGGCAAGGTTTCCAGTTCAAGCAGTTCATTGGTGTAACAATATTCAAACTGATATATTGAGAGGATTTAGGTAATATTTGTAATGGCCTTTTCACTCTTATAAAAATATTGTTTTAACTTTATTTCCATTCCAAATGGCTTAAAGAGAATGACCAGCACCTTTCTTAATCCCAAACAGCATTGCTAGTTCTCAGATGCATCTTCATCCATTACACCTTTGACCTTCATGTCATAATGCAAAAAGCTCTGCATTTGTAAGAGTGGCTCAAAGGATAGAGAGTGGTGTTTGCTAATGGCAAGGTTTCTGGTTTGCGCCTACTAATTGGCAGGCAAATAATCAACCTTGCAAGTGAAGCTGTGCACTCGGAGGGAATGGATAACATTTTGCATATTGTTTGATATTATCGGAATATTGTTTAGACCAGCAAATGTATTCATCACAACCAACATTATTAGTTCTTGGGTGCATGTTCCTCCATTACACCTTACGCTATGCTTTTTTTTTCAAACGAGACTCAGTGGCGCTTTGGTTAGAGAATGTGTTTACTAAGGGCAAAGTTGAAGATTGAAGTGACATTAACATGTTTATTTCCATTACAAATGGTTCAAAGTGAGAGACCAGCACCTTTTTTTCCCCCAATTGGAATTGCTAGTTCTGATGTTCATCTTAACTCATTACACCTTTGACTGCTATATCATGAGGCAAAAAGCAATGCTTTTGGAAAGGAGACCCAGTGACTTTGATGCTAGAGCATGGGTTTGCCAATGTCAAAGTTGTCAGCTCAAGGTCTTTCCGTGGTTTCAAAATATTCAAACTGGTAGGCTGATATATGTGTTGGAAGGACATTATTTTTTTTAAAACTTTTTTACAAATATTGTTTTCCTTTATTTCCATTACAAAGGGCTCAAAGAGAGTGAACAGCACATGTCTTTACATTAACTGGCATTGCTGGTTCCCAGGCGCACCTTCATCCATTGCATCTTTGACCATGTTATAATGCAAAAAGTAGGTTGGCAGAAGCAAGAATCACCGGCACAAAAGTTAGAACATGGGTTTGCAGTTGGGAACGTTGATGCTTAAAGTCCCCTCATTAGCATGAACATGCTCAAATTGGTTTGTTGTACTGTGCATTGGGAAGACATAGGTGCAGTTTTAATTTTGTATTTATTTCTACTGTTACTGTTATAGAAATATTGTTTATCTTTATTTCCATTACAAATGGCTCAGAGTGAGAGAGACCAGCACTTTTGTTTTTGCCAGTTGGCATAGCTAGTTCCCAGATGCATCTTCAACCATTGCACCTTCGACTGCCATTTCATAATGCAAAAAGCAATGCGTTTTGAGATGAGACCCAGTGTCTTAGACGCTAGAGAATAGGTTTGTCATTTACAAGGTTGCAGATTCAAGTCCCATCATTGATGTACAAATATTCAAACTGATTGTAATGTTATTTGTACTATTATACACATATTATTACATCCTTATTATAAATGGCTCTGAGAGAGAGTCCGGCACTTCTCTTTACCCAAATTGGCATTGCTAGTACCTGAAGAGGTAATACTGGCATATATGCTGCCAATATCGGTGACACCACAATTATTTTGCTGGTATTTCGGGCAAATGTTGCTAATAATGCTGATAATACCAGTCCAGCAGTATTACAGTTACTGGTGGGGTGGTTCACGTGCCCATGCAAGGTCATTATGGTAATTCCACCGGTCACCTCTCTGGTAGCAGTAACACATCTGCACCAGTATTACCACTGTTTTACCAGCATACTCGTAATGACCCCTATTATCCTTTAAGGCACTCTGTATTGGAGAGAAAAACCTTTACATAGTTGGCCTGATTTGCCTCACATACATGTGTATTACATATAACCCATCCTTTTTGCTAATCTAGCACACATTGGTTTGATTTGACATGGGCCCCTCTCGGACATTGGGGAGGAAGGATACCCTCTTTTCAGGCTGCTATTTTGGGGAATTCTGTAACCTCATAGGTTAGGCTGATTGGCAGTACCAAGATTTTCAGAAGCAGACTAACCTGTTTGTTGTCTACTTGTTGAGACCTGCTAGTCTCCCTCCATCAAGGATAGTACCAATGTACTTTCAAATTAGCCTTTGGCATAAAACCGTCTTAACATAATATGCCAAACATCACATATATCTGACACTGTCCCTAAACTGTCTAGCACTGAAAATTAATTTCATAGAGTTGCTGTATGGACTGTGTTTATATAGACAATATCAATATGCACACTGATAATAAGCAATATATATATTCAGTAAAAAAACTTTGTTAAAGGAACGTTATGGTTAAATTGCGCTACTAAAAACCTATGCAATTCAGTAAAAAACGTTGTTAAAGGGATGTTATGATTCAAAGTTAAACCGGAAAACCTCAGAAATTTGCCACCTATGGTAAGCTAAGCAACCATAACTCGCGCCAACACCGTGCATTGCTAAGACTAACACCCAGGACATCAAAGGTGACATCACAAATGTCATTGAGGACATCACTGATGACATCACATGTCTGACTCGCCCTTTGTTTCCTTTACTGATATATCTAGGCCAGTAACAGTCAGGAAATACAAATTTAAAAAGTACTATATTTGTAGACTTATACTTCAAATATGTTCTTACAGTAATTCACTTAGGGTCCACTCACAGCATATGAAACATACACATAGGGGAAAACACAGACTTGGAAGACAGCAATGCTTTCTATGTATGAAGATGATTAGTAAGGTTATCAACACTTTTTTATAGGTCTGCTGTTTTTTTATTACTGTACTTTCTCTGGATATGCTCATATTTGTATTTGCATTACTTTATTTAGGGTGCAGTGACATCATGTGATAGTTATACATAGGGAAGTAGTGGGTTTGAAGCAGAGCAATCATTTCTGTGCCTAAAGATAAGCAGTTAGGTTATGAACACTTTCTGGTTCTACTGCTGCTTTTTTTGCATACTTCACTTTCCCTTAATATTCTCATATTTGTATGTGTTGTTCTGTCTTTGTGTTTTGCATGTAATAATGAAAGTATATAGTAAGTGGGTTTTATTAGCTACTTATTACATGTTGCACAGTACGCAAAACTCTAATAAGAAAGCATTTATAATTTCACTATTCAGCATGGGAAGATTATGAATATTGCACCTCCATCATGTATGCAGCACAAAATGCTTATGTTTATACATGAGTAACTTACTATACTGTAAAGAACTTCATAATAGAATGCTATTTATATCAATGCATTGCTTAATGCACTACATAGTTCATGATATTTATTCCATTGATCCTGGACACTTTTTTGTCAATATTATAATAAGAATCCCTTGTACAGACTTTTCATGAAAAGTAAATGAACATGTGATGTCATCAGTGATGTCATCAATGACATTTGTGATGTCATCTTTGATGTCCTGGGTGCTAGTCTTAGCAATGCACGGTGGTGGTGCGAGTTATGGTTGCTTAGCTTACCATAACTAGCGAATTTCAGGGGGTTTTCGGTTTTACTTTGAACCATAACGTCCCTTTAACAAAGTTTTTTTACTGAATTTCATAGGTTTTTAATAGCGCAACTTGACCATAACCTCCCTTTATCAAATTTTATTTTACTGAATATACATATTCATAGTGTGAATTTGACAGATGTTTACTAGGATCCCCCTAATTTATATACATGTAACATACAACATACTGAACCCCCAGCTAGTGATTTTGATGTCTGCAGACTGAGCCTATGTCCGCGGACGGATGCGGATAACATCAACACTACCCAAAACTCAGGGGGTACCTTAAATTGTTCTATCATGCCATATAAACACTGCACAAGTTCAAAAAGCAGCACATAAACACATTATATGTAATAATAAATAAGAAGTGAAACCTATATATGTAACACATCAACCATCCATTTAAATACCATATGTACTAAAATGGAATATACCAAAACAAAAAAGATATGCTTCCAACATAATTACCGCACAAAAACTGCACAACTAGGAGCAACAGCAGACCTACTGAACAGTAAGAACACTATTTACCAGAAACTAGTAAGTAAACTTAATTTTTCTTATATATTTCTAAAATTTCTGTATTAGGTACACTAAAAGTAATGTATATTTTTTTTTTACACAGAAATGTCCAGTACTTTGGAATGGCTTGAGGAAAATTTCCCACGTAAGGAAATGTCTGAAGACATTGATACTAATGGCAGACACTTCTCTATATAACCATATTAATAATCATTCCTTTATGTGCACTTAACAAGCTTTGGTGTAAAGCGCTCTATAAATCAATAAATACAAATACAAAAATATATATATATTTTTTGAACAGACCATACAAACATTGAAAATAATACACCAAAAGTGACATTAGAAAATACTTTGCAGCAAATGGAACAAAAAATGGACATGCTCATGGAAAATTTCAATCTTTTGAAACATTTTGTGGAGGACCACATAAAAGAAAAAAATAATATCATTGTCCCACATGTACCTGTTCCCCCTCTCCATGTCCTAGGGCCTCATTACAACTCAGGCGGTAAGGGGTTTACGGCAGCGTTAACAGCGCCGACCCTTACCGCCTGATTACGAGGTCCCCTAGCGCCATGGTGCTTTTAACACCTGCTTTTAGCAGGTGTTAAAATCCATGGCGCTAAGGGACCATGGAGTTAATTACGCCACCGTAATTTACGGTGGCGTAATTAACGCCTTCCCCACTCCCATTATGCCCTATGGGGCAAAAATGGGAATGGGGAAGGGTAAATGGGGATTGGGGATTTACCGCCCCGCCTAGGTCGGAATGGGGCGGTAAGTCCGCCAGTCACAATGGCGTAAACGTAGTTTACGCCATGGTGGTAAAGTCACGGCCCAGGCGGTAACTTACCGCCTGGGTCGTAATGAGGCCCCTAGTCAACTATCCCCAAACCCTCAACACCAAGAAAAACGTTATGATGAGACTTCCATCCCTTCATCCCCTCCCATCCATCCTCTCCAAACCCCCAATTCCCATGTGTTTGTGTCAGTTTCTGCTTTCCCCACTCTTTTCTAAAGTTTATATCTGTATATAATAAAAACAAATACTATGTGTGTTTTAATTCAGTCCTTTGCGTCTTATTTTTTTTTAAAAGGCATTTGGGTTGTCCGCGGACACCGCTCCTGTCCGAAATGTCCGTAATTAGCCAAAATGGGGGTGTCGTAAGGACACTATACCTGTCCGTACTGTCTGCAGGCAAGATGAAACTGTTCTTAGAACACGCACGGTGTCCGGGATGTCTGTAATTAACCAAAATGGGGGTGTCCTAAGGACACTATGCCTGTCCGTACTGTACGCAAGCAAAATGAAACTGTTCTTAGAACATGCGTGGTGTCCGGGATGTCTATAATTAACCAAAATGGGGGTGTCCTGAGGACACTATGCCTGTCCGTACTGTATGCAAGCAAAATTGAACTGTTCTTAGAACACACTCAGTGTCCGGGATGTCCGAAAATAAACAAAATGGAGGTGTCCTAAGGACACTATACCTGTCCTTGCTGTAGGCAAGCAAAATGAAACTGTTCTTAGAACATGCACAGTGTCCGGGATGTCTGTAATTATCCAAAATGGGGGTGTCCTAAGGACACTATCCCTGTCTGTACTGTCTGTAGAACATCTACGCACATGCGCACCACACCCATAAATCCTACGAACATCGCGCCTGTCTGTAAATGTCCGTCTCACTTGTGTCAAACTTTTAATTAGTTTCAGGACCCGAACACTGTCCGTAGAACACCCGCATGCACGCGCACAACTGTTCCTGTGCATTTGGTGTCCTGCGGACACCCGTTCCCTTTGCGGACTTCTTCGCGATGTCATCATGTGACCGCACCCACACTGAGCATGTGTCCTGAATTGTGGACACTGTCCGGGTCCCTGAACATTTTTAAAGTACTTTTTCAGACAATCCAAAGTATTTTACAGTAAATATTCACCATGCACATGTCCCAGACAATCACACTGACTTTCTACATACTTTTTGGAACTTTTTTAGCCTTTTTGGGGTGTTCGATCTGTCCGCGGACAGCACAGCTGTCCGCGGAGCGCGCACCTGCACCCCTATAAAAGACCACACCCCAGAGCTAATCTTTATTGTGTCTTCGTACTATTGAAGATAACCTGCTTTTGTGTTGTTGCCTTTGCTGAAACCTGATGGCATCCATGGCTGCTGTTCTTGTGCTAGATCTGCATCAGCACCACCCCCACCCCCACCCCCTCCATCACCACCACCTCCTCAAGGGCCTGAAGAGGGGAACAGGCATGAGGATGTAGAGGAGGATGAAGAGGATGAAGAGGATGAGGTAGTGGAAGTCGCTACTACCAGCACTCGCTGTGAGTCTTGGGTGTGGCGGTTATTTACCATTCATGGTGACGTACCAAAAGCACGTGCGTACAAGGTCACCTGCAACCAGTGCAAAATGGTGCTGATTCATGGGAGGCCTGGTTCGTACAGCTTTGGTACGACATCTATGAAACGACACCTAAGGTCGTTCCACTGTGGGGCCATTCGCAAGGTTGTACCTTGTGATCAAGGTACTAGGTTGAGTTCCTCTACCACATCCTCCATTTCCGCTTCTCTCACCTCTCACTCCTGTGGGAGAGCACATCGCTCCAGCTGCCTCACAGGCCATTCATGATGCTGTTGACCCTTACCTTTCGAGGGTCACTGTATTGTGTATGTACTATGACGCAGTACTCTACAGGGGGGTATCAG
Source organism: Ambystoma mexicanum (assembly GCF_040938575.1). Taxonomy (NCBI): domain Eukaryota; kingdom Metazoa; phylum Chordata; class Amphibia; order Caudata; family Ambystomatidae; genus Ambystoma; species Ambystoma mexicanum. The sequence goes on along the minus strand of NC_090924.1, from coordinate 670,277,579 downwards.
GTAATATTATCCCCATATATATGGTTGCCGTAAATAATATCGCCGGGAAAAAGTAGTGGCAATATTATTTGGGTGACCATATTTATGGGGACAGGGGCAGCGGGGGTTGCAGGGGTGTCCCCCGCTCCCCATGAAGAAAAAAAAGGTTTTAGGGGTTGCGGGGGTGTCCCCCGCATGTTCCATGTAATAATGTCCCCACAAAAAACGGTCCTTTTTCGGCGATTTGTTTGCATGGCGATATTTTTGCAGGGACATTATTACATGGAACCCAGGGGGGAGAGTCTTCAAAGTGATTTCAAGACTGCGGTCACAGAGCACCAGAAGATCTGCTACCTACCTAAGTAAGGCCCACCCTACATCTTCCTCTCTCCACCTGCCTTTTGTTATCCCCGTGGTTGGTGTCCCTTCCTTACCCTCCTTTCCCCTCGTCTCCTATTGTGTCATGTGTAAAAAAATTAAAAAAAATAAAACAACAAAACCCCCCAAAAAAAGGCTCTTTTCAGAGCCGCCTTTCACAGTTTAAAAATAGAAGTGGCAAATAAATGGAGCAGGGCCCTGTGCATTTTCTAGAAGTACGCGGACAGTTCGCGGACATCTAAAGTTTTGGGATGCTGCCCTAGCAAAACCATTGCACTTTTCTCTGTGAGGAAGTGGTGGCTCTGAAAAGTGCCTTTTGGTGGTGTTTTCTTGTGTTTGGTCAACACCTACTGCAAAATGGATGGCTGTAATTCCAAAAAAAGGTTGCAATGCATTTTGTACATTTCTCAGAAAAATCTGATTGCCAGCATAAGTAAGATGGACTCCATCTCTGCGAAAGATGTATGTGCTACGAAACATAATATTTTCATTGTGAAAAGAGGACATGCCAACTTCTCTTAGAAAGGCACAAACAGCCTTATTGACATTGCACCTCGCTTTCTCCATTTGTGCACCAAATGAAGAATGAAGAAGAACGCAGCCAGAACGAGAAAACATTACTTGGGAATTTGGAAACATATCCATGACCTTCCCAAGTCCTTCTTTCATTGCAAATTGCAAATTGCAAAGAAATTACAAAGAAATTCCAGACACATGTCCTAAACTGTTCCCTCCACAATTAATTATAATTATGTATGGATGATGCTCTGTCTCCAAACTAGCACAGAGAGGTAACAAGTCCAGCCACTTCATTCCACGCACTCCATGCCAGTGCACTTCCACATGAAGGAATCCAAGATCTGCAGCTACTCCACAGCGTTCTGCATGCACCTCCAACCAATGTATCCATGAGTCTCCCAAAATCCAGATAGTCTGTTTCCTGAAACACACAGCCATAGCTATCTGTTCTTCTCTCAGGAAAAAGACTTTCTGACAAACTCTCTCCTTACACAACACACCCAGTAAACTTTACTGACCAATCCCTTGCTCTGCTCATTCTCATTTGCATGCCTCTCCACCCAAAAATCCCTGTATGTAATGCACGATGTGCGCTGACTACCTGTGCGTGGTGAATGTAAATTTAAATAGTGTACCACATTTCCCATTTGAGGTTGGCTATGAAAAGAGCTGTTTTGGGGGGGGGGGTTGCAGATGCTTGACAGACACCTGTTACATTGTCTTTTTTTTAAAATAAATATCATCACTGGAATCAATATTCTCATTATTACAGAAGAACATACCAGCCCAAACATGAAAGCACACATACCTCGGTTGATTGCACACCTAGCAATATTTAGCTGAGGACAAAAAACAGAACTATTGGCCCATATTGTCCTAGGTACTAATCCAGAAAAAATTACTTTGGCATTTGGAAGGATGTTCATTAATGCTTGAACCAAGTGTTCCAAATCTGCCAATAAATTAGGGGCACTGACATAACCCAAATGGAAAGCACCATAATGCAAAACTACCACATAGGGACTGTTCATCCTGCCCATATCTTCACAAACTTGTACAATTCCCTGGACATTGCAATCAGGCACAGTGCTCCACACCACCTCCACTCCTTTAACATCAAAATTGTTTGCCACATGCCTGCATTGAGCATACTGCTGTAAACCATGTACAGACATATCTCCATACACCAACACCCTGACATTTTCCACCTCTGCCATCTTCACTACACTCAGTCTCTTTCAACACAAATCCACAACCTACAGTCCCCTTTCCATGCTGGATTTGCTGGAAAACCCTGGATGTGGCACGCCTTGTTCGTGGACAGCCGCGGTGTCTACGGACCTCATAAGTCTTGGACAGCCCTTCTACCCTTTCCACTTCACTCTCTCTGCCATTCCCTCATTGGTTACACCTAAGCAGTCACACAACCATCCACCAATCACATCCAAGACCTCTACATCTAACCCCATCATCAGAGTTCCGCACTTAAAATGTACTGTTGATCACTCTGAGTACAAGTTTCATATGATTGGAAAGCACCTACTACAAAAACTACTGTACAAGTCTCCAAGATTTCTACTTACAGCAGCATGCATATCCACATGCATGAATACAAACTACAGTTATGCACATTTTATTCACAGTACATGTACAACTCTTATGAATGCATATAAACAGAATAATGCCACTAAACCTGCATAACCTATAAAATGAACTTATTGCAATTTTTCCCATCTACTTTAATCAACTGTCACTTCCAAACCTATTTGCTATCTACAACACAGCTTTAAAAAACCAAGTGAATTTCATACACTTAAAATTCTACTCATTTGCAAACCATGTTGAACTAACATATTGTAAATAAAATATAAAGGCTGCACATAGTCAAATGAAATGCATGCATACACTATGTTCAGATATCAAACAAGAATACTACTACAAGACTATAAAAATCAACATCTAAATTAACATCAGTGCTATAAACAACAACATTACTAACTTCTTTCTTTTACAATTGCATTGAAGACCACGCTCCTGAAAATCAGCAGCATCTGAACTACAAACAAAATATCCGAAGAAACCTGCTCATTCCACAAAAAAAATACAATACTACCTTAATATTCTTACTGTTACTCAAACAAATTCGGTAGTTCATTCATGTAATTTGCACACCAAAATAACAGAGATTTTTTAACCATTCTGCTCACAAATCCCCATTTATTAAACAGGGATCAGCAGGCAGAATGGCACACAAATCCCCGTTTTTTGGAACACAATATCATAACTCAACCCCTAGAATCTTAGTATTACAAAACAAAGAACTGCTTTAATTTTATATGATTAGATTTATTATTAGTGCTTCTCCTCACCACTAGCTCAGTTTCTACTGTCATCTGAACCGCAGTATAGTAACACACAAATAGAAGAACAGCCTTCCCAACTAATTGTAGCTGCTCAATGCGCAATCACACACCACCACATACATCTTTACCATCATACTCAGGCACTCATGGACACAGCACACTTACATTGCAGAACGTCCCAACCCATACCTTCTTTTTTTTTCAACAGACCCAAAAGAATACCTACCAAAAAGCAAGTCCGTAGAAAGCAACGCAGAAATAGAGCAAATGAAAATAAAAGTGTCCAAAATAAGCATCCATCTCTAGCAGAGTTTGTACAAAAAGTTCAAACAAAACAGCTGATACAGTCATTTAGCAAAACAAAACAAGCTTCCAGTACAGAAACTTTGCCTCCTCTATCAAAATGTAAAACAAAACAGAAAATGATTAACAAGAATTCAGCTACCACTACTGCTAAAACTGCTCCTATAAATCTTGATATACTAGCAAGTAACCATACCAAACAAAGTATTTTAGCAAAAATGTTCCGCCACAGAGTCCTTCAGAATCTTATAAAAACAGGAGGCAAATCATGCACAACCCTTAAAACCTACCGTAGAAAATTAATCTTAGAAGCTTTGATAGACAGTGCAATCCTGCTCAAAAGAAAGTTATTTATTTTAGTGTTAAACAGAATGAAATCACTAACAAAACAAACTACTAATTACAAAAAAGACTTCTCAATAAACGGAATGTCAACAAAAATAACTTCTTAAATTTCTGTGGAGGTGAATGGAGTCAAACCACGAACACAGAACCATATTTTAATGAAGAAGCATGCAAATAAAAACAAACAAACACAATTGCCATACATAGCAGTGGACGAGGTTATGAAAAACTTAATAATACCATAATGCAACAAGAAATACTGCTTACAAAAATATCCCCAGAAAAGTCAGAATTAACTCTCCATTCGACTGAACCAGAACATCCAGTATACAAATGGCCATTCACGTCAATGTGTAACATTCCCAAAATATCTTTCAAATCTTTACGCCACTTCCTCAATCAGTATGTGAAAGGCAAAGACAAAATCAAAATGAAACTGCTGCAAAATATGGATACCTGTCCAGTGCGCAAATACACAGGACTACAAAGACATTCATTAGCCTGCATTTCAGGACCTATTTGCAAAAGCACCTTCCATCATATCAAAATGATATCACACATCATTCATCTATATGAAATCGTCTATAAACTGTACTATGCTAAAAGTCCTGCTTTAGCACTAGCCAATTTAAATAACAATTTTCTACATGGTACAGCCAAAGACCTACTTGAAGAAATTGACCATATTCCGAAAAAATATTTTGGAAGTGAAAGCCACTTACAAAATGCAATAGCTTTACAACAGACTAGCAACAATTCTACACATTGCAACCTTCTAGTACACACATACAAAAAAGAAATACTAAAATTTAAAAGTACATCCGCTGAAGTACCAAACAATGTGTGTGTGTGTGTGTTGCCGCAGAACTTTTTATAAAAGTAACACAAAAACTATAGACGTAACATACAAAATAGAAGACAATGAACATTCCAAATGGTTTGAATTAGCTCTCTACCTTATAGCAGAAAACAAATAAGAAATAACTGACCCCTTAATAATTTGCAGTTACTGCACTACAAAATTGACAACAACCAAACTCATTCACGTGCTATCAAAATTACTTGGAATTATTCCCACTACCAAAACCCCTCCAACAACTCAATTAATATGAGAGCATTATAATTCAAACAGTGCACCCATTTCAAGCAATAATACACCTTCAACCAAAAACAGCAAAATTACCTCCCTCTGAATTGGTGAAAGGCATTCGTGGCAAAGTAGTTTATTTACCATTAGATCTAAATGAAAATGTGCACACTCTGGGAGTGAAACGTCCAATAGAGCAATCTTTAATTGTCTTAGTAAATGGTGTACCTACAAAAGACAAAAACATTTGGTAACAACTCGTAGACTTACATAAAGTTAGACAAGCCTTGCAATATCTAAAAGACAATAATGAACACTACAAAGAAATAAATATTGAAGAAAACTTAAGGAAACCAACTGAAATAATTCAAGAGTCACCAGAAACTGGTCAATTTGAACTTCTAGATCCTGCTACAGTATCCAATATTTTAGACCATTATACAATTCATCCATTACACTCTAATGACACCATGGATGATGCACTAGAAACTTACCAAATGCGACAAACCAAAGGATCACCAATCAGCATATGGGAAAAAAGTATAGAAGCACATGCTTTTCCTCTACTCTTTCCTACTGGCAAAGGAGGAAGGTACAATGATAGACCTATTCAGATAACAGCATCAGAATACTGCTCGTTACAAATATATTCTGAAGATCCCAGATTTAGACAAAATGTGGAATACATATTCCACCTACTCTTTGAAAGTGAACTAGCAACTCTATGTTATGGAGTTATGCACACATTGAAATCAGGAACCCACTTCAAAATATGTCAGCTCACAATTAATACAAAAAGTGCAAGAAAAAGATGAGATTATACAATCAAGCATTACAAATCTGTTAGCAAACATGCGTGGTACGAAAGAGTACTGGCTCCGACGTCACGAAGATGTACATTGTATGATAAGAAACCTTGGCCCACCCACTTGGTTTGTTACATTAAGTTGTGCAGAATATGCATGGGAAGATTTACATGATTTGCTACGCATATCAAACAAAAACAAAACAAACATAGATATACTAACACCTGGAAAACTTTGCTGTTTAGATCCTGTTAATGTTTCAAGATATTTCCATCATCTTTTCATTGCTATGCTACACTTTATTTGTAATAAAACTGTTCCTACCCTCGGAGAAGTGCAACACTTCTTTTGCAGAAAAGAATAGCAAGCCAGAGGAGCACCACATATTCACATGCTTTCATGGATTAAAGATGCTCCTAAATTTGGTGAAGACAGTGATGCCACTGTTTTACAGTTTATCGAAAAATATGTCACTTGTGAAATTCCATCGGAAGCAACAAATAGTGATCTTCATGCACAAATTGTACAATTTCAAAGACACAAATGTGACAAATATTGTCGTCGCCAATACAAAAACAAAGGGAAATACTACACCAAATGCCGCTTTGGTTTCCCTAGACCAGTTACAGAAATAGGTGAAGTGAACAACTTCATGTCTTCAATTAGACATAGTGTTAAAGGTAAATCACCTAAGAACACATATTACATAAAACGAACAGAAGAAGAAAAATATATCAATGATTACAATGCAATCATTGCCCTCTTATGGAATGCAAACATAGATGTGCAGTAGATTGAAGACAATTCCACTGCAATTGCACAATATGTTACAGCCTACTTAACAAAAACAGAAAAAACAGAGCTTCAAAACCTCTGGAATTACCTATCATCGGACACAACACTATCTCAGAAATTGTACAGTGTAGGCATAAAAATGCTCTCTCATAGAGAATGTGGCTCCTATGAAGCAGCAGATCGTTTAACCGTTACTGCTTTGTATGGAAAATCTGAAAATATAGTATGGCTAAGTCTTGGTCCTGCTAAATCTAGAAGAAGAGTTCTCAAATCATACAACGACATAGAAACACTAGCCAAAAATGATCCAACAGCCAAGACATTTTGAATAACAATTTACTAGACACATACTACCCAAACAGGAGTACCACTTTGGAAACCGTGTGTCTATCCACATAGCCCAAAACTTCACATACAAAAATAATATAAAACCCGATGAAAAGGTAGATATAGAGTGACAAATTGTGAAGGCAGCTTAGTGAAACTTACCAAACAAAGCTTAATTAATCATATCAAATTGTCATTAAAAACTCCTCAACATAAAGAACCATATTACATGTCCCTACTACAACTTTTTAAACCATGGAGAAAAGAAAAAGAGATACTAGAAAACTATAACTCCTATGAAGATGCTTTCAAAGCAAATGAAAGCACTGTCACTGATGTAAACTTTGCACAGTACAAAACAATGTTGCACAATGAACAGCAACATAAGGAAGAACTCCAGGCCCAACTAGATAAGGACACTCCCGACAGTAGTCAACCTTCTGTAACAGGAAGCCAAGAACCACTAGGACAGCCACTAATAACAAATGAGGCAGAATTAGCTATGCCAGAAGTAGAGAACACCATGTGTCACTATGAAGAGGATACAGAAGAACTAACTGTACTACATACAAAATTGAACAAAGAGCAGTGTACCATTTTTCAAGAAGTAACAAAACAAATTGCACATGGTGTACAACATGAAAAGAAAGAATGTACCTGCCAAAATTACAAACCTATACTACTATACGTCAGTGGTGAAGCTGGTTCAGGCAAAACATTCTTAATCAAAATCATTAGCAAGTTCCTTCAACAATTGACAAACAACAAACTGTCAGCTGTTGTAACTGCCCCCACAGGTTTAGCTGCCTACAACATAGGCGGTGTCACTTTACACTGATTACTACTCCTTCCAGTAGATTACCAAAACAAATTAGAATATTACAAACCTTCTACAGAAGAACTACGCACAGTGTTAAAACAAATGAAAATGCTACTGATAGATGAAGTGAGCATGGTCTCCAACCTAATGTTGGCTTTGATTCAACTCAGATTGCAAGAAGTACTTAAAACAAACTACGAAGAGCTCTTTGGAGGAAAACACATTATTGTTTTCGGAGATCTTCTTCAATTGACACCAGTGAAAGGTGAACCTATTTTTAAAACCTTAGGACACAAACTCTGCCGTAAAACTGTTGGCAGCATAGGAAATGTCAACCTTTGGCAACATTTCCAATACAAAGAATTAACAGAAAACATGCCCCAATCTGCAGACCTCACTTACGCCAACATTTTAAAAAGTATTAGAGTTGGTGTACTATCTCAAGAAGCACAAGCAATATTAAAAACCTGGCACATCCATGCACTTTATGGCCATAACCCATGTGCTACTGATGTCATGGAACAATTAGCACACAAAAATATCAACTGTATGTGCTTAATGCCCACTCTCTTGCAAGCTGTTGCAAATTCAATGTAACAATGTTGAAAAAAGAAATGCAACCAATAATTGCAATTTGCTCCACAGACAAACCGGACATACATGGTATGACACTACCCATGTGTCAACAAGCCACAACAAGACTAAATACCTTAGAAAATTCTATTTCCAACAGAGCTGGTTTGGAGAAAATATTAAAATTATCCTTGAACTGTAGAGTAATGCTTAAACGTAACCTTTACGTGGAGCAAGGACTAGTTAATGGAGCACTGGGTACAGTTGTTGGCTTTCAAACATACCCACGTGACAACAACATTCAGTTTGTCAATATTCTCTTTGACAAACTTTCAGAAGTAAAAACAGCTTGATTCCTTCTTTTCAAAGACATGTATGTACGCAGAGAACAATTTTTTCTAACTCTAGCATGCGCAGTCACCATTCACAAATCTCAAGGTCTTACCCTCGATAAAGCATTGATAGATATTGGGAGCACAGTCTTTAAAGAAGACATGAGCTACATAGCACTATCACGCTTATGTACACTTGACGGTCTATTTATAATCAACTTTGATGCAAGTAAAGTAAACGCTGATATTCTTTGCATTTTAGAATACAATGGACTACGTTCACTATACACCCTCCATCTAAAAAAAAATCCTGTTCCACAAAAACAAAAACGTTGTAAAAGAAAATGAATTCAAACAGAATTGCAACAGGATCTCACTGCAAATCCTCCAACGAGAGTAAAAGAAGCTAATACGTCATCAATTACCACAGCCAAAGAAGAATCTATTACTCAGAGTAACTCAGGTACTTCTTTAAAGAAGGAACACACACTCCGAAAAAATGACTTAGACACAGAACTATCTTGTCCATTCAAATTTTCAAATATAACTGGTGTAAATTGCTATGTAAATTTAGTAATCATTATTCTAATTCAACTGCCACCAATTGTTGACAACATTTACTTACACAGTACAGACCAATTGTGTTTGCAAATGTTAGTCCTTCATAGAAACACAACCAACAATCCTGACAACACATACAGTATTCATGGAATAAAACAAGAATTGGACTACTGTGCTGGAATGGTGAAATTCATTATATATTCACGAGAAGATCCACAAGAATTTCTAATGTACTTACTACAAGGACAGGAAAACTAAAACATACCTATAAATGAAATCATCCAGATTTCATACATGTGGAAACATACATGCACTCTGTGCAACAATGTGGCAGAGGAACAAATCCCTAATGAGCGATTAGTGTATGTATCCATATCTAATTGTGAATCCGTTCCATTTCAGCAACTTGCACCAAATGCAAACCATGGTAGATTATGTACTACCTGCAATTCAGATAATTACTCCACCTTACTAATACAAACACATAGTAAATACGTAATACTAATGCTTATACGTTACAATGCAGATGGTACCAAAAACAACTGCAAGCTGAGTGGATTCACACATGGTAAAGTATCACTTGGTAAGAAAACCTTCACAACAATAGGTATAATCTACCATGCAGGAGCCACAACCAATGCAGGTCACTACACTGCATATATAAAAAAGAAATGTGGATGGTTCGAATGTAATGACAATACCATTACTCTAAAGCAGAGATTACCAGTAAATCTTACAAACGCTTATTTAATCTTCTTAAAACCAAAATGTAATAACTAATGTGTACTTACACATTAACAAAACTTCAATTAGAAAACTATAAACAGTTAGAATACGCCAATAGGTATCTAACTGCTCCAAGATTTTTCAACAACCAAACAAGTAAATCAATACCACTAATAACTAATCTTTGCATAAACATTAATAAAACTTCAATTAAAAAACTATAAACAGTTAGAATATGGCCTACGGCCTTCGGCCATGCACCCAAGAATCTAGGCCCTGGCCACAACCACCGCAGCAAATCACACCCATAGATCACACCCATAGAATCAAACAGTTTAACTATGCCATATGGGCATTTTTATGTCCGCGGACACCGCGCGTGTCCTTAGAACAGTTTTAACTTGGATGCGGACAGCATGGACGGGAATAGTGTCTTTAGGACACCCCTCATTTTTACTAATTACGGACATCCCGGACAGCGCGGGCATGGCAAACACATCAGGGGCACCTGCCACATAAACAAATACAATATTTGACCCATCTCTTACTCCCCAAACCTCCCCAAGCACTCTTGCACACCAAAACACTCCCCAAAATTGCATTTTGCCTCTGTTCCCCGCCGCGTACTCGGCGGATCCAAGATGGCGGGCGCATCGGAACAATCTGATGCACTTCACGCTCTTAACCATCCAATCAGCGAACACGTCACATGTCCACGGACAAGACGTGAGCCAATCAGCCAATTGGTTTCCTGTCCGTGGAGCGAACAGGGAAGTGTGTCCGCGGAGCGGACATAGATATCACACATTTGTTGAGACCTACTTTTTGATTGTTTTTAAAAAAAACTACTGGACGGATTTTCACCAAATTTACAAAAGCACGTTTTCGGGACCAAGCTGCTACTCCTGCTGTAAATTTGGTGAAAATCCGTCCAGCATTTGGGCTGTGTTCGTGTGCAAAGTTCTTTCCCCATTCAGTCTATGGGAAAAAGTAATTTTGGGACCCCCCCTATAACTTTGCCCCCCTGGACCAAACCTCACCAAACTTTGCAAAAAATTCAGAGTGGGCCATATACTTTTTTTGCAAAGTTCGTGAGGATTCGTCCAGGGAGAGCGAAGTTATAAGCCACCCAAAAAGTGCTCTTCCTATGGGATTAGCAATTTAACCATAACTACACAGCCACTAATGTGGCTGTGTAATATACATAAGAAGCTATGTGTGACCTCACAATGACTATGCCTACACATCTGTGTGGGTCAAATGATTTGGGCATGAAAAGAAAGTAGTATCATCAAGTTTAGTTTATTTTGAATTGAATCCAAAAACATACACATAGGAAATAAAACATTGCACTTAACGATAACAGTTATTTATAAGATAATACCATTAGTAATGCAATCTACACTTCAGAAGACATTTTAAGAAGATTGGCAATAGAAATATGAATGCATTAAAAATACATTTCAGTGATAATAACTCTAGAAGCAGACACTGGTGACATCGTTACTTTTAGGATAGTAGTTAGCAAGCGCTGGCTGATCAATCACGTCACAATATTGACATGTCATTGTACCAAGTGATAAGGCTATAGTAGTAGCAAACATTTGTATTCATTCTGGTATACTTAAATGAAAATAACACATCTATTAATACTTATAGTATGTCTGGTTAATTTAGATTAACATATATCACAAGGAACAATGAAGCTGATAGGCCTGACCACTTGTTACTGCTTGTCACATCAGAGTCCAATGGAATATTAAGAAAAAGATGTGCTTTTCAGTTTCCATGCACGCCAGATAAACTGGGAAAGAACGGCTTGCCACACTATTAAAAAAACTGCACTGGCAAAAGTTCCAACAAAAAGTCTCTTTTAAACAAAGGGCTGTGCATCACTCACTGGGCATAAAGGGCAGGTGGGCCGACATACATTTTAAAAACCGTACAAATTGGCCAGAAACCTGAGGATGGCAATTAAAGGAATACCCATCCTGTAAATATTCCGGAAAGAACGATATGGAGTGACATTGTTAGCTTGTATTGGACAAGAAATTTGAAATCAACTTTGTGCCTACTTGAGAACACATGACAATCACCTTAAATTTGGGAAAGCCTTAAAAACCTTGCAGTTTGCATAAGCATTCCAAGATTCTGCAGTCTAATCCGCCATCACAGGACAAACACATGTGCATCAATTTTAGCTAAATACAGGAAAAATGGGCACAAGATATTCTAGCATCTGGATTGTTCAATATTACTCTCCCTGCATTACCCAGAAAGCTCTCAATGGAATCTAGCTGCACCCGCGTTTACCAGTTGTATACTCCTGCATTCCACTATATTCTGAATTGGCTTTGCTTGCACTATGACAATTTATAAAAGCCTAATACATAAAGAAATACATGTATAAATCAGATACGACAGACATAACAGGACATATTTGGCTATTTTCTTTAACAACACATAATGAAGAATATGATATTTGTCTAAGAAAAGCAATCATCGATGACGTAGATACACTGTCTTGTACAGAGAATTGAAATTGATGTCCAACTAGTGACAACATTCTGCATATCTATAATGCAACAGCAGTAAGGGGCACAAGCACATTGCTGTGATATCTCTTTAGGGGGTCCACCTAAATATCTTCTTTCATATTCAAATCGTGCTAGTCTCGGCATGACTTTAAATTGCAATAACATTCAGAATGAGATTTTAAAAAACAATTATATTTTTTCCCCATCCAAGTTTTTTAACTCCAACAGCCTCTCAAGAGATGGTTATGGAGGACTACGATTCACAAGAGGTAAGGACTTGTGCAGAATGGATGCCTGGATGTGATTGAATCATGGATCCCGGCTCCTAATTTATAATTTAATTAATCCAAAACAGAGTTTCTTCTGTGATTACATGGGAAACAAGAGACTGTAGTTCAAGGTTGCCTTTCTATTCTTTGTAGGAATGGTATTTCACCTGTTCGTGTATCCCCATCTCGCTCACTGGGTTATTGATTAGATTGCTGTCTTTCTTTGAAAGATCAAGTGTCTAAGAAGACTCAGACCTCAATACCAGATCTTGTAATCACTCTGAAACAAGCCATTCCTCACATCTCAGCTATTTCTCTCAGTTGTACAGTCCTTGGAACTCTCATATTTTGATAGAGGAAAGGCTCTCCAGCTGGGTCTGGCAACATACAACTAGAAGCAACATTCTTTTCCACCTTGGAAATCTATGTGATAAGAGAACTACCACTGCAATTAAATTCTTCTCTGCAGCCGTTCCTCTTATTTGGACTGCTTTACCGGATTCTCTGTTGCTATATCCTCATTTGTTCTAGAAACATTTTCTGGAAATATTTTAAAACATTTTGTTTTAAAGAAAATATATATATGGGATCATTACACGTTTGGCGGTATCCCACCGGTAATTCCAGCTGGATACCAGCAAACGGTGTTAGTGTTCCCCTGCCTGATATCACGGAATTAATGGGATATTACAGGCGGTGGGAATACCAGTAAATCCTCATTCCATGGAGTCCCATAAGAATCCATGGAGGGGATTGGTAATTCCTGCACTGGAACACCACTGTAGGAAACATTAGCTTTTTTTTTGTCAGTGGCGGCCTGATTTACCTCCAGCTCTTGGTTTGAGGTAAGTCAGTCAACCCCCCCACCCACCCCCTTGCAAACATGGAGTATGCTGATCCGGAATCGTGCCGATATATGGAAATACCAGACTGACATACTCCTAATGACCCCCTTGGTCTTTTTACATTTTGCATGCAATGTATTAAATGTTTTGGTAAGTTTGTATAGTGCTATCTTTGCTAAAGTTTGTGCTTTATCAAATACCTGTAACAACAAATAAAATCAAATAAATTACGTGTTCATTCAATATTTACTGGTACAGCCAAAGAAATAAAGAAACATGTTTGAGAAAAGTACTTGGAACAGCTAAACATGCTACATCAGTGGAAGTACCTATTGGTTGAACGGAAATCAGGTTACCAATGAGTGTGGAGGTCCTGGGCAATTGAAGGAACACACATAGCCACTATATTTCTCCCTTATAGAGAGAGCTGAGCTAAACAATGCGGTCATGGTTTGCTATTTTATTCACATACCCATTTCCTCAATGTTATCCCCTCAGTAGAATTTTATTTTTGCAGTATTCAAAGCACACTAAGAGGGAGGGAAACATGAGCAGTCTGCAAAAACCAATAGAGTTTCATAAAATCAGTGGACCTTTAAATGGCATTTAATACATTAACACAGCCACAATGCATGTTCTGCAATTGTTTATATTACTTGTATTACTTCAATGTTGCATATGACATGTGCACATGGAACATAGACTCACAGCCTGTAAATCAAAACCGCTTGCCTAAAGAAGATTTTCTTAGGTGCATTTTAACAAACCAATCATGGATGCTGCAGACCTTTCAACATGTATCACAACTATAGTAACCACCCAGTAGACATCCATCCATTGGTTTAAATAAAATTGCCAGATCCCTATCTGCAAACAGACATCTCTCTCAGCAAGTTGACAAAACATTGTTTTTCGAATATATTCCATCATGTATTGACATTCAATGTATTCCTTTCTTGCAGTATACCTTCTATACAACTTTTACGGATTTGGATCATAAGGGCCACTAAAACACCACCCCATGGCACCAAAACTAATGGCATAAGGTGTGGAGAGGACAACGTTGCATTGGTAGATACATACAGTGCTTTGGCTGTATGACCTCATTCTGCAGACTTGTGGGCTGCAGATTTGTTCGATGTACTTGCTTGACATTTTTTGACATGTGGTTCACATTTTAGTTTGGCTAAACCTAGCGTCAATGTAGTTTGCAAAGAGTGCCATCTGCCTTATTTTCTCTCATCGTGTTTTAATGTAGAATTACATTCTTTGTTGATAGGTTGAACATTTTTTATCAACTTTTTGTAAATGTTAATATGATGAATTCGGAGAATGTGGACTTTTATTGTTTGTATTCATTGGTTTGTATTATAAAGCTGTTTGGTTTAATTGTATCTGTTGCACTTAAATACACACACAAAATTACATGCTTTGCTAGGTTAGAATTACAATGTTTTTTCTGTAATTATCATTCGCCCTTCTCACAAGTCATCCAGAAAATTATCTTCTCCAGCCTGTTGGTGAGTTATGTCACGCCAGCTGTCAGTCACTCCAATTTGATTTATTCGGTTTTGTTTTTAATTGTGCAAAGAACACTAACTTTTGACCAACTGGGGCCAGATTACAGAAACATTGCACTGGTGCAAGTGCAAAGTTGCACGGTATGAGCACTAGGGCAAAGTTTGCCCTATTTTTAAACACACTGGGACACAGTTGAAAACTATTGCACCATGACAAGTGCAGTTTGACATATTAAAAGCACCATGGCAAAAATTGCCCTAGTGCAAAAAGGTACATTTTTGATGCATTTTTGCATCAGGGCAACGTTTGCCCTAGTGCTACTACCATTCTGTATTAGCACTAGGGCAAACTTTGCCCTTGTGCAAAAATGCTGTAAAAATGTACTTTTTTGCACTAAGGCAATATTTGCCCTGGTGCTTTTAATATGCCAAACTGACCTTGTCATGGTGCAGTAGTTTTCTAGTGTGTGCCACTGTTTTTAAAAATAGGGCAAACTTTGCCCTAGTGCTAATACCGTGCAATTTTGCCCTTGCATTAGCGCAAAGTTTCTGTAATCTGGCCCCTGCAGGTGGAGAAAATAATTTCCCTGCAAGTTACGCCAATAGATTATTTTATCATTTTTAATTTCACTGGAAACCTTTTCCATTAATTTAGCAGCAAATATATAATACACTGATAATGAAATAGCAAACACATGATCTGGACACTAGGGAGGATGTATGCTGTTTGTAAGAATGGCACCTCGGGCATACAAAACCATTACTCTGATGCATCCAGGTATGTTAGAGAAAGCTGTTTGCTTTTCATTTATGTCTTGTTCTATCTGTACAGGGACTCCACGTTAGTTTACCTTGCTAAAGTTGTTGGGCTTGACTTCTTAGACCTCAGGTTTCTGGTTGTTTCAGTCTGATGCTTCCTCTCAGTAATCTCAGTTCAGGTCAGTTCCAGTTCCAGTTACTTCTTCCTCTTCTCCTTAGTTGGGTTTAGAAGCACAGGGTATACCATGCTCTCACTCCTGCTTCCACGTTCCTATTTTGTTCTTCTCTCTTCCCCTTTCTCCAATTCCCGTGGCCTATGTTCCTCTTCCTGTCCCAGTGTCTCCCTCTGATAGGTTCGCTCTTTTGAGTGAACTCGTCTCTCTTTCCATGTCTCTTGTTAGTTTGTTCCTCCCTCTTTAGATTCTCGTGTAGTAAACCCTTTCCGAGGCTGTTGAGCGAGGGACGTCAGGGGAATGGGAGATGATTGATTTAATATGTGTTACTTTATACGAGGGAGCGGTGGGCTTGAGGTTTCGGTCTTTGTCAGTGTTCACAGTCTCCAGTTGTTATACCATCTTGGTGGCCTTCTGTTATTGCATATAGATGGGTCTGCCCGCTCCTGATGATGAATGGCCCTTCTCCTGCTGCTTTGGCGGCTTTTGCTGTGGGGCCTGCTGCTGCACGTCTTACTGTGGGGGACCCCATTTCAGCTGCTCTAGTGGTTTCTTCAGTGCAGTCAAGGAATGCCCATCTACCTGCGGAACACCTTCATCTACTTGCAACAACAGCATCTTCTGTTTGGCAGGGTGTGTCTTGTCGTCCTGCAGGCAGCCCTGTTCCTGCTGCTCTGGTGGCATCTTCTGTGGAGCTGGGTGCAGCCTGTCACCCTGCGTGTGGCCCTGTTCCTACTGCTCCAACGGCGTGTTACGTGGGGCCTGGTGTGATCCATCTTACAGTGGGTGACACCCTTCCTGCTGCTCCAGCAGCATCTTCTGTGGGGTCATAAGTAGCCCATATTCTTGCATTTGGCCTTGTTCCTGCCGCTCCAACATCATCTTCTGTTGGGTCATGTCTAGCTCATCTTCCTTCATGTGGCCTCTTTCCTACCGCTCCATCGGCATGTTCTGTGGGGCCGGGTGCATTCGGTTTTCCTGCAGCTCCACAGTTTTACACCATGCATTGAAATGAGCAGACTAAACTGGTCTGTTTAGTCCTACTTTCTGAATATATGACATTTGGCCTCATTCCGAGATTGGTGGTAGCCATGGCGCTAATAGCGCCATGGCTACCTCCAATAACGGTACAGAGTCCGCCCTCATTCAATGGGGACTTACCGGTCTAGTCGGACCTTTGCTGGACCGGTAAGTACCCATTGAAAATACCATTCCCCATTCCCATTTGAGCCCCCATAGGGCTCAATGGGAATGGGGAAGGTGCAAATAACGGTACTGCAATTTGCAGTACCGTTATTTGATCCCTGTACCCTTTGCGGCTCCCACTAAGGGCGCCTGGTAAAATCATGCGGCCTTAGCGGAACCCGCAAAGGGACCTCGTAATAGGTGTCACGACCCTCACCCAAAACCCCCTCTGGCAAACCCATTGGCCAGGTGGAGTCAGGACTCGGGCCTCTAT
The DNA here is from genome assembly GCF_040938575.1 of Ambystoma mexicanum. NCBI lineage: Eukaryota > Metazoa > Chordata > Amphibia > Caudata > Ambystomatidae > Ambystoma > Ambystoma mexicanum. The sequence goes on along the minus strand of NC_090924.1, from coordinate 670,260,103 downwards.
AGCCTGGCATCCTCTTCAAAAGCCCTCATGGGGCCAGTCCTGGCGCCTGTGGCGCCAGGCTCATATACCATGAAAAACAATGTGCTTGGGAACTACTTTATTGTATTGTCAGCCAACATGGAGGCATCCACATAGCTTGGTTCCTAAGAACCAAGCTATGCGGTCTAGTGTTTTGGGTGTGGTAGCCTAGGGACTACTTTACCAGGCCTATTTTGTTGGGGCTATTTAAACCACAACCGAGCAAGACAACATGGTTTGCGTTACTTTGCAGCTTGCAACATGACGCTCACCGTGTCCAGCCATTCCCTCGAACCTCGGAGAAGCAGAACCTGCAAGGAGACCAAAGGAACATCTTTAGCAGCAGCATCTTACCTGCAGTCTTCATCTTAAAACACTCGCAGCTAAAGAGAACAGCTTCCTCGAATCGGCACGCCTCCCGGACAGGATGACCTGAAAGAGGAAGATAGAGGCAACATTAAAGAAAGCAGTGGAGACATTTACAAATTACGAACTGCTCAAAAGGCTTACCTGGCTGGTCGCCTCTCGGCTGGTACCACTCCGGACATTCCACAGCATACCAGCGAGTAACCCGGCTGGGTGGTGTTCCTGTGGATACCAGGTGAGCGTAACAATAGGGCGCAAAGGGATTACCGGCACCAGTGTCCTTACTGGTGCCGGTAATCCCTTTGCTCCAGCCTCGGAATGAGGCCCATTATCTATGAAAATAAATTCATGCTGCAAAAGTAAATATAGATCTTATGCTTACAAGCTTACTCTGTTGCTTGCTCCTTCAGTTTGCATTTCATAAACAACAGAAGAAACCAACGAAATCTAGACTTAACTGATATCATGGTCATGATACTTTTTCGGCGGCTTATAACTTGGCACTCCCTTGACGAATTCTCACCAAACGTTGCAAAAACACGATATGGCCCACTCTGCAAAGTTTGGTGAGGTTTGGTCCAGGAGGGGCAAAGTTATAGGGGGGGTCCCAAATTTTTTTTTTCCCATAGACTGAATGGGAACTTTGCTCACGCCTACAGCCCAAACCGTTGTACGGATTTTCACCTAATTTGCTGCAGGAGCAGCGGCTTGGTCCCGAAAGTGTGCTTTTGTAAATTTGGTGAAAATCTGTGCAGTATTTGTTTTCTAAAATGACCAAAAAGTATGTCACAAAAAATGTGTGATATCTATGTCCGCGGACAGGAAACCCATTGGCTAATCGGCTTGCGTCATGTCCGCGGACACGAGATGTGTTTGCTGATTGGCTGGAATGAAGCATGAGGTGCGTCACATTGTTTTGATGCGCCCACCATCTTGGATCCGTGGACATCCGCTGACAGCGTGGCGATGAACGGGGGAGAAATACAACATTGGGGAGTGTGTTGGTCTGTAAGAGTGCTTGGGGAGGGTGGGGGAGTAAGAGATGGGTCAAATGCTGTATTTGTTAGGTGGCAGGCGCCCCTGATGTGTTCGTCATGTCCGCGGTCACCGCAGCTGTCCACAGACATAAAAAAGGCAGTACTCCAAATAGCACAGTTAAAATGTTTGGTTCTCTGGGTGTGATCTATGGGTGTGATATGCTATTAAATATTCGCAAATCTACAGTTTGTGTACTGTTTGATTTGTATAGTTTGTATGTGAAGTTTTGGCTACGTCATGTAATTAAGATTGTAGAGTTTGGTACTTGTATTTGTAAGATGGAGCTATTATCTGAATTGCAGGTAATACATAATCGGCCATGGTTTGGATTTTGTACAAGTTGCTGAAATGGAACGGATTTACAGTTAGGTATGGATACATACACGAAGCGTTCATTAGGGATTTGTTCCTGTGCCACATTGTTGCAGGTATGTTTTTGTTTTCCAGTACTTTTAGTACTTTTAGTAAGTACATTAGAAATTCTTCTGGATCTTCTTGCGAGTTTATAGTGAATTTCACCATTACAGTACAGTAGTCCAATTCTTGTCTTATTCCATGAACACTGTATGTGTTGTCAGGATTGTTGCTTGCATTTCTATGAAGGACTAACATTTGCAAACACAATTGGTCTGTATTGTGTAGGTAAATGTTATCAACAATTGGTGGCAATTGGAATAGAATATTTATTGCTACATTTGCGTAGCAATTTACACCAGTTATATTTGAAAATTTGAATGGACCAGATAATTCTGTGTCCAAGTCATTTCTTCGGAGTGTGTGTTGCTTCTTTGAAGAAGTACCTGAGTTACGTTGAGTAGTAGATTGTTCTTTGGTTGTAGTAATTGATGAAGTATTAGCTTATTTTACTCTCTTTGGAGGATTGAGAATTTGAGGTGTTTAAGAACAAACTAAATCAGCGACTCAACCGCTGAAGTGTGCCTGAAATAAACCTTTCATGACTATAGCATTCTAGAAAGCCAAATTATTTGCTATTCCAATTCTTTCCTATTTAGGGTCACTGCTCAAAGTGTTACATGTGGCAATCCCCCCCTTTTTTTTAAGAGGCCTGAACAAGAAAGCCACTACATCAGAAACAGAGATACATGGTGCTGGCCACAGCCCAGGAGCTTCAGTTTAAATAATAAAATAAACAATACTTGTTTTAGGGGTAGCAAGGGAGACCACAGGGGTAGCAAGGGAGAGCACAGTGGTTGCAGCTGCGACCCCCAAATGACGTCCTTGCTTCATAGTCTTGTAGTCCATAGATTACCCTCACATTTCCATCTGTCAATACTGCAGTGCTGACACACATGGTTTGCCCCATAATCTCAGCATGCATAATTTGGCTACCGACAGAACTGTCACCACCCATATGTATTCATGTCTCAGTCATCTCTTTAACAACTATTTAGCATCTCTTAAACATCTGTCATTTTATGTAAACAGATTTCTTGTCAGGTGTGGGGAGTTGCCCCACTAATTCCACACTTAATGCTTGTAATGCTAGTATGGATGGTCATCCAATATACCTGAAGATGTGTATAAAATGCCCATGTGTATGAAATGGTTTCCCACAGAATATGTATTACACCCTCCTTGCTTCATCTAAATCCCCACACTTCTCCTTCTCCAGAATTCCAGTGTTGTTCAGTTTTGTGGCTCCAGTGCCAGTGTTGCAATATGTTGAACTGTGTTCATTTCAATCGGTCCTCTCTAAGGATTTGATTGTGACTTTGCAGGATCTGTGTCCATTGTTGATCAGGGAAAGAGCAGTCTGGTACTGTTTGTCATTGATTTATTGCAGTCAAATATGCTGGTACTAAGAAGTTCTGTAACAAGATGCTGCTAGTGGTTCCCACCCCATTGACTGTTTGTCATTGATTTATTGCAGTCAAATATGCTGATACTAAGAAGTTCTGTAACAAGATGCTGCTAGTGGTTCCCACCCCATTGTGAAAACAATACTACTTATGAAGAGCTTTTCAGGAACCCCTTCAGTTACTGGATGTGTATAGCAATGGTGAAATATGGAAAGCAAGCCTGTCTAAATCTATGGTTGGTGATTTTAAACCTCCTGAGTTGACAGATGCATGCATTGTTGTTATGAATTCTCAGGATAGTATTCCCAATACACATGCTGCAATTTTCTTTTGTATCACCAGTCTTATCAGGTTATAAAGGAATCATGAAATAGTCATAATGTAGCATGGTGGCAATATTTATTTAAACTGTTTGTACTCTGCCCGAAAGGGATAGCCCCCGATTCTGCCATCTGACCATGTAAGAGTAAATCGATCTCTATAGTGAGCACTGATGATCTTGTAAGATATCTTGTAAGCCTGAATTTAGTTTAATCTCTACATATTTTAGGTGTATGGGTAACCACTGGAAAGGGAACTTATGTGGATCTGCCTCTGTTTTAAAACGTGAAATAGGTAGAAAGGAGAACCATGATCCAGTGTTTTCATCATTGCAGCTATGGATTTGAATGTTTTTCTGAGCGTCAGAAGAATGACATCTGCATGAAGTAGAAATGTAGTATCTCTGGCTGGTGTACATATTGCTGCAATGGCAACCCTTTCAGAAATTGCCATTGGCAGTGCTTCTAAGTTAAAGGGGGAAAGCAGAGGTAATGGGCATCCTTGGCTGGTGCCGTAGGAAATCTGAAATTCCTTTGACATATAACAGTTACAAATTACTTTGGCCATAGGATAAGCATATAGAATTTTAACCTTGCATAAAAAGGCCTTGCCTGATCAGAATCTGGTCAAAGTTCTAAAGAGATATCACTACCTCCCCCTGTTACAGACTTTTTAAGCATCCAATGGCAGGATTAGAGTAGGGGTGTGATCTGACATTTCCTGCCAAAATACATGTAGCACTTCTCTTCTGTTGCCCTGGCCATTCTACCTGCTCCTGCTTGTGAATAGTTGACCACACTGGGCATAATGCTTTGCAGTCTTATGGCTAGTAATTTTGGCAGTACTTTTACATCCAAGTTCATGACATAAATTGACCTATAATGACTACACTTGGAATGATCTGTTCCTGTCAAACCTGTAATTAACACCCTGTAGAATGAGGCCAATAGTTCTCCCTTAAAAATTAATTCATTATATACCTTGGTTAATAGTGTTATCACAGCATCATTGCACATTTTATAAAACTCAGTCAGTGAAGAGATGTACTGTGTAGTGAGCACTTTGAGCTTGCTTTCCAACATGTTTAATTGTTGGGCCTATATCTTCTTGGTGGAAGACAAACTTTGTATTAATATCCCTCTGATACAGGCTTTAGCAGAAGACCATAATATTTTGAATGATTGATTCCTAAATAATTCCTTAGCTCCTGTTCGTTAAATTCAATGTATTCTACTTTGTGTATATATAAACCTCCAATTATTCTCCATTTAGTCGAAATAGGTCGATTTATAGACAATTCCACTTGTAGCGTCATCGTTGCCTGGCCAGAAATTTGATTCAAAAGTATATCACAGTCTATTATATTATCTAATAATCCTCCAGATGTTATACAGAAATCAATGCTTGCACTAGTTTTGTCTTCACACGAGATATGCATGTACGCTCTGCCCATTAGATGTTGAATTCCCCAAGTTCTATCTAACAGAATATCTTTTAGAATGCCTCCTTCTCAATTCACTTTTAAGTCAGGTCGTCCAGATCTCTGCACTACAGGATCATTGAACAAGTGGCAATCACTGCCTAAACTTAACAGGAAGGACCTGACCTTCAAAAGATGTCTGTTTAAGTAAGGCAGACTCCCCCCTACTTTGCAACCATTTGGAGCATATACAGAACCTGTTACTAATTACAGTGCCCACACTTGTCTTTAGTAAGATTATCGTGCATTCTTCATTTTGCTATGTTCGAAGTACTTTACAATATAATGATTTATAAAGCAATATGGCTTTACCACATTTCCTTCATTCACCTTTTCTTCTAGCACTACAAAAGACATTTCCCACCCAATCTATTTACAACGTTGTTGTTTCCTGGCCTGACACCTGTGTATCCTGCAATAGTATGTCCGGCCGTTTCTTTTTTAAGTATTGTAACGCTTCTGACTGAAGCACTCCTTCCTTACCTGGAAATCATCAACAGCTTCCTAGCTCAATGCAACTTTCCCCAACCCTCAAGACGTGACAAATCCTCTCCCTAGTCAAGAAACCAACACTGGACCCTGAAGACCTCAGCAACTACCATGCCATCACCTATCTTCCCTCACTGAGGAAGGTGCTTGAGAATTCAGCAGCCACGTAACTCCTCTAACATATCAAAGCCAACAACCTACTCCAGTCCTACCAATTTGCCTTCATACCCGATGTGGCATAAAACTGGCTACCATTAAGGTGATTGAAGTTGGCCTTAAAATCCTTGATGACGGCAATTTGTGCCCCTCCTGATTCTTCTGAAAATCTCAGCAGCAATCGACACTGTAGCTGATCAGGCATTCACCGACAATCTACATCACTCGATGAGGATCAAAGAGATTATTTTCAGCTGGTTCGAATCATACCTTGCTAATCGCCACCAGTTCATGCAAATGGATTCCTCAGGATCATCAGTCACCTGTGGTGTCCCGCAAGGATCCATCCTCTCCCCCGTGATCTTCAATCTTTAAATGGAACTGCTTGAAAGCCTCCTGGTTCCACACAACATCCACCAATATGCAGACGACACACAGCTCTACCTGAATATGTCCTTCATTAAAGACATTCACAGACTCAAGGCCTGCCTTGCATTGATCAAGTACTGCATGTCTAGTGCTTACTTGAAGCTCAATCCCTCTAAGACTGAAGTATTACTGTGACCAACAATACCAAACACCCTGACATAGACCTGGCTCTATGCTTTAAATGTCGAAGACTTCACACCTAAATTGGCCATCTGTTCCAAGTGACTTAGGTTCAACATCGACAGACAACTCTCCTCCAAATTGCACGGTATCCAGTCATAATATCGAAAAAATAAAGTCGAATGACAAAAAAGTCGAATCAATAATGTCGAAAAAAAAAAAAAAGTCGCATTTATTTTTTTATTATTTATATATTTTTTTTGGGTTTGGTAAGTAAAAAAAAGGGGTAAAATAAAAAAAAATAGAAAAAAAGGGGGGCTGGGGGGGAACCCCCCCATTTCGAATAAAAAACGTATTAAAAAAAAATTCGACTTTTTTTTTTTCGAGATTATTTTTTCGACATTTTGACTTTCGATTTTATTGATTTCGATTTTATGTCTAGGAACCAAATTGCACATAGTAAGGAAGACGTAAATTGCTTGGTGCCAACTTTCCCTCCTGTGCAAAATCAACCCCTTCAACTCAGAAAACAACTTAAAATCGTCTGTTCAAGCCTTATTCCTTTCCAACCTGGATGGCACCAATGCCCTTTTAGAAGGCCTTCCAGCAAGTACCCTGGCACCCCTGAGATAGGTCCTGCATGCTGCAGCACATCTCAAAGGACTCCACAAATTCGACCACAATACCTGACCCTCATCAAACTGCACTGGCTCCCGCTGCAATCATGCATCATCTTCAAATCCTGCTGCATAAACTATAAAGCTGCCGTCCTGAAGTACCCAAGTTACCTCACTGAGAAACCCATCATATCTGGAGGTCTGCAATCCACCATAAGTAAGGACATGTGCAGACTTGTACTCCACCAGTACAAGAAGGAGAGCACCAGAAGACAGGCCTTCTCGGTATATGCCCCAGTACTCAGGAACCTCATCCCCATCAACACCAGACTCGCCCCCTCACTTCTACATTTCAGGAAGGAGCTCATGACCCTAATTTTCAAGGAATGGTTCCTCCCTGTCACCTAGGTCCCCACAACCTCCACTCTTCATACTACCATAGAGTGGGTGATCTATTCCTCTCATTTTCCACCCCTGGGAGCTTGTAGATGCCTTGCAGCCAAATTGTCCACTCTCCCTAACCTGTTGTTAATGCCCCACTCCCTTGTATCTCTGCTTCCAACATCGTGTCCTTGCCCGTATGATTTGTAAAGTGCTTTCTTGCTTCTCGGAACTAGGCCTGTGCTTAACAAATATCCTAATATTGATAATAATAATAGTATTATTAAAAATAATAGGCTCTTTACATAGTGATAACTCAGAATGCATAGGCTTTGGCTTCAACAGTCACTGCACACTGTGGTTTTCATTGGTCACAGGACTGTACTAGGGTTGCGTGCATGCACCATTGCTCTTTTTACTGTTTATTAATGGCCTTGCTGAGTGCCTAAATAACTGTAATGCTGATGTGCCCCACTTTGGCACGCTCCACATCCCAGTATTAGCATATGCAGATGAAATGATACTTATGGCCAGCACTTGCTATCTTCATAAACTGATTGAAATGTATACTAATTTTATGAAGAGCCTTGACTTGATGACCACAGCGCTAGTTTGTGCACCAATTGGTTGGACAAAAAAGTCAAAATTATGCTCATTCTGGGTTGATGGTAAGAAGCTTCAAAATGTTGAGTTTTATTACTATCTGGGGGTCACTTTCTCTTCTGACTTCAATGGAAGGGTTCACATCGAAAAACAGGCATTTCGGATGGCACAGGCAATAAGGGGCATAAAGAGGTTTGCTAACATATATAAAGCACCAACAGCAAATATGATGTTGTGTGTGTATAAGCCCAAAACAAAATCAGTTGCCTTATAAACAGCAAGCATTTGGCGCCTTAGACATATCTCTCCTTTAAACATATAGGGGAACTCATTTTTAAAATATATCTTGGGATTACCACAATTTATTGCTAAGTATGCTGTACACAAAAAATTGTAGGCTTCATTTATAGAGGAAGACCTGAAAATAGAACCAGTTCGTCTATGGCTAAATTTCTGCTCAAATTATGAGGCAATTTTGAATAAAGAGATTATGACAGATGCCACCGTTAGTGAAAAAAACGCATACAACATTCCATGGTTAGCCTTCATACAGGCTGCAAACTTCAATTCTTATTTTTATAATGTTAAAGAACTCTCAAAATGGATTCTTACTAGAAGATTTTCACACTTGCAATTAAGACGGAATTTAGACAGAGTGCATCTGGAAATGGCAAAATAGGCCAACAGGTCCCATTCAAGAAAGCAAAATGGCCTGGTTATTTCACATAGCCAAAGCGTTTAAATGAGCGCTCTGTGCCAGAGCTACATTTAATGTCAGATGGCTAAATGTGATTGCTGCGAAGTGGATGGGTAACTCAATACCTGATCCAAACTGTTGCATATGTAATAATAGCAAAGAAGATCTTCTTCGTGTACAATGTTTCTGCCCAGTTTATGCAAAGCCCTGTCATAATTTCTTATCTCCATTCCTTAAACCGATGAATATCAGGTGATGTAAACCAACTGTTTTCTTTCTTCTAAACCTATAATAGATTTGTCTTCACTAGGATTCCTAAAAGCCTCATTAAGAATCAGAGAGAGCTTTTTAAAATGAACTATAAACGATTTGGTGTCTCTAAGGTCTTATTTGATTAACTGTATTTTTAAAGGACAATTTAAGTCAAGTTTTAATAATGTCTCTCACATTATTGTCTTTTTTTTAAGCCTCATGCATTTCCATTGATTGAATGTCTGATTGGGAATATGTTTGTTTTTATCTGTAAGTTTAATGTATTTTGTTTTTTCTCGAATAAACCTATTTATACACACAAATAATAATAATAATATTAATAATAATAACAACAGGATCCTTGCCCTCTAATTTCTCACCAATCCCAAAAAGGCATATGTTATCATGCCTCCCTCGGTTTTCCAATTCAGTGATGGCAGCTTCCTGTCCCTTTACCTTGAATTGTAAATGCTCAAGTGCTTTAATCCTCCCTTTCGCTGTTGCCATTCTGCCTTCTATCTCTGTCATCTTACCAGACTGCAGTTTAAGATCCCCTTGTCAGGCTCAGAGAGTTGCACTGAGTCACTTGCTCACAAATCTATGCCGTCCATTGTTTTGTGAAGTTCTTCGATATGTTTAAATAATATCTCCAAAACATCTGAGTCTACCCGCCTATCTTATGAGCAGTCCATATTGCATGCAGCTGTTGCAGAGTCTGGAGTAGGTGTCTGTGAAGATGAGGTATAATCCATTTTCAGTGTCAAAGAAAGGATCTACAAAATTGGTGGCTCAGATTTAAAGCAGTGTTGATGATATCACTATGCTGGCCATTAGGCACAGTGAGTGGATGAGAAGGACCCATTTATAATAACCTATCTGAATTTGTATTTCTTTGTTTATGTAAGAATAGGTTTATTATCAATGAGGTAACTACACATGATATAGACCCTTGATTGCTCGATTATTATATTAATGAGATTTATATGTAGTGTAGGCTTGTTTAGAGACCATTAATCGTGTTTAGAGACCATTTAAAGAAGGACAACAATGTACACGTTTACAGACCTTTATTAATGTCTTTGATGTGTCCGTCACCCAAGATGGAACCTTGGTGTCTTCCTGGGCTTTCGCTTTCATGCAGATGAATCTCTGTATCACTGCACGGATGACTATACCACCCTCCGCTAGGATAATTCTGGGATTTTCTACAGCTACGTGTACATCTGAGATCATGACGCGATCAGTGTAACCTGAACTTTCCACTCTGCCGCTCATACTCAGCTCTGCTGCCACTTCAATGTGCAGTTCTTCCAGCTCACCATATCCAAAGTGGATTCTCCATGGCTTCACAGCTTGGCCACTAGAATGAGGGATCATCTCAGTTGACTCCAGCCTCTCTTTTGCTCTAAGATTTACCTGCAAAATCCACCTTAATTTGCCCCCTCATAGTAGCAGAGCCAGTATGTATTCTTTGCCCACAACTGTTATTTATCCTTGTTTTGGGATATGGATACTGGGATAATGGAGCTCATAAATCAAGCAGCCATTTTCCTGGCTACTGGCCATATTTAAAAAATGTGTTAGTGTCCCCCCTCCTCCAGTCCATAGGCAAACCACAAAAGGTGAAGTGTGGTGACTGCATGGATGAATTCAAAGTGTTTCCAGGCCTGCAAAGTGAAAAGTGTCTGCGTGGGCGACTCTGACAAATTTCCAATTTTAGGTTCATATGCGACCCACTTCAACATCGTTTGCTATGGCTGCACTCAGTGTAATGTCTTTGTAAGACATTTTTACCTGAATATATTTGCATAAACTAAATTCACAAAGGTTTTGTAATATGCCGTCCCCTTGTTCCACCCTCTTGTTCATTACAAAGTCTGTATTACCCACCCCCTTGTTCTCTACTAAGTCTGCCCTGTTATCAGTTAATTCCTACCTTTAGCATTCCCTGCCTCCCTTGCTGCTCAGCCCTTTCCTTTCACTGTTCAGCCTGTTTCCTTCATTCATTGGCCTGTGCTATTCAATGCTATGTCTGCCTTATTCACTACCACATATGTCTTGTGCATTGTTTCGCGGGCCCATTCCCTGCTTAGACGTCCATGCCCTTCCTGGTCAATTCAATTTCAGCCATCTTGCCCCATTAACATAGCTATACACACACAGTGTAATACATCAAAATAAATTAATACTTTCCTTACAAAAGTACAATCATAAAAGCCATATGTATAAAATAATAAGAGCAGTGAAAACTATTTGAAGCCGCTTTAACATAGTAACATATGTACACTATGACATTGATTTCATTACACTTCATTAGGAGAGACATTGCCTCCTTTGTAGTTGTCAAATTAAAACAAATACAGTGGCTACTAAGCCATCATCTCCTGAGGTCCATCAACATGGTATAAATACACATAAAATGCAATAGGTCCTTGTTGGCACCTGAACCACAAGCGCACGTCCAAGTAGTCTCAAGCCAACTCCTACGGCCCTTCGATGGTGAGATTTACGTTCTTATCATTAACATGATCCTCCTGTGTTCAGGGGATCTCTAGTTATGTCACTTTCTGCTTGGGCCATATGGCATGAACCTACAAAAAATGCCCATGAGCTCAGATTGCAGATATGCTTCAGTAATAAGTATGGGCTAAAATGTTTGCTCTATGTTTCAGGCCAAGCCTGCTTATACCACCATTACACACCTGCTTAAAAGCTAGACCTCAATACCTCAGCAGAGTAACATTCCTTTTAAACCACTGATATTTGACATATGGTAATGCAGCATTTATTTCACCTCCTGCATTTGTAATATTTGGGTTATCAGAGTTGAGAGTATATGTTTTTCAAAAGAATTCTATGTGCATTCTTCTAAACCCCAAATGCTGCAGAGTCCCACCTTAAGCTGCAATGCCTCACCGGGCGTGCTTGGCAAGAAGCCAAGCACCTTCCTCAAGAAATCATTTTCTATGTAATCCAATTTAGCACAGTTGGCATGGCCCCATATTTCACTGCCGTACAGCGTTTCGGAAAGAAATGCTTCTAGAACCTTGACACACTTAATCTAATCTGCTGCCACCAAACTTAGAGAAAAATCTTGCCAGCCCCCCAAGACCAGCCCACAGGCTTTTTTCCACCATAGCAATGTGAGGTACTTAGTTACAGTTCCTTTAGAACAAAATACCCAGGTAGCTACTCGAGTCCATAACTTTAATCAACACTTTATTGGTAGACCATTCCTGCTCTATTATATCCTTCCCAAGGCTTGAAGCTAGGTCTGCACTCAATAAATACCTACCTACAGGGGTTCTATGGTATTTAGCAAAATCATGTAGCTCCTCTTTTGCCAGGAGGCAGTCCCCATCATGCCAAGGAGCATGATCTTAAATTTGTACGATAGGCCTAAGTCTCTTAAGTTCACACCGCATTAATATGTAATTAGAAGCACAAGATCTTCATATAAAGGGAATATTGTCCCTACCACTGAGGGACCCTGATAAAATACTCACAATCAGTTGACATAATTCTTCTTTAGCTAACATCTCTGGTAACGTCTCTTTATGCAATCCTAAAGTATTTGGGTACTCAGTGGCTCTGTAATGCTTCCCAACCCTAAAGGAGTTAGCCAGTGCAAGCTAGCAAGTCAGGACTATAGGGTTATGGTCACTTTCTGGTCTGATAATGACTGTAAAATCACTTATGCTCGAATAAGAAAAATAATCAGATAACAGTGTAACAGAGTGGCTCTGCCACAAGACATGTAAAGTACTTAAGTGGATTGTCACCAACACACCTCCCATTAAATTCTACTAAAGAGACGTTCAGCAAAAAGGAGTTAAGCCTACAATCTCACGAATACTGACTTCTCAGGCTCGCCACAGGCTTCTTCTAAATCATTCCCTCCCATGACAGTCTCTGGAATTTTGAATTGAATCGCCCATAATAAGGATACTTGCGTGCAAATCACTTAAAATCAGCTTTGCCTGCAAGTTGTTAGCTGAAAGGAAGTTGGTAACATTCTCCTTAGGATGTAAGCACATATTGATAATACTACGTTTCTCAGTGCAACCGCCATTAGGGTCAAAAGTTATTATTATTTCCTGAACATTTATACAATTTGTGCACATATGAAGGGCTTTAAGGTTCTAGATTAGCACTACCGCACCCTGACACTTGCTTGATTGCTGCAGAGGAAAACACATAATATTCTCCCGAAATTTCAAGTAGGCATGCATCCTCTTTCAGCCAGGTCTCTTGCAGACAAATCATCTCAAACAATCTTAATCAGCTCTCCCACTCTGGATCAAAAGCGTGTTTATCAACACAGCCACATTCCAGCTTAGTAGTTTCAAGAGCTTTATTAGATGTTCGTATTGTCCCATTATTTGGACCATCTTAGGACTCATTAAAGAGGTCTTGGAGGTACATTGGCGACACACGCATACAACCTTTCACACGCATAGTTGGGCAAGACCTTGATAAATCCATTATTGTCTGATTGTGATCGGCTGATTTAGCATCATAGCTCTATGAATCATGCTCACCATATTCTTAGTCTATCTCACAAATCCCCTCCACCAGGTCATACCAAGTGTCATGTAAGTGGCATATGTTAAACCTAACATCTTGATACACGTCAATTCCTTTTCTCGGTAGTACATCCCTACAGTTCATAATGAAGGAACAAAAGTGCTGGTTTGTTAGGGGAAATCACACATTACAGCCTTTGCACAACATACAATCCCATAAAATATGCACAGTGGAGAGCAATTTAAAATAAATGTAATTAACTTCCGATACTTCAGAAAGCGCCTTGACCAGAGTTATTTTATTAGAAGTTATTTTCCCATATGTAAGGACTTTAAAGCAGCAGATTAAATGATGATCTCTCCATCCTTCTAGTAGGTTTGGGTGCAAATACATGCCCTCTTGAGTGGGTGACCAGGTCGTTGAAGGACCAACGGATGAGTGCCAGGGCTGAAGCCTGTCTGCATAGCCGGGCCTCAGCTGCCTCTGAGTCACAGACCCGATTGAATTTGCAAACACTACATCTATCAACTCCAGCGAGCCAAATGGATGGATGCAGAATAATTATAAAGATCAGCTAAGAGCATGGGCAACTGGATACATGTCTGTATCCTGGTTACTGGGCTGGCTAAAACTGGGATCTTCGTGGCCTTCCAATAGACGATCTGTCGCAGTTTCCTTGATACATTTTTGCTCTCTCCTGCTTTAGATTCCAAAGTTCCAAGATCGCCATATAACATGATCTATGAGGCTGTATTAGTGTAATTTAATACTGGCTTTTAAATATAAGAGACTCTGCCGGCTGCCTTCAACAAGTTAAGTATATTTTCCAAGCATTCGTCAAGCTTTGAAGCTGTTCTAACTCTTGTGTCCTGCATTATCCGCATCTCGTATTTTCACTCCAAGATTGATGAATTCAAATGTGTGCAATAATGGACATCAGTATCACGAATCCGATATCAACGATGCAACCACATTGTGGTATATTCATTGTTGTAAGAAGCTCACTGTCATCTTGGAGCAAGGATCAACATCTGGAATCTAAGTTCGAACTTAGAGAGATACACAGCTTTTGATCCACCACTGAAATAAGACCACTTTCTTCAAAAGCTGTGCCAGATTTCTGTACCAGGATCTGGATCACAACTCACAAACTCTGATGTATCAGCTGCAGATAAAAATGCACAGTCTCTGAAAGATTTTCATCTTGGCACTGCGGATGTTGGCAGTTCTCCTCATGTTGGCGGTCGATAGATCACTCCAGTACTTAAAGGAGAGAACCATCAGATGGGGTAGAGGGAGCAACATGATCCAAGCTCCTGACTTTGAGGCCCACACCGATGTAAGAGGTTAAGGAGTTAATATTTAAGCCAGTCAAGATGTCATCACCCTTCACAGTCATGCTTGTTGGCTTTACCGGTGCATCAGAGTCAGATATACAGCACACCGTGCTTGAGTTTGTCAGGGCACACCTCACTTCCTCCTTCAGGAATGGTTGACAACCACCCAGAATGTTGTGGTCAACATCACAAGCAGCCTACTTAGACATTAAGGGGGTGACAGAGAGGAACCGATGTTATCTATTTCCAGCTGTGGAGAGCTTACTTGATTATGGTCTGCTTGTTTTGGGTGGCGTTCTATAGAGAAACATACTGGATTGAGAATCTACCTTTCCTTAGAGTACTATGGGTAGCCCTTTTAGGTCTAGGTTTTAGAGCCATAGTATTAGTCAGAACAAAGCACTTTTTCTGACCAACCTGTTATTAGGTTTTTTGTTGAACAATACAACAGTCAACAATAGACAGAGCAACAGTCAATGTGCACACTTTTGTCCAAGATACAGGAAATGTGTCCCCCTGACCTACCATTACCTTGGTTCTTTCCCACCTCCCATATTTGTAGGCATCCCCTCTCAGTTCTCGTGCACTCCTGTGCTGCCCACAAAGCCACTGGCCACTCCTCTCTGAGGCCGTAGATGCCCTTGCCTAGCACCCGGTCTTCTTTTCAGACCATCCTCCCCATATCTTATCATACTTGTGTGGGCACTCCCTGCTCCAATACACCAGCTGGTCCCATCCCTTTATGGCATCCATTCCCACTTGCCATACTGCTATGGCTGGGGGTTCTGGTCTCATACAGCGTTCTGCTTTGGATCTCTTTGCAATTTTGCATGCCATATTTACAAGTATCTTCGCATATCTGGCCATCTCCATGTCTGCCCATATCCCCAGCAGTGCATTCCTGGGCTCAAGCTGCAATTTTCTCTCCAGTATTCCTTCCACTTCCCTTTGTACCATGTGGAAGAACGTCCCTCTATCTTTGCTGCATGTATCGTCTTCTCCTCTACCCATCTTACTTAACCTTTCTATTTAAATTGTATCAACCTTTTGCTATTGCTATCTCTTTGGGGGGTTATAGTGCCTCCCTCCATTCCTCTGCCGCTGTGTCCCCGCACCCTTTTTCATCTTCGTTTCAGCTCCTCAAATTGTCTCGTGGAGTGAAATGACACTGCCCTGTAGTGGGTCGATACCAGCTTCATTTTAATTTCCCCGTTCAGCACATTACTTTCAATGTGCATGGATAATGCATGTCTAAATTGTTGGTATTTTTAATGGTTGCATATTCCCATCCCCATTCTTCTCTCATTTCTTGGAATGTTCTTATATTCATGGGCCTCAGCACGTCTCCCACTGTCTTCCTCCCATCTCAAAAACTGTATCCTTTTGATTAGTCTGTTTTCCCAAGGTTGGGTGGCCAACATGAGTCACTTATCCCATCACATATATCTGTGGATTTGTTTCCATGCGATCCCCACTGCTTTTGTTATTGATGGAATTTACAGCTGCTGTGATCCTCTGTATAAGAGTTTCTCCCAAATGTTCCTCCAAAGAAGTGTCAGCTCTGTGTCAACTATGGAGTTCTTGCCCTCCCAGTATGCCCAACCACTCACTAGCGTCATCTATAAGGGCAGTAGTATATGCTTTGGTTTGGAAATTTCATACCTCTTTCTCACTGCGAGTTGTAAAGTGTTTGCTGGGGTCTATTGCTCTAGGGGCATGTTGGATTATCTAGTGTAAGAGGGGAAAGGTCAGCATTTTGTAGAGTGCAACCCTAACCATTACTGAGTTTGAAAGGGTATTCCAACGCCTAGCATCCTCTTCAAAACCTTGACGTGCCGGAGTAAGGTTGAGTTAACTGTAGAGGCTCACCTCCCTTTGGACAAACACCCCAAGATATATGAAGCCACTTTAGTCAGTTTTCAGTAGTGGGTATTGTCGCACATCCTCCACTCCCCTTCAACTGGATCATGGATGGATTTCTTCAAATTGATTCTCAAGCCCACATATAATTCAAAAGTGCTGCGTTTGTCAGATGTAATACAATATCGTCTGCATTTAATGATATTCCAACCTCCTTTCCTCCAGGCCAGTAATACCCCGCCAGCTCTGGGTCTCTTACGAACCATTCCGGTAATGGCTCTAAAACTATCGCAAATAACATGGGCTATAGCGGACACCCTTGTCTGGCTCCTCTTTCCAGAGTGAATCTTTCTGATATACTGCCATTTACCTTCACTAGGGCTGTTGGGCTGTTGTACAGGAATGTCACCCAGTTTATATGTTCCTCACTGAATTCCAGGCCTTTAGCAAGGATTTTGGTCTTGATGTTAATTAGAGAAATGGGTCTATTCAACCCACAGTACTTACCCTGCTTCCCTTCCTGCAGTATTAGAACTATTGTTACCTCTCTCAAATCTGGTGGGATGCTCCCCTTACACCCACTCTGCTACAGCATGTGATTCATGGGAACCAGCCTTTCCCCCCTCAACTTGATCCATAGCTCCAGCGGGAACCCATAAGGTCCCGCGGTTTTCTCCTTCGCCAACCACGACACAGCCATTTCCATTTCCTCTATCTGTAGGTCACCCTTCAGGACTTCCCGTTGTACTAGGAACAATTGAAGTATTGAGAGGCACTCCAAGAACCCTTGTAATTCTGTATCCGATTTGTACAGTTGTGTCATATAACTCCTGATAGTATGAGGCAAAGGCCCGCCCAATCTCCCGGGATCCTGAATTGAGTCTCTCTGGTCTCACCCACCCTAATTTCATTTACCAGCAAACACCTCTTCTCTCTCTGCGCTAACCAGGCTAGTAATTTCACAGTTTTGTCTCCCTATTCATAAATGTGTGCCCCCTTATGCCACCAACCCACCTGAGCCCTTTCCAGCCCCTAATCCTGATCCCCTCCTTTGTCTTTTTGAGATCCTGTAATATTGACTATGACTGGGTTTCCCTCCATGTTCCCTCTAATTCTATCACCTTGGCCTCATTTTCCACATACCATCTCTCCCTTTCTCTCAACTTAGCAGTGGACACTGCCAAGGCTATACCCCTCAAAACAACCTTGCATGACTCCCGGAGTGTCTGCTTTGACTCCACTGTCTACCCGTTGAACTAGAAGTACTGTGTCATTTCCTCTTTTAAATTGGCTACTATCTCCTCAGTCAATAAGTGATAAGTACCCATCCTCCATGTTCCTCCAGAGATTTGTGAGCATATTCGTACTCTCCATATCATTAGTTTATGGTCAGAAATTCCTCTCAGGAAGTATTCCACACCCTCCACTCTTTGTGTATCGGTGTATGGAGAAAACACAAGGTCTATTCTCGAGAAGGATTTATGTGACTCCAAAAGGAATGAGAACTCCCGCTCCTCTGGGACTGCTTCCCACCATAGATCCACTGATCTCATTGCCTTTATGAAGTCACCGAGTTTAGTGCCCATGTTATCTGTCAATGAATTTCCTTTCCACCTGTCCAGTGTCAAATGAAGCACTGCGTTGAAGGCCCCCTCTACCAGCATTATTCCTGGTGAACCCTCCATAACCGCTCTATTGATTTCCTCGAACATATGTACTAATAACTTGGGCGAGGGCAGTACACATTAATGAAGGACATGTTTTTCTTTCCTTTTTCTCCTTGAGATCTCTGCTACCCTACCCCTCTTGTCTTGGAAGTTTATTTGTAATCTGAAATGCCAGTGATTTCCTAATGCACATCCCCACTCCTCTGGAGCTCTCGAGAACACAGCATCCACCACACATTTGAAAGTACTGCTCCCTAATATTCCATATGAGTCCCCCAACAGATGTGATTCCTGAAGAAGTATCACATCTGGTTTGTGTCTTTTTAGGTACTAGAAGACCACACTCCTCTTAAATGCATTGTTCTGCCAATTAACGTTCCAGGAAATGCATTTGAGTGTTATTGTGCTATCCATATTGGTAGATCGATCGTCTAAACTGTTTCCTTCCTCTCTTTTCATTGTACCACTCCCTGTCCCCACCTACCTCAGTCCTAACTTGACTCTATAGGCCTCATTCCGAGTGGGGCGGTAAGGAATACCGGGCACCGGTAAGGAGACCGGTGCCGGTAATCCCTTACCGCCCTACTACGAGTTCCCTTAGCGGGTCCCTCCTTTAATGCCTGGTTTTACCAGGCGTTATGGATGGGACCCGTTAAGAGAAATCAGAGCAATAACGGTACCGCAAATTGCAGTACCGTTATTAGCTACTTCCCCCTTCCCATTGAACCCTATGGGGGCTCAAACGGGAATGGGGAATGGTTTTTTCAATGGGGACTTACCGGTCCCGCAAAGGTCGGACTACACCGGTAAATCCCCATTGAACGAGACCGGTGCTGGTACCGTTATTGGAGGCAGTCATGGCGCACATAGCGCCATGACTACCTCCAATCTTGGAATGAGGCCGTATGTCTGCCAAAAAGAACCCAACTATTGTAACCGTGAACCTCCCCATCCTCCTCCTCCTTTCTCCCCCTTCCTTCTCTCCCCATTCCTCCCCCCAACTGGGAAGTATCTGTCGGCCCTAAAAAACATTAACACTTGTTAACTGTTACCAAACCTTAACTTTCCCCTCCTCTACTGCCCCTACTTCCCATGTATGCCGTCCATAACCCCCTTGTTATGCCCATCTGCTTGGCCCATAATGTTTACCTTCTCCTCTGTGTGCAGCATTTACCTCACTGGACTCTTCTGACAACCCTCAGCCCCCAACCCCTGGATGCACCAAAACATTATTTAGCCATTTCTGGCCCTCTATGTGCCCACATATCCTCTCAGTCCATGGTGCTGTTTCGTGATTCCCTGGTTGGGGAGGCCACCAATGTATCTTCCGCCTTGTCTGAACTCATGTTCAATCTGCTAATTGTACCATCTGGGCCCACCTTGAACCAAGTCTTTTTGGAGGACTCAAGCTATTGCTTTCCATAGCTCTTTGTTCTTTGCAGCGGATCTCTCCTCTTTGCTTCATCACTGGCCCCTGCAGTGTATGGGTGCTTAGTCATCCCTCAGAATTCTGTTAGTTGTACCCCCCTATTCTCCAGCCAGACCCAGACCTCTACAGGTTCCTGGAACATCCACATTCTTTTCCCATTATTACTCTCGGCTTTGCCGGGAAGATCAGCATAAATTTGATGTGGTTGTTGTATGATTGTCGATTTACTTCTTCATGATGTTGGCAAAGTCAAGCTTTGGTGGACACCGGCTCTTGCACCTTGTAGCATGATATCCTGGTCCCTGTAGTTGACTAGTTTTGACACCCCTGGTGGGATGGTTTACCCAGGACTCCATGCACCCATTCTAGCAAGACGAAGTTGGTAAAACCTTTCAGTGAAAATTCCCCAATGATCTATTGCTCCAGGAATAGATCCATTGCTGTTCCTTTCACCTTCTCCGGGGGAGACCCACAATCCTGATATTCGCCCTTTGGATCTTCCCTCTGCGTCTTCTGCTATCTCTTACAGGGTGTTGGTCTTCCCTTGTAGTAGTGTCACTTTTCAATGCAGAGTCCTTATTATGTCTTCCAGCTGGCTTATCCTCTCCTTGGCTTCCTCTACTCACTCGGACACCACTCTCAAATCTGTCAGGTGCAGGGAGACGTCCACCCTGACTTGCCCGATCTTGTCCTCCAAGATGAATCTCGAGTCGTTCACCATCCACAAGACCTGCACCATAGTTGGCTCTGTGTTTTCAGTGCTGGCCAGGTAGCCCATCATGTAGCTGGGTCTAGCAACTTAATCTTGTGTCTGTGCTTTATCTGTATGGCCAGTTGTATATCTGTCTATCTACCTGCCCTATCCTTACCCATGGTTGCAGGCATTTCCCTTGTTATTCTCCTGCGGTCTGAGCTCACTTAGATGTCAGAAGTCTCTCAAATTCCCCTCTCTTTTCATGTTTTCTTCCTATCCTGCTTTCAGGTTTGTGGTGGGCCCTACCGTCGTCTGATTGTGTCCCCTATCTGTTGGTCAGGAGCATGGGTGTGGGGGACCTCTGGCATTGTCAGGAGCCCCCACAGTGGTCCCCTGGTGTGGCCCCTTTTCTGGCACCCCCCGTTTTGTGCTGTCTCTATGCCCATAGAGCATGCAGAGGATTCCGTCCAAAGGCCCTTTGGTGCCGTCTCCCCTCAATTGGTCATTGTTGTTGTGATGGGTGCCCCCCTAGCGTCACTCTCTTTCTGGGAAAGTTCCTCTGCTTTCTCTCTCGCTTTCTGCCAGGCCCTGGGACCTTTCAACGCTCTTGTGCCTCTTGGGCTCCTAGGCTTCACTGGCCACCCCATCCCCCCACTACTGCCTCTCATTGCCCCCCCACCAACTGCCTCACAACTTCACCCTCTTCCACTTCCCTGCACCAGGCTCAGGGAGTCTCTGTGTGCTTTCCGGTACACTGTAAGTGGTAGACCCCGAGGGGGGGGGGCAAGGGTGTGAATGCGCTCCTGCACGTGACTGTTCTAAGCCACCATTGTCTGCCTCCTACCTCCACCCATCCAAGGTGATGATCCGGGCAGACTCCCTTTGGACAGGTCAGTTGCAGGCTCTGGCTCTACATCTCAATGCTACACCTGGTGAATTTTTTGGAAGGTCGGTTGGGAGTAAAAACTTTAGGCGGCCATTTTCTCTCTGCCCCCTATCGTTCTCTAGAACAATGCAATACATATTCTCATATGTGTTATAAGATGAGTGGGAAGATGCATGCGAATGGAAGTATCAATGTAAATAGATTTTTAAAAAATGCCAATCCACCCTGCATCACACGCACTGAGCTGCATTAAGCATTCAGCTGCTTCGGCAAACATTTATTGAGTTGAATTACATGACAGAATCACCAGTGTTAGCTGCCTGCTAGTATGTTACCTTCACTGTCTTTTGGAGTACACCACTTCCTATTACGCTCAACACACCCTCACCCTCATCCCATAGCCCACAGCCCTCGGCACGCACTAAAAGCCCTACAGTGTAGAAGGGCCACAACCAAGCCCAGAGTTCAGGTCTTAGTTTCTCTGGCTCTCTGGCTCGGACTCCAGCTCTGACTGAGCTGCCACCCACGGTAACTGTCACTGGGCATAGTGAAAGCCAACAGATTCTCAATCTAGATCAAGATGCTCAGAGAGAGAGTAAATCCCGAGAGGCACCTCAATTCTGAGACAGCGGACATATGTGGAGAGAGCCAAGGGATCCATTCAACCTCCAACATTTATCATTCAGCCTGACTCATTCCTTAACCTCTGCTACATTCCTTCTCTCTGCAGTGCTGAACTGGCCCGCAGGGAACTCTGGAGATTTCCTGATGGGCCTCTGCACCATGGGCCTCTTTTGTAAGGTGCTCTTGTTTTCTGCTCCTCGTAGACACATTGGGCTTGCTCACATGGTGTAACATGGGTCCACTAAGAAAAACATTTCCAGGGTCACTTTTGGTTCCCAGTCCACCCCAGGCTCTCTGCTGCATTCATTCATAGCCACTCCCTCACACTTCTTGGTCTCAAGCTGCACTAATCATAGTTTGTTTCAAATATTACTCATCTTACATCACTAGTCATGGTACTTATCTCTGTGTTGGATTTGTACTTGGACCTAGCTTCCCTTACTAGAATCTCAGCATAACAGGTCACATTACTTACCTAGCTAGTCACCCACCTCTCCTATATGAGCACATTGCTTTGATTACCCACACAACATCTTCATTACACATTATCATTCTGTTACTTGGCCCAGTCCTTTAAAAAGGAGGTGAGCCTGTGCACCTGAGACAGACAAGTCAATAGATACATAAAGTATACAAAACAAAAGGACATTAACTTACCTACTAAAAAGAACCAGAAACAATATCTCCCAATTTATGATATGATATGATATGGTATTTGTAACGCGCCTATACACAAGTGTTTCAAGGCGCGACGAGGCAGGGAGGGGGGCACAAGGGGAGACAGAAAACGATCCTACTAGGCCAGGTGTCATTCAGATCGCGCAAGTGCAGGGGTAGGGGAGGGGAAAAGTGCAAGGGGAAGGGGAGGGGGGGAAGTGCAGTACAAGGTAAGAGGCGTACGTAATAAATAAATAAATAGGGCCAGCTGGTGGCAAGTGTGAGGTAAGTGCAGAACAAGTGCTGGGGGAGGGGGGGCTGTAGGGATACAGAGACAGACCCTCAGTGCAAAGGGGTTCCAGGGCATCAGTGCAAGTGGAGAGTGGCAGGGCCCAGGACCGAGGCCGTTTAGAGTGGTCCAATTGCAGGATCAGTGCAGCTTCAGTGAAAATTAATTAGCCGCTCAGCAGGGGAGAGGGAGAGGGAAAGCAGAAGCAAAGAGGAAGGTTTTGAGGTGCTTCCGGAACCGGAGATGGTTCTCCTCAACACAACACAATAAGTGACACTGTTAGAACCTAAAGCCAGGGAGCGGACGTTAACTAAGAACTGGGCCATGGAAGAGAAGCACTATGTGTAGTAATTAAGAATATTGTTAGACAATGCAATCATTGCCCCCAAATCCCTCTTCCTTGGCTGAGTCTTTTGAAAAGAGTATTTCTCAAGCAATCAGTTCGGCAACTACATGATGACCACATGTAAATAAGCAAGCCAGGAAGGCTTATTTGAAATGCTCACACGTGATAATAGTGGATTGTTATAAATAAACCAAATAATATCTGTACAACAAACAAGGAGGCACATGAATCGCCCCAACACAATTAGCATCCCCCACAGGGCCTCAGTCATGAATCTATAAATGTCAATAAAGGTAAGGGTATAGAGATTAAGTAGCTGCTATCCAGATATAAAGCATTAATGGCTGCCTATTAAGCTGAAATTCCTCTGATGGAGAGAGACTGGACTCTTTCTGGTAGACATAGGGCTGAACTTTATAAGAAAGTTAACATGATAAAACACTGCCTCCACTGATCGAGGAGGGAGAAGCCTCGTGTTTCTTCCAGCCTTGCATAAACAAGAAGCTGTAGAGATATCTAGGCATAACAAATAGGCATGGACGCTATCCTTTGGGGCTGGTAAAGGTAAGAAAAGAAAGAGAAATACTTTTGATGACTTCCCAAAAAATCAGAACACTTTCGGAATAAAATATTAATTGTGGAGGCAGTTAATGCCCTTGTGTCAGAATGCTTTTTACTGTTACTGCGAAGTGTTTTTTTTTTATTTTTGTAACAAAAAGGGTTCATTTTACAGAAAGTGGTGATTACGTGGAGGGGACTGCCTCCTTCCCATGCAGTGTTCCTCATTTGTATTAAAATATGCTAAAGAAAAATGTTTAAAGCGACAAAATCACCATTGCACCTTTTTTTTTTGATTTTGTAATGCACAATGTTTAATTACCGCGTGCTGTGTCCTCATGACGGAAACATTCACATTGGATTCCAATGGAATCCACTTGTTTTTATCAGGTGCTGAAAATGTGTGCGTTACATAGGAATTCATTGGTTCCATGTCAGCAAGATTATATCGTTCTGGTTTCAAACCAAACGTTTTGCTGGTGGATCAGGAATACCTCTACTGTGCCTAAAAGAGAGGTGTAACACTTTACGGCTATGCTTAGCAACATTTGTTTACACATCATGGGATATTGGTTATTCCAAATAATTGTACCAAACAGAGACACTTTCCAAGTATTCTCTGTGGTGAAAAAGAAAAGCTGTGTCAGCAGATAAACCTGGGTTCTTCTTGCTCAGAGAATAAGTATCTATGATGTGGCCCCGACCTGGTTCTGTAGGCCGGCATTGTGGTGAGGACTGTTGGCACCATAAGCCAGTAGATGTTCATGCCAAGAGTGGTATGGGGAAGATTGTCTGGTAAACCTACATTTGGCATTGGACAGCCACAATGCATCACTCCAGGCCAATCCTGGAATCTAGACCCTCCACAATCCAGCAGCCCACGAGAGCAGGTTAGTGCTGCAAGACAGACCAATGGCCAAACCCATGGTGACACCATGAAGGGTAATGATTAGACACATACTCATCAATTGAAAGAGCTACAGCACTCTTTAAACAAACAACCAGTTCCAGTGAATCATTCCCGTTCAGTAGAGAAAGCAAGTGAATATTGCAACACTGTTAAAACTTTGTCTGGTTAATCAGTGTTGCAATTTCAATGCTTAAATAGAACATTCGATAAACGAGAACCCTGCATATGCAATCTTGCAATCTGCGTCTTTCCGATCAGGGATTGTACCAGAGACCAAATAAAGTTACATAGGGATTGTCTTCTTACACGGTTTCTCCAGAGGAAATATCACCAGCATCGTAATCAGGCCCAAAGTGTCCATTTAGCATCTGAAAAAGGTCTTCATGGCATTTTGTGTTTCATTTTCAACATTGCATTATAAAAGCAGCAGTCAGGATTAGCCAGTGAAAGTCTGAATGGTTTTAGTTTAAAAAATGTCAAATATTGTGGGACAACTGTACATTTGTGTTTGTATTTTGTATTTTATTTATTTGTATAGCGCGCTAGGCCCGAGGGCAACCAGGCGCATATCTTAAGGCACAGGGTACAAAAAATTGCGTTGATACAGTTACAGGCAAAGATTAAATTCACAGGTGCATATCTGAAGGCACAACGGTACAAAAGTGGCATGGCTACAGGTTCAGGCAAACAATATAGATTCTCAAACAAAGGTGCCAGTAGTACGTGAGTAGTGGAGCAGGTGGCTTAGGCAGGTAGTAAGTGTGGTGTAGAGAATTGCCATAGCTTGGCTTATTGTTTGAAAAGCGTGGCGGACGGGAGGGTTCTGGTGGATAGTGGCAAGGAGTTCCAGAGTTTACTGATCAGGAGACATAGAGACATACGTATCAGGAGACATAGAGGCCACGTGAGTGCTTCTAAGCCATTAATCATTGAGTTATATAAGCTATGTTATAAAATAAGAGTGGTAATTGTGGTTTGTAAACTCTATGTGTGGGTGACTTTCATTCACATATGGAGAGCATATGAATGTTTGAAGGAACGACACATATAGGGCATACGGTGTAAGCAGATAAGATCAGGGTTATAAGAAGCCATATATACTATAATGGAATAACCTATGCAATCCTGTCTGCAAAACAAATCTACAAACAATAGGATTGTGGCTTGTTCGTTTTGAATGTGAAGTTTATATATGGTTGGTTTAAGGGTTTGAATGATTTTTTGTGGAAAGTGGGCAATGTTTTTAATGTATTATGAATTATGCAGATCAGCTCTGTAGTTGTTAAACACATTATATATTTATTATTTTTGTTTAGAAGTATGATATATGCTAGGATCAACACCGTATTTGTTAAAAGAATTAGATTTGTGACTTTTGTGTCAAAGTATGAAATATGTTATGACATGAATGTCTTACCCATTGTATTTGATATTCTAATTTTGTGTTTTTGTATTGTATTTGATATTTTAACTTTGTGTTTTTATAGTGTTTTTACACTGTGTGAATAACATTTGTAATAATGAAAGCCATACTCTGTTAAGAGTGTATATGAGAGGGCCTCTATCTTTCGGTTGGTTATTTCTCTAGGGTTGGACCATTCATGGCATTTGCCCTATGGTCCCCACTGTAGTATAGTGGTCCACATATCAAAGATGCCATACACCTTTGCTTTTGTTTGCTGATGATGCAGCTAATATTGTTAAGTTTGAATTGTCCTGAGCTAAAACATTGGGAATTTTCAAGGAAATTTGTGATGACCATGGTTGAGCTATTAATCTGACAAAGTCTAAATTGATGTGGACGGGGAGCTAGACATTGCACACAATTGAGTTTAAATCTCAAGATAAAGATAACAAGGTGGTTCATTATTTTAACTGCATCAGCATTTGTTTCCCTTGAGTGTGAAGTTAACTGCCCATATAAAAAAGCACTATAATGCACTTGTGACAGTCCACTTAGGCAGTTTTAGGAATACAAAGCAGATTAGGGAAGGTGTTGTCAACCGCCCTTAGAGTTAATAACATAACATCTGTTGTGCAATAACTGTATGCAATAGAAGTGTGGAGTTTAGTCTATTTAAATTGTTTTAATGCAATGAAAATCAATTTTGTGTGTAAATAAAACTGCGTCATATGTTTTAGTCCATCAGAAGTTGGGGATTGATTATAACTTTCACTCCCCGGCACGGGGCACACATGGGCTTTAATGGCCCACCAGCCTGAGCTTTGGTAGGCCCAAGTGAAGCAAGGGCCTCAGCTAGGGCTGCAGACTGCCGTTAAAGCCCATGTCCCCCACCCCATCTGGGGCGTGAAAACTATTCCCACCCCAGGATTAACCGGGATGCAGATATTAAAGTATTTCTTCTCCGGGAGATCTACTTCACTGTTTATTATTTTTTTCCTGGTATATGAAGCAGAGGAGCAGATGGCCTCTTCCCA
Organism: Ambystoma mexicanum; assembly: GCF_040938575.1. Taxonomy (NCBI): domain Eukaryota; kingdom Metazoa; phylum Chordata; class Amphibia; order Caudata; family Ambystomatidae; genus Ambystoma; species Ambystoma mexicanum. The sequence continues at coordinate 670,233,093 of NC_090924.1, read as the reverse complement.
TAATGAGAGAAGGCATTCTTTTTGCCTGGAGATTCAGAAATATTTATGTAATTTAGAAATTTATAGTCAATCTACACTTAAGTGTCAACAATTGAATTGCAATATCTTGAATGAAAAATGTTTCTTTTATTGATCTGGGACTTTTAAGGAACATGAGTTGTTATACGTTGCCAAGGTATATTAATGTATTTTCATTTGCAATTCTACAGCTATGAGATGGAGTCATATGTCATGCTTTGTTTTTGATTCTACTGTCACTCTTATGGGAATGTTATACTCCTGAAATAAAGCATAATCTAATGCATTCTGTATTCAGTAAGTGTAACTGATGGAGGTGTCTGCTATTGGCAGATGAAATACTAGTTATTAGTAGTTACAGAAAAAAGGTATGGAGTGGGCATTGTAGCCAATCAGCCTGCTCGGAACAAGGGCTGAATCTCACAGTATAAGGTCGCATTCCAAGCGAGGTGACAGCGGCTCCCACCCTGCCAATTGCCCTCCCCCCAGTAGCATCTTTGCTTCTTTCTCCTTTCCCTCCCTGCCGCTGACTTACTTGACAGGGTTGTGACACTACTGCTTCCTCCACACATGTCTCCCGGGCAGCCATGGAAATAGAAGAGTCGCTCCGATCGAAGACTCACTTCTATTTCCATGGCAGCCACGTTAGGTTAATATTTCTTTGAAACAATGGGTTGCATGCTTGCCGCGACCTGTTGTTTTAAAGAAATAAATTGCTAGTAGTACCCTAGGGTGTAAAACCGGGGTACTAATAGCCATATTGAGGGGTTGTAGTAGTTTCAGAGAAAAAGCCCAGGTTTTGTGTACTCATCAGTATTCCAAGATTAATAACAATTAGCATCAATCAGATAAAAACATAAGTTACTTCTCACCTCCACCCAGTGCAACCCCATAAGTCTCATAGATGCTAGCTATTTCATATAACATCTATTTAGTCCATTATGAATACATACATATAACCAGAACGGATACCTAAAGTCCTAAACTGGTGTAGGAAATTCTTCTAATTAATAGAGATACACAAAAATCAGTTACTTTACATGTAGAGCAACACTCTGTACACTAGCATATCCTATTCCCAGTGCGGACATGGGGGTTTATCAAAGGGGATATTCTGTGAGGAAAGTCAATAACACATGATATGTATGAAGCAAAATGTGGCCTTATCTCAAAGCAAACCAATACATAGCACAAGACCTGTCCTATGGGTTAACCAGCCCTCCCCCCTCCATAGTTAACTACTGAACACATTTTGACTGTTTGATACTCGCCATATTGTGCAATCAGCCTTCAATATCAAATTATAGGATATACATCAAGGCGTTGATGTAGGTTTATCAAACTCATCCCTCAACAGGAATGGTAACCAATCATCTCCATTCTACTGTATTTGCCCTTAACTCAATACTAGCAGGAATAGGCAGAAGTATGATAAGAAAATACCAAAACTATGCTTATCATGTTACATATCAATTGATGGAGTATTCATCTCTATGATGAAGGCACTCAGGGATTAGACAGGGCCTCATCCTGAGTTGGGCGGTATGCCAGCAGTAATTGTACTGGGATACTTCTCAATGATATTAGCGTTACTGCAACTTGGTCTGGCACAATTTGTGCTGAATTCTGAGTTGCATTGTGGAAACAAATCCCCATTCCCATTGGGTCCATTGCACCCAATTGAGGTTTCTTGGTGCTAGTAGAGGCGGCACAATTAGCTCTGCACCAATAGTGCCGAAAAAAAGCAGAAAGCGGAGATTTTTAGCTCCAGCAAAAAGCTGGAGAAAAAAGTCCCCCTTTCCACCCAACTGGAGATTGGGAGGAATGGTAAATGTGGCGGTAACACAGTTACCGCCGCATTTTACTGCTCCTCCCAACTCAGGATGAAGCTGAAATGCAGCTCCCATTGTTTATCTGCCATTCAGAGATGACAGCGTATCCTTCCACCTCTTGCCAACATGCAAATTTGAGATAGTAAGTCTCCCAAAAGACATGCATCTATGGGCCCAATTGCTTTCCATGTAGCCATTATCATCTTCGGACTGCAAAAGTGCAGAATGAATCAGTCTTTTGTCAGCAGTACCAGCTGCCTGTAGTTGAATACCCTTCCCAAATAAAAATTAAATTTGTGAGTCGCTCACCTTAAAAGCACACAATACCTTCCTGGTCATGCTCCAACATGTTTTCAGAAGTGCTGCAAGTACCCGTTCAGCAGTCTCCAGCCTTCTGTGAACACTATAGGACATGCCTTCCTACCACTGTTGGGACTTCTGGTGAGGGTCTGCACCTGTGTTCTTCAATTGACATAAGGCTTTGATTGGTTATGGGCCCTGTTCTGAAACAGCTAACACGTAAGCTCTGGGACCAGGTTTCATCCTGACAGCAACTTCAGTGAGCCCCATGGACATTTTTCAGGGAGTGACTGATTCCCAAAGAGGAAAGAAGCCAACTGCATGTTTGATATGCTTATGGCAGATATTGTAGAGGAAACTGCAAATTAAGAAATCTTTCATCACAGTAGCATTTTGGGGACTATTGCTTTGATAGAGACTGAAGATATTTTGGGCAGTGCCTCAAAGAGGGCCAATCTTGCTAGTGCAATGGCTCATCTGAACAGGAACAATAGAGTTTCAGATTCTTTGATACTGACTTGTGAACCAGCCAAGGCGGAGGCACATTGTGCTTAGGGGCTCAGAGGTTTCAATAGCTGTTCCATCTGATAACATCTCCCCATGAAGTAAAGATCTTTGAACTTACAGTTCTTGCTATGGGTGTGGGGTCTTCTGGAAATAAAGAGGGTGTTGTTATTCAAATCTGCCAAAATATCTAAATTGGCTACCATCCCTACAGGTAATTTAGATACTTTTGAGCAGAGGCATTGCTGGGGGGATGAGGGGGCTATAGCCCCAGGTCTTTTGTTTGTAGCCCCTTATAGAAGCTCATGTGCTACAACCACAATGCTAGCTAGCCCCGAGTCCCGCCAGTCCCGGCATTAGCTTAGACATTGATCTTTTTCAGATCTAGCAACACCCCTGCTTTTGAGATTCCTACTTTGACTTCAGGGGAGAAATTCAGCAATAAATACAATACGTTTGCAGGCTCTAAACTCTGCTAAATAGGGAAATGTGTCAGAAGCAGGCAGAGAGCCCTTGCTGTAAGAAATCCGCCTATGTTGGTAAAGTACCCCACATGATGAAGCCCCCAGACCCCTCACTTGATCTAGTTGGTCGCAGTGTTGTATTCAAAGTCCCATGTGCACCAGAAAGAAAGCCTCCTCGGGGCACGACTAAACAGAAAAAGAAAATGTGTAATGTTTCCATAGTTCAACTCTGTACTGTCATTGCTTGAACTGCTGCTGCTCCCTTATTAGACAGTTATACATGTTTTCAATTCTTCAAGAGGGGGGCTCTGAGTACAAATAAGTGTTAGAAGGGAGATGGAGGTAGATAATGGTGCAGAATTGGGGCCTTTGGTTGGGCCGGGTGAAAGTGAGATAGAGGTACAGGGAGCTTCTGCCGATAGTGAAAGTAATGAGGATTTGAGGGAGCCTGCATGCCATGAAAGTTAACTATGATGTCAATTATTCAATTCCTTAACTTCACATTGTTGAAGCGGTGGTGGCAAGCCATGCTGAGCGCTTAAGTAATCTAAATACAGAACCTGCTTTCATACAACAAGTTGCTCAAAATGCCACTTCCAGATCTTAAGCCCTTGCGATGGAATTGGAAATGTTGATGAGAAAAGCAAGGTGTAACCATTTATGGTATCAGGTAATAATATCCCTATGTATGTGGTCGCCGTATATAATGTTGCTTGGAAAAGATTGCGGCGACATTATATATGTGACCATATATATAGAGACAGGGAGAGCAGGGGTTGCAGGGGTGTCCCCCGCTCCCCATGAAAAATAAAAAATGGTTTGGGGGCTGCAGGGGTTTCCCCAGCATGTTTCATGTAATAATGTTCCCTCAAAAAACGTCAATTTTTCGGTGATTTGTTTGCAAGGCAATATTTTTGAGGGGACATTATTGCATGGAACCCAATTTAGCATTCTTTTAGCTTGCACAAAGCTAACCAAGGACTGATTGTAGTGCAGTTGTCAGATTTTGATATGGGTTTTGCCTATAAGTTTCTAATCATGGAAGGGCTGCTACCTTCAGGGATTTAAGCCAATGGCTAACACGTTACTAATTGGCTTTGTGGTATTCCCTACAGGTAAGCGCACCTGAATTGGAATTCAAAACACATAGGCAAAACACAAAACACACCATTTTTTTAGAAACAACAAGTCATTTCAAACCACAAAGTGACTCAAAATAATGTCTCTTTTGTGAAGACCAAAATATAACAATTTGTGGTGTGTGTTCATTATTATAGTGATTTCCTTCCAAATATGTCTAGGCTAAGACAATAACTGGGCAATATTTGCCGAATCAAGTGCACACTGGTTATTTATGGTGCATTTGTTGCACAATTCACCAATTTGCTATACACATGTTAAATGCTTTGCTATAATTTGCCAACTGCATGGCCATCAGTTTTGCCCACTAAGGGTCTTTATCAAGGCAGAATTCAAATCCATTGGTGCCAGTTGCCCAAGTGCACACAATATAAGAGAATTAAAATAAAATTCAACATCCATTGTAAACAAAATTATGAAAGTCACCAATGTACACCAAAAGTGAAGAAATTCAAAATAAAAAGATGTGGGGAAAAAAATCATCAACGTGTAATACATAAAAGCAAAGTGTAACAACAGACAATCAAGACACAAAAATATATGTCCATTAGTTATGTTGTAGAAATAAAGGATAAAAAAGGCGAAGAAAAAGAGGCAGGGGTAACAAAGTGCCGAGTGCAACACATCAATCTGCAAGCCCAAATAGAGCTTAAAGTCAGACCTCAAATGATTACCTTGTTGCTCCTAAAGTCATGCCTATACTAGAAAAAAGCAAAAAAATTGCTCACCTAATGACAATCACAGTGGTCACGTTGCACCGTTCTCACCGAACCGAAAAGTACGCTTATTTAAGCACTGTTCCTCCACCTGAAAGAAATGGACATTGGGCCTCATTACGAGTATGGAGTAGCCATGCCGCTCTTTGCGTCATGGCTACCCCCATACCGGGTCCCGGGTCCGGGTTCCTGGAATGGGGAAATACCAGGCCATTTCGACCTTGAAGAGCCCGGTAATTCCCTTTCCTGCAACCTGGACCCAGTAAATCCCCATTCCCAGTTGACTCCTCATAAGGCTCAATGGGAATGGGGAGGATGCTAACAACAGGCCTGTTAATGACGGGCCCGTTGAAAGCATCCTGGTTTGCAAGCGGGTCCCGCTAAGGATGTGGGACCCGCAAGCAGACCTCGTAATGAGGCGGTAGAGGGATAACGGGGCCGGCAGCTCTACCAGCGCCGCTATCCCTCTACCGCCTTCCTCGTAATGAGGCCCGTTGCCTCTTCATGTACGTACTGTAAAAACAACCATTAGTCCATTACTCGCAAACTGAAATGTTTTATTTTTATAAGATCAAATTTGCAGGAATGTGTCCAGGAAAATGTGGAGTCAGCATTGTCAGCAATTATATTGGCTCTCTGGCCTCCAGTCTCATGAGGTAGTATGCGTGCGGGATTGCTTAGCCTTGGCTAACCGTGTGTCCTTCATCTCATATGCAAGGGTGACCCAGAATTATCTTCCATCAAATTTTAAGTTTTGGGGATTTTTCCACTGCAGGATTGTGTTTGTAAATATTGGGGTCTCCAGGGTCTACATTAGCTGGGATGTTTTTCCAATGAAGAACATCTAATCTAGGAGTGATTTCTTACTTTGATCATATCTTTAACAAGTATCCTGAAGTGGCCAAATCGCAGTGCATTGGGGTGAAGACGCCCTGTCCGTTTTAAAGCATTCACTTACGCTATTTTGAATCGCTTGTTTAGCTTTGTTTAGCTTTGAACCAAACATTCAATCAATTAAAAATATTTTTCAAAAGGCGTTATTCACCTGCCTAGTTGAACTGATACAGCCAACATCGAATATATTGTTCTGTGAGATGCAATCCATTTATTTGTTTTACATCCTCGCACGCAAGGTGCTCTTTTGCGAGGGGAAACTAAACACATTGGCTCATTTATTTGGTGTCACACTCCATCAGTCCCAAACATAATGAGGGAGTACATTTAAGCTTGGCGAGTGTTGTAGTTAAAGGTTTCTTATTATGAGTGTTATTTTTAACCCGACTTATAGTGGCGTTGTCTGAAAAATGCAAACCCCAACTCGGATTCCCCGTTGTTTTGATGAGTTATTATCCTAATGTTGTCTGGGAAGAAGAGTCTTGCTTAAACAAGGATGCACAAAACTACTTTTGAAGATCTGGGGCCATTAGTGACTTACTTAGAGGACTCTGCTGAGATCTGGTCTTTAGTATGTTGTAGCTGGAAAATCACTTGGATTTTAGGGTTTCCTGGCTCAACTGTGAAGGGTACACACATTACATTTTCAATTGACACCCTTATAGTTATTTATTGGCGAAACGTGTACAATATGCTTTCTCTTTTTGCTTTTACTGTTTGATTCTTTTTGTTTCAATTATAAACTCTTGTTAACAGTGATATGTATTTGGAACGATTTTTTGGAAACATATATTAAAAACTTGCACTGATTGAAGTAAAGTTTTCTTTGCTTCTGATTATAAAGGGGGAGCAGGATGATTTGGTTCCACTCAACTTACATCCCATTTGCGGACAATTGTAAAACACAAAAACACAAAATTGTAGGGGCCGATTCATGGAAGAAACGTGCGCCGAAAATCGCTGCGCAAGCAGGCGCAAGCGCAAAAAATTCATGGAAGTCCCTGCGCGTGTTTTCCTCGGGATGTGCGCCAAACCCGTGCATGGCGCACACGTCACTGCAACATCCCGAAAGACGTGCGCGACGCGCACAGTGAAAGCGCACAACCTCGGCGCATACACTAGAAATTGGGCGGAACACGGGGCGTAACACGCGGAATGGGGAACAACTCGCGAAAATAAGGGCGTAACTGGGGATGTACTGCAGGGAAGCAGACGGAACGCCCACACGCACCCGAACCACACGTATTCATGGAATCGAATAGGGCAAAGCCACGCACAGCGAAAGACACGCACAAGCCAAAACACGTCCGCCACACGAAGGCAGGCGGTAGCGTCCCTGCGCATTACAAAAGTGGCAACATACAGCAATTGTGCCTGTGCGAGCGGGGCACGTGTATTTCGGGGTTGCGCGGGAAGTTACACACGCGATTGAGCGGGGTACGTGTATTCCGGGGGTGCGCCGGAAGTCACACACGCGATCTGGCCTGGGGGAGCGGGCTATGTGTATTTCAGGGGTTCGCGTGAACTTTTTCATGCGATCGGGCCTGGGGGAGCGGGCTACGTGTATCTCAGGGGTTCGCGTGAACTTTTTCACGCGATCGGGCCTGGGGGAGCGGGCTACGTGTATCTCAGGGGTTCGCGTGAACTTTTACATGCAATCGGGCCTGGGGGAGCGGGCTACGTGTATCTCAGGGGTTCGCGTGAACTTTTTCACGCGATCGGGCCTGGGGGAGCGGGCTACGTGTATCTCAGGGGTTCGCGTGTACTTTTTCACTCGATCGGACCTGGGGGAGCGGGCTACGTGTATCTCAGGGGTTCACGTGAACTTTTTCACGCGATCGGGCCTGGGGGAGCGGGCTACGTGTATCTCAGGGGTTCGCGTGTACTTTTTCACTCGATCGGACCTGGGGGAGCGGGCTACGTGTATCTCAGGGGTTCACGTGAACTTTTTCACGCTATCTGGGGGAGCGGGGTACGTGTATCTCAGGGGTTCGCGTGAACTTTTTCACGCGATCGGGCCTGGGGGAGCGGGCTACGTGTATCTCAGGGGTTCACGTGAACTTTTTCACGCGATCGGGCCTGGGGGAGCGGGCTACGTGTATCTCAGGGGTTCGCGTGTACTTTTTCACTCGATCGGACCTGGGGGAGCGGGCTACGTGTATCTCAGGGGTTCGCGTGAACTTTTTCACGCGATCGGGCCTGGGGGAGCGGGCTACGTGTATCTCAGGGGTTCGCGTGAACTTTTTCACGCGATCGGGCCTTGGGGAGCGGGCTACGTGTATCTCAGGGGTTCGCGTGAACTTTTACATGCGATCGGGCCTGGGGGAGCGGGCTACGTGTATCTCAGGGGTTCGCGTGTACTTTTTCACTCGATCGGGCCTGGGGGAGCGGGCTACGTGTATCTCAGGGGTTCACGTGAACTTTTTCACGCTATCTGGGGGAGCGGGGTACCACTCACCATCTGCCTTGCGTGTAGAAGAACGCGTAGCCAACACCCGCTGTGAAGTAATAGCGTGTGAACCCCAACGGATGGAAAACACACGCACCGCACGAAAAGCACGTACAGAACAGTGTAAAGGCACGCGGGATCTCCAAGACCTGCCAGGGCAACGCCCGTGCGCAAAACGTCACAGACGCACTTACGCTGTAAGGGCCTTTGGTCCAATGAAATCGCGTACGCGTGCTGACGCGCTTACGCGCTAAGGGCCTTTCCTCGATTTTCACGCTGACGTGCAGGATTTTCACGTGCCAAATCACTCCGTATCAAGCTGGCCACGTGAAAACACACGGAAGACCACGCTCCTGCCCAGAAGGCCGCATTACTGCCCCCCAGTGCCCCGAGCAGCCTCCCACGTGCCATCTGCTGCTGCCTGCCTGCCTGCCTGCCTGCTGCCACCGTGCCCTGCCATTTGGTGCCTGCACATCAGCCATCTGCAGGGGTCCAGTTGCTGTGTCCACCCCTGCTGGAACAGAAGACTCCCAACTCAGATAACATCGCTCCACAGCCCAGCCCCAGGACCCAGTTGCCCACCCACTCCTGCCACTGGGGTTGCCATGTCGGGCACATCCACATCTGGCACCAGTGGCAACCCCCGGCCAGAGGGGCAGAGGGGCACCAGCTTCACTGCCACCGAAGTTGGTGTCCTGGTGGAGCAAGTCCTGGGGCAGTATGATGCCCTCTTCGGATCGTCTCGCGCCAACAAGGAAGGACGGGAGAGGATCTGGGCCGACTGTGTGGTTGCCATCAACGCGGAGGGGGTGGCAACCCGCACCATCCAGAAGGTCAAGAAGCGCTGGGAAGACTTGAGGTCCAGGACCCTCATAAAGGCCCGGCGCCTCATGGAGGGGGGCCGGGGCCGCATGAGTTCCATCCAGATGAGGGTCCTGGAACGCGTACACCCAGCGCTCCACGCCCAGGTCCTTGAGAGGGAGACCCGTCTGGAGTTGAGCGGTAAGTGGCCAAGCATTGCTGTGTGAGACAGGGCATGTTGCAGTGTGCTGGTTGTCTGATACTTGCCTATATGTGTGACATAGGCCATGTACGCATGTATGTGTGCAGGGACATCATGGTAATGCATGTGCGACCAGTAATGTGTGAACCGCACGGTTGTTGCATGTGTTTAAATGCGACATGGGGACCCTATGCAGATTGTACACATGAGAGCATGGCAGTCTCTGTTCCTGGACATGGGTGGGGGTGAGGGATGTGTGCTGATGCCAGGTACATATATGGTATCCATGTCTGTGTGCCTGACCTGCGTGTCTGTGACTTGTGAATGCCATGGATGCATGACACATGTCTGTGACAATGTACAGATTCACTGATGCAGCCTAGTCATCCTTGTATCCACTGTGATTGGAGTGTACGGGGCCAGATGGATGTGACTGAGGTGAAGTGTGTGCATGTGATAGGCATGACCCATGAGTCATGTGAGTTCCATTACATTGTATGTTTCGAGAGTCCATTGGACATGTATGGAAATGTCCATGGCATGCACCATGACTGTCACTGTGTGTGTTTTGCCTGGACTGACACGTGTTGTGGAGGGACATGATGGAAGTGTACTTTGACAGTGGCACTCATCTGCTATTGCTTCCTGTCTAGGGGACCATTGTACAGTACCCTGATGCTTGTGTTCTATGTCTCCCTCTACGCAGCGGCTAGTGAAGAAGAGGGCGGAGACGGTGCTGTGGAGCAAGGCGGCGGGGATGCCCCCACGGCTGCAGCGGAAGGGGTGGGTGAGCCCCCACAGGGGCCTGCTACGGCGGAAGACGGTGAGGAGCCATCCAGGTTGGTGGTTTCCACAGAGGAGGAGGAGGCCGCCACTGAGGCGCACATGGGGCCTGGTGGGGGCATCCCTGCTGGTGCAAGTGGTGCAGTCCAGGGGCAGGGGCAGGAGGCAGCACAGGTCACCGTGGAGGGGCCTGTGCATGTCGCTGTCCCTGACCCTGTGGGTGCACCACCATGCACCAGCAGGGATGCCCCGTCCCAGGCCCGTCCGCAGGTAGAGGGGATGTCCATGTCATCTGACTCCCCTCCACCTGCGGACGAGGGGACCCCTGGCCGTATGGAGAAGGTCCTGATTGGGGTCGCGATGCGCACGGCTGTGATTCGTGATGCCGTGCGTGCTTCCCAGGAGGAGCACGCACGTCATCACGAAGAGCACCGTGCCGACGTGGCCCAATTGGGATCGTCCATGTTCGGGGGTTTCCTGCATGTGTCGGCCAATCTGGCGGCCCTCTCCTCCTCTGTGGAGACTATACGCCAGTCGTTCTCCTTGCCGTCTTCCGGCCCAGATGCCACCAGGGCCCCCTGTGGACCTGCCCTGACCAATGCAGTCAGCTCGGTGGGGATCCCATCCCTGCCACAGTCGGGAGTCAGAGGTCCAGCAGGGGTGGACACCACAGCAACTGTACCCCAGCAGATGGAGGATGTGCCGGCATCATCAGGCAGGGCACGTGCACGACGGCGTCGGTGGATTCCATCAGCCTGGATGCCGTCGTGCTGGCAGAGGCAGTGGCGTCGGAGGCAGCAGCGGAGTCAATGTGGGAGGCATCATGGCTCGGGGCCATCAACATCGGAGGGGCAGGCATCGGCCGGAGGGCAGGAGGACCCAGGACGGGGAGTGTCTTCCGTGTGGCAGCGGTTGTGCCAGCAGATAGGTGCGGAGCGGCGGCGGGCGGAAGAGGCACGGCTCACAATGGTCAGGGCGGAGAACTCCATGCGGAGGGCCCTGAGGAGGGCCGAGTGCCTCGAGGCAATCCGCAGGGGGTTGGAGGAGGAGATGGCGTCGTCCCTGCAGACCCTCGGGGCCATGGAACAGGACCGCCTCCGGGACATCGAACAGGAGTTCGATGATGCCCTGGCCCGGAACACCACGGAGTGAGCCGCTGGACTTGCCCGCCGCCTTTGTATATAGTTATATAGTTAGTGTTAGGTTTCCTTTATTTATATATTTTATTTGGTTGCGATTGGACAATGCGCCACATTTTTGTATGTAGTTCAGTTTTTAGTTAGTTGTCATAGTACGTTTCATTTGGTTGGGCTCATGGACCCGGGATTATCTTGTAAATAGTTCTTCAATGGATTTTTCTATTTTTGGGATTTTTTTCATCGCCATGGAGCAATGGTTTTTGTTTAACATTTACACTTGGATTACTTTTCTGACTGTGACTTTGGACACCATTTTTTTGGATTGTGCTGTGTGTTTTTGATTTTTTTCATGGACATTCTTCTTCTTTTGGTTGTTTTGCTTTGTGGTTTTTCTCATTTCATTTCCATTCAAGTTGATTTTAAATACATGTTTATTTTCATCCTTCAATGTGTCGTATCATCTCATTGCTTTCATGCATGTCATGTTGGGTGTTTTAACATTCACTTGCAGCCATTGTGTGTGACAGACGTGTTCATTTGCATTATTTACATTGGGTGTGTAACATGTCATTGCCTTTGATATGTGGGTGGATGTGATAGTTGGTTGGGCCTTTTGGCAGGGGAGGATGGCCATTACGGACATGATTGGGGATTGGTGGGACCCAGGTGCAGGGGGGCATGGATGGGACATGGGTGGGGGCCTGGTGGTGGGTGCCCCACAGTGCTGGGGAGTGGGGGTGGTGGGAGACATGAGTTGGACATGGGTGGGAGCCTGCTGGCAGGTGCCCCACAGTGCTGGGGGGTGGGGGTGGTGGGAGACATGAGTTGGACATGGGTGGGGGCCTGCTGGAAGGTGCCCCACAGTGCTGGGGGGTGGGGGTGGTGGGAGACATGAGTTGGACATGGGTGGGGGCCTGCTGGCAGGTGCCCCACAGTGCTGGGGGGTGGGGGGGTGGGGAACATGAGTTGGACATGGGTGGGTGCCTGCTGGCAGGTGCCCCACAGTGCTGGGGGGTGGGCGGGGTGGGGAACATGAGTTGGACATGGGTGGGGGCCTGCTGGCAGGTGCCCCACAGTGCTGGGGGGTGGGGGCGCTAGGAGACATGGGTGGGGGCCTGGTGGAGGCTGCCCCTGGTGGCTGGGGGGTGGGGGTGGTGGGAGACATGGATGGGGGCCTGGTGGTGGGTGCCCCTGCACTGCTGGGGGGTGGGGGTGCTGGGAGACATGGGTGGGGGCCTGGTGGAGGCTGCCCCTGGTGGCTGGGGGGTGGGGGTGGTGGGAGACATGGGTGGGGGCCTGGTGGTGGGTGCCCCTGCACTGCTGGGGGGTGGGGGTGCTGGGAGACATGGGTGGGGGCCTGGTGGAGGCTGCCCCTGGTGGCTTGGGGGTGGGGGTGGTGGGAGACATGGGTGGGGGCCTGGTGGAGGGTGCCCCTGCACTGCTGGGGTTTGGTGGGAGACATGGGTGGGGGCCTTTGGAGGGTGCCCCTGGTGGCTGGGGGTGTAGGGGGACATGCGTTGGTGGGCAGTAGTGCAAGTTGACATGTGGGTTGGCTGGGGGGCATGGCCCTGGTGGATGGGGTGCCTGCAGGACATGTGCAGGGTAGGCCCCTGTGGTGTGAGCCACCTGCAGGGGCCGTGGAGGGTGTAGAGGGAACACCTGGGAGGACCCACACGTGCAATTCACGTGTGGTGCTCCCCGCGCACCCCTGTAATACACGTACCCTGATGGAATCGCATGTGGAACTTCCCGCGCACCCCTGAGATACGCGTACCCTGCTCGCACGGGCCCAATCGCGTGTGGAAATTCCTGCGCACCCCTGAAATACATGTGCCCTGCAGAAATCGCATGTGTAACTTCACGCGCACCCCTGAAATACACGTACCCTGCGGAAGTCACGTGTGTAACTTCCCCTGCACCCTGAAATACAAGTACCCTGCTGATATCGCGTGTGGAACTTCACGCGCACCCCTGAGATACGCGTACCCTGCTCGCACGGGCCCAATCGCGTGTGGAAATTCCCGCGCACCCCTGTAATACACAGACCCTGATGGATTCACGTGTGGAACTTCCCGCGCACCCCTGGAATACACGTACCCTGCTGATTTCGCGTGTGTAACTTCCCCCGCACCCTGAAATACACGTACCCTGATGGAATCGCGCGCACCCCTGAGATACGCGTACCCTGCTCGCACGGGCCCAATCGCGTGTGGAAATTCCCGTGCACCCCTGAAATACGCGTACCCTGCTGAAATTGCGTGTGTAACTTCCCCTGCACCCTGAAATACACGTACCCTGCTGATATCGCGTGTGGTACTTCACGCGCACCCCTGAAATACACGTACCCTGCGGAAATCGCGTGTGTAACTTCCCCTGCACCCTGAAATACACGTACCCTGCTGATATCGCGTGTGGAACTTCACGGGCACCCCGAAATACACGTACCCTGATGGAATTGCGTGTGGAACTTCCCGCGCACCCCTGAGATACGCGTACCCTGCTTGCACGGGCCCAATCGCGTGTGGAAATTCCCGCGCACCCCTGAAATACACGTACCATGATGAAATCGCGTGTGGAACTTCCCGCGCACCCCTGAAATACGCGTACCCTGCTCGCACGGGGCCAATCGCGTGAGGTACTTCCCGCGCACCCCAGTGATACACGTAGCCCGCTTGCTGTGCTGGTACAGGGTTAGCGCAGCCCTTTGCGCTGGAATGGGTATATTGATGGCTTTTCCCTGCGCGAGAGGCGTTGTTGGGGGCGTAACTGGCGCTGCTGCAGGGTCGCTGCGCCACTGTGCGCCACAGCTGGTTTTGGTGGCTGGAATCCATGAATACGCTGTGCGCGGAAATGGATTTTAGCGCACGCGGCTGGCGCAGGGATTCGCACGCGCACACTGTGCGCCAGCCGCGTGCGCCACTTGTGCGCTGAATTCTATGAATTACCCCCATAAACATCTCTTGGTAAGCCACTCAGAACGGGCAGGATGGGTCATGGAAACATTCTGACATCTTGAATTTCCTCTGGTTTGCCCAGGTCGGACTGCACATGTTTTTCTTGAGGCTCAATTCTATTGGGTTCGACTTTGCATCCATGTAAAGGAAAGTGAGTTAGCAACATTGAGTTCAATTTTTTTTTAAGTTGATTGTCACATCTTCTTTCAATGATTGATTACTGATCACCAGCAGCTGCTCTGAGCGACAGCAGTTTCATTGAATCCTCAACTTCCCCTGACATGAATTTTCGATTTTACTTGCAACCATAACATCCCTTTAGCAAAGTTTTTTCACTGAATTTCGTAGGTTTTTATTAGTTCAACGTAACCATAACATGCCTTAAACAAAGGTTTTTCACTGTATTTCATAAAGACTTGGTTGAGACTGGTGGCGTCTTGCACCAGCTGTAAGAGCTCTATCTGTCTGTACTAACTGCACTCTCTTCCCTCCTTAGTAGAATCAATGGTCTTTAGAGATGCAGTACATCGCTGTGAGGCCAAGCTTTATGTGAATGTGTGTGCCCTTTGATTTCTGCTCCCAGGACAGCTTCTTGTGAAGTAACTGACTCTCTGGCGAGAGCTGTACCTGCCTTCACAAAAGGAACAAAGAGAGGCAATCCCCAAGGCTGCGGCCTTGCCAGCAGTGACAGGGACAGCCTTATCTAGCCTTATCTAGGAAGAATACACATCATCCTTTCACATCGGAGCTGGGCTCGCAGGGCTTACAGATTGCTGCAGTAATTCTGAGAAGTACCATTCACCATACCATAACTCAGGTATGGTGTATATCTATAGATGTATCTGCTACCAGAACAATTCCCTTATAATGAAAATGTTTTTGTACAGGGGTGCAGCCTCTGCACACAGATACGTGACTGTCACTGCAGCTGTCAAATTTGCTCTTTTGCTCTGTGCCACTGGTACAGCAGGCACTGCAGACCAGGATACTGATGCAGCAGAGCACAGGTGCAAACTATGCTTTTGGCATGGATCTTATGAAAGGGGAATCCAGTCAGCTGATTACCCTTTCAGAGATGGAATCACCCGCATCATTTTATTATTTAATAAAAACCAACAAAGCCAGGGCTTTCACACCCTTGCCAGATGGCAATCCCTCACAAGGCTTTAATCCTTTTTCACAAATGGATCATTGCATATTCCCTGAGATTCGTTTATGCAACAACATCCGCCTTGAGCGCTCCAGGGGGCAGCATTGTTCCTTTCTTTTCTGCTTGCCTGCATAAGGTAGTGCATGAACATAACTATAAAACCTCAATAGTTGATAATAAAATGAATGATGCATAATATTTCCCTGACAAATGCCCTCTTTTTCACATGAGTATTTATTGACTGAAAAACTGCTGACATGCTCCCTTGACAGACTTTTCAATGCAAGCACATACACAAATATTCTTTAGTAACATGTGCCTTTAAGTCACGAGATGGTTTTCACGCATGCATAGTATGACTATTTACAAGCGTGCCATTCATGTTGGCTTTGACCAGAATGTACCCATCACCTGTTCTGTAACACACCGCATGTTAAGCAGAGAAATGGATAGTAAGAATGATTTGTCCGGTTGCTACTTATCGGATTCGAACATAATCGCACGTTTACTTAGCGTGAAGCATATACTATTTAATAAAGTCACCACCGAGCAATAATTTGCAGGTAGGTTGAGTACATTACAAAAACCTCACACTGCACTGTTCAGTAGGTGCATCTGTGCAGTTATACTTCGAAAATGAATGGCAACTCATTTACTCAGAGCAATAATATGTTTTATTTATTTAGACACAAGGTATCCCAACCACTGAAAAAAAAACGTAATTTCGTGAAAGATTCACTCACAGCGAGAAATGTAAAAATCTCAATGCAAAAAAAAAAATTGAAGCAAACCTGGTGCGGTGAATAAACATCAGTGGGCCAATATTTTGATGGGAAACCAGTGCAGGACATTATGCTTGTGGGCGAATCGTATTGCCCATACATAAGTTACTTTACATATTTTGCAATCTTATGCAATTCAATAGTAAATTTATCTTAATTCACATAAAATTGAAATTCACAAATTGTGCTTTATTGCATCACATACTCAAAACTGCATATAATATGTGGGCCGCCTGACTACAAGGGTGAGTGGCAGTTGGAATTGGCGAACATGGCCCATCATGGCCCTTAAAGATACAGATATGACATAAACAGAGAGCATTATACTTGCACAAATATAGAAAGCATACTTGTTCCAGATCCTTAAACTTAACATGGGTTTAAATAAAACAGAAGGCTCGTAGTGATGAAAAGATTGACATTTAATAAATGCGAGTGAGTGTAAGTATGAGGAAATTACCTGGAACCAAATGCTTATTAACGGATGGAGATCGTTATTGGTCTGCTCTCAGCCAATCAGAATGTTTAGTGTGCAGTCAAGAACTACTGTTATTGACTCCATTCTGAACATTCTGTCTTTAGAAGCAGGCAGGGAAACAACAATACAATTTCCATGCAAGATTTTATTTCAACAAGACAATTATTCTCTGGGAGGACCTTCTTTTGCTGCAAAAGCTATATAGCACACAAAATAAAAAAGATAAAACATTGGAAAATGTTTTCACTTTCTTATGGAGAAACAGTTTACTTTACATAACACCTAATGGATGCTTGTGTTAAACCTCAAATTAGAAGTGACCAGCACTAACACAATCTATGGTACTTGAAGACTCCTACAAACCCCTGATTAATAAATGTAGTGGCAACCAAGCTTGCTGGAAACTCGCCAACACCAGGAGGTGTATCCCCAAAACATGTCCTAAGCAGCAGTCACTGCCTGTGGAACATCTCTGACGTAGGTGAAGATAGGAGTTTTTGGCCACCCTTCTGGATATGACAAGGGCCATCTTAATCCGAGTATATTGGAGCATTAGCAGGTGAGACCTTTGTTTGGGAGGGTCCCATGCCAAGACCCGACAATTGACCCACTCATAAAAAACATGTTCAGAGCAGCAAGGACTGAAGGACAATGACACATCCATGTATAGGGAATCAGCCAGTGATGACCAAGGAAGGACCCTGGGAGCCAAAAGGCACTGACCTCTGGGATTGAGCAGCCAAAACCATAGACCTCTGATGGTGGGTGATTATGATATTTCTTATTATTGAAGAAAAACAGAAAAAGCTTCTAAAATGGGGGTATGCAGACTTTAAATTGATAATCACGTGTTGCTGTACTGAGAATTTATAAATCATGCAACCAAATTTTCAGTGCAAACTGTAAAAGACCCTCCCTCACGGATTTCAGTCATATGTAAGAAATGACTGATAGTAGCCTATGAGGAGCACAGTTGTACTCTGTCTATAACCACTAAGAGTGTTCCTACATTTTACCATAAGGCATTCAAAAATAAATGTATTCAGAAAATATTCAGGAAAGGACAAGAACATTATGTTTTCAAAAATATAACGTACCACATTCAAATTCAAAATTGTTTCAATTCAAACAAAACTTACTGTGTAAAAAGTTCAGAACATAGACCTCTTATTCTCATAATACATAGTAAATAATATGCCAAACAATTCAAACTTTCATCATCCTAGACGTCCTGTAAAACACTGTATGCAATTTGTGAGTATCCCTTCTTCAGGAGTAGAGTACTTCTGAGCTTCCTAGAATCTAACAGAATATCGCCTTCAGAAACAAATACATGTGTGGATGGCAACACTCCTGTACCAGTTTTGGGCGGAATGTATATAACACCAGGTTTGTTTATTAGATCATTTATATTTGATGATCTTTTGTATTACTTGTTTAGCATCATATTTACTATCTAAGAAGGCATCTATGTTTTGAACTTTGTACACACTAATACTCATGTTTTAATGTAACAAATTGTATGTTTGAATGAGAAATTTTTCAGAAAAATATTTACCTTGTTCTGGAATCCGTTCTGAATAGGTTTTTTAAAATTACTTTTTGGAAAGACTTCCGATAGCTCCTAGTGGATATTGACCCTGTGCAGTGGGGTTCCTGATAAGGTGCTATCAGACATTTCTTACTATTGGAGAAAACCCATAATTTCCTCACTTTTCTACAGGTGCTACATTCTTGGATGGTAAGGGGTATTCCCTTCATTGTGTAAGCCCCAATATGGGGGTTTGAACATGTGATAGCAAGTAAGGTACTCTCACTGAGCTGTCCTACCAAGACCCAAATCACGTATGACCTGACATATGAACAACCTCCATTCAGCCTCTCTTGGTCAAAATTTAAATTCCCAGCTGTAAACTAGCATTGCTCAAATCCCAGGAATCTATGGAGGTTTGAAGGAGGCCACCGCATGATGCAGGAGATAGAGTGATATTCTTATGGAGAATACATATACCTGTAGCCAGCCCTTTGCTCAGAAACCCGAATTCAAGGATCAGCTGCCCACACATGCTATCCCTAACCAGAATATACTGCTGGACACCTGGTTGCATTAACCTGTGGTGCCCTAGGTATCTGCAAGGGGACAAACAAAATGTCTCGGATCAGAAGTCGGTAAGACCTCAAGGGAAAAACTCCTCCCAGATCACATCAGGCTGCACAGACACATCCACAGCTCCCTTATAACTGAAAGGGTATTATAGTGCCACCCCAAAGACCCCTCTCAACTGTATAAATGATGACATCCAGCTCATACAGTCCCCCGTCCTGAAGCAGGCTGTATCAGATATGAGGCATACCTAGCCCCTATAGACGGCTGAAGCACCCTGGTGTAGACACACCTTTTAACCGCAGTGTCACCAGTGTATTGACACTGTTCAAAAGAAACCTGTCTTGTATTCTTGTTATACATGTTCATTTTTGTTGTTTTGTCACTGTTCGCCATATATCGACAGTAGATGATTTATGCATCGTTCAATGCACAAGCAATTGTATTGACCTAGTTTCTATGTTCTTGTGTTTTATCTGTATGACCAACATTTAGTATTCTGTGATGTCTTACATTGTACCAGATTTCTTGCAAGTATATGCTACCATATAAAAAAAAACGAGCATTTACCAAACCTGGGTACCACGTGTAAAGTGTTTTACTTAATTTTTTCACGATGATTAGGCTAAAGGAGAGTGCTTGTCTCTTTGGACTGACATATTGGTTGACTTTCATCAGACTCGCCATTACAGTGTTTTCTTAGGACACTCACCTCCATCGGCCGATGTTGTGGCGCCACAGTCCATCTCGCCAACACCTTCAATCTACTCCATTCCAATCATGCTGGCGCAGATGTCCTCCCATGTGGTCAGCTTGATCGGTGAGCTGGGTCCTCCTCCTGTTGCCATTGCCTGGCTCCTGTTGACTGAAAGAATATTTCTCACTCTGAGTCGCAAGTCCTCCCAGCACTTACGGCAGTCTTTGGTGGTTCTTGGGGTGTTTTCCACAGCACTAACTTTCTGTGCAATAAGTGACCAGATCTCCTTTTTTTTTCAAAATTGCCTGCCTCTTCATGCTGTTTGCAAAGACTATCCCAGCATGCTCCTGCAGTGTCCCGGCCAGCATCTCCAGCTCATCCTCGTTAAATCTCTCCTTGCGCTGGCGGGCAGCTCCCTTCTTAAGGGCCTTGGACATTGTGGTGTGTTTTGAGAAGTTATTCAGACAAACAGCAGAGTCCCACAGGTCCTGTGCGGTGGGGATGGCAATGGGTTCTGTTTTTAAAGATGGCCGCCGTGCTCCTTCCCATTCCTGTGCGATGACACTACTTCTGGTTCTACTTATTTACGGTGACCATTAATAACGGTGACCGCTAATTACGGTCACCGCTATTAGTGGTCACCGCTATTGCCACATTGGTTCATGACGGTAGTGCTATCTGCGCTATCTGCGCTATGCAAGATGCCACTGAGGGCATATTTCGTGCCTTTAACAGCATGGCGGTAATGCCCTTACCGGCATGGTGCAAAGCTTGTGCCCGCGAACTCGTAATAGTCCTCTAATAATGGACTAATGACTGCACGGACACGCTATTTACGCCATGCCAGTAAGGACCGTTACTTACCTCCAAACTCGGAATGACCCCCTATGCGATGTAAAGATTTCCTGGCGGTATTGCCCAACCATTGAGGTCCACTTGTTTGCCTCGCATTTGGTGGAACAAACTAGTGCTCCAGTGTAACACATGGACATAAAGCACATGTTTGGGGCAGATGTTCTGCCCAGGCCCGTTGTGCTCCATTTGATTCTTAAAATGATGGGGCAAGAGCCCTCTACCCTCTGGGACTTAAATATAAGCTTGCCCTGCAATGCCTAGTTCTCTTGTGAACTTTGAGAGCCAAGGTAGAGTTGGAATACCCTGTAGGGACGGCTGCTCCCTGAACTGCGAGACAGAGATACCCATCATTGCCATGAGTAGGGTTAATATAAATAATTATTCATATTTACTACCCTAATTCACAGGGTGCTTGCGGACAGGTAATGGACACCCAGACTGCTCAGCAGTGCTTTGAGTGATTCTCTGCACCTCACTGCCCTGCTGTGCAGTTACTAATGTTGGTGACCATTATCAAATTAAGAGCCGGAGTCAGGCAGTGCCAGCTTCTGACCGTGGCCCTAGTTTTTGGCAGGGAGACACTACTTAGACACTACTTATCAGTGCCTCTGAAAAAGAAATAAAGAACAATGTATAAAAGTTGCAGAAGCAATAGGAGAGTGACTGCAATATAGAGCTTCTGCTCCTCCTCTGCTATTAGGTTGGGAATTGGATAAACAAAAATGGATGCCCAGTTTCTTGATGGGACAGATAATGTTATGTCATGTTATGCTATGTTAAGTTGTCTTATACCATGCACCGTTACCATCGGCATAATCCCCAGGCACTCACGTGGTTCTGTAAGAAAATGGATTGGGTTGGGTAGGTTAGTTTGTGAAGGGGGAGTAGGATGGAGGTTGTGCTTTTCTGTTTTTGCTTGTAGAACCAGGAGGAACTGGCATCTAGTGTGGATCTGCTTTCCAGGTGTGTTTGGATTCTGTGCACTGGGTTTTTGTGTCCAGATGGGCAGTGTCCAGTGTTTGGGTGTTTGTTTTCTGGCAGTTCGTTTTGTGGAGGATGTGTGGGTTGTGTGTTTCAGTGGGATTAGGCTAATCTGAAGGATTGTGTGAGGTATATGTGGGGTATGCTGGAGAGGGGTCAGAAGAGGGGGTTTAGTAATTGGTGGCTTTTCTTCAGTCCCCATTGGTATCTCTGGCAGTGTGTGGGATATTACAACACATGCCAATGTGCCCTATTACACCCCTTTGCCAATGGGGAAAGAAAACTGCCAAAATGGAGGCGCTAAGCCCTGTGTGCACCAAATCTGCAAAACTGTGCATGGTTCATAAACCACAAAAGAGCTGCACACCCTGCCACACACAGGCAAAGTTGATGTCAAAACAGGAGAATGCCAGGGGGTGATGTTACCCGTCACATGAAGCTGGCCACACAAGTGGGCTAAAATCTGAAAATGCCTACAAATACAGCTTCCCAATCAATGGCAACCTTCAAAGTGCTGTTTTGGTGCTAAATTCAGTCATCCTCTCAGTGACTTATTGAAAGGAAACGTGTGCTGAAATCATAGATTCTCCAGTGCAGTCAGAGGAATCCAGACCTCACTAACTGACAGCTGCATAAGAAAATTAGCTGTCAAACCCAGTTTAATTGTGTTTCTTTTTCCTGAAGAAATTGCAAAATGCGCTTATTTAAAGCATGTTTGTGAAGGGCTTAATTCTTTTAGATGTCCAATTCCATTACAGTGCTTATTTTTATATGTGTTAAAGAAGATACTTTATTGTGAATTTCAAAAGCACCCAAGTATTGGAGTTAAGTAACTGCTTAATTCTGATTGGGCAGTGACCAGCCTGGGAAAGTTTGACATCTCAGTTTGACACTCCCTTGATACAGGAAGCCTAATGGTTCCCGCATATTGACAACAAGAAGCGCAATGAGACCTCATTAGACATTGGTTTTTTAGCTGAGCCAAGAACAAAGGACAGGCTGAGCATTGACCTCTGCTGGGGATGGGCAGGATGCTTCCCTCTACACCCCACCCTGATCAAAGGGATCTGACAGATGTTATGTGTTGAAAGGAGAGAAAAAGAAAACTGCTGGATCTTTTTGATGTTTAAACCGTTATTTGTGATTAAATGTGAAACTCTTTAACTAGGCAACCGGAAGAAGGATAAATCGGAAAAATTGGTAGATGTTAACCTAATTTTAGGCGTTTGCTTTGAAGATATTGATTAAACCTGGAACCAAAGTTACGAAAAAACTCTCATTGTAGCAGAACTATTAATGTTGCAAGTCTACGATTTTATGTACATGATCCACTGAAAAGCGCCCAGAGATGTGCCGAATTAGAAATTATTAATCTGAACTGCTATGATTAAAATTGAGAAAATGTTATAGAATGAAAAAGACAGCTCGCGCAGAGATGGGGATTGAAGGTGAATATAGCCCATCAAATATGAAATGTATATTTCTGATTTTATTAGGGAACACAATTTTAGAAATGTACATTTGTGTAAAAGTTAAGTTTTGATCAAAATCAATGTGGGAGTTCCTAAATCCCATCGTAAAGATGACAGCTCTGTTCTGACTGCAAACAAAAACAAGCCAAGTGCCTGTGGCCACTCACAGCCGTGGTGATGAGTTTTTAAATTCTGCCCACACCATAAACTCGGTGATGTCATTTGATAGTATAAATATAGGAACTTCACTCCAGATAGGACACACTGCTTCCAGAACACATCCAGATTTCTGCGCAGCTTCTTGTTTCTGACTTCTTCATCTTGTCCAGAACACTTCATCTTGCAGCTGACTCCAGATTTATTTGCAGAATCCAGGCCTTAGCATTGCTGAACTCTTTTTAGTTAGGCCCAAATTCAACCATCCCAAAGAATAATTCTGATTGAGCTTGGCTTGCTACCATCAAGGCTTGTATGTATTTCTGATTATTCTTCAGACTGGCACTCTACTTACTGCGAGTTGTAGATTCGATGAGGGGCACTATCATGGAGGCTGTGAGCTCCACAGGAACCACACACAGACTGTCAAACGTGGTGGAAACAGTTATCTGTACCTATGGAGGGTCACACAGAGAGTACTTCCAATCTAACTCAGAGGTGGCAGAACCCCACACACAGGGTGTTCCGGACGGGTGAGTGAGCTCAGTCATTATCACTAGCAATGCTATGCTTAAACAAGAGATTCATACTCTTAGACGCAATTTTAAATACAAGGGACTGTAAGTATTAATAGGAGGAACAGTGACCCATAGTATATTCGCTTTGTTTTATCCCAGCTCAACCCATCTTTAAACGCATAACCCTAGTATTGTCGAAATCATTCTTGTGCTGATTTTCCTCGTTTGTTGTACATACCCTAAGCCATTAGTGATTTTGAGTAACTAAAGTAACTACCAGAAAGGAATCAAGTATCCACCACGTGAAGGGTTATGCTGGCCACGTAACTGTGAAGATTCATGTGTGACATTCTCTTTTTCATAGTCATTAATAAAGTATAATAAAACCAATCCGTCATTTTTAAAACCGAATTTCTGTTTTCATTTTCGCGCCTATTTTGCAAAAACACCTCTCACTAAAACCTCTATAACTTCTTCAATTTTAAAGATAGAAACGAAGTGTCAACTCTCACTGATACCTAAGATCCTTAGCTACATCCACAAACTGCATCGTGAAATTTCGAAATATTGGACCCGTTTTTATCAAAAAATGCATAGTGAAATTGTGCCACGAATTTGCAGGTTTCAAAAGTTTACACGTGTCTTTTCCCATTCAAAGTGTTTCTTAAATCCTATCCTGATTTTAAGTGTGTACTGTTGTTTCTCTTGTAGCTCATGTGTGTTAGGACCTGTTTAGTGTTGCTTTCCAAAGAATTTTCTCCATTTAAGCATTTTTGATCCTTTTGCATTATTTCACAAAGCCATTTTCAACTATCATTTTCAAGTGTCAATTTCCTAAAACAGTTTTGTCTCTTGTTTGGGGGAGGGAAGATTGCATTTAACTCTAGACATTGGGCCTCATTCCGAGTTGGGCGCAAAGGGATTACCGGCACCGGTAAGGACACTGGTGCCGGTAAACCCTTTGCGCCCAATTCTGAGGTCCCTTAGCGGGTCCGTCCTTTAACGCCTGTTCTGACCAGGCATTGTGGACAGGACCCATTAAGGGACTTTGGAGCCAATAACGGTACTGCAATTTGCGGTACCGTTATTTGCTCCTTCTCCATTCCCATTGAGCCCTATTGGGGCTGAAATGGGACTAGGGAATGGTTTTGTCAATGGGGACTTACCAGTCCCTCCAAGCTCGGAATGGACCGGAATGGACCGGTAAGTCCCCATTGCACCAAGCTGGAGTCGGTACCGGTATGGGAGGCAGCCATGGAGCTAACTGCTCCATGGTTACCACCATAATCTGAATGATGCCCATTGTCTTTCATTCCTGAATACCCGCTGATTACTGACCTCTGTGTAGGATTGCTCATGTGTACTTTCAGTAATTCGCAGGGGGAACTATTAACCTAAACGCTATCTGTTCACAAACCAAAACTGTTCTTTTTCCTGTGTTTTCTATTCTGCATTAATACAATTGCTTTACTTATTTTCTGAATTATACTGTCCCCCCTTGGTGATTGCTGCCCCTTATCTATATATATATATATATATATATATATATATATATATATATATATATATATATATATATATATATATATATATATATATATATATATATATTAAAATGTAGGTGTGATTTGAATATTAACTAAATAAATAAATATTTACATTTACAAACTAGCCTGATTCCTGGTTCAGTGTGACCTGGGGGGGTATTTTGAGAAGGGTGTGATATGAGTGGTATATCATTCAGAATATTGAATTTATAGACACAAATTCAGAATATTGAACTTATAGACACAAATAAAATAAGGGTTTCATTGCGCACTACATGCTAGGCGAGACCTGGGTGTGTGCCTGACTGAAATCCTTAACAAGTGTTCATTTTGTGCTTGTTATTGTGAGTTCAATAGCCATGTTTTCAGTCATTTTCTGAAGGTGAGGTGTTCTGGCATTCTAGTTTCCTTCGGGATTGCGTTCTATAGATTAGCAATTAGACGTGAGAATTAATTTCCTTTTTTCGTATTGTTTTGTTTTGATTTGGTGGTTGTCGCTAGATCTTAGGTCTCTTCCTGGTTGGTAGAAGTTGATCTTGGCCTGGAGTATCTCAGCTCCTTGTCCGTGAAATTATTTGCGGGCAATGCAGAGGACTTTGAAGTAAATGTGTTTATTTATTGGGAGCCAATGTAGACTTCTCAGGTCTGGTGTAATGTGGTCTCTTCTGTTTAGTCTCAGGAGTATCGTTGCTGCAGTGTTTTGGATGCGTTCAAGTTTTTTTAGCAAGATAGAGGCTGTTTGCATAGTCGATTCTTGATAATATTAGGGAGATGATTGTGAGAGTTTTATGTGGAAATTAGAGGTAGTGGAGGATCCCTCTAATTAGTTTCAGGATGAAGAAGCATTTCTTTGTAATAGCTTTGACTTGTGGTTCCACTGATATCCATTGTCCATGAGTATTGCCAGGTTTTTTACCATGGTCGATGTCTCCGGTTAGGTTCCGATGACAGGTGGCCAGTCCAGTTGTGAGTTGGTTGAATTGTCGTCTGGTGGTGAGATCATTATTTCTGTTTGGGTCAGGTTAATTTGAGGTTGTTGGTTGTCATCCAGCTGTTTATGTTGGTGGGGCAGTTGTTGAGAGTGTTGTTTGGGTCTTGGCTATCTTTACAATGAGTTGTGTGTTGTTTGCGTAGTTGTAGGCAGTCAGTCTAAGGTTTCAAAAGATTTTCATCAAGTGAGACATGTAGATGTTGAAGAGGAGAGGGGAGAGGCTAGAACCTTGTGGCACTCAGGAGATGTTTTTGGTGTTTCAGGTAAAAGGCAGTAGGTAGGATCTTTCGGTTTCATTTGTGAGGAAAGATTTTAGCCATTTTAAGGCAGAGTTTTTACAATGCATTCCTCCAGTCTCTCAATTAGTGTGGTGTGACTGATTTTGTCAAACGCCACTGATATGTCCAGTAATATGAGGACTTGCATGCATTTATTTTTAAGTTGCCCCATATGGATAGGAGTGCCGATTATGTTCCTCTCAAGGGCCCAAATGTGACTTGCGAGTGATTGAGTATTCCGGCCATTTCTATGAAGTTAAGTAGAATTTTGTATACATGGTACTCCAATATCTTTGCCTGGTTGGTTGGATAGGTGAGGTATAGGTCTTTAATTACTGGGGTCTTCTGCACTTCCAGTTTTGTTTTTTATGAGTGGCTTGATGTAAGCCAATTTTAAAACTAGTCCTTTTTTTATTGATACGTTGATCAGAATCCAGAAGTATGATGCTGGGGTGCTGTGGTCAAGGACCTCTTTGTAGATGCCAGAGGGGCAAGGGTCACTTGAAGATCTGGTGAGTTTTGTGTTATTTGTCTATTAGTTCAAATCGGTCAAGTCTTTTTGTGGTTGTAATTATGTTTATTGTTGGCCAGCTTGCCTCAATGGTCGGTTGGATTGTTTCTATTTTTGTTCTGATGTTGTCACAAAGTGCTTATGATGGGATGATGCCTTTGTTGCAGGATGTAGAGTTTTTGAGCTCATTGATGATTCTGAAGAGTTCATTTTGAGGCTTTCTTACTGATTGGATTCTCGTGGCTTAGTATGTTTTTTTGTTGCTTTCAGGACTTCTGATTTGTATATTCTGATTTGTCTTTGTTAGTTTATTTTGTCTAATTGATTGAAATGGTTTCTCCATAGTTTATCCAGTTTGCTGTTTGTTTTTTTGAGTTCTCTCAGCTCATCAGTGAACCACCTTCCTGCCATTCTTTTTGCAGTGGCTTTGAAAGGTTTTGCTGGTGCTAGTTGATCTAGGGCCTCAGTGATGCAGTTGTGAAATATTTTCTCTATTGAGTCTGGGGTCGTTCGGTTCAGCTAAGCAATATTTGGTTGATTAGATTCTAGCAGATCTGTTAAGGATTCTAAATCAAGACTCTTCCAGTTTTTTTTTTTTCCTTTTGGCATGTAATATTGCATTTATAGGTATGCAGGTTTGAAGATTGATGGAGAATGTTAACAGGTGGTGATCGCTCCATACCATTGGTATCAGCGAGGCAGAGGTGTTCTGTTTACTATTTGCTTGAAGTGGAGAGTTTCCAGGAGGGTACAGAGAGAGTTTGCTGTGGTTTTGTTCTCTCTATCAAAGCGCAGGTTGGTGTCACCCAGGACAATTAGGTTATCATGGTAGGTGGAAAGGTTGGTGGTGGAGTCAGTGAGTTTCATTGAAAAGTTTGGGTTGTAGGATGGCGGCCTGTACATCAAAAGGAAAACTATGTTGGCTTGGTCATTGATTTTGATCTTGTCAAGGAGAGATTTGCAGCCTTCTATGTCTGTTGTGTGCACTGGTGGGGCACAGATGTGTTCATTGTGCACCATCGCGATTCTGCCTCCTCTTCAGTTCGCTCTACTTGTGGTTATTAGTTTGAATTGTCCAATATGGCTTTGTGCGCAATTGTCTTGTAGTTGTGAGATAGCTATGTTTCTGTAGAAAAGTGTGTCTATGCCTCCCTTACTTAGGAGGTTGTATATTTCTGTTTTGTGTTTTGCCATCGATCTTATGTTGAGTAAGCTACAATGCAGTGTGTCTATTTTCCCTTGTGGGTTGTTGTCTATCCTTTCATGAGTCCCAGTGTGGTGTTTGTCGGGTTTCCATTTCTTGGGATTCTCTCTGGGGTGGGGCTCTTTGTTGAGGTTGTTGTTGTGTAGTATGTTTCTTCATGTATGAGTTCAATTAGGTTGATAGCAGGGTGGCTCAGTTCTCATTTGTGGTGGTTGGTTGTTTGTACATGGGAACTTTCTTCCAGTCTTTGGTAATGTAGAGGGTGTTAGTGGGTATGGACTCGAATTTGCCCCTGATTCTTATTTAGGAGTTTTGTCAATGGTATTTACCGGGTTGCTGTATTTTGCGTTTTGGTGTATTTGGTTTGGTGTCATGTTGGAGTCCAGGTTTGTTTGGTTTCTTGCTTGTGGGTTGTTTTTTGATTGGTTGTTACACATCGAGTTGGAGTCATAGGTAGAGAGGTGGTTTCCTGGTCAGCAGGTAAGTTTCCATGCTTTCACAATCTCCTTTTAATTTTTGATGTATGTTTGTTGTTTTACAGGTGCATGTGTCCTCTTGGGTTGGTTGTTTCCTGGTATCCAGTTATGTTTCTCTGCTTTCCCAGGTTTCCTTTTAATTTGATGTGGTCTGAACATGCAGGGCTGTGTAAAGTGCTGCCTTACAGCGGTGCTGGCCTCTCTATGTTGGTTGGGTTTAGTACTTAAGTCAGGTTCACAGTAGCAGAGGCCTCCCTGTGGTGTCCCAGTGTTGCGGCACACTGGTGAAGGCATCTGTGTGGTAGTTGGGTTATGTTCTAGTATTGGGTTGTCAGAGAGCTCTCTGTGGTCACCTGGTACAGATTCACAGTGGCGAATGGCCTCATTGGAGGTTGGGATTGTGGTCAGTTGTGTTGGGTTTATAGTGGAGGATGCCTCCTTGTGGTCGCCCTTGGCTGTCGCATGGTAGTCAATGTCTCTCCGATGTGGTTTGGTTTTGTGCTATTATTGGGTACAAGGAGCTGGAGATCACTCTGTGCTGATCCGGTACTGGGTGGTTGGGTTGTTGGGTGTAGGTAGACTTCCGTCAAATCTGCCGTCTGGGGAGCTGTATACTGCTGTGTAATTGAGCGTAGTAGAGACTGGTAAAATTCGGGTCCAAAGCCGTGGAGGGGAGCAAGCTGTGGGGGAATGCAATGTTATCAAGACTCTGAACGCTGTGATATCAAGACTCTGAGTGTCAAAAGTGTGTAGCGAGATTCAGGCACTGAGGGGGTTCAAAAGCAACTCAAACGTCTGAGCATAACAACTATCAGAATAGTCCTAATGTATGACTGCTGAGTGTGACAAGATTTACCAGTGGTGGGGGTGAGCAGCCACTTAAACCTTTGAGCACAACAGAATTTAAAGCAGTCGCAGTGTGTAGCTTCTGAGTGTGGCAAGATTCAAACAATGAGAGGAGTAAACATCACCTTTAAACATTTGAGCACAGCAGAATTTAAACAGTCACTATGTGTAGCTTCAAAATGTAGCACTATTCGATCAAATGAGAAGGGTCACCAGCAGTTTATACATTTGAGTGCAACAGGATTTAAGTATTCGCAGTGTGTAGCTTCTAAGGCCCTCATTACGATACTGGCGCTAAACCATGGCGCTATTAGCACCATGGTTGGTGCCGGTATCGTAACGAGTCCGCCAATGTTCAATGGGGAATTACCACCCCATTCCAAGGTTGGCGGGGCGGTAATTCCCCATTGATCATTGGCCCTTCCCCATTCCCATTTTTGCCCATAGGGCTCAATGGGACTGGGGAAGGCGCTAAGTACGGTACCGCAAATTGCGGTACCGTACTTAGCACCGAGGTCCCTTTGCGGGTCCCTACTTTAACGGCTGATCTAGACCAGCCGTTCAGGCCGGGTCCCACAAAGGGACCTCGTAGTAAGGCGCTAATGGGTTAACGGTGCCGCAGCCTTTTACGGCACCGTTAACTCATTAGCACCAGGGTCGTAATGAAGCCCTAAGTGTGGCAAGATTCAAATAAGGAGAGGAGTCAACAGCACCTTAAACCTTAAATCTGTGAGCACAGCAGAATATAAAGTAGTCACAGTGTGCAGCTTCTGAGTGTGCAAGATTCAAATAATTAGAAGGGTCAACACCACTTTAAAGCTTTGAGTGCTGCAAAATTTAAAGTAGTCGCAGTGTGTAGCTTTTGAGAGTGGCAAGATTCAAACAATGAGAGGACTCAACAACAACTTAAACCTTAAACCTTTCAGCACAGGAGAATTAAATCTGTTGCAGTGTGTAGCCTCTGAGTGTGTTACGATTCAAACAATGAGAGAAGTCAACAGCACCTTAAATCTTTAAGTGCAGCAGTGTGTAGCTTGTGAGTGTGGCAATCTAAAGGTTAAGTGCTTACAATTCTCTACGCCTATCAATGAAAAAAGGCTTGATATGTAATTCAATGATAAATATATCTGAAACCATCTCACTTTAGACATTAGCCAAATGCTCTACTGCCACTTCTTTGGTAAATCACTTGTATTTGGACATTGCCCCTTGACTGGTGTCTTGACAAGCCACCCACAGGGATAGGTTCTGCACCAGTTGGATAGCCAAACCTACCTCTGTATTCTGAGAAGGAGGGGCAGGGAAAACATAACAATGGTGAATCACTGCAAAACCCATCTAAATTGGTTTAATATATTAATAATGTAGCTGCAGGTTGATAATTATATTGGTGTCACTGGTTTTGAACCCAGGACTCTGACACCCAAGGTAGAAAACTTAGATGACTTTGGCGGTGTGGAGAAAAGTCTACAGAACCTGGTATTCCCAAGTAGTCTTCCATATAAATGATAACCAAACAACTAAGTCCACCTGGCCTTGGTGTAAACCTGCAAGCTGAAGATCGCACTCAGATTTAATCAGGGAGTCTTAATTGACACTACCCCTCACCCCTTTTGAGCCTGCCACACAAGGGGAGATGGCAAGTAAGTGCTACATTATGGGAATGGTAGGTGATGGTGGACCCTCAAGACCAAGGCGGGCTCCGACAGAGCCTGACCTGCCATGTTAGCTGGAATTCCAGATGCATTTGTTCTTAGCCAGTTTAGGCAGTGGACTGAGACTGCTAACTGCTCTGCTGAGCAGATTCTGCAATGATGCTGACACAATGGAAACTCTAAAACATTGGGTCATTGCCTGTCCGTTTTTTGTTAATACTCAGTCATGCTGTTTAAAAGGCAAAGGAGATGACAACTCAGATACTTCAATGAATTTCTGGTGTAGGTTAATGTGGGGGAGTAATGTTTCATTGATTTTAGCTTTGAACAATATTTTGAAAATTAATTTCGATCAATTGACAGCTAATGTATGATTTTATGTTTGTTTTATGTATGGATTGAAGTCTGTTTGTACATTTTTCTATGTAGTGTAAGGTTTGCTGAAAACCAAAAATGCAACAATAAAAAAAAAAAAAGGAATGCTTTTTTAGCAAACCTGGGCTGAATAATTAGCCTGGCTTCTGACATTGTATAGTATTTGATATCCGCTGAACTTTTCAGATATTCGGCTAAACGATTTGCCTGGCTATATATAGGAAAGCTGCTGGAGCTCTTGAAAAGTCACTGAGAATATTTCAGAGAGAGGAAAGAGGCCGGTGAGGAATGATGTCTGCTGCTGTTTGAAAGCTGGACCACTTCATTTTCTTTTTTAGGTAGGGCTTTTTGGGGTTGTGCATTTAATGTATTTATGGTAAGTCAATGAAGAAAAATTTGAAATTAAGGATGTCTTATGTGTATGTGGCTGACAACTGGAGATTTTACTTTAAGACAGAGCTTTTTGAAATTTGAAACAAAACATGATTAATCGCAGCACATTTAATATTAAAGGAGATAACTTAAGGAAGCCACTCAGCATGTGAGCCAAAGCTTGTGTAACTGAGTGAGGCACTTGCATCCATCTCCTGCTTTAAATTAACCTCACCAGAAGAGCAATGGAAAAAATTATAACATGGGCAAGTTAGAGATTGCACAACTGATTAGAGAACTGCTGGTAATATTTCAGAATGAGCCACATATAACATGTATGAAGGAAAACCTTGAGTACTTTTGTTATCATTTGTTGACCCCTGTTTGATGGTTAAAGTGCCTGCATTTCAGATTGTGACACTCGGAAGAAACATGCAGAAGACAGAGTTGAAAGGTCCAAGACCACACTCGCGAGATATTTGCAAGATCACTTGCTTGCATAGCAGACGCTTGAAGGACATGCAACAACAACAACTAAGTGTTTCAAACAGCCAGTGTGAAGTCTCTTAATTTGCTAGCACCCGCTCCACTACAACTGTAGCAGGTGCAGGAGCACCCAATGTAGGGTCTGCAATTCCCACACACACACCCCTATGGGGCTCACTTCCAGATTTTGCATTCTTCGATGTCACTGGGCACAGGGGAGCAAAATGTAGCGTTAGTGGGCCTATAGCTGTATATAAGATGGATGATGTTCATTTGAGCAACAAATGCCAGCTTGGCAAGGATGATGACCCACTGTTGTATTGTTTCTCGAAGCAATCTGTGTGGCCAGCAGCACTTATCCATGTTTGTATTAGAAACCTAAGCTACCCCCCAGTTATTTTATAGTAAGAGGTGTTCCTAGTGATGCTGGTGATACTGCCTCCGACCATATATGACTATGACTGTAGTAGCACAATCGACATTTATTCAAATGAATGAGCACTGTCCCAGTCAACAAAGGCAAGATATGTCGCTTTCGCAAGCACAGCAAAAGAGCCCTCAAACACATCAGCAGATCATAATTGTGTCAGAGAATTAACTGCTGTCTCTCAGTGTACTTGACCAGGCTCTGTAGATTCAGTTATATTGTGGTGGTGATTTATGGTGGTTACCAAAGTGATGCCGAACAACAATTTTGATTATGCCCACCTAAAGTGTGAGGTATCAAGTTTGCTGCATTTTGTTTAACTATTTTCAGAGTACAACACGATTGTGTGTGATCAATTTACCTTGGATATTCATATGACTGCACAGAGTCATTCGAAAACTCAATGAGCCTCATTACACTATCAGCACCTTGGTCCATGCCGGTAAAATACCGGCACCGCCTTGGTGGAAAGGGGAATTAAAGCCCTATTCCAAGGTTGGTGGGGCGGTAATTCTGCCTTCCCCCATTGCCCTTCCCCATTCCCATTTTTGCCCCATAGGGCCTAATGGGAATGGGGAATGTGCTAATTACGGCACTGCAAATTGCGGTACCGTAATTAGCTCCCTGGTTCCTTTGCGGGTTGGTTTTTAACGCCTGCAAAAAGCAGGCGTTAAATTCTCCAACCCGCAAAGGGACCGCGTAGTAAGGCGGTAAGGGTTTACCGGTACGGGTAAAATACCGGTACCGGTAAACCCTTACCGCCTACCGTGTAATGAGGCCCAATGTTTACAACTCTCCTGTCTTCAAGGTGTTACAGAACAGCCTGAATGTGTACATCTCTCCTTGCAAGGCTGAGGGCAAAACATTAGATGACACATGGTTGGTATTGAAGAGATAAATTGATTCTCTTCGCTTTCCTGGGCTTACTCTCTTTTCCTTTCCCTTGTGTTTACTGGTAGTCTCTCCCGATCTAAGTAATCTGGAAGAGAGTGGGTTGGGACTCGCAGGGTTGAACGTATTACATATCATAGAAGTGGTAATTTTATTCTTATTCTATCACTATTAGACAGGCGTTGTAACACTGCAACCTAGCTAACAGTGCACTTTAGGCAGGGATAGCACTCCTATTTCGCTCTATCCTTCTGTCCTCAGCCACAACCTTGTTCTATTCCTTCTCTTTATGAATAGATTTGAGTCCACCCCACAGTAAAAAACCTTCTCCGGGTTTGGTTTTACGAACTGGACCTAGTCTTGGGTTTTTAGATAGCTGCTAGTAGCTTCTACACAGTTGTGTGTTGCCTAACTTTTTGTGTGAACATTACTTACTTAGGGCAATACCCTGTCAATTTATAGAAATTGCCCCATTGTTTGTTAATAACACCCTCAATTCATACATCTGTCCAGTCAACAAGGGTGAGGGCACATATTCAATTAGAACATCATTCTTTTCTCTCAGGGGTAACTGCAAGACTTCATTTTTAAGTCTCCTGTCTCGCAGGGTTGGGAGAACTGTCTCAAATTGTGTGTCTCAGAAGTTTTACAAGTTTCCTGTCTCACAGGGGTGTGGGCACAGACTGGATGTTCACATTTCTACTGCCTCACAGGGATAAGGGGGCACACTTGCATTTTACGTATCTCTTTCTCACAATTGTGATGGCACAACCTGAATTTGTATGTCTTCACTGTCTCCCAGGAGTAAGGGTAGCCCCTCAATTGTTACGTTCAGCTAGGCTTGATTTGCTCGTGGTTGAGGAGGGCAGTGGTACCAAGTGAACGAGTAGCATACATCTCCCCCACCCTTCTAATGGTCATTGGTCCTGGGCACAAGGTGCAATCCAAAGATTCAGCTTCTCATATGGAAACTCTATCATAGGGTGGCATAGGGGGAGCTAATTTCATGCTCTCCTTTTACCTTTGTTGGAAATCCTAGGCCTTTATTGAATCCTCGTTATGACCCCTGCAGAATTGCCTCTACTACTGAGCCCTGTCCTGAGGTACTGGCTGTGCCAACAACTCAGATTCCTCCCCAGCCTTTATGGCAATGTCACCACCATTCCCACTATCCCCTTCTAGAGCAGTTGCATCCTAATTACCACCAATCCCACCAACAGCCTCTGGAGCAGCCACACCAGCTGGAGGAGGCATATGGTGCACCTGACCCTGAAAACGCTCATAAATGGCACCCGCCCGTCTTCTAATTGAGAATGAAAGATCCACTGGATTCAGATCACTGTACTCCCCCTCAAATGTGACATTTTTCCCCAACAAAAAAAGAAAGAAAAGAAAAATATATATTACTCAACTAACATATCAACGATTTCCATAACAATAAATGTATTCCCAAATAAACTGACTATCAAAATTCGAAAACAACGATCTTTTCCTTAATCTAAGTAAAGAAGCTCACCTTTAAATCACAATACAAAAGAAAACGAATCACAAACAAACAACAAGAAATGGCTTCCCAAATAAACACTGTTCTCAAAACAGCTAAAAGCCACAGTGGGGATTTCACAAACTTCTTACTCTGTGGAACACTATCTGTTAGCATCAAAAAGAAGTTCAATTCCTTAAAAGGTGCCAAACACACATGGGTATCCCATCTGGTGGTTAAGTAATACTATGAAACTCAAAAAATACAAATTTTATTTGTCATACGAAATCATTAAAAAAATGATCATAAAAAATGATCATATTCTGTAAAACAATCAATCAATTGTAAAACAACACAAGTGATTCACCCTAGATGGGTTCTATTCATAAATTCAATCTTGGGTCAACCCGTGTAGTCTAATTACACTGAGATCCCTTAGCCTTAGATGTTAATGGCTATTCCGTATTTTGAATTTGTAGATTCCCAACTTGTACAAGTTTCTGTCCCATTAGCACAACAATGTAGGACATTCTTCAGGGGTGTGAAGTATCTTGTGTCGATTCTATTCAAGATGAAACTGTATTACCAAACCTCTGTCTTCTTGCAAAGATGATGTACCCTGTTAATAAAAAGGAGGCGCTGAGTTACTACCTAATGTCACAATCCTAATCCATTAATTAGACTAGTTGTGTACCCCTTATCCCCATAAGGGTGAAAAGCATGCTATTGATTTACATACCTCTCTAACTCCCAAATAAACAGCCTGGAGGCCTGACACACAAAATATGGAGAAAAAAAGAATGGGTTCAAAGGTAAAAAACAAAACGTTTTTGAATCACTATTAACACACACAGTCCCCCAATAAAAACATAAATCCTGCATAACCAATCCCAAAAATCTCTCTCTTTCTTCCGCTCCCGGCGTGGATCTGCCACGCCTGCACTTCCTACAGCAAAACAAAAAACTCAAAGGAAACAGGAAATTGCTGGTTAGTTACATAAGCCCACAGAATTTTCTGCCTAAGAACACACTCAAATCCATGCGAGAATGACTAAATCTGACATCATTATGACAATGTGGACCAAATTCCCAGGCTTCCTGATCTCGTCTGAACTCACAAGAGATATTCGGATGTCACTGTTCCGGTGTATCAACCCATATCCACTGATTGAGCTGCAGGAATTTGCAGAGCAGCTTTGGGGAAATTCACCCATAGTTACCTTTTACAAATGAATTTTACATTGCGTCAAACCCCAACAAAAATTATCTCCATTGATTTTGCTACATTGGGGTATAAAGAGGAGAATATTAAGCTCAGCACTATATATGATTGCATGGCGCCAAAACGGACCAGATTCACCAAGATTTGCGCTGCAGTAAATTAAGAAATTCCCATGCGCATCTGATAAATAAGCCTACTACATTTTAATCACATTTGCCCTTAAGCCGTATGTGCTACAGTTTTAGCCTTTGGGAATCAGGTGCAAGATGACAGGAGCAAATCAGACACGTTCATGGGCATCTCTGGTTAGCTCCATTGCACACCTTTGAGAATCAGGCCAAATGAGTTTGTCATACACTGGACTGGATACACTTTATTGAATTACTAAATGCACAGGCGTAGATTCAAATTCCAGAAGGACAGCATGGTTTTAAATGAGTATGACCACAGACCTCGTAAGCAAATTCGATGACTACATTTGAAGAATCAATCCATCAGCTGTTGTTAAGAGACAGTGGGCCTCATTCTAAGTCTGGCGTTAGCCATGCCGGTAAAACGGGCAGGCTGCCGCAGGACTTGCACATTTTTCTGGTGCCTGGCTTGGCGGTATCAGGGGGATTCTAACCCCGCCGTTCCGGGAAGTCAAGCACTGGAAAAATGGAATTCCCTCTTCCCATTGAGCCCAATGGGAATGGGGAACACGCAAGCACCTGCAGCGTTAATAACGGTGCCAGTGCTTCCGTGCAGGTCTGCTTACTGTGGTCGCTGTGTTCAACCTGCTGGGCACAGCAACTCCGGCAAGCAGACCCGTAGTGTGCCAGTCCGGTAACAACAGTGGCGGTAGGCTTACCGGCACTGTTGTTACTGGACCGGCACACGTAGAATGAGGCACAGTGTAAATATCGGCAGAGTATATATATATATATATATATATAAATATATATTAATGTGTACATGGTATCCATGCAGGGTTTTCCTTTGTTGAGAAAGGATTGAATTGTGTGATACACCATACTGGAATAATAATAACATGACAACTGGGTTCTGAGGAAGAAAGGTTAACAGGAAGAGCTGTTGCTTAAACCATGGTGCATCTCTTTGTAAGTCATGTCAATTTGTGAGTTCCATTTTGGTTTGAGTTCTGTTTTCATGAATGGTATGATTTTCTGAGTTCCATACTGACTGAGAAACTGCAAGTAGGGAAAGGAATGCTGTATTACCTTGTTGGTGTGTAGTTTGCATTTCTACCAGTGCCATTAAACAATGAGTGACAAAAAGGCACATGATTTGTTCGACAACAGTGCCAAATTGAACAAGGAGTAGGCGGAACGGCTGAACCTTGAGACTATTCTGCAGGTCCCAAAGCCCATGTTGCCTCTCACTTAGCTGAGTAATGGGCAAGCACGCCATTTAAAGTATAAATCCATTGTGAGCTGGTGGTGGACGTAGCACGGGCAGTGTCTATTCAGTGAGGCACTGCTCTATCCTACCAGCTTCTTGGCAGGCAAGGTCTATTTCCTGGCTCACTCCAACTCCTGCCAATGCCCTCCTGAAGCCCCTCAAGCCCCTGACTTGAGAGAAGACTGAAGACAAATCACAGCAAAGAAAAGTACTCTTTCAAAATAAAAATATTTCCATGCAAGAGTTTGAGGAATCCGATTAAAGGTCCCCACAGAGTACCTCATAATACCCCCTAAAACGATGTAACCTAATCTAGATGAGTCAACCATGTCCAGTGGTCATTAACGTTATCTGAATAATTGGAATTTAAATATGTAAAATCATAAACAGCATTGAGTAGGCTGCTGCTCACGAGACCAAGCCCTGACACTCAGTTGCTCTGCCCACCTCCAGTTTTCACGCCGTCCAAGCTTCTACTTTAGAACTCTAGGCTAGCTCCAGGCACACAGCATTGAGTAGGCAGCTGGTCACATGAACATGCCATGCCACTCAGTTTTTCCGCCCGCCTCCAGTTTTTGTGCCTTCCAAGCCTCTACTTAAGGACTCTAGGCCAGCTGCAGGCAGACAAGTACCAAAGAAAAGGGAGCCCAAGGTACAATTTATACATGTTTACAAAGAGTCAAACATACAGTTGATAATGGTTTAGGAAAGACTCTTCTAACAGGAATCTCACAAACTTGAACAAAAGGAGTTTTTTTTTTAATTGTTTTATTAAAAAAGATCCTAGATAGTACATTAGAATCAAATTAAGACATACACAGGTGCATTAGGCCAATGCGACAATTCAAAAAGGTACAAACATGTACAAAGTGACAGTTGGAACAATTTATCTGAATATGACTAAATTTAAAATATAAAAATCAGTACATTACATGACCTGTGTGGTACATACATGATCAGTTTGGATTTGAGGCACAGCCCCCACCTACCTCAAATCCAAACTGATCATGTATGTACCAAGACGGTCCTTCAGATCCCAAGCACATGATTAGCTAAAAACCACCAAGTACAGGAAAACAAATGGGCTCGGCTTAGCTTTCCATAGGATAGCGGCCATCATATGGAGTGACCATAAGACTTGAGATGTCCTATAGCTCCTTCAGAAAGAAGGTCAACACACTTCTATTCTGATAAATGACACACAGATCAATCCTAGTCCACATTTTGATTACAACATATGTGGTAATTGTTAACTCGTAGCCTGTACGCCTCAAGTTATGTGTCCATGTTGTGGGCCCTGATGCCTACGGGCTTTGGCACAGTACAAATAAATAAATAAACAAACAAGCAAACGGAAGAATACACACCAATCCACCAGACTCTCAACCCCAATCACTCATCATATATACCTCAATCATACTTCATCATCATAATTCATATCCGAAATCAAGCCACATACTCATAATTCATAATATGTGAAATATATCGACACAACATATTTGCATTTACATGTGTCGCAGCTGGTGCCACACTGTTTCATATTGTGCCCCAATACTTTATATCACCTAACTTTATACTGACTTATCACCTTGGGACATAATTTGACCACAAAATATATATCACACAAAGTTCATCTGTCAAATACTAATGCAAACTCGAGTGTTGGCCCTTGGGTGTAAATGATTCTTATTGCAACACCCAGCCTTCATCGGGGAAGACGCGAAGCCCTTTCCCTGTAGATGGAACATTTGTATTTGCAACTGCAATCTTGACCACTGTACAAAAAAAGAACAAAATAACAGGGCGTTATTCATATGTTTGTCCCATTGTTGACTGGATACAACCAATTTTTGGTAATTCTGTGGACATAGGATTCTAACCCGTGAAAATATACTTCAAAATCTGATGCGGAGCACAGGCAGGAGCAACCTCCCCACACTCACATGGGCCACAAAGGGCACCAAGAATGGTATGTACATCTATTTACACAAGTATCAGGCCTGCAACGACACAACATTTGCACAAAGATTTATTGTGGTTATATATTCTGGTTGTGAGTGAACAAACCCACCTGTACCCCTGCAACCTGGAGGAATCGGATTAGTTGAGCATCACTTCAAGTAATTGTATACACCAAAGCTATGTATGTGCAGTGGAATATGACTCAGAGTGGACCACACAACCGCCAAGTGTGTACCAGAGGGAAACAGGAATGTCCAAAATACTGTAAATTATCAGAATGCCTAACACCAACATGGACAGTCAGCCAACTGAGTGGGTGCTTTGAGGGGTCAGAAATAAAAGCCGAGCACAAAGTTGTCATGTTTTTGTTTAAATACTATCATTAACATAAATGGGTTTGGAAAATACCTATCTGACCCTGCTCTAAGAGGAATTCCCTACCTAAATGGAAAATCTAGGGATATGTCTTTGTCAGGATGTCAGAACTCAAAACCATCCGTGTGTCCAAAACATTCTAACCTTAGCCTCACACTACAAACAAAACAATAACGTGATAAGGGAAATGTCTTTAACCCGATGTTTGCAAAAAGTGTACATAAATGAAAATAGAACAGCTCCAACATAAAGGTTCTCCAAGGTAACATAAACTTGGCTCCATAGCGTGGTTCCCTTCCCCTGGATTCTTCAATGGTATCACAGTGTTTCTTAGTCTAACAGTTCTTTGTGTCTTTCATCGGCCCACGACAATTCTGTTAGGTACAAATCTGTTTAGCTTTGTAATTCCTTCTTCAAACAAAAGTTAGTTCTTAACACACATTTGATCAAGAGTAACAATCCCTGGATTCTTCTCCAACATAAGTGACTCTTTGTCTGACAGTTCTTTGATTAACAAATATAGTCCTTTCTCTGGACTTCCCATAGATTTGGCTACTGCGTGGTATACTCCGATGCCAGGACTTTTAATGCACTTCTAATTGCCTGGTATATTTTCCGACCAGGACTTCTTATTATTTTTGTAACTACTTGGTTTGTTCCCTTGCCAGGTTTTCTTATATTCATAAAGAACAGTTCCTTTTTTTTTACTTCCACGCTCTTTATAAACACTGTCCTTTCTTGGGACTTTTTGTATGTTTGCAATTGCCTGGTAAACTCTCCTGCCAGGACTACTTATGCACTTGCAGCTGCCTGCTATAGTCTCCTGCCAAGACTTCTCATGTACTTGTAGCTGCCTGGTTTACTCACATGCCCGGACGTCTTACTTTCAGACACGTATAACAGTTTCTCTTGACATCCAAAATTGCACATATTTCCCTTGGTTCGATAAGTCTATTTGGTTCAAAGCTCGCTTTAAGTTTTCCCCACATCTGCATTCCATGCACTCATATATTGTTGGGGTTTCGTGTTTGTACTCTGAGCTTTTAACTCGCAAACAAACTTCTTATTGTTTCCGTCTCTGCAGTGTTACAATGTTAAAACTGTGTTTTGCATGGTCGCTGAAATTGAACGGGGTCCCACCTCTACTTGGGCTGACTCACCAGCTGCTTCTGGCATCTTTGGTCCCTTTCCGGCTTATTTTTTTATTTTATTTTTTTTATTGTTGTTTTGGTCACGAAATTAATCAGTCCTTTAAACATATTTATAGTAAAAATGTATTAAAAGTAGAAAAAGGATAGAAAACAGATTATTCTCATAAAAGTTGAATTATACATATAATAACTCCATTTCAATCAAATATACTTTCTTTCAATTAATCTAAAAGAAAGGTTTGAGTCCAGCAATATGAATCACCGTAGTATCACTGTCAACTTCTACATTATTGCCATGGACCTTAATTTTTAAATGATTCAAATAATTCACAACTGCATATCTCATAGACTTTAAATTCCCATTAAACTTTTTTGACCATAATACTTCAGTGCATAACTGTTGATCAGCTTCAAACAGAGGCTTAAAATAAAAAATTTGCAATGGCAACAAAATTTGACACTCCACCATAAGATGTTTCAAAGTCTCAAGCATTTGATTACAAAATCGACATGTATTATCATTTTCTGAGATTTTTCCCCATTTATACATTATTTCCTTGGTAGGCCATATGTTTAGTCTAAACCTCATGAAATCCTGACGATGACTCGGATTGGGAGATTGTTGTAAGTAATTTTCAACCTGACAATAAACTTTATGTACAAATGGATTTCGATTACATTTCTGTATATTCATGCATGCTGCTCTTGTCTTTATCCAATCCGATTGCCATAATTTAATTTTAGCTTTGTTTGGGTTTTGTATCAACAAAGATTCAGGTAATTCTGTGCCTTTTAAATGTTTTCTTGCAAACGCACACCAAGATCTTGCAAATGATTCGTTAGATGTTAGTAGATAATTGGCTAGAATCAAGAGTAAGCCATTATTGTTTTCTCTCAGAATACGTTTTCTATACAATGAACATATCTTCCATTTGTAAATTGCAAATACTGAGATGAGACCCAACTCGTGCCTAATTAGCGGCATGGATTCATACAATGGAAGTAGTAAAGACTTCTTCCAATATTGATTTTCGTATTTCACCCAATAGGTATAATTTCGACATTTTTTCGATTTAGAACCATACAGATAGTTGGAATGTACTTCTGTTTATAATATGCAATTAGTGGTTCAATGGAGAATTTGCAATATTTGGCTCGAATAAGTCTCATTTGGGATAGAGCTGTGTTCTGTTTCAGGTGAAGATAATCCTCATATGGCTTATCCAGTTTGCAGTTATTCACACATATTCCCAGATAGATATAGGAGTGAACTACTTGCAAATTGGTATTTTGCAATCTCCACTGATTGCATTTTTGTCTGTTTTTTAAATCAAATTGCAATACTTGTGTTTTTTTTAGATTAATGCTAATGCAATTTTTAATGGCATACACATCCAGTGCATTCAGCATGTTCCGCAATCCCATTGGAGTTTTTGACATGAGAACCATATCATCTGCATAAAAAAGCCAATTAATTGCTGACCCTTTTAATTTAATTGGATCTGTTATGAGGTTACGAAAGCCAAGGCCAATGTCAAGAATGAAGAAATTAAATAAGGCAGAGGCCAAAAAACATCCTTGTTTAAGACCATGTGTGGTTTCAATCGGGTCTGTTAAATGTCCATCATTACTCA
The DNA here is from genome assembly GCF_040938575.1 of Ambystoma mexicanum. NCBI lineage: Eukaryota > Metazoa > Chordata > Amphibia > Caudata > Ambystomatidae > Ambystoma > Ambystoma mexicanum. The sequence continues at coordinate 670,190,417 of NC_090924.1, read as the reverse complement.
AGCGAATTTAGATAGAAGTATTATAATGAAATTCCAAAAACCATTTTAGAATGTACCGGGGGCAAGCCAAATCAGTTTGTTTTTTTAATAGGAGTTCCCTCGGGACCAGGTCAAACGCTGCCCTAAAATCAACAAAAGCCAAGCATATAGGTTGCTTAGTTTGTCGTTTCTGACCAATAATCACATTCAGAGCAGTTAAATTGATCGCCATACCCAGCCCTGGAATAAAACCTGTGAAACGGGTCACGATGATTTGATTTGTTGAGCCAATTATTAAATTCATTTAGAATCAAACGCGCAAAGATCTTTCCCGAACAATCCAGGAGGGCGATAGGTCTATAAGATGTTGGGTTGGCGCGGTCCCCTTTCTTGAAAATCGGAACAATCACAGGTGTTTTCCAAGATTGAGGCAATTTCCCAGATCTCATAATTTCAGAAAAGATGATATATAATATCTCAGCCCATAGAACTGAATCCTGCTTGATTAATGCATTATGAAGCCCATCCGGGCCAGAGGCGCGAGAGGTACTCAATTTAGCTGTACAATGAATGATGTCATCTAGATCAAAATTAACAATATGATCGGCAACAATACCATTCCAATCAAGGCTCAGGTCTGGAAACGGGGTGCGGTAGATGTTATCAAAGTGAATTATCCAATCACGCTCCAAAACGGGATTAATCTGAACAGATGACTGATATTTGCAACATGCAGAATTCAAAAGCGCCCAGATACCCCCTGATGATTTGACAAGGATCTGTTTCAGCATGGCTTCGCCATCAGACTGATAATGTAAGGCGCGCCGACCCAAAAGCCATCTTTTGTATGTATAATTTAGCTGTTTTATCTGATCATAATTATCACTCAAATTCGTGGGATGCCTAGACAACATCTTTATATTTCGTCTTAAATCACGCTTTTTGCTTTTTACCTCCAAGTCAAAGCAGTGAAGGTGATTAGGGCGACTACCAAGAGCTTTCATACCTCCAGAGGAAAACATTTGCATTGCATGTATATAGCAAGGGCTGTCAGAGACATTGGCTCCCCCGTGGCTATCACTCAAAACTTGCTTATAACAGAGTAGTTTAGCCCTCGAATTTTATACGATTACCCGCATTATTTACAATTAAGTTTGTTAAGGGATAATTTACAGGTCTCGGTTGAGACAGGGGCCAATGACAAGTCAAAGTTACTTGACTGTGGTCACTCATTACTGTGGATTTTACATTAAAAGATAAAATCTTTGAGAAAAGGAGACTATTGACATAAATGTAGTCCAACGTAGAATGACAGCCCTCGCTATGCCATGTACATCTAGGGGGAACATCTCCCTGAATCGCCCCATTCAACAACACATAATCTCTGTTAGCCATTAGTTTAATCCAGCGATGTTCGTCCATGATTCTAGAAGACACAGATTCAGACAATAAATGTAGATTCAGTTCACCCATAATGAAGGAGTCCACAATAGTTTTGTCCAGTAAAAGCTGATCCAGTATACCATTGAATTGATCTAAAAAGTCATCTGAGGTTAGATGTTTCTTACCCCAATAAACATTTACAATGGCACAAGTTACACCTCTTCGTATTTTTATAATTTGAAAACATGGCGATGGAGATTTATGCCAAACCACATCGAAATGTTTATCCTTGTGGAATGCCATCATTAGGCCTACCATCGGCCTCCCTGTACAAGCTACGATGGCAGGAACTAAGTATATATCGTAGGCATCCCATACTGGGGTAGTACGCAGCCACGTCTCCTGGAGGACTATAATATCATACTGTAGAAGGTCTCTACTTTTGGTGTTAATAAGGTGTTTGAAACCCCTCGTATTCCAGGAGATGAGGCTGATAGAGGTAGCTACCCGGGATTGTTACGAACTACCACCATAATTATGGTGCATCCAAGCATCGTTGCTGTTGGAACCAACATTTGAAAGAAAGCCATTTTTGTCCCCAAAAACTCTGGATTGCGATACGCTCAATTTTTCCACCAATTGTTCTGGCGCATGCGCATCTTGACTTAAAATGAAGCCCAGATTATAAAAAGCAGTACGCGCTAGCCATAATGTATTGAGTATCACCCCAGATAGAATATACAACCTTGCCTTAGATAAGTCAGATGGGTTAACAAATTCCACTAAGTCAATGTCCGTGGAGGTTAGATCTTTTAAAGCCGTTATTTCGGCACAGATGTTAAGCACACTAGCGCTATTCATATCAAATCTGGCAAAGGGGTGACCACGACATTTAATTAACAATCGATGATGCCTTTTATATTGTGCTTGGCTCTTGATGGTGGAGGGAAAGGAACTATATTCACTGTTTTGTGGTAAGATGGACCTACCTTCAAATTTTTGAAGAGCAGGTCTAGTAACACTCATGGATGACAAGGCATCATTATTACCACAAGGCAGCCCCGGGCCTTTCAAAAGCGAATTGACTTTCGGATAGGGGGTTTGGAACATCTGAATGACTTCATTGGATGTTTCTTTCTTAGAGACCAGCATCAACTGTTTTATTTTTTCGTTCCCTTGTTGTAATTTATGAAGGAGGCACGAATCCCATCGCGTAACTCTTGTAGCGTGCAGTCTTTAGATGTCACTGATCCTTCAACTATATGAAGACTCTCAGCACGCAAGTTACATTGCGATGGCTCATTTGCAGTCATGACCATGGGTATTGTTTGATCGACTGGGGCCATTTGTACTAGTGGATATTTCATTAGATTTGAGATTAGAATACTGTCAGACGACTTTGACCTAGGAACAGATTTTGCTAGCGATGTTGAGGCTGCTGTCGCTACTAGGTCATCAAAAGGTTGATAAACTAAAGATGCCATATTTTGAGATTGAGATTCATGATTTGAAGACAAACACCTTTTTTTCTTTGCTGCTGTAAGTAGTCTGGTGGCTTTCTTTTTGGCATTAGACCTCTTGTTCACTTCACTAGAAAGCTGATTTACAGTGATAGGGTCAGACTGGCCTGGAACACTAAAAGAGGCTATTTTGATGTTAGTGAATAGCGGGGCTAAAGTTGTTATTGGATCTTTCGTAGGTGGTTCTTTGGTCATAGAAGAAGCCTCCAACGAACATACTTGTGGGACTACAACAGCACCGTCATCAGCAACAAGGTTAGAGCAGGTAAATGATTTGGGCGCATCTGTAGCAGGCTGAATGGAGATAAGCTTATCAGATAAACAAGTCTGAGTCCCTTGACTTAAGGTATTAGTCGAGAGTTTAGGTTGTTGATAAAACTTTGTACTGATCTCAAGCATGATGTTCGCATGGGATTGCTGAGTAAGATCAGTGTGATTTTTTATTTTGACGTCCAACATCTCATATAACTTAGCCAAGGAAAGAAGCTCTGTATTCATTGCTGTAAGCCTGTTGCTAAGAGCAGGCGCTTTGGGAAAGGAAAATCTATTGTTATTAAAGGTCGCCTGGGGGTCCCGAATGAAATATGGATGATTGTCCATGGGTGCCTGAAATTGTGAGCGCCTAGGTGCAGGTGCTACAAAAGAGAGGGATTTATTAGACATATTGGGCTAGGATTTGGCAAACAGAACTGGCGATTTATACAGCTCTTGCTTATCTTGATCCTTGTGCTTATGCTGTTGAGCAGAGGGGCCTTCACTAATTGGCAAACTCTGCTCCCTAGTTCCATCATTGAGGTGTATAAGATCACCTGAGTTGGAGCAAATATATTGTACCTCGGCGGCAATATGTTCCTGATCACTTGATGAGTTCATGAACTCAATTGCTTCATCATCAATTTCACCCATCAATGTCAATTTGTCATGAGCCATTCTTAGCAAATGCTGAGCCTGAACTGAACATAAGGGCGGATTTCCAGGCTCTATGCCGTTTAAGCCTGACAGTAAGTCAATCGTGGCTACAGGTATTTGAGTTATGCATATATCGCCACATCCGCAAGCTAAAGCAATAGAGGCATCAGCTATTTCTTTATTAAGAATAGTTGCTGGTGTTTTGTTGTGCTCTGGTGGGTTCCCCTTCACCCGAGCTTCTTGTGTCTGCGCGGCAACTGACAGAGAGCCCAATGATTTTAAATCGGGCATACTGATTGTATCCTTAATAGGAACATTTTTCATGTTGGAGCCGTCTATTTTACAAAAGTTGCGAATGTCAACATTTAAAGAAATAAAGCGTTGTTTTTTCTTTTCAATATTCTCTTTAACTCTCTTTGCTAAGAATACCTTTCGAGATTCCAAAGGAGAGATATTATATAAATCAGCATTCATTTTTGGCATACCAGCTTTTAAAGACATACTGGATTTAGACATAATATGCAGTACTAATTTATCAAAATGAAGAGAATATGAGTCAGGTTATCAGTAATCAGATTAGAATGCCACCACTATAGCGTTGATGAAGTAAATAGCACTTTTACCTTTAGTCTTACCCGTATACACCAACAGCAAGAAGCACGCTAAGAAGATTATTTTGCAGAGCACACCCCACTCCCCGTTCACCGTTAACATTGAACAGTGTACTTAAATGTACTTCGATGTGCGCGCGTATGTGCGCTGCATACTGGGTAAAAGTGCACAATGGAAGGAGGGCCAGGGGGCGGGAGTTACTCACACACCAATCACTATGGCTCTACAAAAAGAAAAAAAGAAGGGAGTGTCAGTTTAAACTCGCAAGAGTCAAATATGCAAATTTCAATTCAAAGGACTACAGCTAAAGTAGAACATAAATAAGGTACACGTGGCCGTAATGAAGAAAAAATAAAAATGTCCGTGATAAGGATGTGGCCGTGATGAGGAGGTAGTCAGAGTGAAAGAGTCTCCAGTTCAAAGTTACCTAGGTCAGGCTAATACCGGTGCAGCACTTAATGACGTCCTCCTTCAGTGCAGCAATCCTTGTTGCAAGTTCACGGGAAAACACACAGAAGTCCTCATGTGGTGAAAATGCACAGCGCAGTAGAGCAGCTCGAACACACTGTCCCCAGTGAACAGTGTACTTAAATGTTCTTAGATGTGCGCGCGCATGTGCGCTGCATACTGGGTAAAAGTACGTGATGGGAGGAGGGCCAGGGGGCGGGAGTTACTCACACACCAATCACTATGGCTTTAGGTCAGGCAAATACCGGTGCAGCACTTAATGACGTCCTTCTTCAGTGTAGCAATCATTGTTGCAAGTTCACGGGAAAACACACAGAAGTCCTCGTGTGGCGAAAATGCACAAAAACCCTTTCCGGCTTATGCAGCACAGCTTTGCCGCCGGCTTCCCTCTCTGGGCTGCTTTGACATCTCTCTGACGTCTGTTGAAGCTCCACTCCTGCAAGCCTGCTTTCCTTCAGTTCTTGGTGATGGTAATGCTGCTTCTTCCACCAAGGAATCCTCCCGTGGTTCTTGGTGTCTTTGCAGCATGTCCTGTTTGTGCAATGTTTCTTTCACTCTCTGCTCGCGAGCACCTTTGCTTCACCACACCAACTCGTGCCTCCAGCATCTACATGCCTCCAAGGAAGAGGCAACGTCTTCTCCTGAACAGCTGCTCCTAATATTTTGGTTTCCATCATTAAATGTCCCTCACTCTGGTGCTTTCTGAAAACTAGCACGCTCATTAAGCTTGAGGCTCCTTCTGCACTGCATCATTTCCTTCATCCTGGTTGTGGGAATTTGAGTTCATTGATGTCAACTGATATGAAGTATTGGTAACTCTTTCTCAATGGTTCCATGTGAAAAAATACCCCTGGGGTATGTTCGTATAGAGGGTGGCAATGTCCAGTGCCACAAAATGTAAGAATTGGGGTTGAATGGTACTCCTTCAAAGCTATTTATGGCTGCTATTGTGTCCTTCAGGTACGATCTGGTGTCTGTGGTGAAAGGTTGTATGGTTGTAAAATACATCGATGTATTGGCCTATTGGTTCAAGTATAGGACTGCATAAAGCAAAAATGGACCTACGCAGTGGATTATCTATCGATTCATGCATTTTTGGAAGAGCACAGATAACTGGCACATTATACTCATCAGGGGTTGAAAACTCCACCTATTTGTGCATGAAAAAGCCATCCTCCAACCCCTTGGCAGACAGATCAAACAATTCTACCCTAAGAATGACCAGCGGATCAAGACTGATCTTGTTGTAGTGCTCATCGTTGTCTACCATTATTGTAATAATGTTGGTGGACAACGATGAGAACTACATCCTTCTCTCCCTCCTTGCTGACAGGATGTGCCTCACAGGTACTGCCTTGAATTGTTTTATCTCATACCTCTCAAGCAGACACCAGGATGTTCAAATGAACTTGTTCTGTTCTAACTGATTCCAGGTCTCCAGCGGAGTCCCCCAATGCTCCACCCTCTCATCAATCCATGTTTAACCTTTACATGGAACCTTTGGGCACTCTCCTAAAATATCCTCAAAACCCCCAATATTGCCATCCACCAATATGCGGACGATACTCAGTTGTACATGAGAGTAAATAGCATGCAGGATATCATTTGTCTACGCGATTACCTAGCCATCATCCTGTCCTGGATGTCACCTGCTAGCCTCAAACTAAACCCATCCAAAACTGAATTCATCTTCATCGGTCCCCCCACTTAAAAACAACTTGTCCAATGATATGCATCTAGAAAGATTTGATCCAAAACTGCCAGACTCAGCGAAAATTTAGGCTTCACCATTGACAGCAGCCTGTCCCTCCAGAAACACATAGCCAAGAAGGCCCAAATAGCCTGGCTCAGAATCTCTACCCATCGAAAAATCAGACCCTTCATCCAACTGCAGGACTTCTGGCTCTTGTGGTCTTGCACATCAATGGAAGAAAGGGGGAAATGCTCTCCGGACAGGGCTCCTATCTGCTAACTTGGTTCCCCTAAAAGCAGTCCGCCATACTGCAGAATGTTTTATCACAGGATCACGGAAATTAGAGCAAATTACCCCCATCCTACGTGAACTACATTGGCTTTCACTCTAAGCCAGCATACTGTTCAAGACTGCATGTATAATCTACAAAGCAGTCACGAATAGCACACCAGTGTACCTGGCGGCTAAGCTCCACATTTCTGGGGGCATACACTCCCGTGCAGCAAATCAAAAAACCGGCTTGAATCACAACTCCTCTGCAAAGAGAGGACCCATCAACAATAATTCTCTTTTTATGTCAGGGGAGGAAGGATAGCTTAGGGGCAAGGTGTTGGTCTTGCAAGCAAGACAATCCTGCACAATACAGGTTTGAGTCCCAGATACTGCACTTAAAAAACCCTCCTGGTATTGAACACGTTATAAATGAACAATTATAAATAAACAATTATAAATGATTATTATAAACTATGCACCCATCCTCTGGTATTTGATCCTGTGTCGGCTCGGAATGCCCCCACAATTCTCCAATTTTGCAAATCTCTCAAAACATGGATCTTTCTACAGGACCTGACCAAGGACTAATTCCAATGGATGCACATACCACGTCTCTGACCTCACAGTACTGCACTACTGTTAAATGATGGCAGCCCAAATGCTAGCTGTGCTCCTCTGCTCTTGAGCTAGGTCTGCACTTGGAACAATACAAATTAAATAAAAAATACATGAATGTACAAAATAATTCAACCATCTTCTTCCTTGATTTGCGGGTATTGAGGCTCCCAGAAGGGGAAACCTCATCAGGATGGCCCTCTTCATTCTGTTTTACTTCACCGCAGTGGGCATTAAAATCACCAGCGATAAGAACTTCCTCATTAGGAGAACTCCAAGACCACTCTGCCAAAACCCCAGCTAGAAAATCCATTATGCCCTGTGTTGCTACTCCTAAGGGGGATCATAAAGGTCAATTAACAGGAACTTATTCCTGTTATGTATCCCCCGACTCTTCAATTGGACTGCCAGAGCATACTCAGACGGCTTGTCCACACCAGATACACTTGCTTCCCACCCAACGTTTAATAGCTAACCTATTATAACACACAAACCCTTCTGAGATAAAGGAGCAAATCAACCATGCTTGTTGGAGCATAAACATACCAAACTCTTCAAATGTAGCCCAAACCCATTTTACCAGAAAGGAAATACAAATGCCCCCTGGTATTCCAGCTCTTAATGCAAAGGGATCTGGGTGTACTCGTTTTTCGATTTCAATTATTACCCTTAACCTTGGATGAAAATCGTCACCAAATCCACTCACCCATTAAGGGGGGGAGGGGAAAGCCCCACTTTGCAACACGTTTCCTTCCTAACTAGGTTGCTCATGTTTGCCACCACCTTCCCTCCTGGCAGCTCACTGTTTAGCGTCACTCTGGCTTTGGAAATATAAGGGGCACCTACCGTAAACAGCTACCCCATTTTCAGAAAACTAGCTGACATTGCAATTATGAATTCCCCAGCCATTCTACTGCAGGTGCATGTTAGGCAGAATTATATGCAATACCCTTTGGGAACACCACACACAATTAGGACTACAAGTGACAGTACAAATTCACCTTCGGTACAGGCCTGTACTACACAGTAAAGTGGTAGCGATGGCTGAGCAGCCAGACTTAGCTCAAGAGTAAGTGAGCAGATCATTAGTTTCACGAAGGACACCAATTACTATGATTCAAACAAACACTGACTCAAGGTTTCTGAGTAAAAGAATATACATTTACATTGAAAAATCACACTCTTAATACACTACACCACACCCAATCGATTCTGGACAAGTTAGGCACAAAATGAAATGTGAGCAAAATGGCACTCCAGCAATTTTAAAGGGAAGGGAAAGACAAAGTTAGACACGAATTGAGCAGCACCAACAAGTAAGTAAGCAGGGCAATCTAGAAAAAGGAACTACAGTGAGGAAATCAAATTAAAGGGGCCTGGGCCAAATTCAATGGACCAAAGTCTTTGCTCAAGATCACACAGTTCAGGGTAGTTCACGGTTAAGTCTTTGCCAAGAGTTCAGGACGAAGTTGGTTGGCAGAAAAGTTTGTTTCAAGAATGGAGAAGGACAAGCCCTCAGATTGGTGAAAGGTTTCACACACCTTCACCGCAGCTGGACGAAACAAACAACCCGATTTGAACAGTACCTTAAATGGAGAAGAAGGCTGTAGCTGAGGCGAACGTTCCTGGCAGGTCCTGCAGGCTCACGGTTCCTGAAGTGACTGTTGGGCTGACATGAAGTAGGAAGACTGGAGGGTCCTGCACTGCCCAGGGAAGAAACCAGCAGCAGAGTAAAGCAACAAATAAAAGGTGCGTTCCTTAAAATGCAAGCAGGGTCCGTTCCTCCTGGTTATCCGGTTCACTGTAGCTCTGTACAGCAAATTCGACCAGAGAAGGGAGGCCTGGCGAGCAGTTTGGTAAACTGGTTGTTCCCACCAGCTCCAAGGGCGAAGATTCCTTGCAGATCTTCCCTGTCGTTGGAGTATGAAGATTAGGACCTGCAGCAGGGCTTCACCGGGAGGTTCAGTCATGGTAGGGGTCCTCTTCTGTCAGCTCCTCTTCGGTTCTCTCGTTCCAGTGGCGACTCTGCCTTTCCAGCCCCAGAGACCTGCTTTCTATGCAGTTTTCCCCCATTCACACAGCCTGGCTGTCAATCACACAGCAGGGTGGCTGCCCCGCCGGGACAGTCACCACAGCCAATCAGATCAGATTGCAACATGGGTCTCCAAGGAGACCCTGTGCAGGGAGTCCTAAACCCCTCCCTCACATCCTATCCCCCCCAGACATACAGGCACCTAAGGAGGGCTTCTGTGCAGAAGCCCGCGAAAGGACGGTGAACAAATCACGAGAAAGACTTTTACAAAAAGAAATGGCGACTAAACCCAGCCGGAACCGTATAAAAATGTATATGGTCTAGCGGGTTTAAGTTTGAGGCTACCAAGATAGCCAAAAACAATACCAAGACTATTTAAGATAACCGCAGTAGGAAAAATAGGGTAGTTGCCACTGCCACCAGCCAAGTCTTAATAAAAAGGGAGTGAAACAATGCTCCAAGAGAAACAGATAAAAAGGGATTATTAACCCTTTCCAGCACTCTATTTAAGATAGTTTGTACTGGGTCTGTGAGTTTTGAAAGAGATTAATAAAGTCAATGGCAACTTTACATGTTCTGGGAGACAGTAGTCAGTCCCAGAAAATGGACTCGGAGGTAAGAAGTCAAAAAGACAACCCTGTGTCACTGCACTGAAGGTGCTGTGTAACACACAGTAAAAGGATGATGCTTATAGAGTAGGTGAGGCTCCATAGTCTATGAACACAAGAAAATGTGAAACACACACAGAAAAACAAATGTAAGAGTGGGAAAAAAGGCTCACACTCTTACCAGGTGAACAAAAATAAATCCTAGAAATCCAGCAAAGCTGCTGAGGGACACAGTAGGTAAGGGAAATTACCCATTCTGGAGAATTCTCACTAACAGTGCAGGTATGACCAATTAACCAATTAATATGTGCACATGAATCGGCAAGTATTACTCAGACAATGGGCCTCATTTCAAGCTGCCACTCTGGAAATCAGAGTGTTGGTAGCAATGTTCCGGCACTCCTTCCGGATGTGTAGACTACAACTCTGATTCCTGGGGTCTCTGTGCCCAGCAGGTCTGACCTGCTGCGCACAACGACTCTGGAATGAATAGTTGTCATGGAAGCACCGGCACCATTAGCAATGGTGCCGGTGCTTCTGAGTCCCCATTCCTGTGGAGTCCTATGGGGCTCTACGGAAATGGGGACTAACGTTTTCTGGGGCCTGACTTCCCAATCCGCTGGGACTGGTGATGTCCTGGGAAGCACCGGGAAGTCAGGTGCTGGAAATGGTGTTATGGGGTTGGCAGCAACCTGCCGGTTGCCTCAGTGGGTTACCCCCAACCTCGTACTGAGGCCCAATGTCTGTAGACAAACACATTCTCAACTGTACGAAAATATATAAGAGTTTCAAAAGTTCTTGCCCATTTAAGAAGGTGCTTTTGTGTGTAGCAAACCGGTCCATGACTGTGATCTTCAGCTCCTCCAATGGTGGGTATGTAGAGGCGGACCCCAATTGATCAAACTTAGTAAAATCAATACTCAAAAATGGAGTATGCACGACAAAAAACACCTTTATTCAAAACATAGAATCTCAGCCAGGATAGATTACAAGCATATCTCAACATTATAATGAGTGTGAGCGAATTTTGTACTAAAAATACAAAAGCAATGATGTCATAATACGATATGAGTTACAAAATGCATACGTGGTTAGGATTGGTTAATATCTAAAGATATATATAGAATACATATGTGTCAATTTCCTCATTGGAATATACATTTCTGATGGCTCCTCCTGATCCCAAACCATCATAGATAATAGATTGACTAGATTATTACATTTGCCGCAAATTGGCTGGTTTTATTCATCATGTTCGGTTTGGCCAAAGGGATTTCTTTTGGTTGACACTTAACTCACCAACCCGGGACACTTTGATGAGACATCAAAAGTTGAAAGACAAATAGGGTTGGTGGAGAGAGAACTCCATGGTCTGCACTAATTCCAATTGAAAAGTACTCCCCTTTGTTCGTAGGCCATGTAGCCTATCTGTTCCTTTGTATTTTGCCTTGTGTATCATCTGTGTCTTTGTGTGTGCGAGGGAGTTTTAACAGGTGTCTTTTCGGTACTTGGCTTATAATGAATAGCTAGCGTTCTTCAGGTTTTGATCCTGTGTAGAATACATTTCTTCCTATTTACTAGGCTTTTAGATACTTCTAACATGCATTCTGTACTCTTTGTGGCCACTCAAGACATACTTTGGGCCTCATTATGAGTGTGCCGGTTTGGAAACAATGGTGCCGGTAAGCCTATCAGCACCATTGTTTCCAGACCGGCACACTAGCGTCTGACCTGGAGGGCAGAACGGCACCCGCCCGCAGAGTTTAATGGAAGCATCGGCACCATTATTAACGGCGCCGGTGCTTCTGTGATCCCCATTCCCATGGAATGCTATTGGACTCCATGGGAATGGGGATTTACAGAATTACTGGCGCCTGACTTTCCAGCTGCCGGGGTCAGAATACCCCAGTGTTACTGGGAAGTCGGGTGCCGGTAAAATTCACAAGTCTGGCCACAACCTGCTGGTTTTACCGTCACGGTTACCGCCAGACTTGTGATGAGGCCCTTTGTCTATCTACTATAGAGTCTCTGGCATACTGATCATATGGACATCAATGGCTGTTTGTGCTCTTATTGTAACTTAATTAACCTGGGAGTCTACTGCTTCTCGTCCTGGGAACTGTCATCGCATCGCGGCTTCAAAGCTTCTAAAAGCTTCTAAAATAAAGACGGTTTTATGAATTCAGCCTCTGTGCTAGGAAAATGGCTGTACTTCTGTGCTTCTCATCCCCATATTGGTGACCTATATTCATCACTTTTCATGTTACATTCACCTTGTGCATCTGCGATATGTTGGTTTCCCTGCCCGTGTATGCTGCATCATACTGCCCTATAATTTCCTCTGCCCTATCAGTGTAGTGAGTCCCTCTCTTGATATTATACAAACCTACCCCCTTCTATACTATATACTGCTAACTGTAATCCTTACTAGTGTCGCACAACCTGACAAATTCTTTATGGCCAAGGGGTGTACATTGACTGTTTAAAGTATTGTTTTTTGGGAATATGCCTTAGTTTGTCTCATCTCTCACCACTAGACTCATGGGGCAGTAGGGCTGCCTCAGCTAGCATCGTTTCTCACCTGTACTGTATCGGCGAGGAGATGGGGCAGGAATTGGTACTCCAGTAAGGACAGTAGTGGATACTTATATATTCATATGCCCCATTACACTCCCCTCCTGGTCAAATTATCGACCAGCCCCTCACTTCTGCTCATCTGGAAGCACCTTGGAACTATTATTTTAAAATGTATGATTTTGAAGCTGACATCCCTACACATTGTATACAAATATACAAATAGAAGTTAGGGCAAGTATAGGTTTTGACACAGACAGACATTTACTTTGTAAATCCTGAAATAGAGTATTCTTAGCTTCCTTTAGGTAGGGAAATCCTTAGTTTAGGGCAAGCCAGGCCTTTTTCCATCGCTCTTTTATTATACTAAAAGTACAAAGAGAAAACTTGAATTCAGTTGTCTGTGTCTGCCTTCACACACCATATTAGTGTGCAGCTCCTGTAAGGTAATAATGGCCTCTGTAAGGGACCCATTCTGTTCATCGTTTGCTGGTGAGTATATACAGCAAGATGATCCTATCTCGGCGCACACGTCCGCCTCCATGGCTGTGATAAGACCAAGGACGTACCTATTGTGAAGATTCATTAATCTAACAGCTCTCATTTCCTTCATTATTACATTAAATCCATTCACCATTGCATTTATTGTCTGCAACAACTCCCAGCTGGTTATTTGTAACCAGATTTGGCAGTTGTTGCTGCTTACAAGCCCGGGCAAGGTAGGAGATAAAGAACATTGCGGTTCTGCCGAACAGTTTATGTTCGTCTGATATGTCATCATAGGACTTCATTGATTTTGCTGAAAAACAATTTTCCCTTCAGGTACGTTTAGGGTAAGAGACCTTTTATTTCTGGTATGTGTGTTCATCATGGGAAAATCGCCAATCTGCTCCTTACTTTGTGTCACCACCAAAGCTGGTGCACTTATTACTACTATGGAGCATATTCCTCCCCAATTTGGAGTGAGCTGAATATAGGCCTTTGAACCACAATCCCAATAGTGGTCTATTAATACAGCTCTGCTCACCTTCATGCCTGGTGGATCCATGATAAATTGGCAATCCTTTTTCATTCCTACTTTTACTGAACCATACAGGGTTGCATTTTTTATTGGAATTATGAGTACTGGTCTCTTTCATTTTCTATCCAAGTAAGTCATTTAGAATCTTCAGTCCACTGTTTAAGGCATACTTTATTCGCATTTTGCACAACCTCTATTGATGCTGCTATGAGTGCTTGTACTTTACAGACAATCAGTCCATCGATCGACCCTTTTGCAGAAAATACATCCCCTATTATATGTAACTGGGGTCTGTTCCAGCAGCCAGGTTTTTATTTCCCTTGTGCGTCAGTGCACTGCAGCAATTTGTGGTCTTCTAATCTAACTTCCAACTTCTCACCTATTTGGGCCTGACAGTATGTATTTCATTACCTTGGCCCTCATTACGACCCTGGCGGAAAGTGACTGACCGGACCGCCACAGCGTAAATAGCGTTTCCGCCATTGCACGAAGGAGCAAAGTGCGGCCCATTCCGACCCATCGGGCACGAGCACCACGCCATGGCGGAAGTGCAAAGTCCGCGATGGCGGAAATGACCCCAAAACGGCCCACACCGCCGCCGTACGGCGCCCTAGGTGCAATACCGCCACCCCTCTTAGCGGTCACCGCAGTGTGCGCCTACCGGAAAGTACGGTGACCGGAAATATACGGAAACGGAAGCAAAAACATGGGCCCGGAACGGGAAACATCCCGCCGTACACCTATAAAACCACTAAAACCACACAACCACTAAAATCACTACCCTGAAACACACCCCAACCCGTCATCCACCCTAGCGAAACCAAGAAAAATGGGAAAAGTAGCGAAGAAAGCGTGCGACCGCAAGCGGCAGGTCCACTTCTCCCGTGAGGAACTCACTGTGCTAACAGAGACCCTCCAGGAGAATGCTGCCGTCGTCTTCTCCATGCAAATGACCAGAACGGCACTTGCAAACAAGAAGGCCATATGGGCTCTGGTGGCACAGCGGGTAAGTGCGGTGGGGACCGCACCCCGCCCCCCACAGCAATGCCGCAAGCGATGGGACGACCTGCGGATACGCGTCCGCAGCATACTCTCTGCCAACCGCAACATTGCCACAGCCACCGGGGGAGGTCCTGAATCACCCATCAAGTTGACCCCCTGGGAAGAAATATGTGCCTCCACCATCGGAATGGAGAGCATAGAGGGAGTCGGAGGGATGGAGAAAGGAGTGCAGACATCCGAAGAATCAGGTAGGTGGGCCAAATAAAACAATGCCAAATCCACACAGTCCATCCATGTGAAGTACCATGCGTCCACATAGTGCAACAGAAACACATGTCCAGGAGAACGTCCACACACATCGGCCTGATAGCGCACGTTAAAACCCACAATAAATACATAAATAATTAAAAACCCCTAAAACACGCACTACACGTGCAGCAGGCACACCCTAACTGCAGGCTGCCAAACAACTGCACCCTCACTCCACACACAAATTAAAGCACCTCCAAGGCCCCGACCCAAATCACCCTCAGGTACCACCCCAATGCATGTGATACAATGCCATTCCAATTCCCACAGACCCATCAATAACCCTCGCCCTCCTTTACTCCACCACAGGGTCCGATCCAAACGACGAGCTACAGGACACCCCTACCAGCACACCTGCAAAGAGGGCCAAGACCAACGGCCAGAGACCCTCCACCTCAGCTGCACGCATCAAGACACGGCAGCAGCACAAATCAGGTGGCAGCACAGAGGAGGGAACATCAACAGGCACCCCAGCAGCCAGCATGCCCACAACACCACCACCACAGGTCCCCCCAATGGATGCCACAGAAGGCACTGCCTCTGGTGGCAGCAGCACCATAGGTGACACCCCATTGATGGCAGCATGCTCCGACACAGAAAACGGGGATGTCGAAGTCAGATCCATCCATGACCTGTCCCAATCCCCCTGTCTGTCCCATCCCGTACAACATGAGGATACCACGCAGGGGCACCCACAAGACGACGACTGGCCATCCCCCACAAGCCCTGTGGCAAGGCAACATGAGGACAACAGCCCCTCTGTGACACCACTGCAAATGGCCATGGCCCAGCAGAGGCAACAGTCCCTCGACCAGTTAATCGTGCAACAGCAGCAACTGGCCACGCTCCTCAAGGACCATGCCGATGAATGTGGGGGCACTAAGGCAGACATAGAAACATCAACTGAGACACTTAGGGCAGAAATGGAGAGAGGTACAGAGACGCTAAGGGCACAAATGGAGAGTAGCACCGAGAGCCTGAGAGTCCAAATGGAGAGTAGCACCGAGAGCCTGAGAGTCCAAATGGAGAGAAGCACCGAGAGCCTGAGGGGGGAACTGCATGCGACGTCCAAAGACGTATGTGCCGAACTTGCCGCAGTGCGCCGTGTGCTCACTGAGCTCTCGCAAACCCTTAGGGACATGCATGGACGTGAGCAGGCAGACACATCATCCGTTGCAAGTTCCGTCCAGGGCAGCCCCCAACGTAGATCTAGGAGGAACCTGCGCTCCACAGGCAGGGGTGCCCCTGATACCCGCAGAGGGGGCTTGCAATAGCGACAGCCCACTGACAATGAGCATCTTTGGACACTGGTGTTCGGGGGGGAGGTAGGAGGGTGGAGGGGGTGTGTTGGGCTCACTTGGGTGGCGGGTCGATAGGGTGTTTAACATGATATCACATATGCCATAAACAGTGCACGATCAACCAATGAGATGTGTGGACATTGATCTTTGTGTACTAGGCCATCATAGGCGTACAGTCCATATTGTGCATGTCCCAGACACACACAGTGCCACGAGTCCCGTGTCCATGTATCAGCCACCAGGCGTGAGTGCTAGAAGCATGCATCAATGAGATGCTGACGAATGTCACGGGCCTCCGGTGCCTCGCAGACTCCATGAGGTACTGCCACATCCCCACCCTCATCATGACCATCATCAGGTGCCTGCAGTTCTGCGTCAGGGGGCATGGGCACATTTCTACGTACGCACATGTTGTGGAGCATGACACATGCCATCACCATCTTTGCAACCTTCACATGGCGGTACAGGAGTGCCCCGCCAGACCTGCTGAGGCAGCGGAAACGACCCTTCAGTAGGCCGAATGCCTGTTCAATGACTACACGGGTACGTGAGTGGGCATGGTTGCAGTCCTCCTCATGCTGGTCCCGTGGGTTCCGGACTGGTGTGAGGAGCCATCTCTTCAGTGGATATCCAGCATCACCTGTATGTGGACGAGAAACGTATGATGTGGAATGCCATTGCTACGTACGCACACCCCCCCCCTTCCTGCCAGGTCATTGCCAAATCACATACCCCACATAATCATGCATGTAATGAGACTCACCGAGTAGCCAGGATCTGTTCCCTGCGTGTCGCTCCATGTAGCGTGGTATTGTAGAGTTCCTCAAGACCATAGAATCATGGGTTGATCCAGGGAATCTGGCACAACAATGTGTAATGATCCTGTTGGAGTCACACACCATTTGCACATTCAGGGAATGAAATTGTTTTCGGTTGCGGTACTGGGCCTCCATGGCATGTGGGACGACCAATTCCACATGGGTGCAGTCGATGGCACCAATGCAACCCGGTATGCCGGCAAGTGCATGGAATCCCACCTTTGTGTTGGTAATTTCCTGCTCCGAGCGTGGTAGAGAGATGTAGTCGTCTGCGTGCTGCAGGAGGGCATCGAGCACTTGAAATAGTGTCCGTGAGAACAGTGGCTGAGAAATGCCATGCAACTGTCCGACTGTGTGCTGGTAGGTGCCTGTGGCCAGGAAGTGGAGTACAGACACCACCTTCAGTAGGGGTGGGATGGCGGTTGGGCTATCTATCATGCTGACAAGGTCAGCCTGTGTCATGTCCACAATGGCGGTTATGGTGTCCCGGTCCAAACGGTAGAGGGTGTGGATCTGCTCATCAGTGAGGTTGAACGGATGTGCTCGGAGGCGTGGGATTGCGGGCTGCCTGCGTTGTGGTAGTGGCTGTGCTGGCGGCCCTTGCTGGCCCTGCCTTGGCCTCCTCCTCCTCCTGCGTCTCCTCCGTGCGGCCGGTTGTAGTTGGTGTTCGTCTTCTTCTTGGAGTTGGAGTACTTGCAGTGCTATCAGGTCCCCCAGGGCCAACATCGCGAGTCCTGCCGGTAGCATTTCGGTGTGGTGGTGGGAGGAGACTGGCTGTGCAATTTATGTGTTTTCAGGCTGTATGGCCTCCACCTGTGGTGATTCATTCCACCTGTGCAAACTGCTCTCCCCTTTGGCCGGGCACGTCCCGCGCACAACGCTGCAATTCGGGGAATGGCATCTTGCTATTGCAATCATGTATTTGTACCCGATGGCCGTGTAAGATTGTTTGATATGTTCATTCTGCTGTGGTCCCATTGTTTCACATACTATCTGTGCAGTCGCGAACAGACTTGTGAAGGGTCAGTGGAACGTAGTACTCGAGTAACGGTGGGCCCTCATGCATCACTGTACCGAGTTGCAACGACGGGCGGGGCGTCCCATTTGTGGGTGAAGGCAGTTGCCATTTTCACACACAGCCGCACTCGATGGAATAATTAGTGATTTCAAACGGCCACAGATGCCTCTTCGACGTGATGTTGCAAATGAGGAATTCGAAGGGCGGCGCTTTCGGTTTTCAGCTAGCGGCGAGGAAATGCCCACAGGTCTGACTGCAAATATAACGTACTATTGTTCAATGTCCTTGAGACAGGGGCCATGGCGAGGATGCAATGATTGATATGAATAGTTTGGGATGCGCAATTGCGACGTGGGCGGTGAGGCCGGACGTTCCCAAATACATGTTACTTCACTACACTGGAATTCCGGGCTGGGGCACTGTGGATTTTGCAGGCTGCATAACGCACAGACTCAATGGATATTTCTAATGTTATGTGAGTAAATATTCAGGCGTTTTAATCCCGGGATGAGGGAATGATGAATGGATGCATGGGCAGGTGATTTGATACAGAGTTTGCCATGTACAGGGCTTCTTGGGATCTATCCGCCTCCCCTACGCTATGTGATGCAGGGCTGCCATAGTGGGACCATCGTCTATCTGGCCTTGTTGAGCCCTCCCTGTCTCGACGCGCCCTCAGACACTTGTGTCCATGCACGTTAACATTCCCATCTGATGGATTCTGTTTTGACAGACGCATGCACAGGTACACTCGTTTGTGATGGTGTTTGCACCTCGATATAGATGGTTATGAGTCGCAAGTGGTTTTGGGGTGGTGATGATCCTTTGGAGTGGGCTAGCATGCATATGGCTGTGGATTTAGTGTGATCATTGGAGTGAGTTGTTGGAATGTAGTTCTGATGGCCATTCTGTTCTTTTTCTTTTCTTTTGGTTGACAGGTATCTCCTCCCCTTTTGCCACTGCCATCTGTATGCCACTCCTGCAGATGGGTTTTACTCCCGACACCTGCTGCTTCGTGTTAATCAGTGGAGCATTACGATCTTATGGGACGATCGCCAATGGGCCACATGCCCTTACGCAGTACTGGTGGCTCGGAGCAACATTTCGGCCTTTCAGCTGGACTAGTGCCTCCCCATTGGGACGGCCCTGCGGTTGTGTGCGCTTCCATGTTGCCTTTTCGTACGTGAATGTGGCTCTGTGTACCATGATGGAACAGGGCGTCACACAAGTAGTGGCTGGTCATTTCTTGCGGATGCAGCCCACAATGGTGAAAAGTGTTTTGGAGTTCATGGCCTGATGGCTGTATGGGCTTGGTGATTTTGATGTGCATTAAATTTCTATTCTGATTTGGCCCGTGTAGCGTTTTTCTTTGCAAGTGATGTGGCATGTGCCTATTTGGGGGGCGATGTATTGTGAGGAGATCTGCATTGGGTTCCAGCTTCGGAGTTTAGTTGCGTGGTACTGTACTGGGCGCGTTTGCCTACGAAGCCCGTGTGGTCAGGGATGGGGGCTGCCAATATGACAGTTTGAATGTTGTCATGCTCAGGGGCGGGGGATTGGGTTTTGTGTAACAGATGCCGGTCAGCCAGGTGGACTGGTGGAATGATGTGATTCTCGGAATATTGCTGGTCACAGGTGCCTGTGTTTGCGTGCGTTTCTTGGTGGGGGACTGTGGTCATGTCCATTGGGATGGCTTCTGTATTCGTGCCATCTGTGCCCTGCAGCTCCCATTGGCCCCTGTTGTGTTTCTTTTGTTCGTTGGCATGCATGGGTGACTTGTACATTTCACTGGTTGCATTGTGACTTCATTGCACCTACGGGGAGTTGTACTTTGTGGGCAGGGAGCGGTGTACAGGCACTCAGTGGGGCCGTTTACGGTTGATTCGCGATGCCGTACTTCTCACCATGGCGGAATGGTACATTCCGCCATGCTTGATGGCGTTAGGTACATGTCCGCTAGGGTCGGAATTGGCGTACCCTTGCGCCATGGTGGTGTTTGCGGTTTGGCATGGCGCACGCGCGCGTGCTTGGTGCAGTTAGCGTTGGCGTTCACTACGGTGTCGCTAATGGCTTCGTACTTTGCGGTGACGGGTCATAGTCGCACCGAGCGCTATTCGATGGCGGTATTGCATTTCCGCCATCGTTTTCCGAATTCCGCCAGGGTCGTAATGAGGGCCCTTGTGTTGTGTTTTGACATTAGTCATCAGGGCCTTTTGCTTTATAAAACTGTCCTCATGAGGAGACTCTGCTTTTTGTATGGCGGCCCATGTACCCTGGAATTGTCCTCTTGTGGTGCATAGTTCGAGATGTGTTAAGCAGTGTTTTCTGTGTGTGGGAGGCACTCATGACATACAGAATGAGGGAACAAAAAAACAGCTCTCATCAGACTTCTCCCTTCCCACCCTCTGCATGTGTCTGTAGCACATGTTATTGGTGATATGGAGGGAATTATCAAAATACTGCTCTATGCATGTTTGGTCATCCTGCACACTTCTCTTTAATCTTTTCATTTGCGTGCTTCCTCCAGGAGTTTCATTTTTAAACTGCTGTTATTTCAGGATCCATACTTGTGTTACCCACGATAAATGTAATACAATATACGAAATATAGCTTGAGAAAAAGAAATTCAAAATCATGATAACCAAGGAATCCACCTTTTTCAGATATCCTGTTCTGTAAGCTTGTTTGGGCAACAAAAGAAAATATTTGGTATCATTTAAAAAATTCATATTGAGTTCAGGATGAATGTCTCCTTCTTTCATAAAAAATAATAAGGGCCTGATTCACAGCAAAGTCTGCAATGATCCTGCAAAGTGCTTGTGTCGAAAACAACTCTGCGCAGCCCTCTGCACAAAATTTCCAATGCACAGTCTGTGCATTCATGCAATTGAAATCGAAAAAGCCAACATGAATGAGGAACAACCACAACATGATCCTTGCAAACTTAAACCATAGCCATCGACCAAACTTTCCACAAACCTCTGCGTCCACATCTGACCCAACATCCAGCATCCTGGTGACACTGCGCAAGGTCCCTCGTAAGTAACGGCTGTACACCTGCAAATATGCACAAGCTCCCATGTAAGTAACGACTGCACCCCTGCAACACTGCATGAGGTCACCCGTAAGTAAAAGCTGCACTCTGCGAATCTGCGCGAGTTCCCGCGCATGTAATGGGTGCACCCCTGCCAATCTGCGCGAGGTCCCACATAAGAGGTCCCACATAAGTAATGGCTGCACCCCTGTGATTCTGCACAAGGTCTCCTGCGAGTAAAGGCTGCACCCCGGCAATACTGCAAACCTTCCTCTCTACTCCCAATGCATCCAAACTTCTGGCATATACCCCTACTGCACAGCTCCCCCTCACCTCTGACACCACCCTGAGGCAGCCCCTTAGGATATGACACCACCCAACCGCCTGCCTCACCTCCGCCACAACCGCCAGGTAGACCCTTAGGTCCCGATACCACCCACCAGCCTCCCTCACCTCCAACACCACACCAGGCAACCCCTCAGGTCCTGACACCACCCACCAGCCCCCTCACCTCTGTCACAATCCCCAGGCAGACTTGACACCACCCACCAGCCCCCCACACCTCTGACACCACCCCAGCCAGGCCCTGCCACAATACACCCCTACCATTTCAATGTTGACCAACAATTTAGCTCAACTCCACAGGCCTGCCTCCAACATGAAGCACACCAGCCATATATCCACCCCTAGCCTGAACAACTGGGGGCACTGCTGCAGAATCCATGTCTGTAGCTCATCACAGGACTCCCTGGTACATCACAACCAGTTGCATAGCAACAGGACAGCAGAATCTAGCACCAGCTACACTGTGAACGCACCATGTACATGTGACATAATAAAGCAATGTAATGCAATGTGATGTATCATTGTGGCCATGTGCCATTGCAGTGGCCTCAAACTGCTGCAGGTGAATGACCTAGGAGGACATAAGTCCAAAACATCAATGATAGGACACAGTCACATGTAAAAATCAGCAAATGAATGGAGTCAGGTAGGAAGGCATAGCAGTCAAAGCCCCTGCAACTAACATCAGTTGAAAAGACATGTGTTTGGGTGATGTGAAGGATGTCTGATAGTGTGTGAGCCAATGAGATGGATGATGTGTACAGCCAGACATAAATTACTCACATGTGAAGTTGAAGCATTTGAGTGGCATATGTGCAAAAGGACATGAGAGCATCCACTGGTTGATAGCTGATATGTGCAGGTGGGTGGCCAGGCATTGGGAGGGACATACCTACTGAATACCGACTGCAAAAGTGATGAGTATATTCCACACATCCACAGTGAGGCCCCCAACCCATGTAACAGTCACAGAACAAATGCATACCAAAACCATAGTAAACCAAATGCAGCACATGAACAAAGAGAAAGCAACAACTGCATGATCAATAAACTTAATCTGTATTCAAAATATGTTCACTATGAAAAACTACTGTTTGGAAGGGGGAAATGTCCATGGACAAAAATGAACAAAAGTCAAAAAAGAAAATCCACACAAATAACTATATACACAGGCAGCTGTCTCAATTGTCTCGGATCACATCCTTCAGGGCAGAGTCACATTCCTTGTCCAGGCCTCTGTTCTTTCCTGCATGGCTTGCAGGCCCCTCAACATCCTCTTCTCCTCCTTCGCATCCCTGCAAACCTCCTCCAGGATGGCTATCACAGCTAGCATTAATAGCGCCGTCAACACAAAACACAATTACAGCCATATCACAAGTCCATGTACAGCGGTATTAGCCATCTGGAGGTAAATGAACACAGGTGCCAGAAATTAAGCCGCAGGTGCACTCAATGCACTCCAGAGGGCTTCATAAGGCACACCCTTATCCCAAACACTGTTTCCAACAACATGCTGACATTATTTGCTGCGAGCTGGAACAGGCAGCTGCTCATGCTGCACCTGGAAGTAGAGATGCAGGTCAACCAGGCCAGGGTACCGGGAGTACAGAGGGTGGGGAAGAGGCGGAGGAGAGTAAGCTGATCCCAAGAAAAGCATGCACCCACCCCAAGGGTCAGACCCTCGCCCTGGACCCTCACTGACATCTAGTTGCTGATTCTGTACCACCTCAAAAGGCAGACCATAACTGAGCTCCTCAGTACAATATAGGACAGCCTAAGGAGCAGGATAAACATCCGGACAGCTTTGCCCCCACTGCTAAAGTTAGTGTCTGTACTACAATTTTTAGGTACTGGCACCTTCAGCACTCTGAAGCCATGATGCACGACATGGCACAGTCCACATTTTGTGCAGTTGTGGTTCAGGTGCTGGATGCCCTTCTGCGGCTTGTGCATAAGCACATTGCACTGCCCACCATCCCAGCCCAGGTAAATGACATGGAGGCAAAGTTCTATGCCATAGCTCAGCTGCCAAATGTAATAGCAGCCCTGGACTGTACCCATGTTGCATTGGAGGCCCCCCAAGCCCACAAAGCAGTCTACAGGAATCAGAAGCACTACCAATCCCTCAATGTGCAGGTGATCTGCAACCCCAACCTCCTCATCACGCACTGCTGTAACTACTACCCAGGTTTCACCCGAGACTCCAGGATGTACGTTAAAAGAATGTAGACGAAAAGCTCAAATTGCAAAATACTGAGGCCCACTCTGCCACAATTTGCAATTCAAGCTTTTTTTATTTGTATTGTGTCCCTGCATTGTTTCTTGTATGCGGGGGACACCCCCACAGCCCCCAATCCCAAAAATACCAAAATAGGAGTGCAGGAATCACCCCTGCACCCTCTGCTCACCTAACTCAGTATTTTCGGATTCAGTATGTTATACCTATGCCGAATGCGGTAAAACTGTATCTACGACTCTCTAGATACCATCTTTTAGGTGTATGAGCTGAGACGCCTTTCATCATCTCCCTGGCACTCTCGCCAATTCCATCAGTGCCGCCATACTGACATTTGTCACTTTCTGTGTCCTTGCGTTGTCCTGTGCAGTCCTGCATGTGGCTCATTGGATAATGTCTTTCATGGCCTGCTGTGTCTTGTGTGGGTATGCCCAAGGGCCTCCATCTCCCTTTGACTCTGATCCATGTCCCCCAGCCTCTGCAGCAGCATGCCGAGTGTGGATGAAGGTTGTGTTGGAGAGGGACTGCGCTGTCGGTGTGGGCTGTTGACAGGGGAGCCATATGATGGTGTATCAGTGTCCGCCTCAGGTGTATGCATGCGCCAGCAGCGGGTTGGGCTATCAGGGGTCTGTCCACACTGTTGTCGTGGGGTGGGCTCTCAGGTGTAACGGACTGCTGTCAGCGGAGACTGCAACCAGGGGTTGTTGGCACTTCTACATGTGTTGTAACCGGACTGCTATCTTCCTGTGTTTCCACTGTCACTCTGCTAGGTGGCGTGGTCTCCTTGGTGGTGCCCACAGCTGTGGGTGCAGCTGGTATTGTCGTGCTCCTTGTGGGCTGTGGGGTGTGTGTGGCCATGGTCCTGTTGTGATGCAGTGTGTTATGGTAGGATATCCGCCTTGGCGTGGCCTGTCTGCCCCTTTGCGGGGTCGTGGTACTGGCGGGTCTTAAGGGCTGGGATGCCCCACTCCCAGAGGGGCCTGCCTCATTGTCATCCTCGGATGCCTCTGACGATGCTTGAGTGCCTGTAGGTGACATAGAAGATGTCATCAGGTTTCATACCCCCTCATGTTTTGGCATGCAAGACATTCATTACATGGTGTTGAGTAGGACCCCAGAAAATTGGGCTGATGGGCATGGATGGTCAGGGTTGTTTTCATATGGGTTCACAATGATGGGGATAAATGTGGATATGGGTGTGTGTCACATGGCCAGTTGGTCTTTGGCCTGTGTGCGGGGATGGAAAGGCGTCCATGCTGACGCAGCTTTTGTCTGGCATGCATGCTTCTGGTCCCCATGCACGCACGTCCCCTCCACGGGTGCCACTCAAATTGGGGGGGGGGGGTGGTTTGCTACATGGCACTGGCAGGTCCCTATGGGGCACTGCTATGCTGCCAGCATGGTTGTGTAGTACATGGCACTTGGATGGTCCCTTGGCTCACCTCTCCACTGCTGTGACTCACAGGGGTGGCCTTGGTGCACGGGCACATGTATCCTGTGGTAGGTGGCTGATGTGACACTCACTCACTGTCCCCTGTTGCCATGCCCGGCTCCTGGGTCTGGCCACTGGGGCATCTTGTGCTAGCCTGTCATTGATGCATTCACATGTGCTGAGGGACAGTGTTTGACTCACCTACTGCCTCCAAGCTGCTGGCACCCACCTCCGTACATCCAACTCCCTCGATACCTTTCATGTCCAGAACCGTGCTGCACTTCTCCCATGTTGTGATAACCAGTGGCTCCACAGTTCCCCCTCTGGTTGGCATGCTCTCCTGTCAGTGTTGGGGCAGCAGTCCATGCACCCTGACCCTCGAGTCATTCCAGTGCTTATGACAGTCCTCCCCATCACAGGGTACACTGGCCACCGCTGTCACCTTCTGTCTGATGGAATGTCAGATGGCTGTCCTCTGCTGGGCTGATGTTTTGCGTTGCCTGGGCCCATACAGTTCATCATGGTGTGCAACCACCTCATCTTCAAGCACCACCAGCACCGCCTTGCTGTATTTTGGTTTTCTTAGGAAATCTTATTTGCTCTTGCCTCTGACATTCTTGTGGGACATTCCGTCTTGTTCAAAGGTCAGGATGGATACAGGAAGTGGAGATATTTAATGGTTTGACATTTTCAAAATGGCCACCGCAATGCCTCACGTGGGGACACAATTTCCGTCAATGCTATTAGTGCCGTGTATGCCGGTGGTAGAGCTATTAGCTCTGGTTTCTT
The DNA here is from genome assembly GCF_040938575.1 of Ambystoma mexicanum. NCBI lineage: Eukaryota > Metazoa > Chordata > Amphibia > Caudata > Ambystomatidae > Ambystoma > Ambystoma mexicanum. The sequence continues at coordinate 670,164,446 of NC_090924.1, read as the reverse complement.
GAGGGGAACCTTTTTTCAGCACAGTTTACGCCTGGCGCTAATAGCATTACCACTGGAATCGGAGGTGCATTCATGTCAGGTTTTGATATGGCGCTGATACCGCCACACAATATGGCAGTAACGCTATTTCCGCTTGTCATCTGTTATCATCGTAAATGCTTAAGCGGCATACACCACATTAACATCACCAATCATGCAGCATGTTGCAACCAGGAATTGACACATACATGTACGTGCCCATGCAAACTGCATTTCAACTGCTGCATGAGTGTAGTGTGGAGGATGAATCACAGTCATGGCACACACACATGTCAACACAGCACATTGTTGCGTGGACACCAACACATCAACCTTAACACACAAACACAGTCACCAACATGCATATGTGACAGCATGACCTGAAAGCAAGCAACAAGTACCACCACACATACCTGCAAATCAATTGCTCATGTTGTGTGGCCCAGCATACACATATTGCATGTACACATGTGCTCCAAATGCAGTGGGATGAGACGTCACATAACTGTTTTGGAGTTGTTATGGTAAGAGCAATATTTATTGAGGGTAACACAAGTCATTGCAACAACTTGCCATTCACATACATTCATGCACATTTGTCACTCACAGTAGATATGTCCACATGAATGCACTTGCAGGTGTGACATACATGGAGGTGCCCATCATGCAAGTCCCTCACATGCCCACAACATAGAATGTCTGCATCCGTACTGTTCCTGCACTTGGTCTATGATTTCACACAGCATGTGCCCGAGCCCAACAAGTCACTGATGAAAAAATCTGCTGATACTCATGCATATACCACTATGCTATGTCTGATGCCACATACACCCAGCATTGGCATGTGGCAGTAAGCTGATGCATCCCACACCATACACAAGCTGTAAACAGAAAGTGGAATCTGCAAACATGCATGCCACACATACACCGTAGAGCATTGCTCCACATGGGCACTCAACAGCAATTTCCAGATGACCTCTCCAGGCACATATCTAGGGGTGAAGGTCCGGATAGAACCCCTCAAGGACCTGCAGCTCTATCTGGGAGAACCGGGGGCAGCCTGCATGGTACACATCCATGGAGGGTTCCTTGGCGAGAGCTGCCACCACCTTGGAATGGCTACAGGCTTTGAGGTCATCCCAATGTTTCCGGACTGTGTTCTTAATGTGGTCTGCCACCCCCTCCATGTTCATAAAAGCTGTGATGTCATTACAGATATTTAGTCTTGGATTGTTGCCCAGCTGCTGGTTTAAAGAGGGCATCATAGGCTCCCAGGACTCAATCCACCAGGATGCCAACTTCGGTGGAGGTGGAGTGTGCAGCCCTCTGCCTCGAACTGGGGTTGCTGTACTCTTCCGAGGATGCCGATGGACCTGACATGGCACCGCTGAGGCAGATGGCTTTGCCGGGTCCTGGGTAAGTGCTGTGGAGCTGTGGAGGTTTTGGCAGGGAGAGGTGGAAGTCCCAAGAACAGAAGAGGTTGTCACAGGCCCAACACAGAAGTACAGGCAAAGGTAGGACAGCTCGCACTCCAAGACAGTGCTGGTTGCAAGCAGAAACTCACACATAGGGAGGCAGCAGCAAATAAGGAGGGAGTGAGGCAAAGCAGAGCCAGAGAAGGCAAAATCAGCAGTTTGCATGAAGGGGGAACTCTAGTGTGCATCTCTCATCCGTAGCGGCCGATAACAGAGTAAAGGCCCTTAACATGTAAGTTATATCCTACGAGCGGGACGCAACACACCTACCCAGCACACCTATTTGGCTCACGGCAATGATGGTGTAAAAAAAGCACAGCGACACACATCACTGATTGTGCATGTGAAGGTACAAGATGGACGAGTATCGTATACACGTCTTTGGGGGTACTACACAAGCCGTTTCCTTCAGGTAACACATACCGCATTTTTATTTTTGGGGTTTTCCTCTGCGCATATGCGCATGTATTTTTCTCCATTGTAAGGCCTACGGTGTGTCGCGTATGCAATTTTTGGTTTCAGGGTGTATCTGCGTATTGCATACTGCTTTTTTCACCTTTCTGAAGCTTTCTGGGTATCGTGTAAGGCATTTCTGAGTTATGGGGTGCCTCTGCATATCATGTATGCATATTTTTGATTTTGTGGTACATTGGAGCCTTGCTGGACCACACATCTATGTTGCACATCACATAGAGTGGTCCCTTCCCAATATTGCCCAGAACAATATCTTGGTGTGCCTTCCATGTCACCTTAACTTCTGAAACATGAGTGGAAATGCCCTAAGAGGGAAAGAGAGTAGACAGGGTTGGGATGGGGATGGGAAGTGGTGAGGACACATCTGCCCCTACCCCAGCCCCAGGAGAACATGGTGGGTATCAGCCGACAGGTGACGCAGCACCTGGACGTTGATGTGTTTTGCAGCCAGACCGGGGAAGCAGCACCACCTAGGGCCACTAGAGCCAAGAAGGACACTCTACAGAGCAGGAAGAGGATCCAAGACACGGCACAGGAGACGAGTCTGCAGAGGAAGAGGTTCTTCCTTGATGAGGTGCTCCAGATCCCTGTTCACCATCTGACTGATCACCATCATGAAATGTTCCTGTATGCATTTAGCATGTTTACAACCACATAATGATTGGTGCATTGTCAGCATGTCACTGACCGCAGCAATGCCTTAAGTGTGGAGAAGCACAAATTGGAACAGGTCCAGAAGCAATGTAATGATCTCACGTGGAGGACCAAGCACAAGTTCAGTGTTAACCTGGCCTCTGCTCTGGTCACTGGAGGGGGGGCAACAGAGGAAGAGGAGCTGACTTCAGGTGAAGAGACCACGAGTCAACTCAACAGCACTGAGCAGGTGCAAGGCATGGGAGGCGTGGAGACCTTGATGACACATCTGGTGAGTGGTATTTGTGTGCACACATGTGTGGTCAATCATGGTTCACGTACCTATATTTGTATAGCTGCACAGCTGGCTGCAGTTGTCAGCCATTCTTTGAAATGCATGTTTGCAAAAGTGTACACTTCTGTCACGAGGCCTGCGTACAGTGATTTTCCTGTTTCGTCCACATGTGTGGCACATGTCAGCATGACTTCTCACATGACATTCTACTGAGCCACATAGCTGTGCCAGTACTTGCATGCAGGATTTGAATGTCCGACACATGCACAAATTGCAATACCCCATGACGTGCACCCCACAGGCACACATAACCCACAGGGGACACCTCTATGTCACGCCAAACAATGCCACACCTGCATGTATTGTTCATTGCCACAGTTTTGGTGCCTGTGTCATTGCATTGTAAATCAAGTACATGTGATATATGTTAACCAATCACATACATTGCTGCAGATTTTAAAAGTATGTATTGCCACCTGCTCTTAGGGGATGCCTTGTCAGGGTGCATATCCCAGCTTCCTGCCATGACGCTGTCTGGTGTGACCAGCCTGCTGGGAATCAGTGCCCACAGACCACTGCCCTGTGTAGCAGGCCCTGTGAATATGCAACTTCACTTGTGTAATGCAAGGGGCAACACTAGATATCATACGGAGATCAATGGTTGATGGTGGGTCTTCATTTCAAGGTGGCCAGTCAGGTATAATTCAATAGTAATGACTGTAGACATTCCATGCAAAAGGTTAGGGCCACTAATAATGCCAAATGAGTGTGCCTGACTGCATTGCATGGCATGTAGGTGCATCGTTGAATTACACATGAGTACATATGATTCAAAATAGTCGATGCATGACAGACACTTGCCTTATCCCTTTCATCATTGTGTCCACCACTTTGGTATGTCTATATGTCCACTAACTGCATGGACTGGACCAGGGGTGGGATTGTGCTGCAGGTCAGCAAATGCCATACATCTGTGGCTTACAGCTCACAGTGTTCCAAGTCACATTGTCAGATGCATGGGTGTCCTGTCATTTTATGTCATTGTCTGCCCTTTGATGCACATGTGCATGTTTGTCAGGACACACATGACTCCAAATGTCAATCTCTGTCCATATACTGGTGATGATGCAGCTGATTCAGAGGAGGAGAAAGAAGAGGTGCTGGTACGTCAGTCCACCCGTCGAGGCCATGGTGTAGTGCAACATGAAAACCCACATGTGTTATAGGCCATTATCAGACGTGCCCCGGCCTCTTCAGACTCCTCTTGGTCAGCTGATTCGTATGTAGAACCGGGCGTGGAAGGCTCACTGAGGGAGAAGGTTAATCCCCCTATGGGCATATCAGATGGGGGCTTTGGTTTTGCGGCGGTGCAGCTGTCTTCACAAGGCCAGTCAGTGGATGGCCTCACATCTGCAGTGGTTACGGCTGCAAGGCCACCCTCCCATGAGTTGGTGTCAGGTTCTGGGGCTAATGTCCAATGGAGGGTTGCAGACCGGCAGCAAACAATGGAGACACCACAGCAACGGGCCTGGTCCCTTGCATCACACCACCATGGGCACTGCACATGTGGTGGATGTGTGCAGGCTGGAGAGACAGTTTGGGAGCAGCAGATGTTGCATAACCCCATCCGGCAAAGCAATGTGTTGGATGAAATTGCAGAGGGCATGGATACACTGTGCAACAAAAAGATGTCCTCACAGAAAAAGAATTTGTTTGAGGAAGACAAATACCTCCAAATTTCTAGGTGTAAGTTACTAATCAGTGCTCCTGACACAAGACAATGGGCCTAGGAGTATAAATCAATGAGTCTAGTTCACATTATTTCATTTAACCGGAGGAATCACACATCTACTGTAGAGTGTCGTTTTCAGCCTTGCATTATAGCAAATTATGTATTCTATACTTATTTTTGCAAGGTTTTTACACATATTTACACATTTTTGGACAAACATAATTATGCAGATATACATATATCCACATATATCCATCCAACAGTACGAACAATAATAAATAGACCATGTACAGTCATCAAAAAAAGAAATTAGTAAAAAGAGGAATAATTAGATGCCTCAGTGAAGAGGACTCTATATTGTTTCTACCTAGTAGGGCGAGCCCATCAAATTCTAAAGCCTCTCTATCTAGGTAAGTGCTGTATTTTAACGTATAAGATCAAGCCACATCGAATAACTCGTAGGTTCTAAGATCTCTTGAAAAAGTCCTCATGTACTAAACCATGAGTTCGGGAGTCTACGTATGGCACAGTGCTGCTACATAGAACTGTGCTGCCTCTTCCCTGTATCTCTTTGTGTATTTCAGGGGGCTGTACGTTTCGGCGGTGATGCATGTATGGCTCTGCCTTCCTCAGGACCAAACAGGTTGATGACTCCTGAGGGACAAAGAATCAAACACAAGATAAAGAATTCCAGGTCACAATCGAGCTTGTGTCAGCTAGATTGGGTTGGGGGGTCTACCTGTGATCGGGGGTGGGGGGAAAATAGCTGTGATCCATTGCCCTTCACCAAAAGGATTTTAAAGTAAAAAGCACCCTTTTGTGAGCCTCCACCAAGAGGATTAAAACACCTTAACCAGATGTGGATTAGCATGTGTACCTCTATGGGGTAGGACAGCAAAAGAGCAAACACCCCGAGCGACCAACTTACCCTCTCTATGTGAGAAGCACTGGCACCTCCCAGGGGGTGCAAACCTGGTTCTCTAGAACGCCCTCTCAGTATCATTAGTGCTGTGGAGCTGGGTAGGTAGAAATTAACCTCCTATAGTGGTAGGGCAAAATTAGGTTTAAAAAGTCAGTTCCACATGGTGAATAAAGTGAGGCACAAAATAATAATCGAGCAGTTCCGAGCACAGTCTGACTAACCTAATAAATATTCATTGTAGGTCGAAGCAGGAACAATGAATACTATCTCACTGCATGAGGTATTTTCTTGCAGGGCAGGCATTTATAAATATTGGCTCTTCTCTAAACCATGCCAGGGACAATAAATGAAGAAATATCATTAACATGTGAGCTCCATAGTAACGAAGGTGCTCAGAAGTACAAAATGGTCAACTTACATGTTGCTCCATAATGTCATGCTTTCCCTGTGGTGCATGGATACACTGACCAAGAACGTTACCCCACTAGCGGACCGGGATGCGCAATGGCTGCAGATCATGCGATCCTCAAGCCACTCCCATACACTGCGTGCGGAGGCCAACATCAAGGGCCGGCGGGCTGATTTGAGTTGTCTGTAGGAGTCCTTGAAGAAGATACTAGGGCACATAGAGCCGCCCTCAGGCATGAGAGGTTGGCATCTTGTCAATCACATCGCCATGAGATGGAGAGCTTGAGGACTGCAATGCATGATGAACTCTCAGCCACAAGGACACTACTCCATGAGGAGAGGGATTCCTTGAGGCAGACATTGTCCCAGCAACTTGATGCGTCACGAGTGAGCATGCATACAGACTCTGTAGCCATTCGTGATGAAGCGCATCATGACCTCATCGCCATTGGGATGCTGGTGAATGCAGCAGTGTCACGGCTGGCCCTGGCCAATGAAGGCCAGACCTTGGCACTGAAAGGATTTAATCCACCACCACACCCACCTGCAGATTAACTGCAGGATGGGGGGCTCAGCACACCCATGCCTCCTTTACCATTATTCTGTGATGTCCCATGATGTCTATAAGTCCATCGAGGGAATTTTTTCTTTTCATCCACTCATGTGGATTTGGAAATGCACCCTCCCCCACACCCCTACAGGGAACAGTCCTTGGTTGGACATTTTGTTTTTTTACCTGACCAGTGTGGTCTGATTTTGTTTTTTTGTGACCACTTGATGGGGATGGAGCAATATTTTTACTTTTTTATATCCCTGTCCAGGATGGTGGCATGTGTTGTTTTTCCCCAATCCAAGATGGACGTTTTCTTTCTTTTCTTTTTTTTTCTTGAAATATATGCTTTTGCCCTCTCAAAGGATTGATAAGGGCAGTACTGGAGATGCAGCCATGCACAGTGGTGTCAACTGCCATGGTTGCCTTGAGAACAACTGGATGACACATGCAGGTAACAATGGGGTGATGGACTTTTACCACATATGTGGATGCATGATTTGCTACTATGGCTGTTGACATAACATGTTCCATGTTGTTGCAGTGATCCTGATTCATCCAGTGACTGCACTCCATGGGAGGTCTGCCCCTGGTTTCACCTCCCTAGTCCCCATGCCCTCTGACAGGTACTGGCCCTCCTTTAAAAAATGTGAAGGCACAGTTTCCAGTGGAGATGATGAGGGAATCACATCAAGGAAGCTCTGTCAGCAGGTATGAGCTCAGTCTCTCGTGTTAAATCTGTCTTAGTCATCGCCATGACATTTGCATGCATTCTGACAACATTTCTTTCTGGGGGTGTTATGTTTGAGTCACGGTAAATGTCAGTGCAGATGTGTGCTTGTCCACATGCATGTGCTACATCATCCACTCCCCCCACCTTTGGATCACCTGTTTTCTCTGTGGGTGTTTCCAGTGTACCCTGTGATTCACATACACTTACTGGGACAGTTACATCCATGGTGTGTGGTCTGTTGGAGAGTGATTGAACAGCTTGGTATTGTCCTCATGTCCATTTAAAGTGGTGTCTAATGGGGGTGAGAGGGTTGCATGGTATAGGGATGTGTTTGGAGGCACTTATTTGCAGGGATGTTTCAGGCATAGGTCACTTTTTGGTTTACATGGCATGGTGGTTTCTGCATGTTGTTTCTCTGACATGAAGCTGTTGATTAACCTTTGACAGGTGGCCTTTGTTTTCCAGTCTGCCTTCACCATCATGCACTTTTCTCCTTCCTCGCTCCAAACATGTGCTAGTTTACTGACTATATAGCTTGCAGGCTCTCTGCTGCTTTCTAATCATGTCTTTATGTGTCTGTCTTGCTCTCTTGCCCACCTTCTCTCTGCCCTCACCCACTGTAATGTCCTGCATGTCTCTCCTCATCTCCTCAGAAGCCAGTCTCCTCCTTGCACTTCAATTTCCCTATCCCCTCTCTCTCTCTCCACTCCACTGTTATACATTAATCATTCAGTGTCCACTCCCGAGACCATCACCGGCTCACTTGGAGTCCTTTTCCTCCCCTCCATCCATGGTTGACTCTAATGCACGCGTGACACCTGACAGTCGGTGTGCAGGAGTTGTGTACCTGCGAATAATTTCCCCAATTAGGGCCTCATCCCGGGGGGTGGGGCGACTGAGACCTGCTACCAGTGTGCATGTCGTGCTTTGCTTATAACATGTTTCCTTCACTGCCAGGGATATCTCTGTTGATGAGTATTGCTGTTGGTATGTTGAACTTTGAGGACACATGGGGGCTCATAACAACTGACCCGGTATGGAAACAACGGTGGCGGTTAACCCGCGCCACCGTTGTTTTCATGCCGGGTGATCGCAACTCCTGCAGGCGGAGGCGTCAAACCCGCCAGGTCTGACCTGGCGGATTTAACACCGGCCGCCTGCATGCGGACGTGGAAACACCAGCACCATCACGGTGTTTCCAGATCCCCGTTCCCATTGAGTCCTGTAGGACCCAATGGGAATGGGGATTAACACCATTCCGCCTCCGGAATTCCCGGGTCACCGGGGTTGTAATGCCCCAGTAATTCCGGGAATCACAGAGGCGGAATGGTAATACGAGTCTGGCGGTAACCAGGCGGTTTTACCGCCTCGGTTACCGCCAGACTCGTAATGAGGCCCATGGTGTGTTGTACTTCCAGACGTTGACACTGAATGGTCTATGGCTATTTCATTGTTCCATATGGGAGTTAACATGGCTGTCCAGTGTCTTTACATTGATGCAGTGCATGTCTTTGCAAGTTCACTATGCTGTTTCAGGTGGGATGCTGTGGATGACAAACAGGTGGGTACCTTGTGCAGGTAAGTCAAATGGATTCACATTGGCACTTGTGGTGTTGCTGGTGGCAGGGAATCTGGCACTGTATGTGGTGTATTTTTGGTTTCCTTGGACTGAGGTGAGCAGGTCTGGCTTCATGGGTGCGGGAACACATGGTGATGGTTGGCTGGTGGTTGTATGCTTGCTGTTTTTGCATGTCAATCAGGGGGGCACTGGTTGCGGGGGTGTAGTTGTGAGGGAGGCTGTCACTGTAGGGCGTTCCTTGGTGAGTTGTCGAGAGAGTGTCCCATCCGGCTGCATGGGTGTTGGGACACATGGTGATGAGAGTCTAGTGAGTGATTACTTGCAGTTTTTGCATGCGTGTTGCCTTTTGCGCGGCTTCCCATTTACTCACCTGTTTATGTCATGTATACCCACACTGGCAGTCCACTCTTGGTACTTCTCCATCTCCTGGGGGTGGAGTTCCCAGAAAAATTCACACTCAGCACAGCATTGCAGGCCATTTGGGGATGCCATGTTCACCCCAGACACCAAGCACACACAATTTGCCTGGTGTTGTTGTTTGCCATGGGGACATGTTCCATGCAAGGCACACCGGCAGATGTTTTGCTGTCTGTTGACTGTTGCTCAGTGCATCTCAACACTTCTTTCATTTTCCAGCACATTGTCCCTGTTCAGTCCAGTCCCTATGAACTCTTCCCTCCCTTTCTCATTCTTGTTCCTTACTCCCTTTTGTGTGGCATTCTCCTTGGCCTCCTTTTCTCACTAATTTCTCTTGTCTGGTTGTCTCTTTTTTACAGTTGCCTCTGTTCCCTGCCTTCCTGTATCACTGTTGCCTCTTTGACCAGCTGCATTGTCCCTGTCTTCACTGCAATTGATGAGATGTTTGCTTTCCATTGTCTTGGACTTTTCATCATTGGCTCTCGGACAGTGTTTACTGCACTGTCCTGATGCCACATTAATCAGAGGATGCCATTTCAGGGCATTGGGAGTGTTTCCAAGGGGATCCTGGGTTTCCAAACTCTCAGTGACCTTTTATTTGGGAGTCCTCTCAGTTTCATTCTGACTCAAGCCAGATCAGTGTGTTCGCAATGTTTCCTCACCAGGACAAGGGTAAGTGGCACATGGTCCTTCACTACATGGCATTTTAAGGGGCAGGCAGTGTAGGTGCTGTGGGTTGGAGAGGTGTCACTCTGTGGGGTGATTGAATTGCATTAGCCAAAGGTGTGTGGATCTTACTGTGGTTGCAGGGACACATTGTGATGGGTGGCTGGGGGGTTTCTGTTTTCATGTATTGCTTGGCACTCAGTGGAGCACATGTTACAGTGGTAAGGGACACTGTTGCTTATGCTGTGGGCTTTGCTGTGGACAATGTAGGGTAACCTCACAACACAGAGGCATTGAATTAACAGCACACTAGGGAAAAATGCTTGGTGCCCCCTTTTTCTGGAAGTACATGAGCTTAGTTTTGTACACAAAATATGGAAATGGTGACAGGGTATATTATTTGTCCACTGCCACAGAGCTTTCATTCTTAATCTAAGCAAGCAGCATGTGCTAACCATGTAAGTCATCATGTGTGATGGATTTCATGTACAGTGTTCATCCACCACCCTCATTATCTACCACCTATGCACATGCTTATATTCTCATATTGTCCAGTCTCCCATTGGCTTATTCACACATGGGTGACTGTCTCTTCATCTTGGGTCACTGTAAAATTAATGTTTAGGCTTTCAATTACTCCACACTATTTTGGGTTCTAACCACAGGATGTGTACATGACATCAACATGAAATCAGTGGACTACTTTTGGGTGAGCCTGGTCCTTGCAAACAAGTTTGACTGTCTTCTCATCACAGACACACAGGCACCCCCGTGAGGCCTCCCCACCACAATCTTATTAACATTGGCATCGCCCTTTGCTCTCCCTGGTACAAATGTGGACCTTGTTGTTCTTTGTTACCCCTTTCGTCTGGTACTCCTCTTAAGGGGTAGGCCTGGGGTGGGGGTTCCTGCATGTCCCAATGATCCATCTGTTTCATGATGGATGTATGACCTTTATACCTGTGCATCTGGTGATTCAAATGGGATGACCATTATCCTGGGGGTGCATGTGTCCTTCATCTCAGCTTGTGTTTTGGCAGCTTAGGAACTCTGCCCTGGCTCTCATGGGTATGACCTTCACAATTGGTCACAGCCCTCCTCCCATTTGACTGCTCACATTCTTGTCTAATTGTACACAGTTGTAACTTGATACATTTGTATGTGTGTGTATGTGTGTGTTCCCCTTCTTACCTACGGGTTGTGGTGTGTTAGTCAAGCAAGAGTAGAGACCTCATTGTTCTTTGTTTCAAGCACAGCCTGTGAGGATGTAGGCCTACTATCAGATACACCGTTAGTTCATGTTCTGTATATCATGCACATGCAATGCATTGTACGTGACACTTCTGCAAACCAACAGGTTCTTTTCACCTGAATATGTATGTGCTCCTACAATACATGTCTCCTGCCAGTCACCTCTACCAACATGATTCCCCCTCCAGCCTATGCCACCCCTGTGCATTCCCCACATGCTAGTATTCATTCCACAATGTGACTCATTTGGGTGGGGCTGGGATGTGAACATGCTTCCCAACAACAACATGGGTTCAGTTATTTCCATTTGCTATGACTGTCTTGTGGTTTGGTGCATGTTATATTATGTCAAGTGGACACACACAGTTTGCCTCTCGCAGACACACTCAGGGTATTGCTATTGGCACGGAGGATATGCCCCAATTCATCTTAGAATTGCACCATGGCTGTGGCCTCACTGTGTGTGCTCCACAGGGACAGGACTTCACGTAAAGTATGTTTGCCCCAGCTGGTTGAGTGGAGCCTCTAACTGTGCCCTTTGGCCAACCAAGGGCAAGGGTGGTGCCTGTGGCTGAGTGGGATGTCCCAACTGCATATCGACTGGTACGCCATGCCGTGTGGCTACATTTTGCAGTACACATGCTGCAACAATATTTTACAGGCTACTGGTAGGGCATATAGCAATGCCCCACCAGAGTCGTCTAGCTAACGGAAACGGGACTTAAGCACCCCGAATGTGCACTCCACTATACCCCTTGTGGCCACATGTGCAGCATTATATCTTACCTCAGCCGGTGTGGCATGATTCCTTTATGGTGTCAACATGAACGGTGATAGCACTGCCCCCTGAAAATGTTTACGTGGTTTTTATTGGCACTTATTGTCATGGTCTGTTGTTCAGTGTGTGATGTGCATGCATGCATGTGTGTGCCAGTTCATACTCACCAATGAGCCAGGTGTTGCCATATGTTCCTAATGCAAGGGCACAGTACAGTGTTGACTGGTGCTGCCAGAGAAATTGGCACTGACTTGCATGATCACTCCATCTGCATCACAGACAACCTGAGGATGGAATACCAGTGCTTGTGATCACGGTATATGTGCTCCATCATTCAGGGGGGCTGTAGCGCAACATGTGTAAAGTCTATGGCTCCAAGTACACGTGGAAAGTGTGCAACCACATAGACATGCTGCCACATTCTCTGCCTTTCCCTTCGGTGTTCTAGGCATATATATGAGCCTACACAGACATAAATGTGATGAAATTCAGGCCAAGACCTGGTGGAGACAGTGGGATTGTGGGGCCTTGTGATATCCCACTAACTATGGCAGTGGTACGCTGGAAGGAACCAGTGGCAATGAAATGTAGTGCTGTCAGAACATTTTGAAGGGGGAAAGGGCAAATGTGCAAAGGGTTTTTTATTTTGGCAAAGCATTCCTTCAAAAGGCCATTTCAGTGCTCGCAAAATCCTTTCACTTGGGGATGATAGGCAGATGAGAATGTGTATCTTATTCCCAAAAGAGATGTAATTTGTCCAAGCACTTATATTACAAAATGGTGTCTGTTATCAAGAACGTAGCAATTTGCACACTCCCCATGTAGGAAATACCTCTTGCACAAGGAAGTTTGCTGCCAAAATGGCATATGGATGTGTGCAGGAACCTATTTCAATCCAGCGAGAAAAGGGGCATACTGCCACTATCACATATTGGTAGCCATTACAAAATTGAACCATATCCACATAATCTATATGCAAATGCTGAAATGGTCCAATATGATGGGGTATTGCTCCACTCACCATTCTTAATGTATGACCAGCAGTGCATTTTTGATAAATGATATAGTTAATAATGAAATTGGCTACATGCCTGTTCAAATTCGGGACGGACCAATCATCAGAAATAGATGCTGCAAGACAGTCCCCTGTGGTATATGCTCGGTAGTGTGGTCATTCCAGCACTTCTATGAGTAACTCAATAGGCATGTGAGGTTTCCCTGTGCTATCCTGGCACCAATTAGGTCTGCAGGTGATAATGAGCTGTCAGAAATCTGAGGAAAGGCACAGGTCGGCGCTTCTTGCTTTGCAAGAGGCGATAAACTACATTTCCCATGAGGCGTTGGGAAGTGTGTAGTTCTCCTTTGGCGCGCTACAACAGCTGCTCATTAGCAGCAACTGTTAAGACTCGCCGCCACCCGTGCCTCGGTGCAGGTAATTCATGATTCTCAGCACGGGCGGCGGCAGTTTAGGAGCAGGCATGCGGAAATTCTCAGACACCGAAGGACTGATGGAGCTTTTCCGGGCCGCGACAGTGACAAACAGCTGACTAAACACGGGCCGCAGCAGTGAAGCGGGCTCCCAAAAGCTTCGAGCATCGCTCTTCAGGGTCCGGATGTCCTTGTGAGGCACCTGGACCATCAGTTAAGAGTTTTTGACCCCAGTGTTCATATTCTGGAGTTGCTATATGCTTACTTTGTTTATTAATTGATTACTTCAATGCGGCAGTGAGTGTGTGATGTAACACGCCCTAAGATACATGCCATGCATTAGACACGCCATGTGGAGAAAACATGCTATAAAGCTCTGAACGGATAAAACAGGGCACTGGGAAAGATATAGAGACTATTCAAAGCACACGTATGGGTCCACACAGTACAAGGGCATGTTCTTGTGTGTCTTTTTTCCTAAATCATTGTTTGTGGCTTCATTGTGCCCGACGGGCCATGTGTCTCGTGTCTTCATAAAAAGGGACACCCCTTTGTTTGTGCCATTTAGCTTGTAAGCCAATCTATGTGTGTTCAAGAAATGACTGTCCAAGTCCTACGTTATGTTCAATCCCTATGTTATGTTCAAAGTCCATGTTCTAGGTTATCCACTTATGTGCTGTGAGGTGCAAAGTGGAGTTTAGAGAGCTCCTATGGTTCGTATGTAGCAAGGTCATTACAGGTATAGGAGGTCAGGCTAGGTGTTCAGGAAATAGAGGTACAGGTTCAGGAATATCGCTGTATTGTATGTATTTGCTTGTGTATGTTCCCCTCCTTTCCTTTGTCACTCCATCAGTGCTTAATTTGTGCCGGTGTTTGGCGGTGGCCAAAACCGGCACAGTTTTATGGGCACCGGCAGTCTTTCTGCAGCTGCCCTGGGCCCCTTGATCATGGCTTGCTGAGCAGCAGTGCCCAGGGGATGAAGGCATTCATCAAAGAAAGTTAACCCGTAAGGGTTAACTTTCTTTCATGAATGCAATCGATCTCTGAGGCCATGCTGACAGTACCCCAGCTACCCGCCAGCGTGGCGCCAGCCAGCAGGCAGGCGTGCTCTCTGCAATAACAAATTGCTGTGGGTGGGGGACGGGGTGGGTGGACTCTTGTGAGCTGAGAGCTCATGTACATGTTTTGGGGGCAGGGCTGCCTATGGCTTCGTCCCTTTTCCGCGTTGGAATCTGCTCTAAGAAAAAATAACACACATCAGACCAGTCGCCGAGGAGATCCCTGTAAATTACATTTTAAAAATGAAATTAATTCTGACAAAAGATGTAAGGACAAATGCAATGAGCATGGCCTGTAAGACAATGTGTGTGTGCCCTACCAAGTCAGACTATGATAGACAGAATGTTAGAATGTTGGTGCTGCACCTTTCATGCATTGAACATAATGTGTTTGATATGCGGGATGCATAGATGCACGGAGAGTAATGCGTTTTGAGGTACATGCATGATGGTTTTGTGCCCTGGTCGGCACGGGGGTACAGAAAGTAGCTTGGTTAGCATACGCACATGCTTGTTGTGATAACGTACACTTACAGCATCATCCCAGATGCAAAACCACTTGCAGATCAGCATCGGAAGCAAGGGGGCGGGGGAATAGTATTGGGGACGAAGTGGCAGAACAGTGCCACAGGATACAGAAGTGACAGGCCCTCGGCTAAAAATAAGCACTACATTCTTGCATCCCCATGGGACTATAAATACCAGAATGCATCAGCTTGATATGCACTGTGCTTATTGCAGAGATTTGTGGGATGGCTGGCTGGGCATTCGTGGGGTTCACATGCATCAAGCTGCTAGGTGCCACGTGGGGACAAATTTGCATGGTGGCAGGGAAAGAGCGAGGGTGGGAGACGCGTTCCTTGTGCAGCATATAAAACATTAAAAAATAAAAAATAAAAAAAATGGGTAATGGAAACTAATGGTGCATCCGCGTTTCTTAGATGTGGTCCATCAATTACAAGGTTTTTGCCAGGAATAGTTCCAACTTGGGAACTTGGAAAGGTAATTTCGGCTGATTTCGTTTAATTGATTTTCCTTCTGCAATGTGTTCCCAAACACAGCGTCACGCAATTTTCGGAATCCTACTTGGCGATAGGGGATGTGACGGCCTTGATGTTGGTGGGTTGCGGGAGGGGGGTTTTGGTGTGCCGGGCATGGGAACGGTATCTGAAGGGCATGATGAGGGATGTCAATGTGCAGGGCGGCAAGAGGGAGCAGCGTGGTTGTTGGGGGATGTCCGTTGGTGCGCCGAAGCGGGTTAACTGAATGCCCCCAGGGTGTGGGGGATCTTGGCGCATGTTGTCTGTGGCACTAACAAATTAATAAATGAAGGTTGAAAAATGCAAAAGGTGGCTGCAAATGGCGGTGGATTTGGGACGTTTTGTGGGGTGAATCAGTGCGCAGGAGTTTTGGCACTCATGGGCACAGGGGAGCAAACATGTTCATTAGTTCAGATCGCATCCTTTGATAGCAATACGCAGGATTGCAGTTGGTGGGATAGGTACTCTTGATTACGTGATTTTCCCCTGTAAATTAAATAATAATTAAGAGTAACAGTCACAAGCTTTTGCATCCGATAGTGACAATCGGTCTACGGGGGTACATGAGGTCATCCTATGCAGGGTGGAGGGATGGGGGGTTACTGCCAGAAACATCGTTAGTGTTTTCAGTCATCTTTATCAAGTCACTCAGCTTGTTGATTGCAGATTGGGGAGTGTGGGTTAGAAGAAATTCAGCAATGCATCATAGGCAATGCAGTTTAAATTGATGCATATGGCGCGTCTGACAGAGGCATTGAGATGAAGCGTGGTTCCTTGAAGTAACTTTTACGGCGGTTATGAATTCTCGTTGAAGCTCGGGCAGGTAGCTTGCACCGCGCTTGGGAAGTTTGCACTGGGGTTCTTGGCGTGTTCACCAGTTCGCTCAGTGACCGCAGGGACGGGTACTTGAGGGGACGCATTTTCCTTGGTCTGGCGTTCTGGGTGGCGCTGGACCCGCAATTCGGATGCTGTAGTTTCTGTATAGCTTCCACCTTGAACATCTGCGTAGCAGCGGGACCTTTATTTTCAGGCGTTGAAGTGTGCATGGTGCCTGTCCTGCTTTTTATGTTCAAGGCGGCACTACGGGTGCTGAGGCAGAAGATAAGAGGGCTTTCCTGAACATAATCTCCACTTCAATATGAATAGGAAACCCACATAGAAAAGACATGTAGTGGCCAGTGGCCATATCCTAGGTCATAGCAGGGAATGTCGAGGGGGGTGAAGGGGTCATCCCAGGATCACAAAACTTGGCTCAAATAGTTGAATTTCAAGGTCTACAGTGATAATGTCTTGTAGAGTTTACTTACAAAAAAAACACATATTTCTAATTAAAGCCACATGACAGCATGTAAATTCTTATAGCAACATCTTAAGCCAAAATAATATCATTGTGGTTTTAATGTTAAACTATGACTTCCAGAATGCAAGATAATGCCAATCTAGTTAATCCCACAGTACTTTCAGTGATTTAGAACACGAGATAAAATAAGTTGGGAAATAAACAAAGATAGATATGTGTGCTCCTTCCACATCCATCCCACTACTAGCCTGTGCCAGCAGATGCTGCAGCGCTAAGCATGTGACATGGAACAGTAGCAGTGTGATGGGCTGGTTGTGGACCGATCTAGCACCGAGCCGGGCCGCTGGCGCCGCAGCGCCGCCGGGGCTGGCATTAGTGATCCAGGATTCTTTGGGCTCTGGCACTTCTTTTTTTACAAATTAAGCACTGCACTCCATCCCCTTTTCCCTAACTCCATCTTCCCCCCATTGACTGCCACGTGGCTTCCTGTGATATCAGTTTTCAGGCGCCCGTGCCAACCGGGGTGGGAGGGGTCAATCGATTTGGCTTCTGTGGTTCGGAAGAGAGGATTGAGACCCCTATTCCCTTATAAATTTGACATGAGCAATCACTTTTCCTCCATAATTCCTGCTCTTCTTTTGGTGCAGTTCCCTGCAACTCTACAATCTGTGTTACTGGCAGTGTATTAAAACTTCCTTTCATCACCATGTTACGTGCACGTGTGGATTTGTTTGGGCAGTTGTAATGTCTAGCATCTGAGGGAAATATGCAGGAAGTCGTATCTTCATCTCTAATGTGCGCTGCACACTTCATCATGGCGATCATCAAGGGACATTCAAGTGCATTTAATAACCTCTTTAACAATGGCACATGTTATACTGGTGTACCATCTGCGCACTGGAAGCCTCTCCTTTTCCAACCTGACAGCCCTGAGTGTACTGTTGACGTCACGCAGGCAGAGTCAGAATACACTGTTACCACTTCATCCATATGTGCTTCAAGTGCTAAAGTCATGGCTTCTAATTCTGCTGCTTGCGCTGAAAAATGTGTGGTAATCTTCTAGATTTCTGTATCCCAAACCTTCCTCTCTCTTCTGCTTTCAAAACTGCCATCCAACTATGCCTTTCTCTGCTGATTTGACCTATCGTCGATGAACCACCAATGAAGCAAATTATACCCCCTCCTAGGGAATTCTACTTGACAGGGGCACGACAGCATGAAAATCTGAATAGGTAGTACAGTTTTGTACATTATATAATTATAATTAGATCCAATAGCGGCCAAAGAAATTAACCTTTCAAATGGCACTTGGGAAACATTGAACTTAATGACGTCTCCTCGATATTATATTTAGGTGCTCATGTGCACTACAGCATAAATTATTAATTACATTGCAGAGAACATTTTCAAGGGACCCCTATATGTTCCAAGCATAATCTTAATCAACCCATTGGGGAGAGTGATTTGGATGACTCTTTTTTTCTTATGGCAGATGCTACAGGTGATTTGCTAAAAGAAATTATTGATTTAGAGATACCAGAAGGTAGATTATCATTTAAAGATAAGGGGGCGATGAGCTTATCAGAGGGTGCGCCGAGTGGTACACTCTCGCAATTTAGAAATACTTCTATGAGGGGGAAACAACAAGAGGGTAGGCTACTAACGCCTATTAGACCAGTTTTAGAGATACCCAAAACACTCACACATAGATAGATAGCTTATACTCAAACAGATAAGGAAGGGCACGTTCGACCTAAAAAAGTGGATAGAGCAACTGATCCCCATCAAATTATATCAGAAAGTCGCATTGGAGCTAAGGATAAACAGGAAATGCCTGATTTAGGTAGGGAGGATAGAGGAGACTATCTCCTACCACTCCTATCTAATTTACATATTAGCTTGAATTTGGCTTTGAAAACCATGAGTGAGTCACAAGAGATTCTCTGTGGCTCCATGGCAGGGCAACAAGCTGCTTTCAACCAACTGGTGACTCGTTTGGCATTTTTGGAGGGCATAGTGGAGGGTAAAACCATTAATGAACAGAATATTAAAGAACAGAGTCTATTGGATAAATATAGAAAGGAACAAGATACTAGGTTAACAACCATGGATGCTAAGATTACCACTTTGTTGGAAGTTATGCTTACAGGGGATCGCCCTACCTCTTCAAATAAAGGGATAGGGGATCTAGATTTCCCTGGCCAAGGAAATAATAAATCTAGAAATAGAAATTATAGAAAGGAACTGAGCTGTCCAGATAGTCCCTCGGTCCTTTTGGACGTTATTACTAAGGCAACAGAAGGGCTTACTCAAGAACAGGATTGGGGAAATCTTAGTGCTCAGGAGCCTGGGAGAGAAATAGCAACGGAGGGGGAATGTCTGAATATTAGTAGTGAGGACATTATAATTATTCAACATACTCCTCCTAAAAAGGGGCAAAAATGTAAACAAAAGACAAAACATAGAGAGGAAAAATTAGTAGGACAAGCCTTGGAAGCAGGTGCCATGACCAATAACGATGAAATAAGCCCTGTCAATAGTTCGGACTATGATATAAATGAGGTGCCTCAATCTCCAGTGTGTAGACGTAAGAAAGCAAAAAAGCAGGCTAGGATGCTTAAAAAAACTAAAAATATGCCCAATATTAAAATTAAGGGTAGAAATTCGAATCTCAAAGCAATCAGAAGCATCTCGGATCAGGAAGAGCGGGAGGATAGTGGGGTACCTAAGGGCCCTAACAGGGAAGAGAGTCAGGTCCAGGGCGAGCCCATAAAAAAAGACTCTTTAGTCAGGGGAGAAAAAAATACCGACCCTAACATGGATGAGAGTAATTTATTGAAATTTGGGCAAGAGCGCCTGTTGGAGTGACTTGTGAGATGTGAGTGAAGAATGTCCTCCATGGTGTTTCTCTTCTGTGTGCTGCAGCCCAAGTATGATGTCATGGAATGTTGATGACAGTGTTCCTTGTTGAGGTATAATAAATGTTCTAATGTTGTCAGTTGGAGAAAGAGCTGAAGGAGAGGAGTCTCTCAATGTTGGGGGTCTTCTTATGCTGCTATATACTAAATAAATCTTAAGTATCACTTACCTGTCTGCGCCAGCCTCTTCATAACAATGGCGACGAGGATGGGATGTCGAGGCCACAGCGGATAGGTGAGAGGAGACCCCCAGCAGCCAGCCACATCTGTTTAGCTCCAGAAGGCCTCTGAGGACCCGCGGAGGAACGGTCTGCACCGCCCCAGAGCCCGGGTGAAGAGGAGCGGCGGCCCCATCCCAGCCAGTTGGAGCCGCGGTTCGCCGGGGGGCTGCTCCGCACCATCCGTGCGTTGAGCGGGCCCCAGCGCGAACGACAGGACAACCGCTGAGGTCCATCGGCGTGAAGAGACCCCCAGCGCGACCTTACCGCCCCAGAACCCTGGCGAAGTGAGGTGGTGGCTTCCCCCCAGTCAGCAGGAGCCGCGAGTTGCCAGGGGCTGCTCCGCTTCGCAAGTGCGTTGAGCGGCCCGTCGCGAGTCGCCGTGGGCTGCTCCGCGTCGCTTGCGCGTTGAGCGGCCCTCCACTGTGAAAGACGGGACGGCCGTCTGGAGCCTCTCCAGTCCCACAAGGAACTGATTCATCTCCACTGGGGCAGACGTGGCGATAAAGTGGGGGCGAGCGGGCCCTGACAGGACCAGAGGCGCGAGGGAGGTTGCTCCGTCCCACTCCTGCGTCGAGCGGCCGCCCACCCTCGCAGGAGCAGTCTGCCGCTGTGCCCCGGGTGTTGAGCGCCCACCGGGACCTGCATCTTTGCCCAAGTAAGTGCAAGTTTTTGTTTCCGCCGCGGATCCTGCACGGGACCCATCCCCACGGTTGTTCGACTTGAACAGAAGGAACCCAAGTCGAGCGAATTTACCGTATTCCTCTGAATAGAGGGTCAAGTTACATCAGGAGGGGGCCAAGACTTTACCGTAACAGACGTAGAAGGGGGTAAATCAAGACTAATTCAGCATTCCTCTGTGTGAAATGCTACTGCAAGTTCCTTGAGGGGGCGGTAACCCTACTGTTGCAGCAAAGAGGGGTTTACAGTGACAGCAAAGGTGTTCTCAGCATCAGATTACCCCAGCATCAGATAGGAAAATCCTTGTATGTCGACCCAGCAGAGAAGAGTTTTTCTTTAGCTACAGCAAGTACATAAAGTCCTTAAATACAAGTGCAACAAAGAAAAAAGAAAACACTACTCTGAACTAGAATTGCAACTGAAGACATGGCAGCTTTACCCGGCATATCTGGACCACCCATATTTATGCCTACGCCAGGGGCGGCAAAAATTGCCTGGCCCCAATGGCGCAAGGGTTTTATGCATTATATGAAGGCGGCTGGGGGAACGGCGTATTCCAGCGAAAGGAAGGTAGCGTTACTGCTTCATTTTTTGGGTTACGAAGGCCAAAGAATTTTTGAGACTCTCCCTCATTTGGCAAGTGATGGAAGCGGGGATGAATTGAATGATTTGAGTCGGCTCTGATGAGACTAGACAAACATTTCAACCCAAAAAGAAGCACGATTTTAGAACGTTACAATTTCCGCATGCGTGTACAAACCCATGGGGAGTCTGTTGAAGACTATGTGACTGCCCTCCGTCATCTGGCCCTAACGTGTAAGTTTCAGGGAAGTTTTGACGAGCACATCCGTGATCAATTCATGACACATTGTAGGTCAAACAAGATACGCGAGGAACTGTGGTTGAAGGACGAGCCAAACTTGGACGAGGTATTGGACTTAGCCAAACGAGTAGAACATTCGCTGGCATGTGTCGCCAAGTTATCAAAGGCCGAAGGAGGGGACTCCAAAGAAGCCAGGCCAGAAGTATTGAAGGTGAATGAAGGGAAGAATAAGAGGAAGGGAAGAAACAAACAAAAGGAGAGGAATAATGCGGAAGAAAGAAGAACTCAAGAGTCGACGCAAAGAGAAGAAAAGAAAGATGAGAGATTGTGCTATAGATGTGCCAGTGCGACACATTTTGCTTCTTCAGTAGTTTGTCCAGGGCGGAAGGCGATATGCAATAAATGCAAAAGGAGAGGACACTTTGGGACATGCTGCAAGAACTATCAGTTTAGCCAAGTGAATCAAAGGAAAGTCCTATACGTGAATGAAGAGGAGGAAGGGAGGTCATCAGAAGATGACACCGTAATGACTTTGCAAAATGTCATTGTGAACACTGTCAATGTTGTTGGTAGGGATGATGTCCTGGATGATTGTGAGCGCCCTTATACTGTGTTGACCGTGAATGGATGCAAGGTGTCGATGATGGCTGATTCGGGGTCGAAGATCACGCTGATATCCAAATCCGCATTTGAGGATGAATTGAAGGGGGCAGTGTCGGCATTGTCGGTGCCAGACATTTGTCCAGGGGGATACAACCAAGAAAAAATTGAATTGCTGGGGTATGTCTGGAGTAAGTTTGAATTTAAAGGACGATGCTGTGAAGGGAAGGTGTATGTGACAAAGAAAGGTCAATCCTTGCTAGGATGGAGAGAGCAAAAGAATTTGGGAATCAGATTGGACCCCAACCATCCAGATCAAGTGTTACAAGTGTCAGAAGCATGTTCATCACGTAGCAAGTATGTGAGAGAGCATGGGAAGGTATTTGACGAGACATTGGGAAGAGTGAAGGGTTTTCAGCACCAGATATTGTTGAAAAGAGGCAGTGTTCCCACCGTGGCGAAACTCAGGCCAGTCCCTTTTGTGTTAAGGGACAGAGTAAAGAAGGAATTGGAGAAACTTCTTAAATCAGGTGTGATTGAAAGAGCTGGGGGGGTCGAGTGGGTTTCCCCGGTCGTCATTGTAAAGAAAAGTTCAGGGGATCTGAGGCTGTGCGTTGATATGCGCGAGTTGAATAAGTGTGTGTTGGTGGATAGACACCCACTACCCAACATGGGTGAATTGTTGACCATGGTGGGTGGAGGGAAGTACTTTTCTAAACTGGATATGACGTCAGCATATCATCAGGTGGAATTGGAGGAGGGATGTAGGAAAGTTACGGCGTTTGTGACACATGAAGGAGTGTTTCAATTTAGGAGGATGCCCTTCGGGTTAGCCTCTGCTTCCTCAGTGTTCCAGAAAATCATGGATCGCTTGTTGAAGGGGGTGAAGGGTGTGTTCTGTTTTCAGGACGATGTGTTGGTCAGTGGATTGACATTGGAGGAGCATGACAGGAATTTGTGTAAGGTGTTGAAGATATTCGAGGAAAGAGGAATCACTCTTAAGGAAGAAAAATGCAAATTTGCAGTGACTAAAGTGGACTATTTGGGACATGAGGTATCGGGAAATGGTATCAGACCCAAGGAAGAGATGGTGAATGCCATAAAGAGAATAGAAAGACCTATTGATAAGAGTGAACTATGCTCTTTTTTAGGAATGACGGAGTTTTATCAGAAATTTGTGATAAATTATGCTGATAAAGTACATGAGATGAGAAAAATTCTGAGGAAGGGTGCTGAATTTGTGTGGAATAGTCAGTGTGAGGCGGAATTCAATGGTATAAAAGAAGAGATAAACTTAGCCCAGCCATTGGGGTGTTTTGACACAAGAAAGCCATCCATCATCACTGTGGATGCTAGTGAAAGAGGTTTAGGTGCGGTGTTATCTCAGAGACAAGGCAACGGGTCCGAGGAGGTGATAGCTCATGCCTCGAGGGGCCTCAAGGGAGCGGAAGTGAGGTATTCCGTTCTCGAGAAGGAGGCGTTGGCATGTTTCTGGGCGGTGGAGCGATTCAAAAACTTTGTGTGGGGTGTAGAGTTCGTAGTTCGGACTGATCATAAACCGCTTAAAGCCATATTCGAGAACAAGGGCCTTGATAAGGTTTCCCGCAGGGTGGCAGGATGGGTCACCAGAATGCAAACGCATTGTTTCAAGATGGAAGTTATTCCTGGGAAGGAAAATATATTGGCTGACAATTTATCAAGGATGAGAGTAGTTGATTCTGATGTTGTGGAAGATGAAGAGTTGGAATTAGTGTTCGTTAACACAGATGGTATAGTGTCCAAGCAGGAGTGGTTGGAAGGGATGAGGAGCGATGAGAATATAAATAAAATAATTCCGTATGTTGTTTCCGCCGCATGGCCCAACAAAGTGGAAGTGGCAGAGGGCGCGAGGCCGTATTGGGAAGTGAAGGATGAATTATCGGTCATCGGTGGGGTATTGTTCAGATGGGGAAGGGCTGTGGTTCCGGTTGGACTGAGGAAGAGGGTGATAGAACTGGCACACAGTGGTCACATAGGAGTTACCAAAACCAAAGGGGTGTTGAGGGAAGACTATTGGTGGCCGGGCTTTGACAGAGAAATAGAAAATTGTTTAGAAAATTGTCAATTTTGTGTCAAGAGTGGGAAGGGATCAGTGGCTAAGAAGCAACCTTTTGTGGACGTGGGTCTTCCGTCCAGGATATGGAGTGACCTCGCCATGGATATCCTGGGTCCTGTGGAATTGGGGTATGGGCGTGGAAAGTTCATAGTCTTGGTGGTGGATCTGTTCTCCAGGTGGGTGAATTATAAAATTGTGAGAGATGTCACTGGAGAAACCATGATAAAGACCTTGCAGGAGATATTTTCCAATGAAGGTCTGCCGGAGAGTTTGTTGACGGACAATGGTCCCCAATTTGTAGGGGGGGATTTCACCAACTATTTAAGGAAATGTGGAGTGCGTCACAAAAGAACTTCATTATATCATCCCGAATCGAACGGTGTTGTTGAAAGGATGAATAGATGCATGATGGAGAGTATTCGCATGGGGGAAGAATGTGGATTGGATAAGTTGGCTGTAATACAGAATAGGATCTGGGCCCTAAGAATGGCGCCTCATTCAACGACAGGGCTGTGCCCGTTTGAGCTTATGAGGGGCAGGAAGCCATATTCCATGGCGTGTCCGCCGTGGCTGGGTAGGAGTAGGGAAACTGATTTGGTTATTGAGGAGGTAAGAAAGTCGTTGGTGAGGAAGAAGTCTGAATGGGTGGCGCGTGAAAACCTGAAGAGAGGTAAGAAAGAGTTGCGCGTAGAGTGTGGAGATTGGGTTAGGATCAAGAAAGGAATTGTAAAAAGGAAAGGAGATTCTCTTTATTCGGATCCAGTCAGGGTGGTGGCGGTCATGAAAGGGGCCGTGCGTGTGACTGGAGGGCAAGTATGGAATAAAGATAGAATTGCTGCGGTCAAGAGAGGGCATTTATAGCATGTGCCAGTACTGGACATATTTAAGTGTGTTATTGAGGTCATCAACATGAAACCCTTAAATTATTTTGTGTTATTTAGTGTTATCGGAATTTGGATTATATAAGTGAAGTTAAAAAAAAAGGGGGGAGATGTGTTGGAGTGACTTGTGAGATGTGGGTGGAGAATGTCCTCCATGGTGTTTCTCTTCTGTGTGCTGCAGCCCAAGTATGATGTCATGGAATGTTGATGACAGTGTTCCTTGTTGAGGTATAATAAATGTTCTAATGTTGTCAGTTGGAGAAAGAGCTGAAGGAGAGGAGTCTCTCAATGTTGGGGGTCTTCTTATGCTGTTATATACTAAATAAATCTTAAGTATCACTTACCTGTCTGCGCCAGCCTCTTCATAACAGCGCCCGCAAACCAAACAAACAAAGATGACAGCGTTTGGTAAAATAACTAGTACCAAACATACTAGAACATCTATAGGCACACAACAAACTAAGCTACCTACTATTGCTCAAGTAATAACAACGGTAGTATGTTCTAGCATCTCCTCCCTCAATGGGCCGATTGCTATGGTTGAGATTGGGAGTGGTTTAACCCTTAATAATATGGGGTAAACCCCATAGATGCACTAAGATCTATACAGGGAAAATTTTGGGTTGGATTAACAATAACAAAACAGATTCTCAGGCTAGTTTAAACAGAACACACCTTTTAAATCTGTAAACAAAAATTCCCTTATTACGTGCAATAACAACAGACGATATAGACGCTATTTCTCTACCCAACCCTAATAACCATAGAATGGTAAGCTGTTTTCAATCAGTGATAGTAGCAGATGAGGGCCCTCATTACAACCCTGGCGTTAAGGCCTGATTATGAGGTCCCTTTGCGGGTTGGCGATGTTAACGCCTGCTTTTTGCAGGCGTTTAAATCCAACCCGCAAAGGGACCTTGGTGCTAAGTACGGTGCCGCAATTTGCGGCACCGTACTTAGCGCCTTCCCCATTTCCATTGAGCCCTATGGGGCAAAAATAGGAATGGGGAAGGGCAATGGCGGCATGGGGAATTACCGCCCCGCCAACCTCGGAATGGGGCGGTAATTCCCCATTCCGCCCTGGCGGGGTCGGTAAGTTACCGGCATTGACCATGGTGCTATTAGCACCATGGTCCAACGCCAGGGTTGTAATGAGGGCCATGCTGCGTGCTCAAGAAAAAAACTTTAACTCTTTGGGCTATGATCTATTTACATTAGCAGATGACAAATTTCCTTCAATATAAGGAACCGAATAATACTCAAACACAACGAACCACACAATTGGGTAAGAATATAGTAGAAAATTCCGGTCCAGGGTTGGCTCTAATTTCTAGCCTCCTTAACAGTGGCCAGGATTGGTCATGGTTGCAAACAGCGCTTAAAACTTTAGAGACACTTAGGCAGGGTAATGGGTGCTCCTAATAGCTCCAATATTGAGGTGATTTCCTGGAATTCTTGTCGGGGATTACACTTGAACACGTTTTTGAACAAAAGGGAAAACTACACCTGACTCTGTATTTACCTTTTCCAGGAAACTATGATGTTGTCTGAAATGTATATAGAAGGATTTTACACTTTTTCTTCATTAGCATCTAGGGGGCTGGCGGGAAGGCCTAGAGGCGGCTTGATTACTGCCATTGATCGTAACTTAGGGTTCCACGGTGAGGTGATTTTTAAGAGTGATTGGCTTTTGGGCATTGTTCTTTCCTCAGAGAATAATGTAGAGCCGATCCTCCTGTTGAATTTATACTGGAACCCACTAAAGGTGACCATTGAAGTAGTGGAAGACTCTCTGGATGCTATTTTGGGAGGTTGGTTCGAGAAGGGGTTAGGAAATCGTATTATTTTAGGAGGTGACTTTAATTCGGCCTGTGCTGAGGGCTCCAAGTTAAACGAAAGAGGGGTGTAAGAGGATTCAATTCAACACTACAGCTAAGTCAACGCCTAGTCTATAATACTGAATGAAAACCCTTATTGATATATCTTTATGTCCAGTTCATGCGTTCTGGATGACTACCCCTATATAACACTCCTCTCTTGGAATCCTCCTGACCCCACTGAGCCAAGAAGTAGTTCTGTTTTGCAAATTTAAAAGATTTATTTGATAAATTAAACAATATATATATATATCACGCTTTATAATAAATTAATAATTGAATATCACATTTAATCTGAGATGATAAAGATTAACAACGGAGAATCTGGCACTAGCACACTTCTTGATAATCACTAAGGAGTTGACATGAAATGGATAAGATAGCAACAATACTTTTATGGTTTCAAATGGATGCAATGTGGAATGAAATGCAGTAAAGAAAATAACTTGATAGGATTTCAGCAAAGACAATGTAATCACTTTCTTGGACAATTCACCCCCCCCCCCCTTTTATGCAATGCAAGGAAATGGAAGGAAGGCACACAATTCTCAGAAATGCAATTCAAATGTAATTCAGTTCACCCAGCAACTTAGACTACAGAAGTTGAAAACACAGGCCCAAATGCTTTTAAATGTGCTGGCAATGTAGAAAAAAATATGCTAAAATGCTTTTAATTCCCTCTAGGAGGTTCAGGGTGAGTGAAATCAAGTTAATATTAGTCCAGGCTTACTTTAGCAAGGATCTAGGAGTAATTGGTAGGTTAAACGAATTTTTGGCAAATGAAAGCAAGAAGCTTCTGTTTTCACACGTGGAGAAATTTGCAAATCGCGGCAAATTCGCGAGTGCGTTTTTCACGATTGCGGCAAAACTATATGGTTCTAGGTTCGTAGAAAAGCCACGATTCCCAGCTTTCAGGGGAAAGTTACTGCAAGTCTCTAGCACAAACGGTCACGTAGATATGAGCGATTAAATAAAGGTCGTTTTTCAGATTTGAAATTTTAAAGTTAAAAAAAAGACAAGTGCAGCTTGCAACTAGAAAATGACAGGTGACAGCTTTGCAAATGACAGGTGACAGTTAGGAGACAGTTCTACTTTGATTAAAATAGGATTGAATTATATTATTTTAACTAAGAGATTGGTTCTGCACAGTTTTCTAGGTACTCACACTATATTCTTGAGTGAAATGGGCCTCGCCATGGATCTGGTCAGGTTTTAGACTGGACTCTGGTTTCTGCACTTCACAGTGATCTGGGTCAGCTCTATCTGGTTCTGCTAACAGGTCAGCTCTACTCTGCTGGTCTGGTCTGGGTCTCTGAAGGTTGATGGAGGTAAAGTATGGATTTTCCCGGCAGAGCTTCCAGCTGCAAATGGATTTGAAGGTCTCTATCTGTCCTGCCTGTCTGTTTTTATGTGTTTTGAAAATGGGTGTGTGTGAGCAGCATCACTAGCCAGCCCCTCTCCACTTATCATTGGCCAAGCTTTCATTTCTCCCCTGATTGGGGAAGGAAGTGTGTGTCAGCGTGATGTCATTTTATGGCTTGCAGAGAGGACACTCCTCCTGTCAACTTACACACAAATCTAGATTTGAACCAAATACATATTTGCAGAGGTACATATTGTTTTAAAATCATATGCACCCCTCACATATCACAGGAGGTATCCCCTGTTCAAACTCTGCTCTTCCTGGGAGCTTGCATTCAGAAATGGCAATATTTTGCACTTTTTAACTGGTTTGCAATACCGGACATTACCCCAAATTTACACACATGTGCGCAAGGAGTATGGACATTAGTTGATGAAGTGTCAGATTTTTCACATGCACACATTTTGAGTAATATCCTCTTTTCCGCTAAAACCCCCCTGAACATGCCACCGGTTCTAAAAACCTCTTAAAATGTGGGCAGAAAAATCACAAGAATTATGGTATCATTTATAAAATTTTCACATGTCCGTACTATGAGTTATTCATCTTTTTAGAGTTATGTTCTGGCCCCAAAGGGGTGTGGTTTTCCCCCAGCACAAGGTTGAATTTCTGGTTTTTCCAGTTCTGCCAAGCCAGCTTGCTCTCACAGGCAGTGCCCCTCCTTTGTCCTTCCAGGAGGAAGCTACATTTACGACATCTGCAATAAACCATCTGCCTGGGTCAGGACAAGGCTTTGTTCAGAGCTCCTGTATTCTGTGGGGGCTCCCCTTAATTCAATTATCAGAGAGATGGCATATCCTTAGTGTGGCCAGCAAAAGGCAGATAGGCCTGGGAACACAGCTGTGACTCAAGTTTCACTCCTGATGGGGGGTAGTTGCCAGGCAAAATTGGAATCTCTTTAAGCCAGTTTTTAGCTACATGTCATTTCTGTTCCCCAGTTTAAGTCAAGACATTTTTTTTACATATGCAGCTAGGATGCTGATTCTAAGTTTAAAACTATGACATTTAAACAATTGCAACCTATGTGACACTCAAAGTAGGTCACTCATTTCTTTTAAACATTTAGATTTGTAGTGTCTTTCAGTCCAAATTTACTTAAACTGCTGAAATCCACAGCTCAGCCAGTCTTGTTATAAACCTTCAAGTCACTTCAGAATATAACTTTACATTGGATCCACCTCTCAGTAAGTCTTTCTTTGGCTTGCCTTGGGTTCATTTATTCAGTTTTAAACAAAATCTGGTGGTTTTAAAACGCCGGCTTTTGGATAGTGGTGAGTACTGGTACTGCACCCCTTTTTGGGATTTAAGAAAATGAATTCCCAACAGTTATGGGTTTGCTTTTGGCAATCAGCATTTCCATTCCCAATGGTTTCAGGCTACTGTGTGGGTAGTCCAATGGGGTTTTTAGGCAGTGTCCTTCTGTGCCCATAACATCGGCAAAAATGAGTGGCAGCCTATTCTTCATGCATTTCCCTGTGCATTTTCTGGGAAGCTCTGGCCATCATGATGTTTTCCATGTCAATACTGCACAGTTTTGAGGTAGGGCTCGGATGCATGGGTAAATACATCCCACAAGCCCCCCTCTTGCGATGGCCATTCTATTTCACGAACGGGAATCGCAAGACCTGGGATGTTTCCTCATCTTCTTCCAATAGATGGCACAGTTCAGCATCTTTTTCTCCATCCGGTCGGATCGATCGGTTCTCCTCGCCGGTCCTGATGGGAATATTGGGCGGTACCCCGGGCCCGTTGCGTATCTGCTCCCGGTCTCCGGATCGTCCTCCTTGGCCCGTCTCAAGGTTTTCTTTCTCCTAGGACGACAAAGGAAGAGCGGCAATACCTATTCATAGACGTTTTTTCCACCACTGTTGGGGTAGTGGGGCAGCATCTGCATTTCATCATAACGAAACATTACATTCTTATTTTGAAAAAAAAACAGTATAACTAAGAGACAGTTTCATGCAAATCACAATATTTTAGAGACTAGATGTGGTATGTTTTATGGTTGGAACTGAATTAGTCTGAGACAGTACCCGCTAGGATTCCAGAGGATTCCTCCAGTTGTTGCAGAGTGTGCCTGGGATGGCAACATTTCAACTGGTTTATGTGGACCCACTTGTCTTCCCCCGCTGCCAAAGGACCTTTGGGGATGTGGATTTTGTAGGCCACAGGGGAGATTTTGTCTATAATCTCAAAGGGTCCCTTCCATGTAGGCAAAAATTTGCGCTGCGTGGTTCCTTTGGAAGTTGTATAGATAGACCCGGTCCCCCACCTGATATTCCTTCCTGGAAGTTTTCAGGTCATAATGGGTCTTCATGCTATCAGCCGATCTTTCTAGATTCCGCTGAGCATAAGCAAAAGCATGTTGAAGGTGTTTCCTTAAATTCTCCACATACTC
Organism: Ambystoma mexicanum; assembly: GCF_040938575.1. Classification (NCBI taxonomy): domain Eukaryota; kingdom Metazoa; phylum Chordata; class Amphibia; order Caudata; family Ambystomatidae; genus Ambystoma; species Ambystoma mexicanum. The sequence goes on along the minus strand of NC_090924.1, from coordinate 670,133,775 downwards.
ATGAGTAGTGGAGGCATTTATCAGTGTTTGCTCTTGGGTCCTGTAGAGCAAATGCTGCGGAAGCACCATCTTGCGCCCAGTCATCAACTCAAATGGTGACATTTTGGTTGCAGATGAAGGGGTAGATCTGATGGCCATTAGGACCAGAGGTAATCGGATATCCCAACTTGGCCCAGAATCTGCCACAAACTTTTTTAAGATGCTCACAATTGTCCGGTTATATCTCTCTACTGCCCCAGAAGAAGCTGGCCTGTAAGCAATATGCAACTTCCTTTTGACCCCCAGTATCTCCCACATCTTTGTCATTACTTCACTGGTGAAGTGGCTACCTCGGTCTGACTCAATCCTTTGAGGTAGACCAAAACGGGAAAAGATATGGTTAATCATCAGGGCAGCTGCAGTTTCTGCCTTGCAATTTGGGGCTGGGAGACATTCCACCCACTTGCTAAACAAGCATGTCACAGTCAACATGTACTTATTCCCCCTAGCAGAGCGAATCATGGGGCCTACAAAGTCGATTTGTAAATCTGACCATGGCAGTGTCATCCCCCGCTTTTGGAGAGGCGCGCGGTGCGTGAGGGATGATGGCTGAAATTGTGCACACACAAGACACCCCTTCAAGTATTGGTCAAGGTCCTGCCCCATGTGTGGCCAGTATGCAACCTCTCTTAAGATTTCCAATGTTGTGTGAAACCCCCTATGACCGGCGGTGGCCGCATCATGGGCGTGACTTAACATCAGGCTTCGGAATGAGGTAGGAACCACCCACTGATCGTGGCCAGCTTTGGATTTCCTTACCAGCAAACCGTCTTGGATTCGGAACATTTTTGGACATTTCATCAACACTCTTAGGTCCTCTTTCCCAATGTAATCGATATCCGTCAGGGGAAAGTTCTCAGGGTCCTCAACGTGTTGGTAAAACTTACCAATAATTGGATCCCCCTTCTGAGCGCTAATCAAATCAGCATCAGGGGTCTCCTTGCTCCATTGTGCAATTGAGAGGTCATTGTGAGCATTTGTCTGGGACCTAGTGATAGCAGTGACCTGGATTTCCCCCAACAGGGACTCAATCTCAATTAGATCCCCTTGGATGGCCCCGGTTTTGGCCAGCTGATCAGCTAAGTCATTTCCAGTTTTGTCTGGTCCCTCTACTTTGGAATGACCCTTGATCTTCTTCCAATAGATGGTCATCTCATTCGAGGTGACCAGGTCATCAATGTTTTGGATCAACTTCCCATGTTTCAAGGGTTTGTTATTAGCACATAACATGCCTCTGGTTTTCCAATTAACCAGGTGCTCCACGAACCCGTTCCGTACATAATCCGAATCTGTGATTATGACCAGTTCGCGGAGTTGATGCTGGACAGCAGTGAGGATGGCTTGATGCACAGCCATCAATTCTGCCACCTGACTACTTCGGGGACCAATTTTGTGTCCAGCGGAGGGTTCTGGGGACTCATTCACCCATGCATTCCCTACGCCGGCCACCAGTTCTTTCTCCCCGTTGTTGTCAACATGGTAAGAGCATCCATCCACATAGGCAGTGGGCATTCCCTCACACTTGTCTTCTTCAAAGACTTTGTGTGGGGAATTAAGGTATGCCTCCATGTTGTCCTTGATTTTTAGACTTTCGTCCTCGGGACAGTTTTCTCTGGCACAATCATGCAAGTCAGCCAGACCTTGCGCGAGTGGACTCTTCTTGTTTTGGCCATATCTGACCTCCACAGGAAAGCCTTGCATTGACAGAATCCAGGAAGTAATTCGGGAATTACTCACATTTCCGGCCCGGATTCTGTCACTTTGGAGATATTGCAGAGGCTGGTGTGGAGTATCCACTATGATGTGTTCCCCCTGGATAAACGGGCGGTAATTCTTCAATGCCCACACCGTTGCCAGGAGTGCCTTCTCACAATCGTTGAATTTTTCCTCCACAGAGGATAAAGTTTTGCTCGCATAGGAGATTACTTTATTGACCTTGTCATGCTTTTGGTATAATACTGCCGTCAAGCACGTATTAGAGAACCCTGTCTCCAGGAAGAACTCCTTGTTTCTGACAGGGTAAGCTAGGCAAGGCGCTTGTGAGAGGCTTCTCTTGAGTTGTCTTACTGCCTCGGCTTGTTCTGGACCCCATTCCCACTTGACCCCCCATTTCAGGAGATGAATCAGGGGTCTGGTGATCTCTGCGTAGCCCTCAATGAACTTTCTGCTGTAATTAGTCAGTCCAAGGAGGCTCCTTAGTTCCCGCAGAGTTGTGGGGTCTTTCAGTTTCTGAAGTGCTTCCACTTTCTTTTCCTGGGGACAGAGACCCTGAGGAGTAATCTCATGCCCCAAGAAATTAACACGGGTTCTACACCACTGTGCTTTTTGAAAGGAAAGTTTTGCTCCGGCGGCCCTCAACTGTGTCAGAACATAACGGATCTCCGCAATGTGTTCCTCCACAGATGAACTTTTGATGAGGACATCATCTACATAAGCCAGGTTACCCCTCGCACCCAGGTCGGGCATGGCCTTATGTAGAAAAATGTTGAATTCATTGCCGGAGTTGAGGTATCCGAAGGGAGTCCGGGTCCATGTATACTGCTGGCCCCCAAAGGTAAAAGCCAGCTTGTATTGGTCCTCCCTACTGACAGGCACGGTCCAGTATCCATTGGTCAGGTCTATTGCTGTGAATACCTGTGACCCCTGGATCTGGGCCAGCCCTTGGTCAATGTAGGGCTGAGGCCATCGGGAAGTATGGACCCATTTGTTGAGCTCCCTGAGGTCAGCACAGAGTCTCCACTGGCCGTTTGGCTTCAATATTCCCAGCACCGGATTATTGAAGGTGCTGTGGACTGGACGGATTATTCCCCTGGACTCAAGGTTCTTAATTATTTCAGTAAGGGACTCCATTGATGCGAGAGGCAAGCAATATTGCTTCACAAACACAGGAGTCATGCCAGGGTCCGTGGGGATTGTTGTTGTGTGGATGTCGGTGCGGCCACAGTCATATGAGTCTACCGCAAAGAGATCTTGGAAATCCAAGAAAACTTGTTTCAACTTTTGCTTTTGTTCCAGAGTCACACAGGCGTCAGCTAGGTTGACTCTCTCTTCCACCATCTGCCTGAAGCCTGGAAAGACTTCTGGTTTGGCTATCTCCGCGGCCTCCTCCAGCTGGGTTGAGAAGTCCCTGGTCAGAGTGCTGATTTGGACTGGAGGCTTCAGGTGGGAAAGGCAGCCCTCATGGACCTGGAAAATCACCTCATCCCTCCTGAAGTCACAAGTCACATCTTCCTTACCATAAGGGCAAGAAGTGTACACCAGGAAGTTCCCCCCATGCCGGGTAAAAATCCTGTCTGGTGTTGTATTGTCATCACTGTCACTGTCAAAGCAGTCCTTGGGGATTGGCCCTAACAGTTCATTTCCAAGATCAATGGAGAAATGTCGGTCATCAACCGCCATTCCAATAATGGTGCCTGCGGCTAGAGTAATACTCTTTAAGTCGCTGTTATCCACCTCTATTGGAATGGTGTCATGTTCTATGTTGACTAATGGTGTTGGGTTTACCCCTAACCCTTGCTGTTGGAGAGTAGCATTTAGATGTATGTAAGCATCAGGGTTTTTCAACTCTTGTCCCCTTTTAACTTTCACTTCCAGGGAGAATTGTCGGGTCCTTTCTGGGATGGTGACTTCCTCTTTAACCTGAATTTCAACTGCATAAGGTAGCAATTGAGCTGACCTAAATGCTTTTTCTGGATCATCAAAGCCCATGGGATTATCCGCTAATCGGGACCAAGCTTTGAAGTTTATTAGGTCCAAACTAATGGCAAAGCGATTGAGAATGTCACTGCCTAAGTAAAAGGCGGCAGGGACGTCTCGCACGACCCAACAATTGTGGACTATGCTCTTGTTGCCAATGGAGATTTTGAGCATACACCTGCTTGGCAGGAGATGTTTGGAATTAGGTGCTTCCAGGTCCATTTCCCATTTGTCTATCAGTTTGAATGTGGGAATGGCTGGATCTTTTGGGAGTTGGCGGAACATGGCTTCGCTGATGAAGCTCTTACCATTGTTCACGCACACTCGAGCGAGAACAGAGTCCTTCCCATCATTTAACTGAACAGGGATGAACAACTGCTCTCCAATTTGCTGAATATCAGCCAGGCTCTGAGCTGATTTCACATCTTTCTGGACTATAGGAGTGGGAGTTTCTGATTGTGGATTAGTATAGAATCTCAGAGTGTTTCCTTCCAGCGTGGAGTACCACTTTAGACTGGAAGGAAGGTTGATTTTCAGAAATAGAGAGGACCCCCCATCACCAGTCTGTTGTCCTACTGCTATTACTGTCACGTCTGGAATCTGGTTGTTCTGGAAGTGGAATTCTACTTGGTCAGATTTTTGTTCAACCATGTGGCATGTGCCGTTTAAACTAACATGGTTGACACTCTGTTTTAATTTTATTGGTCGGCTAGTCTGGGTCCAGAGGACCTTGTTTACGCAATCTATTAGGGGTGACAACCTTCTCAGGAGGTCATTCCCTAGTAAACAAGGGGTGCCCTCTGGGGTCACAACTATGACCGGGTGTTTCAACTTGTGTCGCCCAATTTTAATGTCCAAGTCTGCCGTCCCCTCGACGGGAATTTCCTTCCCGTCAAAGTTCTGGAGTTGTCCAGGAAGAGAGGTGAGAGGAATTTGGTAATTCTCTCCCCTTCCTGCATTCAGTTCGTCAAAGGCCCTTCTGGACAGAAGGGTAGCTTGAGATCCAGTGTCCACCAGTGCCAAAATTGTACCCTGCCCCTGTACTTGTACCGGGGCATAGTATCTTCCCTCCTTCTCCTCAAGGGGGCACAGATAATGCACATTTTTGGACAACTGGTGGGCTAACTTTCTGGTTTTGGACATTGCAAGAGAAGAGATTTGGGCAGAATTCTGTGGAGAGCCTTGGGAATCTGAAAGAAAAATTTGGCAACTGGAGATCAGAGCCATTGTGGGTTCCCCTGGCTCCGGTTCCGGGCCGCCCCCCCCTTTTTGGAGGCAGTCACCAGGATGGGTTTGAACCAGGGGATTTTCTTGCTGTTGGTTCTGGGATGAGATGGTGGGCGGCGGTAGCTCAGTCTCCACATCTCCCCAGTCTGGATTTGCATCCCTAGGGACCCATTTTTCTTTGGGAGGAGTTCCCCCCTCTCTGAAGGAGAAGATCCTTTTCCCAGGATCCTCTGAGGATCCCTCTCCCTCAAATTGGAATATCTGTACCTCCTCCTCAAACTGTGTCTGTTTGGGTCTTTTGTTTCTCCTACCACCCCTCTGCTCCTTAGGAGGCAGACTTTCAGGGGCAGGAGATTTTGTTTCCGGTTCCTGGGTTTCCAGGGGCTGTTTACAAGTGAGGAAGGAAGCTTCCTCCAAGGCTTTACACCCCCCTTTCCCTTGTGCCTCCTCCCTGGGAACCGGTGAGTTATCGGGGTGCTGACCCCGTCATTGTTCTGGAGCACCAGGTCCAGAGTTGGGTGCGTTCTGCGCCGGCATGCCGATCTGAGGGTTCTGCTGAGCCCTCAGTATGTGACCCAGATCCCGCGCCATGTTTTGAACCTGGCGCTCTAACTGGGAAACCCGCTCAGGCTGATACGGGGCCCTGTTTTCTCCCCTGGGCTGATCCCGGGAAGGGTAGCTATCCCTTCTCTGGTAGTACCCCGGGTTGGGAAGATTTGGGTACCCCTCCACCCTTGGCCTCCCCTCTCCCGGATTAGGTTGTCTGGGCTCAGGGAATTGGGGAAAGAAGGATGGAGGATTTTGGGGCTGGAAGTTGGGTGGATACCTGGGGAAGAAGTTCTGCCCAGGGTTTGGTGAGTTTCTGCCCTCCTGTGAGGAGTTGGGAGGGAAGTTCCCTGGGTTAGGTGCTTGGCTGGATCCCCCCCCTTGGGCTGGAGGAGTCCACACATAACCCAGGATGGGTCGATTTCCCTTGTAACGGGGACTTACATAATCAGGAGAGCGAGGGACCCCATTTGTGGGGCTGCCTCCCTGGCTCCCTGTCTGTGACTGGCCCGAGGACCTTCTGGGCCTAGCATTATTAGGTGCAGGTAGGTTTTTAGGCCCCCCCATCTCCAACTCTAAAACAGGGGTGACCTTTACCTCTGCCACCTTGGCAGCAGCAGGGGTGTTGTTGGCTTTGGGGTTTTTGGGCGCATTATTTTTATTTTCTACCGGTTTCTGCACCTCATAGATCCGGGTAGCCTGTTCAATGACCCAGTCTAAAGATCTTTTCTCGTGAAAATCCCTCACGAGCTGGGTCATTATGTATTTGGGCAAGGCATGAAAAAATGTATTAATGAATTCTCTACTGTCTGTGCGCACCCTTCTGGTGGTCTGCGCAAAAGCATGTTTCAGTTCTTGCACAAATTCTTGTGGGGCCTGATCCTCCCCACATTGCAAATTGTAGGCTGCCTTGCGAGCCTCTTGAGGATTTCTGTGAACAGAAAAATGTTTCAAGATGGCCGCCTTATAGGTGGACCATCTTAAATGATTTTGGTCCTCCAGCCCCGCAAAGAAACTGGAGTATTCCGGGGAGAAGGTCCACTTTACATATTGAATACAGCTTTGGCTGTCCTTCAAATGGAAAGTCTCCATCATTTGCTCAAACAACTCTAAGTGCTCCCAAACAGAATACTTAGCGTTCTTATGGTAAGGCGTGATGACGCTCCTGATCGCCTTAATCTGCTTTAAGGGGTCCTTAAGCAAGGCCCTTTTTGTCTTATTGGCCCTTTTGGTCCGGGTAACCCTGGTCCATTCATCTTCTGACTCAGAGGCACTGCTCCCAGAGGTTCCTGTCTGTTCTTCCAGGTTTTCCCGGATTCTGCGAGCCTGGGAATGGCTGGCAGAATGTGGGGACCTGGTCTCCTGTTTCCTGTGGTGCTCAGAGGAGTCCTCAGATCCCTCCTTGCTGCCAGGATTTGCTGGGTACCCCCCCCCACTGACCTAACTGGGCAGAGGTTTTCAGGATGCCCTTAAGGGGCCTACTCTCCTGGGGTTCCCCACTGAACTGTACTGTACTTGGGTGCCCATACCCGGATGCCCACCCCTCCATTCCTGAGTGGTACTGGCCTATGAGCCCCATACTTTTAGCTGGATAGTAATCTGCCATCCCTGTGGCCCTGTGCTCATGTGCGCCAGGGGACATGGGGGTGGTAGAGTCCAGGGACTGGGAGAGATGAAGGCCCCTGGTGTTAGGGCTCCTGAGGTTATGGTCAGGAGTCTCTCTTTCCCAGCGGACCTCATCTCTATCCGCCCCTGCTCCCTGTTGCAATGCAAGAGCCTGCATTTGTGCTTTCAGTTCCTCAGTCAAGGCCTTACTAGACTCTATCAGTCTCTCCTGCATCGCTACCTGTTGTTGGAGCCTATCATTGTGTTGACAAAGGGCCTCATTTTCCCTCTGTGCTTCCTGGTTGGTCCTGGAGAACTGGGCCAGTCTTTGCTGCAGGAGGTTTACCTCCTGAGTCCCATCCCTACTGGCCTGCTCCTTTTTTGCCAGAGCATCTTCCACCCTTCTGGTGTGCTCTACCAAGTTCTGGTTTTCTTTTTGGAGGTCACCCAGCCCCTGGAGGGCCAGGTGATTTTCTTCAATTTCCTTTTTTAAGTGGCAGACTTCCTGGCCTAAAGTGTCTCTTTCCTGACTGAGAGCCTGCATCTGTGCTGCCAGGCCGTCCCTCTGTCGTTGAAAGGCACCAGCTTTTTGGCGCTCCTCATCAAACTCTGCCTGGGTATCCAGGTCTTTCAGAATCAGTTTATTGCTCTCCTCTTTCTCTCTATCTAGCTGGCTTTGCAGGGTGACTACCTGCTCCGCGCATGCCCTGTTGAAATTGATCTGTTGCTCCAACTTTTTCTGGTTCTGCAGTAAGGAGTCCAAACTGTCTTGGTGCTCCTTCTGCAGGGCCCGAAATCTGGTATCCTGGTCTGTCTTTTCTTGTTGTAGGATGCCCATATCCTCTTTTATTTTAATGATATATTGCCTACTATCATTTTCTGACTCCTGGCTCCTCTGCAGCCTCTGCTCAGAAGAGGCCAGATCAGATCGGGCCTTCTCTACTGCCATCTGTTGCCTATTTGCCAGATCTTGGCTTTCAGTGCATTTATCCTGCATGTCTCCCATATATAGGTACAGGTATGCTGCTATCCTGGCAATCTTATTGTGTTCATCTTTGGCTTTAGGAGCCATATATAGTTCACTCAGGGCCACATGTAATGGACCCTGATCTCTCCATAGGTCTGACCCTGTTTCAGTGACCTGTCGCGTGATGGCCTGCAACCAGGCATCCTGGCCCTGTTCAGTCCATTCACCTCTCACAAATAGTTTATGTAAGAGGTGCTCTCTGGCTATTTTCATGTCTACTAAGGTCGTCATTCTAGAGATTGGTCTCTGTCCTGACTTACAGAAGTTTGCATTTTATTTTTGCAAAACAGACCTTTTCCTAAGAGCGTTCCTATGAGGAGTGCTTTACAGCGTAACACAGCGTGGTGATCCGACCGGATATGTGTATCTGGTCAGCTGGCACGCTGTATTAATCTGCACAAATGGTAGATCTAACCCAAACGTCCGGCACGAGCCCCCAATTTGTAAGAGGATTCAATTCAACACTACAGCTAAGTCAACGCCTAGTCTATAATACTGAATGAAAACCCTTATTGATATATCTTTATGTCCAGTTCATGCGTTCTGGATGACTACCCCTATATAACACTCCTCTCTTGGAATCCTCCTGACCCCACTGAGCCAAGAAGTAGTTCTGTTTTGCAAATTTAAAAGATTTATTTGATAAATTAAACAATATATATATATATATCACGCTTTATAATAAATTAATAATTGAATATCACAGTTAATCTGAGATGATAAAGATTAACAACGGAGAATCTGGCACTAGCACACTTCTTGATAATCACTAAGGAGTTGACATGAAATGGATAAGATAGCAACAATACTTTTATGGTTTCAAATGGATGCAATGTGGAATGAAATGCAGTAAAGAAAATAACTTGATAGGATTTCAGCAAAGACAATGTAATCACTTTCTTGGACAATTCACCCCCCCCCCCTTTTATGCAATGCAAGGAAATGGAAGGAAGGCACACAATTCTCAGAAATGCAATTCAAATGTAATTCAGTTCACCCAGCAACTTAGACTACAGAAGTTGAAAACACAGGCCCAAATGCTTTTAAATGTGCTGGCAATGTAGAAAAAAATATGCTAAAATGCTTTTAATTCCCTCTAGGAGGTTCAGGGTGAGTGAAATCAAGTTAAAATTAGTCCAGGCTCACTTTAGCAAGGATCTAGGAGTAATTGGTAGGTTAAACGAATTTTTGGCAAATGAAAGCAAGAAGCTTCTGTTTTCACACGTGGAGAAATTTGCAAATCGCGGCAAATTCGCGAGTGCGTTTTTCACGATTGCGGCAAAACTATATGGGGTAGGAATGCGGTTCTAGGTTCGTAGAAAAGCCACGATTCCCAGCTTTCAGGGGAAAGTTACTGCAAGTCTCTAGCACAAACGGTCACGTAGATATGAGCGATTAAATAAAGGTCGTTTTTCAGATTTGAAATTTTAAAGTTAAAAAAAAGACAAGTGCAGCTTGCAACTAGAAAATGACAGGTGACAGCTTTGCAAATGACAGGTGACAGTTAGGAGACAGTTCTACTTAGATTAAAATAGGATTGAATTATATTATTTTAACTAAGAGATTGGTTCTGCACAGTTTTCTAGGTACTCACACTATATTCTTGAGTGAAATGGGCCTCGCCATGGATCTGGTCAGGTTTTAGACTGGACTCTGGTTTCTGCACTTCACAGTGATCTGGGTCAGCTCTATCTGGTTCTGCTAACAGGTCAGCTCTACTCTGCTGGTCTGGTCTGGGTCTCTGAAGGTTGATGGAGGTAAAGTATGGATTTTCCCGGCAGAGCTTCCAGCTGCAAATGGATTTGAAGGTCTCTATCTGTCCTGCCTGTCTGTTTTTATGTGTTTTGAAAATGGGTGTGTGTGAGCAGCATCACTAGCCAGCCCCTCTCCACTTATCATTGGCCAAGCTTTCATTTCTCCCCTGATTGGGGAAGGAAGTGTGTGTCAGCGTGATGTCATTTTATGGCTTGCAGAGAGGACACTCCTCCTGTCAACTTACACACAAATCTAGATTTGAACCAAATACATATTTGCAGAGGTACATATTGTTTTAAAATCATATGCACCCCTCACATATCACAGGAGGTATCCCCTGTTCAAACTCTGCTCTTCCTGGGAGCTTGCATTCAGAAATGGCAATATTTTGCACTTTTTAACTGGTTTGCAATACCGGACATTACCCCAAATTTACACACATGTGCGCAAGGAGTATGGACATTAGTTGATGAAGTGTCAGATTTTTCACATGCACACATTTTGAGTAATATCCTCTTTTCCGCTAAAACCCCCCTGAACATGCCACCGGTTCTAAAAACCTCTTAAAATGTGGGCAGAAAAATCACAAGAATTATGGTATCATTTATAAAATTTTCACATGTCCGTACTATGAGTTATTCATCTTTTTAGAGTTATGTTCTGGCCCCAAAGGGGTGTGGTTTTCCCCCAGCACAAGGTTGAATTTCTGGTTTTTCCAGTTCTGCCAAGCCAGCTTGCTCTCACAGGCAGTGCCCCTCCTTTGTCCTTCCAGGAGGAAGCTACATTTATGACATCTGCAATAAACCATCTGCCTGGGTCAGGACAAGGCTTTGTTCAGAGCTCCTGTATTCTGTGGGGGCTCCCCTTAATTCAATTATCAGAGAGATGGCATATCCTTAGTGTGGCCAGCAAAAGGCAGATAGGCCTGGGAACACAGCTGTGACTCAAGTTTCACTCCTGATGGGGGGTAGTTGCCAGGCAAAGTTGGAATCTCTTTAAGCCAGTTTTTAGCTACATGTCATTTCTGTTCCCCAGTTTAAGTCAAGACATTTTTTTTACATATGCAGCTAGGATGCTGATTCTAAGTTTAAAACTATGACATTTAAACAATTGCAACCTATGTGACACTCAAAGTAGGTCACTCATTTCTTTTAAACATTTAGATTTGTAGTGTCTTTCAGTCCAAATTTACTTAAACTGCTGAAATCCACAGCTCAGCCAGTCTTGTTATAAACCTTCAAGTCACTTCAGAATATAACTTTACATTGGATCCACCTCTCATTAAGTCTTTCTTTGGCTTGCCTTGGGTTCATTTATTCAGTTTTAAACAAAATCTGGTGGTTTTAAAACGCCGGCTTTTGGATAGTGGTGAGTACTGGTACTGCACCCCTTTTTGGGATTTAAGAAAATGAATTCCCAACAGTTATGGGTTTGCTTTTGGCAATCAGCATTTCCATTCCCAATGGTTTCAGGCTACTGTGTGGGTAGTCCAATGGGGTTTTTAGGCAGTGTCCTTCTGTGCCCATAACATCGGCAAAAATGAGTGGCAGCCTATTCTTCATGCATTTCCCTGTGCATTTTCTGGGAAGCTCTGGCCATCATGATGTTTTCCATGTCAATACTGCACAGTTTTGAGGTAGGGCTCAGATGCATGGGTAAAAACATCCCACAGGGGTGATTCCTAGATCTCTTCACCCCAATCTTAAAAGATGTATATGGTGGGATAACTACCTTGACCATTGGGATTTGGGTCTTTTAGATCATGCCTTGGATTGGAATTATAAATATACCTGGAAAAGAGGAAGTAATAGCTCCAGAATTGACTTTTTCTATGTATCAAATAGCTGGAAGCAAGCCTGTGGAAAACTGACACTTATGGAGGTAGAGTTGGGTGACCATATTCCCTTATGTTTTTCTCTTACAATTCCCAATGCTGGTAACCATATTAATCCTATGCTTTTGGGCCTAAAGGCTGAAAATAATGGGAGAAGGATTGCATGGAATAAGAAAATGATAGTGAAATTTAATAATTTTGTTTTGGAGAACTTGTCCCTAGTGTTGCAACAAATTAATAGTGAGGAGGACATCAATTTGGGGGATCCTACTATAATATTATAATGTCATGTGTTTATAAAATTAGTAGGACTAGTGATATGGAGGCGCTGAAACCAAGGGGAAGACAGGTGATTCTAGAATCCAACGCTCTAAGCGTATTAAATAGAGGGAAATTAAAGCCTTGAAGAAATTACCCATTTCCTTTTCTGAACTACAGCTTAGAAAGAAAAAATGATCCTGAAACACAAAAATTTGATCAAGTCCTAGAAAATGGATCAATATCTTGAAGCGCACCAATTGATAATGCATAACCTCTGCAAGGGCAGAGATGTAAAATTTTGGGCAACTGTCAATACTACACTTAATGCCTGTAAAAGACAGACTTGATTGCCCCATCCAAGCAGAGGTATGGTGCTTCTTCTATAAGGAAAAGTTTGCCTTGCCTTCTGTCTTTTCTAGGGAACAGGATTTGGACTTAGGTGCACCAGTGGTGGGTGACTGTCTGTGGGATATCGGGGATATTATGTGGGCTATTAATAAACTCAAACCATCCAGAGCGCCGGCCCCGGATGGTATTTCCCCTTTTGTCATAAAGGTGGCCCCTGAAATGTGCGCAGAGTTGCTCAAACCAGTATTTGATGAGATTTTCAAATACCATATTATCCCCAAATCTTGGGCCTAAAGCATTATTGTCCCTATATTAAAAAAGGGGACGTTTTAAACCCCCGGAATTATAGACCAATAGCGCTTTTAGATGCAGCTAGTAAGGTCTTTGGAATTTTACTTCTAAGGGACCTTAATAAAGTGATTAGAAGGAATGCTTGCTTTAGCAAATTTCAGGTTGGCTTTAGAGAAGGCTTAGGAACAGATTTGAATGGGAATATTTTGGCCCACTTAAGAGATTCACTTCATCAATCCAACATGGGTGAAGTTTTTATGGCATCCCTGGACCTATCTAATGCTTTCGACAGGGTTATCAGAGCAAGACTGTGGAATAAAAGGCTAGCAATGAATTTTCCACGGAAGATTGTCTAACTCTTGGCTCTGCTACATAGTAATACCTCGGTCAGGGTGCGCTTCACCCAAGAAGGTTCTCTTTCCGATGTCATTGATACTAAGGTTGGGGTCAAGCAGGGCTGCTCACTTGCACCCACGCTCTTCAACCTGTACGTTAGCGATGTAGAGGACATGTGGCAGGGTCCTTCCATCGCTCCGGTAAGGTTGGGGAGTTTGGTTATCAAGTGGATGGCCTTTGCGGATGATTTTATTCTTTTTGACCGTACCCCTCATGGCCTTCGTAGAAAGATGAATATTTTTTATCAATATGCAATGATAAACAATCTTTCCCCTAATGCATCGAAATCACGAACAATTGTAGTTTCTAAGAAGAGAATTGTCAAATCGTACATTTGGAAGATGGGAGATGATCCGGTGGAACAGGTCCAGGCCATAACATACTTAGGGTATACGTTTTCTAATAAATCTAGCCTAAAGATGTGGAAATTGAGTCTTGTAGAAAAAGCGTCTGAATTAAAGACTCAAATGAAATTTCTGAGTGTTAGGGTATGTACATTTTCGCTCTTATCAATAAGACGTTTTTATCTTGCAAAATGTGAGCCGGTTCTTTTGTATGGTCTGGACATCTGTACCCATAACATGGGCTTATATTTGAATGTGGTCCAGGGGAAAATGTGGAAAGAAGTATTGGGCCTATCCATGGCAATCCCTAATACCATTATTCGTCATGAGCTATGTCTTATCCCACTCAAAGCTAGATATTTGTGGAGACAATTATCCTTATTCAGAAAAATGAATGATCCTCCCGTTAACACCCTATACGAGTTGTTAAATAAGGTTGTTGAGTCCGGGGCAGTGAAATCTATCAGGGGATTCAGTGATAGAATAAATTCTCTGCTAGATACTCTAGGTTCTTGCACAGATTACCTGGTTCAACGACCTGGACTAGTCAAGAAACTTTTATTTAGGGCAGATTGGGTGGATACAGTAAATGGCATATAGTCCTATGCAACTTATAAGGAATATGCTAATTTCGGGCATGCAGGGGAATGTATTCCCCTTTTCTTACAAAGATTCCCTTGCCATAGGGCGAGAGTAACATTTATGCGGTTTAGACTCAATCAGATGCCGACTTTAGAAAGAATACATCACTGGATACATAAAAAAAGGGGCTTAACTCAAAACAAATTAGCCTTACATGTCGTTTCTGTGGAGAGACTGACATGCTAGAAACCCTTAAGCACCTTGTTTTAACATGTACCCATTTTGGGTGTAAATGAGCTTTCTATCTCAAAGATAGATTCAATAGGGATTTTGAAATATCTACTAATTTGTTTTGGAGTCGCTGTATGTGGGGTGTAAATATTTCCTTAATTCTTGCATTGAACTCTTTGCTCCAAAATATTACGGAGGAATTGGAGGTCAGAAATAAATAATTTAATGTGTAATGTTTTTACAGTGGAATAACGGGAATGAACATAACAAGGAAAACAAAAATTAACTAAATAAATAAATACGTTTAGGCTGGGAGAGATATTTTAAAGATTTTATGATAATGTTTGTGATCTTGATGAAATCTTTTCTTTTTCCATTGTATGGCATTTTAGCATTGTCTCCATTTTCTTATATTTTTCTTATATTTTTGTATGTTTGTTTTATAAAATGAAATGTATACTTTTTCTCTTGTGTGTGAAATGTTGTAGAAGGTTTTATGTAAACTAACAATGCAACAATAAAAAAATATGAAAATGAAGAACTTGACGGCACCGGGATCTTTGATTCACCCAAAAAATATGGGACATTTTGGAACATTCCTGCCCTAGCTTTCTTTAAATCAAAAGTAACACCAATATTGACCTATGCTGCGGAGGCCTTTTTTTACTCCATGGAAAATATGGGCAATCCTGGTGTGTTTGTTCTGGAGAAGAATTTTATGCCTACCGAGGGGATTACTTATCTCTATAATAAGATTTGAACTGGGCTTAATATCACTATATGCGAGAACGGTATGGAAAACATGCACACAGAAATATATTATGTCTCCTCCTGCAGTCCCTTACCAGATTATGTCGGCTGAACTTTCATGTGAGAGTTCCTACCTGTTAAACATCTGGAAAGTACAATATGCAACTATTTTATATAGCTTTAGGAGCAACTGAAGAAATTGTATTGTGGAACCAGAATCTTAAGAAAAAGAAATTGTGGGAACATGACTGGATTCTGACGAGAATAGAAGCTAGTGTACCTAAGTACCTAGTGAGATTTCCTTGTCAGAGAGTGAGGAATCGATTTATGAGGTTCTGTTGAAATATCGTCCTGACAAAGCAAATTCTGATGAATTAAAAGAAAGGGGATGGAAACCTCAGTTGCATATTATGTCTGAATGTCCAGTCTAAACAATTTCTGAAACACATTACAATGTTTTGTCCCAGCCTAACGTTGATCAGAACTAGATATATAGGCTGTTTTATTGAAATGAACCGGACACATGTGGCAGAAAACTGGTGGAGAATGTTCTTAACAGTTGGAAACTTACAGATAATATTAGCCCTAATGACATTTTTGGGTGAGATATTTTAGATAAATTAGCCACAGTGTATTGGTATAGTTAATAAGAAGAAGATCTAGAGAATGAGGGATTGATCTTGGTTTATAATAATGTGATGCGGCTTTTTCTTCTTTCTCCTTTGGTGATTGAATATGAGTTGGTGTTGACTTATCTTATTTTAGGTAAACAAATGAATTAGTGTTAAAATGATGAATTTTGAAAATGAATTTCAGAAGATATTGTTTTTTTAGGAATTTTAGACAGGGGTTTGTAATAAACCAAATGTCAATGATAATTTTTAAACAATTAAAAAAAATATATCACTTTTATTTATTTAAGTGCTTACAGTTGTAAACAACATTTTACACTATTTGTCTGAAGAATAAAATGTGTTTAAGTTACAAAATAGTTTACACAGCAAAACAGTTTTTTTTTACTTCATACATTTCAATTTTAAAAGATCACCTGTGGCTATTAGTGCCATTTCTCCAGTCAGGTCAGTAAAAAAGATGGTATATTAAAAACTCCTTGAGCAATAAAAAAACTTTCCCCCATTTGTTCCATTAAGAAAGCCTCAATACGCTGTCTAGCGCACAATCATATTTCTATATCACAGATTGAACTAGTTTATGGACTTTATAGGAGGGGAAGCCCTCAAGAATCAGCCCTTGGTTCCAGCATAGTTTTTGCCATGAGCCAGACGTGGTGTGCGGCAAAAACCATCAAATATAATTCAGCTGCAAAAAGCCTTCTCCAGAATTGATCAATCCCATGCAATCAAAACCTGGTGCTCAGTTCAGGGAATGATGTCAAGATAGGTCTTGCCATTTCAATTTGGCACCCCCAGATCCAGCAGAGGTGCTGCTCAAATGGAATGCCCGTCCAGGCCCCCGGACGCTAAAAACTGGCAAGATGTCAAAACATAACAGCAGAACAAAATGGATCAAAACAGGGAGAGGCCACTTCGTTGAATACTGTCTTCGGCCCTGGGAGAGGCACCCTTGTTGGCCGTGATATGCATATTCATGACTTCCCTCTAGAGAGGCAAGAGGCAGGATCCTATCAAGATTCCTGCTCACAGCGTCAAGTTTATTGAGAAAGACAGGGACCTCTTGCTCAGAGCAGCATGACAGAGATGTCTCAAAGCAGTGGGCTTTTACTGTGCTCTCCAGTTGCTTGCAGCAAACACTGCAAGAGTGTCGTTTTCGGCATCAGCCACGGTAATATGCAGAAGTGAAGGAGGCCTATCTCAGCCGAATCTTATGGCGGCCCATAATTTGCAAACTGCCAAGGTGCAAATTGAGACAAGCAATTTGACAGCCTATTTCCAGTCTTATCATCTCCACTGGCATGGTGGTAGGCAGGCCCAACAGGCACCTCAGAACCTTTCCCTTCAGCTTTGGTAACCATGCTGATGCTCTCCTAGTGAAGATCTCCAGGGCATACAAAATCCCTGGCACAATTGCTGTTCTGTAAGCTTTTGCTTTTGCCTCCAGTAAGCGCCCTCCACACATATCAATTACCTTCTTGATAGCTAACCACTTAGCCCAGACCTACGGTTTGATGCTATCGTATAGGCATGTCTGAGTCAGGGATGCCATTACCTGAATCCCCAAGTACGTATATTTTTCTGTTTACTCCAATTTGTTTGTGCCCAGATGCCAATTGAACTTCATTCTCTCCTGCAATTTCCTACCAAATACTATTGTCTATGTTCTTGCTAGATTTATCCTAAGGTCATTTTCCTCTGCGTACATCTTTAGAGTGTTCAGGGAGTGTTGTAGGCCAATAGGAGTTCTATGAAGAATCACAATGTCATCTCCGTATGTGAGTTTATTTGCGGCTTCTTGCCCATATCGCGGAGGGTGATTGTGAGTTGTCTTCATAGTCTTATCTAGATCAGCCATGCATAGATGATATCATAGCAGGCCCAGAACACAGCCTTGCTTTAGATCCACATTTGTACCGACTGAGATAAGCTACCGTTCTGTGATAACAGGACTTTCAATTTTGTTTTGTGGTTAAATTGTTTGATGAAATACAACAGGCAGGGATCAGTAACCAACTATTCCAGTTTCTCCCACAGTTTCCTGCTATTAACTGTTTCGAAAGCTGACGTGACGTCAACAAGGCACACACATAAAGGGGTATCAGGGTTCCCATAGGCATCAGAAATTAAGTTGTTAAGGATCCGTAAGGCTTACTTAGTGCCAAGTAACTTTCGGAAACCGAAGTTGTGCTTACTTAGAAGATGATTTTCATCTGACCTCCAAACAAGCATATCAAGCAAAATGCCGGCAAATATTTCTGAGCTATAGACTAGCATAACAAGGAGTCTGTAGCACCTGGGATTGGTTCAGGGGCCTTGTTTGTACACAGGGACTAAGATTGATTCATACCAGGAATGCGGGAGAACAACTGTTTTGCAGATATGTAGAAACAGAGTTTTCAGGGGCTTATCCCACATAGCAGAATCCTTCTTCAATACAATAATGGAAAGCCCGTTGGGACCCGTTGCCGTAGAAGGCTTCATCTGCTTAATTGTTGCTACCAAGTCTGCAGCCTCTACCTGAGACCAAAATCTTGAGGTTTCTTCCAGGGAATCCCTGTCACTGGGCATGCAGGCTCCTCGATCCTAAAAGCACTTGTTTATATGAGATACCAGTCCTCATCAGCAATAACGTTGACCTCTAAGGCCTGCTGTCCATGATAGTGTGTATCATGAACCAAAACTTCTTGGAGTCATGGGTACGTATAATTATATTTATGTGCTGCCATTTAGCTGTCGTGTCTCTATTACAGTGGTCCCTAAGCCATCGTTGATATGACCTTCTTAGGGAGGCTATCCTGATATTAATGTCTGCAATAGACAGCAAATAACTCATTTTTACTTTGCGACACTCAATGTTCATGTTCTGCTTTTTTCTAGTGATTGCAGCATCATATGGTACCAGGCTTTATTTCCCTTTAAATTGACAGTCCATTGCTTCTTGTCTCAGCCCCTATATGTAGTAACCATGGTTTTTAGATCCCAAGCATGCTTCTCCAGTAATTCCTCTCCTTGATAGTCATGGAGTTTAATCTTTGTGTTCCAGTCGTTAATATTTCCAGCAGACCCACAGTGTTGGTTTCCCTGCAGATTTACAGTGGGGTTACACATCCGTTTTTCAATAGGACAAGAATTCAGCAGTTTACAAGACATTCTTAAAGTTACATGACCACTCATAGTCACCGCTTTGCCTTGAAGGTTAGGCCCTAGGTCACAAATCACCTGGTTGACAAAAATAAAATCGATGATAGATGAGGAGATACAATTTGTCCAGGTGTAATTCGGCCCATGCACCCCATAAGGAGTGGGGGCGCGTTCAAATTCCGCCAGGACCGCCCTCCATTCCGGACCAGTCCCCTACCAGTGGAATACTTCTCTCCATTTCCACCAAGTGTCATGCTGGATAGGCAATTCAAATTAAAATCTCGAGCCAACAAAATACCCCCCTCTTGTTGTGTGGAACCCAGGAACACAAAGTATCGTTAACTGCATTCATTAGTTCACTTATATGTTTATGGTTAGGAGGATCATAGATGCCCAATACCAAAGTGTCAGCAGGGACATGGGCAAAGCCCGTCAGAGCCACTAACAATCGATTAGGATCTTCTCTGGTGCACTTAAAAGGTCTGGGCACGTATTCAGTTTTTGCCCCAATACATAGACCACCTTTCAGGTGACCCCTAAGCACAGTGGGCGGCAAGCCAGAAGATTGTGGTAAATCCATCCATGTAGAAGAGGGCCGTTAACCAAGTTGGCTTTAAAACAAAAAGGTTAGACATCCGTTCCTGCCGGCCCTGTGGTTTACCAAAAAGGAACAATGGCCATGTGTGTTCCAGGATAAAATGGAGCAGGGAGTTTCCAAGCCAGCTGGTGGTCATTTCCCCATATCATAGGCTTTCAACCAACTTCCCTGCATGCTAGGGAGAGTGACATATTCTTCATTCCCTTGACTGACCCCCGCTCTGCCCGCCCAATTTTTGACCTGAGAGAGGTCCCCATGATATGGTATTTGGGTGCTGTGAATCATCCTTTCTTTGTTCAGAACTTTATTAGATGAAAACAGAAAGACTTCCAGACCAAGTTCGTGAAAAGTCCCGGCATGCCTACACACTCTTTCTGTTATCATAGGTGAGGTAAAGGTGATCAGTCCCCAATTTGTCTGGCTGAGAAATGTTGGTAACTCTACTCGCTCAATAACCCTGGTGGAGATTGCTTCGAAGTCCGGAATTAAATGGAATAGGCCCAATAGCTGTGACCTGTTAAAGAACGGACTAAAATCAGTTGGCATTATTTCCACAATTTTTAAATATTTAGAAGGGGGCCCATAGTCACTCCTAAGCAATGGACCAGATAGCCTCTGATTTGCCAGTAGGTGCCATGGGGTGTCATCAGCAAGTGCCAATCGAGGTTCCCTAGCTTCAGCAACTTCATTTTTTTGCTTATGATGGGTGGACATCATGTTTGAGCTGGCCGGGGGCTGACCACTAGTTCTTATAGCAGAAGTTTATTCAGGCCCCAGGCAGGAGGTTTCCTTTTGTTGCCCCTGCGTTGGCTTTTTGTTTTGCCTCGGGGTATTGATTTTGAGTTTTCCAACCATTGCAATGGAGGCCAAATTAGAAAACGGGGGTTGGTCCCCACTACCAGGGGGCCATCTCTTCCCACGGTCACACAGCCAGTCACACTCACTACCTGTTTAGCATCATTGTTGTTCCGGGGTTTCAGCTTTGAGGGGCCCTCTCCTCCCTGCAGGGACTGTGTTTGCAAGGTGTCTTCCTTTGAATGGGTATATAGTTGCTTCATATTTCTCATGTGCCACAAAAAGTAAAGATGCCACACAGTTATTTGTCCCAGGCCCAACTGAAAAGGATTTATTGAGTGGTGATTAGTATTTCAAAAAGTGGCCCTTTGTGATAACACTTGTTTCGGCAAACACATTGTCTTTCTCAAATCAGGGCTATTATCAACAGAAATAAATGATTCAATTCTACTTGTTTTAACAAAAGACAAAAAATGATGCAACATAATATAATTGAACATAACCAACACAACACAAAGCACTGAAAGTATTGAAATCAACCAAAACACCAACAAAAGGCACAATCAATAATCAGTATTATGCATCATTATAGATTCGCCATTGCACAAAGATTGAGTATAGTCAACATATGCAATTATAATCATAATTCTATGAAGCAACTATGTACTATTTTATGCTAAATGGAGTAGAGGGACTTATTTCTCTGTTTTAAATTTCATATACATGCAACACTTGTTTTGTACTACAAGAGAATGTAGGGCGCAGAGACCCACACGTTACTATCCCCTAAGAAGTTCCTTATACCCTTCCACCTGATACCTACAGCCTCCCTGACCTAAATACCCATCACGGCAGGTTCGCTGCTATTGGATTACAGTATGGCAGAGTATTTCGGGAATAGAGAAGAAGAAGCAAATAATTTATTCATACCAAAAGGGAGCAATGTACATGCCTTCTCATCTAAAATTCCAAAACCAAGGGAAAGGGCATCACGTAAACAGATTGACAAGTATTGGGAAATTATTTTCCTTAAAAACTATATCACTAAAGAACAAATCCCCAGAGGGTTATGGGTCTTGATATTTCCAGACTTCACCAAAGATGAAGATAGAGATTTGTCAGACTTGTGGGAAAAAAACTTGAACCAAAGTTCTATGAACATGTTAGAATTATTAGTGGACCACACAACTTCAGAGCACAAGAGAATAACAGAGCAGATTAAAACAATTAAAAAGGAAATTATAGATGCCAAAGCTTTTCCTTTGCTCCAACCACTGACATAACATGACCGAAGTGCTAATAGATTTGTGTAAATTTGTGAGAAAACTCAAATCTTTGCAAAACAAGTGAGCAGACAACGGAACAAATAATTACAAGTGACTTAACAATTGAAGATTTAGATAACATCCATAATTTGAGATCTTTACAAGAAACAACAGACTCTCCAATATATCAAACGATATATGAATTGCGAATACAACAAACGAGTATAACATCAGAGGAACTGAAATTGAAATCAAAATTCACACCACAACTGGCACCTGAGAATCTGGTTGATGCCTTCTATAAAGCAGTTACCAAAGATCTGAATGACATCACAGATCACAAATGGAGAACCTCTTCGAAACAGATACTGAATTTGAAATCCAACAATCTTACGGCAAATGAATGGACAGCACTTAACAATTTGAAGCAAGACAACAAAATAATGATAAAAGAAGCCGACAATGGCGGAAATATTGTTGTGATGAAACGAGAGGAATACATAGCAATGGCTACTAACCATCTAACAACTCTTGGGAAGTTGCACACTTTCCTATGTGCAACTTCCCAACATCCCCAAACTGGAAATCTTACGAGAACTACAAAAATGAATCTATGGTTGGCACCATCAGGGACTGATTACGGATGAAGAAAAAATATATTTAGAGATCAAGCAGCCTGTGCTACCAACAATGTATTTTCTGCCAAAAGTGCATAAACCTTTTAAAAAAATACCAGAAGGCCGACCAATCCTAAGTGGTATCGGTTGGGCGACAGAAAATATTGCTTATTATATTGACAGCATATTAAGACCCAGAGTTTCTACAATCAAATCTTATCTCAAAGACACAACATCAGTAATTGAAAAAATAGCACAAATCACATGGCATCCTGGTTTTTTGCTAGTAACTTGGGATGTTAAAGCTCTCTATACCTCAATCAAGCATGAGACTGAGCTGTAAACAATAGAATACACATTCCAACAGGATTCAGCTTCAATTTACCACTCTGTTAATATTCTGAAGGAGATGCTCTTGACAACACTACACAATAAAGTTTTTTTGTTTGACAAGAAATTCTTCAGACAGACCAGGGGTGTCGCCATGGGCGTTAAGTATGCACCTGCTTTGGCCAATTTATTTATGTCGATGTTTGAGGATAAATTCATATACACGGACCAAACTTACAAAACAAATGTCATTTTATGGACTAGGTAAATAGACAATGTCTTGATGATTTGGCACGGGGCTCAAGATGAATTAGATTAATTTATGACAAGAGCCAACATCAATCCAGTGGGCATAGAATTTGTTGGAATCCACAGCCATACCAGCATATATTTCCTGGATTTAACTATATATGTATCCAACAACCAATTAAAAACTAAGACATATAGGAAGGAAACAGAAGCAAATTCGACGTTTTTTGCAAGCTGCTGCCACTACAACTCAGTGATAAGAAACATTCCCAAAGGGGAATTTATCAGAGCACGAAGGAACTGTACAGATCAAGATGTTTTTGAGAAAGAATGTGTTCTGCTGTCAACAAGGCTTAAGGCCATAGTATATACTAAGAAATGCATCAAAACAGCACAAGAAAAGGCCCAAAAACTGAACAGAGAACAGACCTTAATCCCAAGAACAAAGACCAAACAATATGCTGAAAAAGTAAAATGTATTACAACGTACTGCACAAATAATGCACAAATAATGAACAACTATGGAAGACTATGGAAGACTTTGAAAAAGAACTGGTATTTGTTAAAATTAGATCTGCATATAAAGAACTTTATAGAAGACTTCCCTTCTTTTATTTTTAGAACTTTGAAAACCAATTTAAGTCCATCTTTTCTACAAGAAATTAAGCAGACACAAGAAACAACCTGGATGCAACAGCAGACAACAGGCTTTAGAGAATGTGGCACATGTTCCATGTGTAGACATGCACTTGACAGCACAGAAGTATGTAAAGACACAAATGCAACCCAGACCAAGATTACAGATCTCATAAACTTTACTTTTTGTGTTGCATGAGAAATATGAAGCAACTATGTACTACTTTATGCTAAACGGAGTAGAGGGATGTATTTCTCTGTTTTAAATTTCATATACATGCAACACTTGTTTTGTACTACAAGAGACTGTAGGGTGCAGAGGCACACATGTTTGTATCCCTAAGAAGTTCCCTGTACCCTTTCCTTTGAATGGGGTCTACAAGTTTAATTTGTGGCATTATACATGGCCTGCTCTAAGGCAATCATTTCAAGGGCTTGTTCCCTGGTGCTGGCCCTGACTCTTTCTTCCGCAATTTCCTGGGTGACCAGGTCAACCACTTCACTGATTTCCGGCGGCACAGTGGAAAGTGTTGCCTTCATGCTCACAAAGGGAGCATGCTGACCTTTGGATTTGTGAGCGCAGCACCCCCGATGGTTCTTTATATTAGTGCACTTTTGTTGGGTGTTAGCATTCAGGCAATTCCTGTTAGATGCCATGGCAATATCAACGACATGAGGGAGCATATGATTAGTTTTGCCCTGCCCGTCTGCCATTTTAGAACTTAATAGAAAGAGGGAGTCACATTTTCTTATAAGGGAATTCCAGGGTTGGGCCCTTAGAGCACTTGGTTCTTGGTTGGTTTGCTAAGGTTCATCATCATATACAGAGAAATTCAAATCACTAGTTTCCTCGCCTGAAGAACTTTCCGGTGATGTGACCAGATTTTCCAGGGAAAGGGCTGGCGGACAAGTCTGCATCTGAGGCTGAAGTCTGGTCATCACTTCCTATGGAATGTTGAGTTTGAGGCCCTTGCATGGATTCAGAAGAGAACCCTTGTTGTCGGACTAGGCGCTGTCAGATTCATCTGCCAAAGCAGCAGAGTTTGATGTGATATTTGGTTTAGGGGTGGACAGAAGGGACTGAGCCAGAGTAACTGTACTTTCAGGGGCTGTATTAATGGCAGCCTCATGTGGGGCTACAGGCTCCATTACAACCTTTGCTGAGGGACAATCTTCTTGCCGAAAAATGAAGAAATGTCGGTTGGGTCGCCATCTGAATCTGTTTAAAATCTTTTTTCCCCTCCTTTGTGCGTGGGGGCAGAGAGGTGCCAGTTTGTTTGTTAGTAGTGCTGAATGCCCATTTTCCCACAGTCATCCTGGCACTGCACAGGCCTGCCCTGCAGGGCTTATTTCCTTCATTTTTGCTGGCATAATAGATGTATTATTCCTAGCAGAAGCAGAAATTACAGGCAAAAAAGATGGTCCCAGGCAGAAGAAAACCACCAGTTAGTCTAAGGAAATTAAAGTGGGTGCCACGGATCCTCGAGCTACTCGAGCCCGATTTGTTTGAAAGGTGTATGCAAAGGGGGGGGAGTCGGCAGGAAGGCAGGTTATGCAAAGCATACTGTGTTACAAAGTGCAAAGATGAGTAGGAAACCTTAAACCTTAGACCTGACAGATCCGGAGAATAGTTGTATTGCATCCACCACAGGAGGAGCCTCACACAGCCGACAGATCGATTTTTCAGTCTCACTGAATGGAATGGGTCCCAAGGGGGCTTACCGTCATTGGCCCAGCCAGCCTCCCGTGGACCATGGCAGACTACTTTCACGCCACTTCCTGCTCCGCGTTCCGCAGGACTGGGTTTTTTAGGTACTGTAAGCCCACACAGTCAGAAGCCACACCTCCAGGGATACATACAGCAGAGAGACTCCGGCAGCACTGGCAGACCACTTCCATTCCACTTCCCGCTCTGTGTTTTGCAGGATTGGGGGTTTTTAGGTACTGCAAGCCCACACAGTCAGAGGCCAAACCTCTAGGGATACATAGAGCAGAGGGACTCTGGCAGCAATGGCAAACCATTTCAATGCCACTTCCCGCAATATATGATAGTTCTTTTATAACATGCTTAATACCTGGGATCGGTTCTAAGCGCAAGACTGGGATTCAAACCTGTGTTGATATGCGTTGCCTTGCTTCCAAAACAAACGCCTTGCCCCTGACCTATCATCGCAGCCCCCTACATCTCTCCTTCACTAGCTCTGCCATGAAACTTGCAGGGTTCATGATGCAGGCACCTCAAAATTGTGATTGATGGATTAGATATTATGAAATGATAGCATGCCGCTCTCTGTGTAGTCAATTTGCTTTTGGGCTTTTCAAGGATGGCAAAAAATGCATGTTTAACATATAATATAACTGAACAGGCCATTGTTATACTGGCCGACTTCTCAATTGCAAAAGCTGTTGCAGCCAATGCTTGCTCCTGTGAGTAATGACCTCTCATTACTGGATCTAAGATCCCCCTGTAAAAATGCCTGTGGTTTGTATCCCATTTATGTTTTCTGTGCGACAGCAGCCATCCTAACAAATCCATTTGAATGGGAAAACAAGAAAAAACACCATTGTAATCTGGGTTCCCTAAAACAAGAGCTGTGCTTATTGTTTATTTTAATTCATCAAAGGGACTTATCTCACCTGTCCATGCAAAATCATCCTTGACTTTCTGTTTTTCTTTCAGTCCTTCTAAAAGGGGTCAAACATGTGTGCTGTAGTCAAAGACCAATACACGACATTAATTGCAGAGTCACAAACACTGCTGCTATTCTTTTACTGTATTTTTCCAGGGCCTATTGGTAATAGCTTCTTCTCTATCAGATGTCACCTTCCTCCCCTCTTTTGATATCATGTGCTTATGTACAATACTTCTTTTTGACAATATTGAAATTTATCCTTGTCTACTGTATTCCCTTTTTCAGCCAGTCCTGTTAATAATTTCACAGAGTCTTTCCTACAGTTTTCCTCTGTGTTGCTGCACACTAGCAAGGTCATTTACATACTATGACTGTTTTATCCAACTGTACATTTACCAGATTCATCGCTAGCGCCCTATTGAAAACACTAGGGTATTCAGAGTACCCCTGTGGGAGGCTACTGTGCTGTAATCTTATTCCTCGATAATTAAACGCGGTCAAATATTGTAAATGTTCATGCAGGGGGGAAAAAGAAAAAAACATTTTTCAAATCAATCACTGTAAAGTACTGAGCTCTAGGGAGTATGCTACATCATATCGTTGCTAGATTTGGCACTAGTGGGAATTCAGCCTCAATAATATTATTTAGTGGGCCCAAAACTTGTATGAATCTCCAAGACCCTGCTTTTGCCTTTTTTATTAGATACACTGCCATATTACATGGCAATTCTGTGTTGCACCACGGCGGCAATAGTTTCATAAATACCCTTGCCAGTTTCATTTGACATGGGATACTGTTTTACTCATGGTAAAATGGATCCTTTCTTCAGTTTTATTTTGACTGGACCTACCCCTTTTAGTAAGCCATCATATGGACTGCTGGTCCAAAATGAACTCAGCACCTTTGCCAAGTAATCCTGCAAAAGTGATGGTGGTTTCCTCACCAACTATATAAATTGCGGAAACTCCCTACTCTCTATTTGCAACTGGTGTGTAATACAGATGTTAACTACTCCTTCATCATCAGCTCCATGCAATATCACTCTGTCCTCTCTCACTATTGGTGCTTCTAGTTCACTTGAAATATAATACCCTTCTACGATATCTGTGGGTACCTCGGGTCTAGAAGAAATCTGTGGGTAATTTCAATAATTTGTCCTGAATTCATGGAAGCCATGCCAATAGCACTTGTACTACATACATGAATACCTCTGGGTTTAGCTTTACCCCTCTGTGTGCCTGCTGACCATGGAAGACTCTTATAAAATCACACGCATTCACATAGTGAATACCTGGTGTTGAACATACTATCCTCTTTCAGTAAAAGAGATTGTCATGTTTAGTTTGTTCATCAACTCTCTCCCAAGTGTTAACCAGTGTTCTCTGAGAATATAGTAATGGCATAGCCATTTCATGTTCTCCTATTGTTATGGGCAATTTATCTGTAAAATGAACCATTGTCATAGCCCCAGAGAATCCTTGTGTGTCCATTGATATTCCCGACATTGGAAACATTGCCCCTTTAACACAGGATCTCATTGACCCAGTGTCAACCAAGAAGAAAAAAATGTTGTCGCCTATGGACAGCCCAACCCTCGGTTCCTCTTTTGGGTCTGGGGTAATCAATAGAATTGGGCACATCAGGTCACTCTGTGGGCTGACCTATCGTGGATATATGGAGAAAATGTTCCCAATTAGGGAACTCACGACCCCTGCACACTGTCAAATGTATGGAAATCCAGACTAACAATTTAGAATTCAGTTGTAATGTTTCAATTTGGTTTAGCATAATGAGCATACAAAACGAAACATATAATTATTTGCAATTTTCAAAAAATTACAGTAGATTGTTTATCACAATAATCTTCTGTTTATTCATGATGATGATACAGTGAGGGCTCAATGCGTTTCGAGTGTGAAATACTCTTCATCAGGGGCATTAGTGATTCTATTGAAAAAGTACATATAGAACATATTTTAGTTAATTTCTCCTCTGCACCTTGAATTATACTAAAAAATAAATCATACCTCTAGTTAATCACCAACTTAAATTAGAAAAACATCACCCTTTGGAAAAAAAAGGGTGTGCATAGTGTTTAAACAACCCTTGGTTTCTATTGTGAATATATGCTCAGTCCTGTTCCAGTAAAGGGATTCCCTCCCCCCTACTTTAGGTCCCGGCGGTGCTTGCAGCAATATGTTTGCATCCCATTGTGCTATTGTCATCTGTGGTATTTGTGGTTGTACATGTGCTTGCTGTATCTGAGGCTGTGCCACCTGCTGCGTTTGATGTATTTGTGGCTGCACTGCTGGTTGTGTTTGCTGTATTTGCTGCACCTGTGTCTGAGTTGGTTGATACTGTGTATAATCTTGGGCATTGTAATCTTGCTGTGTGGTCCTATAGGGTAGTGGATGTGGATATGTGGACCCCCCTCTTTGTACAAATTGCTGCCAAATGTGTTGCATTCCTCCCCTACTTCTGCAAACCCGTGCAATGTGTCCTACTTTTCCACATGTCCAAGACTGTGCTCCAAATCCACCAAATTGTGGCTGCCCTCCATTAAACACTCAAGTTTGTGGTGCTTGTAATCCAAACCCTCTTCATCTTGGTGCAGATCCCCTCCCCAGTGGATAATAATTATATTCTCCTCTTCCCACAAAATGTCCATTCAAACATGGTGGCATTTGTTGTGCTTCCCGTACACTATGGTTGTCCCCAACAGTTGTTAGTAGTGCTCATTCTACTGCCAATTTTGACAATTTCTTTTGTACCAGCTTTGTTTCCTGTATATTTCTTTCATCAACCTTCTTTCTGCCTTTCTCTTGTTTTAATCTACAATGATGAACAATGTTCAATTGTATTGCAGTCAAAGGATTTTCCTCAATCCCCACAATTTTCTTTAACTGCCTTTGTACCTCTTCAGGGAGTCCCTGAAATAAAATGTGATAAAAAATGTACATTTTTCTCTCAAGCTACCCTCATTTATAAACACCACTTCTCCTGTATGTCATATATATATATATATATATATATATATATATATATATATATATATATATATATATATATATATATATATATATATATATATATTACACAGCCCACGGTAGTGGCTGTGTAGTTATGGTTAAGTTGCTAAACCCATAGGAAGAACATTTTTGGGTGGGGGTATAACTTCACTCCCCCCCTGGACGAATCTTCACCAAACTGTGCAGAAAAAGTATATGCTGGCCCACACTGAATTGTCTTGCAAAGTTTGGTGAGGTTTGGCCAAGGGGGGGGGCAAAGTTATAGGGGGGTCCCAAAATTTCTTTTTTTCCCATATACATAATGGGAAAACATTTCTGTCGTGCCTAGAGCCCAAACCGCTAGACCGATTTTCACCAAATGTGTGGCAGGAGTGGCGGCTTGGTCCAGAGAGTGTGCTTTTATTAATTTGGTGTAAATCTGTCCAGTAGTTTGTTTTTAAATGAACAAAACGTAAAGCAAATACATTTGTGATATCTATGTCCGCTCTGCAGACACACTTCCCTGTTCGCTCCGCGGACAGGACACTGATTGGATAATCAGATTGCGTCACTCAATGTGTTGTCTGATTGGATGGGATGAGGCGTGAGGTGCGTCACATTGTTTCGATGCGCCTGCCATATTGGATGTGCAGACATGCGCTGGAAGTGAGCATAAATCCAATTTTGGGGAGGGTGTTGGTGTGTATGAGTGCTTGGAGAGGGTGGGGGAGTAAGAAATGGGTCAAATGCTGTATTTGTTTAGGTGGGAGAAGGCTGTGATGTGTTTGCAATGTCCGCGGTCACCGCGGTTGTCTGCGAACATACTAACATTCGGACATACTAACACTGGGCGCACTACTGGCTATTTTACTTTAGTATGATGTTGGTTTTGGGTCGTTAGAAGAGCATTGGGTGAAGAGGGTATGTATTGAAGAGTTTGTATGTTGGTTGTAATTATTTTTTAGAATGTTAATTGAAATGGATAGTTTTGAGGTCGATGTATTACGTTTTTGGGTTGTGGCCATTTGGTAGGTGTTTGTTTCTATGGGTGTGTTATGCTGCGGTGATAGTGGCCAGGGCCTAGAGTCTTGGGTGCATGGCCAAATTATGTAGGCCGTAGGACAAGACTCTAGGCCCTGGCCACAACCACTGCACTCTACAATGCTAACAAACATTTTGATTGTGGTATGTGGGCTGCTTAGGGTATATGTTTTAAAAAATGTGAGTACTGATTTCTGTGGTGCTTGGAGATGGGAGAGTCTGAAATAAAGGGTTGCAAGGAAGGACCTGGTGCTGGTGTTGCAGACTGTAGGATAGGGGTGAGATGTTGTATTTCTTGCTTTACAATACTGTACATAGTTGTAGATGATGTGATAGATATGACTGCAACTGTGCTTAGTTGAATGCTGTTGTGAAATATAGAAGGGAATAGGCAACCAGCTGGAATGAGAGAGCTGTCTAGATTGGAAGAACAATTGTAGAGGCAGTGGTGTTGTTTCAGCTGGGAGCCTTTGAAATGATATTGTCTATCTGTCTGCAAGATGCATGTACTCATCCTGGCTGCGTGTAATTTTATAACACACTAGAAAGCCTTTTTCCATAATTATACTGTTATTTCTCCCATCTTTTAACATGAAATTACACTTTGTTAGATAGCTGTGTGTGTTGTGTCTGATTACTAATATAGTCATTCGTAAAGGAATTTGAAATGATAGAATGTATGTGAAATATGCAGAATGAATAGAAAGGAAATATTATATACATCTTATGCACTATAATGCATTAAATGCTATCATGGTTGAGATGCGGTTAAATGCATGGCAGTGGTTAAAGAAATGATAGAATGAATGAAGAAAAACAGTTTGCACATTGCAGTTAATAATATGGGTAAAAATAAATTGGAGAGCAGACAACTTTTCAAGTGACACAATCATGGTAGATGGGAGAAATGACAGTAAGCTCGTTTTACAGGTTACACAGGGTAAGTGGCAGTTACTCTGGTTATATTCATTTATACAAGAGATGTACATGTACCATATATGCCAATCCTCCCGATTTCGGCGGGAGACTTTCGATTTTTCCATGAAAAATATTGTTATTTTTCACGTTCTCCCGCCATAAATACATCTTTGCCAAATGCATTCTTGTGACACACATGTTATCTCACGATTTTTTGGAGGAAATGTCTCTCCCAGGTGGGTCGTAATGTTGGCATGTATGATGTACTGTGCAAACAATATTCATACCTGTACTTTGTGTTCATGCATGTGGATGTGCATGAATCTGCAAGTAGAAATGTTGGACAGTTTACTAGTAGTTGCTGTAGGTGCTTTGTATTCACAGCGCAATTGTACTCAGAGTGATCAAAAGTACATCTAAAGTGCTGAATTGTGATGATGGAGTTAGATGCAGAGGTCTTGCATGTGATTAGTGGATGGTTGTGTGACTGCTTAGCAGTAGCAAATGAGGGAATGGTGCAGAAAGTGAAGTGGAAAGGGTAGAATGGCTATTCCGCTATGTTACATATGCTATATAATTGGACTGTTAGTGTCTTACATACAGTTTCATTTCTTATTTATTATTGGGTGTCAGTCTTAGCAGTGCACGGTGGTGGTGTGAGATATGGTTGCTTAGCTTACCATAACTGCTGAATTTCAGGGGTTTTTCGATTTTACTTGTAACCATAACGTCCTTTTAACAATGTTTTTTTTCTGAATTTCATAGGTTTTTATTAGTGCAACTTAACCATAACCTCCCTTTAACAAAGTTTTTTCATTGAATATATATATATATATATATATATATATATATATATATATATATATATATATATATATATATATATAATGAAACAGCATTGTTAAGGGGATGTTATGGTTAAGTTGTGCTAATAAAAGCCTATGAAATTCACTGAAAAAACGTTGATAAAGGGACATTATGGTTAAGTTGGACTCAAAAACCTATGAAATTCAATGAAAAAACTTTGTTAAGGGGACATTATGGTTAAGTCGCACTACTAAAAACCTATCAAATTCAGTGAAAATGTTTCCATTCAGACTTTACGAAAACATGTATATCTCGATCTATAATCGTTTTGCAAACCTTTGTGTAGATTTGTCAATTGGCATCACATTTATAAGCCTTAACAACATTTTGGGACCCCCCTCTAATTTTGCCACCTCTTGACAGAATCCCACCAAACTTTGCAAACTCAGTCAGAATCAGGTCAGGAATGATATTGCAAAATTTCATGCATGCAATTTCATTAAGTGGTGCCAAAGTTATAAGCCATCCAAGAACTGATTTTTCACCAATCATGTAATGCTGAAGTGTCCACGAACTTCTCAGGGCTGTTTGCGAACATCCGAACCGTTGGCAGTCTTTTGCTGTGAAAAATGCTGTTTTTTTTGCTTCTTGCAGCCATATCCCATCCCATCCTGATCACACCTCACCTCCCCAGAGATTCTTTGTTAAGTTTGACAAGTGCAATGTTTTGTTTTCTAATATGTTTCCAAAAATCTGACACACTTCACGCTTTTCACCATCCTATCAGTGGGCGCGTCCAATGTCCCCGGACACCAAGTTGCCTTCTAAGCCAATCGGAGTCCTGTCCGTGGAGCAGACAAAGATATCACTAATTTTTTGGGACCTACTTTTTGGTCGTTTTAAAAATAAGTACACCAAGTACTGTTTACTGATCGGGAACCCGTCATCGTGGATCACGACTCTATCAGCTGTTTCCAGCGCTCCGCATTGAACGCGGGAACGCTGCTCCCTATTCTGTGCTGTGTTGCCGAGCGCCCATAAGGAGGACGTCTTTCACAGCAACACCGCCTTGCCTGGATGGTAGAAACAGTAAAAGGCGCCAAACACGCTGACTCCTCCTCCCGGAGTACATCGCCTCGTTCTGATAGTATAAAAACATTGACTCCAGCGCACCCGCGCTGCGCACCAAGTACACCAAGTACTGTTTACTGATCGGGAACCCGTCATCGTGGATCACGACTCTATCAGCTGTTTCCAGCGCTCCGCATTGAACGCGGGAACGCTGCTCCCTGTTCTGTGCCGTGTTGCCGAGCGCCCATAAGGAGGACGTCTTTCACAGCAACACCGCCTTGCCTGGATGGTAGAAACAGTAAAAGGTGACTGAATACTCTCAATCGAGCTCGCAACAGCACGTCAGATTAGCTCCCTGTTTAAACACGCGCCAATTTTGATTGTTTTTTTTCCTTTCTTCTTTTCCCCTTACTGTTTATGTTAAAGGCGCCAAACACGCTGACTCCTCCTCCCGGAGTACATCGCCTCGTTCTGATAGTATAAAAACATTGACTCCAGCGCACCCGCGCTGCGCACCAAGTACACCAAGTACTGTTTACGGTTCACGGTGCGCGGCGTGGGTGCGTGGAGTGCACAAAGTAATTGCTTCAATTAGAAGTAGTACGGTTACGGGACCTAAAGGTAACTGCCCTGATTTGCCCTATATTGTGTATATTTTGAGAGTATTGATTCATAACAGCTAAATTGGAACTTGTTTGATAAGTGGCTGGGTGGGAGGTCTCTGTAGAAATTTGGGCAATTTAGATTTTGTTTGGTGAACGTATATAATCATTGTGTGTGCTAAAGTTGCAGCATGGTTAAAAAGTTGAGAAATGGGAAAAGGTGCCTAAATGGGTCTCCCTCCACCTTAAGCGAAGGAAATGTTTCAGTTGAAGAAGATGTTTATGAATTGCTAAACCAGACAAAAAAAAAGGGCAAACGTGTTAATATTAGTGCCAGTGAATTTGTTGTTTCCATAGCAGCCTCGAGGAAAATAGTACCTGCAACGAGCCTGAGTAATATGAAGTCTGTATCAGAAAATAGCACACTGGCCACCCTAGTCCAAACTCATAGTGATGCAAATGTGGAAATCACGTATCCCTTGAACCTTATAACCAATGTACCAATCACTGATAGCTCAATGTTGGAGGAAATGGCTGAGGGATGCAGTTCATTTACAACAGATACCTCTTTAGTTGCACCAGTGGTGCTCGCTGAACTGCATAGTAGAACTCGTCTTTCAAATGGGCCATCGACACCAGCAGTGTGTTCAGGGGGACTTAGAGAACAAGTCCACTTTCAAACTACAATTGCAGATAATCTAAATCAGCTAGCAGAAACAAGGTTGAATGATATTGGCTGGGTATCAAAAGGGAAAATGCAAAATGCGAGCTCACCTGCGAATGAGCTAAAGGAAAACTTAACAGATATGACTTACCCACATTCTCCGGTCATTGGCTCTGATACAGTCATGACTAAATCAACCTTAGATGTACCTCGCCAAACAAATTCCTCACTTCCCTTATTTCCCCTGGAAGATACATTAGTGGATCTTAATCAACAAGAACTACAGAATTTTACAGTATTGACAAGAATTCTGAACTTGTTGGACAAAGGACATGAATTTACACATGGAGCAATTGGTGCCCTGAGTCTAGCCACCTCAGAACTAAATGCCAAACTGAGCAGAATAGAGGGATTTTTGATGGCGCAAGATAAATGCCATTCTTTTTGGGCTGATCAAGTACTTAAGAAAAAAACAAAACAAGAAAATATGCTGACAAAACCCAAGTCCGAGGCAAATGAGGGGAGGGTGTCCTTGTTAAAGTCGCAATCAACGCAAACGATCTCTTGTGATGAAATTGACATTACTGATATCGATACAAGGGCTAATGCCATAGAACGGAGCACGAGACAGCTACCCCCATATGCTGAAATAGCCAAATTACAACATGAAAGGATATTAGTACTAGAAAAGATATTGCTCGCTGCAAATCTAGTGCCAACTGAATTTAGGGGGGAGACACTTGCTGTCCACGATGAAATTAAACAACCTACACCAACAATCACTCCGGATAGTCCTTCTGCCCTTACAGATCTGATTGATCTTAACGAATGCTGCAATATAGAGCAAAATGTGTTTACTGAAGCACTGGCAGATAACGGCAACGAAAAAACTTCTACCTTTTTATGTCTCGCAAAGCTAAAAAGCTCCATGCGAGAGCTATAAAAAGGAAGATTCACGCCGGTATACAAAATGCCAATACACAGGCAGGTCCAATAGTAACAGGTATCAAAAACAAAAAAAATAATAAAAAAAATAATATCTTGTCTGCGACAGGCAACATATACAAAAAAATTTCCGATATAAAAATAAAGGATGAAACTGTTATCGATTTGACTCAATTAAATACTGAAAGTCAGGTTCTATTGGGTATAAAAAAAAATAAAGAAAAGGAGGATATATCCGTAGTGTTACAGAAACCTCCTGTTAAGAAACAAGCTCAGGGGAGTGGTATAGCAGATGTACAATCCAACGAGGCAGAGGCATTATCAACTCCGCTTCTTATCCAGACGCAGTTACAACGATTCTTTGAAAAAATGGATAAGAAAATAACATCATTATCACAACTTTCTCAAGGCGTGGCGCATAACATTGACGGTATTGATCTTGGCACTAATACTTTGTGTGTCAGTGAACAATGCGAAGTAAGCAACGCGGATAAAGATAATGCCCCCCCTCATGTCACTGCGGAGCAGAACGTACAGGCTACGTCTTGCATTTCAGAGGTTCATGTAAAAACACACCTGCTTAGTGATAGTAAAACCACAGAAAAATGTGGTGAGGGTAGAATTTTAAATGATAAAGAAATATCACAAGAAATGAAATTGGTTATGGGATGGACGGTAGATCCGACAAAGGTCGATAAACCCAACTTAAACCGTGCTTCTCTGATGAAAGTGTTCCATCAAATTCCTGCTTTACGAAATCTAGTATCGAATGACATTGACTGGATCAGACTCCCTTATGTGCCGAATTGCAGGATGCTTTGTAAATTTCATTCTGTAATGATTGCTTCTCTGATATGGAAACATGAAAAAGATTTCTTAACCCTGGGCTATGGTTTGTCATTGTATTCCTCGATGGAAGATGCTACTTGCTTTGTTGAACATCAACCATCACTAACCCAAGGTGAATTTAGTCCTGAGGTATGTGATCTGTATGAAAAGATCAGAGTTCAATCCGAATCAGTGGCACAAATCGTGACAAGCCTTGCGCGGCTTGAGCCGCTAATGAAAACCCTAACATGGGGGGCGCAAGACAAAGTAAATCTATAAGATAATGTATTAGTAATAAATTCCTGGAATTGTTGTGGATTTAGAAATTTAGTTGCATGGCACCAAAACTGTCACCAGGGGGATTTACCTGCGATAATAATAGTCCAAGAAACGATGGCTCTACATGATATCTATTTAGAGGGATATATGGCCTATAGCTCACATGCTGTGAGAGGCCAATTTGGACGTCCATCTGGCGGCCTGGCGATATTTATAAAACACGCATATTGCGTTGAAACTTGTCAAGTTTTTATATCCACTGATATTCTAGCTATTAAAATGTCATCAAGTATGCAAACATTATCAGATATATTGTTAATTGCACTTTATTGGAATCCTACCTTAATATCTATTGATAACATAATTGAAAAATTGAATCACGTGATGTCTGATGCTGTAGTAACCACTACTGATATGCAAATAATTATTGGTGGCGATTTCAATTCT
The DNA here is from genome assembly GCF_040938575.1 of Ambystoma mexicanum. Taxonomy (NCBI): domain Eukaryota; kingdom Metazoa; phylum Chordata; class Amphibia; order Caudata; family Ambystomatidae; genus Ambystoma; species Ambystoma mexicanum. The sequence continues at coordinate 670,097,333 of NC_090924.1, read as the reverse complement.
AATCTTTGTGTAACGAGCGCGTCCACTGAGAGTTCATATAATCAACATGCAATATCCGCATATGAAAGAGGACAACTGTGGACAACCTATTTCGAACTATGGGACATGCAAGTTATGCCATTTATGGATCAAGACCCATTATATACTTGGATTCGTGGCACAAAGACTTCGACTATTGATTATATTGTAATCTCAGGGGCCTTAGCAAACACATCATCAATGTGTAATATCATATCTACCCATCTCAGTGATCACTGTATTTTGGAGTGCAGGCTGGACTGTCATCTTCCAGTATACAATTCTGTATCTACTTTGTCATTATTGGAAGTAGATCGTAAAGCTATCTCAATTAGATGGAACTCAGGTCTATATAGGCATTTAAATTATTTGGTAAACAGGGACATAGACAAAACTAATATTCGAATGATGTCTAAAAAAGAATTGAACTCGTGCGAAAAGAAGAACGAACTTATGATACTTAGTCACATGAAAGTATTAGCAGCCCAAAGAAAAATTGAAAAACACAGAAATCCTGCGAGCACTTATAACGTAGCAATTGCAGTAAGGAAAAAACAGAAAAATCATGATTTACGTAAACTACTTAAAAACTATAAGTCTATAAAGTCCTATGTAAATGAAAAAAGGCACTATTGATTTGTTACAAAAATGATCTTAAACAACTTAAGTTCAATAATTATACTAAGGCAAATCAGAAAATAATCCAAGATTTGATCAAGAAAAATCCAAGGGAAGTGTGGATGGCTCTAAAAGATCCATTGTTGAAGGGCACCCCTTCGTTATGTTCAGCGGTGAGTGGAGAGGTCTGGATGGAATTATATCGGAAGAAATATGCTATGCCCTTAAAATTTAGCAATATCCAACGTCCAGACTTTATGATGGATCTCCCCTCCGTTTGCCCTTGGAGTATAGGCGATATTGAACAAGCAATAGGGAAATTGAAATCTTCCAAAGCCGCGGGTCCGGATGGGATTCCTCCTTGTGTTATAAAAGATGACCCGAGGCTTTGGTCTGAAATCATATTAAGGCGATTGGAATCGGTATTTCAAACGAAAACTGTACCAGATTCATGGCTTTCGGCAATTGTGATTCTGTTACACAAAAAAGGAGCGTTGAATGATCCCAACAACTTCAGGCCGATAGCACTCATAGATGTCTCAGCGAAAATTTTCGCTGCCTTAATCTTGAAGGACTTAAATGCATTCATTGAAAAACATAAGATCATGTCTAGATGCCAAACAGGTTTCCGAAAGGGAATGGGCACTCATCTCAACGCAATCATAATGATGCATTTATTGAAGCTTGCTAGGCAAAAAAATCATGGACCGATCTATATGGCCCTGCTAGATATATCTGGGGCATTCGACTCTGTAATAAGAGAAATATTGTGGCAAAAAATGAGAGAGTTACACATACCATCTGGAATTATCGCTATGTTAGCACTCTTACATACTAATACCTCTTATATGATAAAGATCGACAATACTGGTCTATTAACTCCGCCGATTTCCACACATATAGGCGTGAAACAAGGATGTAACCTTGCTGCCACACTTTTTAACTTATATCTTATTGAGATTGACAATATATGGTCCAATTGTAATTCATTTGCGGTTAAACTGGGTGAGTTACGTCTTGAATGGCTCGCTTTTGCGGATGATCTCATTTTGTTTGACATAACCCCTTTTGGTCTTCAAAATAAATTGGAATCCTTAGTTAAATTCTGTGATACTCATAATCTGGTTTTAAACCCAAATAAATCTAATATTCTGATCTTTACAAACAAGAGAAAGCTCGTTAGGTATCAATGGAGTATTAAAGGGTTGCTCATACCCCATGCCTTGGGTATGCTATATTTAGGCTATAATTTAAGCAATTCAGATTCAACTGTTAAATGGCAGGTCGAAATGGCTGTGAAAGCAGCCCCATTAATTGCACAGATGAAACTAATATACGTAAAGATCTGTCAATTTTCTCTACTTCCATTGATTGAGTTCTACACACTTAAAGTTGAAGCAATAATTATTTACGGCTTAGACCTATGTTCATTAGAAATCGGGAATATCCTGAATAAACTACAGGGTAAAATTTGGAAAGAAGTTCTACATTTACCGCCATCTCTTCCAAATGTAATAATTATTCATGAACTCGGACTTAAGTCTCTTGCATATAGGTATTTATGGCGTAAACTTAATAGCTATGCCAAAATGTTGGACCCTGTGGCAAACTCTTTATATGAAGATCTTGGAAAAATGCTTAAGCAAGGTATGCCTAAATCTGTTTATGTTGTTGGTCAATGTTGCCAAAAAAATTTGATAGAGATAGCAATGGATACAGAAGATTTAATCAATCGGCCTCAAATTGTGAAGAGTAAATTATTTCAGCATGACTGGGCAATGACAGCCGATAAAATCGGCAAGTATCCAGCATACATGGAATATGCAAAATTTCGCCATAACCAGAAACCACTGATTCCTTATATTAGGCAAGTTGCTAGCCAAAAGATACGAATAACATATATGCGTTTCAGATTTAATCTGTTTCTAACAAAAGAACGAACAAAATCCTGGCAGAACACCGAATCATTACATGTAGATACCTGTAGATTTTGTAAGGGCAAATCGTTTGAAAATTTGAAGCATCTTGTGATTTATTGCACTTACTTTGCAAAGGAATGCCTAAGATATTTAGGTAATTATGTGGATACATCATCAAAGCAGAAATCCGAACTATTGTGGTTACAATGTATGTGGGGGCATAGGCAATCATTGATTATTGATTTATATTTTTTTCTATCTGTGATAGAGCAGAAGTTGGAAAGTATTAAAATTATGTCTGTATGAAGTGCTAAGTTCGAAGCTCTGATATGATGATATGAATTGCTAATTGTAAATATCATGCGGGAAGGTCTAGTGCTGATAGGATATATGTTACTTATATGAACTATGGCCAAACCGAAATTTTTTTAATTAAGTCTTCAGTATATTGCTATTTTTATTGTTTTGTATCTTGTATTATATTTTTTCTTTGTTTTTAGACTTTTTTTGTTTGTTACGTATGAATTTGACTTGTATATAACAGAATATGATTTTAAACCAATGTTGTAAAGATTTTGACATCGAAAAACAACAATAAATAAAAAATAAAAAAATAAAAAAATAAAAAAAAATAGTGGACGGATTGGCACCAAATTTATAAAAGCACACTTTCGGGACCAGGCCTGCTCCTGCCGCAAATTTGGTGAAAATCCATCCAGCAGTTTGGGCTGTAGGCATGAGAAAAGTTTATTTATCCATTCAGTCTAGGGAAAAAAATACATTTTGGGACCCCCCCATAACTTTGCCCCCCCCTTTGACTAAACCTTACCAAACTTTGCATAATAATTCAGAGTGGGCCATATACTTTGTTTGCAAAGTTTGGTGAGGATTTGTCCGGGGGAACGAAGTTATAAGCCACCCAAAAAGTGTTCTTCCTATGGTTTTAGCAACTTAACCATAGCTACATGGCCACTACCGCAGGCCATATAATAAACAGCTGGGTCTTTAGCTAGACCCATGTTTTGTGCCATTATCGTACTCATATCTGATGTGTGTGGAAATTGTATTCTGAAGGCCCTCCAAATATCTGCTCGACAATTGATAAAATGCGCTCCATCATGTCTCATGTTTTGGGCTGTCACCCCCGGGTACCCTACCAATTTCCAAATGTCTTTTGAAAGTTTTTCCCCAATATAGCAGCAAACAAGCTTTTCATGTCTCCTACCACCAAAGCCATGCCTGTCTTTTCCCTTTTTGACTCATAAATCCACTTCCATGCACCTGCGGTAAGCAATGGTAATTTGCAAATTAAATTATTTTATCTGCTTGGGGCCATGGTGTGTATTGTGCCAGTCCTCTACCTTTCTGTAATTAAGGGAATTGTGTCGGTCTGGTTCTGCACGCAAGTGCAGCCACACTATTTGTCTTCTTTGGTGCTACTGTCATGAAAACCTTTATATGGCCCGGGAAATCTCTTAGCCTATTTACAATGCCAAAAGATCCACTGAAGCCAACTGGAGAAAGTCCCCTTCACTACCGAATAAGAAAAAGTTCTCTACTACCGCTGCTTCCTACAAAGCTGCCATTTACAATACCAAAAGAGAGATATACAACGCCAGAATTCAGAATGAAAAATCTGGTCCTGAAGAGCTCTTTTCATTTCTAAAGGTTAGAGTCTCCGGGTCCACCTACAGAAAGCTGCACTAAAGATAAGCCATGGTGTGCAAACATCCAGAAAGCCTTATCAGACAAAATAGCCTTACTGTAAGCCAAAATTGAAACCAAAAAAATAGCCTAGCTCCTAACGCCCACTCTCACATACCGCCTGTCCCACATCCTCCCTCGTGCCACCCGTTCTACTTCTCCCCTGTCACCACTGAAGAAGTGGAAAATATCATCTTGGTCCTCAAACCCTTTAGCTGCCAGTGAGATACTTGCCTAGCCTCCGTTTTCAAGGAGAGAGCTAAAGAGTTATCAACATTCATCACTGCATTCATCAACTCATCCTTCAAAAGTTGCTCAGTACCCAGCAATCCCAAAGAGGCATGGGTCATGCCCTTCCTCAAAAATCCCAACGTAGACCCAAACATACCTACCAACTACAGGTCCATTACAGCAGTCCCATTCCTCCTTAAGAAACTAGATAGAGCAGCCTATCTCCAAATCCAAAAACACTTGGAAGACCACAACCTTCTTGGCCTGCGACAGTCCGGCTTCAGACCTAGGCACAGTACTGATACAGACCTCCTGGATTTAAAAATCAAAATGGACGAAGCCAAAGACAAGGGTAAGCTTGCTATCCTCCTACTGTTGGATCTCTCTGCAGCATTTGATATTGTCGACCATCAGATCCTGAACAAATATCTGTCCACTGCTGCAGCATTCTCACCAAAAACTGCTCGCTGGATCCAATCCTTCCTCACAAATAGAACAACAAGGGTCTTTGTACCCTCAGCGTCTGTGGAACCTGTACCTATCCACTGTTGAGTCCCTCAGGGCTCCTGTGTTTCACCCACGCTCTATAATATCTTCACTAAGCTCTTCTTTGACTGTCTTGGCAACCTGGGTGTCACCTAAACAAACTATGCAGATGACACCCATGTCCTCATTACTCTCACTGGTTGCTACGAGAAAGATTCCAAAAAGCTAAATAAAATCTACAGTGAAATGCAGGTCTGGATGGCTACCCATAGCCAATGTCCAAACTACGATAAGACAGAACCTCTGACCGTTGACTCCCAAGTCGGTCTGAATAAACTTGACCCATGCTACAAAACCTTCAATAAAGTGGCCAAGGATTTCAAAACTCTAGGCATTTACCGAGACTCCACCCTCTCCTTCAATAAACAACTCAATGCTACAGCCTCTACAACCGCCTACAACAACAAACTAATCAATGCCTGCAAACCCTTTTCCTCCATGAATAGCTGCCTCACACTAGCAAGGGCCTTGATCTTATCCTGGACTACTATAACACACTACTCTTAGGCACCACTGATCACAACCTAAATAGGCTACAAGTGCTTCAGAACAACACCCTTAGATCCGCACTGAATATCCCGAATCCCAACCATATCTCTGCCATTAGACGTGACACTCATTGGTTACCAGTACGTGACAGAATCATGCTGCACACTCTTGTCGTCAACCATAAATGCCTATCATATTCTGCCACTAAATATATGACTGATACATTCTCGAAGAACCACTCATCCGGACCAACTAGACCTATTAGATCATACCTACATTGCCTTAACATCCGCAAGTTCAAACTGAAAACTGCAGGGGGTCTAGTTTCCCGGTTTTAGTGGCCAAGTACTTTAACGCCCTTCCCCCGGCCATCAGAGCTGAACCATCCTTCTGGACTTTCAGATCCAAAGTGAAAGAATGGCTTTTTGCCCAGCAAAACTAGCTCACTCCTCAGCCACCTCCGAACTGAATCAACCAGCTCCAGCGTGTTGCTGTTGATCCCACTCACACTATCTCCATCTTCGATGAAACTAGTATTCCTGTCCCTTATTGTGTCAACTTCTATAACACCACTTCTCTCCCTATTACCACTGCTCATCAGCCTGGGAGTACTGTTTCCTGGCTTACTGTATTTGATGCCATGCTGTTTTGATGTTGATCATTCTGTAACCTGGTCCTCTTGCCTTTGTCACTGACCTGCAACTGTGCCTGTAACAAATCACCTATGTTCAAGCACCCCGATACCTCATGGTTAGTTGCGCTCTACAAGTAATAAACTAAACTAAACTAAACATGGGGTTCTCTCTTCTGCATTTATTAAGTGCATCCCCAGAAAACTGACATTTCTACTTGGCTCTGGCCTCATCACTGGTTCTTTAAACTCTGTCCAATCTATCTCTCTCCTTACTCGTGTGCCCGTAGATGGGGCTTGTGCAGCTTCCCCTTCCACACTCTCTCCTCATCATCTTCCCATTCTGACTGTCTTTCCTCTTCTTCTTCTTTCTCATCCCTTTCTTTATCTTCTAGACTTCTAAGGGACTCTCTCACATATGTCTTACTCATTATCTCCTCCACTAAATGTCTTGCTCCAACTTTGTGGAGGCATCTCTCGACCCTCTCTTGTACGGGTGTCATCTCACCTGCTCCTGTCTAGACTGTCACTATTTCTTCTTATAACATCTTCTCCTTCTCTGTCTGACAGTGTGTGGCTGTGAATTATGTTAGCAATTTCCTTTCATCATCTCTCCCTCTCTTTCTCTCATTGTCTTTCTCTCCCTCTCTCTTCCTGCATCTCTTTTCTCTTTCTCTGCCATCCCCTTATCTCCTTTCTCTTTCTCTCTCTTTCCCCAATCTTTTCTCCTTTTCTTGTTCCTGTCTTTTTTCCTTCTCTTTATCCTCCCTTTTTCTATCTTCCTATTCTTCCATTTCTTACCTTCTATTTAGATTCATCAATCCCTTTCTATCTCGTTTGAGTATTATCTGACCTCCTATTCATTTAGCTGACACAATTGTTGCATCATCCCTTCCTCTCTGTATTCCTCTCGCTCTTTGACCTTCTTCCTATGCTTCTGTTAGCATTGCTTGCAAACTACACTGTGCATCATATTCTACCTGCAATTATAATGGTCTTTGCTGCTCACTTTCTCGCTTCTTATAGCATTTGGAATGTTTTACGTAAGTAGAAGGAATCATGGTGGAATTGACCATAATCGATTTCGCCCGCAATTTGAATTCGGTAAAACAACCCAAAAATGATTCACAACCGAAATGCAACCCCTCAACCCCCCTACTTACCTTTTTGCTAGCTGCCCCCACTGCCACTTCTCCTATACCCCTATAGCATCAGTTTCGTCCCTCTCACGCGGGTTAGACGCTGCAGGTTTCTTTTTTCTTTTTTTCCTTCTTTTCTTTGGGGGGTCCTCTGCTTCCAATGTCAAGGGAGCAGGGGACACCCTCTCAGCCCCCGAAATGCATAATACTGAACATGGGGAGCATGGGACACCCCTGCATACTCCACTCATTGTGTTCAGTATTTTGGGCTTTGGATTAATTGTAGTGGCTGAATTCGGTCAAATGCTCAATGAGAAAATTTGCATTCAATTTGGGGTTTTCCTTCTTATGCTGTTGTAATCACTATATGCTGGTATTTCATGTGTGGGGTTGGTGTATCCTACAGCAACCTTTATTAGGTATCGTCCCTGTACAGTCGAGCACATATTGCTCGTCTGAGGAGGAGGTGGAGGCGTGGCCTGTGTGTGTGTGTGTCCTTCTTAATGCTGTTTAAGAATCCAGTCTTTCTTGCTCTTTTCCACTACCACCTCCTCGATCATTTTCCGTAGCGTGAGTCTGTTCTTTAATTGTTTTCCCTTTTGTGTGTCAAGTAAATATGTGGACATGTGTTGCAGCACCTCTTTCGAATTAGTAACGTCTTGAGGCCAAGGCATTAACATCTTGCCAGCCATATTTTCAACCCACTGAATGTGGTATTTGAGGATCTTGTGCTTATATCTGGGAAGTAACTTACACAAATGTACAATGGGGTGTCCGCCATAATAATATAAAACACCAATAATCAATAAACACCTCTTCAACCATCGGTCACCTTGTCACTGCTTTTCGTACCCCTTCTTTAAAAGGTGTTTAAAAGGTGTTTTCCATCATTAACACACCCACTTCTCTCTCCCAGACCGCATGTCCTAAATCCCCCTCCTGAGCACCACAAAAATGCTGCTCACACTCCAAACCACTTGTCCTTGTCAACAACACAAATTCACTCCTCTAGTAACACACCAAAATACCTATATTACTCTATGCTATACCACAACAAATAAAATGGATCCAACAATCATTAACATAAATCAAAATACAGCTGTCTTCCCATTATATGCGGGGGAACCTTCTCTTTAATTCTCTGCTGCTAAGAGAGGTTTACTGCGTGGTCTTTCCCGACCTTTGTTGGACATTTTCACTCTCATAATATCTCCAAAATCTTACAAATCAACAATATATAAAACCTAAATCCCCATTTTGCTGTGCACAGTTTATACTCAAATCCATGGATTCCCTGTGGGTCTTTGGCATCAAGCCTCCTCTATCTGCCTGTTCCATTCCCTGAGCCCAGCGGGGCAGCCTGTGAGACCAGAAAGAACTTTTCATCAATGAGGGTACCTGCTGACTTCTCTTCTTAGATGCGCCTTATTCTACTCTCCACACGTGGTCTGTCATCATCTGTGCTGGGGCCTGAATATGGGCTACAGGGTTGTGTCAGTGGTAAGGAGGGAGATGTGTTATAATCTGTGCTGGGGCCTGATCATGGGCTATGTGTTGTTATGAGAGTAGTGATGTCACTGACAGAGTATGTGGAGTGTTGGTGTATGTTTGTAGTGCTGGGTTCCATGGGAAGTCAGTTGGACCTTATGAGTGGTGCTGGGTGGATGTCCCAGTGCTTTCTCTACTGTACAACTACAGAGAATAAACTTACATGTAAACTAACCTCTTGGTTCCTCGCTCCGTGTGGATGGTGACTTTGTTTACATCACTGTCCTCGCTGTCCAAGGGGAATGGCAAGGAATCCTCAATAGTCTGCAACACTCCTAGGGAACCATCCTCTGCTATCAAATGTAGAGACAGGCCCCAATTCATCAAACTTAGTCAAATCAATACTCAAGAATGGATTACTCAAAACGCATGTCAAAACACAGCTTTATTCAAAAACAGAATCTTGGCTGGTAGAGCATATAAGCAGCTCTCAACATTACATTGAGTATGAGCTGATTTTTTACTAAAAATGCATAAGCAATGATTTGATAATACGATATGAGTTGCAAAAAACGTATAAGTGGTTAGGATTGATTAATATCTTAAGATATATATTGAATACATCAGTGTTATTTTCCTCATTGACTTATACATCTCTGATGACTTCTCCTTAGCCCACCTCATCATAGATAATAGATTCACTACATCATTACATTGGCCACTAATTATTTGACATTGTTGATCATGGGCGGTGTGGCAAGAGGGATTTCTATTGGCATCCTTTGACACTTTGACAAGATGTCAAAATATGAGAAAAACCTAGTGTAGGCGGAGAGTGAAGTCAGTGGTCTCAGCATTAGTTCCAATTGAAAAGTACTCTGCATCATTCCCAGGCTATGTGGCCTATCTGTTCCTTTTAATTTGGCCTTGTCTATCATCTTGTTTTTGTGTGTGTGCTAGGGAGTTTCAGCAGGTATCTTATCTGTACTTGGCTTATAATGAATAGCAAGCGTTCTTCGGGACTTGATCACATGTTAGGGGACCATGCTGGAGAATGAATTTCTTCCAATTTACTAGGCTTTTATTTAGCTAATTCTAATGTGCATGTTGTACGCTTTGTGGCCACTGGAGAAACACTTTGTCTATTCAATATAGAATCTCTGCATACTGATCTTGTGAATCTGGACATCAATGGCTGTTTGTGCTTTTATTTTAACTTAATTAAGTTGAGATTCTACTGCTTCTCATCCTGAGAACTGTTATCGCGTCCCTACGTTCTGCACAACCATTACTCTCTTCCATGCATCTGACCTTGGTGCTTGCTATGACTTACTGTCAGGCCAGCTCCAAAGCTTCTAAAATAAATGTGTTTTTATGAATTCAGCATCTTGTATGAGGTCTTGCTAACTCCTAGGCCTGCTGTGGCCTCTGTGCTAGGAAAATGGCTATACTTCTGCATTTTTCGTCTCAATATTGGTGACCTATATTTGTCTCTGTTCACATTCACCTTGTGCATCTGCCATACGATGGTTTCCCTGCCCATGTATGCAGCATCTTACCTAGCTATAATTGCATGTGCCCTATCAGTGTAGTGAGTCCCTCACTTGGTATTTCGCAAACCTACCCCCTTCTATGCTACATACAGCACACTACTTGTGATTACTGCTACCTAACTGTAATCCCTACTAGTGTCGCATAACTTAACTAATTCTTTATGGCAGAGGCGTGTACATTGAGTGTTGTTTCTTGGAATCTGCCTTAGTTTGCCTCGTCTCTCAGCCCTAGACTCATGGGAGGTCGGGCTGCCCTAGCTGGTATCATTTCGCACCTGTACGGTAATGGTGAGGAGTAGGGGTAGGAATTGGTACTCCAGTAGGAGCAGTAGATATTTGCATATTCATCTGCCCCATTACAGGGAGCTTTTACTCACCATTCTGGAAGGGGGTGCCAAAACAGGTGGAGACGGGCTATCACGCTCCTCTTCTAGGATAATCTGAGCATCTGTGGGCCTTACTCCCCTTGTATTTGGTCAGGTGCAGGATACAAGCTTCTGAATCTTCCCAGTCATTGGAGAGTACAGACGTCTCCTCCTGTAACTCCCCACACTCCTTAGTGCCTGCGGGCCTCACACTAACTTTGACTGATGCAACACAAGTATAGCAGGTATCCTCTATCGCCACCAGAGCCTCTGAGTTCTTCCGATATGAGGTTTGTCTTTTTCTTTTCTCCTGACTGATCAATTTCATTGCCTTTTTCCTTCGCCTCCTCTTCTTTCTTGTGCAATGGATTCTTCCTCGGGGTCTGGACCCAATACTTCCTACTCTGGTTGTGGTCCCCACCTCAACTCCTGGATTGGATCTTCCCCTGGCGTTTCTTCCTGCCTCCCCCCCACCGTCTCATTCTCCTAGCCCTCAATGACAGTCGAGGAGTGAATTTCCAACTGCCCTAATGATGCATCAATTTTTTTGAGTTGGGAAGCATTTACTTTATATCATTTGAAGAGCGCTGTTGAAATGGCGAGGACCGCTTTGATGAGTAGTGGATTTCAGCTATTTATAAAGATAAGCCTCCCTTGCTGGTGGTAGACTCAGAGGTATCATCAATCACAGAGCTATTGCTCCGGGCCGCATGTCTTTCCAAATTCAGGGAGGCTGATGAAAGGGAGCCGATAATGTTCAAATGGATCACCGGTTGTGCATACATCTCTTTGGAGGATGCAGCAAAGATTCAGAACGGAGTTGTTGTTGATGGGGCGGTAAGGGTTTTAGGGAGTCACCTCGATTAATCCAAGTTGTCCTGAAAGATAGATCTAATAACTGGAAGAGGACTGTTTTTTTTTGGATTGAGGCCATCACCGTGCCCCACACACACTGAAATTTTCTTTTTACCAAAGAGATCCTGCACCTCATTTTCGCCCCTTTCTAGTGAGATAAATACTCACAAAGGCCCCTGGAGGGTGTGCAACTTCGCAGTTCAAACCAAAACCCAGTTCTGGACCATAGAAAATTGAAAAAATATATATATTTATTTTAATTGTACCATATTACATTCTATGCTTTAAAAAACATATACAGCCTAAATAGGGCTGCAATGTAAACCTTTTTTTAAAAACATTTTGTAGAAAAATGTTATCTAACATACATTGCCAACATAAACTATGCACCAAATATTGACACGAATCAAAAATAGGGGAAAGAGGAGAAACCAGTGATAAATAAAATAATAAACTGATAACACCAAGTTCAGCACAAACGTCCTCCACCTAAATATTATCACTCGCACAATTCATCAATACATACACTAATGGGCAAAACATACATTTACATAAAATCACATTAAGAAATCTGCAATAAATTCTAAGAAAAAGCAATCAATACTACTAGTAAAGCTCTATACGTTTGACATATAGCTGCCTAGTACTTAATCCTTATGTAAGTTAGGATTACTCAGTAAATTTTTAATAAGTACAAGCTATCAATGCTCTATTGTAGCCGTGTCTCGGTCACATGGTATCATTATTCTGACATGTTTCTTTCCCTAAATCTGTAAATCTTGTACAGGGAAATTCTTCAGGGGTATTGCTTCAAAGAGACGAACAGTAACACATTAAACACATTTGTATAATGTCGATTTCTTATAAAGAAACTTGGTTTAGCCAGAAGTTGCAGCCCTCAGGGGTTTCCTTCTTGTTATAATTGCCTATAATCACACTGCAAACTTTTACAATATTGAGAGGTGTAGGAAGCGCTGCTTTTGAATAGGGTGCTGGGTCCGTGGATGGACGTAGGAAAGAAATCCCGTCTTGATCGAGTCTTCCTACAAAAGATAGATACCTGAGAGCTTAAATGTGATCTCCTCATCTTCCCCAATAAACTGGAGAACAGGGAAGAAGGTAGTTATTTTGCAGCCAATTTAGCTAGGCTCAGAACTTCGTGTCCACATGTCCATTGGGCATATTTTTCATTGTTGAAAATTCATGACATCACCCACGCTTTTTCTGCGCTTAGTCTAAATCATTTTTATTTCATTGATAGCACTTGTGTGCAAACAATGCTGCTGCATTTTGCTGAAAACACTTTATAATTTATGATGCTAGCTGAAGTTATGCGCCAGTGGCTGCTAATAATTTTTTTAATTGAAGGGGCATACATTCTTTCCTCAAATATGCCATATTTGAGGAAAGAGCATGGCAAGAGCGCATGACTCAAAATTGTTTTTAAATGGTGCATTAAACAGCACACTTTCTGTGAAAAACTGGGTAAAAAGCCAGAGTTTGCAATTGGTTTTGTGGGGTAACTCCAGTGCAAAAATGCAAAAATATAATAGATGTGAATCACCAACAGTGGAGAGTAGCATTTCACCCACAATATATGCCAATATAAAAACATGTTCACACTGGCTGTACCCATACTGTCCATGCTGGCTGCATCAATATGTGTCCAGAATTCATATACAAGGACATGCTTGTGTTTGGTGTGCCCATTGAAGAGGAAGTGTCAAGTATCGCCCTGACTCCAGTTGCCCCCCTTGTAGTGCCCGGTACTTTCACACCAAAATATGTGGCGTATGATGAACAGATAAACCAGCAGAGAGCAGCACATGGGCTCTGCCCAGTACCTATCAGGATAGCAGCACCTATTGAAGTACCGACACCTAAGAAAACATGGACAGTAAGGTATCCATTGAGAAAGCCATATTCACAGTCCAGACAATATGACGGTTGTCAGAAGGGAATACCCGAAGAAGCCAAGAAGATAATGAAGGAAGATCAATGGTGACGTCATGAGAAATTGGACTGACACACATATAGAAGATATGATGACCTGAGAATGCCGACAAAAGACAAGACACTATGGATAAATGACATTTTGAGCCCGCGATGAAGAAGCTGATGCCAAAATAAAGACACTCATGCCATGCATGATGACGTTATTCAGTCAGTTTAAATGTGTACAGATGCAAATAACCATAGGAAGCAAAGAAATCATGAAGCTTGCTTATGTTTAATAGTAAATAGACTGCAGCAAGCGCCAACATGATTAAGTATATACCTCAAAAGTACTATATATACATATATATACATATATATGTATAAGTATAATTCCACTATGCACATGAGCAGAATTGAACAAAAGGTTACTAAAGGCCTAAAAAGGAGTGTGTTGCAGAAAGAAAATCGAGACTCAAGGCAGAACGAAAACCAGCTGAGGATGATCATGCCAATAAGCTGAGGTCTTATCTGGCTTGAAAAGGCCCAAATTGTATACACTTAACAGAAGATCCTGTTTAGAAAGGTCAAGATAAGCCACAGATGGTGGAGGACTGGTAGAAACAAATCAAGTATACAAAAAGACACAGAGAAAAGCCGATTTCATGGTGTCCAGTCACGTTACAAGCCAGGCTGGAAGCATGAAACTTTCACACCTACGCATGGATCTCCGCCATGCCCATATTCCTTAAACTTTCTCAAGACCACAGAGAAGACCAAGGCCAAAATACAAAGCAGTAGTTGACACATGGCTACTGAAGTGATGATTGATTGTAACATAATTGGTAGGGAGCTGGGGTGAAGGCGAGCTCCACTGCACCTGGATATTCTTTCTGCCTGCTGCAAGACGTAGATGGAAAAGTATGAGTGGGGTTGATGCCAACCCAATCATAGTGGACCAAGTAATCTAGGTTCCTGTAGTGAGTAGAGCCAATGGGACATCATACTTTTAGTGGTGTTCATAGTGGCCATTTTGAAGGGAGAGCTTAGTTGCCCCACCTGACATTGATTATCCAATCCCCTCTCCCCGTTACCACATACAGATATAGTACCTATGTTAAAGTTACCTTCCTATAACCAATCATTGTCAGGAGGCGCCTGAGGGTATAGGCGTGCCCACCCTGCCAAAGGGAGAAAGGCACACAAGAAGCTGAATTATAAGGAGTCCTGCAGACAAGAAAGAATAGGCAACAGAGGCTGTGAACAACAAAGGGGCAGGGAATACAAAGATAACAAACAAGTTGGGTTCCCGCTTGGGGTGTACGCAGAGTGGGGAAAGAGTGTTACACAGAACCTGGGAAACTCCAGCCTTCTGAACAGATTACTATTACAGGGGCCCACTCTGAATGCTCATGGCTAGGAGCACCAGCAGTGGGTGTCTGTATCTGAACCCTAAGGCACAAACAAGGTAACAGTACTGACAAGACTGAAGCCTGTACAGGTCCAGCAGGAACCGAACAATGACTGCTTCCTGAAACAGGAGCCAGTACACTGTAAACAATGACACGAAGTACAACACTGAAACGTGACAAGGGAAGGGGCAGAGATTGCCTGCTGGAAATCCAGCAGTCAAACTCTGTACATAGGAATTACATAAAGCACAAGTAACGACAAGGACAGAAATATCCAGGCATAAGGAAGTTAAAGAGAGCAAGGTTCAGGACAGAGGACCGATTAAAAGGACAGGCAGAACTAGTATCTAAATGCAGGGAACGGCGACCGGAAAACAGTACACAGGAATCAAGAAGGTAACTCAGGGCTGGAAAGACAAGAGAAAGCTAGCAGAGGGAAATTAAAGAAACAGTACAACTGAAGTGGATAACCAAAGGGGAGGACTGAATACTCAATGAAGTCAAGGACAGGAATCATGAACAGAGGGCTGCAGGCAAGGAAGAGAGCAATGGAGCAGTAGCCAGGGAACAGAGGGCTTCAAACAAGAAAAAGAGCAAGGGTGCTGTAGCCAGGGAACAAAGGGCTGCAAACAAGGGAGCAGGGCTGCAGAATAGGAAGCACAGAGGTGCAGGCAAAAGCCAGGGGAGAGAAGGCTGAGAAGCCGGGCTGCAAGGCAGGAAGCACAGGGCTCAGGAACAAGAGCAGGAACTGGAAACCACAGGACACAGCAAGATTCCAAGGAATAACGTAACAAAGGGCTGGTAGAAGGTTCAATGCAAAAGACCTGTGCTCCTGCAGGCAGCTGCTTAAATACTGAGCTGCCCTTTGCTGAAGTAAGCTAATTAGCAGCACCTGGAGCAGCACACCTGAATGTAATTGACCTCCGCCCTCTCTAGTCCTGGGAAAGCGAAAGCTGCACTGTTCTCTAAGGCTTCTGGGGATTGTAGTGCTAGAACTGCCGCATAGGAATAGCCAGGAAATGGGAAAAACACAAGGTGCATTATGGGACATGTAGTTTGTAAAAGTAAATAAGAAAGTTCCAAAGCCTTGCAAACGGAAAGTAAATACAATAATATGAATAGGTGTTGTCCGGGCAGTATTACGGAAACAAATAAGTCCCAAATAGTCCACGATGGGTGCGAAATGGTGTGCCAGTGGCACAATTGTGACAATCAAGTGTTAGGTTTTTATGAAATGACACATAGAATGATGTCAACAATGACGAATCATTGCTATAAATACTGTGTTTTTTCTAAAAGTGGATCGAGCAAGAAGATCGAGTGGTTGCTGATATTCGTTGTACTCCCTGTTTTATGAACTTGTCATTAAATGGATTCCCTTTGCCAACTATTGAGTTGTCATAGTTATTTGATGCATGAACATGAATCTACATCCCCATCTATCTCGAGGGTACTGCTACTCATTTTAAAGGGTTGTTTGAGAGATCATCCAGTTCACTTGGTAGCAGAGATTGATGGTATGATTAGATAAGATACTCATTGGCCGTCGACATAAGTGACTTTGGGTCCTCGGCAATATCACAAGTCCTTTGCCATCCGGCTGATAGAACGAGAAGCTCCCTCTAGATAGTGGTTAGATTAATTGAAAACCCTGCCGGTTAGGTGCAACAGGACCTTTGCTTTCTCTCAAAAAACCCTCCCACATCTACGAGTAGCGGATCGGGCGAACAGCACGGAGAGGCGGTAACAAAGGCAGTGATCCCGAGTATCCATAGATGAAAAACATGTGAACGGTGAGCAAAAAAAGAAAAGGGCCTCATTACACGCTAGGCGGTAACCATGGCGCTATTAGCGCCATGGTTGCCGCCGGTATTTTGCCATGTCCGCCTTGGTGGATGGCGGAATTACCGCTCTACTCCAAGGTGAGCGGGGCTGGTAATTCCCCATTCACCAAGGCCCTTCCCCATTCCCATTTTTGCCCCCATAGGGCATAATGGGAATGGGAAAGGCGCTAATTACATACCAAGGTCCCTTTGCAGGTTCGTTTTTTAACGCCTGCTAAAAGCAGGCGTTAAAGTACCAACTCGCAAAGGGACCTCGTAGTAAGGCGGTAAGGGTTAACGGTCACTGGTAGCATTACCGGTAACCGTTAACCCTTACCTCCTTTCATGTAATGAGGCCCTAAATGTTTTGGCAAAGCTTGCATGCCTTAAAAAACAAGTTGCGGGAAGGTAACGGAGGGAGGCGGGACAAAATATAACGATAGAGTAAGATAGTAACGTAATATATATAAGGGATAAATATTGACTCGAGTGTGGCCAAGCAATATGAAGAGGTATTGTGAGTGTGGCCGCGATAAGAGCGTACGCCCAGTGCCTAGGTTTTAAAGAGCGCTAGCAGAAACCTTCATCTAAGGTCCCATAAACGGGATGACTTAGGAGACTGGAATCGATTAAAGTAGATCTGAAAGAGATGGGCTTAAATTCCAATTTTGGAATAAATATAGTGGCAAGATGCGTCTGAGGAAGCAGACAGCATAAGATTTGTGTGGCCGGGCAGAGTCTTTCTGTTTGTTTTATGTGTTTAAATCAACTCGCAACATCACAATTGAAAACTGTTTTTGTGAAAAAAAAGAGCATGAAAATTGCATGATTGCAAAGGGAAAATGTTGCATGGCATGGTTTGATGGTTGTTTTTTAGTAAGATTAAAAATAAAAATAATGTTGGAATAACGCGATTGGAGCTTGCAACGATTGGTGCTCGCTCATACTGTTGATTTTTTAAACACAAATATCATAAAGTGATATATAAAGAGGGGGTCAACAGGTCAAACATGGAAGACATTACTCCACTGATACACTTGTGCAAACAGCTGCTGAAGCACGTATCTAAGCTTAAACAGTACAGTGCACAATGGGTCAAAGGGACCACAGACAAAATGTTTATGCCATCGCTATCTAAAACGGTCCTACAGCACATGACGACATATTTACATGCCACGTATACTGGCAAAAAGTTAGACAAAAGCATGGCTCGTTTAGAACTTTGGAAGATGTACCAAGAAGTAAAAGAGGAGGAGCCGCTGTTAGATTGGATACTGAATATATGGAAAGAGGGGGTGACGAGCCTTCTGCGCCACCCGACCTGTCTGAAATAAAAAACAAAGCTAGTGAAAACAAAGGATTGTACGCACCAAGAGAAATTAAAGCTGCAAAGGGATATAGCAACCCTTCATATGAGTCACCTACGGAAAGTAGTGACGAAAGCCCAGAGAAGAACATGGAAAGAAATATTACCTCCAAGTCTTGAGGGACAAGTAGAGACGTGAAAAGGAAAAGGTGACCAAACGCAAGCAAGTACATCTCTAGGTACAGGAACAGAGGTAAAGAGATGGAAAGGAGATGAGGATAGAACTGATTAGATGGCATTCACACAGAACAAATGGATGGGAGGTCCGAGTTTATTGAAACTCGGTGGTAAAGACATTGAGGACATGAGACAAAGGGGAGAACAAGATGAATAAGAAGGAAAAGAGAAAAGGAAGGATGATTAAGAGACGAAGGGGCAAGGAAAAAGGATAGGCAGAAACACGAGCAGTTATATCATGACAAACAGGTCAGAAAACAGGAAAAGGCAGAAGAACAAAGAAAACGCGATAATAAGCAGAGACCAGCTGATGATCAGGATAGAAAAGAACAAATGAGAAGAGAAGAAGAAGAACAAAAGATACGAGAGAAGAGAATTAAAAGACAGAAAGATGAGGAAATGCAAAGGGCAAATGAATGAAGAGATGCGAGGAAACAAGAGGAAGACAGGGTTAGAGAGGAAGCGAGGAAGCGTAGAGAATTTGATGACGACATAGAACGTAAACGAAGACAGAGAGCGCAGGATCTCGAATATCTGGAAAGACAGGTTAAAAAACCTGATCCAGTATTAGAATGGGAGGAAATAGAAGAATTATTTCCTGAGTACGATTCAGTACCAGGCACGTCTAGAGTTAATCTAGATGATGACTTCGACACCAGAAGAATCGGAGAGACAATTGATAGGATATACGATGAGATGGGACTAGAAAAGAGACCCCAAGGAAAAGTAGAGGATGAGCACCTTGAAAGCACTCAGTTGTACAATACTGAGGACGCTTCCTGAAGCAACAGACATAGAGAGCTGTCCTTAGATAGGCTGACTCTAAATAGAAATGAGGAAGATGAGAGAAGATGCACGAGTTGGGCACAGACAATATCAAATGCAGAGACAGAAAAAAGTGGAGAAAGAGAAGAAGAGAGAAGTCGCGAGAGACGCTTCTCTAGGGGAAAGGGAATAAGATGGTCGGATTTTACTGGGTCTGCACCTAAAGCACCAGTGTCAGTAATACAATCATATTGGCATGAGGAATTGTCACACGGTCAGAGGGGGGTGTCTCCACCACCATATGTAAGCAGGTTAAGGACATTGCAAGGTAGACAGTGATGTGGGAATATTACCCCTGCGATAGACAGAAAAATGATGAGAGACGAAAAAGAGTTTAGTGTGTCACAGTTCCTCTTATTGGAGAAAGGAGGAACAAGGCCACAATATATACCTTGGCCACAGATGGATATAGAAAACCTAAAAAACAAGCTCCAAATGTTGACCTCTGGAGCCGGAAAATGGATACACTAGTTAGAAAAAGTGACAGGAGGAAACACATTGGCTATAGGGGATGTTAAGGTTCTTTTGATCGCCATACTTGGTGATAGAGCTGACGATGTTTGGACATGTGCAGGTTACCCTGGTGTGACTACAGTTTAACAATTGCAGAACTGCAGTATGGAAAGCGCTTCGAGTGCTATACCCGGACACTTCTGATATAGGAGCTGTAATAACACGCAAGATGAAGGAGGGAGATGATCCATTGCTTTACATTCAGAATTTCCAAGATGCATGGGTGCTGGAAATGGGTGAATCTTGGGGGAAATCTATACCAGTGTTTTACCACATATTATGTCAAGGGCTGCCAGAGCAGGTGCAGAAGCAGCTCAAGAAACTGGTAGGATTCAAAGCATTATTGCAGGCTGCTGCAAGAGAAAAATCGCAAAAAATATGTTGTAAGAAAGGGTCGAAGAGGCTAAATTAGTGCAGAAAAAATTGTCAAAGTTTGCCCTTGAGGGGTCAATGATAACTAGTGCAGAGAGATCAAATACACAGCAGGTCAATAATCAAAGGCAGTTCTATAGGAAATACCACTGGTGATGGAGGAAATCCATTTACTAATAATGGTATGAGATTATATATGGACTAGGACAGCTCACTGGGAGACCTGATGTGTTCCATCCTATCAGTGACACCAAACCCTCACAAGGAACCAAGGGTGGATGTCTCTATAGGGGGTAAATAATATTCATTCTTAGTCGACATGGGTGTGACACTCTTGTGTATACATGAAGGCAGGTTTTCTTTGTCCGGCAAAGCTATGAATACTCAGGGCTTTACAGGAACAACAAGCCATGTTCCTTTCACAAAAGAACTTCCAGTTTCTATAGGAGAGTGTGACATGAAAGTGCTACTGCTGTATTCGAGACAGACTCCTGTAAATATATTGGGATGAGACTTGATGACAAAGTTAAATATAACGATCTCATTCACAGAGAAGGGCATAATATGTTCAACTCCAGGAATGCATTATTTATGTGTGAAATTATTGGAGCATACGTAGGACGTATGGCAAGGAGAGCTATTCCATTGGAACCTGGGATATGCACATGGAGTGCACATATTAATATCAGGGCTACCAGGCCTTGCAGACAGTGCAATGAGAACCCCAGATGAGTTTCTGTTCAGACCAAGAATACCTACGCATGAGGAAAAGGGATGAGTATTTCCCTTAACAATACAAGCAGTCATAGTGCGAGGTGGCATTTTTTTGATTGACGGATGTGATGATGAAGGCAGACAATGGTGTGCAGTTATTGCCAATGGGGAAGGTTACAGATTGACTGACGTCACTGATGATAATCTATTTGAAGAATGAATAGGTGAGGATGAGATGACATTTGAGGTAAATCTCATTTATTGGGTAGAAATTATTAAAAGTGAAGTGCCTCAGAGAATGATGCTGGCACAAAACCGCCCTGAATATTTTGATGATGGCATGGCAAAGGTGCCTGTCTCAGTATGGACTACAGGCCCCTATGATATAGGCTTACTGAAAGGAGTCAGAGAAGTGAAGATTAAATTGAAGCCAGGAGCATTCTTACCAAAAGCACGACAGTATCTCATGTTTAGGGTGGCAGATGAAGGGATTTTTAAGACAATTTCTACCATGATGGATCAGGGCATCTTAGTGACGTCATAGTCACCATGTAATACGTCAGTGTACCCTATCAAGAAATCTAAGGGGGGGTCATGGCATTTAATCCAGGATGTAAGGCCAATAAACCAGATAGTAGAGGCCGAGTTTTCTCTAGTCCCTAACCCATCTACAATTCTTTGTAACATACCTGTTGAGGCACGGTATTTCATGGTGATTGATTTAAAAAATGCATTTTTCTCAATTCCATTGCACAAAGATTCGCAGGATTTGACATCATTTACGTTCAGACAAGTTCGACTGAAAAGCACAAGGTTGCCTCAAGGGTATTGTGTGTCCCCTTTGATTTTCAATAGAGTCCTTCAGATGGATTTAAGCAATATTGCATTAGAGAGTGCTCTCTTGCAATATGTGGATGACATTCTGATTTTCAGCGCAACAGAGGAAGAGTGCAGACGCGATTCCATTCAGCCATTCATGATACTTTCTGAGAAAGGATATAAAGTTGACAAGGAGAAGTTACAGTATTGTCAACAAGAAGTGCTGTACATAGGCCAACTGATTTCACATGAAGGGAAAAAGGTCACCCCTGAAAGAGCTGAAGCTATTTCAAAAACAACTAAGCCACACACCATGAAACAAATGCAGAGTTTTCTAGGATTATGTAATTATGTCAGGGCTTAGGTCTTTGACTACAGCTCTTATACCAGGCCCTTATTATAAGCCTTAAAGAAAGCACAGGCAAAGAAAGAGAAAATAGTGGGCACTAAGGACATGGAGGAAGGGTTTGATGAACTAAGAAAGGCCATTTGCACAGCACCAGTATTAGGGATACCCAATTATGCAGAGGAATTCTACTTGTTTTCACACTTGTTGGTACTGTTATGACAGCAGTCCTTACACAGAAAACTATGTTGGGGTACAAGCTCCTGGCATACTACAGTGGGATTCTAGATCCAGTGATGAGAGGTCATTTCCAGTGTGAACAAAGTTTGGCTGCCGCAGCGTTCGCCATGGAGAAAGCTACAACCATTGTAATGGAGTACCCAATAACGTTATTTGTCGAGCATGCATTTTTTGCTATTTTAGAGAAGCCGAAAGGCACATTGACATCACAAAGAGCTACTGCTTATGAGGTGGTCATATCAAACCCAACGATTAAAATAGTTTGATGCAGAATAGTGAACCCAGCTATGTTTATAGCACAGCCAGTCACTGAATGAGAGCCAATACACGATTGTGCGAACTATGAAGAATTCTATGACGAGATACCCAGAGTAAAGGAAAATGCATTGGCAGAAGGAGAAATTGTCTTCATTGATGGTTCCTCGAGGATCGGTCAAAATGATGGACAGAGATATATAGGTGCCGCTGTAATGAAGCACACAGTAAATGGGGAATTTCAAGTACTTGTTAGTGCATGTATAATGTATATCCTCTCATTATTCAGCACAGGCTGCAGAATTATTGGTGCTGACACTCACGCTTGAGAATCACACAGACCAGGAAGTAATGGTGTACAGTGACTCTGCCTAGGTTATGTCGACAGTACACGCAGGCTTAGCACGCTGGCAAAGGAGGGGCTACCTCTCAGTGGATGGCATGCCTGTGAAGCACGCAGCCTTACTGGACAGACTCATTAAGGCACTACAACTCCCAGTGGGCATAACAGTCGTGAAGTGCGCAGCCCACACAAAGGGACATATTTTATCTCACGCGGAAATCAAGCAGCAGACACTGAAGCCAAGCGTTTGGTAACTGAAGACGAAATAATGATGTGAAAGTGCCTGATGTATATGAGAAAATGATTGTTGTACGAAGTGAGCTGGAAGGCTATATCAATATGCCAAACACTCAGTTAATGGAGCTCCACGGAGAGTCACGGCAGGAATAAAAGAATCTTTGGAAGCAACAAGGGTGTTCTTTAAACCCCTCCGAGGCTTTGTGGTGACAAGACAGCACTGGTAAACCAGTGATGCCTATAGCCTTATTGAAGATAGCACTGGAACAGTTACACTATCCTGCACACATAACAAAAGAGAATCTGGCAGCAACAATTGCTGAAGACTGATTTATACCGAACTTGGCAGAACATGTTGCATTTTTCATGATAAATTGCATAATCTGTCAGAAATTCATGGCTAGGAATACACTACGTGCGATAAGGGGAGTCATCCAAAGGCCTGATGGGCCTTTTCAGCACTTGCATATTGATTATGTCGATATGATTCAAGTATGTAACGGGTACAGGTATTTAATTGTTGTGGTGTGTCCATTCTCTAGATGGATAGAAGCAGTTCCATGTACACACTCAGACTCTACCTGTGCGGCCAAATTCCTGGTGAGGGAGGTGTTTCCCAGATGGGGAGTGTGTGATCAAGATCAAGAGGACACTTGATGAGGTCAGATAACGGTCCTCATTTTGTTAATGCCGTATTTGAACAGATCAGCTTGCTGCTTGGTATAAAGCACATGGTTTCTTCGGTGTATCATCTGCAAGGGAATGGGGTATGTAAGAAGCTCAACGGCTTGTTAAAGGAAAGGATAGCCAAGTTGAAGCTTACTCTGAAGAAGGGAGGGTTGCACTATCTTCCACTGGCATTGTGTGTACTCAGAAACTAGCCTGGTTCTGATCACCATCTGACGCAGCACGAAATTGTGACAGGCAGAAGGATGCAGACTTCATTTAACACATCAAACTAGAGCTAGATGTGATGCTCACCCAACAGGAGAAGTTTTAGGATTGGGAATGCAAAACTATCTGAACTGTATGACTTCCAGTTTTTCTGTATTTTCAGGACAGCTGCAGCGACGACAAGAAGGGTGTAGGGAAGTACAGAACACAGAAGGAGATTCTACAACAGATGTTCCAGAATTACGTGTACCTCAACTATTCCCTGGGGACACTGTCCTAGTTCGGAATCACACAAGGAAAATGTGGGATGAGCCAAGGTTCCATGGCCCATTTATAGCAGAGGATATCACCCCATCTGCAGTCAAGTTACAGGGAAGAAGAGCTTGGATCTTCCTGGGAGATATCAAGCCATACATCAGAGAGACTTTTCTGCTAGCACCCCATCGTAAAGAGACTACAAATAACAGGGAAGAACCACAGCACGTGCAGACAAGATCTATGACAAGGAAGAAGGACGCATGACCAGTCAAGTGAAAAGTAAGGAACCCTTGTGTTAGGTTGTGGCTTAGTTCTGGACATTTCCTTTGAGCAAAATAAGGGAAAAGGGACTCAAATACGAACACTCTGTGCATTCTAGTTGCAGGGTGAAATAAACGTACATAAGCCACGCATAGCTGTTGACTTTGGACTAAGGCACACTGAAGCCTTGACAAGAAAAGCTATGCCAAATTTTGATCAAGGATATATAAACTGGAAAATAATACAGTATCCTGAATCCTTCGACACAGAATCTTTGTTTGGACTTACTTATGGTGTCACACAATAGTGACCTCACCAAAGACATACTGATCTATTTCAGATTGGTATTGAGGTCCTACCCATCATTGGTGGGAAGACTCACAAGCATAACAGATTTTCTTCAAGATCCTGAGAACAAAAAGACGATAAAAAGGCTGCTCACAGTGATCACAGAACAATTTATTTTACTTCCGGAAGACAGCGAGGACAAGACAAATGTCCCTATCTCAAGAGAATCATAGCAAATGCAGTATTATTTTGGTTAATCGAAGACTTTCCAGATCTTGTAGGGAGACACGCAAATGTTGACATCCTCACGTTCATCCGAGACCCAGCTAACACTACGCATCTGAGTATGCTTTTGCACAGTATCATGATACAGGTTGCACTTTCTGATCACCATCAAAATCACAGAAGAAACTTTCATTCGAGGGACAGATTGTGAAGGTGTTGCCAAAAACTTCACTTTTGTTCATGCTGACAAGGAAGCAACATGTCATCTGGAGTGAAGCAGATTCGAGGCATTGACTGGGAAGTAGTCTACATGGAGTATGCAGTATAAGACTAATGAACATTTGCCTCTTTGGAACTCTTGTGTATGAAAAAGGAACTGTTTCCAGAGACAAGTGATAGTCTATTATTCAGATCAAGAGGACAATTGATCCAGAACTATTGATCTACAAGCAGAGACAGCAGAGTCCAGAAGAAGTGATAGTGATAAAAATGTATTAAAAAATAGTTTTTGCTTCCTTAGATGATCGAGATGGGAAGCCAGAACAGCAGCATCATTATCCCCCATGAGGAGAGATATTGATATTGCCCAAGGACAAAATGGAAGAAGCTTGGACAAACAACGATGGGAATCTTCACACCAAGAGAAGTTGAGAGACAAATGGAGAAAGCTGAACTTTCAAGGAGACAGAAGGCTCTAGAGAATAAGCAAATAGAGACAATATTTGCAAGCACACCTGATCCAATGACAAAAAGCCCAAGTACAAGTATCACAATACAATCACGTGCAGAGATAATAGCAGAATCAATATGGCCGTTTATAAAGAGAGCCAGAAAGAGACAGAGGAATAAAGAAAGACTTACTGAATTTTCTCCTACTCAAATAATACAGACGAAAATACCCAGGTCAGTGATGGAGATGCCTGACAATCCTCCAGCAAGAAGAAGCTATGCAGAAGTATTACGTGATATGCTGGTGAAAGCTCATATCAAAAGGATAAGAGGCAGAAGGAGCACACAAGAAGACAATAACTAACTGAATGATTACCTGGATAGCACAGCACATTTGGGAAACAACATATGGTAACAACATATGAAGGAAGTTGGAAGGCGAGCTTCAGATGAAGAATGTTTCATTTGTGCACTCCTACCGTACAGCATGGGGAAGTCAAAAATCTTCGTAGCTGTTGAAATAGATGTTAAGACAGCACACTGTCTGTCACATATAACAATATGCACGACCAGAGGTCAGTTTATGGGAAGTGATGCTTCACTCAAATGGGCGACGGAAACAACTGATCCAAATGAAGATGATTTATTCCAAGACATAAAAACAAGAAATAATAGAAAAACAAAGAATACTGTAATCAGATAAGAGAAGCCTGGAGTAAAAGGAGCAGAGATCAGAAGAGAAGCAAACAAAAAACTGGACATCAAAGGAAAAACTACAGAAGACACTTGCAGATGGAAGAACAGAGGACAAATGCAAATCTGGGGATCATTATTGTCACCAGACGGTTGGGAAAAAGGAGTGGTGATCTGCAGAGCATGGATGATCATTGGATACCACAAAGAATCAATTGAATATGCACAAATGATATGCAAGCCATTATGGCGAAGTTTACCAGACTGCTAACTTGGGTCAAAGGCAGAGGAGGAGCCTTGCAGATAGTGCCATTGGATAATTCCAAGCTATGCTTCAGAAACAAAGGCACAAGAAAAATGGGAGAGAATCAGAACTGTGGACGAATATTTGATGCAAAAGGAATGATGCATGGAACTGCAATGATTATGGATCACTATTGGGAATGTGGAGCCAAAGCATGTATCAGATTGCCAAAGAATCGGGGAGGCATATGTACATTGGTGAACATCTATGTACCTGCATTGGTGATTCCAAAGAGTCATTTAAATATTGACAATTTCCCGAAAGCAGATACTCACCTGAGAAAGAAGAGATCTGTGGAACTGATAAGCCAAATGAAAAAAGAAAATTACTTCTCTTCCAAATCAATAGAAACCTTTGATGCAATCCCATATGAACACAGTTTGTTCAGCCTAACCTCATCAGTGTTCACGACAATCCTGATGCCAAGGATTCAGGTTAGAGCAAATACTAAATACTAAATGGTTGCAGATAACCAGATGGGAGTTACTGCAGACCATCAACATGACCATAAAAGGATTCATTGCAATCAGAGAAGAGCTGAGAGAAATCCGGCTGATGAAACTCTGGAACAGATATATCTTAGCTATGATCACAGCTATGGATGGAGGTGTTTTTGCAAAAAACAGAGCATCGTGTTGCACATTCATATCTTTACACAACGATGAGAATGGAACCTTAACGAAAGCCATAATAATGCTGACAAACCTACAGAATCATATGATAGATGAAGTTGATGAAGTTGATGATGACAGTTGGTTTGGAACACTGTTTTCATGGGTTCCACAATCGATGGCAGATGCATTCGAGTTTGTAGGAGCCCTGTTGGTGATGATATTACTTGGATTCTGTGTGATCAAGCTAATATTCTCACAATGCCAGAAGACTGCAAAGAAAGCCATAGGGATAAAGATTATTATTGATGAGTCAGGATGGAAGCCCAAGGAACTGACTGATGAAGAAATAAGAGACTTTGTGAAGGCCAGCATTTACGCACCAGAAGGAACAACGTTCCTGTATCCCAGAAATCATAGAAAGTATGTGGGAAGATGAATCTATTGCAGCCCAAGTGGAGAATGTCAACTGATGACATGGAACAAAGATGAGCATGTAAGAAAAGCAGGATGCTTGAAGGGAGTCATAAAGATATGGACCCCGAAGAAGCATTTTCTTCAGACCAAAATGTCTGGATCCAGAGGATGAAGTAAAAGTAGATACAAAGACAGAAGCAAGAGTGGTCAATGAATCGCCCAGAGGGGGGAGTGAAGAGTAAGTGTCAAGTATCACCCCGACTCTAGTTGCCCCCCTCGTAGTGCCCGGTACTTCCAACCAAAATATGTGACGTATGATGAACAGATAAACCAGCAGAAAGCAGCAAATGGGCTCTACCTAGTACCTACCAGAATAACAGCACCTATTGAAGTACCGACATCTAAGAAAACATGGACATTAAGGTATCCATTGAGAAAGCCATATTCACAGTCCAGACAATATGACGGTTGTCAGAAGTGAATACCTGAAGAAGGCAAGAAGATTATGAAGGAAGATGAATGGTGACATCATGAGAAATCGGACTGACACACATAAAGAAGATATGATGACCTGAGAATGCCGACAAAAGACGAGAGACGTTGGATAAATGACATTTTGAGCCCACGATGAAGAAGCTGATGCCAAAATAAAGAAACTCATGCCATACATGATGACGATATTCAGTCAGTTTAAATGTGTATAAATGCAAATAACCGCTAGAAGCAAAGAAATCGTGAAGCTTGCTTAATAGTAAATAGACTGCAGCAAGCACCGACATGTATAAGTATACACCTCAAAAGTACTTTATATATATAAGTATAATTCCACTACGCACATGAGCAGAATTGAACAAAAGGTTACTAAAGGCCTAAAAAGGAGTGTGTTGCAGAAAGAAAAACTGAGAATCACGGCAGAACAAAACACATCTGAGGATGATCATGCCAAGAAGCTGAGGTCTTATCTGGCTGGAAAAGGCCGACGTTGAATACAATTAAGGAGAAAAGAACAGAAGATCCTGTTCAGAAAGGTCAAGATAAGCCACATATGGCGGATGACTGGTAGAAACAAATGAAATATACAAAAATGCATAGAGAAAAGCCGATTTCACAGTGTCCAGTCACGTGACAAGGCAGGCTGGAAGAGTGAGACTTTCACACCTACGCATGGATCTCTGCCATGCCCATACTCCTTAAAAGTTCTCAAGACCACAGAACAGACTCAAGGCCAAAATACAAAGCAGTAATTGACACATGGCTACTGTTTTGATGATTGATTGTAACATAATTGGTGGGGAGCTGGGGTGAAGGCGAGCTCCTCTGCACCTGAATGTTCTTTCTGCCTGCTGCAAGACGTAGATGGAAAAGTATGAGTGTGGTTGATGCCAACCCAATCATAGTGGACCATGTAATCTAGGCTCCTATAGTGAGTAGAGCCAATGGGACGTCGTACTTTTAGTGACGTTCATAGTGGCCATTTTGAAGGGAGGGCTTAGTTGCCCCACCTGACATTGATTATCCAATCCTCTCTCCCCGTTACCACACACAATATAGTACCTATGTTAAAGTTACCTTCCTATAACCAATCACGTTGCATGTTAGGTTTTTATGAAATGCCAAGTGGAATGATGTCAGCAATGACAAATTATTGCTATAAATACTGTGTTTTTTCTAAAAGTGGAGAGAGCGAGAAAATCGAGCTGTTGCTGATGTTCGTTGTACTCAGTGTTTTATGAACTTGTCATTAAACAGATTCCCTTTGCCAAATCTTGAGATGTCATCGTTATTTGATGCGTGAGTATGAATCTGCATCTATATATCTCAAGGGTACTGCTACTCATCTTAAAGGGCTGTTTGAGAGATCATCCAGTTCAACATATTGGCAGTAATGATACTATAAGAAAATATGTCCACACAATATATGACAGTATTCCCACAAAACGAACATACACCTGGGGCCAGATTATCAAAGATTTGCACTTGGCAAAAAAGGTGTAGCAAATACATTTAGTATCAATTTTGCTGTTCTGATCAAAGAGAATGTAGCAAACAGGTTTAGCCCAATCAGTATTATCTAAAAAACATTTAACTGGGATTAAAATGGAGCAGGGCGTTTAATTTTGCTATGTTTGCTTTGCAACATGAAAGGAAATGTAGTAGATACCTTTTGTTGTATGTTATGCATCACAGTTTGTGCAAACAACCGTTTACGTTTTGCCTTATTGCAAACGATTTTAGGTAATATGGATTATGATAAAATCTTTTTGCTCCATTTTCCATTATCAAAACATTTTCTCACCTTTTAGTACCAGTGCAAATGTTAAATAATCTGGCCCCTGATGGCTTTGCTTTTAAAAATGCCATGACACAATAAGAAAACAGTCGAGATATGTAATGACACTTATCATTTTCGCTTTATCCCTGATGCCCCGAAGAAATGCCATGTCACAGCAAGCAATAGCTAGAGTGACTGCACCAAAAAGCCAGCCAGCTGTTAATAATATTTAACATGCTTGCTTTGTCATAGATGTCCAGAATAAAATAAAAATGTAACACTGAAAGAAAGGGCTAGAGGGCTGCACAAAAATGTCACTCTAGTCAAGTAACATGTAATGTGCTTGGTTTATCATGGTTATACTCTACTTTTCCTCCAAACTCGGAATTCAGCAGTGCAGTAAGAATGGTGGTAATTATGTTAGTGCCAACAAAAGTGGTGGTAATGGAATGACCCCAATTTTTTCCAGCACTGCCAAACTCAGAGTTTTACTAATCTCCTTTGCCCAGTATTTAGATAGTGAACTCCACCACTTCCACGCACCATCACCAGTCAACTGCTAGGAGTACAAGCTTAGATGCAACATGGATGTTCAAAAGTACTTCATTCCAGATTCGACAAAAAATGTCCTTTTAAGACAACCTTTTGGGGAAAGCTACGAAGTTCCCACATACTCTGGTTGTGTGCAGGAGTGTCTAGTACACTGTTGACAGCAATCTTGGGAAAGGTGTCACACTATTTGAGACCAGTCCATGCTAGTACTGGATACGAAAGAATAATATCTGGCCCAGTCTTTCCACATAAGCTTGTTAGCTGATGAGCTGCCCTCCAACCAGTGTTTAGTGCAAGTATACTTTTAGCACATCTGGAAATAGTGTGTCTGAAACACACATTGGACTCAGTGCTGAATATGTTTAGCATCTTCCTTTCATGGAAACAATCTAAAGTATCTCCCCAACCATTGCTGTCCAGGGAAATTGGTTACAGTGAGAAGGATGCATGGGGGCACACAAGCATACCCAGCCAATACTTGAGAAGTAGGATGCTCAGTATTAGCAGTTTGGACTGTTGTATTTATTGTACGTGTTGTGTATATTTTATGTTTTCTAATTGTGTTTATGTACATGGGTTGCATCAATTTTGTTGGCAGGCAGTACATTTTTAAAGTTTCTTTTGAGTACTTGGTTTATCTTGAGTTGCTTTATCATTATTATGTATATGAAGATGTATTAATTATTTCTTCTCAGCAGTGTTGTCGAATCTGAGGTGTCATTCCATTTCAGTGAACAAGCCAAATTGCCCATAAATAATACCGGCTGGGAACAATTCCCCTTCGGTGTGTTCTTGGCGAGGGTGAGACAGAGCAATTTTTCAGATAGTGGGGCTCATTAAGAGTATGGTGATGCAGAAAGAAAGTGGCAGAAATTGAATTACTGCTGATTTTCCCACCCACCTTACCTCCAGCATCCAGGTAAATCCTCCCACTTTCTGCCAAAAATCAGCAAAATTGGCGGAAAAACTGCAGCGGTAATTCCGGCAAAAATGCCCCATAACATCCAATGGACTCTCACAAAATGGGGATTAACTCTGCTACCGCTTCTTGTAAACTAATGGTAATTCTGCCAGACCAAGTGGCAGTAACTGTAATTTCTTTTGGCAGTATTCTGGCGTATTTACCACCGCAATACCGCCCAACTCATAATGAGGGCAGTGCATTTTCTGTGAGCGTCAACAAAACTTTTTTGCAGATAGTTGCTTTTCTGTAAGGAAGTTCTAGAACCATTTTTCAGGTAGTCAGTTTTCTGTGAGGGACAGCGAGGCCAATTTTTCAGAGAGCAGAATTTTTGCAAGGAAGAGCCAGGCCAATTTTTCAAATAGTAGCTTTTATGCCAAAGTGAGCTAGAACAATTTGTCAGACAGTGGGCCTCATTACGCCGTTGGCTGTAGCTGTGCCGTTAAAACCGGCAAGGCTGCTGCCAAAGTCGTTAAATTACCGGCACCCGGCAATGGGGACGTATGGGGGCATTCCGACCCCGGCAGACCCAGTCCATCCCCATTGCCGGTATTCATTACTCCCC
Source organism: Ambystoma mexicanum (assembly GCF_040938575.1). Taxonomy (NCBI): domain Eukaryota; kingdom Metazoa; phylum Chordata; class Amphibia; order Caudata; family Ambystomatidae; genus Ambystoma; species Ambystoma mexicanum. The sequence continues at coordinate 670,065,430 of NC_090924.1, read as the reverse complement.
ATTCCCATTGAGCCGCATAGGGCTCAATGGGAATGGGGAGGTTGGTTGCACCGGCACCATTCATGAATGGTGCCGGTGCATCTGACAAGTTGTGCTTGCAGGTGTCGTCAGACCGGGCGGGCAGAAAGGCACCCGCAAGCACAACTCGCAATCTGCCAGTCCGCTAGCAACAGTGCCGGTAGTCATGAGACCCTGTAACTTTTTTGTGAGGGGCAGCCAGGGAAACATTGTAGACCGCAGACTCTTCGGTGAGGAAAAGCTATAATTCATCAGTGTAATTCGAGTTTAGCAAGTCAATGGAACTGCAGCTCATACGAAAAAAACAATAATCTTCATTTTTATTATTTAGCATTTCAATTTTACTTTACTAATGCCTTCAATAACTCTTTCCTTCCCTTGGTCCTTTCATTAGTCAACATACAAAGACTGGCTCTAACAGCAAAAACGTTAGAAGAATGTTGGCTTAATCTATGGATTGGAATTCTACCCATCAGTCTCCCTTTTGTCAACTTAAATATGCTTCCTCTTCCTTGTGCTTCTGAGTAGAAGATCCAGGAAACGTTTGCAATTGCCTATAAAATGGGTATGCTCCAAAGATGAAAATATATGGTCAGTTTATAAAAATGTATCAAACACTGTTCTAAAGGGTTCTCGCAATTTGGAAGGTGCAGTATCATTCAAATACTTTGTGGACTCTTTTACTCTTGCTTGCATCCTACTAGCCCCCATAATGGATTTTCTTTTTTGTATTATCTGATTTTCTTTCTGAAATGTTGCCGGCATATTTGGGCCTGTTTACCTTCTCAAAGTATGTGACCATCAGGGCGCACAAAAGGATGATACAAAATGGCAAAACAAAACAGATCAAACATCCCGGAAACCTTTAATTACAAAGTTAATAATGTTTAGGTGCACATTAAACTGATTCTCGGCATATAGTTTACTGTTATTTCACTACTACCCACAATCCGACTTCGACCTGCCCCGGGGCACAGCACTTAACAGACCAACAATGCAGCAAACACTGCAGCGACAACATTCACTGACCAGAAACCGCCAGATTTCCTACACTTTCCCAGGTTAAGATACCAGCATGTGGGCTCCTACCCCCAGTACACTGTTCACAACAGCAAAACAGCAATCTCTTAACTGCTGGCAGCACCCACAGCCTTGGATAGCTTCCTCACACGTTCTCAGAGGTCGTGCTGGCATTAGCGTTGATCGACTGGCACCACCACTTCAACTGCATCAGCTCAGACTCCCGCCAGCAGCTGCTCATAGCTCTGCAATGATGAGAACAGCATCATCACGGGGGTAAGGGTATCAAGGAGAGAAATCAGCATTGTCGGTAACGGCATAAAACCTCAAATGAGCCCAGGCAAACACAACAGAGAAGCTTCACTGTGCGTGTGCACCCAATGTAGCACGGCTGTGTTTTTGAGATAGCAGAAAGACAGAGGTCTTGGCCTTCATGTGCCTCATCTAAAGCCGTATTTGCTTATAATACATTTCTATTTTTAGACGTGCACATTATATTTGTAGTTAATTCCTTTCCTTTCAGGAAAACACGTTTATTTTGCTTTACTTTTGGTATCATTATTTGAATAGTACGAGCACCGAATTTAGGACTGGTTTATTTGGACTCATTATGAGCTTGGTGGTATTTTCAGGATAAGTATTGGCAAACCTGTTTACCATTCCTGGCAGTTAGTTTGAATAGGTAGTGCAGTAAAAGTGTCAGGCTATATGTATATTAGAGGAACACCAAACCCATAATAAGACTCAAATAAGCAGTACGAAGGCAGCACACTGCATTTTCTGTCATATGTCTTCATTTCAGAACATTATGTCATAATACGTATTTTTTTCTGCTTTCAGTTTGCTGCTTGATTGGCTGGCACCTACCTTACACAGCCAAAAGAGTGCTGGCAGGTGAAAGCCGGCCCCCCTGCCAGTGCCCACATCTAAGGCCATATCTGTGCCTGTCAGGCCTTGAAAGGCAGGGAGGGCCCCCCTCCATTCCTCACATTGGAACATGATGCAGGCCTCCAATACAGCTTGGGCCCACATACTCCAGTGACCATGGAATTCCACACACTCTGCAAACTACCAAGTGAGTGATGGCTGAACTCCTCCACTGCCATGCACACTATCTTCTCTGAGGGTGATCTGTGCCTTCTCACTCTGCCTGTCTCACCTATTCTTGTTCATTGCATTTGTGCCCATTTTTTTACTTTCAAACCTAGGGCTGTGTTTTTAACATCCTGCATTCAAGATTGCATTGAATGTGTGCCCTGTTTTCTGACTTTGACACTTAAGTTCTGTGTGTTTAACATCCTGCACTCCAGAGTGCTATGCTTTTTTTCTGCTCCTCCTATAACCCCTAGACAGCCTTGTGAGCTGAGCCGGAACTTGCAGTGCAGCCTCTCCCCTTTCCTTCAACTATCCTCTGCCACCCTGTCTCCTATCTTCTCCAACTGCTACACTATCACCTACCCTCCCTCTCTTACAAAGTCTATAAGAAAAAAGCACACAAAGACATACTGAGCCTACCCTGGCCTACCCATCGCAGATACCTATGTCAGTGCAACTTCCTGAGAGTTATTCACAACATCCATTTCTCTGTCCCTGTTCCAGATCTGTGCACTCCTCATATCATCTCCACTCTTCTCCCTTTCATATCATCTCCCATTAATGGTGGCACCAAGTGGGATGTTCTCTTGGCCGGCTTCTCTTCATCATGCTGCACCATTAAGGTCTACCACACAGGCTTGTTTCAGGGTCCTCAACCCAACCTCCTCCTCTTTGACTGACGCCTGCTGTCCCTCATTAACTTCCTTCCTTCACCTGCCTCTCCCCATACCACTCTCTCTGTCCCTCCCCCTCTGAGTGGTGTACCACGCCCCTGTACTCCACCCCAGAAAACCTTCAAAGACAGATACCTCCTTCACCTGGCTACTCTTAACGCCCATTCAGCCAACAGACACTCCACCGATATCTGGCTTCTTCTTGAAGACACTGACCTCGACATTCTTGCTCTTACCGAGACATGGTTCAATGCCAGCCCAGTCACAGCTTTTGACTCCCTACTCTGTGATGGCTTCAAGATCATTTCCAAGCCACGACCTCACTGTGCTGGAGGTGGGGTCACCTTAATCTTCCCTGAGTGGGGTCCTTCCTCGTTATACACACCCAGCTGTACTCTTCCTTTGAAAGCCTGGTCTGCAAGTTGGTCACATCTCCCTCCTCCTCTCTGACCATTTGTACTATCTACAGGCCTCCCGGTACTACCACCTGGTTCCTCTCTCTTAATCGGCTGATTTCTGTTCCTCTCTTCTCTCAACCACCTCCAATTGGGCTCCCCTGTCACAACATCCACTCTCTTCCTTGATCTCTGCACTTCTCAATCCTCTGCATTTTCCCTTCTGGTCCACCCCACTCGGCTGGACACACTCTGGACGCCTTCATGCTTTCTGACCTCTCTCCTCCCCCCTCTGGTCACTTCACTCTCTTGGTCAGACCATTCTCTCCTCTCCTCTCACCTGGGTGCCCCGTCCCTCTGACTGCACCACCTCCACCCCGCCAACCTTGTTCACGAACATCCATCCGATGAAATGAGTGTCAGCTGCTGCCTTTGTTAGACCAGAAACAACCGTATAGTATGTATACTATGTATATTATGTTGGCCAGAAACCAATCGCATCATGTGACAAACATCGCAAACACAGAATCATCGATGTAACCAAAGGGCGTCCATTTTGTGAAATATCAGCATTTTACTTTTTTCCCTTTCTGTCAAAACGCTTTGCAAAATGTATTCTATGTTTCAAGCTCATGCACGGTGCTAGGCCACGCCCTGCATGTTGAAAGATCAACCCAGACAGGAATGCCAGACGATACCGAAATACATTGTTTTCTTCCCTCACGAAGTCCTTGGAGGCAAGCAGAAACTGCATCTAATCAGCATCCCAGGTGCCGGCCTGTCTTACAAACGCTGTAGAAATAGGCAGTTAAAGCATGAATGATATTCTTTTAATGGTACTCCTTCGCGGAGACTGGAATTTTCTGACTCAGAACTGTCTTACCCTTGGTTCATGAATAGAAACACATAGATAACGTGCTAAGGAATGTGTCTCTCCTACGAACATGATATCCTTGCTGAACAAAGAGCTTTAAGTTCTCCATAAAAAAAAGCTGTCTCTGCTACTGTTGCTAGTATAAGTATATTTAGACTGAATATAGACTTGTCATAACGTGTCATAATTGTCATGATTGTCAATAACCGAACCCTAGCCTAAAAGATACATTATGGCCGGTTTGAATTGCCTTCTAGAGATTACATGTTATGTATATATATATTATTGCTTGAGCATTGCTCGCACTCTTGCATCTCACGAGGTCTGGGTACACATGTTGCGAGACGTTAGACCACAGTCGTTGACTGAGCATACTTTGAAATAAACCAGACTTGTTTGGAAATCGAACATCGTGTCTGGCGTCACTAGTATATGGTTATTGTGCCTTAGTTTCCATATGTGGGGTCTTTATGGCCTTGCACCTTCGCATCCACCTTCATCCCCACTCTCCCTCCACCCCAAACTCTACCACCAACTCTGCTCTCAGCAGCCTCCATTTGGCCATTGCCAACACCCTTGACATTCTTGCCCCAGTCAGGAGGATCCGCCTGAAACCCACCTCAAGTGTAAAACCTGGTACAACTCTGATCTTGCAGCCCTAAAATGCGAGTGCAGAGCTGAGGAGCGGAAGTGTCAATCTTGAGACTCCCCTCTGACAAACTGGACTGCTGCCTGCTCCAAAGGGAATACAGACTCTCCATCCGTGGAAAGAAAAGGACCCACATTCAGGCACGGGTATCTGGTGCATCTAACAATACAGCTGAACTGCAGGGAACTAGCCAACCCTTCTGCAGTCTCCTCCTCCCCTCTTCCATCCCAGGACCTCTGCAACACACTGGCCATGCACTTCACCACTAAAACCCTGGACATCTTGAGCTCCCTTACTACCCACTGGCCCAACCCGTCCCTCACTCCCAAGCCCCTATGGCTTCTCACCCCCTTCTTCCTCTCTCTCCTCCTTTCCTCCTTTTCCCCTGTCACACCTGAAGAAGTCACAAGAGTTGTCCGCTCCATGAAGGTCTCTTCCAAACAGGTCTCCCCTCGCTCCTCCTGAACCATCAAGGACGACATTGGCTCCCTAGCCCCTGCACTCACTGATCTCTGCAACCACTCTTTTGTCACTGGATTTTTCCCCTCCTGCACAGCCAACTACCACTCCATTTCTATCACCCCCTTCCTTAGGAAACTGCTTGAGAAGCTGCCCTTTCCACAATTTACCTCACACACTGAACTGGTTGATGGCCTCCATGTCCATCAATCTGTTTTCTGAGCATCAAGAGGTATGTAAACTGCTTTTCTGAACACCCGTTAAGAAATGCTTAAGAAATAACTCTCCAGTTGTCTTCATCCTACTCAACCTCTTCTCTGCTTTTGACACATTCAAACATTCTATCCTCATAAAACGGGTCCATGATACCCTTGGTATCTCCTAACTGATCGTTCATCCCAAGTCATTTTGGGCACATTTTCCTCAACTACTTCCTTCTCCACCTATGGTGTCCCCGAGGGCTCAAACCTCTCCCCCTGGCTCTTTAACACTTACCATGCTCAGCTGGTGCTCCCCATTTCCTCCATCTCTGCCAATTTCCAGTGCTACACAGATGACACACAACTCTTCTTCAAACTTCCTGCTGACCCTCTTGCATCTTACATCATCCATGATTGCCTATCTGCCATCCAGTCCTTGTGCACCTCCGACAATCTCTACCTGAGTGTCAGCAATACTCAAATACTTCCCATTGGGACTCCTGCTCCCTCTTTCTTCCCCTTATTCTGGCCATCCTCTATGGGCTCTCTCCCTGCTCCTTTTTCTGAAGCCAGAAACCTTTGAGTCATCTTCGACTCCTCCATCTCCTGCCTGCCTCACATCAGGACATTGCCAAGAAGTCCCACTTTCAACTGACTTCTCAAAGGAATTGTCCCTTTTCTCACTTTCCCCCAGAAGCTCAATGTTACCCAAGCCCTCGTTCTCTCTAGGCTTGACTACTGCTATAGCCTTCTCCTGAATCTACCTTCTTTTACTCTACAAGCCCTGCAGCTAATCCAAAAGAGGGCAGCAAGACATATCATTGGCCATAAGCCCAGGGACTGCAACTCTCCTTCCCTAAAAACTGTTCACTGGCTACCGGTTGCTGCAGGGATCAAATTCGAATCCCTCTGCATCATCCTCCATGCTGTCTGGGACTGGGGACCACGCTGTCTGCAAATGTCTCTTACTAAATACTCTCCCTCTAGACCTCCATGTTCCTCTGGCACCAACTCTCTGGCCCTCATTCCAACCCAGGCGTTAAGGGTTTAACGGCGAAGTCGGCACCGTTAACCCTTAACGCCTGATTTCCACCTTAACGCCTGCTTTTAGCAGGTGTTAAGTACCAAGGCGCTAAGCTTCCTTGGCGCTAATTACGGCACCGTAATTTACGGTGCTGTAATTAGCGCCTTCCCCACTCCCATTATGCCCTATGGGGCAAAAATGGGAATGGGGAAGGGTAAATGGGGATTGGGGATTTACCGCCCCACTCACCTGCTCCCATAAACGGAGTTTACACCATGGTGGTAAAGTAGGGAACTTACCACCTGGGTTGGAATGAGGGCCTCTGTGTGTAAAGCGTTTTGCTAAACTGAGGGCCGGAGGCCAATCTCTTTCTGCAGCTGGCTCCCGCTTATGGAAAAGCGCCCCCCTTCCTCTTCATCTTGAGCAGGACATCCTCAAATTCCAGAAGCTCCTAGAGGCATTCCTCTTCACTTCCTTGTTCTCTTCTTCACTCCTCTGATAATCTCATAGTCCCTGTGATTGGTGACAAGGGCCCTTGTGTATCCATCTGGGTCCTTGCCTCTGCACCCACCGGCCTTCGTTCTGTAGGCTTGCACTCATCTAGCCAATGCGGTTTCAGGTGGCACAGCACTTACCATACTATGCACTTCATCCTCTGCTCCATCATGATCATGGACACTCTAGCACCTACCCCCACTCACACTTTCCCTCTTCTCACTGCACTTGGACTATCTGAATACTCAGAAGGCATAGTATGTTTGTCATTTTCCTCCACTGTATTAGTGTTTCAATCCAATGTTGTCATATACTGGAGAACAGGCAGGGGCAAGATGGGTTAGGTCCTGGCAAACTAGACACGCCTTGCAGGCATCCACTGCTCCCATTCCACCCTCTCACAATAAGGTTCACCTTACAACTGGCCCGGCCCCCTTAGATAAGCCTGATTGGTTCAGCCACACTACCTGTACATCCAATATGGCCTCTGGCAGCCCTTCATTGAATCCGGCGGCACGCTGGAGCCTCTGGGCATGGTTAGGTTTATAAGCGAAGCCCAAAGGCAGATCCGTGCTTCCTGTTGCATCTGTAGCTTCAAGCAACATGCTCACCGCGATCCAGCTCACTCCGGCCCTCGAATGAGTCACCTTGAACTTCAGCTACCTTGATCTGCTTTCAGCTACGGAACCACTGCACACAAGCTCCTGGACTCTGCACATAAGAGAAAAGGAAAGACAAAAAGACAATACTTGTAAGGGCTTGCGTGTTTGTTTGTTTGTTTGTTTGTTTGTTTAATATAGTGCAAAGCCAAGATCCTCAGGTAACTGGGAGCAAACATTACAAGAATACTTAAGAAGCTTAGTTACAGAACATTACAGGATACTTAGGAGGCTAAGTTGCAAAGGTAGGTGCATACAATGAATAATGACAGTTATAAGCAGTAAAAACATAAATGCAGTCATGAGATAACAGTGACCAAGTGGTCCCAGTATAAATGCAGGATACAAGATAAGGGTGCTAAAAGCTATACAGTTGGCATAGCACTCCTTGGGGGGGGGGGATTGAAGAATGGGTAAGGCAGACAAGGAGTCAGATAGGGAGTGAGGTAGTCAGGTTATACATCATTAGTCCGTAGCCAGGTAAAGAGGTTCCATCTCAATCTAGAGTATGGTTGGTCAGTTCTAAGATCTAGAGGGAGTCCATTCCAGGATTGAGTGGCTACAACCGGGAAGCTAGAGCCGCCGGCAGTCAAAGGTTTGTATCTAGGTACCTCTAGGGTGTGGGCATTGGACAATATAGTGGGACGGTTAGAGCTTCTCTTGTTTACTCTTTCTACAAGGTAGGGAGGCGCTATATTGTTAAGAAAATTAGATGTGAGGGAGAGTGTTTTAAGGGAGATCCTATCCTTAATTTTGAGCCAATGGGCATCTCTTCTAAATGCAGAGATATGCTCTCAATTCAGGATAGTTGAAGCTGCCCTAAGGGCATTGTTTCGGAGTCTTTGTAGTTTATCAATAATATATTTATTAGATCCTGCATATAAGGCATTGCAGTAGTCCAGTCTGGATAGAATGAGTGCATTAGCTAGTGTGATACAACTGGTCTCGGAGAGGAATGGTCTGCAGGCTCGGATCAGTTTGCACGTATATGCTGTAGAAGATGCTAAAGAGCTAATTTGCTTTTTGTAGGTAAGTGCAAAGTCTAGATAGAATCCTAGAGTTTTAACTGCAGGCATCACTTTTATGACATTGTTATCGATGTTAAATGAGGCATAGCTGGGGTTACGTTTTTTTTTTCTTTTTTGAAAACTCTTTTTATTGATTTTCACAAGACAACAAAGAAACCTTCCCTCCCCCCCACCACATCGCCCACCCCTTTTCCCCCCAGCAACGAGCTAACCCCTTCAACCCCCCTCCGCACGAGCAGAAATTCTACAATCAATGCAAATCCAACAGTCTCAATCGTTGTGGGCACCACATCACTGTGTAATCGCCTTTAAGGACGTTTAATAATTCCTCCCAGTCCGTTGCAAAGTGCTGGATCTTATTGTCCATGGCGTAAATCGCCCATTCCAGAGCCACTATCTCCCACATCTTTCTGAACCAATCTTGAATCGAAGGACCTCTCGGCCCTTCCATCTCTGGGTTATTAACAGCATTGCGGCAGGAGTCGTTATAACTTTGGCTTTTTCCCACCCTCTGGGTTCCCCTGCCTCCACCCCCTCCCGCCAGCCCAGCAGGATTTGCTCTGGAGTCCTTTTATCATCCCGCCCGAAGGCCTGTTCCTGGGCTTCCCGCACTTCCCCCCAAACTGAAACAATCTTTTGACATTTCCACCAGACGTGCTCCGCGGAGCCCACCATCCCACAGCCCCTCCAGCAGAGGCCCGCCACCGATGAGTAAAATCTATGAAGCCGGGACGGGGTGTAATGCCACCCAAACAAAATCTCTTACCATGCTTCTTGCAGGCAGGGGGCCTCGACCAGTTTAGGGATCCTCCTCCACAACCCTTCCCAGTCCGGCCTACTAATCGCACCTCCCATAATCCGCTCCCATTCCCTCATGTAGGCCCATTGGACCCCTGCCCTGGAGCCGTTCAGAATCTTATAGATATTAGAGATAAGGCCCCTCGCCCCATCGTTAGTGAGCAGGAATTTTTCAAAGAGTTTGGGTCCCTCGTGGCCGCCTGCTTGATCCCAGGATGTAGCACCCAATGGTGTCTCTGAGCATATCGTAATCTCTCTCCTTCCTGGACTGCAAAGAGCCTCTTACAGTCATTAAATGATAATAGTTCCCCTCCAACAAACATATCACATAATTTCCGACAGCCACCCTCCTGCCACTTCGTGAATGCTCCCCTCTCTAAGCCCGGTGAGAAATCCCCATTACCAAAGATGGGGGTAAAGGGAGACGGAAATGTGGTGATCCCCTCGGAGCCCGCCAACCTGTCCCAGATATCGGCCATTAGTTTAGTGATGGAGCTCTCGTATAGGTGTCGGGGTCTAAGTGGTTTCGGGAGCCACAAAACCTCCGCTAAATTGCGGGGCGCTACGGCTCTATCCATCCGCACCCATAATTTGTCCTGCGCCCCTTCCTCCCCCTTCAGCCATTCCCTGATAATACGTAGCTGTGATGCCTCATAATATCGCCGGAAATTCGGCAAAGCAAGACCGCCCGCCCTCTTCGGGGCCATCAGGAGACTGAAACCCACACCAGGTATTTTCCCCTCCCAAATGAAACCCTTGGTCAGTAACCCCAACTCCTTAAAGTTACTCGCCGGGACTGGCTGCGGGACAGCTTGAAAAAGATACAAGAGCCGCGGGAGAGTGACCATTTTAACCGCAGCTATCCGCCCTATCCAGGACACTCTTAGATCCCTCCACCTTTGAAAATCCCTCTTAATAGCTTTAAGAAGCGGTGGAAAATTCTCTGAGGACCAACCCACCAATGACGCTGTAATTCTCACTCCCAGGTACTGAATCCCACCAGGGCTCCACCGGAAATTAGTATTCGCTCTCAGGTTCTCCCTCTCTGCTGCCCCCAATGTTAGACTCAGGACCTCCAATTTTGTAGCGTTAATTTTGAGCCCAGAGGCTGCTCCAAATGTCTCCAAAAGGGACATACTAGCCTGTAATGATTCCCGTGGGTCCGTGAGCATGAGCAACATGTCGTCGGTAAAAGCTGCTACCTTATGTTGCTCACCTCCGAAAGGGACACCCCGAATCTCCCCCGCCTCCCGAAAAGCCTGGAGGAGCGGCTCCAGATAGATTGCAAATAGGACAGGGGAAAGTGGGCAGCCCTGTTTAGTCCCCCTCTGCCAAGGTATCCTTCTGGAGGCGACCCCATTCACCATCACTCTAATGGAGGGCGCCTGATAGTTGGTCTTGACCATCGACAAAAAGCCCCCACCAAAGCCCATCTTCTCCATTACCCGGAAAAGAAAAGACCACTCCACATGGTCAAAAGCCTTTTCCGCGTCTAAGGCCACCAGGACCGCAGGAGTGTGTGTGTTCTGCACTTTCTCAATTATATGGGCCACTCGACGGATGTTGTCCGCAGTTTGTCGTCCCATAATAAACCCGGCCTGATCGGGATGTATCAGATCCAGGAGAATGGAGTCGAGCTTGTTGGCCAATATCCTGGCATAAATCTTGGGGTTAAGACTAATCAACTCTATAGGGCGATAAGAGGCCCTCTCCTCCGGGTTTTTATCTGGTTTCAGGATCAAGGTAACATTAGCCTCTTCCATGGATGGAGTAATTCTGCCAGTGAGGTGGAAGGAATTAAAGAGTGAGGTGAAATATGGGCTTAACAGCGTACTGAACAGCTTGTAAAAGGCAGCTTTAAAGTCGTCTGGACCTGGGGCTTTGCCAGGTGGGAGAGCTCTTATCACCCCCTGCACCTCCTCCTCTGTGATTTCCCGATTTATGGTCTCACTCACCTCCCTGCTAACTCTCGCCAGCCGGATTCTTTGGAGGAAGTCCTCCTGTCTCTCAGCCGTAGGATGTTGGGAGGTATAGAGTGATTCATAATACTCAGCAAAGGCCTTCTGAATCTCCCCATGGTCCATGACCTGTTCCCCCGTGGCCAACCTCAGGGCCGCAATCGCATTCCTTGCCCTTTTACCTCTGAGCAATCGCGCGAGGAGGAGGCCAGTTCTATTGGCCTTAGCATAATATTGTTGTCGCACGGACAGTAAGGCTCCCTCCGCCCTCTTGTTAGTAGGAGATCCAACTGCCCCACCACCTTCCTATATGCCCGCATTGCCCTCCTTGAGGGGGTACCCCCCGCCGCCTGATGAGCCACCTCCACTTCCGCCTCCAATTGCGATTCCAGGGCGCAGAGTTGCTTCTCACGGTGGGTGGCCATCGCTATCAGTTCCCCCCTGAGGGTGGCCTTGAAGGCATCCCACCTCATGTACTCCCCAGTTTCCCCTTTCTTGTTGGTGTCAAAAAAGAACTTAATCTTCTCTTCAACGCCTTTTATGATTACCGGATCCCTCAAGATGGCCCTGGGAGTTTTCAACCCCAAATCCCCCTCCTCCTCCGACCCACATCCAGCTCCAAAGAGACTACTTTGTGATCTGCTATCCCTATCGGCCCCGTGCCTACCTCCCGAATGTCTCCAACCAAGGCAACCGAAACCCAAATGTAATCGATTCTAGATTGGGAATCGTGGACGCCCGACAAGAATGTGTGCCCCTCTTCGTCCCCCCTCAGCTCCCTCCATGAATCCTTTAGCCCCAACCTTCTAATTCTATCCTTCAAGTCCGCCGACATTACCGCTCCTCCCCCCTCCCCCTTTTCCCCTGTCCTATCCTTTCTCTTATCCCATGCTACGTTAAGGTCCCCCAGGAGGACAATATGGCCCCACGAATGCTCTTCTAACAGATTCAGAACCTGTTGCAAAAAGGGATTCCTGGCCCGAATTGGGAGCATACACTACGGCTATCGTTAAAGGGACCCTCTGGCATGTCCCTTTTGCAACAATATACCTCCCTTCCTTGTCTCTGAGGACCTTGCAGGGTTTGAAGTCGGCCGTATTCCTAATCGCCAGGGCTACCCCCCTGGCCTTGCAGGAGGCCGAGGCATGCAAGATCTGGTCAAAGCCTCGCAATTTCAACCTGCCCTGGTCCTTAAGGAGCAAGTGTGTCTCCTGCAAACCCATAACATCCGGCTTCTCCTTTTGTGTGAAATGCTCCAGCTTTTTCCTTTTGAGAGGGGTATTCAACCCCCTCACATTATGTGTTAGCCACTTAAGGGAGCCCCCAGATGAGAAGAAAACCTAACGAGTGGGAGTGCCACACCCCATTGCCCTTCCAAGTTTAGCTCGTTGCCGCGCCTCCCAAACTCCCCCCAAGCCCCACCTTCCCACACCCCTCCCCCCCCGAAGGCTACGACCTTCCCGCCCACACCACACACTAACCTCGGGCATCGTCGTCCTTTTGCTTCCAATATAGTTGCACCCCCCATGACCCCTGAGCGCATAGTCTCCCTAATGAGGCCCATCACCTCTACCAGCCAGCATCCGATCAGGACTGCTCCGAGCTTCACTAGCGTTCCATCATTCTGCCGACCATGTCCTCTGGGTCCCCTTTTCCTCTTTTCTCATACCTTCGTCCAGTCCCGGGGCCTGGAGCCCGCACGACTACTCAGGCCCGGGGGGTCTGCACCCGGGGGGGGGATCCTCCAGGTCGAGATGTAGAAGAGCAGCACCTTCTTGGAGTGACGTAATTCGCCTCTGGGATCCCTCCCATTCAAAGAGCAGGCCGAAAGGGAAGGTCCATCTATATCGAATCGCTTTCTCATTGAGGACCCTCACCACCGGTCCCACTTGTCGCCTCTTTAAAAGTGTACTGCTGGCCAGGTCCTGGAAGAGAGTGATCTCCGGCCCTCGAACATAATCGGTTCTCGTACTCTCGCCTCTATGAGCACCGCCTCCTTCTGGGCGTATTGAGTAAAAGCTGCCAGGACATCCCTAGGCCTCGACATCTGGGCTTTAGCCAATCGACCAGTTCTATGGACACGGTCCAGCTCCACCATCTCCGGGTTGCTTTCGCCCAGAATATCCGCAAAGATGCCCTGGAGTGTCGCCTTCAGAGTTTTATCAGAAACCGATTCAGGCAAAAGTTTCACCCGTATGTTGACTCTACGGGACCTGTTTTCCAGGTCTTCTACTTGGAGCTCAAGATTCCTGGTAGCGACATCCAGCATCTCAATAGCTTTACTGTTTGCTGCATTGTCTTTGACTACCTTTTGGAGGCCTTTCTCCAGGATATCAGTCCTCTGCCGCAGTTGCCGCAGCTCTTGCTTCAACTCCCCCACAGCTGCAGTCAGGTCTGAGCGCATTCATTGAAACTGTTCCTGGAAAGATTGGCTTGCAAGGAATGTAACTCTCCGATAAACTCGTGTCTGGGCATATTCGCCAAGTCCTCAGTTCGCTTTGGCGCAGGTTCCTCCCTCGTTGGGCCCCCCAGGGCCTCAGATTCCTCCAGCGAGGTCCGCGCCGACCACATGGCCTGGAGGGTGCCTGTGTTATCCCCAGAGGCCTGTCAGTGCTTCTCCCCTCTACCCCTGGATTTCGTGGGCATGCCGGCCACCTCCTCTCCTCCAGCCGGCTCCAGCCCAAACTCCCTCCACCAACCTCCTCCTACAGCAGGGTCCGGGCCCAGGAGCAGGCCCTTGCAGCGGCTCCCACAGGTATCTCCCGCCCCCTAGTCTCTGGGGGACCTATAATGTTGTTACAGGGGCTTTGGCTGCCCGCCTCCTCACTCACCCCCCAGACCTGGCACAGTTCAGCCTGATGCAAGGATGAAGGGCCTCCAGGCCTAGCGCGCCTTAGCCGACTGCAAATGGTCCACAAGTGGTCTCTCCCATCACCCGGGAAAACCGAGTCCCCCCGGGCCCCTCTCCTCACCTCTGAGATGCAGGAGGAGGCAGGCCCCCAAGTCTCCCCCAATACTGGCAGGGCAGGCTACCGGCTGAGTACTCCTTTCAGGTCGGCGCGGTCCAATCCTCTGCCGCCGGCTGCCTCCAGCACTGCGGGAGCCCGAAGGTATAATTCCCTGTGCTCCGCGCCCATACACCCACCTCAGCGCGTCCGCTTCTGCACCTTGTCGCAACTCCCAGCAACAGGGTCCCGACCGCCGAGCTCTCCGCGGCCTCCATCCTCCCGGGCCACCTCTGCGCCCAGCTTGCTACCTCCGGGGGGCGCCAGGCGCCGGGTCCCACAGCTAAGTGAGCCGCCAGCGAGGGGGTCCGTCCCGTGCTGCGGCTTCCCACACTGCCGGGCGTCGGCAGCTCTCCTCCTCCAGACGCTCCCGCGACCGCTGTGCTGCACAGGATGGGACACCGGCCACTCCCTCCAGCACTGCCCGGGACTCCAGCCTCTCCACGGGCTTCATGGCTCTCGCGGGCAAGCCCGCTGCAACAGGCTCCACGACTCCTCCTTGCCTCGCCGGTACTAGCGCTGTAGTCCATTGACTTTGGCCCAGGCCTCTTGATTTGATTTTCTCACTCTAGTTACTTTTTCTAGATTGCCCTGCTTACTTACTTTTTTGGTGCTGCTCAACTTTTGTCTAACTTTGTCTTTCCCTCCCTTTTAAATTACTGGAGTTCCATTTTGCTCACACTTTATTTTGAGCTCAACTTGTCCTGAATCTATTGGGTGTGGTGTAGTGTATTAATATTGTGATTTTTCAACTGCTTGATAATAGTGAAATGTTTTATAACTGTTGTGTAAATAAATGTATAATCTTTTACTCAGAAACCTTGAATCAGTGTTTGTTTGGACCATAGTAATTGCTGTCCTTTGTGTAACTATTGATACTGCTCACTTTACTCTTGAGATAAGCCTGGCTGCTCAGCCATCGCTACCACTTTACTGTGTAGTACAGGCTTGTACCAAAGGTGAATTTGTACTGTCACTTGTAGTCTTAATTGTGTGTGGTGTTCCCAAAGGGTACTGCATATGATTCTGCCTAACACTATTTTGTACTGGCATCATCAGTCTGCATCTTCTGGGGCAAGGGCGTGCAGTTCTCTGCCTTGAAGGGCTGCATGGAGGGGCATTATTAGGCATAACTTCTTCAAAGACCTCAGCCCGGCAGCTCACTCAAGTATTGTCAAAATGTTCTTCTCGCAATTGGAATCATTACATTAAGCGATGCTATGTTCATAAAAATGAATCCTGTTCAGATCATGATTAAAGCGTGCACTGACTGGCTGCACACTGAATGGTTCTTCCAGTTCGGCTTCTAATTTGTAAGTAGGATTTTAAAGCATAGCTATTTTAACTTGTCTTAGGCTGAACTGTTCACCAGAGACAGTGATGTTTTTAACCTGATAGGTGGGGTTCCCCTTAAGTGTGCTGCAGCTTGTATTCCACATTTTGTTAAAAAAAAAATGCATTTTAATAGCTTTTCTTACATAACCTGTTCTTGTGACCTAAGCTTTGAATATCATGCAGAGGGTAAGCTATACAGGACATGTGTGCACTGGCGTAACAGGGGCTCCCGGAGCCCCCGCGGTGCGGCAGGCCCTGCCAGCACATGTCCTGGGAGGGGGCCCACTTGTAGAAAAAAAAAAGAAAAATATTTTTTTTTCACAATTCTTTTTTTTTACTTTTTGAATTCACACTGCTTTCATAAAGAAATTATTTCTGTAACAGAAATAATTTCTTTATGAAGGCAGAGTGACTACAAAAAGAAACTTTCTTTTTGAAGTCTGAGGGCTGCTCCCTCCACATGGCATGGAAGACCCTAGGCGGGAGGCTTCCATGTCATGGGGTGGGGGGAGCCTTATGACTTCAAAAATAAATAGTTTATTTTTGAAGTCACTCTGCCTTCACAAAGAAATTATTTCTGTTATGGTTCGGTCCTTAACGGAAATCATTTCTTTATGAAGTCAAAGTGACTTCAAAAAGAAACAATGGGCCTCATTACGTGTTTGGCGGTAACCGTGCCGGTGCTACCAACAGGTTGCTGCCGGACCCGTAATGATTTACCGGCGCCCGACTTCCCGGTAACACTCGGGTATTACAACCCCGGCGGTCTGGGAAGTCCGGCGCCGGCAAATGGTAAGTCCCCATTTCCATAAAGTCCTATCGGACTATATGGGAATGGGGACGACAGAAGCACTGCCACCGTTAATAACGGTGCCGGTGCTTCAGTGAGAACTATGCGGGTGGTTTTGAAGTGTTAGGGCTCCCCTCAACCCCATGGACGTGTGCGTGTGTGAGTGTATGTTGAAAGGGTGCACACTTAAATGTATAGGTGGCTGCCTGTGTGAGTGTATGCTGAAAGGGTTCACACTTAAATGTATGGATGAGTGCCTGGGTGCCTGGGCGTGTGTGTCTGTATGGTGAAAGGATGCACATGTAAATGTATGGGTGGCTGCCTGGGTGTGCCTGTGTGGAGAAAGGGTGCACACTTAAATGTATGGCTGGCTGGGTGTGCGTGTGTGTTTGAGAATGAGTGGGCTGCTGTTCCTTCTCTACCCTTCCAATCACTTCCCTGGCATGCAAGTATTAAACCCACATCACAATTTCAATCGCCTAAAAAATTTGGCATTTGAATGCAGGTACTAACAGTGAAATGCTTCATGTTATTAATTGCTGGGTTCTTGTTAACAGCGAAACCCAGGTGCCGTTTAACATCTGTGTCCTGTTCTGTCTGGCAACTGCTCTGAAGGTCCAGTCAACTTAGCCCAACATTTCAGGGGGGGTTGGGGATTGCACCAATACTTGTGTTTAATGCCTGGATTACTTATTGGTAATCTTCATTACTCCTATCAATAATCTTCCTCGTGCCAGTGTGTATGAGACAGTACTTGTGTATAAGGCACTCTGCCTCACACACAAGTACTGGGATGAGGTAGAGGTACATGGAGGTAATGCCTGAATTAGCTATCTGTAATCCTCATTACCCCTAGTCCCACTCTCGCTCATCCCAGTACTTACCTATGAGCCAAGGAGCCTCAACCGTAAGCTCTGGGGCAAGGAAGAGGGATGTGGAGGTAATTCTGGGCCAAGGAGCCGGTTTTGGAGGTTGGTGTGGGAGGAAAAGGGAATGTGTGGGGGGCAGGATTGTACGACAAATCATAATGGCTGTCCATGTCCAGTCTAAGCAGGCATGATATGTGGTATTAGTGGCTAGAGAGGCTTTTTGGTGCAGACAGTCTAGTCATTCCTCAGTTTGGTATGACTTTTTTTTTAAACTGGGCATTTCTGATAAAGCAGTCCTGCCAAGTGAATTACCTGGCTAGACTGCCATTTGGGTGCTGCCAGTCTAGCCATTTCTTACTGCGGCACTGTATATTTTTCTGGGCATCTGTGATCAAATGATATGAAATAAGTCATTTATAACGCGCCTGCACACAAGTGTTTCTAGGCGCGACAAGACAAGGGAGGGAAGATAGAGGGAGGACAAGACAAACAATCTTACTAGGCCTTGTGTCATTCATATCGTACAAGTGCGAGAACGAGAAGTGCAAGGGGAAAGGGAGGGGGGGAAGTGCAAGGGAGAGGGGAGGGAAAAACAGGGCAGTAGGTCCAGAGGCAGTGCAAGGGTGTCTGATGAAGAAAGAGTCTGGACTCAGTGAGACTCTGAGGGTAGCCAAGCAACCAGTCGGTACAGCAGACAGGTAGGTCAGGTAGGCCAGCAGGGGAGGGAGAGAGAGAAAGCAGAGGAGAAGAGGAAAGTTTTGAGCTGCTTCCGGAACTTCAGGTGGTCCAGCTCAAGTTTGAGAGGGGGAGGAAGGCTATTCCAGAGGGAGGCACCTGCAGAGGAGAGAGATCTACCCCCCACTCTCTTCCTGGAGAAGTGTCTAACCCTTAGAGAGTTGAAGGTAGCTGAGCGAAGGGCTCGAGAAGGAAGATATTTTGGAAGGGAGCGTTGGATGTAGTGCGGGCCTTGGGCCCACAAAGTCTTGTGAACAATGCAAAGGGTCTTAAACGTGAAACTTGCAGCAACTAGGAGCCAGTGGAGAGATTGCAGGGCTCAATAGATACGATCCCTGGGCTTGGGGCCAAGGATCAGTCTCGCAGTCCTGTTCTGGATTAGTTGCAGAGGCTGGAGAGTAGAGGAAGGCAGATTGAGAAAGAGGCTGTTGCAGTAGTCCAGTCTAGAGAGAACAAGGGCTCTGGAGACAGTGAGCTTCTGGGGGAAAGTGAGAAAGGGAAGAGTCCCTTCGAGGAGGAGCAGCTGGTAGTGGGACTTCTTGGTGGCGTCCGAGATGTGAGGAGAGTAAGAGAGAGTGGCGTCAAAGATGACACCAGGGTTGTTTGCCACACAGGAAGGCGAAGGAAGAGGGCCCACGGCTTGCGGCCAGAGTGAGAGAGGGAAAGCAGGGGCAGGAGTCCAAATGAGAAGGATCTCCATTTTACTGACATTAAGGCAGAGATCTTTGGAGGCACACCAATCCTGAATCACAGATAGACAGTCGTTAATGAGCGAGAGAGGAGAGGAGTCTGAGGGGAGCATGAAGGAAAGCAGAGTGTCATCCGCATAACACTGAAAATTAGAGGAGAACGTAGAGATCAGATGGGCCAAAGGGGCCACGTAGAGGTTGAAAAACCAGAGTGAGAGGATGGAGCGGAGAGAAAAGGACCAAGTTGGACCTGGGAGAGGCAGTCCAAGAGGAAGGAGGTCAGCCACTAAAGGGCCTGATCCGTGATGCCCAGGTTCTCATGGAGTCGATTGATCAGGAGTGATCAGGATGGCATGGTTGACCGTGTCAAAAGCAGAGGAAGGAGGAAGGAGGATGAGGACATAAGGAAGGCTGGAATCAAGGTTAGAAAGCAGATCTTCACAGGTGATCAGGAAAGCAGTTTTTGTGCTTCTGGCAGCTATGAAGCCAGACTGATGGTCATGGAGACAACCAACAGATTCCGTGTAGAGAGTAAGCTGGGAGATGAGCAGCTTTTCCAACAGTTTGCCCAGGAAACGGGTGATGGAGATTGGGCGATAATTTGCCCGGCAGGCAGGATCGGCAGACGGCTTCTTGAGGAGTGGGTGCATAAGGGAGTGCTTAATGGGAGAGGGGAACGTTCCAGTGGTGAAAGAGTCATTACAGAAATCGGTCAAGGCTGGAGCGAGGGTGTCAATATGGTTCTTGATGGCTCTGGTGGAGCAGGAGAGCACCTGTTTGGATGACACTTTCATAGATCAGACTTATCTGGAAACCTCGTCAGGTGTTATAAGAGAGAAAGAGCAGAAAGGAGGAAGAGAGGTAGAGATGGCCAAAGGGGGGTCGAGAGAGGAAGAGGGAGAGGAAGAGGAGATGGAGGACAGGATTTCCTGAGTTTTAGCAGAGAAGTGAGATGACAGAGCCATACAGAGGGTCTGGGAGGGAACAGGAGAGGTAAAGACCGCAACAGGATTGACCAGTTCCTTTCAGATTTTAAAGAGTTTGGCCATGTTGTTAGAGGCCACAGAGACACAGGCTTGAATGTGTGTTCTCTTCTTGATTTGTGTTATTGCTTTGACTGGCATTTTGGTGCAACCAGTCTAGATATGTCTAAATGTGGCCTGGCAAGCTTTACTATATTGTGATTACGTGTCTACACTGGTCTACATTGTGCAGCCAGTGGGACATGTTTTCATTGTGGCATGGCATTTCTAATAGCAAAGCATTAATGTTCCTGTGCACTGGTGACTTGCTTGTATTGGATTGGTGTTACCCTACAAAACAATTGCAAACACTCTGGCTTTTTAGCCAATTTTTCTCAGAAAGTGTGCTGTATATTATATTAAAACACATATTTATAACTTTCTCCTAGTGCAGTATGCGGCATATCCCTTCAGCAGCACGTTTGTGCATATTGCGCAAGTTTGTTAATGTAGGCCGGCACAGAGTGTGGCGTGACCCTTGATTTGTTTCTGAGTTGGGGGGCCCCCCTCAGCATGGCTCGCAGGGGGGCCCCCACATTTTGTGTTACGCCACTGATTATGCCTAGGTAGAAGTTGAAGCTTCTGGTAGTTAGAGATTTAGGCCGGCTCTCGGAGGTTGTGCTCTGTCCATTCACATAGATTTCATGCATCAGTGAGGGTGCAGACAGCCAAGGATAAGGAGGAAGGGAGACGCGCAGTACAGATAGCAGTTCATTGTGTCAGGACAAGCTGCTCATAGAAGCTGAGAATGGAATGTTGGTTTTGGACCATTAGATTAGTGCTGCCGCTGTGAAGGACAAATCTCATTACAACAGAGCCTGGTGTCTGGGATTGCCAAGGAGAGGTACCTTAATAGGTTTTTATAAAGCACATGGTTTCCAAAAGAGATAAAGCAGGAGGCCTACTAGGAAAGTTATGTGTTCTAAGAAAGGAGTAGCAAAAGGGATTGCTAAAGAGCAAAGCTGCACGGTTAAAGGGGCTATCTGGAACTGCCACATTTTCTGGTGTTATGAGGAAGCCATTGTATTACCAAATGGGGATGACCACCTTGCTCGTATCTATTCCCTGATTGGGTCCTGTCGGGGGTAGGCACATCACGAGTTGGCCAACGTTACCTGGATCGATAAGGAGATTCCATTGTTGCAACAAAGTACCTGAATATAGTAGCCCAATCACATCACAATGTTTTCTGCTGACTGCACAATTAGCTAATCTTGTAAGGGGTTGTATTAAGATATGCATGACCAATACCCCATTGGTGAACTATAGGGGATGTTTAGATGTGTGTATAGGTGTTAGCCAATTGGGAATGTGGGATTATAATGTATCCGAAATGTTTTGCTTTGGGGTTTTTCGTTATAAAAGATGTAACTCGAAATGGCCGTGGTGAGCTTGGGTTCTGTGTTCAGTTTAACGGGACTGACTGATGCTCCCAGCCATATTTCCATGTAATGAAACTATGTTTACCTTGCAAATGGTGCACTACTTAATTACCCCCTTGGAGTTATTTGTATTCATCTTTTTTTGGGCCTACCCAACATATTTGGTGACAATGACCAGATTCCAGATCCTGGGTAGTGGCGCTCATCTACAGTGACCAGTCCATGTGCACATTCTGAGATGGTCCGCAGGCGCTGTGTTGCCAGAAGGCCTGTCTGATCCTTGGAGCAGGGTGCTGCGCCAATCTGTGCAGGCAATTGGAGAGGGACACTTCATAGGTGGTGTTCAGAAGAATGCTTAGAACATGAGTGCACTCTTGTAGGAACAACAAAGGGTGGTGAAAGATTTAGTTTCAGTGTGTGTGAGAGTGTGAAGAAAGAGAAGGAGAATTTCTGCGAAGAAGATGAAAGACCACATGGAGATATTGTATACGTTTTTGAGTAGTAGAGAGGTAAATCTCTCCCACTGTGGGAACAGATGATGTCATAGTAGTTTAGTATTAGTAAACGAGAAGAATGGATTCAGGATATCGCCTCTTAGACGAGGAAAGACAATGTTGTAATTGAGGTGATGGTCCCGCATATAGAGGATCCGTTAACCCTCTGTCCTAGAATGAAACGGGCATTAGGAGGGTTGAGTTCCCTCATCTCAAGAGAAAAGAGACAGAGGAAGGGTCTACATCATTGTGTAAATAACTGTGTTTTTATTTGATGATTTTGGCAATAATTGTGTATACAAGAGTGAGGTGGTGTGGGATGTTGGTTGTCCATTTGTGTGGATAGGGGGTGGGTTTTGGATTGGGGACGTTGGAAGGGGGAGAGGGTTTGTTGAAGCATTGGGAGGGGGTGGAGTAAGACACAGCTGGACCAGTAATTTTAAACGTAGGGTTTTAAATAAGATTGGGATTTAAATGCACTGCCACAGTATGAGGAGAAAATCCTGAAGTATCATCGTGAGTGGGTTCAGGGGACTGAAGGAAGGATTTTTAAATCATGGCCCAAGGTGGCATGACGATAAAGCAATCCTTGAACATAGATATAGACATAGATATAGGTATTTTACATTAAAATATAAAGGAAAGAGCAGGCAGGGTATTATCGAATTGTGGAAAATGTTTGAAGATTTAGAGAATGCCCCTAACGATAGTAAAGAGAGAACATACCCAGTACACTTACACACTGCCACCCTACCTGCTTATGGGTGCTTTCCTTTACAACTCGCTATGTGAATCACCAAGCCCCAGTATGTGTCCCCTACCAAGCCCAGGCAGGGAACACTGGCGGGGCGTAACTATATCACATGGGACCCATTGATTATGGAAGTAGAGAATAGGGCACAAATAGAATAAGAAACAAATCTGAAGAAAAAAGAGGAGGACATAGCGCTAGTGACACAGGGACAATAGGCATTTGGGGCAGATCAGTGGCGGGTGGGAGATATTATTTAAAAATAGATAGCCAGTTCAGGAGCGATATCCAGCTACATTCGGTATACACGTTCAGATCCCAGCCCCTCCCAAATGATTTAGACTGCTGAAAATATACTAATACATGGGAAATGCGCAGGTGTAGGGGGACTCCTGTGGGTATAGATGAATAGGGCAGGCATTTTCATTGTAGGGGCTTTCATAGATTTAAAGTAAACTAAAATAAGCTTTATAGAGTGGTAGATAGATACACTGTTTGCGCATAACATACATGGCACAAATTCCTGTCTAACGGCGAGAAACATAGAAGTGTCACCATTCACAAAGTTATGTCTGGGCCTTCGCAGGCCGTGTTGGAGAACACAGAACAATGAGGGCTTGTGCTCGAATATTCCAACTCCACCCTAGGCGAGGTAGTGAACACGCACAAACACACACACATTTATCCTGTTAGAGCTTTGCGAAATAAGAAAGGAATGTGAACAGCCTAATTTGAGTATGGCTGTGGCCGGTCGTGAGTTACAAACCCTTGGGAACCAGGGAAGAGGTCTTGAGCTGCCAAAACGCAAGTCAAGATTTAGGACACCGGCACCCCCTAGGGATCATCGCCATCCCATTTGAACTACCAGATGTCCATGGGCAAAACACCTAATTCCTTCACAAATCAGACTGATTTGTGCAGGAGAATTAGGCGTGCCCCCCGGGAGGAGTGACCGATAAGGAGGGGGGCAAATAACAACTTGGCCTGTGATTTATAACAGGGAGAGCAAAGGGGAATGCCAACGCATTTAAGAGTGCAACAGGGAGGGTTGTTGAGGGTTCCTGTGGGTCTGGGATGAGAAAAGAGTTGCTTTATTCACAAGGATCAGACCGACCTCAAAGTTATCCACTGAGCTCTTGTTGACTGCCAGGTGCACTTCACATGATTAGGCCTTAGGGCAGGGCAGTGCTTTCAGTAACCTAACCAATCACCTAACAGAAACCCAAGGTAAAGAGATCGAAACGCACATGTGAAGAAGTTGGAGGCGAAGAGGATGTGTCCAATGGACTGGGGGTTCATAGCTAATCAGTAATATGTACATAGGCGTAGTCAAAGAGGGTGAGGGATGAACACTGTATATTGTGTGTGTCACAGATGATGATTTCTGAAGTTATAAGGTACTTTGAAAAAGAGAGAGAGTTCTGCAGCAGTGGACTTTTGATATTATTGATATCGATATTTTATTTCTATCGCGCTCATACACAAGTGTTTCAGAGTGCGGCCAGACAAAAGGCAGGGGAACAGGGGAGAACAAAAACAACAATCTTACTAGGCCTAGTGACATTGAGAACGTGCAAGTGCATGGGAAAGGGAAAGGGGGTAAGTGCATGGAAGGGCAAGTGGAAAGTGCGGAACCGAGGAGAGAAGAGAAGAACATAAATACAAATAAATTAATAATTAAAGGTGGTAGTGCAGCCAGCAAGTGGCAAGTGCTAGGTTAAGCAGATAGGGTATATCTGATAGTGCAGAAGAGAAGTGGGTGGGGGACTGTATGGGTACAGATACAGACCGCAGTGCAGGGGTTGGCCAGGAGCAGTACAGGGGGGTAGCAGGGGAGCTAGTACCTGTGCCCGGAGGACAGGAACAAGAACGGTGCAGAGGGTGGCCAGGTGCATGGTTCCAAGAGAGAAAACAAATCAGCAGGGGAGAGGAGGGGAAAGGCAGAAGCGAAGAGGAAGGTCTTGAGGTTCTGGTTCTCCTCAAGTTCCAAGGTGGCTGGGAGGCTGTTCCAAAGGGAGGCCCCAGTCGAAGACAGATATCTACCCCCAGTGTGTTTTTTTCAGAAACAACTGACCCTGCGGGAGTTAGAGGTAGTGGAGCGAAGGGCTCAAGAAGGGAGGTATTTACGGAGGGATAGTTGAAGGTATTTTGGACCCAGGCCCCAGAAAGCCTTGTGGACAATGCAGAGGGTTTTAAATGTAATCCCTGCATCCACTGGGAGCCAATGAAGGGAATTCAGAGCTGGAGAAATACGATCCCAGGGCTTGAGGCCAAGGACACGTCTCGCAGTCCTGTTCTGGATAAGTTGAAGAGGGCAGAGAGCGGAGGCACAAAGATTTAGAAAGAGGCTGTTACAGTAGTCCAACCTACAGAGAACCAGAGCTTTGGAGACAATAAGCTTCTGAGGGAAGGAGTGGAAAGGCAGAGTACCTCTGAGGAGGTATAGTAAGAAGTTAGATTTTTTAGAGATGTCAGATATGTGTGCAGAGAAGGAGAGTGTGGAATCAAAGATGACACCAAGGTTCTTGGCCTCGCAAGTAAGGGTAGGAGGAAGTTCCAAGGGAGGCCGACCAGAGAGTGAGGGGAAAGGATGGTGCAGGTGTACCAATGAGGAGGATCTCAGTCTTTTTGGCGTTTAGACAAAGGTTGTTGGCGGCACACCAATTTTGAATGGCGATTAGGCAGTCAGAGATGAGGGTAGGAGAGGAGGTGGCTGAAGGAAGCCTGAAAATGAGTTAGCTGTCATCAGCATAGCACTGGAAGTTAGAGCACAACAAGGAAATGCAGTAGGCGAAAGTTGCCAGGTATTGGTTGAAAACCCAGGGCGAGAGGTTAGACCTCTGGGGAACACCACTGGTAGAAAGGGATATAGAAGATAGGAAAGACCTAAGTTGAACCTGGGAAGGTCAATCAGATAGGAAAGAGGTCAGCCAGTGTAGAGCCTGATCAGTGATGCCCAGGTTGTCACAGAAATGGTTGAGCAGGGTGGTATGGTTGATTGTGCCGAAAGCAGAGGAGAGATTGTGTAGGATAAGGACAGAGGGAATGTTAAAGTCAAGGCTGGAGAGAGCAGAGACTTATAACACCCTGTTGCCATTTCCTTTTTGTATACAAATAAAGCTCTTGTTCTTCACAAAAAAGGGTGTACCGAGCTCTCTTCCTTAGAGGATTATCATTTACTGTCTGGTTGTTGGAGGTCTAGCCTACAAAACCAGTTACAAAACCAGTTACCCCGATGTGATCCTAGACTCCCCCACAAGGAGGATTCCTGGCCACACATCTGGTGGGGCCGCGCCCACCTGCAGCGACCAGCCCCTTTGCACATACCTTTTAGAGATTTACAGGAGCCACGTTAACAGAATTCCTGTCTGTTCTTTGGAGCGCGGTGCTGCCCTCAGATTGTTCATACCATTGATGGAACCCCATGACGGAGGATTTCAGGAGAGCATGTAGATGTAAGTACACCTTATTGCAGAGAATAACAAGCAGGGGAAGGAAAGGGGATTTGAGTGACTGAAGGTTTCAGGAATGGTGTCAGTGTAGTGAGTGAGGAATGGGTGGAAAGTGTGGAAGACCAAGTGGCATTGTATATAGGTTGGTTTGTTTATAATATAGAGGATTGTGATGTAACGGGACCCTTCCTTTTACAAGGGAATAAGACAGTGTTGTGTAAAGCAGGAACAAATATGGATAGAGGTTCTGTATGTTTAGTGGGCCTGGGATCTCTCTGCCTGGTATAAGGAGGGTATGAAAGTGAGAAGTAGGTGTCATGGAGGCCACTTGTGGACCTGGGATCTCCCCACCTGATATATAGGAGGTGTGGGGATGGAGAAGTTGTTTTTGTTATGATTTTATTGTTTGTTTTATGGTGAATATGAGGTAGGGCCTGATTTTGTTATGTGAGAGGATGTTAGTGGGTGGTATGGGAATGTGAGTGAGAGGAGTGTGGGGAGATGTGAGTGAGGAGAATGGAAGGGTGTTGACATTGGGAGGGAAAGAGGGGTAATGGGTGGGCACAGTTCCACTGGTTCAGGGTGTGGATTGACAAAATATTGTATAAGAGTGGTAGAGGGATGGCTGTGATGAGCCGGCAACCCCATTGTGGTATATGCGTAAGGCTCTTTCCTTGTATCAAGAGAAGATCCTCAAATATCATAAAGAATGCCTAGCAGAGACTAAGGGGGGTTATTTATGCCATAGAAGGAACAGGGAAAAAATAATAGAGATATTTTGAGTCATATGTAGCTGTTTTTAGCAACCAGATACAGAGAAGAAAAGTTAAAAACAGAAAAGAAGTGTTAGAGTTGTGAAAAAGGGTGAAGGACTTGGAAGACATTTCAATTGATCCCTCTAAAATGACAAATGGGTCGCACATAACCTGTGTTCTGACCACTACCACGCCCACCCCAGAGCATTCATGTACTCTTTGCCTCTGTATCCCCTGTAGACATAGGCCAGCCCTCTGCATTAGGGTGCAACCACACTTGCGCTGCATCAGTATAGACAAATCCTACTTACGTCCATTTGCTTGATACCGCTCCCTCACCACCCACACGGCTCAGTATCAGAACTTCTCCAATTCTATAGTTTCTGCCACTGCATGAGCTATAGCACAAGAAGGAACAGATAGGAAACCACAAAAGGAGTTGAAAGAAGCGCTGAGAAAGTCAGAGGAAGAGCTAGCAAGGTTAAAGTTAGATAGGAGAGATGGACAACAAGCGCCCTGTTGGGAGTGACAAATGGAACGGGAAACATTTTGTTCAGAAATGACAGTACTACGATTAAGGATGTACACATAGGCAAAGAGAGGGAGGAGAGAAGGAGGAGGTGGGATCATAGTTTTAATTATGGGACAGTACGGTTTGATTATGACTATGAATGGACAAGAGCAAGGGACGAAGATTGGGATACTATGGATGAGTTGGAAGATGAAGAAGAACCACTCACAATATCATAGTGGGTTGAGAGTATGTGGGGACCTTGTTTGAGGAACATGTATGGGTGTATGGCAGTGGCAAAAAGAATGCAGGCAGGGTAGAAGAAAGTAACCATGACAGTGGGGGCGCGGTTCCCATTATTTCATAAGGGGCTGGGGAGGGCCTAGTACATACCATGGGCCCACATGAGAAAAATAATCTAATAAAAGTGCTCCCATCTCTCACAGCTGAAGTGGGCAAGTGGATATATGCCTTTGAAAAGCAGATGGCTGGTACTAACTTAGCCATGGGAGACTTGAACAGTTTATTTGTTGCAATAATGGGGGATCAGGCAGATTAAATTTGGGTCAAGGCAGGGTACCCAGGGGTGATTTTAGGGGATGAAAGCCATGATGGAGCACATTTTAATGACATTAGGCCCCAAGTGTGGGCAGCGCTGCGGCGCACATATCCAGGTACACCAGTTCTTCAATCAATAATGCAGCAGACAATGCGGGATGATGAAGAGCCCGCTCAATGCATTTTTCAAATTCAGGAGATGTTGAGGGCAGAAACAGGAGATTCATGGGACCCAGCGATTCCATTATTTTATTTTGTAGTCAATAGGGGACTCCTGAACAAAGTACAGAAGACTCTTGATAAGATGGGGATTGAGCTAAGGACTGGGCGGAAAACCAGTATATTATTGTAGATCACTGCAAGCAGGTAAGGAAACAGCTAAGCGGGCACAAATAGAGGAAGCAAAACTGGTGCAGAACAAACTACCGAATGTTGTATTGGAATGGGGCAGTAATGGTGGTACAGACAGAAGGGCAGGTAGAGCCCAGAGTGGTCCGGACAGATGTACAAGCGGTACCTGGTTGCGGAGGCGAACACGATTGGAAAGGTGGGTACCAGCATCAGTATCAAGGAGGATTTTAGCAGGGGGGTTTCAGTGGTCACGGGAGGATGAGGTGGATTTCGAGGAATGGGGCCACAGGGAGGAGGAGTGGGTCAGTGTTGGACGTGTGGGCGGATGGGTTACTTTTTGAGAAAATGCAGAAGTATACAAGTTATTGCATACCCACAGCTGCCAGTGTTCCCATACGCTCAGGGAGGCCCGGACCCATAAACCCAGCCTTATGTACAAGCACCCCCGGTAGTCCCATACAGAGTGCCACTGCCCAAAGCCCTGCCTGCTCCCACACCACAATTTCCGCCGCTGCCACCTCAGGCTCTGTTGGTGCACCAACATACACAGTACACCCAGTCCAGCAGCAAGGCCCCCAAGTGCAGAATAGTAATGCAGTACTAAACGGCACAGTGAAGCACTA
Organism: Ambystoma mexicanum; assembly: GCF_040938575.1. Classification (NCBI taxonomy): domain Eukaryota; kingdom Metazoa; phylum Chordata; class Amphibia; order Caudata; family Ambystomatidae; genus Ambystoma; species Ambystoma mexicanum. The sequence continues at coordinate 670,036,762 of NC_090924.1, read as the reverse complement.
TCAAGAAACCACTGTCGTTGGAGGGAACCCATTTGTTTTTTCCAGGAACAAATACATACCCAGATTAAGACAGCCCACAGAGAGCCTTAGGGTGCTCAGTTCTATCGGTCACTATCAACCCAGAAGAGCAACCCTTGGTGGGTGTGCAGATAAGCAACAAACCATTCATTTTCATGGTTGATACAGGTTCCACAAAGTCATGAATTAGTGAGGGAGGATTTCTTTTGTCTGGTAGGGAGTGCCCCATCATTTGCTGAAGAGGACCTATCTCAGGTACCTGACAAATTGTGGACAAGTTACCCTCATGATGTAGTTCTTTTGTGGAGTGTTGCACCAATATGCATCACTTTGAAGCCAGGTGCAGTGTTACACAGATTTATACAGTATCCCCTATCCAAAGCAGCTGAAGAGGGGATATATGACACCATTAAGGCCTTCCTACACCAAGGAATCATAGTTCCATAAATTTCCCATGCAATACGGCTATTTATCCTCTGAAAAAGTTGGAGGATGATTCAGAATTTGCGTACATTTGACTGTGTAGTGCAGGCAGAGTTTCTTGTGGTCCCTAACCCTATCACGATATTTTGTAACATACCCACTGTGGTCACACACTTCACTGTCAAAGATCTCAAGAATACCTTTTTCTCGGTTCCACTGCATCCAGTTTCTCAATACCTCACCACGTTTACCAGGAGGCAGTTCAAACATACTAGGATTCCACAGGGGTACTGTGAGTTCCCCAGTATTTTTAGCAGGTTTCTGCATGACAATTCGGGTAATGTCCAAGTCCCAAGTACTATCATTCAGTATGTAGATTATCTGTTAGTGTCTAGCACTACTGAGCAACAAGGTAGGGAAGATTCCATTGCATTACTACAGTTGTTGGCTGACAAAGGGTACAAGGTAGATAGAGCAAAATTGCAGAACTGTCAACAGGAGATGTTGTATTTAGGTCTAGTGATCTCAGTTAATGGTAAGATCATTGAGAGTAACACCAGAATCAGGGCAGTGGTGAGCAGCACACCCCAGCCAGTAACTATTAAAGGCATGCAAAGATTCCTGGATTTGTGCATTTATTGTAGGGCATGGATCCTTTGCTCTCCATCATGCACTTGACCACTGCTGCAGGCCCTCAAAGAGATGCAACAGACAAAAAATACCATTCTCTAGACTGACGAAATGCTCACTAACTTCCAAGAGTTGAAAGATGTCATTGCCACTGCCCTCGTCCTAGCAACCACTGACTATACTAAAGAGTTCTTCCTTTTCTCACACTCTGATGGCCAGATGATGACGGCGTTCTTGACACAACACAGCTTCATGGGTCATAAACCTCCAGCGTATGATAGCGTTATGCTCGATTCCGTCAAGCAAGGACAGTTCTCATGTGAACAGCCATTAGTTGCAGCTGCTTTTGCCTTCGAGAAGTCAGCCACGATTACTTTGGGGTCCTCAGTAACTTACTATGTAGAAAATGAAGTGTTTACGATACTTTAGAGTTCAAAGTCCACGTTGACAGCATAGAGGGCCTCTGTGTATGAAGTTATTCTTTCCAGTCTATCCATTCACTTTGTTTGTTGAAAGACAGAAAACCCTGCTACCTTCTTGACAGAACCCATTACTGAGTCTGACGATGTTCATGGCTGTTCCGTGTACGAAGGCCCTGACGATGACATACGGAAAGCGCAGGATTATGCTTTAGATGACGGGGAAGTGTTCTTTGTTGATGGGTCATTGACTATTCAACATGAGACAGGTCAATGGCATACTGAGGCAGCAGTGGTCCGGTTAGTTGATGGAGAGTGCAATGTTTACATTCAATGGAGACTGCTGGGGTATTATTCTGCCCAGGCTATGGAACAGATTGCTTTATTGAGGGGCTAGAGGCAGCGCAGGAATGTCAAGTGACGGTCTATTCAGACTCGGTATATCTGATGACAACCGTGCACTCAGGATCGGGGAGGTGATGGGTCTCCAGTTCAGCATAGAGCCCTCTTAGATTGATCCATGCTCTCTCACAGCCAACACTTGCCGCAATCGTCAAGTGTGCCCCCCTTACAAATGGAAGGGACTTTGTGTCCCTCTGTAACAAAGCAGCAGACAGGGCTGCAGAATTGGCTGCATATTTACCAGTGCCAGATATCCCTGAACACCCAACACTTGTCAGTATGCAATTGTAAATACAGGTTCCATATACTACACTATGAAGTTTTAGAATTTCAGTGTCAAGCACTGCAGAGTGAGAAGCTACTGTGGCAGAGGAAGGTGTGTGCGCACTCTCCTACAGACCTAGTTTGGAGGCAGTTTAGTACAGGAAATGCGATACCTCAGGAATTGGTACTGGTAGCATTTGACCAGTTGCACTAACCCTCTCATGTGTCTAAGCAGCATATTGGAGGAGGATTGGTGTGTGCCAAACATGCAGGAGCTATTGAATGTGTTCATATCAAACTGTCTGTCAGACATACAACACACAACATACGTTAAGGACCCTGAGGGGCACAATGGCCCACCCAAGTGGTCTGTTTCGAGACATCCATTATGATTTTGCAGATATGGGAGAATGGTGCAACACCTTTCGCTATTTTATAGTTGTGATGTGACCCCTCTCCTGTTGATTGAGGCTGGTCCATGTGCACATCCCGATGCCAAATCGGCTGCTAAATTCTTGGTGATACAAGTGTTTGCCCGATGGGGAGTGTGCGAGAATCTTAAAAGCGATAACGGCACCCAGTTCTTTAATGAGCTGTTGAAAGAAATTGCTATTCTTTTAGGCATTAAACATAAGATGTGCTCTATTTACCACCAAAATGCAAAAGGCATTGTTGAGAGGATGATTGGCCTATTTAAGGCTAAGTTATCTAAACTGTGCATCACTCTTAAGAAAAATTGAGTTCATCACCACCTCTTCTGCTACATCCAGGGGACACAGTCTACATATGTAACTTTGTGCGCAGGTGGAGTGAGCCACTCTATAATGGACCTTACACAGTAGTGCATGCCACTCCACTTGCGGTCAAAGTGAGGGAACTGGAGTATTGGATGCACCTCTCCAATGTTAGGAAGGCACCCCATTCATCACCTACTTCTATAAGTATATTGTTTGAATGTGTCTTGTAAATTGCTATATGTTGAAGGAAACAGGACTTTTGATTATTTCCTGAACTTTGGATTAGACTACACACACCTGTATCATTGAGCTGTTTACCCAATATATATGTGTACTTGTATGCTGCTAAAAATGATGCGCTGCTATTTTTCTGGTATTCTCTTCATTCTGAAAAATCACTTTTCCCATTGATATCACACGGTCGGCCCTTGCTTTTGTCAGTACACTTAAGTTGTCCTGCAAGTATTAATGTACTAGGCTCATTTTTTATCTATGTTGTGGGTTTCTTTTTGGTATATTTTTGTATTTGTCAAGTGAGTTTATATGGCTAGGACATATAAAGGAGGGTGCAGTATAGGGGGATGTGTGAATAGTGAATGTTTTGATTATGAATCCACAACACCCACTGATGATTTCATGACTACTGTAGTACATTTTAAGAGAACATACATACAGGACACAGTATTATAGGAATGGAATGTGCGGGTAAAAAGGGGAATGGATGAAGAAAATGTGTATGCCCAATATAAAGGAGTTGTTTCTGATACAATGCTTGATGTGCACCATCCAGAAATTAGTAATGTGTGGTACAATCAAATGCGCTCAGTGGGGAAACAGAGGTATAACGGGAGCAGTTATGTCTGCTCCCTCATCTTTCACGTGTCAGGGGCTCCCAAAATGCTAGCACCCCAGGAAATGCCATCCTTGGAAGCCCAGTGTTTGTTTCATCTGGCACTGTCAGGTTTGCAGTCTGTTCAAGGGGCACAAGGTACAAGTTCTATTAATGTACAAGGATGAAGAAAGATGTGCCAAAGAAGATACTGCACCTCAATGTAAACCATGAACCATGCGGAAATTGGAGAGAACGATGTTCATGTCAAACAGATGGTAAAAGGCAGCTGCACAGCAGGGGGTTTGGCAGGGTTTGGAGAATAAATTAAATGGAATGTCAATAAGAACTGTTTCACAAAATGGGCCAAGCATGTGTCAGACCTAACATGGATTGAGACACTAGGAATTGCAGTGAAAGTTCAAGCAGCTAAAGAATATGCGTTTTGCTTTCAAGGACATGGGACAGATCCCATTGGGAATAACATCAGATGTGATAAAAGAGTGTTCATCCCAGACCTTGCTAAAGGAACAGCAGCTCTTATGGATCTGTATTGGGTATGCGGTGAGCAAGAATATCTGTACCTTCCACTATACTGGTGAGGCACCTGTGCATTGAATGCATTGCACTCAGCTATTCTTGTGGTGCCGGAAGCACATCTAACAATTGCACTGAAGCCTTTGATAGGGCAACAGAACCAGTTACCGCTCCAACACCACCAGCTGAAAAGGAAGAAGCGTTCATTGAAGGTACGGAAGAGGAGATCAAAATATTTGTCTGAAGATTCATCCAAGTTGCTTAAAGCCATTCCAGATAAATACCGTCTGTATACCAAAACGGATGTGTTTTTCACTTCCCTCCCAGTTTTAGGGGTTCAAACCACAGTGAATTACACATTTTGTGCAGATCGTATGGTGGGAGATGATTCAGCTGACAAATGACACTAAACAAGGTGTGTATGATATAATATGACATGATATGATATGATATGGCATTTATAATGCACCTGTACACAAGTGTGTCTAGGCACTTGAATGCTATCAAGAGTGAATATCAGGCGATCCGGTTCATGATCCTACAGAACCGGGTTCTGTACCTTCTGACGATGGTGGAAGGTGGTGTGTGAGCAGTGGTGAAGATATTGGTCCCTATCGGGGTGGTCCGTTTGGTGATGTTCTGCATATGCCAAATGATACTTCGATGCTGTGCCATGACTATCCCAAACAGTGCAATGACAACTTGGCTGAACTCTTTAAAATCTGCAGGAAACTGGCCAATCCATCCGCAATCTCTACCTCTGCTGTCCCTACCCAGGCCCTCTGCATGGCACTGGCTTCTCACTTCATCTCTAAAACTCAGTACATCCTGTCCGCACTCTCTCCTCCTCCCTCCCTCACTAGACTCCCTGCTCTTCCTCTAGCCCTTCTGCAGCCACCCCTCCTCCCCTGCCTTTCACCTGTTCTCTGCAGACAAGGTTTCTAGACAAGTCTGATCTATCAAAGTCTCGTCAAAACAGGTACACCCCTGTTCCTTCAAAACCATCAAGGACCACATTGACACCCTGTCTCCTGCCCTGGCTGACTTCTGCAACCACTCCTTCACCACTGGAGTGTTCCCATCCATCCTGAAGCACTCCCTTGTGCACCCTCTTCTTAAGAAAACCTCTGCCGATCCCTCCGGTCTGGCTAACTATCACCCAATCTCCATCACTCCCTTCCTGGGCAAGCTCCTGGACAAACTGGCCATCTCCCAGCTTAATCTCCACACTGAATCTGTTGGTTGTCTTCCCGACCATCAGTCTGGCCTCAGAGCTGCCAGAAGCATGGAAACTGCTCTCCTGAACATCCGTGAAGACCTGCTCTCCAACCTTCATTCTAACACCCCATGTCCTCATCTTGCTTGATCTCCCTTCTGCCTTTGACACTGTCATCCATGCCATCCTGCTAAATTTTCGCCGTGATAAATTAGGTATCACCGGTCAAGCCTTGGCTTGGCTGACCTCCTTCCTCTCTGACCGACCCTCCCAGGCCCAACTTGGGTCCTTCCTCTTTGATATCTTTTTCTCTACCTGTGGTGTCCCCCAGGGTCTAACCTCTCTCCCTGGCTGTTCAACCAATACCTGGCACTCTTTGCCCGCTGCATTGCCGCTCTCTGCCCCAACTTTCAGCGCTATGCAGATGACACTCATATTCAGGCTACCTTTCGCCACCTCTTCTCTGTCCCTCATCTCCGACTGTCTGTCTGCAATCCAGGAGTGTTGTGCCTTAATGACTGCTGCCTTAATGCCAGTAAGACTGAGATTCTCCTCATCGGCACACCCACTCCCTCCTTTCCTGTCGCTCTCTGGCCGGCCTCTCCTGGCCCTCTTCCTGCTCCCACCTGCAAGGCTAAAAACCTTGGGGTCATCTTCCACTCCACACTCTCCTTCTCTCTTCACATCTCTGACGTCTCTAAGAGGTCACACTACCAGCTGCACCTCCTCAGAGGTATTATTCCTTTCCTCTCCTTCCCCCAGAAGTCACTGTCTCCAGACCTCTGGTTCTCTCTAGGCTGGACTATTGTAACAGCCTCTTTCTAAATCTGCCTGCTTCTACTCTACGCTCTCTGCAACACATCCAGAACAGGACTGCAAGATTTGCCCTTGGCCTCAAGCCCAGGGATCGTATCTCTCCAGGACTGAAATCTCTGCACTGGCTCCCAGTGACTGCGAGGATTAAGTTCAAAATTCTCTGCATCGTCCACACGGCCTTCTAGGGTCTGTGGCATCAATACCTTCAACTCTCTCTTCCTAAATATCTTCCCTCTCGAGCTCTTCGCTCACCCACCTCCAACTCCCTCAGGGTCAGTCACTTCTCCAAGCAATGAGTTGGCGGTAGATCTCTCTTCGGCTGGGCCTCCCTCTGGAACAGCCTCCCTGCCTCCCTGAAACTTGAGGATAACCATCTTTGCTTCTGGAAGCACCTTAAAACCTTCCTCTTTGCTTATGCCTTCTCTCCCCCTCTCCCCTGCTGAAGTCCTGGCTGATACTGAGACTGCACTGGTTATGTCGCCACTCATCTGATCTCGGGCCAAAGCCCTGACAGTTGCTTGCCTGCACTGCCTCCCTGGCAACCCTTGAACCTGGGGACTGTTTTTGTGTATCCCTACAGTCCCCACATCAGCATGTATGTCGGCACTCACCCTGCACTTGCCACTAGTTGGCAGTTCTTTTATGTATCTTTTTATTTTATTTCCCATGTTCTGCACTTTCCCCTCCTCGCCCCCTGCACTTTTCTTTTTCCCCCTTCCCCTGCAATTGCGCGATCTGAATGTCACCTGGCCTAGCAAGATCGTTGTCTTTCTTCCCTCTGTTCCCCCTCCTTTGCCTTGCTGTGCCTTGAAACACTTGTGTATAGGCGTGTTATAAATGCCATATCATATCATATCATATCATGATGGTTACAAATGGGTCAGGAATGGCTCTCTCGGGTACAAAGAATAGGCAGGTCCAGACAGAGGACCCAAATAAACCACCTATGGTCAGAATTAAAAGACCTATAATTCCCTGGGACGCTGACCTCGCCCCCACCAGAACTAGAGAATAACATGGAGCATTTGTTTGATTTAGCGGTGACAGGGGTTGTATTTACCTCACGTGTACCTCAAAGAAGTATGCCCGAGATGGAAAAAGCGTATTCCATATATGTAGGGTGTGGGTCCCTAAGGATGAAGTTGATAGTAGGTTAGAGAAGAAGGGATTTGTTAATGGAGGATTAACTAAAGGGGGGAATGTTGGGATGCAAGTTCAGATCCCAGCCCCTAACAAACGATTTAGACTACGGAAAATATACTAATACATGGGAAACACACATGAGTGGGTCTAGTGATGAGGGAGGTGTCCTGTGGGTATAGGTGAATAGTGCAGGCATGTTCATTGTAGGGACTTACATAGATTTAAGGTAAACTAAAAACAGCTTTATAGAGTGCTAGGTAGATACGCTGCTTGTGCACACCACACATGGCACAAATTCCTCTCTAACGGCAAGAAACATAGAAGTGTCACCATACACGAAGTTAGGCCTGGATAACGCAGAACAATAAGGCCTCATGCTCGAATATTCCATCTCCACCCTAGGCGAGCTAAAGAACATGCACATACACACACACACACACAAATGTATCCTGTTAGAGCTTTGCAAAATTAGAAAGGAAAGTGAACAGCCTTATACGAGTAAGGTTGCAGACGGTTGTGAAGGACAAACCCATGGGAGCCAGTGCAGAGGTCTTGAGCTTCCAAAACAGCTGCCACAAGTCGAGATTTAGGACACCAGTGCCCCCTAGGGAAAATGGCCATCCCATTTGAACCAATAGATGCCTGTGGGCAAAATACCTAAATCCTTCACAAATTCGACTGATTAGTGGGGCCTGCAGGAGAACTAGGCCTGCCCACGTGGAGGGAACAGCCGATAAGGGGTAGCAGCGGACAACTTGTCCTGTAATTTGTATCGAAGCAGAGCAAATGGTGATGTCAACGCATGTGAGATTGCAACACGGAGGCATGTTGGGGCGCCTCTGTCTCTGGGATGAGAAAAGAATTGCTTTATTCGTATAGACTGTTAAGGCAGTTTTTCTGAGGTCCAACTAAGGGTTTAGTAAAACCATTCAACTGAGACAGTACAAGACTCCACTCTTAGTATAAGGCTGTACCGCCTGAGTTCATGGTAGCGTAGACAGAGCAGCCAGGCTTATCTTAGGAGGGAGAGAGGGCTGTAGAAATCAGTACCAAGAAAGTGTAATACAAATGGTCCAAAGAGACACTGAAACACTATGTATTGTCAAAATAAATGCTTTATTTAAACACAAGTAGGCCCAGATAAATCTTGGGGGAAATAAGTACTAACACAGATCATATAAACACATTAAAGAAAAGCACAACACTATGCTTGAAGGTGCACAGACCAAAGCATATAACCTAATTTGGAAAACCTAACAGGAGTTCTAGGAAAGTCAAACCAATAGTTACTTTTTAGATTACTTTCAGTAATATAAGGGTAGTAGACCCTACCAGTTGAACTGTGACATTCAGCATGACATCACTTTGTAAACCAACTGGACAATATACTTATTGTGAATAGTGGAACACTTATTCTAAGAAAAGTAAAATCCTATAAATTATTTTGCGATATCCCACAGCTTTACTAGGTGAGTAGAACCTAAGTATGTACTATTACATCCTACGTCATTTTGTGTGCATAGCGGCACATTGTGCATGTACCACACCTTGAGAAACCATTTTTCATTGGCTGCAGCCAGCTGACTGTTTGCACTGGATAGCAATAATGGACTCAATTTGTTTTTAAGGGTTTGTGCTCTGGTACAGATAATCCTTGGTCTATTATCCAAATACTCACGAATGTGCTCGTCCAATTGTAAGAGATGCCAGTGCTTACTCAGGACATGAGTGATGAGGTTATTATCCTTGCACTATTTGGTTACACATGTATTGGTCCCTTCATCTTTCCTATTCCATTTCTTGGGTTTCAAAGTCATCTCCCTCTCTGTCTGCTGGACTTTATCTTGTGCTTTCTCAATATTATCCAAGGGATAGCCTCTTGCTAGGAATCTCCTATTTAGCAAGTTGCATTCCAGATCAAATTTGTCTTTATCTTCACAGTTGCTTGCTCTTGTATTATCCGCCATTGGAATGTTATCAATCACTGCTTTTCGTTGATAACTTGTGGTGTGCAATGTGTAGTTGACCTCTGTTTCCTTCCTGTAAGTACAAGTTTTTGGACTCCCACCATCCACAGAAATAGTCAAATCCAGAAAATCAATCCTCTTCTTATTTCTGTGGTGTGTGAAACTAATCCCAAAAGTTGTTGGTATTCATACAACCAGCATGTCATCAATGCAACTCCGTCACATCATGACATGTTCCTTGAAGCATTAGTCCACATAAACATGTTCATCCTCATAAGGTCCCATAAAAAGATTTGCCAGAGTTGGCACATATTTGGCGCCCAAGGCTAGTCCTTTCACTTGCGGTAAAATTGATCAATGAAAATAAATGTATTATGTTCCAAAGTTATCCATTGCATTTCTTTCAACATATTAATGTGTTCATAATATGAGGCTGATGTATTCCTAAATGTGTATTCAATTGCTTTTACAGTTAACTCATGTTGTATGGACGTATGCAAGGCCCTAACATCCATCATCACTAGTTTGTAATCTGATTTCCATTAAACTGTTTTTAATGATATTAATTATGTATGTGATATCTCGTAGATAAGAAGCCAATTTTTACACATAAGGTTAAATGGCGGTATCTAAGTACTCAGAAATCCTTTCCGTAGCACACCCTATTCCACTCATTATTGGTCTGGCTTCTGGAATCCCTTCATAGGTTTTGTATATTGTTGGTAGGAAATACATAGTGGGCATTGTGGGCTCCTTAACTGTTGAATACATTTTCTCCTGGTCCGTCAGTAAGCCCTTTCTGTACCATTTTTTAACTGATTACTTAAAGTCCTTCACAACTATTTTTTTGGATTTGTACTAAGATTCCGCGAACATCCAGGAGTTTGGAGGTATATGTTGGCCATCTTGATATAGTCCTCACGGTTCAGGATTACAATGTCTCCCCCTTTGTCATCCTCCTTTATTACAATTGATGTGTCCTTTATTAGATCTTGAATAGCCTTATATTCGGTTTTCTTTAAATAGTTCCAAACTCTATTCTTCCTTTGGATTTGTTTATCAATCATTTTGTTAATATCTTGAACCACTGCCCTATGGAATGTATCTATTACATTAGCCACCGAGTCTGGTGGAATGAAGCGTGATGTGGGTCTTAGTTCCTGAAAATCTAAGTTTCTTGGTCTAGTATTACATTATTTTAGGGTATTGGAGACAGTGGTCTTCGTTACCTCTCCCAAGGTTGCTAGTAAATGAGTGTTCTCTATGTCACTAATCATTAAGTCACTTGGTGGTGAAACTACCTCATGAATCTCCATTTGCCTTGTTTTGTTTGCAAAACAGTTCTTGAGTTTGATTGTTCGTGTAAACCTGAACAGGTCTATTTGTAGATCAATAAGGTCAGATGGTACTGATGGAACAAATGATAGACCTTTGTTTAGAACTGTGCTATCAGCAGTGGTCAAAAGTCTTTGATAAGTTGATAACACAATCTTTTACATCATGGCCTGTGTTTGAACCTTTGCGCTTGCCCTGGTCATTCTCTTTGTTGAGTCTACTTGGCTATTTGGGTCTGTTCTTCCTCTTTCCTCCCCTGTTTCCTCTCCTCCTCTTGTCTGTGTTGTAATACGTGTGGTTAATGGAGCTTGAAATCTGGTCATGTGATCTTACCAGGGGAAGTGTCACCACACACTACACTCTCACAGCACAGCCAGCAACCCCGTAAGCAATATGAACAGGGACACACAACCACACGTATCACCACTCCAAGGCACTATGCCCAATGGTATCATCACCGTAGGGGGTATCAACCATATTTGCCCAATATGCACTACCCAATTGGACCTTGTTCTCCTAAATGGCCAACCCATACAGGTAGCACTGAATCTCAACCAAGTAGATGCCCACCCCCACAAGGTCCGGTCACAATGCAGCAGCTAATTAAGCCGCCTTTCCCCTCCAGACTCAAGCCCATCTGGGCAGACCTTACAACAGCCCAACAGGACTGCAATATCCACAACAAGTCTGCCAAAAGGCAATCATGGAACACACGTTTTAGGTAAGGCCTACTGTGTCAGGTTAAACAACTCACTCAGCCGTAATTATGATCATACAAGCCTATTATGAATGTACCACCATGTCATATTAATGATTCCTCCTTTCCTACCTCTCCTTCGTCCCCTTTGACAATATTCAACATGCAAACCATGTTAACATTGCAAAACAAATTAAAACGTATTCTTATTTTCACATGTTAAAATATATTGACCACAGTGTACATTTATTACTTACACAACGTATCACAATGTTGCACTAAATTGCCTTAAAATGTAACTAATTCAGCCTTGATAAAGACCCTGAGAGTTCGAAACTCGAGTCGGCTGACCACCTATTAATACAATAAAATGCACCAAAACCATTACCAACAATGAAGTAAAGAGTACAAATCATTTAACAAGCGCATGATAACAGGGTAAAAACAAGTTCTACTGCTTACAAGAGGTGAGAGGGCAACACCTCCCAAAACCGTGACTTTGCAGCTAACTAGCCCACAAAGACACTAAAAACACCAAAAAGCAATGACTGGAGGGCAAGTGGATTCAAACCCCTAGTGCCCAAATACCTCTATGTACTATTTTCTCGCATAGAAAGAAATGTTTCTACGACGACAAGCTCCTCAGGCTTACCAAGGTTTTCCCTGACTTCTGATGCATACTCGTGGGAGACAGGGGGACACCAGGGACATTGGCAGGGGTTGAGAAGAAGACCAGCCATGTGTCACAAACAGTTCTAAGATCCAGGATGGTTACTTACCTTGTTATTGCCTTAGACCAGGCCCCTGTCATCACACATGGCCATACGCATCAATCACAGCTCAGAACACCCCACACTACACTGGTGCAGATACTGAAGGAAAGGTCTGATTCAGAGGAGACGTTACTGTTCTATATAGATTAGGGCACCCATTCAAGAAAGGTGTGTTGTTGGAGGCTAGAAGGCTAGCAACTGGAAGTGCTTTAATTATAGTGTACTTGAAGGGCAGAGGAGGTGGATACATGATGACAGTGGAGAGCAACAGGAGGGGGTAAGAGCTGAGAGTGACCACTAGGTGGCTATAGTAAATGAGGCGGTACAGTCAGAGGGGAGATTAACTAGCAGAAGATGGTAGTGGTGACATGTGAAGGAGAGATTAACCAGGAGGACAAGCAGCACTAAACCAGTTGCTCAGGAACTAGCAGGCGGGGACTCTAACCAGAAGGTTGTGATATTTGTAAATGAGGTGGTAACATCCGTTGGAGGTGACGAAGGTTTGGAGTGGGTGTTTGTAACAGGTGTTACTGATAGGAGTCTGCAGATAATGGTAGCAACAGGGGGGGTGATAAATAGTGGATGAAGGTGTTAAAATCAAAAGATGATAATGAACAGAATGTAGTTGCAATAACAAAGGAATTAATGCAATCCGAAGGTGACATGAAAAGGTAAGCGGAAATATCAAGAAAGGGGTCACTGTCAAGAGGCATGCATGAACTGACAGCTCGTGGCAGCACATAAGCAGGCAGTAGGTACCTTTGATATTAGACAGGGGGAAGGAAGAGGTTTGAAGAGTTGTTTTGAATAAAAGAAACAAGTGATAAGACCTGAGAAAGATGGGGGATCAGAAAGACAGCTGTAGGAAAAGGCCTCCAGACATAGACAGTGGTCATACTGTCTATGCATTGGCCTCCAGCCATGTCGAAGGCACCCTTTTGCTACCCACATTGAACCATCCAGCCATGCCTAGAGCAGTAATCAACCTGTGGACATGGCCTACAGCCAAGCCCAGTGGTGCCTTACCATTGCCAAGCAATCTCCCACACCCCTTATATCCTGACTATGACCAGCAGCCCAGTAAGACATTTGCTTGTGTCATGGCTTTTTCTACATCTTGTGCCCCTCCAATTCACTGTGTCCATGCATCAGGAATGGCCTGCTCATCCAAGAGCCCCAATGTGATTGCTAATTGTGGCCTAAATCTATGAATGTAATTCACTTTCAGTAGGATACGGACCTTGTTCATGCTCCAGGCACCTACTAGGTGTACATTGTGTGCACTGCATATGGCTGTGGGCCATGTAGCGGTATACACTCTGCTTGTGTCATGTCTTTTTGGCCATGCCAGGCTTCTCCCAAAGAACTAATATGGTCACCGGCCATGCCCTGCCAGCATACCAGCAGATAGCTTGTCTGAGGCATGGCCAAATGCCCATGCTTCATTATAAAATTGTCAATGGTATTGCCTTTAGCCATGCTTTAGTCTCCTCCCAAAATTCAATGGTGGTGACAGGACATGCCACATATCCACTTTATTAGTGGAGATGACTTTGGCTAATGCTTGCTCACCACCAATCCCCGATGTGGCCTATAGACACCACCTGTGGGCATGATCAATGCCTGATTTTCCTGAAGTTGTGGAGATATGGAACGAGCCGTGGGCAAATGCAAAGCCCATAGCCCCTGCCCAGTGTCAGAATGGTTGATTTGATATGACATGCCTGGGGCATAGCTTGAGAACAAGGTCCAAATGCCATTGCTATAAGACATTGGGGACTTGGACATTCCAGAGGAAGGCCATGCATGGTTTGGAGTTGCCTGAAGTTAAAGGGATAATATGGCTGCAGCGCAAAGCGACAAAAGCCATTACATGTTCTAGTTATGGCTCCCAAAACATCCCTAACCTGCACACTGTGTACTGCTCATAATGCCACACATGCCATCACAAAAGCACACATTCAATGTTCCAACAGGACATACCGAAAAAAAGCACTAATGCAATATTCCAACAGGACATGCCGAACAAAACAGCTAAGGAAAGGTAAAACCCTACACTGATTATACTAATGTTTTAGTTTTATTTGAGGGCTGTGATGAAGAGTCCTCCTGTGCCTGGACAACCCAATCATGCCCCGGTCTTTGGCAGGCAGGAATTGTGTTTGTGGTTAGCAACAGTCCGCTAAAACTGAACAATGCCCAAACAAAAGGTGAAGATTATTTGTCACCATATGAACTGCCACGTTATTCAGCCAACATGAGAACTATATGGTGGTGGCTGAGTTGTGTTTGCTTTAGGATACATAACTGGCTAATTTGCTGAGTTATATAGTGTGTTGTGCTGCAACCATAATCTCGCTATAAATAGGGCTCGTATATCCCATGATGATTGTCCGACCTTTCAAACCTGTGCGTGCTGCACTACCTTGTCTTACTTTCAAGAAAAGTACGTTGCCCCTGAACTATACTCCCAGCCGAAAGTTTGGGATGATGAAAAGAGTACGTGGTCCTTTGGATATATTGATTTTGGCGTGGTTCTGAAAATGAACTGCAGCTCCTAGCTGAACTGAGGACGTTGATGCTGATGTTGGAAAGGTCTCACTGCAATGGTTTCTTTGTTCGCATGCGTGGAACGTTCACAAGAAAATGTCTCTGGGACTCCAACAGAATATCATAGTTCTGTTGATTCAGCATAGAGGTAAACAGAAGAGGCAGGCCAAGGGTACAGCGGTATATATCATTTTGAAGTAAGATTTCCGTGCATGTGACCTTTGCGGGAAATTATTCTTCGTCTCTATCATAGGTAACAATGTTCAGTTTTGGTGGAGGACAGCAACAGTACCTGTTGGTAAATGCCATTCTAATGCTCAGGAAATTCACTCTTTTGATTGAATTTCCATATTTTCACACTGACCAAAATTACACTAAAGTAGCATATTTTGATATTCTATGGCTTCTTGTGTGAAATGTAAATTTAGAGAGAGAGAGAGAGAGAGAGAGAGAGATTCTGGCGTGATAAATCCTCAATTTTCTGCAGGTCATCTTGCTGTAGGGTTTTCTTCCATATCAATAATAGAGTCAGTAATTCCATTATGCTACTTTTTTACCATTGCCCTCCACACATAATGAGTCTAAAGTATTTTGTCCTTATCACGAGTTTGGTGGATTTATTTATTAATTTGTTCATTTTTGGGGGTAAAGTGGACGAAAAGTAATTGAGCCTTTTCTTTCACACTCCCTACTAGCTGACAAAATAACAGTGTGGTAAAAGTGGTGGTAAATGTGTTAACACTTTTTTGCAACGCTGGTATTATCGTTCTGAGGTCCTTTTTATGCATAATCATTGATTAATGTTGGCCCTAGTAAGTACAGCCAAACTCCCCAAGAATTGTTAGCCTGGGTGATTGTGAAGACGTTGTCAATAACCGTTGTCAATTCGCAATTTCAAAGTTATTAGTCTCTGGCTAAGTGAGGGCTGATAACGGAGTGAAAGATCATTAAACATATAATTATATTAATTAGCAAGAGCTAGCAAACACAAAGTTTGCTAGCCCGACGAAATAGTTAATGGTAGCATGCTTTCTTCTGGAATAGACATTTTAGATACCAAAAGTGGTTCTGGCAAGGCACTATTTCGTGGCACTTCCTTAAGATTCTCTGAAATGGTGGTGGCATCATGGACGAGGCATTGTGTCATGCTTGCAGAGGGAGTAACAACACATTATGGGGCAATTGTTACCTGAAATGAGTGTGACCCATCTGTCTGGATGGGGAAGCACCAAGTTCCTACCTCGGGAGCAGTGAATGAGGACCAGCAGACGTTCTTCAGCTTCAATATGATGTCCCACCAGGCCGCTGCTGTGGTGCAGAGAGATGGTGCTTGGAATCACGGTGTGAATCTCTAGGGACCACACTAGGAGACAATACTTTGAGCACTACAGATCTGTGAGGGCTTCAACACAGGATATTAATGAGAGCGTGAGCACATGTAAGTCCAGCAGAGGTGGTCAGACCCTACCAAGATTCTCTCTCTCTCTCTCTTTCTCTCTCTCTCTGTCCACCTATCCTGTGCCCCACATAGCAGCATTTTTTCATTTGGTTTCCTTATAGATGGAGGGCATAGTACAGAACAGTTGAGAAAGTGGTCATGGTGGTAGGGGAAAGAGAGGTATCCTGGCACAACCAGAAGGTATTGATGACAGCAAAAACATCTGACAGCAATTGTCATTGATATTCACAATATTGCACAATGTGCAATGCACATTTTGCCACTACCAGAAACCTGCTACCTCATTGAGTGGCCCCTGGTTTATTTATTTATTTTCTCCATAATCAATATTCCTAGAGAGGAACAACTGCACCTCTCCACTCGCCCCATGGGTTGGCACTAGGCAGAAGCCATGCCACCCATACACAAAGGTTTGCCCAAACAGACCACATGGTAACATATGATGCTGTGGTATCTGTAATCTAGACTTCTATGGGCTTCACATGTATTGAGTGGTTACACATGGTCCTCAGAAGGAGGAGCTGTTTATGATAACTAGATTTCAAAACTCACTTCTGTCAACACCTTTTTAAATTAGACATCTCTTTTTTATGTGCTTTGTTGCTCTTTTTGTACCCATTGATGCAGAGAAAAAACATAACATTGGCAATATGGGATCGAAGCTAATGCACGCTTCGGTAGGAACCCTTTTTAGTTCACCCTCCACAAACATTTGCAAAGTTTGCAAAGTTTTGCCTGCCATGTGACATGAGTATGTGCTCATTTGTATCCACGCTCGATCTGCAAAATGCCCTTGCAATGTGGTAGGGTCCAGTGTGTAACAATGCTTTACAGGCACAGATTTGAAGACCCTTGACATCCAATACCGCTTTTAATTTCTCTGTCCACAGTCATCTCTTTTACATATAGCCAATGATCGGTGTGAATTCTATTTTAATGAATTTTATTTTGTTGATTTTGAAAAAAGCAATGGGCCTCATTAAATGTTTAGCAGTATTTTGGTGGTATGGGTTTATAGCGGAATTTCAAGTGGTGGTAAGCGGTAGGTCCCCATTTTTTGGAGTCCATAAACCTCCATGGGGATTTCAGTGTAATTACTGCTACCGTTACCACTGCACTGCCATTTTTCCCACAGTGCTGTACTCGTAATGAGGCTCAATATCTGGTCAAAGCTTAATCTAGAAGGGGAAATAGACAACCTCGAGTAGCAAAGACATCTTGTATTCTACAGTAAAATGTGACTGTCACTTACTGTGGTGTGACATGGTTCAGATTGGGGACCACCTCTGTGCATTCTACCATATCTTGCTTGCTTGGGAACACCACACACAATTAAGACTACAAGTGTCAGTACAATTTCGCCTTTGGTACAAGCCTGTACTACACAGTAAAGTGGTAGCAGTGACTGAGCAGCCAGACTTATCTCAAGAGTAAAGTGACCCGTATAAGAAGTTACACAAAGGACAACAATTACTATGATTCAAAAAAACACTGATTCAAGGTTTCTGAGTAAACAATATACTTTTATTTAGACCATCAGTTATAAAACAATTCACTATTATAAAGCAGCAGAAAATCACAATCTTAATACCCTACAACAACACCCAATCAATTCTGGACAAGTTAAGCTCAAAATTAAGTGAGCAAAATGGCACTCCAGCAATTTAAAAGGGGAGGAAAGACGAGGTTATTCAAAAGCAACAACCCTAGTGAGTTGTAGGCAGGGCGATCTAGAAAAGGCTTATTACAACTAGGATTCAAGTCACTAGGCCTGGGCCAATGTTAATGTTTCAGAGACTTTGCAGAGGATCACACAGTTCATTGTAGTTCGAGGTTAAGTCTTTGCCAAGAGTTCAAAACGAAATTGGTCAGAGGAAAACTTATTCAAAGAAGATGAGAAGGACAAGCCTTTCGGAGAGGCAAAAGATTTCAAGCACTTTCACTGCGGTCGGACGGAACGAACGACTGGATTTGCACAGTGCCTTAAAAGCAGAAGAATGCTGTAGCTGAGGCAGTTGTTCCTGGCAGTTCCTGCAGGCTCATGGTTCCTGAAGTCGAGGTGACTAGAAGTAGGACGTCTGGAGTGTCCGGCACTGCCCAGGGAAGAAGCCAGCAGCGAAGCAAAACATTGAATAAAAGGTGCGCTCCTTAAAAACCCAAACAGGTCCCTTTCTCCCTGGCTATCGGTTCACTGCAGTGATGCACAGCAAATTCGACCAGGAGAGGGAGGACAGGATTTGGTGTCCGGTGAGCTGGTTGGTGCCACCAAGCTCAAGGGGAGAAGACTCTTTGCAGATCTCCTCTGTCGTCGAAGTTCTGGCGATTCGGAACTGCAGCAGGGCTTCACCGGGATGTCCAGTAGTTGCAGCAGTTGTCTTCCTTTAGCTTCTCGTTCGCTCTCTCGATCCAGTGGCAACTCTGCTTTCCAGTCCCACAGACCAGCTTCTTATGCACCAAATCCCCCATTCACACAGCCTGGCTATCAATCACACAGCAGGGAGGCTGTCCTGGCAGGACAGTCACCTAGCCAATCACCCTATAGTGTGACATGGGTCTCCAAGGAGACCCTGTGCAGGGGGCCTAAAACCTCTCCCTCACATCATGCCCACTCAGACACTCGGGTGCCTAAAGAGGGCTTCTGTGCAGAAGCACGCCAAAGGACGGCGAACAAAGGAACCAAACCTGGTTTGGCGTGCAGAGTAAAACATGAGAAAGACCTTAACAAAAAGAAATGGCGAATAAACCCAACTGGAACCACATAAAAATAAAAGGGGTCCAGCGGGTTTAGAGTTTGAGGCTACCACCATAGCCTCTAACGTTACTGAGGCTATTTTCATAGCTCGCGGTAGAATAAAAATGGTAGATACCACTGCCACCAGCCAATTCTTATAGAAAGGGGAACGAAATAATGTTCCATGAGAATCAGACAAAAAGGGATAACTATTAACCCTGCCAGTACTCTATGGGAAGATAGGTTGTACTGGGTCTCTAACTTTAAAAAGACTAGTAAAGTCAATTGCAACTTTACATGTTCTGGGAGACAGTAGTCAGTCCCAGAAAATTGAGTTTAAAGTGGGAAGTCTAAAAAGACAACCCTGTGTCACTGCACTTGAAGGTGCTGTGTGATACACAGTAACAAGATGATGCCTATGGAGTGGGTGTGACTCCATAGTCCATGAGCACTCAAATGTACAATAGTGGGAAAAAAAAAGGCTCACACTCTTACCAGGTGAAACAAATAAATCCTAGAAATCCTGCAAAGCTGCTGAGGGACTCATCAGGTAAGGGAAATTAGCCATTCTGGAGAATTCTCCCTAACACTTATCCTTTCTCTTTCCTCTCCATTTTAATTTCAGTTTTGGTTGGGCTGCTGTGATAAGAGGGTGCGCCAATGACATGAAAGATGTTAACCTCCTGCAGGGTGCCTGGTACAGCCCCTGACCAATTTCAATGTCTGCACCTTTTCACAGTGCTAATTTCTGTTTGCCTGGGATGTAACATTTTAATAGGCCCTCATTAAAGTACCAAGCTTTGATGACTGTGCTTAAGATGGTACTCAATGAAACAATTAAACTGTAGACTTTTAGCAACATTGAGTACCTCTGCTTCTAGTGTTGTACTCCATTCAAAGGATCTAAAAGGGTGTGGAAGGAGGAGATTGAAATACAGGCATGCTTTTGGGCAAAGACTTTAATTGCTCAAAGAAAAAAAAGAAAACCTACCTATCCCTAACGCCAAGAGGGGTTTCCCTGCCTCAATAAAATACTAAGGAAGTGTCAGAAGGTTCATAACTGAAAAGTCCACCGTCCTGTATCAAAACCCTACTTCTATCCCTTACACCTGTCACTAAACCAAACAGGACTTGTCCATTCTGGGTCCAAAAGAATGACTCCCTTCTTCTGGACCTCTCTTCATGGTCTGTGGTGGTCCCTGGTCCTCCTGGAGGCCAGCAATCTGCCCTGGGGCTTCTCTATGGCTCTCCTCGGTCTGCTGCGGCTCTGCAGAGGAAGCCTTCCTCCGACTGGTGTGGCTCCTGATTCCCACGCTGGCAAGACTGCTGGGACACCAGGAGCTTCTTTCTCTTTGAGTGGCATTGTGGTCCCTCCACACAGGACTCGGTCTGCACTGGCTTGCTCCCGCCTCAGCGTCCTTGTCTGCCTTCTTTCTTCCTGCACCGTAGGACCTCTTACAGCTCCTCCAGGACAGGCTCGACAATCTTGTTAGTCCATCTATTTTATTTGGCTCTGAACAAATACGAAGTTGGAAAATGCTAGACCACTCAAGATAATTCAAAGAGGTGTTCTTGATGTCCCTGCACCTCATCACAGTATGATAGATAGATAATAGATATCTTCTTGGTCTCAGTGGTTAGTACAGATCTTTCCTTGGGTAGCTCTTATCCCCCGGGTCCTAGTACTTTCTAGGGAGATGGTTTCTTCCACTCTACATAAATACATAGGTGTATGGGGTGTAGGTGAGGGAATATGAGGGGAGGATGATGACTGAGGGTCTGGTGAGGTATACCAATAACACATTATCTCTGGATGATTGTCCCTAGTCCCATAGCGGGGATCCCTGCCCATGAGATCCTCCTGATGAGTACCACCCCCAGGGGGAATGTCGGGCAACAGCCTCACTTCCCTGGCCTCATGAGAAGGGTCTCCCCTAGGGGAGAAGGGTCGATATCTGAGGATTTGTCACAGATCTCATTCTGCAGATCATGTTCCAGTTATTGATTATGCATTGCTACTTTACCTTAGGAACTGGCTATTTAGTAACTGATGGATCTGCAATGCCCACTAAAAGCATCTGTCCGCAGCTGAGTGCTGAGCAAAGGGAATTTCCATGCTGGGTATTCCATTATGGAAATTTAGAAATGAGTTTCCACTTTCTGGATTTCCCTCATTTATTTATTCTGTATTTATTGGGTATTTATAATGCGCCTATACACAATGGCCCTCATTACGACCCTGGCGGATTTTTTCCGCCATCGACGGACTTTTCCGCCATGGCGTAAAGTCCGTTTACGCCATGGCGGATGGTGGACTTACCGCCCCATTCCGAGGTCGGCGGGGCGGTAAGTCCCCATTGACCCATTTACCCTTCCCCATTCCCATTTCGGCCCCATAGGGCTCAATGGGAGTGGGGAAGGCGTTAATTACGCCACCGTACATTACGGTGGCGTAATTAACACCGAGGTCCCATAGCGCCATGGATTTTTACGCCCGCAAAAAGCGGGCGGAAAAATGACCATTGCGCTCTGGGAACTCGGAATTGGCGGTAAGGGGTCGGCGCAGCTAACGCTGGCGTAAACCCCTTACCGCCAGGGTCGTAATGAGGGCCAATGTGTTTAAAGGTTCAACAAGACAAGGGGGAGGTGGGCAGGAATGACAAAAAAAAAACAGTCCTACTACGCCTTGTGATATTTGGCTCATGCAAGTGCAGTAACAAAAAGTGCAGTGGAGAGGTGAGGGGAGAAGTGCCGGGGAGAGGGGAAGGGAGAAGCGCTGGTCAGGGTAGAAGGCCCTGTGGGTTAAGCATCACATGTAAAGTGTGAGGAACAGTGCTGGAAGGGCTCAGGGTTGCAGGGCCAGTCAGGCTAGTGCAGGGGAGTGAGCCTGGAAAGGCAAGTGTATTATGGGGGGCGGGGTCAGGGGAGACCAAGTGCAGGAGTAGATTGATCAAGAATGGCCTGGTGCCCTGTAAAAATCTGAAGGAACCACCACACAGCCAGTCAAGAGGCAGAGGGGGACATTAGCAGGGGAGTGGGAGAGGGAAGAAGGAAGAGAAAAGGAGGCTCTTGAGAAGCTTCCGGTACTTAAGGAGATCCTGCTGAAGTCTGTAAGGTGCAGGGAGGCCATTCTGGTGGCACCTGCGGAGAAGAGAGATCTACGCCCAGCTCTCTGCTTGGAAAAGGATCTGATCTGCAAAGAGTTGGGGCTAGAAGACCAGATGGCTCTAGCAGGGAGGTATTTAGGGAGATAGTTGGATGTAGCAGGGTCCCAGGCCCCAGAGGTCCCAGACTTTATGAGGCCCGTGGTCCTTACCTGGGCCTCATATAGGCCCAGGTATATTCTGGGCTTACAAATATCCAGTAAGGGATTAGACAAAGCACTGGCAGTACAGTGCTGTTACTGTGGGAAGTGGGGGTAGCCATAGAGTGCATGCCAATCAGCCCCATTTAGGTGGGCAACAGCATGGTTGTATAGACCGAACTGTTGATGTTTTTCATATATATGTTTTCATGGATGTCACCACTTGTTTTTGGTATAGTAACATTCCCTTTTGCTTGTGCTTTAATTTAGATGGCTGTGCAAGACACTACATGAGCTGTTACAAAAAGAAGATGAGCTGCATGTAAGGCACTTAAAAGCAATCCTGTTGCAAGTCACGGAATAAAGATCACAATAGAGGTAAGCTACTGTGGCTGCCAGGTTATGAGCTGAAAGTGGAGGATTGCAAGATCAGTTATATTTGGGTGGAAACCAAGGCAGTGTTCATTCATTATAATCACACCTTATTCTGACTCCAAGGGCTATCCACACCCTGTGTATTATGTTTGTGTGGTAACTAGAAAAGTTTTAAATTATCTTTTTTCATAATGACACCTTATTCTGATCTAACCGGTTCAAATCTTCAGTATTATGTTTAGCTAGTAATCAGTAAAGTGTTTGGATGGTAAAAGATGACTGTATTCATTTTTTCTATTATAACAGTGCATTCCTCTTATTCTTTGGACTTCCCAACCCTCTGTGGTTGATGTTTGGGTGGTTACCAGGACTTTTATCATAATTATCAAAATAATGCCTTATTGCAGCTCCTCTGGCTTTCATGTGTGTATTATGCTTGGCTGGTAACTATGGTAGTGTCCATTGCTTTTAATGTGGATTAGCCAGTCGTTATCCTGAATCCACATTCTATGCCTATGATTACAAAAGAAAAGCGGGTGACCCATATTAAGGTATCGATGGAGACGGGGATGAAAGACCAAAGAAATATCAAGGCTTAGTACCACAAATGAAATACACCAATCACGGGCTGAAAAGATACAAGTATCTTTTATTACTGTACAGTTTACAAAGCAAAACAAATAGCTATCCGGCTCCCAACACCTCGCAGCGTGTCAGCGTTTACCAGTAGACACAGTGAGGAGTGAGAGTGCTGGACATCTAAACACAGACATATTCATACCATTTTAGCAATATTGTCCAGCCTCTCTCTAAGTTAATCATTTGCAGGCTAGAGTTTTCCCAAAATCGGAACTTTGCGAACGTGGTTTTCTGCATAACGCGAATGAGCGTAGGCCAATATTAATAATAAGGAGGCACTATATGATTACGGTTTAACAGGGAAGTCAGTTAGGATGTCATATTGAAGGGCAATATTACCATCAACCTAGATTGGTCAAACAGGATGGCATTCAGGAGGAAAGGACACCTTTTAAGCAAGCGTGGCCAGAAACATATGGCCAAAAGTACATGTCTGGGTGGCATCTCCAAGGAGGGCCAATACCCATGATTTATTTTGAGGGCATTAAGGAAACATATTCCTTTTTTATTGTACATAATTATGAAGGACCTGTTACAATATGCAAGGCAACATCACCTCGAGGACACCCACAAATTAGGCATCACACAAAACAATAATCCCAAGAACCACTTTGCTGCAACCTTTGTGAGTCAATATATATTCACGTGGGTCTAAACTCCCTCAGAATCTCCTTATGTAAATACTGTCAAGTTCATCTGTGCACAACTTAAGGGGTACCTCTGGTCTGTTCTCCAGCCCCCCAACAAGGTGGAACTCATATAGGGAATCTCAAAGTTTTGGTGGCAAGTCATGACCCAGATACCTGTGTAAGGTCAATAAACCACATTCAGAAGGCTCCACACAGTTATGTAATACTTAATCCATTATGTTATGATTTGTTACTATGCTTCCATAATATACCCACCACCTAGTAATGTATAGCAAAGTGTGTGAAGTAATTAAAGCAATACTTGCCGACTGTACAGTGTATCTGAAGAAGGGTAAATGTAAGAGAAACTTGGAGTTAACAATTGGCTATGGTTCAAAGCTGTGAGTGGGCCAGCCATGGCTCTAAGGGACTAAGAGGGAGAGGTGGGTGATGTATGGCGGGAAGTCCGACAGATGCCAGTAGACCCTACACTGGTCTTATAGACCGGGCGTGAGTGGGGTACAGAAGGTACAAGTGTGGTATCTTCCAGTAGACAAGCCATTTGTACGGGGGACTAAGAGCAGAGGGATGGGATGGGGAAGGTGTCATATTCTTAGAAAGCTGTATTACACATATAGAGAGAGAGAGACAGTGAGAGAGCGCGAGGGAGAGGGAGAGAGAGAAAAAGAGAGAGAACAACCATTAACTAGACAAACGGGAAATGAAAGAGAGCAAGGGAGAGAAAGAGAGACATATAAAGAGACAGAACGAGTGACAGGATGAGAGACATAGAGAGAGGGCAAGAGAGAGGAAAACAGAGACATAAATAAAGAAATAGAGAGGGAGACACAGACGGGCATAGAGAGGGAGAGATAGGGATCACAGTCCAATGGTGAAGTTGTTTTCCTCTTTCTGCACACAGAAGATGTCCAACTCTGTGGGGTCTAAAATAATGAAAAATAAACATAAATAATATGTCTCACATATATGAGCACATCCTTCTAGCAGAACACTTTGGAGGAAATACAGTACTGAATTGCGTCAGAGAGTTTAGTGAGGCAGACACAGAAACAATTATACATATGGAGAGAGGCAGAGTCACAAAGAGGACAACGACTGAACTGGGAGAGTGAGCATTAACAGAACAAGATAGAGAGAGGGAGAGAGAAAGAGAGAGAGGCACTAAAAGATCAAGACACAAAAAGAGGGAGTGAGTGGAACAGGCACACAAACTGTGACATATAAAGAGAGACAGAGAGGCAGAATCTCAGAGAGGACAGAGACTGAACTGGGAGAGAGAGCATTAACATAGAGAGGTATAGGAGTTAGAGAAAGAGAGATACGGAGAGAGAGAAAGAGAGAGAGAGAGAGAGAGAGAGAGAGAGAGGCACAGAAAGATGAAGAAATAAAAAGATAGAGTGAGAGAGTGACACAGAAAAAGAGAACCAGAGCCGAGCGAAAGAGAGAGATACATATAGAAAGAGAGAGAGAGAGAAATAGAGAGAGAGGGAGAGAGAGAGACTAGTGGCTGGACAGAAAGGCATATACTATATGTAATGCTTTCAAGTTTAGTGATGCTGCCATTGTCCTCCTTCTACAGATGCACATTGTTCAACTCTTCAGTATTGAGCTTCAGATATGTTTGCACAGCATCCTAGCAGAAAAGATTGGTATAACCTGCAGTATAGACTATGGGAGAGAGCTTAGCCAGTCACACAGAGAGAAAAGAAGCCAGATACACAAAGATGACAAAGACCACACTGAGACTGAGAGCAATAAAGAGAGAGTGAGAGAGACAAATAGAGTCAGGAACACAGTCACAGAGAGAGAGAGAGCGAGAGAGAGGGAGAGAGAGAAAAAAAAGAGAGAGAGAGAGAGAGAGAGCATGAACTATACCAGTGTGCCTGTGGACTGTGGATGTGTCAGCAGTATGCAGTATGAATTGCAGTAGCATAACATCACATAAGATTACATCATGAATGGGAAATGTATGCAGAACACATTTAGTGAGACAGCGAGATGGGCACACAGACTTGTACAAAGACCAGAGAGAGAGATAGCCAGTGGCATGTGATACAGTAAAGATTCCAGTAACATTAACTAACATAAAGAACACAGCATGTACCAGGTCAAATTGGCTCGACTGTGCTGTACATACCATGTTCAATGCTGAGCACTTTGTTCTTCTGTTCCACTCTTCTGCAGCTTAGGCATCAGGTCGTGATTTTGCATTAGGGTTAGGAGTGGCCATTCTAGCTGTAGGGAATCAAAGGTGACATTCTGTGGCAGAGTGTAGGCCTGGTAGAAACTGCCTGCTTCCATGGTCATTGGATAGTGAGGGTATTGTAACTGTGATACAGCATATTAGTACACAGCGCAGAGGGGGGAGGGGGGCAGCCTCTCAGCCAATGAGTAGGCTTGGAATGGTTGAATTACCAGACTTATCCCCCCGCTCCGAAACCGCCGCATAGCTGGGGGCCACCATCTTCCCACGCCGGGGAATGAGTAAGTGCTCCGCCCCCTCCCCACACCCCTTCACAGATTTCCATTCCCTCCCACCCCTTCCCTCAACTTACCTGTTTTTGTGCTCCTCTTTGGGAACGGACACGCTGGAAACACTTCTGTCTCCAATGGGTCTGCTCCCGATCCGCAACACGCCTCCATGGAAAGGGAGAAGGGAATACATGTAGTCACTTCCCTTTCCATAGTGGACTTTTTTTACTTATTTTTTAAATCTTTTCCCAATGGCCACCATGAAAAGGGAGAACGAACTACGTTCTCCCGTCCTTGGCAGCCATTGTATTTCGTTTTTTTTTTGTTGCAAAACGCACAATGAAGAAAAATGCTTTTAGTACCCCTGGTTTTACGGTCCAGGGTACTAATAGCAATAATCACCTTGCCGGAGGGACATTACTGAGTCCGGTAATGCCCCGGGGCCTTCATTAAGGCCCTCTCTACTCTCGGGTCTGTAACTGTGGGCCCTGGGCATTACCAGGGACCTCATTATGAGTTGGGCGGTAATGCCAGCGTTAATTGCGCTGGCATTATCTGCCCTACCGCCAAACCCACCGGTGCTATTAGCGCCAGATCACGGGTTTGGCAGAACGGGAAATCCCCACTCCCCATTGAGCCCATTCGGGAATGCCCCATTCCCCATTGGGCTCAATGGGGAAATTTCGCACTCTTACTACCGGCGGATTTCCCGCCGGCGGTAAGAGCACGAAATTTCTGCAGATTTCCCCCCAGCTAAGAGCTGGGGGGAAATCAGCCGAAGCCGTGATTTGGCGCACTCTTAAATGCGGTGGTAATAGCACTACCGCCGCATTTAAGGGTTACCGCCAAACTCATGATGAGGCCCCATATTGGGTAATGCCCTTGGGGATTATTGCTTGATTAATAGCTGTGCTTTTAATTGCTACAAAGGCCATTGTCCAAGCCAAAGATGTGATACTTAAGGCATCTTCTAATATTGGAGTGAAGTCAGGTGTGATCCGATAGGGGACAAGGGAATTGGACCTTAATGAGGAATGTTGTTTCTGCTGTAATACTATTCTGCTAATCAGTGTCCCAAATCTATGGTGCAGGAAGGTGTACAACTTGTTTATTTCCCGCAGATTGTGGTTTGAAGTCCCTGTACGCTATATATGCTAGTAGAGGTACTTTATAAATTAGAGTACAATTATCATCCCCTCAATCTGTGTCCTATATGCATATTTTAGACATGTATCGTTCCTTTCAAGTAGACTCTGAATTCATACAGTAACTCCACCAATACTGCATCACAAAAGAAGAAACAAGAAAGTCCATAATGCTAGCCTCTGTTTGAATGGTTTCAGATATGATTTCACTTTTTGTGAGGGCTGCAGATTGATAATCCAGAGAAGCAGCATGTAGCACTATGCAGCAGTGATAAATCTGCCAATTGGACTGACTGTGCACATCTTGTCTTTTGAATTAACAGACAGCATGTGTCTAAGAGCACAACTTGAGATAATCATTGACTAGGGGGGTTTCAACTTTTAACGTTATATTTTACATACATGGAAATGAAGTAGAGGTGTCGAAACAGAAAAATGCTATATATTATATTCTATAATTGATGAAATGTGGCTACTCAATATGTTCTGACCAAAGCCACCTACTGCTTCAGCTGCATGACCATAGAGCCTGGCTGAGAGCAGCCACCTTGTGTCCATTAGGGTTTTGATTGGAAATCAATAGAACCTGCAATGTCTTTGGTGGTAGGGCAACTGTGGCTTTCATAGGTGCTAGAGGGGAGGGCAATGACTATGGCACTTGACCCACAATTGTGCACTAAAGGTCTCAGGACATTACTAAAATCAATGCCAAGGGGTGGATTAAAGTCAGGTGAGAATGCAAAATGATGCTGTAAGAGCAGTCAGAACCAGAACAATGAAATAATTCAACAGGGTGGTGCATGAACAACAGGATGGTGGTGGTGTTACAGGATACCAACAGACAAGGGGGAAACATGTCTTCTCTCCTATGTGCTGCAATTAAGTAGTAGCAGACAAGACTGGTGCTAAATACTCGTAGCACTTAAAACCCCCCTCGCACGCCCTACCACACGCTTGCATGCTCTGAATGCTCACAAAGCTTAGCAGGACCACCTCTCTCTGTCATTGTTTTCTTTGCCTTGCATTGCCATGTTCCCAACCTGTTGCCCTGTGGGTGCTTCAAACCGCAATTTACTTGATTTATAAGTACCTTACAAATGCACAATGCATAATATAAATACATGTGTTGCCAAACAATTGGCTACAGGGGGTGTCCTGTACAGGGAGCACTTGATAAACAGTGCTGCAATCTTTACCCAGATTACAGGTGCTGCAGTACTGTATACTATACTGTAGTTGTGAACAAGATGTGAAATAATGGACAACACACAATACACATTTTGCCACGATACAAGACACTCTGTACCAGTGAGATTGTGTAACATTCCTATCATAGAAATAGAACTGCATGTGTCTCTTAATAATATGAAAAAATGAGCAAACTAAGAATAATTTGCACCAAACAAAATAAGGATAAATAAAAGAGTAAATAGGAAACAAGTCAACACGTCAACTACATTTAAAACAAGAAAATATGAATCAATAACAAAATGTACTGTTTACTATCTACATTTCAAGTAATATGGTGGGGATATCTCAATCCTGTGTCCCAGTTGATTTAGGGGTCATATAGTTGATGGGGCCTTCACCCAGTTGATGAGGCTCACTCCAGGTTTGCACCCTGATCCCCAGTCTCTCTTGTGTACACCAGGTAGGTTTCCAACACAGAGAGTGTTGTGTACATGGATGTCTATGTGCATGAGAGGACACCTCTGTCACACTATGCCTCCCCCTTTCAGTGCACCTCTGGCCAGAGAAAGCATATGAAGGTGTTGCTCCTCTCATCCTCCTTTGACTAGAACAGAGCACTATGGTGGTGACATGAAAACAGCACCTCAAATATAAGTGCACTTGCAGAAACATATGGGGCCAAAATAGTGTAAAGATGTGTGGATAATATGGCTGATCCACCTTCAGACACTTTAGCTATGCCTTCTTTCTTGTCTCCCCCGCAACCCCTGGACACATTATACCATTTAAGGGGAGCAGGGGACACCCCCGCAACACCCTCTTCCCTTAAATGGTATAACGGGGTACACCTTTACCGGGTCAAACCACAGCATTTTTGCGTTTCTTTTTTACGGCGATATTTTTGCCGCAATTTTATTACCTGATACCATATAGATGTGTGGATAATATGGCTGATTCGCCCTCAGACACTTTAGCTAAGCCTTCTTTCTTGTCTCCATTCACCTGGATACTACCCTGAGGCCTCTCAAAGAACTGTGTAGGTAGCGGCCAAAACGCGAATGACATTGATGCACAATATTTCGCGTGTTCCTTTGGTAACTGGCTCATGGCACAGAAGATGGCACATAATACCAATTATATGACAAAGCCAGACATGCGAGTTTCTTCCTTTATGCTGGTTATTTCTAACTAAAACAGGTGCTTGAAAAATAAAGCAGCAATTTCCCAAGATCAAATATAGTAAACATCACACACTTAAACCCATAGCAAACCATCATCTTGAGCTGCCTGATCATCTGATGAAGGAAGTAGGGTAAGTTTGTGCTGTAGTAATTGTCAATTCATTTTAAGAAAAGCGAGCGTCTGCATGCTTGTGATATACAAGTGCATCCCCTTTTTTGTCAACATCCCTCCAGCAGCACGGCAAACATCCTCAAATTGGGCACTTGTTGCCCCGGGCATAAGCACTTCTACAGAGGCAGCGACTCAACCCACATTCCCATCTTTCATGTGTGCTGCTGGTAAAGTCCAACGATGTCTGTAGCACTTCAGCCATGCCTTTGCACAATAGCCATACATTTAGAGAGGCTTACACTAAATAACTGAAATGTCCATCACAGGTTGCACCCTCCCACAAAGGCATCAACATTGTTGCCACTGCCCCCTATACCAAGAGTTCATTGCTTCAACAATCTAGGACAGCTTTCTGACACATGTAAAGACATCTGCCCGTTGTGCTGCAAAACGTTTTTGCCGTCTTCTCTTTTGGTAACAGTTGAGTACTGACACATCATCCTGAAAGTGTGCCTACAGAAACATCACCAATAGGCAGTTAGTTTTCAGTGGTCTTGATAGCATGAAACCATGTGCCAGCCAGCAAGCATGGGGACATGTTCACGCAGAGGCTCCCAAGTTCATTGTCAGATTTCCTTGCCTGACTCCCCAGGCTGCATGTTCCCCTGACCCTTCTTCTAGATAGGTAGGCGTAGCAGTATTTCACTGAGACATGCTTCGGCAGGAAATGCCCTCAAAGTTGCCTCATTTAATGTCACTAACACCTTGTAAACAAGAAAAATCAGTTGCCACTTGCTTTCTGACAGAGCAGTGCTACTTGATACTTATTTAATTTATGTATTTATTGTTTGCTTATTAGGCGCTTATATAGTAAGTACGTTCTGTTTCAAAGCGCCCACAGGGCAACAGGGAGGGAACAAGGGAATGAAAACATATTAAAATGTACAGACACACCTATTATGCCTTTTGAGTATTCAAAACGTGCAAGTGCGGCACATAAGAGGGCAGTGGGGGTAGGTGCTGGGGTGTCCGTGCTCGTGGGTGAGTGTTTGGAAAGGTTTTCATTTCATGTGTACTTCTCCCTCCAATTGTGTACCCCCCAACTTTTTGCTTATGTCTGAACACCATAGCCTGACTTTACCAGAGGAGCACAGCCTTCTACTGCACTCCCCTGGGCTTTTCGCTCACTTTTAATGGGAAAACTGGCATGCCCTTAAAGACAGCCTGTACTGGGAGACCTTGAGTTCCCTGGTGTCTGCAACATGTAACAAGTGTAAAATGTAATTTGCAGTGCACTTGGGTCTAGTCATTTCCAAAGGCTCTAGATACCCTCAAAGGATTTTTTCAGAGAAGTGCAGATGTGCCTTGGACAGGGCTGGTGGCAGTTTATCATTTCTCATATGTTTAACCCTTTCTTGCCAGGTAAACCGCGATTACCGCATTTGGCATGGTTAGTTGGCCTGGCCCAAAATGGCCACGCTACAAGGTTCTTTGTCCTGTCCTTTGGCCATCTTGCCCCTTCACCTTCACCAGGTCGAGCCGACCCGAGTCAGTCCTTATTTGGCCATGCATTTTCCCATGAAGTGCCAAGCATTCGCAGGCTTCTGCATGCCTTGTGTGCGCGCCCCGAGGATGTAGGCTGGAACGTCTGGTACAAATACACATCCTGGGTGTCAGAGAGTCTGGAGTGCTATGAATGCCTGGGACCACCGTGGTCCATCATTGGTCCATGTCTGGTTATGCCTATATGTGAGCAGATCTCCCACTGGGTCCTCTTTGTTTTGGCGCGAAGGAGATTCTGGATAAGAGAAGGCCCCAAACACCCATTCATTCTCACTGAACGAAGGATAGGATCCAAGTATCCTGCAACTAAGAAGCCGAGTCGAGGAACCACTGGTGACCCGCTGGAAGGTTTGGCACACTGAGCCCTCTGTCTTCCCGCTGGACCCCTCTGCATCTGATCATCCTAGAAGGTCTGCGAAGCACTTCGACCCATTGGAATAGTGGGGCCAACTATGCTCTGCACCTTCATCTTAACCTGCAAGTAAGCTTTTTCGGAAGTGTCCCATGGCCTTCCAGTGGATTGACCAGCTTGCACAGACATTTGGCTCTGATACCGGCAGCATTTTCAGGAGGCCCTTGCAACTTGGCACATTGCAAGCTCCGTGTTCACGGCACTATCACACCGCATTTTGTACACTTGGCATTCCCAGGTCTTGAGTAAAGTGAGTGTGCCCGAGCCAGAGTTTACGCAGTTGCCATGTTGCCCTGCCATGGTGACAAAACTTGCAATATCACTGCAGCTGTGGTCCTCGGAGCCCTGAAGCCTGCTACAGCATAACTGGCCTGATCCATCCACCAGGAGCGGAGAAATCGCCACCGTCCCCGTAGGGTAATTAACACTGTAACTTTGTCACTGAAAGCTGCATTTGAACCTGCAACCGAAGTGGACTTGACTGCTGAAGTTTGGTCCAGACTGCGCTGGGGGTCGGTGAGTAACTGCAACCCTAACCAGTGTCCCCTAGCGCATCCATCCATTTGTACACACAAGTGGCCTCTGAGGGCCCCTCTCCTTTCCACTGCTAGTGGGAACTAGCAAACTATTCCCGACTCTTGGAATCGACTCTGCCCTCAAGTGGAGGCCCTCTTCGAATAGTGGGAACCTATTCTGTATCACATCACCTACCTTCCTGAGCTGCTACAGCCCCTACTAAAGACCCTTCTTTGTCCATTTGAACTACCGTGTGTGCCAGCGTTGCAAATACATTTGAGCATTAGGCTCCTCTCATTTTAGGGATTGGACTGCCTTTCAGTTAGGATTGTGTTTGATACAGAAGTGCTTAAAGACTATTTGCACTGCGTGCTTCCTTCCCTGTTTAGGTTTTGGACCCAATTGGAGCATTTCATACTTTGGACCCTATTGATCTTGTATATATGTGTATAGATAGGATTGTGTTGGTTTTATAGTATTGATGTGATTTTCTTACTGTGTGTTGAATTGCAAAGGCCTTGGAATACATGTATTTGTATTTTTTTTATATATATATATATATATATATACACACCTGACTGGGAGTGATCTGTAAGTGTCCTTTACTCTTGTAAAGGACTCATTGAGGGCTGTGGTCTCATTGAGGTCTTTCAGCAATCCTTACCCCTCCTGAGGCCTAGTCTTGACCACCACCATAGCTACCTTAATTGGTCTGGCTTGTCCAGAGGGTTACCCTGTTCCAAGAAACTAGGCTGGCCTTCTGAACCTCTGCCCACCAGAGTTCAGAAATCCATCTTAACAGTGAGCCACAGACAAAGTGCAAGGTATGGTAAGTTCTACACAGCCTGGAGTCGCATTCGGTGGAAAGTGCGAGACTCTAGGCCTGAGGGGGGTGCCAACACAAGTACTGATGGTAGGTATGGTGCATAAGGGCCCTGGACACCAATCACAGCAACTATGAGAGTAGCAGAGGAGAGAAGACAGGAAGGAGGAGGTAAAAAGGAAAGTCTTGAGGAGCTTCTGGAATTCAAGAAAGTCCTGCTCAAGACACAGAGGGACGGGGAGGCTGTTCCATGGGACGGAGCTAGCTGAGAAAAGCGATCAACCTCCTGCCCTCTGTTTAGCGGAACGCTTTATGCACAAAGAGTTGGTGCCAGAGCAATGTACAGGTCTAGAGGGAGAGTATTTAGTAAGAGAAAGTTGCAGATAATGTGGTCCTCGGCCCCAGACAGCTTTGTGGATGAGCATGAGCAGTATATTTTTGGCAAAGTGTTATTCAAGGAGGGTGTCTAGAATATAAAGAATAGCATTGCAGTGAGTGATGACAACCAGCTTCATTTGACAGTGATGTTGCTGATTGGTGTCCTGGAAGTGGGGCTGTGACATAAGGACTACTGCTTTGCAGGTGGACATTTATGAGCAGCAGGTAAACCAATGATGCTGACTCATACTACTACCAATCCATTAGTGATCCCAGTCATAAAGGTGAAACAGGAACAGCCTGAAATGTATAACTCATTTGTCTCATGTCTTAGTACAGATCAAGAGTAGGTTATATATTCAGAAGCGGGATGACCTGATAAAAGTAGCAACCTAAATGACTAAAATACAATGGCTCCAAAATAAAAGAAAGTCCAATCAAGGTTCTATGAAAATGTAGGAAGCCAGACAAGGGCTCGGCTGTTTAGCAGACATGGCTGTTTGCAGTGGTGCGCTCAGTTGAAGTTTCCACTAGCATTTGGCATTTATATTGCCATCTTGCTGGAGCAGCATCCAGCTGGGCCAGCTCCTCGTCTGCAGACTTCTGACAACCTATAAGTGGTTGACAAACGGATTTTGCTAGTAGAATTGTTTGGTCTATTTGGAACTTTGTGGTAGCCTTTCATAGAACTCGTGGAGTGGTTTGGTGGAGGCGAGGGGGCAGTGGCGTGGCTAAGGGGTGGTGGGCGGACTAAGGCAGCCCTTAAAGCTAGTTGGACATACCCAAGCACCTCCATATCTACCCAGTCTAATTATTTGTTAATTCTGAGGCTATGAACTATTTTCTATTGTTTTTTTTTTGCTCAAATGAACAACTCTTCTTAACTGGAACACTTAACAGCACTTTTGCTTGCTGCAGCAATATCTGTTTTTTTAGAGCTTTTCTGGGAGCTTGGTCGTTTATAGAGCAATGTTTTTTTAATGTTATATGAATTTTATGTTTCATTGGTTTCTATGTTTTTGATGAGGACATTCTGATTTGATTTTGCACTGTAATTTTATTCTGTATATTGCACCTGTATAGCTGGGGCTTACAGAAAGGTTTTAGGGTTACTTTGTCTGCTACCCTTTTACCCTTTTACCTGTAAGTGATTTCAATCCAACACACACCCAAGTCAACGCCTAGTATGTAGTGCACAACTGAAATCCTTATTAATGTTTATCTAAAAGTTCTTTATTCTGAGCGATATACCGCTCATATCACGCCCTTCTCCTGGACCCCCCCCCAGTCACACTGAACCAGGAACCAGGCTGGTTTGCAAAGGTAAATATGTATTTATGTATTTAAGATTTAATCACAATAGGTTTAATAGGTACACAACAATCACCAATGGGGTGATGTAACACTGAATAATATCTTTAATGCACAAGGAGTAAGTAGTGAGCAAAACAATTCAGGACAGAAAAAATACCTTTGTGTTGGGTCAGATCCGATAGCACTATGGTTAGGGGGTCCCCCTGCACACCCCTCGACCTCCACTAGGTAATGTAAAGAGATAGGAGGAGAGAGCAGGTATTCAGGAATGGCAGAAATCAAATAGAATATTAATCCCACTTTCCCCCTTTCAAACACAAGAGAAAATGGAATTGACTGTCAGAATGGCTAAAGTTATCTTTAGAATGGACTGGGCAAAAACACCAAATGTGGACAAAATTGCTGAAATTGTTATGAATTCTTATGGGAGCCACTTTAGATAGTTGCACAAAAACACAAGCAATGATTTAATCCCAAGAAAACATTTGAAATCTTAAAATTCAAGTTGGAAGCAAACAAAAGCTGTTTTACATGTGTAAAAATTTCCCAAAATGAAAATTTGCGGCAAACTTTTCACTGCGCGATATTCGCGATAACGGAGTTTGCATTGATTTGAGTTGTAATTTTGTTTCTAGCACAAAAACTGAGGGAGTTACAGACGTTTTAGTAGAGGTCTTTTTTTTCGGTGTGAAGTGGGAGAATGGGGCAACACCCTCCCCCTAATCTCATCCAGACCATGGCTAAGACGATCACGACCCAGACACCCCCCATGAGACGAGTTCGTCTATTTACCAGATGACAAAATACCCTGGTTCAGAACCTTACACATAAGAGGAGTATGCCCATCAGCATGCCCCGCACCAGCCTGCCCGGCTGAAGCCGACGCCTGCGACATGGATGAGCTCGACTAAGAATAACAGCCACAAGTATCCACATCGTTAGAGATGCCATAACGACATGCCAACTGCCAAGAACACACATGCCACCATGCACACTGGTTACTCACACACCAACCTACACGAAGAACAAACACAGTGCTATGACATAGGTGACTGACACACCCACTGGCGTGCATCGTTGTTATTTTTCACATAGGCCTTTTCACAATACTGCAGAAACACAAGACGCCTGAAGAGCTTGTGTATATGCTTGCTGACGCTTCGAACGGCCACCCACCCATATGACGACGCCATCATGTATATCTAATACTGCTTGTGACGCCCTGTCAACCGGAGACCTCCATACCATGGATTATGTACCGCCACCCATGTACTAGGCCTGGGGAGGCCGCAAGCAATAGTCACCCAGGCAAGAGCTTCGCCATGGAAATCCTCTCAGAACAAGAGTACAAGTGCTGACCATGCAGAACGAGCCCCCAGCAAGAGCTCACAGCCAAGGCCACGATGTTGCAACTGGAATGCCGCGAGCCCAACGCCAAGGTTATACCTGTAAAATGCCAAGCCCACAGAAGCAAAATACAAATCTAATGCTCATAATTCTGCTCCAGCTACGGTCTTTCCACACGTGACCAAGCCGAACTGACAAGGTGCCAGCCTCACGAGGCAGAAAGCCACCTGGGTCCCACGTCTGGGACACAGGTTGCAACAACGGAGTAGAAAGATGGACACCTACAGCGATGGGAACGACCCTCTCACAAGCCTTTGAGAAGACCTATCCATTGCCTGCACAAACACATAGTTGCACATTGTTGCTAATGACAGGTACACTGCGAGCTGGGAACGGCGATGGTCCCAGGCTTGGCGGCTCGCGGGAGAACCAATCAACACAGGGGGGCTCATCACTGACGCCATTAATGTTAGCCAATCACCAGGGGTCCCCTTGTAATGATTGTAAAGTAACAACTATTACGGACAACCCAAGTGTACCACCTGACCCATCCTTACCCACTAATATCCTTTTCCATATGCTACCTATACTAACCCTACCACTCGGGGAACCAATCCAGAGTGGCGATAGGTTTTTTGCTAACTTTCCCAGGTGACGCGGATAGCGCGTCATACTGCTGTAAAAAGGGCCTGCGAGCCCCACTAAGAGTGAGAGTCTCATCGGACGCGTACGATCCGAGACCCATCTCTGCCGTTGTTATAATAAACAGCAGAACCACCTTGCTCCTTGTGTGTGTGTCTCATACTCCTTTTGGGGACACAGGAGGAGTTGGGCCCTCCCCAGCCCGGAGGTCCGCGGATGGCTCTGCTGGCCCCCGGGATAATCACCCCAACAAGTTGGAGGCACTGCTGAGATCTGTTTGAGGTCTATCTCCTTGAAACTTCATTCCAATGCCCTTGCTGCGAGGTGACCCGGCAGCGCGGCCCCCTCTGCAGCTGCCCCCTTTTGAGGACTACAGGACTGTTGCGGAACTGCAAGAAGACCGGAGAGCGCAATCCGGATATTGGCCCTTGGGAGCCGGTTGAGAAGTATCCCGCCCGCAGTTGGCGAGTGTCTAGGCGTGGTCCAGACGAGGGGAGGTGGAGAGCCGCTTGGAGGGGTGCATGCAGTCGAGCGGCCCCGCATCAAGGGAACTTGGTGAGTATGGCACACCCAACAAGCAATGTGACATTGTGAGGGAGGGGGGAGGAATTGTAATAAGGACGGCGGGAGGTGTTATTACAGTGTTTTGCAAAGATTTGATTAGTAAGTGTTGACAGACGGGTGAGCGGTAGCGGGTCAGGCACGAGGGCCGTCTTCTACTGCATCACAGAAGCAGGGTGGGTGGAGCCAGAAGGCACCACGTGTGGTTGTTCGTAGGCACGGATTGGTCTAGATACCTGTAAAGGGGGTGTGTGGCTTTCCTATGAATTGGCATTTTTGATCAATGAATAGATGTGGAATCCTATTGATCGAGTGTTAAAGCTCGATAGATATATTACGTTTTCACGTAGGAGGTAGCTAGATTGTTGCTGAGTGCGGAAGATAATTGGCTGGTTAAGCATCCCTGGTGAGGGGCATATCACACGCGAGGCAACGCAGTGTGCGCAGTCCGATTATAAGAGTTTATTGTAGGTTACCTTGTTCCGGGCGTAACAAGAGGACAGCTGTGGGGTTGACGGGGACAAGGAGTTAAAACATATTGCGCTCTCTTTTAATGTTATATAAGTCTTACCGGTAATAGTTTGAAGAAGTTGGTGACGTCACCCGTAGGGCTTCCATAGGACACCTCAACCACATCGCATTGTTCGAGGAGTGGTAGGGGAGTAAGTAGAGGGTAAGGGCGGTAAACAGCGGTGGGGAGGCCGCGCACGGAGAACGCCGGCTACCCGCAAAATATGGGGAGGGTGAAAAGAGGGATGTGACAGCGTACGGAGAACGCCGGTTACACTGAGGAAGGTGGTTGGAAAAAAGGGGAGTGGAAAAGGTGGGGCAGCTGTAAAAGCACATCGCACGGGGCACGCAGCCGCAGGGGGCTTCATGCACCGCGGCCGCAGGGGGCCGTACTAGTGGCATCAAAGGAGGAAAAATAAACAGAGGAAAAGGACTGTGTATTTGTAACTACATTACCTTTCAGTGGACGGTCAGAAGTCCCCAATCTACGGGGCCAGGTAAAGAAGGTTGTTGCTGAGGAGAGTTAACAGTATAGTAAAGCAATGTCATACGGGTCGGGGTCTGGAGGGTGGGGGAACACTCTAACTACCCCCTCCAACATATTTGCAAGACACTATCACCTCACAGGGAGAAACTTATAAAATATAGTATAGAATGGACACAAGGAACAGACAAGAAAATGACGACACCATGGACGCCTAACGGCAGTTTTGAACCGTACGTCCAACACTTGCTGCTGACACACATACACAACACGTACAAGGGGTAGAAATTAGCTCATCACGTGGAGGAATTTAACTTGTGGAGGATGTTCCAGGGATCCCAGCCAGGAGCAACAGGAATGTTCACCATGGAAGGGATGACAGAAGAGAAGGGGAGCAAGCAAACAAAGGAGGGCAAAGAGATTAAGGAAGAAGAAGGGAACATGGGAACGGCGACTAGTAACGCACAATGTGCTGAGAGGATAAAAGGGAGGACGAAAGGTCTGGTACCGTGCATGAAGTAGAAGTAAAGAAAGAAGGGACAGAAGATATGCCCCTAGCGAAAGTAGTGAAGAAGGAGGAAGGTGGGTTGTATCCAGTGATGGAGTTATGAGAAGCAGTGAGGCAAAAATTGATGGCAGCTGAGGGTTACTCAAACCCCGCATACAGCCCTCCACCATATACCGCTACAGGTAGCTACCAGAGGGGGGAGGAGGTGACGAGCATGGTGGGTTCAAGTTGCATGCAGGTGCGTGCAAAAGGAGGAAAGAGAGGTGAGGAGCACATCGCGAAAGTAGGACAAGATGAATGGATAGCAGCGCAGGTGCTCTTAAAGCTGTGAGGGATCTTAACAGGAGAAGAAGAAGATGTGGTGAGGAGAGTGCCTAAGGACGACAAAGGTAGCACTCAGACAGGCGGTGAGGTGAGTGACACGAGAGAAGGGGAACTGTCACAGGAAGAGGAGGAGATGTTGGAGGAAAGATTGGCTGAATTGAGGGATGCGCGGAGTGCACTGATTAGACAGTTCGAGCAAGAGACACGAGGAAGGAGGAAGGAAAGGAAGGAGAGTAGGGATGAGCAGGAAAGGATGAAGGAGCGTACAGAAGTGAGGAAGAGGGAAGCGGAGAGGATGAAAGCAATAGCGGAGAGGGTGTCCCGAGCAGAGCAACGTGACATGAAGAGGAGGGAGGAAGAGAAGGAAAAGGAAATGGAACAATGGAAGAAGAAAATACTCTCTGAAAGCACCAGGAAATATGAAGAGGGTAAAGTAATAGAAAGTATATTAAAAAGGGAAAAAGAGAAATGGGAGAGGAAGAAAGGATATTAGCAAGGGTAAGTAGTGAGGTGATGGAGGAACTGAAAAAGAAGAGAGAGGAAATAGGCGGCGAGATAATGGCGAGGAAGGAAGAGGAGAGTGGAGGTAGGAGAGTGGAGCACGGAGTGAGAACATACGATTGCCAGGACGCGGAAGTGGCTACAACATCAACGCAGGGGCCAGAAACTAGTGGAGGTGAACAGAGAGGAATGGATTTAATAGACTTAAAAACGGTGACAGTGGGGGGAAAAAGAACAGAATGGGGGTTGTCGCTCCTGGACGGATTCTGCAGCGAAGAAGAAGAGGGTGTGGGGAAAAGAGGAAGAAGTGGCAGTAGGGAGAGATTAGATAAATTGTACCTCACACACGCTAACCGTGAATCACCATGGGCATGCAGGACGAAGGAAGGGGAGAAGACAGGTAAAGAACAGGTAAGCGAGGTGGACGGAGGAACAACGCACACAGTAACATCCACGCTATCACGCCCACCACACCCACTCACACCTACACCTGAACACACACCATACGTTGGCAGGCTCAGAGATCTCCCAGGACGCAGGCAGGAGGAACGGCCACACACGCCTGCAGTGAAACAAGAGGGTAATAGGAGAGGGAGGAGGAACGAAGGAGAAGATATGACAAGCAACGGTAATATAAATATGACAACAGAGTTACCCGACACAGAGGAAGAGGACGAGTACACTGACATTACCCCACGGTCACGGGGGGGACCAAGGGGTTACAATTTAATGCCACTTCTGGAAAGGTGAGGGGCCAGACCGCAATATGTCCCCTGGAAGCATGCTGATAAGGAGAATATAAAATGTAGGCTCCCATCCCTAAGTGGAGGAGTAGGGAAGTGGATATATGAGATGGAGAAACAAACTGCGGGACAGAAACTAGCAGTAGGGGATGTGAAGGGACTATTAATATCGATATTGGGGGATGCGGCAGATGACATTTGGAAAAGGGCAGGCTTCCCTGGGGTTACAATAACAGACACGTCACATGACAGGGCGCCATTTGCCAACTGCAGGCATGCACTTTGGCAGGCCCTGAGGGTCCAGTACCCAGACACATCAGACATAGGAACT
This sequence comes from Ambystoma mexicanum, assembly GCF_040938575.1. Taxonomy (NCBI): domain Eukaryota; kingdom Metazoa; phylum Chordata; class Amphibia; order Caudata; family Ambystomatidae; genus Ambystoma; species Ambystoma mexicanum. The sequence goes on along the minus strand of NC_090924.1, from coordinate 669,995,790 downwards.
ATTACGTCACGCAAGATGCGTGAGAATGAAGATCCTGTTGATTACATTCAGGAGATTCAGGAGAAGTGGTGCTTGGAAACTAGGGAGCAATGGGATAAAATACCAGCCATTTTTTTACCACATACTAGTACAAGGGCTCCCGGAGACAGTACAGAGACAGCAAAAGAAAATAGTGGGAATGGAAGCTAAAGCCTGGCCGGAAATACAACTAACAATAATACATCACTGTAGAATGTGGCAAGAAAAGATGAAACAAAAGGAAGAAGATAGGAAGACAGAAGAGGCAAAATTAGTGCAGAAAAAACTAACTAAATATACCATGGAAGGAGCACTAATAACTACACCAGTAGTAATGGCACCCACCCCCACATAAGCAGTGGTTGCATGAAACACCACACAGCAACAAGTAGCACCATTACCACAGCCAGCACAACTTATAACACAGCAAATGCCACCACCCCCACCATACACGACTCCCGCAGGGGGAGGGTACATGTCATCAGGAAATGGACATTATAACAACTTCCAGGGGAGGGGTGGCATGATGAGAGGGAGAGGGTATGGCCAACACGCACAGCAGCAAAGGGGAGGGTTCCGAAGTTACTACCCTAACGGGCAGCAAGGGTACCAAGACAATACAGGGAATTTCCCATGGCAGGCTAGGGAACCACCAGTATGTTGGATTTGTGGGTTGGTGGGACACATGTCGTGCACATGTAGAATGAGGCCCACCTCACCGGCCTGGGGGGTACAGGGGCCACAAGGACATATGGGGGAGCAAGAGGTTTACCAGCAACAGCAAGGAACGCAACAGAACAACACACAGCAACACACGTCACCACAACAACCAGAGCAACAGGTACAATACTACACCGCACCACAACAACAGGTACAGACATACACATCACCACAGCAAAAGGTGGTAGTAACACAACAACACCAAGTGCAACAAGCACAGCAGCTCACCCAAATACAGGACAATAAAGTGTCAACCACTGATACACCACTACCACAAACACAGTTAGGGAGAGTGACCATATTGGGGCACAACCCTTACACTGGAGGCGGTCAGTCACTGTACCCACAATAGGACAGCCCACAGACATCTTTGATGTGTCCCATCCAGTCGATAACACCTAACAGTGCGGAGGAACCACGCATACAGGTAGCGATAGGTGACAAAAAATGTTCCTTCCTTGTTGACACCGGGGCCTGTAGGTCTTGCATAAGGGAGGGTAAATTTTAAATGTCAGGCGAGGCCATGCACACTCAAGGATTCTCTGGGGCTCGAGGGTTGGTTCCCTTTACTGAAAACATCTCCTTATCTATAGGAGATAATGATATGTCTGTCCCGCTCCTGTACTCGAAGGAGTCGCCAGTAAACATACTTGGGAGGGACATAATGAGCAGATTGAATATGACAATCTCCTTCACAGAGAACGGCATAATTTGCTCCACACCAAGAATAAACATGCTCACCGCACGACAAATACTGCAAGCCTACTGTGCCAAACAGTAGCTCGGGTGGAGCCAGTATGGAACAGATATGGCATTTGCATGGATGCCAGGAATAGAGGGCAAGATTTGGAGGAGGCCAGCAGCATATTTGTTCAGCAAACCCAGCCACAATACTATGTGGAATACCAGCAGAGGCATCACGGTTCACTGTGATTGACCTAAAAAATGCATTTTTCTCGATACCTCTGCACCCAGATTCACAAGATTTGACAAGCTTCACATACAGGAATATAAAATGGAAACATACCTGGTTACCACATGGGTACTGCGAGTCACCCTCAATCTTCAACAGGGTAATACAGATGGATTTGGGAAACATTGAAATGGAGAGTACGGTGCTGCAATATGTTGATTGCATAATAATCTGCAGCACCACTTAAGAGAGGTGCAGGGAAGACTCAGTAAAAATGCTGACAGTGTTGGCTGAGAAGGGATACAAGGTGGACAAGGAAAAGTTACAGTACTGTCAGGAACAGGTACTATACATTGGCCAACTTATTTCCCAGCATGGAAGAAACATTGCACCACAAAGAGCACAAGCCATAACCAACACACCACAACCACAAACTGTGCGGGAACTGCAGCAGTTCCTGGGCCTATGCAACTACTGCAGGGCATGGGTTTTCGATTACAGTTCATACATAGGATCCCTGCTCGAAGCACTGAGAGAAGCACAAAAAGGGACAAAAGTTTGGGGTGGACAAGGGAAATGAAAGAGGCGTTTGATGAGTTAAAACACGCCATCTCCACAGCGCCCGTACTAGCCACTCCAAATTATGAGCATCAATTTTTCATTTTTTACATTGCGACTCAGCAGTAATGAAGGCAGTACTAACTCAGAAAACAAGCATGGGACACAAGCCAATAGCTTTCTACAGCGGTCACTTGGACCCTGTGATGTTAGGTAATTTCCCTTGCGAACAGGGCCTCGCTGCCGCAGCATTTGCGGTGGAAAAATCATCATCAATCACAATGGGGCGCTCCACCACATTATTTGTGGAACATGCACTGTTTGCCATTTTAAACAAGCCCAAGTCCATACTGACCACACAGAGGGCATCAGGTTATGAGATCATCTTATCCAGACCTGAATTGACAATTGTCAGATGCAGTAATGTAAACCCAGCCAGGTTCATAGCAGAAGTTGTTGAGGAAGGTGATTACGCCCACGATTGCACACAGACTATTGAAATGTACTCCGGCACAAGGAAGGTCGAGGAGGATGCCCTTAAGGGGGGTGAAATAATGTACATTGATGGGTCATCAACTATTGATCAGAGCGATGGGGTAAGGAGGACAGGGGCAGCGGAATTGGTCACACTGATTTTGGCACTAAAAGAAAAGTTTTGACAAAAGAGTGACCATATACTCTGACAGTGCATACGTAACATCAACGGTGCACTCAGGATTAATAAAGTGGCAGAGAAGGGGATTTAGAAGAGCTGATGCCACCCCGGTGCAACATGCCCTCTTACTAGCCGAATTGATTGAAGTAATTAACAATCCCCAAGAAATAGCTTTGTTTAATTGTCAGGCCCACACTAATGGAGATGATCCTATCTCGAAAGGTAATGAAACAGCAGACGCACATGCCACACATGCTGCCTATTTTGACGAAATGTGAACTCCCCCAGAATCAGAGAGAGGCAGAGGGAGGTCGATGGCAAGACAGATGTTGATGAAGGATGGGTACAGCCATCTCCCTACAACCCAGATAATGGAGTTGCAGGCAGCTGCACCAATGGCAGAAAAGGAGCTAAGGGTGAGAAGAGGGTGTACAATGTCCCCCACAGACGCACTGTGGCGTCAAAATAATACTGGAAAGGTGGTTATGCCGCTGGCACTGTTGAACACAGCCCTGGCTCAGCTTCACCATCTGGCACATACAGGAAAGGAAGTGATTGCAGCACAAATTAAGGAAGCCTGGTTCTGTCCCGAGTTAAATTCGCATGTTGCAAATTTCATCAGCAAATGCCTCACATGCCAACAGTTTACAGCCGGTCACACGCTGCAAGTGATAAAGGGTACTATACCCTGGCCAGAAGGACCCTTCCTACACCTTCATATTGACTACGTTCATATGATCAATGTATAACAAGGACATAGGTACATGATTGTGGTGGTATGCCCATTTTCCAGGTGGATTGAGGCTGGACCTTTCTCACACGTGGATGCGTTCAGAGCAGCTACATTTTTAGTGAGAGAGGTCTTCCCCAGTTGAGGTGTTTGCGAAGTGCTGCGGTCAGACAATGGCCCACACTTTGCAAACAAAATTTTCGAGCACATCACAGCTCTGCTGGGCATCAAACACAAGTTTTCATTTGCATATCATTCACAGGCTAATGGCGTTTGTGAATGTCTGAATGGCCTGTTAAAGGAGGAGATAGCCACAATCCAGCAGACAACTAAGAAGAGTTGGTTGTACTGCCTTCCCCCGGCTCTATTTGAGCTGAGGAACAGCCCAGGATCTGATCACCACATCACTCCCCACAAGGTGGTCACTGGAGGTCAGATGCGCCTTCCATTAGCGCCAACATCAAGAGCCTTCACTGACTATGAAAATACTGCAAATGTTTTAGGTGACGAAATGTATCAATATGTCTCTTCCTTGATTACTAGTGTCGCCTTTAACTCTCAACAGCTCGAGCGCACGGGGGAGGGTCGAAGAGCACCCAACAAGAAGACTCAAACGAGGAACAAGAACAACACAAACTGTGCACTGTCGCGGAAGGAGATCACGTACTACTCCGCAATTTCAATAGAAAGTGGAACGGCCCACGTTTCACCGGGCCCCACTTGGTAGAAGCAGTGGCTCCTAGAGCCGTTAAACTACACAATAAACAAGCTTGGAATCACCTTCACGACATAAAGCCCTACAACCATCAGACCCACCCTCGCATTGAGGACAGGACCATCGCAAAACCAGCAACATCAGCAACGTCAGCGACAGATAAAGACACAGCAACTACTACAAAGGACAATTGTGACACTGCCCCTGGCCCCTCCCCAGCCACAAACACTGCCATAGACTTTGGACAATCGCCCATAGCTCACCCCATGGTCACGAGATCACAAAGCAAACTAACCTCTGACCAGCCCAACCCCGCCCAGGCCACCACCGAATAAAGGACGTTGTATAACAAACTTGAATGTTACGCACACACATATAAAACACTTGTATGTTCTTCTTTTCTTTTTGTCTCGCACATGCAGGTACCGCATATTATTGTATTGTTTAGAAAGTAAAGTAACTAACCTCGTATTCTGCCCAGGAGTAAATGCTGCCCATAGATGATAACACCCCCAAGGCCCTGTCACACCAATTTGTATATCATATAAGGTGACCAAAGTATCTGAAAAGGAGAAAGGTACGCATATACTTCACTGCATTTGTTCTGGCCATAGAACAATCATTTCCCCATCTCCACGAGCACCTGCCAGCACTAAGAGATAGGTCACTAAGATTAGCGTGGGAACACCTTTTCGCCTGGGCATTGAACAATTACCTGATAGGGAGAGCTAAATTAAGGAATACTAACAACAATAACGCACCCCTTCAGAATTTTCAGGCGGGCACCTTTAACGTCTCAAGAATAAGCTGCAGGACCGCAGCAAGATAAGAGCAAAATGCCAGTGAGACTAGCTCTTGTAATAAAATTGGTGGGCATGTTGGTGATCACTGGTCTATTGGCTGCCTCTTTCTGGTAGAAAAACTATGCTTTGAATATTATGGGGGCATACTCCTCTTATGTGTAAGTTTCTGAACCAGGGTATTTTGTCATCTGGTAAATAGACAAACTCGTCCCGTGAGGGTTGTCTGGGTCGTGAGCCTCTTGGCCATGGTCTGGATGAGATTGGGGGAGGGTGTTGTCCCATTCTCCCACTTCAGTCCCCCCTCTGGTCGACTTGTCAACCACAAACTCATCCTTTTCCTTATCTCCTTTCACTCTCCATACTTTAGGTATTCCGGCCAAGTGTCCACAGTGGTTGACATGATCTTCGAAAGACCAGTACATGTAAACGCAGCTGCCGCCGGGTTTGCAGTATACCCATCTTCCGACATAGCTCCTCGGGTTTCTTGGGTTCTCTACCTTCACAGATGGTGGATCCATGTACCACCACCCATGTACTAGGCCGCAAGCAAGAGTCACCCAGGCAAGAGCCTCGCCATGAAAATCCTCTCAGGACAAGAGTACAAGTGCTGACCATGCTGACCATGCAGAAGGAGCCCCCAGCAAGAGCTCACAGCCAAGGCCACGAAGTTGTAACTGGCATGCCGCGAGCCCAGCGCCAAGGTGATACCTGTAAAATGCCAAGCCCACAGAAGCGAAATACAAATCTAATGCTCATAATTCGGCTCCAGCTACGGTCTCTCCACACGTGACCAAGCCGAACTGACAAGGTGCCAGGCTCACGAGGCAGAAAGCCGCCTGGGTCCCACGTCTGGGACACAGGTTGCAACAACGAAGCGGCAAGATGGACACCTACAGCGATGGGAGTAACCCTTTCACAAGCCTATGAGCAGACCTGTCCGTTGCCTCCACAAACACATAGTTGCACATTGTTGCTAATGACAGGTACACTGCGAGCTGGGAACTACGATGGTCACAGGCTTGTGGGCTCGCAGGAGAACCAATCAGAACACAAGGGGGCTCATCACTGACGCCATTAGTGTTAGTCAATCACCAGGGGTCCCCTTGTAATGATTCTAAAGTAACAACTATTAGGGACAACCCAAGTGTACCACCTGACCCATCCTTACCCACTAATATCCTTTTCCATATGCTACCTATACTAACCCTACCACTCGGGGAACCAATCCAGAGTGGTGATAGATTTTTTGCTAACTTTCCCAGGTGATGCGGATAGCGTGTCATACTGCTGTAAAAAGGGCCTGCGAGCCCCACTAAGAGTGAGAGTCTCATCGGACGCGTACGATCCGAGACCCATCCCTGCCATTGTTAGAATAAACAGAAGAACCACCTTGCTCCTTGTGTGTGTGTCTCATGCTCCTTTTGGGGACATGGGAGGAGTTGGGGCCTCCCCAGCCCGGAGGTCCGCGGACGGCTCTGCCGGCCCCCGGGATAATCACCCCGACAGGTGCAAGAATGGAAAACAGGAATAAGCTTTTAAAATGACAAATGGGTTTCTCACGCTAGAGGATGACTATGAACAAAATTAATACCACACAGGAACACAGTCACTTGATCAGGGTGACTGCCTGCTAAGGAAACTCACCTTCTTCAGATGAGCAAAATATCAGCGCAGAGATAGTTTAACGATATAAGTTCTGGAGGGAAGATAGGATGGGTTGGAGAGAGATTTCCGACAATGCAAAGACACTCCTAACAATACAGGTTCTGAATACAAGATAGGATGGGTCTAAGATAGGGATAAGACTATGCAAAGTACATATGCTAGTGACACAATTATTCCTATTAATCCCCATTCCCCATTTTTACTGCAGTCCAGCCTGTAGAGGACCAGAGCTCGAGAGCTTGAGCTTCTGGGGAAGGAAGAATGCCTTATACTCACTGGATAAGTTTTTAACTGGAACCGTCAGTTCTGGTCAGGGAATTGGATCTGGTTTAAGAAAGACGGCTTGGCACATCGGACTGGACAGGATCTGCAAGGCGCTCTGGTCACAGCACGGCACAGGACTGGATCGGATCTGCCCTTATTGGTTCTGAGGATATTTATTTCAGTAGGCAAGCAGTAACAGCACAGTATTATGATGCTTCCCCTTAGGCTTGTGGGGTTCTGTTCTGGAATTTGAGGCCTAGCTGAGAATGGTTCAGCTATGCAATAGGCCCTTTGCTTTTGCCAAGTTTCTGGAGTCTGGAGCAAGGAAGATGTAGAGTTCAGCAGCAGGGTGCTCCACCAGCATCAGGATAGTGAATGAATCTGTCTGTCTTTATGTGTCGTGAGCTGTCTCTATTTATGCTATGAAATGACATCGTAAAGGGTGTATGTGGGTTGGTTTAACCTAAGCTTGCCCCTTTGAAAGGTGATTGGGACAGAGTCTACTCTCTGCCTTGATAGGAGGAGCGAAACAGAGTGTTATCTTTATGGTGTGATTTTATGAGGCTACGAATCCACCCCTAGCCCCTGGAACACAAAATCTACCTTTGGCAAAATACATATTTCCACATGTGCAACCTCTATAAAAATCACATATACAGATTACATATTTTACATAGCAGCTATTCCTCAAAACCCTGTAGCTGTGGGATCTTGTCTCCGCTTTTCACCGAATTTTGCCCTTTTCACTAGGAACACATTGTCCAATTTTTAAGCAATTTTCTACAAGTGTGTGTGTTTAACATGGGAATAAGTGTATAAAGTTTCATAATTCTAGTGGAAATACATTTTGCGTAAAATCACATTTCTTGCCATTGCTGTCCAGAAGATGTCACACAGTTCTAGCACCTCTTCACCTGTGCCGCCAGAAATTAAATTATCAACTCTGTTATTTTTATATTTTTCACAATTATAAATAGAAAGTTATTAGTCGTTTTAAAATGTGTTCTTTGTCCTTGTTAAGCAACAAATGGTTGTTTTGCTCCACCCCTTGGTATCTCCCCGGAAGCCCAGAAGCCATCCTCCATGTTTGTTCCTTGCAAAGGCCATTTACGACTGTCTTCACACTTCGAATGTCCTGCTCTGCAGCTTGTCATTGTTCCTTTTGCCTCTGTAGACCAGGTTCTTTCCTACTTTGTAATTAATACCTCTGCATGATTTCCTGCTAGGGGGAAAGACCTTCCTCTGTGAGAAAAACCTGTTATTCAAGTTCTGCAGCTTCAGCCAGGTTTAAATTAATTGTTAAATTTTGTGGCCTTTTCCTTAGCACAAAACAAACTTGTTATATCAAATAATAGCTAGAATTCTCATTCAAGATTTTAAACCATGGGATAAAAACAATTACAATATGGGTTGCAATCAGTACAGGCCTCTTGGATTGCAAACATTTGATTTTCAGTTTATACAAGTTAAAGTTTAATCAGGCTGGCCCCTGACAGCTGTCGTCACACTGGTCCTCTCCTACACAGAGATTTTTGACAGATCCACAGGCAGGCCACTTTTGCTGTGAACATCTCTCTATGCTTTCAGCCTTTCAGGACCTTGTAAGTTCACAATGATTTCATAACTAAGTGAATTGTAGCACCCAGTAAGAATTTTGAATATTTGAAAGGTGTTTTGTACCGGCATTATGAATTTTCAGCAGCAAAGAAAAAGTGATTTAAAGCAACATTTGGAGTTTCCTTTAGCAAAACACTGCTTTTTCCTTCTGCACTCCACTTTCAATTGTTGTGGAGCCCAGTGACACATTTCAGTAGTGAGAGCTCTGTTCCACCACCGACAACATGCTTGGCAGATTGGGCAGCCATCTTTTTGTTTGTGGAAAAGCGCGATTTTCAGGGGTTTTGGTGCGCACAAGGTTTTGCCTGCCATTTTGCTGTTTCTGGCACCATCATAATAGAGTGATGCAGCATAGCAGTGCAAAAGTGGGCCAATACATCCCAAATACCCTTTATCCTTTTTGGAAGTCCTTTTTGTAACATATTGTACTGCTCACATTACTCTTGAGAGAGGTCTGGCTGCTCAGCCACTGCTACCACATAATTGTATAGTACAGGCTTGTACCAAAGGTGAGATTGTGCTTAAACTTGTAGTCTTAATTGTGTTTAGTGTTCCCAAAGGGTACTTCATGTAATTCTGCCTAGCACGTATATGCAGAGCGAGGAATCCAGGTAAACACATAGGGTCTTGACAGAGGATGTCCTGGTATCTTATGGCCATCAATGGTGAAGGTTGTGTATGCCTCATGGAGTCTTTCTAGGTGGGCGGGTGTCCAATGGTGAGGAGCTCAGTTTTCTCATTGTGGCATAGGCTGTGTGTCGCCATCTAGTACTGGATAGTTTCGTAGATGGCGTTTATTCTGAGGGTGTCTTTGGGAGGGTCGCAAGTGAGGGGGATAAGGATTTGCTGGTCATCGGCATAGTTAGTGTCGGAGATGCCGAGAGCGTCTAGGTGGTCAAAAAGAGGTTTGTGTACATGTTATAGAGTTTAGGTGATACACAGGATCCTTGTGGTACACCGCAGGAGGTGGGCGTGGGGTTTGCAGCAGCCTCCCCAGCAAAGACTCAGGAGGATCTGTTGGCCAGAAAGGAGAAGATCCAGTTGGCAGCAGCCAATGAGAAGTAGGCTGAGGCAGAGAGGGGTTAGCATAGGAACGTGTGGTCCACAAGGTCGAACACAACCAAAAGATTGAGTAGTATAAGAAGTGAAAGGGTTCCCTGGTCACTGGCGTGTCATGCTGGTTCTTCAAGTCTAGTGGGGCTGTTTCTGTCCCATGTTTGGGGCAGAAGCCCGATTGTTGGGTTCTCAGGACATGGTGAAGCTCAAGGAAATATTGGATCTGTAGGTATGCGACTCTGTCCATGATTTTCAAGAGGAAAGGGACCGTTGTGAATGGTCGGTAGGTGGTGAGGACTGCCAGGTCAAGAGAGGGTTTTTATAACAACGGGGCAATCCAAGATTCTTTGAGCGAAGCAGGGACTGTGCAAGTGGTGAAGGAGGTTTTGATAATGGTAGCGATGGGGGGAGAAGGGGTTCTGTGCATTCCATTACCAGAGAGCCTGAAGAGGCATCTCCTTTGCAGTGGGAGGGCTTATGCCTTTGATGATGTTGGTGAAGGTGGCAGTGCTGATGGGCTATAAAGCCACAGAGGGAGGGAACAGGACGTGAGGGGGCTGGTCATTTGTCCTTGTAGTTGGAAAGTTTTGCTTGTGAGGGTATCTTGGATGCTGTTGCACCAGGCCTCATTACACGGTAGGCGGTAAGGGTTTACCAGTACCGGTATTTTACCAGTACCGGTAAACCCTTACCGCCTTACTACAAGGTCCCTTTGAGGGTTGGTACATTAACACCTGCTTTTAGCAGGCGTTAAAAAACAAACCCGCAAAGGGATCAGGGTGCTAATTACGGTACCGCAATTTGCAATTTGCGGTACCGTAATTAGCGCCTTCCCCATTCCCATTATGCCCTGTGGGGCAAAAATGGGAATGGGGAAGGGCAATGGAGGAAGGAGGAATTACCGCCGTCCCAACCTTGGAATAGGGCGGTAATTCCAACTTTCTTCCAAGGCAGTACCGGTAAATTACCGGCATGAACCATGGCGCTAATAGCGCCATGGTTTACCGCCTACCGTGTAATGAGGCCCATTGTCTTTTGTGATGGAGGTGGGTGGGGATACTGGGGTCTCCAATTCCTTGCAGATGGAAAAGAGTTTGCAGGAGCTGGAGGCAGCTTTGGAGATTCTCTCGTTGTAGATGGCTGCTTTGGAGGTGAGGATGGATTGTTTGTATTGGAGTAAGATGTTAGTGAGGAGGGCATTGTTGGCAGCAGGGCTCTTTGCGCATAGCTTTGAGGGGACTGGCTGGTCTACAGTCATGCAAGCAAGGTATTGTAGTGCTCAAATAAGTCGGTGGTATCCAACGTGAGTGGGATGGGTACATTGAGGAGAGGGATAATCTGATCACTGGTCAAGTGGCGGGCACTGAGGGCCAGGATGAGGGCAGGGCTGGCAGTTGTTGTGGTGGATGTGATGGGAGTGGGAATGGAGAAGGAAATCGAGTGGGCATGGGTGGTTGGATAAGATAGATATGTTGCTGTCATGCATCATTAGCCAATCTAGGATGGGACATGCCCATGGGAGTGGGTAGGGTCAGTGATTAGTTGGGTGCAGCCTAGGACTTCCAGAGAATTACACAGGGCAGTAGCCTCGGCATCGGAGGGGTCGTGGAAACCCAGATTGAGGTCACCTAGGAGGAGGAGTTGTTTGGTAGGCTTAAGATTGGACAAGATGAGTTTAATGAGGGCATCCTCAAAGGTGTGAATAGGGTTGGGCACCCGGTAAATGAGGTGGATGGTGGTAGTGGTGTTATTTAAACATTTCAATTTGGCTGTGAGTAGTTCACAATTTGGTAAAGGGGAGGTGTTGATGGTGTGTAGTGGGAGGGATCCCTTGTAGATGATGATGACTTCTCCACCTTTTTTGAGCAACCTGTTACAACGGATCATGGCATAGCCTGCTTGGATAGCTATGGATATCATTGGCCTGACGGTGGGGGTTAGCCATGTTTCGATCAAGGGTCAGGAGGTTGAGGTTTTCAGCTGTGATAAGGTCAAGGATCTCGTGGGCATAGTCAGTCAAGGATCTTGTATTTTAGAGGACACACCGCAGGGGTGTGGTCAGAGGTTGTCTGGTGGTGGATGGTACTTCTGTGGCTGGAAGGGGGCTAAGTAGTGTGGTGGGTTGGTGGGGGGGTGCATCCAGTGACGGAGCATGGCCAAGGCTTGTGTGATGTTGGACGTTGGTGTTGCACACATCAATGTCTGGTGGGATCGCATCGATGATGGGGGGAGTGGAAAGTGATGCCAGGTGGGCAGCCAGCTCAGTCAGGGTCTAGGGGCGTGTTTTTGTGAGCAATACATTGAGCAGTTTGCTTTGGCTGGTGAGTGGGGTGGTCTTGTGTACATATGAACGCGTTGCTGGTATACAAGCTGCAAGTCTCAGCTGACAGGCATGTAGAGCAAGGTGAGGGAGCACTTTTTTCAGTGCCTGTGCAGCTGGTATGTGTTCTTTGGGGGCAGGGTGCATGGTCCAGGTCTCTGGGTTATTCATAGTAAGAGTTCTACTGAAGCACCTTGCATGGGTAGTGAGAGGAGAGGTCACTTTTGGCTGTCTTAGCTGGTGGGGATGTATTGCCAGTTGGGAGTAGCATGGTGGACTGTTGCGGCAGAGAATGGGGAGTAGTTGCTTTAAGCGCACGTGGTTCATGTAGTGCGGGTAGGAATGGTGTGGCTGGAGAGGGGATGATCATGGCAAGGTCCTCTTGTGCTACGCTGGTTGCCAGTGGGATGGCAGGGCGGGATGCCGCAGGGGCTGACACACAGGCAGATGTAGGGGGCTCGCAGAAGGATATGTGGCGGCAGAGCAGTTAGCAGTGAGGAAAGGAGACAAGTGGGGAGTACAGGGGCATGATTATGCATATTGTAGTGGGCCGGTCATAGAGGGGAAAGTCTGGACAGGTTTGGTGGCAGGTTATGCATACACAGAACATCAGGTGAACTACAGATAGCCATAACGCGCCTATGAGATGACACGGTAGGCTTACCTTGGAGTTTGGTTAGATCGGGAAGGCAAGGGGTGGACATCGCTGCATCGCAGTTTTGCTGGCAGAGACCGGCAGAGACACTGACCCAAGGCCTTAACTTCAGGCCTTCATTGAGAGCCGGCTGCACCTCCTGGCTGGGAGGTAGTGTCGGAAAAGAGGCGGCCATCCACCAATCAGGCTCCTTGTTCAACAAAGCAGGCTGGGAGCCTTGTAGTTCTTTGAGCACGGCACAGCCATTTTATGAGGGTGCAGGGGCTAAATGCCTCAACCCTTTTGCCCTTTTTACTCAATGTCATCCCACTCTAACTTTGTTGTTGCAAGCTGATTCATGTATTGTTGCCTGGTGTTTTCCTGTCTGTTTGAGGAGAGCCTGGAAAGCACATTGTATATCTATGGTATAATGGTGCTGTACAAGTGAACAAATTGTATTTATTTTAACGTATTTGTATTGGCATTTATAAAATACGGCTGTTCACACATCAAATGCTTACCTCTTAGCAAGAGTGTCCATATTCTTATTGCAACGTTTCAATTTTACAATTAACAAAATAATAAACGAACAAACAACTTTCTTCACTTGACAGACAACTTTCTTCACTTGACAGACATTGAAATACTCATCTTTTTCTGTGCACGTGCAGTGTGGCAGGAGACCCAGTAGGTGTGGGTAGTATCAGAGGTTTAGCAGTGACCCCCTGGCTTCCTTTAGCTAATCAACAGTTATGTTCATTTCAATGATGTTACTCGCAGGCAGAGCGCCTAGTAGTGATCAAGGGGGTTTGTCGTCAGATAGGTGAAACATGTCCCAGACCAACAGCAGTTCACCTGTCGCTTCCGTCTGTGTCAGATCCGTGTGCCCCATCCATCCAAACTCTAGTCTCAGCCTCTGCCCAACGTTTAAATTCTCGGTACCAGCAAACATACAGTGGACCCCTAGTTGATTTCCAGGCCATTGCAATGGATCATTTGGCCAGTATACACGCCATGTCCATTAACCTGACTACATGCTTGTATTTATTATTTCTGGGATATGTACCTAGAAAGCATTCTTTCGGCGTCTATTCATATCTCACTATCCGAGCCTTCCTGCAGGCCTGTTCTATATCTGCCCTGAACGTTTGCACTCGTACACAGCCCCAGAACATGTGTATCAGATCCGCATCACCCAGTGCACACCAGGGACATGTTGGCTTTGTGGTATTATTGAATGTAGTTATCCTGTGCAGGGTCATGTACGTACGGTACAATACGTTTAGTTGTATCAGCCTGAAACAGGATTTCGTTGAAACTTCCTTGGGACTTTTGCTCATCATTGTTATTTTATTCTTTTGTCTTATTCTGTTCCCTTCCCTCTGCCCTGTGGGCGCTTCAAAACACAACTTCTTGATCTATAAGCGCCTTAAAAATGCTCAATACAAACGAATAAATAAATAAATAAATAATACACTCACATCACTGCCAAAAATATGTTGTATTTAAATCTATACGGCACATTGCAAGATTTTCTTTTCGGCTATCTACAAATAATACATTAGTAAAAAATAAAGACAAGTTTAAAGACCCATATTTCCAGCAGTGATTCGGAAGTGGGCTATCAGCGCTATTGTAGTTATAAATGGCAGCAAATGGATCATTGAAATGTTTATATGTGTAAAAATATCAATAGTTTCATTTGCTAAATTAGTGGACGTGGCCATCCCTAAATAAAGCGATGTTCTGCATCTAAACAATAGTCTAAAATGAGTGGTTGGATTTAGATGTTTTTAGAGCATTTAAAAAAAAAAGATGGAATTAAATATTTCTGACACTGTTTCCAAATATAATAACTCAAATAAAGTCTTTCAATGAGTGTGGCAAAAATAAAATATATATTCGATATATTACTCAGGGAAAGTTAGCAGAATTCTCCACCCCCATTCCTATATTTTCACAATGCTGTTCATTGTGCTTTATAAATGATTGCGCAGGCTAAGCTTGTAAATAAACTTGCAGTAGGCGTTACAACTATTATTAAGCAATAAAAAAACATGTTTATTTTTATAATGTTTGTAAAGCTGATTAGAAACCTTTGTTGCTAGGCAATGGACTGGCATTCTTTCTAGTAAATGCACACCAGCCTTGTTCATGGCAAGCAATAGTGTGGGGCAGACAAGAGCCTTATTACACTTTTCTTGTAAAAAATCAGGTAATAACTTTGTGTAGTTTAGTGTAATATAAGGTAACATTTCCTGGAACGAAACAGTCGAAATAGTGGTAGTTTCCTCAGTGGCTCAAAGTTCACGGTACACGGTGGATTTGTCTCATAGCTGCTTGACAGTGTCTGTGTGGGAGGGGGTTGCAGTCATTTTAATAGTGTGACATTCCCGTATGAATCGACTGTAAATAGTTCTCAATTTGGCTTTTCCTTGAGATTTTAGAGCGCACATATGTTAAATGTAAGATGCACTGATGGTTACCACTCTAGGCCTGGACGAACAATTTTAGCGATAACTCGAACCACCCGAATTTCGGGTGGTTTGAGGTCCTGTGAAGTTATAACCTTTTTACAGAGAATGGTCTAGAAAATGTCAGGGTTCACTCGTGGATACATCATTGAGGATGCTGATTGCCCCCCTCTGCCTCTCTCCATACCCTGAGGCCCTATAACATTCCGTACTACAATACTGGCCAGTAGGCCCAAACACCCATTTGTTTGCACTGTCTGCCTATTTCTGTTCACCTACCTGGGGCCAGAGTGCCCCTTTAGGCCACAGGACAATGCATCCTGGTTTTTGCGACCTGTAGATGACGCCTCACTCAACCTATGATACAACAGAGAGACCATTTAGCTCGTTTGGCTGAAGTGGGTGACTGTGGGCTCGGATTCCACTTGGTGAGACCCTACTTGGGCCATTTTTTTTTTTTTTCTATTCTGGTGCCTCCTGTCCCCTGCTCATTGCTCCCTCTCTGTTTCCCTTCGGCTTCCTCCCTCCTCCCCTCCCACCTCCCTGGCCACCCACCCACCCCCCTGATTGGCTCCTCTGATCTCAGTGTGTGGGTCTGGAGAGCCGTTGCACACCACGCTCGCCATTTCCAGTGAGGCTGAGTGGGTGACTACGGGCTCGGATTCCAGTTGGTGAGACCCTCCTTGGGCCATTTGCTTTGCTTTTTTTTTTTTCTTTTCTGGTGCCCCATGCACCCTGCTCATTGCTCACTCTGTGTCTCCCTTCCGCGTCTTCCTTGCTTCCCTTCTGCTTCCCTGCCCATCCACCCACCCCCCTGATTGGCTCCTCTGATTTATGTGTGTGAGTCTGGAGAGCCATCGCACACTGTGCTCGCCATTTCCGGCGAGGCTGAGCGGGTGACTGCGGGCTCGGATTCCACTTGGTGAGACCCTCCTTGGGCCATTTGCTTTGTTTTTTTTGTTCTGTTCTGGTGCTCCCTGCCCCCTTCTCATTGCTCCCTATGTGTTTCCCTTTCGCTTCTTCCCCCCTTCCCTCCGCCTCCCTGACCGCCCACCCACCACCTTGATTGGCTCCTCTGATTTCCGTGTGTTGGTCTGGTGAGACGCGGCACCCCACTCTCGCCATTTCCAGCGAGGCTGAATGGGTGACTGCAGGCTCGAAGTCCACTTGGTGAGACCCTCCTTGACCATTTGCTTTGTTTTTTTTGTTCTGTTATGGTGCCCCCTGCTCGTTGTTCCCTCTGTGTTTCCCTTCCACTTCTTCCCTCCTTCCCTCTTTCCCTCTCACATCCCTTCCTGCCCACCCACCACCCTGATTGGCCTTTTTCTTCCTCATTACTGTCATTCCCAGTACAGCCCTCTGCCTGGAAGCCCCTGCGGCTAAGGGCCCAAGGCAAAGGGTGGCTCCCACAGAGGCGGCTCCTGGCTGTGTCTGCAGGTGTCCGCAGGGGAAGCCAGTTGCCAGCCATCAACCAGGGTGTGAACCTCATTCCACCCTGCATACCCCTGTCCACATAGTAGACTCTCAAACCTAGGTGTGTTTTCATCCAGTTTTTAAAAATAGCATTGTGAATATCTCTAAAATTGCACTGTGAAACCTTGACCTTTTATCCTCTATCCGGTATTCTCAAAACATAGGTGTGTTTTTCTTCCAGTTTTTAAAAATTGCATTGTGAATGTCTTAGAAATCTCAGTCGTGTCCAATTGTCAACTGTCTCGCCTCTCTGTCTCGTCTGCTTGCACCCTGCCCTGTGTCCTTCCATAGTGTTCTCCTCTTCCCTCTCCCTTCCACTTCTCTCCTACTCTCCACCTACTCTATGGTGCTCTCTGTCTCTCCTATCTCCTCTAACCACTTTTCTATAGACTATCCTGCTCTCCTCACTAAATCTGGAAGGAAGAAGTTTAAAAAGGACATCCTGGCCTCCAACCCAGGTCTTCCCATCGCTGACATTTATACCAGTGCCTATTCCAGGCAAACTTTCACCGACAACCTCTTTGTCATTCCATCATCAGACCAACGGACTCTTCATATAGACTCTTTGATAGACGCTTCCCATGCCTCATAAACATCCTTTCTTCTCCTGCTGTCCCCCCCACCCACTGCTTCCTTGCCCCCCCCCCCTGCTGCCTCCTCCTTGGCTACCTTGCCCCTCCTTCCCTTTCTACCACCCCTCGGGCTTCTTCTACACCTCTGCAGGGTGTACCTCTGATTTGTACCCCTCTCCGGAAGTCTTTCAAGGACGGCAACCTTCTCCATATTGCCACTATTAACTCTCGCCCAGCTGTCGAACACTCCTCTGACATATGCCGGCATCTGGAGGAACTTGACCTCGATGTCCTCTCTCTCACCGGGACATGGTTCATGGTCAGCTCTGTCACAAGCTTTGACACTCCATGATGGCTACAAGATCCTCTCCGCACCCAGTTCCATCCGTTCCGGAGGGGGTGTAGCCCTGATCTTCCCCGAGTGGATTCCTGCCTTTGTCATTCCTACGAGGCATACTCCTCCTTCGAATGCCTCATCTGCAGGCTCTCTCTCTTGTAGCCATTCCCTTACTGTGGCTACTATCTGTCGGCACCGGGTCAGATCTCCTCCTTCCTCTCTGAGTGGGCAGACCTCTCCTCTTCCCTCCTGGTCTCGACCACCCAACTCCTCCTTCAATGAGACTTCAACATCCACCTGGATGCTTCCTGTCCTTCCTCTGTACTATTTTGCAACCTTTGCGACTCTCTCTCACTCTCTATTCTCCCCTCTTGCCCAACTCACGTTGTAGGGCACACTCTGGATGTTCTGATCTCCTCAGACCTTCCTCTTTCCAACCCTCTCACCACTCCTCTCTCCTGGAGCGATCACTTTCTCCTCTCCTCCCAGCTCACCCTCTCTACCTCTCAGGCCGAGCCAACTCCAGCACTGCCACCCACCTTCTCGGTCATCTGACCCATGAAGCGTGTGTCAGTTGAGGCTTTCGCCACCACTTTCTCACCCCCCTCCACTTTTGGCTGACTCACACCCTGACACAACCCTTTCCATGCTCTACTCTACTCTATCTGACATTCTCAATGTTCTTGCCCCTCTCCTGAGGATCCACCTGAAGCCCAAAGCCAAGTGCAAACCCTGGTATGACTCAGACCTCATCACCCTCAAACGCAAGTGCAAGGTGGCTAAGAGGAAACAGCGTGCTTCCGGTACATCTTCTGACAAACTGGCCTGCCGCATGCTTCAAAGGCAATACCGGCTCTCAGTCATCACCAACAAGAGAGCTCACACCCAAGCCCATGTCTCTGTGCAATCTAACAACTTAGCCGAATTCTTTAAAATCTGCAAGGAACTGGCCAGTCCTGACTCATTCTCTACCTCTCCTGTCCCTTCCCATGCCCTCTGCATGGCACTGGCTTCTCATTTCATCACTAAAACTCAGGACACCCTGTCTTCTCTCTCCTCCTCTCCCCTTCCTCCCTCTACTCCCTTCTCTTCATCTGGCCCTTCTTCGGCCACCTCTCCCCTCTCCTTTGCTGCCTTTCACCTGTTCTCCCCAGACAAGGATTCTAGACAAGTCCAATCTATGAAAGTCTTCTCAAAACAGCTCCATCCCTGATCAAGGACCACATTAACTCCCTGGCTCCTGCTCTGGCCGACTTCTGCAACCACTCCTTCACCACTGGAGTCTTCCCTTCCCCCCTTAAGCACTCCTTTGTGTGCCCTCTTCTTAAAAAACCCTCTGCCGAACCTTCCTGCCTGGCTAACTATCGCCCAATCTCCATCAACCCTTTCCTGGGTAAACTCCTGGAAAAGCTGGCCATCTCCCAGCTCAATTTTCTTACTGAATATGTTGTTTGTCTCCATAATCATCAGTCTGGCTTTAGAGCTGCCAGAAGCAGGGAAACTGCTCTCCTGAACATCCATGAAGACCTGCTCTCCAACCTGGATTACAACACCCCCTGCGTCCTCATCTTACTTGAAATCTATTCTGCCTTTGACACGGTCAACCATGCCATCCTGCTCAACCGTCTCCATGATAACCTGGGGTGGCTGACTTCTTTCCTCTCTGATCGACCCTCCCAGGCTCAACTTGTGTCCTTCCTCTCCTCTATCTCTATCTCTACCTGTGGCGTTCCCCAGGGGTCTAATCTCTCTCCCTGGCTGTATAACCAATACCTGACACTGCTTGCCCACTGCATTGCAGCGCTCTGCCCCAACTTCCAGTGCTATGCGGATGACACTTAGCTCATTTTCAAACTACCTTCAGCCACATCTTCTCCCTCTCTCATCTGTGACTGCCTGTCACCCATCCAGGAGTGGTGCGCCGACAATGATCTCTGCCTTAATGCCAGTAAGACTGAGATTCTCCTAATCAGCACACCAGCTCGCTCCTTTCCTGTCACTCGCTGGCCGGCCTCTCTTGGCTGTCTTCCTGCTCCCACCTATGAGTCAAAAAACCTCAGGGTCATCTTTGACTCCACACTCTCCTTCTCTCCTCACATCTCCAACATCCTTAAGAAGTCACACTACGAGCTGCACCTCCTCAGAGGTATTCTTCCTTTCCTCTCCTTCCCCCAGAAGCTCACTGTCTCCAGAGTTCTCATCCTCTCTAGGCTGGACTACTGCAACAGCCTCTTTCTAGATCTGCCTGCTTCTACTCTCTGCCCTCTGCAACTCATCCAGAGCAGAACTGCAAGACTTGTCCTTGGCCTCAAGCCCAGGGATCGTATCTCTCCAGGGCTGAAATCTCTGCAATGGCTCTCAGTGGCTGCGAGGATTAAGTTGAAAACCCTCTGTATTGTCCACAGGGCCTTCTGGGGCCTGGGGCCTCAATACCTTGAACTCTCTCTTCCTAAATATCTTCCTTCCCGAGCTCTTCGCTCATCCGCCTCAAACTCCCTCATGGTCAGTTGCTTCTCCAAGCAACAAGTTGGTGCTAGATCTCTTTCTTCAGCTGGGGCCTCCCTCTGGAACAGCTTTCCTGCCTCTCTGAAACTTGAGGAGAATCATCACTGGTTCTGGAAGCACCTCAAAACCTTTCTCTTTGCTTCTGCGTTTTCTCCTCCTCTCCCCTGCTGTATTCCTGGCTGGAACTGAAACTGCACTGGCTACCTGTCCACCCTCTGACTTGGACCTAGTTCCCCTCCCCCACCAGTTGCACTCCTGCACTGCCTTTCGGGCAAACACCACACATGGGGACTGTCTTTTGTATTTCTTCAGTCCCACTTCTAGCACTTGACACCCGAAGTATGCACTTACCCTTGCACTTGCCACCAGCTGGCCGTACTTGTTATTTATTCTATTATCCCATGTACTGCACTGCCCCTTCACACTTCCCCCCGCATTTTCCCCTTCCCACTTCCCATGCACTTGCACAATCTGAATAGACCTGGCCTAGTAGGATTGTTGTCTTTGTCTTCCCTCTGTTCCCCCTCCCTTGCCACATGGCACCTTGAAACACTTGAGTATAGGCATGTTATAAATGCCATATCAAATCATATCATATCATATCATATCATATCATATCATATCATTGAGAGAGAGAAAATGAAAGCTGTCAGAGTCACAAATTCTTATTGAGAGTGTGATGTCATGCCATACTATTTAGCTTTCAGAAAATATTTGAGGCCTATAACCCAGAAGAACACTGGGAAAGAGAAAAGAGCGACCATCCCCAGTACGGTAAACATAGGACACCTCCAAAAAGTCAGATGAGGGAAACTGCATCCAAGTACAGAGACATAAAAAAATAAATCCCCAATCACAGTTTGGAAAGACCCAATCAATTAGATTAAGGATATAAAACAATTCATGACCCCTTGAGTTAAAAATGAATGATATTCTATTTGGTAACAGCTAGAATTGTACTAACAGATGATGGCATCAATTGGATTGAAGAATAATCAAAATAACCTAGATTTTGCAAAAATGTATGTTTTTTTGCAAGTTTTCTACTTTCTTTGCAAACAAACACCTGCCCCGGTCTCCATTAAGGTATTTCAGGTGAATAGTACTCCTCAGTTGGACTTAGAGAACAGGGACCAAAACATATTCATCTGCAGTTAGGCTCCTAACAGATAGAGAAGACCCTCTGTTCAGACCCAGCCAACAAGACCACCAATGGGCATGCAACATACTGATCCCACAAAACCAGAGACTTCCATTAGTCCACAGTATTGAGGTTATACAGGCTCAATGCCGATGCTAGTGTATAGGTATGTTCCTTCTTCAGAGATAAATGCTCAGAAATTCCAGGAGAAATTCAAGACAGAAAATGTGCAGAGAGAGAAGCCGATCACCACCTCCTAAGACTACATATCAAGAAAATGACCCTCCTCCTCCTCCTCCTAGGTTGCAGGATAACAAATTCCAGTAGCAGGGTGAGTTGTGGTCCAACAATTCATACAACAATAGCTCTCAGAATTACCAGAATTACTCCCCTAAAAGAGACAGTTACCCTTCCAGAGAAGAACATAGATATAACCAGAGAAAACCCCAAAGTTAGGAGAGTGTCAAGCAACTAACCAAGAGCATTGGCTTAATCATGAGATCTCAATATTTGAAATCTGGATTCTAATGCTCATAGAATCCTTGTCCAGAATGAATTGACAGGTCAGGTTGGACAATGACAAAAGGAAAAAGTCTCAGTTCAAAATGCACAAGGTGAAGAGGAAAAGGCTGTAGACGATAGAAAATATGTGCCAAGCCTCTTTTAACTCACACACAACTATCCGTGAGCTTGCTGAAAAATTGGCAAAGACCTATGGTAAACCTTCTTAATTTCTTGAAGTAATACCAGAGGCACATTAAAAAGTGAAGTTAAGGGAGGAGAAACATGTGACAATTACATTTGTAAAAGAAAAGAACTCTGTGGAGATGAAACTCACTGTTGCTTCTTTCCCAGATGTAATGCCTCCTCCAAAGGTTCAGAGAATCAGAGTTAAAAGAAATGCAGCATGAAACCTAATGAAAATAAAGAGAGTAAAAAAGAAACCCCTAAACGGAATACCCAAGATGAACAAAATCAACATTCATTTACAGAAACCCCAAAACGAAAGGGGTTTCCTTCCTCTTCAGGTTTTTCTAGGCACAACAGTTCAATCAGTAGCTGCAGCCCAGTACCTACGTAAATGGGGGAAGTCCCCATTCCATTTGTTAATTATAATATAATTGTTCTTTTGTATTTTCATTCCTAAAGCTTCCTTTACCAACTCATTTGAACGTGACCTTGAGGAGAAGGCCCCTAAGAGGGCTGCTCCAACCCAAACCTATGAAATCCCATGTATCAATAAAATACAGTCCGAATTATCCACTAATTCACACTTTCTCTGTAAATTGGAGATGAAAGATGAAAGGTTTTTTTTGCCGATCCAAGTCAGGGACAGTGTGACTTATCAGGTCTCATAGATACAGGATATCAGATAAAATTGATATCTAGAGTATCATCCTCAAACTTCTCCTTGGAGATTTGCACAACTTAAATGGGGAAGAGATCTCAGAAGATGGGTTACTGAAATCGAAAGCAAAATTGAGTGACATGGACTCACCCATCCGGTGATAGTCGTGGTGCCCCGGGAACATCTGCTTTTCTTGGAAACAATTTACTACAGAGACTTTCACTTCTGACAGATTGCGTTAAACTGTTCTTCTGGACCAAAACTCACCGTCCGATCAAACTAAAGAGGATTGCCATTTATGTTAGTTTGAATGGCACTGGTCATTTTAGTGAAAAACATTGTGACCACGTGGAGATTCACTTCCAGAATAATGAAGTCCCAGACATCACTATCAGCTCTGACAAAGAACAAGATGAAAGTGAAGAGACTCAAACAGAACTTTTGAGAATAAATCTTTCTCTAAATAAAAAGTGGTTGTCCACTTTCGAGAGAAATTCCCTGATATGTTAGGTGCAGCTAACCTCCTGTGCTGATCAAACTCAGGAGACAAAATCAGCAGTTTTGTTCCACTACAATATAAAGAGAACTCATATTCTTTCCTATTAAATTCAATGAAATTAAAGAAATCATTCTCTCCAAAGTTTGCTTAACTCAGGAAAGATGTTTCATCAGTGAAAGATTGGTAAGAAATTACAAAAAGATCGTATGATTCCCATATTTAATCTGATATACGAATGGAAATCTGGTCTTGATGCAGTCGATTCAAAACATATGCAGGGTAATTCATAGAATTCAGCGCACAAGTAGCGCACGCGGCTGGCGCACACAGCAGGGTACGTGTATTTCAGGGGTGCGCGGGAAGTTCCACATGCGAATAGCCTGTCCGCGTGTATTTCAGGGGTGCGCGGGAAGTCCCACACGCGATTACAGCAGGGTACGTGTATTTCAGGGGTGCGCGGGAAGTTCCACACGCGAATAGCCTGGGTGCGTGTATTTCAGGGGTGCGCGGGAATTTCCACACGCGAATAGGCTGGGCGCGTGTATTACAGGGGTGCGCGGGAAGTCCCACACGCGATTACAGCAGGGTACGTGTATTTCAGGGGTGCGCGGGAAGTTCCACACGCGAATAGCCTGGGCGCGTGTATTTCAGGGGTGCGCGGGAATTTCCAGACGCGAATAGCCTGGGCGCGTGTATTTCAGGGGTGCGTGGGAATTATCACACGCGATTTGGCTTGGTACGTGTATTACAGGGGTGCGTGCGAAGTTACACACGCGATTAGGCTGGGTGGGTCCTGTCACCCTCGACGGCCCCTGCAGGCAGCCCACAAAACAGGGGACTACCCTGCACACCTGCTCATGTCTCCCACCACCCCCACCCCCCCAGTCACCAGGGGTACCCTCCACCAGGCCCCCACTCATGTCTCCCACCACCCCCACCCCCCCAGTCACCAGGGGCACCCTCCACCAGGCCCCCAACCATGTCTCCCACCACCCCCACCCCCCACCATCCAGGGGCACCCTCCACCAGGCCCCCAACCATGTCTCCCACCACCCCCACCCCCCCAGTCACCAGGGGCACCCTCCACCAGGCCCCCACTCATGTCACCCACCACCCCCACCCCCCACCATCCAGGGGCACCCTCCACCAGGCCCCCACTCATGTCTCCCACCACCCCCACCCCCCAGCAGTGCAGGGGCAGCCTCCACCAGGCCCACATCCTTGTCTCCCACCACCCCCACCCCCAGCAGTGCAGGGGCAGCCTCCACCAGGCCCCCACCCATGTCTCCCACCACCCCCACCCCCCAGCAGTGCAGGGGCACCCTCCACCAGGCCCCCACTCATGTCCCCTATCACCCCCACCCCCCCAGTCACCAGGGGCACCCTCCACCAGGCCCCCACTCATGTCTCCCACCACCCCCACCCCCCACCATCCAGGGGCAGCCTCCACCAGGCCCCCACTCATGTCTCCCACCACCCCCACCCCCCAGCAGTGCAGGGGCAGCCTCCACCAGGCCCCCACCCATGTCTCCCACCACCCCCACCCCCCAGCAGTGCAGGGGCAGCCTCCACCAGGCCCCCACCCATGTCTCCCACCACCCCCACCCCCCAGCAGTGCAGGGGCACCCTCCACCAGGCCCCCACTCATGTCCCCTATCACCCCCACCCCCCCAGTCACCAGGGGCACCCTCCACCAGGCCCCCACTCATGTCTCCCACCACCCCCACCCCCCACCATCCAGGGGCAGCCTCCACCAGGCCCCCACTCATGATGTCTCCCACCACCCCCACCCCCCCGCCACCAGGGGCACCCTCCACCAGGCCCCCACTCATGTCTCCCACCACCCCCACCCCCCAGCACTGTGGGGAACCTGCCAGCAGGCCCCCACACATGTCCCCCTGGCCCCAGGTCCTGACGATACACAATCATGGCAGTAATGGCCAGCATACCCAGCACAAACACCCAGGCAAGGATTGCATCCACCCACATAGTGAATGTAATCACATGACACAACCCCAATGCCAAGTATGCAAAAGAACACATGTCTGTCACACACACACATACACAATGGGTGCAAGTGAATGTCAAAACCCATATCATGACATGTAACAAACCAATGAGAAAATAACACAAGTGTAAGAAAATATAAAAAATGTATTAAATACCAAAAATAAGTGAACTTTTCAAACATACAACGATGTGGCTAAGTAAATAAATGGCCCATGTCCGAGAACAAAAGTGATAAACAAAAAAACAAAGTAATAAAAAATTTAAATGATTTTGTCCAAAGCAATATCATGTCATAGGAAATTAATGAAAAACCATTACGTCATGGTGAAAACAATAAGAAATTAAAAAAATGTATCTCCCAAAAAAACAAACTATATACAGGAATGTTCCAGGGTCCATGAGCCCAACACCAAAAATGAAACCTACCACTAACTAATGAAAAATATATGTACAAAAAAGTGGCCATTGTCCGAGCGGTCCAAAATAATAAAAATAAATAAAGGAAACCTAGCACTAACTAACTAAATAACTATATACAAAGGCAGCGGGCAAGTCCTGCGGCTCACTTGGTGATGTTGCTGGCCAGGGCATCATCGAACTCCATGTCGATGTCCTGGAGGCGGGACTCTGCCCTGGCCCCGAGGTCTCGCAGGGACAACCCCATGTCCACCTCAAACTCCCTGCGAGCTTCCTCGAGGCACTCAGCCCGCCTCAATGCCCGACGCATGGAGAACTCCGCCCTGACCATGGCGAGCCGCTCCTCTTCCGCCCGCTGCCGCTCCGCACCTATCCGCTGGCCAAACTCCTCCCACACGGAACACACCACCATCCCAGGGTTGCCCTGCCCTCCGGCCGATGCCTGCCCCTCTGATCTTGATGGCCCCGAGCCATGATGCCTCCCACGTCGAGCCCGCTGCTGCCTCCGACGCCACTGCCTCTGCCAGCACGACGGCATCCAGGCTGATGGAAACCACCGACGCCGTCGTGCACGTGCCCTGCCCGATGATGCCGTCACTTCTTCCATCTGCTGGGGTCCACTTGCTGTGTTGTCCACCCCTGCTGGACCTCCGACTCCCAACTGTGGCAGGGATGGGATCCCCACCGAGCTGGCTGCATTGGTCGGGGCAGGTCCACAGGGGGCCCTGGTGGCATCTGGGCCAGAAGACGGCAAGGAGAACGACCGGTGGATAGCCTGCACAGAGGAGGAGAGGGCCGTCAGATTGGCCAACACATGCAGGAAACCCCCGAACATGGGCGATCCCAATTGGGCCACGTCGGCACGGTGCACTTCGTGATGACGTGCGTGCTCCTCCCGGGAAGCACGCACGGCATCACGAATCACAGCCGTGCGCATCGCGACCCCAATCAGGACCTTCTCCACGCGGCCAGGGGTTACCACGTCCGCAGGTGGAGGGGAGTCAGGTGACATGGACATCCCCTCTACCTGCCGACGGGCCTGGGACGGGGCATCCCTGCTGGTGCATGGTGGTGCACTCACAGGGTCAGGGACAGTGACATGCACAGGCCCCTCCACGATGACCTGTGCTGCCTCCTGCCCCTGGCCCTGGACTGCACCACTTGCACCAGCAGGGATGCTCCCACCAGGCCCCATGTGTGCACCAGTGTCGGCCTCCTCCTCCTCTGTGGAAACCACCAACCTGGATGGCTCCTCACCGTCTCCCGCCGTAGCAGGCCCCTGTGGGGGCTCACCCACCCCTTCCGCTGCAGCCGTGGGGGCATCCCCGCCGCCTTGCTCCACAGCGCCGTCCCCGCCCTCTTCTTCACTAGCCGCTGCGTAGAGGGAGACAAAGGACACAAGCATCAGGCTACTGTACAATGGTCCCCTAGACAGGAAGCAATAGCAGATGAGCACCACTGTCAAAGTACACTTCCATCATGTCCCTCCACAACACATGGGTCAGTCCAGGCAAAACACACACAGTAACAGGCATGGTGCATGCCATGGACTTTTCCATGCATGTCCAATGGACTCTAGAAACAACCAATGATATGTAACTCACATGCATCATGGCTCATGCATATCACATGCACACACTTCACCTCAGTCACATCCATCTGGCCCCAAACACACCGAACACAGGCGAAACAAGGGTAAGTTGGGTGCGTCACTGAATCTGTGCATTGTCACACACATGTGTCATGCATCCATGGCATGCACAAGTCACAGACACGCAGGTCAGGCACACAGACATGGCTACCATATATGTACCTGGCATCAGCACCCATCCTTCACCCCCATCCATGTCCAGGTACAGAGACTGGCATGCTCTCATGTCCAAAATCTGCATAGGGCTCCCCATGCCGCATTTCAACACATGCAACAACCATGTGGGTCACACATCACTGGTCGCACATGCATTACCATGATGTCCCTGCACACATACATGCATACATGGCCCATGGCACACATACAGGCAAGTATCATAGAACCAGCACACCGCAACATGCCCTGTCTCACACAGTAATGCTTGGACACATACCGCTCAACTCCAGACGGGCCTCCCTCTCAAGGACCTGGGCGTGGAGCGCTGGGCGTACGCGTTCCAGGACCCTCTTCTGGATGCAACTCATGCGGCCCCGGCCCCCCTCCACGAGGCGCCGGGCCTTCACAAGGGTCCTGGACCTCAAGTCCTCCCAGCGCTTCTTGATCTTCTGGACGTTGCGGGTTGCCACCCCCTCCGCGTTGATGGCAACCACACAGTCGGCCCAGATCCTCTCCCGTCCTTCCTTGCTGGCGCGGGACGATCCAAAGAGGGCATCATACTGCCCCAGGACATGCTCCACCAGGACACCAACTTCGGTGGCAGTGAAGCTGGTGCCCCTCTGCCCCTCTGGCCTGGGGTTGCCACTGGTGCCAGATGTGGAAGTGCCCGACATGGCAACCCCAGAGGCAGGTGTGGGTGGGCAACTGGGTCCTGGGGCTGGGCTGTGGAGCGATGTAATCCCAGTTGGGAGTCTTCAGTTCCAGCAGGGGTGGACACAGCAACTGGACCCCTGCAGATGGCTGATGTGCAGGCACCAAATGGCAGGGCACGGTGGCAGCAGGCAGGCAGGCAGCAGCAGATAGCACGTGGGAGGCTGCTCGGGGCACTGGGGGGCAGTAACTCGGCCTTCTGGGCAGGAGCGTGGTGTTCCGTGTGTTTTCGGGTGGCCAGCTTGATACGGAGTGATTTGGCACGTGAAAATCCTGCACGTCAGCGTGAAATCCGAGGAAAGGCCCTTAGCGCGTAAGCGCGTCAGCACGCATACGCGATTCTATTGGACCAGAGTCCCTCAGCGCGTAAGCGCGTCTGACGTGACCCGCACGGGCGTTCCCCACTCAGCACGTGATGACAGAACACACGTGGAAATACTGCACGTCAGAGTGTCATCGCGTGATTGGCCTATGTACGTGTATTTCATTGCGTGTAATTTGACAAAAGTGCGCGTACACGTGATTGGCCTATGTACGTGTATTTCAGGGGTGCGCGGGCACTTACACACGCAAGTACGTCAGCGCACCTGTATGGCTGCTGCGTGTGAATTTCCACACGCTATTGGAGTGGGAACTAGATTCCAGGGGTGCGCGGGTCACACGCTCGCCTAGAACACGCGCAAAGCATTAATTTGCGCACTTTTCAAATAACAAGCCAGATGCCAGGATGAACATACCGTTCCTAGCAGCAGTGGCAGTGGGCTACCAAAGGAGGAGGAGGAGGAGAGTCAGGGCCAGAATATTCACACCCAGAACCAGCCTTTTCGGGATGCCTGATGACCAGGTGTATGGAAGGTACAGGTTTCCACCACACATAATACTGGACCTGGTGAGTGAGTGGGAGGATGACCTCACATCACCCACCCTGTGCTCTCAAGCACTCAGCCCCCTGGAGAAGGTCCTCAATGTACTGCACTTCTTAGCCACTGGATCATTTCAGCGGACAAGTGCCATAGTGGGTGGGGTGTCACAGGCCACCCAGTCACGCTGCCTACACCAGGTCTTGGACATCATCACTGCACGCCCATCAGTCCGCAGGCACATATACCTGCCCAGAACACCTGCTGAAAGGCATGCTGCCGCCCTGGATTTTTACGGAGTGGCACGATTCCCCAAAGTGCTAGGTGCCATCGACTGCACCCATGTGGCTCTACGTCCCCCCAGGGCATCTGAGCACATCTATAGGAACCGCAAGCACTGGCATTCCATCAACGTGCAGGTAGTATGTAATGCCAAGGGAATCATCACCTCAGTATATGCCAACTATCCCGGGTCCACCCACGACAGCTTCATTTACCGAATGTCCACCCTATGCCGGGACATAGATGCTGGGCGGCATGGCGATACATGGCTTCTCGGTGAGTATGTATGCCACTGCACATGCATGCATGTTGGATACTGAGCAAGGTCACAACCCCACCAATGATACCAATCACCACCTCCACAGGGGACAGTGCCTACCCTCTCAGCCCCCACATGATGATGCCAATTCGGAACCCCACCACGCCACCCGAGGTAAGATATAACACAGCCCACATTACAACCCGGGGCATAGTGGAGCGCACATTCGGAGTGCTAAAGTCACGCTTTCGCTCCCTTGACCGTTCTGGCGGGCAGCTGTTATACGCTCCCCCAGTAGTGTGCAGGATCATAGTGGCAGCATGTGTCCTGCACAACGTTGCAACACGCCGGGGCCTGCCCGTGGACATGGTGGTGGCCCCACATCCCCAACCACATGCACAGCCGCTGCGCATGGGAGGGGAAAGGGCACGAGGGGAGGGAGCCCGTACACAGCTAGTGGCTAATTACTTCACATAGTATTCACTCCCCTGTGGAGTGCACACTGGCCTGGCACATTCCATCTGACAATCAATGATGACTCAACCTGACACTGATCCTGAATGTCTGGAGATTCAACCGTGAAAAGCATATCAGCCTGAGATTGTTCACCTGGAAGTGTTACAATGTGTGCATCCCTACCCACACACAACACCAATTCAGTTTTGTGAAGGAACACATTCAAGCAGCCAAAATTAATACCCACTTGCTAAATGCAACAAGAGGACAGTGCCATGTCACCCAACCCATCCCCAGCACCGCCACACAACACACCGTGCCATGTCATGCTATGTGCAGGTAAACAAAGTAATCCCCACAACGTGACAAGTGTTGCGATGTACAGTGTCCCCAATTGAAACTTCCTACACCTGAAATGCTCACTGTAATGCAGGACAAACAACATACTTGAGCACGTACTACCATAAACATGACTTCAGTAATGTAATAAATCAGTTGTCTCACCACCTGGATATGCCTGCACTCCCACCACTTCCAACTGAACAGTGTTGGTGCCATGTAGAGTTGTAGGCGCACTGCTGCCAACAAGGACCCCATCTCCAGACTAGAGGGCCTTGTGTAGACATGAGGAAGGGACCTGCAAATTGGGAGGCAGACACAGATGATGAGTTACACATCAATGCAACATGCAGTGTACAACACAACAGCAATATGCACTAGGAATGTATACACAGTATTGACTAGACTACCCACACATGTAGTGGGAGTCCAATGTCACCATGTACTTCAATGTCACTTGGGCACACCCTTTGCAAGCCCATGGAAACGGGAAGCTGGAGGGGTGTGTGTGACTCAAACCCAGGCATCTGAACCTAATACATGACAGCCTGCATGTGCCCAGCCACAATGCAGCGTATGCCCACAGGAACCACGGAAGCCAACAATGTGTCCCCAAAAAATTGGGAAAAATATAAAAATAAAAAGAAAATCAAAAATGGCCATTGAAGGGCCCGGGGGGGTTGGGGAGGCCACCCAGGAGGTCCGAGGTCAGGGTGCACACCAGAAACCACCTGTGTGGATCCTGGGGAAAAAAAACACCTCCATGGGCTCATGGCCCACACGGCTACCCTATTGTGGGAGTATCACTGCTGTCGCTATTATCACCCTGTGCAGCTGCATCCGGAGGTGGTTGCACTATGGGAGGCAGCCCACGCAAGGCCCTACTCTGTTCCTCCATGGCTGCAAGCATGCGGGTGTGGTAGGTCTCGTTCTGGAGGATGAGGGTGCGGAGGTCCCCATGCAACAACTCACGGGATGCCCGGACCTCCGCCCTCGTTGCTTGCATCTCAGCTGAGAGCGTACGGGTGAGACGCTCCAGCTGCTGTTCTGTCCTTTGGTGTGTTGAAGCCTCTAGCTCAACAAGAGTCGTCCTGAGTTGATGTAGCTCCTGCCTCAGGGCTTCCCTGTGGCCCTGGGACTCTATGGAGATGGCCTCCTGCAGAGTCGCCAGTGCCGCCCGCCTGTCCCTGTTGGACGCCAACACGTCCTCCCTTTGTGACTGGCAGATGGAGTCGGTTGCCTGCTCTAGTCGCTCCATCAGCCTTTCAGGGGGGACAATGGAAGTGGCCACCCTATCCATGGCCTGAGCCATCATTTCGGATGATGCTGCCTGTTGGGTAGCCATACCGTAAATGGATTGCTCCCATAAGGTATTGCCAGGTGGCGTACGGCCACCACGTCGGCGGGCACCACACCTGTCTGGGGCAAGGCGGACTGCGCCTTGCTGTGCCGGCACTGCCTGAGGCTGCAGGACTGCATTCCCCCTCTGATCTGCTGGCCCAGGAACAGGATCAGATGTCGCGGAGTGTGACCCTGCATCCGTAACCACCAAAGGCCTAGCTGCCAACACTGACATCCCCATTGAGGGTTCTGACCCTGGTGCAGGTGGGTGGGACAGAACAGATTCCCTCCCTGGAACACTCACCTGCGACGGCACGTAGGTCTCATCATCCGAGTCAACAGCTGAGTACAGCTCGGGGGAGGTGCAGCCAGAGACACCCCTTGAGAGCACGACCTGCAGCACTTGTGGGTTTTCACCCACCAGCACACCACGTCCCTCACTGGTGGTTGGTCGGCCCTCGGACCCCTCCTGGCTCTGCACCATCTCCTCAACCCCAGCAGTATCAGGTGCGTCTTCCCCTGCAATGACATAATGACAAAGAAATGGAAACCCGCATTAGCACCATGGCACACAATGAGGGCTGTGAAACAAGAGAACCAGTACTTGATTGACACATGTCCCACATGACTAAGACCCTCCCATGCATGCACCCTCACTGCGTATGAAGGGCAGGCAAATGGCACACACTCATTACACAAAGATGAACACATTTCATGCATGCTGCCTGGCAGTGGCATCACACATTGCCCTGTGATTGCCAGGTGACACACACATCACATGCCATCACACAGATGGCATGTGCCATTGCTTTTGAGTGTAGATGGAGAGGAGGGCAGCACTTATTCATTCTGTCCAGTTCCCACATGCTATAGCTTTTCTAATTCTGACAGGTCTGCTTTATCACCTGGAGCTGCCAGTCCAATATGGTCCAATTGCACAGGGACATGTGTGAACATATGATATCCAGGTAACAAAGTAACTCCACTTTACCATGGCCATGCCATACATGTGACTAGAGGACTGAGGAATGCCTAGTATGAGTGGTGGAATGCATACAATCTGTCTGATTGAACATAGGAAAATAATCAACAATGTAGTGGCAAGGTGACACTTCAAGGCCAACTTGGGTGCTGTTGGGCTAGATGTCTACTGTTGGCAGAAGGGATACTGCAATGGCGAAATGCAGCTGGCCAGGATGTCTTGCATGAAGCACATGGCTGACCCATTCGACTCAGGCGCACACACTCTCACCTGGCACACAAACAGATGCCCTCACACACACACCATGCACATGGATGACACACACATGCATGTGCACTCACCGGACAATGCCTCGTAATCAGGCAGATCTCCCACGCCTTGGATCTGTTCCTCCGTGACGTAGGTCCCAGCGACTGACTCATGTGGAGTGAGTTCCATGTCTTCTACTGGAGACCCACCTCCAGTCACTAGAGTTGCGGCATAACTTGAGGCCAGCTTCTTCTTTGCCCTGCACTTTAGGTCATTCCAGCGCTTGTAGCAATCATTGGCTGTGTGCCTCACGATTCCAAGGGCACTTACGATGTCCGCAATGGTCTGCCAGTGTGCCTGGCGTTGTGCAGGTGTGGTCTTGGATCCTGCAACAACGACCATCTCGTTATCATGTCCGGACACATACTCGACAAGTGCATTCAGTTCCACATCCGTGAAGCTGGGCTTCCTCGACGGACCGGACTGTGTAGCCGTGTCGGAGGCATCAGCCTGTGCCGGACGAGCACTCTTCCTCTTCCGCTTGGAAGGTGGTGGTGATCCTGAGTGTCCTGCGCCGCTCTGGACACTAGGGGCAGGAGCCCTGGTGGGCTCTGTATCAGGTGTGTGGGATTGCACACTCAGCATGGGAGTTGGTGCAGGCATTGGCTCAAGTGTAATGGTGTCATGGGGAATGTCAGCAGAATGGACTAGGACGGACACTGTCCTGGCTGGGTGTGTGAGAGCTGGGGTGGATGGAGCTGCAGCTGCCCCTGCAGCCTCTCCGCCCTGCCTACTTGGGGCAGCAGATGACCTTGCTGCCCCAGATCCACGTGGCATGATAGCATCAACGTGCACCAGCGCACGTGTCGTAGCCCTGCTGACCTGGAAGTCAGCCATGGAGTCAGCCAGGTCTGGTGCCACAATGGGCTGGTCCAACAAGGGCTGAGCATGGATGGTGTCAGCCACTTAAGCCTCAACGGGAGGGGGGGGGATGATGGGTGCCCTTGACTGGTCCTCCACACATGGGGGGACAGGCTCACCCTGCAAGTTACGACCACGTCCCCTACCGGATCCACCACGGCCACCACTTGTGGCTCTTCCACCTTTGCCACCCTTACGGAATCCTCGCCTCCCAGCCATGGCACTGATATTAATGTGCGTATGGGAGTGGCTGTAGACAATTGTCCTGGGCAATTGGGGGTCAAAGGGGTTGGGTACCAGATGGTAATTGTACATTAGTGCTCTAGGACGGCTGATTGTAACCCCTGGGGAAAGATGACGGGTCACGCAACGCACAGGAGGCCCAAAAAAGGGAGATGACGTGCACGCAACCCCTCCTAGACCACGTGTGCAGAAAGAAAAACCTGCACTACGCTGTGGCACCCAGTAACACAAGAATGAACGTATGCGTGTCACACGCAGCCTAGAATGACCTCTGAAGGGGTAGGCTACACAGGGGGCAAGCACAGAAGTTGGATACGTGCGTGACTCACCGTCTGCCAGGTAAAGGAGCGTGAAAAATGAGCGCGTTTGGCTGGCTAAACCCCCGCCAAAAGAAGATGTGTACGCTGTCTGAGAAGACAGGACAACAGTAGAAGGGGACATTGTTTGAGGGAACAGGCCCAGGTAAACCAGTACAAGAGGAATAATAGAGAAAAAGCTGTCAGAGGTAACAGGGAGTACGAACTGGAAACGCTGTGAAGTAAATCGCGTGTGAAACGACAAGAAGTACAGAATTCACCCACTCGCTCTCCACGAAAAGCACGTACAAGGAAATGGTGTTCTACATGTACCTTATATACAGGCCCACACGTACAGCGTCACTTACGCGGCGTGTACGTTCACCAATCACACGCTTTGTCACTCCTGCGTGTAGATCCATTTTCACCAATCACACGCTTTGTCACTTCTGCGTGTAGATCCATTTTCACCAATCACACGCTTTGTCACTTCTGCGTGTAGATCCATTTTCACCAATCACACGCTTTGACACTGGGACGTGTCACGCAACAATTTCCTGCACGTGCAGGTGACTATAGGCGCGCATATGCTGTTGACGGGTTTACGCGCTAAGGGCCTTTCCTCGATTGACACGCTGACGTGTGGGATTTCACTCCCTATCAGGCTGTCCACGCGTTCACTCACGAGAGACCACGCTCCCGGCCAGGAGGCCAAATTACTGCCCCCCAGAGCCCTGAGCACGCTCCCACCTGCCATCTGCTGCTGCCTGACTGCCTGCTGGCCACGTGCCCCACAGTGCTGGTGGGTGGGGGTGTTGGGAGACATGGGTGGGGGCCTGGTGGAGGCTGCCCCTAGTGGCGGGGGGGTGGGGGTGGTGGGGGGCATGGGTGGGGGCCTGGTGGAGGCTGCCCCTGGTGGCGGGAGGGTGGGGGTGGTGGGAGACATGAGTGGGGGCCTGGTGGAGGCTGCCCCTGGTGGCAGGGGGGTGGGGGTGGTGGGGGTCATGGGTGGGGGCCTGGTGGAGGCTGCCCCTGGTGGCGGGGGGGTGGGGGTGGTGGGCGACATGAGTGGGGGCCTGGTGGAGGCTGCCCCTGGTGGCGGGGGGGTGGGGGTGGTGGGGGGCATGGGTGGGGGCCTGGTGGAGGCTGCCCCTGGTGGCCGGAGGGTGGGGGTGGTGGGAGACATGAGTGGGGGCCTGGTGGAGGCTGCCCCTGGTGGCGGGGGGGTGGGGGTGGTGGGGGGCATGGGTGGGGGCCTGGTGGAGGCTGCCCCTGGTGGCGGGGTGTGTGGGTGGTGGTAGACATGGGTGGGGGCCTGCTGGAAGGTGCCCCTGACTGCTGGGGGGGTGGGGGTGGTGGTAGACATGGGTGGGGGCCTTCTGGCAGGTGCCCCTGACTGCTGGGGGGTTGGGGGTGGTGGTAGACATGGGTGGGGGCCTGCTGGAAGGTGCCCCTGACTGCTGGGGGGTGGGGGTGGTGGGGGGCATGGGTGGGGGCCTGGTGGAGGCTGCCCCTGGTGGCGGGGGGGTGGGGGTGGTGGGGGGCATGGGTGGGGGCCTGGTGGAGGCTGCCCCTGGTGGCGGGGGGTTGGGGGTGGTGGGAGGCATGGGTGGGGGCCTGGTGGAGGCTGCCCCTGCACTGCTGGGGGTTGGGGGTGGTGGGAGGCATGGGTGGGGGCCTGGTGGAGGCTGCCCCTGGTGGCGGGAGGGTGGGGGTGGTGGGAGACATGAGTGGGGGCCTGGTGGAGGCTGCCCCTGGTGGCGGGGGGGTGGGGGTGGTGGGGGGCATGGGTGGGGGCCTGGTGGAGGCTGCCCCTGGTGGCGGGGGGGTGGGGGTGGTGGGGGGCATGGGTGGGGGCCTGGTGGAGGCTGCCCCTGCACTGCTGAGGGTTGGGGGTGGTGGGAGGCATGGGTGGGGGCCTGGTGGAGGCTGCCCCTGGTGGCGGGAGGGTGGGGGTGGTGGGAGACATGAGTGGGGGCCTGGTGGAGGCTGCCCCTGGTGGCGGGGGCGTGGGGGTGGTGGGGGGCATGGGTGGGGGCCTGGTGGAGGCTGCCCCTGGTGGCGGGGGGGTGGGGGTGGTGGTAGACATGGGTGGGGGCCTGCTGGAAGGTGCCCCTGACTGCTGGGGGGGTGGGGGTGGTGGTAGACATGGGTGGGTGCCTTCTGGCAGGTGCCCCTGACTGCGGGGGGGGGGTGGTGGTGGTGGGAGGCATGAGCAGGTGTGCAGGGTAGTCCCCTGTGGTGTGGGTTGCATGCAGGGGACGTGGAGGGTGTGAATGGAACACCTGTGAGGACCCACCCAGCAGAGCCGCGTGTGAAACCTCCCGCGCACCCCTGTAAATGACGTACCCTAGTTTTTCGCGTGTAGGATTTCACGCGCACCCCTGGAATTCCCGTAGCCTAGCTTTTCGCGTGTGAAACTTCCCACGCACCCCTGTAATTGACGTACCCTGGCTTTTCGCGTGTGGAACTTCACACGCACCCCTGATATCGACGTGGCCAGGGCAATCGCGTGTGGGACTTCCCCGCACCCCGGGATACACGTACCCAGGGCAATCGCGCGAGTGACTTCTCGCGCAACCCGTTGTACACACACGCGCAAATTTTTGAACAGTGGGTGTCCGTGTTAATGGCGTACACCTTTGCACCTCATTTGTCCTTTGGGGTCACGGTATGGCCCATTGCTGTATGTGGGTGGTATTTGTTGGCGCAGGTTTTGGCGCACTTTCGTTAAGTGCGTCGGGACGCTACCGCCTGCTTACTTGTGGCGTACGTTTTTGGGCCTGTGCGCTGGTTTGATCGAGCGCTGTTTTGCCCTGTTCGAATCCATGAATACGTGTTGCCGGAGAGCGTGTGGGCGTTCCGCGCACTTGCCTCCTGTACTTCCCCGTGCCGCCCACATTCTTCCCCATTCCGAGTGTTGTGCCCCATTTTATTCCCCATTCCGAGTGTCCCGCCCTGTGTTCCGCCTACTTTAGAGCTGTGCGCTGCGCTCGTAGTGATAGCGCAATGGCCGTGGTGCACGCCGTTGGTTGACCTGTGCGCCGGCGTGCGCCGCGCACTTTTTCAGCGCACGTCCTATGCTTTTCTTACGCACGGACTTCGATGAATCGACGTGCGCTGGTTTCCCTGCGCTTTTCGCTATTTTTCGGCGCAGCGCACGTATAGGCCCCTCTGCGCCGGAATTTTCGGCGCACATTTATTCCATGAATCGGCCTGATGATTAGTAGCAGGCGCAAGCTGGAGGTCCAAATTGGATTTAAAATGGTAAATCATCATTATTGGGTGATGAGATATGTCATTTCAGATTTTTATATCGGCAAAGACATACAACATTGATTAATACAATTTGGATCATATAAATAACACGTCTGGTCCACGATAATCTAGAAAAGGCATTTTGTTCTGCTCAATTGCGGCCTTATTCTGCTGAAGTTCAAATTAATGAAGAAGTCTCAATTCAAGGAAACACACGTAATACACATTGGGGGTCATTCCGAGTAGGGCGGTAAGGATTAACGGTCACCGTTAACGAGACCGGTGCTGTTAAACCCTTACCGCCCTATTCCGAGTTCCCTTTGCGGGTTGGTAATTAACGCCTGCTTTTTGCAGGCGTTAGAAAACCAACCCGCAAAGGGACCTAGGAGCTAATTATGGCACCGTAATTTACGGTGCCGTAATTAGCGCCTTCCCCATTCCCATTGAGCCCTATGGGGCAAAAATGGGAATGGGGAAGGGCCCTTGGTGAATGGGGAATTACCGACCCCGCCAACCTTGGAATGGGGCGGTAATTCCGCCATTCACCATGGCAGAGTCGGAAAGATAACGGCGTCAACCAAGGCGCTAATAGCGCCTTGGTTAACGTCAGGGTGGGAATGAAGCCCATTGTCAATAAAGATCAGAAAAGGGCAGCCCTTGTTTGGTAAAGAAACTTTTATTCATTTAAATAATATTCTTTTGCAACAGGGTCTGCTCTATATCCAACCCCATTAGTAGAACTCAAAGATGACACCATACAAATATTAATTGATATTAGTACCTAGCAGCGAGAATCCACGGGATACACTTAATGTGGATTGGCTCGTTTCCGTGCATCGTATGCCGTGTACACTCTCGTTTTTTTTCTTCAGGCGACCATGGAACAGGAGAAGGGACCACATGCCCTTCTCCCTTTTGCAAGCTGGTCATTTTTTATGTTTATTTTCCTCCAATTCATTAGTACGGAGCAAGTTGGCCCAAACTGGCGCCCTGTTGCTCCGTACTAATGAAGCAGTATACGCGTACTTGTGTTCCTAGAACTAACGCATACTGCGGCGATGCCTTTTCCAACTGCAAAAGAAATGCTGCTTGAAAAGGTTTCGTCAGAGCATTAGTATTCCAGGGCTGCAAACTCAGGAAAACTAGTTTTACCCCGAGCCTGCCCACCCCGAAATTCTAATGGCAATAACAGCCTCGCCGGCGGGCCATTACCACCTTAATGTAATGGCCCGCTGCCTCGGCGGTAATTGTCATACTAATGACCCCAAAGCCAGGGACGTCATTTAGGGGTCGCCAGAGGTCGCAAGTGCGACCTCTGAGGTCTCTCTTGCGACCTCAAAAAAAAGAAAAAGAAAAAAATATATATATATTATTATTTTTTTTGTAATACAAGCTCCTGGGCTGTGGCCAGCACCATGTGGCTGTTTACTTCTGGAGCGGATGGCTTTCTTGTTCAGGCCCCTTAAAAAAACGAAGAAAAATAAGAACAGGAGTGCCACAGCACTGACCCTAAATAAGAAAGAATAGGAATACCAAATAATGTGTCTTTCTGGAATTCTATACAATAATTGCTAGACTCATTAAAGGTTTATTTCAGGCACACTTCAGGGGGTGAGTCACTGATTTAGTCTGTTCTTAAATGCCTCAACTCAGCCTTTGATCCTTCTGAGGTCGATAAATGAGTACCAACACAGGTTGGGTGATAGTGGGTGTATATTTTTTCTATATAAAGCGCTTATACGTAAGTGCTAAATAATAACACATCATTATCATTTGGTCATGGACGTCTGCTTGCATTCACAGTAATTTGGTAATATGGGCCTATACACACTGATCTTAATGATACATATGGCGATCCATTCTTGTATGAAATGTACATCACATTATAGTGATATCGTAACCTTATTTTTTGTAGTGTACAATGCTATGTGATGCCACTTCCTGTTTTGTCAACAGTTGAAAGGTCGTGTTCCATCGCTTCCCGTGATATCATTTTGCGGTAGGGTCAAATGACATCACTTCCTGTGATGTCATCAGGGATCAAGGGTCCTGTGATGTCACTTCCGCTACCCCTGGCATTTTGGTGAAATGACGTCCCTGCCCAAAGCATCGATTTGTCTCAAGGTACCACCATTGGGATGGCTGTTGATTGCAGATACTTGTCCGTGGATTTAGCCAATCCTATCATAGCAGACCAGAAACTATTTATGCTGGACAAGAAGGACATTGTATTATGTACTCCCTTCGCCTTTATGGAGTGGAGGATGTTGCCTTTGAGATGTTGGAAGATGAGATAGTATTAAAAGTCACGAGTAACTACCTCAACACTAAGGAATCAATTTCCCAGATAGATGCCACAAGCAAAGGCCTCTCTATCCAGCTAGAAGATACCTCAGGGAGGAGAGATGGGACCTAACTGGGAGTGACTCCCTCTTGGGGACAAGGACTCCCATTCTGCAATGGAACTCCCAGTCCAACCACCTTGTCCACTGTTATGGCTTCTCCTGTAAGACTATATTGAACAAAGATCCTTCATTGTCTCTATTATAAGGGTATTAAAGCTCAGTGGCAATGTGTTCGTCTTGGATGCAAGACGATGCAGAGCAACAAAGGTTTAAATGCGGGTCTGCGCTTAGAAACCTCTTCGGTATTAAGAACGTTAAAAAAAAACTGTTATTATCATTATTGGCATCAGGTAATGCTGAACACTGCCTGAATATCATCATCAAAGGAGATGGACAAAATTCTTGTTGTGAAAATGACGTGTATAAAGAGATAGCAAATTGTGAATGGATAAGAAGAGACTCCCACAGAGGGAGGAGAACAATCGCTAAGCAGAGGTAAGCCTCTGTAGCTGTGCCGTTCTGGCGGGGCAGAGCCACATTGAGCCACAGAGCCAGCAGTGGCGTGTTTGGCGAGAGACTCACTAGCTGGAAGCTGCACATAGGGATCCTTCATTTTGCAAGAGGCTCCGGTCATGGAATGAGACTCAACGGAAAATCGATTGTCCTCTCTGTGGCGTGACCACTGACGAAAAGTGGTGGGCAAGGGGCCCTGGAATGGACGCCGGGCCAAGAGACTGGAGAGGAGCCCACATTTTCAAGCTCTAACCGACAAGTGCCTGTTTCATTGGAAGCAGCACCATTTGGAACACAGCCGCTGTTTTAGTGGGGATGCCAAGAAGTTCTGAAACGATTGGTTTCACAGAGTATTGAAACTACCACAGGTATGGATGCCACAGCTGGAATTGACGCCAATAATATGAGAGTTTAAGCAAGTTTACCAGGCACAAAGCCCCATGAAAACAGTGGGAACTGTTGCTAACATTGCATGTGATGGCTGGAAGAACTGCCAAGAGTATGAGGGTTTAAGCAAGTTTACTGGGCATACAGCCCCATGAAAACAAAGCTGAAAATGTTATGAACATTGCATGCCATGGCTGCAAGAGCCATAAACAGTGGGAGAAGTTGAGAAAGCTTGCTGTGCACAAGTACCCCAAAAGCAGATTGAAAGAGATTGAACATTGTATGCCAAGGCTGAAATAGCCGATCAGGCTAGTCAGTATTGCAATTGTAGTATAAACACATCCACAAGAGGACCACAGGAGTGTGGGGGAATCCCAAAACCCAAAAAAAATGGATCCTGAATGAATCTGTACATTTGAAAATATCCTGGGAAGAATATCAGAAGGAACTGTTTTATTTATATATCAAGGAGGAATATGAAACCCATTGCAAAAGATAATTATAATTTCTACTAAAATACTCTGTCTGAATATGGTGAGGACTCTGAAGATTGTGAAAAATCTACTATTGCACACTAAAGAACTTTGAGACTGGGAGCACATCCATTACAAGTGGGCCTGGCAGAAGTCCACCCTGGGGCTGTTGAGCTAGCCTCAAAAGGGCCGCTTAGTGATTAGGTTTCAGACAGAAGACTTTCACTTTCGACTTGACCTGCACCCTTAGGTTTTGCTTTGCTAGGTAGCAAACTCCCGTCATAGCGATAGGGCTATGTAGGCAGTTTTCTTTTCATTTGAATAAAACCCCTTTGAACATGTCAATAACTTGTCTGACTTTTGCTTCACCACAGGGCTGAA
The DNA here is from genome assembly GCF_040938575.1 of Ambystoma mexicanum. Lineage (NCBI taxonomy): Eukaryota > Metazoa > Chordata > Amphibia > Caudata > Ambystomatidae > Ambystoma > Ambystoma mexicanum. The sequence continues at coordinate 669,954,243 of NC_090924.1, read as the reverse complement.
ACAGAGACTGTGAAACAACTGAAACAACTGAAAAGAAGTTTATCCCAAGATCCATGCTTGGCCTATACCACTAAAAATGAGTTCTAAAAATGAGTTCTTCCTGGAAACAGGATTCTCTGACACATACTTAACTGTGGTCTTATATCAGACATATGATCAGGTTAAAGTGATCTCATATACAAGTAAAACTTTACCACCAATGAATGTGAGAAATCACTCCTAGCAATGTAATGGTCATTGAAATACGACCTCCTCTTGATCCATGGGCAACATACAATATTTGAGACTTTCCACCAGCCTCTACAATATTTGCAGCATGACTGGACATGAATTGGGAATGTCTCTAATTGGACTATTACTTCCTGGATTTTTTCAATGCAGGGTGACCTTGTGGAAATTAGATATTGTCAAAATAAAGAGTCCAATGGCATAAGTATTAAGCAATGAAGATTGCCCTATGCTAACAGCTCAGGAAGTATTAATTCTATTAAAGACAAGGAGGCAAGCATTATGCTTTCTTTCTTTATTCACTGCCATACCAGCACTTTAAAAATAACTTTTAAACTGAACATTTGTGATTTTTTTCAAACATCTGAGAGAAAAATCCAATCTGAGAGGTTTAAAGTCCTTAACAAATAAATACCCTCTTCTCAAGAACTACATGCCCCATGATCCTCTGTGGTCTGGTGGCCTTGACCTCTCCTTCTTCACCTATCAGTGTCTGCCCCCAGGTATAAGACCCAATCACACTAAGTCCATTCTTCTTTCTTTGCTCTCCACGCCACTCTTCTGAACATTAACTGTTTTATACCAACTATGCTCTTCCGATCAAACAGAACTGCATCTACCAAACTGAGATGTCGTGGTCCAACAGGACAACTCGCAGCTTTATCCTCCTGTCACTTTCTTTGAAATACTTTCAGGCCGTCTTCTGGTCATCTCCTTCGAGAAAAGGAGAACACTGGTTGGGAATGTGTCAAAGCTTACGTGATAAACAATGCATAACTTTCAAGATTTGCCATTCCGGGTGGGATATAATGCTCGCCTCCCTGTCTTTAATAGAAATAAGACTTCCTGAGCTGTTAGCATGGGCAATATTTATTCTATGACAAGACAGGAGGCTCGCATTATGCTTGTTCAAAGCTTGCAACTACCCTATTCGTTATATCTGAAACAGGTTTAAAATAGAATAGGGGTCATTGCGACCCTGGGAGTAAGGGGTTAACGGCGCCGGTAAAGGTGCCGGAGCCATCAACCCCTTACCGCCTCATTGCGAGTTCTGTTCGCGGTACCCGCTAAGGACGCCTGGTTTTACCAGCCGTCCTTAGCGGGTCCCGCGAGCAGCCCAGCATGCTAACAACGGGCCCGTTGTTAGCTTTCTCCCCATTCCCATTGAGCCCTATGGGGCGCGAATGGGAATGGGGATGTACCGGGTCTGGGTTACTCGAATGAGGAATTAACAGGCCCTCCAAGGTCGGAATGGCCCTGTAATTCCTCATTCAAGGAACCTGGACCTGGTACTCGGTAAGGGGGTATTCATGCCGCTAACAGCAGCATGGTTACCACCTACCTTGTAATGACCCCCAATGTCTTAAAGGTTGACTCAGAGGACCAATCTGCTGATTTCATTATGTCCTATAGTGACACCCCTACAGAGAAAGCTCTAGAAGCCATAGCGCCTCTAGCTGAATGCACACCAAATACTGCCAAGTCTATTCCTGCCCACTGCATCACTTCTCTCACCCATCTAGCTATTGTCACTGTTGCTACGGCCTGATAAGTTTTCCTGCACGCTAGCAACTGATTCACCCCTCTCGGTCTAAACTGCGCTGTTACTGCTTCGTAATCTTTAATGCATTGGGCTATGCACAACTTCTTATTCTCTGTAAAATAAGGGTATGAGATCACTTGCAAATCTGTTTTTGTTCTTTTTTTGATAGTAAAGGCCACCCCCTGCGGATAGAAGACTTTCCTATCTATTTCTAAGGCTTTGATGTCAGACACTCTACGACACGCTGTAAGGCACAACAACATTGCTAATTTGCCTGATGATTACGATCGAGAAAGGGCCTCATTCTCAGGCCTCTTTAACTTCATTCTATTCAGGAGGTGCAGCACTGTGGGGTGTTCTCCTACCGAACATCGGTTTATAGTGATTGTTTCGACTGCCATAGTTTCGAATGGCTGAGTTTCGACTACAAATGCGTCGAAAAAATTCATTTTATTTATTCTTTTTTTAATGGGGGGTCCTCCCTAACCCCCATTTTTTTAACCCCTTAACACCCATTTTAGTAATAAAAAAAACCTTACCTATAAAAAAATGCATTTTTTCGATGCTTTTTTGTTGAAACTTTTGGCATTCCAAACAATTTTTTCGAAAAAATGCCTGGATACCCCGAACATCCATCCACTTTGTCGTGCCCTGATGAGATTGCAGATCTATAAACTCCTACTCTTCTAAAGGCACAGCCTTCTTGGAACCTGAACTCCAGGAAATTCAGTATCTGTACTAAAGGGGCTGAAACGGGATCCAAACTATATTCTGAACACCATTGGGCCCAACAGTTCCATGCAACGCTATCGCTCCAAATGGTGGAAGGCGCCCAGGAATCCCTGATACAGTCAGCAGCGAGTTGTGAAATTCTTGGCAACTCCCATCTCCTCCTGAAACCCTGCAGGCGATCAGCTGAAGTGTGCTTGCTAAGATCAATGGGTGAACCTGAACGGAGGGCCCTAGAAGAAGGTCCGACTGATGCAGAACTATCTTCGGAAAATCTGAGGAAAGTTCCATCTCTACTGGAAACCAGGCTTGTGATTTCCAAAAGGGCAGAACCATCACGATCTCTGCTTGGTCTCTGTGGAATTTTGCCAGCACTCTCGTTATCATGATGAATGGCGGCAAGGCATAATGAGTCGCTCCGCTCCATGGTTGCAGGAATGCATCCGTGCCCGCTGCTCCTGGGTCTATCCTCCAACTGAAGTATCTCTGCGTCTGTGCTTTCAGTCTGGACACAAATAGATCTATATCTAGGGGACCCCATAATCTCTGCAAACTCCTGAATATCTGCGGATGTAGCCTCCAATCGCTGGAGTCTACAAGATAGCGTGAGTGCCAGCCTGCTACATCGTTCAGAGTTTCTGGAAGATACTCCGCTGTGACTGCTATTCTGTTCTGGAGGCATTAATGCCAGAAGTCTTTCACTAGCTCTGCTAACATTCTGGATCTTGTCCCGGCTAGCTTGTTTATATATCGTACGGCTGAGATGCTGTCCATCTTCAGCAGTACGCAGCATTTTATCTTGTCTTTCGTGAAGGCTCGCACTGTCATGTCCCAAGTCGGTAGACTTCTGTGGGACCGCTGGCGTTTAAACAGCCATACTAGTGCTGTTTTGTTCTTGGAAACACGTTGAGCAGTCTAGTTGCTCCGACACTGTCCACCGATGGGTATATGTTCCCTCCGCTTCCGGCGGACAGTGCGTTGCAACCCTTGGATCAGCGTTCCACTTTTCCTCTTTGGAAGGCATTGCTAGTGTTTTTCCATTCCAGTACACATTGTACTCTGCCTTTCTCTCTTCTCTCCTTCCCCCGCTACAGCAGCCTTTTCTTGCCGTTCTTCCCCTTCTTCGTTGCTCCTCGCCTTGCCCTCTCTATCTTTCGTCGCTCCTCTTTGGTTGTGTTTTCCTCTGGCGTTCTGGCCACCCCTTCTCTTCAACGCCCAGGCTTACCTTTGTTTCCTTTTTTTGCTGTTCCTGACATACACGTGTCTTTCTTCTGTCCGCCAACTGCCATCCTCTCCACTCCTTGGCTAGATACTCACACGGCTGTTCTCTGGGACCCAGTCTCCACAGAAACTTACATCAGAGACCAGAACGACATACGAGGAAAGGTTTTTTTTGTGCCTAAGGGCTTTTTCCCCTGATCTGGCTGTTCCAGAAAGGGGCCCCTGGGTTGTTGTTTTCAACTCCCACAGTGGCTTCGTTCCGTGGCAAGCCACATCTGCAAATAAAAAAAGAAGCATATGGGAAAGGAGGCTGCACGAATTACAGCAAGAGGATCCGGATTCAGATGAGGAGGAGGGTGGTTCGCTTCAAACCATTAAAGAAAGCGTTAACGTTGACACGCACTGCAAAGGAACCTGCTAATAGTTCGAGGGAGTTTAAGGAGATGTTCCAGCCCCTGCAGGGGGCGCTCAAGGGATGTCCCAGATAGCGTGGGTGCCCCTCTGGCAGCCCCCCTGCCCTCTTGGCTATGCAGGTCCCTACCCCTTCCTCTCCATCACGAATGGGGGCGGGCATTTCTGGCCAGCCCTGGGGACCGCCTACAAATATGGAGGAGGACTGAAGCGCGGCCTCTTTCAGTCCTAATCTGTCAAAAATGTAAACTGTTGTCGGACTATTATCCACTGACTGCTCAAGTTTTGGTTACCAAGGTATGTCATCCTCACACGACAGGGGGGGCACCAATGGGGGCTGACTTCGCTATGTGTAGGCGCAACTCTTCTTCTGACCACTTCCCTCCTGTTTGTATGTGCTCGCACCTGGCTCCCCGACCAGATCTGCGTGCATCTAACTCTATCACTGGTTTGGAACGTCTCTGAATATTGCTCTGCTGTTCCAGGCTTCCATATTGTGCAGCCACCAGTGCAGTTCCGTGAGGGCTTCGTGGTCTAGGGCCACTAATTGATGGTAACTTGGAGCTGTCTGATCTTGAGGCGCTGGAGCGCTCGATAGTGGAGTGGTGCGGGAAATATCGCTTGAATGGAAGCTGCTAGAAGGCCCACTACTCTGGCGAGATTCCGAAGCGAAATAAATTTCTTCGCTATCACCGACTTGATCTCATTCTTTATCTCTTTCCCTTTGTGTACCGGAGGTTCGAGGGTTGATTTTCCTGTATCTATAGTGAAACCTAGGAATTCTATCCTCTGACTGGTACCGTCTGAGACTTGTCTAGATTCATTAAGAATCCGAGCGAGGACAGGAGCGTGAAAATCCACTGCACGTACTTGGTAAGTGTCACTTTGTCCGGACCTAGCATGAGTATATCGTCTAGGTAGATAATAATACAAATTCCTCTCTCCCTTATGGCTGCTGTCACAGGCTTCATAAGTTTGATGAAAGCCCAAGGTGTGGATGCTAGGCTGAACAGAAGACATGTGAAGTGCCATATCTCCTCGTTCCATCTGAAACGCAGGTACTTCTGAAACGCTGTCGCTATCGGAACTGTAAGATAAGCGTCTTTGAGATCTAGCCATGCCAGCCAATCTCGTGTGCTCAGGAGGTCTCTGAGAAAATGGATGCCTTCCATCTTGAAGTGGTTGTACACGAGCCACTCTTTCAAACTCTTCAAGTTTATGACTGGTCTTATTTTGTCGCAGCTGTGAACTAGGAACATGTTGCTGAGAAACCCTGGTCCTCACTTGCAATCGCGCTCTATTGCATTCTTGTCTACTAATTTCTTGAGCTCGCTCTGTTATAGCGCTGCTTCCTCCTCCGCCATGTGTATGGGGTGAGGCTCTGTTCTTTGAATAGGGTCCCCTAGAAATTCTAATCGCAGCCCTACTACTAATTGGAGTACCAATGCATCACGTGAGAAGTCTTGCCACCCGCTTAAAAATTGTAGAGACCTCCCCCCTACTCTCATGTTCATTGTACTCACCACCTGAAGCACTGGGCTGCCTATAGGCTCCTCTACCATGGCGACCTCTGGGAAATCCCGATCTGGTCGGGAAGAAGGTGTCCTGTGGCTTCCCTTCCTAGTACTGTACGCGTGGTCCGTGGAGTCTGCGTTGGAAGTGGAATTGACCAGAAGCGCGACCCCTGTGGCACCCGGTCCCAGCAAAAACACATCCCGGAAAAATCTTCCTTATCGAGCTCTGGGCCTTCTCTAAAGCAAAGTATGTGCCCACGAATTGGGACATTCATTTTGTGAATGCTTCACCGAATAAAAGGCCTTTGGCGCCTTCCCCAGCCTCATAGGAGGCCAGATCACTCAATTTATTGTCAATCTTCAGCAGAGCAGTACGCCTCTTCTCCTTTCTGAAGATAGAGCACAGTTGGCATTTCTCAGGATACAAACTGCTTGTTGGGCTCAGTTTCCTAATGCGAGGGCGTCCACTGGAATACCTGAGTCCCTCGCTTTATTTGCCAGGTCCATGATTTTTGCTAATGGACCTGTTATATCCATAAGCTTGTCCTTGCACCCTCTCCAGGCTCGGTCGACACCTTTTCTTATGTCTCGTGGTGCCTTAGTGATGAAGGTGACCATCTTGGGGTTGAGGTTTGGTGTCTCTGCCAGTTTCCCTGGCATTTTGGTCACAGGCACTCCGATCTGATACGAGACCGTACCTCTCTATCTAGAGGTTTTATAATATGCTGCGCCATGCAGCTACTCTGGGTGACATTACCCACTCCATGCTTGGTGTAATCCATGTCTTGGGGGTCGACACTCTCCTCGGTGTGTTTATAGACATCTTTGTCTTCTCCCCCTTCATCATCCGGCATGTAGCCCTCGTCTTGGTCCCCTGAATTATTCACCCCTGGGGCTGGGGGTCTGTCCTGAGATTCCTTTTTCTTTGCCAGGAAGGCTCTTTTCAGCCTAGCGACAGGGTAGATTTGTACCTGGGGAACAATACCCTCCCTTTCCGTAGTGCTCCGGGGGGTTAAAGAGTTCTTGCTCTTCCAAGCTGCTTTCTGCCCCCTTGATTCAACTCCATCAGTTGTGTGTCTGGCTGCCGATCCCTCATCCGGGCTCTCTGTCCGTCTCTTTCTGGCTGCAGGCTGCTTTGCATTGATCTCCAGCCTATCCGTTATAGGCTGCACTCGTTGTGTGACTGCCTGAGTAAGGGAGTCACCCAGCACCTTCTTGAAACTTAAGTGCGTCTTGCTCGGAGGGGTCTTCACCCACTCCTCTTCGCTCCACTCTGTTGAGGTGGATGGAGTCTGTGAAGGGCTTTTGAATGCCATTGTCCTTGTGTTGACAGAGCCAACTTTTTGGGAAGTCAGCTTTGAGGCTTTGCCTTTATAGTGTAATAGTGGGCAGCCACGTGAAGCTGTCAACTCTGTGGCCTCCGTTATAAACACATTATTATTATTTTATATATATATATATATCCAGTGAAAAAACTTTGTTAAAGGGACGTTATGGTTAAGTTGCGCTACTAAAAACCTATGAAATTCTGTGAAAAAACTTTGTTAAAGGAACGTTATGGTTCAAAGTAAAACCGAAAACCCCCCGAAATTCGGCAGTTATGGTAAGATAAGCAACCATAACTCGCGCCACCGTGCACTGCTAACACTAACACCCAGGACATCAAAGATGACATCACAAATGGCATCTATGGGAAAAAACAAATGTTTTGGGACCCCCCTATAACTTTGCCCCCCCTGGATCAAACCTCTCTTGCAAAAAGATCCAGAGTGGGCCATATACTTTTTCTGCAAAGTCTGGTGAGGATTCGTCCAGAGGGAGCAAAGTTATAAGCCGCCCAAAAAGTGCTCTTCCTATGGAAACACCAACTTAACCATAACTACATGGACGCTACCGCGTCCTTGTAATATATATATATATATATATATATATATATATATATATATATATATATATATATATATATATATATATATATATTCAGTGAAAAAACTTTGTTAAAGGGACGTTATGGTTGCAAGTAAAACCGAAAAACCCTTGAAATTCGCCAGTTATGGTAAGCTAAGCAACCATAACTCGCGCCACCACCGTGCACTGCTAAGACTAACACCCAGGACATCAACGATGACATCACAAATGTCATTGATGACATCACTGATGACATCACATGTCTGGCTCACTATTTTTTCTTTTGCTGACATATCTAGGCCACATGGTTTTCTTCAGTAACAGTCAGAAACTAAGAATTTTATTTTATTTGTAGACGTATCCTTCTAGTAGGTTCTTACAGTAATTCCCTTAGAGTAGAGTCACATCATATGAAACATATACATATGGGAAAACACAAGCTTGAAAGACAGCAATCCTTTTTGTGCATAAAGATAATCACTAGACTTATGAGCACTTTCTGATAGTTCTGTTGTTTTTTTATGGCTGTACTTTCCCTGTATATGGTCATATTTGTATACATTGTACTCACACTACTTTCCTTAGGGTCCAATCACATCAAGTGATACATATACATAGGGTAAATAGCAGCTTTGAAACAGAGCAATCATTTATTTGCATGAAACTAATCAGTTAAGTTATGAATTGTTTCTGCTACTACTTGTGCTTTTTTGCTAACTTCACTTTCCCTGTATATACCCATATTGGTATGTGTTCTTGTGTCTTTGTGTTTTGTCTATAGTAATGCAATTATGTAATACATGGGTTTTATTAGCTACTTATTACATATTTCACAGTACACAAAAATCTATTAGCTTCTCTAAGCAACAAGCTGGGGGTAGATCTCTCTCCGCAGCAGGGTCCTCCCTCTGGAACAGCCTTCCTGCCTCCCTGAAACTCGAGGAGAACCATCTCCGGTTCCGGAAGCACCTCAAAACCTTCCTCTTCGCTTCTGCCTTCTCTCTCCCTCTCCCCTGCTAAACCTGCTTAACTCCCCACTGAATTCTGCACTAAACCTGCATCTGGGCCACTCTCAGTGACCTCGGTCCAGGGCCCAGCCACTCTCCACTTGCACTGCCTCCCTGGCTCCCCCTGCACTGTGGGACTGTCACTGTATCCCTACAGCCCCCTTCCCAGCACTTGCTCTGCACTTACCTCGCACTTGCCACCAGCTGGCCCTTTTATTTATTATTTATTATTTTATTACGCTACTTACCTTGTACTGCACTTCCCCCCCACCTCCTCCCCCTGCACTTTCTCCTTTTCCCCTTACCTCTGCACTTGCGCGATCTGAATGACACCTGGCCTAGTAGGATCGTTTGTCTGTCTTCCCCTTGTTTCCCTCCCTCCCTGCCTCGTCGCGCCTTGAAACACTTGTGTATAGGCGCGTTACAAATACCATATCATATCATATCATATCATATTAAGAAAACAACTATCATTTCATTATTCAACATATTAACATTACGAATATCATACCTTCATCTTGTACGCTGCACACAATGTTATGTTTCTGTATGAGTAGCTTAGTATACTAGATAGAACCCCATAATAGGATGCTATTTATATCAATGCATCGTTCAATGCACTTATTAGGGTATATTTCTTGCAATGATTCTTGACACTTTTTTCGCAACATAATAAGAATCCCTTCTACACATATTTCATGAGAAGTACATACACATGTGATGTCATCAGTGATGTCATCAATGACATTTGTGATGTCATCTTTGATGTCCTGGGTGTTAGTCTTAACAGTGCATGGTGGTGGTGTGAGTTATGGTTGCTTAGCTTGCCATAACTGGCGAATTTCAAAGGTTTTTCGGTTTTACTTGGAACCATAACGTCCCTTTAACAAAGTTTTTTCACTGAATTTCATAGGTTTTTATTAGCGCAACTTAACCATTACGTCCCTTTAACAAAGTTTTTTTCACTGAATTTCATAGGTTTTTAGTAGCGCTACTTAACCATAACGTCCCTTTAACAAAGTTTTTTCACTGAATTTCATAGTTTTTTTAGTAGCACAACTTAACAATAATGACTTTGACTTTATATACATGTCATATGGAACTGACTAGATCTCTTCTTATGAACTTGATGTCCGCGAACTTATTTAATGTTCGCGGACATGTTCGGAGAACAGTACCACTACCTAAAAACTGTGGGGGGTGTGGGGGGGTATGTTTGATTGTTATATCATAATATAGGAACATTTAACAAATTAAAAAAGCAGCACACAAACACATTATATATAGTAATACATAAGAAATGTAACCCATATATGTAACACACTAACCATTCATTTAAATACAATATGTTCTGAAATGGAATATACCACAAGAAGATAAATTGGCTTCCAACATAATTACCCCACAGACACAACAGAACTGAGAACAAGACCAGACCCACTGAATACATAGGATTTATCTTACCAGAAATAGTAAGTGTACTTCATTTTACTCATATATTTATAAACTTTCTGTATTAGATTAAAAAATATATTATCTTTTATTTTTCTCACAGAAATGTCTAGTACTCTGGAATGGCTAGAGGACAATTTCCCACATGAAGAAATGTCACAAGATAGTGAAACTAATGGTAAACACTTTATAATATAAACCATTTATTTATTATTTTTTTTATATACATTTAAGATATATATTATTTTTTTGTACAGAGCATACCAAAATAGAAAAAACTTCAGAAAACCCTGTTATGGATAACAGTCTTCACAATATAGAAGAAAAAATGGATATTTTGTTGGCTAATTTTAATAATTTAAAAACTTTTGTAGAAAATCATTTCAAACCAAAAACCTCGTACCATTGTCCCACATGTACTTGTCCCTCCTCACCATATCCCAGTCAATTATCCCCAAACCCTCTCCATAATCCAAAACGTTTTGATGAGATTTCCATCCCTTCTTCACCTAATACCAATCATGTTGGAACCCCAAATTCTCCTGTTTTTGTTTCTGTTTCTGCCTCACCTTCTCTGTCATAAATTATTAATATATGTTAAATAAAGTTTAATTTTTATATTGTATTGTGAATAGTTTCCGTTTTTTTTTAAAAACAATAAAAGTGTGCGCGGACAGTGCGAGTGTTCTGAAATGTTCGTACATAAACGAAAATGGAGGTGTCCTGAAGAACACCACACCTGTTCGTACTTTTCGCTAGCAGGTTGAAACTGTTTTAAGAACACACGTGGTGTCCTGAAATGTTCGTAAAGAAACAAAAATTAAAGTGTTCTAAAGAACACTATATCTGTCCGTAATGTTCGCTATCAACTTAAAACTGTCCTAAGAACACAATTGGTGTCCTGAAATGTTTGTAAATAAACGAAAATGATGTGTCCTGAACAACAGTACAACTGTTCGCTAGCAACATGAAACTGTACTAAGAACACACGAGGTGTCCTGAATTGTTCGTAAACAAACAAAAATTAAAGTGTCCTAAAGAACACTATACCTGTCCGGTACTGTTCGCTAGCAAGTTCAAACTGTTCTAAGAACGCTATTGGTGTCCTGATATGTTCGTACGTAAACGAAAATGGAGGTGTCCTGAAGAACACTATACCTGTTCGTAGTGTTCGCTACCCAATTGAAACTGTTCTAAGAACACAATTGGTGTCCTGAAATGTTCGTACATAAACTAAATTACACTTGTCCTGAAGAACACTATATCTGTCCTTACTGTTCGCTACCAAGTTTAAACTGTTCTTAGAACACACGCGGTGTCCTGAAATGTTCGTTTCACGTGTGACACACTTTTAATTACTTCAGAACCCGAACAGTGTCCGTAGGACATCAATGCGCATGCGCTAACCAATCTCCGTACACTTGGTGTCCTGCGGAGAGGCGCTTCCTTCGCGGACTAGTTCGCAAATGGATCATATGACCGCGCCCACGCTCATCGTGTGTCCTGAAATGCGGACACTGTTCGTGTCCCCGAACAATTTAAAAGTACATTTTCAGTTAATCCATAATATTTTTCAATAAAATCTCACCATGGCACAAGTCCCACATAGCAATCTTGAGTTTCTATATACCTTTTGAAACTTTCCGATCCTTTTTTTGTTTTTGATCTGTCCGCGGACAGTGCGCATGTCCGCGAACCGCGCACAAGCACCCTTATAAAAGACCACACCCAAGAGATTATTCCCATTGTGTTTCTGGCTATTCTTCAGAACACAGTGATTTTTGCTGCCACCTGCAGACTACACCATCATCGAGATGGCATCCTTGGCTGCTGAACTGCCACTTGGTGCTGCACCTGCTTCAGCACCACCCCCACCCCCTCCACCACCACCACCTCCCCAAGGGCCTGAAGAGGGGAACAGGAGTGAGGATGCGGAGGAGGAAGAAGAGGATGATGAGGATGAGGTAGAGGAAAACCCTACTACCCGCACTAGGCGTGAGTCTTGGGTGTGGCGGTTATTTACCATTCATGGTAATGTTCCTAAGGCTCGTGCGAACCGTGTTACCTGCAATGAGTGCAAAATGATACTCAGTCGCGGGAAGCACGGTAAGTACAGCTTTGGGACCACTACTATGAGGCGACACCTGAGGTCATTTCACTCTGGAGCTATTCGCAGGGTTGTACCTTGCGAAGAACGTAGCAGGTTGATTTCCTCTACTTCATCCTCTGTTTCTGATCCTGTCACCAAAAGGACCACCTCTGTGGGACAGCGTCTTCCTCAAGCTGCCTCACAGACCATACAGAATGCTGATGACCCTTACCTTTCGAGGGTCACAGTTGTATGTATGTACTGTGACACAGTACTCTGCAGGGGGGAGCGACTTCGGAGTGCTTTTGAGACTATCGTCTCAGAGCACGAGAAGACCTGCTCACTACCCAAATAAAACCCACTCTACATCTTCCTCTCTCAGCTCGCCCTTTCTTATCCCTGTGGTTGGTGTCCCCTCCTTTACCCTCCTTTACCCTCCTCTCCTAGTGTGTCAAGTCTGAAAAACCAAAAAAAATACAAAATTACAAAAATCAAAAAAAAATAAGGCTCTTTTCGGAGCCGCCTTTCCCAGTTAAAAAATAGAAGTGAAAATAAATGAAGCAGGGCTCTTTGTATTTTTTAGAAGTCCGCGGACAGTTCCCGAACATTAAAAAAATTGGGTTGCTACTCCATCACAAACATTGTAATTTTCTCTGGAAAGAAGTGGTGGCTCTGAAAAGAGCCTTTGGGTGGTGTTTGTAAGTCAAAAATTGTAAATGCTTAACATCTACTTCAAAATCGTTGTTGTAATTCCAAAAAAGGTCGCAATGCATTTTGTACATTTCTCAGAAAAATCTGATTGCCAGCATAAGTAAGATGGACTCCATCTCTGCGAAAAATGTATGTACTACAAAACATAATATTTTCAGTGTGAAAAGAAGACATGCCAAAATCTCTTGGAAAGGCACAAACAGCCTTATTAACATTGCGCCTTGCTTTTTCCATTTGTGGACCAAATGAAGAAGAACGAAGCCACATTTGTCTCTGCGCAATCCGTGAAAATATCACTTGAGAATTAGGAAACATGTCGATAACCATCCTAAGTCCTTCTTTCATAGCAAATTGCAAAAAAATTCCAGTCACATGTCCTAAACTGTTCCCTCCACAATGAATTACAATTATGTCTGGATGTTGCTCTGTCTCCAAAGTAGCACAGAGAGGTAGCAAGTCCAACCACTTCATTCCACGTACTCCATGCCAGTGTACTTCCACATGTGGGAATCCAAAATCTACAGCTACTCCACAGCTTTCTGCATGCACCTTCAACCAATGTATCCACAAATCTCCTAAAATCCAAACAATCTGTTTTCTGAAACACACAGCCATAGCTATCTTTTGTTCTCTCAGCAAAAAGAGTATCTGAGAAAATCTCTCCTGACACAACACACCCACCAAACTTTCCTGACCAATCCCTTTCAGTGCTTATTCTCATTTGCATGACTTCTGAACCCAAAAATCCCCGGATGTAACTCCCGATGTCCGCGAACTACCGCCATGTCCGCGGATATATCGTAACATGAACAGCCCTTCTACCATTTCCACTACACTCTCTCTGCCATTCCCTCATTGGATGTACCTCAAAAATCACATGACCATGCACCAATCACATTCAAGACCTCTACATCTAACTGCATCATCATAGATCAGTACTGCAAATGTACTCTGAATCTCTCTGAGTACAAGTGTCATATCATTGGCAAGCAGCATCTACCAGAAATACTGTACAAGTCTTCAAGATTTCTACTTGCAGCTCCATGCACATCCATATGCATGAACACAAACTTCAGGTATGCATATTTTCTGTATAGTAGATGAACACATTTTCAAACAGACTTTTACCTTGTAAAATCTGTAAAATGAATTTACTGTACTTTTTTCAATTTCCTAAAATCAACTATCACTTATAAACCTTTATACTATTTACTTTCTTTATACACACACACACACTCAAATCATGTTAAACTAACATTTTTTAAATGAAATATATAGACTACATATATTCAAACAAAATTGCATGCAAACACAATCTATGTTTAAACCTTTATAAAAATACTTATACAATTTCATATTTTTTGTTTTTATTTATTTATTTACTTAATTACTTTAAATTAGACATGACATTGAGGCGCTATTACCTAGAACAGTTTACTTACAGAAATAGTGGTATTCACTAATATATTATACATTTCACAAGCCATAGTAAAGATATTTTTTTTTTGCTACAGTTAGTCATTCAATACAATTTGTTCATTAAGAACATATCATATGTACTGAACTGATGCAATGTATCTTATGTAAATAAATTAGTTTTATGGTTTTACAGAAGGCACTGAGGATTTCAATTAAAAAAATCAATATCTAAATTAAAAACAGTGATATATACAAACAAAGCTACTAATTTGAAGCTTTTACAATTGCAGTGAAGACCAGTTTCCTGAAATGAAGCAGCCGAATTCGAAGAAGAAAGAAAAACTAAGAAGTTACCTGTTAATTTAAAAAAAAGTAAGTAAAATATCACCATAATATTTGTATTATTAATCAAATATACTAAAACTTTAATACGAACTATTTCGGTTTCTAAAAATAGAGATTTTGTACCATTTTGTCCAAAAATGTCCATGTCTTAAACAGCGATTTACAGCCAGAATGGCCCACCAATTTCTATTCTTGGACACACAAATTAGCCAACTGAACCACTACAATTTTCATATTATAGAACAAACAACTGTTTTCATTGTATACATTAGATTTACTATTTGTACTTTTCCACACCACTAGCTTACTTTTTTTTGTCATCTGAACCCCAGTTTAGTAACACATAAATTCAAGAATACCTATCCCTACTAGTTTTAGTTCCCAATGCACAATCACACACCATTACATACATCTTTATCATCTTACTCAAACACTCATGCACACAGCACACATACATTCCAGAACACCCCAACCCATATCTTCTTTATTTTTTTCAACAGACCCTAAAGAATGCCTACCAAAAGTCAAGTCCGTAGAAAGCAACGCAAAAGTAGAGCAAATGAAAATAAAGGTGTCCAACATAAGCATCCATCTCTAGCAGAATTTGTAAAAAAAGTTGAAACAAAACAGCTAATACAATCATTTAGTGAAACACAAGATGTTTCAAGTACAACAACTTTGCTTCCTCTATCAAAATGTAAAACAAACCAAAAAACAATTAACAGAAAATTAGCTATCAGTACAGATAAAACTACTTCTTCAAATTTTGATATAGTGCAAAGTAAGCATACCAAGAAAAGTATTTTAGCCAAAATATACCGTCACAAAGTCCTTCAAAATCTTATAAAAACAGGAGAGAAATCAGGTTCAAAGCTTAAAACCTACCGTAGACAATTAATCTTAGAAGCATTGATGGACAGTGCAATTCTTCTCAAAAGAAATGTATTTATTTTACTGTTAAACAAAATGAAACCACTAAAAAACTAATAACTAAATTACAAAAAAGACTTCTCAATAAGCGAAATGTCAACAGAAAGAACTTCTTAAGTATCTGCCGAGGTGAATGGAATCACACTACGAGCACAGAACCATATTTTAATGAAGAAGCGTACAAACAAAAGCAAATGAATACAATTGCCATAAATAGCAGTGGTCGAGGTTATGAAAAAGTGAATAATACCATAATGGAACAAGAAGTACTCCTTACAAAAATATGCCCTGAAAACTTAGAATTACCCCTCCATTCAACTGAATCAGAACTTCTAGTGTACAAATGGCCATGCACGTCAATGTGTAACATTCCCAAACAATGTTTCAAATCTTTACGCCAATTCCTCAATAAGTATGTAAAAAGCAAAGACAAAATCAAAATTAAATTACTGCAAAATATAGATAGCTGTCCAGTGCGCAAGTACACAGGACTACTAGGACATTGATGGGCCTGCATTACAGGACCTACTTGTAAAACCACTTTCCATGATATCAAAAGGATATCAACACATCATTCAACTATAAGAAATCTAGTCTATAAACTGTACTATGCTAAAAGTCCTGCTTTAGCACTAGCAAAGTTAAATAACATCCTTCTACATGGTACAGCAAAAGACCTACTTGACGAAATTCACTATATCCAGAAGAAATATTTTGGAAGTGAAAGCCATTTACAGAATGAAATAGCTTTAAACCAATTAAGCAACAATTCTACACATGGCAACCTTTTGCTAAACACATACAAAAAAGAAATACTAAAATTTAAAAGTACATCAGCTGAAGTACCAAACCATGTATGTGTATGTTGCCGTAGAATTCTTTATAAAAGTAACACAAAAACTGTGGACCTATCATACAAAATAGAAGACGATGAAGATTCTAAATGGTTTGAATTAGCTCTCTACCTTGTAGCAGAAAACAAATATGAAATAACTGAGCCCTTAATACTTTGCAGTTATTGCACTACAAAACTTGACAACAACCAAACTCCTTCACGTTCTATCACAAATAATTTGGAATTATACCCAGTACCAAAACCTCTACAACAACTTAATTTATATGAGAGCATCATAATTCAAACAGTACACCCATTTCAAGCAATAATACGCCTTCAACCAAAAACAGCAAAATTACCTCCCTCTGAATTGGTAAAAGGCATTCGTGGAAAAGTAGTTTATTTACCATTAAATCTAAAAGAAAATGTGCATACTCTAGGAGTGCAACGTCCAATGCAGCAATTTTTAATTATATTCGTAATTGGAGTACCTACAAAAGACAAAAAAATATGGCAACAGCTGGTAGATTTATATAAAGTTAGACAAGCCTTCCAATATCTTAAAGAGAATAATGAATATTACAAAGAAATTAATATTGAAGAAAACTTGAAAGATACAACTGAAATAATTCAAGAAACACAAGAAGCTGGTCAATTTGAGCTACTAGATCCTGCTACAATATCAAATACTTTAGACCATTATACAATTCATCCTTTGCACTGTAATGACACCATACAAGATGTACTGGAAACTTACCAAATGCGTCAAACAAAAGGATCGCCAATCAGTATATGGGAAAAAAGTATAGAAGCACGTGCTTTTCCTCTACTCTTTCCTACTGGCAAAGGAGGAAGGTATGATGATAGACCTATTCAAATATCAGCTTCAGAATACCGCTCATTACGGATGTATTCTGAAGATCCCAGATTTAGACAAAATGTGGAATACATATTCAACCTACTCTTTGAAAGTGAACTAGCAACTGTATGTTACAGAGTTGCACACATATTAAAATCAGGATCACACTTTCAAAATATGACAGCTACACAATTATTAGAGAAAGTGCAACAAAAGGATGAGGTTTTACAATCAAATATTACAAATCTATTAGCAAATATGCGAGGTACTAAAGAGTACTGGTTTCGACATCATGGAGATGTACGTTGAATGATCAGAAACATTGGCCCACCCACTGGGTTTGTTACATTAAGTTGTGCAGAATATGCATGGGAAGATTTACATGATTTCCTACGCATATCAAATAAAAACAAAACAAACATAGATATTCTAACACCTGGAGAACTTTGTTCTTTGGATCCTGTTAATGTTTCACGATATTTTCACCATCGCTTCATTGCCATGCTACATTTTATTTGTAATAAAACTTTTCCTCCCATTGGAGAAGTGCAACACTTCTTTTGGAGAAAAGAATACCAAGCCAGAGGAGCACCAGATATCCACATGCTTTTATGGATTAAAGATGCTCCTAAATTTGGTCAAGACAGTGATGCCACTGTTTTACAGTTTATTGAAAAATATGTCACTTGTGAAATTCCATCAGAACCCACAAATAGTGATCTTCATGCACAAATTTTACAATTTCAAAGACACAAATGTGGAAAATATTGTCGTCGCAAATACAAAAACAAAGGCAAATACTACACCAAATGCCGATTTGGTTTCCCTAGACCAGTTACAAATACAGGTCAAGTAAACAACCTCATGTCTTCAGTTAGACATAGTGTTAAAGGTAAGTCACCTAAAAATACATATTACATAAAAAGAAAAGAAGAAGAAAAATATATCAATGATTATAATGCAATCATTGCCCACTTATGGAATGCAAACATAGATGTGCAGTACATTGC
The DNA here is from genome assembly GCF_040938575.1 of Ambystoma mexicanum. Classification (NCBI taxonomy): domain Eukaryota; kingdom Metazoa; phylum Chordata; class Amphibia; order Caudata; family Ambystomatidae; genus Ambystoma; species Ambystoma mexicanum. The sequence continues at coordinate 669,936,032 of NC_090924.1, read as the reverse complement.
AGACAATTCTACTGCAGTTGCACGATATGTCACAGCATACTTAACTAAAGCAGAAAAGACAGAGCTACAAGACCTCTGGAATGACCTGTCATCAGAAAAAATAGTATCTCAGAAATTATACAGCTTGGGAATAAAAATGCTCACCCATAGAGAATGTGGATCTTATGAAGCAGCTGATCGTTTAACTGGTACTTCATTGTATGGTAAATCTGAAAATATAGTATGGCTAAGTCTTGGTCCAGCTAAATCTAGAAAAAGAGTTCTAAAATCATATGAAGATATAGAAACAATAGCCAAACATGATCCCAACAGCCAAGACATTTTAAAAAACAATTTATTGGACACATACTACCCAAACAGAAGTAATACTTTGGAAAACATGTGTCTACACCAAATAGCCCAAAACTACACATACAAAAATAATATGAAACCTGATGAAAAAAAAGGTAAATATAGAGTGACAGACTGTGAAGGCAGCTTAGTTAAACTCACTAAACCAAATTTAATTAATCATATCAAATTGTCATTGAAGACTCCTCAACATAAAGAAGTATACTACATGTCCCTGCTACAACTCTTTAAATCATGGAGAAAAGAAGAACAATTACTAGATAACTATGACTCATATGAGGATGCTTTCAAAGCAAATGAAAGCACTATAACTGATGTAAACTTTACACAGTACAAAACAATGTTGCACAATGAACAGCAACATGAAGAAGAACTCCAAGCCCAACTAGATAAGGATACTCCTGACATTAGTCAACCTTCTGTAACAGGAAGCCAAGAACCTCTGGGAGAACCACTAATAACAAATGAGGCAGAATTAGCTATGATAGAAATAGAAAACACCATGTGTCAGTATGAAGATAAGGAAGACTTAACTATACTACAATCAAAACTAAACAATGAGCAAAATAGCATTTTTCAAGAAGTAACAAAACAAATTGCACATGGTGTAAAACATGAAAATAAAGAATGTTCCTGCCATAATTATAAACCTATACTACTGTACGTCAGTGGTGAAGCTGGTTCTGGCAAAACATTCCTAATCAAAATCATTAGTAAGTTCCTTCAACAATTGACAAACAACAAACTGTCAGCTGTTGTCACTGCCCCCACAGGTTTAGCTGCCTACAACATAGGTGGTGTTACATTACACCGATTATTACTATTACCAGTAGAACACCAGAACAAATTAGACTATTACAAACTTTCTGCATAAGCTGCAATGGAATTACGCAGAGTATTGAAACAAATGAAAATGCTACTAATAGATGAAGTGAGCATGGTCTCCAACCTGATGTTAGCTTTGATTCACCTCAGATTACAAGAAGTACTCAAAATAGACTATGAAGAGCTCTTTGCAGGAAAACACATTATTGTTTTTGGAGATCTGCTTCAATTAACAGCAGTAAAAGGTGAACCTATTTTTAAAACATTAGGGCACAAACTCTGCCGTAAAACTGTTGGCAGCATTGGAAATGTCAACCTTTGGCAACATTTCCAATACAGAGAATTAACAGAAAACATGTGCCAATCTGCAGATTTAACTTATGCCAACATTTTAAAAAGTTTGAGAGTTGGTATACTTTCTAAAGAAGCAGAAGCAACATTGAAAACCCGGCACATTAATACACTTTATGGCGATAATGCATGTGCTACAGATTTTATGGAACAATTAGCCCACAAAAATGTCAATTGTATGGCCTTAATGCCAACTCTTGCAAGCTGTCTCAAATTCATTGAAATAATGTTAAGTAAAGAAATGCAACCGATAATGGAAATTAGCGCCCAGACAAACTAGATGTACATGGTATGACACTACCCATGTGTGACCAAGCCACAACAAGACTAAATAATTTAGAAAAATCAATCTCAAACAGAGCAGGCTTAGAAAAGATGTTAAAATTATCCTTAAATTGGAGAGTAATGCTTAAACGTAACCTCGACGTGGACCAAGGACTAGTTAATGGAGCACTGGGTACAGTTGTTGGCTTTCAAACATACCCACGTGACAACAAAATTCAGTTTGTCAATATACTCTTTGACAAACTTTCAGAAGTAAAACGGATAGGACGCTCAACAGCTAGATTCCTTCTCTTCAAAGATATGTATGTACGCAGAGAACAATTTTCTCTAACTCTTGCATATGCAGTCACGATTCATAAATCACAAGTAAAGTAAACGCTGATATTCCTTGCATTTTAGAATGTAATAGACTTCGCTCACTATACACTCCCGATCTAAACACATATTCTGTTCCACAAAAACTAAAATGTTGTAAAAGAAAACTAAATCAAACAGAAATGCAACAGGACGTCACTGTAAATCCTCCAAAGAGAGTAAAAGAAACTAATACTTCATCAAGTACCACAAACAAAAAAGAATCAATTAGAGAAAGTAAACCAGGTACTTCTTTAAAGAAGGAAGACAAACTCCAAAAAAAGTAGTTAGATACAGAACTACCTGGACCATTTAAATTCTCAAATATAGTTGGTGTAAGTTGCTATGCAAATGTAGCAATGAATATTCTATTTCAATTACCACCAATTGTTGACAACATTTACTTACACAGTACAGACCCATTGTGTTTGCAAATGTTAGTACTTCACAGAAATGCAGCAAACAATCCTGACAACACATATAGTGTTTTTGGAATAAGACTACAATTGGACTACTGTGCTGGAATGGTGAAATTCACTATAAACTCACAGGAAGATCCACAAGAATTTCTAATGTACTTACTACAAGTACTGGAAAACAAAAACATACGTATAAATGAAATCTTTTAGATTTCATACATGTGGAAACATACATGCACTCTCTGCAACAATGTGACACAAGAAGAAATCCCTAATGAACGCTTCATATATATATCAATACCAAATTGTGAATCCATTCCATTTCAGCAACTTGTACAAAATGCAAACCATGGTAGATTATGCTCTACCTGCAATTCAGATAATCGCTCCACGTTAGTAATACAAACACATAGTAAATACGTAATACTAATGCTTCTACGTTACAATGCAGATGGTACCAAAAACAACTGCAAGCTGACTGGATTCACACATGGTCAAATATCACTTGGTAAGAAAACCTTCACAACAATAGGTATAATCTACCACGCAGGAGCCACAACCAATTCAGGGCACTACACTGCATATATAAAAAAGAAATGTGGATGGTTTGAATGTAATGATAGTACCATTACTCTAAAGCAGAGATTACCAGCAAATCTTACAAAGGCTTATTTGATGTTCTTAAAACCAAAATTTGATAAATAAACTGTATTTAAACCTTTAAGTAAATTTGTGTTAAAAAAATATAAACTGTTAGAATACTCCAAAAGCTATCTAACTGCTCAAAGATTCTACAACAACTAATCAGATAAATGAATACCACTAAATTAGACCAGAAAATACACAGTTAGAATACGCCAAATGGTATCTAATTGTCCCAAAATTATAAATTTGTGTTAAAATAATATAAACTGTTAGAATACTCCAAAAGCTATCTAACAGCTCAAAGATTCTACAACAACTAATCAGATAAATGAATACCACTAAATTAGGCCAACAAATACACAGTTAGAATATGCCAATTGGTATCTAACTGTCCCAAAATTTAACAATATCCAAATAGATAAATCAAAACCACTAAAATATATTTAAAAAATAGACAGTTAGAATACGCCAATTGGTATCTAACTGCTCCAAAATTTTATAATATCAAAACAAATGAACAATCTGTTACTGCTCCAAAAAAAATACAACAAAGCAAAGTATAAAGCATTAGCCAGAAACAAAAAGTGAACATTGAAAACAAACAAACAAATAAACTGTAGCATAAAAGAAAAAGGGTTTTTTTTTAATCCAACATGGATTTTTTTTCTCCCACAGACCCAATGATTTTAGCAACAAATACAGAAACTGAGCAAATTGCACAGTACTCTGATTTGTACTCTACTAAATATGAGAATCGAAGGAAAGTATATTGCTTATACAATGTAATAAGTCATTACAAAATACTAATACTAACATGCTATTTTCTTTTATCACAGAATGAAAACATGGACTCCCATTACTAGACCAAACAGTAAGTATACAATAATGAGGACAACCATAGCAGCATATCACATCCATAGTATCTAATACCTTTCTTCCTTATACATTTGTTTTTCACCCAAAGTTATAAGCAAATATGAATGTGATATGCTGCGGTGGTTGTTGCCAGGGCATAGAGTCTTGGGTGCATGGCCAAGTGGCCATGCACCCAAGACTCTATGCCCTGGCAACAACCACCGCAGCATATCACATCCATAGAGTCAAACATTTCAACTATGATCTATGGGAAACATTTAATGTCCGCAAACAATGTGAGTGTTCTTAGAACACTTTGAACTTGCCAGCGAACAATACACCGTTTTCAGGACACCCCCTACGAACATTTCAGAACAACGCGATAGTTCTTAGAACAGTTTCAACTTAACAACGAACAATACGGACAGCATCCTAAGGACACCCCCTACGAACATTCCAGGACACCGGGAGTGTTCTCAAAAACGTCTTCAGAACACCCCCATTTTGTTTATTTGCGAACATTTCAGGACACCGCGGGTGTTCTTAGAACACATTCAACTTGACAGAGAACAATACGGACAGCGTCCTCAGGACACCCCCTACGAACACTCCCCGGACACCGCGAGTGTTCTTAGAAGCGTCTTCAGAACACCACCATCTTGTTTATTTGCGAACATTTCAGGACACCGCGAGTGTTCTTAGGACACATTCAACTTGACAGAGAACAATACGGACAGCGTCCTCAGGACACCCCCTATGAACATTCCAGGACACCGGGGGTGTTCTTAGAAGCGTCTTCAGAACACCCCCATTTTGTTTATTTGCGAACATTTCAGGACACCGTGAGTGTTCTTAGGACACATTCAACTTGGCAGAGAACAATACGGACAGTGTCCTCAGGACACCCCCTACGAACACTCCCCGGACACCGCAAGTGTTCTTAGAAGCGTCTTCAGAACATTCCATCTTCCTCGTCGAGGGGTGAGGGCAGGAGCCCCCCCAGCCCAGCAGAGGATCCAGGCTCCAGCGCAACACGGACAGGGCCTGCCTGACCCTGTCCCCCTACAGCGCCTGACTTGCCCATGCCGGGCGCGAAGCGGCGCGAAACCGAGGCTGAGCCTCGATCACATCAGCTGGTTCCGCCGGCAGGCGGATTCGCCGGCGGCCAGCACTAAGGCCACACAAAGGCCTGTTCCTGCGCCCCAGATCCCCCATTCCATCTTCCTCGTCGAGGGGTGAGGGCAGGAGCCCCCCCAGCCCAGCAGAGGATCCAGGCTCCAGCGCAACACGGACAGGGCCTGCCTGACCCTGTCCCCCTACAGCGCCTGACTTGCCCATGCCGGGCGCGAAGCGGCGCGAAACCGAGGCTGAGCCTCGATCACATCAGCTGGTTCCGCCGGCAGGCGGATTCGCCGGCGGCCAGCACTAAGGCCACACAAAGGCCTGTTCCTGCGCCCCAGATCCCCCATTCCATCTTCCTCGTCGAGGGGTGAGGGCAGGAGCCCCCCCAGCCCAGCAGAGGATCCAGGCTCCAGCGCAACACGGACAGGGCCTGCCTGACCCTGTCCCCCTACAGCGCCTGACTTGCCCATGCCGGGCGCGAAGCGGCGCGAAACCGAGGCTGAGCCTCGATCACATCAGCTGGTTCCGCCGGCAGGCGGATTCGCCGGCGGCCAGCACTAAGGCCACACAAAGGCCTGTTCCTGCGCCCCAGATCCCCCATTCCATCTTCCTCGTCGAGGGGTGAGGGCAGGAGCCCCCCCAGCCCAGCAGAGGATCCAGGCTCCAGCGCAACACGGACAGGGCCTGCCTGACCCTGTCCCCCTACAGCGCCTGACTTGCCCATGCCGGGCGCGAAGCGGCGCGAAACCGAGGCTGAGCCTCGATCACATCAGCTGGTTCCGCCGGCAGGCGGATTCGCCGGCGGCCAGCACTAAGGCCTGTTCCTGCGCCTGTTACGCGCATGGGAGCGCGGCGTGGCCACCCCCCCTGCACAAATTTTCTACACTCCAACCGATACACTACCACCCGGACAATGAAGAACGTACTGTAAGTACTTGCCAGCACCGGAGACACCACTGTATGTTTAAACCCTAACCGACTCTATTGAAATCTGCTATATTGTTCCTATATTGTGCCTTTTGGTCGCCTACAGACCATCTAGTCTGCTATATTGTGCCTTTGGTCGCCTACAGACCATCTAGCCTGCTATATTGTGCCTTTTGGTCGCCTACAGACCATCTAGTCTGCTATATTGTGCCCTGGTGCATACATTTAACATGTACTTTTCCTATACGCCTCAGTTTAGAATGTGCCTATCTGCTAGCCTCTGTGCCTAGTCCATTGACCACCGTGCCCTCTGTACCGACTCTGACCTTGACTACCTGCCCTCCTGCCTATCTTGACCCAGTCGGCTCCCACCTCACCTCAAACTACTCTATTACTACCACCTAGTCAACCTCGGCCAACTACACCCGGGTCTTACTCTGACCACCCATGGCAAACTTCTACTTAGCCTCGCTCACCCTAACAGCTACACTCGCCCTGCTCCACCACAACAACACTACCCACCACAAACCCCTTCCGCAATCACTCCCAACCCAACTTACTATGGGCTTTTTGGAGGCCCAACATACTGACAAGCCCGACGCCCTCAGTCCTATAGAATGGATCCGCCGATTTGCTGCTCCACCCACTCCTTGGAACCCATGCACATTAAAAGACAGAAACCTGAGACTCGGCTCTCGGTTCATAACCCCCAAAACACTCGCCAAAAAACACTCCTTTCATCCCGCACACATTCAAGCAAACTCCGCTCAAACTTTGAACATCACCCAATCAGCCCTCTTGAGTACATCTGAACAACCACTAATCAAGGGCGCCCTTGTCAATGCCCGCTCCCTGGTCGCCCATGCGCTAGATATCGCAGACTTCATCTCTGTCAACAATCTACACTTCCTGGCTATCACGGAAACTTGGCTGCACCAAGCAGCAGGCCCAGCCTTATCCCTCGCCATCCCAGAAGGTTATTCAATACTAAGGAAAGACCGGGACACAGGCAAAGGAGGAGGAGTAGCCTTCATCGCTAAAACATCCCTTGGACTTAGATTAATCCCGCCGCCTAGCTTCCGATCTGCAGAACTTCTGTCAGCTAAGCTCCAACTCTCTGCCACACAAACCATACTATTACACCTCCTTTACAGACCTCCAGGCCCCATCACCACATTTGAGGAAGAGATATCTGACCTCTTGACCACCAACACCAAAACAGGATCTCAAATTATCCTTCTTGGCGACCTCAACCTCGGTCTCGGCGACCCAAACGATACCAATGCACTCTCCCTGGAAAGCACCATCTCCCAACTAGGGTTCAAGCTCAGAATCACAGACCCTACCCACAACAAAGGCAGGACCCTGGACTGGCTAGCGGATCTCAACTGCTCTACGACCATTACAAAAAACGAGCAAACTGCTTGGTCTGACCACCACGCCATCTCCTTCTCCATACAAGGGAATTCACAACCAAACTCTTCAACCCCTACCATCCCCCAAACCCTCACCAGAAACAACCGCAACATTACTTTACAAAACCTCTGCCCACTTATAGACAATATCTGTACCCCTACAAACTATGCCAACCTAGATGCAGAGAAACTCGCTGACCTCTACAACAAAACGTTAGAATCAGCAATAGACACCATCGCCCCACTCAAACTCACCAAAGCCAAACCGGCAGCTCATATGAACAAATGGTTCACACCAGAGCTAAAAATCCTCCGAAACTCCAAACGAGCCGCAGAAGCCACCTGGAGAAAAATGCCCAACCTCTCCAACAAAACTCAACTCTCGATAGCAGCCACCACCTACAAAACTGCTATCCTTAAGGCCAAAAAAGAGACATATGATAACAGAATTGAGAACGCCAAATCCAAAACAAAAGAGCTCTTCAATATCCTTAGGGAACTCGAATCCCCCCCCACTCTGGCTGAAACCTGCGTGAAAGATGCAGACTGGTGTGAGAGGATTCAAAAAGCCCTTGCAGACAAAATCACCACGTTACAATCCAAAATCGAACAGAAAAAGCTCAGCCTATCCAAAAAAACAAACCACCCTCCGCCCACCACCCCCAAAACACCTACTTGCCCCCCCTTCTCCTTCTCACCAGTTTCCACTAAAGAAGTAGAAAGCATCATTAAGGGCCTCAAGCCCTCTAGATGCCAAGGGGACTCATGCCCAGCTCCCATCATCCAAGAAGGCGCCAACACTCTGGCCCCCTTCATAACAGCCCTCATCAATGCATCCTTCAAATCAAGCTCAGTGCCCAGTAGCCTCAAGGAGGCCTGGGTCATGCCACTTCTAAAAAAACCTAATCTAGACCCCAATAACCCAACTAATTACAGGCCAATCACCACCGTTCCCTACATCCTAAAGATCCTAGACAGAGTGGCCTACCTGCAAATACAGAAGCACCTGGAAGACAACAACCTCCTGGGTCTCAGACAATCCGGCTTCAGGCCAAGGCATGGAACAGAGTCAGCCCTACTGGACCTAAAAATCCAGATGGACGAGGCAAAGGACAAGGGTAATCTAGCCATTCTCCTACTGCTAGATCTATCAGCTGCCTTCGACCTCGTCGACCATCAGATCCTCACAGAACATCTGATGACCTCAGCGGCCTTCTCTAACCAGGCGACTGCCTGGATCCAGTCCTTCCTAACCAACCGAACCACCCGAGTCTTCTCCCCAGGGGCATCAGCACTCCCTGTCCCCATCACCTGCGGCGTTCCTCAAGGCTCGTGCGTCTCGCCGACCCTATACAATATCTTCACAAAGCTATTGTTTGACCGCCTAGATAATCTAGGTGTCACTTACACAAACTATGCTGACGATACCCAGGTTCTCATCACCCTATCAGGGTGCTACGACGAGGACTCCACCAAAATCAACAACCTTTATTTAGAGATCCAAGCCTGGATGGCAGAGCACGGCCTATGCCTCAACGATGAGAAAACTGAGCTCCTCATTGTCGGCTCCCAACCCCGGCTAAACAAACTAGACCCCCGTTACGCGTCCATCAACATAGACGGTAACCTAATCACAGTAGCCAAAGAAATTAAAACCCTTGGGGTTTATCTAGACTCTACTCTCTCGCTCAAAAGACAGGTGAACGCAACTGCCTCTTCAACCGCTTACACCAATAAGCTCATCAACGCCTGCAAACCTTTCCTATCACCTTCTAGCTGCATTACACTAGCCAGAGCGTTAGTGCTCTCAAAAATTGACTACTGCAACACCCTCTTTCTTGGCTCATCAGAACACAACCTGAACAAACTACAGGTACTTCAAAATAATGCCATCAGAGCAGCCCTCAGTATCCCACGAAACGCCCACATCTCCAGCTTCAGACAAGATGCTCACTGGCTCCCAGTACGAGACAGAATCTCCCTCAGATCCCTCGTCATCGTCCATAAATGCCGCTCTAACGACGCACCCAAATACCTGGCAGACAAGTTCCACAATCACACCTCAACTAGACCAACTAGAACTCCATACGCACACTGCCTCTCTGTTCCCAAATTCTCCCTAAAAAAAGCAGGCGGCGCCAGCTTCCCGGTCCTAGCTGCCAAACTATGGAATGCTTTGCCACCATACCTTAGAGCAGAACCCTCATTTTGGACTTTTAGAGCCAAAACAAAAACATGGCTTTCCAACAAAAATGCCGTTTAATGCACTTTCTCTCTGCTTGCCTCTGTTGACCACCTGTAACCCGGTCTACTAAGCCGTTGTTGTTTTTTCACAATCTGTACTGTATATTTTTGCCATGCTGTAACTGTTTTTAAGTCTCCGGCGCCCAGCTACCCCAGGGTTCGGTGCGCGGTACAAATAAATAAACTAAACTAAACTAAACCCCCATTTTGTTTATTTGCGAACATTTCAGGACACCGCGGGTGTTCTTAGAACACATTCAACTTGACAGAGAACAATACGGACAGCGTCCTCAGGACACCCCCTACGAACATTCCAGGACACCGGGAGTGTTCTTAGAAGCGTCTTCAGAACACCCCCATTTTGTTTATTTGCGAACATTTCAGGACACCGCAAGTGTTCTTAGGACACATTCAACTTGACAGAGAACAATACGGACAGCGTCCTCAGGACACCCCCTACGAACACTCCCCGGACACTGCGAGTGTTCTTAGAAGTGTCTTCAGAACACCCCCATTTTGTTTATTTGCGAACATTTCAGGACACCTCGGGTGTTCTTAGAACACATTCAACTTGACAGAGAACAATGCGGACTGCGTCCTCAGGACACCCCCTACGAACATTCCAGGACACCGGGAGTGTTCTTAGAAGCGTCTTCAGAACACCACCATCTTGTTTATTTGCAAACATTTCAGGACACCGCCAGTGTTCTTAGGAAAAATTCAACTTGACAGAGAACAATACGGACAGCGTTCTCAGGACACCCCCTACGAACATTCCAGGACTCCGGGAGTGTTCTTAGAAACGTCTTCAGAATACCACCATCTTGTTTATTTGCGAACATTTCAGGACACCGCAAGTGTTCTTAGGACACATTCAACTTGACAGAGAACAATACGGACAGCGTCCTCAGGACACCCCCTACGAACACTCCCCGGACACCGCGAGTGTTCTTAGAAGCGTCTTCAGAACACCCCCATTTTGTTTATTTGCGAACATTTCAGGACACCGCAAGTGTTCTTAGGACACATTCAACTTGACAGAGAACAATACGGACAGCGTCCTCAGGACACCCCCTACGAACACTCCCCGGACACTGCGAGTGTTCTTAGAAGCGTCTTCAGAACACCCTCATTTTGTTTATTTGCGAACATTTCAGGACACCGCAAGTGTTCTTAGGACACATTCAACTTGACAGAGAACAATACGGACAGCGTCCTCAGGACACCCCCTACGAACACTCCCCGGACACTGCGAGTGTTCTTAGAAGCGTCTTCAGAACACCCCCATTTTGTTTATTTGCGAACATTTCAGGACAACGCAGGTGTTCTTAGAACACATTCAACTTGACAGAGAACAATACGGACAGTGTCCTCAGGACACCCCATACGAACATTCCAGGACACCGGGAGTGTTCTTAGAAGCGTCTTCAGAACACCACCATCTTGTTTATTTGCGAACATTTCAGGACACCGCGAGTGTTCTTAGGAAAAATTCAACTTGACAGAGAACAATACGGACAGCGTTCTCAGGACACCCCCTATGAACATTCCAGGACTCCGGGAGTGTTCTTAGAAGCGTCTTCAGAATACCACCATCTTGTTTATTTGCGAACATTTCAGGACACTGCAAGTGTTCTTAGGACACATTCAACTTGACAGAGAACAATACGGACAGCGTCCTCAGGACACCCCCTACGAACACTCCCCGGACACTGCGAGTGTTCTTAGAAGCGTCTTCAGAACACCCTCATTTTGTTTATTTGCGAACATTTCAGGACACCGCAAGTGTTCTTAGGACACATTCAACTTGACAGAGAACAATACGGACAGCGTCCTCAGGACACCCCCTACGAACACTCCCCGGACACTGCGAGTGTTCTTAGAAGCGTCTTCAGAACACCCCCATTTTGTTTATTTGCGAACATTTCAGGACACCGCAGGTGTTCTTAGAACACATTCAACTTGACAGAGAACAATACGGACAGTGTCCTCAGGACACCCCCTACGAACATTCCAGGACACCGGGAGTGTTCTTAGAAGCGTCTTCAGAACACCCCCATTTTGTTTATTTGCGAACATTTCAGGACACCGCAAGTGTTCTTAGGACACATTCAACTTGACAGAGAACAATACGGACAGCGTCCTCAGGACACCCCCTACGAACACTCCCCGGACACTGCGAGTGTTCTTAGAAGCGTCTTCAGAACACCCCCATTTTGTTTATTTGCGAACATTTCAGGACAACGCAGGTGTTCTTAGAACACATTCAACTTGACAGAGAACAATACGGACAGTGTCCTCAGGACACCCCCTACGAACATTCCAGGACACCGGGAGTGTTCTTAGAAGCGTCTTCAGAACACCCCCATTTTGTTTATTTGCGAACATTTCAGGACACCGCGAGTGTTCTTAGGACACATTCAACTTGACAGACAACAATACGGACAGCGTCCTCAGGACACCCCCTACGAACACTCCCCGGACACCGCGAGTGTTCTTAGAAGCGTCTTCAGAACACCCCCATTTTGTTTATTTGCAAACATTTCAGGACACTGTGGGTGTTCTTAGAACACATTCAACTTGACAGAGAACAATACGGACAGCGTCCTCAGGACAGCCCATACGAACATTCCAGGACACCGGGAGTGTTCTTAGAAGCGTCTTCAGAACACCACCATCTTGTTTATTTGCAAACATTTCAGGACACCGCGAGTGTTCCTAGGACACATTCAACTTGACAGAGAACAATACGGACAGCTTTCTCAGGACACCCCCTACGAACATTCCAGGACACCGGGAGTGTTCTTAGAAGCGTCTTCAGAACACCACCATCTTGTTTATTTGCGAACATTTCAGGACACCGCGAGTGTTCTTAGGACACATTCAACTTGACAGAGAATAATACGGACAGCGTCCTCAGGACACCCCCTACGAACACTCCCCGGACACTGCGAGTGTTCTTAGAAGCGTCTTCAGAACACCCCCATTTTGTTTATTTGCAAACATTTCAGGACACCGCGGGTGTTCTTAGAACACATTCAACTTGACAGAGAACAATACGGACAGCGTCCTCAGGACACCCCCTACGAACATTTCAGGACACCGGGAGTGTTCTCAAAAACGTCTTCAGAACACCCCCATTTTGTTTATTTGCGAACATTTCAGGACACCGCGGGTGTTCTTAGAACACATTCAACTTGACAGAGAACAATACGGACACCCCCTACGAACACTCCCTGGGCACCGCGAGTGTTCTTAGAACAGTTTCACTTAGCTTGCGAACAAAACGGACACATATTGAGTCCTTAGAACACCCCCCAGTCAGTTTATTTAGAACATTTCAGAACACCTGTGATGTCCGCAAACAAATCGAACACAAAAAGAACGTCTAACACATAAAAAACACAACTTTCATCCTAACTCATACACTCCCACCCTCCCCAAACACTGCTACACACCAACACACTCTACAAAATACACATTTTGAACAAAGTTTCACTGCGCTGTCCACGGACGTCCGTGAATCCAAGATGGCGGGCGCTACCGAAAAATCTGACGCGCTTCACGCTCCACACCGTCCAATCAGCGAACACGTTGCATGTCCGCAAACATCACGCAAGACGATTGGCCAATCAGGACACTGTCCGCGGAGCGAACAGGGAAGTGTGTCCGCGAACCGAACACAGATATCACTAATTTTTTTTGACCTACTTTTTGGTCATTTTAAAAAAAACTACTGGACGGATTTTCACCAAATTTGCAAAAGCACGCTTTCGGGAACAAGCCACTGCTCCTGGTCCAAATTTGGTGGAAATCCGTCCAGCGGTTTGGGCTGTAGGCGCGAGCAAAAAATTTTTCCCATTCAGTCTATGGGGGAAAAAAAAGTTTTGGGACCCCCCCTATAACTTTGCCCCCCCTGGACGAATCCTCACCAAACTTTGCATAAAAATTCAGAGTGAGCCAAATAGTTTTTTTTGCAAAGTTTGGTGAGGATCGTCCAGGGAGAGCGAAGTTATAAGCCACCCAAAAAGTGATTTTCCTATGGAAACTGCAACTTAACCATAACTACATGGCCACTAACATGCAATGTCCGCGATCGGTGCAAAGCTCTTTCTCTTTTTTTTCCCAAAACCACTAATGAGGTCTTTATTTCGCTCTTGCACGGTTTCCGTCTCATAAAAAATGAGCATGAGCATTATGGAACTCCCAGGGGATGATGGGAAGCCTGGCAGTCAACCGCTCCCCTGGGTCCTATTCACCGCCGTGTTCGCTGGTGCGGCGTGTATAAGAAGAGGAACGGGGCCGGGAGCCTGAAGCAAGCTTTTATTTACTTGCGGCTCCGACCTCCGCTTCCTCACAGTGACTAATCCTGACTATGAGCTCTACCCACACGGTCCCTCAGCGCTCTCACAGGCCTTCAATGTTCTAGTGGGAGCGCGTCCTGACGTGATATGAAAGTGAGTAAAACTTAAAGAATAACAACATCACTCTCGAGTAATTATCTCTGCTTCTTATTGAACTAGCAACGTGCACTAGTAGTTATTTCTTACACTTTCTAAGATAAATGAAATGTAAGGTACTTATCTCAAGTGGTAGCAAAAAAGAAAGAGGAAATGACCTAGTGGGATTGGGTCTCATACCTGGGGGCAGACACTGATAGGTGGAGAAGGAGAGGTCAAGACCACAAGACCCCGGGGAATCATGGGGTATATAGTTCTTTAGAAGAGGGTATTGATTTGTTAAGGGCTTTATACCTCTCAGATTGGATTCTTCTCTCAGATGTTTGAAAAAAATCACAGATGTTAAGTTTAAAAGTAATTTTTAAAGTGTTAGTATGGCAGTGAATAAAGAAAGAAAGCATAATGCGAGCCTCCTGTCTTGTCATACAATCTAAATTATTGTGTCCAAGACATTTATCTAAATGAAGAAAGACATAAAACATCCGATAATATGGAGGCATCTATAGCTTCTCCTCATAAGGTGTATGACAGGAACATCGGTCAGGGAATACCCTTAATTCATGTGGATGGATGTTCCTACCATTTTAAAGAAACGTATGAGAAAGAATTGGAAGTTGACATGCCTGAACCTTCAACGGCTTTAAATGTTTTCTCAGGAGCAGTCCGTTGGAGGAACCTATGGCCACGTTTAAAGTTGTCCTCACTACTATAGATACCCAAAAGGAACACAAAGATGCACACGTAAGTTTAATAATTGTAAAAAGAAAGAGAATATAAAGGAGTATTGTGTATCTTTCTGAGCACTTAGATGTTTCTTTGTATTTGGCACTGTACTCACTCTGTTCGTGTTTAAGTTACACACCTACTTGTATCCCCTTGTTTAAAATGGAATAAGAGGTGGAAGATTAGTTGTTGCTCATGAGATGATGAGAAGTAAGTCAAGTAATGAGTAGATTAAAATTAATAAATGTCTTTCTATGAATACATCCATGTATTTGATCAGTAGAAACATGGTCTTGCCTCAACATGTGTTAAACTAAACACATGAGCAGACATTTATCAATGTCTCTATCAATCATGAATATGTGGAAAACTTAAGGAAGCATCTTTAACGTGCTTTTGCCTATGCATAGATGAACCACCTGCGGACATCTAAAAAGCAGTACAAGGTAGGAGACCTAGTTTCTCCTGAGATCATAAATAGGATCTCCTTGTTAAATACAAGATCAAGATTTCAAAAGGGGAACAGAAACAGAAACATTTGGTCCATGTTAACTGGCTAAAACCCTGTTATCCCTACAATGCCCTTCATCGGATTGAGTAATCAGTTCCTCCTCCCAATAGTGCTTGGGGGGATAGCTCAGGGGCAATGTGCTCGCCTTGGAAGCAAGACGACACAGAGCACCACATGTTTGATCCCCAGGTCCACGCTTAGAAACCTCTGGGTATTAAGCGTTTTATAATTAACCTATCATATCATATCAATCAGATGATCTGCATGAAGGTGTGAGTATGAATGACTTGACTGGATGGATGAATGGGTAAGCCATGTTTCTGGCCTGTGTCTCTTGGCCCTCTTCCGGTTCCGGTAGTGAAAGTAAAAAATCTAGGTTTAGTCCTGTCCGTCACCTTGTCCATGGAGAACCAAGTGTCGGCTGTCTGTCAGTCAGGACACTTCCAGCTTCCAGCTTAAATTGCTTAAGAAGGTGCTGCCTCTGATTCCAGCCCCTCTTCGGCCTCCGGTAGTTGCAGCCATGGTGCTATCCTGGCTGGACTACTGTAACTCCCTCTATCTGGCACAGCCTAAAGGGTTGATCCAATGGCTTCAACGCCTCCAGAATCTTGCCGCTCGGGTGGCTACTGGCACACCCTATGGTGCCCATATTTCACCAGTGCTTTGCTTACTCCACTGGCTCCCAGTGGCGCATCACATTGATTTCAAGGATCTTTGTATTGTTCACCGGGCACTTCACGACCATGGGGCAGAATTCCTCAGAGCTAAGTTCACCTGCTACTCTCCCACCGCAGCTTACGGTCGGCATCTGCAGATCGTTTATGTGTGCCCTCTTTTCGCCGGGCACTGTTTGGCAGTCGCGCGTTCTCTGTAGCAGCGGCTGTTCTCTGGAATGAACTCCCAACTATGAAACATTTTTCCAACATTCTGCCTTTCAGGAGGCCATCAAGACTTGTCTCTTTTAAGTAGAGTGCTTGTTTTTGGGCTTCCTCTCCCTCTAGCGCCAAGATATATTTGGTCACCACGCACTTTAAAAGTTCCTATAACATAACATAACATAACTTGTTATATAAATAATGTTGTAGCGTTATGTAAAGAATTGGGTACAATAAAGGATTGAAGGGGGCATAACATAATTGCAATTGGAGGCGATTGTGTTTTGATGGCAAAGACCCATTACATTTACGCTTTAACACAAGCAGGTCACCACCACCAAATGTTTGTCATGTGCACTGCAAGGTGGAAATGTAAAGGGCAAAAGGTGGCGTACAAGCACCTTTTCCCTTCACATTTGCACTGAGCATTGCAAAGTGAGTAAATGCTGCATGGCATGCTGGCATGTGAGCACTGCTTGCCATGATCGCATGTCAGGCAGCACTCGCAATTATAACAAAACCCTCCCTGACATGCTCCATATCAACTGGGAACACTGCTTACCATGCATGCATCGTAAGCAGTATTTCAAATTGAAATGAAACCCTCCTTGATATGCAAGCATGTCGGGGAGGGTTTCATTGTAATTGTACACCCTCCCTGACATGATTCCATGGCAGGGAGCCTGCACAATGGATTTCTATGTGGTCCCCCTGCTTTATGCTCATGAATAAAGCAGGCGGACCCCATAGGGAGGTCCAGCATGAAAATACATGCCGATGCAGATGCTGGAGCATTTGTATGGTAGAGAAGATGGGAGCGGCGGAGCACTGGACAATGGACAATGACAAAATGAAATAGTCACAGTTCAGTTATTCTATGCGCCTGTATGCTGCAATCTCTCCCAACCTGCCCATCGAGATACTACTTGGGTAACCCTCTCGGGGGATTCTGCAACCTACTGTAAATGCAAATGACTTCTCGCCCTACTTGTGTCGCACAACCTATCCTACTCTTAATGGCAGATGCGTGACCATTTGTATTTTACTAACCGTTTATAGAACCCTTTGCAGCGTATATTGTCTGTCATGACTGGGAACAGGTAGGGGCATGGCTTGACCCGGTGCAGCTCTCCTCTGCACCTTCACAAACCACATTTGTCTATGAACATCTCAAATATGCACCAGGCAATCACATGTTTTAGTAAAGTTGGGCTTTTTGAACCAAGTACCTCACATTTGCACAAGTTCTAAAAAGTTATCAAATTCTTTGGTAACATAGCATATAGCAAACAGCTTTTGTCACACTCCGTATTATCTAAAAACATTTTCACTGGGGCAAAAATAATCATACAGTTTTTTTAGTACTATGTCTACTGCATAACATAAAAAGAATTCTGCTTTCTACATTTCTTTTCATGTTACTCATCAAACACAGCAAATAAAGCAGCGTGTTTCCTTTTTGCTCTTGTGTAAACATGTTTAGATAATACCAATTGGGGCTAAATCTGATTGCTCCATTCCCAATTATTTAAGCAGTGCAATCAGTGCTAAATTCATTCGCTCCACTTTTTTGCAGCAGTGCAAAACGTTGATAATATGGCCCCAGATCCAAATCTGAGATGCTGGCAAGCACACCTTGATTGGCGCAAGTTCAGATCTTTGTAAATGTAGTCCTTTATATTTTGTATTTCTTTATGTATAATACATTTTTATTCAATGTTTAAAGTAACTTGACATGTGAATAGGCATAATCCCTTTACTCAGTTTTCGTCCGAAGCTCAATGTCTCTTGTGCTCTGGTAATCTTTAGGCTGGACTACTGCAACAACCTCCTCCTTAATCTTGCCTTTTCCTCTCTTCACCCCCTGCAGCTAATCCAGAATACGGCTGAAAGACTTATCCTTGGCCTTAAGCCCTAGCACTGTATCTCGCCAGCCCTAAAATCTCTCCACTAGCTCCTGGTTGCTGCAAGGATCAAATTCAAATCCCTCTGCATAATCCATAAGGCTGTCTGGGGCCATGGATCATACTATCTACAACTTGCTCTCAGCAAATACTCTCCCTCCAGATCTCTCCCATCCTACGGCTCCAACTCTCTGCTTGTCAAGTGCTTCTTTAAGCAGCAAGTGGGTGGCCATTCTCTTTCCTCGGCTGGCTTCCTTCTCTGGAACAGCCTCCCCTTTACTTTCTGTCTTGAGGTGGATCACCTCAAGTTCTGCAAGCTCCTCAATACTTTCCTCTTATCCTTCTCATCCTCCCTCTCCCTCCAGCGCTAAATCGCACAGTAGTTGAGATTGGTGGCCTGGGCCCTGGTGTGTCCTTCTGGGTCCTGGCCTTCTGCCCAATCGCTTGCAGCAGCTGCCCTCCCCCTGCAGTTACCTTTGGGAACCCCCTGGCCTGTGTTCTATCACAGACCTGCACTTACTGTACTTGCAGGTGACCCGTCCTCTAACGAGTGCCCACTGCCTGGCACTTACCTATTGCCCTGCAACTGGCTCTCTGGCACTTCTACCTCTGTGAACCCATGAGCACTTACACCCTTTTCCTGTCCAATCTCCCTACCTACACTTGCATGTTCTGAATGCTCACAAGGACTAGTTTGACCGCTTCTGATTTTTGCTCATCATTGTTATTGTATTCATTTGTCTTGTTCTGTTCCCTTATTACCTTCCCTTTGCCCTGTGGGCGCTTTGAAACACAATTTCTTGATCTATGAGCGCCTTAGAAATGCCCAATAACATAAATAAATAAATAATACAGTCACATTTTCAGTGCCAACAATATGTTGTATTTAAATCTATACGGCACATTGCAAGATTTTCTTTTCGGCTATCTACAAATAATACATTAGTAAAAAATAAAGACACGTTTAAAGAGCCATATTTCCAGCAGTGATTCGGAAGTGGGCTATCAGCGCTATTGTAGTTATAAATAGCAGCAAATGGATCGTTGAAATGTTTATATGTGTAAAAATATCAAAAGTTACATTTGCAAAATTAGTGGACGTGGCCATCCCTAAATAAAGCGATGTTCTGCATCTAAACAATAGTCTAAAATGAGTGGTTGGATTTGGATGTTTTAGAACATATTTAAAAAAGATGGGAATAAATATTGCCGATGTTGTTTCCAAATGTAATAACTGAAATAAAGTCTTTCAATGAGCGTGGTAAAAATAAAATACATATTGGATACATTACTCAGGGAAAGTTAGCAGAATTCTGCACCCCCTTTCCTATATTTTCACAATGCTGTTCATTGTGCTTTATAAATGATTGCGCAGGCTAAGCTTGTAAATAAACTTGCAGTAGGCGTTATAACTATTACTAAGCAGTAACAAAACATGTTTATTTTTATAATGTTTGTAAAGCTGATTAGAAACCTTTGTTGCTAGGCAATGGACTGGCATTCTTTCTAGTAAATGCACACCAGCCTTGTTCATGGCAAGCACTAGTGTGGGGTAGACAAGAGCCTTAATACACTTTTCTTGTAAAAAATCAAATAATAACTTTGTGTAGTTTAGTGGAATATAAGATAACATTTCCTGGAACAAAACAGTCAGAATAGTGGTAGTTTCCTTGGTGGCTCAAAGTTTACGGTACACAGTGGATTCGTGTCATGGTTGCTTGACAGTTTCTGTGTGGGACGTGGTTGCAGTCATTTTAAAACTGTGACATTCCAGAATGGATCAATTGTAAATAGCCCTCAAGATGGCTTTTCCTTAAGATTTTAGAGCACACATAACTTAAATGTAAAATGCAGTGGAGGTTACCACTCTTATAACCTTTTCCCAGAGAATGGTCTGGAAAATGTCAAGGTTCACCCATGGATCAATAATTGAGGATGCTGATTGTCCCCTGTCCGCCTCTCTCCATCCCCTGAGGCCCTATAACATGCCGTACTCCAATACTGGTCAGTAAGCCCAAACACCGATTTGTTTGCACTGTCCTATTTCTGTTCACCTACCTGGTGCCAGAGTGCCACTTTATGACACGGGACAGTGCATCCTGCTTTTTGCAACCTGTAGATGACGCATCACTCAACCTATGATTCAAAAGAGAGACCATTTAGCTTGTTTGGCTGACATTGAGAGAGAGAAAATTAAAGCTGTCAATCAGAGTTATAAATTCTGATTGATAGTGTGATGTCATGCCATACTATTTAGTTTTCAAAAAATATTTGAGGCCTATAACCAAGAAGACCAATGGGAAAGAGAAAAGAGCGATCATCCCCAGTACCTTGAACATAGGACACCGCCAAAATGTAAGATGAGGGAAGCTGCATCCAAGTACAGAGACAAAGGAAAAGGAAAACCACAATCACAGTTCATGAAAGACCCAATCAAATATATTAAGGCTAAAATACGATTCATGACCCCTTAGGATAAAAATGTATGATATTCTATTTCGGAACAGATAGAATTGTACAAACAGATGATGGCATCATTTGGATTGAAGAATAATCAAAAATACCTAGATTTTGTAAAAACGTATGTTTTCTTGCGAGTTTTCTTCTTTCTTTGCAAACAAACACCTGCCCCGGTCTCAATTAAGGTAGTTGAGGTGAATAGTACTCCTCAGTTGGACTTAGAGATGGGGGGCCAAAACATATTCCTCTACAGTTAGGCTCCTAACAGACAGAGAAGACCCTCTGTTCAGACCCAGCCAACAAGACCACCAACGGGCATGCAAAATACTGTTCCCACAAAACCAGAGACTTCCATTAGTCCACAGTATTGAGGCTATGCAGGCTCAAAGCCTATGCTAGTGTATTAGTATGTTCCTACTTCAGAGAGAAATGCTCAGAAATTCCAGGAGAAATTCAAGTCAGAAAATGTGCAGAGAGAGAAACCGATCACCACCTACTAAGACTAAATATCAGGAAAATGACCCTCCTCCTCTTCTTAGGTTCCAGGATAACAGATGCCAGTATCAGGGTAAGTTGAAATCCAACAATACATACAACAATAGTTCTCAGAATTATCAGAACTATTCCCCTAGAAGAGACAGTTACCTTTCCAGAGAAGAACATAGATATAACCAGAGAAAACCTCATAGTTCGGAGAGTGGATACGGATATTCACAACTTGAGCAAAATGTCAAGCAATTAACCAAGAACATTGGCCAAATCACGAGATCTCAACATTTGAAATCCGGATTCTAATGCTCATAGAATCCTTGTCCAGAATGAATTGACAGGTCAAGTTGGACAATGACAAAAGGAAATAGTCTCAGTTCAAAATGCACAAGGTGAAGGGGAATGGGGGTAGACGATAGAAAATATATGTCAAGCCTCTTTTAACTAATGCACAAATATCCATGAGCTTGCTGAAAAATTGGCAAAGGCCAATGGTGAACCTTCTTAATTGCTTGAAATAATACCAGAGGCACATTAAAAAGTGAAGTGAAGGGAGGAGAAACATGTGAGAATTACTTTTGTAAAAGAAGAGAACTCTGTGGAGATGAGACTCACCGTTGCTTCTTTCCCAGATGTAATGCCTCCAACAAAAGTTCAGAGAATCAGAGTTAAAAGAAGTGCGGCATGGAACCTAATGAAAATAAAGAGAGTAAAAAGGAAACCCTTAAATGGAACACCCAAGATGAACAAAATCAACATTCTTTTACAGAAACCCCAAAACAAAAGGATTTTCCTTCCTCTTCAGGTTTTTCTAGGCATAGCAGTTCAATCAGTAGCTGCATCCCAGTACCTACGTAAATGGGGGAAGTTCCCATCCCGTTTGTAAATTATTATATAATGGTTCTTTTTTATTTTCATTCCTAAAGAGTTCTTTACCAACTCATTTGAACATGACCTTGAGGAGAAGACCCCTAAGAGGGCTGCCCCAACCCAAAACAGTCCAAATTATCCACTAATTCACACTTTCTCTATAGGTTTGAGATGAGAGATGAAAGATTAAAGGTTTTTCTTGCCTATCCAAGTCAGGCAAAGTGTGACTTATCAGCTCTCATAGATACAGGATCTCAGATAAACTTGATATCTAGAGCAGGTGCTTGAAACTCTGAAACCAAGAAGAGTGAAAGGTCACTGTATCACCCTCAAACCTCTCTTTGAAGATTTGCATAACTTCGATGGGGAAGAGATTCCAGTATATGGGTTACTGAATTCGAAAAAGCAAAATTGAGTGACATGGACTCACACATCTGGTGATAGTCGTGGTGCCCCGGGAACACCTGCTTTTCTCTGAAACGATTTACTACAGAGACTTTCACTTCTGACATATTGCGTATAACTATTGTTCTGGACCAAGACTCACCGCCCGATCAAACTAAAGAGGATTGCATGTTAGTTTGAATGGCATTGGTCATTTTATTGAAAAACATTGTGACCAAGTGGAGATTCACTTCCAAAATAATGAACTCTCAGACATCACTATCAGATCTGAGAAAGAACAAGATGAAAGTGAAGGGACTCAAACAGAACTTTTGAGAATAAATATTTCTCTAAATAAAAAGTGGTTGTACACTTTCGAGGGAAACACACTGAAATGTTAGGTGCGGCTAACCTCCTGTCCCAATCAAGATCAACCCGAGGATAACTCAGGAGACAAAATCAGCAGTTTTGCTCCACTACAATGAAAAGGAGAACTCATATTCTTTCCTATTAAACTCAAAGAAGGTAAGGAAATAATTCTCTCAAAGTTTGCTTAACTCAGGAAAGATGTTTCATCAGTGAAAGATAGGTTAGGAAATTACAAAAAACTCATACGATTCCCTTATTTAATCTGATAGATGAATGGAAATCTGGACTTGATGCAGTCGATTCAAAACATATGATTAGCAGCAGGCGCATGCTGGAGATTCAAATTGAAAATACAATGGTAAATCATCATTATTGGGTAATGAGATATGTCATTTCAGATTTTTATATCGGCAAAGGCATGCTACATTGATTAATAACATTTGGATTATATAAATAACAAGTCTGGTCCACGATAATCTATAAAAGGCATTTTGTTCTGCTCAATTGCTGCCTTATGCTGCTGAAGTTCAGAAGTCTCAATTCAAGGTTTTTTGGGGAAATCTACCATTGCTCACTTAAGAACTTTGAGACTGGGAGCACATCCATTACAAGTGGGCCTGACAGAAGTCCACCCTGAGGCTGCTGTGCTTGCCTCCCACTGGTGTAACGGGGGCCCACGCAGCACCCGCAGTGATGGGGGCCCCACCAGCACATGTCCTGGGAGGGGGCCCCACTTGGACAAAAAACAAAGAAAAATATTTTTTTCTTAAAAAAAATATATATTTTTTCATTTTTTATTTCACTTTGCATACATAAAGAAATTATTTATGTAACAGAAATAATGTCTTTGTGAAGGCAGAGTGACTACAAAAAGAAACTTTCTTTTTGAAGTGAGAGGGATCCCCCACCCCATGCAATGGAAGACCCTAGGCTGGAGGCCTCCATGTCATGGGGTGGGGAAATCCTATGACTTCAAAAAGAAACGGTGGGCCTCATTATGAGTTTGCCGGTCCGGAAACAACATTACCAGTAAGCTTGCCGGTACCGTTGTTTCTGTACTGGGAAACTACGAGTTCTGCGAGCGGGTGACGTTCAGCCCGCCAGGTCTGACCTGGCGGGCGGAACGGCACCGGAATTCAGAACTCAACGGATGCACCGACACCATTCATGAATGGTGCCAGAGCATCTGGCCTCCCCATTCCCATTGACTCCAATGGGACTGAAATGGGAATGGGGAGTCATATTTTCTGGTGCCCAGGAATGGCAATTACTGGGTCCGTCGGGGCTGTAAAGCACTGGTAATTGCCCATTCCCGGGCACCGGAAAATTAATCACTCCGGCGGCAGCCGTGATGGTATTTACTGGCACGGATATCGCCAGGGTCATAATGACCCCCAGTATCTTTTTGAAGTCCTCTGCATTCATAAAGAAATTCGTTAAGGTTCAGTCCTTAAAGGAAATGATTTCTTTATGAAGTCAATGTTACTTCAAAAAGAAACAATTTCTTTTCGAAGTAATAGGGCTCCCCTTAACCCCATGATGGGTGTGTGTGAGTGTATGGTGATTGGGTGCACACATAAATGTATGGGTGGGTGCCTGGATGTGTGTGCCTGTATGGTGAAAGGGTGCACATTTAAATGTATAGGTGGCTGCCTGTGTGAGTGTATAGTGAAGTGTGCACACTTAAATGTATGGGTGAGTGCCTGGGTGTGTGTGCCTGTATGGTGAAAGGGTGCACACTTAAATGTACGGGTGGCTGCCTGGGTGTGCCTGTATGGTTAAAGAGTGCACGCTTAAATGTATGGATGGCTGGGTGTGCATGTGTTTATATTGTGAATGGTGTGTGTGCTTGTGTTCGGGGGTGCAACAAAACGTACATTTCGGGGGCTAACCCTTCAAATGTTGGGAGAGGAACTAACTTCACAGGCGGTGGGGGAGGATCAAACTTATTTGTGTGGAGGGATCCAATTTCTTTACGCATTTTGATGAGACTATTCTAGTGCAGCTTCAATGTAACACACAGTTAACTCTCTCCCACTTATGGACTGCTACGAGAAATGAGTGGTCTCCTGTTCCCTCTCTACCCTTTCCAATCACTCCTCTGGCATGAAAGTACTAAACCCATATCACGATTTCAATTGGCTAAAAAATGGGACTTTTGAATGCAGGTACTAACAGTGAAATGCTTTATGTTAGTAATTGCTGGGCTCTTGTTAACAGCAAAACCCAGGTGCTGCTTAACATCTTTGTCCTGTTCTGTCCGGCAACTGCTCTGAAGGTCAGCCAGGTCGAGTCAACATAGCTCAACATTTTGGTGGGTGGGGAGTGCTGAATCCCAGTCAACTCAATAGTGTTGCACCACTACTTGTGTTTAATGCCTTGATTACTTATTGCTATCTTCATTACTCCTAGCCCTATTCTTCCTCGTCCCACTACTTGTGCATGAGGCACTCTGCCTCATACACAAGTATTGGGATGAGGTAGAGGAACATGGACTTAGCTACATGTAATCTTCTTTACTCCTAGTCCCACTCTTCCTCGTCCCAGTACTTATCTATGAGTGAAGGAGCCTCATATGTAAGCTCTGGGACAAGGAAGAGGGGCGTGTAAGTAATTCTGGGCCAGGAAGCTGATACTGGAGGTTGGGGTAGGGTAGGGGTGCGAGGGAGAGGCGATGTTTGTGGGGGGGAGGGATTGTGTGACAAATCATAATGGTTGTCGATGTCCAGTCTAAGCAGGCATGATATGTGGTATTAGTGCTAGAGAGGCATTTTGGTGCAGCCAGTCTAGTTATTCCTCAGTTTGGTATGACTCGGTGCTGCCAGACTAGTCGTTTCTTACCGGGGCTTGTATATTTTTCTGGTAATCTGTGATAAAATGATATTATATAAATAATTTATAACGCGCCTGTACACAAGTGTTTCTAGGCACTACAAGACACGGCAGGGAAGGTAGATGGAGGACAAGACAAACGCAGCAATTCTCTGAGTAAGTGCAGCCAGGGCAGTGCAGCTCTGAGTAGTGCAAGGAGAATAAGGGACTGTAGGGTTACAGTTAAAGCCCCTGAGTGTGTGGTAGGCCCAGAGGCAGTGCGGGGGTGACGGATCAAGAAAGAGGCTGGACACAGTGAGGGTAGCCCAGCAACCAGTCAGTACAGCAGACAGATAGGTCAGGTAGGCCGAGAAGGGAGGGAGAAGAGGAAAGTTTTGAGCTGCTTCCAGATTTTCAAGTGGTCCGGCTCAAGTTAGAGAGGAACAGGGAGGCCTTTCCAGAGGGAGGCACCTGCATAGGAGAGAGATCTACCCCTCCTCCCCCACTCTCTGCCTGGGGAAGTGTCTAACCCTTAGAGAGTTGGAGGTACCTGAGCGAAGGGCTTGAGAAGGAAGGTATTTTGGAAGAGAGTGATAGATGTAGTGTAGGCCCTGGGCCAGAAAGCTGTGTGGACAATGCAATGAGTCTTGAAATTGATCCTGGCAACAACCGGGAGCCAGTGGAGAGATTTCAGGGCTAGAGAGATATGATCCCTGGGCTTGAGGCCAAGCATAAGTCTTGCAGTCCTGTTCTGGATTCGTTGCAGAGGGCAGAGGGCAGAGAGTGAAGGAAGGCAGGTTGAGAAAGAGGCTGTTGCAGTAGTCCAGCATAGAGAGAACCAGGGCTCTGGAGACAGTGAGCTTCTGGGGGAAAGTGAGAAAGGGAAGAGTCCCTTTTAGGAGGAGCAGCTGGTAGTGGGACTTCTTTGCGATGTCCGAGATGTGAGGAGAGAAAGAGAGAGTGGAGTCAAAGATGACAACCAAGTTTTTTGCCACTCTGGAAGGCGAAACAAGGGGGCCCTAGGGGGCAGAGAGAGCGCGAAAGGGAAAACAGGGACAGGGATCACAATGAGAAGGATCTCCATCTTACTGGCATTAAGGAGGGGGAGATCTGTGGATGCGCACCAATCCTGAATCACGGATAGACAGTCAGGAATAAGAGAGAAAGAGGAGTCTGAGGGGAGCCTGAAGGAAAGCTGAGTGTCACCTGCATAAGAGGAGAAGGTAGAGATCAGGTGGGCCAAAGGGGCCAAGAAGAGGTTGAAAAACCAGAGTGAGAGGATGGAGCCCTGGTGAACACCACAGGTATAGAGAGATGTGGCGGAGAGAAAGGGACCAAGGTGCACCTGGGAGGGACAGTCCAAGAGGAAGGAGGTCAGCCACTCAAGGGCCTGATCCATGAGGCCCAGTTTCTCATGGATTTGATTAATCAGGGTGGCGTGGTTGACCGTGTCGAAAGAGGCAATATCAAGGAGGATGAGGGCAGAAGGAATGTTGTAATCAAGGTTAGAGATCAGATCTTCACAGGTGTTCAGGAGAACAGTTTCCATGCCTATGGCAGCTCTGGAGCCAGACTGATGGTGATGGAGACAACCAACAGATTCAGTGTGGAGAGTAAGCTGGAAGATGGTCAGTTATTTTCCAACAATTTGCCCAGGAAAGGGGTGATGGATATTGGGCGATAGTTTTCCAGGCAGGCAGGAAAGGCAGACTGCTTCTTGAGGAGTGGGTGCACAAGGGAGTGCTTAAGGGGAGAGGGGAGCATTCCAGTGGTGAAAGAGTGATTACAGAAATCAGCCAAGACTGGAGCGAGGGTGTCAATATGGTCCTTGATGGTTCTAGAGGAGCAGGGGAGCACCTGTTTGGACAACACATTCAAAGATCGGATTTGTCTAGAAACCTCATCAGGTATTGTCAGAGAGAAAGAGAAGAAAGGAGGAAGAGAAATAGAGCTGGCCAATGGGGGGTCAAGAGAGGAAGAGGGAGAGCAAGAGGAGATGGGGGACTGGATGTCTTTGGTTTTAGCAGATAAGTGAGAGAACAGAGCCATACAGAGGGCCTGGGAGGGAACAGGAGAGGTAAAGACCGCAACAGGATTGACTAGTTACTTACACATTTTAAAGAGTTTGGGCGTGTTGTTAGAAGCCACAGAGACGCAGGCTTGAATGTGTGTTCTCTTCTTGATGAGTATTATTGCTTCGACTGGCATTTTGGTGCAACCAGTCCAGGTATGTCTGAATGTGGCCTGGCATGCTTTACTGTAATTTTATTACACTGGTCTACATTGTGTAGCCAGTTGGGCATGTTTTCATTGTGGCATGGCATTTTTAATAGCAAAGTATTAATGTTCCTGTGCACTGTTGGTCACTTTCATGTATTGGATTGGTGTTACCCTACAAAACCATTGCAAACACTCTGGGCCTCATTACGACCCTGGCGGTCCGGAAATAACGGTGGCGGTAAACCCGCCGCCACCGTTGTTTCCAGACCGCCTGATCCCGACCCCTGCAGGCGGGAGGTGATGTTCCCGCCAGGTCTGACCTGGCGGGTTTAACACCTCCCGCATGCAGGCGGACGAGGAAACACCGGCAGCATTACGAGATGCTGCCGGTGTTTCCATGATCCCGATTCCCATTGAGTCCCGTAGGACTCAATGGGAATGGGGATTTACACCATTCCGCCTCCGTGATTCCCAGAAAACCGGGGTTGTAATGCCCCGGTAATTCCGGGAATCACAGAGGCGGAATGGTAATACGAGTCCGGCGGTAACCGGGCGGGTTTACCGCCGCGGTTACCGCCGGACTCGTAATGAGGCCCTCTGGCTTTTTAGACAATTCTTCTCAGAAAGTGTGCTGTATATTGCATTAAAACACATATTTATATCTTTCTCCTAGTGCAGTGTGTGGCATATCCCTTCAACAGCACATTCACATGTATTACGCAAGCATGATAATCTAGGCCGGCCCAGAGTGTGGCACAACCCGTGATTTGTTGCTGAGTTGTGCTGAGTTTTGTGTTACGCCACTGTTACCTCCCTTTTTCCTTTAGTTAGTATAGTCAAAAGGGACGGTTAGTGATTAGGTTTTAGACAGAAGACTTTTACTTCCGACTTGACGTGCACCCTTAGTTTTTGCTTTGCTTGGTAGCAAACTCCCCTCATAGCAAAAGGGATAGGTAGGCATTTTACTTTTAGTTTGAATAAAACCCCTTTGAACATGTCAATATCTTGTCCCACTCCTTCTTCTGGTTGGACACAAGGCTGAATCAGAGGCTGTGAAAGAACTGAAACAACTGAAAAGAAGTTTATCCCAAGATCCATGCTTGGCTTATCCCACTAAAAATGAGTTCTTCCTGGAACAGGATTCTTCGAAACATACTTAACTGTGGTCTTATATCAGACACATGATCAGGTTAAAGTGATTTCATATTCAAGCAAAACTTTATCACCAACGAATGTGAGAAATCAATCCTTGCAATGTAATGGGCATTGAAAAAACGACCTCCTCTTGATCCATGGGGAACATTCAATAGTTGAGACGTCCCACCAGCCTCTACAATATTTGCAGCACGACTGGACATGAATTGGCAATGTCTCTAATTCTAGTATTACTTCCTGGATTTTTTCAATGCAGGGCGACCCTGTAGAAATTAGATGTGGTCAGAATAATAAGTCCAATGGCATAAGGATTAAGTGATCTAAACTATTGTGTCCAAGACATTTATTTAAGGGATGAAAAACATGAAACAACTGATAATATGGAGGCATATATAGCTTCTCCTCATTAGGTGTATGACAGGAAATAGCTTTAATTCATGTGGATGGATGTTCATACCATTTTAAAGAAACATATGAGAAAGAGTTGGTAGTTGACATCCCTGAACCTTCAATGGTTTTAAATGTTTTCTCAGGAGCAGTCAGGTGGAAGAACGTATGGCCACATGTAAAGTTGTTGTCACTACTATAGATCCCAAAAAGGAATGCAAAGATGCACACCTAACTTTAATCATTTAAAAAAGAAAGAGAATATAAAAGTTTATTTTGTATTTTTATGAGCACTTTGACATTTCTTTGTATTAGGTACTGCACTCAGTCTGTTCGTGTTTAAGTTACACACCTACTTGTATCCCCTTAAATTGGAATAAGAGCTGGAAGATTAGTTGTTGCTCATGTGATGATGAGAATTAAGTCAAGTAATGAGTAGATTAAAATTAATAAATATTTGTCTACGAATACACCCATTTAATTTGATCAGTAGAAAAATGGTCTTGCCTCAGCATCTGTTTTACTAAACACATGAGCATACATTTATCCAAGTCTCTATCGCTCATGAATATGTGGACAACTTAAGGAAGCATCTTTAACGTGCTTTTGCCTATGCATAGATGAACCACCTGCAGACATTCAAAAAGCAGTACAAGGTAGGTGACCGAGTTTCGCCTGAGATCATACATAGGATCTCCTTGTTATATACAAGATCAAGATTCCAAAAGGGGAACAGAAACAAGAACATTTTGTCCATGTTAACCTGCTAAAACCATGTTATCCCTACAATGCCCTTCATCGGATTGAGTAATCAGTTCCTTCTCCCAATAGTGTTTGGGAGGATAGCTCAGCGGCAACCTGCTTGCCTTGGCAGCAAGACAACACAGAGCACCACCGGTCTGATCCCTGAGTCCACCCTTAGAAACCTCTGGGTATTAAGCACGTTATTAATAACCTATCATATCAATCAGATAAGTTCTAACTAGGAAAAGGAATCTGCATGAAGGTGTGAGTATGAATGACTTGACTGGAAGGATGAGTGGGTAAGTCATGTTATATAAATAATGTTGTAGCATTATGTAACGTAGAGGGGACAATAAAGGATTGAAGGGGGCATAACATAACTGCAAATGGAGCCCATTGTGTTTTGGTGGCTGAGATCCATTACGTTTACGCTTTAACGCAAACAGGTCCCCACCACCAAATGTTTGTCACGTGCACTGCAGGGTGCAAATGTAAAGGGCAAAAGACGGCATACAAGCACCTTTTCCCTTCACAATTGCACTACGCTGTGCAAAGTTAATATATGCTGCCTGCCATGCTGGCATGTGAGCACTGCTCACTGACGAGGCCCAACCAGGCCGAAACATGTGTTTCTGGGGTTGCTGTTGGTACTCTTGTTCAGAAGAGAATTGCCAGGTATTTCGGTGCTGGACTGCCCTTGGGCAGAACAAAGACTGATATGTAGTGGACATTTCTCTTCTGTGAAAGGATGGTGAGCTAAATACTCTGGTTGAGTCTCTAACCCAGGATATAGGCCAGTACTGGAGAAACTCCTGGAACCCCCTTGTTTTTGCATATTAAGTAGCTTTGAGCTTTCACCCTAAGTTACTAGGGTAAGCCAGACGTGGAACCCTTGCTTACTGTTCTTATAGAGGCACAGTTCCATCTCACTGATGAGGCCCAACCAGGCCAAAATATGTGTCTGGGATTACTGTTGGTACTCTTGTTCAGAAGAGAATTGCCAGGCATTTCGGTGCTGGACTGCCCTTGGTTGAGTCTCTAAACCGGAATATAGACCGGTAATGCAGAAACTCCCAGAACCCCCCTTGTTTTTGCATGTGAGCACTGCTTGCCATGATCACATGGCTTTTAGCACTCGAACTTATAATGAAACCCTCCCTGACATGCTCCATTTCAACTGGGAACACTGCTTACCATGCTTGCATCGTAAGCAGTGTTCCAAATTGAAATGAAACCCTCCTGACATGCAAGCATTTTGGGGAGGGTTTTATTTTAATTGTACACCCTCCCTGCCACGATTGCATGGCAGGGACCGTGCATACTGTATCTCTATGTGGTCTGCCTGCTTTATGCTGCTGCATAAAGCAGGTAGACCCCATAGGGAGCTCCAGCATTTGCACCGGCATGAAAATCCATGCTGGTGCAGATGCTGGAGCATTTGTATGGTAGCGAAGAAGGGAGTGGTGGAAATGCAAGTTGCGTTCCGCCCCTCCTCTCCACCATAAAAATGCTTGAAAATGGGGTGTGACGTGAATGAAAGGCATTGCAGCCTTACTCAAGACTTTTACACCTTTCATTAACATTACACCCCCAACTAACATGAGTACTATTATATACTAAACCAGCCTTTCTACCCCTTTCTTTAATGGCTAATAGAACATTCCTTCCAGCCTCTCAGATCAAGGATGGGCTAAAGAAAAGGGCCCAGGAGAAAGCCGGTCAATTGCACTTTCCAATAAAGGAAAAAGGGTTGGGAATCCGAATATCCCTGCCTGAACAGAAAAGCATGTAACCAAGTCGTAATGATGGGAGCTGAGGCCAATCTAAGGATCCTCTTTCAGGCCTGGTATGAACCCTATGTTGGGAAAAGGAAGATTTCAAAGCAAGAAGCCGTGATCCCCGAACCTTTGTCCTTCTCCTGGAGAAGTTAGTTCTGGAAGGGGTGCAGGTTAAGACAAATACAAGTGATTATTACAAAACAGAACATGTGTAGCTTATAACAGAATATAAAGCGAGATGTGGAAATACCTTACAAACTGTTTGGGATTTTACACTCACCAGAAATATTTATGGAAGCAAGCCAAGAAACCAAAATAATGCCGTTTGCAGTCAAATGATCCAACGCCTTAGCGTCCAAATTGTATTTACCAGCAAAAGAGCCCAATCTGAGCTATAGAAATATTCAGCTGTGAAACTAGAAAAGTCAAATAACTGAATTCTGAATGTGATGGGCTTTGAAGTGCTAGGCAAATAGCAAACTGCATCATGACTTTACTGTTTTAAAGACACAAATGTAAGTTGTGAATATATTGAAATAGTGTTTGATCATTGTAAGGCCAGAATGACACATGAATGGATTCAGACTGATATATTATACAATGACCTTGATTTTGATTTGAAAGGCCCCATTTTTTGTAAATGGAAACTGTTTTTGTTTTGTACCAGGGTTATTGCAAACTGAGCGATGTTCTACCTCAGGGAAAAAAAGGCCTAGTAAAAGCATTTCAAGCTGAGCTAGAAATGTGCTTATTCAGGAGATAAATATAGGTTATTTGCAACCAGACTTACTTAATAGCTTCAAACAGAAATACATATGTTAGGTCCCACCTCTGGACCCTGTCCTCTGTGCATCCTGCCACATGGCTGGAGATATAGAATAGCAAATACTTTCAGGCCTGTGATAATATCTCATCACTCATGAGGCCCATGGCACGAGATTGGATTCCCAGGACAAATGCAAAAATGTGCCTGGACTTGTGGGAACCTCCCATAAGGACTGGTGTAACTGCTGAAGTGCTGGGGTTCCCTACATGAAAATTCAGGGCATGGCACTAGCGTGTATTAATTTGTTAAAGCAAATGAACACACATTGTATTTTTTTGATTCTACCATTAACAACAAAATCAGAATAACTTAACATCCGTACCACAAAGACACATGAGACCAATTGTGCAGCGATTGTTTGAGTCCCCTCTTTCCACAAGTATGAACATTAATACACTTATTTTAAAAATCAATAACTCCAGAAATGCATATGCCACAGACCCATATAATATGTATCTGCATGCAGGGCAACCCACAAAGTCTAACGTGTTTTAACGTATTTATTAATTAAATTATCACATTCATGTAAAAAGTTGCAGGGACAAAATCAGCTACCTACATGGCTTGGAGGGATTTTACCCTCCAACCTTTCTTAAGTCACAAAACTAGAAGTTAATAGCCGACCTCTCAAGTCATAAGAATAGGAGTGAATAGTTCCCTCCTCTTAGGTCACAAGATGAGGGTGTGGGAGGGGGGGTGAAATATAAATGAGCCTGCTCAGAGATAGGAAGATGATTATTAATAATGTTTACCGAAGGATATGCCTGGGTGGCTGGAATGATACCAACAGCACTGCTGGATGTCTATGAAAGATGCAGAGGATCCCTATTTTAAAGAAGATGAGAACTCCAAATTGGAGCCTGGCCACAGCAGTTTAAAGGACCTTGCAGACTGAGGAAATCCAAACTGAGAGGTTCCAGGCTGATTGCAAAAATAGAAAACAATATTGGAATGTAAGCATTATGCCCCAATGTAAATTAGGATTGCTCCATAGTCCTTTCAGGGTAACTCCCCTAGAGTGACCATGGCATGGGTGCAACAAAGGAGATGCTAGCTTTAAAGAGACACAGGTCTAGTGTCAGACACAAATGTAGTGTGCTTTACATTGTAGTGAAGTCTATATTGAGGATTACATTGGCATATAATACTAAATGCATATTGTATTGAGAGTGCGATGAAAAACTTGCATTTAGTGTAAAATTAAGCTAAATGAAAATAGAATCCATGTTTTCCTGGTTGCATTGTGAGTGATTTGGTTGATAAAGTAATCATGAAACTGTATTGCGTGGCAGAACATTATTAACAATTACTGTAGATGGGATCCTAATCATTGAATAGATATTGTGAAGGAAAGTAGCTTAAAGGATTTATTTCTATTCACAGAACATTGTGCACGTGTAAAACCCTTATATTGAAATGTACAAGAGGACCCATATGTGAAGAGAAAGGGGAGGGGTATCTGCATGCATTCAAACAAATCTGGAAACATTCTCTTGCGTTGGGTGGGTAAACCAAGGTTGTGTACACTCACCGAGAGTCTTGTTTTCTTCAACTAAACCTTTAGGAGTCAGGTGAAAGTTGGTCTTGTCTACATTTAAATCACCCGCACACAGCTTATGCATTCAAAATCCCACATTCATATAGGGGTGACAAGTGGGGTGAATGTGTGCATAAAAATGCCATTTGTCTGAGTAACATTTCTCTGATACCTTGTTTTGATATTGATGAAAATGTAACGTTTTTGAAGAATGTTGCAATGGTTGATAAAAATGCTGTATAAATACATGTGCACACACGGGCAAATAAGTGCCAATGTTATCATTCAAGTAGAATGTGTTGCTTGAATAGAAACAATCATAGAAGGAGTGGCTGTGTATTTGTGTATTGACAATAGGGAGATGTCCAGCAAGCAGGTCAATTTCTGCTGGCAATGGTTGAGATTCATGCAGACATGGCAATGTAATTTGTGTGCACAAGCTGTCTGTAATTGAGTAATTTTCTGGTGGCTTCCCATGCATACAACTGGAGACCACTTTTGTTTGGATTTATGGGCTCCTGTTTTCTCTCCAGCTTTTGATTTTGTTTATATGATACAATTTGGAGGGTGCTTGTGATGGTTAGCCTGCTCTTCTTTATACGTTAATGGGAGAAACCGCTTTGGTTATGGCATAAGGCCCATGCCACCTAGCTAAAATTTTGTTTTGTGTATTCGGCAGCAGGACCATTACCTAGTCCCCCACTTGAAAAGTCTGTAGCCTGGTTTCCCTAATGTATGATTTTCTTGTCAACTCTGTGCTTCCTGCAGATGGTTTCTCACCAGTTGGTGGACCTTCTCCATATATTCACAGGTGTTTCTATTCATGGGATGGTCACTGGTTTGCTGACTGTTGGATCCTTCCCAGTGTTCCCTCCGAATTTCCAGTAAATCTTGGGGATTTCACCCGCACACCAGCTCAAAGATAAAGAACCTGGTTGATGACTGTGTCGTTTTTCATACTGTAAACAGAGCCCAAAGAACGATATTGCCCCAATTGAGCCGATCTTCCAAAAACAGCTTCTCAAGGATGCGCTTCAATGTTTTGTTAAACCACTCGAGTAGGCCATAATTACGGGGATGGTAGATGGATGTTCGTAGAGTTTGGATCTTCATTAGTGTCTTGATGTTACTTATCATTCTTGGCATGAAACTTCTCCGATGGTCCATATGAATTTCTGCAGGGAACCCCACTGTTATGAAGAAAAAGATGAGTACCTTGAGGATTACTTAGATGGTGTTACTTTTTTGCATTGGAACAGCCTGTGGGTATCAGCTTGCTTAGTCAGCTATCAACAAGAAGTATGTGTTGCCAGATTTGGATGGCTCTGGGGAGCCGACTACGTCCATGCCGAAACAGAGGAAGGGCAACTCTATAATTGGTAACGGCTTGAGTTGTGCTCTGAGTAATTCAATAGGTTTTGTCTTCTGACAGATTTGGTCACACACACAGACATGCTTGGTCTCAGCATATACCCCTAAGTCAATAAAGCTGGCTGAGCAATGCCTTTTGAATTTTCTTTAGCCCAAGATGCCCTTCCTTCAGATTTGAGTAGGCT
Organism: Ambystoma mexicanum; assembly: GCF_040938575.1. Classification (NCBI taxonomy): domain Eukaryota; kingdom Metazoa; phylum Chordata; class Amphibia; order Caudata; family Ambystomatidae; genus Ambystoma; species Ambystoma mexicanum. Next base: position 669,900,180 of record NC_090924.1, on the reverse strand, counting down.
AGTTCCAGTACGGCTTTCTGAAACTGCTGCAGCACCAATAGTTGCTGATCGTTAATGCCATCTCCTCCTGGGTTCACAGTGACATGATTCAACAGTTCTCTGCTGTCTCTGAAATATTGGGTCATCAGGGTTCTGCTATGAACCTTGAAGGCACCCACTCATACATGTGTCCCAATAATAATACAATATAAGATAACACACCCCGTCAGGGAATGAGACCAAGAGATAAGTTGCAAGGATAACAAAGTTTATATAAAGAATGGCAGCAAAGAACTCTGTGCCCGAGAGCGCTCTGCCAAAAAATACATGGGCAGCAAATTATGAAAGACAATTGCATCCGTGATGACGATTTTCGACTATAATAGATGTGAGGTTGCTGGTGCAAGTATGACGGCGCCTCCTCCATAAGGGATGTCAGGCGCCAATTGGCCATTGCTTCCCAGTCAATCTTGGTGCACGTGGATCAGCTGGGCTCATCTTTGTGGTGAAGGTCAGGGCGAACGTGATAGATAACTAACTAATCTTCGCTAAACAACTGGCAAGCACTAGATCATTGCACAACTGGGGGTACTTTAGAGAGAATAGAATAATATATTAGCATGTCAACCTCAACATTCAGGTCTTCTTTGATACCATAGTTTCCGCTCCCAGGTGCCTCCCCGGGGGGGTTTGATCTACTGTCTACCTTCCCTGGTGCCTCATGGTATGGATGGACGGGTTTTGCTTTTGGGAGGATATACTGCTGCACAGGATCAGGACTGTGGTGGGTGTTCTGGAATTGTCAGTGCGAGGGGGTCAGATGAGTATCAGCATGAAAGGGATTGGGGGTTTGGGGTCGTGATGGTGGACCCTGGCCTTGTGGGGTGGGGGTGAGAGGGCATGGGCAGTTTAGTGGAGATGGATGGGCACTTGTGCTGGGGCCTGTCTCTGTCTCACGCACTGCGGAGAGCACGTCCTTTGGAAAGGATAGTAAATATCTGCAACCGTAAATGGCTGGACTTCCATGAGAACAAGGCTCGCATGAAGTGGGTCTGGGGTGCCGATGGCTTGGGCCCTCTGTGAGAGATGCTGGGGATGGGAGAGCTGTGATTTTACAGAGGGATGATTTTTGGGCTTAGTAAAAAGATGGCGTCTGACCTAATACAAAATTTCTGTTCTGGGCTCTTGGTTCTCCACCTCCTCCTCCTCGTTTGAACTCAATGGAAAAAAACACACTTCATGTTTCCATTGTTCTCCCACTATCCCTTTCCCCCTCTCTGGATTGGTTCTCTGTCCCTGGCCAACCTGACCTTAACTTCATCATCCAGGATGTGTTAAAGGCAGCAAGGTGGTGGGATAGGCACTGCACACTTCCTCCATTTGGGCTATATAACACATGGCCCGGGAAGCTGAATGTCCTTGCTCATGTTTGGTAGCCTTATTCCTTGTGCCCCTAAGGTAAGTCCCATGTTTGCAAAGTTTGGAGTACCTCAATTAAGTCCCTGGTGGTCTATGGCACTCTGAGTCAGCTATGCATGCTAGCCTCTGTAACTCTGCAGCATCGCATGATTTCTCTGTCTGCTACAGGCGGATGATTTTGTTGTGCTCATCACTCTCCATTAGTCTTTCTCTGTTACTGGTGCACCCTTAAATATACTTCCAGAACTATAACTTGTAGGGAGCCAGGAATTAGTCTGGAACACAAGGGGTTCATGGCTTTGATCAAATACATTTATTAAACTAAAAGGGAGTTGGAATGTACCTCTCTCTCTGATCTAAGAGGTGTTTCCCTACTTAAAACCAAAACTTAGGGTCTGTCAATGTCAGAATGTCCAATGTAAAACCATCCTGTGTCCAAATGACTATTTTGGCCCTCACACTCTAAAAATCAACTCAAGGTGATAGGGAAACGTGTCTTCGGCCTTCAATAGTGTACAATTGTTCAAAAAGGAAAAGGCGTAACTCCAAAGCAAATGTTTCAAAAAGATATAATTCCGGTGCGAATTACGGTGTAAATTGCAGTCTGCGGCAGTCCTCTTCGAGTCTGCTTTCACTGGCTACTACTTACTGCTTGTGGGAGGACCCACTTGAACCTTTGAAGTACCCTACTGACCGCGGAGCGGACCGCGGTGCGAATTGCGGTGTAAATTGCAGTCTCTGCTTTCACTGGCTACTACTTTCTGCTTGTGGAAGGACCCACTTGAACATTTGAAGTACCCTACTGACCGCGGAGCGGACCGCGGTGCGAATTGCAGTGTAAATTGCAGTCTGCGGCAGTCCTCTTCGAGTCTGCTTTCACTGGCTACTACTTTCTGCTTGTGGGAGGACCCACTTGAACATTTGAAGTACCCTACTGACCGTGGAGCGGACCGCGGTGCGAATTGCGGTGTAAATTGCAGTCTGCGGCAGTCCGCGGTGCAGCGAGCCGGGCCGAGACAATGGAAGCCCGAGGGGGGGAGTCAAACCCCTCGCAGTCGGAGGCAGGCTTGCGGCAGGCCCGCAGACCCCGTACACGCCCACCTACGGAGGAAGGCATGCAGTTAAGAAGCTCAAAAAAACTCACGGACATGGACAGACACATGGCTCACAAGCCTTTAGCAGAAATGGAAGAGGGCAAAAGGTGGGCCGAAACAGATGAAAGGCTTTCTCCCCCGACTCCCTGCCTTCCCAAGAAAACTACTCTGCAGCTTGTCGAGAAACCGGGAGTGCGTCTTGGAGGAGAGGCCCTACTGGAGGATCCAGGTAAGGAGCGGTTCCAGGGAGAAATGCATGGGGCGGGGGGGGAGGAGGATCGGGTGCTGGTTGATGAAGCGCCCCGCTCCCTTTACCCCACCGCTTCTGTAGCCCTTATCGCTATAGACGAGGGAACTACACGGCAGTCCGTCTCATTGGGGGGGAAGGGGCCAAGGTTGCCTTGGCAAATGTGTCGCCCGTGTCGCCCTTGCCCACCCCAAACCGATCAGAAGTGTGCATCCAGCTACACCCCCGCCCGTCCTTATCTGGGGCGGGGGCGGGGGCGTTCCATGAGCATTGGGAAGCTCAGCAAAGCTTCACCGAGGATTCGGTTATGTCTACAGAAACATCATCTTGCCAAACCAGCCCAAAGAGCCCCCAAAGTTGGTCACCAAATCTTCGACCACTAAAAATAAACCAGAGCTCCTCTAACCAGCGTTTGCTAAAAATAAAGACAGCTCCTGCTCGAAGAAAGCGTTGTGTCCATCTCCGCCAAAAATCAGGAAAAAAAGTGTTGCACACCCTAAGCTTAAAAACGCCAAATCGACCGACAAGTCCTACAACGGCTCCCTCAAAGGGTGCAACAAAAATCATAGCAGCTAGCTCGCCTGTAAAAAACTTCTTCGCCAAATTCCGCAAACGGAAAGACACAACACCAAAAGAACTCTCAGATGCAGAAATTCTGAAAGCTGTCCTCGAACAGGCTGCTCCTCAAATAGGAACGTTGAATCAACAACGTGCAGCCGAGGTTCCAGCAATGGACTAGGAGGGTGGCACCACGCCCGGGACTTCTCCCTCACCAGTCATCAGGTGGCACTTTGGATCTCAAAGACCACCTGACCACTTTCAGCAGTTTGTACCAAACCCAACCCTCTGGCCAATAGTGAAGAGAGGTCCGGTGACCCCCACAGCTCTACCATTGAAAATCACAGGAGAAAAGACTATGGGCCCAAAGACAGTCTTCTCTTTTGTCCCCTCTCCTTCCATCGCCGTCGTCAATCAAACTGTCTTGCCGCAATCTCCTGAAATAACTAGCTCGAACACTGCTACCCCTCACTTGGAAACTGGGACCGTGCCCCTAATACACCTGGAGAATGGGCGTGGGGGAGACAAGCAGGCCGTAAATACAGGCACAGAACCAGATAGCGAAGTCCTATCTCTTGCCCCAGTGCCAAGTGAGCATTGCCCCACTGGGGTCCACCTGCCAAATGGTTGTGGGGTCAATGAGCGGGCCTTAAATGCAGGCACAGAGCCAGACACCGAAGATTCATCTCTTGCTCCAGCTCCCAGTGTGCACAGCCCTACAGGGGCTCATTTGCCAGTCCAGGTTGACGAGACTGCAGGTTTTAGACCCCCTATTCCGTTAGATCAACCCAGGGGACCTCTCACTCAGAACAGTTCGCGGAGGAGCCAACGGCTAAGTGAACTACCGGCAAATACTCTCAAAGATCCTCCAGAGAAAAAGCCGGACCTGATGTCTATCATGTCTACAGTAACGATTGCTCTTGCTCCGTTCTGTAATTTATATGAATCTATAAACGACACCCTAAAAGATCATACATCAATTGCAGCTTCAATGAACAGCAGGCTGATATTTCTTGAGAGGTATATAAACGCCCTGCACAACAGAACAGAAATAAAACTGTGAGGAAGTACCGACCCAGTCAGAAAACCTTCTTACTTCTCGTACATCACTGGTGACACTTCCACATCCAACAGTCCACCTGAAACTGCTGAAACTAGCTCCCAGACTCCTTTGGTCTGGACGACCAGCAAAAACGAGATCCACTTGGAGCAAAGAGCAGATCAGGCAAAAATAGCCACCCCGATAAAAAAGAAAAGCATACCTGTGGGCAAGAGTACAAACGGTTCCATAAACAAAGAGGTGATTACAATTCAGTCTGATTCGAATGACCAAACCAAAACGGTTTCCTTAGACAGGATCCCCCAACCTCAAATAAAGATTTCTTTAACCCAGCTGTGCGGAATTCAAATAACTCGAAATCAAGCTTGCAGCCGGCCCTCCAAGCAACGGCCACCTCCAACAGTGAGGGGGGGCCCTGTATATGGATCCCGACACAAGTTCAAGCAGGGACCGCGCCTATTAAGGTAAATAACTTGACAACCGAGGCGAAACTTAAGATCAAGCCCATCGGCGCGGCCACAATCCCCAGCTCTGCTCCCATTGACAAAGAAGCTGCCGTGGACTTCGACGCGGATCTAATGAACTTAAGTGTCTATTCAGTATCCGAAACGGCAATAACAGCTCTTCCAATTCATCTTATTGCAGAAAACCGACCCCCAATTTCTAACTCTCGAAGATCGCTGCAAGAAATTGACCGTAAACTCCACCTGGGGCCCAGATGAAAGAAGTGTCTCATGTAGCCAAAAACGAACTAGGGACCAACCAAATACTGAATACATTGCGACATCAGTCTATAAACAAAATAATTCTGAGAAAGTCAATATGCGGTCTCTGTCCCCCGTACGGCCATCTGCAAAATTCAGCAGGGGGAAAGTAAACAAAGATCTTTCAAATAGAAAAGTAAAAACTCAACTTCAAGATCCTGCAGACCCCCACTCAGGAAAAGATAATCTGCAGGGCCAAAAACGCAACGAAAAAGCAAGCTACCGGAAATCGCCCTCCAGATCTATGAAGACTCGCACTTTTAAGTTAGAACAACTTCCTGGCAATAAGAAATACATCATTCTAAACCACGGTTATGTATTAAATCTCTTCAAATGTATCCCGTCCTTGAGGCGTCTGAAAACTGAAGACATTGCGTTGGTTGAGCCGTTCCATGAAGGAAAGCAAGCAACCGCATACCTATACATTCTTTCTACGTCAGCAAAACTCATGATCTCGGACGCTGAAGAACACTTCCTAAAATTGGGGTTTGATCTTCTTAAACTGGACACTAGAGCCCTACATTCAACCAAAAATAAGCGCTATGAATTTACTTCCATAGAAGAGCCCAAAGGTCCAGTCTACCAAGAGCATGACATACAGGAGCACTCTTTACGAAAAACAAAGGACCACCCCCAAAAATACAACTTAAGTGACAAATCTAGGTCACACGCCCCGGGAGTGCAGAGTCAAAGATAATACCGGAGCTCTTGCACTTCTAAATCTTTGCAAGATGAGACATCAAGAAACACAGGGAACAAACAAGTTTAGAAAGACCCGTTAGGTATTAGCCGGTTCCCTAAAGGCCCGTTAGACATCATCGAACGTACGATTCTGCAAGTTCCGAACCAGAGCAGCACATATTCTCCCTTAAAAATGAAGCAGGCATCGCTTGCTCATCTTTGGTCCTGAATTCCAAAGGCTTTACCAATTAGCAGGAAACAATAGCAATGCGCCCGCCTTCTATCGGACGCTGAAACTGCAAGACCTAAGCGGAATGAAAAGCTGGCCCTAGGATCCTGGAATCCTAGGGCCAGCTGGGGTTTTCTCCATTTGACCAAAGAAGGTGACACAAACCTGGGCCAATTTGACGTCCTTTGCATCCAGGAATCATGGATGATGGATAAACCCACTATGGATGGATATACCATAGCTTTTGCCCCTGCCCGAAAAGGGGCTCTTAGCCGCCCCTCGTCCGAACTTTTAACCGCGATCCGCTCAGGTAGCGGGCTACACCTCCTGAAAATTGTATTGTCATCTACGCATTTGCTTGGAACACTACTCCAATGGGAGCAGCACACAGACTCGAAAAAAAGACCTTGGATATTGTTGCTGGGTGTCATAAACGTTTGTTGGAACCCATCAACCATTGATGATAAAACCTTTCTTATCATGGTCAAAAAAGCCATTGATACAATGTTGGTGGACCAGTCAGCGGCAAACGTAATAATATGCGGTGATTTAAATGCTACCTGCTGCCCACAGGAAACGACAGCCGCTCAGCAAACATTTGCGCATAACAGGGAAGCCAGAGGCAAAAAGTGGAAAAACTTAATGTCATCTAGAGCTTTCGTGAATGCAGGCGACCTTTTCCCAAGACCAAACCTTCTGCCTTCCTGGTCGAGAGGAGGATCTTCTGCGGATATTGACCACATCTTTGTTACCAAGCCTCTGGCTGAGCAAGCTGTCTCTTTTGAGGTAATCGCCACAAGTGCGAGTGATCATAATCTGCTATCCTTGAAGTGGAAATCTCTTCACACTGAAAAACCTTCCATGTTGTGCCAAATTGAGTGTAATCAGCAAAGAAACCGTCTGAAACTTTCGGTAAAGTCTTTAGCGATCATCACATCACAATATCTAAGCAAACTTGAACCACGATCAGCTAATGCTGCGGCGATAGTTCCCGATTATCAGCCTCTTTTGGCCCCATTTACATCACAAGCCACAGGGTCAAAACCAATGTCAGGTTATCGAAGCCAGACATACTGCAAGACCGTGGTAGAAAAACGACGGGCCCTAAGGAAACTGAAGCGCCACGCCAAAGCTAATCCCTCGCAAGAAACCCTTGACCAGCTGCGCAAAGTACAATCTGATTACAAATCCTGGGTCTCGCACCATCGTCATACGCTCTATCAGCAGGACGCCAAACTGATGTTGCAGAAAATGAGTCTTCAAAACTCCTGTGAATTCTGGTCCCTGCTCAAACCCGCTACAACACCAATGGTAAAAAGTGTGGCAAATAACATTGGAGAAGAGTCCTGGGTGAATTTCTTTAAAGATCTTTTTAAGTCCCCATCAGCTCTGACTGAAACTGAAGCTGACCTCACAAAGACATCATGGATCGATCTAAGTAACAAAGACGATATAGTAGAGGTCATTCGTAGGCTTAAATCTTCAAGAGCCCCGGGACCGGATGGAGTCACAAACATCGATCTAAAGGCACACCCGGAGGAGTGTTCAGAGCTGATTAGCACGATTTTCAAGCGATGCGCGAACTCAAAATCCATCCCATCTTCCTGGACCACCTCTATAGTAGTCCCCATATTCAAGAAAGGCAGCAAAGAGGACCCTTCGAACTATCGCCCCATAGCGCTTCTCGATGTAATTGGAAAAGTGTTTGGGGCCCTCCTCCTAAAGCAATTCCAGCTCTGGACACAAAATGCTGAGTGTGCGGATCCTTTCCAAACTGGATTCACTAAAAACATCGGGACCTCAGCAAATATTCTGTTTCGGAGCGCATTAAAAAATAAAATCACTGAGGGGGCACCTCGCGTTTTTCTGGCTTTCATTGACCTGGAACAAGCGTTTGACCAGGTCAATAGAACAATTCTATGGAGGAAACTTTGCGAGTGGAACTGCCCACAAGAAATTTTGCAACCAATCTGGGCGCTGCATGAGAACACGAGGATAAGAGTCAGGCTAAACCAAGCGGGCCTGCTATCAAAGGAAATTCCATCAAGCAGAGGGGTGAAGCAGGGCTGTCCTTTAGCGCCCGCTCTTTTTATAGCCTACATGGTGACTTTCAGGCCACCGAATTTTCAATTAGCTCCTTTCCACCAACTATGGGATCCAGAAAAACTACTCGTCTGCTGTATGCCAACAACATGATCCTGATGACCTACAAATTAATGTAGCGAAAACCAAGATCTTGGTACTGGAAAAGTCAAAAAAGACCAAAGAACGCTTGAGTTGGTTCCTAAACGGAACAGCACTGGAAAAGGTTCACTGTTTCAAATATCTTGGTGTGATGCTTGACTGTACAAAAAACAACAAAGCAGCACAGGAAGCTCTCCTGAACAAGGTTTGGAACTTATCTGCACAAGCACAAGCGGTAGACAAAAAATATGGCCGATTCTCACTGGCCCGAATGCTAAGATTCTATCGAGCAAAGGTGGTGCCCTCGCTGTCATATGCGGCAGAGGCCATGCCACAAATCCCAGAGAAACTTTGGATTCGGTTGGAGGGGCTCTTTTGGCACGCCGTTTTAGGCCTTCCGAAGGGTACATCTATGCTGCTGATTCGAAGAGAACTACGCCTTCTCTCGCTGGCAGCGACCATCGAAATCCACAGCTTGATGTTTTATAGGAAAACCCGACTCCCAAACCGACCTATCATTCTGGACATAATTAGGGAGGAAATTGAAGGTGGGAAATGTCCAGCACTGAAAACCTGGGAAACATTGTGTAAAAACAAGCTGAACGAAATCTCGCAATCAGAAGAGGAGCTTACACAGAACCCAACAAAAATAAAAAGGAAACTGGAAGAGTTAGATTGGATAAAAACTCTTGATGGAGCGGCTCAGTTTAAGTCCACCAACCATCTTCCATCTCAACAGACCAAACTGAACACAATTCTGAACTACCTAGCAAAATTCCCTAACAAGTCGGTAAGAAACATCTTTTTGAGGGCTCGTCTCAACCTTTTGGAGACAAACGAAATCAGGGCGATCAGAGGCCAATCCAGCTCAAATAGATGTTGTTTTTGTAAAAATGAAGAAGAGCCCGAAACCCTTCGGCATCTTTTACTGAACTGCCCGGGAACCCAGTCAACTAGCAAAAAATATGTCCGCCCCCACCTGATGGCATCCTACACTCAGGAAGAAGCAATTTGGTGGGAGAGATTAATCAGCAGTGAACAGACGGCCTGGACAATTGCTACAGCCCAAACCCTGAAACAGATTCTTAACGTCAGTCCTGAACTTGATAAGCAGTGATTTGGCCTTCGGACACATTTTCTCTCTCTTTGTTTTCTCCTGTTTTCTTTTGATGTCGCTGTTTGACTCATATGTTATTTCTGACTACTTTATTGTTCTTTCTTGTAAAAATCATTTATTTGATTAAACCAAGTAAATACAAAAAAAAATATATATATATACTTCCAGAACTATAACTTGTAGGGAGCCAGGAATTAGTCTGGAACACAAGGGGTTCATGGCTTTGATCAAATACATTTATTAAACTTAAAGGGAGTTGGAATGTACCTCTCTCTCTGATCTAAGAGGTGTTTCCCTACTTGAAACCAAAACTAAGGGTCTGTCAATGTCAGAATGTCCAATGTAAAACCATCCTCTGTCCAAATTACTATTTTGGCCCTCACACTCTAAAAATCAACTCAAGGTGATAGGGAAACATGTCTTTGGCCTTCAATAGTGTACAATTGTTCAAAAAGGAAAAGGCGTAACTCCAACACAAATGTTTCAGAAAGATATAATTCCTTGTTCCAGAGGGTGATTCCCTTCTCCAGGATTTCTCTTTACTCTGTTTTATATTAAAATAGATCATTTCCTTAAGCTTCTCTTGATCAGCAACACAACTGGTACACAAAACAACTTGGCTGTTATTCATTATCTTGTTAGGATACCTAGTGTACTCTCCTGCCAGGTTTTTCCTCCTCTTTAATATGTTCCCAGAGCTCTTGACTAGTGCTGGTATATCCTTATCAGGATTTCTTTGTGAAATGTATATTACACACTGTTCAGCTTGACAGTGCCTGCTATGCTTTCCTGATGGGGCTTCCTTATATGAGCACCCTTGCAACTTGCATTTGCCTGATTTACTCTCCTGCCAGGATTTTCATATGCACACATGTACCTTGTATTTGCCTGGTATACTCTCCTGCCAGGGCTTTTATATGCACATATTTGTAACTTGCATTCGTCTGGTATACTCTCCTGCCAGGGCTTTTCTTATATGTACTCTGGCACCTCTTAATCTCCCTGGTATACTCTCCTAGACACTCACAAACTAAGCAGTCTCTTATACTTGTTTTATCTTCCCTCGAATCCACCTGGTATACTCTCTTGTCAGGGCTTCTCTCACAGGTGTACTGCATACACTCACAAATGTGACAATCTCTGCTTATTCCTCTTGGCCTGTTTACAAGGTATTTATTTACTTGTTCTTCCTCATGCATTTCATTTAGGATTATTTGGTGTTGACAGTGTTTCCTATACGCTCTAGTGTCTCTGTTTCGCTTGGGTGGGGACTCACCGGTTCTTGTTGGCGTACATTGGTTCTTCTGATGTGAGCCCGCATTGGCCTTACTACAGTGCTTACTGTTTTTGGTTTTTGGCTTCTCTGTGTCTCACGGCTCCTGCTCGCCTATTCCGTGTCTTCCCCAGGCTTATGTGAACTGGAGGTTGCTTCCTAATACCGGTGAGAAGCCAGAAGCTTTGCATCTGCATTTGGTTTGCACGTCATATACTCACCTCAGCAAACTAGCCCTGCTTCTGTGTCAGTCAGCTAGTTGACTTCACAGACTCTCTTACAGCCCCACGGTATCTTGGACAACACTGAGAAAAGCAGAATTCCCCAACCAGCATTCGCTTCTCAGCTGCTTCACTGGTTTACATTATCGAGCTTCAGGCTTGTTCCTCCAACCACTAGAGTGCAGTGTGTGCTCTTGACTTTCAGTGATCCTCGTTGCTCAGTCCATCTTTTCTGTCCCAGTATTCTTGTACTTATGGAAATGGTAGTTTGTTTCTCATAACTTATATTCAATATTTGGAAAAGTGTTCTCAATGATATTAAAAGGCAAATTAGTTCTTTATTAATATGCAGAGTCTGCAAAAGTGTTTTAGTGATTGTAAAAGGTAAGTCAGCTCTTGATGACTTATATATGGAGTTTGGTTAGGTGCTTTTCAGGATCCTTCTTAGGTGGATGAGCAAAGGTATGACAACATGCCATCAAGGCATGGGTAATGGAGGGGCTATCTTCAAAATAAGAGGGGGATACCATGTCTCGTCCAATGACGTCATGACTCATTCCCAAGGGCAGCCTCCCCCGCATATGATCCTCCCTCATGTATACATCCCTAGGGTCAGGATCAGGTAGTGGATTCTGTCCCCTGGCCACATGGCGAGAGGTCACCACCGGGAAAGGAGTGAAGACACCATTATATTCATCACAAAGGATACTCATCTTATCACAAACACTATACCAACCTCAGCCCCGCCCACACCCACCTCTGGGGATGTCCCTCAAGCATCCTGTGTCTCCCCCACTCTCTACAGCATATACACGAAAACGCTTTTCAACCACCTGGACACCCTCAGAATCTCAATTGCAAACTGCTCGGATGACACCCAAATCCTCCATCCCCTCTCTGGTAACCACCCCCATACAATTTACGAAACCATCCAAACCTGGGTGACCTCCCATAATCTCTGCCTCAAAGATGACAAAACGGAACTCCTACTCATTGCAACCACAGCACATCTTGCCAAACTTGACACAGTCTTCCAAGCATTCAACATCAATGGCTGCACCATTACTGTATCCTCAGTTGTGAAAACTCTGGGTGTCTATTTAAATTTCACCCTCAGCATGGTATGCCAGACAAATCACAACACATTCACTGCAGCCTAGGATTCCAAATGTATTAATGACAGAAAACCATTCCTCTCCACTGACAATCTCCACACCACTGCCCGTGCCATCATCTGCTGAAATCTAGACTATTGTAATGTGGTCCTATGTGGTATCACAGACAGGAACATGAACAAGCTCCAGGTTATACAAACAATGCAATACATGCTGTCCCCAACCTTGGCAAGCATGACCACATCTCGGACACAAGAAGGAAAGTTCATTGGCGCCCCATCAGAGAAAGGATCAAATTCAGAGTCCTCTCCATCACTCACAGTTGCCTTGCGAACAGAGACCCATCCTACCTTTCACAAAGAATCAGCAGGCACAGTACCTCCAGTCCTCTATGTACTACCCAGAGCCACTGCCTCACTGTCCCCAGGTTCAAGCACAACAGACCCCATGGATCAAGCTTTCCACTCTCTGTCGCAACCCTCTGGAACTCGATGCCACTTCCACTTTGTTCTGAACTATCCTACTGCACCTTCAGGAAAGAGCTCAAGACCTGGCTCTTCAATTAACTGCTCTCGTATGGTACCTACTCTCACCACTCACTGTAACTCTGTCTCCAGTGCCTAGATACCCCCGGGCTTCTGTGTGCTTTATAAATGTAAAAGAAATCAAAATAAATAAATAGGGAACCTCCTAAAGCTATGCAATAAGGTCACCAAAGGTCCAACCACTTATATGATTCGTCTTTTTTTAAGTGCATTTTTGCAGATCATTTAAAATGTATTATTCACTCACCAACAATAGGCGAAAAGGTCATTTTTGTTTTATTGATCATTGATTAAATGATTCACATAAATGAACAACAAAATGCACAACACAGGGAAGAATGCAAGGCTATGAGGGGTTTCTATGGAGAACTGAAAAGGGAAATATTGACAATTGTTTGGAGAGGATCCACACCTAGAATTAAATATCCTACCCTCCTGCTCCCTAGAGAGCAGGGTAGATTGGATTTCCGGACTTAGAAATCTACTATAAAGCAGCACAATTGAGAGAACTGATAGAGTATCTGGATCCCGGTACTGTGAAACAATGGGTTCCACTTGAGAACGCGGCCATGGACCCGGTCACCATTGTTGACCAGCTCTGGGCACAATGTAACAACATTCCAGATAGGATCCTTACACATCTGGTCTTGCAGTTTCTCTGGGAACACTGGAAGGAGAGGGGAGACAATAGATGGCTGTCTATGTGGCCCTCTGTGTTAAGTTGTATATGCATCCCCCGGACTAGGGATAGTATCATCGACCCATAACATTTTCAGACATTGTATAAGGCCGGGTTGGAGAAGGCAGGGCAGACGTGGGTATGGAGTAAACATTTATCTCTACCACAGTTACAAGATCTGCTACAAGTGAACCCACTTTCCACATGCCTGTATCTTCAACTTTAAGGGATACTGACTAATAAAAGGTGGGACGAGAAGCTGAAGAGGGATTTGACACCTTTTGAGAAAGACCTATGGACCCTGAAGGGTCAGAAAGGGAAATATCTAAATTACACAGGATAGTTCTCCAGACGGAACTGACAGATCTATAGTGGAGTAGAGAACAGTGTCAGAAAGACTTGGGTTGAGAGGTGGATGATCTCCTATGGAACCATACGTGCCGAGGTGTACCAAAAACATCAATAACACTACACTACAGATTGCACACACTTAAGCTATTACACCAGTGGCAGTACTGCCCTGTACAACTTTCCAAGCTATACCCGGGAAACAGCCCCCTAAGCTGAAGGGGTTGTAAAGAAACTAGCGCATATTGGTATATGTGGTAGGGAAGTGAGAACATCCAAATTAAGTCCTGTTGTGGATCATGGAGGTGGATTTTGTCAAGTGGAGCTCAGACCCACTCCTGGTTCTTTTCGGATTGGCAGTGGAGGAGGGAAGATGTGTGGCTTTGTCCCAAATGAGATGTAACTTACTTTTGGCTACAAGAGTTAGTCTTGTCGAAGGCTGGCCAAATACTTAATAAAAGAAACTGGACGACAGTGGTTTGAGAATATATACTAAGGAGAAACTGGCCCTCATTACGAGGTTGGAGGTAACCATGCCGCATTTAGCTACATGGTTGCCTCCTTACTGCATACCGGGCCCGGGTTCCTCAAATGAGGACTTACTGGGCCATCCTAACCTTGGCGGACCCAGTAATTCCTCGTCCGAGGAACCCGGACCCGGTCCATCCCCATTCCCATTCCCATTCGAGCCCCATAGGGCTCAATGGAAATCGGGAAGGAGCTAACAATGGGCCCGTTTATAACGGGCCCGTCGTAAACTCCCTGGTCTCCTCGCAGGACCCGGTAAGAACGTCTGGTTTTACCAGGCGCCCATTGCGGGTACCGCGAGGAGACCTTGTAATAGGGCGGAATGGGTTTACCGGCACTGGCACCATTACCGGTGCCGGTAAACCCATTCCGCCCACCTCGTAATGAGGGCCACTGACTTATATGATCAACGACCGACAACGAAAACTGGATGAGAAAGCAGAGGTGGTGGAAGATGCTGTAAATGAGGGACGGAAGGTGTGGACACGATGGGAATGATGGCTCTGAGGAGTGACGGACTAGAGGACTTATTGGGAGGACATACTTATGGTAGACTCGTGACCTGTAGTTGCGTGGGAGGCATGTGCACGGGATGAGTTATGTTACTATGGCATTATGCTGAAAGGACGGACGGCAAGAGGCAAACAAAGTTTGGAAGACGAAATTATTTGAGTATACCGGGTAGAATATGGTGACAATACAGTTGTAACAATACCTTTGAGAACATTTCATTATTTTTTTTTGGTTATATGCTTTTAAAATTAATAAAATACAGTTTGGAAAAAAAAACATTTTGCATGCAAGTCGTTCAAAAAAGTGCTTATTCCCCAAAGGGACATGTGCGCAACCCTGGTACTCAATCCAATCAGAATTGTTTAACTGCTTATTATGCCAGCATATCAAATACTATGTTCATTTCCAATCCCAACATGAAATTTACGTTAAACTTTTTATTCTGTGGGCCAAGTTAAATGTAAGCTTTTGGCTTCAATGTTGAATTCAGGGACCCCATGCATTGCAGAGCACAGATGAACAAGTGTCACTCTTACGTGATTAAAGATGTTCTATTTGCTCTCCTGCTTTTCGTGAACTGAAATTGCGTTCAAGTGGGACCAATGTAACACAAACACAGGAGCTTGATGGGAAATGCATATATTAACATTAATATGTTATATAAGAAAGTTCAGATGTTTCTGTTTTAACCTATCCCTGCGTTTATTCACATCGTGCGCTTCCATCAAGGCTCGGAGCATTGGTTGTACTCAGATGTTGCTGCTTTCCTTTCATTGCAGACGAGATTTCTTGTAACAGACCCATCTGAATAGTGATGCAAGGGTCTGAGATCCTTCTTGCAGCCTAAAGCTGTAGCAATTACTAGCGCTGCTGGAACTTCCCAAAATGTACTCCATGGGAACTCTCGAGGAGGCTTTCGAGGCCCTACATCCTTTTGGAAGGCTTGAGCTTGCCAGAGGAGTTCAACCAGCCAATCAGAGGCCCTGACACATTCCAAAACAGAGTGGATGGTCTTTATAACAGCCCTGCTTTCTTCCTGCTTCCTCTATGGGTTTTTTTTGGCTGGCCCATTTTGGAGGAGATTTTTGCAAGTGTCAGGGTATTTTGTTAGTTGTTTGTGCTGTTTTTGGTGGTTCTAGATCCCTTCTTTAGCCCATATTGGGCCTCATTACAACCCTGGCGTTAACTATGGCACTATTAGCGCCATGGTTGACGCCGGTAAATTACCAACTCCGCAATGGTGAATGGCGGAATTACCGCCCTATTCCAAGGTTGGCGGGGCGGTAATTCCCCATGCCGCCATGGCCGTTCCCCATTCCCATTTTTGCCCCCATAGGGCTCAATGGGAATGGGGAAGGCGCTAATTACGACACAGTAAATTACGGTGCTGTAATTAGCTCCTAGGTCCCTTTGCAGGTTGGTTTTTTAACGCCTGCTAAAAGCAGGCGTTAAAGTGCAACCTGCAAAGGGACCTCGTAATCAGGCGTTAAGGGTTTAATGGCACTGACACCTTTTACAGCGCCGTTAACCCCTTAACGCCTGGGTTGTAATGAGGCCCATTGTCTGTTTGTGTGTGCCGTTAGGGATCCACCTTCCTTTTTTACCAGTAATCGTTTGCAAAACATGTTTGTAATAGTTCCACTTGTAACTTCCTTCATCCTTTTTTCCTTCTGTGTCACGCTTACATTTAAAAAAAAATATTTGCCTAACACTATTCATTCATTTCCTCTGTGTGTACAGTAGCCTCTTTGTGTGAACCAGAGAATGCTTCCTGCGCTGTGCCCCCTTCTCAAACACTGCCCGAGAACCATTTATCGTCACGTGACTCATGCGTGAATCCCGTGTCTATGATCACTTGTTTACTGTTTTGCACATTGTGACCTCAGGCACATTTTGCAGGTTATGTACATTTGTGTTTTCACATTGCCAATTTTGTTAACATGTCCTTTTATTCGGAGGGATTACAGAGGGGAGATGAAGAGCTGGGATACTCCTCACTCTGCTTTGCAGAGGTTCATTCAGTTAGCCGGGTGGGGGTGACCGAGCCCTATGGGCGAGGGGCAGAGAGTGATTATGAAGGGGAAGACAATGGATGAGGGTGGCAGGCAGACAGTGAGGGCAGTGTTGTAGTTACCAATCGTGAGGTTGTTGTGGTAGCTGCAGATTACCTGCACACGGTGTGTGAATGCCTTGACCTTGGTGTTAGCTGGGATACGGTGATCATCCAGGTGTTGCAGATAGAGGTTTCCACAGTGGGTAACAGAGGCAAAGGGCTTGGGAAAAGCAGAAGCTGGTGGTAATGCAGGAACCCCGAGGGCACATGGCAGATGAGAGAGATCAGGAGGAGGAGACTAAGGTCACTGCACAATTGCCTTTCCACGTGGATGGGACAAAGCAGGTCCAGGCTTTCCCACAGGGGGTAAAAGAGAGTCAGAAGAGATCCTTACCTTCTGGTATTGGGTGTGGGATTACTTCAGGTTGCCAGAGGGTGTGTTTGGCAGGCAGAGGCAGTCCGCAAAATATTTATCCTCTGCCAGAAGATGTTCGTCATGATAATCCAAGGCTTGGGTACCACATTAATTGTACAAGTAATGTAAAATGTGGTAGAATGATGTGTTCAATGAGCATAACTAGCAGGACAATGTTCCCACCACTAGCTGTTCAGCCTCTTATTGATAGACGTACAGTTATTCAATTTATGTCAGGAGATGAAAGATAGATTGGTAAAGAATGCAGGTACAACCTGCCTGAATTGTCTTGCATCTTTCAAATGAGGAGATTGAGAATGTGGCAGTGGTGAATGCCATGGAGAATCACATGGACCAACACCAACGTACACTCTTGTAGGTGACTTGGCAAGAGGCTAGTAAAAGGAAACACATATAAACCTTGGAGAGTGCAGAACAAAGCCATGTGTGGCTCATCGTACAGGTGAAGTCAAATAAATTGAGGGAGATTCTGAGAATTCTGACATTCTGAGAATGGTACTGGGACGTAGACACTGCTTGGTCTGCTGCATGGTAAAGACAATTACATTGATTGAGAATGTAGGAAAAACCAGAAATGTACTTTTGCATTCCCCTGAACCATTACTGTAAGAACCAACCACCATCTTCCCTGCACCTTCCATCCATGTGACTTACACACATATCATCATCATTTAAAATGTTGTGTAGTCTTCCACCAAGAGATGGGCCTGGTGTTTTCTCCCATTATCGTCTTTGGCAACAAGACATTCATACATTGTTTTAATAAAAGTAAGCTTCCTCACGTGTGTCATTGAGTCATCTACTGTCCAGTGGAGAAATAGCACAGCAGCTCTCTATACCTGTTCACACTGCTTGCTAGACAGCGGCAGATTACCATTTCCACAGCCAATTGAACAACTGAAGTCTGTCACATTGCCTCCTACATTTTTCCTTTCTTTAAAATCGCAATGTGGTGCCCGTCAACTAATGTCAAATGTTGTGGAGAAGGCGTGTGCACCATCTAAAAGTCTTTGCGATGGTTGAGCGGAGTACTGACCTTTGTCTCTCTCTTCTTGTTCCATCCAATCTATTAAAAGTCTGTTTAGTGCTTCCTTCTACATGGCTAGCATGTTCTCTTGAAAATGACAACACTCTGGTTTTTTTTCCATGCCTCCCAAACATGCCATTTACATTTGCCACCTTTTCATTTTTAACCGTTGGTCAATAAAATATGGCAAGAAGTTCTCCATATTCTTATTTATCCTCATAATATGTGGATGTATTTAAAAGGTCTAGAGCAGATTAATTGCACGTCCCCTATCCTTTGAATAGCCATACATGTCATGTTCATCTATTATGTTGGATTGTTATATTTTGAGGAGATACCAGTGGCATCACCAAGCTGAATAATGTAGCATACATGTTAATAACCCAGGTGTCCTCTTCAAAAGGCTGCATTGAAGATCAAATGTTAAACATTTGACACTTTTGGGCCTCATTACGAGGTTGGCAGAATGGGTTTACCGGCACTGGTAATGGTGCCGGTAAACCCATTCCGCCCTATTACGAGGTTCCCACGCCGGACCCGGAATAGGCGTCTGGCAAAACCAGACGTCCTTTCCGAGTCCTGCGAGGGGACCAAGGAGCTAATAACGGGCCCGTTATCAACGGGCCCGTGATTATCTCCATCCCCATTCCCATTGAGCCCTTGAGGGCCCTTGAGGCCCCTTGAGGGCTCAATGGGAATGGGGATTGGTTTTGTGAATGAGGAATTACTGGGTCCTCCAAGGTTGGAATGACCCGGTAATTCGTCATTCACAGAGCTCGGACCAGGACACGATTTGGGAGGCAGCCATGGTGCTAATAGCATCATGGCTACCTCCAAACTCGTAATGAGGCCCTATGTGTGTGTTAAATATAAATAGTCACCTTGCAATTGTAGGTTCTGAGGATTTGATTGCACTGTTCTCGTAGACTTTCCAGCATGAAAGCATGAACTGGCCGGCCCAAGGGCTATGACACATTTAGGCATCCTCACTGTAGCAGTGCACATTGACTTCCCACTTCCTCCATGTAAGGACAGGAAATAGCCCTTTAACATAAAAAGGTTGACCTCTGATGCTGGGCTGAAGGAAAATCTTGTATATGGTGGTATGGGGGTAATGTGTGTGTGTTGGGGAAGAGTATTTTTATCTTTCTCCATCCACCAAACACAAAAAAACTCAATGCTCTCCCTAGCTGCCCCTTGAAACGTCTTGAAGGTTTTGAAAGGCATATGAATACGTCATTCATAGCTATGGCCCCTCTCCCACCCCAATATCAAATAGGTGAGAAATGCTATGCACTAAGGGGACCGGGCGCATCCTAGACAGATACAGAAAGAGATGGACCTGATGTAACTAAAGATGGCGAGACTAAGCAAACATAGTGTTAATTGACACAGGCGCATGCAAGAGACACAAAGCAAATATGCACTCACCATGAGGAAACATAGACAAAAGGTCAAGCGTGCATTTATACATGAAGAATATTGCTTGCAACAATAAAGACACAAAGAACATAAAAAAGCAATGTATAAGCTAAAATGCATCACAAATGATACACGTATATAGCTTGCAAACATAGAGATGCAAAGGTAAAAGGTAGCCATCTTTTTTAAAATGGAAGTCGCAATAGCATTAAAATGAATAAAAGCCTTAAGGCCTCATGAAAACTCAAACTGCTGAATTCACTGAAATACAGATCCATGCAGAGCACAGACGATAGCTGCACGAACCTTGCCAAGACATTAGGGAGTGCAAGGACAGTCCAGGGAGGAACACACGATAATAATTCCCAAGACGCAAGACATATTTTTCGCAGATTAATGAAAGAAGAACCAGCCTTTGAGTGCCATGTGCCGACTAATTATGAGGTAAAACTTCATAAGGAAAGGATGGACCACTTCCCCAGTGGTTAGAAAAGTAATCTTTTCTTTATTTATATTTGAACTGTTAGCTTGCACTTTGCAAACTTTTGGCTATTTACAAAAAAGAGAAACAGATTTACGATACATTTCTTAAAATAGATCACCATCAATTAATTACTTCCATTTCATAAAATACATTTTTGCAATTATTCTTTTCTAAATAAAGATAAATCATCATTATCACATTTTAAACGTACAGTCAATCTAACACTCTAAGGGGGTAATTCATAGAATTCAGTGCACAAGTGGCGCACGCGGCTGGCGCACAGTGTGCGCGTGCGAATCCCTGCGCCAGCCGCATGCGCCAAAACCCATTTCCGCGCACAGCGTATTCATGGATTCCAGCTACCAAAACCAGCCGTGGCGCACAGTGGCACAGCGACCCTGCAGCAGCGCCAGTTACGCCCCCAAGAACGCCTCTCGCGCAGGGAAAAGCCATCAAAATCCCCAATCCAGCGCAAAGGGCTGGGCTAACCCTGTACTAGCACGGCAAGCGGGCTACGTGTATCACTGGGGTGCGCGGGAAGTACCTCAGGTCATTTCAGCTGGGTACGTGCATTTCAGGGGTGCGCGGGAAGATTCACATGCGATTCCATCAGGGTACGTGTATTTCAGGGGTGCGCGGGAAGTTCCACATGCGATTTCAGCAGGGTACGTGTATTTCAGGGGTGCGCGGGAAGTTCCACACGCGATTTCAGCAGGGTACGTGTATTACAGGGGTGCGCTTGAAGTTCCACACGCGATTCCATCAGGGTACGTGTACATCAGGGGTGCGCGGGAATTTTCACACGTGAATTCAGCAGGGTACGTGTATTCCAGGGGTGCGTGGGAAGTTCCACACGCGACTGTCCAGGCTACGTGTATTTCGGGGTGCGCGGGAAGTTTCACACGCGATATCAGCAGGGTACGTGTATTCCAGGGGTGCCCGGGAAGTTCCACACGCAAATGTCCAGGCTACGTGTATTTCGGGGTGCGCGGGAAGTTTCACACGCGATATCAGCAGGGTACGTGTATTCCAGGGGTGCGCGGGAAGTTCCACACGCGAATGTCCAGGCTACGTGTATTTCGGGGTGCGCGGGAAGTTTCACACACGATATCAGCAGGGTATGTGTATTCCAGGGGTGCGCGGGAAGTTCCACACGCGAATGTCCAGGCTACGTGTATTTCGGGGTGCACGGGAAGTTCCACACGCGATTTCAGCAGGGTATGTGTATTCCAGGGGTGCGTGGGAAGTCACACACGCAAAGTCAGCAGGGTACGTGCATATCAGGGGTGCGCGGAAAGTATCAAACGCGATTCCATCAGGGTACGTGTATTACAGGGGTGCGCGGGGAGCACCACACGTGAATTGCACGTGTGGGTCCTCCCAGGTGTTCCCTCTACACCCTCCACGGCCCCTGCAGGTGGCTCACACCACAGGGGCCTACCCTGCACATGTCCTGCAGGCACCCCATCCACCATGGCCATGCCCCCCAGCCAACCCACATGTCAACTTGCACTACTGCCCACCAACGCATGTCCCCCTGAACCCCCAGCAGTGCAGGGGCAGCCTCCACCAGGCCCCCACCTATGTCTCCCACCACCCCCACCCCCCAGCAGTGCAGGGGCACCCTCCACCAGGCCCCCACCCATGTCTCCCACCACCCCCACCCCCCAGCACTGTGGGGTACCTGCCAGCAGGCCCCCACCCATGTCCAACTCATGTCCCCACCACCCCCACCCCCCAGCACTGTGGGGCACCTGCCAGCAGGCCCCCACCCATGTCCAACTCATGTCCCCACCACCCCACCCCCCAGCACTGTGGGGCACCTGCCAGCAGGCCCCCACCCATGTCCAACTCATGTCCCCACCACCCCCACCCCCAGCACTGTGGGGCACCTGCCAGCAGGCCCCCACCTATGTCCAACTCATGTCCCCACCACCCCCACCCCCCAGCACTGTGGGGCACCTGCCAGCAAGCCCCACCCATGCCCAACTCATGTCCCCACCACCCCCACCCCCAGCACTGTGGGGCACCCTCCACCAGGCCCCCACCCATGTCTCCCACCACCCCCACCCCCCAGCAGTGCCGGGGCACCCTCCACCAGGCCCCCACCCATGTCTCCCACCACCCCCACCCCCCAGCAGTGCAGGGGCACCCTCTACCAGGCCCCCACCCATGTCCAACTCATGTCCCCACCACCCCCACCCCCCAGCAGTGCTGGGGCACCCTCCACCAGGCCCCCACCCATGTCCAACTCATGTCCCCACCACCCCCACCCCCCAGCACTGTGGGGCACCTGCCAGCAGGCCCCCACCCATGTCCAAATCATGTCCCCACCACCCCCACCCCCCAGAGGTGCAGGGGCACCCTCCACCAGGCCCCCACCCATGTCCAAATCATGTCCCCACCACCCCCACCCCCCAGCAGTGCAGGGGCACCCTCCACCAGGCCCCCACCCATGTCTCCCACCACCCCCACCCCCCAGCACTGTGGGGCACCTGCCAGCAGGCTCCCACCCATGTCCAACTCATGTCCCCACCACCCCCACCCCCCAGCACTGTGGGGCACCTGCCAGCAGGCCCCCACCCATGTCCAACTCATGTCCCCACCACCCCCACCCCCCAGCACTGTGGGGCACCTGCCAGCAGGCCCCCACCCATGTCCAACTCATGTCCCCACCACCCCCACCCCCCAGCACTGTGGGGCACCTGCCAGCAGGCCCCCACCCATGTCCAACTCATGTCCCCACCACCCCCACCCCCCAGCACTGTGGGGCGCCTGCCAGCAAGCCCCACCCATGTCCAACTCATGTCCCACCACCCCCACCCCACAGCACTGTGGGGTACCCTCCACCAGGCCCCCACCCATGTCTCCCACCAACCCTACCCCCCAGCAGTGCAGGGGCACCCTCTACCAGGCCCCCACCCATGTCCAACTCATGTCCCCACCACCCCCACCCCCCAGCAGTGCAGGGGCACCCTCCACCAGGCCCCCACCCATGTCCAACTCATGTCCCCACCACCCCCACCCCCCAGCACTGTGGGGCACCTGCCAGCAAGCCCCACCCATGCCCAACTCATGTCCCCACCACCCCCACCCCCAGCACTGTGGGGCACCCTCCACCAGGCCCCCACCCATGTCTCCCACCACCCCCACCCCCCAGCAGTGCCGGGGCACCCTCCACCAGGCCCCCACCCATGTCTCCCACCACCCCCACCCCCCAGCAGTGCAGGGGCACCCTCTACCAGGCCCCCACCCATGTCCAACTCATGTCCCCACCACCCCCACCCCCCAGCAGTGCTGGGGCACCCTCCACCAGGCCCCCACCCATGTCCAACTCATGTCCCCACCACCCCCACCCCCCAGCACTGTGGGGCACCTGCCAGCAGGCCCCCACCCATGTCCAACTCATGTCCCCACCACCCCCACCCCCCAGAGGTGCAGGGGCACCCTCCACCAGGCCCCCACCCATGTCCAAATCATGTCCCCACCACCCCCACCCCCCAGCAGTGCAGGGGCACCCTCCACCAGGCCCCCACCCATGTCTCCCACCACCCCCACCCCCCAGCACTGTGGGGCACCTGCCAGCAGGCTCCCACCCATGTCCAACTCATGTCCCCACCACCCCCACCCCCCAGCACTGTGGGGCACCTGCCAGCAGGCCCCCACCCATGTCCAACTCATGTCCCCACCACCCCCACCCCCCAGCACTGTGGGGCACCTGCCAGCAGGCCCCCACCCATGTCCAACTCATGTCCCCACCACCCCCACCCCCCAGCACTGTGGGGCGCCTGCCAGCAAGCCCCACCCATGTCCAACTCATGTCCCACCACCCCCACCCCACAGCACTGTGGGGCACCCTCCACCAGGCCCCCACCCATGTCTCCCACCAACCCTACCCCCCAGCAGTGCAGGGGCACCCTCTACCAGGCCCCCACCCATGTCCAACTCATGTCCCCACCACCCCCACCCCCCAGCAGTGCAGGGGCACCCTCCACCAGGCCCCCACCCATGTCCAACTCATGTCCCCACCACCCCCACCCCCCAGCACTGTGGGGCACCTGCCAGCAGGCCCCCACCCATGTCCAACTCATGTCCCCACCACCCCCACCCCCCAGCACTGTGGGGCACCTGCCAGCAGGCCCCCACCCATGTCCACCTCATGTCCCCACCACCTCCACCCCCCAGCAGTGCAGGGGCACCCTCCACCAGGCCCCCACCCATGTCCAACTCATGTCCCCACCACCCCCACCCCCCAGCAGTGCAGGGGCACTCTCCACCAGGCTCCCACCCATGTCTCCCACCACCCCCACCCCCCAGCACTGTGGGGCACCTGCCAGCAGGCTCCCACCCATGTCCAACTTATGTCCCCACCACCCCCACCCCCCAGCACTGTGGGGCACCTGCTAGCAGGCCCCCACCCATGTCCAACTCATGTCCCCACCACCCCCACCCCCCAGCACTATGGGGCACCTGCCAGCAGGCCCCCACCCATGTCCAACTCATGTCCCCACCACCCCCACCCCCCAGCAGTGCAGGGGCAGCCTCCACCAGGCCCCCACCCATGTCTCCCACCACCCCCACCCCCCAGCATTGCAGGGGCACCCTCCACAAGACCCCCACCCATGTCTCCCACCACCCCCACCCCCCAGCAGTGCAGGGGCACCCTCCACCAGGCCCCCACCCATGTCTCCCACCCACCACCCCCAACCCCAGCACTGTGGGGCACCTGCCAGCAGGCCCCAACTCATGTTCCCCAGCCAACATGTCATCACAATCTAGATCCCTGGTCCCTATGGTCAGCCTCCAAATGCAAAACACCCACCCGAGTATTGCATCCACCCACTCAGAAATGGCAATTACATGACAGAACACCAATTGCAAGTTTCGAAACAAACACATGTCCCTCACATACACCCAATGAGATGATACTACACATTGAAGTTCGATAAAAAAATATGTATTAAAGGAAACACAAATAGATTCAAAAATAAAGAAACAGAAATGGGAATGTACAAAAATGAAAAAAAGCATGTCCGTGAAAAAAAGCAAAAACAAAAATCATAATCCAAAGTAATGGTGTCCAAAGTCACTGTCCACAAAAGAAAATCCAATGGGAAATAATAATTGAAAGCCATTGCTCCATGGGTAAATTGTGAAAGAAAAATAAAATCCAACAGTGAACTATGTACAGACGAACAAGCCAGGGTCCATTATCCCAACAAAAGAAATGAAACCTATCTAACAACACTAACTAATAAAATAAACTATATACAAAAATGTGGCCAATGTCCAAAAGGTCCAAAATAAATCAAAAAACAAAGGAAACCTAACACTACCTACATAACTATGTACAAGGGCAGCGGGCTAGTCTGACGGCTCACTTTTGGATGTCCCGGGCCAGGGCATCATCGAAATCCTGCTCAATGTCCCGGAGGCGGTCCTCCTCCATGGCCCCGAGGGTCCGCAGGGCCGTCGACGTGTCCACCTCCAACCCCCTGCGGATTGCCTCGAGGCACTCGGCCCGCCTCAGGGCCCTCCGCATGGAGTTCTCCGCCCTGACCATTGTGAGCCGTGCCTCTTCCGCCCGCTGCCGCTCCGCATCTATGGCGTGGCCCAACCGCTGCCACACGGAAGACACTCTCTGTCCTGGGTCCCCCTGCCCTCCGGCCGATGCCTGCCCCTCCGATGTTGAAGGCCCCGAGCCTTCATGGCTCCCACCACGTTGCTGCTGCTGCTGTGCCTCTGCCCGTGCACTGCCTCCTGCTGCCTGCACATCCTCCGCCGGCTGGGGTGCAGTCGCTGATGTGGCCACCAATGCTGGACGTCCGACTCCCGACTGTGGGAGGGATGCCTCCTCCACCAGCCTGACCGCACCGTCAGAGGCAGCTCCACAGGGCACCCAGGTGACTGATGGGTGGGAAGATGGCACAGAGGACGACTGGAGCGTAGGGGGTTCAGTTGAGGAGGGGGTCATAGCAAGCCCCATCAAACGGAGGAATCCGGCCTGGGGGACCTGTCCCAGCAGGCTGACGTGGTCAACAAGCCATTCGAGATGACGTGCAGTCTCCTCAGGAAAAGACTGCAGGTCATCTCGCATGGCCCGTTGACGTAACGCCACACCAGTCAGGACAGGCTCAACCCGGACCCGGATAGCCACGTCCGCAGGCAGAGGAAGGCCAGTTGTCGTTTGCTCATCCCCTGCCTGAAAACGGGTCTGGACGTAGGCATCCCTGCTGGTGCAAGATGATGCAGGGACAGGATCAGGGACAGGATTGCACACAGGCACCTCCGCGGCGGCCTGTGCTGCCTCCTGTCCCTGGTCCTGCACTGCACCACTAGCACCAGTGGGATCCCCACCTCCAGACCCCGTCTCTGTTGCTTGCACGGCCTCCTCCTCCACCAAACCCCCCACCAACCTGGATGACTCCGTGCCATCTTCCCCCGTTGGGCCCTGTGGGGTCCCAGCTGCCCCTTCTGCTGCCGAGGAGTCCAACTCCAACCTCCGCCTCTTGGACCTCCCCCCGGCAGCTGCGGCCTGGGACGCGGCACCGGACTCCTCACTCCCCGACGAGATGACAACATGGGAGGGGAGCCGGGCCTTGCGTCTCCGGCTGGCGGTGGGATCCCCGCCGCTGTGCTCCACAGCACCTTCTCCGCCCTCTTCATCAGTTGACGCTGCAGACAGGGAGAAATAAAACACAGGCATCAGGGCACTGTACAATGGACACATACACACATGACAGTTGTACATGAGTGGCATTGGCAAACCTCAGACATGCCATCACAATCCCCAACACACATGTCATTTCAACTCGCACACATGAGCCATACCACAGCCATATTGCAACTGCCAGCACCATCCATACACATAGAACAGCATGAGCAGGCAAAGCTGAGCCAGACATCACATGCAACACAGGAAGTGCACCACACATGTACACACACCACCACACTTGCATGCATGTGTACACCTCTGCCAATTGTCGCAGTGTTCAGATGGGCATCCATGTCACATCTGCCAATCAGGCTTCCACATCCCGCTGTCACATGCATCCATGTTGCATCACTGTTGCACCCTTGTCAAATACACACAAATGCACATGTACACAGTGCTGATACATGCAGCTGAAAATAACATACATGCGTGACATCACGGACATGTCTACTTAAACACACATTCATCCAAACATGTGTGCCCACACAACTGCATTTGGCATGCAAGCCTACACACACAAGCACCTTCCATGTCTCACACATTACAGCCCTCGCATGTGTTAGCCCCACAGCCCTGTACCCCCCCACCCATACTCGACCCCATACAAACAGATGTGCAACCTGCACACTACTGAAACATCACCACACGCACAGCTCACAATCAGGATGCATGTACACTTACCGCTCGACTCCAGACGGGTCTGCCTCTCAAGGACCTGGACGTGGAGTGCTGGGGATATGCGTTCCAGGACCCTCATCTGCTCTTCTGACAAGTGGCCACGGCGCCCCTTGGCATCCGCTGCCTTCAAGAGGCGCCGGGCCTTGTTCAGGGTCCTGGACCTGAAGTCCTCCCAGCGCTTCTTGACATGTTGGAAGTCGCGGACTGCCACCCCCTCCGCGTTGATGGCAGTTACGATGTCAGTCCAGATCCGAGTCCGTCCTTCCTTGTCGGCGCGGGAACTTCCGAAGAGGGCATCATACTGCCCCAGGACTTGCTCCACCAGGACACCAACTTCGGTGGCACTGAAGCTGGTGCCCCTCTGCCTCTCTGGCCGGGGGTTGTCAGTGGTGCCAGATGTTGCAGTGCCCGACATGACAACCCCAGAGGCAGGAGTGGGTGGGCAACTGGGTCCTGGGGCTGGGCTGTGGAGCGATGGAATCCCAGTCGGGAGTCTTCGGTTCCAGCAGGGGTGGTCACAGCAACAGCACCCCTGGCTGATATGCAGGCAGCAAATGGCAGGGCACGTGGGCAGCAGGCAGTCAGGCAGCAGCAGATGGCAGGTGGGAGCATGCTCGGGGCTCTGGGGGGCAGTAGTTCGGCCTTCTGGGCAGGAGCGTGGTCTTCCGTGTGCTTACGCGTGGCCAGCTTGATACGGAGTGATTTGGCACGTGAAAATTCTGCACGTCAGCGTGTAATTCGAGGAAAGGCCCTTAGAGTAAGTGACGTGACGCGCGCGTGCGTTTCCCTCAGCATGGGTTAAAGGTGAGCGGGCCCAGCAGTTCGCTGTACGTGCCTTTCGTGGAGACCGACGTGTGTTGCTGCTTCCTGTTGTTTCACGCGCCATCACAACTTCACAGCTATCAAGGACGTATCTCTTCTTTTGGCGGGGGTATTGGCTACGCGTGTTTTTCTGCATCGCGCTAGTCAGACGGTGAGTCGCACACGCTCTTTTTCCCACTGCTGGTGCCCCTGTGTATCGCACCCATTTTCTATGTCATAGTAGCCTGCGTGTCCCACGCGTACGCGTTATTCGTGTTACTGGGTGCCATCGCGTACTGCGGGAGGTTGAATCCACGCACGTAGGCTGCAGGGTTGCGTGCACGGTTTTACTCCAGTTTTAGGGTGCCTGAGCGTTGCGTGACCCGCCACAACATCACCGGGGTCACATACAGCCTTGCAGGTGCAGGGGGGCTGTTAACATCTTGCTTCCCACCCCCTTCACCCCAATTGCCCAGGTCAATTGTGGTGTACACCTCCCATTGGCACAACTCCATCTGTGCCGGCACTACTACATCTGTGCCATGGTTGGGAAGACACCAAAGGTGAGGGGCGCCTCAGCTGGGCGTCCTCCTCATGGCGGGCGTGGTCGGGGACGTGGCCGTGGTGACCAGGGAGTAGGGGGACTCCAGGGTGTCCAGGGCGGCCACAGAGGGGGAAGAGGCAGGGTGTGCCACTTGAGCACAAAGTTGTGCCAAGTTGTGTCGGTGCACTCATGCCACCACCCCCTGTGGTTCCGGGGGATGCAGCTTCTGCATCTGGCACTGGCGCCCGTGTGACCCGGCAGTCCATTCCATCGACTGCCACGGGCCCAAGGGTAGTGGTAGCTGCAGGTGCAGCTGTGGACACCACCACCCAGGCTCGGGGTCTGCCAGCACAGGCTGTGTTGGCACTTGAAGAGCCCTTGGTAGATCTCCAACAGGCCAGGGGGGAAACCATAGGGCATGCCGGGCTGCTCAGACCAAGACATGTGTCCCTGGGGCAGTCATGTCATCTGCTGCCCCGAACAGCCGGGTGTTGGCAAGTGCAGGGGCAGATGCACCCAACAGCACCCCGGTTGTGAGTCTGCCAACCAGGACCGTTGCGGTCAATGACCCTGCCACAGCTGATGTTGCTGCGCAGGGTCCATTAGTGGGCACCCAGCTGCCACTGACACAAGTCAGGCCTTTGGTCATCCCTCCACCTGCCACTCCCTTGGCTCAATCCACCGAACCCACTGGCCATACTGGTCAGGGCGGCATTAGCCAGCCAGGGTCTGCGCCACAGTCCAAGAGGAGGAAGGCTGCACCTGCAGCACAGGCTGGGACCCCACACACAGCCACGACCTCCTGCACGTCGAGGAAGAAGCCTTTCTATAAGCAGGAACTGGACTTCCTCGTGGACTACGTGCGGGGCCACAGCCGTGACATGCTAGTGGGTGCCAATAGTCAGACTACGGCTGCCCAACGTGACACCCACTGGAAGCATGTTGCGGAACATGTCAGTTCATTCGGCCATGAGGTGCGCAGGGCGCAAGAGTGCAAAAAGCGTTGGAATGACATCAAACGCAGCACTAAGGCTAAGTGTGCCTCTAATTACAACTTGACTCTGGTGACTGGCGGTGGGCCTGCACCAGAGGAGGAAGAGCTCACTCCGCATGAGGCACTCGTTGCAGAGTTCATACCACCTGAATTGGTCGAAGGAGTGGGAGAGATGCTGGACTTTGATGCCCAGTCCAGTCAGTGTTGATGCGTGTTTGTTGAGGACGTGTGTGTTTCACTTGTGGGATGTGTTGTGCATGATTGCCGCTACATGTGACGTGTACATGGTTCTGATGTGTAAGTAATGCAATGCTTCCATCATGCATGTCTCCTCTGCCTGCATGCGGGGACTCCATGTAGGCATGCTCCCTTGCCCCTCCTCCGCCACTCTGCACCCCAGTTCCACCTTTGCACTGGTGTTCTTCAATCTTGCCAATGTGTACTTTCTTGTTCATGCGTCCTGTGTGGATGCTAACTTCCAGCGTAGAATCTGCCAAACATATGCCGTGTGGTACAGCCTTAGTACTTGATGCAGGGTATTTCACTTGTACTGTGCATAGGTCAGATGTCCCGCAGGGACATGAGTGCCCATTCATGCTCCATGTGCATTGCACGCATGCCCCTATGTGTCCTTGACTGGATGATCACTGTAATACAAGTCCTTGGTTACATACATTGCCTGCCATCTCATCAGCCTTCCCATGTCAACTGTGGCTCAGTCCTGCATTGCACACATGTTTAGGGTCTGACAATCTGTGTGGCTCACAGGCCTCAGCCTGTTCAATGGCCAATGACTCTGTCCAACTGTTGTTGTGTCTTCTTCACACATGTGCGGAATCCAGAGTTTTCATCATTTGTCATGCTTACTGTCCCAGCATCATTTGCAGTGGTGTCACTTGAATCACATTCAGGTGTATGGTCAGCCTTTTGATACCATGCTAGGCATCCCTGCTTTGGTACTGGGGTGGAGGGGTGCTTGGCTTCTAGATATGGTACACATTGAATGCACAATGCACGTGATGTCTGATTTTGACATTGCACTGCCTTCACATTTCCTGGCACACACCATGGAGTCCTTGTACATGTAGGTAGTGAGTGGCGTACACATTTTCTGCACTGCATAGACCCACTTCCATGGAAACTGCCACCTTTCAACAGGTCTGATCACAGAAGCAATTCAAAGATGACCCAGCATGCATGGCAGGTTATATGTTGTGTGTCACATATCTGCCTGATGCGTTTGCTGTCAGTGTGAGTGTGTGTGCTTCTGACATGTGTAGTGACCTTTTTTCTCTCTATTTTTCAGGTGATGACGCAATGGAGGCGGAGGATGGTGTTGTCATGCCAGACACAGGGTTGGTACCGCTACATCAACCCGGCACTAGTGGGGGTCATGGGGTGGTAGGCCACGAAAACCCCCAAGTGCTACAGTCCATCTTGTCTCTGGCTGCCTATGAGTCCAGCCTTGATGACGACTCTGACGTCCATGTTGAGTTGGATGAGCATCAAGTCCATGTGTCAGGGGTGAGTGATTCTGATGTGGACACTCCTCTGTCTGCGACACCTGCACTGAGGGATCAGACAGTCTTGGTTCCTCCGCCCGTGGCGGATTGGGACGCAGGGTCACCCTCCACACCAGTCACTGATGTGCCTGGGACATCACGTCGACGGGGGCATGTAGTCATGCAGCCGCGGGCGGTGCCAACACAGCGAGGACCCCCGGTCCTTGGGTCCCGCAGGGGTCAAGCCCGGCTACGCGGTCGCCGCCGCAACTGCAGTATACTGACTGGGAGCAAGACATGACTGCCAATTTAGAACGGCAGGGGGCAGCAATGGAGAACATCGCTGAGAGCATGGAGCGTGTGGCCCGATCTGTGCTCCCCCCTGCTAGGCAGGTGCTTCTCCAGCAGCAGGTGGCACGGTCCATGGCCCGCTCGCTCAGGCTGGGCATGGCGGCCTCAGACAGGGCACGCCAGGCTGAAATGTCGTCTCTGCGTCAAGCAATTGCTGCTCACGCAGAGGCGCACATGGATGCCCCGAGGGAGGAGTATGCTTCCCTCAAATCATCTCTGGGTGTCCTTATGATGTCCCAGGGGCAGCAGGCAGGGGAGAGGTTTGCACAGCTTGAGCGTACCATCTCGGCTGAGCTACAGGCTTGCCGGGAGGTGCAGCGGTTGTCCAGCCAGGCCTTGCAGGAGGAACTCCGTGCTACACGTGCTACCTTGCAAGAGGAAGCACGTGTATCACGTGAGGTTCTGCATGCAGACCTACGTCACATCGCCACACAGAACCAGGCTCACCCGTCCGGCAGACTTGCTGCCGACGAGGGGCAAGCTGCGGCTAGGCGTGGCCAGGCTACTGTGCCACATCCTCCTTTCCAGGATGAGCCAGACTCGGACGACCATCTATCTCCCACATAGGTCGGGCTGTGCAGGCGTTGAGCCCATGGAGGTTTTTTTTGGCTCAGCATCATCGCATGTGGATGTTGAGCAGCACCCTGTACCTCCTCCCTCCTGGGTGCCTCCCCCCGGGTCATATGTGGCCATTTTTTATTTTTCTTTTAGTTTAGTTAGTTAAGTTTCTGTTTGATAGTTAGTTTAATTAGGTAATGTAGGTTTTCCATAGTTAGTGTAATTAGTTAATAGTTAATATAGTTTAAAATTGCTTGTCTATTGTGCTTTCATGTGATGGTGTGGTGCTTTGTGGCTTTTGAAGGCATCCACTGTCTGTTCCAGCTGGGCCCCTCAGGCTTGTCTTGTGTATGTGTTTCTGCTTGGGGTCCTTGACTCACATATGCCACTCCTGCCTCCCTTATCCATGGGCTCGCAAGGATGGTTCGGTAAATGTCACAAACATTTACACAAGGGCTTTGGACTGTCATATCTGTGGCATGTCTGGTGCTGTGAGACTTGTGTTTACACCCCTAGTGGGGATGATTTTGGTGTTATTGTCCACTGTTCAGCTTTTGCTAGATGGGGTGTTTCATGATTAATGTGTACATTAATTGCTATGCATTGTGTAGTATGTTTCTTATCTTTACTGTACACGTGCTTGTTGCAATTCATGCTGTAGATAGTGTTCCACACTTTGGATGTGAAAGACGGACTGATGGTGTGATTTATGATGTGACTCTCTGACATGGTCAAGTAATGGGATGCCTGAAGAGGCACACACAGATGACTTTGAAGCATTAATCATGTGTTTCATGCCCTTTCTGCAGGGGGATGAGCCTCCAGAGCACCTTTGCCAGCAGACATGGCCCATTGGACGTCTGAATTCTGGACACGTTTGTTGGTGCCCACATGCACATGTGTGCACAAGCAGAGGCACAGGGATTGCAGACCTACATCCTAGAACTGCTGACGTGTTCCAAGGAACTCCAGGCAAGGTGAGCAGCACAGGGGGACCACAACACAGCAAAGCTTGCACCAGGCGAGTTGCACAAGCAGGCTTAGTCACAGCGCTGAGGGTGAGCTTGGACGAATATTGGTGTTGAAGCACACAATGCAGCTCAGATGTGTTGGTGGACTGATGGCTGTTGATTGTAAGGTTGTCTGGAACACCTGCAGGGGCAGTGGCACATACCCTCCGGTACACCAAGGTCCATTGAGGCACTTGTATCAACCATGTAGCCTTCCGAGACATGGAAAGGGGCAGCTCACAGGGACATACAGCAAGGGACATACTCGGGTGCAGTGCATTTCATTTCTATGTACATTTTGATACATGCACTGCCAACTTTGTTTCGGTCATGGTGGTACGCAACTTGCTCTAAAGTCATGGCTTGCTATATGGGTCTGTCTGCTTACCCAGGGAACATTGCATGTTGTGTGAATTGTGACACATTGGTGTTCCATTTGCCACGCACCCACCGGCGGCTGACTTACTGCATTGACTGTGTAGGACCCGTCACAGGGGTTATGTTATATATGGGTACGAAGCATCTACACCAGATAGTCTGTTTGTAGAGTAGTTTGTTGCTATGGGGCATGTTTGGTGGTGTGTTTTTGTGTAATTGGCACGTACAGGTTGTTGACTGTCGCTCTCTTTGCAGCATTGCAGTGCTCCTGTAACCGGACCTGAGAGTGCGCAGGCAGGAGGCCAGCACTCAAAACCAGAGCTAAGTGTCTTGTTGTTTTTCTTTCAAACTGCTCTGCATAGGCTTGCTGAGGGGTGCACTAATGCATGGATGTATGTGTGATTCAATTTGGTATGTTTTTTCCCCCTAATCACCCGGAATCCTATGCAATTTTGAACCCTGTACCCTCTACCCGGTGTTCCTGCTTCCCGTACCTATCCAAGCAACGTTCCCTAACCCTCTTTCCCCGCTGGGGTTGCGGATGCCTGTGTAAGCCCCGAACTTGCATGCGCCAAAACCCTAGAGGGGGTGGTTGGTTCGTACCACTCCTAAGCCTGGACTACAGAAGGCCATGACAATGATGTTCAAGTTTGTTTGGATTGTGTATGTGTTCATGCAGGTAGTACATTTTCGTGCATTCCCTACTTTCATGTGTCATTCCTCCTCCCCTCTCCTGCCACTCATTCCAGTTATTCAGTGTGCCAACACCTGTCCCGACTGCATATCCCTGAACTTCCTTCCCCACCCGGGTCTCAGGGGCCTGTGTGAGTTTGACCTTGCAGGCACCCGGGACACGGTGGGGGTGGTTGTTTCGTGACACTCCCGCGCCTGTACACGGGACCTGTGACAATACACATCCGTTCATGATGCATCATCCTATGTTATGTACTACACATGGTTCACATCCTGTTGTGACATTGTTTTACTGTGCTACCTTGGTTGTTGCATCATTGTGGTAGTACTTGGCCTTTGTGAGGTACTGCTACGTCAAGTCATCTACTGGAGGGTGTTCGGGTTTGTTTTTATGCCTTGGATTTTGTGATTTTGGAAATGAGTGTGGATTCTGAGGGTGCAGGCATCTTTTTACACACAAGCTGGGAGATGGTGACGAAGGGTAAAGGTGATCCTGTGGCCAGGTGGAATTGAGGGTTGAAGGCTCCATGACCCAGGTGCAGTTGTTCAGTGGGTCATGGTCATTTGTGAGGGAGGGGGGGGTTGTTGTTGATAGTTGCCTTGCCCTGCAGTGTGATGGGAACTCTGACATTGTAATGGTGGTATCCTATGTACATGTTGTGTTCTGCTGATCAATGCCTGTTGATGTGTTGTGTTTACCTTTCAGGTGCGAGGGGATAGTTGTGGTTTGACATGCTGGGGTATACACATGGTGAATGTTCACATGGGATGTGTAGAGAACACTGATGGTCACTTGAGTGCACATGCATATGTTGAGTGCATGTCCTTGCAGACCCACACACTTGCACTCTGATGCACTACATGTACTCCCACCCTTGCATATCCACGTGTACACTGTTTGCCTTCTGGTGGCCACTGTGTCCCTGCAGCACATGTTCTGTGACCAATTATGGATCCTGTACATGCCTAATCTGCTTTTTGATGTGGTCTGTCGCTTAGATGTGATGCTCAGGGTGTGCATCACACACAATGGCTGTTCACTGTGCTGTGCGCTGAGCAGTGTGTTGCAGGAGTAGGACACAGCACACAGAAGCTGCAGTGTTGATTTTGCAATGCACAACGTGCATGTAGACAGGCATTCATTGTTATGTTACGTCTACAACTCTTGTAATGCATTTGGAAATGACTTATTTTGGGTGGGAGGTTGTTGGTCTGTCATTTCATCTGATTCCTGGTCAGGCATCATTGTCTCATGCCACTGTACATTTTGGACATGGCAATGTGTACCTTATTGTTGCTGTGTTGGTGTATGGGTAATGCTTGCCATGTCATGTTGTGGTTTGGGAGGGTTTGAGTGACATAACAGTGATGGCCATGGCCTGTTTTGCAGGTGTGTGTGATGCACACCTTGCATGTCAGGGTCATCTGCTTCTCAGAGCAACTAACTGGGGGTAGATCTCTCTCCGCGGCAGGGCCCTCCCTCTGGAACAGCCTTCCTGCCTCACTTGAACTTGAGGGGAACCATCTCCGGTTCGGGAAGCACCTCAAGACCTTCCTCTTTGCTTCTGCTTTCTCTCTGCCTCTCACTTGCGGAATTCTTCACTGGAACTGCACTGGATCTGCAACTGGGCCACTCTCACTGACCTCGGTCCTTGGCCCAGCCACTCTCCACTTGCACTGGCTCCCTGGCAACCCCTGCACTGCGGTACTGTCTCTCTATCCCTACAGCCCCCCCTTCCCAGCACTTGTCTGCACTTACCTTTGCAGTTGCCACCAGCTGACCTGTGTATTTGTTTTTTGGTCTACTTCCCCTGTACTGCACTCCCCCCTCCCCTTCCCCTTGCACTTTTCCCTTCCCCCTACCCCTGCACTTGCACAATCTGAATGACACCTGGCCTAGTTGTACCGTTGTCTGTCTTCCCTTGTTCCCCCCTCCCTGCCTCATCGCACCTTGAAATACTTGTGTATAGGCCATATCATGTCATATGTCATATGTGTGCCTTTTGGTCACACAGGATAGCTTGTGTTTAAGTAGCTAGGGATGCAGACGATGTGGCACTTCCATGGCAACTATCTCAGGGTGGTAGGGTTGTGACAGTTGACTGTCTCTTTGTCATCATCGATTGTCTTTTTTTGGGTTTTGTAATGTGTTTTATGGTATGTGCCAGGCCTGTGTGCACTCCGCAGGGGTGGGAGTTTAGGTGAAAAATGTGGCCACAAGCTGGGTCCGGGCTTCCTCGACACGTGCCCTGTCCCCTCCCATGGGCAGCGCCTGTGCCTGTGGTTGGGGATGTGGGGGCACCACCATGTCCACCGGGACGCCCTGCCGTGTTGCAACATTGTGCAGGACACATGCTGCCACAATGATCCTGCATACTACTGGTGGTGCATAGAGTAGTTGCCCGCCAGAGCGGTCAAGGGAGCGGAAACGTGACTTGAGCACTCCGAATGTGCGCTCCACTATGGCCCTGGTTGCAATATGGGCGGCTTTGTATCTTACCTGGGGTGGTGTGGTGGGGTTCCGGATTGGCGTCATCATGTGGTTGCTCAGAGGGTAGGCACTGTCCCCTGGGGAGGTGATAATAGTTGAGATTATTAGGGTTTGGGTATTTGTCTGTGTGTGACTTGCATGCATGTGCAAGGGCATTTGTACTCACCTAGGAGCCATGTGTCGCCATGCTGCCCAGCTTCCAGGGCCCGGCTCAGGGCGGACATTCTGTATATGAAACTGTCATGGGTGGAGCCAGGATAGTTTGCTTAGACAGAGGTGATGATTCCCTTTGCATCGCATACCACTTGTACATTGATGGAATGCCAGTGCTTGCGGTTTCGGTAGATGTGCTCAGTGGCCCTAGGCGGACGTAGGGCCACATGGGTGCAATCTATGGCACCGAGCACTTTGGGGAAGTGTGCCACCCTGAAAAAATCCAGGACAACGGCCTGCCTTTCTGCGGGTGTTCTGGGCATGTATATGTGCCTGCGGACTGAGGGGCGCGCTGTCATTCGGTGTCCCACGATCAGTGCTGCGACAAATGGGGCATTCATCATAGCTGTATATACGTGTTTGTTGTTTGCGCGTACTTTTGTACTGTGCGCGGGGACGCTTCCGCCTGCCTTCGTGTGGCGGACGCGTTGACGCCTGTGTGCGTCTTTTGCCGTGCGCGGGTTTCCCGTATTCGGATCCATGAATACGGGTTGTTCGCGTGCGTGTGGGCGTTCCGTGTAGTTCCCTGCAGTACTTCCCCAGTTACGCCTTCTTTTTCACGCGTTGTTCCCCATTCCGCGTGTTACGCCCACTGTTCCGCCCACTTTGGTTGTGTGCGCCGCGCTATGTGCGCTTTTGCTGTGCGCGTAGCGCACGCCGTGTATGCCTGCGTGCGCCATGGCTGGATTGGGCGCACGGACAGCGGGAAACACGCGCAGCGTCTTCCTTGAATCGCTCCCTTGCGCCTGCTTGCGCATGGATTTTCGGCGCACGTTTGTTCCATGAATCGGCCCCTAAATCAGAACTTAAAAATGTTGCCACTGCTAAAGAAAGTCTGAGGTACTGACCGCTGAACATTATCGCCCACTGTGTTCCTCTGTCAGTGTTCTATAACGTTTTATAAATCTGCCAAATATCAGACCTCTCCTCTCTGCCAGGAAGTTACAGTGAACTATAATATGTCTAATTGTTTCCAATTCTATAGACTCCTAAAAAATCAGCAGCATCAGAGATCATCTTCCCGTTTAGCTCTTAGACAGAGAAAATCTCTTGTTGGTAACACATTTAGGCACATTTTCATAAAGGTGCTACTAAGAGCAGGATTTGGAAATTTCATTAGTTAAGTTGGTAGCTGATTGAATGGTTTGGATTCACTTCAAAAATTAGCAAAGGCTTCGTAAAATTTACATTGCGCCAACGTGGATATTCAATTGTATCTCCACAATTTATTTTTCAATTCTTGTGACTTCACAGGCAGACCATCCACTTCACAGTCAACATCTCCCAAGATCTTTAAACAGTCCTCCTTCCAGTTTAATAATAATACATCTTTATCTGATTTTAAAGCCTTTGCTAAAATCGAAAGGAGAGAGAGGAGTCATCCGCCATCAGACATTTTTGCACAAGGGCCTTTAGTAATAACAAGCCTCTCCAATGAGATGGCCTTCAGTGATAACAAGCCTCTCCAATCAGATCCCCTTCGTCTGTATCTTGCTACCGCCCCAAACTACCACTTTATTATGGCCTGATGCACTTGTGCTTATGTTATTGTATAAATGCTTCCTGACTCGAGACCTATCTGTAACCATTGGTCCTTCTAACTGCTATTATGTTTTTGCTCTGCTGCATGTATGTAACTCCTAAGTTTTTCCAGCACCCAGTCACCTCAGGGTTCGGTGCACAATATAAATAATAAAAAAATACAAATACAGCTCCAATCCATACTGGATCAATTGGATTGGAGTACTTTTGGGAAGGCCTTACTTCTAGGGAGGTGAAGGTTAACTTTTGGGGATATTGCCATAGACGGGCATATTTAGCCAGTTTTGCTTGTGTCCTCAGTAGTACCGCATTAATTAAGGGAACACAGAGTTCATTTCAATTTTTTCTATCTCTTTTCCCAGTTGCAGTTTGCTGCTTCAGTAAGTTTTACGGCCGCTACTCTGCCCATCTACAGCTAGCATTCGCATGCCTGGAAAGTCATCAGGGAATCACATACCTCATTAGGTAAGGTGTTGAGCACTTGATGGCCTTTCCATTTGCAATATCTGGGTCTAGCTTTAGACCACATGTGGAGGTAATAATTTAGATAATTTAGTTAACCCGATCTCATTTTGGTTCAGGACTCAACCCTTGAGGTCCAGTTGATTTATTTTCACCTTCTGTTGTTGCCAACAGCAGGTCCCTCTCCAGGTCAGTGATTCTACAGCCAATATTGGGTGTGCCACTGACTTCTTTGGTGTCACGTATGGGTTCACCCTGGTCTGTTTGATGTGGCTCTGCTCAGCACGGTTCATTTTTGGGTGCCACTAACCCTCCGGTTTAAGGGTGCACATCTGTTTGTTAGGGTACCTAGCTCACCAATTTAGGTTATGGTGCTCCTGGTCATAAATGTTTTTTTGTAAATTCAGGTGCTTTTTAACACCTTCATATGTTTTTATACGGCAGTCTACCAGCAATCTGTCAGGGGTTGTGATACATTGGTCAACAGCCATGTTTTTGTCTGTTTTTTACAGTACTGGTACATCCGCCTCCTGATGAAGACGTTGTACAAATTTACATCCCATGTCGAAACCGTATGAGAAAGATTCCAAGGGATGTGATCCTTGCATTTCCTTTTCCGATCCACCCTTACAATAGGTGTGTTTCCAATAAGCTCTATTATGTGTTTTGGCAATTATAATACCAATGAATGCCGCTATGAGGAGTAGTAATAGATTTCCTCTCCTCATCTATTTTTAGTATTAGTCTTGTGGTTGTTTTTTAGCATTTTGGATGTCTGTCACTGTGTGTTGAGTCGTGAGTGAAAGTTGCACTATGAATGGCAAGTATGAATGATGTTTTAGCCTATTTTAGGCACATTTTGCTGCTGTATTGCGATGTCAAATTTATTAGTGTTTATTAAATGGTAATTCAATTGCTTTTCTATTTATGTATCACCTGAAATACATTTTGATACATTGATATAAATGATGTTGGGCTCTGAACAAATTTTTCTGCTTTTCACTTATCCTTTCTGGTCCTAGCCTATGCAAATGATACAGTGTTAATAGCCAGGACCTTTAGGGCCCTCCAGCTTCTGATTGCCGACTATGCAGCCTTTATTAATAATTTAGGGCTAAAAATAAATTCCGCAAAATCAGCAGTAATAGGATGTGTGGGAAGGAAAACACTGTCAAAGATGCGTCCAATGATATGAAATGGCGATATCATTCCTAGAGTATAGGAATTTGACTATCTAGGCATACAATTTTCAGAGACCGCCATGGGTAGTGCTCATATTAAATAACAATCAGCGAAGTTGAGCCAATATGTAGTAGGGATTTCACACTTCTTGTCCGCCTGTCAGGGCCAACCCCTGGAGGTAGTCTTAAACGTCTACACAGCACAGACAAAGGTTGTGACATTGTATGGAGCGCCACTGTGGGGTTTCTTAAAAACACCAGCGATCCAGGCCAAGGAGAACATGTATTTAGAAGGCTATTGGGACTACCGGGATCTGCTCCATGTATCTCTATTTGCAGGGAATGGATTTATGGGAAGACCAAGGGGCCTTGGTACCAATTACTTTTTGGCTTTGTCTTTGGATGAATGACCATGCTAATCTATGTCATTTTATCAATAGGACTATTATGACAAGGGAGAACTGGAAACAAAATCCCTTGGCTAGCCTACATCGGTGAAGCCCTGTTCTGAAGTTATATTCGAAAACAGAACTATTTATCGCTGCACAGTAGTCCCAAATAAACTCTTAGGGGGACAATTGTCCCAATGTAGTTTAATTAATCACAAAATCAGTTGCCTCACTGTTAGTGAGGACAAGAATTCACATCAATAACAGTGTGGTTTCAATTTAAATAGGATAAAGCTTCAACACACATTTGTCCATTGCTATTCAGTAACAATTCACTGTCAACATAAAAGTGTTGATAACAAAATTTATTATTGATCACACAAGGTTTTGAATGTCCATAGCCCCCACTTGGTACATCCAATTGGAGTCAGCAACAATAGGGTAATCATACATAACAGGGACAATGATATCACAAATGTCCTCATTTGTGAAATGATATTATTTCAAACAACAATTTCTTCAATGTATGTGCAGACTCCAGTGTGTCTAGGTGTTCACACATGAATTTTCCACATTATATCACACAATCCTTATAGCTTGTAGCTCCAAAATAGCTCATTATTGGTGTTTCTGTCACCAATGCGTTTTGGATCGTAGATCCATCCTCAGGGCGTGAGCTACATGTTTCTGGTCATCATGAATTTCTTTGAAGTGGCCCTACATGGTAATCCAGAATAAACACTCACTCTCGGAACCAGTAGGGTCCTAATTATGAACTGCCAAGTAAGAGAAAGGTAGCACTGACCTCTATAATTCTTGACAAAGAACCAACTTTAAACCTGTAGGGGTAAAGAAATGTAGTCAGGCTGGGACGGCACTCGGGTACTTGCTAACATTTGCTCAAAGCCAAGGGCAGAGAGGGACTCATCCAGTCTTCAGAGAGCGTGGAAAGGGGATGCTGGGCACAGCGAATTGCGGTGCAAAGGTGCTCTGTAACAAAATAGAGAGGCAGGTTAGGTGGTAGTAAATAGATGTTAATAGCTGTCTCAGAGGTTAAATAGAATTTGTACCTCTGGCTACAGCTCCAACAGAGAAGGGACTAAAAGGTGTATCTACTTTATAAATGCGTGCTGCCACATATGCTAATACCGTGGAAGCTGTCATA
Organism: Ambystoma mexicanum; assembly: GCF_040938575.1. Classification (NCBI taxonomy): domain Eukaryota; kingdom Metazoa; phylum Chordata; class Amphibia; order Caudata; family Ambystomatidae; genus Ambystoma; species Ambystoma mexicanum. Next base: position 669,858,537 of record NC_090924.1, on the reverse strand, counting down.
ACTTCTCACTCTAAAAAACATCTCAAAACTCATTCAGCCAATCAAGCCGGAAAACCTCAAAGTCTAAATGGAACAATGTAGAAACGACTCAAAATGAGCCGAAGCAACAAAGTATAGTGGACCAGCGGTATGCAATTTCAGCACGTGCAACAGCACATTGTGTATATCAGAAAAGAAACCAAGCTGCATATTTCAACACGTGCAGCAGCACATCGCGTGTATCAAGAATCAACTAAACTGCATGTTAGCATTATACCCCACTGAACCGTCGGTTTGGTCATACCTTAACTTCAGAGTTCCTTGTTGATCCGACCACACGAACGCGGGCGGCTTGACTGTGAAACTGTTTCTAGCGTTGCAATGGTTACCATACGCATGCACGTCTTGCACCATGACCTGGTCCTCCATCTTGGTGTGGGCCTCAGCGTAACGTTGCCCAGGCAACCTTGCCGGAGTCTAAAACGGCAAAGTCGGAGGCCGATTCAAAGATGGAGAAGGGACGGATTAACAAATGATACTTAGCTGAAGAGCAAGACTGGGGGTCACAACTACATTAAAAGATTTGCTGCGGTGTGCCCCCATATGTTACGGTCTCAAGCAAAATTCATGCTGTTCATGGTGACAAATGCCTACTGCCCAGCTAACTGGAAGGAAGACCTGAGTGTTCACTCCGCATCACCCTGCAGGGGATTCTAAACCACTCAAAGTGTTACATTGATGCCGCGGTAGGGCAGCATGATCGGAAAAGTAGACCTAACTCATGCCAAATACAGTCCATTTTATCCGCAGTGCAGAGATAAATACAGAAGAAACATAAAATGGGTCACAATTGAGCGCAGTTTGACAGAGAGTGAATCACAATGTCTAAAGTTTAAATTAAACAAAACACATTGGGCCTCATTACACGGAATGCGGTAAACCATGGTGCTATTAGCACTATGGTTGCCGCCGGTACCATACCGGTACCACCATGGAGAAAAGGGGAATTACCACCCCATTCCAAGGTTGGCGGAGCGGTAATTCCCGCTTTCTCCATGGCCCTTCCCCATTTCCAGTTTTGCCCCATAGGGCTCAATGGGAATGGGGAAGGAGCTAATTACGGTACCGCAAATTGCGGTACCGTAATTAGCACCAAGGTCCCTTTGCGGGTCCCAACTTCAACGGCTGGTCTACACCAGCCGTTAAGGTCGGGTCCCACAAAGGGACCTCGTAGTAAGGCGGTAAGGGTTTACCGGTACCGGTGCCCTTACCGGTACCGGTAAACCCTTACCGCCTACCGTGTAATGAGGCCCATTAGGTTGAAATCAGTGTTCATGCCCCTCGGGATTAAGGAGTCCAGAAGGTCTACCCACAAGATTTCTTGTTGCAGCAATTTCAATTGTATGTCACCACACCTGCTGCCCAATGATACCTGTTCGAGAATAGCACATTTTAATTGTGCCATGGTATGTCATGCTTCCAAGAAATGCATAGCCACAGGTGATTTTTCATTTTTAGTGCATATGGTAGACTTGTGTTCTGTCCTTCTTATCTTGACCTTCCTGGTGGTCATCCCTACATAATAGTACCTGCATGGGCACTTTAATGCATTAACAACATTTTGTGCAATGCATGTGCATGAGTGTCTCAATTGAATAGGTTTCCCTGAGTTGGGATCGGTGATACTGTTCCCCACGATAACGTTTCCACAATGTTGGCAGTTATGACATGGCATTGTGCCTTTATATTGAATCGGATCGGGAGGTGGTAGCATTTCCGCTTTCACTAGGCTCTTGCACAATGATCTGCTGTTTCGATAAGCAAAAGTTGGGAGTTTAGGGAATAGCTGTTGCAATTGAGGGTCCCTTCTCAACATCGGCCAGTTCTTTCATATAACCTTCCTAATCCTCATACTCTGTACCGTGTGAGTTGTAACATACACTAAGGATTCACTGGGTTTTGGTGGTTTCGGTAAAAGCAGTGTCTCACGGTCAACATGTGTTACTTTCTCCACTACCTCTGAGATGAGGGTGGGACTGTAGCCTCTGGACGTGAACTTGGTCCGTAACAAGGATGATTGACGTTCATATTCAGAATTGTCGGAAATATTTCTTTGCGTGTGGAAACTGGTTGCCAGTAATAAACTATTCTGATCAGTTTGTTTGGTGTAAATTCTTGCTTCCAATGAATGTTCCCCTGTGTATATCCCCACATCCAAAAATGGATGGTAGAACTGTTTGTTTCAGTCATACATTTTATCCTAGGGTGCATCCCACTCATCACTGTAAAAAAGTCCTGTAGCTCTCCTGGCAGACCTGTCCAGATCCCAAAGATGTCATCTATGTATCTAACATAGATGGAGAGATGCTTCATCCATCTTGGAGATGACAGTATATGTTCGTGTTCCATAAAATACATATAAAAATACATATAGGCATTTGCATAGTATGGTGCCATCGCGGCCCCATGCTCGTGCCGATATCTGTTAAAAATAGCAATCTTGGAACTTGAAGAAGTTATTCATGAGGACTAACTTCACAAGAGTAAAGACAAAGAGCCTATCCCGTTGGCAGTTCTCTGATTTTAGCAGGAGCCCTTCAATTGCATTGATGCCGACTTCATGCGCTATGTTAGTGTAGAGTGATGTTACATCCATAGTAAAGGGTTGGTCCCTTCCTTTCACAAATTGCACACTTTTAAGCTTTTGTAGGAAGTGCATCGTATCTCTGATGTACATTGCAGTGTCTCGAATCAAGGGTTGTAAAATCTTATCAAGATATTGAGCAAGGGGTTCGAGAAGGCTCTCCGTGGTCACAGTAATTGGGCATCCTGGTGGTTTCCATAACCTCATATGTATTTTTGGCAATATCTACATCACCTGCACAATCGAATGTTTGTTCTCTAGGAATCTGTGGGTTTGTTCCGATATGACTTCATTCTCCTCTGCCTCATCCAACACTACCTTGATGAGGGCCTGTACCTTTTCTGTCGGATTAAAGGATACTTCCCTGTAGGTTTCCCTATCTTCTAGCTGATGTTCAATTTCTTCCAGGTATTCTTGTTTATCCATAAGGACCAGTGCACAAACCTTTTCAGCTGGTTTGGAAATTATTTCTGTGTTGTACAGTACGTTTTTGAGTGTCCGCTATTCCCTGATTGTAAAGTTCCCTTGAGCATTTGTCTTAAAGTGTATCTTCTTAAAGTCCTGTAGCACCTTTCTCTCAAATACTGTAAGTACATGATTTTGAACTGGCGGATTGAACGTACTCTTTGGATTAAGCTCAAGGAACATGTGGGGTTCTTTTGTCATAGCATCTTCATCAAGGGAATCAAAAAAGACCTACAGCTGCAGTTTCCTCATGAGTCTGAAGAAGTAAATTTTCTCGCAGAGAAGTGTGCTATTATTGTATGGGACAAAGAACAAGCCTTTCTTCAGCACTTGTAGTTCCATCTTAGATAGACGGTAGGATGAGGTATTAACTATTAGGCTTTCTTTGTCGCTTTTTTCCTCTGAGGATTTTTTCTTCTTTCCTCTTAGGGTTGGTTTTTGTATTCAAAATCTGCTTTGGCTACCGTATGGTCACTGGCTTCTGGTACAGATGGTCTCTCTGCACTCGGGCCGGGAATCACTTCTAGTTCAGTACTCAATGCATCTGAGGATGCACTGTCAGCTGCTGTGGGTCCTGGTTTCGGCGTATGACCCCGATATGGTTTATTAGGGCGATGTCTGTAATATTCTTGCCAGCTATACACAATGTCAGCTTATAATCTTGGGTATCACGTCTAAATTTTCTAATTTATTTTGCCTCCAGTTCCTGTTTTTAGCTGGCTAGTTTCTGGTTAGTATCATCTAGGTTTTGTTTTAGCTGGTCTGGGGTAAACCCTTTGCTGAGTGATGTCTTGATCCCTTCAATATCCCCATTCAGAGTTGTCAAACTATGGGACAATTCCTCGATTGTCTGCACCTGAAGTGGATTCTTTATCCTGCACACATGTTTAATTGAATGTTAATATCTATAGAGATATACCAGTCTCTCTATTTGAGACCAGCCAAGTCAGTGCACCCCTACACCCCTCTTCCTTTGTTCTGAAGTAATTTTCGGGCACTATTTCCACCAGATAATTTGTTGACTTCTGGGCAAATGTGATCCTATAAACTAACTCTGCATTTGGCTATGAAGGAAAAAAGGGATTTTACGGAGTTTGCCACGAATTTGGATAGAGCACACGCGGTGATCAGCAGGGTGAATGAAATCCAGCCTTACCTCCTCTGGATCTCTAAAAGGGGAGATTGTTGGCTGATCATGCATTTCAGATTCGATTGCCTACATTTGAAGGGAACAACCGCAAAATGGTTTGGGTACCCTGATATACCAGGTTGCCCGGCGTTTGAGGCGGATAAAGAGGACCTGAAGCACCGCCTATTGTTTTGCCCAGCATACAATATTGTTAGATGGTCTACCCTATTGCCGGTCCTTAGGTCATCTGACATTCGTTCCACAGGCCGGCAGTGTTTTTTCTCTTGGCTGCTGATTCTGTATTGACAGCCTGTGCACTATTATCTTTCCTGAAAAGAGCTACGTACCAAAGAAAGGGGATGTTGGCCCAATTGAATTAAACTGAATGTTATAATCTATGGAATATGCACTGTGCACTTTAAATTAGCCTTTTTTGGGTTTTGTAATGTGTTTTATATTTGTTTTTAGATTTGAAGGAATCCGGAACATGGACACTGCATTGAATAATGTGAATAATGTGAGATGAAATGGTCAATTTTGATATGTATTGTACTTATGTGTTTCATCAGAATAAACATATTGACTGACTAAATGAGCATAGTGATACCATATGTAGACAACATTTTGGTGTGCAGTGAGACAGAGGAACAGTGCAGGGAAGTCTCAATACAGTTGATAACAGTCTTGGCAGAGAAGGGGTACAAAGTAGACAAGGAGAAATTCCAATATTGTCAGGAAGAAGTCTTGTTTTTTTTGGTCAATTAATATCTCAAGAAGGAAGAAACATGACCCCTGAGAGAGCCGAAGCGATTTGGAAAACAGCCAAACCAAAAACAGTGAGGGAAATGCAGCAATTTCTGGACCTTTGCAATTACTGCAGGGCATGGGTCGTTAAGTATAGTACATATGCCAGACCAGTTTTAAAAGGGCTTAGGGTAGCACAGAAGGATAATAACGGCATAGCCTGTACAGATGAAATGATAGACTCCTTTCACAAGTAAAAAATGGCAATAAGCACAGCACCTGTGTTAGGGATCCCAGAATACAGTGCAGAATTCTTCTTATTCTCCCATTCAAATGGAGTTGTAATGACAGCAGTCCATGCACAAAACACTACTCTGGGATACAAAGCACTACCGTTTTATGGTGTGATTCTAGATCATTATCCATGTGAACAAGCATGGGTGGCAGCAGCTTTTACAATTGACTAATCGACCAGTTTCACAATGGCCTGTACAGTAAGGTTATATGTTGAGCATACCCTGCTTGCCATTGTTGAAAAGCCTAAAAGCATGTTGACCACACAGAGACCCTCTGTTTATGAGATAATTATATCAAATTCAGTTTTCAGAATTGTCAGGTGCAGAGTAGTGAATCTGCCAAGATTTATTGCAGAGACAGTAGTTCAAGGAGATAATATGCATGATTGTACCAAGTATACTGTTTATCATGAAGAGATACCACTTGTTAAAGATAATGCCCTAGGTGGGTGGGGGGGCAGTCCTCTTCATTGACGGGTCATCATCACTTGATTAAAGCACAGATGAAAGGCACACTGGGACCACAGTGGTAAAAGTAAAACTGAATGGCAAGTTTGAGACATTGCCAAGGGCGAGATTGCCTTTGCATTTCTCTGCACAAGCAGCAGAATTTTGTAGCACTCATTTTGGCACTTGATATGCATGAAAAAGAGGCAGTAACAGTGTATTCTCACTGCGCCCATGTGAAATCAACAGTACACACAGGACTGTCATGATGGAAGAGGCGGGACTTCCTACACGCAGATGGCAAGCCAGTGCAATATGCACCACTGTTGCACAGGCTCATAAATGCACTACAGCTCCCACCGGCCATTGCCGTAGTGAAGTGCGCAGCCCACACTAAAGGTACAGTTTTAGTTTCTCGCTGCAATGAGGCTGCTGATTTAGAAGCAAAAAAACCAGCGTATTTTCCTGAAATATTTGACTTTGATACTGCACCAAATAAATACACAAGAGCATGAAACATGGTAGTGAAAGAAGGTTTTAATACACTACCTAGAGCCCAAAATATTGACTTACAGAGATGAGCCCCACCAGAGGAGCAAGAATTGTGTAAGCAAAGGGGGTGCTAATTGTCCCCCACAGATGCAATTTGGTGGCAGGACAGCACCAGGAAACCAGTTATGCCCCTGGGGTTACTTAAAATTGCTTTAGATCTTCACCACCCACTGCATACAACACAAGAGTGTCTTGCAGCCTTGATCTCGGAAGACTAGTTCATACTCAATCTGGCAGAGCATCTTGCTGCCTTTATTGTGAATTGCTTGACTTTTCAGCAGTATACTGCAGGGCACACACTGAAAATAGTGAGAGTAGCAATACCCCCATCCTACTGGACCCTTTCAGCCCTTGCATATCGACAATATAGATATTCTGCAAGTTTGTAGCGGCTACAGATATATGCTACTAGTCATGTGTCCATTCTCCGGATGAATCAAAGCCAGTCCATGTACACATTGTGATGCCACATATGCTCTGAAGTTCCTCGTATGTGATGTCTTCTGGAGGTGGGGAGGGTGCGAAGTGGTCCTGTCTGACAATGGACCACATTTTGTAAATTAAGTTTTACCCTATTGGGTATTAAGCACACATTCTCTTCCGCTTACCACCTGCAAGAAAATGGTTTATGTATGCGCCTCAATGGCCTCCTCACAGAACACATTGCCAAAATAAAAGCGACCCTGAAAAAAGGATGGTTCTATTGCCTACCCTTAGCCCTATTTGCATTATGCAATCAGCCTGGCTCAGACAATCACCTGACTCCTTGCAAGCTGGTGATTGGACGATGCATGAATGTACCTCTTTCTCCGCCTACTGGAGTGCAGACTGACACCCATAATTTTTCCAATGTACTTGGAAATGAAATGCATGATTATTATTGACGGCTAGTGTTGCTTTTATGCCTCAACAGCTTTGTACATGGCAGGGGAGATCAAAGAAGACCAATGAAGACAAGTAACAAATTGATCCTGCAACAGTTTTAAAACCCTATTGTTGTACACGGGGGACAAAGTACTTATTAAAACTTTATGCAGCGCGGGCACAAGCTACATTTTGAGGCGCTGTCCGTCGTGGAGGATATGACACCAACGGCTGTGAAGATGCAAGGAAGGAGAACCTGGTTGAACCTGGCGATGCCAAACCATACTAAAGAGAGTCTCTCCTGCCACAAATCCCTGAATCCGAAGGTGAAGAAGAGATGAGACCCATCCAAATGAGGTTCACCACCCGAGCCAACCAACAAATAGAAGATTGAGAGAGGCAATAGATCTTTGTCTATAAATAACAGCTGAAGGGACTTGATGATGTTTTTTCTAAAATTATCTGCATACAACAAAGAGTAGCACTTTCACGAGAAGAAAAGTATAAAGACTATATGCTTCTGCTGCAAATAATATGGATTATGACCTGGTCTTATTAGCAAATGCGTGTCCTGCTTTAGGAGGGATAAACATAACCCTTGCTTCTATTCATTTTTTTCTACATACAGCACAAACCAGTAAAAACACTGAAGCGAAAGGCATTTACAGTGGTGCTTCATATTCAGATTTTACACAGTCATGGTGAAGGTACAGGTGAGAGTTCACCGTCGGGTATCATATCATATAGGTACATTCTAAAAGGGGCCCAAATGTCTTTGAGTCGATTCGTCCTGGGCAATGTCATCACATATTGTTCCTCACATTCATTAACAAATGTTAACTCTCAGAGAAAATGATCAACAAGTGGTGCGTGAGGGCTTTTCCAACTTTGCAGTATACATTTTTTGGCTATTACACAGGACACATTAAACAGTCTTCTTGTGGTATCTGCCACCTTCCCGATGTCTCCAAACAAATATTTCTGAGGGGTGAGAGATGCCGGAATTTCCGTTATCTCCTCAATAATCTCGGCCACCTCCCTCCAGAATCCAGCAACCAGAGGGCATACCCAATACATATTTAATGACCCAGCCTGTGGCTCTCCCCAATTTGGACAGTCCCTAGAGAAGAGAATTTGGCCATTTTGTCTACTGCATAATGTAGTTTATTGAGGATCTTAAATTGAATCAGGTGGAGGCCAGCTTTTAATGATACAGACTTGGACAGATGACAGTATTTGGACCATTTCTGTGCAGCGATCGTCACCCCATATCTTCCTCCCATGTTGCTTTAATGGTATTTATTTGTATCATAGTATAAAGTGTGGATATTCCGGGTCCAGTTCCAGACATCATGGCCTGTAAACATTCATGAATGGGCAGTTCATCAGGGAATAACGTCCATCTAGCATTGAACGCTGCCTTCATGCAGTGATACTGAAGTGATCTGAGCTGTCCCCCACCAACTGTGTTGATGAAGTCATCTAGGGTCACATATTTCCCATTTGGGAACATATTGGACATTTTTATCTCTCTATTGGGGTCCCACGTTGTCTGCAGAGTTTCATCAAATGAGGGGGAGATGCCAGCAAAATTCCAAAATGAAGCGTCTGGGTCATAGGTTGCCTCTATCTGTAGTCATTTGTAACTCGCCATCCAAGCATGGACCGTGACACTGACTGGGTCAAATTGGCAAGGGTCCCTTTGTCGTTTGCTGAACAGGATAGAAGGGAGATTGGTCGGGGAGGCAGCATATCTTTCTATCGGGATGTGTGATGTGGTGTCTAACGGATCATACCAGTGTTTGGCAAATTGAGCCTGCGGCACTAGGTAATATAGTTCAAAATCTGGTGCTACAATGCCACCCGTGCTGTATGGTTCAACCAACTTTTCCCACTTATCCTGGCTGTTCCTCCGTTCCATCTGAACGAGGTGGCCATTGATTGGCGTCTCGCAAAGAATGCCCTGCCTGGCCAGATAGGGATGTTGTCGAAGAGATACAGGTGCTTGGGGAGGACCACCATCTTCAGAATGGCTATCCGGCCATATACAGAGATGGGAAGCCTGCCCCATATATGTAGTTTAATGGTAAGGGACTGCAAGAGTTGTTTGTGATTGTCTTTATATAATGCCAACCTATCTACAAGTATACCCAGGTAACAAACATGTATGGGTGACCATTTACGACCATAGGAGTCAGCAGGGCTTACGGTGGCAGGTGTAAGTGGAAATATTTCAGACTTGGAGTTTTTAATCCTGTAGCCCGAGTATTTAGCAAATTTGTGTATATCAGTCATGATGGGGGACAGGTTTGTCTCAGGTTCTCGAATATAGAGAAGTGTGTCATCCGCATATAGTCCTATAGATTGGGTCGGGCCGTCATTCTAATGCACCTGTGTCCGTGATTCTGTCGCACAAATAATGCCATCGGTTTGATTTTTAAGGTGAACATTTTGGGGGAAAACGGACAACCCTGTCTGGTACCGGTGCCCAGTAAGAATAATTTGGAAAGAGTACGATTGGTGAGGACCTTAGCTCCCAGATCTGTGTATAGCAGCCGGACACATTTAATAAAATAGGGGCTCATCCCAAAACATATACGGTTATTATGGCTTCCCGCATAGATTCTGGCAGGATACCTTGGTCCATCGCCTTCTCCCACATTTTTTACAAAACAGGGGCCAGTTCCTTATACAGCTCTATGCCTAGACCATATGATCCTGGGGCCTTCCCGGATGTTAGGGATTTTATTGCTTCTATCATTTCTTCACAGGTAATTGGTTGCTCTAGGGCCAATTTAGTTTCAGGGGGAAGTTTTGGAAGATTAACGCATTTAGATAGTAATTAATTTCCATAGCAGATTTTGCATCACAATTTGAGTAGAGCTCTGTGTAGAATCTTGTAAATTCTTCATTGATTCCTTCTTCCTCTGTGATTACCGTGCCATTTATTGCATATACACTAGCAATGGGGTTATGATGTTGTTCAGCTTTCAATAGGTTGGCTAGAGAAAATCCTGCTTTGTTACCTTTCCCGTATCTACATGCTCTCATAGGCGCAATCATGTATTGTATTACCCTGGCAGCTAGCTTGTGGAAATCATTAAATAATCTGTTGATGTTGGCAAGTGTCTTCTTTTTGTGAGTATCACTGTATTTGAGTTCCAAGTCCCTCAACAGTGACTCCACATCTGCTAGTTCTAATCTCACAGATTTCAGTAGCCCAGTGATTTTAGACATAAGGACCCTCCACACCCAGACCTTGAAGGTCAACGGACCCCTCATTAATTGTGAAGAATTCTCAGATTTCCATATGGAGGGATTCAATTACATTAGGGTCTTTTAGGATAGTCGAAAGGCATCCTCCATCGTCTAGCCGGTGATGGAGTCTCGTGCAGCATTATCTCTAGGGATATAGGAGAGTGATCTGAGAGCTTGCGGGGGTGAATATCGCAGCTTATCAGCATATTCGAGAGAGACAAAGAGAGGAGCCATATTTGATACGTGATTCAGAGTCATCTACTGAGGAATAGTACGAGCATTGCCTATCAAATGGGTGAAGTGTTCTCCATGCATCAATCAGTTGCAACTGTAGTAATATCTGGTTTATAGTGTTGGCTGCCCTGGTGGGTGCCCACTGAGTTTCGGAGGACCTGTCAAATGTGGTATCCAGGATTGTGTTAAAGTAACCCCATAATATCCAAACATCATCTGGCGGATTGACCATATCTAGAATTTTAATATAGCCACCTGGGTCATCAATATTGGGTCCATAAGTGTTTACTAAGGCAACTTGTTGATCCATAATCATATAGTGCCTCCTTATTATGAAAATTGGCCTAAGCCCATTTGCGTTACACAGAAAACCGTGTTCGCAAAGTGCCAATATTGGGTTAACGTTGCTGCCATTTTAGACTCATCCACCATTTTGATTTCAAATTCATGTTCCATGTGCTAAAATGGTGGACTGTGTTTTCGACTTGCAGTTGAGCCAAACAACCTTTGAGTTTCGTTAAAGTTTAGGTTGACCGAGAGCCGACTGTTTAACCTATGTAAAGAAACCTTGTGCTTCAAACGAACTTCCATTCAAGTGTTGTCTGCGCTCACAAGACTCATCCTCGTATAAACACTGAAACAATGAAGAGTACACTTCGATCATATGCTTTAGTTGAACTGCATTGTAGTCACTCTTGGAATAAGGCTTACAGTGAATTCGAGAACCAACAGTACCATTGAATCTTCATGGACAGGTAAACTTGTTTAATCCCTTGTAAAATAGTGTAACATCTGTTATGTGAACCAGGCACAAACTCTAGCCCTCAAAATATTAACTTGGAGAGAGGTTGGACAATATTGCTAAAATGGTATAAATATGTCTGTGTCTAGATGTCCAGCACTCTCACTCCTCACTGTGTCTGCTGGTACACACTGCAAGTTGTTGGGAGCCAGATAGCTATCTGTTTTGCTTATCTGTTTTGCTTTGTACCTGTACAGTAATGAAAGATACTTGTATCTTTTCAGCCCGTGATTGGTGTATTTCATTTGTGGTACTAAGCCTCGATATTTCTTTGATCTTTCAAATGGTGCCCGAACAGGGACCTTCAAGATTGATGCCACCTCATTGAAGAGAAGACCTGGCTATCGGACTGGGATCGGATGGTGAGAAAAAAGGGGGCCCCTTTGTATAAGACGCAACACCTCGACAGTACTGCACGATCGAATCTCTGGACGGTGAGCACACGGTCCGAGAAGGCATCTTGACGAGGGTCCATATATCGAGGCAGGCAGGCAGTTTTGGCCGAAATCACCAACCACGAGTGTCCTTTGTTATCCGATCGGACCGCCTCAGTCGTTTGTAATTAGGTGAGTCATACCCCGATTCCTAAGTATCCTGATATTTTGTTGCAGTTTTGTCCTCATGAGCACAAACGACGCCAGGTAACACCAGTGATCTGACATGCCTGGGAAATTATCTCCTGCTTCAGGGGTTTATTCCACAGAGACAGACAATCTTTGGAATTTGGCCGACCGGCGCCACAGGAGGGGTCACCGGCATGTACTATGTACTGTAAGTACGCCATTGGTAGTATAGTATTCAACGCTATTTGGCACAGACAAACTAGACATGTTTCCAAATTTCAGTGGCCAGACAATGGTAGTTTTGAGATAGCCGAATAGAGTATTTAGAGTCCATATTGTTAAAGAAAAAAGCTAGACCTGCAGCAATTGATGTAATTCAGAATTGGAAAAAATAAGCTATGCAGCAACGTAAGAGTAAAGAGAAGCATGCACGTCGTCATATGTCTAATTCAGAAAAGGCAGTATTGTATGATCAACAGAAACAGTCGAATCTGTTAGAAACATGGCTAGGTCTTTTCAACTTGGTGTACAGAAAATATATGCATCTAAAGATTTTCATGTCTCAGATGAACTAATTGATAAGCTTTTAAATAAACATAGGCCTGGTGCCACTGTACCTCTTCCTGTTGTCTTACCTCTTCCTGCTGTTGCACCTCCTCCCATAGCAATCCCTGTTCTTCCCATTGTTTTTCCACCACCAGCTGTTGCTCCTCTTCCTATTGTTGTTTCTCCGGCTGTATCTCCACCTTTACCGACTATTACTGTTCCTGTGATTCTGTCTTTGTTGCCAGTGGTAGTGTCTCCACTACCTGTTGTACAAGATTTGTCTCCTCTCTCTTTCCCAAGCGATTCTGCTCCACTTGTAGCAGATGAAGGGGTGAGTGCTGAATCAAAAGTAGTGACTCGTAGTAGAGTCTCTAAAGATAAGAAGAGAGGTTTGTATGCATTGGCTAAGAAATGTATAGAGAAAGGTAAAAAATCAGCTGTTTTAGCTACACTTCTTGATCTAGAAAGTATTCCCGAACAGAATGTTTTTTATTGAGGGGATGGGAATACACTTGGCTGTAATGTGGAATAATTTGATGGACATGGATGTCTTACAAGGGTTGAGGGATTTGAATGTCTTAGCTTATTCAAGGGATACTGCAGAGAAAGTAAATGAGCATTGCAAGAGGGTTTTTGAGTTAATAAGGGAGTTAGAACGGGTACAGAATGATGAAGTAGATGATGATAGATTGGACACTTTGTATGTGCAGAAATGGTTCCTTCCTCCTTGTAAATCAACGAGTGAAGATACGCGAATTTGTACAAGGGATGCGCTTAGATGGATTTCGGATGTGTCGATATCTCCCATAGAAGTATATGATATGTTTAGTCAGTACACTCCAGAAATGCAGAAGAAAGTATTACAGGGTAGAATACCTGCAGGATGAGTGTATAAAGAAAAAGATTTGTTGTCCCGGAGAATTGATGATTATTTATAAGAGAGCTTTTGCGTCCTATGCTGCTTCCACCACTTGAGCGCTCGATCTAGCGTTATTGCTTAACAAACGTTTGGAGTTGCCTACTACCTAGTTGCTTATGAGAGAGGTTCCTCCGACATTTGTTCCTAAAGTTGAGATTCCAGCGAATGCCGCAACAGGCGCAGCAGCCACTACTATTGAAGCTCACTTTGTATCACAATTTGTTCATGTCCCGTTCTCCAGACAGGAAGTGAACACTATTAGGCAGTCGATTCCAGACATTAGGAAAAATCCAACAGGGGTTTATAAAGAAATAGAATCTGTCTTGCATTCATCAGTATTCACCTTAGGTGATATAGACTTGTTGTTCCCTGTGATCCTACCTGCTGATTTATGGAAACAGATTAGGACTGTAGACGATCAAGCAGGGCTGGGTGACACCTGGGTTAACTTGGTGCGGTTAGACGGAGAAAGGAAAGCTGGTGAGAGACCACCGCAGGTGATACTGACTTTGCCAGACATAATAGTAACGAAATAAAAAAATGCTGGTTCCCGAGAAAAGGATTGTTTGGGTCAAAGTCACTGCTTGTACACAAGGGAAATCTGAAGGTGCTACCGAATTCTTTAATCGGTTCGAACAAGTATTTTCAGATTTTAGTGGACAGGATTTAAGCACCGAGTCAGGAAAAAGGTTGTTTGTGGATACATTTGTGTGTGGATTGTTGCCTGATATGCAATCACAAATCATGACTTCCGAAAGTGTTTGTCAAGCTAAATCACAGTCCGAAGTATTGCATATGGCTCAGTATTACGAACATAAAGTCAATAATGAAAAAGAGAGGATTGAAAAGAAAAACGGAGACCTGAAACCTAAAGTATTGTTGCAACAGATAGTTAGAGGGACTAGAGATGGGAGTCCACAGTTTCCAGGCCAGTTTGTTCCACAAGGTAATACACAGTTGGATCCTGTACACATAAACCAATGTGCTTATTGCAGACAAGAGGGTCATTGGTGAGCCCAATGCCCGATCCTTCAGCAGAGATTGAATAAGACATATGGTATCATGGGTAGACAATCGAGAGGCCCCCTGGGGTAGGGAGTCTTGGTAGAAGCCAGTTTGCTCAAACTCCACAGGCATTCTCGCAAGATAGTCAGCAACCTAGTATAGATAGTAGAAATATTTTTGATAATCCTTCAACTGCCTATCTTTCTGAAGATCTTGTCTTCGATGATATATTGTTTTGTTAGGACAGCCCGAAGCAGGGTCTGGAATGAATACCTATTCCCGTCAATCAGAAAGGGCCCTATGTTGAGATGAAGGTGGGGAATAGGAAGCATCTATTTTTGATTGATAAAGGAGCACAAAAGTGTTCTATTGATCATTCACAGGTTCCAGATATCCCATTGTCAGGGCAGAATAAAGTTTCTGTAGTGTTTTCTGGCATGCCAGTGTTTAGTCGGTTTCTCAGCCGGTACCGATTTCACTGGTGCCATTCACAGATTACTGTCCATGGGCCTCATTACAAGTACATCGGTCCGGACTTAACGCCGCCAGTATAACCATACTGGCACCATTTCTGTGTCCGCCCAATCATGACCTGCGGACCCGGAAATAGCACATCCTCCGACCGCCACCGCGGAGTTTAGGCTCCCGTAAACTCCGCCTGCATGGAAACCCCTCCGTTACCGGCTATACTAAACACCGCGAGCATCACAACTAGCGCGGACATGGAAACACTGCCTGAAAATGGCGTTAAAACCGTGATCACGGTGGCGGTACTGCCGCCACCACGAACATGACGTTAAACAGTGCCTGCTGACCTGAATCAGGGCACAGGTGCACCAAATCAGCCCAGCTGGACCCAACAGGCCACTGGGAGCCTACAAAAGGGCCACACACAGCCCAACACAAAACAGAACCATGCAGGCAGCAGCTCTAGTAGCATTGGGACTGGGCCTACTCAACCAACAGGCAGCACTGCACATGATGGCAGTAATGGTGCAGAGGAGGAGGCGGAGGCGTAGGAGGTGCAGGTGGCAACCAGCTGACCCTGTACCTATGGCAAACCCCATTGTCCAGCCGGCACCACCCCACAGGCAGCCTGCAATACCACGCATCAGGACCTCACCCTGGAACCTTACCCCAGGAAAGATCCACACACTATACCGGCTGGACCGTCCAACAATCCTGTACATCACTGCCATGATAGAGGACGACATCAGCAGCCACATAGACACCCCCACCGCCATCCCCCCCTCCTGAAGGTTGTGTCTGTTCTGCATTTCCTTGGCACCGGCACCTATCAACACACAGTTGGTGAGCTGCACGGCCTATCACATCCCTGTTTCTCCAAAATCCTGGTACAGGTACTGGATGCCCTGTTGCGCCATGTGTCAGAACAGATAGCCCTACCCTCTACCCTCCCCGAGGTCATTGCCACCAAGTTGGCCTTCCATGCCATAGCAGGCATGCCAAATTGCATAGGTGCAGTCGACTGCACCCACATTGAGCTGACAGTACCACGTGCAATTGAGATGGTGTTCCGCAATAGGAAACAGTACCACTCACTGAATGTACAGATGGTATGTGATGCCACGCAACTGATAACACATTGCTGCGCACGTTTCCCAGGCTCAACCCATGACTCAATGGTACTGCAGAATTCCACATTGCCACGGTACATGGAACGCTATGCCAGAGAAAGAACATGGCTATTGGGTGAGTACAGCTGCCAATGCACCGACCCTGTGGAAGTGGTGCGTGTGTGTCCAGGGCAATGTGGTGTGTGTGTGTCCAGGGCAATGAGCAATGTGAGTGTGCTGCTATGACTGCACATGCATCACCCCCCGGCCATCAACTGAATAGAAAGCAGAACCTAAACATCACAAAGCAGCACATGACAGGTTACCACAGTGTGCCCGTACACACCCTGCCACATGACACACACAGCTGATACTATCACTGTCCCATACACCTGGAGCCCACCCACAATATGCAACACTGCCCTCCCAATGCACATGATGCCTGTACATGAGACATCCTGCATCGACTACTTCATCACGGTGGAGTTACTCTGCCATGTGCGCACATCACTGCACAATGCCATACTCACAAGCCAATGTCACCCGCAGGGCAGAGTACACATGCACACCAATGCTTTGGTCAATGTCCAGTTGCCAACGTCCTCTACGATGGCCAAAGAACATTACCACCCACCGATCCAACCACTGCATGCCACATATGCATGAATGAACAATGACACAAGATTGCACTGCATCTGATGAAGACATGATACCACAAACACTGACATGTCCCCCACATCTACATCCCATGTAGGTGATGCTGGATATGCACTCACGCTATGGATGAGGATGCCTGTACGGAGGCCAAGGAACAGGCATGAAGAGGCGTACAACAGGGCACATATCCGCACACGTGGCATGATTGAGAGGAAATTCGGACTGCTGAAGGCCCGGTTCCGCTGTTTGAGCAGATCTGGCGGATCACTGCTGTACAGCCCAGTGAAGACAGGTAAAATCATGCTCGTTTGTGCCATGCTGCACAATCTGTGCCTGCGCAGGAACATTCCAATGCCCCCAGACGCAGATGATGAAGATGGGGATGGAGATGGGGATGGGGATGGGATGCCACAACCTCCTCCTGGGGGTCCACTAGATGGACAACGAGCACAGGATGAACTGATTTGCATTTACTTTTGAGAGACAGCACATTCACAGCATTGCATGGATATGGTGATGCCACTAAATTAATTGTTGTACTGCAAAACTCATGTATTTGTTTTGAAATGATGATACATTGATGAATTAACAACAGGGAAGGAGGTGCAATGGTTAGGGAAGCTGCAGACCTGTGCCCACCCACCACCCAAACGTACCCACCCCTGACCAAGCCACAATATTGAAACCCCCTAATTGACCTCCCCCACCACCCAAACGTAACCACCCCCAACCAGGCCCCATATTCAAACCCCCTAATTGACCTCCCCCACCACCCAAACGTACCCACCCCCAACCAGGCCCCAATATTCAAACCCCCTCATTGACCTCCCCCACCACCCAAACGTACCCACCCCTCACACCCTTCAAGTCCACATGTGTCCTGCAGTGCCGAACACACATGCCATCACTTCCGTGTGCGCTTCTGTGCTTGTGCATCCTTGCCCGAGAGCCCTGTTAGCCGACTCGATCGCCTTCGTGGACTGGCAGTGTTGGAGCTGGATGGGGTGGTGGTATTGGATGGCACAGAATCAGGAATAGGTGGCATATGTGCAAGATTTGCCTGTTGGCAAATCAACATGGACTCAATGAGCCTGGAGGTGTTGTCATTGCCCTCCCGCACATGACGTGCCAGGGTGACTATAGTGCTGGCAAAGCGTCCAATGGACCTTGAGAGGCGACGTACTTATGTGCTGTAGCACTCCCTCTGCAGCCTAGATTCCTCAAGCTGCCTCTCCACCAGCTGGGTGAGGGTAACCTGCTGCTCCTCCATCCGTTGCATGCAGGAATTTAGCTCTGCCATTGAGCGGTAGGTGACCTCATGGGACTTCGGAGTGATGTGGGGCTGAACTCCAGCTGATGGAAGGATTCCAAGTCATCCAATGTGGGCATCTCCCCCTGTGGCCCTGTATCAGACTGCACTGCAGGGGCACTGTTGTCACTACAGGCTGCCTCCTCTGCAGTGCAGCTGCTTTCTGTGGTGGGTTGGGTGGGCATGATGGGTGCCCGTGGCACCTGTGTTGCATCAGGCAGCGTGGAGACGGTGGGGATGTTGGTGATGGTGGCCGGCACATGTGTTGCAGTTGCTACTGGGGGCAGAGATGCCGAACTGCTGGCAGCATCCTCCTGTGCAGGGGCGCTGGCTTGGACCCGTGCCGGAGCTGATTGAATGGGCTGTTGTGCAGTATCACTGTCACTTGATACGGCTGTGGGGACACAGAGGGCATGCAATTAGTTATGTGGTGGTGTCTGATGGGTGCATCACATGCATCATACAGGTTGATCATTTAATAGTGGCATTTACATGCATATGCTTGTTGGCAGAAATGCATTGTAGTGATATTGGTCACCATATGGATCATGATGGGTCCTTTGGCCCACTCATGCACTGCCTGGGGGGGGTTGTTAATGGGTCCTTTGGCCCAGTCATGCACTGCCTGGGGTGGGGGGCTTGTTAATGGGTCCTTTGGCCCAGTCATGCACTGCCTGGGGGGGGGTTGTTAATGGGTCCTTTGGCCCAGTCATGCACTGCCTGGGGGGGTTGTTAATGGGTCCTTTGGCCCAGTCATGCACTGCCGGGGGGGGTTGTTAATGGGTCCTTTGGCCCAGTCATGCCCCCTATACTCATATGGCATTCATGTTTGCGCACTTACCAGCATCTACAGGTGGGCTCACTCCTGCCTCAGCCTCCCCGATCCCATGGATGCCCTCAAGGTGGAGGACACTGCTGCAACGCTCCTCCCATGCTTGCAGCCTCATTGGGGAAGGGGGTCCTCCACCTGTCCCACTACTGCATTGGCGGTGTGTGGAGATCAGGTTCCGCACCCTCAGCCTGAGGTCATCGCACCGCTTGTGGCAGTCCTTTACACTCCTCACAATCACTCCCACAGCGGTGCACCTGCGTGCTGCTTCCGCCCACACTTCCTTCCTCCGCTGCTGTGTGGCACGCCGTTGATCGGCACTGACCAGCATCTCAGCATGCTCCACTATGTGCTCGACCAGAACAGTTAGCTCCGCCTCACTAAAGCACTGTTTGCGCTGCCTCAGGGCTGGTATCCTGGCAGACATGCTGGTGGTCCCTTTTGGCTTCTCACAGTGTGGATTCTGCTTGTGCTGACTCTGGATGGCAATGGATTGTGCTTTATATGATGGCCGCCTCTCTGTTTCCGGTTTCGGCGATCATGGTAATTCTGGTTCCGTGTCCATGGCGACGGTGGCGGACACAGGTTTTGCACAATTTGTGGCGCTGCTATGTCCATTTCCGTGGGTGTTTCCGTGACAGCGGTTACAACGTTTCCGCGTCCGTGTGGTGCGCACGACCAACCTTGTGGACGTGGAAACCTTGTTACCACCGCCGCGGAATCACCGCAGTCCGGACCAGAAAAGTTGTAATGAGGCCCCATTTCTTCTAATGGCGAATTGTGGTGAGAATTTGTTGGGCTTTAATCTGTTCAAGGAATTAAATGTGGTAATTCATTGTTCTTTGGATGGAGTACGTTTGACGATTTTACCCCAGCAATCTTCTGCCTCACAGTTTTTGACTAGACCTTTACCGTCTGAATTTAGTAATGTTCTGGCATGTTTATGGGCGGTTGACGACAATGATGTCGGCCTTTTGCAAACTGAACCTGTTAAAATTGTTTTGAAACCAGGAGCTAAATTGCCACGTATTCCATAAGATTTCAGTCTGTGGTGAGCAAGCTCTGAAGAGCATAGTTTCTGATTTTGTCCATCGTGGAATAATCGAGGAAATTGCAGGAAGTTTGTGCAATAGCCAGACTTTACCAGTGTATAAGAAAGGGTAAATGTGATTCCTTTCTGCTTTATTATTGATTTGCGTGCTATTAAAAAGATTGTTGCTCCACAATTTCCAATTGTGCCTGATGTAACCACGATATTAACAATGATCCCAGCTTCCACTACTCATTTCAATGTGGTGGATCTTAAGAATGCCTTCTTTAGTATTCCCATACACGTGGATAGTAGATATTTGTTCGCATTCACCTTAGGGGGATGCTTGTTTACATTCATTCATGTGCCACTAGGGTACACAGAGAGTCCAAGCATTTACAGTAGGGCTTTGAAAGAACAGCTTGATACACTTGAGTCGCCTCCCACTTGTACATTGTTGCAGTACGTTGACGATCTTCTCTTAGCTGCAGACTCAGAAGTGGCTTGCAAAGAAGGTACTGTGTTGTTGCTTATTCATCTAGCAAAGCATGGGCATAAAGCTTCATTGAAAACATTTCAGTATTGCCAACAGGAGGTCGCCTATCTAGGCTATCTCCTGTCAAAGGAGGGAAGAAGATTGACACCTGAACGGATAAAAAGCATCTCTAACATGTCTGTCCCAAATTCACAGAAAGAGGTCAAAGCCTTGATAGGATTGACTTCTTACTTTAGACAGTGGATCCCTAATTTTTCACTAGTGATAAAACCAATGTTGCCATTGACAAAGAAGGGAATTTCTTTGCCATTACTGTGGAACTTGGAACACCAGAAAGATTTTGATCTGCTCAGGGCTGCACTGTGTTCAGCACCAGTTTTGGGCACACAAAATTATGATAAGGCCTTTGTGTTATATGTGCATGAATGTGTTGCATGTGCTTTGGCTGTGTTAACGCAGGAACATTGGGGGAAGAATAGACCGTGCGGTTATTTTTCCTCCACACTTGATCCTGTTGAATGTGTTTGCCAAGATGTTTGAGAGCTGTCGCTGCTTCTGTGTCCGTAAAACAAAGTGAGGGTATGGTTTTAGGTCACTCTTTAACCGTGATGGTACCCCACTCCGTAGACGTTCTATTAAACAGAACACAAACGCAACACCTTACTTCGGCAGGATTAGCAAGATACAAACTGATCCTATTTGCACCGCATATTCAAATTAAGAGGTGTTGCATATTGAATCCAGCTGAATTATTTCCTTTTCCACAAGACATTGCTTGCAGTGACGAAATGTCACATGACTGGCTCTATACTACAGAGCAAGAAAACAAAGGCAGAATTGACTTAAATGATACACCATTGAAGGATCCTCAAGGGGAGCTGTTTTGCGATGGCTCCTGCTTCAAACTTCCATATGGTACATCCACTGCTGCTTATGCCATCACTACATTACGCACGATTGTGGAAACCAAGAGAATCTTGCATAACTCCATGCAGGCCGCAGAGATTATCGCATTGACTCGAGCTTGTGAACTTTCCAAAGGGCTTAGAGTAAATATATTTACAGATAGCCAGTATGCCTTTGGGGTGGTTCACAACTTCGGTAGACTATGGGCAGAAAAAGGTTTCTTGACCTCACATGGAACTAAAATCCAACATGGTACCTTGATAGTTCAGCTACTCTCAGCACTTGCGCTTCCTACTCAACTAGCAATCATGAAGTGCGCGGCACATCAGAAAGTAACAGACGATGTACGGAGAGGGAACGCTTTTGATGACAGGATAGCTAAACACACTGCCACTGATTTATGGTCAGAAATATATATAACGAAAGAAGCTCCGAATACCTGTACAATAGATGAAGGAATTTATTCAATAAAAAATATTCAAGCTGATGCCACTCCATAAGAACTCAAAAACTGGGCTGAGTGTTTAGCAAGTTTGGATGAGGAAGGTTGTTTTGTGGACAACATAAGAAAAAGGTGGATGCTACCCGATGCTTATGTCAACGCCATGGTTACAATGGCTCATGGTCCTACTCATATATGTGCTAGGAAAATGTGTAAATTGCTAGAACCTGTTTGGGTAAATGTAAATTTCTCAAAGACTGCTGAGCGTTTCATCCAAAACTGTATGGTGTGCTTACAGCATAATGTGGGGAAGGGTACAGCAACACCGAGGCATAGTTCTTGTCCCCCCCTCTGTGCCTTTTGAGGTAATACATTTCGACTTCATCTAAATGGAACGCTGCTACAACTACAAGTACGTTCTGGTAGTCATTTGTGCCTTTAGCAAGTGGGTTGAAGCCTTCCCTGTGAAAGATGCCACAGCAATGATAACGGTGAAAAACATGTTTAAGGAATATTTTCCTAGGTTTGGTTTGGCGAGAGTCATGTGGTCGGACAATGGTCCACATTTTATTGCTGCTGTTATCCTGCAAGTATGCGCGGGATTGCAGATCGATAAATGGTTCCATTCGGCTAGACACGCTCAGAGTGCCGGACTTGTAGAACCCCATAATGGTATCTTGAAGAACAAGCTAGCAAAAGTGTGTGCTAGCAGTAACCCGAAATGGCCAGATGACTTACCGGTAGTTTTACTGTCGATGCGGACGACCCCACAGACTAGAACTGGACTCTCCCCGTACGAGATTGTGATGGGGAGGCCATCTAATACTTGGAACCTACAAAACCAATAATACTGAAAGACGTGGAGCATTTGCTTCTTTCTGAATACTGTGACCAGTTAACTCAAAACTTGTATTTGATTTATCAACAAGTGCGAGAAGCCCTCCCAGTTAAATACGAGGGGCCAGGTCATCGACTTCGACCTGCGGACTGGGTCCTAACAAAAGCTTTTGAAAGAGCATCCTGTCTCACACCGTGTTGGAGAGGACCGTTCCAGGTCCTGTTGGCCACACAGACCGCTGTACAAGTAGCAGGAAAGCGACACTGGATACATGTGGCTCACGTCAAGAAAATACCTTTTCCTTTGCCACTCGATGAAGAAGAAAAGAAGGAAAATGTTTGTTCTGCTTTGCATGATAAGCCTGTCTTGAACAACACCAAAGGTGTTTCAGAGATTTTTCCTGAGCCCGTGGGGCCTGGGGAGACTGCTTATTTGTCTTTAAATTCTTCTTCGGATCTTTCTGCACCCTTGAACGATCTTGCTTCTGTTTCACCACTTCCATCAGGAAGCAACAACACTCTGGAGTCTTGAGGTTCGATCTCCGTCCACGGCACTAGACTTACAGCACAGCACGGCTGTGCCCACGAGAAATCACTGTTGAGCTAGTCCCTTTCCACTCTCTCATTGAAACATAAGTAAGTGGCCGAGACCAGCAAAGTTATCTTCAAGCGAGATAAACCACGTGGTCAGGAGACCACCAATGAACAAAGTTAAGGAGTCTGCCACAGAAAACTTTGGAAACAAACTTTGATGAACAATGCCCGTCACTAACTCTACTTGTATGAAGCAACCGATCGGTCTTGTGCCTAACAAAGACATTGGGCCTCATTACGACTTTGGCGGTAGCCATGCCCTTAATGGCATGGCTGCCACCAAAACCGGGTCCGGGTTCCCTGAATGGGGAATTACCGGGCCATTCCGAGTTTGGAGGGCCTGGTAATTCCTCCTTCAGGAAACCCGGGCCCGGACCTTCCCCATTCCCATTTGAGCCCCCTTAGGGCTCAATGAGAGTGGGTGCAGGGAGCTAACAATGGGTCTATTACGACCAGCCCGTTGTTAGCTCCCTGGTCCCCTCACGGGACCCGGTAAGGATGCCTGGTTTTACCAGCCGTCCTTACCGGGTCCCGCGAGGTACCTCGTAATCTCACAGAATGGGTTTAATGGGTCCGCCTCCATTAGCGGCACCCATTAACCCATTCCGCAAAGGTTGTAATGAAGCCATTGTCCTTGAGGACTTACTGTTTTTTTGTGATAACAGGTCTAACAGTTATACTTGCTTTTGGGTTTTGGTATATTAAGGGGGTGCGTCCACTTGAGACTTTGTTACCTACCGATAGTGCTCCCACTATGTCTTCACCTTTCGCGCATCTGCACACTCTACCTTCTAGGGATTCCCAGCACAGACAGAGTTACCACAATAATACACTTCTATTAATCATGAATGCGACGCATGCAATTTTGAACAGAACAAATTGCTGGATATGTTCGCATTTGCCACAGTACGGGGAAAAAGGGTTGGGCTGGTATATTCGTCCTCTTCCTTTGACTACTGCATGCTGCGCCTCTCTAAGGGCACTATTCTTTGGTCGTTGGAATGATAGCATCTCAGGGAACTTCGATGGGACTCATTTGAATGAATTTGAAAGATGAGTCTTGACGACTCTGGGATGTTTCCTCTTCGCAAATAGGAGCAAACTCAATATTGCTTCTATTAGGCCTTCCGATAGACTTTCTAGACCTTTCCAATCGTTGATGTCTTTCAAGATGGCTCCCGCAGGCAACCGGAATGCCATGCCTCCTTCTTACACTATCAATCATAGCCCCAACTCTGTTTCCTTCAGCATACAAAGGGATGGTTCTCAGTCAATGGGTACTTTTGAGGGTTGTACCAATATTGCAAATCTAACTAGTGAGGACAGACCTTTATATGTAGGCAATCCTGTTTATTTTGTCTGTGGCAATGAAGCTTATCTTGGTTACCTAGAGATTGGCAGGGTACTTGTTATTTGGGTATCTTGCTACCAGGGGTATTTGTAGCCAGCACCTCAAAGGTCTCTGGAGCTCTTTCAAGGCTGGACGAGAACGGTGATATGCCTTCACAGGTCATGGGTGATGTGGCAAAATCTTTTGTGCCTTTTTGGGGACAGATCATGAACTCTGAGGATATTAGGAAACTGGCAAGAGTATTGTAGAGAACCAACAACAGAACCACCAATATACTATACAACATGATGTTGGAACAGAAAGCAATTAGGTTAGTGGCTCTACAGAACAGGATGGTGTTAGACGTCCTCCTAGCTGAGCATGGTGGAGTATGTAAATTGGTGGGATCTACTTGTTGCGTTTTTGTGCCTGAATCCTTCCCTACCATATTCAAGGCAATACAAAATCTGCACGTCCTAAGTACAAAAGTACATGTTCCCATGGAAAATTGGGATCTTAGTGCTTGGTTCTGGGACTTTTTATGGTCTTGGGGATGGAAGCTCTTTTCAGTATTAGTGATAGTCCTTGGTATCCTATTGTTCTGGTGTTGTGGCATACAATGTCTTCCTGCCATAAGTTTGATGTTTGGGGGATGTTGTGCGCAAACCGTAGGTACATTGGGATCAAAAATACATGCACCTGAGAAAATGACTAATATTTTTGTAACAAAGGATATCACTGTCAAGGATCTAATGGCGATTGATATTTCTGAAGAATGTGATTCAGGATGTATGGACATTGAGACATGGGGTTTTGAGTAAAGCGAATGGTTGAGTAAAGCTCTTGGCTTAGGCCAAAAGGAGGGTTTGTTAAACCGTAATCATATAGTGCCTCCTTATTATGAATATTGGCCTAAGCCCTTTCGCGTTACACAGAAAACCGCGTTCGCAAAGTTCCTATTTTGGATTAACTTCGCCACCATTTTACGACTCATCCGCCATTTTGATTTCAAACTCATGTTCCATGTGCTAAAATGGTGGACTGCGTTTTCGACTTGCAGTCGAGCCGAACGACCTTTGAGTTTCGTTAATGTTTAGGTTGGCCGAGAGCCGACTGTTTAACCTATGTAAAGAAACCTTGCGCTTCATACAAACTGCCATTCATGTGTTGTCTGCGCTCACAAGCCTCATCCTCATATAAACACTGAAACAATGAAAAGTAAATTTCGATCATATGCTTTAGTTGAACTGCCTTGTAGTGACTCTTGGAATAAGGCTTACGGTGAATTCGAAAACCAACAGTATCATTGAATCTTCATGGACATGTAAACTTGTTTAATCCCTTGTATAATATTGTAACATCTGTTATGTGAACTAGGCACGAACTCTAGCCTGTGAAATATTAACTTGGAGAGAGGTTGGACAATATTGCTAAAATGGTATAAATATGTCTGTGTTTAGATGTCCAGAACTCTCACCCCTTGCTGTGTCTGCTGGTACACACTGCGAGTTGTTGGGAGCCAGATAGCTATTTGTTTTGCTTTGTAAACTGTACAGTAATAAATGATATTTGTATCTTTTCAGCCCGTGATTGGTGTGTTTCATTTGTGGTACTAAGCCTTCATATTTCTTTGGTCTTTCCAACGTGGTTGTCCAGTTATGTTGCCCGATACTAATACATATTCTCACTGAGGGTGAATTGTGCTATTTGTACATTGGAATCCCAGTGGTGGATGTATTAGTGTGAGTACCCCCCTGGCTTGAGTGTAATATTCCATGTAATATCGATGCATACCCCAGTTTGCAAGGAGGCAGATGTTCACTTTTTTAAGTGAATGAGTTTCCTGTAACATCAATATGTGTGGGTTGTGCCTAGCGATATATTTTCCCACTTTCCTAGATTTTCTTCGATTATTAAGCCCATGTACGTTCCATGACAGTAGTTTAATTTTCAGCCCTTTACCCGCGGGATGCTCGTGTGCCATTTATGCTTATTACTTACACCTTGAATTGCGTATGTCATTACTAAGGAAGTACCACTTGTAGCGGCCTGACCATACATTTTAAAACATTTAACTCCCTCAACAGGGACTAAACTCCACACCTTCACCCACCCTCCTGTATGTGTCTTGAGAATGACCAACTCCTTCACCCTCCCCGCCCCTCTCGCGTATCATCACCCTTAACTCAATGATGTTCCCTTACAAACTTGTAGAGCTTTCATGAGGCATACATGTTGCTGCTACATGGCTGCCATGGCCCAGCTCCCGGGTTCTGGGTTTAACAGGTAGCATGCAGAGCCACCCACCATCTTAGCTATTCAATCATTGCAGAGGATACCAACATTTACATCATTTAGTCTGCGGGATCAAGCCTTTCCTCACCAGTTCGGGGTCTCATGTCCTGTCCTGCCCCACGTTCTCTACGGGGTAGAGGGATGGAAGCCTCAATGTAGGTCATGGCTGCAGACAGAGCGTCAAAGAAATGGGCCCTGCCCAGTGTTGGATCCTCATTTTGGCAGGGAAGATCAGGGCATAAGGGACTTGGCGTAGTCAGAGTTGTCGCTTGACTGGTTCGTAGATCTCCTGTGTGCTTGTATTCATGCGGCGAAGTCGGGGTAGATGTGTATGTTGTTCTCTTCATAATGTAGCGTTCCTTTTTCTCTGGCCAGCCTGAGGATCGTATCTCTGTCCCTATAGTTGAGGAGGCAAGCAATTATTGTGCGGGCGGAGCTCTGGGCTTGGGAATAGGGGCTAGAGTATGATGAGCCTTCTCGACCAGGAAGTGTTCCAAGAAGGACTATGTGCCAAATAGGGATTTAAGGAGGGTTTCTACATGCCCCGCCATCGGACCTTTACATAGGGATTCCGAAACTCTGACTATCCGGATATTGTTTCTCCTGCATCTGGATTCGAGATCCTCACACATTCCCTGTGTCTTGGATAGCTCCCCTTTTAGTTGTGCAATGTCACGGCCATGTTGGGTGATAGTGTCTTCATTCGTGCTGATTCTGCCCTCTGCTTCAGTAATGCAGGCGCTTTCCTTGTCCACCCTTGCTTTGAGTGAGCCCACGTTTGCCGCTATATTGTCTAATTTGACGTTCACAGGAAGTAATCCGCTCTGCCCGGTGGCCATCAGACGGTCCTCTGTGGAGTTGTCAGGCATCTCTGTCTGTATGTTGGCAGCGGCTGATGTCACCGCCGTGGACCCCTGGAACTGCAAGCTTGTAAACGAGTCCATTGGGCCTTTCTTTTTTGTGTTGGAGCCCTTTGTCATCACCTCTATATTAGCTATTGTCGTGCCTTGTACAACACAATAGGATGGTGTGGAGCAATATAGGTGTGTTCGTTGGTTTATCTGAGTAACCACCAACAAGTAGGTTCCTTAGCTGTTGCACAGGTCCCCTGATGTTAGGAGTGTTATATGTAGTGGAACTTCCTTCTCGTCCGATTATTGGCAGACTTGTTTAACCAGGTCTTGCAGGGTGACTGTGCGTTATCACTATTTGCCCAGAGCTGGCACACTTTCCCTCTGTATGATGGCCCAGTCAGTATTTTCAATAGTGCAGGATTTAACAGTATTTATTAGCGTTGTATATTATGTGTTAAGGACATCTGTGGTGGTGGTTGTCTCAGGCCTATGAGTAGGTTTTATCTCTTCAACCGTGTTACCTCGCCTCTTGCTCACTGTGTCTGGAGTCGTGGCATGATCAAGAATGCAATTGTAGAGTACGGACTCAAGTGAGGATCCGAGCTGTGGGTTTAAATATCGCTGTGAGTATGGTTGATGCACACTTGGGGTTTATCACGCTTGTCACTGGTAGATAGGTCAATGGTGTAATGAACACTGAGCAGTTTGTGTCAGCACCTGTATTATGATCTGTACCAGAGACTGGATTGTATTCTCCCACGTTGTGGAGCAAGCGCATTGGTGCTCTCAGAGTGTATATTCGACCGGTGGTGTTTCAGCGTGGTAGCCCATCATCCACTTAGTCTTATCGCCTGTAGGGAATGTATTATCTCGGTTTTAATGTGGCCTATGTACCCCCCGCTCCTGATTTACTGCGCCACAATGTAAAGTGATAGCATTCCAATCCATGGACGGTCGTCAGTGTGTTGGTGCCATGGACCACAGGGTTGTGTAAATAAGCCAGCTCTTTAATGATATTTTATATGGGGGCTGCGCTGCCCCAGGTCGTAGCCAGCATGCCAAACTTCAGGGTACGGGTTGATTATTGCTTCCCCAACTTTCTCCTCACCTTGGTTCACCGGTAGCTGCCAACTGGGTGTTTTCTCGGTAGCCAGTCAGGCCAGTGCACAGCAGTGCAGGTCGGATGAAGTCGGGGACAGGAGTTGATGCCTCCCACAGTCTGACACCGCAGTAGATTAAATGTCGTGGGAGCACAAGGCTTGGATCGGTTTTAAATGGCACCTGTCTCTGATCCGGCGCAAGGCAGGCTCCTTTGCAGCTTGGACGCACCATTGTGAGGGTGTCCCGCTTGTGTGTAGGTTGCCACATATCATATGGTGCACACCGGGTCTGCCTGGGTATAGGATTTTTCACCATGCGGTTCCTTCATTTTGTGTATCAGAAACCCTCTCCGGGTCCTTCAGGGTCGAGTGGTGGGATCATTTATGAGCCATATTAGATGTTGGGGGCAGCGACCAGAGTTGATAGGCTAAGGATGCCGTCTTTAGCATCGGGCCGGTGCAGGGTCGGGGGCATCTGCCGCAGCGGTCTAGGTCCAGCGGGAGCCAGTACCAAGCCCCTACCCGCTTCCTCCCCTTCAAGCCGTTGTAGTCAGCCACTGGACCACCGGTCTAAATCGAGTGGGCCCCCCTCACGGGGTTGGTCATTCCCTCTTGCTCTGCCATTTCACAGGGCAGCTCGTACCCGATTTCCTCCAAACCACTGCGGCGTAACGTGATCCTCTATGTTTCCGAGTAGGCGAATATTCTGGGCTATTCGCAGGGTTGCGAGAGTGCGCGATACGTATTACCACCACCTCCCACCTAATGCTGCTGTCCTCCGTCGCACTTTGCTTCCTAACAGAGCCTGTGTGTGGGCACTGTTCCACTTGCCGGAAAGCGTGATGCTGGCACAAGGATACTTCAGGGAGCCAAGCAGCGCAAAAGAAGACGGCGCCTGTTGCAAGCCACAGCTCCTCCCCCTTCACAGCCCGCAGTCGGGCTTCCCCCTACGTCTCAGGTTGTCGCCGCCTGGTTCCTATGGGCGGCCAGCATTTCATATCATCTCCGGAGAATTCTGCAATAGAGATATCTCAGCCGTCTTCTTGCGGTTTTCCCCGGGATATTATGGCAGCGTTCCCCAAGCATTCGGTAACCAGCTCCTCTCTGTTTTGTGTCTGTGGGTGGCTCTGAAAAAGGATTATTTCATGTTAGGATTTGCCACGGAACGGAGCTCTTTAGATCAAGCCGTCATCTCTCACGTGTGCAACAGCACCCCCCCACCCTTTCTTTTATTTTGATGAATCGCAATACGTGTTTTATTTTTGGTTCTTGCTATATTAACACAATTTTTCCTGTAAGCATTGACATTTTATAGAAACATAAAGAGACTTACTGACTTTTTTTAATTGTGTTAGATACACAGTTTTGGCTCACAGATGAAACAGTGCTTGTTTTATAGAAACATAAAGAGACTTACTGACTTTTTTTAATTGTGTTAGATACACAGTTTTGGCTCACAGATGAAACAGTGCTTGTGGTTATTTCAACACATTGGAAATTATGCTTTTAGTTAACGTTTTTACATATTTCAGCCTCTTTTATTATTCGTATTGCATAAAGAGAGTTGGTCCGTTATAATGTAGCCTTACCATGGTACAGCAATATAACCCCCATTATCATGACAAATGGAATGACCACCCAAAAACTTCCTGTAGTAACTACGCAAGTTAAAAGGCTTAAACAAAGTGTGATGAATAACTTTTAGCAGATGAACTCTTTTATCATTGACTCAGCTGAAGTCACTAATAATGTTTGTTATCAGTACTTGACCTGTGTTAGGGAGAATTCTAAAGAATGGCTAATTACCCTTACCTACTGAGTCCCTCAGCATCTTTGCTGGATTTCTAGGATTTATTGTGTTCACCTGGTAAGAGTTTCAGCCTTTTGTTCCCATTCGCACATGTGTTTTGCTGTGTGTGTTTAACATTTTCTTGTGTTCATAGACTGTGAAGCCTCACCTACTCCATAGGCATCATCTTTTTATTGTGTGTTACACAGCACCTTCAGTGCATTGACACAGGGTTGTCTTTTAGACTTCCCAACTCAGACTCGGCTGGTGGCAGTGGTAACTACCCTACTTTTCTTAAATAACCTTGGTATTGTTTTAGGCTATCTTGGTAGCCTCGAACTTAAACCCGCTGGACCATATACGTTTTTATATGGTTCTTGCTGGGTTTATTCGCCATTTCTTTTTTAAAATGTCTTTCTCGTGTTTTACTCTGTGCACCAAACCAGGTTTGGTTCCTTTGTTCACCGTCTTTTTGCGGGATTCTCCACAGAAGCCCTCCTTAGGCACCTGAAAGTCTGGGTAGGCAGGATGTGAGGGAGGGGTTTTAGGATCCCTGCAATGGGTTCCCTTGGTACAAGTCACACTCCTGTTTGATTGGCTAGTTGACTGTCCCAGCAGGACAGCCACCCTGCTGTGTGATGGACAGCCAGGCTTTGTGAATGGGGGAAAAATTGCATAAAAAGCAGGTCTCTGGGATTGGAAAGGCAAAGTCACCACTGGAACGAAACAACCGATGAGGAGAGGACCCCTACAACGACTGAACCGCCTGGTGAAGCCTTGCTGCAAGTCCGAATCTTCAGACTCCAACGACAGAGAAGATCTACCAGAAATCTTCTTCCCCAGAGCTGGTGGAACCAACAAGTTTGCCCAAACTGCAAGCCAGGACTCCCTCCTCTGGTTGAATTTGCTGTACATAGCTACAGTGAACCCGATAGCCAGGAAGGTTGGCCCCTGCTTGGATTTTACCTTTTATCCGTTGCTTTGATCTGCTGCTGGTTTCTTCCCTGGGCATTGCAGGACCCTCTAGTCTTCACACTTCATGTCAGTCCGACAGTCGCTTCAGGAATAGACAGCCAGCAGGAACTGCCAGGGTAGCGTGCGCCTCAGCTACAGCTGTTTTTCCATTTAAAGGTACTGTGCAAATCCAGTTGTTCGTTTCGTCCAACCACGGTGAAGGTGTGTGAAACCTTTCGCCAATCCAAGGGCTTGTCCTTCTCTACTCTTTAAACTACCTTTTCTGCCGACCAACTTCGTCCAGAACTCTTGGCAAAGACTTAACCACAAACTATCCTGAACTGTGTGATCTTGAGCAAAAGATTTTTGTCCTATTGGCATTGGCCCTAAGCCTTTCTGATTTGATTCCATCACTGTAGTTCCTCTTTCTAGATTGCCCTGCTTACTTACCTGTTGGTGCTGCTCAATTTTTACCTAACTTTGTCTTTTCCTCCCTTTTTTTAAATTACTAGAGTGCCATTTTTCTCATACTTCATTTTGAGTTTAACTTGTCCAGAATCTATTGGGAGTGGTGTGGTGAGTTACGAGTGTGATTTTTCAACTGCTTTACTTTAGTCAGATGTTATATAACTGATGTGTAAATAAATGTATATTCTTTTACTCAGAAACCTTTGAGTCAGTGTTTGTTTAAATCATAGTAATTGCTGTCCTTTGTGTAACTATTGATACTGCACACTTGCTCTTGAGATACGTCAAGCTGTTCAGCCATCGCTACCACGTTACTGTGTAGTACAGGCTTGTACCAAAGGTGAATTTGTACTGTCACTTGTAGTCTTAATTGTGTGTGGTGTTCCCAATGGGTACTGCATATAATTCTGCCTAACACCCTGAGTGGCGAGAGAGAAATCTGATGAGAGTTGTTATGTGTGCTCTCTTATCCCCTATGCCGTGAGCGTGTCCCAAGTTTTTATAGCAACAGAAGTACATGCAAATACAGAACATTGCCGAATGCACCTGGCACTAGATGGCAATTCCAGGGCAAGACTGCTTCATTACTATGGGTAAACAAAGCAAAATCTGCACAGGAAGACACCTAGATACAAAAGATTAAAATGATAATAAAGACCGAAAACGGACCAAGGTGTTAAGATATATACCATCTGAAACAAATTGGGCAGCTATTAAAATAGAAGAAAATAAGATGCTCCAGTAAAATGACAAAACTGAGAAAGAAATAACCTTATGTTGGGAAAGAGGCCAATTGCAAATTAAGGGAACTGTGTCCACACCTGAGGGGTGGACTGGCTGACTAGTAGTATCCAAAGCACCATCAGTCTTGGAACAGTAGGAAGAAGTAGTGCTGAATGCAAATATGTTTTCTCAAACTATGGACCGTAATCAAGTTGCTCACATGCATCTGTAATGATGGCGGACCAGTACTGATACTACCCCTGAAAGATGCCACCATTCTTTCGAAATAATTGTACAATAAATGTTGGAAAAAAAACACTACGTACAATTGTGTTTTTTATGTACCAAGTATGAATACAGGAACAGCAGTGCCTGTGGACTACTATTGGGCTTGTGGCTCGAAAAGCATATATGCAGTTGGCCTCAATAGGCAAGGCTTATGTTCTATAGTACTAGTAAATTCACCAGTTCTGGTGGTACCCCAGAGTGACTTACAAATTGGTGATTTCCCACAAATAAATGCTCATTTAAAAAAGAAAATGTCTCTTACCCTTCAACGCAGTACAAGGGAAAACTATTTTTCAGCTTAATCAATAGAAGCCTATGATGACATACCAGATGAGTATACATTCTTCAGTAGACCATCAGTGCTCTTTTCTTCCCTCTTTTCTCCAGGTGTGCAGGCATCCACACATGCAAAATGGCTGCAAATAACAAGATGGGAGTTGTTGCAAACAATTCATGCAGTTGTAAAACGATGTATTGCCATAAGGGAGGAGCTAAGAGCCACCAGGCTTATGACCCTCCCAAATAGATATGTGCTTGATTTATTAATGGCCATGGAGGGTGTTGCATGTGCAGAAATAGGATAGTCTTGTTGTACATACAAACCTGCTAACAATGGAGAAAATGGGAGCCTCACACAGGCCATAGCCACCTTAACAAAATTACACACAAAGATGGTGGATGAACCTGAAAATGATGACTGGTGGGATTATCTGTTCTCCTGGATACCCTCCTGGCTGGCTAATGCATTTAAGATACTAATTGATATTATAGTATTCTTAGTACTGGCCTTCTGCATTCTAAGAATAGCAATACATGGTGTTAAAAAGGCAGCAAAAGAAGCAGTTGATATGGAAATAGTAATAGACCTGAACACTCTGGCCCATGAAAATATCCAAATAGATGACTCACTCCATGCCCAGGTAGGAGAATGCCCTATTACACCACCAGGATCAAAATTTGTTCATCCCCAGACCTGTGCAATTACATTGGTTGCTGGCTATTCTGCAAGCAAGATGCAGAATGCTGCTATATGACCTGGAGAGTGAATGAACACATAAGAGATGCAGGTAACCTGAGGGGGTGACTAAGATAAGAACTCCCAAGATACCTTATTGGGGGAGGGCGCTAAAAGAGGTGTGGTTGTTGACTCGACTAGAGGGATGAATGTTGAGAGGCATATGAATACTTCATTCATAGCTATGGCCCCTCCCATACCCCATTATCACGTGGGTGAGAAACGCTATGCACTAAGGCAACCATATTGGCCATATCCCAGAGAGATCCAGGAAGAGATGGACCTGATGTAACTTCAGATGGCAAGACTAAGCAGGCGTACTGTTAACTGACACACATACACACTTGCAATAGACACAAAGCAAATATGCATTCTCAATGAAGAACCGCAAGCACTAGGTCAAATGTGCATTCATGCACAATGAATATTGTTTGCAACAATAAAGACATAAAGAAAATAACACAAGCAATGTATAAGATAAAATGCCACACAAATGATACTTGCATATAGCTTGCTACCATAGACATGCAACAGTAAAATTTAGCCATCTTTTTTAAAATGGTCTCAGTAGTAATTGAAATAAGTAAAGGCCTTGAGGTATCATGAAAACTCAAACTGTTGAATTCACTGAAATACAGATCTGTGCAGAGCACAAATGGTAGCTGCACAAACCTTGCCAAGGTTATGGAGACATTAGGGAGTGTGAGGACAGTCCTGGAAGGAACATGAGATAATAATTCCCAAGACACAATACATATTTTTCTCAGATTAATCAAAGAGCAACCAGCCTTTGAATGCCAGGTGTTGACTAATAATAAGCTAAAAAGTCCCCAGTGGTTAGAAAAGTAGTAACACGTGTTCATATTAACTAAAATTGCAATAAATGTAGGGTGAACTTATTCAGAACACGGTCCTCTCACACGTGACCCATAATTCAAGAACAGTGGCTATCCATTAGTGTCAGACACAGACAGGCACCTCCTTCGACTCCTCACATATTCTCAGACCCAAAGCCTAGAAAGGTTGACTACAAAGAAGAAGACATGGCTTGTGGCCTAGCGATAAGGCATAATATCTTATTTAATTGGAAGAAAAGCAGTTCCTGGGTATCTCACACCTACTCCCATTTTGGCTCATATGTTGATGACCTGTCAATTGCTCGAGGTTGGTAAGTAAGATGTCAACCAATAGAAAGTCTCAATGATGTGCCACCCTGTACATGTTGCATTAACCAATCAAGTAATAAAGAAATCTATATGTATTCACCATTACCAATTTAGAGGTGGTCTCAGGTGGATACATGTATAACCAGTGAAAAGAATAACCCATGTACAATGTATACATAGTCTATTCCCTTAACCAATCCCTCTTGGCCTCATAGGTTTTTGTAACCAAGATTGTGATGTGATGTCAATAATGACATATTTTTCATTTTTAATCCATTGTTTTGCCTGGGACAGACAGAGAGCTTCAAGATTGTATCACTTGTTTCCTGTCCCTGCTTTATATGGATTGTTAATAAAGCAGGTTTTTCCATTTACAGTGACTATTTCTGTTAAAACTGGGGTTTGCCGGACCATCCTTACAAAGGAAACAGGCATTAGAAAATATATTGACTGAAATTCACTTCTACTTGCTGCTGGAAAAATGACTATTGTGAGGTTCAGCACTGGTACACATGAATGTGGGTTTCTAAAAGATTTAATGTAATCCAGCCTGGGGTTAGAACAAGGCTTTTGAAGGATGTACCTGTCTAGGTACTGCTCAGTTCCAATTTATACAGTTGCTGGTGAAGTGCTCAGGTCTGTGAGTGTGCTTTGGAGTGTACACAAGTTCGGGATTTGATGGGTTTTAATGCAATTCCTCTGGTTTGCAGTCATACATTTGAAAAAAAGTGAGAACTATTTTTGTTACCCACATTATTTTTGTACACATTCTCTCTGCATTGATGGGTATATTACGTCCCCATAAACACACACACTCCTGTTGAATTCCCACTCATTTGCATTCTGATGTTATATTTTAACTCTTACTTCTGAGTTTGGTTTTTGCAACCAAATACTGAATTTTATCTCTTAATGCTGTTTTGCTATTTTTCATTTTATCTATGTGCATATTAACTTAACCTCTTCCACATCCCCTTTCAATTTTTGTGACATAGCATTGGTTTAGTTATATCTGCATGTTACATGATGCTGTATTATCTCAGGTTTTGTTTTGTTGTATTTGTAATGTTACTTGCAGGCCATCAAAATTTAAAAGTTGGGGTTGGAACCCTGGCTTAAGTGGTGCTGTAAACAGGAGAACCAACTCCATGGACGAGGTTCGAGGATTGTATCCATATGACTGATTCAGGATAAGGATATGGTGACAGGCACTGTTATGCCAACAAATTGAATGCTGATACACTTGAGATTAAGTTGATGTTGAAATTGTGTAAATAAGCAATTCTTGTCCGGCTATTAAGAAAGCCGAAACACGTGTCGGATATATGGACACTACCAATATTAATGGATAAGATTTACAACACAAATAAAGAACTTTAGTCTCACACTGGTGCAAGTTGTGATGTGGCATTAGTTAACTTTTTGTGTAAAGAGGCTGCGGGAGCCTTCTTTAACCATGTCTACCCTGTCTAAATGAGACACGCCGTGCGCCTTGCTGCAACCAGCTTGTGACACCACTCCTTACATGCGAGAGCCCCTAGTTTACTCTTACCTCTCCTGCAAAACCAGCCTTGCGCTCACAGCCTGAATGCACACAACACCTCTGACTCCAACGCTGCAACACACCTGCAAGTCAATGCCCTGGCATCTAGGTGACACACTCCTAGTCACCCCTCCCTTCACAGGGATGCCTCCAGCATCTGACGATGTAATACCTCCCACACCACGCACACAAGAGCACGAGACCTCAACAATTCCCAGTAACTGAACAGTTTCCCTCTCCTTATTACACAGAAGCTAATCAGCTTCCAATACCAGGACCTACCAGGCCTGCTCATCCACGGTAAGACGTATACCTTATTACCTCTTACACTACTGCTCAGGCGCTTGCCCTGTTATTAACCTCCCTTCTCTTCTACTCTCTCGCCTCTTTGTGCAACCTTCTAGCTTACACTGCCGTATGATCCTAATGCTAAATATTATCATATGTGATCTTGTCACCCCACTACCAGTGTTCACTGCGCACTGGCAATCTACATGTTACCATGAAATGCAATATGTATGTATTCAAACATTGCCATCGTATGTGTCTCCATGAATCCGGCTAACCCCTTGCCCTTATCATGCACCTGTAAACATGTTAAATACAAAAAGAACATTGGTTTCAATTGTCACCTCCAAACCATGTCTTTCACGGCACTCACCCACGGCAATTCCAAACACTGTCACTCTCACATACCTGCACAGCCTTGACAGAGGCCCTATGTCGAAACACGTGTTGGCATTCTCTTGACATACAAATGTATATAGGTTTTTCTGCCAAACTAGGGCACACGTTGTGCCCCCTTAGCAAACCATCGAAACCAACCAGCTTTAACATTTAACAGTGTCCAGCAGTGTTTTAGCTTTCACTTGGGTATAACCTTACCCCTTGGCAACTGCCATATGCAGCGCCACTTAAGCCAGGGTTCCAACCCCAACTTTTCTATTTCACAAACATTGGGACTTCAGGAACTCTGTCCCACTGGATCCCTAGAAATGGCTGCAGGAAGAACAACATCTACTTGATTCAGTGAGCTGATCAGTGCGGGGGTCCCCTTTTCCTGCAAGCTCATACTTTCTCTTTTACTTGTAGGCCAACTTGGGCTGTGAAGTAGTAGCAGGGTGACATAAAGCACTCCATAGCCACCCATATAATTTTTATATATATGTTTGTGAAAGTGTGTTTGTATGTTAACGGTTGTCTCCAGTCCCACAACAGTTGGTGTGTTGAAATGTTGGCCCGAGGTCGGCATACCAGTCTGGTGTTTACTGGCAATAGTGAAATCTGACAAACCCCGCCCATTTGTCCTGCACATGGATTACGTGCTTCCAGTATTGGAGTTTTCAGGAGGTTGCTGATTTTGCGACTATTCCAAAAATATGAAGTTAGGACACAAGTTCAGCATACCAGTCTGGGGCGTACTGGTGAAAGTGAAATTTGACCAACCCCAGACATCCGCCCTGCACAGGGGTGGAGCGGGGTCAGGCCCTGTTCTAGCCGTATAGGCGATTTCGGGATATTGCTGAATTTGCGATTTTTCAAAAATAGGAAATCGTGACTCAATAAAACATACACAAGGCTATAGCAGACCGCCACGTGCATACTCGGGAAACGCTGGGTGGTAACGCTAGTTAGATAATACATGTAAGCAGCAAAAGGCCTCTTCGTCCTATTGTAGCCCTGAAAAAGCAGACTCCACAAACATTCTCATTGTAAGATTACCCTGCTGCTACTTTATTAACAGGACAAGGTGATTACAGTTCATGCTGAGAATTGTAGGGAAGACTGGAAAACTCCCAGAAGAGCCCAGTCTCAGCCCATGAGAACTCCAACTTCCCACACCACAATTACCACCCCCATAAAGCTCCTAGCACACCTCAATAACTTCAAGGCACACCGATCCAGGGCCTTGTGCCCAGTGGAGTCACAGACCAAAATTCACCCTAATTTAAGAGTGCCCGTAGTTCCTTGCAGCTTTTGTGTCTACAGACAGTTGATATTCCTTGCTGTTTAAACGCTCACACTTGTCCAATTTCTTTGTGTACACTCAGTAATTCTTATTATTTTCCTCAAAGCAGGGTTAATTCTAGGTATCCTCTTTCTCTTCTAAACCCGCGTTTACCTTTTCACAAAAGCTTTTATAGATAGCAACAGATATGTTTTGGACTATTTCGTCCTTGGCAGCCTACTTCTCTAAACCTCATTCATGCCTGTATACCCAGGTTAGCCTGTGCACCTCTTGATCTCATGCATCCATACAATTCATTCACATGTGATTATTTACATCCTTTCCATTCACATGTTCACAAATTTGAAGCATCTTTCCATTTACCTTTCCTTCCTTTCTCCTACTATAATTTATCTCCCATCTTCCTTCCCTTGCTTTCATTTTCCTCCAGCAGACTAAGCTCGGTTGAACCCAGCTTTGGGATACAGTTCATCATACAGCTCGGACAAGAATAGGCAATATGAGCACAATACGGTAGTGGATTGGCACATTATAAAAGCTCAATAAATAATTCATTATTAATATATCATACTGCATCCTTCTCAAATGCGATCTAAAAAGTGAACATACTTTGAGAAGGATCTGACAAATGTGCATATGGTTTGCACGTGATTGCATGTTATTTATGTGCTCAGTATAACAAGTATAGTACAGCTCTCAACTGTAGATAGTTGCCATTGTGATTGATAGACTGCTTCATACTAACTCCTGTAAAGCCTTTACTGATGCTCCGGAATAGGATATGGCTGAGACTCTTAAAATATGCAGTC
This sequence comes from Ambystoma mexicanum, assembly GCF_040938575.1. NCBI lineage: Eukaryota > Metazoa > Chordata > Amphibia > Caudata > Ambystomatidae > Ambystoma > Ambystoma mexicanum. The sequence goes on along the minus strand of NC_090924.1, from coordinate 669,819,110 downwards.
CCACTATCACATTGAAATTGGGATATCTATTCATGCTTCACCAGAACCCTTTTTATACTACACCTATTAAAATGCTACTAATCCAGTCAGCTCTGATAATGTTTAACAGTTCTTGACATTATAAATACTATGTGCACGCAATGCTCTTTTTATTTGATGACTTTTCAGGCGTTGGTCTGCTAAAGGGTCATTCACCTTACAGTGATTCAAAGCTGTAACATTGGCAGTAAGTCGTTTTCATTTAACAAGCAACCTATCATAGTATTACAAAAAAGAAATCTGCCTAGCCAAACGCAACTCGTACAATAAACGCATTTCCAATGCCAACTCTAGTATGAAGGAGCTATTCACCATCCTTAAGGAACTAGAGTCTCCAATCCCCACCCCTGACATCTGCACTAAAGATGAAAAGTGGTGCTCAGACATTCAACAACCACTTGCTAATAAAGTCACCACCCTCCAAAACAAAATAGCCCAAAAAAAAGCCTCACTCATCTCCCAGCCTAATAAGATGTCCACCAACCCTCCCACCAAGAACCTTCCACCCCCTGACTGTCTCACCCGCTTTAATTTCTCTAAAACCACCACTCGCGAGGTAGAACAAGTTATTCTCTCACTTAAGCCATCCAACTGCCAGGGAGACCTGTGCCCAGCCAGCTCATAAAGGATGCAGCAAGAGATCTGGCCCCCTTTATCTCCAAACTTGTTAATGCTTCTTTCGCCTCTGGCACCATCCCCACCAACCTTAAACAATCCTGGGTGCTCCCTTTCCTAAAAAAGCAAACCCTTGACTCACTCATACCAACTAATTACCACCCCAGTCCCCTTCCTGTTAAAAATACTCATCAAGGTTGCCTATCTTCAAATTGTAAAAATTTCTGGAAGCACACAAATTGCTAGGAGCCCGTCAATCTGGCTTCCGACCCCAACATGGAACCGAGGCGGCCCTCATCGACTTGAAGACACAGGTCGATGAATTAAGAGATAAAGGGAAAACAGCCCTCCTTCTACTTGACTTGTCAGCCTCATTTGATCTTGAGGATCACAAGGTCCTATGCAGTCGCCTGGACTCAGCTGCCCATTTCTCCAAAGAAGCCATCCATTGGATTGAGTCCTTTCAGGGTGACAGGACCATGAGGGTGTTCTCCCCCTCTGCAGCGGCTGACCCTATCCCCATCTCATGCAGAGTCCCCTAGGGCTCTTGCTTCTCCCCTACACTTTACAATATATTCACCAAACCCCTCTTAGACGATCTGGACCTTCTGGGTATCAGCTACACCAACTATGCAGATGATACTCAGATTCTCCTCCCACTTTCAGGGGATCACATCGAGGACTCGGCCTTGGTGAATAGAGTGTATCTCATCATTCAGGCATGGATGACAACCCATGGACTTTGCCTGAACAATGATAAAACCAAGCTTATCATCCTGGGCATACAATCCAACTTCAAGAAACTAGGCCAGGAGTATGCATCGTTCTTAATAGACGGCAACCTCATCAAGGTGGCGAAGGAGGTGAAGACTTTGGGGATCTATCTGGATTCCACACTCTCCTTCGTTAAACAAGTGAACGCCATGGCTTCCGCCACTGCTTACACTTGTAAGCTCATCAGGACAGGCAAACCATTCTTGTCCGAGGATAATTGCATGATTTTAGCCAGAGCCCTCATTCTCTCCAGGCTAAATTATTGCAACGCCCTATATATTGGTGCCAACAAAGCAATTATCCACAGGGTACAAATCCTCCAAATAACTCCCTAAGAGCTGCACTCAGCGTTGCAAGAATATCTCACATATCGGCCATCAGGCACCATAACAACTGGCTCCCTACCCACAATAAAATCTTAATAAAAACAGCATCCCTTCCTTATAAAGCACTCAACAATGCCACCCCTTGTTACCTGACTGAGAGATTCCATGGGAAAACATCTACCAGAACCCACGAGACTGGCCCATTCCAACTGCCTCACCATCCCAAGATTTAAGCTTTCCAAAATGAGTGGTTGTAGCTTCCCTGTCAAGGTGGCCCAACTCTGTAACTCTTTGCCACACCTCATCAGAGAAGACCAACCTTACCAGAACTTCAGACTTAATGACATTAATTGGCTTAAATCCACAGATCAGTAGATTCACACATGTTTACCGACTTGCCTCCCACTTCTGCACACCCCTGTCCCCTTCTCACCCAGCTAAACTAACTCTTGTATATAGAATGTATATAATTTCCATGATGTATGTTACCATATGATGTGATGTATCCACGATTGTTCCTGTACCGTATGATGTAATGTAACCACAATTGTTCCTGTATCACCCGGAAACTTCTGTATTCAAGATTTGCATATTCTGTAACTGTTGCGCCCTGATACCCTAGGTTCTGGAGCGCATTATAAATGATTAAACAAACAAACAAACAAACAATATGAAGGTTTGAATTCCACTGAATCTGCATTGAAGTTTTCAGCTTTTTTTTATGGGAGGTAGAGGTACAATTGCAGCTTTCCTAAGATATTTCATGCACTGTCGGAGCAGCTAAAGATGGTGCTTAGCTTCTGGACCACACTTAACATCTCATCTTGTGGTGGGTACTGGTTTATGAAGTGGGTTATCACAAGAAGGAAGATATGGATAAATGAGAGCACATGAATGCGTTTGCCTATCCTCATACAAGGTATATCACTAGCCATTGTCAGCTTCTGCAACTCCCACTACTTGTAAAGCACAGCAAGTGAATGATATGTCGCAACCTCCTATACTTTCACCCCAGAGATCAACTCCCATGTGGTACCTGCTGTCCAACACTTACATAAACAAGATGGCCTGCTGACAAATGACATTAGGCCGTTGATGTCCTGGGATTTTCTGGGGAGAGGTACATCGGAAAGTGCCTCACTGTCTAGGTTAGGCCATGAGATCCATGCCTTGAGCACTGGTCCATGTGTACATTGTTGGGTGGACTTTCTTACCTTGACATCATTAAGTACAATTTACACTACTTACCTAACAGCTATAGTACAGAGGTTCACATGAAATAACTCTAAATGTTGTAGCAGGAATCAATGCGTTCAAATAGTTATCTGATGCCACAGTCAAAGAATAGGAAGGTACATCTATTGCCAGCATTACAACGAGGTTGTCATTGAATAGACGAGGTGTAAGTGACTTTTGTGATATTTTATGACATCCTCAAAAGCCTCAGCAATGATAGGCTCATGCCTTGAGGGAGATATAAAATGTCTCCCAAGTGTGGGCTCTTCAAATGAAGATGGTGTTCTGACAGGGCTTGTGAAAGTCTGTGAATTACAAAACATTCTCTTTTGTAATGATGCAGGATGGTGCTTCAAATGTGCCCATTGCCTTTACTTAGGAACTGGGAGATGGCCCTGTCTTGGTTCCCTTTTACCAAGCATCTTGATGATGCTGACTCATTTAGGTCCACAAGGAAGAGGTATGCATATTTGGGACCCAATATCCTTCATAAGAAATTGTTTTGTATATCTGGCAGGTGACAAGATGTGCATGTTGCTTTTCCACCAGAAAATAACTCAACGCTGCAAATTTTTACAGAGGTATTGGCACTAACTTCTCCTTCTTTAGGTCTTATCAATTTACTTTGCTGTGGATGATATGTGTGTGCTGTTGACCGAGGAGCTGTCCTTGTAGATTTGAGTGATGGAAATGATTTACTACCACAGGCATGTTTAGACAGACTGTTTTTGGAAAAGTGTATGCTGGCAGGTAGAATGTATCTGAAGCTTGCTTCCTGTGCACAGTGTTTGCACTTGACAATTGCATGGGTCTGTCATTGCCTGCACTCTCTTGTTTCTTGGTCTCCATTGCTATCTGTGATAATGTGAACGAAGATGTGTTCACGTCCCGAATCGGGAAATGGAGCATAATCTCTGTCATGTTCTCAATTGACATATATTTACAGGGGACATTTTTGTGATTCACTTCTTGTTGCTCATATGTGGTTTCTTTTCTTTTATGCTGTGCTGATATAAATTCTTCCCCCCTTGTATCTTGGATGCCGGGGCTTAATTTCCTCCTCCTCTTGAAGTAAATCCTCTGTTGCCTGATTCAATCCAAAGGTGGTTCATGAATCTTTGCATTTCTTACTGATGCATCAGATTAACTAGAGAGAGAAGTTGTTATTTTCAGACACAGAAATTTGAGGCTACTGATTGACCACCTTCACTGCTGCAGGCAGCTATGTACTATCTGGGTTCCTCCAACAGGAACAGTTGCTGCTGTAGGGGGTTTAAATGACATGAGATACATTGTTCATGTGAATTACCCTATCCTACCCCATTCCCTCTCAATTGTGCATCATGCAGATGATTCAACATGTTAATTGTATTCACCTCCGCCTTTAATAAAGAAATCTGCCAAACATTGCTCTGGTCTTCTCCTATGCCTACTAAATGCATTTGGTGCTCAATGTGTTATGACATTCCATGTTTCACTCTAAATGGATGCAGGGGACTAAGTGCATTGGCCTTCTCATCTGTCTTCTTAACACACAGGGGGTGTTCTGTGCTTTGACTCTCCCTATGCTATTTATTTGAATTTCTCCACAGATTACTACATGCGCATAGTGTTCTCAGTGCTTTGACCTTCTCCTCTGCTTACTAAATACACAAGAGGCTCTCAGTGTTTTGGCCTTCTCCTACACCCACTCTTTGCATATGGAGTTCTCAATACTTTGGCCTTTCTTCCTATTAAATGCACATTTGGTTCTCAGTGCTTTGACCATCTTCTATTCCTACTAAGTACATGTGAGTTAATCAGTGCTTTATATGCACCCAAGAATCTCACTGCTTTGCTGTACTCCTACACCTTCTAAACGCATGTAGGGTTTTTACCTTCGCTAATGCCTACTAAATGCAAATGGGTTCTCAGTGCTTTGGCATAACTGCACATGGAGTTCTCAGTGCTTTGGCCTTCTCATCTGCCTATTAAATGCACATTGGGTTCTGAGTGGTGTGGTCATCTTCTATGCCTACAAAGTGCATGTTGGGTTCTCGGTGCTATGGGATTGTCCTCAATCTACTAAACAACATATAGCCTTCTCAGTGATGTGGCCTTCTCCACATGCTAATGAATGTGCATTGTGTCCTTAGTTATTTGCTTTTGGCTTCTGACTACTAAATGCACATGTTGTTCTCAGTGCTTTATCTTTCTCCTATGCCTACTAAATGCACCTGGGGTTCTCGATCCCTTGTCCTTTTTCCCACACCTATTAAATGCATGTGGGGCATGAGGTGCTTTTACCTTATCCCACATGGTTTAAATGCACCTGTGGTCTCCATGCTTTGTCCTCCTCCACCATCTATCAAAGGCTCATGGGTTCTCAGGGTGCAGGCAATTTCATACTCCTACACAATGCACATGGGTTGTTTCTAAGTGCTTTGGCCTTCTGCTTTGCCTACTAAATGTGTGAGGTTCTTAGTGCTTTGAGTTTCTCAAACACCCACAAAATGCATGTAGGATGTTCTCCCCCTCCACGCACAATTCCCATGCACACACATACACATGATGTACCCCCAAATGCCCAAAAAATAATTCTTACCTAATCCCTTAACTGTACCTAGGTCCTATTATCAATGTACTTCTACTCTAACCTACATTATTCTATCTACAATGACCTTCCCTAATAAGACTTTGCTGCTCTTGACTCATCAAATGTCAAACATCAGCTATCCCAAGTGTCAACTGGCCTACCTTTGCATAAACACAATGTTATCCTTAAAGAACCTCTTGTCTCAAACCTCTGGGAAGACCCTGTAATGTTTCACCCAGAAATTAGAGCGTTGCACAAACTGTCCCATCCATGCTTTTAAGGATCTAGGAGCATTTATCGATTTTTTTGCAGAAATACACTTTTGCTGAATTTTTTTTGCCGATGTTAACCACTTTTTGTACTGCAAGATACTTTTGGAGGCCCACCACTTTCCCCTTTCCAAACCCCCCCCCTTTTTATGTACCTTACCACAACTCACTGTCTATATTTAGGCAGAAAAAAGGGGACAACGTGTATTTCAGCAAATATGTGGAATACTGCTTAGATGTTTAAATGCTATATTGATGTTTTCAAGTGAATGTTCATTCTGTGCTAAAACAGGGTTCACTCGTTTGCTGTCCTAAAATAAGGCTCACTGTTTTCTAGCCAGCATTGAAAGGCATGCATGCGCATTTGACCAGAAAAGTAAACTAAGTATTGGGTCCAAAAAATAACCATATGAACTCTGAGTACATTTATGTATTCATAATGGCACAGTGGATTCATTGTGCCTTTGCTCCCAGTCTTTCCCAAGAAATTTGATTCGATTTGATTCAAATAAACCTCCACGCCCCTCAATATGAATGTTGTAACGTACACAAATTCCTTCATGGACAAACTGTATTTATGTGTTTATTTATTTACTTTTTATTTTTTTTATTTTTTGTGTGTAAAATGTAGTTTACATTCAAACTTTTATCACACTTTCTACTCCATTTCATGTCCATCTCGAAGCTCTTAGACCAGCTTGAGTGTTTGTCAATTTTTTCCCCTTTTTTCTCCCAAGTCTTTTTACATGTTTCTCTTTCTGCCTCTTTGTCCTTGTCTTTCAGTATTTTTTCCAAAATGTTTATTCCTGCACAGGAAAATCTATGATTGTTTCCTTGGATGAAGTAGTCCCATCTTTCCTCGTCACTTCTGTGTGTCATTGCTGACATATGACTTGTCAACATTTGTTTTCTCACTTTTGATACAGCTCTGCAGTTCACAAGGAGATGGAATGGTGTCTCCTGCTGGTCGTTTTCCATGCAAATCTACAACGTCCTTCATTCGTTCCTCTGCCACCTGTTCTGTTTTTATGGTTGTTGGTCGGGTAGACTAGTAACAAGATTTTCATCAGTAAGCCTCTATGGATGTTTGAGGGGAATCTTGACAAGTAATCAGGGAGCGAGTTTCTTTTCCAATGCTCCCCGGCCATATTCTTTATGTTCTTTAACTTAATTTTGGAGTCTCTAGTTGATATCCAGTCTTGTCTAAAAAGTTTTTCTTTTACTTTATTAGGGTTTGTCACCAGTTCTTCTTCTGAAGATTCCAACTCTGATAGAATCTGACTCCAAACCCTTTTCCAGTGGTTGAGGTAGGTTGAGCTATTGCCCTAAACTTTCGTTGCCAGTATTTTGTAGCCCTCTGCCGGGCTCTCTTCTCTGATTTTTCTCAGCAGGCCTAGTGATTTCCATTTCATGGAGGCTTCTTAAGACTCTAGCCCAAGCTCAGATCTTATAGCTACTATTGGTGTGCATCTTGGTAGCTTCAGTAGTGGTTTCCAAAAAACACTTTCCAACTTGGGCCAGATTTTGTGGGAAAGGTTCACTCCGGCTTCGCTTCCATATGTTAGCGAGGGTAGTACTTTTTGTACATAGAACATTCTAACTGGCAGCAGGGAGAATTTTCCATATTTACCATTCACAATTCTTCCTTGCGCTTTTAGATTCTTGACTTTTGCGATCAAGACGTCTTCCCAGTTTTTTTCCACTCTCGAGATGTTGATTCCCACTCCCAAGTATCTTATCTCAGGGAACCCGTTCTAATATTTCTCCTCCTATCTCCCATTTGAATTTTTCATCGCAGCGTTGTTCTTACCACTCACGGTCATGATCTTCGATTTTTCCAGGTCGATCATCAAGTCATTCTTTAGCATGTATTTTTGCAAGTTGGTTTGGTTTCGCTGTAATCCAATTCTAGTTCGTCCATTAGGTCAATGTCAACGACATAGCATATTATCCGCTCTTCCTGGTCATTTATTTTTGGACTGAAGTGTCTTGTATTTGTTGTTATTTCAGGAAGATCTGCTATATACAATTTAAATAGTGTAGCCGCAAGCGGACAGCCTTGTTTTACGGCCTTCTTGATTTCAATGTTTGCTGTCAGGTCTCCATCTTCATTCAGCCGAATTTTTGTTGTTGTGTTTTGGTGTAATGCCCTTATAGGGTTCAGTAGCTCTGCAGAGCAGTTTCACTTTTTTAGCTTTTCCCATAGCTTTCTTCTATTAACAGTGTGGAACGCTTGACTTAAGTCGATAAATGCCAGATGCAATTCCCTTTTTAAATTCCACTGCGTTTGTTTTTAGCATTGTCAAGATGAAAAGATTTAGGTCTGTGCTGGTTCTCTACGTAAACCCTGTTTGTCAGGGATCTATGATGTTGCTTGTTTCTGCCCACCTTGTCAAGTCCTTCTGTAGATCTACCACAAATAGCTTTCCTGTTGTTGCTAGTAGCGATATCGGCCGATAGTTGGTCGGCATATCGCGTTGACATTTTTTATAGATAGGGGCTGTTATACTTTTATTCCAGATTTCTGGTCTCTTTTTTTGCGTCTCAATTGTTTTGAACAACTTGGTGTTATCACCGCCCATGATTTTGGATCTTTTTTCAGGTGGATATTTGATACCCCGTCTGGCCCGGCAGCAGAGGGGTCTTTCAGTTTCCGAATTGCGCTCTCTATTTCCACCTCGTACATCATTGTCATCCAGTGGTGCTCAGTTATCGCGTCTGGTAGGTCGACATCTTCTATCCGTGCTGAGAACTCTTTGGCATAGTGCTTTAACCATTCCTATTCAGAGACAGCACCAATTAACCTGCTTTGTTGGTTCAATATACAGTAGTTAATTAGGTCCCATGTTTCTCTTGTATTGTTCTTCTGCAGAGTCTTTAGCATTGCCTCCCCCTGTTCTTGTTGTCTTCTGTATCTGAACTGCGTTAACCAGTTTCTATATTGGTTTTGACTTTTCTTGATGTTCCTTTGTCTTTCTTCAACCGAGTCTTTTTTTCTTTTCTTGAAATCTCTTATTTCCTTTCTTAGTTGTTTTCTTCTTCCCACTAGTTGACAGATATATGTATGCTTACGCATAAGGGCGTCATGTTTTAGCCCAGACTTCTTTGCAGTATAAGCCTGTAGCAATGTTTCGTAGTTTAAATGTCCTGTCTGGATATTGTCTGTCTTATTAAGTAGCCCTTTCAATTTTAGAATGTCATTCTTTGTCAGCCTTATTCGGTTGAGAACAGGGGTGCCTCGAAAGGCACTGAGAATTGATTACCCCTCACTACTTCGGCTCTAGGAAGGGATTGAACAATTATGGTCACACACAATAAAGCATACAGTTAGACATTATTCAAAACAATCAACAGTGCATGATATTCAAAGATCCAAAAAAGGCAAAAGTAGCCCAGGAAACGAAAAGGTAGATAATTGATATAGTTTTAATCATATAAATGTTAAAAAGGCTAAAAAAAACAATTCATACATCCATGTGTCAAAAGGAGGCACAGAAAATAGGCTATGTCTAATTATTACAACAGAAAAGAAAAAGGCATAAGAGAGGAAAAAAGGAGGGAATGGGTAAATCAATACACCCTATAGTCCTAAAAGTTATTGCATACAACGCCTAAATTTAGACATTGTTTGAGATGTGAAGTGTCGACATGTTTCAGCCAAATGATGGATTGGACATTTTCTCAAGAGTCCATACATAGGTAGGTATTGTGGCCATCTTCAGGACAGATGATTCCTTCATATAGATTTGAATAGGACATCATAGATCTAAGAAGATGTGTGCACAATTGATTAACTTGTGAGACAAGAGACAATAAAAAAGACCATAGGCTATTTAACAAGTTCATTTTTACAGCAGATGAGCCTTTAAGTTAGATCAGAAAAACATTACACTATGATTTTATAGACAAAAAATGAAAACCAATATCTTGGTGTTATGTTGCTTCTATTCTAAAAGATGAAATCAAGAGAAAACAATTTTTACATCAAACAAACAAATGACATGACAAAGTGTGACACATAATAACGTTCAATCTCTTACTTGTTTTCACTAGGTCGAGTGTGATGAAAACGGTGGAAAAATCAGCCGTCTTGCAAAATGCTCTGAGGTTGGGGACTTCGTCCGAGAAGGTAAAGACCTTAAACAACAGTTGATTACCCCTGGCTATCCTAAGAAATGCATCAACAGAGCTTATAAGTGAACCAAACATGCGAATAGGGACAGATGTCTTCACCCAGAGCCTAAAACTGTAGAGGAAAGAATCACATGCGTAGGTACGTTCAGCCCAATCAGCAATGGCCTACACAGAACTATCAAAAAACAGTGGCACATGTTGTCTACTGAAGATTTTTGTCCGGCACAACCAAAGTTTGCCTTTAAACGTCAGAAGAATTTTAGGGACATCACACAAACTACACTTTGGAACCTTCCACCAGTCTTTGGTCATTATAAATGTGGCCATTGTTCAGTCTGTCCTTTGACCACTAACTGTAAAACATTAGAGCTTAATGGTATGACATGGAACCTTCGCTTTTTCTCTAGCTGTGCCTCGGACTGGTTGATTTATGGTATCAAATACCCATGTAATCTATTATACATAGGAAAAACAAGCAGAGTGGTAAGACAAAAAATATGTGAGCATAGGTCTTGCCTTAAAAACCAAACTGATAAAAAAAACCACTGGTGGCACACTATATAACAGCCAGTCATAAGTACACAGATCTTCAGTGGTTTGTAATTCAAAAAAAACCTTCCTCACCTAGAGGTGGCAATAGAGATATAACACTAAGTTTAGCAGAACAAAGATGGAGCTATAACCTTAACACAGTAAATCAAGGCCTGAACTCTTCAGTTGAATGGAACAGCTTGCTCACGTAATTTTCTGTCCTTTTTAGAATACATCTGTTATGATATTAGCAGTACCGTCTATCTCTGTAGTAACATCTATCTTCGCCTTCAGCACCGATCACTAGTGAGTGCACTATGCTATTTTCCAAGATATGACACAGCCATTCAGTCATATAAAATTTTGTCCATCTCACTTTGTGAGACCACAACATCACATAGCGACCCGGCATGCATTCTTCTCCCTTTGTTGCCCCAAGACAGGAATGTTCTTTTCTCTGTCGTACGAAATATATACTCTTCACTAGATAACTATGTTCGCATATGCAACATCGCTCAAGCTGCATATGCAGCCATCCCGTATTCGGTAACATTAATTCTTCAGTCGTACTATGTATTTACACGACTGTGTCATTCACCTTTAAGAAACAGTTCTGCGGCTGATCATAAATCACATGACTCTAAAGCACAAAGACGCAGGGCTCACGCCCCGACGTCAATACGTATTTATACCCGTTCCCTGCTGCTTTCTCCAGCCGGATTTGAGCTGGGAGCCGCAGCAGACTTTTCCCGCTCCAGTGTTACATAGGTAAGCTTCACTCCTCCGCTTGGACCCTTTTTCAATGCCTTCTTTGTCTGACTGCAAGAGAATGTTTCCTTTTTCTCTTGCAGGCATAGGGTCCTTCTGTGTTTAGTTTGGTTCATCATTTCGAACACTTTTGAACATTTCATTTCTATTTTCTATTTTTTAGAATAAGGTAAGATACGTCATTTCGAACTTACCTTCGGCAATTTAAACTTGCATCTGCACGGAGAGCTTCACTGCTGTGTCCCTCTTATTCAGTCCGTGTCTCCAGCGAACATTGTGAAAAAACGCTAGGAGCCACCCTACTTCTCACTGAGACAAAAACTCAGCTCACTAAGGTACCCAGACTGAGGCTCTTTAGACTGAGTTGTTCTACATTACCCTTAATACTCTTTACACAGGACGCAAGGTTTTGTCTGACTTTACCTGAGGTGATGTTTGATCTCATTCATTCCATTTAGTAAACGATCTCCACTGCTCCCTGCAACAAAACAACCTCTCTGGGCTTCCTATTATCCGCATCCGTGTCTGGCTTTGCAGCACATGCAGAAATAAACTACCAGCATTCATCAAATGGTGCTGACAGCTCAAAACTAATAGTAAGTCTTTCTTAGGAAGCACAACCGATTACTTCAAATTGTCCTTTGTACCTCGATGCGTTCCAAGCTTCCCCAACACTTAGGGTGATGCATGAACCTAGTGTTATTAATATGTACCACATAAATGTATATTCTGAACCAATTTACTAACCAATAGGTTATTCTGTACCTACATTTAAAGTGAATATTTCACTTTCTATGATGAATAGGACAAGGAGTTCTTTGCCACAGAATTCATGATCTTTGTAGCCAACGTGCTTCCAGGCGTAAATTCTGCATTTTGCAAGACGGCTGATTTTTCCACCGTTTTTTTTATCACACTCGACCTAGTGAAAACAAGTAAGAGATTGAACGTTATTATGTGTCACACTTTGTCATGTCATTTGTTTGTTTGATGTAAAAATTGTTTTCTCTTGATTTCATCTTTTAGAATAGAAGCAACATAACACCAACATATTGGTTTTCATTTTTTTGTCTATAACATCACAGTGTAATGTTTTGCTGATCTAACTTAAAGGCTCATCTGCTGTAAAAATGAACTTGTTAAATAGCCTATGGTCTTTTTTACTGTCTCTTGTCTCACAAGTTAATCAATTGTGCACACATCTTTTTAGATCTATGATGTCCTATTCACATCATTTATAAGACCCATCGTGAAGAAATCATCTGTCCTGAAGATGGCCAGAATACCTACCTATATATGGACTCTTGACAAAATGTCCAATCCATCATTTGGCCGAAACATATCGACACCTCACATCTCAAACAATGTCTACATTTAGGCGTTGTATGCAATAACTTTTAGGACTATAGGGTGTATTGATTTACCCATTCCTTCCTTTTTTACTCTCTTATGCCTTTTTCTTTTCTATTGTAATAATTAGACATAGACTTTTTTCTGTGTCTCCTTTTGCCACATGGATGTGTGAATTGTTTTTTTTAGCCTTTTTAACATTTATATGATTAAAACTATATCTTATCTACCTTTTCGTGTCGTGGGCTACTTTTGCCTTTTTGGATCTTTGAATATCATGCACTGTTGATTGTTTTGAATAATGTCTAACTGTATGCTTTATTGTGTGTGACCATAATTGTTCAATCCCTTCCTAGAGCCGAAGTATTGAGGGGTAATCAATTCTCAGTGCATTTTGAGGCACCCCTGTTCTCACATGTTTTCTCATCCCGTTTTGAGAATTGCTCCCCCATAAACAAAAAATGTTGGGATTTGGCCTTATTTTTCTATTAGCCTTATTCGGTTGACAGACGGATTCAGATCCACTTTGTGGGGTTTCCCTTTGGTTTCTTGTGGGGTTTTTGACTTTTCCACACTCCAGCAAGTTGCTTTGAAGATATTGTGGTCACTGTCATTCTGTTCTACAATTTCAAAGCTTTTTATTTCTCTTAGTATGGATAATGATACCTATATGTAATCAATTGTAGATGACACTTGGCCGTTAGACCACATTTGAGCTCCCGGAATGTCCCCCATTATTTGACCATTTAGCATGTGCAGGTTAAATCCTTTTGCCATTTGTATCCATCTGGCAGCATTTGATGTTCCCAAACTTAGTGCTTCCATTCGTGAAGTGCCGTTTAGGCATTTTATGTTGAGGTCTCTGCATATGATTATTTGAGTTTGCAGATTCATTTCCAGCCTGGCAACTATTGTTTCTGTTATTACTTCCAGAAAGTGGTTGGTTGTTATTTCTTCTTGATTGCAGTATACATTTAGGACCAGTGTGGACGTTGTTGCCTCTCTGTTATTTTCTAGTAATGTCCATTGTACAAAGTTGTTTAAGTTGCCTTTGTCGGATATCTGCCATCCGCTGCCCTTTCTTCTAAGGGTGAATAGCACTGCTGAAAGCCTCCCCTCATGTCATTTTTTCGCTGGATTGATACATATCTCAAATTTCCTGCATACTGGAAGTTCGCTTATCCAGGTCTCTTGTAAGCATATTATTGTGGCGGTATTTAATTGGGGGTTTTCTTTGTTCATCAGGTGTTTGAACCCTCTTGTATTCCATGACATCACTGTCTCCACATACGTTGGTGCGTTTTTTGCTATTGACGGTTTCCTTCCATCGATAAAGTACTTGCCAGCCTTTGCCAGTCTTCTTGGAGCTCTATGTCTCTCTTCAAGCTGTCTTTCTATTTCCGGTTTTAACCTCCCTTTTTCTTGCGTCTTCTCTTTCCTCCTCTTTCGACTTCAAGTTGGAATTTGCTACTGATATTTTGAAGTTTTCTTTTTGATGATTTTACACCACTTTTTTTGTTGTGTAACCTTTGTCGTCTTCCTCTTTAATTGAATAATTGATTGTTTTTTCTTATCCTCCAGGTTTGTATTCCTGTATATTTCTCGAACTTCATAACCTCTTTTCAACAGGTCTTTCCCTTCTCTTAAAATTAGCTCTTTGTCTGAAGTCGACTTCAGATGTAAAATCACTTTATCGACTCAGTCTTCGTCGATGTATTCAACCACTGCTATATCTTCGATTCTCAATTTTCTCAGTCTTGCCACGCAGTGAAGTAAGGACATCACATTTTTTCGGTTCAGGTTTTTGTCCTTGTTTTCTGCGAGCAAGGTTTATTCAGAACCTTCTTCACCGAGTGACCCTGTTCACTTTTTTGTTTTTGCGTGTGTCTTATTTCATGATCGTGGCTCTGTTCCGTGCGAGGTTGCTTTGGATTCCATGGCTTGTAGTTCTTTCTGGAGGATTCGATCTTCATCTCTGACTCCTCTTTCCGTGTCTTTTCTCTGTTTATTAATTTTCTTTTCTCTTCCATTGTTAAGAACCCTATTCGTACTGCGCACTCTTCCTCTTCGGAGTCCATATGTGAATTCTCACAATCATTTTTCCCTATAAGTTCCGACCTTGGTTTTTTCTGACTTGTTTGAAGTATCTCCTCCTCTTCCATTGGGTTTAGCATAGAGCTGTTAGCGGCCTCTTCAATGTAATAAGAGGCATCTTCAATCAAGTCTCTTGAGCCGTTTATCGACTCCAATTCACTTTCTTCCTCATTATTTATGATCTTGACCTGTCTTTCACTTTCTTTTGGGATCACTTGTGATGGTTGGCCATTTTCTTTGCTCGCTGGCTGTTTTGCGTTATCTATTGCTGGTTTTAAGTTCCAGAAGAAGGCTCTTGCTCCTTTCTTTAGATTACTCTCAGCCGTTTTCGTGTGTTTCGGCTTACTCAATTCTTTTCCCTCTTCTTTTTTTCTTTGTGCACCTTCAGAGCTTTCTCCCTTGTTTTTTTGGGTCACCGGCCCTTATACCGGTCTGAATACAGGGTATAGTTCATCCTTGTTCGTGTTTTTCTCCTTTGCTACGTTTTCTCCCATTTCAATCAAGGAGTCGTCTTTGTTCGAGCTCACGTTGTTCTTTGTGGCTACCTTGATGGTTACATCCTCAACCTTTTCCTGGAGATTGTTGTTTTCAGCTCTATTTCTGGAGCTTTGTTCTTTTACCAGTCCGTTGTTCCCCTGGGCTTTCCTCTTACTAACCACATCTTTATTTGCTTTCCTTTTGGTTGTACTTTCTGTGCGATGCTGTTGGTTTTCTTTGTTTTGAGGATGCATTCCACGCGAGTCTTGTGTGTCTTCCCTGTCTTCTGTGTGTCTAGTCTTTTTCTCTGGACTACACGTTTTTTCGTTCCGCTCTGCGTTTTCTACTGTTTTGCGCATCCATTTTAGTGACTCTAGCAATGCATTGGTCAATTGGCCTTTCTCCTGTCTGTCTCCACTGGCTAGGTCAAATAGTCTTCGTTGCCACGCTGCAGAGGTTTCTGCTTCGTCATTTAACCTTGCTTTAATTTTTAGAGCAGTCCTTTCTTGTGCTGTTAGCTTTTTTAGCATCAGCGCTAGGAGTGCATTGTTGTCCTTTACATTTTCGCTGATGGATTCGTACAATTTCATGTACGGGGCCAACAAGATGGTTAGAGCTGCCATAACATTGTTCTGTAGTTGTATTCCTATATCCGTGCAGAAGTCCGAGTAAGTCGTTGATGTATCTTTGTTCTGCCGACTCTGTTTATCTTTTTCTGTGGGTTTTTGTTATTACTTCCGTTGTTTTCTCTGTTTTGACCTGTTCTTTGTGGCAAGGTTTCTCGCTCTTCTGTTTGTGTTGAGGTTGTTACAAGCTTACCCTTGATTATAGACTTTTCCCCATCATGGCTGGGTTCATTTGGGATCTGGCTCTTCGAAGCAAACATTGATTGCAAGCATCTTTTGTCTTGAGGTGACAACATCTAATCTAATTCTTCTGCGTTGAAGACCAGGGAAGTCCTGTTCCCAGGTTATGGTTTTTCCCTATTCGCTGTGTTTGTGGGATGCCATATACTTTTGGTCTGGCTCCAGCATCCTTTATTTGGCCTCTTATTCGCATTGGACTGCTCTCATGGCTGTTTACAGGTTGTTTCTCGTTTATTGTACCCTTTGTTGTTTTTCCTTCCATTATTCTTATAAATTGTTCTCTCCATTCCTGTTCTCCAATCTCTTCTGCGATTGAGATTTCGTGACTGTGGCACCTTTCTACGATCCTTTTCTCTATTAGGGGCGACTGATGTTTGTTCTTTGCTAATTGAAGTAGATGGTTTACCTGTCAGAGTGATTCATTCCCATCTTTCTGTATTATTTCTCTTTTCTGGCTCCTCTGTTTTATTAAGGATTCCAACTTTCTGTATTCTTTCTCGTTTGGCCCTGCATCTCCTAGTGATTTATTTTTGTTTTTTTCGTCCTGTTTGTTCTTCCCTTCTAATGTCTTTGAGTGATCTTGGTCGTCAATACTTGTGTCTTGCGTGGTTCCTTCTATTTCTTTTGTGTTAGCTACAACCTCTTGAGTACTTCTTCTATTATCTACATCGTGATTTTCACCTTTGTCACTTGTTAACATTATTTCCGATGCATGTGAATAGATGTAATCGTCCAGGTTTTCACTGCTAGACTGGCTATCATTTTCACGAGGTTTCCGCTCTTTTCACTCTTTTCGTCGGCGGTCATTTTTTCTTTTTTGTTCTGACTGCACAAGTTAATTGTTTCTGTTATTTGCCCTCTGTCTTTCACTCCTTTTGTCATGTTAAAGCCGCCTGCATTGCTTTTTAAATTGATACTCCTTTCCCTAGTCTCATCTAATTCCGCTCTTATGGTGCTTCTGTTTTCATATTGTGCATCCATAATCACTCCTAGGTCCGTGAGTTCAGCGACTATCACGTTTAAATGGGCCGATGGCATTTTTGCCATCTGATTTAATACTTCCCGTTTTCCAACCTTTTCATTGGCTGACTGCCTGTCCCCAGCTTTTTCGCTTGATGGCGAAGCCGGATCAGTGTCCTGATTCTGCTTTTCGCTTACATAGTTTTCATCGTTTTTTTTGCAGGCATTGTTTTCATATCTTTGTTTGCTGAGCCCTGTTTGCGGTTCACGTATTGTCTCAGCTGTTGTCCCTGTGCCTCCCCACACAATATTTCCATGTTCGTTCTGGGCAACAGCCATACCTCCTTCCCTTCCTCCGTCCCTCCCTCTGGCCTCTTGTCTCTCAGTACTTTCATTACACAATGTTTCAGATTTTCTGGGACTGTCAAGTGTCTTACCTCTTTGAGTTGTGCATGAGCCTTTACAGGTCTCTCTCGCTGATGTTGTGGAAGTCGGGAAGTCGCTCTCGTATGAGGGAGGGCTACTGAACCTCCAACAGTACAGTTGATGTCTGCCTCTATGCATGATGATACGGAGGCCATACTGCCTTGCGACTCCTCGGAGATGACTGGCGAAGACTGGACTCGCCTCAGACTCACGCGTGGGTGCTACACGCCTCCAGTCACGTTATGAAGGGTAGGTGTGTTTAACAATTAAAGCGCCAGTACTCCACTCCAGTCCTGTGGCCAGTTGCCGCTGCAGCTTCTTCAAAGTTCACCAAGTGTGAGAATGGGCTACACTTCCTGCTAGAAATTATGGTCCGCAGGAACTCTGCTATTCCGCAAGCCCAGCAGTCATCTCATAGCGTGATGTGCACAACGTGATCAAGTGTACCCGACTGCTATAAAATCGGCTTGTATTGTATTAGTCATCCTGGGATCCTTACAGTTAATCACCCTCACTTGGACCCTTGCGAGATTAACCCCCTATGTAAGTGAAGGGTAAAATGGGCTAAGATTGACCCAGTGTCCAAGCAGTTCAAGGTGGTCCAACCCAACCTGGATCTAATTGTACATATTTTATCTCATCACACAGAACCAAGGGCAATTATACTTGCCTCAGGAGAAATTTGGAAATCCCTGACAGAATTATTCCAACATGATTTCAAAACCAGAAAAAACAATAGGAATAGCTGGTTTGATGAAACATGTAGGTTGGCTCTGAATAATCTGAAGGGGACCCTGCGTGACATGACTAGCACTGGGAGAGAGTTAACTAATGCTAGGACACAGTATGAAAGTGCCCTGACCTTTAGAAAGAATTGCCTAGAAGAGCATGTGTGGGGAGAACTGCTTATGGCAGTCTCGACCAGGAACTCAAAAAAGTTTTGGGAATTTGTAGCGGGTGGCCCGGCTTTAAAGAGGGGTAGGACCAATAGAAAGAACCACATGAGCCCCAAAGGCCTTCTCAGACCATTTTGAGTCTTTGTTTAAAGGTCAGGTAGTTAGATTTCAGGGGGGGGATTTCTGGTTAACCGTGAAGGAAGTGCAAATGGCAATTAGTCGGCAATTGCGCAATCGGGCACCTGGCCCAGATGCAATACACACAGACTTATTTAAGGAGGAATTATAACTGTCAGCCTCACTATTGACTAATTGCTTTAACTACTATCTGGAACTGGGGCAATACCCCCAGTCCTGGAAAAATACAATCATTTACACAATCTTCAAAAAGGGAGATCCAGGAAGTCCACTATTGTATAGGCCCATCTCTTTACTGGATACATCTTTTAACATTTTTGGATGTGTGGTTTTGGAGCACCTGGAAGACTGGATCTCTGTCAAGGAGGTCCTTTCAAATATCCAGTATGGTTTTCGGCCATGTCTGGGGATGCGAGACCAGGCCCCCAATCTGTATTTGGGATGAACTGGTATACATGGCATTCATGGACATGAGCACAGCATTTGATTTAGTGGATAGAGCTACGCTGTGGCAGGTGCTCAGGGCCATTGGGTGCCCAGCTGAGCTCGTAAAAGTATTACAAATTATCCACGAGGATACCAGAGCTTGTTTGAGACTTGGAGAACAGGGTCAATGTACGGGTTACTTTGAGGTAGCCTCAGGAGTGCGCCAAGGTTGTGGGTTAGCCCCTGCGTTGTTTGCTCTTTATATTAATGGCCTATGTAAGGCACTGTTTGAGACAATGGCTGATTTTCTAAGGATGGGTGCACTGCCCCTCCCTGTATTAGCATATGCAGACAACATAGTCCTGATTGCTCGCACCCCAAAGGCTCTGCAACGTTTAATAGACACCTACACTGCCTTTATGCTCAAATCCAAGCTACCAGTAAATCAGCAGTGATGGTGTGCTGTAGTGGAGGAGGTAGAAGGGTAAATATGCGAAGAATGTTGAGCAATGGTGAAATTATCCCACTGTAAGCGATATTCAATCAACACTACAGCTAAGTCAATGCCTAGTCTGGGATGCTGAGGAAAACCCTTATTGGTGTATTTTTATGTCCAGTTCAGTACTCTGGATGACAACCCTTGTATAACACCCCCCTCTTAGAATCCCCCTGACCCCACTGAGCCAAGAAGTAGGTTTGTTTTGCAAATTAAAAGGTTTATTTGAAAAATTAAACAATATATATGTGTCACACTTTTATAACAAATTAATATCTGATAGTACACCTAGACATATGATGTGGATTCACAATTGGTAATGTTACAGTGGCACACTTGATTACTTAGGAGTAGTATAAAGGATGAGGTAGCTGAAATGCTTTATGGTTTCAAGGAAATGCAAGGTGGAATAAATGCAGTACAGAAAATAAACTGATATGGTTTCACAAGAGATAATATGTTCACTTTTCCCTGGTGGCAATTCACCACCCCCCCCACTATATGCAATGAAAGGAGATGGAAGTAACACACACAGTCTTCAGGAATACAATCAAATACAATACGGAACTCAGTTCCCCCCCAGCAAGCTTAGAGGAAACAGGTAGAAGTTTGAAACACAGGCCCAAAATGCTTTTAAATGTGATGGCAATGGATGGGAAAATGTGCTAACTGATTTTAATTCCCTCTAGAGATTCAGGGTGAGTGAGAGCTGCTTGTTGGTATTAGTTCAGGCTCACTTTAGAAATGCTCTATGAGTTATTATCAGGTTGCAAACGGATTTAAACAAAGGAAAGAATGGAGCTGCTATTCTGACAAGTGGAGAAATTGAGCCAAATGGCACATCGCGGTAAATTTCGCGAGTGCGTAAATCGCGATTGCGGAAAACGTATAGGGAGTAGGAAGTTGGTTCCTAAAACGGTTCCAGAGATACGGACGATTTAATAAAGGTAGATTTTCGGATTTAAAGTAAAACTCAAAATGACAGGTGACAGCTTGCAGCTGCAGAATTGACAGGTCACAGTTGTGCAGCTTTAAAAATGACAGATGACATGATTTCTAGGAGGCAGTTCTACTTAGGTTAAAATAGCTTGAATTGGATTATTTTAACTAAGAGATTGGTTCTGCACAGTTCTGCTAGGTACTCATAATATATATTTGAACTAGGCCTCGTCACGGATCTGGTCAACACGTCCGGCGGCGGTTCTGTCTGCTCGGCGGGTCAATCAGGCACCGGTTCTGCTCACAGCGATCCAGATCTCTGGTTCTGCTCACAGCGGTCTAGGTCAGCTCTGCTCTGCTGGTCTAGCCTCTCTGGATACAGCGGCCTCTGGTTCTGGATACTGCTCTGCTTTCCGGTCCAGATCAAGTGGATCAAGTGGATTCTGGATGTAACACTGCTTTCTGGGTACTGGCAAAGGTTCTTGGCAAAAGAATTCAGACAGCTCGCCCGGCTGTGGAATAAGTTGTAAATGATTTTAAGGATGCTGAGGCCTGCTGAGAAGAGTTCTCAGTTTGTGGGTTTAGGCCCTTGCTTTAAGTTCGGAAGTACATTTCTGGTCTCTGAGGATTGATGGATGTGAAGTCTGGAGTCTCCCGGCAGAGCGTCCCGCAGAAAATGGAATTGAATCTCTCTACCTGTCCCAGCAGTCTCTTTTTATGTGTTTTGGAAGTGGGTGTGTGCGTGGCATAACTGAGCCTGCCCCTCTCTACTTGTCATTGGCCCAATTCTCCCCTCTCCCATGATTGGGGGAAGGAAATGGATTGTCATCATGATGAGGTCTGTTTATGGGTCAGAGGATCCTCCCCTGGTCAATTTGCCCACAAATCTATATTTGATTCAAATATATATTTCCCAGATACACAATTTGTTGAAATTACATGTACACATTATATATTCCTTATGGTCCATGCTTGTCCGCCTCTGATCTTCCTGGGGGCTTGCATTAAAAAATGACAACATTTTGCGCTTTTTGACTGGTTTACCAATATCAGACATTTACCAAAAAGTACACACATGTGCGCAAGGAGTATGGACATTAATTGATGAAGTGTCAGATTTTTAACATGCAGACATTTGGAGTAAGACCCTATTTTCCGCTAGCAACCCCACAGCATACACCGCAGGGTCCTAACACCTCTTAAAACGTGCACAGAAAAATCTCAAGAATAACGATATTACTTATATAATTCTGAAAAGTCCACACTATGAGTTATCTATCTTTTTTAAAATTATGCTCTGGCCCAGATGGGTGTGGTTTAGGTTCCAAAGCACATGGGGGAAGCTTCTGTCTGCCCCAGCCTCCAGCTCGGGTGGCTCCCAGAGGCACTTCTCCTCCCACTTCTCCCAAGAGGAAGCCACTTTACGGCCCCCCCAATATAACATTTGCCTGAGTCCATTGTTCAGTTTTCTGCAGTCCCCAGGTAATTCAATCAGAGAGGTGTCACCTCCTTTTGGTGGGGAAGCAGGATGCAGCTAGCCCTGGGAAGAGTGGCTGAGCAGGTTTCTCCTGTCGGGGGTAGTTGTCAGGCAGAATTCAGCTAAATGTCACTTTAGTTCCCAGTTTTCTACATTCAAATCCAACTTACATGCAGCTATTTTTTTATATATACATTAAATAATTACTTCCTTCAAGTCATTTCAGAATATAGTTTTACATTGTATCCACCTCTTAGCAAGTCCTTCCTTGGCCTGGTTTCGGTTCATTTGTTCAGTTTTACACAAAAGTCTGGTGGTTTTAAAACGCTGGCTTTCTGATAGTGGTGAGTACCGGAATTGCAACCATTTTTGGGATTAAGAAAATGAATTCCCCAAAGTTCTGAGTTGCTTTTTGGCAATCAGCATTGCCATTCCCAATGGTTGCAGGCTACTGTGTGTAGCCCAATGGTGGTTTTAGGCAGTGCCCTCCTGTGCTCACAACATAGGCAAAAATGGGTGGCAGCCTATTCTTCATGTGTTCCCTGTGCACTCTCTGGGGAGTTCTGGCCATCATGATGTTTTCCATGCCAGTACTGCACAGTTTTATGGTAGGGCTTGGATGCATGGGTTAAAAAATCCCACAAGCCCCCCCTCTTGTGATGGCCATTCTGTCTTTTCACTGATGGAACTCGCAAAATCTGGGATGTTCGCCTCCTCTTCTTCCAATTCCATAGATGGCACAGTTCAGCATCTTTTCCTCCCTCCAGTCGATCAATCAGTTCTCCTTGCTGGTCCTGATGGGAGGATTGGGCGGTACTGTAACGCTCACCTGAATCCCACGGAGGCACTGGCCTGGTTCGCGCTGCTGTGACCTCTTCTAAGGTGATGCGCAGGGTTCGGAAGACAGACTGGGCCGGGCCCCCAAATCTGGCTTGTCTGGCTCTCAGAAGTATCCTTCTGTAGGCAAAAATAGGGGATTAACTGTCTGCGGGGTAATGCAATCGGCCTCCCACTTTTCCCTCTCACCCTCCTCGAAACCCTTCTGTGATTCCTCGTAGCGTCTCACCTTAGGGTCTGGAAGGACGAGCTCTCCATCCTGCTTCTGATGCAGGGGCGCGTTGGTATCCAGTTACTTCACTGGATTTTCGGATTGGTGTGAACCAAACTTGCTTGACTTCCAGGTAAGTTTTTTGATAAGAGGTTGCCCTTGTGTCCATGCATTAATGTACTAATGCTAGTGTCTTTTTCCCCATAGGTGCAGGGGTACGGAATGCCGGGGAACAGGCACCGACCCGAGATGAGAGGTGAAATCCTTGTAGAAATCAGGTAAGTCTTTAATGAGCGTTTTTTGGTAATGTCTTTTCATTCGCTCATTAACGCTGATGTCTCTTTTTCCCCTTAGGGGCCGGGGTCCGGAAATGCCAGGATGCGGCGCGGACCCGAAATGAAGAGGGAATGAATCAACAGGTAAGTCTTAACATGGAGATTTAGCTTTCCTTATTCCCTTCTCTCTCTCACCTTTTGTTCTGGTCTTTTTCTCCCTAGGTGCTGGGGCGTGACTGCGAATCCGGATGATCTCTGCTGAACATGGAGGCGCCCTGTAAAGGTGAGTGGAATGTGGCGCTGCAGCGATCGACGCGATGAGCTTTTAAATAAAAGTCTTCCTTTTCAGGATTGTCGGTGAGATGTCTCCGGGATGCGGATTTAGCAGGTAAGGACATTTCCTTCTTCTGTTCTCTTCTTCTCTTCCTTTGCAGGTGATCCAGGATGCTGGCAGGCGTGGCAGAAGTCAGAATGCAGGAGCAGACACGGTGAGCATCCAGCTGCTAGATGCAGAACAACGCGAAGCACGTGTGGCTGTTCGGGTGGGGTTTAAATAGCCTTGGAAGAAGTTCCAGGTATGTATGTATCCTTCCTCCAATCAGGTATGTATCCTTCCCCGACCACGCCCGGATGGTAAATTAGTCCCACAGGTAAAGTAGTTCCTTTCAGGCCTCAAGGAGGCCAGGATCCTGCAGCATGGTCTGCATTAGGTAAGTGCACCCAAGCACTCCCATAATGAGCCTGGCGCATATGGCGCCAGGACTGATGTCTTTTATGAGCCTGGCGCCATAGGCGCCAGGACACTGTCCAAAGGGCCCCAGGGGACGCAGGGCTTGATCCGGCTCCCCGGGAGCGGGCATCATGACAGCACTCCCCCCCAAGGCCCCTCCCAAGGTTGTTCCCTCCGGGGGTTTTGGTTTGTCTGGGAAGAGTCGGTGGAATTTCCTGACTAATCGAGGTGCATGCACATGGTCGCTGGGTTCCCACGACCTCTCCTGAGGTCCGTACCCCTTCCAATCAATTAGGTAGAACAGTTTTGACCTAAACATTTTTGAGTCTAAAATGTTCTTCACTTCAAATTCGGGCTCCCCATCTATTAGAATAGGTTCTGGAGGTTTGAGTAGTCGGGTTCCGGGTACTACTGGTTTCAGAAGTGACACATGAAAAACAGGGTGAATTCGCATGCTAGCTGGTAAATCAAGTTTAACAGCCACTGGGTTAATTATTGCCGTAATAGAATAAGGTCCCAGATATTTTGGGTTAAAAGTTCGAGGCCCTGTGAGTGGTAAATGTCTGGTAGCTAACCACACTTGATCCCCAATCTGATACGGAGGTGCTTCACTCCGATGTAGATCAGCATTCTCCTTGTATTTTCTCTTGGCTTGTT
Organism: Ambystoma mexicanum; assembly: GCF_040938575.1. Lineage (NCBI taxonomy): Eukaryota > Metazoa > Chordata > Amphibia > Caudata > Ambystomatidae > Ambystoma > Ambystoma mexicanum. Next base: position 669,794,588 of record NC_090924.1, on the reverse strand, counting down.
GTAAATGCGTAGTTGCCTCTTTGAAGGCTTGGGTAATTTTAAAATGCAGATGTTCTACTGCAGGCATTCTGAGGTTCTGAGGTGAGTCAAGGTTTGAGGTTCGAGGGTGATGCCCAAACAAAGTATAAAAAGGACTGTGGCCAGTTCCAGAGTGTACCGAATTATTATATGCGTATTCGGCTATCCAAAGAATGTCTTTCCAGTTGCCTTCAGATTGCTGTAACATACACCGTAAGTACTGCTCAAGGGTCTGATTTGTCCTCTCGGTCTGACCATCGGTCTGAGGGTGGTGACTGGTCGATAATCTTACGTCGATCTGCGCCATTTGACAACATTTGCACCAGAAGTGGGAAATTAATTGGCTTCCCCGGTCAGAGATTAGTATAGATGGGAATCCATGTAGGCGAACAATATTTTCGAGGAATTCTTTGGCTAGGACAGAAGCTGAAGGTAAACCTTTCAAAGGAATAAAGTGGGCCATTTTGGAAAACAAATCCACAATTACCAGAATTGTATTGTACCCCGAACAAGGATGCAGGTCCGTAATAAAATCCATTGATAGGGTGTGCCAGGGTGCTGGCGGTATGTCTAGAGGTTGAAGGAGACCGGCTGGTCTTTTCTTTTGACTTTTATTTTGGGCGCAAACACCACCGGACATCACAAAAGATTTAACATCTTTTCGCCAAGAGGGCCACCAAAATTGTCGTTTCACCTTTTCCTCTGTCTTGGCAATACCGGGGTGTCCCTCTATTAATGTATCATGATAACCGGAAATAACTAGTTTGTGTAATTCCTTATGTGACAGGAATAAGCGTCCTTGGAAATAAGGTAAACCATTATCTATGGTAAAGTCTGATCCCTTTTGTATCCAATCCTGTAAGGTTGTAGGGTCCAGGAGTTGTTTCACTCTGGCTTGAATGTCTTCAAGCGTCTGTAACGAAGTCATGCCTAGAACCCTCTGTTTGGGAATTATTGGTACTGGTTCTGAGTTTGTATCAGATTCTCCCATTCCAATTCGGGATAAGGCGTCTGCTTTGCCATTCTTGCAGCCAGGTCGATAGGTAATCACAAAATCAAATTCAGCGAAAAACAAAGCCCATCGGAGCTGCCGTGATGACTGAGCCTTGGCGGTTTTCAAATACTGTAAATTCCGGTGATCAGTGATCACTGTGATGGTATGTCGAGCGCCAAGCAGATAAAGCCGCCAGGCTTTAAAAGCGGACTTAATGGCTAACAGTTCTTTGTCCGTGATTGCATAATTAACCTCGGGTGCCGAGAATTTTCTGGACCAAAATGCTACGGGATGTAGTTGGTTGGTTTCGGGATCTCTTTGGGACAGGACAGCTCCCATGGCTAAGCTGGATGCGTCAGTCTCGACGACATAAGGGAGATCTGGATGCGGGTGTTTCAATATAGGTGCGGAGGTAAACTTAGCTTTTAAATCCTGAAAGGCCTGCTCGGCTTCTTCAGACCATTCAAAACGTTTATTTTTCGTCAAGAGTGCAGTAATGGGTTGTTCCACGCGTGAAAATTCCGGGATAAACCTGCGATAGAAATTGGCAAAGCCGAGCATGCTTTGAACCACTTTTACAGAGCTAGGTGATGGCCATTTGAGGATGGCATCCACTTTTCTTGAGTCCATTCGGACTCCTTTGGGTGTCAGGATGAAACCTAGAAACTCGACTTCTGTGGTATGGAAAACACATTTCTCCAATTTAGCAAATAGTTTGTGTTGGCGCAGTTTTTCAAGTACTGCCCTGACGTGTTTTCTGTGATCAGATTCCGAAGAGGAGTACACCAGAATGTCATCGATATATACGACAACACAAACATCGATGAGTTCCCGAAGGACATCATTCATGAAGTATTGGAAGGCAGCCGGCGCGTTACACAATCCGAAAGGCATCACCTGGTACTCGAATAATCCGTATTTAGTACGGAAGGCAGTTTTCCATTCGTCGCCTTCTTTAACTCGTACCAGATGATAAGCCCCCCGGAGATCTAACTTGGTGTATATGCAAGCGTCCTTCACCTGGTCAAAGAGTTCAGGGATCAGAGGCAGAGGATAACGGTTTTTAACCGTTATCTGGTTCAATGCGCGGTAATCGATACAAGTTCTAAGGTCGCCTTCTTTTTTGGGCACGAAGAACAAAGCTGAGGATGCCGGGAACTTTGACGGGCGAATAAAACCATTAGCTAGGTATTGATCCAAATATTGTCTCAAATGCAGGTTCTCAGGTTCGGTAAGGGCATAAATCCTGCTACAAGGGGGTTGTGCACCGGGCACCAGATCGATTTGGCAATCGTACGATCTGTGAGGAGGTAACGTGTTGGCCTGTTCCTTTTGGAAGACGTCCTGAAAGTCTTGGTATTTTGGAGGTAGTTGCATGGAGGCAGAGGTTACAGATGCTAGATTAATCTTCAGGTTTTCTGGGTAGCAGGTTTGTGTACAATCCGGGAAGGTTATTCTCTTAGCTCGCCAATCAATTCGAGGATTATGTGTCTCTAACCAAGGGATTCCAAGAATAACCTGAAACTGTGGAGCCTTGATTACATCAAACACAACACCCTCCCGATGGCCATCGGGACCAATAAGAGTCACCTCAGTAGTGGAATGTGTTACCGGTCCAGAGGCAATTTCAGTTCCATCAACTGTGGTGATGACATCTTTGCTGGTTTTAGGACGGAGAGGGAGGTTAATCCTAGAGACCAATTCACGATCCACATAGTTTCCAATAGCCCCACTATCGATGTATGCCTTTATTGCATGCAACCGCTTAGGCTGTTCTGGATCTACGAGAACCATTGGCACAATGAAATGCGAGGACTGAGAGTTCGTTTTCAAGCTGGGCAAGCGGACCCCTACACTTGTCGGGCGGAGTCGTTTCCCGAAACAGAGTCTTCATGGTTTTTATCAGCGGCTCCTACCGCCTTTCGGGGCTGTTTTTCCGGGCAATCTCGTAGAAAGTGTCCAGAATTCCCTCAATAAAGACATAATTTTAACTGCCGCCTCCTTTCACGTTCCTTTTGAGTTAAGGGTCCTTTAACCCCTCCAATTTGCATAAGCTCAGAGACATCTACTCCCTGGGGATTAGCATGGGTCTTGACCAACACCCGGGTCTCAAACCTGGACCGATCTGCTTTTCTGTTTTGAAGTCTGTGATCCAATTGGACCAGTAAGTCTATATACTCTGTGCATTCTTGGGGCGGATTTACAACTTGGGCCAAGACATCTTTAAGTTCATTGCGTAGGCCTCGATAAAACAACATGACACTTTTATCCTCTGGCCATCCCGTTTCCACAATTAGTCTATTAAAGGTTGCAATATAGGATAGGAGGTCCTGATTGCCCTGTCGCAGGGATAGAAGTTCGTCATCCAGAGCCTGCCCCTGAGAGTGTCGAGCAAATAACCTTTCCATGCTTGCTTGAAACATTTGAAAATCACGGAGAATCGGGTCATCTTGAGTTACCAATGGAACTGACCAATCGGCAGCGCAGCCGCTGAGATATGACAATACTAAGGCTACCTTGGTCTGATCATTAGGGAAGGCCCCAGGTCTGCATATGAAGTGCAAACGACACTGATTCTTGAATACGGCGAATCGTTTGGGGTCCCCAGCAAAGCGTTCGGGTGGGGCCAGTGGCATGTTTCCAGGTAGATTAATCTGCACAGGGTTACTGGAAACCACAGGAGCGGGGTTCCCTCCGGAACCGGGTAGAGGAGTTTGCCCAGCTTGACCTTGCAAAAGCTGTCTGGCCAGGTTATCAGTTCTTTCCTTTGATATTATTAATTCCCTCCTGAGGGCATTAGTCTCTTGACGAGCGGCATATACTTCGGCCCGTAATTCCCCCAGTAATTGGGGCAACTGATCAGTCTCAGAACTTTCCATCGCGCCTGGGTGGGAATTTGTAGGAAGGCTTTGCATTCTGTAACGCTCACCTGACTCACACGAAGGCGCTGGCCTGGTTCGCGCTGCTGTGACCTCTTCTAAGGTGATGCGCAGGGTTCGGAAGACAGAGAACTGTCTGCGGGGTAATGCAATCGGCCTCCCACTTTTCCCTCTCACCCTCCTCGAAACCCTTCTGTGATTCCTCGTGGCGTCTCACCTTAGGGTCTGGAAGGACGAGCTCTCCATCCTGCTTCTGATGCAGGGGCGCGTTGGTATCCAGTTACTTCACTGGATTTTCGGATTGGTGAGAACCAAACTTGCTTGACTTCCAGGTAAGTTTTTTGATAAGAGGTTCCCCTTGTGTCCATGCATTAATGTACTAATGCTAGTGTCTTTTTCCCCATATGGGCCGGGGTACAGAATGCCGGGGAACAGGCACCGACCCGAGATGAGAGGTGAAATCCTTGTAGAAATCAGGTAAGTCTTTAATGAGCGTTTTTTGGTAATGTCTTTTCATTCGCTCATTAACGCTGATGTCTCTTTTTCCCCTTAGGGGCCGGGGTCCGGAAATGCCAGGATGCGGCGCGGACCCGAAATGAAGAGGGAATGAATCAACAGGTAAGTCTTAACATGGAGATTTAGCTTTCCTTATTCCCTTCTCTCTCTCACCTTTTGTTCTGGTCTTTTTCTCCCTAGGCGCTGGGGCGTGACTGCGAATCCGGATGATCGCTGCTGAACATGGAGGCGCCCTGTAAAGGTGAGTGGAATGCGGCGCTGCAGCGATCGACGCGATGAGCTTTTAAATAAAAGTCTTCCTTTTCAGGATTGTCGGCGAGATGTCTCCGGGATGCGGATTTAGCAGGTAAGGACTTTTCCTTCTTCTGTTCTCTACTTCTCTTCCTTTGCAGGTGATCCAGGATGCTGGCAGGCATGGCAGAAGTCAGGATGCAGGAGCAGACACGGTGAGCGTCCAGCTGCTAGATGCAGAACAACGCGAAGCACGTGTGGCTGTTCGGGTGGGGTTTAAATATCCTTGGAAGAAGTTCCAGGTATGTATCCTTCCTCCAATCAGGTATGTATCCTTCCCTGACCACGCCCGGATGGTAAATTAGTCCCACAGGTAAAGTAGTTCCTTTTAGGCCTCAAGGAGGCCGGGATCCTGCAGCATAGTCTGCATCAGGTAAGTGCACCCAAGCACTCCCATAATGAGCCTGGCGCCTTTGGCGCCAGGACTGATGTCTTTTATGAGCCTGGCGCCATAGGCGCCAGGACACTGTCCAAAGGGCCCCTATATGGGGTTGCTGGGTCCTTCCTTGGGGACTGGATGTCCGCTTTCGGGGACGCAGGGCTTGATCCGACCCCCCGGGAGCGGGCATCATGACAGGTACCCTGGGCCCCTCGGATCTTCGCTCCCGGTCCCCAGGTCGCCCTCCTTGGTCAGTCTCCATGGTTTCCTCTCTCCTAGGATGATAAAGCAAAAGCGGCAATACACATTCCTAGACATTTTTCCACCACTATTAATGGTGTGGCGAACATGTACATTTTATACATACGAATGCATTTTGCAGTCTGATTTTAAAAACAATATATAACAGGGAACATTTGCATTATGTTACTATATTTTTGATATGTGGAATATTTTAGAGTTTGAACTGACTTACTCTGGAGCGGCCCCCTCTGGTATTGCAGAGGACTCCTCCAGTTGCTGCAGGGTGTGCCTGGGATGGCAACACTTTAACTGATTTATATGTACCCACTTGTCTTCCCCCTCTGCTGAACTTCCTTTGGGGATGCGGATCTTGTACGCTACAGGGGAGATCTTGTCTATAATTTCAAACGGTCCCTTCCATGTAGGCAAACATTTTCGCTGTTTGGCCTGGTTCCTTTGGAAATTGTATAGATAGAACCGGTCCCCCACAGTATATTCCTTCCTGGTGGTCTTCAGGTCGTAGTGGGTTTTCATGCTATCAGCAGATCTTTCTAGATTCCGCTGAGCATAGGCAAAAGCATGCTGAAGTTGTTTCCTTAAATTCTCCACATACTCATGAGTTGTGGAGGCATTTATCAGTGTCTGCTCTTGGGTCCTGTAGAGCAGATGCTGGGAAGCACCATCTTGCGTCCAGTCATCAACTCAAATGGTGACATTTTAGTTGCAGATGAAGGGGTAGATCTGATGGCCATTAGGACCAGAGGTAATCGGATATCCCAACTTGGCCCAGAATCTGCCACAAACTTTTTTAATATGCTCACAATGGTTTGGTTGTATCTCTCCACTGCTCCAGAAGAAGCTGGCCTGTAAGCAATGTGTAGCTTCCTTTTAACCCCCAGTATCTCCCACATCTTTGTCATTACTTCACTGGTGAAGTGGCTACCTCTGTCTGACTCAATCCTTTGAGGTAGACCAAAACGGGAAAAGACGTGGTTAATCATCAGGGCAGCTGCTGTTTCTGCCTTTCAGTTTGGGGCCGGGAGACATTCCACCCACTTGGTAAACAAGCATGTAACGGTCAACATGTACTTGTTTCCTCTAGACGAGCGAATTACAGGGCCTACAAAGTCGATTTGCAAATCTGACCATGGCAGTGTCATCCCCCTCTTTTGGAGAGGCGCACGGTGTGTGCGGGATGATGGCTGAAACTGTGCACACACAAGGCACCCCTTCAAGTATTGGTCGAGGTCCTGCCCCATGTGTGGCCAGTATGCAACCTCTCCTAAGATTTCCAGTGTTGTGAGAAACCCCCTATGACCGGCGGTGGCCGCATCATGGGTGTGACTTAACATCAGGCTTCGGAATGAGGTAGGAACCAACCACTGATCGTGGCCAGCTTTGGATTTCCTTACCAGCAAACCATCTTGGATTCGGAACATTTTTGGACATTTCATCAACACTCTTAGGTCCTCTTTCCCCATGTAATCGGTATCCGTCAGGGGAAAGTTATCAGGGTCCTCAATGTGTTGGTAAAACTTACCAATTATTGGATCCCCCTTCTGAGCTGTAATCAAATCAGCATCAGGGGTCTCCTTACTCCATTATGCAGTTGAGAGATCATTGTGAGCATTTGCTGGGACCTAGTGATAGCAGTGACCTGGATTTCCCCCAACAGGGACTCTATTTCGATTAGATCCCCTTGGATGGCCCCGGTTTTGGCCAGCTGATCAGCTAAGTAATTTCCAGTTTTGTCTGGTCCCTCTACTTTGGAATGACCCTTGATCTTTTTCCAGTAGATGGTCATCCCATTCGATGTGACCAGATCATCAATAGTTTGGACTAACTTCCCATGTTTCAGGGGTTTGTTATTAGCACATAACATGCCTCTGGTTTTCCAGTTAACAAGGTGCTCCACGAACCCGTTCCGTTCATAATCCGAATCTGTGATTATGACCAGTTCATGGAGTTGATGTTGGACAGCAGTGAGGATGGCCTGATGCACAGCCATCAATTCTGCCACCTGACTACTTCGGGGACCAATTTTGTATCCAGCGGAGGGTTCTGGAAACTCCTTCACCCATGCATTCCCTACGCCGGCCACTAGCTCTTTCTCCCCGTTGTTGACAACATGGTAAGAGCATCCATCCACATAGACAGTGGGCATTCCCTCACACTTGTCTTCTTCAAAGACTTTGTGTGGGGAATTGAGGTATGCCTCCATGTTGTCCTTGATTTTTAGACTTTCGTCCTCGAGACAGTTTTCTCTGGCACAATCATGCAAGTCAGCCAGACCTTGCGCGAGGGGACTCTTCTTGTTTTGGCCATATCTGACCTCCACAGGAAAGCCTTGCATTGACAGAATCCAGGAAGTAATTTGGGAATTACTCACATTTCTGGCCCGGATTCTGCCACTCTGGAGGTATTGCAGAGGCTGGTGTGGAGTCTCCACTATGATGTGTTCCCCCTGGATAAACGGGCGGTAATTCTTCAATGCCCCCACCGTTGCCAGGAGTGCCTTCTCACAATCGTTGAATTTTTCCTCCACAGAGGATAAAGTTTTGCTCGCATAGGAGATTACTTTATTGACCTTGTCATGCTTTTGGTATAATACTGCCGTCAAGCACACATTAGAGAACCCTGTCTCCAGGAAGAACTCCTTGTTTCTGACAGGATAAGCTAGGCAAGGCGCTTGTGAGAGGCTTCTTTTGAGTTGTCTTACTGCCTCGGATTGTTCTGGACCCCATTCCCACTTGACCCCCCCTTCAAGAGATGAATCAGAGGTTTAGTGATCTCTGCGTAGCCTTCAATGAACTTTCTGCTGTAATTAGTCAGTCCAAGGAGGCTCCTTAGTTCCCGCAGAGTGGTGGGATCCTTCATTTTCTGGAGTGCTTCCACTTTCTTTTCTTGGGGACAGAGACCCTGAGGAGTAATCTCATGCCCCAAGAAATTAACACAGGTTCTACACCACTGTGCTTTCTGAAAGGAAAGTTTTACTCCGGAGGCCCTCAACTGTGTCAGAACATAACGGATCTCCACTATGTGTTCCTCCAGAGATGAACTTTTGATGAGGACATCATCTACATAAGCCAGGTTACTCCTCGCACCCAGGTCGGGCATGGCCTTGTGTAGAAAAATGTTGAATTCATTGCCGGAGTTGAGGTATCCGAAGGGAGTCCGGGTCCGTGTGTACTGCTGGCCCCCAAAGGTAAAAGCCAGTTTGTATTTGTCCTCCCTCTTGACAGGCACAATCCAGTATCCATTGGTCAGGTCTATTGCTGTGAATACCTGTGACCCCTGAATCTAGGCCAGCCCTTGGTCAATGTAGGGCAGAGGCCATCGGGAAGTATGGACCTGTTTGTTGAGCTCCCTAAGGTCGGCGCAGAGTCTCCACTGGCCGTTTCGCTTCAATATTCCCAGCACCGGATTATTGAAGGTGCTGTGTACTGGACGGATTATTCCCTGGGACTCAAGGTTCTTAATTATTTCAGTAAGGGACTCCATGGATGCGAGAGGCAAACAATATTGCTTCACAAACATTGGAGTCATTCCAGGGTCTGTGGGAATTGTTGTGGTGTGGATGTCGGTGCGACCACAGTCATATGAGTCTACCGCAAAGAGATCTTGGAAATCCAAGAAAACTTGTTTCAACTTTTGCTTCTGTTCCAGAGTCACGCAGGCATCAGCTAGGTTGACCCTCTCTTCCACCATCTGCCTGAAGCCTGGAAAGACTTCTGGTTTGGCTATCTCAGCGGCCTCCTCCAGCTGGGTGGAGAAGTCCCTGGTCAGAGTGCTGATTTGGACTGGAGGCTTCAGGTGGGAAAGGCAGCCCTCATGGACCTGGAAAATCACCTCATCCCTCCTGAAGTCACAAGTCACATCTTCCTTACCATAAGGGCAAGAAGTGTACACCAGGAAAGGAAATTCCCCCCATGCCGGGTGAAAATCCTGTCTGGTGTTGTATTGTCCTCACTGTCACTGTCAAAACAGTCCTTGGGGATCGGTCCTAACAGTTCATTTCCTAAATCAATGGTGAAATGTCGGTCATCAACCGCCATTCCAATGATGGTGCCTGCGGCTAGGGTAATACTCTGTAAGTCACTGTTATCCACCTCTATTGGAATGGTGTCATGTTCTATGTTGACTAATGGTGTTGGGTTTACCCCTAACCCTTGTTGTTGGAGAGAAGCATTTAGATGAATATAAGCATCAGGGTTTTTCAATTTTTGTCCTCTTTTAACTTTCACTTCCAGGGAGAATTGTCGGGTCCTTTCTGGGATGGTGACTTCCTCTTTAAGCTGAATCTCAACTGCATAAGGTAGCAATTGAGCTGACCTAAATGCTTTTTCTTGATCATCAAAGCCCATGTGATTATCCGCTAATCGGGACCAAGCTTTGAAGCGATTGAGAATGTCACGGCCTAAGTAAAAGGTGGCAGTGACGTCTCACACGACCCAACAGTTATGGACTATGGTCTAGCTGCCAATGGAGATTTTGAGCATGCACCTGCTTGGCAGGAGATGTTTGGAATTGGGTGCTTCCAGGTCCATTTCCCATTTGTCTATCAGTTTGAATGTGGGAATGGCTGGATCTTTTGGGAGTTGGCGGAACATGGCTTCGCTAATGAAGCTCTTACCGTTGTTCACACACACTCGAGCGAGAACAGAGTCCTTCCCATCATTTAACTGAACAGGGATGAACAACTGCTCTCCAATTTGCTGAATATCAGCCAGGGTCTGAGCTGATTTCACATCTTTCTGGACTATAGGAGTGGGAGTGTCTGATTGTGGATTGGTAAAGAATTTCAGAGTTTTTCCTTCCAGTGTGGAATACCACCTTCAAGTGGAAGGAAGGTTGATTTTCAGAAATAGAGAGGACCCCCCACCACCAGTCTGTTGTCCTACTGCTATTACTGTCACATCTGGAATTTGGTTGTTCTGGAAGTGAAATTCTACTTGGTCAGATTTGTGTTCAACCATGTTGCAGGTGCCATTTAAACTAACATGGTTGACACTCTGTTTTAATTTTATTGGTCGGCTAGTCTGGGTCCAGAGGACCTTGTTTACGCAATCTATTAGGGGTGACAACCTTCTCAGGAGGTCATTCCCTAGTAAACAAGGGGTGCCCTCTGGAGTCACTACTATGACCGGGTGTTTCACCTTGTGTCGCCCAATTTTGATGTCCAAATCTGCAGTCCCCTCGACAGGAATTTCCTTCCCGTCAAAGTTCTGCAGTTGTCCAGGAAGAGAGGTGAGAGGAATACAGTAATTCTCCCCCCTTCCTGCATTTAGTTCATCAAGGGCCCTTTTGGACAGAAGGGTAGCTTGGGATCCAGTGTCCACCAGTGCCGAAATTGTACCCTGCCCCTGTACTTGTACCGGGGCATAATTTCTTCCCTCCTTCTCCTCAAGGGGGCACATATAATGCACATTTTTGGACAACTGGTGGGCTAACTTTCTGGTTTTGCACATGGTGAGAGAAGAGATTTGGGCAGAATTCTGTGGAGAGCCTGGGGAATCTGAAAGAAAAAGTTGGCAACTGGAAATGGTTTCGGGTTCTGGGCCGCCCCCCCCTTTTTGGAGGCAGTCATCAGGATGGGTTTGACCCATGGGATTTTGGTATTGTCGGTTCTGGGATGAGATGGTGGGCGGCGGTAGCTCAGTCTCCACATCTCCCCAGTCTGAATTGGCATCCCTTGGGACCCATTTTTCCTTGGGAGGAGTTCCCCCATCTCTGAAGGAGAAGATCCTTTTCCCAGGATCTTCTGATGATCCCTCTCCCTCAAATTGGAAGACCTGTACCTCCTCCACAAAGTGGGTCTGTTTGGGTACTTTGTTTCTCCTACCCCCCCTCTGCTCCTTTGGAGGCAGACTTTCAGGGGCAGGAGATTTTGTTTCCGGTTCCTGGTTTTCCAGGGGCTGTTTCCAAGTTGGGAAGGAAGCTTCCTCCAAGGCTTTACACCCCCCTTCCCCTTGTGCCTCCTCCCTGGGAACCGGTGGGTTATCGGGGTGCTGCCCCCGTCATTGTTCTGGAGCACCAGGTCCAGAGTTTGGGGCATTCTGCGGTGGCATGCTCATCTGAGGGTTCTGTTGAGCCCTCAATATGTGACCCAGATCTCATGCCATATTTTGGACCTGGCGCTCAAGTTGTGAAACCCGCTCAGGCTGATACTGGGCTCTATTTTCTCCCCTGGGCTGATCCCGGGAAGGGTAGCTATCCCTTCTCTGGTAATACCCCGGATTGGGAAGATTTGGGTACCCCTCCACCCTTGGCCTTCCCTCTACCGGATTAGGTTGTCTGTGCTCAGGGAATTGGGGAAAGAAGGATGGATGATTTTGGGGCTGGAAATTGGGTGGGTACCTGGGATAAAAGTTCTGCCCAGGATTTGGTGAATTTCTGTCCTCCTGGGGGACGTTAGGAGGGAAGTTCCCTGGGCCAGGTGCTTGGCTGGATCCCCCCCCCTTGGGCTGGAGGAGTCCACACATAACCCAGGATGGGTCAGTTTCCCTTGTAGCGGGGACTTACATAATCAGGGGAGCGAGGGACCCCATTTGTGGGACTTCCTCCTCGACTCCCTGTCTGTGACTGGCCCGAGGGCCTTCTGGGCTGTGAATTATTTGGTGCAGGCAGGTTTTTAGGCCCCCCCATCTCCAAATCCAAAACGGGGGTGACCTTTACCTCTGCCACTTTGGCAGCAGCAGGGGTGCTGTTGGTTTTGGGGTTTTTCTGCGCATTATTTTTATTTTCGCTGGGTTTCTGCACCTCATAGATCCGGGTAGCCTGTTCAATGACCGAGTCTAAAGATCTTTTCTCATGAAAATCTCTCACGAGCTGGGTCATTATGTATTTGGGTAAGGCATGGAAAAACGTATTGATAAATGATCTGCTATCCGTGCGCACCCTTCTGGTGGTCTGCGCAAAAGCACCCTTTAATTCTTGCACAAACTCTTGTGTGGCCTGATCCTCCCCACATTGCAAATTGTAGGCTGCCTTGCGAGCCTCTTGAGGATTTCTGTGCACAGAAAAATGTTTCAAGATGGCCGCCCTGTATGTGGACCACCTTGAATGGTTTTGATTCTCCAGCCCTGCAAAGAAACTGGAGTATTCTGGTGAGAAGGTCCATTTGACGTACTGGATGCAGCTACTGCTGTCCTTCAAATGGAAAGTCTCCATCATTTGCTCATAGAGCTCCAAGTGTTCCCAAAGAGAATACTTGGCGTTCTTATGATAAGGCGTAATGACACTCCTTATTGCCTTTATTTGTTTCAATGGGTCCTTAAGCAAGGCCTTTTTTGCCTTATTGGCCTTTTTAGTTCGGGTAACCCTGGTCCATTAATCCTCTGACTCAGAAGCACTGCTCCCAGAGGTGCCCGTCTGATCTTCCAGGTTTTCCCGGATTCTGCGAGCCTGGCAATGGCTGGCAGAATGTGGGGACCTGGTCTCCTGTGTCCTGTAATGCTCAGAGGAGTCTTCAGATCCCTCCTTGCTGCCAGGATTTGATGGGTACCCCCCCACTGACCTAACTGGGCAGAGGTTTTCAGGATGCCCTTAATGGGCCTACTCTCCTGGGGTTCCCCACTAAATTGCACTATGCTTGGGTGCCCATACCCGGATGCCCGCCCATCCATTCCTGGGAGGTACTGGCCTATGTGCCCCATACTTCTAGCTGGATAGTAATTTGCCATCCCCGTGGCCCTGGGCTCATGTGCGCGAGGGGACATGGGGGTGGCAGAGTCCAGGGACTGGGAGAGATGAAGGCCTCTGGTACTAGGGCTCCTGAGGTTATGCTCAGGAGTTTCTCTTTCCCAGCGAACCTCATCTCTATCCGCCCCTGTTCCCTGTTGCAATGCAAGGGCCTGCGCTTTCAGTTCCTCAGTTAAGGCCTTACTAGACTCTATCAGTCTCTCCTGCATCGCTACCTGTTGCTGGAGCCTATCATTGTGCTGGCAGAGAGCCTCATTCTCTCTCTGTGCCTCCTGATTGGTCCTGGAGTACTGGGCCAGTCTTTGCTGCAGGAGGATTACCTCCTGAGTTGTGTCCCTATTGGCATGCTCCTTTCTCGCCAGAGCATCCTCCACCCTCCTGGTGTGCTCTAACAAGTTCTGGTGTTCTTTTTGGAGGTCACCCAGTCCCTGGAGGGCCAGGTGATTTTCTTCCATTTTCCTTTTTAAGTGGCAGACTTCCTGGCCTAAGGTATCCCTTTCCTAACTAAGAGCCTGCATCTGTGCCGCCAGGTCGTCCTTTTGCCTTTGGAAGGCACCAGCTTTCTGGCGCTCCTGATCAAACTCTGCCTGGGTATCCAGGTCTTTCAAAATCAATGTATTGCTTTCCTCTTTTTCCCTATCTAGGTGGCCTTGCAGGGTGACTACCTGCTCAGCACATGCCCTATTGAAATCTTATTGTTGCTCCAGCTTTTTCTGGCTCTGCAGTAGGGAGTCCAAACCTTCTTGGTACTTCCTCTGTAAGGCCAGAAATTTGGCATCCTGGTCAGCGTTTTCCTGTTGCAGCACATCCATATCCTCCTTTATTTTAGTGATGTACTGTCTGCTGTCATTTTCTGACTCCTGGCTCCTGAGCAACCTCTGCTCAGAAGAGTCCAGATCAGATTGGGCCTTCTCTAACGCCATCTGTTGCCTATTTGCCAGATCTTGGCCTTCAGCACATTTGTCCTGCATGGCTCCCATATATAGGTACAAATATGCCGCTATCCGGGCAATCTTATTATGTTCATCTTTGGCTTTAGGGGCCATATATAGTTCACTCAGGGCCACATGTAGGGGACCCTGATCTCTCCATATATCTGACCCTGTTTCAGTGACCTGTTGCGCGATTGCATGCAACCAGACCGTTTGGTCCTGATGAGTCCACTCACCTCTCACAAATAGCTTATGTAAGAAGTGCTCTCTGGCTATTTTGATGTCTACCAGTGTCGTCACTCTGGAATTTGAGTTCCTTCCTGACTTACAGAAGTTTGTATTTTATTTTTGCAAAACAGACCGTTTCATTAGAGCGTTCCTTTGATGAGTGCTTTACAGCGTAACACAGCGTGGTGATCCGACCGGATGTATGTCTCCTGTCAGTTAGCACACTGTATTATTCTGCACAAGTGATAGATCTAACCCAGAATCTCCGGCTACGAGTCCCTACTTTTGCAAGCGATATTCAATCAACACTACAGCTAAGTCAATGCCTAGTCTGGGATGCTGAGGAAAACCCTTATTGATGTATTTTTATGTCCAGTTCAGTACTCTGGATGACAACCCTTGTATAACACCCCCCTCTTAGAATCCCCCTGACCCCACTGAGCCAAGAAGTAGGTTTGTTTTGCAAATTAAAAGGTTTATTTGAAAAATTAAACACACTTTTATAACAAATTAATATCTGATAGTACACTTAGACATATGATGTGGATCCACAATGGGTAATGTTACAGTGGTACACTTGATTACTTAGGAGTAGTATAGAGGATGAGGTAGCTGAAATGCTTTATGGTTTCAAGGAAATGCAAGGTGGAATACATGCAGTACAGAAAATAAACTGATATGGTTTCACAAGAGATAATATGTTCACTTTTCCCCTGGTGGCAATTCACCCCCTGTATATGCAATGCAAGGAGATGGAAGTAACACACACAGTCTTCAGGAATAGAATCAAATACAATACGGAACTCAGTTCCCCCCCAGCAAGCTTAGAGGAAACAGGTAGAAGTTTGAAACACAGGCCCAAAATGCTTTTAAATGTGATGGCAATGGATGGGAAAATGTGCTAACTGATTTTAATTCCCTCTAGAGATTCAGGGTGAGTGAGAGATGCTTGTTGGTATTAGTTCAGGCTCACTTTAGCAATGCTCTATGAGTTATTACCAGGTTGCAAACAGATTTTAACAAAGGAAAGAATGAAGCTGCTATTTTGACAAGTGGAGAAATTGAGCCAAATCGCAAATCGCAGTAAATTTCGCGAGTGCGTAAATCACGATTGCGGAAAAGGTATAGGGAGTAGGAAGTCGGTTCTAGGTTCGTTGGAAAGCCTAGAATCGTTCCTAGCCCAAACGGTTCCAGAGATACGGACGATTTAATAAAGGTAGATTTTCAGATTTAAAGTAAAACTCAAAATGACAGGTGAGAGCTTGCAGCTGCAGAATTGACAGGTGACAGTTGTGCAGCTTTAAAAATGACAGATGACACGATTTCTAGGAGGCAGTTCTACTTAGGTTAAAATAGCTTGAATTAGATTATTTTAACTAAGAGATTTGTTCTGCACAGTTCTGCTAGGTACTCACAATATAATTTTGAACTAGGCCTCGTCACAGATCTGGTCAACACGTCCGGCGGCGGTTCTGTCTGCATGGCGGATCAATCAGGCACCGGTTCTGCTCACAGTGATCCGGATCTCTGGTTCTGCTCACAGTGGTCTGGGTCAGCTCTGCTCTGCTGGTCTAGCCTCTCTGGATACAGCGGCCTCTGGTTCTGGATACTGCTCTGCTTTCCGGTCCGGATCAAGTGGATTCTGGATGTACACTGCTTTCTGGGTACTGGCAAAAGTTCTTGGCAAAAGAATTCAGACAGCTCGCCCGGCTGTGGAATAAGTTGCAAATGATTTTAAGGATGCTGAGAAGAGTTCTCAGTTTGTGGGTTTAGGCCCTTGCTTTAAGTTCTGAAGTAAATTTCTGGTCTCTGAGGATTGATGGATGGGAAGTCTGGAGTCTCCCGGCAGAGCGTCCCGCAGAAAATGGAATTGAATCTCTCTACCTGTCCCAGCAGTCTCTTTTTATGTGTTTTGGAAGTGGGTGTGTGAGTGGCATAACTGAGCCTGCCCCTCTCTACTAGTCATTGGCCCAATTCTCCCCTCTCCCATGATTGGGGGAAGGAAATGGATTGTCATCATGATGAGGTCTGTTTATGGGTCAGAGGATCCTCCCCTGGTCAATTTGCCCACAAATCTATATTTGATTCAAATATATATTTCCCAGATACACAATTTGTTCAAATTACATGTACACATTATATATTCCTTATGGTCTATGCTTGTCCACCTCTGATCTTCCTGGGGGCTTGCATTCAAAAATGGCAACATTTTGTGCTTTTTGACTGGTTTACCAATATCGGACATTTACCAAAAATTACACACATGTGCGCAAGGAGTATGGACATTAATTGATGAAGTGCCAGAATTTTAACATGCAGACATTTGGAGTAAGACCCTATTTTCCGCTAGCAACCCCCCAGCATACACCACAGGGTCCTAACACCTCCTAAAACGTGCACAGAAAAATCACAAGAATAATGATATTACTTATATAATTCTGACAAGTCCGCACTATGAGTTATCTATCTTTTTTAAAATTATGCTCTGGCCCAGATGGGTGTGGTTTAGGTTCCAAAGCACATGGGCGAAGCTTCTGTCTTCCCCCGCCTCCAGCTCGGGTGGTTCCCAGAGGCACTTCTCCTCCCACTTCTCCCAAGAGGAAGCCACTTTACGGCCCCCCCAATATAACATTTGCCTGAGTCCATTGTTCAGTTTCCTGCAGTCCCCAGGTAATTCAATCAGAGAGGTGTCACCTCCTTTTGGTGGGGAAGCAGGATGCAGCTAGGCCTGGGAGAGTGGCTGAGCAGGTTTCTCCTGTCGGGGGTAGTTGTCAGGCAGAATTCAGCTAAATGTCACTTTAGTTCCCAGTTTTCTACATTCAAATCCAACTTACATGCAGCTATTTTTTTATATATACGTTAAATAATTACTTCCTTCAGGTCATTTCAGACTATAGTTTTACATTGTATCCACCTCTTAGCAAGTCTTTCCTTGGCCTGGTTTCGGTTCATTTGTTCAGTTTTACACAAAAGTCTGGTGGTTTTAAAACGCTGGCTTTCTGATAGTGGTGAGTACCGGTATTGCAACCATTTTTGGGATTAAGAAAATGAATTCCCCACAGTTCTGAGTTGCTTTTTGGCAATCAGCATTGCCATTCCCAATGGTTTCAGGCTACTGTGTGTGTAGCCCAATGGTGGTTTTAGGCAGTGCCCTCCTGTGCTCACAACATAGGCAAAAATGGGTGGCAGCCTATTCTTCATGTTTTCCCTGTGCACTCTCTGGGGAGTTCTGGCCATCATGATGTTTTCCATGCCAGTACTGCACAGTTTTATGGTAGGGCTTGGATGCATGGGTATAAACATCCCACACCACGGGTGGGAACATTTGACTATTTGGGTGTCACTTTCAGTGAAAACTGGAGGGGGTCCTCACATATACAGAAGGAGTGCCCTGTGGGGTCTGTCTGGTTTTAGGAACATGTGCCAAGGCCAGCCAATTAAATTGATCCTGGAAGTTTACAGAGCGCAGACCAAGGCTGCAACTAACTATGGTGCGGCCCTTTGGGGTATTAAGAAAATCACACCTATTGAAATTATTGAAAACATCTTCTGTAAAAAGTGACTCAGTCTTCCCAGTTCGACTCCGTACTATGCCGTACATACGGAACTGGGAATCACACATATAGGTGATGACTGGTACACTGCCCCGCTTTCACATCAGTTGGCACTTTGGTCTAATCCAAGAGCTAACCTAACGCACATGATTATTAAAACTTTGTTCCACAGATTGTCCTGGCACACAATACCTTGGTTGAATTTTATTTCTAAGTGTTTGTCACAATTGAATGCCCAAAGCTTACAGTGCCCGTCTGTTCTTCTATCTCCCGCTATGTCGAATAAATACAAGCAGACATTTTTCTCCATTGTTGTGGCCAAAAGGGAAACATATGAGATCACAGTGGAATCAAATAGAAAGCACCTGCTTGTATTTGGTGTAGATCGTATCCAGGGGCGTTGCTAGGGGGGGGGGCCAACGGGCCTATAGCCCCTGATCTTTTGGTTGTAGCCCCGGATAGAATCTCAGGAGCTACAGCCAAAAGACTAGCTAGCCCCCAGTCCCAACAGTTCCGACATCAGCTTCGCCCCGGGTCTTTTCCAGACCTAGCAACTCCCCTGATTGTATCCAACCCTACCTTCTGCACAGCAATAAGACAACAGATCGCTGAACATTGACTAGGACTCGTTTTAATCTTTTATGTCTTGAGCGATCACTAAAAACTGGCTGAGTGATCAGCAGTCTACAGTTTGCCCGGGGTGTAATGGGCCAGAAGAAGATCTTTTGCATTTTGTTTTATTTTGCCTTCTTTACCACAATATCAGAAAGAGGACAATTCTCCCACTCCTCAGAAATGCTGGTTTCACTCAAACCCAACATGCCTTGATATTTTTGTTGTGGGCAGAAACGATGCCAGTCGCATGGTGCTGCTTAGAAATCCTGAGAAAATCCTGATACCGAAGGAAAAATTTGCTTGAGGGCAAAGTTCAAACCTGTATTTTAACTTAATTTTACTATTTTTAAAATGTGTTTATATTGTGATTTTAGCTGGTCTACTGATTATTATTGATGTACTGTTGTAATGCTGTATTTGTATGTCGGTTTATGTATTGTTTTTATCCGAATGCACTTTGATGATGATGATGATGTTTATGTTTATAGATGTTTAAATTTGATTTATAAGTGATATGATAAATGATGCAGAAGTCATTCATTTTTTATGATTTACCAAGAACTTACAGAAAGTTCTCTCAGGGTGGTATGTCCTACCCATTATTCTGACAATTGTGTGCTTATCGTTTTCTGAAAAGCAGCCGCAATTTATAATTCACATGGATTTGTTATCTAGTAAACTAAATTCCTATTCAGACAAATATTTTTATTGAGTTGTGTCTTCAATTTCTCAGAAATAAAAATGTTCTTTTTTCTTAACAGATCATGAAAAGAAGTAAACTAACAGTATCATGAACTGTATGACATACAGTTAAAAACAAAACACAAAATCATTTGTATAAACCACACATTAGCATCACAGTTCGATATTGCTACGTACACACAAACTCAGCTGTCATTTATGCAGTGTCAAACATGTCCTATTCAAAACATTGATCCAGAAACATTTTGTGTGTTCCAATGTCATAGTTCTTCTGAGTATAACCAAACAAGTGATGTGTGAAAGGTTTTGAATACATCTGAACCACTGGCACTGCTCTGGGCAACCTTCCACATCACTGTTTTTTTTGCGCGTCTCTGTCATTGCAAAAGGGGTTCAGTCATATGCAAATCAGCCAGGTACTGCCACCAGTGGGAGCAGCCCAGTCCGAACTGCTAGGCCAGGTCCCCTCTGCATGGAACACAAGTAACCCCAGACAAGTTTCAGCCTTGTTGTGCCTCATCAGTGAGGTACAGCTTGGTAACCTATGGCACAGCAAGCAAAAGCCCAGTCATGGGTCCCATGCCTGCTGGGCCTAGAGACCAAAGCTACTCCTCACTGATGAGAACAATGAGGCTGAAACATGTGTGGGGATGCTTGTAGTCTCGTGCAGAAGGGATGTGACCATGCAGTTTAGATTGGACTGCCCCTTTCACGGTGGGACCAAGCCTGATTTGCATATTGTCTTTCCCTTTTGTAATGGCTTGGCAGGTGAAGAGCGATGGTCTGGAGGGTTGCCCAGAGAGAGCAATGCCAGTGGTTAAGATTGATTCTAAATATTCCAACCATCACCTCTTTTGTTTGGCTGTTGTCACCCCGGATGGGATGTGTATGCCCATATGTGGGTCCTGTGCCTACTGGGCCTAAAGACCCAAGCTTCTCTGCATTGATGATTCACACTGCGGCTGAAACTTGTTTGGGGATGCTTGTGGTCTCTTACAGAATGGATGTCACCAAGTGGTTTGGGCCGCACTGCCCCTTTCCAGGTGGACAAAGCCTGATTTGCATACAGTCTTCCCCATTTGTAATGGCTTGGCAGACGAAGAACAATGGTCTGGAGGGTTGCCCAGAGCAATGCCAGTGGTTATGATTAATTGTAAACCTTCCAGCCATCGCCTCTTTTGTTTTGCTATAGATATTCTGAGCACAGTAAGCTGTTAATTTATCAATTTGACATAGCAAGAATCAAAGACCAATGCCTACGTTCTAACATGCTAAAGGACCAGGGCGCACCAAATACATCAGTAAAGATACCTAGGTGCTCACGTGCTGAAGTGCCAAAGTGTCAAAGTACCTACTGGAATACTTCCATGTACCTTTTTATTTGTATTCTAAACCCAAAACTCCCAATCATTGGGTGTGGGTTACAGATAGTTTAGATGATTAGTCACCTGCCTCGCCTTCTTCAGGGCAGAATCAGATTTCAAAAGCACTTCTATCATAGGGATCAGTTCATCGAGCAGAGTCCCGGAACATCTGTGATTCAAGACTCCAAGTTAGCATTCATGCTAACTGTATTCTTATAATGTTATTCATTCCATCTAAAACATTTTTGCTGAAGACACGTACTTAAAAATAATTCATTCAACTGTAGCTCTCTAGATTTATTTGGTAGTTCTTCCGACTAACACATTTGAGCATATGTCATGAACTGGATAGGAGCATTCATTGTATTCTAACTCCACTGACTTCATTCCACATCCGTAGAGGCTAAAGGTTTTCCCAGTCTGCACTAACTTTCCTGCTGATTACTTAACTGTGTGTCTGCATGTCTGATGTAGCCTCTCATTTCGTGAGGCAAGGCTTCTCCAGTCTGCACTAACTACTTACTGCTTGACATATTTGCATTCTGGGTTCCTTATGCAATCTGCCTACTTAACCCTGCACTTTCGATGTGTTTTTTGTCATTTTTGTTCCTCTCTCCTTTTCCCCTCTTGCACCCAATCCCCTCCCCTCTCTCCCATTTTGTGTTCAGCACTTGCACATTCCAAATCGTCTCATGACCTACTCAGAATCAAAACCATCTCAGACATCCCCTCGTCTGAGTAAAAACATTGGGAAACAATGTCAGCACCTCATACTCCTTTCTCCACCTTTCCCGTAGCCTTCTGCATAACCCCTACTTGTGAGGGATGATCTGGTTCCAGCCTCAGACCAAGATCAGCTTGTGCATCCTTGGATAGTAGATGACCACCCTTCGCAGTTACCCTCACCATGCCTTTGGCATTGCTCCCATGATAACTGAATTGAGCCTTAAACTCACCCACAATATCGATGGGTGCATCTCCATAGGCATGCGCACACACACTCTCTTCCAACAAATTACAAGAATTGAATTTCTCTCTCCACGTTTCCAAATTCACTAGGGTGTAATCTGCTCCACTTTCAATTAATAGCTCCACTGGTTCGGCATTCACTGTTATTTCTGCACGTGGCTTAATTCGTTTGGGTTGGGCATCCTCCACATTTACTACACAGACTTCCTCACCATCACTCCCCTCATCCTGCTAAAGTGTCATGCTATCCTGGACCATTTTGAAACTTCCATGTTTATTCCAGTGCTTGCAACAGCGAGACACATGGCCCTTCCTGCCACAGTCCCTTCATATGACGAGATGCGCAAAACACTGTCACTTGCAAGATTATCAGGGCTTCTGCATCCGGACTTCACATCTGTCTTTTGTTTAAAGTCCACTTTCTTTTTTCCCCATCTGTTTTGTTTATTCTTTGTGCCCCTCTTGATTATGCGCTTTCACTTGGGTGATATTATTAGCAGTACCAGGAACAGTTTTATCAGAATCTTTATCCAAAGCTTTAATGCACTGCTTGGTCTGTTCTACCATTTTAGCGATTTCAGTTGCCCTTTTCAGGGTAAAATTCACCCCACTCGCTCACTCTCTCCACAGAGCTTCCCTGATATTGTGATCAGCACACCTTATCATCAACTGATCCCTAATATGTTCATCCCTGCAGTGGCTATAGTCACACTTTAAAGACAACCCACGAAGAATGGTGAAAAATTCTTGAATTGATTCGCCAGTTTGTTGATCTCTGAGGGCAAAGTGATATCTGGCCAAAGCCTTTTTTTACTTAACAGTGGCGTGTTGTTTGTCAAGTTTCAACAAACTTTGCTCAAAGGTGGACAGACCTTCTGCTTCTTGTGCCTGCAAGTCTGGCAATTTTTTGAATACAGTTTACCCATTTTTGCCCAGACAATGGGGAATCCTTTCGGTCAGATGCAAAGTTACTCCCATAAACTCCATGCAGACAGTGCATAAAACCCTCTTTTCAGTCCACCTATTTATAACTGTGGGCTCAACTGGATGTACCAAAAACAAAGCTGATCCCAGGATATTCATTTTACACAATTTAATGTTCCGCAAAATCAACTTTCTCTGAGCAACGACCTCCAAAGCAAACTGCGCCTGCACACCACCTAGTGCCATTTGTTAGTATATGCAGTCTCATAGATGAGCTCAAGTGTTACGTTATGCTTCCATCCAAACTTTATCCTGGAAAACCTCTACCGTGTGACTTCACATTGGGCGATCCGCACCATGGAATTGACTTTGTCCCAAGCACTTCCAGACTTTAAAATGACGTACGCAAAATCCTGTGAGACTGCGCTTGCCTTTGGGATTACCGCAGACCACACATCTGATGATCCGGAAAGTGGTCGCTCTAACTGTGAACTGCATGCCAGCCCAGAACTCAAGAAAAACACCAACCTGGGGGCAATGCAGCAGTCGTAAGCCAGGCACTGCCTTCTATCGCTTCCAGCCCAGATGGATGCTCGCACGCAAAGTGGAACGCCAGACTGGGCTGCTGTCCGGTACATGATCCTCATAAACCTCGTTGCCAGTATTACTTGGTACAGACCACACAGGAGCCGGTGAGTCTCTGGATACCAATCTCTTTATCCAGGATATATGCAACAGCCCCAACCTCTGCAAGAGGGCAATCAGTTAACAATTTCAAAGGCTAACATTCTTCTCAGCCTTAGCATGGTTCTGATTGCATAGTGGAACGCCATTCCATCACTCTTTCACTGGCAGAACTATTTACATTTCCTACACAACTATGTACATACGTAAACATCAAAAATGTAACCGAAAGACCATCACGTGTGTTATGTATGCACACATAACAACATGCTCTACAATAAAATTGAACTTGTGGGTGTCCTCCAAGCACTTTGCAGTTTGGGGTGCTGGCATGCCGGATCCTCGTGTGGAAAATAAATGCACTAAAGATTTATGCTCACTTCTTATCACAAAGGGTATTACCCACAAATACGACGTAAAGTATCTCACTGCCCAGCAACATGGCCATGCCTCATTTTCAATTACTGAAAACATCCTCTCTAACTCGTTCAGTGCTCTCGAGACAAATGGAATAGGCACTTCTTCACAAACTTGTCATTGTCTGAACACCATTCATGTGCCTTGTTCACTAGCATCTGCAGTTAGACATGCTCTTGCTCCCACTTTGAACTTGTACTGAGTTGAAGCTGCTGCAACCTCTTTAATATCACAGAATTATTTAGAATGTCTGACTTGGGATCCAAATGATCACCAGTCACCACAAAACCCTAATATGTGACCTTATCCACTCTGAATATCCACTTCCTTTTAGCACTGTTAAGCCAGCCTCCTGCAAAGCCTCCAATGCATTTAATAACAACCAATTGTGCGCTTCTTCGCCCTACGCACACACTAAGTTGCCACACTGAAAGCAATGTATGGCTTTCCTCCCACCAAATAAATTCTCCGAGACTCTCTGGAATATGTCAATATTAATATACCCCCATAGGCGTTATGAATAATGTGATGTGCCATGATTTGGGTTGCAGTTCCACTTGGTGGCATTCACGGAACAAAATGATGATTGAAAACCACTTTATTGCTCCCAAGGTTGCTACCATGTTATTAATGTTGGGCAGGGAATACCACACCACCCACATTGCCTTCTTAACGACATGCAGATTTACACACACACACATGTATCCTACCATCTGACTTCTGCGTTACCACAATGGGCAACAACCATTCGCTTGCTTCAATTGGTTCTATAATCCCTTCAATTCATAGTTTACTTAATTGATGTTCCAACTCCTTGCAGTCAAAGGAACTTGCCTCAATGTATGTACCGTAGGCTAAGCTCCATATTTCCATTTTATTTTAGCACTAAACCTTCTAACATGTGTGAGGGGTCAGTAATACGAGGCGGACAACTGCTTGTAGTTTTTTTCAGTATTTGACATTTTATTTTAAACAGAAAATGCAAAGAAAACCTAACTAAGCCTGTTCTACCATGGGGATTCCCTAGCTAGTCTAGAATCTAAGGGGAAATCTCCTAGCATTCACAAAACTGACCCTCACACTAAACAACAAAACAGTCAAAACAAAACATAAACCACATAAATGAAAGATTACCAAATAACCAGTGTCTTGGATGACTTCTACTTGTCCTGGGTAGATCTCATTCCCCATGAATGGCCAAAGTAAATTTCTCCCAAAGAAAGATAAAGGGCCTCATTACGTGTCCGGAGGTAACCCTGCTTATGCTTCCGGGGTGTGTTGCCACCAGACCCATATATTTTTTCCAGCGCATGACTTCACAGTGCCCCCGGGACATTACAAGTCCTGATGGATCAGGAAGTAGGGTGCCTGAAAATGTTAGTCCTCATTCCCATGGAGCCACATAGGACCCTATGGGGATGGGGACACAGAAGCACCGGCACAGTTGCTAACGGTGCCGGTGCTTCTGTGAAAACTCTGCGGGCGTGAGCCATTACGCCCGGCAGGTCAGATTTGCCGGTCGCAACAACCCCATCAAAAGATTTGTATTGTGCCAGTACGGTACGACCAGCACCCATCATTCCGGAACGCTACATTTGTAATGAGGCCCAAAGTTTTAAATCAGTTCTTGAAAAGTTTCAAAGAAACAAAAGTTCACTTAAACAAAATTCCTCTGGTAACAGTTCCTTCGTCATTTTCTGAAAAGTTCCCTTCCCAAGTTCCACAATGAAGACAAAACCAATGATAATACCGGAAAACCTCCTCAGGATAGCATAGAATGGATACAGTTCAAAACAAAAGTCCCACTTCTGTTTTAACAACAATTCTTCTTTTGTGACTTCTGCAAACTCTTTAGTATAACTTGTCTGGATACTTGTTTTAAGGAGGTTGCTCTCCTTGGGAACTCCCGTCTGCTAATGATACAGTGAAAGCAGACCCCTTTGCTTCACAGTCTACTACTGTTTAAACTGCATTCAAATACAAGTGTTCTGACAAAATTATAGACAGCCACAGTTCTACTGCTTCTGGTGCAACGTGTTACTTTTAAAATATATTAAGCAACTTAGACAAGAGTCATCAAACTCTAAGGGGAGGTAAGGCAAACTTCTTTCTAGCCTATAAGAAAGGGCTGCCTCCTTGCCTCTTCTCTCTGCCTTAAAGCTACAACAAAAATCTGTCTTGGCTTCTACATGGCTTCTCTCTTTCAGATTCAACAGTCTCAGTTTCGCAGATTGTTAATCAGTTCTTCTAACAAGCACCCAGCTTCCTTCCCCATCTTTATACAAACCTTCTTGCTTCCAGGAGTTACCCCAAAGCTGTATTGCCACTCTTCCTGCCTTGCATAACCTTGTCACCCTTGTATCGGAGGACTCTGGGTTTATAACAGCTTCAACAACTTCAAAACATTGGTGTTTAGTTCTTAGTTGGACTGTTTTCACCTACGAAAGTGTCTGTCTGCTGGCTTGGGTAATGCGTGTTATGAATGTTTACAAGAGTCAGGTTTCACTATAGAAACAAATTAGGTACACGCAATCTCTCTTTGATGATAAACTTCGACTTAAAAACTTGCATTCCCTTTGGTTCGTGCAACGTTCTGCTTCACGTGGATCGGAAAACACAATTTCTTACCTCCAACCTTTCTTTGATATAAAACAGTCCTGTAACAATTCGGGAAAGTCAGCTGCTACTTCTTGAATGATTACTGGCAACGTTCTCCCTCTTAATAGGAAACACACAACCACTCGGTAATAGTTTAAATGCAACAATGCAACAATGCAAAATAAAGGTTTTCTTTCTATGCAGCAACCTTAAATTGTGCTGAATAAGAACGTGATACAATTCAATTTTGTTGTAATGACTTTCCATGACTCAGAACAACTTTACTCGCTTCTACTAGTATTAATGCAGCTGACTACAGTTATCAGCAAGGAGTTTCTTGTGCTTTGGAGTACCAAGCTTCACTCACTGACTCCAAAGTCACACTGGTTGCGGGCTGCTTCCACTTCGACTATCTTTCTTCTGCTACTACTGCTACAGGAACTCTTAGGACCCACACCCCCCTGCACCATAGGTCTCTCAGATCCAGCCTCAACAATGGAGAGTCTTCGTTTCTCCAGATTCCATCGGCTTGCTTCTGCATATGACCTTCAGGTGGATGCACGACTTCAGCTCTGCATTCATAGCAATTAGGCGCACTTGGAAAGACTGCTAGTTTCACCCAGTCTCTTCCAATGCAGCCACAGCCAAACAGAGTTTGTGAACACAGGACCAACTCAGAACCTGCAGGTGAAATCTGCTCTTCTCTTATTCTGGTGTTCCTTTTATGGTCACACTTCCGCGTGAACTGCCAGCCTCGTGTTCTGTTTCATCTGCTGCTACTGCTAACCCTCCTGCTCCAGCTTCTTTCTACTGCTCCTTCTTGTTTCAGCCTTTTATGCCTCTCAGGTGGGGAAATTGACTTCAGGTGCAGGCCCTCAGAGTTAATTGCCTGACCCTGTCAAAAGTGGTTAGGCCTGACTGCCTGTCCTTTACCTCTACATGCCTCTTCAACGCTCTTCTTCGTCACAGTCCATGAGGGATTCTAGGACATGTAGTCTACTTTAGGGACACTCTGTTTTCCCAATTCTTCACTATTTAGAACAGTGATTTTACTTCCCCTGATGTTGTTAGAAGAGAGGTTGTAGGGTTAAACCTTTTTAGAGACAGATCTGACAGGAAAGGCCACATTTCCGTCATTCTTTTTGGTATACATTTGACATTGGGGAGGACGTGTAATTTTAGGGGTACGAAAGACCTGTTTTTTGGATACAACACTTTTTTAGATTACAACCTTGGAGTTTACCCTTCCATCCTTTTTTTTTTTTAAACTTTCTTTATTGATTTTCAACAGATTAACAGACGACAAACTTTATCATGTACTGCATATGTACTACACGTCCACAACTTCCCCAATACCACCCTCCACCCCCCCCACCCTCAAGACCCTGGTCAACTCCACCGTCCAATATCAAGCCAGTTTAGAGGCCAGGGCTGGCCGATCCTTCTGAGGGGTCGTCCACCGCTCTGAGGTGGAGTAATGGCACGGTCAGCGACACCCAGCGGTGTAATTCCTCACTGGAGTCCAGCCTCTGTTCGTGGATTGCGGTTTCCCATGCTCCGGTCTCGGCAGCTATCCACTTTGTGAGGTCGTCCCACCATTGCGCTTCGATCGGGCCTCTGGGGCTCTTCCAACCCATGGCTATGCGTCTTTTCGCCGTGATATAAATTAAGTCTCTGAGTCTGTTTAGGGGCTTGTTTTTGTGGTCACGGCTGTATCTGCCCAGGATGCAGGTCGCAGGGTCGTGCACCTCTAGTTCAATATCTGCTTTTGCCACCCTTTCCCGTACTTGTGTCCAAAAGGTGCGTATCACTGGGCAACCCCAGAACATCTGAGTCATTCCCGCCCTCGGCTCATTGCATTTAGGGCATAGCTGGATTGCGGCGCCCTTGAAACTCGATATAGTTTCCGGAGTTAGGTAAGCCCTGTTGGTGATGTATAGTTGGATAAGTTGTAAGCGGGCGTTTCTGGAGATTTTCTTGTGGTAGAGGGTTACTCTTTCCCATTCCTTGTCATCGAATTCCAGGCCTAGTTCGTATTCCCACTTTCCTCTGCTTCTGAGCTCATTCCTGGTCGTGCCTAACATTAAGGCTTCATAGAGCCGCGAGGTTTCGTGGCCACCTTCGGCAGTGTTTAACATTGTTTCTATAATCTCGTTGTCCGTTGCAAGGATGGCCGCCACAGGCCATCTGTCCTTCATAGCCTGGATCACTGCTCTGTGGAGCAGGAATTGTCCTGCTGGTAGCTCCGTGGTCTCGCTGAGGTCGGAGAATGTTAGGATTTCTTGGTCCTGAACCAGGTCTCCAAGGGTGGCCACCCCGCAGGGTTCCCATTGTGCACGCGTTTCCAGTTGGCCCCATGGGCGATGGGCCATGAGTGCAGCTATGGGGATCTGTGGGGAATATGGATCTGGGGACCCCAATGTTCTGCAAGCTCTTCTCCAGAGCCGGGTTCCAAGCTTCGCCAGGTATGGGTACTGCCTTAGGGTTCCTTCCTTGACCCACAGTAGGTCTCTGAGTAAGAGGCCGGTCAGAGCTGGTTGGAGAAGTCTGGTATCTGTAGTGATCTCATCGGCCATCCATCGCATCACGTGTCTTAGCTGGCATGCAAGGTAGTACAGTTCGAAGTTGGGGACTTTCAATCCTCCCCTTTCGTAGGGTCTTTGGAGTGTCTCCAGCGCTACCCTGTGCCTGCCCCCCTGCCAGAGGAACTGCCTGCATAACTTATTAATGTCTCTAAAAAAGGAGGGGGGATGTTGAAGGGAACGTTGGTGAAATTGTGTAATAGGCGGGGAAGTGCTACCATCTTGAGGAGACCCGCTCTACCGGCCATGGAAAGCGGAAGCTTCCCCCAGAAGTCCATGGATTTTGCTAGGGTATCTTTAGCTCTAATCGTGTTGAGGATGTGTTCCGTGTGAGGGTTACGGTGTATAGTGATTCCCAGGTATCTAAAGGAGGTCACCTGCCATTGAAGATCTAAGGGGGGCAGGGATCTGAAGTCTTCCCTGTATAGTGCAGCTAGCGGGTAGAGGCAGGACTTGTCTTTGTTAATCCGGATTCCCGTGTGATTGTGGAAGCATTCTAGGGTTTCGAGAAAGTAGGGCAAGAGGTGTTCGGGATTGTGTAAGTATAACAAGGTATCGTCAGCGTACATGGAGACAAGGTGGATTATCTCAATTCCCCCATCTCCGTATTCCTGTCTAAGGTATGCGGCCACAGGTTCGTTGGCGATGATATATAGCATCGGGGAAAGTGGGCATCCCTGGCGGGTGCCCCTGTGGAGGGACCACGAATAAGAGTATGTCTTGTTGGTCCTCACCCTGGCAGATGGATTGGTGTAAACCAATTTGGTCCATTTCAAGAAAACTGGTCCTATTCCCATTTTTACCATGGTGGCATATAGCCACTTCCATCGCACTGAATCGAAGGCTTTGGTGGCGTCTAATGACGCAACTGCGTATTTCTGGGGCCTCAGTTCCGTACTGTATATAACGTGGTGCAACCTCCGCAGGTTCTCGGTTATGGAGCGCCCGGGCACATAGCCCGTTTGATCCTGATGGATTAAGTGTGGTATTACCCTACGCAATCTGTTCGCTAGGAGGGAGGTTAGGATCTTGCTGTCAACGTTTAACATGGAAAGGGGCCTGTAGGAGCCGCAGTCCGTACCATCCTTGCCAGGCTTGAGGAGGGGGATGATAACGGCTTCCCTCATGGTGTCAGGGAGGGGGCCGCGCTCATAAGCTTCATTAAACACCTGGGCCAGCAGAGGGGCTAGAGTCTCCTCATAAGTCTTGTAAAACTCTCCAGGGAGGCCATCGGTACCTGGGGCTTTTCCAGATGGAAGGGATCTAATGATTACCTTTACTTCGTCGGGAGTGATGAGCTCGTCTAGTGTTTCAGCCATCTGTGAGTCCAATTTAGGCAGCTCAATGATGTCCAAGACATCCTCAATACTGGCATCAACTACAGGCGGGGTCTCGGAGTACAGGTTGTGATAGAAATCTGAAAAGACTGAGTTGATTTCTTTTTGGGTATGTGCCGTGGTGCCATCCGGCTTAAGAATTTGGCAAATGGGTGCACGGGGGGTTTCTCTTTTATACAGCCAGGCTAGGAGTTTCCCGGCTTTGTCTCCCAGGGCGTGGGTTCTTTCAATGTGTTTAGCGTAACTCAATTTACCCAGGGATTCCCAGTGTGTTAAACAGGTTTGCTTTAGGTCGGTTATTTTTTGTAGGAGTTCTGGGGTTGAGTCAGCCCTGTTTTCCAATTCGCCCAGCTCCCCCTCCGAGCGTTCAAGAGAGGATATGATGGATTTACGGGCTCCACCTATGGACACAATCATTTCTCCTCTCATGACCACCTTGTATGCCTCCCATGCAGTGCCTATGTATCTGACGCTATTCAAATTTCGTTCCCAGTAATCCTCGGTACAGTCACTTATGTGTTCCTGGAAAGTCGCATCGTGAAGGGCTTCGGCTCTAAGTCTCCAAGTAGGGACCGGGGGTCTAGGCGGGAATACTTCCCAGGTGGCCAGCAGCGGGGAATGGTCAGACAGCACCCTGGGCAGGTAAAGGGCGTCGCCAAACATAGCTTGTTGTTCTTGGCTTACAAACAAATAATCCAGCCTAGTATGGACAGCATGGGGTGGGGAGTAATAGGAAAATACTCGTTGGTGAGGATGCAGTTCTCTCCACAAGTCTCGGAGTAACAGCTGGCGAGTCAGTTTGGACAGAATTTTGGCCGGGGGGGACGGGCGGGTATGTTTATTATCCGATCTATCTTTTAGAGGGTCTAGAGTGCAATTGTGATCACCTCCCCAGATCATGACGCTGTCCCTGTAGGGGCTGAGCCTTGGGTACAGGGAATGGAAGAAAGCTGTAGCGTCATGGTTGGGTGCGTAGGTGCTAATTAGGCATACCTCTCTGCCTTCGATGGTGCCGCACGCCAGTGCCATCCTACCCTCATCATCCGTTTTTGTGCTTATTAGTCTGAAGGGGATGGTTGGGTCAACCCATATCAAGACTCCCCTTGCATAAGAGGAGTAGGAGGATCCTATCAAGGTCCCACGCCAGGTTTTGGCCAATGCCTTCAGTTTATCAGCAGATAGGTGTGTTTCTTGGAGCATGGCAATCCCGGCCTTGCATCTTTTCAAATATGCGTGGATGCGACGTTGTTTCACATAGCTATTCATGCCTCTGACGTTCCACGTAATGATTTTTATCGTGTCAGCCATGGGTAATTGGAGATATAGCATCTATTTGGGGGTCTAGTTAGGGGCCTTGTTAGTGGCAAGAGGCGTGTAGATAATTTCAGTGGTCTTGGTGCTTTTAGATAGAGGTACTTGACTTTAAAGCCACCACCCCCTATCCACCTACTCGGCAGCTTGGGAGTCGCCAAGCCTAGGGGCTGTGTTGTCTTCGTGCTGTGTATGGTGGACGTCAGTGGTCTAGGTGTTTCCCTTTTCCGGCACCTAACATTCGTGCCAAATCCCGTTTTCCCTCCCCCCCGTAACCTTAAACACCCCAAACTGAAAACAGGTCGAGCGAGGTCTCCCTCGTTGTGACTGTCCCGTTTCCGCTCCGTTAGACCGTGCATTGGTCGCCTGGTGCCCTACGGGCGGGTATGTGTATACCCAAAAAAAGGAAACTTCCGGGGGTGGAAGAGTGTTCGACTCTGGTGCCCCGCTGTGTAGGATTTGTTCAGCTGTGTCAAGCTGGCATTTGCTTGGAGGGGCCCTTGAGGGTCCGCGGACCCGAACGCCGCCATCGTGGTGTGGCTCAGCGCGGTTGTCGTCCCTTTACCTCTATGTCAGGGATCTGTTCCCTGTCCATCCAGTCCCGGGCCCCAGATGGAGTGTCAAATAGGTGGGCTTTGTTGTTGCGTATTACTTTCAATCTGGAGGGATAAAGGAGCATGTAGCGCAGTCCGGCGGCCTTCAATCTGGCTTTGGTATGTATGAATTGAGCCCTCTTCAATTGGACCTGGAAGGTGTAGTCGGGGTTGATGGATATTTTGGCCGAGTCTTTGAGGATCTGGCCGCCTGACTGTGAGTAGGCCAGGATGGTCTCCCGGTCTCTGTAATTAAGAACCTTTGCTATTATTGGTCTGGGTGGGGTGCCAGGGGGAGGTCTTTTAGTGAGGGATCGATGGGCCCTTTCAATCGTGAAGCCTTGGGGCAGTTTCTCAGCGCCAATCTCCTGTAGTATTAGGTTCTCCACGTAGTTCGTGGGGTCGGATCCCTCAATGCCCTCCGGCAGGCCTGGGAGGCGGATGTTGTTCCGGCGTGCCCGCCCTTCTGCCTCCTCGGCCCTTTCCTCCAAGTTCTTCACTCTTTGCTGCAGCTCATACAACATCTTTGAGGAGCACCACTTTGGTTTCAGTGTTTTCGCGCACCTGAGCCTCAAGTGTATCAGTCTTGTTGGCTAAGGAGCGGACGTCCTGGCGTAGGAGGCCCAGGTCTATGGCCACCGCGTCAATTTTGTGCTCCATAGTGGTCTGGAACAATTTAATGGCTTCAAGGATATGGGTGTTGCTAGGTTCAGTAGCCGTTCCCGGGGGGTCAGGCTGTGCGTCTATGATTGTGCCGTTAGAGGTTTCGGAAGCCATGGGTCCCCCAGCCGTGAAGGTGTCAATGGTGGTTTGGCGCTGTTTGGACCTGGCCCCTTTGGTGGACATGGCGGATGGCCTGTTGGATCTCTGTCTTCTCTAGCGTGGGCCCGGGGTGGTCAGAGCGCGGCAGGGCTGAGTGGCCGTGTGATCTCCAATGAAGGCGTTAACGGTAGGGTTCCCTAGGGCAGTGGTCGTGTAGGGAGCTCGGGGGAGATCTGTGGTGATGGCACCCGGGCCTTCAGTGCCTCCGGTATAGTCCTGAGGCGCGCCCA
The DNA here is from genome assembly GCF_040938575.1 of Ambystoma mexicanum. Classification (NCBI taxonomy): domain Eukaryota; kingdom Metazoa; phylum Chordata; class Amphibia; order Caudata; family Ambystomatidae; genus Ambystoma; species Ambystoma mexicanum. The sequence continues at coordinate 669,761,705 of NC_090924.1, read as the reverse complement.
GCAGGCCCTCCGCGCCTCGGGGTAGGTCGCCCCACCTGGCCGACACCAGGCCGATTCGTTCATGCAGGGTTTCGGGTATGCAGTTCGTGTTGTTGCGCCCCACCTGGGGGTCCCAGTGAGTATGGTGGGCAAGGGGGGGAGGAATGCAGGCACGGTACTCCCCGGTGATCCTGCTAATAATGGGCTTTCCCCCCTGCTCACCTTGTGGGCTTAGCGACGCCCGGGCTCTCCGCTCTTCTTTCCGGCCGCCACACCAGGGGCTCTGCTCTCGGCAGGCCGCACCGCCCTCTGCCTGCGCGCCGAGTCGCGTGTGTCCTCCGTCGGCTTCCCTCACCGATCGGACAGGTATTGCAGGGTCCCCTGCTCGGCGGAGGGACCCAGGAGCGGTCCCAGTGCTCCGGTCTCCGCGCAGGTTGGTGAGGAGGAGCAGGGTGGGGGGGGCCGCCTGAGACACTGGAGCGGTTGTTGGGCCCGTCTCCCCCGCTCACCGCCCGCGCGGCTCCACCCATCAGCAGCTCCGAGGGCAATGTTCATGGCCGAGGGGCATCTCCTCTTGGCCGGGCACCCAATCGGGTGTGTCTTTCGTTGGCTCCCTGCGCAGGTCGGGCAGGACCGCAGGCACCGTTGGGTCCAAGGGTGTCCGATCGGCTCAGCCAGCACGGCGCCGCGGTCCGGGTGCAGCACTGGTGTAAGGGCTGCTGCGTATCTCAGCGCGAGGGAGCCGCCATTTTGGCTCGGATCTGCAGCGACTTTCCGTGCGGCCGCTCAGTCTTCGTAGGGAACCCACGAGCTCGGAAAAACAGCCAGCAGGTGCAGGAAGGTAGCAGCGTTCGATGAAGAGGACCGCGGGCTTCAGGGGTTCACAATTTAAGTAAGAAAAACAGCTTATGTTGGTCGCATCGAACGGAGCGCACCCAGAGCACGTCCTCTTCACATGGCAGTTAGCCACGCCCCCCTACCCTTCCATCCTTAGGAGGAGGTTGAGATATATCAAAATGCAATAAGCCAATTCCTCCTTTAACCCAGTGGGAAGAGTATCCCTCTCCAAGGAGAAATACTGTGTCTCCCCCTGCAAAATCTCCCCACTGCCCTGGGCCTTGTCTCTATCCAGGTGATCCTCCCACAGTACACCACTCCCAGGGTTAGGATCAGGAAGCGTCTGCCCTCTCCTGGCAACCTGGGAGGAGACGTTAGGCAGGGTTTTAGTGGGGGATCCGTAGGATTCTCCACACATTCCAGTGATATCCAATGTTATCCTTGAATACTTCAGGACATTTCTTCACCACTTCCTCACCATAATCAGTTCCTGAAGAAGCAACCTGTATTTGGTTCTCCTGCCTACCCTAGCAAATTGCCCCCTTTCTCAGTTTCATACACATTTTTCACTCTTCGTCAGAGCTGCTCTGGTTTATGCTGTCTCTGCATTCTATAACAGCCCTGCCTTCTTCTTTTATTTTACATACAGGGGGCTTCCATTGGTTCTCTCAGCGTTCAGCTCTTTCTCGGCTCTCTGCCTTCTCTCGCTGGTTCTCTGGACAGTCCTTTGAAAGTGCCATTTAAAGGGATATCCTCAGTTTCTTGTTGCTGATGATATTGGTTCACTTTATCTTCATGAAACAGATAACGCTCTGGTGTTTTATACAAGTCAATATAAGCCATCACATGGTGAGCCTCAGCGAGTTCCTCATGGGAACGGGAGTCCTTGTCCCCAAAGAGGGACCCTTTCCCATTGAGGTCCCACTTGCCTTGACTGCTAGGGAGGGTGTTCCGGTGCAGGCTCACCTCCCTAGCCTTACAGGGGGTCTCCCCCTTTGGGGGAAGTGACGAGTTCTCTCGATTCATCACAAGAGGTAGAAACAAGAACTACGGACAAGGAGAGAAGAGCATGATATAGGAACAGGATAGTGGAGGAAGTGCAATGTTTAAGGATGAAAGAGTGAGAGACGTGTTGTGGGATTGTCTTAGAAAGGTAGGGGGAAAAGAGAATGGGGAGATTTGGTGGCATAGAATGCTATGCAAGTGGTTCTTCAGAATGGGGGAACGCTAGGAGGTTGGACTTAAATACAGCTATGCGGGAGTAGTGCACAGAGGAAGAGCATTTCAGAGTAAGGGAGCGAGGAGAGGAAGAAAGTGCAAATTAGATGGAGCACAAGGGGCATGAGAGGTGGCAAGGAGGTGAGCTGAGGATGATTGTAGAGAGCAAGGTGGAGAGTAAGGAGTGAGATGGGCCGATAGGTAAGGTGGAGCAAGTCCATGTATAGTTTTGAAGATGGAGGGAATGAGGTCATATTTTGCACTATGTCTCATTGATAACCAGCCTAACTGACAAGGGGCTGCGGAGGTGGAGGTGAAGTTGAAGAGTGTACGGACAGCAAAGTTAAGTACTTTGCCAAGAGGTGAAAAAGCTTTGTTGGGGACGCCATACGTGAGACTGGCACAGCAGTCAGATCGATAGAGTACTAAAGAGGAGATTAGGTGCTTAGCAGTGTTAAAGGGAAGAAAATGTCTTATTTTTCTGATGTTGAGGAGATTAAATCTAACCACAGTGGCATGTTTGGAGATGAAGAGCGAGGATGTTGTGAGATTGGTTGAAGGCAATACCAAGGTTGAGAGCAGAAGCTGAAAAGCAAAGGTAGTCAGGGGAGAAGAATAGAAGAGGGGAGAGGAAAAGATAGCCTGTTCAGATGGGAAGTGGAGAACTTCAATCTTAGTGAAGTTGAACATGAGCGAGTGAGATGCCATTCAGTATTTAATCACAGTGAGACAGTTAAACATTTTTGACCACAGTTTGTCATATAAGGAGGGAAAGGAGAAGAAGATCTGAGTGTCATCAGCAAAGAGTTGAATGAGAATCCATAGGAGGAGATCAAGGTGCCAAGAGCGGAGGTATAGAGAGTGAAGGCAAGCAGACCTAGGACTTACCCTTAGAGAACACCAACAGTAAGGGGGATGAGTGGAGAGGTTAGGCTGTTCAATGACACTTGGAAATGTCTGGGGGTGAGATATGAAGCAAACCAAGTAAGTGTCTCATGCTTGATGTTTAGGAGGGATAGTGTTGAGAGAAGTCAGAATGCTTGACAGCATCGAATGTAGCAGAGAGGTCGAGAAGATTAAGAATAGATGAACGGTTCGCATGAAGAGCAGAAGAGATGGGGTTGCTGATATTGAGGAGAGCTGACTCAGTATAGTGCATGGTTGGTAACCAGATTGAAGAGGATCCTGGAGGTTGTGTGTGTGAAGAAACTCAGTGAGTCGGTTGAAAACTACATGCTCTAGGGTTTTGGAATAGTGAGATAGGTGAGAGACATGGTGAAAGTTGGCAGGATAGTTAGGATCTATGAGAGGTTCTTAAGGATGGGGATGGCAGTAGCCGACTTTTAGGATGATGGAAAAGCAGCACTGTCAAGAGAGAAGTTGAAGAGGGAAGTAAAATATGGAGCAACAGCAGGAGCTATGAGTTTGACTATGTTTGGGGCTAGAGGGTTGATGCAGGCACATGGAAGGTTAGCCCTGACGAGAAGGTCAAGAATCTAATCAGGGTTAGTGGGGCCACCAAAGAAATACCATGTTGCAGGAGAGGAGATTAGAAGTGGTGCCTTTTGAATGTTGGAAATGTTTAACCAAAGTAGAGAGGTAGTTTGTTAGCAAAAAGAATAGAGGTGAAGGATGAGGGTTTAGGAGGTGAGAGAATTGAGTTGAGAGATTTTTGAAGGCACATAGGCTGATAGGATTGAGACAAAATGAGAAAGGGATAGAAGTCACTTTTGCAGAGTCAAGAGCAGAGGAGTAGTTTTGAATAGCAGTCCTTTAGAGTTGTATATCTGAGGAGTTTCTGGATCTTGGCCAAATGTGAAGGATTATCCTCATTGTTGTTTTAAGCGTGCAGTTGATAGGTGTAATTCAAGGCTATTTAGGGGAGGGTTTTGGAGAGAATGTACTAAGAGAAAAGTGATAGAATCTTGGCCAAATGTGAAGGATTATCCTCATTGTTCTTTTAAGCGTGCAGTTGATAGGTGTAATTCAAGGCTATTTAGGGGAGGGTTTTGGAGAGAATGTACTAAGAGAAATGTGATAGAAGTGAGCATTAAGAACAGGGCTAAAGTTAATGAAGGCTTTATCAGTGGATGGATCAGTGAATTTTGCATTGGAGGATAGAGAGTTGTGCAAGTCAGGGAGCTAGTTAGGGAATTTGGAGGAGGGAAAGGTGTGCATGGTAATGGAAGTGGTAGATGGAGAGAATGGGGTGGAAGTGGGAGTGGAGGTTGAGGCAAAGACGATTGAATAATCAGAGGGACAAGGAGCAGTGGTTATATTAGAGGCACAAGTTGAGAGGAGATGAGAGTAAGGTCTAGGGAGATACCATTTCAGTGGGTGAGCAGCAAATGGACAGAAGGGAACGAGTAGTTAAGGAGAAGAGAGCTCAAGTCAGTGGATAGAGGAGTTGAGAGAGAGAGGGGTGGTTAAAGTCACCATGACAATGAGGTGATGATGGGGAGGAAGGGAGTTGATAAATTGACCAGCGGGACAAGCTGACCGTTAGAGATATATAATATGAAGGCCATAAGAGGCAGTGATTGTGGAGATAGTGCATTCGAAAGAGGGTGAATTAGTGGAGGATAGGAAAGATAGGATGTTTGGAAGATGCATACAGTCCTACACTGCCACCCCCTGCCAGTTGGGCAGGTAAGAAAGGGGTAGGTAGGGTCATGAAGGGCACGAACAGTTGCAGAGTCCGAGAGAGAAATCCAGGTGTCTGTAAGAGTAATAACGTCAAGAGAGGGAGAATGGAAAATAATGCTTGTTACAGACAAATCATGAATTTCAAAGAGCAACAAATAACGATGAGATGTAGAAGCATACTGATGTTGAGACTGTGAAGTAAAGAGACTCTGGGGGTAGATGCGAGAAGACGAAGTTTGATGAAGGGTAGGGTTACAGGTTTTGTGAATAGACAGTGTAGGTGAGTGAGAAGAGGGGTGGCATCAAGGAAAAGAGCTGATACAGATAGGATGAGAGTTTAAATGGTTTTGAGCAAAGGAGAATAACCAGAGAAGTAGAAGAGAAAGGAAGAGATAGAAAGAGCAGTGCATGGTGAGGGTGGGGCTGAGCAAAGACTTAATTTGTACATGCAAGTAGCAGGATATAACAAAGCAAGATATTCAGAGGTTGGAGGAAAGACTTAGCTGTTTTCCCTTTGCTGGGTCACCCGCGGCTGAGTCACCCCAAAGCAAGGGTTCTAGTACTGGAAGTGATGAGGAGCAGCCAATTGTGTGAAATGCAGGTGGGACTACCAGCCTGTGACTACAGAGCAGGACAGGAGGGCAGATGGAATCCTGCCCAGCCGCCCAGTTCATCGCTTGATGATGGTGTAGGTGGGTGAGGGGAGCAGGATGGATGGAGGATGCTGGTCTCAGATTAGCAGCAGGAGCCAGTGGGGGAGCCAGGCCAAACTACAGGAAGCCTCATGCAGATGGATGGAATGAGTGCCTCTGGTTATGTTGTTGTGAGCTCTTTATTGCTCTCAGTCCAGATGAAGCCCCCTGTGCAGGTGAAAAGGCCTTTCAAAGATGGCAGTGTTGTGGTCAGAGGTCAAGTGAGCAGGCTATAGATAGATCCTGGATGCCTCTTGTAGGTCTCCTGATCTCTGCAGGCACCCTCGGGCAGATGGAATGAGTGTCTCTGATGCTATTGTTATGAGCTCCGTGCATTACTAGGGTAATGCAGCATTTACATATTAGGAATTACAACCCATGTATTCAATGCTATTATTAAACTTGTCAAAGTATACAGCCATGCAATAGAGATCAAGCAACATAAAGCACATATCCATGAGCATTATATGAACATAGAAGATATGTAAGTAGTGTATCCCTTGAAACATGTTACATATGAAGTAAATATACAGTTACCCCTTCAAGAATAATAGATAGTAAAACATAAAGGTTGTGCAATGTTATTGTTAAAGGTTACTTGTACTGCGCACTATCACCTCCGGAGTGGTCGCCTGGCACTCTGGCGGATCTGAAAAAGGACAGTGTGAAACAGGTAGGCTGTGGGAATGGTTAGTAGGGTGCGGTGGGAATATGAAAGTAAGATATGATGGATGTTTTCTGTTGGCAGCTTCAGTTCGGTTTGCGCTGTTCACTGAGCTTAGGTGAGATTTTCGAGTCTGAGCCATTCCCATGTGCTGTTTTGCGTGGTTATGTGCTGTGTGTATGTTGTTGCAGTGTGGTGAAGTACATGCAGTTTGCTGTGCAGAGATGTGGTTGTCTGAGTTTCTGTAGAAGAAGAGTTTGCATAAAAATTAGGTTTTAGTATTGGGTCAGCTGGGTTTTGTTTCTTACCTCTATGCCTTGATTTCTGTGGTCGCATCTATGACCATCCTGTGTGCTTTGATATTGTTTAGAATCCTAGTCCGCAGGTAGGTTGCAGTGTGGTAATTAGCTTCTGTAGAAGTCTAGTGGTATGTGGACATGGGTCATGGAGGTGTGTCCCCCCCATGGAACAATAAGTCCATGCAAGTAGGCACTTCGAAAGACTCATGAGAATCTGCAATAAAATTATATAAAGTGATTACCATATATGGAGCAAAACAATGAGCGTTGCTTTAAGAGCAGCAGTTTGTAATAGGCCCAGTGCTTTAAGTGGGCCGGGGCCTGCCGGCCCCCGGCAGGCTCCGAAATTTCGTTTTGAGGCGGGGCCCTGCCAGGGCCCAGTAATCTCCCCTGGCAGCCTGAGCCACTACACGAAAATGCATTTTTTTCTACAGCCTGAAGCTCTTGCTTGTGTGCGAGAGCTTCAGGCTTCAGAAGAAAATGCCTTTTAGCCATAATGGTGGTGCCGCACCTGCGAGGCATCTCTTTAAGCAAGAGATGCCAGGGCCGGCGCCACCATTATGGAGAAAACGTGAGGTTGCTGGAAGCAGAGGTCTTGTTTTCCTAATTCTGAAACTCCCGCGAATGTGCGGGTGTTTCAGTCTTCAGGAAAACGGTCCCAGCTTCCAGTGGCCTCACCCTTTCAGCCTTAATGGTGACGCTGCCCCTCCCCAGCTGACGAGGGCCGGCGCCATCATTAAGGCTGAATAGGTGAGGGCTGCCCCCTGCCATGCAAACCTTTAGAATATAAATGCAGACATCAGCACCCTCACTGCTATGGGGAGAGGGTGCTGATCTCTACAAAAGGCTGCCTGGCAGGGGTGCCAGTAGCCCATTAAGCTGGGGCTCATCATGGGACGTGGCCTGACAGGCCAACAGGACCCCCGCCGTTAGGCCACGCCCCCTTGATGAGCCCCGGCTCATTTTGTAGTGCCACTTAAGGCACTGAATAGGCCAATGAGTTTCACATATGTATATTTTGCTCATTTACCCCCATGAAAACGTTAAGAATCTGTAAAAAGACTTTAAAGAAAATAAATAAATAACTGGAATGCAACATTGTCCCTGCAGTTTCCTAAAAATGCCCTACAACTACGATTCACACATTCTTCACGTAAAAGACTCAAAATATAGCAAAAGCAGCAACAATATCGTAAAACAGACCTTACAGGAGACATGCCGTATAGTTTGGGATTTTGTTCCTCTTTTTTTCTCTTTTTGCTAGTGTGAATCAGCTCTGCAGCACTGAAAGGAACATGTTCTGAGCCAGAGTTGTTTCTATTGAAGCCTTCACAGCATGCCAGAAGAATACTTTCGTTTGAACACTGCAGATCAGTCGCATTGTACTGCTGATTCTGAGTCGCTCAGCCAAATCGCAGCAATAGGAGGGACAAGGGCTTAGGTTGTATATCCCGTTTGATAGCAGAACACATAATGAATGCTAACAGCGCAGAAAGACAAAACGATTTTACACAATTGCATAATGATATACTCTTATTTCAATCGGCCCTGTGGCAAGCTTCAATGAATTGGGTCCAATACCTTTATTATGCTGCATTGTCCCCAAAAACACACTCTAATTTACGGTATCCAGTTAATATGTCGAATTTTTTTTATTTTTTTAATTACATTTTTTGGGGGCTTTCGCAAGTAAAGTGTGCAGGTCTCGTATTTGCAATACCCACCATTGATGTTCCACAATCGTCCTCCATTCCTTTTTACTAGCCTATTCCTTGAACATTTCATTGCTACTTCATATTTCATTCATTTCGTGAGATTTTCATTTGTTCATTTTCGATTTCTTTTGTTCATAAATACAAAAATATGGCATTGTTTGTAAAACAAAATGCTACCGTGCCTTCTCATCTGCATTGCATTGATGTTTCCCTCCACTGGACCCCTGAAAAGAGCCACATTACGAGTGTGTTTGTAGTTACAGGGAAATGACTAACAAATGTGCTTACTAGGCCAGCCACTCAGCCCCGTGAATTCACCCAGGGGTTACAAGTGGGGGTGACGATGGTGTGAGTTCCCATTTGGGGGTACATATTTTATTGGAAGGAAAAGTGGAGTATTTACCTCCATCTTTGAGCTAGAGGTAAATATTCCACCTCATTCACAATTCAGTGGTACACTACATTTGGGGCGATTATGTTACCAACCAAAAAAAGTAGTGGTGATGGAATTATCACCAAACATGCATAGCACAGGCAAACTCACAATGAAGCCTAAAGTGCACATCGTTGTTATCGAACCTATGAGTACAATAATACACACAGTATTTACAACATGGCTTTTTTTCTACCAGATCATTAAATAACAAGAGCGCTGACAAGTGCAGTTGGGGAGCAGTTGCCATTGTCTTTTTTGTTGGTGTCCGGTACCCTGCTGCAGCGTTTCTTTTGTTTCCACACAGAAGAGCAGGGGCTCCCACAACAAAACCCCCCTGCAATCTAGCATTAGCGAAGCGTCGTTGAGGAGCAGCCTGGGAGCAGTCGGGAGCTGAGGAGCGCGACGGGCAGCCACAGATACGGCGACATGAACAGTATCATTGTAGGAGCTCAGGAGCTCTGGCGACAAGTCCAAGTAGGAGGAGCCCTTTAAAACCACATCTGGGTGTGCTCTATTCCTATTCCATTACGGATCAACAGACTGTTGTTAGCTGACTAGTGGTGCAAAAGTGTATTTTTTCGATGGTCCCCCTGGGTCTCATGAGAACCTTTACATAATTAAGTAGAGAACAAAACAACGAGGGGTGTTACCAGAGATAGGATTGCAGATAGGATTGCATTCTCCCTGTAAACAGTGGACTCTTGCCCTCAGTTGTGGATTGCTGGCTAGTACTACTATGATATGATATGATATGGTATTTGTAACGCGCCTATACACAGGTGTTTCAAGGCGCGACGAGGCAGGGAGGGGAGGAACAAGGGGAGACAAAACAAACGATCCTACTAGGCCAGGTGTCATTCAGATCGCGCAAGTGCAGGGGTGGGGGAGGGGGGAAAAGTGCAAGGGGAAGGGGAGGGGGGGAAGTGCAGTAAAGGTAAGTGGCGTAAGTAATAAATAAAAAAGGGCCAGCTAGTGGCAAGTGCAAGGTAAGTGCAGAACAAGTGCAGGGGAAGGGGGGGGGCTGTAGGGATACAGAGACAGTCCCGTAGTGCAGAGGGGTTCCAGGGGATCAGTGACTGGGACCAGGACCGAAGGCAGTTTAGAGTGGTCCAGTTGCAGGATCAGTGCAGTTTAGTGAAGAATTAATTAGCTGTTCAGCAGGGGAGAGGGAGAGAGAAAGCAGAAGCAAAGAGGAAGGTTTTGAGGTGCTTCCGGAACCGGAGGTGATTCTCCTCAAGTTTCAGGGAGGCAGGAAGGCTGTTCCAGAGGGAGACCCCTGCCGCGGAGAGAGATCTACCCCCAGCTCGTTGCTTGGAGAAGCGGCTGACCATGAGGGAGTTGGAGGCGGATGAGCGAAGGGCTCGGGGAGGAAGATATTTGGGAAGAGAGAGTTGAAGGTATTTAGGACCCAGGCCCCAGAAGGCCTTGTGGACAATGCAGAGGGTTTTGAACTTTATCCTCGCAGCCACTGGGAGCCAGTGTAGAGATTTCAGTCCTGGAGAGATACGGTCCCTGGGCTTGAGGCCAAGGACAAGTCTCGCAGTTCTGTTGGCTATGGCTATTCAGCTTGCACCACCCACCAGAAATACTGGGGTAAAGACTCAGCAGTCTGGTGTGGTGGAGCGGTGAGCAAAGCATTTAACTAAATGGCATATAAATACCTAAAAAGATTAAAACATCTAAAATTACTCAACCGGTGACTCTGAGAAGTGATCGTCGCCTATCAGGTAAGCGTCCCCTCACCCCGCAGAGAGAAAAATCAAAACTGATCTCATCCCCTTGCTGAAAAAGTGACAAACGTGAGAGAGGTGGTTCCTCCGACCCAATGCAAGCAAAGATAGAGGCTTTTTTCGGGTCAAGTGTAGCCAAGAAAAGCAACGTGAGAGATGAGCACCTGAAAGGGGTGAAAGAGACAATGAAGGTGGAGGCCTCCCTGGAGGAGATCTCAATTGACAACAACGGCTCGCTGCTAAAGTTAGGCAAAGTTATTCAAAGAAACTCTATGGTTCCTGAAGACTTTGCATATGCCAAAAATCTGTCCTCAACCCTGTCTCAGTCCCCAGATTTGTAAAAACTCCTCACTACCTATAATTCGTCTACTAGCGAAAGTGACATAGCGGCAGAATTAGTGCCGGAGGTCTCGATGCTTTCTCAGTCTTCTCATGAAGTTTTTCCCTGTTGGAGGCGCAACTGTGGAAATAACACAGACCATAATTCACGCAGTTCTAAGCCTTTGCTCTGAACTTGGCGGAGGAACATTGTGGCAAGAATGGTAGATTGTATACTGTTGTCTGGCCAAGACCCGGTAGTGACCGGAACTACATACCAGTCCCAGGTCATGACAAAACAACTGGTCAGTGGCACGGTACGGCCGGATAACCCATTACACCACAGTAAGAATAGAAATCAACCATTGAAAGGGAACAAGATGTCTAACTTGGGGGAGGGAAACATTCACCCCCCCCCTCAACTGGCTCATCTCTGGGGAGGGCGATGTAGTGGCGGTCTCAGAGAGTGATACCCTAGAGGCACTTTGTGCTGAAATCTCTCTTTTGGAAAGTACCCCCTCCCTCCTAAGAGATCCCTAACCAAACGCCAGATACCAACAAGAAAGAAACTGCAGAATTGACATTGCAGTAAAATTCAGAAACTACTGTAAAAGCTGGAGCAGATAAGGAGCCAAAAAAGATGAAGGGAAAAAAGACAGTAAGTAGGCAGATGTGGCATGGCTCAGTCAGGAGGGTAAAATTACAGGGCCCACTGGACAACTGAATGGATTCTGCCAAGGGGACTGGTAAGCCAACTTTTCCCAGCCAAGATGCCTGCTCATCTCCATCAAAGCAGATGTCGACAGGACGAGAACCAGGCTGTTCTGCAATAGTATGGCATACTATACCCTCATGACAAAGGGGGCGGCACACTCAGAGTCAACCCATGGTATTACCTCCACAGAAATGGAGGGAAGGGGTGAGACTGGGGATACAACAAGGAAAACTTGCTGAAACCCTCGCAGGCACTACCTTTAGCCAAGACAAGACATGGGAACCAGGCCCCACTGGCCCAATTAGGCCTAGGGAAGCGTAGAGTGTAGGATATGTACCCCCCATTCACATGCCATAATGTTAAACAGGTATAGAGGTGAGTATTACAGAGAATTATACTATGTCAAATTTCTGGAGATTAATCCCACCTCATCTAGTCCATTTCTCAAACGTTCTTGGCTTTCAGAACTGTTAAATCTGGTACCAGATTTAAAAAACTATCATGTCAAAGTACACAGGGAAGATAGAGCTCCCACATTATGACAGTAGAGCTAGCTGGGTATTGGTTAGATTCGATGGCTCCTTTGTGGTAGAAAATGTTTGTAAAAATGCCTTAGCTTTCAAGGAATTCGGGTTTGAGACCTTGGTGTTCCATCCACATGTACGAACCCCCCTCCCTCTGGTACCATCCTTAGATAATCAGAAGTTGACATTATGGGAAACAAGTGAGGATAGACAAGGAAATGGGAGGCCGTTGGGGCACTGGTCTCCAATCAAACACAAGTCTGACCCCTGGAGGGGGCAGATGACTGGTAGCTAATCTCCTGGAATGCCAGCAGTTTTCCGCTACTTCCTTAACTATCCGCTGGCACCAGAAATGATTAGGAGGACAGAGCTACTTTGTCTCCAGGAAACCTGGCCGATGACTCGTTTCGAAATGGATGGCTACACAATCTTATGTAATTTATCTAACCACCCTGAGAGGGGTCACCCTAGGGGAGGATTGTGAATGAGGGCAAAAACGTACTTGAACCTAGTAGAATTTCCGATTGCGATTCCCCATAGCAATTTAATATGTGGTCACTCAACTTATCTGTTGCCGGGAATTGGACCCACATTGGTGACCACATTATATGGCCCCCACGTGTGGGGAGCTAACAAAGTGTCTGAGAGAAGTTTTTTGCTGAGTTTTGTAATATACGGTGGATTATTGATTCCCAGGTCCTCAAAATGTTGTGCCACCATATTCCCAAGTCCCTGATACCAGTTACTTTTCTTAAAACGGTTAGAGCGTGGGATAGTGAGGCTCAGCAACGTCAGCTCCCTTGAATCACTAGGCTGGGTTTTTACCCACAGTTTACAGGCTGCTACCTTCCAGAGAGAGGCAAGGGAAGTGAGCCCTAGTTCAAGGTGTACGGCTTCAACCAGGACACTAGATGGAAGTACGAATCAATAATCCACCGTTAGCATGGTTAGCCCTCCATTTGTCAAAATTGGAGTATAAAAACGGATATCATGACATCTCGCAAGGGGTGAACTACTTGGCTACCCTGCAAAGGTATGTAACTTTCTCTCGGCAATCATTTGATAGGGCTCGCCTTCGTCCTATATTACAAAACTCAGCACTCCTGCTCTAACGCATTTTACCCTCTCATTGGGCCTCATTACGACCCCGGCGCTAAACCATGGTGCTATTAGCACCATGGTCCATGCCGGGGTCCGCCATGGTGAATGGCGGAATTACCGCCACATTCCAAGGTTGGCGGGGCAGTAATTCCCCATTCACCATGGGCCCTTCCCCATTCCCATTTTTGCCCCATAGGGCTCAATGAGAATGGGGAAGGTGCTAAGTACGGTGCCGCAAATTGCGGCACCGTACTTAGCACCAAGGTCCCTTTGCGGCACCCTACTTTAACGACTGGTAAAACCAGCCGTTAAGGTCGGGTCCCGCAAAGGTACCTCGTAATCAGGCGTTAAGGGTTTAACGGCGCCGACACCTTTTACCGCGCCGTTCAACCCTTAACGGCAGGGTCGTAATGAGGCCCATTGTGTTTAAACTTTCTTCCTCTATTGGAAAATACTGGGGCATGGGAGGGGATCCCTCGGGTCGATAGGCGGTGCCAGCTGTGTTCCGAACAAGTGGAATCCCAGAGGCACATACTAACGAATTGTGCGGCACTTGCGAGGCATACACTAATTTAAGGATGCAGAAAGCAGATCAATTTTGGAACATTATTTTTGGAACAGAATCGCTTGTGTCAGTAGCTGCATTCCATATCTGGTTGCAGGCCTTGTAAAGGTGGAAAGTGGCAACAGAGACTCAATCTAATGCTAGATAAACTGGGAGAGCAGGCGGTTACATGATACGTGGCTAATTGCCCCTAGATTTGAAGTATGAATGTTATGCACTAGTGACATTTTTATGATTTTAATGTATTTAGTGAAGTATATGTTTGGAATATTATTGAATTTTGTATACATTTTAAAGTGTAAAAGGTCGACAATGTTCTTCCAAAAAGCACTAATAAAAAGAAAAATAAACAAATAAACAACAATGATGAATAAACCTCTTTCAGATTTGTTAAAAGCCACCTTCTAAATGTGCTGACCTTCATGAATGGGAGTACTTCACCTGGAATCACTACATTTGCTAGCAAACGTACAAGTTTAGACCATCCACCATATTAAGTAACATATGCAATAAGTATTCATTTAGGTCACCTCATCGTTCCCCTTTATACTTTCCCTCTTTCCTCTATTCTCTCCTCTTGTGAGTTATCTTCTCTATTCTATGCTGAGCATTCTCAGATTTGAATTTCCTTTTCAGCCTTCTCTGACACCTTGCATGCCACTATCGCTGCCTGTTGCCTTGCAATCCAATTTTGGATTCAGACTAATTTCTTACATTGCAATGTTTAAACATTGAGATTGTTTTCCCCTGCTTCTTCTGTACCGACTCGCCCCTGTTCCACTGCCCTCTATTTTATTTACCACACTGATCTTCCTCTGTTGCCTTCAGCACACAACGTAGTTGTTTTCCTTTCCTTTACACATCACCAACACAGCTCACTCTTGCCATTATCAGCTTTACAACAGTTGTAAAGGGGGCCCCCTTTCCATGGATGTCATTTAAGGGTTGCCACGGGTTACAAGAGTGACCACTGCTTGTTAGTTTGCTACTCCTACCAATCCCTTGTGACCCCAGTGGCAATCCACCAATCAGTTTGCTCTCAGGAGGGCTAGAGCGAGACAAGGATGTTGGGCCATGCTTAGGCTCCATTTTGTTTCTCACTCTTCGTGCAGGAGCATCCTAGTCTCTGTGCCACCATGAAGTAAATTAACTTAGCATGGAATTGGGACAAGGGTGGGTCTGTGGTGGGAGAGCGTGAGTTGGTGGGTGTCCGGACCGTCCATGCTGCATGCAGTGCAGCACAACAATGATGCGACCGGGCCACAGACAGGTCCTGGGCCAAGGCCTGACACATGCAGCAGCAGGGTCTGGCTGTTACGTGTCACCATCGTAGTTGGACCAGCAAGGGAGAGGCAGGCGCAGGCAATTGCGGGCAAGGCTTATTGGAGTAAAGGGAAATGCATGTTTCAAGAGGCAGAAGCATCATGCCTCATACTGTGAGGATTGGGACAAGCAGGTAATGCGCTGCTGTGAAACATGGAGGACGCAGAGTTTCAAATTCTGAATTCTAGCAAAATAAAAAGTATTTAAAACAACGTGAAAGCAAATTAAACAAAAAAACACACTACCGGAAGGAGCCAGGTTTGTTTTGTAACTGGGTGCGTGATGGGGGCGGGGTGCTTCATTGCCATGCACGATCGCACCGGTTTCGGTACAGTTCCGAAGGGAGACCCATTTGCCACCAAATTTCCGTGGCTTTTCCACTCGCAGTTACAAAAGCACCAAGAACCAGTGGCAAATAAAGCGTTATTAAGCATTTAGGTTTCCAGGCCTATATACACTAAGTAGCAGCTTGCTGAAATCCAAGAATCTGAAAGAAAGGAGAGCTGGTCCCTCTGCCAGCCACCATGTCTGGCCTGGATTGTGCCTAGCTGCTTCTGCCACTCCCCGGACGAGATTTTGAAATGAGTCTTACAGTCGAACCACCCCTGGGTCAGTTCAAGTGCAATTAGTACCCGGCTGCTCTGAATGAACACCAATTGCTAAAACCACCTAACTCGCACTGCCTGAAAGACAACTAAATCTCAATAACGATATCCGAGGAAAGCAGTGGTTGCAACGGTTCGGCACCCCAGATGATTGCTACTGAATCTGATTTGCATGTGCTTGGGCCTGCACAGGTGCACGGCCCTTTAAATTGGTAAAATGATGGCGGAAACACAGTGTGGGAAAAATGATTGAGGAAGCTGAGCACATCACCATGTTGCCAGGGCTTTGAGGCAGCAAGCGCCAATTTACTCCATGAAACTCTGCTGGAGGAGAAAGTACTGACATTGTACCAGAACCCTGATGTGGGTACATGGAGAGGAAAAGGGAAGTTGGTTCAGCAGTCGCAGAAAAGCCAATGAATAATGTGGAGTATCGTAGAGCCATGCACAGGTCCAAGTGAAAAGCTGTAACACAGGGTTAGATTGGCCTAACACACTCAGGGTGCGATTCTCATCAAGGTATTGAGTAGCAAAAAAGTTGCATAAAGCGTTAGCAGCCTTTTTTTCGCTACTTAACACCGATTCTGAAAGTGGTGCATTCTTTCGAAGTCGGAATGAATGCGCCACTTTCGGAATATGGGTGCCGGCAAATAGGAAGGGCTGAAAACCGCCCTAGCAACCGGCACTTTCGTTGTGTGGCATTTTGCATGCTTATTCTTGTGGCACTCCTCCACTTACGTAACTGCATGAAATTGGCGCCGAAGTATGACTCCAAATTGATGTCGTTCTTGTGGAGGAGTGCCACAAGAAACATTGATTATTTGGTGAAGAGATTGCAGGCATTAGCTGTATTGCCATTTTGGGCGATGATGATGGCTGTGCTCAGATTACACGGCTCTCTGATGCCTCCAAAGCGTCGGCTTGCACGGAGTTGTAAAAATAATATGGCTTTGCATTACTTCATGGAAGGTTTTTTATGACCTTCATGTGCTTCCCATGAACCTTAGTGTCAGCTTCAAGAAAGCACAAGACTGTTTGTTATGATCTCGACAGCACTTTCGTCAAATTATGAATCCCTCATTATTTCCCGAAAGTGCTGCCGAGATTCTGCAATCCGCCCGCTCTCGAAAGAAACAGGTGGATTGCAACCAGGGCACTGTCCTGCTCTGCAATTATGCCCAGGGCCACTTGAGAATACTCGTGGTGCTTGGGCTTCAAGAAAAGGCGCAATGAGGCGTGCTATTTAGCACGCTCAATGCGCCTACTTAAGAATCAGGCCCTCAGGGCTCGATTCTCATCAAGGTGTTAAGTAGCAAAAAGGTCACATAAAGTGTTAGCATTCTTTTCTCTACTTAACACCTATTTTGTAGGTGGCGCATTCGTCCGAATGAATCCGCCACTTTCGGAATCAGAGTGCTAGTTGCTAGGAACGGCTGAAAACCGACCTAGCAACCGGCAGTTTCGTTATGTGGCATTTTGCATGCCTATTCCTGTGGCACTCCTCCACTTTCGGAACAGCCTGAAATTGGCACCCTAGTACGGTACAAATTGGTCTCGTTCTTGTGGAGGAGTGCCACACCAATCACTGCTTTTTGGGTGAAGAGATTGCAGGCATTAGTTTGAGCGATGATGATGGCTGTGCTCAGATAACACGGCTCTCTGATGCCCCCAAGCACCCACTCACAAAGAGACACTCCTTGCTCAATGTTGTAAAAGTAATATGGCTTTGCATTACTTCATGGAAGGTTTTTTTATGACCTTGGGCATGCTTCCCGTGTGCATAAATTGGCATGGTGTTGTCATTGACGGAGTTTGCTCGGCAGCACTTTCGTAAAATTACGAATCCCTCGTTATTTCATGAAAGTGCTGCTGAGATTCTGCAATCCACCTGTTCTCGAAAGAAATAGGTGGATTGCAGCCACGGCACTGTCATGCTCTGCGATGACGCTGAGGCCAACATGAGAATACTCGTGGTGCCTGGGCGTCAAGAAAAGGCGCAGTGAAGCATGCTATTTAGCAGGTGCACTGAGCCTACATAAGAATCGGGGCCCTCAGACAAGGAAAGTATGCCCAATCTAGAGAAAGGTTGAGTGGTGAGAGGTGACCTGAGAAGGCCGCAAAATCATGGGCTGACAAGTGAGCAACACAACATGGAAAGGTGTGAAAACGAGCAACCCCAAGGAAAGCACCAGAGAGGACAATCAAACAAAGCTGAAAGGTATGGTTCTATAAAGCACATTATTGATTCACAGAACGTTTTCCTATGGCATTGCACCATTATAAAACACTTCCATGAATCAGGCCCTATTCAGCCGAAGCCGAATAGTGGCTACATACATCATGTTACATGTTTAAAAACCAATGAAATCACGATTTTAATATGTGCTCACATGTTCACATATTTGTCTTTATTTTAATGTATTTTATTTTCCTTGTTTGAAAATGAAAAGAGAGAGGAGGGCACCACTTGAAAATTAAAATTTAGGATTATTGCATCAAATATCCTAGAGATCCAAAGGTGTGTTTCAAAATATTTTCGCCTGGAGCTGCCAATCCATAAATGGTCCTGTAGCACTAGGACCTATTCAAACATATAATCTCCAAAAAACAAAGTGACTCCACTTTGCTAGAAAAGGCGCTTCACAGTTAGCCCCAATAAGGTTGCTCATATATAGTCTACTGTAAAAAGTATCCAAATGTTATTCCAAAGAAGTTCTGAAAGTCATGAGTTTTCATAACAGAAAATGTTTAATGCACATTTCTGAAATGTTTTCTGGTAAAGTTCATCTGTGTGAATTACACATTGAGTATTCATCTGAAATTGCCCATAATACTGTGGTGCCAATGCATTTCGGATAAAACCTTCATCAGGGCGGTATTATTGCAATAAATTATATCTCATAACTGTTGTTCTAACAATGTTCACAAGATGCATTGCAAAACATGCATAGCAAATATTATCAAAAATGTTTATGAAAGCACATACCCATTTGTGAACAACATCCGTTTTGGTAGAAAATAAAAAGGAAACAAGAAACAAAAAGCATTTCAATTAGTTTGCTGCAATGGTTATGCATCTTCTATCAGTGTATACGCCATGAAGGCAAGTCATACCTTAATCAAGTCAAAGAGCGCATGGATCATATCGTTGTGCGTGAGCACAACTGGAGGATCTACAAAAAATAGAAGTTAAGTATCACTGTGAGTAATCCTCGCAAAATATGCAGAGGGTAGAGCTTCAGTATAGCTGGATGTAACCGTGCTTACCCGGCAGCTTGTAAGACGTGTCAGCCGTGTGTGCAGCTTCCAACGCGCTCGCGGTGGAAATGACTTTGTTTTAAATGTAACCATGGAGACGGGGCGAGGCGTCGTGGTCTATGCAGAGCACGTACGCCTCGCGGCCCACCCCCTGGCGCAAGCCATGGGGCGGGGATGTCTCCATGGTGATGGACACTCGGAATGTGTCTGAACGTGATTGCAGTGCATGTGCGAACTTAAAGGACAAAAGCACATTTCGAAAAGTTGCACGTTGCAAAGAGAAGCGCATATGGATGTAATACAGTATGTGAGCTAATGTTGGTATTGCTTTACCGATGCGATCTAGTAATGCACAGTAGCGCCAGTGCTGCCTATTTGACAGAGATCGCGTTAGGTATAGTGAAAGTTACTAGAAGATGTACGGTTGCCTGACAAAAATCATGTTAGGTCTAATGAGTGTTAAAAAAAAGGGGATTGCGGATGTCTATAGGTTCACATAACTATTAGTTGTGGTGTCCAGTCAATTGGTCGACAGCAAACTGGTCGACAGGACATTTGGTCGACACCATTTGGTCGAATGCCAAATGGTCGAATTTTTTTTTTTTTATATATATATATGTGTTTTGTGGGTTTTCGTGTGTCGAAAAAAAAAAAATAGAAAAAAAAGGGGGTTGGGGGGGGGGACCCCCCAAAAAAAAAAAAAAAAAAAGTGTAAAAAAAAAAAAAAAAAAATTCGACCATTTGGCATTCGACCAAATGGTGTCGACCAATTGTCCTGTCGACCAAATTTTTTCGACCAATTGACTGGGAACCATTAGTTGTAATGCAGATTAGTACATAGGGTCCAAAGTAGACTTATGAAGGGTATGTCACTGTGAAACATGTTCGTATGTAAACAAGTCAGATCTGGATAAGCAAAATAACGAAAAGATACTAAAGCTATAAGCTGAACGTGAGACCGACAAGGTCAACTTTAAATTCAAGATCTATAGGAAAAAATATATATAAAGAAACATGCTGTGTTCGATGGGCTCCACCACTAAAAGGGAGGCAGCAAGGTTAAATCTAAGAGTGAAGAAATTGCAACAAAGTATTTGTAAATACACTCAAGTCTTATAGTAGGAAGCCATAGAGACAAGGAGCAGAGGGTCCACATTTACATGTAAAAAATCAAAATCTGGTAACATCTGTTGGTTCGGTTTCTCCAATTTGTACTACAAAAAGCACATGTAGTTTATTTCTTCATTCAGCCCCTTTGGAGTAAGGGAGCTAAGACGGTCAATCCAAAAGGTTTCTCTTTGGTCCATCTTCCTTTGAAAATTCTCATGGGTATCTCTTCTGAAGACCACTTCCAGAATTACAAATGGATTTGGGCTAGGTTGTGTTTTCTCCCATCCCAATGTCTTGATACCGCTGAATTAGCATTGTGGTTCCGTATGCATGATCTATGCTCATTCCATCTAGTCTTGGCTATTCTGAGTGTCTGACCCACATAGTGCAAACCACATGGGTATTTTATGGCATAGATTACGTTGTGAGAGTCACATGTAGCAAAGTTCTTAAGTTTGATTGTCTCCCCTGCATAGGGATTCTTAATCGTCTCTCCTTTTATGACATAGCCACAATTGCTGCAATTCAAGCAAGGGAATGTACCGATCTTAGATGTGAGTTTCTTTTTCAGGGCTGGTTTTGTTTGAACTAATCTGTCCTTTAAATTCTGACTCTGCTGGTAAGCGAATGTGGGAGCTTCTTTAAACAAGTGTTCCACTCGATGTTCGCATAGGAGTGTGTTCCAATGTTTTTTGATGATGCACTTAGTGCGATTGCTTTGACAAGAGTATTTGGACACAAAGACGAGTGGTGGAGCCTGTTCTTGTTTGGTATTGACCTTAAGTAAATCTTCTCTGCTCTGGGTGGCTACACGAGATTGAGCTGTGGTTATTTCTTCCTCTGAATATCCTCTGTCCAAGAACTTTTTGCCCATTTCTCGGATAGCCATTTGATAATCTTCTGGGTCACTTACCAGTCTTTTTACCCTCAACATTTGACTATATGGAAGGTTTTTTATGAGGCTCGGTTGATGGAAGCTGAGGCGTTGTAGGAGGTTATTCCGATCTGTTGGTTTCCGAAAGATAGTGGTTTGATATCCCAAGGTGGTAATCTTGATGTCTACATCCAAGAAATGGATATTTGTAAGCGAGTATTCATGAGTGAATTGTATACGGTTATCTATGCTATTCAAATATGCAAAGAAATTAAGCAACTCTTCCTCTGTGTCTTTCCATATTCCAAATATATCATCGATATATCTTATCCAAAGGCCCAATTTCGAATGCCAATGTTCATTTTGTAGTATTTTTTCTGATTCAAATTTGTGCATGAAAGAATTAGCATAGGAGGAAGCCATGGTGGCTCCCATAGCTGTCCCAGCAACTTGGAGGTAGTAATCATCTTTATATCTGAAGTAAGAGTTATTACTAATGAACTCAAGAAGTACCATTATGAACTCCTTTTGGGCTGGTATCTCTTCTGCATTGAGTAACATCCACTCCACCGCCTCACCCCCTAAATCGTGGGGGATCGATGTGTAAAGACCATTGACGTCGATTGTGAAACAGATATAATTGCAATTGAATGTAGTAGAATTCAATAATTGTAGGAAATGGGTGGAATCCTTGATTTATAGTTTTTTGAATTAGTGGTTGCAAAAAATAATCCACATATTTACCTAAAGGTTCTAGTATACTGTTCATCCCTGCCATAATGGGTCTCCCAGGGGGATTTAATGGATCTTTATGCACCTTAGGAAGCGTGTAAAAGTGTGGTATTCTGGGGTGTGGATTAGTCAGAAATTTCTTGGTATGGTGATTGACCTTGTCGGTCTCACGTTCAGTTTATAGCTTTAGTATCTTTTCGTTATTTTGCTTATCCAGATCCGACTTGTTTACATACGAACATGTTTCACAGTGACATACCCTTCATAAGTCTACTTTGGACCCTATGTACTAATCTGCATTACAACTAATAGTTATGTGAACCTATAGACATCCGCAATCCCATTTTTTTTTTAACACTCATTAGACCTAACGTGATTTTTGTCAGGCAACCGTACATCTTCTAGTAACTTTCACTATACCTAACGCGATCACTGTCAAATTGTAACGCTCACCTGATTCCCACGGAGGCGCTGACCCAAACTGGACTGCTACAGTTGCTTCTATGACTATGATGAGGCGTAGAACTCGGAAGACGCTCTGGGCAGGACCTCCGAATATTGACTGTCTGGCTTGTAAGGTGAGTTTTCTGCAGGTGGAAGAAAAAGGGGTAATTACAAGCTGGTTGGATAAGTTCTCCCACCAATCTTCTGCTTTTCCCACTTCTTGGTTCTCGACTGGTCTCCACGAACTCTCACCTTTGGTTTAGTAAAGCCGAGCTCTCCATCCTGCTTCTGGTGCAGGGGCGCATGGAATCCAGTTACGTCACTGGATGATTTCAGTGTTTAGGCTCAGTGTCCTTTTGTAACGCTCACCTGATTCTCGCAGAGGCGCCGGTCTTGACTGGGCGACTACCGTATCTTCAAAGGTGATGTGTAACACACGGTTGGCTCTTTGGGCTGGACCTCTGTGCACTGTATGCCGACTCGAAGAGTAAGATGTCTGCAGATAGAAAATATGGGATTAATGAACTGGGGTTATTGGGTGTCCCTCTCTCCTTTCTTTTCTCCTCTCCTGTAGAACCCCAAAGGTTAACGCTCTCACCTTAGATAAGTGAAAGCCGAGCTCTCCATCTGCCTCGGGGCAGGGTGCCGTAACCAGTTTCTTCACTGGATGGGTTGCGCAGGCCTCTTGACTTCAGAGGACTGCTGTCCGTCGTTTACTTCACGAACGGTGAGTTCCGAGTATTTCAAATGTCTTTAAAAGTCTTTTGTAATGATGTCTCTTATTTTGCAGGGTTCCGGCGATGGCGGTTGACGGGCTGAAGTGAGTTGAGGATGGACCCGTATGCGGAATAGAAGCGCCTCGAAGCGCGTAAGTAAGCGCTTGTTGCTTGCTTCACGATGCGCACTAACTGTCCTTTAATTTTGCAGGTACCAGTTCAGAGCTGCTGAAGGATGCCGGAATACCCACTGGGTTCGGCGTGGATGGAGTAATGGCACGTGAGTATTTAAAGTTACCCAATGTCTTTTAACGCACCTTCTTTTGTCATTCAGATGCGGGATGCAGCGCCGAAGGCCTCCGGAGCGTGCGAGGAGTTGGTAAGCTTTTGTCTTTCAGATGCCGGAATGCAGTGCGAAGACCTCCGGAGCACGTGAAGAGTAGGTAAGCCTTTGTCTTTCAGATGCCGGCATGCAGCGCGAGGCGTTGGTGACAGCCGATGGACCAGGTAAGAGATGCGCTGTCACTGAAGACCGTAGTGCTAACCTGTTCTTTCTTGTCTTTATGGATGTTGCTGAAGACTGGATTCAGGATGGTAAGCCTTTTTCCTTTAGGCCCAGGATCAGATGCAGAAGACACGATGAGCGTTCTGCTGCAGAGGATGCAGAATAACGCAAAGCAAGATTCATCCATCGGGTGTGGTTTAAATAGCCTCCTGTAGTGCTTAGGTGTCTTCTTCCACAGCCTCGCCTAGGTAAGAAAAGAGTTCCTGCTTTCCAGAAGAGTTCCAGTGTTCTGAACCTAGGGATTGGCTCCTGCCCCACCCAACAGGAAAAGTAGTCCCAAACAGAAGAGGATCAGAGGCTCATACTGGCAGGTCAGTAAGCAGCATGGTCTGCTGCAGTTAAGTCCACCCAAGCATTATGAGCCCGGTGCTTGCAGCGCTGGGACTGGGCATATTTATGAGCCTGGCGCCACTGGCGCCAGGACAGGGTCCAAAAGATCCCAATTGGGACTGATTGGCACTCGGAACCTGGGTTATGGGTCTGCTTCCAAGGGAGTTGGGTAAGTCCTGACCTTTTGGAAGCAGAGATCATGACAGTACCCCCCCTCAAGGCCCCTCCCAAACCGGGCTTCCCCGGGGGTTTGGGCTTGTCAGGAAATGTTCGATGAAATCTTTTGATTAGACGAGGAGCGTGGACATATTCTGCAGGTTCCCAGGATCTTTCTTGGGGGCCGTAGCCTTTCCAGTCAATTAGGTAAAATAGCTTAGATTTGGAGATCTTGGAGTCCAGGATGCTTTTGACTTCAAACTCGAGTTCTCCATCAACTAGGATAGGTTTTGGAGATTTACTTAGTCAGGTTTGAGGTTGCACAGGTTTTAAAAGAGAGACGTGGAAGACCGGATGTATCTTCATGTGAGGGGGCAAGTCCAACTTGACCGCTACTGGGTTTACTATGGTAGTGATGGAATAGGGACCAAGGTATCTTGGGTTGAAAGTGCGTGGTCCTTTTAGAGGTAGATATTTGGTGGATAACCAGACTTGATCTCCTACTTGATATTGGGGGGCTTCCTTCCGATGTTGATCTTCTCCTTTCTTGTATTGTTCCTTAGCCCTTTGAAGGTGAGAAACGGCTTCCTTAAAAGCTTGGGTGATTGTAGAGTGCAGGTAGTCTACTGCTGGTGTTCCAAGATCTTGGGGTGGATCCAACTCTGAGGTTCGAGGGTGACAGCCGTATAAAAGAAAAAACGGGGTTTTCCCAGTTCCTGAGTGGGCAGAGTTGTTGTAGGCATATTCGGCTATCCAAAGGATATCTTTCCAAGTTTTTTTCAGTTTGTTGCAGCATGCAGCGTAAATACTGTTCCAGAGTTTGATTGGTCCTCTCGGTTTGTCCGTCGGTTTGAGGGTGGTGACTGGTCGATAATCTCACATCAATTTGAGCCGACCGACAACAACTTCGCCAAAAATGAGAAATAAATTGACTACCTCGATCCGAAATTAGCACTGAAGGAAAACCGTGCAGTCGGACGATTTTTTCGAGAAATTCTCGGGCCAGAGTTGTTGCTGTTGGCAAGCCTTTGAGTGGAATGAAATGCGCCATCTTGGAGAATAAGTCCACGATTACCAGGATCGTATTGTATCCGGAGCATGGAGGTAGATCGGTGATGAAGTCCATAGAAAGCGTATGCCAAGGGCGAGGTGGGATGTCAATAGGGCGTAAGAGGCCGGCTGGTCTTTCCTTTTGACTCTTGTTTTGGGCGCATACTCCACAGGACATTATAAAGTCTCTGATATCTTTTTTCCAAGACGGCCACCAGAAGTAGCGCTTGATCTTTTCTGAGGTTTTGGCCATACCGGGATGTCCTTCCATTAGAGACTCGTGATAACAAGAGATTATCTTTTTCTGTAAATCTGTGCTGGGCAGGTATAATCGTTCTTGGAAATACAATAAGTTGTCCTTTACTGCAAAGTCCTTTCCCTGCAGATGCCAATTCTGTATTTCTGCTGGAGTTACAAGTTGCCTGGCTTTATCCTTAATTTCCTCTATGGATTGTGTGGTTATTACACCCAGAATTCTTTGTTCGGGAATGATAGGTACAGGTTTAGGGTTGGTCATGTGTTCTTCCACTCCCATCCGAGAAAGGGCATCAGCTTTACTGTTTTTTGTGCCAGGTCGATAGGTAATTATGAAGTCAAACTCGGCAAAGAATAGTGCCCAACGGAGTTGTCTAGAGGATTGGGCTTTTGCGGTTTTCAAATATTGCAGGTTTCGGTGATCCGTAATCACAGTAACGGTGTGTCGGGCCCCCAGAAGATAATGCCGCCAAGCCTTAAAGGCAGACTTGATAGCCAGAAGTTCCTTATCAGTAATAGTGTAATTGATCTCAGGAGGCGAGAATTTGCGGGACCAGAATGCCACGGGATGTAACTGATTGGTTACTGGGTCCTTCTGTGATAGAACTGCCCCCATGGCAAGGCTTGAAGCATCGGTTTCAACGATGTAGGGGAGTTCGGGGCGAGGATGTTTTAGAATTGGTGCAGAGATAAATTTTGTCTTCAAATTCTGGAAAGCTTGTTCCGCCTCGGTAGACCATTCAAAACGTTTGTTTTTCTTTAACAAGGCGGTGATGGGCTGGACTATTCGAGAGAATTCGGGGATAAACCTGCGGTAAAAGTTGGCGAAGCCTAACATGCTTTGAACACCTTTTACGGAGGATGATGATGGCCATTTGAGAATTGCATCAACCTTCCTTGAATCCATACGCACTCCGCTAGGTGATAATATGAATCCCAAGAATTCAACTTCAGTCACGTTGAAAACACATTTTTCCAACTTAGCGAAAAGTTTGTGTTGACGCAACCTCTCGAGGACCATTTTCACGTGTTTCTGATGTTCAGATTCCGATGAAGAATAAACGATGATGTCGTCAATGTAAACGACAACACATACATCTATGAGCTCTCTGAGGACATCGTTCATAAAATATTGAAAGGCGGCCGGGGCATTGCAAAGTCCGAAGGGCATGACTTGATATTCAAATAGCCCATACTTGGTGCGGAAGGCCGTCTTCCATTCATCGCCCTCTTTTACTCGTACCAAGTGGTAGGCTCCTCTAAGATCCAGCTTTGTATATATGCATGCTCTTCTGACTTGGTCCAGGAGTTCAGGGATTAAAGGTAACGGATATTTATTCTTAACGGTGATCTGGTTCAGGGCGCGGTAATCTATACAAGTTCTAAGGTCCCCTTCTTTTTTTGGAACGAAGAACAAAGCTGAAGAAGCAGGGGACTTAGAAGGACGAATAAACCCATTCGCTAGGTATTGATCCAGGTATTGTCGGAGGTGAAAGTTCTCAGGCTCGGTGAGGGCATAAATTCTACTACAAGGAGGAGTAGATCCAGGTATCAGGTCTATCTGGCAGTCATAGTACCTATGAGGAGGTAGAGAGTTAGCCTGATCCTTCCGGAAAACATCTTGGAATTCTAGGTATTCGGGAGGTAACTGGGGAGTCTCCGGAGAAATTGCTGCTAGTGCAACACCAGGTGGAGGGTGACAAGTAGAGACACATTCTGGGAACTGAACCGTTCTTGCTCGCCAATCGATCCGAGGATTGTGTTTCTCTAACCAAGGTATCCCCAGAATAATCTGGAACTGAGGGGCCTTGATCACATCGAACACGATCTTCTCTTTTCCCGCTCCTTTTGTGTTAGTGGTCCTTTCAGGCCCCCTATTTGCATGGGTTCCCCGGAGTCTACTCCTTTGGAAGAAGTTGGTGGTTTGGAAAATACTCGAGCATCAAACTTGGAACGATCGGCCTTCCTGTTCTGCAGCCTGTGATCTATTTGAACGACTAAGTCTATATAGTCCGAACAGTCTTGTGGGGGATTCACTACTTGGGCTAAAACGTCTTTGAGCTCTCCACGTAGACCTCTATAAAACAGCGTAATCCTTTTGTCCTCAGGCCATTGAGTTTCCACTATTAGACTGTTGAAAGACGCAATATAAGCCAAAAGGTCTTGATTACCCTGTCGCAACGAAAAAAGCTCATTGTCCAAGGCCTGCCCCTGTGAATGTCTTGCGAACAGTTTTTCCATACTAAGCTGAAAGGCTTGAAAATCATGGAGAACCGGAACATCTTGATTAACTAGAGGGATCGACCAGTCTGCCGCATTGCCACTAAGGTACGAAAGCACAAAAGCTACTTTAGCTTGATCAGTTGGAAAGGCAGCTGGCCGGCATAAAAAATGCAACCGGCACTGATTGATAAATACTGCAAACCTCTTTGGGTCACCAGAAAATCGTTCGGGCGGAGCCAGAGGTACATTCCCAGGTAGGTTGATCTGCACTGGATTCATAGAGGATGTTGAAGGAAGATTTGCCCCTGATGCGGGTAACGGGGTCTGTCCGGCTTGTGACTGTAGCAATTGTCTAGCAAGATCGTCTGTTCGCTCCTTGGAAATAATTAGTTCCCTTCTTAGAGCATTTGTTTCCTGACGAGCTGCATGCACTTCTGCCCTTAGTTCCCCAAGTAACCGGGCTAGGTGGTCGGTATCCGAGGTTTCCATAGCGCCTGGGCGAGAGTTTTGCGGTTGGCTTTGCGTTCTGTAACGCTCACCTGATTCTCGCAGAGGCGCCGGTCTTGACTGGGTGACTACCGTATCTTCAAAGGTGATGTGTAACACACGGTTGGCTCTTTGGGCTGGACCTCTGTGCACGGTATGCCTGACTCGAAGAGTAAGATGTCTGCAGATAGAAAATATGGGATTAATGAACTGGGGTTATTGGGTGTCCCTCTCTCCTTTCTTTTCTCCTCTCCTGTAGAACCCCAAAGGTTAACGCTCTCACCTTAGATAAGTGAAAGCCGAGCTCTCCATCTGCCTCGGGGCAGGGTGCCGTAACCAGTTTCTTCACTGGATGGGTTGCGCAGGCCTCTTGACTTCAGAGGACTGCTGTCCGTCGTTTACTTCACGAACGGTGAGTTCCGAGTATTTCAAATGTCTTTAAAAGTCTTTTGTAATGATGTCTCTTATTTTGCAGGGTTCCGGCGATGGCGGTTGACGGGCTGAAGTGAGTTGAGGATGGACCCGTATGCGGAATAGAAGCGCCTCGAAGCGCGTAAGTAAGCGCTTGTTGCTTGCTTCACGATGCGCACTAACTGTCCTTTTATTTTGCAGGTACCAGTTCGGAGCTGCTGAAGGATGCCGGAATACCCACTGGGCTCGGCGTGGATGGAGTAATGGCACGTGAGTATTTAAAGTTACCCAATGTCTTTTAACGCACCTTCTTTTGGCTTTCAGATGCGGGATGCAGCGGCGAAGACCTCCGGAGCGTGCGAGGAGTTGGTAAGCTTTTGTCTTTCAGATGCCGGAATGCAGTGCGAAGACCTCCGGAGCACGTGAAGAGTAGGTAAGCCTTTGTCTTTCAGATGCTGGCATGCAGCGCGAGGCGTTGGTGACAGCCGATGGACCAGGTAAGAGATGCGCTGTCACTGAAGACCGTAGTGCTAACCTGTTCTTTCTTGTCTTTATAGATGTTGCTGAAGACTGGATTCAGGATGGTAAGCCTTTTTCCTTTAGGCCCAGGATCAGATGCAGAAGACACGATGAGCGTTCTGCTGCAGAGGATGCAGAATAACGCAAAGCAAGATTCATCCATCGGGTGTGGTTTAAATAGCCTCCTGTAGTGCTTAGGTGTCTTCTTCCACAGCCTCGCCTAGGTAAGAAAAGAGTTCCTGCTTTCCAGAAGAGTTCCAGTGTTCTGAACCTAGGGAGTGGCTCCTGCCCCACCCAACAGGAAAAGTAGCCCCAAACAGAAGAGGATCAGAGGCTCATACTGGCAGGTCAGTAAGCAGCATGGTCTGCTGCAGTTAAGTCCACCCAAGCATTATGAGCCCGGCGCTTGCAGCGCTGGGACTGGGCATATTTATGAGCCTGGCGCCACTGGCGCCAGGACAGGGTCCAAAAGGTCCCAATTGGGACTGATTGGCACTCGGAACCTGGGTTATGGGTCTGCTTCCAAGGGAGTTGGGTAAGCCCTGACCTTTTGGAAGCAGAGATCATGACACCTTTTGTGGCTTGTAATAGTCCTTCAGGTGCCGAGGAGCTGTTGGCGACACCACCACTGCTGTGCAAGAAGAGGCTCGTGAGTATAGAAGATCTGAGGCCGCTTCTGAAGGAGCACCCTTTTATAATGTCCTTTTCTGTCTTTCAGGTGCCGAGATGCTGTGGGCGATGCCGCCGCTGTTGCACGTGCGGTGGCACGTAAGTATAACTGAATTGTGGCCGTTTCCAAATGGGCGCCTCTGATAATGTCTTTTCCTTCCTTTCAGGTGCTGAAATGCTGAGGGCGATGCTGCCGCTGCTGCGCGTGAAGAAGCGCGTAAGTATTACTGAATTGTGGCCACTTCGGCTCGGACACCACTAACAATGTCTTTTGTCTTCCAGGTGCTGGGATGCTGCCGAAGCGAAGGCCGCGGTGAACTCCGGTGTAATCACGGATGGATAAGGTAAGCGAGCGCAGCTGCGAGCGTGTTGCCCGTTTTCTAACCTTATGTCTTTATTTGCAGGTTGTCGGAGACTGGACTCTTGTGGCTGAATTCTGGTGAGTAGATGTTCCTGTGCCTTTTCTTCATCCACAGGTTGCTGCTCAAGAAGCTGAGGGTGTGTCTGGACCTGGAATGCAGGAGCCGACTCGGTGAGCGTCCTGCTGCTGTTGCAGAATACCGCGAAGCACGTGAATTCTATTGGGCGTGGTTTAAATAGTGGAGAAGTGCTTTGGTGCGTATTCTTCCTCCAGCCTCACCCAGGTAAGAAAAGAGTTCCAGTGTCAGAGGATTAGCATCAGCCCCACCCAGGTAAGAAAAGAGTTCCTGTAACAGAGGATTGGTCCCTCCCAGCCAGTGGCTGGGACTTCACCCAGCTTGGATTGTTCTAGGTGAGTATGCAGCATGGTCTGCCACAGCTAAGTCCACCCAATCACTACTGCACACTTTAAGAATATGAGCCCGGCACCCATGGTGCCGGGACTGTGGTTCCTTATGAGCCTGGCGCCAGAGGCGCCAGGACATGGTCCAAAGGGCCCCTGTAGGGGTCTGCTGGAACCGGGGGTGTGGATGATGAGCCTGCTTCCGGGGACGCTGGGCCAGTCTTGGCTCCTCAGGAGTAGCGCTCATGACAGCACCCCCACTCAAGGCCCCTCCCAAACTTGTCCTCCCCGGGGGTTTTGGTTTATCGGGAAAGGTTTGGTGGAAATTCCTGACT
Source organism: Ambystoma mexicanum (assembly GCF_040938575.1). Taxonomy (NCBI): domain Eukaryota; kingdom Metazoa; phylum Chordata; class Amphibia; order Caudata; family Ambystomatidae; genus Ambystoma; species Ambystoma mexicanum. The sequence continues at coordinate 669,731,442 of NC_090924.1, read as the reverse complement.
AGACGAGGAGCATGGACGTAGTCATAGGGTTCCCAGGATCTTTCCTGGGGTCCGTAGCCTTTCCAGTCGATTAGGTAGAATAGTTTTGATTTGATGATCTTGGAGTCCAAAATGTTTTTAACTTCAAATTCGGGCTCTCCATTCACCTGAATGGGTTCTGGAGGTCTGGTCAGTCTGGTTCCAGGTTGCATGGGTTTCAAAAGAGATACGTGAAACACAGGATGTATTCTCATATGGGTTGGCAAATCTAATTTAACGGCTACTGGATTAATTATGGCCGTAATTGAATATGGTCCCAGGTATTTGGGGTTGAAGGTGCGAGGTCCTTTTAGCGATAAATGTTTGGTGGACAACCAGACTTGATCCCCAACCTGGTATTGAGGGGCATCGCTTCGGTGTTGGTCTGCTCCTTTTTTGTACCTTTCTTTAGCTTGTTGTGGATGTGCAGTCGCTTCCTTGAAAGCTTGGGTAATAACAGAGTGCAACTGATCTACGGCGGGTGTTCCAAGATCTTGAGGTGGGTCGAGGTGGGAGGTTCGAGGATGAATTCCATACAAGATGTAGAAGGGACTCTTCCCGGTTCCCGAATGAACTGAATTGTTGTATGCATATTCAGCTATCCAAAGGATGTCCTTCCAGTTGCTTTCAGACTGTTGTAGCATGCATCGTAAATATTGTTCGAGAGTCTGGTTTGTTCTCTCGGTTTGCCCGTCGGTCTGGGGGTGATGGCTGGTTGAAAGTCTTACATCGATTTGAGCTGACTGACAACAACCACGCCAAAAGTGAGAAATAAACTGGCTTCCTCTATCAGAGATTAGTACCGACGGGAAGCCGTGTAACCGGACAATGTTTTCAAGGAATTCTCTGGCTACTACTGAAGCTGAAGGTAAGCCTTTTAGCGGAATGAAGTGGGCCATTTTAGAAAACAAATCCACAATAACGAGAATAGTGTTGTACCCGGAACAAGAGGGTAAGTCTGTGATGAAGTCCATGGAAAGGGTATGCCAGGGACACGGTGGAATGTCTAATGGTTGCAGAAGACCAGCCGGCCTTTTCTTTTGACCCTTGTTTTGAGCGCACACACCACAGGACATCACAAATTCTTTTATGTCTTTTCTCCATGAAGGCCACCAGAAGTGTCTCTTCACTTTTTCTGTGGTTTTGGCGATGCCAGGGTGACCCTCCATTAATGAATCATGATAACAGGAGATTACCTGTTTTTGTAAATCGGCGTGTGGTAGGAATAATCGTCCTTGGAAATAAGGCAAGTCATTGTTTATGGTGAAGTTCTCTCCTCTTTGTAACCAGCTCTGTAAGTCTGATGGGGTCACAAGTTGTTTAGTTTTTGCCTCAATATCCTCGATGGATTGCGAAGAAATCAGACCCAAGATCCTTTGTTCAGGAATTATTGGTACGGGTTCGGGATTGACAACGTTATCTCCCATTCCAATTCGGGAAAGAGCATCCGCTTTGCCGTTCTTGTTGCCCGGGCGGTAAGTGATCACAAAGTCAAATTCAGCAAAGAATAGAGCCCAGCGAAGCTGTCTGGAGGATTGAGCTTTGGCGGTTTTCAGATACTGTAGATTTCGATGATCGGTGATCACCGTAACGGTGTGTTTGGCCCCGAGGAGATAATGCCGCCAGGCCTTAAAGGCGGATTTAATAGCTAAAGGCTCTTTGTCCGTGATGGTGTAATTAATCTCAGGCGCCGAGAACTTTCGAGACCAAAACGCCACAGGATGCAGTTGGTTAGTCTCTGGATCCCTTTGTGATAGAACTGCTCCCATTGCTGAGCTGGAGGCGTCGGTTTCAACGATGTAAGGGAGATCCGGGGGTGGGTGTTTCAGTATTGGCGCCGAGGTGAACTTGGCCTTTAGCTCTTGGAAGGCTTGTTCAGCTTCTGCAGACCATTCAAAGCACTTATTTTTTCTTAAGAGGGATGTGATGGGTTGTACCACTCGTGAAAACTCTGGAATAAATCTGCGGTAAAAATTGGCAAAGCCTAACATGCTTTGAACGCCTTTCACTGAAGTAGGAGATGGCCATTTGAGGATTGCGTTAACTTTTCTCGAGTCCATGTGGACTCCTTTGCGTGTCAGAATAAATCCCAGAAATTCGACCTCGGTGACATGAAAGGCACATTTCTCGAGCTTGGCAAAGAGTTTATGTTGGCGAAGTTTTTCAAGGACCGCCCTAACATGATTTCGATGATCAGCATCCGAAGATGAGTACACAAGAATGTCGTCTATGTAGACGACAACACAGACATCAATGAGCTCTCTGAGGACGTCATTCATGAAATATTGGAAGGCGGCCGGCGCATTGCATAGTCCGAAGGGCATCACTTGGTATTCAAATAGCCCATACTTAGTGCGAAATGCCGTCTTCCATTCATCACCTTCCTTGATCCGTACCAAATGATAAGCTCCCCGGAGATCAAGCTTGGTATAAATACAGGCGTTTTTTACCTGGTCGAGGATTTCCGGGATCAGAGGTAAGGGGTATCTGTTTTTTACTGTTATCTGATTCAGAGCACGGTAATCAATACAGGTTCTGAGGTCACCTTCTTTTTTTGGTACGAAGAACAGAGCCGAGGATGCAGGAGACTTTGACGGACGGTTAAAGCCATTGGCCAGATACTGGTCTAAATACTGTCGCAGATGAAGGTTCTCAGGCTCGGTGAGGGCGTAAATCCTACTGCAAGGGGGAGTTGCACCGGGTAGCAGATCTATCTGACAATCGTATGATCTGTGAGGTGGCAAGGTGTTAGCCTGTTCTTTTTGAAAAACATCTTGGAACTCTCGATACTCTTGAGGTAATTGTGGACCGTCAGTCGTTGCTGACGCTAGGCCAATGCTGGGTCGTGGATAGCAGGTTGGTGCACACTCAGGGAACATTATCGTCTTTGCTCGCCAATCAATCTGAGGGTTGTGTTTCTTCAACCAAGGGATTCCTAGGATTACTTGGAATTGAGGAGCCTTGATCACGTCGAACACAATTACCTCCCGATGCCCGTCTTGGCCTAGTAACGTCACTTCAGCAGTGGCATGGGTTACCGGTCCGGAGGCGATTTCGGTCCCATCCATCGTGGTTATGACGTCTTTAACCGCCTTTGGACAAAGAGGTAGGTTCATCCTGGAAGCCAATTCGCAGTCCACGTAATTTCCTATTGCTCCACTATCAATGTATGCCTTAATAGCATGCAAACGTTCTGGTTGCTTTGGGTTTACGAGGACCATAGGCATTATGAAGTGCGAGGTCAAAGAACTGGTTTTTAAGCTCGGCAAGCGGACCTCTACACTTGTCGGGCGAGGTCGTTTCCCGGCTCAGGCTTTTCAGAGTTCTTGTCAGAAGCTCCTACTGTCTTCTTAGGTGGTTTTACCGGGCAATCTCGAAGAAAATATACAGAGTTTCCACAATAGAGGCACAATTGCATTTGTCGTCTTCTGTCACGCTCTTTCTGGGTTAAGGGACCCTTTACGGCCCCAATCTGCATAGGTTCAACGGGGTCGACCCCTTTGGCGTTGCTTTGTGTTTTCGTGAATACTCGGGTTTCAAACCTGGATCGGTCCGCCTTTCTGTTTTGGAGCCTATGATCCAATTGGACCACCAAATCAATATATTCCGAACAGTCCTGAGGAGGATTCACGACCTGGGCAAGGACGTCTTTAAGTTCACCACGCAGACCTCTGTGAAATAGCGTGATCCTTTTATCCTCGGGCCATCTAGTTTCCACGATTAACCTATTAAAAGATGCAATGTAGGCTAAGAGGTCCTGGTTGCCCTGTCGCAGGGAGAGGAGTTCGTTGTCCAGGGCCTGCCCTTGGGAATGTCTTGCAAAAAGTCTCTCCATACTCACCTGGAAGGCTGAGAAGTTCCGAAGAATTGGGTCATCCTGTGTAACCAGAGGGATCGACCAATCAGCGGCGCTGCCGCTAAGATACGAAAGTACAAAGGCTACCTTGGTCTGGTCAGTTGGAAAGGCTGCGGGTCTACAAAGAAAGTGCAGTCGGCATTGATTTATAAACACTGCAAATCTTTTAGGGTCACCAGAAAAGCGTTCAGGTGGTGCCAATGGCACATTTCCAGGTAGGTTGATTTGAACGGGATTGGTTGAAGTAACTGGGGTATAATTCCCCCCTGAGTTAGGTAGAGGAGTTTGCCCCGCTTGACTCTGTAATAACTGTCTGGCGAGATCATCAGTTCGTTCTTTTGACATTATCAATTCCCTCTTCAGGGCGTTCGTTTCCTGGCGAGCAGCATGGACGTCAGCTCTTAATTCCCCCAACAATTGGGCCAATTGGTCTGTGTCGGAAGTTTCCATAGCGCCTGGGTAGGAGATTATGGGTAGGCTTCGCGTTCTGTAGCGCTCACCTGATTCCCACGGAGGCGCTGACCCAAACTGGACTGCTACAGTTGCTTCTATGACTATGATGAGGCGTAGAACTCGGAAGACGCTCTGGGCAGGACCTCCGAATATTGACTGTCTGGCTTGTAAGGTGAGTTTTCTGCAGGTGGAAGAAAAAGGGGTAATTACAAGCTGGTTGGATAAGTTCTCCCACCAATCTTCTGCTTTTCCCACTTCTTGGTTCTCGACTGGTCGCCATGAACTCTCACCTTTGGTTTAGTAAAGCCGAGCTCTCCATCCTGCTTCTGGAGCAGGGGCGCGTGGAATCCAGTTACGTCACTGGATGATTTCAGTGTTTAGGCTCAGTGTCCTTTTGTGGCTTGTAATAGTCCTTCAGGTGCCGAGGAGCTATTGGCGACACCACCACTGCTGTGCAAGAAGAGGCTTGTGAGTATAGAAGATCTGAGGCCGCTTCTGAAGGAGCACCCTTTTATAATGTCCTTTTCTGTCTTTCAGGTGCCCAGATGCTGTGGGCGATGCCGCCGCTGTTGCACGTGCGGTGGCACATAAGTATAACGGAATTGTGGCCATTTCCAAATGGGCGCCTCTGATAATGTCTTTTCCTTCCTTTCAGGTGCCGAAATGCTGAGGGCGATGCTGCCGCAGCTGCGCGTGAAGAAGCGCGTAAGTATTACTGAATTGTGGCCACTTCGGCTCGGACACCACTAACAATGTCTTTTGTCTTCCAGGTGCTGGGATGCTGCCGAAGCGAAGGCCGCGGTGAACTCCGGGGTGATCACGGATGGATAAGGTAAGCGAGCGCAGCTGCGAGCGTGTTGCCCGTTTTCTAACCTTATGTCTTTATTTGCAGGTTGTCGGAGACTGGACTCTTGTGGCTGAATTCTGGTGAGTAGATGTTCCTGTGCCTTTTCTTCATCCACAGGTTGCTGCTCAAGAAGCTCAGGGTGTGTCTGGACCTGGAATGCAGGAGCCGACTCGGTGAGCGTCCTGCTGCTGTTGCAGAATAACGCGAAGCACGTGAATTCTATCGGGCGTGGTTTAAATAGTGGAGAAGTGCTTTGGTGCGTATTCTTCCTCCAGCCTTACCCAGGTAAGAAAAGAGTTCCAGTGTCAGAGGATTAGCATCAGCCCCACCCAGGTAAGAAAAGAGTTCCTGTAACAGAGGATTGGTCCCTCCCAGCCAGTGGCTGGGACTTCACCCAGCTTGGATTGTTCTAGGTGAGTATGCAGCATGGTCTGCCACAGGTAAGTCCACCCAATCACTCCTGCACACTTTAAGAATATGAGCCCGGCGCCCATGGCGCCGGGACTGTGGTTCCTTATGAGCCTGGCGCCAGAGGCGCTAGGACATGGTCCAAAGGGCCCCTGTAGGGGTCTGCTGGAACCGGGGGTGTGGATGATGAGCCTGCTTCCGGGGACGCTGGGCCAGTCTTGGCTCCTCGGGAGTAGCGCTCATGACACAAATAGGCAGCACTAGCGCTACTGTGCATTACTAGATCGCATTGGTAAAGCAATACCAACATTAGCTCACATACTGTATTACATCCATATGCGCTTCTCTTTGCAACGCGCAACTTTTTGAAATGTGCTTTTGTCCTTTAAGTTCGCACATGCACTGCAATCACGTTCAGACACATTCCGAGTGTCCATCACCATGGAGACATCCCCACCCCATGGCTTGCGCCAGGGGGTGGGGCGCGAGGCGTACGTGCTCTGCATAGACCACGACGCCTCGCCCTGTCTCCATGGTTACATTTAAAACAAAGTAATTTCCACCGCAAGCGCGTTGGAAGCTGCACACACGGCTGACACGTCTTACAAGCTGCCGGGTAAGCACGGTTACATCCAGCTATACTGAAGCTCTACCCTCTGCATATTTTACGAGGATTACTCACAGTGATACTTAACTTCTATTTTTTGTAGATACTCCAGTTGCGCTCACGCACAACAATATGATCCATGCGCTCTTTGACTTGATTAAGGTATGACTTGCCTTCATGGCGGATACACTGATAGAAGATGCATAACCATTGCAGCAAACTAAATGAAATGCTTTTTGTTTCTTGTTTCCTTTTTATTTTCTACCAAAACGGATGTGGTTCACAAATGGGTATGTGCTTTTATAAACATTTGTGATAATATTTGCTATGCATGTTTTGCAATGCATCTTGTGAACATTTGTAGAACAACAGTTATGAGATATCATTTATTGCAATAATAAACCTGACGAATTTTTATCCGAAATGCATTGGCACCAGTGTATTATGGGCAATTTCAGATGAATACTCAATGTGTAATTCACACAGATGAACTTTAGCAGAATACATTTCAGAAATGTGCATTAAACATTTTCTGTTATGAAAACTCATGACTTTCAGAACTTCTTTGGAATAACATTTGGATACTTTTTACAGTAGACTATATATGAGCAACCTTATTGGGGCTAACTGTGAAGCGATTTTCCTTATTTGAGACATAAAAGCCAGAAGGGACCAGATTAAGCAAACCGCAGGCACCATATGTATGGGGCGTGACCTCATTTTCAATACTAGCACTTCTCAAAGTGTCAAGCTTGCATACAAACATCATGGATAGTGCAACTGTCACCGTGACTCACACACATGGCTGTGAGGTAGTTTGGGTGGAATTGAAGTTTTGGCTCACTCTGGGCTTCTCGTTTTGCATTATCTTTTTGGTAAATAGTGGCCGACACAAAGGGCATTTAGCGTGCAAACTCGGGCTGTCATGTAAACTGTATTTCTGTGTCATGCTGCGCCAAGCATGCTATTACACACGTTGTGCTGAACTGCACCAGATCACGTGTTTCAATTTGTATTTGTTTCTTTCTATTTTTAAACTGCTTGGTCACGTCGACTATTTATGAAACAGGCACAAACAAATGCATGCGACAAATTAACGAGTCACCCAGTACAATTTACGGCCACCACGTGCAATATCGCGCTGGCCTGTGCAAATCTCCTCAAAACCACTGTGTGGACACACGCTTCTTCGTTTCTATCACGCAGCCTTTAAAGTAAGGGACTCTAAAGTGTAGTTTTAAACTGCCAATTACAACATGATAATCCAAATGATAAATGTGAATTCAGAGTATTAGTAAAATCAATGTTCCCCAGAATGGAGACATAAGGTCAAACTGCCTTGCCAACCACTGGGTTGCGAGAATTCAAAAAGTATGTTCTAGAGATTAAGGGCCTCATTACACGGTAGGCGGTGAGCCATGGCGCTATTAGCGCCATGGCTCATGCCGGTAAAATACCGGCACCGCCTTGGCGGAAAGGGGATTTACCGCCCCATCCCAAGGTTGGAGGGGCGGTAAATCCCCCTTCCGCCATTGCCCTTCCCCATTCCCATTTCTGCCCCATAGGGCTCAATGGGAATGGGGAAGGCGCTAATTACGGCACCGCAATTTAGCGGTGCCGTAATTAGCTCCGAGGTCCCTTAGCGGGTTGGTATTTAACGCCTGCAAAAAGCAGGCGTTAAAACTCCAACCCGCTAAGGGACCTCGTAGTAAGGCGGCAGGGATTTACCGGTACCGGTATTTTACCGGTACCGGTAAATCCCTACCGCCTACCTTGTAATGAGGCCCTAAGAGTCAGGCTTAAAATGTCAGATAGTCAGTCAGCTCCAAACAAACCTCTAGACCATCGTTTCCTTTCAAACAAATATGCAATCTTGGAAAGGCAGCACCTGTTGCTTTCGGGACAAGATGAATTCCTTCTTTGCGCTTAGTAGAAATCGGGTTTGTAGATGCACAGCTTAATCACGAAGATGGATAACTAACTGGAGAGAAAGCGCCATAGGGACACTCTTCTGAGCACACAAAAGACCCAACCCCAGTCCAAAAGGCTGCACTTTGCCAACGCAGCTGCAAACATATCTACATTGATATATCCAGAAGCAACAATTGCCTCGATTTGGCTTTTGAACAATGGCAGGTAAAGATCTGACTGGACTACCACCCTCTCAGGCCTCCTGATAGGATTCCCAAAAAGAAAGGCAATAATAGCAACATGAAACTAAATACACAATTGGTGCTAACAGGTTTTCCAGTCTGGCCACTAAAGAACATGTACGTATCTCACTATTGGGTCAGGGTCTCATGTTAGGTTGACATTAAGTGAATAGCTAGGAAAAAAGTGACCCCCTTCTCCAGTCAAGGCACACTGGAATTCCATCCAGAGCTATAAAATGAAGGGCCTTAAGCTTCTTAATGGAATTCTGCTAGCCTTGCGGGCTTTGTGACTTCTTTTTTATCTGGCGTGTATGAACTTTAAAACAAATGAAACAGAAGAATAACGCCACAAGAAAGACAATATTGATTTTGTATGGACATATTGATTTTGGAAGGTCAGCATATTTTGAGAAGACTAGGCACTACCGATTTTGAAAGGTTTTAAAGTTGGACAATAATGACTTTGCAAGAACATGCACTACTGATTTCAGAAGGTTGGGCACTACTGATTTTCAACTACTGATTTTGGAAGACTGGGTACTGTTGGTTTGGGAACAGTGTGCGATCCTGATTTTGGAAGGTTTGAAGGCTGATCGCAATTGACTTTGTAAGTGCACTACTGATTATGAAAAGGTGTTGGTGACTACTAATTTTTTGACTAGTGACTTTGGAAGATGGGGCCTTCTATTTCTGTAATGGGGCACCACTGATTCTGGAAGATAGGGCATTATTGAGTTTGGTTGGATGGACCCAAGTTCAAATGGCTCATTCCAAAGCATTAGAGAAGTGATAAGAAAACCATACTTTGCTTTTTGGGATTTTGTGAGTAAACACGAGAGCACAGGAACCCAATGTCTTCCTTCTACGCAAACGTCACATAGAGTAAGGTTCAGCTTACTTACTGATGCACTTGGTAACTCCTACTCTCACTCTCCTTCATCCCAGTCCGAACTAAATGCAGGCTATCCGCCTTACCCCAGACCCTTTCCCTAAGTGTCAAATTAAAAACATGAAGTAACTTTAAATGTCATAAAATGCCTTTTCATCATATCTGTCAGCAAAATTAGTCAGAGCCGGCTCCACCAGGCCCACTAGATAACACTATGCCAACCAACTCAACATCCACATTGTCAAACTTGCCAAAGCGGGGGGCACCAGCTTCCCCTTCATCACTGCAAGACACTGGAACGCCTTGCCACCCACCCGAGGAACAAACCCTCTCATACAGCCATCTGCAAAGCCCTCAAAACGAGACTGTTCATCTAACTCACACACCCGCTCCTAGCCTCATACCTCCAGTTACCCAAGTGTGCTATATTGTATTGAATGTAGCCGGTTCTCCTGTAACCCTTCAAAACACCTACACCGCCATATGTTTCTCTCTTCTTTATCCTTGTATCTTATGTCTTGTACTTGTTCTGTACAAGGTTCTCCTGTAACACCACGAACCTCGTACAAGCGATTTATCATTCCATTGCAACTAAGTAAGCCTCCTTGTAACAGCGTTGTTATGCCTAAGGGCTGTTTTGTGCGCTTTATAAATGTAAAAAATAAATAAAATACAAAAACATGGCCTCAATTGAAGAACAGATTGAAGAACTGCAATATTCCTACAATTTCAAATCATTGCAAACAATGCATGTTTTTAGGCTGCAGATTTTCCTCAGCTAGCATGGTTTCATATGCAATGGGTCTGCATTTGGAAGGACGCTACATTTTTACGATATCTTGCTATGTCCATTTGTCTTTTTTAATGATAACACCAGGTTTAAATCCTTACTGGGCCACCGAAATATGAGAGTAACCAAGGACAATGTCTTTTCCATTGCTTCTATACTATTATGTGATGTTCCTCAGGGGTCGTGTCTTTCGCCCTTGCTTTTTAATATCTACTCACATCTCCTCTGTGCTCTCCTGTCAGCCATGGGCATGTATTTTGCCAATTATGCCGACGATACGCAGATTGTTAATAAACTCACTGGTGAGTATCAAAAAGATCTAGAACATATTAATCACATTTTTGCAGAAATCCAGAACTGGATGGACTTGAACTCCTTGGGTCTTAATAATGCCAAAACTGAGTTGCTTATTTTGGGCACCCATCAGCGGCTAAAAAAGCTCAATGTGATATACGATAGCTTTCTGATTGGTCAGAATGTTATTTGCGTATCAAAAAATGTAAAAACTCTTGGGGTCTTTTTCGACCCTCAGCTGTCATTCACTCAGCAGACCAACTACCTTAAGTCTTCCTGTTACTTTTACATCCAGCTCCTTTAGCAGATTCGGCCCTATCTTTCCAGAGAAAATCTTGCACTGATAGCAGCTGCAATTGTGAATTGCAAGCTGGATTACTGCAACAGCCTCCTGATTGGCACATCCCAGGCTAATCTTAGAACACTGCAGGTGATCCAGAATAGCGCAGAGCGAGCTGTGCTTGGACTCAGGCACAATATTCACGTTTCTGAGGCTAGGCGCAGCCTGTACTGGCTGCCTGTTCAACAGCGACTGCAGCATAAGGGGCTGTACATTGTGCACAAATGCCTACGTGGCAAGGCACTGTCATATCTTATGGCTAGGTTACAAAAAAACGTTGGTCGTTTATTACGATCAAACAGCACCATCTCTTTGGTCCAAGCTCTGTCTATTCTGAAGATATTTGGAGGTGCTGGTTTCAATTCCTGGGCTCCTACCCTATGGAACTCCATGCCAAAACATTTGGCTGATATCAGTTCTATAACTATCTTTAAGAAACAACTAAAAGCACTCTTGTTTGATATAGGCCATGGGTAATGCTCTCTGTCCTCATGCTACTGATATTTATCCCTACACTGCCATCTTTGTGTAATATCATATCATTTTTTTCTTTCTTGTAGGATGAGTACTGCCCTTCTTTCATGTCTTTCTTGAATTTTATGTTTTTTTGTTGTCTGTCTCTTTTCCTCTTTTGTGGGCGCCCTGAGGCCTTAGGGTTAGTGGCGCAATACAAGAACATAGATAGATAGCTAGATAGATAGACAGACAGACAGACAGACAGACAGACAGACAGATAGATAGATAGATAGATAGATAGGCAGATAGATAGATAGATAGATAGATAGATAGATAGATAGATAGATAGATAGATTGATTGTGGGATGTTTCAACCCACTAGTCCAGGCCCTGCAACATTACTGTGCATTGCTTGCATCAGGAACATCAGAATGGCCACCGGAAAGCATGGTGCTCACTAAAAATCACCCAAAAGTGTGCAGTAAAAATCTGAAAAATAGGCCGCCATCCATTTTTGCCTATGTCAGTGGTAACACAGGAGACCAATGCCAAAACCCATCATTTGGCTGCCCACAGAGCAAGGCTGATTGCAAAAGAAACACAGAGCTGTGTGAAAATCCGTTTTTTCTTGGTTGTCAAATGTGTAAAAACACATGGCTCACAAACCACCCAAAAGATCCAACCACCTGTTGGGTGTTGAACATCATTCTACTTCAAGAATCCACATAAATATAATGTCAGCAGAAGTATATGTTATCTGAACAAAGTCCACTTTTGAAGATGGTTGCTGGAAAGAAATTTGTCAAACATGGGTGAAATACTGTTACTCGCCTCTGTCAGACGCTGGCGATTTCTAAATCTGACAGGAGAAGCTGTGTCTCAAAAGCTAAATATGCCAAAGAAGGGATTTCCATCAAATGTAATATAGGGTGCCACACATTGATTTTCATGTTGAAAAAGACTGGAATTGAAGATATGTTTGCTTATTTTAAATTTGTAACTGTAATTTTGCACAAGGGACAATGTTAAAATGGACTATAAGGTAACCTGAATTAGCTAACACTTCAAAGAGGCTTTCTTCCCCTGAGAACTCCCACCCTGTTCCTTCCCACCAAAAGGAGAGAACATTGCATTGGGATGCTAATGAGAAGGGGAGGAGACTTCCTCTGCTGTTCTGGGAAAGAGACAATGGAGTCCTTGAACTGAATGGAAATGCTAATTTGGGTATGATTGACAACAACTGCCCTGGTAGGAAGACAAGCCATGTGACTCTCTGACTCAGCCAATCTTTGGAGGCATGCCAGACTGAAAATGTGGATTTGAAATTGGACTAAATATATCTTTAAGGAAAAGACTTATAAAATATTGTACCGAACTGACAAAAATATGAAACTTAGAGATTATTAAAATAAAAAATTCAATCACAGTTTAAAACTAATCTGGAATGTGTGCGACATTCAGAGACTGAACCACAACATTTTTAATATTATAGCTATTGTGATTATGCTAGGAACATGAAAAATTACAGGAATATGCCCAGAGGGTGTGTGCATGTAGGTATAAAAAAATCGTACAGATCCGAAAATGTGTAACCAACCAAAAGCGTGAAAATATGTCATTTATGAACCAGAACTCGTAGGAAGATAAGACTTTGACAGAAACATACCTTAGGCAATCTGTGATGTGTATATGTATTATTAACAAGTTGTGCATATTGAAAATATGTTTTTTGGGAAAAATAGATTTTCTGGATAAAAGCAAAGGGGAGGTTCTTCCCTAGATTGTAAATGGCAGCATCACTCTGACACATGATGACACCTCATGACACACTGTTCCTTTCTCAAATCAGGGTACAGGGAATTCTCTGACCTATCAGATCCTTAGAGGGTTGGGCATAGACAATCAGCCACCCCACCCACTTTGGAAAATGGATAAATAGGGACTGTTGAGGACCCAGGACAACACACTCTTTCACTCATTAACTGATCCACTGGCGAAGCACCCTGAGGAAGATCCAGAACCAGACTCCAGATCCAGACTCTAGAACCAGACTCTAGAACCCTGAAGCAGAGGCCTAATCCAAAAAGCTGAAACCTTTTCAGCAGGCCTTTAAAAACGTTGCAAACCTGATTTAACCCCTAACTTCCACAGGGCCTAACCTAATCCATTCAACAGCTTGGCTGAGCTGTTTACTGCTTCTGACCAACAGCCTTTGCTAGAACCCAAGATCCAGATCAGTCCAGCAGAGCTGTAACCCAGAACTCATCAGATCCAGTCCAAGAGGCCATGCTGACCAGAGTGCCTTGCTGAGAGCAGAACCCAGTGCCTGACACCTGTTCGGTGGCGAGCAGAGTTCAAGCCAAACCTTTGACCAGATCTTTGATGGGTCCATTCCATTCCAAAACCAAAGTTGTGAGTATTTAGCATAGAACTGTCTATAGTCATCTCTTAGTTTAAAGTAATCCATCCAACCCATTACAACATATCCAGACTGCATTGTAGAATCTCTTTTGTCCATTCTGAATCCTTTCTCATCCATCTAATCCTGTGAGAATTGTTAGTGTAAGCCAACCTGTTTGTAATTCAAAGCGCAATTTCATTTGAAATCTTGACTCCTTTTGAGAAAAATCAACCTCTATTAAAACCTCTGTAACATTTGAACCGTACGTCCTAGAAACTAAATTAAAATTTTGAAGCGAACATCCCCAGCTTTCAAATGAACCAAAAACTACATTCCTTATATTTTTTCCATTATCGCGTTTCCCGCATGCGGAAAAGTTGCCACGATTTCGCATTTGGCTCAATTTCACCACATGTAAAAACAGCTATTTCTTGATTTCAACTTCTGAATTTCGTTTTCCATCTGCTTATCATTCTACAATCATTGCTAGTGTTGACCTGAACCAATACAAAGCAACTCCCACTAGTTCTGAATCCCATTTAGCGAATTAAAATCATTTTTAGCATTTTTCCCATTCAATTTAAGCCACATTTAAAAGCAATTTACCTGTTTAAAATCATTCCTGTTCTCTCTAAGCTTGCTGGGGGAATTGGGATTTAACTGCATTGTTGATTGTTATTCCTGAAACCTGTGTGCCCTCATTCCATATCTCTATATTGCATATTAGGTGGGAGTGAGTAGTAACAGAGGGAAAGAGGGATCATATTGTCTTTTGATTGAAGTCATATCAAGTCTTATTTCTGTGTTGCATTCTTTCCTATCATTGCATTTCCTTGAACCATACAAAGTATTCTCTGCTACATGATTCTTCCTATTCCTACTCCCAATTGATTGAAGAGATTGTTGATATTGTAATATTACCCATTGCTGATCATTGCATAAATATTCATAAGTGTGATATTCAGATGTTATTCATATTGATAAAAGTGTAATCTATATATTGTTCAATTCTTCAAATAAATCTTTTAATTTGCAAAACAAACGCACTTCTTGACTCAGTGAGGCCGGGGGGATTCAAAGAGAGGGTGGTGATATAAGGGTACATCATCCAGAATCAAAAGAACTTTTTACATAAAAATATATAAATAAGGGTTTCCATTGGGCATCCCATACTAGGCAGTGACTTAGTTGGAGTGTTGGATTGAAATCACTTACAGATCGGGGGCTCGTAGCAGGAATTCTGGATTAGATCTACCACTTGTGCAGCTTAATACAGTGTGCTAACTGACAGGATACATAAATCCTGTTGGGCTACCACGCTGTCTTACACTGTAAAAGCACCCCTCAAAAGGAAACGCTCTAAGGAAATGGTCTGTTTTGCAAAGATAAAATAATAAACTTCTGTAAATCAGGAAGGAAATTCATATTTCCGAAATGGCGACATTGGTAGACATCAAGATAGCTAGAGAACACCTTTTACATAAGTTATTTGTGAGAGGTGAGTGGACTGAACGGGACCAGAATGTGTGGTTGCAGGCAATCACACAACAGATCACTGCAACAGGGTTAGATATCTGGATAGATCAGGGTCCCTTACATATAGCCCTGAGTGAACTATATATGGCTCCTAAGGCCAAGGATGAGCAAAATAAGATTGCCAAGATAGCGGCATAGCTATATTTATCTATGGGAGCCATACAGCATAAATATGCTGAAGGCCAAGATCTGGCAAGTAGGCAACTGATGGCATTAGAAAAGGCCCAATCTGATCTAGACTCTTCTGAGCAGAGGCTGCCAAGAGTCAGAAAATGAAAGCAGGCAGTATATAGTTAACATCAAAGAGGATATGGGTATCCTGCAACAGGAAAAGGCAGAACAGGATACCAGAATTCTGGCCTTGCAGAAGGAGTACCAAGAAAGTGTGGACTCTCTACTGCAGAGCCAGAAAAAGTAGGAGCAACAACTGGACTTCAAAAGGGCATGAGCAGAGAAGGTAGTCACCCTGAAAAACCACCTAGATAGAGAGAAGGCAGAGAGCAACAAATTAATTCTGTAAGACCTGGACACCCAGGCAGAGTTTGATGAAGAGCGCCAGAAAGCTGGTGCCCTTAAAAGACAGAGGGACGACCTGGTGGCAGAAAGGCAGGCTCTTGCTCAGGAAAGGGACACCTTAGGCCAGGAAGTCTGTCACTTAAAAAGGAAACTGGCCCTCCAGGGACTGGGTGACCTCCAAAAAGAGCATGATATATTTTTAGAGCACACCAGGAGGGTGGAAGATGCTCTGGCAAAGAAGGAGCAGGCCAGTATGGGCAGGACTCAGGAGGTAACCCTCCTGCAGCAAAGACTGGCCCAGTACTCAAAGACAAACCAGGAAGCACAGAGAGAAAATGAGGCTCTCTGTCAGAACAATGATAGGCTCCAGAAGCAGGTAGTCATGCAAGAGAGACTGATAGAGACTAGTAAGACCTTGATTGAGGAACAGAAAGCTCAGGTTCTTGCATGGCAACAGGGAGCAGGGGCTGATAGTGATGAGGTTTACTGGGAAAGGGAAACACCTGAGCATAACCTAAGGAACCCTAGTACCAGAGGCCTTCATCTCTCCCAGTCCCTGGACTCTGCCACCCCCATGTCCACTGGCGCACATGAGCCCAGGGCCACAGGGGTGGCAGATTACTATCCAGTCAGAAGTATGGGGCTCATAGACCAGCACCTCCCAGGAATGGATGGGCGGGCATCTGGGTATGGGTATCCAAGTACAGTGAAATTTAGTAGGGAACTCCAGGAGAGTAGGCCCACTAAGGGCATCCTAAAAACCTCTGCCCAGTTAGCACATTGGGGGGGGTACCCATGAAATCCTGGGAGCAAGGAGGAATCAGAAGACTCCTCTGAGCGTCCCAGGACACAGGAGACTAGGTCCCCACATTCTGCCAGCCATTCCC
This sequence comes from Ambystoma mexicanum, assembly GCF_040938575.1. Classification (NCBI taxonomy): domain Eukaryota; kingdom Metazoa; phylum Chordata; class Amphibia; order Caudata; family Ambystomatidae; genus Ambystoma; species Ambystoma mexicanum. The sequence continues at coordinate 669,714,991 of NC_090924.1, read as the reverse complement.
AGGCTCGCAGAGTCCGGGAGAACCTGGAAGACCAGACGGGCACCTCTGGAAGCAGTGCCTCTGAGTCAGAGGAGAATTGGACCAGGGTTACCCAAACCAAGAAGGCCAATAAGGCAAAAAGGGCCTTGCTTAAGGACCCCTTAAAACAGATCAAGGCAATAAGGAGCGTCATCATGCCTTACCATAAGAACGTTAAGTATAATGTTTGGGAGCACTTAGAGCTCTTTGAGCAGATGATGGAAACTTTCCATTTGAAAGAACGTAGTAGCTGCATTCAGTATGTGAAATGGACATTCTCACCAGAATACTCCAGTTTCTTTGCGGGGCTGGAGGAACAAAATCATTCTAGATGGTCCACCTATAGGGTGGCCATCTTGATGCAATTTTCTGTACAAAGAAATCCCCAAGAGGCTCGCAGGGCAGCCTACAACTTGCAATGTGGGGAGGATCAGTCCCCACAAGAATTTGTGCACGAGTTAAAGCGTGCCATTGCGCAGACTACCAGAAGCGAGCGCACGGACAGCAAAGAATTTGTCAATACTTTTTTCCATGCTCTACCAAAATACATCATGACCCAACTAGTGAGAGATTTTCATGAGAAAAGATCACTAGACTGGGTCATTGAACAGGCCACCCGGATCTATGAGGTGCAAAAGCCCATAGAAAACAAGAATGCTCAGAAAAGCCCCAAACAAACCAACACGTCTGCTGCTGCTAAGGTGCCAGAGGTAAAGGTTGCCCCCATTTTGGATTTGGTGATGGGGGGCCTAAAAACCCGCCTGCACAGCAGAATAATCCCAAGCCAAGAAGGCCCTCGGGCCAGTCACAGACAGGGAGCCAAGAAGGTAGTCCCACAAATGGGATCCCTCACTCCCCTGACTATATTAGTCCCCGCTACAAGGGGAGCAGACCCATCCTGGGTTATGTGTGGACTCCTCCAGCCCAAGGGGGGGGAACCAACCAAGCAGCACCTAACCCAGGGAACTTCCCTCCTCACTTCCCCCAGGAGGGCAGAAACTCCCCAAATCCTGGACAGAACTTCTTCCCCAGGTACCCACAAAACTTCCTACCCCAAAATCATCCATCCTTCTTTCACCAATTCCCTGAGTCCAGACCACCTAATCCGGGAGAGGGGAGGCCAAGGGTGGAGGGGTACCCAAATCTTCCCAACCCGGGGTATTACCAGAGAAGGATAGCTACCCTTCCCGGGATCAGCCCAGGGGAGAAATGAGAACCCCATATCAGCCTGAGCGGGTTTCACAGCGAGAGCATCAAGTCCACAACATTGCACAGGATCTGGGTCGCATGCTGAGGGTGCAACAGAACCGTCAGATGGGCATGCCGGTGCAGAATGCCCCAAACTCTGGACCTAGTGCTCCAGAACAATGACGGGGGCAGCACCCCGACAGCTCACCGATTCCCAGGGAGGAGGCACAAGGGGAAGAGGGGTATAAAGCCTTGGAGGAAGCTTCCTTCACCACTTGTAAACAGCCCCAGGAAACACACGAACCGGAACAAAAATCTCCTGCCCCTGAAAGTCTGCCACCCAAGGAGCAAAGGGGGGGTAGGAGAAACAAAGGACCCAAACAGACCCATTTTGTGGAGGAGGTACAGGTCTTCCAATTTGAAGGAGAGGGATCCTCAGAGGATCCTGGGAAAAGGATCTTCTCCTTCAGAGATGGGGAAACTCCTCCCAAGGAAAAATGGGTCCCAAAGGATTCAAATCCAGACTGGGTAGATGTGGGGACTGAGCTAGCGCCGCCCATCATCCAATCCCAGAACCAACAGCATATAAATCCCCTGATTCAAACCCATCCTGGTGACTGCTTCCAAAAAGGGGGGGCGGCCCAGAACCAGGGGAACTCAAAACTTCTCCCATCTCTAGTAGCCACCTTTTTCTTGCAGATTCCCAAGACTCCCCAAAGAATTCTGCCCAAATCTCTTCTCTCCCAATTTCCAAAACTAGAAAAATTAACCCACCAGTTGTCCAAAATGTACATTATCTGTGCCCCCTTGCGGAGAAGGAGGGAAGATATTATGCCCTAGTACAAGTACAGGGCAGGGTACAATTTTGGCACTGGTGGACATGGGATCCCAAGCTACCTTTCTGTCCAAAAAGGCCTTTGATGAACTACATTCAGGAAGGGGGGAGAATTGTAGAGGAGGTCCCAGATATGACCTGCACCCCTGCCCCCCTTTGCGAGTTGCCAGTAATGTACTCGCCGAGCTACGTGACGTATGAGGAGCAAATTAACCAACAGAGAGCCGCACTGGGACTCTGCCCCTTGTACGTAAGGAGATCAGTACCGGTTGAAGCAGCCAAACACGACAACCCTGGCCAGCATGGTACCCTATCAGAAAGCCATACCAGCCACTGATACGAAATGAGGAATGCCTACATACGGTCCATGAAGAGACCCCAAAAGCCATATTGGAAGGCCAGTGGAGATGAGACAAGGACCAGAGCAGCTTCAAGAACAAACTGAAGGAATTACTGAAAGCAAGCATGCCAGTACTGGTAACTGCAAGGATAATTGTAATAGACACAGGGGAGAGACACTGGGCCTCATTACGACCTCGGCAGTAGCCATGCCGCCAAAATCGCGTCCGGGTCCTCAGAATGAGGAATTACCGGGCCATTCCAAGTTCGGAAGGCCCGGTAATTCCTCCCTCCAAGGACCCGGACCTATTCCTTCCCCATTCCCATTTCAGCCCCCATAGGGCTGAATGGGAATGGGAGAGGGAGCAAACAACGGGCCATTACGAGTTGGCCCGTTGTTTGCTCCCTCTTCCCCTCGCGGGACCCGGTAAGCACGCCTGGTTTAACCAGGTGTTACTTCCTGGGTCCCGCAAGGGGACCTCGTAATGAGGCGGTATGGGTTAAACGGAGCCGGCACCTTTTACGGCGCCGTTTACCCCGTACTGCCAGGGTCGTAATGAGGCCCACTGTTAAAATACAAGGGAATGGTGGCACGAGACGAGATGGAAGCAACCACCCTGTTGAACGTGTGTAAATAAGCTTGAAATGCAAGATGCTAAGCAATCCATAATGCCAGCAATGCTCAGTCGAAGAATAGAGCGGCAAGCGCCAACCATATGTTTACCTCAACACAGCAAAATGTACAAGTGCGACTCCATTTTGTAAAAGCAGAAGTACACTCAGGCGGCCAAGGCCTGCCTGGCCAAGTTTCATATCCAGGCCCAAGCTGAGGAAAAGTGCGGGATCGAAACTTAACAAAGAGAGGCTCATGCCGGGGAAATCGAGGTCAACCAGAGAAGGGGAGATGAGCATGAGCTCACGAGGCTCCAACTTCAGAGCATACCAGCCCGCCCGTGAAGGTCAAGATAAGAGAGGCCCATGCAGGTGGCCAAGCGCACACAGAATTAAAGGCACAAAAGGTTGGAAACTGAAGCAGATTCACAGTGGACCAGCACGTGACCAGACAGGCACGAAGATGTACCACCGCCTGATGTCATCCAGAACCTGAGGGTGCCATAACTTTTCCTGATAAGAGACTACAGATCCGAGGCCATGTCCAGCCAACTAATTGACACATAGCCCTAAAACACTGATTGATGGAAGGGAGGAAGGGTGAATGTTGGGACACTAGGCACCTGGGTGTCTATTCTGCATGCTGCTAATTAAAATGGAGATTTATGTTTAGGGGTGTAACTTGCCCAATCACAAGGGACCATGTAATCTAGGGTCCTATAGACACTGTAACCAATGAGACGTCGTACTTGTAGTGACGCCAATCACGTGTGTTGTAGCGGGATGGGCATAGACGCCCACCCGATAAGAGTTATCCAATCCACTTGCGTTATTTCCATATACAGATATAGCACCTATACTTAAGGTACCTTTCCCAACCAATTATTTTGCATGATGATTTTATTGTAGAATTAGACGTCAATGATGACTGATTTGGCCCATAAAAGAGGCTGTTTGACTAAAGTTCGGCAAAGTCAGGGTGAGGCAGGTTTTCGAGATGCTACTGATTTCCATCTGCTGTGTATGTATCATTAAACAGACTTCCCTTTGCCAATTTACTGAGTCCTGATTATTGAATCTTGCTGGAGTATGTGAATCCTGCACTCTGTCCTCACACGGTGCAGCAATCTTGAACTACTCGTTTTCGAGGGTGAGTACTGACCAATGGGCCCGTCAGTAATTACCTCTCCTCGTCAACACTTGGTAGCAGAGGATGGTTTCGGCCATCGATTATAAATTATCGACTGATATAGTATAAAACACCTTTAGACCGACGGCACGAAGTAACTCTGGGCCTTCGGTACATCACGAGTCCTTTCGCTATTCCGGCTGAGTAGGCTGAGAAGCTCCCCGTGGACAATGATAGTGTAATTATTCCCCAAAAAATCTGCAGTGGGTCTGAAGGAACCGCCTTTCCAAGCATAACCCTTCTCATTCCCACGGGCAGCGGATCGGACGAAAATCATAAAAGCAGGAAGAGGAAGGGGCGGTGATCCTGAAGTTCCAGAGAGGAAAAGAGGTGATCGGTGAGTGAAAACAACGAAACTCGTTATCCTAGCAATGGTCTTATAGGCCTTAGAGTAAGAAGGGGAAAGGTAACGGAGGGTGGTGGAGAAGAATAATACAGTTAAAAGTAGGAAAGACTGTAGATATATAGAGGGTAAAAACCCGGGCACCTGAAGTAATTTGGAAAAATACCGGGGGGGCACCAGAGAAAAAACTGTAAGGAATACCGGGGGGGGGGCACCTGAGAAAAAACTGTAAGGAATACCTGGGGGGCACCCGAGAAAAAAACTGTAAGGAATAACGGGGGGGCACCCGAGAGAAAACTGTAAAATTCGCCTTGTTCCTGCGCTTTAAAGAGTGGTCAGAAGGAACATGAAACCAGAGCCCACAGAGGTGGGACATTAGGCTACGCTTACGTTTAAAGACGTAAGAATGGGGTTCGTTCAAATCCCATGATGGGGTAGTGATTAGAAGGCAGTTATACGTATGACCAGCTGGTGTCCGTCTAGTCTGTCAAGCGTCTGTCCTATGTGTCCTGTGTATGCTGAATGTGGAATTATTGTGTTATCAATTGATGGCAATGTATTTTTGCTTTACGCGATTCTGTAAATGAGAAGGAATCGCCACTGAATTGATGTGCTTTGAGTAAAACTGTTGGTATAAAATTTTGCAGAAAAGTTGGATTGGAGCTTGCGTATGTGGTGCCCGCTCATAATAGCGAAAAGTTCAAAATCTTTGTGAATATTGTTGGTGACAAAAGTAAGAATGGAGGAGGTTACCCCACTTGCACATTTGTGCAAACAGTTGCCAAAACATGCAGCAAAGCTGAAGAAATACAGCCAGGAGTAGGTTAAGGGCACCGCAAATAAAATGTTTATGCCGTGGCCCCAGAATGGGTCATTGTCTAAGGCTGTCTTACAGCACATGACGACCTTCTTACATGCCACATATAGCGTAAAGAAGCTCGAGAAACGCCTTGCTGTTCTCGACCTTTGGAAAATGTTTGAACAAGTAAAGGAAGAAGAACCCCCTGCAGACTGGTTATTAAATGTATATACGGCGGGGGGTAAGACGCCTACTGCGCCACCTGCCCCACCGGAACCAGTTGTTGAGGAAAGTAAGTCAGAGGGTCTTTACCCGCTAAGAGAACTTAAAGCAGCCACAGTTATAGCAACCCTGCATATGAGTGACCTGCGTGTAGCAGTGACGAGACGAAGGAGAAGGAACAGGAAATGACTCGGCCTCCACAGTCCCATGGGACAAAGAGAGGTGAGGAAAGAAAGGACCAGGCACAAACAAGTGCACCTCTCAATAGAGAGAGAGAGAGAGAGAGGGAAAGAAGTGGAAAGGAATCGATGAGTTAACATTTACAAAGGACGAATGGATGGGAGGGCAGATACTGTTGAAGTTAAATGGAAAAGGAAGTGATGGTGCAAGGCCGAGTGAACGGTCTGATGAGGCGCAAAGAAAGGAAAGGGAGAAAGAAGTGGACATAAGAAACGACAGGGCAAGAAAGAAGGATAGGTTGGGGCGAGAACAACTATATCACGAAGAACAAGGTATACCGCTCATTCGCACGGAATATGCAGCCTATGAAAAGTACAGGCAGAACATGCTAAAGTTGGAGGAAGAAAGGAGGGTGCACGAAAGGAAAGTGAAGAAGAAAGAAGAGGAGGAAAGTAGAAGGGCAAGGGAACGTAGGAATGAACGGATGAGGGAAGTAGATAAGGCTAGAGAGGAAGCGAAGAAGCGAAGAGAAATGGATGAGGAAGCGAAGCATAAACACAGGCAAAGGGCGTGAGATTTAGAATATTTGCAAAGGGAAGTGAAAAAACCCAATGCTGTTGTAGACTGGGAAGACATAGAAAAGTTCTTCCCTGCACGCGATGCGGTACCAGGTACAAGCGGGACAGTTATTGATGATGACTTTGACACCAGAAGCATCGGGGAAGCGATTGATAAAATATATGATGAGATGGGACTAGAACAAATCTCCCAGGAGGGAAAGAAAGATGAGCGCTTAGAGAGCACTCAGCTATATGACACTGAGGATGTCACCCGAAGTAGTGGGAGTAGGGGACATTCCCTAGATAGATTAGAAGTTGGGCAGAACGAAGATGATGCAAGAAGTTGTGTAAGCTGGGAGTACTCAGAGTCAGATTCTGATGGAGAAGCGGAGGAAGCGGCATATGACGAAGGGAGACGATGCGAAAAGTAGCACCCAGGGAACCGAGAGGTGCGATGGCCAGATGCTAGCGGGTCCATAAATAAGACACCGGAGTCCGCTGGACAGTCCAGCCGACATGAAGAAACACCCCACGGTCAGAGGGGGGTGTCAGCACCTGCCTATAAAGATAGGTTAAGGGCATTGCCAGGTAGACGGCAAGGCGGGAACGCCACCCTTGCGAGAGACCGACGAGGTATGGAGAAGGAAAAGGAGGAGTGTGCTTTCCTATTCCCACTGTTAGAAAAGGGGGGGAGCAAGACCGCAATATATTCCATGGCCACACATGGACCGAGAGAATCTTAAAAATAAGCTTCCAATGCTGACATCGGGAGCCGGAAAGTGGATACATGAGTTAGAGAAAATGACGGGGGGTGTCACCCTAGCCATAGGGGACATCAAGCGTCTCCTAATTGCTGTACTCAGAGAAAAAGCAGATGATGTATGGAAAAGGGCAGGCTACCCTAGGGTAACCATAACTAACACGTACGCTATATCCAGACACATCTGATATGGGAGCTATAATGACTCGAAAAATGAAAGAGTCAGAGGATCCGTTGCTTTATATCCAGAATTTTCAAGACGCATGGGTGCTCGAAAAGCATGAGTCTTGGATGAAATCGATCCCTGTATTCTATCATATATTGTGCCAAGGGTTACCAGAATCGGTGAAAAACAGCTAAAAAAATTGGTAGGAATAGAAGCTAAACCGTGGGCCCAGATCCAGTTGACAATTGCACATTACTGTAGGCTGTTGCAAGAAAAGAATCGGAAGAAAGAGGCAACGCATAAGGGAGAAGAGGCGTAGCTAGTGCAAAGGAAGCTCTCAAAGTATGCTCTCGAGGGAGCCATGCTAACAAGTCCAGCTGTATCGAGTGCACAATGTGCTTCTAACCTGCCACAAAACAATCAGAGTAACGCGGGATATTACCCGAGAGGAAGGGGATTTGGAGGAAGAGGATGGCAGAGCAATCAGGGAGGATTAAGAGGTAACCAAGGAGGTTTACAGAATGTTAAAAATGGTATCCAGAACGCACCGATGGCCAGTCCGACTATGCCAGATGGACAGATGGCCCGACCACCGCCATTGTGTTGGCTGTGTTGAGTGACAGGACACGTGGCGCGCATGTGCAGAAGCCAAAGCATGTGGCAGAACAACCAAGGGTTGGGGGCAGGCATGCTGAATCAACCTGCTACCCCACAGCAGGGCAGTGCACAAAACTATACCGTGCAGCAGCAGGCGGTTGGCTTGCAGCAAAGTGCACAGCAAATGGTCCATCCACAGAACATGGGGAATGTACCACAGGGACAACCCCAACAGACACTGCTGCAAGTGGCTCAGGGCACCAATTCCGGTGGGGGAAACCCACAGGTATACAGTGGACCAAACTTATACATTAAATAGGATGGCTCACAAGGAACTCTGATGTGTTCTATCCTCTCAGTGACACCAGACCCTAAAAGGGAACCTAGGGTAAATGTCACCATAGGGGGGAAAGAGTATTCCTTCTTAGTTGACACGAGTGCAACACGATCGTGCATACGAGAAGGCAAGTTCTCCTTGTCCGGCGAGGCCATAGAAACCCAGAGTTTTACTGGAGCTCATAGCAGAGTTCCCTTTACTGATGCACTCCCAGTCTCAGTGGGAGAGTGCGACATGAATGTACCTTTATTGTATTCTCGTCAGTCTCCGGTGAATATCATGGGTCGGGACTTGATGACAAAGTTGAATCTGACCATCTCGTTCACTAAGGATGGCATAGTGTGCTCCACCCCAGGAATGCATTATGCAAACGTATGCGAAATGATCAGAGCATACTCTGGACGTGCAGCTATGAGAGCTATACCACTGGAGCCAGAAGTTTTTGCATATGGTGTACGAGTGCTTATGGCGGGATTACCAGGCCTTGGAGATAAACCGATGAGATCCCCTGATGAGTTTCTATTTAGGCCAAGAATACCCATGCACGAAGAGGAGGGACAAGTATTTCCCTTAATGATACAATCTGCCGCAATGCGAGGAAGGATAGTGTTAGTTGAAGGATATGATGACGAGGGTAGACCATGGTGTGCAATTGTCGCCATCAAAGAAGGGTATCGAGTGACTGTCGTCACCGATGATGATCTGTTCGAAAGAACACCCTGACCTAGAAGAGACACGGGTGGAAGTGAGTCTCATGTTTTGGGTCAAAATGATCAAGCGAGAGGTGCCACAGAGTATGATGTTAGCGCTGGTATGCCCGGACTATTTCAATGACGATATGGCCCTAGTGCCAGCCAAGGTATGGACTACAGGGCCCTATGATGTAGGTCTCCTGAGGGGGGCCTTCGAAGTAAAAATTAAAATGAATCCAGGAGCTATTCTGCCACGGGCACGACAGTATCCCATGTGCAGGGAAGCGGATGAAGGGATCGCAAAGACAATCTCTGCCATGATGGAACAGGGCATCCTGGTGACGTCAGAATCACCATGCAACACAGTGATTTACACCGTCAAGAAATCTAAGGGAGGGTCCTGCGAGTCTCCATCTATTTTCAACCGAGTCCTGCAAATGGACCTAAGCAATATTGCGGTCGACAGTGTTGTTTTGCAGTATGTAGATGACATAATCTGCAGCATCACTGAAGAGCAATGCCAACATGACTCTGTCCAGCTATTGACTATATTAGCTGAAAAGGGATACAAAGTGGACAAGGACAAATTGCAGTACTGCCAACAGGAGGTGCTGTACATAGGGCAACTGATCTCTCATGAAGGAAAAAAGGTAACTCCTGAAAGGGCTGAGGCTATTATGAACATGGCCAAGCCGCGCATGATAAAGCAAATACAAAGCTTCCTAGGCCTGTGCAACTATGTCAGAGCATGGGTCTTTGACTACAGCTCGTATACCAAACCCTTGTTGCAGGCCCTTAGAAAAGCCCAGGCGACGAGAGAAGAAATTGAATGGAATGAAGAAATGGAGAAAGGGTTTACAGAACTCAAGGGGGCAATTTGTAAGGCCCTGGTCCTAGGGATTCCTAATTATGCTGAGGAATTCTATCTGTTTTCTAATACTGATGGCAATTTTATGACGGCAGTGCTTGCGCAGCGAACCTCGCTGGGATATAAACCCCTAGCATATTACAGCGGGAGTTTGGACCCAGTTATGAAGGGCCACTTCCCATGCAAACAAAAACTAGCTGCTGCCGCGTTCGCCATTGAGAAGGTGGCATCCATTGTGATGGGGTGCTCCATGACACTATATGTTAAACACTCTCTATTCGCCATACTATAGAAGCCAAAGGGCACGCTGACTTCTCAGAGAGCATCAGCCTACGAGCTGATTATCTCCAATCCATCGATCAAAATAGTGCGATGCAAAACGATGAACCCTGCTATGTTTATTGCTGATCCAGTCACAGAGGGAGAACCTGTGCATGACTGTGCAAACTATGAAGAATACTATGATGAGATCCCCAGGGTCAAGGAAAATGCCCTGCCAAGTAGAGAGATCGTCTTTATTGACGGGTCTTCGAGGATTGACCAAGAGGACGGGCAAAGGTATACAGGCATGGCCGTGATCAAACACCTGGCGAATGGATAGTTCCAAGTACTTGTCAGTGCACGAATACCTTCTCATTATTCAGCACAGGCTGCAGAACTAGTGGCACTGATATTCGCAATTGAGAATCACGCAGACCAGGAAGTCACGGTTTACAGTGGCTCCGCCTATGTGACGTCTACAGTGCATGCACGCCTAGCATGCTGGAAAAGCAGGGGCTACCTCCGAGCAGACGGCACGCCAGTGCAGCACGGAGCCTTATTGGACAGGCTGATAAAAGCACTACAACTCCCAGTGGGCATAGCGGTCGTAAAATGCGCCGCTCATACCAAAGGGACAGATTTTGTGTCACGTGGGAATCATGAAGCAGACACGGAAGCCAAACGTATGGCATCCAAGACTGAAACAATCATGGACGTGGGTGCAGCACGTACCCATGAACGTATGATGGTAGCGCAAGCCACACCAGAAGCCTATAGTAATATGGGGCAGTCTCAGTTAATGGAGCTCCAGGGGGAGGCACCTCAGGAGGAGAAAAATCTGTGGAAGCGTTGAGGGTGTTCTTTAAACCCCTCAGACGGACTGTGGAGGCAAGACAGCACTGGTAAACTAGTAATGCCTGTCGCCCTTCTAAAAGTAGCACTAGAACAGCTTCATTACCCCATTCACATGACAAGAGAAAGTCTTGCCGCAACGCTTGCCGAAGACTGGTTTACACCGAATTTAGCAGAGCATGTTGCATTCTTTATGGTAAATTGCATTGTCTGCCAACAATTCACCTCTGGGCACACATTAAAAGTAGTGAGAGGAGTCATCCCCAGACCAAGTGGACCTTTCCAGCACCTGCATATCGATTATGTTGATATGATTCAGGTGTGTAATGGGTACAGGTATTTAATTGTGGTGGTGTGTCCCTTTTCCAGATGCGTAGAAGCAGGTCCCTGTACACACCCCGATGCCGCCTGTGCTGCTAAGCTCCTGGTGAGGGAGGTTTTCCCTAGAAGGGGGGTGTGCGAGGTAATGAGATCAGATAATGGGGCTCATTTCGTGAACGCAGTGTTCGAACAGATTAGCTTGCTGCTTGGTGTAAAGCACAAGTTCTCGTCGGCGTATCATCCAGAGGGAAATGGGATATGTGAGCGAATCAACGGCTTGCTTAAGGAGAGGATAGCCAGGTTGAAGCTCACATTAAGAAAGGGATGGATGCACTGCCTACCACTGGCATTGTATGCACTTCGGAACCAACCAGGCTCCGACCATCATCTCACGCCGCACAAGATAGTTACTGGGAGAAAGATGAGGACTCCCCTTACCCTCCGAGACCGAGCTAGATATGATGCCCAGTCAACTAGGGAGGTTCTGGGAGAAGAGATGAAAGCTTACCTGGACTGTCTCACATCCAGTGCCACTGTCATTTCAGGCCAGCTGCAGCGAAGGCGGAAAGGGGACAGCACGGCACAAACCACAACAGACAGTGCTGATGCAGGCGCAGCTCACAGCCTTTGTGCACCTCTTGTCTTCCCTGGAGATAGCGTCCTCGTGAGGAACTTCACAAGGAAAAGATGGGACGAGCCGAGGTTTAACGGCCCTTTCATCGTAGAGGACTGCACCCCGTCAGCTGTCAAGCTCAAAGGAAGAAGAGCCTGGATCTTCCTGAACGACATAAAACCCTTTATAGCAGAGAGCACTCCTAATGCATCTACTGCCGAGGAATCCACAGACAATGGGGAAGGACCGCAGCATGTGCAGACAAGGTCTATGGCGAGGAAGAAGGACACACAAGCAGAAAACGCAAACTAAGGAACTCGCTGTGAAAATTGTGGCTGTACACTGAACTTCTCCTCTAGGCACTGAATGAGGTACAAGACCTTCAAACGAACGCAAAGTGCAGCTGAACTCGCAGGGTACGGGAAAAAGTTGCATACTCTGAACCTGCAGTGACACTGATAGCTTGATCACGTTGACCCACAAAGCATTGAACACGAACTCTCAGACTCTGATAAACTGTAAAAACAGGACACTCTTGTAAACTAAACTTGGTATCCTGAAGTATCCAGTATCAAGACTTTGTTCACGGACCTGTGGTTCACCCCAGCCGAAGTCTCAAGTGGGATTGCTCACCTATTTTCAGCTAGTAGTACTGTCCTATCCGTCACTCATAGGGAGAGAAACAAGTGTCACAGAATACATTCAAGATCCAGAAAATAAGAAGGTAATCAGGCAACTACTGACTGTCATCGCAGAGGTCTTCGCCGAGTTGCCCGAGCACAGTGAACAGAAGACTAATGCTCCCGCCTCAAACAGTCATTGATGAAATAACCTACACTTTATTCTTTCGAATCATTGAGGAGTGCCCAGAACTTGTCGGAAGGACCACAGATACACTGACTTTCATCAGAGATCCCCGAAATAATCACTTCCTGAATCAAATATGGAGTAAATTGAACCATGTGGTAGCAGACCACGCAGAAGGGAAAGTGCAAAACCTGTTCACGACAACAAAAAGAAGTGATCAAGACCCAGCAAAACAAGCAAATGTCCCTGTACCCCGCAGACACGCAGCTAGCTCACAACGTCCTGATTAGGCTAGTTGCAGACTATCCGGAAATGGTGGGAAGGCCTGCTGATGTCGATGATGCAACCTTCCTTAGAGATCCAGTCAATTTCCTACAAATGAAGACCCTTCTCCATGGCATTATGCTCCAAGTGGAACTGTCCAATTTCCAGCGAGAATTCCTAAGGAGATTCCTGTGAGGCTATTCGGCGAGGGACAGATCGAGGAGAAAAAACGGATCACACTGTCAGAAAGGCCTGTGACTTAAGAGCAAGAGAATTAGAGCAAATGTCATTAACCCCCGAAGACAGTCAGTATGCGTTTCATGTTTTCTTTCATCTCATTGAAAACTTTCCAGAACTAGTGGGCAGACCCCACAACATTGATGTGCCCGCTTTTCTTAATGATCCAGCAACAGATTCTCAATTGAATCAGCTCCTGAAGGCTATTGCATCACAACTAAGAAGCAATTATGGACATCCACTGCGGAGGAGAGCCTTGGAAGGGGGAGATCCAAGATAAAACCTTTTATCATCCCCCAGCCGGGGACAGAGCAAGGAAACAAAGACACAGTTCTTCATGCGTCCAATGTAGAATGGATCGAAAGGGGCAGAAGCAAGGATAACAACATCTTGTACTTCCTTTTCCTATTTTTTCTTATTTTTCTATTTGTTCATCATCGTTCCGCAGTGGAGTAAATGGGGGACAGAGAGGCTGTTCATCAACTCGACCTCGAAAAAGACCAAATGAAATTAACAGAGATATGAACTTCACTGCTGTGTTTACCTTTTTCAACCTGTTTCTTTTTTTTCCCTACCTTCTCATAGGTTCACTTTTATTTTTATTTTTATTTTTCAATATTTTATTTTTGCGTAATGTGGATCGAATCCATCCTTTCATGGTGTCACTGTGAACATTTTCCTGCATATCCTCAGGGCCAAGGCGAGTCGGAAGAGTGCCCTGGGAATACGGTGCCCACAACGACACAGAATAAATATGATGTGATGAAAACGATAGTCTAACCTTTTTCCATTGTCTAGCAAAGGAACTGTATTCCATACTCAGAGACTTATCATCATAATCACTGCAAGAGGGGAGACACTGAACTGCACTTGTCACTTCAGTGTTTACTGAACTTTGAGCGACGAAAACAGAATAATAAGAAAAATAAACTATTGACTATGGACGTATTTGAAATGGGGGCCCAAAACAGTAACTTAATCATGCCACCAGTGGAACAGCGCCCACGGTTCCCTGGAAGGAGATGCTGTAAGCTGTCCTTCAAGGCCGTCATATGTATATGCATTGTGATTATTGTAGTATTTATATCCCAAACTATTAGAACTGCATTTTGTATCGGTGCACAAAGCGTCCCAATGTCTGTGCATCCACCAGGTAATGAACGTCTGGGGCCCACAAAAGCACCCAGACCTTATATTGTCATCCCTGTTCCAAGAAATACTGATGATAAAACAAATGATTTACAGTTGAATGTAATTAGCAGTAATACGCATACACTTGAAGTAATGAATGGTGAGAAAGGCTGGATACAGGGTCAGCACGGAATGAATGATAATGCAGCACTGTCCACGGCACGCACCCATACACTGAGTGCACATAAACAAGGGCAAGTGTCAATGGCTACGAAACTGCAGGCCAAACCAAATGAAAGAGAGAAATCACCTGTGGAACAAACAGCACCAAAAAACAGGGAACCAAGCGAGAAACCGAACAGAGGGAGCATAGCAAAATCCCTCAATAGAATGGAGGAAGGCAAGGAAGAACTCACTGAGAAAACACATGCGGTAGTTGAGTATGTGTTTCCACTCATACTTAGAGCAAAGAAGCTACATGAGGAGCTGAGCAAGACAAACACCGCAACTGTGATAACGAGCACTCCAGCTCCAATGCCAGAAGTAACTACCAAGCCTACGACACAGCCACGTGTTGGAAGGATGGTAAGTCAAATGTGGTGGGAGGAGGTCTACAAAAGAATGCAGGAGGGAAGGAAAAGAAGCGCAAAACCTCCGCCTATTACTGCAGGGCAGGAAATGAAACCTGCCCCTCCAAGGATAACACCCGAGAGTCTGCCTGAACGGAAGAGCAGTACAGACGCATTCAGAGACATAGTGATAGCCAACTATAGAAAAATGCTAAGGATCAAGAGAAGTCCATATGAAACCGATAATGAGTTAAACGATTACTTGGACAGCACGGCCCATCTTGGAAACAACATATGGTACCAGCACATGAAGGAAGTTGGGCGAAGTCAATCAGAAGGAGAATGTTTTGTCTGTGCACTCCTGCCGTACAGCATGGGCAAGTCCAAAATCTTTGTTGCTGTAGAAATAGATGTCCCCACAGCACACTGCATGTCACTCGTGGCGATGTGCAACACCAGAGGACAATTCATGGGGAGAGACGCCTCGTTGATATGGGCCAACGAAAGAACTACCTTGATGAAGATGGATTTGTCCAGGACATCAAAACAAGAAACAGGGCGCACACCAAGAACGATGTAATTAGATATGAAAACCCTGACGTCAAAGGATCAGGAATAAGGTGGGAAATAAACTCAAGACTGAACGTCCAAGGGAAAACAGCAGAAGAAGCTCAAATATGGAAGAACCAAGGCCAAATGCAGATCTGGGATCAGTAGTTTCCCCCGACGGTTGGGAAGAAGGAGTTGTAATCTGCCGAACTTGGATGGTCCTTGGAGCCTACCAAGAAGCCATAGAAAATTCACAAAGACTTTGTAAACCACTATGGCCAAAATTGGTAAAGCTGTTAACGTGGGTCGAAGACAGAGGAGGGCCCCTGCAAATAGTACCGCTGGAAAACCCGAAACTGTGCTTTAGAAGTAATGGCACGAGGAAAATGGGGGAGAATGGACCACTATTGGGCATGTGGATCCAAGGCCTACATAAGACTACCGAAGAACTGGGGAGGCATATGCACACTGGTGAACGTCCACGTTCCTGCACTAGTGATCCCAAAAAATGAACTGAATTTGGACAGTTTCCCGAAAGCAGATGCTCACCTGAGGAAAAGGAGGTCTGTGGAACTAATGTCAAGGATGAAGAGAGAGAACTACTTCTCCACCAAATCAGAGGACGCATTTTATGCCATTCCCTATGAACACAGGCTGTTTAGCCTAACTTCATCCGTATTTACAACAATACTCTTGCCGCATATCCAGGTTGGTGTGAATACCAAGTGGTTGCAGATAACGAGATGGGAGTTACTCCAGACCATCAATACCACCATAAAAGGGTTCATCACAATCAAGGAAGAACTGAGAGCAGTCAGACTGATGACCCTCCAGAACAGATATGTGCTTGACATGATCACTGCAATGGATGGAGGTGTTTGCGCAAAAACTGGAGAATCATGTTGCACATTTATACCATCACACGACAAAGAAAATGGAACCCTCACAGAGGCAAGAAGCATGTCAACAACCCTGAAAAACCAGATGACCGATGAGACAGATGAAGTGGACGACGACAGCTGTTTGGGAACCTATTCTCATGGGTCCCGCAATGGATGGCAGATATATTCAAGTTTCTGGGAGCTTTGCTAGCAATGGTGCTGCTAGGATTCTGTGATATCGAGATAATCATCACGCAGTGCCAGAAAACTGCAAAGAAGGCCATTGGGATGAAAATTATGGTCGATGTAGAGCCAGGCAGGAAGCCCAGAGACCTGACAGAAGAGGAGATAAAGGATTTTGTGAAGGCCGGTGCATTTGCACCAGAAGGAACAAAATTCACTTATCCCAAGAAGCGAAGAAGGTATGAAGGTAAATGGATTTACTGCAGTCCAAATGGACAATGCCAGTTGATGACCTGGAACAAAGATGAGCATGTGAGAACAGCAGGAAGCTTGAAAGGGGCGATAAAGATATGGACACCAAAATTGCATACATTCACGCCATCTTGTGTAAACCCAGAAGACAATGAACAAGACTCTGAAGAGTCAAAGAAAATGAATATAAATGAGGAAGCAGAAGTGGTCGATGAACCAACCAGAGGGGGGAGTGTAGAGGAGGTCCCAGATATGACCTGCACCCCTTCCCCCCATTGCGAGTTGCCAGTAATGTACTCGCCGAGGTACGTGACGTATGAGGAGCAAATGAACCAACAGAGAGCCGCACTGGGACTCTGCCCCTTGTACGTAAGGAGATCAGTACCGGTTGAAGCAGCCATAACACGACATCCCTGGGCAGCACGGTACCCTATCAGACAGCCGTACCAGCCACTGATACGAAATGAGGAATACCTACATACGGTCCATGAAGAGACCATAATGGAAGGCCAGTGGAGATGAGACAAGGACCAGAGCAGCTTCAAGAATGAACTGAAGGAGTTACTGAAAGCAAGCATGCCAGTACTGGTAGCTGTGAGGATAATTGTAATAGACACAGGGGAGAGAGACTGTTAAAATACAAGGGAATGGTGCCACAAGACGAGATGGAAGCAACCACCCTGTTGAACGTGTGTAAATAAGCTTGAAATGCAAGATGCTAAGAAATCGATAATGCCTGCAATGCTCAGTCGAAGAATAGAGCGGCAAGGGCCGACCATATGTCTACCTCAACACAGCACAATGTACCAGTGCGACTCCATTTTGTAAGAGCAGAAGTACACTCAGGCGGCCAAGGCCTGACTGGCCAAGTTTCATATCCAGGCCCAGGCTGAGGAAAGGAGCAGGATCAAAACTTAACAAAGAGAGGCTCATGCCGGGGAAATCGAGGTCAACCAGAGTAGGGGAGGTGGCATGAGCTCACGAGGCTCCAACTTAAGAGCATACCAGCCCGCCCGTGAAGGTCAAGATAAGAGAGGCCCATGCAGGTGGCCAAGCGCACACAGAATTAAAGGCACAAAAGGTTGGAAACTGAAGCAGATTCACGGTGGACCAGCACGTGACCGGACAGGCACGAAGATGTACCACCAACCTGATGTCATTCAGAACCCAAGGGTGCCATAACTTTTCCTGATAAGAGACTACAGATCCGAGGCCATACCCAGCCAACTAATTGACACATAGCCCTAAAACACTGATTGATGGATGGGAGGAAGGGTGAATCTTGGGACACTAAGAACCTGGGTGTCTATTCTGCATGATGCTAATTAAAATGGAGATTTATGTTTAGGGGTGTAACTTGACCAATCACAAGGGACCATTTAATCTAGGGTCCTATAGACACTGTAACCAATGAGACGTCGTACTTGTAGTGACGTCAAGCACGTGTGTTGTAGCGGGATGGGCGTAGACGCCCACCCGATAAGAGTTATCCAATCCACTTGCGTTATTTCCATATACAGATATAGCACCTATACTTAAGTTACCTTTCCCAACCAATTATTTTGCAATATGATTTTTTGTAGAATTAGACGTCAATGATGATGGATTTTGCCCATAAAAGAGGCTGTTTGACTAAAGTTCAGCGAAGTCGGGGTGAGGCAGGTGTTCGAGATGCTACTGATTTCCATCTGCTGATGTATGTATCATTAAATGGACTTCCCTTTGCCAATTTACTGAGTCCTGATTATTGAATCTTGCTGGAGTATGTGAATCCTGCACTCTGTCCTCACACGGTGCAGCAATCTTGAATTACTCGTTTTCGAGGGTGAGTACTAACCAATGGGCCCGTCAGTAATTTCCTCTCCTCGTCAACACTTGGTAGCAGAGGATGGTTTCGGCCATCGATTATAAATTATCGACTGATATAGTATAAAACACCTTTAGACCGACGGCACGAAGTAACTCTGGGCCTTCGGTACATCACGAGTCCTTTCGCTATTCCGGCTGAGTAGGCTGAGAAGCTCCCCGTGGACAATGATAGTGTAATTATTCCCCAAAAAATCTGCAGTGGGTCTGAAGGAACCCACCTTTCCAAGCATAACCCTTCTCATTCCCACGGGCAGCGGATCGGATGAAAACCATAAAAGCAGGAAGAGGAAGGGGCGGTGATCCTGAAGTTCCACAGAGGAAAAGAGGCTATCGGTGAGTGAAAACAACGAAACTCGTTATCCTAGCAAAGGTCTTATAGGCCTTAGAGTAAGAAGGGGAAAGTTAACGGAGGGTGGTGGAGAAGAATAATACAGTTAAAAGTAGGAAAGACTGTAGATATATAGAGGGTAAAAACCCGGGCACCTGAAGCAATTGGGAAAAAAGAGGCTGTTTGTCTAAAGTTCGGTGAAGTCGGGGTGAGGCAGGTGTTCGAGATGCTACTGATTTCCATCTGCTGATGTATGTATCATTAAACGGACTTCCCTTTGCCAATTTACTGAGTCCTGATTATTGAATCTTGTCCTCACACGGTGCAGCTATCTTGCATTACTCATTTTCGAGGGTGAGTACTGACCAATGGGCCCATCAGTAATTTCCTCTCCTCGTCAACAGAATTACCAAATTCCTCTCACCCTCCTTCCTGGACAACTTCAGAACTTTGATAGGAAGGAAATTGCTGTCGAGGGGACTGCGGATTTGGACATTAAAATTGGGTGACACAAGGTGAAGCACCCGGTAATATTTGTGACTCAAGAGGGCACCCCTTGTTTACTAGGGAATGACCTCCTGCGAAGGCTGTCACCCCTAATAGATTGCGTAAACAAGGTCCTTTGGACCCAGGCTAGCCGAGCAATAAAGTTAAAACAGAGTGCCAACCATGTTAGTTTAAACGGCACCTGCCATATGGTTGAACAAAAATCTGACCAAGTAGGATATCACTTCCAGAACAACCGAATTCCAGACGTGACAGTAATAGCAGTAGGACAACCAACTGGTGATGGGGGTTCGTCTCTATTTCTGAACCTTCCTTCAACCTTTCTTCCAGTTTAAGGTGATATTCCACACTGTAAGGAAACATTCTGAAATTCTTTACCAATCCACAATCAGACATTCCCACTCCTATAGTCCAGAAAGATGAGAAATAAGCTCTGAGCCTGGCTGATATTCAGTAAATTGGAGAGCAGTTGTTCATCCCTGTTCAGTTAAATGAAGGGAAGGACTCTCTTCTCGCCCGAGTGTGTGTGAACAACGGTAAGAGCTTCATCAGTGAAGCCATGTTCCGCCAACTCCCAAAAGATCCAGCCATTCCCACATTCAAACTGATAGACAAATGGGAAATGGATATGGAAACACCCAATTCGAAACATCTCCTGCCAAGCAGGTGTATGCTCAAAATCTCCATAGGCAACAAGAGCACAGTCCATAATTGTTGGGTTGTGCGAGATGTCACTGCCGTCTTTTACTTAGGGAGTGACATTCTCAATCGCTTTGCCATTAGTTTGGATCTAATAAACTTCAAAGCTTTGTCCCGATTAGCGGATAATCCCATGGGCTTTGATGATCCAGAGAAAGCATTTAGGTCAGCTCAACTGCTGCCTTATGCAGTTGAAATTCAGATTGGAGAGGAAGTCACCATCCCAGAAAGGACCCGACAATTCTCCCTGGAAGTGAAAGTTAAAAGAGGACAGAAATTGAAAGACCCTGATGCCTATATTCATCTACATGCTTCTCTCTAACAGCAAGGGTCAACCCAACACCACTAGTCAACATAGAACATGACACCATTCCAATAGAGGTAGATAACAGCAACTTAAAGAGTACCACTCTAGCCACGGGCACCATTATTGGAATGGCGGTTGATGACTGACATTTTTCCATTGATTTAGGAAATTAACTTTTAGGACCAATCCCCAAGGACTGTTTTGACAGTGACAGTGATGAAAACACCACACCAGACAGGATCTTTACCCGGCATGGGGGGAACTTCCCGGTGTACACTTCCTGCCCTTATGGTAAGGAAGATGTGACCTGTGACTTCAGGAGGGATGAGGTGATTTTCCAGGTCCATGAGGGCTGCCTTTCCCACCTGAAGCCACCAGTCCAAATCAGCACTTTCACCAGGGACTTCTCCACCCAGCTGGAGGAGGCCGCTGAGATAGCGAAACCAGAAGTCTTCCCAGGCTTCAGGCAGATGGTTGAAGAGTGAGCCAACCTAGCTGATACCTGTGAGACTCTGGAGCAGAATCAAAAGTTGAAACAAGTTTTCTTGGATTTTCAAGATCTCTTTGCGGTGGACTCATATGACTGTGGTCGCACCGACATCCACACAACAACAATTCCCATGGACCCTGGCATGACTCCAGTGTTTGTGAAGCAATATCGCTTGCCTCTCGCATCAATGGAGTCCCTTACTGAAATAATTAAGAACCTTCAGTCCCGTGGGATAATCCGTCCAGTCCAAAGCACCTTCAATAATCCGGTGCTGGTGATATTGAAGCCAAACTGCCAGTGGAGACTCTGCGCCGACCTTACGGAGCTCAACAAACGGGTCCATACTTCCCGATGGCCTCTTCCCTACATTGAACAAGGGCTGGCCCAGATCCAGGGGTCACAGATATTCACTGCAATAGACCTGACCAATGGACACTGGACTGTACCTGTCAGTAGGGAGGACCAATACAAGCTAGCCTTTACCTTTGGGGGGCAGCAGTACGCATGGACCTGGACTGCCTTCGGATACATCAACTCCGGCAATGAATTCAACATTTTCCTGCATAAAGCCATGCCCGACCTGGGTGAAAGGGGTAACCTGGCTTATGTAGATGATGTACTCATCAAAAGCTCAACTGTGGAGGAACACATAGCGGAGATCCGGTATGTTCTGACACAGTTGAGAGCTGCCGGAGCAAAACTTTCCTTTCAAAAGGCACAGTGGTGTAGAACCCGTGTCAATTTCTTGGGGCATGAGATTACTCCTCAGAGTCTCTGTCCCCAAGAAAAGAAAGTGGAAGCACTTCAGAAACTGAAGGATCCCACAACTCTGCGGGAACTAAGGAGCTTCCTTGGACTGACTAATTTCAGCAGAAAGTTCATTGAGGGCTACGCAGAGATCACCAGACCCCTGATTCATCTCTTGACGGGGGGGTCAAGTGGGAATGGGGTCCAGAACAATCTGAGGCAGTAAGACAACTCAAAAGAAGCCTCTCACAAGCGCCTGTGGAGGAAAAATTCAACGATTGTGAGAAAGCACTCCTGGCAACGGTGTGGGCATTGAAAAATTACCGCCCGTTTATCCAGGGGGAACACATCATGGTGGAAACTCCACACCAGCCTCTGCAATATCTCCAAAGTGACAGAATCCGGGCCTGAAATGTGAGTAATTCCCGAATTACTTCCTGGATTCTGTCAATGCAAGGCTTTCCTGGAGAGGTCAGATATGGCCAAAACAAGAAGATTCCCCTTGCACAAGGTCTGACTGACTTGCATGATTGTGTCAGAGAAAACTGTCTCGAGGACGAAAGTCTAAAAATCAAGGACAACATGGAGGCATACCTCAATTCCCCACACAAAGTCTTTGAACAAGACAAGTGTGAGGGAATGCTCACTGTCTATGTGGATGGATGCTCTTACCATGTTGACAACAACGGGGAAAAGGAACTTGTGGCCGGCGTAAGGAATGCATGTGTGAATGAGATCACAGAACCCTCAGCTGGGTACAAGATTGGTCCCCGAAGTAGACAAGTGGCAGAGTTGATGGCGGTGCATCTAGCCATCCTCACTGCTGTCCAACATCAACTCCACGAACTGGTCATAATCACAGATTCGGATAATGTACGGAATGGGTTCGTGGAGCATCTGGTTAATTGGAAAACCAGAGGCATGTTATGTGCTAATAGCAAACCCTTGAAACATGGGAAGTTAATTCAAAATATTGATGATCTGGTCACCTCGAATGGGATGACCATCTACTGGAAAAAGATCAAGGGTTATTCCAAAGTAGAGGGACCAGACAAAACTGGAAATGACTTAGCTGATTAGCTGGCCAAAACCGGGCCCATCCAAGGTTGGGGGAAATCCAGGGAAATCCAGGTCACTGCTATCACTAGGTCCCAGACAAATGCTCACAATGACCTCTCAACTGCACAGTGGAGTAAGGAGACCCCAGATGCTGATGTGATTACGGCTCAGAAAGGGGATCCAATAATTGGTAAGTTTTATCAACACATTGAGGACCTTGAGAACTTTCCCCTGACAGATACCGATTAAATAGGGAAAGAGGACCTCAGAGTGTTGATATAATGTCCAAAACTTTTCCAAATCCAAGACGGTTTTTTGGTTAGGAAATCCCTAGCTGGCCATGATCAGTGGGTGGTTCCTACCTCATTCCGAAGCCTGATGTTAATTCACGCCCATGATGCGGCCACAGGCAGTCATAGGGTGTTTCATACAACACTTGAAATCTTAAGAGAGGTTGCATACTGGCCACACATGGGGCAGGACCTCGACCAATACTTGAAGGGGTGTCTTGTGTGTGCACCATTTCAGCCAACATCCCTCACACCGTGCGCCTCTCCAAAAGAGGGGGATGACACTACCATGGTCAGATTTGCAAGTTGACTTTATCGGGCCCATGATTCGCTCCTCTAGGGGAAACAAGTACATGTTGACCGTGACATGCTTGTTTACTAAATGGGTGGAATGTCTCCCGGCCCCAAACTGCAAGGCAGAAACAGCAGCTGCCCTGACGATCAACCACATCTTTTCGCGTTTTGGACTACCCCAAAGGATCGAGTCAGACAGAGGTAGCCATTTCACCAGCGAGGTAATGACAAAGATGTGGGAGATACTTGGGGTTAAAAGGAAGCTACACATTGCTTATCGGCCAGACTCTAGTGGTGCAGTCGAGAGATACAACAGGACAATTGTGAGCATATTAAAAAAGTTTGTGGCAGATTCTGGGCCAAGTTGGGATATTTGATTACCTCTTGTCCTAATGCCCATCAGATCTACCCCTTCATCTGCAACTAAAATGTCACCATTTGAGCGGGTGACTGGACGCAGGATGGAGCTTCCCCAGCATCTGCTCTACAGGACCCAGGAGCAGACATTGATCAATGCCTCCACAACTCATGAGTATGTTGAAAATCTAAGAAAACACCTTCAACATGCTTTTGCCTATGCTCAGCGAAATCTAGAAAGATCAGCCGACAGCATGAAGACCCACTATGACTTGAAGATTACCAGAAAAGAATACAATGTAGGATACCGGGTCTACTTATACAATTTCCAAAGGAACCAGGACAAACAGCGAACATTTTTGCCTACCGGGAGGGGTCCTTTTGAAATTTTAGACAAAATTTCACCAGTCGCCTACAAAATCTGCATCCCCAAAGGCAGTTTGGCAGAAGGGGAAGATAAGTGGGTCCTTATTAATCAACTAAAATGTTGCCATCCTAGGCACACTATGCAGCAACTGGAGGAGTCTTCTGGAACCCCAGCGGGGGTCACTCCAGATCCATAAAATTCCAATTCTAAAATATTCCATATATATCCTATAAAATACAATAATAAAAATTGTCCTGATTTATCAAAATGTATGTTTCCGCCCCACTACATTAATAGTGGTGGGGAAATGTCTACGAATATGTTTTTGCTTTGTCATCCTAGGATTGATAAACCATGGAGACGGAAACCAAGGAGGACTACCCGGGGACCGGGAGCAAAGATCCGAAGGGCCTGGAGTATCGCTCAATATTCACATCAGGACCGGCGAGGAGAACCGATCGATCCACCTTTGATGGAGGAAAAGACAATGAACTTTGCCATTTGTGGAATCAGAAGAGATGAAACTGACATCCCAGTCT
This sequence comes from Ambystoma mexicanum, assembly GCF_040938575.1. Lineage (NCBI taxonomy): Eukaryota > Metazoa > Chordata > Amphibia > Caudata > Ambystomatidae > Ambystoma > Ambystoma mexicanum. Next base: position 669,690,513 of record NC_090924.1, on the reverse strand, counting down.
TGCAAATTCCCATTGATGGAAGATCAATGCCAGATAGCAAGAGGGGGGGCTTGTGGGATGTTTCAACCCACTAGTCCAGGTCCTGCAACATTACTGTGCATTGCTTGAATCAGGAACATCAGAATGGCCACCATGCTGATGTTCCTGATGAAAGCATGCTGCTCCCTAAATATCACCAAAAAGTGCGCAGTAAAAATCTGAAAAATAGGCTGCCATCCACTTTTGCCTATGTCAGTGGTAGCACAGGAGACCACTGCCAAAAACTATCATTTGGCTGCCCACAGAGCAAGGCTGATTGCAAAAGAAACACAGAGCTGTGTGAAAATCCATTTTTCTTGGTTGTCAAATGTGCAAAAATCATGGCTCACAAACCACCCAAAAGATCAAACCTCCTGTTGGGTGTTGTACATCATTCGACTTCAAGAATCCACATAAATATAATGTCAGCAGAAGTATATGTTATCTGAACAAAGTCCACTTTTGAAGATGGTTGCTGGAAAGAAATCTGTCAAAAATGGATGCAATACCGTTACTCGCCTCTGTCAGATGTTTGCAATTTCTAAATCTGACAGGAGAAGCTGTGTCTCAAAAGCTAAATATGCCAAAGAAGGGATTTCCATCAAATGTAATATAGGGTGGCACACATTGATTTTCATGTTGAAAAAGACTGGAATTGAAGATATGTTTGCTTATTTTAAATTTGTAACTGTAATTTTGCACAAGGGACAATGTTAAAATGGACTATAAGGTAACCTGAATCAGCTAAAACTTCAAAGAGGCTTTCTTCCCCTGAGAACACCCCACCCTGTTCCTTCCCACCAAAAGGAGAGGATATCGCATTGGGATGCTAATGATATGGGGAGGAGACTTCCTCTGTTGTTCTAGGAAAGAGACAATGGAGTCCTTGAACTGAATGGAATGGTAATTCAGGTGTGACTGACAACAACTGCCCTGGCAGGAAGAAAAGCCATGTGACTCTCTGACTCAGCCAAGCTTTGGAGGCGGGCCAGACTGAAAATGTGGATTTGAAATTGGACTAAAATATGTTTAAGGAAAAGACATAAAATATTTTACCGAACTGACAAAAATATGAAATTTAGAGATTATTCAAATGAAAAATTCACTCACAGTTTAAAACTATTCTGGAGTCTGTGCGACATTCAGAGACTGAACAACACAATTTGTTATATTGTAGTTATTGTGATTATGCTAGGAGCATGAAAAATTACAGGAATATGCCCAGAGGTTATGTGCATGTATGTATAAAAAATTACACAGATCCGAAAATGTGTAACCAACCAAAAGCGCGAAAAATTGGCATTTATGAACCAGAACTCGTAGAAAGATAAGAATTTGACAGAAACTTACCTTAATCAATCTGTGATGTGTATATGTATTATTAATAAGTTGTGCATATTGAAAATATGTTTTTTGGGAAAATAGATTTTCTGGGTAAAAGCAAAGGGGAGGTTCTTCCCTAGATTGTAAATGGCAGCATCACTCTGACACATGATGACACCTCATGACACACTGTTCCTTTCTCAAATCAGAGAACAGGGAATTATCTGACCTACCAGATCCTTAAGAGGGTTGGGCATAGGCAATCAGCCTCCCCACCCACTCTGGAAAATGGATAAATAGGGACTGTTGAGGACCCAGGAAAACACACTCTTTCACTTATCAACGGATCCACTGGCGAAGCACCCTGCAGGAAGATCCAGAACCAGACTCCAGATCCAGACTCTAGAACCAGACTCTAGAACCCTGAAGCAGAGGCCTAATCCAAAAAGCTGAACCCTTTTCAGCAGGCCTTTAAAAACCTTGCAAACCTGATTTAACCCCTAACTTCCACGGGGCCTAACCTAATCCATTCAACAGCCTGACTGAGCTGTTTGCTGCTTCTGGCCAACAACCTTTGCTAGAACCCACGATCCAGATCAGTCCAGCAGAGCTGTAACCCAGAACCCGTCAGATCCAGTCCAAGAGGCCGTGTAGACCAGAGAGCCTTGCTGAGAGCAGAACCCAGCACCTGAGACCTGTCCGGTGGCGAGCGGAGTCCAAGCCAAACCTTTGACCAGATCTTTGACGGGTCCATTCCATTCCAAAACCAGAGTTGTGAGTATTTAGCATAGAACTGTCCATAGTCATCTCTTAGTTTAAGGTAATCCATCCAACCTATTCCAACATATCCAGACTGCATTGTAGAATCTCTTTTGTCCATTCTGAATCGTTTGTCATCCATCTAATCCTGTGATAATTGTAAGTGGAAGCCAACCTGTTTGTAATTCAAAGTGCAATTTCATTTAAAATCTTGACTCCTTTTGAGAAAAATCGACCTCTACTAAAACCTCTGTAACTTTTGAATCGTGCGTCCTAGAAACAAAATTTAAATGTCATTTTGAAGCTAACAAACAAACCCGAAATTACATTTATAGTTATTCCGTAATCACGTTTCCCGCACGCGGAAAATTGCTGCAATTTCGCTTTTGGCTCAATTTAACCACAGCTATTTCTTGATTTCAACTTCTTAATTTTGTTTTCCATCTGCTAATCATTCTACAATCATTGCTAGTGTTGACCTGAACTAATCCAAAGCAACTCTCACTAGTTCTGAATCCCATTTAGCGAATTAAAATTATTTTAAGCATTTTTCCCATTCAATGCAAACCACATTTAAGAGCAATTGACCTGTTTAAAATCATTCCTGTCTCTCTAAGCTTGCTGGGGGAATTGGGATTGAACTGCGTTGTTGATTGTTATTCCTGAAACCTATGTGCCCTCATTCCATATCTCTATATTGCATATTAGGGGGAGTGAGTAGTAACAGAGGGAAAGAGGGATCATATTGTCTTTTGATTGAAGTCTTATCAAGTCTTATTTCTGTGTTGCATTCTTTCCTATCATTGCATTTCCTTGAACCATACAAAGTATTCTCTGCTACATGATTCTTCCTATTCCTACTCCCAATTGATTAAAGAGATTGTTGATATTGTAATATTACCCATTGCTGATCATTGCATAAATATTCATAAGTGTGATATTCAGATGTTATTCATATTTATAAAAGTGTAATCTATATATTGTTCAATTCTTCAAATGAATCTTTTAATTTGCAAAAGAAACCTACTTCTTGGCTCATTGAGGCCGGGGGGATTCAAAGAGAGGGATGTTATAGAAGGGTACATCATCCAGAATTAAAAGAACTTTTGACATAAAAATATATAAATTAGGGTTTCCATTGGGCATCCCTTACTAGGCATTGATTTAGTTGGAGTGCTGGATTGAAATCACTTACAAGATAGGTGGGTATTTTCGACTTGCAACCTCTGCACATTACCTAATGTAACGTGTCATAGCCCTCTCTGAATGCCTCTTTTCATGGATTCACTTTTGCCCATACCTGCTATCGACTGGGTTGACACCTGCCAACACAGACCCTCAGGCTAGATAATTTGCCTTGACGGATTGCTTGGCAATTAGAATCCCTGTATCCAATCTAATAGCTCAGACCTGCTTTCCTGTTGCCCACCCTCCTGGATCAGTGAGTCTCGGCATGTGTGGTGCTATGTATTTGGTAGCCAGGAGATTACACGGGAATCTAGAAATGAGAGTGCCCAAAGCAACAGACACTCAGAAGCTACTTTCTGCCCAAGCCTAGTAATAACATTTCATGAACCGTTTTTTCTGACCTTTTATAGTTGTTCACTTAGCCACTTTGAAATGGGTTAGTTCAGTCGTTTCTGCATGAAATGAATATGTTGGTGGTGTTGTACAAATGATTCTTCCATTCTTTTATTTTGTTTTTATTTTCAGACCTGCATCTTCCAGACCTGGATCTTCTCATGGAAGTTCCTTCCTTTCTGCATTGTCAGACTTCAGTACCACCCTTGAGCAGCTGACATCCAGCCTTATCTGTAACCACTGTGGGAGGTAAATGAACATGAAGCAACTTATTGAAAATGGATAGCATATGTTAATGTTCTGTTAGTCCTTATGTATTTCTGCATTGCAGCCTTGGCTTTGTTAACAATAAGGATTGCTATGCCTCAATACCTGAAAGCGCTGCTCAGGTACAGTGCTCCAAATGAGATTTTGAAGTCGGAGTAGTTTACTCTCTATTTTGTAGTTGAAGTAACACTATTTTTTAGGGAGTAAAAATGTAAGTCCAATTCCCCATGGGAGTATTTTGTAAGTAAGTACAAATGTTTTAACTTAAAAAGAGAAACGTTTTTGTAAAATTATTAATTTGCACCTAGTTGTTCATACACATTAAAAGATATATGTGGGAGGCCACCAGGGGGCGCACAGGCAATGGCTGCCTGAGTGCACAGCTCCTGCCGAAGCCCGGGAATCCGAGGGGATTGAGCCCCCCCTGACACCCCTCCGCAAGTACAACTTGGGAGACCGACTCGGCGCCCCCCCGACCCACCCAACGAGCGAAAGAGCGGAGCTCGAGCTCCCCGGCGATCCGGAGTTCGCAACCCGCGGCGCCTGGGCGGGTGAAGCAGCAGGACTGGAGCGGCCTCGGGACCGCGAGTGAGGCGGTCTCTCCCCGGGCGCACACGGCACCCCAGCCCGACTAGCCCTCACTCCCCCTATCAACAGCCCCCCCCTCGGATTGCGGGGAGCGACCCGGCCAGGGTCCGGGCCCCCGGGACTTCGGGGACGCAGCCGCGGGTCGGCCCTCTCCACCCCTCCCCCCGCAGCCCGAACCAGAGCACAGAGCGCCGGGGCTGCCAGCGCGGCGAGGAGGCGGCATCCGGGGGCCTGGAGCGGTGCCCCCGGGGAATCGGCGTCCGCCCCCCCCGAGAGTGAGGAGAAGGAGCGGGGCGGTCCCCCCCCCGGGGACAGCATCGCAGGCGTCTACGGCCTGCCGGAGTCCAGGGCAGCGGAGGAGGCAGCATCCGGGGGCCTGGAACGGCGCCCCCGGGGACTCGGAGTCCTCCCCCCCGGGAGTGAGAGAAAGGAGTGGGGCGGTCCCCACCCGGGAGTCATCATCGCGGGCGCTTGCGGGCCGCCAGAGCCCAGGGCAGCAGAGCAGGGGGAGCCCCGGTTGGCCTGGGACTCGCCCCCCCCACAGGTGAGCGGCCGGAGCGGGGTGGAACCCCAGGAGCAGGAAGACCAAAGGTGTGGACTGTGGACCGGGGGCCCCAGACCCCCCCCCCAGAGACAGCATGGCCTGAAGCGGGGGTGACCAGGGTGCGAGGCCCCTGCCAGCAGCTGGTGGGGCGTGTGCCCGCCCAGGGGTGCCCCCCCAGGACTCACGGCGTGAGCCACAACGTCCTTTCCCCCATTGGACTGGAAGATCGGGCCCCCTTGAACCACCATTCCCCCCCCTCAAGGAGACCGGAGGAGGCCCCAGAAGACCACGAGGCGCTTGAAAAGATTGTGAGGCCCCTGCCTGGGAACAGGTGGGGCGTGTGCCCGCCCCCCCGGACTGTGTCACCCCATTCGGGACATCTGTGGAGTGCACAACCCAAGTAAGGAAGGACTGGCCAGCAGGGGACCCCCCGCCCCCCGCCGGGGCCGCGGGGATCCAGACGACAGGACACAGGAAAGAACCACATGAGCTGGAGGGAAGCCTTGCAGAGATACCGCTTCCAGGAGGTTGTAAGAGGTGACAAAGGCTTAACCCGTGAAGGGACCATGGACCAATTTGGGGACGCCACCCTCTCCTCGGCGGCAATGGAAAGGGGCTTCGCCTCGATCCTACAGGAAATTAGGGACATGCGCTCCGACATTGCCCAGAAATTTGAAAAAATGGACCAGAGGGTGGATAAGATTGAGGATAGGCTGCTACAGGTCGAATCCAACCAATCCTCCACAGCAGTCCAAGACATACAATATAGCATGAGGCTGGAGGCCCTGGAGAAGAGGGACGAGGAAAGGGCCCGGCAGATGGATGATTTCGAAAACAGGGAGAGGAGGAACAACCTCAGAATCTTTGGGGTGCCCGAAATGGAGGGGGAAACGGAGAGGGACGTCACCCGAGCAGTACGAGACATCATCACTCTCTTGTTCGCGGAGGAAATGACAACCGAGCTAACTTTCGACAGGGTGCACAGGGCGGGGGGCAGGGCCGGGGCCCCCCGGTCGATTCTGGTCCGGTTCCACTACTACTCGGAGAAGACGAAGGTGTTGGAGGAGGCCAGAAAGGCTAGGGAAATCACCTACAACAACGCCCAAGTCTCCATATACCAAGATCTCTCAGCCTACACGCTGGCCAGGCGTAGGATGTGCCGCCCTCTCACACAGGTGCTTAAGGAAAAGGGAGTGCGCTACAGATGGGGCTACCCCTTTTCCCTGACTTTCGAATACATGGGCCAAAGATCGACCCTGATCACGGAAGAGGACATAAGGGGACCCATACAAGAATATACAGTGGACACGAACCCCCGGAGCGGCCCATCGGGGCCGGAGCACGGGAGACCCGGTGGCCCTGGTCCGTCCGGCGAGAGGAGAAAGCGCATCGGCGCGAGGAAATTCAGGAAAATGAACACCCCCTCACTATCAAAGGACGGAGAACGTAACGACTCCGAGGACTGAGCACGGGGGCACCCTGGTGTGCCCTGGTCGGAGGGACGCAGACTCAGAGGATTCACTACTATCAACGTCCCTACGACCTGCAAGTAGGTGGGGTTCGCAGAGGGGTCACAGACGCGGGGGATCCTAGGGGGCTCAAGGAGATGAGCTTCTAATGCAGATTGCCTGGCCGAGGTGGGCAGGCTGGTGGTTCGGCCAAAAGCCAGCGATGGCAGAACTACTTGGCTGGAGGCCGGGGCAGGGGATGGGGGGGACCACGGGAGTTGGGGAAGTTCAGTTACGGTTTGGGGAAGGGGGGCAGTTGGGGTTTTGTCTTAGGCCCACCCGGGGGAGGGGGCGGGGGGAAAAGGGGAACACAGAGTTGATACAACGGAGCATACGGGGAGGAGCGCAGGGAAGGAGTTGACCGAGAGAGAGGAACATAGTGACCATGGCTGACGGGCTGCCCGCCCTGGGGGTGGGTTCACTTAACGTCCGTGGCTTAAATACCCCCACCAAGAGGTCCCTGCTCTGTAGGGAATTTAGAAGGCCACACCTGGATTTTCTATTCGTTCAAGAGACTCACTGGCCACGGGGGAAGGAGCCCAAAATGCGGGGAGGGGGATTTGGCGAGGTTCACAGTGCATCCCACAAGTGCAAAAAGAGAGGGGTCGCCATCCTAGTAGCAAAACATGTGGGCTTCGAGAATGAAGCCACGCTGAAAGACCCTGGGGGCCGTTACCTGCTGGTGCGGGGGTCCCTGCAGGGGGCCCCACTGACCCTAGCTGCCATCTATGCCCCAAACGAAGGCCAAGCCCAATTCTGGGAGGAGGTGGGGGACAAACTCAAGTACTTCATCCATGGCACGGTGGTGGTGGGGGGGGACTTCAACATGGTTCTGGACCCCATCCTGGAAAGGAAACGTGCAGGCCCGCAGTCCTCCAGGGCTGCGGACGAGATCATGGCGCGCACCTTCCAAAAAGTCAACCTAGAACTGGGCCTGTTGGATACGATCCCCGTCCCCAGGACAGACTCCCCCTCTTTTACATATTACTCAGCCATCCACACGTCGTTCTCCAGGATAGACTACATCCTGGTGGACGAGACCCTACACCCATTTGCCTCGGGCCACAGGGTAGACCCCGTTCCCTGGTCTGACCACGACTTGGTCCGAGTCACTATAGCAAGGGGAGGTCTATACGAACGCAGAGGGAGATGGAAGTGCAACGACTCCCTGTTAAAGGACGAAGTCCTAGCCCAGGAGGTCCTCGAGGCCATCACGGAATTCTTTGAACTTAATGACAACGGGGAGGTGGGTTCACATACCCTCTGGGACGCCTTTAAGGCGACCTTACCGGGAACCTTGATCAAAATGGGAGCCCAGAAAAAAAGGCAAAGGGAGGGCCAGGAAAGGTACCTAAGGGAGAAAATCGCCCTACTCCAACCTGGGGGTCCCCCCACGGTTCCCTTAGACCGCGATCAGGTGACCGCACTGGACGACTATAGACTCCAACTGAAGGATCTCCTTCTCCACAAGACGGAGAGGAGTCTCCAACTGGTCAAACAAAAGTACTATGAAAAAGGGGACAGAGCGGATAGGATTCTGGCTAGGAAACTGAGGGAGGTGCAGAGAAGCCGATTAGTGAAAGAGGTTAAGAACGAGGTGGGAAAGGTAGGCTACGATACGCCCCACATTGGCGAAGCCTTCCGCCGATATTATGAGAAACTATATTCGTCCGAGTATAATGGGGAGGAGGCGGAGATGGTGGGGTTCCTGAATTCAATCCAGATCCCGGCCCTGACCAGGGAGATGGCGGAGGGGTTGGAGGGCCCTGTGACCGAGGACGAGGTAGAGCGCGCGATTGGAGGGATGAAGGTGGGCACTTCCCCGGGCGAGGACGGTTACTCGGTTTACTTCTACAAAAGGTTCCGCTCAACCCTTTCCCCCCACTTGGTAAAAGTGTTCAACGCGGTGCTGGAGGGGGGGTCCCTTCCGGACTCCATGATGGATGCAATTATTGTGGTGCTCCCCAAGGACGGCAGGGACCCTAGGGAATGCTCCTCCTACCGACCCATCTCCCTGTTGAATTTTGATGTGAAGATTCTGGCCAAGGTGCTTGGGGGACGGTTGGAGGGGGTCTTGCCGAAGCTGGTCCACGGTGACCAGGTGGGATTTATTAGGGGGAGACAGGGCTCAGACAACATCCGGAAGACTATAGACCTGTTGCACTATGCCCAGAGGTCAGATTTGGACGCGAGCGTCCTGTCCCTAGATTCGGAAAAGGCGTTCGACAGGGTGGAGTGGAGATTCATGGAACTTACCCTCCAGAAAATCGGCTTTGGTCCACACATCAGGGATTGGGTGGCGGCTTTATACAGGGCCCCTAGGGCCAGGCCAGGGTCCAAGTCAATGGCGGGTTGTCGGAGCCCTTCCCCCTGTCGCGGGGGACAAGACAGGGATGCCCACTCTCCCCTCTAATCTATGTCCTCTCCATGGAACCCCTAGCCATAGCAGTCAGAGCTCACTCAGAGATTAAAGGGATTAAGAGGGGGGAGGTGGAATTTAAGCTCTCCCTGTTCGCAGATGATATCCTGGCTTATTTAGTAGACCCGAGACCCTCGCTCCCCCGCTCCTCTCCCTGATGGCTACCTTCGGGCGTTTCTCTGGTCTCAGGATCAATGCGTCCAAATCAGTCCTGCTCCCCATGACGGCTGTGAAAATGAACATTATCCCGGGACTACTATATCTTTTCACCGCCCTCCCATCTGTAGTCCCTGACCGGACCTTCAGAGTCCTTCAGAACGCGGTGCGGGAGTTCATATGGCAGGGCAAGACCCCGAGAACTGCCAATAGGGTCTTGACCTTACCGAGGGAGGAGGGAGGGTTTGGGTTGCCAGACTTTCAACTCTATTTCCGGGCCGCCCAGCTGCGCGTCCTCCTAGAACACATGAAAGAGGGGATGGGCACTTACTGGTCATATCTGGAGGACATGGACGCTCACCCACTAAAGATTCGAGACCTCCTGTGGGCCCCTAGCAAGTTTATTCCGAACAGACTCAAATCCCACCCAACCCTGGGAGTCCTCTGGACGATCTGGAGGGAAAGCCCCCAGACGGCACACCTAACATCGTGGCCGTCACCGATGTCCTCCCTCTGGGGTCACCCCCTCAAACTGGGAAGCAGGGGGTTCCGCAACGCCCAGTCGTGGTCCGACCTGGGAATGGAGTGGGCGGGGCAGATGTTTAGGGAAGGAGAATTCCGGCCATATGAGGAACTGAGGGACGCCCTCGGTCAGGGGTCCCTCTCCATATTTGAATACATCCGCCTGAAGGGAATCCTATGTGACCAGGCCTGGGGCCAGAACCTGAAAAGACAGCTGACCCCCTTCGAGAAACTCCTGGACTCGGCAACCTCCAGGAAGGGTGCGGTATCAGGGATGTACAAGCTACTGAACATGGTTAACCTAGGGGAGAGAAGGGGGTTCTGCACGTTCTGGAATGACTTAGCGGGGGATGAGATCTCGGAGGACGCCTGGTCGAGAATATTTAAAATAGCCTTCCATGGGAACTTATTCACGGCGGACATGGAACACAACTTCAAGATCCTACATGGGTGGCACAGAGAACCAGTGAAGTTGGCTAAAATGTACACGGGAGTGTCCCCCGCATGCCCAAGGGGATGTGACCAGGTCGGTACGAGAGGGCACATGTGGTGGCACTGCCCGAAAGCTCAGGCATACTGGGAGAAGGTGAGGGGCTGGATCGCCGAAGTTTCTGAAGAGCTTCTCCCCCAGAACCCCCTGACAATGCTGCTGGGCCTCCCCCCGGAGGACACGGACATACCCCGATACCCTAGAATGTGGGAGACAATGTTGAGGGCGGGAAGGGTTGCACTGGCCCAGAAATGGAAGAGCCTGGAGACCCCTTCGAAGGAGGACTGGCTAAAAAAGGTAAAAAACATGTTCCTGATGGACAAACTGACGGCAATGATGAACAATGACTTGGGCTCTTTCCAAGCAAACTGGTACGGGGTACAGCAGACATGGGGCTGGGATGTGCATTGATCCTCAGGGGGGACAAGGAGTGGACAGGGCCCACGGCCCGGGGGACGATGGTAGTTCATCAGCCATTCAAGTAGTCAACGCTCTCGCTCTTCCTGGAGCTCCAGACTTTCGGAGCTTTCATGGCGGCTCCCCAGCAAAATGTTTCTATGGGGACTAGGTTTTTTGCTTTTTTTTTTTTGGGGGGGGGGTGGGTGCGTTAGGGGTGGGGGAGGGGGGGTATTTTTGGGCCTGTTACTTGCACAATGTGTGAAAATGTTTTGCGCCTTTTGTTATATTATGAAAATGCCAATAAAACAAAGTTTAAAAAAAAAAAAAAAAAAAAGATATATGTGCATTTCTTCTGATCGGACAGTAATAATAGTAGTTTCTTCCTGTGGTATTGTGTGCACTGCCAGTCCAAACATATTCATGGAGCTGTGTGGGTGAAACGAGGGGTTCAAGGTCCACCGTGTTTGTTTACTATTTTTTGTTGGGAGTATGTTTACTCTCTATTTATATTTTCTGGGAGTATTTGCTAATTTTTAGGAAGTAAAATAATATATACATATATACGTATATATGTATGAATGCCTCACAAGAGTACAAGGAAGAAAATGAAGTTGTGATCTCTGTTATCAGGATGTGAGTATAATCCCTACCCATTCTTCAAATGTGTGCTGGCCGTGGCAGGTTCACTGCAAGTAGTCTCCATTTCAGATTTTTGGTAGGGATGCAGCACTAGAATGGCATAAGTGGATTAACAGGTTTTCATTGTTGGTAATCATGTTTTGTAACACACTAAACTTTTATAGACCCTGTATGAGAGGATGTATACATGAAACTAAAAAATGTTACTCGTTTGAAACTGTGAGCATGTGATACTAGTAATTTATAGAAATAAGATCTTTAAATGTTTTGCTCCACTTGAGTTATGCAAACACTTTGAAGAGATACAGGAGGATGATCAGGTAGCAGTATTTGCCAATGCACTAATCAAACCCATTTTAAACTTAGCTGTAGGTTCTGAAGTAGATGAATATCGGAGACGTCTGGCTGTTTTTTGCAGGACTAATGAAGTCCATGAAACAGCCACAAACAGTACAACACAACACATCCTACTGAGAGGTAACCGCGAAAGCATAATCAGCAGAAAATGGTGAGTAAGTGCCAACATCCTTGAAGACTGTGGATGCAATTGACTATAAGAACACATGTTCTCTGCTGAAATATTCTGGCTCTCCCCTTCTATCCTGGCTTTCCCCTATTCCTATCTGCCCCTGTCCCACAAAATGTGGTATTGCTCTGTAGTCATGTTGAAATAACAGGGAGGTTCCACATAAAGGGGGGATTTCATAGACTTCCTGTGATAACATGGGCCCTGACACACTGATAATAACACTACCTGTGATCTATTCTTGTACGAAATGTATGTCACATTACAGTGATATTGTAACCATATTTTTCATAGTGTATTGAGGGATGCATCCCTTCCTGTGATGTCACCTGGGGCGGGGTCAAATGACATCACTTCCTGTGATGTTAATAGGGCCAGGGGCCAAATTACATCACTTCATGTGATGACATTAGGAGGTCAAAGGTCATGTGTTGTCACTTCCGCTACCCCTGGCATTTTGTTGAAATGACGTCCCTGCCCCTTTCGGTCATGATTCGACGTTCCAATCCCTTCTGGGTTACATGGTCCATAAGACATTGCTACATGCCCTCCAAGGTACACCCAACATGGCCGACGCTAGAGCATCACTATCGCTCTAGCATTCCCAGGTGCTCACCATATCCTTGAAAAGAGACACGTCCCTGTGAGGCTGTGCGTCTCAACGCTAACTTCCCAAACTTCGGCAAGTGTGTTGTATTGCTCGCACCTTGTGCTTTTCCCTTCCAGCAGGGGCGTTGCTGGGGGGGGCTAAGGGGGCTATAGCCCCTGATCTTTTGGTTGTAGCCCCGGATAGAATCTCAGGAGCTACAGCCAAAGACTAGCTAGCCCCCAGTCCCAACAGTACTGACAACAGCTTAGCCCCGGGTCTTTTTCAGACCTAGCAACTTCCCTGCCTTCCAGGATTATTTCTAGCCCCAATTCCTCATATCCCTCTAGCGCTCTCCTTCCCAGGGCCTCGGCGCCCTTAGCGCTATCCTTCTGCCTATCTCCGTCCTGGTTCCTTCCTGGATTCCCCTCCCCCCAAGACTTTGCATACAATCCGTACTCCCTGGAACTGAACGTTACTCTACTCGGTCTACTCGGTCAAATCCACCAGCACGCTGGCGATGGAGGATACGCGACCGTGTCTCTACAAGACCCGAGCTGTTCGGAACAAAGAAAAACCTCTGACCAAGTCATCGAAAGATAAACAGGTGAGATACCAGGCAAAGTGTGACAGTTTGAGACGCCCAGGACTTAATATCTATTCTACCATGGAAGCAGCTATCCAGGGCCTCATGAGGGGTATGCAAGAGCTGACAACTGAAGTTCAAAATTTAAAAGCCGAAAATGCAGCATTAAAACAACTTTTTCTATCCAGGGATTCGGCCTTCCAGGAAAGTGCCATAGTAGGGGGAATCGTAGACAAATATGATGGAACCACCAAAACACTACGTTCCTTCCTTGACTCATGTTTGGTGCACTTTACCTTTAAAACCTACTATTTCTCAACGCCCACGGCCAAGGTTGGATTGATAATTTCCCACCTTTCAGGAAACACCTTGGCCTGGGCAACGCCCTCAGTAAATGCTGGGAACCCTCTCCTGGACAATTATGAAGGATTTGTGCATGTCTTTAAAACTATGTTTGATCGACCAGAACAGGTGTACAGTGCCCAAGAGAAATTATTGGAATTTCAACAAGGTTCACAGGATATGTTGTCATATGTCACCCGTTTCAAACAATTGGCCAAGGAGGCTGACTGGGCTCCGGAAGCATGTTTCACTCTATTTCGCCATGGATTGAATGACGGGATCAAGGATGAACTTGCCCGAGTGGCCCACCCTAGTTCCTTCCAGGCTTTATTGGATTTGTCATTGCAGATAGATTTTCGCATCCAGGAAAGGAAGGCGTAAAGGAAAAGGACCTGTTCCTTGTCAGCAAGGGCTCCCTTGGATTATTCCAGTACGAAAGAGACAGTGTCCAACCCTCCACCGGATCCTGAGCCAATGCAACTTGGCTCCATACGGGGATCTATTTCTTCCCAAGAAAGAACTCGAAAAATCAATACCGGACTCTGCATGTACTATGCATCTGACAAACACCTTGTAAGAAATTGCCCCCTAGCTCCGCCTAGGCGTTCGGGAAACGCCAGCACCTGATCTTGAATGGAGCCCAGCTTCGGGAGAATGATTCGAGCTCCAAGTCTTCTACAAGCAAACTCAGTCAACCCACAAATAGTTTGGTGATTCTTCAGGTTTCCTTGTCAATCACAAATAAAGAAAGCCTTCCTGTCCTGGCCTTGGTAGACTGCGTAGCAATGGGCATGTTCCTTGACCATGATTGGGCACTGAACCACCATATCCCTCGAAAGGCAAAAGACATCATACAGGCAGTAGAAGGGATCGACAGGAAACCGTTATCTTCAGGGCCCATAACTCAACAAACCATGGAACTGCTATTAACTATAAATAATCATCCAGAGATATTACACTTCGACATTATTAAGGCTGCCCACTACCCGATGGTGATTGGCATGCCTTGGCTTCAAAGGCACAATCCTTTCATCAATTGGGCAGCAGGTTCCTTGTTCCTAGGATCAGAATATTGTCTTTCACATCGCCTGTTACAAGGGACATAACCCCCTTCCTCGGAAAGTCGGGAGCCTAAGAGGTTGTCCATTAGTGTCTAATGTCACCCAGGTACCTGAACCTTACCAACAATTAACGGATGTATTCTCATCAGATATTATTCAAGCATTACCTCGCCATTGACCTGAAAGATTGTGCCATTGAAACCGATGAATCTGCAGTCATACCATTTCGAAGAATGTTTATTCTTTCGGAACCTAAGACGAGAGCCCTACGTGAATACTTGGACAATAATTTTTCCAACAGCACTATTCGTCCATTGAAATCCCCTGCCGGGGCGTCCTTATTCTTTGTGCCGAAGAAAGATACCAAGGAACTTCGACCCTGTCTGGACTACCGAGGTCTCAATCAGTGTACACGAAAGGACCTATACCCACTGCCGCTCATTTCTGACATCCTGGAAGCAGTTCGCGGAGCTGCCATTTTCACCAAACGATCTTCGGGGTTCGTACCATTTGATCCACATAAAAGAAGGGGATGAGTGGAAAACTGCCTTCAAAATACCTTTCGGCCATTTTGAGTACTTGATGATGCCATTCGGGTTGTCTAATGCCCCAACAGTGTTTCAACGCTTCATGGACAGAGTATTCTCAGTCATGCTGTTCCTCTTTGTGATCATCTATCTGGATGACATCCTGATCTATTCCAAGAATCTCGCTATACATCAGGAACACGTCTCTCGAGTGCTAAAACGTTTATGAGAGAATAACCTACTCATCAAACCAGAGAAATGCATCTTCCACGTTCCTATTGTCCGTTATCTGGGGTTTGTCCTAGGTCCTCAAGGAATTGAAATGGACCCTTCCGAGGTCGACTCAATCCTCTCGTGGCCCACTCCCACATCAGTGAAACAAATACAATCCTTCCTGGGACTTGCAAACTTCTATCGGAAATTCATTCCTACTTTTTCTGCTATTGTACTGCCCATAGTTGCACTACTAAAGAAAGATGTGCCCTTCAACTGGATGAAAGACCAAGAATCTGCCTTCCTCAAGTTAAAACAAAGGTTTGCACAAGGACCCATCCTGGCTCAACCTGATATTAAAAAACCCTTCCTCGTGGAGATTGACGCCTCAGACTACGCTATAGGGGCTGTCTTAAAACAAGAATCAGAAGATAAGAAGGAACACCACATAGCATATCTGTCTCGTACTCTAAACTCCAGTGAAACCCATTACTCTGTGTTGGAAAAGGAACTGCTTGCCATCTGCCAGGCCTTTACCGAGTGGCGTCATCTACTCTTGGGTGCAAAATATCCAATCCAAGTCCGGACCGATCACCGGAATTTACAGGTTCTTCAGTCCTTGGAGTGTAGAAACAGTCGTCAGGCTCGCTGGGCCTTCTTTTTTGCTCAGTACCAGCTCCAGATACACCATGTCCCAGGAGTGACCAACGTTATCGCCGATGCCCTCTCCAGACGATTTGACTACGAACCTGAGCAACCTTGTGCCCTTCCTAAAATGTTTCCTGGATTCTGTCGTCGTTGCTCAGGCCAGTTCATTATTGGATAAGATCCGCTCAGAAACCCCTCCTTCGGATCTATGGAAGGAATACCTTAAAACAAACCGATGAGTGCTCTCAGCTAAAGATGGGTTCCTTTTTAAGGATAAGAACCTAGTGGTGCCTACACAAGAACTACAAACAAAGATAATTAACCTCTGTCATGATACCTTCCATTCAGGACATCGGGGAATTGCAGCTACCCTTAGGCTCATTCAGAGGAATTTTTGGTGGCCCAGAATGGTCGAAGATGTTAAAATGTACATCCAAGCTTGCGCTGCATGTAGTCAAAATAAGTAGGACAACAAGAAACCAGCCGGATTTCTGTATCAACCGGCCTTACCGGATAGACCTTGGGCTACAATTGCTACTGACTTCATCATGGAACTACCTCCGTCCAAGGGCTTCACAACTATAATGGTTACCATCGACATGTTTTACCACATGGCCCATTTTACTCCCTTGGAAAAGCTACCTTCAGCGTCAGAAATGGCAGGGATTTTTGTAAACCATATCTTTGGACTTCACGGTCTTCCTTCCAAAATCATTTCTGATCGGGGTCTGCAGTTCATCTCACAGTTCTGGAAATATCTGTGTAAAATGCTGGGCATTCAACATACCTTGTCTTCAGGGTATCATCCCCAAACCAATGGGATTACAGAACAAGTCAACCAAACACTCGAGCAATATTTACGATGTTTTGCCTCCAAAGTACAGGATGATTGGGCCCCCCTGATTTCCGTGGCTGAATTTGCCTACAACAATTCCGACCATACCGCCATCAAGACCAGTCCATTTTATTGTTCTCTGGGATTTCATCCATCAGTTTTACCAACAGTTCTACCGCATTCCACCCCGGTTCCGTCAGTTGATTCCTGGATTGAGCATTTGGTTACAGTGCACAAGGATGTGAAAAGACATTTGGAGAAAGCCAGGATGGATGTCAAATGACATGCTTATTCCAGGAGAAGACCCAGTCCAGAATATGCCATCGCTGATAAGGTCTGGCTTTCCTCCAGAGTCTTGCCTCGACATCTAAGGCCCAACAAATTGGCTCCACGGTTTTATGGGCCTTTTTTGATAAAAGAAATCATCAACCCTATAGCCTTTAGGTTACAGCTACCTATCTCCTGGAAAAGAATACATCCAGTTTTCCATATCTCCTTGCTGAAACCTATTCTCAAACCACAAGGACCTCTCCTCGTCCAACCCCCTTGATCAACGATGAACAAGAGGAATTTAAAGTTTCCAGGATTTGTGACTTCAGATACAGAAGGGGTTGTCTACAGTACTTAGTGGAATGGAAAGGATATCCACCTAGTGAACGTACTTTGGAACCTATATCCCATATGAATGCCCCTCGCCTGCTACGACAGTTCCACTTGACACATCCGGGCAAACCAGGTAGATCACAGTTTAGAAGGGGGCATGCTGTCATGATTCGACGTTCCAATCCCTTCTGGGCCACGTGGTCCATAAGACATTGCTACATGCCCTCCAAGGTACACACAACATGGCCGACGCTAGAGCATCACTATTGCTCTAGTATTCCCAGGTGCTCACCAGATCCTTGAAAAGAGACACTCCCCCACGGCGCTGCGCGTCTCAACGCTAACTTCCCGAACTTCGGCAAGTGTGTTGTATTGCTCGCACCTTGTGCTTTTACCTTCCAGGATTATTTCTAGCCCCAATTCCTCATATCCCTCTAGCGCTCTCCTTCCCAGGGCCTCAGCGCCCTTAGCGCTATCCTTCCACCTTGCACCGTCCTGTTTCCTTCCTGGATTCCCCTTCCCGCAAGACTCTGCATACAATCCTTCCTCCATGGAGCTGAACGCTACTCTACTCGGTCTACTTGGTCGAATCCACCTGCACGCTGGTGCTGGAGGATACACGACCTTGTCTCTACAAGACCCGAGCTGTTCAGAACAAAGAAAAATCTCTGACCAAGTCATCGAAAGATAAACAGGTGAGATACCAGGCAAAGTGTGACACTTTCTCACCTTTCAAGCTACTAAGGTACTTATCTCTAAACGAGTTTTAGCTTGCCTATATAACTGTTCTGCAGTCCTTATATGGCTAGCTGCTAATCAGTTTATACCCATATGCTCAGTCTTTAACTCTGCTACCCGCACACGCTGCTGTCTTTATTCCCAAACCTTTGTCCTCTCTTCACTCTGCTCCCTTTTTTGGTTGTCATTGCAAGTTTGCCTTTTTTTCTCTTTCCTCTGCATCATCTTCAAATACCTACATGATGTTTCACACACTTATTTTTGCTCTTTAGTCTCACCCTATGTTCCTCCTCACTCTCTTCAATCTCATGCTCAATTCTTTCTCGTTATACCCAAACCTTCATGTGCTCAATCTCGTTTCTGTTCCTGTCCCTATTGGCCCCTAAATACTGGTACACTATGCCCCTGCACGTAAGGTCCTCCTGTGCCTTTTCTCTGTTCCACTCCAAACTCAAAAACATTCTTCTTTCCCCATATTTCATATTTGTGTAGCATATCATTATTGGCTTTAGTTGTAGCACCATACCTGTCCCTTTGTAGAGGGAGGACTGCATTTTAAGAGACATAAACATAATCATAAAGCTCTACATTGGAGGGATTCAAGTGAATGGAATGAAACATAGGTGAAAATGAGGGCTCTTATTGGGTGGAGAAAAACAAGCCAACGTGGTGCTGTTTAGTGTATATGAGATCATAGGACAGAGCTGGGTGGGCACCCATTAGTAGAGGAAAGCATACTGCAGATAGCCTGGGGTATTAGGTGAATTCCTTTCTTGATGCACCCTAAGAATTATTGCTTGACTGGCTTTGCTTCTGAAGGTCAGGCGACCTGGCTGTGCTACCAATGATGGGCTAAGAGATTGGGGCCTTACACAGCATGAGATCAACCCCAAGCTTTTGTCAATTTAAGTTTAATGGGCAGAGAGTTGTTTTCTGGTATGTGCACAATGTGGGGCAATATTAAGTGAGTCTTGTGGTGAACTGATATGTGAATACACCACTCAAAAACACTAATACACGGACAGAAACACAGTGTAATAGCATACACACCAAATACCCATGGAGCTCAATAATCACATGTAGCAGAGGCAAGCTGCTGAAAGAGCAATAACTGCTTCCATACATGCTATATTAGATCCATAAATTACATGCTGTCTGGGTATCATTATTATTTTTTTTTTACTTCGATAGAGACCACAAGGTACTGAGGGTACGCTAATAATGAGGGGGAACACACGCTCTTATAAACTCAATCTTCCAAACACAGTTCAGACAGGTCTGTATAACGGGCCCCAATGCCTGATATTATAATTGGCCCACCTCATGCCCTAAATAAAGATTTTCTAATGCAGCTTCAGCTACCATGTCAGCAAGTCAGTTCTCAACATGGGGGTCCTGGTTGCACTCCAAAACATGACAATTGAACATTATACAATGTATTTCATTAAATGTCATTCATGTTATGTGGTTCCATGCATCAGTTCACAAGAAACCCA
The DNA here is from genome assembly GCF_040938575.1 of Ambystoma mexicanum. NCBI lineage: Eukaryota > Metazoa > Chordata > Amphibia > Caudata > Ambystomatidae > Ambystoma > Ambystoma mexicanum. Next base: position 669,671,139 of record NC_090924.1, on the reverse strand, counting down.
GAATATTTATCACTGCACACACATACAGGCCAAACATCAATATCAATGCTGCCTTAAACAAGCTATCATATCTGCAAAGTCTGATAGCTATAACACCAAGATTTCATCGGCCAAATCCAACGCACGTGAACTGTTTGCAATTCTGAAGGAGTTCAAAGGCAAGTCACAAGCGGTCTCCATTGCAAAGAAGGATGCAGATTGGTGTCAGTTAATACACTGCCTTGTACACAACTGCTCAGCTACCATTTCTTACACCCTGCCTCTTTCATGGACAGATCACTCACTGGTGTCCTTCCACCTTTCCACCAAAAGACCTAAACCTCCAGCGCCCCTGCCAGCACCACCCCGTATCACTAGAAATAAAAAAAGTATTACAATTGAGGAAGAAATTCAGTCTATCCTCCCTACTCTCAATGCTTTGTCTGAAAATCTTGATCCGAGTACCTTAGTCCAGGAATATAATAACATTATGCTTACCACTTTGGATAAGATTGCCCACTTGAAATTAAGAGTCAGCAAACCAAGAGCCCACCTTAACAAATGGTTTATGCCACAACTCAAAGACCTTCGCACCATGAAGAGAAAGAGTGAAACCAATTGGAGACTTTGCCCTTCTACTGAGAATAAAACTAAACTAACTTCACTCTCCTCGCAATACAAGAAGGAACTTTGCCGAGCCAAACGTAATTCTTACGATGAGCGTATTGCTAAATCAAACTCCAGCATGAAAGAACTTTTCTCTATTCTAAAAGAATTAGAATCTCCAATAGCGATACCTGATATCTGTACAAAAGACACAACTTGGTGTGCAGACATCCAACAGGCGATAAAATCAACATGCTCCAAAACAAAATTCAGTAGAAAAAAGAAGCATTAAATTTACAGTGCACGCCAAAAATCCCTCTGCCTCGTGCCTCACTGATAGCACATAATAATACATTCCATTTTTCTAAAATGTCTATTCTGGATGTAGAAAAAATAATCCTGTCACTGAAGCACTCTAACTGCAAAGGGGACATCTGTCCATCACAACTTATAAAAGATGATGCCAGGGAATTATCTCCATTCATTATTAAACTAATCAATGCCTCCTCTGCATCAGGTACTATCCCGGCTAATCTTAAACAATCTTGGGTGCTCCCTCTCCTCAAGAAACAGACACTGAATCCCCTCCTCCCGACTAATTACTGTCCCATCACTACGGTTCCATTTCTACTTAAGATATTGGATAAAGCTGCCTATAATCAAATTCAACAACATCTTGAACGGCACAAACTCCTAGGCAATAGACAATCTGGCTTCCGCCCATTAACCGGAACGGAAAATACTTAATTGATTTAAAATCACAAATAGACGAGCTGAGAGACAAAGGTAGGACAGTACTTCTGCTCTTGCTTGATCTCTCAGCCGCTTTTGATCTGGTCGATCATGGGGTCCTCTGTAGACACCTTGACTCAGCCGCCCATTTCTCCCAGGAAGGTATCCGTTGGATTGAATCCTTCTTGAGTGAGAGAACGATGAGAGTTTTCTCTCCATTGGCAGCCGCTGACCTGACCCCTATTCAGTGCGGTGTTCCGCAGGGCTCCTTTGTCTTGCCAACACTCTACAATATTTTCACCAAACCCTTGTTTGATGATCTGGGCCTTCTGGGTGTCACCTACACGAACTATGCAGAAGACACTCAGATTCTCCTCCCGCTTTCTGGGGATCACAGTAAGGACACGGAGCTAGTGAACAAGGTATATCTAAACATCCAAGCATGGATGGCCACTCATGGCCTATCCTTGAATGATGATAAGACTGAGTTGTTGATCTTGGGTTCACAGGCCAATATCAAAAAACTACGACAAGAGTTTGCCTCATTTAACATTGACGGGAACACTATCAAAGTTTCCAAGGATGTAAAAACTCTTGGTTTCTATTTGGATTCTACATTGTCTTTTGACAAACAATTAAAATCCCTAAACTCATCCACGACTCACACCTGCAAGCTGCTAAGAGCAGGCAAACCCTTCCTCTCGGAGGATAGTTGTCTGATTCTGGCCAGAGCCTTACTACTCTCCAGAATTGACTACTGTAACACCCTTTACAGTGGGGCTAATAAAACTACTATTCGGAAGCTCCAGATATTACAAAATAATGCCTTAAGAGCAGCCCTAGGCACTAATAAAAGAATTCACATCTCATCCCTCAGACGCCAACATAAATGACTAAGCAACAAAATTCAGCTTAAGACGCTGTCTTTGACACACACAGCCCTTAACAATGCTGCCCCTAGCTAACTGTCAGACAAATTCCAAAGAAGAATCTCTACCAGGCCGACTAGAGCTGGCAACACCAATTGTCTGACTATACCTAGATTCAGACTTACCACTATCTGTGGTAATAGTTTTCCGGTAAAGGCAGCAAAACTTTGGAATTCTATTCCTCAAGACCTGCCTACGGACCAACCTTTCCTACACTTCAGGAAAAATGATATCAAACACATCATCTTGACCGACCCTTATTCTCCCACCCTTGCCGGCCGTTCACCCACCATCCCTTACATAACATAAGGCATGCTACCTTGTAGCAAAAGTGGAATGTTTTCCATTTATGAGTCTATTGCCACATGGTAGCGGAACACCCAGTAATCTGTATATTTGAACATTGTCTACTGTTGAAATTTACAGCCACTTTATGTCACTACTCTATCTGTTGAGTCTGAGGGCTCCACAGAGTGAATCATCCTTAAATTGTATATTTGTAAATGATATACTATTGTAACTATATAGCTTCCTATTTGCACTCTGAACTGCGTTCTGTACCTACTGTAACTGCCATTATAATTGTATATTTCCATATATTGTATTACCATGTAAGCTTTGCATTTGCATATTGTTGCACCCTATTACCTCTGGGTCTGGTGCACGTAATTAAGTGAATAAACAAACAAACAAACAAACAACAAGCTTAATTTAAAAACCTCAGGGCATAAAAAATCCATCGGTTCACACATCAACCGTATTTCACCTACCATCTTGGGTCAGACTGACACACCGGATTTATTAAGACAATCTCCTAAGAAAGGCTCAGTGCAGAAACCCTTTCAATTTAAACCCTTCTCTGAGGATCACATTTGTGAAATTGTGGCTTACATGAAACCTACACCTAGGTGACTGATGCCCATCTAGCCATTTCAAAGACTGTATCAAAACACTGGCAGCCTGGGTGACTCGCCTTGTCAACATGACCTTTGAGGAAGCTAATGTACCCACGGACCTTAAAGAATCATGGGTGACTCCCCTATTAAAAAAGAGCACCATGGGTCCTTACAATCCCAAGAATTACCAGCCAATTACAAATGTGACCTTCATACTTAAAGATCCTGGATCGGGTTGCCTATTTACAACTGGAGGACAACCTAGAAAGGAACCATCTCTTTAACCCAAAGCAATCGGGCTTCAGGGCCAAACATGGCACCGAAATGGTGCTTTTCAACCTTAAGTCAAACATTGCTGGCATCGTGGACAAAGGCAAACCAGCAATTCTTATGCTGTTGGACATGTCTGCGCCATTTGACCTGATCGATCAAAAGCGACTTGTCAAAAGATTGGTGGACCAGGCTCAGTGATCTCCATTGGCTTCTCAATGGATCTAATCTTTTTTGGGCTCGAGATATGCATAAATAGCAGTGCAATGCCAGCTCCACTCCCATACGTGTTATTTGCGGAGTACCGCAGGGCTCATGTATTGCCTCTTCTTTGTTCAACGTATATACCATGCCCCTCCTTACTCTCCTTGAAGATCTGGGTGTCCAATTCACTAATTATGCCGATGACACCAGGTCATAATCTAACTATCAGAATGGCATACTATTTATACTAATACCATAATACCATTAACTCCATCTACTACACTGTTCAGGCCTGGATGGTGACTAATTCACTTGCCCTAAACGTGGAAAAAAACGGAATTGCTGATCAACTCCTCTGGGCATAAACCCAAGAAACTGTGTCCCGCCTATGACCTTTTTATGACAGCCAACAATAAGATTAAGGTGATGACATCAGTAAAGACTCTGGGCATTACACTAGATGCATAATTGTCCGTGAAAGTGCAGGTTTCCCAGGTAAAAGCCTCATGTAGGTATGTTTCAAAATTACTCAATCACATTTGTCCATACATCTCTCTGCAGAATATGTCCCTGCTGGCAACCGCATTGGTAAACTCACACCTGGACTATGGCAACAGTCTCCTTGAGGGCACTACAAAGACAAATCCTCAAGCTATATAGATTACACAAAACAACGCTGTTAGAGCTGTCTTTGGTCTTTCCCGTAGAGATCCCATTTCCCAGGCTAGACAGAAACTCCACTGGCTTCCAGTGAAACAAAGTGTTAAGCATAACATTCTTACCATCACCGTCAAATGTAACTCCGACGCACATCAGTACCTGTCCAACCGATTTATTCTGTGTGCCGCAGGTCACTCATTGCATTCCTACGATGCCACCAAGCTCGGACAACCCAGACTTTGGAGGCACTAGATTTGATGTACAAGTTCCCTTGGTTTGGAATAAAATTCCTTCTCAACTATGACAGCTAAATCCATCTTCGAGTTTGAAAAGGGAATCAAGACCTACCTTTTCAACCTTGATCGAGACTAAATTCAATTACCTTTTGCTTAAACTTGATTATATTCCTGTATGTTTGTAATGTCCTGTTACTTGTGTGCTTTGAGGCCTGTGAGCGATTTAGCGCTATAAAAAATAAAAATCAAATCAATGGCAGATTGCACTCTAGAAATACTACATAACATACAAGCTTCACTATGCAGATGTGTAGACAGCCATTTACTTTGCAGAGGGGATGTAGGTCATATGTCTGTGATGTCATATTTCATGTTTCTTTAGATGGGATACATCAATGTTATGAATGTTTCGAAATACAGTGTTTTACCAGCTGTGCTCTTTCTTTAGTTGGTGAAAGCAGTGGATTACTAGGTTCACAAATAATTTGCAAGTGAGTCTGATCACAAAGTTTCATGACCTATGATTATGCACTATAACAATGTGCGTTGTAAGAGGGTGTGCCATAAGAATGCATGGATTAAGAGTGCATTGCGTCAGAGCATGTGGTTTAACAGTATGCAGTGTAAGAATTTGTGGCACACAAGTGTGTAGCTTAGGAACATGTGGCATAAGAGCATGTGGTGTAGGTGTGCATGGCAAATGTGTGCATGGTATAAGCGTGTGTGGTATGATAGTGAGTGCCAAAAGAATGTGTGCTGTAAGAATGTATAGTTTAAGAACACCTGCCATAATGTCATGCATGTGGTGTAAGTGTTTGTGGAATAACAGTGTGTGGCATAGCAATGTGTGGCATAAGGGCACGTGTTTTAAGAGCATGTGCTTTAAGATTGGGTGGTGTAAGACTATGTGGTAAAAGAGTGTGTTGCATAAGACTGTGTTCATGAAATAAGGGTGCTTGGCATAACAGAACATGGTGTGAGACCATGTGCCATAAGAGCATGTGACATGAGAGTGTGGCATCATTGTGTGGCATACATGCCTGTGGCATAAAAGCATGTGTCATAACAGCACATGAAACATAGTTGTATGGCATCAGAGCATATGGTGCAAGGATTTGTGCTGTAAAAGTGTGTGGCATGAGAGGGTGTTGCATAAGAGCATATTGTGATGAACTGTCATCTGTCAAGGGTGTCAAAGCTCTAGCTTTTTTGATTTTTATTACATAATAAAATTATGAGGGCAATTCTATCGCTGAAAGGGAAATCTGCTAATCAGATTCCCCTGTTATAAGCACCATGCCAAAAGCATAGTGCATATTTTGCCCTGCTCATCAGTATCCTGATTCACAGAACCTGCCCTTACCAGTGGCACAGAGCAAGTTCAGACAGCTGCAGTGATATCCAAGTCTCTGCAGTGCAAGGGCTGCATTTAAAATGTGCACCTCTGTTTCAAAAACCCTATAATTACGGATGTACCGCCTGGTAGCAGAATCATTTTAAACATAAGCCATACCTGAGTTAGGGTGTGGTGGGTGGTATTGTCATTATTATTATAGCCACATCCAATTTGATTTTGCACATGTGTCAGCCCTGTGAGCCCAGTTCAGCTGTGGAAGGATTATGTGCATGCCTCCAAATCCCCGACATGCCCTGCACCTGTCCACTGACAGGTCTGTAGCCTTGGGTAATTGCTTCTCTTTGTTCTTTGGTAAAAGGCAGGGAACCCCCTTTCCCCAGGGACAGCCACTCCATATGAATCTGCCATGGGAACAGAAAACAAGGGACAAACCCATTCACAGAGAGCCAGGCCTCACACAAGGACGCTGCTTTCAAAAGGCCTTTGATCCTTTTGAGAAGGGGAGGGGAGGAGTTAGGGAAGCAGAGAGTGATCTGTGCACTTTTGAGAGGGTTCTACCATCTTGATTCTCTCTGCCTCTCTTTCCCTTTCTGTCCCCTCCTCTTCCTCTGGAGCAAAGCACTTTGGGTGTGACATCATAAGGGCAAAGTTCACAAATCACATTTCAAGAGCAGGCACTGGACCCCTAAAGCAGGCTAGGTTTAGTCCAATCACCTAGAGACATTTGCCTATAAAAGAAGGGGTCTCCCACTTCTTTGAATCATCTTAGGGATCACCTTGAAGCATCTTTGGATCATCACTTCAGACGATTTGAAAGGCTCATGCTGAGAGAGCAGTACTCTCTAAAACCTTCCAGTTGTGAGGTTGAGGCAAGTCTTCCAAGGCAGATACTAGCTCTGTCCCCTAACCGTCACCAGAGACCATTGGGGGTGAACTCTGCTGCTCGACAACTATAAGCCTGAATCTCTGCAAGCCACCCTGTTGCCTAGGACCTCAACTTGTTGTAGGTTCACTGAAGGTGTGTGCCAGCCTCCCCCCTGTTTGAGAGCCAAGACTGCCACTGACCCTTGAGACCTTGGAGTGGGCCTCACAGCACCTGGAAGCCAGAACAGCCAAGTCCCCTGTTGTTGACAACGACCCGCTCTGAGACATGACTCAATGGCAAGCAATCTATCAGGACCCTTCAATGCTGCCCTTTGGTGTTCATTTTTCTCTGAACTACTGTATGCTGTTCTACTCCATTCACCCCCACACCGCACCATTAAAAGTTAATCTTTGCCTCGGCTTGAACCACAAAGAACCACTTTCTTGTCTTGGTCTGGCTGCCGCCTGAAACTCCAACTTCTTCATTGTCGCAGCTGTAAGTAGATGGACCCTACCATGGTGTTCCCCGAACAGCGACCGTTGAGCCTCCACATAGAATCCTCTCACTTGCGCATCCTGGTACCAACCCACCACCATAGAACTGCGACCGCCAACTGAACATGTGGACTGCCCAATCCACACAGCATGAGTAGACAATTTAAGACCACAGCCAACTTCCGTTCCACACCGACACAGTGCCAGCTTGCCACTGGGCCATCATCACTGCTGCCTCCTCGGCTTGAAACCATGATCAGTTTAAGGAAGCCTGGTTTGACACTGATGAACCACCAAGACATTTGCAATGGTATCCTTGACTGATATCTTCCCTCCTGTTCCATCTTTGGGCCCTAGAGACTGAATAGGTCATGTTAATGCCCTTTGAACTCAAAGAAATATCCTTTTGAACTTGTGGTCTTTTGATTGCCTTTATCCCCCTGTTTCCATCACCCAGAGTGTTGCATCTATGATATCTCTGTGTTTCTCATACAGGGGTGTAGTTTATTCTAGTTAGTTATCATTGAACTTTGTGTGTCTGATTAAAGAATATATTTTTTATAGAACCTTGATTGGACATTCCTTTATTTTGGACTGCAATACTTTTCTGTTTGGGTTGCTACTAGACAACATTCACACACCCCTTAAAGTATTGCCTTCACTCGGCCCACAATACCACAAAAGGTAAAGGATGTATATCTCTTGACTGTGTCTGTTTCACCTGTATGATTGTATTGGCTCTTGGTTTGTGGAAGTATGAGGGCTGAGTGGGCCTTTTATCTTCTACTCATCTTTCTACTTCTGCAGGGCAGTAGTGATTGTGACACATGCATGGCATATGTGCATGTGGTGTAAGAGCATACGTACATGAGGCATAAAAGTGTCTGGCATTAGAGCGTGTGGTGTAAAAGTGTGAGGTATAAGATGGTGTGGCACAAGAGTGTGAATACGAGTTTCCATACATATATTAGTGTATATGTACAAAATGTGCATCTCCTACATGTACATGTCAACTTTATATACAAGATGTACATTTGTTCAGTGCATGTCTTATATGCCTCTTATATGTATGAAACCTTACAGCCCCTGATTCATGGATTATTTGCGCCAAAAAAACGGGATTTGTGCACCATTCTGCCCGCAAATCCCTGTTTAACTAACAGGAGTTTTATATTTCGTACATGTATCAAATTTGCATCTTCTATACACTTGCAAGCTCACATAAAAGTCAGTCCTGAATTTAATGTTAGTTTTCGTAAGTATGGTAGTGTAGATGTTCGAAATATACATCATCCCACATTTATATATACATTTTGTATGGAAGATGTACATTCTACAAATGCATGAAATATAGATACATCGTAAAGCCTAAATATCTCAGAATGTGTTAGCTCAATGTTCTTAATATGTTTTAGGACACAAGACAGTGATAAGATCTAGGTACATGCCATTAATGTCACAAATTAAACTGGACCATTTTGAGATATGTAGGCTGAAACACGTGTATTTTGCTGATGGGGTCAATATCCAGGTTTCATGGTGTTAAAACCACAATTAAAAAACCTTTTGTTACAAATATTAAGCCATCCATGAGAAATTTGACATTTTCCATCTAGGGGCAGATGCCTGCAAAATGCACATTTTCCATGGAAGGGTTCAAAAGGTGTTGGGAAATGTTATGTTCTGAAACCCCCTAGAGAATTTGCCCTAACCTTAACTCTGTCAGCTACGCACTAGCACAATAGCATGACATGTACATTGGGGGAAGGACATGCAGTGGTAGAGTTAAGAGGCTAAGGACAGGGTGTATGGAGGCTAGGGAATGGGGGAAATGGTTGACTATGTCACAGTCGTAATAGTTCAACTAAACTTATAATTATTAAAGTTAACTCAGTGGAATCAAGTATAACCAAAACTGGCATTATTATTTTTCAATTATTCTGAATACAGTATGTGCACGGGATAAATGGCTGCTGATCGACCCAACTTGTGAGAGTGGGAGCTTTGCTCAGAGGGGCCATCTTTGTCAATCTGCAAGCCAGTCATTGTTTGCAGTCTATTTCTGTTGACATTCATTCTAATGAATTAAGGGAAATGCGGCACAGTATTTGTGTTAACCGGAGGCTACAGACACTAAACTCAGACACTGTGGATTTTCCGTGTGTTGTTTTTCTCTTTGTTGGTTATTTTTCTTGGTAAAAGTTGGCAATCAGTTCAAAGATGCTCTGTTGGTTCAAAGCTACAAAAAGTATATAGTGTAAAGGTTTACATCTAGAATGGGCAATCCGCTAATAATATTTCTTTTGCTTTGATTTGGGCTTTTTGATAATAGTTTTGCAACACACAATTGATTTGCTCCATACATACACTAATTTCCCCTTGTCTAGAATTGCACAAAATGAGAAGAAATTAAAACATTAACAAATGGTTGTATTTCACAATAATAATGTGTATCATCGCATCAGGAACCATAGTTTTGCAGTACTTGTCCTTGCCATTTTGAATATTGGCCAACAGATGAGGTACTCTTTGCGATTACATTATACTCTACATCTCAGCAGGCCATCTTCCATGCATTTATTTCTTTTTCCTATCATAAATACGGTGAAAAGAAAGCTAAGTGTACCCCTTCTAGTCTGTATTTTGTAGCACTAGCTGTATTCAACATTTCATAAAGAGAAAAACTCTGTTGAGCTAGAATCCACCCTTTCTTCCTTCCAAAATGTAAGGCCTCCTCCAAAAGAGCAAATAATCTTAAGAGAAGTACGACAAAGAACCTGAATAAAAAAAGAGTAGCAAAGGTACCCCTAGAGACTGGACGCAAAAAGAATTAAACCCGAGAATATCTCCTGAGACATTAAAACAAAAGGATTTTATCCCCTCTACGGGTATTTCAAGGTATCACAATCTAGGCAGTAGCAGTGATTGGAAAGCCACAGAATAGGGGACAAGTCCCTATCCCAATGTTGATTGGAAAAGCATTTTAATTCCTACAGAGTCTTTCTACAAATCCACATGAACATGGCTCTGAGGAGAATGCCCCTGGGGGGCTGCACAAGGTCAAACTCATGAAATTCCTAACATCACCAAAATGCAGTCAAAGCTGTTCACTGAGTGACATTTTCTCTGTAAGATTGAGTTACTTGAATAGAAATCAAAATAGGGTGACAAAGACTTACCACCCGTTGATATTCATGGCTCCTCAGAGGACACCTGCTTTACTATTTTACTTGGAAGCAATTTACTTTGGAGGCTTCTGTTCCCAGACTTGACACCCGATTAAATTGGGGAGATCGGCCAATTGCGTTAGTTTGACTGGCACCTATCATTTTATTGAAAAACATTGTGAATGAGTGTACATTTATTTTCAGAACACTCAAGTTCCAGACATCATGATGATAGTGAAGAGATTTTCCCCATATCCTTTGAGAATAAATATTCCTCCAAACATCGAGTGGTATACCACTTTGGATGTCAGTACACTGAAGTTTTAATGAGAGCAGACCTCCAGTAAGGATCAAAGGTCTACCGGGGAGTAACTCAGGAGACAATCTCAGCAGTTAACCTCCACTACAAAGGGAAGGAGAACTCATATTACTCCCTATTCAACTCCACGGAGGTAAGGAACTGGAGCTCTCCAGAGTTTGTTTAACTCAAGAAAGAAGCTTCATCAGTGAAAGAGTGCTTAGGAAATTACAGAAAGATCAGAACATTCTCACATTTATTCTAATAGGTAAGTGGCATTCTGGAATTGATGCAATGGATTTAAAATATATAATTTCAAACAAGTATATGCTAGAGATTATAATTGGAAACAAAAAGGTAAATCATAATTGTTGGGTTGTGAGAAATGTAATTTCTGATTTTAATATCGATTTGCAGTTCATGTGGTTATTATTGATAACAATGTTTGATCCAGAATCGTGGCAAACCCATGGACTTCCATTATTTACAAAAGGCATTTACATGAGCTCAGTTACTCCCTTATACTGCCGAAGTTCAAATTAAAGAAGAGATTACGATTCAAAGGAAATAATCAACAATGCACATTGCCGATAAAAATCAGAGAGGTGCAGACCTTGTTTAAGGAGGAAGCTTTTATTAACTTAAATAATGTTCTTCTGCAACAAAGCCTGTCTCTACATCCAACTCCACCAGTAGATCTGAAAGATGGCATCATCCGAATATGAGTTGATAATAATGACCCCTGAGCAGTAATTTTATCCCAAGCTATTTCCATTTTAATGGCTGTTGATTCCAGACACGTTTCCATGGATATAGTTAATCCCATCACTAGGCCAATACTGATGGTGGTAGATCGGAAACTATTTGTGCGCAAGAAGGGGGGGATTTTATGGTGTACTGCCTTTCATTTTATGGATGGAGGATGTTATCTGTGGGATGCTGAAAGATGAGATAGTATTCAAAGTCACTAGTAATTACCTATATGCTATGGAAACAGCCACCCAGGTAGACGCCATAAGCAAAGACCACTTTACCTAATTTGAACATACTTCAGAAATAGCTACCCCACCCCAGAAATATTTCCAGGCTTTCATCCGATGGTTGAAGAACAGATCAGTATGGCAGATACATGTGAGAAAGAACTCAGACAAGTATTTTTAGATTTTCTCTGCTGATTCCTATGATTGTGGATATACGTATCTTTATTTTACAACCACACCTATGGACCCTACTATGGCACCCATTTTTGAAAGACGGTAACGCTGACCATTAGCATCTATGGAATCGCTCACAGAGATTATCAATAGCTTTGAATCCCCTGGGATTATTCAACCAATATACAGTACCTTTAATAACCCAATACCAGGAATATTGAAACAAAATGCAGGCGTAACGGAATTGAACAGATGGTGTGAATGTCACAGTGGACTCTTCCTTATACTGGTCAGGGACCTGCACAGATCTTGGTTTCTAACATATATGCTACCTTTGTTTTGGCTAATGGGTATCGTACTGTCTCAGTTTTTCATGAATACTAATATAAACATGCCTTTTATGTTTGGGGGGCAATAATGCACATTAGCATCCTGGGCGGGGGAGCCAGCCAATGAGGTGGCTAGGAACATGGGCTTGAACCACTGGTGTAAGCCTGCATTCCAAGCTGCCTGATGGCCTTCTCCCCCACCGCCATCTTCCCCAACCCTCCGTCCCCGTTTTCTTTTCTTTATTAACCTCCCATTTACGCTGCAGCTGCACCTTCCTCTCAGCTTCCCACATTCACCATGGAGAGGGAAGAGGGGCTCTGTATGGAGCCACGCCTTCCCTTTCCATGTTGGTAATGGATATTCCTTCTTACAACGGGACGTGTGCGGCATCCCGTTGTAGAAATGAAAATCCTTTTTTTGTTGCACCCCGGTTTGCCGCTTTGATATCCTGGGGTGCTAATGGCCTTATTTATCTGTTCCATGGGCTACACTGGGGTGGAACCGCCCTGGGCCCACGTTAATGGGGAAGCGGGCCATTACCCCCCAGTGTTGCCCATGGAACGGGTACATAACGCCAAATGAACCAGAACTCCCTTTAAGTATTTAATAGCAGAAATGTTTTCAATATATTCCTATATAAAGCCATGCCTGACATTGAGGAAAGAGGACATTCAGCATTTGTATATTGCCTCACAATCAAAAGTCAAACTGTGAAAGAACACCTGGAGGAGGTCTATCATGTAATGGCAAAACTAGAAAATGCAGGTGCAGAAAAATCACTACAGAAAGCACAGTCGTGCGGAACTCAAGTAAACATCATAGGCCATGAAATTATAGCAGAGAGTGTTAACCCTCAGACAAAGTAGGTTGAGGCTCTGTTGAAATTGAAGACTCCCACATATCTTTGTGAATTACAAAGTCTCTTAGGATTGACTAACTAGAGCTGTATATTCATAGAGAATTATACAGTGAACACTTAGTCATTGGTTCATCTATTGAAGTCAGGAGTCAAGTGGGAGGCGGGACTCTCAAACAGATGCAGTGAAACAACTGAACAGAAGTCTATCCAAAGCTACATACTTGGCTTATCCCATCAAATATGCAATATTTTCCTGGAAATTGGATGTTCTGACACCTGTTTATCCACTGCCTTATATCACAAACATGACCTGGATAATAAAGTGATCTGATATGCAAAATGGTATTGCCTGTTGAGATAACATTTATTAATTGTAAAAATAACTCCTGGAAAGATTATGGGCATTCGAAAACTACTGTCCATTGATCCATGGATAGAATATATTAGTTGAGACTTCCCACCAGCTTCAACCATGTTTGCAGAGTGACTAATTCTCAGTTTACTTCCTGGATTCTTTCAAAGGAGGATTCTCCTGCAGAAATCACATATGGGTAAAATAATAACAGTCCTTTGGCGCATAGATTATCCAATTTACATTACTGCGTCCAAGAAAACTGTCTCAATTAAGAAGAAAAACCATGAATGCGGAGGCATATCTAGCTTCTCCTTATAAGGTGAATTAGAGAACACTAGTCAGGGAATGCCCATAGTTTATGTGGATGGATGTTCCTACCATATTAAAGAACATGATGGGAAGGAATTAGTAGATGACATCTGGAATTGTTAGGTGAATGACATCCCTAAAGCTGGTTATAAAATGTGTCCCCGGATTAGTCAGGTGGAGTAACTGATGGTCATATATCAAGCTGCCCATACTACAGTAAATCATTAGCTCAAGGAACTAGTGATCATAACTAGTTCTATCTGTTATTGAGCATTTAGTTAGGATGATATAGTGACATCAAATGATATGATCATACTTTTGAAAAAAATAGCGCCCCAATAAAACAGAGAGAATTCACTGCCATCGCCAAGATTGAGCCAAGAGTTTACTCATAAATGATGTTCTTTTTAAGCTTCCATATATGCGCATGTAATTTCGAACAAGAGTGCTGCCCCTTTGTAAAAATGGGGGCAGTCTTGAGAACTGGGTGTGAATATATGTGCCAATGTTCTACCGCTTTATTTTCAATGTATTGTATTTAATATCGTATTCTTTTTTAATGTAAACTCTCATAATCTAAAATGTCCCATACTGGCTTCCAGATAAAACATTGATATCAATATTAAAATGGTGAATCTTCACCAGTATTCAGTCAACCACTTAGAAATCATGTAGGTATTCTTTTTCCCAGGTAGACAAAATAAAATCATCAATATATTATCGGAGTTCTGTTTTTAATGTAAACTGTAATGACTTAAAATGTACTACAATTAAAATACACGGTTTGTGTAGACTGATTGGCGTAGTTAAAAAAAAGGTATATAGTCAATTACATGGAAGTACCAAAAGGAAGCAAGTGCTCTAAATCTTTTGATAAAAGTAAACAGGTATCAGTTAAAATGGCCAACAAGATTTAAATATAGTAAAGAAGGGTCAATTACACAGAAGAGCTGAAAGGGAGCAGCCAAGGCAACGAGGTTTAGCCCTCTCTAGGCCAGAGCTCCACTGTTTATTTTTTTCATAACACCAGGCCCCAAGTTGCATGTGATAAGTCAGCATGATGATCTGTCTCAGGGCCAACTATCCTTGCAAAATTGTCTTTCGCAAATGTGTTTGTCATACAAGCTGGGACAGGCTGCTGATAAAAAATCATCTGTTAAACTACACAGGGCACTGTCTGGATCCCAAACTCCAGCCTCTTTCATTTTGCATATTGTCACCTTTAAAGTTTGTTATCTATCCAAGGTGCAAAAGCCAAGTGACCTTCAATATTTATGGGGCCATGACTCAACCTCTATACTTAACCCTAAATTCAATCCCACTAATAAAGTCCAGAGTTTAGAATGCCTTCTGATACTGGTCAACCCACCTATTCGGACCTTTAAAATACCACTTTTAAGGACCATGTTCTTTCTTTGTGGATTGCAACACACCTGACATATAACCCTACAATGCTCTCCAGTTTTGGGTAATACTCAATAACTAAAATTATTGTACAATAGATGGGTGCCAAGGTGAAGGAGCTTTTGGTGCTGGATATAAAATTAAAGAAATCAAGAAATGGCTCTTGATTCTATAAACTTCAATCATGAGGTCTATGGCGACTCTGCGAGGATGTGCACCTATAGAAGAGTATATTTAAGCATCAAGGTGAGTAAGTGATTTATGGTGTTGTATGCAGGGTGATGTGCTCAATATGATAAACCAAATATCTTCTTGTATGGTTCTGAACATTAGGATTCCGTTTTACTTTGCTTTACTGTACTTGTATATCCCTGAGAGATCATGGATTGTTCAATGGATTGATAAGAGAACTTTACAGCTGAAATGTCTGCTGTCCTGAATTCACGGTATTGAAGTCACAAGCAGAGCAATTATACTGTACTCATGAGATATGCATAAGATGCTGCAATGAAAGTCAGACTTGTCTATGCTTTGACAGACAAAACAACCTCATCCTGGTGCCCAATCTCCATCTTGAATATTGTCAGATGTTTTTTGTAGAATGTTGTGCAGCATGCCATTTTCTGTTTCATTTTACATAATGTTGCGCAATGGGTGAATTCATGTTAATGAACTGAATAAAGGTGTGTTGTTTAGAAACAAGCTGTCAAATTCTTGCAAACAACACATTGTGGATTGGACACAATTACAATTGCCATTTGGACTCATAGGATAATGCAGCTTGAAAGGGGAAAATTAACTTTACTTGTATGCTGTGTTTATGTCAAAGTGTGGAACAAGCACCACCAAGACAGACCCCCTGGGAGAGCAAGACCTTTCCCCCAACCCCGTTGTGTAGGAGAATGACTAACTCACTACACCCAGCAATTAAGTGAATGGTCGGGAGGAGTGCCAAGAAGGCTATACTATATTTAATATAATAGGTTATTTAAAGTGTGCTTAATGCCTTGAGGTTTCTAAGCACGGACATGGGGATCGAACCTGTGTTACACTCCGTTGCCTTGCTTAGAAGGCAAGCGCGTTGCCCCTGAGCTATCCTCCATAGACTCCATTGCTGTAAAAAAGGCAGAGAACAAACAAGATTAGATCAAATGAGAGATTAGTATGCCTTACCTGATGTGTGATACTTTTTCTGAATCAGTTACCTGCAGTATGATGAAGTAGCATAGATGCACCTAACAGATTGGTAATCTGGATCTTAAAAGTACCATCCAAAATCCAATAGTAGGTACCAAAACAATCCGGGTCAAACTCCACTCAAATACAAGCAGTTCCACTACAAAATTTAAAGACAGTTCCAAAAAGCTGTCCTTGTCAAATATCCAAACAGAGTCACACAGTTCTACTCCATCATCCAAAGCTGGTTCCAAAAAGCAATCCGGGTTAAAACGTCCAAATAGAGCCACACAGTTCCAATCCAGGATGCAAAGACAGTTCCAAACAAGCAAACTGGCTCAAAATTCTGTATGGTTTCAGGGCCCTGAATCCAAAAAAGGGAAAATAGGAGGACAGGAGAGCGGGCCATGCAGAAAAAGGAGTGAGGAAGCAGGAAAGATTTGTCTTACATCTAACATAGAGCAGCCAGGCAAAGCAGGAACCACGGGTGTCTGACCTCCACGACAAGCCTCTGAGTGGCATCGTGGCCTGAGTGAGGAGATCACATGATGCTGAGGAGTATAGGAGTGGTAGTCACCCCCGTGCCGAAGACCTGTGGATGCCATGGAACCCTCCAGCTGGGCAGTGACTACCAGATCAAACCCCCCCAAAACACGGGGTTTCATGACAGTTTGTGAGCAGTCTTGAACAAGGTTCTCATCTTTATAATCCTTGATGTGAACAGGGATAATTTAATGGTCCATAGAAAACACTTAATCAAGACAAGAATGGATTTTATAGATGGCCTTTTCACCAATGAAACATCCATCACATGTGAATGTGTTAACAGAGTGATCTTTCTGGAGGAAGGGCCATTGTCTAGTATGTCGCTGGCAAAACATACTGTGAGAATCTACATTTAGCAATCATGTCCAAGCATGGACTAGAACCTACCTCCATTTTTGAAGCGATAATGGGCATGGTCTTTTTCCAAGAGAACATTGTGGGTTGGTGGTTTTACATGTAGCATAGGTCTGTGGACAGGACACGCAAACATTCTGGAAAATTACGAACAATGACCCAAACCAGTCCTTCCATAGACAGCGAGTGACTTTACTGGTCCAGGACTCCATCTGACTCTCTGGACTGAAATGGTTTGAGTGAAAATCAAGGGTTACTTCAAGTGTGTTCGTAAACTCATGAAAGAAGCTGAGCTGCTCTACCGTATCAAACATTTTGTTCAGAGTTACTTTTGAAGCACATTTCTTGCGGGAGAATTGTTCATGTGAAAATGGTCCATCCCCAGATCATCAGACAGAACGGGTTATGGCAGTCATTTGGGTTTTGACACCCATGCCTTTACTGTAACTTCCCATCCCTCTGTCGTTGATGTGGCAAGATAACTACATGAATGTAGTCCATTTTAAACATTTCATTCTCATCACATGTTTTGCCAAATGAATATGAGATAATAAATACAATATTGTGTCTAGTGCTCCGCCATCAGCAATGGACCAAAGTGTTTCCTTTGACTATTAAATAGGCCCTCGATGCCTCCTGTTATTGGCATGTTCCCAGTACAAAGCAGCTCCCATCACCTTAAAACTCAATTCTTCTAGCCACACATAAGTTAATATTCCCTATGCGACTGAAGCGTTAACAATATAGGGTATAACCAATGCTATACAACAAATCCCATAACATTCAGGCACCTTAGCTCCTCACTCCCCAGGGCCACAATGTCACTGTCAAGGCCGTAGAGGGTGTTCTCACATTCTAAATCAGGGTTCTGCAACTTTTGCCTCCCCCAGATGTTATGGACTACGACTCCCATCAGACTTAACCAGCATAGTCAATGTTAAGGCATCCTAGGAGTATAAAGGCCTGATTTATAAACATGTTTTCAATGGGACTTTACCATGTTAAAACATTTGTGCAAATCAGGCCCTCACTCTAAAGTCTGGAGAGCTGCAGGTTGCATAGTTTGCATCCACTGCAATAAAATAAAAGCCCACTGGCCTTCTTGGTTATTGAAGATGGGCATTCTCGTGGCTCCCATCTGCTAGATCACACAGAGGTTTCAGAGCCAACATAGGGGCAGTATATACTTGCACGTTTATTTTGTGGAAGAAATGTACAAATATTTATCCCAAGTGCCATATGACTCACTCTGGTGTAGGGGCCGGGATGAATAAGCTTTAGCTACTCACCTCTTGGTCACTGTACATTTCTAGACATCCACCTCCAACAGGTCCAGGGACATGGGGTATCTGGTCCTTGCATCGAATGCAATACCATCAAATGCCTTACCATTGAAAACAAAACATTTAAAAAAAAGCATAAAATGCATTTTTTTCAAGGTAAAGGGTTTAGTTTAATTATAATGGGTGTAAAAGCTTAGAAAAGGGGGGTTGGGTGGACCCCACATTACAAAAATTAAAAAATTGAATGCATGTGATCCTTTTTTTCGATGCATTTTTTTAGATGGAATGGTATGTTTATGGTAGGATTTCGATGCAATGGCTATAAACCGGGACATGGTATCATTTTGCCAATAAAAAAATAATAATGCTATGAAATCAGTTCTGTGGGATGTTCCTGAAACGATACAACTACATTCAGAGCCATGACTTGAAGGATGGTGTAATACAGGTTTACATTGAGAAACAGAAGAGTAGTGCTGACACGTATGGCACTCCCACATACATCACTCAAGAACCATGTTAATGCTGTGGCACCAAGGTCACGTTATCTGGTCTTGTTCCAGACATGCGCCTGATGCCATGGACCCCCACTTGCATATGCTGATCAGTTATGGAAAGGGCGGTGCTGTCTGCTGCTGTGCAGCGGCGTGCCACTGTTACTTCTGTATTTCGCCGAGCTTCTAGGGATCACACTAAGGCAATCCAGCCTCAGTCTGCGGGAACTCTCCTGCCTTTTGTATCCCAGTTGTTTTTGCACCAGCAGCTCCACATGGCATGCCAGCCCGGCAATTGTCTGCTTGAATACTGTGCACGATCTTGCAAATCATCCTTACAGGTGAGCGATTTTAGCACACTCATTGTCAAAGCTAATGCATCTTTTAGAGTTGGGACGCTATGCACTGCTGTTCTACCTCAACCTCAGCACTGTTATGCCTGCCAATCACATGTATCTTTAGATGTTACTGGCAGAGCTCCCGATGGGACACACATTAGTCCTCTGCACAGTGGAAAGACACACAATGATATGCCCACACGCTACCATCATTACGGTAATGTGCGCTCTTGTTCTGCTTCTGTGAACCGAGAATGGTTGACAGTAAGGGTACAGCGTTTTTATTTATAGCAGTTATGGGGCACAACCGTGGTGGGGGAGACCTGAGAGTAGCAGGAGTCTCTTGGTAGAGTAGGCTACACACATGCATGATTTCGCTCCCTGTGCAGAGGGTGATGCTGGTGGTCCGTGGCGCTGTACCTTGACATCTTTAGTGATTTCTATGGTCACATCGGATGGCCACCAAAGGTCCCTTTTTGATTCTCTCCATGTCTGGTCCATGCGCTCATTGCTACGAAAAGAAAGTGAACACACCGCGTCTTCGTGTTTGTAACACATTTTGTTTACATGTATGGGTTTGGTATGCATATTTGAGTTTTATTTTTTTCTTTATTTATTTGCATTTATAAAGTGCACAAAACGGCCCTGAGGCATGGTGGCGCAGTTACAGCGAGCTTGAGCTTAACATAGGTAAGATGTAACAGTCGGTTGCAGTAGTATAACAAGATTAAATGCTTTACTTTTCAAAATGTTTAAATAGGTGGCTTCTTTCACTCGTGTTTGTGACCCAGTGGCTCGCATATAAGGCGAGCGTTATCTTATTTATATGAAAAGCACTGCCTGGTCATGAAAACGATTCGTACAATTCAAAATTGAACACCCCAAGAAGACAGAGAGTGAGACATTAAAATAAAACAACTTTCCATGTATGTTTTCACAGAACAAAAACAAATGCGCAATGCCAAACTCAAATACATGCAGACTGTCGGATAGAATTGGCAGTTTGTCTGGGTACCGTTCTCGGTAGGACAACCGACAGGCTCTGCCCATTCCCACAGTCCATCCATGTGCATATTGTCACATACTACACACATTACTGAAGAGGGAACAAGGACATTAAAGAGGGCAGATTGCAGAGGCTGTCTCGCCTCCATGTGAGGTTGCAGAAACTAAAAGGCAAGATGGGGCATAGCGGTGGGAGGTGTGAGCTAGTGAGAGGATTATCTGGAAACATACATAGGGCAAACATATACACACGGGTTTTAGGCGAAAAGATTCGTTTCTGAAAAGGATAAAAGGTGTGGGTTTGGGAGGGTTTGAATGGAGAGATGCATAAGGTAAAAATATAAAAAATGTGTGGTCTCCCTATCCCAACATTTTGTATCCTTTTGATTGGCTCCACTTTTAATCCAAAGCTCTTTTTATCTTTTTGCTTTACGTATGTTTACAAACAGTCCCTTATCCCATACCACAGACCTATTTCCCTTACTAATCTTTTGGCAGGGGCCCCTTCCCTTGCCCCATTTCCGTCGCCCCTGCCCTTCTCTGTTTCACACCTTTGACTGCTCTCACATTCCCGAGCTCGCATGTCACTCCCCACTAGCAACAGGAGACGGGGCCCTGTGGTCTTATCATCTCTCCAGCCATCACCCACAGCCTCATTGCACGGGACATCATTAACATTGCTTGGTGTGACAGCAGGTGCTGGGGGATGCTATGGACTAGGCATGGCTAGCACAGAGCCATGGGCAAAGGAAAGGGAGGCCCGTCATTTGGGGAGTGAGAAGAGAGGGGATCCATCCCAGTACGAGAGCCAGCCCAACAGGAACAGGAGTCAAAGCAGGTTATTGTACGAAGTACACTAACAGTGATGTAAAATTTCGGCAGATGTAGCCTCAGGTTATACAAACGAAATACCCCAGTGGGCAGTGAAAGGAAGATTTAAACGTAAGGTGGAACAGAGGAATATCAGAGGAGGACTGACCACAATGATGCCGGTACCATACCCGGGTGTTGTACATTCAGTGCCATGTAACAGTGAGTGAGGAAATCGCAGGACACATGACCTTCACCAGAGACTCACCTGAAGAGAAGAGACAGCGCGGCAGTTCCGGAGGATGCTTTAACACCCATGTAAGCCGTAGTGGGAGCCTTGATACAGAGGGCGGCGCTGCCCTTTGCGACCGTTGGTCCAGAAGAGCTCTTATCCCCGCTGAGGCTAAACTGTATGGAGACGTCATGTTGCCCGGTGTGAGGGGTGGCGAGGACCGAATGACTCCATTGTCTCCGTTGTCCTGGATGGAGTCAGACATTTAGAGAAGGGCACCTTCATAATGCAGCAGAGCATTATGACGTTGACTATCTCAAGCTGGTCTATGGAGTCCGGGATGGTTTATGGACTTTGCATCACATTTTTTACATCGTATGTATTTCCATCAAATTTGTTTGCATCGAAAATATATGCATCAAATGCCTTTTTTTCTTTATTTGGGGGGTGGTCCCCCTAAAGCCCCAGTGGGGTCCCCCGTAACACCCCATTTTTAACCCTTTAAAACCACCGCAATACAAATTAACCCTTTACCCCCCAAAAACATGCATTCAATGCATATTTTTTCGATTCAAATGCCTTGATGCAAATGCATTCGATGGAAAGGTGTTAGATGCAAAGTCCAGACACGGCCTAGAAGTAATCCAGCACGCTGTCTCAGGACCCGAAAGGCTGGTGTCAGTAAAGTTGAGTGTGCGTTTGAAGCAGGGATGTCTCAGCACGCCAGCTCAGATCTAAATTGCTGGTGGCAGGAAGTCTAACGTGTATTTCGAACAACAGTTTTTCTTTTCCTTTTAAGGAGCGGGGCATCAGAGTGGGTGTTCGTGTAGCGCGACTCATATCGCTCTGGAGGAAAGATTACAATTTCATAACACTGCTGAACATAAGGTACTGTAATGGAAGAATGGGGAAGAGGATTTCCTGCAAAACTATTGTTGTGTCATTGGAAGATGGGGAAGCAGCGTGTGCAGCGTACTCTTTGTATCCTTTATTTTTTAAATTTTTATTGTGTATAATCAACTTGTGATTTTTACAAAGACGAGTTGATACCTGTGAATTTCTGAAGATTTCTAAAAATGTCTGAGCACTACCAGCGTAAACGTAAGTGTCAGTAGTTTCTGTTCTTTCGAGCTTTCACATCTCTATGTTTCATGTGCTTTCATTTTGTCAAAAATGATTGTCAGAAGTTTTGTTGTCGCAATAGTCCAATTTGTCTTTTCTCCCAACATTAATCTGTTCCACCACACCTCTTCGTCCAGAACTGAAACTGACATCCCAAGAGGTGAGAGATAGGCGCTTCTTTCGTGACTGAGCGCCTTACAGTGCAGCAACAAATGCTTCAGATTTTCAGGTTCCTCTGCTGATCCACACAATCTGCATACTGTGGATGCCGACCGGAGTCTGGTGCAGAGGATTTCGCGTGTGGGCATTATCCTTTATGCCTTTTACATGTACACAGGTCAATGAGACAGTTCAACAGTGTCTGCACCACAGTGGTAATGTTAATTGCATATTGCATATGATGGCTTGGCTGTGGTATGCTAAGAAATCATGAGAAGTAGTTAAAAGACCATGGAATTAGTTAGTGTGTCTTGTGTTTCTTAAATGTATAGGAAAGCAGGTCGTTGGTTGACGCAATGGATTTTTTTTTGTTTTTTTTTGTTTTGTGTTGTATATTGTACATTGCAGCTTTTTCTTGTTTGGCTGCAAAAAGGATTTAGAGGATTTGGGCTACTCACAGTTGTTCAAAGCTGTAAACCTAAGAAAAGTGCGAAGTGATATGGGAAATGCAAAGGACTAACAAGTTTGGAGAATGTTCAGATGTACAGTTGAGTTCAGCTACAGACTTTTAGGTTGTAGATACATCGGCATTGGAAGATGAAAAATGTTTGTACTTAAAAGAGTATTGGTTAGATTAGCTGTCAAATGAATTTCAGGTTAATACATGTTTTCAAATGCATTTCTTGGGCATTGCAAAATGGTAAAATGTCTTGTTGAGTGTATCTCAAGAGTGGGTGTGGTTGGGTAGATGTCCTCATGTGAGTGTGTCAGGAGTGGGTGGTGTGCGCCCCTTGAGTACAATTGTGTGTGAGGCATGGATGCTATGGTGTGGGAATCCCCAGTGTGAGGGGGGATACAGGTTTGCGGCGACACCAAACCCAGTGTGTGTATATTATGGAGTGGGACCTCTCCTCCAGTGTGAGGTGGGGTCACTGGTAATTTTGGATGTACGGTATAGTGTTGGAAACTCCCTGTGTGAGGAGGGTTTCTGTTTTCTGGCGACACAGAGCCAAGGATATAGAAAGGAGTGGGACCTCACCTCCTGTCTGAGGTGGGGACACTGGTATTTTTGGATGTACGATATAGTGTTGGAAACTCCCTGTGTGAGGAGGGTTTCTGTTTTCTGGCGACACCGAGCCAAGGATATAGAAAGGAGTGGGACCTCACCTCCTGTGTGAGGTGGGGAGACTGGTATTTTTGGAACACACTTTTGGACATGGCAGAGTTAAAGTGAAGTGAGGGATGGGTAGGTGTGTAAGTGAATAGGTTGGGGGTGCCCTCCCATTCACTTGACTAAGAGAAGTAGAGTATGGGTAGAAAGGGGCGGACACCTTCCGTAAGAATGAGTGGCTGCTGTTGGAGGCACAGCCAGTATGCTGGGTTGATGCCCTCCACCTTTTCTTCTGAGTTGCATTTCTCACAGAAAAAGATGCCTTGCATGAGTGTTTCCCTGTACGTATCCTTTTGTGGATTTGCATGTGTGTGAAGAAGGGAGATGTGTTGTGTAGTGTGATTGCAGGTGCTAGGGAATGCATGAGGTTATGCTGGTTTGTCTGAGAGAATGTTGGGTTGTGAGTGTAGGAATGCCTGTTGTGAAGGTTCCAGAGTATGTCACTTTGAAAGGCCCAGGCTGGGTGATGAGACCCAGTGGTTCATGTTTACCATCTTAAAGAGACATTGTGTAACATGGAATAAAGCTGACTTATGGAACCTTTACTTAATCCTTAATTATCACAGTCTGCTTTCATTTCCATGGTCCATCTTTATTAATCGGGGGAGTGTGTGACATTTGTGAATGGTGGGACTGTGGAAAAGGGCAGCATTTCTATTTTAGTCCACGGAGAAATTGATCTGGATAAAGTACCAATTCTATCCGAAATGTGTGCATGTAGATATGGTTGCAAAGATGAGGAGAAGTTCAAATGAACAGCTATTCCACGATTGTTGCTAGTGGTTAATCCGACAAGTTGATAAAGGGCTTTGAAAGATAAGCCCCCATACTGGCAATGCTAGTACAACCCTAATGATGAAGGCTGAAATGAATGCACAGTGAAGAAGTTCTGGAAACAGGTGCTGTTTTGAAAAATAGTTTATTATTGAAAATAAACTGTATAATCATAAAACAACTGTTAAAACCTCAATACGATTGTGGGCCTTGATATAATTTGAGAAAATATGGTTTGCTAGACTTGCTTTCATGTTTGAACATAAACCTGTAACGTGAAGACGTCCCCTGCCTGATTCACATAGTAGATACGGGATGGGTGGCAATAGAGGCTGGGTGCCCCTGACAGCCGCTACATTATTCTTGCCCCAGGGACGGAGTTGTAAAGACCGCATCACCCATTGACCAGATGTCGGATAGGGTCTTACTACAATGGTCCACACAATGTACCTAATCCCATTAAGAAGTTCCACGCTTGAGTAAGATGACCAATGTGCATGCAACATTGTAGCACAATTGCTCTGCGAGCTTGCCCCACTGAGTAGTTGTGGGAAATCACCCCCACAAGACATAATTGTATGATATGTCAAAGCCCACATGGTGCATGTTCAGTGCTGCCACAGTGGGAGGGTCTGCTACATCCAGAACACCAAGGAAATACGGCCCTACAAATTCCAGAATTCGGGAACACATGGTGTGTGCTTTCAACCATGCTTCCTGCAACCATACAACATATACGCTTGACTATGCACTGAGCAACTCTTATTCCACTCAATATCTGTCACCGCAGGCTGCTGCCATTTAGAGTGCTGAGACAGGTAACTCAGAATATGCAGTCTCTGAGGTGGAATACAAGATGGCAACCAGCTTTAAACAAGGCTTCTGCCCACACATACGCACATGTAAAGGTCTGGCAGTTGGAGTGGTGGAATGTCCACAAATTGACACAGGTAAACCAGTTGTGGTTAAAACATGGGTATGGCCCATGCCTTAGTGCAGTTAGGTACAGGTGGTCTTCAGGGATGTGCTAAAACCCTTAGGTAACCTATGAGCTGGGATAGAGGAGTGTGTGTCATTTTGGAATGAGACAGAGCGTTGCTGAAACGTGGTGGTGGACAGAAAAGAAGGTTGAAGGTAGAGGCGTTTCTAGGCGGGGTGTAGCCCCTGGTCTTTTGGTTGTAGCCCCGGAAAGAATCTCAGGAGCTAGAACCAAAAGGCTAGCTAGCCCCGAGTCCAAACATTTTTGACATTAGCGTAGCCCCGGGTCTTTTCCAGACTTAGCAACACCCCTGGTTGAAGGAGAGAAGGAAGATGAAGGCTGGAGAGAGGCGGCCAGAAGGAGGTAGAAGGGGAGTGAAGTGCAGAACAATGAGGTGGTAAAAAAGGACAACAGAAGGAGGCAGGTGGAAGGAGAAATAATTTAGTGCGTAGGGGAAAAGAAGTATATTGAAAAGGCATTTAAGGAATCTAGCAGAGACAGAGGGAATATATTGAGGAGGATAGCGAGAAACATCAGGAAGACGATGCATTGAAGAAGAAGATGCCCAGTAGAATCAGCATAGACAAAACAGATAGGAAGGGGTGGGTGGGTGGATGAAGGGTGGCAGCCATGCTATGTGCTCAGAAGGATAGAGTTAAAGAAAGGTGGAGATACAGGTGGAGGTATCAAGGAGGCACAGGATGAGTTGATTGAAAGAGAAAATAGTGAACATGAACTGTAGGGGAAATCCTCTAAGGTACAAGTACTGTGTGACATTTAGAGGAGACAGATGGGGCTGGTATTGGGAATCATACACATCTTGATGTTTTGCGGCCTATCCCCATAACACTTTGCCCTGATCCAAATGGCTGAGAGGCTCAGATGTATAACGTCTAGTGTAAGCTTTGGGACTCATCCTAGTGGCATCCAGGCAGAGTGGACAGGCGCACATATTGCCCTGGGACACAGATTAGGGGTCACCTCGGGAGTGAAGGACAAGTAGCAGAGGACCTGAGTCCATAGAAGAACCTGCAAAGAATGAAGTCTATGAACAGTCAAAAACCCAACACTGTTGGTGACTGAAATGAAACATTGTCCACCAGACAAGGAACCACCTGAAAAGGGGGCTAACAAAATCAGAGACTTGCTAAATCTAGAGACAGTTTTGAAGCCGGAGACGTGGCTGTTTCCAAGAGACTTTATTGTTTGCTGCCATGCATAAGTTAGCCTTTTGCAGAGTCCTTTTTCCTTAGTTGCCTCCATGTAAGGAGATGGAGGGAAAGGGGTGATGAAGCCTGGAGAATTATGTTCATGGAGGAACCATCATGAACACTGGTATTATGTGCTTTGCCTAAAATACTACACCGCACTACTGAACCCCAGAGTTATTTACTGAGTGAAAGTTCCCGGGCAAATCTGCGTAATACTTTGTCCAATGTCAATACATCTTTGTTTTACATTCATCTTTGAGTTGGTCTGATGTTCACCCCAATCTGCACCCTCACATTACCTGATGTGAATGCTTAAATGACACTAGAGTCTAATACCAAGACCTCTTTTGACCAAAAGTAATCATGAGGATCATGGGATCTGGACTGCAACGGTTGGGACGAATCTCTACTGGCACTGAGACTAGCACCGGAAGAGGACCCTCATCAAGGAAAGCAAGTGTGTATCCAACTTGAAGGTCCTTCTGTCACCAACGGTATTGCAACTGTGGTCAAGCAGCAAAGAAACAGCTGTTGGGGAGGTTACGTGAGGCATCAACAATGTGCTATATTGAATAATTCAATGCCCACAATGAATTGACAAAAGTAGAACCCATATCTGAACTTAGGTAAGTGAAATAGACACTTACATAAGAAGGCATGTAATTCACATTGAATGTTAAAAAGAAATGTGCAAGAATAGGCGTTAGATCAATACTAGTTAGCAATTGTTAAATGGCAGTACAAAGACACAAGTTAAGAATAGAACACTACAGTTCTCCAGTTGATGCTCTGCATTAAAGCCGGCAATGTCTCCAATCTAGCTTCAAAAACTGCATAAATAATATCAATTTTGCAGAAAGCAGCCTTTGAAGGCTGCCCCATGGAAGGCAGTTCTTATGCCTCCCCCACACACTCGGTCAATTTCAAGGGTTCTACCACACTCCGCCTTTCCATTGCACTGCCCCACTCCCCCAACCCCATCACTTATTTGTACCAGTTCCCACTTCCTCCTCCATCACCTTTCCAGGCCACTTTGGAACACCAGCATACTGTGCTTAATGCCACATGATGCTGTCTTGTGTGTGTGTGTCAGGATACCAGGGAAGTGGTCTAGAGATTATCATTTTAATAGTTTTTTTTATAATGCGCTTGATACCAGCGATTAGTATTTGAACCTGTGTTGCGCATTGCCCATGAGCTATCCTTCCTCCCCAAACTTCCTTACATCAAAGGTCACCTTGCATTAGATTCTCTCTTCTAAAACAGTATCTGTATATGTTTGATGTTTGCAAAGTAGCAACCTCCTTCGAATGGATTTTAATATTGCTACTGTAATTGATGACATGATACGCAGCCTCTCTGTTGGTCAACACACATTTCACAAGAAACGCATGTATCTGGAGTCATTTTTACACAGTCCTTTCCAACTGAAGTTCAGATGGTGAATGTTTTCATCGAACAGCCAAATGTAATTTGGTTGAACTCAGTGTGCATTCTTACAAACTAGTGGAGCATCAGCTCAGAAAAGAGAATTAGAAGGATGCAGCCGGGCAAAGTTTCCTCATGTTTTGGGAGGATAGCTCCGGTGCAACGGGCTCGCCTTGGAAGCAAGACGACACAGAGCAACACAGGTTCGATCACCGGGTCCGTGCATTATAAATAACTTATCATGTCATGATGTCAATTGCATTCGCTTCTTCTTCTATTACAGGACATTTCCCCATGTTTGAATCCAGTTTATTCCATTGTTCATAGCTCATGGGGTAATTGCTCACCTCTGGCACGAGGAAAGCTTGCACTTCACAAGTTCAAAAATCAAAATCTGGCAGTGCTTGGTCGTTCTTCATTCTCTGAAGGTTGATACATTGAGAACCTGTTCTGAAGTGCCCATAGCCTCAGAATGTATACAGGCAAGTCACCTAGAAACTGCCTTTCGATTGGCCTTCATGCTCCAAGGTGTAGCCACTTCCAGAAACCAAGCGTAACGGGCAAGACCCACGATGATTATCCGGTTTATGTAACCTGAATCCCGCTGTCACATGAAAGAGAAACAAAGCTTGTTGGGAATAGAGGCAGTACTAAAACTACCAAAGGGAACAGAATTCAAAGGAGTAGGGTTGCAAGAACCCTTTTAATGAGGGCTCAAAAGGAGGGATATAACAATAGGAAGATTTCTGAAAAATATTGGGTTGTTGTATGGGCGCAGCAAGCATTCTGATGCGCAGAGAAGCTGATGAGGACAGCCTCCGACTAGGAGTGCCCTAGGAGTACCTTGCTGCCGCATGGAGTGGCACCTAGCACCACAACGCTTTCCTGTTTTCAAATTCTGGACAAACTACATTGTTTCTCTTTCTATTTCCAATGTAATTTAAACATACCAATTAGATGCTGTTTGTTTTGTCAGATTTCATTGGTAACCGCCAATGTGCCCGGGCGATTTTCAGACCACTAAGATGCCCCTACAATACATATTCTTCTCGTCCCCTTTAGACAGTTAGACACATGATAGGTGGAGAATCTGTTCAAGTGTCTGTTGTGTGGTCCACGAAAAGAAAAAAGTATACATAGAAATCTCCCGATTTAAAATGTGTGACACAAGAGCTTCTTTCTTTAAAATGAACTCTCAAAATGTACCATAATGTTCAGAAATGGAAAGTATGATGTATACGAATTTGAATTAAATAATGTTAATACAATGGGCCTCATTACACGGTAGGCGGTAAACCATGGCGCTATTAGCGCCATGGTTCATGCTGGTAATTTACCGGTACCGCCTTGGAGGAAAGGGGAATTACCGCCCTATTCCAAGGTTGGGAAGGCGGTAATTCCTCCTTCCTCCATTGCCCTTCCCCATTCCCATTTTTGCCCCATAGGGCATAATGGGAATGGGGACGGCGCTAATTACGGTACCGCAAATTGCGCTACCGTAATTAGCACCCTGGTCCCTTTGCGGGTTGGATTTTTAACGCCTGCAAAAAGCAGGCGTTAAAATCCCCAACCCGCAAAGGGACCTCGCAGTGAGGCGGTAAGGATTTACCGGTACCGGTAAAATACCGGTACCGGTAAACCCTTACCGCCTACCGTGTAATGAGGCCCAATGTTTTCTAATTCATACAATCCCCCTGCCATTCCACAACATTTCTGAAATGTTGGTCAACAAGGCCTGATGAAGGTTGAGCCGAAAATTAAAGCCACTAACTGCTGAAGAACGAGTTGGCTACTATACATAACAACATTTGAAAGCATGTACTTCTCAGCATAATGGGATTAAATGTGTAGAAAGGTTGTCTGGCTCTTCTACTGTCTATGGGCCTCATTACACGGATGGCGGTAAAACACCAGCACCGCCTTGGCGGAAAGGGGAATTACCGCCCCATTCCAAGGTTGGCGGGGCGGTAATTCCCCCTTCCACCATTGCCCTTCCCCATTCCCATTTTTGGCCCATAGGGCTCAGTGGGAATGGGGAAGGCGCTAATTACGGTACTGCAAATTGCGGTACCGTAATTAGCTCCCTAGCTCCCTTTGCGGGTTGGTTTTTAACGCCTGCAAAAATCAGACGTTAAATCCCCCAACCCGCAAAGGGACCTCGTAGTAAGGCGGTAAGGATTTACCGGTACCGGTATTTTACCGGTACCGGTAAATCCTTACCGCCATCCGTGTAATGAGGCCCTATGTATATAAAAGTCAAAATGTGTTTGTGGTGGGATTTGTGGCAAAGCGTTGCTCCTTATACAATTCCACACCATTTCACAAATCTGCACCACATTTTACATAGTTTCCTGTTAGGACCATACAGATTTTACTGGCTTCATGACAATTGGACACCTCACACCTTTCCCCGGATTTCAGAAAACGTCATCATTTGTTTGTGGATGTTTGGCTTGACAAAGTGTTGTTCCTTATACAATTCTACACTGTTTTACAAATCTGCACCATATTTTGGTATAGTTACCTGTCAGCACCCACTGCACATTACTGGCTCCATGACATTTGGACACCCCACCCTTTTCCCTGGATTTCAGCACAAGTCAAATTTGTTTATGGATTTGTGGGTTTTTGCCTTGGCGAAGCGTTGTTCCTTATACAATTCCACACGTGTCACCAATCTGCAGCAAACCTTGCATAGTTACTTGTTAGAACACTCTGGATATTACTGGCTACATAACAATAATATAACATAACAATAATAATGTCTTATTCTTCTTTAGAAGGGATGTGATCGATGGACGATCTGAGAGAATTGTGGTATAAACCGTCTGTAAAAATTAGCAAATGCCAACACACTTTGTACCCCTTTGGTGGAGGTCGGGGAAGGCCATTTGAGGATAGCCTCAACCTTGCGTGTGTCCATTCGAACACCCTGTGGAGTAAGCATAAATCCCAAAAATTCAACCTCTGTGATGTGGAAAGAGCATTTTTCCAGTTTGGCAAACAATCGGTGCTGACTGAGCTTTTCCAGCACAGCTCTTACATGGCCCACATGATCTTCTTGGACTGCGAATAGATGAGGATGGGTGGTAGAGGATACCTATTTTTAACCGTAATTTGATTCAAAGACCTGTAATCGATGCACGTTCTGAGGTCTCCTTCCTTCTTGGGTACGAAGAAGAGCGCTGAGGATGCAGGGGACTTAGACGGACGAATAAATCCGTTCGCCATGTACTGATCTAGGTAGGTTCATAGGTGTTATTTTCTTGCTCTGTCAAGGCATATATTCGACTACATGGGATTTGGGCCCCGGGCATCAGGTCGATCTGGCAGTCATAGGGTCTATGCGGGGCAACATATTCGCTTGTTCCTTGTGGAATACGTCCTGATAGTCCAGATATTCCGGGGGCAAGGTGCTCGCAAGAGCCAGAAGTGCCTTTGCTTTGGATTTGAGTTTCTGCAAGTTCTTAGGATAACAGGTTTTGACGCATTCTTGTGGAAAGGTCAGCACTCGTGTTTTCCAGTCTATTCTGGGATTATGGGTCTCCAGCCACGGCATTCCTAGGATCATCTGGAACTGTGGTGCTCCAATAAGATTAAAAGAGATGTCTTCTCGATGACCGTCCTGACATATCAGCATAACCTTTTTGGTGTGTTGCTTTACTGGTCCAGAGGATAGTTGAGAGCCATCCACTGCAGTTACGTTTTCCGCCTGCGATTTATGCTGAAGAGGAAGGCCTTTTTGTGCAGCTAGATCCTGGTCAATATAGTTACAACTGCTCCACTGTTGATATACGCCTCCAAGGCGTGTACCCTTGATGGTTGCTGAGGGTGGACTATAAGTATTGGAATAACTAGGTATGAGGTCTGAATAGCTTTCTTTATTTCACTCGTCAAGGGGGCCCCTACCCTTGTCGGGCGCTGGAGTTTTCCGGAGCCGAAGCCTGGTCTTGCTTGGTATCGTTATTGTTCGTTGCACCTACAGTTTTCCTGGGGGTTTCGTTGGGCAATCTCGCAGAAAGTGTCCAGCCTTGCCACAATATAAACAAAGCTGTTGTTACCTCCTTTTTTCCCTCTCTGCCTTAGATATGGGGGCCAGTAACCCCCGATTTGCATGGGTTCCGCCACTTCATGGGCCTTGACGTGGTTATCCCTGGTTCGCATGTAGACTGTTCTCCCTTCAGTTCTCGTGCAATCTAATTTCTGGTCTTGTAATCTACGATCCAGTTGCAATGCCAGATTAATGTACTCTGTACAGCCTTCAGGAGGATTGACCACTTGGGCTATCACATCCTTTAATTCCCCACGCAGTCCTCGATAGAATAATGTGGTCCTTTTTTCTTCAGGCCAGTTGGTTTTTGCAATGAGGCGATTAAAGGTGGATATATATATGTCAATCATTCCTGATTTTCCTGTCTTAGAGACAATAGTTCATTATCCAGAGCTTGTCCTTGGGAGTGTCTCACGAACAACTTTTCCATTTCCTGTTGGAACCCCCTAAAGTTTTGGAGTACTGGGTCATCCTGATCGACCAATGGTATTGACCAGTCTGCAGCACAGCCTCCTAAATAAGAAAGTATGAAGGCCACTCTGGAACTGTCGTTTGGAAAGCCCCTGGACAGCACATAAAATGCAGGTGACAATGATTCATAAATATTGCATATTTGTTGGGGTCACCGGTAAACCGTTAGGGTGGAGCCAATGGTACATCCCCTAGGAGCACCACTTGCACTGGTGGTGATGGTGGCAAAGGGGTTGGGGCGATTCCAGTTAACAGGACTTGCCCCGCATGTGTTTGAAGTACCTGCCTTGCCAGTTCGTCGGTTCTTTCTTGTGCAACAATAAGAACCCTTCTTAACGAATTAGTCTCTTGTCTGGAGGCATGTACCTCAGCTCGTAGTTCCTCCAACAATTGGGCCAACTGGTCAGTCTCTGAAGAATACATAATGCCCAGGCAGAGATTCAGAGAGGCTGCGCGTTCTGTTACGCTCACCTGGTCTCCACGGGGGCTTTGGGGTGCGGTTGATGCTCTCCCTGGACCTGGCTCCTGTAGATCAGCTCTCTTCCCCAGCCACTGCGTTATCGAGTACCTAGGACACTGATTCTGCTCCTGAGAGAGGATGAGAGACGGTGAAAATGGTGTGGTGACGTTGGGATTCCCCTCAACCCTTTCGTGCCAGAAGGTTGTGAGCAAGAGTTTGCCCATGCAGGCTCACCTGTTTTGATTGAAAGATGAGTTCTCCGTCCTGCTTTCTTCCAGCAGAGGCACTGTAGATGGACCCAGCTGCATCACTGGTCCTTGGCATGAAGGTCCAGACCATCTGCGACCATTCCGTCTTGAAGGTAAGTTTTGTAACTATGATTATTGTTCGTATTGATTGTGTTAATCTTCCTCCATGATTATTGTCCGTAACCCTTTATTGTCCCTTCTTTCTCTATTAGGTATGAAGATGACCCAGGAACGTGTGAGGACAAAGTCTACTCCAGAGGAGCTACCAGAGGTAAGTGGCCTCTACCTGAAGCTCGCTGCTTAGAGTATGAAAGTCTATGCAATTTCTAACCTTGTGTTTCCTTTTCCTTTGCAGGTGCAGCTGATCGGTGCTTAATGGGCGGTTTCCGAACTCCTACAGGCGACCGGAGATGAAGATCCTCGAGGATAGTGCATCGGAAGAAGATCCAGGCGATATATGCACGTGGTTGCAGAAAGGGAAGCGATAGCATCACTCCCAAACATGATGCGGCTGACTCAGGTAAGATGCACGCGTAGCAGCAGAAGTGAAGCAGTGACAATGCTTCTAGCGATGGCGCAGCTGACTCAGGTAAGAGGCGCGCGTAGTTGCAGAAGTGAAGCGATAGCAGCGATCCCAGCGATGATGTGGCTGGCTTGGTAAGATGCGCGCCTAGCTGCAGAAGTGAAGTGGTGGCAGTGCTTCCAGCGATGGCGTGGCTGACTCAAGGTAAGATGCTGGAGGGTTCCGGAGTCTGAGGATACACGTGCTGAAACAGGTAAGGTCTTCTGAACGGCGGTAAGCGTTATGCTGCTCTAGCAGACTAACGCGAAGCGCCAGCATGAGGGTGGGGCGGCTTATATAGCTTGGCCACAGCCCATCCCTTTAGGCCCCACCCTGAGGCCCCACCTTGCCACTCCTCCTGCCTTCTGTACATGCCTTTCATGCATTGCTAGGGCCCCACCCTGTCCAGATGTACGTGCCTTCAACAGTCTGTGTGCAAAGCACACTTTATAATGAGCTTGGTGCCAAAAGCGCCAAGACTGGGTCTGTTGGGACCCTACAGGATGTGAAGTAACTGGCCCATGACCAGTGGCCATGACAGAGCCTTGATCTTATAAAAGAATGAAGATAGGCAGTTTCGACAAAGTAACTATGTTCATGTATTATTAACACTACTTAGCCACAACCATATTGTATTATTGAGCACTTAGAAGCAGGAGAAATCCAGCATTTACAAAAATAAATAAACAAGATGCGGGTGTACACCCTTGGGTTAAGTAGAAAAAGTGGCAGATGATTGCCCACTATGCTTCCAATCATATATTTGCATCCATTCAAACCTTTGACAGCCATCTAATCGCTGGGGCTTGGACATTATAACTTCACAGTCAGCTTTCTAGGCTTCCACTCAGGTGTGGATTTCAGCAAGGAATCCCGACAACATTCAAGTGTTCAACCAGATCTAGCATTATATTTCTAGCCATGGTCATTCATGGTAGTATTCATTTCGTATTCCCTCTTGAAGAATATATAGATAAACAGATAGAGTAGCAATGGATTTTACACAGGGGCACCAAATAGGATTACCCCTGGGGTACAGTACACTGTGCCCCACTAAAATGGCATATGATTTTCTGCCACCACCCAGCATAAACCCTGACATCCCACTGGGCGAGGAGAGGAGACTCAAAAAGGGCACAGCATATGTTTGTGGAAACATGACCCAGAGAGGCCAGATGTCTCTCAGATGCATATACATGATTCATGTTCTTGATTAGGTCAGTTCTTAGATGAGGGGTCATATGAAAAGAATTTGCAATCAGTCAGGAACAATGCAAATTTAGGGTCCTCTTGCTAGTGATGCACTTTAGGATATTTGCCTTCACAGAAACAGACAGACATCCCAACGATACCTGATAACCAGATAACATGACCGCTAAATCACCAGTGATATCCATTCTAATGATGCTTACCATCTGGACTATCTTTGGCTAGATCATTCAGAATCACTTGCCTACACCCCTGTCTCTGAGCAAGCCCAACATTGAGAATACTGCATTGGGTGTGCAGTGCATAGAGATACCTTAACTGATGTGACCTCGTGATGGACACATCCTAAATGTTAATGGCTCTTCAAAACTTGATTTTAGAGCCTTGGAATTTTCACTATTTGTTAAACATGTTCCTATACACGGCTATTTTGTGTGCATAAATCAAAATTATTTATATTTCTAAATTATACATTTTTAACCATCATCATGAAATAACACACTTAATGTATGGTATGGCTGCTTGATGACTGTTGGTGAGCAGGAACAGCTGAAGGGTTTCTATTTGACAAGGTCAGCAACACTGCCCAACCTTAATAATTGTGCTTTAAGAAAATTCCTGATACTCTCTCCTGTCTGAAGAACTGTCTCTTCATAACCCTCTGAAGCACTTTCTCTTCATACCCATCCTTATGCCCTGTGAGAAACCAAAGGGTGTCTCAATCACTAGTTATTTGGGGACTTGTCATCCAGGTGGCCAGGACACGGCCATCACTTTTGGATCCAGTTCCTGGGGGTGGACCAGTGCGGTAGGATCACCGGGTTGAGGGGTCTTTAGGGAGTGGGGGTGAGGCACCCAATGGTGAGACATCTGACAGTGTGCAGGGGATGCGAGTTCCCTAATTGGGAACTTTATTTCTGTTCATTTGTTTTTCAAGGATTCCAGCAGCCCTACCAGGTGAACAGTAGAGTTGGGGAGGCGAGGCCAAGCCTGTGGTACTAAACTTGACTCATGAATTGGAAAACTGTAAAGACAAAAAAGAAACGCACAGAGCTGGTGTTGGCAAGCGACATGAAAGACTGGTGTGTGTTAAGGAAAGATTGAAGTTGCAACATTATATAGCACAATGGAAGGCTTCACACGTGTGGATGAAATGCAAAGAAAGGCAGACCTGTGAATGAACTTGGAAGTAACGATAGTTGTGAAAGCAGCGATACTGAGTAACGGAGTGGTCTGGCGAAAGGAAGTAGCCCACTCGAAAGTCTCACTGAAAGGTGAAATGTTTGTAACGATAAAGTGAATGAGCTGTAAAGGCAAAATGGTTCAAACTAACCCAGAGTAAAAAGGTGAACGTTGAACTTTGGTGCTTGTCGAAGTGGTCTTGTAGAGGTCTGTAAGAAAAAGCCACGCACATTCGAAAGTCTTCGACATCAGGAAATAGTCCGAGCCCAAGTGAGGGAGACTGGAAGTGTAATAAGTTAGGGGAAGGGAACCCCTAAACGATGTGAAATAAACTTGGGGAATGGAACCCCTGCAATTGTTGTGAAATTTTGCTTTAAAAGCTCGAGCCTGACTGAGGGAGACCGGCATGAACTTTTGCTTTAAGTGGTCTGAGCCCGACTGAGGGAGACAAACATGAACTTTTGCTTTAAGAGGTCTGAGCCCGACAGAGGGGGACCAGCATGAACTTTTTCTTGAACTGTGTTTTGAAAGCTCGAGAGAGAGACTTTAACGTGGAAGGTCAGGTGGGCCTCGTTATATGTTTTGAACTGCCTTTGTGTTAAAAACCTGAGCCAGAGTGTGTCATCCTGTCTACGAGGATCACATTACACCGTGCTGTCTAACATGGGGAGGAGAGCTGACACAACCACAGGTATTCTTTATATTTGAACCCTAATTTTCCTTTGCATACATATTCTACCTTACACGCTTTTTGTACAAGAGATAGGGCAGACATTAGGTTTTGTTAGTATAGGTCCTTTTGATTTGACATACTGAACTAGAATGGCTTTTTATTATTTGATGGTCTAGACTACTCCTACTCTAGCCATAGGGCATAGTAGGAGTTGTTCCAAACGTCAAAAATGTAATAAAGATTTTAGAAATTGTACTTATTGTGTCCATGCAAAAACAAAGAGGTGATGGCTGGAAGGTTTAGAATGAATCTTAACCTCTGGCATTGTTCTGGGCAACCCTCCAGACCATCGTTCCTCACCTGCAAAGCCATTACAGAAGGGGAAAGACCATATGTAAATCAGGCTTGGTCCCACCCCAAAAGGTGCAGTCCAGCCCGAACTGCTAGGTCACTTCCCTTCTGCACGAGACCACAAGCATCCCCAAACATGTTTCAGCCTATTTAGGCCTCATCAGTGAGGAGTAGCTTGAGTCTCTAGGCCCAACAGGCAAGGGGCCCACATCTGGACATATCCGTCCCACTCGGGGTGACAATGCATAAACAAAGAGGTGATGGCTGGAAGGTTTAGAATGAATCTTAACCTCTGCCATTGCTCTGGGCAACCCTCCAGACCATTGTTCTTCACCTGTCAAGCCATTACAGAAGGGGAAAGACCATATGCAAATCAGGGTTGGTCCGTGTCATACTTGTGATACCATGCCTCCCTTACAGCCCCAACTGCTTAACAAGTGCTGTATCATACTATGCCATGTGCTGTTGCACATTGCAGTGATATAATGTTTTCAGCACCTGATCAAAATGCATGTGCCAGTAGCACACTTTGTGTGAGGGACACTATGAGGCATGCCAGGTGAGAACCTGGAGTGGCAGTAGTCTTACAGCGTGAGGCAGCAATCCCTTTAAGATATGGCCATATTGTCCAGGCAACACCTCTGCTCCTTCGCTGGCAGTGAAGGATGAAGTGGGTGCATGACCACCCAACCCATGGATTTTTCACTACTTACTGAGACTCTTATGATTGTGCCTGACAATCTGGGCCCTCTTAAGCTTTCCACTCTACGTCAACGCCCCTCTGAATCATGGTTTACTGGCAATTTGAAGTCACAGTGGCTTAAATGCAGGTAGGACATATTGTGAAGCAGACAGACTGCCACTACGACAGGAAACTGCCCGTTATCATAGAGCCGTTCGGTATACTAAATGCTGCTTTTATGCATCTAAGATTCAGGTGGCTGTCAATCAGCTGAAGGAACTGTTTAGCATGGTTCACACTCTTTCAGTACCCCCTAACATCCAGTCTGGGGGTATTCCTCCCCAGTCACTGTGTCACTCTTTGGCTCTGTTCTTTTTTCAAAAGATAGTTGACATTAGAGGAAACATTGCCTCGCCTGGCCTAAGATTGGTGCAGAGGCCTCCTTTCACTGTGTCTGATGGACCTACGCAGCTGTGGTCTGCTTTTCCCACCTTTGGCCCAGATGAGATTGTGGGGGCTACTTTGAAGATGCATTCTGCCTTCCCTCTCTACCCCATACCTCTGAAAATCATGAAGAACATTATGTCTCAGTTTGACTCATGGGCTGTGCAGGCAGTACACCACTGTTGCACTACTGGAATTGTTCCTGTTCC
The DNA here is from genome assembly GCF_040938575.1 of Ambystoma mexicanum. Taxonomy (NCBI): domain Eukaryota; kingdom Metazoa; phylum Chordata; class Amphibia; order Caudata; family Ambystomatidae; genus Ambystoma; species Ambystoma mexicanum. The sequence goes on along the minus strand of NC_090924.1, from coordinate 669,632,411 downwards.
CTTAAGGTAGGCCCTGGTTATCCCTCTTCTTCAAAATCGCTCATTGGATCCTGCTGTTCTGTCCAATTTTCAGCGTATCTCTTTACTTCATTTCTTTATGAAACTTCTTGAGTCAATGATCTCTCCTCTTCTGAGCTCTTTCCTGGGGAGATATATTTTTATTTTATCCTTTCCAATTGGGCTTTGGCCCTAACTAGGGTACAGATAGTGTTTCAGTCTCTGTAGAAGATGGCCTCGCTCGGCTCTCTGATCAGGGTGGGGTGGGTGCACTGATACTTTTAGATTTGTTACTGCGTTTGACACTCTTGACCACTCCATCCTGGTTCAACGTTTGGTGGAGGCAGGGGTGTCATGCCAGTTGCTGGTCTGGTTTGAGTCCTTCCTTACTGGACGTACTCAGTCTCTCTTCCTCTTTCCGCTCTGCCCCTCTTTCTCTTTCCTGTGGTGTCCCTCAGGACTCTGCCTTGTCCCCAATTATGTTTAACATGTATATTCAGCCTCTGGCCAAGCTCATCCATACCCACGGCCTCTGGTGTTAATCGTATGCTGATGATACACAGATTATTGCTTGTATTGATCTTCATCAGCAGGAGGCTGCATCCCAGCTGCGGGGTGTCTTGAGGTGGTCGGAGGGTGGATGAGTGATAATTGCCTGGGTCTGAATGGGGGCAAGATGGAGGTCTTGGTGGTACTGCCCCACCCACTGCCTCTCTCTGGACTTCTGACCTTTGGCCAGCTTCTCTGGGCTCGCTTCCACCTCCTGTCCTAGTGGTGAAGGATCTTGGTGTTTAACTGTGTGCTTCCCTTCCCCTGGATGCATAGGTGGTAGCGGTTTTCCAGTCTGGTCATTTCAAACAAAACAATTTACGGAAAGTGCTCCTCTTCATGCTCCCCTGGTTGCTTCACTTGTTTTGAGTGGAGCAGATTACTGCAAATCACTCTTTTTAGCTGAACCGCTGTATTTACTATGACAGCTTTAGGTCCTTCAAATCACTGCTGGGCATGTTGTGTCCCATGTCCTGTTTTCTTCTCACAGGTCACCTGTTCTTCACATGCTTCCCCGGCTTCCTGTTGAGAAACAAGTACAGCTCAAATCTCTGTGTATTGTACACAGGGCATTTTATGGGCTGGGGCAGAGTATTTGCAACAGATATTTCGCCCATATGTCCCCAAACGTCTGCTCCATTCTCAGCACAGTGCAGTTGTCTCTGTTCCCCGGATACAGCTCGTTCGTGTTGGTGGATGCGCTTTTTCTGTGGCGGACGCCAGTCTCTGGAACTCGCTGCTTCCTGAGCTTTGGGTTATGAAAAATCATCTATCTTTTTGTTGAGCTGTAAAAACCTTCCTGTTTTAGGCGAGGGTGGCTGATGGTCCATGTTTGGCTGGTTCCTGTAATGCCAACCTGCCTGTTGTATATGGCCGCGGGGCCCACGCACACTCGCAAACACCAACCACACAAGAATACGCGGGACGCGATGCTGCTTGCTCCGCGTCCCGGCGTGAACTGCCGCACGGGCGCACTTTATTGAACCACGCATGCGCGGGACCATAACGAGGCCCGCGCATGCGCACTAAACACAACTGGGACGTCACATCCCTTTTTAACTTCAACCAAAACAACGTAAACAGTTCAACGCGCATTACCTTGTACGCCAGGTATTCCGGGCGGCCGTATGACCACCTGAGTCTCACCTTGCCTCATTCAGTTCATTCAGGTGAGTCTAGGACATAGTCCTTGAAATCGACTTTCAATCGACTTTCACGGCGGGTAGGGTACCTTGGTGAGGCGGGAGGCGGAGGAGAATCGTCATGTTCCCGCCTCGATGTTTCCTCGTCTTGCCCCCTCTTCGGACCACCTGGCGGGCCCGCCTGCCCGCTCTCCAGATCTTCTGGCGGACCAGCCTGCCCTGCGTCTTCCTCTGCTGGTCCATTCTCTGCCGGTCTTTCAATGCGTTTGAAGAACGACCGGTTGCGCGTGACTGTCCCTCGGTCGCAGGCTGCCGTCACCATGGTGCCTTTGACGTGCGTTACCTTCCACGGGCGCGGCTCGAAGGGCAAGGACAACTTCCCCTCGGGGTGCCTGTTCCGGACCAACACTGCGTCACCCACTCGCACCTCCTTTTCTTGCAGGCCCCTCCTTTCACTTTCTTTATCATTGCGCCTGGCCCGTACGTCCCGGACACCATCATCGTCTATTACTCCGGGCAGCCGGCCATCCTCCTCCGGCAACATTCCCCTTGGGCATCGCCCAAATAGTGCCTCAGCTGGGGCCACTCTCGTGGACTGGTGGGGCGTCGTGCGGTATTCCCTCAGAAACTCCACGAGCTTCCTCTCCAGGTCTTCACCGCCGCAGGCGGAGATCCTCAGGACCTTGTTGAGAGTCCTCATCATTCTTTCGGCCTCCCCGTTGGCCCGCGGCCAGAGCGGGGACACCCTGCGATGCCGGATCCCCCTTTCACGGAAGTAGGTCGCAAATTGGCTGCCAGTGAAAGGTGGTCCATTGTCCGAGCACAGGAGGTCTGGGAATCCATGGGTGGCAAACATTTTGTCCAGTGCCTTCGTTGTAAACTCTGTCGCCGTCGAGTGTACCACCTCCACCTCGGGATACCTGGACCATTGGTCCACTGCCACCAGAAAGTACATTCCCCGACCAGTCGAGCCAAAATCCACATGGACGGTTTCCCACGGACGGCAACTGCGCTCCATCGACCTTATCGGCGGAGCTCTGTCACCCGGGGCCGCCGCTTGACATTCGATGCACCTCCTTACGAAACTCTCCACTCGCCCCTCCAGGTCCGGAAACCAGACTTTGTTTCTCAGCCGAGCCTTCATTCTGACAATCCCCTGATGTCCAATGTGGGCAAGTTCGAGGATCCTTGACCGCAGTGCCCGCGGGATTACAATTTGCCGCCCTCGAAGAATGAGTCCATCGTCCGCGACTGAGAGTTCATCCTTGACCCTCCAGAGCGCTCGAAGGTCACTCTGCGCCTCCGCTTGCCGGCGGGAGTTGTCCTGCAGCACTTCCCTCCACTCGCCGCTTCTCGCGGCATTCTTGACAATGGTGAACACTTCGTCCTTGGAGCATTCCGTTGCCATCTCTAGCCTTGATATTGCCATCGGAAGGGACCCTTCCACCACCTGACACAACAGCCCGTGGCACTCATTCGCACCGATGTCGGTGACAGCGCTCTCCTTGTTGGGATGGCGCGACAGGTAGTCGGCCGGGTTGTTCGTGCCTGGTCGGTATATGAGCTTCACCCCGTACTCCATCAGGGCTAGCATCCACCTCTTGATCCTGGGGGGGGGTTTAGAGGCTCCCCCTGCCAGAATGGGCAGGAGTGGCTTGTGGTCCGTCACCACCACTACGGGTTTGCCCAGTATGTACAAACGGAAATGGCGACAGCCCCACAGGATGGCTAGCGCTTCCCGTTCAATCTGTGAGTATCTTGTTTCCGTGTCCGAAAAGGCCTTACTCGCATACGCGATGGGGCGCATGTCTCCACGTGCGTCAGGTTGCATTAGCACCGCCCCCACTCCCACCGGACTAGCGTCAACCACCACCTCGGACTCTACTTTGGGGTTGAAGTAGGCCATGGTGTCTCCATCCGACAGGGCATTCTTCAGAGTCTGGAACGCCTCCTGCTCATTGGCCCCCCATTTCCACTCAGCGTCGTTCCTTGTTAGCACTCCAGCCCCTTGATGAATCGCCCGCAATAAGTTACCATCCCCAGGAAGCTCCTCACTTCCGTAGGTGACTGGGGGGCGGGGGCTTCCTTAATGTCCTTCACTTTGGCTGGGTCGGGCGACACACCAGCTGCGTGGAATATGAACCCGAAAAACCCAATGCGGTCTTTGAAGAACTCACATTTTTGCCGATGGAGGGTGAGCCCCAAGTTCTTCAACCTCAGGAGCGTGTCCTCCAACCTCTTCATGTGTTCCCGTTCCGAGTCCGCGAAGACTAAAATGTCGTCGCTCATGTTCAGCACCCCTTTGAGACCAGCCAACGCTCCTCTAATGGTGTTCTGGAAAACTTCGGCGGCTGATGAGATGCCGAAGCTCAACCGTTTGAACTGGAAGAGGCCGTCATGCGTCGTAAACGTAGTTATGAACCGAGAGTCCGGGTGTAGTTCGAGCTGGTGGTAGCCCGCTCGTAGGTCTAACTTCGAGAACACTCTCGCCCCCTGAAGCTCTCCGATGATGTCATCCAGAGTGGGTGTAAGGTGCCTCTCCCTCTTAATAGCGGCGTTTGGGAGGCGCACGTCCACGCAGATTCTCACGGCCCCTGGTTTCTTTGGCTTGGGGGCTACCACAATCGGGGACACCCAGGGCGTTGGCCCCTCCACTCTCTCAATGATGTCCATCTCCACTAGTGATCGGAGCTCCTCCTCCACTTTCTCCCGCAGGTGAAACGGGATCCTGCGGTGCTTGAGGGCCGTCGGTCTGATCGACTCGTCGATGTGGAGGCGCACGGGGGGTGCTTTGAGTTTCCCAATGCCTTCGAAGATGCTCGAGAACCTGTCCAGCAGTGTCTCAATGTCGATCTGGTATACACCATATGCAAAATGAACCAGGTTAAGGGCTTCCGACGCCACGCAGCTGAGAAGTGAGTGGGGACTCACGTCAGTAACAAAGAATTTGGCCTTGATGCTCCTGCCCCCTTTTGACACCGGTGACACGAACACACCCTTGAGTGGTAGCGGGGTGTCCCCTCCAAAAGTAAATATCTTCGCCGTGGACATGCCCAGTGGCGGCGGGCCTGGAAGTTTCTGATAGTCCTCCTCTGCCAGCACACACACCGATGCGCCTGTGTCTATCAGTATCTGGGTCGGCACCCCCAATATGTCCACCACGCACTTGGGCTGCCTCCTCCTTTTGTTCCCCGAGGCAATGTTAGAGATGAAGAAAACCTCTTCTTCGTCCCCGTCCTCTTCTTCCTCTTCCTCCGCGAGCTGCAGTTTCCGTATCTCCTGTTCGAGGGCAGCAATGTTGCGCTGCCTTCTGAATCCGCCGCCTCTCGCTCTCGCGGGACCTCTCTGTGTGGGGACAGGGGCCGGTGCGCGGCACATTCGAGCATAGTGCCCCAGACCATTGCATCGCCCACACGACCTCATCTTGGCGGGGCACTCCTCCACGTGAGGTACGTCATATCCGCAGTCCGGACAAATCGTCCCAGGCACGGACGGATGCCTGGTCTCTGATGCCTTCGAGGCCCACTTCTCTTTCTGCTTTGTTCTCTTGGACACGGCAAAGGCCTCCTCCCTCACATTTGGCCTGACCGCTGCGTCCATGCTCGCGCCTCTGGACTCTGCTAGCTCGTACGTCCTCCCACTGTCAAGTATCTGTTGCAGTGACCATCCTGGCTCCCTCAGTACTTGACGTCGCAATTTGCCCGAACTGCAGCCCTGGAGCACCTGGTTCCTTATCATCAGCTCGTCGTTGTCCCAGCGGCACGTGCTGGCAATCACTCTCAGTCTGGCGCAGAACTGATCGAGAGATTCTTCCTCCCTCTGCCTTTCCCTGCAGAAGAGGAACCTTTCGTAGTCGACGTTTGACTGTGGGATGAAATGGTCCTCCAGCGCAGTCTTGACCGTGTCATACGTGACCACCGGTAGGGTAAATGATTCATAGATTCGCATAACGTCCAGGCCAGCTGAATACAGAAGGGTCGCCCTTTTTGCGTCGTCATTCGACGTCCCCGTCGCAGTAAAGTACATTTCCAACTTCTTGACCCATAGGAGCCACCTGGGACCCAACTTGGACGGGGGCCCCGACATGTCGAACTCCTGCATGGGCAGCAGTGAACCCCGTTGTGTCCTCACCACTCTTGTCGCCACTTCTGCTTCATCCTCACTGCTTGACATTTTCACAGGTCGCACAGGCACCTCTCGGTGTAATAGAGGCCGCTAACCTGGTTGACGCGCTGTTCCGCACACCTTCCGCTGTGTTCCGTCACTGGCCGCGTGTCCGGTTCTTTTTTTTTTTTTTTTCGGGTTGTCCCCAGGTTGCTGGGAACAACAAAAGTTCCAAAAATTGTTTTTTTTTTTTTTTTTTTTCCGTGGCAGCGCACGAGCACCTGTGCAGGCCGCTACTGCCTCGACGCAAACGAATGTTTTCGTCCTGCGTTCTCGTGCCGGTGACGTGTGTCACACGCCCCCGTTCGTGGGGCGAGCGCTGTGGCGCCGATCCCGCCTCGTCGCCAGATGTTGTATATGGCCGCGGGGCCCACGCACACTCGCAAACACCAACCACACAAGAATACGCGGTTTGCGATGCTGCTTGCTCCGCGTCCAGGCGGGAACTGCCGCACGGGTGCACTTTATTGAACCACGCATGCGCGGGACCATAACGAGGCCCGCGCATGCGCACTAAACACAACTGGGACGTCACACTGCCTACCGGTGAACGTGTGCTTAATACATATTGTAATCAATCAATCAATCAGGATTGGGGGGCTGGTGGAGGAAACAGTGAGCCTAGGTCAGGTTGAAACAAGGTCAGAGAAACAGTGTCACAGTAGCAGGAAGGGGCTAGGGAAAACAAGGGCCATCACAGTTTAGGGGGTTAAATGGACAGCTCAGTGTGGAGATGCATAGCGGGAAAGTACATTTAATATTTGGATGATTGGTGATCAATTGTCAAGACACTTACAATGTTACAGTAATGGTCCTAGAATCAGAGTATCTGTGTCATTGCAAGGACCAATGGGTATACCTATTATGTTGTGGGAATGACTTGCCATTTTATTGTAGCACCCGAGTCCCTAGAATATGGTTCCAATACCAAACATATTGCTGGAGAATCAGTACATCTTCTGGCAAAATAACACTTAGAGTGAGTGTCTACACACTAAAATGAAAAACCAGACACAATGGATGGCATTAACTGGTTGAGTGAGTAGCTGTATATTTGATCTCAACATATGGTATTTCTGACAGCAGTATGGACATAATAGGGTTATACCTTGTGGTATATGGCTGTGCTACTACCACATTCGAAGATCCAAATGCAGGTGGCTAACCAAAAAGCTTACAGCAGATGAATAAATACTGTATCAGACCAACAAAATAAAATAATTAAGCACCTAGAATGCTGAAAGAGAGAAACTCGCGAGCAGAATATGTATTTCAGCAGCATATCTCAAGAACAGTTTCAAGCTCTGAATTAGCTTAAATCACCCATCTCAAATTAAATGGGAACAAATAGCAACAGTTTTTCAAAATAAGGCCCAGGATATCACTGCTAATGTCATATTAATAGAAAGTTATCCACATCAAGACACTGGGGTGACCTGTTGAGGTGAGCTAGTTGTGTAGCACTGTGACTTGAGTTTCAATAAATAGCTCCTCCAAGTTGTGCCAGTATCTTTGGCTAATGCTCTTGCAAACCTCATGCACGTTGCCCACCTAAACTAACCAAAACAGTATTTGCATACCCCCGTTATTAGGGAAATGTAGCAACATTCTAAATCACTCTGTCCCCAGGCTCGGTCCTGACTGAGTTGAAGCATTCAGATGTGCATCCGTGCCTACAGAAACCCTTTCCTGTCTCTATCGATCCAGAGACAAGATATCAGATTTCTCACAGGCGGTTTTGGGGAAAAGCACTCTAATAGAACTGCTAAAAAGGCACCAATTCCAGCGAGTGTAGAATGCATTTTTTGGAACTTATTGAATGCAGGCTTTTTCACCCAGGGCTAAGCTGAGAGGTAGAAGTGATATCTATGGTTGACGTTAGGACAATGGAGGATACAAATGGTGCTGGCGCTTTGGTGCTTCAGGAAATAACAAAAAACGGACCCTGGAATGGCTGCAATGTTTCTCTCCAATAGCACACGCAATGTAACCCTTGGAAATTTGAATGAAACAACTCACCAAATAATTGTGGAATGCTGCAAAGCACTGCTCCGTCCCCGATGTCTTTTTCAATGTATACCTTCAAACCCTTACACTACTTCTCCCCACTGATGTCCTAAGATTGTAGAGTTATGCTGATAATATCTAAATGCAGTTTAGACAGGACAAGTGCAATCTCTCACATTTTTACATTGTGAATGATGGAAGAGAATGATTGAACTTTCTAAATTAGAGATGGGAAGGATAGAAGGAGTCGGGACGGTGGGTAACCCTATGAGTGTGATTCAGCAGACCTGTGACACATCTATGCCTAATTCATCAACTGCGCTGACTAATCCCATTGAACGAAATGACCCTATTCATTACCTTCGAGTGGAGGCCTCAGACTCATTGATGCATGGGGGGGATGCATCATACTTTGAGAGAGGTTGACAAACGAATTTGCATAACCCATCCAACTGTATCAGCTCTGAACATGGCAGAGTTCGTTTGTCAACCTGCATGATAATATTTGGCATGAACTCAAAAGAATATAGTCTATTACGGATGTGCCTTGGTGACAAAGTCGAGAATTTGAGTAGAAGTAACATTCCAACTGTCTCGAACCCTTGTCCTAACACAGATGCCCTGCTGACAATTGTAAGTGAGGAAACGTCATCTCCTCCCAAGAGGGCAGTTATCTCTGATCCTTTTGTAATTAGTGATGACTCCATTAAGATAATTTACAAGAACTGTGTAATTGGCAGATCGGCACTGAGTAACTCCAAAGATAGTACCATTAAGACTGAAGTCCCTCTGGAGACTGGGGCGGAAGTTCTGCCATTCTGTAAACCCCTGGAGGAGGTCTTGTTTGCTGAAACTTTGAGGGGAAAGCAAAAAAAGGGGGAAAGTAAGGCCCATATATATTGATCCATTTTGTTTTAAACCCAAGCAGCCATCAAAAAGGAAGTTAGCAAGGAAAAATAATTATTTGCCTATGGGTAAATCCACAGAAGCCTGGCCTATTATAGTCACCTTAAGACATATCCAGGTGGGCAAAAGAAAATGATGTTCTATCCAGACACCACGAGGGGTCAATGAACTGGTTTTGAATGGGTTGGGAACGTTTAAATGTTCATTGTCCAATCCCCAGGCTGTTTCACATGGGGTCCAAAAAGTACCCATTAACAATTTCCCCACCCAATCCGATTTGCAAACTAATGAAGTTTCCCCTAGACTGGGTGTGGTTAGAGGTACTAACCTGAATTTGAGCTTCTCATCTGAAGGGTGTACTAAGAAGTTGAATATACAGCACTCCAGAAATTGTGCAACTCAAACTGAGCCTGTTCTACCCGGTGATCACAGTAAAAGTGATCTAGGGGTCTATACTTATCAGGCACTGCCCAGTGGTTGCAATGAAGGGCAGGTTGGCAAGCAATTTCTGGCAGAAGGGAAGAGGGAGTGACATTTAACATCTTGGATCTGTCAAAGAAGGGTAAGATTGAGGAAGTATGGGGAGGCTTATTATCTAACCTCCTCAATGAGGCCCCTGATACTTTGGGATTATGTATACTTCTACGACTAACATCTTGACCAATGGTTCTATACCATGTAAGCAGTCAGAATGTACATCTGAATTGTGTGAAATAGATCCTAGATTAGTCACCATGGCTGATGGCGGACAGAAGATGACTCAAGGGGATCCCAACACTTACTTGGCATAGTGGAGCCATCAAAAACAACAATGCACTGTGAATTTACCCCAAGCCTATACCTAAGGTTGCACTCAGGGGTTGGGCAATTGTTAAATAAACTATATAGATGCAATCCAGGGAACCAGGATGATTAGCGCATAGAGGCGGGGGTGGCCTTGAAATTGAAACTATTAAGACAGGCTAAGGAAGGTGAGGGCCAGTGGAGAATGACGGGCACTAAGGAGAGGCAGAAGATAATGATGAGGGTTTTGCCTAATGATTTGGACTGCAGGCAATCGATTGGTGAATTCAAATTAAGTTTGTCCTGTTCCTTGAGTCCCAAGACACAGGTATGCTTAAATAGGGGAAATGTTCTCACCATTTATGCTGAAATTCCAACTTTAAGTCTATTCTCATCTACGGACATTGTCCGTGTAGCATTTCCTAACCGTGCTGGCACTAAAAACTGTCATCTTTATTTTGCATTAAACCTGGTAAAAGAACTAGTTCTATCACAAGCGACTAAATTGAAATAATTGTGCTTCGACCTACAACCCGAAAGAGTTGAGGAGGAGGAGGCTATAACCCTGTGAGGGTCTCCAAGTCTCTTTTAATCCTACAATTCAGGGTTTAAGATCTGCTAAATTGGTTGGATCACAAGAGGATGTTGATGACCGTAACTGGGCTCTAGTCACATCCACTTTGTGGAAAAAAGCGGGGCCATAGCGTCATTAAAGTTAGACATGTGAAGAGTGATCAGTTGGATTTGAAAGTTGTATCCTGGAACTCCAGAAGAAGCCAAAACTTGTTCAGTAATATTGACGCAATGCAAATCCTGAGATTGTTCAATATAATTTTGGTTCAGGAGACATGGCTGTAGCAATCTCCAGTTCTGGATGGCTATCAGGTGTTTACTCAATTGGCAAGTCGCAGTAATGGAGGGAAGGCCTCGGGGGGTTTGGGGGGGGGGGTCCTGCTGATGGCAGTGTGCTCAACACTAGGAATGAGGGCATCTCTGATTCCCAATCTCCCATTCGGGTTGATGGCAATGGTTTTAACTTCCCCTGATGGCTTAACGAATATGCTGATCATGAATATTTATTGGCATCATGGAGTAGCTAATGTGCAAGGTTTCCTTCAGGTTATATCTGATTGTATTAATACATGGGCTCATCTAACACTGACAGAAGAATCGTTGTGGTCGGTGATATTAATTAAACTTGTATCATTCCTGAAAAAAAAGGATGGAAATTGGGATGTGATTGGGGAGAGCTTAACTAATGAGCCTAAAGTTCCAGATGGTTTGTTACGGTGATCAACCATGGAGGCGTTTGGTTTGAGCTTAATTACCACAATGTCCGTAGGGGAGGGTATAAATACGCCTACTTGGAGACAAGGGGAACACTCCTCAACCTTGGATTATATTTTTGCTGATGCGTTCTTAATTAGTTACTATGTGAGTCGTTTAGTCCAACACAATAACTGGAGTGACCACGCAATCCTTATTGCTGAATTTAATTTGCAGATTAAAACACGGTCACGTCCATGTATCGTGAAGTGAATGTTGAAGTAACTTACTCTGGGAATGTTATTCGGTGGTCTGACCGAAATATCGCAATTATGAATGAAGAGCTGGATTGGGTTATTAGAGGTACCACCCCCCCCGCTAGAATGGAAGTTGAGGGTATTTAATTCTCAGTGTTTCAATGATTTTAAGGAGGAACTGATTGATTGAATAAAACAGAATTGTAAATTCTCAAGCAAGGTTAGGGGGAAACGACTCATGTTTATCACTCTACCGAGGTAGAAGCAAAGAGAAAACTGCATAGAGACATTAGAGCTTTGAAAGTGGGTAGAAAGGGAAATATACATTTTTGCCCCGATTTGAAGAAATTAAAACAAAAATACATTTTTGTAGATCAATAAAAGCAACTCTTTTTCATTTGGACACAGAATGTATGCTCCATACTTTAATTATACATGTCTCTCGTGTATTTTGAGTATTAGTTAATAATCTGGACACTTTCCTCCAAGCTAATGCACTGAATGCAGTTACCGAAACCCAATGGGTAGATATATTCAGAGATGTTTATGGAGGTGAGTCTATAGACAAGGAACTTGACCCTGACATAAGCAACTCTATCATTTTTGTTGTATCTTTTTATTATTTTATAAACACAAAACCATTCAGACATTCACTTCCCTTCTTCTGTCATGTCAACCAGGCAGCAATATATCGCCATCGTTGTTAATTCATACTCCCTTAATGTCACATCCACCTGCCCCAGATTCTAATGGCTTTCACTGGGCATCCCCTTGCAGTATATATTCAGCATTCCACAGCCACACATGTGTCTACTTCAGCAGTCCATTAGGCCAATAATGGGCATTCAGGTGAGCCACAGCGCTGAGCTATATTGCATTTAATCAGTGCAACCGCTGTGGACAAGAACAGTTTTTCCCATCGGTTGGTGGTGTTCTCATCGTTGATACCCAGCAACAGCAACTTAGGGTCCATTGGCACCTCTCTCCCCAGAATACCTGTCAATTTATCGCAGCATTGTTGCCAGAAGTGTCGGATTCAAGGGTATTCCAACAGAATATGTATGAAAGTGCACTCTCCCTCCTGGCATCGCAGACAGTTCATGCTGGCAGCCCATTTACACCGGTATACTCTGTGTAAAATCTTAAATTGGATGTCCTAGAGAAGTTAGATGTAGTAATTTGGTCAACTGTCAAGAGAGGAGTTGAAGAGGGAAATGAGATATGGAGTGACATTGGGAACTCTGAGTTTCGCTATGTCTGGGGATGGACGGTAGATCTGGGCACATGAAGGGTTAGCCCTGAGGAGAATGTTAATAATCTCATCAGGAATAGTGTGGCCGAAGAAAGACATTGGGCCTCATTACGAGGTTGGAGGTAACAGAAAAACGATGCTGGTAAGGGATTACCGTCACTGCATACCGCTCCAGGCTATTTCGACCCAAGAACCCGGTATTAGCGGCACAGCTGATACTGTGCTCCCCCTTACCGGCATGTGCGTGGGCAGGCGGCCCTTCAGTCCGGCAATATCGGGATGCCGCTAACAGGAGGACATCACAAGTCAGGCGGAAAAGCAAATACCGGCATCATGAAGGCGGTAATAAGGGATACCGGGATGCCGACAATACCGGCATCGCGAACCACCTGCAAACAGCTATGCGCAGTGTTCCCAACTGCCACAGATGCACACAATCAGCAAAGGTGGAGGCAATGGAGTCTGGCCCAGCACAAAAGGAGCACACCCACACACCACACCCCTTTCCACACCAAAATGATTCCACTTATAGTAGCAATACTGGGGCTGGAGGACATGCTTGCATTGCAACACCAGCAACAACAACAACAACAACAGGCACCACAGAGGAGACACAGGAAGAGAAGGAGGGTGAGACAGGCCCAGCAAGCCCCACCAGTGCAGCAAGTGTTACCATGCAGGCAGCCCCCAATCCCTCGCATCAGAGCTAGTCCATCCAACCTAACCCCTGAGCAGATCCACACCCTGTACCGTCTGGACCGGGACACCATCACCACCATTATGGACATGATACACGACGTCATTGTCAGCCTGATTTAAATACACACCGCCATCCCACCTCTACCAAAGGTAGTGTCTGTGCTCCACTTACTGGCCACAGGCACCTACCAGCACACAGTGGAGCAGATGCATGACATATCACAGCCCTTTTTTTCTCGAATGCTGAACCAAGTGCTGGATGCCCTCCTGAAGCACTCAAGGAACAACATATCCCGAGCACGGACTGCCCAGGAGATATTTGACACGAAAGTTGGCTTCCATGCACTGGCAGGCATGCCAAATTATATTGGTGCATTTGACAGCACCCATGTGGAATTGGTGGTCCCGCATGCAACGGAGGTGGTGTACCGCAACCGTAAGCTATATCACTCCATCAATGTACAGATGGTATATGACTCCAGCAAGATCATCACACATTGTTGTGCCCAATTTCCTGGATCAATTCATGACTCAATGGTCCTGCGCAACTTCACGCTACCACGCTACATGGAACGATATTCAGGACGACGTGCCTGGCTGCTTTGTAAGTTGCATGACAGGCACATGGCAGTGTAATGGGGGGAGAGATGCACACACCACCATGGTGTCATTGTTGTGGTGACTGCACAATGTCCACATCCCACTACACTGTGCCCCAAAGCATCCCAAACTGAACATGACAACCAATCCCCATAGCAATGATGGAAGCTGCACACCAAGCACATCATGCTGAACTTCCTACCACCCCAGATCCCACAACATGTCCACCACCCATCATCAGTCTTCACCCTCCATAACACAATCCAGCAACTAGCTGTGAGTATGCACAATGTAAATGTCTGCAGCACATAACTACACAGGACAAGCATCCACGAGAGTGCACAAATCATAACCACCATGGGAATCCACTGCTTGTCACAGGGCCACCACCACAGTAGCGCAGTATGTCAGCATGGGATTAATGAGCACTGAATGTCAAATAATGCAGAGACTACTGCCAACGCTGTCAGTAAGTAAATCATACTGAACACTACATATCACATATTTAAAACAAACACAGCAGTATACGTCCACAGTGCATGAGCAACATCAAGGCAGTGTACACCGTGTATCATCTTGAAGACGCAATCCACAACATAAGACCATGACACAGCACACATTGTGGCAAGGTAAAATGCGTGCATACAACCAGGGACATGTGCATGTGGACCACAAATATCTGCAGGCATGTGTGATAAGTACAGCTGTCCATTATGATTTGACTGACACATACCTTATTTTGCACCCATGCAGGTGATAGTGGCTATCCCTTGAAGATGTGGTTCCTCACCCCTGTCTGGAACTGACAGAACAGGCACAAAGAGGACTACAATCATGCCCATACCCGTACCCGTGTGGTCATCGAGCAGACCTTTGGTCTGTTGAAGGCATGTTTTCGCTGTCTCAGCCGGTCAGGTGGCGCACTCCTCTACAGTCATGAGAAGGTGGCCAAGATCATTATGGCATGTGTCATGCAGCACAACATGTGCATCTGACGGAACATGCCCCTGCCTCCTGACATTGAACAGCAACTACCAGGTGATGATGAAGAAGAAGAAGATGTAGGTGCACATCATCGCGGTGGCGATGCACAGGAGGGACGTGCCGTGCTCCAATCTGTGATTGGCCAATATTTCTGAGACACATGGGTGCAGAGGGTGCCATGAATGTGGGACTGAGGGCACTGGTTGTGGGAGTACATGGACACTATGCACTGTAAACCAATAAATGACACATACACAATAAGGAATGTCCACTTAAGTATTTTTTTCAGGTACCCAACGGGTGTATTAAACTGTAAAAAGTAAAACGTGCTCATATCCTCCACCTCTCCCCCCTACCCCTCCTCCCACAACTCCCCCACACACCCTCTCCCCCTCCTCCTCCCCCCACTACCCCCCAAACACTATATCCCCCTCCCCCTACAACTCCCCCACACATGGTGTTCTATCGAATGCTGTAAGTTGCAGCATCAATTGCCATAATCAGGCTGCCCCTGCTACTTTTTCCCAATTCCCGCATCTGTTGCCGGCAGGTCTGAGCGGCTAAAGGGGCTAGTCTGAGTGGAGCTTGAGGAGGAGGCCGTGCCCGCTTGCTCTAGTCTTGCGGCAGGACGCTCTGCCTCCAAGGCATCCACTATTCGGGAAAGGACCTGCCTTACTAAAGACAACTCCTCGCATATGCGAGTCGTGCTCGCCTCAATGGCCTGTCTCAAAGATGCTGTGTTGTCCCAGCCCTCCTGCTTGCCTGGGCACCATCTGAAACAAACTGTCTGACAATCCCTATCAGCTCCTCCTGGCGTTGCTCCATGTGTGCCATTTGCTGCACCCCATACCGCACACCAGTGGAAGTGGATGCTGCATGTGGCAAGTGTCCCAGATATTGTAGCTCCACTGTGGGGCTCCAACTCCCTTGCCCTGGCTCCACTCCAGACTGCTCCTCTGTGCTGTAATTGGTGGTGCTGAATGGGGTGATCTGGGTTGATGGGGGGCTGGGTGTGCCAGGTTAGTCTGATGACTCATCTTCCACAGTGACACACACCTGGCCTTGGCTTTGTACATCCTCATCACTCTGAGGTGCCGTGGCTGCCGCCTCCCCGACAGAGCTGTTGGTAGCTGAAAGGACACCATCGGCCACTGGCTCCTGTGCAGTGGGAACAGCAGTTGTGGGCACAGTTGCTGTGGCAGTGGCCCTTAGTCGCACCAGTGATGTAGCATCATGTGCTGCCTTCCCCTTCTGTGGCAGTTGTAGTTTGCTTGGGCCTTTTGATGTAGAAGGCGTGTTGCCAGTCTCCAAAAAGTGGGACTGAGCCGGGGCCCTGCCGGGGCCCCCATCTTACCGCACCATTGGCGGGAATCGTGGGATGCATTATCCCGTCGCGGCCGCAGATGCGCCATGCGCCTGCAATGAAGTCAGGCAAGCTGACAGAAGTGGCAGCCAGCCACAGCAACGCTGTGACTGGCTGCCACTTCCGTCAGTCGTAGTAACTGCGTCTGGTGACCCCTCGTGCGAGAGTTCACCGGAGGCAGTTACTGTCCCTTTGTTTCCCAAGGTCGCCTTTAACAGCGAACTTGGGGATTTCCTCGACATTTTTCAAGGTTTATGAAAGATGGCTTTGAAAGTACACATTTGAAGCCATCTTTTATAAAGCTTTGCCGACGGACAATTTTGTCCGTAGTCAAAGCTTTATAAAAGATGGCTTGAATTGTGTACTTTCAAAGCCATATTTTATAAACCCGAAATGTTTAAAAAAGATGGCCTGAAAACTAGTCAAACCGTAGGGTATGCACACAAATATATATAAATGTTATATATTTGTGACCGTACCTTACTATGGTTTGTGTACTTTGCAAGCCATCTTTTATAAACGTAGAAATATGTTACATATTTCTATGTTTAGAAAAGATGGCTTGCATAGTACACAAACCATAGTAAGGTACGCACACAAATATATAACATTTATATATATGTGTGTGTATACCCGACGATTTGCGTACTTTTTAGGCCACGCCCCTCCCACAAGCCACGCCCCCAAATGAGGGCCCCCGCTCGATTTCTTACCCCACTTAAAGCCCTGCGTGTTGCCTTCATCCCTGACCCTGGCCTTCTTCCTAGGAGTTTTTGCCTGGGCCGTTGAGTCCCGGTCCTTGCTGTCAGGATCTGAGCCTGTAGGGGACTGAGAGAGGGACGGCATCAGTGATGGTTCTACATGCTTCATGCATACATTGCTATCATTGCAGTTCTACACATTAGAGAGGATTAGGTATTTGAGTTTTGACATTCAGGTTGCTTGCTATATGGGGGGAGCATGCAGGCATACGTCAGGTTAACAAATGTTTGAGGTGGTGTATGCTGTGTGACATGCTTTTTTGTTGTGAACTGCGTGCAGTGTGACTAATGCTGTTTCCATGTTTGTGTGATGTTTCTCTGGTATGGCATTGGCATGCTGCATGCATGTGTATGTGTCAGTGCTGAGGACAGCATCTATGCAGAGATGTGTCCATGTGTCTGTAATGGGCTATGCATTGCCTCATGGCACGGTCAGATTGGTGGACTATCATCATACTTTGCATTACAGTGTTTTCTTAGGACACTCACCTCCAACCGTAGATGACGTGGCGCCATGTTCCATCTCGCCCACTCCTTCAATCGACTCAATGCCGATAGTGATGGCACAGGTTTCCTACCAGCGGCTCAGTTTAATAGGAGAGCTAGGGCCACCGCCAGTAGCCACGGGCTGGCTCCGGTTGGCCGACATGATGTTACGCACTCTGAGGCGCAGGTCGTCCCACCATTTACGCACGTCCTTCACTGTGCGGGGGTGTGTTCCCAACTACGCTCACTTTATCGGCTACTAGTTCCCAGATCTCTTTTTTCTTGAGCTGGGCTGCTCTCTTGAGGTCATTTGCGAAGACGACCTCAGCATGTTCAGCCAGCGTGTCTGCTAGCATTGTGAGCTTGTCCTCCCAGAACCGGTCCTTACGCTGCTGCAATGCTCCTTTCTTCACTGCCTTTGGCATGATGCTGGTGTAGTAGGTGTTTTTCTTCTGTCTGAATGAGGCTCCATGTCTTGTGCAGTGAGGATGGCAATGGATTGTGTTTTTAAAGATGGCCGCCGTGCCCTTCCACGTTCCGGCGTGATGACGTTACTTCCGGTCACCGCTAATGCCATTTCGTTAGATGCCGGGTCCGTTGTTTAGCGGTGGAAGGCGGCGGTAGTGCTGTCTGCGCTTCCCATGAAGCCGCTAAGGGGCTTTTTTCAGACTTTAGCGGCATGCCGGTAATGTCGTTACCGGCATGCCGCTACGCTCGTGCATGCAAACTCGTAATAGGCCACTGTTAGCGGCCTCTTTCCTACACGGACACAGTATTTACTCCATGCCGGTAAAAACTATTTTTTACCTCCAACCTCGTAATGAGGTAATGAGGCCCATTGTCACAGGAGAAGAGGGTAAATGTGGTGGAGAAAAGTGAGCAGGTGTGGGGATAGAAGGTATTTTTTACGGAGTAATATGAATATTGGACATTTTTGATGCAAAGAAGGAAGGTAAATTGTTAGCAGGAAGAGTAGAGGAGATGGAGAAGGTTTTATGAGGTGAAATAATTGAGTTAAGAGATTTTTGGAGGTGCCTATGTTGAGAGGATTGAGACAAAATGAGTGAGATATAAAAGTCACGTTTGGTTGAGTCGATAGCAGAGGAGCCGTTTTTGTGGAGCTGTCAGATATAGTTGGGAATCCAAGGAGTGTCTATATCTTTGCCAAGTGCAAAGGGTTTTCCTCATTGTTGTTTTCATGGTGTGGATTGTAGGTGTAATCAAAGGCTGTGGAGGAGAGGGTTTAGGAGTGAATGTAGTGAGAGGGAGGTGAGAGAAAGGAGAGTTAAGAGCAGTGTTAAAGTTAGTGAAGGCTTTATCAGTGAATAGAAAGGTGAATTTTGCATAGGAGGATAGAGAGTAGTGTAGGTCAGAGAGGTAGATAGGGGATTTGATGGCGGGAAACGTGTGCTTTGTAATGGGCGAGGTGGATGGCTAGAGAGGGGTGGATGAAGGAGTGGAGATTGAACCAAAGACCATTGAACGGCCACAGGGAGAAGAAGCTGTGCAGATATTAGAGGTGGACAGTTGAAAGGAGATGGGAATAAGGTAGATGGAGAAACCATTTGAATGGATGGGCAGAGAGTGAACAGAAGAGAGCAAGTGATTAAGGAGAAGAAAGCTAAAGTCAGTGGATAGAGGAGTGGTGAGAGAAGGAGGTTAAAGCCACCAGTGACAATGTAGTTATAATGGGAAGGAAGGGAGTCAATCATTTGGGAGAGCTGCTCAATGTATTGTCCAGCAGGGCCAGGTGGCCGATAGAGAGATATAATATAAATTCCATACGGCGCACTGAATGTTGAGATCGTCTATTCAAAAGAGAGAGAAATAGTGGGAGATTGGGGAGTAGGAGAAATAAGAAGTTTGGAAGATTCAAACAGTCCTACACTGCCACTCCTACCAGTTGGACAGTGAGAGTGGGTGACGGTGTAGGCAGGGTCATGAAGGGCATGAGGTATTTTATTCATTTTATTGTTCGTTTATAAAATGCGTAATACCAGCGAGTGGTTTCTAAGCGTGGGATCGGGCTTCAAACCTATGTTGCACCGCGTTTTCTTGCTTCCAAGACAAATACGCTGCCCCTGAATTACCCTTCCTGCAGAGTCTTAGGGAGAAATCCAGGTTTCTGTTAAAGTAATAAGGTTAAGAGAGGGGGAATGGGAAAGAAGGTGTTTGGTGGTAAAGGATGTCTGGCTCCAATCAGATTGTGCATTTCAAAGAGTAATATAAAGAGAGTGATATGTAAAAGTATACGGTTATTGAGTCTGCAAAGTAGAGAGGTGCTGAGGGTAGATGTGAAAAGAGGAAGTGTGATGAAAGTTAGGGTTGGATGATTTGGGAATACAGATAGTAGGTGAGCAATAAGATGGGTGGTATTGAGGAAAAATAGGAGATATTTATAGTAAAAGAGTTTACATGGTTTTGATCAGAGGAGAATGAAGAAAGATGCAGAAGAGAAAGGAAGAGATATTAAGAGCAGTGCATGGTTACGGCAGGGATGAGCAAAGGTGTAATTGATACTCACAAGCAAGTAGCAGGACAGAAAAAAGCAGTAGCTCAAAGGCAAAGAGGATGGAGGAAAAGCTGGAGGTTGGACATTAGCTGTTTGACCTTTTATGGGTCACCCCGGCTGAAGCAAGGAGCCAAATACTGGAAGTGGTGAGGTGCATTCAATGGTAGAAAGGACGGTGGGACCGGCAACCTGTGGCTACAGAGCAGGACCTGCTGGGAAATGGCTTCCAGGCACGGGCACCCTTTTCATCACTTAATGGTGGTGCGGGTGGCTGAGAAACCGTGCTGGATGGAGGAAGCCATGCTCATATTACCATCAGGAGCCGGTAGAGGGGCAAGGCCACCTCTGAAGACAGCTTCAGGAAGATGGAATGAGAGTCTCTAGTTCTGTCATTATGAGCAATAACATGTCATCTGCACTAGCTGTGCAAAAGCTTTAGTTGGACGCAAGGCTTCACAAAAGTAGCACACGGCTGTATGAGTCTACTCCTGGACTGGCAGCCCCTGTGGCAAAGGGCCCCTAGGCAAAGGGTAGCTCGCACAGAGGCGGCTCCCTCTCGTGTCTGCAGGTGTCCGCAGGGGAAGCCAGCTGACAGCCGCCAACCAGCAGCGACTAAACAAGGTAGGAGTTGCCCTGGTTAGTTATTATAACCTGCATTCTACCCCGATAACCCTGCCCCATAGCAGATTCTCAGTCATGCATTGTGAAAGAATTTAAAAGTGCACTGTGAAACCAAGGCCTTTTCCCCCCTTACAGGACTCTCAGACTCAGGTGTGTTTTCTAGGTGTGTTCAAACTAAATGGCATTGGAACATACTTAAAATTGCTCTGTGAAACCTAGGCCTTTTCCCCCCTTGCAGGACTGTCACTCTTAGGTGTGTTTTCGAGGTGTTTTCAAACAAAATTGTATTGTCAAAGTATTTAAAATTGTACTGAGAAACCTAGGCCTTTTCCCCCCTTACAGGACTCGCAGACCTATGTGTTTTTTCCAGATGTGTTCAAAGTAAATTGCATTGGAAAGTATTTAAAATTGCACTGTGAAACCTGGGCCTTTTCCCCCCTTACAGGCCTCTCAGACCTAGGTGTGTTTTCTAGGTGTGTTCAAACAGAATTGCATTGTGAAAGTATGTAAAATTGCAAGTATTTAATATTGCATTGGGAAACCTAAGCCTTCTCCCCCCTTACAGAACTCTCAGACTTAGATGTGCTTCTCCAGTATCTAATTATCACTATGATAGTATTGCCATTCTGTGGCCGACTTCGTAGCTAAGCACCCACATATCAACTGCCTACCATTGCCTGAGTGCCTGTCATCTTGCCCAATTGTCAACTTGTCTCGTCTCTCTCTGTCTCGTCTGCCTGCACCCCGCCCTGTGTCCTTCCCCAGTGTTCTCCGCCACCCCTCCCACTCCCTTCCTCTTCTCTCCTCGCCCTACCTACTCTATGGTGCTCTCTGTCTCTCCTATCTTTTCAAACTGCTCCTCTATTGACTATCCTCCTCTCGTCACTAAATCTGGTAGGAAGAAGTTTAAAAAGGAAACCTGGTCTCCAACCCAGGCAAACTTTCACCAGACCTCTGGACTCTGCATATGGTCTCTGTGCTTTCTCCTTTCTCTTCTTCTCCCATTAATGGTGCCACATGGTGGGAGGCCCTTTTGGCCTCCTTCCACTCCTCTAAGGTCATCAGTAATGTTTACTTGAATGGTAACATCTTGGTCCAAGGCCCTAAGGCCAATCTTCTCCTCTTTGATAGACGCTTCCCTTGCCTCATCAATTTCCTTCCTTCTCCTCCTGTCCCCTCTCTTCTCTCCACGGCTTCCTCGCCTTCCCCTGCAGTCTCCTCCTTGGCATTTTACCCCTCCCCCGAAGTCTTTCAAGGACGGCAACCTTCTCCATATTGCCACCCTTAACTCTTGCTCAGCTGTCAAACACTCCTCTGACATCTGACATCTGCCACTTCCTGGGGGAACTTGACCTCTATGTCCTTGGTTTCACAGAGACATGGTTCATGGCCAGCTCTGTCACAAGCTTTGACACTCTCCTCCCTGACAGCTACAAGATCCTCACCGTGTCCAGGTCCAACGGCTCAGGAGGGGGTGTTGCCCTGATCTCTCCAAATGGATTCCTGCCTCTTTTATCCCTACGCAGGCCTACTCCTCTTTCGAATGCCTCATCTGCAGGCTCTCTCTCTCTCTCTCTCTCTCTCTCTCTCTCTCTCTCTCTCTCTCTCTCTCTCCTAGCCATTCCCTTACTGTGGCTACCATCTATCGGTCACTTGGTCAGATCTCCTCCTTTCTCTCTGAATGGGCAGACCTTTCCTCTTCCCTCCTGGTCTCAACCACTCAACTCCTCCTTATTGGAGTCTTTAACATGCACCTGGATGCTTCCTGTCCTTTCTCTGGACTCTTTTGTGACCTCTGCAACTCTCTCTCACTCTCTATTCTCCCCTCTGGCCTGACTCACTTTGCAGGGCACACTCTGGATTTTCTGATCTCCTCAGACCTTCCCCTTTCTATCCCTCTCAGGACTCCTCTCTCCTGGAGTGATCACTTTCTCCTTTCCTCCCAGCTTACCCTCTCTTCCCCCCAGGCTAAGCCAATTCCAGCACTGCCATCCACCTTCTCGGTTATCCGACCCATGAAGCATGTGTCAGTTGAGGCTTTTGCCACCACTTTCTCACCCCTCCTCCTCCTTTGGCTGACCCACACCCTGACACAGCCCTTTCCATAATCCACTCTGCTATATCTGATACTCTCTATGTTCTTGCCCCTGTCATGAGGATCAGCTTGAAGCCCAAAGCCAAGTGCAATTCCTGGTACGACTCAGACCTTGTCACCCTCAAACACAAGTGCAGGGTGGCTGAGCAGAAATGTTGTGCTTCTGGTATATCCTCTGACAAACTGGCCTGCTCTCAAACCTTGGTTCCAACACCCCTGTGTCCTCATCTTTCTTGATCGCTCTTCTGCCTTTGACACGGTCACCCATGCCATCCTGCTCAACCGTCTCCATGATAACCTGGGTATCACTGGTCAGGCCCTGGCATGGCTGACTTCTTTCCTCTCTGAGTGACCCTACCTGGTCCAACTTGGGTCCTTCCTCTCCTCATCTTTACCTCTACCTGTGGTGTCGCCCAGGGGTCCAACCTCTCTCCCTGGCTGTTCAACCAATACCTGGCACTTCTTGCCGCTCTCTGCCCCAACTTTCAGTGGTATGCGGATGACACTCAGCTCATTTTCAGGCTACCTTCGGCCAGCTCTTCTCCATCTCTCATCTCTGACTGTCCGCTATCCAGGAGTGGTGTTCCCGCCAATGATTTTTGCCTTAATGCAATTAAGACTGAGATTCTCCTCATCGGCTCACCTGCTCCCTCCTTTCCTGTCACTTTCTGGCCTGCCTCTCTTGGCCCTCATTGTGCCCCCACCTGCGAGGCTAAAAACATTGGGGTCATCTTCGACTCCACACTCTCCTTCTCTCCTCACATCTCTGATGTCTCTAAGAAGTCACACTACCAGCTGCACCTCCTCAGAGTTATTCTTCCTTTCCTCTCCATCCCCCAGAAGCTCACTGTCTCCAGAGCAATAGTTCTCTCTAGGCTGGACTATTGCGACAGCCTCTTTCTAAATCTGCCTGCTTCTTCTCTCTGCCCTCTACAACTCATTCAGAACAGGACTGCTAGACTTGTCCTTGGCCTCAAGCCCAGGGATTGTATCTCTCCAGGACTGAAATCTCTTCACTGGCTCCCAGTGGCTGCAAGGATTAAGTTCAAAACCCTCTGCATTTTCCACAAGGACTTCTGTGGCCTGGGGCTTCAATACCTTCAACTCTCTCTTCCTAAATATGTTCCTTCTCAAGCTCTTTGCTCATCCATCTCCAACTCCCTCAGGGTCAGTCGCTTCTCCAAGCAATGCGTTGGTGGTAGATCTCTTTCTTTGGCTGGGGCCTCCCTCTGGCACAGCCTCCCTGCCTCCCTGAAACTTGCGGAGAACCATCTCCAGTTCCGGAAGCACCTCAAAACCTTCCTCTTTGCTTCTGCTTTCTCTCCTCCTCTCCCCTGCTGAATTGCTGGCTGAAACTGTACTGGTTACCTGACCACCCTCTGATCTCAGGCCCAGGTCCCCTCCTCCACCAGTTACACACCTGCACGGCTTCCCTGGCAACACCCAGACTTGGGGACTGTTTTCTGTATCCCTACAATACCTCACCAGCATTTGACACCTGATGGCTGCACTTAACCGTGCACTTGCCACCAGCTGGCCCCACTTCTCTTATTGCTTTATTTATTCTATTATCCCATGTACTGCATTACCCCCACGCGCCTCCTACTCTGCACTTTTCCTCTTCCCCTGTTCCCTGCACTTGCACGTTCTGAATGACACTTGGTCTAGTAGGATCGCTGTCTCTGTCTTCCCTCTGTTCCCCCTCCCTTGCAGCATCGCCCCTTCAAACCCTTGTGTATAGGCACGTTATGAATGCCATATCATATCATATCTATAAATGCACCTTCCCTTTGTTCCACTACCATTGCCTTCCTCCCCTCTGGCTATCCCACAGTGACCTTTCCTGTGTTCCTCCCCAATCCTTTACTGTTACTCCCTGGGATTTTTCAAACTCTCTTTTGTTATTTATTTATTTTTTTAACTTTTTTTTTATTGGCAGAAAGTTAAGACAGGCGCAGCACCAATTACATAGCAATAAGCGAGCAACATGACATCATTCAAAGACAGTACAACGTGACTATATCCGACATCCCGGGTTGGGGATGGTGGATGGCTTGGAGAGGCACAAAAAGAAAAAAGGAAGGAGAGTCATACTTCACATGGTATGTTGGGCTGTGCTGGTGGGGGGTAGACCTCCATTCCACTTCCTCTCTATTGTTCAGGTAGCTACAGAATTCTGACCACACGTTTTTGGGGCGTGATGACATTGGTAGGGATCTGATGTATTCTTTTCCGCACATTTGTACCCAAGGGCTTTCAGCCACATCAGGAAGGTGGAGGGGGGGGGTTATGGCGCTTCCAGCATTGCAATATACATCTTTTGGCAACAATGGCACTTACATTTAAGAATTTTGACATTTTCCTTGCATTTTCCCCAACCCAGATACCAAACAACAGGGCTAGTGGGTCCAGATCCACTGGGGAACCAATTATTTCAGAGAGTGCCTCCGCTACGGCCACCCAGAATGTGTTTAATGCAGCGCAGGACCAGAACATGTGTATGTGATCTGCTTCGCTGGATTTGCATTTAGGGCATGTGTGAGTCGGGGTGTGTGTAAATTTCGCTACTCTGTACGGTGTTTAATAGAGCCTATTGAGGAGTTTGAATTGTATGCAGCGGAATCTGGCGCTAAGGGAGACTTTGTGCGTGTGTGCACACATTTTGCTCCACATTTCATTAGTTATTTCCATGTCAAGCTCCCTAGCCCATGCTTCTCGTGGTTTGAAAGACGTGTCCACTGTTTTGTCCAGTTGCATTTTGTACAAAGTGGATATTATGCCCCTGCCGCATGCAGAGTTTGCTATATATTGGAGTTCAGGTGAGTCTGGGGGTTCGTCTGGGTACGAGGGCCACATAGCTCGTACCGCTGCTCTAAGCCTGTAGTACTGTAGCACCTCGAGCAGAGAGTTGGAGTGTTTTGGTCGCCATGTTTGAGGGGTAACGAACGTACCATCGGGGAAGCGGTCAGTTAGGGCTCGATAGCCCAGATTTTCCCAGTGTCGCAAGAGGTGTTGGTCGTGTGTGGGGGGAAGTCTGGGAAATTGCCATATGGGAAGCCACTTATAGAATGGGTGTTGCTCTTGCTCGGGGCGTAGGATGCCATTCCAAGTCCTGATCGTGGTGGCCAGCGGGTCGGCCTGGGCATCTGTTTGGAAAGTGCGGTGCAGTAATAAGGTCATGATGTTGGTCCCACCCCCCACCAGTTGCTCAGGTTTTACGTGCAGGGCGGATTCTGGAACGTGTACCAATGGGTGGCGTGTTGGGCCTGTGCCGCCTTCCAGTACAGTTGGAAGTCTGGGGCTGTGAACCCCCCTTTATCATAGGGTAAAGTCATGTGTTGCCACTTCTTGCGAACCGAACCAGAGTGCCAGAGAAATTGGGCGCACTCCGAGTGGAGCCTCTTAAAGTATTGCTTCCCGGGCCATACTGGTACGTTAGCGAAGATGTAAAGGAGCTTGGGGACCACTATAATCTTTATTAGGGAGAGTCTGCCCGCAAGGTATAGTGGTAGATTGCGCCATTTGGAGAATTTGGACACGACGAGCTGTGTCATAGCCTCCTAGTTGTCCGCTAGTAAGGAAGACTTGGTTAGCGACACTTGCACCCCGAGATACCTGATACCACCCGGGGTCCAGCATAGGGGGTACTCACATGCCGGTTGTTGAGTTGCTATAGTAAGGAGGAAGATTTCTGATTTAGAATAATTGATGGTGAAACCGGAGTACGTGCCTATTTTGGTAATGTCGCGGATGATCGGGTCTAGATATGTGGAGGGGTTTCTGACGTGCAGGAGTACGTCATCCGCGTAAAGTGAGACGATTTCCGGCGTGTCCTGTAACCGAATGCCTTTATTGATGTGACGCCCTCTTACATGATCAGCCATGGATTCGATAGCGAGCGCAAAAAGGATAGGGGAGAATGGACATCCCTGACGAGTACCTCAGTGTAGCGTGAAAGGAGAGGAGGGAACAGAGTTTACAAGCACCCTGGCTAGTGGACTCGTGTATAGCAGTTTTATCAAACTCTCTTTTGTTATAAGGTCAGAGACCCTATCATGGAAAACTGGAACCCCTCCCAACCTTGGGTAGGTGGCCTACTAGGGAATATGCCACAGGCAATCCTACCCGAGGTGCGGGGTGGGAAAGTTGGGGGGCTCCAGTCACTGAACACTCAAATTGAGGCAGGCATACCTCCATCGTTGGTAGGATTGTGTTTTGCACCATCTCTTTCAACATCATATTTGGCTATAATTCTCTTTAGTTTCTTACAGAACTACAGGCTTCAGAATGCAGTTTGCCCCCAGTGGGATTCTCCCTGAGTGGCAGCACTGATGCCAAACACGAGTCTAGCTCCTCTGATCACTGACAAATTACTGCCAAATATGGCAACTTCCCAGAACAGCAGGAAGACACTGAGAGCAGCCAGCAGGAATGGCAGTTATTATGGATTGCTGCAACATGGCCCCCGGGAAAAAGAACGTAAGAGATTGGCCCTAGATGCCAGGTGCAGGCAGGGACCAATAGGAAGGGGAAGGAAATGATCGAGGAGGAAAGACCAGATATATAAAACCCATGCAACCAAGGATGGATGAAGGGTTTTTGAGTGAAGTCAGAAGGAGAGCTGGTGGACCGAGAGTCCGGGCGGAGAACAGATGCTGGGGGGGATTGCTGAGGAGATGTTGGAGATTGTGGAAGAGAGTGTAGGTGAAGTATTGTGTGTGAGAGAGAATGGTACCAGTCATGTTAGAGTGGAAACCCTGTTGTGATAGTGACTTCCATAATGAGTGATAGAGAGAGAGAGAGAGAGAGAGAGAGAGAGATAGAGAGAGAGAGAGAGAGAGAGAGAGAGAGAGAGAGAGAGAGGGGATTGTGGGTGGAAGAGAGAGGAGATAGATGTAGAGGTCAGAGGTTAGAGAATAGGATGGAGTAGTAGGAGAAAGAGGGAGCAATGAGATGAGTGAGAAACAGTGGAGGGTCAGAGAGATAGGAGAGAGAGAGACAGAGAAAGAATAGGGAGAAACGTTAGAAAGACCAGAGGATCCTTGTAACAGACAAGGGGAGAATAGGAAGTGGAGGCTGTAGAGAGAAGGAGAGTGAGAGAAAGAGAAAGAGTGAGGTAGTAAGAAAGAGATAAAAGGGAGAGCATAGGAGTAGAAGGGAGATGAAAAGGGGAGACAGGGTGGGTGCAGTAGGAAGAGTAGGTGAGAGAAAAACAAAGAATAGGGAAAGCAGAGGAAGAGAGACCGATAGAGAGTGTGTGAGTATGTGATAGAGAGAGAGAGAGAGAGAGAGAGAGAGAGAGAGAGAGACATGGGGGCACAATTTAACCATCATTCAATGCCATTGGGAACATCGGAGCAGGCTGCCATTATCAATTATGCAGAGGTAGTGGGATAGAGAAGGCTGCAGCCTGTACACCCTCATTTCTAGTCCAGTCTAGAAATAGACATTAGAGGTTACTTTTCACTAATGAATATCTGGGGAGTAGATAAGCCTGGGCTATGGTAGAGGGAATTTAGGGGAGGATGAGGACTAGACTAGGGACTCCTGCTAATGTGGCCCTCTTGCAGTCGAGGCTTAACCAAATTGTGAACGTTAACATTAAAACCTTAAAACTACCCAATCAAGTTGTGGAATTCTTGAGGACATGCAGTAATATTTCTACCTGAGTAACCCATGAAGAAGAATGCCACTGTAAGCAAAAACTATTCGAGTTGTCAATGCATACTCTAGTTGGCTACAATGTACAAACAAGTTTGGTTCTATTTTTCTAATACTGTGATTAGATTTGGGGATGTTGTCTTCTGGTGTGCTGGTGACAGGCTTATCTGATAATAGCACTGGAGAGCACATTGTAAGAAGTGCAGGAGACAGGAAGGAAAATATATACAGAGAGAAACCTCACTCCTTCCCTTGTCAATAGTGTCAAAGGCCCTTTGTACTGGGAGGCTAATCCTTTTGTGAAGGGTGTGCCCTTTGCTTTATGTTCCCAAGACAGCATCCTGTGGGGTGGCTGTCTCACTGGAGAGGATGTTGCCTGCCCTAACAATGGATCAAAGAGAGGCAACCCCCAGAGTTAGAGTCTTGGTGAGGCAGCAGAGACATCCTGGCTGGTGATGTGGCTGTAATAATTATGAGAAACATCATCCATCATATCATAACTAAGGTTTGGCTTAAAAGTAGATATTTACATGCAACCAGGACAGTAGACTCATAATTATGGGATTTTCAAAGAGAGATGCCTATTTTAAATGCAGCCCCTCACTGAAGAGACTTCGCTGTCACAGCAGCTGTCAAAGGGGTACCTGTGACCTGTGAACCTGCTCTTTGCCACTGGAGAGCATGTGCTGCAGATCAGGATACTGATCCAACAGGGCACATGTGTACACTATGCTTTTGGCATAGAGTTTATGAAAGGGAGATATGCTTAGCAGAGTTCCCATCCTGGGATGGAATTACCCATATCATTGTATTAATGAAATACACATTTAAACAATCTGGGGCTTCTATACCCTCATCAGATGGCAACCTATCAGAGGCCCTGTAATTTAGTTAGTGTGCTTCACACAGTACAGCTAGTGAGGGATGTACTAACACCCTTAAGTGTGGATCCACGCACAGCATCAATCAAACTATAACACAGAATACATCTTGCCATCCTTTTAGAACCCATGTTTCAAGATGAAAGTGGCTGATTGTGTGACGCCTCAGAACTCCGAAAACCCAGCAGAATAAAAAAACTATTAATAGGGACAAAGAGGCATTGTATAAATTGCTATGTTCAACACACCACCACAGATGTCAAACATATCATCATCAGAAGAAAGTCCACTTCTCATGTTAATTACAACACCAAAGCAACCTTCTGAGAACACTACTTGATTAAAATGAAGGCTGGAGATTGAGAGCCTGAAGGATACACTCCTCACTCCATCAGGAATTCTTATTGGTGAAGGGTCTACAAAAACATAAAGCAGACATCCAGCAGCACAGAATATAGATTCATTGCTACTTGTTGCATCTCACATAAGTATGGGGGATGATCCACTCCAGTACTCTTTCAGTAAGAGATATGTCTGGCCTCTGGCCAGCAGCACTTGTGAAAGTTGCCAAAGAAACCCTAAGCTGGTTCTCTATTAGTGTACAGTCTGAGTGAGTCCTTACTGCTGTGAGGGTGGTTGTATCTGACCACAGGAACATCCTGGCAGTGCCCCGTGTTTTACAATTACAAATTAACATTCATTTAAATGAACTCCATTGAAGAAGACTATGGTAAGACACCTAGACATGGCCAATCAACAAGCTGTGATGATGATCACATGTTGTCCACTTCAGGTGGCATACTGAGAGGTGGAGTGAGTTTGTTTGGTGAGCCTTGTGGTTGTCAAACAGGTAACTCAAGTGACTGCTGGTGGGAGTGGTGTGACTATAAGATCATGAGGAGATGCAATTAGCATGTGTGCTTTCACTGTTCTGATCTGAAGCCATTTGCCTGCTATTTTAAAAAAAAAAACATTAGTGGAAGAGAGAGTTATCATTCAAGAGGCCCGATAGAACCAATAATTAGATTTTTTTCAGGCTCTTACACTACCTGAAAGCTGCAAACATGAGAGGGTTTCAGGTTCTGCTCTAAACATGCAAACCTGCTAATATCAATTTTTCAGGATCTACAAGCTACCATAGAGCATTAGAATTGTTTTGGTTTTAATTTTTATATGCATCAGGAAAGCCACTACTGTGGCATGCACAGTGAGATCCAGAATCTACAATGAGAATGTGTGGAGGAGAAGGGGCGTAGAGTGTGAGCGAGGTTAGTTGGGGAAGGCATACCCAGGGCCTTTACATGGAAGTGATTTAATAATAAATATACATATGCATATATTCAGTGCCTCTGTTATAGTCACTTCAAATTGGTGACCAGAGTGGCCCTACCAGTAGGAGGACATGGAACTACCTGCCCAAGACAGGTTGAGACCTGCAGGTCTTGGCTCGTCTTGAATCTCTAAATAGTCCTTTGGAATCCCCAGGTGGAGTGAGAAGGGCTAAAAAGTGATCAAATTTAAAAAGAAAAAATGGAATAGAAATACATTTTTAGAACTAATATCTAGGTGCACATATTGAAACCAACAGCTTCGATATGACTAAAGGAAAGGCCCCACGAGTGTGAGGATTTTGCCTGAAATAAAAGAACTACAACGTACCCACAGCATCACTTAGCAACCTCATGCAATGAACCAGACACACCAAACCTAACTGCAAACAAACAATGCCTGGGTGTAGTGCAATGTGAGTAAAGGAAGGCAGCTGCATGTCAAAGAAGGAATAAGAAGTGCAGAGCCGTAGCAGAAAGGAATTGCAAAGGGGCGAGAAAGGAAACATTATTGTACCAAGAGGATTGGCACAATTTATCACACAATGTAAAACGTTGTACCCCAAATGAAATTCCTGACAACACTTGATTAACGATCAATTCAGGGAAGAGGTAGAAAAAACAATTCAAGCAGTTAAGAGGAAGAATTACAGAGGGGTCCCTATTTACAGAAGAAAGCACTCAATCTGTTGTACCTCTGAGAATTTATGCTATTAACCTAAAAGGCATATATATGTGATTTTCTTCAACCGCGCTCCATTAAAAAAACCTCAGTAAGGCCCTTTTGAAATTTGCATCTAGACAGTATTGAGGAAGGAGGGACTATAGGCAGTAATATGTGCCCTGTCATTTTACTTCCTATGTGAGGGTAACAAGCAAGGCTCCGATAAGAATTTGCTTCCTACTTTCAGTGAAAGATTTTTCAGGGAGTCAAAAAGTAATTAGCTTTGCCAACCAGAATACTATATGCTCATTAAAAATGTTCTTTCCCATTAAAATTAATCTTGAGATTGGGCAGAAATATTATTAGAGTTCCTTCCTATGTCACTTCTATGCTGGTCACTGATTCGAAAAAATATCAGTGGAGCTTTGTGGGCAGAAGCCGGGGGTTCGCTAATATGTGTTTATTGTTTCCCTTTTTTTAGTTGGGCAAATTTTTCTGTTTTTAGGGAGTAAAAATTGATAGTGTATATGTATTTTGGCTGTAAGGCTGGTTTTGAGTAAGTGTTGTCACAACTCACATGACAACGTAATTTGGATAGTAATCACAAGCCAGGGAATTTAGATCATCATATTAAGTGATGCAATTATTCTGATGCAAATCTCATCCTTACACAAATTATGAGAGGCATGTCCTCCTAGCTCTTGAATTACTTCATTAAAGTGGCACATTAACTCCAATTGGCATGTGTTATTGTCACATTCCTTTTGTTTGCCATTATACCCATCTGCAAATATTGTGTCCTGTCTGATTTTTTGACAGCCATATCAGTTATGAAAAGTGCTATTTGTTTTTTGTAATACACATGAGTGTTTTTCCAGTGGCATAAAACACAAATTTTTCTCTACACAGGAGTACTTTTGCAAGCTACTGTGGCAGATCTTGTGATTTGGAACTGGTTGTTAAGTTCTCTTTATAATCATATATACAATATCTGTTTTTTAGCCTACGTGTTTGGAAAAAGAGCTTCAAGATGCACCTCGTGCACAGATTTGTAAAGAATTGCAGTGGTTATTCCTTTCCAAACTCTCTTCGGAGATAGTAACTCACTAAATATGCATGCTCACAAAGTGGCTTACCTCGTTAGTCAGTTGCATATATGGAAAACAAAGTGTGCACGAAAGGTAACCAGTTCCGCATTTGGAAAAATAATAAGAGGAAACATTGGTCAAAACGCGACCCTACATTAGAACAAGCAATATGAATAGCAAAGAGGGAATAGCAGAATGGCATGTGTTAGAACATGAATATTTGGAAATGATGATGACGCTGCGAAAGAAAGTAGAAACCAAAGCAACAGGCACAATGCGATTTTATCAAAGCCACAATCCACATCTGATACGAAAGCTCCCAATCTGAAAAGGCACATCATATGTGCACATTAAGCACTGGAGTGGTAAGGAATCAGGATGCCACTCAATGCAGATGTTATAGGGATGGTGCTCCAGGACACTTTGCTAATAATCCGACATTGATGGGATTTACAAATGTAAAGGAAGATCAGACATTGCTGGTAGTGTGACAACAGTGAAAAAGGATTGGTTACCCAGAAAGTGATGTTGACAAAAATGATGGTACCTTGTCTTACATATGGCATAGATATAGTAGGTTCAATGTATAGTCAGGGAATGCTCTATTGTTGCATAGTTTTAATAGATCTCTTATCAAGATGGGTAGAGGTGAAAACAATGCACAGTAATACCATTTTTGGAGGAGGTCTTCAAAGGGGGTGGGTACCCTAACATAATCCTTACTGCGAATAGAGTGCAGTTCAGGTCAAAAGAAATGAAAGAAATGACTGACTGAGAATGGCACTGAACGACATTTAGTTCTATTTTCCATCCCCAAACAAATGGGACAGTAGAAGGGTTTAACACAATAATCAAGGGTCACATCAGGTGGGCATTGGCAAATATTCAAGACTGGTGGAAAGCAATTTGTGAGAGAGTGGTAACTCACAGGTCCTCACCCCATTCCACCACAGAAGTGTAACCCTTTGAGATGAGCAGAGGGAGGAAACCCAATAGTAAATGTAGTCCCCCATAGATGCAGAAGCATGTGTGGGCATGAGTATATTTAGGAGCCATGAAAGAGAGAATCATGGCTATACAGAAAGCCAGCAATGTGAGGTGCAATGGGAGAATATAAGTGAGGAAAGGGATTTGTAGATTAGAAAACTGGTGAGAATAAGGCCATCCAATGCTCTACAAGAGGGACCTAATAGGTGGTCTTAGTCAAAGAAAGTGACCCAGCTATATCATAAAGCAGCCCGTACAGATAATGGTCTGGTATGCAACATGAACAGGGTAGTTCTGTTTATGAACAGGACAGCAAAATAAAATGAAGCAGAAGGTATAGATGCATAGGTAAGGGCAGACAGCAAAGATGACATAAGCCCACCCACAGAAAAGTAAGGATACAGGAAATATGGGCATTGGAGACCAGTAGACTAGCATGAACACCAGTGGTCATCTGGTAGACCCCATATGTTCCCATGTACCAAGAGACCCACCAGACAAATCAAAGATCCCAAGAGTTTGAATGATTATGTTGTAAATGGATAAAGGGGAGATGTGTGGCATGCACAGTGAGTCCAGAGGTCAGTTAGTTAGGGCATATCTGGAGCGACACAAACCTGGTGGGGCCTTTAAATGGAAGTGATTTAATAATAAAACCACATATGCATATAATCAGTGCTTCCAGGATAGTTACTTCAGCTACCAAGACATTTTCTAGGTTTTCCGTACAACATGAGAGCTACTAGCATAAGTGATTTTTGAGTTATCCCTGCTACCTGAGAGATGCCAACATGAGATGCTTTCAGATTCTCCCTGCTATTTGCGAGGGACATATGTTAACTTGATCTCAGTGTCTGCCAGGTGATGGTAGGTTGAGAGTAGGACATGAACAAGTGACAGAGAAATGGCAAATAGTGAATGAAATAGGTGTATTTACAGGGTAATGTGAGCATATACAAAGTGGTGGTTGAGGAGCAAGAATGTGATAAATTGTGGGAGCCCCTTCACTATGTAGGAGATGAAATTTAAAGGTGAAATGTCATTCAAATATGTTGGTGTTTTTAGTTTCACAATGCATGGGATCATAGTGGTGGGGGCAAGGTGAGAGAAGCAGAAGCAAAAGGGTGTGGGTGTGGGTGAAGAATGGAGAGACAAAGTAGGGTGCTCGATCACTGCATGTGAGAAGGAGTGTGGTGAGAGACAGAAGCTACCAGGTCAGGGACAGAGGTCCATGTAAAAATATGGACCAATTCACAAATGTACTGGGCAGCAGAATAGATTTTCCTGGTATCCATAAGAATGCTTGACTAAATAAAAGGTTGAACTAGTCATTGAAGATCATGCTCATAGATATAATGAAATAAAAATAAGGTAAACTGAGAGTGGGGCAGGAAATGGAGTTTCTTCTAACGCTCCATTTATTTCAAATGTGGTCATTAGTTTGACCAAATTGGATTTCAGCAAATTGGATATCAGCAAGTGACAGTAATGTGATCAGGGAACATACGTATGGGTGAAAAGTGGCAAATGATGTGTCAGATAATGAAACTGGTATTTCATTGAGTAATTTATGATAAGAAACTACATAGTGAAAAACACAAGAAGCAGATGGTTAAACACACTACACAATGTACAAGGGAAACCTGGATTTCAGGAAGGCAAATTAAAATCACAGACCGGCCGAGATGGTAAATATTGATAGTGGTTACCTGAGAGGTTTCAATCAAATCTTATCATTCATCCCTGTTAGCATGAAGACTAGAGTTTCCCTTCTTACGTGACATTGCCAGGGTCACAGAATCCTGATGGAATCTGAAAATTAAATGCAACTAATTGAAAATCTGTGAGCATTAGGTAACTTGGCTATCTTATGTCTGATGATTGGATGGGTGGCATATAATTCATGAATACATTACAACTCCAATGTAAGGCCAACAAAAAGAAAGACAAGTGTTAGGAGTTAAAAATGCAAAGAGTATGAGTCCAGAAATGCTACTAGAAAAAAATTGATATGTACTGCCAGGTTTGGCTAAGATGGGGGTTGATTCAGAAGAAGCACAATTGTTATCAATCAATGTATATGACACTCCAGGTCAAATACATATTAATAAGATCTTTCATTCTATGAATTATTTAATGATGGTGTAGATAAATGATTCCAAAAGGACAGTTTGATAGTTACGGGTGCTTTAAATTCCAGATGTCCTCCAGCAATCGGTAAAGAAGAGGATAAACAGAGATCATATACAATACACTTATATATTAAGGTGTTCTGTTTATGGTGACTAGACAGTAGGTTGTGAAAATTCAAGAATTGAAGGGTAAACACGCTGCAGGGGAGAAAACTCAGTGCTTGCCCATGGACTGTTCAAATATGCAATACAAAAGACTAAGTTCCCAATGGTATGTGAACTCCCATCCCCTGCACACTATCAAGGGCCAATAACTAGCCAAAACATTATTATATGCATTACAACATGTGATTTAAGGAACCATTCAAAATGTCTCATTAAGGTTAATGTTCAAGAAAATAATTCCCAACGTTCTTTTATCTTCACAAATTCTGGTTTAATATGAAACCCAACACGTTTCGAGATCTGACACTCTTCACCAGGGGTACTTTACTGTGATGATTACTGCAATGAAACAAAAAAAGACCTATGTGTGCACTTAAACATACTATCTTCAAGTACAGATAATTTATAAGTCACCGTAAGCTTGATAAGTCACCTTTTAATTATAAAAGGTATAAAAGATAAGTCACCTTTTAATTATAAAAGTCCAGAAATCTTCTTGTGGTATGTATAGTCAATAGCCAGTGTTCAAGGGTCTCTCAACTGGTGTGACCCATGATCCCAAGAAGGAACACATAAATAAATAATGTATGACCAATGCATTGTGTTTTGAAATGTGTGGGTCCCATTCTTGATAGTGACTCATATCCAAAAACAGAGAAAAAGGTGAATAGTGAAGGCAATTGCCTTACTAGTATATTTATGATGGTGCAATGCAAGCTGTATAATGTTGCTAACTGGTTAACATCATTCTTCAACAAAAGATAACTCCCAAATCTGTGTAAAGGGACATAGTGTATTCCAAATCTCAATTATGATATCAAGGTATTAATTCCACCTTATGAAATAAGACTGTTGAAAACCATCATTATACTGATAGTGTGGATCGGTGGACTGAACATAAGTCCAGTATCAGGACAGCCAATGACAAATCACCAATATATAGGCACTTCAAAGAGGCAGGACACACAGTGGCACAAACGAGAATAGTAATACTGTAAGTGATCCACCCCTTACCAAGGGGAGGAGACCTACAGAAAAAAACAAGCTCAGAGGGAGTTATACTGGATTTATCATTTGGACACCGTGAGCCCTCTTGACATGAATGAGGCATTTTCCAAACACCTAGGTGCAAGAGGAACATACACATTATCCCCTTTGATGACAAGTTTGGGTTAAAATCTTAGAACCACAAATTGCTGAATGTCAGGGATTATTTATGCATTGTTCTTAGAAATGGCAGCCATTGCATATTGGCTGAGTGAATATTAAAACACTATGTACCACCATAGGCTTGCTCATTCACCTAAAATAAGACATTATTGATTTGATAAAGTAGCAGTAGGCAAGGATTATATCCTTGTACAAGAAAACGAAAACTCAAAGTGTTAGACCCCTAATTCTCCAGAATTATCTATGCCATTTACGACCCCTATGGAAAGAGAAGCTGTAAAAACCTCGCTACCACTAATAAAAGCTAACGTCGGCCAAGTGGAGACGTTACTTGAGAACATTGACAAGGGGAAATTATATGGTCTAACCCCCTTGGAATCTATTGAAGTAGAAAAATCGGGAATTGATGGGATCTGTAAGGAGACAGTGGATCCATCTGATGAAGTAGCAGTAGGAAAGGATGATATCCCCGTCCAAGAAATTGAAAAATCAAATTTGGAAGTATTACCAACTAATCCATTGGATGAAATCTCATGTAATCAGAAGGTCGTGCAAATAGGAGATGAGGATATTGGAACAATATCCAATCATGGAAACGGACTAAACTTGAGTGAACCAATAATTAAAGAAAGTTCGGTTATAAATCTGGAGAACTTTATACAATCACCAGATACAAATAATCGACAATCAGCAGATATATCGTGGGACCAGGGAGACAAATGGGATGTGTTCGAATTAGGACACATCGAAGAGGCACTTCATGACTCAATCAATCAAAAGGAAAATATTGATTACAGAGGGCCAATAAGGATAGCCCAAGAGCCTATTGATATTTTTCAATCATATAGGGAAGAGAGGATTAGTCCCATTTTGAAGAACTGCCCCCCAATTGCAAATCCCACAAAAGGGAATGGATATCGATCTGTAAACTACACAATTGAATTGAATAAAGGAATCCATATGGATGAGCATGATGCAGAACCTACTAGGCGCAATCTGGGGGGGCAGAGACCTTTGGAAAAATCGAATATGAAGATTGATAAAGTCAATCCTCCAGCAAGTCTGAGTAACGTATGTCTTGCAAACAAGATAATGCAAGACATTTCTACACTGACAGATAAAATAGAAAGAGAAAAAAGAAGAAGTCTCAGTCTGATTAATGAGAAAATGGACGCTCTGGATAAAGAAAAGGCTGATGATATCGCTCACCGCTGATTGGGCAGAGCGGAAAAAGGCCAGCCCTAAAAGAGACTCAACTGCCATTTGAGGATGGGAGAAATAAAAACCTGCCAGCGAAAATAATGGAACAGTGTATGGGTAAGGCAGTACCCGGTTTGGAACAAACAAGAAATAATATAGCCAGCTCCCAAATCTTGGAAATTGAAAGCAGACCTATAGGAGAAATATGGAATCAGCAAATCATAAAGACTATCAGTGAGGTCTGCAAGACTGAAAGGGAAAAAGATTTGGGCCACTTTGAAAAAGTGGTAATGGCCTCGCTAACTATAACAATGGCCCCTTTCCTCAAGCTTTATGAGGCAATCAAAGACTCAGTACAAGAGGTAACTACCAGCAATGCACAAATAAAAGAGACACATGTTAACATGGCCTCGGCTTTGCAAAGCTTAAATGAACAAACAAATAAAGAAGCGGAATTAACCCATACCTGGCAATCTCGCCTTAGTGATTTAGCTAGACGGGATGCGACGGACAAATCTGTGTTAATGGAAGCGATATTGGAAGACTGTAAATGGATGAGATCTATCCATAAATATGACAGTCCGAGGGAAAAGGAGGATCGGCCGAATATAACTCCTAAGGAAGGAAAGGGACCAATGAAATTGAAACAGGATGCAGCTGGCCCCCCAATCAAAAGGAGCACCATCAGGAAAAGGTGACCCTGATCCCACCTGGGATAAAGGAAACTAAAAAAGACACATCTGGAAAACCAGAACGATCTTCTTTTGCAATCTTTGCTGGAACAGTGCCAAAAGATTTGAATGATGAAAAAAGGAGGGAGAACATAAGTGCAGCGAATGAAAAGGGGAAAAAACCAAGAATGAATCTGTCAAACGAAAAGTAAATGGTTCAAGAGCCTTTTTAAGAAACTTAAGAACGCCACCCAGAAGAGAGAACTCACAATGTGCAAAGAAATCTCGCAGAGAGGTGAATATGAGTGACCACATAGAGACTGGGGGGCGAAAAGATCAAGAAAAGATGCTAATGGAAGACAGTAGAGAGGACTTAGAACAGCAAGCAAATCTGACTGATCTCATAGATCTGATGGAATCCGATAGTGAGAAAGAAGCTTGGGACAGCATAAGTGACTCGGACTGGCAAACACTTGATAATTGGGAAACAATCGATCTAACTGCAAAATCAAAGGAAGCTCAGAAACCGAAGCCTCATAAAAAAAGTGCCCGGGAATATAACCAGGAAAAAGAAAGAAGAGATTGTGGAAAGGAAGTTGGCTTAGAACTAGATCATGAGCCCAACAGATTTAAGACTCTGGAGCAAAAAAGAAAAGATACGGTGAACAAAGAGAGGACAGATCAAAAGGGCTGTGACAGCCCCTGTCCTAAAGAAATAATAAATAAGGGGAAAAAAAAAATAAGGACATTGAAACAAAAAGGAAAGAGATACCCCTAAGGTCACCCCCGATCAAATCAATTCTATTTAAAGGATGCTACTTAAAACTAGAAACAGCTGCGAATGGACCAAGAAGGGCAATCTTAAATAGGAGATATGTGGTGGAGCTTTGTAAGCAAGTTCTGTCACCAAGAGAAATTTCAACGGATGATATAAAAGTAGTCGAATTCCCAAAGGAACAGAGGCTAGACCAAGTTATTTTGCATTTGACGTCAAAAAATGTAAAGCGGAAACTCTTGGAAGTGTCAGATACCTTAAGAAAAAGAGGTTTCTTGCAGGAGGACGTGGACGATGAATCCAGAAAACTAAAAGAAAAATCTCAAATGGAATTAAGAAAGGATACAAAAAAGGAGGCATCAGTAAAAACTAGATCCTCAACTACGGGGGGAAAATTGGCAAAAGACAGAATTGATGCCGAAAAACTGAAGAAAAATAATGGAAAAAGCGAAGAAGAGAAAGAGTTGCAGGAGGAAGAGTCTTCAATATTCGAAAAAAGCAAAGAGTCATTGAAAACCCTGAGGTTCACAGTAGATAACTCCGAAAATTCAAGGAGGAATAAGAACAATCCCACTAAAGCAAATAATCAGAGTAAGGACTGGGCTTGGATGGCCAATGCTCTGAACTCAAAGAAGAAACAATAGAGTACGGAGTATGAGCAGAACTCAATCCTCTGTGCATCATGGAACACAAGAGGATTTAAACATCTGCTCTCAAACACAAGCTATTTCCTGACTCAATATGATTTCATTTCAATCCAAGAATCTTGGTTACGTGAGCCCCCTGTGTTTGAGGGCTATGAGGTCTATATCAATCCGGCGAGAAAGGAGCCAAGGGAAGACCGTTTGGAGGCCTCATGATACTTGAGAAACTGGAATGTCCCCTAAAAGTAAAAGAACATCTA
This sequence comes from Ambystoma mexicanum, assembly GCF_040938575.1. Taxonomy (NCBI): domain Eukaryota; kingdom Metazoa; phylum Chordata; class Amphibia; order Caudata; family Ambystomatidae; genus Ambystoma; species Ambystoma mexicanum. The sequence continues at coordinate 669,592,341 of NC_090924.1, read as the reverse complement.
ACACCAAACCCATATGTTCAAATTCTCAAAGTTACGTCTGAACTAGATGGCCAGACAAACACGAAACAAATGATCCTGATAAACGTCTACTGGAGCGAGAATATGTTAACCCAGGAGAACTTTCTAACGTCAATCACGGAGGTAATTGATCAATCCATGACGGAGGGGAATGATCAGTTGATAATATTAAATGGTGACTTGAACATCAAATTACTGGATAAAGATGGAAAGATCAAAGTCACTGATCATTTGTTAGGAAAGGAAAAAGTCTGGATGAAAGAAATGAGAATTCGTGAGATGAAGATGTTAAATGGTCAGACTAAGGGAGACTTCCAGGGTGCCAACACTTGGCACAGTGGGAAATCAGGCGCCTACTTAGACTACTGCTTTGCAGGAGGAAACACTTTGGAGCGGGTGCTATCCTTCAAAATAATGAAACAAACTAGTAGTGATCACTGTCTGTTAGCTACTGCTCTTGCGTGGGAACTAAGTACTAACAGAGGGACCGAAAGAATAATGGCAACTGAGGTCACTGGAGGAAGAAATCGTTTGAGAATTAAAAATCAGGCAATTCCGAATTTAGTTCAAGGATACAAAGAAGTGATTAACATCGATGAGGGGATGGTTGACTACAAATGGCTACTGGAAGCCTATGAAATTAAGTATGATCCAACTAAAAAAAAAAGGAAGACTAAAAAAAAACATGTGTATGACGAACAACTTGTTACAAGAAGAAAACAATATAGGTCAGACTTGAGATCTATAAAAAAGAAAAAGGGCCCAGGTCAATATGATCTCCAGAGAAAATACCAACAAACATATAAAAACTGGCTGAGACAAACTCGACATCTAAGAATGCAGAATGATAAAGCAAAGTCAATCTGCCATAGGCATCAATCAAGTCGCGGAAGACAAATGGTTTGAACATTACACTACTCTTTATAAAAGAGATAGTGAGGAAAAAACCACAAAAGAAATCCCTAACACAATTCCTTGGGACTTGAAATTCGACAAAGATGATATCAGAATCCTAAAAAAAAAACTTAGTACCTCAACAGCTGCCGGGCCAGACGGCATTCCCAACAAACTTCTTAAAGAAAACTGTGAGACCTGGACGGAGTTAATCTATACACTATTCCAACAAATTATGAAAACTAAACAAATACCATCTACATGGACGGAGGCTTATATAGTACCGATCTATAAAAAGGGAGACCGCGAAAACCCTAGGAACTACAGGCCTATAGCTCTCTTAGATTCAATTGGCAAGCTATTTGCATCTTTACTACTGAGAGACCTAATGGCCTCGGAGGCGCAAATCCTAGATGAAAGACATACAGCTTTTGTAAGTGGAGTCGGCACCGCCTTGAATCTATTCTTGATCAATCTGTTGAAGGCAAATACACTAGCCGGGAAAAAAAAGCTTTACCTGGCTTTCATCGACCTCGAACAAGCTTTCGACGGTATCAACAGAGAGCGCTTGTGGTTGAAGATGCGAAACTGGGGATGCCCTAAGGACCTACTTGAAGCTGTCAAAGCATTATATACTGATACCTCCATCAAGATGCAAATAACAAGTAATGGAGGACTTTCTAGGAGGATTGGAACCTCCAGAGGAATTAAACAGGGCTGGGCAGTAGCGCCATTCCTCTTTGTTCTTATCTGGCCGATATGAAAACCGCTGAGGAGAAGATCCGTGCATTCCCGCCGAAGATAAACGGAAAAGAGATACCTTGGATGCTGTACGCGGATGACGCGGTATTCATAGATCAAACTCCTATAGGCCTACAAAGAAGGATTGAGACCTTTAATAACTATCTAAAGGAAAATAGCATGAAGACGAATGTCAAAAAATCTATGATCTTAACTATGAAATCTATCCGGGGGAGGAAGCAGGCTTGAAAAACTGTGATGTGGTCATTGGGAAAGCAAAAACTGGAGGAAGTGGAAACGTCACTTTAGCTGGGGATATTGATCAACAAAAATTGCAATGAACAAGCAAACTATTCTCTGATCCGGGAAAAATTAGTGGCTCTAACAAATCAAGGAGTCTGCATACATCGCAGATACGGGATGTTTTCGCTAACCCCTATTGTCACCTTCTTCAAGCTGAAAGTGGTGGCGGTCATCACCTATGGTAGGGAAGCACTCTTGGCCCTAAAATGGGAGGTTTGGAATCTTTGTGCGTATTTTTGGCGCAAAATCTTACGCCTGCCAACTTCACTACCAGTTGAACTCATAAGATCTGAGTTTAGGCTGCAATCAGTGACCTCTGTCGGTCTGTGGAAATCCATATCATTGTATAGGAAGTGTATTCTGGATGATCCACCAAAACCATTTGAAATTTTAGCTCAGACGAATGTTTTGAATGAAGACAAAATGTTTATGGAGTGGAAAAGCAGTTGTAAGGCTCACTTGCTGAAATTAGATCTTTTAGAAGGCACCTTAAAGAATAACCCGGATAAAGCAAAAAGAGTAAATCGGGAAAAAGACTGGGAGGAAACACAGGAACAAAGATTGAAAAGAAACGTATGCTATAACATTGTGTGGGAAAAAAAGCCTTGAATATCATACCGCCTTACCTGTTGAAATTCCCGACTGAGCACTATCGGGATCTGTTGCTGCGCTGCAGACTTAATATCTGGAACTGCAGAGAAGTTAAATGGAAAAGAAAGCAAATTGAAGACACAGCAGCCTTTTGCCGATTCTGCAAAAGGAAGGATCAACTGGAAACAATAAGGCATGTTATGTTAACTTGCCCATCTTTAAAATCTAAAAGAGAGACCTTTATGGGAAGTTACGTAACGAATATTACTGAGGAGACGGAAGAAAACTATTGGGAACGACTCCTCACTGTTGAAAAAATTGGGAAAACGCTTGATCCATTAAAATTTGTTGAAATGCTAAACCTGAACCAGGAGGAGGAGGGGCCAGAACTATAAGAAAAGGGCATGAGTTGCCTTATCTATTAAATGCTCGAGTTACCTAATTGGTTAAAAATGGAACAGTGGACCATAAGGTAACTGGGGGTAAGGAATCTGTAATCACTGTGTGAAGAACATTTGGATTGGAACTAAGAGGTTTTAATGAAGAAATAATGAACTTACCAAAGTCACAAGGATGTAATGTTTAAGGTTTAATTATATTTAAACTATAAAACATTAAAAAAAAAAATAATTGTATAGTGCCCACTGCCATTGGTATGGCCTCAACAGCCTCAACGCGCTGTGGGGATTAACACCCTTCGGAGGAACATGGTCTGAGATGTGAGATGTGAAGGAAGGATTAAAAAATGTGTGTGTGCATTATTAGCCAGGATGAACGTAGGCAGGGCATGGCTAGGTCCTTAACAGCAGCCTATGGAAATCAGATGAGAAGATGGGTGCTGTGACTGACGATCAGGATACTAGGAGCTTCAAAGAGACTGATGATGTGCACAGCTGAACTGAATGTTTCTGTTGGACACAGCTGTATTCTGTTGGAAATGGTGATATGTGTTTGAGTGGGTGAAGTTGAGCAGTGATTGATGCAGATTTGTGTGGGTTGGTGGATGTGCCGTGGATACGGCTATGTTCCATTGTGCTGGAGGGCATGAAGTACAAGTGAATCAAGGCTGCCATCTAGTTAGAACAAGGTCTTGTAGAGCATATCATAAAGCCTGACTGGATTCCTATACGTGCAGGCTAGGTACCCGTGTTGACTGGTGGTAGAGAGGTCCAGAGAGGGATGGGTCTGGTGGAGGGAAGGGTGCTGGAAAGGTAGCCTGAGTAAGTTAGGGGGGATGCTTGAAGGATAATGCAAGATGGGGAGTCTGGTTGGATGGAGGGAGGTTGTGTCCTCTCGTGGGTGCTGGGGTGAGGTGGCATATAAGGGTGGGGTATGCATGGAGACACGGAGCACCACAATGTGCCCCTAACTTTGGAGCTTCTTGGCATGGCGAGGAGCCAACATCTTGGATCCTAACTGTGGGAAAATCAGGTGTGGTAGAGTGAACCAACAACCAAAATCAAGCGTGGGGCCCGCACCAAGTGGGGGGGATTCAGGGGAGCAATCCAGCATGGGGGCACCACCAAATGATGCCGGGGTGGAGGAGTACCAGCGGTGGGAGGAAACAAAGTTGAAACAAATCCAACATACGAAACACAGAAATGTGATGCGGTTGATCATCACATTAACAAGATTTCATTATGTCAGCCTGGCCGAGGAGGCGTTGTCAGTGGAGAAAACACAGTCTGGTAGATCACAACACTAGCAGGATTAAAAAATGCAAACAGACCCCATTTAGGAAGCAATGTGGGAAAAAGATTCTGAGTGGAGGAATAAAAAAAGAGCTAGATTCAAAATGAAAACTGTGGTGGGTCAGAGGAAGGACATGGACTCCAGTTTTTCATCTCACTGATGTTTTATTAAATTGTAAACTGAAATCTCCTGACTTTCCCTAAACTATAAGGCATTTCTTATCTACCAAAACTAACAAGGGTGCTCATGAGTTTTCAGTGTGAGTCCAAAACCAAAATGCAGTTCACTGTCCCAAATGTAACCTTCTCTGGCCGTAGCACTATTTAGAACATTTTGGAGAAAGGCTCCCTTCTCCTATTATTTGGTTCTAACACAAATTCCATTTCAAAAAGTTGTTTTTCCAAAAGAGTCTTTGGTGATTCTTTTCATCAAATTATATAGTTCGCTTATGGTGTATGGCAAAGTCAACCTTCTCTTTTATTTGATTGGTCCTTCTCCTTCTTTTATTTTCCCCTTTACTGATTGTCCAACTTTTATCTTCACTAGTGCTAACCTGAGAGCTTGAGGGTTGAATTTCAGTCTTTTTTGTTATTTGTCCCTTTCCAGTTCCACTGGGATGATTATGAATGTTCCAAGAATAATTTGCACTTTCTTCAAATACGTTCAATATTTGCTCTTCAATGAGCTGAGTGTTCCAGTAATAATTCTCAATATCTTTATTTTCACTTGGATGGGTTTCAGTGTTCCGTTAATGATTCTCAATATCTTTATATTCACTGGGACGAATATGAAAGTTTGAGTAACAATTCTTACTTTCTTCCAAGACTCTCAGTATTTTCTCTTCACTGGGACAAGTATGAGTACTCCAATAATGATTATAGGTCTCCCACCCAGGTTTCCCGCTTCCCCTGTTACCTTGAGCTTGCAGGGATAACGTTACTGGCACTCCCAAGCGTTGGGGACCATCTCTTGTCAGGTTGTCTTTTCTTGTCTCACACGCCGCTACGAATGGTCCCTCCATTTGTGCTGCTGTGGTATCCTTCTTCGTGGTTTCAGTGTAGGGGATATCAGCGTTTATTTATTTTATTTTATTTATTTATTTATTTGGAAGGCTCTGAAATCCTGTGGGCATCGGGGCGCCCATAACATTCACACGGCACGACGAGCCTCATGGAACAGGACAAAGGGGCAGCGTACAATCAGGGGGGGAATCACTTAAATAGCTATGTTTTCAAAGCTTTTCAAAGTTCCTTGTGCCTCTTCCAACCTCAAGGTAATGGGGAGAGCATGCCAAAAGATTGCTGCCTTAACTGGAAATGATCTGCTAAGTCCATTAGTACGTCTACGGCCAGGGCAGATAATCTGCTTCTTTCCACTAGAGCGCAGATTTCTTGGCAGGCAATATGGTGGAATGGATGATTTTAGATAAGCAGGGGCTTGTCCAGAGATACATTTCAAAACCATATTTCATGTCTCAAACAGGATTTCTTCCTTGACAGGAAGCCAGTGAAGGTTATGTCAGTGATTGGAGATGTTAGCACGCCTAGCAACCTTTTCGACGATAAGTACAGCATCGTTTTGCAGAACCTGACATTTTTTTAGGCATGAGTTTTGGGCTCCAATCAAAAGGGAGTTACAATAATCTAACCTTGAGTTGATTGGTGCTTGAGCTACGGTGGCACTGTTCTCTTCGAGACTGTACGGACACATGTTTCTGAGAAGGTGCAGCTTGTAATTACAATTTTGGATCTGCTGATTGACATGAGTCTCGGAACCCGACCTACTGATCCACCGCCTTCTGTTAGCAGTCACGCCACCACCCGGTTCAGTCTCTGGACGCACCTCCTGGGTTGCTTCATGGTATGCTTTAGGCTCCACAGCTACATGCCTCTCAAGGCTTGGACATTCCTTGTCATGTCTTTCCTTTGCGTAGCTCGAACAATTGATATAAACTTCCCGGATTCTCACTGTGGTGTCTACGCCTTCCTTTTTTATGATGTTGTGAGGGTACTTTCCTTGAGGACTGTCAAAGTCCTTTATCTCTGTTGAGCTCCTATTCTGTATTCCTCCATTGCATTTCTTTGTCCCAGTACCACATGGCTTTGCTATTGTAGGTGTTATTAATGCATTTGATTGACAATAGCAGACTTTGATTGATACTCCTCCTTTTCTTCCAAAGGGTTCATTGAAGGATTGTTAAAACCATAGGGCTTAGGGAGTTCCTTCCCAGAACGGGAGTCTTTGTCCCTAGGGGGGGAGTCTCTCCCGGTGAGGTCCCGCTTGCCTCTACTTCTAGGGAGGGAATTGCATAGTGGGTTCACCTCCCTAGCTCCCAGGGAAAGGCTCCCCCCTCAGGAGAATCCCACAATTCATCACAAAACCCAACACAAAAATCCCTATGGTGACAAAATGCTGAACAAAATGCAGTGTGAGGGAGTTAAACAGCAGAGAGATAAAAAAAATGAAACCCAACACCAAAATCCCTGTGGGAACACAATGCAGTGTTGTGGAATAAAACAGCAGAATTAAAAAATGCGCACCCAACACAAAAAATCTCTGTGGGAATAAAATGCAGTGTGGTGCAATGAAACAATGGCAAGATTCAAAAATGCAAACCCAACAACCAAATCCATGTGGGAACAAAATGAAGTGAGGTGGAATTAAACAACAGTGAGATTGAAAATGCAAACCCAACCTCAAAATTCCTGTGGGTCCAAAAATGCAGTGTGGTGGAATAAAGCAGCAGGATACAAAAAAAGCAAACCCAACACAAAATCCCCATAGGAATTAAATGCAGTGTGGTGTGAAACAACAGTGAGATTCAGAAATTCAAACCCAACTCAGAAATCCCTCTGGCGACAAAATGCAAAACACAATGCAGTGTGGTGGAATAAAACTGTGAGATTCTAAACTTCAGCAGTACAGCAAAGACACAGTCTGCCACATGATTGTAGCTGTAGACTGTGGGTGACGTCTGGCAGAGATAGGGCACCTGGGCGAACAGGCAAACAGGGATGTAAGGTGCCCAAGAAAGGTGCCCAGGCAAGGCTGCCCTAGGATTCCCAATGAAGTTGCACAGGTTGGAGTTAACAATCTGGTGTCCTGATGTTGGGCAGGGGGTGGGCTGAGGGGTGGTGGAGGCGGAATGGAGGTTGGGCCTGGCTTCCCAACAGGGAGTGGGGTGCACAAGGGGCTAGGGTCGGAAGGAGGTGAAGAGGAAGTGCCAAGCATCATCCACACTCCAGCTGCCCCCTTCCAAGTACCAGGTACATTCACGCCAAAATATCTGACGTATGGAGAACAGATAAACCAGCAGAGAGCCGCAGTTGGGCTCTGCCCAGTGCCTATCAGAGTAACAGCACCTATTGAAGTACTGACACCTAAGAAAACTTAGACAGGAAGGTACCCATTGAGAAAACCATATCTACAGGCAAGACAAAAAGACGTTTATCAGAATGTAATACCCGAAGAAGCTAAGACGATATTAAAGGAAGACGAATGGTGACGTCATGAGGAATCGGACTGACGCATATATAGAAGATATAATGACCTGAGAATACCGACAAGAGATGAAACACCATGGATAAGTGACATCTTTAGCCTAAGGTGAAACAGTTGATGTCAAGATGCAGAAACTTATGCCATATGTACGATGAAGATATTAAGTTAGTTTAAACGTGTACAGATGCAAGAAACTGCAAGAAGCAAAGAAATTGTGAAGCTTGCTTATTCTTAGTAGCAAGCGCCAACTATATAGATATATACCTCAAAAAGCACTTTATAGATGAGTGAAAATCCACTACGCACATGAGCAGAATTGAACAGAAGTTACTAAAGGTCTCAAGAGGAGAGAGTTGCAGAAAACAAATCGAGAATTAAGACAGAGCGAAACCCAGCTGAAGGTAACCATGCCAAGAAGCCAAGGTCATATCAGGCTGTAAAAGGCCAACAGTTTATATAATTAAGAGAAAAAGAACAGAGTATCCTGTTCAGAAAGTTCAAGATAAGCCACAGATGGCGGAAGACTGGCAGAATTAAATCAAATACGTGAAATTGCATGAAGAAGAGGGCGATTTTACAGTGTCCTAATCACGTGGCAAGGCAGGCAGGAAGGGATGAGACTTTCACACCTATGCATGGGTTCCTGCCAGGCACATACTAATAACTGTCTCAGACCAAGAGGCAGATTCGAGGCCAAACTACAAAGAAGTAATTGACACATGACCACTGAGGTGATGATTGATTGTAACATAATTGGAGGGAAGCTGGGGTGAAGACAAACTCACCTGGCTGGTTGTTCTGCATTCTGCTAGATGTGAGTGGAAAAATATGAGTGGGGTTGATGCCAACCCAATCATAGTGGACCATGTAATCTAGGGTCCTATAGTAAGTAGAACCAATGAGACGTTGTACTTTTAGTGACGTTTAAAGTAGCCATTTTGAAGGAAGGGCTTAGTTGCCCCACCTGACATTGATTATCCAATCCCCTCTCCCGGTTAGTACATAAACATATAGTACCTATGTTAAAGTGACCTTCCTATAACCAATCACGTTGCATGTTAGGTTTTTAAGATTTTGCGTCAGTGATGACGAGTTTTTGATATAAATACTGTTTTTTCTGAAATTAAGTGGCTTTTAAGCGAGAAGGAAGATCGAGCGGTTGCTGATGTTCACGGAACTCCCCGTTTTTGTACTTGTCATTAAACAGACTCCTTTTGCCAAACTATTGAATTGTCATTATTATCTGGTGCAAGAGTACAAATCTGCATCCCCATCTATCTCAAGGGTGCTGCTGCTCATCTTAAAGGTCTGTTTGGAGACCCCCAGTCTTGTGGGTTGGCTGGGGTCCATCCAGTTCAGAGGAATGGGCAAAAAGGCTAAGGGCTAAGGCAGAGAAGTGTCTAGAGCACTCTAATCGTGGGATCAGATGGCAAAGTGTCCTCGCCTCAGTCCAGGGAGACAGGAGAGGTTGCTTTGCAATACGAGTGTGTTGCTCTTCCATGGCCACCTAACCTGTAGTAGACATCGATCCAGTGTTCTGGCAGTGGGCAAGGTGTGGGTTGAGGGCTAGTGGAGGCGGGATGTAGGTTGTACCTGGCTTCCCAGTGGGGATCAGAGTGCAGCACACATGAGGGGCTGGGGAAGGGAGGAGGACTGGGCAAAAGGGCTGAAGGCCCGGGTTTGAGAAGTGCCTATAGCAATCTTACAGTGGGATCAGGCAGTGAAGTGCCCTGGTCTTCAGCCCTAGACATGGCTCATAAATACACTTTGTGGGCTGCCGTGAATGACTGAAGGTTTGTGAGACCAACATGATTGGCCGTCTGCAAAAACCTTTGTTTAGAGTCCCTTTGTGTGATTGATGGGCTGGCCTATTCCAGCCCCTGTGTGTTTGGGATATCTAGGGGAGGCCCTGTTCCTACACTCCATTGTGGCACATTTATGGGGTGGCTGGAAAATGACTTACATATTTTCACCATTTAGAATCTGAATATACTGGCTGGACCCTGTGTCCGTGGCTGTCCTCATCCTTCCACTGCCCTCCATTGTTGGCTAGTTATTCTTCCCATGCTCTGGCTATTTTCTGGGCCATTTTTGAAGTTTCTTCCTATTTTTTCCATTTGGGTCTCCCACCTTGCTGTTGAAAGCTGCCCTCACATATAATGGTATCTGGACCCCAATAGGCTTCCTTATCTGCTTGGCTGTGCTGTTCTAGGTAGCCCTCTTTGTGGGGCTGTCTTCTATTGGTGGGAAGCCCTCCTTTGTCACTCAAGCCGCCAGTACCGGTCAGGTTGTTTTGTCTTCCCGGAGCTACCTCCATCATTCCTTTTACTTGTGGCTGCTGGGTGTCACCCTAAGGAATGGCAATTGTTGAACATTTTTGCCTGTCTGAGCTATTGCTGATCAAGGGTTCAAGTCCCTGGGTGACCGGATTCCCTAAATCGCCCTGTAAAAGAAGTTTGTTTGACCTTTAATGTTCGTTGTAGAAGCAGCGACCTTGGGTAGATATCTCTGGGGCTAGTTTGGTGGATTATTCTCAGTATTCTAAAAGTTTTTCTTGATTCAAGTGATGAGTTGTGATATCCCATCACATCCCTTTTCCCCAAAAAAATGTGCCGTTATACTCATTAGCTCCCGGGGTGGGGGGAACAGCCAATCTTGTTCTGCGGATCACGGGCTGAAATCTATAATCTCAGCCCGCATTCCATGGAACCCGCATGCCGCCACCCCGCTGCAGGCTGCCATCTTCCTTCCACATCCTCTCGTATCTTTATTATTATTTTTTAAAAGATCCCCAACCCTCCTCCACACCCCCACTTACGGATGTCGTAAGTGGCCATCCGTCTCCACCGCAGCAGCTTCCCTTCTCCGGCTACCATGGTGATAGAAGAGGGGGTCCGTACGGAGCCCTGCCTTCTATGATCATGGTGGCCATTTTGGATCATCAGTATTTTCATTCATTGAACAAGACACTGGCGGCGTCCCGTTCAAAGAATGAATTTTTTTTTTTTAAGCAACCCGGGTTACCACTTTGGTAACCTGGGGTGCTAATGGCCTTAATCCCCGAATCCAAGAGCTGGAATGGGGGTAAAGGCCCAGAGCCCTCCTTAACTTGAGCTGCCATCCCGTTACCCCCGTTCCATTCCTTTAAACAGGGATTAATGCCACACAGGGCATCTGAATCTAGACATCATGGATGTGTAGCTGACCAATTCCAACCCCTATGCACATTTATGCACAGGCACTTCTGCCCAACGTCAACATTCAGACCAAATTCTAACATGTGATATGCAGAAAATGCGCAAAATAGACACACATTCCTCTGTGCCTGCTAGGACCTAGCACACAGGGATGCTCAAATCATGGCAAGATCAATTCTGACCCTGTCGTGTACTCATTTTAAGGCTGACAGGCTGCAGCTGCGGTTTGAACATGTGCTGTCACACCAGCTTTAAAAAAGAAATCACAATGGCAGGCCTCGCTCTGTGAAATGTGCTCCCAGCATCCATTTGGGTGCTGGGAGACAGTCATATGATAGTGTTTAAAGGACACTCCCAACACTAAGGCATTCAAGGGAGCTTGACTTTCATCTTTTGCACTAGCGTCCAGTCCAGTCCATCTGAAATACGCAGGTCACATTTGAGTATACGGGCCCTGTGAGTTTCAAGGAATTTAAAAAATAAATAATAATTCTCTCCACATTCTGGAACTAAACTGAGCAGTGGCCTGGATTAGCCTGTGAATACACACATCTCTTATTGTGAAGCTGTAAAATGCCTTTTATTGACATTCTTTTGTAGAGTTCATGTTTTGTTACATGTTCTCAGGTATAAAAGTTTTGCACCTTGTATACTTCTTACCCAGCAATATCAAAGGAAAACCTGTTCTGTTCCCTTGGAAACTGTTTATTTGTCCTTGGCTCTCTCTTCAAATGGGAAAGACAAATGGAATGCTATTTCCGTATTTCACTTTATAATATGAATATGCTCACTTCCTGTGACAGCACTCCCCATTCGTATGTTAGGATCCCCCCCCCCACATTTTTTTTAGGACTTCAGCCCTGGGAATGTGCTCATTAAAAAGTGCATGAGCTGCACTGTTTTTAATTGAATCTGGCTTGTTGTTTCTTTCTATCGCGTGGAATGAAACTGCATTTCCGGAGATGTGCATGTGCGCCCTTTCGCTGCACGGAACGATGCCTTTACATTTCTCTTTATATGATTCCATGTGTGTGCCAATTGCTTTCAGTATTTCATCGGAGATGAAGTCAGGACCGACGGCAAAAGGTAGACAGGTGTAAACCGAAACAAAATCCACCGTGCTTCCAGCGGATTTCATATAGAAGTGAGGTATAAACATGAGTAGAGAACATTAGCTCCAGGGTTTTGTTGGAAATGATCCACAATTGTTTCTTGAACATTCCTCTGCAATTTATGCCGACTAGAGTTCTCAGGTGAGCATGTGTAATGAAACCCCAGAAGACTGCAGCACTGCATAAATCTGTACAGCTTATGAATGTTTACTGATGGAATACAGGAGTCTATGGTGTGTACCGTCAGCATTAAAACTCTTAATTTAAATGCAGGATATTGCCTGAAAACATGTCATTCGCAGGGCTTGCTTTTCTCTTACACTGCAGTTTCGGTGACAAGAGACATGGCTTGGTATTGCTGAGAGCACATGAAAATGTGCAATCCTAAACATTACACATTCTAATATGCTGGTCATACTTCACAATCGGTTTGCTGACACACCGCAATGCTGTGATTTTCTGTTGTTCTTGAAATTACTTCAAGGATACAATTGGGAAACTGTGTGCTAAGTTTCTATGGGCCTAATTTACAATAAAACAACACAACAGCGCAAGGCCTTAGCATCAGCGGTAACAATTGCGCGCAAACTGATTCACAAAAATAAACACCCACCATGCAAAACCCAACGCTGCAATTAAAAACGGCATCATCGTACAAGCCCACAACACTCCACCGGGCCAGCCCAGCTCTGCTCTGTGGGCCCATGTTGTACCACAACGGAGGCACCTTAGACCCACATTGTGCTTTGAATGGAGGCCGTAAACAGGCGATTGCAGCATTGATTGGCGCAATCTTAAACAACGCCTAAACTGATATCTGCCCCCTACAGACAGTCCAGACAAAAGCAGCCAGGAGGGGTCCTATCATTCAAGTACTCACCATAGAGCCAGTAAGTACACCTTAAGAGGGACTGCCAAGTGTGAGTCACCCCAATATACTGCAACATCTTTACATCACAAACAGGCCAAAAAACAACACTCAGGGAAGCAGTGTGCAGCATCCGTCTCTGTGGCAACACTGCTTACACTGAACATGTTCTTGTCCTACATCTCTTGGCTACTGCATCCTCAAGGAGCAAACCTAGGAATGGCAAATTGCTGATGGGCCAGTACTTGAAGAACCACTTGGGGCCTACTCTTGCTTACTTGAAAAATGCAAGCATGTCCCATGCTCCAGTGTTGAGGCGAAGGTCCTATGGCTAAGAGAGCTCTGGATGACGCCAACTAAGGGACGACTGATGCAGGTGGAAGGGGCTACAATAGGGAGTCAGGGAGGACGTTGACCAGGGACAAAGTGCCCTTTAGTGAATATAGGCAGTCAGTTTTGCTCTTGCCAACTCAAGTGTATGTGGAACCAGAACAGCAACAACAAGACCATACATTCCATGAAGTGGGAACTTTCCATTGACCATGGTTGGTGCGGTTTTTGGAAACACTTCATGCAATGCGTCATGGCCACAAGAGGACTGTTAATGCATTGCTCTCCTTGCATATATCGTGTTCATGCATTATTTGGCCTTGGCAGTGGTGATCAGAAAGTAGTTCACACCTACCTGATATGCTGATGCATGGATGTGGTGCGGCAAACTGTCTATGTCATTCCTTCTCTACTGGTGCCATCATTGCAGCGGTTGAGGCCTTCTATTTACCAGGCTGTGAAGGTCAAAGATACAGGGAGGGGTGGACCCAGGTGGATGATAGTCGATGTGGCCAGCAACACTGTTATACATTGTTTGGATAAGCAACTTGCACTCATGGTTCCTGACATCAGCCCATGTGAGGAGGCTGTTGCTGAGGTCTACCATAACTGCTAACACAGGTAAGCGACAGAATGATCTGAATGCTGGTCAGCTGCCTTACTCATTCATATGCCTGACTGGGTTGCTGTGAATAAAATTCAGGATTCAGGAGTGGCACGTATATGTAACCATTTGGATAAATAGAGAATTTAACGCACAGTTTGGGGAGAGCAGTGTCCGCAACAGACACATTGTTTCATAAGCTATATTATTGCATGGGCACTAGACATAATCTGACAATTGAAGGGGAGCTGTATGAATAACGATATCCTTTATAGTCACGTGGCTGCATGTTCTTTACCACTCCAAGATGGCCTCCATGGTAGCACTACACATTTGGGTGAGCATTCTAGGGGCATTGCCATAGTTGCCTAAGTTACAAACACTGACGTGGGGCACCCGAATGGTGCTGTTGGTCTTCTGCCTCACGGTCTGTGATACTGCCACTAAGAAGTAAGTGTGATCTGCTCAGGAGAATTATTTAGGAGGGTGCAGGAAAGAGCCATTTAATCCTTATGAGATTGTTGAGAGTAAAAGACTGCCAGTGTCCCGCTCATGTTGCCATAGTAGCATCTATAACTCATACGGGGGAGCTGTGGTCTCCAGTATTCTGGGCCCGCTCCCAAGATGTTTTACACATTAATAGTGAATCGCTTTTTTGAATACGTTTTATAGATGACAAAGGGAGGCATACGAGCCGGATGAATGTAGGAATGCACTCAGCATTATACCATAATGGGGTCCGCAATATGTAAGCTTAGTATTAGCTGGCAGTTTTAGTGTGGCCAGCAGACACTGGGTGACTAGACTAACTGGCCACCTTTTTTCCGGCATGGAAGTTGAAGAACACGTGAATCCTCAGCAAGCAAGTTCTGTTTGTGCTCTGAGACCCCCAACCGGCCCATAGAGTCGGGGTTTGTCCAGAAGCACTTTAAGACAAGATAGCAGCACCCGTGAGATGGATGGGGTGCAGTTTAATACTCCAACACCAAATCAATAATGTCAACTTGACGGTTTGGCAAAGGGTGTCCATTTAATGACAAGTACAAAAAACGGGGAGTATGAATATCAGCAGTGGTGCGATCTTCCTTCTCACTTCAACTCCAATGAACTTCATCAAAATCAGAACATTTATACTGAAAACATGTCATCATTGACGTGTAACGCTTAAAAGTTGGCATACAATTCTATTGGTTCGGGAAAGATAACTTTAATATAGGTACTATATCTGTATATGGTAACAAAGTGAGGGGATTGGGTAAACACTGTAAGGTGGGGAATCTAAGCCTTACCTTCAAAATGGCTACTGTAGACGTCACTAAAAGTAAAACGTCCCATTGGTTCTATTAACTATAGGACCCTAGATTACTTGGTCCATTGTGATTGCGTTGGCACCAACCCCATGCATACTTTTCCACCTTGCTTAGCAGCACGTAGAATGGTCGGCCAGGTGCAGGGTGCCCCTTAGTTCCTCCGGCCTTCCTCCAATTATTGTTACAATCAATCATCACTTTAGTAGCCATGTGTCAATTATTTCACTGTGGTTGGCCTCGAGACTACATGTTCTGTCTGGAAAATTTCTGATATCTTCGACTGGCCTGGTGCCATGCGTAGGTGTGAGCTCTCGCTTCTTCTTGCTCGGCTGGTCATGTGATGCAGACACTGTGAATTTGCCTCTTCTCCACATAATTTGTGTATTTGATTTTCGTTTCTCCCACCACCTGCCTTCGTCTTCTTATCTTGACCTTTCATAGGCAGGATATCCTGTTCTTAGTTTCAATTAATTGTAGCTACTGTTTGTCTCTTCCACTGCTACAACCTTGGCTTCTCTGGCACGAGGTGCCTCTGCTGTGTTTCGTTTCTGCCGCTTCTTCTCGATCTGTTAAATATTAAGATTTCTTTGTGTGGCCTTTAGTAACCTTGGGTTAATTCTGTTTCTTGTGAAAAGTGAAAATACACTTATATAACATACTTTTTTTGAGGTAGATTATGTATAGTGGCGCTTGCTGCACTATCTTTCTACTAAGCATAGAAAGCTGCACGGTTTTCTTAGCTTTCTTGCAGTTCCAAGCATATGTACACGTTTAAACTAATTGAATATCTTCATTGCGCTCATGGCATAGGTTTCCGACATTTGACATCATTACTTCACTTTGTATTAAGGGAGTCACTTATCCATGGTGTTTCACCTCTTTACGTCATTCTTTGGTCATCATTTCTTCTACATGTGAGAGAATCCGGGATATCGTGACGTCACCATTTGTCTTCCATAAAGACGTTTTTGGTTTCTTCAAGGAGTGTTCATAGGTGCTCTTCATTTCATATCATTTGTTGAATTGGCTTTCTCAATGGATACCTTACTGTTCATGGTTTCCTTGGTACTGGTACTTCAATAGGTGCTGTTCTTCTGACAGGTACTGGACAGAGCCTCACTGCTGCTCTCTGCTGGCTTATTTGCTCATCGTAAGTCACATATTTCAGTGTGAATATTCCTGATAATTCAAAATGGATGGTTGGAGTGCAGGCTGTATTTGGGACCTTCTCTACACTCCCCCCTCTGGGCGATTCATCAACCACTTTCACCTCCTTCTTTGGATCCTCGGCATTCAACTTTACTTCATCATCTGGGTCCATTCTTTCTTCATCTTCTGGGTCTATGCATGATGGTCTGAAGAAATGTCTCTTTTGGGTCCATATCTTTATTGCTCCTTTTAGACTCCCTGCTATTCTCATGTGTTCGTCCTTGTTCCACGTCATCAGTAGACACTGTCCATTTGGGCTGCAGTAAACTTATCTTCCCACATAAATTCTGTGCTTCCTGGGGTATAGAAACTTTGTTCCTCCTGGTGCATGAATGCTTGCCTTCACAAAGTCTCTTATTTCTTCATCAGTTAGGTCTTTGGGCTTCCATCCTGGCTTGACATCAATCATGATCTTCATTCCTATGGCTTTTTTCGCAGTTTTATGGCATTGAGAGATTATTATCTTGATAACACAGAATCTTAGCAATATCATCACCAGCATCGCTCCCAGGAACTTGAATGCATCTGCCATCCATTGTGGAACCCATGAGAATAGTGATCCAAACCAACTGTCATCATCAACTTCATCAGTTTCATCAATCATCTGATTCTGTAGCTTTGTCAGCATACCTATGGCTTCTGTTAGAGTTCCATTTTCTTCGTCGTGAGAAGGTATAAATGTGCAACATGATTTTCCGATTTTTGCACAAACACCTCTATCCATAGCTGTGATCATGTCAAGCACACATCTGTTCTGGAGAGTCATCAGTCAGATTGCCCTTAACTCCTGCTTATTGCGTTGAATCCCTTTATGGTCGTGTTGATGGTCTGCAGTAACTCCCATCTGGTTATCTGCAACCATTTAGTATTTGCTCCAACTTGGAACCTTGGCATGAAGATTGTCGTGAACACTGATGAGGTGAGGCTAAAAAGCCTATGTTCATATGGGATTGCATGAAAAGCTTCTTCTGATTTAGCAGAAAAGTAATTCTCTCTCTTCATTCGAGTCAGCAATTCCACAGATCTCTTCTTCCTCAAGTGAGCATCTGCTTTCAGGAAACTGTCAATGTTTAGGTCACTTTTCGGGATCACCAATGCTGGAACGTGGAAATGCACTATTGTACATATACCTCCCCAGTTTCTCGGCAGTCTCATGTATGCTCTGGATCCACATGCCCAATAATGAGCCATAATTACTGCCGTCCCATGCACCATTCCAGGGGCGTCAAAAACTCATCCACAGTTCTGATTTTCTCCCATCTTCCTAGTGCCATTATTCCTGAAGCAGAATTTTGGGCTTTCCATTGGCACTATCTGCAAGGGTCCTTTTATGTCTTCGACCCATGTCAGCAGTTTTGCAAGCTTTGGCCACAATGGCTTGCATCCATCTCACACTATTTTGATGGTAGGCTCATCTTGACCTATGACCATCCATGTTCTACATATCACTATTCCTTTCTCCCATCCGTCTGGTGAAAGCACTGATCCCCAAATCTGCATTTGGCCTCTGTTCTTCCACCTTCGAGCCTCTTCTGGAGTTTTTCCTTGGACATTTAGCTTCTGGTTTGCTTCCCTTCTAAATTTTGCTCCTTTAACTCCAGCCTTCTTGTATCTGATCACAATGTGTTTAGTTTTTCCATTGTTTCTTGTCTTTATGTCCTGGACATAATTGTCTTCATTTGGATGTTTGGATGGGTTGCTTCAGTTGCCCACTTCAGAGAGGCATCACTACCCATGAACTGGCCTCTGGTTTTGCACATTGCTACCTGTGAGAGACAGTGTGCTGTCTGGACATCAATTTCTACAGCTACGAAGATCTTGGACTTCCCCATGCTGTACGGTAGGAGTGCACAAACAAAGCATTCCCCCTCTGAACTTCGTCTTCCAACTTCTTTCATGTGTTGGTACCAAATGTTGTTTCCCAAATGTTCTGTCCAAGTAATCGTTTAGTTTGCTGTCATCTCCGTGCATGCTTCTCTTGATCCTCAAGGTTCTCATGTAGTTCGCTATAACTACATCCCTGATTGCATCTGTATGGCTCCTTCTTGCTGGAGGATTCTCAGGTATCCTGGTCCATGGTGCAGGCCTTTTCATCTGTGCCATTTGAGTAGACAAAAGTCTGGCAGTTCGTTCCTTGTCCTCTTGCATCTTTTTGGTTAGAAATTTCCATATCCAATCTGACATTGGTCCAGTATAAGGCTGTAGGGTAGGACTTCTACTCGTCCCCTTCATTGGGCCATGTGTGCTTGCTAATATTGTCTCTGGTGGCTTATTCTCCGACTTCTCTTGTCTCTTCAGGAGTTCAGCCTTCTCCATCTTTCCTTTCACTTCACTTATAGTGGAACTTCTCATAGTGGGCAGTCTTTTCTTTGCCCATGCTTTGGATTGTGGTTCTGCATGTGTTGACACTAGGCCTGGTGTGTGTGCATTCAATGCTTGCATGCATGTGGTTGTCAGTATCTTTTTTACATTCACTCTCTGCCGACCCTGGCTCCGGCTTTTCGATTTTCTTGTTACCACAAGTGTGTGTGTGTCATTGCTAATCAAATCCCTCTCAAGTTCACTCACTCCATTATCAGATCTTCTAGGGACTGGAATGACTATGTAAGGTCTGGGTGCCTTTGTGGGTTTCATGCGTACATCATCAGGTGGGTGCACTGGAATAGGAATGCTTTGTGCACCAATAAAAAATGCAGTTCTGATCGTCAGTGACAGTAAAGCAATGTTGAATATAATACATAAATACATTATGCCCCTCTAGGTCAATCGTCAGCATTGACTTCCGGAAAAGTGAGGACTTTGTTCCTCCTGCGGGAGGACGAGTTTGCTCTCTGGATCCCCATCTCGATCGCCCATTAAAATATGCTAACTTTTAATATAACTTCTAAACAATATTATTTCTAGATTCTGTGTGTGAGTTGCAGGTGCTAGCCAATTGTCCCCCTTTGTCTGAACAATTAATTGTTTATTATTTCTGGATACAGTTCTCTTGTTGGGCTATGGGAAGTGCCCAAATCAAGCAATAATTCAGCGAGTCTCTTTACTGTGCATGTTCAAAATATATTACTTCCCAATCTACGCCTCTGATCTGCTTCATTCCCGAAGACATGTTGTGTCCTTGTCAATATAAAAATAAGAAATTAAATCTCTGGCAATGCTCTCTTGAGCTGTCCCTCGGCAAAAAGTTGAAAATCTTCTCAGCTAGTTCTTTTGATGGTTAGAAAGTTCCACTTGCATCACAATACCATACATGAGCATTCTCATCTGTGAAGAATTAGCTGGGTCTCTGTGAGAACGTCAACATCTACAGGTCTCCCCACGAGCTCTGGAAAATCCTGGATTAGGCAGAGAAGACATTACTCAACAACCTGCTGTCTTCTGGTGACAGGGACATTTGGCCCATCTTGCTAAAGTTTGGGACCGTTGGCTTTCACTCACTGTGAACAGTTTCTGCAATTTCGGTGTGCGTGAAGAGCAACTTGGATCACAATACCACTTAGGAATTATGCTTAGTCATTCTGTATTTGCTGGATCTCGAAGAAAAGTTAATACAACTGTCGTTCTTCCGACAAGATCTGGATAGTCTTCAATTAGGCTAAAGAACAGTACATAAATAAGCCTATTTGCTTCTTCCTCGGCTCAGGACATTTGGTTTTGCCTCGCTGTATTCCGGAAGTACGAGGAACTGCTCGGCAATTACACTAAGCAGCCTCCTTATAGTCTTTTCGTTTCCAGTATTTTGAAGAAAGTCAGTGATACTGGTGAGCCTTCCCGCCAATGATGGGTACAACCTTAGCACCAAATCGCTACTACTCTGGGACACCATAAGTGATTCCGAACAAGGTCTCTGTGTGGAAAGAATCTGGATACTGTATTTTCTTCCAATGTATGTGTCCTCGATCAAAATTTGGCATATTCTTCCCTAATCAAGGCTTCAGTGTGCCTCAGTCCAAAGTTCAAAGTCGACAGACTATGTGTGGCTTACACGTGCAGTTTTCTTCTTCACCCTGCAGCTAGGATGCACAGAGTGTCCGTTTATCATGTCCTTATCCCCTGTTTTGCTCAGAGGAATGTCCAAAAAGAAGCCACAATTTTTGCACAAAGTTCTTTGTCTTTACTTTGCTGCTGCTCATGCGTCCTTCTTCCTCGTCATGGATCTTGCATGCACGTGCTGTGGTTCTTCCCTATCGTCTCTAGTCTCCTCGCGGTGGGGTACAGGCAGGGGGCCTTCTCTGATGTATGGCTTCATGTCACCCAAAAAGATCCAAGCTCTTCTTCCTTGAAGCTTCACTGCAGAGGGAGTGCAGTCTTCCACTTTAAAGGGACCGTTAAACCTTGGCTCGTCCCACTTTTTCCTCGTATGATTCTTTACCAGGACGGTGTCTCCAGGGAAGATGGATGGAAGACGTAGTCCTTGAGCTGTGTCAGCAGTAAGATCTCCTTCTGTGTTCTGTGCTGCCCTGCACCCTTTTTATCGTCGCTGCAGCCGGCCTGAAATTACAGTAAGGCAAGATGTCATGCAATTCAAGTAATTTTGCATTTCAGACCCTAAGATTTCTCCTGTTGACTGGGCATCACATCTAGCTCTGTCTCGGGGTGTCAGTGGAGTACGCATTCTTCTTCCTGTGGTTATGTCGTGTGGCGTAAGATGGTCAGAACTGGGTTGATTCCAGAGTGCAGACAGTGCCAAAGGAAGGCAGTGCAACCATACTTTTTTTAGAGTAAGCTTCAACTTGGCTATCCTTTCCTTTAACAAGCCATTGAGCTTCTCACATCTCCGGTTACCTTGTGGATAATACGCCAACGAGAACTCGTGCTTTATACGAAGCAACAAGCTAATCTGCTCAGAAACTTCATTTACAAAATGAGTCCTGTTATCTGATCTCATGACTTCACATACTCCCCACCTGAGAAATACCTCTCTCACTAGAAATTTGGCCGCACAGGTAGAGTCTGGGTGTGTACATTAACCTGCTTCTATCCATCTAGAGAATGAACACACCACAACAATTAGATACATGTACCCGTTACATACTTGAATCATATCGACGTAATCAACATGCAAGTGCTAAAAAAGGTCCATTGGGCCTTGGGATTACTTCTCTAATTACTTTTAGTGTGCGCCCAGCCGTGAACTGTTGGCAAATTATACAGTTCACCATAGAAAATGCAAATATGCTCCTCTAGGTTCGGTATGACCCAGTCTTCACCGATCGTTGCCGCAAGATTCTCTTTTGTCATATGGGCCGGATAGTGTAACTGCTCCAGCGCTATTTTTAACAGACTATAGGCATTACTGGTTTACCAGTGCTGTCTTGTCACCACAAGCTTTCGGAAGGGGTTTAAAGAACACCCTTGCCGCTTCCATAAGTTCTTCTCCTCCTGTGGTGCCTCCCCTTGGAGTTCCATTAACTGTGTTTGTCCCATATTATTGTAACTTTCAGGTTCTCTCCGTGCAACAATCATTTTCTCATTTATGTTAGGGACTTCCACATCCATGATCGTCTCGCTCTTGGATGCCATACGCGTGGCTTCAATGTCTGCTGCTTGATTTCCTCGTGAGATAAAATATGTCCCCTTCGTATGGGCGGCGCATTTCTCGACCGCTATGCCCACTGGGAGCTGTAGTACCTTAATCAGCCTGTCCAATAAGGCTGCGTGCTGCACTGGCGTGCTGTCTGCTCGGGGGTAGCCCCTCCTTTTCCAGCACGCTAAGCCTGCGTGCACTGTGGATGTCACATAGGCGGAGTCACTGTACACTGTTATTTCCTGGTCTCTGTGATTCTAAGGGGGTAATTCATAGAATTTAGCGCACAAGTGGCGCACGCGGCTGGCGCACAGTGTGCGCGTGTGAATCCCTGCGCCAATCGCGTGCGCTAAAATCCATTTCCGCGCACAGCGTATTCATGGATTCCAGCTACCAAAACCAGCCGTGGCGCACAGTGGCGCAGCGACCCTGCAGCAGCGCCAGTTACGCCCCCAAGAGCGCCTCTCGCGCAGGGAAAAGCCATCAAAATCCCCAATCCAGCGCAAAGGGCTGCGCTAACCCTGTACCAGCACGGCAAGCGAGCTACGTGTATCACTGGGGTGCGCGGGAAGTACCTCACGTCATTTTAGCTGGGTATGTGTATTTCAGGGGTGCGCTGGAAGTTCCACACGCAATTCCATCAGGGTACGTGTACATCAGGGGTGTGCGGGAAGTTTCACACGTGAATTCAGCAGGGTACGTGTATATCAGGGGTGCGCGGGAAGTTCCACACGCGAATGTCCTGGGTACGTGTATTTTGGGGTGCGCGGGAAGTTTCACATGCGATATCAGCAGGGTACGTGTATTCCAGGGGTGCGCTGGAAGTTCCACACGCGAATGTCCTGGCTACGTGTATCTTGGGGTGCGCGGGAAGTTTCACACGCGATATCAGCAGGGTATGTGTATATCAGGGGTGCGCGGGAAGTTCCATACGCGAATGTCCTGGCTACGTGTATCTTGGGGTGCGCTGGAAGTTTCACACGCGATATCAGCAGGGTTCGTGTATTCCAAGGGTACGCTGGAAGTTCCACACGCGAATGTCCTGGCTACGTGTATCTTGGGGTGCGCTGGAAGTTTCACACGCAATATCAGCAGGGTATGTGTATATCAGGGGTGCGCGGGAAGTTCCATACGCGAATGTCCTGGCTGCGTGTATTTCGGGGTGCGCGGGAAGTTTCACACGCGATATCAGCAGGGTACGTCTATTTCAGGGGTGCGCTGGAAGTTCCACACGCGAATGTCCTGGGTACCTGTATCTTGGGGTGCGCGGGAAGTTTCACACGCGACATCAGCAGGGTACGTGTATTTTGTAACGCTCACCTGGTTCCCACGGAGGCGCGGCGTCGAAGGCGCAGAACTCTGAAGATGGACAGGAAGGGCCCTTCTATTCTGGCTTCCCTGGCTCGTTGGATACCCTCCTGTGCGTGAAAAGGGAGTATTACCAACTGTGGAACAATGCTCAAGCCTCCCACTCCCTTCCAACCCTCCACGATACCTCCTCCACGATTCCCCGTGAAGCCTCACCTTAGGAAGGATGAGCTCTCCATCCTGCTTCTGATGCAGGGGCGCGTTGAAACCCAGTTACTTCACTGGATTGAGGATTGATGGGAGTTCAGGTAAGCTTGACTGTTCAGGTAAGGCGCTGTAAAAGTTCTGTTCAAAAGTTCAAGCTTAATAATAATGTTCGTTGTCTAATTGCAGCAAGCGCTAATGCTTATGTCTTTTTCCCCATAGGGGCCGGGGTCCGGAGATGCCAGGAAGCAGCAGGACCCGAAATGCAGTGGGAATAATCCAACAGGTAAGACTTAAAAGGAAACTGAGCTTTCCTTATTCCTTTTCTCCCTCTGACCTTTGTTCTTGTCTTTTTTCCTCTAGGCGCCGGGGCGTAGCTGAATCCGGAAGATCATTGCTGAAGATGGAAGCGCCTTGCAAAGGTGAGTAAAATGCAGCGCTGCAGCGATCGAAACGAAATGCCTTTAAAATGATGTCTTCCTTTTCAGGGCCGTTGGAGAAATGACTCCGGGATGCAGATTTAGCAGGTAAGGACTTTTCTTCTCCTATTCTCTTCCTTTCTCCCCTTGCAGGTGTTCCAGGGTGCTGGCAGGTGTGGCTGAAGTCAGGATGCAGGAGCTGACACGGTGAGCGTCCAGCTGCTAGGTGCAGAACAACGCGAAGCATGTGTGGCTGTTCGGGTGGGGTTTAAATAGCCTTGGAAGAAGTTCCTGGTATGTATCCTTCCACCTATCAGGTATGTATCCTTCCCCGACCACACCCGGGTGGTGAAGTAGTCCTACAGGTTAAGTAGTCCCATTCAGGCCTCAAGAGGGCCTGGATGAAGCAGCAAGGTCTGCATCAGGTAAGTGTGCACCCAAGCACTTAAACACATATCCTCTTCTATGAGCCTGGCACCTAAGGCGCCAGGACTGGGGTCCGCTATGAGCCTGGCGCCTAAGGCGCCAGGACTGAGTCCAAAGGGCCCCGACTTGGGCCCGCTGAGACTTCCCTGGGGAAAATGATGTCTGCTCTGGGGTTGCTGGGCCCGGCCTGGCTCCTTAGAGGTAGGCATCATGACAGTACCCCCCCTCATGGCCCCTCCCAAGGTCTTTTCCTCCGGGGGTTTTGGTTTGTGCGGGAATCTTCGATGGAATCTTTGAATTAATCGTGGTGCGTCAACATAGTTACTGGGTTCCCAAGATCTTTCCTGAGGTCCATATCCTTTCCAATCAACAAGATAGAAGAGTTTCGACTTAACTATCTTGGAATCTAAAATGTCTTTCACTTCGAATTCTAATTCTCCATCAATTTGGACAGGGCCTGGGGGCTCAGACGGTCTGGTTCCAGGTTGTACTGGTTTTAGAAGAGATGCGTGAAAAACGGGATGAATCCGCATGTTGGATGGTAAATCGAGTTTAAAGGCCACTGGGTTGATAATAGCTTTGATGGGGTAAGGCCCAATGAATCTGGGATTAAAAGTTTGCTGACCCTTGAGGGGTAGATGTTTAGTTGCTAGCCATACCTGATCTCCTACTTGGTAAGGAGGAGTTTTACTTCGGTGCAAATCAGCGTTTTCTTTATACTTTTTCTTGGCTTGCTGTAAGTGGGTTGTAGCTTCTTTGAAGGCTTGGGTTATTGTGGAATGTAGGTGATTTACTGCAGGCATCTCCAGGGTCAGAGGTGGATCTAGGTCAGAGGTCTGAGGATGGTGACCATACAGGGTATAAAAAGGAGTCTGTCCGGTTCCAGAATGCACTGAATTGTTGTATGCATATTCTGCAATCCAAAGGATGTCCTTCCAATTCAACTCGGATTGGTGTAACATGCACCGCAGATATTGCTCGAGAGTCTGATTGGTTCTCTCGGTTTGTCCGTCGGTCTGGGGGTGGTGGCTGGTGGATAACCGCACGTCTATTTGTGCTAGTTGGCAACATTTCTTCCAAAAGTGGGAGATAAATTGACTTCCACGGTCTGAGACTAATATGGAAGGGAAACCATGTAACCGCACTATATTTTCCATAAATTCCTTGGCCAAGGTGGAAGCTGACGGCAATCCTTTTAAAGGGATAAAATGGGCCATTTTGGAGAATAGATCCACTATTACGAGAATCGTGTTGTAACCACCACAAGGAGGCAGGTCAGTTATAAAGTCCATTGACAAGGTGTGCCAAGGTGCTGGTGGAATGTCCAAAGGTTGAAGTAGGCCGGCTGGCCTTTTCTTTTGACTCTTATTTTGGGCACAGATTCCGCAAGACAACACAAATGACTTTATGGGCCTCATTACACGGATGGCGGTAGGGATTTACCGGTACCGGTAAAATACCGGTACCGGTAAATCCCTACCGCCTTACTACGAGGTCCCTTAGCGGGTTGGTGCTTTAACGCCTGCTTTTTGCAGGCGTTAAAAACCAACCCGCTAAGGGACCTCGGAGCTAATTACGGCACCGCAAAATTGCGGTGCCGTAATTAGCGCCTTCCCCATTCCCATAGAGCCCTATGGGGCAGAAATGGGAATGGGGAAGGGCAATGGCGGAAGGGGGATTTACCGCCCCTCCAACCTTGGAATGGGGCGGTAAATCCCCTTTCCGCCAAGGCGGTGCCGGTATTTTACCGGCATGAGCCATGGCGCTAATAGCGCCATGGCTCACCGCCTACCGTGTAATGAGGCCCTATGTCTTTTCTCCAAGAAGGCCACCAGAAGTGGCGTTTGATCTTTTCTTCTGTTTTCGCGATACCGGGGTGTCCTTCCATTAATGATTCATGATGACGGGTAATGACAAGTTCCTGCAATTCTTTACTTGGCAGAAATAACCGCTCTTGGAAGTAGGGTAAATCATCCTTAACGGTGTAGTGAGGACCCTTTTGACTCCATTCCAGTAAGGCAGAAGAGTCAAAAAGCTGTTTTACTTGAGCTTGGATGTCCTCAATGGTTTGCAATGAAGTCAAGCCCAGAATTCTTTGTTCCGGTATGATTGGCACAGGTTCTAAACTCGAATTGGGTTCTTCCATGCCTATCCGGGATAAGGCATCTGCCTTACCATTCTTGCAGCCAGGGCGATAGGTAATTACAAAATCAAATTCCGCAAAGAATAAAGCCCATCGGAGTTGTCGCGAAGATTGAGCTTTGGCCGTCTTTAAATACTGCAAATTTCTGTGGTCCGTAATTACGGTGATGGTGTGTCTTGCACCGAGAAGATAGTGACGCCAAGCCTTGAAAGCTGATTTAATAGCCAGTAGTTCTTTGTCGGTAATTGCGTAATTGAGTTCAGGTGGAGAGAATTTTCTGGACCAAAAGGCTACAGGGTGTAGTTGGTTAGTTTCTGGGTCTCTTTGCGACAGGACAGCTCCCATGGCCGAACTGGATGCATCGGTTTCCACGATGTAAGGGAGATCTGGGCGCGGGTGCTTCAATACAGGTGCAGAGGTGAATTTGGTTTTCAGGTCCTGAAAGGCTTGTTCAGCCTCAAGAGTCCATTCAAAGTGTTTGTTTTTCTTTAGGAGAGCTGTGATGGGTTGAACAGTTCGAGAAAATTCCGGGATGAACCTTCGATAGAAATTGGCAAAGCCAAGCATGCTTTGCACTCCCTTCACAGAGCTAGGAGATGGCCATTTGAGAATGGCGTCCACTTTCCGCGAGTCCATTCGGATTCCTTGAGGTGTCAGGATGAATCCGAGAAACTCCACTTCTGTGGTATGAAAAACGCATTTTTCAAACTTGGCAAATAATTTGTGCTGGCGCAATTTCTCAAGAACTGCCCTAACATGGTTTCTGTGATCAGATTCTGAGGAGGAATACACCAGGATGTCGTCAATATAAACAATGACACAAACATCGATAAGTTCCCGAAGAACATCATTCATGAAGTACTGAAAGGCGGCAGGTGCGTTGCACAAACCGAAGGGCATTACTTGATATTCGAAGAGCCCAAATTTGGTGCGGAATGCAGTCTTCCACTCGTCGCCCTCTTTTATACGTACCAGGTGGTAAGCTCCTCGGAGATCTAGCTTGGTGTACACACGAGCATCTTTTACTTGGTCGATAAGCTCAGGTATCAGGGGAAAAGGGTAACGATTCTTAATCGTTATCTGATTTAGGGCGCGGTAGTCAATACAGGCCCTAAGGTCTCCTTCCTTTTTAGGTACGAAGAACAAAGCGGAAGAGACTGGTGACTTTGATGGGCGAATGAAACCATTGGCCAGGTATTGATCCAAATACTGGCGCAAATGCAGGTTCTCAGGTTCAGTAAGAGCATAAATCCTACTACAAGGTAGTTGTGCATTGGGTACCAAGTCGATTTGGCAATCGTAAGATCGATGGGGAGGTAAGGTGTTAGCCTGCTCTTTCTGAAAAACGTCTTGGAATTCTTGGTATTCAGATGGTAGCTGTACAGGGTGGAAGTTACAGAGGCTAGACCCATAGCTGGATTCCTTGGGTAACAGGTTGGTTCACAATCAGGAAAAGTTATCTTCTTTGCTCGCCAGTCTATTCTCGGATTATGTGTTTCTAACCAAGGGATTCCAAGAAGTACTTGAAATTGTGGGGCCTTGATCACATCAAACACGATTGCTTCCCGATGTCCGTCCTGACCCACCAGAGTGATTTCAACTGTGGAATGCGTTACAGGCCCTGAGGCTATTTCGGTTCCATCAACTGTAGTAATTACATCTTGGGTTACTTTTGGGCGGAGAGGAAGCTTAATCCTGGAAGCCAATTCACGGTCTATGTAATTTCCAATAGCTCCACTGTCTATGTATGCTTTTATAGCATGCAACTGCTGAGGCTGTTTTGGGTTCACAAGCACCATTGGCATGACAAAATGCGAGGTCAAAGAGTTTGTTTTCAAGCTCGACAAGCGGACCCCTACGCTTGTGGGGCTAGGTCGTTTCCCGAACCAGGTGTCAATAACTCGTTATCAGTGGCTCCAACCACCTTCTTGGGTGGTTTAACTGGACAACTTTGAAGAAAGTGACCGGAAGTTCCGCAATACAGACAAAGTTGCATTTGTCGCCTTCTCTCTCGTTCCTTCTGCGTTAATGGTCCTTTAACACTGCCAATTTGCATAGGTTCGGAAACGTCAGTACTCTTGGAGTTAACGTGGGTCTTGATAGGTACTCTGGTTTCATACTTGAGCCGATCTGCTTTTCTATTTTGAAGTCTGTGATCAAGTTGAACCACTAAGTCTATGTAGTCTGCGCAGGCCTGGGGTGGATCTACTATCTGAGCTATAACATCTTTAAGCTCTCCGCGCAGGCGTCGATGAAACAATGTGATCCTTTTATTTTCAGGCCATCCGGTTTCCACAACTAGTCTATTAAAGGTGGCGATATAGGACAAAAGATCCTGATTACCTTGTCGTAAGGATAGCAGTTCGTTGTCAAGGGCCTGTCCCTGCGAGTGTCGAGCGAACAATCTTTCCATGCTGGCCTGGAAGCCCTGGAAATCCCGGAGAAGGGGATCATCCTGATTTACCAATGGAATAGACCAATCGGCAGCACAGCCACTGAGGTAAGATAGTACAAAGGCTACTTTGGTCTGGTCGTTGGGGAAGGCCCCGGGCCTGCATAAAAAGTGTAAACGGCATTGGTTCATAAAAACGGCATATTTCTTGGGATCCCCCGCAAAACGTTCCGGCGGGGCCAAAGGCATGTGTCCAGGTAGATTGATTTGTACCGGGTTATTCGAACCCATTGTTGTAGAAATATCTCCGGAAACAGGTAAAGGAGTGTGCTCTGCCTGGCCCTGCAATAACCTTTTGGCCAGATCATCAGTTCTTTCCTTGGATAGGATTAGTTCCCTTCTGAGAGCATTAGTCTCCTGGCGGGCTGAGTGCACTTCTGCCCGTAATTCCCCTAAAAGATGGGCCAGCTGATCTGTCTCGGAAGTCTCCATAGCGCCCAGGTGGGAAATTGTGGTAAGGCTTCGCGTTCTGTAACGCTCACCTGGTTCCCACGGAGGCGCGGCGTCGAAGGCGCAGAACTCTGAAGATGGACAGGAAGGGCCCCTCTATTCTGGCTTCCCTGGCTCGTTGGATACCCTCCTGTGCGTGAAAAGGGAGTATTACCAACTGTGGAACAATGCTCAAGCCTCCCACTCCCTTCCAACCCTCCACGATACCTCCTCCACGATTCCCCGTGAAGCCTCACCTTAGGGTTTGGAAGGATGAGCTCTCCATCCTGCTTCTGATGCAGGGGCGTGTTGAAACCCAGTTACTTCACTGGATTGAGGATTGATGGGAGTTCAGGTAAGCTTGACTGTTCAGGTAAGGCGCTGTAAAAGTTCTGTTCAAAAGTTCAAGCTTAATAATAATGTTCGTTGTCTAATTGCAGCAAGCGCTAATGCTTATGTCTTTTTCCCCATAGGGGCCGGGGTCCGGAGATGCCAGGAAGCGGCAGGACCCGAAATGCAGTGGGAATAATCCAACAGGTAAGACTTAAAAGGAAACTGAGCTTTCCTTATTCCTTTTCTCCCTCTCACCTTTGTTCTTGTCTTTTTTCCTCTAGGCGCCGGGGCGTAGCTGAATCCGGAAGATCGGTGCTGAAGATGGAAGCGCCTTGCAAAGGTGAGTAAAATGCAGCGCTGCAGCGATCGAAACGAAATGCCTTTAAAATGATGTCTTCCTTTTCAGGGCCGTTGGAGAAATGACTCCGGTATGCAGATTTAGCAGGTAAGGACTTTTCTTCTCCTATTCTCTTCCTTTCTCCCCTTGCAGGTGTTCCAGGGTGCTGGCAGGCGTGGCTGAAGTCAGGATGCAGGAGCTGACACGGTGAGCGTCCAGCTGCTAGGTGCAGAACAACGCGAAGCATGTGTGGCTGTTCGGGTGGGGTTTAAATAGCCTTGGAAGAAGTTCCTGGTATGTATCCTTCCACCTATCAGGTATGTATCCTTCCCCGACCACACCCGGGTGGTGAAGTAGTCCTACAGGTTAAGTAGTCCCATTCAGGCCTCAAGAGGGCCTGGATGAAGCAGCAAGGTCTGCATCAGGTAAGTGTGCACCCAAGCACTTAAACACATATCCTCTTCTATGAGCCTGGCACCTAAGGCGCCAGGACTGGGGTCCGCTATGAGCCTGGCGCCTAAGGCGCCAGGACTGAGTCCAAAGGGCCCCGACTTGGGCCCGCTGAGACTTCCCTGGGGAAAATGATGTCTGCTCTGGGGTTGCTGGGCCCGGCCTGGCTCCTTAGAGGTAGGCATCATGACAGTACCCCCCCTCATGGCCCCTCCCAAGGTCTTTTCCTCCGGGGGTTTTGGTTTGTGCGGGAATCTTCGATGGAATCTTTGAATTAATCGTGGTGCGTCAACATAGTTACTGGGTTCCCAAGATCTTTCCTGAGGTCCATATCCTTTCCAATCAACAAGATAGAAGAGTTTCGAATTAACTATCTTGGAATCTAAAATGTCTTTCACTTCGAATTCTAATTCTCCATCAATTTGGACAGGGCCTGGGGGCTCAGACGGTCTGGTTCCAGGTTGTACTGGTTTTAGAAGAGATGCGTGAAAAACGGGATGAATCCGCATGTTGGATGGTAAATCGAGTTTAAAGGCCACTGGGTTGATAATAGCTTTGATGGGGTAAGGCCCAATGAATCTGGGATTAAAAGTTTGCTGACCCTTGAGGGGTAGATGTTTAGTTGCTAGCCATACCTGATCTCCTACTTGGTAAGGAGGAGTTTTACTTCGGTGCAAATCAGCGTTTTCTTTATACTTTTTCTTGGCTTGCTGTAAGTGGGTTGTAGCTTCTTTGAAGGCTTGGGTTATTGTGGAATGTAGGTGATTTACTGCAGGCATCTCCAGGGTCAGAGGTGGATCTAGGTCAGAGGTCTGAGGATGGTGACCATACAGGGTATAAAAAGGAGTCTGTCCGGTTCCAGAATGCACTGAATTGTTGTATGCATATTCTGCAATCCAAAGGATGTCCTTCCAATTCAACTCGGATTGGTGTAACATGCACCGCAGATATTGCTCGAGAGTCTGATTGGTTCTCTCGGTTTGTCCGTCGGTCTGGGGGTGGTGGCTGGTGGATAACCGCACGTCTATTTGTGCTAGTTGGCAACATTTCTTCCAAAAGTGGGAGATAAATTGACTTCCACGGTCTGAGACTAATATGGAAGGGAAACCATGTAACCGCACTATATTTTCCATAAATTCCTTGGCCAAGGTGGAAGCTGACGGCAATCCTTTTAAAGGGATAAAATGGGCCATTTTGGAGAATAGATCCACTATTACGAGAATCGTGTTGTAACCACCACAAGGAGGCAGGTCAGTTATAAAGTCCATTGACAAGGTGTGCCAAGGTGCTGGTGGAATGTCCAAAGGTTGAAGTAGGCCGGCTGGCCTTTTCTTTTGACTCTTATTTTGGGCACAGATTCCGCAAGACAACACAAATGACTTTATGGGCCTCATTACACGGATGGCGGTAGGGATTTACCGGTACCGGTAAAATACCGGTACCGGTAAATCCCTACCGCCTTACTACGAGGTCCCTTAGCGGGTTGGTGCTTTAACGCCTGCTTTTTGCAGGCGTTAAAAACCAACCCGCTAAGGGACCTCGGAGCTAATTACGGCACCGCAAAATTGCGGTGCCGTAATTAGCGCCTTCCCCATTCCCATAGAGCCCTATGGGGCAGAAATGGGAATGGGGAAGGGCAATGGCGGAAGGGGGATTTACCGCCCCTCCAACCTTGGAATGGGGCGGTAAATCCCCTTTCCGCCAAGGCGGTGCCGGTATTTTACCGGCATGAGCCATGGCGCTAATAGCGCCATGGCTCACCGCCTACCGTGTAATGAGGCCCTATGTCTTTTCTCCAAGAAGGCCACCAGAAGTGGCGTTTGATCTTTTCTTCTGTTTTCGCGATACCGGGGTGTCCTTCCATTAATGATTCATGATGACGGGTAATGACAAGTTCCTGCAATTCTTTACTTGGCAGAAATAACCGCTCTTGGAAGTAGGGTAAATCATCCTTAACGGTGTAGTGAGGACCCTTTTGACTCCATTCCAGTAAGGCAGAAGAGTCAAAAAGCTGTTTTACTTGAGCTTGGATGTCCTCAATGGTTTGCAATGAAGTCAAGCCCAGAATTCTTTGTTCCGGTATGATTGGCACAGGTTCTAAACTCGAATTGGGTTCTTCCATGCCTATCCGGGATAAGGCATCTGCCTTACCATTCTTGCAGCCAGGGCGATAGGTAATTACAAAATCAAATTCCGCAAAGAATAAAGCCCATCGGAGTTGTCGCGAAGATTGAGCTTTGGCCGTCTTTAAATACTGCAAATTTCTGTGGTCCGTAATTACGGTGATGGTGTGTCTTGCACCGAGAAGATAGTGATGCCAAGCCTTGAAAGCTGATTTAATAGCCAGTAGTTCTTTGTCGGTAATTGCGTAATTGAGTTCAGGTGGAGAGAATTTTCTGGACCAAAAGGCTACAGGGTGTAGTTGGTTAGTTTCTGGGTCTCTTTGCGACAGGACAGCTCCCATGGCCGAACTGGATGCATCGGTTTCCACGATGTAAGGGAGATCTGGGCGCGGGTGCTTCAATACAGGTGCAGAGGTGAATTTGGTTTTCAGGTCCTGAAAGGCTTGTTCAGCCTCAAGAGTCCATTCAAAGTGTTTGTTTTTCTTTAGGAGAGCTGTGATGGGTTGAACAGTTCGAGAAAATTCCGGGATGAACCTTCGATAGAAATTGGCAAAGCCAAGCATGCTTTGCACTCCCTTCACAGAGCTAGGAGATGGCCATTTGAGAATGGCGTCCACTTTCCGCGAGTCCATTCGGATTCCTTGAGGTGTCAGGATGAATCCGAGAAACTCCACTTCTGTGGTATGAAAAACGCATTTTTCGAGCTTGGCAAATAATTTGTGCTGGCGCAATTTCTCAAGAACTGCCCTAACATGGTTTCTGTGATCAGATTCTGAGGAGGAATACACCAGGATGTCGTCAATATAAACAATGACACAAACATCGATAAGTTCCCGAAGAACATCATTCATGAAGTACTGAAAGGCGGCAGGTGCGTTGCACAAACCGAAGGGCATTACTTGATATTCGAAGAGCCCAAATTTGGTGCGGAATGCAGTCTTCCACTCGTCGCCCTCTTTTATACGTACCAGGTGGTAAGCTCCTCGGAGATCTAGCTTGGTGTACACACGAGCATCTTTTACTTGGTCGATAAGCTCAGGTATCAGGGGAAAAGGGTAACGATTCTTAATGGTTATCTGATTTAAGGCGCGGTAGTCAATACAGGCCCTAAGGTCTCCTTCCTTTTTAGGTACGAAGAACAAAGCGGAAGAGACTGGTGACTTTGATGGGCGAATGAAACCATTGGCCAGGTATTGATCCAAATACTGGCGCAAATGCAGGTTCTCAGGTTCAGTAAGAGCATAAATCCTACTACAAGGTAGTTGTGCATTGGGTACCAAGTCGATTTGGCAATCGTAAGATCGATGGGGAGGTAAGGTGTTAGCCTGCTCTTTCTGAAAAACGTCTTGGAATTCTTGGTATTCAGATGGTAGCTGTACAGGGTGGAAGTTACAGAGGCTAGACCCATAGCTGGATTCCTTGGGTAACAGGTTGGTTCACAATCAGGAAAAGTTATCTTCTTTGCTCGCCAGTCTATTCTCGGATTATGTGTTTCTAACCAAGGGATTCCAAGAAGTACTTGAAATTGTGGGGCCTTGATCACATCAAACACGATTGCTTCCCGATGTCCGTCCTGACCCACCAGAGTGATTTCAACTGTGGAATGCGTTACAGGCCCTGAGGCTATTTCGGTTCCATCAACTGTAGTAATTACATCTTGGGTTACTTTCGGGCGGAGAGGAAGCTTAATCCTGGAAGCCAATTCACGGTCTATGTAATTTCCAATAGCTCCACTGTCTATGTATGCTTTTATAGCATGCAACTGCTGAGGCTGTTTTGGGTTCACAAGCACCATTGGCATGACAAAATGCGAGGTCAAAGAGTTTGTTTTCAAGCTCGACAAGAGGACCCCTACGCTTGTCGGGCTAGGTCGTTTCCCGAACCAGGTGTCAATAACTCGTTATCAGTGGCTCCAACCACCTTCTTGGGTGGTTTAACTGGACAACTTTGAAGAAAGTGACCGGAAGTTCCGCAATACAGACAAAGTTGCATTTGTCGCCTTCTCTCTCGTTCCTTCTGCGTTAATGGTCCTTTAACACTGCCAATTTGCATAGGTTCGGAAACGTCAGTACTCTTGGAGTTAACGTGGGTCTTGATAGGTACTCTGGTTTCATACTTGAGCCGATCTGCTTTTCTATTTTGAAGTCTGTGATCAAGTTGAACCACTAAGTCTATGTAGTCTGCGCAGGCCTGGGGTGGATCTACTATCTGAGCTATAACATCTTTAAGCTCTCCGCGCAGGCCTCGATGAAACAATGTGAGCCTTTTATTTTCAGGCCATCCGGTTTCCACAACTAGTCTATTAAAGGTGGCGATATAGGACAAAAGATCCTGATTACCTTGTCGTAAGGATAGCAGTTCGTTGTCAAGGGCCTGTCCCTGCGAGTGTCGAGCGAACAATCTTTCCATGCTGGCCTGGAAGCCCTGGAAATCCCGGAGAAGGGGATCATCCTGATTTACCAATGGAATAGACCAATCGGCAGCACAGCCACTGAGGTAAGATAGTACAAAGGCTACTTTGGTCTGGTCGTTGGGGAAGGCCCCGGGCCTGCATAAAAAGTGTAAACGGCATTGGTTCATAAAAACGGCATATTTCTTGGGATCCCCCGCAAAACGTTCCGGCGGGGCCAAAGGCATGTGACCAGGTAGATTGATTTGTACCGGGTTATTCGAACCCATTGTTGTAGAAATATCTCCGGAAACAGGTAAAGGAGTGTGCTCTGCCTGGCCCTGCAATAACCTTTTGGCCAGATCATCAGTTCTTTCCTTGGATAGGATTAGTTCCCTTCTGAGAGCATTAGTCTCCTGGCGGGCTGAGTGCACTTCTGCCCGTAATTCCCCTAAAAGATGGGCCAGCTGATCTGTCTCGGAAGTCTCCATAGCGCCCAGGTGGGAAATTGTGGTAAGGCTTTGCGTTCTGTAACGCTCACCTGGTTCCCACGGAGGCGCGGCGTCGAAGGCGCAGAACTCTGAAGATGGACAGGAAGGGCCCCTCTATTCTGGCTTCCCTGGCTCGTTGGATACCCTCCTGTGTGTGAAAAGGGAGTATTACCAACTGTGGAACAATGCTCAAGCCTCCCACTCCCTTCCAACCCTCCACGATACCTCCTCCACGATTCCCCGTGAAGCCTCACCTTAGGGTTTGGAAGGATGAGCTCTCCATCCTGCTTCTGATGCAGGGGCGTGTTGAAACCCAGTTACTTCACTGGATTGAGGATTGATGGGAGTTCAGGTAAGCTTGACTGTTCAGGTAAGGCGCTGTAAAAGTTCTGTTCAAAAGTTCAAGCTTAATAATAATGTTCGTTGTCTAATTGCAGCAAGCGCTAATGCTTATGTCTTTTTCCCCATAGGGGCCGGGGTCCGGAGATGCCAGGAAGCGGCAGGACCCGAAATGCAGTGGGAATAATCCAACAGGTAAGACTTAAAAGGAAACTGAGCTTTCCTTATTCCTTTTCTCCCTCTCACCTTTGTTCTTGTCTTTTTTCCTCTAGGCGCCGGGGCGTAGCTGAATCCGGAAGATCGGTGCTGAAGATGGAAGCGCCTTGCAAAGGTGAGTAAAATGCAGCGCTGCAGCGATCGAAACGAAATGCCTTTAAAATGATGTCTTCCTTTTCAGGGCCGTTGGAGAAATGACTCCGGGATGCAGATTTAGCAGGTAAGGACTTTTCTTCTCCTATTCTCTTCCTTTCTCCCCTTGCAGGTGTTCCAGGGTGCTGGCAGGCGTGGCTGAAGTCAGGATGCAGGAGCTGACACGGTGAGCGTCCAGCTGCTAGGTGCAGAACAACGCGAAGCATGTGTGGCTGTTCGGGTGGGGTTTAAATAGCCTTGGAAGAAGTTCCTGGTATGTATCCTTCCACCTATCAGGTATGTATCCTTCCCCGACCACACCCGGGTGGTGAAGTAGTCCTACAGGTTAAGTAGTCCCATTCAGGCCTCAAGAGGGCCTGGATGAAGCAGCAAGGTCTGCATCAGGTAAGTGTGCACCCAAGCACTTAAACACATATCCTCTTCTATGAGCCTGGCACCTAAGGCGCCAGGACTGGGGTCCGCTATGAGCCTGGCGCCTAAGGCGCCAGGACTGAGTCCAAAGGGCCCCGACTTGGGCCCGCTGAGACTTCCCTGGGGAAAATGATGTCTGCCTCTGGGGTTGCTGGGCCCGGCCTGGCTCCTTAGAGGTAGGCATCATGACAGTACCCCCCCTCAAGGCCCCTCCCAAGGTCTTTTCCTCCGGGGGTTTTGGTTTGTGCGGGAATCTTCTATGGAATCTTTGAATTAATCGTGGTGCGTGAACATAGTTACTGGGTTCCCAAGATCTTTCCTGAGGTCCATATCCTTTCCAATCAACAAGATAGAAGAGTTTCGACTTAACTATCTTGGAATCTAAAATGTCTTTCACTTCGAATTCTAATTCTCCATCAATTTGGACAGGGCCTGGGGGCTCAGACGGTCTGGTTCCAGGTTGTACTGGTTTTAGAAGAGATGCGTGAAAAACGGGATGAATCCGCATGTTGGATGGTAAATCGAGTTTAAAGGCCACTGGGTTGATAATAGCTTTGATGGGGTAAGGCCCAATGAATCTGGGATTAAAAGTTTGCTGACCCTTGAGGGGTAGATGTTTAGTTGCTAGCCATACCTGATCTCCTATTTGGTAAGGAGGAGTTTTACTTCGGTGCAAATCAGCGTTTTCTTTATACTTTTTCTTGGCTTGCTGTAAGTGGGTTGTAGCTTCTTTGAAGGCTTGGGTTATTGTGGAATGTAGATGATTTACTGCAGGCATCTCCAGGGTCAGAGGTGGATCTAGGTCAGAGGTCTGAGGATGGTGACCATACAGGGTATAAAAAGGAGTCTGTCCGGTTCCAGAATGCACTGAATTGTTGTATGCATATTCTGCAATCTAAAGGATGTCCTTCCAATTCAACTCGGATTGGTGTAACATGCACCCCAGATATTGCTCGAGAGTCTGATTGGTTCTCTCGGTTTGTCCGTCGGTCTGGGGGTGGTGGCTGGTGGATAACCGCACGTCTATTTGTGCTAGTTGGCAACATTTCTTCCAAAAGTGGGAGATAAATTGACTTCCACGGTCTGAGACTAATATGGAAGGGAAACCATGTAACCGCACTATATTTTCCATAAATTCCTTGGCCAAGGTGGAAGCTGACGGCAATCCTTTTAAAGGGATAAAATGGGCCATTTTGGAGAATAGATCCACTATTACGAGAATCGTGTTGTAACCACCACAAGGAGGCAGGTCAGTTATAAAGTCCATTGACAAGGTGTGCCAAGGTGCTGGTGGAATGTCCAAAGGTTGAAGTAGGCCGGCTGGCCTTTTCTTTTGACTCTTATTTTGGGCACAGATTCCGCAAGACAACACAAATGACTTTATGGGCCTCATTACACGGATGGCGGTAGGGATTTACCGGTACCGGTAAAATACCGGTACCGGTAAATCCCTACCGCCTTACTACGAGGTCCCTTAGCGGGTTGGTGCTTTAACGCCTGCTTTTTGCAGGCGTTAAAAACCAACCCGCTAAGGGACCTCGGAGCTAATTACGGCACCGCAAAATTGCGGTGCCGTAATTAGCGCCTTCCCCATTCCCATAGAGCCCTATGGGGCAGAAATGGGAATGGGGAAGGGCAATGGCGGAAGGGGGATTTACCGCCCCTCCAACCTTGGAATGGGGCGGTAAATCCCCTTTCCGCCAAGGCGGTGCCGGTATTTTACCGGCATGAGCCATGGCGCTAATAGCGCCATGGCTCACCGCCTACCGTGTAATGAGGCCCTATGTCTTTTCTCCAAGAAGGCCACCAGAAGTGGCGTTTGATCTTTTCTTCTGTTTTCGCGATACCGGGGTGTCCTTCCATTAATGATTCATGATGACGGGTAATGACAAGTTCCTGCAATTCTTTACTTGGCAGAAATAACCGCTCTTGGAAGTAGGGTAAATCATCCTTAACGGTGTAGTGAGGACCCTTTTGACTCCATTCCAGTAAGGCAGAAGAGTCAAAAAGCTGTTTTACTTGAGCTTGGATGTCCTCAATGGTTTGCAATGAAGTCAAGCCCAGAATTCTTTGTTCCGGTATGATTGGCACAGGTTCTAAACTCGAATTGGGTTCTTCCATGCCTATCCGGGATAAGGCATCTGCCTTACCATTCTTGCAGCCAGGGCGATAGGTAATTACAAAATCAAATTCCGCAAAGAATAAAGCCCATCGGAGTTGTCGCGAAGATTGAGCTTTGGCCGTCTTTAAATACTGCAAATTTCTGTGGTCCGTAATTACGGTGATGGTGTGTCTTGCACCGAGAAGATAGTGACGCCAAGCCTTGAAAGCTGATTTAATAGCCAGTAGTTCTTTGTCGGTAATTGCGTAATTGAGTTCAGGTGGAGAGAATTTTCTGGACCAAAAGGCTACAGGGTGTAGTTGGTTAGTTTCTGGGTCTCTTTGCGACAGGACAGCTCCCATGGCCGAACTGGATGCATCGGTTTCCACGATGTAAGGGAGATCTGGGCGCGGGTGCTTCAATACAGGTGCAGAGGTGAATTTGGTTTTCAGGTCCTGAAAGGCTTGTTCAGCCTCAAGAGTCCATTCAAAGTGTTTGTTTTTCTTTAGGAGAGCTTTGATGGGTTGAACAGTTCGAGAAAATTCCGGGATGAACCTTCGATAGAAATTGGCAAAGCCAAGCATGCTTTGCACTCCCTTCACAGAGCTAGGAGATGGCCATTTGAGAATGGCGTCCACTTTCCGCGAGTCCATTCGGATTCCTTGAGGTGTCAGGATGAATCCGAGAAACTCCACTTCTGTGGTATGAAAAACGCATTTTTCGAGCTTGGCAAATAATTTGTGCTGGCGCAATTTCTCAAGAACTGCCCTAACATGGTTTCTGTGATCAGATTCTGAGGAGGAATACACCAGGATGTCGTCAATATAAACAATGACACAAACATCGATAAGTTCCCGAAGAACATCATTCATGAAGTACTGAAAGGCGGCAGGTGCGTTGCACAAACCGAAGGGCATTACTTGATATTCGAAGAGCCCAAATTTGGTGCGGAATGCAGTCTTCCACTCGTCGCCCTCTTTTATACGTACCAGGTGGTAAGCTCCTCGGAGATCTAGCTTGGTGTACACACGAGCATCTTTTACTTGGTCGATAAGCTCAGGTATCAGGGGCAAAGGGTAACGATTCTTAATCGTTATCTGATTTAGGGCGCGGTAGTCAATACAGGCCCTAAGGTCTCCTTCCTTTTTAGGTACGAAGAACAAAGCGGAAGAGACTGGTGACTTTGATGGGCGAATGAAACCATTGGCCAGGTATTGATCCAAATACTGGCACAAATGCAGGTTCTCAGGTTCAGTAAGAGCATAAATCCTACTACAAGGTAGTTGTGCATTGGGTACCAAGTCGATTTGGCAATCGTAAGATCGATGGGGAGGTAAGGTGTTAGCCTGCTCTTTCTGAAAAACGTCTTGGAATTCTTGGTATTCAGATGGTAGCTGTACAGGGGTGGAAGTTACAGAGGCTAGACACATAGCTGGATTCCTTGGGTAACAGGTTGGTTCACAATCAGGAAAAGTTATCTTCTTTGCTCGCCAGTCTATTCTCGGATTATGTGTTTCTAACCAAGGGATTCCAAGAAGTACTTGAAATTGTGGGGCCTTGATCACATCAAACACGATTGCTTCCCGATGTCCGTCCTGACCCACCAGAGTGATTTCAACTGTGGAATGCGTTACAGGCCCTGAGGCTATTTCGGTTCCATCAACTGTAGTAATTACATCTTGGGTTACTTTCGGGCGGAGAGGAAGCTTAATCCTGGAAGCCAATTCACGGTCTATGTAATTTCCAATAGCTCCACTGTCTATGTATGCTTTTATAGCATGCAACTGCTGAGGCTGTTTTGGGTTCACAAGCACCATTGGCATGACAAAATGCGAGGTCAAAGAGTTTGTTTTCAAGCTCGACAAGCGGACCCCTAGGCTTGTCGGGCTAGGTCGTTTCCCGAACCAGGTGTCAATAACTCGTTATCAGTGGCTCCAACCACCTTCTTGGGTGGTTTAACTGGACAACTTTGAAGAAAGTGACCGGAAGTTCCGCAATACAGACAAAGTTGCATTTGTCGCCTTCTCTCTCGTTCCTTCTGCGTTAATGGTCCTTTAACACTGCCAATTTGCATAGGATCGGAAACGTCAGTACTCTTGGAGTTAACGTGGGTCTTGATAGGTACTCTGGTTTCATACTTGACGCGATCTGCTTTTCTATTTTGAAGTCTGTGATCAAGTTGAACCACTAAGTCTATGTAGTCTGCGCAGGCCTGGGGTGGATCTACTATCTGAGCTATAACATCTTTAAGCTCTCCGCGCAGGCCTCGATGAAACAATGTGATCCTTTTATTTTCAGGCCATCCGGTTTCCACAACTAGTCTATTAAAGGTGGCGATATAGGACAGAAGATCCTGATTACCTTGTCGTAAGGATAGCAGTTCGTTGTCAAGGGCCTGTCCCTGCGAGTGTCGAGCGAACAATATTTCCATGCTGGCCTGGAAGCCCTGGAAATCCCGGAGAAGGGGATCATCCTGATTTACCAATGGAATAGACCAATCGACAGCACAGCCACTGAGGTAAGATAGTACAAAGGCAACTTTGGTCTGGTCGTTGGGGAAAGCCCCGGGCCTGCATAAAAAGTGTAAACGGCATTGGTTCATAAAAACGGCATATTTCTTGGGATCCCCCGCAAAACGTTCCGGCGGGGCCAAAGGCATGTGTCCAGGTAGATTGATTTGTACCGGGTTATTCGAACCCATTGTTGTAGAAATATCTCCGGAAACAGGTAAAGGAGTGTGCTCTGCATGGCCCTGCAATAACCTTTTGGCCAGATCATCAGTTCTTTCCTTGGATAGGATTAGTTCCCTTCTGAGAGCATTAGTCTCCTGGCGGGCTGAGTGCACTTCTGCCCGTAATTCCCCTAAAAGATGGGCCAGCTGATCTGTCTCGGAAGTCTCCATAGCGCCCAGGTGGGAAATTGTGGTAAGGCTTCGCGTTCTGTAACGCTCACCTGGTTCCCACGGAGGCGCGGCGTCGAAGGCGCAGAACTCTGAAGATGGACAGGAAGGGCCCCTCTATTCTGGCTTCCCTGGCTCGTTGGATACCCTCCTGTGCGTGAAAAGGGAGTATTACCAACTGTGGAACAATGCTCAAGCCTCCCACTCCCTTCCAACCCTCCACGATACCTCCTCCACGATTCCCCGTGAAGCCTCACCTTAGGGTTTGGAAGGATGAGCTCTCCATCCTGCTTCTGATGCAGGGGCGCGTTGAAACCCAGTTACTTCACTGGATTGAGGATTGATGGGAGTTCAGGTAAGCTTGACTGTTCAGGTAAGGCGCTGTAAAAGTTCTGTTCAAAAGTTCAAGCTTAATAATAATGTTCGTTGTCTAATTGCAGCAAGCGCTAATGCTTATGTCTTTTTCCCCATAGGGGCCGGGGTCCGGAGATGCCAGGAAGCGGCAGGACCCGAAATGCAGTGGGAATAATCCAAAAGGTAAGACTTAAAAGGAAACTGAGCTTTCCTTATTCCCTTTCTCCCTCTCACCTTTCTTCTTGTCTTTTTTCCTCTAGGCGCCGGGGCGTAGCTGAATCCGGAAGATCGGTGCTGAAGATGGAAGCGCCTTGCAAAGGTGAGTAAAATGCAGCGCTGCAGCGATCGAAACGAAATGCCTTTAAAATGATGTCTTCCTTTTCAGGGCCGTTGGAGAAATGACTCCGGGATGCAGATTTAGCAGGTAAGGACTTTTCTTCTCCTATTCTCTTCCTTTCTCCCCTTGCAGGTGTTCCAGGGTGCTGGCAGGCGTGGCTGAAGTCAGGATGCAGGAGCTGACACGGTGAGCGTCCAGCTGCTAGGTGCAGAACAACGCGAAGCATGTGTGGCTGTTCGGGTGGGGTTTAAATAGCCTTGGAAGAAGTTCCTGGTATGTATCCTTCCACCTATCAGGTATGTATCCTTCCCCGACCACACCCGGGTGGTGAAGTAGTCCTACAGGTTAAGTAGTCCCATTCAGGCCTCAAGAGGGCCTGGATGAAGCAGCAAGGTCTGCATCAGGTAAGTGTGCACCCAAGCACTTAAACACATATTCTCTTCTATGAGCCTGGCACCTAAGGCGCCAGGACTGGGGTCCGCTATGAGCCTGGCGCCTAAGGCGCCAGGACTTAGTCCAAAGGGCCCCGACTTGGGCCCGCTGAGACTTCCCTGGGGAAAATGATGTCTGCCTCTGGGGTTGCTGGGCCTGGCCTGGCTCCTTAGAGGTAGGCATCATGACAGTACCCCCCCTCAAGGCCCCTCCCAAGGTCTTTTCCTCCGGGGGTTTTGGTTTGTGCGGGAATCTTCGATGGAATCTTTGAATTAATCGTGGTGCGTGAACATAGTTACTGGGTTCCCAAGATCTTTCCTGAGGTCCATATCCTTTCCAATCAACAAGATAGAAGAGTTTCGACTTAACTATCTTGGAATCTAAAATGTCTTTCACTTCGAATTCTAATTCTCCATCAATTTGGACAGGGCCTGGGGGCTCAGACGGTCTGGTTCCAGGTTGTACTGGTTTTAGAAGAGATGCGTGAAAAACGGGATGAATCCGCATGTTGGATGGTAAATCGAGTTTAAAGGCCACTGGGTTGATAATAGCTTTGATGGGGTAAGGCCCAATGAATCTGGGATTAAAAGTTCGCTGACCCTTGAGGGGTAGATGTTTAGTTGCTAGACATACCTGATCTCCTACTTGGTAAGGAGGAGTTTTACTTCGGTGCAAATCAGCGTTTTCTTTATACTTTTTCTTGGCTTGCTGTAAGTGGGTTGTAGCTTCTTTGAAGGCTTGGGTTATTGTGGAATGTAGGTGATTTACTGCAGGCATCTCCAGGGTCAGAGGTGGATCTAGGTCAGAGGTCTGAGGATGGTGACCATACAGGGTATAAAAAGGAGTCTGTCCGGTTCCAGAATGCACTGAATTGTTGTATGCATATTCTGCAATCCAAAGGATGTCCTTCCAATTCAACTCGGATTGGTGTAACATGCACCGCAGATATTGCTCGAGAGTCTGATTGGTTCTCTCGGTTTGTCCGTCGGTCTGGGGGTGGTGGCTGGTGGATAACCGCACGTCTATTTGTGCTAGTTGGCAACATTTCTTCCAAAAGTGGGAGATAAATTGACTTCCACGGTCTGAGACTAATATGGAAGGGAAACCATGTAACCGCACTATATGTTCCATAAATTCCTTGGCCAAGGTAGAAGCTGACGGCAATCCTTTTAAAGGGATAAAATGGGCCATTTTGGAGAATAGATCCACTATTACGAGAATCGTGTTGTAACCACCACAAGGAGGCAGGTCAGTTATAAAGTCCATTGACAAGGTGTGCCAAGGTGCTGGTGGAATGTCCAAAGGTTGAAGTAGGCCGGCTGGCCTTTTCTTTTGACTCTTATTTTGGGCACAGATTCCGCAAGACAACACAAATGACTTTATGGGCCTCATTACACGGATGGCGGTAGGGATTTACCGGTACCGGTAAAATACCGGTACCGGTAAATCCCTACCGCCTTACTACGAGGTCCCTTAGCGGGTTGGTGCTTTAACGCCTGCTTTTTGCAGGCGTTAAAAACCAACCCGCTAAGGGACCTCGGAGCTAATTACGGCACCGCAAAATTGCGGTGCCGTGATTAGCGCCTTCCCCATTCCCATAGAGCCCTATGGGGCAGAAATGGGAATGGGGAAGGGCAATGGCGGAAGGGGGATTTACCGCCCCTCCAACCTTGGAATG
Source organism: Ambystoma mexicanum (assembly GCF_040938575.1). Classification (NCBI taxonomy): domain Eukaryota; kingdom Metazoa; phylum Chordata; class Amphibia; order Caudata; family Ambystomatidae; genus Ambystoma; species Ambystoma mexicanum. The sequence goes on along the minus strand of NC_090924.1, from coordinate 669,548,020 downwards.
GGGCGGTAAATCCCCTTTCCGCCAAGGCGGTGCCGGTATTTTACCGGCATGAGCCATGGCGCTAATAGCGCCATGGCTCACCGCCTACCGTGTAATGAGGCCCTATGTCTTTTCTCCAAGAAGGCCACCAGAAGTGGCGTTTGATCTTTTCTTCTGTTTTCGCGATACCGGGGTGTCCTTCCATTAATGATTCATGATGACGGGTAATGACAAGTTCCTGCAATTCTTTACTTGGCAGAAATAACCGCTCTTGGAAGTAGGGTAAATCATCCTTAACGGTGTAGTGAGGACCCTTTTGACTCCATTCCAGTAAGGCAGAAGAGTCAAAAAGCTGTTTTACTTGAGCTTGGATGTCCTCAATGGTTTGCAATGAAGTCAAGCCCAGAATTCTTTGTTCCGGTATGATTGGCACAGGTTCTAAACTCGAATTGGGTTCTTCCATGCCTATCCGGGATAAGGCATCTGCCTTACCATTCTTGCAGCCAGGGGGATAGGTAATTACAAAATCAAATTCCGCAAAGAATAAAGCCCATCGGAGTTGTCGCGAAGATTGAGCTTTGGCCGTCTTTAAATACTGCAAATTTCTGTGGTCCGTAATTACGGTGATGGTGTGTCTTGCACCGAGAAGATAGTGACGCCAAGCCTTGAAAGCTGATTTAATAGCCAGTAGTTCTTTGTCGGTAATTGCGTAATTGAGTTCAGGTGGAGAGAATTTTCTGGACCAAAAGGCTACAGGGTGTAGTTGGTTAGTTTCTGGGTCTCTTTGCGACAGGACAGCTCCCATGGCCGAACTGGATGCATCGGTTTCCACGATGTAAGGGAGATCTGGGCGCGGGTGCTTCAATACAGGTGCAGAGGTGAATTAAGTTTTCAGGTCCTGAAAGGCTTGTTCAGCCTCAAGAGTCCATTCAAAGCGTTTGTTTTTCTTTAGGAGAGCTGTGATGGGTTGAACAGTTCGAGAAAATTCCGGGATGAACCTTCGATAGAAATTGGCAAAGCCAAGCATGCTTTGCACTCCCTTCACAGAGCTAGGAGATGGCCATTTGAGAATGGCGTCCACTTTCCGCGAGTCCATTCGGATTCCTTGAGGTGTCAGGATGAATCCGAGAAACTCCACTTCTGTGGTATGAAAAACGCATTTTTCGAGCTTTGCAAATAATTTGTGCTGGCGCAATTTCTCAAGAACTGCCCTAACATGGTTTCTGTGATCAGATTCTGAGGAGGAATACACCAGGATGTCGTCAATATAAACAATGACACAAACATCGATAAGTTCCCGAAGAACATCATTCATGAAGTACTGAAAGGCGGCAGGTGCGTTGCACAAACCGAAGGGCATTACTTGATATTCGAAGAGCCCAAATTTGGTGCGGAATGCAGTCTTCCACTCGTCGCCCTCTTTTATACGTACCAGGTGGTAAGCTCCTCGGAGATCTAGCTTGGTGTACACACGAGCATCTTTTACTTGGTCGATAAGCTCAGGTATCAGGGGCAAAGGGTAACGATTCTTAATCGTTATCTGATTTAGGGCGCGGTAGTCAATACAGGCCCTAAGGTCTCCTTCCTTTTTAGGTACGAAGAACAAAGCGGAAGAGACTGGTGACTTTGATGGGCGAATGAAACCATTGGCCAGTTATTGATCCAAATACTGGCGCAAATGCAGGTTCTCAGGTTCAGTAAGAGCATAAATCCTACTACAAGGTAGTTGTGCATTGGGTACCAAGTCGATTTGGCAATCGTAAGATCGATGGGGAGGTAAGGTGTTAGCCTGCTCTTTCTGAAAAACATCTTGGAATTCTTGGTATTCAGATGGTAGCTGTACAGGGGTGTAAGTTACAGAGGCTAGACCCATAGCTGGATTCCTTGGGTAACAGGTTGGTTCACAATCAGGAAAAGTTATCTTCTTTGCTCGCCAGTCTATTCTCGGATTATGTGTTTCTAACCAAGGGATTCCAAGAAGTACTTGAAATTGTGGGGCCTTGATCACATCAAACACGATTGCTTCCCGATGTCCGTCCTGACCCACCAGAGTGATTTCAACTGTGGAATGCGTTACAGGCCCTGAGGCTATTTCGGTTCCATCAACTGTAGTAATTACATCTTGGGTTACTTTCGGGCGGAGAGGAAGCTTAATCCTGGAAGCCAATTCACGGTCTATGTAATTTCCAATAGCTCCACTGTCTATGTATGCTTTTATAGCATGCAACTGCTGAGGCTGTTTTGGGTTCACAAGCACCATTGGCATGACAAAATGCGAGGTCAAAGAGTTTGTTTTCAAGCTCGACAAGCGGACCCCTACGCTTGTCGGGCTAGGTCGTTTCCCGAACCAGGTGTCAATAACTCGTTATCAGTGGCTCCAACCACCTTCTTGGGTGGTTTAACTGGACAACTTTGAAGAAAGTGACCGGAGGTTCCGCAATACAGACAAAGTTGCATTTGTCGCCTTCTCTCTCGTTCCTTCTGCGTTAATGGTCCTTTAACACTGCCAATTTGCATAGGTTCGGAAACGTCAGTACTCTTGGAGTTAACGTGGGTCTTGATAGGTACTCTGGTTTCATACTTGAGCCGATCTGCTTTTCTATTTTGAAGTCTGTGATCAAGTTGAACCACTAAGTCTATGTAGTCTGCGCAGGCCTGGGGTGGATCTACTATCTGAGCTATAACATCTTTAAGCTCTCCGCGCAGGCCTCGATGAAACAATGTGATCCTTTTATTTTCAGGCCATCCGGTTTCCACAACTAGTCTATTAAAGGTGGTGATATAGGACAAAAGATCCTGATTACCTTGTCGTAAGGATAGCAGTTCGTTGTCAAGGGCCTGTCCCTGCGAGTGTCGAGCGAACAATCTTTCCATGCTGGCCTGGAAGCCCTGGAAATCCCGGAGAAGGGGATCATCCTGATTTACCAATGGAATAGACCAATCGGCAGCACAGCCACTGAGGTAAGATAGTACAAAGGCTACTTTGGTCTGGTCGTTGGGGAAGGCCCCGGGCCTGCATAAAAAGTGTAAACGGCATTGTTTCATAAAAACGGCATATTTCTTGGGATCCCCCGCAAAACGTTCCGGCGGGGCCAAAGGCATGTGTCCAGGTAGATTGATTTGTACCGGGTTATTCGAACCCATTGTTGTAGAAATATCTCCGGAAACAGGTAAAGGAGTGTGCTCTGCCTGGCCCTGCAATAACCTTTTGGCCAGATCATCAGTTCTTTCCTTGGATAGGATTAGTTCCCTTCTGAGAGCATTAGTCTCCTGGCGGGCTGAGTGCACTTCTGCCCGTAATTCCCCTAAAAGATGGGCCAGCTGATCTGTCTCGGAAGTCTCCATAGCACCCAGGTGGGAAATTGTGGTAAGGCTTCGCGTTCTGTAACGCTCACCTGGTTCCCACGGAGGCGCGGCGTCGAAGGCGCAGAACTCTGAAGATGGACAGGAAGGGCCCCTCTATTCTGGCTTCCCTGGCTCGTTGGATACCCTCCTGTGCGTGAAAAGGGAGTATTACCAACTGTGGAACAATGCTCAAGCCTCCCACTCCCTTCCAACCCTCCACGATACCTCCTCCACGATTCCCCGTGAAGCCTCACCTTAGGGTTTGGAAGGATGAGCTCTCCATCCTGCTTCTGATGCAGGGGCGCGTTGAAACCCAGTTACTTCACTGGATTGAGGATTGATGGGAGTTCAGGTAAGCTTGACTGTTCAGGTAAGGCGCTGTAAAAGTTCTGTTCAAATGTTCAAGCTTAATAATAATGTTCGTTTTCTAATTGCAGCAAGCGCTAATGCTTATGTCTTTTTACCCATAGGGGCCGGGGTCCGGAGATGCCAGGAAGCGGCAGGACCCGAAATGCAGTGGGAATAATCCAACAGGTAAGACTTAAAAGGAAACTGAGCTTTCCTTATTCCTTTTCTCCCTCTCACCTTTGTTCTTGTCTTTTTTCCTCTAGGCGCCGGGGCGTAGCTGAATCCGGAAGATCGGTGCTGAAGATGGAAGCGCCTTGCAAAGGTGAGTAAAATGCAGCGCTGCAGCGATCGAAACGAAATGCCTTTAAAATGATGTCTTCCTTTTCAGGGCCGTTGGAGAAATGACTCCGGGATGCAGATTTAGCAGGTAAGGACTTTTCTTCTCCTATTCTCTTCCTTTCTCCCCTTGCAGGTGTTCCAGGGTGCTGGCAGGCGTGGCTGAAGTCAGGATGCAGGAGCTGACACAGTGAGCGTCCAGCTGCTAGGTGCAGAACAACGCGAAGCATGTGTGGCTGTTCGGGTGGGGTTTAAATAGCCTTGGAAGAAGTTCCTGGTATGTATCCTTCCACCTATCAGGTATGTATCCTTCCCCGACCACACCCGGGTGGTGAAGTAGTCCTACAGGTTAAGTAGTCCCATTCAGGCCTCAAGAGGGCCTGGATGAAGCAGCAAGGTCTGCATCAGGTAAGTGTGCACCCAAGCACTTAAACACATATCCTCTTCTATGAGCCTGGCACCTAAGGCGCCAGGACTGGGGTCTGCTATGAGCCTGGCGCCTAAGGCGCCAGGACTGAGTCCAAAGGGCCCCGACTTGGGCCCGCTGAGACTTCCCTGGGGAAAATGATGTCTGCCTCTGGGGTTGCTGGGCCTGGCCTGGCTCCTTAGAGGTAGGCATCATGACAGTACCCCCCCTCAAGGCCCCTCCCAAGGTCTTTTCCTCCGGGGGTTTTGGTTTTTGCGGGAATCTTCGATGGAATCTTTGAATTAATCGTGGTGCGTGAACATAGTTACTGGGTTCCCAAGATCTTTCCTGAGGTCCATATCCTTTCCAATCAACAAGATAGAAGAGTTTCGACTTAACTATCTTGGAATCTAAAATGTCTTTCACTTCGAATTCTAATTCTCCATCAATTTGGACAGGGCCTGGGGGCTCAGACGGTCTGGTTCCAGGTTGTACTGGTTTTAGAAGAGATGCGTGAAAAACGGGATGAATCCGCATGTTGGATGGTAAATCGAGTTTAAAGGCCACTGGGTTGATAATAGCTTTGATGGGGTAAGGCCCAATGAATCTGGGATTAAAAGTTCGCTGACCCTTTAGGGGTAGATGTTTAGTTGCTAGCCATACCTGATCTCCTACTTGGTAAGGAGGAGTTTTACTTCGGTGCAAATCAGCGTTTTCTTTATACTTTTTCTTGGCTTGCTGTAAGTGGGTTGTAGCTTCTTTGAAGGCTTGGGTTATTGTGGAATGTAGGTGATTTACTGCAGGCATCTCCATGGTCAGAGGTGGATCTAGGTCAGAGGTCTGAGGATGGTGACCATACAGGGTATAAAAAGGAGTCTGTCCGGTTCCAGAATGCACTGAATTGTTGTATGCATATTCTGCAATCCAAAGGATGTCCTTCCAATTCAACTCGGATTGGTGTAACATGCACCGCAGATATTGCTCGAGAGTCTGATTGGTTCTCTCGGTTTGTCCGTCGGTCTGGGGGTGGTGGATGGTGGATAAAAACGTACGTCTATTTGTGCTAGTTGGCAACATTTCTTCCAAAAGTGGGAGATAAATTGACTTCCACGGTCTGAGACTAATATGGAAGGGAAACCATGTAACCGCACTATATTTTCCATAAATTCCTTGGCCAAGGTGGAAGCTGACGGCAATCCTTTTAAAGGGATAAAATGGGCCATTTTGGAGAATAGATCCACTATTACGAGAATCGTGTTGTAACCACCACAAGGAGGCAGGTCAGTTATAAAGTCCATTGACAAGGTGTGCCAAGGTGCTGGTGGAATGTCCAAAGGTTGAAGTAGGCCGGCTGGCCTTTTCTTTTGACTCTTATTTTGGGCACAGATTCCGCAAGACAACACAAATGACTTTATGGGCCTCATTACACGGATGGCGGTAGGGATTTACCGGTACCGGTAAAATACCGGTACCGGTAAATCCCTACCGCCTTACTACGAGGTCCCTTAGCGGGTTGGTGCTTTAACGCCTGCTTTTTGCAGGCGTTAAAAACCAACCCGCTAAGGGACCTCGGAGCTAATTACGGCACCGCAAAATTGCGGTGCCGTAATTAGCGCCTTCCCCATTCCCATAGAGCCCTATGGGGCAGAAATGGGAATGGGGAAGGGCAATGGCGGAAGGGGGATTTACCGCCCCTCCAACCTTGGAATGGGGCGGTAAATCCCCTTTCCGCCAAGGCGGTGCCGGTATTTTACCGGCATGAGCCATGGCGCTAATAGCGCCATGGCTCACCGCCTACCGTGTAATGAGGCCCTATGTCTTTTCTCCAAGAAGGCCACCAGAAGTGGCGTTTGATCTTTTCTTCTGTTTTCGCGATACCGGGGTGTCCTTCCATTAATGATTCATGATGACGGGTAATGACAAGTTCCTGCAATTCTTTACTTGGCAGAAATAACCGCTCTTGGAAGTAGGGTAAATCATCCTTAACGGTGTAGTGAGGACCCTTTTGACTCCATTCCAGTAAGGCAGAAGAGTCAAAAAGCTGTTTTACTTGAGCTTGGATGTCCTCAATGGTTTGCAATGAAGTCAACCCCAGAATTCTTTGTTCCGGTATGATTGGCACAGGTTCTAAACTCGAATTGGGTTCTTCCATGCCTATCCGGGATAAGGCATCCGCCTTACCATTCTTGCAGCCAGGGCGATAGGTAATTACAAAATCAAATTCCGCAAAGAATAAAGCCCATCGGAGTTGTCGCGAAGATTGAGCTTTGGCCGTCTTTAAATACTGCAAATTTCTGTGGTCCGTAATTACGGTGATGGTGTGTCTTGCACCGAGAAGATAGTGACGCCAAGCCTTGAAAGCTGATTTAATAGCCAGTAGTTCTTTGTCGGTAATTGCGTAATTGAGTTCAGGTGGAGAGAATTTTCTGGACCAAAAGGCTACAGGGTGTAGTTGGTTAGTTTCTGGGTCTCTTTGCGACAGGACAGCTCCCATGGCCGAACTGGATGCATCGGTTTCCACGATGTAAGGGAGATCTGGGCGCGGGTGCTTCAATACAGGTGCAGAGGGGAATTTGGTTTTCAGGTCCTGAAAGGCTTGTTCAGCCTCAAGAGTCCATTCAAAGCGTTTGTTTTTCTTTAGGAGAGCTGTGATGGGTTGAACAGTTCGAGAAAATTCCGGGATGAACCTTCGATAGAAATTGGCAAAGCCAAGCATGCTTTGCACTCCCTTCACAGAGCTAGGAGATGGCCATTTGAGAATGGCGTCCACTTTCCGCGAGTCCATTCGGATTCCTTGAGGTGTCAGGATGAATCCGAGAAACTCCACTTCTGTGGTATGAAAAACGCATTTTTCGAGCTTGGCAAATAATTTGTGCTGGCGCAATTTCTCAAGAACTGCCCTAACATGGTTTCTGTGATCAGATTCTGAGGAGGAATACACCAGGATGTCGTCAATATAAACAATGACACAAACATCGATAAGTTCCCGAAGAACATCATTCATGAAGTACTGAAAGGCGGCAGGTGCGTTGCACAAACCGAAGGGCATTACTTGATATTCGAAGAGCCCAAATTTGGTGCGGAATGCAGTCTTCCACTCGTCACCCTCTTTTATACGTACCAGGTGGTAAGCTCCTCGGAGATCTAGCTTGGTGTACACACGAGCATCTTTTACTTGGTCGATAAGCTCAGGTATCAGGGGCAAAGGGTAACGATTCTTAATCGTTATCTGATTTAGGGCGCGGTAGTCAATACAGGCCCTAAGGTCTCCTTCCTTTTTAGGTACGAAGAACAAAGCGGAAGAGACTGGTGACTTTGATGGGCGAATGAAACCATTGGCCAGGTATTGATCCAAATACTGGCGCAAATGCAGGTTCTCAGGTTCAGTAAGAGCATAAATCCTACTACAAGGTAGTTTTGAATTGGGTACCAAGTCGATTTGGCAATCGTAAGATCGATGGGGAGGTAAGGTGTTAGCCTGCTCTTTCTGAAAAACGTCTTGGAATTCTTGGTATTCAGATGGTAGCTGTACAGGGGTGGAAGTTACAGAGGCTAGACCCATAGCTGGATTCCTTGGGTAACAGGTTGGTTCACAATCAGGAAAAGTTATCTTCTTTGCTCGCCAGTCTATTCTCGGATTATGTGTTTCTAACCAAGGGATTCCAAGAAGTACTTGAAATTGTGGGGCCTTGATCACATCAAACACGATTGCTTCCCGATGTCCGTCCTGACCCACCAGAGTGATTTCAACTGTGGAATGCGTTACAGGCCCTGAGGCTATTTCGGTTCCATCAACTGTAGTAATTACATCTTGGGTTACTTTCGGGCGGAGAGGAAGCTTAATCCTGGAAGCCAATTCACGGTCTATGTAATTTCCAATAGCTCCACTGTCTATGTATGCTTTTATAGCATGCAACTGCTGAGGCTGTTTTGGGTTCACAAGCACCATTGGCATGACAAAATGCGAGGTCAAAGAGTTTGTTTTCAAGCTCGGCAAGCGGACCCCTACGCTTGTCGGGCTAGGTCGTTTCCCGAACCAGGTGTCAATAACTCGTTATCAGTGGCTCCAACCACCTTCTTGGGTGGTTTAACTGGACAACTTTGAAGAAAGTGACCGGAAGTTCCGCAATACAGACAAAGTTGCATTTGTCGCCTTCTCTCTCGTTCCTTCTGCGTTAATGGTCCTTTAACACTGCCAATTTGCATAGGTTCGGAAACGTCAGTACTCTTGGAGTTAAAGTGGGTCTTGATAGGTACTCTGGTTTCATACTTGAGCCGATCTGCTTTTCTATTTTGAAGTCTGTGATCAAGTTGAACCACTAAGTCTATGTAGTCTGCGCAGGCCTGGGGTGGATCTACTATCTGAGCTATAACATCTTTAAGCACTCCGCGCAGGCCTCGATGAAACAATGTGATCCTTTTATTTTCAGGCCATCCGGTTTCCACAACTAGTCTATTAAAGGTGGCGATATAGGACAAAAGATCCTGATTACCTTGTCGTAAGGATAGCAGTTCGTTGTCAAGGGCCTGTCCCTGCGAGTGTCGAGCGAACAATCTTTCCATGCTGGCCTGGAAGCCCTGGAAATCCCGGAGAAGGGGATCATCCTGATTTACCAATGGAATAGACCAATCGGCAGCACAGCCACTGAGGTAAGATAGTACAAAGGCTACTTTGGTCTGGTCGTTGGGGAAGGCCCCGGGCCTGCATAAAAAGTGTAAACGGCATTGGTTCATAAAAACGGCATATTTCTTGGGATCCCCCGCAAAACGTTCCGGCGGGGCCAAAGGCATGTGTCCAGGTAGATTGATTTGTACCGGGTTATTCAAACCCATTGTTGTAGAAATATCTCCGGAAACGGGTAAAGGAGTGTGCTCTGCCTGGCCCTGCAATAACCTTTTGGCCAGATCATCAGTTCTTTCCTTGGATAGGATTAGTTCCCTTCTGAGAGCATTAGTCTCCTGGCGGGCTGAGTGCACTTCTGCCCGTAATTCCCCTAAAAGATGGGCCAGCTGATCTGTCTCGGAAGTCTCCATAGCGCCCAGGTGGGAAATTGTGGTAAGGCTTCGCGTTCTGTTACGCTCACCTGGTTCCCACGGAGGCGCGGCGTCGAAGGCGCAGAACTCTGAAGATGGACAGGAAGGGCCCCTCCATTCTGGCTTCCCTGGCTCGTTGGATACCCTCCTGTGCGTGAAAAGGGAGTATTACCAACTGTGGAACAATGCTCAAGCCTCCCACTCCCTTCCAACCCTCCACGATACCTCCTCCACGATTTCCTGTGAAGCCTCACCTTAGGGTTTGGAAGGATGAGCTCTCCATCCTGCTTCTGATGCAGGGGCGCGTTGAAACCCAGTTACTTCACTGGATTGAGGATTGATGGGAGTTCAGGTAAGCTTGACTGTTCAGGTAAGGCGCTGTAAAAGTTCTGTTCAAAAGTTCAAGCTTAATAATAATGTTCGTTGTCTAATTGCAGCAAGCGCTAATGCTTATGTCTTTTTCCCCATAGGGGCCGGGGTCCGGAGATGCCAGGAAGCGGCAGGACCCGAAATGCAGTGGGAATAATTCAACAGGTAAGACTTAAAAGGAAACTGAGCTTTCCTTATTCCTTTTCTCCCTCTCACCTTTGTTCTTGTCTTTTTTCCTCTAGGCGCCGGGGCGTAGCTGAATCCGGAAGATCGGTGCTGAAGATGGAAGCGCCTTGCAAAGGTGAGTAAAATGCAGCGCTGCAGCGATCGAAACGAAATGCCTTTAAAATGATGTCTTCCTTTTCAGGGCCGTTGGAGAAATGACTCCGGGATGCAGATTTAGCAGGTAAGGACTTTTCTTCTCCTATTCTCTTCCTTTCTCCCCTTGCAGGTGTTCCAGGGTGCTGGCAGGCGTGGCTGAAGTCAGGATGCAGGAGCTGACACGGTGAGCGTCCAGCTGCTAGGTGCAGAACAACGCGAAGCATGTGTGGCTGTTCGGATGGGGTTTAAATAGCCTTGGAAGAAGTTCCTGGTATGTATCCTTCCACCTATCAGGTATGTATCCTTCCCCGACCACACCCGGGTGGTGAAGTAGTCCTACAGGTTAAGTAGTCCCATTCAGGCCTCAAGAGGGCCTGGATGAAGCAGCAAGGTCTGCATCAGGTAAGTGTGCACCCAAGCACTTAAACACATATCCTCTTCTATGAGCCTGGCACCTAAGGCGCCAGGACTGGGGTCCGCTATGAGCCTGGCGCCTAAGGCGCCAGAACTGAGTCCAAAGGGCCCCGACTTGGGCCCGCTGAGACTTCCCTGGGGAAAATGATGTCTGCCTCTGGGGTTGCTGGGCCTGGCCTGGCTCCTTAGAGGTAGGCATCATGACATATTTCTGGGGTTCCGTGGAGTACTACACGTGAATTGGCTGTGCGGGTCCTCCCAGGTGTTCGCTCCACAACCTCCACGGCCCCTGCAGGCAGCCCACACCACGGGGGACTAGCCTGCACCCCCACTCGTCCCCCTGCACCCCCACCCCCCAGCACTGTGGGGCACCTGCCAGCAGGCCCCCACTCATGTCCAACTCATGTTCCCCTGCACCCCCACCCCCCAGCACTGTGGGGCACTGGCCCGCAGGCCCCCACTCATGTCCAACTCATGTTCCCCTGCACCCCCACCCCCCAGCACTGTGGTGCACCCTCCACCAGGCCCCAACTCATGTTCCCCTGCACCCCCACCCCCCAGCACTGTGGTGCACCCTCCACCAGGCCCCAACTCATGTTCCCCTGCACCCCCACCCCCTAGCACTGTGGTGCACCCTCCACCAGGCCCCAACTCATGTTCCCCTGCACCCCCACCCCACAGCACTGTGGGGCACCTGCCAGCAGGCCCCCACTCATGTCCAACTCATGTTCCCCTGCACCCCCACCCCCCAGCACTGTGGTGCACCCTCCACCAGGCTCCCACTCATGTCTCCCATCACCCCCACCCCCCAGCACTGTGGTGCACCCTCCACCAGGCCCCAACTCATGTTCCCCTGCACCCCCACCCCCCAGCACTTTGGTGCACCCTCCACCAGGCCCCAACTCATGTTCCCCTGCACCCCCACCCCCAGCACTGTGGGGCACCTGCCAGCAGGCCCCCACTCATGTCCAACTCATGTTCCCCTGCACCCCCACCCCCCAGAACTGTGGTGCACCCTACACCAGGCCCCAACTCATGTTCCCCTGCACCCCCACCCCCCAGCACTGTGGTGCACCCTCCACCAGGCTCCCACTCATGTTCCCCTGCACCCCCACCCCCCAGCACTGTGGTGCACCCTCCACCAGGCCCCAACTCATGTTCCCCTGCACCCCCACCCCCCAGCACTGTGGTGCACCCTTCACCAGGCTCCCACTCATGTCTCCCATCACCCCCATCCCCCAGCACTGTGGTGCACCCTCCACCAGGCCCCAACTCATGTTCCCCTGCACCCCCACCCCCCAGCACTGTGGGGCACCTGCCAGCAGGCCCCCACTCATGTCCAACTCATGTTCCCCTGCACCCCCACCCCAGCACTGTGGTGCACCCCCCACCAGGCTCCTATTCATGTCTCCCATCACCCCCACCCCCCAGCACTGTGGTGCACCCTCCACCAGGCCCCAACTCATGTTCCCCTGCACCCCCACCCCCCAGCACTGTGGGGCACCTGCCAGCAGGCCCCCACTCATGTCCAACTCATGTTCCCCTGCACCCCCACCCCCCAGCACTGTGGTGCACCCTCCACCAGGCCCCAACTCATGTTCCCCAGCCAACATGTCATCACAATCTAGATCCCTGGTCCCTATGGTCAGCCTCCAAATGCAAAACACCCACCCGAGTATTGCATCCACCCACTTAGAAATGGCAATAACATGATAGAACACCAATTGCAAGTTTGGAAACGAACACATGTCCCTCACATACACCCAATGGGTGTCAGTGAATCTCAAACCCCATATCATGATATGCATGAAACCAATGAGATGATACTACACATTGAAGTTTGATAAAAAAAATATGTATTAAAGGAAACATAAATTGAATCAAAAATAAACAAACAGAAATGGGAATGTAAAAAAATAAAAAGAAGCATGTCCGTGAAAAAATGCAAAACCAAAAATCATAATCCAAAGGAATGGTGTCCAAAGTCACAGTCCACAAAAGAAAATTCAATGGAAAATTATAATTGAAAGCCATTGCTCCATGGGTAAATTGTAAAATAAAAAGAAAATCCAACAGTGAACTATGTACAGATGAACAAGCCAGGGTCCATGATCCCAACAAAAGAAATGAAACCTATCTAACAACACTACCTAATAAAAAAAAACTATATACAAAAATGTGCCCATTGTCCAAAAGGTCCAAAAAAAATGCAAAAACAAAGGAAACCTAACACTAACTACAGAACTATGTACAAGGGCAGCGGGCTAGTCCGACGGCTCACTTTTGGATGTCCCGGGCCAGGGCCTCATCGAACTCCTGCTCAATGTCCCGGAGGCGGTCCTCCTCCATGGCACCGAGGGTCCGCAAGGCCGTCGACGTGTCCACCTCCAACCCCCTGCGGATTGCCTCGAGGCACTCGGCCCGCCTCAGGGCCCTCCGCATGGAGTTCTCCGCCCTGACCATCGTGAGCCGTGCCTCTTCCGCCCGCTGCCGCTCCGCATCTATGGCGTGGCCCAACCGCTGCCACACAGAAGACACTTTCTGTCCTGGGTCCTCCTGCCCTCCGGCCGATGCCTGCCCCTCCGATGTCGAAGGCCCCGAGCCTTCATGGCTCCCACCACGTTGATGCTGCTGCTGTGCCTCTGCCCGTGCACTGCCTTCTGCTGCCTGCACATCCTCTGCTGGTTGGGGTGCAGTCGTTGATGTGGCCACCCCTGCTGGACGTCTGACTCCCGACTGTGGCAGGGATGCCTCCTCCACCAGCCTGGCCGCACCGTCAGAGGCAGCTCCACAGGGCACCCAGGTGACTGATGGGTGGGAAGATGGCACGGAGGACGACTGGCGCATAGGGGGTTCAGTTGAGGAGGGGGTCGCAGCAAGCCCCATCAAACGGAGGAATCCGGCCTGGGTGACCTGTCCCAGTAGGCCGACGCGGTCAACGAGCCATTCGAGATGACGTGCAGTCTCCTCATGAAAAGACTGCAGGTCACCTCGCATGGCCCGTTGGCGCAACGCCACACCAGTCAGGACAGGCTCAACCCGGACAGCCACGTCCACAGGCAGAGGAAGGCCAGTTGTCGTGAGCTCATCCCCTGCCTGAAAACGGGTCTGGACGTAGGCATCCCTGCTGGTGCAAGATGATGCAGGGACAGGATCAGGGACAGGATTGCACACAGGCACCTCCGCGGCGGCCTGTGCTGCCTCCTGTCCCTGGTCCTGCACTGCACCACTAGCACCAGTGGAATCCCCACCTCCAGACCCCGTCTCTGTTGCTTGCACAGCCTCCTCCTTCACCAAACCCCCCACCAACCTGGATGACTCCGTGCCATCTTCCCCCGTTGGGCCCTGTGGGGTCCCAGCTGCCCCTTCTGCTGCCGAGGAGTCCAACTCCAACCTCCGCCTCTTGGACCTCCCCCCGGCAGCTGCAGCCTGGGACGCGGCACCGGACTCCTCACTCCCCGACGAGATCACAACCTGGGAGGGGAGCCGGGCCTTGCGTCTCCGGCTGGCGGTGGGATCCCCGCCGCTGTGCTCCACAGCACCTTCTCCGCCCTCTTCACCAGTTGACGCTGCAGACAGGAAGAAATAAAACACAGGCATCAGGGCACTGTACAATGGACACATACACACATGACAGTTGTACATGAGTGGCATTGGCAAACCTCAGACATGCCATCACAATCCCCAACACACATGTCATTTCAACTCGCACACATGAGCCATACCACAGCCATATCGCAACTGCCCGCACCATCCATACACATACAACAGCATGAGCAGGCAAAGCTGAGCCAGACATCACATGCAACACAGGAATTGCACTACACATGCACACACACCACCACACTTGCATGCATGTGTACACCTCTGCCAAGTGTCGCAGTGTTCAGATGGGCATCCATGTCACATCTGCCAATCAGGCTTCCACATCCCGCTGTCACATGCATCCATGTTGCATCACTGTTGCACCCTTGTCAAATACACACAAATGCACATGTACACAGTGCTGATACATGCAGCTGAAAACAACATACATGCGTGACATCACGAACATGTCTACTTACATACACATTCATCCAAACATGTGTGCCCACACAACTGCATTTGGCATGCAAGCCTACACACACAAGCACCATCCATGTCTCACACATTACAGCCCTCGCATGTGTTAGCCTCACGGCCCTGTACACCCCCACCCATACTCGACCCCATACAAACAGATGTGCAACCTGCACACTACTGAAATATCACCACACGCACAGCTCACAATCAGGATGCATGTACACTTACCGCTCGACTCCAGACGGGTCTGCCTCTCAAGGACCTGGACGTGGAGCGCTGGGGATATGCGTTCCAGGACCCTCATCTGATCTTCCGACAAGTGGCCCCGATGCCGCTTAGCATCCGCTGCCTTCAAGAGGCGCGGGGCCTTGTTCAGGGTCCTGGACCTGAAGTCCTCCCAGCGCTTCTTGAAATGTTGGAAGTCGCGGACTGCCACCCCCTCCGCGTTGATGGCAGTCACGATGTCAGTCCAGATCCGAGTCCGTCCTTCCTTGTCGGCGCGCACACTTCCGAAGAGGGCATCATACTGCCCCAGGACTTGCTCCACCAGGACACCAACTTCCCTGGCACTAAAGCTGGTGCCCCTCTGCCTCTCTGGCCGGGGGTTGTCAGTGGTGCCAGATGTTGCAGTGCCCGACATGACAACCCCAGAGGCAGGAGTGGGTTGGCAACTGGGTCCTGGGGCTGGGCTGTGGAGCAATGGAATCCCAGTCGGGAGTCTTCGGTTCCAGCAGGGGTTGTCACAGCAACAGCACCCCTGGCTGATGTGCAGGCAGCAAATGGCATCCATTAGAGGGCACCCAGCTGCCACTGACACAAGTCAGACATTTGGTCGTCCCTCCACCTGCCACTCCCTTGGCTCAATCCACCGAACCCACTGGCCATACTGGTCAGGGCGGCATTAGCCAGCCAGGGTCTGCGCCACAGTCCAAGAGGTGGAAGGTTGCACCTGCAGCACAGGCTGGGACCCCACACACAGCCACGACCTCCTGCACGTCGAGGAAAAACCCTTTCTGCAAGCAGGAACTGGACTTCCTCGTGGACTACGTGCGGGGCCACAGCCGTGACATGCTAGTGGGTGCCAATATTCAGACTACGGCTGCCCAACGTGACACCCACTGGAAGCATGTTGCGGAATATGTCAGTTCATTCGGCCATGAGGTGCACACGGCGCAAGAGTGAAAAAAGCGTTGGAATGACATCAAACGCAGCACTAAGGCTAAGCGTGCCTCTAATTACAACTTGACTCTGGTGACTGGCGGTGGGCCTGAACCAGAGGAGGAAGTGCTCACTCCGCATGAGGCACTCGTTTCAGAGTTCATACCACCTGAATTGGTCGAAGGAGTGGGAGAGATGCTGGACTTTGATGCCCAGTCCAGTGAGTGTTGATGCGTGTTTGTTGAGGACGTGTGTGTTTCACTTGTGGGATGTGTTGTGCATGATTGCCACTACATGTGACGTGTACATGGTTCGGATGTGCAAGTAATGCAATGCTTCCGTCATGCATGTCTCCTCTGCCTGCATGCAGGGACTCCATGTAGGCATGCTCCCTTGCCCCTCCTCCGCCACTCTGCACCCCAGTTCCACCTTTGCACTGGTGTTCTTCAATCTTGCCAATGTGTACTTTCTTGTTCATACGTCCTGTGTAGATGCTAACTTCCAGCGTAGAATCTGCCAGACATATGCCGTGTGGTACAGCCTTAGTACTTGATGCAGGGTATCTCACTTGTACTGTGCATAGGTCAGATGTCCCGCAGGGACTTGAGTGCCCATTCATGCTCCATGTGCATTGCACGCATGCCCCTATGTGTCCTTGACTGGATGATCACTGTAATACAAGTCCTTGGTTACATACATTTCCTGCCATCTCATCAGCCTTCCCATGTCAACTGTGCACACATGTTTAGGGTCTGACAATCTGTGTGGCTCACAGGCCTCAGCCTGTTCAATGGCCAATGACTCTGTCCAACTGTTGTTGTGTCTTCTTCACACATGGGCGGCATCCAGAGTTTTCATCATGTGTCCTGCTTACTGTCCCAGCATCATTTGCAGTGTTGTCACTTGAATCACATTAAGCTGTTGATGCCAGTCAACACTGCCTGTCAATACACAGGTGTATGGCCAGCCTTTTGATACCATGCTAGGCATCCCTGCTTTGGTACTGGAGTGGAGGGGTGCTTGGCTTCTAGATATGGTACACATTGAATGCACAATGCACGTGATGTCTGAATTTGACATTGCACTGCCTTCACATTTCCTGGCACACACCATGGAGTCCTTCTACATGTAGCTAGTGAGGGGTGTACACATTTTCTGCACTGCATAGACCCACTTCCATGGAAACTGCCAAATTTCAATAGGTCTGATCACAGAAGCAATTCAAAGTTGACCCAGCTTGTGTGCCAGGTTATATGTTGTGTGTCACATGTCTGCCTGATGCGTTTGCTGTCGTGTGTGTGTGTGTTGTGTGCTTCTGACATGTGTAGTGACCTTTTTTCTCTCTATTTGTCAGGTGATGACGCAATGGAGGCGGAGGATGGTGTTGTCATGCCAGACACAGGGTTGTTACCACTACATCAACCCGGCACTAGTGGTAGGCCACGAAAACCCCCAAGTGCTACAGTCCGTCTTGTCTCTGGCTGCCTATGAGTCCAGCCTTGATGACGACTCTGACGTCCATGTTGAGTTGGATGAGCATCAAATCCATGTGTCAGGGGTGAGTGATTCTGATGTGGACACTCCTCTGTCTGCGACACCTGCACTGAGGGATCAGACAGTCTTGGTTCCTCTGCCTGTGGTGGATCGGGACGCAGGGTCACCCTCCACACCAGTCACTGATGTGCCTGGGACATCACGTCAACGGGGGCATGTAGTCGTGCAGCCGCGGGCGGTGCCAATACAGCGAGGACCCCCGGTCCTTGGGTCCCGCAGGGGTCAAGCCCGGCAACGCGGTCGCCGCGCGCAACCGCAGTATACTGAGTGGGAGCAAGACATGACTGCCAATTCAGAACGGCAGGGGGCAGCAATGGAGAACATCGCTGAGAGCATGGAGCGTGTGGCCCGATCTGTGCTCCCCCCTGCTAGGCAGGTGCTTCTCCAGCAGCAGGCGGCACGGTCCACGGCCCGCTCGCTCAGGCTGGGCATGGCGGCCTCAGACAGGGCACGCCAGGCTGAAATGTCGTCTCTGCGTCAAGCAATTGCTGCTCACGCAGAGGCACACATGGATGCCCTGAGGGAGGAGTATGCTTCCCTCAAATCCACTCTGGGTGTCCTTATGATGTCCCAGAGGCAGCGGGCAGAGGAGAGGTTTGCACAGCTTGAGCGTACCATCTCGGCTGAGCTACAGGCTTGCCGGGAGGTGCAGCGGTTGTCCAGCCAGGCCCTGCAGGAGGAACTCCGTGTTACACGTGCTACCTTGCAAGAGGAAGCACGTGTATCACGTGAGGTTCTGCATGCAGACCTACGTCACATCGCCACACAGAACCAGGCTCACCCGTCCGGCAGACTTGCTGACGACGAGGGGGAAGCTGCGGCTAGGCGTGGCCAGGCTACTGTGCCAGGTCCTCCTTTACAGGTTGAGCCAGACTCAGACGACCATCTATCTCCCACATAGGTCGGGCTGTGCAGGCGTTGAGCCCATGGAGGTTTTTTTTTTGGCTCAGCATCATTGCATGTGGATGTTGAGCAGCACCATGTACCTCCCCCCTCCTGGGTGCCTTCCCTCCCCCCGGGTCGTATGTGGCCATTTTTGATTTTTCTTTTAGTTTAGTTAGTTAAGTTTCTGTTTGATAGTTAGTTTAATTAGGTAATGTAGGTTTTCCATAGTTAGTGTAAGTAGTTAATATAGTTTAAAATTGCTTGTCTATTGTGCTTTCATGTGACGGTGCGGTGCTTTGTGGCTTTTGAAGGCATCCACTGTCTGTTCCAGCTGGGCCCTTCAGGCTTGTCTTGTGTATGTGTTTGCTGCTTGGGGTCCTTAACTCACATATGCCACTCCTGCCTACTTATCCATGGGCTCGCAAGGATGGTTCGGTGTCACAACCTTTTACACAAGGGCTTTGGACTGTCATATCTGTGGCATGTCTGGTGCTGTGTGACTTGTGTTTACACCCCTAGTGGGGATGATTTTGGTGTTATCGTCCACTGTTCAGTTTTTGCTAGATGGGGTGTTTCATGATTAATGTGTACATTCATTGCTCTGCATTGTGTAGTATATTTCTTATCTTTACTGTACACATGCTTGTTGTAATTCATGCTGTAGATAGTGTTCCACACTTTGGATGTGAAAGACGGACTGATGGTGTGATTTATGATGTGACTCTCTGACATGGTCAAGTAATGAGATGCCTGAAGAGACACACACAGATGACTTTGAAGCATTAATCATGTGTTTCATGCCCTTTCTGCAGGGGGATGAACCTCCAGAGCACCTTTGCCAGCAGACATGGCCCATTGGACAACGGAATTCTGGACACGTTTGTTCGTGCCCACATGCACATGTGTGCACAAGCAGAAGCACAGGGATTGCAGACCTACATCCTAGAACTGCTGACGTGTTCCAAGGAACTCCAGGCAAGGTGAGCAGCACAGGGGGGCCACAACACAGCAAAGCTTGCACCAGGCGAGTTGCACATGCAGGCTTAGTCACAGCACTGAGGGTGAGCTTGGACAAATATTGGTGTTGAAGCACACAATGCAGCTCAGATGTGTTGGTGGACTGATGGCTGTTGATTGTAAGGTTGTCTGGGACACCTGCAGGGGAAGTGGCACATACCCTCCGGTACACCAAGGTCCATCGAGGCACTTGTATCAACCATGTAGCCTTCTGAGACATGGAAAGGGGCAGCTCACAGGGACATACAGCAAAGGACATACTCGGGTGCAGTGCATTTAATTTCCATGTACATTATGATAAATGCACTGCCAACTTTGTTTCGGTCATGGTGGTACACAACTTCTCTGAAGTCATGGCTTGCTATATGGGTATGTCTGCTTACCCAGGGAACATTGCATGTTGTGTGAATTGTGACACATTGGTGTTCCATTTGCCACGCACCCACCGGCGGCTGACTTACTGCATTGACTGTGTATGACCCATCACAGGGGTAATGTTATATATGGGTACGAAGCATCTACACCAGATTGTCTGTTTGTAGAGTAGTTTGTTGCTATGGGGCATGTTTGGTGGTGTGTTTTTGTGTAATTGGCACGTACAGGTTGTTGACTGTGGCTCTCTTTGCAGCATTGCAGTGCTCCTGTAACCGGACCTGAGAGTGCGCAGGCAGGAGGCCAGCACTCAAAACCAGAGCTAAGTGTCTTGTTGTTTTTCTTTCAAACTGCTCTGCATAGGCTTGCTGGGGGGTGCACTAATGCATGGATGAATGTGTAATTCAATTTGGTATGTTTTTTTCCCCCTAATCACCCGGAATCCTATGCAATTTTGAACCCTGTACCCTCTACCCGGTGTTCCTGCTTCCCGTACCTATCCAAGCAACGTTCCCTAACCCTCTTTCCCCGCTGGGGTTGCGGATGCCTGTGTAAGCCCCAAACTTACAGGCGCCAAAACCCTAGAGTGGGTGGTTGGTTCGTGCCACTCCTAAGCCTGGACTACAGAAGGCCATGACAATGATGTCCAAGTTTGTTTGGATTGTGTATGTGTTCATGCAGGTAGTACATTTTCGTGCATTCCCTACTTTCATGTGTCATTCCTCCTCCCCTCTCCTGCCACTCATTCCAGTTATCCAGTGTGCCAACACCTGTCCCGACTGCATATTCCTGACCCTCCTTCCCCACCAGGGTCTCAGGGGCCTGTGTGAGTTTGACCTTGCAGGCACCCTGGACACGGTGGGGGTGGTTGTTTCATGACACTCCCGCGCCTGTACACGGGACCTGTGACAGTACACATCCGTTCATGGTGCATCATTCTATGTTATGTACCACACATGGTTCACATCCTGTTGTGACATTGTTTTACTGTGCTACCTTGGTTGTTGCATCATTGTGGTAGTACTTGGCCTTTGTGAGGTACTGCTACGTCAAGTCATCTACTGGAGGGTGCTCTGGTTCGTTTTTATGCCTTGGATTTTGGGATTTTGGAAATGAGTGTGGATTCTGAGGGTGCAGGCACGTTTTTGCACACAAGGTGGGAGATGGTGATGAAGGGGAAAGGTGATCCTGTGGCCAGGTGGAATTGAGGGTTGAAGGCTCCATGACCCAGGTGCAGTTGTTCAGTGGCTCATGGTCATTTGTGAGGGAGGGGGGGGGGTTGTTGTTGATAGTTGCCTTGCCCTGCAGTGTGATGGGAACCCTGACATTGTAATGGTGGTATCCTATGTACATGTTGTGTTCTGCTGATCAATGCCTGTTCATGTGTTCTGTTTACCTTTCAGGTGCGAGGGGATAGTTGTGATTTGACATGCTGGGGTGTACACATGGTGAATGTTCACATGTGATGTGTAGAGAACACTGATGGTCACTTGATTGCACATGCATATGTTGAGTGCATGTCCTTGCTGACCCACACACTTGCACTCTGATGCACTACATGTACTACCACCCTTGCATATCCACGTGTACACTGTTTGCCTTCTGGTGCCCACTGTGTCCCTGCAGCACTTATTCTGTGACCAATTATGGATCCTGTACATGCCTAATTTGCTTTTTGATGTGGTCTGTCACTTAGATGTGATGCTCAGGGTGTGCATCACACACAATGGCTGTTCACTGTGCTGTGCGCTGAGCAGTGTGTTGCAGGAGTAGGACACAGCACACAGAAGCTGCAGTGTTGATTTTGCAATGCACAATGTGCATGTAGACAGGCATTCATTGTTATGTTACGTCTACAACTCTTGTAATGCATTTGGAAATGACTTATTTTGGGTGGGAGGTTGTTGGTCAGTCATTTCATCTGATTCCAGGTCAGGCATCATTGTCTGATGCCACTGTACATTTTGGACATGGCAATGTGTACCTTATTGTTACTGTGTTGGTGTATGGGTATTGCTTGCCATGTCATGTTGTGGTTTGGGAGGGTTTGAGTGACATAACAGTGATGGCCATGGCCTGTTTGCAGGTGTGTGTGATTCACACCTTGCATGTCAGGGTCATCCGCTTCTCAAAGCAATTAGCTGGGGGTAGATCTCTCTCCGCGGCAGGGCCCTCCCTCTGGAATAGCCTTCCTGCCTCACTGGAACTGGAGGAGAACCATCTCCGGTTCGGGAAGCACCTCAAGACCTTCCTCTTTGCTTCTGCTTTCTCTCAGCCTCTCCCTTGCTAAATTCTTCACTGGAACTGCACTGGATCTGCAACTGGGCCACTCTCACCGACCTCGGTCCCTGGCCCAGCCACTCTCCACTTGCACTGCCTCCCTGGCAACCCCTGCACTGCGGTACTGTCTCTCTATCCCTACAGTCCCCCTTCCCAGCACTTGTATGCACTTACCTTTGCAGATGCCACCAGCTGGCCTATGTATTTGTTTTTTGGTCTACTTACCCTGTACTGCACTCCCCCCCCTCCCCTTCCCCTTGCACTTTTCCCTTCCCCCTACCCCTGCACTTGCACAATCTAAATGACACCTGGCCTAGTAGCACCGTTGTCTGTCTTCCCTTGTTCCCCCCTCCCTGCCTCATCGCACCTTTAAATACTTGTGTATAGGCCATATCATGTCATGTCATATGTGTGCCTTTTGGTCACACAGGATAGCTTGTGTTTAAGTAGCTAGGGATGCAGACAATGTGGCACTTTCATGGCAACTATCTCAGGGTGGTAGGGTTGTGACAGTTGACTGTCTCTTTTTCATCATCGATTGTCACCTGGTATGTGCCAGGCCTGTGTGCACTCCGCAGGGGTGGGAGTTTAGGTGAAAAATGTGGCCACAAGCTGGGTCCGGGCTTCCTCGCCACGCGCCCTGTCCCCTCCCATGGGCAGCGCCTGTGCCTGTGGTTGGGGATGTGGGGGCACCACCATGTCCACCGGGACGCCCTGCTGTGTTGCAACATTGTGCAGGAGACATGCTGCCACAATGTTCCTGCACACTACTGGTGGTGCATAGAGTAGCTGCCCGCCAGAGCGGTCAAGGGAGCGGAAACGTGACTTGAGCACTCCGAATGTGCGCTCCACTATGGCCCTGGTTGCAATATGGGCGGCGTTGTATCTTACCTGGGGTGGTGTGGTGGGGTTCCGGATTGGCGTCATCATGTGGATGCTCAGAGGGTAGGCACTGTCCCCTGGGGAGGTGTAAATGGTTGTGATTATTATGGTTTGTTTATTTGTGTGTGTGTGTGTGTGTGACATGCATGCATGTGCAAGGGCATTTGTACTCACCTAGGAGCCATGTGTCGCCATGCTGCCCAGCTTCCAGGGCCCGGCTCAGGGCGGACATTCTGTATATGAAACTGTCATGGGTGGAGCCAGGGTAGTTTGCATAGACAGAGGTGATGATTCCCTTTGCATCGCATACCACCTGTACATTGATGGAATGCCAGTGCTTGCGGTTTCGGTAGATGTGCTCAGTGGCCCTAGGTGGACGTAGGGCCACATGGGTGCAATCTATGGCACTGAGCACTTTGGGGAAGTGTGCCACCCTGAAGAAATCCAGGACAACGGCCTGCCTTTCTGTGGGTGTTCTGGGCATGGATATGTGCCTGCGAACTGAGGAGCGCGCTGTCATGATTGCCAGTACCTGGTGTAGGCAGCGTGACTGCGTGGCCTGTGAGACCCCCCACACTATGGCAGTAGTCCGCTGAAATGACCCAGTGGCCAAAAAATGCAGGACATTGAGCAGCTTCTCCAAGGGGCTCAATGCTTGGGAGCAAAGGGTGGGGGATGTAAGGTCATCTTCCCACTCCCTGACCAGGTCTAGGATGATGTGGGGTGGAAACCTATACCTGCCATAGACCTGGTCGTCAGGCATCCCAAAAAGGCTTGTCCATGGTGCGAAAATGCGTGCCCTGGCTATTCTCCTCCTCCTGCGGTGTCCCACGATCAGTGCTGCGACAAATGGGGCATTCATCGTAGCTGTATATACGTGTTTGTTGTTTGCGCGCACTTTTATACTGTGCGTGGGGACGCTTCCGCCTGCCTTTGTGTGGCGGACGCATTGACGCCTGTGTGCGTCTTTTGCCGTGCGCGGGTTTCCCATATTCGAATCCATGAATACGGGTTTTTCGCGTGCGTGTGGGCGTTCCGTGTAGTTCCCTGCAGTACTTCCCCAGTTACGCCTTCTTTTTCATGCGTTATTCCCCATTCCGCGTGTTACGCCCACTGTTCCGCCCACTTTGGTTGTGTGCGCCGCGATATGTGCGCTTTTGCTGTGCGCGTAGCGCACGCCGTGTATGCCTGCGTGCGCCATGGCTGGATTGGGCGCACGGACAGCGGGAAACACGCGCAGCGTCTTCCTTGAATCGCACTCATGCGCGTGCGCTGCGTTTCTCGCGCTTGCGCTACCTTGTGCCTGCTTGCGCTGGGATTTTTGGCGCACGTTTGCTCCATGAATCGACCCCATAATCGTGAGTACCGAACGCCAATAATTCTGCAGCTTGCGCCAAATAGTGAGATGCATTTGTGTACTACGAAGCACTCAAAATTCTCCATTTGCTGTGTGCTTCATCAAAGCAAAGCCTGTATATCTTTGCCCATCGTTTTGATCGATTCTCGAAGAACCGTCAATGAAGACAATTTCTCCTTCTGCCAATGCAATTTTTTTCACGCTGGGGATATCATCATAGAATTCTTCATAATTCGCACAGTCATGTATTGGCTCTCCTTCAGTGACTGGCTCGGCTATGAACATAGCTGGGTTCACTATTTTGCATCAGACTATTTTAATCAAAGGATTTGATATGATCACTTCATAAGCAGAAACTCTCTGCAATGTCATTCTGCCTTTTGGTTTCTCTAGAATAGTAAGTAGTGAGTGCTCGACGTACAATGTCATTGAGCATCCCATTACAATGGTAGTAGCCTTCCCGATGGCGAACGCTGCGGCAGCTAAACTTTGTTCGCACGGGAAATGGCCCCTAATCACTGGGTCCAGATTCGCACTATAATATGCCAGGGGCTTGTGCCCCAATGTGGTTCTTTGTGTGAGCACTGCCGTCATAACGCTGCCATTCGTGTCTGTGAGCAGGTAGAATTCCTCTGCATAGTTGGGAATCCCTAGAACTGGTGCTGTGCAAATGGCTCTTTTGAGTTCAGCAAATCCTTCCGCCATGGTCTCAGACCATTCAATCTTTTCTTTCGTCACTTGTGCTTTCTTTAGAGCCTGAAGCAAAGGCTTGGTGTATGAGCTGTAGTCGAAAACCCATGCTCTGACATAATTGCAGAGGCCTAAAAAACTCTGCATCTGCTTTACTGTGTATGGCTTGGCTGCGTTCAGTATGGCTTCAAGCTCTTTCTGGGGTAAGTCTTTTCCCCTCGTGAGAGATCAGCTGACCTATGTATAGCACTTCTTGTTGACAATATTGTAACTTCTCTTTGTCAACCTTATATCCTTTCTCAGCCAGTATAGTCATAAGCTGAACAGAATTGTGTCTGCATTGCTCCTCTGTTGTGCTGCAAAATAACATGCCATCCATATATTGTAAGACAACACTTTCTAATGCAATATTGCTTAGGTCCATCTGCAGGAGTCTGTTGAAAATAGAAGGAGACTCTCAGTACCCCTGGGGTAGCCTCAGGCTTTTCAGACGCATCTGTCTGAATGTAAATGACGTCAGATCTTGTGAGTCTTTGTGCAATGGGATTGAGACAAATGTATTTATCAAGTCGTGAAATATTTTGCCTCAACAGGTATATTACATAGGATTGTAGCCGGGTTCGGGACTAAAGGGATCTCGGCCTCAACAATATCATTTATCGGCCTCAGATCTTGAACTAACCTCCAAGACCCTCCCTTGGATTTTTTGACAGAGTAGTATTGCATGATGACTCTTACATCACTAAGATGCCCTGCCCCATCATAGCCAAAATTGTCTTAAAAATGTCTTCATCTGCCTCCCTAGACATGGGATATTGTCGTGCTTTTGGAAGAATTGCTCCTGGCTTCAGTTTGATTTTCACTTCTCCGACTCCTTTCAATAAGCCTACGTCATAGGGGCCTGTGGTCCATACTGAGACAGGCGCCTGGGCCATGTCGTTCTCACAATATTCAGGACGTTTCTGTGCCAACATCATTCTCTGAGGCACTTCTCTTTTGATCATTTTCACCCAAAAAGTGAGATTCACCTCAACTGCTCTTTCTCACCATATGCTTGCTCGTCAAACAGATCATCATCAGTGACGTCAGTCAATATGTACCCTTCTTCAATGGCGATTACTGTGCACCATTGTCAGCCTTCATCGTCATACCCATCAATCAAAGCCATTTTCCCTCGTATTGCAGCTGTGTGTATATCACTAAGGGAAATACTTGTCCCTTTTCCTCGTGCATAGGTATCCTTGGCCTGAAGAGAAATTCATCTGGTATCCTCATTGTTTTCTCAGCAAGGCCTGGCAGCCCTGCCATTAGCACACATACTGCATACGTGAATATTTCGGGATCTAATGGTACAGCCCTCATAGCTGTGTGTCCTGCGTATGCTCTAATCATTTCGCATACGTTCATTAATGCATTCCTGGAGTTGAGCATACTATGCCCTCCTCCGTGAACAAGATTGTCATGTTTAACTTTGTCATTAGATCTCGAACAAAAATGTTTACTGGGGTTTTTCGCAATTATAACAAAGGTACATTCATATCACATTCTCCTATAGAGACTGGAAGTGTGTTTGTAAAAGGAACACGACTTGTAGCTCCTGTGAAACTCTGAGTATTTATAGCATCACCGGACAAGGAAAATTTACCTTCATGTATACACGAACTGTGTTGCTCCTGTGTCAACTAGGAAGGAATATTCTTTATCCCCTAAAACGACATTTACCCTTGGTTCCTGGTGAGGGTCTGGTGTCACTGATAGGATAGAACACATCAGGGTTCCGGGTGAGCTGTCCTAGTCCATATATCATTTTGTCCCACCTTGTGCGAATGGACTTCCCCCATCGCCAGTGTTACTCATCATTCCAGTGTTTGCAGCCTGTCCTGCACTTACTGTCTGTGACAGTTACATAGGCGACTGTTGAGACTGTCCTTGTGGAAAACTCATTGTGTTCTGAGGTTGCAAGTTCTGCAGTGCTCCTGGCGCTTGCTGTTGCACCGTGTGATTCTGTGCAACTCCATTTTCCCCCTGCTGTAAAAACACAGGTGGATTCACCATACCTGCTCCTGTTCCTTGGCCGTTTTGCATCATGGCTTGACTTCTGCATTTGCGTGCTAGATGCCCTGTCATTCCACACAACCAACCTACTGGTGGTGGTCTGATCATTTGCCCATTGGACATATCCTGGTTGCCATTTTGCATATTTTGAAAACCTCCTTGATTACACTGAAAACCTCCCTGATTACTCTGCCATCCTCTCCCTCTAAATCCTCTTCCCCTTGGGTAAAACCCAGTATTGCCCTGATTATTCTGCTGTGGATTATTGGCTTGTTGCATGTTCGATCTGTCTGTGCTAGTTATCATTGCTCCTTCAAGGGCATATTTCGACAATTTCTTTTGCACTAATTTTGCCTCTTCACCCTTTCGTGCAGCCTCTTTTTTGCGATTCTTTTCTAGGAGCCTGCAATAATGTGCTATGGTCAGCTGTATTTACGACCACGGTTTGGCCTCGATTCCTACCAATTTCTTGAGCTGTTTCTGTACCGACTCTGACAACCCTTGGCACAATATATGGTAGAACACGGGTATAGATTTCCGCCAAGATTCCTGACTCTCGAGTTCCCACGCGACTTGAAAATTCTGGATGTAAATCAACGGGTCCTCTGACTCCTTCATTTTATGTGTCATTATTGCTCCCATGTCGGAAGTATCTGGATATAGCAATTGTAATGCTTTCCATACTGCGGCTCTGCAATTGTTAAATGGAGCTCCGTCATGGGCGGTATTAACTGTGGTCACACCAGGGTAACCTGCCCATGCCTACACATCGTCTGCTCTATCACCAAGTATGGTGATTAAGAGACCTTTAATATCCCCTATAGCTAACGTGTTCCTTCCTGTCATTTTTTCTAGCTCGTGTATTCATTTTCCGGCTCCCGATGTCAGCATTGGAAGCTTATTTTTCAGGTTTTCCCGATCCATGTGTGGCCATGGAATATACTATGGTCTTGCTCCTCCTTTCTTGAGCAACGGAAATTGGGACGCATAGCCCTCTCTCTCTTCTCTCATTGTTCTCCTGTCTATTGCAGGAGTAATATTCCCCTATCGCCGCCTACCTGGCAATGTCCTTAGTCGGCTCACATAGGGTGGTGGAGACACCCCCCTCTGACCGTGAGATACTTCTTCTCGTCGGTCTGACTGCGTGGCTGACTCTGATGCCCTGAGTGCAGACCCACTAGAATCTAACCATCTTATCCCTTTCCTTCCTGGGAACCGCTTTTCGCGTCTCCTTTCTTCCTCCTTTTCCACCTGTTCCTCTCTTTCGGTATTAGACATTGTCTACCCCCAATTTGTGCAACTTCTTGCGTCCTCTTTGTTCCTACTTATTTCCAACCTATCTAGGGACAGTTCTCTGTTCCCACTACTTCGGGAGACGTCCTCAGCATCGAACAGCTGAGTGCTCTCCAGTAGCTCCTATTCCCCCTTCTTTTGGGGTACTTGTTCTAGCCCCATTTCATCATATATTCTATCAATCGTCTCTCCGATGCTTCTGGTGTCGAACTCATCCTCGATATTTGCCCTAGATGTGCCTGGTACTGAATCATACTCAGGAAATAACTCTTCTATGTCTTCCCAGTCTACTACTGGCTCAGGTTTTTTAACTTCCCTTTCCAAATATTCAAGATCGCGTGCTCTCTGTCTTTGCTTACGTTCTACATTGTCATTGAATTCTCTGCGCTTCCTCACCTCATCCCTTTGTCTCTTTATTCTTTTCTCCCATATACTTTGTTCTTCCTCTATCCTTCGCTGCTCCTGTCTGTCTTGATCATTGGCTGCTTTCTGTTTACGATTGTGTTGTCTTCCTTGCTCTTCACGATATAACTGTTCTCGTCTCTGTCTTTTTTCCTTATTCTTTCGTCTCTCAATCCTTTTTCTTTTTCCTTCTCCTTTCTCTGTACATCATCTAGCTTCTCTTTTTGTTTCACGTCATCAATGCCTTTGCCATTGAGTTTCAATAAAATCTGACCTCCTATCCATTTGTTTTGTGTGAGTGCTATCACATCAGTTCTATCCTCATTGCCGTTCCATCTTTTGCCTTCTCTCTCCATGTCGAGAGATGTACTTGCTTGTGTCTTGTTTCTTCTCTCATTCTAGCATCTCTCCTTGTCCATCAGGACTTTGGAGGCGATATCTCTATCTCTATCTTTGTCTAGATTTTTGTCACTGCTTTGCAAAGGTGACTCATATGCCGGGGTGCTATACCCCATGGCTGCTTTAAATTCTCTTAGTGGGTATAACCCTTTGTCCTTACTGTCTTCAATTGTTGTTTCAGACGGGCAGGTAGCGTGGAAGGTGTCTCACCCCCTCTGTGCATACATTAAGTATCAAATCTACTGGTGGCTCCTCCTCCTTACCCTGCTGGTACATTTTCCACAACTCTAGACTAGATAGGCGTTTGTCTTACTTTTTGCCCATCTATGTGGCGTGTAAATATGTCATCATCTGTTGCAGGACTGTTTTAAACAAGGATCCACCCTGCGGCCAAGGCACAAACATCTTGTTTGTGGTGCCTTTAACCCATTCTGCACTGTATTTATTTAGCTTAGGTGCATGTTTTGGCAACTGCTTGCACAGGTGTACTAATGGAGTCATATCTTCCATATTTAACTTTGTTCACTTTCTCTGTATACAACATTTGTTAATGTCTCTTATCACTTAAACAATTCTAACAATATGAGCGAGCACCAATCGTCGCAAGCTCCAAGCCCGTTTTTCTCCACAAAAATGTTATATCTCCTTTTTAATCAAAAAACATCAATTCGTACACTACAATATGTCAGTTACTTAATCGCATACATTTTATGTTAGTTTCTCGAAGGAAAAATTTTGACCTATGACGTCACAACAAATAACACATCAGACAGACGTTAACAGACTAGACGAACTCCAGCTGGTTACACAGACCTGTGCCTCTAAACATTACCCCGACATGGAGTTTAAACCCATCACTTTCACAGGGCATCTTTTAACGCTGTGGTGACCTATTTGTTCCTCTTAATTTAGGACTCTGGATTAAAGTTTCTTCTAGCCGCCATATTAAAGCATAGGAATTTAGGCGAATCCTCTCTCTTCTCGGGTGTCCCCCCGGTATCTTCACTCTTCTCGGGTGTCCTCCTCGGTATCCTCTTTTACTACTTTTAGTCACCCTTTAAGTCACTATTTCCTTCCCAATGTATATATATACATATCCTACTCTACTTCTGACTATATTTTGTTTTCCCGCCTCCCTCTGTTACCTTTTGCCTTACCGGTTCTAAGGTATATACTTTTTGCCAAAGCATTTAGTCTTTTTCACTCACCATTCGCATGTTTCCTCTCTGGATGCTTGGGATCACCGCCTCCGGCACCGCCTCTCCTGTCGTTCCCCCGCTCAGATACCCATAGGAGTGGGAAGGGGTTATGTAGGTAACATGGGTCCCTTCAGACCTCGTTCTGCAGATTCTATTTTTATTCTACCACTGTCTACAGGGAGCTTCACGGTCTACTCAGCCAGATGGCAAAGGACTTGTGATATTACTGAGGACCTAGAGTTACTTTATATTGACGGTCAATGGGTGTCTTATTCTAATCGATAACCATCAATCTCTGCTACCAAGTGTGTTCTGAAACCCCCAACCAGCCCATAGAGTCAGGGTTTGCCCAGAAGCACTTTAAGACAAGATAGCTACACCCGTGAGATGGATGGGGTGCAGATTAATACTCCAACCCCAAATCAATAATGGCAACTTGACAGTTTGGCAAATTGAGTCCGTTTAATGACAAGTACAAAAAACGGGGAGTTATTAACATCAGCAGTGGCGCGATCTTCCTTCTCGCTTCAACTCCAACGAACTTCATCAAAATCAGAACATTTTTACTGACAACTCTGTTAGATGACTCCAATCAAGCAGTCCCACTAAGTCAGTGCCTTGTCTGGGATTGCTCAAGGGAAGCCCTTATTTATATATTTTCATGACAAGTTATAATCTGGATGATGAACCCTTGTATCACGCCCCTCTCTTAGAATCCCCCTGAACCCACTGAGCCAAGAAGTAGGTTTGTTTTGCAAATTAAAAAGGTTTATTTGAAAAGTTAAGCAATAGATATATATCACACTTTTATAATAAATTAATAATTGATATCACACTTGTGAATATGAGCAGTAATCAGCAATGGGTAATCCTACATTAGCACAGTTCTTGTGACTTATGACTAGGAACAGGGGAATAAGGTATCAGAGAATGCTTTATGGTTTCAAGGAGATGCAAAGATGAATAAAAGGCAGTACAGAAATAAACTTTATATGATTTCAGCAAAAGATAATGTGATCACTTTTTCTTTGACAATTCACTCCCCCCCCCTATGCAATGTAAGGAGATGGAAGTAACACACACAATTCTCAGGAATACACACACATGCAATACAAAGTTCCAGTTCCCCCCAGCAAGCTTAGAGGAAAACAGGTATGATTTTAAACACAGGCAAAATCGTTTTAAATGTGGTGGCAATGAGGTGAAAAATATACTCAAATTGCTTTTAATTCCCTATAGGAGGTTCAGGGTGAGTGAGAGATACTTTAAATCAGTTCAGGCCAGCCCTATCAATGATTCAGGGAAGGTTACCAAGTTGAAAACAGAATACCGTGATGGAAGCAAACGATAAATGTTTTCACACGTGGCTGGAATGAAGCAAAATGTCAAATCGCGGCAATTTAGTCACGTGCGTCGAGCGCAATTACAAAGGCACTATAAGGATTAGCAAGTCGGTTTTGGACTCGTTGGAAAGATTAGAATCTCAGCTTTAATATAAAAGTTAAATTCCGTTCCTAGGACAAACGGTTCCGGGGATACGGACGATTTCGTGAAGGTAGATTCTCAAAATTAAATTTTAAAGTTCACAAGGACAGATGACAGTTTTGCAGCTTTGAATCAAAAGAAGGGACACAATTTCTATGATGCAGTTCTCAATAGGTTAAAATAGTTTGAATTAGATTATATTAAACTAAGAGATTGGGTTTTGCACAGTTCTGGCTGAGTACTCACACTACATTTTGGACAGGAATGCGACTTCGTCACGGATCGGGTCAGGATTGGCTGCGGTTCTCTCGCCACTGGGTACTGGTTCTGCGCACAGCGATTTGGGTCAGCTCTGAGCGATCTGGTCTGGGTCTGGTCTCTCTGGATCTCTGGTCTCTCTGGATAATTCTGCCTTCTGGGTCTGCTACCGGTTCTGGCAAAAGTTCTTGGCAAAGAATTCAAACAGCTCGCCCGGCTGTGAATAGTTTGGTTAGGTTTTGAGGCCTGCTGAAGAGAACTCAGCTTGTGGGTTAGGCCTTTGCTTTGAGTTCTGGAGTCAGAGTTCTAAGTTCTGGTCTCTGTCTTGCTGGAGTCAGTCCGGATCTCTGGATGTGAAGTCGTCTGTCAGCGTGCTGCGCAAGGAAATGGAAATTGAAAGTCCCTACCTGTCCTGCACAGTCTCCTTTTATGTGTTTAGAAAGTGGGTGGGTCGGCTCATTCTGCATGCCCAACCCTCTAAACTTATCATTGGCCGGTTCCTCCTCTCTCCCTTGATTGGGGGAACTGGGTTGTGAGTCAGAGTGATGAGGTAGGTTTATGGTCAGAGGATCCTCCCCTTGTCAAATTGCACACAAATCTATTTCTGATCCAAATACATATTTATCTATGTACCATTTTTATAATATTATATGTCCAGTTAACATATTTTCTGTAGAACCAAACCATCCAAACCCTGTCTTTGTAAGATGTTGTGTCCACTATGAGCACTATGGGGGCTAGAATGGGAATGGGGATGGGTTCCCTGAATGGGGAAATAACGGGTCCTCCAAGGTTGGAATGGCCCGGTAATTCCCCATTCAGGGAACCTGGACACGGTATGCGGTAAGGGGGTAGCCATGGCGCTAATAGCACCATGGCTACCTTCAACCTCGTAATGACTCCCTATATCTGTATATGGTAACAGAGTGAGGTGATTGGGTAAACACTGTCAGGTGGGTCAGCTAAGCCTTACCTTCAAAATGGCTACTATGGACATCACTAAAAGTACAATGTCCCATTGGTTCTACTAACTATAGGACCCTAGATTACTCGGTCCATTGTGATTGGGTTAGCACCAATCCCATGCATACTTTTCCACTTTGCTTAGAAGCATGCAGAATGGTCGGCCTGGTGCGGGGTGCTCCTTAGTTCCCCCAGCATTCCTCCAATTATTGTTACAATCAATCATCACTTTTGTAGCCATGTGTCAATTATTTCACTGTGGTTGGCCTCGAGACTGCATCTTCTGTCTGGAAAAGTTCTGATATCTTCGACTGGCCTGCTGCCATGCATAGGTGTGAGCTCTCGCTTCTTCTTGCTCGGCTGGTCACGTGATTCAGACACCGTGAATTTGCCTCTTCTCCACATAATTTGTGATTTTGATTTTCTTTTCACCCACCACCTGCCTTTGTCTTCTTATCTTGACCTTTCATAGCCAGGATATTCTGTTCTTAGTTTCAATTAATTGTAGCTACTTTTCATCTCTTCCACTCATACGACCTAGGCTTTTCTGGCACAAGGTGCCTCTGCTGAGTCTCATGCTCATGGCATAAGTTTCCGACATTTGACATCATTACTTCACTTTGGATTAAGGGAGTCACTTATTCATGGTGTTTCGCCTCTTTACGTCATTCTCTGGTCATCATTTCTTCTACATGTGAGTCCGTCCGGGTTCTCATGACATCACCATTCATCTTCCATTAAGACCCTTTTGGGTTCTTCATGGACTGTACTTAGGCGATCTTCATTTCGTCTCATTTGTTGATATGGCTTTCTCAATGGGTACCTTACTGTTCATGGTTTCCTTGGTACTGGTACTTCAAAAGGTGCTGTTCTTCTGACAGGTACTGTACAGAGCTCCACTGCGGCTCTCTGCTGGTTTATTTGCTCATTGTACATCACATATTTCGGTGTGAACGTTCCTGGTACTTCAAAATGGATGGTTGGAGTACAGGCTGTATTAGAAGCTGGGTGAGTGCTTTTGATTTATTTGATATACATCGAGAAACATGACACAGGTGAAGAACACTAGCTTTGTGGATGTGATTGAGACAGTAATAGAGTGTATCTTCTTACATGTTAGACTTCATCACTGCAAAGTGTGACCCAGTAGAGGTTAGTTCCAATCTGATTACTATCTGAACAATTCATTGAATATTGGTAAAGATGGACGTGGGTTAACCTTGAATTACTACATATTTTAGGTTAACAGATGAAAATAGGAGTTAAGATTTAAGTCAGTGAAAGACAACTCAAAACCCTGAAGGTGGATATTGTGATGTAGCCAAAACACATCAGCAATTAGCAGTTTACCGTATAAAAAGTGGCTGCATGAACTGTCAATGTGAAAATATTTGACACTTTCTTTTTTTAATCAGAAAATATGAATTGTCAAACTTTGTATTACAAATTAATTAATGCCCAGTGGTTGGGGCTGATGACAACCACTATCTCTTACATAGTTGGTCTGTGAGTTCTACCACTAGCTCGGCAGCCCAATCGTCCCGCACACTGGTGAGCTGCGGTGTGGCAGTCGTTGGAAGGAGTTTGTATAATGATGATACCACCCCGCGGGCCTCACCCGAGTTGGCGATCGATATAGGAAATCCCTGGGGAGTCGGGGGGTTCATTGGGGAACTCGGGCCACGTGTCGCGGAATGCAGCGCGAATTCTGTAGTATTGTAGTAGTACCAGCAGTGATCCCGAGTGGCCTGGTTTCCAAGTCTGTGGTGTTATGAATAGCCCATCCGGGTAGAAGTCAGTTAGGGCTAGGTAACCCAGGGACCGCCAGTGTCGTGCCAAGGCTATGTCGTTTGTGGGTTCCAGCCCAGGGAACTGCCAGGCGGGGAGCCACTTGTAGTATGGGCGTTCTTCAACGCCTGCAGCAAATATCCGCCTCCATGCCAATATGGTGGTTTGGACCAGGTCTATGGGTGAGTCCGGTACATATTGTCAGTGTAAAATTAAGGACATTATATTGTGCCAGAGGCAGCACGGGTTTCTAGCTTGACATGCAGGCGAGGGGGGGGCCCAGGGTACCAGTAGGTGGCGAACTGTGCCTGCGCTGCGATCCAGTACTGCATCAAATCGTAGAGAAGAGTCATGGCAACCCATTTTTTGCGCACTGCTCCAGAATGCCACAGGAACTGCACGCACAGCTTGAGTGAATTTGCAAAGTTACTTCTTGCCAGGCCATATGGGGACATTCGTGAATGTGTACTGCAGTTTGGGGAGCAAAATCATTTTTATCAGTGATAGTCTCCCCGCCAGTGACAACGGGAGAGAGCGCCAGCGTGCTATCTTAGCCTCCACTAATTCCGCCGCGGCCGGGTAATTGCTGGTTAAGAGAGCTTCTTTGGTCAGGGACACCTGAATTCCCATATATTTGATCCCGTCGGGGGACCAATGGAGCGGGTACTCCGTGGCAGGTTGAATCGTGGAGCCCGTGAGGGGGAAGAGTTCGGATTTGGTATAATTGATGGTGAAGCCTGAGTATGTGCCAATACGAGTGATGCCATGCAGAATGGGGTCAAGGTGAAGGTCTGGGTCTCTGACAAACAATAGTACGTTATCAGCATATAGTGAAATAATTTTGGGGGTACCCTGTAGTCATATCCCTTTGCGTGAGTGGCGCTCCCTGACAAAGTCTGCCATAGGCTCAATGGCCAGTGCGAACAGGATCGGGGAGAACGGGCATCCCTGGCGGGTGCCTCTGAAGAGAGGGAACAAGGCGGACGTTTGAGAATTGACACGGACCCTGGAAACCAGAGAGGTGTACAGCAGTTTGATGTATGCAATCACCCTAGGCCCAATGCCCATGGTCTCCAGGACCAGCCACATGTACTTCCAGGACACCATATCAAAGGCCTTCTGGGCATCTAGGGTGACCGCGACTGCACTCACATCTTGATTGATACGAGCCATAACATTAAGAAGCCTCCTGATATTATGTGACGTGGATCTCCCGGGTACGAAACCTGACTGGTCATCGTGCACCATGTATGGCATAACAGGTAGGAAGCGGTTGGCGATCACTTTGGCAAAGATTTTGGTATCCAAGTTCATGAGTGAAATGGGCCTGTACGATCCACACTCATCGCTGGACTTACCAGGCCTGAGCAGGACTGTGATAACGGCCTTGTGCAATAAGGGGGGAAGGGAACCCAACTGGAGTGACTCATTCCACACCACGAGCAGTTCGGGGGCCAGTATAGCCACATGCTCCTGATAGAATTCTGCAGTTAGCCCGTCGGGGCCCGGCACCTTTCCTTTTGGGAGACTAGAGATAGCTTCCACTATTTCATCTAATGTAACAGGGGAATCTAGTTGGTCTCTCTTCGCTGGGGAGACTATAGTGGTGGGGATCTGTTCTAGGAGCTCCCGCATCTGGAATTCACTGTGTTCGGGGGGCTGAGAGTATAGTTCAGAGTAGAAGCCTGTAAAGACCTCGAGGATATGCTGATCGGACCACTGTATTGTCCCGTGACCATCCTTAACACAGGTAATTTGGGAGTGGCCCCACTCCCCCCTCGCCAAAGCGGCCAACGTTTTCCTGGGTCTGTCCCCCTCACCGTATTTCTGTGCAGCCTGTGGCTGGCTGAAATACTGTACTTCCCTATTGGCCTGCTCATTGAAAGTCTTGAGCTCCTCACTAATCTGGGAGAGGACACCAGGGTCAACAGAGGCTGGATGGGCTCGTTCCAGGTCCCGTAGTTTGGTTTCGGTGCGAGACAGAGTGGCTCTAATGGTTTTGAGGACTCCCGACTCCCTAGAGATGGACGCTCCCCTAATGAAGGCTTTGAAGGCCTCCCAGCGGACCCCCAGGGAGGTGGCCTGTGGCAAATTATGCTCAAAGTAGGACTGAATGTCAGCAAGGATGTCCGCCCTGAACACAATGTCCTGCAGTGCGGCCGATTTGAAGCGCCATGTGTTGATGGTGGGAGCCGGAATTCCCAGTTCTAGGGATATCAAAATCGGTGAGTGGTCAGACAGTGTGTGTGCAAGTATACGTGGTTCCACCACCCTGCCAGCATAGGGCCGGATACTAGGAACAGATCGATCCTGTAAGAACTGTTGTGCACTGTTGAATAGTAGGTGAACTCCCTCGCTTGCGGATGTAATGCCCTCCATGCATCATGAATGTCGAGTATCGCGCAGTGGGTCAGAAGTCTACGCACTGCACCTGGCAGGGGTCTGGAGGCTGTGCTAGTCCTATCCATCATGGTATCAAGGATGAAGTTCATGTCCCCACCCCAGATGATCTGCACCCCCACGTACCCTAGTAATATGGATACCACCCGATCAACAAATTTGGGAGAATCAACATTAGGGCCATAGGTACTCACCAACAAATAGTCCCTGTTGGCAATGGCGCACTACAACACAACGTATCTCCCCTCAGGGTCTGTGTAACTCTTGTGGAGCACAAACTTAAGTGACTTATGGATCAATGTCAATACTCCTCTGGCACGAGTGGAATATGAGGTGAAATATCTGTGAGGCCCCCAGGTTGGCGCTATACTTTTAGTCAGTGGGCCCGTGGAATGTGTCTCCTGCAGGAGCAGAATTTTGCAGCCGTGCCTGCTGGCATATGCCATAATCTTGCGACCCTTGTTGTAATTACTTAGGCCCCGCACATTCCAGGACATTATTGTTACCGGCATTTTAATAATCTAAATAACACACACATAAACAAAGAGCCCACGGGGTGCATTTCATGCATAGACAGTATTTGCGCCCATGACTTTTGACATATGCCATACCCTCTGGAGCCCTAACACGGTTGCCCAATCTCCTAGAGTTTCTGACCATTGCAGTTATAGGCATCACAGAAGTCTAATGTACATCCCACCACTGCTGGCGCAATCCAGATGCGAAATTGAGCCATCCCCAATGTGGGTGCCCCAATGTGATGCGGCCTGCCAATCCGCCTCTGCCTTTTACTGTAACATTTCTCCAATCCCAACAGTACCCCCCCCCAACCTCACTGCCCACCCCCAACTTGCAGTGTGGATCCCCCTCCCCCCAATGCAGGTGAAACAAAAGACATTGCGGGACATCATCCAACGGGGATGTGCCCCCGCCATGGCCCAACCGGGGCCAGTCATCAATACCACCCAACCAAACATTGATGTTGCCATTGCAGAGGGGTGCGCTGTTGCCGTGAGGACGGCCGCTGAAGCATCATGTAGGACAGAGGAAGCTGTCCGGTGCAGGTTCTGCGGTGAACGGATCTTGTGTCAGGTCCCAGGGTCCACCGGCCATTGAAAGCAGGATGGGAACTAGGGAACACCAGGTGGTCATGGTCAGTTCCATGCTCCAAGACGCACAGAGATCAGTGTCCAAAGTACCAGCGGTGAACCTGAGGCCTGATGCCTGTAGATGGGGCCAAGCATGTTGAGCTTGCAGTACATTATTGCTAGTTACACATTCACGTCAGTGAGGAAACAGGGGATTTGCTAGATAGGTTGATTAGGCCGCATTAGAGCGCGATACATTAGATCTGTCTCTGTCGGCGTGTCCACCAGCTGGGTCATGGAGAGGAATGTGTGCCTTAATGAATTTCACCGCCTCGTCAGGCACAGTAAAGAAATATAATTTGCCATTGTGTGTGATTTTGAGTCGTTCAGGGAACAGGATGGCGTATGGAACATTTCGCTCCCTGAGCAGTTTCTTTACCCCGAGGAATTGGCGTCTCTCCTGCTGTACAGCTATCGAAAAGTCTGGGAAAATCCTGATGGTATTGGCCTCAAGTCGTAGGTCACCCTTTTCCCTTGCCAGGTGGAGAATATGGTCTCTGTCGCGGTAGTTGAGAATTCTGGCGATGATGGGCCTTGGAATATCGCCTGGTTTGGCGCGCGGTGAGTGGGCCCGATGGGCACGCTCCACTGTAAAGTAGGGTGAAAGGGCCGGATTGCCGAGGAGATCTTTGAGCAATGCGCTTCAATGGCGTCTTCCATACGCCCTTTCAGGGTGTTTTCGGGGACCCCGATAATTCGCAGGTTATTTCTCCGAGAGCGCGATTCCAAGTCATCACACTTAGCTTTCACACTTTTCATGTCACGTGATAAGGAAGTGACTGGGTCTTGCAAAGCTCGAATGTCATCCCCGTTTGTCGAGATCCTGCTCTCAGCGTTGGTGATCCTGGTGGCCGCCTGGTCCACTCGCGTTTTCAGGGAGGCCACATTGGCATTAACGTCATCCAGTTTCTCATGGAATGAGGCAAAGTTTTTAGCCATAGTTTCCATGAGTATAGTAAGGTCAGGGCGGCTGTGCAGGGATGAGGGTCCAACTCTGGGTCCTCCTGCAGGGATGATGTGTGGGCGGATTCCGTCCGCGGGACAGATTTGGTGAATTTGTCCATGGCTCCCCCTTTCGAGTTCCCTCTGTATTTGTTAGGCATTGTGGCGTAATTTCCGATAGGGCACAGCTCACAGTAGGAGCTAGTAGAGCAGGGCGGAAGTGCTGGGCTCAGAGCAAAGGTAGGTGGCAGACGCTGCGCACAAGGCAGTGGCATGTGCAAATTGTGGCAGCCGTGAGGACAAGGAGGCTGTAGCAGGGTGGAGAGCGTGAAGCTATTTAGGGGCCAGATGGGGAAGGCTGATAACCCATAACGGAGTAGTTCTTCTGGTGGAGAGATGCCGCAGTTACTGTGTGAGTATTCACTCCTCAATCAGAGGACTCTATGCGTGCACTGTTTATTAGAGTGCCTTCAGAGGGGTGGGGGGGAGTGGTGAGGGCCAAATACTCAGCTAGTCCAGAGGTCCCCCAAATTCCAAGTCTCTCGTGCAAGGGGGGAATCCTAGGATGAGATGATGAAGGCCAGCCCCAAGGAGCCACGAGTGCCCCAGCTCGGGCCCCCCTGCTCCTCACCTAGATGTCAATATCCAGATCGTGGGCCGCAGATCTCAGGCAGGTGGCCAGCCTCCTGCCCAGCCACCCCACGGCACTGTGATGGGAGCGCTGAGCGCTATCGTGAGGGAGAGAAGTGGGGGCGTGCCCCAGCACAGGCCCCCCGGCGGCTGCCTACGTGATGGTGCACCTCTGGGAGCTGCGGCTGCCGCAGATGGCCAAGTCCCCCTGCGGGGGGATGTAGGGTGAGTGCTAGGGTGCTGTCAAGAGGGCGAGGGGTGGGGGCATGCTACGGCGCACGCCCCCCGCAGTGGCCGCCCGCACGGATGCGCTCCAGAGGGAGGGCGGCCGCAGCCAATGACAGAGTCACACTCCCCCGGGGGGCACAAGGCGAACGGCCCAGCGCCGGCACGCCGATGAGCAGTGGGGGCACGCTCCGGCGCAGGCCCCCGCAGCGGCCGCCCGTGCAACAGCACACTCTAGGGGGGGTGGCCGCAGGCGATGGTAGAGGTACCCCCCCCGGGGATACGGTGCAGGCGGTGAGCTGGCAGCCCCCTGATGGTGGTCGGGGCCCACGGGCACCGCGCCCGACAACGACCGCTCGCCTCAGCGAGATCCGACCAGAAGGAGGTGCTGGGAGCCGGACGTGCACGAAGGCCCCGGCGGCAGACCGCAAGCCGGCCGAGTTGCTTAGTTCGTCAGCTTCCCGTGACCGATTTGGGCCGGGATTTCTTTGGGGCATGCAGGAAAGTTGGGCAAGCAGATCCACGACGTGTTGGGCTGCAAGATCATGAAACACTGCAGTTGACGGCAGATTCCGGCCGGAGCCCCACAGAGCTCAAGGACTAGGCAGCCATCTTGGGCTGCTCAACAGTGCCACCCCCGAAAATAATTATTTTAAAGTATATTATTAAAAAAATCACAGAAAGTACTGATCCCAAATGATGTGTCATGTGTGGGCGGATGCCATTGAGTGGTGAGCCCACAAAATTAATGACATCTTTTCTGCATCTGGGCATGGCAGGAAGAAGTGTAACACTAACTAGTGTCCAGCGATTTGGCTGAGAGCAAACGTTGTCATCCCATAAATCACCTCTATTGTTGTAAAGGTTGTGTCTATTAAATTGGAACACCTAATTGGGTTGGAATGTTGTGTGGAAACAATAGACCCGTTTACAAAAAATGATTTTTTTGATTTGATAACAAAATCTTTCACAATCATAATCGTTTAAAAGAAAAGAAAAAAAAGAAAGATCCCGAAATTGCTAAATCACTAACTGCATTTACAATCCCCTAAAACATAATTATCCACAACAGATATAATATAAATACTGTCTATACATAGTAAAAATCTCCTTAAATATCATCTAAAAATCTCAATGTTGCTAAATTCACCGATAGTTGGGAACCACTCAATAATTCTGACCACCAATCTTCGGGAGACATACTACAATATTCCAATAATATCACAGCAAAATGTTTGTGTCTTAAGTTTGTTAGACTTATATAATCAACGAGTAAATGCTACAAGTTTCTCACTACATTTTTTTGATTGCTCACAGAATCTACAAATTCGTTGATCTCTAGAGATTCTTGTGTGGGCTCCTAAAATCTAATTCGTTGGAAATAAATGTAAACGTAATCTTAAAAATGTAGTCCTCCATATTGCATTTGTGAATATTATGAGGTATTTTGGTACACAATTAAGCATTTTTACTTCATTATTAAAATTATAACATACCTTATACTGTCTTATATCTGTACATGTTTCGGATCTTTAAACCATAATTTCTTTTTTAGCTTTAGTGGGATCTCCACTAAGGTATTCACATCTGTGTTCAACTCCTGTAGGATATGCATTGAACTTGCCAACCAGTCCATTAACAATTTATCCTTGTGTTGCAGCAATGCTCCATATAGCAAATAATACAGAGATCCCTCCACAACTACTAGACACTTGCACAAAACATATACAATTTTCCACTTTATCATTGCCTTCATCATTGCTTTATCAATGCTTAACGCGAATCGTACTATCTTGATCTGTACTCCATTAAGAAGGAATTAGAGCTTCTTCCAAAAAAAATACCTTCCAAACAGTCCCAAATATCAGATGCTGGTCCGATTAGTGTTTCACTTCCATAAACCAATGTAAGAACAACCTAATTTATAGGAGAGTATCACTGTTAGAAACAAAAGTGTTTTGAGCTTTTTATTCAGCATGAACGCCATTTCCAATGCACGGTCTGCGTATTGATGGATTAAAAAAAATCACAAAGCAACCTGACCTGCAAAGAAAACCGAGCTCTGCGAGGAACACCCACAGCAAGCCCCCACACAAAGCAAAAACATAGACCAACTGTTCCGCAAACCTACATTTTCACCTCTGATCCAACATCCTGCACCCCGGCGACACTGCGTGAGGTCCCCATAAGTAAAGGCTGCACCCCAGCTAAACTGTACGAGGTCCTCATAAGTAAAGGCTGCACCCCAGCTAAACTGCCAACATCCCCATAAGTAAAGCTGAACCCCTGCGACTCTGCAAAAGGTCACACAGTAAAGGCTTCATCCCTGTGATTCTGCGTGAGCTCCCAAGTAAGTAAAGGCTGCACCCCAGCGAAACTCTGTGAGGTCCCCCATAAGGAAAGCCTGCATCCTTGGGAAACTATGAACTGTCTCCCAACTCATCCAAACTGCTGACATATACCCCTAATGCACAGCAGCCCCCTCCAGCCCAGACACCACTCATCAGCTCCCCTCAGCTCCTACACCCCCCAGACAGGCTTGGCACCACCCACCAGCTCCCCTCACCTCCGTAAGCATCCCCTTGCAGCCCCCAGGTCCTGACATCATCCACCAGCTGCGTCATCTCCATCAACACCCCCAGGCAACGCTGACACCACCCACCAGCCCCCCTAAGCTCTAATACCATCCCCAGGCAGCCCCCAGGTCCTGTCACCACCTACCAGCCCCCCTCACCACTGACACCACCCCCAGGCAGCCCCAGGTCCTAGCTCCACCCACCAGCCCCCTCACCTCTGACACCATCCCCAGGCAGTCCTGACACCACCCACAAGCCTTCCTCTTCTCCGACACCACCCCCAGACAGCCCCCAGGTCCTGACACCACCCACCAGCCCCCCTCACCTCTAACACCACTCCCAGGCAGCCATGACACTACCCACCAGCCCCCCTCACCTCCGACACTACCAACAGGCAGGCCCAGGCAGCCCTGACACCACCCACCAGCCCCCCTCACTTCTTACACTACCCCACCCTGGCCCCACTGGCGTAACATGGGTCCCCGCAGCCCCTGCCGTGCGGGGGGCCCCGCCAGCACATGTCCTGGGAGGCCGCCCCAGTTGAATAAATAAATAAATAATGTTTTTCCACAAAAAAAGTTTCGTTTTGAATTCACTCAGCATTAATAAAGAAATTATTTCTGTAACAGAAATCATTTCTTTATGAAGGCAGAGTGACTACAAAAATAAACTTTCTTTTTGAAGGCTGAAGGCTCCCCCCAACCCATGACATGGAAGACCCTAGGCTGGAGGGCTCCATGTCATGGGGTGGGGAGAGCCCTATGACTTCAAAAATAAATAGTTTCTTTTTGTAGTCACTCTGCCTTCATAAAGAAATTATTTCCGTTATGGTTTGGTCCTTAACCCAATAATTTCTTAATGAAGTTAGAGTGCCTTCGAAAAGAAACAATGGCGCTCATTCTGACCATGCCGGCCCGGAAACAATGGTGCTGGTAATCTTACCGGCACCGTTGTTTCCGGACCGGCATATTATAGTCTACCTGCTGAGGCTGCTATGCCCGACAGGTCTGAATCTGCCGGGCACAGGGGCCACGGTAGGCACACAGACTCGTCATGGAAGCACCGGCACCATTAACAACGGTGCCGGTGCTTCTGTGTCCCCAATCCCATGGAGTCCTATGGGACTCCACGGGAATGGGGATTACCAAAATTAGCGGCTCCTGACTTCCCAGCCGCTGGTCTTGGAAGAGTCCTGTGGCACCGGGAAGTCAGGCGCCAGTAATTTTTTACGGATTAAGAATCTGGTATCACCGGCACAGTTACCGCCGGACCCGTAATGAGCCCCAATTTCTTTTTGAAGTAATACTGCTCCCCTCAAACCCATGACGTGTGCGTTTGTGAGTGTATGGTGAAAGGGTGCACACTTAAATGTATAGGTGGCTGCCTGTGTGAGTGTATAGTGAAAGGGTGCACACAAATGTATGGGTCACTGGGTGTGCGTGTGTGCATGTACGGTGAAAGGGTGCACACTTAAATGTATGGGTGGCTGCCTAGGTGTGCCTGTATGGTGAAAGAGTGCACACTTAAATGTATGAAT
Source organism: Ambystoma mexicanum (assembly GCF_040938575.1). Lineage (NCBI taxonomy): Eukaryota > Metazoa > Chordata > Amphibia > Caudata > Ambystomatidae > Ambystoma > Ambystoma mexicanum. Next base: position 669,503,911 of record NC_090924.1, on the reverse strand, counting down.
GGCTGGGTGTGTATATGGTGATTGGTGTGTGTGCTTGTGTACAGGGGCACAACAAAACATACATTTCGGGGGGGCTAACCCTTCAAATGTTGGGAGAGGCGCTAACTTCACGGGTGGTGGGGAGGGGCAAACTTATTTGTGTGGGAGCATCTAACTTCTTTACGCGTTTTAATGAGACTATTCTAGTGCAGCTTCAATATTACAAGCAGTTAACTCTCTCCTTTAAGTCTCCTATTCCCTCTCTACCCTTTCCAATCACTCCCCTGTCATGCAAGTACTAGACCCACATCGCAATTTCAATTGCCTAAAAAATGTGGCATTTGAATGCAGGTACTTGCAGTGAAATGCTTTACGTTGGTAATTGCTGGGCCCTTATTAACAGCAAAACACATGTGCCGTTTAACATCTGTGTCCTGCTCTGTCCGGCAACTGCTCTGAAGGTCAGCCAGGTCGAGTCAACATAGCCCAAAATGTCAGTGGGGGGGAGTGCTGAAGCCCAGTCAACTCAATGGTGTTGCGCCACTACTTATGTTTAATGCCTTGATTACTCCTAGCCCTATTCTTCCTCGTCCCAGTACTCATGTAAGAGGCAGTACTTGCGTACTCTGCCTCATACACAAGCACTGGGATGAGGTAGAGGTACATGGAGGTAATGGCTGACTTAGCTACCTGTAATCTTCATTACTCCTAGTCCCACTCTTCCTCATCCCAGTACTTACCTATGAGGCAAGGAGCCTCATACATGAGCTCTGGCACAAGGAAGAGGGACGTGGAGGTAATTCTTGGCCAAGGAGCTGATTTTGGAGGTTGGGGTAAGGGGTGGGAGGGAGAGAGGATGTGTGGGGGTCTGAGATTGTGCGATAAATCATAATAGTTGTCCATGTCCAGGCTAAGCAGGCATGATAAGTGGCATTAGTGGCTAGAGAGGCATTTTGGTGCAGCCAGTCTAGTCATTCCTCAGTTTGGTATGACTTTCTTTTAACTGGGATTTTCTGATAAAGCAGTCCTGCTAAGTGTAATTACCTGGCTAGATTGGCATTTGGGTGCTGCCAGTCTAGCCATTTCTTACTGCGGCATTGTATATTTTTCTAGGCAACTGTGATAAAATGATATGATAAAAGTCATTTATAATGCGCCTGTACACAAGTGTTTCTATGCGCGACAAGACAAGCGAGGGAAGGTAGAGGGAGGACAAGACAAACAATCTCACAAGGCCTTGTGTCCTAGTGAGAACGAGAGGTGCAAGAGGAAAGGGGGGGAGTGCAAGGGAGAGGGGAGGGGAAAACAGGGCTGCAAAACTCTGAGTAAGTGCAGCCAGAGTAGCACAGCTATGGGTAGTGCAAGGTGAACAAGGGGCTGCAGGGTTACAGTTACAGCCCCTAAGTGCATGGTGGCAGTGAGTCAGTGCAAGGGTGACCGATCAAGAAAGAGCCTGGACTCAGAGAGACTCTGAGGGTATCCAAGAAACCGGTCGGTACAGCAGACAGGTAGGTCAGCAGGGGAGGGAGAGAGAGAAAGCAGAGGAGAAAAGGAAAGTTTTGAGCTACTTCCGAAACTTCAGATGGTCCGGCTCAAGTTTGAAGGGGCACAGAGGCCATTCCAGAGGAAGGCACCAGCAGCAGGAGAGAGATCTACCCCCACTCACTGCCTGGAGAACCGTCTAACCCTTAGAGAGTTGGAGGTAGCTGTGCGAAGGGCTCGAGAGGGAAGGTATTTTGGAAGAGAGCGTTGGATGTAGTGCGGGCCCCGGAGAGTAGAGGAAGGCAGAATGAGAAAGAGGCTGTTGCAGTAGTCCAGCCTAGAGAGAACCAGGGCTCCGGAGACAGTGAGCCTCTGGTGGAAATTGAGAAAGGGAAGAGTCCCTGAGGAGGAGTAGCTGGTAGTGGAACATCTTGGTGACATCCGAGATGTGAGGAGAGAAAGCGAGAGTGGCATAGAAGATGACACCAAGGTTTTTTGCCTCGCAGGAAGGTGAAGGAAGAGGGCCCAAGGCGGACGCCAGAGTGAGAGAGGGAAAGCTGTTGCCAGGGTCCCAATGAGAAGGATCTCTGTCTTACTGGCATTAAGGCAGAGATTGTTGGAGGCGCACCAATCCTGAATGGCGGATAGACAGTCAGGAATGAGCGAGAGAGGAGAGGAGGCTGAGCGGAGCCTGAAGGAAAGCTGAGTCATCCACATAACACTGAAAGTTAGAGGAGAAGGTAGAGATCAGGTCGGCCAAAGGGGCCAAGTAGAGGTTGAAAAACCAGGGTGAGAGTATAGAGTCCTGGGGAATGCCACAGGTAGAGAGAGGTGGCAGAGAGATTGGGACCAGGTTGGACCTAGGAGGGGGGGCGGTCCAAAAGGAAGGAGGTCAGTCACTCCAGGGCCTGATCCGTGATGCCCAGGTTCTCACGGAGTTGATTGAGCATTGTTGGCTGTGTCGAAAGCAGAGGAAAGAAGGAGGGTGAGGACAGAAGGAATGCTGGAATCAAGGTTAGAGAGCAGATCTTCATGGGTGTTCAGGAGAGCGGTTTCCATGCCTCTGGCATCTCTGAAGTCAGACTGATAGTCATGGAGACAACCAACAGATTCAGTGTGGAGAGCAAGCTGGGAGATGGAAGCTTTTCCAAGGTTTTGCCCAAGAAAGGGGTGAAGGAGATTGGGCAATAGTTTGCTGGACAGGTAGGATCAGCAGATGGCTTCTTGAGGAGTGGGTGCACAAGGGAGTGCTTAAGGGGAGAGGGGAACGTTCCAGTGGCTAAAGAGTGATTACAAAAATCGGCCAAGACTGGAGCGAGGGTGTCAATATGGTCCTTGATGGTTCTGGAGGAGCAGGGGAGCACCTGTTTGGATGACGCTTTCATAGATCAGACTTGTCTAGAAACCTCGTCAGGTGTTGTGAGAGAGAAAGAGGAAAAGGGAGGGGGAGAGGTAGAGATGGCCAAAGGGGGCTGAGAGAGGAAGAGGGAGATGAAGAAGAGATAGAGGACAGGATGTCCTGAGATTTAGCAGAGCAGTGAGAGGCCAGAGCCGTACAGAGGGCCTTGGAGGGAACAGGAGAGGTACAGACCTTAACAGGATTGAACATTTCCTTGCAGCTTTTAAAGAGTTCGGCCGTGTTGGTAGAGGCAGCGGAGATGCAGGCTTTAATGTGTTCTCTCTTCTTGATGAGTGTTATTGCTTTGACTGGCATTTTGGTGAAACCAGTCTAGATATGTCTAAATGTGGCCTGGCATGCTTTACTGTAATTATATTACGTGTCTACACTGGTCTACATTGTGCAGTCAGTTGGAGATATTTTCATTGTGACATGGCATTTTTAATAGCAAAGCATTAATGTTCCTGGGCACTGTTGGTGACTTACATGTTTTGGATTGGTGTTACCTTACAAAACAATTACAAACACTGTGGCTTTATAGCCAATTCTTCTCAGAACGTGTGCTGTATATTGCATTAAAATACATATTTATATCTTTCTCCTAGTGCAGTGTGCGGCCTACCCCTTCAGCAGCACGTTTGTGTATATTCTGCAAGCGTGACAATCTAGGCCAGCCCAGAGTGTGGCGTGACCCGTTATTTGTCGCTGAGTTTGGGGGGGGGGCCCTCAGCATGGCTCACAGGGGAGCCCCCACATTTTGTGTCACGCCACTGCCTGGCCCTTCCACATTGCACACCTACCAGTCCAATGTTGACTAACAACTTACCTCAACTCCACTGGCCTGCCTCCAACATGAAGCACACCAACCACATATCCACCCCTAACCTGAAGAACTGGGGTCACTGCTGCAGAATCCATGTCCGTAGCTCATCACAGGACTCTCTGGTACATCATAACCAATTGCACAGCAACAGGACAGCATACTATAGCACCACCTACACTGTGAACGCACCATTTAAATGTGACATAGTAAAGCAATTTAATGCAATGTGACTTATCATTGTGCCCATGTGACATTACAATGGCCTCAAAGTGCTTTAGGTGAATGATCTAGGAGAACACAAGTCCAAGAAATCACTGATAGGACAGTCACATGTAATGTGTGTGTACATAGTAGGATGTACAAATCAATGAATGAAGGGATTCGTGTAGGAAGGAATAGCAGTCAAAGCCCCTGCAACTAACAGAAATTGAACAGGCATGTGTATGGGTGATGTGAAGCATGTCTGAGAGTATGTGAACCAATTAGATGGATGTACAGCCAGACTTAAAAAACTTGCATGTGAAGAACTAGCATTTGAGTGGCGGATGTGCAGCATGCCATGAGAGCATCTACTGGGTGATAGCTGTGTGTGCAGTTGGGTGGCCATGGATTGGGAGGTACACGCCTACCAAATAATTACTGAACAAGTGATGAGAGTATCCCACACATCCACAGTGAGGCCCCAACCCACGTGATAGTCACAGAACAAATGCATTCCAAAACCAAAGTAAACCAAAATCAGCACATGAACAAAGAGACAGCAACAACTGTGTGATCAAGAATTTCATATCTGTATTAAAAAATATGCACACTACAAAAAAACTACTATGTGGAAGGGGGAAATGTCCAAGTATCAAAAATGAATAAAAGTAAAAAAAAGTCCACACAAAGAACTATGTTCATAGGCAGCAGGCTCAATTGTCTCTCATCATGCTCTCCAGGGCAGAGTCGCATTCCTCGTCCTCCACATGGAGGTGGGCCTCCGTTCTTTCCTGGATGGTTTGCAGGCCCCTCAACATCCTCCTCTCCTCCTCCTCCACATCCCTGCAAGCCTCCTCCAGGATGGTAGCCCAGCTCAGAGTCCGTCTCTCCAACTTCTCTGCCCTGGCCCTAGTAATCGTCACCTCCATAGCCCACTGCCTCTCTGCCATCAGCTGCCATCTGAACTCCATTTGGATGCACACCATATCTCAGCGTCTGCTCCATTCCTCCTGCGAGGTGTCTCAACTGTCCCACATGACTTGCCTCCATGATGTTGAAAGGCCCTGCGAGGATTGCCCCTGGGCACTTCTTATCTGCTTCTGTCTGGCTGAGAGTAGGCTGCGTAGGTTCCCCCGCTGACTTTATGTTACACGTTGGGGGGGGGTACAGTGCCAGCACTGTGCTGAGATGCCAGCCATCCCAGTGCTACCTTCTTCCCATGTTGGTGCATGGGCAAACACAGTGACCACCCTTCTGTAGTAAGTGGGACTTCCACCTGACGCAGGGACGTGCTGACCACCAGACTCAATGGTGTGGGTGGGTTTGATGTAGAGGGGGACTTGATGGGAACTGTCAAGGAATGTACCCCCGGAGGATGACTGAGGCACTGAGGAGGCAGCGGAGGAGGGGGCAGGTAAATGTGCCACGGCAGAGAGACTACCCGAGAGTACAGCATGTGCCAGCTGGCCCAGGTAAATGCTCATTGAATCGTGATGCTGTGACAGCTCCTCACAAATAGCTATCACAACATTACAAATCGTGGCCATTCACCTTGCCAGTACTGCTAGCAGGGCACACGTCAACTCAGGGCTGGTCTCCTGGGGCACAAGTGGTGACTCTGTCTGGGTGGAGGCATCCACGACGGTGGTCACTGCTGCATCCGATGGACCAGGGACAGGAAATTGGGCAGCTCCCCCCATGGTGCACTGCACATCCTCCTGTCCCTGGTCTAGGGGTGCAGCCTGAAGACCCTCCTGGATGCCCCCACTTACCCTGTGTGCTGGCCTTCACCTGCCTCCTCCTCCTCCACCACCACCTCCATCTCCCTGGATGACTCCTGAGAAACCTTCCTCCCTGGATGGCCCCTCTGTTCCCATACCCTGACCCAGAGCCACTGAGGAGTGCCCCACCACAACAACCTCCTGGGACGTACCCCCAGCAGCTCCACCCGATGTTACATGCACCGCCCCGAGCCAACTCTCCCTCAGATGAGGTGGTCTCAATGGTGGCTGGCCGGGGTATGCGTTTCGGTCTCGTGGCTCAGTCCCTGCCCTTCTGCTCCACAGCAATGCCTTCACCCTCTTCTTGAGCTGTCGAAACTTTGGAAAATGGGACAAGAGACATTGAAATTTTGTCAATGCATGTGTGTCATACACAACAATTAACAATGCCAATCATGCAGCATGTTGCTACCAGGAACTGACACACACAAACAAACTACAAGTCAGCTACCGCATGAGTGTAGTGTGAAGGATGAATCACAGTCATGACACACGCACATGTCAACACAGTAAACACATGCAACGCCACCATGCCAATGATCAACCAATAGAAGCATGACATGCGGTCAGAGGTATTGGAAAGGGCACCAGTGGACATGCCCACACAAACATAGACACCAACATGCATATGTGACAGCATGACCTGCAAGCCAGCAACATGTACTGCTACACATATCTGGGACTCAATTGCTCATGTCATGACCCAGCATACGCATATTGCATCTACACAGGTACACTTATGCTCCAAATGCATTGGGATGAGACATAACATCCCTGTCCTGGAGATGTCAAAGCAACAACATTGTGGTTCACAGATATACATGCACATGTTTCACTCTTAGCAGATGTGTCCTCATGGATGTACTTGCAGGTGTGCCACACATGGAGGTGTCCATCATGCATGTCCCTCATATGCCCATAAAATAGCATGTTTGCAACCGTACTGTCCCTACACTTGTTCCATCTCACACAGCATGTACCAGAGTTCAACAAGACACTGAGGAAAGATCTGCCAATACCCATGCATATGCCAGTGTACAATTTCTGATGGCACATGCGCCCAGCTTTGGCATGAGGCAGCAAGCTGCTGCGTCTAACACAACACACATGCTGCAAACAGAATGTGGCATCTGCAAACATGCATGCCACACATACACTGTAGAGCATGGTTCCACATGGGTACTCACCAGCATTTTCCAATGGGGTTCATTACAAGTCCGGCGGTAACCCAGCAGGTTGCCGCCGGACTGTAACAGCATTTCTGCAATGAGAGATCCTGGTGCCACAGAGATATTACAAGCCCCAGCGGCCCGGTATATCAGATCAGGAGGCGGAACATTAGCCCCATAGGACTCCATTGGAGTGGGAGACAGACATATTGGCACCATTGCTAACAGTTCCAGTGCTTCTGTGACAAGTCTGCCTGAAGGGGCAATTGAGCCTGGAACGTCAGACCTGCAGGGCGCTAAGGCCCCTGCAGGCAGACTTCTAGTGTGGTGGTCTGGAATGGGTGCTGGTACATTGCTATTTGCACCCTTAATTCCGGACTGCCAGACTCGTAATTAGCCCCAATGTCTACTTGCACAGATCTGGGAAAGAAACTCTCAAGGACCTGCAGCTCTACCAGGAAGTACTGGTGACAGCCCGCACAGTGCACCTCCACAGTGGGTTCCTTGGCAAGAGTTTCCACCACCTTGGAATGGCTACAGGCCTTGAGGGCATCCCAAGGTTTCCAGACCATGTTCTTCGTGCATTCTGCCACCCCTGCGCATTGATGGCAGCCATTATCTTGTCCTAGATCTGTTTCCTTGCGTCATTGCCCAGCTGAGTTGCTGGGTAAAAGAGGGTATCATAGGCTCCCAAGACCTGATCCACCAGGATGCCAACTTTGTTTGAGGTGAATTTTGCAGCCCTCTGCCTCAACATGTGGGTGTTGCACTCTTCTGAGGATGTTGATTGCACAGACATGGCTCCCCGGAGGCACCTTTTCAAAGGGGGTAACAGCCTGGGAGCAGATGGTGGCTGATGCTAGGTCTTGCTCCCACTCCCTGATAAGGTCTAGGATGATATGGGGTGGGAACCGGTACCTGGCATACACCTGGTCATCAGGCATCCCAAACATAGTGGTGCGTGTAGCAAAAATCCAGGGCCTGGGCATCCTCCTCCTTCTTCTGTGTCCATTGACGATGGCTCCCACCATTGCAGCATTCATTGTGGCTGTGCGCCATTAGTATGGTGTGAATTGCATGCTTTATATGTATTGGATCCCTTGCACCTGCTGAACTTTGCACCTGCTATTATGTGGCGGTTGGTTCACAGGGGTTGCGTGTGATTTTTCCTGATGTACGGTTGCGCATTGTAATCCATGAATTTGTTTGGGTTTCGCAGTGGATTGGGCATGCCATTGCTGTCATTCTTTGCGGAAAATGCGGCATATGCATATTCCGGCCCGTATTTTTATCTCTGCGCAGGCTCCATACATGCTCTGCGAGGAGTCTCACGCAATGCGCTCGACCGCAGGCTTTGACGGGCCAGACCAGCGCGGCGTGCCTAGAAGGTCCAGAAACTACTGTAAAGTCGATTCCATGAATCACTATATTCCCCACAAAGTATTCCATGAATCGGGCCCTTAGTTTTTGTTTTTAAGGTATCAGGCAACATTTTTTATTTGAGTGATCCTGTAATCCAGAATCCAAGGTACGTACAAATCTTCACCTTTTCCAATTTCCCATAATTAAAATACCAACTATAACCTTTTCTGGAGGAGTTAACAATTACAATATTTGTCTTTGACACTTTAACAATCAAGGAGCTTCTTTATGTTTTGATAATCCACAAAGCTGATGTTGAAGACCTGTAGGAGACTGGAAAATGAGCACTAGATTATCTGTGTACAAAAGAACTAATAGCCTGATTGCCAATACGAGGTGGGATATTTTTAACTTAACCTGTGTTTCTCCTATATCAGATAGAACATGTTAAATAAGAGGCACACTAACATGCATCCCTGTTTTTAGCCACACCTAGTGGGAATGCATGGAGATAATTGCCCTGCTTGATTCAATCTTACACATATTGATGTATTGGTGCGTAAATCAACAGGAATTTCTAAAAGATAAGCCGGTCATGACCATTTCTGAAGTTTCACCCCATATTTTCCTCTGTCCACACTGCCGAAGGCTTAGGCAAAGTCCAAAAAAGCAAAGTAAATCTTAGGTTTATTATGAACTGCTCAACAATTCCCAAAATGTAGTAAAAATCCACCAAGGATAGTGTCCAGGCCTTTTCTCTATTATTTTGTTATTTTCAATTTCCGAATTATTTTGTTGTAAACAAACCAGTGGGCCAAAGATTTTACCTCGGATTCTGTTAACGCAATTGGCCTATAATTCTTCAGCTCCATCCTGTGACCTTACTCTAAATATGGGGAATATTTCTAAATCAAAAACATGTTTATGTCTGAATAAGAGTTTTCCAGGGAGATGAATATTTTCATAAAAACTAGTGAATGCATCCTGAGACAACATGCAATCATGTGTCGCATATTGCAACCACTTAGACCAGGCAACATTGGCAGGAATATCTCCATCAACTTCCCCATTAAGGATTGGAAGACTCCAATCATCCATCAAGTTGGACCATGCTTCTTCTCATTTAAATGATGCAGGATTACCTTGAACGTTTGTTGTTTGTCCTTAATATAAGCAGCATTTAAATCTCCAGATATCAAAATAGAACCACCATGAGAATCAATCAACCAATTATCAATGGGACTCTCCACCATATCTAGAAAACCTTGAGTAGTTACTCTAGCAGGGTTCCAATATGTATTAATCTCTAGGGTTCAGGTATATCTTAGGGTCCCAGATCAACTGTATCACCTGAATAAACGGGTTTGGTTTTTGCCAACACATGGTTATAGCTTCTAGATTATTCTGGATCCCAGATAGCAACCCTGATGCTGTTCTACCTTTTTCACCTTTTGTTGCAGGGTTTCAAAATAACTGATAGCCATCCAACAATAAACAGGTCATGTTCATTTAAATTAAAATATATCTTTACACACTGAACGAGGTGTACAAAACCTCTGGTATTCCAGGAAGCAATACTCACCATTTTCAACACATTTGCCATTTGAGTTATGGTTAAGTTGAATGGAGGGCTCTAGCCAACCAAATCCAATCATCCTTGACTAAAGGTGACATGTTATTCATTTTATTTAGTAAAGCCTTCATTGCCATATGCTCAGCAGTGCAACAGACAACCCTCAATAAAGGGTATCATTGGCACTTGTTGATTTCTATATTTGAGCTTTGCTGGAGCCCTTCATCTTTCTACAATGTATCATAGTTTATCTCTGTATGGGCATATCCAAGTGGTAGTAGGAGGAGGGCAGCTTCTAACAGTACTTGCCCTAACAATCTAGATTTTAGATGAATACATACTGAATCTAGAATGGTCTCATCCACAAATTCCACCAACACTTTATGTACTTGGAGACAATTGCTCTCAGGCATGGAATTATATGAAATAGTGTTTGAATATTACATCTATTCAATATGATATTTTTGAGGGATTTAAAATATATTCCAACAATGGGCAATTCGCATCTTTGGAGTTCAAGTACCAAGATCTATTCTGTTCTTTATATACTTCCATGGTGCCAATCTCAACCTCTTTTTTTTTTTAAAGAGTTTTGGTTTAATACATTTGTACATTGTTCCAAAGTAAGAAAGTGTGAGATTTCTTTTTCTTTTGACATTGACATATTTCCCAATGGTGCAGAGAGAGGTAGTAAAGAAGTTGATTGAGGATTTAAGTCCATCAAGGTCACTAAAGGAGGTATTCTATCCTGCAGATCCTGTACTTTTACAGTACTTGTTTTAGGATTATTTCATGGGCAATCATCTGCCAGATAGATAGATATGTTCACCTAAATAATCACACTCTTGATTATTCAAACTACTCTAATTTAGCTCTATACATGCCCATGCCTGGTCTATTACACATACAGGTGCAAGGTTTTCCCGTCCTGACTTTAGGATATTTCCAGATGTCCTACAATGCTCATTACTAAGTTGTTTCCCTTTCCTTTCCTGTGTACTAGGAGGGACATGATCTTAAGAATTTATGGGAACCACAAGAGAACATATTTTTTGTCTTCATATTTTTGGTTTTCATTGTCTTATTCTGACCCCTTTTCCCTACTTGTTTTCTTTTTTTTCCTGTAATGAAAAATTGAGTTATTTAATGGTTCTACTTCTTACCCGTCATCAGCAACGGCTGCCTCCTGCCCACCACCAACTAAAGCTAGTGCCCTTCTTGATCTTGACCCACTTCACCAACAAAACATCTTGTGTTGAATTATTAACAGAACTAGGTTCAATCGAATTATGTTGTACTGAATCTGCGTCAACCTGATCAACCACAATTACTTCACTTATGGGCAATGAATTAGGCATCACTGGATTTATAGGTAAAATGTCAGGGGAAGTTGCACACCTGCTATGGGGTGCTGAACGAATGAATACCTGTAAAAGAATGATTTTCAAAAATTGTTGCTGGCAATGTAACCTTCAAGGAATGTAATCCCTGATGTTAACATATTTAACACTGAAGTTTGATCAATCAAAATTTGGTTCATGTTCTCACATGAACGAACCAAAGAAGTCAATACATCATTCAGAGCTGATAGCCTGGAGACACCTAAAGGTGGCTCAGCAGTATTCATTTCCAACAAGGGGGGTAAACAATGGATAGGTGTTGAGATGCAAGAATATGAATCAGAGTTTTCAGGTGAGGGATTAAAAAGGACTGGAGAGATAGTAAAAGATAAAGGGAGCTGTTTCAAGACATTCAAGAGAATGTTTCAGATCCTGAACTTGACAATGGGCCTCATTACACGGAAGGCAGTAACCATGGCGCTATTAGCGCCATGGTTGCCGCCGGTATTTTACCGAGTCCACCATGGTGAATGGCGGAATTACCGCCCATTCCAAGGTGTGCGGAGGCGGTAATTCCCCATTCACCATGGCACTTCCCCATTCCCATTTTTGCCCCATAGGGCTCAATGGGAATGGGGAAGGCGGTAATTACGGTACCGCAAATTGCGGTACCATAATTACCTCCAAGGTCCCTTTGCGGGTCCCGTCCTTAACGGTTGGTAAAACCAGCCGTTCAGGTAGGGACCCGCAAAGGGACCTTGTAGTAAGGCAGTAAGGGATTACCGGTCCCCTTACTGGTACTGGTAATCCCTTACCGCCATCCGTGTAATGAGGCCCAATGTCATTTTTGGCCATGATTCCCCTCCAATTCAATGATGAAAGCATTTCATGTATTGTGAGATCATATGATCAACTTTTGGGAGGCAGAAGAATATTTCATCCATAGTCCCTGCCCCTCCACAGCACCAATACTGCACAGGTGAGGGACGTTACTCACTGAGACAGCCGTTCCACCCTTATCCCCCACAGGTACAGCAGGGTTTGGGAACAATGTGAACTGAAGATGGCAAAAGCATTTAAACTACTAACGTTGTAATGGTAGGAAAATATGCACTAGACACAAAGAAAATATATGCATTTCACACAAAGAACATGAACAATAGATAATACATGCATTTAAACATGAAGAAAATTAACATAGCATCCACAGACATGAAGAACACTTTTTTTTCCAATTTTTTCCAAGTTTATTTTTTTACAGATCCATGTTCTAAGTTTTTCAGGTGCTTCATGCCCCATTATGCAGTAGGAACTGGAGGCATGGCAGGTGGCTGCTGCGGCTGTTGTGGCAGCTGCGGTTCTGTTTTTCATCCTTTCTGCTCAGAGATGGGAGTGGTGGGAAGAATCTCATCTTTGCGCTCAACAATGCTGACATGGTCAGGCAGTGGATTTGTGGGACCCATCTTGCCATTAGGGTCCCACGGTAACATAATTTTCACTTTAATACCCAACACACCTTGCCTGAGCAACACATGGCGAACAGCAGTATCCATATAGTAGTTGAAAGTATCTCCACTGCGAATCATCAAGCCATCCACAAACTTCATGGACTTGGCTCTCTTACCTCGCAATTTACCAGACACCACCACCTTGCAGCCTTTGGAACCACTTTCCATGATGAAACAGAGCACACCATAGCAGGCTTTACGCACCACTAAGCCGCCAAGGAGTATAAGCTCAGAGACTCTGCTTGGGAAATAGCACATAGTCCTTGTGTAGCCACCTTCACGGTGGACAGCTCCACACTGCCCTCGGGAAATCCAAACCTCTTCTGAACAACAGCAGTCAGTTCACAGATACGGCAACCTTTCTCGCCCAGAACATTCTGAGTTCTGGTGGCAAGGATGATTATTTCAGTCATGGTTGGTGTAACTCGAACTTCGACTCCGGAGTAGCCATCTTCTGCCAGCTCACGAGTCAGGAACTCATTTAACTCTTCCTTGAAGATGCCATCGGCAACAAACTTCCTCTTCTTGGAAATCTGAACCGCCATCTTGCTCGGCGCCACTAAAGGGAAAGAGCAGACATGAAGAACACTAACATGACCAATGTATAAGGTGAATACAACATGAACGATATGCAAATATAGCTTGTTAACCTAGAAACAAGAGTAGAGTAAAGCAGCCATCTTCTTCAAAAAGGAAGCCACAGCATGTATCTGAATGAGCACAGGGTTCAAAGCCTTGGTAAAACTCAAAACACTGAAACCACATAAATACATATCCGTGGAGAGGCTCAGAATGTAGCTGGGAATTATTGCCATTGTTAAAGTGAAATAGGGAGGGGGGATTGGAACAGCAAAGCAAAGGCACAGGATGGCATTTCACAAGACGCAAGCAGTATACTTGCAGTTTAAATAAAGTTTTAGAAGTGCACAAACAACCGTTGATGGTCAGGTGCAGGAAAACAGTAAGCCAAAAGACTCCATGAAGAGTAACTAAAAAGTGTTCCCAGGTAAGGGGCTTGGACCTGTAAGAGGGGCACAAGGACACCTCCCAACCTGGTAGGCAGCCTACAAGGTTGTATAGCAGATCTGATTCTACCCCAGAAGTGGAGTGAGGGAGTCTGGAGGGCCCCAGTCCCTTACCTCACTGAATGTGCCTTGAATGTTGACACTGGTACCACTGTTGATCACCCAATGCCTTGCAACCTCAATTCTGGACAGATTTCTACGTGTTTTGTTTCTGGACTAAACATTCCACAATTCTATGTGGTATCTGACAACTACAGTGGAAAGCTGGAAGAAGACACCAGCCATGATACATCTTCATAGGCTCATCAAATCAGAGCATAGTCATAGGTAATGCAACTCATCTCAACCCTAATCTCAAAAGAGTATGAGGAAATGCAATTTACTATGGCCCATCAAAAATGGTCCACCGAATGAACACAACAGTAGAAAACCGCAGAGACTGCACAAAACGCTGAGCATGAATAGGTTGTGGAGTTAAGAGGGGTTTATATATATGTGCCATGTAATTACCCAACCCTAGTGAAAGAACAGAATCAACTTGGCCACAGTGTCAGATAAGAGATGGAACCAATGAAGGGGAAAGGAAAGGACAGGAACAAGGAGTCACAGGTATAAAAGATCTGTAGGAGTGAGGCAGATTGAAAGGTGTTTTGGTGATGTCAGAAGCAGTGAAGGTGGCCTGAGAGAGCAGGTGTAGGATGGACGGTGGAGCGCAGTGCTGAGTAGTCTGTGGTGGTGTTGGATGTGAATGTAGGTAAGGTGATGAATGTGAAAGAGAATACACCCAAGCTGAAAAGAAGCTGTGTTTGTGAGAGTGTGTGTGAGTAAGTGTTGGAGGAGAGGGGAGTGGGATATAGGAGAGGGAGTGAGAGAGTGAAATTAGAAGAGGGAAGAAGGTGGGAAAGAGAAATAGAGTGTAGTTGAGTGGGAGAGGTTGAAGATAGTAGGGAGTTGCTGGTGGAGGAGGGAAGAAGGTGAGAGATTAAACATAGTATTATTATAATTATTCGGGTCTTTATTGAGCTTTGAGAAGCTATCAAGCGCTTTAGAGTCATAGAGGGGAGAAGAAGGTTAGGGAGATGAGAAACAAGAGAGTGGGGATCTAGCAACAGGAGACAGGGGGCAATTGTCAGCAATGGATTTACAAGTAACCAGGGGAGAAAACTGTGAGTTTCAGATCATGCAGTCTCAGGTACGGTAGGGAGTTGATGGTGTATAGTCCTAGGATTTAGGGAGCAGCCATTCCTTGATGTGGACATTCTTGATCTATTTCCAGAACTGTAGAAGCAAGGGGGCAAGTTGGATATTGATGGGCAGGAGGTTCCAGAGTCTTGGGGCATAGACAGAAAAGGCCTATCTTTTGTTTTCTTCTTCCTGCACCCGTGGAGTTCAAGTCTATACATGTCCTTACTTCTGGTGTATCATAGGCGTCCGAGTTTCTCAGTGAGGTAGCTTGGGGACTTCAGGGTGATAGCCTTGTACATAATGCAGCAGGTTTTGAAGATGATACAGGCATGCAGCAGGAGTGAGTGCAGTTCAATGAGGAACAGCGTGATGTGATTGAATTTGCAGAGTCCTTTGATGAGTCATGCTGCAACATGCAGGCCACATCTCATTGGAGCCAGGGTAGCTGCCGGAAGCGTTCCAAAAAGGCATTGCAACCATCAAGGTGGATGAGGGCCAAAGCTTTGACAGCAGATCTGAAGTTGTTTCCTGCGATGAACGTCTTAATTTTCTGCAGGAGAGAAATTTCGTACCAAGCCATTTCTGTCTTCCTTGGAATGTGCTGTTTGAATCAGAGGTGTCTGTCGATGTTGAAACCAAGGGATTTGGTGCAGGTGTCCAGTTGGGGTGTGAAGCCCTCAAGGTGTATATCAGAGAGCCAGGTCTGCATGTATGGGTCTGTAAGATTATGTAGAGGAGAGAAAGAGAGTGAGAGTGAGAGACAGATAAAATGTCTGGGTGGATGAAGACACAGGGCCTAATTTCTGGTCTGGCGGTAAATGTGCCAGTAAAACTTGCAGGTTGCCGCTGGACCCGTAATTAATTACTGGCACCTGACTTCCCGGTGCCACCAGGCTTTTCCGATTCTGGTGGCTGGGAAGTCAGGCACCAGTAATTGCGTATTTCCCCATTCCCATTGAGTCCTATGGGAATGGGGAATTATGGTGCTGGTGCTTCCGTGAAAATCTGTGGGCAGGTGCCGTTCCGCCCGCCAGGTCTGACCAGAGTCGTAGTGTGCCAGTCCAGAAACAATGGTGCCCGTAGGCTTACCAGCACTGTTGTTTCCAGACAGGCACACTCATAATGAGACATCTAGTCTTTAAGCACATTAATACAATGTTGGAGAAACCGGTACAGTAGAGATCCCTAACAAAGTCCCAGAGGGAATAAGAAAGAGAATGCCTCTGGTCTTAGGCCCTCACCTTAAGCATAGATTAGACAGTAGGGGATACCCATTTGTATGTATTTATTTACTGTGTATTTACATTAAAGGGCTGTATGGACTAAAAACATATATGCATAAAATCATAAAACAATACAATGTGCATAAGTAAAATAATTAATATAAAAACTAGATAAGATCGGTTAATTAAAATAATAGTCTCATATAACAGCTGAAACAAAAGTTAAAGGGAGGATTCCATATCCATGTTTTCAAGGCCTTCCTACATTTTAATAATCAAAGATCTTGCGTAAATTAGGTGGAAGATCATTCCAATGGGCAACTGCAACACCTGTAAATGATCATTACATAGAAAACACTCTGTGAAATTTGGGTACATCTAGCCACAGAGACTCAAGTCTCCGCAGACCTCTAGATTTCCTAGAACATTTCATTTTTTTTTGCCAAATATGAAGGAGTCTTAAAATAAATAGCCGCAAAATGCATACTAATTTAAACACAAGTCTCAAATATATTGGAAGCCATTGTAGATTATTTAAAATGGGAATTATGTACTCCTACTTGTTTGCACCCTGAGTAAGGTGGGCGGCACCATCGGAAACAGCTTTCAAAAGGGCAAGGGAAGATTGGAGAAGACCAACTAAAATATAATTACCAAAATCAATTTGAGATAGGACCAAAGATTTTACAAACCCCCAAAAGTGAGCAACGGAGAGAAAGTATTTTACAGATTTTCAAGCAAAAAGATGAAAAGTAGCCAATGTACCCAAGGCATTAATGTGCGATATTAGAAACAAACGAGTGTCCAAAGTAAATGCTAATGATTTCACCATTGGAGAAAAAGCAGAAGAGGCACCAAGAATATTAGCATTAGTTAACCAGGTAAAAGGTTGTGAGAAACAGGAAATGTGCGAGAACAGAAGAACTTCAGCCATGATTGCATTTAATGTTTTTAAAACGTGACAAGCCATCCAATCTTCAAAATCTACTTGGCATTCACAGAGTTGCAACATATTCCCATCAGGGGCGATTAAGTTATTTGTCACCCCCATATAGATGCATTGAACTTCATGCTTCAATGCCAAATTACTGAAATGTTCCATGCAACAATTAAACAGGAGGTAGGACAAATTTCCACCCGAAGAACTCTATAGGGCACTGGATAAGGATCTGAACCGGCTTGATGAATAGTTATTTTTCTGTTGTCTTGTATTAAAAAAGAACATAACCCCTGTAGAGCCCGTCCCTTGATCACTGAAGAATGGTGTACAAAGCCACTGACAAATCAACTAGCACTAATAAATATGAGCCACCATCATCTAAAACTTTGTAAATATCATTGAGGATAAGCAAGGTGGCTATTTCCATGCCTCACCCAGTACGAAAACAAAAGTGGCAAGGAGATAAGAGATTTTGATTAGTTATCCAATAATTAACTGCTCTGACACAACGAAAATGGCCAATAAGTTACTAGCTGATAATTAGATAGGCATTCAACAGCTATCTTTTCAATAAAGGAGATGCATTGCCTATTTTAAGGGAATCATGAAAGCAACTAGCACTAAGAGACAGATGAAAAAGTTGAAGAACAAAGGGTAAAAAAGGAGCACAATGCACCCATCTCTATTGTCTGTTATTATATTAGTGAATAGGGAATCCTGTGCTAGGGTGCATGGATCCCTCAGGAGGTCGAGGGACAAGGTCGGGAAAACCAATAGCTTTAACCTTCAATAGTCTACCAGGATCATAAGCAACGGACTTTTTGCAATTTGTTCATAAAAACACTTGAACCATCCACTGGATTTGGGAGATTATTGCAGCAATCTATGACACTGATAAAGGCAGTCAATTGTTCTAATTTAGATCCGAGGTGCAGACGTAACAATTGCACCTGTGCTACAGTGATTTAGTGTTCCAGAAGCTGTGAGGGATTCACAGGTGGTCTTTGAACCTGCGTTATGCCACAGCATACTGAGCATAGCAGGTGCTATCACGGCAGTATACTGGTTACTGCAAGGCACCTGTGCGTACTATAATTTTTGTGCGTACTAACATTTTGGCATAGAGCGTTTTCAAAAGGGGTCTGATTTGCAAACCTCACTTTCAGAAACTGAATTAGCGGCCTATATTATATATATATATATTTTTTGTTTTAAAGTGGAGGCTTTCACACTGGTACCAGATGGCATTCTTTCACATCCACCTACTTATGAAATGCTAAACAGCATTTTGAAATGTCATGCACAACCAATATCAAATGTAGTTTTGCGCCAATTTAGTGCAGAGAGCTGTAGTTCAGTACATGCTAACAGTACTGTATGGGCCCTTTTCCCTTAAAACAACATTTCTTTTATGTGTAAAACCCATAAGTTTTCTCCAAGATTTGCTGCATCTACATAATTCTGGCTCCAATTTACTGCCGGACAAGAGATTTGCTCTGTGCATTTCCTAGCAACCCAAAGCTGTCTCTACCCACATGAGTTTTCTGATGCGAATTGAGAGGCAATCATCTCTACGCCTTCTTTTGCCTGGAGGTAACACAGAGTCCATAGGGGCCCGCTGCAATGGAAGCTTCACTAACACATGGCTCCCATTTGCCTGCAGCCTGGATACTCTTAGGTTTTCCCCATAGCAAATCAAGGGACAAAGGAACAAAATGAGAATCCGCCATTGAGGTGCTGAACCACAGAGGCAGAAGAAGTAGGGCACTCGTCACAGGATTCTCCAGCTCAAACAAAGTGAGCCTCTGTGATCTTAGCTAATCTGTATTCACTATATTTTGAAAAATATCCAAAGGAATTATTCAGTATATAAGAGAGTTTCTTTTCTGGGGTTACTGTAAAAGTCATGAAGAAAGGATGCAATCATGGAGTCCATGTGTTTATGCAAGGGAACATGTCATGGATGTCCGTTTTCTGTCTGCATTTTCATCTTAGCCATAGAGCCGTTGCCTGCATGCAAAAACAAAGCAATTAAATTTCAGGGTTTACTTATGGGACAGAACAATACAAAGTTGTGTTGTATCGCGACGATATGCTTGTTGCATTAACTGACAGTTAAGTTTACTTTAAGGTGCAATTCTGAAATTGGGATTTTATATGGGACATAGATGGGGCAAAATACTAGAGAACCATGTTTAGCCAACTTTCGAAACACAAGTCTTACTTCTGAAACGTGTATAATCACTGCTATCAAAAAATGAACTTGCTTCTTCTCTGTTCCACCAATCAATACATTCAGAGCCCATCAGTTAAGGAATGGGATTCGTGAATAGAGTGAAAATGCATTTCCCCACCAAAAAGCATCATTACAGGGCAATGCAGCAGTGTAATTGAACAACTGTAAAATATTTAGGAAAGGATGGGTTAATTTTAGAATTTGATGACTTGAGGGCATATCGGCCAATGATAAAATCCACATTGTATCCACTGAGAGGTACATCTAAGCATACAATAAGTAAATAACATATATGGGAAGTTTCAAGGACTATTAAAGGATATATTAAACATGCAGACTACCAGCATTAGGGAAGAGCAGGGCATCTTAACAGTTTCTGGTGCCCGGGGCACAGACTGCCTTGCCCCCCACCCCTGAAACCTACGCCCTCCTCCCAACCGCATGAGACCCATTCCTCCCATCCCTCGAAACCCATGCCCCCTCTGAATCTGCATGAAGGGTTTACATTCCTGGAGTCAAATTCAACAGAAACACATCTAAGTTTTAAATGGATTACTTAGTTGTTAATAATATAAAAAACATTACACATCTCTGTGATCTGCTTCCCAAGAGGGTGCAATATTGAAACAGTTTCACGTTTAATAAACCTGTCATTCGCCAATAACTTGGTCCCTAGTAATCTGAAACAATCCTGGGTCCTACCTCTGCTAAAAAAAAAAACTCTCGATCCAGATATACCCACAAATTATAGACCCATTACCACTGTCCCGTTCTTACTAAAAATGCTTGACAGAGTGGCCGATCTACAAATTCAGGATTACCTTAAGACAAACCAATTACTAGGAACTCGCCAATCTGGCTTTCCTCCTCAACATGGGACGCAAACGCCCTTGGTGATCTCAAGTGCCAGATAGACGAACTCAAAGATAAAGGTAAGGCGGCCATCCTTCTTCTCCTCGACCTTTCCGCTGCCTTTGACCTGGTTGACCACAAAATCCTGTGCAACCACTTGTCATCGGCAGCACACTTCTCCCACTCTGCGGTCACATGGATCCAATCCTTCCTGGACAACAGGACCATACGGGTCTTCTCACCCCTAGCAGTTGTCGACCCTATCCCCATTACTTGCGGTGTCCCACAGGGATCCTGTATCTCTCCCACTTTGTATAATATATTTACAAAGCCCCTTTTCGACAAACTGGACCATCTGGGTGTCACCTACACAAATTATGTAGATGACACCCAGATACTCCTCACCTTATCCGTCAATTACAACTCGGACGCCAACCGGATCAATGAAGTCTTCTCCATCATTCAGGCATGGATGGCCACACATGGCCTCTGCCTGAATGATGACAAGACCGAACTGCTCCTTGTCGGCTCACCTAACACCATCCGGAAATTCAGTCCCAACTACACCAGCTTCACCATTGACGGTAACACCATTCCCATCGCCAAAAGTGTAAAAACCCTTGGTTTCTACCTAGACACGAATACCAACCTTGCCAAACAAATTAATATGACCGCCTCAGCCACTGCCTACACTGGAAAACTAATTAGGGCCTGCAGACCGCTGATCTCCCCCAACAACTGCCTCACCTTAGCCAGAGCACTTATACAATCCAAACTGGATTATTGTAATAGCCTTTATGCAGGTGTCAACAAAACGGTAATCAATAAATTGCAAGTCCTACAAAATAATGCACTTCGTGCCACCCTAAATATTCCCAGAAGAGAACATAACTCGGCCACAAGAATCTCATGCAAATGGCTCTCTATCCAACAGGAAATAGACCTAAAAACCACCTGTCTCACCTACAAAGCTCTTAACCACTTAGCCTCGCCCTATATAACCAACAAATTCACACTAAGACAGAATACTAGAACCACTAGATCCTCAAACACACTACAACTGACGGTGCCCAAATATTCCCTTAAAAGAGCCGGCGGATCCAGCTTCCCAGCTCTAGCCTCACAACTGTGGAACAACATTCCACTGGATATCAAATCCACCCCCACCTTCCAACCTTTCAGAACTAAGGTCATCTCTTGGTTACTCAACAAATAGCCAACTATATATGCATGTAGACCTAATGTAAGAATGTATCCTTTACTATGTCTGCCTGTTCCTATCTATGCACTAACTGCTCTCTTGTCAAATATACATATGCTTCAAAATTGTACAAATGTTCCTCATCCTTGCCTGTAACCTGATGTTTTTGCCTGTAACTTGATGTTTTAAGCGCCCATGTACCCTTGGGTCTGGAGCGCAATACAAATAAATAAACAAACAAACAAACAAACAAACTTTGTTTTTCAAATAATATATTCATTTTGAAAGAAAATAAAGGAACAGTATTTTGATGTAAGTATTTATTAAAAACAATGATAGCCTAAGAGTTCAACCTGACCATTTCTTTCTGTATGAATGTGTCCAGAGAACATGCCCTTGGAAAAAGAGTAAATGACAAGGCAGCAGAGAAAACAAAAAGACATGTAACAAATATCAAAATTCACTTAGTATTTCAGTCCATGCCCACAGCAGCCACATTTAAGCAATCATTGAAAGAATGAGATGAGATGAGAAGAACCCAGTGAGTGTATGCCTTCTAATGCCCAAGGCTGATGTGCCTGAAATACGGCAAAGATTAAACTATTTATTTCCATCTAGATTTGCATATTGCAAAATCATTAAATATGTCAGATAAGTCAAGCTCTCAAACCATTCCAGACTCAATGCTTAACAGAGTCAAAGGGCCTCATTACACGGACGGCGGTAAGGGTTTACCAATACCGGTAAGGGTACCAGTGCCGGCAAACCCTTACTGCCTTACTATGAGGTCCCTTTGTGGGACCCTACCTTAACGGCTGGTTTTACCAGCCGTTAAGGACGGGACCCACAAAGGGACCTAGGAGGTAATTACAGTACCGCAATTTGCGGTACCGTAATTACCACCGTCCCCATTCCCATTGAGCCCTGTGGGGGCAAAAATGGGAATGGGGAAGGGCCAAGGTGAATGGGGAATTACCGCCCCCACACACCTTGGTATTGGGCGGTAATTCCGCCATTCACCATGGCAGACTCGGTAAAATACCGGCGGCAACCATGGTGCTAAAAGCGCCATGGTTACTGCCGTCCGTGTAATGAGGCCCAAAGAATTCGACCTGGCTTCAATCCTTAAGTTAAAACAGGGACAGTTTAGAGATATACTTCCTTTGCCTTTTGTGCTAACATGGGTCGAGGGAAGGCTATCCTCTTCTGACTGATGTGAAGGTGAACCAGTGGTGATCCAAACAACACAGAATCACAGTCCAAAATAAAGGGATTGTCCAATCAAGGTTGTATAAAAATATATATACTTTCATTAAACACAGCACCTGTAATAAAATGAAAGAAAATACTTTACAAAAAACCACCCGACGGAAGAACAGTGAAGATGTAAGAAGAAATTAGCACTCTGACCATGGTTCCCGGGGTAGTAGGATAATTTCTAGCCACAGAACAGATGCGATCTGGACCTAATTTGTCTCTAAGGCCTAAGTAGACCGAGGGGGCAGCTCACAGTCAATAGTACCTGGATTCAGTTCTTGGTGGGTGCGGAGTATGCGTGAATGTGGTTGCTCTGTGCAGCAGAAGGTGTGCTCTCAATGACACAGGTTTCAGTGGTCCCAAGAACACTTTGCAGTTGGGCCAAGCTGAGTGGGGCTTTAGGTGCTTGGAGGGATCGATGAGTGATGTTCCAGCGGTTCGAGTCGGCAGGAAACGGTCGGTGAAGTGGTGACTTTGAGGGTGTTGATGTGCAAGGTCGATGAGGTGGCCGTTCAAGGGCTAGCAGGGTTGAGCCATGGATGCAACCCCTGGTCAGAATCATTGTGTGACTCACCAGTGATTCATATCAGGTTCCGGCATTGAGCAGTCGATTCAGGCCTAGCAGGTGATGGGCTCAGATAGGGCACAAGGCAGCATCAAGCTGGTTCGAAGTGCAAACAATAGTTCGACTTGGTGGAGGAGTTGAAAAGCCAGTGCCGGCCCCTTCCCTCTCGGGCATCGTGCAATAAACACAGAGTGATCGGTTCAGTAGAACAGCTTCAGCTGGTCTGGCCCTCCAGCTGCTGTGAAGTCCACTCCAGGGTACTCAAGAACAGGAAGGTTCCATTCAGGGTTTGCTCTCCCAGCTTTAGGAGATTCTGTCACAGAGTGGTAGGTCCTGGTCCACCACAAAGGTTTCTCCAGATGTGCCCTAGGAGTGAGTAGGGGGCAAACCTTCCTTCCGCCTTGGATGACTCCTTCACCGCAGGCTGAAGGATTTGGAAAGCTTTCCCAAAGGAAGTCCAGTGAGTTCTTCTCAGGTCAATCTTCAGGTCTTGAGTGGATCCGAGAGAATCTAAAAAAGTTGTGGTAGACCCCTTATTATAAAGGCAAAAGTCCCCAGGTGATTTGACTAAAGCTAGCCTGGTCCCATCCCTGTTCTTGAACAGAGTGGACTTCCCCCTTCTGATGTCAAACCAAAAGTGCTTTGCACCAGGGGACAGGAAAGAGAAAGCGAGACAGAGAGAAACAAGATGGTGGAGGTCTCCTTCCATTACCAGGTCTTCGTGCCTAATCTAATCCCACCCCTTTCCTCCCCACTAAGAACAAAGGCCCTTAGAGATGCAACACCCTGGTGAAGGGTGTTACCTGCCCTCGCAAAGAGATCAAAGAAGAGATCCTGTCCTCCAGCTTTCTGTCTTGCAGTCTCTACCCAGCTAGCTAGACTGCACTTCACGTTCCACAGTAGTGCTGACTCACAGGAGCTGGTACTCGTGAGATAACACTTGGGATGTGATGGCCATGATCATAAGTAGTAGCATGTACCATTCCTAAACTCAGGCATAGCTTTATTTAGAGTTTACCCTGCCACCAGCATGGGTTACTCATGATCATCATAGTTTTGGCACAGGGGGGTGTACATTAAATGTTGCCCCAATGCAGAGGAAACTTGGTTGTTGCTGAGGGCAGTTGAGTGGGGATCTTCTGACCTTTGAATCTGCTCTATGCCATAAGGAGAGCAGGTGCTGCGGATGAAGTTACTGATGCAGCGGGCGCAGGTACACTTTTTGCGTGGAGTTGACGAAAAGGGTAATCTGTTTGGAAAATTACCCTTTTGGAGATGGTGATACGCACATCATTTTATGTATCAAAAACAATTAAAAAAAGTCAGGGCTTTGCACGATTGCCAGATGGCAATTCTTCACAATATGTACATTGTAAAATGTCACATGCTCCATGGTCTGGAATTGATATACAAAACAAGACATTGATCAAAGGAGATCCATAATATGAACGATATGTCTCAAAGAAAGCACAAATTAAAGTAAAGAAGATATCAAGATGCTACTTATAACAGGACTTTGAGAAACACTAACACCACTTCCAAATGCACATTTTGCATAAACCAGTAGATGGGTGGCACTGAGAAATGTAGCTGCATTTATCTTGAAATGCTGTTCTTGCTATAAAAATATTGGTTTGTGGAAAGACACGCACTGCCACTAACTAGACCAGCACCATCATGATGCTCTTTTAGTTTACATGACTAGTTCTTTTTATTGCAGATCAGTTGTTTTTTATTGCAGGTCAGTTGTTTAGTTGCACAGTAAGCGCTCCTATCAACAGCATGTGCATACACAAATATGAACCCCTGCACACAAAAACAGATCTCTGCAACAAGTGCTTAACTGACTGAGCTATCTTCTTCCCCATGGTGGAACTTAAACTTGTCAATATTAATTTCAACTTTGATTATTGCATGTTATTAATATATTCCCCAAAGAGAGATGGAATTGCCACTAAGGTTATGCTTTAGTGAATGCACAAACTGGACATTTAGTGGTTCAGTCGATCTAATCTGAACTTGGTTGCAATCCATCATCAGCAAAATATGCATTATCATAATGTATTTAAGTCTTTATAAAAAGTGTAACAGCTTCTTTGCCGGGTAGCCAGGTGGAGGCCCCTCACACAGGGCAACATCTAAGTGTATGCAGACAAATAAAATACACTTGTACTGCCTGTTATCACTCTCATTTTGTTGTTAGCCATCAATTTAGCTAGGCAATGAATGGGGATGGCTAGGCTGTGGATGCCAGCCTTGCACCAAAAATGAACTGTAACAGGTGTGCTGCAAAGTGCACACTAGCAGAGAAGTAAGCATGTCAGTGTTTCTTGTTTTTCAAAATTATTGCCAGCATTGAGAGCCACGGACTAAGGCATAATTGCAACCTACGTCTGTTTATTCTAGTTTGTACAGCTCCTCCCACAACAGTTGGACATGTAAATAATTGCCATAATGGTCAGAGAAAGCATTCACACCAAAATGTATTTATTGTGCATTGGGTCAACATAATTTCTATTAATATCACTTTCCTGTTACATCTGGTGATGCGGCCTATCTGTCACCTGCTTTTGTTTTCTTTTGGAGAAACGGGCTCCTGGGCGGTACCCCGGCCAATAAGGACTGCGAATCAAATGTGCCATGGCTTAGAGGTGTTCCACTATCTGACTGAGATAGCATTTTCCTGGCCTATGTGTGGTACAAGGCGCTACACAAAAATGTGTAGACAAATATATAATTTAGCTCATACAGCATGCTGTGCAAAAACTATACTCGCTTTCAAAACGGTTTCCCTCTCTGGCTATACATGCATGCTCTCTGAAACCATACACTTATTTACAGACCCCATGGATGAAGGAGCCCACCCACTGTGTGCCTTGGCAGACAATGGCTCGAAGGGGGGTCTGCCATGTCAGAAATACTTTCCACTAAAGTGAGGACCTAACAATGCTCTCCTCAGGCTCCATCACCCAATGTGATGATCGCATTTCTTTCTCAGACAAGCATCTATGAGTCATGTTATTTTGAGCACTTTAGACTACTCGGGTGCTTAAGTAATAAGGGGTTGTAATGCTCTGCTAGACGGTACTCATTTTATCCACCTCTGAAAGGATGAAAGGCTGAGTCGGTCCTGATGGGGTTCAGAAACAGTGTCCTAAAATTTGCAGAGTTCAGCCCCCCATTTCCTTTTCCATTAACCTGTATGTATTATGTGCACTATGAGCAGGCTATTACAAATCCAAGGTAATATAAAAGGTGAACAGTTACTTCCCGTCTCCCGTATCCTGATGGATAGAAACTGATACTTCAGATAGATGGCGGCAGGGCCCCGACAAACATGCGCCACTGCAAACATGAGAATCTGGCCCTACGGGTGTGACAGCGAAATTAGAGAATTCTAGAAGTGATGGAACAATGTCAGCACACAGCAGCACAACAGCTGGCGGCTACAGTTTCACATCAAATTCCACATAAAGGTACTTTTAGACAATGAGAGATGCAGGGATTGGTCCACAATTACACCATGCTGATCATGTACTGAAGCTAGGATTTCAATCGAAGTGTCTTTGTCCTAAACTCAATAATGTGGACACTAGGCCACACATCCCAATTCATTGTCACTGGGACTTGGCTAAAGACACCAAGTGCAATGCAAATAAAAACCTACAGCACATGAGGAACCCCACCCAGTGAGACCTCCCTGCCTGTGAGGTTTGGGGCATTTTGCCCCTCTCACTGGCACTCCCCTTGTGATGGCCCTGCATGAATGATGAATGTACGTACCTTCCCCAATTTGATGAGCAATCACCTCCCTCACCTCAAGCCTCGAGGAGGAGTGATTCGAGGAAGAGCCCCTCAGGCTCCTGACTGGCTGTCCTTCTGTGGTAAGCAGGCTCAGGCAGCAAGGTAAAAGTGCTGATCATGGGGTGCAGACAAACAGTAACAGTGGTGGCGACCTCCGATACCATGCACAGAGGGAGGGCAGATCAGCTGCCTCAAGAAAGCTGCTGCAGTGTGCCACCCACAAAGGAGGAGGGCCTGCTGCCTCTCAAATTGTGGGCCCTTGTGCTTTTCAGATCTGAGGCTCATGCAGGTGTGCTCATTTACCTTCATACCCATGGCCACACCTAGCAGTCAGGGAAGGCATAGAGAACAGTGACAAATGATTGGCTCCCTGCAAGTGGGGTTGGAGCCATCTGACAACACAAGCACCTCCATGTCAATCATCAATACTGTTTTTTAGTTTGGGCTATTAGGTGACCCTTTATAAGACTGACACTATTGCATTAGAGTACAGATAAGGGGAAATGGCATATGAGGAGCTTTTCAGTGTTATTTGGTTATTTGCCCACCAACTGACTGCTAATCCCCATGGCCATTCCAACGCAGTTCCTGCCCCTCCCCATCCAGATCACCTCCTAATGAGAACTCTTTTAGTTCACTTTAATTAAGCCATACCATGAAAAATTGCAACTGAATCACCTGCCAGTATTTTCTCAAAGCAGTCTTCTGAGATGTAATGACTTAGGGGCCGATTCATGGAATTATTTGTGCCGCAAAACGGGGTTTTGTGCGCCATTCTGCCCGCAAAACCCTGTTTAACAAATAGGGATTTTCGTGGAAGATTGGCACACAAAGCCCTGTTTTTCCATTCCATGAATCAACCCCTTAATTGGAGTAATGAACGCGCTACTGGTGTAATAAAAATGTCTAAACCAGGTCTGCTGTCAGCCACTCGAATTATAGGCACTCTGTGTGTCCTTCACCGAAGGCATGTTAAAAAAAAGAATTGGAAAAGTCAACAGTTTTTTCTTGTGTATAAGTATTAGGCATTGGTAGGTACTGCTATCAGACTCCCAGGTACTAACCTCATGTGGCACCTTATACTATCAACAGCGAGTCAGTTAATAACACTTTGGCAGTGCTTGGCAAGTGCCTTTCCTATGTCTACACAAATGCCCAAACTGCTGGCATTGCCAGTGCTTGTATTTATATCTTCCTAGTTCCTGGCTGTCATCTCCACTCTAGTACGAGCAGTGAGCAGCGCATTTCCAATCAGCAAACTGATTGGTTGCCAAGTGGTGGGGGCTGTACAGTCTTGGGGGAGCAATGATTCATCTAATTAGTCTGGGCTATTAGGTGGCAGAGCCACCTTTAAGCCTAGACTCTTGCATTGCAGTAGAGATAGGGAGAAATGGCATCTGAGGTGGGTCACAACGCTTAAAGTGTTGCTTGGCTATTTGTCCACCCATTGACTGCCCGTGGTTATGCTAATCCCTATGGCCATTCCCTCCCAGTTCCTGCCCCACTTCACTCAAAACACCTTCTCATGGGAACTTTTTCAGCTTTTTTTATTCAAACCTTACCATCAAATGTTGCTCTCAAAGTACCTGCCAGTGTTTTTTTCAAAGCAGTCTTCTGAAAGTTGATGACTTAATTTGAGTTGTAAAAACACTACTGGTGTATTAAAAAATGTTAACCAATTCCGCCTTCAGCTACTCAATTTCTGTGCACCATGCATGTTTTCACTGGAGTCTTGTTGAAAACAAGCATTTGGCTTGTGTGTCAGTATTAGGCGTTTTCCAGGTGCTGCTGTTAGATAACCAGGTACATTTTTCACCTGCAACCATCAATGGCCAGTTAATAGCACTACACAGTGCCTGGAAAGTGGCTTTCCCATGCCTACACAAATGTGCGTGGAGGCATGCACGCACAAAGCATATGTTATTTTCAGTGTCTAAATGATGATGCAAATGAGAGAAAGAGAAAAAATGCAAAATGTTTTCTGGCCTTGTTATTTGATCACACACGTGCCAGCCCTCCCCAAGCAGTGCCCCCACTCACAGTGCCCCGTTTCCCCCCGTTTGCCTACCCTTAAAAACCCTGCTTGCCCCGCTTATATAAATGACTAAGGGAGAGTAGATTGGGTGCTTCTGAAATTTTAAAGATATCCCCTTATTCCCCCCGAAAGAGAAGCAGATGTGCAACTATTAAACAGTAATGGTCCTCAGAGTTCTGAGTAGGTCGATCAGTAGATTAGTAGACCAAGGTGTTGAGCACATACTTTCAGACGCAATTGGGCCTCTCTATGAAAGATGCAATGAAAGATAATGGTTAAACTGTACTGGACCACAGTTAAGATGAACAACTTGAGTCTTTTAAATAATAACACAAGTAGGGGGTGTACAATATTGAGAGGTTCCCTCAAATCTATTCTGTGGAGCTGCAACAGAATGGAATTGTGAATGTTTGATCAGTTAAAAAATGTAATACAACTTATTATTTCATTATGCAACAAAACATTTTATTTAAAGAGGATACAGGATGTGTAATGCTTCTAACTATCAAAATGCATTTAAAATGCAAAAAACATCTTAGTTCATTTTGATTGATGCTCCAGTTATCCAAACAATGTTGTACTATGTATGCATCTGACATGTATGTTTCTGATTTCAGTATATCATATTTGAAGACCAGAAATATGCTGCCTCTCTACAAAATGTTGAACTAGTTCAGTCTCATGCCTCAAGTGGACCTTGTTTATTTATTTATTTTTAAATGTGTTTACCTGTGCCCTACGTAAAATGGTCAAAAGGGGTGTTAGTATGGAGAAGTCCAAATAACTGCAAATATTCTGGATTCGTGCACTTATATTAGTGCAATTTAGTGAATGCAGATGCAAGTACAGCATTCCATTACCACTTGCTGGGCTTGCTTCTTTAATATGAAAATCATACACATAATCATCGTCTTTGTGATCAATTAAACATAATCAAGGAGTTGTTAAGAAGGAGAGATAAAGGCTGCCTCATAGTTTAGCTCCTGTGGAGCACGTCTTTGTCAGGTTTTGATTTGCTGTCACACCATGGTGCATCGCATAACAATCTGCAGCCGTAAACATGCTTGTGGTTGGTACAATAGAACATGATTAATAGTTTTAATTGTATATAAATTCAGTCAACTTCTGGATTAAACAGATTGTGTGGTGTATTTTCATGTGATATGCATGCATTTTTATTGTCAGTGTGCATAATTGAAAACCTTGCTGTCACAATGCATTGCCAGGAGCGTAAAAAAAAATGCTGTGGCCAGGATCCAAACACTCTGCTGGATCCTTATACTACTCTTTCTGTTTGCCCAAAAGTGCTACCAGCACAGATTGATTGTAGTATTTTCTCCATTCTTTCTCTAATTTACGGTTGTTGAATTTTTAGTGCTCTCACGTTGTGTGTACCATCTTGCTGATCCCTTTTTTGTGATGTGTTGAACTGTTTCAGGGGTGTCAATCTGTTTCTGGAGTTTGTCACTCACATGTGAAGTTTGTTTTTACAAAATTGCTGACAGCATTTGGTTCAGTTGGTGGATATCTGGTTTGGTGCTTTCCAACAGTTGTGCTAGGTTTTCCAATTTAACTTTTTCCAGTTTCTTTTGGTTGTGGTTGATTGCTTTGTGTTTGTGGATGGTACAGGGTTGAGGTGTTGATAGTAAAAGGTATCATGTGATGTTCACTCTAGATAACTGGAATGGTGGGGCGGTGGTGGAATTCAGTCCTGTAGAACATTGTATCCATTGTATGCAGAGCCACTGTTATATAGTGGGGCCCCTCAGTCCCTGTGATGCGGGCTCCCACTGTCTAGCCCTCAGATAAAAAAAAAAATTGTTTTTGAAGTCACTCTGCTTCATGAAAAAATTAGCTCCCTGTCCAGAGAGGCACCCACACCACAAGTCTCTGCCGTTTCCTCTCCCTGTCGCAGGTGTCCAGGCAGGGGAGTTGCTAGGTCTGGAAAAGACCCGGAACTAAGCTGATATCAGAACTGTTGGGACTGGGGGCTAGCTAGTCTTTTGGCTGTAGCTCCTGAGATTCTATCCGGGGCTACAACCAAAAGATCAGGGGCTATAGCCCCCTTAGCCCCCCCCCTAGCAACTCGCCTGTGTCCAGGCATTGCTGGAAATAACAGAAGGGTGCAGGGCTCATACTCTGCAGAGGGTTGTTTCTAGCCAAGCTTCCTTTCAGATGTTGCAAAACCCTGCAGAAACCAAAAGTCACCATTTATGTGTGTGGGGCAGGAAGGCAGCAGAGACCTTTCCAAATGAACACTGGAGGCTATTCGCAGGCAATGGCGGGTTGTTCTTTCTGCCCTTAAGGTTTGTGCTAAGTGCTTGGCAGTGGAGCTTCCCTGGGGTTTTTCTGTGAGCAACATTTCCATCAGAACTCTGCCAGCTTTCCCTAGAACCGGTAAGGTGGCAGGCATTTCAGACAGCCTTATTTTTACATGTTCATATTTAACACCCCAAACAGATAACCTTTTTACTCATTACCTTTTTTATTTATTTATTTTATTTTGTATTTTATTGTGCATTTTTAAGGTGCTTATACATCAAGAAAATCTATATATATAAAACCAAGTTGTGTTTGTTTGTGGGTCTGTATGTGGAATTCTGGGGTTGTAACTCCTCATGAACGGTGAGGTCTGGTGTTATGAATTTTGCATGTCATATTCTTTATTTTGTTGCTGAATTAATGCAACTATTTCTGGCTCGATAGGTCATCCCGTTCCCGAGAAGGTTAATCTTTTTGTTTTTTCAGCTATGTTTTTCGGCATTACGTTTTGTGGTGTTCCACCACCATCTTTAGGTCATTTGCAAAAAGTGCTCATCATTGCGCATCAAAGCTGAAACATGATCAACATGGTTAATTTCTATCGCAAAATGTTATAAAGGCCAGGTACTTCAACCTCATGACATCAAATGGAATTTTGCTACAATTTGAAGATGGCATAATTAAATCAGTTGCTTTGAATCATGGTTCCATGTTTAATAAAAATACTTATTTCTTCTGTATTCTCTCCTTTCATTAATGCTTTAATCCTACAAATATATTTGTACAGAAATGCCATTAAAAAAGAGAGCAGTATTTAATCCCACCCGAATCAAAACAAAACATCGTAAAGCTGAAACAGACAGAACATTGAAAGTGCTCAAGAACCTGAAGAAAGTCTTACTAAACAGAGAATTCATGCTGCTAAAAAACAAAGCAAAGAAATTGCTGGAGAAACTGAAACATGCCTTGCTGTTTAGAGAATAAGTGCTGCAGAAACAACAAAGGAATGGGACTGCTGGAGAAACTTAAGCAGGATTTACTAATCTGAGAATTTGTGCTGCTAAAAAACGAAGCAATGAAACTGCTGAAGAAATTGAAGTGAGACTTCAGTGAGGCCTCCCTTTTGAACAGCCTCCCGACCACCTTGAAACTAGAGGACAAAAATCTCCGGTTCCGGAAGCACCTCAAGACCTTCCTCTTTACTTCTGCCTTTGCCCCCCTTCTCCACTGTTGATCTGTTTTCTCTCTTGGCATCATGCACCTGGCCATCCTCTGTCATTCGGGCACAGGTACCTGCTCACCCTGCCACCATCCTGCAATGCCTCGGGGCCACCGCTTGCACTGGGGTTCTGTGTCTGTACCCATATAGTCCCCCTCCGACTTTTCTTCTGCATTTATCAGATATACCCTATCTGACTAAACTATCACCTGCCACCTGCTGGTTGCACTACCATGGTTTATCGTCTTTATTTATTTGTTTTTATTTAGTATTTATTCTGTTCTCTCCTCTCTTCCGCACTTTCCACTTCTCCCCCCTTCCATTCACTTTCCCTCTTTTCCCTTTTCAATGCACTTGCGCTTTCTTAATGTTACTGGGCCTAGTAAGATCGCTGTTTTTTTTTTGTTCTCCCTTGTTCCCTCCCTTTTGCCTGATCGCGCTCTGAAACACTTCTGTACGAGCGCGATATAAATAAAATATCATTTCATTTCATCAAAGATTTAAAAATCTGAGAATTGAAATCCTGGGTGAAGCTGGGTAGTTAACGTAGTTGTGTATGAAAGTGCCCAAAGGGCAATGGGGAGGGAACGTGGGAATGAGAGGCAACTATAATAACAATGAAGAGAAAGAAAGAGGTGGTCCTACTAGGCCTTGTGAGCATTCAGAATGTGCAAGTGCAGAGAGAGAGAAGAGACAAGGGAGGGGGTAAGTGCTAGGGGTTCCACAGAGCGAAGTGCTAGGGACTAAGTTGCAAGCAGCTGTTAAGTGCCTGGCAGAGAATCACTTGCTAAGAGTGCTCAACTGCCAATACAATAAGTAAAGGCCTGTGAGACAGCACAGGCCAGTGAGCACCAAACGGCAAGTGCTGGGAGTGGGGGTTATGAGTCTTTAAGGCTTGAAAGAACATTTTCAAAATCCACAGGCCATGTTTTGCCTTCTGCTGAATTGCATTCTGGTATTTGTAGTCTTGCATTCAAGGTGGGGAGAATAATTCCACAGTTGTAAACATTTTGCCTATAATATTTTCATAAGGATTTATATATTTGTGTGAGTACTTTACTATGGTTGTATTGTTGAAAGACAAACATGGGGCTGCAATTGGAAAGGAGCAGGAGGCAAGTGAGACATGTGTGTTTGCCCAGGATGTGGCGGGAGAGGTTACAGTCTTGGGGACTGGAAGGGTTATTTTCTTTGGTTCTGGCCTGTGCTGATTTTCAGGGCACAAGTTGAGGATACATGTGTGTGGACTCTGTCCGGCCACCTTTTTCAGCGGGCAGACGCAACCTGCAACCCCTATTGGGCGTTTTTGAGGCCAGAATTTAAAAAAAGGTTACTTGCTCAAGTGTTCGGCTACTAAGATTTCACCTTAGGTTGCCATGTTTCCAATGCAGATGCTTACCCAAAAGAACACATAAAAGTGTCATTAAAGCCCACATCTACTATTTGGAGTTTGTTCTCCATGGAATATTTCATAAAAATGTGTTGGGTTTAAAAGGTGGACACCTTTTATAATTTGCCAGCATATATATTGCAAATTCTCCTCTGTGGATTATTTTTCGAGGTTGATTACTTATTGGTAATCTTCATTAATCCTATCGATACTCTGCCTCATCCTAGTACTTGTGTATGAGGCATGTTGCCTCATTCACAGGTACTGGGACGAGGTAGAGGGACATGGAGGTAATGCTTGTCTCAGTTATATGTACTCTTCATTACTCCTAGACCCACTCGCCCTTGTCTCAGTACTTACTTATGAAGCAAGGTGCCTCACATGCAAGCACTGCAACAAGAAGGTAATTCTGAGCAGAGGAGCTGACTTTGGAGATTGGGGCAGGGGTTGGAGGTAGAAGGAATGTGTGGAGGAATGGGGGGGTGTGGGGTGGGGGCTGTGCGCTAAATCATAATGGTCATCCATGTCGAGGCTAAGTAGGCATAATATGTGTCATTAGTGGCTTGACAGGCATTTTGGTGCAGCCTGTCTAGTCATTTTGTGACTTTGGCTTCAATTATTTTTAAAGCAGTCCTGCTAAGTGATATTGCTGGCTAGACTGGCATTTTGGTGCTTCCAGTCTATTTATGTCTTAATGTGGCATGGCATGTTTTCCTCTAATATGTTTTTTACTTGTCTAAACTGCATCTGCACCTGCATTCAACTATGCTGAAGAGGTAAGCTGTAGGCATATTACCTGCTGCCCACCAGCCCCTCCACACTCTTTCTACCCACGTGCCAGCAATCTGATCCGAAAAAGCATTTTGGCATTTACATATTCTTAACTCAGCTTCAGATGTGTTTGCTGATTACAATCCGTGTCTCGAGTGCATTTTTGATCCTGATCCTATTGACTAAATACGGGATTCACTGCCTTAAGATGGCCGTCACCTCGAGTGCACCCTGTGCCTGACCCTGTACAATATTCGCTGCCTGACTTCCCTGCCTGCACCTACCTGCTGATTGGTCCCATCCACCTACCTAAACCTATCATGTTCGCCGGCAGGCGAGAGCCGGCCCTCGAAGTAAGGCCATTGAAAGAAAGCTCCCTGCTGACAGAGCTGACCGAGCGTGCCGTGCTGCGGTCTGCGCCAGGTCCGTAAGCCTTTCTACTAGCCTCCACATACAGACTACTTCAGGTACTTCTAACGCTGCATGGCGATTCACTAATGCTCTGGTCTTAGTCCTTGTGCACCCTTTTATCATGACCACTAGTCCTTGAACCACACCGCCTGCAAGCCTGAAATACCTAACATGCCCCCCATGGTATGTTAACAGCTAACCAGCTCGCCTTCTACAGCCACCCCGCTGACACCTTCACAGTCGATATCAAGTGCACTAGCCGGCCTGTTTGTATACTATGTCTCTCAACATACTGAATTTTTGGCTCCTATACATGCACCTCTACTGAACCTAACAAAATAACAAAATGTATCTCAGCATTTGCGTTGCCCGATTTCTTCTGTAATATTATCTCTCAATTGTAAAAGTGCCTGAATTACTTATCTAGCCTATCCATCTGAATATGCCTCTGATTTGTGCCTATGTATGTCTGCACTAACCAACCTCCACAATTGCCTCTGTTGCACCATCACACCGATTGCATGGAATGTACCCTTACCTGATTTTTACTTGCTTTAGCCACGCTCCTACTCAGCATCCCCACTTTAATGAGTGCTTGACTCACTTATTACTACACAATACTGCCCCCTGCACTTAATGACTGCATTTGACTGCTAGCCCTGGTGAATTTCTGCCACCATGCACCAGCCCCCTCCAGTCTCTCAGTCCTTCAAGTCTCCTCCCCAAAAACTACTTGCTCAAGCCCTGCTGAGCACACTCTGCTGTACCATCCACCTAGTGCCCACATTAAAACACACCACAACTCTGTTACCACACTCACAATATCATAACACTACAACCATGCCCTTGTCTACCCACAACACCAATCCCTATCTCAATAACCCAGCCCTAATGCTCCAACATTTCACATCTAAACCCACTCGTATATAACCTTGCTCACTTGCCTTGAGAAACGCCAGACTTGGCACTAGACTCACTCACGCCTCCTATCACCATCTGACTTCCCACCATCAAAGTAAACACCCACAACCTGCCACCAGAACCGCGTCCTCCCGACATACACCGTCTTCCCAATGTATTAACCCTGTTGTGAACACTATCAAAGGGGCATTAATTAATGTTAGATCTCTCACAGCCCACGCTCCAGAGGTGGCAGACCACATCCTAACTCATGACCTGGACTTCTTGGCCATCACAGAAACCTGGCTTCACGCAGCCTTTGGACCTCTGCTCTCTCTAGCCACTCCAACAGGCTATAATATCATCAGACATGACCGCAATACTAGCCAATCTAAAGTTGGGGGTATCGCCATCATCCAAAAAAACTCCCTCAACCTCTGCCTCTCCACTGCTCATCAAATCTCTTCTATGGAAGCCCTAACAGCCAAATTCGCCCTCACCTCTAACCACACCATCTCACTTCACCTACTCTACAGACCTCCTGGGCCACTAACAACCTTCGCTGAAGACCTCTCCAACATCCTGGCCAACACCACCAAAGTCAACTCCAAAATTATTGTTCTAGGTGACTTTAACCTGGGACTAGCTGGCCCCAATGACACTATGACCCCATTGACACGGCTGCCTTGTCAATTGACAACCCGCTCACTAACTCAGGCTTTACCCAGCATATCAACACCTCCACACACTCCAAAGATAGAATCCTTGACTGGTTGCTGACCTCAATTGTGGAATTAAAGTGGCAGCCTGTTGTGATGTTTAATACATTAGCTATCTTGTACATAGTTCTAAACTCATGATGTATATAGTTCTGTAACCATGACTGCATATTTGTGTATGGTTCTAGAATGTTGATGGAACCATACACAAAGATGCCGGAGGAGTTGAAGGTTGGCCTCCATGGGGGCTCCTCCCAATAAAACTACGAGTCATATAACTTATCAAAATAGTATGACTTTCTATTAATCAACACTTCTTAACAATTGGCGACGAGGACTCTGCAGGGAGGGAGCCCCCAGATGCGTGTTATGCAGACTTGCAGATCCTTTTGAAACCGTTGAAGTAAATCTGAAGCGGCAGAACCCACAGAAAAGCAGTATCTAACCAAAGGCAAGTGAAATTATACAGCGGCGCTGATCGCATGTACAGAAAGTGAAGATAAGCAACTTAAATACGCTTACGGTTGCTCGCCGTCTTACGAATGCTGCGCGAGGTGGAGGCTGACCGCTAATGTTAGAGAAAAGCTCCTGCTTACGTGCTTCGCGTGCTGCCATCTGGTGGACATAACGCTTCCACGCCAACGGCGTATATTACGCGAGAGGCCAGT
The DNA here is from genome assembly GCF_040938575.1 of Ambystoma mexicanum. Taxonomy (NCBI): domain Eukaryota; kingdom Metazoa; phylum Chordata; class Amphibia; order Caudata; family Ambystomatidae; genus Ambystoma; species Ambystoma mexicanum. The sequence continues at coordinate 669,466,631 of NC_090924.1, read as the reverse complement.
GTACTGCCAGTATTACACTGAGCGTGTGGAATACGCTTACCGGGGCGTCCTAATGTGAATACAGCGAAATGAAACAGCTGTTCAAGTGAAATCGGCAGACAAGGGAAGCACGTTTGAGTTGATACATGACACGTATTAAAGACGTTGTCATTACCTTGAATTGTTACGCAAATTAAAGGGCAGCTTAACAGAGACAGACACGGCGCAAGTTTGAAAGTGATAACAAGCAAAACATTGCACGGAAAGTGAATTGTCAGGCATTTGATGTATGCAAACAGAATTAAATTGAACTGATACACGGAAAAAAAAGGTCGACATAACGGCGCAAGTTTCAAAGTGGAAATACGTGGAAGCAGTTATTGGGCAACTGACAAGCAAGTTGAAATAAAAAAATAACAAAAACAAACAACATTAAATTGTAACGAGGAGATTCTGCGACAGCAAAACAAATATGCAGATAGTTGTGTTGCCAAATACGAATAATGCAGAACACAGCGGCTCCAATTAAATTTTTGACACTACCTGGAGATCCAGTATGTCCCTGGGTACAGTGGCAAGACAACTTCCAGGTGTACGTGAGGGCGAGTTTAACGATGATTTAAAGGAGGCTACCCTCTCCAACAGTATAGGTGCAGAGGCGCTCAGGATTTTCAGGAACTTGCCGGAATTAGATCACACGGATGTGGATCTGGGTGAATCCTCAAGTGGGGCCAGGAAGTATGATGTGGCAATTGCTAAATTGAATAAACATTTTGGAAATAAAACCAACATTGTTTTGGAACGTTACAGGTTCTTTACAAGGAAACAAAATAAGGGCGAAAGCATCGATGCCTACATGCTTGCTTTAAGAGGTTTGTTGGCTACGTGTGTCTTTACAGGAGTGGCAGAAGAATACCTGAGGGATCAACTAGTTTTGCATGTAGCAGATCCACGCATCCAACAACGTTTGTGGCAGGCAAAGAACCCTACATTGGATCAGGCAATTGAAATAGCGAGGTCCATCGAACTTGGTGAAAAGTGCATGAAAGAAGTTCAGAACAAGATGGAGAATGCAGAAATAAAGTCAGTTAGAGAAACAATGGATGGACAACATGACGGTAATGAGGATTTGATTCCCATGGTCAAAAGGATAGTTAAGTCCGACAGTGATGCTGGATCTGGACAAGAAAGAGACAGTGCATACAGAACAGCTAGCAAATGTTTTAAATGTGGTCGATTTAAACATTTGAATGCAGAGAAGGACTGTCCCGCTGTGTCAGCTGAGTGCTATAGGTGTGGACTAATAGGTCATTTTGGCAAAGCATGTTGCAACTACAGAGGCAGAGGCAGATTCAATACCCGATATACAAGGAATACTGGTCGATATGGTAGAGGAAGAGGCACTGCCATGACAAGCAAAAAGACTTTAGAAGAAATTGGTGGTCCAAGTAGTCTATTAGCGATCACAGATAGATTTGAAGATGAAGTACAAATACTTGCTTTCACACCGAATGAAAGTGGTTTAGGTCCGTGGGTGCCAATGGAAGTAAATGGAATAACATTGCAGGTTATGGTGGACACGGGTTCTCCATATACCATGGTGAATGTGGACACATATGTAAACATATTAAAGAAAAAAATGGAAGATTTGCAATTGACCAAGATTAAAGCGACTGGATATGGTAAGACTCCCATCAATATAGTTGGATATGCTTGGGTACATTTAAATTTTGAAGGGAGGAAGACATACTGCAGATTGTATGTTGCTGAAAATGGATTTTCCATAGTTGGTTGGTGGGAACAAGCATTGTTAAAGATCAAGATACATCCAGGCGAAAATGTGCCTATTCTTTGCATTAATGAAAATAGCTGCAGTACATCAGAGAATTTAGCCAAGAGCTTTCCTAAAGTTTTCAATGATAACATTGGGATTCTTAAAGGTTTCAAGCATCGAATCATACTTAAAAGAGGAGCTAATCCTGTTGTACACAAAGTAAGGAATATACCCATGGGCACCAGAGAGGCATTGAAAAGTGAACTAGAGAAATTGAGCATACAGGACATCATTGAACCCTTTGAAAGCTCTGAATGGTTATTCCCGATTGTTATTGTTAAGAAACCAGACGGATCAATCAGAATGTGTGTCGACCTGAGAGATCTAAATGCCAACATCTGGGTGGACCGTCATCCATTACCTAACATAGGAGAAATGTTGACCACGATGAGACCAACGACATTTTTCACAACACTTGATCTATCGTCAGCATATCACCAGGTAGTGTTAGATGAAGAATCCAGACATTTAACATCATTTATAACATCATTGGGGGCATTCCGATATAAAAGGATGCCGTTTGGATTGGCTTCTGCAGCTGCAGTATTTCAGAGGTTGATGCATCGTTTGTTTGACAGTCTTCAAGGAGTTCACTATTTCCAAGATGACATTTTGATATTTGCAATGTCTGAAGAAGAACATGACGCCAAGTTGCTAGGCGTGCTACAAATTATACAGCAGAAAGGCATGACACTGAAAATTGAGAAATGTAAGATAAAGAAAAACAAAGTAACTTATTTGGGTCATTGCATAAATGCTGATGGTATAAAACCCAAAGAGTCATTGGTTGACACCATTCTCAAGATTCCTGATCCGATTAATAAAGATCAACTCCGAAGTTTTTTAGGATTAACAGAATATTATTCGAAATTTGTGGATCATTACTCTGATAGAACAGAATAAATGAGAAATCTGATGTGCAAAGGTGTGAGATTTGATTGGTCTGAAGGGTGCAAGAAGGAGTTTGAAACAATTAAGTCATTAATCCACAGGGCACCTGTGCTTAAAATGTTTGATTCAAGTGCCAAGACCAGAATATCAGTGGATGCTAGTAACATAGGCTTAGGGGGTGTATTGGAACAAATTCAAGATGGTGAAGTAATTCCCATTGCCTTTGCATCCAGAACATTGAGAGAAGCTGAGAAGAATTATTCGACCATTGAGAAGGAGGCTTTAGGAGTTAAATGGATTCTAGAACATTTCAAAAGTCTCATTTGGGGCATACCAGTTGAAATCAGCCACTTATACATGTTTTGAATTCAAAAAATCCCCACATGACATCACCATGCATAAGGAGGTGGCCACTAATTATCATGCAATACAATGTCAATATAAAATACACCCCTAGGAAGACAAATGTAGTGGAAGATTGTTTTTCTCGCCTACCATATAACTGTGATACAAATGATTGTGATGACAAGGGAGAACTGACAGAGGATCAAAACATGGAGTGTATAATAGCACATATACATCAAAGCTTTTCTAAAGAAGATTGGATTGAGGCGAGAGAACAAGATCCTGAACAGAGATTGTTAAGAAAGGCCATTGAAAATGGATGGAAAGATACTGAGGAGAATATCAAATCTTGGGAGAAGATAAAAGATGAATTAACAAGTGATAATACATGCATTTATCGGGGAGATCGGATAATATCTCCAGCAATGATGAGAGAGAAAATTATGAAAATTGCGCATGAAGGTCATGTAGGAAGGAACTTAACAAAAAGAAGAGTGAGCGAAGCTTATTGGTGGCCCATATGTGGGGTGAATTAGAAGCTCTTGTCAGAGATTTCACAGCATGTGCGGTAAGCGACAAAAGCAAAACAACACACATCACACCATTACAACCGATAGAAATCCCCAGTACTGTGTGGACAAAGCTGGCAATTGATATATCCGGACCATAGGAAACTTTAGGACCACAAAAAGTTTATTGTATTGTACTGGTTGATTATACATCCAAATGGGTGGAATGTGGAATCATTGAAGAATCAATATCAGCAATGAAGGTTATGACATTTTTGGAGGAAATGTTTAACAGAGAAGGGGAGCCTCTAGAATTGATATCTGACAATGGTGCTCAATTTATGTCACATGAAATCCAAAAATTTCTGAAAGAAAGGGCCATCAAGCATTACACAACAGCTTTGTACCATCCCATGGGGAACGGATTGGTAGAGAGAATGAATCATTTCATAAAAGGTATCATTCAATTAGCCATTGTCAACAACATACCATGGAAAGAGACACTAAAGGAAGCACTCAACACATATAAAGTTACCCCTCATTCTGTAACTGAGGAAGAACCATTTACCTTAATGAGAGGGAGAATTGCCAGTAACAGATTTAGACCTGCATGGATAACAAAAAAAAGAAACAAAGAAATAAATCTGGAAGAAATAGTAACAGAGTAAGAAGAAAACAAGTAGAATACAAAAATTATTATGACAGACAGAAGCATGTTCAAGAGAGCAAGTTTGAAAAAGGAGATTGGGTCAGAGTAAAAGAACCCAAAAGAGTGATGAAAGGAGAGTCAAGATTTCGTCCTCCTCAGAAAATAATGGAGTGTTCTGGAAAATCTGTAATTTTGGAAGATGGAAAGAAGGGGTCATGTAATGATGTTATCTTGGCAAAGGAGGAGGAAGTTGTAAGAAATGAGAAAGAACAAGTTACAAATGGAGAAATGTTTAAGGACAAGTCCAATGACTTATGATATATGAACAAAGCATATGCTCAGGAGAACTTAACAAAAAGCGGACCACATGAGAAAATTGTCGAGAATGTTCAGTCATCTTCAAGAGCTAGGAAAAGAATGTGGAATCATAACCAAGACTATGTATATTATTAAAGAGAAAATGTAATTGAAGAACTTCATCAAAACAAGGAAGCAAGGCATCAAACTATATACAGTATTTTACAAGTGTATCCTTTTTCTTATATGACACAAAGTCAAGACTATCAATACGCCATTAATGTTATGATATTAACAAATTTTCATTTGTCAAAACTTCTTTTGTTCAGTTTATTATAGAAGGGAAGATGCTCTGATGTTTAATACATTAGCTATCTTGTACATAGTTCTAAACTCATGATGTATCTAGTCTGTAACCATGACTGCATATTCGTGTATGGTTCCAGAATGTTGATGGCACCATACACGAAGATGCCTGAGGAGTTGAAGGTTAGCCTCCATGGGGGCTCCTCCCAATAAAACTACGAGTCATATAACTTATCAAAATAGTATGACTTTCTGTTAATCAACACTTCTTAACACAGCCAACCAACCTTGCGCCTGGACTGAACGCCACTTGATTGCCTTCAACATTCCCGCCACAACCATCAGCTCTACTCCAGATGTCGCACCTGCTATTCCCACACGAAATAAGTGTGACATTGCCTGTGACAAATTACTCCCACTCATCCTCCCAGTCCTGAATGAACAAGCGCTACTAAGCACGGACCCTATTGTCCTAGTCGACACCTTCAACCATACTATGCTCAAAGCCCTCGACCTCATTGCCCCATCCAAATTGAGAAAATCCAAACCACGCGCTCATCTCAATTCCTGGTTTACCCCCCAACTAAGAATTCTTTGTAAAGAAAAACGAATCGCTGAATCACACTGGACAAGTAACCCGTCAGAAGCTAATAAATCTAGTATCATCCTAGCCACGTTAAATTATAAGGAAGCCATACTCCAGGCTAAAAAAGACACCTACAACAAACACATTGAGCAAGCCAATTCTAATACTAAAGAGTTCTTCAGAATCTTGAAAGAACTGGAAACTCCTGTCACTGCACCTGACACCTCTATCAAAGATAGCACCTGGTGCACTAATATCCAAAACACGCTCCTTGGTAAGATAGCCACGCTCCAAGTCAAAATTAATGACAAACAGACTTAGCTACAATCTAATTTGCAACCTAACTCTCTCCCAGCACTAATCAATAGTATCCCAGACTCATGACCCCGTTCAGCTTCTCACCATTATCTATTACTGAAGTGGAAAAAATTATGAATAGCCTTAAAGCTTCTAAATGCCAAGGGGACATCTGCCCAGCGCCCATCAGCAAGGAAGCGGCCCACGAGCTAGCTCCATTCATCACCACTCTCATCAATTCCTCTTTCATCACTGGGATTGTACCGGACAATTTGAACGATGCCTGGGTTATCCTGATCCTAAAAAAAAAACAACTCTAGATGCCAATACACCTACGAACTACAGGCCCATCACCACGGTGCCATTCTTATTAAAAATCCTCGCCCGAGCTGCATACCTTCAGATTCAAGACTATCTCAAATCCAATAAACTCTTGGGTCTAAGGCAATCTGGGTTCCGGCCCCGCCATGGAACTGAAACGGCCCTTATCGACCTTAAAACACAGATCGAAGATTTACGAGACAAGGGTAAACTTGTCCTACTACTTCTTCTCGATCTCTCTGCGGCTTTTGATCTTGTCAATCATCAAATTCTATGTCGACACCTCAAACTAGCTGCATTTTTCAGATAAAGCCACAGCCTGGATCAGTACATTTCTGAACAACAAATCGATGTGTGTCTTCTCCCCCCAGCATCTGCATCGTCAGCACCCGTCACCTGCGGGGTACCACAAGGTTCTTGTGTCTCTCCCACATTGTATAATGTGTTCACAAAACCTCTATTTGATATTTTGGATTATCTGGGTGTCACATATACAAATTATGCTGACGACACCCAGATACTCATCCCAATCTCAGAAGACTACGCCGCTGACTCCCTCTCAGTGAATGCTATCTACCAAGTTATCCAAGCCTGGATGGTGCAACACAGACTCTGTCTAAACGATGAAAAGACAGAGCTCCTCCTTCACGGCTCTCCCCAAAAACTATCCAAACTGGCCCCTGAGTTCAATTCTTTCATCATTGATGGTAACACCATCAAGGCCCCTAAGGACACTAAAACGCTAGGGATTTATCTCGACTCTACTTTATCCCTGGCGAGACAAACCAATGCAGTCTCCTCCGCAGCAGCTTACACCTGCAATTTCATTACAGCTAACCGACCTTTCCTATCACCAGCCAACTGTGTCACACTTGCCAGGGCCCTCGGGCTGTCAAAAATGGATTATTGTAACTCCCTCTATTTGGGTACCAACAGTTACAACTTAAACAAGTTACGAACAATCCAAAATAATGCTATCAGAGCAGCTCTCAACATCCCTAGGAACCAACATATCTCAGACACTAGACGCAACCTTCGCTGGCTTTCCGTCCCTCAACGAATTTCACTAAAAACACTTGCTCTCACTCACAAATGCTTATCTAACCATGCACCCTCCTACCTTGCTACGAGATTCGCCCTCCACAAGACCTCGCAGAACTGCACAGACTAACTGCCTCTCTATACCACGCTTCAACCTACAAAGATCTGGCAGAGCCCGCTTCCCAGTAATGGTGGCCAAACTCTGGAACTCACTCCCCAACTCGTTAAGATCTGAACCCCCCTTCCACAGCTTCAAAAATTTGGCCAAAGCCTGGCTAACCGCCTAAGACCATTCACCTACTCACCAACCACCCCCCATCAGATAGCCACCAACATCACCTTTTGTACATAGGCTATGACCCTCTACTTACTCCGTAACTGCATTTTGCATATATGTTAATATCTGTAACCGATTGTAATTCTAAATTGTAATTTAACTGTAATTCTATTGCTCTGTTTGCCTTATGTTGTAACCAAAATAAATGCCCGGATGCCCTCGGGCCTGGTGCGCTCTATAAATAAATAAAATACAAATACAAATAAACTGGTCTACATTGTGCAGCCAGATGTTTTCATTGTGGCACAGCATTTTTAATAGCATAGCATTAAATTAATGAAAGCATTAATGTTCAGTGCATTGTTGGTGACTTCCGTGTATTGGATTTTTGGATTGGTGTTACTGTACAAAACAATTGCATACACTCTGACTTTTTAGCCAATGTTTCTCAAAAAGTGTCAAGTGTAATGTATTAAAACACATATTCATATCTTTCTCCTAATCCAGTGTGCGGCGTACCCTGCAGCAGCAGGATCATGCGTATATCACAAGCAAGTAGTCTAGGCCAGCCCAGACTGGAGCGTGACCCGTGATTTGTTGCCAAGCTGCGGTGAGGGGGCCCTCAGCATGACTCACAGGGGGACCCCGAAATCTTGTGGTACAGCACTGTGCACGGCCAGGTGGATGGCTCTATCGTCCATTTGTTTCAGATGTAAACTTTCCAGGTGGGTGCTGAGGGAGTGTGAAAATGTTTCATTTCCTCTCTCAAGCCAGCTGTTAAAGTCCCCCAATATGATGATGTTGTCATGTTTCACTTCACGGTTGGCTCTAGTGTAAATACGTTTCATAGAAAAATTCAGGTTGCATGTCGGAAAAAAGGTTTAGTTGGTTGCTGGGTTTAAGTTGACCAGGACCAAGAGACATTCTCAATCTTCAATTTCTGTTGATGGCAGGTGTCAGGAAAGTGTTTATCTTTTTAGCAACTTTCCCTCCATTTCTATGGCCACCCACACATTTGTCTTTTGTTTTTTAACACTATCCTGACATTTTACAGTGAGGTGAAGTCTTCGGCTACACTCCACTGCAATTTTGTTCATTGTTGTGGGGAAACTGACCCAGTCCTTGAGGCGATTAGTACTGGGGGGGTGTAGAGCCCTAGAGGAAGCTTCCTTCGTCACCCGTGAAAAGCCCCTGGACACCCTGGAACCAGAACTAAAATCTCCTGCCCCTGTAAATCTGCAACCCAGGGAACAGAGGGTGGGGAGGACCTCAAGAAGGCCCATTTTGGGAAGGAAGTTAGCATCCTCCAATTTGAAGGGGAAGAATCTTTAGAGGATTCAGGGAAAACAATCTTCTTCTTCAGGGACGGGGGAATTCCTCCCAAAGAAAAATCGGTCCCAAGAGATCGGAATGAAGACTGGATGGGTGTGGGGACTGATTCAGAGTTGCCCATCCCTGAACCCCAGAATTCCCATTCTGAGAATAAAATAGTAAAGGAGGGATCCTCCCCACAAACTGGTCCTAGTGACAGCCTCCAGGTACAAGGGGGCAGCACAGAGTTAGGGGGAAAAGGGGATTCCGAAATCCCACCAATTTCAGGATGCCAAAATGTCATTACAGATTCCCAAACTTCCCAAACTAACTCTGGGGACTGCCTCCCAGAAAGGGGGAAAAAGGGGATTCCCAAATATCACAAACCAATTCTGCTGACTGTCTCCCAGAAGGGGGTGGGGGCAGCACAGAACCAGAAAAAGAGGATTCCCAAACATCACAAATTAATTCTGGTGACGGTCTCCGAGAAAAGGTGGATAGCACAGAACCCAGAAACTTCCCAAATAGAAAATGCCAAATTTTGCTTTCAGATTCCCAAAATCCGACTCAGAATTATGTCCAAAATACCCCTGTGTCAGAGTCCAAAATAAAGAAGTTAACCACCCAGTTGGTTCAGAATGCCCATTACCTTTGCCCACTGGAGGAGAAAGCAGGTAGATTCTAAGCCTCCAAGTGCAGGGGCAATGTGCATTTTTAGCACTGGTGGATACCGGATCCCAATCCACTCTTCTTTCTAAAAAGACAGTTGAGCATGTAAATTCGGAAGGGGGGAGAGACGCCAGATCCCTCTCACCTCTCATCCTGGACAGTTCCAGAACTTTGACGGGAATGAAATTCCTGTCGAGGGGACTGTGGATTTGGAAAAAAAAATTGGCTGACATAAGATGAAGCACCCGGTCATAGTCGTGACTCCAGAGGGAACACCCTATCTAGTAGGGAATTAAATTGTTCAGAGTCCCCCCTAATAGACTGTGTGAACAAGGTACTCTGGACTCAGACTAACCGGCAGATAAAATTAAAACAGAGTGTCATCCATGTTAGTTTAAATGGCACATGCAACATGGTTGAACAAAAATCGGATCAAATTGAGTTTCATCTTGAAAATAATCAAACCCCTGACGTTACAGTAATTGCTGTAGGAGAACAAACTGGTGATGGAAACTCCTCTCCATTCCTGAAAATCAACCTTCCTTCGAGTTTGAAGTGGCATTCCAAACTGGAAGGAAATATTTAGAAATGTTCTACTGATTCACAATCTGAAAATCCCAATTCTTTAGTCAAAACTGATGAGAAACCAGCTCAAAGCATAGCTGGCATTCAGAAGAAGTGTGAACAGCTCTTCCTCTCCATTAAGTTAAATGAGGGGAGAGAGTGTTTTCTCGCCCGAGTTGGCTTGAATAGCAAAGAAAGCTTCATCCACGAAGTATTATTCAGGAAACTCCCAAAACACCCGATCCTGCACGCTTTTGAGTCAGTTTGTCAGTGGCAATGGGTTCTGGAAATTCCCCGTTCCAAACATATTCTGCTTAGCAGTTGTATGCTCAAATTGTCTATAGGTGACAAAAGCATAGAACATAATTGTTTGGTTGTGTGAGGTGTTCCCTCTGCCTTTTACATGGGCAGTCTTATCAATTTAATTTGCATCAGAGTAATTTCCAAGCCCGGTCCCAACTGGAGGGCAAATCCAAGGGCCCTGGCAATCCTTAAGAAAACCTCCCGGTCCGCCCCATTGCTACCATAGGCAGTTGAAGTCTGAAAATGGAAAGGTGGTCACCATCCCAGGCCTAGCCTACAGAATATGCATCCCCAAAGGAGAGTTGGCAGAAGAGAAATGGGTCCATAGTAATTAGTTAAAGAGGTGTCACCCCAGACACACTTTGCGATGGATTGAGGAGCCAAGAAAAAGTCAAATAGAGGAGACATCTGGAGAATGAGAACCAGAAAAAGAAGGACCAGAAGGGAACAGATAGGTTCATAGGTATATTTATTTAACAAGGAGTATATATATTTTTTTCATATCACCAAAAATTCTAGTAAACGTCAATAATTATCTGTGTCTTGTGAAGGATTATGTGTTGTGATTATCTCCATACTGTAATGATCATAATATATGTGTGTCCCACTGCTATCAACCTTCCGGGAAGGCAGTCAGTGGGAAAATGATGTAACCGGTTCTTATTTATTCACTAGATTCGTACTAGTTCCAGACCAACGAGGACTTCCCCGGGGACCTGGAAAAGAAAGGCCAGACGAAAAGCTGAGGGTGTCACTCCACACCACAAAGAAAGATCGGAAGAAAAGCTGGTGGTGTCGCTCCACACCACTAAGAAAGATAACGAGAGGATTGTGATTTCTCACTCCCTGATGGAAGAAGGACTCCATCTGATGAACCCCACTTTGCCCTACTCTCTCTCGACAAGGAATTTCAGAAGAGTTGGGGGGAGGGTTTTGTGGGATACATTTACCCACTCAGCAGTACTTCCCCACATCACCAAGCTGCACTTCAGCAGTTAACAGCAGAATGGCTGTGCTGACTCCTTTAAGCACCATTGCCCCTGCATCAAAACTGCGTTTGCAGCTACAAAATGATGGCTGCACTGTCTTGCCAAGCACCTATTGGGCAGGATGGAACAAGGGGGCACACTGAGAAAGCCTGCCAGTGTGATTCTTAGATGCACCAAGAAGAACATTGAGAAGAAGCACTGCTCTGCTGCTTGATCCAATTTCCCCTTGAAAAAGGAAATATTTGGCCTTTATAATGATGGCACCCTAATGCTCTTCCTCATCTGTTCAACATTACAGAGTTCGGATCCCGGGAGATCTAGCTGTGCCCATCCACATTCAGATTGTGCCAGCAAAAGAGAGCCCTGTCACAGAATGGCAGGCTGTGTCAGGCATGGTCTGGGAAGTCACCAGAACCTTTACTTTCAGCCATACCGAAAATCACTTGGCTTTTGGCTACAAAGTATCAAATATAAACCCTGAAAAAAGAAACCCTAGCTCTGTGTGCATATGTCAATTTCAAGGGACCTTTGCCTTGTACAGAATGTTGTGTAAGAGAAACTGGCTAGGGCTACAAACAATGTTTGAAGTCCAGATGGGAGAGAAAACCGAATTTGAAATCCCATCCCAGCAGCATTCACCACGTGTCAAAATGTGTTTTTGCAAAACAAGAAAAATGCCTGTTTTAAAAGTACAATGTTGAATAAAGCCCTTTCCTTGCCTATAAATGTCAGGATGGTGTTGTGTTAAAACATATAGGGGATGTTTTGTTTCATGATTCAGATGCAGTAAAATAAAATAACTAAGGAATTGGCTGCATTGTGGATCTAGCCAAACAGGTTTGCTGCTTGGGGGCTTGCTAGCAACAGGAGAGGCCTCCCCCCCCAAAAGAAGCCACAATAGATTCTGGGACACCTAGATGTTAACTGTTGCCTTTTTTAAACTTTGAATGACCAAGAGAAAGAAATATCACACGCTCGTCTGACTTCTGTCTGGGCCGCAGCTTGAGAGTGGGACACCTACGTGCGACTTTTGGAAGTGACAACCACCAGTCACACAAACTGAGGAATCTCCAGGGCAGCCCTGGGCTAAACTGACATTTGGGGGTAGCCTGAAGAAAAAAATTGTCCCAGCTGGGGGACAAAGGCTGCTCATTTTGGCTCAAAAGACTAGTTTATTAATAAAACGTTTAAGACTTGTATCTCTGCAACAGGACTTCGCAGGACTTTACAAAGTTAACAGCTTAAATGTAATGTAAACAAGAAGTGGCAGCCTTCACTGGCATATTGTGGACAGAAATGGCAGGGAATTGGATATTGTGAGGAAAGTGTATATGATGCCACTTTGAAATTCAATATTCACATGCCATATGATAATATATACACATGTATAAAGTTATAGAATTTTAGGTAAAATTATTTAATTGAAAATTATCAAAAATTATTGGACGGACGAAACAAAGTCCTAGGTATGTGAGAATTGGATTTCCATGCTCTGTGTGGAATATGTAACCTGCCTATGTAATTTGCCAAAAGGCCACAACTGTACAAATGTGTGATTTATGTTAAGATTGATTTTTGCCAAAAATGACTGTGGGATGGCTTTTTACCCCATAAAACACAACCTCATAAACTGAGTCTCCTCCTTGAGGAGGCGATTAATTTAGGCTAACCTGTCTGATTCTTGGGGGTAGGTCTAGCTTAGTTCTGCCCAACAATATACCTGATGATGTCACATGCTTTATGAAAGGGGTGGTATCTCACAGGAAGAGGACACATCCTCCTGAATTTCCAGCGCTTGCGTATTCAGACATTCCAGATCCACCTTTGCAAGATTCCAGAATCTACTTCCAGGCCAAAGCATAGCTGACCCTATCACAGCCAGGCCAAAGCATAGCTGACCCTATGCCAGCAAGGCCATTGATCCAGAAACCCCGCTAAAATCCCAATAACAAGGGAGAAAAGCTGTGGACCCTTTTGGGAGCATGCTGTGACCAGACCGGCTTTTTGTCCACTACCTGCATGTCCGCTGTACCCTTGCCATCTGGTGACCAGACTTGCCCAGCTGTTTGCTGAGAGGGGTGCCCGCTGTGTTGTGACCAGAGGTTTTGATTCCAGAACCCGGTTGAATGTCCCAAATCCCAAATTCAAGAGCGGATTGTGAGTATTTCCCCATCCCATAGCAACACGTACCCTATCCCATCTGACCCTTTTTCTTTGTCCTACTCTCCAAGTAATCCTATTCATACCCTGATAACTTGTCTTAAACTGTTCTCATTCTCTGTGCATCTTGTCCTTGATTTCCTAGTGTTAGCACCATTCTTTTATTCACCCCATCTTGTAACTCTTTAGCAATATTTGGATGAAATAAATTAATGTTCCATAAAGAAAAGGTCTACACTGCGTGAAGGGTTACAACTGCAGCGTAACTTTTATATTCATGGGTGGTGTTTCTCTTTTCTAGCCATTAAATCTAGTGTAAGTGAAATTTGTCTTTTCTTTCTTTAAAACCAATTTTCTCGCCTTAATTGCTTTATTTTACCAAAACCGAACCTCCTTTCACCTTGAAAATCTCATCCAATTATCCAGCAATAGTCACTCTTTCACTTCTATATTGTCCCTGTGATGTGCATCTATCACCCAGCCTAAAAGCCGCATTCCGTTTCTCTGGATTTCACCCATTTATTTGAAAAACCGTTTGACATTTAAAACGGCAAATGTGTAAATTGCAACTTTTCAAAGTGTGAATTTGGCTGCAATGTGTTTTCATTTCAAGTTGTTTTTTTAACTGTATGCCTTTTGTGATACCTCACCTTATAGTTACTAGTGATATAACATCCCTGATACTGTGATAAAACATATGTACATCATTATTTAAACACACATATAATTAATTCTTTGTTAAAATCAGAGTGTCTTTTATACCATTGCAAAGGGTTTTAACCTCCTTTTTCATGAGAGAAGGTCAGATTTTGATTCTGTATGAATGCTGCCTCATATCCCCGACTCCCTGCTGCTACTTTCTATCCACTCAGAATTGAATTAATTTGGGTTTGAGGGAACATTGCAGAGGGAAATCTTAACCTGGGTGCTATCTATCCTAATTGATAACTGTGTGGGGATATGCGTGGGGATACGTTCATACGTACCTAGTTACTGTGTGGGGATACATACATACATACAAGGATTAAAAGAGAGCAAACATATGACATAGCTTTTGACAAAAAGGGATACACATACATCTCTTAGATTAGGAGAATAGAATATGTTTGGAGACACTATTGGTTCTTTAGAAGTGTCTTTCTTGATACTTTCCATGTTGAGATAGAGCATTGCATTGACGGTGTGACTGAGATAGGGGTGCATAGGTACAATGCACATGGGGGAGGGAAGACACTAGGTACAGGGTTGTGTAGTGGTCAAATATTGAATGTTGGTTGAATATCGACCAGAGAGGAGAATGTACAGGGGGTGAAAACCCCTCGCCCCTCAACTGATATACAGATGCAGTGGTGGGTAGGCCAAATAGTTCACTCTTCTCTCCATCATTGTAGAAGTCAGGATTAAATTCCTTTATTAAAAGTAAAAAGTCAAAATGATAATGCTTAAATGAATGCAGAATATAGTTTCTTGATAGAAGAAAAGCACAGTGTCAGATAAATGTGTTCTTGAAAATGAATACTCAAATGCAAAATGGGTTCCAGGCCTATAAAGCCAGGTGTGGGGAATTATGAAGCATGCCAAGGATTTTGAGACAAGCAAGAAGGACTTATGCACAGATTTTGGCAGCAAAATCAGCAATTTGGAACATTCAGAACTATTAATGATGGGACTAACTTTTGGCAGTATCGTGTAACAAGATATGATGTTTGCAGGTTAAAAATGGAATTGGCATAGAAATCAGACAAAAATGAGGAAAGGATAGGGAATTAATAGAAGCTTCTGACATATTTATCTATGTTCTTAGGTTCCCGTGGAGAAAGTGACATCTAAATTAGTTTCAAAGCCCAGCTGTATTATTTGGCACCATAAAATGAGGATATACATATATATTCTGATGGTGTTATGTACCAGGAAACTTGGCATAACCTCAGGAAATAGATAAGGTGCAGACACTGACGCATGAAGAATATTCTTGGCAGGAGTTCATAGTTGTGTCCAGCCAAGTCTAAAATAGGCATATTAATATTGTGCATCAGCGAAAAAATTGTGGATGCCAGGTATGCTAATGAACATTGTTGCGCACATGTGATAAAGTTATCCAATGGTAATGAAGGGATGTTTGCCCATTAACTAAATAGGCCTACCATTTTACAAAGTGCTAAGTTGCATACAAATGTTGCATAATCTTGGAAAATCTATAAATATAGGTTGGATGCAGACATGCATTGAGAAAGTTTTTTCTTTTTGATTAAAGACACGTCTTGACTCCCAGGCATCTGTTTTTAACTGTCTCTGCATGATGAATGAGAACATGAGAATCCATGGATGTCTGATGGAGGTGTGGGGTGTGTGGGGGAGAGGTCCCCCTGGACACTAACAACTCTCATTTCACACAGCAATCCAAACGTATTTAACATCAAAACATCAAAACCATTATGGACTCCAGGATCGATAATGCCCTTGGTGCTGGGACAAGGAAGAGGGGCCAGAGTTAGTAAGGATCAACAATGTCATCAATCAGAATGTGCAGTCTAGTTGTTGTAGACCAAAACACCTAAGTGGGATATTTAAACTCAGGAATGAGTTTCAGGTTAAGGGCGATGCCAGCCGAGAGAGAGAGATGTTGGAGGAGTAGCTGAGGCAGAAACAGACCAGAATGTTGAATTCACAGCTGAAGTTGAAGGGAGAATGCCAGCTGATGCTGAAGTGAAATATGAAGGCCTGCCACATTTCAGAGCATGCGCAGCAGGAAGCAGTATTGGGAAGTGAAGCCCAGCCAACAGTGATACGTGCTCCCAACCCGACGTGGAGTGCTTTGGTGTGCATGAGGCAGCAGAGGGTCAACAGAGCTGGCAGAGCTCCGGGAAGCAACTGTACAAGCCACTGAAGACACGTGAGTGCTGACGGGATAAAGGAGCCCCAACGCTGCATCAGCGAGGGGAACAGAGATGGCAAAAACGACAGGTGGGTGTGCCTAACGTTAGAGGTGACTCTAGGGCGCACTGAGCAGGACATTTTACAGAAACCCATAATATTGAATACCGAACAAATAAAGCAGTATAAAGGTGACAAGGGCACAACTCTCCTTGTATGGGACATCAATTTGTGGAAACTTGAAACCCACATTGTCAACAGGCAACAGGCTGTAAAGGAGGAAAATAGAGGTGACATGGGTTGGCTCCCCTTACATGGGACACCAACTGGGGAGACCTGTAGCCCATATTGCTAAGAGTCAAGAGACTAAAAACAGAGGCAGCCATTGTTCAACCCACCCTCCTCATATAGGATAGTGGTATGGAGAATCTTGAAACAAATATTGCCACTAGGAACAACCATAGTTGTAGGAGTTGTACATCCCGGCAGGTGAGAGAGCCAGGAGAGGGACCAATAGTAGTTAGCCCTTGCAGGATAGTGAACCAGGAAAGAATATGTTGCTCTGAAGCAGTATAATTGTGACAAAAATGTAATGAAAATAACTTGTTAATACTATTTCATTCGAAGAATAAGTGTGGCATTTCCAGAAGTAGTTGCTGGGGTCTCCTGACAAGATTATTTCATTTGAAGAACAAGTGTGACATTACCAAAAGTAGTTGCTGTGCTCTCCTGACAAAAGTATTTCAGTTGAAGAACAATTTTCGCATTATGGAAACTAGTTGCTGTGCTATCCTGACAAAAACATTCCATTTGAAGAAGAAATATGATATGCTAATAATTTCTTTCCATCCAGTGAAAATGAATTACCTTGATTTATAAACTTGTGTTTTGATGGAGAGACATTTTTGCTTTACCAAGAAGGATATTGGGAAAGATATTAATAACTTTGATTCGTGGAACAAGTGTTTATGGAAGAGTCATTTACTTTAACAAACGGAAAGTCGTATTTGAAGGAAAGGATCTTTTGTTTTGAACTGAACAGAACCTTGTTGAATCAGAACTTCTCCAAAGATATTCCTGCATTGATAAAGGCGAAAGAAATTCAACTCTGGTCCTAAGTAGTACTGTCAAGAATGAATACGTTTGAACTTTTATTCTATTGTGTTGAATTGCAGACAGCCAAATATTCCTTACCTTATTTTTTTGTATATATTAGTGTGACGGTCAGAAACATCTGGACATTAGCTCATCTTTCTTTATTTTAATTTGCCAGGTAGTGACATCCTCACTATATATATATATATATATATATGTATATATATATATATATATATTCAGTGAAAAAAACTTTGTTAAAAGGACGTTATGGTTAAGTTGCGCTACTAAAAACCTATGAAATTCAGTGAAAAAACGTTGTTAAAGGGACGTTATGGTTCCAAGTAAAACCGAAAAACCCTTGAAATTCGCCAGTTATGGTAGGCTAAGCAACCATAACTCGCGCCACCACCGTGCACTGCTAATACTAACACCCAGGACATCAAAGATGACATTACAAATTCTTCACAGTTCTTCTCAAAAGAAATGTATTTATTTTACTGTTAAACAAAATGAAACCACTAACAAAGCTAATAACTAAATTACAAAAAAGACTTCTCAATAAGCGAACTATCAACAGAAAGAACTTCTTAAGTATCAGCGGAGGTGAATGAATCACACTACAAGCACAGAACCTGATTTTAATGAAGAAGCGTACAAACAAAAAGCAAACAAATACAATTGCCATACATAGCAGTGGTCGAGGTTATGAAAAAGTGAATAATACCATAATGGAACAAGAAGTTCTTCTTACAAAAATATGCCCTGAAAACTTAGAATTACCCCTCCATTCAACTGAATCAGAACGTCTAGTGTACAAATGGCCATGCACGTCAATGTGTAACATTCCCAAACAATGTTTCAAATCTTTACGCCAATTCCTCAATAAATATGTAAAAAGCAAAGACAAAATCAAAATTAAATTACTGCAAAACATAGATACCTGTCCAGTGCGCAAGTACACAGGACTACAAGGACATTCATTGGCCTGCATTACAGGACCTACTTGTAAAACCACTTTCCATGATATCAAAAGGATATCAACACATCATTCAACTATAAGAAATCTAGTCTATAAACTGTACTATGCTAAAAGTCCTGCTTTAGCACTAGCAAAGTTAAATAACATCCTTCTACATGGTACAGCAAAAGACCCACTTGAAGAAATTCACTATATCCAGAAAAAATATTTTGGAAGTGAAAGCCATTTACAGAATGAAATAGCTTTAAACCAATTAAGCAACAATTCTACAAATGGCAACCTTTTGCTAAACACATACAAAAAAGAAATACTAAAATTTAAAAGTACATCAGCTGAAGTACCAAACCATGTATGTGTATGTTGCCGTAGAATTTTTTATAAAAGTAACACAAAAACTGTGGACCTATCATACAAAATAGAAGACAATGAAGATTCCAAATGGTTTGAATTAGCTCTCTACCTTGTAGCAGAAAACAAATATGAAATAACTGAGCCCTTAATACTTTGCAGTTATTGCACTACAAAACTTGACAACAACCAAACTCCTTCACGTTCTATCACAAATAATTTGGAATTATACCCAGTACCAAAACCTCTACAACAACTTAATTTATATGAGAGCATCATAATTCAAACAGTACACCCATTTCAAGCAATAATACGCCTTCAACCAAAAACAGCAAAATTACCTCCCTCTGAATTGGTAAAAGGCATTCGTGGAAAAGTAGTTTATTTACCATTAAATGTAAAAGAAAATGTGCATACTCTAGGAGTGCAACGTCCAATGCAGCAATCTTTAATTATATTAGTAAATGGAGTACCTATAAAAGACAAAAAAATATGGCAACAGCTGGTGGATTTATATAAAGTTAGACAAGCCTTCCAATATCTTAAAGAGAATAATGAATATTACAAAGAAATTAATATTGAAGAAAACTTGAAAGATACAACTGAAATAATTCAAGAAACACAAGAAGCTGATCAATTTGAGCTACTAGATCCTGCTACAATATCAAATACTTTAGACCATTATACAATTCATCCTTTGCACTGTAATGACACCGTACAAGATGTACTGGAAACTTACCAAATGCATCAAACAAAAGGATTGCCAATCAGTATATGGGAAAAATGTATATAAGCACATGCTTTTCCTCTACTCTTTCCTACTGGCAAAGGAGGAAGGTATGATGATAGACCTATTCAAATATCAGCTTCAGAATACCGCTCATTACGGATGTATTCTGAAGATCCCAGATTTAGACAAAATGTGGAATACATATTCCACCTACTCTTTGAAAGTGAACTAGCAACTTTATGTTACAGAGTTGCATACATATTAAAATCAGGATCACACTTTCAAAATATGACAGCTACACAATTATTAGAGAAAGTGCAACAAAAGGATGAGGTTTTACAATCAAATATTACAAATCTATTAGCAAATATGCGTGGTACTAAAGAGTACTGGTTTCAACGTCATGGAGATGTACGTTGTATGATCAGAAACCTTGGCCCACCCACTTGGTTTGTTACATTAAGTTGTGCAGAATATGCATGGGAAGATTTACATGATTTCCTACGCATATCAAATAAATACAAAACAAACATAGATATTCTAACACCTGGAGAACTTTGTTCTTTGGATCCTGTTAATGTTTCAAGATATTTTCACCATCGGTTCATTGCTATGCTACATTTTATTTGTAATAAAACTGTTCCTCCCCTTGGAGAAGTGCAACACTTCTTTTGGAGAAAAGAATACCAAGCCAGAGGAGCACCACATAGCCACATGCTTTTATGGATTAAAGATGCTCCTAAATTTGGTCAAGACAGTGATGCCACTGTTTTACAGTTTATTGAAAAATATGTCACTTGTGAAATTCCATCAGAAGCCACAAATAGTGATCTTCATGCACAAATTTTACAATTCCAAAGACACAAATGTGGAAAATATTGTCGTCGAAATACAAAAACAAAGGCAAATACTACACCAAATGCCGATTTGGTTTCCCTAGACCAGTTACAAATTCAGGTCAAGTAAACAACCTCATGTCTTCAGTTAGACATAGTGTTAAAGGTAAGTCACCTAAAAATACATATTACATAAAAAGAAAAGAAGAAGAAAAATATATCAATGATTATAATGCAATCATTGCCCACTTATGGAATGCAAACATAGATGTGCAGTACATTGCAGACAATTCTACTGCAGTTGCACGATATGTCACAGCATACTTAACTAAAGCAGAAAAGACAGAGCTCCAAGACCTCTGGAATGACCTGTCATCAGATAAAACAGTATCTCAGAAATTATACAGCTTGGGCATAAAAATGCTCACCCATAGAGAATGTGGATCTTATGAAGCAGCTGATCGTTTAACTGGTACTTCATTGTATGGTAAATCTGAAAATATAGTATGGCTAAGTCTTGGTCCAGCTAAATCTAGAAAAAAGAGTTCTAAAATCATATGAAGATATAGAAACAATAGCCAAACATGATCCCAACAGCCAAGACATTTTAAAAAACAATTTATTGGACACATACTACCCAAACAGAAGTAATACTTTGGAAAACATGTGTCTATACCAAATAGCCCAAAACTACACATACAAAAATAATATGAAACCTGATGAAAAAAAGGTAAATATAGAGTGACAGACTGTGAAGGCAGCCTAGTTAAACTCACTAAACCAAATTTAATTAATCATATCAAATTGTCATTGAAGACTCCTCAACATAAAGAAGTATATTACATGTCCCTGCTACAACTCACTATGACTCATATGAGGATGCTTTCAAAGCAAATGAAAGCACTATAACTGATGTAAACTTTACACAGTACAAAACAATGTTGCACAATGAACAGCAACATGAAGAAGAACTCCAAGCCCAACTAGATAAGGATACTCCTGACAGTAGTCAAC
Organism: Ambystoma mexicanum; assembly: GCF_040938575.1. Classification (NCBI taxonomy): domain Eukaryota; kingdom Metazoa; phylum Chordata; class Amphibia; order Caudata; family Ambystomatidae; genus Ambystoma; species Ambystoma mexicanum. The sequence goes on along the minus strand of NC_090924.1, from coordinate 669,445,424 downwards.
CTTCTGTAACAGGAAGCCAAGAACCACTGGGAGAACCACTAATAACAAATGAGGCAGAGTTAGCTATGATAGAAGTAGAAAACACCATGTGTCAGTATGAAGATAAGGAAGACTTAACTATACTACAATCAAAAGTAACAATGAGCAAAGTAGCATTTTTCAAGAAGTAACAAAACAAATTGCACATGGTGTAAAACATGAAAATAAAGAATGTTCCTGCCATAATTATAAACCTATACTACTGTACGTCAGTGGTGAAGCTGGTTCTGGCAAAACATTCCTAATCAAAATGATTAGTAAGTTCCTTCAACAATTGACAAACAACAAACTGTCAGCTGTTGTCACTGCCCCCACAGATTTAGCTGCCTACAACATAGGTGGTGTTACATTACACCAATTACTACTATTACCAGTAGAACACCAGAACAAATTAGACTATTACAAACTTTCTGCAGAAGCTGCAATGGAATTACGCAGAGTATTGAAACAAATGAAAATGCTACTAATAGATGAAGTGAGCATGGTCTCCAACCTGATGTTAGCTTTGATTCACCTCAGAGTACAAGAAGTACTCAAAACAGACTACGAAGAACTCTTTTCAGGAAAATACATTATTGTTTTTGGAGATCTGCTTCAATTAACACCAGTAAAAGGTGAACCTATTTTTAAAACATTAGGGCACAAACTCTGCTGTAAAACTGTTGGCAGCATTGGAAATGTCAACCTTTGGCAACATTTCCAATACAGAGAATTAACAGAAAACATGCGCCAATCTGCAGATCTAACTTATGCCAACATTTTAAAATGCACCTTATGGCGATAATGCATGTGCTACAGATGTTATGGAACAATTAGCCCACACAAAAGTCAATTGTATGGCCTTAATGCCAACAAATGCAAGCTGTCTCAAATTCAATGAAATAATGTCAAGTAAAGAAATGCAACCAATAATGGAAATTAGCGCCACAGACAAACTAGATGTACATGGTATGACACTACCCATGTGTGACCAAGCCACAACAAGACTAAATAATTTAGAAAAATCAATCTCACACACAGCAGGCTTAGAAAAGAAGTTAAAATTATACTTAAATTGCAGAGTAATGCTTAAACGTAACCTTGACGTGGACCAAGGACTAGTTAATGGAGCACTGGGTACAGTTGTTGGCTTTCAAACATACCCACGTGACAACAAAATTCAGTTTGTCAATATACTCTTTGACAAACTTTCAGAAGTAAAACGGATAGGACGCTCAACAGCTAGATTCCTTCCCTTCAAAGATATGTATGTACGCAGAGAACAATTTTCTCTAACTCTTGCATACGCAGTCACGATTCATAAATCACAAGGTCTTACCCTAGACAAAGCAATGATAGATATTGGTAACACAGTCTTTAAAGAAGGCATGAGCTACATAGCACTATCACGCTAACGTACACTTGACGGTCTATTTCTAATCAACTTTGATGCAAGTAAAGTAAACACTGATATTCCTTGCATTTTAGAATATAATAGACTTCGCTCACTATACACTCCCCATCTAAACACATATTCTGTTCCACAAAAACTAAAACGTTGTAAAAGAAAACTAAATCAAACAGAAATGCCACAGGACGTCACTGCAAATCCTCCAAAGAGAGTAAAAGAAACTAATACTTCATCAAGTACCACAAACAAAAAAGAATCAATTAGAGAAAGTAAACCAGGTACTTCTTTAAAGAAGGAAGACAAACTCCAAAAAAAGCAGTTAGATACAGAACTACCTGGACCATTTAAATTCTCAAATATAGTTGGTGTAAGTTGCTATGCAAATGTAGCAATGAATATTTTATTTCAATTACCACCAATTGTTGACAACATTTACTTACACAGTACAGACCCTTTGTGTTTGCAAATGTTAGTACTTCACAGAAATGCAGCAAACAATCCTGACAACACATATACAGGGTAATTCATAGAATTTCGCAGAAAAGTGTCGCAAGCGGCTGGCGCAGAGTGTCCGCGTGCGATTGACTGCGCCAGGCACGTGCGCTAAAACCGATTTCCGCGCACAGCGTATTCATGGATTTCAGGCTCCCAAACCAGCCGTGGCGCAGAGTATCGCAGCGACCCTGCAGCAGCGCCAGTAACGCCCCCAAGAACGCCCTCGCGCAAGGAAAAGCCATCAAAATCGCTAAATCATCGCAAAGGGCAGCGCTAACCCTGGACCAGTCCACAGGGCTGCCAAACAAGGAACGCAAAGCGGGTAACGTGCATATCAGGGGTACGCGTGAAGTTTTACACGCGATTAGCCAGGGCACGTGTATCACAGGGGTACGCAGGAATTATCACACGCGATTTGGCTGGGTACGTATATTACAGGGGTGCGCGGGAATTATCACACGCGATTTGGCTGGGTACGTGTATTCCAGGGGTGCGCGGGAATTATCACACGCGATTTGGCTGGGTACGTGTATTCCAGGGGTGCGCGGGAATTATCACACGCGATTTGGCTGGGTAGGTGTATTACAGGGGTACACGGGAAGTTCTACACGCGATTCGGCTGGGTACGTGTATTACAGGGGTGCGCGGGAATTCTCACATGCGATTTGGCCAGGTACGTGTATTACAGGGGTGCGTGGGAATTATCACACGCGATTTGGCTTGGTACGTGTATTACAGGGGTGTGTGGGAAGTTGTACACGCGATTGGCCAGGGTACGTGTATTACAGGGGTATGTGGGAATTATCACACGCGATTTGGCTGGGTACGTGTATTACAGGGGTACACGGGAAGTTCTACACGCGATTCGGCTGGGTACGTGTATTACAGGGGTGCGCGGGAATTCTCACATGCGATTTGGCCAGGTACGTGTATTACAGGGGTGCGTGGGAATTATCACACGCGATTTGGCTTGGTACGTGTATTACAGGGGTGCGTGGGAAGTTCTACACGCGATTGGCCAGGGTACGTGTATTACAGGGGTATGTGGGAATGATCACACGCGATTTGGCTGGGTACGTGTATTACAGGGGTACACGGGAAGTTCTACACGCGATTCGGCTGGGTACGTGTATTACAGGGGTGCGCGGGAATTCTCACATGCGATTTGGCCAGGTACGTGTATTACAGGGGTGTGCGGGAATTATCACACGCAATTAGGCTGGGTGGGTCCTCACAGGTGTTCCCTGTACACCCTCCACAGCCCCTGCAGGCAGCCCACAAAACAGGGGACTACCCTGCACACCTGCTCATGTCCCCCTGCACCCCCACCCCCCAGCCACCAGGGTCACCCTCCACCAGGCCCCCACTCATGTCACCCACCACCCCCACCCCCCAGCCACCAGGGTCACCCTCCACCAGGCCCCCACTCATGTCTCCCACCACCCCCACCCCCCAGCAGTGCAGGGGCAGCCTCCACCAGGCCCCCACTCATGTCACCCACCACCCCCACCCCCCAGCCACCAGGGTCACCCTCCACCAGGCCCCCACTCATGTCACCCACCACCACCACCCCCCAGCCACCAGGGGCAGCCTCCACCAGGCCCCCACTCATGTCTCCCACCACCCCCACCCCCCAGCAGTGCAGGGGCACCCTCCACCAGGCCCCCACTCATGTCTACCACCACCCCCACCCCCCCGCCACCAGGGGCACCCTCCACCAGGCCCCCACTCATGTCTCCCACCACCCCCACCCCCCAGCCACCAGGGTCACCCTCCACCAGGCCCCCACTCATGTCTCCCACCACCCCCACACCCCAGCAGTGCAGGGTCACCCTCCACCAGGCCCCCACTCATGTCTCCCACCACCCCCACCCCCCAGCAGTGCAGGGGCAGCCTCCACCAGGCCCCCACTCATGTCACCCACCACCCCCACCCCCCAGCCACCAGGGTCACCCTCCACCAGGCCCCCACTCATGTCTCCCACCACCCCCACCCCCCAGCAGTGCAGGGGCAGCCTCCACCAGGCCCCCACTCATGTCTCCCACCACCCCCACCCCCCAGCCACCAGGGTCACCCTCCACCAGGCCCCCACTCATGTCACCCACCACCCCCACCCCCCAGCCACCAGGGTCACCCTCCACCAGGCCCCCACTCATGTCTCCCACCACCCCCACCCCCCAGCAGTGCAGGGGCAGCCTCCACCAGGCCCCCACTCATGTCTCCCACCACCCCCACCCCCCAGCCACCAGGGTCACCCTCCACCAGGCCCCCACTCATGTCACCCACCACCCCCACCCCCCAGCCACCAGGGTCACCCTCCACCAGGCCCCCACTCATGTCTCCCACCACCCCCACCCCCCAGCCACCAGGGTCACCCTCCACCAGGCCCCCACTCATGTCCCCTATCACCCCCACCCCCCCGCCACCAGGGGCACCCTCCACCAGGCCCCCACTCATGTCTCCCACCACCCCCACCCCCCAGCAGTGCAGGGGCAGCCTCCACCAGGCCCCCACTCATGTCCCCTATCACCCCCACCCCACCGCCACCAGGGGCACCCTCCACCAGGCCCCCACTCATGTCTCCCACCACCCCCACCCCCCAGCCACCAGGGTCACCCTCCACCAGGCCCCCTCTCATGTCACCCACCACCCCCACCCCCCAGCCACCAGGGTCACCCTCCACCAGGCCCCCACTCATGTCTCCCACCACCCCCACCCCCCAGCCACCAGGGGCACCCTCCACCAGGCCCCCACTCATGTCTCCCACCACCCCCACCCCCCTGCCACCATGTGCAGCCCCCACCAGGCCCCCACTCATGTCTCCCACCACCCCCACCCCCCAGCAGTGCAGGGGCAGCCTCCACCAGGCCCCCACTCATGTCCCCTATCACCCCCACCCCCCCGCCACCAGGGGCACCCTCCACCAGGCCCCCACTCATGTCTCCCACCACCCCCACCCCCCAGCAGTGCAGGGGCAGCCTCCACCAGGCCCCCACTCATGTCCCCTATCACCCCCACCCCCCCGCCACCAGGGGCACCCTCCACCAGGCCCCCACTCATGTCTCCCACCACCCCCACCCCCCAGCCACCAGGGTCACCCTCCACCAGGCCCCCTCTCATGTCACCCACCACCCCCACCCCCCAGCCACCAGGGTCACCCTCCACCAGGCCCCCACTCATGTCTCCCACCACCCCCACCCCCCAGCCACCAGGGTCACCCTCCACCAGGCCCCCACTCATGTCTCCCACCACCCCCACCCCCCAGCCACCAGGGTCACCCTCCACCAGGCCCCCACTCATGTCTCCCACCACCCCCACCCCCCAGCCACCAGGGTCACCCTCCACCAGGCCCCCACTCATGTCTCCCACCACCCCCACCCCCCAGCCACCAGGGTCACCCTCCACCAGGCCCCCACTCATGTCAACCACCACCCCCACCCCCCAGCAGTGCAGGGGCAGCCTCCACCAGGCCCCCACTCATGTCCCCTATCACCCCCACCCCCTCGCCACCAGGGGCACCCTCCACCAGGCCCCCACTCATGTCTCCCACCACCCCCACCCCCCAGCAGTGCAGGGGCAGCCTCCACCAGGCCCCCACTCATGTCCCCTATCACCCCCACCCCCCCGCCACCAGGGGCACCCTCCACCAGGCCCCCACTCATGTCTCCCACCACCCCCACCCCCCAGCCACCAGGGTCACCCTCCACCAGGCCCCCGCTCAGGTCACCCACCACCCCCACCCCCCAGCCACCAGGGTCACCCTCCACCAGGCCCCCACTCATGTCTCCCACCACCCCCACCCCCCAGCCACCAGGGTCACCCTCCACCAGGCCCCCACTCATGTCTCCCACCACCCCCACCCCCCAGCCACCAGGGTCACCCTCCACCAGGCCCCCACTCATGTCTCCCACCACCCCCACCCCCCAGCAGTGCAGGGGCAGCCTCCACCAGGCCCCCACTCATGTCTCCCACCACCCCCACCCCCCAGCAGTGCAGGGGCAGCCTCCACCAGGCCCCCACTCATGTCACCCACCACCCCCACCCCCCAGCCACCAGGGTCACCCTCCACCAGGCCCCCACTCATGTCACCCACCACCCCCACCCCCCAGCCACCAGGGTCACCCTCCACCAGGCCCCCACTCATGTCTCCCACCACCCCCACCCCCCAGCCACCAGGGTCACCCTCCACCAGGCCCCCACTCATGTCTCCCACCACCCCCACCCCCCAGCAGTGCAGGGGCAGCCTCCACCAGGCCCCCACTCATGTCTCCCACCACCCCCACCCCCCAGCAGTGCAGGGGCAGCCTCCACCAGGCCCCCACTCATGTCTCCCACCACCCCCACCCCCCAGCCACCAGGGTCACCCTCCACCAGGCCCCCACTCATGTCACCCACCACCCCCACCCCCCAGCAGTGCAGGGGCAGCCTCCACCAGGCCCCCACTCATGTCTCCCACCACCCCCACCCCCCAGCAGTGCAGGGGCAGCCTCCACCAGGCCCCCACTCATGTCTCCCACCACCCCCACCCCCCAGCCACCAGGGTCACCCTCCACCAGGCCCCCACTCATGTCTCCCACCACCCCCACACCCCAGCCACCAGGGTCACCCTCCACCAGGCCCCCACTCATGTCTCCCACCACCCCCACCCCCCAGCAGTGCAGGGGCAGCCTCCACCAGGCCTCCACTCATGTCTCCCACCACCCCCACCCCCCAGCAGTGCAGGGGCAGCCTCCACCAGGCCCCCACTCATGTCTCCCACCACCCCCACCCCCCAGCCACCAGGGTCACCCTCCACCAGGCCCCCACTCATGTCTCCCACCACCCCCACCCCGCAGCAGTGCAGGGGCAGCCTCCACCAGGCCCCCACTCATGTCTCCCACCACCCCCACCCCCCAGCAGTGCAGGGGCAGCCTCCACCAGGCCCCCACTCATGTCTCCCACCACCCCCACCCCCCAGCCACCAGGGTCACCCTCCACCAGGCCCCCACTCATGTCTCCCACCACCCCCACACCCCAGCAGTGCAGGGTCACCCTCCACCAGGCCCCCACTCATGTCTCCCACCACCCCCACCCCCCAGCAGTGCAGGGGCAGCCTCCACCAGGCCCCCACTCATGTCCCCTATCACCCCCACCCCCCCGCCACCAGGGGCACCCTCCACCAGGCCCCCACTCATGTCTCCCACCACCCCCACCCCCCAGCCACCAGGGTCACCCTCCACCAGGCCCCCTCTCATGTCACCCACCACCCCCACCCCCCAGCCACCAGGGTCACCCTCCACCAGGCCCCCACTCATGTCTCCCACCACCCCCACCCCCCAGCCACCAGGGGCACCCTCCACCAGGCCCCCACTCATGTCTCCCACCACCCCCACCCCCCTGCCACCATGTGCAGCCCCCACCAGGTCCTCACAATGTGCGTAATGGTCAGCCTCCACAGCCAAAAAGCCCTACCAAGTAACCCATTCACCCACATGGAAATGGAAATCACATGTTACACCCCCAATGTTCATGAAGCAAATGAACCCATGTCCGTCACACACATATTTTCCAATTGAATGGGAAAACACACAACATGACATGCATGAAACCAATGAGATGAAACCACACAGTGAACAATGTAAAAAAAAATGTATTAGAAAAAAATACGAATGCTAAAGAAAGAAAACTAACTACAATGTAAATGTGAAAAAAGAAGCTGCATGTCCGCATAAAAACACAAAACTAGAAAATCTAATCCAAAAAATTTTGTCCAAAGTCAAATGTCAAAACTCTCCGTGCAACAAAGAACTATGTACAAAAATAACAAGGGTCCATCATCACAACAGAACTAAGGAAACCTCCTAAAAAACCTACCTAAATATCAACTATATACAAAAAGTGGAGCAGTGTCCGTCGACTCCAAATCATAAGAAAAAACAAAGGAAACCTAAAACTAAAGAACTATATACAAAGGCGGCGGGCAAGTCCAGCGGCTCACTCTGTGGTGTTCCGGGCCAGGGCATCATCGAACTCCTGTTCGATGTCCCGGAGGAGGTCCAGTTCCATGGCCCCGAGGGTCCGCAGGGACGACGCCGTGTCCTCCTCCAACCCCCTGCGGATAGCCTCGAGGCACTCGGCCCGCCTCAGGGCCCTCCGCATGGAGTTCTCCGCCCTGACCATTGTGAGCCGCGCCTCTTCCGCCCGCCGCCGCTCCGCACCTATGGCGTGGCCCAACCGCTGCCACACGGAAGACACTCTCTGTCCTGGGTCCTCCTGCCCTCCGGCCGATGCCTGCCCCTCCGATGTCGAAGGCCCCGAGCCTTCATGGCTCCCACCATCTTGCTGCTGCTGCTGCTCTGCCTCTGCCCGTGCACTGCCTCCTGCTGCCTGCACATCCTCCGCCGGCTGGGGTGCACCTGTTGATGTGGCCACCCCTGCTGGACGTCCGACTCCCGACTGTGGCAGGGATGCCTCCTCCACCAGCCTGGCCGCACTGTCAGAGGCAGCTCCACAGGGCACCCAGGTGACTGATGGGTGGGAAGATGGCACAGAGGACGACTGGCGCGTAGGGGGTCCAGTTGAGGAGGGGGTCGGAACAAGCCCCATCAGACGGAGGAATCCGGTCTGGGTGACCTGTCCCAGCAGGCTGACGTGGTCAACGAGCCATTCGAGATGACGTGCAGTCTCTCCATGAAAAGACTGCAGGTCACCTCGCATGGCCCGTTGACGCAACGCCACACCAGCCAGGACAGGCTCAACCCGGACCTGGATAGCCACGTCCGCAGGCAGAGGAAGGCCAGTTGACGTCAGCTCATCCCCTGCCTGAAAACGGGTCTGGACGTAGGCATCCCTGCTGGTGCAAGATGATGCAGGGACAGGATCGGGGACAGGATTGCACACAGGCACCTCCGCGGCCGCCTGTGCTGCCTCCTGTCCCTGGTCCTGGACTGCACCACTAGCACCAGTGGGATCCCCACCTCCAGACCCCGTCTCTGGTGCTTGCACGGCCTCCTCCTCCACCAGACCCCCCACCAACCTGGATGACTCCGTGCCATCTTCCCCTGTTGGGCCCTGTGGGGTCCCAGCTGCCCCTTCTGCTGCCGAGGAGTCCAACTGCAACCTCCGCCTCTTGGACCTCCCCCCGGCAGCTGCGGCCTGGGACGCGGCACCGGACTCCTCACTCCCCGACGAGATGACAACACGGGAGGGGAGCCGGGCCTTGCGTCTCCGGCTGGCGGTCGGATCCCCGCCGCTGTGCTCCACAGCACCTTCTCCGCCCTCTTCATCAGTTGACGCTGCAGACAGGGAGAAACAAAACACAGGCATCAGGGCACTATACAATGGACACATACACGCATGACAGTTGCACATGAGTGGCATTGGCAAACCTCAGACATGTCATCACAATCCCCAACACACATGTCATTGCAACTGGCACACATGAGCCATACCACAGCCATATCGCAACTGCCACCACCATCCCTACACATACAACAGCATCAGCAGCCAAAGGGGAGCCATACATCACATGCAACACAGGAAGTGCACCACACATGTACACACACCACCACACTTGCATGCATGTCTACACCTCTGCCAAGTGTCGCACTGTTCAGACGGGCATCCATGTCACATCTGCCAATCAGGCTTCCACATACCGCTGTCACATGCATCCATGTAGCATCACTGTTGCACCTTTGACAAATACACACACATGCACATGTACACAGTGCTCATACATGCAGCCGAAAACAACATACATGCCTGACATCACGGACATGTCTACTTACATACACATTCATCCAAACATGTGTGCACGCACAACTGCATTTGCCATGCAAGCCCACACACACAAGCACCATCCATGTCTCACACATTACAGCCCTCGCATGTGTCAGCCCCACGGCCCTGTACACCCCCACCCATACTCCACCCCATACAAACAGATGTGCAACCGGCACAATGGGGAATGATCACCACACGCCCTGCTCACAACCAGGATGCATGTACACTCACCGCTCGACTCCAGACGGCTCTGCTTCTCTAGGACCTGGACGTGGAGCGCTGGGGATATGCGTTCCAGGACCCCCATCTGTTCTTCCGACAAGTGGCCCCGGCGCCCCTTGGCATCCGCTGCCTTCAAGAGGCGCCGGGCCTTGTTCAGGGTCCTGGACCTGAAGTCCTCCCAGCGCTTCCTGACATGTTGTAAGTCCCGGACTGCCACCCCCTCCGCGTTGATGGCAGTCACGATGTCAGTCCAGATCCGAGTCCGTCCTTCCTTGTCGGCGCGGGAACTTCCAAAGAGGGCATCATACTGCCCCAGGACTTGCTCCACCAGGACACCAACTTCGGTGGCACTGAAGCTGGTGCCCCTCTGCCTCTCTGGCCGGGGGTTGTCAGTGGTCGCAGATGGTGTTAGCCCCGACATGACAACCCCAGAGGCAGGAGTGGGTGGGCAACTGGGTCCTGGGGCTGGGCTGTGGAGCGATGGAATTCCAGTCGGGAGTCTTCTGTTCCAGCAGGGGTGGTCACAGCAACAGCACCCCTGGCTGATGTGCAGGCAGCAAATGGCAGTGCACGTGGGCAGCAGGCAGTCAGGCAGCAGCAGATAGCAGGTGGGAGCGTGCTCGGGGCTCTGGGGGGCAGTAATTCGGCCTTCTGGGCAGGAGCGTGGTCTCCCGTGTGCTCACGCGTGGCCAGCTTGGTACGGAGTGAATTGGCACGTGAAAATCCTGCACGTCAGCGTGAAAACCGAGGAAAGGCCCTTAGCGCGTAAGCGCGTCAGCACGCATACGTGATTCGATTGGACCAAAGGCCCTCAGCGCGTAGGCGCGTCTGTGACGTGACCCGCACGGGTGTTTCCCACACAGCACGTGACGACAGCACACGTGGAAAGACTGCACGTCAGAGTCTCATTGCGTGTGATTGGTGGAAATGGCCGTACACCGGGATACAGGTGCGCTGACGTACTTGCGTGTGTAAGTGTCCGCGCACACCTCATATACACGTACATAGGCCAATCGCGTGTACACGCACTTTTGTCCAATTACACGCGATGAGACTCTGACGTGCAGTCTTTCCACGTGTGCTCTGTCATCACGTGCTGTGTGGGAAACACCCGTGCGGGTCACGTCACAGACGCGCCTACGCGCTGAGGGCCTTTGGTCCAATGGAATCGCGTATGCGTGCTGACGCGCATACGCGCTAAGGGCCTTTCCTCGGTTTTCACGCTGACGTGCAGGATTTTCACGTGCCAATTCACTCCGTACCAAGCTGGCCACGCGTGAGCACACGGGAGACCACGCTCCGGCCCAGAAGGCCGAATTACTGCCCCCCAGAGCCCCGAGCACGCTCCCACCTGCTATCTGCTGCTGCCTGACTGCCTGCTGCCCACGTGCACTGCCATTTGCTGCCTGCACATCAGCCAGGGGTGCTGTTGCTGTGACCACCCCTGCTGGAACAGAAGACTCCCGACTGGAATTCCATCGCTCCACAGCCCAGCCCCAGGACCCAGTTGCCCACCCACTCCTGCCTCTGGGGTTGTCATGTCGGGGCTAACACCATCTGTGACCACTGACAACCCCCGGCCAGAGAGGCAGAGGGGCACCAGCTTCAGTGCCACCGAAGTTGGTGTCCTGGTGGAGCAAGTCCTGGGGCAGTATGATGCCCTCTTTGGAAGTTCCCGCGCCGACAAGGAAGGACGGACTCGGATCTGGACTGACATCGTGACTGCCATCAACGCGGAGGGGGTGGCAGTCCGGGACTTACAACATGTCAGGAAGCGCTGGGAGGACTTCAGGTCCAGGACCCTGAACAAGGCCCGGCGCCTCTTGAAGGCAGCGGATGCCAAGGGGCGCCGGGGCCACTTGTCGGAAGAACAGATGGGGGTCCTGGAACGCATATCCCCAGCGCTCCACGTCCAGGTCCTAGAGAAGCAGAGCCGTCTGGAGTCGAGCGGTGAGTGTACATGCATCCTGGTTGTGAGCAGGGCGTGTGGTGATCATTCCCCATTGTGCCGGTTGCACATCTGTTTGTATGGGGTGGAGTATGGGTGGGGGTGTACAGGGCCGTGGGGCTGACACATGCGAGGGCTGTAATGTGTGAGACATGGATGGTGCTTGTGTGTGTGGGCTTGCATGGCAAATGCAGTTGTGCGTGCACACATGTTTGGATGAATGTGTATGTAAGTAGACATGTCCGTGATGTCAGGCATGTATGTTGTTTTCGGCTGCATGTATGAGCACTGTGTACATGTGCATGTGTGTGTATTTGTCAAAGGTGCAACAGTGATGCTACATGGATGCATGTGACAGCGGTATGTGGAAGCCTGATTGGCAGATGTGACATGGATGCCCGTCTGAACAGTGCGACACTTGGCAGAGGTGTAGACATGCATGCAAGTGTGGTGGTGTGTGTACATGTGTGGTGCACTTCCTGTGTTGCATGTGATGTATGGCTCCCCTTTGGCTGCTGATGCTGTTGTATGTGTAGGGATGGTGGTGGCAGTTGCGATATGGCTGTGGTATGGCTCATGTGTGCCAGTTGCAATGACATGTGTGTTGGGGATTGTGATGACATGTCTGAGGTTTGCCAATGCCACTCATGTGCAACTGTCGTGCGTGTATGTGTCCATTGTACAGTGCCCTGATGCCTGTGTTTTGTTTCTCCCTGTCTGCAGCGTCAACTGATGAAGAGGGCGGAGAAGGTGCTGTGGAGCACAGCGGCGGGGATCCGACCGCCAGCCGGAGACGCAAGGCCCGGCTCCCCTCCCGTGTTGTCATCTCGTCGGGGAGTGAGGAGTCCGGTGCCGCGTCCCAGGCCGCAGCTGCCGGGGGGAGGTCCAAGAGGCGGAGGTTGCAGTTGGACTCCTCGGCAGCAGAAGGGGCAGCTGGGACCCCACAGGGCCCAACAGGGGAAGATGGCACGGAGTCATCCAGGTTGGTGGGGGGTTTGGTGGAGGAGGGGGCCGCGCAAGCACCAGAGACAGGGTCTGGAGGTGGGGATCCCACTGGTGCTAGTGGTGCAGTGCAGGACCAGGGACAGGAGGCAGCACAGGCGGCCGCGGAGGTGCCTGTGTGCAATCCTGTCCCCGATCCTGTCCCTGCATCATCTTGCACCAGAAGGGATGCCTACGTCCAGACCCGTTTTCAGGCAGGGGATGAGCTGACGTCAACTGGCCTTCCTCTGCCTGCGGACGTGGCCATCCAGGTCCGGGTTGAGCCTGTCCTGGCTGGTGTGGCGTTGCGTCAACGGGCCATGCGAGGTGACCTGCAGTCTTTTCATGGAGAGACTGCACGTCATCTCGAATGGCTCGTTGACCACGTCAGCCTGCTGGGACAGGTCACCCAGGCCGGATTCCGCTGTCTGATGGGGCTTGCTCCGACCCCCTCCTCAACTGGACCCCCTACGCGCCAGTCGTCCTCTGTGCCATCTTCCCACCCATCAGTCACCTGGGTGCCCTGTGGAGCTGCCTCTGACAGTGCGGCCAGGCTGGTGGAGGAGGCATCCCTGCCACAGTCGGGAGTCGGACGTCCAGCAGGGGTGGCCACATCAACAGGTGCACCCCAGCCGGCGGAGGATGTGCAGGCAGCAGGAGGCAGTGCACGGGCAGAGGCAGAGCAGCAGCAGCAGCAAGATGGTGGGAGCCATGAAGGCTCGGGGCCTTCGACATCGGAGGGGCAGGCATCGGCCGGAGGGCAGGAGGACCCAGGACAGAGAGTGTCTTCCGTGTGGCAGCGGTTGGGCCACGCCATAGGTGCGGAGCGGCGGCGGGCGGAAGAGGCGCGGCTCACAATGGTCAGGGCGGAGAACTCCATGCGGAGGGCCCTGAGGCGGGCCGAGTGCCTCGAGGCAATCCGCAGGGGGTTGGAGGAGGACACGGCGTCGTCCCTGCGGACCCTCGGGGCCATGGAACTGGACCGCCTCCGGGACATCGAACAGGAGTTCGATGATGCCCTGGCCCGGAACACCACAGAGTGAGCCGCTGGACTTGCCCGCCGCCTTTGTATATAGTTCTTTAGTTTTAGGTTTCCTTTCGTTCTTATTATTATTTGGAGTCGACGGACACTGCTCCACTTTTTGTATATAGTTGATATTTAGGTAGGTTTTTTAGGAGGTTTCCTTAGTTCAGTTGTGATGATGGACCCTTGTTATTTTTGTACATAGTTCTTTGTTGCATGGAGAGTTTTTACATTTCACTTTGGACATAATTTTTTTGATTTGATTTTCTAGTTTTGTGTTATTATGCGGACATGCAGCTTATTTTTTCACATTTACATTGTAGTTAGTTTTCTTTCTTTGGCATTTGTATTTTTTTCAATACATTTTTTTTTCCATTGTTCACTGTGTGGTTTCATCTCATTGGTTTCATGCATGTCATGTTGTGTGTTTTCCCATTCAATTTGAAAATATGTGTGTGACGGACATGGGTTCATTTGCTTCATGTACATTGGGGGTGTAACATGTGATTTCCATTTCCATGTGGGTGAATGGGTTACTTGGTAGGGCTTTTTGGCTGTGGAGGCTGACCATTACGCACATAATTGGGGATTGTGAGGACCTGGTGGGGGCTGCACATGGTGGCAGGGGGGTGGGGGTGCAGGGGGACATGAGTGGGGGCCTGGTGGAGGTTGAGCCTGCACTGCTGGGGGGTGGGGGTGGTGGGAGACATGAGTGGGGGCCTGGTGGAGGCTGCCCCTGGTGGCTGGGGGGTGGGGGTGGTGGGTGACATGAGTGGGGGCCTGGTGGAGGGTGCCCCTGGTGGCTGGGGGGTGGGGGTGGTGGGAGACATGAGTGGGGGCCTGGTGGAGGGTGACCCTGCACTGCTGCGGTGTGGGGGTGATGGGAGACATGAGTGGGGGCCTGGTGGAGGGTGACCCTGGTGGCTGGGGGTGATAGGGGACATGAGTGGGGGCTTGGTGGAGGGTGACCCTGGTGGCTGGGGGGTGGGGGTGGTGGTAGACATGAGTGGGGGCCTGGTGGAGGGTGACCCTGCACTGCTGGGGTGTGGGGGTGGTGGGAGACATGAGTGGGGCCCTGGTGGAGGGTGACCCTGCACTGCTGGGGGATGGGGGTGGTGGTAGACATGAGTGGGGGCCTGCTGGAGGGTGACCCTGCACTGCTGGGGTGTGGGGGTGGTGGGTGACATGAGTTGGACATGGGTGGGGGCCTGCTGGCAGGTGCCCCACAGTGCTGGGTGGTGGGGGTGGTGGGAGACATGAGTTGGACATGGGTGGGGGCCTACTGGCAGGTGCCCCACAGTGCTGGGGGGTGGGGGTGGTGGGGGACATGAGTTGGACATGGGTGGGGGCCTACTGGCAGGTGCCCCACAGTGCTGGGGGGTGGGGGTGGTGGGGGACATGAGTTGGACATGGGTGGGGGACTGCTGGCAGGTGCCCCACAGTGCTGGGGGGTGGGGGTGGTGGGAGACATGAGTTGGACATGGGTGGGGGCCTGCTGGCAGGTGCCCCACAGTGCTGGGGGGTGGGGGTGGTGGGAGACATGAGTGGGGCCCTGGTGGAGGGTGACCCTGGTGGCTGGGGGGTGGGGGTGGTGGGAGACATGAGTTGGACATGGGTGGGGGCCTACTGGCAGGTGCCCCACAGTGCTGGGGGGTGGGGGTGGTGGGAGACATGAGTTGGACATGGGTGGGGGCCTACTGGCAGGTGCCCCACAGTGCTGGGGGGTGGGGGTGGTGGGAGACATGAGTTGGACATGGGTGGGGGCCTGCTGGCAGGTGCCCCACAGTGCTGGGGGGTGGGGGTGGTGGGAGACATGAGTGGGGCCCTGGTGGAGGGTGACCCTGGTGGCTGGGGGGTGGGGGTGGTGGGAGACATGAGTTGGACATGGGTGGGGGCCTACTGGCAGGTGCCCCACAGTGCTGGGGGGTGGGGGTGGTGGGAGACATGAGTTGGACATGGGTGGGGGCCTGCTGGCAGGTGCCCCACAGTGCTGGGGGGTGGGGGTGGTGGGAGACATGAGTGGGGCCCTGGTGGAGGGTGACCCTGGTGGCTGGGGGGTGGGGGTGGTGGGAGACATGAGTTGGACATGGGTGGGGGCCTGCTGGCAGGTGCCCCACAGTGCTGGGGGGTGGGGGTGGTGGGAGACATGAGTGGGGCCCTGGTGGAGGGTGACCCTGGTGGCTGGGGGGTGGGGGTGGTGGGAGACATGAGTTGGACATGGGTGGGGGCCTACTGGCAGGTGCCCCACAGTGCTGGGGGGTGGGGGTGGTGGGGGACATGAGTTGGACATGGGTGGGGGACTGCTGGCATGTGCCCCACAGTGCTGGGGGGTGGGGGTGCAAGGGGACATGTGTTGGTGTTCATTAGTTCAAGGAGACATGTGACTTTGCTGGGGGGCATGCCCATGTTGGGTGGGCTGCCTGCGGGACATGACCAGGGATGCAGGGTAGTCCCCTGTGGTGTGGGCTGCCTGCAGGGGCCGTGGAGGGTGTACAGGGTACACCTGGGAGGACCCACACTGTCAAATCACATGTGGGACTCCCCGGCACCCCTGAAATACACGTACCGTGCAGAAATCGCGTGTAAAACTTCCCGCGCACCCCTGAAATACACGCGCCCAGGCTATTCGCGTGTAAAACTTCCCGCGCACCCCTGAAATACACGCGCCCAGGCTATTCGCGTGTAAAACTTCCCGCGCACCCCTGAAATACACGCGCCCAGGCTATTCGCGTGTGGAACTTCCCGCGCACCCCTGAAATGCACGGGCCCAGGCTATTCGCGTGTGGAACTCCCCGCGCACCCCTGAAATACACGCGCCCAGGCTATTCGCGTGTGGAACTTCCCGCGCACCCCTGAAATACACGCGCCCAGGCTATTCGCGTGTGGAACTTCCCGCGCACCCCTGAAATACACGCGCCCAGGCTATTCGCGTGTGGAACTTCCCGCGCACCCCTCAAATTCACGCGCCCAGGCTATTCGCGTGTGGAACTTCCCGCGAACCCCTGAAATACACGCGCCCAGGCTATTCGCGTGTGGAACTTCCCGCGCACCCCTGAAATACACGCGCCCAGGCTATTCGCGTGTGGAACTTCCCGCGCACCCCTGAAATACACGTAGCCCGCTCCCCCAGGCCCGATCGCGTGTGGAACTTCCCGCGCACCCCTCAAATTCACGCGCCCAGGCTATTCGCGTGTGAAACTTCACGCGAACCCCTGAAATACACGTAGCACGCTCCCCCAGGCCCGATCGCGTGAGGAACTTCACGCGAACCCCTGTAATACACGTAGCCCGCTCCCCCAGGCCCGATCGCGTGTGGAACTTCACGCGAACCCCTGAAATACACGTAGCCCGCTCCCCCAGGCCCGATCGCGTGAGGAACTTCACGCGAACCCCTGTAATACACGTAGCCCGCTCCCCCAGGCCCGATCGCGTGTGGAACTTCCCGCGCACCCCTCAAATTCACGTCCCCAGGCTATTCGCGTGTGAAACTTCACGCGAACCCCTGAAATACACGTAGCACGCTCCCCCAGGCCCGATCGCGTGAGGAACTTCACGCAAACCCCTGTAATACACGTAGCCCGCTCCCCCAGGCCCGATCGCGTGTGGAACTTCACTCGAACCCCTGAAATACACGTAGCCCGCTCCCCCAGGCCCGATCGCGTGAGGAACTTCACGCGAACCCCTGTAATACACGTAGCCCGCTCCCCCAGGCCCGATCGCGTGAGGAACTTCACGCGAACCCCTGTAATACACGTAGCCCGCTCCCCCAGGCCCGATCGCGTGAGGAACTTCACGCGAACCCCTGTAATACACGTAGCCCGCTCCCCCAGGCCCGATCGCGTGAATAACTTCACGCGAACCCCTGTGATGCACGTACCCTGCAAATCGCGTGTGACACTTCCCGCGCACCCCGGTATACATGCACACGTATTTTTTGTCAGCGGGTGTCCGTGTTTGTGGGTACCCCTTTGCACGTCATTTTTC
Source organism: Ambystoma mexicanum (assembly GCF_040938575.1). NCBI lineage: Eukaryota > Metazoa > Chordata > Amphibia > Caudata > Ambystomatidae > Ambystoma > Ambystoma mexicanum. Next base: position 669,427,577 of record NC_090924.1, on the reverse strand, counting down.
CTGGAGGGCCACAGTATGGGACATTCATCATGGCAGTATATAGGTGCTATTTGTTGGAGCACCTTTTGGCGTACATTTCTTACAGCCGCAGAGACGCTACCGCCTCCTTTCTTGTGGCGGTCGTGTTTGTGCCTGTGCGCTGGTTTGAGCGTGCGCTTTTTTCCCCTATTCTATTCCATGAATACGTGTTGTAGGCGAGCGTGTGGGCGTTCCGCGCACTTGTGCCCTGTACTTCCCCCGTGACGCCCACGTTTTGGCAAGTTGTTCCCCATTCCGAGTGTTACGCCCGTGTTCCGCCTACTTTTATTGCCTGCGCTGCGCTATGTGCGAATTTCGCTGTGGCCTGTGCGATTTTCGCTGTGACCTGGCGCACGCTGTTAGATGGCCTGTGCGCCAACGTGCGCCAACGTGCGCCGCGCACTTTTTTATCGCACATCCGCTGGTTTTCTCGCGCACGGCCTTCCATGAATCGACGTGCGCTGCTTTTCGTGCGATTTTCGCACTTGCACTGCGATTTTCGCTATTCCACTGCGATTCGCACGTTTTTGCCCACTTGCGCCGCGCTAATTATTCCATGAATCGGCCTCATAGTGTTTTTGGAATAAGACGACAATTGGACTACTGTGCTGGAATGGTGAAATTCACTATAAACTCACAGGAAGATCCACAAGAATTTCTAATGTACTTACTATTAGTACTGGAAAACAAAAACATACCTATAAATGAAATCTTCCAGATTTCATACATGTGGAAACATACATGCACTCTGTGCAACTATGTAACACAAGAAGAAATTCCCAATGAACGCTTCATATATATATCAATACCTAATTGTGAATCCATTCCATTTCAGCAACTTGTACAAAATGCAAACCATGGTAGATTATGCTCTACCTGCAATTCAGATAATCGCTCCACGTTAGTAATACAAACACATAGTAAATACGTAATACTAACGCTTCTACGTTACAATGCAGATGGTACCAAAAACAACTGCAAGCTGACTGGATTCGCACATAGTCAAATATCACTTGGTAAGAAAACCTTCACAACAATAGGTATAATCTACCAAGCAGGAGCCACAACCGATTCAGGGCACTACATGGCATATATAAAAAAGAAATGTGGATGGTTTGAATGTAATGATAGTACCATTACTCTAAAGCAGAGATTACCAGCAAATCTTACAAACGCTTATTTGATGTTCTTAAAACCAAAATTTGATAAATAAACTGTATTTAAACCTTTAAGTAAATTTGTGTTAAAAAAATATAAACTGTTAGAATACTCCAAAAGCTATCTAACTGCTCAAAGATTCTACAACAACTAATCAGATAAATGAATACCACTAAATTAGGCCAAAAAATAGACAGTTAGAATACGCCAATTGGTATCTAACTGTCCCAAAATTTAACAATATCCAAATAGATAAATCAAAACCACTAAAATATATTAAAAAAATTGACAGTTAGAATGTGCCAATTGGTATCTAAATGCTCCAAAATTTTATAATATCAAAACAAATGAAGAATATGTTACTGCTCCAAAAAGAATACAACAAAGCAAAGTATAAAGCATTAGCCAGAAACAACAAGTGAACACTGAAAACAAACAAACAAATAAACTGTAGCATAACAGAAAAAGTTTTTTTTTTTTAATCCAACATGGATTTTTTTTTCTCTCACAGACCCAATGATTTTAGCAACAAATACAGAAACTGAGCAAATTGCACAGTACTCTGATTTGTACTCTACTTAATATGAGGGTCGAAAAAAAATAAAAGTATATTGCTTATACAATGTAATAAGTCATTACAAAATACTAATACTAACATGCTATTTTCTTTTATCACAGAAATGAAGAAGAAAAACATGGACTCCCATTACTAGACCAAACAGTAAGTATACAATAATAAGGACAACCATAGCAGCATATCACATCCATAGTATCTAATACCTTTGTTCCTTATACATTTGTTTTTCACCCAAAGCTATAAGCAAATATGAATGTGATATGCTGCGGTGGTTGTTGCCAGGGCATAGAGTCTTGGGTGCATGCCATGCACCCAAGACTCTATGCCCTGGCAGAAACCACCGCAGCATATCACATCCATAGAGTCAAACATTTCAACTATGATCTATGGGAAACTTTTAATGTCCGCGAACAATGTGAGTATTCTTAGAACACTGTGAACTTGCCAGCGAACAATACAGACACCGTTTTCAGGACACCCCCTACGAACATTTCAGAACAACTCGATAGTTCTTAGAACACTTTCAACTTAACAACGAACAATACGGACAGCGTCCTAAGGACACCCCCCACGAACATTCCAGGACACCGGGATGTTCTCAAAAACGTCTTCAGAACACCCCCATTTTGTTTATTTGCGAACATTTCAGGACACCGTGAGTGTTCTTAGGACACATTCAACTTGACAGAGAACAATACGGACAGCGTCCTCAGGACACCCCCTACGAACACTCCCCGGACACCGCAAGTGTTCTTAGAAGCGTCTTCAGAACACCCCCATTTTGTTTATTTGCGAACATTCCAGGACACCGGGGGTGTTCTTAGAACACATTCAACTTGACAGAGAACAATACGGACAGCGTCCTCAGGACACCCCCTACGAACATTTCAGGACACCGGGAGTGTTCTCAAAAACGTCTTCAGAACACCCCCATTTTGTTTATTTGCGAACATTTCAGGACACCGCGAGTGTTCTTAGGACACATTCAACTTGACAGAGAACAATACGGACAGTGTCCTCAGGACACCCCCTACGAACACTCCCCGGACACCGCAAGTGTTCTTAGAAGCGTCTTCAGAACACCTCCATTTTGTTTATTTGCGAACATTTCAGGACACCGCAAGTGTTCTTAGGACACATTCAACTTGACAGAGAACAATACGGACTGCGTCCTCAGGACACCCCCTACGAACACTCCCCAGACACCGCAAGTGTTCTTAGAAGCGTCCTCAGAACACCCCCATTTTGTTTATTTGCGAACATTTCAGGACACCGCGGGTGTTCTTAGAACACATTCAACTTGACAGAGAACAATACGGACAGCGTCCTCAGGACACCCCCTACAAACATTTCAGGACACCGGGAGTGTTCTCAAAAACGTCTTCAGAACACCCCCATTTTGTTTATTTGCGAACATTTCAGGACACCGCGGGTGTTCTTAGAACACATTCAACTTGACAGAGAACAATACGGACAGCGTCCTCAGGACACCCCCTATGAACACTCCCCGGACACCGCGAGTGTTCTTAGAATAGTTTCACTTTACTTGCGAACAAAACGGACACATATTGAGTCCTTAGAACACTCTCCAGTCAGTTTATTTAGAACATTTCAGAACACCCGTGATGTCTGCAAACAAATCGAACACAAAAAGAACGTCTAACACATACAAAACACAACTTTCATCCTATCTCATACACTCCCACCCTCCCCAAACAGTCCTACACACCAACACACTCTACAAAATACACATTTTGAACAAAGTTTCACCGCGCTGTCCGCGGACGTCCACGAATCCAAGATGGCGGGCGCTGCCGAAAAATCTGACGCGCTTCACGCTCCACGCCGTCCAATCAGCGAACACGTTGCATGTCCGCGAACATCACGCAAGATGATTGACCAATCAGGACCCTGTCTGCGGAGCAAACAGGGAAGTATGTCCGCGAACCGAACACAGATATCACTAATTTTTTTTTACCTACTTTTTGGTCATTTTAAAAAAAACTACTGGACGGATTTTCACCAAATTTGCAAAAGCACGCTTTTGGGACCAAGCCGCTGCTCCTGGTCCAAATTTGGTGGAAATCCGTCCAGCGTTTGGGCTGTAGGCGCGAGCAAAATTTTTTTCCCATTCAGTCTATGGGAAAAAAAAAGTTTTGGGACCCCCCCTATAACTTTGCCCCCCTGGACGAATCCTCACCAACCTTTGCAAAAAAATTCAGAGTGACCCAAATACTTTTTTTGCAAAGTTTGGTGAGGATCCGTCCAGGGAGAGCGAAGTTATAAGCCACCCAAAAAGTGCTCTTCCTATGGAAACAGCAACTTAACCATAACTACATGGCCACTACTGTGGCCATGTAATATATAGACCTTTTAACAACACAATCACTTCTCTCTATGTTCTCTTATATTGTATTTCAGCAGGACATAGTTTTTCTAACTGGCATTCCTAATGTAAAGAGAAGGCAGCCTATATATATGTGTGTGTTCTCATTGTGTATAATTCTTTCTTTGACTACCTAAATGTTTTTTTTTTAATGTGAATTGAGCCTGTGTGACATTGATTGCCTGTGCTTCCACGGGATTGTGTGTGTGTGTCTGTGTGTGTATGGATGTAACTCCCCCCTCCTCATAACCACATCATGACAAGAACGCTACCCTAATTATCCCTATTTCTTTCCCAAATCGTGTACATAATGTCTTCTCTTTTCATATCTCCAAACTCCACTTCTCTTTACTCCTTCTAATAAAAATGTATATATCTGCGTTCTTTACCAAGAGCCCTTACTGTTCTCCAGTTGTGTTCCTTTATTAGTGAAGCTGTCATACCCCGCATTCCAGCTTACAGACGTCCGGGGGCGTCTATCCCCCTATGGGAACTACCCTGGTGACTGCATTCACTTCGTGGGATACCCCGCACTACATTTCCCAGCGCTCCCTCTTTCCGTGGTCATATGCAGCGCACGGCAGTATTTAGTGCGGCGTATCCCTGCAGAGGGTGCTCCTAAAACTAAGTATTTAGTTTGAGTGCCCGATTCTTTCTTATCCTGATTCCTGGACCCGGCTCATGCTTTAAGGATTACTCTTCTACGTTCACCCTTACGACTTCTGGCACCATCCCCCTCAGCTGTTTACCTCGGTAAATGAACCCTCGACTTTCCAAACAGACTGTGCTTCATCCTGCCCTTGTTTGTTGTGACGCTTTGGAATTTGCTCATCTCATGTTCAGCGAAAATCAGAACATTAAGAAACCCTGAACTGGAAGTCTGTTCATTAGTTTCTTTTTGTGTTTACTGGCTGCTCACTCCACTGGCTTTCTGGGACCCCCACCCTCACATATCTGGCAAGCCCACAAAATACTCCACACTCTCATCACAAGACACTTTGCTTTTCACACCGAAGTGACCGATCGGACGCTGTGCTGATTTGGTGGTCACTACTTGGATTGATTATTTTCATTTGGGACGCTTTGCTGATTTGGTGGTTACTACTCGTATTGACTATTTTCATTTTGGGACGCTCTGCTGATTTCTTTGGGGATTATTGCACAGACTTCCTTGAACTGAGACTTTCTTTTTTTCTGCACCTTATCACCAGATTGCTGAACCCACATAGGTTTACGGGAATTCTTCTTGACTAAGCAGGTAAGAGAGGGTGACTGCGAGGGGGGCCCGGAGGTGGCTGCTGCACTTTGGCGATTCTGGCTGCTCTCTTGAACCACTATTTTGCTTTGTTTCTTTAGCTCTGTTGTCGCTGCTCCTGCCTTTTCACTCAAGCCCCTGGCCTGTTAGTGATAGTTTATTTCTACAGGCTGCGCTCTTGGGGGGAAAGTCTTGTTACCATTGCGTTCAAGATCTCTCAGAGCAACAGGGGCTCCCAAAGTCGATGCTAATTCTGTATCCTTTATAAGTCTGTATCCTTTTTTCAAGGTGTACTGAAAAAAACACTAATGGGTGTTTACCTTTATCCTTTTGAAAGTGCGACAGATTTAGGAGCCTATTTTTGCCTGTTGGTTATGGAAACCGGAGCTGATCCGATGGCTGCCTTGATGCAAGCCTTTGCAGCCTTGCACACCGTCATGGCATCCGCACATGCGACTCTCCATCAACGCATGAATGTATTACAGAGTTTTGTGTGAGCCGTTACCTCCCGATGAGGAGTTTGGCAATGCTGCTGCAGCAGCCCCTCCTGTACCCCAGGCGCAACCACCTGCTCTAGCACCCATTGTGCTTCCTGGACCTTTCCCTTTGGCCCCTCCGGAATGTTTTTTGGGAGATCCAAAAACCTACCGGACGTTCGTGAATCAATGTCGTCTACATTTCCTTTGTCGACCATTGGCATTTCCAGACGCTACTACTAAAGCAGCATTTCTTCTTTCCCACTTGAGAGGAACTGCAGCGGCTTGGGCAAACCCATTACTCAAAGCTAACGACCCAGCCCTGTATGACTTTGATGCCCTTATTCAGTCTATGAATAGCGTGTTTGACATGCGTTACAAGGCGCAAACTTCAGATCTTGAATTCCTTGCTATCAGCCAGGGTAAAGCAGATCTTCTGTCCTATCTTGCCCGCTTTAATCAGTTAGCAGCAGAAACCACCTGGCCCGAACAGAAGAAGGCAGCTGTCTTCTATAAGGGACTTTCAGACGAGCTAAAGGACGCTCTGTCAGTGGTGCCCGCTCTACCATCTGGCTTTCCTGAACTGTTGGACTTGGTTCTGCAGGTCGACGCTCGGCTACGGCAAAGACGTGGCAAACGTCGTATCCCTGACCTTCGCGTCTCAGCCAAGTCAGAGGCAGTCTCTCCTGCCCTGGCAGGAGAAGCCGAGCCAATGCAAATAGGGGCGATCCGAGGTCCGCTAACCAAAGCCGAACGAGAACGGCGTATGGTTAACAACTTCTGCTTCTATTGTGGCCAGTCTGGCCATTTCATTCGGTATGCCCTAGGAGACCTGTCAAGACGGCGGGAAATGCCAAGACTCGTCCTTAAGCCGAGCCTTAAGGATGAGTCATCAAACGGACGGCTTGGACCAGTGCCCTTCCCCCTCGCACATCTACCTTGCCATGTGTTTTGCGATCCCTGGTGTTGAGCCCTTCACTCACCCGGTTATGATCGATTCAGGGGCTAGTGAAAGTTATATGGACATACACTTGGCGAAACGTCATGGTTTAATTGTCGTTCCTAAGGTTAGACCCGAGGAGGTACATGCTGTAGACGGTTCTAGTCTGTATGTCTACCACAGAAGGTCACACTGAACAGATCGTGTTCAACCTTATTTCGGCTCCCCAGTTCGGGATCATTCTTGGTCTATCCTGGCTCCGGACTCATAACCCTATAATTGACTGGATCAAACAAACGGTACACTTTTCATCTGTGTTTTGTACCCAACATTGTTTGCAAAACCGAGATGTGACGTCTTTGTCTCCTTGTTTGGCCTTGGTGGCCAATGTCTACTCCATCAATGCCACGCTGAGTGATCCAAAATCCGAATTACCAGCACTCTACAAGGACTTCTCTGATGTGTTCGACAAGGGGTTTTCAGAAAAACTCCCTCCACATTGCTGCTATGACTGTCCCATTGATTTTGTGCCTGGGGCAGTGATACCTCATGGTCGTGTCTACTCTCTGACCGTTAATGAGGAGAAACATCTAAAAGAGTATGTGGATAAGGCGTTGCGTTTGGGACACATTCGACCTTCCCGGTCCCCTGCAGCCTCTCCAATATTTTTTGTACCAAAAACGGAGGGGGATCTATGTCCTTGTGTAGATTACATAGCCTTGAATAAAATAACGGTTAAGAACCAATACCCGTTACCCCTCATAACGGAACTACTTGATAAGATGACCTCCTCTACCATTTTCACCAAACTGGATCTCAGGGGGGCATACAACTTGGTGAGGATGCAAAGCGGGGACGAGTGGAAAACCGCTTTCAAAATGAAGTTTGGGCTTTACGAATACTGCGTTATGCCCTTTGGGCTTTGCAACGCCCCAGCCACACTTCAGCATTTCGTTAATGTCATTTTTGGAGACATGCTGGACTGTTGTGTAGTGATCTATCTAGATGATATTCTGATATTCTCGGATTCACTCACTTAACACATCCAACATGTTTGTTCCGTACTGCAACTCTATGCTAAGTTAGAAAAATGTGTGTTCCATGCATCCTCGGTTGAGTTCCTGGGGTTTCAAATATCCGCAAAAGGGGTGCTCATGTGTGCTTCTAAGGTTAAAGCAGTAATGGACTGGCCGGTTCCGGACTCTGTGAAGGCGCTTCAATCTTTTCTGGGCTTTTCAAATTTCTATAGGCGCTTTAGTGCCTCATTTTCGGAAATAGTGGCACCCCTCACCCGCCTCACCAGTCCCAAGTTTCCATTCCATTGGGACTACAAAGCCCAGTCGGCCTTTGATGCATTAAAAGAGGCCTTTACTACTGCTACTGTATTGCAACACCCAAACCCCTCTCTCCCTTTTATAGTGGAAGCAGATGCCTCCGCTATAGCAGTAGGGGCCATCCTTTCACAGATCTGCCACGCTATGCAACAGTTACATCCGGTGGCCTATTTCCCCCGAAAACTGTCCTCGGCTGTACGCAATTACACAGTAATGGAGAGGGAACTCTTAGCAATTCGAGCAGCTTTTCAAGAGTGAAGACACCATCTTCTAGGTGCTCGACATCCAGTAACAGTGTACACCGATCATCGGAACCTCCAGGTCCTGTCACATGTAAAATGCACCAATGCTCGACAAATACGTTGGAATTTATTCTTCACACTATTTGAATTCACAGTCACGTACCGCCCTGGCCCTCTACGTGGGAAAGCGGATGCTTTGTCCCGTGTTCGTACCAATTTTGACACCCGAAAAACGGTATCACCTATATTGCCCTCAGGTTCTGTTGTTTGTGTATGTACGCTTTCCACTTCACTCCTTGGCCAAGTGCAGCCATGGGCCAAGGACCATGTCTCTTTTCTCGACATATTGGGCGCCCAGATTGTTACAGGTCTTCCTTATGTTCATGTACTCTTGTACCTACCTGATAACCAAACCAGACGGAAGGCCTTGGAATGGGCACATGATGCCCCGTTAGCTGCCCATCCAGGTCAACTCAAGACCTATGACCTGTTACATAGAGGGTGCTGGTGGCTTGGTATGAAGAAGGATACTGAATCATAGGTATCTAAGTGTGCGGTATGCATACAATGCAAGAGACAACCGGGAAAACCCATCGGTCTTTTAATGACCATGCCCCTGCCACCATATCCGTGGCATATGGTTACTCTTGATTTTGTTGTAGAACTCGCCTTGGTCAGGGGCATGTCAACTGTGCTCGTGGTGGTGGATGATTTCACAAAAATGGCACGATTCATACCATATTCGGGTCTACATACTGCTCCGTTATTGGCCAGTTTGTTCTTTGATCATGTGATACGTTTCTCCGGTCTACCTACAATCATGATTTCCGATCGGGGCGCCCAATTTACCTTACGGTTTTGGCGTGCCCTTACCCGTTCCCTGGGCATAGATGCACGACTTTCATCGTCCTATCACCCTCAAACGGACGGACAGACCGAACGTACCAATGGTACCATGGAACAATACCTTTGTTGTCTGTGTTTACAACACCAAACCGATTGGTTATCTGTTTTGGGAACCGCAGAGTTTGCATATAATAACTCCCGACACACATCAATAGGCTGTTCCCCGTTTTACGCCTTGTATGGTTTACACCGAAGAGTCCTTTGACCTGTCTTACCTTCATTGGACCAAATTCCTGCTGCAAAATCCACGAGGGACACTCTGGTTGCTATATGCGATTCAGTCATATCTCATCTACGGGATGCACAGTCCCGGGCAAAGACGCAAGCGGACAAACATTTTTCACCGGCCCCCTCCTATGCCCGGGGTGATTGTGTCTGGCTTTCAACCAAGCACCTCATTATTCGGGGTAAACGGAAGCTGTTGCCTCGTTATGTGGGTCCTTATGAGGTACTCCACTGTCTTAATCCTGTTGCTGTCCGTTTGGACATCCCGTCCCATTGGCGGATTCACCCTGTCTTTCACGTTTCCTTGCTCTGTCCTTTTGTGCCTGGCACCCGGCTTTCTGTTGCCCCTGCCCCAATCACTGTGCGGGGCGAAGACGAATATGAAGTGCATGCAATACTGGACACCCGTCTACGTCATGGAGTACGTTCCTACCTAATTGATTGGAAAGGTTATGGGCCCGAGGATAGGACCTGAGAACCAGCCTCCAATCTGCATGCACCCCGACTCTTGCGCACCTTTTGGTTGGAAAGGTTGCGAGCCCGCAGGGGTAGATGCTCTTTGCGGGGAGGAACTGTCATACCCCGCATTCCAGCTTACAGATGTCCGGGGGCGTCTATCTCCCTATGGAAACTACCCTGGCAACTGCATTCACTTCACGGGATATGCCACACTACATTTCCCAGTGCTTCCTCTTTCCGCGGTCACGTGCAGCGCATGGAACGTGTCTTGCGTCCGGGAAATGACACCAGTATTTAGTGCAGCATATCCCTGCAACGGGTGCTCCTAAAACTAAGTATTTAGTTTGAGTGCCCCATTCTTTCTTATCCTGATTCCTGTGTTTCCTGGACCCGGCTCATGCTTTATGGATTACTCTTCTACGTTCACCCTTACAACTTCTGGTGCCATCCCCGTCAGCTGTTTCCCTTGGTAAATGAACCTGCGACTTTCCAAACGGACTGTTCTTCATCCTGCCCTTGTTTGTTGTGATGCTTTGGAATTTGCTCATCTCATGTTCAGTGTAAATCAGAACTTTTAAGATACCCTGAACTAGACTTCTGTTCATTAGTTTCTTTTTGTCTTTACTGGCTGCTTACTCCACTGACTTTCTGGGACCCCCCACCCTCACACATCTCGCAAGCCCACAAAATACCCAATTTCCTGGATCTTTCGACAACGCTGCTCTCATCACAAAACACTTTGCTTTTCACACCGAAGTGACAGATGGGACGCTCTGTTGATTTGGTGGTCACTACTTGGATTGATTATTTTCATTTGGGACGCTCTGCTGATTTGGTGATTACTACTCGGATTGACTATTTTAATTTTGGGACGCTCTGCTGATTTCTTTGGCGATTATTGCACAGACTTCCTTGAACTGAGACTTTCTTTTTCTTCTGCACCTTATCACCAGTTTGCTGAACCCACATAGGTTTACGGGAATTCTTCTTGACTAAGCAGATAAGAGGGGGTGACTGCAGGGGGTGGGGGGTGACTGCTGCACTTTGGCAATTCTGGCTGCTCTCTTGAACCACTATTTTGCTTTGTTTCCTTAGCTCTGTTGTTGCTGCTCCTGTCTTTTCACTCAAGCCCCTAGCCTGTTAGTGATAGTTTATTTCTACAGGCTGTGCTCTTGGGGGGAAAGTCTTGTTACCATCACGTTCAAGATCTCTCAGAGCAACAGGGGCTCCCAAAGTGGATGCTAGTTCTGTATCCTTTATAAGTCTGTATCCTTTTTTCAAGGTGTACTGAAAAAACACTAGTGGGTGTTTACCTCTATCCTTTTGAAAGTGTGACAGAAGCTCCCAGGCTGCTTGCACTCATTCATGAATATGCTTTATCTAAATAAACCCTATAAGGGATCTGAATAATATCCTCTTTATTCTTGTAAATCATACTAATCAGGGTGTGTGCTCTTAACAAATACTTATTTGACCTAATGGCACAAACCTTTACATGTTCAGGCTTTAAAAATACGATTGTGATTTCTTGTGTGTTTACATAATGAATCCCTAAAAATAGTGCATGTTTCCCCTAGATATTTACTTAGATCTATCCTCAATACATTTGTTAATTTGTTATAAAATATATCATTCTCTCCTATATATAGTGTGTGTAACTTTAGTCCTGTTGCTATTGAGAATGCTGCCTCTCATTATTATTTCTTCCCCATTCAAGATACAAATATTTGCATCAATGCATGCATATTTAATAGTGCTACTGAAAAAAGTAGATTATTTTATTAATTGTTGCGTTTCCCCTAAACATTTGCTGTGCTTAATCTAGTGCCATTTGCTATTATGGTAACCTCACTTTTTAATGAAATTTGCATTCATAATTACATTTTTATTCTCAGAAAATGTTCCGGCGAAACTCTGTGGGTCATAGTGACATTCTGGGTATAAAAATTATTTGGTGGGACTATATGAATGGTGGCTGAAAATGGCTGATTGTGTTAAATGTATATTAGAATCCTCTGTTGACCAGTTTGGTTCACTTCTTGACCGCAATTACCATGTACACTGAAATCCATTGTGTTTCTAACAAAGGGCGAGTGGTAATATTGGTTGATTTTAATTCCAAATGCTTGGATGCTAATTGGTACAATCTAGGATTTGTTCAGCAATGAACACAGAGTTCTAGAGATAGGGGATTTGGATTTGAAACTTGTTTGATAAATGTGACCTAAAAGTATTGAATTGTAATACTCATGGTTATCTTCTGGCCAAATATATCTGGTCAACTGATATCTGTAACTCAACCCTGGACTACATCTTTACCTAAGACCTTTTTTTAACTAGTTTTCTTACTTTGGAGGTCACGCAGAGTCCCAGGTGTGACCATTCCCAGTTGTCCATGTTATTGGGGGGATTAATAGGGTGGTGGCTGTGCCACAACCACTTGAACCATTAGAAGTGGGACCTAACGATCACATAATTCTGTGGAATAAGACTTACTGAAGGTAGTGTTTGCTTGTATGCCTCTAGATTCTTTCTGTTTACACTTTCAAAACATACTCCATGTCTTAATTCCCTCATGTTATTAACTAAAAATTCCAAACGTCTGGAACATAGTCACAAATATAACATAGTTGTGAGTTAAAGAAAAAGATTATTAAGACAAGAAATCAGAAAAGCTAGAAAATTGGGCTCTGCATCTGCCACAATTATAAGGAAACTGACTCAATCATACAAAAATTGGTTAAAATACCACAAGCACCTCCTATACCATAAGGAAACTGGGTGTATGTCAACCGCCTTAACCTCAAGAGATCTCTCCTGGTTCTGGAGACTCAGGGGTCGATTCATGGAGCAAACGTGGGCCGAAAATCCCAGCGCAAGCAGGCGCAAGGTAGCGCAAGCGCGAGAAACGCAGCGCACGCGCACCTGTGTGATGCAAGGAAGACGCTACACATGTTTCCCGCTGTCCGTGCGCCCAATCCAGCCATGGCGCACGCAGGCATACAGGGCATGCGCTACGCGCACAACAAAAGCGCACATAGCGCGGCGCACACAACCAAAGTGGGCGGAACAGTGGGCGTAACACGCGGAATGGGGAATAACGCGTGAAAAAGAAGGCGTAACTGGGGAAGTACTGCAGGGAACTACACGGAACGCCCACACGCAAGCGAACAATCCGTATTCATGGATTCGAATACGGGAAACCCGCGCATGGCAAAAGACGCACACAGGCGTCAACGCGTCCACCACACAAAGGCAGGCGGAAGCGTCCCCGCGCACATTATGAAAGTGTGCGCAAACAACAAACACGTATATACAGCTACGATGAATGCCCCATTTGTCGCACCACTGATCGTGGGACACCGCAGGAAGAGGAGAATAGCCAGGGCACGCATTTTCGCACCACAGACAAGCCTTTTTGGGATGCCTGACGACCAGGTCTATGGCAGGTATAGGTTTCCACCCCACATCATCCTAGACCTGGTCAGTGAGTGGGAAGATGACCTTACATCCCCCACCCTTTGCTCCCAAGCATTGAGCCCCTTGGAGAAGCTGCTCAATGTCCTGCATTTTTTGGCCACTGGGTCATTTCAGCAGACTACTGCCATAGTGGGGGGGGGTCTCGCAGGCCACGCAGTCACGCTGCCTACACCAGGTCTTGGCAATCATGACAGCGCGCCCCTCAGTCCGCAGGCACATATACATGCCCAGAACACCCGCAGAAAGGCAGGCCGTTGTCCTGGATTTTTTCAGGGTGGCACACTTCCCCAAAGTGCTCGGTGCCATAGATTGCACCCATGTGGCCCTACGTCCACCTAGGGCCACTGAGCACATCTACCGAAACCGCAAGCACTGGCATTCCATCAATGTACAGGTGGTATGCGATGCAAAGGGAATCATCACCTCTGTCTATGCAAACTACCCTGGCTCCACCCATGACAGTTTCATATACAGAATGTCCACCCTGAGCCGGACCCTGGAAGCTGGGCAGCATGGCGACACATGGCTCCTAGGTGAATACAAATGCCCTTGCACATGCATGCATGTCACACACACACACACAAATAAACAAACCCCAATAATCACAACCATTTACACCTCCCCAGGGGACAGTGCCTACCCTCTGAGCAACCACATGATGACTCCAATCCGGAACCCCACCACACCACCCCAGGTAAGATACAACGCCGCCCATATTGCAACCAGGGCCATAGTGGAGCGCACATTCAGAGTGCTCAAGTCACGTTTCTGCTCCCTTGACCGCTCTGCCGGGCAGCTACTCTATGCACCACCAGTAGTGTGCAGGATCATTGTGGCAGCATGTGTCCTGCACAATGTTGCAACACGGCAGGCCGTCCCGGTGGACATGGTGGTGCCTCCACATCCCCAACTACAGGCACAGGCGCTGCCCATGGGAGGGGACAGGACACGTGGCGAGGAAGCCCGGACCCAGCTTGTGGCCACATTTTTCACCTAAACTCCCACCCCTGCGGAGTGCACACGGGCCTGGCACATACCAGGTGACAATCGATGATGACAAAGAGACAGTCAACTGTCACAACCCTACCACCCTGAGATAGTTGCCATGGAAGTGCCACATTGTCTGCATCCCTAGCTACTTAAACACAAGCTATCCTGGGTGACCAAAAGGCACACATATGACATGACATGATATGGCCTATACACAAGTATTTCAAGGTGCGATGAGGCAGGGAGGGGGGAACAAGGTAAGACAGACAACGGTACTACTAGGCCAGGTGTCATTTAGATTGTGCAAGTGCAGGGGTAGGGGGAAGGGAAAAGTGCAAGGGGAAGCGGAGGGGGGGGAGTGCAGTACAGGGTAAGTAGACCAAAAAACAAATATATAGGCCAGCTGGTGGCAACTGCAAAGATAAGTGCAAACAAGTGCTGGGAAGGGGGGGCTGTAGGGATAGCGAGACAGTACCGCAGTGCAGGGGTTGCCAGGGAGGCAGTGCAAGTGGAGAGTGGCTGGGCCAGGGACCGAGGTCGGTGAGAGTGGCCCAGTTGCAGATCCAGTGCAGTTCCAGTGAAGAATTTTGCAAGGGAGAGGCAGAGAGAAAGCAGAAGCAAAGAGGAAGGTCTTGAGGTGCTTCCCGAACCGGAGATGGTTCTCCTCAAGTTCCAGTGAGGCAGGAAGGCTGTTCCAGAGGGAGGGCCCTGCCGCGGAGAGAGATCTATCCCCAGCTAGTTGCTTTGAGAAGCGGATGACCGTGACATGCAAGGTGTGCATCACACACACCTGCAAAACAGGCCATGGCCATCACTGTTATGTCACTCAAACCCTCCCAAACCACAACATGACATGGCAAGCAATACCCACACACCAACACAGTAACAATAAGGTACACATTGCCATGTCCAAAATGTACAGTGGCATCAGACAATGATGCCTGACCTGGAATCAGATGAAATGACTGACCAACAACCTCCCACCCAAAATAAGTCATTTCCAAATGCATTACAAGAGTTGTAGACGTAGGATAACAATGAATGCCTGTCTACATGCACATTGTGCATTGCAAAATCAACACTGCAGCTTCTGTGTGCTGTGTCCTACTCCAGCAACACACTGCTCAGCGCACAGCACAGTGAACAGCCATTGTGTGTGATGCACACCCTGAGCATCACATCTAAGTGACAGACCACATCAAAAAGCAAATTAGGCATGTACAGGATCCATAATTGGTCACGGAACATGTGCTGCAGGGACACAGTGGGCACCAGAAGGCAAACAGTGTACACATGGATATGCTAGGGTGGTAGTACATGTAGTACATCAGCGTGCAAGTGTGTGGGTCAGCAAGGACATGCACTCAACATATGCATGTGCAATCAAGTGACCATCAGTGTTCTCTACACATCACATGTGAACATTCACCATGTGTACACCCCAGCATGTCAAACCATAATTATCCCCTCGCACCTGAAAGGTAAACACAACACATGAACAGGCATTGATCAGCAGAACACAACATGTACATAGAATACCACCATTACAATGTCAGGGTTCCCATCACACTGCAGGGCAAGGCAACTATCAACAACAACCCCCCCCTCCCTCACAAATGACCATGACCCACTGAACAACTGCACCTGGGTCATGGAGCCTTCAACCCTCAATTCCACCTGGCCACAGGATCACCTTTACCCTTCGTCACCATCTCCCACCTTGTGTGTAAAAAGGTGCCTGCACCCTCAGAATCCACACTCATTTCCAAAATGACAAAATCCAAGGCATAAAAACGAACCAGAACACCCTCCAGTAGAGGACTTGACGTAGCAGTACCTCACAAAGGCCAAGTACTACCACAATGATGCAACAACCAAGGTAGCACATTAAAACAATGTCACAACAGGATGTGAACCATGTGTGGTACATAACATAGGATGATGCATCATGAACGGATGTGTACTGTCACAGGTCCCGTGTACAGGCACGGGAGTGTCACGAAACAACCACCCCCACCGTGTCCCGGGTGCCTGCAAGGTCAAACTCACACAGGCCCCTGAGGCCCTGGTGGGGAAGGAGGTTCAGGGATATGCAGTCGGGACAGGTGTTGGCACACTGGATAACTGGAATGAGAGGCAGGAGAGGGGAGGAGGAATGACACATGAAAGTAGGGAATGCACGAAAATGTACTACCTGCATGAACACAAACACAATCCAAACAAACTTGGACATCATTGTCATGGCCTTCTGTAGTCCAGGCTTAGGAGTGGCACGAACCAACCACCCCCTCTAGCATTTTGGCGCCTGCAAGTTCGGGGCTTACACAGGCATCCGCAACCCCAGCGGGGAAAGAGGGTTAGGGAACGTTGCTTGGATAGGTACGGGAAGCAGGAACACCGGGTAGAGGGTACAGGGTTCAAAATTGCATAGGATTCCGGGTGATTAGGGGGAAAAAAACATACAAAATTGAATTACACATACATCCATGCATTAGTGCACCCCCCAGCAAGCCTATGCAGAGCAGTTTGAAAGAAAAACACCAAGACACTTAGCTCTGGTTTTGAGTGCTGGCCTCCTTCCTGCGCACTCTCAGGTCCGGTTCCAGGAGCAGTGCAATGCTGCAAAGAGAGCCACAGTCAACAACCTGTACGTGCCAATTACACAAAAACACACCACCAAACATGCCCCATAGCAACAAACTACTCTACAAACAAACAATCTGGTGTAGATGCTTCGTACCCATATTTAACATTACCCCTGTGATGGGTCATACACAGTCAATGCAGTAAGTCAGCCGCCGGTGGGTGCGTGGCAAATGGAACACCAATGTGTCACAATTCACACAACATGCAATGTTCCCTGGGTAAGCAGACATACCCATATAGCAAGCCATGACTTCAGAGCAAGTTGTGTACCACCATGACCGAAACAATGTCGGCAGTGCATTTATCATAATCTACATGGAAATGAAATGCACTGCACCCGAGTATGTCCCTTGCTGTATGTCCCTGTGAGCTGCCCCTTTCCATGTCTCGGAAGGCTACATGGTTGATACAAGTGCCTCGATGGACCTTGGTGTACCGGAGGGTATGTGCCACTGCCCCTGCAGGTGTCCCAGACAACCTTACAATCAACAGCCATCAGTCCACCTACACATCTGAGCTGCATTGTGTGCTTCAACACCAATATTCGTCCAAGCTCACCCTCAGTGCTGTGACTAAGCCTGCATGTGCAACTCGCCTGGTGCAAGCTTTGCTGTGTTGTGGCCCCCCTGTGCTGCTCACCTTGCCTGGAGTTCCTTGGAACACGTCAGCAGTTCTAGGATGTAGGTCTGCAATCCCTGTGCCTCTGCTTGTGCACACATGTGCATGTGGGCACCAACAAACGTGTCCAGAATTCCGTTGTCCAATGGGCCATGTCTGCTGGCAAAGGTGCTCTGGAGGCTCATCCCCCTGCAGAAAGGGCATGAAACACATGATTAATGCTTCAAAGTCATCTGTGTGTGTCTCTTCAGGCATCTCATTACTTGACCATGTCAGAGAGTCACATCATAAATCACACCATCAGTCCGTCTTTCACATCCAAAGTGTGGAACACTATCTACAGCATGAATTGCAACAAGCACGTGTACAGTAAAGATAAGAAACATACTACACAATGCATAGCAATGAATGTACACATTAATCATGAAACACCCCATCTAGCAAAAGCTGAACAGTGGACAATAGCACCAAAATCATCCCCACTAGGGGTGTAAACACAAGTCACACAGCACAAGACATGCCACAGATATGACAGTCCAAAGCCTTTGTGTAAAAGGTTGTGACACCGAACCATCCTTGCAAGCCCATGGATAAGGGAGGCAGGAGTGGCATATGTGAGTCAAGGACCCCAAGCAGCAAACACATACACAAGACAAACCTGAAGGGCCCAGCTGGAACAGACAGTGGATGCCTTCAAAAGCCACAAAGCACCGCACCGTCACATGAAAGCACAATAGACAAGCAATTTTAAACTATACTAACTAATTACACTAACTATGGAAAGCCTACATTACCTAATTAAACTAACTATCAAACAGAAACTTAACTAACTAAACTAAAAGAAAAATCAAAAATGGCCACATATGACCCGGTGGGGAGGGGAAGCACCCAGGAGGGGGAGGTACAGGGTGCTGCTCAACATCCACATGCGATGATGCTGAGCCAAAAAACAACCTCCATGGGCTCAACGCCTGCACAGCCCGACCTATGTGGGAGATAGATGGTCATCCGAGTCTGGCTCATCCTGCAAAGGAGGACGTGGCACAGTAGCCTGGCCACGCCTAGCCGCAGCTTGCCCCTCATCGGCAACAAGTCTGCCGGACGGGTGACCCTGGTTCTGTGTGGCGATGTGACGTAGGTCTCCATGCAGAACCTCACGTGATACATGTGCTTCCTCTTGCAAGGTAGCATGCGTAACACAGAGTTCATCCTGCAAGGCCTGGCTGGACAACCGCTGCACCTCCATGCAAGCCTGTAGCTCAGCCGAGATGGTACAAGCTGATGGCTCAAGCTGTGCAAACCTCTCCTCTGCCTGCTGCCTCTGGGACATCATAAGAACACCCAGAGTGGATCTGAGGGAAGCATGCTCCTCCCTCAGGGCATCCATGTGCACCTCTGCGTGAGCAGCAATTGATTGATGCAGAGATGACATTTCAGCCTGGCGTGCCCTGTCTGAGGCCGCCATGCCCAGCCTGAGCAAGCGGGCCATGGACCGTGCCGCCTGCTGCTGGAGAAGCACCTGCCTAGCAGGGGGGAGCACATATCGGGCCACACGCTCCATGCTCTCAGCGATGTTCTCCATTGCTGACCCCTGCCGTCATGTCTTGCTCCCTCTCAGTATACTGCGGTTGCGCGCGGCGACCACGTTGCCGGGCTTGACCCCTGCGGGACCCAAGGACTGGGGGTTCTCGCTGTGTTGGCACCGCCCGCGGCTGCACGATTACATGCCCCCGTCGACGTGATGTCCCAGGCACATCAGTGACTGGTGTGGAGGGTGACCCTGAGTCCCGATCCACCACGGGCAGAGGAACCAAGACTGTCTGATCCCTCAGTGCAGGTGTCGCAGACAGAGGAGTGTCCACATCAGAATCACTCACCCCTGACACATGGACTTGATGCTCATCCAACTCAACATGGACGTCAGAGTCGTCATCAAGGCTGGACTCATAGGCAGCCAGAGACAAGATGGACTGTAGCACTTGGGGGTTTTCGTGGCCTACCACCCCACGACCCCCACTAGTGCCGGGTTGATGTAGTGGTAACAACCCTGTGTCTGGAATGACAACACCATCCTCCGCCTCCATTGCGTCATCACCTGACAAATAGAGAGAAAAAAGGTCACTACACATGTCAGAAGCACACAACTCACACACACACCGACAGCAAACGCATCAGGCAGACATGTGACACACAACATATAACCTGGCATGCATGCTGGGTCAACTTTAAATTGCTTCTGTGATCAGACCTGTTGAAAGGTGAAATGTGTACGCCACTCACTACCTACATGTACAAGGACTCCATGGTGTGTGCCAGGAAATGTGAAGGCAGTGCAATATCAAATTCAGACATCACGTGCATTGTGCATTCAATGTGTACCATATCTAGAAGCCAAGCACCCCTCCACCCCAGTACCAAAGCAGGGATGCCTAGCATGGTATCAAAAGGCTGACCATACACCTGTGTATTGACAGGCAGTGTTGACTGGCATCAACAGCTTAATGTGATTCAAGTGACAACACTGCAAATGATGCTGGGACAGCAAGCAGGACACATAATGAAAACTCTGGATTCCGCCCATGTGTGGAGAAGACACAACAACAGTTGGACAGAGTCATTGGCCATTGAACAGGCTGAGGCCTGTGAGCCACACAGATTGTCAGACCCTAAACATGTGTGCAATGCAGGACTGAGCCACAGTTGACATGGGAAGGCTGAGGAGATGGCAGGCAATGTATGTAACCAAGGACTTGTATTACAGTGATCATCCAGTCAAGGACACACAGGGGCATGCGTGCAATGCACATGGAGCATGAATGGGCACTCATGTCCCTGCAGGACATCTGGCCTATGCACAGTACAAGTGAGATACCCTGCATCAAGTACTAAGGCTGTACCACATGGCATATGTTTGGCAGATTCTACGCTGGAAGTTAGCATCTACACAGGACGCATGAACAAGAAAGTACACATTGGCAAGATTGAAGAACACCAGTGCAAAGGTGGAACTGGGGTGCAGAGTGGCGGAGGAGGGGCAAGGGAGCATGCCTACATGGAGTCCCCGCATGCAGGCAGAGGAGACATGCATGACGGAAGCATTGCATTACTTACACATCAGAACCATGTACACGTCACATGTAGTGGCAATCATGCACAACACATCCCACAAGTGAAACACACACGTCCTCAACAAACACGCATCAACACTCACTGGACTGGGCATCAAAGTCCAGCATCTCTCCCACTCCTTCGACCAATTCAGGTGGTATGAACTCCGCAACGAGTGCCTCATGAGGAGTGAGTTCTTCCTCCTCTGGTGCAGGCCCACCGCCAGTCACCAGAGTCAAGTTGTAATTATAGGCACGATTAGCCTTAGTGCTGTGTTTGATGTCATTCCAACGCTTTTTGCACTCTTGTGCCGTGCTCACCTCATGGCCGAATGAACTGACATGTTCCGCAACATGCTTCCAGTGGGTTTCACGTTGGGCAGCGGTAGTCTGACTATTGGCACCCACTAGCATGTCACGGCTGTGGCCCCGCACGAAGTCCACGAGGAAGTCCAGTTCCTGCTTGCAGAAAGGCTTCTTCCTCGACGTGCAGGAGGTCGTGGCTGTGTGTGGGGTCCCAGCCTGTGCTGCAGGTGCAACCTTCCTCCTCTTGTGGCGCAGACCCTGGCTGGCTAATGCCGCCCTGACCAGTATGGCCAGTGGGTTTGGTGGATTGAGCCAAGGGAGTGGCAGGTGGAGGGATGACCAAAGGCCTGACTTGTGTCAGTGGCAGCTGGGTGCCCACTAATGGACCCTGCGGAGCAACATCAGCTGTGGCAGGGTCATTGACCGCAACAGTCCTGGTTGGCAGACTCACAACTGGGGTGCTGTTGGGTGCATCTGCCCCTGCACTTGCCAACACCCGGCTGTTCGGGGCAGCAGATGACATGACTGCCCCAGGGACACGTGTCTTGGTCTGAGCAGCCTGGCCTGCCCCTCTGGTTTCCCTCCTGGCCTGTTGGAGATCTAACAAGGGCTCCTCAAGTGCCAACGCACCCTGCGCTGGCACACCCTGAGCCTGGGTGGCGGTGTCCACAGCTGCACCTGCAGCTACCACTACCCTTGGGCCCGTGACAGTCGATGGAACGGACTGCCGGGTCACATTGGCGCCTGTGCCAGATGCAGAAGCTGCATCCCCCGGAACCGTGGTGGTGGTGGCATGACTGCACCGACACATGGCACAACATTGTGCTCAAGTGGCGCACCCCTGCCTCTTCCCCCTCTGGGCCGCCCTGGACACCCTGGAGTCCCCCTACTCCCTGGTCACCACAGCCATGTCCCTGACCACGCCCGCCACGAGGAGGACGCCTAGCTGAAGCGCCCCTCACCTTTGGTGGCCTCCCAACCATGGCACAGATGTAGTAGTGCCGGCACAGATGGAGTGGTGCCAATGGGAGGTGTACACCACAATTGACCTGTGCAATTGGGGTGAAGGGGGTGGAAAGCAAGATGTTAAGAGCCCCCCTGCACCTGCAAGGCTGTATGCGACCCGGTGATGTAGTGACGGGTCACGCAATGCTCAGGCACCCCAAAACTGCAGTAAAACCGTGCACGCAACTCTGCAGCCTACGTGCGTGGATTCAACCTCCCGCAGTACGCGGTGGCATCCAGTAACACGAATAACGCGTACGCGTGGGACACGCAGGCTATTATGACATCGAAAATGGGTGCGATACACAGGGGCACCCGCAGTGGGAAAAAGAGTGTGTGCTGTGCGACTCACCGTCTGACTAGCGCGATGCAGAAAAACACGCGTAGCCAATACCCCCGCCAAAAGAAGAGATACGTCCTTGATAGCTGTGAAGTTGTGATGGCGCACGAAACAACAGGAAGCAGCAACACACGTCGGTCTCCACGAAAGGCACATACAGCGAACTGCTGGGCCTGCTCACCTTTAACCCGTGCTGAGGGAAACGCCCACGCGCGTCACGTCACTTACGCGCATGGGCCCTTTCCTCGGATTACACGCGGACGTGCAGTTTTTCACGCGCGCTGAAATGGCCATGCACGCCTGTGCGCGTCACGTCACAGGGGCGCTTGCGCTTGAGGGGCCTTCTGTCCAATGAAATTGCGTATGCGTGCAGACGCGCTTATGCGCTAAGGGCCTTTCCTCGAATTACACGCTGACATGCAGAATTTTCACGTGCCAAATCACTCCGTATCAAGCTGGCTACACGTAAGCACATGGAAGACCACGCTCCTGCCCAGAAGGCCGAATTACTGCCCCCCAGAGCCCCGAGCACGCTCCCACCTGCCATCTGCTGCTGCCTGACTGCCTGCTGCCCATGTACCCTGCCATTTGCTGCCTGCACATCAGCCAGGGGTGCTGTTGCTGTGACCACCCCTGCTGGAACCGAAGACTCCCGACTGGGATTCCATCACTCCACAACCCAGCCCCAGGACCCAGTTGCCCACCCACTCCTGCCTCTGGCGTTGTCATGTCGGGCACTGCAACATCTGGCACCACTGACAACCCCCGGCCAGAGAGGCAGAGGGGCACCAGCTTCAGTGCCAGGGAAGTTGGTGTCCTGGTGGAGCAAGTCCTGGGGCAGTATGATGCCCTCTTCGGAAGTTCCCGTGCCGACTGCAACAACTGATGGACAGAAAGGGCATGAAACACATGGTACCCAGAGATAAGGACCCTATCGATGACATTCAAAAAAATTTGGAATACATACTCGATTTGGCGGAGAATAACAAGTGGATTACTGAAAAGACCCGACGTTTCCTATAAACACTGCAAATCCGAGAACACCTGTCTTCTACACTATTCTGAAAATTCATAAAACATTAGAAAAACAACCAGGCATACCTATTGTATCAGCCACTAATAGCATTTTACAACCTCTAGGTACATAATTGGATCGTTTTTTGCAGCCTATAATACAAAATACTAACACGTACATTAAGGATACCACTCATTTTTTGAATATTCTCACGAACATTACCATGAATGAGAACAGTATTTTATTTACCGCAGATGTACGTAGTTTGTATACCTCAATTCCTCATAATCAAGGACAAGAAGCAGTGGAATGGTTGTTACCAAATACTAGAGGGGTAGAAGCATCTAAGGAATTTTTAATGATTCTCTTGGATTTCATTTCACAAAATTCATACTTTAGATACCAACAACAGTACTATTTACAGACAAGTGGAACTTCTATGGGAGCCACAATGGCACCCAGTTACGCCAATAGTTTTATGTACAAATTCGAAACAGAGAATATACTGAATCATGACATTTGGAAACATCATCTCCAATACTGGGGAAGATACATCGACGATGTATTCGGAATTTGGCAAGGAAGTGAAGAACAGTTCGTACAATTTACAAGATTCCTGAACACAATCGACACACATATACAATTCACAACAACTTATAGTAAAAAAGAAGTTAACTTTCTGGATGTCACTGTGTCAAATCAGGATCTCAAACTTACCACTACCTTGTACCGAAAATCGAGCAATCGTAATAATCTGCTGCATCATTCAAGTTTTCACCCTCAAAATACTCTTAGAAGTCTCCCTTACAGCCGGATGTTAAGGGTTAAGAAAATAGTGCAAGAGGAAGTGGAATGTGGTAAGCAAATACAAGATATGGCAAAGAGATTTTTACAAAGAGGTTATCCTATACAAGAGATCAATGATTCTATTTCCAAAGTGATAACCATGAATAGACAAGAGGTATTAACCAAATCTACGTCAGTTAAAGAAACACCATTCATCTATGTGACTAAATATTCTACAGAGAGTAATAAAGTTAAGAAACATTGGCATTTTCTATCAGAGGACAGAATACTGGGACACCTCTATACCACTCCTCCAATGTTTGCCTACACCAGAAGCAGGAATATTAAAGATATGTTGATAAGGAGTGACATTCAAACACAAAAAACAAGAACAACAAGAAAGGGAACATTTCCATGTTTGAACTGCTCAAATTGTAACATGGTTCAGAAAGGGGACGTTGTGTTTCACCCAAACACAGGTCGCAAAATCTACTTGACGAAATTCGCAACATGTGACACTATGAATGTTATATACAGTATCAAGTGCCCATGTGGCAAGTACTACGTGGGACAAAGCGCCCGTAAAGCGAAAACAAGATGGAAGGAACATCGTTCAAATATTCGTACAGGAAACATCAAATCTCCAGTAGCAAGACATTTTAGAGAAGCTAATCATCAAATAGCGCAAATTAAATTTCAAATCCTGGATGTATTGGAAGTTACTCAAGGACAGAGAGTTGACATTAACAGACTTCTAAATCAGAAGGAAACCTACTGGATTGAAAAACTCAACTCTATGCATCCGGATGGCCTCAATGAGGAATGTAACTTTGCATGTTTTCTTTAAAGTAAATTTAATTAAATGAAATTACGTTGAAATTAGGTACCAACACATGAATGTGAGTATGCTGTTAATTATTTAATGTCCAAAAATATGTATACAAAGTTGAAGTATATAGCAACCAGGAGCATATCAGTAAATAATTGGTTCGTATCATTGGGTGTTCATATTAAGTAAGTTAAAGTGTTGATAGTTGCGTTACATGTACCTGAAACAACATATACAGAACCTCATGTGGAATTATAACAGCAATAATTCATATGAGAAAATAACTAATAATATAACAATTTATGTTTGGCAATTATACCATAATATGGAACATGTGAATTGTAGTTGGTTTTACTTTGTTCAGGAATATAGAGTTAATACTCTAAGAAACCAATTATGTGTGAAACTAAAAAAGATCTAATACCCCAGAAGTTAAACACATTATAAGTTTGTATATGTACATTGGTACACACAAAGGAAAGACTCTTTTTGAGAGCAAGTGAAACTCTGGTTGATAGAACCATTTGTGACTAGATATTTGCTGAAATTTAAAGTATACATTGATTATCATTTAGATTATCAAGAACAGAAGCAAGCTGCACAAAGGGCATATAACAAAATATAAACAAGCATGTTTGAGTGAAGCAGAGTTGGATAATTCTCCAATAAGGAATTGAATACAAACAGGCCTAAGATTAGAAGCATCGTTTAATACAGGTACATTTTGGAGCAAACTTTAAGTACAATGTAAAATGTTGTATTGGATTAAATGAAAATGTATGCTGTTATTAACATATTAGATAACATGATCTTTATTTTTTATTCTTTATCTTTTGATCACTAATAGTCCCTGATGAAGGTCTAGCACAGACCGAAATGCATTGGACAATATAATGCTTGCTAAAGGCCTCAGACAAATGCAGATTTCTAAATAAAAGATTTTTTGGTTACAACTAATTGAACTTATTATTATTTTTGAAGAATTCTTGGAAAATTTTGAACATTTACTTAAAGCAAATTAGTGAGATATCCACAAAGGTCCTTCCAGCAGACTGGTGCAATTTAACCAGTCGACAGCGTAATACCTCACAATATAGTTAGTCATAAATGGCTCTTTTCTTTTGGCAAAAACAAAAAATGCTTCAAAGATATATACCTTTACTAAATAAACAACCAAGGGCTTAACCACTACAACATCCTATATATTCCAATCAATTGCTCTCCCAGCATATTACTTCAACACAACATGCAACAATATTTCCCTAAAAATATTTTTTTACTCAACATCTATTTTCAGGTTTGAATTTCTTGAATTTGGTGTTTGCTATATGGACCTAAAGGAGCTTCCCTACTAAAAAAAAAAAAAAAACACAAGGATTACATATATGTGTCATAAAAAATCCTTAAAAACGAAAGTCAGTTCAATAAGTTCTGGTTCAAGGCTACTCTTTCAATAAGGGTGGTAATCAGCCCTGGCTCACTTAAAACCTTGTATACAAAATATACAATTTTCAAAATACACCATCCAATCATTATAATACTATCTCTAGTAATAATGTTCATCCAATATCACTCTACTACTATATAAAACATTATTTTATTCTAGAAAAATGAAAATTTACAAAATATTTTTTTAAACCTGCCTGTATTCTGAATGTACACTCATTCTATGCATAGTCTCATATGTATCATCTCTATCTTTACTCATTCCTATCCATTTCGAACACCTATTCATGAAGTTTGTTTTATTCTGTCTCAGATCACACCTTTTAAAAATGAGAATCATCATCATTTTGTTTCCTTCAATGTTAACCATTGTTTCTGCCTTATTCTTCACAAAGTATGTTTAATGCATATATATATATATATATATATATATATATATATATATATATATATATATATATATATATATATATATATATATATATATATATATATATCAGTGAAAAAACTTTGTTAAAGGGACGTTATGGTTCCAAGTAAAACCGAAAAACCTTTGAAATTCGCCAGTTATGGTAAGCTAAGCAACCATAACTCGCGCCACCACCGTGCACTGCTAAGACTAGCACCCAGGACATCAAAGATGACATCACAAATGTCATTGATGACATCACTGATGACATCACCTGTCTGGCTCACTCTTTTTTCTTTTGCTGACATATCTAGGCCACATGGTTTTCTTCAGTAACAGTCAGAAACTAAAAATTGTATTTTATTTGTAGACGTATCCTACAAGTAGTTTCTTATAGTAATTCCCTTAGAGTCCAGTCACATCATATGAAACATATACATAGGGGAAGACACAAGCTTTAAAGACAGCAATCCTTTTTGTGCATAAAGATAATCAATAGACTTATCAGCACTTTCTGATAGTTCTGTTGTTTATTTATGGCTGTACTTTCCCTGTATATGCTCATATTTGTATACATTGTACTCACACTACTTTCCTTAGGGTCCAATCACATCAAGTGATACATATACATAGGGTAAATAGCAGCTTTGAAACAGAGCAATCATTTATTTGCATGAAAATAATCAGTTAGGTTATGAAATGTTTCTGCTACTACTTGTGCGTTTTTGCTAACTTCACTTTCCCTGTATATACCCATATTGGTATGTGTTCTTGTCTCTTTGTATTTTGTCTATAGTAATGCAATTATGTAATACATGGGTTTTATTAGCTACTTATTACATATTTCACAGTACACAAAAATCTATTAAGAAAACAATTATCATTTCATTATTCAACATATTAACATTACAAATATCATACCTTCATCTTGTACGCTGCACACAATGTTATGTTTCTGTATGAGGAGCTTAGTATACTAGATAGAACCCCATAATAGGATGCTATTTATATCGATGAATGGTTCAATGCACTTATTAGGGTATATTTCTTGCAATGATTCTTGACACTTTTTTCGCAACATAATAAGAATCCCTTCTACACATATAAGTACATACACATGTGATGTCATCAGTGATGACATCAATGACATTTCTGATGTCATCTTTGATGTCCTGGGTGTTAGTCTTAGCAGTGCACGGTGGTGGCGCGAGTTATGGTTGCTTAGCTTACCATAACTGGCGAATTTCAAAGGTTTTTCGGTTTTACTTGGAACCATAACGTCCCTTTAACAAAGTTTTTTCACTGAATTTCATAGGTTTTTAGTAGCGCAACTTAACCATAATGTCCCTTTAACAAAGTTTTTTTCACTGAATTTCATAGGTTTTTAGTAGCGCAACTTAACCATAACGTCCCTTTAACAACGTTTTTTCACTGAATTTCATAGTTTTTTAGTAGCAAAACTTAACAATAATGACTTTGACTCTATATACATGTCATATGGAACTGGCTAGATCTCTTCTTATGAACGTGATGTCCGCGAACTTATTTAATGTTCGCGGACATGTTCGGAGAACAGTACCACTACCTAAAAACTGTGGGGGGGGGGTGGGGTATGTTTGATTGTTATATCATAATATAGGAACATTTAACAAATTCAAAAATCAGCACACAAACACATTAAATATAGTAATACATAAGAAATGTAACCCATATATGTAGCACACTAACCATTCATTTAAATACAATATGTTCTGAAATGGAATATACCACAAGAAAATAAATTGGCTTCCAACATAATTACCTCACAAACACAACAGAACTGAGAACAAGACCAGACCCACTGAATACATAGGACTTATCTTACCAGAAATAGTAGGTGTACTTCATTTTACTCATATATTTATAAACTTTCTGTATTAGATTAAAAAATATATTATCTTTTTTTTTTTCCTCACAGAAATGTCTAGTACTCTGGAATGGCAAGAGGACAATTTCCCACATGAAGAAATGTCACAAGATAGTGAAACTAATGGTAAACACTTTATAATATAAACCATTTAAATATTATTATTTTGTATACATTTAACATATATATATATATTTTTTGTACAGAGCATAACAAAATAGAAACTACCTCTGAAGAAGCTGTTATGGAAAACACGCTTGACGACATAAAAGAAAAAATTGATTTATTGTTGACCAATTTTAATAATTTGAAAACTTTTGTTGAAGATCATTTTAAAACAAAAACGTCATACCATTGCCCCACATGTACTTGTCCCTCCTCACCATATCCCAGTCAATTATCCCCAAACCCTCTCCATAATCCAAAACGTTTTGATGAGATTTCCATCCCTTCTTCACCTAATACCAATCATGTTGAAACCCCAAATTCTCCTGTTTTTGTTTCTGTTTCTGCCTCACCTTCTCTGTCATAAATTTTTAATATATGTTAAATAAAGTTTAATTTTTATATTGTATTGTGAATAGTTTCCGTTTTTTTTTAAAAAAAACAATAAAAGTGTCCGCGGACAGTGCAAGTGTTCTGAAATGTTCGTACATAAACGAAAATGGAGGTGCCCTGAAGAACACCACACCTGTTTGTACTGTTCGCTAGCAAGTTGAAACTGTTCTAAGAACACACGTGGTGTCCTGAAATGTTCGTAAAGAAACAAAAACTAAAGTGTTCTAAAGCACACTATATCTGTCCGTAATGTTCGCAATGAACTTAAAACTGTCCTAAGAACACAATTGCTGTCCTGAAATGTTCGTAAATAAACGAAAATGATGTGTCCTGAACAACAGTACAACTGTTCGTAGTGTTCGCTAGCAACATGAAACTGTACTAAGAACACACGCGGTGTCCTGAATTGTTCGTAAACAAACAAAAATTAAAGTGTCCTAAAGAACACTATACCTGCCCGGTACTGTTCGCTAGCAAGTTCAAACTGTTCTAAGAACACTATTGATGTCCTGAAATGTTCGTAGGTAAACGAAAATGGAGGTGTCCTGAAGAACACTATACCTGTGCGTAGTGTTGGCTACCCAATTGAAACTGTTCTAAGAACACAATTGGTGTCCTGAAATGTTCGTACATAAACTAAATTACACGTGTCCTGAAGAACACTATATCTGTCCTTACTGTTCGTTACCAAGTTTAAACTGTTCTAAGAACACTCGCGGCGTCCTGAAATTTTCGTTTCACGTGTGACGCACTTTTAATTACTTCAGAACCCGAACAGTGTCCGTAGGACATCAATGCGCATGCGCTAACCAATCTCCGTGCACTTGGTGTCCTGCGGACAGGCGCTTCCTTCGCAGACTAGTTTGCAAACAGATCATATGACCGTGCCCACGCTCATCGTGTGTCCTGAAATGCGGACACTGTTCGTGTCCCCGAACAATTTAAAAGTACATTTTCAGTTAATCCATAATATTTTTCAATAAAATCTCACCATGGCACAAGTCCCACATAGCAATCTTGAGTTTCTATATACCTTTTGAAACTTTCCGATCCTTTTTTTGTGTTCGATCTGTCCGCGCACAGTGCACATGTCCGCGGACCGCGCACAAGCACCCCTACAAAAGACCACGCCCAAGAGATTATTCCCATTGTGTTTCTGGCTATTCTTCAGAACACAGTGATTTTTGCTGCCACGTGCAGACTACACCATCATCGAGATGGCATCCTTGGCTGCTGAACTGCCACTTGGTGCTGCACCTGCTTCAGCACCACCACCACCCCCTCCACCACCACCACCTCCCCAAGGGCCTGAAGAGGGGAACAGGACTGAGGATGCGGAGGAAGAAGAAGAGGATGATGAGAATGAGGTAGAGGAAATCCCTACTACCCGCACTAGGCGTGAGTCTTGGGTGTGGCAGTTATTTACCATTCATGGGAATGGTCCTAAGGCTCGTGCAAACCATGTTACCTGCAATGAGTGCAAAATGATACTCAGTCACGGGAAGCACGGTAACTACAGCTTTGGGACCACTACTATGAAGCGACACCTGAGGTCATTTCACTCTGGGGCTATTCGCAGGGTTGTACCTTGCGAAGAACGTAGCAGGTTGATTTCCTCTACTTCATCCTCTGTTTCTGATCCTGTCACCACAGGGACCACCTCTGTGGGACAGCGTCTTTCTCAAGCTGCCTCACAGGCCATACAGAATGCTGATGACCCTTACCTTTGAGGGTCACAGTTGTATGTATGTACTGTGACACAGTACTCTGCAGGGGGGAGCGACTTCGGAGTGCTTTTGAGACTATCGTCTCAGAGCACGAGAAGACCTGCTCACTACCCAAATAAAACCCACTCTACATCTTCCTCTCTCAGCTCGCCCTTTCTTATCCCTGTGGTTGTTGTCCCCCCCTTTATCCTCCTTTACCCTCCTCTCCTAGTGTGTCGTGTCTGAAAAACCAAAAAAAATACAAAATTACAAAAATCAAAAAAAAATAAGGCTCTTGTCAGAGCCACCTTTCCCAGTTAAAAAATAGAAGTGAAAATAAATGAAGCAGGGCTCTTTGTATTTTTTAGAAGTCCGCGAACAGTTCGCGAACATTAAAAAAATTGGGTTGCTACTCCATCACAAACATTGTAATTTTCTCTGGAAAGAAGTGGTGGCTCTGAAAAGAGCATTTGGGTGGTGTTTGTAAGTCAAAAATTGTAAATGCTTAACATCTACTTCAAAATCGTTGTTGTAATTCCAAAAAAGGTCGCAATGCATTTTGTACATTTCTCAGAAAAATCTGATTGCCAGCATAAGTAAGGTGGACTCCATCTCTGCGAAAAATGTATGTACTACAAAACATTATATTTTCATTGTGAAAAGAAGACATGCCAAAATCTCTTAGAAAGCCACAAACAGCCTTATTAACATTGCGCTTTGCTTTTTCCATTTGTGGACCAAATGAAGAAGAACGAAGCCACATTTGTCTCTGCACAATCCGTGAAAATATCACTTGAGAATTAGGAAACATGTCCATTACCTTCCTAAATCCTTCTTTCATAGCAAATTGCAATAAAATTCCAGTCACATGTCCTAAACTTTTCCCTCCACAATGAATTACAATTATGTCTGGATGTTGCTCTGTCTCCAAAGTAGCACAGAGAGGTAGCAAGTCCAACCACTTCATTCCACGTACTCCATGCCAGTGTACTTCCACATGTGGGAATCCAAGATCTGCAGCTACTCCACAGCTTTCTGCATGCACCTTCAACCAATGTATCCACGAATCTCCTAAAATCCAACAATCTGTTTTCTGAAACACACAGCCATAGCTATATTTTGTTCTCTCAGCAAAAAGAGTATCTGAGAAAATCTCTCCTGGCACTACGCACCCACCAAACTTTCCTGACCAATCCCTTTCAGTGCTTATTCTCATTTGCATGACTTCTGAACCCAAAAATCCCCGGATGTAACTCCCGATGTCCGCGAACTACCGCCATGTCGGCGGACATATCGTAACATGAACACCCCTTCTACCATTTCCACTACACTCTCTCTGCCATTCCCTCATTGGATGTACCTCAAAAATCACATGACCATGCACCAATCACATTCAACACCTCTACATCTAACTGCATCATCATAGATCAGCACTGCAAATGTACTCTGAATCTCTCTGAGTACAAGTGTCATATAATTGGCAAGCAGCATCTACCAGAAATACTGTACAAGTCTTCAAGATTTCTACTTGCAGCTCCATGCATATCCATCTGCATGAACACAAACTTCAGGTATGCATATTTTCTGTATAGTAGATGACGTAGCTCTCAACCATTTTTGTTTTACAGGCGGGTGAAATCACCCGATTTTGTTTTTGGCGAGTGAGGCGCCCATTGGAATGAAGGGGCGTGCAGGAGGCTTGGCGGGTGAGTCTGCCCTTTACAAGGCGTGTGACGCCCGCCAAAAGCGTGTGAGTTGAGAGCTATGAGATGAACACATTTTCAAACAGACTTTTACCTTGTAAAATCTGTAAAATGAATTTACTGTACTTTTTTTAATTTCCTAAAATCAACTACCACTTATAAACCTTTATACTTTTTCCTTTCTTTATACACACACACACTCAAATCATGTTAAACTAACATTTTTTAAATGAAATATATAGATTACATATATTCAAACAAAATTGCATGCAAACACAATCTATGTTTAAACCTTTATAAAAATACTTAAACAATTTCATATTTTTTGTTTTTATTTATTTATTTACTTAATTACTTTAAATTAGACATGACATTGAGGCGCTATTATCTAGAACAGTTTACTTACAGAAATAGTGGTATTCACTAATATATTATAAATTTCACAAGATATAGTAAAGATATATTTTTTTTTGCTACAGTTAGTCATTCAATACAATTTGTTCATTAAGAACATATCATATGTACTGAACTGATGCAATGTAGCTTATGTAAATAAATTAGTTTAATGGTTTTACAGAAGGCACTGAGGATTTCAATTAAAAAAATCAATATCTAAATTAAAAACAGTGCTATATACAAACAAAGTTACTAATTTGAAGCTTTTACAATTGCAGTGAAGACCAGTTTCCTGAAAAGAAGCAGCTGAATTCGAAGAAGAAAGAAAAACTAAGAAGTTACCTGTTAATTTAAAAAAAAAGTAAGTAAAATATCACCATAATATTTGTATTATTAATCAAATATACTATAACATTAATACGAGCTATTTTGGTTTCTTAAAATAGAGATTTTGTACTATTTTGTCCAAAAATTTCCATGTTTTAAACAGCGATTTACAGCCAGAATGGCCCACAAATTTCTATTTTCGGACACACAAATTAGCCAACTGAACCACTACAATTTTCATATTATAGAAAAAACAACTGTTTTAATTGTATACATTAGATTTACTATTTGTACTTTTCCACACCACTAGCTTACTTTTTTTTGTCATCTGAACCCCAGTTTAGTAACACATAAATTCAAGAATACCTATCCCTACTAGTTTTAGTTCCCAATGCACAATCACACACCATTACATTCATCTTTATCATCTTACTCAAACACTCATGCACACAACACACATACATTCCAGAACACCCCAACCCATATCTTCTTTATTTTTTTCAACAGACCCTAAAGAATGCCTACCAAAAGACAACTCCGTAGAAAGCAACGCAAAAGTAGAGCAAATGAAAATAAAGGTGTTCAACATAAGCATCCATCTCTAGCAGAATTTGTAAAAAAAGTTGAAACAAAAGAGCTAATACAATCATTTAGTGAAACACAAGAAGTTTCAAGTACAACAACTTCGCTTCCTCTATCAAAATGTAAAACAAACCAAAAAACAATCAACAGAAAATCAGCTATCAGTACAGATAAAACTACTTCTTCAAATTTTAATATAGTGCAAAGTAAGCATACCAAGAAAAGTATTTTAGCCAAAATATACTGTCACAAAGTCCTTCAAAATCTTATAAAAACAGGAGAGAAATCAGGTTCAAAGCTTAAAACCTATCGTAGGAAATTAATCTTAGAAGCATTGATGGACAGTGCAATTCTTCTCAAAAGACATTTATTTATTTTACGGTTAAACAAAATTAAACCACTAACAAAACTAATAACTAAATTACAAAAAAGAATTCTCAATAAGCGAAATGTCAACAGAAAGATCTTCTTAAGTATCTGCGGAGGTGAATGAAATCACACTACGAGCACAGAACCATATTTTAATGAAGAAGCGTACAAACAAAAGTAAACGAATACATGAAGTACTCCTTACAAAAATATGCCCTGAAAACTTAGAATTACCCCTCCATTCAACTGAATCAGAACGTCTAGTGTACAAATGGCCATGCACGTCAATGTGTAACATTCCCAAACAATGTTTCAAATCTTTACACCAATTCCTCAATAAATATGTAAAAAGCAAAGACAAAATCAAAATTAAATTACTGCAAAATATAGATACCTGTCCAGTGCACAAGTACACAGGACTACAAGGACATTCATTGGCCTGCATTACAAGACCTACTTGTAAAACCACTTTCCATGATATCAAAAGGATATCAACACATCATTCAACTATAAGAAATCTAGTCTATAAACTGTACTATGCTAAAAGTCCTGCTTTAGCACTAGTAAAGTTAAATAACATCCTTCTACATGGTACAGCAAAAGACCTATTTGAAGAAATTCACTATATCCAGAAAAAATATTTTGGAAGTGAAAGCCATTTACAGAAAGAAATAGCTTTAAACCAATTAAGCAACAATTCTACACATGGCAACCTTTTGCTAAACACATACAAAAAAGAAATACTAAAATTTAAAAGTATATCAGCTGAAGTACCAAACCATGTATGTGTATGTTGCCGTAGAATTTTTTATAAAAGTAACACAAAAACTGTGCACCTATCATCCAAAATAGAAGATAATGAAGATTCTAAATGGTTTGAATTAGCTCTTTACCTTCTAGCAGAAAACAAATATGAAATAACTGAGCCCTTAATACTTTGCAGTTATTGCACTACAAAACTTGACAACAACCAAACTCCTTCACGTTCTATCACAAATAATTTGGAATTATACCCAGTACCAAAACCTCTACAACAACTTAATTTATATGAGAGCATCATAATTCAAACAGTACACCCATTTCAAGCAATAATACGCCTTCAACCAAAAACAGCAAAATTACCTCCCTCTGAATTGGTAAAAGGCATTCGTGGAAAAGTAGTTTATTTACCATGAAATCTAAAAGAAAATGTGCATACTCTAGGAGTGCAACGTCCAATGCAGCAATCTTTAATTATATTAGTAAATGGAGTACCTACAAAAGACAAAAAAATATGGCAACAACTGGTAGATTTACATAAAGTTAGAGAAGCCCTGCAATATCTTAAAGAGAATAATGAATATTACAAAGAAATTAATATTGAAGAAAACTTGAAAGATACAACTGAAATAATTCAAGAAACACAAGAAGCTGGTCAATTTGAGCTACTAGATCCTGCTACAATATCAAATACTTTAGACCATTATACAATTCATCCTTTGCACTGTAATGACACCGTACAAGATGTACTAGAAACTTACCAAATGCGTCAAACAAAAGGATCGCCAATCAGTATATGGGAAAAAAGTATAGAAGCACGTGCTTTTCCTCTACTCTTTCCTACTGGCAAAGGAGGAAGGTATGATGATAGACCTATTCAAATATCAGCTTCAGAATACCGCTCATTACGGATGTATTCTGAAGATCCCAGATTTAGACAAAATGTGGAATACATATTCCACCTACTCTTTGAAAGTGAACTAGCAACTTTATGTTACGGAGTTGCACACATATTAAAATCAGGATCACACTTTCAAAATATGACAGCTACACAATTATTAGAGAAAGTGCAACAAAAGGATGAGGTTTTACAATCAAATATTACAAATCCATTAGCAAATATGCATGGTACTAAAGAGTACTGGTTTCGACGTCATGGAGATGTACGTTGTATGATCAGAAACCTTGGCCCACCCACTTGGTTTGTTACATTAAGTTGTGCAGAATATGCATGGGAAGATTTACATGATTTCCTATGCATATCAAATAAAAACAAAACAAACATAGATATTCTAACACCTGGAGAACTTTGTTCTTTGGATCCTGTTAATGTTTCAAAATATTTTCACCATCGCTTCATTGCTATGCTACATTTTATTTGTAATAAAACTGTTCCTCTCCTTGGAGAAGTGCAACACTTCTTTTGGAGAAAAGAATACCAAGCCAGAGGAGCACCACATATCCACATGTTTTTATGGATTAAAGATGCTCCTAAATTTGGTCAAGACAGTGATGCCACTGTTTTACAGTTTATTGAAAAATATGTCACTTGTGAAATTCCATCAGAAGCCACAAATAGTGATCTTCGTGCACACATTTTACAATTTCAAAGACACAAATGTGGAAAATATTGTCGTCGCAAATACAAAAACAAAGGCAAATACTACACCAAATGCCGATTTGGTTTCCCTTGACCAGTTACAAATACAGGTCAAGTAAACAACCTCATGTCTTCAGTTAGATATAGTGTTAAAGGTAAGTCACCTAAAAATACATATAACATAAAAAGAAAAGAAGAAGAAAAATATATCAATGATTATAATGCAATCATTGCCCACTTATGGAATGCAAACATAGATGTGCAGTACATTGCAGACAATTCTACTGCAGTTGCACGATATGTCACAGCATACTTAACTAAAGCAGAAAAGACAGAGCTCCAAGACCTCTGGAATGACCTGTCATCAGATAAAACAGTATCTCAGAAATTATACAGCTTGGGCATAAAAATGCTCACCCATAGAGAATGTGGATCTTATGAAGCAGCTGATCGTTTAACTGGTACTTCATTGTATGCTAAATCTGAAAATATAGTATGGCTAAGTCTTGGTCCAGCTAAATCTAGAAAAAGAGTTCTAAAATCATATGAAGATATAGAAACAATAGCCAAACATGATCCCAACAGCCAAGACATTTTAAAAAACAATTTATTGGACACATACTACCCAAACAGAAGTAATACTTTGGAAAACATGTGTCTATACCAAATAGCCTAAAACTACACATACAAAAATAATATGAAACCTGATGAAAAAAAGGTAAATATAGAGTGACAGACTGTGAAGGCAGCTTAGTTAAACTCACTAAACCAAATTTAATTAATCATATCAAATTGTCATTGAAGACTCCTCAACATAAAGAAGTATATTACATGTCCCTGCTACAACTCTTCAAACCATGGAGAAAAGAAGAACAATTACTAGATAACTATGACTCATATGAGGATGCTTTCAAAGCAAATGAAAGCACTATAACTGATGTAAACTTTACACAGTACAAAACAATGTTGCACAATGAACAGCAACATGAAGAAGAACTCCAAGCCCAACTAGATAAGGATACTCCTGACAGTAGTCAACCTTCTGTAACAGGAAGCCAAGAACCACTGGGAGAACCACACTAAACAAATGAGGCAGAATTAGCTATGATAGAAGTAGAAAACACCATGTGTCAGTATGAAGATAAGGAAGACTTAACTATACTACAATCAAAACTAAACAATGAGCAAAGTAGCATTTTTCAAGAAGTGACAAAACAAATTGCACATGGTGTAAAACATGAAAATAAAGAATGTTCCTCCCATAATTATAAACCTATACTACTGTACGTCAGTGGTGAAGCTGGTTCTGGCAAAACATTCCTAATCAAAATCATTAGTAAGTTCCTTCAACAATTGACAAACAACAAACTGTCAGCTGTTGTCACTGCGCCCACAGGTTTAGCTGCCTACAACATAGGTGGTGTTACATTACACCGATTACTACTATTACCAGTAGAACACCAGAACAAATTAGACTATTACAAACTTTCTGCAGAAGCTGCAATGGAATTACGCAGAGTATTGAAACAAATGAAAATGCTACTAATAGATGAAGTGAGCATGGTCTCCAACCTGATGTTAGCTTTGATTCACCTCAGATTACAAGAAGTACTCAAAACAGACTATGAAGAGCTCTTTGCAGGAAAACACATTAATGTTTTTGGAGATCTGCTTCAATTAACACCAGTAAAAGGTGAACCTATTTTTAAAACATTAGGGCACAAACTCTGCCGTAAAACTGTTGGCAGCATTGGAAATGTCAACCTTTGGCAACATTTCCAATACAGAGAATTAACAGAAAACATGCGCCAATCTGCAGATCTCACTTATGCCAACATTTTAAAAAGTTTGAGAGTTGGTATACTTTCTAAAGAAGCAGAAGCAACATTGAAAACCTGGCACATTAATGCACTTTATGTCGATAATGCATGTGCTACAGATTTATGGAACAATTAGCCCACAAAAATGTCAATTGTACGGCCTTAATGCCAACTCTTGCAAGCTGTCTCAAATTCAATGAAATAATGTTAAGTAAAGAAATGCAACCAATAATGGAAATTAGCACCACAGACAAACTAGATGTACATGGTATGACACTACCCATGTGTGACCAAGCCACAACAAGACTAAATAATTTCGAAAAATCAATCTCAAACACAGCATGCTTAGAAAAGATGTTAAAATTATCCTTAAATTGCAGAGTAATGCTTAAACGTAACCTTGACGTGGACCAAGGACTAGTTAATGGAGCACTGGGTACAGTTGTTGGCTTTCAAACATACCTTTGTGACAACAAAATTCAGTTTGTCAATATACTCTTTGACAAACTTTCAGAAGTAAAACGGATAGGACGCTCAACAGCTAGATTCCTTCTCTTCAAAGATATGTATATACGCAGAGAACAATTTTCTCTAACTCTTGCATACGCAGTCACGATTCATAAATCACAAGGTCTTACCCTAGACAAAGAAATGATAGATATTGGTAACACAGTCTTTAAAGAAGGCATGAGCTACGTAGCACTATCACACTTACATACACTTGACGGTCTATTTCTAATCGACTTTGATGCAAGTAAAGTAAACGCTGACATTCCTTGCATTTTCGAATATAATAGACTTCGCTCACTATACACTCCCCATCTAAACACATATTCTATTCCACAAAAACTAAAATGTTGTAAAAGAAAACTAAATCAAACAGAAATGCAACAGGACGTCACTGCAAATCCTCCAAAGAGAGTAAAAGAAACTAATACTTCATCAAGTACCACAAACAAAAAAGAATCAATTAGAGAAAGTAAACCAGGTACTTCTTTAAAGAAGGAAGACAAACTCCAAAAAAGCAGTTAGATACAGAACTACCTGGACCATTTAAATTCTCAAATATAGTTGGTGTAAGTTGCTATGCAAATGTAGCAATGAATATTCTATTTCAATAACCACCAATTGTTGACAACATTTACTTACACAGTACAGACCCATTGTGTTTGCAAATGTTGGTACTTCACAGAAATGCAGCAAACAATCCTGACAACACATATAGTGTTTTTGGAATAAGACGACAATTGGACTACTGTGCTGGAATGGTGAAATTCACTATAAACTCACAGGAAGATCCACAAGAATTTCTAATGTACTCACTACAAGTACTGGAAAACAAAAACATACCTATAAATGAAATCTTTCAGATTTCATACATGTGGAAACATACATGCACTCTCTGCAACAATGTGACACAAGAAGAAATCCCCAATGAACGCTTCATATATATATCAATACCACATTGTGAATCCATTCCATTTCAGCAACTTGTACAAAATGCAAACCATGGTAGATTATGCTGTACCTGCAATTCAGATAATCGCTCCACGTTAGTAATACAAAAACATAGTAAATATGTAATACTAATGCTTCTACGTTACAATGCAGATGGTACCAAAAACAACTGCACGCTGACTGGATTCACACATGGTCAAATATCACTTGGTAAGAAAACGTTCACAACAAAAGGTATAATCTACCACGCAGGAGCCACAACCAATTCAGGGCACTACACTGCAAATATAAAAAAAGAAATGTGGATGTTTCGAATGTAATGATAGTACCATTACTCTAAAGCAGAGATTACCAGCAAATCTTACAAACGCTTATTTGATGTTCTTAAAACCAAAATTTGATAAATAAACTGTATTTAAACCTTTAAATAAATTTGTGTTAAAAAAATATAAACTGTTAGAATACTCCAAAAGCTATCTAACTGCTCAAAGATTCTACAACAAGGAAGGTGGCGCTGTGGAGCAGCCCAAGATGGCTGCTTAGCCTTTGAGTTCCGTGTGGGCCTGGCGGACATCTGCTTCCATCTGCGACCAACGGTGTACAATCGATCTACATCTCGGCTGGGCTGCTGCCCTTCATTGCTGTGCTGCAGCCTGCGAAATCCCAGCTTGTCCCGAGTCGGGAAGCCTCCGGACGAGCCCCCTGCTGCAGCGGCCCACTGCCTCGCGGAGGCCGCTGCGTCAACATCGACCTGATTCCTGTCCCCTCCTCTTGGCGGTCTGCCGTGCTTTGGGACGCAGGACGGGGCGCAGCCCCTGTGTGCACTGCCCGTCTATCTGTGAGCCCCGCTGGGCTGGCGGAAGCCTGATCGGGGCTGTGGAGCTGTGAAGCGGGCTGCGGCTGCCCCCCTGCGTGGATCATTCTGTCGGCGACCCGCTGGGGCTGCCCTTTACCCATTTGGCCGTGAGCCTCCGCCGCCGGCCCATGTGGAGTGGACGTGCGGTGGCGGGGCTGGCACGGCGGGCCCTGGGCGGGTGCCGATTACCACAGAGGCGGGGGGAGTCAACGACTGAGTGCCCCACTCGCCTTCCCGGGTGCCCTTCTGGACTATTTTAGGCCCGATCGGGGTCGTGCGGCTGGGTGGCTGGCTGCGGTTGCCCACCCTGGGCGAATCACCACATCTGCGACTCGCTGCTGGGGCCGACGCTGGAGCGTGCCCCGGACCACACTCTCTACCCGGCTGTGGGCCCCCGCTGCTGGCCTGTGAGGATTGGTTGTACCGCGGCTGGGCTGATTGCTGCTATATTGAGGTGAGGTGCGGGGGGGAGTCCCGCTCTGGGCGTCTGTGATACCCACATGCCTTTCATCACGCTGCTGGCCTGCTGACCACCGGAGACCCCGGGGCCTGCTACGCCCCCCAAATCTTTCCCTGCGGGAGTACGCACCACGAGGATAGATGCCAGGCCCGTGCCCCTGGCGCACATTCCTTCTCCTCTGCTACACAACATCCTACATGCTGGGCGCCTGGCCCCCGCTTTGATACCGATTGCGCAGTGACTGGGCTGATTGTGGGGCGGCTGCTGCCCTCATCTGTACTGGGTGCCCCCCCCGGTAGTGCAGCCCCTGCGGCAACCCTCATCTCTACTGGAACTTGCCTCCCTCACTGCTGGTGATATACCGACATCTCTACCTTGCCCCATTGGCCTAGGGACCACGCTTTCTCCCTCAGTGACCGCATCTTCGCTCAGCGCCACTCCTGAATCTGAATCCACAATGCCTAACAAGACCAAGGGGTCTTCCAAGGGGGGAGCCATAGATAGATTTGCCAGGGCTGTCCCGAGGGGAAAGGAGGATCATGACTCGCCCATACGGGAGGAGCGGGGAGAGGACCGCCATCCCACTGCCTCACCCCCTGATCTGACTACACTCATGGAATGGATGGCCAAAAACTTTGCTTCTTTCCACGAGAAGCTGGACGACATCAACGCCAATGTCGCCTCATTAAAAACACGGGTGGATCAGGCGGGGACCAGAATTACTGATGCTGAGAATCGGATATCGGCAAATGAGGATGAAATAAATGTGCTGCAGAACACTGTTGCCTCCCTGTCGCGTGACATGCGTAGTGTGAGAGCGAAGTGCGACGACCTCGAATCCTGTTCTCGCAGAAATAATCTACGAATTATCGGAGTCCCTGAAAATGCCCTTAAGGGGCGCATGGAAGATGCAGTGGAAACCCTGCTCAAGGATCTGCTGGGTAACCCGGCCCTATCGACGTACTTCACTGTTGAGCGTGCTCATCGTGCTCTATCACCAAGGCCCAAACCGGGCGACATCCCTAGGCCCATAGTAGCCAGAATTCTCAACTATCGGGACAGAGACCTTATCCTCCGTCTGTCGCGGGAGAAGGGAGACCTGCGCCTTGACTCACACACTATAAGGATTTTTCCAGATTTCTCAATAGCGGTACAGCAGGAGAGGCGCCAGTTCATTGGAGTCAAGAAGCTTCTTAGAGAGCGAAATGTTCCCTATGCCATTCTTTTCCCGGCACGCCTCAAGATTACCTATAATGGCAAACTTTATTTCTTCACTGCCCCGGATGAGGCGGTGAAATTCATTGAGGTACACTTGCCGCTCCCCAATCCGGCGGGAACCCCTGCCGAGGTCGAGTGATCCAGAGAGACACTGCCTGGAACCCATTTATCAATCCAGTGAATCCGAGACTGTATATGGCAACAATGTACTGTACACTCAACGATCCAAGCTCCTCTGGCGTCTGATGGGGCTGAGACTAGACCTGACTGTGGTCGACAGCGCTCTCCCTGCCC
Organism: Ambystoma mexicanum; assembly: GCF_040938575.1. Lineage (NCBI taxonomy): Eukaryota > Metazoa > Chordata > Amphibia > Caudata > Ambystomatidae > Ambystoma > Ambystoma mexicanum. Next base: position 669,384,612 of record NC_090924.1, on the reverse strand, counting down.
CGCGGGGCACTGTGCCGGCCATGTGCCCTAGTTACTTCTTGGTCTTGTCTCGCCCGCAACGTTCAGCTAGGTATGGAGACCTATTTGGAGATCCGCCCGTAGCGGAACTTACATCCGGCAGCACTTGCTGTCCTACATGTTATTCTCAGAGCCGCCCACACGGCAACAGCACACCTAATTGCGATTGCAATGTTCATGTTTTGTTGGTTGTCACTGTTTATTTGCCCCTGTTGGGCTTTGAATGGGGCGTATACTGGTTGGATTTCGCCCTCCGACCTCTACCTCTTGGGGAGAGTCGGGTTTACTGATGACACCGGCACAGGGGGGTGGGGGATTTACACTGCAAGTTGGGGGTGGGCAGTGAGGGAGGGGGGTGGTACTGTTGGGGTTGGAGAAATGTTATAGGAAAAGGCAGAGGCGGACTGACAGACCGCGTCACATCGGGTCTTCTACACCCGAGATGGCTTCATTTCACATCTGAACTGCGGTGACAGTGGTGGGAGGGGCACCCCTGTGGGGGCTCTCCTCATTTAGGGTGTGGGTTCTGGCAGCGACTGTGGGATGTACCTTAGGCATCTGAAATGTCCACAATAGTGATGTCCTGGAATGTCCGGGGTTTAAGCAACTACACCAAGACGCGCAAAATCATGGCCTATGCCAACAGGCACGGCTGTAAGATTCTGCTTTTGCAGGAAACACACTGTAAAGGCCGGCTGGCCAGGTGCATGGCACCATCATGGGGTCCCCACAGATATTCTACTGCTTACTCGACCCGCGCCAGAGGGGTATTAACGATGATCCATAGGTCACTCAAGTTCGTGCCCCATAAGAGCTACATTGACCCGGAGGGGAGGTATGTCATCCTACACTGCACAATAGCCAACAGGGAATATCTGCTAGTTAACACATATGGCCCTAATGTAGACTCTCCCGACTTTATCGACCAGGTGGCCTCCATATTGCTGGGATACGTAGGGGTGCAAATCATTTGGGGGGGGACATGAATTTCATATGAGACACCACATTAGATAGAACAGGCATGGCCCCCAGACTCCTTTCCAACGCGGCCCGCAAGCTCCTTGCACACAACACCACCCTTGACATTCAAGACCCATGGCGGGTAATGCACCCGCAGACGCGTGAATATACTCATTATTCCTCTGTGCATGATAGCTCCCCCAGAATTGACATGTTCTTCCTGTCCAGTACCTTGCTGGGGAGGGTGGTGGAAACTCAAATATTGGCGCGTACCCTATCGGACCATTCACCGATCCGATTATCTCTGGATATGGGTGGGCCCGCACCCGCCCCCACAATTAACACATGGCGCTTCAAGTCCTTGGCTTTACAGGACATAATCTTTAGGGCTGACATTTTGTCCGATATCCAGTTTTACTTCGAGCTTAATACGCCCCAGGCTACCTCTATGGGGCTCCGGTGGGAGGCTTTCAAAGTCTTCATCAGAGGAATGTCCATTTCTAGGGAGGCGGGAGTCCTCAAGGCTATTAGGGCTGCCCTTGCCCGCTCTGAAGCCAAACTGCGTGAACTTGACAGTGCCCATCCTACATCCGTTGACCCTGCTATCCTGTCCCGGATCAGTGAGGAACTCCAATTCTTTAACGAACAGGCTACCAGGGAAGTTCACAACTTTAGTCGTCCGCAGGCTGCCCGTAAATATGGAGAGGGAGACAGGCCCGGCAGGACACTGGCAGCATTGGCCAGGGGTGAGTGGGGCCAAGCACAGATCTCTTGTGTCAAGGACCGCCAGGGGTCGGAACTGTGGTCTGACCAACGTATTTTGGAGGTCTTCACAGACTTCTATTCAGAGTTGTACACCCAACCCCCCGAGCACAGTGAGGTCCAAATGCACAACCTCCTCGAGCAGATCCCCACAACTATTGTCTCTCCCGAAACCAGAGACCAATTGGACTCCCCCATCCTTCTGGATGAAATAGTTGAGGCTATATCTAAATTCCCTAAAGGAAAAGCACCTGGTCCGGACGGGCTGACAGCCGAGTTTTATCAGGAGCACGTGGCCATTCTGGCCCCCAAACTACTAGAAGTTTGGAACGAGCCACTCCGGCTGGGTGCCCTTCCACCATCGTTGCGTGAGGCTGTCATCACTGTCCTGCTCAAACCTGGTAAACCCACTAATGAGTGTGGATCATATAGGCCCCTTTCACTAATGAACTTGGACACCAAAATCTTCGCCAAGGTTATTGCTAACCGCTTCCTCCCGGTCATGTCGTACATGGTCCATGATGATCAGTCAGGCTTTGTTCCCGGGAGATCAACATCACACAACATTAGAAGGCTGCTTAATGTAATGTCACGCATTGACCAAGGGGTGAGTGCGGTTGCGGTCACACTGGATGCCTAGAAAGCGTTTGACATGTTGTCTTGGAAATATATTTGGTTGGTTTTAGAAAATATGGGTATGGGGCCCAACATGATAGCATACATTCGGTTACTGTACACTTCCCCGGTGGCCAGGGTGCGAGTTAACTCCCAGACGTCCAGTCTGTTCCCTCTCTTCAGAGGCACTCGACAGGGTTGCCTGTTCTCCCCGATCCTATTTGCCTTGGCCATAGAGCCGATGGCCGATTATGTCAGGGAACGGCATGCGCGCAAAGGGGTGCGGCTGAAAGACTCCCCTGAGATTATCTCGCTTTATACGGACGATGTATTGCTCTTTGTAAGAGACCCAGCGGCTCATCTGGACCCAATTTTGCGTGACATCACCCGCATAGGTACATACTCTGGGTTTACTATAAATTATACTAAGTCTGAGATTTTCCCCCTCACTAGCTCCACGATACAGCCCACCACCGAGTACCCACTCCGCTGGTCCCCGAATGGGATCAAGTACTTGGGGGTTCAGGTGTCCCTCTCCAAAGACTCGCTACTAGCAGACAATTACCGGACTGTTGCATAGCAGGCCGAGGCCAAGGTTACACGCTGGCGTGCCCTTCCGTTATCATTGACGGAAGACTCTCGCTGGTAAAAATGATATTGCTCCCCAAGTTGTTATATGTATTTAGTAATGTCCCCGTCTGGCTGGGTAGGAGATACTTCGTGAACCTGCACAAACTGTTCGCTCAATTCCTATGGCACTCTGGTGCTGTGCGTAAAAAGTGGTCGGATATGTCATTACCCTATGACAAAGGGGGCTTCACAGCCCCGGACCTGCTGCGATATTGGACTGCTTCACAGGCGCAGTTCGCATCTTACTGGTACCCTGGGACCCCACCCCGTCCCCACGTCAAACTCGAGGTTCTGGCAGCAGCAGGCACTGATGTAATGTCCCTGATTCTAGACCGGCAGTATGTGCCAGAATCGCCCATTGACCCGGTCCGGACTACGGTGCAGGCTTGGGGCCAGATATTTAAAACTTGCAAAGAGCAATACCCGTACTACAAATGGCTTCCCGCCTGGAGCTTTCCCGGGCTGGAACCCACACACGATACCGCCCTGGCGCGACACTGGGAGGCCCTGGGTTACCGTGCCCTCACTGATTTCTATCCGGAGGGACAGTTCATAACACCACAAACGAAAGGCATTTCCCGTAAAAGATAAAGAAATGCCATCTTCTTTAAAATTAACATCATTACTGGCATCAATATTCTCATTGTTACAGAAGAACATACCAGCTCTAAGCATGAAGGCACACATGCCTCGGTTCATGACACACCTAGCAATATTTTGCTGAGGACAAAAAACTGAACTATTGTCCCATATTGCCCTAGGTAGTAATCCAGAAAAAATTACTTTTGCATTTGGAAGGATCTTTATTACTGCTTGAACCAAGCGTTCCAAATCAGCCAACAAAGTATGGGCACTGACGTTGCCCAAATGGAAAGCACCATAGTGCAAAACTACCACATGCGGACTGTTCATCGTGGCCATATCCGCACAAACTTGTACAATTCCCTGAACATTGCTCCACACCACCTCCACTCCTTTCACATCAAAGTTCTTTGCAACATGCCTGCATTCAGCGTACTGCTGTAAACCATGCAAAAACATATCTCTGAGCACCAACACCCTGACTTTCTCCACTTCTGCCATCTTCACCACACACAGTCTCTTTCAACACAAATCCACAACCTCGACATCTGATTGGCTGATCCGTACAGTCTTCTTTCCATGTTGGATTTCCTGGAAAAACCCGGATGTAGCACGCCCTGTCCACGAACAGCCGCGGTGTCCGCGGACGGCGTCCACTTTACTCTCTGTGCCATTCCCTCATTGCATACATCTAAGCAATCACACAATACGAATAACGTCCTCAGAACAACCCCATTTTGTGAATTTTCGAACATTTCAGGACAATTATTATTTCATTATTCAACATATTAACATTACAAATATTATACTTTCATTTTGTACTCTGCACACAATGCTATGTTCCTCCATTAGTAGCTCAGTATACTAGATAGAATCCCATAATACAATGCTATTTATATCAATGCATCGTTAAAAGCACTAATAACGGTATGATATTTATTGCAATATCCTTGACACTTTTTTCGCAACATTATAATAAAAATCTCTAGTACACAAATTCCATGAAAAGTACATACATATGTGATGTCATCAGTGATTTCATCAATGACATTTGAGATGTCATCTTTGATGTCCTGGGTGTTAGTCTTAGCAGTGCACGGTGGTGGCGCCAGTTATTTTTCATAGCTTACCATAACTTGCGATTTTCAGGGGTCTTTCGGCTGTACTAAGAACCATAACGTCCTTTAAACATTCTTTTTTTAATATCACGCAAACAATATACAAACATGGCGTGCAAAAACCAACTTCTACAGATGGCTTTACACAGAATGTTGCAAAGTAAGAATTTATGCTCGTTCACAGTGAAGGTCAGCTGCTTCCACAACTTCTACAGATGGCTTTACACAGAATGTTGCAAAGTAAGAATTTATGCTCGTTCACAGAGAAGGTCAGCTTCTTCCATTATTTTCTCGGGCCCCGGAGAGGCTCACGAAGCAGACTATAAGGTTGTATTGTGTTTTGACCTTGACAGACACAGATTGTGATGAAAGACTTCTCTTGAAGGAGTGTTGCTAAAACGTAAGAGAAGATAAAGATGAAATTTCTGAAACAAAACCACTTTTATATATTATATCACTATGCGAAAGATCGTTGGCACACGCGGAGTCGTATTTTAGGACTGCACCACTCGTAGACAATGGAAATTGCAATTGTACTGTAAGTAACCCTTCAGATTATTTTATACCAAATATAATTACAATAGCGTAGCATTAAAGACCGCTGAAGTTGAACTTGTTCGTTGAAAGTGGCATAATGTTTTCTACCGCGCACTATCACCGCCGAATTGATCCCCTGTCGTTTAGAGGGCTCTGAAAAAGGCAGACGACACAGAGTGGGTTAATAGAAATAATTTAACCGGTCTATAGGCAGTCAAGCGCTCTACTCGCTGTGCCACTTCACTGTAGCCTGTCAAGTGGCACAGCGAGTACAGCGATCGCTTTGACATTCGTGCACCGCTTGCTAACGCAAGTTTGAATCCCGGCAAGGCCAAACTCAGCCTTTCATCATTCCGTGGTCGCTAAATGAGCACCACACACCGTGGTTAATAATAAGCACCGCTTACATACCTCACGGTTCTTAGCGCTATATGAATGGGAAAATATTATTATTTTATTATTAACATACTCTGTTGCACTATCTTCGATAGCAAATAGTTTCACGCCCTAATAAATAAAACGATGATTTTTAATGAAGATCGACTGGTGAGACTAATTTATGTTTTTTAAAACAGGTATGTGGCTCCATTTTGCCTATGTCACGATTTACAGACTCCAGCGGATGGGGTCTTCAACTGCCAGGTGCAGGTCCAAATATGCAACTTCATGACCCTCACCATTTTATGGGACAATCGCCAAGGACCAATATGCCCTTACGCAGTACTAGCGGCTACAAACAACATACCAACCAATAGGGTGGTCTAATGGCTTGTTGTTGGAGCAACCTTCCGATTATCAGAGCGACCATTTACTGCTTTTATCATAAACCAACAGCCTATCTACCGCAAAGGAACAACGCGTGGCTCCAAATAAACTTTTGCCGATCAACAGCAGAGACAATAGCAAATCGCTGAATATTCACTAAACATTTCATGTGAAATAAATGTACTTTACCAAATGTACAATCCTGCTGTTTACTTTTAAACCACAGTTTCATATTCCGAATTGTGGCGCACTGAGTTGTAAGCTGATCTAACACCCTCTGTACCGCAAAGGAACATTGCGTACCTCAACATGAACTTTTGCGGATCGACAACAAAGACAAATGCAAATTGCTGAATATTCTCTAAACATTTGATGTCAAATAAATGTACTTTGCAACATTTACAATCTTGCTGTTTGCTTTTAAATCACTGTTTCATATTCCGAATTGTGGCGCGCTGTGTTGTGACATAATATGTGTTGTCTTCCGGATTCTGTGTAAAGTCACTTAGGACTGCAGAGAACTGGGCGTGTTTCATTACGCACCCTGTAACGTCACGGAGAGAGGCGGGGAATATGAATGCTTTGATAATATCAGGCTTAGGGGCTGGATATATGATTTAGTGTCGCAAAAGCAAGTCAGCCAGATCAATAGCGCCAGTCATAGGATTATCACATAATGTCGGCGCACACCAGCCGGATTTATCGTTTCTTTAGTGGACAAAAAGTCGGTTGACGCCCCTAGGAAATTGCACTATTAGCGGACAAAAGGAGTGGTCTTAAAACACTTTCACCCTGACAACGAACAATACAAACAACGTTCTCAGAACCCCCCCATTTTGTGTAATTGCAACCATTTCGGGACACTGCAAGTTTTCTTAGAACACATTCAACTAGACAGATTACAATACGGACAGCGTCCTAAGGACACCCCCAGTTTGTGTATTCACGAACAATTAAGTACACCGCAAGTGTTCATAGCTCATTTTTACCTTCCTTGCGAACAAAAATGACACATACTCCGTCCTCTAAAAACCCCAACATTTAATTTATTTACAAAATGTCAGAACAGCCGTATTCTCCGCGGACAAATCAAACGCAACAAAAATGTCTAGCACATAAAAAACAAAACATTGAACCTATCTCATACTCCCCCACCCTCCCCAAACACTCTTACACACCAACACACGGCACTAAATACAATTTTTTATCCACGTTTCACTGCGCTGTACGCAGTCGACTGCGAATACAAGATGGCAGGCGCCACAAAAAATCTGACGCGCTCCACGCCCCTCGCCGTCCAATCAGCGAACACGTTGTATGTCCGCGGACATGACGCAAGGCCATGGGCCAATCGGGGTGCTGTCTGCGGAGCGAACAGGGAAGTCCGTCCGCGAAGCGAACACAGATATCACTCATTTTTTTGCCTTACATTTTGGTCATTTTTAAAAAAACTACTGGACAGATTTACACCAAATTTACAAAAGCACGCTTTTGGGACCAGGCAGCCGCTCCTGCCGCAAATTTGGTGTAAATCCGTCCAGCGGTTCGGGCTCTAGCCGTGCGCAAAGTTTTTTCCCATTCAGTCTATGGGAAAAAAAAAGTTTTGGGACCCCCCCTATAACTTTTCCCTTTTCTACTTTTTTTTGCATAGTTTGGTGAGGATCCGTCCAGGGAGAGCGAAGTTATAAGCCGTCCAAAAAGTGCTCTTCCTATAGAAACAGCAACTTAACCATAACTACATGGCCATTGCCGTGGCCATGTAATTCAGTAAAAAAGGGACGTTATGGTTCAAAGTAAAACCGAAAAACCCCTGAAAACCGGCAGTTATGGTAAGATAAGCAACCATAACCCGCGCCACCGTGCACTTGCAACACTAACACCAAGGACATCAAAGATGACATCACAAATGTCATTGATGACATCACTGATGACATCACATGGCTGGCTCTCCCTTTTTTTCCTTTACTGTCATATATAAGCCACATAATTTTCTTCAGTAACAGTCAGGAAGTACAAATTGAAAAGGTACTATATTTGTAGACTTAGGGTCAAGTCATATCATATGAAACATATATATATATATCAGAAGACACAGGCTTGAAAGAGAGCAATTCTTTCTGTGCATGAAGATAATCATTAGAGTTACCAGCACTTTCTCATAGTTATATTTTTATTACTATACCTTCCCTGTATATGCTCATATGTGTATAGATTGTACTCACACTCCTTTCCTTAGGGTTCACTGACATCATTTGATACACATACATACAGTAAGTAGCAGCTTTGAAACAGAGCAATCATTTCTCTGCATAAAGATAATCAGTTAGGTTATGAACTCTTTCTGCGACTACTTCTGCTTTTTTGCTTACTTCTCTGTCCCTGTATATACTCATATTTGTATGTGTTGTTGTCTCTTTGTGTTTTGTCTGTATTAAGTGTAATTATGTATTAAATGGGTTTTATTAGCTACTGATTACATGTTAGATTTTGAATATTGCACCTTCATCATGTATACTGCACACACTGCCAAAGTTTCTGCATGAGTTGCTTAGTATACTGGATAGAACTTCATAATAGAATGTTATTTATATCAATGCATTGCTTAATGGACTAATTAGCTCATGATATTCATTCAAATGATCCTTGACACTTTTTGGTCAACATTATAAGAATCCCTCCTACAGAGTTTTCATGAAAAGTAAATGCACATGTGATGTCATCAGTGATGTCATCAATGGGCCTCATTCCGGGTTTGGAGCTAACCATGGAGTAATTAGCTCCATGGTTGCCTCCGAAACCGTCCCAAATCCGGCATGGTGAATGGAGTAATTACTGGTCCATTCCAGGGTTGGAGGGACCGGTAATTCCCCATTCACCTTTTGCCCTTTCCCATTCCCATTTCTGCCCCATAGGGCTTAATGGGAATGGGGAAGGAGGTAATTACGGCACCGTAAATTACGGTACCGTAATTACCTCCGAAGTACCTTTGCGGGTCCCGTACTTTACTCCTGTTGAAAGCAGGAGGTAAGGAAGGACCCGCAAAGGGACCTCGGAATACGGAGGTAAGGGATTACCGGCATCGGCACCCTTACCGGTGCCGGTAATTCCTTACCTCCAACCTCGGAATGACCCCCAATGACATTTGTGATGTCATCTTTGATGTCCTTGGTGTTAGTGTTAGCAGTGCACGGTGGCGCGAGTTATGGTAGCTTATCTTACCATAACTGCCGAATTCCAGGGGTTTTTCGGTTTTACTTTGAACCGTATTTAGGGACTGCATTATGTGTAGACAATGGAAAATGCCAATATAATGTAAGTAACCCTTTAAATTATTTTATACCGGAATATAATAACAATAGCGTGGCGTTAAAGCCCGGTTAAATTGTACTTGTTCGTTCAATGTGGCATATTGTTTTGTACTGCACACTATCACCGCCGAAGTGGTCCGCTGGCACTCAGACGTCTCTGAAAAAGGCAGAGGAGAGAGGGTGGGTTAGTGGGAATAAGTTAACATACTCCATTGTACTATCCTCGCTAGCAAATAGTTTCACGCCCTAATAAATAAAATGAATATTTTTAATGAAGATCGGCTCGTGCGACTAATTTATGTTTTTAAAACAGAAACATCCTTCCCTACTGTCAATGTCACGATTTTCAGACCCCGGCCAACGCATTTTTCAACTGCTAGGTGCAGCTCCGAGTAAACAACTTCATGACCCTCACCATTTTATGGGACAATCGCCAAGGACCAATATGCCCTTACGCGGTACTAGTGGCTAGAAGCAACATACCAACGTTATGGTGGTCTAATGCCTCGTTGGTTGTTGGAACAGCCTTCCGATTATCAGTGCGACCACAGTCCTTCTTTTATCATAAACCAACACCCTGTGTAACGCAAAGGAACAGCCCGTGACTCAAGATGAACTTTTGCAGATCGACAGCAAAGACAAATGCAAATCGCTGAATATTCTCTAAACATTTGATGTCAAATAAATGTACTTTACGAAATGTACAATCTTGCTGTTTGCTTTTAAATCACAGTTTCATATTCCGAATTGTGGTGCGCTGTGTTGTGAGATGATCTGTGTTGTTTTCCGGGTTCTGTGTAAAGTCGCGTAGAACTGGAGACGACTGGGCACATTTGGCTACGCACCCTGTAACGTCACGGAGAGAGACGGGGAATATGAATGCTTTGATAATGTCAGGTTTGGGGCGGGAGATATGATTTAGTGTCGCAAAAACAGGTCAGCCAGGTCGATAGGGCAAGTGATAGGATTATTCTCCATGGCGGCCTCAGATATCTACTCCTTTAGTGAGGAACAATTGGATGAAGCCATTCGTGTACCCTCTTTTTTTGATTCATTGGCCCAGACCACCGGGGAAGAATCCAATACGGGTATTACCAGTGAAGGCATTCTTAAATTAAGAAAAAAGAAATTTAGGACCGAGATGCACGGGCACCTTCTTACAGAATATCTTAAAAAGAACATCATACCACAGGGTCTGTTAGTCAGGAACGAACCATGTCTCTTTGTCGATGATCTAGAATATAAAACAGCATTTTCTGGAATAGGCACTAAATGCAGTAGAGACTGGATGCTTCTGACCATTAACACAGCCCTCAAGAAAAGTGTGCTCGTGGGCAACGAGATTGATGAAGCAGAGGCGGCATTTGCTCTTGATACTACTATTCTCAATATCAAGGAGAAGCATGATCTTATTGACAAGCATACGAAAGAATTCATTAAATTGACTACAAAAAAAAAGATGGAAAAACTTAAGAAAGATAGTTCCACCTTTTCTAAAGAGTCTGCCTACCCATACCTGAGTCCCGAGTACGCGGGACCTGGTCTGTGGATCGATCCCGCTAACCCCAATCACGGCCCTCAATTCTTCAAGAAGAGAGTCACCTTTTCCGACAATTCCTCGGATGGGAGTGGCTCTTTTCCGAATCAAAACTCACGCAGATACAGAGGACGTCAATGGAACAGAGGCCCACGGAGAGGTAGAAGAGGTTGACAGAATTGGCATTTCCAACAGTACATGCAAATGCCAATGTATGCACCCCAGGGACCTTATCTGGCCTTTCCTCCTCCCAATTTCCCTTTTCCTCCCGCCGAGTCAGGACCCCCGCCCTTAGAAAACATGTACCAGACCAGGAGGAGATCTTACCAACGCTAATTAATCAGTCCGCGGTTCATAATATCTCTAAACGGACCTTAACAGACAATGAGATTATTGTCCTTGAAAAGGGTTTTTCATTTATCCCAATGTGTAACCCAAGTCAAATGGATCTAGAAATGGAGCTTTGGGGTTTCTTTAGAAAAATCAGACTAAAGGATTATTATGGCGGTAACAGTAATGATTTAGATAACAACAACACACCGTTTAAGCCTAAGTCTACCTTTACACCCACATCCCAAATGGTCTCTAATGAAACCATCATCTTTGAATGAGCGGTCTTACAAGACTTCCACTCCATTTTCTCGGAATCTACTGACTTGAAACACAATCAATGTTACAATTTTTCCAAAACAGATTGGTCCTGCCTTGAAGAACTGAAAAGGCACACATCCATTATCATTAAACAGGCCGATAAAGGCAGAGGGGTAGTTGTCTGTGATGCTTCTTTCTACGATTCAGAAGTACTAAGACAACTAGATAACACTAACTTTTATTTGAAACTTAGAGGGGACCCCACAGTAGGAATACAAAATGAAATTTTAGCCCTAGCTACATGGGCTAAAGATGCGGATATTTTGAGTATTAAAGAATTCCAATTCCTTACTAATAAAGGTACGCGAGCTCCCCTCTTCTATATCCTTTTGAAAATTCATAAGAATATGCTTAATCCCCCAGGACGTCCAATAGTGTCGCTCTGTGGCTCGATCCTTGAACCATTGGGAAAATACATTGATTATTTTCTAAAACCCTTAGCTATGGACACCCCTACGCATCTGGCAGATACCACTGATGCCATTGTTCACCTTGAAGGCCTTCCTTTCAACTCTGTCAACAACTTGTTCATGACTCTGGATGTGGAGTCTCTATATTCCAACATCCCCCAAGCAGAGTCACTATCCATCTTGACATTTTTTCTGGACCTTAGAAGCGATCCACAACTAGTTCCCAGTGAATTCATTGTTGACTTATTGGAAATCGCTCTTACTAAGAACTATTTTAGGTTCAAGGAAAGTTTTTATCTACAAGTAAATGGAACCGCGATGGGCGCTGCTTTTGCCCCCAACTACGTGACGCTATTTATGTGGGCTTTCGAAAAAAGTTTCCATATTCGAGGACTCCAATCCTTTTCTGCAGTCTATCACTTTTTACAAGAGATACATAGATGATATTATTATCATCTGGGACAAGACTAAGGGAGACCATGAACAATTTCTCACATGGATCAACTCCCTTAATGAACATCTTAAGTTCACTATGTCCACCAGCAATACATCTATCTCTTTTTTAGATCTTCTACTTAAAACTAAGGATGGAGCCATTTCGATAGAACTCTATCGCAAAACCACAGATCGGAATACGATTTTGCATTTCGATAGCTTTCACCCTCAAGCCCTGAGAGAAAGTATTACCTATGGACAATTTTTGAGGGTAAGACGAAATTGTACAGACAAAAAAGATTTTGTGGCCCAGTCCAATATCATAGAGGAAAGACTATCACAGAGAGGCTATCCCTCGCATATATTAAGACAGTCGCGTAAAAGGGCAAGGCACCAACACCGTGAAATTTTGTTGGCCAAAAAAATTTGAACCAATCACGTATGGTCTGTGCAATGACTTATAACATACACCATGCCCGAATCAAGAAAGCTATTAGTAAGCATTGGCACCTGCTTCAAATGAATACACCTGATTTAGAAAATCCCATGTTTGCCTTTAAAAAGGGCAAAAATTTGAAAGGTTGGTTAACCCAGGCTGACAGATTACGGACCCCACAGTCTACCAAAACGATAACTGAGATGTGGGGAATGGAAAAGGTGACGGGTCACTATCCTTGCAGCACATGTTGCCAGTGCGGTTCCACCAGTGCGACCAATACGGTTACCATTAACCAGAGACCCTGGAAACTTAGAGGACACACGACGTGCAATTCAAAAAATGGTATCTATGCCGTCATGTGCCCTTGCAAGAAAACATATATAGGCAAGACTACCAGGCCTGTCAAACTTAGGATATCAGAGCACAAGTCTAGAATCAGGACCCGCAATTTGTCTTCACCACTAGTTGCTCATTTTATAGAGCACCTTTACAATTGCGAGGATCTACATTGTTGGTGTCTACAGCGCATAGCAGGATCTGATCAATATGCTACGGCCAATAGACTGGCCTCATGTGAGCATTGGTGGATATACAACACCCAAAGCCACATTTCAGGTTTAAATGCCCAGGAAGAATGGCAATCAGTATTTAATTAATCAATATATAGATTATTCTTGCCCAGATACATGCAGGGCTGCCTATGCTTCTTTTTATAGTGCCATCCATTTCCTGTCATCCGTTTCACCTCCATCTATATCCAATTCTTGACTTCTTTAGTTATTTTGTTCTTCCTTTTCCTTTTTCTATGCTGGATTAGCATTGGGTTTACCTTGCAGCATTATATGTCCAGTGGTTCCATTTGAATATTCACACATTCAAATGGTTCCATTTAAATCTAAAATATTTTTTTCACATTCAAATCTATAGATACACATTCACTGTTCATTTCATTATCAATGGGTTTAATATTTTGGTTCTACTTTATTTTGGCCTTTTCTTGTTCGATTGAAATTTATTCAAACATTTGCTTTGCCTTATGCAGCCATTGTTCCCGGCTCTGCATTTCACAGGCCTTTCTTTTGTGGTACACTTTATGGACGGGCCGGGTCCGAATCATTTTGCTTGTTGTTCTTGTCTGGCTTTGCAACGCCGAGTTGCAATTTTTTTTTTTATTTATTATTTTTTTTTTTCGCGGCGCATTTCCAGTACACGTGCATGTGACTCAATGGAGGCGAGGTGCTTATCTGCTCAGCACACTCGAGACAATACACGTCCCTAATAGCCTACTGCCTTGCGAGCAACTTCAAACACCCGCCCAATGCCTCAGGCTACACGCATTACGCCTGCACCCACGTATTTAAGCCAGGCCAAGTTGCAGGAATGACGGCCGGGCATTTCCGTTTTTGCGGAGCTTGAACACCATCCACGATTGCCGCAGATTGAATGACAGGTAACATGCAGGTCCCTTGTTGATTTGTTTTTTGAATTACTGCCTGTTTTTCATTGCCAATTGTTAGAGGGAGCCTTGAACTTTGATTCCTTGTGATAAGGAGTCTTTGACACCTGAAGTTTGCAACAAGGCAAGGATCATCCAGATTAAAGCTCCGGTCTTTCAGGCTACTTTTAAACAAACAGATGGACGGGCAATCAGCCTTTCACGGTTTATTAAACTGGCCTGTCCTTTTCAGAGCTGGGAGAATGGGTCAGCCATAAACGGTGGTTTATAGCCATCCAGTTGTTTGCTTTGGGGCTAATTGGAGAGCGTGCAACTGGTAGACGGCCAAATCTATTTTGCTGCTTTATTTATTTTCTCATGTTAGTCAGACCATGCAGTTGGGTGAGTTGCACTGGCACTTTTAAGACCTATTCGCCTGTTTACTCTGGAATCATCTTATATTTTGGAACCCTACTATGATCATAGAAACAGTATCTATCCATTTATTGATTTATTTACTCATCTATGCATATTCATTTTATCAGGTTCACTTTTGGCCAACTGGGGAACTTATAAGCCCTGTGGACCATGGGATCCAGTGCTCTTATTGAGACTACTACTATACTGGAATTTTGAATTCTACCTGCGTTGTCTTTTTGCACGCTATGCTCTCAAAGTTTTGAACACACACATTGGGTCATTCAGGTGAGCAACCTAATTGTAGTTTCTAATTTTGAGCTCCAGCTCATATACATTTGATGTACAAGTGGTTTTCACTTGGACAACCAACCCATCTTCAATAACCCTAGGATCTGCTATTTCTTCAGTCACCTATAGATTCAGTGATTGCCTTAGCCCTCATGTCCTATTATCATCAATTAATCTTTACATTGTAGTTTAGATTGTTTTTTCCGATTCCATTCCCTTTGGGCCCTTTGCATCTGGACCCTGGAACAACCGGACAGCATGAATTTACCTGATTTCTTTGTCTCATTTGTTCTCTGGAGGAATTTCTTGACAATTTAGTAATTTTATTACTATGTACTTTACAAGATAATTGAAAATTCTAACTGTACATTTATACCTTGCGTTGTAGATCCAATTTGTTTGAGATCTCTTTTTGGTGCGACTGCACAGTTACCTCCTGGACTTACTGCCAGGATTGCGGAATCAGCCCCCACACAGGGTTGAGATTATGGTAATTACCTTTTTTCCCCCTTTTTCCATCGAATGTCACATGATTTGTTGAAACCAATTGACATGGGAGAGATCCCGCTTGCTGCATTTACAGATCATCTATTTTTTAACCAGTATGCAATTGTTATTTATGATGTGTTTCTCTTTTTTTCCTTCTTTTTTCTCTTCTACACCTCGCTTTAGGTGAAAAATGTGTTTATTTTCAAAAATGTGTAAACATATAGAAGGTAAAAAAGTCTTTTAACTACATCTGGGCACGTTCAGAAAAAAACACAGATGAACAATCCAGAATCTATGAAATTCATGGGAATGCTGTGTCCTGACGAAGATGGACATCACCTGCATGTCTTGTTAGAAGTGTTATTTCCATCGAAACTACTATTTTTCAATGGTGCCATGTCATTCATATTTATTATTTGTTTTTTCCTTTTTCATGACACCCTAGTAGTTGACGCACAGCATCCCATAGTTAGATTTTAGTGTGTGTGCTTTACTGTTTTTTGTTTGGAATTTGATACAATTTCTTTCCATAGTTTTGTGTTTTTTCGTGTTCCTGATTTGATTATTGAAATGAAACCTTCTTTGTTTGGTTTTCTGGACTCAATATTATTTTGACTGAGTTTTTGATATTCATTTGATTGTTCATATATTTAGTCTGGTCAGAGCGACTGGGAGTCCCCCACTTGAGTGATTCCCTTCACTCGCTTGGGGCACCACCCACGGCATGCCCAGATTAATTCTTAGGTTCCATGTCATCAACTGGCTTGCGACCTTTCGCAGCAGCCTCTATTTGATACTAGTACTTCAAACAGTATGCACCTTTTTTAGTCAACTGTAAGATATAATTCTGTATATTGCACTGGAGCTTTAGACAATTTAATACTTTTTTAAGACTCTATTTGTATTAAATAAATATAATATCGCAAATCAATTGTTTGTTTTATGTATGGTGATCTGTTGGGCAGCTGGGGGAGCCTCTTTCCATGTCTACATGGTTGAATGATGTCCTTTGAGTGAACTTTTTGGCCTTTCCGTTGGCTTGACCTCCATGTAGTATTGTTTGTTGCTTCCCTCCAGCCAGCGAAGTAGGGGATACCCATCGTTTGTTTTGCTGCAAGTGATGGGATTATCACATAATGTTGGCGCACATCAGCCTAATTTATCATTTGTTTAGTGGACAAAAAGTCACGTAAAGCCCATAGGAAATTGTAATGTCAGCGGACATAAGGAGGGTTCTTAGAACACTTTCAACCTGACAACGAACAATACGAACAGTGTTCTCAGAACACCCCCATTTTGTTTAATTGCAAACATTTCAGCACCGCGAGTGTTCTTAGAACACATTCAACTTGCCAGAGTACAATATGGACAGCGTCCTCAGGACACCCCCATTTTGTTTATGTACCAACATTTAAGGACACCGCAAGTGTTCTTAGCTCAATTTTAGCTTGCTTGCGAACAAAACAGACACATACTCCGCCTCGGAACACCTGACCATTTAGTTTATATAGAACATTTCAGAACAGCCGTGTTGTCCGCAGACAAATCGAACACAACAAAAGCATCTAGCACATAAAAAAAACAGAACATTGAACCTATCTCAGACTCCCCCACCATCCCCAAACACTCTTACACACCAACACACTCCACTAAATACAATTTTTAATCCAAGTTTCACCGCGTTGCCCGCGGTCGTCCGCGAATGCAAGATGACGGGCGCCACAGAAAATCTGACACGCTTCACGCACCATGCCGTCCAATCAGCGAACATGTCGGATGTCCGCGGACATCGCGCAAGCCGCTCGGCCAATCAGGGCACTGTCCGTGGAGCGAACCGGGAAGTCCGTCCGCGAAGCGAACCGAGATATCACTAATTTTTTTGCCTTACATTTTGGTCATTTAAAAAAAAACTACTGGACGGATTTACACCAAAGTTGCAAAAGCACGCTTTTGGGACAAAGCCAACGCTCCTGCTGCAAATCTGGTGTAAATCCGTCCAGCGGTTTGGGCTGTAGGCATGCGCAAAGTTTTTTCCTATTATGTCTATGGGAAAAAACAAAAGTTTTGGGACCCCCCCTTTAACTTTGCCCCCCCTGGACCAAACCTCTCCAAACTTTGCAAAAAAATTCAGAGTGGGCCATATACTTTTTTATACATATAACTTTCATCACAAACTGCATTTTTTCTGAGCTTTTAACACCAAAGGCTTCTTAATTCAAAGACACTTATCATTTCTCTAAGCTTCGTATGTTTTTGCTGGGATCTCTTAAAATTATGTCACTGTTATGTCACAAATGAAACCCTAAATAATATATTTAGGCTAAAACTTCATGCATAATACCTTGCCTATCTTTTTCTGGGAACTCATAAAACATTCAAAAACATCATAATATCGTTTTCTTCATGGCTCATGAATAACTAAGTTGCAACTACTCTGACAATGGAACTACCTACCTAACTCATCCTTTGCTCGTCTATTGCTTTTTTTTCACAAGAACTGCAAGCTGCTCTGCTTTCTTCAAATGCTCATCATTCCCTTGGCCAGCTGTTATATTCCCATTGAAGAGTTTAGTCTGCTTCAAAGCAAACGAATGCTGTGTCTTTTGGAACGTAAATCTTGCAGTGCAATGCATGCAAATTCTCTTTCAAATATGTGCACGTTGGCCTAAAATAGATATAGTTCATAGTTCTATTTTTCTTTGACTTTTAGGGCATATCATGTTTAAACTAACTGTCTTCATTTATTCCAAGGAAGGTAAAAACACTGTTATTTCTTCAAATGTAGCTCACAAACAAGCCTGGGGAGGGCTGTGTCTACTATTTGTCACGAAACACAGAACTGCACGATGTCTTACCCAAGAAATGGTTGCAGATAGAAAAACCCACTTCTGTTAATTTTCTACTCCCTTCGTTTGTACTTCCTATCAGTCATATTTATATCATTCTTAGGTTTTTAGTATCTTTAGAGTCTTAACTTCATTTGTGTATTAATTCTATCTACTTTTAACTCCTTGCTTGATGTTAATCCTTTGTTTAAAAGATGTAACAAAAAAGCTTTTTATTTATTTATGTTGGCTATCTTTTATATTCTATTAATGTAAATACACAAAACCTTAATACAAACATATACAAGACCGCCAAGCTTTTACTATAATCTACTTAAACAACTTAAATTTTATAATCACAGTTTACCATGTTTCAAAGCTTTTTTTCTCTCAACAAATAGCAATCATAATTAAAAACAAAGTACACATTAAAAACCCATGTGATCACCTTCCCTTATCTATAACATTTATAGTAAGAGGTATTCTTCCTTCAGCTCCAACTATATAACCCTGTACAGAGTTTAAGATGGCATCTTCAACGGTCCTGACTGTGGGTATCCTCTCTCTTAAAATTCAGACTGGAATTTGAGATGTCTTCTTCTATCTCCCTTGAAATAGGATTACCTAGGCGTTCCTTTATCTACACAAAATCCTGTTACATATTCATCCCCTATATAGATACATACGCATAAGTAATTTTCTTTTCCTATCTCTGTCTTTCACGTGATGCATATATTTACCAGAATCCATGGAGCTGGCCTTCATGTCTCCATGTACGTTATGCTGGCGGGCATGAGAACATACCCTGACAAAATGAGAACACATAGCAGGTTATCACTCACATATCACTTCTCCTGGAATCTCCACTTGCTCGCCAGCACCCTGCATGTCAAGAAAAAGGGGTCTTAGGCTGTTGTCCCTGAAATCTTATGAAAGACTTCGGCCCCACAGGTGGGCACCAAAATATCCAGAGGGTCCCCTCCCCCACAAATCCCACACCTCCATCAGACATTCAAGGATTCTCATGCTCTCATCCATCATGCGGAGACAGGAATAAACAAACGTATGTGAGTCAATGTGTGTATTTAATCAAATAGAACACACTCTCTCAATGCATGTCTGCATCCAACCTGTCTTTATAGATTTTTCAAGATTATGCAACATTTGTATGCAAAGTAGGATCTTGTAAAATGGTAGGCTTTAATAGGCCTAGTTAGTTAAAGGGGAAACATCCCTTCATCTCCATTGGATAACCTTATCACATGTGCACAGCAATTTTCATTAGCATAACTGGCATCCGCAATTTTTCTCTGATGCGCAAAATTAATATTTTTAGTCACCATTTGAGTGGGATGAGAAAATCCTTTTTCGATCTCTTTTTAGCTCTTCTCCTTTTTGGAGATTTCTCACATGGTGATTGGCTTCCATTACATTTGGGCCTTTTTTAATGACTAGGGATGAATTTGTTTTATTCAATTGTAAAAAATCTCTTTGTAGATAAGCGGGCAGTGAGTTCATAAATTGTCTGATGGTCAAAACTTCCAAAACTTTGGGTAATTATATCTTTCCTACCTACAAGGATAAAGTATGTTGTATTTTAGTGGATAATTTCACTCGGGTTTCATTGGGATTCAATCTGATGTTTCTAAGTTTCTGTTTATACAAATGTTCAGTTTGGTCCACCTGTTTCAATTATCCTTCCTTAACCTCCTCAAATGGGGTTATCCCTTCCGGTGTAAACAAATGATAAGCGTTTTGAATTTCTCCATTCAACAAGGTGGATAAATAACAGGTTTTTAGTTCTGCTCCCCAATGTAACTGATGAGGTAGATGTCCAAAGTTAAGAATAAAACTCCTTAGGTCTTCCCCCTCTAGATGCAGTTGTACATCCCTTGTGGTATTATGGATCTTTGTGAGGTAGCAGCAATTTGATCCAACCCCTCCTGAAATCTTTCCTCTGCCCTAATTTGTTGGGCAGACAACTGGGCTAGGAGATTCTCTATAGTGGTATTTGTTTCCTTATCTTCTGAGTAAGCTTCCTCTCCCTTGATAAAGGATGTGTTTTGTTCAATTTGGCCTATATCAAACATTTTCACCCTCTTGCTGCTATGAGAGTGTTATTTCATCCTCAACTTCAGGAGGTGGATCTACCTCTATTGGTTCAAATATTTCTGCCAGGGGCCCTGGTGAATCTTCTAAGACTGACCTTAAGGCTAGAATGGCGGGGGGGCGGGTTAAGGTTAAATCTATGTTGTCTTTTACCACTAAATTCAATTTACAGTACTGTTTTATATTGTAATCTAATATCTTTTTTTAATTTGACCAATTTCAGTGGTGAAAAAAAGGTTTTTGCTGGTGTAGGGCAATAGCGAACCTGGTCATAATTCACTGTTTAATTCTAAGAATCATATCATGCGGATTTACTTTAATGGTAAACTCCTCTCCTCTAATGGTTGCATGACAAGTTTCGTGAGAAGATATTCATAAAATTACTGGGTTCCTAGTTTGTATCTGCTGAGCCCGACCGCTCTCCTGACACCGTATGAGAGGGGTCAGAAATGCGAGATTGGACACAAAGGTCAAGTTTTTTCAGGTTTTGCCATTTATTAAATGAAAAAGGGTGAGATAAATGCCTACCTTTCCCTGTCCTAATGAGGATGTCCATACCTAGCAAACTAAAGTAAAGCAAGATGACCTACTGTCCAAAGGTTTCTAACCCTCACACTAATACTTAAAAGAAAATAATATACAGAATATTTGTCAGTCTTCAATTCAACACAATAGAATAAAAGTTCTGACGTACAAGTTATTGATAGTACTCCTGTTGACCAGGGTTGGATTCCCTTGCCCTGGTTCAATGCAGGAATACCAACAAAGTTCTGTTCGGTTCAACACAAAAGATCTTTTCCTTCAAATATGACTTTCCATTTGTTAAAGTAAATGTCTCTTCCATAAACAATTGTTCCACAAATCAAAGCAATTGTTGTATTTCCCAATATCCTTTATGGTACAGCAAAAATGTTTCTCTCATAAAACACAAGTTTAGAAAACAAAGTAATAGATTTTCACAGGATGTAAAGCAATTATCAGCATATCATATTTATTCTTCAAATGGAATATGTTTGTCAGGATAGCACAGCAACTACTTCTCTCTCTTAATGCCACACTTGTTCTTCAAATTAAATACTTTTGTCAGGGTATCACAGCAAATATACTGCTTCAGAAATATATCTTCTGTCTTGGTACACTCGCCTGCCAGGGCTAACTACTATTGGTACCTCTCCTGATTTACTTACCTGCCCGAATGTAAAACTCCTACAACTATGGTTGTTCTTAGTGGCAATATTTGTTCCAAGATTCTCCACACCAATATCCTAGATGAGGAGGGCTGAACAATGCTGTCTCTGTTTAGAGTTTCCTGACTCTTGGCAATGTGGGTTACAGGTCACCCCCAATTGGTGTCCCATATAACAGGAGTTATGTCTGGGTCACCTTTGTTTTACTCCTTTATAGCCTCTTGTCTGTTGACAATCCGGGTTTACAATTTTCCCCGAACTGTTGTCCCAAATAAGGGGAGTTGCGACCGTGTCACCTTGGTACTGCTTTATTTGTTCGCTATTCAATACTATGAGTATAGTAATACTATTCAATACTATGAGTTTCTGTAGAATTTCCTGCTTGGAGCACCCCAGGGTCAGCTCTAATCTTAGACACACTCAATGGTCCTTTTTTGTGTCTGCGTAGTTGCTTCCTGGAGCTCTGTCAGCTCTGTTGACCCTCTGCTGCCTCCTGCACACCAAAGCACTGCACATCTGGTTGGGAGCATGTCACCCTCTCAGCTGGGCTTCTCTTCCCAACACTGCTTCCTGCCGCACTTCCTCTGCAATGTTGCAGTCCTTCATATCTCACGTTGGCATCAGCTGGTGTTCTCCCTTCAACTTCTGCAGCAACCTCAACACTCTGGTCTGCCACAGCTACTCCTTCAGCATCTCTCTCTCGGGTGGCATCTCGCTTCACCTGCAACTCATTCCTGAGTTTAAATATCCCACTCAGGTGTTTTTTTATCTACAACAACTAGACCGCATATACTGATTAATGGCATTGTTGATTCTTACTAAATCTGGGCCTCTCTTGGAACATCTTGTTTTGCTTGTTTTTTAGCTTGGTCTCTGAGTAGTTTCATAGGAGGGACTTGCACAATATGTTTGGGGATGGGGGAAATGTCATCTTCAGAAGAAGATGAATGCTGCGTCCCTCCCAGAGGAGTCATCACTTCCACTTGATAACCATCACCTCCCATGCAATCCTCCTGTCTGATACCATCCCTATGGTTAGGATTAGGTAGTGGCTGCCTTACCCTGGACACAAGAGAGGAGAAGTGAAGTTGATCAGGAAACAGTGGCAAAGAAATCAAATTTTTGAAGTTAGCAAAATAGAAGTGACAGAAAAGAAAGGAAAGGAGAGTGGTGTAGAATGAGAACATTAAAGGACCGAAGTCAAATAAATCTTTCAGTGACACCATAAAGAAGATGGAGAGAAGAGGATTTACTGCCAAAGACACTGGGCCTCATTACGAGTTTGGCGGTAACCTACCCTTATTAAGGGCATGGCTACCGCCAAACTCGCTACCGGCCCCGGCACCCGCGAATGGGCCATTACCGGCCCATTATGAGATGAATGGGCTGGTAATTGCCCGTTTGCAGTTGCCGGTATGGCTGGCCTCCCGATCCCCATTCTGCCCTATAGGGCAGAATGGGGGTCGGGAGCATGATTGCACCGGCACCGTTAATAACGGTGCCGGTGCAATCACGAGTTCTGCTCTTGGGTGCCGGTCTGCACGCATGGTCAGACCACGCGTGCAGTCGGGCAAGCAGAACTCGTAATGTGGCAGCGAGGTAACAACAGCGCTGGTAGCACTACCGGCGCCGTTGTTGCCTTTCCGCCACATTCGTAATGAGGCCCACTGGGTTTTGGTAGAAAGACAGGAGAACGCCAGCAGAAAGCAGAGTCAGACAATCCAAGAGAAGATGTAAGAGAACATAGTAGAGAATGATCACCCCTGTGAAAGCAGCAGATAGGTCAGGAAAAATAAGGATGGCAAAGAGATGCCGTACAGTGGCGAGACATGAGGTAAATGAGGCATAGCCCTTTCTGTGGAGCGGGAAGAAGAAATTCAGACTGAAGGGGACGAAAGGGGCAGTTTAATCCAGATAGTGAGAGAGTTGTGTAAAGAGTGTAGGTTGCAAAAGCAACGGATGATGGGAACTAGCATAGACATTAGCAGACAAAGAAGGGTCAAGGAAGGGATTCCATCAAGAAGAGCAGATTTAAAAGGGGATAGGGAGCTAAATAATGCAATCAACTTTCTTGGGATTACACTTATTTCACATGAGCAGTCCCATGTGAAAAGGGACTCAAGCAATGTAATTTTAATTACGCAGCTTTAAACATGCTAAAACAGGTGCCTGTCTCAGATAGTCAGTTTTATCTGTTTATTCAATTGCAATCTATCGAGCTTCAAACAACAATACATGCTCAAAAAACAGTTTAACATACAAAGTGAATTCCTGGCCTCACCCCCACACAGGATAAGCTTCTCATGCATTACTGGTCAGACCTGGGAAACAGATCATTCTCCGACCTGTTCCCTGATGGGAAATTCATCACCCCAGATACGTGGAAGCCCGGGCACTCCAGGTCCCCACTGGAGCTGCTGCAATACTTCCGTATCAGGGCGGCAATCCAAGACATGTGGCCTTCGTACCCGGACGAACCCCCCGAGTCCCCCGAGGTCAGCTATATAGCAAATTCCGCTCGTGGTAGGGGCATTGTATCCTCCTTGTATAAAATGTTGATGGCGCGCGCTGCCGAGCCCCCCCACTCGGTTCGGGATGCCTGGAGCCGGGATCTGGGATTAGATATCACTGATGATATGTGGACCAAAATGTGTATGCATACTCGCAAGGTTTCTCTTAATTCCAGAGTTAGATGTATTCAATACAAACTGCTCAATCGCCTATACTACACTCCTTAAGCGATTGTGAAATTTGCCCTGGATCAATCCCACCCCTGTCCAAGATGTAGATCTACTGAAGCGGACCACGCACACATGTTCTGGTTTTGTGGGGCACTGGCCCCGTTCTGGAGCGCTGTGCTTGAAACCCTCTCTGAGGTAGTGGGGTTCTGTGTAGGCCCGGAACCTCTGTCTCTTCTGTTTGTGTTTTTTTGAGGGGGTGGAAGCGGAACGGGAAGCTAGGTTTCTGAATGTGGCAGCTATTGTGGCCAACAAATGCATTCTGCAATGTTGGAAGTGCAGATCCCCCCCTTCCCTAGAAATGTGGCTGAAGACCCTCACCTGGACACAATCCTGTGAAGATGACTATATTAACTTGCTGCCTAGCAATGCTTGCCCTAAAAACATATGGACTGAGTTATTTAGTTACTTGAACCGCAAGGTGGACCTTGTCATCCCCTCCCCCTCCTGATCAGGGGGCGGACCGCTCTACATGATACATGCCTCTATTGTAATTAACTGTTGTTGGATTGCATGTGACCTTTTGTAGAACCTGCGGTTTGTCATTCACGCTTCAACATGAATTGTGTGTCATTCGTGCAAATTGTGCTATACCAGTTGCTACTTCTTGCCAATAAAGAAAAGTTTAAAAAAAAAATAATAACATACAAAGAGAATTAAAATACATGCACTTTGTTTGTAAAAATGTAAACATCACATTAGCAACAGTTTATAGCCAACACTCGATACAACACAGTTTAAAACCGAAATTCAAGCTGATTCAAGCTGATTATAAAAACCCACAACATTGCCCCTATAGCTACCAATATTTATATTACCTAATAAAAATGTCATTCTCATCTGTTGGAACCTCCTTTCCAAGCACAACTCTGGTATTTTGAAATGGGGAATACAATGTGCGTGTTCTTTTGTATTGTATTGTTTATTTATATCACAGAGTTAATGCCTGCTTTGCTGTACATTTACTAGCATGAATCAAAATTGGTCTGAGCTAGAAACTCCTTGCTCTAGCATACATAGAACACATAAAGAGGACATGGATGACTTCTTGTGAAACAGTATGGTAATGGGAGCAACATCTCCCTAGTCCTTTTCACCAGTGACTTTTAAAGGCTGCATGGGGAAGAATCCCTAATCCAATGTTAGTATACAAAATTATAGTTGCTAAAGGCTCGACAGTAGCCATATATTTCACATGAGAGACAGGCACTTTTTCCTCTAAGCAATTTGAAAACAAACTATCAGGGTAGATCCTTAAGATTATAGCTCCTCCAGTACCCGTTCCTAAAAGACACTTTTACTATTGCTTTTGACTCTTTAATCTGTTCAAGTCTGTCCCAAAGTCATAGGTAAGTAAGAGTGTAACCTACTTTATCCATGGAAGGGAACTGGAACCAGGAACTCCTAAGAAGTCCGACATTGCATTGAAAATTTAAGTTGGGTTACTCCAAATCTGCTGGGGAGACGTTCTTAATTACTCTCTGAAATCCACGAGCATTCCATGAACATCTCTGCTCACTACAACCAGTTGCTTCCATCAATGATTAAGTAGTTGCTTTTCATCAGAAATGACACGCATCTTTGGTACACGAGCCATAAACAAATACAATGCGTTAATATGGCTTGCCAGGAGATTAAATGAAATGCAGGATCCATTCCTGATGCTGCTAATGTGATATATTAATGCTTTAAAAAGACACTAAAGTATGCACAATTATTGAAGCAGACAAAAGCACCTATGTGTTTAAAAGATTTTGAACTTTAATATTTTGTGATTATAAAAATACCTCAGTTCTTTCCTGCAAAATCATTTGAAAAACAAATTCAATTTATAATTAACACATTTCTTTCAAAACAATCCTTACTTAACACATTTAAGCTTTGAAAAATGAGGTGAAAATCAGAAGAAGAAGGAAATTTAAATGTTGAAGTGGGTAGGAGCGTGGAAGAGGATCAGGTGATAGACCCATCAAAGGACTAGTATGGTGATTGCAAGTTGGAAGTCTTGGAGAAGAATGGCTTGCCTCTTGTGGTGTGTGCCCTGTACGTGCCAGATGCCCAGAGGTGTTGCCTGGCGGGTGGCTCACTTTTTAATTATTGTGAATTGGTTTTAGATCTAAACCTTACACAAAACATTAATCAATAAAATACACAAGTTACATTTCAAAACTAGACACATATGCTTTACAAATCTCATTACATTATTAGAATGTGTAACATTTCGATACACATGACCAATGTAGATTTCCTTTATGACTCCAACAATTCATACAACATTTTTGAAAACTGAATTAATGATAATATCAAGGATATATGATCACCCTTCATAAATCTAATCAATAATTGCTCACCTGCATGTATACAAATAAAATCGTAAAATATACCAAAGCAAGTGTATCTCAAGTTTTCCATAATGGGGAAATAGATAACAAGATGTTTAATTGTCTCCAGTGTATCATTAGACTTCCACAACTGACAAATTCCCTTTGCCCAATCTCTGCCCCATACAATCCCAACAGGGAAATTGATTCAATGTAAATCTCATCTAGATTGTCCTTTGCATATTATAAGGAGAGAGATTCATATAATTATGGATATTACAATTTTCCTGAAAATATTTGAATATACGAAGTACAGGAAATATGAGTTTAATTGATCTATCTGGAGCCTCCAGCCTCTCTCCTAAATTGTCCTCTTGGTTTTAGCAGGGTTATTTATAAGTTGCTAAATATCTCATCCAGTTTCTGTCAAAAGATTGTCTTGTGTCATTGCGAATTCCACTAGGGAAGGAACAGCTTTACCATCAATTGCCTTTTTAACGTTGATAAAGAGAGAATGTGTTGGAGGACAGGCAAATTTGGCTTATAAGGACAACTTTCTCCATAAGACTATGGATTTCAGGAATATCTAACCAGCTCATGTGTTATCACGCAATTGGGTACTCCTAGAGCGAGACCCAAGGTCTTTTTCCAAAGAATACCCTCTAAGGAATTTAGAAAGGAGCCTAAATTGAACATAATAACATCTAGGCCTTGTGTTAGTGCTGGAATTATTTTATAAACATAACATGTCAAGACTGGTATCAATGAAAATGTGAAAATGCTCACATACATACATTTATGTTGGGCAGGCAAGAGTTTAATTCTTGCTCTCAGTGATTGTTTCACTGAGTTTAGAGAGAAAGAATTTGAGATGGTGAATCCTATATAAGAGTGTACTAATACATTAATGTTTGATGTATCCAATTTAGGTGCTTTATTTTTGGACTAACTAAATTAGGATCTTTGATTTTTCCCTTTAGCCAATAAGTGGTTTTGCTCTGCATAAAAGGAACAGGCATGTCATTTTCTTTGCAGGCCAAGTGGAGTAAGATACAAAATAAGAGATCATCCACAGAGCTTTGCAAGTCAAAAGGTGTAGAGCCTAATTTAAATGACAGGAAATGCATTCATTTCTCCACAAGTCATTCATATTTGCAATATAAAGATTGAAAAGAAATGGATCTAAAATACAACCCGGTCTAATCCCAACATCTGTATTAATAGCCGAAATAAGATGCCTTCTTTGTTCAGTCTAACATTAATTTGGGTATTCTCATCTAAGAGCAAAATAGATCTAAGTAAACCACTGGGACATGACACTACTACAGGAGGAGGAACTGGATGAGATTGGTTTAACACCAAGATATGGTTTGCCACTGCCTTAGTATGAGCTGGTGGAGGGGTAGGTAGAGGAGACAGAGCTGGTGCAGGCAGTCCATATTACAGAGATGTTAGATATGACCATGGAGGACTGGCAGTCATTACTTGACTTGGTGCAAGAGAAGATCATTGCTGTTGCAAAACCACTGAATTCATTACTGGACAATGCCTTTACATTTTTGGAGCTGTAGGGGAGAATAGGAAGGGTGCTGCAGCGGTGGTGGGATGCCTAGCGCTCGATGAGGAGATGGTACAGGTTATGGTGTAGAAGGAGACAGAAATCAAAAAGTATAGTAGACAGTGGTGATCCTCCAGCACTAGAAGGAAAAAGCATAACTGAGTATTATGAGGCAATAATGTTTGGTTAAGAGAAAGGTTTGCTTGAAATATTTGGACCGTAGGCACCTATTCACCTTCCTCATTATTTTGGTTGGCAGGATTAGGGCCACCTCAATTCTGAACCTCAAACCTAATTCTATCTTGCACAAGTGTTCTGCTCAGTGGCCAGCAATGGCATTTCTTAGTCGCTTTTCAGGCAATCTGGGCAGAAGCCTTAATTCCTGTTTGTTTCTTCAAGAGGTATATCTCACTGTCTCCCACAAGCCTCAAGTTCTTCACACACAGAGCACACAGTCACAGGGCAAATTGACATCTCTGCCATCCATGCCAGCCCACATGTTTGCAGCTGCAGGAAGGTGAAGAGATGCATGCTTACAGGTGAAGAACAATGTTTGGGTTTGGAGAATAGGATGGCAGTCCAATTGCACTGCAATCTAGCTAAAATGTGCAGCATTGGAGGCCTATTGGTAAGTAATGATCTCTCTCCAAACTCCTTGGAAAACTTTGTGAAACAGCCAAATGATGAAACCATGGAAAAGCAGCCTTGCAGTGTTCATCTAATTTTACAAGCTGTCCTTCCAGAGATAAGAAGGGGTTGCCACAGACTAACATATGCACACTTTACAAGGTGTCATCACACATCTCCTGAAGCCAGAAACGTTCTGCCACACCAATTAACAACTATTTGCATTGCAAAAGGAAGATGGGATGCCTTTCTGGATAAAGGTAGGGGTTGACTGATCTGTGCCCTAATAGTTACATTTTTACAAAGTATGGTACTATTTCTGGGATGTGTGTCAAACTGCGTTTGGGTAGTGTGACGCAACGTGGGTATTCGTCCCTTCTACACAAAGGGGAGACTAGGGTGGTGAGCAGCATATGAGAACGAGAGAAACTTTGCCTAATCACGGATATGAAAGCCAAACATTAAATAATCAGAATTTGGATTTATATGAAGTTAATGCAATGCTTGAGGAATAACGCTCTATGGGAAAGTTCTAAAGAGGAAGCAAATATCATGCGAGAAAGGGAGAAGCCCCCAATTACAGAGCTTTAAAGTCATGCAAAATCCAGGAAGATTAACCCTCATGAATATAAACACTATAAGGTGAAAAACACAAGGGCGAGAAAGTATTCCAAGGAAAGTTGTCACAGTTGTACTTAATAATGTTTTCCTATAGGTTGCTAACTCCCTGCACCAGAGCTCTAATGGGGTACTCAGTTCTCTTCTCTGAAGTAAAACACAATACGATTGATTTGTATGACCTTTTGCAAAAAAACGAAATCAAAACACTGTCTTCAACAATATCTCATCAGACTGCCCCTCTACTGAACCCCCTAACTGGCTGTCAAAATCACAAAGCATAAACCTCAAATCAAACCAGGATCAAAACACAAAATCACTGTGTGTTCATGCACATAAATCAAAGATTTAAGGGAACCACACCCCCTCCCAAGCACAGTCTCCTCCCCAATTATTCTTTCCCACTCCAAATCTTAGCACCAGTTACCCCCGATCTTTTAACACTATACCAGTATAACCAAATCAAATGAAAAGCTACAGTTCTACAATAATTTCTACTATGTTCTACCTCTCACCCCGTACCACGGGAAGAGGTTACAGTCCTCACTAGTGCAAGATCTCCCACTCTTATTTCTAAAGCAGCACTGCCGCTCTCTTCTTTACTGGGGAATGTGTACATTTCACTTACCAAGTTTTCATATTACGTGATATCACTGCTTCTCATTACAGGATCCCTCTTCACTTTTTAATACAAAGAAAAAAGAAAACAAGAGCAATACAAAACACTCCACAGGGTTCACACCATCATTCCCTCAACTTCTCCCTTTATACTCACTTCCCCACTGTAATTCTTGGATCAGGTGCACTGGCTTGCTGTGGTCATCCAAAGTCTCCTGGGTCTGCCTCTTCCGATAATGGCCTACACTCGGCGGGTGGGCCAGGGTCCTGGAGCGATCAGGCAAGCTTTCTGCATAACACCGGCACCTCGTACCTCCTCGTGCATTTGCGCAGTCTTCTGCTCTCTCCAGGAAGGCATTGTGTAACAACGAAGTCTTGGCCAGAGATGACACTGAGACTGGTGTAGGAACAGGAATATTTTTTACTGAGGTTCTAGTCTCGGGTACAAGGCATAGGTATTCATTTAGGGAATGTCAGGTAAGTTACATGGGGATAACATCCACCAGCCTCTCTCAGTCAACCCATCTTCCAACTGACACTCACAGAACGATTCAGAAAAAAACTTTCTCACACACAGCATTCCATGTCAGTCACTCCTAGCATTCCATGAATAGAGTGCAGGGTGCAAAGAAAGGCAAGACACAACACAACACAACACATCTTCCCCCAAGACACACAAGACAACACTCCACAAAGTGAGAGACATAAATACACACACCATCTTACAACACATGTACATCCCTCAACTTCCAAAACAAATCCTTCCAACAATGTATCCACACAAGCCCCATAACCGTTCTCACCTGTTGGGACAAATCTGCACCAGAAAATGTATCTCCCTTTTTCTAACAAGTAAGGGATAGACACCAAACAACTGAACAAAGGATACCACATCCAAACTCTCCAGCAACTTCAGTTTTCCATCCCCAAACCTCATGACTCAGGCAAATTCATGCCGTACAAACAAGTCAGGTGTACCCCTGAGGGCACAGAGAACTGATCTCCCAACACACACCTCCCCAACAAACATGTTGCTTGTCCCCAAAGTGCAGATACCTGGATCCACCTACTCAGGCCACCAATATGTTGGGTTAGTCCCGATCCAAGAATTAAAATTCAGTCCACAAGAGCCACAACTGGATGCACAAGATATGAGAAAAACAAAAATGGTTTTAACTGCCTAGACAGGGAAATATCTAAATAGACATTCAACTGCATTTAAAAACATGGCCGGTTTTATAGTGTTTTACAGAAAGGAAAACAAAACTCATTTTGCAAGTCTTGTACACTTTCCAGGCTTCTGTTTTGCCCACATCATTTGCACTATATGTGTGTCTATACATTTTCTAACTCTATTGGTTAAAACTAACCACCTCTCTAAAACCAGCCTAGCAAATGTTTGACTCATTAGCATTCAGCTCATCTCCGTTTGCATGCATTCTCTTTGGTTAGCTATCTTTTAAACATGTATCAGCAAAACACAGCATGCAATTGGTTGCTTCTCAAGAAGCATGGGTGGGGTGAATGATTATGTATACTTTGACCAATCATTTTGTCAGGGTGAGCATTATGTATGAGCTACTGGAAATCAAATCAATTATACCTGCTTCATGTGTACTGGCTTTTTGCATAGATTCTTCTTTAATACATTGATCCTTATTGGGGTGCTTTGTCCTCCAGAGGGCAGTACTGCATGTTGTTCATATAGCCTCAACGGACATATCTTCCGCTAATTATTGCTTTGCTTGTACTGGCTTTTGACCTTCATTGTATTACATGTTGTCACACTGCTTAGGAACACGATTTATTATATATTCTTTTAATATTTCCATGGGAACTCAACTTGACCAATGTATTTTGACCAAACAGCATGCAGTGTTCTGTCCTTCCAATACTGGGGTCTGCTTTCTCATTGTTTATCTTCTTATGACCTCAATACCTCATCTTGAGCTTGGGAACTGGTTTGCCTCCCTTAGTTTTAGCCACTCACAGTGCTGCATTTATCTGTGTGCCTTGGAATGTTACAACTGAGATTTGCATACTTTCTTGCAGAGGCCTTGGTTAATATGTTCTGCTGCGGGGGTGAGGTTTTTCATCCTTATGTGGTGAATGACAGGATTTTAAGACCTACATGTACTATGTATTCAGCTTAATGTGAGAGAATGCTGTCATTTATTTCTACTGTTAATACGCGTATATTCCCCTAATCAATGTTAAATGCATTTGTTTTCACTATTGTAAGGGATTAAGTTCAGCTACCAGGTGAATCCACTATGGTTCACTTAAGCATGACTACTCATTTTTCTTAGGCCTTCATAAGGAAATCCGTGTTGGGTGTGTGTGTGTGTGTTTGCAACTATTGGCTTCTATGCTGTTTGTTCAGTGTTACAGGGATTTTCACAGTTTTTATTTCTGTGCACGTTTTGGGCGCTGGATGTATTTTCCATTGCAATTACAGTTCCCCCATATTCTTGAGCTCCCTACCAGATACCTAACTATAATGTAGTAGACACTGGCTGAGTTGTGAGTTATGGACAGACTCAGTCATCACACCTTAATCAATAAAGAAATAATACATATGTTATTCCATAGCAGTAGTCTAATCTCCAATGACCACCGTGCAAACCAAACATGCCTAATTAGGAGTGGGTTGAACCCCACTGATGTCAGTCACTGTTAGCATGACACATAAACCACAATCCCATAAGCCGATTGATTCTAATGTTCACCTGGGAGGGACATACGGGACACACCTACCATCAAGTTAGGTGTGGCCTGGGTGGGGAGTAGAGCAATCACTCTACTCCAGAAGCCCTGTCACTCTACCTGCCCTCAGACCATAGCAGACCAGGATATTAACACTAACCTGCTTAACAACTAGATACAATTGTGAACACTAGCCTGTGTCGCATCAGATAGAATTGTGACTGTTAGCAAGTACCACATTTAGATAGAATTGTGAACACTTGCCTGTGTCACATCTAAATAGAATTGTGAATGTTAGCAAGTGCTGCACTTAGAACCATTAATGTTAGCAAGTGCCACACTTAGATAGAATTGTGAATGTTAGCAAGTACCTCATTAAGATAGAATTGTGAACATTAGCCTGCGTCACATCTAGATAGGATTGTAAATGTTAGCAAGTGCCACACTTATATAGAATTGCGAATGTTAGCAACTGCCACACTTAGATAGAATTGTGAATGTTAGTAAGTGCCACACTTAGAATTGTGAACATTAGCCTGTGTCACATCTAAACGTGATTCCGAATATTGGCCAGTGCCACACTTAGATAGAATTGTGAATGTTAGCAAGTGACACACTTGGAATTGTGAACATTTCATGCGTCACATCAACACAGGATTATGAATGTCGGCCAGTGCCACATCTAGATAGAAAAGCGGATATTAGCAAGTGCCACACCTAGATAGAATTGTGAATGTTAGCAAGTGCCACAGTTAGATAGAATTGTGAACATTAGCCTGTGTCACATCTGGAGAGGATTATCAATGTCGGCCAGTGCCACATCTAGATAGAATAGTGGATATTAGCCATTGCCACATCTAGACTGCTTTGGGAATATTATCAATGCCACATTTAGATACAATTGTGAATCCTGCCGTGTGTCATAAATAGACAGGATGGTGAACATTAGCCAGTGCCAGATCTAAATAGACATGCAGAGATATTCATGTACCACATCTAGAAAAAATGTGGAAATTTAGCACATATCACTTCTCGATTGCAAGGCCAATAACCAACCAACTAACAATGTCACCTCTCTGCATACACCTCTCAAACTCTAACCAAACAAAACCACAACCCTAAAGCACAACAAACTGCACAAACTTCACTACACCGCAACAACAAAATAAACTGCACATAGCTTTGCACAACAGCACAAGACGGCTACCGACCGGAAAGCACCTCCAAGCTCAGCGAATGGTCAGTGGTCGAAGTGTACGAAAAGAAGTAGTGGAACTATGTTCCCTGCTGGCCTGCACCCACTCCCCACAAACCCCATCACCCCTCCCACACACAATACACCCCCCCAAACACTTGCACCTGCTTTTTAAGGGAACGTTCAGTGCAGTGCACTGAAAGTGCAAGTTTCAACTTCTTCCTACACTTTTATTTTAAAACAAAACCATTCCGGAACAGTTTATTTTAAAAATAAAAGCATAGGAGCTGTAAACGGCAATTTAAAAATGTAGAGAAGCACCACTCCAAACCGCTCCCACTCACTTCGACCACTGCGAACGGTGTTAACAGAACTGAAGCTGCCAACAGCACATCACTGCTCTCTTGAACTTATCCTGCTCGCTCCCACTAACTCACCCCCACCCCCTTTCCTTTTCAGATCCACCAGAGCGCCAGGGGACCACTCCGGTGGTGATAGTGCATGGTACAAATATCCTTTAACATTAACATTAACATACACTGCAGGACTATAAATAGTCCGTTAGGCCCCAGTAAGTCAAAAGCATAGACTGTATAGACTGTATGGACTATAAATAGCCCTTTAGGTCTCAGTTGGTAAAAAGCCATGATTGAGTCTTCTTACTGCACACTTTTGTTGTATCATTTTAGCAAACAGGTTGTACTAAGTAATGGATGTCCACCTTACTATGTTTATATGTAAAGGTTAAGGAATGTATTGGATGAGGCAAATCCACATTTTACCAGCTGCTGTTTACCAAGAAATAATTACCACTAAACCCAAGAAAGTAATTGAATGGGAAATAGAGTTGGCAAAGACATCCTTGACTTAAGGGTGATTGTTCTTCGCATAAGGACCCTCCCTCTGCTGGACTCTGATACTTCATGCAACGTGGGTCTCCCTCATTTGGGTTCACAACAGCCTTCTTTTCACAATTATCAAATCTTTAGATAACCATTCACTGTGGACAACCCTCAGCCGGGTTCACTCTTTGTCGACACAATGTTCCTGGGTGTGTTACTCATCACCCCAGTTCGCAAGCATCCCTCAGCCGGGTTCACTAGTGCCACATATACAGTTCACATGGTTTTCTCACACTGGGGAATTTACTCTTATTAGTTTTCCCCTTGGCATCCCTTCATCGGGTTCACATAGCCTTACTATCAAAGTTCATGAATTTCTAATACAGTTCATGATTTGCTCATCTCATTAGAAAGTGAGGTTCCCTTCCCATAGTTTTCTCTTGGCATCCCTCAGGGGTTCACACTTGCCACAGTTCATAAGACTGTTTCTTTAGACCCCTTAAATTCTTCCCTTTTCCTAAAGTCATATTCACAGTTCATTCAGTTTGGCATCCCTCTGTCAGGTTCACGTTTGCCAGTTTCATAGTTCAA
Organism: Ambystoma mexicanum; assembly: GCF_040938575.1. Lineage (NCBI taxonomy): Eukaryota > Metazoa > Chordata > Amphibia > Caudata > Ambystomatidae > Ambystoma > Ambystoma mexicanum. The sequence goes on along the minus strand of NC_090924.1, from coordinate 669,349,278 downwards.
TCACCTTTTTCCAATATGTCAAAGACTTAAAAGTGTACGAGGGGTTTTGCTTGACCTTCGTAGCACCACTTTGACACTTCTTTCTGCCTCTCTTAAGTCATCTTGGCTTTTGTAGCAACAAAACAAAAACACAACCCAAAAAAAGCTTCAGTTAGAGTCCTTCGAATGAGCGCCCCGCGACGCCTGACCACTCTGCTTCTGTGTCTTTTACTGGGGTTTCTTGAAAGTTCATTTACACAAGTTCTTTGTTCAACAAGGTCACTGCCTGCAACCTGGGGCCCAGCACAGTTTGGTTTTACTATTTACACTCACCGGCTGTGCTGAACTGTTAGAGTTTTCTTGTCTTGGGAGTCAAGGACGGCATCACAGCAGCAAGCACTTCCTCCCACTTTGGCTATCAGCACGGAGGAGCGCTGTGTGCCGTTGACACCTGTAACACCAAACTTCAGATGGACTCCCGGTCTTATGATTTCCCTCTCGGAGGCTTCGCGGGTCTGAGTTGAAAAGGGAAAGGGCAGTTTTCCCTTCGTCGTTCCTCCTGGTCTCACCACCATTCTCCTCCTCCTGAACTGCTGGTCTGGTGTAGCTGTTTCTGTGTGCGTTCGGCCTCGCTAGTATTGCGCTCTCATGCTCCGCCTTTTATCCCTGTGGGGAAGGGAAAGGGCAGTCAGGTGTGTGTAGTTATTGTCAATACAATGAGAGTTGCGTGGGTTACTGGATTCTGTCTCCCCCCAATACTTTCTAGCACATCATGAGCAGAATCAACTTCATTAAAATAGTTAAACCTATATCTTGCGTCCTTAACTCTAGCTTAATGTCCCTAAACAGGAAAGGAATCTGTTCCTGGTTTTACCCAGGAAACAGCCAAGGGGGCACTCGCCCTATCCTGGCTCACTACTTTCCTGCAAAAAAACTAAAAGGAGGTGCACGCCCTTGGGAGTCAACCAATTTCTTTAATTATGTTGCTAACCCTCGGTGTGACTTATACATAAAAATCACAGCACTCGTTGGTTCAAAAAGATATACTTGGTCCAATACTTGCTGTGTGTTAAAAACACAATGGATCATTTTTTGCCAAGCTCATCTATTGCTTCTTTATTAGTCAGGTGGATCAGGATATCACCCTGAGCCTAAAATCGTCAACTGGTTTCAGCGGAGACAATTGGTTTGCCGCTTACTTCAGGACTATAGAGATAATTGTCAAACTCTATACATTCACAAATGGACAGTAATAACAATTTTCTGTCTTTAAATTTCTTTCTCTGGATCCGGCATATTCCACTTTTAGATGGGACATCTCATCTGAGTGTCAGCTCCCTGCAAGGGAAATGTAAACATCAGGGGCCTTGAAGTATACAACTATTCTATTTTCTGAGCTTTTCTTAAACGTATGGTTTCTTACAACTGTCTGTCGTTTGGGGTAGTGAGCAATCAGTTCGAATTGTTCTATTCCTCTCAGGAGTTTTGTGGTCTCTATTGGGTAAATAAAAAAACTCCTGATATACCAGTAGAACAATCACTGGTAGTTAATTTATCTGACACTATACTGAGCAATGACCAACTGGAAGTTCTACAAAAAGGACTATCATTTGTCCCTACAAATAAACATGATCCCTTTGAATTACGTATCGAGGTGACACAATTGATGAGGAAGATACGCCTAAAACAATTCTTCATGGACAATGCGTCTCCACCTAACCAGGGAGTCACTAATCTCCATAATAAATCACAGTACAATCCCCCACCACACTCCATTACACCAGAATCTATCACCTTCAAAAAAGCTATATTGAAAAAGATTACAGAGATTGAGAAGGAGGAGAGTCACCCATACTTCAACAACCAAGAAAAAGGAGCAACAAGCTTTGAAGGTATTACAGAATAATGGACAGATTATAATTAAGCCCGCAGATAAAGGGGGAGCCATTATCCTGATGGACAAGAAGGACTATCAAGCAATGGTTAATATTCTAGTTACTGATAGAACTAAATACAGACAACTAGGAAGTGACCCCACGGAACTATTAAGGAGAATGATTGATCCAATTATTGAAGAAGGTCTAGCAGAAGGGTACATCAGTCAAAAAGAGGCAGACTTCCTCTCACCAAAACATCCGAAATGCCTGGCGTTTTACGCCCTACCTAAAATTCATAAAAACACAACACCAATCCCAGGACACCCAATTGTGTTTGGGATCGGCTCCATATTGGAACCCCTGTCTCAATTTGCCGATTTCTTTCTTAAAGATGAGGTGATGCACATGAAATCCTATACGAAAGACACCACTGCTGTCCTCAACTATCTAGAAACCCTGGTACTACCTGATAACGATATTCATATCATAACTATGGACATAGAGTCTCTATATTCGAAGATACCACAAGGCGAGACACTGAAAATCATAGAACAGGTATTACATGCTAAGAGACCAGAAATACAGATACCAATTGTCTTCATTATGCAACTGGTAGAGTTTGCCTTGACAAAGAACTATTTCTTGCTGGACAATGGATTTTTTGAACAAATCTCTGGGACAGCTATGGGGGCTACATTTGCTCCATGCAGAGCAAATCTATATGTAGCCGAATTCGAGGAGAAAGTCATTTACCATCAAACTAACCCTTTTTTGAAAAACATCTTGAGCTGGAGACGCTATATTGATGACGTCTTGATGCTCTTTGAAGGCAATGAAGCTACTTTGAAAGAGTTTATAGAATGGCTGAATATACAGAACCCATATTTAAAATTCACGTCCGAATCCAGCAAAGAGACAGCAACCTTTTTGGACCTAAAATTGGTAAGAAGAGGAGCAAGAATTGAAACGACATTGTACCAGAAACCTACGGATCGCAACTCATTACTGGAATTCGGTAGTTTCCATCAGAGATCCTTAAAAGAAAACTTACCTTTTGGACAGTTTTTATGCTTCCGGCGCAACTGCTCAACAAGAACGGAGTATGATGCACAAGCAGAGATGTTGGCTAAAAAATTGCAAGAAAGAATCTACCCCCGCAAGATAATAAGAAATGCCAAGAAAAGGGCACGTAACATCCCAAGAGCAACAACATTGGAACAGCATCCAAAGAAAAAAAGAAATGATAATCTATCACAGCGGTTGTTAGCCACTCTCCCATCATTAATCGAGTAAAGAAAGAAGTTAAAAAACTCTGGCCCATCCTGATTGTGGGGGAAATAACATTGGACCCTCCAATCTTTGCCATCAAGAGAAGGCGGAACATTAGAGGCATTTTGGTACACACATATAAGTAAGAAAATGAAAACCAACTAACGATATGGAACACTACATAACCGACAGGACACACACCATGCTGAACCTGCGCAGCTTGCCCCTTCACAGATCGATCCACAACAGTGGATATCGGCTGGAATACACCTTGGCAACAAAGGACACTGACAAACTGCAATACTGCCAATGTGGTGTACCTCATCAAATGCCCCTGCAACAAGATCTACATCAGAATGACAACCCGAAAAATCAAAACAAGAATAGGGGAACATCGATCTAACATCAGAACAAAAAGAACTAATGCGCCACTAGTGGAACATTATTTATTGCATAATCACTCTGAAAATTACATACATTGGACTATCCTTGAGAAAGTCAAAACCTCCCAGAGGGGTGGAGATCTAGCAGGCATGCTATTAAAACGAGAACAACTTTGGATTTTCAGATTAAAAAGCCACATCACTGTCCTTAATGAAGGCATATGCTGGCAAACACTAGGAGTACAGAAATGAGCCCTTTAGGAAATCGGTACACAAGAATGAATGAACAAAGTACATACGTCCTCTATCCATACAAGCAGCAACCCTGGAATTTGTGACCAACTCCAAGAGGCTCACAACACTCAAATGGTCCTCCATATAGAGCCAAATGATGTGCACTCTGTTCTAATAAATATGGCATGTAATTCCTGTAAATATTCAACTCTGTGACCAAATAGTGAAGTAACTACCAATAAGAAGAGGCACCTGATACACCTGACATCGTCAAATCAAATAGGGATATGTACTTCACCTACATACCAGGGAATAAGATGGGGCAAACTGTGGCCACTGCTAATTACTAACCACAGTTAGGGATCAATATCCCTCTCAAGATGGAATTATATGTGTCCCTCACTCACGTGACTTAACATATTGTGACCATCCCATTATGCTTAAAATATACGTAGAGCCCAGCAGGTGGAACTAGATGACTCATGCTTTGTTATAATCATTATAAATAATCAAATATTGTGACCAAACATCGATTTGTAATAAGAATAGGCAAGTGGCTAGGTATCCCTTTGTCATTTAGGTACATACATTTGAATTTTACACCAGGGAATATGATACCAATACTGTGCTATCTTTGTTACAAAAATAAATGAATAAAGCGAGTTAACACCAAAACAAAGAAAGGACTAGCAGCCACGATTAAGGGGATAAATAACCCTTCCCAATATGGCGGCAGTGTTTAGAATTGCTGAACGGAATCGGCCCGGAGTGAAGCATGAAACTTGAGGTAAGAGAGCAATTACCTCTATCAAAGAAAATCCGGGCACACAGCCCGTTTTACTGCTATAACACACGGTATACACATAAGGGCGACATCAGCACATACATTGGGTATCGTGCAACACACGTGCCGTGTTTCCCAGCTAGATGTAAACAATGGGCGCCCAGTTCGGGAAACGCCGCAGGACACAGATTGAACTAAAAAAGAGCGAGATGACATCCTCTCAATGTTCTTTACCCTATGCATTAAGAATGATAATAGGGGGCATTCACGTGACGCCATGCTATGTCACAACATGCGGCGCTCCATATGCTGATAGGGAACAATGCCTCGACCATCTGTAGCATTGTATTAATTACCAAGGGACACTATAATGCACGTGGCACGGGACTGTAAGTGATAATGCAGACTCTGTTTTCCATTACAACTGGCAGCATACAATCTTGAGAGTTGCCTTAGCAATCTCTTTCTATAAACTAGAATTAACCTAATATTTGGCAAGTAGAGTATTCGCTTCATTGAGATGTAACATTGGAGCAGCACAAAAAATACCTACCCTCAACATCATCTTTTTATGTTTCGTAGGAATGACAGCTCCACTACATATAAGAAGAATGAATGATAGACAAGATCTGAAGGGATTACCGTACACTGACAAAACTAAGTGACGGTAAGTGAGACAATGATAAAAAAAACTCAGTAGACACTGTACTCAGATAGATAGAACTGACCAGGAGTTTTTTATTTACCCAATAGAGACCACAAAACTCCTGAGAGGAATAGAACAACTCAAACTGATGGCTCACTACCCCAGACGACAGACAGTGGTAAGAAACCATACGTTTTAGTAAAGCTCAGAAAATAGAATAGTCATATACTTCAAGGCCCCTGATGTGTATATTTCCCTTGCAGGGAGCTGATACTCAGATGAGATGTCCCATCTAAAAGTGGAATATGCCGGATCCAGAGAAAGACATTTAAAGACAGAAAATTGTTATTACTGTCCATTTGTGAATGTATATAGTTTGACAATTATCTCTATAGTCCTGAAGAAAGTGGCAAACCAATTGTCCTCGCTGAAACCGGTTGATGATTTTAGGCTCATGGTGATATCCTGATCCACCTGACTCATAAAGAAGCAATATATGAGCTTGGCAAAAAATTATCCTTTGTGTTTTTAACACACAGCAAGTATTGGACCAAGTATATCTTTTTGGACCAACGAGTGCTGTGATTTTTATGTATAAGTCACACCGAGGGTTAGCAACATAATTAAAGAAATTGGTTGACTCCCAAGGGCGTGCACCTCCTTTTAGTTTTTTTGCAGGAAAGTAGTGAGCCAGGATAGGGCGAGTGCCCCCTTGGCTGTTTCCTGGCTAAAACCAGGAACAGTTTCCTTTCCTGTTTAGGGACATTAAGCTAGAGTTAAGGACGCAAGATATAGGTTTAACTATTTTAATGAAGGTGTGTAGTTATTGGTAACTGCCTGACTCCGCCTCGCCCTTGGGTTGGGACATGTCAGTTAAACCGTTTTGGTTTTAGTCCATTGTTTGTCACAGTGTAAGAAAGTGTTTGTTTTGGAAAAGGAGGGGTTTAGAGTTTCTAGATATCCTGTGGGGTAGGATGGGGAAACAATGTCATAAGGAAGGGAGTAGTTGGTGAACTCAGAAAGGTGAGATTTATAGGTTTTGTGAAATTAATAGGTGCGATTGTGGGAATAGTAGTGTTTTATCAAAGTATATTGGGAGTTTGGGAAAGAATAATCAGAGGGACTTGGAGAAGAATGAATGAGAGTTTTCAGGTAGGAAACAGGGAAACAGGGATTCTGGGAGATATGGTTTTCGAGTGCAACAGGGTCTCCAATGGATTTACAAGATGCAGAGGGAATGTTAGTTTCTGGTAAAGGAGGTTCATTGGGTGGAAGAGAGGTTGAGTTAGTTCAGCCTATAACCCCTACCCAGGTGATAGTCCCTCGTCCACCCCCAGGGATGGGATCTGAGAGCCCCAGCCCTTCCCATGCCACCTGAATAAGGGATTGTCGAGGTTTGCTTGGGAGAATACCCTCAGGTTTCTCACAGGCCCCATTCATGGAGACCTAGGGATTTGAAGGATTTACCACTCATGGAATATTTTTCATTTTAGGATGTCAAATGGAGGAAATACTTTCAGTCAAGTGCTGGAGGTGTTTTTCTCTGAATCATCTCAAGTCAGAAAGTGGTGCTGCTGTAAGGCTGCATTAAAGTGGCAGCAATATATTTACTTTGACTTTACGAACACTTTTTACAGCACCACCAAACTCTTAATGCCTAAGCCTATGCCTGTTGCAGGGATTTGTACCCTGGGTTGTCCAGATGTTTTGAAATAAAAACTAAGTTAATTTAAGTTGTGTGCATATGCACTTGCCCAGCTCCCCTCTGACCCACAAACGAGCATCTACACCACACACAGGGAACGACCACCTTCTCATGTATTCATAATGCACAAGCCACAGCTGCTAATTGCCAATTGTTTTCTTTGTCAAGAAAGTTAATTATACTATCCAGTTTTTCCATCTCGGTCTAGCCTTTACATACCAATTTAATGTGCTCTGTAAGGATTTGGCGTAGGCCCAATTCATGCTCAGGGTCTTCTACCTTTGCAGCACTAACATTCCCTAATAAGGGGAGAGCAGCATAGAAAAATCATATTCTCCGCATACAAAGGAATGTGGAAATATTCCTGTCCCTAAATATACATAGCATTAGGGTAATATATATTCAGAAATCTATAATTCATTCCAGGCCATCTGCATACTTTCCAGGTTTTTATAGTTTGATTGGGCATAGATGTTATTGAATGCTATGATAACTCAGATCTCTCCCGTAAAACAAGTTACATGCTTGCACTTGAATAACCCCACCCCACAATATTAGGGGGAAGAGATGTTGCAGATAAACTTGTTTGAGCTGCAAATGTTTATTTATTTATTTTTTACATTTGTAAAGCGCTCTAAGACCGAGGGCATGAAGGCGCTAGTTGCATTACAAGTTGCAGAGAGTGAGACATCATTTAACACAATAGACAGAGACGGTAAACAGTCTGTGGTCGACGTTTAGGTGATTTCTAGGTGAAGAGACAAATACTCGTGTGTATGCAGCTTTATGACATTTCTTGGCTTTTCTTAACCTGCCCCACAAACTCAAGCAGAGGCTTTAAATATGTGTGTGTATGCCAACACTTTGAACGTACTAAAATATCCCAGTGAGCGTTTTATTGTTACAATCTCCACAGAAGCCTATTTCACTTTTTACTGAGCCGCGTCAACCAGTATGGTTGGAGGTCAGCATATCAGGTCTGGTGGGGGGAGGCAATCAGCGAGGGATGGGTGGGCACTAGATAACATTCCTTTCAAGTTAGGTGCACACGCGCCTCTATGAAAATCCAAGTAAAATGTTTCAGCAATACAGTGAAAGAAACCTGCTGTTTGCAATGAAGGACAGCGGCCTCTAGAAAGAGTCTGAGGGGCTCAGTCGTAATGTGTATGCAAGGTGCAAAAGCCGTGGGTAAGGCTTTAACGCCGCAACTCATTTTCAATCATTTGTGTGGTGGAGAGGAGGGGTGCAACTTGCTTTCCATAACTCCCTTCCCCTCTGCCATACAAATGCTCCAGCATCAGCGCCGGCAAGGATTTTAATGCAGGCAAAAATGCTGAAGATCCCTATGAGGTCTGCCTTCTTTATGTAGCAGTATAAAGCAGGCGGAACCCTTAGGCATCCAATGTACACGTTAGCTTGCCCTGGGTGTACAATTACAGTTAAACCCTCCCTGACATGCTCGCATGTTGGACAAGGATCAGTTGTATTTGTGAATGCTGCTTACCATGCGCGCATGTTATGAAGAATTCACAACTGAAATTAAACCCTCCCCGAAAGGCAAGCATGTTGGGCAGGGTACATGCTTGTATGCCACTTTTTTGCCCTTTACATTTGCACCACCAAGTGCAAATGACAAACTTTTGGCGGCAGGGAGCGGTTTACGTTGCTGTGCAAACGTAACGGTTCTCTGTTGCCAAAAAGCTAATTTGTAGAAATTGAACCCCTAAGAAATAGCACCTTGTTTTTCTTTTCTATGAAAGGCTGCTAAATTGTTTCAATATATTTGTGCATTCTGTGTTTAGAGGTTCCAGCATTCCCTACATCATGCTTTGCTCTTCTCAGTGATTTGCAGAAGGAGGACCCCTAGTTACAGGAAATGTTACTGCATCACTATAGATCTGAGCATTTCAGCTGCTAATCTACTTTTAAGGCACAACCTGGGGACCTTCATTGAGGATCTTATTTCTTTAGGCTGGGTTGAGGAAGGGTTGTCAAAATATCTATAGGTCAGGCTGTGTGGCAAGTCATCTAATTTCCAAGGACAGTGTTATAAGCATGGTCCTGGATCAGATCTGGACACAGGCATATTTTAATCCCTATTGGTAAAGTTTTGGAGTAAAATTATTTTTCATGCAGCAAGATTGTACCTGGCCAATGGGGATACCTTTTAGATGAGTGGAAATACATTTTACATCTAGAACAGATTTTTTTTTGTTGTTTTGCTATGCATACTTCTATTTCTCCATGGTTTCCTAATTTGTGTTGGACATATTGTATTCCATGTTTCTACCTGTTGGGATTATTTGCATCTTTTTAAAGAATAAACGTCAAGGGTTGTGCTTTTCAATAAGTTTTACTCCTCTCTCATTAGGACAATGTAGTGGTGTAGCAATTCTGATGCCTTATTCTCCCGACACATTCTTGTGTCACATGCATTTCTATTAGAATGTTTTCTGGCACATCTATTGGTTGCCTTCATTCCGTGTACATAACGTATCATCACGTAATTTTCTGCAAGTCATACTGAGATAAGAAAATGAATATTTGTTATCTGTACATCATTTTCTCATGTTTTGCATTGCCTCTGAGCGGAATTTGCCACTTGACACATACATAACTATTACTGCACACAATGTTTATAATGAGCATTCACTGCTCACTTTTGATAGAATGCTGTATGTTTATCTACAGAAAAGTAGTTTTCATGGTAATGTACCAGATGTTGAAATCTTAAATTGGTTTATGAGAAATCTAAGAACCAACTATAAAACATGTCTTTTATAGCCAATATAGTTGGAAACAATGCTGTAAGGCGCACCTTTTTATACTTCCACTCTCGCTTTAGTAGGGATAGCTAACTAATTGGTTGCATAAATAAAAAATTATGTACGCCCGAAAGCATAGAGGGTCTGCACTTAAAGAAAAATAATTAGAGGGAACATTGAATCCCAGGAACCCTTGCCATTGACTACACTGCTTTTGAGTTGTAGTTCAAAACAGCTGTAGAGCCAAAGGCTGAAGACCCAAACCTATCATAATACAGGTGGAGTAGCCAACGTCTAGTAATAGAAACAAAATACTAGATTGTCTGGGTTCTCCATAGAACCCAATGAAATTACCAATGTGTAATGTAGGATGAAAAGCTGGTATGGGAACACAAAGTGATTGAATCCCCTCTATGATACAGTTGGCTCCAATCAGGCACCATTTCTCTCACGGAAGAGACTCATTACAAGTTGGACGGTGCAAGGTAAAATGCAGCAGTGTTACCGTATACTGCCTCATTACCGCTCCGGCCAAATATGAGTTTGGCCTATAGTTGGTGGATTCACCTCTAGCTATTAGCTGGAGGTAAATCCGCCAGCTTAATGTCAAATTTTGGCAGAATGACTGCAGCAGTAATTCAGCTGAAAATCCCCCAGAGAATCCTACGGGTTTAAAAATAATTTGACTTACACCGCTACTTGTAATCTGGCGGTAATCTGGCAGTAATGCCACCAGACCAAGTGGTGGTAACGGTAATACCTGCTTGGTAGTATCTGGGCCAATTTACCACCCATACACAATCAAACTTGCAATGACCCCTCTTAAATTATGCCTAATTTTAGGCTTCATTTTAGGCATACGTCAGAAAACAAGATCATCAAAATCAACTATGGACCAAATAGTTAAAACTAGTTAGGAAACATATGAATAATGTTGGAATGATGTGCACAGATAGGTTTATGGTAGTTTTTATTGAATAAAGACAATTGTAAAAATGAATCAATGATAGTAACAGCTATGTAATGTGTCTGTTGAGACATGAAGTGTTAAAGAGTTGTATGGCATGTTGATATTGGGATAAATGTGCATGAATGTTAATTAGCTAGAACATTTTGTGTTGCTATTGAATTTTCGTTGGTGTTTATTTCTGGATAAAGTATACCTCACTTTTATTTTTAATTGTGGTTTCTACCTCAATAATACATTAGTATACATCTATGTGAGGTATGTTTTCAAGTGAGGACCTAGAAGATGTCCTGGACATAGGATGGCCCACCACTCAGATTGCGGTGCAGCACTGAAAAGGAAACGGGCCTGGTGCTCCAAGGTAAGGGAAGATCGGCCTACAACAGGAACATGGTGGCCTTTCCAACACATATTCAGGGTCTCAAATCCCCACTAAAGGATCACTTCTTACCACCCAAAAAACACTTTGAAGTGACTGTAAATCAGAGTGTCCACTATACACATGCCCTAAATAAACGATTCAATAGATGCATGCAGCTGGGTGGTCACCCCATTTCTATCAAACACTCCTTGGGTGTAACTCAGAAGATATATGTGCATTCTGCACAGTCCTTTCATGCTTGATAAGACTTTCAGGAGCTTTAGGAGGTGGAGGGTGCAACTCTGTGGAACAGTCAAAGGAGAACAACACTCTTGATGGCGGACAGTTTCAAATATTGAGGCTAGTGAGGTTAACCCGCTCTGCATCACCCTCCCTAGGGGTTGAGGCAAGTGGGACCTCACCAGGAGAGGCTCTCCTTTAGGGACAAGCACTTCCGTTTCCATGAGGAACTCCCTCAGGCCCTGTAAGTGATGGTTTATATGGACTTGTATAATACACCGGAGTGTTATCAGTTCCATGAAGATGAAGTGAACCAATATCATCATCAACCCGACACTGAGGATATCCCTTTAAATCAGACTCTCCAATGGAATGTGCAGAGGAGGCTCATAAAGGATGATATGCCAGAGAACCAGCGAGAGAGGGCAGAGAGCTGAGAGAGACCCAAATGTCAAGAGACACAAGGGAAGCCCCTGTACCTAAGAGAATGAAAGAAGGTGGGGCTGTCATAGAACAAGGAGCCTGCATAATCAAGAGCAGCTCTGATGCAGAGCGAGAAATGCTGGGAGACTGGCATGTCAGATCAAAGGAAATTCTCAAGTTTGGTGGAAGAGAATGTTCAGAGGTGGTATGACTACGAAGCAGTCTTAGTGGTCAGTCCGCCTGTATAACAACACACCGACACAACCAGCGACAGAAATCATTCCCAATCTGGGGCACAGCACCTGTGACATTTAGAAGCTGAGAGCGAGGCACAGAAGAAATAGATGATACAGAGAGTAAGCCAAGGAGCTACAAAGCAGACGAAAGAGATCCCAACGTCCACCAGGTAACGGCACCTGTGTCCCTGAACACAGAAGTTAATGTGAGGATTAGGAATATCAGAAGGGCCAGAGGGAATCAATATAAAGCAAACTAAACTTGTCCCAGTATTCATGTGAGAGGAATTGGAATTGAAGTAAGAAACCAGAACTGTGTTAATGAAATAGAAGGAGACACAAAGGTTAGTAGGGAAGTAGGGAAGAAAAGTTGGAAACTTCTCATGTTGGGAAAAGACAACCCATATCCTGACAGTAAAAAGGAGAATATAAGAGGAAAAGACACTTGGGGAATAGTCTTCTAACAGCAAGAAGATAAACCTCAAAAATGAGACAGTGCTCTGGGAAAGGGTGAATTGTCGTTTGAAATTGAGTAATCAAAGTATACGAGAGGAGAGCAAGCAACTAGGGCATCCATAAACCTCATTTCAAGTTGTTTCTGGAGTGACAAACTATGGGTTTGCCTGCCGGAGCCACTGTACCAGTCAGGTCTAACCCTGCCGGGCACAGCGGTCAAAGCATGCAAAGCCATCACCGAAGCACTGGCACCGTTAACAACGCTGCCGGTGCTTCTGTGTCCCCACTCCCATAGAGTCCTATGGGACTCAATTGGAATGGGGATTAACAAAATTGCCAGTGCTTGACTTCCCGGCCGCATGACTTGGTATAGCCCAGTAACACTGGGAAGTCAGGCACCGGTAATTTATTACAGGTCCAGCGGCAACCTGCCGGTAACACCAGCACGGTTAGCGCCAGACCCGTAATGAGGCCCAATATGTGTTTGGTCTACTGAGTGGAACAGAAGAATTAAAATGGACTCCTGTGAAGAACATAGTGAACAGGAGATGGGAGTCATTCTCCTGGTATTAGCTAGTTATATTAGTGGTAGGGTCAGATAGGTTAGATTTGGAGAGTGGACGGACTTGTTTTGGACATTTTCACTGCCTGACGAGCACCTTAGTTAATAAAATACGTAGCAACACACCGTAGTCATACGGAAACATAGAACTTATTTACTTAAAATAAACCTCACAGTAAAAATGTCTTTACCAAGTCCATGTCCTTCTTCTGATCCACCACATATGGTTCTAACAAACCCAACCCACCATTACATGGGATGCCATTTTCTCACAGAACAGGGTACTTTTAGGTGTTTTAACAACCAATGCCATTTTATTAAATTAAGAATGTCGACCAAACACCTCACTTGTCATACTCTAACAGGGACTTCCCTGCTTAAATAGACTAAGGGAAATATTCTATCATAACATTTCTGGCCCTATCACTTGTACATAAACAAAACGTATGTGGCAGTTCATAATGTCAGTATTTATATTCACAGTACTTTCAAAATCTCTGATGGTAACCTCAGCGAGTTCCCCTTCCCCAGGTTTTAAGTCAAAGTCAATTCTGTGGATGAACACAAAATAGCAAGGAAATCTGAGGTTAAAACAGAGTTCCAACACAGTTCTTGACACAGTTAGGATGTTGAGGATAAAACTACCAATATGCCACAGTTCACCATAGAAAAGATATCTTTCTCCAGGAAACGTAGGTCGTTTCGTTTAAAGTTCTTTGAACAGCACCAAAGGAATTCTTGGTCAGGATGTTCTCTGTTGAAACGTAAAGAATTTACAAAATACAAATAGGTATAAATAGGCTTTTCTTCACAGCGCTTCTTTCTCAAAACCCATAAACGAAAAACAACGTTTCTGGTTCAGAAATGCCACAATGTTTCTTTGTTAGCACAATGCTTCCTTCTCAGCACCATGAAACAAAGAAACTTTGCAGTATATTCAGCTTCTACTGGGATGGCCCACATCCAGTTTTGCTTCCACTTCTGCCTGGACTCCTGCCATACATCACTCCTACAATGATACACCATGTAATTCCACAGTGCTTCAATTGTACTGCTGATGAAGTCTCAGTCCCACTGATACTTCTAAAATGTACCACTTCTTCAAGTATAAACAGCTTTAAACAACGTTTTACAGTTCTGCAGCAAAGACACGATTTATATCAATGCCCTTTTAAATCTGTCAGACAGGCAATGTCTCTTTCTCTTCTTAACCCCAACTTTCTTCTAGGGCTGTTCTATAATCACTCTTGGCTTTTGTCAAGCCACCACCCAATTATTTTCAATTCGAAAACCTATATTGGCTTCAGCAATATGAATTCATGACTAACTGTTTGTTCTTATACATTATTCATTCATTTACAAGCTCTACCTTCAGAGTTATTACATTAGCCCCTTTTCTGCTAGTAGCAACAGTTATTTTCACAGAAACAGATATGCCAACGTTTGAATACGAACATGGAGCTACAGCAATAGATGGTAGCAGTGGGAGAGTGGGGCAATGCTTCCATTCAGGTTCCTCTCTCAGCTCCAAGTTCCTTTCTAACTGACCTCCATCGAACCTCGTGGTCCCCTTCATTCTCGCCTACCTATTCACATTCCATGAGGCCTACTACTGCATACACACAACATAGACTCACAGATACCACAGAAACCTTTTCTTTGACCTCTTTTGTCTGAGGGCAATGCTTGTTCACTTCTGGGCTTAAGGTAATACTTGTTTATTCTCTTTGATTCACTATAGTGAGGTTTAACACTTGGTCTCACAAGATACATGGTTATTATGGCTTTGCTTAGGCTCTGTCTTTGTGTTAGAATCACTTTTATGTACACGCAACGACTATTAAAGTTGTAAAGGTTTTTCTGCAATTTCTAATGTTCGTAGATCTTCTTCCACAGTGTATTCCTTTATACGCGAGTGCTACAAATGTTATGCTCCATTTTCTGACACACTCCCGTCAGCTTTAGCCAGTTTCACTCCTTTGTGAGTGAAAAGCAACTGGTTACAGTTCACCGCCTGTGACGCCTTAAGGCTTGGGAACACAGGGAAACACTCACTGGCTTCTCAGCCTCTGTCACAGGTTGCAGGACTTCTACTACGAGGGTTTTCTCGACTGGGCACACTTCTTACTTCAAGCTGCCTTGGGTCCAACATCATTGGCATGGAGTTTGGCTCACCACGACCCCTTGGAGCACGCCAGCCTCCAGGCACGGTCTGCTGCACGCTTATCCCTGGGAAGACTCAGCAATCAGGTTTGCATGGGGGAAAGCGTTCGCACCTTAGTCTTCCCGCTGCAAACCTCCTCAATCCAGACTTTGGGGGAACAGGGCCAACTCAGTATCAATAACTGGAATAAGTTGATGGCAAATCCTGGCGTCTGTCCGTTCCTCCCACTTCTGTGGTTTCTGCCAGCAATGTGCTTTCTTCTGCCAATTTCTCCTGCCTCAGCCGCTTCTGCTGCTGCTACAACTGTAACTACTCCTCCAACCACGAGACTAATGGCCTGCATCTGAGGGAGCTTTTTAAGCCCATCAGCCTCCCTCAGGTGTGAGCTGTTAAGTTTAATTGCCAGACCGTCAGGGCTCTTTGGTCCTCTTCTTCATCCCAGTACTCTTGGGATTATGGGACTTGAGGTTCCCAATGGAAAACATATATTTCTTTACTCTTTCTGTTTGGCAATATGCCGTCACTGATGTGGGAGTATGGGGAAAGTTATCTAAGTGGATATCTCAGTCTACAAGACCTGCCCCCCATGTGTTCCTCCCACAGAACACCACCCCCAGGATCAGGATCAGGAACCGTCTGCCTTTTGCTGGCCACATGGGAAGTGTCCCAGGCCAGGTTTGTGGGGCGAACCAGGGTCAATTTGTCACAGTCCAGACAGTAATGTACCTCATGAATGTCTTTAAAAAATATGTAATCCTTTAGTTTGCTTCTATGGTTCTTGCTCCTACTATCGCTCATTTTCAGAATCTGTTTCAATTATTAAATGATCATTAACTGAAGATGGATCTCTGCATCATTCCCGTCACCTTGAGAAATGTCAGAGCATGAGCACGTCTCCACCGTTTTCCAAAAGGCATTATTTCATTCCACCAATAGACCTTGCCTGTTAATAAACAAGAAATATTTCATTTTTTCCATGCAGCCAGAAGGAGCCAAAGATATCAGGCGAGTGGCCTGTCACCATGAAATTAAAAGATGGACAATGTGAGATAAGCTTGTCGGGTTTCCTTTTTCCGGACGTGGTCCAGATAGTAACTGACGTTGAACTTGATCATGCTCCTTTAATATTTCATAAGTTTACTCCACTATCATGAGCGAATGCATTTTTTCACAAAAGCTATGATTCTGCAAAAGATTGCATTTCTCGTCCACATCTGAGTACACTTCATAGACATGGTGTGTTGGGAAGATAAAAGTATTACATACATATTGCAATAATAACGTTCATATAATATAAATAAACAAGCAGTGATGTGCATCCAAACCTACCCAGTCACAGTCCCTAATAAGGATGATACCAGGTATGTAGCATTGTGCAGTCTTGAGAAACGTCTGTCTTGGGCTGATTAAGCTATTTGTAAATGATCACTGCCCTGTAAAACAAACAGGGTCATTTTGAGTTTGGTGGTATCCCACCGGTAAATCTGGCGGGATACCACCAAACAGAATTACTGTTACTGGCACTCGGTCTGCAGGAATCACCAGCACATTCTGAGTGCCAGTAAGGGTAGGTTAATCCCCATTGCCTGGAGTCCATAGGAATCCATGGGGGATTGCCGGTATTCTAATTGTTAGTACCAGGATGTTGCAGGAAGGAACTCTGGTTCCTGAAGTTCAAAGCCAGCTGGGATCCAACTCTCCCCCATAATTCAATGTTAACCCTCAGTAAGGAGTGGGGGCCGGGGGGGTTACCGACAGTGACCTATGCCTCCAATCGTGTCTCACTTGATTTTTCCAAAAAGACCATGGAGATCCGAAAATGGTATCCAAATATGAGGCCAATGATGAGAAAGTGGACCTTAAGGTACGAACTGTTGGAACCAGCGAAGGTGCTAGACATGAAAGACCATAAGACAAGAATATTCACAGAACCATCTGATATGTTGGACTTCCTGTGGATCTGGAACCACAGGCTATGGACACTTCACAACAGAACAGAGAAGAGAGACAAAGTGAAGGGGGATGTCAACAGGAAAGACAACAATAGAGGAGATGGAAACCGCACAGGAAAGAAAGGGGTCTGTTATACAGAGATCAAGGGAAAAGTCAAGATCTCCATTGAAGAATCAGAAGTAGGATGCATCAACAAGGACAGACTGATTAGAATACCTGAATAATTAAATCCAGAATGAAAGGGAAAAGGCAGGTGGGGTGGATGGCCCATCACTAACATGTGAAAGGTTGGATGAAGGCAAGATCAAGACTAAAGATCACCCACAAAGAAGGCTGGAAATCTGGTGGCATGAAGGCCCTTGCTCACAGAGAATCTGTGTAGGTTAAATTAATGACGAAGGAGGAGGACATAGAGGCGGAGAGGCCAGAAGTAAGGGGCTGGTTGTCAATCCAGAGAAAGCAGTAGAAAGGACAGAACACACTTTATTCAGTGTGAAGACTCACCATAAGGAATGACGGGGGAATGTTGAAAACACTGGATTGTTATGTTGCAGGTTTTAAGGTCACGGGCTGTCAGTTATTCAAGTTTAAGAATCATGGGAGGAGCGTGTAATGGGTACGGTAGAGCACTATTAGTAGTAGAAAGGAGTGATATTAACATACAGACAAACTCAGCTAGAAGAATCAAACACAGTGGGTACAGAAGAGTAAAGATCTATGGGTGTTATCACTAAATGTCAATGGTTTAGGGCACTACATTAAAAGGAAAAGCAATTAGAATATGTAGCTACCAAAAAATCAGACATAGCACTTATACAGGAAGCAAATCTCAGCAAGAAAGAAGTGGGGAAATGGTAAAAGGATTCAGTAGGGAAGTTACACCATAGTAGTCTGGAGAAAGAGAAGAAGTGTGGGTGGGCAATTCTTATAAGGAGAATATTCCTGGTCTGCATAGCCAAGGTCTGGACAGATACAGAGGGAAAATATGTAGCAATAGAGATGCACATAGGTGGGGACCAGACAGATATCAGTTTGATTTATGCTCCAACTGGCAAGCAAGCAGGTGTTCCTCGCAGTCCTAGACCATTCACCAACAACAACGGGACAGCACCACATTCTGATAGGGGGACACTGGTACCTGACAATGGATCAGTTTTTACAAAAATCCGACAGACCCTATGACAGAAACAAGAAAGATAGAGAAACCCTGAAGCAAATGATGGCAGACTTTAGCTTGTGTGACCCCTGAAGGCTACTAAATCCATCAAGCAAAGAATTCACTTTTACATCCTGTGTCCATGGCACAAGATTGTGCATTGATTACTTTCTAAAGTTGAACCGGGTGCTCTCTAGTGTGTGAGAATGTAAACCCAGGGAGAATCTCAGACCATGAAGCAGTGAATATATTATTAAAAACATCTTTGAAGAGGCTGAGGGTGAAAAGAAGGAGGATGGTTACCAGCATGATTAAGTACTCGCAGGATAAGCATGCTCTCAAGCGGGTGATAGATAGAGGAGTACTTCAGCATGAACAAAGGCTCAGTAGGAACGGGGAGCAGATTATGGGCGGTGGGGAAAGCGTATATAAGGGGAAAGCTGATGCAGAAAGGTGCGAGGAAGAAGAGAGAGGATAAGGAATAACAAGAGAAACTCAAAAAAATAAATAGTTCAACTAACATGCTGTTTTGACAATAACATGTCTAGGACCATTTTGATGGCAGTAAGGAAAGCAAAATATGACTTAAATGTGTTGTTCACAAAGAAAGCGGAATATGCTCTATTTAGAATAAGGGTTATTCATTATGAACAATGGGAGAACGCAGGCGTTTATTAGCAGCTCAACTGAAGAATTAAGAAGAGCAAGAAGCAATCCCCTTAATCAAGGATTTAGAAACAGGTGCACATTTGATAGACCCAGATAGAATAGGGAAGGCCTTCTGCAAATTGTACGAAACCCTATACACAACAGAACCCTGCCCCCCCTCTTGATCAGAAAGCAGAAGACAGCTTTATGAGCACAATGACCTATCCGATCCTAGAACATGAAGACAGGTGCCTGCTGGAGGGTGGGGGGGCATTATTGGCAGGAGAAGTAAAGTAAGTCATTAAAGAAATGACTGGAAAGTCGCCAGGAGAAGATGGCCTGCTGTGAGAAACCTGAGGGTATCCTCACACCTACTGGTCTTGGATCCTCAGCTCAGGTGGCCAGGGAAAGGCCATCGCTTTTGGATCCTGATCCTGGGGGTGGAGATGCGAGTGAGGATCACCTGGGTGGAGGTTCCTTGGGAATTGGAGAAAGGATATCTGCAGGCAATATATGGTATCCCCCCTTTTCTGGTGAGAACCAACTTTACCCCATCCCCCCAGCTTTGTGGGCTGTTGTAGATCATCTCGCCTCATTTGTCCTCATTTAAAGCATGATAGTACTGGTATGTGGAAGAGGCAACAAAGTGTAGTGAACACTAACAGAGAACACTAACAGCTCATTTCACCCCCCAGCTACTGAGACGTGGAAGAGGTCTGATAAGTATTGTGAGGGTCAGGCATGTCCTAATAACTATGGCTAGGCAAGTATAATTGAGTGTTCACACCTGCAACCTGTTAAATGGTTGCATGTGTATAAAGGGAGTCAGAGACAGCAGAGAGAGAGCAGAGGGAATGGAGAGCACGACCAGCAAGCCAAAAGAAAAAAGCCAGGAAGACGTTGAGGCCAGCGTGGGCCAGGAGAGGGTCTGCAGCTGAGCAAAGTCCATTGCAGAGTGTTCCCCCTGAGACACTGCTGACTGCTGCAGGACAGACCAGAGAGAGCGAGCTCTGCTCACCGGAGCCCCTCAGGAGTAAACGAGGTGCGAGCGGGAACCCACGAACAAGATCAGTGAATCGAGAGGAGCAGCCAAATACCGGTAAGTGGCTGGGAAGGTACACTCAGGCTGTGGGGGCTCCAGGTGCATGATGTGGGTGACGGCAAAGGCCAAACATACTGGAATACGAGACAAAGGGGTATGGAGACTGGAAATTAAATTATTGAATACCGAACAATTTGCCAAGCATGAGAAGGTTTGAATAATAATGAATGGGTCGGTAGACCAAAGATTACCTTTTGAATACCGAACAAGGTCACAAGCATGAATATGTATAAATGCTGATTTATAGAAATTATATGAGAATACTGCATAAATGAAACAGAACATGAAGAGCATTTGTGAATGAGGCAAAGTTAAAGAAACAGCATTTGCAAACAAGCTCAAAAGTGCACTTAGCAAAAAAGTACTGGAGAGTGTGAAAGCAGAGGAAATACCACAAAGGAAAGTGTGTGAGAGTCACATGTTGATAAAGGCAAGAGGCCATTAAAGTGCATCAGAAGAATAAGTAGACTTATAACACAAATGCAAACAGGAAACCTGTGTTGTCAAGGAAGTCCTATGAAAGAAAAAGTATTAACTGTTGTAAAGTTCCAAGGGTTATCGGTTGCGTGACCTGTGATGGGAGGACCGTGTAGTCCGACAACTGCGCCTAGACCGAGGAACCCTTTCTTGGACTGAATCAAGATGAGTCAAGAGGCTGAGGCTGGTCATCCTGAAAGTTGTGCAAGTGATGGAAATGAAAGGCAAAACAAACAAGTGGATTAACTGTGAATTGGAAGCCTGGTAGGACTGTGTTGAACTTGGGGGAGGGAAACCATGAGACCATCTTTTGGAACTGTGTTGAACTTGTGGAATGGACCTCCAAGACGATCTTGTGGAACTGTGTTGAAATTGGGGAAGTGAACCCCGAAACCATCTTGTCTAACCGTGTTGACCTTGGGGAAGGGAACCCCGAGGCCATTTTGTTACAACTGTTTAAACTTTGGGACAGGGAGATAGGAATAAGCCCAGAGCTGGAAGAAGCACGGAACTTTAGTTTGAACACTGTTACGTTGGTTGCTGACATCCCTACACATTGTTTAGGGTTAGTTGTGAGGGCAGGTATAGATTCTGGACAAACACAGACTTTTAAGTTGAACTTACTGACTCAGAATATCCTTAGTTTATTTAGGTAGGGAAATCCCATCTTAGTATAAGGCAAATAAGGCCGTACACCATCCTGACATTTGAGTTAATGAAGACCTTTTTGTTTGAACTTTGAATCTGTTGCCTGTGTCTTGCTTCATGATGTCTTCACACAGCCCATAGAATTTTACAAAGTGGAAGGTGCTAAGATAGAAGAAACACTAATGCTGCTTTATAATGAAGCAGAAAGGGAAGTGCAAAAACTTGTACTTCTGCTCCCTATATGGTAGGGTAAAGAAACAGAACACCCCAGCCAATCCTCTCAATCTGGTAGAATGGGTGAGCAGCCAGGCTTAAGCTTTCAGGAAGAGATGCAGGATTGTTCTTAAGTACAGTGAATCCCCAAAGCCCCCACAAAGGAATGTCCACACACTATGTTAGGTGCTAACACAGCTTTGTTATATAAAATAGGATTGCTACCCACATATATACATATAAATAATAGCACATGGTACTTGGAAGTTCTTATTTAAAGAATGTCATCTATATACACTCTATGTCGTACACACAATACTTAAATTCAGTAATAGATGCACTAACTGCAGACAGTTTTAAATAGGCATGTGAATTCTTAAGTAAAGTGTATCAGCATAGAAAAGGGAAGAAAGTCAGGTTAGTTGTGAACAGTGGCAGAATGCTTTCTTCAGACTAGATATACAATTCTGTGTGAAGATCCCCCCAGCAGCGCAACATGTAATGGAAAGGTTAGAGACTAACTTATGTTGTCTTTTACAGCCAAGTCTAATAATATTCAATAACCTTGTGCTTTCGTTAAAAGCTTTAACCACCCCAAAGTAACTTAGAGGCCACAGGAGAATAGGATTTAAGATGAATCTGGGACCTCCTGGATGATTCCTGAGACTAGAAAATGCTTTTGCTCGTTGTTTGGTGCCTTGGCAGGCGAAGTGGCAGAGTTTCTCAGTTTCACTCTGCGGATAAACCCTACTTGGAAGAAGCATCCACTGGGATGCGGAATCCCTGAGAAACATTGAACCAGAGTCTTTCTGAAGTGCAGCAGTTTTATATTTTGTGGTGCTCTCCTGTGGTCGATGATTACTCCCAATGTAGAAGTCCTGTGAAGATGAAACTTGCTGTGGGCTCCTTAAAGGCTTGGCAAATGAGAGTAGGACCCCTGCGACCCTTCGATGCCTTCTGGTAGTGACGGCGCATCAGTCACTTTTGGTGTCAGATTTCGGAATATCGTGATTTTATGACTTTTGGTTCTTCAGTGCTGCTGCTGCAGAACGTAGCTCTGGATGGTGTCTGGCAACCTGGACTGAACCACAGGAGAGGGCCTCAGACCCTCCCCAAGTCTGGAGCCTCGGGATGTCTTTGTTACCTTCTGGTGGTGGGAAACCCACCAACGAATCAACACCTGCACTCAAAGTGGTCAGTGATGATGGCAAGGATGCCCCTTGAAATGTTCTTAGGCAGTTTGGAACTTTCGCAGCTCTGGGTGTCTAGTAGCACTATGCCAGAATACCCCTCTTCTTGCCGGTAGACAGCATCAGCTTCCAGCGGTCACAAACGCACCTCCGGACACAGAGTGACACCAATGGGCTTCTTCAACTCGAGATGTCTGAGCACTCTACTTCAGGACTCACCAAGACCACTTCTCTGGACAGCAGGCACAGAGGAGTGGCTTCCAGGTACTTCTGATGAAGAGTAGCAGTTTGCACGATGGGCCCTCATAGCGTGGGGAGAGGTCTCCTTTGTAGTTCCTATCTGGATCCATCCTTTGAGGAACAAAGCAGCTTTTGGATTACACAAACAAATGCAGCAGCAGACTTCTCCTCCAGCTTATCTTCAAGGAGCAGCTTTTTCTTGCTTTAGCTTTGACTTCAGCTTCTGAACAAATTGATAAGTGAGAGGTCCCCAGATATACCCATTAACTCTGTCTGAGCCAGGCTCAGTCAGCCAATCACGCAGCTGGGCATAGTTGCAGGCAGGCAGCCAATCAGGTTCACAGACATTCAGGTCATTCACTCCATCCAGACACCCATAACAAAGAATGTGGATTGAGATAAGAAACAGCCTTTCAGTCCAATAAGTGGACGTTTTAAGTAAGAAGTAGTAGGCCAATGGATGTTGTAACTTTGCTATTGTTTTATTTTGCACCTTTTTTTTGGAAATGTTTAATAAACCTATAATGATGATCCTTGCTTCTAACCCTTGACTCAAACACGAGAGTGTCACTCGCCAACACTACCAGAGGTTATAACCTGGCGCAAACCAGCTCAACCCCAATCAATCCTAGTGTGCACTCCAACTTGCATCACTCAAGCACCCTCTTTGAAACTGCTCTGAGCCCTAGATTCACCCCAGCTAAAACACCAGCTTGCCACTTGGATAAACAGGACTTTCTGCACCTTAACTTGTCTCAAACCGCACACAGAACAGCATGAAGCCTGGTTTGATGCTGTCAAACTGCCAAGAACCACAAACATGTATTATTAACTGCTAACTGCCCCTGTGGTCCATTGTTTTGTCCCTAGAGACTGGTTAGATCACTTTGATCTTTTTGCACCCAGGAACATATCATTTTAAATAACTTTGTGGCTTTTACTTGCCTTTAACCCCTGATTTATTATTCAGAGTCCTGCATCTTGCTAGCTTTGTTGATTTGTTGGTCTTTCTTCAAGGTTGGGTTTTCATAATATTTTCCTCTCTGAGCCAATCACAGGGCAGTGTGACGTTCACGGACATCATACATGCCCACTAATTGGTTGATTAAAAGTGTAAGATGCATCAAACCTTTTGAAACGGTCACCATATTAGATCTGCAAACTAGTACCTTAGTCCGCTGACAGCACAGTACAAAATTACCATGAAAAATACATTTGGGGTTATTATAAGGAAGGAAGAGTGTCAGGGAAGTGTGGGGGAGAGAAAAGATGGCAACATTGAAGTGGTGCTATGGTTGAAAAATGGCCGTGTGGTTGTAGCCAAGTAATGGTCTTTACACTGTCCGCGACCGACACGGACGCAAACAAAGATTTGCAGGCATGTATTGTTTCAGCATGGACACAAACATGGACACAAACATCTGGCCATGGACTTCTTACCATTGATGGTGTGATGTGCTATGTCACAACAGTGACTGGTTATGATTTTGTGGTTATGTAATGAAACTAGTGAGCGTGACTAATATTTAGGTGTGTTTGTAAAAACAAAATATATAGTTTCTTGTCTATCAAAGTGTGTAGAATGTTTGTGACAAAGTGAAGTATATTGTTGTGGCCATGGGCAGTGGCCATGGCCTGAGTTATTATGTAATGGAGGTGAATATTGTGAAATTATTTATGTGGTTATTGGGTTCACATATTGTAATATGTTTGACACTGGGCTTCAGAACATTAATGTTGTTATGGATGCTAACATTGTTAAACTAACAATGTGGGTAATGGGAATACATATAGTAATATTTTTATTTTGTGTTTAATGGGAGCAACAGTGTGGCTGCTGATCATGGGTAGAATAGTACAGTTACTTGGATATGGTAAGGAGGCTATAATCTGTGCTTCTTTGTCTGTAAAGAAAAGGAAATATAGTTAGTTATACAACATAGTTTGCCAAATCTAATTAGTTCCAGTTGTACAAATATATTTACTTTTTTGACCCTCATAGGTAAGTACATTATATGTACTGTGTTTTACAACATTTGTGTGTGATTCACTGTGTTGTTTTAAACTGTAGTAATCATTCATACATTGGGAAAAAATATAAGGTGGATAAAAAAATACATTTGATATATTTAACGTTTCTAACATTTACATTGTTTTAAGCTTTGACTTGATTGACTTTTTATATGCAGAAAGTAGTACAGTTGTAGTACGGGTGAATTGCATATATAAATAGTTAATAGCGTGTTTTAAGGGTGATGTCATTAATTAATATTACTTTTGTCTTTTTGGTCTGTGTGAAATAGTTACACCCATTGATGTATTCTAACTCTATAGTATTGTGAAAGTAGAATAGTGTTAGCATGGATGTATTAAGTAATTATAAACCTGATGTCACATTTTCAGTGTATTGTTATTAAGGAATATATTTGTGTTTAGTTATATTCAAATTAGTTAGATACCTACTGGTGTATTTTAACTGCATATAATTATAATTGTCAATGTTACTTGTAATCTAATGACTACATTTGGGTTTGCAGAATATTAAGTAGGCATTTGCTAGATTTGATGGTAACCTATGTTTTTGAGTAATGGAAGTGTTGTCACATTCAAACCAACCACTTACTTTGTTTGCATATGCAGTATCGTGGCCTGAAGTGGTTGTTGAGCCACTGTGGTATATAATGCCTACTGTTGTGAAGATTTTCTTGCCAAGATACACTTGGCTGTGTGTAAAGTTAGTGAGCTTACAGTTATTTTCAAATGGAATCGGATTGCAATTTGTTATATATACATACACAAATTGTTCATTAGGGATATGGTCCTGTCAAACATGGTTGTAGAGAGTGAATGTATGATTCCACATGTATGAAATCTGGAAGACCCCATGTATAGGGATGTTCTTTGTTTCCAGTACTTGTAATAAGTATATTACGAATTCTTTTGAATCTATGTGTGTGTGTTTTTAGTGAATTTAACCATTGCTGCACAGTAGTCCAATTGCTGCATTATTCCTGAGACACTGTAGGTAGTGTCAGAGTTATTAGTGGCATTCCTGTGTAGGACAAGCATTTGTAAACACAACTGGTCGTTTCCGTTTAAGTAAATATTACCTAAAATTGGTGGGAATTGGAAGACACGATTGATTGATACATTTGCATAGCAATATGCTCCAGTTCTGTTGCTGATTTTAAGCAGACCGGCGAGTGTTGTCTCTGTTTCGTTTGAGGGTCCTGCATTTATTTTTCTTTTTTTGTTTGAATTGTGGGGAGATCTGCTATGGCTTCTGTTTCTACTTGTTATCTTTTTAAAGGTTTTCTTTTTTTAGATACAGGGCACATATCCAGATGTGGAGTGTACAGTGCATGCAGCCTATTGTATTCTACGATGCAAGGAATGTCAGCGTTTGCATCATAAGTAAGATAAGAATAGATGATTAAGTGTATGAAGATGTGAAAGTGCTATGTAACACATACCTTCTATGAAGACTGTGCTGCCAAAGTCAACAAGTGTGTGGTCGAGGATTAGACAGTGTGACTTGTGAAAAGTGACAGCATATGCAAGAGACATAGGGCCTCATTACACGGTAGGCGGTGAGCCATGGCGCTATTAGCGCCATGGCTCATGCCGGTAAAATACTGGCACCGCCTTGGTGGAAATGGGGATTTACCACCCCATTTCAAGGTTGGAGGGGCGGTAAATCCCCCTTCCACCATTGCCCTTCCCCATTCCCATTTCTGCCCCATAGGGCTCTATGGGAATGGGGAAGGAGCTAATTACGGCACCGCAATTTTGCGGTGCCGTAATTAGCTCCGAGGTCCGTTAGCGGGTTGGATTTTAATGCCTGCAAAAAGCAGGCGTTAAATCCCCCAACCCGCAAAGGGACCTCGTAGTAAGGCGGTAAGGATTTACCGGTACCGGTATTTTACCGGTACCGGTAAATCCTTACTGCCATCCGTGTAATAAGGTCCATAGAGAATAGTTTTCAGTGAGCATACATATCTTTGAAAAGAAGGAAACATGCTGTTGTGCAGGGCCATTTTTGAATGTTTGGAAGCCAACAACTATTCCAATCGCTTCATTGACTTAACTTTGTTCTACGTCGAGGTAAGGATTTAGTATCACTCTACAGTTTAGACATAGAGTAAACAGATTTTCTAGTTATGTTTGAGATACATTTTTCTAGGCTATTCAGTCATGCTGTTGCTTGTTGACACCTAAGGAGTGTCATGCAGTGCAGTTCTAGTTTGTCTGTGGAGCTGATATGCACTATGGGTTCCATTTCTTTTTTTCAACATTGTTTATTTGAATTGGTTACAGCTTGCAAAGGTTGGCATTAAGCACATGCATTTCTGTTATTGTTGACTTAATTGTTCCATCACATCAGGGGCAGATATGTTTTGTCCATACATCTCATTTATTCTAGTTTTTTAGGTGGATTTTGCGCCCTCAGTAAGCACTTCTAAAGCTTTTTAAAATGTAAGCCTATGTAAGATCTGCAAACTGTCTCATGGTTTGTGTGAGTTCTCTGTAGTTACATTATTCCACTAATTCAAAATACCAATGCTGCCAAGTGTATTATGGCATTATTTGTGTCCTAATGTTTTGAAAATGGGTTGGCCTTAGACTGGTGTTAATTGTAGGAGGTTTCCAAAAACAACAACTTATTTTCCTCACAAGAGCTCTTCATAATCAGTTTTTAGGACTTACATCATACTTAGATGGAAAAAAACCCAACCATGTGTTTTGAAACCATAAATGCTTCATCTGCTAGGCGGAGTTTCATTTGTCGTAGAATACTGTGCACTTCAGTCGCAGCTTCTAGTGACAATTTGTAATATTCACATTTTTGTTGATGTTCGACTGGGAGGAGAAGTAGTCTACTAGACCTGTGGGGGCTGTTAAAACAGCTAAAAGGCTGTTTGTTTTTCTTCTAGAAATGTCCTGATTGTTTTAACTGAGAAAGGTTTGCCAGAAACAGCTTCAGCACTTACATACAAGAGCAGAAAATTGTAATTTTTACTATTGCACGTTTTGTTGTCATGTTTTAGTCCAGGTTCAATTTCTTCAGTGACTTCTAGCTAAATAGTGAGCTGTTCATCATTTAGCTATGATATGAGCACTGATAAATCTTCTTTAGATTCTTTAGATTGATACATCGTGTTTTCTACTTCATTCATTGCTACGTCTATTTAATTTTGAATTAGTCATACTCCTAAGTCCCGTCCCCTTTCCTCCATACTTGTGGGACATTCTGTCAATCGGGACGGGACCGGAGCACTTTTAAAGCATAAGAAATTTACTTTTTTATCCTTCTTTTATTTTTATGTGGGGCCACCGCATGTGACCGCAGCCCCACCTTCCTGAGTTCAACCCCACACATCGCCCTTCAGTCCTTTTCTCCGCACAGTTGGGGTCGGACATACTTGCAACTTAGAGAACATTTTGTTTTTTGTTCCCTTGTCCTTCATTTTTTTGCTCCGGTTCCACAGTCTTCTTTCTTCCATCTATGCCGGAGGGTCTGGGATTCATGTCCTGTTCTTCGTGCAAGCGTTGTTTCGCAAGGGCAGATCCCCACTCTCTCTGCTTGGGGTACTTGGGCCCAGAACAGGAGAGGGAGTCATCGTTAGTCCTTGCCAAAACCCCAGCCAAGACATCTTATACTCAGAGGTCAGAGTCTCAAACAAGGACCTTCTCTTGTTTCAGAGACTTTCAGGACCTCTGTGTGTGCTGGGGATATGGACCCTCTGGTGGCCCTTGCTGCAAGTAGCAGAGGCAAGGTGGGCGTTTTTTCTCTTGGTCAACTGGGTCCTCCTCAGCAATGGGTGGTATCCCTGTGATAAACCATCTAAATTATTTCTTTCATCGGTCGCGCGAGACTCCAGTGGGAGGACGAATTTCGTCTGATCTAGGGCATGGCTTACCATCACAGAAGTGTGATGGGTCTCTGTCGCCCGGGCGGTCTTTTGCTTGCCCCTCACCCCTTCCCCACCCCCTCACCCTCCTCTTCAGCAGAATGGTCACCGTCCTTCAGAGCTGAGGTACAGAAACATCTAGACCTCAGAGCAGTTGAATCTGATCCCTTGTGAGAGCAAGGGGACGGCTATTACTCCCATCTGTTTACAGTGCCCAAACTCAACCAGGCTGGCCATGTGTACTATCCTCGACCTCTCCAATTTCAATCTCTTTCTACCCCAAGAGAAATTCAAGATGATTACGCCCATCCAGATAAAGTCCTCTCTCCAGAAGGGCAATTGGCTCAGCATGGTAGACCTTCAGGATGCCTACATGCATATCCTGATCTGGAGCCTGCATTGAAAATATCTGTGGTTCTTTGTGGGAACTGAACACCTCCAGTATCAAGTGCTACCGTTTGGTCTCACCTCTGCACCGCGTATCTTTACGAAGATGATGACGGTCATCGTAGCATTCCTCAGAATGCATGGAGTTCATGTATATACATACTCAAACAATTGGCTCCTGCACTGTCCTTGCCCAAAAGCCGCTACAGCCAATCTTCAGTCTCTCCTTCAGCTTATGTTCCATCTTGGGCTGTCGGTGAACTGGCAGAAATGTTGATGATGGTCGTGCAAGACATGATCTTTCTGGGTTTCCATTGGGATACCGTCAGTACCAGAGAGTTCTTGATGGAGGACAGGATTGCAGACCTTTCAACCACATGCCAGCCCTTCCTGCAGTCCTCCCACATGTCCGCCTGGTGGTTGCAGAGGCTCCTGGGCCTCATGGCCTCTTGCGTGTTAGCTCTAGCTCTTGCACACCCAAAAATTAGGTGCACTCAGCTTGCAGGTGGCTGCTGGTCCCAGGCTATGGATCCGGAATCCAAGATGATTCCAGTTCTATACTGCATGATGGCAGGTCTTCAGTGGTGGTCGAATTCCAGCAACCTTTTGTGGATGATTTGTGGATGCCCCATGACAGGCGGTCCCCTATCAGTTACCTAGAGCACCTGGAAGTTTTTCTGGTGCTGAAGGATTTTCAACCCTCTATTATAAACAGTGTTATTCGAATGTACTCAGACAATTCCATAGCAATGTTCTAAATTTACAAACAAGGAGGCACCTCCTCTCCTCCCCTGGCAGACATAGCTATCCAAATTAGTAATTTGGCTATCCAACATAATGTCTGTCTTCAAGCTGTGCACATTCCAGGTCACATCAATGTTGCTGCAGACTCCCTCAGTCGCCAATCTGCAGCGAGTTACAAGTGAGAGATAAACACTGATGTTCTCACCAAGATCTTCCAGCAATGGGGTTCTCCAGCGGTGGACCTCTTTGAGACCTCAACAAATGGGAAATGTCCTCTTTATGCTTCCACGGACGTGCTCGGAGTGTGTTCCTTGGGGGACGATCTCAAGATCCCTTGGGACAACATGAAGGCTTACGTTATACCTCCTTTGCCGTTGATTTGTCAGCCGCCAACTGCACTCTCCTCTTCAAAGTACCTTGGTGGTCAGCCAGATTCTGGTTTCCACAACTGCAGCACCTGTCGGTGTGCTCCCCAATCAGGTTGCTGCAGATTCCTGACCTTCTGCACCAGAGCAATCACCAGTTGTGGCACCCCTCCCCACAATTCTTCAACTTAGCGGCCTGATGCCTGAGTTCAGATCATTAGTGCAGTTCAACCTCTCTTTTTCGAAAATAAGATCCAGTCTTAACAGCTAAAGTGCTATCTAATTGGTGTCAATAGTGAATGATGAATGCATGTCTGTTCCTCAGTTACTTTCACTTCTAATTAGTAAGTCTATTAGTCAGTTGTTTTCACTGTTTCCACTTATGCATCTCCAGTTGTGATCACTGGTTAGACATTAGCCTTTTGTCTGATAAGTAATGTGCCAAGTCTATTAGTTAGTTGTTTTCACTGATTAATGGTTGGCCAGAATGAATGTTCTTTTGTGCAAACACAAGTTCATTTCACTGTTATTGTTTAGCCTTAGATCTGGTGAATCATTAGACTGAACCTCAACACATGTTTCCCTGCCCTTTATAGTGTGGGCAGTTCTTCAGGAGGTGCAGTGACAGCACAAACAAAGGGTTGTTTTCACAAATGTCTCTTGAATATTGTTTGTAGAAAATTTGCAAAATCCTCTATGATTACATTACATTACATGCTATTTATATAGCGTACTCTGGACCCGCAAGCATGAAGGTGGAGACAGACAGATATGGCACAAAACAGCATGGGATGATAAATTACCTATAGAGCTGGTTAGAGTTCTCCTATATAGCAGTTAGACCTGGTGGAAGGACCGGCCGAGAGGGAATGTTTGCCTGCTATGGCAATACCCAGTAGAGCAGAACATATGTGAAAAGAAGTGTTTTGAGATCTTTCTTAAACATTGCCAGACACGTATGTCTGCGCATGTGATCTGGAAGTTGGATTCACAAGCGAGGTGCTTTAAAAGTAAAGGCACTGTTCTTTGACTTGGAAGTCCTTAATCTAGGTGCTCCAAAAGATTTTGACATCCCGACCTTAGAAGTCTGGTATTTTCCTTATCTTTAATGTAGCACTGGAGATATGGAGGCATCAACAGCATTCTACGTTTAAAGGTCATTACGAGCATTTGAAACTTAATTCTAGTTTCCACAGGAAGCCAATGAAGCAATCGCCTAGCCTCTGATACGTGCTTACGCCTTGTGAGCTCCACTAACACTCTCACGGCCCAGTTCTGAACCTCTTGTAGTCTATGCAAGACCTGTTTGCTGGTGCCCAACAGAAGGCTACAACAGTAATCAACTTGGCTCTGATAATTGCTCTTGCGATGGTCTCTGCACTTTTCTGTGATATGAGTGGCCTCAGGTGAGACATTAGTTTAACATAGTAAACTGAGGAAGAGACAACCAAAGTTACATGCACCTTCATGCTAAGCGACTGATCAAGAGTAACTCCCAATATTTTGGTTTTTGGGAGTGGGTTTAGGATGTCGTCCCTAAGCTTTAAAGAGCAATAGGAAGGGTTTAAGGCTTTCAGAGCATAAGGGCTGCCTACGATCATTAGCTCTGTCTTGCTCCTGTTTAATGCAAGATAATTATCCAACATCCATTTCTCGATCAAGCTAAAGATCCTGTTAACTTCGATTTCATCTTGTTCATGGCAACCTGTTAGAGGCACTACACATTGGGTGTCATCTGCGTAATTTGAAAAGACAACCCCCTCCTGCCCTAGCATAATAAATAAAGGTCCCAGGAAGAGATGGTAATGCATGGTGAGGTGCTTGCCCCCTGTGGGACTGAAATTGGGTTAGCTTCAGCCATGTCCGAACATCCACTACTAATTCTTTGTTCCAGGAAGGAGGAAATCCAAGAAGCTGCACAATCGAAAAGTTAGTGACTTCCTTGAGTCTTATATTCAAAATAGAATGATCTATTAAGTTGAATGCCTCAAATTGATCTAATGAGATGATACGTGTGGTCTGCCTAAAATATAAAGTGCATTGTTATAGTGGGGCCACTAATGCAATCAATCTGTCTTTGTGTTATTTTCAATGAAAATCAAATTTACAGATATCACAAATATTAATGATGGATGGGCAGGAGGCAATTCAGTGACTCAGACCAATTGTGTGAGGAGGAATCTTATTTAGTCTCCTGGGCTGATCCTAAAAAAAACGAATCAATCTAAGGTATCAGGTATAGAAGGGAGGTAGGTTTAATAGTCAGAACTTTACAGTAGTACTTCTGTTTAAACCCCCAAAAAGGAAAAAAGAGAAAACAATTCTCCTTGCCAGTTGTTCTGACTTGAGTGTTGTGTAGACCGATGAGACCTCCGTCCCCAAGTGACGTACAGGGGAACTAAAAGAAACCCGCTGTACGACCTTTGAGGCCACAGGTGGGAGATGACTTCCCAGATCCACGGAACCTCTGGAACACCGATGCTGCTGTCAAAAAGGAACGAGGTTAAGTACCAGGCAACTACAATACATACCAGTAAATCAAAGGATCTAAAAGGTCTTACCTATCGAGTGTTAGGAAAACCCAGGAAACCTAGTAGAGGTTCGAGACTCAGATGATGCGGCGGTCCCTGAAATAGTAGGACCGTAAGATAGCATGGATGTAGGATCAGCCACCTGTAGGAGTGAAGGCGTGACTTGGATCCCCAGAAGGGAAATGGCGTAGGAGTTCAGTGAAGTACCAAGGGATGATCCAAAGACAAGTCAGGATGTAGTCCAAAGTCCGGCACCAGGTAAATAGTTCCAAGCAAAGGTACGAAGGAGACCGAGGTAGAGTTCCGTGATCAAGGTAACAGTGGAGCAATACGTAACGCCAAACAGAGTCTGAAGACAGCTGAGAAGCAATGAGTGTTCTGTCTCTCAGACCTTTATACTGTGCGTTTCTGGGTCATGTGACGTCTCTGGGTCATGTGACGTCCACCAAGGTCACGTGAGGAACGCCACTCTGGATCACGTGATCGACGTGGAGACGTAACACCGCCCCTTCTGCTATACGTTCTCCAAGGCAATTGCCAATGCAGAAAGGGTTGCAATCGAGCCCGTACACCATAGCTGGTACGGAGTTTCCGGTCCTTTGGGTTCACCGAATCACTTGAGCCTCGAACCGTGGGAGGAGATGTTGGGGAAATGTGAGCAGTGTCCTGGTGTGTAGCGGACTGGTGTGCAGAGGATCGCCTAACACCAGTACTATTTCCTTGTCTAAAAAAGGTTCCTGTTTGGCCTTAGCTCTATAGCCTTAAATTGCTCCTTTCTGTGTTCCCGATGTCCTGAATGGTGTGTTTGCCATTCTTGGATAATCGAAAGCACAGTATTTATTTGATGCAATGATGTCACCCCGTCTACGTATGCGGTGACATCATTACGCCAACATGACCCCGCCCTTTTAGAACGGGGTAATTTGCCTGATTGCAAATCGACATATTTTTCATGCAATTCAAAAAATGATTATAGTGTGCCTTTATTTTGTGATGTGCCTCTCTATAAGATGTACATATGGTAGAATTACCAGGTCCTATACACCTAGGTGTAACGTGGAGGAAGAAGCTAAATATTAGATATCTCCTAAAGTTCCTGTAGTCAGCTATAGAGGTCAATGTTGCAATCACCTCTTTGTTTTTGCTATGTCACCCCGAGTGGGACGGGTATGCCCAGACGTGGGTCCCGTGCCTGCTGGGCCTAGAGACCCAAGCTACTCCTCACTGATGAGCCCCAACAAGGGCAAAACATGTTTGGGGATGCTTGTGGTCTCGTGCAGAGGGGATGTGGCCTAGCAGTTCGGGCTGGACTGCCCCTTTTGGGGTGGGGCCAAGCCTGATTTGCATATGGTCTTTCCCTTCTGTAATGGCTTGGCAGGCGAAGAACGGTGGTCTGGAGGGTTGCCCAGAGCATTGCCAGTGGTTAAGATTAATTCTAAACCTTCCAGCCATCACCTCTTTGTTTTTGCTATGTCACCCCGAGTGGGACGGGTATGCCCAGACGTGGGTCCCGTGCCTGCTGGGCCTAGAGACCCAAGCTACTCCTCATTGATGAGCCCCAACAAGGGCGAAACATGTTTGGGGATGCTTGTGGTCTCGTGCAGAGGGGATGTGGCCTAGCAGTTCGGGCTGGACTGCCCCTTTTGGGGTGGGGCCAAGCCTGATTTGCATATGGTCTTTCCCTTCTGTAATGGCTTGGCAGGCGAAGAACGGTGGTCTGGAGGGTTGCCTAGAGCATTGCCAGTGGTTAAGATTAATTCTAAACCTTCCAGCCATCACCTCTTTGTTTTTGCTATGTCACCCCGAGTGGGACGGGTATGCCCAGACGTGGGTCCCGTGCCTGCTGGGCCTAGAGACCCAAGCTACTCCTCACTGATGAGCCCCAACAAGGGCGAAACATGTTTGGGGATGCTTGTGGTCTCGTGCAGAGGGGATGTGGCCTAGCAGTTCGGGCTGGACTGCCCCTTTTGGGGTGGGGCCAAGCCTGATTTGCATATGGTCTTTCCCTTCTGTAATGGCTTGGCAGGCGAAGAACGGTGGTCTGGAGGGTTGCCCAGAGCATTGCCAGTGGTTAAGATTAATTCTAAACCTTCCAGCCATCACCTCTTTGTTTTTGCAATTGTGCATTTGACATTGATACCTTCTATTATGTTCAGAAATAACAAGGGTGATAGCTTTGTCCATTGTTACACTGGTACACATGAAATAATTACAGTATTTTGCATAATTTTGTTACTACGATACGATTCCCAAAACAACTTGCTCTAATTTGTCAAACGATGATCATAGTAAACCATAAATACATTTCATTGTCATTCATTTCTATGAGACAAATCTCTATTTGCACAATTTTTGTCTACTGAAAAAGGATATAGGTTTTAAATCACTGGATTAGAATGGCCAATAGTCAGTCTTTACATCTTTGTTCTTAATGTATGGAGGTATTCTATAAGAAATGAAAAGGTCTTGGTCCGAATTGAGTCCTGAATGGCATGTGTTCATATTACAGATCCATTTTGCCTCCTGTTTCCGTAAGAGTTGCTCAACATTGCCTCCCCTTGGCGGAATACTGATGTTTTCAATTCCATACAATCTTAACATACTAAGTTGCTCCTGGATGTGATTAGTTATGACGTGAGCTGCCAACTGTGATCTTGTGTCCTAATTGATGATTGCTCTTATGTGTTCACCAATCCTCAGTTTGAGTTTACGGATGGAACTCCCAATGTATTTTTGTTTACAGACACATTCAATGCCGTAGATAACATGAGTAGTATTACAGTTCATGAGTGTTTTTATGTGAATTGTTTTCCCATTTGGCATCTGGATAGTTTTCTTTGCATTAGCTGAATACTTGCATGTTTGGCATTGTCTGCATTTGTAATTTCCCCGAACGGGTACTTGCAGCCACATCAGAGCTGATGTTTTTGACTCTGATTGTTTATATTGGCAATGTGATGGGCTGAGTTGATCTCTGAGGCTACAAGTTTTCCAAAATGTGATATTGGGCTGTTGATCCAAGATTGCATCCAGGTCCTGATCCACTTTTAAGATATTTTTAGATAGAATTTTTTCAATTATCTGATTATTGGTGCTATACATGGTGATGAATCTGATTTCTTGTGGATTGGCTTTAACTTGTCTTGGTGCTAATTTTAATAGTAATTCTTCTCTAGGTCTTTCAAGCTGTTTTTTGATAACTTTTATTGATTAAAGTTTGACTGTAGCCTCTTTGTTTAAAGTTATTCATCATTTGCTTAGCATGTTGTTCAAAGTCTATGTTGGTGGTTCAATTGTGTTTAATTCTTAACAGCTTTCCAAATGGAATATTGTTGATGACATGGGACGGATGTTTACTGGTTGCAAAGCGAGTACTATTAACTGCTGTAGGTTTGGAATATAGAGTGATGTGTACCATGTTGTTGTGAATGAAAAGATTAATGTCAAGAAAGTTAATAGATGTTTGACTATGTTGCATCGTTAGTGTCAAATTGTAGGTATTTGTATTCAGATATGTGAGATAATGTTTCAACTGCAGTTCATTTCCATTCCAGATTAGAATAATATCAATGTAGCGTGCCCAAAAGATAACATTATTGTGTTCCGTGAATGATGGGTGCCCCCATGCATGCTTAAATTCATAATGCCAAATGTAAAGGTTGGCATACAGTTGGGCGAACTTGGCACCCATGGCGGTACCTTGAATTTGTTTATAGTGAATATGTTATTAGTGAGGGTGAATTTTAACATCTCAAGTATCATATTGTTCTGATTGTAAAAGGAAATCAATCTAGTTTTCAAAAAATTGTCTGTTGTATGTAGTCCTTTATCGTGTAGTATGCTTGTGTATAATACAGATACGTCCATGGTGACAAGCCAATAGTTTGGTTCCCAATATAATGTTTCTAACTGCTGAAAAATGTGTTTTGTATCTCTGAGGTAAGAGGATAGTCAAGCTGCAAGAGGTTGAAGTTGATGGTCTATATATTCGGATATGTGTTCAGTAAGTGGCCGGGTTGAAGGAAGACCTGTAAAATATTTATGTATTTTAGGCACAAAGTATATGGTGGAAATTATAGGGAATGGTATGCCCATGTATTGACATTTGTCATCTGTGAGCAGACTGTTATCACGCCATCCGAGGATAACATGCATATAATTCAATCGGCACGTAAGCCCTCTACGAGAGCTCAATACAGGAGAAAGTGGCTCCGATTTTGTTTTGGTGTCTAGCTAAACAGGATGATCCCAGGCAGGCTTCTATTGTCTGTGTCTTGTCTTTTGTATCTGACCTTGCAGCCTCTGGCATCCATGTTTTATCATGCTGGGCATACTTCTCTCCCATTGCGACTTATTTGTCCATAGACACTGCTGCTCTTTTTCACTGGAAAACCCAGTCATCAAGAAACATTTTGTAGGTCTTCTTCATCTTTTTCTGCATGTTCGGACCACTCTTCCCAAATGGGATCTGAATGTGGTCCTGGCCGCCTTGTATCATAAGCCTTTTGAACCTATGGCCACTACCGAGCTCAAGTACCTTTCTTGGAAGATTGCCTTTTTGATTGCAGTAACATCTGTGAGATGAATAAGTGAGCGTCAAGCTCTGTTTGTTGAGCATCCGTTCCTAACTTTCTGCAAGGTTAAGGTTGTGCTTCACACTCATCCTTCTTTCCTTTCCAAGTAGGTTTCTTAACTCCATTTAAACCAATCAATATCTTTACTGGTTTTCTTCCTGAACCCGATCTCTTAGGCCGAGAGGGTTTTACACAATGTAGACGTCAGACATGCTCTGAAGTTTTACCTCAACAGGATGAGCGAACTTAGAAATTCTTCACAACTCTTTGTTACGTTTGGTGACCCAAAAGGGAAACCAGCCTTGAAAGCGTCCATCTCTTATTGGATAGCTTCATGTGTTTCCAAGGCCTACAAAACTCAAGGCATTCAGCCCCCAAAAGGCATTCATGCTCATCTGGTCTGTGGCAAAGCGGCTGCTGTTGCCTTCCACAAATACGTTCCTTGAGAGTCCATAGCCAAAGCTGCTATGTGGGCTTCCCCTTTAGCATTATGCAGACATTATTGTCTTGACCTGAGCTCCAGGGCTGATGCCCAATTTGGCCAGACAGTTCTTAAGAATTCATTCCAATAAGGGAAATTTCCAACAACCCATTTTTCCTTTGGTTAGCGCTTGGTAATATCCCACAAGTATGGAGGAAAGAGGACAGGATGTAGGAGTATGACAAAGTTACTCACCATAGTGACTACCTGACTCCTAGTCCATAGTCCCCTTTCCTCCATATGCCCGCCCAACATCCCCTCTAAGAAGTATCCTCTATTGTTGCTAAATGGTCCTAGACATGGCGATAGAAAAGGACTGAAGGGCTATGCATGGGGTGGAGCTCAGGAAGGCGGGGCTGCGGTCACATTCACTGGCCCCACATACAAATAAAAGAAGGACAACAAAGTTAATTTGTGTAAATGCTTCAGTCCCGTCGCGATGGATGGAATGTCCCACAATTATGGAGGAAAGGGAACTATGGACTAGGAGTAAGGTAGTCACTACGGTGAGTAACTTTGTCATTCTCCAAGTGGTTCTTGGCTTCCTGTAAGAGATGGTTGAATTCCTTCAGGAGTGTTTTTTATCTAGTATTTGCCTTCTTCTTCTTGCAGATCATTGTTCAATATTTCTTTTTAATGTTTAAAATTGTATTTGCTATAGTGCTTTTTTATTGTATTGAATGCAGCGTCTAATGTGTCATAGTCATCTAACAATTCTTCCCCTTTTCGCCAGGGTCCTTCACAATTTAATACTGAGTATTTGCCAGTTGTCTCATCTGGCATAACATTATTTGTGCAGATATAGTTTTGGGCTATATCATAAGGCACATATTTTCCAAACCAGTACTTCTGTTTGGATAGTATGCGTCAATCAGAATATCTAGGCTATTGAGATCATTTGTCGCTATTATGTCAATTTCTTGATGGGATTTAAGTCCTCTTTTTTGCAATGATGCTGGACCAACGTTTAGCCAGATAATTTTTTCAGATTAGGCTGTACCTGTGAAACGATCTGCAGCTTTGTAGGACCCGCATTCTCTATGTGAAAACATTTTGATACCATAGCTGTACAATTTTTGGGAAAGGGCTTTGTTAGATGATATGTGATCCCATCGTCTTTTAACTGAGTTTTCTCAGCTTTGGTGACATATCTTTAAACAGCAGTTGAATTGTTGGCAATGTTTTGAATGACGATATTCGTATTCCACTAGAGGGCAATGATAGGAATGTAATAATTGATGTACTTGGATGCCTCATCTCTTTTAATGTTCAATGTGTTTTTGGGAGATTTGCCTTTTTCCTGTGCCTACTATACCCTTATACATAAGTAAAACTGTAGCATTCAGCTATGCCTCTTTTTAACAGAACTTTAGAAAAAGACACAATGCATGGGGGCATTAGCAGCAGTAACAATTTGAAATGTGTTCAAACAAGGAAAATGCACTTGCCAAACATTCCTATAGTACTATTAACTGGCACTTGATGTGAGCAGATGGACAATGTTGGCACTACCTGGTATCTGATAGCACTCTCTGGAAAATACAGTAACCTTATCGATAAGCAAAGGTGTTGCCTTCATAAAAGTTTCTTTTTAACAGCACAACACTAAAAGACACACATTGCTTTGGTGCATTAGCATCAGCAACATTTGTAAATGTTTTACAAACCAATAAAAGGCCTTTGCCAAACACTTCTGTAGTACTATTAACTGGCAGTTGATGTGAGCAGATGGAAAATGTAAGTGCATAGCTACCTGAAAGCAGTGCTATATATAATTATTAAAATAGTTAGTACGCAAATATAGTTTTGAAAATGAAAGAATACCTGTACTATGTCTTCTTAGATGTAGATTGTGGATTGTAGATGTTGAATCTGCAAATGGAACATCGTAAAACTTTTCTGTGCACTGTGTGGTAGAGAAGGCTCTGAATCGCAGGAGAAATGCACTCTCAAAGTTGAAAGGTGCATCTGAACTTTTGAAGTGAGGCGACAGGGTTACATGTGGAGCTCTTGGATGTGATTGGTGGATGGGTTTTTGAGTGGTTTATTGTAGCCAATCAGGGAGTATTACAGAGATAAAGGTAAAAAGAGAAGAGGGGTTGCCCTGTGCATTCATGTCCATGGATGTCCGTGACTGTTGGAGAGCATTTCACACGTGCCATCCAGGCCCTTCCATCACGCCCAGCACGGAGAGAGGACTGTGGAAGTTGTGGACTTCTCGGATGTCCATGGATAGAAGGAGGAACAGCCAACCAGGTTTTCTCTTTGTAGAGGAGAAGTTGAGCTGCAGAGGAGGACCGGGTAGGAAGTACTGTATTTCTTGTTTGAATTTCTGCAAGCATGGGTTTGGACAAGAAGACTGTTTGGATGTTAGGAGATGTGTGGATTCTTTAGGTGAAGATATATGCAGAACGGCTTGGCAGCTCTGATAATCTTGGATTAGAAGTAGTGGAGGCGCCATGTCTTGGAGTTTGTGGAATGAAATGTAGCCCATGTTTGAAGATATGGTGCATTAGAAACAATCTGAAATGTATAGTATACTGTAGAGGCAATAGTTTAGGATATGTAACTGGAATACCTTTGCAGTTTGCCACGGAATATACTTTCAGCAGGCTAATGGAACTCTTTCAAACCACAAAGAATATTTTTTCATGCATTACTCAAAGGCAAATGTGGAAGAGATCATAATTATTTTTCCACAAATCGAAAAAGCAAGGCATAATATCAATAAAGCTGCATGTGCATGTTTACAAGATTTAGGAATGGCATCTTTTCACAGTGGGAATATATGACGACGGAGTGAACATTTTTCTAAGGAGTTTATATAACAAATGTTGGAAATTAGATTTCTCTTTCTAACCTTCATAATGCTTTGAAAGATATTTTGTGAAAGAAATCAAAAATAGACAACAGCAGTATGTAGTAAAATATTTGTTAGGAAAGTGAAGGTAAAACAGACGTTTTTCAGCATATAGGCCACTGACATTTTCTACATCCGCGGTCTTCACTGGGGCAGATAAGTAGAGGAGGTTATAGTGTAGGGTGGCTTAATGTAAATGGGAAGTGTAAAAGTCTTGAATTTGGCTGAAACACCAGCTAGACAAGTGACATTTTATGTTTGATATTTTGTATGGCAGAAAATAGGAGTTCAGACAGAGCATTATTTCTGTCATATTTTGTTCTTCTCTACAATAGAAATGCTCCAGTATTTGGATTAGCATAGAATGTAATGCTCATGAAAATATTGGAGAATATTATAGAGTCTTACTACTTTAAGCATAAGGAGTATAGCTCAGGGGCAACATGCTCGCCTTGGAAGCAAGACGACACGGAGCAACACAAGTTCGATCCAGGATTCGCGCTTAGAAACCTCTTTGTATTAAGCACGTTATAAATAACCTATCAAATCATATCATAAATGTAAAGTAGACAGAGTCGAAAAGACTAAAGTATTTTTTAAATTATATTTGTAACCTTTGAAAGACAGTTCCACATGGAACCTTTCCTTTATTTATTTTTTCGGGGGAAGGCAGATGGAGGTAAGGAGGGAGGTTTGGGGGGAAGGGAAGGGCACTAACCACCGTAAGGGTGGGACAGGTGGACAAGGGAATATGCAGGGCCTGTTTTAAAATCTAAGGTAGGCAAGCAATTCTTCTTGTGCACCTTTACAAGCACCTCAAAGTCACACCTGAATGGCACCCCCCTGCAGATGAGTGCATCGCAGTACTCACAGATAATTGTTGACCATAAAAAATATGAGTCAACAACCTTTGTATGGCCCTTGTATGGCCTATGAGGCAGCAGGAGGCCTCCTCTGCCCAACTTGTGATGCCATCTTTGATAAAGTTGTTTCACTGAACTTCATAATTGTAAGTTATATGTGTCTTTTGCTGATTTAAAAACAGCTTTTGACTCTGTCCCCTGTGACAAATTATGGTTGGCTTTACAAGGTTATAACATTCTACCTGGTTTATTGTCAATTACTCAATCTTTGTACTGTTAGATGGGAGAAGAGTGGTGAGAACGCTGAGCAACGTGATGTCCAGCGTGGTGTCAGACAGGGCTTTGTGCTCGCTCCATTCATCTTTTGTATTGAAATAAATAGGCTAATAGAGGTGTTGGTAATTAGCGGTATGGACCAAGGTCTTTTCTTCGTGGATGGCAGTGTTGCTATCAACTTCACCTATGGGCATCAGGCACACTGCGTAGGTATTCGCGAAGACTTGTGGTACTCTTGCCATGGAAATTAATAAAAGCAAGACAAAAATATTAGGCTTGAGAGGCCGAATCGGCAGATAAGAGAAGGTGCATGTAGAAATAGAAGGGGGTCGCGCAAGAGCATGTTGCATCATACAACTATTTGGGCCTGTGCTTGGCAGAGAATGGCACCTGGCAAGACCACGTTTCTAAAGCTACTGCTACCCTGATTAAATATAGTGGGAGCATTAAGAGATTCTATTGCTTGTGTGGTAAAGGTGTTTTGACACAAGTTCTGGAACTGTACTGGTGTAAGGCTATATCTGCAGCAGTATATGGTGCTGGGATTTGGGGATGCGAACATTTGACAAGTTTGGGAGTTGTAGAAAATACATTTTTACAGTCAATAATGTCACAACCGACTTGTGCTTCGAATGCTACATTGAATCTAGAATGTGATGTCCGCCCTATAGAGCATGTAATAGCTTTAAAAATTATATTTGTATGGTCCCGCATCTGTTCAGCACCTGAGCTGCATATGTTCAAAGAGTTGCAGGTTAATTTTTTGGTTGTAGAAGGCAGCCGTAAAACTCCTTGTTTGAGGCACATCAAAGGATTATGCACAATTCTGGGCCTAGATCAATGTTGGGAACGGCGCATATATAAGTTCAGAGAGTAAGGAAGTGATGAAAACAGCATGCAAAGTGCATTATAGACATGTCGTGGTGACCACCTGTGCAAGGCTTTCTAGTGGTCAGCTTTACCAGCAGGTAAAGGGCACATTTGACTACGAGCGCTATTTAAATGTTATCACTCCTTGTCTGGCGCACTCGTTACTATTCGATTTCAGAGCAGGAACTCTGCGTGTAGCCTCTTTACGAAAAGATGGAACAACTTAAACTGCTCCTTTTGTCAGTATTCTCGTGCATTGAATGAATCTGTCCTTCATTTCATGTTGTTTTTACGTAGACATAATGATTTTAGGGAAATGTACTTACTGCCATTATGTAGACTAAAAGGCCTTAGGAGGATCGTCTGAGTTTTGGGACTTTTGTAGAGG
The DNA here is from genome assembly GCF_040938575.1 of Ambystoma mexicanum. NCBI lineage: Eukaryota > Metazoa > Chordata > Amphibia > Caudata > Ambystomatidae > Ambystoma > Ambystoma mexicanum. The sequence continues at coordinate 669,306,349 of NC_090924.1, read as the reverse complement.
ATGTGAAGATCCTAGTATTTTATATTCTATTGCCGAATACATATCTATAGGGCGTGGCTCAGAAGGAGGAATGTGTTGTGTAGCGGGGTGTCAACATAATACATTTTGCACATTTTACATCGGCTGCCATTATTATGTTTTGGTTTTCAGTTGGGCAACTTTTATAAACTAAATCTTAAACTTGCTATTTTTATGGTTTTAGTAATTACAAAGGGGGTAATTCATAGAATTCAGCACGCAAGTGGCGCACGCGGCTGGTGCACAGTGTGCGCGTGCGCCAAAATCCATTTCCGCGCACAGCGTATTCATGGATTTTAACATCCAAAACCAGCCATGTCGCAGAGTGGCGCAGCGACCATGCAGCAGCGCCAGTTACGCCCCCAAGCCCTCCCCGTGCGCCATGAGCAGCGCACAAATCCCGTACATGGCGCACAGGCCAGTGGACCAGCATACAGCCCCCAACCATGAAAAAGTCTGTAAAAATCCCTGCGCACGCCTTCGAATAAACGTACCCCGCTGCTTGGTAAGTATTACACGCGATCGGCCCTGTGCGAGCGGGGTAGGTGTATTTCTGGGGTGCGCGGGAAGTTTCACACACGATTGGCTCTCTGCGAGCCGGGTATGTGTATTTCGGGGGTGCGCGGGAAGTTTCACATGCGATTGGCCCTCTGTGAGTGGGGTACGTGTATTTCTGGGGTGCGCAGGAAGTTTCACACGCGATTGGCCCTCTGCGAGCAGGGTACGTGTATTTCTGGGGTGCGCGGGAAGTTTCACACGCGAATGGCCCTGTGCGCGGGGGGTACAGGTATTTCAGGGGTGCGCGGGAAGTTTCACACGCGATTGGCCCCGTGCGAGTGGGGTACGTGTATTTCCAGGGTGCACGGGAAGTTTCACACGCAATTGGCCCTCTGTGAGCAGGGTACGTGTATTTCTGGGGTGCGCGGGAAGTTTCGCACGCGATTGGCCCTGTGCGAGTGGGGTATGTGTATTTCGGGGGTGCGCAGGAAGTTTCACACGTGATTGGCCCTGTGCGAGCGGGGTATGTGTATTTCCAGGGTGCGCGTGAAGTTTCACACGCGATTGGCCCTCTGCGAGCGGGGTACATGTATTTTTGGGGTGCGCAGGAAGTTTCACACGCGATTGGCCCTGTGCGAGCGGGGTACGTGTATTTCTGGGGTGCGCGGGATGTTTTTCACGCAAATGGCCCTGTGCGAGCGGGGTATGTGTATTTCTGGGGTGCGCGGGAAGTTTCACACGCGATTGGCCCTCTGCAAGCGGGGTACGTGTATTTCTGGGGTGCGCGGGAAGTTTCACATGTGATTGGCCCTCTGCGAGCGGGGTACGTGTATTTCTGGGGTGCGCAGGAAGTTTCACACGCAGTTGGCCCTGTGCGAGCAGGGTACGTGTATTTCGGTTGCCCCATCAAATTGGCAGTGTGTGTCCTCCCAGGTGTGCCCTCTCCCCCCTCCCCAGGGCCTGCAGTCAGACCCCAACACAGGGGTACACACTGCACCCCTGGCCATGCCCCACAGCCAGCCCATCCACCCTGCTGAAGCCCCCAAGCCAGCCTGTCAAACTGGATATTAAATTATGCCTCCTATTGTAACGATTGTACGTATATTGGCCTACGCCAAGTTGCTTGAAATTGTACGCGAATAATTCTCTACGGCAAGGTCTTGACCTTAGAAATTGATGTAAGCCGCCATCTTGAAACAAGCCTCCATTTTACGTTAGAACCGCCATTTTGGGGGTTTTGTACAAAGTCACCCTGTAATCTAAAATGGCCGTCTCGTGTGCTCTTGTTCTTGCCTTAACCTCTTCAACCTCTGTAGGAGAGTTAATGTCCAAACTGCCTTCAGGCTACATGTTAGGGTCATGTAGACCTTGTCCTTTGTTGACCTCGGGACAAGGGGATTACTTGAATCAGTGATGTTAACGTACAAGTATACAAGAACAATAACGCTATCCAAATACGACATGCAAAACATTTGTTTGAATCTGTATAAAAGTAATGTGTAAAGATAAACTTAGAGAAAAATAATGTTTGTTAGTAAATGTATTAAAAAGTAAACCGCATGCACGAGATATGTAAATTAGGAAAGTGAACCTGGCGTGACCCTAGCCCAATGTATTATTAACTTGGAAGAGGCTGGACATCATTTTTACAAACTGTATAAATATGTCGATGTCCAGCTAGAAAATTCTGTTCACTGCTCACATTGAACCCTGCTGGTGGTCTCTGTGATGTATTGACGGCCAAATAGCTATTTGTGTACTTTGTTGAATACTGTTCAGTTTTGTAATGAAGATTCTGGGAATCTTTACAAGCCTGTGTCGGTGTATTTTCCTTTGCTTGGTGTAACAGCCGTAATATTGTATTTTTTCTGATTCCACAGATGGCGCCCGAATAGGGACCCTCAAGATTGACTTTGTCTCGTTGAAGGTTGGCTCGGCTATCGGACCGGGATCCGACGGTGCCCACAGAAACGCCCACTCTAGACGAGAAGCAAATTCCTCGACGAAACTGCACGATCCGATCCGTGGACGGTGAGCTGTAGCCCGAGACAACGTCTTGACGAGGGTCCATATATTTGAGGTGGGTAAATTTGCCGAAAATCACCAGACACGTGGGTCCTTAGCATTGTCCTTAGTAACCCGATCGGGCCTCCCAGTCCTTTGGTCAGGTGAATCGTGTCCTGATTCTTAATTTAACCCTGACAATTTGAATTTGGAGCATTGTACTCGCAAGCACAATTATTTAACCAAGTAACACCAGAACTTTGATATGCCTGGGAAATTGTCTGCCTGCTTTAGGGCATTATTCCGCAGCGACAGAAAATCTTTGGAAGATAGCCGTCCCGCACCACAGGAGGGGTTGCCGGCATGTACTATGTACTGTAAGAAAGGCTTTGGTAGTGTAGCATTTAATGACATTTGGCACAGACAGACCAGACATAATTCAAATCTTCGGTGGCCAATCAATGGTAGTTTTGAAATCCCTCGTATAGAATATATAGAGTCTGAATTAGTAAAGAAAAAAGCTAGACCTGCAGCATTTGACGCATTACACAGTTGGAAAACAGAAGCTTTGCTGCAACAAAAGAGTGGAGAGAAACATATGCGTAGACATATGACAAGTGTCGAAAAAGCACGGTTATATGATCGAAATAAACAATTGGAGTCAGTTAGGAACACGGACAGGGCGTTTCAATTAGGCATTCAGAAAATCTATCCTTCAAAAGATTTTCATACGTCAGATGAATTGATTAATAAACGTTTGCATGAACGAAGGCCCGATGCCTCCGCGCCACCTCCGTACATCCCTCCTCCTCGCGCTTTGCCCCTTTCCGTTGTTGTTGTTCCCCCTCCTATAGTTCCTCCGGTCCTCCCTGCTGTTCTTCCTGTTGTTCTTCCAGCCGTCACTCCTTTGCCTGCCCCCTTGCCTTCACCTGTTGATATTCAGCATGTGCCTACTCTTCTTCTTCCAAGTGATTCTGCATCGCTTATAGTAGACCAGGGAGCGAGACCAAGGGTTGTGACTCTTAATACTGTGTCCCCAGACAAGAAGAGTGAATTGCTTGCTTGGGCTGAACATTGTATGGAGAAGGGTGAACAAGCTGATGTTTTTTCCACACTCGAAAATGTAAAAAGTATTCCTGAGAAAAATGTTTTTATTGAAGGATTAGGGACTCATTTGAGTATAATGTGGAATAGACTAAATGATGTAGATTTCCCACAAGGGTTACGGGATTTGAACGCCGTAGCATTGTCCAGAGATACTGCGAAGAAGGTATATGAGCATGTTGAGAGGATTTTTGAGTATAGGAAGGAGTTGGAAGAGTTACAGAATGAGGAAGCAGATGGTGGTAGTTTAGGTATTATCTACTTACAGAAACGGTTTTCTCCTCGCCGAGAATTAAAAGGAGAGGAAGCGCGATTTGTATAAAGGATGCGATAAGATGGATTTCGGATATGTCGATAACTCCAGATGAAGTATATGACACATATAGTCAGTGTACGTTAGAAATGGAAAAAAAAGTGATACAGGTGATGGTAGAGCACCTGCAGAATGAGTGTGTAAGAAGAAAGATTTGTTGTCCCGCAGAATTGTTGAGTGTTTATAAGAGAGCCTTTTCGATTGATACTTCTTCGACTGCCTTAGCGCTTGATTTGGCTCTGTTGCTTAGTAAGCGTTTGGAGCTGCCTACTTCTCAGTTGCCTATGAGAGAGGTCCCTCCGACATGTGTCCCAAAGGTTGAGGTTGCGGCCAATGCTGCACAGGGTATATTCGCTGTGAAAATTCCCGCACATTATGTATCACAGTTTTTTCACGTCCCGTTTTCAAGACAGGAAGTGAACACCATAAAGCAATCTATTCCCGATATAACAACGAATCTGACCGGATTCTATAAAGAAATAGAGTCAGTCTTACAGTCGTCGGTATTCACCTTAAGTGATATTGACCTAATATTTCCCGTACTCCTGCCAGCTGATTTGTGGAAACAGATTATGACTATAGATGACATACCTGGGTTGGGAGATAGATGGGATAACATGGTTAGGCTAGATAGAGAAAGACCAGCTGGCGAACGACCACCTCAAGTGATATTAACCTTGCATGATAGAATTATTGTAAAATTGAAAACTATGATTCCTGAAAAACGAATCATTTGGGACAAGCTTACGGGCTCTGTCCAAGGAAAGTCTGAGGGTGCTACCGATTTCTTCAATCGGTTCAAGCAGGTATTCTCAGATTTCAGTGGACAAGACTTAGGCACAGAGTCAGGGAAAAGGCTGTTTGTCGACAAATTTGTACGTGGATTGCTGCCTGACATCCAGTTACAGATTATGTCTTCTGAAAGCGCTTGGCATGCAAAGTCTCAATCAGAAGTACTGCATATGGCTCAGTACTATGAAAATCGTGTAAATACTGAAAAGGAAAAACTTGAGAAAAAAAGGGTGACCTGAAAACTAAAGTTTTATTGCAGCAGATTGTTAGAAGCCCTAGAGGGGGTAATCAATTTAAAGGTCAGTACATTCCACAGGGAAGTGCGCCCTTGGCTCCGGTAACCATTAACCAGTGTGCCTATTGCCGGCAGGAAGGCCACTGGCGCGCACAATGTCCGACCTTGCAGCAAAGGTCTTTTGGGAACATGGGTAGACGATCCAGAGGTCGCCCTGGTGCAGAGGGCCCTGGCAGAGGTCAGTTTGCACCAGAATCACAACAACCTCCTTCACAAGATAAGCAAGTTTCGAATGTGGATAATAAAAACATTTTTGATCACCCTTCTGCCGCGTACCTCTCTGAAGAGCTTCCTTTTGATAATATTCTGTTTCGCTAGGATTGCCCTAAGCAGGATTTGGAACCTACGCCTATTCCAGTTCATCAGATAGGAAGCATCTATTTTTAGTAGATAAGGGAGCACAGAAATGTTCCATTGATCATTCACGGATTCCAAATATTCCCCTGTCAGGGCAGTCCAACGTTTCTGTAGGGTTTTCAGGCACACCTGTAGTTTGTCCGGTCTCTTTGCCGGTACCGATAACACTGGGTCCCTTCACGGAAGTGTCCATTTCTACTTACCACAAACTGTGGGGAGAACTTGCTGGGGCTAAATTTGTTGAAGGCATTGCATGCAGTAATACATTGTTCTCCGGACGGAGTTTGGTTAACGATTTCACCTCAGCAATCACTCACCTCTCAGTTTTTTGACTTGACCTTTACCGCCAGAATTTAGTAATGTTCCAGAATGCTTATGGGCAATTGATGATAATGATGTGGGCATTCTTCAAACTGAACCTGTTAAAATTATTTTGAAACATGGAGTAAAATTGCCTCACATCCTGCAATATAAGATCTCAGTTGAAGGCGAACAGGCTTTGAAATGTATAGTTTCTGATTTTGTACATCGTGGGGTAATTGAGGAGATTACGGGTAGCATATGTAACAGCCCCATTTTGCCAGTATACAAAAAAGGTGATAATGCGATTCCCTTTCGTTTTATAATTTATTTCCGCGCTATTAACAAAATTGTGGCTCCTCAATTTCCTATTGTACCTAATGTTACAACGATACTAACCATGATTACGGCTTCTGCCACTCATTTTAGCGTTGTTGATCCTAAAAACGCGTTTTTCAGTATTCCCATACACAAGGATAACAGGTATTTGTTTGCGTTTACCCTAGGTGGATGCTCGTTTACATTTACTCGTGCACCACAAGGGTACACTGAGAGTCCAAGTATTTATAGTAGGGCATTGAAAGAGCAGCTCGATACTCTCGAGTTGCCTACTACTTGCACATTACTGCAGTATGTAGATAACCTCCTCTTGGCTGCTGATTCTGAGAGCGCCTGTAAAGAAGGCACTGTGTTGTTGCTTTGTCATCTAGCAAAACATGGCCACAAAGCTTCACTTAAAAAATTCCAATATTGTTGTCAGCAGGTCACCTATTTAGGCTACCTCCTGTCAAAGGAGGGAAGACGGTTGACACCTGAACGAATAAAGACTATTTCTGGCATGTCTGTCCCAAATACGCAAAAGGAAGTTAGAGCCCTGATAGGTATGGCTTCTTATTGTAGATTGTGGATCCCTAACTTTCGTTAATGATTAAACCAATGTTGGCTTTGACAAAGAAGGGCATTTCTTTGCCATTGCCATGGACTTTGGAACACCAGACAGCAAATCCGCGCTGTGTTCAGTGCCGGTTTTAGGAGCTCCGAATTATGACAAGGCCTTTGTATTGTTTTTGCATGAACGTGATGTATGTGCTTTGGCTGTATTAACGCAGGAGCATGGAGGGAAGAATAGGCCATGCGGTTACTATTCCTCCACCCTTGATCCTGTAGCATGCGCTTTGCCAAGATGTTTGTGTGCTGTTGCTGCTACTGCTGTGTCTGTAAAACAGAGTGAGGGAATGGTCCTGGGTCATGCGTTAACCCTAATGGTACCTCACTCTGTAGATATTTTATTGAATAGAACTCAAACGCAACACCTCACTTTTGCACGATTGACAAGATACGAACTAATCTTGTTTGCCCCCCACATTCAAATTCAGAGGTGTTGTGTATTAAATCCGGCTGAACTTTTACCTGTCTCACAAAATACTGTTGATGGTGACGATACGTCACACGATTGCCTTTATATGACAGAACAAGAGACTAAAGGCAGAATCGATCTGAAAGACACGCCTTTGAATAGCCCACAAGGAGAGCTATTTTTGATGGCTCTTGATTTAAACTTCCAGACGGTACATCCACGGCTGCTTATGCAGTTACTACTTTAAACACAATTGTGGAAACTAAAAGAATTATGCATAACTCTGCGCAGGTCGCAGAAATGACAGCGTTAATTCGAGCGCGTAAACTTTCTGAAGGGCTTACAGTGAATATAAATACCAATAGTCAGTATGCTTTTGGGGTGGCCCACAATTTCGGTAGACTTTGGAAAGAACAAGGTTTCTTGACCTCGCACGGAATGAAAATCCAGCACGGCACTTTAATAGTGCAATTACTTTCAGCACTCGCACTCCCTGTTCAGTTAGCTATCATAAAATGTTCAGCACATCAAAAGGTTACAGATGATGTAGGGAAAGGGAATGCTTTTGCCGATCAGATAGCTAAACAAACTGCCACTGATTTCAGTTCAGAAATGTATGCTGTAAAAGAAATGGTAATGCATTTTGGATGAAAGTATCGATGCTGTAAAAGATATTCAAGCAGATGCTACCATAGAGGAAACTAAGAGATGGATCAAGGGTGCAGGGAGATTGGATGACGATGGGTGTTGGGTAGACAATATTGAAGGGAAATGGTTACTCCCTGACGCCTACATTACAATGATGGTTATTATGGCTCATGGTCCGACACATGTTTGTGCGCGAAAATTGACTAAAATGTTACACAGTGTATGGGCCAATGATAAGATTTTCGAAACTGCGGAGCGTTTTATCCAAAACTGCATGGTTTGCTTGCAGCACAATGTAGGAAAAGGTACCTCGACTCCTAGAGGAAGTTTCGCTCCACCTTCTGTCCCGTTTGAGGTTATTCACTTTGATTTCATTGAAATGAAACATTGTAACAATCTTAAATTTGTATTGGTTGTTATTTGTGCCTTTAGTAAGTGGATTGAGGCTTTCCCGGATAGAGATGCAACGGCCATAACCGCGGCAAAAACTCTGTTGAAGGAGTTTTTTCCTAGGTTCGGGCTGCCGAGAGTCACCTGGTCAGATAATGGGCCACACTTTATTGCCACTGTAATCCTACAAGTTTGCAAATGATTACAGATTGACAAGCGGTTCCATTCAGCCAGACATGCCCAAAGTGCCGGATTAGTGGAAAGGCACAACGGCATTATAAAGAACAAACTCGCTAAGACGTGTACTGGCACCAAGCTAAAATGGCCGGACGCCTTACCAATCGTGTTACTGTCGATGAGAACAACCCCTCAAACTAAGACTGGGCTCTCTCCCTTTGAGGTGGTAATGGGGAGACCTGCTAATATTTGCGGTATGCCAAAAAGTTGCTCATTGCGGGACATAGAAAATGTGCTTCTTTCAGATTACTGTAACCAGTTGACTAAAAATCTGTTTTCAATTTATCACCAGGTGTGAGAGGCATTACCTGTGCGCTACGAGGGTCCAAGTCACAGTCTTCGACCGGGGGACTGGATCCTCACAAAGGTTTTTGAGAGGTCGTCTTGCCTTTCACCTCGGTGGAGGGGTCCCTACCAAGTCCTGCTAGTCACCCAGACTGCTGTGAGGGTAGCGGGTCGTAAAAACTGGATTCATGCGACGCACACCAAACGGATCCCACAGCCCGTGCCATACGATACAGAAGACACAGAATCCCTTCCCACTGTTGTAACTAGTGTACCTGAACCAGCAACAACCAACAAGGGAGAATCGGAGACCGCTTCAGAATGCGCAAGGCCAGACAAAACGGCCATCTTGTCTCGGCACTCCCCAACAGTGGAACTTCTGGATCAATCCTTTTCTGATCCCATTTCCGTCCATTCGCCACTTCCAGGAGGAAGTGACGACACTTTGTCCTCACCAGATACTACAAAATATAATTTGCGCCAAGGAAGTAAATGTACAGCATGGTCTGACTGTGCGATTGAGAAAATCATTTGAGGGCTTGCCTTTTGACCCGACTGTACGGGAAGATTCTGTTGGCTAAGGGTTGTGGGAAAGACATTAAGAAGAGGCGCGACTGGAGTCACCAGCAAACAAACAATTGGTGTTTTTTCGGTTGAAGACGACAATGCCTGCACCCGCTACCGCTCATACGGAACTTTTAGATAAAAATTTTACTAGCAGAGACAATGATCAAGCATGTAAGGGGACCCACAAAGTGTATTGTTGCCTGTTTGTGATAATTACTGGATTTTTAGTAACTGTTGGGTTTGGGTTATGGTATCTGGAGGAAGCATATCCGTTAGAGGACTTTTTACCTATTGAAAATGTATCTGTTATTCCCACTCCTTCCATGCAATGGCATACTTTGTCACCTAGAGAATCTTTGCATAGACAGAATTATCAGAATAACACTCTTTTGTTAATAATGAATGCCACTCATGCAATTTTTAATAAGACCAATTGCTGGATCTGCTCACATCCACCGCAACATGGGGATAGGGGGCTAGGTTGGTATATTTATCCCTTACCTTTGACAACTGCCTGTTACGCTTCTCTTAGAGCACTATTTTTGGTCGATGGAATGACAGCATCTCAGGGAACTTTGATGGTACAAATTTAAATAGCTTTGAAAAGAGTGTTTTGATGCCCCTGGGATGCTCACTTTTTGCAAATAGAAGTAAGCTAAACGTTGCTTCTGTTAGGACCTCTGATAGATTGTCTCGTCCTTTTCAGTCTTTGATCTCTTTCAAAATGGCTCCTATAGGCAATAAGGATGCCACGCTTCCATCTTATTCTGTTAATCATAGCCCCGATTCAGTATCATTCTGCATACAGAGGAATGGAACACGGTCAATGGGTAATTTTAGAAAGTGCGCCAACGTTGCGAATTTGACTAGTCAAAACAGACCTCTGTACGTAGGCGAAGCTGTCTATTTTTTTTGCAGTAAGGTGGCATCTCCATGGTTGCCCAGGGATTGGCAAGGAACCTGTTATTTAGGGATTCTATTACCTGGGGTATTTATTGCCAGTACTGTAGAAATTTCAAAAGACTCATCCGCGACGAGGTGTGAAAGGGGATACTCCAGCGCAAACTCTAGGAGATATTATGAAATCTTTTGTGCCATTTTTTGGGCAAATTACAAATTCAGAAGATATCAGGGGACTAGCGAGAGTATTGGAGAGAACCATCAACCGGACCACTGACATACTCCATAATATGACGTTAGATCAGAGAGCGATAAGATTAGTGGCTCTTCAGAACCGGTGGCATTAGATGTCATCCTGGCAGAGCGAGGAGGAGTATGTAAATTAGTGGGGTCCGCTTGCTGCGTTTATGTACCAGACTCCTCTCCAACGATCTTTAGGGCTATCCAAAATCTACATGTTTTTAGTTCAGAAGTACATGTTCCTGAGGGAAACTGGGAACTTAGTACATGGTTTTGGGACCTCCTACGGTCATGGGGATGGAAGTTGTTTTCGGCCCTGCTGATTATCTTGGGAAGTTTTCTGTTTCTTTGCTGTTGTATACAGTGTCTCCCTGGTATATGCTCAGTATTAGGGGGATGTTGCGCGCAAGCAACAAGTGTATTAGGCCATAAAATATACGCCCCAGATAAGGTTTCTAAAGAGTATGTGTTAAAAGAAATTCTGGTGTCAGACCTAATGGCAATATATATGTCAGACAATGATTCAGGGTGTATGGACGATGATGTATGGAGTTACCTGCAAGAAGATCAGATGTAGTGTTAGCACTTGGCATAGGCCAAAAGCCCATCCACCCTGCTGAAGCCCCCCAGCCAGCCTGTCAAACTGGATATTAAATTATGCCTCCCATTGTAACAATTGTATGTATATTGGCCTACGCCAAGTTGCTTAAAATTGTATGCGAATAACTCTCTACGGCAAGGTCTTGACCTTAGAAATTGATGTAAGCCGCCATCTTGAATCAAGCATCAATTTTAGGTTAGAACCGCTATTTTGGGGGTTTTATACAAAGTCACCCTGTAATCTAAAATGGCCATCTCGTGTGCTCTGTAGGAGAGTTAATGTCCAACCTGCCTTCAGGCTACATGTTAGGGTCATGTAGACCTTGTCCTTTGTTGACCTCGGGACAAGGGGATTACTTGAATCAGCAATGTTAACCCACAAGTATACAAGAACAATAACGCTATCCAAATACGACATGCGAAACATTTGTTTGAATCTGTATAAAAGTAATGTGTAAAGATAAACTTAGAGAACAATAATGTTTGTTAGTAAATGTATTAAAAAGTAAACTGCATGCACAAGATATGTAAATTAGGAAAGTGAACCTAGCCCAATGTATTATTAACTTGTCAGAGGCTGGACATCATTTTTACAAATTGTATAAATATGTCGATGTCCAGCTAGGAAATTCTGTTCACTGCTCACATTGAACCCTGCTGGTGGTCTCTGTGATGTATTGACGGACAAATAGCTATTTGTGTACTTTGTTGAATACTGTTCAGTTTTGTAATAAAGATTCTGGGAATCTTTACAAGCCCGTGTCGGTGTATTTTCCATTGCTTGGTGTAACAGCCGTAATATTGTATTTTTTCTGATTCCACAAGCCCACATGTCACCATGCACAAGTGAGCACTGATTTATGTCCCCCAGGACCCCCATCCACCCAGCATTGAGGGGCACCTGCCAGCAGGCCCCGACTCATGTGTCCCAGCACCCCCATCCACCCAGCATTGAGGGGCACCTGCCAGCAGGCCCCGACTCATGTCCCCCAGCACCCCATCCACCCAGCATTGAGGGGCACCTGCCAGCAGGCCCGACTCATGTCCCCCAGCACCCCATCCACCCAGCATTGAGGGGCACCTGCCAGCAGGCCCCGGCTCATGTCCCTCAGCATCCCCATCCACCCAGCATTGAGGGACACCTGCCAGCAGGTCCCGACTCATGTCCCCCAGCACCCCATCCACCCAGCATTGAGGGGCACCTGCCAGCAGGTCCCGACTCATGTCCCCCAGCACCCCATCCACCCAGCATTGAGGGGCACCTGCCAGCAGGCCCCGACTCATGTCCCCCAGCACCCCCATCCACCCAGCATTGAGGGGCACCTGCCAGCAGGCCCCGACTCATGTCCCCAAGCACCACATCCACCCAGCATTGAGGGGCACCTGCCAGCAGGCCCCCGACTCATGTCCCCCTGCAACACGAAAGGAAGCTGCACAATCATGGTCCTCATGTGCACCACAATTCCACAGCACGCCACCCCACTCTTGACATGCAATGATTTCACCAATCCACCACACACCAACATGCCTATGTCACGACACAAATCAAAAGTCAACCGTGTACATCAACACATGTCGGTCACACACACACACTGTTTGCCATAGATTGTGCAAAACCACAATTTGACATGCATGAACCCAATGAGTGAATCCCACACATGGAATTAAAATATCAAAACGTATTATTAACAAAATCAATGTAATGAAATGAAAGTCAAAAAAATAATACAAAAATGAAATTAAATGCATGTCCAAAAATATGAAAAATGAAATGTAGATGCAATCCAAATAAATCCAGAAGAAAAATGGTCGAAAATCATTGTCCACCAAAACAAATCCAAAGGAAACGTAAACATGAAAATCCATTGCCCCATGGTGAAATTCAAAGAAAATGCACACTTAATTCCAAAGTCCAACTATGTACAATCAATTTTGAAAGGGTCCATGAGCCCAACGAAAGAAATGAAACCTATCTAAAAAAACTACCTAAGAAAAGAACTATATACAAAATTGTGGAGCATAGTCCAATCACCCCAAAAGAAATGAAAATGAAAAGGAAACCTAACACTAAAAACTATTTACAATGGCGGCAGGCTAGTCCGACGGCTCACTTTCCGATGTCCCGGGCTAGGGCATCATCGAACTCCTGGTGATTGTCCTCGAGGCGGTCCTCTTCCATGGACCAGAGGGTTCGCAGGGATGATGCCATGTTGCACTCCAACTCCCTGCGAATAGCCTCGAGGCACTCGGCCCGCCTCAGTGCCCTCCACATGGAGTTCTCCGCCCTGACCATTGTGAGCCGTGCCTCTTCTGCCCGCCGCCGCTCCGCATCTATACGCCGGCCCAACCGCAGCCACACGGAAGACACACCCATTCCAGGGTCCTCCTGCCCTCTGGCTGATGCCTGCCCCTCTGATGTCGATGGCCTCGAGCCATCCTTGCTCCCATCTAGAGCCTGCTGCTGCTGCTGCTGTCCATGTGCCCTGTCCGATGATGCCTGCACATCCTCCATCTGCTGGTCTCCAGTTGTTGTGGTGTCCACCCCTGCTGGACCGCCGACTCCTGACTGTGGCAGGGATGGGATCTCCACCAAGGTGGCCCTGGTGGAATCTGGGCCAGAAGACGGCAGGGAGAATGACTGGCGCATAGTCTCCACAGAGGAGGAGAGGTCCGCCAGAGTGCGCGACACATGTAGGAACCCACCGACCAGGGCCCCTCCCAACAGTGCCATGTCGCGACGCTGCTCTTCGTGATGGCGTGCGTGCTCCCCCCAGGAAGCACGCACGTCATCACGAATGTCACGCGTGTGCAACACAACACCAATCAGGACGGAGCCCATACGGTCATGGGACCTGTCGTCCGCAGGTAATGGAGAGGCAGATGACGTGGGCCTCCCCCCTACCTGCGGACGGGCCAGGGACGGGCCATCCCTGCTGGTGCATGGTGGTGCAGTCACAGGGCCAAGGGGAGCGACATGCACAGGCCCCTCCGCTGTGACCTGTGCTGCCTCCTGATCCTGGACTGCACCACTTGCACCAGTGGTACTACCCCCACCAGGCCCCATGTGTAGCTCAGTAGCGGGCTCCTCCTCCTCTGTGGAGACCACCAACCTGGATGTCTCTGCACCGTCTTCCGCCATTGCAAGCCCCTTTGGGGGCTCACCCGGCCCTTCCGCTACAGCCGTAGTGGCAGACGCGGCACCAGTCCCCTCGCTCCCAGATGATGGCAATTCCTGGGAGGGTGGCTGGGCCTTGTTTCGCCACCCGGTGGAGGCATCCATGCCGCTTGGCTCCACAGCGCCGTCTCCGCCCTCTTCTTCACTCGATGCTGCTTAGAGGGAGACATAGAACACAAGCATCAGGGTACAGTACAATATTCCCCTAGACAGGAAGCAATAACACATGAGTGGCACTGTCAAATGTCACTTCCATCCTGTCCCTCCACAACACATAGGTGAATGCACACAACACACAATCAGAAACAGGCACGGTGCCTGTAATCAACATCAGCATCCATGTACAAGGGCCTCTTTTAACCAAAATGTTGCCTTAAAACTCACATGCATCATGGCTCATACTGGTCCCATGCACACACATCACCAGAAGGTCATGCATCATGGCTTGAACACCACAGACACAGTGGATACAATGGTGACCGCACTGCATGAGCGAATCTACACATCATCACGGACATGTGTCATGCATCCATGGCGTTTCAAAGTCACACACTAACTTCTCAGACACACACACACATGTGCACCATACATGTACATGAGAGCAGCACCCATCCCTCACCCACCCTCCATGTCCAAGAACAGAGACTGGCATGCATTCATGTGTGCATGCTGCATACTGCTCCCCATGTTGCATTGGAACACATGCGCCATCCATATGGTGCACACAATACTGGTCTCACATGAATGACCATGATATCCCTGCACACACACATCCATACATGGCCTATGTCACACATACAGGCAAGTATCAGACTACCAGCACACTGCAACATGCCCTGTCTCACACAGCAATGCTTGGCCACTTACCGCTGAGCTCCAGACTGGTCTGCCTCTGAAGGATCTGGGCGTGGAGCGCTGGGCCTACGCGTTCCAGGAATCTCATCTGGATCATGCTCAGCATGAGCAACATGCTGGGTCAGCATGTTGCTCATGCTGACCCGGCACCCCTCTGCATCCTCTGCCTTCACGAGGCGCCGGGCCTTGTAGAGGGTCCTGGGCCTGAAGTCCTCCCAGCGCTTCGGGACGTGCTTGATGTCATGGGTTGCCACCCCCTCTGCGTTGATGGAAACCACTACGTCCTCCCAGATCCTCTCCCGTCCTTACTTGTTGGCACGTGATGTTCCGAAGAGGGCATCATAATGCCCCAGGACATGCTCCACCAGGACACCAACGTCCTTCTCACTGAAGCTGGTGGCCCTCTGCCTCTCTGGCTGCGGGTCGCCAGTGATCTCAGATGGTGTTTGCCCCGACATGGTGACCCTCAAGGCAGGTGTGGGTGGGCAACTGGGTCCTGGGGCTGGGCTGTGGAGCGATGGTATCGTGGGAGTCTTCTGTTCCAGCAGGGGTGGACAAAGCAACTGGACCCCTGCAGATGGCTGACGTGCAGGCACCAAATAGCAGGGCACGTGGGCAGCAGGCAGGCAGCAGCAGATGGCTGGTGGGAGCGTGCTCGGGGTTCTTGGGGGCAGGAAAATGGCCTTTTGGGCAGGAGCGTGGTCTTCCATGTGTTTTTGCGTGGCCAGCTTGATACGGAGTGATTTGGCATGTGAAAAAAGTGCACGTCAGCGTGAAATCCGAGGAAAGGCCCTTAGCGCGTAAGCGCGTAAGTGACTTTATGCGCGCGGGCGTTCCCCACAACACGGGTGCATAGTGAATCAGCACGTGAGAAAACTGCACGTCACCGTGCTATTGGAGGAAAGGGCCTTAGCGCGTAAGCGAGTAAGTGACGTTGCACGTGTGGGCTGGTTTAAAAGGTACGAGTATCACGCTATTTTCTTGTACGTGCTTTTTGTGGAGAGCGAGCGGATGCTTCTTGTTGTACTTCTTGTCGGTTACACGCGATTACTTCACAACGTTTCCAGTTCGTACTCCCTGTTTCCTCAGACTGCGTTCTTTTCTTCTTTTGGTGGGGGTATTGCCAACGCGCACACACGCGTCTTTTTCACGTTCTATTTCAAGGCAGACGGTGAGTCGTGCACGTATTTTCCAACTGTTGCCCCCGTGTGTCACGTACCCCTTCAGAGGTCATTGTAGGTTGTGTGTAACACGCGTACGCTTATTTTTGTGTTTCTGGGTACCACAGCGTAGTGCGGGTTCATTTTTCCATGCACATGGTCTACCAGGGGTTGCGTGCACGTGTAGTTTTGTTTTTGGGGTGCCTGTGCATTGCGTGACCTGTCATCTTCCCCCAGGGGTCACAGACAGCCTTGCTAGAGCACTAGGGTACAAATTCCATCTAGTACCCTACCCCTTTCACCCCAATTGCCCAGGACAATTGTTTACTGCAACTCCCATACGCACAACATCAGTGCCATGGTTGGGAGGCGACCAAGCAGTAAGGGAGGCAAAGGTGGCCGATCTCAAAGAGGTGGGCGTGATGGGCGCGGTAGGGGACATGGCCAGGATTTGCAGGGTGCCCCTAGAGCCCAGTGTGTGGAGGACCAATCGGGGCCACCTATGACCCCCCCCAATGGTTGTGGTAAACGTATCTGACACCATCCCATTTCAGCCCTTGTTGGACCGGCCCATTTTGTCAACTGAACCGGCACAGAATGACTCCCAGGCTGACTTCCAGATCACCAAGTCTAAGCCACGTGTGGCAGTGAAAGTTGCTGTCACCAGGCCACGTGGATCTGGGGCAGCAATGTCATCTGCTGCCCAAAGTAGCCAGGGTGGGGAGGCTGCAGGGGCAGCTGCAGCTCAATCCACCCCAGCTCTGAGTCTCCCAGCCGGGACAGTGTTGGTCCAGGTCCATCACACCAACGTTGGCCCTGCCACCATCACCCTGCAGCCAATGCCTGCACCAAGACCTCTGGTCAGTGTGCCTTTACAGGCTTCAAGTACCCAGTCCACCTGCGCTTCTGCCCCTACTGACCAGAGTGGCATAAGCCACTCAGGATCCACACCACCTTACAAGAAGAAGAAGAAGGGTGCTCTTGCACTACAGACTGAGACCCCAGACACGGCTACACACTCGGCACATCAAGGAAGCCTAGCTTCAATGACGCCAAACTTGATGCACTTGTGGCCTATGTGTTGGCACATAGCCGCGAAATGGTGGTGACTGCAGGCTGCAAGAATAGGCCTGCTCAACGTAGGACCCACTGGCAGACCATCGCGGACCACATTAGAGCCCTTGGATTTGTGAGGCGCACAGCTGATGATTGCTACAAGTGGTGGAATGACCTGAAACGCAGAGCAAAGAACAAGCTGGCTTCCAATCATGCCTCTACTCTGGTGACTGGCGGTGGGTCTCCACCAGAGGACGACCAACTCACTGAACATGAGTCTGTTGCTGGAACTTTCATCACAGAGGAACAGATCCAAGGCATGGGAGACCTACCAGATTATGAAGCATTGTCCGGTGAGTGCCTATGCATGTGAATGTAATCCATGTGTATATTGCTTGGGTGATGTGTTATGATTGAGTGCCAGGTGAGGGTGTGTACTCATGAGTGGTATGGGTCACCCATGTGCTTCCTCCAAACCAGTCACCAGCATTGCATTTATGTATGACAGTATCCCTTTTGACCACAGTGGTCAATTAGCACCACATTACTGCAATTGCCCATGAAATGTCATTTTATAACAACAATGTTTGGAATTTTCAGTGTTCATTCAGCCTGATTGTTTCAATAATCCCATTTTTGCAACACATATTTCTGCCCTAATGCCACATATGTGACATGCTTCTGTCATAGATTACACCCCACAATGTCCCACATTTATTACCATGTTATGGGAATGATTTGACCATTCAGGCTGAGTACGTGCCTGCTCACATCAATTTTTGTGGCCTGTTTTAATGTGGAACATGATTGTTGTTTCCTGTCATGTTGAAGTGACCAATCATTGATGTATCCGTCTGCCTGCCAACACTGTATAATTGTACACTGGATGTGTTGCAGTGTGTGGCACATGCGTATTTTGTCACACTATTTTGCATTTTTCATATCATGTCCATCTTACATGGATGGGTGACAGTACTCATTGACTAAGATATGGCTGTACTTGTCAAACATACCATGGCTATGCTACGTGCCATCTGTGTGATGGCATGTGTCATGTATGTGTATTGGACATGCCACTCACAGGTTAATGTGTGATGCCAGTGCTATCCAGCATGCAGCAAATGTGTTGCTTTTCCATCTTGGAGTCCTCAGTGTCTGCTTTTTGCTTCCCCTTCCAACTCATTGACAGTGCATGCATGCCAGGGTTATAGTCATGTAGGACATGTGTAATTCATGTACTGGATCTCTGCCTTGTCAGGCTTATGTGTGTGCTATGGTGCTCATGCCTGTTTGCATTTATTGTCTTTCATGTTTTTGCAGGTGATGACGCACTTGATGATGTTGAGGTGGAGGAGATGGTGCAGACCCAGGAAGAATCTCAGACACAACCGGGCACCAGTGGAGGAAGTGGGGTGGTGGTGGGTGAAAACCCAATCCTCCTGCAGACCATACTGTCCACAGGTGTCTCTGGGTGCACCTCCCCAGACCTCTATGATTCAGGTGCTGAATCGGAGAGTGAGACATATGTGGCGTTGCAGGTGAGTGTTATTGGGAGGAATGCTGTTCTGACCAACCCGCCTGCACCAGGGGGAGACCCCTCTATGGGGATGTCAGTGTTGGTAACTCCACCTTTGGCGGTTACGGATGCAGGGTCACGCTCAACAACATCTGATCCTGTTCCTGGGCCAGCAGATCAGAGGGGGAATGCAGTCCTGCAGCCTCAGGCAGTGCCAGCACAGCAAGGTGCAGATCGCCTTGCCCCAAACAGTTGTGGTGCCCGCCAATGCGGTGGCTGTACGCCACCAGGCAATATTGTATGTGAAAACTCCATCTACAGTATAGCAGCACAACAGGAAGTATCGGTTGAAATGATTGCTCAGGCAATGAAGCGGGTGGCCACTTCCATTCTCCCCCCTGAAAGGCAGATGGAGCAACATCAAGCAACAGACTCCATTTGCCAATCACACAGGGAAGACATGTTGGCATCCAACAGGGATCGACGGGCGGCACTGGAGACTCTGCGCGAAGCCATATCTGTAGAGTCACAGGGCCACAGGGAAGCCCTGAGGTTAGAACTCCATTTCCTCAGGGAGACTCTGGGTGAATTTGAGGCTTCCCGAAATTTTAGGTCACAACAGCAGCTGGAGCAGCTCACATGTTCACTCTGAGCTGAGCTCCAGGCAACACGTGAGGAGATCCGGGCATCACGCAAGGCCATGCATTCAGAAATGCAGGCAACTCGTGAGGTGCTGCATCGGGATCTCCGTACTATCATCCTCCAGAACCAGACTTTCCAGACATGCATGCTTGCTGCCATGGAGGACCATACCAGGGCTTTCCGTGGGCTGCCTCCCATAGCACGGCCACCTCCTGATGTAGCAGCAGAGGGCGAAGAGAGCAACAGCAGTTCTCCCACATTAGCGTAGCCATGCAGGCCATGAGCCAATGGAGGTATTTTTTTTTTTCGCAACATCCACGCAGGTGGGAGTTGGGGTGCACACTGTCCTCGAACCTCCTGGGTGGCCTCCCCCCCCCCGTTCCACACAAGGCAATTTTTGATTTTTGTATTTTTTTTGTATTTTTTTCCAGTGTGTTGCCTTGTGTGGCTCCCGTGGGCATCCACTGTGTATTCCAGCTGGTTACATGCAGGCTTGTCCTGTCTTTGGGTTCTATGCTTGGGTTCCTGACACACACACCCCTCCTGCTTGCCCTTTCCATGGGCTTGCAAAGGGTGTGACCAAGTGACAGTGACTTGCACAGTGACATTGGGCTCCCATGAGCTGTGTGGGCAGTCTGTAGGCAAAACTGTGTGGACATCCCTAGTGGGCATTGTTGTTGGATTGAACACTGCATGGTGTATTGATATGTGCTTGTGCATCCATGTCTTTCACCTTATTCATGTACCTTCTGCATGTCTTCACAAGGCTGTCTCCTTTGCAGATGCAGTTCATGTTGTATGCAGTACACTGACACATTTGTCTGACAGTGAAAGGGGTCGATGTGCTGGCTTATTCAGGTTGTGAGACTTGCACTATTTTGATTTTGTACTGTCATATTTTGCCACTGTTTCATCCTGTGTTGCTGTATTGTGTTGCTGGTAAGAATTTGTTCATGTGTGCTGTTTCTTATTGATTACTGGGAGCATATTGTCTGTGGCCTGTTTACATTTGGGACAGTGCACTTTGTGACACTTGTGTCATGTGTTGTGCATTCATTTGGTTGCTTTCACATTGCATGACATGCCATGGTGTGTTGGGTAGCCGAGATGGGGAGGGGTGGGTGACATGGCACTATTTTCATGTTGTATTTTGCAAGGGGGTAGTCATTCATGCAGCATGAATGTGTGTCTTTTTGTCACACAGCATTGGTTGTATTTAAGTAGGTAGGGATGCACACAATGTAACACTTCCAGGTGACCAATCTCAGGCTGGTATGGTTGTGACAGTTGACTGTCCCTTATGTCATCATCATTGATTGTCAGCTGATATGTGCCAGGGCTGTGTGCACTCCACAGGGGTGTGATTTTAGGTGAAATAATTAGCCACCAGCTGTGTACGGGCTGCCTCACCACATGCCCTTTCACCTCCCATGCACAGCGGCCGTGCATGTGGTTGGGGATGTGGGGGAACCACCATGTCCACCCGCAGGCCCCGGCGGGCTGCAACGTTGTGCAGTACACATGCTGCCACTATGATCCTGCACACTACTGGGGGTGCGTATAGCAGCTGCCCACTAGAGCGGTCAAGGGAGCGAAAGCATGACTTGAGCACTCTGAATGTGCGCTCCACTATGCCCCGGGTTGCAATATGGGCTGTGTTGTATCTTACCTCAGGTGGTGTGGTGGAGTTCTGAATTGGCGTCATCATGTGGGTGCTCAGAGGGTAGGCACTGTCCCCTGGGGAGGTGATGATGGGTATCATTAGTGGGGTTGTGACATTACTCAGTATCTGACATGCATGCTTTTGCACAGGCATTCATACTCACCAATCAGCCATGTATCACCATGCCGCCCAGCTTCTAGGTCCCGGTTTAGGGGTGACATTCTGAAAATGAAACTATCATGGGTGGACCCTGGATAGTTGGCATATACTGAGGTGATGATTCCCTTGGCATCACATACTACCTGCACGTTATTGGAATGCCAGTGCTTGCGGTTTCTATAGATGTGCTCAGTTGCCCTGGGTGGACGTAGAGCCACATGGGTGAAATAAATGGCACCTAGCACTTTGGGGATGTGTGCCACCCCGTAAAAGTCCTGGACGGCAGCCTGCCTTTCTGCAGGTTTTCTGGGCATGTATATGTGCCTGCGGACTGAGCGGCGTGCAGTCATGCTGGCCAACACCTGCTGTAGGCAGCGTGACTGCGTGGCCTGTGACACCCCCCCACTATGGCACTTGTCCGCTGAAATGAACCAGTGGCCAAGAAGTGCAGTACATTGAGCACCTTTTCCAAGGGGCTCAGTGCTTGGGAGCACAGGGTGGGTGATGCGAGGTCATCCTCCCACTCCAGAAGGACCGGACCCTACTTGGGTTTTAAGGAGCGCACCTTTTATTCATTGCTTTGCTGTGCTGCTGGTTTCTTCCCTGGGCAGTGCAGGACCCTCCAGTCTTCCTACTTTGTGTCAGTCCGACAGTCGCTTCAGGAACCGTGAGCCTGCAGGACCTGCCAGGAACGTCTGCCTCAGCTACACCCTTCTTCTTCATTTAAGGTACTGTTTTAGCACGGTTGTTCATTCAGTCCGACCGCGGTGAAAGTGTTTGAAATGTTTCACCAATCCGAAGGGTTGTCCTTCTCTATTCTTTAAAGTAATTTTTCTTCCGACCAACTTCATTCCGAACTCTTGGCAAAGACTTAACCGCAAACTACTCTGAACTGTGTGATCCTCTGCAAAGACGCTGTACCACTAACATTGGCCCAGGCCTATTGAATTGAATCTTCATTGTAGAAAGCATTTTCTAGATTGCCCTGCTTACTTACTTGTTGGTGCTACTTGATTTTGAATAACCTTTCCCTCCCTTTTATTGCTGGAGTGCCATTTTGTTCACACGTCATTGTGAGTTTAACTTGTCCAGAATCTATTGGGTCGTGTGTAGTATATTAAGAGTGTGATTTTTCTACTGCTTTACTTTAATTAATTATTTTACAACTGATATGTAAATAAATGTATATTCTTTTTACTCAGAAACCTTGAGTCAGTGTTTGTTTGAACCATAGTAAGTTCAGTACTTTGTGTAACTATTGATACTGCTCACTTTACTCTTGAGATAAGTCTGGCTGCTCAGCCATCGCTACCACTTTACCGTGTAGTACAGGCTTTAAGTGATTGATATGCGAGAAAATGTCACTCTAATGCGCCAACTCTTTAACTTATTCAATGAAAACTAATTTACTCTGTACGGTGAGTCAAACCAAATGTATTGCCTCATTGCTATTTTCACACTAGTCAGGATTTGACTTTAGGTTCTATTTCCAAAGTACAATTTTATTCAGCTTCTCTCAAATCGAGTTTATTACCTCAGTGTTATTATCACACTGGTCAAAATGTAACTTAAAGTCCAATTTCCAAAGTACAATTTTATTCAACTTCTCTCCAAAGTACAATTTTATTCAATTTTTCGACACATGTTTCCCCATTGCCAATTGCAATCGTTCATCAGGAGAAAAAAGAATTAGTTTTGGTCTGTGGACAAAAGAAGAGTAAAAGAAACAGAAGAAAACAGATGTAATATTTCCCATTTGTTATAAAACTAAGTATTTAGTACGTAATAAAGATTGCTGACTCACCCTTTTAGTTTGACTGTTAATGCTTAATTGTCTTGTTCCATTGTAATTATCCAGCAAATTGTTAATATGGCTAATCTCTTTTGTAATATACAATCATTTTTTTCTGGCTGTAGGGAAGAGGAAAGTAAAAAGAAGAAACGTTTTTTGTTTTTGAGTGTATGGGAAGAGTACCTCCCACTTTGGTATAGGAGAACATGTTTTGGTTGTAGTAAATAATATAATATATTAAAGTATGGTTTTAGCCTTACCTTAGTTTAGTTAGATTATGCTTTCTTCTTCAAAGAACAATGTTTCCTGGCCATAGTAAGCCGCTCTTTCATCCTCGGCTGCTTTCGCATATGAATCTTGCCGAAAATGCGCTGTTTATACCGTACAATGATGTCATCACGCCGCATGAACCTTTTAATTTGTGTGATGTGATGACATCATCACGCCGGCACATTCCCTATGCTCCCGGCGGTAATTTTGGAGCAAATGGGATCTCGTGGATTGAGCTAAACTGACGTTGTGCCTGTTATTGCACCCTTTTATTTTGTAAAACCCAAACTGGTGTGATCTGTTAGATTTAAATGGTAAGTGGTTCTAGCTGGGCAGTTTGTAAAAAAGTTGGTCCATAAATTCTTTTTAAAGATTCGTTGAATCACAAATTTAAATATGACAGAAAAAGCAAATTTCTTGTTATTGTTTCATAAATTTGAATAACTAGAACAAAATATTTCTTAGAGGCTAAAAGTTTCCTAACTGACTGATTTGAAGATAGATCAAAAATAATCCCTTAAATATGATGCTTTAGCCTAAATATATTATAATTAGGCTATGCTTAACATGTGACTGATTTTTTAGAGCTTTTTTTAGATTGCTATGTAAGTCCAGTGGTACTCTTTCAGGCATAGTGTGTTTGTCGTTAAATTGACATAAATGAATAGAGTTGTAAAGTATAAAGAGAAAGACAGAGAAAAGTGTAAGTAGTTTTTCAAAACATATTAAATAATATCAACTGCCTTGCATGATTTTCTGCATATTATAAAACAATCAAAGTTTATAGCCAATTATACATTTCTGAATCACAATTCAATCCAGAGACACAAACGTCCAAAATACAAATCCATTTGCTTTCTTACTTTCTTAACAGTTCCTCTTTGTTGCCCCCCCTCGGTGGGAAGGAAATCTTCTCCAAGCCAAAGATTTTTAGCGATGAAGTTTCAAAACGTGGATGCTCGTTGATAATATGTACTGATAAGGGGGATCTAAGGTCTTTGTGTTTGATTGCTGTGATATGTTCAAAGATTCTCACCTTCAATTTTCTAATAGTACTCCCAATGTAGAGTTTTTTGCAAATACATTTGATTCCATATATCACATAGGTTGAGTTGCAGTTGATCAATTGGTTAATTTGTTTTGTTTTTCCATTCAGTAGATTAATTTCTTTCTTTCCTTGGTGCATTAGTGGACATAACTTGCAGTGTCCACATTTATGGGTTCCCCTGATTGAGGTTTGGAAAAATACTTTTTTGGTATTGGGGATCGGGCTCAAAAAACTTGGGCTAATCAAATTCCTGATTTTTGGTACCCTCCGAAAACAAATGCTTGGTGAGATATCCAAATGTTTTTGAAGACTCGGATCTGTGAGTAAAATATTCCAATTTTCTGCTAGTGTACGCTTGATTTTCTTAGTTTCAGTGCTGTATGTTATGATGAATTGAATCTTTGGTTCTGTTTTTGTCATCTTGGGTTTGTCAATCAGTAGGGATTCTCTTGGGATGTTATTTGTTTTATTGATGGCAGTTTTAATATTGTTGTATCCATATCCTCTCTTTTTAAATTTTGAAACTGTTTTTTTCAGATTTTCTTGGAAGGTGAGTTGTGTGCTGCAATTTCTTTTGATCCTTAATACCTCCCCACAAGGAATATTGTAGATGGTATGTTTTGGGTGATGAGATGAAGTATAGAGGAGACTGTTTCCAGCTGATGGTTTAGCATGTCGTTTGGATTGGATCTGGTCATCTTCCACAAATAATTCTAGATCCAAAAATTCAATGTTTGTTGAACTGGCTGTTTTTGTGAATGATAGGTTGAATGTATTCTTGTTCAAGTGCGTGACATAAGTTTCTAGTTGTTGAAGATCTCCTTCCCAAATCATCAAAATATCATCAATGAAGCATCCCCAGAACCGTATGTTTTTAGCAAAACAGGGGTGTTTCCAAGCGTGTTGTATCTCAAAAAATCCCATAAGAAGGTTTGCATAGGCTGGGGCAAATTTGGACCCCATATCAGTCCCCTGAAGTTGTTTGTACAGAGCATTGTCAAAAATGAAAATATTGTGGAAAAGACAAAAACGTAACATTTCAATGATCATTAAGTTTTGTTGTAAGAAGGAGACTAATCTTGTTTTTAAGAAATACACTGTGCTTTCCAGACCTTTATCATCCTGTATGCTGGTATATAGTTGAACTACATCCAATGTGACAAATAGGTAGCTATTGTCCCATGGAATTTGGTTCAGTTGTTGAATTATATGTTTGGAATCTTTAACAAAGGAGGAAAGGTTTGCTGTCAATGGTTGGAGATGGGTGTCAATATATTGTAAAATATTTTCTGTTAATGAGCCAATTCCATTTATTATTGGTCGCAAAGCTGGGAAGTCTTTATATGCTTTTTGCACTTTTGGCAAAACGTACATTATTCCAAGTATAGTATTTTTGCAAAGTAAACATTGATACTCTTTTTCAGTGAGAAGATTTTGATCAAACCATGTTTTGATTTTTTCATTCCATTCAAACTCTAGATCCGGTAAAGGGTTACAAGTTAGTACTTCATAACAATCCTTCATGTTAAGATGTTTCAATCCTTCCTTAATATAGTCTGTTCTGTGGAGTAAAACAATTTTTCCTCCTTTATCTGCTGCCTTCGTTATCACTGATGTATCATCTGCCAGATTTCTTAAGGCTAGTCTTTCTTCCTTGGTCAAGTTACTGTTCGTTTTTGTATAGTTATTGTTGAGATAATCTTTCTGTAGTTTTTTGCTCACTGCTTTCTGGAATACTTCAATCACATTATCAGATGAAAAGGTTGGAATAAATGTGGATTTCGGTTTGAGTTTTGTTTTCTCTGAAAGGTCTGTCAGTATACCTAGTTCCTCCAAAAATATATCTTTCGTGTAAAGTTGATCTTCCTCTATATTTAACAAATCTACTGTGTCCTCCACCATTTTTTCAGTGAGTCTAGATGGAGTTGGCATCACTTCTTGTTTTTATTTTATTGCCGTTTCCTCAAACAATTTTTTTAGTTTCAGTTTCCTACAAAATCTAAAGAGATTAAGTCGAGTCTGAAAATAGTCTCCTTTAAACGTTGGACAAAAGAACAGTCCTTTACTAAGAGCTGTTGTTAATGCTGGTGTCACATAATAGTCGGAAAGGTTAATGATTAAATTCATCTTCTCTTCCCTTGCTTTTGTCCTCTTGTTTCTACTCCTTGATTTATTATAGCGCGTTTTGCTTCCTCCTCTCTTACCTCTAAGGTGTTTGGTTGTGAGGTACTTGGAGGTAGTTTTGGGTTGGGTGATGCTCCACGGTATATGGGATTGATAGTTCGGGAGCTTTTTCTATATCTAAAAACCTCTTCCAAAAAAGGACATTTCCTCGGGCTAGTTTCTGAGGTTGATAACTACACTACGAAACTAGTGTACTACACTACTACACTAGGTACTGTTGCTAATGGTTCAACCTCCTGTGTGTCTTTATCGCTTGTAGTTTCAATGTCTGAGGACGATGGTGTAGAAAAATTGCTTTTTGCAGTTGAATCTTGACCTTTATTTTGTTTTGCTTTAAATTGTTGTTTTTGATTGGTGTCATATTTCCTTTGAAACCTGAAGATTCTGTTGTCAATATAATCGTCTTCATCCCTTATAAATGTTCTTTGTTTTTTAATTGTTTATTCTTTCTCATAGTTAGCTAGAAAATCATCCATAATTTGGTCATTTTTTAAAGTAATCTCTGGGCATTCCAATGCTTTAATTGCCTCTTTAGTATCCTCTTTGTCTTGCATATTTTTTTCATGTGTCTTAGCTGCTTGATTTATTAATCTAATCATCATCTCTGTGGACGTATTGTTCAGTAAGTTTACCCAATCTTCAAAGGCTAGTGTTTCTTCTTCATCAAAGGGTGGAAAGATGCATATACGTAATCCTCTCGGGATACGATTGACTTCTAGATACATCTTAAGTGTTTTAATTTCCCACCATTTATTTAGCTCTTGTTTACTTAGATTCTTCAGTTGCTCAAATAAGTGCCTCAAGGAGTAGCTATTTCTTTGTGATGAACTAGATGCACTTGTTTGTCGATTTCTCAAAAATAATTCCTCTGCTTGTGCTTCTCTAATGTTGAAGGCTTCTTCCATATTGCTTAATATAATGTTTATGGTGTCTGCCTAGGGGGCTTATGAGAGAAACAATTTGAAAATTGTATTTTGTAACCAAAAATAAGGTCTACCTTGGCGACATCAATTGTTAAGTTGAAATGATCGGTTTTTACTAAAAGAAAATATGAAGTCGTCAGCATGGGTGCCTCGCATATATTTGTGTGGCTACTTCACAAGCTAACTGTATTAAGTGATTGATATGCGAGAAAATGTCACTGTAATGAGCCAACTCTTTAACTTATTAAATGAAAACTAGTTTACTCTGTACGGTGAGTCAAACCAAATGTATTGCCTCAGTGTTATTTTCACACTGGTCAGAATTTGACTTTAGGTTCTATTTCCAAAGTACAATTCTATTCAGCTTCTCTCAAATCAAGTTTATTGCCTCAGTGTTTATTATCACACTGGTCAAAATTTAACTTAAAGTTCAATTTCCAAAGTACAATTTTATTCAACTTCTCTCCAAAGTACAATTTTATTCAATTTCTCGACACGTGTTTCCCCATTGCCAATTGCAATGGTCCATCAGGAGAGAAAAGAAATAGTTTTGATCGGTAGACAAAAGAAAAGTAAAAGAAACAGAAGAAAACAGATGTAATATTAGAATTTCCCATTTGTTATAAAACAAAGTATTTAGTATGTAATAAAGATTGCTGACTCACCCTTTTAGTTTCACTGTTAATGCTTAATTTTCTTGTTCCATTTTAATTATCCAGCAAATTGTTAATATGTCTAATCTCTTTTGTAATAGATAATCATTTTTTCTGGCTGTGGGGAAGAGGAAAGTAAAAAGAAGAAAAGTTTTTTGTTTTTGAGTGTATGGGGAGAGTACCTCCCACTTTGGTATTGGAGAAATTTGTTGGTTGTATTAAATAATATAATATAATAAAGTATGGTGTTAGCCTTACCTTAGTTTAGTTAGATTATGCTTTCTTCTTCAAAGAACGATGTTTCCTGCCATGTTAAGCCGCTCTTTCATCCTCGGCTGCTTTCTCATATGAATCTTGCCGAAATGCGCTGTTTACGATGACGTACGATGACTTCATCATGCTGCGCGCACCATTTAATTTGCGTGACCTGATGACATCATCATGCCGGCACGTTCCCTATGCTCCCGGCAGCCATTTTGGAGCGAATGGGATCCCGTGGATTGAGCTAAACTGACGTTGTGCCTGTTGTTGCACCCTTTTATTTTGTAAAACCCAAACTGGTGTGATCTGTAAGATTTAAATGGTAAGTGGTTCTAGCTGGGCAGTTTGTAAAAAAGTTGGTCCATAATTTCTTTTTAAAGGTTCGTTGAATCACAAATTTATATATGACAGAAAAAAACTAATTTCTTGTTATTGTGTCATAAATTTGAACAACTAGAACAAAATATTTCTTAGAGGCTAAAAGTTTCCTAACTGACTGGTTTGAAGATGGATCAAATATAATCCCTTAAATATGATGCTTTAGCCTAAATATATTATAATTAGGACTTTGGTTAACATGTGACTGATTTTTTTTTAGCTTTTTTTAGATTGCTATGTAAGTCCAATGGTACTCTTTCAGGGATAGTGTGTTTGTCGTTAAATTGACAGATATAAATAGAGTTGTAAAGTATAAAGAGAAAGACAGAGAAAAGTGTAAGTAGTTTTTCAATACATATTAAATAATATCAACTGCCTTGCATGATTTTCTGCATATTATAAAACAATCAAAGTACAGGCTTGTACCAAAGGTGAATTCGTACTGTCACTTGTAGTCTCAATTGTGTGTGGTGTTCCCAAAGGGTACTGCATTTGATTCTGCCTAACAGACAGATCCTTCTTGAGCGGCTGCTTTAAGGCAGGAGCCGCGGATCATTGATATCCCTTGAAGAAATGGTGAACAACAGCGTCAAGGCAGCAGCTTCGATCCTGGCAGTGCTCGTTGAAGATCGATCGTGGACGTCCTGCGAAGATGAGATGTGCGGGGCACCTCAGCGTCGATGGTTTATTACTGCAAAGAGTCTATGAAGAACTTTGGCCCAGCAAGGGAGTCGAGTTGTCCGGCGTCTCTGCAGTCTTCAATTGGCAGGAAACCCACCGGTGGATGCTCATCGGTACGTCAGCGGCCTCGACTTTCTCAGGCGGGACAAATCGGTTGACGGTGCAGGCGAGAGCGTCCTTGGATTCAAAGTGTCTTTATCAGGTGGAGTGTTGTGGCTCGGGTCATCGGCGGTGCAGTGTCAAGCGGTCCCCGCTTCTGGGCAACACGACTTCGACGGGCCTCCAGCAGTTATAGCAAACCTGCGAACCCTGGTTGACGAAGATGGACAGAATGTTTGCTGCTTCTCTTCATTCTCCTCGGCAGTCCCCATCTCCGGTCGTCAGCCAGTCGAGGGTCTGACTTCCAGGGCTCTGGCGAAGGTTAGCGATTCAAATTGGTCCCTGGTAGCTCAGGGAGAGGTCTCCTAGCCGGGTCCTCTCTTGGATCAGTCTCGGCGTCACAATGGCTTTCAGATTGCAGTGAAGCTAACATCAGTCAACCTTCTTCTTCAGGCTCGGTGGTCGAGATCAGGCATCAAGTTTTGACTTCAGCTTCTGAACGATTTCTAGCAGTGAGAGGCCCCCAGACATACTGTAGATCTCCCATTCACTCTGCTGAGTCACACTCAGGCAATCACTCAGAAGGGCATTCAGGCAGCCAGGCAGCCAATCGGCTCGAAGTGCATTCAGGCCATTCTTCTCAATCCAGACACTCACAACACAGAATGTGGATTCCGACAAGCACTCTGCCATTCAGCACTACACACTGCATTCATACTAGTTTTGGGCAGGGCTGTCTCAGTCATTGTGTCAAACACCAGATACTAGACACCCATAACAGGGAATGCATATTCGTCATACACTACATTCACCCAGGTCCCACCCTACAGGCGTACCCATAACATTCAGTCATTGGGAAGGCTCCAGCCAGTCTGGCCTGGACTTCCACACAACACCATATATGGAACTTCCGTCCAACAGCCAGTCAGGGGGAAGGGACAGAGTCAGTGCTTCCCGAGACTTCGGGAAAAATAAGGCAACAGGCGATAGAAAGTA
Organism: Ambystoma mexicanum; assembly: GCF_040938575.1. NCBI lineage: Eukaryota > Metazoa > Chordata > Amphibia > Caudata > Ambystomatidae > Ambystoma > Ambystoma mexicanum. The sequence continues at coordinate 669,275,933 of NC_090924.1, read as the reverse complement.
AGAGGCCACAGGGGCCATCTTGTTTACTATCACGAATCCACTGATTCCAATGAAAGGGCCTGGGCATCCCAAAATGGAGGATGTGCAGTGCACCTGTCAATTCAGCACAGGGCTGCCACCAGCATGTACCCTGCTCTGTGGCCCACACACAGGTGCCCAAAAACATACTCTAGGAGTACAGGGTTGAACTCCCAACAATGGGTGCCATAAGGGTATCCCAAGGGTCTGTCCACTAAACCAAATACAGGAAGCGCTGCACCGCCAGGAGTCCCACATGAATTCCTTCGCGGAAAACAAGACAGAACATACATGATAAAAAGCAATAAAGGACAAGGAATCAGAGGCCCTGTCCCTCTGATGCATTTCCAGCATCGCATACTGTTATAGTTTGCTGTTTGGCTCACCACTGAATCACATTCACGTCTTGTTTGAGAGTATAGCTTTCCCTTGGCCCACATTACCACAAAGGTCAAAGGAGAGTTATCTCTTAACTGTGCCTGTTTTCCTTTATGATTGTTTTTGCTATTGGTTTGCTGAAGTGTGAGGGCTGCGTAGATACACTGGTAAAGCAATTTGTAATGTGCCTATACACAAGTGTTTCAAGGTGCACCCATGCAAGAAAGGGAGACAAGCGAAATACAAAAAGACGATCTTCAAGGCATGGTACATTCAGATCGTGCAAGAGCTCGGGGACTGGGGGGACAAGTGCAGGGTAATGGGGTGAGGAGGGCACAAGTGTGCCCAGTCGGTCAGTAGCTGGGGTAAGTGCGGGGAGATACCACTCTCATGGGTCACCGACCAACTGCAGTAATGATGAGGCAAGTGCAAGGACTGGAGGCATGTGCGAGACGACTTGCAAGGGTGCCAGGGACATGTGCAGACAAGGAGGGAGAGAGGCGGGGAGCGGAGGAGAGGTTAGCAAGGTAGAGGAAGAGAGAAGGAAGAAGAGCAAATGAATGTCTTGAGGTGTTTCCGGAACTTAAGGGGATCTGGCTAAAGAAGGAGGGCGGCAGGGAGGCTATTGCAGAGGGAGGCCCCTGCAGAGAATAACAATCTCCCTCCAAATCTCTGTTTGGAGAACCGGCTCACTTGCAGAAGGTTGGAGGTAAATCAGCTGAGGACTTGGGAAGGACAGTATTTAGGTAGCCATCGTTGCAGGTAGGTGGGTCCCAGGCCCCAGAAAGCCTTGTAGACAAAGCAGATGGTCTTGAACTTGATCCTTGCAGCCACGGAGAGCCAGGGTAGGGATTTCAATGCTGGAGAGATGCAGTCCCTAGGCTTGAGGGGCCAAGGAAAAGTCTTGCAATTCTGTTCTGGATGAGTTGCAGAGGACGCAGAGCAGAGGCAGGGAGGTTGAGAAGGAGGCTGTTGCAGTAGTCCAGCATTGAGAGAACCAGAGCTCTGAAGAAAGTGAGTCACTGTGGGAAGTTGAGTAAAGGAAGAGTACCTCTGAGGAGGTGCTGCTGGTAGTTGGATTTTTTAGAGATGTCTGAAATGTGAGTGGAGAAGGAGAGAGTGGAGTCAAAGGTGACCTCAAGGTTTTTTAGCTCAGTGGTGGGTGCGTGGGATGCGCCAAGGGAGGCCAGCCAGAGTGAGAGTGGGAAAGCGGGAGCAGAATTCTCAATACGAACGATTTCAGTCTTACTGGCGTTGAGGCAGAGGTCATGTGCAGCACACCATAACTGATTTGTGGACAGGCAGTCAGATATGAGCAGGGTAGAGGAGGTGGCTGAGGAAAGCCTAAAGGAGAGTTGCGTGTCATCTGCATAACATTGGAGGTTAGAGATAAAAGTGGCAATCGCATGTGCCAGGGCAGCCATGTAGACTTGATGAACCAGGGGGATATGTTAGAATCCTGGTGGATGCCACAGGTTGAAAGAGTAATAGAAGATAGAAAGGGCTCTAGTTCCACCTAGGATGGGCGGTCGGAAAGGAAGGAGGTTAACCACACCAGAGCCTGACCTGTGATTCTGAGAGTGTCATGGAGATGTGCGATCAGGATGTTGTGGTTTACTGTGTCAAAGGTAGAGGAGAGGTCAAGAAGAATGAGGACAGAGGGAGTGTTAGTGCCAAGATTTGAGAGCAGGCCTTCACAGGTGTTCAGAAGAGCAGTTTCCATGCCTCTGGATGCTCTAAATCCAGACTGATGGTCGTGGAAGCAATCAGCTGATTCAGTGTGGAGGTTAAGCTGAGAGATAGACAACTTCTCCGGGAGTTTGCCCAGTAAAGGAGTGATAGAGATAGGGTGGTAATTTGACAGAATGTAGGGGTCAGCAGAGGGTTTCTTAAGCAGAGGGTGCACAAGAGAGTGCTTAAGGGAAGTTGGGAAAACTCCAGTGGCAAAAGAGAGGGAATAAAACGATGGATGGATGCCCGTATGTACAATACAGAACTCTGAAAAGTGTAATAGTGAAAGCCACACCGGGTTTGACATGGAATGACTGTGGGGATTCATCTAGGTTAGTTACTGCTACAGATAGGACATTGTGGTCATATTAAACTGAAATTGTTAAACTGGGGTGACAGAACACAACAGAATATTTTGGACTCCATCTAGCATGGCCCAAACAGGGATTTAGTGACTCTGAAGGCTGCTGGGGTTGCAAACATAGGTGAGTAACATTGGAACACATGCATTGAGAATGTTGTTGGGTTGGTAAATGTTGGTGTAAAACTGTATTTGGCATAGAACCACCTGATTATGAACATTGGCCTAAGCGCATTCGCATATGTATTAAAAACCGTGGTTAAACAGATCTAAATAGAGTTGACTTCACCACCATCTTAGAACCATACACCATTTTGGTTCTAACTCCTGCTTTCTGTCTTAAAATGGTAAATTGTGTTTTTGGCAGCAGCAGATCTGAATGGACTTTGAGCTATGTCAACATTTAGGCTGCTGAAAGCAGAATGTTTGTTCTGTGCAAAGAGACCTTGTAGCCGAAATGAACTGCAATTCAAAGTGGAGTCTGCGGCTACAGCTTCATCCTTAGTCAAACACTTCGACTGAAATGTGGGCAATCGAAACTATGTGCCTTTGCAATAACCCATTGAATCCTTTTCTTGAAACTGGACTTACTTTAAGCTGGAGAACCAACATCGCCATTGAATCTTCATTGACAAGTAAACATGTAAAATGTGTTAAACAATATTGTCATATTTGTCATGTGAACTGGGCATGAACCCTTGTATGTAACTTATTATTTTGGAGAGGGGATGGACAATGGCCGGGATGTAGTATAAATAGAGCATGTTTTGGGATATCCAGCACTCTCTTCCTTCATGGTGTCTGCTGGTCACACTGCTATGGGCTTGAGAGCCAGATAGCTATCTGTGTTCTAAACTTTGATTAAAAAAAGTATACCTATGGCTCTGAACTCGTGAGTGGTGCATTTCATTTGTTGGTACTAAGCCTCGATATTTCCTTTTGGTCTTTCATTGGGAGGACGTGGCAGAGATGAAGAACACGGTACTAAGGACAGATTGGATTTCACGTTTGAGACACTGATAATAGGGTGACAATCATAAGCAGAGGAGCTATCATTCTCACTGAGATAACAGCCAAAAGATGAATACTACAAAGCCACCAACAAGGGATGATTGGGTGCAAGAAATGCATAGTATATCACTGGTTGAGAGAGTTATCTTAAGATGGCAGAACAAAAATGAAATTGTTTGAGGAGATATGGTCTTGTTCCTCCATATTGGAACATAACCTGTGACTTTTCTGAGACAAGCAAGACGACATGAGGGGGTCAATTGCACAGTCCTGGGGCACTGCTGTTAATGTTTGTATTCCAGCTTGTTATTTTTAAGCAATAACATGTACATTTAAAAAAAATGGCACAACCCTCGTGTTTGGCGGATGGAAGAGCACATTTGGCATGCAAGTGTACCTTTTCTTACATGGAGCATAACTGTCCTTCAATTCAGAAGAGGAAGCAGGATTCCTCGACCATACTATGGAAAGCTGATGTAAGAAACAGGAATATGTTCTTAAAAGTACGCTGTACATCCCTTCTTGTGCAGAACAATAATTGGCAAACCACGCTGGCCAAAATAAACAGGATGGGTGAAATTCAGATCAAATTACTGGGAATCTAAGGAGAAAAACAAATAAATAGGAGGCTCCCAGTTAAGGGGGGCTACACTGCAGTTTAAAGGAAAGTCCAATATATTTTGGCAATTGGCAGCTTGCAAGGACTCAATGGTAAGGGCACACGCCTACACTACTCAACTCAGTCGAACACACTTTTCTTTGGCTATGTTTGCACCGTTCATATGGTTGTTGTCATGCAAGCAGTGCTGCTTCACACATTTGTCTCAAGTGTATTCCATCCAGGGGGAGCAGCTGACATGATGCAACCCACAGGAAAAAGCAGAGGTTGAGCCTTACAGGGCTCCTAAAGAACTGGCAGAGGACGGCGAATCAACGTATAGCTGCCACCCAGTATAGAAGTTAAGGGGTCCACTCCAATTCTGCAGGCTAATGTGGTCGCGTTGGAGGCAAGGGAGAGAGTGGGCATGTGTGCTCTACAGTCAGTCAATAATGGGCAGTTTGGATAGCTACTTAAATTCACATTACGTGATTAATGTTGGAAGGAGCCTGCCCAGGCAGTGTTCATGCGGTCATTGTTAATAGTTTCTAAATTATACGCATGTCACCTTCACCGAAAGAGCAGGTCATGTCTTCTATCCACCTGTAACACTAACAGAGAAGAAGCCCACCTTTCTTTCTTTGTTCTCCTTGGTGATTTATCTTAGCGTCCCTGGTTACTGAGTTCGGAGATCCCACCTGTGCAATCAGATTTTATAAGGTTGCTTTGAAGGTTCCTACCCACACTTCGAACATGTTTGTTATAACAGTAATTTCCCCCAGGTAGCAGATGTGCCATTATGTACTTGTAGTGTAGATGAAATAAGGTGTGGTGTGTCCCAAAAACGTATGAACAAAATTGCAGCATCACCTTGCAGGCATGCCACGCGGAATCCATCTGAAGGCAACGGTGTTGTGTACATGTGTTTATCATGTTCAAGGAACAGACTCAGAGGAAATAACACATAAATAAATAAATAAATAAATAAATAAATAAATAAATAAATAAATAAATAAATAAATAAATAAATACAGGCTTGTGCTTGATCATTATTACTAGAATGTCCAGAGGGGCATCCGAATACTTCTGTTTCCTCTTCTGAAATGCAGATGATGCAATGGTTTCCTCTAGGTAAATGTTTGGAAAAGACGTGGGGAAGCAGCAGCATGCGTGCTGTACTCCTGCGCTGCTCATTCTGACACATGGGCGTGTTTCAGTAGTAGTGTGAAAAGGCACGCGAAACACGAACTTGCAACTGAGCTTATGCTGCTATTTTGGAAAATGCACATCTAAAAAAAAAAACTGGAATTCTGTAAAGCACGGTAGGCTGCTTCATGCAGGACAATACGAGCTATTCCCCACAAACTCACTGCTAGGCGAACGCCCACGTCATCAATGCAAATAAAATCCCCCACAGTTTAACTCTTTCCTGCTTGCGGTTATGTAAAATCTAGCATTCCTAGCAGTCCGGAAAACACGCCTTAAAACCAAACTGAACAAAATCATGCCCTGAGTTTAGTAGCTAAGTCAGTGTTTCTCCCAGCATGCATTTGGCTGCGTTGCATCCTCAGCTCACCTCAGCTGCGATTGATCAGTCAAGGCAACACTCTTTGAAGTGTATGTGAGGTATCATAAAATAGTATGGCCAGTGCTTTGTCTTTTGGGGTGGGGGCTTACCAGGGCTTAGCCCGGCTCTGTTTCTAATCATAGCTTGATTATTTTGTGTTTTTGGCAACGTAGTATAGTAATATAAAAACAACAGTGTGCTCTGCCCTGGGTCTCTTCATCCTGGGCTTGCTCATTGTTAGTCATTGACCTTGAGAGCCCAGATTGGCTGGGCATGGCTATTTATCAATTTCCATAGGCAGTGACAATGTTGCACACTGATGCTGGCCATGCTGCACACTGCTCCAAATAACCTGCTTGACATTGCTGCAAATTCTCTACTGTAATAACCAGCAAAGTGGGTAGGCAACAACAGGACAGTCACCAGCCAGCAGCGACAACACAGACAAGATCAGTGAAAAGGCCAATATCTTACACTGGAAGGAAAGAATGGTGACTCTTATTTCTATTGAGAGATTTCTAAGATGTTCCACTTGCCACTGATAGGATCATAGAAAAATATTAACAATAGTGTGTATAAAGAAACACTTACATATTTATATTATTTCAAGACAATTTATTTATTTATTTATTTTTTACATTTGTAAAGCGCAACTGCAGCCCGCGGGCATTGATGGGCCTGATTCACAGAAGTGTTTTATAATGGTGCAATCCCATAGGAAAATGCTCAGTGGAGCAGGCCCCAGATGATATATCGATTGGTATCTGTAAATCACACCATGCATCCAACACCCTCAATGAGCCAGTGGTATTTGAAGCTTTAACACCAATTATGTTGGTACTGCATGGAGCAGGCATGGCTGGTGTCAGTGGGCTGGGAGGTGTCCGCCCTGATGTGTCAGTGACTTGCAAGAACATACTTGGTGCCTGGCACTTATTTTCTTATAAATTAAGCACTGGGAAGAGTATGGCACTGTATTTTCTAAACTAAAAGCAATGTCGTAAATGGGTTATCAAAATGAGAATGGTTTATCTGCTTTTGTGTGACGTGTCGGGATGTTAATAATGAAACTCAAAAGAGATGCATGCCTAATTAAGAATTTGGCAGTATTACCCCAAACACCCTTTACATACAGACCCCAGCAGAAGCCAGCTTGAACACTCCGATTGGCTCACAGAAGGTCGTTTGCCACATCATGTGACTGGAATTTTGTGTTAAAGTCCTTCTTTTTTAATGTTGTTGCCATCACCTGCATTCTCAGACGACCTAAAGACCATATGAGGGACATGCCTGAAATATGATGCTGAACAGGAATACACCCAGGTCACAGCCTGCATGCATCCTGGAAGGAGTGGAAGCTATATTGAGGACTCTGATTGGCCCTCAGAAGGCCATGTGCTGCACTGCCTTCCTTGTTCTTGAGAACTGGGCATCGAGCCTGGGCGTGTCTGGAGCTAAGGGCCATAAGCAGCAGATGATAACTCCATGTTTGAGTCTGTTAGTGCCATAAAGGGCCTAGGGCCAGAGCCCCGACTCAAGGCATAGGAATCCTTCGTCACAGGGGTTCTGTTATTGTCTTGAGCTAAGGGGCATCCTTGTTTTGGGCCTGCTAACTGTTTTTTGGTCTATTATATACACCATGTTAGACACACTCTGAACTTTTACATGCTCTTTCTCATGCAAACTTTCCTCCTTTTCCTTTCTGCTCACACACTCCCCCTCTCTCTTTGGGCTGCACTCTTTCTCCATTGTCTACAGTGGCCTATTTTCTTCACTCTCCCTTACGCACCATGACTTCACTCCCTTCCTCTCTGAACCCGATCCTCTCCTTGCCTTTTCTCATAGCCTTTACCCACAGCTCCCCCTACATTCTACCCCCCAGCCCCATCTCCTTCCTCATCTCCTGCATGGACACCCGTGCACATTTTTAGTCTTGCTTTATGCTTTAAAAATAAATGGTTGGATATGGGGCAGGACACTAGTTAGGGGGCCTGGAGGGGCCCCATCGCCAAGCAGTGCCCGGGCTCCTCCAGGTGTTTCTTATTCATGTGTCTCCATGTTTCCTTTTCCTCCGGTCTATATGGGAACTGAAGCAATTCGTTTTTAAAATTAGAACGTTGACTTGCTATCTCCCTGGTAAATGCTAGGAAAGCCATAATATATTTTAATCATACGATTATTTCACGTTTTCGGCGAGCATAATAACATTCTTCACACATACGTGTGAATTAATGATGGTCTGGCACTTCCGCGACACATCATTATTCATTTTCAATAGAATGCAAAACAATGTACACAATCTGGGAGCGCATTATTTAAAATAAATTGTTGGTAGATGCGTGATAATACATTAAAACAATTCATCATATTCCAGCAGCAATGTCTTCCTTCTTAAAATGCAATCCTTCCGATTTCAGTCTCAAATTAAGAATCCATTTGAAATTATCTCCTTATAAAGTAATGTTATACAATGTAAACAGGGTTTCGTTATGCACCAAATCCCCACCATGCTAATTTCAGAGTCCCTAAAGTATACAAGTAAATGTGCTGTACAATTCACTGCTTGTATTGGATTTGCTTTCTGTTTTTATTTGGTAAACCAATGAAATGCAATGTTGGCTGTGGGAAAAACTGCAAAAATGGGGGCAATAGGATGAATAGGTGAAAGTGTTTCTGCAATTTCTGTTCCTGCGCTATATTTCCCATGTCCTCTGTATTATGCAGTTGCTTGCATCGATAATAGCAGTGGTAGGGTAAACTATATACAGATTTCTTTTTCAGCAAGGCTTCCAAATTTATTAGAAGAAGGTTCAATACACATAGAGCCGAATCTATCAACTATTTATCTATTTGCAAAACCTGCGCTATGCAAAAGAGCACTTTTTGCGAATTATGCACAGAATATTGTCAGGGACGTAATTTCACCAAAATGCCGGGGATACCGGAAGTGACATCACACGACCCTTGAACCCTGAACACATCACAGGAAGTGATGTCATTTAACCCCACCCCAAAGTGATATCACGGGAAGCGATGGAACACGACATTTCACCTGTTGACAAAACAGGAAGTGGCATCACATAGCATTGTACACTACGAAAAATATGGTTACAATATCACTATAATGTGATGTAAATTTAATACAAGAATGGATCGCCATATGTATCGTTAAGATCAGTGTGTATAGGCCCATATTACCACATTACTGTGAATGCAAGCAGACGTCCATGACCAAATGATAATGATGTGTTATTATATAGCACTTACGCTTAAGAGCTTTATATAGAAAAATATACATCCAATATCAACCAACCTGTGTTGGTACTCATTTATCGACCTTAGAAGGATAAAAGGCTGAGTTGAAGCGATTAAGAACAGACTAAATCAGTGACTCTCCCGCTTAAGTGTGCCTGAAATAAACCTTTAATGAGTCTAGCAATCTTTGTGTAGAATTCCAGAAAGACACATTATTTGCTATTCCTCTTCTTTCTTATTTAGGGTCAGTGCTGAAAGTTTTAGACTTGTGGCTCTCCTGTTCTTATTGTTCTTCTTTTTTTAGGGGGCCTGAACAAGAAAGCCAGCTACTCCAGAACTAAAGAGCCACATGGTGCTGGCCGCAGCCCAGGAGGTTGCATTACAAAAAAAAAAGGTTTTCGCTTTTTCTTTTTTTTTTAGAGGTTGCAAGGGAAACCACAGAGGTCGCAGTTGCGACCTCTGGTGACCCCTAAATGACGTCCCTGAATATTGTATTAAACAATTAGCATTTTGTATTCCAATGGGCACGTGCTGGAACTTACCTTGTGACTCAGAAAGGAAGGTTTGTGACCGTTCTTACGGCCTCACATAGTGGAAATATTGCAAATTGAGGGCCTGTCGGGTCCTCATTCTGAGATGCATGCAAACATAGGAAAGTGTTCTTCAACGAAGGAGGAACACTTTCCTTAAAAGTACCATATTCTAACAAAAGAAAGAATGTGGTGTAGAGACCTGAAAGCCTCAGCTTTTGCATGTGCCTGATTTACGGACTGACAATTGCCCTTGTGACCACCAGTATTCAAGACAGGGACTGCGAGAGGATTCTCCTGGCAGGAATTAAAATACGACTCCTGCTAGGTGCAGTTCACCTCCACTGCATATGTTTCCCTTCCTAAAAATAGCATTTCCCAGACTGCATCATCCCTTTTCTAAATTGCGGAAAGATTAAGGACACTAGCGTAAATTCGAAAAGTGTCATTCTTTAAGAAATGCTCATAGTGGTACTGGAGCACATGTGTATCCCACAATGTGATACTTTAGCATTTTTTTCACTAGGAAAGCACAGAATCTCTCCTCCAGTCCACAAACCCAACGTAGAATGGTGGTTCTGGAAACTGGAGAGAAGAATGTCTTCTTTCCACATGCCTTTTATCGCAAGCTCAGATTCAAGCCTTCAGTCAGTAGCAGATCAACACTTTCCAAGGTTGCGTCAGATTCTGCTGTTCAAATAGAGTGGTAGACAACATATTGTGATGACACTTTCTATTAGTGAAGCCCACATCTGTCTTATAGCATGTAATCCTGCTTTGTTACTGCTGCATTCATCCTGCCAGCCACACAAGTATTGTCTGCTCTCTTAGGGCCTGATTCTGAGCACCATGGAAAATTAGAAAAGTGCCCTTTTGTGCTGGAATGACACTTTTCTTATTAAGTCCACATTCTGTGCCTCTACTTATAAAGATATAGAAAATGGAGCGAATAAGAAAAAATGTAGTTCCATTACAGTATGCCACTTCTCTTGTTTTAGATGGAGCTCAGAATCAGGCCCTTATGCAGGTTTTTTGCACATGGAAATGTAAATGCAAAACAGCAGGAGGCACATGTGGTCTGATTCTGAGCTCTGGAGAAAAGTAGTGCGGGACGGTCACCTTCTCTTCTCTAGTTTTGCCCGCACCACCATCCTGAGGTTGATGGAAAAGATTGGAGGGGAGATGTGCTTTCCAGCAGCAACATCTGCTACAATCTATCTTTGTGAGGGCAGCATGTGCATGAGTGGCACTGGAAGATTTCCAAAAGTGTCTATCAGCTTTCAGTAAATCAGAAAAGTGGTGCTGTGTCTGCGAACTGTAAAACCAGGGCTTTGCAAAAAGAAATTCCTCTTGCAGTGCCTGTTCTGCATTTCTGACGGTTGATGGGGATGTTGTCAGGCTGTAAATCAGGCACATGCAAAAGTGGAGTCCTATTCCAGGCCACTGCATTCTTACTTTAACAGAATATTGTGCTTTGAAGAAAAAGTGTTGTTCCTCGAGTGAAGAACACGTTTCTATTTTTGCATGCACCTCACAACCGCACCACTATTCACCTTAGTCAGCAATCATTTCATTTCGCCACACACTGACACGCATTTCCCTTTTAGAAAGAGAGAAATGGAGGCCCCACTGGAGAGATGAAAGATGACTCATGAGCCATGTTAAAAATTGTTCTAAAGTATTTCCGTAGTTGGTTATCTCCCACTGCTCTAGTTATTAATTGCTTGAGCGTGCATGGATTATGTATGTGGGGGCTTTGACTATTTGACTAGAGTTCGAGGGAAACAATTAAAAGGACGCAGAGTAGGACATGAAGAGACTAACCACTTCTTTTCAGTACACTTTTCATATTTAGCGGAATGTCCTTTAACAGTGACTTTTTCAGTAAACATGGAAAGCAGAGCTGAAGCAGCAGCATCCGATCTGCTTCCCAAGTTTTACCAATTTAGCAGCACAGATTGCACAACAGGTCTCTGTCACCATTAGCACTGAGCCCAGAATACAGGTGCGAGGATGTGGTGGAGGCCTGCCATGTTTAGCCACTTGTTCACACTGACTCTTGCTCCGGCCTGAGAATTAGGGCCTTTATGGGCGGGCTCTAACCATTTGCAAAGTTGAAGAGTACTACGGAGCACCACTCCCACTTTGTGTTGTATTGCACATGACTTTAATTACGAGTTTGGCGGTGTGATAAATAAAAGTGGCACTAATTCTGTTACCAATACTTTTTTGCCAGTAATATAATTACCACCCTTTTTACTGCACTGCTAAATTCCGAGTCTGGAGGCAAAGTGGGGGATTCACCTCCAGCAGCAAGGTAAATCCACCACTTTTCTTGCAAAAATAAGCAGATTTACCAATGGCTACCGTTCATGGTAAATCCACCTACGGGGTAAATCCACAAAAAAACTTCATGGAGTCCTATGGCCAGTAAATGTTTTTGGCTGTAATCCGGTGGATTGACCATCGAATTACTGCCAAACCCGTAATGAGGCCATTTGTATTGTGGGCAGCATTCTTCTCAATTGAAGTTTCTATTTCCAATGTAGGCTTCTTTTGCACTGAAGCTATGGAATTTTGCATTGACATTTGCTCTGGTCGGTCAGAGACAGACAACATTTTTCACTAGTTAGTTGTTGCAAAAGTCACTCTTGCTCCGGTCAGTGTGTGTCATCGCCCACCACCACTGCACAATTGTCAGGTATTGAGGTGGTTTTTGATCTCTTGCTCCTGATGTTCCCTATGTTTCTCATTTATTTTAAAGTCCCTGTAAGTGAGGCTCTGGCTGAATAAATATTTTACTCTCACACTTTGCTAAGGAAATGTTTGAAATGTTTCTTGTCAGAAATTTCTGCTCCCATTCAGCACCACAATATTACCACAAGAACAATTCCACATGAACAAGTAGTTCGAGGTGGAAGGTTGTAAAGAATACCTGGAATGTGTATGATATAAAAATTTACACCTTTCACCACTGCATTACTGCCACATTACTGCACCGCCATAATGCAACTCTGATGGTGAGGTTGAGGAAAAACTTCCAGCAAAATGCTGCAGGTAATTCCACCACCTTACTAGCAAAATTCAGCATAATCGTAGGAATTACCGCCGGTGGTAATTCCACCAAAAGCCCTACAGAATGCAATCGACTCCATAAATAGGGACTAACACCACCATTCCGCAACTTCTAGTCTGGCTGTAATTCCACTAGACCACGTGGCGGTAGCAGTAATTCCATTTGGTGGTGTTCCTGCAGATTTACCACTGAAATACTGCCAAACCTGTTATGAGGCCCTTTGTATTTTCATTCTTTCTTTCTCTCCTTGGCACAGTATTTTTTGTCCAGAATCTTTCGGGAACCATCCATTATCATCTCCATGCGTGAAAAAACCTTGGGATGATGTTTGATTCAAAACGTTCTTTGTTCAAGCAAGTATCTGTAGCACCAAAGTCCTGTTTCTTCCTCTCTCAAAAAAAGGAAATGATTATATAATTTTTCATTCAATCATCTAGTGACGATTATCAATGCACTCATCACTTCCCAGTTAGACTTTGGAAATAGAGCTTATTTAGGGCTCAGCACTAACACTATTTGAAGATCAGAGCACATACAAAACATAGTTGACTGACCTCTGCTTCATCTGAGACAGTCTTGCCACATTTCCCCTGATGTGATAGGTTATTTATAACGAGACTTCTAAGTGCAGACCTGGGGATCGAACCTGTGTTGTTCCGTGTAGTCTTGTAAGGCCCGCACGGTGCCCCTAGGCTATCCTCTCTGGACCAAGTTCATTTTATTATAGGATGCTATTTAAAGGCATGTGTTTGGTCCACAAAATGGTACATGGACATTAAAAAAATATAACATACAGATTTGAGCTTCATCGACCATTGAAACCCTTGAAGACCTCAAACAACATAAAACTAGGACAAACGTTCAGGCTAAGGGCTACTAAATTCTGTAACGGCATGCAACCCACAACCAAACAAATTATGAATGCACTCCGGTTTTGTACTGTGAATGTTCGTCCTCTTCCATCTGGTGCAGTGGCTGAATTCTCATCAGACCACACTTGGACAATCTGACTTCAATAGTGCCAAGATGACTTTTGGTGAAAAATTACATTTTTTAAAACTAATCCACGTAACATAATTTACCTTTTTTGTTTTAATTCCTGTTATCTGATCGTATGGTTGGATTACGATCACAAGGATCCCTAATGAGGTTAAGATTAAATATCAAGGGTGACAGACTTGTGTGTTGACCTTCAGGAGTTACTTTAGCTCTGTCAATTGAACCTTGGTATTGATCTGTTAAGATGAACCCTTATAAAATGTCTAAACAAAACTGCAAAACGAATCTCTTAAAGATTGTAGCATTTCAGAAACGTTTTTTTCTAGAGAGCATCATTGATTGCTTTCTCAGCATTCAAACTCAGTAATAATGAATGAGTCATGTTGTTATACCATGTGTGAGATCAACACCTATTTAATATTATTCACTAAACTTTTTCATTTTATGAACCCAGATTCATCGATATCAATAAAACTCACCAAACATTGTTTATTAATGTTGGCCAAATTCACATTAGTTTTGTAATCCAGTTTTAGCAAATACATGCTCCTCTATCTAGGATAATCCTGGGGTTATTTTCCGATTTTGGAAGAAGCTTGATTTGGGATATCTTCATTGATCAGAGAAAATATTTGTCTTGGATTGCTCCAATGAGCCATACATAGTGCGAGAGCTATTTGTAGTATAAAGATGTTGGAGAAGTGCTTACACCCAATGAAATCGCTAGTCGTAGAGCTGAAATGCATCTCTGCTTTTCTTCACTGGTAACCATGCAGTCAATGTACTTCTTTTTGTTTGCTGTCTAGTTGGGAATGTTTTAGTAGCCCAGATATGTTTACCAATATTCTGTCAAAGATGTGTGTGCCTGGCATAGTTTTACTTGGATTTATTTTTTAAAAATAGCAATGGTCCTGTTGATGCGTGAACTGGACAACTACATTTTTCCCCAACTCATTTTTCTTTGCATTTATATGGCTGAGTTTTACATTATCATATAGCCCTTCTACGCTGTCCATGTCCATATACACCCATTCTTCAGGGTCAGATGAATTTCACATTGTTAACATTAGACAGAGGAGTCTAATCATCAATTCCTTTGTAGGTTCAAACATTTTGCCTGCTGAGTCTTCATTTCTTAGTTTTTTTTTCTATGCTGAGTGAGCATTTTGCTTCATGCTGGGTACATCTTCCATCACCCTTGGACTATGGCATCCCCCCCCCTGACATTATGTGAGTGCTGTTTGTTTCCTCCGTTGCCTGGCCCATCTCTCTTTTGACTCTGTGCCTGTGCCACTCCTGACATTGTCACTGTTCTATCCCAGCTGGCATTTCTCCCCTTTACTACATGCTCAAAACATTTCACTTTTTCTTCCCTCCCAGAGCTCCCATTCCCACTGCCTCCACTTCTGTACTGCTGTGCTGCATTAACCTCGTCTTAAAATCGAATTTAGGTGGATTCCAGAATGTTGGCCAAGGTGACAGCAGCTTGAGCCTGCAGCTCCTGGTTCCCTCCCTGAAGCTATTTCAAAAATGATTATGAATTCAAAGAAAAAGATTCAGGAGCCAGAAAACCCTAATTCTAAAAAACAGAAACAATTGCTGGAGATTGAAGATGAAAATCCAAGTAGTCAGGACATCTACAAGCTTCTGAAGCAGGTATCTCTGGACATGGTTGAAGTGAAAACTACCCTGGCGGAGCTGAACTCTAAAGTTTGTCACCTGGATGGCAGGGTAGAAGACTTGGAAAGGAAATCACTCTCTATGACTTCGGAGATGGCGGGGAGTTACAGAGCATACAATAATTTGAAAAAGGACCTCCATTTTGAGAAAGACCGGAGATTGGAAATGGACTTCAAACTGCGGGAGAGGAATATCAGATTAGTTGGAGTGGTTGAAGATCCTGGTGCTGATTTCAGTGATTATTGGAATTTTTAAAGACTGCTTTGGATTGGTGTCCTTTACTGAAGAGGATGTAGACCATGTGTACAGGATAGGCAAACAACCAGGCTCTAAGCCCAGACACATCATGGTGGTCTTTGTCTTGGCCAGGAAGAAGGAGAGCTTGTTGCTTGCAGCTAGATCTAAGGGTCCTGCCTCTTACAAAGGGAAACCTATTTATGTTTTTCCAGATTATCCTAAAGAAGTCATGGTTGCCAGGAGGGGCTTCAAGGGCGTGAAAGAACTGGCGAAGTCCCTGAAGGTAAAGACTCTGTTGAATAGATATAATACTATGACTCTTATGCTGCCAGAGGGAGAGAAGGCTACATCTGACCTAAAAGAGGCTATTTCATGGCTGGAAGCGCTGCAGGATGAACATAATACAATGGAATAACAACAGTTTAAATGCATTTAATTATTACAACATTGTCCCGCCTGGTGTGTTTTTTTTTTTTTTTTACATTGGATTGAGCGCTGATAAAATGGCGCCGCCTGCATCTTACAGTTTAACGTTTTTCTTCATGTTCGGGTTTCCATTCCGGCATTGGAATACTGCTGCATTGTTGTATTGTATTCGTGATGCGACTATTGCTGGAGTAATGGACCCTTTGTTTAATTGTTGAGCCACGTGGTCATCTTCATCTTGTCACGTGCCCGGAAAAGAAATGATTTCCACTGCGTATGGGCTTCACGTACACAGAGCAGCATGTTTTATTCGCTCCGTGCGATTGAAGAAGAGAAAGTGCATCGAAAGAGGAAGGGGACTAGAAAACATGGTCTGCCGTGATGACGTGCACAGAAGAGGCACTTGTTTTGCTTTCCGTGTGGATGGGAATTTTACGATGTGCCAAAGAAGGAAAAGAATGGAAAGGGGTGCCTGCATCATTTGTGCATCAGATAATGTTTGTCTGCTATCCAGCGGTCCTGGAAGAGAGGGACTGCTGGTTGCAGAGTGAATACATGCCAGTGATGAGAACCCATTTGGAATACTACCGTCGCTGTTTCCGCCCCCCCCTTTTTTTTTTTTTTTTTTTTTTTTTGAAATGCCGGCAGTCGCTCAAGGTATGTTTTGTGTTACTGGCTAGGAAAGGAAAAGACAGAACTGCAATCTACATGTTATTAGTTTAGGGAAGGTATTGGTCATAAGATGTTGCCAAGATTGATTGTTTACTTTGGGTGCAACACGTTATGGGTAGATATGAGATGCAACATGTTATGGTTACATATAAAGGCATAGAAGGCGACGTGTAATTTAAGGACTATGGGAAATGACATGTAGTTATGTAATGCAAGAAAGACACCATTTAAGGATATGATATTAGTGAAATCTTTGAAATGTTGATTTATGATGATGTTTAATGCCTTGCTCTGGGGATATGTAGTTTTATCCTGTGGGGATTGTCATGGACTGATGACTTTTTGACCTGTGGACTTTAGGGTTATTCAATGGCATTCAGTTTATTGTACTATGTTATGGATATATTCGTATAGGCAAATGCTACAAATGTTCCGATGTGGTGTAATGCCTATAATATATATGTATGATGCAAAGGTGGGGGCCAGAATGTAACCTGCAACTATCGATAATGTCATGGTCCCATAATGATACATGTCACTTACAGAGCATATATTTATTTATTTATTTATTTATTTATTTGAAAAGGCATTGGGAGTGACATACTGGAGTGGTTCCCATCAACATCGGGACTACTCTGAGACTAATATTGGGTTGGATATTGTTTGGCGTTACTACTGCAGTGGTACTGGGTTTAACAATTGCTGTTTTTCAATTGGGTTTTAATTTTTTTTTTTTTTTAGTTATCGGCCTTTTGATGATGACACATGTAGAGGGGGTTCTTTTGATCTTCCACCTTCCTTTATGGTGGAGGGGTGGTTTCCTGTGCATCCTTGATGCCATTTTGATTATGACTAATGTTTGCTATATTTATTTAGAGCAGTTGCCTGACTTCTTGAAAGACGTTGGGGGAAGTTTTAGCTACCAAGTACTTGCTTGGTTCGTGGTCATATATACGCCCTACACAATTGGGGTGTTTCTGGTGGGGTTGACTAGTTTAAATTCTAATATGTGATTGGGAGGGGTATCGGGGTTTGTTAGTTCTCGTTGACGTTGGATTCATACTTCTGTTCTAGGGGGTGGGGGTGGGTTATTGGCTATTTTGGGGGCAGAATCTTTGTGCTTGCTGTTTTTTGTCTTTTTACTGTTTTTGCAATGCCATCAGGGAGGGGGGATCTTTTGTCCATCTCCTCTTGGAATGTGAATGGTCTCAACAATCCAACCAAACTGCAAACGATTTTTAACTGTTTGAATGATATGCGCTGTGATGTTTATTTCCTTCAGGAGACACATGTATTGTTAGATGAAGTTAATTTGTTCCGCAAACGGTGGATTGGGGAGTTTTTTGTCTCGTGTTTTTCTTCTAGGAGTAGAGGGGTGGCTGTTCTGATACGGAAAAATGCCCCGATTAAAGTCTTACGTTCACGCTCAGATGATGAGGGCAGGGTCATTGCACTTTTCGTGGAGGTTCAGGGGGTCCAAACTGTTCTTTGTAATGTTTATGCTCCCTCAGTGGATGACGGCTCCTTTTTTGGAACAGTTGCTCAGATACTGCAGGATTTTGGTTCACGGAATGTGATCCTGGTGATGGATGATGCCAAAGATCGTAGTGGTCCCTGTGCTAATCGGAGGAGGGATCCGACATACTGTTCTTTCCGCTCTCTTGTGTCTGAATTTGCCTTGGAAGATTGTTGGAGATTGCATAACTCTGATTTGAGGGAATATACCTATTATTCTGGCTCACATGGTTCACACTCTCGTATTGACATGTTTCTCACGGCTGGCTCTGCAACCTCGAATTTGGCAGGTTGCGAGATTGGTTGTATTGCTGTTACTGATCATGCACCGGTGTTTCTGAATGTGGGTCTGAAGTTTGATACATCCAAGTCATTTTGTTGGAGAATGAACACCTCTATTCTTCAGGACGAGGAGATTGTGGAAAAAATCAGATCCGAGGCTGAACATTTTGTGGCTGAAAACAGAACAGAGGGGCTTAGTGTTGGGACAATCTGGGAGGCTTTTAAATGTACAATGCGGGGTCTGATCCTGGGTTTGTCCAGTAACAGGAGAAAAAACTTGGAGAAGAAAAGTTTACATTTGGAACAACGTATTAAACAATTCTCAAATGCTTTGATGAATGATCCTGCAAACCTGGAAAATAAGAGGTCACTAAGGAATATGCAGAGAGAGTTGAATGAGATTTTGGGAGTACGATCTGAGAAAGATCTATTCAGGTTGAAATGTTCCTATTAGGAATATGGTGAGAAATGTGACCGCTGGCTTGCGTACAGATTAAGGCAACGGCAGTCGGAAGGTGCAATCAGTTCCATTGTAACGGCAGGTGGTATGGTGACTTCTGATCCAAAACAGATTAATGAGACGTTTAAGGATTATTATGAGAAATTGTATCAGAATGAATTGGGTGTCAGTGGTGTGGATGAGTCATTTTTGGATGGTGTGGATATACCTAGAGTTAATGATTTGGAGAAGGGCATCTTGGGTGAGAATGTGACTGTGGATGAGATGAGGTTGGCTATCGGAAAACTGAACTCAGGCAAGTCTCCTGGTCCCGACGGTCTGCCTGCTGAGTTTTATAAAATCTTGCCAGATTCAGCGGTGGAACTTTTACGGGATATGTATGTGGAGTCTAGGGTGGGGGGTCAGCTTCCCGCTTCTACCAACCACGCCACCATTTCGGTTTTTCTTAAGAAGGATAAAGATGGCAGTTTGCCTTCAAATTATCGTCCGATCAGTTTGATTAATACAGATAACAAGATATTGGCGAAGTTGTTGGCTGTGCGCTTGCAGACTTTGCTTGTGAAACTAGTGCACACTGACCAATCAGGTTTCGTTCTTGGTCGAAGGACATCTAGCAATATTAGAAACTTGTTACTGCTGATGACGGATGCACAGGATTTGGATGATGATGTGGCCATTTTTTCTTTAGATGCGGAGAAGGCGTTTGATCGTGTGGATTGGAAGTATCTTTTTTCGGTATTGCGTGCTATGAACCTGGGGGAAGAATTTATTTCATGGGTTGCCCTGCTTTATGCTTGTCCAACGGCCACTGTCAGGACTAATGGACAATCATCAGATTCTTTTGTTCTACAGAGGGGTACGAGACAGGGATGCCCTTTGTCCCCTCTGATCGTTGTTTTGTCAATGGAACCATTGGCGATAACCTTGAGGTGTGATGTGCAAATACAGGGATTGAACTTTCATGGTGCCGATCAGAAATTGTGGTTTTATGCAGATGATCTGCTATTATTATTGCAGAATTTGACAGTGTCCCTTCCGGCCTTATTAGGTGTTTTGGATAGATTTTATGCGGTGGCAGGATTTAAGGTCAATTGGTCCAAATCCGAGGTGTTGCCGATTTCGGGATACTGTGATAAGAATTTGATTACTGGACTTGGGTTTCAGTGGTGTGAAAGGAAACTAAAATATCTGGGTATATGGCTGACACCGCTGGTAGATGAGATGGTTGTGGTGAACATGAGTGAGGTGTGTAGCGACTTGAAAATGAGCCTTTTGCGATGGTCGTTACTTCGTTTATCTCTTTGGGGCAAGGTGAACGCTCTTAAGATGAATGCGGCTCCGAAAATTAATTACATTCTGGGTATGCTCCCGGTGAAAATTGGTCAACACTATTGGAGGAAAATTGATGGTTTGTTGCAGTCCTTTTTGTGGGATAACAAACCGCCACGGCTCAAGTTGTGGAAACTTCAATTACCTGTGGAAAAAGGGGGACTGGGAGTTCCGAACTTTAAGGCATATCACTTAGCGTTTTCCAGCCACTTCATTGTACCCTTTTTGGTTGACGCACCCGATAAATGGGCAATTGCTGAGGCGAGTTTGCTGGGCCCGCTTCCTCCTAGGGCAATTCTCACAGCTACGAACACATTGTGTAAGAAATCGACTTTGACAGTTTTTCTGAGAGAAACATGGAGACATATACATGAATTGCTTGGATCTGTTGCTATGAAGACCACTCATGCATCCATCTGGTTGAATCCGTTGATTTCTGTTGGAGGTAGGTCTTTATTCTGGCCGGATTGGTTTTTGAGTGGGATTTACTGGATTGACGATGTCTTTGTGGACGGTGAGTGGATAGGTGAAAGAGAATTACAGACGAGATTTAACATTGACAATTTTCGAACTACTGATTTCAGAAAATTGAAGAGATGTATAGGTGATGTGGTAGAACAAGGGGGTGCAATGGTGAATCTCTTTCTTAAGGAGAGGGAGCCAGGTGGTTGTTCAATTGCTAGCAGGATTTACAATAATATTGTGTCGTTTTATGAGGAGAACTCTGGATTGAGGGATGAGTGGGGGAGGAGATTGGAATGTGAGATTTCGCCTGTGATGTGGTCTGAAATGTGTGCGAACGTTAGGCTTTGTGCTATTAATTTGGGGGAACGGTCGAGACAAGTAAATATACTCAATAGAGTGTTTTGGTCTCCAGAACGAATGTTCAAGAGAGGGATGATTGATTCGGATGATTGCTGGTGTTGTGGAAATGGATTGGGAAGCTTGGAACATCTGCTTTGGGAGTGTGTGTGTGTGCGGGGATTTTGGCATGATGTTTGTTGTATTTGTTTGCGTGTTTTGAATTTGGATGTTGAGTTGGATTTCATGACGATGATTTTGGGGGGAGGTGAATTGCTAGAAGATCTCTCTGTTTCAAGGAAAAAATTTCTGCTCCGTGGTGCTAGTTTGGGCAAGAAACTAGTTCTGAGGGGCTGGAAAACACGGATTGCACCTATTGTGGAAGACTGGATTGAGGGAATGTCTGTGCTTTCAACCATGGAGAGGGTGATTTATAAGAGACAAGGGAGGTTGAGATTACATGAAAAGATCTGGGATGATTTTATAAGTTTGTATTAGTTCTTTGATGGTTATTTGTATATTATATTCTGTGTGTACTTAATTGCTTTGTTTTAATTATACTAATTGATTTGCTTGTTTTTCTTTGTGTAAATCTTATAAATAAATAAATTTAAAAAAAAAAATCGAATTTAGGTGTGCTCTCATCTTGCACTGTTTTATGTCTGCTAGTCAAAAATCCAACGTACTCCTTCCCTCCGTATTGTTTCTGTTTTGCTCCCTCGCACCACCCCCCGTAGCTCTCACTGTTTTTTAACAGTCCTATTGTGTACTTCTTTGTGCACTTTGCACCCTCCTTGTCAATTCCCTCCCCTGTGCCTCAGCTGCTAAGCCTGGTTAAGTGCACCACACTCTGTGCCTGCTTACAATGGCGCTTTCTATCCCTCCTATCTTCTCTAACTGTTTCTCTATCCCCTGTCCTTCACTGCTCAGTAAGTCTGGCAGTAAGAAACTTAAGAAGGGCACACTTGGCTCCAGCCCAGGCCTTCCTATTGCTGGCACCTACGTCAGTGCTTCCGCCAGAGAGACTCTCACTGACATCCTCTTCGTCGTTCCTTCTCCCGACCTATAGACTTTTCATATGGTCGCTCTGACCTCTCCATGCTTTTCCTCGCCCATCAATGGTGGCACACACTGGGCAGTACTTCTTGCCTTCTTCTCGACTTCCAGGGTCATCATTAATGTCTATCGAAATGGTACCGTCATGGCCCACGGGCCTCAACCCAACCTCCTTTTCTTTGATAGGCTCCTCACTCGCCTTATCAAAGTTCCACCTTCCTCCTCCCTGGCTCCCTTGCCATCTGCCTCTGCAACCTCCTTGGCTCCCTTGCTTGGTAGGGCCATCCTGGCTCCCTCGCCCACGCTCTCTGCACAGACAATCTCATCAACCTCTCCGACGCTGGTGCCCTTGCCACCCACTGCCAACGCATCTGGGGCTCCCTTGCCCCCTGCGGCCGCTCCTTCACTGGCTCCCTTGCCATCTACCACTGTCCCGGCTCCATTGCCTGCACTCTCCTCACTAACATCTTTGTCATCTTTGGCCTCTCTGCCTTCTCCTGCCTAAATCTCGCAGGCACTCACGCCGCTTATGGGGGGACCTCTGTCCCCTGGACACCCCCTTGTAAGTCTAAGAGTACCTAGTGTGTTTTCTGTGTGAGCACAAGTCCCACTTTCCCCAAATTCTAGACAATGTATCTGGGCAATCCCTGTTCCTATACAATAACTCTTCTATAGGTCTGCCGTTATCCATTAATTCCTTCCACTTTGTCATCATCTGTACCTCTTCGACCCCCCCACCCCCATTAGCTGCCAGGTCCTTTTTCACAACCACTTGTCACGTGTCTATGAGGTTCTTGAGTCTCTCCCCGCCCCCACTCCCAATCCCACAGTGTCCCCAATAATATGAAGAAGGGTTCATTTGGGGCATTGTGGTATCTCGTCCCCCCACCAACCTGGTCAGAATCATCAAACCCCTTTCCCAAAAAACTCTGATTTTGTGCAACCTCCTAGTAGGTGGAATAAGGACTCCACTTCTCTCCTACTTCTCTCCTACATTTCAGACAAGTGTTGTCCTCCATCTTACCCATCTTGTGCAGGAAGTACCCTAGAATACTACACTCTGTGTAGCATATTGAGTTGTACCAGCCTTAATCTTGTGGATATGTTGGCCTCCCTCACCATCATTTGCACATCCACCCATTCTTCCTCCTCTAGCATCCCTAGATCCAGCTCTGACTTGTATCTAACACTGGCCAGCTTTAGTGACTGTGAGGAGCTAGGAATGAGACTCAGACGCAAGACAATAATAGGTTTGGTCAAAGACTTTTATTAAAATAAAAGGGGTTCGGGAAATGGCTTTGTCCCTGCACTAAGAGGGGTTTCCCTACCTAAAACCAAAGCTAAGGGTCTGTCAATGTCAGAATGTCCAAAGAAAAACCATCCTGTGTACAAAACACTATTCTGGACCTTATGTTCTAAATCTAAAAAAAAATCATCTCTCAGGTGAAAAGGCACGTTTTGGCCTTGAATGTTTTCTAAATGTTCAAAAAGGAAAATGTGTAACTCCAACACAAAAGTTCAAAAAGGATAGAGATTCTTTTTCCAGATGGTGCTTCCCTTCCTCTGGATTTCTCTTCACTTTGTTGTGTATTCATAAATATCAATTCCTTGGGTTTCTTTTGATCAACAACAAAACTGGTACACAAAACAACTTGTCTCTTTGTCTTTATCTTGTTAGGATACCTGGTGTACTTCCCTGCCAGGTTTTCACTCCTCTTCTCTTGATCAGCACAGCCTGTGCTAGTCCTGATATATCGTTCTTAGGACCTCTTTAGATTATGTATTTCCTATACACTGTTCAGCTTGCCCTTGCGTGCTGTGCTTCCCTATCAGCACTTCCTTATATGCACACACTTGCAGCTGCCTGGTATACTCTGCTGCCAGGGCTTTCTCATATGCACACACTTGCAACTCCCTGGTATACTCTTCTGCAAGGGCTTTCTTTTATGCACACACTTGCAACTCCTTGGTATACTCTCCTGCCAGGGCTTTATTATATGCTCACACTTGCAACTGCCTGGTATACTGTCCTGCCTGGGCTTTCATATATGCACACACTTGCATCTCCCTGGTATACTGTCCTACCAGGGATTTCTTATATATACACACTTGCAACTGCCTGTTATACTCTCATGTCAGTTCTTTTTACTATGTTGACTCTGCGCACACCTCCAAAATCGATAGTCTACTATGTTCGCCTTATCTGATAATGTATCTGCCTGGTATATGATCTTGCCAGGGCCTCTCGTACATGTGTTTTGCATACACTCACAAACCTGAAAGGCTCTCAATTTTGCTCTGTTTTTCCTTTTAAAGAAATGTTCTCTTGCTCTTTTTCTTTTATGTGTTTCATTAAGTTATTTGGGTTTGGCTTGGCTGCCAATATGCTCCGGTGTCCCTGCTTCCCTTGAGTGTACTCACAGACTCTTGCTGGCATATTCCTTCTCCCATGGTAAGCCAGTGGTTGTTGTCAGGTGCTTCCTTCCTTCTTGTTGTCACTCTTCCTCAGCTTCTTTGCCTCTCACAGATCTTGCTGGGCTTTTCTGCTTCGTTCCGGGCTTCGGTAAGGCAAAGGCTGCCTCTCAACACCTCCAAACGCCCAAGACCCCTCTGTTGGGTTCTGGTGTTCCCACAGCATGTTCTCTCATGATCAGCTTATTTTTCTGGCCCTTGAGCTGGTCAGCTCCACAGAACTCTCTCCAGCCCCACAGTCTCTCGGCCCGTACAGAGAGAAGCAGCTTTCTCCCGCCAGCAGCATGCCTCACTTAGCTGCTTTGCCTGTTTACATTTCACGGCTGCAGGTATGCGCTTGCAACAACTAGAGTGCAGCTTGTGCTCTTGGCCTTCTTTGATCTGCATTACTCGGCTGATATTCCTCATCACAGTATTCTTGTGGTTTCAGGAATGGTAGGCCATTCTTGACAACTTGCATTTAAAGTCTGGGTAAGTGCTTTCAGTGATCTTTAAGGGCAAGTTAATTCTGGATAACGTGTAGGTAGAGTCTTAGAATGTGTTTGTGTCTTAACAGGCAAGTCAGATGTTGACAGCTTGCATACAGATCTTGTGAAAAGGTTTTCAGTACCCTTCCTAGGAGGTTGAGGGGAGCTATGACAATATGCCATCAAGGCAATGGGCATGGATGGGGTATCCTCAAAAGAAGAAGGGGGACACCATGTCTCGTCCGATGGTGCCATGATATTCTCCCGAGGCTGTCCCCCCCATTTGTTCCTCCCTCATATAGCTGCCCCCAGCATCAGGATCAGGTAGCGGCTGCCTTCCCCTGGCCACATGGGAAGAGGTCACAGCTGGGAAATCAGTGATGATACCATTGGTTTCATCACATGACGTAAAGTTAGTGATCGTCTGGTACAGTATCACACTTGCTTTCTTTTCCATTTTTATCATTGAGAAGTTTAACTTCGAGGGGTGAGTGATCAGGATGTCCATCTTTCTCCCGATTTGGGGCTGCATTGCATGTTCTAGGCGCATGTACGTGTATAGATCCCTTTGTGTCAACCCATATTGTTAACATAATTCTGGAAATGTTGAAAGTCCCCCTCTTTCAATATGTCTCCGACTTTAATAATCCCACTGTTTGGCCATCTCGGCTGCCTACCCAATGTATATACTTCTGGAATATTTGGGTTCTCTCCAATGGTGAACATTTAACGATGATCCCCTTGCATCCCATTGCATTAGTGACATCTCTTCTGATTTCTATGATGCCACGCCATGCCGGTGGCTGTTCCTGCCCCCCCGGGACTCTGTGACAGTATTTGTCCGATTAGTGTTACTTCCATCTTTGTGTGGCCCATGTTCTGACAGCCAAAGACCCATTCATTTGCTGCTATCAGCTGCGATGCCCATTAATTTTTGAGTACGCCCGGCACCACCAGACCTCCTTCCCAAACCGATTTGGTCAAGGTTTTTCAAGTTATTCATGGATTGCTGTTTCCCCATAGGATTCCACAAAGTATTGATCTTGGCAAAGACTTATTTGGGAACCTTTGTCGAAGTACTCTGCAATATGTACAACAGCTTGGCAGGGGCGTTGCTAGGGGGGGCTAAGGGGGCTATAGCCCCTGATCTTTTGGTTGTAGCCCCGGATAGAATCTCAGGAGCTACAGCCAAAAGACCAGCTAGCCCCCAGTCCCAACAGTTCCGACAGCAGCTTAGCCCCGGGTCTTTTCCAGACCTAGCAACTCCCCTGCAGCTTGGGTAGTGTGATCATTTTAAATAGGCTAGATCTCCCTCTGAGGGTCAATGGCAAGTTTGCCCAATGCTTAGCATCCTCTTGTAGCCTATGCAAAATGAGCTCCATGTTGTGCCCTACACCGCCCTGCCCTAGAACTCCTGTGCGAAGTGCCGATCATTGCCCTGGATCTCTTGTGCCGGGTACCGTGCCCTGCCCTGGATCTCTTGTGCTGGGTGCTGTGCCCCGGCCTGGATATCCTTTGCCGGGCGGAGCGCCCTTCCTTGGATCTCCTGTGCCGGGCACCGCACCCTTCCCTAGATCTCTTGTGCCAATGCCGCACCCTGCCCTGGATCTCCTGTGCCAGGCGCCGCCCCCTGCCCTGCATCTCCTGTGCCGGGCACCACACCCTGCACTAGATCTCCTGTGCTGGGCGCCGTGCCCTGCCCTGGATCTAGCGCAGGGTGCCCTGGTGTGCAGAGAAGATTTAGGATGGGGTACCATGCCAGGCACGGGAGATCTGGGGCAGGGTGCTATGACAGGCACAGGAGGTCTAGGTCAGGGTGCCATGCCGGGCGCAGGAGATCTAGGACTGGGTGCCATGCCGGGTGCAGGGGATCCGGGGCGGGGTGCCACGCCGGGCACAGGAGATTTAGGGCAGGGTGCAGTGCCAGGCGCAGGGGATATAGGACAGGGTTCTGTGCCGGCCACAGAATTCATGGGCTGGGCACCTCACCCTACGCTAGAACCTCAGTGTAGGCTGTGGAACCATGCAGTAGAACTCCTATTCAGGATGCAAAACCCTC
The DNA here is from genome assembly GCF_040938575.1 of Ambystoma mexicanum. Lineage (NCBI taxonomy): Eukaryota > Metazoa > Chordata > Amphibia > Caudata > Ambystomatidae > Ambystoma > Ambystoma mexicanum. The sequence goes on along the minus strand of NC_090924.1, from coordinate 669,248,953 downwards.
TTTATATTTTAAAATGTTTGTTTGCCCTCTGAAATGGGAAAAATCCACGCCCTTTTCAAATCCTGGCCATATCATTGGGGGGTCATCCACGAAAGGTGCATTTAAAAGATGCTGCATCAAGGTCTTGGTGCTTTTTCATATATTCTCTGGATTGGAAGGTCGTCTGGCAAATCTCTTTCAGTGTGACCTGTATAATTTCCATATGTAAACACACTTCTTGACTTTTGTCTATCTCTAAACTAGCGGTCTTATCTAGCCTTTGTTTTGTTTGTTTGTTTTTATTAATATATATTGCGCACCTGACCCGGAGGTATTCGGGCGCAAAGGCATAAAGAGGATTGTTAAGCTTAAGTTGCATAGAGCACAGTAATGAGTACAGCTAAGGTTCCAATGCTGTATGCATGAACAACAGACAAGTCAAATAATAATAGGTATATACAGTAAGAACCAAGAATAAGTATGAGGCACATACATATAACAAAAAAACAGTGAAGTCACATATGTACAATAAATACTAGGAGGATTGCAGGTGAGGTAGGGTCAAACGTCATGTTCCTTTAGCCAGTGAATGAGACTAGATCTGAATTGTAAGTAAGGTAGATCTTCCCTTAAGGCAGGGGGGGGGGGGAATTCCAATATTGGGCTGCTTTGACAGGGAAGCTACTCCCACCGGATTTAGTCAGCTTAAATCTGGGTACTTATAGTAGGTTAGAGTTGGTTTTTCTTAGGGGATGAGAAGCTGTTTTACTAGTGAATCTGGCTGTAAGGTATTGTGGGGCTGCTTGTTTAAGGCATTTGTGTGTCAAAGATGCAGTTTTGAGGAGGATTTTGTCTTTTGTAGAGAGCCAATTAACGGATCTCTTGAGGTCAGAAATATGGGCATTTTTGGGGAGACTTAGGCCGGCTCTCAGGACATTATATTGGAGAGTCTGAATTTTGGACGTAATGTATTTGTTGCTGCCTATATATAGGGCATTACAATAATCCAATTTGGATAAGATTAGGGCTCTCGCTAAAGTAATGCAGTTGTTGGGTGGGAGGAAAGGCTTGGCTGCCCTGATCAGCTTGCAGGTGTAGGAGGTAGCTGAGGCCATAGCGTTTACTTGTTTGCCAAAGGTAAGCGTAGAGTCTGTGTAGAAGCCAAGAGTTTTAACTACCTTAGCCACAGTAATGTTATTGTTGTCAATTATGAGGGATGCGTAGTTGGGGCCTAGTTTGTTGATGTTGGATGGGGTACCTAGAATGAGAAGTTCTGTTTTGTCATCATTCAGGCATAGACCGTGAGAGGCCATCCATGCCTGGATGATGAGGTAAACTCTGTTCACAAAGGCAAAATCCTTGTCATAATCTCCCGTCAACGGGATGAGGATCTGTGTATCATCGGCATAATTTGTGTAGGTGATACCTAGACCACCTAGATCATTGAAAAGGGGCTTTGTGAAGATGTTGTACAGGGTAGGAGATACGCAAGAGCCATGGGGTACACAGCATGATATGGGTGCGGGGTCCGCAGCTGCTAGAGGAGAGAAGACTTGCATTGTCCTATTATCAAGGAAGTTGCTAATCGCGAGCCCGTTATTAGCGCCCTCCCCATTCCCATTGAGCCCTATGGGGGCTCAAATGGGAATGGGAAATGGTTTGTTCAATGGGGACTTACCGGTCCCTCCAGGGTTGGAATGCACTGGTAAGTCCCCATTGAACAAGACCGGTGCTGGACCCGGTATTGGAGGCAGCCATGGCACAAATAGTGCCATGGCTACCTCCAATCTCAGAATTAGGCCCTATGTCTGATTTTTGTGATGTGGTCCCATTCCTGCCTGTGCAAATTATTTTATTGTTTAAAGTGCAGACCTAGCTAGAGAGCAGCGTAGCACTGTACATAGTATGGGTAGCCCGCATTTGGTATGCTCTCGCACACCCCCTCTCATCCTCTCACCCACCCCAAACACCCCCTTCACCCACCTTAACCACTTCTCAACCCCCACCAACAAGCCACCCCATCATATCCCTTTCCCTTGCTGAAAGCAGCTCGTCTTGCCCTCGCAAGAACAGTAGCTTCATCTCCCTCCCCCTCTGAACCCCCTACCCTCTCTCACACCCCTATCGCTCCAAAGCACAAAACACGCAGAAAACGAGACTGGTCTTCTCCCTTGACTCACTACTCCTCACCACTCCTACCTCTACCCATCCTCGCAATCTCTCCCTCCCCTACCCCCTGATACTCCCCCCTGCCCTTGCCCTGCTTCCACCCCCTCTCTCTTGACTTCTCTCCCTGCACACCAGAATCCCCAACTCCTCCTGGACTCACTCCAATTCCTAGCTCCTTAAACCCCCCCACACGCTCTGACCATATCTCCACTCGCTTGTCCCCCCTCAACTCTACACACACCCCTCACACCCACTCCTACGGCCTCCTACTCTTCCCAACCTCCACCGACGTAACCCCCTCCCCCGTCACCCAAAATCCACTGACAATCTGCCCCTTCCCTAATCCAGCTCACCCTGTCCCAGCAACCCTGAATGTTCCACCCCCACCCTCCCCCCTCCAATCTCCCAAGCTCCTCATGCCCCCTCTCCGATGACCTCCACTAAGATCACATCCCCTCATAAGGTCAACTGCATCCTTTTCAATGCCCGCTCCATAGCAAGAAACAGACACAGCATCTTCAACCTTCTGTCCTCAGACAAGCCCGACCTTGCCTTTATCTCCGAAACCTGGTTCTCTGATGACTTTGCAGCTCTAGTACACAAAGTCTTCCCTGCCGGCTACTCGCTCATCCCCCACAATAGACCCTCCAGAGGAGGCAGAGTGGCAGTCCTCTTCAACTCTCATTTCTCTGTCTCACTTGTCGAATCTCAGGCATGCATTCCCTCATGTGAATCCCTTCTAGTTAAACTCTCGTTACCTCTGATTTTCTCCCACAGCTTCCTACTCATCTACAGACCCCCTGGCTACGACAGACATTTCACCAACAACCTCTGTGACTCTGTAGCCACCATTCAAGTAAATCACCACTCTCTCACACTCCTTGGTGATTTCAATATCTGGTTTGACATTCCCTCCAACCCCTTAACCCACCCACTGTTCGAAAGTCTGGATGTGCTCAACCTTTCCCATCATACGACCGGTCCAACCCACTCAAGGGGGCATACTCTTGTTGCAATTTTCAGCTCCCATGACCTGATGTATATTTCCTGCCCTACACCACTCATCTGGACCGACCACTTTGCCATCCCCATCTCCATCCTCACCCCTGCCCCTCCCTCTACTGCCTCCCTGACCTCCCCCAATGACCTCAAATGCTGGAGCAAACTAAAGATCCTTCCTGACCTCACCGAAGCCCTACTTCATAGATCCCCTACAACGCCCCACCCAAACAGAGCCTTAACCATCGACTGTTTCGACTCTTGCCTCAATAACTCACTTATTCCTCTCACTCTTCACCCCCTGCTTCCTCACGCAATGGACCCTTCCCCAAATGGTTCACGCCCCACCTGAGGAACACCAAAAAACAAAATAACTCTCTTGAACGCAAATGGCGAGCATCTAAAACTGATCTCAGCAGATCCATGTTCGCCTTGCATCATCGTAACTACAAAGCTGAAATCCAAAAGGCCAAAAAAAACGAATTCTCAACTGCGGCAAAAGCAGCGAAGAACTCCACAGAATCATATCAGAATTTGTCTACCAATTCTACCCCATCTCAATCACTCTGCGACACGCTCTCCCTACACTTCTACACCTCCGCTCTTGACAGGATGACCTCCCTTTACAACAAACTGTCCCTCTTCTCCCCCCTCCCACAACCGCACGATCCAACAACAACCCCCTCCACCCCATCACCCCGATCCCCAATTCCCCCATCTTTGACTCCTTCAAGCCCATCTTCAGAGATCATCTGGGTCCCCCCTTGACCCGTGCCCTGCTGCTGTCCTAAAAGAAATAATCTCGTCTGCTCACAGAGGAGAACATGCAAGAGCCATACTAAATGACTCCCTCACCTCTGGCATTTTCCCAGATGCCTTCAAAATTTTGCATATCAAGCCTCTTCTTAAAAAGCCATCTCTCAACCCCCTTGACTATGGGCCTATCTCTAACACCAGATTCCTTGCAAAACTCATTGACCAAACAGCATAGTCCCAGCTCAATGCCTTTTTAGAATCCAACAACCTCCTCGACCCCGCACAATCAGGCTTCAGACCACGACATGAAACTGAAACCACTCTGATCATGATCTGGGATGATCTTAAGGTCACTGCAGATGCTGAAGGATGTGCTGCACTAATTCTCCTTGATCTCTCTGCAGCCTTTGACATGGTAAACCACTCAATCCTCCTTGACTGCCTCCACTCCCTTGGAATCCGTGGCATTGTTCTCAAGTGGATCACCTCCTTCCTCAACAACAGGAAACAAATAACCCTCCTCTCCCCATTTGTCTCAGCTGCTTGCTCAGTTAACACTGGAGTACCACAAGGCGAATGCCTATCTGCTCTCCTGTTCAACCTCCATATGACCACCCTCCCTGGAATCATCTGCATGCACAACATCCTGTGCTACAACTATGCAGACGATACCAAATCATCCTAAGAATCCCCAATTCAGGCACCAACCCACAGCCCGGCCTCAAAGCCTGTCTTCGAGATATTGACCAATGGATGACAATGAACCACCTCCTCTTAAACGCCACTAAAACCGGAATCATGGTGTGCGGCAACACTGCCCTTCAACCTCATCCACTCCCATGATCAACATCCCTGGGCCCACCGCCCCTCCATCTGACACAGTAAAAAACCTAGGTTGCACCATGGACTCTGGCCTAACCCTGTCCCGTCAGATTAACAATGTGTCAAAATGTAGTCACTACCAAGTTCTCTGACACATTTTTCCCTTTCTCTCTTTCCCGCGCAGACTCGCTGCAGTTATGTCTATTGTGATGTCAAGACTGCCCTATGCCAACTCCCTATAACTAGGAGCACCAGCATACCATTTTAACAAACTTCAAAGAGCTGCTGCTAAACTGCTCCTTGCCCTGGGTCCGAGAGACCACATCTCCCTTGCTCTCCGAACCCTCCACTGGCTCCCGGTCGGACACAGGGCCACTTTGAAAACCCTGTGCATCACTCACCGTGCATTGCACAAGACTGGCCCATTATACCTGCAAGAAAAGATGAAACCATACCTCCCTTCCCGCACACTAAGACCAAGCACTGTCCTCCATTTAGTGATTCCAACCTCTAATTCTGTTAGGATCAGAGGATCCGCCTTATCAATCTTGGCCCTGACTTTGTGCAACTCGCTTCCCCAACATATTCGCCACACCCAAGACTATATGACATTCCACAAAGGTCTAAAAATGTGACTCTTTCCGTAATACCAACCACGTCCTTCCGAAGCGATTGAAACTCTAGCAATCCGATTACTAATGCTCAATGAAACACCCAACAATGTCATCAATGAATAACGCTCATTGATTTCGCTATTATGCAACTGCATGCCTGCAATGCAGAATAATGATCTCCTTAGATGATAAACCCACGCAATTCTCTCTCCTCACTAATATTCACATATCCTTGCCAGTATCCTTGTTGCTTCTTCACCATACTAGACCCACAACATTGTCTCTGTCAACTCCCTGGCCGCCTCAGGTACGCTTCCTGCCCCCGCTATGTCCTTATATACCTCAGCCCCTCTGTTTCCTGTGTTGTCAATGAGTGCACCACCCCCCTCAAAGTTTCCCCTGATGTCACTATATGCCCACCCCCTCCAGTCCCCTGTGTTATCACTGTGTGCACACAAACACCCTCTGGTACCCCATGTTGTCGCTGTGTACCACCTGCCTCACTCAAACACCCTCTAGTTCCCCATGATTTTGCTATGTACCCCTCTGGTCCCCCTTACTGTTGCTGTATGTCCCTGTAATGTCACTGCGTACCCCCAGCCACCTCTGGTCCCCCGTGATGTTGCTGTTTGCCCTCAGCTCCTTGTTTCCCATTGATGTCGCTGTGTACCCACATCCCCTCAGGTCCTCTAAAATATTTCCGTGTGCCCCGTGCCCTCTCCTGTCCCATGTTGTTTCAGGGTGCCCAAACCCCTTCTGGTCCCCCTTGATGTTGCTACATACCCCAGCCCCCCTGGTCCCAGTGATGTCTCAGCCCCCTCTGACCCCTACATGCTGTTGTTGTATGCCTGAACACCTCCCCTTTCCCCCCACAATGTCACTGTAGGCCCCACTCCGCAGGTCCTCATGTACCGTTCCCTCCTGTCTGTGTCTTGGCACTCGCACTGTCAGGATATCGCTAGGCTGAGTGCAATGGCTGGTCTTCGCACTCTTGCTCTCCGTGGCCTGTGGGAGTGCCTTCTGTTCTCCCTTGTTCCCTCCCTTGTCGTTGAGTGCTTTGGAAGAGCATTGTGTTTGGGCACTGTGTGGAGGAACCACTATATAATATCACTATACTTACTCTCTACTCTACACCATCACCCAATTAGAGTGCAGCTATACCCCTCGATCAATTTGCCCTAGCTGGTCACTTACGAACACTGTCCCATGAACAGCTCATCATTCTAATAAAACGCAGCTATATCCCACAAAAAAACGGCCTAGCTGCACACATAAGCTTCCCACCGGCCTAAGAAGGTAGCACCAAATGTCCTCCACGTCTTCCGAGTATGTATTGGCAATCACTTTTCCCAAATATTGAGTTCTAAAATCGGTCAAACCTGTGCAGAAGAGAGTGATATGCTTTAATGTTTCTGTCTTCCCCTTTTGGTACAGAATCTGCATTCCTTGTTGGTAGAATGGTTATAAACACACAGTATCTGTTTGGTGGGATATAGGTTCAATCTAAAGCGCATGACTAGGGATCTGAACCACCAGTTGAGGAATTTGGTCAGGTATTTTGGTAAGGAGCTCAATTGCTTATTCGGCAGTTTCAGCACAATGGGCATCTTATAATCATTTTTTTATGTTTGGGACTTTATCCAATCCATTTTCCGCAGTTTCTGTTTAACCCTAGTTGGGTTATTGATAAGTTCTTCTTGTGTGGCGGATAGATAATTCAAGTATAGTATACAACTGTCTTTCAATCGAATTAGTAGAGAGTTGTTACCCAGGTTTAGTGCTCCATTCCGTATTCGAAAAGGGTTGGCAGGTTTAGGCAACACACATTTTCGATATAGTGCCAAGGTTTTCCACACTGTTCTGGCATGGAGGGAAATCAGGCCCAATTCAAATCTGATAATTTAGGTGAAGGTGAGATTAAGTAATCTTAGTCGTTTCCTCCAAAATGACCCCTCTAATGTCTCCCATAACTCTCAGGGGGTAGAAAGGAAACCCTCTGCTCTCTTCTGGTTGTAAAAAGCAATCACCGGCAATAAGGAGAATTTTCCGAATTTGTTCTGGATCAGTCTGGCCTGATTGACTAAAATTCTCATTTTTGTTTTCAATGCAGCTTGACATAGTAAGTCGATTTTACTATTGGTGATCAATGTTCGCAGACAGCTCACCTCCGTTGTTTGCTTCAAGGGATTTCTATTTAAGGACCATTTAAATGCTGAAATTCTTCGATAGGGCTTGGAGCCGACAATCATGATACTCGTTTTCTATGTGTTCACTTCCAACCCATTCTCAGACATATATTCGTCCAATGCCTTGAGGCTTCTTTGAAGGCCAATGGGTGTACTATCGGCCAACACAAGGTCATCTGCAAAGAGAAATCTGAACAGAAATTGATCACCAATCTTAGGTGGAAATGCTCTGGTCTTATCCCAATGTTTTCCCATGTCTGAGAGAAACAATTTAAATAGTGTTGGTGCTAGTGGACATCTTTGTTTCATTCCACTAAATGTGTCAATCGGATTTATGAGATGGCCTTGGGCGTTCAGGCGAATTTGCACCATGGTGGATTCGTGTAAAGCTTTGATTGCTGCCAACAGATTGCAGGGACAGTTCCAGGCCTCCATTTTAGACCCCAATACCTGACGGTCTATGCTTTCAAAAGCCTTGAGCAGGTCCACAAATGCCAGGGGAAATCCTAGTGTTGTTGTTACATGCAGAGCCTTTGAACAAATTCAGAAGAAACTCATTTAGATCTGTACCGACTCCTCTAGTAAATCCCGTCTGCCTGGGATCGTCTTTTTCCCTCTGTGTGATCCAGTCTTTTTGTTGTTTTAGAAGAAAAGCCCTAAATAGTTTCCATAAGGAATCAAGAAAAATAATCTGTTGATAATTCGTCGGATCAGATCTGTTGCCTTGTTTCAAAATAGGAGAACTAATAGCAGATTTCCAGGAGGTAGGAATTTCCAGTTTTTTCATTATTAAATTGAATAAATCAAACACACGGGGTGACAATAGCTCAGGGTAGGCCTTGATCATAGACTTTGATATGCTGTCAAGCCCCGGGGCTCTGGACTGATTAGACTTTTAATTAGGAGTTGAATGTCATACTGGTCTAAGGGGAAGTTCCAGTCGAGAGTGGATTTAGTAGCATGAATAAAAGTGGTTACTTGTCTGGGCCCAAATAGTTTCCTATAGAAGCTCGACCAGGACTGTTTGGGAAGGCATTGGCCATAGAGATGGAATGAGGGGCCCTGTTGCATTTAGCATTTGTCAGTTGGATCTAGAATCTTTATTTATCAGTCCTTTTAACTTCCTGTAGAATCATTGCTTTATGGCTCTTTATCCAGTTCTTATAATTTTGCTTGCTTTTTTTCCCATACTGGATACGGACCGGAACCAGGGAGCCGCCTGTACGTCTTAGCTCTCGTCGTAAAGGTGTATTTGCATGATTAAAATCTTTGTCAAATGCATGGTTGTGTAGTCTATTTGCACCACCGGGGTCTTCTAAAGACCCTTGGAAACCTTCAACATGGATAAGGCCTATTATTGGGTGCAGAATGGAGGCGCCCACATAATAAAGTTGTAAAAGAAAGTAGTCACTCAAGGTCTTTGGAATGATCTCAAAGCAAGTAATAGCTGGAAGTAGAGTACTGGAGAAAAAAAGGTAATCTAATGTACAAGATGAATTGCATTGGACCAGGTAGGCCTAGGTGGGGAGTCATCTTTCCATTGCCCATCTAGAATGTGAATATCATAAGAGGTCATCATTTCCAGCCATGCTGCAGCTCTTTCATTGCGGTTGAAGATTGTCTCGTTTTGCTATAGTGGGTCAATGATCTTATCTTTGACAAAGGGGCAGTTTAAGTCACCCCCTACCATTATAAAATGTGGATTATGCTGGGAGATGGCCTCATCGATGGCTAGCCTCACGAGACTCATAAAGGCTTTAGTAGTCGTCCCCGACGGGTTCCAGAAGGCGTTAAGAATCAATCCTCGCTGAGGGTCCTCTTCCTGGGGGCACATAAAGTTAATGCCGATAACTTGCAGGAAAGGACTAGGTTTGCTAGCTAGACCAATAGAAATTCCCCTCCCATTTCCCACAAATGTCAGTAGACCACAGGCTGGTCAGCCTATCAGGCCTTTGTAAGCAGGATAAGGAGTGCAGTATAGCCATCCAGTGCAGGCCTGGAGGTGAGCCATGTTTCCTGAAGACAGATAAAATCCAAATCTCCTGAGTGCAGCCTTGGATCCACATGGAGATGGACAGAGACGCTGGAATTCTAAAAGGCTATTCACCAAGTGCCACCTAGATGTTAATTATAGGTTTTCATGTTGATTGCTTGCTTGTTATGTGGTACCACTGCGTGAGATTTACCTGTAAATCTCTCTTTGTCCTAGTTAGTTGGGTCACTCAACTGAGTCACGTTGTTGATCACTATCTTTAGGGGACGAATAGATGCTCCATTCAAAACAACGCCCAATCTCCTGGGAACATTTGAATGGCTTTCTGCCAGAAGTGGTCGCAGGTACTGCCAAATAGGTCCCTCCATGTTATTCCAGGTTTCTTTCTGAATGGTCTCTTGCTCGTGAGTTTGCCTCAGGTTTGTTCTATTAAACTAAGAGAACTCTAGAATAGCCCCGTCTTCCTTTTTATTTTCTGGCTGTCTGATTTCGAGGGGGGAGCCGTACATTCAAAACCCATTGGCAATAGAAGATGGGCTACCTCTAGAAGAGATCTTGTCCCCCTTCACTTTATCTGTGATTTGGTCTCTATGTAAATCTACGATCAAGATGTCTTCAGAGCATAGGAATCACAGCAGGGGAATTTTGTGTAGTAATCTGATGACATTGGCATGGTTCAAAATAAGGATTCATTAGCTGGCAATACACGTTCAATTCTGACAGTGTAGGCACCGATGGCCAACCCCATATGTCCTCCCTTGGTGAGTAATTTCTCTTGGTCAATGTGGGGTTGAGATATGTGAAGCAGGTCAAGAAGATGGTGCAGGAATCGCCCAGTCTACCGCAAGTCAACTTCCTTCGTTTTCACTCCATATGTAGATCCAAGAGAATTTGTTTTTTGGTAAATCATCCATCTTTTGTCTGGGGGTATCAAGAAGGGACTAATCAGCTTCCACATTGATGGAATAAGGGGATTAATAGCTAAATGCAAAGAGAAGCTTGGTTTTTCCATCTGGTCCTTAATCATTGTAATGCAATTGCCATGAGTCAAATCCGATATTGCTACTGCAACAAGCCGCTGTATGGAAGGAATTGGATAGACAGCTTGTACCTCCAGTGTCAATTCATCGTCTTCCACCTTATGAGTAGAGAGAGTAAGTAAGCCGGTCTTAGTAGAGACATTCGTCTCTATATGATCTTTGTTGTATGTCGCATCGGTCCTTGGAAGGTCTGGGCACGGGGGGAAACATCAGTTCTGTTTGAATTACTGACTTTCTGTGACCATCTCCATGTGGTAAGCCACAAGGAATAAGGAGATTCCTTATGAATGATCAGCCTTACTAGTAGCATGGTTTTTCGGCAGGGGTAGGTTATTTTTTATTTTTCCCCCGTGATCATCTTTTTTGGGATCATTCTATTTAGTTTTCTCTTCTTTTTTCATTGGAACACAAGAAAGGGCTGTATTGCAGCAGAATCCGGAACACTAGAAGCATTTTGTATAGCCAGTGGAGAAGGGTAGCTCTATCACTTCTGGATCGACTGTCTCGTGTAATAAGGCTAACTGTGCGTCTTTATAGAGGAATGATTGTTGCATCCGGTATTTTTGATCTAAGTTGGATGTTTGTCCTTTCTTTAGGTTGCACAACCTTTGTGGTTTGTCAGGGGAATTGTCTTATGTAGCGGTTCATCGGACCCCGTCATCAATGAATCCGGGCAAAATACAGCGGGAGAACCCTTGGTCCTGTTTGACATCAGAGTTTCTAAATGCAGGATCTCTAGCACTCTGTGCAACAGGCATTTTTTATTGGATCTTTCCACCTCAAGAGCTTCTTGAAGTTGTCTTCTGATCATATTAGCACATTTGAGTTCTTGATCTGCGCATGTTTGCAAAGATTATATAAAATATTCACTGTATATCATCTTGGAGTGAATTAATGCTAGTAGAGTGGCCTGATCTTTCGCTGTCTCGTTGGCTGTCTCATATAATTTGAGGAAAGGTGCCAGTGAAAAAGTTAGTGCAGAAATCATCTGGCAAAGCCAGGCGAAAGCAGACTTTTAGAGCCATTTAGCAGCCCCTCTAGGGGTTTAGGTGAAAGAATGAATCGTCCAAGGAAGGTGGTGGTGAGTAAAGCAATTTGTTGTGTACGGCAAGCTGCCGGCCATGAGAACCCATAGAAAAAGAGATAAGACAATGTCGGCCCTCAACCTGCATGGATACCTGTTTAGAAGGGAAGTACAAAGAAAGCTTGGTGGTAAGTGTAAGGAACTTTTCTGCATAGGTGTCCGCAGGAGCAGATCTTGGGCCAAGCACTCCTTGTTCTCTTTCAAGAGGTCCAGGATCTCGAGTTGGGAATCGAGATGTGACTGGTCCGTTGTTTTAAAGCCATTTCTGTGAGGGGCGGCGAGGGCCTGGAGCATAGGCACATCTACTGGATGCATCTGGAAAACATGATCTAAGTCACCATAAGGGGAGTCACCAACCCCTAGGGGCGACAATATAATGTTCCAAGAGGGATCCATGCTGCCCGTTACAGATGGAGCCTCAGGTTTAGGTAAGAAATGTGCGTTGTGGGCTAAAGGTGAATTTAGCTTGCCCATAGTGCAATTACTAGAAAGAGGAAAGTCAAGGGTAAATTCAGTTTGAAGAAACTCGCCATCCGTTAAGTCAAGGGTTATCTTGCTGGGCTGGAGGATAAATCCACCAGAATCACGGGTGCCTTTGGTTCCTCTCTCGAAGCTTGGAGCAAGGCTGGCATTCGGGGAGGTATATTAGGTTTTGCAGATTTTTGCGGCATTTTTCCCTTTAAAATGTCAGTTAACCCCTGGCACTCAGAACCCCCTTGGGAATCTTGTTTTGGTATCCCTTTGCCGACCCAACAAGTCATGCTTGGAGTCAGTCTCTCTTAACAAGGAAGAGAGATAGCGTTGGGGTTTTCAAAGAGATTGGAAGCTTTGAGGGAGGCCCGCTCACTTGTACTTGAGCCTGTTGATGCGTTCTTGCCATTGGGAAAAAGATGAGTTTACCCCTCGCTGCTTCCATATGAAAAGTGTCTCGCCTTTCGTAGAAAGGCCCTCCTGTGGGATCTGCACGATCTCACCACAGGAACACAGCCAACTCTTTCTGCGTTGCTCTGTGACTTGTGAACGGTTTTAAAGGAAGCATCAATAGAGGTGGACAACAGACTGCTACGGTGTCGGGAAACAGAGGAGCCACACAGTACCACAGCCATCACTCAGCTCACTCTTAAAACAAAAAGTTGGGTTAAAGGCCTCTTTGTCACAAACCTAAATAAAGTTTTCCTACATAGGAAATTAAAACTAAAGATCAGTTTGTGTCAAATTGTAAAACTTAAAAACTGTCCTTGTGTCCAAAAACATAATAATCTGACCCTCACACTATAATGGAACAACTAAACGTGCAAGGAAAATGTCTCTGGCTTCTACTTGGCAAAGGTGAATCAGAGCAAGTAGATACATCTAACAGAAAATAGTCTTTTCCAAGGAAAAACCCTGTGTCCAGAGGGTGGTTCCCTTCCCCTGGATATTTCAGGTAGGATGTCAAAAAGTAGCTTTCCAAATAAAGGTTTCTCAAGGATGGCAAAAGTGTCTCTTTCAAACAGCAATTCCTTAAGGATGGCACAAGTTTACCTTCTTTAAAAGAATTCCTTTGGCTCTTTATAGTCAGTTCAAACAGGTTCTTATATAAACCATATGTTTCATAACTTTCAGTTTTTCATGGCTTCCTTGAAACTGGATTCACAAAAAGAAATCTTATTCAAATGAATAATTCTATACTACAACTTTAAAGGGGTCTCTGGTATACTCTGCTGCCAGGTATTTTTCCACAATATCTTATAACTTTAAATGTTCAATTAGGAATGCCTGGTATACTCCACTGCCAGGAATCCTTTTATGGGATTTTGTAGATCTCCCTGGTATACTTATCTGCCAGGTATCTCTCCTCCCCAAATGCTCATTGCATGATATGTTCCTTTCACCAGGACTTCTTATTAGTTTCTCTTTCACCAGTTGAATTGTCCAGTATGCTCCTCTGCCCAGTATCTCTCCTCCCAAAATGATCACTGCCTGATGTATCCCTTTCACCAGGGCTTCCTATTAACACAACAAAGTTATATCACCTCACTGTGTTTTTAGTTGTTGGCTCGGGGTAATGCGTGTTCCAACTTCATCCCTTTGACATCTTCTCCAATGTTCCCCTTATTGACATCTCAGAAATGGGGGCTTGTTTAATTCTTGCTTTTGTGCTTTATCGGGTCGATATTCAAACTTTCCTGTTTTATTTACTTATTTAAATGTCTGTCTGTACACCTCGGGGTCCTCAATTGCTCTGGGTAGACCCACCAGTTGTTCCTAGCGTCTCCAACCGATGACTTACCTTTTTAAGGAAGCTTCTTCCCTTTGAATGCTTCCATCACACTGTGAACCTTCCTCCAGTGTCTCCTAGACTTCATTGCCTGTTTGCTGTCTTCTCTCCGTGATCTGGACAGAGGAACGCTGCTTTTCTGCCAACAGTACTTCGGGCAACCTTGCTGATGCTCCCGGAACTTCAACGGTCCTCCACAGGTGCACGCTGCATTTCTCTTCCTTTCACACCAAGCACGTAAGTAATTCTGGAGAGTGCAAGCTGCAGTTTGGAAGTGCTGGTAATCACCTCCGGCACAGCCTGCTGTCTTATTTTATCCTTCTCTGACTCTGCCACTGCATTCTCTCGCTCTCTTCTTGAATACAGACCTGGCTTTCAAATGTCCCGCGTACTTGCGCTTTACAAAAACTAGTCTGCCTATTCAACTTTGAGTCACGTTCACTTTGCATTAACTATCTTCTCTGCTTCCTTGTCTCAGTACTTCAGGCTTTAAGGTAGTTGAAGCCCCTAGAAATCATGGGATTTCTAAAATGATGTTGGTTAGAATTTTCTTTTAGAATAATAGCAGAAAAAGGAGATGCTTTGTATGTGCTGTGTGTATTTAAAGGATGAATGGAATTTTGTCTAGAATGTTTAAAGGGTCTTCTCGGTTACAGAATGGGGGACATTTGTATGTTGACAACAAGCCATTAAGAACTCCGGGATAATTAGGTTTTACTCCTCAGAAAGGGAAGAATACTGCGTCTCTCCTGATGGGGTTGTCATCTTCCCCTGACAGCCATCTCCTCCCTCATTCAAAAGCTCTCATGCACAAATGACCGATTTAGAATGACACCATTTCTTTTGCACGAAAATTAAATGAAAACGTACGGTTTGTTTTGCTTGTTTCAATGGGGGCAGAGTAATCAATTTTCCCTTCTCAGGCCATGTGAGTACATGTGCGAAGTTCAGCAGAGCGCAGTGTGTGCCTAGCAGGCCGTGCCCACGTTTGTTTTGCAGATTGCAACTGTCAAATCCAAAATGGCGGGCACATCGAGATGAAGCCTTGACACCTAAGGTAAGTGACTGGGGGTTGGGATCTGGTTGGTGGGGTAGGAGGGGTTTTACCACCCAAACCTCCCTTCTTCAGCTGCCTCCTCCCTCCCCACCCAACCATGCCTCTTCCCCATAACCACACGCAAACCCCAAAACACTGTCATGCTGACACACAAACATACATTCACACATACATCATCACTCACCTCTGTCTCCTGTGCCTGTCAGCCCCGATGTGCACTTGTGTGCAGCAGGGGTGTGACACATTGATTTCACACATACATTATCACTAACCTCTGTCTCCTGTGCCTGTCAACCCCTGCGTGCACTCGTGTGTGTCAGGGGTGTGCCACCTTGATTTAGAAAGACTGCTCTGTGAGAACAATAGAAAATGACATTTTCACTTAATATCACCACCCTCAGGGTCAGGATCAGGTAGCAGCTGCGGTCCCTTGGCCATGTGTGAGGGGATAGTTGACAGGGAATCAGTGATGACTCCAGAGAATTCATCACATAATGCAGCAGTTTTCAGGCCTAATTTGCAGTGAATGTGGTGTTTAGTTCAATGGCACAAAACTGAACCCTGTTCAGTGGAAGATGGTCGCACTTTTAAGGTATCAGAAGAGAATTTCTGAGATCAATAACTAATGTAGGTTGTGTTTTAGATAGCCTTGCTGCCTGTCCCAAAATCATTCCTTATCTAAATTATCAGTTATGAGTTTGGAAATACTTCACTTAAGGCAATAGTGGATTGGAACAGATTAATGCTATATGCAAAATGCTAAAGACCAGAATCCTATCCTACGTCATTACTAACTAACTAAGGAATTTCTTATATAGCTCAATCACTCACCCAAAGGTCTCAGGGCGCTTACATGAACGAATACAAACACATAACACTAAAATGCCAGAAAGGAGAGAAGAGAGTAGCCGCCATGGGTCTTGGCGACTCACAGGTCCTGAGGGATAGACAGTGAAACTTACGGCACCAGGTGGGGATTTAAGCATCAAAAAGAAAGGCCTTAAGACGTTTCCTGAATTGTTGCAGTGTCGTGGACTGTTTAAGATGAAGAGGGATTGTGTTCCAGTTCTTAGGGCCCCAGGCCACAAAACTTGCTTCACCAAGTTTCTTCAAGAGGGTACGTGGTTGCGCCAATAGCAGAAGACTCTTTGAGCGTAATGTACGCTTAGGAAGCGCTATCTGGAGCCTAGTTTTCAGATATTCCGGGGCTTTGCCTAAGAGGCATTTAAAGACTATTACTAATCCTTTGAATTTGATCCTCTGCTCAATAGAGAGCCAGTGTAACTTTTTGCGGCGGTGCTCTGTAATGTGAGTTTGACAACTTAGGCCACATACAGCTCGAACAGCTCCATTCTGTATAGTTTGGAGACTCTTAATATTTCTTTTTGAAGTGCCTATCAGGAGGCTATTGCAGTAGTCTAACTTGATATTGACTATGGCTGCTGCAATGGATGCTCTATTGGCTTCGGACAAATATGGTCTTATTTGCCATAGGAGATGTGTGAAAAAGCTGCATGATGACTTGAGGTAAGATACATGCTTCTGAAAGGTCATATAAGTATGAAGGTAAACTCCCAGTGTCTTTACGGAGTCTGATACGTGAATGTTGTTACCGCCAATTACAAAAGCAGTGTAATCTGGGTCCATATTTTTCAGCCTAAACGGTGTACTAATAACCAGCAGCTCTGTTTTTTTGTCATTTAGGGCAAGAGAGTTAAGAGCCATCCATTTTTGAATGGTATCATAGATTTCATTTACAGTAGGTAGATCGTCCTTGTAGACCCCAGATAGTTTAATCACTATATGCGTGTCATCGGCGTAGTTAGCAAATTGTACGCCCATTGATTTTAGCAGATGACATAGGCATTTAATGTAAATATTTAAAAGTAGTGGCGATAGGCACAATCCCTGAGGGACACCACATGTCACAGGAATTTTTAAAGATTTAAAAGATCCCTTCGCGACACACACATTCCTGGGGCCCAGGAAGGATTTTAGCCAGCGTACTGCTTCAGGAGAGCATAAGCCGGTTTTTTGGAGTCTTTCAGCTAGTAGTTCGTGGTCGACCAAGTCGAACGCAGAGGAAAGATCCAGCAGGAGCAACAGAGCAGAGTTGCCCTCCTCAAGTATTTCTGTTATATTGGCCTTAGGATCTTGCAGTGCCGTCTCCATTCCATGATTGGCTCTAAAACAGGACTGTTCCCTGGCCAGAATGTTATTATTTTCAACACATTTCTCCAGCTGTACATAAGCTATTTTGTCCAATATTTTAAGTATAAATGGAACATTCGTGATGGGACGATAATTCTCCGGTAGCAGGGGGTCATGATTATCCTTCTTAAGTAGAGGGGTGATCCATGCCTCCTTTATACTGATAGGAACAACAGCTTCCTATCATTATCACCAATTATCAACAATAGCACTAATGCTCTTACATCTTGGCAGACTGCTTGTCACTTAATCATGGAATGTGCCCATATTGACATGGATCTCCTTATTAATAATCCAACATAGGCTAAATTAAAATTTAAATATAAAGATTGGTCTGACATGCGGACTGAATGTACTAGGTATAAGAACTTGACCTTGGCTGAGCGGGTGAGTGCAGCGCCACTGTAATAGAATATTTCCACTGCCCTCGTGGGCCTGATCTGGTTGCTGTGCATTTTTCTTTCTTGCTGCCTGCTATTTTGTTTTGTTTGTTAACTTCCCGCCCATGTCCCTGTTTCCATTCCCCCCTCCCGCTTTGTCCCTCCTTCACACCCGCCTCCTGACCCTCCTTTCCCCTCTGATTGGTCCACTGGGCCTGTTGTGCTGGGGTTAGGGTGCGCTGCTCACCACGCTCACCATTTCTGACCTTGGCTGAGCGGTTGAGTGCAGCGCCACTGTAATAGATTATTTTCCCTGCCCTTGTGGGCCTGATCTGGTTGCTGTGCGTTTTTGTTTCTTGCTTCCTGCTATTTTGTTTTGTTTGTTAACTTCTCGCCCGTGTCCCCTGTTTCCATTCCTCCCTCCCGCTTTGTCTCTCCTTCACGCCCGCCTCCTGATCCTCCTTTCCCCCCTGATTGGTCCACTGGGCCTGTTGTGCTGGGGTTAGGGTGCGCTGCTCACCATGCTCACCATTTTTGACGTTGGCTGAGTGAGGGAGTGCAGTGCCACTGTAAAAGAATATTTCCGCTCCCCTTGTGGGCCTGATCTGATTGCTGTGCGTTTTTCTTTCTTACTGCCTGCTATTTTGTTTTGTTTGTTAACTTCCTGCCTGTGTCCCCTGTTTCCATTCCTCCCTCTCACTTGTGACCCTCCCACCCCCCTGATTGGCCTCCCCTCCCTTATCATCGACCTTCCCTGGGCAGCCTCTGCCTGGCAGCCCCGCGGCTAAGGGCCCTAGGCAAAGGGCAGATCCTACTCGAGGCAGCTCCCTACTGTGTCTGCAGGTGTCAGCAGGGGAAGCCAGCAGCCAGCCGTCAACCCCTGTCTTTTTTTTCACTCTATTCATGACTCTCAAACTTAGGTGTGTTTTCTCTCCTGTCTAAAATGTGCATTTCGTGAGTTCTTTAATCCTGAGTGTCGTCATCGTGTCTTATTTCTCAACTTGCTCACCTCTTGCTCTCTTGTCTGCGTACTCTAGTGTCTCCCCCTCCCCTTCCACCTCTCTCCTGTCCCACCTACTCTATGGTGCTCTCTGTCTCTCCTTTCTTTTCTAACTGCTTCTCTATTGACTATCCTGCACACCTCACTAAATCTGGTAGGAAGAAGTTTAAAAAGGACATCCTGGTCTCCAACTCAGGTCTCCCTATCACTGACACCTACACCAGTGCCTCCTCCAAGGAAACTCTCACCCACATCCTCTTTGTTGTTCCTTTGCCAGACCTATGGACCCTTCATATGGTCTCTGTGCTCTCGCCTTTCTCCTCTACTCCCATTAATGGTGGCACCCGTTGGGACGCCCTCCTGTCCTCCTTCCATTCCACTAAGGTCATCATTAATGTTTACTCAAACGGGACCGTCTTGCTCCAAGGCCCCCAGGCAGGGGTGTAGACAGGGTAGGGCCTGAGTGGGAAAGGCACACCCAAGATCTTTGAATGCCCGCTCTAGAGCACAGGAGCCTGAAGCCTGCAGCGGAGCGTTGACTCCAGAGCTGTTTGGGAAACAGGTAATACACAGGTAATAAACAAAAATGTGTATGCATGCGTGAGAAGTTGTAGGATGGGTATATCTATGTATGTGCATGCATATGAGAAGGTGACTGTTTAAGTGTGTGAATGAATGAGAGTGCAGTGTGAATGGTGTGTATGTATGCGTGTGAGCGTGTGTCAATGGGAATGCAGTGTGAATGTCCTGTGTGCTCATGTGAATGACAGAGAGAAGCTGCATGGGTGAGTGACTGATGGGTATGAATGTGTGTGTGCGTGAGGTAAGGACTGTGGGTGTCCATGCTCTCAGAGGTGTGTTTACTGTGACAATAACAGGTGGTCCACTGTGTAAGGGATGCTAGAACTAATAGGACCCTTCAGTGTAAGGACTGTGCATTAATGAGTCACTTTGTGCAGAGTAAATAGGGAGGGAATGACTATCAGCATTGAAGTTTAGAGGTTGCAAGACTTAGAAGAGGAGGGTGCACTGTAATGGATATGGGATCATGTGTATGTAAAGGGCTGATTGTGTTTTGCATTGCTCATTGGCCAATGGGTTCTTACTTTTGGCTGCCAGGTTCCACTTGCACAGCCAGTAGTTTTGTTAAGTTGGCTTAAAGGTGCAAAAGGAAGCGTGGTTTGTTGTCTTCATGATTATCAGTCTGGCTTCGGAGCTGCCAGAAGCATGTAACCTGCTCTCCTGAATATCTCCAACCTTGACTCTAACACCCCTTGCGTCCTCACCCTGCTTGATCTCTCATCTGCTTTTGACACTGTCAACCATGCCATCCTGCTCAACCGTCTCCGTGATAACCTGGGTATCACTGGTCAGGCTCTGGCATGGCTGACTTCTTTCCTCTCGGACCGATCCTCCCAGGTCCAACTCTGGTCCTTCCTCTCTGCTATCTCTTTCACTACCTGTGGTGTCCCCCAGGGGTCTAACCTCTCTCCCTGGCTGTTCAACCAATACCTGGCACTCCTTGCCCACCGCCGCTCTCTGCCCCAACTTTCAGTGCTATGCGGATGACACCCTGCTCATTTTCAGGCTACTCTCGGCCTCCTCCTCTCCTTCCGTCATCTCTGATTGACTGTCTGCTATCCAGGAGTGGTGTGCCGTCAATTACCTCTGCCTTAATGCTAGAAAAACTGGGATTCTCCTCATTGGCACACTGGCTACCTCCTTTCCTGCAGCTCTCTGGCCGGCCTCTATTGGCCCTCTTCCTGCTCCCACCTGCAAGGCTAAAAACCTTGGGGTCATCTTCGACTCCACACTCTCCTTCTCACCTCACATCTCTGACGTCTCTAAGAAGTCACACTACCAACTGCACTTCCTCAGAGGTATTCTACCTTTCCTCTCCTTCCCACAGAAACTCACTGTCTCCAGAGCTCTGGTTCTCTCTAGGTTGGACTATTGCAACAGCCTCTTTCTAAATCTGCCTGCTTCTACTCTCCGCCCTCTGCAACTCATCCAGAACAGGACTGCAAGACTTGTCCTTGGCCTCAAGCCCAGGGATCGTATCTCTCTAGGACTGAAATCTCTGCACTGGCTCCCAGTGGCTGTGAGGATTAAGTTCAAAACCATCTGCATCGTCCATAAGGCCTTCTGGGACCTGGGGCCACAATACCTGCAACTCTCTCTCCCTAAATAACATCCTTCTCGAGCTCTTTCCTCATCTGCCTCCAACTCCCACAGGGTCATTCGCTTCTCCAAGCAACAAGTTGGTGGTAGATCTCTTTCTTCGGCTGGCGCCTCCCTCTGGAACAGCCTCCCTGCCTTCCTTAAACTCAAGGAGAACCATCTCCTTTCTCTTTGCTTCTGCTTTTTTTGCCTCCTCTCCTCTGCTGACCTCATGGCTGTAATCGGAACTGCACTAGGCTTCCTGGACACCCTCTGATCTTGGGCCCAGGTCCATCCTCTGCCAGCATCACACACCTGCACTCCCCGCCTGGCATTCCCTGCACTTGGGGACTGTTCTGTATCCCTAGAGTCCCCTACCAGCCCGTGACACCTGTTGTGACAACTGATGTCTGCACTTACCCATGCACTTGCCATGACACCTGATGTCTGCACTTACCCTTGCACTTGCCACTTGCTGGCCGTTACTTACTTATTGTTAGAGCATTTTAATATATTTTTTGCTGATTTCTGCATGGTAATGCAACAATTTATGAGGGAAATTATTGTGCATGCAAAGAGAGTCTCTCAATCTTGCGACTATAAGATTTTAGAAAAAACTTGATTTATAAGACATTTGATATTGTGTGCTAAGCCTGGCAAGTCTTTATTAGCCATTTAAATGTGACCCAGGAGAAAGTCAAGATTTTAATAGTTTTATGTTATGATATGATTTTAATGTGATGATACTGTGTATAAGAGAGTACAAACATATAAGAAGGTGAGATTCTGTAACTGGTGACCTAAATCTGAAACTAAAAACTGAGGAAAAATGTAATGTAATTTGAATATGATGTGTTGTGAAAAAATCGAAGATGACATTTTTGTAACTTAATTTTGAAAAAGTTGTTTTACAACCAAAACAATAAAAAAAAATGATATATAAGTAATGTATTTTGCTATTCTGCTTCCCGCTATATATTTGGCAGCATAAAACTCACAAGACTGTTGCCTAAGAAAATCTAACTATATAACAACCTGGAAATTGTGACGCTAAATTTGTGCATCTTGTACTTTGGCCTAATTTCAGAGCGTGATGTTTGCCTTTCTACAGCATGATCTCAAGTTTGGATGTATTCTGGGGTCAGAAAAAAGGCATTTTCGGGCAGAGGATCTGTAGATCTTGCCAGATTTTTTTTGATTTTTCACTCAGCAAAAGGAGTACATAATTATGGCACATAACATCACCCAATAGATGTTACTATAGATGTGTTGTGCTAGTGAGAGATATTGGGATTCATTACGACCCTGCCGGTCCGGAAACAAGGGTGCTGGTAATCTTAGCGGCACCATTGTTTCTGGACCGTCATATTACAGGTCTGCCTGCCGGAGCCGGCGTGCTCGACAGATCTGGCCCTGCTGGGCACAGCGGCCACGGTAGGCAGAAAGGTCACAGGAGCACCGGCATCGTTAGCAATGGTGGTGGTGGTTCTGTGTCCCCACTCCCATAGAGTGGGACTCTATGTGAATGGGGACTTACATTTTACCGGCGCCTGATTTTCCGGGCCACCAGGGATGTAATCTCCCGGTGGCACCGGGAAGTCAGGTGCTGTTAAATATGCAGGGGTCCGGCAGCAAGGGGAGTTGAATTGCAAGAATAGGTAACTCCACATACATAGATCTCAAGCAAGGTGTGTGTTCCATGTAAATGCATTTTCTTGGGAAGCTGATCTATATATGGTTCTATGTCCGTTTGCTGGCAGTTTTATTTTTCAATGTAGCATTTTATGAAAAAAAGTGCATTGAAAAAACTCATATAATGTAATTGTTTTCTTTTGAGGGGGGCCCCAACACCCCAAGCCCACTTCCCTCTGTTTTTTAAACCCTACCCCAATCCCCACCCTACCCCTTGTATTCCCTTACCCCTCCCTCTATATTTCGATTTGTTTTTTCGATGGACTCTTTCAGTACGAATTCCATCAAAAAAACTCCTGTCAGCCAAACGATGGTATACGCTATATAGTAAATCCATTCTGTGGCTTGGACGTCTTGAGTTCTTTATTTCAGGGTATAACTACTTTAGGTTGTGGTTTCATGGTTGAAAATGAGTCGAGGAATTAGGTTTTGCATTTTAAAATCTAAGGGATTAAACCACATGTTTAAAGGAAGAAAATGTCATCTAGGTAAGAATATGGGAATGTGATGTGAATCCCATACAAGTAGTCACTGTCTAACTGAAGGTGTCCGAAGAATGTGAGTCTAGATGCATGCATGTGGATCTCACAATGCAAGCAAAATATGCGGATGTTAATGGGCAAAGCATGTGGGCTCATCTTGTGCGGCCTATTGAGATCGATATGCTCTAATATCTGAAAGTTGCCCGTCTAGTGCAATGTGGCGGATTAGGGATTTCTCCTTTTTTTAAAAATCTTTTTATTATTTTTTGCAAACAAGCATACACAGATAACAAACACACAAGAAAACCAAATTATTGGGCAATTAACCTAGCAACATAGACGTCAAAAAAACATATTTCTTGGTGAAAGACACTAAAACAAATGACTTAGTGAGCAAAGGTATTGAAGTCACACGCGGCAGGGGATTCTGCATTGTACGTACCACAGGATATGTTTAGGTGATCATCAAAACAGCAAACCTTATATAATAAGCAGGTGCGCATGTATCAGTAATCACTCAAGGGGGTTTGTCATCAGAACGGGGCAACATCGCTTGTAGGAGAGAGTTTCAAGCTACTAGGTTCACAGTGGGTTCACTTTCGCCACTCCTTAAGGCCATGCACCATTCTGCCATTCCTGCCATGGACCGTCTCAGCCAATTCCTCCCCGACACCATATAGCAGGGACCCGCATTCACACTCCAAGACATAGCAATTCTGCGTTTGGCGAGAATGCAGGGCAGGTCCATAATTTTGACCATATGTTGCAGTTTATCAGGGTGGGGTATACACCTAGCAAACACTCTATAGGGGTCTACTTGTATCTGCACACACCCGCCACCTCTGGTGCATGCTGGATTTGAAGCCAGAAGAAGCGCACTCTCGGGCACTGCCAGAACATATGCAGAAATGTTGCTGGCTCCCCGCCACACGATGGGCATCCGGAGGCATTCCCTTATTAAATTGTGAAACCCTGGACTCATGTGCATTCCTAGAAGCCTTCTTTACAAATAGAAATGCCGCATCCCACTGCCTATCTTCCAGTGCACAGTCTAAGTCTGTCTCCCACAAACCTCTTATTCGTGTGACTCGTGCACATGCACTCGTAAGCAGAGTCTGGTATATTGGTGTTATGGGATTACACCAATCCTCTAGCGTACATAACATCTCATCATGTTTGGGTTCCTCTGGTCACATGGGCCACTGCGTCTTAGCGAAGTTAGTAAGCCTCATGCATCCCAGAAAGTGCCCTTTGCTCACCCCATATTCACCAACCACCTCCAGAAAGACCCTGAACACCACATCCTTAAAAGTGTCACCCAAGTTAGAAAGGCCCAGTCCTTCCCATCTCCGAAACAAGGTCAAGTCACACTTATCTTGGCACAGATACGCAGACAGAGGGATATTATGAGAATGTACATATTGTAGACCCAGGACCTTCCTCATCCTACACCAAATCTTCCTCCAAAGGTCCACCATGTACGCCTAATGTGACAATCAGTATTCTGTGATCCACAGGACCTCCTTAGGAACTGCCGGTCTCATGGCACCACATAGCAATGAGGCGTCCGGTGTAACATCATTCACCTTCCCACTTGGCTAAGTACTGCGCTTAAGCCGCCAAGTAATGCCATTCAAACCACAGCAGCTGGACCCCACCATCCTCATATCGCAGCCACAGTGTGGACAATGCAAGCCTGTACCTCCCCTGTTCCAATGAAATCCACTTATAAGGGAATCCAGAGATTCAAAAAAGGATTGCGGGATAAAGAACATAACGTTAGCAAAACAATACCGCAGGAAGGGGAATACCACTGTGTTAACTAGGGCCACTCTACCCAGCAGCGAGAGTGGCAGCTGTTTCCAAAAATTCAAGGAAGCCAAGATCCCCTGTACAGCTCTCACTGTGTTGCCCTTGGGCATGTTCCCAACCTGGTGCCAAATGTTGACACACAAACACTGAAACAAATGTGTTTCTGAAAAGATACTTAATCCCTGAAGATCTTCTAGGCTACAGGTACAGAGCCCAGGAAGCGGGAAGATACAGTACTTTTCTTTACTAAAGGAGATGCCTGTGAGCTTCACAAAATTGCTCAGCACCTTGTAACGGATGTGCCAAAATGAAGCTGAGGTACCAGCAACTGAATGCAGTAGGGGACACCCCCCCTTAAAGCTAGGCAGAGAAATTTGTATGGAATGATTTAGTATTGTAACTGTGTGAAAATAGAACTCAAAGGGTTAACATACATTAGTATTTTAAATGGTGTTATGTTTATAAAGTCGAAAATGCTTTTATCATGGTTTACTAAGTAGGCAAGGAACAGAATGCATATTATAAAAAATTGAGTAGTAAAATTATTACGTTTTTTACTATACCAGGACAGAAAAGAACTCTACCATTGTGTAACCGACAATGACTTTAACTGACAATGCCTTTAAATGAGTGAAAAGACTGCAGAAATGAAGAAGTTCTGCAGAGCGTGGTATCATGAGTCAGTACTGAAGTTGAAACATTCAAGGCTACAGTACCCGCAGAACCAGATAAGCATTCTGAAACCAGACAGTTAATGAGCCTATGGGCCTCATTACACGTTGTGCGGTAAAAATCTCCAATTACCGGCATGGCGCTCTTAAAGTGTCCGCTCTTGCAAGAGGGTGCTAATAGCGTACCATTACGAGTACGCGGACACGAGCATAGCGCCATGCCGGTAAAGACCCTACCGCCATGCCGTTAAAGACCCAAAAAAGTCACTTACCGCCCTCGACGAAAGTGCAGATAGCACCTCCGCCCACATGCTGCATGCAAAGAGCGGTCACCGCAATTAAGCCCCCTGGATCTGTTTGGAGTAGGTTGCAGTTGCAAATCATCCGGGACACCTTCAACATGCCCAAGGCATTTAAAAAAAGCACTGACAGGCAGCGCAAAGAAAAATTTACCTCGGAGGAGTTGAACATGTTGACCCAGACCCTGGCAGACAATGCTGAGGTTGTCTTTGCCAACGACATGCGGCGGCCGACACTACTGAACAAAAAGGCCATCTGGGAAGAAGTTGCTGTTAAAGTCAGTGCAGTGGGAACCAGAACCCGCACAGTGCGTGAGTGCAGGAAAAGGTGGGACGACCTCAGACTGCGGGTGAGGGGCATCCTTGCCGAAAACAACCGAATAGCCACTGTAGGTGGAACCGGTTCACCCATCATACTAAAGGAATGGGAGGAGACCTGTGCAAACCTAATCGCTGTGGAATCCATTGAGGGAGTAGGCACTATGGAGCACGGCGTGGGAACCACTTCGGATGGAGGTGAGTGTACACATGACAGGATGCTATGTGAATGTACTGTTCCCCCAAATGTGAGCCCGGAATCCTCTCATGCATGGACACACATCCACACATGCATCCATCCCTGCCCATGTCAGTGTCAGAACCAAACACACACCCATGCACACATCACCATAGACAAGTGCCAAACACAACCATGCATGGATGAGGCACTGAACTGACACATCACCTGCATCCACAACTATTAAGTCCCAATGGCCACAACTGCATTATTGATGTATCCTGCATGAAGTACATAGAAACATAACCAATGCCATCCCCCTTCTTGTCCCTGACAGGCTCACAAACAGATGGTGAGGATGCCGCAAATGCACCCCAGGCACCGCCTACAAGTAAGAGACCAAGGGCACAGGACTCTGAGGACACGCCAACGACATCTAGGGGCAAGGGGGGAAGGTTCCACATGATGAGTGTGAAGCTTCGGAGGAGTGCCACTGCCAGGATTGAAGTAGCCACACCACCAACTACAGCCCCACCACTGCAGGTGAACCCACAACCACCAATACCAGCCACCGAGGGCCCACAATCAGCTGCGCCAAGCTCCTTAGGAGAGGCAGCCGCCACTGCCCTCCTATCTGACCTTGAGGACACAACAGTTGGCACAATGCAGATGCACACCCCAAGCCCCCCTACAACCCCTGAGCCAGCACCATTCCAGACACCTGGGTCTGATGTCACTGGTGAGGACAACAGTCCAGCCATAATTTCCCCCATGGTGGCTTCACCTGCTGCCATGGATGCATCTGAGGGCACAGCAGCCACTACACCATCACCCAGCACTGCCCTCGAGCTGGCCACCATCCGGCAGCGTCAACAGGAACTTACTGTGCTGGTTGGCCAGCATGCTCGACACGCACCACCAGGCGCATGTCTGCCCATCCTCCAAATGCTGCTGCAGATAATGGCCAGTAGGGGGTTTATGGCGATTCTTCTGCGTGCATGGGCCAATGCAAATATGGCTGACACATGAGGAACTGTTGTGGGGGGTGGGAGCAAGGGTGTTATGGGTCTGTTGTGGGGGGTCGGTGGAAGGGTGTTATGGGTCTGTTGTGGGGGGTGGGTGGAAGGGTGTTATGGGTCTGTTGTGGGGGGTGGGTGGAAGGGTGTTATGGGTCTGTTGTGGGGGTGGGTGGAAGGGTGTTATGGGTCTGTTGTGGGGGGTGGGTGGAAGGATGGTGGGATGTTTGGGGACATGCACTTTTTCATCTTTCCGTTACTTAATACACTGGTGTCTGATCATAACACAGGCTTGGACATCTTCATTGTGTATGTGTACTTTATTGGCGACAGGGTCCATTGCGTGCTTCTAAACATACACCAGTGCATTACTACCCATATCCATGTGACAGTACCAAAACATGTTCCTCAGAATATTTGGTTGATCAGATGCTGTCTCACAGCACGTCCCTCGTGCCCATCCCCTCTTGCAAGACCTGCATCCCCTTCACCTCCGTCCTCATCACCATCATCATCCTCATCAGGTGCTTCTATTTCAACGTCAGGGGGCAGTGGCACATTCCGTCTGATACACACATTGTGCAGCATGACACATGCCATGGTGATCTTGGCCACCTTCTCATGGCCATACAGAAGAGCGCCACCAGACCTGCTAATGCACCTAAACCGTGACTTCAAAAGGCCAAAAGTCTGCTCGATCACGATGCGGGTACGGGTATGTGCTCGATTGTATTCCTCTTCGTGCCTTTCGTGTGGGTTCCGTACAGGTGTGAGGATCCAGCTCTTCAGGGGATAGCCTGCATCACCTGTATGGGTGAACGAATGGGGTCCTGTTACTGTTCACCTCAAGAGCGCCCTGTTCATATCATACAAATTGACATTGCATTGTGATTCAAGTACACAGTCAACAGCATACATGCAGATGGTCTGTGTGATAGCAATGTGCAAGGATGGGCTTGACCCTCCAAGTAGACATGCCCCATTGATGCCTCCAACAGTAATTGATATGTCCTGGGTGAGGCGAGGTCATACGTTTCCCTGGGCCCAAGCAGATTTGGTTCCTTACTGCTGTTGTACTGCCATTCCAACATAGATGTTGCCATGCAGTGAGGCATCACTTCAGTGGTGGTAAAGGTGCGTGGTGAAATGCGATGTCTATGGCTAGAGCTGATCCCTTTGCATGCATCATAGGGCACATTGCATTATAGATGTTGTGCTGGACTGATTCAGGATGACTATCCTGATGGCACGTATGAAATCTGTGTGTTTTGTGGCGTGGAATGTTGTGCAATGTGTATGTGGATGGGTGTTTGATGTCACTAGACCAGAAATGTCATCTGTGTTGTGTGGCTCATACTTGCATGTCAGTTCAACTCAAGTACGTTGTGGCCTTCCCAGATGGACATTGGCGTACATCTGTATGTGCATTTTGCAGACAGACAACAAGCTACAACCAGTTGGAGTATGTATCTCTCCCTCCCATCACACCCAGTTGGAGCATGTCTCTCCCCCCCATCACACCCAGTTGGAGTATGTATCTCTCCCCCACCCCATCACACCCAGTTGGAGTATGTATCTCTCCCCCCATCACACCCAGTTGGAGTATGTACTCTCCCCCCCATCACACCCAGTTGGAGTATGTATCTCTCCCCCCAAACACACTGCCATGTGCTTGCCCTGCTACTCACCAAGTAGCCACGAACGTTGTGCGGTTTGTCGCTCCATGTAGCGTGGGATAGTTGAGTTCCGCAGGACCATGGAATCATGGGTTGATCCGGGAAATCGGGCACAGCAATGTGTGATTATCTTGTTGGCATCACATACCATTTGGAGATTGATGGAGTGGAATTGCTTCCTGTTTCGGTAGACCACTTCATTGCGATGTGGGACCACCAATTCCACGTGTGTACAGTCGATGGCCCCAATGCAACTTGGGATGCCTGCCAGTGAATAGAAGCCAACTTTGGTGTTGGCAATCTCCTGGCCAGTCCGTGGCATGAATATGTGTTCAGGTGCATGCTTCAGGAGGGCATAGAGTACCTGGTTCAGCGTGCGTGAAAATACTGGTTGGGAGATGCCATGCATCTGGCCAACTGTATGCTGGTAGGTGCCTGTGGCCAGGAAGTGGAGCACAGTTACCACCTTGAGTAGAGGGGGGATGGCAGTTCTAATGTCTATGAGGCTCACAATATCGTTGTGTATCATGTCCACGATGCTGGTGATGGTTTCCCGGTCCAGACGGTACAGGGTGTGTATCTGCTCAGGGGTTAGGTTAAATGGACTGGCTCTGATCCTGGGGATTGGTGGGTGCCTCTGTGGTATGATTAGGTGCCATGGTGGTGCTTGCTGTGCCTGTCTTGCCCTCCTCCTCCTCCTGCGTCTCCTTTGGGCTGCCTGTGTTGTTGCAGCTGCGCTGCAATCATGTCCTCCAGCCCATGTAATGCTGCTAGTATTGGAACCATTTTGGTGTGGGAAGGGGTGTGTGAAGGGGTGTGGTGTGCTTCTTTTGAGCTGCCACAGTCTCCATTGCCTCCACCTGTGCTGATTGTGTCCACCTGTGGCAGGTGGGAACACTGCTCAGTTCTCTTAACGTGTGGTTCGCAATGCCGGTATTTGCGCCATGGCGGTAAGGGGTTTTGGGGGCTTTACCATGCTGCTATTGGCCTGTCCGCTCGCCTTGTGATGCTGTGCTAATAGCGGCATGGTGTAATTTACGGGATGGTGGGTCGCGCGCACGCAGACTGCCCACTGTTAGCGGCACCGTGCTTAGCGGTGCCGCTAATAGCGGTGAGCCGGGTCGTAATTCGCATGGGGATTTAACGTTGCCGAGATTCCATTACCGGTAACGTTAAATCCATACCGCCTACCGTGTAATGAGGCCCTATGTCTGAGTTTCTTGCCAAGGAACGCAGGTGCGTGACCATATTTGGGTAATGTGGCTGGGAAAATCATAGGATGGGTGCCAGAATGTATTTCAATTTGAAGGTTTAAACAGATACAAATTAATTGCCAGGTGTGCGAGTATAGTCAGCGGAGAGTTTTGCCTGGACATGTTTAGAAAAGGGAGGGGGTTGGATTCTTTTGCTCTGAAAAGTATAAAAGGAAGCTCAATTTTCAGAAGGGAGCAGGGGTTCTTGTACTTGACAATGATGCTGTTTGTGTCAGTCTGGCGTGAATAAAACCTGAAGTCTTTTGTGAACCTAACTCCGTCTCCCTGCCTGATGCTTGAAGTACTTGAAATGCCAGAGAGTCCCAGAGAACACCAGAGGGTCCCAGAGAAAAGCAACATCAGGGTCTTAGCACTTCGAGAACAACCTCGAGCACCATAGCAAGGTTATGTGCGGGGTCCTGTATATATAAAAGGCAGTCATCAGCATACAGTGAAATCAAATGGCATGTCCCATCAATTAATAGCCCGCATTCTATGAACTCAGAGCCCAGAAGCACACTGAGCGGCTCCAATGCCAGTATATATAACATTGGCGACAAAGGACAGCCCTGTCTTGTCCCTGTACGGATATTCAAGGGGGTGGATATATGCACCTGTATGCACCCATCAGTGCAGACCTGATCAATTTAACTGAATGGACAAACCCAGCGCCAATACCAAAACCACACAAGGCAGCATCTTTCCATTGCCAATAAACAGAATATGGAGCGTCATGTGTCTGGGATCTATCAATAATGTACTGGACCCTGCGCAGGTTCAGTGACGTGCTTCTATTCGGGACAAAACTGGTCTGGTCACCATGTATTAGTGACCAAATGACATGCTTTAGCTGACCAGCCAATAGTACAGTTAGGATCTTAATATCTTGGTTTATCATCGACAACGGCCTGTATGAGTCGCAGCATATGTTGCATCCACAAATTCAATCAGACACTCCTTCCCTGTGAATTGATAGTATATCCTAGTATGTACCTTGTGTTGTGCGGAGTAATTGGAGTAGCCATGACTGTCCCCTCTGTTGAGAGCCCACCAGATATCAACTAAAGAGAGGTCCTGTAATATGGCAGTCAAGGCTTTGGCCACAGGGCAGGGGCGAGTTTATCTACAATTTGATCTATTCAATGTGACCCACAGTATACAATTAAAATCGCCCCATATCCAGAAAGTTCCCTAAGGTGTGTTAGCCTCTTGAATAAAGAGTAAAAGTAGGTGCTGTCATCGTGGTTCAGGGCATATGAGTTGACAATACAGATCTCTCCATCTTCAATGAAGCCTTGTACTATTATTAACCTGCCCTGATCATCAGTTTCCATCTTAATCAACTCCTAGCATATCTTGAGTATGATGAACCATACCTGACACCCCCCATTTGGCAAGGAGGTTAGGGAGCTCCTCACCTAAGTGCATTTCCTGGAGTAGGGCAATGGAAATGTGCCTCCTTTTAAGGCAGGAAGCAATCCGAAGTCGCCTCATGCATGAGGACATTCCTCGGACGTTCCACGATATAATCTTTAGTGTAGTCATATCTCAGGAAGCACATATCCGTCTCCCATCCCCCACCCACCTGTAGCACATGTGTAGGCAGCACCTGGTTACTGCTCCATCCTGCCTCCATACCCCTGCCCCTGTCCACCTCCGCTCCCAACCCTGCATCCCCTATTGCCCACGGCCATGTCAATTGCCCACATGCAATCATCCTCGCCATAACTTTGCCCAAAACCAACAACAGTGAACCTGAACAGAAACAGACCATATCAGTCAGTAGAAACAAGTGTTTCAACAGTGTAGCACTGTTCGAGCCTTCCCACCACCCACGAGCAGGAATGCTCCAGAGGTCCACAAGTGTGGGGAGGCTGCCAAGACAGGTTCCCCCAATGGCATAATCACCCTGGGGTCGTGGGCTGCTTGTGCTCCAGAAAGGCGTACCTAGTTTCGTTCAGTAGATCCCATATCCAGCTCCAGAGATGCCATTCAGTCTCTTCAACATAGTACCTTATGCACGTGGTCCGGTAGGTTCCCATAGCTGTGCGAAGTGCCCCTCCGACTGCAGGGTGCAGCAAAATGTCTGTCAGCCAGTCTCAGGATCTTCCGTTTGCCTTCCAGAGCCAGAGGACATGCTGCATTCGTCCATCCATTGATTAGCCTCATTAGGGTGCTCAAAGAATAAGGATTTGCCTTTATGAATCACCTTGAGCTTAGCAGCGCAAATAAATATGTATTTGAGTCGCAGACTGCATGGTCTCTCCTTGGTTGGGACAAACATGATTCTTTTCTTCAGCATTAGAGGGGTATAGTCCGGATAAATAGCTAGTAGCGATGATCCACGTTTGCTCAATGACCTGTGCGCTCTCTCAAATGTGAAGCCCTGGGATAGCTGTCCAGGTCCAATGCCTTGTAGCAGTTAAGTTCTCAATATAGGAAATGAGATTAGGTCCCTCCTCCCTTCCCAAAGACCCACAAAGCAGATATTATTGCAACGGGATCTGCCCTCAGCATCTTTGCCATGTTGCTCCAGGATCATGTTTCTGCTCACCAGATTGTCTGCTGTAACTTTCAGCGTCTCTGTTTTATTATTTGTGGCCCATATCTGCTCCTCATTGGCCGCCACTTAGGAGGGTAACGACTGCACATCCTGTCATAGGGGGTTCACTTCTATTTTGACCTCATTGATTTTGCATTCGATAGAGGTTTGCAGCACCGCAATTGTGTCAAGCACTTTGTCCTCCTTGTGGGTGAGGGACCTCAGTCAGTGAGGCATCTTCAGGCCCCTAAGGGGGATCTTTATGAGTGCCCTTACACCCAAACAAATCCATGATTGTCTTCCTCTGGTTCCCTTTTGTGTTAGTTTACGGTATATCTGGCGTGAGGCGATACTCGCAGATCATTGAGCTTGCAAGGGCAATCAGGCCAGTTTCTCTGCAGTCCTCAAAAGCCGACTGCATACAATCGGCAACATGCGTTTGCTGTGCTGTCATCCAGCCATTAATGTCAGCCACACAATGGGTACAAGGGGTAGGCACTCCAGCAGAGCGCAAGAAGTAGGCCCAGAAGCACCAAAGAGCTCAATGCAGGGAGGTGAAGCAAGGGATGCAGAAGGCAGTATTAATTACCAAAGGGGGTTTACATAAGCAGCCCATTGCACCAGTCAATCTACTCAGCTCTAGGATAGCAGCATTGTGCTCAGCATAAGAAAAGGGATGGTCATGGACAGAGGGCCCAATCACTTCCTTTAAAGTTGTAGCAGGGTATTCAACAAAAGCACCTGTGTCCCAGGAAGCCATCCCTTCAGGGTGCGGGCAAGATAAACTACTCAGCAATCAGGCCATTACAGCAAGACCATGAAGCCCAGTCAGTCCAGTAAGGCTTGGTGGGTCCCCCAGCCAGGGCGACTCCCCCTCGGCCCCAGGAGGAAGTGCCACACACACAATGAAGACCTACCAGGGTCAAAGTTAGTAAACTCTGAGTCTCACCGTGACAACAGAGCTGCAGGAGCTGGGTTAGGCCCAAGTCAGGCACCTCCAGGCAGCGTTCATCACAGGTAGTGGCAGTCCCCGTTCTCCAGCACATTCAGGATCACACACAGCAAACACAGAATCTCCCGGTGACCAAACAGCAGCAGGAGTGGAGCACAGGATCACAGCAGGCACTCTCAGGCAGTGCCACCCTATTCAATGGCAGTCCCTCACCTCCAGGTATTGCACTCCATTTAATGTCCCATGACTGCATGTGCAGTGCTACATCAACGTGTCTGCAGCTGGGTGCCACACCGCTGGAAGCAGAGAGCCCATGCCCACCACCAAGTACCCCGCAAGTAGCTCGTCCAAGGTCCTCATAGGAGAGATTCATCAGCCGGTCCGGCCTCCGGGTAACGCATATCATAAACGTTCAGCAGTTGATAGCCGGGAAGGCACACCCGAGTATGCACGGAGGCCATCTCTCTCTGCCTTCAGATGGGATTATGCACTACTGCTTACCCGTGTCACTCAGTCCCCACATATTTGGTTGACCCATCAGTGAACCAGGCATGTTCAACTTGTTCACTTGTTAATTCTCCATACGGGATTCCCCATTTTACCGGAGACTCACTGATTTCTGTCCTCTCCATGGATTCCAGATCTACTAATGGAACCGCTGCCACTTGCTCATGTAACTTCGCAACTCCACCCTTACCTGTCTTGGCACAATCTTGAATGTACCACTTACATTTGATGATACTGGCCTCTCGTGCATGCCCTATCCAATGTGTCTTAGGAGAGCTCAGTACCCACTGCATAATCAGGATTTCCAGTCGGATCAATACATCATGTCCCACCGTCATTTGTTCAGTATTCATGAGTGCCCAATAGCAGGCTAACAGCTGTTTTTCAAAGGGAGTATATCGGTTGCCGGCCTCGGGCAACATATGACTGAAAAATCCTAAAGGCACCCACTTCCGGTCCTGTTTTTGCCTGCCACTCCAGTGCATCCGCGCCTCAGCGCAGGCCTCCGCAGCGGGATCAGCCGCACTATCACTCCCAAGACAGCTGGAAGTCAACAACAGCCGCCATCTTGGCCTTGGCCGAGGCTCCAAACTCCCTCAATACCTGCCCCACTGGTGGACCGATATGCTTGAAAATGTGCAGGGTTGCGCAGCTGACCCTCCGGCACCATGACACCAAAAATCAGCCATCAGATTTAGGTATCCAGGATCACTGCATTCTCAGGAGCACCGGCAGATTGCTTCTCACTGCATCGTGGCAAGCCACACCCCGCAGTGGATTAGGAATGTTTCTACAGCAAGCAGCGTCAGATTGGGTCGTCGGCCAATCGGCCCGTGGCCGATGCAAAATCATGGCCGGAGACCTGGGGGCCGGTTCCTGAAGCCCATGTGGGCCGGTTTCAGCCCAGGCGTGGGCTTCACACTTCAAGAACCAGCCCCCAGGGCCTCGGCCTCGCCGGCCAGATGCAAGTTACAAAGGATCTGTAAGTAAGTAACTTACAGATCCTTTGCAATTGCAGCCCCGCCTCCGGCCCGTCGCTGATGCAGAGAAAGGTAACACTGAAGTGTTACCTTTCTTTGATAAATGCGGCGGGCCAGCGGCTAACTGCCTTGGCCCGCGATACCCTGGCGTCAGCAGCAGTCAGTGCTACAAAACACTGGGAGGGAGCGGCAGGGCTGGGCGGAACTGCCGCAGCCCGGCCTGCTCCCTCCCAGTGATTTGTAACAGACTCTGCTCGCCTCTCCACCGCACACCGCCACTGCCGCTGGCACCATAAATTGTAACTTGCAGCAGTGAGCTGCTTTCGTCGGAATGATTTCTGTGTCTGCTTCGCTCCACTCAGGACTCAGGAGGCATAGAGTGCCTGCCTGGGACCCCACGGGGGAAGACCACCAATCCCAATGGTACGGTAGGCGGGATCTCCCTCCATAACCGTGACAAGTTGCAGTAATAGCATGTTTTTTCTGCCGTTGTCTCTGTTACGATAACTTACGATCATACAAGACATTCCATCTCTGTGTCCTCAGTTACTTGACAAAATACTTGTGCCTAAAAGCTTGTGTACAGTGTACAAATATTTGACCATAGCATCACATGGTTGCATTATGCAGGCACCGTTGTGGTGGGTGCTTCTTTGGATCCAGTGTGTTTGGGGTTCAGTTTTACTGGTGGGTGTGCACGCAAACGCAGTCATGGGGGGTTTGCTGGGAAGGGGGGGGTTGCTGGCGTGTAAAATAAAAAAACTGATTTTGTCCAAAGAAAGGCCTTGATTCCGGCTGGATGTAATTGGTGTTACGTGAGGATGTTGGAATGGGGGAGATTTAAACATTATGCGTATGCAAGGCTTTCTGTGGGGCATGGTAGCCTAGTTATGTGCTAATTAATGGTCCCGTCCCTGGGATGTAGCCGTGGTGTGTAGGCTACCAGTTTGAGTCGACACGAAGGAAGATCGATCCGGTATGTGGAACTCTTGAGGGGGGACACGGGATGGCTTGCAGTGCAAGACCAGACTGCTTAGTTATCCATGCTGGGGGGGCGCCTTGAGTTGCCCCATCGCCCTAACTGGCATTCATTCCAACCTGGCATCCGAAACCTCCTCTCCTCACCCCCCCAAAATACAGGTAACTGTTGTGGTCCTAATGCTTGCATGTGTGTATGTGCGAATCGCCCTGGACTAGCTTGGGAGATTAGCACTGCGTTGTACGTGTTAGAGTGGCTGCTCCACAATGCTTGGCATAGACGGATGTGGCAGGATACAGGCGAAGGCTTAGGGGGCCAGCAGAAGGGTTTAGTATAGGGAATTGTCGCCAATCTGCTGCAAGCCGGGACAGTAACCTCCTCCCCTCCTCCCGCAGCATTCTCCCACTCAGTGCCGAGAAGCCCCGCTAAGGCGCGTGCTAACAGCACCAGGTTTACCCTACCCCTGGAACTACAAATAAAATAATGCATTGGGGGGACACACCAGCTAACTTCATCTGCCTGACGCAAAACATTTCAACCATTGGGGCTGAAAAAAAAACACAGTGTTACATCTTGGAGTATAAACCGTGGTGGTGAAGGCAGGAAAGGAGACAAAAGCAATAACTGCTTACATAGCCATACTGTGGTTTACTCTATTTCAGTCAAAGGCAAATCAATACAATGCAGCTATAGACTGCACAATTATGACTTTGAATCATTTTCTACGATTGTGCACAACACTTACACTTTCATTCTGTAGATTGGTAAAGTGTGTTGGAGTGTGGAAGCATTAAGATCTATCAGGAACAGCCAATGGGATTCAGGTGTTACCGTGGTAGAATTAGAAAAGGTCCCTGTTAGGCTATAGCAGCACCACCACCATTTTAGGGATTTTCCTGGTCTTCTATTAGAATGGCCATGAAGGGGTTCTAAATGTGCTGCAATAAACTTCCATGGGTGACATATGAGAAGAATTCCAACTCTCTTTCCCTGTCCTCTGTTTTCAGATACACTCCCAACAGAACCCAAAACCACACTTAACCACAACCGCACAACACTGGAGCTATGGCAATACTCAAAGTATTGGGTAGTTCATTAGGGCGCAACTGGTGTGGGATAGCACATCAAGTGGCTTACCATTGACTTCATTGTGCCACAATGAATGCTTTGTTGTGATGTGGCTATTTTTCCCATCTCCCTGGCATGCTGTTCAGAATGTTTGTTTGCATGTATGAGGTAATGAGTGCTCAGAGTATTCAATGTCCTATGAGTACGCTGCTTTCCCTATTATGCCAACCTCTGAAGCCTGAAAAGTAGATGCACGCATGCATGAAATGCAGCCAAATTTTCACCAGACATGCAGATGAGCTAAACTGGTCTGCTGTTAAATCTCAGTTACCAGTTTAATGGTATCCACATTCCAGAATAATTGCTCATTTTACTCTAGCTGATTTGATAGCTCAGTGGGTTGAGTGCTCGCTGCTGTGATGTGTGTGTGTGTGTGTGTGTGTGTGTGTGTGTGTGTGTGTGATCGATACATGAGTACCAACACAGGTTAGGTGATATTGTATGCATATTGGTTCTATAAAAAAGAGCTTAAGCGTAAGTGCTATACAATAACATATTATCATTTGGCATTGGACGTCTGCTTGCTTTCACAGTAATTTGACAATATGGATCTATACACACAGATATTAATGGTACATATGGTGATCCATTCTTGTATGAAATGTATATCATATTAGTGAAATCATAACCATATTTTTCGTAGTGTACTTAGAAGCAATGCTATTTGATGCCACTTCCTGTTTTGTCAAGGGGTGAAAGGTCGTGTTCATGCTACTCCTGCTCGGAGCTGTGGACACTGTCACAGAACTGTATGCAAAGTTATGTTATTTTATGTGTTGTAATGTAACAGACACATGAACCCTTCATAAGTAGCATTTTCTGTAAAGTCATGAATTGACGCGATTCACGGATGATGGTTTGAGGGCCACTTTTTTTTCAGGCGCAGGGTGGGCCACTTTTTTGAGGCGACGGGTGGGCCACTTTTTTTTGGTTGTCCGGGCCTATTTCTTGTCCCAGTCCGACCCTGACAGCAAGTGGCCTGCAGGCTGTGGTTTTATCTGTCAAATAGTAACATAGAGAGACCAGTTGGAACAAGAGGTCCTGAAACATTATTGGCAAATCTACAATCCCTCGACAGGTGAAGGTGCATTATGCATGAATCAGTGTCTGATGGAATTCTTAACTTTAGCCTGCATCACATATAGATAAGATCATGAATGTTAGCATGTGCCACACTTAGATGGAATCCTTAACTTTAACCTGCGTCGCATCTAGATTGAAATGTGAATGTTAGCATGAGCCACACTTAAACGTAACTGTGAATGTTAACAAGACCACACTAAGATGTAATAGTGATCACTAGCATGCCTCACATCTTGATAGGGTATTGAAGATTAGCAAGTGCCACACTCAGATGGAATAGTGAATGGCAGCAAGCATGACACCTAGACATAATTGCAAGGACAGCAATGCCAATTAACCGATCCACTAACAATTTCACCACTCTGCATACACTTCAAAAACTCTAACCAAACACAACCACAAGCCTAAAACACAACAATCCGCGCAAACTTCACTACACTGCAACAACAAAACAAACCACACATAGACTTGCACAACAGCACATGACAACTACCGGCCGTAAAACATCCCAAGCCCATCCAATGGACCCACCGGGCTGAGGCTGCCATCAGCACATCACTGCTCTCTTGCACTTTTCCAGCGTATTCCCACTAACTCACCCCCCCTTCCCTTTTTTTTCAGAGCCACCAGAGCACCAGAGGACCACTCCGGTGATGATAGTGCACGGTAAAAATATCCTTTAACATTAACATTAACCTTAACGTTAACATCTTATTTGTTTGATATTTGAGGTCATGAAGCTTACCTTCACCTCAGTGATGGGCATTTAATGGCAGGGCATTTCTAGATCAGATTGTATTGACTCTAATTGGTGAGTACTTTGTTTATGCACTTCCAAGAGATATGCAGTTTAGCAGAAAACAGGCCCTCAGATTCTAAGGAGTGCCTTACAAGCATCATTAAGAAGTACAGTGATTGATATTTGTAAAACTAATAATACATATCACAAAGTAACTCAATAACTCGGAATTAGATCTAAAGAAATTGGATAGGTTTTAGATGTGTAGAATATTCATATTGGCAGTTCATTAACATCTAGGAAGGCTTCTGTAATAGGGACCAGACACTCCCACACGGTTCAACCAGCCCTACAGATAAGTAGTATATCGGCCACTTTTACTCCCTAAAAATAGGCAAATACTCCCAAAAAATAAAACTACTCCCAACAAAAATAAAAAAACAAACACAGAGGAGCCTATCATTCTGCTTTTACCCGCACAACTCCATGATTAAGTGGTGCACATAGTGCCACAGTAAGATTAGTGCCTGATCTGAAAAGTTAAAACATTGGGCCTCATTACGAGGTTGGTGGTAAGGGAACAACGATGCTGGTAAAGGAATACCAGCATCGAATACCGCTACGGGCTATTCTGACCAGCCCGACAGCTATTAACGGCATCGTAATGTACGATGCCGTTAATAGCGGTCTGGGCGCGGGCACGCGACCCACCATGCCAGCAATAGCGGACTGCCATAAAGTGGAGGAGATCACAATGTAAGTGGACATGCAAATAACGGCTTCATGAAGGCGTTAAAAGTGCCTACCGGCATGCCGTAAACACAGGAATCGCCGACCTACCGTAAAATGCAATGTGCAGTGATCCCAAATGTCACAGGTGCACACAATCAGCACAGGTGGGGTCAGTGGAGTTTTCCCCACTACAAAATGACCACACACCACAGCCCTCACCACAACAAGATCAATACAATACCATCATCAACACTTCAGCTGGAGGACATGCATGCATTGCAACACCAGCAACAACAACAACAACAACAGCAGGCACCACAGAGGAGACACAGCAGGAGAAGGAGGGTGTGACAGGCCCTGCATGCCCCACCAGTGCATCCAGCTTAACCACGCATGTAGACCCCAATCCCAAACATCAGAGCCAGTCCCTGCAACCCAACCCTGCAGCACAACCACACCCTGTACCGTCTGGACCGTGACACCATCAACACCATTGTGGACATGATATACGACTGTCAGTCTCATTGAAATATGCACTGCCATCCCCCCTCTACTGAAGGTAGTGTCGGTGCTCCACCTCAAGCCCACAACGTAATACATATCTCAACTACGGCCTCCCCAGGAGATACTAGAAACAAAAGGTGGCCTCCATGCCATGGAGGTGGTTTAACGCAATCAGAAACTATACCACCACAAACAGGTGGAGATGGAAGGTGACGCAAGCAAGATCTTGACACATTGTGGTGGCCATTATCCCGGATCAACCACAGGAATGCTGCATGTCACCATGGGAAATATCAACGCAGAATGCCAAATATTGCAGAGGCTACTGCCAACGTTCACCATCAGAACATCATACACAACACAACAAATCACTAAATTCACACAAACACAGCAATATGCGTACACAATGCATGAGCTACAATACAGCAGAACACACCGTGTATCATCCTGAAGATGCAACCCACACCATTATTCCATGGCACAGAACACATAGAGAGCCAAAAATAGCTTGCATACAACCAGGGACCTGTGCACGTGGCCAAGGATAATCTGCTGGCATGTGTGACTAGTACAGCTGTCCATCATTATTCACATGACATTTACCTTCACTTGCCTCGCCTGCAGGTAACAGTGGCTATCCCTTGAAGCCGTGGCTCCCCAGCCCTGAACAGGCACGAGGAGGACTACAAGTGTTTCAATTCCTTTACCCGTGTGGACATCGAGCAGACCTTTGGCCTGTTGAAGCCACGATTTCAATGCCTCAGCCGGTCGGGTGGGGCACTCCGCTACAGGCATGAGAAGGTGGCCAAGATCATCATGGCATGTTTCAAGCTGCACGATATGAGCATCCGCCGGAATGTGCCCCTGCCCCCTGACATTGAGCTGCTACCACCTGGTGATGATGAAGGGGAGGAAGAAGATGTGACTGGACATCATCGTGGTGGCGATGCACTGGAGTGCCGTACTGTGCACAATTCAGTGATTGCACAATATTTGTGACACACATGGCAGCAGCGGGTCACATGATGGTTGGACAGAGGGCACTGGGTGTGGGGGTACAACTACACCATGTACTGTAACTGAATAATTGAGACATGCGCAACGATGAATGTCCACTCTGGTTTTTCACACAACCGGTGTATTAAATGTAACAAAGTAAACGTAAGTGACAAACCCTCAACCACCCTCACCCCCTCTCCCCATAACTCCCCCACACACCCTCACCCCCTCTGCCTCCCCCCACAACTCCCCCACACTCCCTCCCCCCTCCCCCACAACTCCCCCACACTCCCTCCCCCCACAACTCCCCCACACACCCTCACCCCCCTCCACCCACAACTCCCCCACACAAGTCCCAGTGAGCCCCCGAAGCCTACATGAGGCCGCCATGGCCCAGAGGGCGGCATGTCTTGTCGGCGCTGTGTATGGGCCGACCTGCGGAGCAGGCTTGTTTGCGTGGAACTGCTGGAATACGGTGTGGCCGCCTGCTGTGGTTGTGTGGCAGGGTGTCCTGCCTCCATGGCATCCGCGATGAGTCCTAACACCTGGCGGAGGGCCGAGACCTCCTCACAGAGGCTGATGGTGTTGTCCGAGAAAGATCTCACCATGGAGGCAGTGTTCTCTGAGAAAGATCTCACCATGGAGGCAGTGTTGTCCGAGATGGACCGGCCTGTTGTCCTGCACGAACTCACGTACAAGGGTAGTGAGCAGGTCAGCCCGCTGCGGCCCTGTGGCTGCACCTGTGGAGGTATTGGGCCCCTGACTGTCATGCCAAGCCTGCTCAGCCTCACTAGCCCTGGAAACTGGACTGAATTGTCCCTCTGAGTGGTCATGACCAGACTGCTCTGGGGTGGTGGCGTTCCCTGTATCGGACGACGATACTTGGGGGATGGCATTTGAGTTGGGGTATGTACCACATCGGAAATATCGTCCTCAATGGGGATCGAGATGTCCTCCTGAATGTCATCCACAGTCAGGTGTGCCGTGGCTGCCACCTCACCCGCCAAACTCGACTCCTCCGAATGCGGTGCCTCACATGTGTCATCAGGCTGATCAGTGGGTGGAGGTGGTGGTGGTGCTTTGCCCTCCACGGGCCTTGGTGGCACAGTTGCAATGGGTACCTTGGGTGCCTTGGATGCTGGTACACGGTGCCCCCTGGGTTGACCCCTCGAGGTTGACGGCCGGTTGCTGTCATCCTGGGATCTCTTCCTGGGTGTGGCCTGTGCAGGGGTGGCGTCCTGCCCATCGCTGTCATGGTCTGTGCCTGTGGGGGTGGAAGAGAGGGATGGCATGAGTGATGTTTTGATTGGCATCATACATACATTGGGACCTTTTCTGATCCACACAATTTGGGGGTAATAGGCATTTGTGTTTGGAAGAGCACGTCATTTGATACATGGGTGGTTAATTCAGGCATATGTGGGCATCACTCATGTTGGCCAGGAACAGTGTTGTCTGACATGCATACTATTTTGGACATGCACGCTATGTGACTCATGGTATTTCCTACTTTGTGTGGTATGTGTCATGTACGATATTGCCTTGCACCAGGCATCTGCATGTGTCTGTGATGCATCGGCCTACTTTGCGGGGAGTGTGTGTGTGTGGGCGACCATAGCTTGACTCTTTGGACTGACATTGGAGTTGACTTTCATCAGATTTGGCGTATCAGTGTTTACTTTGGACACTCACCTCCATCACCCGATGGTGTGGCGCCACACTCCATCTCGCCTACAGCTTCGATGGATTCCATCCCATTCATGCTTGCGCATATGTCCTCCCATGGGGTGAGCTTTATCGGGGAACTGGGACCTCCTCCTGTTCCCATGGCCTGGCTGCGATTGACAGAGAGGATGTTGCGCACCCTTAGTCGCAGGTCGCCCCATCGCTTGCGACAGTCTTTTACTGTGCATGGTGTGTTGCCCACTGCAATAACCTTCTGGGCAACAACTGCCCAGATCTCTTTTTTCCTTAGCACTGCCTCTCTCCTCATGTTGCTAGAGAAGACTGTGGCAGCATGCTAGTGCAGTGTGTCCACAAGCATCTGGAGCTCATCCTCATTAAATCGTTCCTTTCTCAGGCGGGCAGCTCCCTTCTTCCGGGCTTTAGGCATTGTGGTCTAGGAGGTGAATGTTTTCAAAAAATCAGCAGTGTCCCAGGGGTCCTGTGGGGTGAGGATGGCAATGGACTGTGTTTTTAAAGATGGCCACCGTGCTCCTTCCCGTTCCTGTGCAATGACGCTACTTCCGGTTCCGCTTATTAGCGGTGACTGTAAATAGCTGTGACTGCGAATTACAGTCACCGCTATTTACAATCACTGCTAATGACGCATTGAACAATGTCGGTAGTGTTATCTGCGCTACGCTTGATGCCGGTAAGGGCTTTTTGGGTGACTTTTGCAGCATGGTGCTAGATACCTTACCGGCATGGCGTAAAGCTTGTGCCCTCGAAGTCGTAATAGTCCTCTATTAGCGGATTGGTGCCAGCACGGACACTCTATTTGCGCCATGCCGGTAAGGGACGTTACTTACCTCCAAATTGCATGAATAACTTGGTACAAAGAAATATTTATTACAAAAACCTTTGCGTTTTACAGTAAAACATATTTTTGCTTGCTTAATAAATACTCCCAATGGAAATGGGACTTACTTTTTTACTCCCCAAAAATCATTTTACTCTCAAAATCTTATCTGGAGCTCTTGGTTCAATAATTTACACCAGGCCAGGAGCGTAGTGGCCACCGGATTCATTAGTCCAGCTTGTTTATAGC
This sequence comes from Ambystoma mexicanum, assembly GCF_040938575.1. Taxonomy (NCBI): domain Eukaryota; kingdom Metazoa; phylum Chordata; class Amphibia; order Caudata; family Ambystomatidae; genus Ambystoma; species Ambystoma mexicanum. The sequence continues at coordinate 669,204,931 of NC_090924.1, read as the reverse complement.
AAGCTACTAAAAGTAGGGTTTGCAGATTGGCTGTCCCTACTGCCTCCACCTCCAACCGAACATGCCAAGGACTCCATTCTTTCTCCCTCCAATATCCTGCAAACTGCTCCTGTGCAACTAGGAAGTATAGTTCAAAGTCTGGCACCCCAAGATCACCTGGGCACAAGGCTGTGCCAGGCTGGACCACTTCATTTTAATGGGGGCAGGTGCCCAAAACAAACTGTAAGCATAGGCTCACCAATGCCACAAAGAAAGCCCTCCCCAGCCACATTGGTATATTCAGGAAGCGGTATAGAGGTATAATAACTGGAGCAGTATGCCCAATTTGAGAATAGAGGCCTTGTCCATTAACGAGATTAGTAGCATGCCCCACTTTGCGAACTTTTATCGTAGACGAATCATGTATACCCCATAGTTGCAATCCCACATTTAATCATCTGAGCAGGAGATCTGTATCCCTAAATATTTACTGGCTCTACCGTCCAACTCAGGCCACCCAGGTTAGCCAGTACTCTAGTCATGGGTGTCAGATCTGAATAACTGATGAAGAAGGACACCACTTGAATAGCAGGTATAATAATATGATCCGGGTCTCTCAAAAATGAAAGGATATCATCCGCATATAGCGAAATTGATTCAGGAATGCCCCAACTGAAGTCCCACACCACTAAATATATCCCTGATGGTGCCCGCTAGCAGTTCATTAGCTATGACAAAAAGCACTGCTTCAAGCACCTAGCCAAATGAAAAACTGGCGGTAAAATGCCGTTCGTTCGTACTCTGGCATAAATCTGTGTGCACAGAAACCTGATCAGGACAAGAAGCTGGGTCCAAAGCCACATCTCTCCAGGACTTTAAACAAGAATGGCCAGGACACCGAGTCAAACTCCTCTTGCAAGTCTAACAAAATAGCCACTGCCTGCACCTCCAGATCCACCCTTGATTAGCCCAGGTGGATTAAGTGTGGCATAAGAGGTACGAGTTTACATCTACATTGATGAGGGACAGTGGGTGATGTGAACTACCGTCTTCAAACGGTTTATCGGGTTTCAAAAGCAGTATTGAATCCTTTATAGAATTCCGAACCTAGCCCATCTGCCCCAGGAGGCTTACCATTGGGCAGCTTGGAAATAGCTGCGCGTATCTCTTCTAGGGAAATAGGTATCCCAAGCTGAGATCTGAGATCATCTGATAGTTGGGATCGTGGGAGCTCTTCGTCAGACAGCTGAGTATGCGGGCCATAAAGATCAGAATAATACTGCTAAAAGGCATCATTTATATCTGAATTAGAGTGCCGCTTACCGCCATCATTAATTGCAATATACAAAATGTTGTTGTTGCCAGCTTCACTTCTAGCAAGTCACGGCAGAAACCGACCTCGTCTATCTGCTTCACCACAGCGCCTCGCCGTCTGGTGTTTACTAAAATATTTCACTTCCCCCTCTGCTTCTACTCAAAATGTATTTAACTCAAACTTGATCTCCACTCGCAGCTGGGTGTGGGGCTCGTAGCATACGGGTTTCAAACATCTTGATGATATCTTTCCTGAATGGCTTTAAAATGCCAAACTCGGGGGACATAGCCATGCACTCTACAAATACTTTAAATGCCTGCCACAATGAGTCTAGGGTTTTAGCCAAGCCCACATTATGTTCAAAGTACTGTGCACATTGATTCTGTAGATTCAATCTAAACACTGGGTCCAGGAGCATGACCGGTTTAAAGCTCCACAGGGCCTTTTTAGCAGCTTCTGATGGGATGTCCAAGACTAGCTTAATGGGGGAATGTTCAGATTGTGTTCTGGGAAGAATATTACATGCAATTAGCATGTTCAGTAAGTGGGACGACACCAACCAGATGTCTATCAGAGAGAGCATATCGTGCACCAAAGATTAGAACAAACATTCCCCAGCACCTCCTGTGTAGTGCTCTCCATGCATCTAAGTATTCCCCTTCCTCCATACCCTGTTGCATCGCATGGGCTGCATTGCTCAGCGACCTAGGTGCTGTCCGTCAGCGGTCCAGTGACCCATCCAAGATGGTCCTGATGTCCCCACCCCAAATCACTGTGGCTGTAGGGTAACCCCTGCATATCCCCAAAATATCCCTGTCGAATCTAGCTTTGTCCATGTTCGCCCATATACATTGAGCAGCAACACTTCCGACAGGTTCAATTTCCTGTGCACTATAACATAGCGAACCTGTGCATCAATCTTAGTGGCAAGTGGCTGTAAATGCTGTGACGTGTGTACAGTGGGCATTACACCTCTAGCTCGTGTTGAGAATGACGTATAGAATTTTTTGTCACCCGATTAATTTGAAAAAGAAGCAGCATGAGCTGCCGACACATGCATTTCCTGAAGGAACAGGACTTGGGTACTGTGTTTTTGAACATGGGGCAATACTTTCCGAGCCTTGATCAGGTTGCTCAGTCCCTATACATTCCAACTGAGGAATGTGATGCCTTCCACCTCCTTATATGACCGTGCCATACAATCGAAAGACAGACAACAACATATTATCATACATGCTTATTCCACCTCGCCCCCCCCACATCCAATATATCTGGCAAGTGCCATTTTTGTTTTCCACCCCCAACTGCCCAACAACATCCCAGACCCCTGCCCTCACTGCAACCCCAAACGTGGTTGTGTAATGACTCCCTCCAAACTTAACAAACACATCCAAAAGCAAGGCATTCACATAGGAGCTAACTGCATATATGCTTAGTGGCGACCATCAAAAAGCAAAAAGAGGAACCAATAATGTTAATAATAGAAGACACTCTCCGGCAACTCCACCCCCATATCTTTTCCCACAGGTATTCACAGCTCAGCATATTGACCACCCTTCATGCGCAACCTGAGCGTGGGGCTGCTGGAAGTGGGATCTTAGCCTAAATAAATGTTATGGCAGAGTCTGTAACCGTGGAGAAATATATCATGAAATCTGAGGGCAATAGCATAGTGTATTGAACATTCCGTTCCCTAAGAAGCTTCTTGACACCAACGAATGATCTTCTCTCATTTTGCACCTCAGTACAGTAGTATGGATTCAGGCAGATAGTGCTAGACTTACAGCAGAGCTCCTTCATTTCATGCGCCATTTTTAGGAGAAGCTCTTGGTCCTGATAGTTCAACATAGAAACAATTTTCAGGCGTGGGTAATCAGGGCCAGAGTGTGATGCATCCCTATCAACAGCAAAGTTTGGGGACAGCGGGGGATTTCCAAACACCTCTCGCAGAAGTCCCTCCACTGTGCATTCTGGAAGGACCAGAACTACCTCTTCCCATGATCTGCACATTATTCATGCAGGAGCGTACCTCAAGGTCATCACACTTCGCCTTAACTCTCTTCATATCTTTGGACATGGAGTTGATGGTGGTCTTTACTTTACTTTAATGCATCCTGCACTAAACAGTATTACTCAACCAGGAGAGCCCAGGGATGTCCTATGTACTTTTTCAGAGATTAAATCCTGCATTTAGCGGGGCATTAAGCCCTGCCTGCATTTGAAGGTGATAACTAAGAGATGAAAGAGCAGACGGGCCTCAACGGGTAGCCAATGCAAAGCTCGCCTGGAAGCCCAAACATGGTTTCTGCGGGATAAACCCATAACCACCCACACTGCCCCATTTTGCACCCCCTCGAGCCTAATACCGTCAGTTTTATTGAGCCCAGCAAGAAGGCTGCAGCAATAGTTATTTTAGATCCACCTATTGCTCTTTCTATTGTTTCTGCATTGGTTTGACTGGTAAATGGTCTGAGTTGTGCTAGGAGCTTGATGTAATATACTGACGCTGACACAAGCAACCCACATGGGTTTTCATGTTGAACTGTTGATCAAAGATCACACCTAGAGTTTTAAACTTCTTTTGTGGGGTAATCATAAAATCCTCTAACTGGAAGCTCTCATAACGTGAACAAAGTTTAGCTAGCATAGACTGAGTGCCAACAATCAGCCACTCTGTTTTTTTCCCTATTCAGAGCCAAGTTATTCCAGACCATCCAGTTCTCGACGATGACATAGATCCTGTTCAACTCGGCTTCATCCTGTGCATGTGTTCCTGCAAGAGGGATGACACATTGTGTGTCATCCGCATAGTTTGTGAACACTATCCCTTCTTGTTTTAATAGGGCAAAAAAGGGTGCAGTAAAAATATTGTAGATGCAGGGTGAGATACATGCACCTTGCGGCACACCAAATTTGACTGTGACAGGCGGGGCAGCTGCCTCTTCATGAAATACTCAGCTCGCCCTGTTGTCCAGGAATGAGGCTACCCAGCGAGATGCAGTAGCAGAGAAATTGGCCACTTCTTCCAACCTGGTGACCAAAATTGAGTGGTCAACCAGGTTGAATGCGGCCAATAAGTCAAGCAACATCAGCATAGATGATTTGCCTTTATCCAGCCATTCCAGGAGTCTGGACTTCAATTCAAGTAATGCAGTCTCTGTTTCATATCTGTTTCTAAAGCCTGATTGGCGAATATTAAGAATAGGATGTTTATTCAAATGATCAGCAATTTGCCCATACGCACCACGGTCCAAAATCTTTAACAGGAACAATGTTTTCGTAATGGGTCTATAGTTAAGTGGGACCTCCGTGGCTAATCCAGTTTTTTTAGGAAAGGGGTGACCCATGCCTTTTTTAAATCAATCGGCAACCGACCATCTGTGAGGGAGGCATTCAAGAACTTGCAAAGAGCTTCCAGCAAAGTAGGTGGACATGTTTTGATTATAATGGCCGTGCAGGGATCACCCTTGCATTTAGTGGCCTTAAGTTGTTCCACTACGATAGACAGTTTACCAACCATTTTGTTAGAGAAATCAAATTAAGTGATGGTTGAGGGGCGAGATGAGTTTCTTTTTTTTTTTACTATGTCCGACCTGACGCCATTTAACTTATCTTGCATGGCTTCCTGAATTTTCTGACACCATGGCACATTCTTAACTTAACAACTATCATTGGATGGGCTTGTGGATTCTAGTTCCTTTAAAATCTTAAAAAGTTCCTTAACTTCTGATTGTGCATTCACAATTCTAGAATTCAGATAGTTTTTTTATCGCATCAATGATAGGCAGTCTGTATATCTTGGCAGCTTCTTTATAAGCAGCCTGGGCTCCTAAGCAAGGATAAGATTTCCACAAGCACTGCATTTTCGGAGTAGAAAATTTAAGTTTTTTCAGCTCTAGAGAGAACCATGCTTTATGTTTCATCCCTTACTTAACCTTTCTAGGTTTGAGCAGTGCTAAGACGTTAGTAATGTTGTCCAAATTAGATAGCAGGGACTTTGACATATCCTCTGGACAATCTAACGGGGGGGACGACGAATATGGTAGTATAATAGGGGTTATATTCTTTCCTGTGTATGTGACTTCAGGTTTCTTCCCAAACCCCCTAGCGTCCTATTACCCCTTGTTTTCCTTGGAAAATCGGCCTGTTTAGTGAAAATAACAAAATAGTTGTCTGATCACAGACAAGGAGATACCTGGAGATCCCTGGTAATCACCTTGATGGTTGAGACCCAATTTAAAATGTGCCCCAAATAGTGGGTTGGTATATGGATCAGTTGCTCAAAGCCCAAGTCAGCGAGAGCCAGCTCCAAATCGGATGCCAAAGTAATATCCTCATGCCGTAGCCAATAATTAAAATAGCCCAATTATAAAAAACTGGAATTGGGCTTTAAGGTAGAAAGCAGTTGATTGGACAAGTCAGAGATAAAGTCATCTGTCAAGGAAGGAGGTCTACAAACCAGGAAAACATTCATGGTAGATTCCGCGTTAAGTCCAATTTTCACGTGCAACGACTCAACTCCATTAAAAAATTGGCCATTAGTTTCCCAAATGGTGAGTGAGGATTTGAAGATCAGTGCAACCCCTCCCCCTCCTCCATCCTCTCTGTCTTGCCGTAGCATATTATAGCCTTCCGGTATGGCTATGTTAAGGGAAGGGCCAGCTGCGTTGTGCCCCCAAGTTTCTGTTATTGCACAGCCATCAATAGCTTTTACTCAAATATAAGTGCCAACTTCTAGTGCATGTTTCACTAAGCATCTTGTATTGAGAAGCATACATGACAGGTTATGAACTGGAACAGTCCTACGACTACCCACAGGAGGCTCGACCCCCACTGGGACTGAGGAAGTGTTACCTGGTATAATACACAAATCCAGACAAATGTTAGGGTCTACCTTTATCTGGGATACAATATCTGAGATAATGTCCCGTTTCAAAGTACCCAGACTATCAACCAACGTGTTGTTGTCATAAGTCACAGCGGTTGAGCATAACGGCATACTATAGGCCTTCTCTGATAAGATGCTGGAAGGTGTAATGGCTATGTAAGGCTGTAACACGACAGCTAAAATAGCATCCGAAGAAGACACATCCGGGCACACTGTTGAGAGGGAGGCTAGTCCTGGTTCGGGCAGGTTGACGATATTCCTAGCAGCTGCAATTGCGGCAAGCATCTCTACAATCCCAATCAGGAGAGAGAAAAGGGAGGCCAGAGCTTCCTCCCTTCCGTCCCGACATGGCCCGGCACAGACCGGCTAGCTCGTTCACGCAGGTGCGTTTTTTACCCTTATAACACCACCCCAACCCCATCCCGACACATTTAACCCCTTTAGCCCACTACGCTTTACTTAAGTATTTCATGTTTTTAGTGTTTTCTGGTATTATGGTCCTCGGTGAAATGTACCGCTCTGGAATGTTTTCGGTAAATTGGCTGGGTACTGATTAGTTCATAGAGCCCAACGCCACAGCCATCTTGGTGAAGTCACAGCTTATGCTTGTTTTGTATTGTCTGAAAACCTTTTTTTGTGTGTGTGAAATGCACAATACTTCACTTTAAGTAAGCTGCATTATCATTGGGCCGTACCCTGACTTTGTTCTCAAACATATTCATTATAATATGAAGGATTTGCGGGTTGGCATTAACCCCTACTGTAGTCTAACCCTTGCTTAGCGGTTTCAGAATTCTGACATTTGCTGTGGTATGAGTTTGCAGCTAGAAGAACCCAGAACTGCCGATTGTGTCCCACCCTCACTTGAGTGATGCCACCTCCCTGTGAGTACAGGGCAGAAGTACTTCCCAAGAAATCAGACTTTCGTATTCATCCATTGACACAAGTTCCTGCCTCACAAGAACGCATGAATATCCCAGACAATGTGCAATTCATTTCTGGAGGTCTCATCACACATCATTATCCACTTTAGACCTGAAGGAATTTGGAATGTAAATGTTATGTACAACAAATGTCTAACATCATTACTCTTTCAGTAGGCATCAGTGATACTGGCGTATGCTATTGCCAATTGGTCTTCAAAAGGCAGTTTGCTCTATAGTAAATACTGCCACTCCCTCCCCCTACCCATATCATCCTTCGTGCATCACTCACTCACTCACTCAGATATTGCAGTTTATTATTTCAGCGCAACACTATTGTATGCCTCGCCCTAAAACAGCCTGATTTTAAATGATATCAGCCAGAATGAAACGTCATTTCCTCTGTATATAACATATATGAATACGATGCATAATCTCCCCAGCACCAGATATCTGAGAGTCCCATAAAGGTTGCAATATCAGTCCCCAGCTGTGTCCCCTGTTTTGATGTCAGCAACACCTAATTAGGTTGTAATGAGTTCTCTTGGCTGACTCTTTGGCTGATATTCATATTGTCAAGCAGAAATCATAATACATGGTGAGTCCATACACTAGAGAAACTCTTCCCACCCAGTTTCCTGAATTTAAAGAAGACTTTTTGGATGGATACATGATCGTAAAGAACACGTCTTCGATGAATGCAGGCTCGAGGTACAAAACGAATAGGGCAAATCTTTGACCCATTGCAAGATCCACAAATGGATACCCTATGACCGTATTAACTGAAAACCACGTCATGAGCGGACTGGTAAAAGGTTATGAAACTTTACTGAAACATTCAGAAGCCTTTCACTGTGCCATGGAACTTCCTCAAGAGCTATAGTTGTCAAAACTTGACATTTACACAGTAACTGAACACTCAACAAACATCTAACAAAATGTAGTGAAAGAAACTACATTCCTTTCCGCCTATATTGTACCATGCCATTTCAGACAGCACTTTGCTTTTTACTCTTTCATCGCACTGAATTATTTAAAGTGTAAAACAAGTTCGTTTATTTGTGCACTAAATGGATAAGAGACACGGCCTGTGTGTGTGTATCTGGGAGCACAAATACAAACTGCGAGCATTTGGTGGATCTTGAAAGAGGGTGAGTTTTCTGCATTCAGGATGTGTGCAAGCTCACACAATGAAAAGTGCAGATTCTATTTTGAAAGTTCACTGTATAGCATTCTTCACTATAATTTCAAATTCCATTTTTAACGGGTTTATAACGTTTGCGATGTATTGTTATATTTTTAAGATAATAGAGCAATGAGTAAAAACTACTTCTTATCTTGTTCAGAATGGCAAGAATTCTGTTGTTTTAAGTTTACCGTACTACTTTGAAATATTGCTCTTGTGTTTCACCTGAAAAGACGTGGCATCAGGGTTGGCAAAATGCATATCACGACTATTTTGGCCCTAACATCTCCTGCAAATGCGAACGATGAAGGTGTGTGAGGTATGGTCTATAATGATAATAATAAATAATAATTTCGTATTTATATAGCGCTACAAACCCTCAGGTATCTGAGCGCTGCTTATTATTACCCACGGTGTGTGGTGCTCACTTATCGACCTCAGAAGGATGAAAGGCTGAGTTTGGCCCTGCCGGATTCGAACCTGTGGTGTTAGCAAGCTCTGCACCGATGTCAAGGTGAGTGCTCTACTCGCTGTGCCACTTGACCGGCTCTCATTTTGTTACTAGGTGTGTTCTCAATCAACAAGGGTCACAATGCCGTTCATGTGTGCCCTGTCTACCATGCGCACAGGCACACCAATATCAGTCTCGTCAGTGCCCTGGTGCTGCAGGGGATGAAGTGTGGGTAGCTGCTTCGCAGCTATCACCTCCGCCATATTGTGAACTCTATCAAGTGCATAAAATGGCTTGGATAATTCCAGATGCAGGTCCCACGCTCGGACTTTCATTGTGCCATCAGTTGTGGTCAGGAACTTGTGGTCTTGGTTCACTTAAGTCACATGCACTTGACTAAAATCGGTCACAGAGAGCCAGGAGCTACAGTGAAAAAGAGGTTGTTTCAATGACAGAAATCCTGCAGCTCGGTTGTATGTGATCTTACCGACCACAATTACACAGAGTGGTAAATTTCATTGCGGACAAATTACAAAAAAAAATGATTTCTATTTGCCATTTTTTTTATTTGTGTGTCTCCCATCAAACCCCCCCGTGTTCTTATCCTTATAAGACCACCCCAACCCCATTTCGACCCATGTTAACCACTTTACCCACTACCCTTTATTTATTTTAATCATGTTTGCGTTTTTTTTCTTTGTATCATGGTCCACTCCGAAATATACCACTCTGTAATGTTTTAGATATATTGACTGCATACCCCCAGCTCTTCTCCTTACCCCCATTAGCTGAGACATAGCACCAACGGTGCTGCAGGTGTTAATACAGCCACCTTATGCTACTGTGAGTTTGCAGCCACCGATCCCCTTCCCCACGTGCCTCAGGGTGCTGTCTACTTTTACTCTGGTTTCACTAGACATGCAAGCAGCAAGCAGGTGCAGCAAGATCCTTAACCATATGCCTAGAGAAGGCAATACACACCCAGCTAAGAAAGCAAGCTAAGTGTGGGTCTTTCTTTAATTAATCCTTTTCAGACAGCAAGTGTTATTTATTGCAGGGTTCTTTTATGGTTCATTTGATGGATATAATAATAATAATAATAATACTAATAATAATAATAATAATAATAATAATAATAATAATAATAATAATATCTTTATTTTGATATAGTTCAATCATGAACTTTACACAAAACAATCAATATACAAACAAATCAACAATCATTCACAATCATTTAATAGAGAACAACATAAAATGACATAAAATAACATAAAATATATGTGTATACATGTTAAGACGGATTTCTGAACTCTGACCTGGACGGGAGAGGTTCAGAAGGCCAACCAAGTTTCTTGGAACAGGGTAACCTCTGGACAAGCCAGACCAATCAGGGTAGCGATGGCGGCGGTCAAGACTAAGGGCCTCATTACGAGAATGGAGGTAGGCATGGTGCTATTAGCTCCATGGCTGTCTCCGTTCCGGACTCCATTACTGGGTTCCTGCAATGGGGACTTACTGGGTTACTCCAACATAGGAGGACCCAGTAATTCCTCCTTGCAGGAACCCATCCCCATTCCCATTTCAGCCCCCATAGGGCTCAATGGGAATGGGGAGGGAGGTAATAACGGGCAGATTACATCTGGCTCGTTATTGCCTCCCTCTTCCCCTCGCGGGACCCGGAAAGCACGCTTGGTTTTACCAGGCATGCGATCCGGGTCCCGTGATGGGAAGCTCGTAATCGGCACTCCCGGAATGAAGGGTGCCGGTCCCGTACCGGCCCCCTTCATTACGGGAGCACCAGCCTTATAATGAGGCCCAAAGTCTCAAGAGGGGTGAGGGTGATTGAAGGACATTAATTAGCACACAGAGCAAGGACACTTACAAATTATGCCAGACAGGTGTTATATTAAAATTATAGACACATTTATTACAAGGCCTTTGTAACATTGACCATAGTAAAACAATCACAGTAACACTATATAAACCAACACATCACAATCAATACAATATATATACAAGCCCAAGGGGGTCTAAAGGGTAAATGCAAAAAGTATGTCGACAACCTAGAGGGGAAGAAAACAGGCAGTGCAAATAGTCTTTAGGCCCAGTTCTGCATCAATAATACACCTAACTAAGAGGCAGTCCAAGCCCTACGAAGAGAGGAGCCTTGTGCTCCAAAGAACATTCTATGCAAGAGCACATGCTTGTGCCAATGGGCAGGATCAGGTCTCTTCCAGGGCCTCTAGCAGCTCTGGAAGGTGAATGCGGTGATGCAGAACAAGTTCCTACTATTCAAGAAGGGCCTCCGCTGGAGGCAGAGGCAATTTGAGGGTGCAGGATGGAGTTGCTATTTCGCAATAGCTGTGGAAAGGATAGGGACCCGCAAGGGCCACTCATGCGTAAAAATTGACTCTTACGCTAGGGGCCACCGGCTGGGATTTGGAGTACTCACCAGTTCCCGATGCAAGCAGACCCAAACTTCACTAGTGTGATCCACTTCTCTGGCAGGTTCGAATGTGGCAAAAAGGACGTCTCGGCAAGAGGGTCACAAAGCCAGCAAACTTGCACAGGTCGTTGCCGCAGCAGGGCAACATGGTAACCGCGTTTACTCCGGTCCGGGCGCACTCGTCTCACTTCAGACCTGGGAGTGCCAAGTGAACGAAATTCGATGTGAGGGTGCCGGGGACACAGAGCAAGCAGTATACCAAGTTTCAAGGGCTTCCTCGAAACCGCAGCGATGACAGAGCAAACGTCCTGCGTAAGTTGGTCAGCCCACTGGTTGGCCCAGGGACACTTCCGAAGAGGCTTACTTGCAGGGTTTGATGAAGGTGCAGAGAATAGTTGGTCCCACTATTCCAATGGGTCGAAGCGCCTTCGCAGACCTTCTAGGACGATCAGATGCCGAGGGGTCTCGCAGGACGACAGCGGCTCAGGGTGCCAAACCTTCCAGCGGGTCACCAGCGGTTCCTCGACTCGGCTTCTTGTTGCAGGATACTTGGCTCCTTTCCTTCGTTCGGTGTGAACTCAGGAGATCGACATGGTAGTGGTGTTTTCAGCGTCTTTTTATCCAAAGTTCCCTTCACGCCAAAATGGAGAGGACCCAATGGGAGATCTGCTCACAAACATTCACTCCATACGTGGACCAATCACAGACCACGGTGGACCCAGGCATTCAGGACACTCCAGACTCTCTGGCACCCAGGATGTGTATTGGGATCAGACATCCCAGCCCACATCCTAGAGGCACACACACAAGGCATACAGAAGCCCACAAAAGCATTGGGTTTCGCGGGAAAGTGCATGACCAAATAAGGACTGGCCCGGGTCGACTTGACCTGGGGAAGGTGAAGGGGCAAGATGGCCAAAGGACAGGACAAAGAACCTCGTGGCATGGCCATTTTGGAGCCAGGCCACCTATTCGTGCCAAACGCGGTTAACGCGGTTAACATGGCAGGAAAGGGTCAAAAATAATGCGAAACGATAGCTGCCACCAGTCCTGTCCATGACACATCTGCACAGTTCATAAAAAGTCAAGCGAGAGTATCTAGGGCCTTTGGAAATGACTATAGACCCAAGTGTGCGGTATGTTAAGATACTTTGCACACTTGTTACATGTTGCACAAAAGCTGCAACATGAGGAAAGGACTAAGGGAAACAAGTGTCCGAGTACTGACTGTCGTAAGGGCATGTCAGTTTCCCCATAAAAAGTGAGCGAAAGCCCAGAGGAATACAGCTGAGGACTGTGCTTCTCTGGCAAAGTCAGTCAGGTATGTTCAAATAGCAGCAAAAAGTTTGGGGGTTGACACATGGAGGGAAAATTACATACAATTATGAAATCACATATATATATATATATACATGCGGATTAAATTCATGTTTAACTTTGAGTCCATAATCAGGTTTCAGTATCTCATCAATATTCCCGTGTAATGCTCAAGTTACAATGCAGTTCAATACCTTAAAATTCACAGTAATAACATTATTAAAACCTAAAAATGTATGCCTATCACGTCATCACATTTTATGGGCATGTAGCTACTCAGAACATTACAGTCACAAGATGGAAGAAGGGAGGGGAGGAGGAATCAGTGACACTAACCACACACACCAAGACAAACATAAAACGGGCCAGTAATCACCAGGATAGCCAGCGTAGGATTTATAGGCGTCTGTTGATCAACTACTGGTCAATCTACAGCCCATTAAGCATTTCTCAATTCCTAGTGCTCTTTTCTTTGGCATAGCATTATCCATTCACTGTAACAATCATACAATACATTTCAACCATGCCACTTACGAAATGTCTGTATTCCCTCAGGGTTATTTGGATGAGGGACCCAAGAAAGGGTAATCCCCCTCAATCTCCCAGCAAAGTTAGCACATGACACCCAGCAAAGTTAGCACATGACACCATACATGATGCAGGGCAATTTGCATGCTGATAGAGTCTGCATTTAAACAGTAGTCCCAGAAGGAGTCAGAGAGGATCCCCTCATAACTGTGCACAAAGCTCCCCAGGTTGCACATGTATATGTGCCCTAACTTGACTCAATGTGTAAACACATTTCTAGCAGTCTCTGGCAAATCTACAACTCCACAAATACGGCGGTATCTATTCTCTGCCGAGAGGCCCAAACGTGGTCCTGTCATTAATTGTACCGGTAATTGATTGATACAAAGTTTCAGAATGAATATCCTTATTGTCGGATCTGGGCATGTGAGTAAATAGTGCTGCTCTTTCCTATACCTATGGAATACATGAAATACTGTTCTGTCGCCCTTAAATTTAGCAAGATGGATGTAGTTCCTACACCAGTCCCATTTATGAAATATATTTTCAAAAGCTTTCTTTAAATGGATGTTATATGTACCTCTATCCAAGTCAGGGCACCGGTTTATCTCTTCAAACAACTGCTAATTGAGTGTCCCAAAGTTGGAACCTTTATATACTTTCTCTGATTTGTGGTTCTTACCCACTGCTGCCAATTGCTCACAAACCGGGTTACATTGTGTCTTTAAGTAGAAACAGCCTCTTGCCCGGCACGCCATGCTCCCCAGAGATGTGAGACCTAACTCAAGACGCAGATACTCCATCGAGCAAGAAGGGCCCAGGCCCAACAAAGCACACAAGAAGAGTCCCTCCAGTTTGTTTAACCAGGAGAAATCCTGTATAGCGAGTGCTTCAAGGCCATAAAGCAGCGAAGGCACAAAGCATTGCTTATAGAGCAGGATAACTCCTGCTAAGGAAAAGCCTGCGTATCCTCCAGCAAACTTCCTCGCCTGGTGCATTAGCTGCTTCGCTCTTCTGATTATTGCCAATTATCAACTCGTAATCAGCGCGTGCACTGATCTCCTAGCCCAGGTACAGATAGGACACAACCTAGTTGATGGTACCAAAGTGTCCATCTTGCTCCTGTTCACCATGTTCCTAGTGACCAGCATGGCACTGGCCTTTTCAAGGTTGATAGTCAGTCCTAATTCATGGGCATAGTTGCAGAGCTCGTTAAGCAAGATCTTCCTGCCCTTGAAGGTGCGGTCAAACAGGACCAAATAGTCCACGTTAACATACCCACCACACTGAGGTCTCCAATCCTGGGTGGGCAGGTAGCAACCCCCAGGAGACGGGGGAGGAGGTCTGCTATATATAACTTGTATAATAAGGGGGCCGCAACGCATCCCTGTTTTACTCTGATATTAATAGAGATGGGGTCCATAACGCCCCCCATGGTCCAATCGTACTCTAGCACTGTTGTTACTGTGCAAGAGGGCCAGGATGTGTGTGATCCAGTCAGTCTATTGAAAGGCCCCAGAGCTTAGCTCATAGAACGTCCCCATTAATCTGATCAAACGCACTTCATATTCCACATCGGCGACATACAAGGTTATGTCCCTTCGGCTCTGAGTTGTCTGGGTAAGATGATCCAGTGTTCTAATGTTGTGTGAAGTGCCCGATCTTGGCCGAAAAGAAGTCTGTGTAGGTTAAGGACTTTGTTGTTTAATGCCCATGAATGTAGCTCCTTAAGCACCAAAGAGGCAAAGATCTTCCCGGTAATATCCAGCATGGACAGCAGCCGGTAGTTGGTCATTTTAGTCCAATCACCTTTTTTATGGACCTGAATTAATACCGACTACTGCCATGAAGCTGGTCTGGCTCCAGCTCTACAGACATGCGAGAACACGATCAAAAGGATCTGGGCCCAGTTTTCAGGGTCTCTTTTCATTACTATGTTTGTGAGGCCATTTGGGCCTGGCACTCTGGAGGACTTAAGTTTCACAATTGGATCCATAAGGATCCGATGGCTCAAGGGTAGAGGCCAGGAGCCTGAGGAATCGGCCATTGTGACAGCAGTCTTGTTAGTGTAGAATATTTCATTAATGTGCATAATCATGCAGCACCAGAAAAGGGGTTTAAAGGAATGGTTTGGTAAAAAAATGTTATTGCCCCTACGGGTCGGCCATGTGTTTTTAAGCCTAAGTCACTCGATTTTAGAAACATTTCCTATGGACCTTACCCGAGTTTTCGTCCATTAAACGCACGCGAAAACAGGCATCAGGGAGCTGCCATTTTGTGATAATCCTATCATTTCCCCCATCGCCCTGGCTGATCTGCTTTTGCGGCACTAAATCATATCCCCTGTCCCTCAGCCTGTCATCAGCAGACGCGTACCGCCCATTTCACAACGCCAAAGCACGTCTCGTGTCAACATTCGCTGCGCTTCAGCTAATGACGTGTCGCCATGGAAATGGCAGGATGCCTCTTTCCTCAATAAGTATAAACAGACTGTTTCACAACACACAGCAGCAGATTTTCGATTCCATTCCTCTCTCTGTGTTACTTTGAGTATTCTGTGACTCGTTTCTGTGCTCTGGTCAGCTACCTTTGTTGCTTGTAGCCCGTGTGAACAGATACCAGTACCACCGCTATAATTTATTTTAGTTTGTTTAACACAAAATGGCTACAATAATGCCCTACATGTACGAGCCCAAGTATACCGAGGAGGAACTACTGGAAAGGGAAACACGTGAAAACAATGGGTCTTCGGACGGCAGTTGGGAGGACGATTCAACAGCTGAAGAGCCTGGTCCTAGTCGCATGGACGGTGTTTCCACCTGGTGCACATGCAATCGGTTCGAGCTAATGCCATCCGAGGACGAGAACTGCTGCTGCTGTGAAAACTCGGGATGCATCGCCTACATTTCGGAAGGCAAGCCACGACTGCAATGCATCACCGAGCTGCCAGACTTCAGGGCAGCCTGCCTTACATGGTTCGTGTTGAGGATAATGATGGTGCTTATGCATGAACTTCGCGCAACTGTTCGTCCTCATAATCTGAGTAACGAGTAAGTATACTCTGCTTGTCATGCCACTCCTATTTCATGGTCTTATACTATATCCAAAATTACATATACATATCATTGTAACCCATGAAAGTCATTCAATAGTGTGCAGTGTCTAGATAGCATTTGTCCGAGCAGAATGCCATTAGTTACAAGAATTGTCATTGACAACAAACGTTTATTAAACTTATCTTGGTCATTTAAAAACAGTTTGTTTCATTCCTTTTCACAAGTGGTACAGGCTGGTGGCCTATCATTCCTTTACATGGTGGCTTCACGGGAGGCTTGGACACCGCGTTCGAAGAGTAATACCCGCCTGTGCCGTCCGTGCCATAAGAGAAACGTTCCCGAGTGACAGCGGTCAGTACAGGGGATTTTCTCTCACTGTGCTGCAACCTGACCTGTACAATGTTTAAAGTCTTGCATTTTTGTGTCATCAAAATAAGATACAAAATAAAACACCACATATATTTTAACATCGGTTGTTTCGATTTTTTTAAATGAATCAAGTGTGTCTCCATTCAAGGATGGATGTCAGACATCTGTGCTATGAATGGGTGAAGGTCAGGTCACTGTGAAGCAGGGTGGTCACTATCTAAGCTAACATAATATATTCTCAATAATGCATGCACTAAGTAACACTTGTTCAAAGTCTTTCAGTCGGTTATGTCTCTATAAAAGTCACACATATATCTATACTATCAATCAACATTGGATTATACAGGCCTTAGGTTAAGGGTCTTGACCACTATAATACACTGTTTGAAGTGTGGGTCTGTGCTCACAAGAATCTCCGGTATGTGGCATTTGTTATTGATAGGCAACGATATACTGCAGTAGGGGTCTAATGTTAGTTGGGGATCTGCTAGGTGGGCATCATGGTGTGGTCAGTGGTCTGGCACATGAAGAGAATACCTTGCAGGGACACAGGGTCAGAATGGCAGTAAGTTTCCTCTGGCGAGGGTGCGTGGGCAAGGACACGTTTGTGGAGATGAACGAGCTATGTGCTTAGTTCAGGCTGGTTCACATGCAGGGCAGTGATCTCAGAGGAAGAGTGATGTGTTACATTTATTAGCTGTTGCAAATACCTCTGGAGTTTTCCAGTCAGAGTGGGAACGAGGGTGGAGGCCATGTGCTCTGCGCAGTGAGGCCTGATCACCAAGATGGAGTGGAAAGGGGGTACAAAAATGGATGCCCCGTGTCCTGCTCAGTGATCCCATCTACGCGAATATCAACCAAAGTTAACATCACATAAGGGCAAGGGGTGAACCCACTACTGGAGGCACTTGGTCCGAGTTTCTACTGAGAAGTAAAGGTTGAGAGGGGCCTGATGGCCCTTCGCTCCCACACACTTGCCTGCATGCCCACCGGCCCATCCATCCCACCCCCCACTATCAAAGGCAGTTTGCACCCAGGGATGAGCGCTGGCATGGGGGGCTGTCACGGGCGCAAACGGCCAAGGTGCCAAACAGCATGCACACTTCAAAAGGTATCCAACGCCCAGGGGCCATCGCTCACATGGCCTCCTCAGAACCCGTGTCTCCAGGCAGGCCTCCCCTGAGGCAGGCCGCCCCCCTGCAATCCACATAAGTGTGTCTCCATTCAGCAGTCTTCCTGTGCCTTATCTGCAAGCCCCAGGCCCATCCATCCCACCCCCCTCTATCAAAGGCGGTTCGCACCCGGGGATGAGCGCTGGCATGGGGGGCTGTCACGGGTGCAAACAGCCAAGGTGCCAAATAGCATGTACACTTCAAAAGGTATCCCACGCCCAGGGGCCATCGCTCACATGGCCTCCTCAGACCCCGTTTCTCCAGGCAGGCCTCCCCTGAGGCAGGCCGCACCCCTGCAATCCACATAAGTGTGTCTCCATTCAGCAGTCTTCCTGTGGCTTATCTGCAAGCCCTAGGCCCATCCATCCCACCCCCCTCTATCAAAGGCGGTTCGCACCCGGGGATAACTGCTGGCATGGGGGGCTGTCACGGGCGCAAACAGCCAAGGTGCCAAACAGCATGTACACTTCAAAAGGTATCCCACTCCCAGGGGCCATCGCTCACATGGCCTCCTCAGACCCCGTGTCTCCAGGCAGGCCTCCCCTGAGGCAAGCCGCCCCCCTGCAATCCACATAAGTGTGTCTCCATTCAGCAGTCTTCCTGTGCCTTATCTGCACGCCCCAGGCCCATCCATCCCACCCCCCTCTATCAAAGGCGGTTCGCACCCGGGGATGAGCGCTGGCATGGGGGGCTGTCACGGGCGCAAACGGCCAAGGTGCCAAACAGCATGTACACTTCAAAAGGTATCCCACGCCCAGGGGCCATCGCTCACATGGCCTCCTCAGACCCCGTGTCTCCAGGCAGGCCTCCCCTGAGGCAGGCCGCCCCCCTGCAAACCACATAATACCACGACATACACACGTCATTCATTCACAAACACACCCCTGTTTCTAATACTTTATAAACCACTTGATATGTCTCATGAGAACATCTTTGTGCTTTGCAAGTCAACTCCTGAACCTTCTACCTGAGAAGCAATGAGATCTATGCTAATCTGCTCGTCGTCGTGCTATCTGTGACCGCTTCGAGCAAACTCGTCAGTGTGCTACCTGTAGCCATCTACCTGTTCTCCTGCAACATACTGCTCGGCCTGCTGAATCCAACTGTTTGTTGGTCAAGGTAAGGCCATGTATCCTAGTCATATTTCGGTCATTTTTACATTTCTATCTATTTGCGATTACAGTACCCAATAGAGCTATGGTCATTGGTCTCATTGCTATTGACTTGAGTTTCAATTGTTATGCTATCAATAGATCTATTTATTTTCCTTTGTGTCAATTGTCATCGAGTTGCATCCTTTGGGGATCCAGTCTATAATGTAAGCATGTTTCCTTTTCGTGCAAGACAGAACATCCAAGGGACGTGTCACATGTTTAGAGTTTAGTCACATCATTTAAAAAAATTCTGTAACTTAAGCAAATACTAAGCCACACATGATGAACTGGTATAGTTCCGGCGACCAAAACAAACCTTGCATTGAACATGGTATGGTTCATTTACTTTTTTATGACATTTTTATTCATCAAGGTTTTATAATAATCTTGATATTTACTTTTCAGAATTTTCAACAATGCCTGCCTGTTCGATTAGTGGTTGCCCTTCGAAGACCCATGCTAAATCTGAAGGCACTACAATGCATGTATTCCCGAAAACTGTTGATTGAATAAGAGAATGGGTCAGACATTGCGGATATCCACTGGAAGAGCTGGAAAGTAGAGTCCAACAAGTCTTAGAGGACAAGAGGTGTGATCGATACCGCATCTGCACCCAGCACTTTTCCTCGAACATGTACGACACATCTTGGGTAAAAAATAAGAATAAACGGCGAACGACACGGAAATTGCTCGCAAATGCTATTCCAACTCTATTCGTCCACATTCCGCCACTGGTGAGTCAAGAGTCCGGATTTAGCTTTAGGCTTTGCGGTAGTGTGTAGGTAGACAAATAGATTAATTGCTATTTTCGGTGTTGTGTCCCTTGTAATACTCCCTTGTAATACTTTCGATATTGATATGAGTGTATAGCTTTTTGAATAATGACATTTATCAATAAATTATTTTTCGATTTTATAACCCTCAAAGGAAATCTATTTATGGGCACAGGGAACTGTACTATATTGCGCATTTTCAATAGTATTATTCTCAAACATTCTGTCAGTTTACATGGCAATTTTTTAATATTTGCATTTCATTATCAAACAATAATTTACCTTTACAACTGCTTGACTATCCACTGAATCTGAAGCAAGAACATTCTACATCCGTGACGTGCCCGCAGTTATCAACCACTTCTAGCGCGTATCAGGTAATCATACTTGGCTATTCCGCTACAGACTTGGTTTATGCATGTCAAGTAATAGTTTTTATGTATCGTGTGATTATTTTACCAATTGTTTGGTTAGTGCTTTCCAATTGATATACACCTTAGTTGTCGTCCCCTGGTGTTTGTTTTCAGTTATAATTATTGTTATCCATACTAATGCAAGTACTGTCTTTCAGCGAGATGCTGAAGCTTCCACCACATTGACAACAGCCCTAGATGTTCTTCAGCAGCACGAGGTATGGATACTGACATCTCCATCGACCGTGATCATCAGGACTGGAACACTTGTCGTTTGATTGTTCTACACCATGTTTCATTTGTGGTTAGCCATTGATATGTACCTGTGCGTTCGACCCCAAGTGTGTGTTGTGTTTTGAATATTGTAATCCTTACTAATGGAAATACTATGTTTCAGGCAGTTGTTGAAGCGTCAACCCATGCACTTGATGCGGAGCCTGACATTCAAGTAATTCCAGGGGAAGTGGAAGCGGGACCATGCGGATACGAATCGGCACAACAGCTTTCGGAAGTGTGCACCATATTTACAACATCCATAGATATTCTTCAGCAGCACGAGGTATGGATACTGCCAGTTCCATCGAGCGTGATCATATAACGTGATTCCATTTGCTATACTTTCTTCCCTATTAACGCAAGTACTGTGTTTCAGGGAGACGACGGAGCTTCCTCTACAATTACAACATCCCTTGTAGGTGATGCAGATGTAAAGAAATCGGAGAAATAAGTTGATGAAATCTGATCATATTTAGATATTCCTTGATTCTTTTAGACAATGCATCATTTGTGGTTATCTCTTTAGATGTACCTATGCCGTTGACCGCAAGTGTGTGTATGTTTACAATATTGAAAACCATACTAACGCAAGTACTGTGTTTCAGTGAGGTGCTGATGAATCCTCTTCAATACAATCATTCGTGGTAGTCCATGCAGAGCCACAGGTATGGATACTGACAGCTCCATCGAACTAGGTCATCAGAGCTTGAATACTTGTCGTTTGATTGTTCCACATAATGTTTAAATCATGTTTGGCTATTGAGATGTACCTGTGTGTTTGTCCTCACGTGTGTTTTATGCTAACAATATTTTGATACATAGTAATGAAAGTACTATGTTTCAGGAAGTCGATGGAGCCTCATTCCGTGCTGTCTATGCGGATACAGAAAATATAGTCGTTGCAGCTCAACGGGAAGGGAAGAGATGCGGAAACGAATTGGACCTACAGCGTGCAGATGTTGAAGTTCGAGTAAAAAAAGTTGCAAAGAAAACAAACAAAAATAAAGTTTAGTTACAAACAGTTCATAACTTTAGAAATGTTTTTGTGCTGGGGACTATTTTATGTTTTTTTCCAGTCAATTGTACTATACTTTATCTTGTGTTTAAACTGAACATCCCTTTTCCAATCTGTCCTCTAGTTGCCCGTGGGTGTCCGAACTATACATACACAGACAGTGAAGCGGATGAGAGATGTTGCTTGCCAGACCATTTACACTATGGAGGAACTATTAATTCAGACGCCGCATGTTGAGACTCGAGATGCCCATGTCCAATGGCCAGAACATGAAATGAATGTGTCCGGAGAATCCAGCAAAGTTGTATTGGACCATTGCTACAGTGCGACCGCACCACCACAACAACAGGATACTGGACGTATTATATATGAAGTAATCGCAGATCAATTCACACAATCTACACCCGCCAAAAAATTGCCACCAAAAAAGCTGTCGACATTGTTGTGTTCTTTCATCAATGTTGAAGTAGCAGATGTTGAAATGACAGAGAATGAACCAGCAGCAGCATTCACCGACGCATCAGAACTTGATAGCAGCGATATTTCTTTCAAATGTGGTGATATGTCCTCAACGTCACAGGCCGAAACAACTTTGACGCCGGATGTCAGTCTAATGAAAGAGGGCCAATACATAGTATTCGACAGTTGTTTGATGAATATTATAAGTATGCTGAAATGTGGGCATTCCGTTAGAGGGAAAGTATGTGGGAAGCCATTGATTCATGTCACTCGTCAAAAAAAAGGCAGTAACGTCAAAATAAATGCCACCTGTAGATTAAATCATACGTTCTCATGGTCTGCACAGCCCATGCTGGGGAAACTGCCAGCAGGCAATCTACTGTGTGCAGCTGCATCACTTTTTAGTGGGTCCAGTTTTAGAAAGTTAGAGTCTTTCTTTCAGTTTGTGGGACTCCATTTCATTTAAAAAACGCAGTACTACAAATACCAACATGATTATCTGTTTCCGGCCATTAATGATGCTTGGAAAATTGAACAATTGTCTCTAGCAAGTAAATTCGAAGGCAAACGATTCAGGCTAGCCAGTGAAGGTCAGTGCGACAGCCCTGGATTTTCTGCCAGGTACTGCACCTACCTCTTTCAGGACATGGATAGTAAGAAAATTGTGAGTTTGGTGGTCGTGCAGGTAACACAATGTACATCCTCAGTGGCCATGGAGAAACTAGGATTTATAAAATCAGTGGAATATCTACAATCATGGGGAATCCACATCGACCTCATAGCCATGGACAGACACGTTTCAATTGCCAAGACAATGAGAGAGCAGTTCCCACATATTAAACATCAATTTGACGTATGGCATCTTGCTAAATCAATCAATAAGAAAATCTCGGCTGCAGGGGAAAAAAAAGGTTTGGAAAGTATTTCAGAGTGGTCCCAGTCTATCAGCAACCATCTTTGGTGGAGCTCCAAAACTTGTGAAGGGTCAGTGGAAATACTACTTGAAAAATGGCTGTCACTGATGCACCACTGTACCAACGTGCACCGCTGGTCAGAAAACCTACATTTCCACCAATGTGAACATGGCCCTTTGTCCCCAGTGGAGGCACGGAAGAAGAAGTGGTTGATTCCATCTTCACCGACACACAAAGCCATTGAGAAGATTGTTTTCGATAAAACTCTATCAAGAGATTTGAGGGGACTGACAGAATTCTGTCACACAGGAGGTTTGGAGGTGTTCCACAAAATGTGCCTAAAGTACAGGCCAAAGCGCTTGCATTTCAGCATACAGGGCATGAGACATACGACTCTACTTGCCGTCTTGGCCCATAACGAGAATCTCGGCCGTGAACAATCTAGGACTAAGGGTAATGTAAGCATGTCTCTACACTAAGGCCTTTTCAAAAAGAAGTAAGCAATGGGTGATCAAACCAGTCTATGAGGAAATGGAGTTCGCCTTTGTCAAAAGCCTTATTGTTGCTGTATTAGAGAAGCACAGACATGGAATTTTGAACGTTTCTGTGCAGAGCACTGATCCATTGCCACCAAACATTGCCACTGTGCCATGTCCACCCAAAGGAGAGCTGGTTGTGAAGTACAAATCCCGGTTTAAATAATTGTAATACGATTGTCTTTTTGTAAATAAATGTTATTGTACAGTGTACATACAAAGTATGCTAACCCTAACCCCTACCTTCACCATCCTGGGTGGCGAACAACCTGGGTGTCATCTTTGAATTCTCTCTCTATTCACCTCATATTGCTGACCTTGTCTATATGTGTATGTATATATTTTTGTTGATGTAACTAATTTTCACAATCTCATGTAAATACTGCGCACTGTTAACCGAGGGGAGGCTTGCGTATTGCAAATAATAAAACAAACAAACAATAAATCTCACTTTCAACTCAACTCCTGGGTACTTTATACTTTCCCTGACCTTCCCCAAAAAATGTAAAGTCTCAATAGTTATGTTTCTTTGGGGCTGCTCGCAGACAACGAGGACAAAATTGGGGGCCTTAGAACGCTCCAAGCGAGCCGTTGCAGATGGGAGAGAAGCCAGTTCGCATTTGCACATTGAGGCGCAGTACATAGATGGATTCGAAATTTCAAGTTCTCACAGATGGCTTTACTATGGGATGTTGCAAAGAAAGAATGTATGCTCATTTCTAGTGACGGTCAGCGGCTTTGATTTTCAGCTCGCGGCCTGAAGAGGCCCACAACTTGCACTGGCAGCATAAGGTTCTATTGTTTTTTGACCTTGAGAGACAGGGACCATGCCGAAAGAACTTCATTTGAAGGGGGGGGTGCAATAACGTAAGAGACGATAATGCAGAAAATTCTGAAACTAGACCGAGTTTCATGTTAGTTCAGTATACGAAAAATCGTTGTGAAGAGCACAGTGGGATTTACAGACTGCATTACGCAGAGGCACAATGGAAATTGCAAATATAATGTAAGTAACTCTTTAGACGCTTTTATACCGGAATGAAGAATTAATGAATGGATGCATGAATAAATGAATGAATGAAGAGCTAGGAAAACGTTTGTGGGATCGTCCTTGTAGCGGGCACATGGGCATGCAGGTCCACATTCCACATGCATGTAGACAAACAGTCGTTTCTCATTGTGTGCTAACCTTGATTTATTTCGTTACTTTTCGCATTGATTTTAGAGCCAAACATACTCCATTGCACTATCCTTGAAAGCAAATAGTTTCAGCTCGGCCGTAATAAATAAAATTAATAATATTAATAAAGATCGGCTGGCGAGACTAATTATAATTTTTATGTTTTCAAAACAGGTACATCCTTCCCTACTGCGACTGCCACCAGTTTCAGACCCCGACAGACGGCTTCTTCAACTGCCAGCTGCAGCTTCTTGTCAACCAGGGGTGTTGCTAGGTCTGGAAAAGACCCGGGGCTAAGCTGATGTCGGAACTGTTGGGACTGGGGGCTAGCTAGTCTTTTGGCTGCAGCTCCTGAGATTCTACCCGGGGCTACAACCAAAAGATCAGGGGCTATAGCCCCCTTAGCCCCCCCTAGCAACGCTCCTGTTGTCAACAACTGCACCACTTTGATGATCTTATGGGACGATCGCCAAGGGCGCATATGCCCTTACGCGGTACTAGCGGCTAGAAGCAACATATCAACCTTTACGCGGGCCTAGTGCCTACTTGATGGAACAGCCTTGTGGTTCACCGTGCGACCAAAGTGCTTCTTTTAATGAAAACCAACACCCTGTGTACCATAAAGGAACAGCGCGTGACTCACGATAATACGGAACAGTTTTTGCGGA
Source organism: Ambystoma mexicanum (assembly GCF_040938575.1). Classification (NCBI taxonomy): domain Eukaryota; kingdom Metazoa; phylum Chordata; class Amphibia; order Caudata; family Ambystomatidae; genus Ambystoma; species Ambystoma mexicanum. Next base: position 669,179,913 of record NC_090924.1, on the reverse strand, counting down.
TAGAGATAAAAGAAAATAAATGGCATTCCGAGTTAATATGGCAATTGCTGAATATTCTATAAACATTTAATGTCAAATAAATGTACTTTACCAAATGTACCGTGTTGCTGTTTGATTTTAAAGTACAGTTCATATTCCAAATTGTGGCGCGCTGTGTTGTGAGTTGATCTGTGTTGGTTTCTGGGTTCTGTGTGAAGTCGCGTAGTAGACGACTGGGCGCGTTTGCCTACGCAGCACAGAAACGTCACGGACAGAGGCGGGGAATATGAATGTTTTGATAATGTCAGGCTCAGGGGCGGGGGATATGATTTAGTGCCGCAAAAGCAGGTCAGCCAGGGCGATGCGGCAAGTGATAGGATTATCACAAAATGGCAGCTCCCTGATGCCTGTTTTCGCATGCGTTTAATGGACGAAAACTCGGGTAAGGTCCATAGGAAATTTTTCTAAAATCTAGCGACTTAGGCTTAAAAACACATGGCCAACCCGTAGGGGCAATAAACATTTTTACCGAACCATTCCTTTAAGGTCTTATCCAATTTATTGCCCCTCACTGACGCCAAGATCTTCCAGATATCTCGAAAGTCCAGTGTGACCATGGCCTGCACAAATCATTGCCAAGCAGTCCTCCGTTCGGACAGGTAATATTGTTAGAGCCATTCTCGAAAATTCACCCTGGCTTTCTTTATGGCGGGCTGTGCGTGAGATACAAGACCCAAGCACCGGCCTTGGACAATAAGGTCTCTAATATCGCGACGCATCCTACGCTTAGCGTTACATATATTTATATCAATTGGCTTATTTGGCCTATCATTACTTCCCATTGCTGGAGTTGTCAAAGATAGGCTAATTGGGTGGGCCAACTCATGGATCCAAAACTCAATGGCCGTAGGATCTTTGAGGCACTATTGCAGATTCTAAACACTTACAGTATGTTACTGCTGCTGAAACATAAAGCACAGTCATCTGTTTCCTACTTAATGGTTTCAACAGGACTGTGCCGCATAAGTTACCTTACTGCTGATGTGCCAACTTCACCCACAGTTACAGGCTTCAGGGCCAATGGGAATCTTGAATAATCGCTGCCACTTTGTGCCTCCTTTATGCAACCAAATGCCCCTTGCCCCAACCACAGCATAAAAAGCACCTATCAGCTCTCAGCCAGGCCTGGCTCCAGGAATTTTCATCTGGGTGGGCCAGGTTTGTGATCAGGGGGGCCCAATTTCCATTGTGTGTGGGTGTATGAGTACCCTAAACAAAGTGCTGGCATTAATCCAGATTTCCCAGATCCATGATCCAGAAAAAAAATGTCTTCCCAGATCCGGACAAAAATACATTTACACCACTCTATAAAACAGCACAGAGAAAAACAGAAACAAGGAAAATAGTGTTGCAACATCTGTCTACCTATCTTCTCCTCCCATTTCTATTATACCCACTTCTCTTCACCTTTTACCACGAGACACCTTCCATCAGGTCAGGTCCGACTGACCACCATTCCAATCCCACCTACCCAAAAAACCCACACCATAAGCCTCCTTATAAGCATGGCGGTCTGGGAATTACGGTACCGGTAAGCATGCCGGTACCGTAGTTCCCAGACCGCCATAATACGTGCTGTGCTTGCGGGTGCCTGTCAGCCCGCCAGGTCTGGCCTGGCAGACAGAGCGGCACCCGCGAAAGCAGCATGTCGTTTGCACCGGCACCGCTCAAATGGAAATGGGGACTGACAGGCACCGGCACCTGGCAATGCAGGAATTACCGGGTCCAGCATTGTCGGAATTACCCGGTAATTCCTCATTGACGGATGCCGGAAAAAATACAACTCTGGCGGCAGCCGTGTCTGTTCTACCCCATGTCTTTCTTGGCTTGGCTGGGGAGAATCAAGGGTGATGCTTCCCCCTCCTATGCGAGGACTGAGCAGTGAGCTCCCCAGTCTTTGTTCCATCTCAGGCGGTGTTCGCTCAACAACGCCACACTGAACACTGTGGCTACTCCCAGCAGGCCGAGATGGAGGAGCTTGTGGCCCCGCCATCTGTTAGGGAGAATTCTATAACATGGCTAATTTCCCTTACCTACTGAGTCCCTCAACAGCTTTGCTGGATTTCTAGGATTTATTTTTATCACCTGGTAAGAATGTGAGCCTTTTTTCCCAACCTTACATGTGTTTTGCTGTGTGTGTTTAACATTTTTGTGTTCATAGACTGTGGAGGATCACCTGCTCCATAGGCATAATCTTTTTTACTGTGTGTTACATAGCACCTTCAGTGCAGTGACACAGGGTTGTCTTTTTCAGACTTCCCACTCAGAACTCCATTTTCTGGGACTGACTCCCAGAACATGTAAAGTTGCCATTGACTTTATTAGTTTTTTAAAAAATAACAGACCCAGTACATAGAGTTCTGGAAAGGGTTAATAGCTATCCCTTTTTGTCTGTTTCTCATGGAACATTGTTTCGTTCCCTTTTCATTAAGATTTGGCTGGTGGCAGTGGTAACTACCCTATTTTTCCTTCCGCGGTTATTTTAAATAGCCTTGGTATTGTTTTAGGCTATCTTAGTAGCCTTGAACTAAAACCCGCTGGACCATATTTAATTTTTTTACGGTTCCGGCTGGGTTTATTCACCATTTCTTTTTGTAAAAGTCTTTCTCGTGTACTACTCTGTGCGCCAAACCAGGTTGGGTTCCTTTATTCGCCGTCCTTTGGCGGGCTTCTGCACAGAAGCCCACCTTAGGCGCCTGAATGTCTGAGGGGGACAGGATGTGAGGGAGGGGTTTGAGCCTCCCTGCACAGGGTCTCCTTGGAGACCCATGTTGCACTCTGGTATGATTGGCTGTGGTGACTCTGCTGTGTGATTAACAGCCAGGCTGTGCGAATGGGGGAAAACTGCATAAAAATCAGGTCACTGGGACTAAGAAGGCAGAGTTGCCACTGGATCAAGAGAACCGAAGAATAGCTGACAGAAGAGGACCTCTACCACGACTGAACCTCCCGATGAAGCTCTGCTGTGGGTCCGAATCTTCAAACTTCGACGAGAGGGAAGATCTGCAAGGAATCTTCTCCCCTTGAGCTGCTGCGAACAACCAGTTCGCCAAACTGCAAGCCAGGCCTCCCTCCTCTGGTCGAATTTGCTGTGCACAGCTACAGTGAACCGAATAGCCACGAGGATCGGACCCTGCTTGGGTTTTAAGGAGCACACCTTTTATTTGTTGCTTTGCTCTGCTGCTGGTTTCTTCCCTGGTCAATGCAGGACCGTCCAGTCTTCCTACTTCGTGTCAGTCCAACAGTCGCTTCAGGAAACGTGAGCCTGCAGGACCTGCCAGGAACGTCCGCCTCAGCTACAGCCTTCGTCTCCATTTAAGGTACTGTTTTCACATCCGGTTGCTCGTTCCATCTGACCACGGTAAAAGTGTTTGAAACCTTTTGCCAATCCGAGGGCTTGTCCTTCTCTATTCTTTAAAGTAACTTTTCATCCAACCAACTTTGTTCTGACTTCTTGGCAAAGACTTAACCGCGAACTACTCTGAATTGTGTGATCCGCTGCAAAGACTTTGGACCATTGACTTTGGCCCTGGCCTCTTGATTTGATTTCCTCACTGTAGTTAGTTTTTCTAGATTGCCCTGCTTACTTACTTGTTGGTGCTGCTCAATTACTGTCTAACTTTGTCTTTCCCTCCCTTTTAAATTACTGGAGTGCCATTTTGCTCACACTTCATTTTGAGCTTAACTTGTCCAGAATCTATTTGGTGTGGTGTGGTGTATTAAGATTGTGATTTTTCAACTGTTTGATAATAGTGAATTAAATGTTTTGTAACTGATGTGTAAATAATTGTATATTCTTTAACTCAGAAACTTTGAGTCAGTGTTTGTTTGAACCATAGTAATTGCTGTCCATTGTTTAATTATTGGTACTGCTCACTTTACTCTTGAGATAAGTTTGGCTGCTCAGCCATCACTACCACTTTACTGTGTAGTACAGACTTGTACCAAAGGTGAATTTGTACTGTTACTTGTAGTCTTCATTGTGTGTGGTGTTCCCAAAGGGTACTGCATATGATTCTGCCTAACACCATCTTGGTGTAAAAGACTTGTTTCTTACAAAATGATCATTCGAACTACAACATTCTATTTTTTTTTGCATGTTTGAAGAACATTTTAATTCAGTTGCTGGCACAAGGGAGTGATAGCATGCAGGAGAGAGAGCCAGGTTTGGGGGAGGAGTTGGATCAGGAGGCAGACAGTGCAGGTTGAGGGGTTTCCAGCTTCCGGGTATCACTCCGGGTGGGGCTTGGCTGGGAGGAGAGGCCTTTGGTCCCCTGCCATGCCCCTGTAACTCATTGGGCCTCATTATAAGTATGGTACCGGACCGGCATACTCTGAGTTCTGTGAATGGGTGCCTTTCCGCCTACCAGGTCTGACCTTGCGGGCAGAACGGCACCCGCTCGCAGACCTTGACGGTAGTACCGGCACCATTTGTTAATGGTGCCGGTGCTACCGTCCTCCCCATCCCATTGAGTCCAAAGGGACTGGAATTGGAATGGGGAGTCATTTTTTCTGGCGCCCGGCAATGGGGAATTACCAGGACTGCCAGGCTGTAATGCCCCGATAAGTCTCCATTGCCGGGCACTGGAAAAAAAAATACACCCGCAGTAGCCATGCCGTTTTTAATGGCACGGCTTCCGCCAGAGTCATAATGAGGACCATTGTCTGGTACATTCTGTTTACATACTGGTTATAAAATATGCAATTGTCCATGGTGGCTTTTTGTTTGATGTGTTTACTTTGATTTGCTATTCAATTTCACAATTTTGTTCAATACATATGGCCTGATAATTTCAAAGAAAGGTGTGTGTGTATTATTGTCAGGTCCTGACACATGCGCTGCTCATCTATTAAACCATGAGTGAGGCTTTTTTTTTAAATAGCTTATACTGTGAACTGAATCACTTCTAGAGGCACCTCATTTTGGTAGGTAATGGATTTGCCCAGGATCACACTTTGGTTAAGCATTAAAGCCAGAATTTGAGACTTGCTTGAAATTTAGATACTTGACCATGCATCCTCCAAGCACAAGTTGGTACACATATGTGTTGAAGTTTGGTTTTGAATACCTAAAATAATACTCAATTTTATACAATTACTTTGAAAAGTCATGTGATAAACCAACCTGACAATATCATCATTGTAGAAACGTGTTAATGAAACAGAGCAAGGGAGTCATTTTGTTTTGAATTCTAAACTGCACCACTCCTGTTTGCAGTTTTTTGCAAAAGGGCCCATCCATGCAATTGTAATTGTTTCCACCAAGTACTGGTAAAGTAAAGCATAAAAAACTGGTAAATATCACCTTTGATCTTCAATTTTCCACTATGTGTCTGGATAAGTGTAACTCCCTCTCACAATTAATGATTGCAGGAGCCATCCACCATGCTTTTGTTTCAAATATGCCTGCTTTTATCAGTGTGCAAAAGTCAGGTGTATTCCATAGGAATCCATTGGTTTTGCACCAACATAAATATACATGCTGGTGGAAAACCAGTCAGATTCGACAGGGGGACCTGTATTAAGTCTGATCTGCTCTCCAACTTCACCTGCCACACCATACAAAATCCTGCAGTGCATAATAAGTGGTGATAAATGCTTTTGCAAGCAATTTTTCCACTTTGCTTGACTTTGAACATGACCCCCTATGATTGTAGCTTTATTTTCCCCATCCTGAATGGAAGCCTACAATCTCCATCATAGAAATTAATGATAATTTAAAAGAAATCTGATAAGACGCAAAGTGAAATAAATTGCATGACAAGGTGATTGTGTCACACAACTTGTTCTGCATGCCCTTAATTTCTAATCACCCAACAGTCACACGTGATATCATTTAAGAACAAAGCGGCACAGCAAGGATCACTGCCAGTTATTGTTGCACATCTCTAATCACTCACTGTTGTAAATAATCTGTCTCTGAGACATATTAAAAAAATAACACCTCACTGGGAGGGCCTGTGTGTCCCTGGCTGCTTGTGTTTGAGTGGAGAAAGACAGAGCCGGGTATGGCATGGCATTTGTCCAGTGTCCAAATGTTAAATCCACCTCTGATTGCAATATTTAGGACATATTGAAATAGTTTTTTAGTTTTAAAAGATGTACACCTTTTATACTTTGACCCGAACATTAAAGAAAATGCGCTTCTATTATGTTATTTTCCAGGTGTTCATGATTATTCTTCGAGAGTCAAATGTTTATTGGTGGGATGGTAACAAGCCTCCCAACCCACTGCCCTCCCCATCACTGGTGGGGTCCCATAGTAAATCATTTCCATTTCTGGACTTGCCTAAACACCCAGCACCCAGGATTAACATCATACTTTCCAAACAAGACCCCCAAAAACATGATGTATTCTTTTAGCAAGTTGTTCAAACAGTATGAGGTTATCAATTCAGTACTTACCAGTTTGAATCGTGAAAGGTTCTGGCAGAGTAGACTAGGCATTTACACAGACAAAGATACATTCTATTTAGGTCTGAACCCCACTGGTAAGTAAGCATGAGCAGAAGATCTGAAACTAGTCAAAAATTAACATCCTAGCCATGGCATTTCATGTAGGGCCTTGTTGGAGCTAACCAGTGAGATGCTGCTGTATTTCCTAGGCATAGCAACCAAGGCACCCGCATCTGAGCATATACACTTTCACGTAGGGAGACAAATGTACATCAGCCAACATTGGCAAAGCCAACAGCTTCGGCTTTTGATTAGGCATGGATAGGCATTTGTCAGGCACTGCCATAAAGTCACTACCTGGCCATAAAATGGGAACAGCTGGGAAACTATCTGAGTACCTGGGCATATGATGTATAGCCTTGCAAATATCGATCAAATACCTATACACAAGCCAACACTGCCGGCTTTGCAATTGCTCATTTTAGACAGGACTCAAGTCCAAGGAACATAGGCATTGACACAAATATTGCTTATAAAATAAACTTTTTGTATCACATCAGGAGCTCATTGACAGAGGCAATTGAGTAATTAAACACTCAAAAGAATGCTTTGATACAAAACTGAACGGTGTATACAACACACAGAAGTGTGTTACTTTGTGATAGAGCTTGCACAAAGAGTTTGCAAAGGTTATGTTTTGGCAGTGAGTGGCAGGTAGTTGGTAGTAATGCCGTAGGCATTCACATAGCCATTGCTAGTCATAAATGACCAAACATGTCCATAGGATGTGTGTTTCTCCTCAAATCCTGTCTCCATCTTATCTGTGTCCCACTGCAAGAGTTCTGGCTTACACTTAGTAGGCAAAACTAAAAAAGGATGGATGTAGGTCTCAGAATCAATCATAACCACCGACATTGCACTGGTCAGCCTTCCATAAATGTGTCTGCAAATCAGCCTTGGCCGTACCACTAATGTGAGCCGCCCTCCCCAAACTGTTAGACTGCTAGACCACAAGGCCTACAAATGCCTGTGGTTTCCTATGTTCCAGTGCAGAGGGTACAAGGCCTAGCAATTAAGACTGCACTGCACCTTGGTTGCAGAACCAAGAGTCATTTGTTAATGGCTTGTCCCCTTGTGTAATGACACAGTCATACTTAAGAATTATGGCATGGAATGTTGTGCCGAGCAATGATAGTGGTAATGTTTAATTGAAATCCTTGTATTCATCACTTTTTGATTTTATTTCTCTCCCCTCCAGAATTACTTTTGTGTTACTACCACTGAAGAAATCTGAGTGCAAGCAACATCATGTGCCATGTACTGTTTCATATAGTTAAGCATTTTATTAAGCATGGCGTGAAAAACCGCAATGTTCCCACAAAAAATAAACATACTTTAAATTACAGAAACCAACTGTGTAATTTTAGGTTTGAGACAATAGCTGTAGGCCTGCTTAAGTAAGTGTGATTGAGTAACTGTGATACCTCACTTACAGGTGTGAATGGACCTTCATCTCCCTTGTCGTTTGTGCTTTCAAAGGCTGTGAGGCATAGGTCATTATCCAGGGCAAGCAAACAAATCCTGGCCGGGCCTCCTGCAGTGCAGCCTCGCAGAATGCTAATCTCTCAGAGGTTCCTGCTGCACGTTTAGAGCGAAATGCCTACCACACCCAAATGCACCCACTCCCTTGGGTCCCATATTCAAGGCCTCCTTTCTAGGGGGGTCAGGGAGTGGAATTGAGGGGAACTGGCCCCCTGGCCCACCTGCTGGAGGCCAGGCACAGCCACTGAGGCCACTTTCATCAGAGCAATCAAGGACATGTCACACTTTGCTCATAAATGTGTAAAAAGTAAAGTAGGTGTGAATATTCTATCAATATAGTATTCTAGCAATGTCCAAACTGTTTTGATAATAATTTACTATCAAATCATAAAACAATTAAGGGCTTTCAAGCTTGTACACATTTTTCTTACAGTATTTTAAGGTATATTCCTCCAGATACCTGTTGCAAGCTGCAGTAATGCATATGGACATCATGTTCATAACCAAGAGCATGTAAGTGGACCAGTAATTAGAAGACTCAACAGTAGAGAGTGAGCAGCCGAGGTACCCAGTTTCAGCTACCAAAAAAATAGTTCTCCTTTATCTTTTCAATTAAATATTGCTAAACAGGTCTGCAACTGTTAATAGTAGCCTTAGTAAAAGTACCTAGTCACCCTCAGATGACCTCATTTCCTCACCCTCCTTTAAAGTGATGCTCATTTTTGAACACAGCCCATCATTGCCACTTAGCGCTTAAAGTATTTCTGCATCGCAAGTAGACTGGGCTGGATGCTATACAAGATGTTAATACAACACATTAAAGTTCACTCGCAGATTGTTGGAACTGAACAAGTTTGGGGCCTCGACAATGAGGTGGCCAAAGGGTCTTGGGGGCATCCCTGGTCAGTAGATATTGAACCCACAGGTAGTGAACCACCACTACCACACTGTGGGTCAACACCAACTTTACACACTTCATTGCCCCACTGCTAAATGAGGACTTTCTGGTGGCCTACCAAATCCTAAAACTAGATGGTCAGACTATAATGACTTCTATCTAGATACCTTGGAAAGGCTCAGTAGAGGCAGAACAATGTGCTGACAATGCCCATGCGAAGTGCAGGAGATGCCCAAGAGACAACTCAACAGCCATCATACCAAGTTCTATTTAGGAAGTGGTTAGGGAAGAAATTGCTAGTGATGAACCACTCCAAATGACTCCTGATCCAGTCGACTGCAAATAGCCAAGTAGGGGTCTGATACCCTTTCAGGGAGAACTGGGTACAGCGGAGAAGCCCATTGAACTCAGTTGAACCAACATGGTCCCACAGTCTGCTACAGCTATGCCCAATGAAAAACCAGGCAGGATGAGAGAAGGCATGCCTGCGAGGCCATGGCAAATGCTATGCCTGTGGGAAATTGGGAAAATTAGCTTGGGCATATCCTACCTTGCCCACTCCAGAATCCAGGGATAGAAGTTATTTTGTCACCCTGCAGATGGAGAAGGATGAACAAGCATGATGGCTGGACCCGGGCTGCCAGTCAGAAGAAGCTGCAGGGATGCAGGCACAGAGAAGGAGAGGAAAAGCTTACTATCTGCCTATCTATGTCAAGGGGGAAGAAGTATTAGCTATACTTGCCACCAGCTGGCTGCACTTTTACTTATTGATTTATTTATTCTATTTATTTTACTGTTGTTCCCATGTATTGCACCGCTCCCTCCCTCTTGCCCCAGCACTTTTCCCCTTCCCCTTCCCCTTTCCCCTGCACTTGCACAATCTCAATGTCACCTGGCCTAGTAAGATCGTTGTCTATGTCTTCCCTCTGTTCCCCCTCCCCTGCTGCGTCGCGCCTTTAAACACTTGTTTATGGGTGCGTTATAAATATCATGTCATATCATATACTAGATGCATACATTTAACATTCTGCAATTCAGGCTGTGCTGGTGCCCAACAGAAGTTCACTATCCTCTGCACACACCTCAGCTGAGACGCCTATGCCAAGTTCAGGATCCTTTTTTAATTTCCCACTGGAACACACGCAATAGAACGGGCCATCCTGGTAGCCGACCAGTAGGTCCTTCCCAGCACAGACCTTCCACAATCTGAAGCCTGGTGTGAAGATGGAGGATAATGCAAAGAAGAATGTAGTTCGCTAGTCAGATAGGAGACTTCCAGCAGACTTGGTAATGGCCTGCTGACTAAAGCAAACCGCTTCCCCAGGGAAACAAATCCCTTAATGGAGGCATGAGCTAATATTGTCAACCTTACTAATGATGCCCAGGGGATAGTAAAGCCTTGGATCCACATGATGTCCGAGAAAAAAAACACACAGCATAGAGAAGGTTTCTGGGATGTTATCAGTCAGCCTGTAGAAGGCTTTGCGGATGGTTGGGCTCCATTTGTTTTCAATATTTTGGAACCCATTCCCAGAAGGGGACCTACAATGAACAAGGGGAGTTGTGTGACAAAGTCCTCTGCCTAAACATGTGAACCTGCAGTGGGGTGGTCAAAGGGGATGGGGACCACCCTTGGCTAGTGGTTGCTGGACAAGGAGGAGATATGAAGGGATCCCCAGACCACCTCCACTGGGCCCTGCACTAGGGCTGGAGACAATCAATGGAGCATTCCCACAAACACAAACATCAATGAAACCTTGGGTTGGGGGTGAGGTACAAACCCCCTTGTCATAGTACTGATAGAGAGCTTTTCCAGCCCCACCAAGCAGATGCAAAGACTGAACTAGGAATTAGTGCCTTCCCCTTATGGGAACAAAGTTGCAATATTCTAAATTTGCTGTTGCATGTCAAAGTACATGTCCTTCTTCACCACCACTGCCAAGGAAATCATTCAAGAGTACGAGGCAGATTAGCGCAGACAGTAGCTTTCCAGCATTACAGAGTTACACCCAACAAACATGAAAGGAAACATACACACTTTTAGTTTTAAAATCCATGATGGGGCAGGCCTTTATATAAGCTCAGTCCAGCATCCTTTCAGCCACCATGACCCCAAGCAAATTGTCCAATCACATCCCATTCCACATTACACAGTTTCATTTAATGTCCTTAAGCAACTACCAAGAGAGAACATATGATATGTGCAGCTTTCTCAATCAGTGTGCAGTGTTCAAGAAGAAGCAGGGGGAAAGAGTTTGGAGGAGTTGGGTGAGCTAGTCATCTATTAAGAGGAGGGTTAGGAGGGGAGAATTGGCAGTTGGAGAGAGGACATCACATTTGAGATGGAAAGTGATGGCATCAAGAGAGAGAATTATTGAGGATGATGAAAGGAGAATTGGTACCATCTAGAGGGAGAGGTATTGAGAAGGTGGCAGAGAGAATCGTTCAGGAGGTACGAAGGAGCATTGGTGCCATCTGGAAAGAGGGTTATTGGGGAGTATGGAGGGAAAACCAATGCATTTGGATGGAGATGTAGTTGTTGATGAGGTTGTAGTGGGGAAGAGTCAAAGGAATCAGAGAAAGAGAGAACCACTGTTATCTGGGGAGGAAGATGGAAAAAAGATAGAGGAGAAATAGAGTTGCATGACTTGATGAGGTGAGAGGTGAGCAGCCACTTCACCCCATTACTAGTCAGAGAGGCCAAGGAGGTTCCAGCAGATCAGGATGGTCCAGTGCAAACGTCATAGGTCAATAAAGGCATGAGACATTGCAAAATAACTGAAGGACAAGGAGGCTATAGCAGGGGTAGCAAATAAAGGGGTGGCCAGTGGGCCAAAGCCCTAGAAGAAGAAGTTGGTCAGGGAACAGAAAACTCCCAAGCATATCCTTGAAACTTTAGGAGAGCTGACAGGCATAGAGAAAGATACACCTCTGTCTCAGATGTCTGGAATAGGACTTAAGACTCTGCAAAGCCCTCAACGTATCAGCCTCAGAGCACGCTTACCATAGACTCTCTGGAATTGGGTTATGGAACCCTGAAAAATGAATAATTATTGTAAATTAAGCATTCTGCTTGATTTTTCTTTGGAGCTGTTGGGAGGAACTTTTTCTTTGCCGCACATTTCAGCGCCTCCTGATTGGATTGCCTTCCCTATAGTAGTGAGGGAATCAACTCCCAAGAGAACATTAACGCAAATTAGTTCAAGCCTACTTGTAGTTGCCTATTCTTTCCCTCTTAATTAGTAAAGGTACTCTAACCTACCAAAATCACAATATGTTTTGCTTAAATAATAGAAACACTTGAGATGTTTCAATCAACATTTCTTGAGTTGTCAGCCTACTCGGCACACTCTGTGACACTGTGCAAGTGGATAGGAGCAAACCACTTGACCTTGAACAAAGTGCAGCAGAAGTATTGTAAGATTGGTCAGACCAGTAGAGCTGCCCCACCACATTCTATGTAGGAAATGAATTGCACCATTGAGCAACAACTTGAGGAGGAACTACTCTTTTCTTCTTCACACACATTAGGTAACAGTGCCAGCTCTCTTCAGATTCTAGTCACCTCCTTACTTTTGGCCAGCGTATCTACAGTCACAGACGTAAAACACATCTCACTTTTCTATACACCCTGCCCAATACACCCTGCCCAACAGCCTTTACTGTTCTCTGGATTTCACCTAGTTATACCATAAATGCATTCCAACACTATCAACTAGCTGTTCCCTGACTACAGGCATGGCAAGAACTCTGTCTACCCTGATACATGTCTGACAATTGTACATGATGCCCATGGTGGAACATGCCCCTCCTCCATATCTCATACTTCCAAGGAGGGAGCAAAAAGCTGCCCAATTTTCCACTGAGGCCCAAAGGACAAGCCGGTCACTACTAACATTTGAAAACAACTTCTGGTGAGATGACTGATATTCTATTAAGGCATTCAGTCCATTTTGAACAATTAGAACGATTGCTGAAAACAGTGAAATTGGGTTAGGCTGCATGGTATGCAGGGCCTCACCCAGTAGTGCTAGAACAAGATAATACCGTTTTGTTCATGTGAAAGGATATTTATACAGCACACTAGCATGGCCGAAGTGGTTCCTGGTGCTCTGGCGGATCTGAAAGGAAAGAGGGTGGGATGGTTTAGTAGGATTGAACGAGAAAAAAGTGCAAGAGAGCTGTGATGTGCTGTTGGCAGCTCCAGTTCGGTTAACACTGTCCACTGAGCTTAGGTGTGCTTTTCGGTTGGTAGCCGTCATGTGCTGTTGTGCGAGGCTACGTGTGGTTTGTTTTGTTGTTGCAGTGAAGCAAAGTGTGTGCGGTTTGTAGAGCTTAAGAGGTATGGTTGTGTTTGGTTACAGTTTGAGAGGTGTATGCAGAGGGGTGTGATTATTTTAGTAAGGTTGGTTAGTGGTATCACTGCCTAGACGTGATGCATGATTACCTTAACAATTCTATCTAAATGCGATTCAGGCTAATCTCCACAATTATATCTAAATGTGACACAGGCTAATCTCCACAATTATATCTAAATGTGACACAGGCTGCTCTCCACAGTTCTATCTAGATGTGACGTATGATTAATTCTTAAGGAATTAAGATGAGTCCTTATGGAAAGCACCATCTAGAGGCAAACCTTACTGCAAGCGCCATGCCCCCAATACATATGGTTCAGCATCACCATCCACTACACACCCACACCACTTATTCTGCATGAACCTTTAATTCCCCCATCTACCAACATTAATGTCAACATCAAGATTTAACATTTCTGAACGCTCAGCTGATTTGCTCTTTTATACAGCACAACTTCATCAAAGGCTCAGAATCATCTTTGCCAGGCATCATGTCCGCTCACCTTAAATGAAGGGCTCTCCGGTGACCATTCATGAAAGGACCCATCATTATGAGGAACAATCTAAACAAAACTCCATTCAATCAGGGCAGCTTGTTAGCTTTATTTAATGCTCAAACCAATATCCTCCACTGTCAAATAAAACACTCACTCATTCCACCCCCCACCCAGATGCATCCACTGATCCTCCCTCCACCTTTTGCCCTTATCTTAATGGCACCTACTGACAGGTTAACAAAAGGAGAACCTCTGCACACCTGCAATCTGGACAGTGAGCAGTCACCAAGGCAGAATGAGGGTATTGCTTAACAATTTCAGAACTGCCTGTTGATAGGTTAAAGGGGCTTTGTGTCTACCAGTGGGGCATGTCCCATCATCGGTGGTGCACGAGGAGTGCTATATGCCATTGCCAGATGTAGCACTGCAACAGTATGAGAAGAACAGCAGGTCATAGAGGTAAAATCCCAAAAAGCACTTTGAGCAAGGAGCTTGGGGAGAGCGCGATATTGTACACTACAGCCCAGGGCGTATTAGTATGCTGTACAAAGATGTAAACGAAATGTAGTGTACTGTTAATCAGGAAGCACTACACATATAAAAACACTGGCATTATATAAAATGAGTCAGATCATAGTATAGTTCCTTTCTTATCAGCGTCACACCTCTGAAATGACCTTACAGTCACAGGATTAAAATGGTTAGGCAGAAGAGTAAGTGGACGTTTCAAGTGCATGTGTTCCCTCATTAGGCTGAAGTGCTTCTCTTTGTCAGCATTGTAATAAGCAACAGCATGATGCCAGCATGTATCAAACACAATAACACACCTAACTGCAATGGGCATGAACACGTCTGCATAGCCGACGACAGTGTGTTTTCGTTCTCTAATTCATGTGTATTAGCTCCAACATTGAATTCATCATATTCATATGTATGTGTATATAAAGAATATGTTCTTTTTGACATAATTATAAACCTCGATGCTGTAGTAAAATGAGTACACATAGCAACTACCTACTTCAATTCATAGTTGTGACGACCGCACATAATAAAGGTGGCGTGTTTCAGCCCAAGGCCCGCCTTCCCTTTCTTCCAATTGGCCGATGCCCTTTGTAAACACCATTGGCAGGGAGCCGGCAGGCGAAGCCGACCCCCCCCCCCCCCTGTGTAAAGGACCTTGTTCAAAGGATCCTTCCCTGTCTGGGCCACATTAAGGAAGAACAGGCACAGGACCGTGCTCTGCTGGACAGCTCCAACACCATGGGGCTTTCCCTCATCCTTAGCCATGGTGGTGGAGCTGCCATGAGCCTTCACTGGACATTCTTCTTCATCAGAGAACATTGCTCCTCCAAGATGGCAGAAGTTGCGTCCGCACAAAAGAAAGGGGCTGGTGTCACCAGAGGGCCGCCTTACCTTTCTTACAACTGGCTGCTGCTCTTTTAAAACACCTGTGGCGGGTAGAAGTTGGCCTCCGTGTAGAGGACCCTGTTGAAAGGTTCCTTCCGTGTCTGGGCCTGTCCGGGACTTCCAGCGGTACAGTGGAACTCTACATGCCTTTTTCCACTGATGATCCCGCTGCACCCGCAGTATCTGGGGCGTGCCTCCTGGTGTGTTGCTTCGCTGCTGCACCATGTTTCACCGAAGGTAAGGCAGGCTGGATCCCCTTCCATGACTGCTACTGGTGCTATTATGGCTAAGATTCGCTGCTCCCTATCCTTACATGTGACATTGCTGCATCCATTGTGCTGCAACGATCTAAGAAGGTGCCAAATTACAAGCAGTATGTCAACACAATCGGCAAATGCATGTGTTGGCTGCATTGACGCATCCACACTGGGAGCGTTTAGTCGTGTTTGCAATTGTTAAACATCCTCTGACATTAAAGATTTGCTCCATACACTTCTTACAAATGAAAGAAGGGCGGTTGCAAAGGAATCATACCTCAATTACATCTGCGTGCCTATGCAAAATCATACCTCTGCATAAAATGACAGATCAAAACAAAACGTGATATGCTAACAAAGATGTAATGATTCCCCATAAACATACATGAAACAGGTAAGGGATTCCTGGGCTATGCTCAGGCTTTCCCTGGCCAGATATTACTTAACTGTGCATCGGATTTGAATGCAATAATGTTCCAGGTATACCCCCTATACAACCACATCTGACTAGTGCGTGATGTATATTTAACCCTTGACTCTAAGTTTCACCTTACTCTTAGTTCTGATAGTCCTGCACTATAAGTGACCTATACATATGTCCTCTTTTACCGTAAAGTCCCTTTAAAATAGTCATTTGTTTGCAGTGTACATGAGCAGTTCATGCTATTGTGAAATTGATTGATTTGTTGCCCAGGGCACATCCTTTGGCCACACCTCAGATAGTGAGGGACCAGGTGTGGATGTTTACAGGAGGGACTAGGATGCACACAGTAATAATAATGAGAGACGTGGGCAGATTGCATGTGATATTGATAATGAAGGATTGTATGTGAAAAGAGTGCAGAGGAATGGGGTAGCACGCAGTAACAGCATACAGGGGCTGGGAGGAGGATATTTGTGGTGGACATGAGGGACAGGGGGTAGCATTCTTGTGGTAATGAGGTACCAATATGGTGATGCCTGTAGCAATGGTAATGGGACACTGGGATAAGGGTACACCCCCCACACAGCATTAATAAGGGACTTGCATGTGGATGCATGAGGTAATGAAAGACTGGGAGGAGGATGCACAGAGTAGTGAAATACCATATCAAGGACGGGCACAGTAATGATGGACAGAAATGAGAGTCAGACATGGATGCATGCATGAATGGTAATGAGGAACTTGGACATGGCTGCACACGTTAATGAGGTACTGGAACAAGGGTGCACAGATTAATGAGGGACCGGAAGGAGGATGTGCCTGGTAATGGCAGACTGGGAGAAGAATACATAAGTAAGGTGGGACGGGGAAAAGGATGCATGCAATAATGGAAATTAGGGCCTGAGATGAAAATGCACACAGAAACTTCTCAAGACTTTCCTTTTCTCCTCCTTCCTGTTCCCCCCTCCCGTGCTAATGTCCCTCTGCCACTCTGACTGGTGCCTGGTCCCTTCTACGTCTACCAGCCCTCACCCCCCCCCCCCTTTCCATCCTCTGTCCTTCCCCCTCATCCATCCTCCCCTGCACTTTTTGTCTCTGCACTTGCACGGTAAGAACACCTCTTTATAGGTGGCATACGCATGTGCAATAAAATAAATAAATAAATGGGAGATGGAAGCAAACACAGGCACAGTAATGAGGGACAGGGATGAGGACCAGATGTGGGTGCGCGCAGTAATGTTAATGGAGGACTGGGACAAGGATCCATACGGACCGGCATGGGCGTGCACATGGTAATGATGACCGGGGATGCGGATAAATCGATAGGGAGGGAGGGATTGGGAAGAGGATGGTCAAGATAATGCTAATGAGGTATCAGGACAAGGATTCATGCTGTAATGTGCACGAGGGACTGGTTTGGCCATGCATTGGTGATGAAGGGCAAGGATAAGGATCTGCATGGTAATGGTAATCAGGGAACTGGATGAGGGTGAACATGGTAATAGTAAGGAGCGACAGGGTTTAAGATGCATCTGTTAAGGAGGGCCACGGATATGTGTGGGTATGGTATTAAGGGAAAGGGCCAAGGATGTGCTTATTAAAGAGGGGCCAGGACAATGATGAATGCAGTTATGGTAATACGGCACTGGACTAAGGATGCCTGTGGTGATGGTGGCCAAGGACCAGCATGGCGATGAACGCAGTAATGCTTAGGCAGGGATGTGTGTGGTCATATTCATGAAGGAACAGACATGGATGCAGGAAGTAATGATAATGGCAGTGAAAAGCAGGTGAGAGGTTGCGCGCAGTAATATTAGTGAGGGACTGGGGTGAGAATGAATGCAGAAATGGCAATGATAGACCAGGATGAGGATGAACGCTGTAATGAGGGGTTGTGGCAAGGATGCATAAGATGAGAATACACTCTGTAGTGGTAATGATTGATCAGAACAAGGATGACATAAAGGATGGTAATGAGTGACCAGGATGAGGACATGCACAGTAATGGTAATGAGGGAAAGGGACTAGAATATATTTGGTAAGGCGTGATTAGCCTACGGTTACACTCAGTAATATAGGGACCAGAAAAGGATGTCTGTGGTAATGGTAATGAGGAACCTATGATGAGACTATGCACAGTAATGCTAATGAAGGAAAGGGACAAGGATTTATTTAGTAATGAGAGGCTAGAATGAGTATATGCACAGTAATGTTAATGAGGGTGCTGGGCAAGGATACATGTGTTAATGGTAATGAAGGACCTAGAAAGGATGCATGCAGAAATGCTAATGAGGAGCAGGGACTAGTATATGTATGGTAATGGTAATGAGTCACTGAGATGAGAATGCATGCACTGGCAATGAGGAGCTAGGACGTGATAATGCCAGACTGGGACCAGGATGGCCGTGGCAATGAGGGACTGAGAAGAGGATGTCCATGGTAATGATAATGAGGGACTTTGACAAGGATGTGCATGGAACGAGGGACCACGATGAGGCTAAAAGTGGTCATGAGGGACCAGGATGTGGATGCATTGGATAATTAGGGACCGATTGTCAATGGACACGGCAGTGATGGACCGGGACGAGGATGCATGCAGCAATTGTAATGAGGGTATGGTAGAACCATGAACATAGCAATGGTAATGTAGGACTGAGGTGAGGATGCATGATGTAATGAGGGACTAACTAGGGCCAGGATGCAGATGGTATTGAGGGACCAGGAAAAGGATGAGCATGATAATGGTAATGTGGGACTGGTACTACGATCGATACATGCAGTAACGGCATTGAGGGGCTCGGACACGGATGCACACAGTAATGGTAATGAGGGAAGGAGATGCAGACCTTAAAGAGGCCCTGTCACAAGGATGTGCGCAGCAGTGGTAGTGAGTGTTATGGCCACTCTAGATGTTTACAAAGGTCAAATGGAGGAGCCGCAGTGGACTATGAATGATACAAGGTACCATAGGTGGGTGTGGGTGTGTAAATAGCACACACATATCCCCACAAGATCCACGAAATCTCATGAGATTTGCAAGAAACAGGGCATGAGACTCCACCCAGTTACATCACGTGGCAGCTGTTCCCTAAGAGTGCCTGGACTGGACCCCTGTGCCTGCTGACTTCAGTGAACCATGGAAAGATGAAACCAGAAACCAGAAAACATGGCAAAGACAAGTAAAAAAATCCAGGTTTTAAGATGAAACTTACCTCACCTGCTGGGCCAACTCCAGATTCCGCTTTCCACTGCCTGACGATCCGTGATGAGAAGTCTTGCCAAGAACAAAGTAAATGACATCAGGGAAGAACAAAGCAAGTTCAAAAGCACTTGAGTAATCAAGCAGGTGGGTGCTTACCTAATTGCCTGCTTGGCACTGCCTACAGTCTTTTAACAGCTTCTTGTGAAGAACATAGAAAATACAATTAGGGCATTCTGTAGGATTTTAAAAACATCTACTTTCTAAATTTGAAGGAGGCCTGTGATGTAACAGGTAATTTTAAACTGTGATTTTAAGACTAAACAGCAACTGTACCTAGAGTGTAAACCACTGTATTACCCCAGAAGCAATTGAGGGAAGCTTGCTAGGCTTGGTCACAAAGAATGAAGTTGATTTGAGCCTTCACAAGCCTAATTCGGGTATTTGCACGTGCTCAAGGGAGAAAAGACAGGGAAATAGAGGGAAACAATGAGGTTCACTTTCTTACTCACTTTCTTACAGCTTCACCATCCTTTCCCCCACAGGGAAAGAGACCAAAAAGCCTGCACACTCAGAACATTCAGAACCTCCCAGGAAATTGCCTCTCAAACCTAGAAAATCACTTACCTACTGGGAAGATGCACTCTGGTATTTTCCAGGTTTAACCGGTGGGGAGTTCTATGGGCAGATGGATCCGGGCATCTAATCTCGAGCTCCCTGAAGCCTCCAGAAGCAGCCAGATCTGGTAGGCCTATAAGATGAGGGAATGGGATGAGGACGTAACACATGCCTTGCAAGAGGCTGAAACACAGCTGTGCTACAAGAAGCAGAAAGGAAGGTGCCTGCTTGAGAACGCACATCATTGTTAGGCCTAAAATGCACAGTGTATGTGACTACTTATTCATTGCAAAATCAGACAATAAGAAAATGATTCAAGCAAATTGTCACATGTTGCATCTAGATGCTGTAACAACCCAATTATTTCCTAATCCGCCTATGTTTGCGTACAGGAATCATAATTCCATTGGAAATTGGCTAGTAAAAGCAGAAACAGGACACATGGACACTAAAATGTGAGGGGGCCTAGCCTTGATTTTGCCTGTTTAGGAAGTTCATGGACAATTAATGGAGGGCATATAATTCCTGCATATTAAAGTCAGTATGAACGGGGAGCCTACCATGAACTTCCTGCTGATTTACAGTCCGCCCTCTCTATCCAAAAATGTTATTTTGGCTCTCTCTAACTATCTGCTACCCATTTTAAAGCCTAATGCTTGCTTTGTCCTTCTCAGAGATTTTAACTACTGGCTAGGTCATACGGATGACGCCCTAGAGGCTGAACTAGAACAGTCTATCTCAGACTCAGACATGGGAGTTGAACAAACCATTCATGCTCCTACTCACCTTATGGGTCATACTCTGAACCGGATATCAATTGTTAAAGTCACAATTCAAGATATCCAGCTCTCCCCATACCCCTGGTCTGATCATGCCTTTGTGCATTTTTCTATCTTGGTTGTGTTCCCCATTAAACATAAGAATAAGACCTCCTGCGTCACTTTGGTTCGGAACCTGAAACATCTTACTTTAGAAAAAATTGATGACACAATTAACTTTGCAGACTCGGCTTCACCTGCTGCAATGTCCCTCCATCTAACAGCCAAATTGCAACTTATTTCTAACACTCTTGCTCCGTTGAAGCCAAGAAAACACACAGAGGAAAAAAGAGAAAACTTTGGTTTGTCATTGAGCTTCAAAAATGAAACTCCTCTACACTTAATCTGTTCCATGGCTGCAAAGCTAACTCTAGTCCTATTTCCTTGGCAGCCTATAAAACGGCCGCTAGAACTTATAAACTGGCGATAGTGGATGCAAATCTTTTTTTCCACAACTCTAGAATTCAAAATGCTAACTTGGACGTGAAATAACTTTTTAAAATCCTGAGAGAACAAGAGATCACTCCTCAGCCACATGTGCACTCTCTAACTAAGGATGCTAACTAGTGTCAGCAAATTAAAAATGCAATGCAAAATATACTAATAGGCATCAGAGAGGACATATCACGAAAAAAAGATATTCTTTCACCAATTCCTGGCAATAGTGGGTCTAAACCCTTTGTCAGAAGTCCATCGATTACTGTATTTAACTTCATCCAGATTTCGGTTGAAGAATTGAAGAAGGTACTTGATCAACTAAAGGCCACCAGATGTAAGGGGACCCATGCTCGTCCTTAATTATCAAGTCATGCCACCTGCTCTCTTGGAGGCCATATGTACATTTGTGAACTCCTCCTTGATCGAGGGTCTAGTTCCAGATAACCTAAAGCAAGCTTGGGTAACCCCCATCTTGAAAAAAATCCAGTCTGGCAATGGACAACCCACTTAATTATAGGCCTATAACAAACACGTATTTTCTGTTGAAAATGGTAGACCGGGTAGCCTATAGCCAGATCTCACAGCACATGAACCAGTCTCATATCTTGAACCGTTACCAGTCTGGATTTAGACAAGGGTTCGGGACCAAGACCTCTCTGCTGTCACTGACGTAGATGTGAAAACAAAGAAATTGATATGAGGCCGGGAAGCCCAAAGGAAACACACCAACACAGGTTACAAAGAACATACAAAGTGCTTTATTCAAAAGCTACAACAATTACCAAAAAGTCAATTGACAAACGGATAGCTATTCGGCTCTCAGAGTAACAGAACGAACTTTCAACCATAGTTCACTGTGTTAGTGTGAGAGACCATACATTGGGATACTCATGCTTTTATACTTTTTTATCCAGCTCTGGCCAACCCCCTCGCGGGTTAACCATTCCTAGGACCAGGCCTAGGGTTCGTTGCCAGGTCAATCCCATAATGTATGCATTTCGATCAGTTTCGCTGATACAGTTGTTCATTTACACATAGGTCAGGGATAGGACACGGTCTCAGTTCGCGACCCCAACAGGTGGCCTGCAGGCATATTATTTATTCATGTATGCGGAGGTCACAACGGCCAGAATCCCACTCGAAATGTCATTCGGCCTCCATTTTGGTGTTCAGGGTGACTTCCACATTGCAAGAGAACCTAAAATGGCGGCTAAATCCAAGATGGCGATTTACACAGTACATTAAGGTCAAGACCTTGCTGCGGAATCTATTTACACAATGTTTTTAGACAACTTGGCGTAGGCCAACACACATTCAAACAATGCGATAGGAGGTATAATATTATTTCGATTCCGACAGACCCTCCTTTTGGCCTATGCCAAGTGCTAAACATCATTCCTAATACTTTTGAAAATAACTCCATGTGTTATCATCCATAGATTCCGCATCATTGTCTGTAATGTCTATAGCCATAAGGTCGTTCATAAAAACCTCTTGTAACATGAATTCTTTAGATGCTGTAACTGGGGCATATATTTTATGCCCTATTGCGCTCACTGCTTGGGCACAACATCCCCCTAACATTCCACATATACTTGGGAGGCATTGAAAACAGCAACAAAGGAATAACATGATCCCCAAAATAACAAGAATAACGGAAAGCACCTTCCAACCCCAAGATCGTAAAGAATCCCAGAACCAAGTACTAAGGTTCCAGTCTCCTACAGGGATATGTACTTCAGAACTGAGAGTATGCAAGTTCTGTATTGCTTTAAAAATTGTTGGCGAGGAGTCTGGTACGAAAACACAGCAAGCGGACCCCACTAATTTGCATACTCCACCTCGTTCTGCCAAAATGACATCTAATGCCATCTGATTTTGAAGTGCTACCAATCTGATTGCCTTTTGCTCTAAGGTCATATTGTAGAGTATGTCTGTGGTCCGGTTGATCGTTCTCTCCAGTACCCTTGCTAATCCCCTAATGTTCTCTGAGTTTGTTATTTGTCCCCAAAAGGGCACAACTGATTTCGCTATGTCTCCTAATACTTGCCCAGGGGTATCTCCGTTCCCGTCTCGCCGCGGGCGAGCTTTAGAAATCTCTAATGTACTTGCTACAAATACCCCGGGTAACAATATTCCTAAATAACAGGTTCCCTGCCAATCCTTGGGTAACCAGGGAAATGCTAAACGACCATAAACAAAATAAACAGGCCCCACCTACGTACAGAGGCCTGTTTTCCCCAGTCAAATTTACAATGTTTTTACAACCTTCGAAATCTCCCATTGGCCTAGTGCCATTTCTCTGTACACAGAAGGGAACCGAGTCAGGACTATGATTTATAGAATAAGAAGGAGGTACAGCGTCCTTATTCCATATCAGAGCCATTTTAAAGGAAATCAGAGTTTGAAAAGGAAGAGATAGTTTGTCAGACGGCCTAATAGAAGCGATATTAGGTTTACTTCTATTTGCGAAAAGCGAGCATCCCAGGGGAGTCAATTCACGTTTCTCGAAATCATTCAAATTAGTTCCATCAAAGTTCCCTGAGATGCTATCATTCCATCGGCCAAAGAATAGTGCTCTAAGAGAGGCATAGCAAGCAGTCGCTAAAGGTAGAGGATGTATTTACCATCCCAGCCCCTTGTTCCCATGTTGCGGTAAATGAGTACAAATCCAACAATTACTCTTATTAAAAATGGCATGAGTAGCATTCATTACTATCATCAGAGTGTTATTATGATACTTTTGTCTATGTTGGGAGTCTCTAGGGGACAGAGTGTGAAGGTGTACAGAGGGAGTCAAAACAGTTGGTACAATCTCGGTCGGTAGTAAAGGTTTCAGAGGATAGATTTCTTCAAAATACCAAAGTCCTACAGCAGTAGTTGCAAAAATAACAATTATCATTATCAACACACAGCAGTACGTTTTCGGGGCCCAGGCACATTGTTCATTGTCCAATTTGGTCACCCCCTTATTCACAAGTCCAATGCGGGGGGCAGCAGCGGAGGTGGCAGGCATCGTAGTTCCTCAATCGACGACCCCAATGTTCGTTGCTGGCGACGCTACGGTCGCGCGATTTCTTAGTCCTTCCCAACCCTAGCCAGCAGAATCCCTTTTGTTCACCAAAACTTTCTCCTAACAAGAGGATTTCCAATCACTTCCTTTTTCCGAATTCACGCAAAACTCATGCCGTAGTTCTATTTCCTTCGTCGAAGGTTGTACCTGGTGGTACCCAAAATTGTCTGGTCCGGAAGTAAAGTGTCGTCACTTCCTGAGGGAAGCGACGTGTCGGAGGCGACGGAAGTCGCAGAGCTTGAAACAGTGTTTTCCGGAAGTGATTTTTCAAGAGAGTGCGGAGACGAAATGGACTGTTCCCCAAGCTCCTCAGGCTCAGAGAACTTCTCCGACGCACTCACAACGCTGTTTGCTACTCCAAGATCAGAGACTGTAGCGTCAGCGAGGGGTTCTGCTTCTTCTGTAACGTGTGGCGTCGGGTGAGGAAGTTTCTTGACGTGCGTCGCGTGAATCCAGTTCTTCTTTCCAGCCACCTGCACTGCTGTCCTGGTGACCAATAACACCTGGTGGGGTCCCCACCAGCGAGGCGTGAGACAGGAAGACCTCTCGTAGGCCTTCACTAGGACCCAACTTCCAGGCTGTATATCGTGTCCTGGGCCCATGAACCGTACAGGTAAAGCAGAGTGCACCTGGTGATAAATGAAATATAGGTTTTTAGTTAACTGGTTACAGTAGTCTACAAGCAATACATTTTCCACCTCTCTCAGGGCTTTAGGTTTTGGGAGACACCACATGTTAGCAGGTCTCCCCATCACTACTTCAAATGGAGAAAGCCCAGTTTTAGTCTGAGGTGTGGTACGCATAGCTAATAACACAATAGGTAAGGCATCTGGCCATTTTAGTTTGGTATCAGCACATGTTTTTGCAAGTTTATTCTTTAAAATACCGTTGTGTCTTTCCATCAACCCAGCGCTTTGAGGATGTCTAGCTGAGTGAAATTGTTTCGCAATACATAGGGCTGTACATATCTGCAAAATTACTGCTGCAATAAAGTGAGGGCCATTATCCAACCAGATTATCCTCGGGAGCCCAAATCGAGGAAAGAATTCTTTTACCATGATCTTTGCAGTGGTCATGGCGGTAGCATCTTTGATGGGGAAAGCCTCGACCCATTTGCTGAAGGCACAAATAATTACAAGAACATATTTTAGATTATTACATCTTCCATCTCAATAAAATCAAAGTGAATGACCTCGAAGGGAACAGAAGGGGGCCCAAAGCTTCCCCTTGGAGTCACTGTCCCCTTACCCACATTGTGCTGTAAGCATATCATACAGTTCTGGACATGCCTCTTTGCAGTCTCCAGAATCTTGTCATTTACCAAAACTTGTTCTAGCATTTTCGTGATCTGCTGGGCACACACATGCGTAGGACCGTGTGCCATCGTAACCATTGCCAATACATATGAATCAGGGAGCAACCATTTCCCTTCGGATGTATCCACCCAACACCCTTCATCATCCAGTTTCTCCATTCCTTCAGCCCACCTTTTAGATTCCTCTATCGTGGCATCAGTTTGAATTTCTCGCACAGACCCAATACCTTCATCCATTATGCAAGCATCTCTCATTTCCCTCGAGGCATACATGTCTGTGCTAAGGTCTGTGGCCGTTTGTCTGGCTATCAAATCCGCAAAAGCGTTCCCTTTGCCCACATCATCTATGACCTTCCGATGTGCTGCACATTTCATGATCGCTAACTGTTTAGGGAGTGAGAGCGCCGAGAGTAATTGCACTATCAAGGGGCCATGCTGGATCTTGGTCCCATGTGAGGTCAGGAACCCTCTTTCCGACCAGAGCCTTCCAAAGTTGTGAGCCACCCCAAATGCGTACTGACTAACAGTATATATATTTACTCTACGCCCTTGGGAAAGTTCACAAGCTCGGGTCAACGCTATAATCTCTGCGGCCTGCATGGAGTTATGTGAAATTCTCTTAGTTTCGACAACTTTGCTCAATGTAGTAACTGCATAAACAGCTGTAGATGTACCATCCGAAAGTTTGAAGCAGGCGCCATCACAAAACAGCTCCCCTTCTGCATTATCCAAAGGAGTATCTGTGAGATCTATCCTGCCCTTCGTTTCTTGTTCAGTGGTATACAGGCAGTCATGTAATTCCTCGTCACCGCAAACAGTGTTTTGCGGGAAAGGTAAGAGTTCAGCCGGATTAAAAACACAACACCTCTTAATTTGGATATGAGGGGCAAACAGAATTAGTTCATACCTTGTTAACCGCGCAGAGGTGAGGTGTTGCGTTTGGGTTTTGTTCAATAGAATATCAACAGAGTGAGGTACCATCAAAATCAAATCATGGCCTAGGACCATTCCCTCACTCTGTGTTACCGACGCGGCAGCAGCAGCGACAGCGCGCAAACATCTTGGCAAAGCGCATGCGACAGGATCAAGGGCGGAGGAGTAGTAGCCGCACGGCCTATTCTTCCATCGGTGTTCCTGTGTTAACACAGCCAAAGCACATCCATCACATTCATGCACAAACAACACAAAGGCCTTGTCATAATTTGGAGTACCCAGAACCGGTGCAGAACATAGCGCGGTTTTGAGAAGCTCAAATGATCGTTGATGTTCCGATTCCCATGGCAGTGGCAGAGAAATGCCCTTCTTCGTCAGAGCCAACATCGGTTTTATCACTAGTGAGAAGTTCGGGATGCACAACCTACAGTAAGAAGCAATACCTATCAGGCTCTGACTTCCTTCTGTGTATTTGGAACAGACATGCCAGAAATGTGTTTTATTCTTTCAGGTGTCAATCTTCTCCCCTCCTTTGACAGGAGGTAGCCTAAATAGGCAACCTCCTGACAACAATATTGAAATTTTTTAAGCAAAGCTTTGTGACCATTTTTAGCTAGATGAACAAGCAACAGTACAGCGCCTTCTTTAGAGGCACTCTCAGAGTCTGCAGCCAAAAGCAAATCATCAACATATTGAAGCAGCGTGTAAGTAGGTGGCAATTCAAGGGTGTCGAGCTGCTCTTTCAAAGCTCTACTATAAATGCTGGGACTTTCAGTATACCCTTGAGGTGCCCTTGTAAATGTAAATGAGCGTCCCCCCAAGGTGAACGCAAACAGATATCTGCTTTCTTTATGTATAAGAATACTAAAGAAAGCATTTTTTAGATCCACAACGCTGAAGTGCGTAGCCGTAGCAGGGATCATTGTCAATATCGTCGTCACATCGGGCACAATAGGAAATTGTGGGGCGACCACTCTGTTAATAGCACGAAGATCAATTATGAACCGGTATGGAATTGCATTGTCGCCTTTCTTATATACGGGCAAGATCGGACTGTTACACAAACTACCTGTAATCTCCTCGATCACCCCACGATGCACAAAATCGGAGACAATACATTTCAAAGCACGTTCACCCTCGACTGATATTTTATACTGCGGAATGCGTGGCAGTTTCACTCCATGTTTCAGAACTATTTTAACGGGCTCAATCTGTAACACTCCGACATCATTGTCGTCCACCGCCCACAAACATTCCGGGACAATGCTAAACTCGGGAGGTAAAGGTCGAATCAAGAACTGAGAATTAGAAAGTTGCTGTGGTGAAACCGTCAGCCGTACTCCATCCGAAGAACAATGAATTACTGCGTTCAATTTCTTTAACAAATTCAACCCCAGCAAATTCTCTCCACAGTTCGAAGTGAGAAGAAAAGGACAATGGTCCCTAAACGGATACCGGTGCAGAAACCGGACAGACAGTTGGTATACCAGAAAACCCTACGGAAACATTTGTTTGCCCTGACAGTGGGATGTTTGGAACCCGAGAATGATCAATGGAGCACTTCTGTGCTCCAGTGTCAATCAAAAACTGGTGTTTCCTATTCCCTACTAATAATTCAACGTAGGGGCCTTTCTGATTAACGGGAATAGGTGAAGGTTCCAAACCCTGCTTCGGGCAATCCTAATGAAATAAAGTATTATCGAAAGGAAGCTCTTCAGAAAGGTAGGCAGCAGAAGGGTGATCAACTATGTTCCTCGAGTCCATACTCGAGGTCTGATTTTCCCGTGAAAAAGGTTGCGAGGATCTTGTAAAAGCTGACCTCTATCAGGGCCCCCTGCTCCAGGGCGCCCCTAGGTTGTCTACCCATACCCCCAAGCGCACTGTTCGATCTCTGGCGAAAGACAGGGCACTGTGCTCGCCAATGACCTTCCTGGCGGCAATAAGCACATTGATTAATATTCACAGGACCCAAAGGAGCATTTCCTTTTGGGACATACTGACCTCTAGTCTGTGTCGTGCCTCCTCTGGGGTTTCTAACAATTTGCTGTAATAATACTTTGGTTTTCAAATCTCCCTTTCTCTTTTCAATTTTTCGCTTCTCATTATTAACACGGTTCTCATAATACTGAGCCATGTGCAAAACCTCAGATTGAGATTTTGCCTGCCAAGCGCTCTCAGAGGACATAATCTGTGACTGGATGTCAGGTAACAATCCACGTACAAATTTGTCCACGAACAACCTTTTCCCCGACTCTGTACCTAAATCCTGTCCACTGAAGTCAGAAAATACCTGCTCGAATCTATTAAAAAAATCGGTGGCACCTTCAGTTTTCCCTTGGACACAGGCCGTAAGCTTGTCCCAAATAATCCTTTTCTCTGGAATTATAGTTTTTAGTTTAGCGACAATTCTATCAGGTAAAGTAAGTATTACATGTGGTGGTTTCTCACCAGCTGGTCTTTCCCCATCAATTCTAATCATATTAGCCCACGTATCTCCCAATCCCGGCACATCGTCTATAGTCCGAACCTGTTTCTATACATCTACGGGTAGGAGTACAGGGAATAACAAGTCAATGTCACTCAAGGTGAACACAGAGGACTGTAAAACGGACTCTATTTCTTTGTAAAACCCCGTCAGGTTTTTCGTAATATCGGGAACTGATTGTCTAATTGTGTTCACTTCCTGTCGTGAAAACGGGATGTGAACAAATTGCGATACATAATGTGCAGGGATATCCACAGAGGGGGCACCAGTCCCAGCGTTGGTGGGGATCTCAACTTTTGGGACAAAGGTCGGAGGAACCTCTCTCATAGGCAACTGAGATATAGGTACCTCCGGCCGCTTACTAAGCAACAGGGCCAGGTCGAGCGCTAAGGCAGCTGTAGAAGTATCGGGCGAGAAAGCCCTTTACAAATCCCCAATAATTCTATGGGGCAACTAACCCTCTTCCTTACACATTCCTCTTGCAGGTGCTGTACCATCACCTGAATTACCTTTCTTTGCATTTCTACTGTATACTGACTATTCGTGTCATATAGTTCATCT
The DNA here is from genome assembly GCF_040938575.1 of Ambystoma mexicanum. Lineage (NCBI taxonomy): Eukaryota > Metazoa > Chordata > Amphibia > Caudata > Ambystomatidae > Ambystoma > Ambystoma mexicanum. The sequence goes on along the minus strand of NC_090924.1, from coordinate 669,150,655 downwards.
GGCGGTATCGATGAATCCGAGATCCATCGAACCGCATCTTTAGTACAAATTCGTACTTCCTCAGGTGTCAATCTACGGCACGGAAGGAACCGTGTCTGTACATACATTTTATCGTCTTCGTCGTCCTCATCTCGCGAATTTTCAAAGTCTTTCCTAAACTCAAACAATTTTTCAACATGCCCATATACTTTCTGCTCTGTGTCCCTCGAAAGTGCCAAAGCATTCAGATCTCTCACCCCTTGTGGAAGATCTGAATTTTGTAATCTACCCCACATCACACACAAATGAGTCCCCAAACCTTCAATAAAAACATTTTTCTCGGGAAAACTATTCAAATTAGATAATGTGGAAAAAACATTAACTTGATCACCTTTCTCCATGCAATGCTTAGCCCATGCAAACAATTCCTGTTTCTTATCTGAAGAAACAGTACTATGAGTCACAATCTTTGATCCTGCACCTGGATCGACTTCAGTCAATACGGGGCCACTCGGGAGCGGAGGTATAGGTAAATTTAATAAAGGTGCAACTATCGGTGCAGAGGGAAGGGGCGGTGCGATAGGCGGAGGAACAACAACCAAAGGACTAGGAACAATAGGTTGTACAGGGGGAACAGGAATAACAGCAGGAGCAACAACAGAAATGGGCAGAGCGCCCAAAATAGGAGCGTACGGAGGTGGCGCTGAGGCATCAGGCCTGCGTTCATTTAATAACTTCTCGATAAATTCCTCAGAAACATGGAAATCTTTAGAGGGGTACATTTTCTGGATCCCGAGTGAAAAAGCTCTATCCATATTTTTAACTGATTCTAAACGCTTTTCTTTATCATATAATAATGCTTTCTCGGCGTTTGTTTTATGACGACGTGCATGTTTATCCCTACTTTTAAGCTGCTGTAATGCTTCTTTCTTCCAATTCTGTAACACATCAAAGGTTGCTGGTCTGGCCTTTTTCTTTAACAAGATCGATTCTAAGTATTCAATACGGGGGATCTCAAAACTACCGTTGATTGGCCAATGAAATTCGGAGGCATGTCTGGTCTGTCTGTGCCAAATATCATTAAATACTATACTTCCAATGCCATACTTACAGTACATAGTACACGCCAGCGACCCCTCCTGTGGTGCCGGGCGGCTAAATTCCAAGGATTGTCGATCGCTGCGGAACAGAGCCCTAAAGCAGCTAGACAATTTCCCAGGCATTTCACAAAACATTGGTGTTACCTGGTCAATAATTGTGTCTGCAGATACAATACGCCAAATTCAAATTGTCAGGGTTAAATTAAGAGCCGGGTCACGACTGCACCTGACCAAACCTAAGGAGGACCGTACGGTTTATCAAAGGACTTACCTAACGAATTTTACCTTGTGTTTGGTGGTTTCGGCAAATCTGCCCGCCTCAAAAATTGGACCCTCGTGAAGATGCCGTGTCAGACCACACGACTATCGTCCAAGGATCGGATCGTGCAGCGCTGCCGAGGTATCGCGTCTCGATCGGCCGGGCCCGCAGAATCACACCGTCCGATCCCGGTTCGATAGTCTGCGTCAACCTTCAATGATCCGGCATCAATCTTGAGGGTCCCTGTTCGGGCGCTAACTGTGAAAACAAAGAAATTGATATGAGGCCGGGAAGCCCAAAGGAAACACACCAACACAGGTTACAAAGAACATAAAAAGTGCTTTATTCAAAAGCTACAACAATTACCAAAAAGTCAATTGACAAACGGATAGCTATTCGGCTCTCAGAGTAACAGAACAAACTTTCAACGATAGTTCACTGCGTTAGTGTGAGAGACCGTACATTGGGATACTCATGCTTTTATACTTTTTTATCCAGCTCTGGCCAACCCCCTCACGGGTTAACCATTCCTAGGACCAGGCCTAGGGTTCGTTGCCAGGTCAATCCCATAATGTATGCATTTTGATCAGTTTCGCTGATACAGTTGTTCATTTACACATAGGTCAGGGATAGGGCAAGGTCTCAGTTCGCGACCCCAAAAAGTGGCCTGCAGCCATATTATTTATTCATGTATGCGGAGGTCGAAACGGCCAGAATCCCACTCGAAATGTCATTCGGCCTCCATTTTGGTGTTCAGGGTGACTTCCACATTGCAAGAGAACCTAAAATGGCGGCTAAATCCAAGATTTACACAGTACATTAAGGTCAAGACCTTGCCGCGGAATCTATTTACACAATGTTTTTAGACAACTTGGCGTAGGCCAACACACATTCAAACAATGCGATAGGAGGTATAATATTATTTTGATTCCGACATAGAGACTGCTGGGACGCATTGAAAAAGGGCTTACCTCTCTTTTGATCTGGTTGACCATTCTATTTTGGTAGCTTGAATGTCTGAGGTGGCTAATTTCTCTCCTTCTGCAGTGCAATGGATTAACTCTTTCCTGGTTAACAGGCAAAGCAGGGTTTGTCTTGAGGAGGCAGAGGCCGCTCCCATTTCTGTGCATTTTGGGGTGCCGCAAGGGACAAGCCCTTACCCTTCTATTTATAAAAATGTATGCCCCACTTCTTTGCGTTTCTGGAACAGGAAGGGGTCAGGTTCTCTAATTACGCTGACGGCCCCCAGTGCGTCGTCCCTCTCACAGGCATCCACTCTTAAGATGAATTTGAACTTAATAGAGTCTTCACCAAGCTACAGAACTGAATGATGGGCAATAATCATGCTTTAAACAGAGGGAAAACCGAGCTGATGATTTTGGGTACTTCTGCAACATTGGTCAAGTTGGACCCTACGAACAAGTGTTTCCTACTGGGGCAGGTGAAAATTGTCCAGCAAACGGAAGTGAACATCCTGGGCATGGTCCTGGACCAGTTTATGAATTTGAAGGCTCATCTGGATAGTACGGTCTTCGCAGCCGTCTATTACATAAAATTACTGGCACACCTTAGACCTTTTATATCCCAGGCTAATGCAGAATCAATCCTGATCATCACTTTTAAATGCAGACTGGGGCTCATGCCCTCTTACTTGCAAGACCTTATCACGGAGAAGGTTAACGGCAGGAACATTAGATCTAGCAATCAGAACTACGCGTTTCTCCCCAGATGTAGAACGAAGAAGGTAGAGAACTGAGCCTCCTTTGCTGCTGCTCCCAAATCATGGAATTTGCTGCTACCTGCCTTGTGAGGTCAGACCTCCCTAGCGGTCTTCACGAAAGAACTGAAGTTGTGTTTTTTTTCGTGAATAGTACCTCAATTAAAGCATTGAGTTAGCTCAGCCGTCAGCTCCATAATCTTTTTTAATAGCTGTTGTCTCTGTTTGCGCCCTAATGCTTAAAGGTCCATGGCTATGCATTACAAATCATTTAAAGTAAAGTAAAGTAAAGTAAAACTGTGCAGTCAACGTGCCACCCATACACTGGGAAGTTTATCATGTTACGCGATCATGCTGCTGATGATTCAGTGAATGTCATATATGGTTTGAAATGTCCCTGTGGTTTGTGTTATGTGGGGATGACTACACACAAGGTGAAGTTTAGATGAACAGAGCACAAGTCAAACATTAGACTAGGCAACAGTGAATCCCCTGTGGCCGTGCATTTCATTTGAACAACTGCATTCTGTTTTACAGATGCAATTTATTTATTTTTGAAACTTGGAAAATTCATCAAGAGTAGGGAACATTCCAAGCTTATTAACACAGCATAAATTATTTTGGATTCATAAAATGTGCTCTCTGTCTCCAAAAAGAAGGAATCTTGACAGGGACGTAATTTCTGCCAAGGGTAGCAGAAGTAATATCACACTCCACTTGACCTCTGATGACATCACAGGAAGTGATGTAATTTGACCCAACCCCGAAGTGACATCATGGGAGAGATGGAACACAACCTTTCATTCCTTGACAAAACAGGAAGAGGCATCACATAGCACTGTTCCCAAGTACACTACAAACAAATATGGTGAAGATATCACTATAGTCATATAGATTTCATACAAGAATGGATCACAGTATGTATTCTTAATATCAGTCTGTATAGGCCGATATTACCAAATGACTGTGAATGCAAGCAGACGTCCAAGGACAAATGATAATGATGTGTTGTTATAAAATACTTACGGTTACGCGCTTTTTATAGAACCACGTTCTGGCCATTCAGAGCCATGGTAATATCATGGCTACTAGCCTAAACATCTAGACTCTCACCGACACGACCGGCCAGCCACCTCTCTTTACCTGCAGTAATGCTTACTCTATCTACAGCCTACTCAGGACCAACCTGTAACCCGGTCCTCAATCGCCACTGTAACTACTTTGTGCCTATTCTCTGTACATTCTATTCTCTGTATATTCTACTCTTGTATGTAAACATTCAGAGCCTTAACTAATGTATGCTCAGTCTGTTGTATTATGATGCCTGTGTAACGATATGTAACTCTGCTGTGTACATGATTATGCGCCCAGCTACCCGAGGGTTTGGACCGCTTTATAAATAAACTAAACTAAACTAAACTAAATTATTCATACAATATCACCCAACCTATGTTGGTACTCATTTATCAACCTCAGAAGGATGAAAGGCTGAATTCAGGTGATTAAGAACAGACTACTTCAGTGACTCACCCCCTGAAGTGTGCCTGAAATGAACCTTTAATGAGTCTAGCAATTATTGTAAAGAATTCCAGAAAGACAAATTATTTATTATTCGTATTCTTTCTTATTTAGGGTCACTGCTCAAAGTATTGCACTTGCGCAACCCCCTGTTTTTTTTTTAAAAGAGAACTGAACAAGAAAGCCATTCACTCCAGCAACAAAGAGCCACATGATGCTGGCCACAGCCTAGGAGCTTACATAAAAAAAAGTTGTGTGTAAAACATTTTTAGGGGTAGCAAGGGAGACCACAGGGGTAGCAAGGCAGATCTCCTGGTGACTCCCAAATGATGTCCCTGAATCTTGAATGGGGCCTTGGCTGCTATTTGTGAAAGATCGATCTTACTTCAATCCAACTGTTTTTCTTTATTCAGTCATGAAGCGTGTTTTAGATTATGGTTTGAGCATAATACTATATTCATTTTACTGGCACTAACATTGCAACATGAGGTTCATTCAACTTGGATTGGCTGTATTATGATTTAACTGTATTTTTATTAAATATTTACTATTATTCATTGTCACACCACTAGGTAACATTATTATCTGATCTATTTATATAGATCATCATATTAGTTAGGAAGATGTTCGTTTTGGACATTAAAGTTCACGTGACTAGTATAACTTAAAGAATACGGTCTGCTGCTTTTCCCTCCAACATGGCGCCAAAGATTAGAAGTAAATAGCACATTTTAAAGAGTGGTATTGTTGGATGACTGGAGGTGTGAAAGAGGAAGTCAGGAGCTGTATACATTTAGACTTAGCATTCTGAATTTGTTTGGCAGTTGTTGGAAGCTATGTTCACGTCATATTGCTTCAGATGCAGAGATATTGTACATTATTTTGGTATTCAATATCCATCCTTGTATCGGTTATAATACAGTGGAACCAGTTTGTTACCACCATTTTGTATTACCAGTTTACTTTGGTTTGAAACTTTCTTTGTTGTTGACATAATCTTTGGAATTGGAGTGTTGGCGAGGAGATGAACTAATGTGTTTCTGGTATGACAAAGTTTCTGATGTTAGAGTTATGAGGAATTATTTGTTTATTTTATGGACTACTATTATTTACCATTTTGGTGAATCAGAACATTAGGAATTACTTATTATGTGCCCTATTACGAGTTTGGCGATATTCTGATGGTAAATCTGATGAAATAACGCCAAGCTCTTTTATTGTTAGCGCCACTTGGTCCTGTGGAGTTACCACTGGATTACAAGTGGTAATTCGCCATTTTTGGAGTCCATAGGGCTGCATGCAGATTTGTGGTGGATTTACCGCAGTCAGAATTACCGCACTGTTAATCGGCCGATTTTCAGAAGTGGATTTTCACCCACAAATAGGCAGATTTACCAGACGGTAATACCACTGGCGGTAAATCCACCAAACCTTCTAATTTGGTGGTGCAGGAAAAGTGGTGTTAATGGAATTACCCCCACTTTTTTCCCACACTGCCAACCTTGTAATGAGACCCTTTGTTCGTTTTGTATGCTAGACTTACTTTTTGAGATGACTGTTATGAACTTGGAATTAAGGTGGGGAATATGTTTTTGGGATTACTTGACTCATTGTGCGATTACATTTGACATTTGTAGGAGATATATATATGTATATATATATATATTACATGGCCACGGTAGTGGCCATGTAGTTATGGTTAAGTTGCTGTTTCCATAGGAAGAGCACATTTTGGGCGGCTTATAACTTCGTTCTCCCTGGACGGATCCTCACCAAACTTTGTAAAAAAAGTAGTTGGGTCACTCTGAATGTTTTTGCAAAGTTTGGTGAGGATTCGTCCAGGAGGGGAAAAGTTATAGGGGGTCCCAAAACTTTTTTTTTTCCCATAGACTGACTGGGAAAAAACTTTGCGCACGGCTAAAACCCCAATCGCTGGACGGATTTACACCAAATTTGCAGCAGGAGCGGCAGCCTGGTCCCAAAAGCGTGCTTTTGTAAATTTGGTGTAAATCCGTCCAGTAGTTTTTTTAAAAATGACCAAAATGTAAGGCAAAAAAATTAGTGATATCTGCGTTCGCTTCGCGGACGGACTTCCCTGTTCGCTCCGCGGACAGCACCCCGATTGGCCCATGGCCTTGCGTCATATCTGCGCACATGCGACGTGTTCGCTGATTGGACGGCGAGGGGCGTGGAGCGTGTCAGATTTTCTGTGGCGCCCGCCATCTTGTATTCGCAGTCGACCGCGTACAGCGCAGTGAAACGTGGATAAAAAATTGTATTTAGTGCCGTGTGTTGGTGTGTAAGAGTGTTTGGGGAGGGTGGGGGAGTACGAGATAGGTTAAATGTTTTGTTTTTTTATGTGCTAGACCTTTTTGTTGCGTTCGATTTGTCCGCGGAGAACACGGCTGTTCTGACATTTTGTAAATAAACTAAATGGTGGGGTGTTTAGAGGACGGAGTATGTGTCATTTTTGTTCGCAAGGAAGATAAAAATGAGCTATGAACCATCGCAGTGTACTTAATTGTTCGTAAATACACAAACTGGGGGTGTCCTCAGGACGCTGTCCGTATTGTAATCTGTCTAGTTGAATGTGTTCTAAGAACACTCGCAGTGTCCCGAAATGGTTGCAATTACACAAAATGGGGGTGTTCTGGGAACGTTGTTTGTATTGTTCGTTGTCAGGGTGAAAGTGTTTTAAGAGCACTCCTTTTGTCCACTAATAGTACAATTTCCTAGGGGCGTCAACCGACTTTTTGTCCACTAAAGAAACGATAAATCTGGCTGGTGTGCGCCGACATTATGTGATAATCCTATGACTGGCGCTATTGACCTGGCTGACTTGCTTTTGCGACACTAAATCATATCTCCCGCCCCTAAGCCTGATATTATCAAAGCATTCATATTCCCCGCCTCTCTCCGTGATGTTACACGGTGCGTAATGAAACGCGCCCAGTCGTCTCCAGTACTACGTGACTTTACACAGAACCCGGAAGACAACACACATTATGTCACAACACAGCGCGCCACAATTCGGAATATGAAACTGTGATTTAAAAGCAAAGAGCAAGATTGTAAATGTTGTAAAGTACATTTATTTTACATCAAATGTTTAGAGAATATTCAGCAATTTGCATTTGTCTTTGTTGTCGATCCGCAAAAGTTCATGTTGAGACACGCGATGTTCCTTTGTGGTACAGGGAGTGTTAGATCAGCTTACAACTCAGTGCGCCACAATTCGGAATATGAAACTGTGGTTAAAAAGTAAACAGCAGGATTGTACATTTGGTAAAGAACATTTATTTCACATGAAATGTTTAGTGAATATTCAGCGATTTGATATTGTCTCTGCTGTCGATCAGCAAAAGTTTATTTGGAGCCACGCCTTGTTCCTTTGCGGTAGATAGGGTGTTGGTTTATGATAAAAGCAGTAAATGGTCGCTCTTATAATCGGAAGGTTGCTCCAACAACAAGCCATTAGACCACCCTATTGGTTGATATGTTGTTTGTAGCCGCTAGTACTGCGTAAGGGCATATTGGTCCTTGGCGATTGTCCCATAAAATGGTGAGGGTAATGAAGTTGCATATTTGGACCTGCACCTGGCAGTTGAAGACCCCATCCGCTGGAGTCTGTAAATCGTGACATAGGCAAAATGGGGCTACGTACCTGTTTTAAAAAACATAAATTAGTCTCACCAGCCGATCTTCATTAAAAATCATCATTTTATTTATTAGGGGGTGAAAATATTTGCTATCGAAGATAGTACAACAGAGTATGTTAATAATAAAATAATAATATTTTCCCATTCATATAGCGCTAAGAACCGTGAGGTATGTAAGCGGTGCTTATTATTAACCACGGTGTGTGGTGCTCATTTATCGACCACGGAAGGATGAAAGGCTGATTTTGGCCTTGCCGGGATTCAAACTTGCATTAGCAAGCTGTGCACGGATGTCAAAGCAAGCGCTGTACTCGCTGTGCCACTTGACAGGCTACAGTGAAGTGGCACAGCGAGTAGAGCGCTTGACCGCCTATAGACCGGTTAAATTATTTCTATTAACCCACCCTGTGTCGTCTGCCTTTTTCAGAGCCCTCTAAACGCCAGGGGATCATCTCGGCGGTGATAGTGCGCGGTAGAAAACATTATGCCACTTTCAACGAACAAGTTCAACTTGAGCGGTCTTTAATGCTACGCTACTGTAATTATATTTGGTATAAAGTAATCTAAAGGGTTACTTACAGTACAATTGCAATTTCCATTGTCTACGAGTGGTGCAGTCCCAAAATACGGCTCCGCGTGTGCCAATGATCTTTCGCATAGTGATATAATATATAAAAGTGGTTTTGTTTCAGAAATTTCATCTTTATCTTCTCTTACGTTTTAGCAACACTCCTTCAAGAGAAGTCTTTCATCACAATCTCTGTCTGTCAAGGTCAAAACACATTACAACCTTATAGTCCGCTTCGTGAGCCTCTCCGGGGCCCAAGAAAAAAATGGAAGCAGCCGACCTTCACTGTGAACGAGCATAAATTCTTACTTTGCAACATTCTGTGTAAAGCCATCTGTAGAAGTTGTGGAAGCAGCTGACCTTCACTGTGAACGAGCATAAATTCTTACTTTGCAACATTCTGTGTAAAGCCATCTGTAGAAGTTGGTTTTTGCACGCCATGTTTGTATATTGTTTGCGTGATATTAAAAAAACTTTGTTAAAGGGACGTTATGGTTAATTTGCGCTACTAAAAACCTATGAAATTCAGTGAAAAAATTTTGTTAAAGGGACGTTATGGCTCAAAGTAAAACCGAAAAACCCCTGAAATTCGCCAGTTATGGTAACATAAGCAACCATAACTCGCGCCACCGTGCACTGCTAACACTAACACCCAGGACATCAAAGATGACATCACAAATGTCATTGATGACATCACATGGCTGGCTCTCCCTTTTTATCCTTTACTGACATATCAAAGCCACATAGTTTTCTTCAGTAACAGTCAGGAAGTAAAAATTGAAAAGGTACTATATTTGTAGACTTAGGGTCCAGTCACATCATATGAAACATATACATAGCGGAAGATACAGGCTTGAAAGAGAGAAATCCTTTCTGTGCATGAAGATAATCATTATGGTTATCAGCACTTTCTCATAGTTTTATTTTTATTACTCTACCTTCCCTCTATATGCTCATATTTGTATACATTATACTCACTCTCCATAGAGAGAATGGGAAAAAAATTTTGCTTGCTTCTACAGCCCAAACCGCTGGACGGATTTCCACCAAATCTGGACCAGGAGCAGCGGCTTGGTCCCGAAAGCATGCTTTTGCAAATTTGGTGAAAATCCGTCCAGTAGTTTTTTTTTAAAATGACCAAAAAGTAGGTCAAAAAATATTAGTGATATCTGTGTTCGGTTTGCGGATACACTTCCCTGTTCGCTCCGCGGAAAGTGTCCTGATTGGCCAATCGTCTTGCGTGTTGTTCGCGGACATGCAAAGTGTTCGCTGATTGGACGGCGTGGAGGGTGAAGCGCGTCAGATTTTTCGGTAGCACCCGCCATCTTGGATTCGCGGACGTCCCCGGACAGCACGGTGAAACTTTATTCAAAATGTATTTTGTAGAGTGTGTTGGTGTGTAGGAGTGTTTGGGGAGGGTGGGAGTGTATGAGATAGGATGAAAGTTGTGTTTTTTATGTGTTAGACGTTCTTTTTGTGTTCGATTTGTTTGCGGCCATCACAGGTGTTCTGAAATGTTCTAAATAAACTGACTAGGGGGTGTTCTAAGGAGTCAATATGTGTCCGTTTTGTTCGCAAGCAAAGTGAAACTGTTCTAAGAACACTCGCGGTGTCCGGGGAGTGTTCGTAGGTGGTGTCCTGAGGACGCTGTCCGTATTGTTCTCTGTCAAGTTGAATGTGTTCTAAGAACACGCGCGGTGTCCTGAAATGTTCGCAAATAAACAAAATGGGGGTGTTCTGAAGACGTTTTTGAGAACACTCCCGGTGTCCTGAAATGTTTGTAGGGGTTGTTCTGAGGACGCTGTCCGTATTGTTCTCTGTCAAGTTGAATGTGTTCTACGAACACTCGCGGTGTCCTGAAATGTTCGCAAATAAACAAAATGGGGGTGTTCTGAAGACGCTTCTAAGAACACTCGCGGTGTCCGGGGAGTGTTCATAGGGGGTGTCCTGAGGACGCTGTCCGTATTGTTCTCTGTCAAGTTGAATGTGTCCTAAGAACACTCGCAGTGTCCTGAAATGTTCGCAAATAAACAAAATGGGGGTGTTCTGAAGATGCTTCTAAGAACACTCGCGGTGTCCAGGGAGTGTTCGTGGGGGGTGTCCTGAGGACGCTGTCCGTATTGTTCTCTGTCAAGTTGAATGTGTCCTATGAACACTCGCGGTGTACTGAAATGTTTGCAAATAAACAAGATTGTGGTGTTCTGAAGAGGCTTCTAAGAACACTCGCAGTGTCCGGGGAGTGTTCGTAGGGGGTGTCCTGAGGACGCTGTCCGTATTGTTCTCTGTCAAGTTGAATGTGTCCTAAGAACACTCGCGGTGTCCTGAAATGTTTGCAAATAAACAAAATGGGGGTGTTCTGAAGACGCTTCTAAGAACACTCGCGGTGTCCGGGGAGTGTTCGTAGGGGGTGTCCTGAGGACGCTGTCCGTATTGTTCTTTGTCAAGTTGAATGTGTCAAAGAACACTCGCGGTGTCCTGAAATGTTCGCAAATAAACAAGATGGTGGTGTTCTGAAGACGCGTCTAAGAAAACTCCCGGTGTCCTGGAATGTTCGTAGGGGGTGTCCTTAGGACGCTGTCCGTATTGTTCGTTGTTAAGTTGAAAGTGTTCTAAGAACTATCGCGTTGTTCTGAAATGTTCGTAGGGGGTGTCCTGAAAACGGTGTCCGTATTGTTCGCTGGCAAGTTCAAAGTGTTCTAAGAACACTCACATTGTTCGCAGACATTAAAAGTTTCCCATAGATCATAGTTGAAATGTTTGACTCTATGGATGTGATATGCTGCGGTGGTTGTTGCCAGGGCATAGAGTCTTGGGTGCATGGCCATTTGGCCATGCACCCAAGACTCTATGCCCTGGCAACAACCACCGCAGCATATCACATTCATATTTGCTTATAACTTTGGGTGAAAAACAAATGTATAAGGAACAAAGGTATTAGATACTATGGATGTTATATGCTGCTATGGTTGTCATTATTGTATACTTACTGTTTGGTCTAGTAATGGGAGTCCATGTTTTTCTTCTTCATTTCTGTGATAAAAGAAAATAGCATGTTAGTATTAGTATTTTGTAATGACTTATTACATTGTATAAGCAATATACTTTTATTTTTTTTTCGACCCTCATATTTAGTAGAGTACAAATCAGAGTACTGTGCAATTTGCTCAGTTTCTGTATTTGTTGCTAAAATCATTGGGTCTGTGGGAGAAAAAAAAATCCATGTTGGATTAAAAAAAAACCCTTTTTATGTTATGCTACAGTTTATTTGTTTGTTTGTTTTCAGTGTTCACTTGTTGTTTCTGGCTAATGGTTTATACTTTGCATTGTTGTATTTTTTTTGGCGCAGTAACAGATTCTTCATTTGTTTTGATATTATAAAATTTTGGAGCAGTTAGATACCAATTGGCGTATTCTAACTGTCTATTTTATTTAATATATTTTAGTGGTTTTGATTTATCTATTTGGATATTGTTAAATTTTGGGACAGTTAGATACCAATTGGCGTATTCTAACTGTGTATTTTTTGGCCTAATTTAGTGGTATTCATTTATCTGATTAGTTGTTGTAGAATCTTTGAGCTGTTAGATAGCTTTTGGAGTATTTTAACAGTTTATATTATTTTAACACAATTTTATAATTTTGGGACAGTTAGATACCAATTGGCATATTCTAACTGTGTATTCTTTGGTCTAATTTAGTGGTATTCATTTATCTGATTAGTTGTTGTCGAATCTTTGAGCAGTTATATAGCTTTTGGAGTATTCTAACAGTTTATATTTTTGTAACACAAATTTACTTAAAGGTTTAAATACAGTTTATTTATCAAATTTTGGTTTTAAGAACATCAAATAAGCGTTTGTAAGATTTGCTGGTAATCTCTGCTTTAGAGTAATGGTACTATCATTACATTCAAACCATCCACATTTCTTTTTTATATATGCAGTGTAGTGCCCTGAATTGGTTGTGGCTTCTGCGTTGTAGATTATACCTATTGTTGTGAAGGTTTTCTTACCAAGTGATATTTGACCATGTGTGAATCCAGTCAGCTTGCAGTTGTTGTTGGTACCATCTGCATTGTAACGTAGAAGCATTAGTATTAAGTATTTACTATGTGTTTGTATTACTAACGTGGAGCGATTATCTGAATTGCAGGTAGAGCATAATCTACCATGGTTTGCATTTTGTACAAGTTGCTGAAATGGAATGGATTCACAATTTGGTATTGATATATATATGAAGCGTTCATTGGGGATTTCTTCTTATGTCACATTGTTGCAGAGAGTTAATATATGTTTCCACATGTATGAAATCTGAAAGATTTCATTTATAGGTATGTTTTTGTTTTCCAGTACTTGTAGTAAGTACATTAGAAATTCTTGTGGATCTTCCTGTGAGTTTATAGTGAATTTCACCATTCCAGCACAGTAGTCCAATTGTCGTCTTATTCCAAAAACACTATATGTGTTGTCAGGATTGTTTGCTGCATTTCTGTGAAGTACTAACATTTGCAAACACAATGGGTCTGTACTGTGTGAGTAAATGTTGTCAACAATTGGTGGTAATTGAAATAGAATATTCATTGCTACATTTGCATAGCAATTTACACCAACTATATTTGAGAATTTAAATGGTCCAGGTAGTTCTGTATCTAACTGCTTTTTTTGGAGTTTGTCTTCCTTCTTTAAAGAAGTACCTGGTTTACTTTCTCTAATTGATTCTTTTTTGTTTGTGGTACTTGATGAAGTATTAGTTTTGTTTACTCTCTTTGGAGGATTTGCAGTGACGTCCTGTTGCATTTCTGTTTGATTTAGTTTTCTTTTACAACGTTTTAGTTTTTGTGGAACAGAATATGTGTTTAGATGGGGAGTGTATAGTGAGCGAAGTCTATTATATTCTAAAATGCAAGGAATATCAGCGTTTACTTTACTTGCATCAAAGTTGATTAGAAATAGACCGTCAAGTGTACGTAAGCGTGATAGTGCTACGTAGCTCATGCCTTCTTTAAAGACTGTGTTACCAATATCTATCATTGCTTTGTCTAGGGTAAGACCTTGTGATTTATGAATGGTGACTGCGTATACAAGAGTTAGAGAAAATTGTTCTCTGCGTACATACATATCTTTGAAGAGAAGGAATCTAGCTGTTGAGTGTCCTATCCGTTTTACTTCTGAAAGTTTGTCAAAGAGTATATTGACAAACTGAATTTTGTTGTCACGTGGGTATGTTTGAAAGCCAACAACTGTACCCAGTGCTCCATTAACTAGTCCTTGGTCCACATCAAGGTTACGTTTAAGCATTACTCTGCAATTTAAGGATCATTTTAACATCTTTTCTAAGCCTGCTGTGTTTGAGATTGATTTTTCTGAATTATTTAGTCTTGTTGTGGCTTGGTCACAAATGGGTAGTGTCATACCATGTACATCTAGTTTGTCTGTGGCGCTAATTTCCATTATTGGTTGCATTTCTTTACTTAGCATGATTTCATTGAACTTGAAACAGTTTGCAAGAGTTGGCATTAAGGCCATACAATTGACATTTTTGTTGGCTAATTGTTCCATAACATCTGTAGCACATGCATTATCGCCATAAAGTGCATTAATGTGCCGGGTTTTCAATGTTGCTTCTGCTTCTTTAGAAAGTATACCAACTCTCAAACTTTTTAAAATGTTGGCATAAGTTAGATCTGCAGATTGGTGCATGTTTTCTGTTAATTCTCTGTATTGGAAATGTTGCCAAAGGTTGACATTTCCAATGCTGCCAACAGTTTTACGGCAGAGTTTGTGCCCTAATGTTTTAAAAATAGGTTCACCTTTTACTGGTGTTAATTGAAGCAGATCTCCAAAAACCATAATGTGTTTTCCTGCAAAGAGCTCTTCATAGTCTGTTTTGAGTACTTCTTGTAATCTGCGGTGAATCAAAGCTAACATCAGGTTGGAGACCATGCTCACTTCATCTATTAGTAGCATTTTCATTTGTTTCAATACTCTGCGTAATTCCATTGCAGCTTCTGCAGAAAGTTTGTAATAGTCTAATTTGTTCTGATGTTCTACTGGTAATAGTAGTAATCGGTGTAATGTAACACCACCTATGTTGTAGGCAGCTAAACCTGTGGGGGCAGTGACAACAGCTGACAGTTTGTTGTTTGTCAATTGTTGAAGGAACTTACTAATGATTTTGATTAGGAATGTTTTGCCAGAACCAGCTTCACCACTGACGTACAGTAGTATAGATTTATAATTATGGCAGGAATATTCTTTATTTTCATGTTTTACACCATGTGCAATTTGTTTTGTTACTTCTTGAAAAATGCTACTTTGCTCATTGTTTAGTTTTGATTGTAGTATAGTTAAGTTTTCCTTATCTTCATACTGACACATGGTGTTTTCTACTTCTATTATAGCTAATTCTGCCTCATTTGTTATTACTGGTTCTCTCAGTGGTTCTTGGCTTCCTGTTACAGAAGGTTGACTACTGTCAGGAGTATCCTTATCTAGTTGGGCTTGGAGTTCTTCTTCATGTTGCTGTTCATTGTGCAACATTGTTTTTTACTGTGTAAAGTTTACATCAGTTATAGTGCTTTCATTTGCTTTGAAAGCTTCCTCATATGAGTCATAGTTAGCTAGTAATTGTTCTTTTTTTCTCCATGGTTTGAAGAGTTGTAGCAGGGACATGTAATATACTTCTTTATGTTGAGGAGTCTTCAATGACAATTTGATATGATTAATTAAATTTGGTTTAGTGAGTTTAACTAAGCTGCCTTCACAGTCTGTCACTCTATATTTACCTTTTTTTTCATCAGGTTTCATATTATTTTTGTATGTGTAGTTTTGGGCTATTTGGTATAGACACATGTTTTCCAAAGTATTACTTCTGTTTGGGTAGTATGTGTCTAATAAATTGTTTTTTAAAATGTCTTGGCTGTTGGGATCATGTTTGTCTATTGTTTCTATATCTTCCTATGATTTTAGAACTCTTTTTCTAGATTTAGCTGGACCAAGACTTAGCCATACTATATTTTCAGATTTACCTTACAATGAAGTACCAGTTAAACAATCAGCTGCTTCATAAGATCCACATTCTCAATGGGTGAGCATTTTTATGCCCAAGCTGTATAATTTCTGAGATACTGTTTTATCTGATGACAGGTCATTCCAGAGGTCTTGGAGCTCTGTCTTTTCTGCTTTAGTTAAGTATGCTGTGACATATCGTGCAACTGCAGTAGAATTGTCTGCAATGTACTGCACATCTATGTTTGTATTCCATAATCGGGCAATGATTGCATTATAATCATTGATATATTTTTCTTCTTCTTTTCTTTTTATGTAATATGTATTTTTAGGTGACTTTCCTTTAACACTATGTCTAACTGAAGACATGAGGTTGTTTACTTGACCTGTATTTGTAACTGGTCTAGGGAAACCAAATCGGCATTTGGTGTAGTATTTGCCTTTGTTTTTGTATTTGCAACGACAATATTTTCCACATTTGTGTCTTTGAAATTGTAAAATTTGTGCACGAAGATCACTATTTGTGGCTTTTGATGGAATTTCACAAGTGACATATTTTTCAATAAACTGTAAAACAGTGACATCACTGTCTTGACCAAATTTAGGAGCATCTTTAATCCATAAAAGCATGTGGTTATGTGGTGCTCCTCTGGCTTGGTAATCTTTTCTCCAAAAGAAGTGTTGCACTTCTCCAAGGGGAGGAACAGTTTTATTACAAATAAAATGTAGCATAGCAATGAAGCGATGGAGAAAATATCTTGAAACATTAACAGGATCTAAAGAACAAAGTTCTCCAGGTGTTAGAATATCTATGTTTGTTTTGTTTTTATTTGATATGCGTAGGAAATCATGTAAATCTTCCCATGCATATTCTGCACAACTTAATGTAACAAACCAAGTGGGTGGGCCAAGGTTTCTGATCATACAACGTACATCTCCATGACGTCGAAACCAGTACTCTTTAGTACCACGCATATTTGCTAATAGATTTGTAATATTTGATTGTAAAACCTCATACTTTTGTTGCACTTTCTCTAATAATTGTGTAGCTGTCATATTTTGAAATTGTGATCCTGATTTTAATATGTGTGCAACTCCGTAACATAAAGTTGCTAGTTCACTTTCAAAGAGTAGGTGGAATATGTATTCCACATTTTGTCTAAATCTGGGATCTTCAGAATACATCCGTAATGAGCGGTATTCTGAAGCTGATATTTGAATAGGTCTATCATCATACCTTCCTCCTTTGCCAGTAGGAAAGAGTAGAGGAAAAGCACGTGCTTCTATACTTTTTTCCCATATACTGATTGGCGATCCTTTTGTTTGACGCATTTGGTAAGTTTCCAGTACATCTTGTACGCTGTCATTACAGTGCAAAGGATGAATTGTATAATGGTCTAAAGTATTTGATATTGTAGCAGGATCTAGTAGCTCAAATTGACCAGCTTCTTGTGTTTCTTGAATTATTTCAGTTGTATCTTTCAAGTTTTCTTCAACATGAATTTCTTTGTAATATTCATTATTCTCTTTAAGATATTGGAAGGCTTGTCTAACTTTATATAAATCTACCAGCTGTTGCCATATTTTTTTGTCTTTTGTAGGTACTCCATTTACTAATATAATTAAAGATTGCTGCATTGGACGTTGCACTCCTAGAGTATGCACATTTTCTTTTAGATTTAATGGTAAATAAACTACTTTTCCACAAATGCCTTTTACCAATTCAGAGGGAGGTAATTTTGCTGTTTTTGGTTGAAGGCGTATTATTGCTTGAAATTGGTGTACTGTTTGAATTATGATGATCTCATATAAATTAAGTTGTTGTAGAGGTTTTGGTACTGGGTATAATTCCAAATTATTTGTGATAGAACGTGAAGGAGTTTGGTTGTTGTCAAGTTTTGTAGTGCAATAACTGCAAAGTATTAAGGGCTCAGTTATTTCATATTTGTTTTCTGCTAGAAGGTAGAGAGCTAATTCAAACCATTTAGAATCTTCATTGTCTTCTATTTTGTATGATAGGTCCACAGTTTTTGTGTTACTTTCATAAAAAATTCTACGGCAACATACACATACATGGTTTGGTACTTCAGCTGATGTACTTTTAAATTTTAGTATTTCTTTTTTGTATGTGTTTAGCAAAAGGTTGCCATGTGTAGAATTGTTGCTTAATTGGTTTAAAGCTATTTCATTCTGTAAATGGCTTTCACTTCCAAAATATTTTTTCTGGATATAGTGAATTTCTTCAAGTAGGTCTTTTGCTGTACCATGTAGAAGGATGTTATTTAACTTTGCTAGTGCTAAAGCAGGACTTTTAGCATAGTACACTTTATAGACTAGATTTCTTATAGTTGAATGATGTGTTGATATCCTTTTGATATCATGGAAAGTGGTTTTACAAGTAGGTCCTGTAATGCAGGCCAATGAATGTCCTTGTAGTCCTGTGTACTTGCGCACTGGACAGGTATCTATATTTTGCAGTAATTTAATTTTGCTTTTACATATTTATTGAGGAATTGGTGTAAAGATTTGAAACATTGTTTGGGAATGTTACACATTGACGTGCATGGCCGTTTGTACACTAGACGTTCTGATTCAGTTGAATGGAGGGGTAATTCTAAGTTTTCAGGGCATATTTTTGTAAGGAGTACTTCTTGTTCCATTATGTTATTATTCACTTTTTCATAACCTCAACCACTGCTATTTATGTCAATTGTATTTGTTTGCTTTTGTTTGTACGCTTCTTCATTAAAATATGGTTCTGTGCTCGTAGTGTGATTCCATTCACCTCCGCAGATACTTAAGAAGTTCTTTCTGTTGACATTTCGCTTATTGAGAAGTCTTTTTTGTAATTTAGTTATTAGTTTTGTTAGTGGTTTCATTTTGTTTAACAGTAAAATAAATAAATTTCTTTTGAGAAGAATTGCACTGTCCATCAATGCTTCTAAGATTAATTTCCTATGATAGGTTTTAAGCTTTGAACCTGATTTCTCTCCTGTTTTTATAAGATTTTAAAGGACTTTGTGACGGTATATTTTGGCTAAAATACATTTCTTGGTATGCTTACTTTGCACTATATTAAAATTTGAAGTTTGTTGGTTTGGTTTGTTTTACATTTTGATAGAGGAAGCATAGTTGTTGTACTTGAAACTTCTTGTGTTTCACTAAATGATTGTATTAGCTGTTTTGTTTCAACTTTTTTTACAAATTCTGCTAGAGATGGATGCTTATGTTGGACACCTTTATTTTCATTTGCTCTAATTTTGCGTTGCTTTCTACGGAGTTGTCTTTCTGTAGGCATTCTTTAGGGTCTGTTGAAAAAAATAAAGAAGATATGGGTTGGGGTGTTCTGGAATGTATGTGTGCTGTGTGAGTAAGATGATAAAGATGTATGTAATGGTGTGTGATTGTGCATTGGGAACTAAAACTAGTAGGGATAGGTATTCTTGAATTTATGTGTTACTAAACTGGGGTTCAGATGACAAAAAAAAGTAAGCTAGTGGTGTGGAAAAGTACAAATATTAAATCTAATGTATACAATTAAAACAGTTGTTTGTTCTATAATATGAAAATTGTAGTGGTTCAGTTGGCTAATTTGTGTGTCCAAAAATAGAAATTTGTGGGCCATTCTGGTTGTAAATCGCTGTTTAAGACATGGAAATTTTTGGACAAAATGGTACAAAATCTCTATTTTAAGAAACCAAAATAGCTCGTATTAATGTTATAGTATATTTGATTAATAATATAAATATTATGGTGATATTTTACTTACTTTTTAAAAAAAATTAACAGGTAACTTCTTAGTTTTTCTTTCTTCTTCGAATTCGGCTGCTTCTTTTCAGGAAACTGGTCTTAACTGCAACTGTAAAAGCTTCAAATTAGTAACTTTGTTTGTATATAGCACTGTTTCTAATTTAGATATTGATTTTTTTAATTGAAATCCTCGGTGCCTTCTGTAAAACCATTAAACTAATTTATTTACATAAGATACATTGCATCAGTTCAGTACATATGATATGTTCTTAATGAACAAATTGTATTGAATGACTAACTGTAGCAAAAATAAAATATCTTTACTATGTCTTGTGAAATTTATAATATATTAGTGAATACCACTATTTCTGTAAGTAAACTGTTCTAGGTAATAGCGCCTCAATGTCATGTCTAATTTAAAGTAATTAAGTAAATAAATAAATAAAAACAAAAAATATGAAATTGTATAAGTATTTTTTATAAAGGTTTAAACATAGATTGTGTTTGCATGCAATTTTGTTTGAATATATGTAGTCTATACATTTCATTTAAAAAATGTTAGTTTAACATGATTTGAGTGTGTGTGTATAAAGAAAGTAAAAAGTATAAAGGTGTATAAGTGATAGTTGATTTTAGGAAATTGAAAAAAGTACAGTAAATTCATTTTACAGATTTTACAAGGTAAAAGTCTGTTTGAAAATGTGTTCATCTACCATAGCTCTCAACTCACACGCTTTTGGCGGGTGTCACACGCCTTGTAAAGGGCAGACTCACCCGCCAAGCCTCCTGCACGCCCATTCATTCCAATGGGCGTCTCACCCGCCAAAAACAAAATCGGGTGATTTCACCCGCCTGTAAAATAAAAATGGTTGAGAGCTATGTCATCTACCATACAGAAAATATGCATACCTGAAGTTTGTGTTCATGCATATGGATATGCATGGAGCTGCAAGTAGAAATCTTGAAAACTTGTACAGTATTTCTGGTAGATGCTGCTTGCCAATGATATGACACTTGTACTCGGAGAGATTCAGAGTACATTTGCAGTGCTGATCTATGATGATGCAGTTAGATGTAGAGGTCTTGAATGTGATTGGTGCATGGCCATGTGATTTTTGAGGTACATCCAATGAGGGAATGGCAGAGAGAGTGTAGTGGAAATGGTAGAAGGGCTGTTCATGTTACGATATGTCCGCGGACATGGCGGTAGTTCCCGGACATCGGGAGTTACATCCGGGGATTTTTGGGTTCAGACGTCATGCAAATGAGAATAAGCACTGAAAGGGATTGGTCAGGAAAGTTTGGTGGGTGTGTTGTGCCAGGAGAGATTTTCTCAGATACTCTTTTTGCTGAGAGAACAAAAGATAGCTATGGCTGTGTGTTTCAGAAAACAGATTGTTTGGATTTTAGGAGATTTGTGGATACATTGGTTGAAGGTGCATGCAGAAAGCTGTGGAGTAGCTGTAGATCTTGGATTCCCACATGTGGAAGTACACTGGCATGGAGTACGTGGAATGAAGTGGTTGGACTTGCTACCTCTCTGTGCTACTTTGGAGACAGAGCAACATCCAGACATAATTGTAATTCATTGTGGAGGGAACAGTTTAGGACATGTGACTGGAATCTCTTTGCAATTTGCTATGAAAGAAGGACTGAGGAAGGTTATGGACATGTTTCCTAATTCTCAAGTGATATTTTCACGGATTGCGCAGAGACAAATGTGGCTTCGTTCTTCTTCATTTGGTCCACAAATGGAAAAAGCAAGGCGCAATGTTAATAAGGCTGTTTGTGGCTTTCTAAGAGATTTTGGCATGTCTTCATTTCACAATGAAAATATTATGTTTTGTAGTACATACATTTTTTGCAGAGATGGAGTCCATCTTACTTATGCTGGCAATCAGATTTTTCTGAGAAATTTACAAAATGCATTGTGACCTTTTTTGGAATTACAACAATGATTTTGAAGTAGATGTTAAGCATTTACAATTTTTGACTTACAAACACCACCCAAAGGCTCTTTTCAGAGCCACCACTTCTTTCCAAAGAAAATTACAATGTTTGTGATCAAGTAGCAACCCAATTTTTTTAATGTTCGCGAACTGTCCGCGGACTTCTAAAAAATACAAAGAGCCCTGCTTCATTTATTTTCACTTCTATTTTTTAACTGGGAAAGGCGGCTCTGAAAAGAGCCTTATTTTTTTTGATTTTTGTAATTTTGTATTTTTTTTGGTTTTTCAGACAGGACACACTAGGAGAGGAGGATAAAGGAGGGTAAAGGGGGGGACACCAACCACAGGGATAAAAAAGGGCAAGCTGAGAGAGGAAGATGTAGAGTGGGTTTTATTTGGGTAGTGAGTAGGTCTTCTCGTGCTCTGAGACGATAGTCTCAAAAGCACTCCGAAGTCGCTCCCCCTGAAGAGTACTGTGTCACAGTACATACATACAACTGTGACCCTCGAAAGGTAAGGGTCATCAGCATTCTGTATGGCCTGTGAGGCAGCTTGAGAAAGACGCTGTCCCACAGAGGTGGTCCTTGTGGTGACAGGATCAGAAACAGAGGATGAAGTAGTGGAAATCAACCTGCTACGTTCTTTGCAAGGTACAACCCTGCGAATAGCCCCAGAGTGAAATGACCTCAGGTGTCGCTTCATAGTAGTGGTCCCAAAGCTGTAGTTACCGTGCTTCCCGCGACTGAGCATCATTTTGCACTCATTGCAGGTAACATGGTTCGCACGAGCCTTAGGACCATTCCCATGAATGGTAAATAACCACCACACCCAAGACTCACGCCTAGTGCGGGTAGTAGGGATTTCCTCTACCTCATTCTCATCATCCTCTTCTTCCTCCTCCGCATCCTCAGTCCTGTTCCCCTCTTCAGGCCCTTGGGGAGGTGGTAGTGGTGGAGGGGGTAGTGGTGGTGCTGAAGCAGGTGCAGCACTAAGTGGCAGTTCAGCAGCCAAGGATTCCATGTCGATGATGGTGTAGTCTGCAGGTGGCAGCAAAAATCACTGTGTTCTGAAGAATAGCCAGAAACACAATGGGAATAATCTCTTGGGTGTGGTATTTTATAGGGGTGCTTGTGCGCGGTCCGCGGACATGCGCACTGTGCGCGGACAGATCGAACACAAAAAAAGGATTGGAAAGTTTCAAAAGGTATATAGAAACTCAACATTGCTATGTGGGACTTGTGGCATGGTGAGATTTTATTGAGGAAATATTATGGATTAACTGAAAATGTTCTTTTAAATTGTTCGGGGACACGAACAGTGTCCGCATTTCAGGACACACGATGAGCGTGGGCACGGTCATATGATCTGTTTGCGAACTAGTCTGCGAAGGAAGCGCCTGTCCGCAGGACACCAAGTGCACGGAGATTGGTTAGCGCATGCGCATTGATGTCCTACGGACACTGTTCGGGTTCTGAAGTAATTAAAAGTGCGTCACACGTGAAACGAACATTTCAGGACACCGCGTGTGTTCTTAGAACAGTTTAAACTTGGCAGCGAACAGTAAGGACAGATATAGTGTTCTTCAGGACACGTGTTATTTAGTTTATGTACGAACATTTCAGGACACCAATTGTGTTCTTAGAACAATTTCAATTGGGTAGCGAACACTACAAACAGTTGTACTGTTGTTCAGGACACATCATTTTTGTTTATTTACGAACATTTCAGGACACCAATTGTGTTCTTAGGACAGTTTTAAGTTGATAGCGAACATTACGGACAGATATAGTGTTCTTTAGAACACTTTAATTTTTTTTTCTTTACGAACATTTCAGGACACTACGAGTGTTCTTAGAACATTTTGAACTTGCATGAGAACATTACGGACAGATGTAGTGTCCTCAGGACAGTTACATTTTCGTTTCTTTACGAACATTTCCGAACAACCGCGGTGTCCGTGGACACCTACATTGGTTTTATCACAAGGAACTGAAAGTAATTACAACACAATATAAGAAAAGTAACTTTATTTCATATATATATATATATATATATACAATTATGACTGGGAAGGTGGGGCAGAAACGGAAACAAAAATAGGAGAATTAGGGATTTCTAGATAACTGGGATCAGGTGAAGAAGGGAAGGAAATCTCATCGAAACGCTTTGGTCCATAGACAGGGTTTGGGGTTAACTGCGTGGGATAGGGTGAGGAGGGACAAGTGCAGGTTGGACAATGGTGTGCTGTTGGGGGTTTCACATAATTTTCCACAAAGTTTTTCAAATCCATAAAATTTTGCATAAGGTCGTCCATTTTTTGATTAATCTGCTGTACAGTGATATCCTCTGATTGTTGTTGTGAGATGCTTGGAATTTTTGTATGGTCTGTAATTAAAAAAATGTATATGTTAAATGTATACAAAATAATATTTATTAATTGGTTTATATAGTAAAGTGTGTACCATTAGGTGGACTATTTTCTAACTTTTGCTCTCGTGGGAAATGCTCCTCTAGCCAGTCGAGAGTACTACACATTTCTGTGAGAAAACAAAAAAGTAATATGTTTTTTTTCTAATATAGAAAGTTTATAAATATATGAGTAAAAAGAAGTGCACTTACTATGTCTGGTGAGATATGTAATCAGTAGTGTATACGTCTGGTCTTGCTGTTGGTTGTGGAGCGTCTGTGAGGTAATTATGGTGGAGGCCACTTTATCTTCTTTTGGTATATTCCATTTTAAAACATATTGTATTTACATGAATGGTTAGTGTGTTACATATATGGGTAACATTTTTTAAGTATTACTACATATACTTTGTATGTGTGCTGCTTTGTGAATTTGTTAAATGTTCCTATGTTATGATATAACTATTACACATACCTCCCCAGAGTTTTTAGGTGGTGGTACTGTTGTCCAAACATGTTTGCGGACAGTCAAATTCAGTCGAAAGGGTTCAGTATGTTCCATATTATATGTACATAAAGTCAAAGTTATTATTGTTAAGTTGTGCTACTAAAAAACTATGAAATTCAGTAAAAAAACTTTGTTAAAGGGACGTTATGGTTAAGTTGCGCTACTAAAAACCTATGAAATTCAGTGAAAAAAACTTTGTTAAAGGGACGTTATGGTTAAGTTGCGCTACTAAAAACCTATGAAATTCAGTGAAAAAACTTTGTTAAAGGGACGTTATGGTTCAAAGTAAAACCGAAAAACCCCTGAAATTCGGCAGTTATGGTAAGATAAGCAACCATAACTCGCGCCGCCACTGTGCACTGCTAACACTAACACCCAGGACATCAAAGATGACATCACAAATGTCATTGATGACATCACTGATGACATCACATGTGCATTTACCTTTCATGAAAAGTCTGTACAAGGCATTCTTAGTGTAATGTTAATAAAAAAAGTGTCAAAGATTATTGGAATAAATATCAAGTGGTAATCAGCGCATTAAGCTATTCATTGATATAAATAGCATTCTATTATTAACTTCAATCCAGTATACTAAGGTACTCATGTAGAAACATAGGCATTGTGTGCAGCATACATGATGGAGGTGCAATATTCATAAGCTTGCCATGTTGAATATTGAAATGATAACTGTTTTCATATTAGAGTTTTGCGTACAGTGAAACTTGTGATAAGTAGGTAATAAAACCCACTTACTACATAATTGCATTATTATACACAAATCACAAAGAGACAACACCACATACAAATATGAATATATACAAGGGAATTGAAGTAGGAAAAAGAAACAGCAATAGTAGCAGAAATTGTTCATAACCTAACTGATTACCTTTATGCAGAGAAATGAGTGCTCTGTTTCAAAGCTGTTACTTACCCTATCTATATATATCACATGATGTATCTGGACCCTAAGTAAAATAGTGTGAGTACAACATATAAAAATATGAGCATATACAGGGAAAGTACAGTAATAAAAAAACATCAAAAGTATCAGAAAGTGCTGATAAATCTACTGATAATTTTAATGCACAAAAAGGATTGCTGTCTTTCAAGGTTGTGACTTCTCCTATGTATATTTTTCATATGATATGACTGGACCATAAGGGAATTATTCTAAGAACATACTTGAAAGATAAGTCTACGAATATAGTAATTTACAATTTGTAGTTCCTGACTGTTACTGAAGAAAATCATGTGGCCTAGATATGTCAGGAAAGGAATAGAAGGGAGAGCCAGCCATGTGATGTCATCAGTGATGTCATCAATGACATTTGTGATGTCATCTTTGATGTCCTGGGTGTTAGTGTTAGCAGTGCACAGTGGTGGCGCGAGTTATGGTTGCTTATCTTACCATAACTGCTGAATTTCAGGGGGTTTTCGGTTTTACTTTGAACCATAACGTCCCTTTAACAAAGTTTTTTCACTGAATTTCATAGGTTTTTAGTAGCGCAACTTAACCATAACGTCCCTTTAACAAAGTTTTTTTACTGAATTTCATAGATTTTTAGTAGCGCAACTTAACCATAACGTCCCTTTAACAAAGTTTTTTTACTGAATATATATATATATCACATGGCCCGCGGTAGCGGCCGTGTAGTTATGGTTAAGTTGCTAAACTCATAGGAAGACCACTTTTTGGGAGGCTTATAACTTCGCTCCCCCTGGAGGAATCATCACCAAACTTTGCGAAACACGTATATGGCCAACTCTGAATTTCTTTGCCACGTTAGGTGAGGTTTCGTGCAGGAGGGGCAAAGTTATACGGGGAATACCAAAAAATATTTTTTTTCCATAGACTGAATGGGGAAAAACATTGCACATGGCTAAAGGCCGAAATGCTGGACAGATTTTCACCAAATTTGCAGCAGGATCGGGGGCTTGAGTCAGAAAGCGTGCTTTTGTGTGTTTGGTGCCAAGCTGACCAGTACTTTTGTTGCAAAGAACTGAAATGTACGTCCCAAAAAATGTGTGATGTCTGGGTCCACTCCGCAGACCCATTTCCCTGTTCGCTCCGCGGACCAAAGTCTCATTGGCCTGTAGTACGCTATGATATCAGCGAACATTGGACGAGGCCGGTTGTTGGCTGGAGGGAAGCGTGCTGTGTGTCAATGTTTTTGGGAAACACCCCCATGGTGTATTGGATGATAGTGCCACACCGGAAGGGGTTTCACAAAATGGTTTGCAGAATCGGGTGGGTGAAAGAGGGCGAATCGGAAAATTGACAATGTGTAGTGCTGAAGCCTAGGGCTGCCGGTGGTTATGTTGACTTTGTGCATTTGAGTTGTTTTATGGCAGTGGGTTTGTGGCGAAATTTTCCCATGCTTGTGTGCCTTGCCTTGTAGTGGTTGTGGGTAAGTTGTAGGCTTTTGAGTGATTGGGCAGATGCTGTAGGCCTCCCCTTGTACCCAAGAGCCTAAGGCTTGGGCAGCACCCCCGAAATGCAATGCCTGCATGCAAGGGAGTGCGGTGAAGCAATTTGCGGGTAGGTCATCAGGCGAGTACCTTCTGTGGCGACGGCGTGGACGCTTCCTTGGGAATGGGGATTGGATTGCAGATGATGGGAAAAAATTGAGAATGGGTGACATTGCTACATGGAAAGATTTGTTACCACCAGCATTTTGCTCTCTGGACCATGCACACAGCTACGCTTATATGCTTTATTGGTGGGTAGCTGCAAAGGCGATTATCATATTTTGGTCAGTGCAGGCAGACTGGGGATGGGGAGTGCATTGGAGGATATTGCAGTCAGTGTACTATGTTGTGTTGTGCCTGCAAAACCCCTACTGCCTTGTGTGCATGGCTAGGGCCCTTGGACATAAATATGGCCAATGGTTGGAAGTAGGTGTGATAAAGTTGCCTTGTTTGGGTCAGGCAGTGTACCCATACGTACCTGTAGTCAGGAAAGCTCTGTGGCCACATGTTCCCATACATGCCCCTATTGCCTTCCATTGGGTGTGTACCAGGACTAGGCTCTTGGGGGCATGGGCGGAGGCCATAGGCCTGCACATGTACGCCAGGAGCGTAGGTCTTCGGCACAACACCCGCAACACAACGAGGGCATGTATGGGACCACTGTGATAATGGCATGCGCATTGCACACATACGTACAAAGAGTGGATTCCCTTTGCTTTTCTTCATCCCGCTGTTGGCTAGGGGTGCCGGTGGTTATGTAGCAGTTGTGGGTTACCATTGTGTTGTGGCGGTGGGTAGGGGTGTATGTGTCTCAGGTATGGTGTGGGGTGCCATGTTCCCATGCATGCCTCCATTGCCTTGGAGCGGTAGTGTGCAAGGCCTAGGCTTTTGGGTGCATTGGCGGAGGCCGTAGGCCAACTCATGTACCCAAGAGGCTAGGGCTTGACCACAGCCTTGCTTCAGGGAGGGCAGTAAGACATTGGCACACGGAAGGATTTTTTACCATCACAGTTTTGCGATATGGACCTTTTACGCAGCTACTCACCTATACTTCATTGGGGGGTAGCTTCACAGGCGACTATCATTTTTGGTGAGTGCAGCCAGACTCCATTGGGGATGGGTAGTGCATTGGAGGCAATATGAGGGCATTTGCAGTTGGTGTATTATGCTGTGTTGTGCCTGCAAAGGTGTACTGGCTTGTGTGCATGGCTAGGGCTCTTGTATCTAACAGTCTGGCAACGGTTTGGAAGTAGGCTGGAAAATGTAGCCTTCTTTGAGTCCATTAGAGTACCCATATGTACCGGTAGTCAGGAAAGCTATGTGGGCACATGGTAGCATGCATGCCTCTATTGCCTTCTAGTGGGTGTGTTCAAGGACTAGGCTCTTGGATGCATGGGCAGAGGGCAGAGGCCGTAGTCCTCCGCATGTAACCAATAGGCTAGGGCTTGGCCACAGCCTTGGTTCAGGGAGGGCAGTCAGACATTGGCACAGGGAGGTAATTTTGTACCATCACATGTTTCTGATATGGACCTTTTACGCAGGTACTGACATACACTTCATTGGCGGGCAGCTGTAGAGGTGACTATCCTTTTTTGGTGAGTGCAGGCAGACTCCATTGGGGATGAGGAGTGCATTGCAGAGAATATGAGGATATTTCCAGTCGGTGTGCTATGTTGTGGTGTGCCTGCAAAACCCCTACTGGCTTCATGCATGGCTGGGCCCTTAGACCTAACAGTCTGGCCGCTGGTTGGTAGTAGGTTTCAGAATGTTGCCTTGGTTGGGTTCCTTACTGTACCCATACGTACCTGTAGGCAGAAAAAGTATGTGGCCACATGTTCCCATGCATGGCTGTATTGCCTTGTAGTGAATGTGGTGAAGAACTAGGCTGTTGGGCTCAAACCCGCAACGCAATACTGCCATGTATGGGAGTACTGTGATATTGGTATGTGGATTGCACACATATGTACAAAGAGTGCACTCCTTTTGCCTTTGGTCATTTGCATAAGTTATTATAACCATACCTTGTGACATACCATAAACCTTTAAATATGTAAGTGTCCTCAGGTATCCACCTTTGTAGAATCATTGTGGAGGACATGTTATAGTCCCTAGAGCAGCATTGGTGAGATAAGACACCATTTGCGTTTGGAATGGTGTGGCGTGAACATAGCCTTGCTTGAGGGAGTGTAGTTAGAAACTGGGACATGAAAGGATTTTTTTACTGTGTAACTTTTGCAACATGGCCCATGTACGCAGCTACTGACATATATTTCATTGTCTGGTAGCTGCACAGGTGGCTACCTTCAGAGACCATTGAGGATGGGGAGTGTATTGCAGATCATATCAGGATTTCTGTAATCGGTGTACAATGTTGTGTTGGGAGTGGCAAGCCCCTACTGTATGAATGGCTGCGGCCCTTTGACCTAACAGCCTGGACACTGGTTGGAGGTAGGTTTCAGAATGTTGCCCTCTTTGGGAACATTCTTATACTTATATGTAACTCCAGCGTACACTCTTGGAAATATGTATGCCTCCTGTGGGTGCTCACCATTACAGAATGGTTGTAGAGGACATTTTGCAGTTGCTACACCACTAGAGGTGGTCTGAAGTGCCTGCACTTGTTTATGGTGTACATCATTGGCCTTGTTGCCATTCACAGACTGAGATGCCACCATTTATGTTTCGTACGGTCTGCCCCTCATAATACCCTGTGCTTTGAGAGTGAAGGAAGATATTGCGAGATGACACATGTTAATAAGCAATACACATGAAAAGTATGGATAATGTACAAACCAACCCACATACATTTACAGCCGACAACCTCATCAATGCCGTTCAGTCCAGCCATATACATGACGGCAGGCCATCTGACCGTTAGCTTTGTTTTGTGTACTTGTTGAGATGACCAACGAATGCGGTTGGCGCTTCTACTTTGTGCAATTGTAATGTGTGCATCACTTCCATTACCTATACGTGTGTGTGCCATACACCATCGCAGCAGTCACTGGTGTCAGTGACTTTACTTGTGGAGAGTCGTTCCTGACGGCATGCACTCCAAGTATTTTTCTTTATGTGCATGCCAAGCGTAGCACACTCTGTCATGTGAGCACCTAGCTCCGGAAAGTAACAACATAAACAAAAGCAAAAGCAGACATGCGCACACAGAACACAGTTCCAGAACATTCCCATAGTTTACTAACACTACAGTGAATTGTTGCAAGTGCTTTATTTTGCTACAGAATGTTAATGAGAACGTGTAAGTTGGCTGCATTCACTGCTCTTTCATTTTGCAAACAAAATCAAGTGAGCAATGCCATGTGTGCACTTCTGTACTTCTGTTCTCGTCAAGCAAAGTAGGAAAAGGAGTATTTAGTGGTGCTTGGTGGGCCGTGTGGAACAACATATTTTCTTTGAAAGGTAGACAAGGTAGCAGCTGTTGCCTCTGGGATGCCTTACGGCAAAAAGGTTTGCAGGTTGGTTTGTATTGCCGGAACCGCAAATGGCCATAGAGGCCCATATCAGTTGGCCCAGATAATAACGACGGGAAAGAAATCGCTTATGGTAATCTTCCAATACTTGGTCTACCACCCGTCTATTGGAAGGTGGACGGTGTGGCAAGTGCAGTAGGGTGCAAGATATCTGAGAAGAAAGAGGAATAGGAGTAGATGTAAGTAGCCGGTATTAGTGGCAGTGTACAGGACACACGTTTGCGGAAAGGATTTTGTAATAGCTGGCTGCCTCATGGACCATGTACTGTGTCTTAGTGAGTAGCGTCATATGTTAACCCACTGTGTTGCTCTCTGTTTTGTAGGTGATATTGTGATTGTTGGGCTGCACAGAAGCAAAATGTCTTTGAAACTTTGCCACCAGACGCTGTTTTCATGTGTTTCCATTTTACAAAACATGACAGTGGTAGCAAGTGTTGTTCGACCCACGGCACAATGTGTCAGTGTGTGTGCAAAGAAGTTGATAAAACAACAACCCTCATGGGGGTCACCTCGGATTGCTGGAGAATGCAGGAGCTGGTTTGCTAAAATATGCATCAATTAAATGTGATCTGTGGATAATTTTGTGCCGTTTGACTGCTGCGTGCACCTGTGGTCGTTATTATTTTAAATACACTGAGCGTGCGTAGAACTGGTAATGGTGTGAAAGGGCATAGTAAGGGCAAACAGGAAATGTAGCACTGCACGAGTGAGCAGAAGGTGCTCTGGTTTAGTGCACACAATGTGTTTTCTTTTCGTCTTGTCGTTTATGTCTGGATTTGCAGAGGGTGGGGAAGAATACCAACAAAAGGAAGTACAATCACAGTTGCAATGTATGGGGAATGGTGGAGACATGGCACTTTAACAGCGCATCCTTACTGCCGTCACAAATCTCTGTACAATGTAGAGAGAAAAAGTGTGCGGTACAGTACATTTATAACTGCAAGAGAACTGCAGTTCAATACATTTTATTTGTAATACACATGTGATGTAAAGTTGTACTTACATAACTTCGGCAAATTCCATGCTTGCATTGGGTGGCTGAGAAATTGCAGGGTACGGCATATGGAATCATTGCAGACTACCTTTTGGGCACATGGGCAGAGCAACTGCAGTGTAAGTTATGTATCCTTTTTTGTTACACTTCTATACAATGTCTGACCTTAGAGCTAAACATGCTTCCCCCTCAAGGCTGTTTTACAATGAGCATTTGTCCTGGTCAAGGAGAGGTATTTTAGGTTTCTCTTTGCAGAAATGATGCTGGAAAAAAAAGGAATCAGCCGACAACGTATTTCGATTGTAGCATGCATTTCTTGGTAGTGTCATTACGGTGAAGGTAGTACGACGTATAAGTATGACATGATATGATATGGCATTTGTAACGCGCCTATACACAAGTTTTTCAAGGCGTGAGTAGAGATTATGGTGCCATACACATGCTGCCCTGAATGCACAGATGGCAACATACATAAAAATGTGCTACTGCAGCACCTAAGGAACATTTATATGTGCAGTGTGTTATGAGGCAACGGTGGACGATGGCAGACTGTGCGTTCACTGCCTCAGCATACTTGAGTGGGTGGCCTATCGTACGCAGTTTGGTGTTGTACCGCATGAACATGTTTGGGGCTGCCATTCAGCAAAGAAAAGGATTTGAGTACAGTATTCAAACATTGTAAGGGGGTTATGATGTTCAAATGGTGTTTCCTTTATACAATAAGAAAGGGAAACAGAAATTTAACAAGTTAAGCAGTAACGCAGTGTTTGCAATATGGCTGCCGAACTATGATCCATGTACTGCAGTGAAATATGTGTTGGATACCTTTTTTTGAAATGGTATACATAACAATGAAAATTACCTAATGGCCTACACTGTGCCAGTGGAAAGGAAGGAGCTAAATGTTGCAGCAGTGAGGACGGTTAAGTAAGATGTTTGGATGTATTCATAAATTTGCATTGTTGTGATTGTGCAGATTATTGTGTAGGTTACTGTAGTGTTTTGCATTCAGTGTGTCCACTTAAAAAAGGCTTAGGTGAACAGTGTACATAGGAAACAGGTTATCTATTGTGTGGAAGAAATGGCAGCCAATGTCAACTGCAGTGGCTAAGGGGTAGGTGGCTGTGTTATGTGTGGGGTTAGTGGTACGTGGATAGATGTTAGTATGCATAGTTGTACAGTGCAGCAGCAATTGTGGGCAGTGTGTACAATATTGAGTGCATGGCTGGAGCCCCTATGCTGTACTGGGTGCTGTGAAGCATGTAGGGCGTAGATACAAGCTGCGTAGTGTAATCTAGCTGTACATTGCCAATGGTGGCATTGCTATGTGTATTGCAGAAATAAGTGCACACATTGAACTATGGACATAGTAGAGAAGTTTATTACCAATAGTTGCATACTTACTGTTTGGATTGAGGAGGGCTTGTACTTTGTTTTGTGTATCAAATTTGGTTGCTGCATTATCTGTCGGAAAAGAGAACAGAAAATGTTAGAGCCGGTGTGATCAATTTTGCAGCCTATAGCAACTGATGGCAAGTTTTCTTGGGATTGTTGCTTGTTTTTATATGAATTGGAGCTGCATAGATATGCACTTATCTGCTTTGAGACTGCCCAATGCTCGAAATTCGATTGAATGTAATTAACAAGTTCTATGGTTCTTTTGCTCGCTAACGAATGCTTCTTGTATGTATCAATACCTAACTGTGACTCCATGCCTTTTCAGCAACAGCAAATATTTCAGGTTCAGCTTTTAACGACTGTAACATTTCATTTAATCAGGCATCCAATCAGATATGATCAGGAGAACAACAATCCACTATATGTAGCACAACAAATAAGTTTGATTCATGACACAAGAAAGCTTAAATGTAAGTCCAATTCTTAAGTCGACGCATGATAGAATGATACATTTTGTTTTTGTTTTGGGCAACTTGCAATGATGTTTGCAAATAGTAAGAATGCGTTGCTTGTTTTCACATGTTTTAGATCAATAATTATCACATAGAGCCTCCTGAAGAACCATTGTAGCTAATGGGGAAACATGTGTTGGGGGATAATAAGAAGAATAAATAAACAAAAGAAAGGGGGACAACAAGGAAAATAAACAAATACATTGTTTCAACCGAATAATCTCTCAACCTATGTTGTAGGCAGCCAAACCTGTAGGGGAGGTTACAACAACAGAAAGGTTGTTGTTTGTTAATTGTTGGAGGTATTTACTGATAATTTCTATCAAGAATGTTTTACCTGACCTAGCTTCACCACTTACCTACAGCAGTACAGGTTTGTAGTTGTCACAGGTGCAAGTATGACTCTCATGGTGTATACCATGTTCAACGGTTTCACTTACTTCTAGAAAAATGGACCGCTGCTCATTGTTTAGTTGGGATTTCAGTACTGCCAACTCTTCTGCAGATTGCTCATACTGAAGCATAGTGGTGGTTACTTCCGTCATGGCTAATTCTGCCTCATTTGCAATGAGTTGCTGTCCAAGTGGTTCACTGCTCTCAGAAGTGTCTACATTTAGTTGTGCTTGAAGTTTTTCTTGTTGCCGTTCATTGTCCAATATGGTTTTGTACTATGTACAGTTTTCATCTGTAATTGTACTTTCACTTGCATTGAAAGCATCTTTATAGGAGGGGTGGGTGGCAAATACATCTTCTTCTTTTCTCCATTGTTTGAAAAGTTGCAGTAGAGCCATGTAGTACAGTTCTTTGTGTTGAGGAGTTTTATAAGGACAACTTCATATGATCAATTAGGCTGTTTTTGGTAAGTTTCACCAGGCTGCCTTCACAAATTTCCACTCTGTATCTACCTTTTTCCTCATTTGGTTTAATGCTGTTTTTGTATGCACAGGTTTGGGCTATCTGGTACAGGTACAAGGCTTCTAAAGTAATACTCCTGTTTGGGTAGTATGTGTCCAATAAGTTATTCTTCAAAATGTCCTGGCTTTTGGGATCGCTTATGGCTATTGTTTGTATGTCTTTATACAAGTTAAGAACTCTTTTTCTGGATGCAGCAGGCCCAAGGCTTAGCCACACTATGTTTTCAGATTTCCCATATATGGTGGTGCCGGTTAAATGGTCAGCAGCTTCGTAGCTGCGACATTCTCTATGGAACAGCATTTTATTGCCAAAGCTGTACAATTTGTGTGCCAGTGTTTTGTCAGATGATATGTCATCCCAGAGGTCTTTGAGATCTGCTTTCTCTGATTTGGTTAAGTAGGCTGTGACATATTGTGCAACTGCAGTGGAATTGTCTGCAATGTACTGTACATCGCCATTGGAATTCCATAGGAGGACAATAATTGCATTGTAATCATTGATGTACTTTGATGCTTTGCTCCTTTTTATGCAGTGTAGGTTCTTAGGAGATTTTCCTTTCACACTGTGATGAACCGAAGACATGAAGCTGTTCACTTGGCCTGTTGTTGAAACTGGTCTAGGGAAACCAAAGCAGCATTTGGTGTAGTATTTGCCTCTGTTCTCATATTTGCGTCGACAATACTTGCCACACTTGTGTCTTTGGTTTTGCAAAATGCATGTTCCTAGGTCACTATGCCTACTTTCCGAAGGGATTTTGCAAGTGACATATTTGTGAATGAACTGCAAAACAGTTTCATCACTCTCCTCACTAAATTTAGGAGTATTTTTAATCCACAAAAGCATGTGGATGTGTGGTGCTCCTCTGGTTTGATATTCTTTTCTCCAAAAGAAGTGTTCCACTTCTCCGAGTGGAGGACGTGCTTTATTGCAAATGAAGTTCAGCATGGCAAGGAAGCAATGATGGAAGTAACGTGAAACATTTACTGGATCAAGAGCGCAACATTTACTGGATCAAGAGCGCAAAGCTCTCCTGGTGTTTTCATGTATACACCTGTTCTATTTTTGTTTACTATGCGTAGGAAAGTGTGTAAGTCTTCCCATGAATACCCTGCACAACTTAAAGTGACAAACCATGTGGGTGGTCCAAGGTTGCGTAGCATACACCATACATCTGCGTGCCATTGGAACCAGTACTCTTTCGTACCATGCTTGTTTGCCGAGAGATTTGTAATACTTGACTGTCAAACTTTGTCCTTCTCTTTCACCTTTTCAAGTAGCTGTGTAGCAGACATGTTTTGAAAATGGGAACCTATTTTTATTGTGTGGGCAACTCCATAACATAGCGTTGCCAGTTCACTTTCAAAGGGGGAGTGGAATATGTACTCCACGTTCTGTCTAAATCGAGTGTCTTCAAAATACATTCGTAAACAGCGGTATTCTGATGCTGTTATTTGTGTACATCTTTCAACATATCTCCCACCTTTTCCAGTCAGGAAGGGCAGAGGGAAGGCTCGTGCTTCCACACTTTTTTCCCATATACTGATTGGCGCTCCTTTGGCTGCCACATTTGATATGTTTCTAGTGCATCGTCTATGGTGTCTTTGGAGTGCAGTGGGCGAATTATATAGTGGTCTAAAATATTGGATGCTGCACTATGATCTAGACGTTCAAATTGGCCAGTTGTTGAGGAGTTCTGAATTATTTCAGTTGTTTCTCTCAGGTTTTCTTGAACATATTGTTCCTTGTAGTATTCATTATTTTCTTTAAGGTATTGCAACACTTCCCTAACTTTGGTTAAGTCTACCAGTTGCTGCCTAATTTTTTTGTCTTTTGTAGGTACACCATTTACCAGGATAATCAAAGATTCTTGTATTGGCCTTTGCACTTGTAGAGTGTCTGCATTTTTTTGGAGATCTAATGGTAAATAAACTACTTTGCCATGAATACCTCTCAGTAATTCAGTGGGAGGCAATTTTGCAGTTTTCGGTTTAAGTCGTATTATTGCTTGAAATGGATGCACTGTTTGGATTATAATGCTCTCATACAAATTAAGCTGCTGCAGTGCAATTGGCAGTGGAAATAGTTCACAATTATTACTAATTGCCCATGAAGGCCGTTGGTTATTGTCAAGTTTTGCAGGGCAGTATGTTCACAGTATGGAAGTGTTTGTAATTTCGTATTTGTTTTCCGCTATAAGGTACAGAGCTAATTGAAACCATTGGGATTCCACATTGCCTTCTATTTTCTGCATTATATCTATAGTTTTGGTGCTCTTTATATAGAAAGTTCTATGATAACACACACATACTTGAATTGGCATTTCAGCAGATGTGCTTTTGAACTTTTGAATTTCTTTTCTGTATGTGTGATATAAAAAGTTGATAGTTGCACTGTTGTCAGTACTGTTGTCTAAAAATGCTGGCGTTTGTAAGTGATCTTCAGTTTCACAATATTTCCTTCGGATGTGCTCTATTTCATTGAGCACTTGTTTGGCTGTACCGTGTAGGAGAATATAATTTAAATGTTGCAGTGCTAAAGCTGGACTTTTTGCATAGTACAGTTTGTAAACTAGATTTCTGACTGTTGAATGGTGGGTTGCTAACATTTTGATACGGTGGAAGGTGCTTTTGCAAGCAGGTCCAGAAATACAGGCTAAGGAATGTCCTCGTATTCCAATGTAGTTGTGCACTGGACAGGAGTCCATAGTTTGTAGTATTTTTATTTTTATTTTGTCGTTGCCTTTGACATACTGATTGAGGAAGTTCTGCAAAGATTTGATTAATCATTGGCGAACGTAACATATTGATCTGCAAGACCATTTGTAGGTGAGGCGTGTTGCTTTGGTGGAATAGAGAGTGACATCTAAGTTTGATGGGGATATTTCTGAAAGCAGTGTTTCCTCTTCCATTATAGTATTGTGTATCTTTTCATACCCTCGCCCACTCCAATGTAAAGCAATTTGGTTTGTTTGTTCTTGTTTGTATGATTCTTCATTGAAGTATGGCTCTGTGTTGGTGGTGCAACTCCACTCACCTTTACAGATGTGGCCAAAGGTATCTATGCTAACATTGCGTTTGTTTCGAAGTAGTGCATGCAATTTGCCAATTAATCTTGTTAGTGGTTTCATTCTGTTCAAAATTACTGTACACAAGCATTGCACTGTCTACAAGAGCTTCTAGGATGACTTTTCTCTGGTAGGTTTTGACAGTTGAGAGTGATTCCTGCCCTCTATAAGGTTCTGAAGGACTCTGTGGTGGAATTATTTTTGTAAAATTACTTTTTTAGAATGCCTGCTTGTGGGTATATTACCATTTGTATGTGCTCTCTTAGCAGTAGTGTGTGTTGCAATGTATTTAGTGGTATTCTTTTCATTCTCACATTTTGACAAATCAACTACACTGTCTTCACGGGTAGATACATCCGTTTTCCTTATTGACTGATTTACCTCTTATCCTTCAACTTTATGGTCATGTTCAGCTTGCAGTGGATGGATACTTTCTGTGTTTTTAGGTTGTGTGGCTC
Source organism: Ambystoma mexicanum (assembly GCF_040938575.1). NCBI lineage: Eukaryota > Metazoa > Chordata > Amphibia > Caudata > Ambystomatidae > Ambystoma > Ambystoma mexicanum. The sequence goes on along the minus strand of NC_090924.1, from coordinate 669,112,934 downwards.
TCTTTCTGCTTTGCTTTCTATGGAGTTGCAGTTTGGTAGGCATTGTGTGGTAGCTGTTGGCGAAGAAAGGGAAGTGTGGGTGTGCACATTTTCAAATATATATGTGTGCAATGTGCATGAGTGGGTCAATAGAAGGCTAGGCATATAACTGGAAGTGTGTCACTGTGCAGTGGTTTCTAACTTTCGATTGGAGACAGTGGGGGTCATTTCGACCCTGGTGGTAGGGGGTTAACGGCTAATAGCACCATGGGTGCCTCCAAACTCGGAATGACCCCCAGTATCTTACTATGTGTGGATTAATGGTGGCGACATAACAAACACTGAAGAGATCTATATGCTACAATACAACAATAGTACACTATTCTAGTAACACATACAACAGTATGTTGGTATTGTACTTACTTAGTTGCTTGCTGAGAGTAGGTTTATTGCAGGCTGTATTTTGAAGTGCACATGCCAGTGGCTTTCCGGGGAGATGTGGGTACTGCACCCGTATAAGAAGATGGTAGCATAATATGTTGGCTAATGGCATAGTGCTTACATTTGTGCAATATAGTCTTCAAAATTATAGGGGGATGTGTTGGCAGGAAGAATAAGTGTGTGTATAAATGGAAGGCTTATGATACGAATGGGCACTTGGGAGCATAAGCATGTTTGTTAAGGGGGTAGGTGGGTTATTTGGTAGTGTATTGTATGACTTGTTATTAAACATGTGTGTTTAGTAGTGTAGGCCTATTTACTTTGAAAATGCAGTACTTCGCATTGTGGAAGGATGACAAAAAGATGCGGAACGATGTACAGAGTGCAAAGCAGAATGATTTAGTGCGTGCATTTGCATGTACTTCTCTGCATATGTATGCTTGCTACATGAGTGCAGGCATTGCTTCTAGCCTTTAATTTCCTTATGCACATTTATGAATGTAACTGTTGCAAATGTACACATACATTTTTTTATCGTTTAACTACTGTTCTTATATATGATGTGTGGCAGGAAACTGTTGTTATACTTGCGATGTATGCACTTGGCTTAGTTTGGTGGGAAACGCTGCCTGATGATTTTGGGTGCGATTTTTACAAATTTGATAGGAGGTGCATCAATGGGGTAAGCATTGTAAAATTGAGGGAACAAAAGAACAGAGTAGCCGTTTCCTTATACAAATGGTTGTTATGGGCAAATGGCAACTTTGCCACCACCTACCACTGTAGCAGCCGTTTAAGGGTAGGTGATGGGAGAAATAATAGCACGCATTTCAGTACGTTATGGAGATTCACTGCTAGGTGCCCTGTTGCTACAAACTTATAACACAGTTGCCAATGTACTGTACAAAAAATAGTAATACCTACAAGGCGTGGTGATGGGTAGTGATGCCAATGTATGTGGGTGAAGAACTCGTAGATCATTTTACTGTATTTTCCCGAGCAGGTGTTTTTGATGTACAGGACATTTGACCTCTGTGTGTTTAACCGTTGGTATTGATTGTTCAATAGATGTGATAGCATTACCTGCACAATTCTTGGATGTAATTGGTGGATGCATATGTGATCGTTTAACAGTAGCCAATCAGGGAGTGCTGGTAAAAGAGTACTGGAAACGGATGAAGGACTGGCCCTGCTTTACTGGGGCGCGGCCCTCGCAGTACTTGGGGAAAGCGCACGTGGTACAAGCTGTCCTTCTTAATGTGCTTGCCATGGAAATGGGACTACGGATTATCGATTCAGGTGTATGTCTGCTTTTGTGTTCCATGCTAGGATGTTCTACTGTGCCCATGAGAACATTAATGCTTCTAGTGTAAGGTTTGTCAGTGGAGTTGATATTTTTTCCCCCTATTGCAATTAGTCATCTGTTGCGGTATGTACAGTGTATGTTCCAGAGACTCGTGTAGTACTGTAAGGAGAAAAAGTCGAGAGCAATCCAATAAAACTACCACACAAAAAGGTGTTTCTTTACATGTCGCTTTACAAAAATGACAAAAAAGCACTTTTCACAACTATCACCAAGAGGCCCATTTTCTATGATGCTTAAAATGTGTTTGTGCAGCTGCCCACACAGGGCAACATGTTCGTGAAAGCCACGCGATTTGGAGGTGCGCATGTGCTACATCTGGGTCTTTTCAGGGTGGCTGCAATGAGAATGGAAAAAATAAAGGGGATTGCCCGATAATATACAGAGTCCTTCAGGCTAAATATAAATCAAACAACAAAGGTGGACCCTTGGATAGAGGATGACAACCTATTAATTTATCTTTTTTTTATAAATGTCAACAAATGATTCTATGGATTCTTTTTTATTATTAAATATTCACCAATTAGATGTAAAATAATTCAAAGCATAAAATAACAATAATTCATACTTATTTTTTGATCCATAAAGCCATTCATTCCTACATTCAATTCATTCACTTTCTCATCTAAACACTCACACTAATACACTATAACCTAAATTTTAAGGTCACAATCAAACAATTTTATGCATAAACAAAACAATTCAATAACTGCCTGTTTTTAATCATGCAGTAGGTCGACACGTGTTTCGGTTGTATCTTATAGACTTCAATCAGTCAACTAAGTACGTCAACCATCTTCAGGACATAAATGGGAACAACAATAAAGTCCCATTAGGTATAGTACGGTGGATCACACTTCCTAAAAAACAAGAATAAAAACCTTTATCAACATGTATCCTAATGTCATCCTCTTTCCATTTAAAGACACTGTGGTTGTGGTGCAAACAGTGTCTATATAATCTGAAATGCAAAATCGTACCCACCTCCGTCTTGTAATGGCGGTGTGGGCAATGACAAAAATGGATTAATCCTGTCTGCAGCCGTAGCAATATACCCGATCAATGAAGACAAACCTACAAGGATTCAGTACAAAAAGCCTTTTAGACCAATTTAGCATTAAATTGCTTATCATTCAAATGTTTCACTCAAAAGCACACTTACTTAGGAAACAACAGGTTGAGGCTCTATTGGAGTCTTTCTGATAGAGTTCCCCCAGGAACCACCTTTCTTGTTCAGGTCCACTTCAAAACACCTTTTGGTATGTGCTATCAGGCTTCTGGTCAGTGCCTATAAAGAAGTGATCCGTAAAGTCACATAATAGCACAACCCCCTTTGGTGCCTATATATAATTGTGACCACATTACACTTACTTAAGTCGTCACCATCGGTCTCTCCGATTACATGGCCATAATACGTCTTTTTTTATGTCAATAGCACAGTTCTCAATGGGTTATGTCAAGTTCCAAATAAATTGCCAATTTTCGCTGTTAAAGGAGACAGAGGGTCATGCAATTAATGCATATCAGATCAGTGTGCCCAATACTATCTCACATAATTCACTCTATTTATTTAACTCATATATATACATCCTATCCCCCTCTCTCTGCTGGCACTGTGGGTCTGACCTACCATTAGGCAGTCAATGTAATAACAGTTTGTTTACACCTAGGCGCCAAATTGCACGCCACCATGCCGACAAAAAGGGATCAATGGCATTTCCTGCTGTGTTTATATGTAGTGATCCTTCTTTTCATATACCACTCCTCACAGATCTTGCCTGATATCCCAGCCGCCACGTAATGTTGATTCACTGGGTCTATTGTCATGACTATTCACGCAATGAATGCTACTTTCAATTAATTCAAGGCATTTGCATCTTCTAAATAATCCTGCTTGCTCCCCCAGCCGCCATATGGGGTTTATGACCTGGGTCTCCTCCAGTTACTACATGGACACTATGTGCTTCTTGTGATAAATGTCATTACTCCGATAGCGGTGGCAATTTCATTCTCACCTTGTCATCTTGGACTATTGCCTCAGTTCGCTCAAACTGTGTACTACAAGTTCCGGCCAGTGAGTGCGGCTAGCAGAAAACCATTTATCACGTGATCGGAGTGTCACGGTCAGCGACATAAAGAATGGACTAGCTTCCTTGGATATTTACCCAGTCTCACGTATACCGCCGTGGTTGTAATGCCTAAGTGTTCAAAAGAATACATCTTAGCCTTATAGTCAATGCTACACAAATCCACCCAAATTTGCATTATTACGATCTGCCTTGCAGCGTCCGGACTAACTTAGATTTCATTACTATCTGTCCGCCCGTGGTCTATGGCGGACGTGCAATACAATAATATATGGCAGAACGATATATTTGAGCTACTAGTGACATATATGTGAAGCTGAAGAGGGAAAGAACCCAATGGAAGCTCTGCCACAAGGTCTAGTTCGTTTTCCTATTGCTTTGCTCTGACACATCCACAATGAAGTGTAAATGTGGAAAATAATAAAACAAATCTTTCACTATTTACTTTTTTCTTTTTTCTCTTGTAAGGTGACTACATTCTTCATGACTCATATTATGTATAGTACATAATACCCTATTACATGGGATCAGCTTCTGGCATCCGACGCTACTCAATAGTACCATCTCCGTAGTATCAAGTGGAAGGAATTGAGAAATCCTGCAATTCCACAATCCCACAGCAAATGTTTTTCCCATTTATAGGGTGATATTTATGACCCGGGGAAGATGACCAGTGCTCTAATACAACAGTGGTCAGTAAAACCGTGTTAATTATTGTGTAGAGATAATTTGGTCGTAATATCCCTTTAGGTATCAGATAAATTTAGTGGGTGATCAACGCACTCAATTCGAGCGATAGATTTAATCCATGTCTTACACTGTCAAAGTATAGATCCATCGTTGTTCCATTCTATGCAATGTTTTAGCCACATCTCCATAAATGCCATTTATGTTATTATCTGTCCGTTTAATCTCCTATATGTGGGAAAGACGACACATGAAGTGAGGCAGCGGATTGGGGAACATAAGAGTTGCATTTGAAATAGAATAGCGGATAAACCATTAGTGCAACATTTCATACGTTTTAAACACAAGGACACTGATCTCAGAGGATGTTTTGTTCTCCAAACTATTCATCCATTAAGCCTAGGAGGAGATATGGCCAATACATTGCACAGAATGGAACAACGATGGATCTATACTTTGGACAGTGTAAGACATGGATTAAATGTATCGGTCGAATGGAGTGCATTGATCACCCACTAGGTTTATCTGATACCTAAAGGGATATTATGACCAAACTATCTCTACACAAAAAAGAGCACTGTTTTACTGACTACCGTTGTATTAGAGCTCTGGTTATCTTCCCCGGGTCATAAATATCACCCTATATATGGGAACAACATTTGCTGTGGGATTGCGGGATTTCTCAATTCCTTCCACTTAATACTACGGAGATGGTACTATTGAGTAACATCGGATGCCAGAAGCTGATCCCATGTAATAGGGTATTATGTTCTATACAGAATGTGACTCATGAAGAATGTAGTCACCTTACAAGAGTAAAAAGAAAAAAGTAAATAGTGAAAGATTTGTTTCATTATTTTCCACATTTACACTTCATTGTGGATATGTCAGAGCAAAGCAATAGGAAAACGAACTCGACCTTATGGCAGATCTTCCATTGGGTTCTTTCCCCATTGGGTGATCAGGTTCACATATATGTGAAAAGTAGCTCAGATATGTGGTTCTGCCGTATATTATTGTATTGCATGTCCGTCAGACCAGGGGTGGGTGGATAGTAATGAAATCTAAGTTAGTCCGGACGCTGCAAGGCAGATCGTAATGTTGCAAATTTGGGTGGATTTGAGTAGCAATGACTATAAGGCTAAGATGTATTCTTTTGAACACTTAGGCATTACAACCACGGCGGCATACGTGAGACTGAGTAAATATCCAATGAAGCTAGTCCATTCTTTATGTCACTGACTGCGACACTCCAATCACGTGGTAAATGGTTTTCCGCTAGCCGCGCTCACTGGCAGGAACTCATAGTACACAGTTCGAGCGAACAGAGGCAACAGTCCGAGATGACAAGGTGAGAATAAAATTGCCCCCGCTATCAGAGGGATGACATTTATCACAAGAAGCCCTTGGTGTGCATGTAGTGAATGGAGGAGACCCAGGTCATTAAGCCCATATGGTGGCTGGGGGAGCAAGCAGGATTATTTAGAAGATGCAAATGCCTTGAATTCATCGAAAGTATCATTCATTGCGTAAATAGTCAGGACAATGCACCCAGTGAATCAACATTACGTGACGGCTGGGATATCAGGCGAGATCTGTGAGGAGTGGTATACAAAAAGAAGGATCACTACATATAAACACAGCAGGACATACACAGCAGGACATGCCATTGAACCCTTTTTGCCGGCATGGTCTGGCGTGCAATATGGCGCCTAGGTGTAAATAAACTGTTAATACATTGACTGCCTAATGGTAGGTCAGACCTACGGTGCCAGCAGATTGAGGGGGATAGGATGTATATATATGAGTTAAATAAATAGAGTGTATTATGTGAGATAGTATCGGGCTCACCGATCTGATATGCATTAATTGCATGTCTCTCTGTCTCCTTTAACAGCAAAAATTGGCAATTTTTTTGGAACTTGACCAAACCCATTGAGAACTGTGCTATTGAGATGAAAAAATATGCATTATGTTCATGTAATCGGAGAGACCGATGGTGACGACTTAAGTAAGTGCAATGTGGTGATAATTATATATAGGCACCTAAGGGGGTTGTGCTATTATGTGACTTTACGGATAAGTTCTTTATAGGCACTGACCAGAAGCCTGATAGCACATACCAAAAGGTGTTTTAAAGTGGACCTGAAAAAGAAAGGTGGTCCCTGGGGGAACTCTATCAGAAAGACTCCAATAGAGGCTCAACCTGTTGCTTCCTACGTAAGTGTGTTTTTGAGTGAAAAATTCGAATCATAAACAATGTAATGCTAAATTGGTCTAAAAGGCATTTTGTACTGCATCCTTGTAGGTTTGTCTTCATTGATCGGGGATATTGCTACGGCTGCAGACAGGATTAATCCATTTTTTTCATTGCCCACACCGCCATCATAAAACGGAGGTGGGTACGATTTTGCATGTCAAATTATATAGACACTGTTTGCACCACAATCATAGTGTCTTTAAATAGAAAGAGGATGACATTAGGATACATTTTGATAAAGGTATTTATTCTTGTTTTTTTGGAAGTGTGATCCACCCTACTATACCTAATGGGACTTTATTGTTGTTCCCGTTTATGTTCGGAAGATGGTTGACGTACTTAGTGGACTGATTGAAGTCTATAAGATACAACTGAAACACGTGTTGACCTACTGCATGTTTAAAAACAGGCAATTATCAGAATTTTGAACTAAAAGGATTGAATTGTTTTGTTTACGTATAAAATGGTTGGATTGTGACCTTAAAATTTAGGTTATAGTGTATTATTGTGAGTGTTTGGATGAGGAAGTGAATGTAACGCTCACCTGATTCCCACAGAGGCGCCGGTCTTGACTGGGTGAATGCCGTATCTTCAAAGGTGATGTGTAACACACGGTTGGCTCTTTGGGCTGGGCCTCTGTGCACTGTATGTCTGACTCGAAGAGTAAGATGTCTTAGGTAAGTGAACGCCGAGCTCTCCATCTGCCTCGGGGCAGGGTGCCGTAACCAGTTTCTTCACTGGATAACGGTGCAGGCCTCTTGACCTCAGAGGACTGCTGTCCGTCGTTAACTGCACGAACGGTAAGATCTGGGCACTTCAAATGTCTTAAAAGTCTTTTGTAATGATATCTCTTGTTTTGCAGGGTTCCGCCGATGGCGGATGGCGGGCTGATGAGAGTTGAGGATCGAACCCGCGTGAGGAATAGAAGCGCCTGGAAGCACGTAAGTAAGCGCTTGTAGCCTGCTTCACGATGCGCACTAACTGTCCCTTTTATCTTGCAGGTACAAGTTCAGAGCTTTAGAGAAGCTGAAGGGTGCTGGAATACCCACTGGATTCGGCGTGGGAAGGAGTAATGGCACGTGAGTAATAAAGTTGCCCAATGTCTTTAAACGCACCTTCTTTTGTCTTTCAGATGCGGGATGCAGCGCCGAAGGCCTCCGGAGCGTGCGAAGAGCTGGTAAGCTTTTGTCTTTCAGATGCCGGAATGCAGTGCGAAGACCTCCGGAGCATGCGAAGAGTAGGTAAGCCTTTGTCTTTCAGATGCCGGAATGCAGCGCGAGGCGTTGGTGACAGCCGATGGACCAGGTAAGAGATGCGCTGCCACTGAAGACCGTAGTGCTAACCTGTTCTTTCTTTGTCTTTACAGGTGCTGCTGAAGACTGGATTCCAGGATGGTAGGCCTTTGTTCCCTTAGGCCCAGGATCAGAAGCAGAAGACACAATGAGCGTTCTGTTGCAGAGAATGCAGCATAACACAAAGCAAGATTCATCCATCGGGTGTGGTTTAAACAGCCTCCTGTAGTGCTTAGGTGTCTCCTTCCACAGCCACGCCTAGGTAAGAAAAGAGTTCCTGCTTTCCAGAAGAGTTCCAGTATTCTGAACCTAGGGAGTGGCTCCTGCCCCACCCAACAGGAAAAGTAGTCCCAAACAGAAGAGGATCAGGGGTTCAACTGGCAGGTAAGTAAGCAGCATGGTCTGCTGCAGGTAAGTCCACCCAAGCATTATGAGCCCGGCGCTTCCAGCGCTGGCACTGGGCATCTTTATGAGCCTGGTGCCACTGGCGCCAGGACAGGGTCCAAAGGTCCCAATTGGGACTGGCTGGCACTCGGAACCGGGGTTATGGGTCTGCTTCCAAGGGAGTCGGGCAAGTCCTGATCTTTTGGAAGCAGAGATCATGACCCCACCCCCCCTCAAGGCCCCTCCCAAACCGGGCTTCTCCGGGGGTTTGGGCTTGTTAGGAAATGTTCGATGAAATCTTTTGATTAGACGAGGCGCGTGGACATATTCTGCAGGTTCCCAGGATCTTTCTTGGGGACCGTAGCCTTTCCAGTCAATCAGGTAAAATAGTTTAGATTTGGAGATCTTGGAATCCAGGATGCTTTTGACTTCAAACTCGAGTTCTCCATCAACTAGAATAGGTTTTGGAGATGTAGTTAGTCGGGTTTGAGGTTGCACGGGTTTTAATAGAGAGACGTGGAAGACCGGATGTATCTTCATGTGAGGGGGCAAGTCCAACTTGACCGCTACTGGATTTACTATGGTAGTGATGGAATAGGGACCAAGGTATCTTGGGTTGAATGTGTGTGGTCCTTTTAGAGGTAGATATTTGGTGGATAACCAGACTTGATCTCTTACTTGATATTGGGGGGCTTCCTTCCGATGTTGGTCTGCTCCTTTCTTGTATTGTTCTTTAGCCCTTTGAAGGTGAGAAACGGCTTCCTTAAAGGCTTGGGTGATTGTAGAATGCAGGTGGTCTACTGCTGGTGTTCCAAGATCTTGGAGTGGATCCAACTCCGAGGTTCGAGGGTGACTACCGTATAAAAGAAAAAACGGGGTCTTCCCAGTTCCCGAGTGGACAGAGTTATTGTAGGCATATTCGGCTATCCAAAGGATATCTTTCCAAGTTTTTTCAGTTTGTTGTAGCATGCAGCGCAAATACTGTTCCAAAGTTTGATTGGTCCTCTCGGTTTGTCCGCCGGTTTGAGGGTGGTGGCTGGTCGAAAGTCTCACATCAATTTGAGCCGACCGACAGCAACTTCGCCAAAAATGAGAAATAAATTGACTACCTCGATCCGAAATTAGAACTGAAGGAAAACCGTGCAGTCGGACGATGTTTTCAAGAAATTCTCGGGCCAGAGTTGCTGCTGTTGGTAAGCCTTTGAGTGGAATGAAATGCGCCATCTTGGAGAATAGGTCCACGATTACTAGGATCGTATTGTATCCGGAGCATGGAGGTAGATCGGTGATGAAGTCCATAGAAAGCGTATGCCAAGGGCGAGGCGGGATGTCAATAGGGCGTAAGAGGCCGGCTGTTTTTTCCTTTTGACTCTTGTTTTGGGCGCATACTCCACAGGACATTATAAAGTCTCTGATGTCTTTTTTCCAAGACGGCCACCAGAAGTAGCGCTTGATCTTTTCCGAGGTCTTGGTCATACCGGGATGTCCTTCCATTAAAGAATCGTGATAACAAGAGATTACCTTTTTCTGTAAATCTGTGCTGGGCAGGTATAACCGTTCTTGGAAATATAATAGGTTGTCCTTCACCATAAAGTCCTTTCCCTGCAGATGCCAATTCTGTATGTCTGCTGGAGTTACCAGTAGCCTGGCTTTATCCTTAACTTCCTCTATGGATTGTGTGGCGATTACACCTAGAATTCTTTGTTCGGGAATGATAGGTACAGGTTTAGGATTGATCAAATGTTCTTCCACTCCCATCCGAGAAAGGGCATCAGCTTTACCGTTTTTTGTACCAGGTCGATAGGTAATTATGAAATCAAACTCGGCAAAGAATAGTGCCCTATTCTCCTCCTATAGGAGTTGCCTAGAGGATTGAGCTTTTGCGGTTTTCAAATATTGCAGGTTTCGGTGATCTGTAATCACAGTAACGGTGTGTCGGGCCCCCAGAAGATAATGCCGCCAAGCCTTAAAGGCGGACTTGATAGCTAGAAGTTCCTTATCAGTAATAGTGTAATTGATTTCAGGAGGCGAGAATTTGCGGGACCAAAATGCCACGGGATGCAACTGATTGGTTACTGGGTCCTTTTGTGATAGAACTGCCCGCCTGGCAAGGCTCGAAGCATCAGTTTCAACGATGTAGGGGACTTCTGGGCGAGGATGTTTTAAGATCGGTGCAGAGATAAATCTAGTCTTCAAATTCTGGAAAGCTTGTTCCGCCTCGGTAGACCATTCAAAACGTTTGTTTTTCTTTAACAAGGCGGTGATGGGCTGGACTATTCGAGAGAATTCGGGGATAAACCTGCGGTAAAAGTTAGCAAAGCCTAACATGCTTTGAACACCTTTTACGGAGGATGGCGATGGCCATTTGAGAATTGCATCGACCTTCTTTGAATCCATACGCACTCCGCTAGGTGATAATATGAATCCCAAGAATTCCACTTCAGTCACGTTGAAAACACATTTTTCCAACTTAGCGAAAAGTTTGTGTTGACGCAATCTCTCGAGGACCATTTTCACGTGTTTCCGATGTTCAGTTTCCGATGAAGAATAAACGAGGATGTCGTCAATGTAAACAACAACACACACATCTATGAGCTCTCTGAGGACATCGTTCATAAGATATTGAAAGGCAGCCGGGGCATTGCAAAGTCTGAAGGGTATGACCTGATATTCAAATAGCCCATACTTGGTGCGGAAGGCCGTCTTCCATTCATCGCCCTCTTTTACTCGTACCAAGTGGTAGGCTCCTCTAAGATCCAGCTTTGTATATATGCATGCTTTTCTGACTTGGTCCAGGAGTTCAGGGATCAAAGGTAACGGATATCTATTCTTAACAGTGATCTGGTTCAGGGCGCGATAATCTATACAAGTTCTAAGGTCCCCTTCTTTTTTTGGAACGAAGAACAAAGCTGAGGAAGCAGGGGACTTGGAAGGACGAATAAACCCATTCGCTAGGGATTGATCCAGGTATTGTCAGAGGTGAAGATTCTCAGGCTCGGTGAGGGCATACATTCTACTACAAGGAGGAGTAGATCCAGGTATCAGGTCTATCTGGCAGTCATAAGACCTATGAGGAGGTAGAGAGTTAGCCTGATCCTTCCGGAAAACATCTTGGAATTCTAGGTATTCAGGAGGTAACTGGGGAGCCTCCGAGGAAATTGCTGCCAGTGCAACACCAGGTCGAGGGTGACAAGTAGAGACACATTCTGGAAACTGAACCGTTCTTGCTCGCCAATCGATCTGAGGAGTGTGCTTCTCTAACCAAGGAATTCCTAGAATAATCTGGAACTGAGGGGCCTTGATCACATCGAACATGATCTTCTCATGGTGTCCATCTTGACTTACTAGCGTCACTTCTTGGGTGGTATGCGTTACTGGTCCGGAGGCTATCTCCGTACCATCCACCGTAGTAATGACGTCCTTTACAGCCTTTGGACAAAGAGTCAGATTCATCCTCAAAACCATTTCATGATCCACATAATTGCCGATGGCACCGCTGTCGACGTAAGCTTCAATCGCATGTAGTCGATCCGGATGTTCAGGGCTAATGAGGACCATAGGTAACACGAAATGCGAGGTCACTGAACTGGTTTTAACGCTCGGCAAGAGGACCTCTATTCTTGTCGGGCGAGGTTGTTTCCCTGCTCAGAGTTTGTGACCCTGGTAACTGCAGCTCCTACTGCCTTCTTGGCTGGTTTCACCGGACAGTCTCGAAGAAAGTGCCCCGAGTTTCCGCAATAGAGGCATAATTGCAGCTGTTTTCTCCTTTCCCGCTCCTTTTGTGTTAGTGGTCCTTTCAGGCCCCCTATTTGGATGGGTTCCCTGGAGTCTACTCCTTTGGTAGGAGTTGGTGGTTTGGAAAATACTCGAGCATCAAACTTGGAACGATCGGCCTTCCTGTTCTGCAGTCTGTGGTCAATTTGAACGACTAAGTCAATATAGTCCGAACAGTCTTGCGGGGGATTCACTACTTGGGCTAACACATCTTTGAGCTCTCCACGTAGACCTCTATAAAACAGCGTAATCCTTTTGTCCTCAGGCCATCGAGTTTCCACTATCAGTCTGTTGAAAGACGCAATATAAGCCAAAAGGTCTTGATTACCCTGTCGCAATGAAAGGAGCTCATTGTCCAAGGCCTGCCCCTGTGAATGTCTTGCAAACAGTTTTTCCATACTGAGCTGAAAGGCTTGAAAATCATGGAGAACCGGATCATCTTGATTAACTAGAGGGATCGACCAGTCTGCCGCATTGCCACTAAGGTACGAAAGCACGAAAGCTACCTTAGCTTGATCAGTTGGAAAGGCTGCTGGCCGGCATAAGAAGTGCAACCGGCACTGATTAATAAATACTGCAAACCTCTTTGGGTCACCAGAAAATCGTTCGGGCGGAGCCAGAGGTACATTCCCAGGTAGGTTGATCTGCACTGGGTTCGTAGAGGATGTTGAAGGAAGATTTGCCCCTGATGCGGGTAACAGAGTTTGTCCGGCTTGTGACTGTAGCAATTGTCTAGCGAGATCGTCTGTTCGCTCCTTGGAAATAATCAGTTCCCTTCGTCTCCTGACGGGCTGCATGCACTTCTGCTCTTAGTTCCCCAAGTAACTGGGCTAGCTGGTCGGTATCCGAGGTTTCCATAGCGCCTGGGTGGGAGTTTTGCGGTAGGCTTTGTGTTCTGCAACGCTCACCTGATTCCCGCAGAGGCGCCGGTCTTGACTGGGTGAATGCTGTATCTTCAAAGGTGATGTGTAACACACGGTTGGCTCTTTGGGCTGGACCTCTGTGCACTGTATGTCTGACTCGAAGAGTAAGATGTCTTAGGTAAGTGAACGCCGAGCTCTCCATCTGCCTCGGGGCAGGGTCCCGTAACCAGTTTCTTCACTGGATAAGGGTGCAGGCCTCTTGACCTCAGAGGACTGCTGTCCATCGTTAACTGCACGAACGGTAAGTTCTGGGCACTTCAAATGTCTTAAAAGTCTTTTGTAATGATATCTCTTGTTTTGCAGGGTTCCGGCGATGGCGGATGGCGGGCTGATGAGAGTTGAGGATCGAACCCGCGTGAGGAATAGAAGCGCCTGGAAGCACGTAAGTAAGCGCTTGTAGCCTGCTTCACGATGCGCACTAACTGTCCCTTTTATCTTGCAGGTACAAGTTCGGAGCTTTAGAGAAGCTGAAGGGTGCTGAAATACCTACTGGATTCGGCGTGGGAAGGATTAATGGCACGTGAGTAATAAAGTTGCCCAATGTCTTTAAACGCACCTTCTTTTGTCTTTCAGATGCGGGATGCAGCGCCGAAGGCCTCCGGAGCGTGCGAAGAGCTGGTAAGCTTTTGTCTTTCAGATGCCGGAATGCAGTGCGAAGACCTCCGGAGCATGCGAAGAGTAGGTAAGCCTTTGTCTTTCAGATGCCGGAATGCAGCGTGAGGCGTTGGTGACAGCCGATGGACCAGGTAAGAGATGCGCTGCCACTGAAGACCGTAGTGCTAACCTGTTCTTTCTTTGTCTTTACAGGTGCTGCTGAAGACTGGATTCCAGGATGGTAAGCCTTTGTTCCCTTAGGCCCAGGATCAGAAGCAGAAGACACGATGAGCGTTCTGCTGCAGAGAATGCAGAATAACACAAAGCAAGATTCATCCATCGGGTGTGGTTTAAATAGCCTCCTGTAGTGCTTAGGTGTCTCCTTCCACAGCCACGCCTAGGTAAGAAAAGAGTTCCTGCTTTCCAGAAGAGTTCCAGTATTCTGAACCTAGGGAGTGGCTCCTGCCCCACCCAACAGGAAAAGTAGTCCCAAACAGAAGAGGATCAGGGGTTCAACTGGCAGGTAAGTAAGCAGCATGGTCTGCTGCAGGTAAGTCCACCCAAGCATTATGAGCCCGGCGCCTCCAGCGCTGTGACTGGGCATCTTTATGAGCCTGGTGCAACTGGCGCCAGGACAGGGCCCAAAAGGTCCCAATTGGGACTGGCTGGCACTTCGAACCGGGGTTATGGGTCTGCTTCCAAGGGAGTCGGGCAAGTCCTGATCTTTTGGAAGCAGAGATCATGACAGTGAATTAATTGAATGTAGGGATGAATGGCTTTATGGATCAAAAAATACGTATGAATTGTTGTTTTTTTATGCTTTGAATTATTTTACACCTAACTGTTGAATATTTAATAATAAAAAAGATTCTAGAGAATCATTTGTCGACATTTATAAAAAAAGATAAATGAATAGGTTGTCATCCTCAATCCAAGGGTCCACCTTTGTTGTTTGATATGCAATGAGAATGGGACTGTGCAGGAGTTGGGATTGGTCAATACTATTTCCTGTGTGTGGTGTATAGCGACAGATTGTGTCAGAATGTCTATTTTCAAATAGGAGTGGAGATGGCTACGGGGACGGGTGTGCCGTTCAGTTTGTGGACTATATGGCTTTTAGGCGACTCTTGAATACATTGGGTACAAGTTTACGTAGAACGCTGTGAACTGGCAGCACAACTTGGGTTCCATAATGTCGATGTGCACTGGCATGCAATACATGGGATGAAGTGGCTCCATGTGGGTCCATACAGATATTATTAGTGTTCATGGTGGAGGGGACAGTTTAGGCCATGTTAGTGGCATCTTACTGCAGTTTGCAATGAAGGAGACATTTAGGCAACTTATGAAAATGTTTCCAAAGTTGCACATCAGTTTTTCTCGCATTGCCAAGAGATAGATATGGCTTTGTGTGGCCCACTAATGGAGAAAGCGTTGCGCAATGTGAACAAGACTGTTTACACTTCTTTTTGCGAAGTTGGCGTGTTCTCCTTCTACAATAAAAACATTACGTTTCCCAGTAGGTTCATCTGACTGATGCTGGCAATGAGCTGGTTCTGCGTAATATCCAAAATGCAGTGCAGTGCTTGCTGCAAGTCTAGCAATAATTTTCCCTGTGGTTGTTCACCACTTCCAACGTTGCAAACACAAACAGCACAAAAAGGCTCTTTTCAGAGCCACGACTTTCTTTTCCAAATGCGTGCAATGCTTTAGACAGAGTCCTGCCACCCATTGTTGCCATCCCTGTACTCGGCGCTCATAGGATGCGCCACCGCCTGCATGCTTCATTCAACTTCTATTTTTCAACAGTTCAAGGTGGCCCTGTAAAGAGCCATTTTGTTCCCTCCCATATTCTGGATGTGTAGCATTTTTCCTGTTGTTATAAAACACGCCACAAAAGACAGCAATGGAAGGGAGATTTGCCAAAGGCTACCAACCACAGGGATAAGAAATTGTATGTGGAGAGCAGAAGATGTGGGGTGCACCTCACTTTGGTAGGGGGCACTCTTTGTCATGCTCCTGGACCGAAGCCTCAAAAGCACTTTGAAAATGTTCCCTCCTACACAGTACCATGTCGTAGTCTATGCACAATACAGTGACCTTTGAAAGCTATGGGTTTGTTGCAGTGCATATGTCCTCCAAGGCTGCTTGCAGGATACGCTGACCCACTTGAGTGTCCCTAGTGGTGGCAGGAGCCGATGCGGAGGAGGCTGTAGAGGAAAATAACCTACTTTCTGGGGACAACCCTCCAAACAGCTGCCAGGTGGTTCGCTTTCAGGTGCCACCTCATGGAGGTGGTGCCATAGCTGTACAAGCCAGGTTTTCTGGGACTGAGTATTCAGTGCATTGTACATGGTTTGCACAAGATTTTGGCACATCTCCATAGGTCCTAAATAGTTTCCACACCCACGACTCACGCTTGCTGCAGGCAATGAGGATTCCTTCTACTTTATTCTTGTTTCCTTTTCAATGTCCCTCCACATTATGATGCCTGCTCCCTTGCTCAGGACCTTCAGAAGGAGGTGTTGGTGGTGAGGGTGTGGGTGCTACTGAGTCAGAGGGAGAAGCAGAAGCTCTGGTGGCCATTACTTGGAGAGGTATTTTGCAGGCACACAAAAGGTGAGAAAGCAATTTCTGCACAAACCAATATGCATGACTGCTCTTCTCTGGAAAGCTAAACAGGGATTGCAGCGCACTTGTGGGTTGTGCCCTCTATAGGACTGTTGTGAAGCACGTCCCACTCGAAAGTGGGCCTAAGTCTTTCCCTGCAATACCTAAATTGCAGAAGGAAGCGTGTAGGATCCACTCTCACTGTAACACTCCATACATTGCAGGAAATTGTCCTTTTTTGATGTCCATGGATATAGCACGTATCCACTAAATAAGGGCCCACGCGCAGCGTTCTTCTTTTACCATGGTGACGTCGAAATTGCTCTTCATTTGGACACCTATCTGCAGCACGTATATTGCCCGTAATACTTTGTGGCCACGTGCATAGCTTTCCTACGGATACCCTTGCCATCCCCAGATTACTTAAATGTACGGCACATGTGCATTGAACATTTCTACGTAAGGTTGGTGTGCGCATGATACAGTAGGTGGAATGTTTACATCCAAAGGTACTCGCAAGATGTGGGTGCGCGCTTCCACCTACTTCAACTGCATCACACGTTTCTTCGCACATGTTGCCCAGGGACGGTGTTACCAGGCGTCACAGGACAAGATACGCATGTGCGTAGTTGTGCGACCGACAAACGTATGGTCCTGCAACTACTTACACGCGGTTCTATGCATGCAAACATGCAGCCCATAGTGGCGTCCTATGGATACTTTCATTGTGATTGCGCATAGGGCAGCCAGGTGCACACTAGGCACATATACGATCAGTAAAAATGAACATATATCATTCTTTATTAGCACACATTCATAGCCACTATTCAGAAACTATGCATTCATGTTGGTTTGAAACCGGGCAGTAAAGTAGGATGTAAAGAACATCTCAGTTCTGTGGAACAATTTATGCTCATAAGGTATGACATCATGTGCATCTTCCATTTTCATTGAGTTATAGTTGCTCCTCTTCATGCGTGCAAGTGTGAGGGACTTCTTATATCTTCTGTGTGTTTTAATTTTGGGGTAATCCCCAACCTGTTCTTCACTCTGGGGTGCTATCAAGGCTGGTGTACTTATCAACACCAGTAGTCACAAGCCTCCCCAATTTGGATGGAGCTACATATAAGCCCTTGTACCACAAGCTCAATAGTGGTCCATTAGTACAGCAGTGCCTACTTTCATGCCCGGCACATCGAAAATAAGTTTACACCCTTTGTTTTCCCCTAATTTCACTGGCCCAGTATTCCTGATACATGATGTGGCATTCTTCATGGGTATTATGGATAGGGGCCTGCTTCATCTTCTGCCCATGTAAGTAAAGTGAAATATTCAGCCCATTCTTTAAGGCATATATCATTTGTGTTCTGCACCACTACCTCGTGTACTGTCAGCAGTACTTGTGCTTTGCACCCCATCATCCGTTCGACCCCCCCTTCTGAGGTAAATACCTGTGCATATATTAGTAACTGGGGTCTTTCCCAGCACCCAGGTATCTCTTTTCCACTGTAGTAATGTATGGTCTGTTTTGTTTGCTTGTTCTCTATTTGGGCCTTCTAATCTGTATTGTGTCACCCAGTTTTTTCTTCCAGGATTATCCATCATAGCCTTTTTTAATGTAACTTTCCTCATAAGGAAAAGTCTTTTTTGTCATCCATCGCACGGTAGCCCATCTTCCTTGGAATTGCCCCCTAGTCGTGTTCGAAGTTATGTGCAGGTATTTCTGTGGCCACAACTGTCCTGGAAGCGCACATGGCGTAGGGAATGAGGTAGCACACATAACAGCTCTCATCAGATATCTCTCTCCCTACTTTACTCATGTGCTGGTAGCACATAGTGTTAATAACATGGGCAGAACCAGTAAAATATTTGCTCAGGTCCCTAGTGTCATCTAGCATACTTCTCTTTAGTCCCCTCATCTGTGTGTTTACAACAGGGAATTCTTGTGGTGCTATTTCATATATCATTGTTTCAGTAATTATGCTCATGTTTACTGGACTAGCATTGTTATAAATGATCATTTATCTTGCTTCAATACAAATGATTATATTAAAAACATTATTATTATCATTATTGCTATGGTTTCCTACCTACTTTCTGCAGTGAGTAAATTCTCTTCTAGGCGCTAAAAGATAATTGGCCTCATTAAACGGATGGCGGTATGGATTTACTACGAGGTCCCTTTGCGGGTTGGGGGATTTAACGCCTGCTTTTTGCAGGCGTTAAAAACCAACCCGCAAAGGGACCCAGGGAGCTAATTACGGTACCGCAATTTGCGGTACCGTAATTACCGCCTTCCCCATTCCCATTGAGCCCTATGGGCCAAAAATGGGAATGGGGAAGGGCAATGGTGGAAGGGGGAATTCCCGCCCGGCCAACCTTGGAATGGGGCGCTAATTCCCCTTTCCGCCAAGGCGGTGCCGGTATTTTACCGGCATGAACCATGGCGCTAATAGCACCATGGTTCTCTGCCATCCGTGTAATGAGGCCCAATATCTTAAATTATTCATCATATGCATTCTTGTATCAGGAGAATTGTTTCCTTTGTTTTCCTAAAAATAAGTGTTCACAAGACAAGCATTGTCATTATTGAAAGAAACTTCCTTTCCAATGCTACATAAGCCTTTATATTCAATAGTAATATGGCGATGCAAATGTTCCAGGCTCTTAAAAAGGGATAAGTGTTCATAAAAAAGGACAGTACCAAGAAAAATGAAATTGTCATAGGGAACATTTGTTAATTTTCTTTTAATATAGAAGTATCATGCTTTGTTTTAGGCAAGCGTTGTTGAAAGAATGCCGAACTGACTGGTCTGTGTATTTATAGAAAAAACAATGGCCCTCATTAGGACCCTGGCGTTAAGGGGTTAACAGCGCCATAAAAGGTGTCGGCGCCGTTAAACCCTTAACGCCTGATTACGAGGTCCCTTTGAGGGACAAAACCTGAACAGCTGGTCTAGACCAGCCATTAAAGTAGGGGCCCACAAAGGGACTCTCGAGGTAAGTACGGTACCGCAGTTTGCGGTACCATACTTACCGCCTTCCACATTCCCATTATGCCCTATGGGGCAAAAATGAGAATGGCGAAGGGCCATGGTGGCATGGGGAATTACCGCCCCGCCAACCTTGGAATGGAGTGGTAATTCCCCGTTCCGCTATGGCGGACTCCGGCATCGACCATGGTGCTAATAGCACCATGGTTTTCCGCCGGTGTCCTAATGAGGGCCAATGTGTCTTTTATTCTTCTTGCTGCTGATTGGTCCTTGTCATAGACCTTGTTTGGATTCTTCTTATGTCTTCTTCACTTCTGTGCTCAATGTTGGTGGACAGGGGGGCGTCTTCTCTGTGTAGAGTTTGACATTGCAGGGATGCAACCAGGCACACCTTCTTTTAACTTTCACTACAGATTGTGTAACTGTCTTCACTATGAACAGTGCCTCGAAGATGGGCTTGTGCCACTGTCGTGTAACGTTCCTACACAGGACCTTATCCCCTTGGAAACAGTACTAGTGCTTTCAGTAGAACACTTGGATCAGTTTGTTCATTAGCTTCATCAGTCTTCGTTGAACCCTCTGCCGCATTTGTACCTGTCGAGATTCCGTCATAGCTGTAAAATAATCGTGCTTTTCTTTCCCTAACACAGTGGCAGCATTCTCTGCATCTATTTGAGCTCTAGTGGAAGGAGCAAGGGGCAAAAGTGTTTGGCGTCCCGTCACCAGGTCATGTGGAGTCAAGTGATGGACAGAGCCGGGCTGAATGCGTAGTGCAAATAGGACTAGAGGAAGGCAATGGAGCCATTCTTTCTTCAGTGTCTCTTTTAGTTTGGCATTTCTCTCATTTAGAAGGCTGTTGAGCTGCTCGCAACTGCTTTTTGCTTGTGGGTGATAAGCTGATGAGAATGCATTCTTAATACCCAACGGGATATTTATGTGCTCAAATACCTTACTTACAAAGTGTGGTCCATTGTCATACCGGAGCACTTTGCACACTCCCGACCTTAGAAATACCTCACGTACAAGGAACTTCCCAGCACATATGGCATCTGGATGTGTGCATGGACCTGATTCAATCCAATAGGAAAAGTAGCATGCAACCACTAGCATACACAGTTGATATGCAAATGCTGAAATGGACCAGTAGGCCGGAGTATTGCTCCTCTCACTGTTCACAGTGTATGCCCAGCAGTGACCTTCTGGCATGTTAAACAGTTTACAATAAAATTGCCAACATGTTCTGTCAAATTTAGGACAAACCCTTCCTCCGAAATCAGTACTGCAAGACACTCTCTTGATGTGTGTTGTAGAGGAGGTCCCAAATAAAGCCTGCACTCCCATCTCCAATTTTGACATACCAGAAACGTTCACACCAACATACGTGACGTATGACGAGCAAATAAATGAGCAAAGGGGCCCAGTAGGGCTCTGCCCAGTGCCTATCAGGAGAACAACACCTGTTGAAATACCGATACCTTGAAAACCAGGGACAGTAAGGTATGCATTGAGAAAACCCAACCAGCAAATAAGACGATATGAAGATAAACTAAACACTGTCCCAGAAGAAGCCAAAAAGGCCTTAATGGAAGACGAATGGTGACATCACGAAGGCCCGGACGGACTCGCAGATATAAGATATGATGACCCAAGGATGACATAAGAGATGAAATGCCATGAATAAGGATATTGTGAACCTAGAAGGAAAGAACGATGTTGAAATATAAAGAAGCTTAAGCTGTAAAGCATGATGAAGTCATTCAACCAGCTAACGCCTGTACATATGCTTGAAACCGCAAGAAAGCTAAGAAAACAGTGCGGCTTGCTATGCTTAGGAGAAGATAGACCGTGGCAAGCACCACATATACATATCTACCGTAATGAAGCACATTATATAAGTGTGAGTCCACTTTGCACAAAAGCAGAATCAACTCAGGTTACTAATGACCAAACAGGACAAGATTTGTATTCCAGCTAAAACGAGAAGAGATGGCTGAATCGAAACTCAGCAGATGCAACTTGCACCAGGAAAGAGCCAAGGTCAGACCAATAGAAGGAACGGACAGTAGCTTCGCAGAATTGAAATTTAAGAACAGAATATCCTATCTTTGGAAGGTTGAGATAAGGAGGCGTAGGCAGGTTGCAAGCCGAATAAGAACTAAATGCACAAATCGAGGGAAACTAGGCAGATTCACGGTGTGAGTAGCACGTGACCATCCGAGCGAGACGAGGCATGGGTTCACACCTATGCTTGGCAGCCGCCCAGACAGAAATATCATAACTTTTCCTGACAAGAAGATACAGTTTCGAGGCCAACCACAGCCAACTAATTGACACATAGCCACTAAAGTAATGATTGATTGAAGGAAGGCCGGGTGAATCGTGGGGCACCCTGCACCTGGCTGACCATTCTACGTGCTGCTAAGTAAAGTGGAAATGTATGCATGGGGTTGAAGCCAACCCAATCACAATGGACCAAATAATGTAGGGTCCTATAGATAGCAGAACCAATGGGACGTCGTACTCTTAATGACGTCTACAATAGTACTGTTAGAAGGAAGGGCTTAGACGCCCACCTGATAGTGTTTATCCAATCCTCTCACTCTGTTACCATATATGGATATAGTACCTGTAGTAAAATTACCTTTTCCTAACCAATAGAATGGCATGTTAACTTTTGAGTGTTATACGTTAATGATGACAAGTTTTGAGTATAAATGTTACAACTTATGTGAAGTTTGTGGAGTTGAAGCGAGACGGACTATCGCATCACTGTCGATTTCCCTGACTCCCCTTTTTACTTGTCAATGAACAGACTCCCTTTGCCAAGCCATTGAGTTGTCGTTATTGATTGGTGTTGGAGTAGAAAAGCCGCACCCCCATCCATCTCGAAGGTGCAGCTATCTTGTCTTAAAGTACTCTGGAGCAAACCCCGACTCTACGGGCCGGCTGGGGGTCTCCCCAGTACACTTGGTAGCAGAGATTTGTTGGTTATCGACTATCGATTATTGACTAAATTAAGACACCTATTGACCGTCGACATAAAGTAACTCTAGGTCTTCTGCAATTTCACAAGTCTTTTGCCATTCGGCTAAGTAGACCGTGAAGCTCCCCGTAGACAATGTTAGCCTAAGAAGAATCTGCAGAAAGGGCCTGAAGGGACCCGTGTTCCCCACACATCCCTTTCCCATTCCTACGGGCAGCTGAGCGGGCGAAAAGCTGAAGGAGGCGGTAACAAAGGCGGTGATCCCGAGAGTCCAGAGAGGAACTATGCGAACAGTGAGTGAAACAAAAGTTGAATGTTTGGCAAATGATGCATGCCTTAGAACAAGTAAAGGGAAAAGGTATATATTCAGTAAAAAAAACTTTGTTAAATGGACGTTATGGTTAAGTTGCGCTACTAAAAACCTATCAGGTTCAGTAAAAAAAACATTGTTAAAGAAACGTTATGGTTCAAAGTAAAACCGAAAACCCCCTGAAATTCGGCAGTTATGGTAAAATAAGCAACCATAACTCGCGCCACCGTGCACTGCTAACACTAACACCCAGGACATCAAAGATGACATCACAAATGTCATTGATGACATCACTGATGACATCACATGGCTGGCTCTTCCTTTTTTCCCTTTACTGACATATCTAAGCCACATAGTTTTCTTCAGTAACAGTCAGGAAGTAAAAATTGAAAAGGTACTATATTTGTAGACTTAGGGTCAAGTCATATCATATGAAACATATATATAGCGGAAGACACAGGCTTGAAAGAGAGCAATCCTTTCTGTGCATGAAGATAATCATTAGAGTTATCAGCATTTTCTCATAGTTTTATTTTTATTACTATACCTTCCCTTTATATGTTCATATTTGTATACATTGTATTCACACTCCTTTCCTTAGGGTTCACTGACATCATTTGATACACATACATACAGTAAGTAGCAGCTTTGAAACAGAGCAATCATTTCCCTGCATAAAGATAATCAGTTAGGTTATGAACTCTTTCTGCTACTACGTCTGCTTTTTTGCTTACTTCTCTGTCCCTGTATATACTCATATTTGTATGTGTTGTTGTCTCTTTGTGTTTTGTCTGTATTAAGTGTAATTATGTATTAAGTGGGTTTTATTAGCTACTGATTACATGTTTCAGAGTACGCAAAACCCTAATAAGAAAGCAGTTATCATTTCATTATTCTACATGGCAAGATTATGAATATTGCACCTTCATCATGTATACTGCACACACTGCCTACGTTTCTGCATGAGTTGCTTAGTATACTGGATAGAACTTCATAATAGAATGGTATTTATATCAATGCATTGCTTAATGCACTAATTAGCTCAAGATATGTATTCAAATGATCCTTGACACTTTTTGGTCAACATTATAAGAATCCCTCCTACAGAGTTTTCATGAAAAGTAAATGCACATGTGATGTCATCAGTGATGTCATCAATGAAATTTGTGATGTCATCTTTGATGTCCTGGGTCTGAGTGTTAGCAGTGCACAGTTGTGCGAGTTATTGTTGCTTTTTTTTACTGAATCTGATAGGTTTTTAGTAGCGCAACTTAACGATAACATCCCTTTAACAGCGTTTTTTTACTGAATCTGATAGGTTTTTAGTACCACAACTTAACCATAACGTCCCTTTAACAAAGTTCTTTTACTGAATTTCACAGTTTTTTAGTAGCACAACTTAACAATAACTTTGACTTTATATACATGTAATATGGAACATACTGAACCCTTTCTACTGAATTTGACTGTCCCCGGACATGTTCTAACAACAGTACCACCACCTAAAAACTCTGGGGGGGTATGTGTAATTGTTATATCATAACATAGGAACATTTAACAAATTCACAAAGCAGCACACATACAAAGTATATGTAGTAATACTTAAGAAATGTAACCCATATATGTAACACTCTAACCATTCATTTAAATACAATATGTTCTAAAATGGAATATACCAAAAGAAGATAAAGTGGCTTCCAACATAATTACCTCACAGACACTCCACAACTAAGAGCAAGACCAGACGTACAGACTGCTCATCACATACATTCCTGAAATAGTAAGTGCACTTCATTTTACTCATATATTTATAAACTTTCTGTATTACTTTTTTGTTTTCTCACAGAAATGTGTACTACTCTGGAGTGCCTAGAGGAGCATTTCCCACAAGACCAAATGTCAGAAGATAGTGCACCTAGTGCTGCAAACTTTACTATATGAACCAATTAATAAATATTATTTTGTATACATTTAACATATACATTTATTTTTACAGACCATACAAAAATGGCCACTACCACAGAAAAAGAAGCGGTGGATAACACTCTGGAACACATTAACCAAGAAATCGACCAACTTATGGCAAATTTTAACGATTTAAAGAACTTTGTGGAAGATCACCTAAAACTACCAACAACATACCATTGTCCCACCTCTACTTATCCCCCCTCACCATATCCCACTCATTTAACCCCAAAAACTCTCCATGGACCAAAACGTTTTGATGACATTTCCATCCCTTCTTCACCTGATCCCAATTATGTTGAAATCCCTAATTCTCCTGTTTTTGTTTCCGTTTCTGCCCCACCTTCTCAGTCATAAATTGTTTATATCAAATAAAGTTACTTTTTTATATTGTGTAGTAATTACTTTCAGTTCTTTGTGTTAAAACCAATTTAGGTGTCCACGGACAGCGCGGTTGTTCGGAAATGTTCGTAAATAAACGAAAATGTAATTGTCCTGAGGACACTATATCTGTCTGTAATGTTCTCTTGCAAGTTGAAACTGTTCTAAGAACACTCGTACTGTCCTGAAATGTTCGTAAATCAACGAAAATGGAGGTGTCCTTAAGAACACTTTGCCTGTTCGTAGTGTTCGCTAGCAAGTTGAAACTGTTCTAAGAACACTCCTGGTGTCCTAAATTGTTCGTAAATAAAGGAAAATGGAGGTGTGCTGGGGACGCTATGTCTGTCCGTATTGTTCGCAAGTAAGTTAAACTGTGCTAAGAACAAACGGCTGTCCGTAACTGTTCGTTTTACGTGTGGCGCACTTTTAATTAGTTCAGGACCCGAACACTGTCTGTAGAACATCAACACGCATGCGCAAAACAATGTCCGTACATTGGGTATCCTGCGGACGGCCGCTTCCTTAGCGAACATGCTCACAAAGCAATCATGTGACAGCGCCCACGCTGATCGCGTGTTCTGAATGCGGACACTGTTCGTATCCCCGAACAGTTTAAAAATACATTTCCAAGTAATCCACAATATTTGTCATTAAAAACTCACCATACCACAAAGCCCACATACTAATCCTAAATTTCCACATAGTTTTTGTGACTTTTTGAACCTTTTTTGGTGTTCGGTCTGTCTTGCGGACGGAGTGCATGTCCGCGAACCGCGTACAAGCACCCCTATAAAAGACCACACCCTAGAGCTCATTCTCATTGTGTTTCTGGCTATTCCACAGAGCACACTGCATTTTTCTGCATACTTTGCAGATTTTGAGATTTCCATCTCCAAGCCGATGACATCCATGGCTCCACTATTGCCACCTAATGCTACGTCTGCCTCAGCACCACCCCCACCCCCTCCACCACCACCATCTCCCCAAGGGCCTGAAGAGGGGAACAGGAGTGGGATACAGAGGAGGAAGAAGAGGATGACGAGAATGAGGTAGAGGAAATCCCTACTACCCGCCCTGGGGTGTGATTCTTGGGTGTGGCGGTTGTTTAGCGTTCATGGGAATGTTCCTAAGGCTTGTGCAAACTGTGTCACCTGCAATGAGTGCAAAATGGTACCCAGTCGTGGGAGGCATGGTGCGTACAGCTTTGGGACCACGACCATGAAGTGACACCTGAACTCATTCCACACTAGGGCCATTTGCCAGGTTGTACCTTGCGAAGAGCATAGTAGGTTGATTGCCTCTACTTCATCCTCCGTTTCTGATCCTGTCACCACAAGGAACACCTCTGTGGGACAGCGTCTTCCTCAAGCTGCCTCACAGGCCATACAGAATTCTGATGACCCTTACCTTTCAAGGGTCACAGTTGTATGTATGTACTGTGACACAGTACTCTGCAGGGGGGAGCGACTTCAGAGTGCTTTTGAGACTATTGTCTCAGAGCACGAGAAGACCTGCTCACTACCCAAATAAAACCCACTCTACATCTTCCTCTCTCAGCTCACCCTTTCTTATCCCTGTGGTTGGCGTCCCCCCTTTACCCTCCTTTCCCCTCCTCTCCTAGTGTGTTGTGTATAAAAAAACAAAAAAATACAAAATAACAAAAAAATAATAAATAAGGCTCTTTTCAGAGCCGCCTTTCGCAGTTAAAAAATAGAAGTGAAGATAAATAAAGCAGGGCCCTTTGTATATCTTAAAAGTTTGCAGACAGTTCGTGAACATAAAAAAAAATGGGGTGCTACCCTATTGTAACCATTGCATTTTTCTCTGGGAGCAAGTGGTGGCTCTAAAAAGAGCCTTTGGGAGGTGTTTGTATGTCAAAAATTAGAAATACTTAACACCTACTTCAAAATGGATGCCGTATTTCTAAAAAAGGTCGGAATGCATTTTGTACATTTCTCAGAATAATCTGATTGCCAGCATAAGTAAGATGGACTCCATCTCTGCGAAAAATGTATATACTACGAAACATAATATTTTCATTGTGAAAAGAGGACATGCCAAAATCTCTTAGGAAGGCACAAACAGCCTTATTCACATTACGCCTTGCTTTCTCCATTTATGGACCACATGAGAAAGAATGAAGCCACATTTGTCTCTGCGCAATCCGTGAAAAAATTACTTTGGAGTTGGGAAACATGTCCATGATCTTCTGAAGTCCTTCTTTCATTGCAAATTGCAAAGAAATTCCAGACACATGTCCTAAACTGTTCCCTCGACAATGAATTACAATTATGTCTGGATGTTCCTCTATCTTCAAAGTTGCACAGAGAGGTAACAAGTCCAACCACTTCATTCCACGCACTCCATGCCAGTGCACTCCCACATGTGGGAATCCAAGATCTATCGATACTCCACAGCTTTCTGCATGCACCTTCAACCAATATATCCACGAGTCTCCCAAAATCCACACAATCTGTTTTTTGAAACACTCAGCCATAGCTATCTGTTCTTCTCTTAGCAAAAAGAATATCTGAGAAAACCTCTCCTAGCACAATACACTCACTAAACTTTACTGCCCAATCCCTTGCTACATTCAATCTCATTTGCATGCCTCCCAACCCCAAATTCTCTGGATGTAATACGCGGTGTCCTAGAACTACCGTCATGTCCACAAGCATATCATAACATGGACAGCCCTTCTACCATTTCCACTTCACTCTCTGTACCATTCCCTCATTGGATGTAGCTAAGAAATCACATGGCCATCCAACAATCAAATCCAAGACCTCTACATGTAACTGCATCATCGTATATCAGCACTGCAAATGTACGGTGAATCTCTCAGAGTACAAGTCTCATGCCATTGGCAAGCATGATCTACGAGAAATACTATACAAGTCTCCAAGATTTATACTTGCAGCTTCGTCCATATCCATATGCATGAACACAAACTACAGGTATGCATATTTTCTATACAGTACATGAACACATTTTCTAACCGACTTTTACCTTGTATAATCTGTAAAATGAATCTACGATAATTTTTTCATTGTCCTAAAATGAACTGTGACTTACAAACCTGTATACTGTTTAATTTCTTCATACACACACACACGCAAATAATGTTAAACCAACATTTTTTAAAGAAAATATATAGACTACATATAATCAAACAAAATTACATGCACACTCTATGATCAAATCTCAAACAATAATATTTGTACAAACACATAATTGGTTTTAATTTTTTCAATTTATATAATTACTTACATTTATATAGGACAAGCAGGCTATAACATTGACTCACTATTACGTGGAAAAGCAGGCTATGACATTGACTCACTATTACGCGGAAAAGCTTAGTTACAGGAATAGTGGTATACAGTGGTACATTATGAATTTCACAAGCCATAGTGAAGATATTTTCTTTCCTACAGTTAGTCATAAAATAGTTTTAATGGTTTTGAGGAAGGCGCTGAGCATTTCAATTTAAAAAATCTATGTCTAAATTAAAAACAGTGCTATATACAAACCAAATTACTATTTTCTTTCTTTTACAATTGCAGTGAAGACCATTCTCCAGAAAAGAAGCAGCCGATTTGAAGTACAAAGAACAACTAAGAAGCAAACAGTTCATTTTAGAAAAAAAGTAAGTAAAATGTTACCATAATATTTGAATTATTACTCAAGCACACTGTAAGGTTAATTCATGTTATTTCTGTGCCTCAAAAAAGAGATTCCTTACAATTCTGACCAAAAATCCCCCGTCTTAAACAGTGATTTACTGGCAGAATGGCCCACAACTTCCTATTTTTCGACACACAAATTACCCAACTCAGCTGCCAGAATTTAGAAGTTGTAGAACAAACAACTGTTTTAATTGTATAGCTTTAGATATATCCAAACCACTGGCTTACTTTTTTCTGTCATCTGAACCCCAGTTTAGTAACACATTAATTCAAGAATACCCATCCTGTACTTCCCAAAGCACAATCACACACCATTACATACATCTTTATCATCTTACTCAAACACTCATGCACACAACACACATGCATTCCAGAACACCCAAACCCATACCTTCTGTATTTTTTTCAACAGACCATAAAGAATGCCTACCAAAAAGCAACTCCGTAGAAAGGAACGCAGAAGTAGAGCAAATGAAAAGAGAACTCTCCAACATAAACATCCGTCTATAGCAGAATTTGTAAAGAAAAGTTAAATCACAACAGCTAATACGGTCATGTAGTGAAACAGAAGAAGTTTCTAGTACAAAAACTTTGCCTCCTCTATCAAAAAGTAAAACAAACCAAAAAAACAATTAACAGAAAATAAATTATCATTACAATTAAAACTTCTTCTATAAATCCTGATGTAGTACAAAGTAAGCATACCAAGAAAATTATTTTAGCCAAAATATTCTGTCACAAAGTCCTTCAAAATCTTATGAAAACAGGAGAGAAACCAGGTTCAACACTTCAAACCTTTCATAGAAAAGTAATCTTAGAAGCGTTGATAGACAGTGCAATTCTTCTCAAAAGAAAGTTATTTATTTTAGTGTTAAACAGAATAAAACCACTAACAAAACTAATAGCTAAATTACAAAAAAGACTTCTCAATAAACAAAATGTCAAGAGAAATAACTTCTTAAATATCTGTGGAGATGAATGGAGTCACACTACAAGCACAGAACCATACTTTAATGAAGAAGCGTACAAACAAAAGCAAATAAATACAATTGCCATACATAGCAGTGGTCGAGGTTATGAAAAAGTTAATAATACCATAATGGAACAAGAAGTACTCCATACAAAAATATGCCCTGAAAACGTAGATTTACCCCTGCATTCAACTGAATCAGAGCATCTAGTGTACAAATGGCCATGCACGTCAATGTGTAACATTCCCAAAAAAATGTTCAAGTCTTTACGCCAATTCCTCAATCAATATGTGAAAAGCAAAGACAAAATCAAAATTAAACTACTGCAAAATATGGATGCTTGTCCAGTACACAAGTGCACAGGACTACAAAGACATTCATTGGCCTGCATTACAGGACCTGATTGCAAAACAACCTTCCATGATATCAAAAGGATATCAACACATCATGCAAGTATAGGAAATCTAGTTTATAAACTGTACTATGCTAAAAGTCCTGCTTTAGCACTAGCCAATTTAAATAACATTCTTCTACATGGTACAGCAAAATATCTACTAAAAGAAATCGACTATATCCAGACAAAATATTTTGAAAGTGAAACCCACTTACAAGATGAATTAGCTGTAAACCAACTTCGTAACAATTCTGCACATGGCAACCATTCACTACACACATACAAAAAAGAAATACTAAAATTTGAAAGTACTTCAGCTGAAGTACCAAACCACGTGTGTGTATGCTGCTGCAGACATTTTTATAAAAGTAGCACAAAAACTGTAGACCTATCATACAAAATAGAAGACAATGAAGAATCTAAATGGTTTGAATTAGCTCTCTACCTTATAGCAGAAAACAAATACTAAATAACTGACCCCATAATACTTTGCAGTTACTGCACTACAAAACCTGACAACAACCAAACTCCTTCACGTGCTATCACTAATAACTTGGAATTATATCCACTACCAAAACCCCTTCAACAACTTAATTTATATGAGAGCATCATAATTCAAACAGTGCACCAATTTCAAGCAATAATACACCTTCAAACAAAAACTGCAAAATTACCTCCCTCTGAATTAGTGAAAGGTATTCGTGGAAAAGTAGTGTATTTACCATTAGATCTAAAAGAAAATGTGCACACTCTAGGAGTGCAACGTCCAATGCAACAATCTTTAATTATCTTGGTAAATGTAGTACCTACAAAAGACAAAAGAATTTGGCAACAACTGGTAGATTTACATAAAGTTAGAGAAGCCCTGCAATATCTTAAAGAGAATAATGAATATTACAAAGAAATTAATATTGAAGAAAACTTGAAAGATACAACTGAAATAATTCAAGAGACACAAGAAGCTGGTCAATTTGAGCTCCTAGATCCTGCTACAATATCAAAAACTTTAGACCATTATACAATTCATCCATTGCACTCTAATGACACCATAGAAGATGCACTGGAAACGTACCAAATGCGTCAAACAAAAGGATCACCAATCAGCATATGGGAAAAAAGTATAGAAGCACGTGCTTTTGCTCTACTCTTTCCTACTGGCAAAGGAGGAAGATACGATGATAGACCTATTCAAACATCAGCATCAGAATATCGCTCATTACGAATGTATTCTGAAGATCCCAGATTTCGACAAAATGTGGAATACATATTCCACCTACTCTTTGAAAGTGAAGTAGCAACTTTATGTTACGGAGTTGCACACATATTAAAATCAGGATCACACTTTCAAAATATGACAGCTACACAATTATTACAAAAAGTTCAACAAAAAGATGAGGTTTTACAAGCAAATCTTACAAATCTATTAGCAAATATGCGTGGTACTAAGGAGTACTGGTTTCGACGTCATGGAGATGTATGTTGTATGATCAGAAACCTTGGCCCACCCACTTGGTTTTTTACATTAAGTTGTGCAGAATATGCATGGGAACATTTACATGCTTTCCTACGCATATCAAAAGAAAACAAAACAAACATAGATATACAAACACCTGGAGAACTTTGTTCTCAGGATCCTGTTAATGTTTCAAGATATTTTCACCATCGCTTCATTGCTATGCTACATTTTAATTGTAATAAAACTGTTTTTCCACTTGGAGAAGTGCAACACTTCTTTTGGAGAAAAGAATACCAAGCCAGAGCAGCACCACATGTCCACATGCTTTTATGGATTAAAGATGCTCCTAAATTTGGTCAAGACTGCCACTGTTTTACATTTTATTGAAAAATATGTCACTTGTGAAATTCCATCAGAATCCACAAATAGTGATCATCATGCAAAAATTTTACAATTCCAAAGACACAAATGTAGCAAATAATGTCGTCGCAAATACAAAAACAAAGGGAAATACTACACCAAATGCCGATTTGGTTTCCCTAGACAAGTTAAAAATACTGGTCAAGTGAACAACCCCATGTCCTCAGTTAGACATAGTGTTAAAGGTAAATCACATAAAAATACATATTGCATAAAAAGAAAAGAAGAAGAAAAATATATCAATGATTGCAATGCAATCATTGCCCACTTATGGAATGCAAACATAGATGTGCAGTACATTGCAGACAATTCTACTGCAGTTGCACGATATGTCACAGCATACTTAACCAAATCAGAAAAGACAGAGCTCCAAGACCTCTGGAATGACCTGTCATCAGATAAAACAGTGGGCCTCATTACACGGATGGCATTGAACCATGGTGCTATTAACGCCATGGTTCATGCCGGTAAAATACTGGCACCGCCTTGGTGGAAAGGGGAATTACCGCCCTATTCCAAGGTTGGCAGGGCGGTAATTCCCCCTTCTACCATTGCCCTTCCCCATTCCCATTTTTGCCCCATAGGGCTCTATGGGAATGGGTGAAGGCGCTAATTATGGCACCGCAAATTGCGGTACTGTAATTAGCTCCCTGGTCCCTTTGCGGGTTGGTTTTTAACGCCTGCAAAAAGCAGGCGTTAAATTCCCCAACCGGCAAAGGGACCTCGTAGTAAGGCGGTAAGGATTTACCGGTACCGGTAAAATACTGGTACCGGTGAACCCTTACCACCATCCGTGTAATGAGGCCCAGTGTCTCAGAAATTATACAGCTTGGGCATAAAAATGCTGTCCCATAGAGAATGTGGATCCTATGAAGCAGCTGATCGATTAACTGGTACTGTATTGTATGGTAAATCTGCAAATATAGTATGGCTAATTCTTGGTCCAGCTAAATCTAGAAAAAGAGTTCTAAAATCATACGAAGATATAGAAACAACAGCCAAACATGATCCCAACAGCCAAGACATTTTAAAACACAATTTATTGGACACATACTACCCAAACAGAAGTTCCACTTTGGAAACCATGTGTCTATACCACATAGCCCAAAACTACACATACAAAAATAATATAAAACCTGATGAACAAAACCGTAAGTACAAAGTGACAAACTGTGAAGGCAGCTTAGTAAAACTCACCAAACCAAATTTAATTAATCATATCAAATTGTCATTAAAGACTCCTCAACATAAAGAAGTATATTACATGTCCCTGCTACAACTCTTTAAACCATGGAGAAAAGAAGAAGAAATACTAGATAACTGTGACTCATATGAAGATGCTTTCAAAGCAAATGAAAGCAGTATAACTGATGTAAACTTTGCACAGTACAAAACAATGTTGCACAATGAACAGCAACACGAAGAAGAACTCCAGGCCCAACTAGGTAAGGACATTTCTGACAGTAGTCAACCTTCTGTCACAGGAAGCCAAGAACCACTGGGAGACCCACTAATAACAAATGAGGCAGAATTAGCTATGATAGAAGTAGAAAACACCATGTGTCAGATTGAAGATAAAGAAGACTTAACTATACTACAATCAAAGCTAAAAAATGAGCAACGTAGCATTTTTCAAGAAGTAACAAAAGATATTGCACATGGTGTAGAACATGAAAGCAAAGAATGCACCTGTCAAAATTACAAACCTATACTATTGTATGTCAGTGGTGAAGCTGGTTATGGCAAAACATTCCTAATCAAAATCATCAGTAAGTCCCTTCAACAATTGACAAACAACAAACTGTCAGCTGTTGTCACTGCCCCCACAGGTTTAGCTGCCTAGAACATAGGTGGTGTCACTTTACACCGATTACTACTCCTGCCAGTAGAACACCAAAACAAATTAGATTATTACAAACTTTCTGCTGAAGCTGCAATGGAACTACGCAGAGTATTGAAACAAATGAAAATGCTACTAATAGATGAGGTGAGCATGGTGTCCAACCTAATATTGGCTTTCATTCACCTCAGATAACACGAAGTACTCAAAACAAACTATGAAGAGCTCTTTGCAGGAAAACACATGATTGTTTTCGGAGATCTTCCTCAATTGACACCAGTAAAAGGTGAGCCTATTTTTAAAAGATTAGGACACAAACTCTGCCGTAAAACTGTTGGCAGCATTGGAAATGTCAACCTTTGGCAACATTTCCAATACAGAGAATTAACAGAAAACATGCGCCAATCTGCAGATCTCACTTATGCCAACATCTTAAAAAGTATCAGAGTTGGTATACTTTCTAAAGAAGCAGAAGCAATATTGAAAACCCGGCACATTCATGCACTTTATGGTGATAATGCATGTGCTACAGATGTTATGGAACAATTAGCCCACAAAAATGTCAATTGTATGGCCTTAATGCCAACTCTTGCAAGCTGTTTCAACTTTAATGAAATAATGTTAAGTAAAGAAATGCAACCAATAATGGAAATTAGCGCCCCAGACAAACTAGATGTACA
Organism: Ambystoma mexicanum; assembly: GCF_040938575.1. Taxonomy (NCBI): domain Eukaryota; kingdom Metazoa; phylum Chordata; class Amphibia; order Caudata; family Ambystomatidae; genus Ambystoma; species Ambystoma mexicanum. Next base: position 669,078,458 of record NC_090924.1, on the reverse strand, counting down.
TGGAATGACACTACCCATGTGTGGCCAAGCCACAACAAGACTAAATAGTTTAGAAAAATCAATCTGAAACACAGCAGGCTTGTAAAAGATATTAAAATTATCCTTAAATTACAGAGGAATGCTGAAACGTAACCTTGACGTGGACCAAGGACTAGTTAATGGAGCACTGGGTACAGTTGTTGGCTTTCAAACATACCCATGTGACAACAAAATTCAGTTTGTCAATATTCTCTTTGACAAACTTTCAGAAGTAAAAAGAATAGGACGCTCAACAGCTCAATTCCTTCTCTTCAAAGACATGTATGTACACAGAGAACAATTTTCTCTAACTCTTGCATAAGCAGTAACCATTCATAAATCACAAGTTCTTACCCTAGACTAAGCAATGATAGACATTGGTAACACAGTCTTTAAAGAAGGCATGAGCTATGTAGCACTATCCTGCTTACGTACACTTGACGTCTATTTCTAATCAACTTAGATGCAAGTAAAATAAATGCTGATATTCCTTGCATTTTAGAATACAATAGACTTCGTTCACTACACTCCCCATCTAAACACATATTCTTTTCCACAAAAAGTAAAACATTATAAAAGAAAAATAAATCAAACAGAAAAGCAACAGGATGTCACTGCAAATCCTCCAAAGAGAGTAAAAGAAAGTAATACTTCATCAAGTGCCACAAGCAAAAAAGAATCAATTAGGGAAAGTAAACCAGGTACTTCTTCAAAGAAGGAAGACAAACTCCAAAAAAAGCAGTCAGATACAGAACTACCTGGTCCATTTAAACTCTCAAATATAGTTGGTGTAAGCTGCTACGCAAATGTAGCAATGAATATTCTATTTCAATTATCACCAATTGTTGAGAACATTTACTTACACAGTACAGACCCATTGTGTTTGCAAATGTTAGTACTTCACAGAAATGCAGCAAACAATCCTGACAACACGTATAGTGTTTATGGAATAAGACAACAATTGGACTACTGTGCTGGAATGGTGAAATTCACTATAAACTCACAGGAAGATCCACAAGAATTTCTAATGTACTTACTATTAGTACTGGAAAACAAAAACATACCTATAAATGAAATCTTCCAGATTTCATACATGTGGAAACATACATGCACTCTCTGCAACAATGTGACACAAGAACAAATCCCCAATGAACACTTTGTGTATATATCAATACCTAATTGTGAATCCGTTCCATTTCAGCAACTTGTACAAAATGCAAACCATGGTAGATTATGTTCGATAATCGCTCCACATTAGTAATACAAACACATAGTAAATACGTAATACTAATGCTTCTACGTTACAATGCAGATGGTACCAAAAACAATTGCAAGCTGACTGGATTCACACATGGTCAAATATCACTTGGTAGGAAAACCTTCACAACAATAGGTATAATCTACCACGCAGGAGCCACAACCAATTCAGGGCACTACACTGCGTATATAAAAAAGAAATGTGGATGGTTTGATTGTAATGATAGCACCATTATTCTAAAGCAGAGATTACCAGCAAATCTTGCAAATGCTTATTTAATGTTCTTAAAATCAAAACTTGATAACTAAACTGTACTTAAACCTTAAGTACACTTGTAGTAAAAAAATATAAACTGTCACAATATTCCAAAAGCTATCTAACTGCCCAAAGATGCTACAACAACTAATCAGATAAATTAATACCACTCAGATAGAGAAAAAAAGAGACAGTTAGAATACGCCAATTGGTATCTAACTGTCCCAAAATTTAGAAATATCCAAACAGATAAATCAATACCACGAAATTATATAAAAAAATAAACAGTTAGAATACGCCTACTGGTATCTAACTGCTCCAAAATTTTACAATACCCAAACAAATACCTAATATCTTACTGCTCCCAAAAACTGGAACAATCCAATGTATCAAGCATTAGCCAGAAACAACAAGTAAACACTGAAAACAAACAAACAAATAAACTGTAGCATAACACAAAAAGTTTTTTTTTTAATCCAACATGGATTTTCTTTTCTCCCACAGACCCAATGATTTTAACAACAAACACAGAAACTGAGCAAATTGCACAGTACTCTGGTTTGTCATCTACTAAATTTGAGGGTCAAAAAAAGGAAGAAAATGTTTATTGTACAATGTAATAAGTCTCTATAAAATACTAATACTAACATGCTATTTTCTTTTATCACAGAAATGAACAAGAAAAACATGGACTCCTGTTACTAAACCAAATAGTAAGTATAACATGATAAATACAACCATCGCAGCATATCACACCCATACTGGCTTATAACAATGTTCCTTATAAATTTGTTTTTGACCCAAAGTTATAAGCCACTATGAGTGTGATATGCTGTGGTGCTTGTGGCCAGAGCATAGACTCTTGGGTGCATGGTATATGAGTGTGATATGCTGCGGTGGTTGTGGCCAGGGAATAGAGTCTTTATGCCCTGGCCACAACCACCGCAGCATATCACACCCATAGATTCAAGCATTGCAACCATTTTAATGTCCTCGGACACAAGGAAGTGCCTAGAACACATTCAACTTGCCAGAGGACGATACGGACAGCGTCCTCAGGACACCCCCATTTTCTTTATGTACGAACATTTCAGGACACCGCGAGTGTTCTTAGAACACTTTCAGCTTGACAACGAACAATACAGACAACGTCTTCAGGACACCCCCTGCGAACATTCCAGGACCCCACGAGTCTTCTTAGAACACTTTCAACTTGACACCGAATCCATTCTGTTTATTTACGAACATTTCAGAACAGCCGTGTTGTCCGCAGACAAATTGAACACAACAAAAGCATCTAGCACATAAAGAAAGTACAACATTGCACCTATCTCATACTCCCCCACCCTCCTCACACACTCTTACACACCAACACACTCCACTAAATACAATTTTTAAACCAAGTTTCACCTCGCTGTCCGCGGTCGTCCACGAATGCAAGATGTCGAGCACCACCAAAAATGGAACGCGCTCCACGCCCCACGCCCCACGCCGTCCAATCAGTGAACACGTCGGATGTCCATGGACATCGCACAAGCCGCTCGGCCAATCAGGGCACTGTCCGCAGAACGAACCGGGAAGTCCGTCCGCAAAGCAAACAGAGATATCACAAATATTTTTGCCTTACATTTTGGTATTTTTTTAAAAAACTACTGGACGGATTTACACCAAATTTTCAAAAGCACGCTTTCGGGACCAAGCCCCCGCTCCTGCCGCAAATTTGCACCCCCTGGACCAAACATCTCCAAACTTTGCAAAATTCAGAGTGGGCCATATACTTTTTTTGCAAAGTTTGGTGAGGATTCGTCCAGAGGGAGCGAAGTTATAAGCCACCCAAGGACACCCGAGAAGAGAAAGGTTACCGGGGCAGACACCCAAGAAGTGAGAGGATCCGCCTTATTCCTACGCTTTAATATAGCGGCTAGAAGAAATGTATACCCAGAGTCCCACATAATGGGGAACAATTAGACTACCACAAGGTTCAAAGACATTGTGAAAGGGGTACATTTACACTCCATGAAGGGGTAATGATTAGAGACAGAGATATCTGTCTCTAGCTGGTGTCCGTCTAGTCTGTCAAGCGTGTATTTTACATGTTTCTCTGTTGTGACGTCATATGTATTGGAAGTTTTTTGAGAGAACTGATTTAAAACTGATTTAAAATTTCACGCAATTTGATTGCTGAGACAAAATCGCACGTGAATTGATGTTTTTTTATTTTAATAAATCGGAAGATATAAAATTTTGTGGAAAATTTGGATTGGAGCTTGTGATATTTTGTGCTTGCTCATACTGTTAGAAGCTGTTTAAGTCGCACGAAAGCATTGACAAGTATTATATAAGAGGAGAGGGAACACATTTAAGCATGGAAGACATAACTCCATTGGCACACTTATGGAAACAGTTGCCAAAGCACGCAACCAAGCTAAAGAAATATAGTACCTAGTGGCTTACCGTCTTACAACACATGACGATATATTTGCACGCCACATATACAGGCAAGAAGTTAGAAAAAAGCCTTGCTGTTCTCAAGTTATGAAAAATGTATGAACAGGGGAAGGAGGAAGAACCACCAACAGATTGAATACTTAATGTATGCACAGAGGGGGGTGAGACAACTACCGCACCACCTCCCCCACCCGAAGCAAAGGTCAAAGAAAGTAAGGACGAGGGATTATACCCGTTGAGGGAACTTAAAGCAGCCACGGGGTACAGCAACCCCGCATATGAGTCACCTACACATAGTAGTGACGAAAATCAAGGGAAGGATAAGGACAGGAATATTACCTCTGCAATCCCAAGGGACAAGGGGAGACACAATGACGAAAGAAGAGATCAGGCACAGACAAGTGCATCTCTCCACAAAGAGAGAGAAGAGAAGAGATGGAAAGGAAGCGAAGACAGGACTGACGAGATCGCATTCGCAAAGGACGAATGGATGGGAGGACACATTTTATTAAAACTCGATGGGAAAGACATTGATGATGCGAAACAAAAGGAGAGGTTAGATGAGACACAGAGGAAGGGGAAAGAAAGGGAGTTAAGAGACGAAAGCGTAAGAAGGAAAGACAGACAAAGGCGAGAACAGCTATATCATGAATAGCCAGAAACACAGCTCGATCGCAACCCAAGAGCAGCCTAAGATCAAGACAGACAGGCACAGCAAAGGTCAGAAAAAGAGCAAGGAATACCAGAAAAGAGGATAAGGAGATAAAGAGATGAGGAAATTCAAAAGGCAGATGAACGTAGAAAGGAAAAGAGAAAAGAAGAAGATAGAGTCAGAGAAGAAGCGAGGAAACGCAAAGATTTTGATGAAGATATAGAACGTAAGCGAAGACAAAGAGCACGCGATCTTGAATATCTGGGGAGAGAGGCTAAAAAACCTGCTCCAATTGTAGATTGGGAAGATATAGAAGAATTATTTCCTGAGTACGATTCAGTGCCAGGCACGTCTAGGATGAATATTGACGATGACTTCGACACCAGAAGCATCAGAGAAACGATTGATAGAATATTCGATGAGATGGGGCTAGAACAAATATCCCAAGGGGAGGGTGAAAACGAGCGCCTGGAAAGCACTCAGCCGTATGACACTGAGGATGTCACCCGAAGTAGTGGAAATAGAGAGCTATCCCTGGATAGGTTGAAAATAAGTAGGAACAAAGAGGATACGAGAAGTGGCACTAGTTGGGGACAACCAATATCCGACTCCGAAAGGGAGGAGCACGAGGAAAATGAGGAAGAGGGATGGAGCGAAGGACAACTCCCAAGGGAAAAAGGAGTAAGGTGGTCAGACAAAATCAAACCTACACTGAGAGCATCAGAGTCCGCCACGCAGCCTGACCGATATGAAAAATTATCTCACGGTCAGAGGGGGTTGTCTTCACCGCCCTATGTGGACAGAATAAGAGCATTGCCAGGTAGACGGCGATGCAGGAATATTACCCCTGCAATAGATAGAACAATGAGAGAAGAGAGAGAGAGGGTTACACATTCCAATTTCCGTTGCTCGAGAAGGGGGGAATAAGACCACAGTATATTCCATGACCACACATGGATCGAGAACATTTGAAAAACAAACTTCCAATGCTGACACCAGGAGCCGGAAAATGGATACATGAGTTAGAAAAAATGACAGTAGGCAACACGCTAGCGATAGGGGACACCAAAGGTCTCCTGATTGCCATACTTGGTGAGAGAGCAGACTATGTGTGGGCATGAGCAGCCTACCCTGGTGTAACCACAATTAACACTTCACATTACGGAGCGCCATTTAACAATTGTAGTGCCTCAGTATGGAAAGTGCTACAAGTACTTTACCCAGATACTTCTGATGTGGGAGCTATAATGACTCGGAAAATGAAGGAGTCTGAAGATCTGTTAATTTATATACAGAATTTCCAAGACGCATGGCTGCTTCAGACTCATGAATCATGTACTAAATCTATACCTGTGTTTTACCATATCCTGTGCCAAGGGCTGCCAGAGCCAGTGCAGAAACAACTCAAGAAATTGGTGGGAATCAAAGCCAAACCTTGGGCTGAAATACAGTTGACCATTGCACGCTATTGCAGACTGTTGCAAGAAAAGAATCGCAAAGGAGAAGGGGGCGCTGCTGCGCAACAAGATGGCCCCCTGAGTGAGGAGCTCCTCTACGGCATGAATCCTGATTGAATTATCCCCTGTTTCCAGATCGCATTGAACCTCATAAGCTACCCGCACTGTTCCCGGAGAACATCCTGACCTTGCAGGCGAAATCCCGACTGAAAATGTACTTCCCTAGCCTGGAAACCTTGGTGGACCTTGAGGACAAAGGCCTGTGCCGCTTCGCAGCTCCACGAGAATCTACGAGGGCGCTGTGGCTCCCTCTTACGTTGGGCCTCGCAGTGTGCGGAGCGGGACCGGCGGATTGCGGCCACGACCCATCGCGCCACACGTTCTCTGGACATATTCAGGGTAATTCATAGAATTTCACACAAAAGTGGCACCGTGGCGCAGAGTGGCGCAGCGACCCTGTAGCAGCGCCAGTTACGCCCCCAAGAACGCCCTCGCGCAAGGAAAAGCCATAAAAATCCCCAATTCATCACAAATGTCTGCGCTAACCCTGGACCAGTTCACAGGGCTGCCAAACAGCAAATGCCAAGCGGGGGACGTGTATTTCAGGGGTGCGCGGGAAGTTTCACACGCAAATTCAGCAGGGTACGTGTATTTCAGGGGTGCGCGGGAAGTTCCACATGCGATTGTCCTGGGTACGTGTATTCCTGGGGTGTGCGGGAAGTTTCACACGCGAATTCAGCAGGGTACGTGTATTTCAAGGGTGCGCAGGAGGTTTCACACGCGATTCCATCAGGGTATGTGTATTTCCGGGGTGCACGGGAAGTTCCACATGCGATTGTCCTGGGTACGTGTATTCCTGGGGTGTGCGGGAAGTTTCACACGTGAATTCAGCAGGGTACGTGTATTTCAGGGGAGCGCAGGAAGTTCCACATGCGATTGTCCTGGGTATGTGTATTCATGGGGTGTGCGGGAAGTTTCACACGCGTATTCAGCAGGGTACGTGTATTTCAGGGGTGTGCGGAAAGTTTCACATGCGATTCCATCAGGGTACATGTATTTCAGAGGTGCGCAGGAAGTTCCACACGCGATTGTCCTGGGTACGTGTATTCCTGGGGTGTGCGGGAAGTTTCACACGCAAATTCAGCAGGGTACGTGTATTTCAGGGGTGCACAGGAAGTTCCACATGCGATTGTCCTGGGTACGTGTATTCCTGGGGTGTGCGGGAAGTTTCACACGCGAATTCAGCAGGGTACGTGTATTTCAGGGATGCGCGGGAAGTTTCACACGCGATTCCATCAGGGTATATGTATTTCAGGGGTGCGAGGGAAGTTCCACACGCGAATGTCCTTGTTAGGCGGAAACCTGTGCAGTTCCCTCTGGGACCACTGCAAAAGATTTAGGACTACAGGTGTTTGGCAGTAAACCCACTTGGTGGCAGTCTGTACCACACAGATTCACTTGAAAGCTGTGGCTGAGCAGTCAGACTTCCCCCAAGAAGAGTTAGGCAGTATGTGGAGTATACAAAATAGGGCAATTTACACAATAGAACAAGCAAACACGGAACAGAACTTGGTTGTAAAGATATATAGTTATTTATTTATAAAAACACATCTATGGAAAACACACTGGCACTAATACGGCAAACAACTTCAATCACAATTACTATAAGTAAATCAATCCCCCTAATAATAGTTCGACAAGTCTAGGTTCAACTGCACCACTTATTTGCAGACAGAGGTGAATGCTTTAACCTAGATGGCACTCTAGTATTCGTTAGGACGGGAGAGAAAAGGCAGGGTAAGAAATCAACTCGGTGCCAACACTTTTACGAACAAATGCAAGGCAAGTAAGGCAGGGTCTACTGTAGATCACAAAGTTCAGAGGCCAGGCCCACTCGGAGAGAGGCAAGGCGATATGTGCCAAAAAGTATCACAGTGGAAATGCACTTCGAGTCTTTGGCGCAAATTGTCACAGAAAGATTGGACCAGTTCAGAACAGAAAGTTTAAGAAGGCTTGGAGGCGACCCAACGGAGAGGCGAGGATCAAGACACCTCACGCTAACCGACACAAGGGAAGCCAGGCGGACACAGTACCTTGTATGTGGAGAAGACAGCTCCGGCGGGGGCAGTTGTTCCTGGTGGTGGATGCAAGTCGGGGCTTTGCCAAGAGAAGAGATGCTCTCCTCGTCGAAGGAAAGTTGAAGATCGTTGCACCACCAGGGAAGAGACCAGCCGCGGAGTGCTCCATCACAGGGCACCACCTTTTGGTTGCGGTACCCCCTCCCACTCCCCCGTGGTACCCAGACAGAATGGCACCACTTTGGAGGGCCTCTATGCAGAAGCCCGCCAAAAGTGGAACAAAGGGCTCAACCTTTGGTTTAGGAGTCACAGAGACGAACACAGACGCCATTTTAAAAACCGAGTTCTGGCAGAAAATACCAACCGATAGATTTATTTAAGATAAATAAACCGGTGGTATGTTAGAGATTAACGAGAAAAAGTATTAACCTCCAACAATGGGAAGAATCCCATAGGGTTATATTCGGGGTCGAATATAACAAGTAGTTTCCACTGCCACCAGCCAAAACTCGACGAGGTGGGACGGGACAGTGCCCCCTCGAATAACAGACCCAGGAGTAATTGAATTACCCCTACTAGTATGTCCACAATAGGATGGTTAGTACTAGTTCCGTTAGTAAATTTAGGTCTAGTAAAGCCAATGGTGACTTTACATGCCCTGGGAGACAGTAGTCAGTCCCAGGGTATGGAGTCTATGGTGGGGATCCTCTAGGACGCCCCAGTGTTACGGCACAGAGGGTGCGGTGTAACACACATAGAAAAACATATGAGACCCTATGGAGTAAAAGACCCCATAGCCCATAGAACACATTGACATTCAAAGGAATTAACCACATTCATGTCCAAGAGTGGGAGAAAAGAGTCTCACTCTTGGCAAAGCTGCTGGGGAACTCACTAGGTTAGGAAATTCAGCCTAAACAGAGAATTCTCCCTAACACTCGCCCCCCACCAGACTAAGGTACAGGAGGATTTAATCCACTCCTGGATGAATCTCATGCCTCTAGTCGATGACATACATCCTAGAGAGACCATCAGCATTTTGGTGGTGACACCCTGACCTGTGCTCAATGGTGAAATCAAACCATTGCAGGCAGATTGACCGTCTCAGTAGTTTTGGGTTTTCCCCTTTCATTTTCATTAACCGTCTCAAGGGTTGGTGGTCAGTCTGAATGACAAAAGTAGAACCATACAAGTATGGCCTAAACTTCTTCAGAGCCCACACGATAGCAAAGCATTCTCTTTCGATTGTTGCCCACCTTGTTTCAGGATCCTTCAGCTTGCGGCTGATGAAGCAAACGGGGTGCTCCCTACCTTTCCCATCCAGTTGACTGAGTACAGCACCTATTCCTACATTTGAAGCATCTGTCTGCACAATGAAAGTTTGGCGGTAATCAGGAGCTCTGAGTACTGGGGCTTGGCAAAGAGCCTTTTTCAGGGTTTCAAAAGCTTGATTGCACTCCTCGTTCCATCTAACCCTTTTAGGAAATTTGGGAGAGGAGATGACATTCAGAGGAGAAGCTATGGTCCCATAGTTCTCGATGAAATTCCTGTAATACCCAGTGAGGCCTAGGAAGGCTCTCACTTGGGTCTGAGTAGTAGGTGTTGTCCAATTTTGCACAGCTTCAATCTTACTGAGCAAAGACCTTATTTCTCCACCTCCTACCTCATGTCCAAGATAGACTACCTTACTCTGTCCAATTTGGCATTTACTCGCCTTTATGGTCAGATTGGCTCGTCCAAGAGCCTGCAAAACATCTCTTAGGTGGGTTACATGTTCTTCCCAGGAATTGCTGAACACTGCTATGTCATCCAAGTATGCCATGAAGAAGTCCTCCATCCCATTCAGAACCTGGTTTACTATCCGTTGAAATGTAGCAGGTGCATTCTTCAGTCCGAAAGGCATTACCTTAAACTTGTATAAGCCAACGGGGGTAGAAAATGCAGTTTTCTCCTTGGCATGGTTTGTCAGGGCTATTTGCCAATAGCCTGACGTCAAGTCAAATGTGCTGAGGAACTTGGCGGCGCCAAGTTTATCCACCAACTCATCTGTTCTTGGCAAAGGGTGGGCATCAGTCTTGGTGACTGCATTAAGAGCTCTATAATCCACGCAGAATATAAATTCTTTAGATCCGGCCTTTGGTACTAACACAACTGGGCTAGACCATGGACTAGTAGAGGGCTCTATTACCCCGAGATCAAGCATCTTGCTGACCTCACCTTTCATGTGGGTTTGTACGTTTTCGGACATTCGGTATCCTCTGCTTTTGATTGGCAGACAGTCACCAGTGAGTATGTCATGCTGTCCCCAAGGGGTCAAGCCTGGTGAAAGTGAGAACAGGGAGGCAAACTGATTCAACATAGATTTGCACTCCTCTTGTTGCTCAGGTGTCAGATTTGAAGAGAGATTGGCTCCTTCAATTTTTTCGTCTAAAGGTTTGCCTCTGAGGAGATCCGGAAGAGCTTCACTCTCTTCTTCTTCCTCTGATGATACTAGGAGCAACGCTCCTACATCCAGTCGCGAGACATACGCTTTGAGTCGGTTCATGTGGAAGACTGTCGGAGCCTCCTTGGGATTGCCCAAGTCCACCACATAGTTGACCTCTCCGACTTTACCCACAACTCTGAAGGGTCCCATCCTTTTGTCTTGCAAGGCCCTCTGCCTTGTTGGGATCATAACGAGAATGAGCTGGTCTGGAGCGAACTCAACCATGTTAGTCTTTTGATCATGCCAATGCTTGACCAATGCTTGTCCAGCTTTCAAGTTATCGCTTGCTTCCATCATCATGTGCGACATTCTCCTCCGGAGACATATCACGTAGTCAGTCACTCTGACTGGCTTGGGGGAAGGAGCACTCTCCAACCCCTCCTTAATCAGGGCCAATGGACCTCTGATGGGATGACCATAGAGAAGCTCAAAGGGAGAATAACCTACTCCCTCCTGAGGGACTTCTCTATAAGCAAATAGAAGGCATGGCAGTAGAAGGTCCCACTTACGCTTAAGGGGTTCTTCTAAAGCACCTATCATGCTCTTCATGGTTCGGTTGAACCGTTCTACCAATCCATTGGTTTGTGGGTGGTAAGCCGTTGAGAACTTGTAAGTAACTCCACAGGTTTTCCACATGGCTTTCATGTAGTGGGACATAAAGTTTGACCCCCTGTCAGAGATTACTTCCTTAGGAAACCCGACCCTGGTAAAAATACCAAGGAGGGCCTTAGCCACAGCCGGAGCTGTAACAGTCCTCATAGGAATTGCCTCAGGATACCTAGTAGCATGGTCTACTACAACAAGTATAAACCTGTTGCCTGAGTAGGTTGGAGGATCAAGGGGACCAACAATGTCAATCCCTACTCTCTCAAATGGGACTCCCACTACTGGGAGAGGCACTAAAGGTGCCACATTCTTGGAGCCAACCTTACCAGAGGTCTGGCAGGTGTGGCAGCTCCTGCAGTGTTTTTCTACTTCGGCCCCCATCTTCGGCCAATAAAAGTAGAGAGAGAGCCTTTCCTTGGTCTTCTTGAAACTCAAGTGACCAGCCAAAGGAATCTCGTGGGCTAACTGCAAGCCTGAAAAAAAGCCTGAAAAAAAGATTTATCCACCACAGTTATGCTGGCCCCAGTGTGCCTAATGGCAGGAGTCTCCTGACCATTCACCTGGACACTGTCCTTATAATACTCTTTAGTATTATCGGGGCTAGAATTATAGACATCTAAATTCTGTTGTTCCCACAACCCCAGAGATACTAAAGAAACACTGGCTGAGACTCCAATGGGTTCATCAGCCAGCAGTAGAAAGTTTCCACTTGCCATTTGGACTTCCTCCTCTGGAGCGAAGGCTAAGGAGACAAGTTGGATCCCTGAAGGTTTACCATTACATCTGGGATCTCCTTTCACATGGTCAGTCGAGCCACAAACAAAGCATTTCCCGAATGCTTTCTGGAATGGTGGTTTGTTCTGGCCTCCTTCCGGTTTGGCACCAGAAAACACACTGTTCTGCTGCAGTTTTCCTTGTGGCTTACCCTTCTGGTTTTGTTTGGAGCCCTCTTTGGAATTTGAGTTATTTGAATTCTCTTTTGAGTCTTTTTTAGGCTGTTTTCCCTCTTCCTTTTTCTAAGTTGCCCCAGAATCCTTCTGAGTAGCCCTGTTGGCAACCCACAAGTCAGCAGCCTTAGCTAGCTTCCTGGAATCCAATTCCTTCGAATCAGCCAAGTGCTGTCTGAGCTCAGGAGAACAGGCATCATAAATAGACTCCAACATAAAAAGATTCTTCATACGCTCATAAGTGTTCACTTTGTAACCTTTAATCCATCCCTCTAAGTTTTTCAACCCTTCACTCACCCAGGTAGCCCAAGGGGTACCATCATGCTTTTTGAGGGTTCTAAACCTCTTAAGATACTGGGAAGGGGTCTTCCCGAATCTAGCTATCAAAGGTAGTTTCACACTTTCGTACTCTTTCCTATCCTCCTCCACCAACTCCATTACCACATCAGTTGCAACAGGGGGGAGCCTAGAGAACAACCAGGTGAGCAACGCGTTACCTGTGATGTTCTGGAGCCCATGATTGTACTCAAACAAACTCAGCCAATCCAATACATCCAACTTCGGTTCATACATACCAATTAATTCCTTCGGCATCTGGGGTCTTTTGGGACTGGAGCTTCTAGAAGAGCCAGAGACAGAAGCAGTTTGGACAGACAACTTTTTCATTTCTAACTCATGCTTGAGCTCCATTTCTCGGAGCCTAAGAATTTGTTGCATTTCTTGGTGCTTCTGTTCAGTTTGAGCAGTAATCCTTCTGAATTCCAAGTCTGTTTTCATTTTTTCTAGTTTAAGGACTTGAGGACTTAATGTGGGACCTCTTGTAGGCCCAGTAGGTACAGCTGGTAAGGCAGACAGAGGGGCCTGGGAGACAGTTTCATTAGCCTCTCCTTCCTCTTCAGCCTCTTCATCACTATCTTCAGAATTTTGATTTAGATCAACACCATTACTGCTATCTACATTTGCTGGGGAAGTTGGTTCCTCTGAACCAGTACCCAGACTTTGGTTTGCCAGGAATCTCGCTATCAGTTCTACTTTCTTGCCTCTTACAGAAAGATTCTCTTGTCTACAGAGAGCTCTCAAACTCTCAGTATTTTCGCCTGACAAGGATTCTTGACTGTAAACTTCCATAGTAGACATGTTTTTGAAAGTTGCTTTTTAGTGCTAAGCTTTGTGGTTAGTTATCCTAAAGTGTTGAAAAGCACTCTAAACTGTATACTCGATACAAATCCCACCGCTGCCACCAGTGTTAGGCGGAAACCTGTGCAGTTCCCTCAGGGACCACTGCAAAAGATTTAGGACTGCAGGTGTTTGGCAGTAAACCCACTTGATAGCAGTCTGTACCACACAGATTCACTTGAAAGCTGTGGCTGAGCAGTCAAACTTCCCCCAAGAAGAGTTAGGCCGTATGTGGAGTATACAAAATAGGGCAATTTACACAATAGAACAAGCAAACACGGAACAGAGCTTCGGTGTAAAGATATATAGTTATGTATTTATAAAAACACATCTATGGAAAACACACTGGCACTAATACGGAAAACCACTTCAATCACAATCACTATCAGTAATTCAATCCCCCTAACAACAGTTCGACAAGTCTAGGTTCAACGGCACCACTTATTTGCAGACAGAGGTGAATGCTTTAACCTAGATGGCACTCTAGTATTCGTTAGGACGGGAGAGAAAAGGCGGGGTAAGAAATCAACTCGGTACCAACACTTTTACGAACAAATGCAAGGCAAGTAAGGCAGGGTCTACTGTAGATCACAAAGTTCAGAGGCCAGGCCCACTTGGAGAGAGGCAAGGCAATATGTCCCAAAAAGTACAACAGTGGAAATGCACTTCGAGTCTTTGGCGCAAATTGTCACAGAAAGATTGGACCAGTTCAGAACAGAAAGTTTAAGAAGGCTTGGAGGCGACCCAACGGAGAGGCGCGGATGAAGACACCTCACGCTAACCGACACAAGGGAAGCCAGACGGACACGGTACCTTGTATGTGGAGAGACAGCTCCGGCGGGGGCTGTTGTTCCTGGTTGTGGATGCAAGTCGGGGCTTTGCCAAGAGAAGAGATGCTCTTGTCGTCGAAGCAAAGTTGAAGATCGTTGCACCACCAGGGAAGAGACCAGCCGCGGAGTGCTCCGTCAGAAGGCACCACCTTTTGGTCGTGGTACGGGTTAGTGGCTATCCGGTTGCCGGGGTGCTCAGCACAGGCAATTCGACCACTATGCCCAGGAAGCAAAGAAAAATCAAAGGGGACTGGTTGTTCCCACCAGTCAGGGGAAGAGACTCTCCAGCCGGGAGTTCTCCTCTGTCGTTGGGAAGTGGTTAGTCGGTTCAGCAGGGCTCCACCGGAGGTGTCGTTGTTGCAGGTCGGCTCAGCTTTACCCTCGTTGGATTCTTAGGTCCTGTGGCGACTTCTGAAGATCCAGTCCCAAAAGCCCTGCTTTTATGCGGAAACCCCCATTCATTCAGCCTAGCTGTCAATCAAAACACGCTAAGTGGTGAGCGGGGTGGCTCACCACTTGGGCCAATCACACCAGAGTGCGACTTGAGTTGGCAAGGCAACTCAGTCCAGGGTGCCTAAACCCCCTCTCACACCCCCTGTGGTACCCAGACAGAATGGCACCACTTTGGAGGGCCTCTGTGAAGAAGCCCGCCAAAAGTGGAACAAAGGGCTCAACCTTTGGTTTAGGAGTCACAGAGACGAACACAGATGCCATTTTAAAAACCGGGTTCTGGCAGTAAATACCAAGGGTTATATTTGGGGTCGAATATAACGAGTAGTTTCCACTGCCACCAGCCAAACTCGACGAGGGGGGACGGGACAGTGCCCCCCTCGAATAACAGACCCAGGAGTAATCGAATTACCCCTACTAGTACGTCCACAATAGGATGGTTTGTTCTAGTTCTGTTGGTCAATTTAGGTCTAGTAAAGCCAATGGTGACTTTACATGCCCTGGGAGACAGGAGTCAGTCCCAGGGTATGGAGTCTTTGGTGGGGATCCTCTAGGACGCCCCAGTGTTACGGCACAGAGGGTGCAGTGTAACACACATAGTAAAACATATGAGACCCTATGGAGTAAAAGACCCCATAGCCCATAGAACACATTGACATTCAAAGGAATTAACCACATTCATGTCCAAGAGTGGGAGAAAAAGAGTCTCACTCTTGGCAGGATGGAAAAAAAACAAACTCCAGAAATCCAGCAGAGCTGCTGGGGGACTCACTAGGTTAGGAAATTCAGCCTAAACAGAGAATTCTCCCTAACAGGCGGAGAAGGTGCTGTGGAGCACAGCGGCGGGGACAGCACCGCCAGCTGGAGACGCAAGGCCCGGCTCCCCTCCCAGGTTGTGATCTCATCGGGGAGTGAGGAGTCCGGTGCCGTGTCCCAGGCCGCAGCTGCCGGGGGAGGTCCAAGAGGCGGAGGTCTGAGTTGGACTCCTCGGCAGCAGAAGGGGCAGCTTGGACCCTAAAGGGCCCAACGGGGGAAGATGGCACGGAGTCATCCAGGTTGGTGGAGGGTTTGGTGGAGGAGGAAGCCGTGCAAGCAACAGAGACAGGGTCTGGAGGTGGGGATTCCACTGGTGCTAGTGGTGCAGTGCAGGACCAGGGACAGGAGGCAGCACAGGCCGCCGCGGAGGTGCCTGTGTGCAATCCTGTCGCTGATCCTTTCACTGCATCATCTTGCACCAGCAGGGATGCCTACGTCCAGACCCGTTTTAAGGCAGGGGATGAGCTCACAACAACTGGCCTTCCTCTGCCTGCAGACGTGGCTATCCGGGTCCGGGTTGAGCCTGTCCTGACTGGTGTAGCGTTGCGTCAACGGGCCATGCGAGGTGACCTGCAGTCTTTTCATGAGGAGACTGCATGTCATCTCGAATGGCTCGTTGACCGCGTCGGCCTACTGGGACAGGTCACCCAGGCCGGATTCCTCCGTTTCATGGGGCTTGCTCAGACCCCCTCCTCAACTGAACCCCCTATGCGCCAGTCGTCCTCCGTGCCATCTTCCCACCCATTAGTCACCTGGGTGCCCTGAGGAGCTGCCTCTGACGGTGCGGCCAGGCTGGTGGAAGAGGCATCCCTGCCACAGTCGGGAGTCGGACGTCCAGCGAGGGGTGGCCACATCAACGACTGCACCCCAGCCGGTGGAGGATGTGCAGGCAGCAGGAGCCAGGGCACGGGCAGAGGCACAGCAGCAGCAGCAACGAGGTGGGAGCCATGATGGCTCGGGGCCTTCGACATCGGAGGGGCATGCATCGGCCAGAGGGCAGGAGGACCCAGGACGGGAAGTGTCTTCCGTGTGGCAGCGGTTGGGCCACACCATAGATGCGGAGCGGCAGTGGGCGGAAGAGGCACGGCTCACGGTGGTCAGGGTGGAGAACTCCATGCGGAGGGCCCTGAGGCGGGCCGAGTGCCTCGAGGCAATCCGCAGGGAGTTGGAGGTGAACATGTCGACGGCCCTGCGGACCCTCGGGGCCATGGAGGAGGACCGCCTCCGGGACATTGAGCAGGAGTTCGATGATGCCCTGGCCCAGAACATCCCGAAGTGAGCCGTCGGACTGGCCCGCTGCCCTTGTAAATAGTTCTGTAGTTAGTAGGTTTCCTTTGGTTTTGCATTTTTTTTGGACCTTTTGGACAATGGGCCACATTTTTGTATATAGTTTTCTTTATTAGGTAGTGTTATTAGATAGGTTTCATTTCTTCTGTTGGGATCATTGACCCTGGATTGTTTATCTGTATATAGTTGACTGTTGGATTTTCTATTTTTTTTTAATGATTTACCCATGGAGCAATGGTTTTCGATTTTAATTTTCCATTGGATTTACTTTTGTGAACTGTGACTTTGGACACCTTTCCTTTGGATTAAGATTTGTGGTTTTACATTATTTTACGGACATGCTACTTTCTTTTTTTTAATTCCCATTTTCATTTGTTTATTTTTGATTCAATTTATGTTGCTTTTAATACATATTTTTTCTACAAACTTCAGTGTGTAGTATCATCTCATTGGTTTCATGCATATCATGATAAGGGTTTTGACATTCACTGACACCCATTGTGTGTATGTGAGGGACATGTGTTCATTTACAAACTTGCCATTGGGGTTGTATCATGTAATTGCCATTTCTAAGTGGGTGGATGCAATACTCGGGTGGGTGTTTGGCATTTGGAGGCTGCCCATTAGGCCCAGGGATCTAGATTTTGATGACATGTTTGCTGGGGGACATGTGTGGGGGCCTGCTGGCAGGTGCCCCACAGTTCTGGGGGGTGGGGGTGCAGGGGGAGATGAGTTGGACATGAGTGTGGGCCTGCTGGAGGGTGCCCATGACTGGTGGGGGGTGGTGGTGCAGGGGGACATGAGTTGGACATGAGTGGGGCCTGGTGGAGAGTGCCCATGACTGCTGGGGGTGGGGGTGCTGGGGGACATGAGGACATGAGTGGGACATGAGTGGGGGCCTGCTGGCAGGTGCCCCACAGTGCTGGGGGTGGGGGTCCAGGGGGACATGAGTTGGACATGAGTGGGGGCATGGTGGAGGGTGCCCCTGACTGGTGGGGGGTGGGGGTGCTGGGAGACATGTGTGGGGGCCTGGTGGAGGGTGCCCATGACTGCTGGGGGTTGGGGGTGCAGTGGGACATGAGTTGGACATGAGAGGGGCCTAGTGGAGGGTGCCCTGCACTGCTGGGGGGTGGGGGTGCAGGGGGACATGAGTTGGACATGAGTGGGGCCTGGTGGAGGGTGCCCATGACTGCTGGGGGGTGGGGGTGCTGGGAGACATGTGTGGGGGCCTGGTGGAGGGTGCCCTGCACTGCTGTGGCGTGGGGGTGCAGGGAGACAGGAGTGGGGGCCTGGTGGAGGGTGCCCCTGACTGGTGGAGGTGGGGGTGCTGGGAGACATGAGTGTGGGCCTGGTGGAGGGTGTCCCTGGATGCTGGGGGGTGGGGGTGCTTGGAGACATGTGTGGGGGCCTGGTGGAGGGTGCCCTGCACTGCTGGGAGGTGGGGGTGCTGGGAGACATGTGTGGGGGCCTGGTGGAGGGTGTCCCTGACTGGTGGGGGGTGGGGGTGCTGGGAGACATGTGTGGGGCCTGGTGGAGGGTGCCCCTGACTGGTGGGGGGTGGGGGTGCAGGGGGACATGAGCTGGACATGAGTGGGGCCTGGTGGAGGGTGCCCATGACTGCTGGGGGTGGGGGTGCTGGGGGACATGAGTGGGACATGAGTGGGGGCCTGCTGGCAGGTGCCCCACAGTGCTGGGGGTGGGGGTGCAGGGGGACATGAGTTGGGCATGAGTGGGGGCCTGGTGGAGGGTGCCCCCGACTGGTGGGGGTGGGGGTGCTGGGAGACATGAGTGTGGGCCTGGTGGAGGGTGCCCCTGGATGCTGGGGGGTGGGGGTGCTGGGAGACATGTGTGGGGGCCTGGTGGAGGGGGCCCATGACTGGTGGGGGGTGGGGGTGCAGGGGGACATGAGTTGGACATGAGTGGGGGCCTGGTGGAGGGTGCCCTGCACTGCTGGGGGTGGGGGTGCAGGGAGACAGGAGTGGGGGCCTGGTGGAGGGTGCCCCTGACTGGTGGGGGTGGGGGTGCTGGGAGACATGAGTGTGGGCCTGGTGGAGGGTGCACCTGGATGCTGGGGGGTGGGGGTGCTGGGAGACATGTGTGGGGGCCTGGTGGAGAGTTCCCATGACTGCTGGGTGGTGGGGGTGCAGGGGGACATGAGTTGGACATGAGTGGGGGCCTGGTGGAGGGTGCCCTGCACTGCTGGGGGGTGGGGGTGCAGGGGGACATGTGTTGGACATGAGTGGGGCCTGGTGGAGTGTGCCCATGACTGCTGGGGGGTGGGGGTGCTGGGAGACATATGTGGGGGCCTGGTGGAGGGTGCCCTGCACTGCTGTGGCGTGGGGGTGCAGGGAGACAGGAGTGGGGGCCTGGTGGAGGGTGCCCCTGACTGGTGGAGGTGGGGGTGCTGGGAGACATGAGTGTGGGCCTGGTGGAGGGTGTCCCTGGATGCTGGGGGGTGGTGGTGCTGGGAGACATGTGTGGGGGCCTGGTGGAGGGTGCCCTGCACTGCTGGGAGGTGGGGGTGCTGGGAGACATGTGTGGGGGCCTGGTGGAGGGTGTCCCTGACTGGTGGGGGGTGGGGGTGCTGGGAGACATGTGTGGGGCCTGGTGGGGGGTGCCCCTGACTGGTGGGGGGTGGGGGTGCAGGGGGACATGAGCTGAACATGAGTGGGGCCTGGTGGAGGGTGCCCATGACTGCTGGGGGGTGGGGGTGCTGGGGGACATGAGTGGGACATGAGTGGGGGCCTGCTGGCAGGTGCCCCACAGTGCTGGGGGTGGGGTGCAGGGGGACATGAGTTGGGCATGAGTGGGGGCCTGGTGGAGGGTGCCCCTGGATGCTGGGGGGTGGGGGTGCTGGGAGACATGTGTGGGGGCCTGGTGGAGGGGGCCCATGACTGGTGGGGGGTGGGGGTGCAGGGGGACATGAGTTGGATATGAGTGGGGGCCTGGTGGAGGGTGCCCTGCACTGCTGGGGGTGGGGGTGCAGGGAGACAGGAGTGGGGGCCTGGTGGAGGGTGCCCCTGACTGGTGGGGGGTGGGGGTGCTGGGAGACAAGAGTGTGGGCCTGGTGGAGGGTGCACCTGGATGCTGGGGGGTGGGGGTGCTGGGAGACATGTGTAGGGGCCTGGTGGAGGGTGCCCATGACTGCTGGGTGGTGGGGATGCAGGGGGACATGAGTTGGACATGAGTGGGGGCCTGGTGGAGGGTGCCCTGCACTGCTGGGGGGTGGGGGTGCAGGGGGACATGTGTTGGACATGAGTGGGGCCTGGTGGAGGGTGCCCATGACTGCTGGGGGGTGGGGGTGCTGGGAGACATGTGTGGGGGCCTGGTGGAGGGTGCCCTGCACTGCTGTGGCGTGGGGGTGCAGGGAGACAGGAGTGGGGGCCTGGTGGAGGGTGCCCCTGACTGGTGGAGGTGGGGGTGCTGGGAGACATGAGTGTGGGCCTGGTGGAGGGTGTCCCTGGATGCTGGGGGGTGGGGGTGCTGGGAGACATGTGTGGGGGCCTGGTGGAGGGTGCCCTGCACTGCTGGGAGGTGGGGGTGCTGGGAGACATGTGTGGGGGCCTGGTGGAGGGTGTCCCTGACTGGTGGGGGGTGGGGGTGCTGGGAGACATGTGTGGGGCCTGGTGGAGGGTGCCCGTGACTGGTGGGGGGTGGGGGTGCAGGGGGACATGAGCTGGACATGAGTGGGGCCTGGTGGAGGGTGCCCGTGACTGCTGGGGGGTGGGGGTGCTGAGGGACATGAGTGGGACATGAGTGGGGGCCTGCTGGCAGGTGCCCCACAGTGCTGGGGGGGTGCAGGGGACATGAGTTGGGCATGAGTGGGGGCCTGGTGGAGGGTGCCCCTGACTGGTGGGGGTGGGGGTGCTGGGAGACATGAGTGTGGGCCTGGTGGAGGGTGCCCCTGGATGCTGGGGGGTGGGGGTGCTGGGAGACATGTGTGGGGGCCTGGTGGAGGGGGCCCATGACTGGTGGGGGGTGGGGGTGCAGGGGGACATGAGTTGGACATGAGTGGGGGCCTGGTGGAGGGTGCCCTGCACTGCTGGGGGGTGGGGGTGCAGGGAGACAGGAGTGGGGGCCTGGTGGAGGGTGCCCCTGACTGGTGGGGGGTGGGGGTGCTGGGAGACATGAGTGTGGGCCTGGTGGAGGGTGCACCTGGATGCTGGGGGGTGGGGTGCTGGGAGACATGTGTGGGCGCCTGGTGGAGGGTGCCCATGACTGCTGGGTGGTGGGGGTGCAGGGGAACATGAGTTGGACATGAGTGGGGGCCTGGTGGAGGGTGCCCTGCACTGCTGGGGGGTGGGGGTGCAGGGGGACATGAGTTGGACATTAGTGGGGCCTGGTGGAGGGTGCCCATGACTGCTGGGGGGTGGGGGCGCTGGGAGACATGTGTGGGGGCCTGGTGGAGGGTGACCTGCACTGCTGGGGGGTGGGGGTGCAGGGGGACATGAGCTGGACATGAGTGGGGCCTGGTGGAGGGTGCCCATGACTGCTGGGGGGTGGGGGTGCTGGGGGACATGAGTGGGACATGAGTGGGGGCCTGCTGGCAGGTGCCCCACAGTGCTGGGGGGTGGGGGTGCAGGGGGACATGAGTTGGACATGAGTGGGGGCCTGCTGGAGGGTGCCCCTGACTGGTGGGGGGTGGGGGTGCTGGGAGACATGAGTGTGGGCCTGGTGGAGGGTGCCCATGACTGCTGGGGGGTGGGGGTGCTGGGAGACATGTGTGGGGGCCTGGTGGAGGGTGCCCTGCACTGCTGGGGGGTGGGGGTGCAGGGAGACAGCAGTGGGGGCCTGGTGGAGGGTGCCCCTGACTGGTGGGGGGTGGGGGTGCTGGGAGACATGAGTGTGGGCCTGGTGGAGGGTGCCCCTGGATGCTAGGGGGTGGGGGTGCTGGGAGACATGAGTGGGGGCCTGGTGGAGGGTGCCCATGACTGCTGGGGGGTGGGGGTTCAGGGGGACATGAGTTGGACATGAGTGTGGGCCTGGTGGAGGGTGCCCATGACTGCTGGGGGGTGTGGGTGCAGGGAGACATGAGCTGGACATGAGTGGGGCCTGGTGGAGGGTGCCCATGACTGCTGGGGGGTGGGGGTGCTGGGGGACATGAGTGGGACATGAGTGGGGGCCTGCTGGCAGGTGCCCCACAGTGCTGGGGGGTGGGGGTGCAGGGGGACATGAGTTGGACATGAGTGGGGCCTGGTGGAGGGTGCCCCTGACTGGTGGGGGGTGGGGGTGCTGGGAGACATGAGTGTGGGCCTGGTGGAGGGTGCCCCCGGATGCTGGGGGGTGGGGGTGCTGGGAGACATGTGTGGGGGCCTGGTGGAAGGTGCCCCTGACTGGTGGGGGTGGGGGTGCAGGGGGACATGAGTTGGACATGAGTGGGGGCCTGGTGGAGGGTGCCCTGTACTGCTGGGGGGATGCAGGGAGACAGGAGTGGGGGCCTGGTGGAGGGTGCCCCTGACTGCTGGCAGGTGGGGGTGCAGGGAGACAGGAGTGGGGGCCTGGTGGAGGGTGCCCTTGACTGGTGGGGGGTGGGGGTGCTGGGAGACATGAGTGTGGGCCTGGTGGAGGGGGCCCCTGGATGCTGGGGGGTGGGGGTGCTGGGAGACATGTGTAGGGGCCTGGTGGAGGGTGCCCATGACTGCTGGGGGGTGGGGGTGCAGGGGGACATGAGTTGGACATGAGTGGGGGCCTGGTGGAGGGTGCCCTGCACTGCTGGGGGGTGGGGGTGCAGGGAGACAGGAGTGGGGGCCTAGTGGAGGGTGCCCCTGACTGGTGGGGGGTGGGGGTGCTGGGAGACATGAGTGTGGGCCTGGTGGAGGGTGCCCCTGGATGCTGGGGGGTGGGGGTGCTGGGAGACATGTGTGGGGGCCTGGTGGAGGGTGCCCGTGACTGCTGGGGGGTGGGGGTGCGGGGGGCATGAGTTGGACATGAGTGGGGGCCTGGTGGGGGGTGCCCTGCACTGCTGGGGGGTGGGGGTGCAGGGAGACAGGAATGGGGGCCTGGTGGAGGGTGCCCCTGACTGGTGGGGGTTGGGGGTGCTGGGAGACATGAGTGTGGGCCTGGTGGAGGGTGCCCCTGGATGCTGGGGGGTGGGGGTGCTGGGAGACATATGTGGGGGCCTGGTGGAGGGTGCCCATGACTGCTGGGGGGTGGGGGTGCAGGGGGACGTGAGTTGGACATGGCTGGGGGCCTGGTGGAGGGTGCCCTGCACTGCCGGGGGTGGGGGTGCAGGGGGACATGAGTTGGACATGAGTGGGGCCTGGTGGAGGGTGCCCATGACTGCTGGGGGGTGGGGGTGCTGGGAGACATGTGTGGGGGCCTGGTGGAGGGTGCCCTGCACTGCTGGGAGGTGGGGGTGCTGGGAGACATGTGTGGGGGCCTGGTGGAGGGTGTCCCTGACTGGTGGGGGGTGGGGGTGCTGGGAGACATGAGTGTGGTCCTGGTGGAGGGTGCCCCTGGATGCTGAGAGGTGGGGGTGCTGGGAGACATGTGTGGGGGCCTGGTGGAGGGTGTCCATGACTGCTGGGGGTGGGGGTTCAGGGGGACATGAGTTGGACATGAGTGTGGGCCTGGTGGAGGGTGCCCTGCACTGCTGGGGGGTGGGGGTGCAGGGAGACAGGAGTGGGGGCCTGGTGGAGGGTGCCCCTGACTGGTGGGGGGTGGGGGTGCTGGGAGACATGAGTGTGGGCCTGGTGGAGGGTGCCCCTGGATGCTACGGGGTGGGGGTGCTGGGAGACATGAGTGGGGGCCTGGTGGAGGGTGCCCATGACTGCTGGGGGGTGGGGGTTCAGGGGGACATGAGTTGGACATGAGTGTGGGCCTGGTGGAGGGTGCCCATGACTGCTGGGGGGTGTGGGTGCAGGGGGACATGAGCTGGACATGAGTGGGGCCTGGTGGAGGGTGCCCATGACTGCTGGGGGGTAGGGGTGCTGGGGGACATGAGTGGGACATGAGTGGGGGCCTGCTGGCAGGTGCCCCACAGTGCTGGGGGGTGGGGGTGCAGGGGGACATGAGTTGGACATGAGTGGGGGCCTGGTGGAGGGTGCCCCTGACTGGTGGGGGTGCTGGGAGACATGAGTGTGGGTCTGGTGGAGGGTGCCCCCGGATGCTGGGGGGTGGGAGTGCTGGGAGACATGTGTGGGGGCCTGGTGGAAGGTGCCCCTGACTGGTGGGGGTGGGGGTGCAGGGGGACATGAGTTGGACATGAGTGGGGGCCTGGTGGAGGGTGCCCTGTACTGCTGGGGGGGTGCAGGGAGACAGGAGTGGGGGCCGGGTGGGGGGTGCCCCTGACTGCTGGCGGGTGGGGGTGCAGGGAGACAGGAGTGGGGGCCTGGTGGAGGGTGCCCTTGACTGGTGGGGGGTGGGGGTGCTGGGAGACATGAGTGTGGGCCTGGTGGAGGGTGCCCCTGGATGCTGGGGGGTGGGGGTGCTGGGAGATATGTGTGGGGGCCTGGTGGAGGGTGCCCATGACTGCTGGGGGGTGGGGGTGCAGGGGGACATGAGTGGGGGCCTGGTGGACGGTCCCTGCACTGCTGGGGGGTGGGGGTGCAGGGAGACAGGAGTGGGGGCCTGGTGGAGGGTGCCCCTGACTGGTGGGGGGTGGGGGTGCTGGGAGACATGAGTGTGGGGCTGGTGGAGGGTGCCCCTGGATGCTGGGGGGTGGGGGTGCTGGGAGACATGTGTGGGGGCCTGGTGGAGGGTGCCCATGACTGCTGGGGGGTGGGGGTGCGGGGGGCATGAGTTGGACATGAGTGGGGGCCTGGTGGAGGGTGCCCTGCACTGCTGGAGGGTGGGGTTGCAGGGAGACAGGAGTGGGGGCCTGGTGGAGGGTGCCCCTGACTGGTGGGGGTTGGGGGTGCTGGGAGACATGAGTGTGGGCCTGGTGGAGGGTGCCCCTGGATGCTGGGGGGTGGGGGTGCTGGGAGACATATGTGGGGCCTGGTGGAGGGTGCCCATGACTGCTGGGGGGTGGGGGTGCAGGGGGACGTGAGTTGGACATGGCTGGGGGCCTGGTGGAGGGTGCCCTGCACTGCTGGTGGTGGGGGTGCTGGGAGACATGTGTGGGGGCCTGGTGGAGGGTGCCCTGCACTGCTGGGGGGTGGGGGTGCAGGGAGACAGGAGTGGGGGCCTGGTGGAGGGTGCCCCTGACTTGTGGGGGTGGGGGTGCTGGGAGACATGAGTGTGGGCCTGGTGGAGGGTGCCCCTGGATGCTGGGGGGTGGGGGTGCTGGGAGATGTGTGGGGGCCTGGTGGAGGGTGCCCTGCACTGCTGGGAGGTGGGGGTGCTGGGAGACATGTGTGGGGGCCTGGTGGAGGGTGTCCCTGACTGGTGGGGGGGTGGGGGTGCTGGGAGACATGTGTGGCGCCTGGTGGAGGGTGCCCCTGGCTGGTGGGGGTGGGGGTGCAGGGGGACATGTGTGGGGGCCTGGTGAAGCGTGCCCCCGGATGCTGGGGGGTGGGAGTGCTGGGAGACATGTGTGGGGGCCTGGTGGAAGGTGCCCCTGACTGGTGGGGGTGGGGGTGCAGGGGGACATGAGTTGGACATGAGTGGGGGCCTGGTGGAGGGTGCCCTGTACTGCTGGGGGGGTGCAGGGAGACAGGAGTGGGGGCCGGGTGGGGGTGCCCCTGACTGCTGGCGGGTGGGGGTGCAGGGAGACAGGAGTGGGGGCCTGGTGGAGGGTGCCCTTGACTGGTGGGGGGTGGGGGTGCTGGGAGACATGAGTGTGGGCCTGGTGGAGGGTGCCCCTGGATGCTGGGGGGTGGGGGTGCTGGGAGATATGTGTGGGGGCCTGGTGGAGGGTGCCCATGACTGCTGGGGGGTGGGGGTGCAGGGGGACATGAGTGGGGGCCTGGTGGAGGGTCCCTGCACTGCTGGGGGGTGGGGGTGCAGGGAGACAGGAGTGGGGGCCTGGTGGAGGGTGCCCCTGACTGGTGGGGGGTGGGGGTGCTGGGAGACATGAGTGTGGGGCTGGTGGAGGGTGCCCCTGGATGCTGGGGGGTGGGGGTGCTGGGAGACATGTGTGGGGGCCTGGTGGAGGGTGCCCATGACTGCTGGGGGGTGGGGGTGCGGGGGGCATGAGTTGGACATGAGTGGGGGCCTGGTGGAGGGTGCCCTGCACTGCTGGAGGGTGGGGTTGCAGGGAGACAGGAGTGGGGGCCTGGTGGAGGGTGCCCCTGACTGGTGGGGGTTGGGGGTGCTGGGAGACATGAGTGTGGGCCTGGTGGAGGGTGCCCCTGGATGCTGGGGGGTGGGGGTGCTGGGAGACATATGTGGGGCCTGGTGGAGGGTGCCCATGACTGCTGGGGGGTGGGGGTGCAGGGGGACGTGAGTTGGACATGGCTGGGGGCCTGGTGGAGGGTGCCCTGCACTGCTGGTGGTGGGGGTGCTGGGAGACATGTGTGGGGGCCTGGTGGAGGGTGCCCTGCACTGCTGGGGGGTGGGGGTGCAGGGATACAGGAGTGGGGGCCTGGTGGAGGGTGCCCCTGACTTGTGGGGGTGGGGGTGCTGGGAGACATGAGTGTGGGCCTGGTGGAGGGTGCCCCTGGATGCTGGGGGGTGGGGGTGCTGGGAGATGTGTGGGGGCCTGGTGGAGGGTGCCCTGCACTGCTGGGAGGTGGGGGTGCTGGGAGACATGTGTGGGGGCCTGGTGGAGGGTGTCCCTGACTGGTGGGGGGGTGGGGGTGCTGGGAGACATGTGTGGCGCCTGGTGGAGGGTGCCCCTGGCTGGTGGGGGTGGGGGTGCAGGGGGACATGTGTGGGGGCCTGGTGAAGCGTGCCCCTGACTGGTGGGGGGTGGGGGTGCTGGTAGACATGTGTGGGGGCCTGGTGGAGGGTGCCCCTGACTGGTGGGGAGTGGGGGTGCAGGGGGACATGAGTTGGACATGAGTGGGGGCCTGGTTGAGTGTGCCCTGCAGTGCTGGGGGGTGGGGGTGCAGAGAGACAGGAGTCGGGGCCTGGTGGAGGGTGCCCCTGACTGGTGGGGGGTGGGGGTGCTGGGAGACATGAGTGTGGGCCTGGTGGAGGGTGCCCCTGGATGCTGGGGGGCGGGGGTGCTGGGAGACATGTGTGGGGGCCTGGTGGAGGGTGCCCATGACTGCTGGGGGGTGGGGGTACAACCAGTCCCCTTTGCTTTTTCTTCGCTTCCAGGGCGTAGTGGTCGAATTGCCCGTGCTGAGCACCCTGGCAATCGGATAGCCACTAACCCGTACCGCGACCAAAAGGTGGTGCCTTGTGACGGAGCACTCCCCGGCTGGTCTCTTCCCTGGTGGTGCAACGATCTTCACCTTTGCTTCGACGACAAGAGCATCTCTACTCTTGGCAAAGCCCCGACTTGCATCCATCACCAGGAACAACTGCCCCCGCCGGAGCTGTCTCTCCACATACAAGGTACCGTGTCCGCCTGGTTTCCCTTGTGTCGGTTAGCGTGAGGTGTCTTAATCCTCGCCTCTCCGTTGGGTCACCCCCATTCATTCAGCCTAGCTGTCAATCAACACATGCTAAGTGGTGAGCGGGGAGGCTCACCACTTAGGCCAATCACTCCAGAGTGCGACCGGAGTTGGCAAGGCAACTCGGTCCACGGTGCCTAAACCCCCTCCCACACCCCTGTGGTAACCCAGACAGAATGGCACCACTTTGGAGGGTCTCTGTACAGAGCCCGCCAAAAGTGGAACAAAGGGCTCAACCTTTGGTTTAGGAGTCACAGAGACGAACACAGACGCCATTTTACAAACCGAGTTCTGGCAGAAAATACCATCCGATAAACTTATTTAAGATAAGTAGACCGGTGGTACGTTAGAGATTAACGAGAAAAGGTATCAATCTCTAACAATGGGACGAATCCCATAGGGTTATGTTCGGGGTCGAACATAACAAGTAGTTTCCACTGCCACCAGCCAAAACTCGACAAGGGGGGACGGGACAGTGCCCCCTCGAATAACAGACCCACGAGTAATCGAATTACCCCTACTAGTACGTCCACAATAGGATAGTTTGTACTAGTTCTGTTAGTAAATTTAGGTCTAGTAAAGCCAATGGTGACTTTACATGCCCGGGGAGACAGTAGTCAGTCCCCGGGGTATGGAGTCTATGATGCAGGCCCGCTAGGACGCCCCAGTGTAACGGCACGTAGGGTGCGGTGTAACACACATAGAAAAACATATGAGACCCTATGGAGTAAAAGACCCCATAGCCCATAGAACACATTGACATTCACAGGAATTACACACATTCATGTCCAAGAGTGGGAGAAAAAGAGTCTCACTCTTGGCAGGATGGAAAAAACAAACTCCAGAAATCCAGCAAAGCTGCTGGGGGACTCACTAGGTTAGGAAATTCAGCCTAAACAGAGAATTCTCACTAACACTCGCCCCCCCAGACTAAGGGACAGGAGGATTTAATCCACTCCTGGATGAATCTCATACCTCTAGTCGATGACATACATCCTAGAGAGACCATCAGCATTTTGGTGGTGACACCCTGACCTGTGCTCAATGGTGAAATCAAACCCTTGCAGGCAGATCGACCATCTCAATAGTTTTGGGTTTTCCCCTTTCATTTGCATTAACCATCTCAAGGGTTGATGGTCAGTCTGAATGACAAAAGTAGAACCATACAAATACGGCCTAAACTTCTTCAGAGCCCACACGATAGCAAAGCACTCTCTTTCGATTGTTGTCCACCTTGTTTCAGGATCCTTCAGCTTGCGGCTGATGAAGCAAACGGGGTGCTCCCTACCTTTCCCATCCAGTTGACTGAGTACGGCACCTATTCCTACATTTGAAGCATCTGTCTGCACAATGAAGTGTTGGCGGTAATCAGGGGCTCTGAGTACTGGGGCTTGGCAAAGAACCTTTTTCAGCTTTTCAAAAGCCTGATTGCACTCCTCGTTCCATCTAACCTTTTTTGGAAATTTGGGCGAGGAGATGGCATTTAGTGGAGAAGCTATGGTCCCATAGTTCTCTATGAAATTCCTGTAATACCCAGTGAGGCCTAGGAAGGCTCTCACTTGGGTTTGAGTAGTAGGTGTTGTCCAAGTTTGCACAGCTTCAATCTTGCTGAGCAAAGGCCTTATTTCTCCACCTCCTACCTCATGTCCAAGATAGACTACCTTACTCTGTCCAATTTGGCATTTACTCGCCTTTATGGTCAGATTGGCTCGTCCAAGAGCCTGCAAAACATCTCTAAGGTGGGTTACATGTTCTTCCCAAGAATTGCTTAACACTGCGATGTCATCCAAGTATGCCATGCAGAAGTCCTCCATCCCATTCAGAACCTGGTTTACCATCCGTTGAAACGTAGCAGGTGCATTCTTGAATCCGAAAGGCATTACCTTAAACTGGTATAAGCCAACAGGGGTAGAAAATGCAGTTTTCTCCTTGGCATGGTCTGTCAGGGTTATTTGCCAATAGCCTGACGTCAAGTCAAATGTGCTGAGGAACTTGGCGGCGCCAAGTTTATCCACCAACTCATCTGTTCTTGGCAAAGGGTGGGCATCAGTCTTGGTGACTGCATTAAGAGCTCTATAATCCACGCAGAATCTAAGTTCTTTAGATCCGGCCTTTGGTATTAACACAACTGGGCTAGACCATGGACTAGTAGAGGGCTCTATTACCCCGAGATCGAGCATCCTGCTGACCTCACCTTTGATGTGGGTTTGTACGTTTTCTGACATTCGGTATCCTCTGCTTTTGACTGGCAGACAGTCACCAGTGAGTATGTCATGCTGGCCCCAAGGGGTCAAGCCTGGTGAAAGCGAGAACAGAGCGGCAAACTGATTCAACATAGATTTGCACTCTTCTTGTTGCTTGGGTGTCAGATTGGAGGAGAGATGTACTCCTTCAAATTTTTCATCTAAAGGTAAGCCTCTGAGGAGATCCGGAAGAGCTTCACTCTCTTCTTCTTCCTCGGATGATGCTAGAAGCATTGCTCCTACATCGGGTCTTGAGACATACGCTTTGAGTCGGTTGGTGTGAAAGACTGTCAGAGCCTCCTTGGGATTGCCCAAGTCCACCAGATAGTTGACCTCTCCGAGTTTACCCACAACTCTGAAGGTTCCCATCCACTTATCTTGCAAGGCCCTCTGCCTGGTTGGGGTCATAACGAGAACGAGCTGGTCTTGAGCGAACTCAACCATGTTAGCCTTTTGATCGTGCCAGTGCTTGACCAATGCTTGTCCAGCTTTCAAGTTATCGCTTGCTTCTGTCATCATGTGCGACATTCTCCTTCCGAGACCTATCACGTAGTGAGTCACTCTGACTGGCTTGGGGGAAGGAGCACTCTTCAACCCCTCCTTAATCAGGGCCAATGGACCTCTGACGGGATGACCATAGAGTAGTTCGAAGGGTGAGTAACCTACACCTTCCTGAGGGACTTCTCTATAAGCAAAGAGAAGGCATGGCAGTAGAAGGTCCCACTTACGCTTAAGGGGTTCTTCTAAAGCACCTATCATGCTCTTCATGGTTCCGTTAAACCGTTCTACCAATCCATTGGTTTGTGGGTGGTAAGCTGTTGAGAACTTGTAAGTAACTCCACAGGTTTTCCACATGCCTTTCATGTAGTGGGACATAAAGTTTGACCCCCTGTCAGAGATTACTTCCTTAGGAAACCCGACCCTGGTAAAAATACCAAGGAGGGCCTTAGCCACAGCCGGAGCTGTAACAGTCCTCATAGGAATTGCCTCAGGATACCTAGTAGCATGGTCTACTACAACAAGTATAAACCTGTTGCCTGAGGAGTTTGGAGGATCAAGGGGACCAACAATGTCAATCCCTAATCTCTCGAATGGGACTCCCACAACTGGGAGAGGCACTAAAGGTGCTACATTCTTGGAGCCAACCTTACCAGAGGTCTGGCAGGTGTGGCAGCTCCTGCAGTGTTTTTCCACTTCGGCCCCCATCTTCGGCCAATAGAAGTAGAGAGAGAGCCTTTCCTTAGTCTTCTTGAAACTCAAGTGACCAGCCAAAGGAATCTTGTGGGCTAACTGCAAGAACTGTGGTCTGTTCTCTTGGGGTACTACAAGTCGTTTGTAGTCTCCAGGTGCAGACTTGGTCGGTTCACTGTAGAAGAGGCCATCTTCCCAGTGCAACCTGTATTTCCCAGGCTCTTGCCCTTCAGCCTGAGCTTCTGCCTGGTGGCGAAGACCTTCCAGAGTTGGACATTCCCTCTGTCCCTTACTGAAGTCTGCCCTGCTGGGTCCACCTTCTGCCAGTAAAGACTGCATCTCAGGATGGTCAACAGGATCCAGATCTCCAATGAGTTCCTGGCCTTCCATTAGCTCTTCCTCAGAGTCTAATTCTACCACACAGGGTTGTACCTCCCTCTCAGCCACGGCTGGAGGTGGAGTTATGGGTGTAACTTTGGACAACCGCGGGGAAGTCCGTGTTGGCTGCACTGGAATGCTGGCTGCTGGTTTTGGGATAGAAGTCTTAGGTTGCCCTTTCACTTCTGATTTCTTGGAGACAGCGGCCGACAATTCCAGTGGAGCAGGAGTGATTTCTTTCTTCATCATCTCCTGGAGAGTACCGCGCATGGTCCTCTCTCTTGCGGGTCTGGTTAGCTCCTGTAACCGTTTACTAGGAGGTCTGGGAGTATGCGATACAACTCAGAGAGTTTTCAAATCGTTACCCAACAGTACGCGTCCTGGTACCTCACTCTGTATGCTGACAGATATCTTCACAGTCATGTCGTTACACTGGATGAGAACTGGTAATTGGGGAAGCATCTGCACAGGCCCTCCAGCTAACTTGGTGAGGCGTTTGGGTGCCTTAGCAACATCCTCAGCCTGCAAAAACGATTTATCCACCAGAGTTATGCTGGCCCCAGTGTCCCTAATGGCAGGAGTCTCCTGACCATTCACCTGGACACTATCCTTACAATACTCTTTAGTATTATCGGGGATAGAATTATAGACATCTAAATTCTGTTGTTCCCACAACCCCAGAGATACTAAAGAAACGCTGGCTGAGTCTCCAATGGGTTCGTCAGCTAGCAGTAGAAAGTTTCCACTTGCCATTTGGACTTCCTCCTCTGGAGTGAAGGCTAAGGAGACAAGCTGGACCCCTGAAGGTTTACCCTTACATCTGGGATCTCCTTTCACGTGGTCAGTCGAGTCACAAACAAAGCATTTACCGAATGCTTTCTGGAATGGTAGCTTGTTCTGACCTCCTTCCGGTTTGGCACCAGAAGACACACTATTCTGCTGTGGTTTTCCCTGTGGCTTACCCTTCTGGTTTTGTTTGGGGCCCTCTTTGGAATTTGAGTTATTAGAATTCTCTTTTTTAGGCTGCTTTCCCTCATCCTTTTTCTGAGTTGCCCCAGAATCCTTATGAATAGCCCTGTTGGCAACCCATAAGTCAGCAGCCTTAGCTAGCTTCCGGGAATCCAATTCCTTCGAATCAGCCAAGTGCTGTCTGAGCTCAGGAGAACAGGCATCATAAATAGACTCCAACATAAAAAGATTCCTCATACCCTCATGAGTGTTCACTTTGTAACCCTTAATCCATCCCTCTAAGTTTTTCAACCCTTCACTCACCCAGGTAGCCCAAGGGGTACCATCATGCTTTTTGAGGGCTCTAAACCTCTTAAGATACTGGGAAGTGGTCTTCCCGAATCTAGCTATCAAAGCTAGTT
The DNA here is from genome assembly GCF_040938575.1 of Ambystoma mexicanum. NCBI lineage: Eukaryota > Metazoa > Chordata > Amphibia > Caudata > Ambystomatidae > Ambystoma > Ambystoma mexicanum. Next base: position 669,046,068 of record NC_090924.1, on the reverse strand, counting down.
TCACACTTTCGTAATCCGTCTTATCCGCCTCCCCCATGTAACGCTCACCTGATTCCCGCAGAGGCGCCGGTCTTGACTGGGTGAATGCCGTATCTTCAAAGGTGATGTGTAACACGCGGTTGGCTCTTTGGGCTGGACCTCTGTGCACTGTATGTCTGACTCGAAGAGTAAGATGTCTGCAGATAGAAAATATGGGATTAATGAACTGGGGTTATTGGGTGCCTCTCTCCTCTTCCCTTTCTCTTCTCCTGTAGAACCCCAAAGGTTAACGCCCTCACCTTAGGTAAGTGAATGCCGAGCTCTCCATCTGCCTCGGGGCAGGGTGCCGTAACCAGTTTCTTCACTGGATAAGGGTGCAGGCCTCTTGACTTCAGAGGACTGCTGTCCGTCGTTAACTGCACAAACGGTAAGTTCTGGGCACTTCAAATGTCTTAAAAGTCTTTTGTAATGATATCTCTTGTTTTGCAGGGTTCCAGCGATGGCGGATGGCGGGCTGAAGAGAATTGAGGATCGAACCCGTGTGAGGAATAGAAGCGCCTGGAAGCACGTAAGTAAGCGCTTGTAGCCTGCTTCACGATGCGCATTAACTGTCCCTTTTATCTTGCAGGTACAAGTTCGGAGCTTTTAGAGAAGCTGAAGGGTGCTGGAATACCCACTGGATTCGGCGTGGGAAGGAGTAATGGCACGCGAGTAATAAAGTTGCCCAATGTCTTTAAACGCACCTTCCTTTGTATTTCAGATGCGGGATGCAGCGCCAAAGACCTCCGGAGCGTGCGAAGAGCTGGTAAGCTTTTGTCTTTCAGATGCCGGAATGCAGTGCGAAGACCTCCGGAGCATGCGAAGAGTAGGTAAGACTTTGTCTTTCAGATGCCGGAATGCAGTGCGAAGACCTCCGGAGCATGCGAAGAGTAGGTAAGCCTTTGTCTTTCAGATGCCGGAATGCAGCGCGAGGCGTTGGTTACAGCCGATGGACCAGGTAAGAGATGCGCTGCCACTGAAGACCGTAGTGCTAACCTGTTCTTTCTTTGTCTTTACAGGTGCGGCTGAAGACTGGATTCCAGGATGATAAGCCTTTGTTCCCTTAGGCCCAGGATCAGAAGCTGAAGACACGATGAGCATTCTGCTGCAGAGAATGCAGAATAACGCAAAGCAGGATTCATCCATCGGGTGTGGTTTAAATAGCCTCCTGTAGTGCTTAGGTGTCTCCTTCCACAGCCTCGCCTAGGTAAGAAAAGAGTTCCTGCCTTCCAGAAGAGTTCCAGTGTTCTGAACCTAGGGAGTGGCTCCTGCCCCACCCAACAGGAAAAGTAGTCCCAAACAGAAGAGGATCAGGGGCTCAACTGGCAGGTAAGTAAGCAGCATGGTCTGCTGCAGGTAAGTCCACCCAAGCATTATGAGCCCGGCGCTTCCAGCGCTGGGACTGGGCATCTTTATGAGCCGGGTGCCACTGGCGCCAGGACAGGGTCCAAATGGTCCCAATCGGGACTGGCTGGCACTCGGAACCAGGGTTATGGGTCTGCTTCCAAGGGAGTTGGGCAAGTCCTGATCTTTTGGAAGCAGAGATCATGACACCCCAACTCCATTACCACATCAGTCGCAACAGGAGGGAGCCTAGAGAACAACCAGGGAAGTAAATAATTCCCGGTGATGTCCTGGAGCCCATGATTGTACTCAAACAGTTTAAACCAATCCAACACATCCAATCTCGGTTCATACATACCCACTAATTCCTTCGGCATCCGGGGTCTTTTGGGACTGGAGCTCCTAGAGGAACCAGAGGAGAGAGAAGCATTTTCCATAGACAACTTTTTCATCTCTAACTCGTGATTAATTTGTGTTTCCCTGAGTCTTAACTCAGCTTGCTTCTGCTCAGCCTGGGCATTCATCCGTCTGAACTCGAGCTCTTGGTTTCGTTCAGATTGAGCCAAGAACCGTTTGTATTCTAATTCGAGCTTCATTTTTTCAAGTTCAAAATAAGCAGAGTTACTTGTGGGACCTGGTATGGGCCCCATAGGCACAGCTGGTAAGGCAGGTAGAGGAGCAGGGGAGACAGTTTCGTTAGCCTCTCTGTCCTCGTCAGCCTCTTCATCGCTATCATCAGAATTACGATTTAGATCAACACCATCACTGTTATCTACATTTGCTGGAGAAATTGGTTCCTCTGAACCAGTACCCAGACTTTGGTTCGCCAGCAATCTCTCTATTAGTTCTAATTTCTTGCCTCTTACAGGAAGATTCTCTTGTCTACAGAGAGCTCGCAAACTCTCAGTATTTTCACCTGACAAGGACTCTTGACGGTAAGTTTCCATCGCAGACATGTTTTTGAAAGTTGCTTTTTAGTGCTAAGTTTTGTGGTTAGTTATCCTAAAGTGTCGGAAAAGCACTCTAAACTGTATACTCGATACAAATCCCATCGCTGTACACCAGTGTTAGGCGGAAAACCTGTGCAGTTCCCTCTGGGACCACTACAAAAGATTTAGGACTACAGGTGTTTGGCAGTAAACCCACTTGGTAGCAGTCTGTACCACACAGATTCACTTGGTAGCTGTGGCTGAGCAGTCAGACTTCCTTCAAGAAGAGTTAAGCAGTATGTGGAGTATACAAGATAGGGCAATTCTTCACAGTAAGACAAGCAAACACGCAACGAGGCTCAGGGTAAAGATATTAAGGTATTTATTTATAACGAAACATCTATCAAAAACACTATCGCACTATCACGGCAAACAAATCAAATACAATTACTCTATGAAGAAAAAACGATCAATCCCCCTAACAATATTTCGACAAGTCTAGTTTCTACCGGCACCACTTATTTGCAGACAGAGGTGTATGCCTCAACCTAGATGGCACTCTAATATTAGTTAGGACGGGAGAGAAAAATAAGCAGGTTATGAAATCAACACAGTTCAATACTTGACGAGAAAAAATGCAAGGCAAGAAGGCAAGAACCACAATAGATTATAAAGTTCAGAGGCCAGGCCCACTCGGAGAGAGGCAAGGCGATTTGTCCCAAAAAGTCTCTAATGGAGATGCGTTCGAGTCTTTGTAGCAAATTGTTATCGGCAGATTGAACTAGTTCAGAACAATGCGTGAGAAAGCTTAGAGGCGACCCAACGGAAAGGAGAGGATTAAGACACCTCACTCGAACCGATCGAAAGGGAAGCCAGGCGGACACGGTACCTTATTTGTGGAGAGACAGCTCCGGCGGGGGCAGTTGTTCCTGGTGGTGGATGCACGTCGGGTCTTTGCCAAGAGTAGAGATGATCTCATCGTCGAAGAAAAGTGAAGTCCGGTGCACCACCAGGGAAGAGACCAGCCGCGGAGTGCTCTGTCACAAGGCACCACCTTTTGGTCGCGGTCCAGGGGTAGTGGCTATCCGGTTGCCGAGGTGCTCTGCACGGGCAATTCGACCACTGCGTCCTGAGGCGAATAAAAAGCAAAGGGGACTGGTTGTTCACACCAGTCAGGGGAAGAGACTCTCCGGCAGGGAGATCTCCTATGTCGTCGGGAAGTGGTGAGTCGGTTCCGCAGGGCTCCACCGGAGGTGTCGTCGTGCAGGTCGGCTTAGCATTACCCTCTTCGAATTCTTAGGTCCTGTGGCGACTTCTCAGATCCAGTCCCAAAAGCCCTGCTTTTATGCAGAAAACCCCCATTCATTCAGCCTAGCTGTCAATCAACACATGCTAAGTGGTGAGCCGGGAGGCTCACCACTTGGGCCAATCACTCCAGAGTGCGACCGGAGTTGGCAAGGCAACTCGGTCCAGGGTGCCTAAACCCCCTCCCACACCCCTGTGGTAACCAAGACAGAATGGCACCACTTTGGAGGGTCTCTGTACAGAACCCGCCAAAAGTGGAACAAAGGGCTCGACCTTTGGTTTAGGAGTCACAGAGACGAACACAGACGCCATTTTACAAACCGAGTTCTGGCAGAAAATACCATCCGATAAACTTATTTAAGTATCAATCTCTAACAATGGGACGAATCCCATAGGGTTATGGTCGGGGTCGAACATAACAAGTAGTTTCCACTGCCACCAGCCAAAACTCGACGAGGGGGGACGGGACAGTGCCCCCTGGAATAACAGACCTAGGAGTAATCAAATTACCCCTACTAGTACGTCCACAATAGGATGGTTTGTACTAGTTCTGTTAGTAAATTTAGGTCTAGTAAAGCCAATGGTGACTTTACAGGCCCGGGGAGACAGTAGTCCGTCCCCGGGTATGGAGTCTATGATGGAGGTCTGCTAGGACACCCCAGTGTTACGGCACGTAGGGTGCGGTGTAACACACATAGAAAAACATATGAGACCCTATGGAGTAAAAGACCCCATAGCCCATAGAACACGTTGACATTCACAGGAATTACACACATTCATGTCCAAGAGTGGGAGAAAAAGAGTCTCACTCTTGGCAGGATGGAAAAAACAAACTCCAGAAATCCAGCAAAGCTGCTGGGGGACTCACTAGGTTAGGAAATTCAGCCTAACCAGAGAATTCTCCCTAACACTAGGCCTCACTGGGTATTACAGGAATTTCATAGAGAACTATGGGACCATAGCTTCTCCACTGAATGTCATCTCCTCGCCCAAATTTCCTAAAAAGGTTAGATGGAACGAGGAGTGCAATCAGGCTTTTGAAAACCTGAAAAAGGCTCTTTGCCAAGCCCCAGTACTCAGAGCTCCTGATTACCGCCAACAGTTCATTGTGCAGACAGATGCTTCAAATGTAGGAATAGGTGCCGTACTCAGTCAACTGGATGGGAAAGGTAGGGAACACCCCGTTTGCTTCATCAGCCGCCAGCTGAAGGATCCTGAAACAAGGTGGGCAACAATCGAAAGAGAGTGCTTTGCTATTGTGTGGGCTCTGAAGAAGTTTAGGCCGTACTTAAATGGTTCTACTTTTGTCATTCAGACTGACCACCAACCCTTGAGATGGTTAATGCAAATGAAAGGGGAAAACCCAAAACTATTGAGATGGTCGATCTGCCTGCAAGGGTTTGATTTCACCATAGAGCACAGGTCAGGGTAACACCACCAAAATGCTGATGGTCTCTCTAGGATGTATGTCATCGACTAAAGGTATGAGATTCATCTAGGAGTGGATTAAATCCTCCTGTCCCTTAGTCTGGGGGGGCGAGTGTTAGGGTGAATTCTCTGTTTAGGCTGAATTTCCTAACCTATTGAGTCCCCCAGCAGCTTTGCTGGATTTCTGGAGTTTGTTTTTTCCATCCTGCCAAGAGTGAGACTCTTTTTCTCCCACTCTTGGACATGAATGTGTATATTTCCTGTGAATGTCAATGTGTTCTATGGGCTATGGGGTCTTTTACTCCATAGGGTCTCATTTGTTTTGCTATGTGTGTTACACCGCACCCTACGTGCCGTAACACTAGGGCATCCTAGTGGACCTCCATCATTGACTCCATACCCGGGGACTGACTACTGTCTCCCCGGGCATGTAAAGTCACCATTGGCTTTACTAGACCTAAATTTACTAACAGAACTAGTACAAACCATCATATTGTGGACGTACTAGTAGGGGTAATCCGATTACTCCTAGGTCTGTTATTCGAGGGGGCACTGTCCCGTCCCCCCTCGTCGAGTTTTGGCTGGTGGCTGTGGAAACTACTTGTTATATTCGACCCCGAATATAACCCTATGGGATTCTTCCCATTGTTAGAGATTGATACTGTTTCTCGTTAATCTCTAACATACCACCGGTCTACTTATCTTAAATAAGTCTATCGGATGGTATTTTCTGCCAGAACTCGGTTTTTAAAATGGTGTCTGTGTTCGTCTCTGTGACTCCTAAACCAAAGGTCGAGCCCTTTGTTCCACTTTTGGCGGGCTCTGTACAGAGACCCTCCAAAGTGGTGCCATTCTGTCTGGGTTACCACAGAGGTGTGGGAGGGGGTTTAGGCACCCTGGACCGAGTTGCCTTGTCAACTCCGGTAGCACTCTGGTGTGATTGGCCCAAGTGGTGAGCCTCCCCGCTCACCACTTAGCGTGTGTTGATTGACAGCTAGGCTGAATGAATGGGGGTTTTCTGCATAAAAGCAGGGCTTTTGGTACTGGATCTTCAGAAGTCGCAACAGGACCTAAGAATCCGACAAGGGTAAAGCTGAGCCGACCTGCAACGACGACACCTCCGGTGGAGCCCTGCTGAACCGACTCACCACTTCCTGACGACAGAGGAGATCTCCCTGCCGGAGAGTCTCTTCCCCTGACTTGTGGGAACAACCAGTCCCTTTTGCTTTTTCTTCGCCTCAGGACGCAGTGGTCGAATTGCCCGTGCAGAGCACCTCGGCAACCGGATAGCCACTACCCCTGTACCGTGACCAAAAGGTGGTGCCTTGTGACGGAGCACTCTGCGGCTGGTCTCTTCCCTGGTGGTGCACCGGACTTCACTTTTCTTCGACGACGAGATCATCTCTACTCTTGGCAAAGACCCGACGTGCATCCACCACCAGGAACAACTGCCCCCGCTGGAGCTTTCTCTCCACAAACAAGGTACCGTGTCCGCCTGGCTTCCCTTTTGATCGGTCCGAGTGAGGTGTCTTAATCCTCTCCTTTCCGTTGGGTCGCCTCCAAGCTTTCTCACGTATTGTTCTGAACTAGTTCAATCTGCCGATAACAATTTGCTACAAAGACTCGAATGCATTTCCACTAGAGACTTTTTGGGACATATCACCTTGCCTCTCTCCGAGGGGGCCTGGCCTCTGAACTTTATGATCTAATGTGGGTCTTGCCTTCTTGCTTTGCATTTTTCCTGTGAAGTATTGAACTGTGTTGATTTCTTAACCTATTTATTTTTCTCTCCCGTCCTAACTAATATTAGAGTGCCATCCAGGTTGAGGCATACACCTCTCTCTGCAAATAAGTGGTGCCGGTAGAACCTAGACTTGTCGAAATATTGTTAGGGGGATTGATCGTTTCTTCTTCGTAGAGTAATTGTATTTGACTTGTTTGCCGTGATAGTGCCATAGTGTTTTTGATAGATGTTTCGTTATAAATAAATACCTTAATATCTTTACACTGAGCCTCGTTGCGTGTTTGCTTGTCTTACTGTGGGGAATTGCCCTATCTTGTATACTCCACATACTGCTTAACTCTTCCTGAGGGAAGTCTGACTGCTCAGCCACAGCTACCAAGTGAATCTGTGTGGTACAGACTGCTACCAAGTGGGTTTACTGCCAAACACCTGTAGTCCTAAATTTTTTGCAGTGGTCCCAAAGGGAACTTCACAGGTTTCCGCCTAACAGGAAGTATGACTGCTCAGCCACAGCTACCAGGTAAATCTGGGTGGTACAGACTGCTACCAAGTGGGTTTACTGCCAACACCTGTAGTCTTAAATCTTTTGCAGTGTTCCCTAAGGGAACTGCACAAGTTTCTGCCTAACACTGGTGGCAGCGGTGGGATTTGTATTGAGTATACATTTTAGAGTGCTTTAGGATACCTTAGTACAACTAACCACAAAGCTTAGCACTGAAAAAGTAATCTTTCTATCATGTCAACTATGGAAACGTATAGTCAAGAGTCCCTTGCTGCAAAAACTGCTGATTGTTTAAGAGTACTATGTAAGCATAAGAATCTCCTGACTAAAGGCAAGAAAATTGAATTAATAGAAAGGTTGTTAGCTAACCAAAGTCTGGATGATGGTTCAGAGGAACCTACCATGCCAGAAAATGTAGATAACAGTATAGAAATTGATATTGATCCAAATGTTGATAATCTTGAGGAAGAGTCAGAAGAGGAGGGTGAGGCTGCTGTGACTGTCCCCCCTAGGCCTCTGTCTGCTCTTCCTGCTGTACCTACTGGGCCTTTGCCAATCCCCACACTTAGTCCTCAATATCTTGAATTAGAGAAAATGAAACTTTAACTAGAGTTCAAGAGACTGAATACTCAGGCTGAACAGAGACATCAGGAAATGAATAAAGAACTAAGGCTAAGGGAAATGGAGCTGAAGCATGAGCTAGAAATGAAGAAATTATCTGTCGAAAATGCTTCTCTCTCTGGCTCCTCTAGAAGTTCCAGTCCTAAAAGACCCAGGATGCCTAAAGAATTGGTTGGTATGTATGAGCCTAAGTTGGATGCATTGGATTGGTTGTCTCTGTTTGAATATAATCATGGGCTCCAGAACATCACAGGAAATGACTTACTCACGTGGTTGTTCTCTAGGCTTCCCCCTGTTGCAACTGATGTGGTAATGGAGTTGGGGGAGGAGGATAGGAAAGAGTATGAATGTGTGAAACTAGCTCTGATAGCTAGATTTGGGAAGACCCCTTACCAGTATCTTAAGAGGTTTAGAACTCTCAAAAAGCATGATGGTACCCCTTGGGCTACCTGGGTGAGTGAAGGGTTGAAAAACTTAGAGGGATGGATTAAGGGTTACAAAGTGAACAGTTATGAAGGTATGAAGAATCTTTTTATGTTGAAGTCAATTTATGATGCCTGCTCTCCTGAGCTCAGACAGCACTTGGCTGATTCAAAGGAATTAGATTCCCGAAAACTAGCTAAGGCTGCTGACTTGTGGGTTTCCAACAGGGCCACTCACAAGGATTCTGGGGTAACTCAGAAAAAGGATGAGGGGAAAGCAGCCTAAAAAGGATCCAAAGAGAATTCTAATACTGCAAATTCCAAAGAGGGCCCCAAACAAAACCAGAAGGGTAAGACACCAGGGAAACCACAGCAGAATAGTGTCTCCTCTGGTGCCAAACCAGAGGGAGGTCAGAACAAGCCTCCATTCCAGAAGGCATTTGGTAAATGCTTTGTTTGTGGCTCTACTGACCATGTGAAAGGAGATCCCAGATGCAAGGGTAAACCTTCAGGGATCCAACTTGCCTCCTTAGCCTTCGCTCCAGAAGAGGAAGTCCCAATGGCAAGTGGAAACTTTCTACTGCTGGCTGATGAACCCATTGGTGTCTCAGCCAGTGTTTCTTTAGTCTCTCTGGGGTTGTGGGAACAACAGAACTTAGATGTGTATAATGCTATCCCAGATAATACTAAAGAGTATTATAAAGACAGTGTCCAGGTGAATGGTCAGGAGACTCCTGCCATTAGAGACACTGGGGCCAGCATAACTGAGGTGGATGAACCATTTTTCAAGGCAGAGGATGTTGCTAAGGCACCCAAATTCCACACCAAGTTAGCTGGAGGGCCTGTGCAGCTAACTGCACTAAGGCCCTAACTGCATGCTCGGGGCTCTGGGGGGCAGTAATTCGGCCTTCTGGGCAGGAGCGTGGTCTTCCGTGTGCTTACGGCCAGCTTGATACGGAGTGATTTGGCACATGAAAATCCATCACGTCTGCATGTAATTCTAGGAAAGGGCCTTAGCGCGTAAGCGCGTCAGCACACGTACGCAAATTCATTGGCCCAAAGGCCAACAGCGCGTATGCGCGTCTGTGACGTGCGTGCGCAGGCGTTTCCCTGTACACGGGTGTATGTTACACGTCCAATGACTGCACGTCAGAGTGTCAGCGCGTGTAATTGGAGGATGGGGCCTTAGCGCGTACACGCGGAAGTGACGCTGGACGTGTGGGCATGTTTAAAAGGTACGTGTAGAACGCCATTTCCTTGTACGTGCTTTTCGTGGAGAGCGAGTGGGTGAAATCTGTACTTCTTGTCGGTTCACACGCGATTTACTTCACGGCGTTCCAAGTCCATACTCCATGTTACCTCTGACAGCTTTTTCTCTTTTTGTCTTTTTCCTGGGCCTGTTTCCTCAAACAGCGTTCACTTCTCCTGTTGTCCTGTCTCCTCAGACAGCGTACAATTCTTCTTTTGGCGGGGGCGTTGCCAACACGCACACGCGCGTATTTTACACACGATTTTTCCTGGCAGACTGTGAGTAGCGCACGTATTTGACATCTGTGCTTGCCCCGTGTGTTGCCTACCCCTTCAGAGGCCAGTCTAGGCTGCGTGTGAGACGCATACGTTCATTTTTGTGTTTCTGGGTGCCACAGCGTAGTGCAGGTTTTTATTTCCACGCACGTGGTCTAGGAGGGGTTGCGTGCAAATTATCTCCCTTTTTCGGGGTGCCTATGCGTTGCGTGACCCGTCATCTTCCCCCAGGGGTCACATACAGCCTTGCTAGAGCACTAGGGTACGAATTCCATCTAGTACCCTACCCCTTTGACCCCCAATTGCCCAGGACAATAGTTTACTGCAACTCCCATACGCACAACTACATCAGTGCCATGGTTGGGAGGCGTGCACGCGGTAAGGGTGGCAAAGGTGGGCGAGCCACAAGAGGTGGCCGTGGTGGATACGGTAGGGGACGTGGCCAGGACTTGCAGGGTGCCCCTAGCCCCCCATGTGTGGGTGACCAGTCAGGGACACCCAAGCCCCCCCCTGGTTGAGGGTAACATGGCTGACACCATCCCTGCTCACCCCTTGTTGGACCAGCCCATTGTGGCACCAGACCTGGCACTGGGTGACTCCATGGCTGACTTCCAGGTCAGTAGGTCTAGGCCACGTGTGGCATTGCACGTTGGTGTCACCAGCCCACGTAGATCAGAGGCAGCTATGTCATCTGCTGCCCCGAGTAGGCAGGGTGGGGAGGCTGCAGGGGCAGCTGCGGCTCCATCCACCCCAGCTCTGAGTGTCCCAGCCAGGACAGTGTCGGTCCTAGTCCATCCTGCTGACGTTCCCCCTGACTACATCACACTTCAGCTAATGCCTGCACCAAGTCCCATGGTGAGTGTTCATTCCCACACTCCTAGTCCACAGTCCACCGGGGCTCCTGCCCCTAGTGTCCAGAGCGGCGTAGGACACTCAGTATCACCACCACCTTCCAAGCGGAAGAGGAAGAGTGCTCGTCCAGTACAGGCTGATGCCCAAGACACGGCTACACAGTCTGGCCCACCAAGGAAGCCCAGCTTCAATCGTGTCGAACTTGATGCACTTGTGGAGTATGTGTCCGCACATGACAGCGAAATGGTGATTACTGCAGGATCCAAGAGCACACCTGCACAACGTCAGGCACACTGGCAGACCATTGCGGAACTCATAAGTGCCCTTGGATTCGTGAGGCGCACAACTAATGATTGCTACAAGCGCTGGAATGACCTCAAGCGCAGTGCAAAGAAAAAGCTGGCCTCAAGTCATGCCGCAACTCTAGTGACTGGAGGTGGGTCTGCGGCAGAGGACATAGAACTCACTCCACATGAGTATGTTGCTGGGACCTACGTCACGGAGGAACAGATCTAAGGCGTGGGAGACCTGCCAGATTACGAGGCATTGTCCGGTGAGTGCACATGCATGTGTGTGTCATCCATGTGCATGGCGTGTGTGTGAGTGCTTCTGATTGAGTGCCAGGTGAGGGGGTGTGTGCCTGAGTGGTTTGGGTCACCCATGTGCTTTATCCAATACATTCTACGCACCAGGATTTGGGTGTTGCAGTATCCCTTCTGGCAACAGTAGAAATTCAGCCCAACCTCACACAAGTTGCCCTTGAATTGTCATCTTGCCACAACATAGTTGCATGTTATTCTGTGTTCATTCAGGCTGATTGTCTGCATTCCACCACTTTCACTAGGCATTTCTTAGTCCTATTGTCACATGTGTGACATGGCTAGGGTACATGCCATCTGTGTGATGGCATGTGTCATGTATGTGTATTGGACATGCCAATCACAGGCCAATGAAACACCTGTGTATAGGCGCGTGTAACAGGCCCATATCATATCATATCATATCAATGTGTGATGGCAGTGCTAGGCAGCATGCAGGAAATTTGTTGGTCTTCCATCTTGGTGTCATCAATGTGTGCCATTTGCCTCCCCTTCATATGCAGTGACAGTGCATGCATGGGAGGGTTGTAGTCATGTGGTACATGTGTCAAAGAAGTACTGTTTCTGTTGCTTCTCAGCCTGAATTGTGTTCCATGTTGCTAATGCCTGTTCCCATTTCTTTTCTTTCATGTCTTTGCAGGGGATGACGCACTTGATACTGCTGGGGTTGTGGAGATGGTGCAGACCCAGGAGGGGTCTCAGGCCCGACCGGGCACCAGTGAGGGACGTGGTGTGGTGGTGGGTGAGAACCCACACTTGCTGCAGGCCATCATCTCAAGGGGTGTCTCTGGGTGCACCTCCCCCGAGATGTATTCAGGTGTCGATTCGGATGATGAGACCTATGTGCCGTCGCAGGTAAGTGTTTCTGGGAGGGATTCTGTACCGTCCAACCTACCTGCACCAGTGGTAGAACCCTCAATGGGGATGTCAGTGTTGGTAGGTCCGCCTTTGGTGGTTTCAGATGCAGGGTCACACTCCGCTACATCTGATCCTGTTCCTGGGCCAGCAGATCAGAGGCGGAATGCAGTCCTGCAGTCTCAGGCAGTGCCGGCACAGCAAGGCGCAGTTCGTCTTGCCCCAGACAGGTGTGGTGCCTGCCGACGCGGTTGCCGTACGTCACCTGGCAATACCGCATGGGAGCAATCCATATACGGTATGGCAAACCAACAGGCAGCATCAACTGAGGTGATGGCTCAGGCCATGGATAGGGTGGCCACTTCCATTGTCCCCCAAGAAAGGCTAATTGAACAACTACAGCAGGCAACAGAGTCCATTAGCCTGTCACACAGGGAGGACATGTTGGCGTCCAACAGGGACAGGCGGGCGACACTGGAGACTCTGCAGGAAGCCATTTCCATTGAGTCCCAGGGCCACATGGAAGCCCTGAGGGTGGAACTCCGTCAGCTCAGGGCAACTCTGGTTGAGCTTGAGGCTTCAGCTAACACGAGGACAGAACAGAAGCTGGAGCGGCTCACACGTATGCTCTCAGCTGAGATGCAGGCAACTAGGGCGGAGGTCCGGGCATCCCGTGAGTTGTTGATGGGGACCTACGCACAATTATCCTCCAGAACCAGACCTTCCACACCCGCATGCTTGCTGCCATGGAGGACCAGACTAGGGCTTTGCGTGGGCTGCCTCCCATAGTGCCACCACCTACTGATGCAGCTGCAGAGAGTGAGGAGAGCGACAGCAGCGATTCTCCCACAATAGGGTAGCCGTGCAGGCCATGAGCCCATGGAGGTGCTTTTTTTTTCGCAAGATCCACACAGGTGAGTTTTGGTGTGCACCCTGTCCTCGGACCTCCTGGGTGGCCTACCCCACCCCCCCAGGCCCATTCATGGCCATTTTTTATTTTTTTTTATTTTTATTTTTTAATCTTTATTTTTTTGACAGTGTGTTGCCTTGTGTGGCTCCCGTGGGCATACGCTGTATTGTGGCTGGGCACATGCAGGCTTGTCCTGAATTTGGGTCAGATGCTTGGGTTTGTGTGACACACACCACTCCTGCTTCCCGTTTTCATGGGCTTGCAAAGGGTGTGCCCAAGTGACATTGACTTACACAGTGACGTTGGACTCCCATTTGATGTGTGGGCAGTTTGTAGTCAATACTGTGTATACATTCCTAGTGCATATTGTTGTTGTATTGTACGCTGCATGGTGTATTGATATGTGCCTCTGCATCCTTCTCATCCTCCTAATTTTCAGGTCCATTTCTCATGTCTTCACAAGGCGGTCTACTTTGGAACTGGAGTCCATGTTGTAAGCAGTGCACCTATACTCTTGCGTGGCGCTAACACTGTACAGTTGGAAGTGTTCGAAGTGCTGGCATTATCAGGTAGTGAGGCTACCAATCTTTTAAATCTGTACTGTCATGTTTACGGTATGTTGGAGGTTGTGTAGGTGATAGGTATTATTGGTAAGTATTTGCTAATGTGTGTTGTTGGTCCTGCATTACTGTGAGCATTTCATGTGTGACCAGTTTCCATTAGGGACACTGTAGTTGGTGACACTTGGGTCATGTTGTGGGGATTAATTTGTTTGCTCTCACATTGCATGACATGCCATGGTGTGTTGTGTGGCCGTGACGGGGAGGGGTTGGGCACATTGGCACTGTTCTCATGTTGTATTTTGCAAGTGGGTATTCATTTTTGCTGCATGGAAGTGTGTCTTTTGATGACACTGCATTGGTGGTGTATGTGTAGGTAGGGATGCACACATTGTGACACTTCCAGGTGAACAATCTCAGGCTGCTATTGTTCTGACAGTTGACTGTCCCTTGATTCATCAGAATTGTCAGGTTGAGTCATCAATGATTGTCAGATGGTATGTGCCAGGGCTGTGTGCACTCCACAGGGGTGTGCTTTCTATGTGAAGAAATTAGCCACCAGCTGCGTACGGGCTGCCACACCCCATGCCCTTTCCCCTCCCATGCGCAGCGGGCGTGCATGTGGTTGGGGATGTGGGGGCACCACTGTTAGGGAGAATTCTCTGTTTAGGCTGAATTTCCTAACCTAGTGAGTCCCCCAGCAGCTTTGCTGGATTTCTGGAGTTTGTTTTTTCCATCCTGCCAAGAGTGAGACTCTATTACTCCCACTCTTGGACATGTATGTGTGTAATTCCTTCGAATGTCAATGTGTTCTATGGGCTATGGGGTCTTTTACTCCATAGGGTCTCATATGTTTTTCTATGTGTGTTACACCGCACCCTATGTGCCGTAACACGGGGGCATGCTAGCGGACCCCCACCATAGACTCCATACCCGGGGACTGACTACCGTCTCCCCAGGCATGTAAAGTCACCATTGGCTTTACTTGACCTAAATTTACTAACAGAACTAGTACAAACCATCTTATTGTGGACGTACTAGTAGGGGTACTTCGATTACTCCTGGATCTGTTACTCGAGGGGGCGCTGTCCCGTCCCCCCTCGTCGAGTTTTGGCTGGTAGCAGTGAAAACTACTTGTTATGTCCGACCCCGAACATAACCCTATGGGATTCGTCCCATTGTTGGAGATTGATCCTTTTTCTCGTTAATCTCTAACGTACCACCGGTCTACTTATCTTAAATAAATTTATCGGATGGTATTTTCTGCCAGAACTCGGTTTGTAAAATGGCGTCTGTGTTCGTCTCTGTGACTCCTAAACCAAAGGTTGAGCCCTTTGTTCCACTTTTGGCTGGCCTCTGTACAGAGACCCTCCAAAGTGGTGCCATTCTGTCTGGGTTACCCCAGTGGTGTGGGAGGGGGTTAAGGCACCCTGGACCGAGTTGCCTTGCCAACTCCGGTCGCACTCTGGAGTCATTGGCCCAAGTGGTGAGCCTCCCCGCTCACCACTCAGCATGTGTTGATTGACAGCTAGGCTGAATGAATGGGGGTTTTCTGCATAAAAGCAGGGCTTTTGGGACTGGATCTTCAGAAGTCGCCACAGGACCTAAGAATCCGACGAGGGTAACGCTGAGCCGACCTGCACGACGACACCTCCGGTGGAGCCTTGCGGAACCGACTCACCACTTCCCGATGACAGAGGAGATCTCCCTGCCGGAGAGTCTCTTCCCCTGACTGGTGGGAACAACCAGTCCCCTTTGCTTTTTATTCGCCTCAGGACGGAGTGGTTGAATTGCCCATGCAGAGCACCTCGGCAACCGGATAGCCACTACCCCTGTACCTCGACCAAAAGGTGGTGCCTTTTGACGGAGCACTCTGCGGCTGGTCTCTTCCCTGGTGGTGCACCGGACTTCACTTTTCTTCGACGACGAGATCATCTCTACTCTTGGCAAAGACCCGACGTGCATCCACCACCAGGAGCAACTGCCCCCGCTGGAGCTGCCCTCCACAAAAAGATACCGTGTCCGCCTGGCTTCCCTTTCGATCGATTCGAGTGAGGTGTCTTAATCCTCTCCGTTGCGTTGGGTCGCCTCCAAGCTTTGCTCGTTTTTGTTCTGAACTGGTTCAATCCGCCGATAACATTTGCTATAAAGACTTGAATGCATCTCCACTAGAGACTTTTTGGGACATCGCGCCTTGCCTCTCTCCGAGTGGGCCTGGCCTCTGAACTTTACGATCTATTGTAATTCTTGCCTTCTTGCCTCGCATTTTATCCGTGAAGTATTGAACTGTGTTGATTTCATAACCTGCCTATCTTTTTCTCTCCCGTCCTAACTAATATTAGAGTGTCATCTAGGATGAGGTATACACCTCTGTCTGAAAATAAGTGATACTGGTAGAACCTAGACTTGTCAAAATATTGCTAGGGGGATTGATCGTTTTCTGCTTCGTAGAGTAATTGTGTTTTGATTTGTTTGATGTGAATTTGCCATAGTGTTTTTGATGGATGTTTCGTTATAAATAAATACCGTAATATCTTTACACTAAGCTTCGTTGCGTGCTTGCTCATCCTGCTGTGAAGAATTGCCCTATTTTGTATACTCCACATACTGCTCAACTCTTCTTGAGGGAAGTCTGACTGCTCAGCCACAGCTACCAAGTGAATCTGTGTGGTACAGACTGCTATCAAGTGGGTTCACCGCCAAACGCCTGTAGTCCTAAATCTTTTGCAGTGGTCCCAGAGGGAAATGCACAGGTTTCCGCCTAACACTACCATGTCCACAGCCAGGCACGGCGTGTTGCAACATTGTGCAGGACACATGCTGCCACTATGATCCTGCACACTACTGGGGGAGCGTATAACAGCTGCCCACCCGAACGGTCAAGGGAGCGAAAGCGTGACTTGAGCACTCCGAATGTGCGCTCCACTATGCCCCGTGTTGCAATATGGGCTGTGTTGTATCTTACCTCGGGAGGCGTGATGGGGTTCCGAATTGGCGTCATCATGTGTGTGCTCAGAGGGTAGGCACTGTCCCCTGGGGAGGTGGTGATGGGGAACATTAGTGGGGTATTTACATTACTCTGTATCTGTCATGCATGCATGTGCTGTGGCATTTCTACTCACCAAGCAGCCATGCATCACCATGCCGCCCAGCTTCCATGTCCCGGTTTAGGGTTGACATCCTGTAATTGAAGCTGTTGTGGGTGGACCCTGGATACTTGGCATATACTGAGGTGATGATTCCCTTAGCATCACATACTACCTGGAGGTTGATGGAATGCCAGTGCTTGCGGTTTCTATAGATGTGCTCAGATGCCCTGGGGGGACGTAGAGCCACATGGGTGCAATCATTGGCACCTAGCACTTTGGGGAATTCGCCACCCTGTAGAAATCCTGGCTGACAGCCTGCCTTCCTACAGGTGTTCTGGGCAGGTATATGTGCCTGCGGACAGATGGCCGTGCAGTGATGATGGCCAACACCTGGTGTAGACACCGTGACTGCGTGGCCTGTGACACCCCCCCCCCACTATGGCACTTGTCCGCTGAAATGTTCCGGTAGCCAAGAAGTGCAGTACATTGAGGACCTTCTCCAGGGGGCTGAGTGCTTGGGAGCACAGGGTGGGTGATGTGAGGTCATCCTCCCACTCACTGACCAGGCCAAGTATTATGTGTGGTGAAAACCTGTACCTCCCACACACCTGGTCATCAGGCATACCAAATAGGCTGGTTCTGGGTGTGAAGATTCTGGCCCTGACTATCCTTCTCCTCCTCCTGCGGTATCCCAAGGACACTGCTGCTAGGAACGGTATATTCATCCTGGCGTCTGAGCTTGTTTGTTGTTTGCGCACTCTTTTATGCTGCGCGTGACGTACGCCTGCTTTATGCTGGCGTACGTGTTTCAGGATTGGACCATTTATTTTTTTGCGTGTTGTAGGCGACCGTGTGAATCTTCCCGCCCACCCCAGGAATACACGTAACACGCTCTCCCAGGCCCAGTTGCGAGTAAATATTCCCACCCACCCCTGGAATACACATACCCCACTCTCACAGGCCCAGTCGCGTGTGGAACTTCACGTGCACACCAAAATACACGTACCCTGCAAATTCGCGTGTGAAACTTCACGCGCACCCCGAAATACACATACCCAGGGCAATCGCGTGTGGAACTTCCTGCGAACCCCGTAATACACGTAGCCTGCTGGTATCGCATGTGGAAGTTCACGCGGACCCATAATACACGTACCTTGATAGTATTGCGTGTGAGACTACCCGCGCACCCCTGGAATACACGTACCCAGGTAAATCGCACGGCTGGGGGTGGAGGTGCTGGGAGACAGGAGTGGGGGCCTGGTGGAGGGTGCCCTGCACTGCTGGGGGGGTGTGTGTCATGATCTCTGCTTCCAAAAGGTCAGGGTTTTCCCAACTCCCTTGGAAGCAGATCCATAACCCAGGTTCCGAGTGCCAACCAGTCCCAATTGGGACCTTTTGGACCCAGTCCTGGCACCAGTGGCACCAGGCTCATAAATATGCCCAGTCCCAGTGCTGGAAGCGCCGGGCTCATAATGGTTGGGTGGACTTACCTGCAGTAGACCATGCTGCTTACTTGCCTGCCAGTTGAGCCTCTGATCCTCTTCTGTTTGGAACTACTTTTCCTGTTGGGTGGGGCAGGAGCCACTCCCTAGATTCAGAACACTGGAACTCTTCTGGAAAGCAGGAACTCTTTTCTTACCTAGGCGTGGCTGTGGAAGGAGACACCTAAGCACTACAGGAGGCTATTTAAACCACACCCGATGGATGAATCTTGCTTTGCGTTATTCTGCATCCTCTGCAGCAGAACGCTCATCGTGTCTTCTGCATCTGATCCTGGGCCTAAGGAAAAAGGCTTACCATCCTGAATCCAGTCTTCAGCAACACCTATAAAGACAAGAAAGAACAGGTTAGCATTACGGTCTTCAGTGACAGCTCTTCACTTACCTGGTCCATCGGCTGTCACCAACGCCTCGCGCTGCATTCCGGCATCTGAAAGACAAAAGCTTGCCAACTCTTCGCACGCTCCGGAGGCCTTCGGCGCTGCATCCCGCATCTGAAAGACAAAACAAGGTGCGTTTAAAGACATTGGGGAACTTTAATACTCACGTGCCATTACTCCTTTCCACATCTAACCCAGTGGTTATTCTGTCACCCTGCAGCCGCTCCGAACTTGTACCTGCAAAATAAAAAGACAGTTAGAGCGCATCGTGAAGCAGGCAACAAGCGCTTACTTACGTGCTTCCAGGCGCTTCTATTCATCACACGGGCTCCATCTTCAACTCACTTCAGCCCGTCATCCACCATCGCCGGAACCCTGCAAAACAAGAGACATCATTACTAAAGACTTTAAAGACATTAGAATTACTCTAAACTTACCGTTCGTGCAGTAAACGACGGACAGCAGTCCTCTGAAGTCAAGAGGCCTGCTCCCCTTATCCAGTGAAGAAACTGGTTACAGCACCCTGCCCCGAGGCAGATGGAGAGCACAGTGTTCACTTACCTAAGGTGAGAGCGTTAACCTTTGGGGTTCTACAGGAGAAGAGAAAGGGAAGAAGAGAGAGACATTCAATAACCCAGTGCCTTAATCCCATATTTTCTATCTGCAGACATCTTACCCTTCGAGTCAGACATACAGTGCACAGAGGTCCAGCCCAAAGAGCCAGCCGTGTGTTACACATCACCTTTGAAGATACGGTATACGCCCAGTCAAGACCGGCGCCTCTACGGGAATCAGGTGAGCGTTACAGAACGCAAAGCCTACCACAAAACTCCCGTCCAGGCGCTATGTAAACCTCGGATACCGACCAGCTAGCCCAGTTACTTGGGGAACTAAGGGCAGAAGTGCATGCAGCCCGTCAGGAAACTAACGCTCTAAGAAGGGAACTGATTATTTCCAAGGAGCGAACAGATGATCTCGCTAGACAATTGCTACAGTCACAAGCCGGACAGACCCCGTTACCCGCATCTGGGGGAACTCTTCCTTCTACATCCTCTATGAATCCAGTGCAGATCAACCTACCTGGGAATGTACCTCTGGCTCCGCCCGAACGATTTTCTGGTGACCCAAAGAGGTTTGCAGTATTTATCAATCAGTGCCGGTTGCATTTCTTATGCCGGCCAGCAGCCTTTCCAACTGATCAAGCTAAAGTAGCTTTCGTGCTTTCGTACCTTAGTGGCAATGCAGCAGACTGGTCGATCCCTCTAGTAAATCAAGATGATCCGGTCCTCCATGATTTTCAAGCTTTTCAGCTCAGTATGGAAAAACTGTTCGCAAGACATTCACAGGGGCAGGCCTTGGACAATGAGCTTCTTTCGTTGCGACAAGGTAATCAAGACCTTTTGGCTTATATTGCGTCTTTCAACAGACTGATAGTGGAAACTCAATGGCCTGAGGACAAAAGGATTACGCTGTTTTATAGAGGTCTACGTGGAGAGCTCAAAGATGTGTTAGCCCAAGTAGTGAATCCCCCACAAGATTGTTCGGACTATATAGACTTAGTCGTTCAGATAGATCACAGACTGCAGAACAGGAAGGCCGATCGTTCCAAGTTTGATGCTCGAGTATTTTCCAAACCGCCAACTCCTTCCAAAGGAGTATACTCCGGGGAACCCATGCAAATAGGGGGTCTGAAAGGTCCTCTAACACAAAAGGAGCGGGAAAGGAGAAAACAGTTGCAATTATGCCTCTATTGCGGAAACTCAGGGCACTTTCTTCGAGACTGTCCGGTGAAACCTGCCAAGAAGGCAGTAGGAGCTGCAGTTACCAAAGTTACAAACTCTGAGCAGGGAAATGACCTCGCCCGACAAGAATAGAGGTCCTCTTGCCGAGCGTGAAAACCAGTTCCGTGACCTTGCATTTTGTGATACCTATGGTCCTCATTAGCCCTGATAATCCGGATCGATTACATGCAATTGAAGCTTACGTCGACAGCGGTGCCATCGGCAATTATGTGGATCATGAAATGGTTTTGAGGATGAATCTAACTCTTTGTCCCAAGGCAGTAAAGGACGTCATTACTACGGTGGATGGTACGGAGATAGCCTCCGGGCCAGTAACGCATACCACTCAAGAGGTGACGCTAGTAAGTCAAGATGGACACCATGAGAAGATCGTGTTCGATGTGATCAAGGCCCCTCAGTTTCAGATTATTCTAGGAATACCTTGGTTAGAGAAACACAATCCTCTGATCGATTGGCGAGCAAGAACGGTCCAGTTTCCAGAATGTGTCTCTACTTGTCACCCTCCACCTGGTGTTGCACTGGCAGCAATTTCTTCAGAGACTCCCCAGTTACCTCCCGAATACCTAGAATACCAAGATGTTTTCCGGAAGGATCAGGCTAACTCTCTACCTCCTCATAGGTCTTATGACTGCCAGATAGACCTGATACCTGGATCTACTCCTCCTTGTAGTAGAATTTATGCCCTCACCGAGCCTGAGAACCTTCACCTTCGACAATACCTAGATCAATACCTGGCAAATGGGTTTATTCGTCCTTCCAAGTCCCCTGCTTCTTCAGCTTTGTTCTTCGTTCCAAAAAAGGAAGGAGACCTTCGAACTTGTATAGATTATCGCTCCCTGAACCAGATCACCGTTAAGAATAGATATCCGTTACCTTTGATCCCTGAACTCCAGGACCAAGTCAGAAAAGCATGCATATATACCAAGCTGGATCTTAGAGGAGCTTACCACTTGGTACGAGTAAAAGAGGGCGATGAATGGAAGACGGCCTTCCGCACCAAGTATGGGCTATTTGAATATCAGGTCATGCCCTTCGGACTTTGCAATGCCCCGGCCGCCTTTCAATATTTTATGAACGATGTCCTCAGAGAGCTCATAGATGTGTGTGTTGTTGTTTACATTGACGACATCCTCGTTTATTCTTCATCAGAATCTGAACATCGGAAACACGTGAAAATGGTCCTCGAAAGATTGCGTCAACACAAACTTTTCGCTAAGTTGGAAAAATGTGTTTTCAACGTGACTGAAGTTGAATTCTTGGGATTCATATTATCACCTGGCGGAGTGCGTATGGATTCAAAGAAGGTCGATGCAGTTCTCAAATGGCCATCACCATCCTCCGTAAAAGGTGTGCAAAGCATGTTAGGCTTCGCTAACTTTTACCGCAGGTTATCCCCGAATTCTCTCGAATAGTCCAGCCCATCACTGCCTTGTTAAAGAAAAACAAACGTTTTGAATGGTCTACCGAGGTGGAACAAGCTTTCCAGGATTTGAAGACTAAATTTATCTCTGCACCAATCTTAAAACACCCTCGCCCCGAACTCCCCTACATCGTGGAAACTGATGCTTCAAGCCTTGCCATGGGGGCAGTTCTATCACAAAAGGACCCGGTAACCAATCAGTTGCATCCCGTGGCATTTTGGTACCGCAAATTCTCGCCTACTGAAATCAATTACACGATTAAGGAACTTCTGGCTATCAAGTCTGCCTTTAAGGCTTGGCGGCATTATCTGCTGGGGGGCCCGACACACCGTTACTGTGATTACGGATCACCGTAACCTGCAATATTTGAAAACCGCAAAAGCCCAATCCTCTAGACAACTCCGTGGGGCATTATTCTTTGCTGAGTTTGACTTCATAATTACCTATCGACCTGGTACAAAGAACGGTAAAGCTGATGCCCTTTCTCGGATGGGAGTGGAAGAACACTTGATCAACCCTAAACCTGTACCAATCATTCCCGAACAAAGAATTCTGGGTGTAATCGCCACAGAATCCATAGAGGAAGTTAAGGATAAAGCCAGGCAACTTGTAACTCCAGCAGACATACAGAATTGGCATCTGCAGGGAAAGGACTTTGCAGTAAAGGACAACTTATTGTATTTCCAAGAACGATTATACCTACCCAGCACAGATTTACAGAAAAAAGTAATCTCTTGTTATCACGATTCTTTAATGGAAGGACATCCCGGTATGGCCAAGACCTCAGAAAAGATCAAGCGCTACTTCTGGTGGCCGTCTTGGAAAAAAGATATCAGAGACTTTATAATGTCCTGTGGAGTATGCGCCCAAAACAAGAGTCAAAAGGAAAGACCAGCAGGCCTCTTACGCCCTATTGACATCCCACCTCGCCCTTGGCATACGCTTTCTATGGACTTCATCACCGATCTACCTCCATGCTCCGGATACAATACGATTCTAGTAATCGTGGACTTATTCTCCAAGATGGCGCATTTCATTCCGCTCAAAGGCTTGCCAACAGCAGCAACTCTGGCCCGAGAATTTCTCGAAAACATCGTCCGACTGCACGGTTTTCCTTCGGTTCTAATTTCGGATCGAGGTAGTCAATTTATTTCTCATTTTTGGCGAAGTTGCTGTCGGTCGGCTCAAATTGATGTGAGACTATCGACCAGTCACCACCCTCAGACCGACGGACAAACCGAGAGGACCAATCAAACTCTGGAACAGTATTTACGCTGCATGCTGCAACAAACTGAAAAAACTTGGAAAGACATCCTTTGGATAGCCGAATATGCCTACAATAACTCTGTCCATTCGGGAACTGGGAAAACCCCATTTTTTCTTTTGTACGGCAGTCACCCTCGAACCTCGGAGTTGGATCCCCTCCAAGATCTTGAAACACCAGCAGTAGACTACCTGCATTCTACAATCACCCAAGCCTTTAAGGAAGCTGTTACACACCTTCAAAGGGCTAAAGAACAATACAAGAAAGGAGCAGATCAACATCGGAAGGAAGCCCCTCAATATCAAGTAGGGGATCAAGTCTGGTTATCCACCAAATATCTACCTCTAAAAGGGCCACGCACATTCAACCCAAGATACCTTGGTCCCTATTCCATCACTACCATAGTAAACCCAGTAGCGGTCAAGTTGGACTTGCCCCCGCACATGAAGATACATCCGGTCTTCCACGTCTCTCTATTAAAACCTGTGCAACCTCAAACCCGACTAACTAAATCTCCAAAACCTATCCTAGTTGATGGAGAACTCGAGTTTGAAGTCAAAAGCATTCTGGACTCCAAGATCTCCAAATCTAAACTATTTTACCTAATTGACTGGAAAGGCTACGGCCCCCAAGAGAGATCCTGGGAACCTGCTAAATATGTGCACGCTCCTCGCCTAATCAAAAGATTTCACCGAACATTTCCTGACAAGCCAAAACCCCCGGAGAAGCCCGGTTTGGGAGGGGCCTTGAGGGGGGGTACTGTCATGATCTCTGCTTCCAAAAGGTCAGGGTTTTCCCAACTCCCTTGGAAGCAGATCCATAACCCAGGTTCTGAGTGCCAACCAGTCCCAATTGGGACCTTTTGGACCCAGTCCTGGCGCCAGTGGCACCAGGCTCATAAATATGCCCAGTCCCAGCGCTGGAAGCGCCGGGCTCATAATGCTTGGGTGGACTTACCTGCAGCAGACCATGCTGCTTACTTGCCTGCCAGTTGAGCCTCTGATCCTCTTCTGTTTGGAACTACTTTTCCTGTTGGGTGGGGCAGGAGCCACTCCTTAGATTCAGAACACTGGAACTCTTCTGGAAAGCAGGAACTCTTTTCTTACCTAGGCGTGGCTGTGGAAGGAGACACCTAAGCACTACAGGAGGCTATTTAAACCACACCCGATGGATGAATCTTGCTTTGCGTTATTCTGCATCCTCTGCAGCAGAACGCTCATCGTGTCTTCTGCATCTGATCCTGGGCCTAAGGAAAAAGGCTTACCATCCTGAATCCAGTCTTCAGCAACACCTATAAAGACAAGAAAGAACAGGTTAGCATTACGGTCTTCAGTGACAGCTCTTCACTTACCTGGTCCATCGGCTGTCACCAACGCCTCGCGCTGCATTCCGGCATCTGAAAGACAAAAGCTTACCAACTCTTCGCACGCTCCGGAGGCCTTCGGCGCTGCATCCCGCATCTGAAAGACAAAACAAGGTGCGTTTAAAGACATTGGGGAACTTTAATACTCACGTGCCATTACTCCTTTACACATCTAACCCAGTGGTTATTCTGGCACCCTGCAGCCGCTCCGAACTTGTACCTGCAAAATAAAAAGACAGTTAGAGCGCATCGTGAAGCAGGCAACAAGCGCTTACTTACGTGCTTCCAGGCGCTTCTATTCATCACACGGGCTCCATCTTCAACTCACTTCAGCCCGTCATCCACCATCGCCGGAACCCTGCAAAACAAGAGACATCATTACTAAAGACTTTAAAGACATTAGAATTACTCTAAACTTACCGTTCGTGCAGTAAACGACGGACAGCAGTCCTCTGAAGTCAAGAGGCCTGCTCCCCTTATCCAGTGAAGAAACTGGTTACAGCACCCTGCCCCGAGGCAGATGGAGAGCACAGCGTTCACTTACCTAAGGTGAGAGCGTTAACCTTTGGGGTTCTACAGGAGAAGAGAAAGGGAAGAAGAGAGAGACATTCAATAACCCAGTTCCTTAATCCCATATTTTCTATCTGCAGACATCTTACCCTTCGAGTCAGACATACAGTGCACAGAGGTCCAGCCCAAAGAGCCAGCCGTGTGTTACACATCACCTTTGAAGATACGGTATACGCCCAGTCAAGACCGGCGCCTCTACGGGAATCAGGTGAGCGTTACAGAACGCAAAGCCTACCACAAAACTCCCATCCAGGCGCTATGTAAACCTCGGATACCGACCAGCTAGCCCAGTTACTTGGGGAACTAAGGGCAGAAGTGCATGCAGCCCGTCAGGAAACTAACGCTCTAAGAAGGGAACTGATTATTTCCAAGGAGCGAACAGATGATCTCGCTAGACAATTGCTACAGTCACAAGCCGGACAGACCCCGTTACCCGCATCTGGGGGAAATCTTCCTTCTACATCCTCTATGAATCCAGTGCAGATCAACCTACCTGGGAATGTACCTCTGGCTCCGCCCGAACGATTTTCTGGTGACCCAAAGAGGTTTGCAGTATTTATCAATCAGTGCCGGTTGCATTTCTTATGCCGGCCAGCAGCCTTTCCAACTGATCAAGCTAAAGTAGCTTTCGTGCTTTCGTACCTTAGTGGCAATGCAGCAGACTGGTCGATCCCTCTAGTAAATCAAGATGATCCGGTCCTCCATGATTTTCAAGCTTTTCAGCTCAGTATGGAAAAACTGTTCGCAAGACATTCACAGGGGCAGGCCTTGGACAATGAGCTTCTTTCGTTGCGACAAGGTAATCAAGACCTTTTGGCTTATATTGCGTCTTTCAACAGACTTATAGTGGAAACTCAATGGCCTGAGGACAAAAGGATTACGCTGTTTTATAGAGGTCTACGTGGAGAGCTCAAAGATGTGTTAGCCCAAGTAGTGAATCCCCCACAAGATTGTTCGGACTATATAGACTTAGTCGTTCAAATAGATCACAGACTGCAGAACAGGAAGGCCGATCGTTCCAAGTTTGATGCTCGAGTATTTTCCAAACCGCCAACTCCTTCCAAAGGAGTATACTCCGGGGAACCCATGCAAATAGGGGGTCTGAAAGGTCCTCTAACACAAAAGGAGCGGGAAAGGAGAAAACAGTTGCAATTATGCCTCTATTGCGGAAACTCAGGGCACTTTCTTCGAGACTGTCCGGTGAAACCTGCCAAGAAGGCAGTAGGAGCTGCAGTTACCAAAGTTACAAACTCTGAGCAGGGAAACGACCTCGCCCGACAAGAATAGAGGTCCTCTTGCCGAGCGTGAAAACCAGTTCCGTGACCTTGCATTTTGTGATACCTATGGTCCTCATTAGCCCTGATAATCCGGATCGATTACATGCAATTGAAGCTTACGTCGACAGCGGTGCCATCGGCAATTATGTGGATCATGAAATGGTTTTGGGGATGAATCTAACTCTTTGTCCCAAGGCTGTAAAGGAAGTCATTACTACGGTGGATGGTACGGAGATAGCCTCCGGGCCAGTAACGCATACCACTCAAGAGGTGACGCTAGTAAGTCAAGATGGACACCATGAGAAGATCGTGTTCGATGTGATCAAGGCCCCTCAGTTTCAGATTATTCTAGGAATACCTTGGTTAGAGAAACACAATCCTCTGATCGATTGGCGAGCAAGAACGGTCCAGTTTCCAGAATGTGTCTCTACTTGTCACCCTCCACCTGGTGTTGCACTGGCAGCAATTTCTTCAGAGACTCCCCAGTTACCTCCCGAATACCTAGAATACCAAGATGTTTTCCGGAAGGATCAGGCTAACTCTCTACCTCCTCATAGGTCTTATGACTGCCAGATAGACCTGATACCTGGATCTACTCCTCCTTGTAGTAGAATTTATGCCCTCACCGAGCCTGAGAACCTTCACCTTCGACAATACCTGGATCAATACCTGGCAAATGGGTTTATTTGTCCTTCCAAGTCCCCTGCTTCTTCAGCTTTGTTCTTCGTTCCAAAAAAGGAAGGAGACCTTAGAACTTGTATAGATTATCGCTCCCTGAACCAGATCACCGTTAAGAATAGATATCCGTTACCTTTGATCCCTGAACTCCTGGACCAAGTCAGAAAAGCATGCATATATACAAAGCTGGATCTTAGAGGAGCTTACCACTTGGTACGAGTAAAAGAGGGCGATGAATGGAAGACGGCCTTCCGCACCAAGTATGGGCTATTTGAATATCAGGTCATGCCCTTCGGACTTTGCAATGCCCCGGCCGCCTTTCAATATTTTATGAACGATGTCCTCAGAGAGCTCATAGATGTGTGTGTTGTTGTTTACATTGACGACATCCTCGTTTATTCTTCATCGGAATCTGAACATCGGAAACACGTGAAAATGGTCCTCGAAAGATTGCGTCAACACAAACTTTTCGCTAAGTTGGAAAAATGTGTTTTCAACGTGACTGAAGTTGAATTCTTGGGATTCATATTATCACCTGGCAGAGTGCGTATGGATTCAAAGAAGGTCGATGCAGTTCTCAAATGGCCATCACCATCCTCCGTAAAAGGTGTGCAAAGCATGTTAGGCTTCGCTAACTTTTACCGCAGGTTTATCCCCGAATTCTCTCGAATAGTCCAGCCCATCACTGCCTTGTTAAAGAAAAACAAACGTTTTGAATGGTCTTCCGAGGCGGAACACGCTTTCCAGGATTTGAAGACTAAATTTATCTCTGCACCAATCTTAAAACAGCCTCGCCCCGAACTCCCCTACATCGTGGAAACTGATGCTTCAAGCCTTGCCATGGGGGCAGTTCTATCACAAAAGGACCCGGTAACCAATCAGTTGCATCCCGTGGCATTTTGGTCCCGCAAATTCTCGCCTCCTGAAATCAATTACACGATTACTGACAAGGAACTTCTGGCTATCAAGTCTGCCTTTAAGGCTTGTTGGCATTATCTGCTGAGGGCCCGACACACCGTTACTGTGATTACGGATCACCGAAACCTGCAATATTTGAAAACCGCAAAAGCCCAATCCTCTAGACAACTCCGTTGGGCATTATTCTTTGCCGAGTTTGACTTCATAATTACCTATCGACCTGGTACAAAGAACGGTAAAGCTGATGCCCTTTCTCGGATGGGAGTGGAAGAACACTTGATCAACCCTAAACCTGTACCAATCATTCCCGAACAAAGAATTCTGGGTGTAATCGCCACAGAATCCATAGAGGAAGTTAAGGATAAAGCCAGGCAACTTGTAACTCCAGCAGACATACAGAATTGGCATCTGCAGGGAAAGGACTTTGCAGTAAAGGACAACTTATTGTATTTCCAAGAACGATTATACCTACCCAGCACAGATTTACAGAAAAAAGTAATCTCTTGTTATCACGATTCTTTAATGGAAGGACATCCCGGTATGGCCAAGACCTCAGAAAAGATCAAGCGCTACTTCTGGTGGCCGTCTTGGAAAAAAGATATCAGAGACTTTATAATGTCCTGTGGAGTATGCGCCCAAAACAAGAGTCAAAAGGAAAGACCAGCAGGCCTCTTACGCCCTATTGACATCCCACCTCGCCCTTGGCATTCGCTTTCTATGGACTTCATCACCGATCTACCTCCATGCTCCGGATACAATACGATTCTAGTAATCGTGGACTTATTCTCCAAGATGGCGCATTTCATTCCGCTCAAAGGCTTGCCAACAGCAGCAACTCTGGCCCCAGAATTTCTCGAAAACATCGTCCGACTGCACGGTTTTCCTTCGGTTCTAATTTCGGATCGAGGTAGTCAATTTATTTCTCATTTTTGGCGAAGTTGCTGTCGGTCGGCTCGAATTGATGTGAGACTATCGACCAGTCACCACCCTCAGACCGACGGACAAACCGAGAGGACCAATCAAACTCTGGAACAGTATTTACGCTGCATGCTGCAACAAACTGAAAAAACTTGGAAAGACATCCTTTGGATAGCCGAATATGCCTACAATAACTCTGTCCATTCGGGAACTGGGAAAACCCTGTTTTTTCTTTTGTACGGCAGTCACCCTCGAACCTCGGAGTTGGATCCCCTCCAAGATCTTGAAACACCAGCAGTAGACTACCTGCATTATACAATCACCCAAGCCTTTAAGGAAGCTGTTTCTCACCTTCAAAGGGCTAAAGAACAATACAAGAAAGGAGCAGATCAACATCGGACGGAAGCCCCTCAATATCAAGTAGGGGATCAAGTGTGGTTATCCACCAAATATCTACCTCTAAAAGGGCCACGCACATTCAACCCAAGATACCTTGGTCCCTATTCCATCACTACCATAGTAAACCCAGTAGCGGTCAAGTTGGACTTGCCCCCGCACATGAAGATACATCCGGTCTTCCACGTCTCTCTATTAAAACCCGTGCAACCTCAAACCCGACTAACTAAATCTCCAAAACCTATCCTAGTTGATGGAGAACTCGAGTTTGAAGTCAAAAGCATTCTGGACTCCAAGATCTCCAAATCTAAACTATTTTACCTAATTGACTGGAAAGGCTATGGCCCCCAAGAGAGATCCTGGGAACCTGCTGAATATGTCCACGTTCCTCGCCTAATCAAAAGATTTCACCGAACATTTCCTGACAAGCCAAAACCCCCGGAGGAGCCCGGTTTGGGAGGGGCCTTGAGGGGGGGGTACTGTCATGATCTCTGCTTCCAAAAGGTCAGGGTTTTCCCAACTCCCTTGGAAGCAGATCCATAACCCAGGTTCCGAGTGCCAACCAGTCCCAATTGGGACCTTTTGGACCCAGTCCTGGCGCCAGTGGCACCAGGCTCATAAATATGCCCAGTCCCAGCGCTGGAAGCGCCGGGCTCATAATGCTTGGGTGGACTTACCTGCAGCAGACCATGCTGCTTACTTGCCTGCCAGTTGAACCTCTGATCCTCTTCTGTTTGGAACTACTTTTCCTGTTGGGTGGGGCAGGAGCCACTCCCTAGATTCAGAACACTGGAACTCTTCTGGAAAGCAGGAACTCTTTTCTTATCTAAGCGTGGCTGTGGAAGGAGACACCTAAGCACTACAGGAGGCTATTTAAACCACACCCGATGGATGAATCTTGCTTTGCATTATTCTGCATCCTCTGCAGCAGAACGCTCATCGTGTCTTCTGCATCTGATCCTGGGCCTAAGGAAAAAGGCTTACCATCCTGAATCCAGTCTTCAGCAACACCTATAAAGACAAGAAAGAACAGGTTAGCATTACGGTCTTCAGTGACAGCTCTTCACTTACCTGGTCCATCGGCTGTCACCAACGCCTCGCGCTGCATTCCGGCATCTGAAAGACAAAAGCTTACCAACTCTTCGCACGCTCCGGAGGCCTTCGGCGCTGCATCCCGCATCTGAAAGACAAAACAAGGTGCGTTTAAAGACATTGGGGAACTTTAATACTCACGTGCCATTACTCCTTTCCACATCTAACCCAGTGGTTATTCTGGCACCCTGCAGCCGCTCCGAACTTGTACCTGCAAAATAAAAAGACAGTTAGAGCGCATCGTGAAGCAGGCAACAAGCGCTTACTTACGTGCTTCCAGGCGCTTCTATTCATCACACGGGCTCCATCTTCAACTCACTTCAGCCCGTCATCCGCCATCGCCGGAACCCTGCAAAACAAGAGACATCATTACTAAAGACTTTAAAGACATTAGAATTACTCGAAACTTACCGTTCGTGCAGTAAACGACGGACAGCAGTCCTCTGAAGTCAAGAGGCCTGCTCCCCTTATCCAGTGAAGAAACTGGTTACAGCACCCTGCCCCGAGGCAGATGGAGAGCACAGCGTTCACTTACCTAAGGTGAGAGCGTTAACCTTTGGGGTTCTACAGGAGAAGAGAAAGGGAAGAAGAGAGAGACATTCAATAACCCAGTTCCTTAATCCCATATTTTCTATCTGCAGACATCTTACCCTTCGAGTCAGACATACAGTGCACAGAGGTCCAGCCCAAAGAGCCAGCCGTGTGTTACACATCACCTTTGAAGATACGGTATACACCCAGTCAAGACCGGCGCCTCTACGGGAATCAGGTGAGCGTTACAGTGTGGGTGCAGGGAGACATGAGTGGGGGCCTGCTGGCTGGTGCTTCACAGTGCTGTGGGGTGGGGTGCAGGGGGACATGTATGGGGGCCTGGTGGAGGGTGCCCCTGGATGCAGGGGGGTGGGAGTGCAGGGGTACATGAGTTGGACATGAGTGGGGGCCTGGTGGAGGGTGCCCCTGACTGGTGGGGGTGGGGTTGCAGGGGGACATGAGTGGGACATGAGTGGCGGCCTGCTGGCAGGTGCCCCACAGTGCTGTGGGGTGGGGGTGCAGGGGGACATGAGTGGGTGCCTGGTGGAGGGTGCCCCTGGATGCAGGGGGGTGGGAGTGCAGGGGTACATGAGTTGGACATGAGTGGGGGCCTGGTGGAGGGTGCCCTGCATTGCTGGGGGTGCTGGGAGACATGTGTGGGGGCCTGGTGGAGGGTGCCCTGCACTGCCAGGGGGTGGGGGTGCTGGGAGTCATGTGTGGGGGCCTGGTGGAGGGTGCCCTGCACTGCTGGGGGGTGGGGGTGCAGGGAGACATGAGTGGGACATGAGTGGGGGCCATGTGGAAGGTGCCCCTGGATGCAGGGGGTGGGGGTGCAGGGGGACATGAGTTGGACATGAGTGGGGGCCTGGTGGAGGGTGCCTTGCACTGCTGGGGGGTGGGGGTGTAGGGAGACATGAGTGGGACATGAGTGGGGCCTGCTGGCAGGTGCCCCTGACTGCTGGGGGGGTGGGGGTGCAGGGAGACAGGAGTGGGGGTCTGCTGGCAGGTGCCTCTGACTGGTGGGGGGTGGGGGTGCAGGGGGACATGAGTTGGACATGAGTGGGGGCCTGGTGGAGGGTGCCCTGCACTGCTGGGGGATGGGGGTGCTGGGAGACATGTGTGGGGGCCTGGTGGAGGGTGCCCTGCACTGCTGGGGGGTGGGGATGCAGGGAGACATGAGTGGGACATGAGTGGGGGCCTGCTGGCAGGTGCCCCTGACTTCTGGGGGGTGGGGGTGCAGGGAGACATGAGTGGGACATGAGTGGGAGCCTGCTGGCAGGTGCCCCTGACTGCTGGGTGGTGGGGGTGCAGGGAGACAGGATTGGGGGCCTGTTGGCAGGTGCCCCTGACTGGTGGGGGGTGGGGGTGCAGGGGGACATGAGTGGGACATGAGTGGGGGCCTGCTGGAAGGTGCCCGACAGTGCTGTGGGTATGGGTGCAGGGGGACATGAGTGGGGGCCTGGTGGAGGGTCCCCCTGGATGCAGGGGGGTGGGGGTGCAGGGGGACATGAGTTAGACATGAGTGGGGGCCTGGTGGAGGGTGCCCTGCACTGCTGGGTGGTGGGGGTGCTGGGAGACATGTGTGGGGGCCTGGTTGAGGGTGCCCTGCACTGCTGGGGGGTGGGGGTGCAGGGAGACATGTGTGGGGGCCTGGTGGAGGGTGCGCTGCACTGCTGGGGGTGGGGGTGCAGGGAGACATGAGTGGGACATGAGTGGGGGCCTGGTGGAGGGTGCCCCTGGATGCAGGGGGTGGGGGTGCAGGGGGACATGAGTTGGACATGGGTGGGGGCCTGGTGGAGGGTGCCCTGCACAGCTGGGGTGTGGGGGTGCAGGGAGACATGAGTGGGACATGAGTGGGGGCCTGCTGGCAGGTGCTCCTGACTACTGGGGGGGTGGGGGTGGAGGGAGATAGGAGTGGGGGCCTGCTGGCAGGTGCCCCTGACTGGTGGGGGGTGGGGGTGCAGGGGGACATGAGTTGGACATGAGTGGGGGCCTGGTGGAGGGTGCCCTGCACTGCTGCGGGGTGGGGGTGCAGGGAGACATGAGTGGGACATGAGTGGGGGCCTGCTGGCAGGTGCCCCTGACTGCTGGGGGGTGCAGGGAGACAGGAGTGGGGGCCTGCTGACAGGTGCCCCTGACTGGTGGGGGGTGGGGGTGCAGGGGAACATGAGTTGTACATGAGTGGGGGCCTGGTGGAGGGTGCCCCTGGATGCTGGGGGGTGGGGGTGCTGGGAGACATGCGTTGGTGGGCAGTAGTGCAAGGTGACATGTGGGTTGGTTGGGGGGCATGGCCATGGTGGATGGGCTGCCTGCGGGACATGTGCAGGGGTGCAGGGTAGTCCCCTGTGGTGTGGGCCACGTGCAGGGGCCGTGGAGGGTGTAGAGGGAACAGCTGGGAGGACCCGCATGGCCAATTCACGTGTGGGACTCCCCGGCACCCCCGAAATACACATAGGCGCTCGATTCGCGTGTGGAATTTGCCAAGCACCCGGAGTACACGTACCCTGCTGAAATTGCGTGTGAAACTTCACGCGCACACCGAAATACACGTACCCTGCAAATTCGCGTTGGAAACTTCACGCGCCCCCCGAAATACATGTACCCAGGGCAATCGCGTGTGGAACTTCCCGCGAACCGTGTAATACACGTAGCCTGCTGGTGTCGCGTGTGGAAGTTCACGCGGACCCATAATACACGTACCCTGATGGTATAGCGTGTGAGACTACCCGCGCACCCCTGGAATACACGTACCCAGGCAAATCGCACGGCTGGGGGGTGGGGGTGCTGGGAGACAGGAGTGGGGGCCTGGTGGAGGGTGCCCTGCAATGATGGGGGTGCAGGGAGACATGAGTGGGACATGAGTGGGGGCCTGCTGGCAGGTGCCCCACAGTGCTGTGGGGTGGGGGTGCAGGGGGACATGTGTGGGGGCCTGGTGGAGGGTGCCTTGCACTGCTGGGGGGTGGGGGTGCAGGGAGACATGAGTGGGACATGAGTAGGGGCCTGCTGGCAGGTGCCCCACAGTGCTGTGGGGAGGGGGGGCAGGGGGACATGTGTGGGTGCCTGGTGGAGGGTGCCCTGCACTGCTGGGGGGTGGGGGTGCTGGGAGACATGTGTGGGGGCCTGGTGGAGGGTGCCCTGCACTGCTAGGGGGTGGGGGTGCTGGGAGACATGTGTTGGGGCCTGGTGGAGGGTGCCCTGCACTGCTGGGGGGTGGGGGTGCGGGGAGACATGAGTGGGACATGAGTGGGGGCCTGCTGGCAGGTGCCCCTGACTGCTGGGGGTTGGGGGTGCAGGGAGACATGAGTGGGACATTAGTGGGGGCCTGCTGGCAGGTGCCCCTGACTGCTGGGGGTGGGGGTGCAGGGAGACAGGAGTGGGGGCCTGCTGGCAGGTGCCCCTGAATGCTGGGGGGGTGGGGGTGCAGGGAGACAGGAGTGGGGGCCTGCTGGCAGGTACCCCTGACTGGTGGGGGGTTGGGGTGCAGGGGGACATGAGTGGGACATGAGTGGGGGCCTGCTGGCAGGTGCCCCACAGTGCTGTGGGGTAGGGGTGCAGGGGGACATGAGTGGTGGCCTGGTGGAGGGTGCCCCTGGATGCAGGGGGGTGGGGGTGCAGGGAGACATGAGTTGGACATGAGTGGGGGCCTGGTGGAGGGTGCCCTGCACTGCTGGGGGGTTGGGGCGCTGGGAGACATGTGCGGGGGCCTGGTGGAGGGTGCCCTGCACTGCTGGGGGTGGGGGTACTGGGAGACATGTGTCGGGGCCTGGTGGAGGGTGCCCTGCACTGCTGGGGGGTGGGGGTGCAGGGAGACATGAGTGGGACATGAGTGAGGGCCTGGTGGAGGGTGCCCCTGGATGAAAGGGGGTGGGGGTGCAGGGGGACATGAGTTGGACATGAGTGGGGGCCTGGTGGAGGATGCCCTGCACTTCTGGGGGGTGGGGTTGCAGGGAGACATTAGTGGGACATGAGTGGGGGCCTGCTGGCAGGTGCCCCTGACTGCTGGGGGGTGGGGGTGCAGGGAGATAGGAGTGGGGGCCTGCGGGCAGGTGCCCCTGACTGGTGGGGTGTGGGGGTGCAGGGGGACATGAGTTGGACATGAGTGGGGGCCTAGTGGAGGGTGCCCTGCACTGCTGGGGGGTGGGGGTGCAGGGAGACATGAGTGGGACATGAGTGGGGGCCTGCTGGCAGGTGCCCCTGACTGGTGGGGGGTGGGGGTGCAGGGGGACATGAGTTGGACATGAG
This sequence comes from Ambystoma mexicanum, assembly GCF_040938575.1. NCBI lineage: Eukaryota > Metazoa > Chordata > Amphibia > Caudata > Ambystomatidae > Ambystoma > Ambystoma mexicanum. The sequence continues at coordinate 669,011,015 of NC_090924.1, read as the reverse complement.
TGGGGGCCTGGTGGAGGGTGCCCCTGGATGCTGGGGGGTGGGGGTGCTGGGAGACATGCTTTGGTGGGCAGTAGTGCAAGGTGACATGTGGGTTGGCTGGGGGGCACGGCCATGGTGGATGGGCTGCCTGCGGGACATGTGCAGGGGTGCAGGGTAGTCCCCTGTGGTGTGGGCCGCCTGCAGGGGCAGTGGAGGGTGTAGAGGGAACAGCTGGGAGGACCCACACGGCCAAGTCACGTGTGGGACTCCCCAGCACCACCGAAATACACGTAGGCTGCTGGATTTGCGTGTGGAATTTGCCAAGCACCCGGAGTACACGTATCCTGTTGAAATTGCGTGTGGAACTTCACGCACACACCGAAATACACGTACCCTGCAAATTTGCGCGGGAAACTTCACACGCACCCCGAAATACATGTACCCAGGGCAATCGCATGTGGAACTTCCCGCGAACCCCGTAATACACATAGCCTGCTGGTATCGCGTGTGGAAGTTCACGCGGACCCATAATACACGTACCCTGATGGTATCACGTGTGAGACTACCCGTGCATCCCTGGAATACACGTACCCAGCAAATTGCACGGCTGGGGGTGGGGGTGCTGGGAGACAGGAGTGGGGGCCTGGTGGAGGCTGCCCTGCACTGCTGGGGGGTGTGGGTGCAGGGAGACATGAGTGGGACATGAGTGGGGGCCTGCTGGCAGGTGCCCCACAGTGCTGTGGGGTGGGGGTGCAGGGGGACATGTGTGGGGGCCTGGTGGAGGGTGCCCTGCACTGCTGGGGGGTGGGGGTGCAGGGAGACATGAGTGGGACATGAGTAGGGGCCTGCTGGCAGGTGCCCAACAGTGCTGTGGGGAGGGGGGCAGGGGGACATGTGTGGGGGCCTGGTGGAGGGTGCCCTGCACTGCTGGGGGGTGGGAGTGCTGGGAGAGATGTGTGGGGGCCTGGTGGAGGGTGCCCTGCACTGCTAGGGGGTGGGGTGCTGGGAGACATGTGTGGGGGCCTGGTGGAGGGTGCCCTGCACTGCTGGGGGGTGGGGGTGCAGGGAGACATGAGTGGGACATGACTGGGGGCCTGCTGGCAGGTGCCCCTGACTGCTGGGGGGTGGGGGTGCAGGGAGACATGAGTGGGACATTAGTGGGGGCCTGCTGGCAGGTGCCCCTGACTGCTGGGGGGTGGGGGTGCAGGGAGACAGGAGTGGGGGCCTGCTGGCAGGTGCCCCTGACTGCTGGGGGGTGGGGGTGCAGGGAGACAGGAGTGGGGGCCTGCTGGCAGGTACCCCTGACTGGTGGGGGGTGGGGGTGCTGGGAGACATGTGTGGGGGCCTGGTGGAGGGTGCCCTGCACTGCTAGGGGGTGGGGGTGCTGGAAGACATGTGTGGGGGCATGGTGGAGCGTGCCCTGCACTGCTGGGGGGTGGGGGTGCAGGGAGACATGAGTGGGACATGAGTGGGGGCCTGCTGGCAGGTGCCCCTGACTGCAGGGGGTGGGGGTGCAGGGAGACATGAGTGGGACATTAGTGGGGGCCTGCTGGCAGGTGCCCCTGACTGCTGGGGGGTGGGGGTGCAGGGAGACAGGAGTGGGGGCCTGCTGGCAGGTGCCCCTGACTGCTGGGGGGTGGGGTGCTGGAAGACATGTGTGGGGGCATGGGGGAGCGTGCCCTGCACTGCTGGGGGGTGGGGGTGCAGGGAGACATGAGTGGGACATGAGTGGGGGCCTGCTGGCAGGTGCCCCTGACTGCAGGGGGTGGGGGTGCAGGGAGACATGAGTGGGATATTAGTGGGGGCCTGCTGGCAGGTGCCCCTGACTGCTGGGGGGTGGGGGTGCAGGGAGACAGGAGTGGGGGCCTGCTGGCAGGTGCCCCTGACTGCTGGGGGGTGGGGGTGCAGGGAGACAGGAGTGGGGGCCTGCTGGAAGGTACCCCTGACTGGTGGGGGGTGGGGGTGCAGGGGGACATGAGTGGGACATGAGTGGGGGCCTGCTGGCAGGTGCCCCACAGTGCTGTGGGGTGGGGGTGCAGGGAGACATTAGTGGGGGCCTGGTGGAGGGTGCCCCTGGATGCAGGGGGGTGGGGGTGCAGGGGGACATGAGTTGGACATGAGTGGGGGCCTGGTGGAGGGTGCCCTGCACTGCTGGGGGGTTGGGGTGCTGGGAGACATGTGTGGGGGCCTGGTGGAGGGTGCCCTGCACTGCTGGGGGTTGGGGGTACTGGGAGACATGTGTGGGGGCCTGGTGGAGGGTGCCCTGCACTGCTGGGGGGTGGGGGTGCAGGGAGGCATGAGTGGGACATGCGTGGGGGCCTGGTGGAGGGTGCCCCTGGATGAAGGGGGGTGGGGGTGCAGGGGGATATGAGTTGGACATGAGTGGGGGCCTGGTGGAGGATGCCCTGCACTTCTGGGGGTGGGGTTGCAGGGAGACATGAGTGGGACATGAGTGGGGGCCTGCTGGCAGGTGCCCCTGACTGCTGGGGGGTGGGGGTGCAGGGAGATAGGAGTGGGGGCCTGCTGGCAGGTGCCCCTGACTGGTGGGGGGTGGGGGTGCAGGGGGACATGAGTTGGACATGAGTGGGGGCCTAGTGGAGGGTGCCCTGCACTGCTGGGGGGTGGGGGTGCAGGGGGCATGAGTGGGACATGAGTAGGGGCCTGCTGGCAGGTGCCCCTGACTGCTGGGTGGTGGGGGTGCAGGGAGACAGGAGTGGGGGCCTGCTGGCAGGTGCCCCTGACTGGTGGGGGGTGGTGGTGCAGGGGGACATGAGTTGGACATGAGTGGGGGCCTGGTGGAGGGTGCCCCTGGATGCTGGGGGGTGGGGGTGCTGGGAGACATGCGTTGGTGGGCAGTAGTGCAAGGTGACATGTGGGTTGGCTGGGGGGCATGGCCATGGTGGATGGGCTGCCTGCGGGACATGTGCAGGGGTGCAGGGTAGTCCCCTGTGGTGTGGGCCGCCTGCAGGGGGCGTGGAGGGTGTAGAGGGAACAGCTGGGAGGACCCACACGGCCAATTCACTTGTGGGACTCCCCAGCACCACCGAAATACACGTAGGCTGCTGGATTTGCGTGTGGAATTTGCCAAGCACCCGGAGTACACGTATCCTGTTGAAATTGCGTGTGGAACTTCACGCACACACCGTAATACACGTATCCTGCAAATTTTCGCGGGAAACTTCACGCGCACCCCGAAATACATGTACCCAGGGCAATCGCATGTGGAACTTCCCGCGAACCCCGTAATACATGTAGCCTGCTGGTATCGCGTGTGGAAGTTCACGCGGACCCATAATACACGTACCCTGATGGTATCACGTGTGAGACTACCCGTGCATCCCTGGAATACACGTACCCAGCAAATTGCACGGCTGGGGATGGGGGTGCTGGAAGACAGGAGTGGGGGCCTGGCGGAGGCTGCCCTGCACTGCTGGGGGGTGTGGGTGCAGGGAGACATGAGTGGGACATGAGTGGGGGCCTGCTGGCAGGTGCCCCACAGTGCGGTGGGGTGGGGTGCAGGGAGACATGTGTGGGGGCCTGGTGGAGCGTGCCCTGCACTGCTGGGGGGTGAGGGTGCTGGGAGACATGTGTGGGGGCTTGGTGGAGGGTGCCCTGCACTGCTGGGGGCTGGGGGTGCAGGGAGACATAAGTGGGACATGAGTGGGGGCCTGCTGGCAGGTGCCCCTGACTGCTGCGGGGTGGGGGTGCAGGGAGACAGGAGTGGGGGCCTGGTGGAGGGTGCCCCTGGATGCAGGGGGGTGGGGGTGCAGGGGGACATGAGTTGGACATGAGTGGGGGCCTGGTGGAGGGTGCCCTGCACTGCTGGGGGGTGGGGGTGCAGGGAGACAGGAGTGGGACATGAGTGGGGGCCTGCTGGCAGGTGCCCCTGACTGCTGGGGAGTGGGGGTGCAGGGAGACAGGAGTGGGGGCCTGCCTGCAGGTGCCCCTGACTGGTGGGGGGTGGGGGTGCAGAGGGACATGAGTTGGACATGAGTGGGGGCCTGGTGGAGGGTGCCCTGCACTGCTAGTGGGTAGGGGTGCAGGGAAGCATGAGTGGGACATGAGTGGGGGCCTGTTGGCAGGTGCCCCAGACTGCTGGGGGGTGGGGGTGCAGGGAGACAGGAGTGGGGGCCTGCTGGCAGGTGGCCCTGACTGGTGTGGGGTGGGGGTGCGGGGGGACATGAGTTGGACATGAGTGGGGGCCTGGTGGAGGGTGCCCCTGGATGCTGGGGGGTGGGGGTGCTGGGAGACATGCGTTGGTGGACAGTAGTGCAAGGTGACATGTGGGTTGGCTGAGGGGAATGGCCATGGTGGATGGGCTGCCTGCGGGACATGTGCAGGGGTGCAGGGGTGTCCCCGGTGGTGCGGGCCACCTGCAGGGGCCGTGGAGGGTGTAGAGGGAACAGTTGGGAGGACCCACACGGCCAATTCACGTGTGGTACTCCCCGGCACCCCCGAAATACACGTAGGCTGCTGGATTCGCGTGTGGAATTTGCCAAGCACCCAGAGTACACGTACCCTGCTGAAATTGCGTATGGAAATTCACGTGCACACCGAAATACACGTACCCTGCAAATTTGCGTGGGAAACTTAACGCGCACCCCGAAATACACGTACCCAGAGCAATTGCGTATGGAACTTCCCGCAAACCCCGTAATACAAATAGCCTGCTGGTATCGCGTGTGGAAGTTCACGCGGACCCATAATACACGTACCCTGATGGTATCGACTGTGAGACTACCCACATACCCCTGGAATACACGTACCCAGGCAAATCGCACGGCTGGGGGGTGGGGGTGCTGGGAGACAGGAGTGGGGGCCTGGTGGAGGGTGCCCTGCACTGCTGGGGGGTGGGGGTGCAGGGAGACATGAGTGGGACAGGAATGGGGGCCTGCTGGCAGGTGCTCCACAGTGCTGTGGGGTGGGGGTGCAGGGGGACATGTGTGGGGGCTTGGTGGAGGGTGTAGGGTGTCCTGCACTGCTGGGGGGGTGGGGGTGCAGGGAGACATGAGTGGGACATGAGTGGGGGCCTGCTGGCAGGTGCCCCTGACTGCTGGGGGTGCAGGGAGACAGGAGTGGGGGCCTGCTGGGAGGTGCCCCTGACTGATGGGGTGTGGGGGTGCAGAGGAACATGAGTTGGACATGAGTGGGTCCTGGTGGAGGGTGCCCTGCACTGCTGGGGGGTGCGGGTGCAGGGAGACATGAGTGGGACATGAGTGGGGGCCTGCTGGCAGGTGCCCCTGACTGGTGGGAGGTGGGGGTGCAGGGGAACATGAGTTGTACAAGAGTGGGGGCCTGGTGGAGGGTGCCCCTGGATGCTGGGGGGTGGGGGTTCTGGGAGACATGCGTTGGTGGGCAGTAGTGCAAGGTGACATGTGGGTTGGTTGGGGGGCATGGCCATGGTGGATGGGCTGCCTGCGGGACATGTGCAGGGGTGCAGGGTAGTCCCCTGTGGTGTGGGCCACCTGCAGGGGCCGTGGAGGGTGTAGAGGGAACAGCTGGGAGGACCCGTATGGCCAATTCACATGTGGGACTCCCCAGCACCCCCGAAATACACATAGGCTGCTCGATTCGAATGTGGAATTTGCCAAGCACCCGGAGTACACGTACCCTGCTGAAATTGCGTGTGAAACTTCACGCGCACACCGAAATACACGTACCCTGCAAATTCGCGTGGGAAACTTCACGCGCCCCCCCGAAATACATGTACCCAGGGCAATCACGTGTGGAACTTCCCGCAAACCCTGTAATACACGTAGCCTGCTGGTGTCGCGTGTGGAAGTTCACGCGGACCCATAATACACGTACCCTGATGGTATAGCGTGTGAGACTACCCGCGCACCCCTGGAATACACGTACCCAGGCAAATCGCACGGCTGGGGGGTGGGAGTGCTGGGTGACAGGAGTGGGGGCCTGGTGGAGGGTGCCCTGCAATGCTGGTGGGTGGGGGTGCAGGGAGACATGAGTGGGACATGAGTGGGGGCCTGCTGGCAGGTGCCCCACAGTGCTGTGGGGTGGGGGTGCAGGGGGACATGTGTGGGGGCCTGGTGGAGGGTGCCCTGCACTGCTGGCGGGTGGGGGTGCAGGGAGACATGAGTGGGACATGAGAAGGGGCCTGCTGGCAGGTGTCCCACAGTGCTGTGGGGTGGGGGTGCAGGGGGACATGTGTGGGGGCCTGGTGGAGGGTGCCCTGCACTGCTGGGGGGTGGGGGTGCAGGGAGACATGAGTGGGACATGAGTGGGGGCCTGCTGGCAGGTGCCCCACAGTGCTGTGGGGTGGGGGTGCAGGGGGACATGTGTGGGGGCCTGGTGGAGGGTGCCCTGCACTGCTGGGGGGTGGGGGTGCAGGGAGACATGAGTGGGACATGAGTAGGGGCCTGCTGGCAGGTGCACCACAGTGCTGTGGGGTGGGGGTGCAGGGGGACATGTGTGAGGGCCTGGTGGAGGGTGCCCTGCACTGCTGGGGGGTGGGGATGCTGGGAGACATGTGTGGGGGCCTGGTGGAGGGTGCCCTGCACTGCTAGGGGGTGGGGGTGCTGGGAGACATGTGTGGGGGCCTGGTGGAGGGTGGCCTGCACTGCTGGGGGGTGGGGGTGCAGGGAGAAATTAGTGGGACATGAGTGGGGGCCTGCTGGCAGGTGCCCCTGACTGCTGGGGGGTGGGGGTGCAGGGAGACATGAGTGGGGGCCTGCTGGCAGGTGCCCCTGACTGCTGGGGGGTGGGGGTGCAGGGAGACATGAGTGGGACATTAGTGGGGGCCTGCTGGCAGGTGCCCCTGACTGCTGGGGGGTGGGGGTGCAGGGAGACAGGAGTGGGGGCCTGCTGGCAGGTGCCCCTGACTGCTGGGGGGTGGGGGTGCAGGGAGACAGGAGTGGGGGCCTGCTGGCAGGTGCCCCTGACTGCAGGGGGTGGGGGTGCAGGGAGACAGGAGTGGGGGCCTGCTGGCAGGTGCCCCTGACTGGTGGGGGGTGGGGGTGCAGGGGTACATGAGTTGGACATGAGTGTGGGCCTGGTGGAGGGTGCCCTGCACTGCTGGGGGGTGGGGGTGCAGGGAGACATGAGTGGGACATGAGTGGGGGCCTGATGGCAGGTGCCCCTGACTGCTGAGTGGTGGGGGTGCAGGGAGACAGGAGTGGGGGCCTGCTGGCAGGTGCCCCTGACTGGTGGGGGTGGGGGTGCAGGGGGACATTAGTTGGACATGAGTGGGGGCCTGCTGGGGGGTGCCCCACAGTGCTGTGGGGTGGGGGTGCTGGGGGACATGAGTGGGGGCCTGGTGGAGGGTGCCCCTGGATGCAGGGGGGTGGGGGCGCAGGGGGACATGAGTTGGACATGAGTGGGGGCCTGGTGGAGGGTGCCCTGCACTGCTGGGGGTTTGGGGTGCTGGGAGACATGTGTTGGGGCCTGGTGGAGGGTGCCCTGCACTGCCTGGGGGGTGGGGGTACTGGGAGACATGTGTGGGGGCCTGGCGGAGGGTGCCCTGCACTGCTGGGGGGTGGGGGTGCAGGGAGACATGAGTGGGACATGAGTGGGGGCCTGGGAGAGGGTGCCCCTGGATGAAGGGGGGTGGGAGTGCAGGGGGACATGAGTTGGACATGAGTGGGGGCCTGGTGGAGGATGCCCTGCACTTCTGGGGGGTGGGGTTGCAGGGAGACATGAGTGGGACATGAGTGGGGGCCTGCTGGCAGGTGCCCCTGACTGGTGGGGGGTGGGGGTGCAGGGGGACATGAGTTGGACATGAGTGGGGGCCTGGTGGAGGGTGCCTTGCACTGCTGGGGGGTGGGGGTGCAGGGAGACACGAGTGGGACATGAGTGGGGGCCTGCTGGCAGGTGCCCCTGACTGCTGGGGGGTCGGGGTGCAGGGAGACAGGAGTGGGGGCCTGCTGGCAGGTGCCCCTGACTGGTGGGGGGTGGGGGTGCAGGGGGACATGAGTTGGACATGAGTGGGGGCCTGGTGGAGGGTGCCCCTGGATGCTGGGGGGTGGGGGTGCTGGGAGACATGCGTTTGTGGGCAGTAGTGCAAGGTGACATGTGGGTTGGCTGGGGGGCATGGCCATGGTGGATGGGCTGCCTGCGGGACATGTGCAGGGGTGCAGGGTAGTCCCCTGTGGTGTGGGCCGCCTGCAGGGGCCGTGGAGGGTGTAGAGGGAACAGCTGGGAGGACCCACACGGCCAATTCACGTGTGGGACTCCCCAGCACCACCGAAATACACGTAGGCTGCTGGATTCGCGTGTGGAATTTGCCAAGCACCCGGAGTACACGTACCCTGCTGAAATTGCGTGTGGAACTTCACGCGCACACCGAAATACACGTACCCTGCAAATTTGCGTGGGAAACTTCACGCGCACCCCGAAATACACGTACCCAGAGCAATTGCGTATGGAACTTCCCGCAAACCCCGTAATACAAATAGCCTGCTGGTATCGCGTGTGGAAGTTCACGCGGACCCATAATACACGTACCCTGATGGTATCGCGTGTGAGACTACCCACATACCCCTGGAATACACATACCCAGGCAAATCGCACGGCTGGGGGTGGGGGTGCTGGGAGACAGGAGTGGGGGCCTGGTGGAGGGTGCCCTGCACTGCTGGGGGGTGGGGGTGCAGGGAGACATGAGTGGGACAGGAATGGGGGCCTGCTGGCAGGTGCCCCACAGTGCTGTGGGGTGGGTGTGCAGGGGGACATGTGTGGGGGCTTGGTGGAGGGTGTCCTGCACTGCTGGGGGGTGGGGGTGCTGGGAGATATGTGTGGGGGCCTGGTGGAGGGTGCCCTGCACTGCTGGGGGGTGGGGGTGCTGGGAGACATGTGTGGGGGACTGGTGGAGGGTTCCCTGCACTGCTGGGGGGTGGGGGTGCAGGGAGACATGAGTGGGGGCCTGCTGGTAGGTGCCCCTGACTTCTGGGGGGTGGGGTGCATGGAGACAGGAGTGGGGGCCTACTGGCAGGTGCCTCTGACTGGTAGGGGGTGGGTGTGCAGGGGGACATGAGTGGCACATGAGTAGCGGCCTGCTGGCAGGTGCCCCACAGTGCTGTGAGGTGGGGGTGCAGGGGGACATGAGTGGGGGCCTGGTGGAGGGTGCCCCTGGATGCAGGGGGTGGGGGTGCAGGGGGACATGTGTGGGGGCCTGGTGGAGGGTGCCCTGCACTGCTGGGGGGTTGGGGTGCTGGGAGGCATGTGTGGGGGACTGGTGGAGGGTTCCCTGCACTGCTGGGGGGTGGGGTGCAGGGAGACAGGAGTGGGGGCCTGCTGGCAGGTGCCCCTGACTGGTGGGGGGTGGGGGTGCAGGGGGACATGAGTTGGACATGAGTGGGGGCCTGGTGGAGGGTGCCCTGCACTGCTGGGGGGTGGGGGGCAGGGAGACATGAGTGGGACATGAGTGGAGGCGTGCTGGCAGGTGCCCCTGACTGCTGGGGGGTGGGGGTGCAGGGGGACATGAGTGGGGGCCTGCTGGCAGGTGCCCCTGACTGGTGGGGGGTGGGGGTGCAGGGGGACATGAGTTGTACATGAGTGGGGGCCTGGTGGAGGGTATCCCTGGATGTCCTGCACTGCTGGGGGGTGGGGGTGCTGGGAGACATGTGTGGGGGCCTGGTGGAGGGTGCCCCTGACTGCTGGGGGGTGGGGGTGCAGGGAGACAGGAGTGGGGGCCTGCTGGCAGGTGCCCCTGACTGCTGGGGGGTGGGGGTGCAGGGAGACAGGAGTGGGGGCCTGCTGGCAGGTGCCCCTGACTGCAGGGGGTGGGGGTATGGAACTTCCCGCAAACCCCGTAATACAAATAGCCTGCTGGTATTGCATGTGGAAGTTCACGCGGACCCATAATACACGTACCCTGATGGTATCACGTGTGAGACTACCCACATACCCCTGGAATACACGTACCCAGCAAATCGCACGGCTGGGGGTGTGGGTGCAGGGAGACATGAGTGGGACATGAGTGGGGGCCTGCTGGCAGGTGCCCCACAGTGCTGTGGGGTGGGGTGCTGGGGGACATGTGTGGGGCCCTGGTGGAGGGTGCCCTGCACTGCTGGGGAGTGGGAGTGCAGGGAGACATGTGTGGGGGCCTGGTGGAGGGTGCCCTGCACTGCTGGGGGGTGGGGGTGCTGGGAGACATGTGTGGGGCTTGGTGGAGGGTGCCCTGCACTGCTGAGGGGTGGGGGTGCAGGGAGACATGAGTGGGACATGAGTGGGGGCCTGCTGGCAGGTGCCCCTGACTGCTGGGGGGTGGGGGTGCAGGGAGACAGGAGTGGGGGCCTGCTGGCAGGTGCCCCTGACTGGTGGGGGGTGGGGGTGCAGAGGGACATGAGTTGGACATGAGTAGGGGCCTGGTGGAGGGTGCCCTGCTCTGCTAGTGGGTGGGGGTGCAGGGAGACATGAGTGGGACATGTGTGGGGCCCTGGTGGAGGGTGCCCTGCACTGCTGGGGAGTGGGGGTGCAGGGAGACATGTGTGGGGGCCTGGTGGAGGGTGCCCTGCACTGCTGGGGGGTGGGGGTGCTGGGAGACATGTGTGGGGCTTGGTGGAGGGTGCCCTGCACTGCTGAGGGGTGGGGGTGCAGGGAGACATGAGTGGGACATGAGTGGGGGCCTGCTGGCAGGTGCCCCTGACTGCTGGGGGGTGGGGGTGCAGGGAGACAGGAGTGGGGGCCTGCTGGCAGGTGCCCCTGACTGGTGGGGGGTGGGGGTGCAGAGGGACATGAGTTGGACATGAGTAGGGGCCTGGTGGAGGGTGCCCTGCACTGCTAGTGGGTGGGGGTGCAGGGAGACATGAGTGGGACATGAGTGGGGGCCTGCTGGCAGGTGCCCCTGACTGCTGGGGGGTGGGGGTGCAGGGAGACAGGAGTGGGGGCCTGCTGGCAGGTGGCCCTGACTGGTGTGGGGTGAAGGTGCGGGGGGACATGAGTTGGACATGAGTGGGGGCCTGGTGGAGGGTGCCCCTGGATGCTGGGGGGTGGGGGTGCTGGGAGACATGCATTGGTGGGCAGTAGTGCAAGGTGACATGTGGGTTGCCTCGGGGGCATGGCCATGGTGGATGGGCTGCCTGCGGGACCTGTGCAGGGGTGCAGGGTAGTCCCCTGTGGTGTGGGCCACCTGCAGGGGCCGTGGAGGGTGTAGAGGGAACAGCTGGGAGGACCCACACGGCCAATTCACGTGTGGTACTCCCCGGCACCCCAGAAATACACGTAGGCTGCTGGATTCGCGTGTGGAATTTTCCAAGCACCCGGAGTACACGTACCCTGCTGAAATTGCATGTGGAACTTCACGCGCACACCGAAATACACGTACCCTGCAAATTTGCGTGGGAAACTTCACGCGCACCCCGAAATACACGTACCCAGAGCAATTGCGTATGGAACTTCCCGCAAACCCCGTAATACAAATAGCCTGCTGGTATCGCGTGTGGAAGTTCACGCGGACTCATAATACACGTACCCTGATGGTATCGCGTGTGAGACTACCCACATACCCCTGGAATACACATACCCAGGCAAATCGCACGGCTGGGGGTGGGGGTGCTGGGAGAAAGGAGTGGGGGCCTGGTGGAGGGTGCCCTGCACTGCTGGGGGGTGGGGGTGCAGGGAGAAATGAGTGGGACAGGAATGGGGGCCTGCTGGCAGGTGCCCCACAGTGCTGTGGGGTGGGGGTGCAGGGGGACATGTGTGGGGGCTTGGTGGAGGGTGTCCTGCACTGCTCGGGGGTGGGGGTGCTGGGAGACATGTGTGGGGGCCTGGTGGAGGGTGCCCTGCACTGCTGGGGGGTGGGGGTGCTGGGGGACATGTGTGGGGGACTGGTGGAGGGTTCCCTGCACTGCTGGGGGGTGGGGGTGCAGGGAGACATTTGTGGGGGCCTGCTGGTAGGTGCCCCTGACTTCTGGGGGGTGGGGTGCATGGAGACAGGAGTGGGGGCCTGCTGGCAGGTGCCTCTGACTGGTGGGGGGTGGGTGTGCAGGGGGACATGAGTGGCACATGAGTAGCAGCCTGCTGGCAGGTGCCCCACAGTGCTGTGAGGTGGGGGTGCAGGGGGACATGAGTGGGGGCCTGGTGGAGGGTGCCCCTGGATGCAGGGGGTTGGGGTGCTGGGAGGCATGTGTGGGGGACTGGTGGAGGGTTCCCTGCACTGCTGGGGGGTGGGGGTGCAGGGAGACAGGAGTGGGGGCCTGCTGGCAGGTGCCCCTGACTGGTGGGGGGTGGGGGTGCAGGGGGACATGAGTTGGAAATGAGTGGGGGCCTGGTGGAGGGTGCCCTGCACTGCTGGGGGGTGGGGGTTCAGGGGGACATGAGTTGGACATGAGTGTGGGCCTGGTGGAGGGTGCCCATGACTGCTGGGGGGTGGGGGTGCAGGGGGACATGAGCTGGACATGAGTGGGGCCTGATGGAGGGTGCCCATGACTGCTGGGGGGTGTGGGTGCTGGGGGACATGAGTGGGACATGAATGGGGGCCTGCTGGCAGGTGCCCCAAAGTGCTGTGGGGTGGGGGTGCAGGGGGACATGTGTGGAGGCCTTGTGGAGGGTGCCCTGCACTGCTGGGGGGTGGGGGTGCTGGGAGACATGGGTGGGGGCCTGGTGGAGGCGCCCCTGGTGGCTGGGGGGTGGGGGTGCTGGGAGACATGGGTGGGGGCCTGGTGGAGGCTGCCCCTGCCCTGCTGGGGGGTGGGAGTGGTGTGAGACATGTGTGGGGGTGTTTGGGAGAATTCTCTGTTTAGGCTGGATTTCCTAACCTAGTGAGTCCCCCAGCAGCTTTGCTGGATTTCTGGAGTTTGTTTTTCCATCCTGCCAAGAGTGAAACTCTTTTTCTCCCACTCTTGGACATGAATGTGTGTAATTCCTTTGAATGTCAATGTGTTCTATGGGCTATGGGGTCTTTTACTCCATAGGGTCTCATATGTTTTGCTATGTGTGTTACATCGCACCCTACGTGCCGTAACACTGGGGAGTCCTAGCGGACCTCCATCATAGACTCCATACCCGGGGACTGACTACTGTCTCCCCGGGCATGTAAAGTCCCCATTAGCTTTACTAGACCTAAATTTACTAACAGAACTAGTACCAACCATCCTATTGTGGACGTACTAGTAGGGGTAATTCGATTACTCCTAGGTCTGTTATTCGAGGGGGCACTGTCCCGTCCCCCCTCGTCGAGTTTTGGCTGGTGGCAGTGGCAACTACTTGTTATGTTCAACCCCGAACATAACCCTATGGGATTCGTCCCATTGTTAGAGATTGATACTTTTTCTCATTAATCTCTAACGTACCACCGGTCTACTTATCTTAAATAAGTTTATCGGATGGTATTTTCTGCCAGAACTCGGTTTGTAAAATGGCGTCTGTGTTCGTCTCTGTGACTCCTAAACCAAAGGTCGAGCCCTTTGTTCCACTTTTGGCGGGCTCTGTACAGAGACCCTCCAAAGTGGTGCCTTCTGTCTGGGTTACCACAGGGGTGTGTGAGGGGGTTTAGGCACCCTGGACCGAGTTGCCTTGCCAACTCCGGTCGCACACTGGAGTGATTGGCCCAAGTGGTGAGCCTCCCCGCTCACCACTTAGCATGTGTTGATTGACAGCTAGGCTGAATGAATGGGGGTTTTCTGCATAAAAGCAGGGCTTTTGGGACTGGATCTTCAGAAGTCGCCACAGGACCTAAGAATCCGACGAGGGTAACGCTGAGCCGACCTGCACGATGACACCTCCGATGGAGCCCTGCGGAACCGACTCACCACTTCCCGACGACAGAGGAGATCTCCCTGCCGGAGAGTCTCTTCGCCTGACTGCTGGGAACAACCAGTCCCCTTTGCTTTTTATTCGCCTCAGGACGCAGTGGTCGAATTGCGCGTGCAGAGCACCTCGGCAACCGGATAGCCACTACCCCTGTACCGCGACCAAAAGGTGGTGCCTTGTGACAGAGCACTCCGCGGCTGGTCTCTTCCCTGGTGGTGCACCGGACTTCACTTTTCTTCGACGACGAGATCATCTCTACTCTTGGCAAAGACCCGACGTGCATCCACCACCAGGAACAACTGCCCCTGCCGGAGCTGTCTCTCCACAAACAAGGTACCGTGTCCGCCTGGCTTCCCTTTCGATCGGTTCGAGTGAGGTGTCTTAATCCTCTCCTTCCGTTGGGTCGCCTCCAAGCTTTCTCACGTATTGTTCTGAACTAGTTCAATCTGCCGATAACAATTTGCTACAAAGACTCGAACGCATCTCCACTAGAGACTTTTTGGGACAAATCGCCTTGCCTCTCTCCGAGTGGGCCTTGGCCTCTGAACTTTATGATCTATTGTGGTTCTTGTCTTCTCGCCTTGCATTTTTTCCGTGAAGTATTGAACTGTGTTGATTTCTTAACCTACTTATTTTTTTCTCTCCCGTCCTAACTAATATTAGAGTGTGTTAGGCAGAAACCTGTGCAGTTCCCTCTGGGACCACTGCAAAAGATTTAGGACTACAGGTGTTTGGCGGTGAACCCACTTGGTAGCAGTCTGTACAACACAGATTCACTTGGTAGCTGTGGCTGAGCAGTCAGACTTCCCTCAAGAAGGGTTGAGCAGTATTGTGGAGTATACAAGATAGGGCAATTCTTCCCAGCAAGACAAGCAAACACGCAACAAGGCTTAGTGTAAAGATATTAAGGTATTTATTTATAACGAAACATCTATGAAAAACACTATGGCAAGTTCACGGCAAAACAAATCAAACACAATTACTCTACGAAGAAGAAACTCTCAATCCCCCTAGCAATATTTCGACAAGTCTAGGTTCTACCGGTACCACTTATTTTCAGACAGAGGTGTATACCTCAACCTAGATGACACTCTAATATTTGTTAGGATGGGAGAGATAGGCAGGTTATGAAATCAACACAGTTCAATCCTTCGCGGATAAAATGCAAGGCAGGAAGGCAGGCATCACAATAGATCGTAAAGTTGGCACAGAAACAGCCCTGGTAGATCTGAAGAGCCAGATCACACAAATCATGGACAAAGGCAAACCGGCTCTTCTGCTTCTTCTAGATCTCTCAGCCGCGTTTGATCTAGTCGATCACAAGACTCTCACCTCCCACCTCACGCACTCAGCCAACTTCTCCAAAGAAGCAGCCGCCTGGATCACCTCCTTCCTCGAAGGTAGGGCCATGAAAGTCTTCTCGGACATCGCTAACGCCACACCGACGACAATCCACCGCGGGGTCCCTCAAGGTTCCTGCACTGCACCCACACTCTATAACTTGTTCACCAAGCCCCTCTTTGACAAACTTGACTCATACGGCATCACCTACACGAACTACGCGGACGACACACAAGTACTTCTACCCCTCTCAGGCTCATACAACGAAGACGCAAAGGCATCCACACTATCTACTCCATCATCAAGGCATGGATGGCAATTAATGGCCTCTGCCTTAATGGTGACAAGACCGAAATCCTGATACTAGGTCAACAGAACACCTTAGACAAACTGGACAAACTGTACACCAACTTCTCAATTGACAACTCCATCATCCCCGTGTCCACAGCCGTCAAGACACTTGGAGTATACCTTGACTCTTCGCTATCTATGACTAGACAAGTCAGCGCTATCACTTCCGCATCCGCACACACCACCAAACTTATAAACGCCATCAAGCCCTACCTCTCTAAACCTAACTGCCTCTCCATAGCAAGGGCAACCATTGGAGCCAAATTGGACTACTGCAATGCTCTCCTAGCAGGCACATCAGCCAAAAACATAAATAGACTACAAATCACACAGAACAACGCTCTCCGGGCCGCTCTCAGTATCCCAAGAAGAGAGCATATCACCCAGGCCAGGCTCTCAGCCCAATGGCTCCCAGTCAAAGAACGGATCACCCTCAAAATCCTCACCCTCACTCACAAATGCCTCTCCTTCTCCGCCCCGCCCTATCTTTCAGATGCCATCCTCAAACCTTCCTCCACACGTCCCACTAGGACGCAATACGCTAACCTACTCTGCACCCCACGCATCAAAAAAGCCAAAGCTGGAGGTCTAGGTTTTCCCTACATTGCAGCACAGACATGGAACGCTCTCCCCTCAGACATCCGAACGGAAAACTCACTTCCCATCTTTCGCAGGAAACTGAAAACCTCGTTCCTGCTAAATAACTAGCAAACTCTCAGGAAGCCATGTAATTATACTGCCTTGCTATTGTATATATTTCCCCTGTAATTTATGTACTGCTTGTAACTACGGTTTCCTCTGCAACTAAGATGTCTGTAACAAGCGCCACGATGCCTCTGGGCTGATGTGCGCTCAACAAATTTGAATAAATAATAATAAAAGTTCAGAGGCCAAGCCCACTCGGAGAGAGGCAAGGCGCGATGTCCCAAAAAGTCTCTAGTGGAGATGCATTCAAGTCTTTGTAGCAAAGTGTTATCGGCAGATTGAACCAGTTCAGAACAATAAATGAGAAAGGCTTGGAGGCGACCCAACGGAACGGAGAGGATTAAGCCACCTCACTCGAACCGATTGAAAGGGAAGCCAGGCGGACACGGTACCTTGTTGTGGAGGGCAGCTCCGGTGGGGCAGTTGTTCCTGGTGGTGGATGCACATCGAGTCTTTGCCAAGAGTAGAGAGGTTCTCGTCGTCGAAGAAAAGTGAAGTCCGGTGCCCCACCAGGGAAGAGACCAGCCGCGGAGTGCTCTGTCACAAGGCACCACCTTTTGGTCGCGGTACAGGGGTAGTGGCTATCCGGTTGCCGAGGTGCTCTGCACGGGCAATTCGACCACTGCGTCCTGAGGCGAATAAAAAGCAAAGGGGACTGGTTGTTCCCACCAGTCAGGGGAAGAGACTCTCCGGCAGGGAGATCTCTTCTGTCGTCGGGAAGTGGTGAGTCGGTTCCGCAGGGCTCCACCGAGGTGTCGTCGTGCAGGTCGGCTCAGCGTTACCCTCGTCGGATTCTTAGGTCCTGTGGCGACTTCTGAAGATCCAGTCCCAAAAGCCCTGCTTTCATGCAGAAAACCCCCATTCATTCAGCTTAGCTGTCAATCAACACATGCTAAGTGGTGAGCGGGAAGGCTCACAACCTGGGCCAATCACTCCAGAGTGCGACCGGAGTTGGCAAGGCAACTCGGTCCAGGGTGCCTAAACCCCCTCCCACACCCCTGTGGTAACCCAGACAGAATGGCACCACTTTGGAGGGCCTCTTTACAGAGCCCGCCAAAAGTAGAACAAAGGGCTCGACCTTTGGTTTAGGAGTCACAGAGACGAACACAGACGCCATGTTAAAAACCGAGTTCTGGCAGAAAATACCATCCGATAAACTTATTTAAGATAAGTAGACCGGTGGTACGTTAGAGATTAACGAGGAAAAGTATCAATCTCCAACAATGGGATGAATCCCATAGGGTTATGTTTGGGGTCGGACATAACAAGTAGTTTCCACTGCCACCAGCCAAAACTCGACTAGGGGGGACGGGACAGTGCCCCTCGAGTAACAGATCGAGGAGTAATCGAATTACCCCTACTAGTACGTCCACAATAAGATGGTTTGTACTAGTTCTGTTAGTAAATTTAGGTCTAGTAAAGCCAATGGTGACTTTACATGCCCGGGGAGACAGTAGTCAGTCCCCGGGTATGGAGTCTATGGTGGGGGTCCGCTAGGATACCCCACTGCTACGGCACATAGGGTGCGGTGTAACACACATAGAAAAACACATGAGACCCTATGGAGTAAAAGACCCCGTAGCCCAGAGAACACATTGACATTCAAAGGAATTACACAAAATACATGTCCAAGAGTGGGAGAAAAGGGTCTCACTCTTGGCAGGATGGAAAAAACAAACTCCAGAAATCCAGCAAAGCTGCTGGGGGACTCACTAGGTTAGAAAATTCAGCCTAAACAGAGAATTCTCCCTAACACTCGCCCCCCCCCAGACTAAGGGACAGGAGGATTTAATCCACTCCTGGATGAATCTCATACCTCTAGTCGATGACATACATCCTAGAGAGACCATCAGCATTTTGGTGGTGACATCCTGACCTGTGCTCAATGGTGAAATCAAACCCTTGCAGGCAGATCGACCATCTCAATAGTTTTGGGTTTTCCCCTTTCATTTGCATTAACCATCTCAAGGGTTGGTGGTCAGTCTGAATGACAAAAGTAGAACCATACAAGTAAGGCCTAAACTTCTTCAGAGCCCACACGATAGCAAAGCACTCTCTTTCGATTGTTGCCCACCTTGTTTCAGGATCCTTCAGCTTGCGGCTGATGAAGCAAACAGGGTGCTCCCTACCTTTCCCATCCAGTTGACTGAGTACAGCACCTATTCCTACATTTGAAGCATCTGTCTGCACAATGAAGTGTTGGCAGTAATCAGGAGCTCTGAGTACTGGGGCTTGGCAAAGAGCCTTTTTCAGGTTTTCAAAAGCCTGATTGCACTCCTCGTTCCATTTAACCTTTTTAGGAAATTTGGGCGAGGGGATGACATTCAGTGGAGAAGCTATGGTCCCATAGTTCTCTATGAAATTCCTGTAATACCCAGTGAGGCCTAGGAAGGCTCTCACCTCGGTTTGAGTAGTCGGTGTTGTACAATTTTGCACAGCTTCAATTTTACTGAGCAAAGGCCTTATTTCTCCACCGCCTACCTCATGCCCAAGATAGACTACCTTACTCTGTCCAATTTGGCATTTGCTCGCCTTTATGGTCAGATTGGCTCGTCCAAGAGCCTGCAAAACGTCTCTCAGGTGGGTTACATGTTCTTCCCAGGAATTGCTGAACACTGCAATGTCATCCAAGTATGCCATGCAGAAGTCCTCCATCCCATTCAGAACCTGGTTTACCATTCGTTGAAACGTAGCAGGTGCATTCTTTAATCCGAAAGGCATTACCTTAAACTGGTTTAAGCCAACGGGGGTAGAAAATGCAGTTTTCTCCTTCGCATGGTCTGTCAGGGCTATTTGCCAATAGCCTGACGTCAAGTCAAATGTGCTGAGGAACTTGGCGGCGCCAAGTTTATCCACCAACTCATCTGTTCTTGGCAAAGGGTGGGCATCAGTCTTGGGGACTGCATTAAGAGCTCTATAATCCACGCAGAATCTAAGTTCTTTACCTCCGGCATTTGGTACTAACACAACTGGGCTAGACCATGGACTAGTAGAGGGCTCTATTACCCCAAGATCAAGCATCTTGCTGACCTCACCTTTGATGTGGGTTCGCATGTTTTCTGACATGCGGTATCCTCTGCTTTTGACGGGCAGACAGTCACCAATGAGTATGTCGTGCTGGCCCCAAGGGGTCAAGCCTGGTGAAAGCGAGAACAGAGAGGCAAACTGATTCAACATAGATTTGCACTCTTCTTGTTGCTCGGGTGTCAGATTGGAGGAGAGATTTACTCCTTCATTTTTTTCATCTAAAGGTAAGCCTCTGAGGAGATCCGGAAGAGCTTCACTCTCTTCTTCTTCCTCGGATGATGCTAGAAGCAACGCTCCTACATCAGGTCGTGAGACATATGCTTTAAGTCGGTTGGTGTGAAAGACTGTCGGAGCCTCCTTGGGATTGCCCAAGTCCACCAGATAGTTAACCTCTCCGAGTTTACCCACAACTCGGAAGGGTCCCATCCACTTATCTTGCAAGGCCCTCTGCCTTGTTGGGATCATAACGAGAACAAGCTGGTCTTGAGCGAACTCAACCATGTTAGCCTTTTGATCGTGCCAGTGCTTGACCAATGTTTGTCCAGCTTTCAAGTTATCGTTTGCTTCCGTCATCACGTGTGACATTCTCCTCCGGAGACCTATCACGTAGTCAGTCACTCTGACTGGCTTGGGGGAAGGAGCACTCTCCAACCCCTCCTTAATCAGGGCCAGTGGACCTCTGACGGGATGACCATAGAGTAGTTCGAAGGGAGAGTAACCTACTCGTTCCTGAGGGACTTCTCTATAAGCAAAGAGAAGGCATGGCAGTAGAAGGTCCCACTTAGGCTTAAGGGGTTCCTCTAAAGCACCTATCATGCTCTTCATGGTTCGGTTGAACCGTTCTACCAACCCATTGGTTTGTGGCTGGTAAGCTGTTGAGAACTTGTAAGTAACTCCACAGGTTTTCCACATGGCTTTCATGTAGTTGGACATAAAGTTTGACCCCCTGTCAGAGATTACTTCCTTAGGAAACCCGACCCTAGTAAAAATACCAAGGAGGGCCTTAGCCACAGCCGGGGCTGTAACAGTCCTCATAGGAATTGCCTCAGGATACCTGGTAGCATGGTCTACTACAACAAGTATAAACCTGTTGCCTGAGGAGGTTGGAGGATCAAGGGGACCAACAATGTCAATCCCTACTCTCTCAAATGGGACTCCCACAACTGGGAGAGGCACTAACGGTGCCACATTCTTGGAGCCAACCTTACCAGAGATCTGGCAGGTGTGGCAGCTCCTGCAGTGTTTTTATACTTTGGCCCCCATCTTCGGCCAATAGAAGTAGAGAGAGAGCCTTTCCTTAGTCTTCTTGAAACTCAAGTGACCAGCCAAAGGAATCTCGTGGGCTAACTGCAAGAACTGTGGTCTGTTCTCTTGGGGTACTACAAGTCGATTGTAGTCTCCAGGTGCAGACTCGGTCGGTTCACTGTAGAAGAGGCCATCTTCCCAGTGCAACCTGTATTTCCCAGGCTCTTGCTCTTCAGCCTGAGCTTCTGCCTGGTGGCGAAGACCTTCCAGAGTTGGACATTCTCTCTGCCCCTTACTGAAGTCTGCCCTGCTGGGTCCACCTTCTGCCAGTAAAGACTGCAGCTCAGGATGGTCAACAGGATCCAGATCTCCAATGAGTTTCTGGCCTTCCATTAGCTCTTCCTCAGAGTCTAATTCTACCACGCAGGGATGTACCTCCCTCTCAGCCTCAGCTGGAGGTGGAGTTACGGGTGTAACTTTGGACAACCGCGGGGAAGTCCGAGTTGGCTGCACTGGAATGCTGGCTGCGGGTTTCGGGATAGAAGTCTTAGGTTTCCCTTTCGCTTCTGTTTTCTTGGAGACAGCTGCCGACAATTCCAGTGGAGCAGGAGTGATTTCTTTCTTCATCATCTCCTCGAGAGTACTGCGCATGGTCCTCTCTCTTGCAGGTCTGGGTAGCTCCTGTAACCGTTTACTAGGAGGTCCGGGAGTATGCGATACAACTCCGAGAGTTTTCAAATCGTTACCCAACAGTACGCGTCCTTGTACCTCACTCTGTATGCTGACAGTTATGCTGGCCCCAGTGTCCCTAATGGCAGGAGTCTCCTGACCATTCACCTGGACACTGTCCTTATAGTACTCTTTAGTATTATCGGGGATAGAATTATAGACATCTAAATTCTGTTGTTCCCACAACCCCAGAGATATTAAAGAAACGCTGGTTGAGACTCCAGTGGGTTCGTCAGCTAGCAGTAGAAAGTTTCCATTTGCCATTTGGACTTCCTCCTCTGGAGCGAAGGCTAAGGAGACAAGCTGGACCCCTGAAGGTTTACTCCTTAGTGCTTTTCGACACTTTAGGATAACTAACCACAAAACTTAGACCTAAAAAGCAACTTTCAAAAACATGTCTGCGATGGAAACTTACAGTCAAGAGTCCTTGTCAGGTGAAAATACTGAGAGTTTGCGAGCTCTCTGTAGGCAAGAGAATCTTCCTGTAAGAGGCAAGAAATTAGAACTAATAGAGAGATTGCTGGCGAACCAAAGTCTGGGTACTGGTTCAGAGGAACCAATTTCTTCAGCAAATATAGATAACAGTGATGGTGTTGATCTAAATCGTAATTCTGATGATAGCGATGAAGAGGCTGAAGAGGACGGAGAGGCTAACGAACCTGTCTCCCCTGCTGCTCTACCTGCCTTACCAGCTGTACCTACGGGGCCCATACCAGGTCCCACAAGTAACCCTGCTTATTTTGAACTTGAAAAAATGAAGCTCGAACTAGAATACAAAAGGTTCTTGGCTCAATCTGAACGAAACCAAGAGCTCGAGTTCAGACGAATGAATGCCCAGTCTGAGCAGAAGCAAGCTGAGTTAAGACTCAGAGAAATAGAACTTAATCACGAGTTAGAGATAAAAAAGTTGTCTATGGAAAATGCTTCTCTCTCCTCTGGTTCCTCTAGGAGCTCCAGTCCCAAAAGACCCCGGATGCCGAAGGAATTAGTGGGTATGTATGAACCGAGATTGGATGTGTTGGATTGGTTGAAACTGTTTGAGTACAATCATGGGCTCCAGGGCATCACCGGGAATGATTTACTTCCCTAGTTGTTCTCTAGGCTCCCTCCTGTTGCGACTGTTGTAGTAATGGAGTTGGGGGAGGCGGATAAGACGGATTACGAAAGTGTGAAACTAGCTGTGATAGCTAGATTCGGGAAGACCCCTTCCCAGTATCTTAAGAGGTTTAGAACCCTCAAAAATCATGATGGTACCCCTTGGGCTACCTGGGTGAGTGAAGGGTTGAAAAACATAGAGGGATGGATTAAGGGTTACAAAGTGAACACTTATGAGGGTATGAGGAATCTTTTTATGTTGGAGTCCATTTATGATGCCTGTTCTCCTGAGCTCAGACAGCACTTGGCTGATAAGAAGGAATTGGATTCCCGGAAGCTAGCTAGGGCTGCTGACTTATGGGTTGCCAACAGGGCTACTCATAAGGATTCTGGGGCAACTCAGAAAAAGGATGAGGGAAAGCAGCCTAAAAAAGACTCAAAAGAGAATTCTAATAACTCAAATTCCAAAGAGGGCCCCAAACAAAACCAGAAGGGTAAGCCACAATGAAAACCACAGCATAATAGTGTGTCTTCTGGTGCCACACCGGAAGGAGGTCAGAACAAGCCACCATTCCAGAAAGCATTCGGTAAATGCTTTGTTTGTGGCTTGACTGACCACGTGAAAGGAGATCCCAGATGTAAGGGTAAACCTTCAGCGGTCCAGCTTGTCTCCTTAGCCTTCGCTCCAGAGGAGGAAGTCCAAATGGCAAGTGGAAACTTTCTACTGCTAGCTGACGAACCCATTGGAGTCTCAGCCAGCGTTTCTTTAGTATCTCTGGGGTTGTGGGAACAACAGAGTTTAGATGTCTATAATTCTATCCCCAATAATACTAAAGAGTATTATAAGGACAGTGTCCAGGTGAATGGTCAGGAGACTCCTGCCATTAGGGACACTGGGGCCAGCATAACTGTGGTGGATAAATAGTTTTTTCAGGCTGAGGATGTTGCTAAGGCACCCAAATGCCTCACCAAGTTAGCTGGAGGGCCTGTGCAGAATCTTCCCCATTTACCAGTTCTCATCCAGTGTAACGACATGACTGTGAAGATACTTGTCAGCATACAGAGTGAGGTACCAGGACGCGTACTGTTGGGTAACGATTTGAAAACTCTCGGAGTTGTATCGCATACTCCCAGACCTCCTAGCAAACGGTTACAGGAGCTAACCAGACCCGCAAGAGAGAGGACCATGCGCGGTACTCTCCATGAGATGATGAAGAAAGAAATCACTCCTGCTCCACTGGAATTGTCGGCCGCTGTCTCCAAGAAATCATAAGCGAAATGGCAATCTAAGACTTCTATCCCGAAACCAGCAGCCAGCATTCCAGTGCAGCCAACACGGACTTCCCCGCGGTTGTCCAAAGTTACACCCGTAACTCCACCTCCAGCCGAGGCTGAGAGGGAGGTACAACCCTGTGTGGTAGAATTAGACTCTGAGGAAGAGGTAATGGAAGGCCAGGAACTCATTGGAGATCTGGATCCTGTTGACCATCCTGAGCTGCAGACTTTACTGGCAGAAGGTGGACCCAGCAGGGCAGACTTCAGTAAGGGACAGAGGGAATGTTCAACTCTGGAAGGTCTTCGCCACAAGGCAGAAGCTCAGGCTGAAGGGCAAGAGCCTGGGAAATACAGGTTGCACTGGGAAGATGGCCTCTTCTACAGTGAAATGACCGAGTCTGCACCTGGAGACTACAAACAACTTCTAGTACCCCAAGAGAACAGACCACAGTTCTTGCAGTTAGCCCACGAGATTCCTTTGGCTGGTCACTCGAGTTTCAAGAAGACTAAGGAAAGGCTCTCTCTCTACTTCTATTGGCCGAAGATGGGGGCCAAAGTGGAAAAACACTGCAGGAGCTGCCACACCTGCCAGACCTCTGGTAAGGTTGGCTCCGAGAATGTGGCACCGTTAGTGCCTCTCTTTTAAGAAAGGAAGAAGGCAATGAATATGGCAAGGGAAATGTGCACGGAATCGCACAGTGAACAACTTTGAATCTAACAATGTGCATACAATACCCAAGACCCGTGTATACAAAAACCCAGGAGTGCAAATAGAGTTAAACAATAATACCAATATATGAAAAGGGATGTGGGGTAAGCACTTAGAACCTCCTTATGACTGAAAGGAAAATCGGCAAACTCCTTACCCACTATGCTATTACAGATACTGACAGCGCTAAGCCCACGTAGAGGGCAAGCAAGGACAGGATCTGTGAGCTGACACTCTGGATGATACTGAATAAGGAACTTAGAAACAGTACTCACGAGGACCGGAAAGACCACTTGAATGTCAGTAAACCCACGAACCCAGTTGATCAAACAGGGACCCAGAAGGCTATAACAGCAATGGGTGGAGGATAACTAAATACATAAGACCCAAGTAAAGGGGCAAGTAGGAATTGTGATTATAGAATAGTGACGAAAACAAAAGGCATTCACACAGGGACTAGTTACAACAGCACCCCACACCTAATAATCAATGGGAAATAAATGCATAAGTGAAATGGAAAACATGGAATTGATCCCAATAGAAAGTAAGGATCAGGAGCAGGGACAATGATATCACAAAAGGAAACATTTCCCACCCATCCAAGGAGAAAAGGCAGGAAGCTAAATCTATAAAGGGAAAGACTAATGCATCAAGTTTTTCAGTAGCAAAGGACAGCATCAAAGAAACTGAGAACACAGGCAAATTGGGCTGCATCAAAGGGTAAAGCACACAGAAAGGCTGCCTGCAGACAGAGGAAGACAGAAAGGGAAATCTAGAAAGCAGAAATCAATTAAGCACATAAATCCGAAATCCAGGGCAGAGGAACAAGAAACAGGAACTAGGAACTAGGCACAAAGGCTAGGAACAAGGAATAAGGGACCAGTCACAACAGGAACACTGCAACAATAACCAGCGCTGGACTGAAGCAAACTGAGGCTTTTAAAGCTGCTTAACAAGCACACCCCTCAGGTGTGCCGCCTGCTGCACCTGCAGCCACAGGTGTTGCCTATCCTCCACCCAACCTTGTCCTGCAAGGGAGGAGGTGAAGCAGTGAGCCAGGCATTCTGGGAAGCATAGTCATTAGATTAAAGTAGCATGCTGGCTGCCAAAAACCTGGATTGGATCCGGAAGGGAAGTAACTTGGAAAATAAGGTTTTAGCGCTCCCAATTCATCACAGCACTGTAGCATAAGGTTCGGAGGAAATGTCCAGTAGGGAATAAACCCCAAAACATGCCCCCAAGTGACGGGAACGGGAGCGAAGGGAGCGAGCCGTGACAGTATACCCCCTCCCACGGCCGACTCCAGGCGACCGTCACCCGCACAAAACATCTTCCTTCCATGACAGGAGCACTTTGTCTTCGGAGGTGGCACTGACGGAAACGAGGACCCGGGGGCAAAAGCAGAGGGACTGGAATGAATAGAATCAGGCCGCAGTCTAGAAGAGCCATAGGCAGGTTTTCGGTGAGGAAGAGACTCATGGGTCGAAGAAAGGCATGAAGGACTTGCAGGACCCGAAGCAGAGTTGGAAGGTCCAGGAAGCTCAGACACTGGGAGCGAACACTCATACATCATTGAGGAGGGAGGCAGGCTGGTGCAACATGCTTTAGACAATGGTAGATGCTCTGGTAGCCTCCCTGCCGAGAGCGGACACACAGGAGGTGAGAAAATAGCAGGTTTCAGGAAATGTTCATGTTCAGAAAAAGAAGGTGGCGGCCGAGGTAGAGGTTCAGATCTTCTCCCGTCAACCATCTGGGTAAAGGCCTGTGGTTGAGGGTGACCAAGGTTCGACTGCATCTGTTCCACGCCTTGGGGGCCTGGAAGTCCAATGGGTTGTACGAGGCTGGCACTCCTGGTGTCAGTCATGTAGCCACCTTGTTGCACGTAGGATACAACCGCAGGGACTTTTGGCAAACCGATAGGAGTGATAGATGCAGTACTTGGTACATCAGGCACACTCGCAGCAGGAGCAATAACAGGCACATCTTGAACTGCAGCAGTCATACCCTTCCTTTGGCTACTTGCACCCGACTGGTGCTGCAGCTGGAGGGCCGTGCCCGTCCCCTCCCTCAGGCTCATGTGGGATCCGGCAACAAGAAAGCTGTCAAGCGGCTGATCCAAACCGGCCCCTAAATGCGAACCATCCAGCCCGCTATCCTGGTCGGCTACTTGTTCGGTTACTGGGCCATGGTGGATGGTATCCGTCTCCCTCTCGTAACACTACAGGCAAGTCCAACGGCCTCGCATGTAAGGCCCTCCCGAGTCGTGATCCAGCTTGATGTTTCTGAAGAGAGAGCTGGCAGAAGCCTCAGACTCAGATGTTGCATATTCGGGAGGCGCTGATGCTACAGTCAAGCAGTTGGGAGAATCAACTTGTGTAAAAGGCAGGCATTCTGGTGATCCCCCTGAAGCATAAGAAGGGCAGGCTGGACGTTCATCCGTAATAAATGGTTGGGATTCAGGAGGTAACTCTGAAGTAGAAGAATATGCAACATGATCAGACAGAGTAGACAGGTGCACCTCCGATATTGGCAGCGAGGCTGAGCAGGATACAGGTCTTTCATGAACTGAAGCCAAACTAGCAGTAGGCTCTGGGACTGAAGACATGCACTCAGGATGTGCTACCAGAGGCTCCATAGCTGAAGGATAATCCGCTGGATGAGTCACTGTAGCCGAAAACAGACATGCCAGAGGAAATTCTGAGGCTGAGGGCATGCAAGCTGGAGCCGTCTCGTTAGCTGAAGACAAACTTGTCAAGGTCTTTGGCTCTGACCACGTGCATGGTGATGGCTCTTGAGTGACTGGCAGACATAGCAATTGTTCATTGATTGAAGACACGTGTGTCAATGATGACTGCAGAGCCGTGGACTGGATAATCGAAGAGTCAATGGTTGTAGGAGGACAGACTGAAGTCCCAGAAGTCGACAGACACATTTGTGGCTCAGGAATGGAAAGCACCTTTAGGGCAGTTGACTCCTTGGCACCAGTAACCAAAGACTGAGCTGTACCCATGCCGTCACTCTCCTTAGTGGATGACACAGAGTCTCTTCCTTTGTAGAAGTCAAAATCAAGCAGAGGAATCACAATAGTAAAGTCTCTGTTAATCAGCTTCTGAAAGTGGGATATTAACAATCAACAGTTCAGGAATCGCCTGCCGGGTCTTTGGTTCAGTATACTGTGGAATGAGTCCATCAAAACAAGAATTCTGTACTATCTTTGACTGTTCGTTGTGACAAAAATTGGCAGAAGGAGGAGCGAACACAGAGGTAGCATCGTTTTCCACATCAGCTTGAATGTCTACTTCAGTCTCAGCAGCTAGATCAAGGGCAGAACCTAAGCCTACAGTAGTGACTGATTGTGTGTATGCCACCATTGTGGATTGTGTTTGGAAATCAGAAGAATGTATGTGTTCAAGCTCAGAATTATGACAAACTGCTACACAGGAAATCTTAGGTAAAGGAGTGGCTTGTAAATCTTCAGCTAACACCAATTCCTGACAAACGGTAGAACAATTGTCAGAACCTGTGCCCTGAATAAGTGCTGTGCTAGAAAAAGGACTTTCACCCCCAATAGATTTTACATATTGACAAGTATCATGACCTACAATAATCTCCGCACTCAGGGACTGAACAGTATTCACTTCATCAACGGATAAAGTTTGAGGTGTATTCAGAAAAGACTTTAAGGTTTTATTCTCCTCTTGTAAAGTAATGTATTCTTGTTTTAACTCCTCAAGTTCAGCTTTTAGCATGCCCCCCCTTAACTGTACATCCCTATCAGTAGGCACAGTGGAAGGCCTGGTCGCATCAGGGCTGGATCCTGCCCTAGCCATCCGGATGTGCACTGATTGTACATTGTCATTTACTGCTTGCAGGTTTTGAGATCTATACTCTCTCTTACCGTCTGTGTTTCCCTTAAGCAGACTATTGACATCAGACCTCTTGGCATTACGGACTACATTAAGTACTTGAGCAGAGGAGTAAGCTGTAGACTGAGGGCTGAAAACAGAAGATATGTAAGGAACCCCTCCATTCTTTATGTTTGAATCATGAAACTGTTCAATCTGAGATAAAGCACAACCGGAATCATGGGGTTGAACAACAGAGGTACTCGTGTGTATTAAATCTAGCAGTGAATTGTTTTCCGCTGCTAAGGCTTGTGCGGACATAGAATCTGGATCAAAATTAAAGACAGAACTAGGATCAGGCAATGTACGATGGGCCATCCTGTGGGAGAAATACTTTGCACGTAAATACCCATTCGTGACAAGGAGTTCATTTAAGTCAGGATCAGTGATTTGATTGTCACAGGTAAACTTAAGGGAAGCTTTCTGTACAAACTTGTTAGTGGCCTTGCTGCCTTTCTTTCTTAAACTGGCCATATTCAAACGGGAATAACGGCTGGTCATTCTGTTAAGAAAGGAAGAAGGCAATGAATATGGCAAGGGAAATGTGCACGGAATCGCACAGTGAACAACTTTGAATCTAACAATGTGCGTACAATACCCAAGACCCGTGTATACAAAAACCCAGGAGTGCAAATAGAGTGAAACAATAATACCAATATATGAAAAGGGATGTGGGGTAAGCACTTAGAACCTCCTTATGACTGAAAGGAAAATCGGCAAACTCCTTACCCACTATGCTATTACAGATACTGACAGCGCTAAGCCCACGTAGAGGGCAAGCAAGGACAGGATCTGTGAGCTGACACTCTGGATGATACTGAATAAGGAACTTAGAAACAGTACTCACGAGGACCGGAAAGACCACTTGAATGTCAGTAAACCCACAAACCCAGTTGATCAAACAGGGACCCAGAAGGCTATACCAGTAGTGGGTGGAGGATAACTAAATACATAAGACCCAAGTAAAGGGGCAAGTAGGAATTGTGATTATAGAATAGTGACGAAAACAAAAGGCATTCACACAGGGACTAGTTACAACAGCACCCCACACCTAATAATCAATGGGAAATAAATGCATAAGTGCAATGGAAAACATGGAATTGATCCCAATAGAAAGTAAGGATCAGGAGCAGGGACAATGATATCACAAAAGGAAACCTTTCCCACCCATCCAAGGAGAAAAGGCAGGAAGCTAAATCTATAAAGGGAAAGACTAATACATCAAGTTTTTCAGTAGCAAAGGACAGCATCAAAGAAACTGAGAACACAGGCAAATTGGGCAGCATCAAAGGGTAAAGCACACAAAAAGGCTGCCTGCAGACAGAGGAAGACAGAAAGGGAAATCTAGAAAGCAGAAATCAATTAAGCACATAAATCCGAAATCCAGGGCAGAGGAACAAGAAAAAGGAACTAGGAACTAGGCACAAAGGCTAGGAACAAGGAATAAGGGACCAGTCACAACAGGAACACTGCAACAATTGACCAGCGCTGGACTGAAGCAAACTGAGGCTTTTAAAGCTGCTTAACGAGCACACCCCTCAGGTGTGCCGCCTGCTGCACCTGCAGCCAGAGGTGTTGCCTATCCTCCACCCAACCTTGTCCTGCAAGGGAGGAGGTGAAGCAGTGAGCCAGGCATTCTGGGAAGCATAGTCATTAGATTAAAGTATCATGCTGGCTGCCAAAAACCTGGAATGGATCCGGAAAGGAAGTAACTTGGAAAATAAGGTTTTAGCGCTCCCAATTCATCACAGCACTGTAGCATAAGGTTCGGAGGAAATGTCCAGTAGGGAATAAACCCCAAAACATGCCCCCAAGAGACGGGAACGGGAGTGAAGAGAGCGAGCCGTGACAGTCTCCCAGTTGTGGGAGTCCCATTTGAGAGAGTAGGGATTGACATTGTTGGTCCCCTTGATCCTCCAACCTCCTCAGGCAACAGGTTTATACTTCTTGTAGTAGACCATGCTACTAGGTATCCTGAGGCAATTCCTATGAGGACTGTTACAGCTCCGGCTGTGGCTAAGGCCCTCCTTGGTATTTTTACTAGGGTCAGGTTTCCTAAGGAAGTAATCTCTGACAGGGGGTCAAATTTTATGTCCCACTACATGAAAGCCATGTGGAAAACCTGTGGAGTTACTTACAAGTTCTCAACAGCTTACCAGCCACAAACCAATGGGTTGTTAGAACGGTTCAACCCGAAACATGAAGAGCATGATAGGTGCTTTAGAAGAACCCCTTAAGCGTAAGTGGGACCTTCTACTGCCATGCCTTCTCTTCGCTTATAGA
This sequence comes from Ambystoma mexicanum, assembly GCF_040938575.1. Classification (NCBI taxonomy): domain Eukaryota; kingdom Metazoa; phylum Chordata; class Amphibia; order Caudata; family Ambystomatidae; genus Ambystoma; species Ambystoma mexicanum. The sequence continues at coordinate 668,980,667 of NC_090924.1, read as the reverse complement.
GAAGTCCCTCAGGAGGGAGTAGGTTACTCTCCCTTCGAGCTTCTCTATGGTCATCCCGTCAGAGGTCCATTGGCCCTGATTAAGGAGGGGTTGGAGAGTGCTCCTTCCCCCAAGCCAGTCAGAGTGACTGACTACGTGATAGGTCTCCGGAGGAGAATGTCACACATAATGACGGAAGCAAGCGATAACTTGAAAGCTGGACAAGCATTGGTCAAGCACTGGCACGATCAAAAGGCTAACATGGTTGAGTTCGCTCAAGACCAGCTCGTTCTCGTTATGATCCCAACAAGGCAGAGGCCCTTGCAAGATAAGTGGATGGGACCCTTCAGAGTTGTGGGTAAACTCGGAGAGGTTAACTATCTGGTGGTCTTGGGAAATCCCAAAGAGGCTCCGACAGTCTTCCACACCAACCGACTCAAAGTGTATGTCTCAAGACCCGATGTAGGAGCGTTGCTTCTAGCATCATCCGAGGAAGAAGAAGAGAGTGAAGCTCTTCCGGATCTCCTCAGAGGCTTACCTTTAGATGAAAAAATTGAAGGAGTACATCTCTCCTCCAATCTGACACCCGAGCAACAAGAAGAGTGCAAATCTATGTTGAATCAGTTTGCCTCTCTGTTCTCACTTTCACCAGGCTTGACCCCTTGGGGCCAGCACAACATACTCACTGGTGACTGTCTGCCGGTCAAAAGCAGAGGATACAGAATGTCAGAGAACGTACGAACCCACATCAAAGGTGAGGTTAGCAAGATGCTCGATCTCGGGGTAATAGAGCCCTCTACTAGTCCATGGTCTAGCCCAGTTGTGTTAGTACCAAAGGCCGGATCTAAAGAACTTAGATTCTGCGTGGATTATAGAGCTCTTAATGCAGTCTCCAAGACTGATGCCCACCCTTTGCCAAGAACAGATGAGTTGGTGGATAAACTTGGCGCCGCCAAGTTCCTCAGCACAATTGAGTTGACGTCAGGCTATTGACAAATAGCCCTGACCGACCATGCCAAGGAGAAAACTGCATTTTCTACCCCCGTTGGCTTATACCAGTTTAAGGTAATGCCTTTCGGATTGAAGAATACACCTGCTACGTTTCAACGGATGGTAAACCAGGTTCTGAATGGGATGGAGGACTTCTGCATGGCATACTTGGATGACATCGCAGTGTTCAGCAATTCCTGGGAAGAACATGTAACCCACCTGAGAGATGTTTTGCAGGCTCTTGGACGAGCCAATCTGACCATAAAGGCGAGTAAATGCCAAATTGGACAGAGTAAGGTAGTCTATCTTGGACATGAGGTAGGAGGTGGAGAAATAAGGCCTTTGCTCAGCAAGATTGGAGCTGTGCAAAATTGGACAACACCTACTACTCAAACCCAAGTGAGAGCCTTCCTAGACCTCACTGGGTATTACAGGAATTTCATAGAGAACTATGGGACCATAGCTTCTCCACTGAATGTCATCTCCTTGCCCAAATTTCCTAAAAAGGTTAGATGGAACGAGGAGTGCAATCAGGCTTTTGAAAACCTGAAAAAGGCTCTTTGCCAAGCCCCAGTACTCAGAGCTCCTGATTACCGCCAACACTTCATTGTGCAGACAGATGCTTCAAAGGTAGGAATAGGTGCCATACTCAGTCAACTGGATGGGAAAGGTAGGGAGCACCCCGTTTGCTTCATCAGCCGCAAGATGAAGGATCCTGAAACAAGGTGGGCAACAATCGAAAGAGAGTGCTTTGCTATCGTGTGGTCTCTAAAGAAGTTTAGGCCGTACTTGTATGGTTCTACTTTTGTCATTCAGACTGATGACCAACCCTTGAGATGGTTAATGCAAATGAAAGGGGAAAACCCAAAACTATTGAGATGGTCGATCTGCCTGCAAGGGTTTGATTTCACCATTGAGCACAGGTCAGGGTGTCACCACCAAAATGCTGATGGTCTCTCTAGGATGTATGTCATCGACTAGAGGTATGAGATTCATCCAGGAGTGTATTAAATCCTCCTGTCCCTTAGTCTGGGGGGGGCGAGTGTTAGGGAGAATTCTCTGTTTAGGCTGAATTTCCTAACCTAGTGAGTCCCCCAGCAGCTTTGCTGGATTTCTGGAGTTTGTTTTTCCATCCTGCCAAGAGTGAGACTCTTTTTCTCCCACTCTTGGACATGAATGTGTGTAATTCCTTTGAATGTCAATGTGTTCTATGGGCGATGGGGTATTTTACTCCTTAGGGTCTCATATGTTTTGCTATGTGTGTTACACCGCACCCTACGTGCCGTAACACTGGGGCATCCTAGCGGACCTCCATCATAGACTCCATACCCGGGGACTGACTACTGTCTCCCCGGGCATGTAAAGTCACCATTGGCTTTACTAGACCTAAATTTACTAACAGAACTAGTACCAACCATCCTATTGTGGATGTTCTAGTGGGGGTAATTCGATTACTCCTAGGTCTGTTATTCGAGGGGACACTGTCCCGTCCCCCCTCGTCGAGTTTTGGCTGGTGGCAGTGGAAACTACTTGTTATGCTCGACCCCGAACATAACCCTATGGGATTCGTCCATTGTTAGAGATTGATACTTTTTCTCGTTAATCTCTAATGTACCACCGGTCTACTTATCTTAAATAAGTTTATCGGATGGTATTTTCTGCCAGAACTCGGTTTGTAAAATGGCGTCTGTGTTCGTCTCTGTGACTCCTAAACCAAAGGTCGAGCCCTTTGTTCCACTTTTGGTGGGCTCTGTACAGAGACCCACCAAAGTGGTGCCATTCTGTCTGGGTTACCACAGGGGTGTGGGAGGGGGTTTAGGCACCCTGGACCGAGTTGCCTTGCCAACTCCGGTCGCACTCTGGAGTGATTGGCCCAAGTGGTGAGCCTCCCCGCTCACCACTTAGCATGTGTTGATTGACAGCTAGGCTGAATGAATGGGGGTTTTCTGCATAAAAGCAGGGATTTTGGGACTGGATGTTCAGAAGTCGCCACAGGACCTAAGAATCCGACGAGGGTAACGCTGAGCCGACCTGCACGACGACACCTCCGGTGGAGCCCTGCGGAACCGACTCACCACTTCCCGACGACAGAGATCTCCCTGCCGGAGAGTCTCTTCCCCTGACTGGTGGGAACAACCAGTCCCCTTTGCTTTTTATTCACCTCAGGACGCAGTGGTCGAATTGCCCGTGCAGAGCACCTCGGCAACTGGATAGCCACTACCCCTGTACCGCGACCAGAAGGTGGTGCCTTGTGACGGAGCACTCCGCGGCTGGTCTCTTCCCTCTTGGTGCACCGGATTTCACTTTTCTTCGACGATGAGATCATCTCTACTCTTGGCAAAGACCCGACGTGCATCCACCACCAGGAACAACTGCCCCCGCCGGAGCTGTCTCTCCACAAACAAGGTACCGTGTCCGTCTGGCTTCCCTTTCGATCAGTTCGAGTGAGGTGTCTTAATCCTCTCCTTTCCGTTGGGTCGCCTCCAAGCTTTCTCACGTATTGTTCTGAACTAGTTCAATCTGCCGATAACAATTTGCTACAAAGACTCGAACGCATCTCCACTAGAGACTTTTTGGGACAAATCGCCTTGCCTCTCTCCGAGTGGGCCTGGCCTCTGAACTTTATGATCTATTGTGGTTCTTGCCTTCTCGCCTTGCATTTTTTCCCGTGAAGTATTGAACTGTGTTGATTTCTTAACCTACTTATTTTTTTCTCTCCCATCCTAACTAATATTAGAGTGCCATCTAGGTTGAGGCATACACCTCTGTCTGCAAATAAGTGGTGCCAGTAGAACCTAGACTTGTCGATATATTGTTAGGGGGATTGATTGTTTCTTCTTCGTAGAGTAATTGTATTTGATTTGTTTACCGTGATAGTGCCATAGTGTTTTTGATAGATGTTTCGTTATAAATAAATACCTTAATATCTTTACACTGAGCCTCGTTGCGTGTTTGCTTGTCTTACTGTGAAGAATTGCCCTATATTGTATACTCCACATACTGCTTAACTCTTCTTGAGGGAAGTCTGACTTCTCAGCCACAGCTACCAAGTGAATCTGTGTGGTACCTGTAGTCCTTAATCTTTTGCAGTGGTCCCAGAGGGAACTGCACAGGTTTCCGCCTAACAGGGGGCCTGGTGGAGGGTGCCCTGCACTGCTGGGGGGTGGGGGTGCTGGGAGACATGTGTGGGGGCCTGGTGGAGGGTGCCCTGCACTGCTGGAGGTTGGGGGTGCAGGGAGACATGAGTGGGACATGAGTGGGGGCCTGCTGGCAGGTGCCCCTGACTGCTGGGGGGGTGCGGGTGCAGGGAGACAGGAGTGGGGGCCTGCTGGCAGGTGCCCCTGACTGGTGGGGTGTGGGGGTGCAGGGGGACATGAGTGGGACATGAGTGGGGGCCTGCTGGCAGGTGCCCCACAGTGCTGTGGGGTGGGGGTGCAGGGGGACATGAGTGGGGGCCTCTTGGAGGGTGCCCCTGGATGCAGGGGGGTGGGGGTGCAGGGGGACATGAGTTGGACATGCGTGGGGGCCTGGTGCAGGGTGCCCTGCAATGCTGGAGGGTGGGGGTGCAAGGAGACATGAATGGGACATGAGTGGGGGCCTGGTGGCAGGTGCCCCTGACTGCTGGGGGGTGGGGGTGCAGGGCGACAGGAGTGGGGGCCTGGTGGCAGGTGCCCCTGACTGGTGGGGGGTGGGGGTGCAGGGGGACATGAGTTGGACATGAGTGGGGGCCTGGTGGAGGGTGCCCCTGGATGCTGGAGGTGGGGGTGCAGGGAGACATGCGTTGGTGGGCAGTAGTGTAAGGTGACATGTGGGTTGGCTGGGGGGCATGGCCATGGTGGATGGGCTGCCTGCGGGACATGTGCAGGGGTGCAGGGTAGTCCCCTGTGGTGTGGGCCGCCTGCAGGGGCCGTGGAGGGTGTAGAGGGAACAGCTGGGAGGACCCACATGGCCAATTCACGTGTGGGACTCCCCGGCACCCCCGAAATACACGTAGGCTGCTGGATTTGCGTGTGGAATTTGCCAAGCACCCGGAGTACACGTACCCTGCAAATTCACGTGGGAAACTTCACGCGCACCCCGAAATACACGTACCCAGGGCAATCGCGTGTGGAACTTCCTGCGAACCCCATAATACACGTAGCCTGCTGGTATTGCATGTGGAAGTTCATGCAGACCCATAATACACGTACCCTGATGTTATCGCTTGTGAGACTACCCGCGCACCCCTGGAATACACGTACCCAGGCAAATTGCACGGCTGGGGGGTGGGGGTGCTGGGAGACAGGAGTGGGAGCCTGGTGGAGGGTGCCCTGCACTGCTGGGAGGTGGGGGTGCAGGGAGACATGAGTGGGACATGAGTGGGGGCCTGCTGGCAGGTGCCCCTGACTGCTGGGGGTGTGGGGTGCAGGGAGACAGGAGTGGGGGCCTGCTGGCAGGTGCCCCTGACTGGTGGGGGGTGGGGGTGCAGGGGGACATGAGTGGGACATGAGTGGGGGCCTGCTGGCAGGTGCCCCACAGTGCTCTGGGGTGGGGGTGCAGGGGGACATGAGTGGGGGCCTGGTGGAGGGTGCCCCTGGATGCAGGGGGGTGGGGGTGAAGGGGGACATGAGTTGGACATGCGTGGGGGCCTGGTGGAGGGTGCCCTGCACTGCTGGGGGGTGGGGGTGCAGAGAGACATGAGTGGGACATGAGTGGGGGCCTGCTGGCAGGTGCCCCTGACTGCTGGGGGGTGGGGGTGCAGGGAGACAGGAGTGGGGGCCTGCTGGCAGGTGCCCCTGATTGGTGGGGGGTGGGGGAGCAGGGGGACATGAGTTGGACATGAGTGGGGGCCTGGTGAAGGGTGCCCTGCACTGCTGGGGGGTGAGGGTGCAGGGAGACATGAGTGGACATGAGTGGGGGCCTGCTGGCAGGTGCCCCTGACTTCTGGGGGGTGGGGGTGCAGGGAGACAGGAATGGGGGCCTGCTGGCAGGTGCCCCTGACTGGTCGGGGGTGGGGGTGCAGGGGGACATGAGTTGGACATGGGTGGGGGCCTGGTGGAAGGTACCCCTGGATGCTGGGGGGTGGGAGTGCTGGGAGACATGCGTTGGTGGGCAGTAGTGCAAGGTGATATGTGGGTTGGCTGGGGGGCATGGCCATGGTGGATGGGCTGCCTGCGGGACATGTGCAGGGGTGCAGGGTAGTCCCCTGTGGTGTGGGCCGCCTGTAGGGGCCGTGGAGGGTGTAGAGGGAACAGCTGGGAGGACCCACACGGCCAATTCACGTGTGGGACTCCCCGGCACCCCCGAAATACATGTAGGCTGCTGGATTCGCGTGTAGAATTTGCCAAGCACCCAGAGTGCACGTACCCTGCTGAAATTGCGTGTGGAACTTCACCCGCATACCGAAATACACGTACCCTGCAAATTCACGTGGGAAACTTCATGCGCACCTCGGAATACACATGCCCAGGCCAATCGCGTGTGGAACTTCCCGCGAACCCCGTAATACACGCACATGCTATTTTTCACACAGCGGGTGTCCGTGTTTGTCGGTACCCCTTTGCACCTCATTTGTCCTAGACGGCCACTGTATGGACCATTCATCATAGCTGTATATGGGTGCTTTTTGTTAGCGCACATTTTGGCGTACATTTATTTCAGGCGCAGGGACGCTACTGCCTGCTTTCTTGTGGCGTACTTGTTTGGCCCTGTGCGCGTCTTTCACCGTGCGCTGTTTGCCCTATTCGATTCCATGAATACGAGTTGTAGGCGAGCGTGTGGGCGTTCCGCTCACTTGCCTCCTGTACTTCCCCCGTGACGCCCATATTTTCACGCGTTGTTCCCCATTCCGAGTGTTACGCCCCGTGTTCCGCCTACTTTTGTGATGTGCGCCGCGCTATGTGCGATTTTGCAGTTGCCGTGGTGCACGCCGTTGGATGACCTGTGCGCCGGCATACGCCACGCACTTTTTCAGCGCACATCCAACTTTTTTCTCACGCACGGACTTCCATGAATCGATGTGCGCTGGTTTCCCTGCGATTTTTGCAGTTGCACTGCGAATTTCGCACTTTTACTGCGAATCGCACGTTTTGGCACCTCTGCGCTGGAATTTTCGGCGCACATTAATTCCATGAATCGGCCTGATTGTGTCCTGCCCGGCATAGGGTGCCCAGCAATGTCCCTCCCTCGGTGGGAGGTGCTCGTGGCGGAGCCTCCTGGACCATCGTTGCTGCGCCCTGTGCCGGCCCTCGGGCCCTTAGGTGGATCTTCACGGCGACCACAGGGCCTGGATTAGATGTTCCCGACCCGTTCCTTGTTCCCGAGGTGAGGGCTACGTGGGACTGGGCTGGCGCGGTGGCGGGGCGTGGGGCATGTGTGGGGCTCTCTGATCCAAATCAAACATATCCTGTGCCCCCCCCCACTTCTGGCTCGATGCTTCTACCATCAAATTGCACCATGAAAATTCACACCTGTCAGCGCTTGCGGTCTTTGCCCCGCTTACGCCACGGAACACGCCATCTTGGAACAATCGCCACTTCGGGCATACCAGGATCCCTGTGGGCATTGCGCCCTCCTGAGCCCTCCTCCACCACACCTTAACATGCGGCCCTCTCATCCAACCAGCCCCAGGCCGTTTCTCCATCTCCACAATGCCTGGAAAAAACACGGGCAAGGCCAGGAAGACGGGACCGATGGACTCCTTTACTAGCTCACAATCGTCTCCTGAACACCCGGACCCTGAATCTCCGGCCTCACCCCTAAATGCAGAAGATACGAAATTTGATCACCTGCTGACAACAGTTCAAAATGGATTCCTGGCCATTAACGTCAAACTTGACGACATTGTTTCCACGATAGGCTCCTTAAAAACTCGCCTAGACAAGGAAAGTGCCAGAATCACAGAGGCTGAAAACAGAATTGCCACGAATGAGGACTCTACTCGGCAAAACACCCAGGACATTGCACTCCTTCGAGGGGAAATTAATAAACTCTGTGATAAATGTGATGATTTGGAATCCCGATCCAGACGGAACAACATCCGCATAGTCGGCCTCGCAGAGACCTTCTGTAAAGGCCCAATGGAGTTCCGAATCGAAGACCTTTTGAAATCTCTCCTCTGGGAGGAGGCACTCTCACCCCAGTTTTTCATCGAGCGGGCACATCGTACCCTCGCTCCACCACCCAGACCAGGGGCTCCTCCACGCACAGTGATTGCCAAACTGCTGAACTACAGGGACAGGGACGCCATCCTCAGACTGGCAAGAGAGAAAGGACCCCTTAGGTTTGGTAACGACAACATCCATGTATATCCGGACTTCTCCGCAGGGGTCCAGACTCAAAGACGATCCTACGAAACTGTCAAGTGCCAGCTACATTTGAGACAGGTCCCCTACGCCCTTCTCTTTCCAGTGAAACTTTGTATACAACATGCTGGAAGAGCACACTTTTTCGAATCTCCTGCCTCAGCTTTGGCCTACATGGAAGCCTCGATACCCCTCCCGCCCGGGAGACAGGAACTTGACCAGAACGACTTGCAACATCCTGTATAACCTGTTTTCCTACTTATTGAGTCCAGCCGAAGTCAGGACTGGGCTATGCTGGCCACTGTGAATGCTGGAAACAGGATGCAGCAGGGAGAACTCCCCTGCCCTCCATCCTTTAGCAATGCCGGATGAGATGCGCTTGTCCTCGAAGCGGAGTTGCTGCAGTCGTCCCCGTCTTTGGGAACATCCACAAGTTAGTTAAAAGGGTTCATCATCAAGTTGGGCACGATGGTGTGGGAGGTGGTGGGTACAGGCAACAGGGGACTGTTTCACTGTTCGAACACTACGTTAATGCCTCTGGCAGCCCCTGTTGGGCACCAGGCACAATGTTCGGTTGGCTTAACCATTGGTAAAATTGCACTCACAGTTTCACTTGCTATCCTCCACTATCAGAAAATCCACTTCCCCACACTCTTATATGACACACGGAAATGGTGCAGAAAACTAATGCACTCGGGGGGCTTAAACTAAAACTGCTCACCTGGAATATCCGGGGGTTAAACAACAGGGCGAAAGCCAGCAAAGTAGGCGCCTACATTAACAGACACCACCCACATATCGCTATGCTCCAAGAGACTCATGCATTAAAATCCACTAACGAAAGTATCCTGCGACAGTGGGGAAACAATAGGTATTACACAGAATACTCCTCCCAAAACAGAGGCATCATCACGCTAATACATCCCTCACTAGGATTCTCCACCGAGAAAAGTATAATTGATCCACAGGGCAGATATGTTGTGGTCTGGGGCACCGTGGCTGGCAGAAAATTTATATTGGTCAATACATATGGACCAAACCTGGATGAGCCAGAATTCTACACACACCTCCTTGCAAAGATTGGCCCTACATCTGTTAAGTGACTTCAATTCAGCAATCCCACTAAGTCAGTGCCTCGTCTGGGACGCCCCAGGGAAGCCCTTATTTATATATTTTTATGACAAGTTATACTCTGGATGATAAACCCTTATATAGCGCCCCTCTCTTTGAATCCCCCTGACCTCACTGAGCCAAAAAAGTAGGTTTGTTTTGCAATTTAAAAGATTTATTGGAAAAATTAAACAATATATATATATCACACTTTTATAATAAATTAATATTTGATATCACACTTATGAATATGACAGTGATCAACAATGGGTAATATTACAATTGTACGCTTATTTAATTACTTAGGAGTCAGTATAGGAAGGAAAAGGTAACTGAAAATGCTTTTATGGTTTCAAGGAAAACAATGATGGAAAGAATGCAGTACAGAAATAACTGATAGGGTTTCACAAGAGATAATATGTTCACTTTTCCCCTGGTGGCAATTCACTCCCCCCCTATGCAATATAAGGAGATGGAAGTAGAGCACACAGTTTTCAGGAATACAATTACAATACAATAGAAATTTCAGTTCCCCCCTAGCAAGTTTAGAGAACAGGGATGATTTTAAAACACAAGCAAAATACTTTAAATGTGGTATGCAAAGAAGGGAAAAATATGCTAAAATGATTTTCATTCCCTGTAGAAGATTCAGGGTAGGTGATAGCTACTTAAGATTAGTTGAAGTCACACTGGCAATGCTCAATGAGGGATTAGCAGGTTGAAAACAAATGTTAGCAGTTCAAGCTATTTTGACAGGAGCTAATTGGACCAAATCGCAAATCGCGGCACCTCTTCCGAGTGTGTCGAGCGCGATTATGGAAAAACTATAATGAATTAGGCTTGTTGGAAAGCTTAGAATCTTAGCTTTAAAATGAAAGTTAAATCTTGTTCCTAGCACACGCGGTCCCAGAGATACAGACGATTTTGTGGAGATAGTTTTTCAAAATGAAAGTAAACTTCAGAATGACAAAATTACACTCTTACCGCTTTGAAATGACAGAATGAACACACGATTCCTATGATGCAGTTCTGGATAGGTTCAAATGTTTTGAATCAGATTATTTTAAACCAAGAGATTGGTTCTGGCACAGTTCTAGCTGAGTACTCACACTATAAATTTGAAATAGGCCGTCAGGGTCTGGTCAGGTTGGCTGGTTCTCTCGCCACGGACGGTCTTTAGTAACGGTTCTGCTCACTGCGATCTGGTCTGGGTCTCTGCTTCTGCTGGTCTGGATCAAGTGGATTCTGGATACAGCACTGCTTTCTGGGTACGGCACAGGGTTCTAGGTAGAATCAAACAGCTCAGCCCGGCTGTTTGAATAATTTGCAAAAGATTTTGAGGCCTGCTGAAAAGGATTCAGCTGGTGGTTCAGGCCTCAATGCTACAAGTTCTGGAGTCCAAGTTCTGGAGATGGTCCTTCTGGATATTGTGTTGGTATTCGCAAGAAAGTGGAAAGTGAATGTCCCTGTCTGGCTTTCAGTTGCTCTTTTTATGTCTTTTGAAAGTGGGTGGGTCGGCTCATTCTGCATGCCCAACCCTCTCATGATTTGATAGGTCAAGGATTCTCTGTGACCTGATTTGAGAAGGGATAGTGTGTCAGAGTGAGTCATCATTTTACAATCTATTGAAGAAACGCCCCTTTGTGTCCGTGCAACATATCTTCTTTTTCATAAAACCCACATTTGCAATATACCCCACTTGGTAATATTACCTAAATTGCATGACGGATTGCTCAAGGTATATTCTTGCCTAAACCTGATCTTCCTAAGAGCTAAGGTTCAAAAATGCCAACATTTTTTGTTTTTTGGTTGGTTTACCAATATTGGATTTTTACCAAAAATTACACAGATGTACACCACCTCTCTACACATATTCCAATAATTTTTCATTTTTCTAGCATAAACCCCGTGTCTGCAATCTCCATAATTCATGGGGTTTTGCCTCAGAAATCAGCATACCCATTCAATTGAAAGGGTCTATTGTGTTGTGTCCTGCAGGCTGCAGGGGAAACTCCTCCCTCTCAATCAACAGGGCCATGTGATATCCTGGGCTGTTGTGTGTGTCTCTGAGGTGTTAATGGTTCTCAGGAAAAGCAAGTCTTTTGAACTTTTAATTACATAAAACCCCCTTCTGTTGCACAGTTCTGCAAGACAGCTCTCCTGTCAGGATTTATAGAGCACCAGCGCAGGTCAGTGTCCAATGCCGTTACTGCACCTATTTTTGACAGCTGTCTTGAATTAATACATTTGAAACAGAAAGGATTTTACTTGATAGTATATGATCCTTGCTTGACATGGATCTGCAGTAGAGTAAAGTAGAACACTCAACCAGAGTTGGATTTTTGTTTGGTGGTTTCGGCCCCATGATCTTAGCAATTTTTGACATTAATAAAAACAGATTTTGAACATAACCATCTTTCTTTGCACTGGTGGGTGGCAGGTCGGGCGACCATTTTGGTGTGCACACAAATGCGCGGTTCTCCTGGATTCTGGCGCAAATGTGGGCTTTTCTGCCATCTTGGATTTTCTAAGCCCACAGCACCAAATGTTGCAGCATAATAACTTGAACCTGGGTCAAGACACCCAACAAGCCCCCCCGCCCAACTTGGCTTTGATTTCGAGTCGAGGGGGGGTCGGGTACAAAGGATGTTTTGATCCACACGCTGGGATGTCCGCATCATCTTCTAACGATTCCGCAGATGGCAAAGTTCAGCATCTTTTCCTCCATCAGGGTGGATCGATCGGTTCTCCTCGCCGGCCCTGATGATAGTATTGGGCGGTACCCCAGGCCCCTCAGATCTTTGCTCCAGGTCGTCTTCTGTGGTCAGTCTCCAGGTTTTCTTTCTCCTAGGATGACAAAGCAAAGCGGCAATACCTATTCGTAGACATTTCTCCCCCACTATTGATATAGTGGGGCGGCATATACTTTTTACAAATCAATAGACATTTACATTCTTATTTTTTTTTAAAAAAACAAGATATAATCAGAAGACATTTTCATTCAAGAATCATAATATTTTAGAGACTATATGTGGGATATTTCAGGGTTGGAACTGAATTACTCTGGAGCGGCCCCCTCTGGTATTGCAGAGGACTCCTCCAGTTGCTTTAGAGTGTGCCTTTGATGGCAACACTTTAACTGATTTATATGGACCCACTTGTCTTCCCCTTCTGCCAAACTACCTTTGGGGATGCAGATCTTGTAGGCAACTGGGAAGATCTTGTCTATAATTTCAAAAGGTCCCTTCCATGTAGGCAAACATGTTCGCTGTTTGGCCTGGTTGCTTTGGAAATTGTTTAAATAAATCCGGTCTCCTACATTGTACTCTTTCATGGTGGTTTTCAAATCATAATGGGTCTTCATGCTATCAGCTGATCTTTCTAGATTCCGCTGAGCATAGTCAAAAGCATGTTGAAGTTGTATCCTTAAATTCTCCACATACTCATGATTTGTGGAGGGATTTATCAATGTCTGCTTTGGGTCCTGTAGAGCAAATGCTGGGGAAGCACCATCTTGCGTCCAGTCATCAGCTCAAATGGTGACATTTTAGTTGCAGATGAAGGGGTAGATCTGATGGCCATTAGGACCAAAGGTAATCGGATATCCCAACTTGGCCCAGAATCTGCCACAAACTTTTTTAATATGCTCACAATGGTTCTGTTGTATCTCTCCACTGCACCAGAAGAGGCTGGCCGGTAAGCAATACGTAGTATCTCCCACATCTTAGTCATTACTTCGCTGGTAAAATGGCTACCTCTGTCTGACTCAATCCTTTGGGGTAGACCAAAACGCGAAAAGATGTGGTTGATCATCAGGGCAGCTGCTGTTTCTGCCTTGCAGTTTGGGGCCGGGAGAGATTCCACCCATTTGGTAAATAAGCATGTCACCGTCACCATGTACTTATTCCCCCTAGAGGAGCGAATCACGGGGCCTATAAAGTCGATTTGCAAATCTGACCATGGCAGTGTCATCCCCCTCTTTTGGAGAGGCGCACGGTGTGTGATGGATGTTGGCTGAAATTGTGCACACACAAGACACCCCTTCAAGTATTGGTCGAGGACCTGCCCCATGTGTGGCCACTAAGCAACCTCTCTTAAGATCTCAATTGTTGTATGAAACCCCCTACGACCGGCGGTGGCTGCATCATGGGCGTGACTTAACATTAGGCTTTGGAATGAAGTAGGGACCACCCACTGATCATGGCCAGCCTGGGATTTCCTTACCAACAAACCGTCTTGGATTCGGAACATTCTTGGACATTTCATCAACACTCTTAGGTCCTCTTTCCCAATGTAATCGGTATCCGTCAGGGGAAAGTTCTCAGGGTCCTCAAGGTGTTGGTAAAACTTACCAATTATTGGATCCCCCTTCTGAGCCGTGATCAAATCAGCATCTGGGGTCTCCTTACTCCATTGTGCAGTTGAAAGAACATTGTGAGCATTTGTCTGGGACCTAGTGATAGCAGTGACCTGGATCTCCCCCAACAGGTACTCAATTTCTATTAGATCCCCTTGGATGGCCCTGGTTTTGGCCAGCTGATCAGCTAAGTCCTTTCCAGTTTTGTCTAGTCCCTCTACTTTAGAATGACCCTTGATCTTTTTCCAGTAGATGGTCATCCCGTTCGAGGTGACCAGATCATCAATGTTTTGAATTAACTTCCCATGTTTCAAGGGTTTGTTATTAGCACATAACATGCCTCTGGTTTTCAAATTAACCAGGTGCTCCACAAACCCGTTCCGTACATAATCTGAATCTGTGATTATGACCAGTCCGTGGAGTTGATGTTGGACAGCAGTGAGGATGGCTTGATACACAGCCATCAATTCTGCCACATGACTACTTCAGGGACCAATTTTGTATCCAGCGGAGGGTTCTGGGGACTCATTCACCCATGCATTCCCTACGCCGGCCACAAGTTCTTTTTCAACTTTATTGTCAAAATGGTAAGAGCATCCATCCACATAGACAGTGGGCATTCACTCACACTTGTCTTCTTCAAAGACTTTGTGTGGGGAATTAAGGTATGCCTCCATGTTGTCCTTGATTTTTAGACTTTCGTCCTCGAGACAGTTTTCTCTGGCACAATCATGCAAGTCAGCCAGACCTTGCGCGAGGGGACTCTTCTTGTTTTGGCCATATCTGACCTCCACAGGAAAACCTTGCATTGACGGAATCCAGGAAGTAGTTCGGGAATTACTCACATCTCCGGCCCGGATTCTGTCACTTTGGAGATATTGCAGAGGCTGGTGTGGAGTCTCCACTATGATGTGTTCCCCCTGGATGAACGGGCGGTAATTCTTCAATGCCCACACCGTTGCCAGGAGTGCCTTCTCACAATCATTGAATTTTTCCTCCACAGAGGATAAAGTTTTGCTCGCATAGGAGATTACTTTATTGACCTTGTCATGCTTTTGGTATAATACTGCCGTCAAGCACGTATTAGAGAACCCCGTCTCCAGGAAAAACTCCTTGTTTCTAACAGGTAAGCTAGGCAGGGCGCTTGTGAGAGGCTTCTTTTGAGTTGTCTTACTGCCTCGGATTGTTCTGGACCCCATTCCCACTTGACCCCCCCCTTCAAAAGATGAATCAGGGGTCTAGTGATCTCTGCGTAGCCCTCAATGAACTTTCTGCTGTAATTAGTCAGTCCAATGAGGCTCCTTAGTTCCCGCAGTGTTGTGGGATCCTTCAATTTTTGGAGTGCTTCCACTTTCTTTTCCTGGGGACAGAGACTCTGAGGAGTAATCTCATGCCCCAAGAAATTAACATGGGTTCTACACCACTGTGCTTTCTGAAAGGAAAGTTTTGCTCCGGTGGCCCTCAACTGTGTCAGAACATAATGGATCTCTGCTATGTGTTCCTCCACAGATGAACTTTTGATGAGGACATCATCTACATAAGCCAGGTTACCCCTCGCACCCAGGTCAGGCATGGCCTTGTGTAGGAAAATGTTGAACTCATTGCCGGAGTTGAGGGATCCGAAGGGAGTCCGGGTCCATGTGTACTGCTGGCCCCCAAAGGTAAAAGCCAGTTTCTATTGGTCCTCCATCCTGACAGGCAAGCGATATTGCTTCACAAACACTGGAGTCATGCCATGGTCCGTGGGAATTGTTGTTGTGTGGATGTCGGTGCGACCACAGTCATATGAGTCCACCGCAAAGAGATCTTGAAAATCCAAGAAAACTTGTTTCAACTTTTGCTTCTGCTCCAGTGTCACACAGGTGTTAACTAGGATGACTCTCTCTTCCACCATCTGCCTAGGGCCTGGAAAGACGTCTGGTTTTGCTATCTCAGTGGCCTCCTCCAGCTGGGTGGAGAAGTCCCTGGTCAGAGTCCTGATTTGGACTGGAGGCTTCAGGTGGGAAAGGCAGCCCTCATGGACCTGGAAAATCACCTCAACCCTTCTGAAGTCACAAGTCACATCTTCCTTACCATAAGGGCAGAAAGTGTACACCAGGAAGTTCCCCCCATGCCGGGTAAAGATCCTGTCGGGTGTTGTATTGTCATCACTGTCATTGTCAAAACAGTCCTTGGGGATTGGTCCTAACAGTTCATTTCCTAGATCAATGAAAAAATGTCTGTCATCAACCGCTATTCCAATAATGGTGCCTGCGGCTAGAGTAATACTCTTTAAGTCGCTGTTATCCACCTCTATTGGAATGGTGACATGTTCTATATTGACTAATGGTGTTGGGTTTACCTCCAACCCTTGCTGTTGGAGAGAAGCATTTAGATGAATATAAGCATCAGGGTTTTTCAATTTTTGTCCTCTTTTAACTTTCACTTCCAGGGAGAATTGTCAGGTCCTTTCTGGGATGGTAACTTCCTCTTTAACCTGAATTTCAACTGCATAAGGTAGCAATTGAGCTGACCTAAATGCTTTTTCTGGATCATCAAAGCACATGGGATTATCCGCTAATCGGGAGCAAGCTTTGAAGTTTATTAGGTCCAACCTAATGGCAACGCGATTGAGAATATCACTGCCTAAGTAAAAGGCGGCAGAGAGGTCTCGCACGACCCAACAATTATGAACTATGCTCTTGTTGCCAATGGAGATTTTGAGCATACACCTGCTTGGCAGGAGATGTTTGGAACTGGGTATTTCCAGATCCATTTGCCCTTTGTCTATCAGTTTGAATGTGGGAATGGTTGGATCTTTCGGGAGTTGGCGGAACATGGCTTCGCTGATGAAGCTCTTACCGTTGTTCACACACACTCGGGCGAGAACAGAGTCCTTCCCTTCATTTAACTGAACGGGGATGAACAACTGCTCTCCAATTTGCTGAATATCAGCCAGGCTCTGAGCTGATTTCACATCTTTCTGGACTATCGGAGTGGGAATGTCTGATTGTGGATTAGTAAAGAATTTCAGAGTATTTTCATCTAGTGTGGAATACCACCTTAAACTGGAAGGAAGGTTAATTTTCAGAAATAGAGAGGACCCTCCATCACCAGTCTGTTGTCCTACTGCTATTGCTGTCTACTTGGTCAGATTTTTGTTCAACCATGTGGCAGGTGCCGTTTAAACTAACATGGTTGACACTCTGTTTTAATTTTATTGGTGGGCTAGTCTGGGTCCAGAGGACCTTGTTTACGCAATCTATTAGGGGTGACAACCTTCTCAGGAGGTCATTCCCTAGTAAACAAGGGGTGCCCTCTGGAGTCACTACTATGACCGGGTGTTTCACCTTGTGTCGCCCAATTTTGATGTCCAAATCTTCAGTCACCTCGATGGGAATTTCCTTCCTGTCAAAGTTCTGAAGTTGTCCAGGAAGAGAGGTGAGAGGAATTTGGTAATTCTCCCCTTTCCTGCATTTAGTTCATCAAAGGCCCTTTGGACAGAAGGGTAGCTTGGGATCCAGTGTCCACCAGTGCCAAAATTGTACCCTGCCCCTGTACTTGAACTAGGGCATAGTATCTTCCCTCCTTCTCTGTAAGGGGGCACAGATAATGCACATTTTTGGACAACCGGGGGGCTAATTTTCTGGTTTTGGACATTGAGAGAGAAGAGATCTGGGCAGAGTTCGGCAGGGAGTTTTGGGAATCTGAAAGAAAAAGTTGGCAATCAGATAAGGATGCAGTTCTGTGTTCCCCTGGTTCTGGTTCTGGGCCGCCCCCCCCCTTTCTGGAGGCTGTCACCCGGATGGGTTTGAACCAGGGGTTTTCGGTATTGTTGGTTCTGGGATAGAATGATGGGCGGCAACAGCTCAATCCCCACATCTACCCAGTCTATGGATGTGGTTTTGGGTTCCCCTGGTTCCAGTTCTGGGCTACCCCCCCCTTTTTGGAGGCAGTCATCAGGATGGGTTTGAACCAGGGGTTTTCGGTATTGTTGGTCCTGGGATAGGATGATGGGCGGCAACAGCTCAATCCCCACATCTACCCAGTCTGGATTGGAATCCCTTGGGACCCATTTTTCCTTGGGAGGAGTTCCCCCATCTCTGAAGGAAAATATCCTTTTTCCAGGATCCTCTTGGGATCCCTCTCCCTCAAATTGGAAGATCTGTACCTCCTCCTCAAAGTGGGTCTGTGTGGGTACTTTTTTTCTCCTACCCCCCCCCTCTGCTCCTTGGGAGGCAGACTTTCAGGGGCAGGAGATTTTGTTTCCAGTTCCTGGGCTTCCATGGGCTGTTTACAAGTGGGGAAGGAAGTTTCCTCCACAGCCTTACACCCCCCCTTCCCCTTGTGCCTCCTCCCTGGGAACCGGTGGGTTGTTGGGGTGCTGCCCCCGTCATTGTTCTGGAGCACTAGCTCCAGAGTTTGGGGCATTCTGTGCCGGCATGCCCATCTGAGGGTTCTGTTGAGCCCTCAGTATGCGGCCCAAATCCTGTGCCATATTTTGGACCTGGCGCTCAAGTTGGGAAACCCGCTCAGGCTGATACGGGGTTCTGTTTTCTCCCCTGGGCTGATCCCAGGAAGGGTAGCTATCCCTTCTCTGGTAGTAACTCGGGTTGGGAAGATTTGGGTACCCCTCCACCCTTGGCCTCTCCTCTCCCGGATTAGGTGGTCTGGGCTCAGGGAAGTGGGGAAAGAAGGATGGATGATTTTGGGGCTGGAAGTTGGGTGGATACCTAGGGAACAAGTTCTGCCCAGGATTTGGTGAACTTCTGCCCTCCGGGGGGAAGTGCGGAGGGAAGTTCCCTGGGTTGGGCGCTTGGATGGATCCCCCCCCCTTGGGCCGGAGGAGTCCACACATAACCCAGGATTGGACCTTTTCCCTTATAGCGGGGACTTACATAGTCAGGGGAGCGAGGGACCCCATTTGTGGGACTACCACCTTGACTCCCTGTATGTGACTGGCCCGAGGTCCTTCTGGGCTTAGAATTATTTGGTGCCGGCAGGTTTTTAGGTCCCCCCATCTCCAAATCTAAAACAGGGACAACCTTTACCTCTGCCACCTTGGCAGCAGCAGGGGTGCTGTTGGTTTTGGTGTTTTTGGGCTGATTCTTATTTTCCACCGGTTTATGCACCTCATAGTTGCGGGTGGCTTGCTCAATGACCCAGTCTAAAGATCTTTTCTCGTGAAAATCTCTCACGAGCTGGGTCATTATGTATTTGGGTAAGGCATGGAAAAACGTAATAACAAATTCTTTACTGTGCGTGTGTACCCTTTTTGTAGTCTGCACAAAAGCATGCTTTAACTCCTGCACAAATGTTTGTGGGGCCTGATCCTCCCCACATTGCAAATTGTAGGCTGCCTTGTGAGCATCTTGGGGATTTCTGTGAACAGAAAAATGTTTCACGATGGCCGCCTTGTAGTTGGATCATCTTGAATGATTTTGGTCCTCCAGCCCCGCAAAGGAACTGGAGTAATCTGGGGAGAATGTCCATTTTACATACTGAATGCAGCTACTGCTGTCTTTCAAATGGAAAGTCTCCATCATTTGCTCGTAAAGCTCCAAGTGTTTCCAAACAGAATACTTGGTGTTCTTGTGATAAGGGGTGATGACACTCCTTATTGCCTTAATCTGTTTTAAGGGGTCCTTAAGCAAGGCCCTTTTTACCCTTTTGGTTCGGGTAACCTTGGTCCATTTATCCTCTGATTCAGAAGCACTGCTCCCAGAGGTGCCTGTCTGATCTTCCAGGTTTTCCCAGATTCTGAAAGCCTGGGTATGACTGGAATAAGGTGGGGACCTGGTCTCCTGTGTCCTGTGACGTTCAGAGGAGTCTTCAGATTCCTCCTTGCTGCTAGGATTTGATGGCTACCGCCCCCCCACTGACCTAACTGGGCAGAGGTTTTCAGGATGCCCTTAGTGGGCCTACTCTCCTGGGGTTCCCCACTAAATTGCACTGTACTTAGGTGCCCATACCCGGATGCCCGCCCATCTATTCCTGGGTGGTACTGGCCTATGAGCCCCATACTTTTGGCTGGATAGTAATCTGCCATCCCTGTGGCCCTGTGCTCATGTGCGCCAGGGGACATGGGGGTGGCAGAGTCCAAGGACTGGGAGAGATGAAGGCCTCTGGTACTAGGGCTCCTGAGGTTATGCTCAGGTGTTTCCCTTTCCCAGCAAACTTCATCTCTGTCAGCCCCTGCTCCCTGTTGCAATGCAAGAGCCTGCGCTTTCAGTTCCTCAGTTAAGGCCTTACTAGACTCATCAGTCTCTCCTGCATGGCTACCTGTTGCTGGAGCCTATCATTGTGCTGACAGAGAGCCTCATTTTCTCTCTGCGCCTCATGGTTGGTCATGGAATACTGGGCCAGTCTTTGCCGCAGGAGGGTTACCTGCTGAGTCCCATCCCTACTGGCCTGTTCCTTTCTTGCCAGAGCATCTTCCACCCTCCTGGTGTGCTTTAACAAGTTCTGATGCTCTTTTTGGAGGTCACCCAGTCCCTGGAGGGCCAAGTGATTTTCTTCAATTTTTCTTTTCATTGGCAAACTTCCTGGCCTAAGGTGTCCCTTTCCTGACTAAGAGCCTGCATCTGTGCCGCCAGGTCGTCCCTCTGCCTTTGAAAGGCACCAGCTTTCTGGCGTTCTTGATTAAACTCTGCCTGGGTATCCAGGTCTTTCAAAATCAGTTTATTGCTCTTTGCCTTTTCCCTATGTAGATGACTTTGCAGGGTGTCTACCTGCTCTGTGCATGCCCTATTAAAGTCTAGTTGTTGCTCCAGCTTTTTCTGGCTCTGCAGTAGGGAGTCCAAACCTTCTTGGTACTCCTTCTGCAAGGCCAGAAATCTGTTATCCTGGTCAGACTTTTCCTGTTGCAGGATACGCATATCCTCTTTTATGTTAATGACATACTGCCTGCTATCATTTTCTGACTCCTGGCTCCTCTGCAGCCTCTGCTCGGAACATTTGTCCTGTATGGCTCCCATATATAAATATAAATATGCCGCTACCCTGGCAATTTTGTTGTGCTCATCCTTGGCCTTAGGGGCCATATATAGTTCACTCAGGGCCACATGTAAGGGACCCTGATCTCTCCATATATCTGACCCTGTTTCAGTGATCTGGGGTGCGATTGCCTGCAACCAGACTGCCTGGTCCTGATGAGCCCACTCACCTCTCACAAATAGCTTATGTAAGAGGTGTTCTCTGGCTATCTTGATATCTACCAATTTCTTCATTCTTGAAATTGATTTCCTTCCTGACTTACAGAGGTTTGTATTTTATTTTGCAAAACAGACCGTTTCCTTAGAGTGTTCCTTTGAGGGGTGTTTTTACAGTGAAACACGGCATGGTGATCCAACAGGATTATGTATCCTGTCAGTTAGCACACCGTATTAATCTGCACAAGTGATAGATCTAATCCAGAATCCCCGGCTCGAATCCCCAATCTGTTAAGTGACTTCAATTCAGCAATCCCACTAAGTCAGTGCCTCGTCTGGGACGCCCAAGGGAAGCCCTTATTTATATATTTTTATGACAAGTTATGCTCTGGATGATAACCCTTATATAACGTGTTACACCTTTCCAACGCTGGTCCGTGGTCTATAGGAGAAAAATGCTTCATTCTACAAGACAGAGGGCTGCAGAACCCGGCAGAATGAGCCTTAGCGCTCTAGTTGATTCACGCTGTCAATGTACGCCGGCAGAGAGTCACGTGACCCTAGTAAAGGATCGTCTATACTCGCCTCTAAGCGTCGCTACTGTTGCCAGAGACACTCCGTAAATTCGAATCTAGGGTGAAACCATGCCTAACCAACTTTCTGTCTATCGCTGCTCACTTTCTCTCTCTTGTTTTCCTCATCCCAGAGACTTTGTTCCAGGTTTCCTCACTATCAATCCTCCCACACGTCAGACTCTCCCGCGCTTCTCTGTCTGTTACGCTCGTTCAAGTGTACGGTGTTCGGAAGGATCCAGAGCCCCTTTCATATAGTGAGTGTCTCTTTCTTGGGTTTCGGGTTTCTCCTCACATTCCCATACTTACTCATTCAGTCTTTTCAGGATTTCCCCCTGGCGCTACGAGAACCAGGCTCACGAGCAGATCCTTACGCCACGCTCACCCTCTCTGTCACTAACGACCGTTCAAGCCAGACTCCGGTAAAGATTCTCCTTTCCTCTCCTTTCATAGTTTTCTCACTATTCATCATCCATCACTTACCTGTCCAATTTTCTCCCGTAGGGCTTGTGCCTCAACCCATTGAAGATGCACATGTGAAGGGATTCCATCCATCCAAGAAGCCTCCATCTGCTTCATCAGGGTTTTTTCCCCCAGAGGGTTTCCCTGGGGTTCGTGCCTCCCCTCTGTGGGTATTCGAGCTGCGGTGGGGGTGCAGGCTCCTCTGGGAGATTATTGCTTTCTGCAGTTGCTGTTCCCGTGTTGGCCGTCTGACCAGGTTAGTGTGATTGTGAGTTACTTAATATTAACAGATAGCGATGCCAATAAAGATCCTGGTTACGATCGCGAACATGGAACAGCAAATGCAGCAGCTCATGGCAGCAATGCAAGCTATGACTTTAGAAATGCAGACTCTCAAACATGATAATGCTCAGTTAAAACTACAAGTTGCCCGTGCGTTTTCTGAAACTCCCCCAGTCTCTATGCCTACTGGCAAATTCGACGGAGACCCACACAAACTGAAAGAATTTTTGGACAGCTGTACAGTCCAATTTACATTTAAGTCCCGCTTTTTCCCAACTGATAAGGACAAAGTAGGGTTTCTGATTTCTCATTTTACAGGTCCGACCCTTGCTTTGGCTACCCCTTTGGTTACTTCAGGAAATCCCATCTTAGACTCATACCAGGCTTTCTCTAACAGTCTCAGATCAATGTTTAGCCGTCAAGAGATCTCGGTATCCACACAGGAAAGACTCCTGGACCTTAAACAGGGAAATAAGGATCTCATTACATACATTACTCAGTTCAAACAATTGTCCTCTGAAGTAGGCTGGCCTGATGACGGTTTACTGACTCTCTTTCGACGGGGGCTTAGTGAGGAATTAAAAGATGAGGTGTCGAAGGTTCCACGACCAGCTAACTTGGCCGAAAATGATAACCTTAACTATGCAAATCGATTATCGTTTGCAAGAGCGCTCTCAAGAAAAGAGAAAGGGTAAAGGACATCGCTTGCATTTAGATCCGGTATCGATCCCTAGTAAACCTTGCTCTGGTGAAGAACCTATGCAGATAGGTTCTGTCAGAGGACCGTTATCTGCTACAGAAAGAGAGAGAGAAGGTCCTTAGGGCTGTGTATGTACTGTGGGTCTTCCTCCCACGTGTTACGAGATTGTCCCATAGTTCCTCCCCGTAAGTCCAGATCTCCTCAGTCGGGAAACGAGAAATCCCTGCCGTGAGGGGAACCACGGCAGGAGATCAGCATCAAGGTTCCCCTATCAGAATCGAATCTTCTCTTGAACCATCTTCTAACCAACACCCCACGATTGTACTTTCCTTGACTCTTGTCTTGCATGATCAAACTATGCAAGGGGTTCCTGCTTTGCTAGATAGTGGAGCAGCAGGTAACTTCATTAATGATCAATGGGCAGCAAAAAATGGGTTGGCTAGAATCACTAAGACAGTTTCCACCCCCATTCAAGGAGTGGATGGTTCTCCTTTGAGTTCAGGACCTATTCGGGAACAAACCCAACCTGTTACTTGTGTGATTGCCTCTCATCAAGAAACATTAGTCTTTGATTTGATCAGAGCCGCTCATTTTCCGGTCATCTTGGGCCTTCCATGGTTGCGCCTCCATAATCCTTATATAAATTGGAAGGCTGGAACCCTTTTTTTTTTGGGCTCTGAATATTGTGTCTCCCATTGCATGTTCCAACACACTGTAGGTCTTCATCTTCCCGCAGTGATTTCAGATACTCCTGCTGTACCCTACATAGGTCAGTTAGGGAAGGTTCCAGAATGTCACCAATCATTTGATAGAGTCTTCTCTACACCCCAGTATCCAACTCTTCCTCCCCATCATAGAGACGACTGTCACATAGACCTTCTGCCTGACCAACCTATTCCGTTTGGACGCATGTACATTCTTTCTCAACGAGAGAAGAGTGCGCTCAAGGAATATCTTCAAGCCAACCTCCAGAATGGTCTCATCACTGAGTCCAAATCCCCAGCTGGAGCCTCTTTATTCTTTATCCCGAAGAAGGACACAGAGGAACTAAGACCATGCATTGACTACAGAGGACTCAATAAAATCATCATACCAGACAAATATCCTATGCCTTTAATAAAGGACATTCTAGAAGCTGTTCGGGGAACTATGTTCTATACTAAATTGGATCTTAGAGGGGCAAATCACCTCATCAGAATTGCTCCCAACGACGAATGGAAAACTGCCTTTCGCACCCCATTTGGTCATTTCCAATACTGCGTAATGCCATTCGGTCTGGTTAATGCGCCTGCTGTGTTCCAGCGATTTATGGACCATCTATTTTCTGATCTCCTTCTTCATTTTGTCATCGTGTACTTAGATGATATTCTGATTTTCTCCACAACTTTAAAGGAACACATTGAGCATGTCAACCTTGTGTTAAGGCGTCTGCAAGACAATCAGTTATACTGTAAAGCAGAAAAATGCGAATTCCATTAAACACAAATCACGTATCTAGGATTCGTCCTTTCCAAGAAGGGAATTTCCATGGACCCCCAAAAGGTTTCTGCAGTCTTAGAATGGCCATCCCCAACTACAATCAAAGAGGTACAAAGATTCCTTGGATTTGCAAATTTTTATCGTAAATTTATCCCCTGTTACTCAGAAATTATACTCCCCATTACCCGTTTACTTAAAAAAAGGAACAGTCTTTTCTTGGGATCCACCAGCGCAACAAGCTTTCGAAAACTTAAAAGAGTTGTTTACCCCAGCCTCTATCCTGCTCAATCCAGACCAATCCAAACCCTTTATCCTAGAAACGGATGCCTCTCAACATGCATTGGGAGCCGTCCTCCTCCAAAGAACGGAACAAGGAGTAGAACGACCTGTGGTCTACCTATCGAAAACTTTCTCTTCCGCTGAAGAACACTATTCAGTTTTAGAGAAAGAACTGTTGGCTATAAAAAGGGCCTTTGAGGAATGGCGGCATCTGTTGCTTGGGTCCCCCTTCGCAATAGAAGTTTGCACGGATCATCAAAATCTTAAGGCCTTGCAACATGCACAAACTACTAATAGCAGACAAGCAATATGGGCCCATTTCTTCCTACCTTACCGGATTGAATTTACCTTCCTGCCAGGGAATCAAAATTTGAGGGCGAATGCTTTGTCTCGGAAGAGACCTCACCCTTCCCGGTTTTGTTCTGAAAAGATGTTTCCCACAGCTACTTTTATCGCAGTCATTTCTGATTTCCTACAACTTCTCAAACAAGAAACAACCAGAAGTCAACGCCTATGCGAGGATCTCTCTCTTACTCATCACCTTAGTAAGAATCAAGAATTATACTTTCACGCGGATCAAGTTCTGGTTCCATCAACATTCCTTCAAACAGAAGTGCTTCGAATGTGCCATGACTCTAAGGCTGCTGGACATCGGGGTGTCCAGTCCACTTTAGAACTCGTGAAAAGACATTTTTGGTGGCCTACAGTTCAATCAGATGTTCAAGACTATGTTAAAGCATGCACTACTTGTATCCAGTCCAAAACCCCACGATCCCCTCCTTACGGGCTGCTCGCCCGAATGCCTATCCCAGAGAGACCTTGGCAAATGATTTCTACTGACTTCATAGTCGATCTTCCGCCTTCCTCTCAGTACACAGCCATTATGGTCATCATTGACTACTTGACAAAACTCGCGCACTTCACTCCTTTAGTTAAGATTCCCGGAGCGGTTCAGATGGCTTCAATATTTCTATCAGAAGTGTTTTCTCGTCACGGTTTACCCGAGGTCATAGTATCAGACAGAGGACCTCAATATACCTCACGGTTTTGGAAGAGGGTATGTCACGTTCTCGGCATTAAGAGAGCTATTACTTCAGGATACCATCCCCAGACCAACGGGCAGACGCCTCAATCAGACCTTGGAAGGCTACTTACGCTGTTTTGTGTCTGCAGCTCAAGATGATTGGAAGGAACTGTTACCGTTCGCTGAGTTTGCCTACAATAACGCTAAGCTTTCTTCCCTCAAGACTAGTCCCTTCTACTGCTCATATGGCTACCACCCATCCTTTGTGCCTTCTGTCTCTTCAACCTCATCTAGTTTCCCCGGTGTCGATGGTCTTTTAGCCGATATTCAGAAAGGACATAGTCTCGCCCGTCTAGCTCTCCAAAATGCCCAAGACTGGGCCAAAAGGTATGCAGACAAACATCGCCGTGATATGCCAGAATTACACGTAGGGAACTATGTCTGGTTGTCCTCTCGATTCCTCCCAAGACATTTGGTTCCTTCCAAATTATCTCCTCGGTTTTTCGGGCCCTTCAAATTACTAACCTTGGTAGGATCTACTGCGGTTCGATTGGCCCTACCACCCTCTTGGTCTAAGATTCATCCAGTTTTTCATTTTTCTCAAGTAAAACTAGCCATTAGGGACCGGTTTTTACGGTCCTCCAAACCATTACCTCCCCCAGTGGTTACTAATACTGGGACTGAATACGAAGTGGCCAACATTTGCGACTCACGTTATTATAGAGGTCGCCTCCAATTCCTCATTGACTGGAAGGGTTATTCTCCAGCAGAAAGGACTTGGGAACCGGCCTCTGGGGTTCATGCTCCCCTCCTGGTGTGGCGGTTTTTTCGGTTGCATCCATGGAAGCCGGGTTCTCCACCCAGGAGGAGGGGGCATACTGTTACACCTTTCCAACGCTGGTCCGTGGTCTATAGGAGAAAAATGATTCATTCTACAAGACGGAGGGCTGCAGAACCCGGCAGAATGAGCCTTAGCGCTCTAGCTGATTCACGCTGTCAATGCACGCCGGCAGAGAGTCACGTGACCCTATTAAAGGATCGTCTATACTCGCCTCTAAGCGTCGCTACTGTTGCCAGAGACGCTCCGTAAGTTCGGATCTAGGGTGAAACCATTCCTAACCAACTTTCTGTCTATCGCTGCTCACTCTCTCTCTCTTGTTTTCCTCATCCCAGAGACTTTGTTCCAGGTTTCCTCACTATCAATCCTCCCACATGTCAGACTCTCCCGCGCTTCTCTATCCATTATGCTCGTTCAAGTGTACGGTGTTCGGAAGGACCCAGAGCCCCTCTCATACAGTGAGTGTCTCTTTCTTGGGTTTCGGGTTTCTCCTCACATTCCCATACTTACTCATTCAGTCTTTTCAGGATTTCCCCCCGGCGCTACGAGAACCAGGCTCACGAGCAGATCCTTACGCCACGCTCACCCTCTCTGTCACTAACGACCGTTCAAGCCAGACTCCTGTAAGGATTCTCCTTTCCTCTTCTTTCATAGTTTTCTCACTATCCATCATCCATCACTTACCTGTCCAATTTTCTCCCGTAGGACTTGTGCCTCGACCCATTGAAGATGCACATGTGAAGGGATTCCATCCATCCGAGAAGCCTCCATCTGCTTCATCAGGGTTTTTTCCCCCAGAGGGTTTCCCTGGGGTTCGTGCCTCCCCTCCGTGGGTATTCGAGCTGCGGTGGGGGTGCAGGCTCCTCCGGGAGATTCTGAAGACTTCGCAAACTCAGTGGGGAGCAGTCAACTAGCCACCCTACAGTTCCATCGTATGAAAGCCGCGTTCAAAGAAAGATGACCATCATTCCCAGATGAACCCCCCCAAGCATGTATGCTACCAGTCATTGGGCCTCATTACACGGTAGGCGGTAAGGGTTTACCGGTACCGGTATTTTACCTGTACCGGTAAATCTTTACCGCCTTACTACGAGGTCCCTTTGCGGGTTGGGGTATTTAACGCCTGCTTTTTGCAGGCGTTAAAAACCAACCCGCAAAGGGACCCAGGGAGCTAATTACAGTACCGCAATTTGCCGGCATGAACCATAGTGCTAATAGCGCTATGGTTGTCTGCCTACCGTGTAATGAGGCCCATTGTATTCTCAGGCAGGCACTGGGATGTCCAAATTCTACAATATTGTGCAGGCTCACACGAAATCATCGAACACCATCAAAGCATTGTGGGAAAAAGACATGGATATTATAATCGAGGAGGGGAAGTGGGCCAGGTATTGCCTCCTATCTAAGAAAATCTCACTCAATGCAGGCCTGAGATTGATACAATTCAAGGTACTGAACAAACTACATTACACTCCAGCCAAAATAGCAAAGTTCTACAAGACCACTCCCGACAAGTGCCTGAAATGCCACGCCCCTGGTGCGGATTTGTTTCAAATGTACTGGGCCTGCCCCCATATAGCAAGTTTCTGGCTCGCAGTGGCCAACATCCTTGAAGAAATAACACAAATCCCTGCACACCTCAATCCACCTAAATACCTGTTTGGAGATATTGGCAAGGCCCCGGAAAAAACAAGGAGACTATTCAACGTCGCCTGCGCAGTAGCGAAGAAATGCATCCTCCAGAAATGGAAGAGCGGCCAGGCTCTAACAACAGAACAGTTCCTTGCGACCCTCACTTACGTGAATGAATGTGAGGAAAACTATGTTAATATGATATCTGCTCCATGTAAACCAAAAGACATTTGGGCCCCGTTCAGGGCATACTTAGTTGAAACCTCCACAGACACTGAAAACTTGGACAATGATAGCGTGGATGATGGGCCATGTCACACAGCTAGCTATATGTAACCTCTTTCTTTGGGTATATATACGTGGACATGCACCTGATGTAAAAATTTACAAGGGGAGTTTGGTTGTCATTTTTGTAATGCGAATCTGTATTATGTAGATGTGAGATAAGCAAAGTGTACTGTGACATGCAAACCAAAAATAAAGTTCTTAAAAAAAAAGAAAAGAATCGCAAAAACGAAGCAACTCGTAAGAGTGAGGAAGCGAAATTGGTGCAAAAAGAAATTGTCAAAATATGCTCTTGAGGGAGCCATGATAACTAGTACAGCTGTACCAAGCATGCAGCAGGTGGCTAGTCTGCAGCAAAATAACCAGGGCAATACAGGATTTTATCCAAGGGGAAGATGATTTAGGGGAAGAGGATGGCAGAGCAATCAGGGAGGTTTCCAAAACAATCAAGGAGGCTTTCAACATATGCAAAATGGTAACCAAGATATGTCAAATGGGCAAGTGATCTGACCAACGCCAGTTTGTTGGCTGTGTGGAATGACAGGGCATTTGGCGCATACATGCAGAAATCAAGGCATGATGCAAAACGGCCAAGGAACAGGAGCAGGCATGACAAATCAACCTGCAGTTTTGAAGCAGGTTGGTGCACAGAATCACACAGTGCAACAACAAGCACAAGGAGTGCAGCAAGGGGTGCAACCGCAAAACATGGGGAATTTCCCACAAGGATAATCCCAACAGCTACCACTACAACTATCACAGACCATGAACCCTGGAACGGGAGCTAACAATGGGAATGGGGGAAATCCACCAGCACACAGTGAGCCGAATTTATATATAAGCTAGGACAGCTCACTGGGCTCATCTTTATTGACGGGTCTTCAAGGATCAATCAAAATGACGGACAAAGATATACAGGCGTCACTGTAATGAAACACACAGCAAATGGGGAATTCAGAGTACTTATTGGTGCACAAATTTCACCCTATTACTCAGCACAGGCTGCAGAATTATAGGCGTTGATACTTGCCATTGAGAATCACACAGACCAGGAAGTAACGGTGTACAGTGTACATCGCCTATGTGATGTCAAGTCAACAGTACACACAGGTGCTGGAAAATGAGGGGCTACCACTGAGCAGACGGAGCAGACGGCAGACGGCATGCAAGTGCAGCACGCAGCCCTATTGGACAGGCCAATTAAAGCACTACAGCTCCCAGTGGGCATAGCGTTTGTGTTATTCGCCGCCCACACGAAAAGGACAGATTTTATCTCACAAGGAAACCAAGCAGCAGACACGGAAGCCAAGCATATGGCATACAAAAGTGAGACAATTATGGAAGTGCAAGTCGCCTGTATCAATGAAAGAATGATGGTTGTGCGAACAACACCTGAAGCCTATAATAGCCTTGGTCAAACGTAGCTAATGGAACTGCAAGGGGAGGCACCACAGGAAGAGAAAAACCTGTGGAAACATCGAGGGTGTTCTTTAAACCCCTTTGACAGCTTGTGGCAACAAGACAGCACTGGTAAACCAGTAATGCCTGTAGCCCTATTAAAAATAGCACTGGAGCAGTTACACTACCCGGCGCATATGACAAACGAGAATCTAGCAGCAACGCTCGCGAAAGACTGGTTCATACTGAATTTAGCTGAGCATGTTGCATTCTTTATGGCAAACTGCATAATCTGCCAGCAATTCACCGCTGGGCACACACTAAAAGTAATGAGAGGAATCATCCCCAGGCCAAATGGGCCTTTTCAGCACTTGCATGTCAATTACGTCAACATGATTCAAGTATGTAACAGGTACAGATACTTAATTGTTGTGGTGTGTCCATTCTCTAGATGGATAGAGGCAGGTCCATGTACACACCCAAAGTCTACCTGTGCGGCCACATTTTTTGTGAGGGAAGGGTTCCCAAGGTGGGGGGTATGCGAAGTCACGAGATTAGATAATGGCCCTCACTTTGTTAATTCAATATTTGAAAAGATTAGCTTGCTGCTTGGTATAAAGCACAAGGTCTTGTTGGCTTATCATCCGCAAGGTAATGGGATCTGTGAGAAGCTCAACGGCTTGTTGAAGGAGAGAATAGCCAAGTTGAAGCTTACTCTAAGGAAGGGATAGTTGCACTGCCTTCCATTGGCACTGTATGCACTTTGGAACCAACCAGGCTCCGACCATCATCTTATGCCACATGAGATAGCCACAGGAAGAAGAATGAGAACTCCCCTGACAACCTGAGATAGAGCTAGATGTGATGCCCAGTCAACAGGAGAGGTTTTAGGGTCTGAAATGCAAAATTACCCGAACTGCATGACATCTTGCCTTACTGTAATTTCAGACCAGCTGCAGCGACGATGAAAAGGGTGCAGCACAGCACAGAACAGAACAGAGAATGAGACACTGCATCAGACTCAGTTCAAGGTCTACATGTTCCTCTCATCTTCCCTGGAGATGCCGTCCTTTTGAAAAATCATACAAGGAAAAGGTGGGATGAGCAAAGATTCAACAGTCCTTTTATCGTAGAGGACTGCACTCTGTCCACAGTGAAGCTAAAGGGCAGGAGAGCATGGATTTTTCTCAGTGATATCAAACCCTACATCGGAGAAGGCCCTCTGCCTGCACCCCAATGAGAGGAATCGACGAGCAACGGGGAAGAACCACAGAACGTGCAGACGAGATCCATGACGAGGAAGAAGAACACATGACTAGCCAAAGTAAGGACAAAGAACTTTTTGCAAATTGTGGCTTAAATTGGACACTTCCTCTAAGCAAAAAAGGGGATAAAGACATAAAAAATTGACACTCTGTGCATCCTAGTTGCAGGGTGAAGAAGAAAATTGCACGCATAAGCCACAAGATAATCTGTTGACTTCGAACTTTGGACTGAGGCACACTTAAGCCTTGGTGAGAAAAGGATATGCCAAATTCTGACCGAGGACACTTACATTGGAAGAAAATACAGTATCCCGACTCTTTCCACACCGAGACTCTCTTCGGAATCACTTATGGTGTCCCGCACTAGTGACATCGCCAAGGATGTGGTCACCTATTTCGACTTAGTACTGAGGTCATACCTGTCACTAGTAGGGAGGCTTACTAGTGTCACAGACTTTTTACAAGATCCTGAAAATGAAAAGACAATAAGACAACTCCTCACTGTCATTGCCGAACAACTTATCCTACTCCCTGAGTACAGTGAGAAAGAATCCCAAGTTCCCAACACAGGTGGAAATAAATTAGCTTGTCACCACAATGTTCTTTCGCATAATCGAAGACTGTCCAACTCTTATCGGAAGAACGACAGACACACTCGCGTTTCTTCGAGACCCAGCTAACACTGAACATTTAAGCCATCTTTTAAATAAAATCAGAATTCTAGTCACACTCCACACAATTGGACAGTGCAAACATTGTTTACATCAAGGAAAAAACATACAATCCTAAACCCAGCAAGACAGGGCAGATGTCCCTGTCACCAGAAGACAGCAGATTGGCACACAATGTCCTCTTTCGCCTAGTCACTGACTTTCCAGAGCTAGTGGGGAAACCTATCGATGTTGACGTCCTCACATTCACCAGAGATTCAGCTAATGTCGCACAGATGGGAATGCTCCTGCATGGAATCATACTCCAAGTGTAACTTTCCAACCATCAGAGAGACTATCTGAGGAGATACTAAGAAAGCCTTCCGCCGAGGGACAGATCGAGGGAACAGAGTCAAGAACTTAATTTGTTATATTTGTTGACATTCTTTCCCTATTTCTTCATACTGATCAGTGTCCAATATGTCCTCAGGACTGTAGAAGATTCGAGGAGTGGACTGGGAGCTTACTTAATTTGAATATGCACAGTAAAGGAACTCACTGAAGCATTATTTTATTTTATTTTTTCTTCCCATAGTCTAGCAAAGGAACTGCATCCTGAAATAAGAGATAATGTGCCATTCACAAGAAGGGGGACACTTTTGAAGCACCTGACACTCTTAAACGCAGAACTTGAAAGACGATATTGGGTCGGGGAATAATAACAGTGACATTTGTTGAATGATTAAGATGGGGGTCCAGAGCAGCAACCTGGTCCTCCTACAAGCAGAGAGGCTCCCCCGCTTCTCTGGAAGGAAATGCTGTCACCTAACATATAGAACCATAATGTACTTATGCATCATATTTATCATTATTTTACTGTCATTAATGATCAGAACTGTATTCTTTATTGGTGCACGAAGCATTCCAATTTCAGTGCACCCACCTGATGATACACGTATGAGACCCACAAAAGCACCCAGACCTTATATAGTCATTTCAGTCCCTAGAAGATCTGACGGAGGAGTGAATGAACTTGAAATGAATGTAATTAGCAATGATATGCACACACTTGAGGTAACAAATGAAAAGAAAAGCAAGAGACAGGGTTGGCACGAGATGAATGAAGTGAAATCACTGACAACTACACACACACAAACACTGAATGCACATGAAACAGGCCGCGTGTCAATGACTGCAGAACCACAAACCAAAGCAGTAGAGAAGAAGAGATTGCCTGCCATAAAAACCTATGCAACAGATATTGTGGGAAAACTAGAAGAATTAAGAGAGAAACCAACAGAAGCAGTCATATTAGAAACTCTTGAGAAAACAAAAGCCAACTCATAGAAACTCTCTGCACAGACACAACTGATAGTAGACTCATTATTCCCATATATAGCCAGAGCAAAGAAACTACAAGAAGAACTGAAGAACAAAACCACAGAGACTGTATTACCAAACACATATGTTCCGACACAAGGGACAAGTACTAGTTCTGAGTTGCAACCAGACACTGGACGGCGTCAGGCTGGTGGTTGGTAAGGGCATTTATAAATAGCAGGAAAAGGATGCAAGAAGAGAAGGAGAGAACTGCAAAACATCCACCTACCCCATTGTTACAGATGAAGAGACCTGCACCATGGACCAGGATACCTGAGAATCATCCAGCAAGAAAAAGCCGTACAGATGCATTTAGGGATGTAGTCATAGCCAACTACAGGAAAACACTAAGAATGAAGAGAAGCATGCATGGAGATGACAATGAACTAAATGACTACCTGGACAGCACAGCACATCTGGGAAACAACATTTGGTACCAGCACATGAAGGAGGTTGGTAAATGAAATTCTGGAGGAGAATGCTTTGTTTGTGCACTCCTACCGTACAGCATGGGGAAGTCCAAGATCTTCGTAGCTGTTGAAATTGATGTCCAGACAGCACACTGTCTCTCACACGTAGCAATGTGCAAGACCAGAGGCCAGTTCATGGGAAGTGACGCCTCATTGATCTGGGCAACTGAAACAGCTTATCCCGATGAAGATGATTGTGTTCACGACATTAAGACGAGAAATAAAGCTCATACTAGGAATCATGTGATCAGGTAACCTGAAGTTAAAGGAGCAGAAATAAGATGGGAAGTAAACCCGAGACTAAATGTCCAAGAGAAAACTCCAGAAGAGGCTCAAATTTGGAAAAACAGAGGCCAAATGCAGATTTGGGGAACAGTACTCTCACCAAACGGATGGGAGCAAGAACTAGTGATATATCGAGCATGGATGGTCCTTGGAGCCTGCAAGGAAGCAATTGAGAAATCACAAAGACTGTGCAAACCAGTATGGCCAAAACTTGTAAAGCTGCTGACATGGGTCGAAGACAGAGGAGGACCCTTGCAGATGGTGCCGCTAGAAA
The DNA here is from genome assembly GCF_040938575.1 of Ambystoma mexicanum. Taxonomy (NCBI): domain Eukaryota; kingdom Metazoa; phylum Chordata; class Amphibia; order Caudata; family Ambystomatidae; genus Ambystoma; species Ambystoma mexicanum. The sequence continues at coordinate 668,946,543 of NC_090924.1, read as the reverse complement.
GCCCAAAATTGTGCTTCAGGAACAATGGTACAAGGAAGATGCGAGAGAATCAGAACTGTGGACAAATGTTTGACACTTCAGGAATGGTACATGGAACCGCAGTAATTATGGATCATTATTGGGCATGCAGATCCAAGGCATACATCAGACTGCTGAACAACTGGGGAGGCATATGCACAATAGTAAATGTCCTTGTTCCAGCACTGGTGATCCCGAAAAGCGACCTGAACATTGACAGTTTCCCGAAAGCAGATGCTCACCGTAGAAAGAAGAGATCTGTGGAACTGATAACTCGAATGAAGAGAGAAAATTACTTCTCTGCCAAGTCAGAAGAACCATTCCACACAATCCCATATGAGCACAGACTGTTCAGTCTCACCTCATCAGTGTTCACGACGCTCTTCGTGCCAAGAATCCAAGTTGGAGTAAACACTAACCAGATGGGAATTGCTACAGACAATCAACACGACCATAAAAGGATTCAATGTGATTAAGGAAGAGTTAAGAGCAATCCGACTGATGACTCTCCAGAACAGATATGTCCTTGATATGATCACAGCTACGGATGGAGGAGTTTGTGCAAAAATTGGAAAATCATGTTGCACATTTATACCTTCTCACGACTAAGAAAATGGAACTTTAACAGAAGCCATAGGAATGCTGATGAAGCTACAGAACCAGATGATCAATGAAACCAATGAAGTTGATGATGACACCTGGTTTGGATCACTATTTTCATGGATTCCACAATGGATGGCAGATGCATTCAAGTTTCTGGGAGCACAGCTAGTGATGATATTACTAGGATTTTGTGTCATCAAGATAATAATCTTGCAATGTCAGAAAACTGCGAAGAAAGCCATAGGGAAGAAGATCATGATTGATGTCAAGCCACGATGAAAGCCTAAAGATATAAATGATGATAAAATAAGAGACTTTGTGAAGGCCAGCAAGCATGAACAAGAAGGTACACATTTTTTTTTTATCCCAGGAAATGCAGAAATTATGAGGGAAAATGGATTTACTGCAGCCGAATTGGACAATGCCAATTAATGACATGGAATATAGACAAACAAGTAAGAACAGCAGGAAGCCTAAAAGAAGCAATACAAATATTGACTCCAAAGAGACACTTCTTCAAACCATCATGTACAAACACAGAAAATGAAGAAGGAATGAACCAGACGATGAAGTGAAAATGAATACAGAGGAAGCAAGTACGCTGAATCCAGAAGAGGAAGTAGAAGTGGTCGATGAATCGCCCAGAGGGGGGAGTGTAGAGGAGGTCCCAAAAAAAGCCTGCACTCCCATCGCCCATTTTGAAGTACCAGGAACGTTCACACCAAAATACGTGACGTAAGACAAGCAAATAAACCAGCAAAGATCTGCAGTAGGGCTCTGTCCATTGCCTATCAGGAGAACAACACCTGTTGAAATACCGATACCTAGAAAACCATGGACAGTAAGGTATCCATTGAGAAAACCCTACCAGGAAATAAGTCGAAATGAAGATAGCCTAAACACTGTCCCAGAAGAAACCAAAAAGGCCTTAATGGAAGACAAATGGTGACGTCACGAAGGCCCGGACGGACTCACAGATAGAAGATATGACGACACAAGGATGACACAAGAGACGAAATGCCATGAATAAGGATATCGTGAACCTAGAAGGAGAGAATGATGTTGAAATATAAAGAAGCTTAAACTGTAAAGCAGGATGAAGTCATTCATCCAGCTAACGCCTGTACTTATGCTTGAAACTGCAAGAAAGCTACACACAAAAGCAGAATCAACTGAGTTTACTAGAGGCCAAACAGGACAAGATTCATATCCCAGCTAAAATGAGAAGAGGTGGCTGAATCGAAACTCAGCAGATGCAACTTGCGCCAGGAAAGAGCCAAGGTCAGACCAATAGAGCGAACAATAGCTTTGCAGAATTGAAACTTAAGAACAGAATATCCTATTTTTGGAAGGTTGAGATAAGGAGGCGTAGGCAGGTGGCAAGCCGAATAAGAACTAAATGCACAAATCGAGGGAAAGTAGGCAGATTCACTGTGTGAGTAGCACGTGACCATCCGAGCAAGAAGAGGCATGGGTTCACACCTATGCTTGGCAGCCGCCCAGACAGAGATATCATAACTTTTCCTGCCAAGAAGATACAGTTTCAGACCATTCTGCATGCTGCTAAGTAGAGTAGAAATGAATGCATGGGGTTGAAGCCAACCCAATCACAATGGACCAAATAATGTAGGGTCCTATAGATAGCGGAACCAATGGGACGTCGTACTCTTAATGACGTCTACAATAGTAATGTTAGAAGGAAGGGCTTAGACACCCACCTGATAGTGTTTATCCAATCCTCTGACTCCGTTATCATATACAGATAGAGTACCTAGAGTAAAGTTACCTTTTCCTAACCAATAGAATGGCATGTTCACTTTTGAGTGTTATACGTCAATGATGACAAGTTTTGAGTATCAATGTTACAACTTATGTGAAGTTCGTTGAGTTGAACCGAGATGGACTATCGCATCACTGTCATTCCATGACTCCCTATTTTTGTACTTGTCATTAAACAGACTCCCTTTGCCAAACCATTGAGTTGCCCTTATTGATTGGTGTTGGAGTAGAAAACCTGCACCCCCATCCATCTCGAAGGTGCAGCTATCTTGTCTTGAAGTACTCTGGAGCAAACCCTGACTCTATGGGCTGGCTGGGGGTCTCCCCAGTACAGTGTGCTGGGTAGTGCAATTGGCCTAGTGCTTCTGTAAGCAGCTCTAGAGGCATGACCAGTTTCTGGGTGCTGTCCTGCATACACATCACATCTGTGGGGGAACAATGAACACCTCTTTCATTTCCATAAATATTTCCCTTCTGGTGGTGCCTTTCCCTGGATTTCAGTAATTTGTGCTGTGGTAGCATAATAAAACCCTCCTTCATGACCATGTTGCATGTACGTGTGTATTTGTTTGGTGTAGTCGCAATGGCTGATATTTCGGTAAAATATGCTGCTCTTTTTGCTTCAAATTTGGCAGTCTCGTTGCCATGAGAAATCAATTCTGCACCTCTGGTGTGCACTGTGCACTTCACCATGGTGATGGCCGATGGGAGTTGGAGTGTGTCTATGAGCTTGTCCAATAGTGGCATATGCTGCACTGGTGTGCCACCTGTGAGCAAGAAACCCCTCTTCTTCCAACGTAACAGTCCTGCGTGTACTGTTGATGTCATGTAGGTGGAATATACCGTTATTGCCTCTTCTTCATGTGCTTTAAGTGCCAAAATCAGCGCTAACAATTCTGCTGCTACTGCTGAGAAATGTTCTGGAAATCTCACACTTGTCATTGTATCAAAGCTGGTATTCTCTTTTGACTTCATCATTGCCACTGTGCCTTTCACCAGTGATCTGGTCTATTGACAATGACACATCAATGAAGAGAATTATGTGAATGCACAAGAATTCACAACAGCATTTTATGGTCAGGAAGCACAAAGAGGAGTGCCATTAAACTTTTGATATTAACTGGGCTATATTTAGTAATTGTTCCTCTCAAAATTGCATTTTCTATTTGTCAGCTTTGTGCCTTTTCTCAGCCAATAATCTCATCAGCTTTACTGTGTCTCTCCTGGACTCTTCCACTGTGTTGCTATACACTAAAATGCCATCTACATATTGTATTATTGTGCTGTCAAGTTGTAAATTTCCAAGTCCATTTGCAGCACTCTGTTAAAAACGGAGAGGGATTCACAGTACCCCTGGGGTAACCGAGTATGCTTTCGTTTAATCCGGTAGTAAGTTAACGAGGTCAAATACTGCGATTCTTCATGCACAGGATGGAAAAGAAAGCATTCTTTAAATCAATCACTGTAAAATATTTAGCTTTGGATGGGATGATACATAATATTTTGCCTAGGTTTGGTACTAATTGGAACTCAACAATATTATTCAGGGAATGTACAACCTGGATAAATCCCTACGACCCCACTAATATCCCTTGCCGCAATAAGGTGGCAATAGTCTCATAGATACCTCTGTCAGCTTCCTTTGACAGGGATATTTTCTTACTCATGGTAAAATAGCTCTTTGCTTCTATTTTATGTGAACTGTCCCCACTCCTTTTAGTAGACCAACGTCATATGGACAGCTGGTCCACAATGTGCTAGGTACGCATGCAAAATCTTCCTTGAGAAAGAATGGTACTTTCTTTACTAGTGACATTCTTTGAGGTATCCCCCTATTTTCAATTTTTAACTGATATGTAAGACTTATATTAAACATCACTTTGCCATCTGAGTCATCATATGTAAACAAGCTTTCATCTGTTATGTCTGTCAATCTATGTCCTTCATCAAGAGCTATCACTGTCCTACAGTTTGCCCCTTCCTCATCAACTCTGTGTAGAATTACTCTGTCTTCCCTCACTATTGCTGCCTCTAACTCAACTGTAATTACCTGCCCTTCCTCCATGTCCATGGGTACTTCTGGTCTAAACAAGAATTATCTGGCTAACCACAATAGTTTGTCCTGTATTGTTTCAAGCTATGCTAACAATATTTGTACCCCGTAAAGGAATAATGCTGGGTTTAATGGCACTCCTTTTTGTGCTTCCTGACCATAACATGCTTTTATGAATTTGTGTGCATTCACATAATGAATCCCATGATTAGAACATATTACCACTGGTCCGTAAATGATATTGTTATGTGTAATTTGCTCACCAAGCCTCGCCCCCAAGTCTCTCCCCAATATGCTAACTGTTGTCTTGTGGGAATATAATAATGGCTTAGACATGTTGTGTTCTCCTATAGTGATGGGTAAAGCGTCTGTAAAAGGAGCCATAGTCATCCCCCCAAATCCTCATTTTCTGCCGGGTTCATGGCAAAGCCTGACATTGGCAACCTTCCCTCTTTAATTGGTTTTGATATTGACACAAGATTAAGTCACCCCCATATCTAGGAAGAAGGACATTTCTTTGTCACCTATGGTCACCCCGACCCTCGGTTCCCCTTGTGGGTCTGATGTAGTAAATAGGATGGAACACATCAGGTCTTTCTGTAGGCTGTCCTATTGTGGATACATATCCAGTCCTGTGCCAGTGAAAGTGTTCCCTCCCATTACTGTCACACCCCAATCCTAGGTATAGGTGCCTGTGGTAATATGTTCGCATTCCAATACACCACTGAATTCTGTTGTGCTATTGCCTGTGCCTGCATTTGTGTTTGAATCAGTGTTTACTGTGTTTGGGGTGGTATCCCTTGTCGCATCTGTTGTATTGATGGCACTTGTGTCTGATACCACGTGTGATCTTGGCCATAATATTCAGGTGGCTCTACACTATATGGTGGGGGGTATGCTCTGCCCCCTCTTGGATCTGCTGCTTGCGATTTCTGTTGCATCTCTTCCCTACTTCTGCATATGTGTGAAATGTGCCTCATCTTCCCACTTGTCTAACATTGCTGTGGCTGTCCTCCAAATCTATGAGTCCCCCATTAAACCCTCCTCCTTGTGGATCTTAAAATCTAAACCCTCTGCCTCTGGGTGCAAACCCTCGCCCTTGTAGAAAACAATTATACTCTCCCCTTCCTGCAAACTTCCCTTTCGCTGCTAGCTGTACCTGTTGTCTCCCTTGTGGATTAAAACATTCACATCCACTTGTCAATACTGCTCCTTCCACTGAAAACTTATACAATTTTTTCTGAACTAGCTTTGCCTTGTCAATCTTCCTGTTATCAACTTTTTTACTGTCTTTATCTTGTTTCAACCAAGAAACATCTCATTGTCTCTCTCTTTCCCTTTCTTCCTTTCTTTTCCTTTCTCTTTCTCTCTCCTAGCATCGTCATTTCTCATTTTTGCTTTCTTCCTCCCATCTCTTCTCCCTCTTTCTTTCTGCCTCTTGCTTCCTTTCTCTCTCCCGTTAAGATATAATATTTTTTTGTATCACGCTTGTACACAAGTGTTCATCTACATTCCTTCTTTCTTTCTGTCTTTCCTCTCTTTTCTCTTCTTCCTGCTCTTGTCTTTGTGTAACTTTCCTCTCTCTTTCTTTGAAATCATCTATGCCCTTTCCATCCAACTTGATCATTATCTGTCCTCCTAGCCATTCATTTGATACAACCACCGTCTCATCCCTGTTGCCCTGCCTGCCTCTTTCTCTCTGTGCCTCCTCTTCTGCCGCTATCAGTTTTGCTTGTAAGTCATAGTGCTTGTCATACTCCACGTGTGTGGACACTGGCCTATGCATTCTTATTTTTTCTCCACTTATAATATCTTCACTGCTGTATGCAGAGGCACATATGTGGGATTAGTATACGCTGCCGCTGCTTTTAATGCTCGTAATGGATATACGAAGATGTGCCATTAATCTGTAGAGGAGGTTGGGGAGCCGTGGGTGCTATGCCCCCTTCGTCCTGCTGATAAAGAACCCATTCTTTCGCAGGTTGTTCCTCTACCTCTTCCCCATACATTTTCCATAGTTTCAGAATGGCTTGTCGATTCAGTAACTGTTTTCCCTTATACGCGGCATATAAATAGGTGTGCATGTGTTGCAGTACAGTCTTCGAGTAAGTGCCTTCTTGTGGCCATGGCATAAAAAAATGTCCCGCTGTGTCCTTCACTTACTGTTTGTGGTATTTAATAATTGTGTCCTTATACCGGGGTAATGCTTTGCACATGTGGATAATGGGAGTGTCTCCCATGATAATACATCTCAGCTTAACTTACCAATACTTTCCAAAATGTTATTTCGATTCCCCCTCACCCTCATTTCCCTACCTTCCACACCCTTTCCCAAAAATACTTGTCCAACACTTTATACTTCTGCATTTCTCTGAGACCACGCCTCCTTGGTCACCCAATGTTCAGAGCACACCACAAACGCCACTCACGCTCTGAACAGCCCCTTCTCGCTGTTCCCTCCAAGCCTTCTGAGTGACACCACAACTGTCACTCATGCTCTGAGAAGCCCCAGCTTGCTGCTCCCACACTGGACCACACTCCTCGGTCCACACCACAACTTCACGTCCTACGCAATTTATACCAATATACACACATTTTCACTTTTACAAAGCCTAAGCTATCTTATAACATAAGGCTGCTGCCAGCAATTACTACACAAATAAATAAACTCTGGCTGTCTTCCCAACTCCTAATGAGGTATTCGTCTCTTCTTATTATTACCCTGTAACAAGGTACATGATCTTTCCTGATGCTTGTCAGAAGCTATATTCTTTATCATTTATCTCCTTAGTTCATCACAATCCCCCAATATACAAAAATCCCCCCACCCTTTTTCCCAGGCCTATGTCATACTTACATCTGTGGATCTGCTGAAGGTCTTTGGTGTTGATTCTCCCCTAAAAGTCAGCTGCCATCCACCCTACGGGATGCCATGCAGGGAGGGTACATGATTTTCTCCAAAAGGGCTCCTGTCGACCTCTCTCTGTTACACGTAATCCATTTCTACACAGGCCACCTCCATAGTCTTCGGGCCATGGTGGGGACTCCTCGACAACCCGATGACTCTTAGCAAACCATCACCTCTGCTACCATCTCTTAAGATGGCCTGTGAAGTCCCAAATTACATAGAGGTTCTGGAGCCAGTTCACACTGCACTCAGTAACGGAAATAGGCAAAGTGCAAGGCAAAACCCAGCTGTATTATCATCAAAAACAAGCAAGGACAGCATGTAAGCATATGCTGGCACTCTCAACATGCTTATCAAAAAACATTGGTTTATATATTCAACATTCAAAATAACTGACCTCATACTGTAATCCTAGCTACCAAAACCTAGGAGGTGCAGGGATTGGTTGCCAGTGATGACTACATGCACATTCTATAGAGGTTACATTTCTAATAGGGTAATGCTTGTCTAATGGGTGATGCTTTTATAGCACATTACAAGCATTGTCAAAAAGTCCTTAAAAACCTGGTTATTCAATAAATTCTAAGCCCATCATCGGACCACCTCCTTTTCCTTTTAGACTAGATCAGGGCACCCCTCCAACTGGGGTCTTCCCCCCACGTAGTCTGAGCCCATTATCCAGACTATTTGGTGACTGTACTTGACTGGTATGTATTGACTGCTCCTTCCTCATTGTTAACTTCATGTCACCAATTGTAATTGTGCAGAATTTAACTGTATTCATGTCTATAAAGTTGTCTGTAACTACGCTGTGGCACCCACAGGTTTGGGGGTATAACCAATGTAATAAATAAATAAATAATGGCAAAAAAGACATAATTTTTTACAATATATAATTGGCTGGCACCATATTTCATGGGCGGCATAACATAAGAGTTGTTCATGGGTTGGCTTCTTACTAACCAACCTTGGACAACTGACAGGTCGTCAAGACATGAGCCAGACAGGGGTAGGGAGAGAGAGGTCCATAGACTGATTTCCTTTCAATTACAGAAGATATCATCCCTCATTTCGAGGCCATGAGCCAGGGTGAGCTATGTCTGTTTGGCCTTGTGTGGCGTCTCGTGTCTGGAGATACATGTAAGAAGTAAAGGAGGTGTCCTATCTGTGTTCATGCTAATGAATAGATAGTAGTCTTTAGTTATGGGTCATGTGTGATAGGACCGTGTTTGGAATTGATTCACCCTTCATTTACTGGGAATATTGATGCAAGTTATTTTTCATGGAGTCTTTTGGTGATTAGCACCTGGCTTTCAAAGGCTGGTTGTTCTCTAATGGAATCATAATTAATCAGGGAGTATCCTTCTTGCATTCTGGGAATTGCTATCTCATGCTTTCGATGCAATGTTCTGACTCCCCCTTAATTCACAGTAACCTTTGCTTTGGTTGCCAACTCCTGCCTGAGCTCTGCACAGATCTGTATTCTTATGATTTGAGAATTTTGAATTCTTGTGAATCCTTGAGGACTTTCGTTTACCAAGAAGCATGTTATGGCTTTCATTTTGAAAAAAGATGGCGGCCCATTACTGTTGTGTTTCCATCCGTGTTAGTCAGCTATATTTGTTTGTCGTTCATGTTCATGCTGCATCAGTTTATACGTTGCTTATTTCAGTATTCTTCATGTCTTATGGACGCTATGTTACTATTCTTCATTTATAAATGCATATGTTACCTATTGTTCGCGTTCTTCATGTTGAGTGCACATTTGCTTCATGTCTAATGCATGGACATGTATAGTGATGCTGTTAGTTTGGTTACTCTTGCCATCTTTACCTTATATTGTGTCCATCTTATGTTGTACCTGCCTGGGATAAGGGTGGTATGGTTGTCTTAGTGAGTAACCTTTCTCACGTTTACGACATTGGGCCAGGGGAGGGGCAGAAGCTAAGAATGACATATTCAGCTGCCTCTGAACAGACACAAGCACAAACGTTTAAACGTGCACACACACACAAACATACAGAAAACAGGCAGACACTCACACAAACACTCCAAGACAGAGAGAGAGAAACAGGGACAGAAAGTGAAGAGGGAGAGGTACAGAGAGAGACAGACACCGAGAATTACACAGCCACCCACACAGAGAGGCACTAATACACTGCAATTCACTGAAAATAAGCATTGGCAATGCCAACGATTTGGGTGTTTGTGTAGGAATGGGAAAGACAGTTGCGTGGCACTGCTCTAGTGGCATTAACTGGCCATTGATGGTAGCAGGTGAAAAATGATGTGAGTATTAGGACATCTAATAGCAGTCCCTGACAAATGCCTAATACTTATGCAGAAGCCAGAACTGTTGGCTTTGCCAGTGCTTTTTTTCTAACAGGTCTTCAGTGAAGAACAAGGATAGTGCTTATAAATCGAGTAGCTGAAGACAGACCAAGTTAGGACTTTTTATTAGACCAGTAGCAGGTTTACAGCTCCAATTAAGTAATTAACCCTCAGAGGACTGCTTTGGAAAAACACTGCCAAGCACTTTGAGTGCAAAGTTTGATGTTAAGGCTTGAATAAAGCAAGTTCCAAGAGTTCTCACGAGGAGGTGTTTTGGGCAGGATGGGCAGGATGGGCAGGAACTGGGGGAGAACAGCCATAGGGATTAGCATGGCCATGGGCAGTCAATGGGTGGGAAAATACCCAAACACCGCTTACAATTTGTGTGTCGGTCCTCATATGCTATTTGTCCCTATCGTTACTCTAATGCAATAGTTTCAGCTTACAGGTGGCGCATCACTGAATAGCCCAAACTAATAAGCATGTACAGTGAAAGGGGAGACAAATAAACATTGAGCAAGGGTCACAGAGCAGAAGAGAAAGTGAGAGGGGCAGAGAGAGAGACAGAGAGAGAGTGTCCGTGAGAGAGCCGTACGAGAGAGAAAGAGCAGGGGCCAGTGAGAAATAGATGCACAAATGAAGACACAGGCTCAGTGAGAGATGTCTCTCTTATTGTCACACTCAGAAAGAGTGAGACAGACAAGTAGAGACACACATGGTCACGCAGAGAAAGAAACAGGTATAGAGAGTGGCATTCACCCGATCAAGCAGGGAGGGAAATGTCGGGGAAAGGTACAGACTGATCCAGAGAAAGAGAGACATGTATTTGTCTGGTCCTTTGTAGAGTATCACGCATGGCACAGGAGGCCAGGGAAGTGTATATTCAATGTGCAGCTCTAGCTTGATATGGGCCACTTGCAGGACATGTTGTGCAGCGATGACAGATGTGTTTTACTTTCACTTCAGCATATGTCATAAAGGAAGAAATGGCATATCATGAGCAAACCGCAGTCACAATAGCTGTTCGATGGACACACACAAGGAGGCATTTCTAATCTAATTCAGGGCACGTATGGAGTTCCCACCCATGCTAGATATAGACACACTATTAGAAAGAATGTCACCTGTCATATTGAGAGCTTACTAGGCCTTCACAGGGCAGCCTGGCATGGTTAGGGCACTGTGCGAGATGTAAACCTGCTTTTCCCCACTGGGTTCTTCATGCTCATACTTTTTCACCCAAAATACCCTAATAATTAAGATTTAAGGAACTTCTAGCATCTGAAATACGTGTTGCTTGAAGCATGCTTAAAATAGGTTTGAGCATGACCATGCCTCAAATTCGATCTCCCGCTCCTTGCCAGCTGTTGGGACTACTGGCATGAGGCATTCTGAAATAACCCAACAGACAGTCACCCGAATTCATTGATTATTTGCGCCGAAAAAAACGGGATTTGTGCACCATTCTTCCCGCAAATCCCTGTTTAACAAATGGGGATTTGCAGGCAGAATGGCGCACAAATCCCGTTTTTTTCGGCGCAAATAATCCATGTATCAGGGAATATGAATCTCAGTGGAGTTTGGCAAAGTTCAAGCTCCCTTCTCTTCTCTGTTGTGCATCCTCGTGTATCATTATCCTACATGATATCACTGTGCTCCTAGGGCTAGGGCCAATACAAAATGGCAACCAGGCTGTCTTCCTCATTGTGTAGGTGCCAGCCTATCTGTGCTCCAGATCACCAATATCTTCAGAACGCCAACAACCCACGACAATATTGTGTTGGTCCAGTCGTTCCCAGTGCGGAAGAAAGGAATGCACCCTTGCTAGGACAGCCCCTACCCTTTTGCTTCCCACCAGGGGACATCACAATATGTATTCTTCTAAGCAGTAACTCCAGGTGTTAGGATCCCCTAGCCAGCCCCCACTATTGTTAGATGTGCATGCAGTTGCATAGACTTTGTTTGTGTACTGTCGGAGCAATCATGGTCAGCAGTACAGCTGTTTCAAGAACCACTCGCCCCTCACTTTGCTTGATGGCTGTGCTATGGAGGCATCCTTATATTTTAGGTCCCGTACCTGCCAGGTGTTTTTTGTACACAGTCTATTCTATTTCGAACATGGAGTAATTCACACACTTTTTCAGAGACGTTTCACCACAGCAGGGTAACCTAATGGCTCACCACATACGCCACAGCAACACCCACACTTCACAATAACAATAGTTCTTCAAATCTGTTGTCAATTCAGTAGGGACAAACGGATACAGTATAATATGGTGTCATGAATTGTAATACGCCCTATGGAGAATAATGTGTTAGGCTCCAATTGTGAAAGTTGAGATGGGCCTCATTACGACGCAAGCGGTAACCATGGTTCTATTAGCGCCATTGTTGCCGCCGGAACCTTACCGATTCCACCATGGTGAATGGAGCAATTACCACCCCATTCCAAGGTTGGCAGGGGCGGTAATTCCCCATTCACCATGGCCCTTCCCCATTCCCATTTTTGCCCCCATAGGGCTTAATGGGGAAGGAGGTAATAACGGTACCGCAAATTGCGGTACTGTTATTACCTCCAAAGTCCCTTTGCGGGTCCTGTCCTTAACGCCTGGTAAAACCAGGCGTTAAGAGAGGACCCACAAAGGGACCTCGGAATAGGGCAGTAAGGGATTACCGGCACCAGTGCCCTTACCGGTACCGGTAATCCCTTACCGCCCGGGTCGTAATGAGGTCCAATGTGTATAACGCCATACACATCTTTTTAAATTACGTTTCAGCAGATAATCTGTCTCAGAGACACTTGATTTTTATGAAAGGCACCTACTTGCATATAGTAATGACTGTTCAGAACAGCGCAGATGTCCTCAGAATACTAGCATGATGGTCACCAGTCCAATATATTTTACAGTAGGTACATGTAAACAAGTCTGATCATAGAAATGAAAACGGATTTCTCCCAAGAACCTGGTCCTGCATCCAAAAAATTATTTTTAAATGTTCTTGTATTGCTTTCTAAATTGTTTTATTTTGCATGACATCTGCTGAAAAAAACTCTCCCCCATATGGTATCAGACTATAAAAACTTAAGGAACATTACGATCATGCTGTAAGCGCTTTGCCAGAAACAAGTTGGAGAACAGAATGTGCTTTCTTTCATTCTAACTCTGAATTGATCAGATCTACTGAAGCATGCAGCCTATTACATATTTTATTACAGTCCTCATTGATTTGTTTACTGAAAAGGACAAGCCACATAGAATAGAAAGACTTTGTGTACTCAAGTAATTATTCAGTTCACACCAAAACATATTTATGCTCAAAACCGTTTACACATAGTGATTTATAATGCCTAAAGGCTGAAGCCCATATACACACACTAGCCTTTCCCATGAAATCTTTGCCTATGGTTTGGAAAACCAGAGACATGCAGACCTATGTCCATCAATGAGAATAAAGTGAAAGACAGAGCTTGGTATTAATACTATGTGCATGTATTTAGTCAACGAGACTTTACATAGAAATCAGTGCGGTATAGTTGTATTGCAGTAATGTTCGACAGTGGAATGTTGACTACCAACACTATATGGCTCATTACAAGTCCCCCGGTATCCCGCTGGTAATTCCGGCGGGATACCGGGGGGCTACCGTAGCATCTCTGCTGCTCGATATCCCCATATTACCAGTATATTACAGGTGGCAGAGACACTGGTAAACACCCATTCCCATGGAGTCCTGTAAGACCCCATGGGATGCCGCAATCACTGGCACTGGTAATACCGGTGCCCATGATTGCGGTTATTATCTGCCGGTAGAGGCCTGACCTACCGGCAGGTCAGGCCTGCCGGTAGATCACAGTCCCTACTGGCAAACCTGGACTTTTGCCAGTCTGAAAAGGTGCCGGTACACGTTGCTACCTGCACCTTATTTCTGGATCGGCAAACTCATAATGAGCTTCATATGTCTCCTGGGAATACAGAGTTGTGCCAGGCAACTGCTATATATTTGTCACTTCCTACTTCTAAGTGCAGCAGAATCTACTTTTTTATAAACATGTTCTCTGTATGCACATTTCTCCCCAGCAAGTACCTGCTATGCTGATTTCAGGTCATGGAATGGCGCGCAACCTTTGCTTGTCAAGGCAAAGGAGTCTGTTGCTGTTTGTAAGAACTTTCCCCCATCTGTAAAAGAATTTGCCTGTCAAATCAGTTACATTGATCTGTTATCCAAAAGTACTTAAAAGTGCAAAATATGTGGAAGTTTGTCCTCGATTTGAAGTGTGTATGTCTTTAACGTTTGAAAAGTGAGCACGCTTTCCAGCACTGATTCAACACCTTTGCACTTTGGACACTTAAACTGTTGTCCTCAGGATCACTTTCTCAATGAGGTTGCAGTATAATACAGTCGATATAGTATTTTTATTACTGTAAAATCTGCCCTGTAGATATTGGTCATTTATAAAGATGCTACGATATCTCTTTTTTCAATTACTTACAGACACTTTAGCTATTGCATAATATATGTCTTGCTTACCACAACCCAGGAGCAGTAGATAATACCCAGAAACAGTTCCTTTAGCAACCAAACGTTTCTTGAAGATAGTGGATAAAAGGGTTTCTAAAGGTTGTGCCAATTCCTTAATGTTATTGAAAGTTAAGTAATGTGTGATCTAATCTGCAAGCACTTAATACACTTTTTTTTGTGATACTTTACATTTTTAGCTACCCTAGCAAATGTTGTGAAGCAACCTTTTCTGGAAAATGTGTTCAATGTCATCAAAGAATACATCCCCCACGTACCACCCTCTTACACCTAATAGATTCAAGGCAGCCATTTATTACTGAACATACCTGTTAATAATGAAGCTGAGACCTTAGCACCGTCGTACCAACAAACCGCACTCCAGAGTCCCCATAAATCATCAGGCTTGTAGACAGAGTGGACGGTAAATCTTTATTGTATTCACGACATAACAGGCAGAAAGTAGCATCAGGAAGACACGTTTCGCACCACTGTGTATATCAGAATCTATTGCAGCGAAAAGCGGCTTTGTCCACCTTCGTTATCTGCAGCAGCTCTATAGTACCTGGTCACTGCAAGTAGAATGCAACATTTTACCCATGACCCTGTCGGATCACGCACCAGTCCTCCTAAAAATCACATTCCCAGACGAGCCCAGATGAGCCCCATCTTGGAGGCTGGATATAACGACTCTTCGATACCCAGATTGTACAGAACAATTAGTACAAGATATGGAGGGATTTTGGCAGGACAATCTAAAGGATGATTATAACACTCTTAGATACTGGGATGCCCACAAATCCTTCTTATGGCGCAAGTGCATCTCACGATGGGCACAACAACTTAAATCAGGGTTTTCCCAGGAAGAACAATTGACAACTGATCTATGTTCAGCAGAACGCATGCATAAAGAGAGCAGGGATCCCAGTATTCAAACACCAGATGACTAAACTTAGGTCAGATATTGTACATAGCTGCAGAATAAGTGCACAGAAATCATTCTCTAGATGGGCTCAAACCTTCGTCGCAGAAGGGGACAGACCTCTAAAGATGATGGTGCAAGCAACAGGCCCAGACAATAGCAACAAGCCAATAATAAACTGGGAGAACCTATGATGGGAGACAGGAGTATTAACCAAAGGTTCGCTGAATATTACAGAGAGCTACATGCAGCCCCTCCTTGCAGACATACAGATCAGATACACGCCTTTTTCCATGGTTCCACACATGGAATGAGATACACTAAATGCTCCAATTACCAAAGAGGAAATAGCCAGAGCCATAACGGGACTTGCCGCTGGGAAAGCGGTTGTAGCCAACATCTTACCTATAGAACTTTATAATTCAATGTCAGAACCACTTGCATCTAGATTGGAGGCAGTGTTTTCAGAAGCGATGGAAGCAGGATACCTCCCAAGCTCCAGGCTGATGGCTAATATCCAAAAGCCAGGGTGGGACCCGACTGAATGTAGCGCTTTTAGGCCAATTTAACTGATTAAATCAGATGACAAAATACTGGTGAAAAGTCTAGCCCATACTTTGGAGTGAATTCTACCTAGGCTTTTAGACCAAACAGGGTTTATCATGAATCACACGACACCACTGGTAATCTGAGGCGGCTATAACATGTTATTGCTGGAGAGACAAACGCAGAAGATGTGGTTCTTTCTCTTGATGGGGCTACATGATTGCTGTCTTAGGTACGTTTGGTATTATGTGACAATTTTGGCGAATCATGGACCCTTTTTATGATAATCAGATGGCAACGGTTGTCACAAATGGGAACATACTTCTGAACTATTCCTTCTGTATACCGGAACATGTCAACGATGCCCACTGTCATCTCTACTGTATGCTCTTGCGATTGAACCACTGGGAGAAAAACTATGCAAAGATGCTGAATGGAAAGGAGTTGCTAGGGGCAGAGAGGAACATGGGGTCTCCCTGTATGCAGATGACCTTTTATTACATATCAGTAGATGCTTGCATTCTCTTCCGTGCATCTGTAAAATACTGCAAGAATATGGTACAATGGCTGGGTATAGCATAAACTGGGGCAAATCGGAGGTAATGTAATTACGACCTGATATCCCATAGGACCTGAGTGGACCATTTAAACTACGTCATAACATTAAATATTTGGGGATATATGTTAGTACAGACTTGAGGGAATCAGTCACCTTGGACTATCCTCCTGTACTTAAGAATATTGAACAGGACATGACCAAATGTAAAGCATTACCACTCTCACTCACAAGAAGGATTAATGTGATTAAAATGATTGCCATGCAAAAACGGATATACCTCTCTTATATGATTACATCGACCCTAATAACAGCAAGGTTCAAGGGGTTTGATAGACAAGTGGTCAAATTAATTTGGTGTAGCAAGAAAGCGTGTTTGTATACATCCACTCTTTAGGCCTCTAAGTCTAATGGAGGTCTTGTGCTAACCTCATCGAAGATATGTTATCTTGCAGTGCAGGTTTGATGGGCCAAGAGATAGCTCAATGGAGATGATACCACAAGCTGGAAGACCATCGAGGTAACCGTAATGCAACCACTCATGCCAGAGGAACTATTAGCAATCCCACCTACTAAGCTGCCCAAGCCTCTTATGACACATCCCATTATTGGACCCACCGTTGCTCAATGGCATTGAATGCGTAAGCTAACTGGGATCGATATACTTCTTGCCCCACCCAGAATTAGTAGTAGAGCGATACTTCCATATCTTATCTTATCTTATCTTATCTTAAAACACTTATTGAGTGCAACATAGGCCCAAAGGTACCTTGGGCCTTGGACCATATGATGCTAGTCAGAGATCAGACTGGCAACATGTGGGTGTCATGTATCTACATGATGAACAGGGATGTTATTTGGGGGTCACCAGGTGTCGCAGTTGCAGTCACGGTTGCGACCCCTGAGGTCTCACTTGCTGCCACTAAAAGAAATAAGGAGGAAACAAGATTTTTCTTTCTTTTTTAGATGTAAGCTCCTGGGCTGTGGCCAGCAACATGTGGCTCTTTATTTTTGGAGTGGCTGGCTTTCTTGTTCAGGCCTCTTAAAAAAACAGGGGGTTCCACAAGTGTAACACGTTGAGCAGTGATCCTAAATAAGAAAGAATAGGAATAACAAATAATTTGTCTTTCTGGAATTCTATACAATACTTGCTATACTCATTAAAGGTTTATTTCAGACACACTTCAAGGGGTGAGCCACTAATTTAGTCTGTTCCTAAACACCTCAACTCAGCCTTTCATCCTTCTGAGGATGACAAATGAGTACCAACACGGGTTGGTTGATATTGTATGTATATTTCTTCTATATAAATCGCTTAAGAGTAAGTGCTATATCAGTTGGCCTGGGAAGTCTGCTTGCATTCACAGTAATTTTGTCATATCGGCCTATTCACACTGATATTAATGATACACATGGTGATCCATTCTTGTTGATACACATGGTGATCCATTCTTGTAGTGTACTTAGGAACAATGGTATGTGAAGACACTTCCTGTTTTGTCAAGCCGTGAAAGGTCATGTTCCACCGCTTCCTGTGATGTCATCAGAGGGCAAATATTGTATGATGTCACTTCCGCTACCCCTTGCATTGTGGTGCAATTAAGTCCTTGTTGATGAATCCATACCATTACCATTCCACAAGGTGAAAAGAATACTTGGGCTTAAAGATACAGATTGGCTGCAATGCATAGCTTTACAATCCATAATTAACACATGCAAAACCAACGAATCACGGACTAGAGAGACATCGACATGTAAAGTGGAATTTGGCAGGGATCTCTGTTTTCCCAAAGATCAAAAAATATTATGGTCTCTGTATTCTGAATAATCTTGAACGAACACAGCATAACCTAGCATGTGGGAGGAAGACTTAGGCATCCCGATAGACGCGGGGGATGTGTATAACTCCTTCTGTGTGATCTATGCAGCAGAAAGAAACTTGAGACTGTTCATACCTACTTCTATTCTACGGAACTACAAACTATATAGAGATCCACCATTCCATGCGATGCTGGAAAAGGACAATGTTAGATCAGTACATCCCTAGGCCCATATGTTTGTTTGTTTGTTTTTGTTTGTTTTTATTACTTATATTGCGCACCAGACCCAAGGGTAACCGGGCACATTTTATAAGACAGCTCAAAGCTTTGTTACAAGATCACATGGTCAAATAGAGCAGCAAGAATAATATACAACAAAAAATACAGGAATATATGCAAAATAAACAGAAATATACGCACAAATATACAGAAATATACAGCATGTAAAGAATGTAAAAGCATGTATTTACATTCCTAAGCAGGAATTCCTAGGCTTGGGTAGGTCCAGGCAGTAGAAGATCTAAGGTGTGTCTGCGTTTTTGATCCACGTTATAAGGTTGTGTCTGAAGGTGGGGTAGGGTTGGTCAGTCTTTAAGGTGGATGGTAGGGCGTTCCAGAGTTGAGCTGCCTTAACCTGAAAGCTGCAGCCACCGACTTTAGTCAATTTGACTCTAGGTATGGATAGGTTATTGGAGTTAGCATATCTAGTAAGTCTTGTTGGTTTTAGTTTGGTGAATCTGGCAGATAGGTACTGCGGTGAGGCGTTGTTAAGGCATTTGTGGACCAAAGAGGCAACTTTTAGTTGGATTTTCTCCTGCGTAGAGAGCCAGTTGTTAGCTCGTCTGAGTGCGGTGATGTGGGCTCTCCTAGGAATGCGAAGTGCTGCTCTGAGCGCGTTGTTCTGCAGAATTTGGATTCTTTTGATGACTTCCTTGTTAGCCCCAATGTAGAGCGAGTTGCAGTAGTCCAGTTTTGATAACACGAGCGCTCTCGCGAGTGTGATGCAGCTATCGTTTGATAGGAAGGGTTTGCCTGCTCTTATCAATTTGCAGGTGTAGGCGGTTGCTGAAGCCATCGCATTGACCTGCTTGTTGAAAGAAAGGGTGTAATCTGGGTAGAAACCCAGGGTTTTAACCGCGTGGGCGGTTGTGATTTGGTTGTTGTCGATATTAAAGGAGGAGTAGTTGGGGCCCAGTTTTTTTAGGGTGGAGGGTGTACCCAGGATGATGATTTCAGTTTTTTCATCATTCAGGCATAGACCGTGTGTGGCCATCCATGCCTGGATGATGAGATACACTCTGTTCACCAAGGCCAAATCCTTGTCGTAATCACCGGTAAGTGGTAGGAGAATCTGGGTATCATCTGCATAATTAGTGTAGGTGATGCCAAGAAGGTCCAGATTATCGAAAAGGGGCTTAGTGAAGATGTTGTAGAGTGTAGGTGAAACACAGGATCCTTGGGGCACTCCACATGTGATGGGGATGGAGTCTGCTGCCGCAGTGGTGGAGAAGACTCTCATTGTCCTGTTATTGAGGAAGGATTGGATCCAATTTGTGGCTTCTTCTGAGAAGTGCGCGGCTATATCTAGGTGTCTGCAAAGGACCTTGTGGTCAACAAGGTCAAATGCGGCTGATAAGTCCAGGAGGAGGAGTAAAGCTAGTTTGCCTTGATCCCTTAGCTCATCAATTTGCGCTTTTAGGTCTAAGAGGGCAGTTTCGGTTCCATGTTGGGGACGGAAGCCAGACTGTCGTACTCCTAATAAATTGTTGTTTTCAAGGTGTTTCTGTATTTGTGAGTACGCCACTTTATCTATGATTTTTAAGAGGAATGGTACGGTGGTGATTGGGTGGTAGTTCGTGGGTATGGCAGGGTCTAGTGTCTGTTTTTTAATCAATGGGAGTACCCAAGATTCTTTTAGGTTGCTCGGTATGGTCCGTGTAGAGAAAGAGGCGTTAATAAGTTTTGAGATAAAGGGAGCCAGATCTCTAGCTGTGTCCTTTATCAGTTGAGGTGGACATTGACCCGCCTGGCAATTGGAAGGTTTGAGTGACAGTATGATTTTTTCTGTCTCAATAGTCGATACTTTAGAGAATTTAAAGCGGGGGTAGTTGGTGTTATTTTTAGGAGGGGTGATAGCTGTTTTGGGCTTAGTGTCGAGACTGAGCGAGGATTTTTTCGTGGCAATTTTAGATTGGAGAGTTGTTACTTTATTGGCTAGGGCTTGTTGAATGTTGGTGCACCAAGTTTTATCTTTGACACAGTTGTCAGGCACTGGGATGGGGGATTCTATTTCCTTTAGGATAATGAAGAGTTCTTTCATGCTAGAGTTAGCTTGGGCTATTCTAGTGTTGTATGTTTCCCGTTTGGCCGCCAGTATTTCCTGTTTGTAGAGGATAGATATATCTCTCAGGGTGCTTTTATTTTCTTCAGATGGTTGTAATTTCCATGCTACCTCGCTTTGTCTTTTTTGGAGCGAAGAGTTTTTAGGTGGGGGGTGTACCAGGAGTTGAGATGGGCTTTAGGTTTGCTGCGTCTCACTTTGAGCGGTGCAATTGTGTCCAAGGCAGAGGACATGACTTTGTTGTACATGTTCACTAGTGTTTCAGGGTCCAGATTGTCTGGTAGTGAGTTAAGTGTGGGGAGGATGAGCGGGAGTAGGTTGTCCGGGGTGATGTTTTTCTTGTTTCTGGTTGGGATGGATGGTGCTGGCTGGACTGGGGAGGTCGTAGGTCTGATTGTATCTAGAGCAAATGTTATAAGGCAGTGGTCTGTCCAAATTAGTGGGGAGATCGATAGGATGGAGATATTGCAGTTGTGGTCTGCCACCCAATCGAGTATTCTACCCTTGTTGTGGGTAGGGTGAAGCACTTTTTGTGAGAAGCCTAGTTCAGACAGTAGGTTGGCTACTCTGGTTGCCTGTGGGTCATTTTGGTCGTTGAAGCCTAGGTTAAGATCCCCTAGCAGGATGACTTGTGATGATTGTTTTAGGTTGTGCGATAGGATGGTAGAGATGTCCTCCTCAAAGGTTCCAATAGGGCCTGGAGGTCTATAAATAAGGTGAATAGTAAGGGTTTGGGAGTTGTTAATGGCTAGTTTAGCTGTTAGGCTTTCACATGAATTAGTGTTGTTCGAGGGCACTAGCCTGATGGATAGGTTGGATTTAATGATAAGGGCTATGCCCCCTCCGCGGGCTTCACCTCTGTCTGCCCTTAGGATGGTGTAGCCGTTGGGGGTTGCTAGCATAATGGCTGGTCCTGCGGCAGCATGTAGCCAGGATTCCGTGATGGCCAGAAAGTCAAAATTTTCGGTCTGGATAAGATCAGCAATCTCAATGGCATGAGCAATCAAGGACCTAGCATTAACTAGTGCGCCTTTTAGAGCTGGGCTGGTGGATGGGGGAGTGCATGTCTTTTCCTGGGTTGTGGCAGAAGTGTGCATACGTGCATTTTGTGTCTTTGGGTGTGGGCTGTGTGGTTTTTCTATGCCCTTATTAGGTAAGGGTTTGCTACGGTTAGATGTGGTCAGTGTTCTGGCGCGTGGTTCATATAGTTTTGCAAGTCTGGCTCGGAGTCTAGCATTTCTAGATATGGTGTTGCATGGTTTAGATTTGAGGGTTCTATGTAGTTGAGGTTCTTCGGTTTGGCAGTTCCGACTCAATAATGGTTGAAATGGAGTCTGTGTCATGGCCGGTGAGTGAGCTGAGCGTTGGGGGGTGGTGTATTCAGTGGTGGGAGTGAGTCTAGGTATGTGGACAAGGAGTATTGTTAGAGTGAGAAGGGCTAGTGTGGCTTGTAGGGTTTGCATCTTGTGACTTCACCGTGGAGGGTGGCAGATTGAACTAGAGTGAGGCTATGTAATCCGGCCTGATCAGGGTTGGGGCCTGTGCAGATAAGGCAGAAAGCTCAGGTATAGTAGATGGGGTCTAAGTTTGGGACGGTGGCAGTTGACTAGAGTACATTCGGCAGTACAGTTGATAAGTACATCTTTCAGTAGGCAGGCTAAATGTAGCTATCATAGGCGGGCTGAATGCAGCATAGAGTGCAGCATGTTATCATAGCTAGTACAGGTATAGGTAGTGGCAAACTAGGCAAGTGCGGGTAGAGGCAGACTAGGCAGGTAAGGATGATCTTGTCACACTCACCTGATTCCCACGGAGGCGCAGGTCTGGCTTCGAGTGCTGATGCTTCTTCAATGGTGAAGCGCAGGACTCTGAAGATGGACAGGTAGGGCCCCTCTACTCTGGCTTCTCTGGCTCGCAGGAATATTCCCCTGTGCGTGAAAAGGGAGTATTACCTACTGACGGAATAATGCTCAAGCCTCCCACTCCCTTCCAACCCTCCACGATACCCTTCCACGATTCCCCGTGAAGTCTCACCTTAGGGTCTGGAAGGATGAGTTCTCCATCCTACTTCTGATGCAGGGGCACGTTGAAACCCAGTTACTTTACTGGATTGAGGTTTGATGGGAGTTCAAATAACCTTGACTATTCAGGTAAGGCGCTGTAAGAGTTCTGTTGCAAGTTCAAAAGTTCAAGCTTAATAATAATGTTCATTGTCTTATTGCAGCAAGCGCTAACGCGTATGTCTTTTTCCCCTTAGGGGCCGGGGTTCGGAATGCCGGAGATATGGCGCCGACCCGAAGTGAAACGTGCAGTTCCAGTAAATGACAGGTAAGTTCTGGATGAGCATTCGGGTAATGTCTTTGCATTCGCTCATTCAATGTCTTTGTCTTTTTTCCCCATAGGGGCCGGGGTCCGGAATGCCAGGAAGCGGCAGGACCCGAAATGAAATGGGAATGACCCAACAGGTAAGTCTTAGAAAGAAACTGAGCTTTTCCTATTCCCTTCCTTCTCTCACCTTGTGTTCTTGTCTTTTCTCTCTAGGCTCTGGGAAGTGGCTGCGGATCCGGATGATTGCTGCTGAAGATGGAGGTGCCCAGGAAAGGTGAGTGAAATGCAGCGCTGCAGCGATCGAAGCGAAATGCTTTTAAAAATGATGTCTTCCCTTTCAGGATCGTCGGTGTGATGTCTCTGTGATGCAGCTTTAGCAGGGAAGGTCTTCTTTCTCTCCAATTCTCTCTTATCTCCCTTTGCAGGTGACCCTGAATGCTGACAGGCGTGGCTGAAGTCCAGATGCAGGAGCTGACACGGTGAGCGTCCAGCTGCGAGGAGCAGAACAACGCGAAGCGTGAGTTGCTGATCGGGCGTGGTTTAAATAGCTTTGGAAGAAGTTCCAGGTATGTATCCTTTCACCGATCAGGTATGTATCCTTCCCCGACCACACCCAGGTGGAAAGTAGTCCCACAGGTAAAGCAGTTCCATTCAGGCCTCAAGAGGGCCTGGATGTAGCAGCATGGTCTGCATCAGGTAAGTGCACATTAAAACACTTGAACACATGTCTAGCTTTATGAGCCTGGCGCCTAAGGTGCCAGGACAGGGGTCCAACATGAGCCTGGCGCCTAAGGCGCCAGGACTGTGTCCAAAGGGCCCCAGCTTGGGCCCGCTGGCACTTCCCTGGGGGGAATGATGCCTGCCTCTGGGGTTGCTGGGTCGGACCTGGCTCCTTGGAGGTAGGCATCATGACAGATCTAGCTATGGCAGTGTATCACCTAAATGCGAGAGTCATAGTGCAGCCAAAAAACACATTGGGATACATGAGGTAGCTAGTTTCGCCTATTGACGACCGTAAGGCCTAGCACAAATCAGAGGCACAGCGCAAGTCAGGTGTGGCCTATTGGCGACCATAAGGCACAACACAAATCAGAGGCACAGCGCAAGTCAGGTGTGGTCTATTGGCGACCATAAGGCACAGCATAGTTGAGGTGTGGTATGTTGTAGACCCTAGGTGCATCACGTGCACATGCAATGAGGCAGCGTCTGAGTCCAGAATAGAGCATAGGTTGGGTTGGGCAGCACCTGGGTTCGGGTAGGACACTTAGGCCAAAAAAGCCATAGGGCAGCAGTTGGGTTCCGAGTCGTGCCTATGGCTGTTGAGCTAAAAGTGCCATGAGTGAAGACGGTAATAGTGTGCCAGAGCGCAAATGTATCGGTACACGCTGGCAGGTTAGAATGCTAAGGTTCAATTATCTAAGGTAGGGAAAACAGACGTGTTGCCGAAATCTAAGGTGCAGCAGAGAGAGGCAGCTGGCCTACCTTGAATTTGGAATGGAACCAGGTCTCGATCCTATCGCCTGCTGGTGCAGTCGGAGATGCTTCCGGGTGTGAGGGCTCCAACACAACAGATTGGTTCTGGTCGGGAATGTAGATTGGGTGTTGCGCTCACATTGCGCTAAACAGGGGCAAAACAGGGCCTTATACTGGCCTTCGACTGGCCGCCGGCTATTCCGCCTGCCGGCGGAAGTTCGTGTTTAAATGCACTCGTTGCTAGGCGACCGGGGGAAGCCGAGCCTCGACTTCATGCCGCATCGCGCCTGACATTTTGTTTCAGGAAGAAATGTCGGCGCGCTGCGTTGCGTGCACAGATGGGTCACCAGTGCTTGTCCTTGATGTGGGGGCAGTGTGGGCAGATGGGGGGGCCCTGGCCGGGCTGGTGGTTTCACCTCCAAGCCTGGGAGGGATGGCCCGTTGCGGTCGCGGTCGTGGTTGCGGTCTCTGCGCTGCCTCCAGGAGTTGGAGCGCGTGGGTGGCTGCTGGTGGGGGCTCCTGCCCGCGCCACTTCTGGATGTTAGCGATAATAATGTGATGTGTATGTGACTCTTTCACTATAAGGGAGGGGAAAGTTGTGGGGGATGAGGATGCAAAGGCTTTCGAAAAAATCGATCTCTGTATATCGTTTTTTTTCCGTTTGCCAAACCATCCCTGAGTGTTCTGTTTTTTATATGCCAATAAAAATATATATTTTTTAAATAATCATTTAGCTATGCTATAACCAGATGTTCACAGCTGGCAGCCTGCATTTGGCCCCTAACATGACCAGGCTAAGACGACTCTGGCAGACAATTTTTAATTTGACTAGATAAAACCCCACTCTTCAAGCCATCATCAGCTCTTACTGTATGCTGTACTAAGGGCAACCATAGAAAATACTGCAGGTTTTCTACCTCATAAGGGCATTTTTACACCAGTTATCTTGACAGATCTGCCATCCGTTCAGACTGATGTCCACTAGGAATTTGTCACATCTGGCCATGGCGAATATATTTCTTACCTCTGGTCTAAACAGAGCACTGAGTTATGGTTGTTCAAAGTAATCCATCACACACATATCCTACCCTGGCACAAAATTCCATTTCTCAAGGGCAAGCCTGTGAGGCGTATCATTGCAATTCACGTTTGTTCCCCCAAGATGACGGCGCAGGCCACAGGCAGCGTTCTAGTCTGCAATGGAGGTGTGGTCATATCTCCGCCCACACCTGCTTGCTGTGTTCATCTGTGCCCGCGTCCTGGACTGTGGCACATTGCTACTCTGCTTTTCCCAGTAGTTACTCTACGTAAGTTCATGCATTCCGTCCAGCATCTTTCTGGTGACTAAACTTCTCCCATTTCCTTACCTCTGTGTCTCCTTCATTCCTTAGCAAATCCGCACACGCCGTGGCAGAACGTGTCTTTCAGCCCAGGCTCACGGTCAACATTTCCCGGTCTGAAATCCAAGTCTACGATGGAATGTCTCATTCCTCTCTTCCCGCATACCTGCTCTTACTTTCTCCCAAGTTTAACAGCAAACCTTGTTTCATTACTACATGTGCACTCTCAGGGGCATTAAAAAACATTCATACCAGTGAAGTGGGAGAATGGAAAACCAGACTCCCGTCCTTCACCTCTCGCGCTTGGCCTAGAGGGTCGCGGCCCAGACACCCGCCACGAGAAGAGTTTGCCCATTTACCAGATGACCAAATACCCTGGTACAGAAACATACGGATGTGTCCATCTGCCTGCCCAACAGCCCGCACTGGCCATGCCGACACCTGCGGCACGGACCAACTAGACTGAAATCTACACATCGTTAGAGATGCCATGACGACCTAGATAACGGGAAGCACCGCTGAACTATTATACACGCTGAACATTTCCACACCAATCTACACGAAGAACATACTCAGTGCTCTGACGTAGGCGACAGGCTTATTCACGGACGTGCATCTTTATTATTTTTACATAGGCTTTCAGAATGCAGAAACGCAAGACGCACCATGAGCTCATTTATAACGCTTGCTCACGCTTCTCTTGAAACCCGTTACCATCATGAGAGATATAATGGAAACACGATACTGGCCATGAAACTGTATGCCACTATAACCTAAAGCATCCATGCACTAAATGGATTACTCGTGCACCAGGCCCAAGTAGGCCCCAAGCAAGAGTTCCCGTGGACATTAACAAAGCAAAAATCAGGTTGCTGAGCCTGCAGAAAGAACCCAGTGGAGCAACCAGCCAAGGTCGTACTGTTGCAAACCCACAGTCAAGAAACAAATCTTCAAAGGCACGATGTTGCAACCTCGCACTCCACGTACCAATGTTAAAATCATATCTGCAAATTAAACCAGACATACAGTGGAAAAACAATATTAATTGTGCAGAATTATGCCTCAAACACGGTCCCTCCCCACGTGACCAAGCCGAACCTGACGAGATGCCAAAACCCAGGAGAGAAAAGGCGTCTGGGTACCTCGCTACGAGACGCAGGCCGACACACTTGAAAGGCTCAATGGACACCTGCTACAGTGGGAACGGTCAGTCTCCCACCTATGAATAAATCCTCACATTGCCTGCACGTACCCATACTGAAACACTGTTGCAACCACAGGTGCACCGTGTGCTGGGAACAACGGTGGTCCCAGGCTGGGGAGCTCACGGATGCACCAATCAGAACATGAGGTTCTTATCTCAGACGTCAGTAACGTTAGCCAATCCTCAGGGGTCTTCATGTAACAATTCTTATGTATCTAATTGTAGGGACAACCCAGATATACCACCTGACTACACCTTAACCACTAATATCATTCTCTATAGGCGTACTATACTAACCCCACCACTCGAGCAACCAATCAAGAGTGGCGATAGGTTCTTTTGGTAACTTTTTGGAATGACGCAAGTAGCGCGTCATAATGTAGTAAAAAGGGCCTGCGAGCCCCACTATTGTGTGTGTCAGGACGAACGCGTGCGCTCCTTTACCCATCCCTGCCGTTTGCATAATAAACGACAGAAGTTGCCTTGCTCCTTGTGTGTGCCTCATACTCTGTCTCGATCCGAGATATACACGGGAGGAGTTGGGGCCTCCCTGCCCGGAGGTCCGCGGACGGCCCGGCCGACCCCGGCAGAATTCCCCCCCGACAAGTTGGAGGCACTGCTGAGATCTGTTTAAGATCGACTTTTATTTTTTATTTTTCCAGGCACTCCCGTTGCGGGGAGGCCCGGCGGCGCGGCCCCCTCTGCCGTTGCCCCCTTCTGAGGACTACAGGACCATCGCGGAGCTGCGAGAGGACCGGACAGCGCAATCCGGATATTGGCCCTCGGGAGCCGGTTGAGAAGTATCCCGCCCGCGGTCGGCGAGTGTCCAGACGTGGTCCAGACGAGGGGAGGTGGCGAGCCGCTTGGAGGGGTGCACGCAGTCGAGCGGCCCTGCATCGAGGGAACTTGGTGAGCATGACACGCACAACAAGCAATGCGAAATTGTGAGGGAGGGGGCGGAAGTAAATAAGGGAGGAGGGAGGTATTGTAAAAAGGTGGGGTGAAGGTTTAATTGAGTGATGATAATGGAATGAATGGTAGTGAATTGAGTGCGAGAGAAGGCGGCTAACGTTACGCGAAAGAGGGGGGCAGGGCACGAGAACAACACGTGCAGACGCTCGCAACAAAAAGCTAACGTTACGCGAAAGAGGGGGGCGGGGCACGAAAACATCACGTGCAGCCGCTCGAAAGACACTGATTGGCCTAAATCGCGACTACGTGTGAGGGTGGGTGTGTGTGGTTTCCTACGATTTGACATTTATCATTCAATGAGTAGATGAGGTTCCCTATTGTTCGAGCAAGAAACTCGATAGGTAGATGAGGTTCCCTATTGTTCGAGCAAGAAACTCGATAGGTAGATGAGGTTCCCTATTGTTCGAGCAAGAAACTCGATAGGTAGATGACGTTTCCCTGTGGGCGGTGGCTAGTTACGTAGTTGCCCAAAACGGAAGATAATTGGCTGGTTAAGCCCTCCTGTTGAGGGGCGTATCACACGCGAGGCGACGCAGCGTGCGCAGTCCGGTTATAGTATTGATGAGATTACCTTGTTCCAGGAGAGACAGGAAGACAGCTGTAGGGTTAGCGGGGTAGATTGCAAGTGTATTTTGAATTTAAAGAACATAACACGAATATACCAGTAGTTCGAAGAAATAGGTGACGTCACCAGTAGGGATTTAGTAAGATATCGTGAACACAAGAAGCTTTGGGTTTGACATTGGTGGGGAAGAGAAACATGATAAAGGAGCGGACACGGAGATAAACGATAAACGAGTGGATCAAAGAGGAGAAGGGGAAGGGGGCGTGGCTGCGCACGGAGAACGCCGGCCACGGCAAGTGTAAAGGTGGGAGGAGAACGGGGAAAAAGGACGACTGTGTAAGATCGTCGTAAGGGGTACGCAGCTGCAGGGGGCTGCGTGCGCTTCGGCCGCAGGGGGCCGTAGGGGAAGGAATATAATATAACATCATAAATATATTTGTTTTATAATTTTTTTTTTTTTTTTTTTTTTTTTTGTGTGATTATTATCATTGCATAATTTGTCAAAGGATTGTCGTAAGTCCCCACACTTGCGGGGCAAGGTAAGTTGCAAACTGGTAGCAAGGGGAAGGGTAAGAAAGGGTGCGCTAGTATGTCAGACGGGAGAGGGTTGGGAGGGTGGGGGAATACCCTCACTACCCCACTACAACATATATGCACCACACTGCCACCACATAGGGAGAAGTTAATTAAGTACAGCATAGAGTGGACCCAGGGGACGGACAACAAAATGTTGACACCATGGCCGCCTAATGGTAGCTTTGACCCATATGCCCAACATTCACTATTAAACCATCTGCACAATACATACAAGGGGAAGAAGTTGGCAAACCATGTGGAGGTGTTTAACTTATGGAGGATGTTCCAGGGGTCTAGACCAGGACCAAATGGAATGTTCACTATGGGGGAAACACCGGAAGAAAAGGAGATTAAGAAAGAAGGAACGGATGGGGAAAAGGAGAGTGAAGGAACAAAAAATATGGGGAATGAAAAATTGGGTGGAGGAAAGGTTGATAAATTAGCTGACATAAAACAGGAACCGAGCAATGAGATACCCTTAACACCGGGAGTGAAAACAGAGGGGGGAGGGTTGTACCCTTTAAGAGAATTAGGAGAAATAAAAGGACAGTTAAGGGCGGCTGAAGGATACTCAAACCCGGCATACAGCCCTCCACCATATGTGGCTCATGGAAAGATACCAATGGGGGACGGGAGGAGAGAAGAGCAGACTGTAGAGATAGGAAACGATGAGTGGGTAGCTGCACAGATATTGTTGAAATTACGAGGATCACTAACTGGAGAGGAAAGGGAGGCGGTAAAGAGAACAAACGAGGATAGTGAAAGAGAGAGTGAAATGAGGGGAGAGGAGCTGCTACGGCAGAAGGAAGAGATTTTGGAGGAAAGATTAGCTAAACTAAGGGATGAGCAGAATGAACTGATAAAACAACTTGAGGGGGAGGAAAGAGAGAGAGTGAGGAAAAGGAAAGAAGATAAGGACGAATTGGAAAAATTAAGGGAGCAAAGTGAGGAGAGAAAGAGGGAAGCTGTAAGGGTAAAAGCAGCAGCAGAAAGGGTATCAAGAGTAGTGATGAGGGAGAAGAAGAAGGAAGAAGAAGAAAATGAAAAGGAAATGGAAATATGGAGGAGGAGGATAATATCAGAGACAGCTAAAAAATATGAAGAGGGGAAGGTAATAGAGAGTATAGTAGAAAGAGAAAGGGTGAAATGGGAAAGGAGGAGAGAGGATGAAAGGATATTGGAACAGATGAGCAACGAAGTAATGGAGGAATTAAAAAGGAAAAGAGAGGAAAATAGTAGGGAGATGGAGGAGAGGAGTGAAGGGGAGAGAGAGGAGAGTAAGAGGGAGAGTGAAAGATGGGGAGAAGTATATAAAAATAGAGAGGTAGCAACAACGTCAGCACTAAGGGGAACAGGTGGTAACAACGGAAAGGAAGAGGGAGACCTAATAGACTTAAAAACTGTAACAATAAAAGGAAAAAAGGCAGAGTGGGGGGCGCAATTTATGAATGATTTTTGTAGTGAGGATGGAAGGAAGAGTGAAAGGGAAAGCTTAGATAAGCTATACCTCACTAGAACAAACATAGATTCGCCATGGGTGAGTAGAAGATGGGAGGAGCTGGAGAGAAGTAAGGAGGAAGTGAAAAGAATGGGAGAAACACAAACTAACGAACACACGCCACCCACATCACCATCACGCTCTCTAACGCCACACCCCACATGTTCAACAACTGCACGCTCTCTGCACAGAATAAAGCTCGCACCCTTCATGGACGAAGTTACACCTTATGCATGTCGGCTTAGGGACCTCCCTAGTCGCAGGCAAGACAGGCAAACAGACGTGCCAATATTGAACACAGGAAAGGATGAAAAAAGGGGAAAGGAAGAAGAGGGAGGTAGGAGAAGAGGTAGTAAGGAAGGATTTGAAGTAGTAAAAGGAATGGGGGAAGAGGAGGGGTGTGAAGAGTTAACATCATGGAGCATAAAGGATGACACAAGACAGAATGTAATGCCACTGCTGGAGAGAGGAGGGGTTAGACCACAATATGTACCTTGGAAACATACGGATAAGGAAAACATAAAATGTAGGCTCCCATCATTAAGTGGAGGTGCGGGTAAATGGATATATGAAATGGAAAAACACACCGCAGGACAGAAACTAGCAGTGGGAGATGTTAAGGGCCTGTTAATATCAATATTAGGGGATAGAGCGGATGACATTTGGAAAAGAGCGGGATTCCATGGGGTAACAATAACAAACACATCGCATGATGGAGCACCATTTGCAAACTGCAGACATGCGCTATGGCAGGCACTAAGAGTGCAGTACCCAGACACATCAGACATAGGAGCCATTACTTCCCGTAAGATGGGTGAGAACGAGGATCCTGTTGATTATATCCAGGATATTCAAGAGAAGTGGCGCATGGAAACTAGAGAACAATGGGACAAAACACCAGCCATATTTTATCATATACTAGTACAAGGGCTCCCAGAAGGAGTTCAGAGACAATTAAAGAAAGTAGTGGGGATGGAAGCAAAACCATGGCCGGAAATACAACTGACTATAGTACATCACTGTAGAACATGGCAAGGAAAAATGAAACAAAAGGAAGAGGACAGGAAAACAGAAGAGGCCAAATTAGTACAGAAAAAACTTACTAAATATACCATGGAAGGGGCACTAATAACTGCGCCAACACCAATGGCCCAAAGCCCAACGCAAGTAGTGGCTGCACAAAATCCAGCTCAAATAGCGCCTCCACAAGAGGTAATAGAGCAAGTGCTGCCTCTGCAATCACACGCACAGAACATGGGAGGAGGGTACCCAATGCAAGGAGCTGGGTATTATAATTATAATAGAGGGAGAGGAGGGTTTATGAGGGGAAGAGGATACGGATATAATACCCAACAACAGGCTGGGGGACTCAGAAATAACTACCAGACAGGGCAACCAGTATACCAGGACAACACAGGGAACTTCCCATGGCAAAACAGGGAACCACCCGTGTGTTGGAGCTGCGGACTATTAGGACACATGTCACGTACATGCAGGGTCAGGCCAGGAACACCAGCATGGAACGAACAAGCACAACATAGGACATCACAAGAACAGCAGGGCATACAACCACAGCAGATGTCACCACAAGGGAGTGACCAACACTATTCCCTACCACAACAACAAATAAAACAATACCTGCCACAAGTAACTGGTGCAGCGTTAATACAACCACCACCACAACCTGAACGAACGCAATTGGGTGGGGTGACGGTGTTGGGGCACAACCCTTACACAGGGAATGGCCAGTCATTGTACCCCCAATAGGACAGCCCACAGACGGCCTTGGTGTGTCCCATCCTGTCAGTAACACCTAATAGTGCGGAGGAGCCACGCATAGAGGTAACGATAGGTGACAAAAAATTATCATTCCTTGTTGACACCGGGGCGACCCGGTCTTGCATAAGGGAAGGTAAGTTTAAGATGTCAGGCGAAGCCATGAACACACAAGGGTTTTCTGGGGCTAAAGGGTTGGTTCCATTTACTGATAACGTTCCGCTATCTATTGGAGATTACGATCTGTCAGTACCACTTTTGTATTATAGTGCCTCACCAGTAAACATACTGGGGAGGGACATAATGAACAGATTAAATATGACGATCTCCTTTACAGAGGATGGCATAATTTGCTCTACTCCAGGGATTAACATGCTTGCAGCACGACAGATTTTGCAAGCATACTGTGGACAGATAGCGATCAGGGCGGAGCCGGTAGACGGCGAGCTATTACAGTACGGAACAGACATGGCATTTGCATGGATGCCAGGGATAGGAGGGCAAATATGGAGGAGACCAGCAGCCTATCTATTCCGACCAGAAACACCAGCTAATGAACTGGAAGGGAAGGTCATTGCAGTGGACATTGAGAGCATTATTGCAACAGCTGATTATGTTGCTGTGCACGCCCAAGATAAAGAAGGGAGAGCATGGAGGGCGGTGATAGCACTAGCAGAAGGATGTAGGCTGACCCAGGTGTCAGATGAAGAGTTGTTTTCAGAAGAAAAGGAGGAAAATGAAATGGTGTTCATGATGAGTGTAGAAATGTGGCTAACAGTGGCTCACAAACAAGTGGCACAGAAAATTGCAATGGCACTTGAGGCACCCGCTGGCACACCAGTCCCATTTTTTAAAGAAGATATGTCAAAGGTGCCAAAATCATTATGGACTATTAGCCCTTATGATGTAGGATGCATTAAAAGCATAGGGGGTGTAAGGATAAAATTAAAAAAGGGTGCCATACTACCAAGAGTGAAACAATACCCATTGTCAAGAGAGGCAGATGAGGGCATATACGAAACCATAACAGCCCTTATAAACAATGGCATATTGGTCCCCTCAGAATCCCCATGCAACACAGCTGTGTACCCGGTGCGCAAGGCTAAAGGAGGGTCTTGGCGGTTCATACAGGACCTCAGACCGTTGAACAACATAGTAGAAGCAGAGTATCCAGTAACAGCAAACCCGGCCACAATTTTGTGTGGCATTCCAGCAGAAGCATCACGTTTTACAGTGATTGACCTTAAAAATGCTTTTTTCTCAATACCATTACACCCAGACTCACAAGACTTGACAAGCTTCACTTACCGAAATAGGAAGTGGAAACATACCAGATTACCACAGGGATATTGTGAATCACCTTCAATTTTCAATAGGGTAATACAGATGGATTTGGGTAACGTTGAGTTGGAAAGCACAGTGTTACAGTATGTGGATGACATAATAATTTGCAGTACAAATGAAGATAAATGTAGAGAGGACTCATTAAAAATGTTGACGATATTGGCTGAAAAGGGGTACAAGGTAGACATGGAAAAGATACAATACTGTCAGGAACAGGTACTTTACATTGGCCAACTGATATCACAATATGGAAGAAGGATTGCACCACAAAGAGCACAGGCAATATCAGGCACTCCCGTGCCACAGACTGTAAGA
Source organism: Ambystoma mexicanum (assembly GCF_040938575.1). Classification (NCBI taxonomy): domain Eukaryota; kingdom Metazoa; phylum Chordata; class Amphibia; order Caudata; family Ambystomatidae; genus Ambystoma; species Ambystoma mexicanum. The sequence continues at coordinate 668,912,757 of NC_090924.1, read as the reverse complement.
GAACTGCAGCAATTTCTGGGACTGTGCAACTACTGTAGAGCATGGGTATTTGATTACAGCTCTTACATAGGACCCCTGCTTGAGGGTTTGAAGGAAGCAAATAAAGGGGAGAAAAAGTTGGGATGGACTATGGAAATGAAGGAGGCATTTGATGAATTAAAAGAAGCAATATCAACTGCTCCAGTACTAGCATCCCCAGACTATGAGCGACGATTTTTTATATTTTCACATTGCGACTCAGCAGTAATGAAAGCAGTATTGGCCCAAAAGACTAGCATGGGCTATAAACCAGTAGCATTTTACAGCGGTCACTTAGATCCAATAATGTTAGGACAATTCTCTTGCGAACAAGGTCTTGCTGCAGCTGCATTTGCAGTAGAAAAAGCATCATCAATAACTATGGGGTGTCCAACTACACTATTTGTAGAACATGCACTATTTGCGATATTGAATAAACCTAAGTCCACACTGACGACACAGAGGGCAACAGGTTATGAGATTATTTTGTCCAAAGCTGAACTGGCAATTGTTAGATGTAGCACGGTTAACCCTGCAAGGTTCCTAGCAGAAGTAATTGAAGAGGGAGATTACGCCCACGACTGCACCCAAGTAACTGAGATGTACTCATGTACTAGGAAAGTTGAAGAAAACGCACTAGAGGGAGGTGAGCTTTTGTTTATTGATGGGTCATCAACTATTGATCAAGGAGACGGGATAAGGAGGACTGGGGCAGCAGTAGTACAAATGATGGAAGCGCCAGTGTGTGTGGCTATTAAGTGTGTACAATTACCACAGCATTACTCTGCTCAAGCGGCGGAACTGGTTGCACTCATATTGGCACTAAAGGAAAGTTTTAATAAAAAAGTTACTATATATTCCGACAGTGCATATGTTACATCCACTGTCCACTCAGGGCTATCAAAGTGGAGAAGAAGAGGGTTTAGGAGAGCTGACGGCACTCCAGTACAACATGCCCTCTTGTTGGCTGAACTAATTGAAGTAATAAACGATCCCCAAGAACTAGCCCTAGTAAAATGCACAGCACACACCAATGGAGAAGACTATATATCAAAAGGAAATGCAGCAGCAGACGCACATGCAAAATATGCTGCATATTTTGGTGAGATATGGAACCCCACAGACTCACAGAGAGGGAGAGGGAGGGGAATAGCGAGGGAGATGTTAATAAAAGAAGGGTACACCCATCTCCCAGCCACCCAGATTATGGAGTTACAAGCGGCTGCACCAATGGCCGAAAAAGAAGTATGGGTGAAAAGAGGATGCACAATGTCACCAACCGACGCACTATGGCGCCAGGGTGGCACTGGGAAAGTTGTAATACCATTGGCATTGTTAAATACCGCCTTGAACCAATTACATCACCCTGCCCATACAGGCAAAGAAATAATAGCAGCACGAATTAGAGAAGATTGGTTCTGTCCCGAGTTAACATCCCATGTGTCAAATTTTATCAGCAATTGCCTTACATGTCAACAGTTCACGGCCGGTCATACTTTAAAGGTGATAAGAGGTACCATACCCCGACCAGAAGGACCTTTTCGGCACCTCCACATTGACTATGTTGATATGATCAACATTTGTCAAGGCAATAGATACATGATAGTAGTAGTATGCCCATTTTCTAGGTGGATCGAAGCAGGGCCCTGTTCACACCCTGATGCGTTTAGAGCAGCCAAATTTATAGTAAGGGAGGTATTCCCCAGGTGGGGAGTGTGCGAGGTGTTAAGATCAGACAACGGACCCCATTTCGCAAATGAAATGTTCCAGCATATCACATCCCTACTGAACATTAAACACAAATTTGCATGTGCGTACCACCCACAGGCCAATGGTGTATGTGAACGCCTGAATGGCCTATTGAAGGAGGCAATTGCTAAAATACAGCAAACAACAAAGAAAAGTTGGTTGTATTGCCTTCCGTTAGCACTGTTCGAACTTAGAAACAGGCCAGGGTCCGACCACCACCTCACCCCACACGAGGTGGTTACTGGACGCCAAATGCGCCTTCCCCTAACACCAACGTCAAGGGCATTCACCGACCAAGAAAGTTCTGCGAATGTGTTAGGTGATGAAATGTATCAATATGTGTCTTCTTTGATTACTAGCGTTGTGTTTGTGTCTCAACAGCTCGAGCGCACACGGGGCGGGTCCACCAGCAACCAAGAAATAGACGAAAATACAGAATTGGGAAAGGAGAACTTGTGCCAAGTTGCCAAAGGTGACCACGTACTACTTCGAAATTTTAATAGAAGGTGGAACCAGCAGAGGTTCACTGGCCCCCATTTAGTAGAGGACGTATCAACAAGAGCAGTAAAACTAAAGGATAAGCGTGCGTGGAACCACCTGCATGATGTAAAAATCTACAAACTGCAGACCCGCCCCAGCGCCAACGACAGGTCCATTGGAAAAACGCCAACAACATCCCCGGCAGCGGAAGAAAACACAACCACAGACAACGACCCAATTGTCCCCTCGGAGAGAATAACGGACGAAGAAGGGGGTGATCCCCACACTGCCCACCCCATGGTCACACGTTCAAAGAGTAAAACTGCTCCCGCCATCTGAGCAAACCCCCCCCCCATTGACTACTAAATACAATTGTAATAAAAACTAAGGACTTCGCTTGCACCAATACACATGTAAACACGTGAATGTTCTCTTTTTCTCTCGCACATACAGGAGCTGCGTAATATTGTATTGTTAAGAAAAGTTATCTAACAAATTCAGTGTGCAGGCGTAGATGGTGCTGCCAGACGATAGTTACCCAGAAGAATTGTCACACCAATTTGTATACGAAATAAAAAGGCCAACATACTTAAAAAAGAAAAGGGTACGTGTATACTACACGGCCTTCCTCCTGGCCATAGAAAATTACATGCCCCACCTCCGCCCATACTTGCCGGTCTTGAGAGACCGATCACTTAGAGTAGCGTGGGAGCAACTCTTCACCTGGGCACTGAATGACTATTTGATAGGGAGAGCTTAATGAAACAAAACTAACATTTAATAACAAGCACTTTTTGAGAATTTTTAGGCGGGCAACTTTAACGTCGCAAGAATACGCTGCCAGGACTGCAGCAAGGTAAGAGCAAAAATGTCGGTGAGATTAGCATATGTAATAAAAATAATAGGGATTTTTATGATCACCGGAGTTTTGGCTGCCTCTGTATGGCAGTACAGCTATGCTATGAGTTTTTTTGCTGCACCCAAACCTAATGTACCCCACCTCCCTGCTGCAACAGGTGTTACGTCAGGTGGTAACAGTAACAATGAACAAAAGCGAAATAAAGTTAAACGCAGCACATACTCAGACAATAAAGGTATTGATAATTATGTACAAGATTCAGCACACGTCACAAACAACATATGGTACCAGCACATGACCCGCATTGGTAAGCAGACAACTGAGGATAGCTGTTACGTTTGCTCATTAATACCATACGCCATGAGCGCTTCACGAACATTTGTTGCCACAGAAATAGATGAAAAAACAGCACAGTGCATAATATATTTGGCCCTGTTCCAAACGAAAGGAAGATTCCAAGGAACAGTAGTGCACATGACATGGAAAACACGAGACTCATACCCATATGAAAACAACTTCCTCAAGACCTATCTGAGTTATCACAAGACCAGTTTACATGCTGAAGCATTCAGATACATAACAAGTGGCCCTGAAAAAGGAGAAACAAAGAAGGTAACACTGCAGTATCTACCATGTGATTGGTACGCCACGGAAGTTCCGGGTAAACAAGGATGCTGGGAGAGGCCATTACTGACGATAACAGGAAAGGTGTTCCTGGGTACCAGCTGGGAGATAGGAGTGGTTGGCAGCAACATGGTAACAAAAGAAACTATCTCAACCATCGAGACACACAATCATCGATGTTGGACGACATGGATCAAGTACGTACCAATGCTCACGTGGGTAGAAGAAGATGAAGACCCGATAACTATATTACCATTGACTGCGCCCAAAGTATGTTACCAGCATAAAGGAGAGGTGGACGTGGGATATAACACCAATTGTGCAAGTGTGATGGAGTTACCTGAGGGGGGAGCGGGAACAGCAGTAATAATGGACCATTATTGGGCCTGCGGAGAAAAGGCATATCATACACTGCCTCCCCTGTGGAGTGGTGTGTGCACAATGGTACACGTCAATGTACCATCACTAGTGGTACCTAAGAAGCATGTCGATGTGGCGAAATTTCCGAAAATGGATGAAGGAGACAGGAGAAGAAAGAGATCTGCACCACTCCAGAAGGAGCACGAAAACAGGACCAACAGCAATGATACTGTCCTAAACAGGAGAAAAAGACAAGGAGAGCCATTAACAGGAAATTATCTGTGGGGAAGGTCGGAAACGGAACTAACCTCAATACCGCCAGAACACAGACTATTCAGCAGAGCAGCAATGTTCTTCTCCTCAATAATACATCCGGGACTGCAGGCATACGCAAACGCAAAATGGCTGCAAATAACCAGATGGGAACTAATGATGACCATAAATTCGACAGTAAATGGGTTTAACGCAATTAAAGAGGAGCTGCGAGCTGTAAGGATGGTAGCACTACAGAACAGATATGTATTGGACCTTCTCACAGCAATGGAAGGAGGAGTTTGTGCAAAGATAGGACAATCATGCTGCACGTTCATACCTGCCAACGATGCCGACAATGGTACACTAACAGAAGCAGTTTCACAATTGGCCCAGATGCACTCCAAAATGATGGACGAGAGTAACGGCGTAAACAAGGATAAAAGCTGGTTTTCACTATTATGGTCATGGATGCCATCTTGGCTGTCAGATGGACTGAAAATAATAGTGGGATGTGCTATTTTGGCTGGAGCTGCACTGATAATAATTAGATTTTGGAAAGCCCGGAAGGCGCGCTCAACTGATGAGTTGCTGGAAATGGTGGGAATGCACCCCTTGATGCCAGCAGATGACGGCCAGCACACAGGTGTGATAATACACGAAAGGGAGAAGTTGCGCACCCAAATCATCGCCAATCATCTAGACCCACCATCAGTGAAGATCGAGAACCCAAGGAACCCTAGGAGCTACATAGGAAGATGGGTGTACTGTACTCCTGGAGGAACATGCGAATACATGTATTGGTCATTTGAAGATCACGTAAACCATTATGGACATCTCGGAGGGATAACCAAGATATGGAGAGTAAGAGGAGATAACGAGAAGGATATGTTTGTGGTCGACAAGTCGACCAGAGGGGGGACTGAAGTGGGAGAATGGAAAACCAGACTCCCGTCCTTCACCTCTCGCGCTTGGCCTAGAGGGTCGCGGCCCAGACACCCGCCACGAGAAGAGTTTGCCCATTTACCAGATGACCAAATACCCTGGTACAGAAACATACGGATGTGTCCATCTGCCTGCCCAACAGCCCGCACTGGCCATGCCGACACCTGCGGCACGGACCAACTAGACTGAAATCTACACATCGTTAGAGATGCCATGACGACCTAGATAACGGGAAGCACCGCTGAACTATTATACACGCTGAACATTTCCACACCAATCTACACGAAGAACATACTCAGTGCTCTGACGTAGGCGACAGGCTTATTCACGGACGTGCATCTTTATTATTTTTACATAGGCTTTCAGAATGCAGAAACGCAAGACGCACCATGAGCTCATTTATAACGCTTGCTCACGCTTCTCTTGAAACCCGTTACCATCATGAGAGATATAATGGAAACACGATACTGGCCATGAAACTGTATGCCACTATAACCTAAAGCATCCATGCACTAAATGGATTACTCGTGCACCAGGCCCAAGTAGGCCCCAAGCAAGAGTTCCCGTGGACATTAACAAAGCAAAAATCAGGTTGCTGAGCCTGCAGAAAGAACCCAGTGGAGCAACCAGCCAAGGTCGTACTGTTGCAAACCCACAGTCAAGAAACAAATCTTCAAAGGCACGATGTTGCAACCTCGCACTCCACGTACCAATGTTAAAATCATATCTGCAAATTAAACCAGACATACAGTGGAAAAACAATATTAATTGTGCAGAATTATGCCTCAAACACGGTCCCTCCCCACGTGACCAAGCCGAACCTGACGAGATGCCAAAACCCAGGAGAGAAAAGGCGTCTGGGTACCTCGCTACGAGACGCAGGCCGACACACTTGAAAGGCTCAATGGACACCTGCTACAGTGGGAACGGTCAGTCTCCCACCTATGAATAAATCCTCACATTGCCTGCACGTACCCATACTGAAACACTGTTGCAACCACAGGTGCACCGTGTGCTGGGAACAACGGTGGTCCCAGGCTGGGGAGCTCACGGATGCACCAATCAGAACATGAGGTTCTTATCTCAGACGTCAGTAACGTTAGCCAATCCTCAGGGGTCTTCATGTAACAATTCTTATGTATCTAATTGTAGGGACAACCCAGATATACCACCTGACTACACCTTAACCACTAATATCATTCTCTATAGGCGTACTATACTAACCCCACCACTCGAGCAACCAATCAAGAGTGGCGATAGGTTCTTTTGGTAACTTTTTGGAATGACGCAAGTAGCGCGTCATAATGTAGTAAAAAGGGCCTGCGAGCCCCACTATTGTGTGTGTCAGGACGAACGCGTGCGCTCCTTGACCCATCCCTGCCGTTTGCATAATAAACGACAGAAGTTGCCTTGCTCCTTGTGTGTGCCTCATACTCTGTCTCGATCCGAGATATACACGGGAGGAGTTGGGGCCTCCCTGCCCGGAGGTCCGCGGACGGCCCGGCCGACCCCGGCAGAATTCCCCCCCGACACCAGGTCCGGAATCCGTCCTTTCCATCTCGATTCGCGGCTGGCAGTTCTTGGGCTCCCGAACACACCTTTGGCGGTACGTCCTGGTTCCCACTCCGTGAATCTTGTTCTCAGTTCCTTCCCAAGTTAAACTTTGCTTTCCCTCTTATCGCAGACAGTCACTAATTACGACCCTGGCGGTAAGGGGTTAACGCCAGCGTTAGCTGCGCCGACCCCTTACCGCCAACTACGAGGTCCCTTAGCGCCATGGCGCTTTTAACACCTGCTTTTAGCAGGTGTTAAAATCCATGGCGCTAAGGGACCATGGAGTTAATTACGCCACCGTAATTTACGGTGGCGTAATTAACGCCTTCCCCACTCCCATTATGCCCTATGGGGCAAAAATGGGAATGGGGAAGGGTAAATGGGGATTGGGGACTTACCGCCCCGCCGACCTCGGAATGGGGCGGTAAGTCCGCCAACCACCATGGCGTAAACGTAGTTTACGCCATGGTGGTAAAGTCACGGCCCAGGCGGTAACTTACCGCCTGGGTCGTAATGAGGCCCACTCAGTGATTTCTCCAACCCCTAAGGGGATAAGATCTAAGCACCAAAGCCTACAACTGTTCCCTCGCCCTCTGGGAACCTATCTTCCCATTCCAGCTAGAGACCGTTTCAAACATGGTAGGCAAACAGCTCTTATCGTATTTGTCTTCTTCCTAGTCCTTACACATATCATTTGACTGTTTCCCCCTCTGGTTGTCATTCAGGTTCTATCCATCCTTTCTCCGGATCCCGTCTTAAGTTGGAAGCTTCCTAGACCCACTCCTCATTACTGGGTAATTTTCCATTCACGCAAAGCTCATTCCCTCCTTTCCACTACTCTGCCTCTAACTCTTGCCTTCTTATTGCAGAGATCTCAGAAGGGAATCCCTGATCTTTCCAGCTACATTCACCTCAGCGACCATCACATTGCCAGTAGAATACCAGCTCAGGGTTTTCTTCCCCACGAGGGTTTCCCTGTAATATGTGTTCAACCCAGCCTTAGTCTTGGGTTGGATAGAGAGACCATGTAGAGTCTCACATATCCAAGTCTGTCTATCTAAGGTTGGGGCATTTTTATCTTCTCAATACTCACCTCATATACTGTAAGAAGAAATGGAAATGAGGCAGGCACTCTGATTCCCAGTCAGATGTACCTGCTAAAGCAACAGTTAGTCTTCTCCTCCAAACGTTTTCTTGACTCTATCAATCATCAGGGAGGCTGTGTTTCTTTTTGTTTACAGGTGTGTCTGGTTAATTCTCAATAAAGTCTCTAAGGATTCTGGTACATGTAGTCCCACACCTTTTTCAATGCAGGTGACTAGGAACCAACTCTCCTCCAAAGCACAAATCGTTCCCTTGATTGGGGGAGGGGGAAAACCATGTTTATGGCTCTCCATAGTAATGCACAATGACCCTGGTGCTGCTGCCTCTTGAGCCCGGGACTCTTGAAACACTGTAAGAAGAAATGGAGATGAGGTGCACACTCTGATTCCCAGTCAGATGTACCTGCTAAAGCAACAGTTAGTCTTCTCCTCCAAACGTTTTCTTGACTCTATCAATCATCAGGGAGGCTGTGTTTCTTTTCCTTTTCAGGTGTGTCTGGTTAATTCTCATTAAAGTCTCTAAGGATTCTGGTACATGTAGTCACACACTGTTTTCAATGCAGGTGACTAGGAACCAACTCTCCTACAAAGCACCTGATATACAGCTTACAAGGGACATACAGCATTACAGGCTGCATTTATGAGCAGCAAACAATTTTGAAGCGCCACAATTTCGGCTAGCTCCAGGGGTATGAAATTAGTTTGTGAGTGGGCTGACTGTTAAGGGGTACAAAGGGGCAACTGCTTCCAGGCTGGCTGAGCTGATGCCCAATAGGCCACAGCTCCAAAATGTAAAAAAAATGAATTGAAAAAAACAAAATCCTTGAGAATCTAGCCTGCCACAAAGGAGCCGAGTCCTGCAAAGCCTGCTCCGATTCTGTTTAAATAGGGCGAGGCATTCATCTTGATTTCGGCAATGTTGTAGATGTTCCTTGGTGGCCCCCACACATGGGCCTCCACAGTGAGTGAGAGGGAGAGGAATAGAGGCTGCATGGGCGTGTCCAAACCGCCCAGTGGCAATGTATGCATTTAAATAACAGATTCTGTCACCCTGGCTGGTAATGTTGACACCACTGCTCCCAATACATCATTGGCCTGTTACAGCCCACAGCAGCTTATAACGATGCCTACATGCCAAGGAAGTAAGGGTCCATATATTATTAGAGTTTGTCATCAATTTAATTCTGTACAAATGCTTCCCCAATGTTCTGGTGAATTTCTTGATCACCAGTGTGTTTATACAAAAAGAATTTGATAGCACCCTGAATAGCACCCATGGATGTCACTTATATAGTGGCTATAGAAATGGGTGTTGGACTGCTTGGGGTACATACCTTAAGACACAGTTGAGAAACACAAATAGAACAATGACATATTCATCTATGAAATATTAGAAGACTACAAACTAAGGTGGTCATTCAGAGTTGAGAAGAATTTGTAATACTGATGAAGAAAGTTACCAGCTCTGCCGGTGGTATTTCTGAAAATCTGCCCAAATCAAAGTTTACCACCATCAGAGGCGTTATTTCTGGAATACCTTCAGCACTATCTCAGAAATACCAACTCCAATGCTGGAAATGTACAGATTTTTTTTTCTCGGAAAATGCAGCAATTTGTAGCATCAATCTAAAGGGTGATTATATACAGTAGTGTCTCATATCACTACTGTTGATTTTCTTTATGAACAAAAGGGGTACATTCTGGCCCCTTTATGCATTAGATGGGTAAGGTGGTGGGAGGGGCAATCAAAGATGCCCACCATTTTACCCCCTCAAAACGGCCCTTTTTATTTAACTCTATTGAAGGGAAGCACCTGTGCTTCTGTTCTGTAGAGTAAAAAACAAGATTTAAAAAATATGTAGCCAGTTTGGATTTTTTACCTCCACCATAAAGGTGGAGGTGAAAAGAGGTGGATTTTCTGAACAATTCTGCCTAAAATATAATACCGCTGCCAGTATTCCCCTGGAATACCATAACGGTATTTCATCACACCCTGAATTGGTGCTGACGATTTTACTGTTACCACCCAACTCTGATTGTCCCCCTAAATCTGTAATCATGTTCCATTGTCTGGTCCAGAACACTCTTCTCTTATTTGACCAGCAAAAGACACACATACAAATCAACGCCAGACATATACATCCTTCCACCTATAATTTACACTGTCACAAATACAATCAAACACATTTCCCCAGTTCCGAAACTGAAACACAGACTCACATGCCACCTTATTTGAAAATACACATCAATACACATCTTGCTCCATCTCCCTCACTAGGTCCAAGGTATATTCCCCTTGATGTTCTCTCTTTTTCTGTGAGTTGCAGTATGCATCCAACTTTCCCAAAAACTTCAACTTGGCAGCACTAAAAAGCCATGTCGCCTCGCCACCTTTTGCTTTGCTTTGTCCAACTGCAGACCCCTTAGTCACAGTTACCAGAAAAACCCTGCCAGCGGCATCTTGTCGCATCTGGCAAAGGCTGACTGCTAAATTAAGGTGATGTAGTGTTTAACTGTAAGCAAGGGCAACGGAAGGTGTGAGGGGCCAGGAATGGTCGTAGTGTGATGGGCAATTAAAGGGTGTGAGTGGCAAGAAATTGGTGACTGAAAAATATGGGCAAAGGAAAGAGATGCATGCAAGGGAAGGGCATTGAGTTAATAGTTAAAGGATGGAGCACACGGGGAATGGAGGTCTGAAAGTTAATTGTAAGAAAGAGGGGTGCATCGAGAATATGGTGCAAGGGAAGGACACCAGAGGATGATGGGTAAGGAAAATAGGGTACATGGGACACATCAGGAGCAGTAGGTCAGCAGTTTGACTGTTGCTGATATCTATGACTGACCTGCCTGTCACTGCACCCTACTGTGGAACTGCCTTGACACACTTTTTTTTTTGTCTAAATGATGCACTCTTACTTTACGAACACATGTTTCAATTACTACTTCTCTTATGTTTTTCCCAGTTGCCATATCATGTGACTTGATGCTTTCAAAGTACACACACGTGTACAGACTAAGATTATAATTATAATACATTTACATTATTATTTTAATCTTAGTCTGTTTCTCAGATGTATTTGTCTCAGGATACATACAATCTGGGCTAAACCCTGACGATACATCAGTGCTTAGAAAACCAGATTTATTGAAGAGTATACTAGTGTAGCCCTTTAATGACAGCTCTGCTGTGCTATTCAGTTATTATACAATGGTTTTCCTCCAAAGTGGTAATAAATAGATTCAAGAATACCGTGATAGCATTCTGTAATAAGAAAGGTATTTACATAATAGAATGTCTGCTGCATGACAATGATCCTTGTTGGCTTTGTAGGGCTTATACATTAGAGAGAGATTTTGAATAGCTTCCACTACTGCAGGCACAACCATCAATGCAGCATTTTCCAAGACCCAACCAGTAGGCACTGAGCTACAAATGTGGGTCAAGAACTTCTACTATTGGTAGATGAGTTTACACAAACAACAGAGTTTCTTTGATGGATTAATATTGTGCCTTGAAGGGCCTAACTTGAAAAGGAAAAGACATAAAGATGTGAATGTCCATCCAAAAGATCAGAAAGTTTTAGTGGCGCCAAAGGAGAAAGAAGTTCTCTACATTGCAAAGGCTAAGTTACTGTGCAGCATGACTCCTTTCTCCTTATATGTGCTCTTTACACTAAAGGCATTCTCAAACTTAAGGGACAACGGGGAGCCATTGAAAAAATGTTATTTCCTTTTTTCATTAATGCAGTTTGCTTTTTACTTATCCAACAAGGCTGTGCTTCCCAAGTTACCCTCATTTTCAAGGGTTTCATGTGCTTATTCCTAATTTCCGTTCTCCCAGTAAGCCCTGAGTCTTATGCTTTTCAGTGGTATCATCCTCCCAGTAAATATTCACCAAGCCCCAAAGAGATGATCAAATTAAACAAAAGAAAATGGCATCCCAACCGAAAATCTGTTTTCCTCACCCTTTTCCCTTATGCCTTAAAATGTGGAAACTATTGTACTGTGTCCATGATATTAGGATGTTTTCTTCAATGCCAACACCTCAGCTGCCCTCAGCAGTGGTGGACCTTGCACAATAAAACATCCTAGAGAAAGAATTCCAGACCAGACCAATGGAGACCTCAGTCCAGGGAGAGAAGAGTGCAAGCCAGCATGAGCCAAAGATGAACTTGATGATTGTGTAGAGGTTTCAGGAGGTGTAGCAGCTTCGGGAGCCACTATAATTGAGTGGGGGTGGGCTGGTGCTTTGCATTCAGAAGACAAACTTGTGGTTGTCTGCAAAAGATCCCTGTACTTACAATGCTGCATCAGGCCTCACATTTCTGGATGTACAATTAACTGTGCATCAGAAGGCGAATTGGTGTCTTCTAAGTAACCAGGTGCATCTCTTAAAATACACTCTTTCAAAGATACTTGTGGAGTTAGCTGTGCAGATATGGTGTCAGAATGATGCTGATAAAACAGGCCGCAATGGCATGTTTGTCCACTTTTTTTTTACTCTTGAGACTGCCTTCTCCTTCGATCCTTTCGTCCATAATCCCAGTACCCTGCAGCACAAACCCTCTTCCAATTGTGCGCTCTGCCCCCCAAGCATGATGGTTACATTTACTGGCACCAAGATAACAATCCCATGACACCTCTCCTCACCTCTTGCCAACATCAGCCATTAGGGCATCCCTCACACCACTACTCCCATGTGTACCTGACATGTGTACACTGGTAACCCCGATCACTCCTTGCACAGACTGCCCAGGTGGGTACCCAGTGCAGCACATGTACCCAACCCTGCCCCATGCTTCCAACAATGTAGAGCATAGGTTGCCCATTGCCTGACCTTACAATGGGACCCATTTCTGTGGCGCATAGTCAAGTCATTGTCAGAAGCTAGAAACACTCTGTGGGTGAATTGGTCCACATATGTTCAAACATTTTTCAGTATCAGCATTTGCTAACAAAGAATAAAGAAAAACTGTGATGGATGAGACAACAAGTCACTGTTGCCACTTAACCTGAGGATCACAATTCTGTCCTTTGTCCAATCAGTGCAAGATTAAGATACATAAGTTATTCGAGACAGAAAGACAGAATCCAAACCCACTGTTGCTGCTATCACCATCTACACTATCCCCCTTTGCCCTGCCAGACTCTGCTTCATCCACCCCCATGCAGCACACATGCCCCTAACCTCCAATCATATAACCTAACTTCATCATTACCATTGATTGAAATGATTGTACAGCAGTGCTAATATAATGTAATTTATTTACTGTGAAATTCATGTTGACCCAATAAATATAGTCAGTTAAAGTACACAAATCAGTAAACCTGCAGCACTCTGGAGCCTAACTAGACAGACTCAGACTCCATGCATCAGCCTATATACATAGAGTAAAATATGCCATGGGTGTAGTAAGTTCCATTCATAGATTCATGCTGATATGAATCTATCCTAAATGCTTTGCCCCCAAAACCACCCTAAAGAGAAAGCTTGTGAACCTACTGCATAAGCACTACATGTAAACAGTGTCAAGATTAGGGCATCTCTTATCAAAATGAGGACAGCTCATGGGCAAATCTATGGGCCTCATTCCGACTTTTGCGGAATGGGTTAACGGGTTCCGCTAATGGAGGCGGACCTGTTAAACCCATTCCACAAGATTACGAGGTCCCCTCGCAGGACCCGGTTACGAGGTCCAAGATTACGAGGTCCCCTTGCAGGACCCGGTAAGGACGCCTGGTAAAACCAGGTATCGTTACCTGGTTTTTATTCTTATCAAAATGAGGACAGCTCATGGGCAAATCTATGGGCCTCATTACGACTTTTGCAGAATGGGTTAACGGGTTCCGCTAATGGAGGCGGACCTGTTAAACCCATTCCGCAAGATTACGAGATCCCCTCGCAGGGCCCGGTAAGGACACCTGGTAAAACCAGGTATCATTACCGGGTCCCGCGAGGGGACCAGGGAGCTAACAACGGGCCAGTCGTAATCGGCCCGTTGTTAGCTCCCTGCACCCATTCCCATTGAGCCCTACGGGGGCACGAATGGGAATGGGGAAGTTTTGGGCCCGGGTTCCCTGAGGGAGGAATTACCCGGCCCTCCAAACTCGGAATGGCCTGGTAATTCCCCATTCAGGGAACCCAAACCTGGACCCGGTTTTGGAGGCAGCCATGCCGCCAATAGCGGCATGGCTACCGCCAAAGCTGTAACGAGGCCCAATGTGTGTATATTACATTTGAGAAACACTAATGTGAGTCCCATCAGGAGTTGATTGGTAACATTGATAGGGAATGTTCAATAGGAGGGTGCTTAATAATTTTAATCTAAAAGGGATATTTGAGATTCCTTATGCAGTATATACTGTAAGTATCGCTTGGGCAATTAAATTACTATATTCTGTTACAATGTACGTGAGCAACTGCAAACAATGAAATGATTATGTTATCTTGCAATTGTATAGTGCCTACTGCCATAGTTCATGTCGTCAAAGCACTTTTGCCTGCAGAAGGAGTATGACAGAACATTCAGTAGTGGTAGGGAGTAGCAAAGTCGGGTAGATAGTTGGGATGAGGGCGACGGATACATAAGATGCTCAGGAAGAGAGGAGAAGGAAAAGGTGGAAGAGCTATTTGTACAATTGGACCAAATCTATTGTGTGACTCAACTGTATTCTATGGACCACATCGCTGAAAGGAGAGATAGCTGGAGAAGAAGTGTACTCTGTGCAAGCGGGGCATGTCTGGAAATGACTCAATGCATGGTGTGCTGAGGCATGTTGAAACCATGCCCAAGAAATAACAAGCAACAATGTACTTCACTAGGGCACCCAAAAACATTTGGCTGGGGGTTTATGTCAAAATCTGAATGTGGCAATGTTACAACAACTCCCTCAAACGTGAGCAAAAGAAGCCTCACATTTATTGGTTTCCTCTTTTATGTATTTATGTCATGGTTACTATAGCCCTAGGCTTGTGTGCAAAGTGCTTAAGAGCACCAATCCTGTCTATGGCTTAGCTATAGACAAACGTCTGAGGCTTCCACAATGTCATGGTGAGCCAAGGCATGGGTGGACCGCTAACAGTATGATTCCAAGTAGTCCAGTACATACCTAAAAACAAAAGTAACTGTAACACCACTAGAAAGTATAGCACTTTTCGGCTATCAAGGCTTTGTTAAAGTGAACCATACCATTGTTTTGCTTAGTACCTGCACCAGCAAAGCATAATAACGCTGCTATAAAGATGAATTGGGTTCACAGAGTGGACAATGTTATCAAGTAGTGTATGTCCGATAGCAGCATACAGCTGCACTTTCTTTGTGTATCTCATAGCAGAACTGTTGTATGCTAGCTTCCCACCCTTCACTGTACCATACATACTGTGAACATCATGGTCTTGTTTCATAAACACCCCAAAGAATCCATTTAATATATTGTCATCTTTTTTGGGGGAAACAAATGATATGATACAGCATTTGTAACGCGCCTATACACAAGTGTTTCAAGGCGCGACGAGGCGGGGGGGACAAGGGGAGACAGACAACGATCCTACTAGGCCAGGTGTCATTCAGATAGCGCAAGTGCAAGGGTAGAGGGGAAGGGAAAAGTGCAAGGGGAAATGGAGAGGGGAAAGTGCAGTACAGGGTTAGTAGAATACAAGATAAATAATAAGGGCCAGCTGGTGGAAAGTGCAAGGTAAGTGGAGGGAGGAGGGGCTGTAGGGATACAGAGACAGTCCCGCAGTGCAGGGGTTGCCAGTGAGGCAGTGCAGGGAAGAGTGGCTGGGCCAAGGACCGAGATGGGTGAGTGGCCCAGTTGCAGATTCAGTGCAGGTTCAGTGATTTTAGCAGGGGAGACGGGGAGAGAAAGTGGAGGCAAAGTGGAAGGTTTTAAGGTGCTTCCGGAACCGGAGATGGTTCTCTTGAAGTTTCAGGGAGGCAGGAAGGCTGTTCCAGAGGGAGGCCCCTGCTGCGGAGAGAGATCTACCCCCAACTCGTTGCTTGGAGAAGCGGCTGACCCTGAGGGAGTTGGAGGCGGATGAGCGAAGAGCTCGAGAAGGAAGATATTTAGGAAGAGAGAGTTGAAGGTATTTTGGCCCAAGACCCCAGAAGGCATTGTGGACTCATAGAGGGAGCGGGGCAGCTTTGTGGAGGTTCAAGTGTAGCTATTGGATATCTACTGCTCGTGTCTGCCCTCCTCCATACTAAAGGCAATTTTCCAGGAGACAAATGTATAGTGTTCTTGGGAATGACAAACAGACAAATGGTTCTATTTTCTCACTCAAAAAGCCTGCTTCATTTACACATTTCACCCTTATTTTATAGCTGCCATAAGCCATCAGGATTCTTGATTAAATCAATTCAGATCTTTTAAACCCACAGTATCTTTGCTGGTGTTTGCGCAGCCCCAGTGTTGCAACCTCAACGGGCCAGGCTATACCATACTGATGATCCCTAATAAGGGTGAAACATGTTTGCAGTTACCTGAATCCTTGAGGGCTGTTTGTCGCGGGCTGAAAAATGTTATGTATAAATTAGCATTACCCCATGAGCAAAGACAATTCCTAGAGAAAAGGCTTGACATGTCCAGGGACCCTCTAAATTGGACATTTGGGGGACAATTCGCTAAAAGGTGACAAGGTTTTTGCCATTCATTTAACCAAAGAGAAAAAGTGCTTTGATGGAACACCCATGGCGTGAAAAGCAATGGATGGAATGGCAACAGACATGAAACCAACTGGACAGAAAGTGACACAACTGAGCCTTTCGCTGGTTTGGGGTAAATCTGTCCCCTGTTCCCAAAAAACCTTTCTATATCTCCCATGGTGCATTGAGGCAGAGAGGCTGGGAAGCTTCTTTTTGGTGAATGAGAAAGATTCACATTGTAATACTGAGCGAAGCCAAAAATTAGAAGTGCCCAAAATTATATTTGGAGGGGAAAAGTGGTGCCTTTATTTTAGTGTATATGTGGGGAAGGTGAAAGACAAGGACATGTAAAAAGGGGGAGATTGGGGTCTGCAAGAGAGGCCATTTGGAAGAGGAAATGTTCTGCTAATTTGGGGAATTAGGTAACTAGGGAAGATGTGGTTAGAAAAGAAAATGCATCACATGAAATGAATAGTGAATGGGAGTGTAGGGCAGTATAAAAATATGTGCACATTTATTCAGCATCCCAAACCAGCAAGAACATACAAATTGTGGAAGTCACTGTGAGAAAAACGCATTGCAAGGTAGTAAGCAGCCCTATTTAACAAAAGGCTTCATGCTTAGGCAACCAGAGCATTAGAATTCATGCTTCAATACACACACACACACACACACACTATAATATATTATAAATAAAACATAATCTTGTGACTTGTAGCTAGGCCGCATCATGTTGCTTTAGTTAAAAAAAATCTAGTGAAAAAGTGTTTAAATTGATTGCCATTATTGTACTTTAGCTGAATGCTGCTCGTATGCTCACAAAATATAGAAAACCCTTCTCGCAGCATGAGATTCTGCCCAATCAGCGCACAGTAGAATGCAGCAGTCAGAACCTTCAGTGAAAAGCCACATCCCAAAGTTTGCAAAATTGCACAGTCACAGGTGCAGGGACTGATAGAGTGAAAACAAAGTAAAACAGCTTTTCCCTGGAGTTTAGCTTGCAGTAGTGAGTCGTACAAATGCAACATTAAAAAGGTAAAAATCCCCAGTGTTTAAGACAAGACATTGTACATTGAGTAGCCAAGATGACAGTGGCTTTTCAAGTTCTCACAAGCCATGTCCCAGGAAACAGCCGCAATGAGACGTAATAAAGGTTATGAATTGCCAGGAATTGCGTAACATGATGTGAAGAAATATGGTCACAGAGCTAGGCTGCCAAAGTACAACATCGCCCACTACAGGGTAAAATACACTTACACAATTCTCTGTGTCCCAGATTCAATCATACAAAGCTGTTTAAATTAGAAATCACAACCAATACAGCAGCTCATATCTAATTCATATTGAGTAAATGCAGAAGTAATAGGGATATTCCAAGAAATCATAATTCACACACGCATCTTTGCTTCACACTAGAATTACTTGAGACCCTGCAACAAGAATAATGGAATATACATAATTTACATCACATGCATGTAATATTGAATGCAGCCACTATCATGACAACTTAATATGTACAAACATTTCTGCATATGCATATGAGCACCACTGTCAAAGAGCAATGCTTACAAGTTGCAAAGTCTCGAAACATAAAGGTCACACACACAGGACAAATGAACTCATGTAGGAAGAACAAGCTAGTAACCTTCCCCACTGACCGAAGTTGCAAAATGAACTGATAAAACGCAGTTCTTACTGATGGGAACAGTGTTTTGGTGCCAATTGCTTAGATTATTAAGGAAAACACTTGACTGTTATCATTATTTGTCACACCGGCACATCTCACAAAGCTAACATGTTATCATTCACTCCACTCTTATGCCTCCTGGAACAACTAATAGAAATGAAGCTTTGACTGATACAAGTGTCTAAAACTTCTGTCCAATGGTAGTGCATGGGAAGCAAGATGATCGCACAGTGCAATGAGCTAACTAGCTAGCACGTCATCTGCCACATGTTTAGAATAGGCTAATAACAATTTGAAATGTACATAAACATGTATACTGCAATGCTTACCAGCCAATCACTGTGAAGAAAGTTGTTACAAGTTTGTTCTCTTTTGCTTTCTGAATCCATAATATAATATGTACTATGAATATGTACTCACTCCAGTACACATTGAATGTCTGATGGATATTTCCCTGCCTGGCAGTTATTGCAATACATTTTTGTTTCTTGTATCTTATACATTGCATTTTTGCTCCTTTGAATTACTTTTTAATGGCATAAGAGGAACTTGCCATACAGGGGCCTGAAAGAGGGTCAGTAAGGGAAAACACATGGGAAGGGATTGAGGGGAACCTGAAAAGAGGAAGGGGACTCAGAATGAGTGTCAGAGTGGATGGGAAAGAATATCTTATTTTTTTATTGTTTTCTGGTCATCATGGGACTCAAAACCACATGGTATTCCTGCAGGAAATTCTCAGTGGGAAATTACCATGGGATTGAGAGGGGTGATGTAAGAAAAGTGGGGTGTTGTACAAATTGTGTACACACATTGCATAAAAGGGTTATGCATGTTACTTACACCCATGTATGCAATTTGTGGCGTATTTTCTATTTTATGTTGATACTATTTGCGGTGTGGTTCTCAAAAGAACCCTTTTAGGGGTGTAGGGAGGTAGGACAGGGAAACCTGTGAGGGTAGAACATTAGGTTAGAAACACTTAACATGCTAAACTAACAATATATAACAATGTTTGCATTTTTTGTAGTTTGACTTTTTTGTTTTTATTAACTTTTAAAACAGCACAAAGGAACGGGTGACAAAAATGCCATTTAAAAAAAAGCCTAGCAGTGGCAGGTCTGCTGGCGGTTATGGATAGCACTCATCCAGTTGTCTAGGTTGGCGTCTCCCTGATTGATTATATGTGGAAAAAGAGGCATAGAACTATGCGCTCGTTTAGATTCACGTGAAGAGCATTGGCAGCAGGTTAAGGCCGGTCAATTGGGACAGCGAGTAGAGCACTCGCTTTGACATCCGTGCAGAGCTTGCTAATGCAGGTTCAAATCCTGGCAGGGCCAAACTCAGACTTTCATCCTTCCAAGGTCGATAAATGAGCACCACACACCATGGGTAAAAATAAGCAGTGCTCAGATACCTGAGGGTTTGTAGCGCTATTTAAATGCAAAATTATTATTATTATTATTATTATTATTAAGTCCCAAAGGTTGATGGCTTTTTAACCTTTGAAGCTGCTGCTGCTAGAGGGGCTGCTGAAGATGGTTCAGGTTTTAGCAGTGGTGATGTACATAGATGTGTAGCACTCAGGTGGATACGGCATTTGGTGTTTGTGTGCCTTCCTTTTCTGCTTTTGGAGTGCCCGCTGGTAGGGCTATTTCACTTTTTTTCCAGTGGACCTGGATGAGTGTTTTATGTGTGACAATGTCCCCAGGCTCTGGGGTAGTATGGTGGTTGGGCCGTGTTGCAGCTCCTTCCAGTAGAAGGTTCAGAGAATTAATTCCACCTCCTTTAGCCACTGGTGCTCCTTTGTTGTTGAGTCTTCCATCATTCTCACTTGTTCTTCACTGTCATTCAAAAAGGAGATGCATGATGGTGGAGGCAGAACTAGAGAGGAAACATTCAAAGGGAATAATACACACCTCAAAAGTACAATGGCAGCTAAAAAAAAGTTCAACAAAAAAGAAAATAGAAAACTAAAATAATAAACAGACAGGACAAACACTATACACAACAAGGCAAAGCAGGTGAAGAACAAAAGAGGATGGAATAAGGATGGGAAACTGCTCCTCTATTTGGGTAGTTCCTACCAATGATAAGCACACTACAACAAAGTTACAATAGCAATAAGAAAGGCACTTGCAGTTTTCAGGAATTTGCCCCAATTCTCAAGCTAACAATGGACAACCAATGAGAGGCCAGGATTTCATCTTGCAATGTCGGTGACAAGTGTGTATTTTCACATATTTGTTTTGCCGTGGGAATCTTGCATGGCTTCATAATCTTGCAGTAAGATGGTAGAACATGACAGCCAATGGGATGTCAAGTGTAAAGTCACTCCTCCATTCCTTCAGAAATGAGGAGAATACAAAACAAATGCTTTAGAATAGATACAAATACCCCCAGTAGATGCCTGAGATCTATGGCTTTAAATCAACTGGTAGTTCCTACCTCTAGATTTGTCCCCTGGACAGAGAGAATGTTTTCAGTGGCTGTTTGGAACGGTATTCCACACCATCTAAGGAAGACAGAATCCCTGACAGTCTTCAGAAAACATCTAAAAACATATCTGTTTGAATAATGCCATTTGAATGGTGACGGGTGTTCATCGAACTGTACTTAAGATTTGTGCCTAGATGTGGCTCGCCGCTTGGTTTCCATCTGGGATCTGGGTGATACAAATTGTAAATCAAATCAACTCAAACTGAAAATCAAATAAAAATGATTTTTACAGCATAATCATGCACTAAATGTTTGTTAATAATTCACTGTTTGACAATTGTCATTTGAAATGTGTTTAAAAATGTTTTGTAATTACGTATTTCTGCAGGAATGTCAGGCGCACAGGAGATCCTGCGACAATAATGGATGACGCTGCAGCCAATGGGATGTCGAGTGTGAAGGGGTGCCTCCATTCTCTTGGTAATAGGGTGTATATGAAAACAATTCTTTCATATAGAGAAAACATATTTTTTAAAAGGTAATCACCCCACAAATGTTTGTTTATATTTCACTAGGTGGGAATTGTAAAGTGTATTTTGTTTAAAAATGTTGTTTTGAAATTACATATTGCCATGGGAATCCCGCTTTAATGGGAAATAAGAAATCTTGCAGAAACAATGGATGAGGAGATAGCTAATGGGAAGTTAAGTATTTCTGGCACACTTCCTTTCCTGTGGAAAAGGGGTCATATGGAAAGGATTGTTTATAATAGAGAACAATTATTTGTTGATATGTCATTCAAGCCACAAATGTTTGTTTATGTTTCACTGGGTGGGATTTGAAATTTGGAATATATTTTAAAATGATGTTTTGTAATTTCTTATTGGTGCAGAAATCTTGCACAAATGCTAAATCTCGCAACAACAATTGACGAGGCAACAGCCAATGGAATGTTGAGTTTCAAATATAAACATTATATTTATTAAAGTCTAATAACACCACAAATGTTTGCGCACTTGATGGTATTTGTAATTTTAAATGTATTTAAAAATGTGGTTTTGTAATTGCATATTAATGTTGGAATCTCATGTGAATAGGACATTTTGTGGAAACCACGGAGGAGGTGGCATCCATTGTGGCGTTGAGTATTTTAGGAATGCATCCATTCCCGGGGAAACAAAGCAAATATACGGACACCATTTTTGTAATGAATTATGTTGGGAATGTTTGTTCCAGATTCTGTAAATGTGATTTGGAATGTGGGTTCGATTAAGTAATGTTGTTATAGAAAGCAGTAGAAATTACAAAGTCATTTAGAATGAGATTCCTGGGGAAATTAGTGTACATGTATGTTTTGAAATGTTCAACCAATTGTGTGTCAAATACGTCAGAAAGAACTTCATTGTCTAACCAATGAAAGCTTGCTAGCGGTATAGAGGAAATAATTGGGTAACAGAAGGTACTTTTTATAACATAATTGTTGATAGGAGTCAAGAGAAAATCATGAATTGGTTGCCAAGCAAATGGTTGTGTTTTAATTAATAGAAGTGTGGAGGGGTGTGCACCTAGCACCCATTGCTGTTTTAATGGTGCTGTTGTATTGTGATTTATTAAGGAGTGATACATGTGCTTACTAATATTCTGACACATTCTGGTTCTACTTCCACTCTTTCATTGGATTATGATTTTCTGAAGAGTGTGACGGACCATCTTGTATAGATGAGAGTATAAGTAGTGATGTAAAGTTTGAAGAAACAGTGCGTGGAAGACATTGCAGTACATGAGCAAAGCGCAATGTGCTCAGCTTGTGAACTAATCTTTTTGAGTGGAAGTACAGACATTAATTTCATTGGGTAAAATAAATGAGTCTGTTTTTTGAAGAAGGAACACAGAGAAAATGTCAAGTAGGATTTATTTTCTCTCAATGATTGTATAATTTTCAGGCACACTTCACAGTGTACCAGGGGGGTTTCTCTATGCAGGGCTATCACAGCAGAATGGGATGACACAAGTGTCCATTTGAGATGTGTGCAGTTATCTCCCAAACCCTCACAGCATTCTGGGGTATCTCTAAGTTGGCGACCACGTTCATTTGTTAAGTGACAGACTCCAGGTGTATTGGGGTGAGGTCGGCTAGGAACCTGATGGCATCCTCACTTCTCTTCCCCATGAATCCTCCTTTCGGGTGGCCTGGGAAAGGCCATCGCCTTTGGATCCCGACCGTGTGTGTGGATATGTGAGGGAGGATCACCTTGGTGGAGATAACTTGGGGAGTGGAGAGAGGACACCGTTAGGTGAGACATGGTATCCCCCAATCCCTGCTCTGAATGAGCCTTCTATCCGTCAAGTCTTTATAGGCTACTGTCAGTCGTCCATTTTCTTCCCTTCAAAATGTCCCCCGGAAAACACCACCTCAACACTGGGCCGAGGAAGAGACCAAGTGGGAGGACACATCCTCATTTGGTGAAATAAACAAATATCAACCTCATAATGTCAATGCAGACCTGTATCAGTTAAGTGCCAAGACGAGGAGAAGACAACACAGAGACATGCACACTTTCTTTAATTCAACCCTCCCCAAACACCACTCTGCTACTGAGATGCAGAAGAGTATTTTAAAAGGAGCCGTGAAGTATGTCCTCCAGATGAGTTTTACTGTGGTCAGGCAATTGGACTGAATGACCCACACCTTGGGCCATTTAACAATCTCAATGGATATAAAAATGTGGACCGCACAGCACGAAAGGAGAGAGATAGCATGCTGGGGAAATCCGGCTGGAGTGACAAAGGCTGGAGAGAGGCGGACTGGAGAGACCGGAGCGGGAGACACAGGTGCTGGAAGCTGTGTCGAGAAGGGGAAATTGACGCCGGGGCCAAGGTTGGCAGAGAAAAGATCTGGAGATCATGCAAGCCCTCTGTGTCAGGAGATGTGGGCGCCGAAGCCCTCCAGTTGTTTAAAGTCTGAAGAAGAGTGAGCGGTGCTCTCTATGACCTGTGTGAGGGAAGAGCGGAGATATTGGAGGCTGAAAGCAGAACGACGAACAGAACGAAGCTGACGGGAGCCGCTGTGTGAAACCAGTCAGTGGGAAAAGGAAACACTCATACCAGGGCGCAACGGGAACTTGCAACAAACGCTTTTGAATATCTAACAAACTGAGAATTGTACTGAACACTTTTAAATGCCGAAATAAGTTCTTTTAAATACTGAATTAACTCGAAGTTGTTATAAGCACTGGAGTGTATAGAATAAATCAAGTGTGACTGCACACCTTACATTCAGTAAAGTTCCAATTTCAAATATCACAATGATAGATTTCATAGAAAAAACATAGAATGATTCAGTCCACAATGGTCCAGTATGCAGTAAAAAATCTTTATATTCAGTGCCGACTGCACAACGTGTTTCGGGATTCAATGCATGAAAACAAATTAGACAGTGAAGATGAAAGAAATGTAATGTAATGTTTCTTGTTCAACTGATTTGTATTCAATAATCAGGAATGAAAAACAATATTCCGCTCCTCTATCTCTAACTCCCTCAGGGTCAGTCGTTTCTCAAAGAAATGAGCTGGGGGTAGATCTCTGTCTTCGGCTGGGGCCTCCCTCTGGACCAGCCTCCCTGCCACTCTAAAACTTGAGGAGAACCATCCCCGGTTCCGGAAGCACCTCAAAACCTTCCTCTTTGCTTCTGCCTTCTCCTCTCCTCTCCCCTGTTGATTCTACTCTCCCTCGGCACCATGCACCTGGCCACCCTCTGTCCTCCGGGCCCAGGTACCTGCTCATCTTGCCACCCTCACGCACTGCTTCCGGGCCACCCCCTGCACTGGGGTCTGTATCTGTACCCATAAAGCCCTCCCCTTTTCTTCCTGCACTTTCAGACCTACATGGCCTGCTGCCATAAACTCAGAACTTGCCACTTGCTCATTGTTTGTTGCCTTTTTATTTATCATTATTTTTGTTTTTTTCCTTCTCGCTCCGCACTCTCCTTTTGTTCCCCCTTCCATGTACTTCTCCCCTTTCCCCCTCTACCCTGCACTTGCACGTTCTCAATGTCACTGGGCCTAGTAAAATCATTGTTTTTGTCCTCCCCTGTTCCCCTTCCCTTGCCTTGTCATGCTCTGAAACACTTGTGTATGAGCGCGATAGAAATAAAATATCAATATCAATATGAATCACTGTGTGTGTAAGTTAATTTATATGCCAAATTGGTAATTAGGAGCCATCTAATATACATAATGTGGTGAAAATATATCAACCAAACATTTAACAAACAAGCAGTAACAAAAAACGCCAGAAAAATACAAACTCAATTACCTCTTCCCCAGAAGTGGATCGCAGAAATGATGTGGAATTCACATGGGCATCAACCGAAAAAAAAGAATTCCAAGCGTTGCTTATCAGTCTCTAAGAGAAACAAGAGAAGATACAACAGCATAAGGCTGAATCACAAAATAATTCAATGGAGCCTACCTCTAGGGACCGCATGTAACCGTGTAGTGTAACAAACAGGTGGATCTCATGGTCACCCTCATGTAGATTGGTGTAATACGAAGGTCTGTAAAAACAATAACTCTGCTGCTAAAGGAATTGCTAAATGTGTGTAAGTAAAGAAAATGTATGCTGCAATTGTAAAGTAAATACAATTCCTTCCTAAATACCTTCCTTCTCGAGCCCTTCGCTCATCTGCCTCCAACTCCCTCAGGGTCAGTCGCTTCTCCAAGTAACGAGTTGGTGGCAAATCACTCTGTTTGGCAGGGGCCTCTCTCTGGAACAGCCTTCCTGCCTCCCTGAAACTCGAGGAGAACCACCTTCGGTTCCGGAAACACCTCAAAACCTTCCTCTTTGCTTCTGCTTTCTCTCCTCCCCTCCCTTGCTGGACTCCTGACTCAAATTGCACTGGTTACCTGGTCACCCTTCTGATCTCTGGCCCAGGCTCTGTCAACTGCCCACCTGCACTGCCTCCCTGGCAACCTCTGCACATGGGGACTGTTTTCTATATCCCTTCAGTCCCCTTTCCAGCAATTTGTCCGCACTTCCTTGCACTTGCCTGTTTTTTATGTGTTTTTATTTATCTTATTTATTCCACTTCCCATGTACTGCACTTTCCCCTTTCCCTTTCCCCATGCACTCTTCCTTTCCCCCTTTCCCATGCACTTGCGCGATCCGAATGACACCTGGCCTAGCAAGATCGTTGTCTGTCCTCCCTTTGTTGCCCCCTTGCCTCGTCGCCCCTTGAAACACTTGTCTGTAGGCGCATTATAAATGCCATATCATATCATAATGAGCATCCAGAGATGTGTAACCCAGTCTGTAAAAGACAGACAGCATCTCGTAAGTGGTGTGTATACTATCACCATGGGGAAAGAGAAAAAATGGAAAGAGGACACTCCTGTCCGAGTGCAGGGTTGTTAGAATTGTAACAAAAAACGTGCTGACGAATCGAACATTAAATGACGACTGTACTGCGCGTTGTAGTTCACACAAAAAAATGCTCGATGTTCTGAAGGCTATAAAAATAAAATAGCTGTAGAGTCAGTAAGGAAAATGGAACACTGTCTTTCCTGTTCGTATATATATTTCAATAAGCAGTAGAATGCCAAATCAGGTGCTTTTGAATACTGAATGAATTGAAAGACATTTCACTTTTGAATGCCATGTCGAGCAAAAACAAGTAATGAGCATTTGTGAATGGATTTAAAGCATGGTGGCACAAGCAGCAGAGACACAGAATTAATTATTTGATATACAAGTGTTGGCAAAGCCAGGGGAATACCAAGAAGGGTATGAGACAAGAAACCAAGTATTGAACAAAGCTAAAGAGAGTTCAAGGAACTATAGGTTAAGAGGAAACCTGTATTGACAAGAGCCAGAAGAATACAGAGAGTGTAACAAAGTGCATAGGGATATCAGTTGCGTGACCTGTAATGGGTGGACCGTGTGGTCTGACAACTGTGCCTAGCCCGAGTGCCCCCTTTTATGGAAAAAACAATGAAAATATACATAAAGAAGCTTGTGTTTTACAACCGTTGCTTATGTGACTTTGAGGTCAAGTAACAGAGCTATTTGGGTGAACCAGTGAAAAGTGCTGATGAAAATAGAGATGGGAAGTGTCCCAAGGAATGGTGCTGCTTTTTAAACGTGTGAAGATTTGAATTGGTGTTGTTTTGAAAAGCTTGAAGATTTAAACTGGTTTTGTTTTGAAAAGCCAAAAGTTGAACTCTTGGGGAAAGGAACCCCAATACCTTGTAAACTGTTTTGAACTTGGGGAAGAGGAAGCTGATTACAAGCTGGGACCTGGAAGAAGCTCAGAACTTTGTTTTGAACACTATTCATGTTGATGCTGACATCCCTACACATTGTTTTCAGTTAGTTGTGAGGACAAGTATAGACTCTGGACACGGACAGACATTTGGACACAGACAGGCAAGTATAGATTTTGGACACGGGCAGTCTTTTGAGTGACTTCCAGATGCAGACGATCCTTAGTTTCCTTTAGTTAGGGAAATCACACCTTAGCATAGGGCAAGTTCAGCCTTACTCCATACTGACTTCTAAGTTAAATTAAGTTTTGAGATACAATTTTGAATCTGTTGTCTATGTCTTACTTCATGATGCCTTCACTGGTTCCTAATCAGCATATCTAGGTGCCCTTTACCCTTTGGTCGTCTTGTCCACTTTCCTGTGGACAAAACAAATCCAGGAAAATATGGTCGCACACCACCTGGCAGCAATCAATTTGGTTTTAGTCTGAAGATGGTTGCAGTTTAATCAAAACAGGCAAGACCATAAGTGTTGAAGCTATTTTCTGAAGTGCCATTTTACATGTGACTGACTCCTCCTAGGTCACTGCCATCTCTCTCAGCAGAGAGCTCAAGATACAGATTCCCTATCCGCGGAAAAGATACCCAGACTCAATCTACAAGCATCCTCTCTGAGACCTCTGAAGGCACGTCTTGACATGGTTTACTTAGAGAATTCCATGTCATCCCTAGTTTGAAGAATCCAAGAACTGGTTTGATTGGAACACGCTCTGGGTCACTATGCTTCCTTCTGAGAGGTACAGGGAAAGTTGTTCTATGCTGGAGAAACACAAAAGAGTAGTGTCACTAAGTTGGTAACCAGAGGAAATATTTGAGGCAATGTGTAGCCTCATGTCCAATTTACTGTCATAGGGTGAAGACATGTAAAAGCTGTTTTCTGCTTGTTTACTGGGCAGTTCAACTTTGTCAATTAGTTTTGCCTCAAACGTATTGAAGCAAGCATTAAATATCAGAATTTGGACAAACTGTCAAAGTGACAGTTTTAGGTCCAAAGACAAGAATTATAGTCTTGGGGTACTCATTAAGTCTGCTTGCTTTTCCTACCCAGACAGGTCAAGATATTGTGGGCCAGCAGTATCCTCCAGGCCCTGATCCTTCTTGGTTCAACAATAGCGTTCTGTGAAATCTCAGGAACTCCTCCAGGCTGCTAAAACAGCTTATTTTCAAAGCCTAAGGGGGTAATTCATAGAATTTAGCGCACAAGTGGCGCACGCGGCTGGCGCACAGTGTGCGCGTGCGAATCCCTGCGCCAGCCGCGTGCGCTAAAATCCATTTCCGCGCACAGCGTATTCATAGATTCCAGCTACCAAAACCAGTCGTGGCGCACAGTGGCGCAGCGACCCTGCAGCAGCGCCAGTTACGCCCCCAAGAACGCCTCTCGCGCAGGGAAAAGACATCAAAATCCCCAATCCAGCGCAAAGGGCTGCGCTAACCATGTACCAGCACGGCAAGCGGGCTACGTGTATCACTGGGGTGCGCGGGAAGAACCTCACATCATTTCCGCTGGGTACTTGTATTTCAGGGGTGCGCTGGAAGTTCCACACGCGATTCCATCAGGGTACGTGTACATCAGGGGTGCGCGGGAAGTTTCACACGTGAATTCAGCAGGGTACGTGTATATCAGGGGAGCGCGGGAAGTTCCACACGCGAATGTCCTGGCTACGTGTATTTCGGGGTGCGCGGGAAGTTTCACACGCGATATCAGCAAGGTACGTGTATATCAGGGGTGCGCGGGAAGTTCCACACGCGAATGTCCTGGCTACGTGTATTTCGGGGTGCGCGGGAAGTTTCACACGCGACATCAGCAAGGTACGTGTATTCCAGGGGTGCGCGGGAAGTATCACACACGATTCCATCAGGGTACGTGTATTCCAGGGGTGTACGGGAAGTTTCACACGCAAAAACAGCAGGGTACGTGTATTCCAGGGGTGCACAGGAAGTATCACACGCAAAATCAGCAGGGTACGTGTATTTCAGGGGTGCGCGGAAAGTATCACACGCGATTCCATCAGGGTACGTGTATTACAGGGGTGCGCTGGGCACACCACACGTGTATTGCACGTGTGGTTCCTCCCAGGTGTTCCCTCTACACCCATCAAGGCCCCTGCAGGTGGCCCACACCACAGCGGCCTACCCTGCACATGTCCTGCAGGCACCCCATCCACCATGGCCATGCCCCCCAGCCAACCCACATGTCACCTTGCACTACTGCCCACCAACGCATGTCCCCCTGCACCCCCAGCCACCAGGGGCAGCCTCCACCAGGCCCCCACCCATGTCTCCAACCACCTCCACCCCCCAGCAGTGCAGGGGCAGCCTCCACCAGGCCCCCACCCATGTCTACCACCACCCCACCCCCCAGCAGTGCAGGGGCAGCCTCCACCAGGCCCCCACTCATGTCCCCTATCACCCCCACCTCCCAGCAGTGCAGGGGCAGCCTCCACCAGGCCCCCACTCATGTCTCCCATCACCCCAACCCCCAGCCACCAGGGGCAGCCTCCACCAGGCCCCCACCCATGTCTCCCACCACCCCCACCCCCCAGCAGTGCAGGGGCAGCCTCCACCAGGCCCCCACTCATGTCTCCCATGACCCCCACCCCCCAGCAGTGCAGGGGCAGCCTCCACCAGGCCCCCACCCATGTCTCCCATCACCCCCACCCCCCAGCCACTATGGGCAGCCTCCACCAGGCCCCTACTCATGTCCCATATCACCCCCACCCCCCAGCAGTGCAGGGGCAGCCTCCACCAGGCCAACACCCATGTCTACCACCACCCCCACCCCCCAGCAGTGCAGGGGCAGCCTCCACCAGGCACCCACTCATGTCTCCCATCACCCCCACGCCCCAGCAGGGCAGGGGCAGCCTCCACCAGGCCCCCACCCATGTCTCCCACCACCCCACCCCCCAGCAGTGCAGGGGCAGCCTCCACCAGGCCCCCACCCATGTCTCCCATCACCCCCACCCCCCAGCCACCAGGGGCAGCCTCCACCAGGCCCCCACTCATGTCCACTATCATCCCCACCCCCCAGCAGTGCAGGGGCAGCCTCCACCAGGCCCTCACTCATGTCTCCCATCACCCCCAACCCCCAGCACTGTGGGGCACCTGCCAGCAGGCCCCAACTCATGTCCAACTCGTGTTCCCCTGCACCCCCAAACCCCAGCCACCAGGGGCAGCCTCCACCAGGCCCCCACCCATGTCTACCACCACCCCCACCCCCCAGCAGTGCAGGGGCAGCCTCCACCAGACCCCCACCCATGTCTCCCACCCCCCACCCCCCAGCAGTGAAGGGGCAGCCTCCACGAGGCCCCCACTCATGTCTCCCATCACCCCCACCCCCCAGCAGTGCAGGGGCAGCCTCCACCAGGCCCCCACTCATGTCCCCTATCACCCCCACCCCCCAGCAGTGCAGGGGCAGCCTCCACCAGGCCCCCACCCATGTCTACCACCACCCCCACCCCCCAGCAGTGCAGGGGCAGCCTCCACCAGGCCCCCACCCATGTCTACCACCACCCTCACCCCCCAGCAGTGCAGGGGCAGCCTCCACGAGGCACCCACACATGTCTCCCATCACCCCCACCCCCCAGCAGTGCAGGGGCAGCCTCCACCAGGCCCCCACCCATGTCTCCCACCGCCCCCACCCCCCAGCAGTGCAGGGGCAGCCCCCACCCATGCCTCCCATCACCCCCAACCCCCAGCCACCAGGGGCAGCCTCCACCAGGCCCCCACTCATGTCTCCCATCACCCCCAGCCCCCGGCACTGTGGGGCACCTGCCAGCAGGCCCCAACCCATGTCCAACACATGTTCCCCTGCACCCCCACCCCCCAGCCACCAGGGGCAGCCTCCACCAGGCCCCCACCCATGTCTACCACCACCCCCACCCCCCAGCAGTGCAGGGGCAGCCTCCACCAGACCCCCACCCATGTCTCCCACCCCCCACCCCCCAGCAGTGAAGGGGCAGCCTCCACGAGGCCCCCACTCATGTCTCCCATCACCCCCACCCCCCAGCAGTGCAGGGGCAGCCTCCACCAGGCCCCCACTCATGCCCCTATCACCCCCACCCCCCAGCAGTGCAGGGGCAGCCTCCACCAGGCCCCCACCCATGTCTACCACCACCCCCACCCCCCAGCAGTGCAGGGGCAGCCTCCACCAGGCCCCCACCCATGTCTACCACCACCCTCACCCCCCAGCAGTGCAGGGGCAGCCTCCACGAGGCACCCACACATGTCTCCCATCACCCCCACCCCCCAGCAGTGCAGGGGCAGCCTCCACCAGGCCCCCACCCATGTCTCCCACCGCCCCCACCCCCCAGCAGTGCAGGGGCAGCCCCCACCCATGCCTCCCATCACCCCCAACCCCCAGCCACCAGGGGCAGCCTCCACCAGGCCCCCACTCATGTCCCCTATCACCCCCACCCCCCAGCAGTGCAGGGGCAGCCTCCACCAGGCCCCCACTCATGTCTCCCATCACCCCCACCCCCCCAGCACTGTGGGGCACCTGCCAGCAGGCCCCAACTCATGTCCAACTCATGTTCCCCTGCACCCCCACCCCCCAGCACTGTGGTGCACCATCCACCAGGCCCCCACCCATGTCTCCCACCACCCCCACCCCCCAGCCACCAGGGGCAGCCTCCACCAGGCCCCCACTCATGTCCCCTATCACCCCCACCCCCCAGCAGTGCAGGGGCAGCCTCCACCAGGCCCCCACCCATGTCTACCACCACCCCCACCCCCCAGCAGTGCAGGGGCAGCCTCCACCAGGCCCCCACTCATGTCCCCTATCACCCCCACCCCCCAGCAGTGCAGGGGCAGCCTCCACCAGGCCCCCACTCATGTCCCCCACCACCCCCACCCCCCAGCCACCAGGGGCAGCCTCCACCAGGCCCCCACCCATGTCTCCCACCACCCCAGCCACCAGGGGCAGCCTCCACCAGGCCCCCACTCACGTCTCCCACCACCCCACCCCCCAGCAGTGCAGGAGCAGCCTCCATCAGGCCCCCACTCATGTCCCCTATCACCCCCACTCCCCAGCCACCAGGGGCAGCCTCCACCAGGCCCCCACCCATGTCTACCACCACCCCCACCCCCCAGCAGTGCAGGGGCAGCCTCCACCAGGCACCCACTCATGTCTCCCATCACCCCCACCCCCCAGCAGTGCAGGGGCAGCCTCCACCAGGCCCCCACCCATGTCTCCCATCACCCCCACCCCTCAGCCACCAGGGGCAGCCTCCACCAGGCCCCCACTCATGTCCCCTATCACCCCCACCCCCCAGCACTGTGGGGCACCTGCCAGCAGGCCTCAACTCATGTTCCCCAGCCAACATGTCATCACAATCTAGATCCCTGGTCTCTATGATTAGCCTCCAAATGCAAAACACCCACCCGAGTATTGCATCCACCCACTTAGAAATGGCAATAACATGATAGAACACCAATTGCAAGTTTGGAAACGAACACATGTCCCTCACATACACCCAATGGGTGTCAGTGAATCTCAAAACCCATATCATGATATGCATGAAACCAATGAGATGATACTACACATTGAAGTTTGATCAAAAAATATGTATTAAAGGAAACATAAATTGAATCAAAAATAAACAAACAGAAATGGGAATGTAAAAAAATGAAAAGAAGTATGTTCGTGAAAAAAAGCAAAACCAAAAATCATAATCCAAAGGAATGGTGTCCAGAGTCACAGTCCACAAAAGAAAATCCAATGGAAAATTATAATTGAAAGCCATTGCTCCATGGGTAAGTTGTAAAAGAAAAAGAAAATCCAACAGTGAACTATGTACAGATGAACAAGCCAGGGTCCATTATCCCAACAAAAGAAATGAAACCTATCTAACAACACTAACTAATAAAAAGAAACTATATACAAAAATGTGGCCCATTGTCCAAAAGGTCCAAAAAAATTCTAAAACAAAGGAAACCTAACACTAACTACATAACTATGTACAAGGGCAGCGGGCTAGTCTGACGGCTCACTTTTGGATGTCCCTGGCCAGGGCATCATCAAACTCCTGCTCAATGTCCCGGTGGCGGTCCTCCTCCATGGCCCCGAGGGTCCGCAGGGCCGTCGACGTTTCCACCTCTAACCCCCTGTGGATTGCCTCGAGGCACTCGGCCCGCCTCCGCATGGAGTTCTCCGCCCTGACCATCGTGAGCCGTGCCTCTTCCGCCCGCTGCCGCTCCGCATCTATGGCGTGGCCCAACCGCTGCCACACGGAAGACACTTTCTGTCCTGGGTCCTCCTGCCCTCTGGCCGATGCCTGCCCCTCCGATGTTGAAGGCCCCGAGCCTTCATGGCTCCCACCACATTGCTGCTGCTGCTGTGCCTCTGCCCGTGCACTGCCTCCTGCTGCCTGCACATCCTCCGCTGGCTGGGGTGCAGTCGTTGATGTGGCCACCCCTGCTGGACGTCTGACTCCCGACTGTGGCAGGGATGCCTCCTCCACCAGCCTGGCCGCACCGTCAGAGGCAGATCCACAGGGCACCCAGGTGACTGATGGGTGGGAAGATGGCATGGAGGACGACTGGCGCATAGGGGGTTCAGTTGAGGAGGGGGTCGCAGCAAGCCCCATCAAACGGAGGAATCCGGCCTGGGTGACCTGTCCCAGTAGGCCGACGCGGTCAACGAGCCATTCGAGATGACGTGCAGTCTCCTCATGAAAAGACTGCAGGTCACCTCGCATGGCCCGTTGACGCAACGCCACACCAGTCAGGACAGGCTCAACCCAGACCCGGATAGCCACGTCCGCAGGCAGAGGAAGGCCAGTTGTAGTGAGCTCATCCCCTGCCTGAAAACAGGTCTGGACGTAGGCATCCCTGCTGGTGCAAGATGATGCAGGGACAGGATCAGGGACAGGATTGCACACAGGCACCTCAGCGGCGGCCTGTGCTGCCTCCTGTCCCTGGTCCTGCACTGCACCACTAGCACCAGTGGGATCCCCACCTCCAGACCCCGTCTCTGTTGCTTGCACGGCCTCCTCCTCCACCAAACCCCCCACCAACCTGGATGACTCCGTGCCATCTTCCCCTGTTGGGCCCTGTGGGGTCCCAGCTGCCCCTTCTGCTGCCGAGGAGTCCAACTCCAACCTCCGCCTCTTTGACCTCCCCCCGGCAGCTGCGGCCTGGGATGCGGCACCGGACTCCTCACTCCCTGACGAGATCACAACATGGGAGGGGACCCGGGCCTTGCGTCTCCGGCTGGCGGTGGGATCCCCCCCCGCTGTGCTCCACAGCACCTTCTCCGCCCTCTTCATCAGTTGACGCTGCAGACAGGGAGAAATAAAACACAGGCATCAGGGCACTGTACAATGGACACCTACACACATGCCAGTTGTACATGAGTGGCATTGGCATACCTCAGACATGCCATCACAATCCCCAACACACATGTCATTTCAACTCGCACACATGAGCCATACCACAGCCATATCGCAACTGCCAGCACCATCCATACACATACAAAAGCATGAGCAGGCAAAACTGAGCCAGACATCACATGCAACACAGGAAGTGCACTACACATGTACACACGCCACCACACTTGCATGCATGTGTACACCTCTGCCAAGTGTCGCAGTGTTCAGATGGGCATCCATGTCACATCTGCCAATCAGGCTTCCACATCCCGCTGTCACATGCATCCATGTTGCACCACTGTTGCACCCTTGTCAAATACACACAAATGCACATGTACACAGTGCTGATACATGCAGCTGAAAACAACATACATGCGTGACATCACGAACATGTCTACTTACATACACATTCATCCAAACATGTGTGCCCACACAACTGCATTTGGCATGCAAGCCTACACACACAAGCACCATCCATGTCTCACACATTACAGCCCTCGCATGTGTTAGCCTCACGGCCCTGTACACCCCCACCCATACTCGACCCCATACAAACAGATGTGCAACCTGCACACTACTGAAACATCACCACACGCACAGCTCACAATCAGGATGCATGTACGCTCACCGCTCGAATCCAGACGGGTCTGCCTCTCAAGGACCTGGACGTGGAGCGCTGGGGATATGCGTTCCAGGACCCTCATCTGATCTTCCGACAAGTGGCCCCGGCGCCCCTTAGCATCCGCTGCCTTCAAGAGGCGCCGGGCCTTGTTCAGGGTCCTGGACCTGAAGTCCTCCAAGCGCTTCTTGACATGCTGTAAGTCGCGGACTGCCACCACCTCCGCGATAATGGCAGTCACGATGTCAGTCCAGATCCGAGTCCCTCCTTCCTTTTCGGCGCGGGAACTTCCGAAGAGGGCATCATACTGCCCCAGGACTTGCTCCACCAGGACACCAACTTCCCTGGCACTGAAGCTGGTGCCCCTCTGCCTCTCTGGCCGGGGGTTGTCAGTGGTAGGCAGGAGTGGGTGGGCAACTGGGTCCTGGGGCTGGGCTGTGGAGCGATGGAATCCCAGTCGGGAGTCTTCGGTTCCGGCAGGGGTGGTCACAGCAACAGCACCCCTGGCTGATGTTCAGGCAGCAAATGGCAGGGCACGTGGGCAGCAGGCAGTCAGGCAGCAGCAAATGGCAGTTAGGAGCATGCTCGGGGCTCTGGGGGACAGTAATTCGGCCTTCTGGGCAGGAGCGTGGTCTTCCGTGTGCTTACGCGTGGCCAGCTTGATACGGAGTGATTTGGCACGTGAAAATTCTGCACGTCAGCGTGTAATTCGAGGAAAGGCCCTTAGCGCGTAAGCACGTCTGCACGCATACGCAATTTCATTGGACAGAAGGCCCCTCAAGCGCAAGCACCCCAGTGACGTGATGCGCACAGGCGTTCATGGGCATTTCAGCGCGCGTGAAAAACTGCACGTCTGCGTGTAATCCGATGAAAGGGCCCATGCGCGTAAGTGACGTGATTCGCGCGGGCGTTTCCCTCAGCACAGGTTAAAGGTGAGCGGGCCCAGCAGTTCGCTGTACGTGCCTTTCGTGGAGACCGACGTGTGTTGCTGCTTCCTGTTGTTTCGCGCGCCATCATAGCTTCACAGCTATCAAGGAAGTATCTCTTCTTTTGGAGGGGGTATTGGCTACGCGTGTTTTTCTGCATCGCGCTAGTCAGACGGTGAGTCGCACAGTCTCTTTTTCCC
This sequence comes from Ambystoma mexicanum, assembly GCF_040938575.1. Lineage (NCBI taxonomy): Eukaryota > Metazoa > Chordata > Amphibia > Caudata > Ambystomatidae > Ambystoma > Ambystoma mexicanum. The sequence goes on along the minus strand of NC_090924.1, from coordinate 668,876,613 downwards.
ACTGCGGGTGCCCCTGTGTATCGCACCCATTTTCGATGTCATAGTAGCCTGCGTGTCCCAGGCGTACGCGTTATTCGTGTTACTGGGTGCCACCGCGTACTGCGGGAGGTTGAATCCACGCACGTAGGCTGCAGGGTTGCGTGCACGGTTTTACTCCAGTTTTGGGGTGCCTGAGCATTGCGTGACCCGTCACTACATCACCGGGGTCACATACAGCCTTGCAGGTGCAGGGGGGCTGTTAACATCTTGCTTCCCACCCCCTTCACCCCAATTGCCCAGGTCAATTGTGGTGTACACCTCCCATTGGCACCAGTCCATCTGTGCCGGCACTACTACATCTGTGCCATGGTTGGGAGGCCACCAAAGGTGAGGGGCGCCTCAGCTGGGCGTCCTCCTCGTGGCGGGCGTGGTCGGGGACGTGGCCGTGGTGACCAGGGAGTAGGGGGACTCCAGGGTGTACAGGGTGGCCACATAGGGGGAAGAGGCAGGGATGCGCCACTTGAGCACAATGTTGTGCCATGTGTCGGTGCAGTCATGCCACCACCCCCTGTGGTTCCGGGGGATGCAGCTTCTGCATCTGGCACTGGCGCCCGTGTGACCCGGCAGTCCGTTCCATCAACCATGGGCCCAAGGGTAGTGGTAGCTGCAGGTGCAGCTGTGGACACCGCCACCCAGGCTCAGGGTCTGCCAGCGCAGGCTGCGTTGGCACTTGAGGAGCCCTTGGTAGATCTCCAACAGGCCAGGAGGGAAACCATAGGGGCAGGCCGGGCTGCTCAGACCAAGACACGTGTCCCTGGGGCAGTCATGTCATCTGCTGCCCCGAACAGCCGGGTGTTGGCAAGTGCAGGGGCAGATGCACCCAACAGCACCCCGGTTGTGAGTCTGCCAACCAGGACCATTGCGGTCAATGACCCTGCCACAGCTGATGTTGCTGTGCAGAGTCCATTAGTGGGCACCCAGCTGCCACTGACACAAGTCAGGCCTTTGGTCATCCCTCCACCTGCCACTCCCTTGGTTCAATCCACCGAACCCACTGGCCATACTGGTCAGGGCGGCATTAGCCAGCCAGGGTCTGCGCCACAGTCCAAGAAGAGGAAGGTTGCACCTGCAGCACAGGCTGGGACCCCACACACAGCCACGACCTCCTGCACGTCGAAGAAGAAGCCTTTCTGCACTGCAAGCAGGAACTGGACTTCCTCGTGGACTCTGTGCGGGGCCACAGCCGTGACATGCTAGTGGGTGCCAATAGTCAGACTATGGCTGCCCAATGTGACACCCACTGGAAGCATGTTGCGGAACATGTCAGTTCATTCGGCCATGAGGTGCGCACGGCGCAAGAGTGCAAAAAGCGTTGGAATGACATCAAACGCAGCACTAAGGCTAAGCGTGCCTCTAATTACAACTTGACTGTGGTGACTGACGGTGGGCCTCCACCAGAGGAGGAAGAGCTCACTCCGCATGAGGCACTCGTTGCGGAGTTCATACCACCTGGATTGGTCGAAGGAGTGGGAGAGATGCTGGACTTTGATGCCCAGTCCAGTGTGTATTGATGCGTGTTTGTTGAGGACGTGTGTGTTTCACTTGTGGGATGTGTTGTGCATGATTGCCACTACATGTGACGTGTACATGGTTCTGATGTGTAAGTAATGCAATGCTTCCGTCATGCATGTCTCCTCTGCCTGCATGCGGGGACTCCATGTAGGCATGCTCCCTTGCCCCTCCTCTGCCACTCTGCACCCCAGTTCCACCTTTGCACTGGTGTTATTCAATCTTGCCAATGTGTACTTTCTTGTTCATGCGTCCTGTGTAGATGCTAACTTCCAGCGTAGAATCTGCCAAACATATGCCGTGTGGTACAGCCTTAGTACTTGATGCAGGGTATCTCACTTGTACTGTGCATAGGTCAGATGTCCCGCAGGGACATGAGTACCCATTCATGCTCCATGTGCATTGCACGCATGCCCCTATGTGTCCTTGACTGGATGATCACTGTAATACAAGTCCTTGGTTACATACATTGCCTGCCATCTCCTCAGCCTTCCCATGTCAACTGTGGCTCAGTCCTGCGTTGCACACATGTTTAGGGTCTGACAATCTGTGTGGCTCACAGGCCTCAGCCTGTTCAATGGCCAATGACTCTGTCCAACTGTTGTTGTGTCTTCTTCACACATGGGCGGAACCCAGAGTTTTCATCATGTGTCCTGCTTACTGCCCAGCATCATTTGCAGTGTTGTCACTTGAATCACATTAAGCTGTTGATGCCAGTCAACACTGCCTGTCAATACACAGGTGTATGGTCAGCCTTTTGATACCATGCTAGGCATCCCTACTTTGGTACTGGGGTGGAGGGGTGCTTGGCTTCTAGATATGGTACACATTGAATGCACAATGCACGTGATGTCTGAATTTGACATTGCACTGCCTTCACATGTAGGTAGTGAGTGGCGTGCACATTTTCTGCACTGCATAGACCCACTTCCATGGAAACTGCCACCTTTCAACAGGTCTCATCACAGAAGCAATTCAAAGTTGACCCAGCATGCATGCCAGGTTATATGTTGTGTGTCACATGTCTGCCTGATGCGTTTGCTGTCGGTGTGTGTGTGTGTTGTGTGCTTCTGACATGTGTAGTGACCTTTTTTCTCTCTATTTTTCAGGTGATGACGCAATGGAGGCGGAGGATTGTGTTGTCATGCCAGACACAGGGTTGTTACCACTACATCAACCCGGCACTAGTGGGGGTCGTGGGGGGGTAGGCCACGAAAACCCCCAAGTGCTACAGTCCATCTTGTCTCTGGCTGCCTATGAGTCCAGCCTTGATGACGACTCTGACGTCCATGTTGAGTTGGATGAGCATCAAGTCCATGTGTCAGGGGTGAGTGATTCTGATGTGGACACTCCTCTGTCTGCGACACCTGCACTGAGGGATCAGACAGTCTTGGTTCCTCCGCCCGTGGTGGATCGGAACGCAGGGTCACCCTCCACACCATTCACTGATGTGCCTGGGACATCACGTCGACGGGGGCATGTAGTCGTGCAGCCGTGAGCGGTGCCAACACAGCGAGGATCCCCGGTCCTTGGGTCCCGCAGGGGTCAAGCCCGGCAACGCGGTCGCCACGCGCAACCGCAGTATACTGAGTGGGAGCAAGACATGACTGCCAATTCAGAACGGCAGGGGGAAGCAATGGAGAACATCACTGAGAGCATGGAGCGTGTGGCCCGATCTATGCTCCCCCCTGCTAGGCAGGTGCTTCTCCAGCAGCAGGCGGCCCGGTCCATGGCCAGCTTGCTCAGGCTGGGCATGGCGGCCTCAGACAGGGCACGCCAGGCTGAAATGTCGTCTCTGCGTCAAGCAATTGCTGCTCACGCAGAGGCGCACGTGGATGCCCTGAGGGAGGAGTATGCTTCCCTCAGATCCACTCTGGTGTCCTTATGATGTCCCAGAGGCGGCAGGCAGAGGAGAGGTTTGCACAGCTTGAGCGTACCATCTCGGCTGAGCTACAGGCTTGCCGGGAGGTGCAGCGGTTGTCCAGCCAGGCCTTGGAGGAGGAACACCGTGTTACACGTGCTACCTTGCAAGGGAAGCACGTGTATCACGTGAGGTTCTGCATGCAGACCTACGTCACATCGCTACACAGAACCAGGCTCACCCGTCCGGCAGACTTGCTGCCGACGAGGGGCAAGCTGCGGCTAGGCGTGGCCAGGCTACTGTGCCACGTCCTCCTTTACAGGATGAGCCAGACTGGGACGACCATCTATCTCCCACACAGGTCGGGCTGTGCAGGCGTTGAGCCCATGGAGGTTTTTTTTTTGGCTCAGCATCATCGCATGTGGATGTTGAGCAGCACCCTGTACCTCCCCCCTCCTGGGTGCCTCCCCTCCGGGTCGTATGTGGCCATTTTTGATTTTTCTTTTAGTTTAGTTAGTTAAGTTTCTGTTTGATAGTTAGTTTAATTAGGTAATGTAGGTTTTCCATAGTTAGTGTAATTAGTTAATATAGTTTAAAATTGCTTGTCTATTGTGCTTTCATGTGACTGTGCGGTGCTTTGTGGCTTTTGAAGGCATCCACTGTCTGTTCCAGCTGTGCCCTTCAGGCTTGACTTGTGTATGTGTTTGCTGCTTGGGGTCCTTGACTCACATATGCCACTCCTGCCTCGCTTATCCATGGGCTCGCAAGGCTGGTTCGGTGTCACAACCTTTTACACAAGGGCTTTGGACTGTCATATCTATGGCATGTCTGGTGCTGTGTGACTTGTGTTTCCACCCCAGTGGGGATGATTTTGGTGTTATTGTCCACTGTTCAGCTTTTGCTAGATGGGGTGTTTCATGATTAATGTGTACATGCATTGCTATGCATTGTGTAGTATGTTTCTTATCTTTACTGTACACGTGCTTGTTGCAATTCATGCTGTAGATAGTGTTCCACACTTTGGATGTGAAAGGGGGACTGATGGTGTGATTTATGATGTGACTCTCTGACATGGTCAAGTAATGAGATGCCTGAAGAGACACACACAGATGACTTTGAATCATTAATCATGTGTTTTATGCCCTTTCTGCAGGGGGATGAGCCTCCAGAGCACCTTTGCCAGCAGACATGGCCCATTGGATGACGGAATTCTGGACACGTTTGTTGGTGCCCACATGCACATGTGTGCACAAGCAGAGGCACAGGGATTGCAGACCTACATCCTAGAACTGCTGACGTGTTCCAAGGAACTCCAGGCAAGGTGAGCAGCACAGGGGGGCCACAACACAGCAAAGCTTGCATCAGGCGAGTTGCACATGCAGGCTTAGTCACAGCACGGAGGGTGAGCTTGGACGAATATTGGTGTTGAAGCACACAATGCAGCTCAGATGTGTTGGTGGACTGATGGCTGTTGATTGTAAGGTTGTCTGGGACACCTGCAGGGGCAGTGGCACATACCCTCCGGTACACCAAGGTCCATCGAGGCACTTGTGTCAACCATGTAGCCTTCTGAGACATGGAAAGGGGCAGCTCACAGGGACATACAGCAAGGGACATACTCAGGTGCAGTGCATTTCATTTCCATGTACATTATGATAAATGCACTGCCAACTTTGTTTCGGTCATGGTGGTACACAACTTGCTCTGAAGTCATGGCTTGCTATATGGGTATGTCTGCTTACCCAGGGAACATTGCATGTTGTGTGAATTGTGACACATTGGTGTTCCATTTGCCATGCACCCACCTGCGGCTGACTTACTGCATTGACTGTGTATGACCCATCACAGGGGTAATGTTATATATGGGTACGAAGCATCTACACCAGATTGTCTGTTTGTAGAGTAGTTTGTTGCTATGGTACATATTTGGTGGTGTGTTTTTGTGTAATTGGCACATACAGGTTGTTGACTGTGGCTCTCTTTGCAGCATTGCAGTGCTCCTGTAACCGGACCTGAGAGTGCGCAGGCAGGAGGCCAGCACTCAAAACCAGAGCTAAGTGTCTTGTTGTTTTTCTTTCAAACTGCTCTGCATAGGCTTGCTGGGGGGTGCACTAATGCATGGATGAATGTGTAATTCAATTTGGTATGTTTTTTCCCCCTAATCACCCGGAATCCTATGCAATTTTGAACCCTGTACCCTCTACCCGGTGTTCCTGCTTCCCGTACCTATCCAAGCAACGTTCCCTAACCCTCTTTCCCCGCTGGGGTTGCGGATGCCTGTGTAAGCCCCGAACTTGCAGGCGCCAAAACCCTAGAGGGGGTGGTTGGTTCGTGCCACTCCTAAGCCTGGACTACAGAAGGCCATGACAATGATGTCCAAGTTTGTTTGGATTGTGTATGTGTTCATGCAGGTAGTACATTTTTGTGCATTCCCTACTTTCATGTGTCATTCCTCCTCCCCTCTCCTGCCACTCATTCCAGTTATCCAGTGTGCCAACACCTGTCCCGACTGCATATCCCTGAACCTCCTTCCCCACCAGGGTCTCAGGGGCCTGTGTGAGTTTGACCTTGCAGGCACCCGGGACACGGTGGGGGTGGTTGTTTCGTGACACTCCTGTGCCTATACACGGGACCTGTGACAGTACACATCCGTTCATGGTGCATCATCCTATGTTATGTACCACACATGGTTCACATCCTGTTGTGACATTGTTTTACTGTGCTACCTTTGTTGTTGCATCATTGTGGTAGTACTTGGCCTTTGTGAGGTACTGCTACGTCAAGTCATCTAATGGAGGGTGTTCTGGTTCGTTTTTATGCCTTGGATTTTGTGATTTTGGAAATGAGTGTGGATTCTGAGGGTGCAGGCACCTTTTTACACACAAGGTGGGAGATGGTGACGAAGGGTAAAGGTGATCCTGTGGCCAGGTGGAATTGAGGGTTGAGGCTCTATGACCCAGGTGCAGTTGTTCAGTGGGTCATGGTCATTTGTGAGGGAGGGGGGGTTGTTGTTGATAGTTGCCTTGCCCTGCAGTGTGATGGGAATCCTGACATTGTAATGGTGGTATCCTATGTACATGTTGTGTTCTGCTGATCAATGCCTGTTCATGTGTTGTGTTTACCTTTCAGGTGCGAGGGGATAGTTATGGTTTGACATGCTGGGGTGTACACATGGTGAATGTTCACATGTGATGTGTAGAGAACACTGATGGTCACTTGATTGCACATGCATATGTTGAGTGCATGTCCTTGCTGACCCACACACTTGCACTCTGATGCACTACATGTACTACCACCCTTGCATATCCACGTGTACACTGTTTGCCTTCTGGTGCCCACTGTGTCCCTGCAGCACATGTTCTGTGACCAATTATGGATCCTGTACATGCCTAATTTGCTTTTTGATGTGGTCTGTCGCTTAGATGTGATGCTCAGGGTGTGCATCACACACAATGGCTGTTCACTGTGCTGTGCGCTGAGCAGTGTGTTGCAGGAGTAGGACACAGCACACAGAAGCTGCAGTGTTGATTATGCAATGCACAATGTGCATGTAGACAGGCATTCATTGTTATGTTACGCCTACAACTCTTGTAATGCATTTGGAAATTACTTATTTTGGGTGGGAGGTTGTTGGTCAGTCATTTCATCTGATTCCAGGTCAGGCATCATTGTCTGATGCCACTGTACATTTTGGACATGGCAATGTGTACCTTATTGTTACTGTGTTGGTGTATGGGTATTGCTTGCCATGTCATGTTGTGGTTTGGGAGGGTTTGAGTGACATAACAGTGATGGCCATGGCCTGTTTTGCAGGTGTGTGTGATGCACACCTTGCATGTCAGGGTCATCTGCTTCTCAAAGCAACTAGCTGGGGGTAGATCTCTCTCCGCGGCAGGGCCCTCCCTCTGGAACAGCCTTCCTGCCTCACTGGAACTTGAGGGGAACCATCTCTGGTTCGGGAAGCACCTCAAGACCTTCCTCTTTGCTTCTGCTTTCTCTCTGCCTCTCCCTTGCAGAATTCTTCACTGGAACTGCACTGGATCTGCAACTGGGCCACTCTCACCGACCTCGGTCCCTGGCCCAGCCACTCTCCACTTGCACTGCCTCCCTGGCAACCCCTGCACTGCGGTACTGTCTCTCTATCCCTACAGCCCCCCCTTCCCAGCACTTGTCTGCACTTACCTTTGCAGTTGCCACCAGCTGGCCTATGTATTTGTTTTTTGGTCTACTTACCCTGTACTGCACTCCCCCCCCTCCCCTTCCCCTTGCACTTTTCCCTTCCCCCTACCCCTGCACTTGCACAATCTAAATGACACCTGGCCTAGTAGTACCGTTGTCTGTCTTCCCTTGTTCCCCCCTCCCTGCCTCATCGCACCTTGAAATACTTGTGTATAGGCCATATCATGTCATATGTGTGCCTTTTGGTCACACAGGATAGCTTGTGTTTAAGTAGCTAGGGATGCAGACAATGTGGCACTTCCATGGCAACTATCTCAGGGTGGTAGGGTTGTGACAGTTGACTGTCTCTTTGTCATCATCGATTGTCACCTGGTATGTGCCAGGCCTGTGTGCACTCCGCAGGGGTGGGAGTTTAGGTGAAAAATGTGGCCACAAGCTGGGTCCGGGCTTCCTCGCCACGTGCCCTGTCCCCTCCCATGGGCAGCGCCTGTGCCTGTGGTTGGGGACGTGGGGGCACCACCAATTCCACCGGGACGCCCTGCCGTGTTGCAACGTTGTGCAGGACACATGCTGCCACAATGATCCTGCACACTATTGGTGGTGCATAGAGTAGCTGCCCGCCAGAGCGGTCAAGGGAGCGGAAACTTGACTTGAGCACTCCGAATGTGTGCTCCACTATGGCCCTGGTTGCAATATGGGCGGCGTTGTATCTTACCTGGGGTGGTGTGGTGGGGTTCCAGATTGGCGTCATCATGTGGTTGCTCAGAGGGTAGGCACTGTCCCCTGGGGAGGTGTAAATGGTTGTGATTATTGGGGTTTGTTTATTTGTGTGTGTGTGTGTGACATGCATGCATGTGCAAGGGCATTTGTACTCACCTAGGAGCCATGTGTCGCCATGCTGCCCAGCTTCCAGGGCCCGGCTCAGGGCGGACATTCTGTATATGAAACTGTCATGGGTGGAGCCAGGGTAGTTTGCATAGACAGAGGTGATGATTCCCTTTGCATCGCATACCACCTGTACATTGATGGAATGCCAGTGCTTGCGGTTTCGGTAGATGTGCTCAGTGGCCCTAGGTGGACGTAGGGCCACTTGGGTGCAATCTATGGCACCGAGCACTTTGGGATAATGTGCCACCCTGAAAAAATCCAGGACAACGGCCTGCCTTTATGCGGGTGTTCTGGGCATGCATATGTGCCTGCGGACTGAGGGGCACGCTGTCATGATTGCCAAGACCTGGTGTAGGCAGCGTGACTGCGTGGCCTGTGAGACCCCCCCACTATGGCAGTAGTCCGCTGAAATGACCCAGTGGCCAAAAAATGCAGGACATTGAACAGCTTCTCCAAGGGGCTCAATGCTTGGGAGCAAAGGGTGGGGGATGTAAGGTCATCTTCCCACTCCCTGACCAGGTCTAGGATGATGTGGGGTGGAAACCTATACCTGCCATAGACCTGGTCGTCAGGCATCCCAAAAAGGCTTGTCCGTGGTGCGAAAATGCGTGCCCTGGCTATTCTCCTCCTCCTGTGGTGTCCCACGATCAGTGCTGCGACAAATGGGGCATTCATCGTAGCTGTATATACGTGTTTGCGCGCACTTTTATACTGTGCGCGGGGACGCTTCCGCCTGCCTTCGTGTGGCGGACGCGTTGACGCCTGTGTGCGTCTTTTGCCGTGTGCGGGTTTCCCGTATTCAAATCCATGAATACGGGTTGTTCGCGTGCATGTGGGCGTTCCGTGTAGTTCCCTGCAGTACTTCCCCAGTTACGCCTTCTTTTTCACGCATTATTCCCCATTCCGCTTGTTACGCCCACTGTTCCGCCCACTTTGGTTGTGTGCGCCGCGCTATGTGCGCTTTTGCTGTGCGCGTAGCGCATGCCGTGTATGCCTGCGTGCGCCATGGCTGGATTGGGCGCACAGACAGCGGGAAACACGCGCAGCGTCTTCCTTGCATCGCACACGTGCGCCTGCGCTGCGCTGCGTTTCTTGCGCTTGCGCTACCTTGCGCCTGCTTGCGCTGGGATTTTCGGCGCACGTTTGCTCCATGAATCGACCCCAAAGTCTCACCCATGTTACTCTTTTATCCAATGACATTCTAACATATAATGCTGTCAGTGTTTTATCTTGTTTTAAAAATTAAGTATGCATGTGAATTCTTGTACTCTTTGCTACTTATGTTTTAAAAATAGTGCTAATAGTTGCTACGTGGAATGCAGTAGCAATACTGACCAATTGCTCATCAAAGCAAATCAAGGGGATTGTTTTACAAACCAATGCAGAAACCTAGACAAAGCTAGTGGATAAACGTGGTACTTAGGCAATCTCTTATCTTGTGCATTCTGCATAGAAATATATTCATGTATTTATTAAACACATCTAGCTTTTTGATTTTCAGTGAACATATTAACCCCATACAGGCATTCTGAAATGTGTCAGTAATGTTCTGTATATGTCCACTTGTGCTTGAGAAAAGAATGCTTGCAAAGTGAAGTTGGAAGGCAAATTTGTGAAATTAACATCTGTCAATGCTAATCGGAATGTTTCCCATGTGGCTACACGCTGATGCGGCTTGGCTTATAGTTTAGAGCTGTTCGTGTTTCAGGCATATAATGCAATGTATGACAACAGTCTACAAGTATTATGATGAAAGCGACCAATAGGTAATATGTATAGGTTATTCTCCACCCCTCTTCTCTCAAATCATCAATTGCTAAGGTCTTTTGCTTCAATTTCATAGCATGTGGGCACAGTTCTGTTAAGCTTGCTCTCCTAAAACCTGGAGAAAGTCAGCCATGTGGATAGGTGAGTTCAAGGGTTCTACATATTTGTTGCATGCCAAGGGAGTCTGTTTGGAATCATCCCTTTAATTCCTGTAGCACAGACAACTCAAAGAAGCTATGAGCATCCAGTACACTTTGGGTGCTTTCCCTCAGGAGCAAGCAACACAGGGGCCATTGAAATGTGTACTCTATCCCTCTAGAGTAAACAAAACAATAGGGCACTGGGCTGGGCCATATTCCTGCAGATTCACAAACCCGACTGGCCCTCTTAGCTTTGGGGAGCACAATGCTCCCTATACTGTCTGAGCCTGAGGATCTTAAACCATTTTCTTAAACTCTTGTACTTATTTTGAAATAAGGATATCCAGATAAGCTCTGCTTGACAACCACCCATCATCCTCAGAACCTCTCCATTGGATCTTCTACTGCCCACATACAGGGAAAAGGGAAGGCCCTCCTTCTCGTATTGGCCTCTGGAGCTCTTCAACAGTAATTCCTGACCAATCTACTTTTGTCTGGGGATGAACCTTTGAAATGGGATATAGTCCTGCAATGCCAGCACCCATTGGCCCAGGGATGGTCCAGTTATAGGGGAACCCATCTGTTTCTGAATAACTGTATGGGTATGCTGAACCCTTCTTTGCCTGTTCCCATATCTTAGATTTTGGATCCCTTTATAAGTTATAGTGTTAGGGCATTGATATTTCGTATGTTTATCATGACACCCTTCTGTAAAATGAACCCCTCCCAGGGGAGCTAATTTTCCCCTCTAGCTCACACACCCTTCAGAGACTTCAGCATCTGTGGTATGAGATGCACCAAGGGATGCTATTGATTCTGCATTAGGATCTTCCCTGTGGTGGTTTCATGGAATCCAGGCCATACAAAATAACTGATTTCTTGCCACCCAGTGATCCAATAAGTACTACTTCATAGCCTCACACAAGTGTTGCATTAGATTATTTCTCATGTACAAAATATATAATCCCAATCAGGCCTTAATCTACCATGGCATCTCCTCTCACTTGGGACAACTTACTCCTCTGAATGGTCCCCTGGTAGTAGTCTTCAGCTACATGCTGTGCCCTGCATACACGCTCCATCCTTTCTTTTGGGGACACTTTGGTGAGCCAATGGCTCAAGTTGAGGTTTATAGCCTTAAAGGCTTAGTACTCCTGGTAGACCTCAGAGTATTTTGAGCACCTTGTCGATTGATGTCCATGCTTCCCATGCATTTGTGCGTTGCTGGCAGTGTGCTGTCTCACTGGAGACTTGAGCCACACATGTACTCAATGCTGGTGCAGTGCGCTGCCATATTCCTTCGATTAAGAGAGAAGGAGGTGGGAGTCTTCACTGTATCATCTGTTCATTGGGCAGGGAGAGATGCTGGAAGAGATTACATTTTTTAGAAGCATGGCAGCACTGCTGGCAGTACAGGCATGAGTTAAGAAGCATCTGAGAGTTGAGTGTCTCTGACTCCCATCAGTTCTAGCACCCTAGTCTCCTGATCCAAGTGGCACTATGAGGTGTTTTTAGCTGAACAGATGCAATTACATCCTGGCATGCAGCCTTATCCTAGGAGGAATGAAATGGGGAGAATGGGGAGACAATATAATTTTGTCACTATAGGCTGTGGGTTAAACTTGCCCTCCAGGCTCACTGCTGGGTTTGAGCCACCAAACGCTCTATAAATATGGGAAGGTCAGCATAAGACTCTCGAGTGATCAATATCTTTCTGGCATAGTCTTTGTCGGCAGGGAGGGTGAAGACAGTGGTCACTAAATCAATGGATCCAACTGTGAGTGTTAGAGAGAGGGGCTGACCACAATGCAAAAAGGAGGATGCAGCAATGTCATTGCAACTCCACTCTTCTGCCTCTGTTTTACCTGACTGATGGAAGACTGTGGACTGCCCTATCCCCTTAATCTGGTGGATGTATGAAGACGCATCTGAAAGCAAAGGATGGCCCCTTCCTCAGTGATGGCATCCTGGCCTAGTTGTCATCAGAGTGAAGTTGGTGCAGGGACTGGTGCCCAGCAGAGAGGTTGACTGACTCTGATGTGGTGCTCTCTCCCATCATTTAGTTTATATTACTTGTGGGTGATGCTGTGGTACTTGGAATGTGCATGAAAGAGGCAGGATGCAGGGTAGCCTGGATGTGTCTACCCAGAAAGTACCTAGACCTTCACTACAAGCTGCATAACGGGGGTTCATTTCTACCACTAAATTAGGAAGGGCACCAATTGGAGTGGGAACAAAAAGAAGTGATGCAAGCATTGAGGGAGGGCTTTTCATCAGGAACCTTATGTCTACATCTTCTATCAGCCGGTGTCAGATTGCGTAAGAAAAGGTTTGACACCGAGGTCCACAGCAACCTGCTTGTATCTCTGCTTTCCTCACTGTGTACTTCCGCCTATTACTTGCAAATCGCTCTGTTGATTCCCGAAACTTGTACTACAGGGAGAGCCAGGGCCACTGTAATTACAAAAGACACCTAGGTCCAAACACCCTCTACTCCCCACCTAACTGAAGATTGGTGAATCTTCTCTCTATTACTTTCTCTCCCGGTTGCTTGAAGATTGCTTGCTACCAAATTATCTGCCAGCCCTTGCCCCCTTGGTAACTCCCAGCTTGTATCTCTGATTTCTTCACTGTTTATATCCTGCTGTAACTTGTAAAGCACTCTGTTGCTTCCTGAATCTAGGTCAGTGCTCATTAAATACCCTAACCAAAATAATAATAATAATAATACTAATAATAATTATAATTATAATTATAATTATAACAACTGAGGGTGATATTTCCATCTTAAAACTCTTACAAACACTTACTGGGCCCAAGAAGAAAAGGGGGATCCCAAGCCATGCACAAGACACAGCAATATTCAGATCTTTGTTATTGCATCGAACACCATGAAAGACATTTTTTGTTGAGGACCTGGTGAAGGTAATACTTTAAAACCCTGCCTTTTCCCTACACTTGAAGGTTGTTGTAGCCCAAAGGCCCATGACGTTATCCCCTGACGCTGGTGAGGAATGTAGGTGAGCATCACCAGACTCCTGAGCTTTAGGGACTGATACCATCTCCTAAGGAGTGTCCTGGAAAAGGGCTAGCTGAGGTAAGCCTCTTATAAAATCGTTCTCTATCCCAATTTCTGAACTGCTGTACAGGCTGTCAGGAAGACCTTTTATGAAGCAAAGAAGATGCTCAGGGATAGGAAATTCCCTTATTCTATGTTGTATCCAGGGAAACCTCATAACCAACATGATTGAAATACTTTCTTCTTTACATCTCCTGCCGAAGTCATCACCTTTGTTGAGTTGTCTCCCAAGGGTGTGACAGTAATGAAAGGGTCAACTGGTTGTGGTATGGGATATGGGCATACCCTATCTGTGGTGCAAGGCACATTGACTTAATTCTGTGAAATGGTTTGCTGACCTCTTCCTGTTTCTTGTTCTCTGTCCATGTGCCCTTTGGTTTGCTCACTTCTTAGTAATAATGGGGTTCAAACAATGTAGGGGTACATGATGAGAGATGTTGTATTGGTATTTCAACAAATCCTTCAAGTACTTGCTTCGATTGGTCTCAAATGTTGTGCCCTGATCCTTCTGCTGTTTTTGTAGTGTAGTTTTATGCTCCCCCCTGCTAGGCAGGTGCTTCTCCAGCAGCAGGCGGCCCGGTCCATGGCCAGCTTGCTCAGGCTGGGCATGGCGGCCTCAGACAGGGCACGCCAGGCTGAAATGTCGTCTCTGCGTCAAGCAATTGCTGCTCACTCAGAGGCGCACGTGGATGCCCTGAGGGAGGAGTATGCTTCCCTCAGATCCACTCTGGTGTCCTTATGATGTCCCAGAGGCGGCAGGCAGAGGAGAGGTTTGCACAGCTTGAGCGTACCATCTCGGCTGAGCTACAGGCTTGCCGGGAGGTGCAGCGGTTGTCCAGCCAGGCCTTGGAGGAGGAACACCGTGTTACACGTGCTACCTTGCAAGGGAAGCACGTGTATCACGTGAGGTTCTGCATGCAGACCTACGTCACATCGCTACACAGAACCAGGCTCACCCGTCCGGCAGACTTGCTGCCGACGAGGGGCAAGCTGCGGCTAGGCGTGGCCAGGCTACTGTGCCACGTCCTCCTTTACAGGATGAGCCAGACTGGGACGACCATCTATCTCCCACACAGGTCGGGCTGTGCAGGCGTTGAGCCCATGGAGGTTTTTTTTTTGGCTCAGCATCATCGCATGTGGATGTTGAGCAGCACCCTGTACCTCCCCCCTCCTGGGTGCCTCCCCTCCGGGTCGTATGTGGCCATTTTTGATTTTTCTTTTAGTTTAGTTAGTTAAGTTTCTGTTTGATAGTTAGTTTAATTAGGTAATGTAGGTTTTCCATAGTTAGTGTAATTAGTTAATATAGTTTAAAATTGCTTGTCTATTGTGCTTTCATGTGACTGTGCGGTGCTTTGTGGCTTTTGAAGGCATCCACTGTCTGTTCCAGCTGTGCCCTTCAGGCTTGACTTGTGTATGTGTTTGCTGCTTGGGGTCCTTGACTCACATATGCCACTCCTGCCTCGCTTATCCATGGGCTCGCAAGGATGGTTCGGTGTCACAACCTTTTACACAAGGGCTTTGGACTGTCATATCTATGGCATGTCTGGTGCTGTGTGACTTGTGTTTCCACCCCAGTGGGGATGATTTTGGTGTTATTGTCCACTGTTCAGCTTTTGCTAGATGGGGTGTTTCATGATTAATGTGTACATGCATTGCTATGCATTGTGTAGTATGTTTCTTATCTTTACTGTACACGTGCTTGTTGCAATTCATGCTGTAGATAGTGTTCCACACTTTGGATGTGAAAGGGGGACTGATGGTGTGATTTATGATGTGACTCTCTGACATGGTCAAGTAATGAGATGCCTGAAGAGACACACACAGATGACTTTGAATCATTAATCATGTGTTTTATGCCCTTTCTGCAGGGGGATGAGCCTCCAGAGCACCTTTGCCAGCAGACATGGCCCATTGGATGACGGAATTCTGGACACGTTTGTTGGTGCCCACATGCACATGTGTGCACAAGCAGAGGCACAGGGATTGCAGACCTACATCCTAGAACTGCTGACGTGTTCCAAGGAACTCCAGGCAAGGTGAGCAGCACAGGGGGGCCACAACACAGCAAAGCTTGCATCAGGCGAGTTGCACATGCAGGCTTAGTCACAGCACGGAGGGTGAGCTTGGACGAATATTGGTGTTGAAGCACACAATGCAGCTCAGATGTGTTGGTGGACTGATGGCTGTTGATTGTAAGGTTGTCTGGGACACCTGCAGGGGCAGTGGCACATACCCTCCGGTACACCAAGGTCCATCGAGGCACTTGTGTCAACCATGTAGCCTTCTGAGACATGGAAAGGGGCAGCTCACAGGGACATACAGCAAGGGACATACTCAGGTGCAGTGCATTTCATTTCCATGTACATTATGATAAATGCACTGCCAACTTTGTTTCGGTCATGGTGGTACACAACTTGCTCTGAAGTCATGGCTTGCTATATGGGTATGTCTGCTTACCCAGGGAACATTGCATGTTGTGTGAATTGTGACACATTGGTGTTCCATTTGCCATGCACCCACCTGCGGCTGACTTACTGCATTGACTGTGTATGACCCATCACAGGGGTAATGTTATATATGGGTACGAAGCATCTACACCAGATTGTCTGTTTGTAGAGTAGTTTGTTGCTATGGTACATATTTGGTGGTGTGTTTTTGTGTAATTGGCACATACAGGTTGTTGACTGTGGCTCTCTTTGCAGCATTGCAGTGCTCCTGTAACCGGACCTGAGAGTGCGCAGGCAGGAGGCCAGCACTCAAAACCAGAGCTAAGTGTCTTGTTGTTTTTCTTTCAAACTGCTCTGCATAGGCTTGCTGGGGGGTGCACTAATGCATGGATGAATGTGTAATTCAATTTGGTATGTTTTTTCCCCCTAATCACCCGGAATCCTATGCAATTTTGAACCCTGTACCCTCTACCCGGTGTTCCTGCTTCCCGTACCTATCCAAGCAACGTTCCCTAACCCTCTTTCCCCGCTGGGGTTGCGGATGCCTGTGTAAGCCCCGAACTTGCAGGCGCCAAAACCCTAGAGGGGGTGGTTGGTTCGTGCCACTCCTAAGCCTGGACTACAGAAGGCCATGACAATGATGTCCAAGTTTGTTTGGATTGTGTATGTGTTCATGCAGGTAGTACATTTTTGTGCATTCCCTACTTTCATGTGTCATTCCTCCTCCCCTCTCCTGCCACTCATTCCAGTTATCCAGTGTGCCAACACCTGTCCCGACTGCATATCCCTGAACCTCCTTCCCCACCAGGGTCTCAGGGGCCTGTGTGAGTTTGACCTTGCAGGCACCCGGGACACGGTGGGGGTGGTTGTTTCGTGACACTCCTGTGCCTATACACGGGACCTGTGACAGTACACATCCGTTCATGGTGCATCATCCTATGTTATGTACCACACATGGTTCACATCCTGTTGTGACATTGTTTTACTGTGCTACCTTTGTTGTTGCATCATTGTGGTAGTACTTGGCCTTTGTGAGGTACTGCTACGTCAAGTCATCTACTGGAGGGTGTTCTGGTTCGTTTTTATGCCTTGGATTTTGTGATTTTGGAAATGAGTGTGGATTCTGAGGGTGCAGGCACCTTTTTACACACAAGGTGGGAGATGGTGACGAAGGGTAAAGGTGATCCTGTGGCCAGGTGGAATTGAGGGTTGAGGCTCTATGACCCAGGTGCAGTTGTTCAGTGGGTCATGGTCATTTGTGAGGGAGGGGGGGTTGTTGTTGATAGTTGCCTTGCCCTGCAGTGTGATGGGAATCCTGACATTGTAATGGTGGTATCCTATGTACATGTTGTGTTCTGCTGATCAATGCCTGTTCATGTGTTGTGTTTACCTTTCAGGTGCGAGGGGATAGTTATGGTTTGACATGCTGGGGTGTACACATGGTGAATGTTCACATGTGATGTGTAGAGAACACTGATGGTCACTTGATTGCACATGCATATGTTGAGTGCATGTCCTTGCTGACCCACACACTTGCACTCTGATGCACTACATGTACTACCACCCTTGCATATCCACGTGTACACTGTTTGCCTTCTGGTGCCCACTGTGTCCCTGCAGCACATGTTCTGTGACCAATTATGGATCCTGTACATGCCTAATTTGCTTTTTGATGTGGTCTGTCGCTTAGATGTGATGCTCAGGGTGTGCATCACACACAATGGCTGTTCACTGTGCTGTGCGCTGAGCAGTGTGTTGCAGGAGTAGGACACAGCACACAGAAGCTGCAGTGTTGATTATGCAATGCACAATGTGCATGTAGACAGGCATTCATTGTTATGTTACGCCTACAACTCTTGTAATGCATTTGGAAATTACTTATTTTGGGTGGGAGGTTGTTGGTCAGTCATTTCATCTGATTCCAGGTCAGGCATCATTGTCTGATGCCACTGTACATTTTGGACATGGCAATGTGTACCTTATTGTTACTGTGTTGGTGTATGGGTATTGCTTGCCATGTCATGTTGTGGTTTGGGAGGGTTTGAGTGACATAACAGTGATGGCCATGGCCTGTTTTGCAGGTGTGTGTGATGCACACCTTGCATGTCAGGGTCATCTGCTTCTCAAAGCAACTAGCTGGGGGTAGATCTCTCTCCGCGGCAGGGCCCTCCCTCTGGAACAGCCTTCCTGCCTCACTGGAACTTGAGGGGAACCATCTCTGGTTCGGGAAGCACCTCAAGACCTTCCTCTTTGCTTCTGCTTTCTCTCTGCCTCTCCCTTGCAGAATTCTTCACTGGAACTGCACTGGATCTGCAACTGGGCCACTCTCACCGACCTCGGTCCCTGGCCCAGCCACTCTCCACTTGCACTGCCTCCCTGGCAACCCCTGCACTGCGGTACTGTCTCTCTATCCCTACAGCCCCCCTTCCCAGCACTTGTCTGCACTTACCTTTGCAGTTGCCACCAGCTGGCCTATGTATTTGTTTTTTGGTCTACTTACCCTGTACTGCACTCCCCCCCCTCCCCTTCCCCTTGCACTTTTCCCTTCCCCCTACCCCTGCACTTGCACAATCTAAATGACACCTGGCCTAGTAGTACCGTTGTCTGTCTTCCCTTGTTCCCCCCTCCCTGCCTCATCGCACCTTGAAATACTTGTGTATAGGCCATATCATGTCATATGTGTGCCTTTTGGTCACACAGGATAGCTTGTGTTTAAGTAGCTAGGGATGCAGACAATGTGGCACTTCCATGGCAACTATCTCAGGGTGGTAGGGTTGTGACAGTTGACTGTCTCTTTGTCATCATCGATTGTCACCTGGTATGTGCCAGGCCTGTGTGCACTCCGCAGGGGTGGGAGTTTAGGTGAAAAATGTGGCCACAAGCTGGGTCCGGGCTTCCTCGCCACGTGCCCTGTCCCCTCCCATGGGCAGCGCCTGTGCCTGTGGTTGGGGACGTGGGGGCACCACCAATTCCACCGGGACGCCCTGCCGTGTTGCAACGTTGTGCAGGACACATGCTGCCACAATGATCCTGCACACTATTGGTGGTGCATAGAGTAGCTGCCCGCCAGAGCGGTCAAGGGAGCGGAAACTTGACTTGAGCACTCCGAATGTGTGCTCCACTATGGCCCTGGTTGCAATATGGGCGGCGTTGTATCTTACCTGGGGTGGTGTGGTGGGGTTCCAGATTGGCGTCATCATGTGGTTGCTCAGAGGGTAGGCACTGTCCCCTGGGGAGGTGTAAATGGTTGTGATTATTGGGGTTTGTTTATTTGTGTGTGTGTGTGTGACATGCATGCATGTGCAAGGGCATTTGTACTCACCTAGGAGCCATGTGTCGCCATGCTGCCCAGCTTCCAGGGCCCGGCTCAGGGCGGACATTCTGTATATGAAACTGTCATGGGTGGAGCCAGGGTAGTTTGCATAGACAGAGGTGATGATTCCCTTTGCATCGCATACCACCTGTACATTGATGGAATGCCAGTGCTTGCGGTTTCGGTAGATGTGCTCAGTGGCCCTAGGTGGACGTAGGGCCACTTGGGTGCAATCTATGGCACCGAGCACTTTGGGATAATGTGCCACCCTGAAAAAATCCAGGACAACGGCCTGCCTTTATGCGGGTGTTCTGGGCATGCATATGTGCCTGCGGACTGAGGGGCACGCTGTCATGATTGCCAAGACCTGGTGTAGGCAGCGTGACTGCGTGGCCTGTGAGACCCCCCCACTATGGCAGTAGTCCGCTGAAATGACCCAGTGGCCAAAAAATGCAGGACATTGAACAGCTTCTCCAAGGGGCTCAATGCTTGGGAGCAAAGGGTGGGGGATGTAAGGTCATCTTCCCACTCCCTGACCAGGTCTAGGATGATGTGGGGTGGAAACCTATACCTGCCATAGACCTGGTCGTCAGGCATCCCAAAAAGGCTTGTCCGTGGTGCGAAAATGCGTGCCCTGGCTATTCTCCTCCTCCTGTGGTGTCCCACGATCAGTGCTGCGACAAATGGGGCATTCATCGTAGCTGTATATACGTGTTTGCGCGCACTTTTATACTGTGCGCGGGGACGCTTCCGCCTGCCTTCGTGTGGCGGACGCGTTGACGCCTGTGTGCGTCTTTTGCCGTGTGCGGGTTTCCCGTATTCAAATCCATGAATACGGGTTGTTCGCGTGCATGTGGGCGTTCCGTGTAGTTCCCTGCAGTACTTCCCCAGTTACGCCTTCTTTTTCACGCATTATTCCCCATTCCGCTTGTTACGCCCACTGTTCCGCCCACTTTGGTTGTGTGCGCCGCGCTATGTGCGCTTTTGCTGTGCGCGTAGCGCATGCCGTGTATGCCTGCGTGCGCCATGGCTGGATTGGGCGCACAGACAGCGGGAAACACGCGCAGCGTCTTCCTTGCATCGCACACGTGCGCCTGCGCTGCGCTGCGTTTCTTGCGCTTGCGCTACCTTGCGCCTGCTTGCGCTGGGATTTTCGGCGCACGTTTGCTCCATGAATCGACCCCAAAGTCTCACCCATGTTACTCTTTTATCCAATGACATTCTAACATATAATGCTGTCAGTGTTTTATCTTGTTTTAAAAATTAAGTATGCATGTGAATTCTTGTACTCTTTGCTACTTATGTTTTAAAAATAGTGCTAATAGTTGCTACGTGGAATGCAGTAGCAATACTGACCAATTGCTCATCAAAGCAAATCAAGGGGATTGTTTTACAAACCAATGCAGAAACCTAGACAAAGCTAGTGGATAAACGTGGTACTTAGGCAATCTCTTATCTTGTGCATTCTGCATAGAAATATATTCATGTATTTATTAAACACATCTAGCTTTTTGATTTTCAGTGAACATATTAACCCCATACAGGCATTCTGAAATGTGTCAGTAATGTTCTGTATATGTCCACTTGTGCTTGAGAAAAGAATGCTTGCAAAGTGAAGTTGGAAGGCAAATTTGTGAAATTAACATCTGTCAATGCTAATCGGAATGTTTCCCATGTGGCTACACGCTGATGCGGCTTGGCTTATAGTTTAGAGCTGTTCGTGTTTCAGGCATATAATGCAATGTATGACAACAGTCTACAAGTATTATGATGAAAGCGACCAATAGGTAATATGTATAGGTTATTCTCCACCCCTCTTCTCTCAAATCATCAATTGCTAAGGTCTTTTGCTTCAATTTCATAGCATGTGGGCACAGTTCTGTTAAGCTTGCTCTCCTAAAACCTGGAGAAAGTCAGCCATGTGGATAGGTGAGTTCAAGGGTTCTACATATTTGTTGCATGCCAAGGGAGTCTGTTTGGAATCATCCCTTTAATTCCTGTAGCACAGACAACTCAAAGAAGCTATGAGCATCCAGTACACTTTGGGTGCTTTCCCTCAGGAGCAAGCAACACAGGGGCCATTGAAATGTGTACTCTATCCCTCTAGAGTAAACAAAACAATAGGGCACTGGGCTGGGCCATATTCCTGCAGATTCACAAACCCGACTGGCCCTCTTAGCTTTGGGGAGCACAATGCTCCCTATACTGTCTGAGCCTGAGGATCTTAAACCATTTTCTTAAACTCTTGTACTTATTTTGAAATAAGGATATCCAGATAAGCTCTGCTTGACAACCACCCATCATCCTCAGAACCTCTCCATTGGATCTTCTACTGCCCACATACAGGGAAAAGGGAAGGCCCTCCTTCTCGTATTGGCCTCTGGAGCTCTTCAACAGTAATTCCTGACCAATCTACTTTTGTCTGGGGATGAACCTTTGAAATGGGATATAGTCCTGCAATGCCAGCACCCATTGGCCCAGGGATGGTCCAGTTATAGGGGAACCCATCTGTTTCTGAATAACTGTATGGGTATGCTGAACCCTTCTTTGCCTGTTCCCATATCTTAGATTTTGGATCCCTTTATAAGTTATAGTGTTAGGGCATTGATATTTCGTATGTTTATCATGACACCCTTCTGTAAAATGAACCCCTCCCAGGGGAGCTAATTTTCCCCTCTAGCTCACACACCCTTCAGAGACTTCAGCATCTGTGGTATGAGATGCACCAAGGGATGCTATTGATTCTGCATTAGGATCTTCCCTGTGGTGGTTTCATGGAATCCAGGCCATACAAAATAACTGATTTCTTGCCACCCAGTGATCCAATAAGTACTACTTCATAGCCTCACACAAGTGTTGCATTAGATTATTTCTCATGTACAAAATATATAATCCCAATCAGGCCTTAATCTACCATGGCATCTCCTCTCACTTGGGACAACTTACTCCTCTGAATGGTCCCCTGGTAGTAGTCTTCAGCTACATGCTGTGCCCTGCATACACGCTCCATCCTTTCTTTTGGGGACACTTTGGTGAGCCAATGGCTCAAGTTGAGGTTTATAGCCTTAAAGGCTTAGTACTCCTGGTAGACCTCAGAGTATTTTGAGCACCTTGTCGATTGATGTCCATGCTTCCCATGCATTTGTGCGTTGCTGGCAGTGTGCTGTCTCACTGGAGACTTGAGCCACACATGTACTCAATGCTGGTGCAGTGCGCTGCCATATTCCTTCGATTAAGAGAGAAGGAGGTGGGAGTCTTCACTGTATCATCTGTTCATTGGGCAGGGAGAGATGCTGGAAGAGATTACATTTTTTAGAAGCATGGCAGCACTGCTGGCAGTACAGGCATGAGTTAAGAAGCATCTGAGAGTTGAGTGTCTCTGACTCCCATCAGTTCTAGCACCCTAGTCTCCTGATCCAAGTGGCACTATGAGGTGTTTTTAGCTGAACAGATGCAATTACATCCTGGCATGCAGCCTTATCCTAGGAGGAATGAAATGGGGAGAATGGGGAGACAATATAATTTTGTCACTATAGGCTGTGGGTTAAACTTGCCCTCCAGGCTCACTGCTGGGTTTGAGCCACCAAACGCTCTATAAATATGGGAAGGTCAGCATAAGACTCTCGAGTGATCAATATCTTTCTGGCATAGTCTTTGTCGGCAGGGAGGGTGAAGACAGTGGTCACTAAATCAATGGATCCAACTGTGAGTGTTAGAGAGAGGGGCTGACCACAATGCAAAAAGGAGGATGCAGCAATGTCATTGCAACTCCACTCTTCTGCCTCTGTTTTACCTGACTGATGGAAGACTGTGGACTGCCCTATCCCCTTAATCTGGTGGATGTATGAAGACGCATCTGAAAGCAAAGGATGGCCCCTTCCTCAGTGATGGCATCCTGGCCTAGTTGTCATCAGAGTGAAGTTGGTGCAGGGACTGGTGCCCAGCAGAGAGGTTGACTGACTCTGATGTGGTGCTCTCTCCCATCATTTAGTTTATATTACTTGTGGGTGATGCTGTGGTACTTGGAATGTGCATGAAAGAGGCAGGATGCAGGGTAGCCTGGATGTGTCTACCCAGAAAGTACCTAGACCTTCACTACAAGCTGCATAACGGGGGTTCATTTCTACCACTAAATTAGGAAGGGCACCAATTGGAGTGGGAACAAAAAGAAGTGATGCAAGCATTGAGGGAGGGCTTTTCATCAGGAACCTTATGTCTACATCTTCTATCAGCCGGTGTCAGATTGCGTAAGAAAAGGTTTGACACCGAGGTCCACAGCAACCTGCTTGTATCTCTGCTTTCCTCACTGTGTACTTCCGCCTATTACTTGCAAATCGCTCTGTTGATTCCCGAAACTTGTACTACAGGGAGAGCCAGGGCCACTGTAATTACAAAAGACACCTAGGTCCAAACACCCTCTACTCCCCACCTAACTGAAGATTGGTGAATCTTCTCTCTATTACTTTCTCTCCCGGTTGCTTGAAGATTGCTTGCTACCAAATTATCTGCCAGCCCTTGCCCCCTTGGTAACTCCCAGCTTGTATCTCTGATTTCTTCACTGTTTATATCCTGCTGTAACTTGTAAAGCACTCTGTTGCTTCCTGAATCTAGGTCAGTGCTCATTAAATACCCTAACCAAAATAATAATAATAATAATACTAATAATAATTATAATTATAATTATAATTATAACAACTGAGGGTGATATTTCCATCTTAAAACTCTTACAAACACTTACTGGGCCCAAGAAGAAAAGGGGGATCCCAAGCCATGCACAAGACACAGCAATATTCAGATCTTTGTTATTGCATCGAACACCATGAAAGACATTTTTTGTTGAGGACCTGGTGAAGGTAATACTTTAAAACCCTGCCTTTTCCCTACACTTGAAGGTTGTTGTAGCCCAAAGGCCCATGACGTTATCCCCTGACGCTGGTGAGGAATGTAGGTGAGCATCACCAGACTCCTGAGCTTTAGGGACTGATACCATCTCCTAAGGAGTGTCCTGGAAAAGGGCTAGCTGAGGTAAGCCTCTTATAAAATCGTTCTCTATCCCAATTTCTGAACTGCTGTACAGGCTGTCAGGAAGACCTTTTATGAAGCAAAGAAGATGCTCAGGGATAGGAAATTCCCTTATTCTATGTTGTATCCAGGGAAACCTCATAACCAACATGATTGAAATACTTTCTTCTTTACATCTCCTGCCGAAGTCATCACCTTTGTTGAGTTGTCTCCCAAGGGTGTGACAGTAATGAAAGGGTCAACTGGTTGTGGTATGGGATATGGGCATACCCTATCTGTGGTGCAAGGCACATTGACTTAATTCTGTGAAATGGTTTGCTGACCTCTTCCTGTTTCTTGTTCTCTGTCCATGTGCCCTTTGGTTTGCTCACTTCTTAGTAATAATGGGGTTCAAACAATGTAGGGGTACATGATGAGAGATGTTGTATTGGTATTTCAACAAATCCTTCAAGTACTTGCTTCGATTGGTCTCAAATGTTGTGCCCTGATCCTTCTGCTGTTTTTGTAGTCCTGCTACAGTTTTGAATGGATGGTAAAATATACTGGCAGTTTTGGTAACAAAGTGAGTGAGGGTGGGAACGTTGTGTGAGTATAGTCAATAATTAAAAGGTGTGGTATTACTCTGAATGTTGCAGTTCATTTTGTGTTTATTTATTCCTCTGAGCTACTGCCAATCGTGGCTGTTCGATGCGTGGTGAGGGGTGGTGGGTCCCCCGCTTACACAAGGAATTAACTTAGTTAGAATATGAGGAGAATCCCCAATGTTGTAATATCCAGATCGCCATAGTGCAGGAAACACATTCACTAATGGGAGCTCAAAAACCCTTTCTCCTAAACACTGGGGAAAGAACACACGCTATGCATACGTTTGTATTCAGTGTAGGGGAGAGGTTCAACTAATGTAGAGATGTTGGCCGTTAAATTGATTAGATCGTCTGGATTCCCCCAGCTCACTGTGCGGTACAACAGGTTGCCATTACTAATCCTTCTTAAATTACATTATTCTTCTCAGAATATTCCCTTTGGGCCTGGTAACGAATTATTTAAATACATTTGGAGACTTGCGGTCGACCTTGTCTTGAACTCCAATCCACCCCACATGAATGAGATTTTGAAGCCATGTAGCTGGGAAGGGCTTCGTTCACAGCATGTTGAGCTCTATAATCTGGTTGTGCATAATCAGTTTTTCCGATATTATTTCCCCATGCCTTTTTGCTCCATGCCCCATGCACTAATTGAATGTAGTGGAGCTAGATCAGCAGACCTTACATCAGTCATAATCCCTATCCCCCTCCTCTTTTACATACCTTGGCTCCCCTCCACCCCCCCAAACTATCATCTTTCCCTCCCATTGCACCAGATGAGGTCCCTATATTAGTCCGCTCTATGAAAATCTCATCCAAACAGGTGCCCCCTACTCTTCCAGAACTATCAAGGACAACATCTCCTCTCTTGCCCCTGCCTTGGCTGACTTTTGTAACCATTCATTTGCCACTGGTTCTTTCCCACAACCCCTTAAGCACACTCTTGTGCACCCTCTCCTAAAAAGCCATCTGCTGACCCTTCCTGCCTGACTAACTATCGCCCTATCTCCATCACCACTTTCCTGGGCAAACCCCTGGAGAAGTTAGTCATCCCCTAACTGAACCACCACACTGAATCTGCTGGCTTTCTCCACGACCACCAGCCGGGCTACACAGTATCCAGAGGCACAGAAACTTTTCTCCTGAACACCTCTGAAGACCTGTTATCAAATCGGGATTCCATCTCTCCCTCTGCTCTGATGCTTCTCGATCTTTCCTCTGCCTTTGACATAGTTGACTATGCAATCCTCATAAATTGTCTCTACACTAGGCACCACGCACCGGACATTTACTTGGCTGACCTCCTTCCTCTCTAACTGGCCTTTTCAAGTGCAACTTGACCCTTTTTTTTTCTACTCTATCTCACTCTCTATCTGTGGTGTCCCTCAGGGCTCTATCGTATCAGCGTGGTTCCTGAATATCTACCTCGCCCCTCTTTATCACCTTATTTCCAACTTCTCTCCTCACTTCCAGTGTTACACTGATGACACACAGCTCTCCTTTAAGCTTCCCTCCTCTACCTCCTCTCCTTCTTCTCAAATACCTGACTGCCTGACTGCTATTCAGGCATAGTGCTCTGCCAATGATTTCTGCTTTAATGCTTGTAAGACCGAGATCCTCCTCATTGGGACTCCTGCCCCCTATTTCCCTCCCACTCTCTGGCCACCTTCCTTTGGTCCCCTCTCCTCCCCCTTTTGTGAGGCAATAAATCTTGGGGTAATCTTTGACTCCTCTCTCTCCTTCTCCCCTCACATCAAGGACTTTGCCAAGAAGTCCAACTTTCAGCACCACCTCCTCAGAGGCATTCTCCCTTTCCTCACCTTTCCCCAGAAGCACAATATCTCCAGAGTGCTGGTTCTCTCTAGGCTGGACTACTGCAACAGCCTTTCATCAATCTTCCTCTTTCCTCCCTTCGCCCTCTTCAACTTATCCAGAATAAGGTTGTGAGACTTATCCTTGGTCTCAAGCCCAGGGACCACATCTCTTCAGCCCTGAAATCTCTCCACTGGCTCCCAGTGGCTGTAAGGATCAAATTCAAGACCCTCTGCATCATCGACAAGGCTTTTTGGGGCCTCGGGTCCCACTGCATTCAACGTTCTCTCCCTAAACAACACCTTGCTAGAGTTCTTCAGTTCTCTAGCTCCAACTCTCTGCAGATCAGACGTTTCACCAAGCAGAGAGTGGGGGTAAATCTCTCTCTTTGGAACAGCCTCCCTGCCCCTCTCAGACATGAGCTAGATCTCCTTCAGTCTCGGAAGCTTCTCAAGACTTTCCCTTTCTCCACCTCTTTCGCTCTCCCACGTGCTTATGTCCCCCTGCGACTTTGACTGGTGCCTGGCCCCTTATTAGTCTTATAGGGACCAGGCCCTCCTCACCAGTCCTCCCCAGCAGCAGAACTTGCCATTGATGACACCTTCCCGGACTAGCCTCATTCTGGTCTACCCTGCCCTCACACTGGCTGACCCTTACCCTGGTTCCCCCTGGCACTTGCCCTCCCTGCCCCCCTGCACATGCATAGCCCCTGAGGCCCCCATGACCCACACTTCCCCCTCCACCCCTTACCTTATCTGAGCCTGAACG
Source organism: Ambystoma mexicanum (assembly GCF_040938575.1). Classification (NCBI taxonomy): domain Eukaryota; kingdom Metazoa; phylum Chordata; class Amphibia; order Caudata; family Ambystomatidae; genus Ambystoma; species Ambystoma mexicanum. Next base: position 668,849,205 of record NC_090924.1, on the reverse strand, counting down.
TCCTGACCTTCCTCCTCCTCTGCATTCACTGTTCACTGCACTTTCATGGTACAAATGTCACTAGACCTTGTAGAGCTTTTTATGGTTGTTTTTGTTGTTCTCTCCTATGCTCCCCATCGCCCACCTTTTTGCCCTTTGGCACCTGGAAACCCTTGTGTAGAGCCGCCTTACAAATGTCCAATAAATAAAAATAAAATAAACAGCCTTTCATATGTAACTGTGTCAACCTGAAGCCAGCTCCTGTCCTCAGTATCAATGACAAGTGAACTGTCATGTCTGGGTCTGCTGTTTACAGTAGGCCAACCCATTAGGCGGACCCCTCTCGTAAGGTACGAGAATGTGGCTTAAAGGAGTCATAGAGCCTGGTCTCGCTGTCGCTTCAAGGGAGACTGTCCGCTTTAATCAGGAACCACAGATAGGATCATTAACCAGTGGGATTCTAGACCCAGTAATGAGGGGTAACTTTCCGTGCAAACAGTCTTTGGCTGCTGCAACGTTCACCATCGAGAAGGCTGCCAGCATAGTGATGGGATGTTCCATGGGATGTTCCATGACGTTATTTGTTGAACATGCATTGTTTGCCATTTTGGAAAACCTAAAGGCACGTTGACATCTCCAAGGGCTTCTGCCTACGACGTAGTTATATCAAATCTGTCAATTAAAATAGTCTGAAAATAGTCTGATGCAGAATGGTGAATCCTGCCATGTTTGTAGCAGAAACCCTAGCTAGGGGGTTGATAAACAACAGAGAGCAAGATGGATGGGACTGTTTTCACCCCTTTCTAGACAGGGTGCCAAACATGACCCTAATGCACCCCACACAACTCTCAACATGAAAGCAGAGAAACAACAGATGTTCCTTATTCTCTCAGACAGACGTTCAGACCATATCCAATAGAAAATTTGGACGACAGTGAAATGACATCGGAACTGGAGAACATACAGCCCTTTAAGAAGGGTCAGCAATACATTTGAAAGGAATGGGGATGCAGAGGTTACTCAAACATCAATAAACAAAATGACTCAGGAAGTTGGCAAAAAGATAACAGTTTTAATATCAATTATCTAAAACAGAGAGTACAACGAACGCCATCAGACGTATAATAGTAAGGTCTCTCAACAAACTTCATAAAAAGCACACCTTTATACAAAAATCTCATCATAGGTGACTTACCACCACATATAACTAACGTCATCCTACGTGGCAAACTAAAATAACCTACTGAAGAGAGTTATATGGCCTAAATGGACATCTATGTATACAATCCATACCTGTCTAATGGGTGTGAGAAAGGTGATAGGTTTCGTAACATCAGGTGGGGCAACTTAAGCTCTTCCCTCAAAACAGGTCACTATGAACGTCACCAAATATACGACGTCCCATTGGCTACTTAACTATAGGACCCCCAATCATGCAATCCTCTATCATTGGTTGGCTTCTAACCTCCGTCAGGATCCTTCAGCCCATGCTAGCCATACACAGGCCAGACTGCCAGGTGCTGATGAGTTAGACTTAAACATCCGCTTCCCACCAATTAGAACATCATCCATCATCACCTCAGTGGTCGATTGTCAATTAGAGCCTTTGAACTTGTCCTTGGAAGTGTTCCTTTGCTCTGCAAGATACAGGGGATTAGAGGCACTCTCTGACCTCATGCGTAGGTGTCACCATCATGCTCGTCCAACTCCTCCCCACGTGACTGGAGGCCACAAAATTGAGCTTTCAGTGTATTAAAATAAGAATATTTTCCAATGAGCCTCTGACGTCTTCTTTGTTCTCTCCAAGCTTCTGAACAGGAGGTTCATTCCTTCACAAGATTGTAACTAATTTCTGTTCTTCTCAGCCAAATACGACCTTGGCTTCTTGGCACATTCAACCTCACCGTTCTGAAATTCACCTGTAATTCATTTGTTTTCTAACTGCGCCATACGTGGAAAAGATGGTCTTTCTCCTTTAGCTCAGCTCTGCTTATAGCTCATAATGGAACAATCCATTCTTTACTCATTCCTTTGCATCCATACATTGGGGCTTGACGCAATCTATTTTACTATAAAGCTGGTCTCATGAAAACTTTGTCTGCTTGCGTTACTTTACATCTGTACACGTGTGAATTGACTTTAATGATTCCATCGTTTCTTCAGCATAAGCCTCTTCATCTTGTTATCTTTGATACTTTCTTGATGCCTTATAGAATATCCGCATTCTCTCGTCTCTGTATCTCTTCTATGTACATCAGCTCGTCTCAGCATGACGTCACCAATCTGCTTCATCAGTCAGGCGTCCTGCTTCCTCTGGGATTTTGTTTAAACAGCCATCATACTGTCTTGAGTGCAAGTATGGTTTTCTCAACGGGAACCTTGCCTCCAGGATTTCCTTTGGCATCTGTCGTTTCAATTGTTCCTCATAGGTCACATACTCTGGTTTCTAGCATATAGGCATTCTGGGCAAAGTGGTTGAGGTGGGGGTACTTAACTACTTCTCCACACATCTATTGAGCAAGTCGACTAACTGCGAAACCAGATACTAATGATGTCATCACTGACACCACGATGTAGCCGCATTTTACATAAAGTACATATTCATCCATTCATGACGTTACATAAACATGCACTAGTTTATTACAAATAGGCACAAAGCACATGCTTATGACCCATGTACGTAGAGGACGGCCACACATACATATTTCTATATATTTACATCCTTCACAAAAGCTGAAAACGGAAGATGCAAAGTATTCATATATTTAACTTCCACATGCTTGACTGCTACCAACATGGAGAAGCCATAGGGAATGATATTGAAGCTATAGGTCTCTGAAACTAGTGGCAAAGGAGAGACAACCTTCGAATACATGGAAAAGCTGACATGATCGCTGCAGCCAGAGGTGTGGACAAGGGGAGCCAAGGACTAGTGGAGTCAGGAAAGTTCCAGTTAACAAGACAACGAGCAACCTTCAGAAAATCAGGCTAAAATCCTCATAATTAGAAGCAAGATAGCTTCATTACGTTGGTCTCCACACATGTGACCCAGCCAAACACGACAATGCCCATTCAAGGAAGACGAAGAAGACTGTTCCCATCAAACCAGAGGAGAAAAAAAGCTAGAAGTGTTGCCCAAATGCTGCTAACCGAATGCACTCTCCCAGATTTAGGTGATCAGAGATGGGAACATTAGGGAACACTTCACACCTCCAAGTTCATTCCATTGCCTTGAAAAGGTACATTCAGTCTGGTAACTGTGCAGGGTTCATGGGATGGGGGCCATATTCAGCCCAATCCAGATTTACTTTTTATGTGGGGATATAATTTGTTGCAAGGCCAATTGTCTCTCTGCGACCCAGCAACTTTGTAGATTAATACTTGTAGAGGTGATCCTAGGAGGATCCACTAGCTATGGCTATCCAATTGTAGAACTAAACCACATCTCTTCTATAGGTAGATTACCCAAGCTGACCAATGTAAATGTGTGATAGGTTTCTGGGATGGAACCTGGATTTGTGACGTCACAACAGGATAAACCTGGGTGGCTTTGACGTCGAGAGCTCTGGAGGATACTTCTTTTTCTGGTGTGAACCCTGTCATTTTGTTTGCTAATAAAAGACAGTGGGCCTCATAACGAGTATGGAGGTAGCCATGCAGCTTTTAGCGCCATGGCTACCCCCATACCGGGTACCGGGTTCCGGGCTCCGGGTTCCTGGAATGGGGAAATACCAGGCCATTCTGACCTTGGAGGGCCCGGTATTTCCCCATTCCAGGAACCCGGACTCAGTACATACCCATTCCCATTGAGCCCCGATAGGGCTCAATGGGAATGCGGAGGATGCTAACAATGGGCCCGTTAATGTCGGGCCCGTTATTAGCATCCTGGTCTGCTAGTGGGTCCCGCTAAGGACGCCTGGTTTTACCAGACGTCCTTAGCGGCACCCGCCAGCAGACCTTGTAATGGGGCGGTAGAGGGATAACGGGTCTGACAGCTCTGCCGGTGCAGTTATCCCTCTACCGCATTCCTCTTAATGAGGCCCAGTAACTTTGACCCATGGCTGAGACTTCCGTTCTTGTGGCAGGGAGTCTTTGATGGGCCCAAGTGTTCTCTGCTGATAATTGTGGGACTTCTAGAGATCCCTGGCCACACCTATACATCTTTACCTTTCCTGTTGAAATGCACTTTGGTTATGACCTCACACATACAGGAGATTGTTGGTAGGGGGCCGAGGATTGGTTCATTAAGTTAGGTGTAGCCTACATCAATCACTGTGGCCCACTTGATGGGAGATCATCTGAAGATTTCACCAGAAGTAAGAAAGAAGAACTCAACCTTGGACCTAGGCTGAAGGTAGAGCCTGCATTACATCTTCTGCCAGTGACAGAAGGTCAGGATATCCAAAGAGGGAAGCAAGATCCCGCCCCTAAAATTATCCCAGGGAACAGAGGGCAAAACAGAGCTCAGAGGGCCCTCCAGCTGTTCCAGAACCGGTACACAGCCACCACACAGCGTGCCCTGCTGGACTTTTCAGCAAGCTTCCTAGATAAGAAGTGCCACAAGGTCTCTGACCCTAAAACCAGGGACAAGACAGCTGCCTGAAACACACTCCACAGCTGTGGGCTGTTCGCCTTAAAGGACGACACAGGCTCTTGGAAGAAGCTGGGAGAAGTGCCTCAACAAGCATCTACTGACATCTGTCTTAAAGAACATGTTCAAGCCAGTCGTGTTCCTCAAGCTGCAACCGAATGGAATGCTGACCGTTGTCAAGCCACAGTCGCTTAACCTCTTAACTGCTGAGCTTTAATCAAGCCTATGCAAAAAGGATGAGTGTAAAGATTGGAGGGGGTAACATCCCAACAAGCCTCTCAATTTGGTAGCAATGGACAAGCAACCAGGCTTAAGCTTTCGGGAGGTGATGCAGGCTGGTTCTTAAGTACATTGAATCCCCAAACCCCCACAAAGGAATGTCCACACACTATGTTAGGTGATAAAACAGCTGTATCATATAAGGTTTGCTACCCAAAAACATATACATATAAAAAGTAAAGTGGTCCTTCATGGTTGGGAAGTCTGTTCTTTGTGCCTATTGCAGTGAGGTGGAGTCTGCAGCTCGAGGCACCGACAGACATTACAAAGACCCAGTATATGCACAGAGCGCGTGCAGGGAAGTAAGCAGCAAAGTAAAATGGTCTTTCGTGGGAGGTAGCCTAAGAACTGCGAAACGTATTGTTACAGCGGTCTGAGGCCCTTCTGGCTCAAAAAGACGTCCACCTAGTGACTAAGCTCCAGCTGGGAGTCTGCATCCGAGGCAAGATGGCAAAAGCCAAAGCTGTTGAATCTTGTTACAACCTAAGGAAAGGGAATATAATTAAAGAAAATGCATTGCCGCTCATTAAGAAATCATCGGCGCCATCTGCTGGCGGCTTGGTGGAAAAAGGGACTATTCCAGCCCTCTTTCAAAAAACACTTCCAAAAGTTACATATAAGAACCCTAATCAAGATGGTGAAGCTACAATACCCAATCTGAATGGGACTGAGGGTTTAGAGGCTTCCAACTACGAAGATATTGATAATAATTCCCTATTGGATCTTTGCCTCTCTATTCAAAAATCTATGGCAGCCACAGGAAAGGAAACCATTCATGTTAAGGAATGTACTATTAAAGTCAAAGCCCAGGTTCTGTCCGTAGAAAATCCCACACCATTTGGCCTGACTGAAGGGCAGGAACAATTAGAGGCTAATAGTCAGGTGGCTTCTAATTTAGAGGAACATCTTCCTAATCCAACTAGCAATACGTTAGCAACACATGATACTGGACGACTTTCTGCTTCACCTAACATGTGTATTGATCTGGAAGGTACAGGACCTTTAGATGACACGAGGCCCAGTATGTCATCTCTTTCCAACCCAAAAGCAATTGCTGAGCTGCAAGCATCTATGGCAGCTATGCAATTTGCATTAAAGATATTGTTGAAGGTGTGTGGGAGGATACACGTTAACACAGTTTTGCAATTGGGCCTACCAGATCCGACTATGGAACATGTACCTGAGACTGCGGAAATGATTCTCCCCGTCCTGGAACAGGGGGCGGATGCCTTGTTAACCAACGAAACCAAGTTAGAATCTACTGAAGACGCGGCTATCTTTTATTCTAGAAAGCAGCGACGGATGGCTAGACGTGCCGCTAACAAAAAAGTACCGATAGTTATAGCATCCCCACTTTCAGCCACGCAAGTCCCTGTGAAAACATCTAAAAGAGCAAGGAAAAGAGCTCAGAAGGCCAAGAAGAACCTGGCTAAAACAGCAGGGACACTCACTAGTTGGATCCTTCCAGATAAATCTAACGATTTGAGCAGTAATGATCAAGATTCAGATTCCTCGGTTTACACTAATAGCGAAACCAAGAAATATTCCACTCCCCAGAGGAAGCATAAAAGGAGGGCCTTGGATGATACCTTCCAGATGGAAAGGAATGAAGACAATAACTGCTCAACAGATAAAATCTGCATAATCAAAAACTAAAATCAGAAAAAAAGGGACAAATGGTTGACCAGAAGTGAGGTTCTAACCAAGCTGCATTTAATAATCCAGCTACGAGTGATTCCCTCGGAAGACTTTTCTTTTGTGGAACCACTAAAGGTATGCAATCCGAATGTATCCGCTTTTCACTGTAGCGTATTGGCTACGGCCCAACTGATTCGCATTCACAAAAACAGTCTAACGCAAGTTCTGCTGGGGGTGGACATTGCTAAGGATGAAGAAGATCAGGAACTTCCGAGTCAACCCAAGACATCGGGCAATAAAAGGCTATCCAAACCAGAACTCACTAAAAAGTCCAGATGAGTGATATCCAAAATACTCTGAAGTGGCTGGCAGATTCTTTACCGATGGTTCTACAGAAGCCCTGAGCTTGCTCCTTGTTGAGTTGGAATACTTGGGGGTTTAATCATTTATTGACTACTGAGGGATCTTTGCCACTTATTGATAAGCAATTGTTTTTTCTATTACGAGAAACTTGGTTACTAGCACCAATTACTATGGATGTTATACCCTCTATTATACACCTGCCAAGAAGGGGACCAGGGGGCATCCATATGGGGGCCTATTGACTGGTGTTTCCAATTCAGTGACAAGTAGGAAGTTAACGACTTTATGTGATGGTCATATAAATGCAGTTGAAGTGAACTTAAGGGTGAATGAAAAATTGGTAAAAGTGTTGTTGATCAATGTATATAACCCTCCGGGGGCTACCCTTAGGGAACAGATCCAGGATGCACTACATGAGTTATTGGGTCAATGGAAGTTCAATACTAACAGTTGCTATATTATCCTGGTGGGAGATCTTAATTGCCACATTAAAGGGGTTGGTGGCATAAGGTAGAAGACACAGAGGGTGACTGTTGGCGTAGCATTCTGGAGGGTTGGGAGCTTGAAATCATCAAGGGCATACCACGAGTGATAGGCCGGGCAACTATACATGGGGTAAGGATCTTTGTCGGAGCACCTTGGATTATATATATACCAGCCCTGAGGTGGCTTCTACTGTGATGATATGATTGTATGTGAAAGCCCATGGAGTGACCATGAGTGACCATGATCCACTTATTATGCATTTAGATATTACTTCTCCCCCTTGTGAAGAAATAAGTACAGGAGTGTTAAGTGTAAATCATTCTGCCAATCGTATTATCTGGTCTGTAAAGAATATTGAAAAGGCGTTTAAGGCAGTGGGTGAATGGAATCTGAATGATGCTAGTAAGTTTGGATCTGTGACATCTGAGGAAAGTGAAAAATGGATCTACAACTTCTCGGGCAAACACGTCACTTATAGAATTCCTTTAGTGTCCAAGCAAATAGCAACAGCAGCCCCTTTCCATAAAGAGATACGAGATGCCAAGTGAATATTAAGAAGAGCAATACGCAAGGTTAGGGGCCATAGATATCCTTTACTCACAACACAGAATAACATCAGAAAATTAAAGAATTCATATTGTATCTGGGTTAAACGATGGAAAAAAGGGAAAAACTTGAATGTTGGCAACGTACAGTTAAGATCCTCTGTACTAGAAATTCACGCAATATATGGTCACTTCTGGGGGAGGCAAAGGGAAATAAGAAGGTTCTTATGATCAACCCTACAGGTTCCCAGGTATGGATAACTTTACTTAAGAAATGCAATGACATAGATACTATCCCACTGCCTAGGGAGAACATTCCTAACATCATCACTCCCCCATTTGTAATCTCCATTGAAGACCTTCTGGGGAAAATTGCAAAACTAAAGGCATCTTGGGCACCGGGTCCTAATGGCCTGTCTAATGCAGTCCTTAAAACAAATCCTCTGTTTTGGGCAAATCTTAAGAAAATCTTGTTCGAAAGGGTGCTGACTGAAGGGAGAATCCCTGAATCTTGGCAAAAGGCTACACTCATTCCAGTCTTTTAAAAAGGGTAATAAGTCAGACCCCGGTAATTATCACTTACTCTCTATGCTTGATAGTACAGGCAAAATCTTTGCCTCACTACTATTAAGAGAATTACAAATGTGGGCAAATAGAAAAGGAACTTTAGATCATTTCCAGAGTGGCTTTCGGCCTGGCTATTTGACATCATATAACCTGCTGATAATGGATACTCTAAGGAATAAAGCAAAGTCACCTAACTGCCTTCCTTTATACGCCCTATACATTGATTTTAGGGTGGCTTTTGATTCCGTTAATAGAGAGAAATTATGGCAAAAACTTAAAAATCTGTTATGTCCGGAGAGTCTGATTTATTACCTGAAACTCCTTCACACCAACACCTCAGTCCAGTGGAGATTGGACAATCAGGGTCACATGACAAAATCAATCTTACAGACAATGGGGGTAAAGCGGGGGTGTACAACGGGCCCATTGCTTTATAATTTCTTTGTCTCTGATATCCCCGAGTATCTGCAGAGACTACATAACTGCCCTCCAAAGATTGTCTCATCTCATTGTGTGATTCTGGCCTATGCTGATGATCTGGTGCTGCTTGATCATACATTCAGTGGAATTCTCTGATCAGCTCAGAGGCTATGGCAATACGCAGAAGTTAATGAACTGGTTATCAACCATAACAAGACTGAGTTGATTCTCTATACAGCTGGTAAGGTTGCACGTCCAAGTATGCAGTTGGGAATAGTTGAGATAAAATACACAGACTCCTATAAATATCTGGGTGTGGAGTTTGATAGTAAAGGCAACTATCTTCATTGCATCCAGACTCGATAGTAAAGGCAACTATCTTCATTGCATCCAGACTCGTAAAACAAGGGCAGCGCAACTAACAACTATGATTCATAAATTTGCATGAGATCAAAGTGGGTTCTCCATTTGGGGAGCACGTCAGCTTTACATTCAATGCTTTGTGGCCAAGGTAATCTACGGGGTAGAGTCCTTGGTGAACATGAATCTCGACTGGCAACAGGTGTTGGAGTGAAAGTTTTGGAGGCGCCTTTTGGGACTTGCGCAATGTGTTCCTATGGCCATTTTAAGATTAGAACTTGGAATTTCCTCACTGAAGGCAATGGTGCTCCGGAAACGAGCGGAACTGTACATACAAATCCAAAATAATCCCACTAATCCTCTACTAATGTCCGTAAAGGAAGACATGGGGAAAAATAGCCAGTCCAGACTCGAGAGAGACATGAAAGCACTGTTTGAACAGATTTGCTGGTCTCCCGAATGGGGACAAAACGGTGAATTTATGTTTTATCATCTACATAAATGCCTATTTCTATGGGATTGGCAGAACAACTATGTACATCTAGCAACTTAAGTTTGTAACATTTGTACTCTATACCTATAAAAAGGCTCAAATGTACCTGGATCTCTGCCCATGTCCTGCTCTTGGGCGTTTTATACTGCTGATGCGTATTAATATTACCAACATTGGAGAACACCGAACTGGGGCAAATTGTGACCAAAGCAGAGAAATTTTGTAGGATTTGTAAGAACCGTTCTGAGTTGGAAACGGCAAGACATGTACTCACCCAGTGCCCGAAGATGAACAATAAGTATAGAAAAATCTTGGAAAATGTGTACACTGTTAACATCTAAGAAGCAATGAGTTCTGGTATCAATGTCTGAACACGCTGAACTCTGGACTGCACTTAGATCTTTTCAGAGTTTGGAGGGAAGCCGAAAAAATATTTATCATCAAAGAATACGTTGAAATAACTCCTATGCAGCTAAATCTGTTGACCGTTTATGTAGATAAATGGTTGAGTACAAAACATTGGCCTCAGAGAGGCCCCAGAGAGGTAATGCTGTAGTGACTGGATCAACTCAGCCCTTAAAGACGTGTCACTTATTTATAATTTACAATTGCACCTTTGGTTGCGATTGATTCCTCCTGTGTTGATTTGATGAATTGATGAACTGATAAATTGAATTGAATTGATGAATTGTTTTCTAGATATAATTTTGAGTATATTTATGTTTTTTTCTTAAAATTTGTTTGATATGATTGTTATATTGAATGTGCAAAGTTTTTGTTTGTTTATAAAAACTGTATCACATTAAATAAATAAATATACATATAAATAATAACACTTTGTACTTGGAATACTTATTCAGAGAAGGGCAAATTTATACACTATGTGGTACCACACAATGGGCCTCATTCCGAGTACGGCGCTAACCAATGGCGCTATTAACGCCTTGGTTGACGCCGTACCCGGACCGGCAGCGCCTTGGTGGATGGCGGAATTACCGCCCCATTCCAAGGTTGGCGGGGCGGTAATTCCCCATTCACCAAGGCTCTTCCACATTCCCAAATGAGCCCCCATAGGGCTCAATGGGAATGGGGAAGATGCAAATAACGGTGACCGTTCATTACGGTCACCGTTATTGGTTTGGAGGCCCCGTTGCGCCCTCGACTTTAACACCTGCTCAAAGCAGGCGTTAAGGGCGAGGGCGCAAAGGGAACTCGGAGTATGGCGGTAAGGGATTACCACCACCGGTCTCGTTACCGGTGGCCGCTATCCCTTACCGCCATACTCGGAATGAGGCCCAATGCTTAAATTCAGCAATAGATGTACAAACTGCAGACAGTTTTAAATAGTCATGTGAATTCTTACGTGAGGTGTATCAGCATAGAATATGGAAGAAAGGCATGTTAGTTGTGAACAGTTGCAGAATGCTTTCTTTAGACTAGGTATGCAGTTCGGTGTGAAGATCCCCCCACCTGGGCAGCCTGTAAGGGAAAAATTAGGGAGCAACTTTTCTTGTCTTTTACAGGCCAGTACAATAACGTTCAATAATCTTGTGCTTTCTTTTAAAAGGTTCTACCACCCCAAAGTACCTGGAAGGCCACCGGAGGACAGGATCCAAGACAAATCTGGGACCCCTGGACGACTCCTGAGGCTAGAAGATCTCTTCCTTGTCACAGTACGTTTGGTGCCTTGGTAGGCGAAGTGGCAGAGTTTCTTGCTGTCACTCGACGATTCCCTCCGAGGATGGACTCTCGTTGGAAGAAGGAGCTGCTGGGATGCAAAAGTCTTTCTGAAGTGCATAAGTTTTGTTCTTCACAGTGTTCTCCTTTGGTCGATGATTTCTCTGACTGTAGAAGTCCTGTGAAGATGAAACATGCTGTGGGATCCTTAAAGGCTTGGCAGATGAAAGTGAGACCCCTGGGACCCTTCAATGATTTCTGGCGGCGATGGGTGCATAGGTCACTTTTGGTGTAGTGTTTCAGAATATTGTGGTTTTTTAACTTTCGGTTCTTCCATGCTGCTGCCACAAAACAGACATCTGTATGGCTTCTGGTGACCTGGACTTGACCACTGGAGTGGACCTCGGACCTTCACCAAGTCTGGACCTTTGGGACATCTTTATTAGCTTCTGGTGGAGGGAAACCCACTGACAAACCTTCGTCTGCATCTAACGACTGTGGACTCTCTCCGGCGGGAGGAAAGTGGTCAGTGATGATGGCAAGGATGTCCTTTGAAATGTTCTTAGGCAGTTTGGAACTTTCGCCGCTCCGGGTGTCCAGCAGAATGATCCCAGGGGCCCCCTCTTCTGAGCAGTAGACTGCAACAGCTTCCAGCAGTCATGAAATGCACCGCTAGACCCATGGCAACACCAATGGACTTCTTTGACTCAAGATGTCCGGGCACTCCTTAGGACTCACAAAGACTCCTTCTCTGGACGTCAGTAACACAGGACTGGTTTCCAGGGTACTTCGATGAAGTGTAGCAGTTTTCACGATGGTCCCTCATATCTCGGGGAGAGGTCTACTCTGCAGGACCTTTCTGGATCAGTACATGGACAAACACAGCAGCTTCTGGATTACACAAAGAAATGCATCAGCAGACTTCTTCTGCAGCTGTGCTTCAAGGAACAGCTTCTCCTTGCTTCAGCTTCAACTTCAGCTTTTGAACAAATTGGTAAGTGAGAGGTCCCCATATATGCACCCATCTGGTCCTCATTGACTCTGGATGAGCCAAGCTCAGTCAGCCAACAACGCAGAAGGGCATTCATGCAGGCAGTCAGCCAATCAGGCTCAAAAGCATTCAGGCCATTCACTCCACCCAGCCACCCATTACAAAGAATATGGATTGGGATAATTACTGTGAGAAACCAAAGGGTTTTGTACCTGCTGGCCCTTGGGAACATGTCAACCAAGTGGCCAGGACACAGCCATCACTTTTGAATCCAGTTCCTTGGGATGGCACAGTGTAGGAGGATCTCCTGGGTAGGGGACTTCGGGGAGTGGGGGTGAGGCAGCCGATGGTGAGATGTGGTATTCCCCCCTTTTTGGTAACCCACCCGATTTTTTAAGATTCTCTGATGGCCCATCCTCCTCCCATCTATACAACCACTGGGCCAAGGAAGAGGGTGACTGAGAGCAACAAGACTAACTTGTATACAATGCACTGGACATCGCGTTAATCGGGTCAGGCAAAGTCAGGCACTTGCCTTTAAGTGCGTACATCTGATCTCTGCAATCTCTCTTTTTCCAACTTCTCTTAAGCACTCCCTTGTGCACCCTCTGCTTAAGAAATCTTCTGCCGACCAATCCATTCTGGAAGACTACTGCCCTATCTCTATCACCCCTTTCCTGGGAAAACTCCTGGGGAAGCTGGCTATCTCTCAGCTCACCCTCCACACTGAATATGCTGTATGCCTTCACGATCATCAGTCTGGCTTTAGAGCATCCAGAGGCACGGAAACTGCTCTCCTGAACACCCATGAAGACCTGCTCTCCAATATTGGCACTAACATTCACTCTGTCCTCACTCTTCTCGACCTCTCCTCTGCCTTTGACACGGTAAACCACAACATTCTGATCTCACATCTCTGTAACACCCTGGGAATCACAGGTCAGGCTTTGGCATAGTTAACCTCCTTCCTCTCTGACCGCCCATCCCAAGTGGAACTTGGGTCCTTTCTCTCTTCTATCACTCTCTCAACCTGTGGCATTACCCAGGGCTCTAACCTATCCCCATGGTTCTTCAATGTCTACATGGCTGCCTTGGCAAATGCGATTGCCACTTTCATCTCCAACTTCCAGTGTTATGCGGATGACACACAACTCTCCTTCAGGGTACCCGCAGCCACCTCCTCTACCTCACTCATATCTGACTGTATGTCTGCAATTCAGTCTTGGTGTGCAGCGAATGACCTCTGCCACAACACCAGTAAAACTGAGATTGCGTGCATTGGGACTCCTGCTCCCGCTTTCCCACTCTCACTCTGGCCGCCTCCCTAGGCCCTGCGCCCGCACCCATCTTCGAGGCAAAAAACCTTGGGGTCATCCTTCTCCACTCACATCTCAGACATCTCTAAAAAGTCCAACTACCAGCTGCACCTCCTCAGAGCTACTCTTCCTTTTCTCACCTTACCCCAGTGGCTCACTGTCTACAGAGCCCTGGTTCTCTCAAGCCTGGACTACTCAAATAGCCTCTTTCTGAACTTCCCTGCCTCTGCCCTGTGCCCTCTGCAACTCATCCCAAACAGAACCAAGACATATTCTTGGACTCATGCCCAGGCACGACATCTTTCTGGCACTGAAATCCCCCCACTGGCTCCCCGTGGCAGCAAGGATCAAGTTCAAGAGCCTTGCATTGTCCACAAGTCTTTCTGGGGCCTGGGACCTACCTACCTTCAATGATGCCTACCTAAATACTGTCCTTCCCGAGCCCTCCACTCCTCTACCTCCAACCTTTTGCGAGTGAGCCAGTTCTCCAAGCAGAGATTTGGAGGGAGATCTTTATTCTCTACAGGGGCCTCTCTCTGGAATAACCTCCCTGCCTCCGACCATCTTGAACCTGATCTCCTTAAGTTCCGGAAACTCCTTAAGACACTCCTCTTCTCCTCTCCATTCTCTCTCCCTCTACCCTGCTAACATATCCCTCTACTCTATTCCGTCTCTCCCTCCTTTTCCGTACAGCTTGCTTACTGGCCACCTAGTGTACCTCAGAGTCTCACAGGTCGCTGGCACCCCACCAGTCCTCTCACACTTGCCTCCGGGCCTTGCACTTTGCCTCATCATCACTGCACTTGGTAAATGACCTAGAGAGTGGCATCTCTCTGCACTTACCCCAGTCGCTACAGACTGGGTGCACTTTTACCCCCCAATCTCCCCTGCACCTGTCCCCCTGCCTCCACTCCCCCACCTCCCTTTAACCGTCTGTGCACTTGCGTGAATCCGAACGACCATGCCTAAAGATCGTCTGGTTTCCCCCTGTCTTCACTCCTTGCATGGTAATGCTCTTAAGCACTTGGAAAACCTGCAGGATTGTCATCAGACATATTTGCTGTTATCTCTACTGTTAAATTTATTACATGCCATCGTCTCAGAGTTTCAAGGGCTCTGAACGACTGTTGTTTTTTCCCCTTGTTCCATCCCTTCCTGAGTGCTTTGAAACACGCGCTTTGTGTATAGGCACTATACAAATAAACATTACCATAGCATACCAATTAGCTCTCCTCACACTGATAAAAGCCAGAACCTAGAGGTGTAACGCGAGTATGAGCAGAACTTCTGGGGCAAAGGTGAACCTACTGGAGAAGAGTGACGGACCGAGGGGCGAGAGCAGCGGGTTGAGAACCCCAGGAGTTCCCTACAGAAGGTAGTTGCCTCCAAAAGGCCACAAACTACCTGGAGAAAGCCAAATCACAAAGCAGAAGACTGCATTGTGTTTCAAGGACGCAAGCTACACTCCCGGGTGAATGGCAAATTTGGGGAGGCGAAGCTAAGCCTGTGGTACTAACTTTGACACTTGAATTTGTAAATTTGTAAAGACAAGAAAGAAACGCACACAGCCGGTGAGTTGACAAGCAACATGAGAGACAGGTGTGTGTTAAGGGAAGTTTGAAGTTGCAGCATTATATCGCAAGTGAAGTCTGCACGTGTGTGGGTGAGACGTGAAGAAAGGCAGACCTGTGAATTAACTTTTAAGTAAGGGCAGCTGTGAAATCAGTGATACTGAGTAAGGGAATGGTCCAGCAATAGGAAGTAGCCCACATAAAAGTCTCTGTGAAAGGTGTATTGTTTGTAGCTGTAAAATGAATGAACGGTAGAAGCGAAATGATCAAAATTAACCCTGAGAGAAGGGGAGAGTAAAAAGCTGAAAGTTGAACTTGGAGTCTGAGTGCTCCTGCAGAGGTCTGTAGAGGAAGCCATGCACATTCGAAAGACTTCGACATCGGAAAATTGTCTAAGCCTGACTGAGGGAGACCCCAAGAGTAAGAAGTTTGGGGAAGGGGTCCCCCTTCAAGTATTGTTGAACTTTTGTTGTGAAAGGTCTGAGCCGGACAGAGGGGGACCCACGTGAACATTTGTTTTTAATACGTCTGAGCCCAACAGAGGGGGATCAACGTGGCACTTCTGTTTTTGAAAGCGGTCTGAGCCCGACAGAGGGGGACAGGTGTGAACCTTTGGCTGAATGATGCTTGGAAGACTGGAAAGAGAGACTTTAACTTGGAAGGCCAGGCGGGCCTCGATCCACATTTTGAACTGTTTTGTGTTGAAAACCCGAGCCAGAGTGTGTGACCCTGCCTACAGGGACCACCTTACTCCGTGCTGTCTAACGTGGGGAGGAGTGCTGATTCAGCCACATTTATTCTTTACATTGGACAACAGATTTTCCTTTACATACATATCTCCTTTATACACTTTTTGTACAAGAGATAGGGCAAGCATTATGTGTTGTTAGCATAGGCCATTTTGATTTGACGGACGCAACTAGGACTGTTTTATTTATTATTTGATGATCAAGACTACTCTCATCCTAGTTATAGGGCAAAGTAGGAGTTTTTCCAAATCCAGAAACTTTAGTAAAGGTTTAGCAAATTGTACCTTTTGTGCCAGTGTCATACTTGTGATACCATGCCTACCCTACAGTACCCAGCCTTTCAGCACAGTAGACTGCATTCATGTCAGTTTCAGTCATGGGCTGTCTCTTACTTTGTGTCACACACACAGAAACCAGACACCTACAACAGAGAATGTGAGTTCACTCCCAACTCCATTCACACAGGTCGCAGCCCTAGTATGTACCCACAACACACAGCTGCTGGGAAGGCTCCAGTCAGTCTGACAAGCTGCAACCCCAGAACCATAGATGGCATTTCAACCCAAAAGCCAGTCAGGGGGAAAGGGAACACAGATATAAATGGTGTTTCCACCAAACAGCCACTCAGGAGGAAGGGAACAGAGACATGGCTTCCCAAGACCTTGGGAAACAAGGTAAACGGCAATCGAAACCAAGAGGCCACAATGGCCATCTTGCCTTCTATCAGGAATCCAATGATTCCTATGGCAGGGCCTGGGTGTCACAAAATGGAGGAAACTCTGAGCCCCTGCCAAGTCAGCATGTACCTATCACCAGCCCATACCCTGCTCTGTGGGCAACACACAAGTGCCCAAAAAACACATGGGTGCAGTAGGGGTATCACATGAGTGTAGTTAACCAAAAGATAAAATGAAGAGCTGCACTGCCAGAGGTCCATAATGAAAACACACACACAGAAGTGGTAGGACAAATACTAGAAGATCCTGTCCCTCTATGAGGCATTTCCAGCATCACATCTACCCTCCCCAGACTGAGGTTTGGGCAACTGATCTCCCATGAGATTGCTACCCTCATCCAGACGGTCAACATACCTTCTGGAAAGGCCATTTGCATTATCATGACTATTCCCTGTCCTATGCTCAATGGTGAAGTCTAGCCCTTGGAGGCTAATGGACCACCTGAGCAGTTTTGAGGGGTTCACCCTTCAACTGCACAAGCCACTTTAAGGGTTTATGGGCAGTTTGGACCTTAAAGGCATACCCTGTAAGGTAAGGACTTAAATGCCTGACTGCCCAAATTATACAAAAACACTCCTTTTCAACAGTGAAAACCTAAGTTGCCAACTGATGAGAATTATGGGGTGTTCTTTCTCTTTGCCATCTAAATGAGACAAGACATCTCCATATCCAGTGTCAAAGGCATCAGTTTGCACAAAGAAGCATTTGCTGTAGTCTGGGGCGCACAAGCACCTGTCTTGAGTACCCCTGACGACAGCAAATGCTTCTTTGCACAGACATTCCTTCAAGCCATCAAAGACCCTCTGGCAGTCCTCACTCCAATGAAGCTTACTAGGATGCTTGGCTTATTCACCAATGAAATACTTATTTATTGTGTCTATAGGTTCAATATTCTCAGTGATATACCACTCATATCACACCCTTCTCAAAATACACCCCTGGTCACAATGAACCAGGAATCAGGCTGGTTGGTAAAGGTATTTTTTATTTATTTATTTTAAATGCATATCAAATATAAGTTTTAGTATATGGGCAGCAATCACCAATGTGGTGACAAAACAATTCAGAAAGTAAGTAAGACAATTGAATTCACTTATGCAACACAGAATATAAAACACAGAGAAAAGAACAGTTTTGGCTTGTATGAAAGATAGCGCTTAGGTTATGTTTCCCCTTGCAAAGTTCTTAATTCACCACTAAGCAATTCTACACAGAGGTAAGTAAACAGCAGGTATTTAGGAATGAAAGAACAATGTATAGGGCTTGAATGCAATTTTCCATCCCCAAACAAGAGAGAAAAACGTTTTTGGGAAATGTACACTTTTTAAAATGACAGTTGAAAATGGCTTAGTAAACAATGAAAAGTGTGCAAAAATCCTTAAATTGAAATAAATGCCTATGAGAGCAACACTAAACAGGTCCTAACAAACATAAACTACAATATGAGCAACAATACACACTTAGAATCAGAATAGAAGTTTGGAAATACTTTGAATGGGAAAAGACACGTGTAAAACTTTTGTAAAAATGCAAATTCCCGCCTAATTTCTGCTATGCGACTTTTAATAAAAATGGGTCAAATATACTGTTTCGCAATGTGGTTTTAGTTGTGGATGTAGCTACAGGTCTTAGGTTTAAGTGAGAGTTGAAATCAAGCCTCTAGCTATGAAATTGAAGAAGTTATGCAAGTTTGAATGAGAGGTGTTTTTCAGAAAAATTAACAGAGAAAAATGGAAAATCGGTTTTAAATGACAGATTGGTTTGATTTAAACTATAATAATGACTAAGAAAAAGAAGAATGCCACCCGGGAATCTCCGCAGTTACGCACGGCTGCTTGTAACTCTTCACGTGGCGGATACTACATGTTCTTTATGGGAATTACTTATTTAATCCAAACCACTTATGGCTTATGGTCTAGCAAAACAAATGAGAGAAATCAGCGCTACCACTAGGAATACAAACAGGGTTGCAAGAATGGTTCTGACACTATTGGAGGTTCTTAAGTTAAAGAGAGGATGGGGTGAGATTGGGGTAGGACAAGGCAAATATGCTATGGGTGACTATGATTCCTGTTTACACTTACAGTCCACTGTAAATTAAGATTGGACCATCATGTTCTGGTCATCATGGATCAGGTCTACAGGCAGCAGGGCACTTCTGGTGGGATGGTCAGCTCGGTGGTTCTGGTTGATTGGACTGCACCTAAGATTGGAATGGATTGGCCCTTCTGGTCACTGAACCCTGTAGATTAGTGGGATGGCGAGTTTCAGCAGTCAAGCATGAATGGTAGCAAGTCAGACTGGATCTGAATTATTTCCCTGAAGTTTCTTTGGGATGGTTTCAGGATTTGGGCCTAGCTACAAAGAGTTCAGCAAATGCTGAGACCTGAGTTTGGCAAAGTAGTCTAGAATCAGGACAAGATGAAAAGTTCTGGAACAGGATTAAGAAGTCAGGACCAGAGCGTCACGCGGAAATCAGGATGTAGCCAGGAATAAGTCTGTGTCTGAGTATTGTGAGGGTCCCATGTTTATCATGCCAAGTGACATCACTAAGTTTATGGTAGGGGCAGAATTACAATCCACACCCCCAAGGGTGTGAGTGGTCAAATGCACTTGCCTTTTTCTGGTTGGAAGCCAGAAAGAGCTGTCATATTTTTTGATGTGACTTGGAAACTCCCACAATTATTTGAACCACAATTTAACTTTCATACAAATACACATTTCTATAATTATGCCCTCTAATTAAATCAGACACATGCATTACATATTTTGTGGGTTACCCTTACGTCCAATTCCAATCTCAGTGAGAGCTGGCTTTGTCGTTCTGTGGAATTTTGTCAATTTTAATCATAATGGTTTGGCCTAACAATTCCTAATTCAGTACATAGCTGTGTAATCGCCCCTAGAATACAGGTATACAATATTAGACTTACAGCAAATAATAGTTTTGGCACAATCAGTGTTTCAGTATAACTTTTGTTCCTTATGCAGTAGCAGGTTCACTCACGTCTTCAAATGTCCAGCATAAGTTCAGATTCATAAGTATATATTTTTCACTCGTCTACTTATTTTGGCTGCCATGTTAAATGTCATGAAGTAGTGTGGCAAAATAATCAAATTAACTCCAAAATCACAAGTCAGGTTTATTTTTTCTCTTTCTTCACAAGTGAGCAAATGGCCAGTCCTTTGAAGTTCACTGAGAAGCCTCTCCCACATCCTGCTGCTCCTCTGGGTGGATGGGGGTCCAAGCCTTCTGTTGTCTGTGCCTGAAGCAAAGACGAATGTCTAATGCCTTTCTTCTGACTATGCAAGGCCTCCTCATTGCAAATAGGCCTTCCTGCTAGCAGTGAAGTGTTACCCTTTACCAGGCTAAAGCTGTCAGCCCAGAATTAAATATTTTAATTAACTCATGACTGGGTTTTGACTTTAAGTTACCTACATCTTTCATTAAAACATATAAATGAACACAGCTTATAGGTGGATTTTGACATTTAAAGAATTAGGCCTTTCACAAAAAACATGCTTTTAAACAGGCGATTTTGCACTTTCTGCATGGAAAAAGCACTTTAAACGGAGTCTTTTACATCAGATTTTCCTCTGCAGCACACACATTTTATCCAACATTATTTCTGTCCTTGAATGCTGGATTTGTCTGCAGTCTGTATGTATGTATCCAGCCTTTGCTTGGAGTTCCCTCTGGACAGCTGAAATTGTTACATGTTGCCATTTTTAGCGCATTTTTCCTGTGGAACTGAAAACAATGTTGCTGGGCTGCCTTTTTCATGAAATACATTACTTAGCTACTGTCAGTCAGTGAGGCCCGGCTCCTCTGAGCCACCTGGATGATCTGTAACCCTTTTAAATTCAATGGTTCACTGGAAAATGAATGGATATAGCACCAAAACAGCACTTTGAAGGTGGCAAAGCTGCATTTTAAGAGGCATTTTTGGTTTGTAGCCCAATTCTGTGGTCTTGCTTCATATGTTGAATGAAACAGAGCCCACTGGTATGCTCCTGCAGTGAGAATTCTGTTATCACACCCACTTTGACTGTGTGGCAGGGGTGTGCAGCCTTTTTGTGATTGTGACCCACATGCAGTTTTTCAGATTTTTGCATGCACAGCGGTTAGCGCATCCATTTTTGCCTGTTCATTTCCCCACTTGTAAATTAATGCAGTGAGGCATATCGGAATGGGTTAAAATATCCCACAAAAGCCCCCCCCCCACTTCGGCTTGACTTCCAGTCATGGGGAAGTCGGGCATGTGCGATTTCTTTTCGGTCTATGTGAAGAACATCTGTTTCTTTCGATGTAGGTTCTTCTTCCGTCAGCCGGCTCTGGCTGAAATAGAAACGATGCCCCCGTTTTCTCTGATGCTTTCTTTTCCAGTGTGGAGTGACACTCCGGATCTCTTTGATTTTTCCTCCCGGGTCCCTGAGGAGGTCCTCCTTGGTGATTCGGTATGCTTAGTGCCAATACTAGAAAACAGAACATTACCCAGTTATGAAAATGTCCCACTACTGCTCCAATGGAGATTTCAGCAGTGGGATAGATGCATGCATTCAATGACAATAATAACAATTTAAAATATTCCTTGCATGTATTCAATAATAATTTAACAATTTCCTAGGTTTCCTCATTCTCTCTCTCTCTGGGTTTCCTGTAGGCTCTTCTATATGCTGCAAAGTATGCCTGGGATGGCAACTCTTTAGCTGGTTTATGTGGACCCACTTGTCTTCCCCTTCTGTCAAATTTCCCTTGGGGATGTGGATTCTGTAAGCGACTGGTGAGATTTTGTCCACAATTTCAAAATGTGCCCTCCTTGGCTTAGTTCCTTTGGAAATTGTACAAGTAGACCCTGTCTCCTACTTGATATTCCTTTTTGGTTGTCTTAAGGTCATAGTGGGCCTTCATACTGTCTGCAGCCCTTTCTAGATTCCACTGAGCATACGCAAAAGCATGTTGAAGGTGTTTTCTCAGATTCTCAACATACTCATGAGTTGTCTTGGGTTCTATAGAGCAGATGCTGGGGTAGCACCATCCTTCATCCAGTTATTAGCTCAAATGGAGACATTTTAGTTGCAAAAGAAGGGGTAGGGCTGATGGCCATCAAGACAAGGGGTAATTGAATATCCCAACTGTTAGGCAGAATCATATGCAGTGCCCTTAGGGACCACTGCACACAATTAAGTCTACAAGTGGTAATACAATTTCACCTTTGGTACAAGCCTGTACTAGACAGTAAAGTGGTAGCAATGGATGAGCAGCCAGACCTCAAGAGCAAATGATCAGTAGTGGAGATTACACAAAGAACTACAATTACTGTGACTCAAACAAACACTGACTCAAGGTTTCTGGTTAAAAATATGAGTACATTTATTTTGTAACCATCTGTTCACAAAACACTTCACTTCTATTAAAATAAAACCACACTCTAAATATACTACACACAACCAATTCCACTTGTGTAGACCAATCCAAGGTAAGTACATTTGGGTTTGACAGACCGGTGTTGCGAAAAAAAGACATTACCGTGGGTTAATATGCAATCACCTTTTGACAGTAATGACAGTTCGGTCTTACGAAAGAAAACGTACCAGCGGGAAGAAATGTAACCGAAGTCAAACACACATAGCACATAGAATTAACACAAGAGAATAGGGGACACTCGAGAGAATTAAGGTGGCGTAGAAGGCAAATTGACAAATCACTAGCATACTGTAGATTTTGCAGAAAGAAGGCCCAATTGGAAACTATAAGGCATGTGATGTTGACTTGCCCGAGCCTTAAACTAATTCGGTTGATGTATATGGGAAATTATACGAGTCTGATCACGGAGGAAAACGAAGAAGAGTATTGGGAAAGGCTCATCACAGCTGAGAAAGTGGGCCGTACCTTGGATGCTCTGAAATTTGTTGAATCTTTGAATCTGGAGTGGGAGGAGGGGGAATCTGAGGTGGATGCCACCCAAATAACTAGTGCCTCCGGCCTAGGGACGATCATTTAGAGATTTTGGAACTCGACCCTATTTTTAGGGGGGCCTCCACCTCTTTGAGGAGGGATTGCTAAGGGAATGTTAAAGGTTTAACTTTGTCAAACCAATAAAACAAAAAAAAAAAAAAAAAAAAAAAAAAAGAATAGGGGATACAAATCATAGGCAATACTTTTGTGAAGGCAATAGGATCAGAGGACGTATTCTAACAGGCAGATAAAGTCAATAGGCCTGCACCAGTGTCAAATGGAACAGAAATCTTGTTGTCGAGGATCACACGGTTAGAACAGTTCACGATTAACGACTGCCAGGAGTACTTGGATATTGTCAGAGGGAAGCATAAGCTATAAGAGGGAAGGAAGAAAGGACAAGCCTTCAGAAAGGAAAAGGGTTCACCCCGATTCCTCAAGGTCGGACGGAGAGAATGACCAAATGGACACAGTGGACACAGTACCTTATTCGTATGAAGAAAGCTGGTGCTACGGCAGTTGTTCCTGGTAGTTCCTGCAGACTCACGGTTCCTGAAGCTTCAGTCGTGGGACAAGAAGGAGGATGTCTGGAGCGATCTGCACTTCCCAGGGATGAAGCCAGCAGCAGAGAAGCAACGGTGAATGAAAGGTGCATTCCTTTAAAACAGGAGAGGGCTCTTCTGATAGCTATTCGGACCACTACAGCTCAGTGCAGTGATTTCAACCCAGAAGAGGATTCTCTGGCTGTAGAAGGTGAAATGGTTGATCCCACCAGGCTCAAGGGAAGAAGACTCCGGACTGGATATTCTCTATTGTTGAAGGGTAGATAGCTCAGGACTGCAGCAGGGCTTCACCGGGACTCGGGAGTATCAGCAGCCGTCTTCTTCTCTGCTTCTCTTCGGTTCTTCCAGTGGCGACTCTGGCTTCCAGCTCAGGAGTCCTGCCTTTCATGCCAAAATCCCCCATTCACACAGCCTGGCTGTCAATCACACAGAAGGGGGGTTGTCCAGCCCGGACAACCACCTTAGCCAATCGACACAAAGTGCGTCTTGGGTCTCCAAGGAGACCCTGTGCAGGGGGTGACTAAACCCCTCTCTCACATTCAGCCCACCTAGACACCAAGACGCCAAAAGAGGGCTTCTTCGCAGAAGCCCGCCAAAGGACGGCGAATAAAGAAGGCAAACCTGGTTTGGCGTGAAAAGTAAAACACAAGAAGGATTTTAACAAAAAGAAATGGCAACTAAAACCGACCAGAGCCAAAATAAAATATATTTGGTCAAGCGGGTTTATGGTTGAGGCTAATGCAATAGCCTAAAACAGTACCACGTTTATATACTATAATCGCAGTATAAAAGTTAGGGTAGAGACCACTGCCACCAGCCAAGTCTTAATGTTAAGGGAGTGAAACAAGGCTCCAAATGGTACAGACAAAAAGGGAAAAAAGTTAACCCTTTCCAATACTCCATGTAAGATGGGGTGTACTGGGTCTGCAGTTTAAAGTGACTATATAAAGTCAATGGCAAAGTTATCTGTTTCTGGGGGACAGTAGTCAGCCCCAGAAAAATGGAGTCAGGGGGAAGTCGCAAAGACAACCCTGTGTCACTGCACTGAAGGTGCTGTGTAACACACACAAAAGTGGGGCTCATGGAGTGGTGTGGCTCCAGAGCCCAAGATCACACAAACAGTAAAAATACACACAGCAAAGACACTGTAAGAGTGGGAAAAAGGTTCACACTCTTACCAGGTGGAAAAAAATAAACCCCAAAAATCCAGTAAAGCTGCTGAGGGACTCACTAGGTGAGGGAAATTAGCCATAAATTAGAATTCTCCCTAACCCTCGCCCCCCCCCCACTCCTGGATAAATCTCATACCTCTAGTCGGTTATAAACATCCTAGAGAGACCATCAGCATTTTAGTGGTGACTTCCTGCTCTGTGCTCAATGGTAAAATGAAGCCCTTGCAGGCTGATTGACCATCTTAGTAGTTTAGGGTTTTCCCCTTTCATTTGCATCAGCCATCTCAAGGGTTGGTGGTCAGTCTGAATAACGAAAGTAGATCCATATAAGTATGGTCTAAACTCCTTCAGTGCCCACACAATAGCAAAACATTCACGTTCTATTGTTGCCCACCTTGTCTCAAGATCCTTTGACTTCCTGCTGATGAAACAAATGGGATGTTCCCTACCTTTCTCATCCAAATGACTAAGGAGTGCACCTATGCCGGCATTTGAAGCATCAGTTTGTGAAAAATGAAGGGTTGGTGGTAGTCAGGAGCTGTTAGGACTGGAGCTTGACAAAGGGCTTTCTTTAGGCCTTCAAAGGCTTCAGTGCACCCTCTTCATTCCATCTGACGTTCTTGGGAAATTTTGGAGAGGAGATAACATTCAGGGGAGAAGCTATGGTCCCATAGTTCTCTATGAAGTTCCTGTAGTACCCAGTGAGACCTAGGAAGGTTCTCGCTTGGGTTTGAGTAGTAGGGGTGGCCCAGTTTTGTATAGCCTGTACTTTGCTAGGCAATGGCCTTATTTCACCTCCTCCTACCTCATGTCCAAGGTAGACAACTTGACTCTGACCAATTTGACATTTACTTGCCTTTATGGTCAGATGGGCCTGCTCAAGAGCCTGTAAAACATACTCTAGTTGATCAATATATTATTTCCATGTAGGGCTGAACACTGCAATGTAATCCACGTATGCCACGCAGAAGTCCCTCATCCCATTCAGAACTTGATTGACCATCCTCTGAAATGTAGCAGGTGCATTTTTTAGTCCAAAAGACATTACCTTAAACTGGTAGAGGCCTGCTGGGGTGGAGAATGTGGTTTTCTCCTTGGCATGGTCTGTCAGAGCTATTTGCCAATAGCCTGAGGTTAGGTTAAGTGTGCTGAGGTACTTAGCTGCACCAAGTTTATCCATCAGCTCATCTGTCCTAGGTAAAGGATGGGCATCATTCTTGGTGACTGCAATTAGAGCTCTATAGTCCACGCAGAATCTCAACTCTTTGGATCCTGCCTTTAGTAGAAGCACAACTGGGCTAGACCATGGACTAGTGGAGGGCTCTATAACCCCGAGATCAAGCATCTTGCTGACCTCATTCCTTATTTGGGTTCCTACATTGTCTGACATTCTGTACCCCCTGCTTTTCACAGGTAAACAGTCACCAGTGTGGATATCATGTTGGCCCCAAGGGGTCAAGCCTGGTGAAAGTGAGAACAGGGAGGCAAACTAATTCAACAGTAACTTGCACTGATCCTGCTGGTCAGATGTTAGACTGGAAGAGAGATTAACTCCTTCTACTTTCTCATCTAAAGGTAAGCCTCTGAGGAGGTCAGGCAGAGGTTCACTCACCTCCTCCTCCTGATCTGACGCTAGAAGCAAATCTCCTATTTCAGGTCTAGAGACATAAGCCTTTAAACGGTTGGTGTGAAAGACTCTGGGAGCCTCCTTAGGATTGCCCAAGTCCACCAGATAGTTCACCTCTCCAAGTTTACCCACAACTTTGAAGGGTCCTATCCACTTGTCCTGCAAGGCCCTCTGCCTTGTGGGGACCATAACAAGAACAAGCTGGTCTTGAGTAAACTCAACCATGTTAGCCTCCTGGTCATGCCAATGTTTGACCAGAGCTTGACCAGCTTTCAAGTTATCACTTGCTTCTGCCATCATGTGTGACATTCTCCTCTGGAGACCTATCACATAGTCAGTCACTCTGACTGGCTTGGGGGAAGGAGCACTCTCCAACCCCTCCATAATCAGGGCCAATGGACCTCTGACTGGATGGCCATAGAGAAATTCGAAGGGACTGTAACATACTCCCTCCCGAGGGACTTCTCTATATGCAAATAGAAGGCATGGCAGTAGAAGGTGGTCCCACTTTCTTTTAAGAGGTTCTTCTAAAGCATCTATCATGCTCTTCATAGTTCTGTTAAACTTCTCCACCAGTCCATCTGTTTGTGGATGGTAGGCAGTAGAGAACTTGTAAGTGACTTCACATGTTTTCCACATGGCTTCCATGTAGTGGGACATAGAATTTGATCCCCTGTCAGATATCATCTCCTTAGGAAAACTTACTCTGGTAAAAATACCAAGTAGGGCCTTAGCCACAGCCTGAGCCATAACAGTTCTCATAGGTATTGCTTCAGGACACCTAGTAGCATGGTCTACTACAACCAGGATAAACCTGTTACTTGAAGATGTGGGAGGATCAAGAGGACCTACAATGTCAATCCCTACCCTCTCAAAAGGAACTCCCACCACTGGGAGAGGCACAAAGGGTGCCACATTCTTGGCTCCACTCTTGCCAGAAGTTTGGCAAGTGTGACAGCTCCTACAGAATTTGTCTACTTCTGACCCCATCTAAGGCCAATAGAAGTAGAGTGAGAGCCTTTCCTTGGTCTTCTTAAAACTTAAGTGAACAGCCAAAGGTATCTTGTGGGCTAACTGTAGGAACTGGAGTCAGTTCACCAGAGGTACTAAAAGTCCTTTGAAGTCCCCAGGGGTTGACTCAGTCGGTTCACTGTAGAAGAGGCCATCTTCCCAGTGCAACCTATACTTCCCAGGCTCTTTCCCATCGAGCTGAGAAGCTGCCTGTAGGCGAAGACCTTCAAGAGTAGGACACTTTCTTTGTCCTCTGCTGAAGTCTGCCCTGTTGGGTCCACCTTCTGCCAGTAAAGACTGCAGCTCAGGATGTTCAACAGGGTCTAGATCTCCAACTAGAGTAAGATCTTCTTCCAGATCGGAGTCCTCAGTATCTGGTGGAACCACACAGGGTTGAACCTCACACTCAGCCTCAGCTAGTGGAGGAGTCACAGGTGTGACTTTGGACAGTCTTGGTGTTGTCCTTGTAGGCACAGGGGTGCTTGCTGTTTTCTTGCTGGTAGACTTGGGTTTCCCCTTTGTCTCGCCATGTCTTGCAATAGCAGTAAGTAAGTCCTGTGGACTGGGGGTGATAGTTTCCTCTATATAGTCCCCAGGAGACCCTCTCAAGGTTCTCTCCCTTGCAGGCCTTGTGAACTCCTGCTTCCTTTTACTGTGATGCCTGGGAGTACTAGACACAACTCCAAGAGTTTTTAGGTCATTACCCAACAGAACACTCCCAGGCACTTCACTCTGCACACTAACAGGTATTCTGACAGTCATGTCATTGCACTGGATGAGAGCTTGTAACTGGGGAACCATTTGCACAGGGCCTCCAGCTAAGTTGGTTAGGTATTTGGGTGCCTTAGCAACATCCTCTACCTTGAAAAAACATTCATCAACCACATTTATGCTGGCTCCAGTGTCTCTGATGGCATGTGCCTCTTGACCTTTCACAAGAACACTATCTTTGTATTACTCTTTAGTGTTATCTGGGATTGAGTTATAGACATCTAAGTTCTGTTGTTCCCAAAGACCCAATGACACTAAAGAAACACTAGCAGAGACTCTCATGGGTTCATCAGCCAGTAACTGAAAGTTGCCACTGGCCATAGGTACTTCTTCCACCTGGGAGAAGGCTAAGGAGACAGTGTGGACCCCTGAAGGTTTACCCTTACTTCTGGGATCCCCTTTCACATGGTCAATAGATCCACAAACAAAACATTTTCCAAATGCTTTATTGAATGGAAGCCTACTCTGACCTCCACCTGGTTTAGCACCAGATGGTACACTAGCCTGATCCGGTTTCCCTTGTGGCTTACCCTGGTTGTGTTTTGGTCCCTCTTTTGGATTGGAGTTATTAGAATTCTCCTTGTTATATTTCTTTGGCTGCTTTCCCTCATCCTTCTTCTGAGTTGCCCCAGAATCCTTGTGAGTAGCCCTGTTGGCAACCCACAAGTCAGCAGCCTTAACTGACTTCTTAGGATCTAGCTCTTTTGAATCAGCCAAGTGCTGTCTAAGCTCAGGAGAGCAGACATCATAAATTGACTCCAACATAACAAGATTCCTCAAGCCTTCATAAGTGTTCAGTTTGTAACCCTTAACCCAACCATCTAGGTTTTTCAAACATTCACAAACCCAGGTAACCCAAGGGGTACCATTATGCTTTTTGAGGCTCCTAAACCTCCTAAGGTACTGGGAAGGGGTCTTCCCAAATCTAGCTATCAAAGCCAGCTTCACACACTCATAATCCTGCTTATCCACCTCCCCCAACTCCATTACAACATCACTGGCAACAGGGGGGAGCCTAGAGAAAAGCCAAGGAATCAACTGATTCCCTGAGATACCCTGAATCCCATGATTGTACTCAAACATTGCTAACCAATCCAAAACATCAAGTTTAGTCTCATACATATCAATCATTTCCTTTGGCATACTGGGTCTCCTAGGACTGGAAGACCTAGAAGATCCTAGGAGAGAAGCATTTTCTACAGACAATTTGTTCATCTCTAAAGAATGAGCCAGCTCTATTACTCTGAGCCTTAACTTTTGATGTTTCATGGCAGTTTGTGCCTCAGTATGTTTCACTTCAAATTCAAGTCTCATTTTCTCAAGTGCAATAAATTCAGGAGTGAGAGTAGGACCTGAAGGGGTCCATGTGGACAGAGGTTGTGGTTTCTGGGCAGGGAGAGGAGTTGTATGGCCTACTGGCATAGGCTTGTCTACTTCTTCTAATCCATCACTCTCAGAATCAGAAATATCATTATCCACATTTGCTGGAGGGGTAGGCCCTTCTGACCCACTCTCCAGACTTTGTTTTCCCAATAACTTAGCAACCAGTTCAGATTTCTTTCCTTTACCAGAGAGGCTCTGTTCCCTACACATGCTTCTTAAAACCTCTGCAGTGTAGTTTAAGAGATTCTCTTCACTGTAGCTTTCCATATTTGATATAATTTTTCAGTTAATAGACTATAGTGGTGTTTAGCCTTGTGGTTAGTTGACCCAAGGTAATAGCAGCACTCTCAGTGTAATCACTATACTTAAAAATCCCACCGCTGTAGACCAGTGTTAGGCAGAATCATATGCAGTGCCCTTAGGGACCACTGCACACAATTAAGACTACAAGTGGTAATACAATTTCACCTTTGGTACAAGCCTATACTACACAGTAATGTGGTAGCAATGGCTGAACAGCCAGACTTATCTCAAGAGCAAATGAGCAGTAGTAGAGATTACACAAAGGACTACAATTACTGTGACTCAAACAAACAATGACTCAAGGTTTCTGGTTAAAAAATATAAGTACATTTATTTTTAAACCATCTGTTCACAAAACACTTCACTTCTATTAAAATAAAACCACACTCAAAATATACTACACACAAACAATTCCACTTGTGTAGACCAATTCAAGGTAAGTACATTTGGGCTTGACAGAACGGTGTTGCGAAACAAAGACGTTACCATGCGTTAATACGCGATCAGTTTTTGACAGTAATGACAGTTCAGTCTTGAGAAAGAAAAGCGTATCCGCGGGAAGAAATGTAACCGAAGTCAAACACACTTAGCACATAGAATTAACACAAGAGAATAGGGGATAAAAATCATAGGCAATAGTTTTGCCAAGGAAATAGGATCAGAGGACGTATTCTAAAAGGCAGATAAAGTCAATCGGGCTGCGCCAGTGTCTAATGGAACAGAAATCCTGTTGTCGAGGATCACACGGTTAGAACAGTTCACGATTAACGATTGCCAGCAGTACTTGGAAATTGTCAAAGGGAAGCAAAAGTTATAAGAGGAAAGGAAGAAAGGACAAGCCTTCGGAAAGGAAAAGGGTTCACCCCGATTCCTCAAGGTCGGATGGAGAGAACGACCAAATGGACACAGTACCTTATTCGTATGAAGAAAGCTGGTGCTATGGCAGTTGTTCTTGGTAGTTCCTGCAGACTCAAGGTTCCTGAAGCTTCAGTCGTGGGGACAAGAAGGAGGATGTCTGGAATGATCTGCACTACCCAGGGATGAAGCCAGCAGCAGCAAAGCAACAGTGAATAAAAGGTGCGCTCCTTTAAAAGAGGAGAGGGCTCTTCTGATGGCTATCCGGCCACTACAGCTCAGTGCAGTGATTTCGACCCAGAAGAGGATTCTCTGGATGTAGAAGGTGAGCTGGTTGATCCCACCAGGCTCAAGGGAAGAAGACTCGGACTGGATCTTCTCTGTCATTGAAGGGTAGATAGCTCAGGATTGCAGCAGGGATTCACTGGGAATTGGGAGTTGCAGCAGCCATCTTCTTCTCTGCTTCTCTTCGGTTCTTGCAGTTCCAGTGGCTACTCTGGCTTCTAGCTCAAGAGTCCTGCCTTTTATGCCAAGATCCCCCATTCACACAGCCTGGCTGTCAATCACACAGCAGGGGGGTTGTCCAGCCCCAACAACCACCTTAGCCAATCGAAACAGAGTGCAACTTGGGTTTCCAAGGAGACCCTGTGCAGGGGGTGACTAAACCCCTCGCTCACATTCAGCCCACCTAGACACCCAGACGCAGACGCCAAAGGAGGGCTTCTTTGCAGACACCCGCCAAAGGACGGCGAACAAATAAGGCAAACCTGGTTTGGCACGAAAAGTAAAACACAAGAAGGATTTTAACAAAAAGAAATGGCGACTAAACCCGACCGGAGCCAAAATAAAATGTATTTGGTCAAGCGGGTTTATGTTCAAGGCTAATACAATATCCTAAAACAGTACCACGTTTATATACTATAATCTCGGTAGAAAAGTTAGGGTAGAGACCACTGCCATCAGCCAAGTCTTAATGTTAAGGGAGCGAAACAAGGCTCCAAGTGGTACAGACAAAAAGGGATAAGAGTTAACCCTTTCCAATACTCCATGTATGATTGGGTGTACTGGGTCTACAGTTTAAAGTGACTATATAAAGTCAATGGCAACGTTACCTGTTTCTGGGGGACAGTAGTCAGCCCCAGAAAAAGGGAGTCATGGGGAGGTCTCAAGGACAACCCTGTGTCACTGCACTGAAGGTGCTGTGTAACACACACAAAAAGTGGGGCTCATGGAGTGGTGTGGCTCCAGAGCCCAAAATCACACAAACAGTAAAAATACACACAGCAAAGACACTGTAAGAGTGGGAAAAAGGTTCACACTCTTACCAGGTGGAAAAAATAAACCCCAGAAATCCAGCAAAGCTGCCTATGGACTCACTAGGTGAGGGAAATTAGCGATAAATGAGAATTCTCCCTAACACCAACTTGGCCCAGAATCTGCCTCAAACTTTTTTAATATGCTCGCAATGGTTTTATTGTACCTCTCAACTCCACCACTAGAGGATCGCCGGTATGCAATGTGTAGTTTCCTTTTTACCCCAAGTATCTCCCACATCTTTGTCATCACCTCGTTGCTGAAGTGACTACTTGGGTCTGACTCAATCCTTTGGGGTAGTCCAAAACATGAGAAGATTTGATTGATCATCAGGGCATCTGCTGTTTCTGCCTTGCAATTTGGGGCCGGGAGACATTCCACCCACTTAGTAAACAAATATGTTATGGTTAACATGTGCTTGTTCCCCCTAAAGGAGCGAATCACGGGCCCTATGAAATCTACTTGTAAATCTGACCAAGGCAGTGTCATCCCCCTCTTTTGGAGAGGAGTACGGTTTGTGAGTAATGTTGGGTGACATTTTGCACACACAAGACACCCCTTCAAGTATTGGTCGAGGTCCTGCCACATGTGTTGCCAATATGCAACCTCTCACAAGATTTCTAATGCAGTATGAAACCCCCGATGACCGGCTGTGGCCGCATCATGGGCATGATTTAGCATCAGGCTTCAGAATGAGGTAGGGACCACCCACTGGTCACAGCCATATATGGATCTCCTCATCAACAAACCGTCTTGGATTCGGAACATTTTTGGATATTTCATTAACACTCTGAGGTCCTCCTTCCCAATGGAATAAATATCCGTCAGGGGAAATTTCTCAGGGTCCTCAATGTGTTGATAAAACTTACCAATGATTTGATCCCCTTTTTGATGCGTGATTAAATCAGCATCTGGGGTCTCCTTACTCCACTGGGCAGTTGAGAGTTCATTTTGAGCATTTGTCTGGGACCTAGTTATAGCAGTGACCTGGATTTCCCCCAACAGGGACTCGATCTCCAGGAGATCCACTTGGATAGCTCTGGTTTTAGCCAGCTGACCAGCTAGGTCATTTCCGGTTTTCTCTGGTCCCTCTACTTTGGAATGGCCCTGATCTTTTTCCAGCACATGGTCATCCCACTAGAGGTGACAAGATCATCAATATTTTGTATTAGTTTTCCATGTTTTAGTGGTTTGTTGTTAGCACATAGCATGCCTCTGGTTTTCCAATTAACCAGGTGCTCCACGAACCCGTTCTGGACATAATCTGAATCAGTGATTATGACCAGTTCATGGAGTTGGTGTTGGACAGCACTGAGGATGGCTTGATGCACTGCCATCAGCCCTGTACCTGACTAGTACAGGGACCGATTTTGTACCCAGCGGGGGGTTTCGGGGCATCATTCACCCAAGCATTCCCCCACGCCAGCCACTAATTCCTTTTCCCTGTTCTTGTCAACGTGGTAGGAGCACCCATCCACATAGACAGTGGGCATTCCCTTACACTTGTCTTCTGTATAGACTTTGTATGGGGAATTGAGGTACGCCTCCATGTTGTCCTGGATTTTAAGACTTTAGTCCTCAAAACAGTTTTCTCTGGCACAATCATGCAAGTCAGCCAGACCTTGCGCGAGAGGACTCTTTTTGTTTTGGCCACATCTGACCTCTGCAGGAAAGCCTTGCATTGACAGAATCCAGGAAGTAATTTGGGAATTACTCACATTTCCAGCCCGGATTCTGTCACTTTGAGCATATTGCAGAGGCTGGTGTGGAGTCTCCACTATGATGTGTTCCCCCTGGATGAATGGGCGGTAATTTTTCAATGCCCACACCGTTGCCAGGAGTGCCTGCTCACAAGTCTTACGTGCATAGGAAATTACTTTATTGACTTTCTCATGCTTTTGATATAATACTGAAGTCAACCATGTATTTGAGAACCCTGTCTACAAGAAGAACTCCTTGTTTTTGACAGGGTAAGCTAGACAAGGCGCTTGTGAGAGGCTTCTTTTGAATTGTCTTACTGCCTCGGCTTATTCTGGACCCCACTCCCACTTGGCCCCCCCTCTTTCAGCAGATGGATCAGGGGTCTGGTGATCTCTGCGTAATCCTCAATGAACTTTCTCCTGTAATTAGTTAGTCCAAGGAGACTCCTTTGCTCATGCAGAGTTGTGGGGTCTTTCAGTTTCAGGAGTGCTTCCACTTTCTTTTCCTGGGGACAGAGACCCTGAGGAGTTATCTCATGCCCCAAGAAATAGACACGTGTCCTGCACCAACGTGCATTTTGGAAAGATAGTTTTGCTCCGGCCACCCTCAACTGTGTCAGAACATAACGGATCTCAACTATGTGTTCCTCAACCATTGAGCTTTTGATCAGAACATCATCTACATTGGCCTGGTGCCCCTTTCACCCAAGTCGGGCATGGCCTTATGCAAGAAGATATTAAATTAATTGCCGGAGTTGATGTATCTGAAGGGAGTCTGGGTCCACGTGTACTGCTGCCCCCCGAATGTAAAGGCCAGCTTGTATTGATCCTCCCTACTGACAGGTACGGTCCAGTACCCATTGGTCAGGTCAATGGCAGTGTATACCTTTGACCCCTGGATCTGGACCAGTCCTTGGTCAATGTAGGGAAGAGGCCATTGGGACGTGTGGACCCATTTGTTTTGCTCCCTTAGGTCAGCACAGAGTCTCCATTGGCTGTTCGGTTTTAAAATCCCCCGCACCGGATTGTTAAAGGTGCTGTGGACTGGACAAATTATCCAATGGGACTCAAGGTTTTTAATTGTTTCTGCGAGGGACTCCATGGATGCGAGAGGCAAGCGGTATTGCTTCACAAACACTGGAGTCATGCCAGGGTCCGTGGGAATTGTTGTTGTATGGATTTCGGTGTGACCACAGTCATATGAGTCCACCGCAAAGAGATCCTGAAAATCTAAGAGAACTTGTTTCAACTTTTGCTTTTGCTCCAGAGTCTCACAGGCATAAGCTAGGTTGACTCTCTCTTCAACCATCTGCCTGAAACCCGGAGAGACTTCTGGTTTGGCTATCTCAGCAGCCTCCTCCAGCTGGGTGGAGATGTCCCTGGTTGAAGTATTGACCTGGACTGATGGTTCCTGGCAGGGAATGCAGTCCTTGTGGACTTGGAAGATCCCCTCATCCCTCCTGAAGTCACAGGTCACCTCTCCCTTACCATAAGGACAGGAAGAGTACACCAGGAAGTTCCCCCCATGCTGGGTGAAGATCCTGTCTGGTATTGTGTCATTGTCGCTATCACGGTGAAAACAGTCATTGGGGATCGGTCCTATCAGTTCATTACCTAAATCTATGGAAAAATGTTGGTCAACCACCATTCCAATGATGGTGCCTGCGCCCAGAGTGATACTCCTAAGGTTGCTGTTATCCACGAATATTGGAATGGTGTTGTGTTCTGTATTGACTAGTGGTGTTGGGTTTAACCCCAACCCTTGCTGTTGGAGATGGGGGTTGAGGTGAACATATGTGTCAAGATTTTGCAGTTTGTGTCCTCTTTTAATTTTTACTTTAAGTGGGGCTAGTCATGTCCATCCTGGGATGGTGACTTCCTCTCCAATTTGAACTTCAACTGTATACGGCAGCAATTGAGCTGACCGAAATGCTTTTTCTGAATCATCAAAGTCCATGGAATTACCCCCTAATCGGGACCAGGCTTTGAAGTTCATCAGGTCCAAACTAATGCAAAGTGTTTGAGAATGTCACTGCCTAAATAAAATGCAGCAAGGACATCTTGCACGACCCAACAGTTATGCACTATGTTTTTGTTGCCTATTGAAATTTTGAGTGTACACCTGCTAGGCAGGGGATGTTTGGAATGGGGAGTTTCCAGGTACATTTCCCATTTGTCTATCAATTTAAAGGTGGGAATGGCTGGATCTTTTGGGAGTTTTCGGAACATGGCTTCGCTGATGAAGCTCTTACCGTTGTTCACGCACACTTGGGAGAGAACTGAGTCCTTCCCCTTATTTAACTGAATAGGGATAAACAACTGTTCTCTAATTTTCTGAATGTCAGCTAAGCTTTGCACTGGGTTCTCATCATTTTGTACAATGGAAGTGGGATTTTCTGATTGTTAATTGGTACAGCATTTCAGAGTATTTCCTTCCAGTGTGGAATGCCACTTGAAACTGGAAAGAAGGGTGATTTTCAGAAATAGAGAGGAATTCCCATCACCAGTTTGTTGTCATATTGCAATTATTGTCACGTCAGGGATTTGGTTGTTTTGAAAAAATGAAATTCAATGTGATCCTGTTTTTGTTCAACCATGTGGCATGTGACATTTAAACTAACATGGTTGACACTATGTTTTAATTTTATTGGTCGGTTAGTATGGGTCTAGAGGACCTTGTTTACACAGTCTGTTAGTGGAGACAATCTGCGCAGGATGTCATTCCCCAGTAAACATGGTGTGCCCTCCGGAGTCACCACTATGACCGGGTGTTTCACCTTGTTGCGCCCAATTTTAATTTCCAAATCCGCAGTCCCCTCAAAAGGAATTTCATTCCCATCGAAGTTCTGAAGTTGTCCAGGAAGAGGGGTGAGAGGGATCTGGTATCTCTCCCCCCATCCTGAATTCAGCTGATCAAAGGCTCTCTTTGACAGAAGAGTGGCTTGGGATCCAGTGTCCACCAGTGCAAAAAATGTACATTGCCCTTGTACTTGGACCGGGGCATAAAATCTTCCCTCCTTCTCCTCAATGGGGCAAAGATAATGTGCATTTTGGGCCAGTTGGTGGGTTAGTTTCTTGATTCCGACACAGGGGTAGTTTGGGCAGTTTGGGATCTGTAAGAAAAATGTGGCAGTTGGATACTGGAGGAGTTTTGGGCTCCCCTAGTTCTGATTCTGCCCCCCCCCCGCTTTTTGGGTATCCAACTGCCCCAGAGTAAGTTTGGGCAAGGTGGTTCTCTGGATCATCATTATGGGGTTCAATGGTGGGCAATCCTAACACAGTCCAACACATTCACCCAGTCTTTATTAGGATCTCTCGGGACCCATTTTTCTTTGGGAGGAGTTCCCTCATCCCTGAAAGAGAAGATCATTTCCCAGAGTCCTCTGAGGACCCCTCTCCTTCAAATTGGAGGACACTAACCTCTTCCACAAAATGGGTCTTTTATTTCTCCTACCCACCCTCTGTTCCTTACGTTGCAGACTTTCGGGGGCAGGAGATGTTGGTTCCGGTTCCTGGTTTTCCAGGGGCTTATCACAAGTGGGGATGGAAGCTTCCTCTAAGGCTTTACACCTCCCTTCCCCCATGCCTCCTCCTTTGGAACCGGTGAGTTGTCGGAGTTCTCTCCCCGTCATTGCTCTTGAGTACCAGACCCTTGGTTTGTGGAGTTCTGAGCCACCATGTTCATCTGCGGGTTCTGTTGAGCCCTCAACATACGACCCAGATCCTGGGACAAGTTCTGGTCCTGGCGCTCCAGTTGGGACACCCGTTCTGGCTGGTATGGTGGTCTCTGGTCCACCCTAGGTAAATCACGGGAAGGGTAACTGTCCCTCCTCCCATAATACCCTGGGTTGGGATAGTTTGGGTAACCCTGCACCCTTGGACTACCCTCTCCCGGATTGGGCTGTCTGGGATCAGGAAAGTGGGGAAAGGAAGGAGGGTTGTTTTGTGGGTAGAAGTTTTGCGGGTACCGGGGAAAGAAGCTCAACCCGGCATTTGGGGATTACTGCCCTCCTGGGGAAAGTTAGGAGGGAAGTTTCCTGGGACGATGCCTACCTGATTCGATCCCCACTTTGGCTGGGGCAGTCCACACTTACCCCAGAATGGGTTTGTTGCCCTTGTAACAGGGGCTCATATAATCCGGGGAGTTAGTGGTCCCATTTGTGGGATTACCTCCCTGACTACCTAATTGGGATTGGCCCGAGGGCCTTTTGGTTCTTTGGTTAGATGGATTCTGTGCAGGTATATTTTTAGTCCCCCCATCTCCAGATCTAAAATGGGGGGAACCTTCACCTCTGTCACCTTATCAGCAGCAGGGGTGTTGGCTGGTTTGGGGATTTTATTGGTGTTTTTGTTCTCTACAGGTTTCTGCACTTCATAAATACGGGTCGCCTATTCAATGAACCAGTCCTGTGATCTCTTCTCGGGAAAGTCCCTCACCAGCTAGGTCATGATGTATTTGGCCTGATCTTCTCCACACTGCAGATTGTAGGCTGCTTTGCGGGCCTCTTGGGGATTTCTATAGACCGAAAAGTCTTTTAAGATAGCCACCCTGTAGGTGGACCATCTGGAGTGGTTCTGATCCTCCAGCCCTGCAAAGAAGCTGGAGTACTCAGGGGAAAATGTACATTTTGCATATTGGATGCAACTCTGATTATCTTTCAGATGAAAAGTATCCATCATCTGTTCGTATAATTCCAGGTGTTCCCAGACTGAATACTTTTTTTGTGATAGGGAGTTATGACACTCCTAATGGCCTTTATCTGCTTCAGGGTATCTTTTTGTATAGACTTCTTGATTTTGTTGGCCTTTTTGGTCTTAGTCACACATATCCACTCATCCTCTGACTCAGAGGCACTACTACAGGAGGTGGCTATTTGATCCTCTAGGCAATCCCTGATTCTGTGAGCTTGAGAATGGCTTGTAAAATGTGGGGACCTAGTTTCCCTATTCCTGTGGTGCTCAGAAGAGTCTTCTGACTCTCCCCTGCGCCCAGGATTGGCAGAGTACCCCTCCCCCCCACTGCCCTACGTGGGAAGAGGTTATTAGGATACTCTTTTTGGGCTTGATTTCCTGGAGTTCCCCACCAAATTTTACAAACTGATCCTTTGGTAGGCAGTATTTTTGAGGATCCTATTCCCTGACTCTCCCCTCGTAGGAGTCTTCCTGATCAGAAAGGTTAGCCCTAACATTTGAGGATCTGTACAGAGACGCCCGTCCATCAATTTCAGGGAGGCGCAGGTCTGTCAATCCCATCTTCCTCATTTTGTTGAAGTCTACCATCCCCATGGCCCCTGGTTCTTATGAGTCAATGGACATGAATGTGGCAGAGTTAATTGCATTGAAAGGATTACAGTCCCTGAGTACAGGGGACCTGATGTGAGGATCAGGGGTTTCTCTGTCCCTCACTATCTCTTCTCTTTCAGCACCTATTCCCTGATGATATGCCAAAATCAGAATCTTTTGTTCATCTATCAGGGCCTTACTTTTCTCAATAATTTGCTCTTGCATGGCTATCTGTGTGTGGAGCACATCATTCTTCTCACAGAGAGCCTCATTGTCTCTCTGCGCTTCCTGCCTGGTTTGGAAATTCTGGACCAATTTCTGCTGCAGGAGACTCACCTCCTGAGTTTTAGCATCATTGGTCTGGTTGTTCTTTTCCAGAGCATCCTCCACCCACCTGGTGTGCTCTAGTAGCTTCTCATATTCCGTTTTTACTTCCTGGAGCACCTGGAGGGCCAGCTTTCTTTCCTGTAGCTTGGTTTTTAATTGGCTTACTTCCTGGCCTAAGGTGTCCCTCTCATGACTTAGAGTGCCCCTCTGTGCAGCCAGGTCATCCCTTTGTTTTTTAAATGTGTTGGACTGCTGGCACTCCACATCAAATTCTGTTTGAGATCCTAGATATTTAATAATTAATGTATTGTTTTCCTCTTTTAATTTGTCTATCTGGACCTGTATGATAACCACCTGTTCTGCTCAGACTCTATTAAAAGTTAATTGTTGTGCCAGCTTCTGTTGACTCTGTTGTAAAGAGTCAACCATTTCCTGACACTCATCTTTCAGTGCCTGAACTTGGGTATCTTGTTCTGCCTTCTCTTGCTGTAGGAGAGCCAGATCTTCATTCAGTGTCAGATACTGCCTAGCTTCCGTCTCTGATTCTTGGCTCTTCTGTAGCCTTTGCTCTGCAGAGTCCGGATGAGTCTGGATTCTTTCTAGTGTTTCCACTTGATTCCTTGCCAGAACT
This sequence comes from Ambystoma mexicanum, assembly GCF_040938575.1. Lineage (NCBI taxonomy): Eukaryota > Metazoa > Chordata > Amphibia > Caudata > Ambystomatidae > Ambystoma > Ambystoma mexicanum. The sequence continues at coordinate 668,809,544 of NC_090924.1, read as the reverse complement.
ATGTTCTCAGCATGCTTTTCCTGCATTACTCCTATATGGAGGTACAGGTAGTCCGCTATTTTGGCAATTTTACTCTGCTCCTCTTTTACTTTTGGGGCCATGTACAGTTCACTAAGAGCTTGGTGTAATGGGCCCTTGTCCTGCCATGTATCTAGGTCCATGGAAGTGACCTGTTCTTTGATTTCCTGCAGCCATTCCTGATCATTATTTTTGGCCCACTCACCCCTGACAAACAGTTTGTGCAGGAGTTGTTGCCTAGCCATATAAAGTTCTACTGGGATCCCCATTTTGAAAACATCAATTTCATTATGACTTATTTTAGGGTTCATTTATTTTTACAAACAGGCCTGATTTTGGAGTATTTATTTTGAGAGGTGCTTGTACAGTGTAGCACAGTAAACCAACCACACAAGGTGTCTGTACCCTGCAGGCTAGTATGCGTTAATGACTCCAATCAAGCATTCCCACTAAGTCAGTGCCTTGTCTGGGATTGCTCAAGGGAAGCCCTTATTCATATATTTTTATGACAAGTTATAATCTGGATGATGAACCCTTGTATAATGCCCCTCTCTTAGAATCCCCCTGACCCCACTGAGCCATGAATTAGGTTTGTTTTGCGTATTAAAAAAAGGTTTATTTGAAAAATTAAACAATATATATATATCACACTTTGATAATAAATTAATATTTGATATCACACTTAGACATATGACAGTGAGTGATCAACAATGGATGATGTTATACTAGCACACTGGTTTAATTACTTAGGAGTAGTATAGAGGATAAGGTAGCTGAGAATGCTTTATATGGTACAAGGAAATGCAAGGTGGAAAAGAAGCAACACAGGAATAAACTTGATATGATTTCAGCAAAACATAATATAATCACTTTTCCCCTTTTGGCAATTCACCGCCCCTCTATGCAATGTAAGGAGGTGGAAGTAACACACACAGTCTTCAGGAATACAATCACAGTACAATACGAATTCAGTTCCACCCTAGTAAGCTTAGAGAAACAGGGATGATTTTAAACACAGGCAAAGTACTTTAAAGGTGGTATGCAAAGAAGGGAAAAATATGCTAAAAATGATTTTAATTCCCTCTAGAGGTTCAGGGTGAGTGAGAGATACTTTAAATCAGTTCACGCCAGCCCTATCAATGATTCAGGGATGGTTACCTGGTTGAAAACGGAATTCCGTAATGGAAGCAAGAAGCTGCCATTTTGACACGTGAAGAAATTTGAGCCAAATCGCAAATCGCTGCACTTTTTCCGAGTGCGTCGAGCACGATTACGGAAAAAGTATAATGAATAGGAAGTTGGTTCTGGGTTCTTTGGAAAGCCTAGAATCTTAGCTTTATAATGAAAGTTAAATCTCGCTAACTCAAACGGTTCAAGAGATACGGACGATTGTGTGAAGGTAGTTTCTCAAAATAAAAGTAAAGCTCAGAATGACAGATGACAGTTTTGCAGCTTTGAATCAACAGGAGGGACACGATTTCTATGATGCAGTTCTCAATAGGTTAAAATAGTTTGAATTAGATTACTTTAAACTAAGAGATTGGTTTTGCACAATTCTGGCTGAGTACTCACACTATATTTTGGACAGGAATGCGACTTTGTCACGGATCGGGTCAGGATTGGCTGCGGTTCTCTTGCCACTGGGTGCTGGTTCTGCGCACAGCGATCTGGGTCAGCTCTCAGCACTGCACAGCGATCTGGTCTGGGTCTGGTCCCTCTGGATCTCTGGCAAAAGTTCTTGGCAAAGGATTCAAACAGCTCGCCCGAATAGTTTGCAAATGATTTTGAGGCCTGCTGAAAAAGGGTTCAGCTTGTGGATTCAGGCCTCTCTGCTACAAGTTCTGGAGTCTGGATTCAAAGTTCTGGTCTCTGGAGATTGATGGATTTGAAGTCTGGAGTCTCCCGGCAAAGCGTCCCGCAAGGAAGTGGAAAGTGAATGTTCCTGTCTGGCTTCCAGTGGCTCTTTTTATGTCTTTTGAAAATGGGTGTGGATGCTAACTTTCTTTGCCCAACCCATTCACGATTTGATAGGTCAAGGATTTCTCTTTGACCTGATTTGAGAAGGGAACAGTGAGTCAGAGTGATGAGGTAGGTCTATGGTCAGAGGATCCTCCCCTTGTCAAATTGCACACAAATCTATTTCTGACCCAAATACCCATTTATCTATGTACCATTTTTCTAATATTATATGTCCAGTAACATGTTTTCTGTAGCACCAAACCATCCGATCCCTGTCTTTGTAAGATGTTGTGTCCACTTTTGACAGAATTCTGCCCTTTTCATCCAGATAACGACCTCTAAACTTTTCCAGATTTTACACAAATGTGCACAAGGGATATGGGTTTCAGATGATAACTTGTCAGATTTTTAACATGCATACATTTGGAGTAACAACCTTATTTTCCGCTACTACGCCCCAGAACATACCACAGAGTCCTGACACCTCTTAAAATGTGCACAGAAAAATCACAAGAATGATGATATTATTTATATAATTTTTACAAGTCTGCACTATGAATTATCCATCTTTTTAAAACTATGCTCTGGCCCCAAAGGGGTGTGGTTTTCCAAAGCACATGGTGGAATTTCTGGTTTGTCCACTTCCCCCAAGCTCAGCTTGCTCACAGAGGCACTTCTCCTCCCACTTCTCCCAAGAGGAAGCTATTTTACGACCCCCCAATATAACATTTGTCTGAGCCCAAGACAGTGCTTTGTTCAGTTTCCTGCAGTCCCCAGGTGCCACTCCCCTAATTCAATCAGAGAGGTGTCACCTCCTTTTGGCAGGGGCAGCAGAATGCAGCCAGGCCTGGGAACACAGCTGCTGATCAAGTTTCAACTCCTGTCGGGGGTAGTTGTCAGGCAGAATTCAATCTCTTTAAGCCAGGCTTCAGCTAAATGTCACTTTGGTTCCCAGTTTTCTACATTCAAACCAAACTTGCAATGTCTACACATGTAGCTAGAACACTGATTCTAAGTTCAAAACTATGACATTTAAACAATTGCAACCTATGTGACACTCAAAAGTAGGTCACTCATGTATTCTAAACATTTTGATTTTAGTGGCTTTAAACCCAAATTCACTTAAACTGCTGACATCCCCAGCTATTTTCAATACATACATTAGACAATGACTTCCTTCAAGTCATTTCAGAATATAGTTTTACATTGAATCCACCTCTTAGTAAGTCTTTCTTTGGCCTGGTTTGGTTCATTTGTTCAGTTTTACACAAGTGTCTGGTGGTTTTAAAATGCCGGCTTTCTGGTAGTGAGGTCAGGACACCCAACAAGCCCCCCCGCCCGACTGCGCTTTGATTTTGAGTCGAGGGGGAGTCGGGTGCAAAGGATGTTTTGATCCACGCGCTGGTATGTGCGCATCATCTTCTTCCAATTCCGCAGATGGCACAGTTTAGCATCTTTTGCTCCATCCGGTTGGATCGATTGGTTCTCCTCGCCTGTCCTGATGGGAATATTGGGCGGTAGCCCGGGCCCCTCAGATCTTTGCTCGCGGTCCCCGGGTTGTTCTCCTTGGTCAGTCTCCATGGTTTCCTCTCTCCTAGAGTGATAAAGCAAAGCGGCAATAAACATTCCTAGACATTTTTCCACCACTATTAACGGTGTGGCGAACATATACATCTTATACATCCGGATACATTTTGCAGTCTTATTTTAAAAAACAAGATATAACAGGATACATTGGCATTTAAGAATCATAATATTTTAGAGACTGTATGTGGGATATTTTAGGGTTGGAACTGAATTACTCTGGAGCGGCCCCCTTTGGGATTACAGAGTACTCCTCCAGTTGTTGCAGAGTGTGCCTGGGATGGCAACACTTTAGCTGATTGATGTGGACCCACTTGTCTTTCCCCTCTGTCAAACTGCCTTTGGGGAGGTGGATATTGTATGCCACAGGGGAGATCTTGTCTATAATTTCAAAGGGTCCCTTCCATGTAGGCAAATATTTCTGCTGTTTGGCCTGGTTCCTTTGGAAATTTTATAGATAGACCCAGTCTCCCACATTATATTCCTTCCTGGTGGTTTTCAAATCATAGTGAGTTTTCATGTTATCAGCTGATCTTTCTAGATTCCGCTGAGCATAGGCAAAAACATGTTGGAGGTGTTTCCTCAAATTCTCCACATACTCATGAGTTGTGGAGGCATTTATCAACGTCTGCTCTTGGGTCCTGTAGAGCATATGCTGGGGAAGCACCATCTTGTGTCCAGTCATCAGCTCAAATGGTGACATTTTAGTTGCAGATGAAGGGGTAGATCTGATGGCCATTAGGACCAGAGGTAATCGGATATCCCAACTTGGCCCAGAATCTGCCACAAACCTTTTTAATATGCTCACAATGGTCCGGTTGTAGCGTTCTACTTCCCCAGAAGAAGCTGGCCGGTAAGCAAAATGTAGCTTCCTTTTGACCCCCAGTATCTCCCACATCTTTGTCATCACTTCACTAGTGAAGTGGCTACCTCTGTCTGACGTAATCCTTTGAGGTAGACCAAAACGGGAAAAGATGTGGTAAATCATCAGGGCAGCTGCTGTTTCTGCCTTGCAGTTTGGGGCCGGGAGACATTCCACCCACTTGGTAAACAAGCATGTGACCGTCAACATGTACTTGTTTTCTCTAGGCGAGCGAATCACAGGGCCTACGAAGTCGATTTGCAAATCTGACCATGGCAGTGTCATCCCCCTCTTTTGGAGAGGCGCACGGTGTGTGAGGGATGATGGCTGAAATTGTGCACACACCAGACACCCCTTCAAGTATTGGTCGAGGTCCTGCCCCATGTGTGGCCAGTATGCAACCTCTCTTAAGATCTCAAGTGTTGTTTGAAACCCCCTATGACCGGCGGTGGCCGCATCATGGGCGTGACATAACATCAGGCTTCGGAATGAGGTAGGGACCACGCACTGATCATGGCCAGCTTGGGATTTCCTTACCAACAACCCGTCTAGGATTCAGAACATTTTTGGACATTTCATCAACACTCTAAGGTCCTCCTTCCCACTGTAATCGGTATCCGTCTGGGGAAAGTTCTCAGGGTCCTCAATGTGTTGGTAAAACTTACCAATTATTGGATCCCCCTTCTGAGCCGTAATTAAATCAGCATCAGGGGTCTCCTTACTCCATTGTGCAGTTGAAAGATCATTGTGAGCATTTGTCTGGGACCTAGTGATAGCCGTGACCTGGATTTCCCCCAACAGGGACTCAATCTCTATTAGATCCCCTTGGATGGCCCCGGTTTTGGCCAGCTGATCAGCTAAGTCATTTCCAGTTTTGTCTGGTCCCTCTACTTTAGAATGACCCTTGATCTTTTTCCAGTAGATGGTCATCCCATTCGATGTGACCAGATCATCAATGTTTTTGATCAACTTCCCATGTTTCAAGGGTTTGTTGTTAGCACATAGCATGCCTCTGGTTTTCCAATTGACCAGGTGCTCCACAAACCCGTTCCGTACATAATCCAAATCTGTGATTATAACCAGTTTGTGGAGTTGATGTTGGGCAGCAGTGAGGATGGCTTGATGCACAGCCATCAACTCTGCTACTTGACTACTTCGGGGACCGATTTTGTACCCAGCGGAGGGTTCTGGAGACTCATTCACCCACGTATTCCCTACGCCGGCTACCAGTTCTTTTTCCCCATTGTTTTCAACATGGTAAGAGCATCCATCCACATAGACAGTGGGCATTCCCTCACACTTGTCTTCTTCAAAGACTTTGTGTGGCGAATTAAGGTATGCCTCCATGTTGTCCTTGATTTTAAGACTTTTGTCCTCGAGACAGTTTTCTCTGGCACAATCATGCAAGTCAGCCAGACCTTGCGCGAGGGGACTCTTCTTGTTTTGGCCATATCTGACCTCCACAGGAAAGCCTTGCATTGACAGAATCCAGGAAGTAATTCGGGAATTAATCACATTTCCGGCCCGGATTCTGTCACTTTGGAGATATTGCAGAGGCTGGTGTGGAGTCTCCACTATGATGTGTTCCCACTGGATGAACGGGTGGTAATTTTTGAATGCCCACACCGTTGCCAGGAGTGCCTTCTCAAAGTCGTTGAATTTTTCCTCCACAGAGGATAAAGTTTTGCTCGCATAGGGGATTACTTTATTGACCTTGTCATGCTTTTGGTATAATACTGCCGTCAAGCACGTATTAGAGAACCCTGTCTCCAGGAAGAACTCCTTGTTTCTGACAGGGTAAGCTAGGCAAGGTGCTTGGGAGAGGCTTCTTTTGAGTTGTCTTACTGCCTCAGATTGTTCTGGACCCCATTCCCACTTGACCCCCCCTTCAAGAGATGAATCAGGGGTCTGGTGATCTCTGCGTAGCCCTCAATGAACTTTCTGCTGAAATTAGTCAGTCCAAGGAGGCTCCTTAGTTCCCGCGGAGTTGTGGGATCCTTCAGTTTCTGAAGTGCTTCCACTTTCTTTTCTTGGGGACAGAGACCCTGAGGAGTAATCTCATGCCCCAAGAAATTAACACAGGTTCTACACCACTGTGCTTTCTGAAAGGAAAGTTTTGCTCCGGCGGCCCTCAACTGTGCCAGAACATAACGGATCTCTGCTATGTGTTCTTCCACAGATGAACTTTTGATGAGGACATCATCCATATAAGCCAGGTTACCCCTCACACCCAGGTCGGGCATGGCCTTATGTAGGAAAATGTTGAATTCATTGCCAGAGTTGAGGTATCCGAAGGGAGTCCGGGTCCATGTGTACTGCTGGCCCCCAAAGGTAAAAGCCAGTTTGTATTGGTCCTCCCTACTGACAGGCATGGTCCAGTATCCATTGGTCAGGTCTATTGCAGTGAATACTTGTGACCCCTGAATCTGGGCCAGCCCTTCGTCAATGTATGGCAGAGGCCATCGGGAAGTATGGACCTGTTTGTTGAGCTCCCTAAGGTCGGCACAGAGTCTCCACTGGCCGGTTGGCTTCAATATTCCCAGCACCGGATTATTGAAGGTGCTTTGTACTGGACGGATTATTCCCCGGGACTCAAGGTTCTTATTTATTTCAGTAAGGGACTCCATGGATGCGAGAGGCAAGCAATATTGCTTCACAAACACTGGAGTCATGCCAGGGTCCGTGGGAATTGTTGTTGTGTGGATGTCGGTGCGACCACAGTCATATGAGTCTACCGCAAAGAGATCTTGGAAATCCAAGAAAACTTGTTTCAACTTTTGCTTCTGTTCCAGAGTCACACAGGCATCAGCTAGGTTGACCCTCTCTTCCACCATCTGCCTGAAGCCTGGAAAGACTTCTAGTTTTGCTATCTCAGCGGCCTCTTCCAGCTGGGTGGAGAAGTCCCTGGTCAGAGTGCTGATTTGGACAGGAGGCTTCAGGTGGGAAAGGCAGCCCTCATGGACCTGGAAAATCACCTCATCCCCTCTGAAGTCACAAGTCACATCTTCCTTACCATATCGGCAAGAAGTGGACACCAGGAAGTTCCCCCCATGCCGGGTAAAGATCCTGTCTGGTGTTGTATTGTCATCACTGTCACTGTCAAAACAGTCCTTGAGGATTGGTCCTAACAGTTCATTTCCTAAAATCAATGGAGAAATGTCGGTCATCAACCGCCATTCCAATAATGGTGCCTGCGGCTAGAGTAATACTCTTTAAGTCGCTGTTATCCAACTCTATTGGAATGGTGTCATGTTCTATGTTGACTAATGGTGTTGGGTTTACCCCTAACCCTTGCTGTTGGAGGAAAGCATTTAGATGAATATAAGCATCAGGGTTTTTCAATTTTTGTCCTCTTTTAACTTTCATTTTCAGGGAGAATTGTCGGGTCCTTTCTGGGATGGTGACTTCCTCTTTAATCTGAATTTCAACTGCATAAGGTAGCAATTGAGCTGACCTAAATGCTTTTTCTGGATCATCAAAGCCCATTGGATTATCCGCTAATCGGGACCAAGCTTTGAAGTTTATTAGGTCCAAACTAATGGCAAAGCGATTGAGAATGTCACTGCCTGAGTAAAAGGCGGCAGTGACGTCTCGCACGACCCAACAATTATGGACTATGCTCTTGTTGCCAATGGAGATTTTGAGCATACACCTGCTTGGCAGGAGATGTTTCAAATTGGGTGTTTCCAGATCCATTTCCCATTTGTCTATCAGTTTGAATGTGGGAATGGCTGGATCTTTTGGGAGTTGGTGGAACATGGCTTCGCTGATGAAGCTCTTACCGTTGTTCACACACACTCGAGCGAGAACAGAGTCTTTCGCATCATTTAACTGAACAGGGATGAACAACCGCTCTCCAATTTGCTGAATATCAGCCAGGCTCTGAGCTGATTTCACATCTTTCTGGACTATAGGAGTGGGAGTGTATGATTGTGGATTGGTAAAGAATTTCAGAGTATTTCCTTCCAGTGTGGAATACCACCTTAAATTGGAAGGAAGGTTGATTTTCAGAAATAGAGAGGACCCCCCATCACCAGTCTGTTGTCCTACTGCTATTACTGTCACGTCTGGAATTTGGTTGTTCTGGAAGTGAAATTCTACTTGGTCAGATTTTTGTTCAACCATGTGGCAGGTGCCGTTTAAACTAACATGGTTGACACTCTGTTTTAATGTTATTGGTCGGCTAGTCTGGGTCCAGAGGACCTTGTTTACGCAATCTATTAGGGGTGACATCCTTCTCAGGAGGTCATTCCCTAGTAAACAAGGGGTGCCCTCTAGAGTCAATACTATGACCGGGTGTTTCACCTTGTGTCACCCAATTTTGATGTCCAAATCTGCAGTCCCCTCGACGAGAATTTCCTTCCCGTCAAAGTTCTGGAGTTGAGGGGAGAGGTGAGGGGAATTTGGTACTTCTCCCCCTACCTGAATTCAGTTCATCAAAGGTCCTTTTGGACAGAAGGGTGGCTTGGGATCCAGTGTCCACCAGTGCCAAAATTGTACCCTGCCCCTGTACTTGTACCGGGGCATAGTATCTTCCCTCCTTCTCCTCAAGGGGGCACAGATAATGCACATTTTTGGACAACTGGTGGGCTCATTTTCTGGTTGTGGACATTGAGAGAGAAGAGATTTTTGCACAATTCTGTGGAGAGTCTCGGGAATCTGAAATAAAAAGTTGGCAACTTGAAATGGTTTCGGGTTCCCCTGGTTCCGGTTCTGGGCTGCCCCCTCCTTTTTGGAGGCAGTCACCAGGATGGGTTTGAACCAGGGGTTTTTGGTATTGTTGGTTCTGGGATAGGATGATGGGCGGCGACAGCTCGATCCCCACATCTACCCAGTCTATTGATTCGGTTTTAGGTTCCCCTGGTTCCGGTTCTGGGCTGCCTCCCCCCTTTTTTGAGGCAGTCACCAGGATGGGTTTGAACCAGGGGTTTTTGGTCTTGTTGGTTCTGGGATAAAATGATGGGCGGCGACAGCTCAATCCCCACATCTACCCAGTCTGGATTGGATTCACTTGGGACCCATTTTTCCTTGGGAGGAGTTCCCCCATCTCTGAAGGAGAAGATCCTTTTCCCAGGATCCTCTGAGGATCCCTCTCCCTCAAATTGGAAGACCTGTACCTCCTCCACAAAATGGGTCTGTTTGGGTCCTTTGTTTCTCCTATCTCCTCTTTGCTCCTTGGGTGGCAGACTTTCAGGGGTAGGAGATTTTGTTTCCGGTTCCTGGGTTTCCAGGGGCTGTTTACAAGTGGGGAAGGAAGCTTCCTCCAAGGCTTTACACCCCCCTTCCACTTGTGCCTCCGCCCTGGGAACCGGTGGGTTATCGGGGTGCTGCCCCCGTCATTGTTCTGGAGCACCAGCCCCAAGTTTGGGGCATTCTGCGGTGGCATGCTCATCTGAGAGTTCTGTTGAGCCCTCAGTATGTGACCCAGATCCTGTGCCATATTTTGGACCTAAATGTGAAACCCGCTCAGGCTGATACTGGGTTCTGTTTTCTCCCCTGGGCTGATCCCGGGAAGGGTAGCTATCCCTTCTCTGGTAGTACCCCTGGTTGGGAAGATTTGGGTACCCCTCCACCCTTGGCCTCCCCTCTCCCGGATTAGGTTGTCTGGGCTCAGGTAATTGGGGAAAGAAGGATGGATGATTTTGGGGCTGGAAGTTGGGTGGATACCTGGGGAAAAAGTTCTGCCCAGGGTTTGGTGAATTTCTGCCCTCCTGTGGGAAGTTAGGAGGGGAGTTCCCTGGGTTAGGTGCTTGGCTGGATCCCCCCCTTGGGCCGGAGGAGTCCACACATAACCCAAGATGGGTCGGTTTCCCTTGTAACAGGGATTTACATAATCAGGGGAATGAGGGATCCCATTTGTGGGACTACCTCCTTAACTCCCTGTTTGTGACTGGCCCGAGGGCCTTCTGGGCTTAGAGTTATTCTGCGCAGGCAAGTTTTTAGGCCCACCCATCTCCAAATCTAAAATGGGGGCGACCTTTACCTCTGCCACCTTAGCAGCAGCAGGGGTGCTGGTTGATTTGGGGCTTTTCTGGGCATTATTTTTATTTTCTATGGGCTTCTGCACCTCATAGATCCGGGTAGCCTGTTCAATGGCCCAGTCTAGTGACCTTTTCTCTTGAAAATCTCTCACTAGCTGGGTCATTATGTATTTGGGTAAGGCATGGAAAAACGTATTTACAAACTCTTTGCTGTCCGTGCGCACCCTTCTGGTAGTCTGCGCAAAGGCACGCTTCAATTCCTACATAAATTCTTGTGGGGCCTGATCCTCCTCACATTGCAAATTGTAGGCTGCCTTGTGAGCCTCTTGGGGATTCCGGTGAACAGAAAAATGTTTCAAGATGGCCGCCCTATATGTGGACCATCTTGAATGGTTTTGGTCCTCCAGCCCCGCAAAGAAACTGGAGTATTCTGGCGAGAATGTCCATTTTACATACTGAATGCAGCTACTGCTGTCTTTCAAATGGAAAGTCTCCATCATTTGCTCATAAAGCTCCAAGTGTTCCCAAACAGAATACTTTGCGTTCTTGTGATAAAGGGTGATGACACTCCTTATTGCCTTAATCTGTTTTAAGGGGTCCTTAAGCAAGGCCCTTTTTGCCTTATTGGCCTTTTTGGTTCGGGTAGCCCTGGTCCATTCATCCTCTGACTCAGAAGCACTGCTCCCAGAGGTGCCCATCTGATCTTCTAGGTTTTCCCGGATTCTATGAGCCTGGGAATGGCTGGCAGAATGTGGGGACCCGGTCTCCTCTGTCCTGTGACGTTCAGAGGAGTCTTCAGATTCCTCCTTGCTGCCATGATTTGATGAGTACCCCCCTGACCTGCTGGGCAGAGGTTTTCAGGATGCCCTTAGTGGGCCTACTCTCCTGGGGTTCCCCACTAAATTGCACTGTACTTAGGTGCCCATTTCCGGATGCCCGCCCATCCATTCCTGGGTGGTACTGGCCTACGAGCCCCATACTTTTGGCTGGATAGTAATCTGCCATACCTGTGGCCCTGTGCTCATGTGCGCCGGGGGACATGGGGGTGGCAGAGTCCAGGGACTGGGAGAGATGAATCCCTCTGGTACTAGGGCTCCTGAGGTTATGCTCAGGTGTTTCCCTTTCCCAGCCAACCTCATCTCTATCAGCCCCTGCTTCCTGTTGCAATGCAAGAGCCTGTGCTTTCAGTTCCTCAGTCAAGGCCTTACTAGACACTATCAGTCTCTCCTGCATGGCTACCTGTTGCTGGAGCCTATCATTGTCCTGGCAGAGAGCCTCATTCTCTCTCTGTGCTTCCTGGTTGGTCCTGCAGTACTGGGCCAGTCTTTGCTGCAGGAGGGTACCTCCTGAGTCCCATCCCTACTGGCCTGTTCCTTTCTTGCCAGAGCATCTTCCACCCTCCTGGTGTGCTCTAACAAGTTCTGATGCTCTTTTTGGAGGTCACCTAGTCCCTGGAGGTCCAGGTGATATTCTTCCATTTTTCTTTTTAAGTGGCAGACTTCCTGGCCTAAGGTGTCCCTTTCCTGACTAAGAGCCTACATCTGTGCCACCAGGTCGTCCCTCTGCCTTTGAAAGGTACCAGCTTTCTGGCGCTCCTCCTCAAATTCTATCTGGGTATCCAGGTCTTTCCGAACCAGTTTGTTGCTCTCTGCCTTCTCCCTATCTAGGTGGCTTTGCAGGGTGACTACCTGCTCTGTGCATGCCCTATTGAAGTCCAGTTGTTGCTCCAGCTTTTTCTGGCTCTGCAGTAGGGCATCCAAACCTTCTTGGTACTCCTTCTGCAAGGCCAGAAATCTGGTATCCTGGTCAGATTTTTCTGTTGCAGGATACCCATATCCTGTTTTATTTTAATGATATACTGCCTACTATCATTTTCTGACTCCTGGCTCCTCTGCAGCCTCTGCTCAGAAGAGACCAGGTCAGATTGGGCCTTCTCTAATGCCATCAGTTGCCTATTTGCCAGATCTTGGCCTTCAGCACATTTGTCCTGTATGGCTCCCATATATAAATATAAATATGCTGCTATCCTGACAATCTTGTCGTGCTAATCTTTGGCTTTAGGGGCCATATATAGTTCACTCAGGGCCACATGTAATGGACCCTGATCTCTCCATTTGTCTGACCCTATTGCAGTGATCTGGGGTGCAATTGCCTGCAACCACACCGTCTGGTCCTGTTCCGTCCATTCGCCTCTCACAAATAGCTTATGTAAGAGATGCTCTCTGGCTATTTTGATATCTACCAAGGTCGTCATTCTGGAAATTGATTTCCTTCCTGACTCACAGAAGTTAGTAATTTATTTTGCAAAACAGACCGTCTCCTTCAAGCGTCCTTCTTTTGAGGGATGCTTTTACAGTGTAACACAGCATGGTGATCCAACAGGATTTATGTATCCTGTCAGTTAGCACACTGTATTAAGCTGCACAAGTGGTAGTTCTAATCCAGACGTCCCGGCTCGAGCCCCCACTCTGTTAAGTGACTTCAATTCAGCACTCCAACTAAGTCAATGCCTAGTCTGGGATGCCCAAGGGAAGCCCTTATTTATATATTTTTATGACAAGTTCATAGATCTGGATGATAAACCCTTGTATATAGCCCCTCTCTTTGAATCCCCCTGACCTCACTGAGCCAAGAAGTAGGTTTGTTTTGCCAAGTAAAAGATTTATTTTACAAATTAAACAATATATATATATATCACACTTTTATAAATAAATTAATATTTGATAGCACCCTTATGAATATGACAGTGATCAACAATGGATAATATTACACTAGCACACTTTTTTTTATCACTTAGAAGTTGGTATAGAAAGGATAAGGTAGAGGAGAATCCTTTATGGTTTGAAGGAAATGCAATGATGGAAAAGAATGCAGCACAGGGATAAACTGATATGGTTTCCACAAGAGATAATATGATCACTTTTTCTTTTGACAATTCACTCCCCCCCTATGCAATATAAAGAGATGGAATGAGAGCACACAATTTTCAGTAATATCATCAAATGCAATACAAATTCTAGTTCCCCCCTAGCAAGCTTAGAGCAACCGGTATGCTTTTAAAAAGGCAAACATACCTTTACGTGTGATTAGCAAAGAAGTGAAAAATATGCTAAAAATGATTTTAATTCCCTATAGGAGATTCAGGGTAGGTGACAGCTACTTCGAATAAGTTCAGGTCAACACTAGCAATGATTCATGAGGGATTATCAGGTTGAAAATGAATTTCAGCAGTTGCAAGCAAAAGACAGCGATTTTTAACGTGTGGTAAAACTGAGCCAAATTGCAATTCGCTGCACTTTTTCCGAGTGTGTAAAGCGCGATTACGGAAAAAAACTATAAGGAGTAGAAAGTCGGTTTAGGGCTTGTTGGAAAGCTGAGGATCTTAGCTTTAAATTAAAATGAAAGTTAAGTCTCGTTCCTAGCATGTATGGTTCAAAAGATACGGATGATGTTGTGGAGGTAGATTTCAGAAATGAAATAATGATTCAGAATGGCAATTGACACTTTCACAGGTTTGAATCACAGAATGGACACACAATTTCTTTGCAGTTCTAAATAGGTGGAAATGATTTGAATTAGATTATTTTAAACTAAGAGATTGGTTTTCACAGCTTTGGCTGGATACTCACTCCTAATTTTGGAAGGAATGGGCCTCGTCACAGATCTGATCAACAGGTTTAGCTGAGGTTCTCTCTGCTCTGCTGGTCTGGATCTCTGGTTCTGGCAAAAGTTCTGGCACTGCACAGCGGTCTGGTCTGGGGCTGGTCTTCTATCGGCACTGCAAGGCGGTCTGGATACAGCTCTACTTTCTGGGTTCTGGCACAGGGTTCTAGCCAGAATCAAACAGCTCGCCCGGCTGTTGTATATCAGGTTGCAAAAGATTTTGAGGCTTGCTGAAAAGGATTCAGCTTGTGGATTGGCCCCTCTGCTTTAAGTTCTGGAGTCTAAGTTCTGGATCTCAGGATCTGTCTGGATTTGAAGTCTGGAGTCTGGTTTTCTAAGTTCTGGTCTCTGGATATTGCCTGAATTTGAAGTCATCCATCAAAGTGCTTCGCAAGAAATCAGGTTGAAGTGGGAAGTGAATGTCTCTACCTGGGTCTCAGTGGCTCTTTTAATGTCTTTTGAAAGTGGGTGGGAAGGCTGACTTTCTATGCCCAATCCTCTGAGGATCCTGATATGCTATATGATTCTCTGTCGCCTGACTGGGGAACAGAGTTATGAGTCATCCAGTGCGACCAATTTACAATCTATTGAAGAAACTCCCCTTTGCTTTTACTTAGAAAATGAATTTTTCATAACTAACGGGTTTCCCAGATACACACGTCGTTGAAATTACATGTACACATCACAGATTGCTCAAGGTACAGTTTGGTTCAAGGCTTTCTACGAGCTTGGGTTTAGAAACAACAACATTTTGAGCTTTTTAGTGACTTTCGCCATATTGGCTTTTCCTCAAATTTTACACAGACCTGCACCCTCTCCCTGAGCATATTACTATAAGTTATCATGTCTCTAGCATAAACACTGTACCCACACTATTCATAAATCCCGGGGTTCGGTCTCAGAACATCGTACAGATTTGAGTTTAGTCTCAAATTGTAGGAACCTTCTTCATATTAAGAATCTCCTAATTGTACATTTTTGTCAGCTTCATACAATATTTTATAAGCAAAAACATACACTTGCTGGGCTCTCTGAATCCACAATGGTTTGCCTCTGCCCCTAGCTTGCTGAGTCAGATGTCAAATGGCCTGTCTCTCCCAAAGCAGTTGTTGTTGACAGTTCACACCCAAAATCAGCATACCCCATTCAGCTGAAGGCATCCTTTGTCTGGATTTTCCTGCTAGCTGGGCATCAGTCCAGGGTGCCACTCTGCATTTGGTTAACAGAAACCTGTGATTTCCTGCCTTCTTGTGTGGAGTTCTGAGGTGTGACCGCTTCCCATGGACAGAGGCCTCTTGAACCTTTAATTAAATCAGACTGCCTTCTAGTATAGGGCCCGGGAACAGTAGGTGTTAAGAATTCTCATTAACCAGCAAGGCTTTGAAGTTTCCAGCTAACTCAGGTTCCTTGTCAGCTCCTGAAAGACAGGCCTCCTGTCAGAGTTTAGACCGCTAGCGCCGGGTAGTGTCGAGCACCGGGACTGCACCGCTTTTTGGGAGCTGTCTTGAATTAATACATTTCAGATTTTTAACAGCACCATTTTTCTTTGCACTGGTTTTTGCTCTGTGTGTAGCCAAAGGATAGGGCCTGGCAATGGTCTCTTGTATTAACATTAACAGAGGCATAAATGGATGGCAACCTATTTTTCATGTTTTCCCTGTGCATTTTCTGGGGAGTTCTGGCCATCATGATGTTTTCAATGCCAGTAATGCACAGTTCTGTGGTAGGGCTTGATGCATAGGTAAAAACATCCCACAGCCCCCTCACTGGATGTCCAAAGAGGAGCTCAAAGGGGCTGAAGTCAACACCCTTTGGAAGCCCCTCTCTGTAAGCAAACAAAAGCATTGGCAGGAGGAGATCCCATGTCCTCCTTAGGGGCTCTTCCAAAGCACCCAACATGCCCTTGGGAGATGTGTTAAATCTCTCAACCAGACCATTGGTCTGAGGATGGTAGTAGGTTGAGAACATGTAGATTATACCACATTCCTTCCACGTAGCTTGCATGTAACTAGACATGAAGTTGGTTCCTCTGTCAGAGATCACCTCTTTAGGGAATTCCAACTCTGGTAAAAATGCCCAGGATAGCCCTGGGAACCACCTTGGCTGTTATGGTCCGAAGGGGTATAGCCTCAGGATACCTGATGACATGAGCTAACAGTAACAGGATGACCCTGTGTCCACCTGATGTGGGAGGGTCAAGGGGACCAGCAATATCAATGCCCACCCTCTAAAATGGTGTGCCAACCACTGGCAAAGTCTGCAGTGTGGCAATGACACTGGCTCCAGTCTTGCCAGACAACTGACAAGTGGGACAGGTGTTGCAGTGAGCTTCCACTTCTACTCCTATTCTGGGCCAATAGAATTGGCTGAGAGCTTTTGCTTGGTCTTCATGGTGCCAGGATGACAAGCTAAGGGTGCCTCATTTGCCAACTGCAAAAGGAAGGGCCTTTATACCTTGGGTACAACCATCCTCTTGACTGCACAAGGTCCAGGTTGAGTGGGCTCACTATAAAGGAGCACACCCTCCCAAAAAATCATTAAGGTCCTTCTTCCTCTTCCTCCTACCCTTGGGTTTCACCGTGTGGCTTGGGTAACTGACTGTCAGTCAGACCCTGTTTGACCTGTGACCTAGTGACTGCAGCAGGAGTCAGGGGTAGCTTATCAGAAATAAATTAACCCCATCTCCGCTGAGTCATTCCCCAACAAAATGTTGGCAGGTCCATTGTCTTGAAACAGGACAGGAAGCGTTGCTGTCTTGGTATCAATCTGAATGGTGATTAGGGCTACAGGAGATAATTTGGAAGGCCCACCAGCCAACCTGGTGGTTCTCAGAGAAGCACCTATATAGTCCTCTGGCCTGAGCAGGGTCCTGCCACGACTGTAATGCTAGCCCCAGTGTCTCTCAACCAGTGGATGTCTAGCACACTTCTCAAAAATCTTCTAGTGTTCTGTGGTATAGTAGCCAATACTTCTGAGTACTGGTCTCAGGAACCAAGGGACACTAATTAAATCTCTACAGGATCTGCCAAGTTGATTCCAGGAGAGGAAGGGAGGACGGTGGCATCCACCTCAGGCATACCCTAAGGGTAGGTCAGACTAATAACCTGGACATCAAGTGCCTTACCTTTGCACTTGTGGTCACCCTTTCTATGGTCCAAGGGATCCACTGGAAGCCTGCATTGCAGCAGGAACACCACTATTCTTACTCCCACCCCCATTAGACATATCCCCACTAGATGTCTGGAACTTAGAGGGAGAATGTTTTGGTTTATTCAGATGGGGCTGCTTCTTGGACTCCTCATCCTTCTGAGGGGTCCCTTTCTCTTTGTCCTTGTCCTTCCCACTGGAATCCTTTGGGGACAACCTATGGGAGACCCACTTATCAGCCAACTTGTCAAACTTAGATTGATCCAAGATATTCTGGTGAGCAATGTACTGACGTAGTTCTGGTGAACAAGCCTTCAACCCATCCCATCATATTCATATGTGCAGCACTCAGCCAATCAACACAAGACATATTATCTCTCTTCTTATAATCCCTGAACCTCTTAAGGTACTAGGCAGGTGTCTTGCCAAACTTGGCAACCAAAGCAGCTTTCATGCACACATACTGGCTTCTTTCTTCCACACTCAGTTTCAGAATACAGTCATAACCAGTCTGAGGTACTCTACATAACAAACACTTAGCCCAATCTATATGATCAACATCATGGATACCACATGCCATCTCAAATGCTTCTATCGATTGGAGGATTTCAGAACCCTCCTCATGCATACAAGCCAAATCTTTCATAGGATTGTTGGCTAGGGATCTGACAGCTTCAACTGGTTTTGCTTTGCTAAAGTCTCCACCCTAGCTTTCAATAGCAGGATTCATTGGCCTTCAGTGTATTTGTCTTTGAGTATCTCTTGCTGTGCCAACTCCTCGTTCTTTAACTCAGCTTCAGTCTCGAGTTTCTTGTATTGGAAGGCTAACTGCTCTCTCTGTAGCTCCAATTTCAAATGCTCAAGTCTCGGGGAATCCCCCTGAGGAGCAATGCTGGCTTTTCGAATGGAAGTGGCAGGAGAGGTGGCAATTTCATTGGTAACAATTGTGACTTCCCCAGGGGCAGGTTCCTCATCAGAGACTCCCCCATCTTCATCATGAGTATCACAATCTGTCTTGAAATCCACATGGGCAGCTATAAGCTCTGCCCTAGAATTATCTTCACAATCTATTTCTCTCACTTCACAAGCACTCTGGAGAACCTCTAAGTTCATCCTAATTAATTTAACATTTGCGATAGTTTCCATTGTTTGTAGTGCAGTTATCAGTATACACTACTAGAACTCTAAATTAATAAAGACGTGTGGCTATTGTGTAGTAGCTAGGTTAAACACTGATTCTTAAAACCAGTGATCCCACCGCTGTACCAACAGTGTAAAGACTGCAGGGGGTATTTGTATGTTTGACCTCTGTATGGCAGGGTAAAGACACAGAAGACCCCAGCCAGGGCTTTCAATTTGGTAGCAATGGACGAGCAACCAGGCTTAAGCTTTGAGGAGGTGATGCAGGCTGGTTCATAAGTTACAGCAAATCCCCAAAGCACCCACAAAGGAATTTCCACACACTATGTTAGCTGATAACACAGGTTCTTTATATAAAATAAGGTTTGCTAACCAAAAATATTTACATATAAATATTTACATATAAATAATAACACTTTGTACTTGGAATACTTATTCAAAGAAAGCCAAATATATACACTCTTTGTGGTACCACACAATACTTAAATTCAGTAATAGATGCACTAGCTGCAGGCAGTTTTAAATAGGCATGTGAATCCTTAAGTGAGGTGTATCGGCATAGAATTGGGAAGAAAGGCAGGTTAGTTGTGTACATTGTCAGAATGCTTTCTTTAGACTAGATATACATTATGTGTGAAGATCCCCCCAACTTGGCAACCTGTAAGGGAAAAGTTAGGAAGTAATTTATCTTGTCTTTTACAGCTCAGTCCAATAATGTTCAATAACCTTCTGCTTTCTTTTAAAAGGTTCTACCACCGCAGAGTACCTGAGATGCCACAGGAAAACAGGATCCAAGTCGAATCTGGGGCCCCTGCAAGACTCCTGAAGCTAGAAGATGCTCTTCCTAACCACAGTACCGTTGGTCTCTTGGCAGACGAAGTGGCAGAGTTTCTTGGTTTCACTCGATGATTACCTCCAAGGATTGACCCCGCCTTGAAGAAGGAGCCACTGGGATGCTGAGTCCAGGAGAAAAATGCAACCAAAGTATTTCTTAAGTGCAGCAGTTGTGCTCTTCGTGGTGCTCTCCTTTGGTCGATTATTTCTCAGACTGTAGACGTCCTGCGAAGATGAAACTTGCTGTGGTCTCCTTAAACTGAAAGGCTTGGCAGATGAGAATAAGAACCCTCTGACTTTTCAATGATTTCTTGCGGTGATGGGTCCATAGGTCTCTTTCGGTGTCGGTTTCGGAATATCACGGTTTTCCCACTTTCGGTTCTTCAGTGCTGCAGCCGCAACACGGACCTCTGGACGTTTTCTGGTGACCTAGACTCGACCACTGGAGTGGAACTCAGACCGTCACCAAGCCTGGATCCTCAGGAAGTCTTGATTAGCATCTGGTGGCGGGAAACCCACACCCAGCGACTCTGGGCTCTCTCTGGCCGGACAAAGTGGTCAATGATGATGGCATAGATGTCCTTTGAAATGTTTTTAGGCAGTTTGGAACTTTTGCACCTCCAGCTGCCCACCAGCATTAGCCAGGGTAACCCCTCTTCTGGGTGGTAGACTGCAATGGTTTCCAGTGGTCACGAAACATACCTCCAGATCCTGTGTGAGAACAATGGACTTCTTTGACTGGAGATATCCAGTCACTCCTCTTCAGGACTCACTAAGACCCCTTTCCAGATGGCAGGCACACAGGACTGGCTTCCATGGTACTTCGATGAAGAGTAGCAGTTTGCACGATGGTCCCTCATAGCTCGGGGAGAAGTCTACTTCGCAGGTCCTCTCTGGATCAGTCCTTGGAAGAACACAGCAGCTTTTGGATTACACAAAGAAATGCAGCAGCAGGCTTCTCCTCCAGCGGACTTCAAGGAACAGCTTCTTCTTGCTTCAGCTTCAACTGCAGCTTCTGAAAAAATTAGTAAATGTGTGGTCCCCAGATATACACATCTGTTCCCCATTCACTCTGGCTGAGCCAGGCTCAGTCAGCCAATCATGCAGAGGGGCATTCATGCAGGCAGGCAGCCAATCCAGCTCACAGGCATTCAGGCCATTCACTCCACCCAGACACCCATAACTAAGAATGTGGATTGGGGTAAGTACCCAGCCTTTCAGCACACTACACTGTATTCATGTCAGTTTCCCACAAGGCTGTCTCATTCATTGTATCGCACACACAGAAACCAGGCACCCACAGTAGAGAATGTAAGTTGACTCCCAACTCCATTCACATAGGTCCCACCCCTGGTGTGTACCCATAACATGCAGCTTCTGGGAAGGATCCAGTCAGTCTGCCAGGAGGCAGCTCCAAAGACATTAATGGTATTTCCACCCAACAGCCAGTCAGGGGGAAAGGGAACAGAGACATATATGGTATTTCCAAACACCCAACAGCCACTCAGGAGGAAGGGAACAGAAACAGGGCTTCCCAGGACTCTGGGAATGAAGGCAAAAGTCAATAGAAAGCAAGAGGCCACATTGTCCATCTTGCCTTCTATCAGGAATCTATTCCTTCCTATGGCAGGGCTTGGGTGTCTCAAAATGTAGGGCACTCAGAACCCCTGCAAAATCAGCATGAAGCTGACACCAGCCCGTACGGTGCTCTGTGGGCAACACACAGATGCCCAAAAACACACATAAGTGGGGGGAAGGGTGTATCCATACCCATGGGTGCCATTAGGTTATCCCAAGGGTGTGGTTCACCAAAAGATAAAATGAAGAGCGACACTGCCAGAGGTTCAGGCTGGACCTCAGTGGCAGAACACATACGGAAAACACACACAGAGAAGTGGTAGGACAAGGACTAGGAGGCCCTGTCCCTCCATAAGGCATTTCCAGCATCACAACAAGCATACTCGTCCTTAGCACCTAAGGGGTTAAAGGTATCCGAGACATCTCGACCAGTGCTTCAGACCCACCGAACAGCCCTAAAACAATGATTCCAGACCCAGAGCCTTCATGTAGAACAGACTGCAAGCCGTTTGTGCAGCTTTGGTCGCAGAACCGTCTTCCCGTCTGATACTTGCAGCAGACTCCAGTCTTGAACTCTGTTACAGAAGCCTGCAAAGCGCCCTGAAGCTGACTGAACCCTGTCAAGCACCACAACACAAGGTACATTGATATTCTGTCCTCCTGGTCCTTCCCAGAAGGTCCTTAGAGACATATTAAGATCCATTACTCCCTTTGTGTTGAAGCCAAGAAATCTTAAACTGTTGTTGTAATTAACCATACAGACTACCGTCCTATCAGTATCCAAAGTGCATCCTTTTCCTTCTTTGAAACTGTCTGTTCTCTGCATTCCTTTCCACAGTGTATTGTATTTTGTAGTATTGTTAGAGCTGTCTGATGTGATATAAATAAAGCAGAATTTTTTTTATACAACCTTGACTGGACAGTCCCATTTATCATTGGGTAATAATTGCATTTTTGCTGTGTTGCAACTAACCAACGATCCACAACATTTTGGAGGTAATCCTACTGTTCTTTCCATGTTACCAAAATTGGACAAGGAGGTTTATAATTTGCTTGCTTTAGAGGTGTGGGGCTGATTCATGGTTTGGAAACTGATATTCACCCCTGCACCACTAGTGTATTGGGAGCCCCTGCAATCCCTTCAGTGTGGCAGGCCCTGCCACCACAGGTATTGGAAGGGGGCCCCCTTAGACTTAAACACATTTTTTTTTGTCGCTCTGCCTTCATAAAGAAATTATTTCGGTTACAGAAAGAAGTCTGAGAGCTCCCCCACCCGATGACATGGAGGCCTCTAAGCTGGAGGCCTCCATGTCATGGTGTGGGGGAGCTCAATGATTTCAAAAAGAAATATTTTCTTTTTGAAGTCACTCTGCCTTCATAAAGAAATGATTTCCATTGTGGTTCAGTCCTTAACGGAAATCATTTCTTTATGAATTCGTAGTGACTTCAAAATAAATAATTTCTTTTTGAACTTATAGGGCTCCCCTCAACCCCATGACGTGTGTGTGTTTGAGTATATAGTGAAAGGGTGCAAACTTAAATGTATATGTGGCTGCCTGTTTGAGTGTATGGTGAAAGGGTGCACACTTAAATGTATGGGTGGCTGCCTGTGTGAGTGTATGGTTAAAGGATGCACATTTAAATGTATAGGTGGCTAACTGTGTGAGTGTATGGTGAAAAGGTGAACACTTAAATGTATGGGTGGCTGGGTGTGTGTGTCGAGTGTTGGGTGAAAGGGTACACACTTAAATGTATGGATGGCTGCCTGGGTGTGCCTTTGTGGGCAAAGGGTGCACACTTAAAAGTATGGGTGGCTGTCTAGTTGTGCCTGAATGATGAAAGGGTGCACACTTTAATGTATAGGTGGCTGCCTGTGTGAGTGTATGGTGAAAGGGTGCACACTTAAATGTATAGGTGACTGCCTGTGTGAGTGTATGGTGAAAGGGTACACACTAAAATGTATGGGTTACTGAATTTAGGTATTGTGTGGTACCACAAAGAGTGTATATATTTGGCTTTCTTTGAATATGTATTCCAAGTACAAAGTATTATTTATATGTAAATATTTTTGGTTAGAAAACCTTATTGTGTGTGCCTGTATGGTGAAAAGGGTGCACACTTTAATGTATGGGTGGCTGCCTGGGTGGGCCTGTATGGTGTAAAGGTGCACACTTAAAGGTATGGGTGGCTGTCTGGGTGTGCCTGTATGGTGAAAGGGTACACACTTAAATGTATGGGTGGCTGGGTGTGTGTGTGTGCATTTTGAATGGTGTGTGTACTTGTGTTCAGGGCTTCAACAAAACCTACATTTCACGGGGGTGCTAATCCTTCACATTTTGGGAGAAGTTCTAGCTTTACGGGTGGTGGGGGAGGGGCAAACACATTTGTGTGGGGCATCTAACTACTTCAGGCATGCTAATGAGACTATTCTAGGGCAGCTTCAATGTTACAAGCAGTTACCTCTCTCCTTTAATTCTGAAAGCACACACTTATGGACTGCTGTGAGAATAAACAGTCTCCTGTCCCTTCTCTACTCTTCCATTCACTTCCCTGGCATGCAAGTACTAAACCCACATCAAGATTTCAATTGCCTAAAGAATTATGCATTTGAATGCAGGTATTAACAGTGAAATGCTTTACGTTAGTAATTGCTGTGCCTTTGTTAACAGTGAAACCCAGGTGCCGTTTAACATCTATGTCCTGTTCTGTCCGGCAACGGCTCTGTAGGTCAGCCAGGTCGAGTCATTGATGCCCAAAATGTCAAGGGGGTGGGAGATAAAGGGGAGGGCAGAAGCTCAGCCAACTCAATGGTTTTGCACCACTACTTGTTTTTAATCCATTGGTTACTTATTGGTAATCTTCATTACTCATAGCCCTACTTTTCCTCGTCCCCATACTTGTGTATGAAGCACTTTCACTCTAACACAAGTACTGGGATGAGGCGGAGGGACATGGAGGTAATGCCTGGCTTAGTTACCTGTAATCTTCATTATTCCTAGTCCCACTCTTCCTCATCCCAGTATTTACCAATGAGGCAAGGAGCCTCATACGTAAGCACCAGGACAAGGAAAAGCAACGTGGAGGTAATTCTGCACCGAGAAGCTGATTTTGGGGGTTGGGTCAGGGGCTGGGAAGGAGAGAGAGCATGTGTGAGGGGGTGGTTAAGCAGTTTTGCTATGTGGTATTAGTGGCTAAGGAGGCATTTTGGTGCAGCCAGTCTAGTAATGTCTTAGTTTGGCTTGACTTTTTTTTTAAATGGGCATCTCTGATAAAGCAGTCCTGCTAAGTGTAATTCCCTGGCTAGACTGGCATGTGTATGCTGCCAGTCTTGCCGTTTCTTATTGCAACATTGCATATTTTTCTGGCGCCTGTGATAAAATAACCAGGATAAGTGTTATTGCTTCGATTGGTATTTTGGTGCAACCAGTCTAGATATGTCTAAATGTGGCCTGGCATGCTTTACTGTAATATGTTATTACATGACTAGACTGGTCTACGTTGTGCAGCCAGTTGAACATGTTTTCATTGTGGCATGACATTTTTTTTTTATAGCAAAGCATTATATTAATTAAAGCATTAACGTTCCTGTGCACAGTTTGTGACGTGCATGTATTGGATTTTTAGATGGGTAGGGTATTCCCTACAAAACAATTGCAAATGCTCTGGTCTTTTATCCACATTTTCTCAGAAAGTGTGCCTTGTAATTCTTTCATTTCATACAGCTTTTATTCAACATTTTGTCATTAGCAAGAAAAAAACACGTGTTATCACACTCACATTTTTAAAAAGAATAAGAGCAAGATGTGGTAGACATAATATAATGGTGAATGTCATATTAAACATATTATCATACCATCATTTTAGCAGAGAGTGAACAGAATAGGAAACAACATTCTAACAACAATAAAACTATTCAAATCCGATTTTCTCAAAATGCTGTGCAATATAAGAAACAGTCTGCCCAGGAAAGACCAAAGTAAACAATACCATCTCCTAGCATTATGCCCAGTCCTAATGGAGTGTGCAAAAGTTGCAAAGGTGCATTAGTTAATGTATTAACAGCATCTTCAGGATGCAAAGGGCAAAGGAGTGTCCAAGATTGTTTCAATCCTGGCAGAATGTGCAAACCATTGCAAAAAGTGCATTGAGCAAGGTGTTAGCAGCATTAAGTACAAAGCTGTTAAATTGCATATGAGATTTCATTAATAAGCTCGATATTAACATGATCACGTGTTAGTGCCCGAATTCTCCAGCATGCAATATTCTTGCTCTTATATGCCATGGTTGATGGATGAAGCTTGATACAAAAAACACTACATGTATGTCGTTGCTTAGCCTAAAGAGCAATAAGGCTTCACATGTTCGGCATATGTAATGAGCATTACATATTGTTTAGTTTAGTTTGTTTATTTGTATAGCGCGACCGAACCCTAGGGTAACTGGGCGCTTTGTCTTTAGGATCAGCAATGGTTACAGAAGATTGCACATACAGTGTCAGGCAAGTATGATACAGTACAATGAATGGGGTGAGGGACCAGGTTACAAAATGGTCTGAAAAAAGGGGCACAGTAGGTTGTGGCGGTACCGGGTTACAGGTTGGAGTGTGTTACATAATGGCATGCATTTGAAAGTGGCACAGTTAGGTACAGCTAAGCCCAGTTGATAGTCTATTGTTGAGTTATGAGCAGTTCCTTGACTTTGGCTCTGAACGACCAGAACGATGTGTCAGCTCTAATTGTCGTAGGTAGTGCATTCCAGCATTTCGCTGTTAGTACAGGAAAACTTGCACCCCCAGCTGTTTTCAAGTTGAACTTCGGGATGTTAAGTTGGTGTAGGTATGGGGATCTGGTAGGTCTGGTAGAGTTCTGTATCATAAATGTGTCAGATAAGTATTGTGGGGCTGTCAGATATAGGCATTTGTGTGTAATGACCAAGGAACAAAGTTTAATTCTCTCACGGATGGGGAGCCAGTGAGATTCCTTTTTGTGAATGGAGATGTGGGACTTGCAGGGGAGATTGAGAGCACATCGGAGGGTGTTATTTTGGAGTATCTGTAGTCTGTTCAGGTTGTGGTTAGTGGAACAAAGGAAGAATGTGTTGCAATAGTCCAATTTGGACAATATGAGGGCCCTAGCCAGTGTGAGACAACTGTTGGTATATAAGAAAGGTTTACAAGCATTGATGAGTTTATTGGTGTATGCTGCAGATGAGATGGTGGCGTTGATTTGCTTTTTAAGGGAGAGAGTCGAGCCAAGATATACCCCCAGTATTTTGATTTCTTTCAACACTTTTTATGATGTTGCCATCAATGGTGAAGGATTGGTATCTGGGGTCAAGTTTGTTGAGATGGGCCTGTGAGCCGATGATCAGCAGTTCCGTCTTGTCATAGTTTATGCAGAGTCTATGGGTGCCCATCCATGCTTGGATTTCAAGGTAGATCTCATTGAGCTTAGCAACATCCTTGTCATAGCTCCCTGTGAGAGTGATGAGTACCTGGGTGTCATCAGCATAGTTTGTATATGTGATGCCCAGGTCATCAAGGCGGTCAAAGAGGAGTTTAGTGAAGGCATTGCAGAGCGTAGGGGAGATACAAGATCCTTGGAGTACTCCACATTCAATTGGGACCCGGTCATCCGCAGCACCGCCAGATGGGGTGAAGACCCTGGTTGTTCTGTCCGATAGGAAGGACTGTATGCAATTGGTGGCATCCTGGGAGAATGCAGCAGCTGAGGAAAGATGTTTGGTGAGGATTTGATGGTCAAATAGGTTGATGGCTGCAGACAGATCCAACAAGAACAGGATGCCAAGATTGCCCTTGTCTTTAGCTTCCTCCATTTGGATTTTTAAATCCAGGAGGGCTGTTTCCGTCCCATGCCTGGGTCTAAAGCCAGATTGTCGCAGGCCTAGAAGGTTGTTGTCTTCCAAATGTCCTTGTGTTTGGAGGTAAGCTACTCTGTCTAATATTTTTAGGAGAAATGGCACAGTTGTGATGGGCCTATAATTTGTGCGTGTGTTGGGGTCTAGGTTGAGATTTTTAAGCAGGGGTAGGACCCAGGCCTCTTTAAGGTTGTTCGGGACTACCGTGTTTTTGAACGATGCATTGATCAAGGAGGTGATAAAGGTGATAATTGTCTTTTGGAACTTGCACCTGGCCACTCGGTAGCTTTGACAAATGAACAAGAAATGGCCAATAGATTCCTTACAAAGACCACACACCAAACATAAATCATTTCCAGCAGGTTCCAACTTTTTGGTACGGTAAGCCAGGTTATATTAAGAAAACCTGAATTTCAGATATAAAATACGTGCCAAAGGGGGTTTGACCAGATCTAGATATTTTTCAAACCCCAAGACTGACTTGCTGGACAAATATGTAGCTCCCATGGCCAGCTCGCTGCACGCATTTATAAATTCAACCTCAGCTAACTCACGTGAGGTTCTTTTCCCTTTTTCCACATCACCCAAGGTTATGCTCCGGGGTTATCCCTCAGATTTCCCATATTCATATCCACCAGGGATCATTTAACATGTATGAACCAGGATAGGGATCTGCCACCCTCAGTAAGCAGCATGTATGTTAAAGCCTCACGATAGATTCTGAGTTCGGGAGTTAGCCATAGTCTGACCCAATAAAATAACGGTCTGACGGCAGCATCACTTTGGATTTCCCTAAGGCCCAATTCCAAGTAGATAATGTTACCCGAACACCTTGTTGGCAGCCCAAGCAGCCTTTTCAAAAAGTGTCTTTTAGCCAGGCCCAATTTGTTACTGAACAAATGGTCCCAGTACTCTGCCCCATACAGGGCAGCCGATTTGGCCTGTGCTACATACATATTGAGTGCTGGATAAATGGCACCCTGGCCATAAGTAGTGAAATATCTCCATATGGCCCACCATATTTTTCCAGTGTTATACTGGGCAAATCGTAACATTGCACCTGTTCTGGAGGGGCACCATTAATGTTCAATTCGAGTTCTGGGAATTTTTTTAATTTGGGGCAAAAAAACAAAGTTTTTGTTTTACCAGTATTAATCTCGAAATGAAGCTCCGAACATTTCTCCACAAATGCTTCAAGGATGATTGCAAGTCCCTTCTCAGATGTGGATAGAAGGACTGCATCATCTGCGAAGAGGAGCATTGGAATAGCTTTGTGGCCTAATTTCGGGTAGTCCTGACAGTTCAGTCTCACGTGTCGTATTACCTTGTCAATGTAGATCAGGAATAAGAGGGGGGCAAGGACAAATCCTTGCAGCACCTCTCTGGTCACCTCAATGGGGTACAAAAGCACTATTTTTAGAGTAGAGTTATATTACAATGTGTAGCAAATTGGCAGGTATCCCACTTTTTGCCAGTTTGGTCAACAACAACTTCCGTGACACGCTGTCAAAAGCGGTCCTGAGGTCAATGAACACAGAATACCCTTTCATGTTTTTCAGGACTGTATATTTCTTCGTAATCAAGTGTAAGTGAAATGCCTGGTCCATGGCACTTGTTCTGGGCCGAAACCCTGCGTGTAAATGGTCTTCCACATTTTCCTCAACCACCCATGCCTGAAGATGTTCGTAGATGGCTCTAGCAAATACTTTTCCAACTAGATCCAATAGGGAGATTGGCCTAAAGTTCCCCAGATCTTCCCGCCCCCCCTTTTGTATAGATGGGAATTATTGTGGCATTTTGCCAGGAGTGAGGGACCTTGCTGAGTCTAATAATTGTGTTAAATAGGTAGCATAACACGGGCACAGGTTCCTCCTTGATAAGATCTATCGGTAATAAATCCGGTCCGGGTCTTTTCCCGATTACTGGGAACACATGGCATTGTTGATCTCCTGCAGCTCAAAATGGATTGGGCCTGGGGTATCTCCTCTATCCCAATCCTGAGGTAAAGTGGCTGGGTGTCTGATGGAACTCCCATTCCATATAGATTTTGGAAATGCTTTGTCCAGTTACTTGGGCTGATGTTGTCTGCCGCATCTGCATCACCCCCTTTATTTACGCTAACCAGCTTCCAGAATAAACCAGTGTTCCCAGATTGAGAGTTCTCATGCAGTTTGTCCCATTCTCGCCAAACATGGCCATCTTTTTTATTCTTTATCTGGGTTTTGTACCTTGCCGTTGAACACCTTAATTCCATCCTATCAAATCCCTGATGGCTTTTTAGGCAGTTCAAGATGTCAAGCTTGGCCAGTTTACAATCCTCATCACACCAGGCATTGCATTTTATGTCACTTTTCTTTTTGCTACTCCTGGGTTTGGTAACAAAATCGTGTATGGACGAAACCAAGTTGTCATATATAAGATAGGCATCTGCATTACCAAGATCTATCAATGATAATCGTTCAAAATCTGGCAGTATCCGCTCATATAGATCCAACCATTTAATTCTTTGTTTGGATTGCCCCTGGATTTGGATTGGGTAACTAGGGTTACTTCGGTAACCCTATTTACCTCGTGATTATCGCGTGATTGCCCAGATTAATCAAAGTTAAGAACAAGGGGCTTGTGGTAACTTCCCTGTTGTTCCAGAACCTCAAAAGCTTTTGCGTTACCCCATAATTAGGAAAATGTAATCAACAGCATGTTCGTGTGTATTGTGCAAGCATGGTAATCTAGGCCGGACCAAGGTGTGGCGTAACCCGTGATTTCTTGCTGAGTTGGGGGGGGCACCCAAATTTTGTGTTACGCCACTGCCCTGTACTACTGGTACCCCGGAAGTTGATGAGTTACACCCAGATACTAAACCCCCTACTGACAAGGTTCTGTGGCTGAGAGTGGCTATTACAACACGAGGAGAACTCTTTGCTCATGAGCAGTTTTCTCCTTGTTCGTTCACTGAGATACACTAGGTAGTAATTAGATTACTAACCTTCAGTACTTCCAAATGTGCAAATGAGGTCGACCTTCAGAGCCAAATTGCCCTCATTTCCAATGGAAAACACTACGCCCCCTATTAGTCTTTTTATTTTCCTAATTGAAGCATGTGTTATCAGTAATCCACTCCAGAATCCAACTGGAAGATGGGGCATACCAGACTGTACTAAGTATATCCCCTTGTTGAGGCCAGGCAACCTGCTCCATGCCTTTAGATCCAGGTTTGACATGGTAAAAACATCTAGATTTGCATTTAAAAATGAAATCCCACCAAAAAAGAAAATGTCTAACCGTACACCTTGGTCCTGTTTGACTGCAGAAGCTGATCAGCCAATCACTCCCTTACTCCCTTAAAAAGTGCAGGCTATCTACTGGCTGTACCCAGGCATAGCACCTCATTAGAGTACTGCAGTGCAGTGAAAATGGCAGTAAAGTGGCATTCACCTCATCACTGCTACTTTACGCATATTTTTTTTTTTTTTTTTTTTTTTATTGTATATGGTTTACAAAAAACCTTTACAAATAAAACAAACTTTATAATTAAAAACAGAATAGTAAAAGAAAAGATAAACATTCATTGCATTGCATTTGCATTTAAAAAAAAAAAAAAAGAAAAAGAAAATGCCCGCTAAAGAAATACGAAATTACAGATTTACATAAGTTGCAAAAATTTGCAAATTTTACAAAAAGGGACAGACAATAGATAATCAACCGGTTTCAGATTTAAAATTTGATTGTCTAAGATTAGTCAAGTCAATACAAAGTACTAGTTACAGAGAATAACAGATAGAATAAATGCAAGGTATAAAATATGAAATACATTGCTCATATTAAAAACACTGTGCTCATATAGTAAAAAATTCATAGTTCCAAGAATAGGAGCAAAAATCAGACCAAAGGGGCATATAGGTCAAGGGCTCTGATAAAGCCCGCCACAGCCAGACCAACCTTGATGTTCGAGATTGAGAGACATTGTGACCAAATCAAATTGTCTACCCCCAGTCGCCCCATAACATTAAAAATGCCTAGATATTTGTCCCTTAAAGAGGTCAAGGCCTTGCAGTCAAGAATGAGATGCCGAGAAGTTTCAGTGACCCCCAAAAGTTTGCAGAAACGACAGGTGGGATCCAAATCAGAGAGCTTCTTCCTTTTGCGTAGGACTTCCCGAGTGGGAAGAAGGTTCCATCTGAGTTTAATAAGAAGAGAGCGGTAATGTCTATTAGGAAATTGGATCAAAATAAAAGACATCACACCTCTCTTCTTATGATCAAATTGAAGATCACTCAGTGAGGAATAACCATGAAGTTTTTCGATAGTGTTGCTCCAATCATGGCTGAAGAGAGACTCCTTTACCTTATTAGGGTTTGTAAGTAATGTATCCCTGTCGGAGGATATGTCCATCAGGGTCTTATCGCAGAGAGTGGAGAAAAGCTGGAGATATTTGTTATGGCCCGAGTGTGTCTGGGAGAAAATCATATGGCCCACATCAACATATAAAGTATCAGGTCTAGGGGAAAGCAAGGCTGAGAACAATGAGAGAACCCTCCAAAGAATCCTAGCTCGTAGAGAAACCAGACCTAACTCATATCTAATGGCAACAGTAGGAATTGAATTGGGCAGTTTTAAAACTTTCCTCCAGTAAATACCTTCAAGAGAGTCCCAGAAGGGCAAAAGTGTAAAGTAATGGAGTTCCATACCATACAGTAACTTTGGAATCACCTTACCCTTGAAAAAGTCTACCACGGGTTTGAGGGAGAACATACAATATTTATTCTCCAAAGTACGTGATTGGGAGATGAGAGGGAGCAGTTTCTGTCTAAGGAATCGTCTCAGTTCTGTCACCGATGGTTGGGCCAAGATCAAAAAGCCCAAATAGACGATTTTGTTAACTCGAGAAATGTTTGCTCCCCCCATTTTCCATACTTTGTTGTTTCGGGTTCTCCCCTTTGAGAATTCCATGATACGTGTTTTACCAGGATTGATCTTCAGCCCATTTAGCAGTGCGTACTGTTCAAATTTACACAGGAGCCTCTGCAGGCCCACTTTGGTCTGGTCGAACAAGAGAAAGTCATCGGCATATGCCAACCATGAGAATCTCAGGTCCCCAAGTTTAGCACTCACCATGCCTACATTTTTCAGGAAGTTATCCACATCAGCCAAATAGAGGATAAATAGACAGGGAGCTAACGAGCAACCCTGTCTCACCCCAATACGCGTCCTAATCCTCCTAGAGAGAGTACCAGCCAAATCGAGCCTGATGTGTACCCCCGAGTTTTCATAGAGGGCCATAATGAGAGAAAGGAGGCCCGCCGGGATGCCCCATTTAGTTAATTTTTCCCATAATCTGGATCTAATGACCAGATCAAATGCATTAGATAAATCAATAGAGGCGACATACAGAGGACCATCAGATTTTCCCCAAGAGGAGGTCTGAAGGGCAGTTATAATAAGACCATTGAGATTGGTAGAGTGGCCGACCCTGAAGCCAGTTTGGTATTTGGGGAGAATATGATTGTCCCTAATCCATATGTTAAGATGGGAGAGGAGCAGAGAAGCAAAAAGCTTACAGTCCGCGTCTATAAGAGAGATCGGTCTATAATTCTTTACCTCCGAGCGTAAGCCTCTCTTAAAGATTGGGACAATATGGGCCGTATGCCAACTCATAGGGACCTTCCCGGAATTTACTACGTCCTGAAAAAGCAGGAAGAGTAGATTGGCCCAAATCTCGGGCTCGGCTTTGAATGTATTGTTCGTAAGGCCATTTGGGCCTGGTGCCCTAGATTTCTTAGCCTTAGAAATAAGACAGAACACTGTCTCAAGATCAAAAACTGGTTTCCATGCGTCTTTCGATGGGTAAATCATCAATACATCCGAAGCCAAGTCTTCCTCCCCAATATCAAAAAGTTTAGAGTAATAGTCAAACCATTTGGCCTCTGGGATTGCATTAAGCTGATCAGCCATCAATGCGTTATCTAGGCTGGAGACCGAAGCCCAGAAAGCCCTCACATCTCGTTTTATTAGTACTGCAAGCATATACTGTGCGTGTCATTTTGAATCATAGTAATTTTTCTATGCTTACAGTAGTTTTTGTATTTTTGGCGAATGGTTTTAATTTTTGTTGTTTTATCTGCCCAATCCGTATCTAGGGCTTGAACATCCCTAATAAGTTTCTTAGTAAGGGCCTTTACATCGGCCAATTGTTGGTCGAAACTATGGTTGTGAAGTTTTTTGAAGACTCCTTTCCTGAGCTGGCCATAAATACTACTCTGTAAGACATTGAGAAAACTATCAAAAGAAGAGGTGTTAAAGACTGCTATTTTCCAGCAGAGCGAGGTGTGGTTAAGGGAAGAGATCAGTTTGTTATTAAGAACACTGATGTTAAAAGGAGACCACCTTATCCCTGTCCCTTGACTAACAGTATAAAGCTGAGTGGGTCCACCCTCCGGCAGAAGCTTGGTAAAAAAGGGGCATAGAAATTGAACCCGGAGAATACCATGGTCACTCCATGAGTTGAAGGACACCTCGACATTAGAAGAAAATGGAATCAGGGAATGGTCGACAAAGACGTAGTCTAAGGTGGAAGATGAGGACGATCTACGCCAAGTTGGGCAGGAAGGATTAGTAGCATCATAATGGCTGTTAAGACAAGTTAGGCCAGTTGAATCCAAAGCCAGATTCCAAGATCGGCCCCATGTAAGTTTTAGTCCTGTACGTGGATCGTCTTCCATAACCAAGCCCAGGTCATCATAATTGGATTCCAGACAGAGAGTACAGTCTGAATTTAGATCGCCCGCCAGAATGAGTTTGCCCATGGGATGCAGATATCTCCAGGCAAGGATTGTATCAGTTAGCTTCTCCAGAAACAATTCGAGAGGAGAGATTCCCATATGCCAGTACACATTGACCAAGAGAAAGTAACAATTAGAATCCGGAAAAAACACCTCTAAGGCCATAAAGCCAAAAGGTGTATCCGAAAGCTCCTTGGCAACAAACCCAAAGGAGGTTCTTACCCCTATAATGAGTCCCCCCGATGCGCGGCCTCCCAGGCTAGGTTTGGCACATTGAGAGAAAATATCGAATCCATCAAGAACTGGAGTTGAAAGTAGCCAGGTTTCTTGGAGAAAAAAACAATGCGAAGCCTTAATCACGGCAACCGTTTCTAGGTTCGTGAACAAATGAGAATTACCTCTGGAGTTCCAAGAAAAAAAACCGAAGCTATATAGAGGGCGAGCCTTCGAAGAGAATTCTGATTTAGCGGGAATTAAATCATTTCCATAAGCCTGCGGTGACATGTGCCCAGCTCGCGAAGTCTCCATTAGATTTGGGCAAGAAATGCCTCCGTTGGGGTGGGGGAGTTCTTTCTGGATGGTAGACCATTGTAAGATTACCTCTATATTCAGCGCCCTCTCCTTTATTTTTGGCAAGTTGAGAAGAGTCCACTATTTTTGCTTCAAATCCTAGTTGCTTCAACCCTTCCATATGCCCCATGATCAAGTCTAAAACTACCTTCGATCTAAGAATAATGTTACTAACATCTACCCGATCATGGAAAGGGAATAAAACGCCATCTATGTCATAGCTAGAAATAAGCGAAAGCGAAGGAAGTTGGTGAAAGATTTTAAGTATGTTACCACGATTTAAACAGATTGGCATATCTTCGCCCCAAAGACTGGAAAGCTGTAAAACATCACCAGAAACTTTTGTTGTTGCAGAGACAGGTAAGGACTCAGTAATTTTTTTGGTAAAGTGACCAAGGGGGTCAGCCGCCAGATCACAACCCCTCGCCCCTCTTAGTATAGTCCTATTATGGTTGACATTTGGCCCCAGTGGAAATCTTTCCCAAGATTTGGAAACGTTCTTATTATGGGCAAAGTCAAACCCAGAGGGGACCGCTTCTCGAACCGCAGACATGCGCATATTTGGGATGCTAAGAGAAGCATGGTTAAAAGGGGGGAGAGTCGATAAGACACTGTCTGATCGATCTGTCATATCTCCATCCCTCTTAATGCAGTCCATATTAACAAGGGGCTCCTCAGGAGCAGACAAGAATGCCGGATCAGAAGAAGAGAGCCGAGTAGTAGGAACCTCGTCCTGTGACAAGCTTACATTTGAATTAGACACTGTCACCTTGCTGATCTTGGGAACAAGTAGCGACTGAAATAAATGTTTAACCATATCAATGTTAACCATATTAACAGTCGGCGTAGTTAGAGAAGTGTCCGGATGATTCAGGCTTTTTCCAGAAATAGACTCCAGAGAAGTAGAAGGGAGAATTGCTTCTGGGGCAGAGTCCTTAGCCTCCGCTGCAACAGTATCGGTTGGCAGTGCTACAGGGTTAGTACTAGTGGATGCTGGTACGGTAAGAGGTGTTATCCGAATGCTAGAAGCTGCAATTTCACCAATACCACCAGTCCTTGGCCCCACATCTATAGAGGCAGAGGTGTTAATCAGCATACCCACCGCATCCGATGAAACAGATGCAGGTGGTAAAATAGGTGGAGCATTGGCGGTATCCGGAGTGGTCACATAGATGGGAGAGGGGATTGGTTCAACAGAGTTACCAGTCCCCTGTGGAACTAAAACAGTGGTTGAAGGGACTAAAGAGTTTGCCATAAAGAGGTTTTTGAAAAATTGATTAGTATACGAAGTAATCTTTTTGACATTCTTCTGATTTTTTGTTTTCTTCATTTGTTGGCTAATTTTCCTTTTCTTTCCTAGACAGGGGAGGACTTTTGGACAGGAAGTTTCCTCTGGGGGCTCAGAAGAAATTGCTGCGATCTCTGGAGTAAGGATAGTCATGTTTTCTCCTGAGGATGCGATATGGTCACCTTTGGAACGGACGGCCAACTCTGCAGTCCCACCTGCACATGAACGGTCTTGTATAGAGGGTTTGAGGGATACCCCTGGCAGATCCTCCTGTACTTTGTCCTCTCCTCTTTCCATAGAGAATACAGTCGGGACACTAGGAAGTATATCTGTAGGGCCGTCAACCTCTCGTAAACCATCAAAGGCAGCTCGGGGAGTCATAGAGGAAGAGCCCCGGGAATCAAGATCTGGAGATTGGAGAACCAGAGGACCCAGGGCCGCATTGGGGACCACCCCTAAAGTAGTTACCGTGGTCCCCGTAGGCCCCTGATGAAAATCGTGTGTAGGGGCCAAAGGTGGATTAAAAGAGGTAGGGTCAAGGCCTTGAGTGGTCAAAAATTGGTTTTCTTCTTTTATAATTTTTACTAAATCTTCAAATCTATCTAGGCCCTCCAGCCTAGAATATATTTCGGAAAGTATACGTGAATGGGATCTAACCTCTGACCAGATGTTATCATAGAGACTCACAAAGGAACTCAGAACCATATTCAACGCAGAGATAGTTGGATGGGAGAGTTTAATTCTATCATCAACATCTTTAAGGGTATGATGTAGAATAGACTCACTGGGCGGATCAGTTTTGAAGTCCGGAAGAAGACCTCTTTCTTTTAACCAGTTTTGTTTTTCAGTATACTCATCAATAAAGTTGGTGAGATCTGAAGGGGAACCTGCCAATGATTCATCACAAATTTGTTGTGTTACATTATTTGTTTTGTTAAGATGGGAGTCCAAGTGGCTATCAGCAATTGCCTTATCTGCACATTCTATAATACTGATATCATCAATATCCTGGACTGAGGGATCTTCAATATCCAGTTTCTTAGCTACGTTAATTAAGTTAGTATGGGCCGGGGTATATACTGAAGGAGGAGGGTGAGGAGATTTAGCCAGAGTGCTAGAAACAGATTTCTTACCAAAAAAATGTGAGATGTTTTTCCCCTGGATTGAGTTACCCTGGGTACCTAGATTAATTTTTATTTTTGATATTGAGTTACGGGGCTTGTTAAGAGGGGTTTTGAACGGCAAAGAGATCCTATTAGGGGAGAAGGAAGTTCCCACCACACTAGTAGAAAGGTTAACGTGGAAAGAAGATGTGTGCTTAATATCACTGGGTAATGCTTTGGGTCCTAAAGAGGGTTGAGTGTGGGAGATAGCAACGCTCCCACTGTCCTTCTTCTCTAATAGTTGTGATACAGTAACTTCTGATTCACCCACCATGACTGGGGGTATGGGCGTACTAGGATTCAGTGAGGCAATCGTTGGAAGAGAGATATTAGCCAGAGGGTTGTTGTCATAGCCCATGTTGCTTTTAATCTTTGAGAAACTGACCCCAACCAAAAGATTGGAGGCAAGAGTAGCAGCTAGACGTTCTTCCTGAGTATCTATAGAAATGTCATGTATTCCATTGAAAATACAGTTATTATAAGCTGTATTACGTGGAGTAATACCCATAGCATTGCAGACCTCAGACCTCTCTCTCAAATGAATTTGGGCCTGGGCTATGTCCCTTAAAAGGAGAGGGTTATAATGGGCCTGAAGTAAAGCATCATCAGAACTCCCCATAGCAATAGAAATGGGGGTTTCTGGCACAATAACTGTAGATGGCATGAAGGGCATACTGACAATGGGCGAAGGGGCCAAAGGAAGTGAGACCTCCATAGCAGTCTGACTTCTAAGTCCCTTACGTGTCATTCAGATAAAACCTCAGCCCAACAGTAGGCAGAAAGAGAAAGAAAAATAAGAATTATGCCAGAGAAGGTACCCAAAAATACACTGGAAATAAGCCTAGATGTCAGGGGAAGTTAGACATAGAGACACACAGCAAAAAATACTAGGCAATTTTTAAATTTTAAAAATGCAAATGTTAGAATATGGCACAAATAGCAAAAATCAAGCTCTGAAAAACCAGTACATTGTCTAAAAACCCTATGAAGTATATATGTAACCTAGTATTAAGAGCGAATTAAAATAAAAAGCAATGTTACACACTCAATAAAATAAAAGTTTTAGTAAATGAGTTGTGTCAGCGTAGTAGTCATTTTTTGGGAAGGGAACGCCCGACGGCTTGTGGAGCTGCCAGAGTCCGACTCTCCACCCCAAACCCTCGTAATAGGAATACAACTTCAATTGGGTTGGCTTAGGAAGGCCCAGGACAGTGTACTCACAGATCACAGCCAAACAGCAAAACAGTATCTCCAGCCCTTACAGTCTCCAGGGCTTAACGCCGCAAGGGCGACAGTGCCGGCAACTTGTGCAGGCTGGCAGTCACGTGCTGTGTCACGTGGTCAGGAAGGGTTCCGCCCCCTCCAGGAAACAGAATGGGCTGCAAGAGCTCTGCTCGCAGTGCAGCTGTGAGGAATGGACCTTGCGAGCACGAGCGTTCGTGGGAGAAATGAGACGCTCCTTTCAGTCAGCGGGTAATTACGCATATTACTGCACCACCATATTCCGAGTCTGACCGATAAGGTGCAAGATGTGCTTCACGCAACAAGCTAGAGGTAAGTCTTCCACCTTACCACCAAAATGTTCAGAATTACAGCAGCAGAATTGCCACTTGTGATAATTCTAAAAAAGTCCACATGGATTTCTGTGAACTCCAAAAATGGGTATAAAATCACTGTGCCACTACCAGTAATCCTGTGGTAATTGCACAGGGATCCTGCGGCAGTAACGGTAAACGAACAGCATTTTTACCTGCAGTGTCAATACATTCACTTAATGGGTCTTGGTAATGTGCCTCTACCAAACATAACTAAAGCCTAGGCAATACCCAGCCCCACCCAACAAGGTACATAATAATCTAAACCTAATTGTAATGTGTACTCTGTATAGTTACCTTTGCTATTATAACAGCCTCTTTACACAATGTTCGGCCTGGTTGTGTAAGGCACTGCCCGTCCATACAGCTTCAACAGTCCAGCTCTTTTCCAGAGACTTTCCCAAAGGCTTATAATGTGGCCGAAAATGTTGATGTCCACCTGACATAGAACAACAAGCTGCAGACCATTGTGTGGTGAGAAATCAGAAATACATTCATACTGAATTGTTTAGACTATGTTCTAACACATTTCTCCTGCACAATTAGGGTTGCATTTCAGGGCCAGTTCTATTTCACATTTCAATTCATGTTGAAAAACAAGTACGTCGCCGTTTTGAGTTTTGATGCCGTTTAATTGAACTATCTGAAAATATTATGTTGCGTTGGAAAATGCATTAGATTTGGAAGTCTCGGAGCCCTTCTTCGTCAGATGGTAACATTCAAAAGTGAGAGGAGAGATGCGCTCGGATTGTTTTACAAAAGGATGGGTTCCGAGGAATGCAGTTCCGTGATCATCTTAAATAACGGTCGTAAATCTACAACACAGCTTGTAGGCAAAGCAGTTATAAAGAGTACACTGTTCAAAGAGATGTTTGCTTTTCGAAAATTAAAGCAGTCCCGTCATGTGTGCATTCCCACACAAGTGAAAAGTGCTTTCTAGAATAAGATGCCAGGGAACTTGAACACATGGATAATTCTGTTCCTGGTAAAAAAAAAAAAAAAAAATCTCTTGGAGTGCAGGGTGTAAAAGGACAGTGTTGGAGTCTATTCAATTTACTGCACTGTATATTTCTGCTCATGATAAAAATTACTCAGAGGCCAGGGCTTTAAAAGGCAGAATGATGTGTTAGAGTTCTTTTTTTTATTTTTTTTTACAGGTACAATTGTACTCTTGTTCTGAGGGCCCAATGCTGTCTTACTGCAGTTTAGACACAGAAGGGTCTCCCTTGTCGTCTATGTATGTTTATAAAAGGCAGCGGATATCTGTGCACCAGGGGATGTGGCTGCATGCACACAGTCCCACATCTACTCTCTGGAAACAACACACTGAGGTATGTATTTTTAAGACACGCTATCAGCCTGGTCTCAGTCTCATCTCCTCACCGTTCACACCCCTGGTCCTCAGCTCTCCCTGACTCAGCCAGTGTTGCCTCGCCAACTCTCCCCCACTCACCACTGGACTCCAAATCTACAAGGACTTTACACACTCGGCGTGGGTCCAGGCGATGTCCCGAGAACCCAGAGGAGAGATCACAGGGCTTAGGAAGGGAAGGCACAGCGGAGGAACAAAATGGCTAAAAACTGCACCTGAACTGCTCCAGCAGAAGCCAGGGAGCCAAGAGCAGTGCTCGCAGGGGTGATGAACTGCCAAAGGACAGCACCAGCTCAGTATGAGAAGCGCAGCATGTTACTGCTCTTCTGCCATATCAATCATACCCTTTGTTGAGAAGAAAACTCTAAAACCACTTATTCCAGGAAATATATCCTGGTGTTTATATCTTTCTTTCTGGATTCCCTGTTAACACTGAGTGGATGGACTTTCCTCTGATTTCACGTGCATATTGATAATATCAGGGACGTCATTTAGGGTCATCAGGGGTCACAACTGCAACCCATGTGGTCTCCCCTGCTACCCCTGTGGTCTCCCTTGCTACCCCTTAAAATATATGACACTGAGGAAAGACCTAATTATTTGCCGCTATTACTTCCCTTTCACAAGAAAAGCTCAAACGGAACAAAGAATATAACAAATAACATGCACACCTATAATAAAGAGCTGGTACAAAAAAGACAGATTGTCCGCAGATTACTAAGATGTGCGAAGAAAACAAACAATATAGAAGACTGGACTAGTTGGCAACTGGAAGCAAAAAAGTATAAAACCTGGCTTAAACAGAACAGGGCCAGTCGCTATCAAAATGACGCCGAACAGATGATGTCCGCACTACAATCAAAAAAATCTAGTCAACTCTGGTCATTGATAAAAGACAACAACTGTGCCAAGAGTTCGACTTTTACAAATGCAGTCCCAGAGGAAACCTGGATTCAATACTATACGACCCAATTCAAAAGCCCCCCAGATAACTCGAATGGGGTTACACCATTCCCAGACACTGTTTGGGTCGACCTATCAAATCCGGAAGACATCGAAACGGCCATTAGAAAACTAAAAACCTCCAGAGCCCCAGGTCCAGATGGTCTGACCAATGTAGACTTAAAGATCTCCCCCCCTAAATGGGCTGCAGTAATCAGCAATATCTTTGACATCTGTGGCCGAACGAAGAAGATCCCAGAATCCTGGCAAAGAACCGTTATTGTTCCAATTTACAAAAAAGGACCAAGGCAGGACCCGGCTAGCTACAGACCAATAGCGTTGCTAGATATCTTGAGCAAACTATATGCCACTCGCCTTTTGGCCCACTTTCGGATCTGGGAGAAAAACAGCGAGGCCAATGACCACTTCCAAACGGGCTTTCAGAAACATGGTTCCACGACCATCAACCTTTTCACTTTGAACATCTTGAAAGCCAAAGTGAAAGAAGGAGCACCCAAAGTCTACCTGGCTTTCGTGGACCTCTCGAAAGCCTTTGACAAGATCGACAGATCTAGGCTATGGGCAAAGCTGCAAAGCTGGAAATGCCCGATGAAAATATTGGAGCCCATTATGGCACTTAACACGGATATAAAGATGAGAGTAAGACTCAATCAACAGGGTGATCTGTCAGAAGAAATACCTGTGAAAAGAGGAGTGAAGCAGGGCTGCCCGTTCGCGCCAGCACTCTTTATCGCCTTCTTAGGCGATTATCAGCACTCTGAAACAAAGATCCGAGCGTTCCCTCCAAAAATTGGGAAAGTCAAGATTCCTCGTCTACTGTACGCGGACGATATTACTATCATTGATCAAACCAAAGTGGGTCTCCAACGCAAACTATCTAACCTACAAAACTACATGGAGGACAACTTGTTAGAAATAAATAAATCCAAAACAAAAATCTTGGTATTGGAGAAACTGAAGGCAAAGGGAACTTCCAAGCCCAATATTTATCTGGACAACGAACATATCGAAGTGGTCACCAACTTTAAATACTTGGGGACACAACTGGACACTTCTAAAACAGACCTTAGTCTTCAAATTCAACTGTGGGCAAAAGTAAAATGCCTAACGGCTCAAATAAGGGCGATCGACCGTAAGTTCGGAAAGTTCTCCTTGCTACCAGCCATCCTGTTCTATAAAACGAAAGTAGTTCCATCCCTGACGTATGGAGCAGAAGCTTCGTTATATCTTCCTCCGCAAATCTGGACCAAATTGGAAGGATATGTGTGGAAAACGTTGCTGGGTCTCCCCAAGTCTACTGCAATAGCTGCCATCAGAAGGGAGCTAGGACTGGTTTCTTTAACATCCTTGGTAAACCAAAGTGCGATGCGCTTATATAGAAAAATCATCTCTGCGGACACTCTACCGATTTTGAACATCATTCACGCAGAAACTTCCACCGGCAACTGTCTCGCACTAAAAAATTGGGTTAACAGGAGACTAGAAGATCTTGAAATGATCAAATGTTCCCCGACGGAGCTAAAGGAAAACCCAGATTGTATCAAAACTAAAATGGAAGACATGGATTGGATTACCACAATAGAGCAGGCAACAAACAACAAACTATTGAGTCATCTACCACCCTCTTTTAACAAGCTGAAAAAACCCCTAAATTACTGTGCAAAATTTCCGGAAAAAAAACTGAGAAACGTGATTATGAGAGCCCGCTTTAACCTGCTACCAACCAGAGAGATATTGGCGCTCAGAAATCAGGGTTCTGTAACACTCTGTCGTCTCTGTAAAAACCCAAATACAACTGAAACACTAAAACATCTGATAATGGATTGCATCGCCATTAATGGCATAAGAAATGTCTATCTACTCCCTTTATCTGAGAGACTATGGTTTTTGCAGAAAAACGACATATGGAATAGACTAATTTCCGGGGAGAGCACCAAATGGTCTCAGGCACTGTCTAAACTGATCGATTTAGTCTTTACAAAAATCATGCAGACTAATGCCAATGAGTCAGTGGAAACCACCTCCTCATTGGCCTCAACAATGGCGGAATGATAAAAAGGAAGTCGTCTCTCTTACCTTTTCTTCTCTCTTCTCTCCTTCTGCTGATCCCTGAAGAGTTCCGCCCTGGTCGGATCTGCTGCTGTTTTCGTTGACAAAACTCAGTTTTAACTGTGTAAAGTTCAATAATAAAAAAAAATTTAAAAAAAAAAAAAAAAAAAAAATATATATATATTTTTTTAATGTAAGCTCCTGGGCTGTGGCCAGCACCATGTGGCTGTTTGCTTCTGGAGTTGCTGGCTTTCTTGTTCATGCCTCTTAAAAAGAAATGGCAAAAAAGAACTGGGGTTCTACAAGTCTAACACTTTCAGCAATGACCCTAAATAAGAAAGAATAGGAATACCAAATAGTTTGTCTTTCTGGAATTCTATACAATAATTGCTAGACTCATTAAAGGTTTATTTCAGGCACACTTCAGGGGATGAGTCACTGATTTAGTCTGTTCTTAAACACCTCAACTCAGCCTTTCATCCTTCGGAGGTCAATAAATGATAAGCGCAAGTGCTCTATAATAACACAAAATTATCATTTGGCCATGGGCATCTGCTTACATTCACAGTAATTTGGTAATTTAGGCCTTTACACACTGATCTTAACAATACATATGGCGATCCATTCTTGTATTAAATGTGTATCACATTATAGTGATACCATAACCATATTTTTGGTACTGTACTTAGGAACAATGCTATGTGATACCACTTCCTGTTTTGTCAAGGGGTGAAAGGTCATGTTCCATCGCTTCCCGGGATATCACTTTGGCGTGGGGTCAAATGACATCACTTCCTGTGATGCTGTCAGAGGTCAAGGGTCGTATGATGTACTTCCGCTACCCCTGGCATTTTGGTGAAATGACGTCCCTGAATTATATATATATTTTTTTATAACATGCTTAATATCAAAGCGGTTTCTAAGTGCAGACCAGGCAATCGAACCTGTTGCTGCTCAGCGTGGTCTTGCCACTGGGCTATACAACCCGTGCATAAAGTAAACCCAGCGCCTTGATTCCTTTCAGACTGCTTTCATGGTCTCTGCTTCACCCCGCTGAACAGAGGGCTACACAATTCAACAGCAAGGGGCGCCACTCTGCTGATTCATCCACACAAAGGTGTTCACAAATCTCCACCCTCCTGCGTCCCACGCCAGCAGGACAGCCAGGCCATTTCGCCAGCAGATGCACTGTGGGGAAGACATGCACTCCACTGCATTCATACTTCAGGACTCATCTGCGCGCGCAAGCTATCTCCCAGTTAATCCTCTCCTCTGTCGCTCTCAGGCAGTGAAAAGACTGCATCCAATGTACCACAAACGCACGAAATAAGTACACCATTCCAATAAATTACTGCAACACGCGTTTTTTGACAAACGTGCCTACCATTTAGAGATGCGCATCTTAAAAGGAAAAGTATAACTGGTGTCATTCCGAGTTTGGCCGTAAATCCATCGAATTTGTTGATAAACTCCATGACTAATACCACTGCCTGATCCCACGCATTTATCGAGGCATTTAAGTGATTGTATGGCAGTGCTAGTCTCCATTCATTGGGATTTGACCGGAATTACCATGGGTGGTATTTCTATTTGTGGTAAATTCGCCAGTATTTGGCATTTAAGTGGTACATCCTCTGCTTCACTGCCAAATTTAGAATTTGGCGGTGTGGTAAATCTGCTCCATTACTGCTCATATAAGGATAAGCAGGAACAGAATAACCCCCAAAAGGTTCCCACACGCCCAATCTCAAAAGAACTCCCAATGTGTGCTCCCCTATAACTGAATGATTCCGCTAGCCACGTTGTCAGTATACGATGTCTTTTTTGCACTGTATGTATTGAAGCAATGTCACATTCACTTCTCCACACCCAGATTTCTCAGCACGGCGTTTATAGTTACAACATGGAGCCCCACATCGGCCATTTTGGAACAGTTTTACTTACTAGGTTAT
Organism: Ambystoma mexicanum; assembly: GCF_040938575.1. Lineage (NCBI taxonomy): Eukaryota > Metazoa > Chordata > Amphibia > Caudata > Ambystomatidae > Ambystoma > Ambystoma mexicanum. Next base: position 668,765,170 of record NC_090924.1, on the reverse strand, counting down.
TATGATCCCGAGACCTGCAATGATGATACATCATGGCGCTCTGCTTCTGGAATCGTGGAGCACGCAACATTTGCTACGCTGGCTTTATTACTTCTTCTTCCAGACACGCCAGAACAGCAGAGTACAGTACATTTTCTCCCCAAGGTGTATTTGGGGACTTTATTGCAACCTACTATAATTGCATATTGTGCTTCATTGCAGGGTCTTTGCTGTATTAACATTGCCTCGGTGAGATCAGCAGCTAAGAATAGCATTTAGTGATTGTCTTGCTATATCCTCACGGAGAGGACCATGATATATGCCTCGGTGTAGCAAGACACTGCTATGTTAAGATCCCGGCTAATATTGCTCGCTTTCAAAGCGAGCATTAGGACTCGAACCGCAGGAGGCGGTTCTAAGAGAAATGGGGCTTGGGGTGAAAATATGAAAGGCGTCATATTCTTCAGCTTTGTCTCTGCCAGAAGTTTCTATTGAATTTGAGGCAATTATTTTTTTACCACGCATGAACATTCTCTAGGTCAGCATGTGGGCTGGATCGTTATCATGGATCAAAGAGATTGCATCCGCCCATCCAGCTGTCAACTGCCCGGTTCGCCAGTGGCATAAGAAATCAATGGTGGCAGGCACGGTCAGCAGTGATTTCATCTCCTGGAAGTTATTATGGCTGTCGCCTCCGACCAGAGGGTGTGCATTTGTGCTCCATGAGACTTATTCATGGTAATGTGATGCAGGCGGAGGACCTCGTTCCGAGCATAGCGACAGCTGCAAACACATGCAGGGTGGTGTTTCAGAAAGAAACTTTGCACTGCTGCAAGAGCAATTAGAAATAGGGCAAACATTGCCATAGTCCATAAAACATGTACTTCAAATGCATTTTTCCACTAGGGAAAAGAATTGGAATTAGGTCACAGCTTTCCCTTTTGCAAAAAGACACTTATTACGAGTTTGGCAATATTCTGGCGGTAAATCTCCCAAACTCAATTACGGTTGCCGTCACTTGGTCCAGTGGAGTTACCACAGAATTACAGTGCCTGGCAATTCTGCATTTTTGGAGTCAATTGAGCTCCATGGGGATTTTGGTGGATTTACCACTGGTGGAATTGCCATGGAATAAATACATCAGACGACTTCTGGAGGTAAAGTGGTTACCTCCAACAACTCCACCAAAAATTATTATTTGGTGGTGCATGAAGTGTCAGCAAGAGAATGACTGTCAATTTGTTCCCACACTGCCAAATTTGCAGTCAGGAACATGTACAAGTAATATGTTTTTTTTTGTTGCAACAGGGCAATGGTTGCATTACTGCTAATTTACCTTGCATTGGTGAAGCATTTCTGCAATACTGGCCATTGACTTTTGAATACCAATTGTTTTTTAAATATCCCCGAGTTGGTTTTGCATGAGATATTTGCTGTAGGGGGGCCAGCCAAAGTATTGGTGTTTTTCTTTGTGCCACAAGCAGTGAAGGTCCCATGTGATCCCGCCTCGAAGTTAGGTAACAATGTGAAAATTGGAGATGATCAAAATATCAATTGTGTTTATTTTTAACACTATACTTATGATCAGGGCCTGGTTAAGCAGCTCTTCGATGCATTCATTGGCTGGCATAGATCAATATATTTTAAAGAACGCAAACTGCAAATGCAAAACATTTTCCCTTCTCAGCAAAAGAGACATTGCTTTTATCATACCCATTTTCCCTGACCACACATTCCCACTTACTCTAAGTTCAGAAAACATTGTGACACAGGTCTACACTGGTCACCAATTGCCAATGGTTTCTGCTGGATCATTCTATGGAAGCAACCCTTTTGGTTATTAAACCATATATGTCCGGTGGGGAGTAGGGGGAAGAGTTTCCTAGTTGTACAAAAGTATACACTGATAACAGCAAATCCCAGGACACACCAATGTCCATATACAACGTGCAACTCCACTGAACAACAATAGGGCCCTTTGTGGTTCAGTAGATGGAAAACAATGAATGTCAACACACAGATCAAGTAGAAACTATTGGTGACTTGCCAAAGCACCCTTTCTACCTGGAAATACACCAGTTAGACCATTTAACCTGTAAAAGAAATTTAGCTTGACAGGGTGATAAACTCTTCAAACAAAGGGGGTGTGGGTCAGGCAAAGGAAGAGTAATTTCACCCCGGGCTACTAAATCGGCAACCTGGGGTGCTAAAAAAACGATTTTCCTTTCTACAAATGGACGCCGTGCGTGTCCCGTTGTAGGAAGGAAAATCCTTTACCAACATGGCCACCATGGAAAGGGAAGCGGGGCTCCATACGGAGCCCCTATTCCCTTTCAATGACGGCCGTGGGAAGCTGAGAGGAAGCTGCGGCTGTGGCGACAAGGGCCGCCGCAGCTGAAAAAAGGTAAGTGCGGGGGCCGAGGGCTGGTAAAGAAAAAAAAATAGGTACGGGAGGGGAGATGGCGACGGGGAGAGCCGGCCGTCAGGTGACTTGGAATGCAGGCTTGAACCAGCCGACATTCCTAGCCAACTGATTGGCTGGCTCACCCGCCCGGGATGTTAATAAGAAGTGTTTCGATTGGCTGCTAGCAGATAGCTTAAAAGTGCACCAATTCCCTTTAGTATTCAGCTATCTAAGTAGTGATTGAAATAACACTCTTATTAACCTTGTTGACAGTTGGCAGCAGGGGAGTTGCTAGGTCTGGAAAAGACCCGGGGCTAAGCTGGTGTCGGAACTGTTGGGACTGGGGGCTAGCTAGTCTTTTGGCTGTAGCTCCTGAGATTCTATCCGGGGCTACAACCAAAAGACCAGGGGCTATAGCCCCCTTGCCCCCCCCCCTAGCAACGCCCCTGGTTGGCAGGCTCTCGCACATGGTAAAGGTAAATTCCCAAAAAGGATTAGAATACTTTTTCTTTAAACAGTCTTTGTAGGATAAATGAACTGTCAGAGGAAAGAACCAGAAAAGTGACGGCAGCCAAACCATTGGTACCCAGAACGCCCATTTTACCCTTATGGTGGAAAGCGTCCTGCAGGTGACTTTAGCAACCATTCCTTGCTTGGGAAGAACAAAATGGAGACCCAATTCTCCAAGGGAACCTGCTTCGCAACTGACATTTTGATGTCCGGATGCAATACTCCTGGCATTTGCTGTTAGTCGTCTTTTCAACATTTCAAGACAAATAATGTGACCATGTTTTGTGACAGGGAACTGCAATCACACACCTGATTGAGATACCTGGCTCCTCACACACTTGTGTGCCTTCTCGGCCCTGAGCTGCTCACAACATCAAGATGCCTGGAACAAATCACCTGCTTTGGCTGCCGGAGAAGAACCAATATGCGTGTTTCACGCTGTTGAGCCAACGATTAAGGTAGCGAACTTGTGGCCCAGATGCCCTTCCCAATGAACTGCTAGGCCATTCCCAAACCCTGGCTTGTCCCTTGACCCGAAGAAACTGTTTAGGTACACTTTCCCTACCTTACCCGAAGGCATTTTATAGTAACTGTTTTCATTTTGTGTGTTCTTTGTCATTCATCTGTTTATTTTTGATATCCCGCCTGCAGTTCAATTCCCATTTTACATATGTTTATATATTATGTCAAGCATGCATTAGTTTGCCATTTTCTTGGAAAGGCTAACATAGACATTCCTTTATATTGGTACTTTCCGCAATGTTGCTGTTTGGAAGTTTCTGCTCATCCACCTCTCTGAAGAGTGTCCCCTAGACTCTGTCAACCATTCCACTTTAGATTCAAAGGAGGTATACAATTCACGCTCTATTTGTTTTACCTCTGAATGAGTCATCAAGGAGTCGACTTGTAGTACAAGTTAGAGCACAGCAAAGCCTTTGTCTTCCTTATACTTCTTCTGGTCAATATCAGAATGTGTCATAACAGCAATGCCCAGTTCTTGACAGCAACAGGTTGCCTGCAAAGCGATCAGAGTGACTGGTACCCTGGTACTGAAATGTATTGTTTCAAGTTCTACCAGGATATAGATCAGGGCTACATGGACCATTCAGTGCAAAAACCTATCACGTATTCAGGCTGCTCACAATGTAATTGCATGCAAAACATTTACAAAAAATCGAATTGTCTGTCATTCTGAAAACTTTGTTGTCTCGATATGACTGAACCAAATGTATGCATGTATGAGTCTCAAACGCTTATTTGAAGTTGTTCTGCTATAATCATGAGTTTTTGCTGTCTTGCGTGACATTTCTACATTCCTTTCAGCATTTATAATTTTCACAATAAGGGGTTACATTTGTAGAGGCGTGAGAATCAGGGATGTAAACAGGCAAGGGAATAGCAGGGCTGTTTCCACTGCATGTGGAAACAGGCCCATGTGGTTGACATCAGTTTAGACGACCCCATAAAAAGTCATGATAGTCAACATTACAGAGGTACTCCATGGACAGGAAAAATCCAAAGGCATCACTCCCTACCTTCAGCTTGCAAAACTCCATTGCAGATTCATGGATTGGACTTTGCGTAACTTTCCTGGGTTTTGTACAGGTCTGTTGCGATGTTGCATGCTGCAGGGCGCTTTGCACGACACACCATGCAAAGTGTGGGACGGGCCTGCGCAAAGAAATAAATAGGGGGTGGAACATGCATATGCCCCATTCCTCCACCAAAATAAGGAAAAACAAGGAATAATGTGGGTGTGGTGACGGACGTGCCATGCAAAGAAATCACACGCCCATTCAATCACAAACATAACCGAATTCATGGATTTCAACACACAATGTCACGTCATGAAAAGTCACGTGCAAACCTTGTCATCTTATTGCCGCATGATAGTGGACGCAAAGTACAACGCTCAAAGGAACCAACGTGTATAAAGCACACAATGCACACCATTCAGACGTTGCTCAGACAGGATGAATGCAGGTATACTGGGAGCCATCATACATGGCCATATAAGGAGGATGAGGAGGAGGAGGATGGTGAAGGGACAGGATTTTCCGACCATGTACTATGCTCTTTGGGCTGCCAGATGACCAGGTGTATGCAAGGTATAGGTTCCCACCCCATGTCATCCTAGATTTGGTTAGGGAGTGGGAGGAAGACGTTTCATCAACCACCATCTGTTCCCATGCCCTCAAACCCTGGAGAAGGTGCTGAAAGTCCTACATTTTTTAGCCACAGGATCATTTCAACCCACCAATGCCATTGTTGGGGTATATCTCAGGCCACACAATCCAAGTGTCTTCATCAGGCATTGGGCTGCATCACATCACGTGCATCTGTGCATAGGTACATATACATGTCATGCACACTGGCAGCAAGGCAGAGAGTGAGCCAGGAGTTCTATACCATAGTGCACTTCCCACATGTGCTTGGCGCCATTGATTGCATGCATGTTGCCTACAGCCCCCCCGATTGACGGAGAACATTTACCTCAACCGGAAGCATTGGCATTCCCTGAATGTACAGGTCATCTGCGATGTAAAGGGAGTCATCATGCAAGTCAATGGCAATTTCCACAGAAGCACACATGACAGCTTCATTTACTGACAGTCACCACTGTACCCGGCGCTGGCATCAGGAACCTTTGGTAACACCTGGCTCATCAGTGACTATCAACAGTTACATGCCTGCATGCAGTCACGTGACACACTGAACAACAGAGCATGATGATCAGTGACAACAACCATTTACACTTTTTCAGGGAACAGTGCCTACCCACTCTCAAAATTCCTGATCACGCCATTCAGGAATCATGCCACACCAGCTGAGGTAATGTACAATGCAGTAAACATAGCCACTAAGGGCATAGTGGAGCACACATTTGTGGTGCTCAAGTCACGTTTCCAATGCCTTGACCACTCTGGAGGCGCATTTCTATATGCCCCACCAGTACTATTGTTACGCTCACCTGGACCCCACAGGGGTGTCGATCGGACCCGGACAGCTGCGGTCTCTGTCAACGTGATGCGTAGTGCAGAGATGAGTGTCTGGACTGGCCCGCCTAGTCTTGTCTGCTGGACCCGAAGAAGTATTTTCCTGCAAGTGGAGACAGGGATTAGCCACCTGTGGGTTTTAGTGATGGCCTCCCAACTGTTCTCGCTCTACCCCACTAATCACCTCCGATATCCCCTTAGTAACCTCACCTTATGTTTCTAAAAGATGAGCTCTCCATCCTGCATGTCTTGCAGGGGCGTGTAGATACCAGTTACTTACACTGGTTTGAAGGCGTTGGGAGAGTTCCGGTAAGCATTGACTCTGAAGTCCCAGGCGGGATTGGTAAGTATCAAGTTCAAAGAGTTCAATATGCCCGATGTTCACTCTTGTCCCCTTCCTTCCTTAAATTGCAACTGAGTTTGTGAGAAGAAGGTCTCGTAGCTGCTGCTGGCGTTCAGGTAAGAGTCTGTGTTACCCAACGCTGTCCGGTAACTATTGCATGCGTTAACATGTTGTTTTTCTCCCTCTTTACAGATGCGGCATATGAAGATATGGAGAATAATACCGCCGGTGGTAAATCAGGTAAGTCTATGGAGGTAAGAGGTATTTGTTGATTCCCTTGGCTCACCTTGTTTTTCTTGTGCCCCTAGGTGCCGGAGTACGGCGAAGAAATAATGGAGACAGTGCCGGATCGAAAGATGCTGTGAGAACTGGTGAGTATGGCGCCGTGCTGGAGCTGGCGAAGCGACGCGTGCAGGACTGATGTACTTTCCAGGTCGGGAGATGAAATGGATCCGGAATCAGGTGAGGAATTTGAAATAAGTTCGTTTTCTAACCTTGTCCTTTTCTTCCTCTTTATTCTAGGAGCTCCGGATTTGAGGCAGGCGTGGCAAAAGACTGGATGCTGGCTGCAGGCATGCGGGCGTGGCAGAAGACTGGATGCTGGCTGCAGGCACAGTGAGAGTCACGCTGCTGGATGCAGAATAACACGAAGCATGTGCTGCTGTTCGGGCGTGGTTTAAATAGCCTCCAAAGTAGTCCCAGGAAAGAAGTTCCCCAGGACCACACCCGAGTAAAAAATAGACCCTGTAGTAAAATAGTCCCATCCAGGCCTCACGTTGGCTTGGATTTATTTGCAGCATGGTCTGCATGAGGTAAGTAATGTCTATGAGCCTGGCGCCTATGGCGCCAGGACTGATTTTTATTATGAGCCTGGTGCCTACGGCGCCAGGACTGAACCCAGACAGCCCCTAGCTGGGGCTGCTGGGGTTTTTGTAAATGTCTGGATACCTGCTCCCGGGGCTGATAGGCTTGATCCAGATGCCCGGGGGTAGGCATCATGACAACTATGCAGAATCATCATGGCAGCCAGTGTCCTGGCCAATCTCGCCACAAAGTGTGACATACCAGTAGAGATGCAGGAGGGACAACACCATCCTCCACAGGCACCACCCATGTCCTTGGTTGGCCAAAGGGCACATGGAGAAGCTGTACACAATCAGCTTGTGCAAATGTAATTCACATGAATACCAGCCCCTGCTGCGGAGCACACACAGTGAAAGTACAACCCTGGTGACATTTAATGATGAATTAGGGAACATCCACCGTGCCCATAACAACAACCTGCAAATGGGTGTCTGGGAGAGGCAAAATGTGTTTGTCCATGGTCATAATATCAACTGAAACAACCACTGGCACAGTTAAGCAAGTGGAATCAACAGTATACATGGTGCTCACAACAAAGTACACAACACAATCAACAAAATCCCTTACCACTTTCAGATGCCCCACAACAACTAATGAGCATGCAGACCCACAACACACATGAGAACACAAGTAAGTAACCAGTAACTGTTGGGTGTCTTGACCCACGTTTGAGCTATCATTCTGCAACATTTGGTGCTGTGGGCTTAGAAAATCCAAGATGGCCAAAAAGCCCACAGGTGCGCCAGAATCCAGGAGAACCACGCAGTTTGTGCGCACACCAAAATGGTTACCTAACTTGCCACCCACCAGTGTAAAGAAAGATCTTTGTTGACAAAATCCACTGTCACTGATGTCAAAAAGTTGCTGAAATCGTGGCTCACCGGACCACTTTAAAGATTCAACCCTTTTGTGGGGTTCCACATAACCATTTTACTGTAAGGAGCCCCATCAAAACAATGTTAAGCAAGGATTTACTACCATGTAAGAACCATTCCTGTTTGGAATGCATTAATCCAAGAAAAATCCCAAAAATGGTTGCATTACCAGTACTCACCACTATCAGAAAGCCGGCGTTTTAAAACAACACCAGACATTTGTGTAAAACTGAATAAATGAACCCAAAGCAGGCCAAAGAAAGACTTACTGAGGGGTGGATACAATGTAAAGTTATATTCTGAAGTGACTTGAAGGTTTATAACAAGACTGGCTGAGCTGTGGATTTCAGCAGTTTAAGTAAATTTGGACTGAAAGACACTAAAAATCTAAATGTTTAAAAGAAATGAGTGACCTACTTTTGAGTGTCACATAGGTTGCAATTGTTTAAATGTCATAGTTTTAAACTTAGAATCAGCATTCTAGCTGCATGTGTAAAAATTGTTAGTTTACTTGAATGCAGAAAACTGGGTAACTAGAAGTGACATTAGCTGGGGCCTGGCTTAAGGAACTGAATTCTACCCACCAGCTACCCCCGACAGGAGTTGAGACTTGCACAACAGCTGTATTCCCAGGCTTAGCTGCCTTTTGCTGTTCCCACCAAAAGGGATATGACACTTCTCTGATTGAATTACCTGGGCTCCGCAGGAAATTGAACAAAGCCCTGTCCTGACTCAGGCAAATGTTTTATTGGGGGTGTCGTAAAAATGGCTTCCTCTGAACAATGCAACCCCCTTCACCCAGGCAGATGGTTTGTTGCAGGGGCCATAAAAATGGCTTCCTCTTGGCAGAAACGGGGAGGGGGAGAAACTGGAGACAGAGGCTGAGCTTGAAGAAAGTGGAAAGACTGGTTTCTGTACCATGTGACCTGAAAAGACACACCCCTGTAGCCAGAATATGGTTTTAGAAAAAGATGAATAACTCATAGTACGGACTTGTCATAATTATTTAAATGATACCATAATTCTTGTGATTTTTCTGTGCACATTTGAAGACGTGGTAGGACCCGGTGGTATGTTCAGGGGGGTTTTAGCGGAAAAGAGGATATTACTCTAAATGTATGTATGTTAAAAATCTGACACTCCACCACCTAATGCCCACACACCATGGGCACATCTGTGTAAATGCGGGGACAAATCCAATATTGGTAACCTGACCAAAAAGTGAAATATGTTGCCATTTTTGAATGCAAGCTCTCAGGAAGAGCAGATTTGGACAGAGTATACCTCATGTGATATGTGATGGGTGCGTGTAATTTTAAACAGATGTGTACCTGTGTAAATATGTATTTGGATCAGATATAGATTTGGGTGTCAAGTTGACAGGGGTGGGTTCTCTGTATCATAAACAGACCTCATCATGATGACACTTCATTTCATTCCCCCAATCAAGGGGAAGAGGAGGAAGTGGCCAATGACAAGTGGAGAGGGGTAGGGCCTAGGAAGCTAGCCTCTCCACCCACTTTCAAAACACATAAAAGCAGACAGTCAGGACAGATAGGGACATTCAATTCCATGTGCTGCAACGCGCTCTGCTGGACCACACAACATCCAGAAGATACTAGATTCAACACTTAGACTTTAAAACTCCAAAGAACTTGATTCAGAACTCAAAGCAAGGGCCTAAACCCACAAACTGAGAACTCTTCTCAGTGGGCCTCAGCATCCAGCAAACCTAACAGCGATAGCAGCATCCAGGAGCCATGCAGATCAGCGCTGGGTCCAGAGAAAGCTGTGCAGAAAGATCCAGAAGCAGTGCTGTACCCAGAGAAAGCAGAGCAGTATCCAGAACCAGAGGCAGAGCAGAGCTGACCCAGACCGCTGTTCGCAGAACTAGAGAGCTGACCCAGACGCTGTGCGCAGAAACCGTCCGTGGCGAGTGAAGAAAACCTGTTGACCAGATCCGTGGCAAGGCCCATTTATTTCAAAAATATATTGTGAGTACCTAGCAGAACTGTGCAGAACCAATCTCTTAGTTAAAATAATATAATTCAATCTATTTTAATCTAACCTGAACTGTCTCCTAACTGCCACCTGTCATTTGCAAAGCTGTCACCTGTCATTTCTAGTTGCTAGCTGTAACTTGTCACTTTGAACTTTTAAAATTTCAAATCTGAAAAATGACCTTTACCATATCGCTCATATCTCCGTGACCGTTTGTCTTAGAGACTTGCAGTAACTTTCCTCTGAAAGCTGGGAATCTTGGCTTTTCAACGAACCTAGAACCGCATTCCTACTCCGTATACTTTTGCCGCAATCGCGAAAAAACGCACTCGCAAATTTGCCGCGATTTGCAAATTTCTCCAGGTGTGAAAACAGCAGCTTCCTTGCTTTCATTTGCCAAAAATTCGTTTAACCTGCCAATCATTCCTAGAACATTGCTAAAGTAAGCCTGAACTTATTTAAACCAACTAATCCTCAACCTGAACCTCCAGAGGGAATTAAAATCATTTTAGCACATTTTCCAATATATTGCTATCACATTTTAAAGCATTTTGAGCCTGTGTAAAACTCATATCTATTCTCCTCTAAGCTTGCTGGGAAACTGGAATTCTGTATTACATTGTGATTGTATACCTGAACCGTGTGCTCTTCCTTCCATCTCCTTACATTGTATAGGGGGGGTGAATTGCTACAAAGGGAAAGTGATTACCTTGTCTTTTGTGAAACCATATCAGTTTATCTTCTATACTGCATTTCATTCATTCAACCTTGCATTTCCTTGAACCCTATAAAGCATTCTCTACCACATTATTCTTCTGTCCCTATTTACCAGTGTGCTACCTTATCCATTTCATGTCAACTCCTTAGTGATTATAAAGAAGTGGGCTAGTGCCAGATTCTCCGTTGTTAATCTTTATCATATCAGATTAAGTGTGATATTCAATGATTAAGTTATTATAAAGTGTGATATATATATATATATATTGTTAAATTCTCAAATAAACCTTTTAACTTGCAAAACAGAACTACTTCTTGGCTCAGTGGGGTCAGGGGGATTCCAAGAGAGGGGTGTTATATAGGGGTAGTCATCCAGAACGCATGAACTGGACATAAAGATATATCAATAAGGGTTTCCATTCAGTATCCCAGACTAGGCATTGACTTAGCTGTAGTGTTGAATTGAATCCTCTTACATAACCAACACATGTGAGGACTGCCCTGGCCAACCTAAGTATGTCATACAACAATATACAGGTGGACTGGCCACCCCATACCCTGACAGAAAGTATGCACACAATACACATCTAGATTTAAATAGTCACATGAACTGAGAAAATATGAAGCTCACTTCAAGAAAGATGCACATATCAATTCACATGTTTCCCTTGTAAGCCTGCCCCATCTGTGCCCAGGAATGTATCCATGTTCCACTCCATTGGTGTCCAAACCAGCCTACACTGGTGAGGTGTTGTGTGCAGGCATCCCACAGTACTTTTTCCTTGAATAGTAGCAACCATGTTCCCTCACAGAATGCCTCATTAGAGTAAACGACACAAGGTCAGAGAAGGTAAACCATCCATGCACCCAATGACACTGCACCCTGTGCCCCTACGGATACCATGCAAGAACTGCAAGCAATGACTCGTCAGCCTACTATCATCATGTCTCCTCTGCACCCATGCAGCCAGACCCACTCATCTCAGGCCAACGCAATGAAAAACACCCCACACAGTGACACCTTCAACACTCACAACACCTCCACTGCCTGCCTCCATGAGTGTCATGCTGTGAAGGACCATGTTCTGGTGAGGGGTCACTGTGATCCTTCAGATCTGGCTGTATTCATAATGGCACTGAGAAAACTCCTGAATAGAGATCAATGAGAGGTTGCAAACCCAGGATCCCCTCAGAAGCCCTCCTAATGCCACAATTTGGCATCCCCTGATTAACGTGGCATGAGGACAGTGTAGGAAACACTGGCAGGGGAGCCGATGATGGAATGTCCAACATGACGGTAGGTGAACTTCTCAGCAATTGTGGTGAAGACGTAATCTGGCAGAATGCAGCTGGGCATACAGGCAGCATTCGTAGAGGAATGCAGGGCACAGAGTAAAAAGGGATACAAGAGACACGCAGAGAAGATACATGAATAAGAAATGCAGGTCAAGGATATTGGCACACAAAAGGGAGCAGGTAACAGGCAAGAGGGAGGAAAGGTACAGCTCAGAAGGACTGGACTGATTGTGGACCAATGAGCTTGAGATGCACTGAACAGTTGTAAACAGGTGTCTAAGTAGCTGCTGGTGAGCCGTGCGCAGTATGTGTTGCCATGCCAAACAACACCAGGCCTATGTTGTGTGCCTGGTGACCGGGGACAGGACTTCCACCCTGTTGCGGTCAAACAAACAGGACAGCCCACACATGGCCTGCCATCTTGTGCTGGGTGTGAAGTTGCCTGGGGAATGCAACCCCAGATAGAGCCAAAGTGCCAGGAGTGTACTGCCAGCATGGGTAGACATGCCATGAAAAGGTGATTGAACCGGGTACAGGGCATGACATATTTAAAAACTGCAAGAAATGACTCGCCAGCCTCCCAACACAATGTGTCGCCACACCTATCCAGGCGGGCCTGCTCACCTCAGGCCAACGCACTGAAAAATACCCCACACAGGTAAAGCCTCCATGCCACCAATGACACCACAACATATGCCCCCCTGAGTAACATGAAAAAACTGAAAGCAATGACTTGCGAGCCTCTCAACCCCATGTGTCCCTTTGCCCATGCTGCCAGACCTGCTTACCTCAGGCCAATGCAATGAAAAACTCCCCACAGAGTGCCTTGAACTTACCTGCACAAGGTACCCACCCGTCTTGCATCTACAACATTTCACCTGAAACTAAATTCTTAGCTTGCAAAGACATGCATTGCATGAGGCAAACAAATAGGACAGCCTTGATTTTTCCCCTATGGAACAGGGTAACTTGACCACCATGGTCCACCCAGTGTCAACGACCAGAAGGCCAAATCACAGAGCATAACCACTAATGAATGCAACAAAATCAAAACTCATTGACAGAGTAATCACTGGCAGTGAAGCAAAAACATTTATACCACAGCATGACATGCACTCTGGACACAGGGGTTATTGTGTCCTCGGATGCGGGCACAAGGTGAGCCATTGATTACAGGCATATAAGTTGTGCACACCAATCGTCAGGTTTCACATATGCCTTTATTTCACCCTTTGATGCAGGGACGGGAAAGGGACAGCAAGTGAGGACGTGAAGGTCTGGGAAGTAGAAGTACACACCTGGTATCTGATGTGAAGGATGACATAGGGCAAGAAGGAGAGAGGAGATAGAGTGATGAATGTGCAGCTGCAGAGTTGAGAGAGGGAGATGAATTTTGGAGCAAGGAGGAGTCTGGCTGTTGGGGAGATGAGGAGAGAAATGGGGACTGTTACAGAGGGGTAAGAGAAGGGGGTGAAGAGAGGAAGACAGACAGAAAGACAGGAAAAGAAGACAGCAGGGGGACAGAGTCTAGAGGGCACATCGATGGGAAAATAGCACAGGTTGGGGGTGAAGAAGTACTGAGAAACTAAGGCCACCCATGAAATGGCCATCAGCTTATCATCACAAAAACAGCATGCACTACACATCATGGAATGCAAACCAGAAACAGACCCATGTTGGGAACATTCATGCAAATAGGTCTGCTCAACCACAACTCCAGACTCTGTACCACCCACCAACCCCCCATTGGACACAGCAGTTCATGGACAGGACATCACTCCCTAGCTGTTGCCTCCCCATCCAACTGATCACACCCACTGGACAAGCCATTCCCAGGATGGGTGCGGGGATCATAGGGTGTACTGCAGACATTTACATGGACAACAGATAAATAGTCGCTGTGGGGAGGGGACAATGTACTACATACAAGTTCCCACAACCTACAAGCACATACAGTGCAGTCACCCAAATTGCTTGATTACAAAAAGTAATTGAAACAAAGGGCATGCAATACATTCAGGAGTATAGAACAAACAGAAAATCAACATCAAACAAGGGTCTTGAATGGGGAACACAGGTAAATGCCATATCGGGTCCACATGTGCAAACAGGCACAAACCTAGATGCACCAAGTGTGCCATACCTTCACTGTGGATGGCTTGGATGGAGACATACAGGCACATCTGTGTTACCAGAGGCAAGATCATGAAGGAGAGCTACAGAGGTCTTGGTGATCTGTGAATGGATGTGTGTGTAAGACGTGCGGTCATAGTAGGCCAGGTCATGTGAGCAGATAAGGCTGTGAAGTGGGCCCTGGCACAGGTCTAAGAGAAGGGTGGACACTGAGTACATCTGCAGGACCCCAGAGGACACATGGGGGAAGGAGACGGGTGGTAGGAAGAAGACCACAGAACGGTCAGTGAGGCAAGAGGTGAATAATCAGAATGCAGAGTCAAGATGTCCAGACAATAGAGGATGAGGATGTTGTTGTATAATGCGTCAAATTCTGCCAAAGGATCCAGTGGGATTAAGGCAGAATATTCTCTGGAGTCTGTTGTCTTTGTGGAAGTGCAACCTGAAAAACCAATGGACATGCATGGATGTTCAAAGGGACATACACACATAAACATGTCTACAAACACACATCTGTACTGACCTTTGCCATCACAAAATCACATGACCTGTGAAAATCCAACATGTGCAACTGCATGCAGATATTGTGGTGCATACTGAAAAAGACATTGACATGATTGACAGTGCACATCCTTACCTGCCGACAGAGCTGCCCTGATGTGATTCCCACATCACCTCCACCGGAAACTTTTCTTTTTCATTTGTGAATCGAGAGCCAGTGCCCGGAGGAGGCATGGGAACTATGCAGGTGAAAGGGTGTGGAATGGACCGCTCAAGGAGTGCAGTCACTGGATGATTCAGGATCCCTGCAACAACATGGGACATTGCATTTCACCAGCCATAGGAATAAATCGTGCAGACTGCAAATATGTTCTAAAAGGCATTTGACTGATTGTCACCTGCACATGTGATCCTGTTGCAGTCAAGTGAACCATGGCAGTTGGCACAACTGTGCATGGCTGCATATCCAGTACTTTACTCATAAATCCCCTGAGAGGGTAACAACAAATCTCTCAAGGTAGAAAATAAAAAATAAAAAAATCCATACAAAAGAGGTCCAAAAATAAATAAATGCATCCATCCTGGACAGGGGTATACAAAATGAGAACAATGTGTTTATCCCAGATAGCGGGGGTTGGGGGTAATACAAGACAGACCACCCTGGTCAGGTTCAGAATAAAAATAAATTCCAATATTGGACTGAAGGGGAAAACATGTCCACCCTGGAGGGTGGGCGCCATTTAAAACACAAAAATAAACTTCCTGGCCTCATGGACATCCCAAGACTGCCATCCTGTGGTGGATTATCAGGTGGTGGTTGGTGTGGTGGTGCATCCTGTCTGTTAGGGAGAATTCTCCAGAATGGCTAATTTCCCTTACCTACTGAGTCCCTCAGCAGTTTTGCTGGATTTCTAGGATTTATTTTTTCACCTGGTAAGAGTGTGAGCCTTTTTTCCCACTCTTACATGTGTTTTGCTGTGTGTGTTTAACATTTTTATGTGTTCATGGACTGTGGAGCCTCACCTACTCCACAGCCATCATCGTTTTACTGTGTGTCACACAGCACATTTAGTGCAGTAATACAGGGTTGTCTTAGTCAGTGTTTGTTTGAACCATAGTAATTGCTGTCCTTTGTGTAACTATTGGTACTGCTCACTTTACTCTTGAGATAAGTCTGGCTGCTCAGCCATCGCTACCACTTTACTGTGTAGTACAAGCTTGTACCAAAGGTGAATTTGTACTGTCACTTGTTGTCTTAATTGAATGTGCTGTTCCCAAAGGGTAATGCATATGATTGTGCCTAACACTGTCCATGCAGTGCAAAAGCCTAGTCTTCATTGGCTAGGGCCACCCGTGATACAGATGCATGCACCGGCATCCCGATGACTGAGACCTCATGTTAACTTCCTCCTGAGTGGCCACAGAGTCCACTTGTGTGCTCACTTGGGATGCATCAATTTGCTGGCACAGAGTCTGCCTCTAGGCGTCCATCTCCTCGTGAGCTGCAACCTTGTGGCTTGAAGTTCATCATGCAGTGAAACCCTCAAGCTCTCCATCTCATGGGGGATGGATACTGCCAACATATCCTTCTTCGGTGTTTCTCTATTTGCCACGCATCTGCATGCAGGGAGTCCTGTAGACACTTCAGATCAGCCCCTCGGCCCTTGATGTTGGCCTCCACGCCCAGTTTGTGGGAGGTCATTGAGGACCGTATCTCAGCATGCAGTCTCTTCTCCAGGCTGAACATTAGTTGCTGCTGTTGCACCTCCCGGGCCGCTGGTTTGGACATGTTCTCAGCCAGGCAATCATGCCCACAGCAAAATCATGTAACATATCCCCATGCACCTTGGCTGCATGCAACATCTGCTGCTCCCACACTGTCTCTCCAGCATACACATGTCCACAAAATGTGCTGGGCTGATGGCGGTGCGATGCAAGTGTCCAGGCCTTTTGCGGCAGGGCTCCTGTTGTTGGCTGCAGGTCTGCGACCCTCCATTGGACTGCAGTCCCAGAATCTAATCCCAAATCATGCGAGGGTGATCTTGCAGCCGTAACCACAGTGGACATGGGGCTTACCAATGACTGGACTTGTGAAGTCAGGTGCTCCTCCGCAGACTCAATGGCCACATCCGACCTGCCCAATGGGGCACCCACCTTGTCCTTCATTGTATCATCCACACCTGGTTCTACATTCAAACCTGCAGAGTCAGAAGCACAACTGAGGATCACCTGTAGTACTTGTGGATGTTCATGGCCTACAACACCGTAGCCTCCACTGGTGGACTGATGTACACCACCTCCCCTTCCTCCCCCTCCTCCTCTGCACCCGCTGCATCATCACCTGCACAGGGACAGACAATGACAACTTGAGTCATGCGTTCCCTGACAAACATGCACATGTGCATTACAATGCAAACAGATACAAAATGGCTGAACACACATACATCAAACATCGTGACTTTGCACACTGTGAGCTGTACGTCACAGATGTATGGCATTTGCTGACAAGCACAGTCATGTCCAAAGTCTGGCAATATTAGGCAGTGCAACATGGCATGGACTGTGTGTGAAAGGGTACATGCATACCCCAGAAAATGAGGTGCAGAGAAACACATCACATCAAGTATGGAGGTCAGTGTATCATCAGTGATCCCATGCACAACCCACACATTTACATGTGGCAACAGGTGGAAGAGTGACCTGCACATCGAATGCCACCTGTTCCATGCAGGCATATATGTAGGCATGATGTCCCCATACACAATTGCAAAATGGACTCCTCCCTCACTCCCCGCAAGCTACATGGATGGACACAGTCACATGCCTTGCATACATGGGTGGGGATACTGTGACAAGTAAATGACAAAGGTACATAGTGACAATTATTGGGCATGCACATGTAGTTCCATTGGGAAGAGGCCATCAAGGGTCTTTGCACAGGCATTGTTGCTCAGTCATGCCCACCTACCATCAGGGCAAGGCATTAGAAGACTGTGCAGAAATGCACAAACTTTCATTACACTACGTGAGTCATGATTGTATCACCCACTGGACAAAACACATGTAAGACATTGTTAATGTGTACAGTCACATGTGTATTGCATGCAATTGCCACATACAAGGTGCTCCATTTCATGGTCCATGCAGTGGTTGCCATTTCCTGAGTAGCAGACCTCAAGACACACACGTGTGTACCCATGAACTTTCAAACGGAGACACCTGACTCTGAGTACACTGCTGGAGTAAAATAGATGCATACTCATGAATCCAGCAATGTAGTGCACATGGAGAACACTGAAACTGAGATGCTCTGAATACACCACCCTCTTGCCTGCCCCCATTACCCCTGTTTCCAGGCCATGTCCTTAGTGTTCATATAGCCACAAAATTGTGGGCTACTCATAACTGATGGCCCGTGCAACACACATATTCTATCAATACCTAGGGACAGGTATTGCACATGGGTAATTGTAATTATGAAGGCCAGCACAAAGCATCAGTTAGCTGGCCAAATCCACAAATTCATTCAAGATGAAAACATGACACACATTACGACTATGTACTACATTTCCATGTCATATCAAGACTGTTAATTCATTTCACTTCATCGCAACATATGGCACATGCCTGAGAAGGTAAACTGACATCCTTGCCAAAGTTCTCTAGTGAATGCATTGACCATGGATGGTTGACAACTACATCCAACTGCACTACTACACATATATGGGTTGGTCATCCATAACTGTCCACACATACGGTGCACAGAGATGCGACTCACCAGACGTGTCCACATCGTTCTCCAGGCCTCTCACACCTTGTACCTGCTCACTGCTAATGAGTTGACTTGCAGCCTCTTCAACTGGAGTCAGCTGCTTCTCCTCTGCTGGCCCCCTGCAGTGGCCTGTGCAGAGGGCAGGTTGTCACTCAGCTTCTGCTTGGCATGTCGCGTGAGATAATTCATTCGCTCCTGGACTTCTTAGGCAGTGCCCCTCTTCACACCACAGGCATTGATGAGTTCCGTGACATGCCGCCACTGGGCCATTTGGTGTGCAGGAGTGTAGGTGCTGTCCGCCAAGTGGTACATCTCATTACAGTGAAGTGTCACATAGTCAATGAGGATATCAAGCTCCTCATCAGTGAAGTGCGTTTTCCTCTGTGGACCCTTATCCTGTGCTGTGTCTTGGGGTGGAGCCACTTCCTGCTCTGCAGGGCGGCCCCTCTTGGATCTAGTGGCCCTTGGTGGTGCTGGTTCATCTGTCGGTCCCGATCATGTCCACGTACAGGTGCTGGGCCACCAGTGGGCTGAGGAACACCATGTCCTGCTGGGGCACATATCCTCACCCCATTGCCATCTTCTCTCTTTCCCTTTTGTGGCCTTACCACTCATGGTGCAGGCAGAATGAATGAGTGAAATGCACCCCAAGATGTTCCTCAGTGAAACATATGAAAGGGAACAGTCTACGTGATGTACTAGGCAGATGTGTGGTCCAGCTAGGCTCCAAGAAACCCCAAAAGCCAAATATTGCAAGCAGAATACTCCAATAGCTTCCAGAAGAAGAAAAAAAAGCTGAATGCGATATGCAGTGGCACCTCAAGAGCCAAAAACTGTGTGCGGAATACTGTGATAGCTTCCGAAAGAAGATAAAAAGTTGTATGCGATACACAGTGGCACCCCAAGCACCACATATTGCATGCATGATACTCTGATCACATCCGAAAATAGAAAATAAATGGTACGCAATACGCAGTGGCACCACGAAATCAAAAAAATGCATACGTGATACACCATAGGCTTCAAAATAGATAACAATTTAATGCACCTATGTGTAAAACTCATCCGTCTTCCTACCTTCTCGCGCACAACCAGTGATGCGCCTCATGCCTCCTAAATATCCCCATCCTTACCGTGTACTGTGTAAGCCGTGTAGGCGTGCTGCATGCAGCACATAACGCGGAATATACGCGCTATCTGCTGCCTCAGATGCGACACACCATGAAGACCCTTTTCCTGCCTCCAGTGCCATTACATTTACCTCCTCCTTCCCTGTACTGCCTCCCACCTCTCCATCTGCTGCTGCCTTCTGAGTCTGAGTGCCTGCTGCCCACCTGCAGTGTGTTGGAGTGCCTGTTGACCCACCATTGCCTGTTCTCCTGCAGGTGCCACAGAGGAGGTGCACCATGTGGACTGCTCCATGTTTTCATCTACCGATGTGCAGGTCCTTTAGAGGTTCTACCTGGAGCTCCATGACCAGATATGTGAGTGGCAACAATGCCTGAAGGCTGCTGGAGAGTAGCCATGTGGTGCACTGATATACAGTGTATGTGTGTTGTGCATGGGCATACATGATTGCAGGTAGTCCCTCCTGCATGCAGCATGTCTGTTGCAGGGATCAAAAGTGGCATGCAGCTTCCTCAAAATGCCTGCCACGTGTTATGCCAGACATTTGTTGATTGCACATGCGCTGGTATGCGCACTGTGGTTTTTTGGTGATTTGGCCCACTTGTTGGGCAATGCAATGTCAGTTGATGGTAACACATGCTCGGACAGTAAGGATGCCAGATTAGAAAGTTGCTGGTCATGTAAGGGGTATGCATGCAGGACAACTTCATGTGTAGTACATTCTAAAGTGAAGCCAGCCATACTTAACATCTGGAGGTGACACATGTGTATGGATATAACACATTTCAGGCAGAATCTATTTGTTCTACAAAATTATTCCTACTACTGGAGTCCGTACAAATGACTAAATGTCCCTAGAAAGATACTTGCTATCCCTGCACATGATGTACTGACCCTAGACAGCGTTGTAGTGCTGCCTATCTAGGTGAGGGGATAGACAGGATGCTTGCCCTAAGTTCTCTCACTACTTTCACTAGTTTCTAAAATTCAGTGCACACTCATTCGAAGTTGATTCTTTACTTTTTAATGTTATTGCTTTAGTTTTGTGTGTC
Organism: Ambystoma mexicanum; assembly: GCF_040938575.1. NCBI lineage: Eukaryota > Metazoa > Chordata > Amphibia > Caudata > Ambystomatidae > Ambystoma > Ambystoma mexicanum. The sequence continues at coordinate 668,744,599 of NC_090924.1, read as the reverse complement.
TTATCAATTATCCTATGGGCTAGTGCAACTCAATTGTTCTTTGCACAAGTCCAGTATTTAAAATGCACTCTACCTCCTGGACTACTTTGTGTATGTACTTATTTTACACTTATCTAAAAATGATTTAATTTTACCGAGCTCACAGATGATATTGTGTGTTTCGGGAAACAGGTCATCACCGTGAATCTTGGTATTGTCAACCGGTTTCAGCTGATTATGAACCCTTTCCGCCTTCTTCAGGACATATATTATGACCATAACTAATCATATTATATTCAATTAAAATAGACACTATTATTATTCCTCGGCTTGATCTCCATTTTCTGGTGTGGGGAGAGCATCTGGACTTTTCTCTAGCAGACAACTTAAAGCCCTAACAGGGAATACACATAAAGGGGTACCATCAGTCTCTATCTCTAATCAAATCTTAATTTGACATCTACATCTACATTGTAATAACAGGTGAGTGAATCCTTACCAGTCTTCAATAGGTTATTCACACTTTCTTCTCGTGCAATCTGGTCTTTCTAACTGTATGAACTTTAGTCTGCATACATCCTGTGAATCAGTGATCAACGTTAGTCTACTTCCATTCAATCTCTAATAACCAATTGGAATTCCCTGGTACAGAACATTCTTACCCGTGTTTGGACAGTCAGACTATATAATTTGATCTTCTGGGTTGTCTTCTATACAGTTTCTATATGGGTATGGTTGTGGTGATGTGTTGATGTATCATGATGGTGTTTGTATTCCCGCATTGGGGATGGATTGCCACTTGTTTATGTGTATTGATACATGTTACACATGGTTTCATTGTGTGCTGTATCTGGGTCATCTCTACTGCTACTGGAGGTGGAATGTATGTGTGCATTGGTTTCATTTCAGGTCCACTGTTGTTGAGGTGTTCCCTTGCACTTGCCTGGGATTGTGTATGTGCCCATACTTCATTCATTGTTGTGTGTATTTAGCATTGTGGGCATTGCAGTGAGACTTGGCCTCACTGTGGATGGGTGCCTGGACACTTCACTTGTGCATTAGACTGCAGATTGCTGTGTCACTCCAATGTCATGGTCACCCACCCACACACATCTGCAATCAAAAACTACCGACTCATATCACGTATCACCTCTGTCACTGGAATGCAGCTGAATGATTGATGTTTCAGTCTAGCAGCACACATTCTCGGTCTACCTCTCTGACGGACTTCCCATCACCCATCCACAGGCCTGTCATGATCTTGTCCCTGACAGGGACATTGTCACCCATACCTCCCTGGCTGCCTTTGCACAGGCTGAAATGCACCCAATCATTCTTTGTGATTATACCCAATCTGTAATTCCTTGTACTTCTTTCCTCCAAGGTAATTCACTATCAGTGCTTTGAGGCCATTGCAATAGCACATGGGCACTATACACATGCCACATTGCATTGCTTTACCATGTCACATGTGCATGGGGTGGCCACAGTGTAGGTGGTGCAACAGTGTGCTGTCCAGTTGAGGTGCTGCAGATTCTGGTCTACCAGGGATTGAAATCAGATGCTTGAGTCCTGTATTCAACAGCAGTGCTCCCAGTTGATCGTGTTGGTGTAGGATATGTGGCATGTATACTTCATGGTGGAGGCAGTCCAGAGAAGTTCAGGTAAGTTGCAGCTCCACATTGGACTGGTAGGAGGTTATACTGTCAGAGGGCCGACTGGGGTAGTGGAGGAGGTGAGGGGAGTGTGGGGAGGAGGGTGTACTGTCAGGGGGCTGGCAGGTGGTGTCGCGACTAGAGGGGGATGCCTGGGGGATGTGATGAAGGTGAGGGGGTGTGGGGAGGGGGAGTACTTTTAGGGGGCTGCCTGGGGTATTGGCAGAGGTGAGGGGGTCTGGTGGGTGGGGTCAGAACTAGAGGGGGCTACCTGGGAGTTATGGAAGAGGTGAGAGGGGTGGGGAGGTGAGGAATACTGTAGTGGTAGAGGTGAGGGGGCCTGGCGGGTGGTGTTGCAATTAGAGGGGGCTGTCTGGGGCTTGTGGCAGAGGTGAGGGGGTTGTACTGTGAGGGGGCTGCCTGGGGAAGTGACCAAGGTGAGGGGGGGGTGGTGGGTGGTGTCAGGACTAGAAGGAGCTGCCTGGGAGTAGTGGTGGAGGCGAGGGGGGCTGGTGGGTGGTGTCAGGACTAGAGGGGGCTGCCTGTGTGTTGTGGCAGAGGTGAGGGTGTACTGTCAGGGGGCTGCCTGGGGAAGTGACCAAGGTGAGGGGGGCTTGTGGGTGGTGTCAGGACTAGAAGAGCTGCCTGGGGTAGTGGCAGAGAAGAGGGGGCTGGTGGGTTCTGTCAGGTCTAAAGGGGGCTGCCTGGGGGTAGTGGCAGAGGTGAGGGGGGTTGTGGAAGAGGTCTGAGGGTGAGGGGAGGGGGTATACTGTCAGGGGGATGCCTGGAGAAGTGACAGAGATGAGGGGGCCTGGTGGGTGGTGTCAGGACTAGAGGGGGCTGCCTGGGAGTAGTGGCAGAGGTGAGGGGGATGTGTGGAGGGGGTATATTGTCAGGGGGCTGCCTGGGGGTTGTGGCAGAGGTCAGGGGGCATGGGGAGGGGGGTGTACTGTCAGGGGGCTGCCTGGGGGTTATGGCAGAGGTCAGGGGTGTGTGTGCTGTTAGGGGGCTGACTGGAGTAGTGGCAGAAGGGAGCTGTGGGGAGGGGCTGTACAGCCAGGGGGCTGCCTGGGGGTTGTGACGGAGGTCAGGGGGTGAAGGGAGGGGGAGTATAATGTCATGGGCTGCCTGTGAGTTGTGGCGGTGGTCAAGGGGGTGTGGGGAAGGGGTAGTACTGTCAGGAGGCTGCCTGGGCATTGGGTGGAGGTCAGGTGGGTGGGGGCAGGGTGTATACTGTCAGGGGCTGCCTGGGGTTGTGGTGGAGGTCAAGGGGTTGTGGGGAAAAAGTGGTACTGTCAGGGGGCTGCCTGGGGGTTGTGGTGGAGGTCAGGGGGTGAGGGAAGGGAGATGTTGTCAGAGGGCTACCTATATGTTGTGGAAGAGGTGAAGAGGGTGTGGGGTGTACTATCAGGAGGCTGCCTGGGGGTTGTGGTGGAGGTCAGGGGTCTGGGGGAATATTATCAGGGGGCTGGCTGGGGATTGTGGCATAGTCAGGGGCAGTGTGGAGGGGATTGTATTTTCAGGGGGCTGCCTGGGGTAGTGGCAGAGGTGAGGGGGGCTGGTGTCAGGACTATAGGGGAGTGTCCTGTCTTAGTCGGCGACGACATGGCTCAATTGGCTGAAGGTGGTGGAACGGCTGCGCTAATATTGTTATATCTCTCGGCAGCCTTTGACATCATCGACCATCCTGATCTTGCTGTCTCGTCTGGCGTTAGCGGGACTCTCCAGGTCTGTCTTGGCCTGGTTTTCCAACTTCTTGACAGATAGAGGCCAATCTCTCTTGTTGGCCTCTTTTATGTCTTGTGGTCTCATGCAGCTCAGGCTGGACTGCCCCTTTTGGGGTGGGACCAAGCCTGATTTGCGTATGATCTTTCCCCTTCTCTGATGGCTTGGCAGACGATGAACGATGGTCTGGAGAGTTGCCCAGGGCAATGCCAGTGGTTAAGATTCATTCTAATCCTTCCAGCCATCGCCTCTTTGTTTTTGCTCGATTAGATCTGAGTCTCGTCGTGCTTGAGTCAGTGTCTGGTGGTCATGGGGGATGGGATGGGTATAAATTGGCTAAGGTTTAATGGGGACAAGACAGAGGTCTTGGTGATGGGTTCCCCTCCTAATCCTGCTCTTTGGTCCCCATCTTTCTCGCCTGTGACACTGGGTATTTTCCTCTTCCTGTGTTGACTGTGAAAAATCTTGGGGTTGCTGTATCATCTACACTCTGCAATTCAGGCGCTGTCTGAAAACGCTCATTTTTTAAAGTGTAGTGTGTTGTGTAGCTGTGCCTGATGCTTAGTGGCAAGATGTCCTCGGGCCTATGAGCGCCGTATAAAATCTGTTAATATTAATCATAATAAGAGGGGGCTGCCTGGGGTTGTGTCAGAGGTGAGTGGGGTGATGTCAGGACTTGAGGGAGCTGCTATGACTTAGGGGTGTAGGCCAGCAGTTTGGGTGCCTTGAGAGTAGGGGTGATTGTGCACAGTTTTGCCGGGATGCAGCCTTGAGTTACGGGGGGCTGCACAGAGTTTCGCTGAGGTGCAGCCTTGATGTATGGGGGGAGCGCACACAGTTTTGCTGTGTTGCTGCCTTGACTTCCGGGGGAGCGCATACAGTTTTGCGGGGTGCTGCCTTGACTTACGGGGGTGGGAGCGCATGTTGTTTCACCACGGTGCATCCTTGATTTACAGGGGGAAGCACATGCAGTTTCACCAGGGTGCAGCCTTGATTTACGGGGACAGTCCACGCAGTTTCGCCGGTATGCAGCCTTGACTTACGAGGGGTGCGCGCACAGTTTCGCCGAGGTGCATCCTTGACTTGCGAGGGGGGTGCTGGATGGTGGGGTAAAGGTAGACTCAAATCTCGGCTCAAAGGATGTTATTTGGCAATGGTTTTTGTTTCAATGGGGGCATGTTGTGGGCATTCCAGGTGCAACTAAATTTTCTTTGCGCATCGGGTTACTTTGCGATTTGAAATCCACAAATACGTGGAACGCACAAAGAACCCTTTGCACGCAAGTAGGCACAAAGATGTTGTAAGCCCTAAGTACATTGCAAGGACTTTACACTTTTTCTATGAATTGGGCACTTAGATTCTCTGAATTGTATATGGGAAACACACAAAGCACATTTCCCCACTAAAATGGCATACAGAGTGATGTGTATATGGCTAAACCAGCAGCATGGTGGTTTCTGCAGAGTTTCACGCATCTATACCATACTCCACCCTCATCAAAAGGAACATCAATAAAGCACCATACAAACAGGGATATTTTGAATCAAGAGGTAGAAACAGATTCTTACTACTGACGCTACATTACTTTAGTAACACCCAAACGCTTATAATAAGGATTAAATGGGTGCATGGACTATTGCAGTGCTTAATTTATGGGGGCGTTTGCCAGGGCTCAGCCCGGGAACTTATTTCTGAACATTGGCACTTATTGTCTCTGCTTGATTATGATGTGCTGTTGTTGTTTTAGCAATTTTATTAGTGTAACTGCCCTTCACATAATAAACACCTATAGAATCGGGGCAACAAGTAAATGATGATTGTGTTTAAAGACACACTTAAACATTTGTCTCATGTCAAGACACAACTAGTATGTTATTTTATGTGTATGTTGATTGGTATTTGTAAATTAAACATCTGCCGTAGTAGCCGAAGGAAGTTGCACATTTAACCCCATTTATGTTGACAGCCTGGGGAGCAGCCATTGATAGTGGCAATAGTGGGAGGGGAGCTGCCCATCCTGACGTGTCAGGGGCGTGTTGGCAAATATTTGAGCCCCAGCACTTATTATTTGACGAATTAAGCACTGTCCCTTCTGACCATATGCACCCATTACTACAGTCGCATTCTGAATGAGCGTACAATAGAAATAAACCGGGGTGTAGCCTGGGGCAAAATACCTGTAAAACAAAGTTTCCTTCCATCCATACTCTTATTACTTTTATGTTTGTGTTAAGAAATATCATTCTTGATGGGACAACCAGGGGACACTGCAAAAGACGGCCGCTTTTGTCCGACCTCAGACTCGTCTCCCGATCTTTCCAGCAGCTGCCCCCGTTTAACAGCAACATTAGCCTTGGGAGATACGCGCCCAGACAATGAGCACCTTGAGAATAGTCCCTGGGAAGCTGTGTGCCGGTCACCATAGATACAGACTGAGGTGAGGGGCAGCCAACGCACAGCGAGGCTCTCAGTACATTCCTCCTGTAGCCCTTATACTGTACACTACACTTACTAAATTACTCGTTTTGACAATCCACACTTGCAAAATTGACCATCCGTTTTGTGAATGTGTTTGACTTTTCATTATTTTCTCCCGTTTCATTTTTGTGAGAAGTCATATTGTCATATAGACATGTATGCCTTCAAAGTGGTCTCAACCCCATTGTTTCAAACAAGATTACTTTTTTTTATTCTCAACCACATTTTCGACCATTTCATTGTTTTTTCTAAGGCTTTTAGGAAACATCCAGTCTAAGGTCAGCATTGCATAAAGATGACACCAGTGCAGGGCAGTGCAATGTTGCACCAGCATTTCAAACAGAGCAAAAATTGCCATGGTGCCCTGTCTGCAAATGTTGGAATGTGCTCCATTGCCACTTCCCAACACATAATTCCATTTATGCAATGCTTTACTTGATTGGCATCCTCGAGCCAGGTGATAAAAACTGGGTTCACCGCCAATCCCTGCGGTTAATTTGTCATTATGGCCTGCTTGCAACATTTCGAATACAGAGCTTTAGATCATCTCACCCTGCCATGTGCAACATAGCTTAACAAATACTTTAATTACTTGAAGGCTGAATTCATTTGAATTTTCTGAGGAGTCAAATATTAAAAGTAGAGATGGCATAGGGTTTATTTCAGAGTGTGCCTACTTTTGTATGGCTGTGTTTTCTGCACAATACACATGATATTAAGATCTTCCAAACAACAAAAAACTACTTTTGAGCTGGCTCTATCATATTGTAACAAGTAGGGGCAAAGCCAATACTTAGGAATTTTGAAGTTGCTCTTTGTATTTCACATTTGTGGAGGGAATGAGAAAGAACATCCAAATGGTGATACCTTTCATTAGAATAACTGAAAATATTGCGCTGAGATGATAGTTTCATTAGCTTTCAAAGTCCCAGAGAATTCTTCATCGGAGGTCCCTCATCAGAAGCAAAGTTCAACCAAATCAAGAATAAAAAAGACAGGGAATATCCCCATGCAATGTTAGGAGTTACAAAGTCTGCCAACACATATTCACTGAAACCGTTGTAAAAACTCCACAGAACCAAGCATTACAGATACAAGAGGCATGCAATTGCAAATCATCCATTGTGGTATACCTCAACCAATGCAAAAAATGTCCACAAGGGAAGCATGTTGGTGTGATTTGCAAGGAACTACATGAAATAATGCACTTGCTTAGACACACCATACTGATCCTCAAAACTGAAACACCACTTGGTCAGCACTTCACACAGAATGGGCACCCACTGTAGGACCTATCAGTGATGGAACAGAGTGGTGGCCTCTCGAATACAACACATAGAAGAACATTCAAGTACAATGTTCAAGCACTTGTACTTGAATGTTCAAGTACAAGTGCTTGAACATTCTGAACCTGAGAAATGCTGGCCTTAACACAAAGGGTTCATGGCACACTATGGACTACTTTGAGCCTGGAACATTCAAGGCAACCACATTGATAGTACCAGAAGATGGCCTCTAGTTACCACCTCTCACATGTGACTGTTGGACAAAATGTTTCAGAAACCCAAGTGAGTAAGGATGAAGGCATCTTGTATGGTGATTTGAGATGACTCATCACGAATGGTTGGTTCCCATTATCGAACCAAAGGCAGGGCGAGCCAGCAGTGGAAATGTATTTTGGGATTTGTCCCTTTGTATGCAAGTCAAGAAGGCACTGTCAAACATGAGGCACAACTACAATAAATCTGGCCAGGACACCTTGGAAGCTTAGGTAATATTTTGGTATTGGTTCCACCACAGGCATGCAAACTCTGGTTGTCCTACTGTGCAATCCTCGCACAGCATGGAGGTTGCAAGAAATCCCAGTAACCTATGATAATTGTGTAGTCCCAACACACTGGTGGAAGGCGGTTGCCCTAGTCAAAATGTGCACTTATAGCTGGCCATTGGCTATTGATATTTGACTCTTGGCGAGTAAGAAATGGTCTGCTATCTATAGCTTGCAACTTGAATTTTTGCATCCTGACTGCAACCAATTATTTGATTGTGGCTACCATGAAGATGCTAATACACATTGTGGTTGTAAAAACACAAGACTGCTTCAAACTTTGGCAATTTAAGTGCATGTGAAAAACCTTACACTGCAGGGAAGATAATACAAAAACATATATACTTTTTTTCTCAAACTGTGTGCCTTTCAAAGTATCATTTAAAGAATGTCTCTACAATAGATTCAGTGTGTTGTTCATACTGGGTTCTACTTATTTCACTTGCCATTCTTAAGTGGTTGGATACATTACGCATTGCATGCAAAACATCGGTTGCACAACATGGCTCTCTTTTAAATGTAATTTCTGAGCGATGCGAACTGCGTCCCCGTGTTTGAGTATCTGTCTATATATGACGGATTTATTCGCATTGTATGACCCTGTAGATAAAGGGGTCATGCATGACTGAATACCTTTCATACGTCTTCCTGCAGCCAATGGAGTTTAAAGTGGAAAAATACCTTCTTTTTTTTAAGGTAAAAGTGATGTGAAGCTCTGTGTTTCATTTTCTTTGTTGCACATGAAACTTCCATGTCAGCCCAATATTTTCAGTTAGTTCAATGAAACGTAGCAACAAATGGATTTTGTTTAATTTTACATTTAAAAGCGTGAATTTGTTTTGCCCCTTTTAGAATGTGTGCCCTCAAAGAGCATGCAAGTTAAAGTTACAAACATCAATGTTGTAAATCAGCAGGTGGGGGCACAACCTGCAGCATCGCCAAAAAAAATGGTTTTGATCTCTGTATCATTCAGCAATGTTAAAACACACCTTTAAGTCCCAATTACCTGGACTATAAACAGTGTGTGAAAAAATAGTCACCTCTAACAATCCCTTTACTGTAGGAATGTAGCACTCTGAAAAAGAATACAGACATATTAGATTTACGTGGCCATTTGCAGGAAGGTATCTACTGATTGATTACTATTATTTACAGCAAGATATGACTATTGTGCTGTACCAGGATCCAGCACCATTCTGTCAGATATGCCCATGAAAAGGGGCTATACATATTCATGCAAATGATGCTAGTTATACGTGATGAAAGGAAGGTACAATAGCGTAAAGGCCATATTCCTATTTTCAGGTGAGAAACATTTGAACAGCATCCATGCCTTACCATTAACCGCTGGGACAACTGAAGCAGGTGCTCTACTCAGTCCTTGCCTGCAGGTTTTACACTTTCAAATGGAGCTTTAATTCCATGTGTACCTCAAACTCTCCAACAAAGCGTGCCCCTACTTGCAAACTGTAGAAATACTACACACAGTATTATATGCAGTCTTAAAGGTTGGGGGGTGTTAACATCTAGCCTCCTTACAAACACTCCATACAGACTAATTATTTCATAGCATTCTCAGGCATATTTCCATCCCAATCAGCAACAACCCTCCTACTGAGGTGAAGGGAAAGAGAGAACAATAGATATGTAGATCTGAATGAGGCTTTCAACAAGATCAATAGGTAGATTCGCTGGGAGTAACTGAGGAGAGATGGGTACATGAACAAACTGGAATCCCTTTGCAATGGTTATAGGCAAGAGCCGAATATTACATTGATGGAGAACTGGTGAGACAATTTTCTGGAAGGCTGGGTTTCCCTCATGGGTGTGTGCTGACTCCCTCCATGTTTAGCTGTTCCTAATTGATGTAGAGGACTTTATAGATGTCCAGAAACTGGATGGGCCAAGGGTGGGATGCAAAGAAATTCCGGTTCTGCTATTTGCCTTCAAATTCATTCTACGTGTGCACATGGTGATATCAATATAGACACTACTGGGTGGCTTTGGTAATACTGCATGTGCAAGAGTTGATCATTAATGAAGACAAGACAAAATAAAAGCAATGGTGATGGGCCAAACAAATGCCGGTGGATGATTGTTTTTGTAAATGACACATGTTTAGTGGTTGTTTCTCACTTTGGATACCCAGGAGTCCACTTTCACATTACAACTGGATAGAGGGCATAGGTGATAATGAGTTATGTTATGTTGATTTATACCATGCATCAATACCACCTAAGGGCAGCCTCCAGGCACTCACATGGCTTTTCAAGAAAGAGGACGGGGTTGGTTAGTGAGGGAAGAATGATAGCATACATCCAGACCCAGGAGAAACTGGCATCTGTGTGATTTGGCTTGCAGATGGCAGGTTGTGTGAAATGGCTTGTTGTGTCCGTACGTTTATGGCCCAATGCCTGGAATGTTTTCTGTGAGGCTTTTTGCTGTGCTGGGGTGTGTCTGTGTGTTTTATGCATAGATTGTTGGTATTTCAGGTTGTGCACACTGGCTTGTTGTATCCGTACGAGTAAAGTACAATCCCAGGGATGTTTCGATTTGACTGTTATGTTGGGGTGGGCATGTGTTTTATGTGTAGATTGGCAGGTGCTAAAGGTTGTGTGCATTGGCTTGTTGTGTCTCTATGGGTAGGGTCCAGTGTCTGGGTTTGTTTGCTGTAAGTGTGGGTTGCTTGTGTTGGGTGTATGTTCAGTTATAGGTTGGCTAGTCCAGTGGGCATGTACAATGTTTGGGTGGTGTGTTGGAGGAAGTAGAAGTAGGGTGTTAGTGCTTTGTCTCCCTGCTAATTTTTTCTATGTGGCAAATCTACACTGTCCTATCTGTTGTGACAAACAACTAATCTCCATAATTCTATCTAAATCTGATGCATGGTTAATCTTCCCATTTCACTCTAACTGTGACTCATGGCTAAACTTCACAATTCCATCTAAATGTGATGCATGGCTAAGCTTCACAATTCCATCTAAATGTGATGCATGGCTAAGCTTCACAATTCTATTTAAGTGTCTAGATACCAGGGTGTGTCCTCTTGCTGGTTGTTTTACCCTCTTATCTATAGCATATTGCATTAGGCTATATTGTGACCCAGTGGACAAAGTACACCATTCCAGATGGAAAGGAAAGGTGTTTTAGAGTTCCATGTTTGAATGAGAATCCCTTTGTGGGCATAAATGAAGAAAACTGGTATTACTAAAGATTCCCTTAAGGAAGTCAGAGAATCATTTCGGAATGTCAAAAGGGAGACAATGTTGGGTAGCACGGGTAGACATTCCATACTGTCTTTGTATTTGAAACAGAAGGATATATGATGCTTATGTCTCCTCAATTCTACAAAAGCAGTTCAGGAAACTATGTATGCAGTTTATACTGGGATGCCTCCCTATGGGCTGTCTCGTTGCTAAGCAGAGCAAGGTGCTTAGAGCCAGACCCTGTGAATTTGATAATAATACTGTTGAGGCCATGTTGCATTACTTACTCTTATGCTTATCTTATTGCAGCTAGAGATGGATGGGGCGTATATCCCACTTTAGGTTAAACAATATTAAAACATGTACACAGTCTGTGGAATACTGTGGATACACTAAAGCAGTGGCCTGCTACCTCACTATCCCCCGGTATTAAACATTAAGCGCACTACCTTCATGAATTTTGGATTTTGCTAAAACAAATAGAGGGAAAGATGTGAGAAAGAAACAGGGGGCTTGTTTTGGGGAATTTACCATTTTTATTGCCCATGTCTTAGTATGCCTATGCCTCATTTTATGGATTGCCATCTGCCCATTACATTTATAATGTATATCATAATGGCGTTTTGCTATACAATAAAGTGATGATGATAATGAGGAAAAGAGAGTACAAAGAGGAAAGACAGTGCGACAGATAAATTAAGCAATACAGAGGGGGTTGAAAGAGAGGAAGATTGACTGGTTTTCAGACAGCCATACGCATATGAAACAGAAGGACTATTACAAAAAAGGAGGTCTAGGACAGTTTTTAGTAAAGAAGAAGGATTGGGATTAGTGAGAAAAACTCTGATTAGGGAGAAGGAATGTGAAGAAGGACAGTGACCAAGGACTGTGGTGAAGGAGAGAGCTGTAATGATTGAAAAGATTTAGATGAAGGGTAGGACTGTGAAATCGAAGGCCTGTGACAAAGTAAAATGATTGTTGTGAAAGAAAAAGATATAATGAAGAAGAAGGGCTCTTTCACAGGATGTCTGTGATGAAGAAGGACTGTGATGTAGGAGAAAGACTGGTGCAGGCACGGCACATGACAAAGTAGAAGAACTGTGATGAAGGCTGTGATGACAATGAAGCACTGAAAACAGGAATATGTCAAAAGAGGACAAACGTGATGAAGGACTGTGATGAGGAAGAAGGGCTAACAGCGAAGAAATACTTTGACGAAAGAGAAGGATTGAGATAAAGGAGAAGGACTGTGATGAAGGACTTTCACCGAGAAAAATAACTATGATGAAGGAGATGGATTTTGAAGGGGAAACATTTTGATAAAGGAGGATTGCGATTAAAAAGGAATAAAATGAAGGAGGACTTTAACAAAGTCAGAATTTGATAAATGAGTACTGCACTGGAGAAATGTGACAAATTACTGTGACAAGGGAGAAGCACTCAGACAAAGGAGGTGTTATTTTATGAACGAGGAGTATGACAAAGAAAGACTATGTTGAAATAGAAGGACTATGACATTGCAGAATATTTGTGATTATTGACTATGACCAAAGGGAAAGCCTGTGATTGAATGTGACCAAGGAGAAGGGCGATAATGCAGTGGAAGTACTGCGATGAAGGAGTGAACTGTGATTAATGAGAAGCACTGTAATGTAGGAGAGCGCCAATGATGAAGAGCTGTGAAAAAGGAGGAATTTGACAAAGGAGAAGCACTAAAGTAAAAAGTTGGACGAAAGAGAAGGACTTTGTCAGAGGAGAAGAACTGAAAATGAAGCACTTTGATGAAAACAGCTCTGTGACAAATGACTATACAGGGCCTCATTATGAGTGTGGTTGCATCTCAATGATACATTTTCAGTGGTACCACCAATCAGATTTACAGTTACCGCCATTTGGTCTGGCAGAATTACCATCGGATTACAAGTGGCGGTATGGTGGTAGTAGTCCCCATTCATGGAGTCCATGGATTTACCACTAGCAGAAATTCCGCCGGTGGTAATTCCACCAAAATGGCTGTTTGTTGGTGGTAAGATGGTGGAATTACCTCCAGCATGTTCCTGGAGGTTTTCCCTCCACCTTAGCTGCAAACCCATAGTTCGGCAGTCCGGAAGTGCGGTGGTAACTGTTTTTGGCCACACCGCCAAACTCTTAATGTGGCTTCACAGTCATTTCAAAGGAGCATGACTGTGAAGTAGAAAAGACGAGTATGAAGGAGAAGGAATGTGACAGAAAAAAAGAATGTAAGAAATGACTGATGGAGTAGAATACTGACATAGGGCAGGGAGTTTGACAGAGGAGAAGGACTGTGATGAATGTTTCTGATAAGTGTGAAGGACAATGTCAAAAAACTGTGACAAGATGGAAAGACTGATTAACAGAGAGGAGCAAGCCTATTATGAAGGAAAATGACTGTGACAGAAGACAAGGAATATAACAAAGGAGAAGAAGTGAGATGAAGGAGGATGTTGGAGACGAAAGGACTGTGATGCAGAAGGACCTGAATAAAGGAGAAAGGCTGAGAAGGGAAAGGATAGTAAAAAAGGAGAAGAGCTGTTATGAAGTTTTGTGGTGAAGGACTGTAAACAATGAAAATGACTGTAATGAAGGAGAAGGACTGTGAAGAAGGTGAAAGACAATGACAGAAAACTGTGATGAATGAGAAATAATGGGAAGAAGGAGGATTAACATGAAGGATGACAGTGATGAAGGATGTCTGTGATGCAGGGGGATCTGACAGAGGACTGTAATAAAGAACCCTGAAACAGAAGAAGGCCTGTGATAAGTTAGAATGACTGTGATGCAAGAGAAGGACAATGATAAAAGAGGAAGACAATGAAAGAAAATGACTATGACATAAGAGAATGACTGTGAAGAAGAAAGACTGGGCAAAGGAGAATGACTGTGATAAAAGACTGTTGAATGAGAAGGACTCTGTCGATGATGGATTATGATGAAGGAGAAGGATTGAACAAGGATATTGACTGATACAAATGAGACGGGTTGTGATAAAAGATTGATGAATGAGAAGGACTGTACCAATCATCGACTGTGATGAAGGATAATGACTGAAGAAGGATAAGAACTGTGACACATGAGAAGGACCGTGCAAAAATACTTATGAAGGATAAGGACTTTGATGAAGGAGAAGGGTCTGAAAAGTAGAAGGACTATAAAAAAAAGAAACACTGCGAGGAAGAATAAACACTGTGTTGAAGAAAAAGCGGTCTGATGATGGGTTGTGAAGAAGGGCATGGATTGTGTCAAATGACTGTAATAAAGCAGAAGGACTGTGCCATATAAGGGCTATGATGAAGGAAAATGGCTGTGATGAGGGGTGGCGATGAAGGAAAAGAGCTGTGACAAAGAAGAAAGACTATGAAGAAGAACTGTGACAAAGGACTGAGAAATGAGAAAGACTGTAATGAAAATATGTAAATGAGATGGACTTTGATGTAGGAAAATGGCTGTAATGAAAGACAAGGACTGTAGTCAAGGAGAAGGTCTTTGATAAATGAGTAGGGCTGTGACGATGGAGGACTGAGACAGTGAAGTAAGAAGGATTGCAATCAAGGAAGTTAGTGAAGGAGGATGACTGTGCTGACAAACTAATGAAAGCAAAAGATTGTGATGAAGGAGAAGGACTGTGACAAAGCACTAATATAGGAACATGGTTGCAATGAAGGACTGATAAAGGAGAATCTCTATGATAATGTAGGACTGTAGTAAAGGAGAAGGACAGGACCTGTGACCACTGAGCATAATTGTGCTGAAGGACTTACAGATGTGAAGGACTATGACAATGAAGGACTGCCGATGGAGAAACACATTGGCAGAGAAGTACTTTGATGAATGAGAAGGTTTTAAAGAATCAAAAGGAATGTGAAAATGCAGAATTACTGTGATGAGTCAGAAGGACTCTAGCAAAGGAGACTGACTGTGACGAAGGACTGTGATGAAAGGTAAAGCTGTGATAAAAAGGCCTCTGATGAAGGAGGAGGACTATGACAGAGGAGAGCTGTGGCAAAGGAGGAAGACACTCATTGATAAAGGACTTCAATAAAGGAGGACTGTGATGAAGGAGAAGATGTGTGATAGGGTGCTAGTGTGACAAAGAACTGCGATGAAGGTAATTTTGGGCTGTGACAAAGGAGATGAACTGTGGTAAAGGGATGTGATGAAGATAAAGGGTGGTGTTGAAGGAGCAAAATTATAATAAAGGAGGACTGTGATGAAGGAAGGAAATGGCTCTGATGAAGGAAAAGGACAGTGATGAAAGAGGAACAAAGGATTAAGACTATTATGAAGAATTCTGAAGGAGAAAAACATTTTTAGAGGAGGACAATGATAAAGGAAACATACGGTTGCAATGGAAAATGACACTAATCGAGGAGGATTGTAACCAAGAAAAGGACTCTGATGAAGGAGAAGGACTGTGATGAAGGACTGATGAAGGAGAAGGGCGGTGACAAAGAACAAGTACTGTGGTGAAGGAAAGGGGCAATGACAAAGGAGGACTATGTCATGGAAAGAAAGACTGTGATAAAGACTGTGATGAAGGAGAAGGACTGCAACAAAGGACTGGAAAGAAGGTGAAGGATTGCATATCAACGCCCAATCTCTTCTCCCTCTAATTGGAAGCCTTGCATTGGCCAAAAGGTATGAGCCAAGAACAAAATCAGCAACAATAATATGGATATAATTAGACTAAGCTTTAATTCATGCTTTCCAGAAAAGAAAAAGAATACTGAATTGCAAGTATATCCTTGCAACAATGCAAAAGACATTTTTAGGGCTGATAGGCAGCTTTTTATTTTAATAAACAAATGTTGGACTATTCTGCTAAATAGTAGCATTTTAATGATGTGGAAAAAAAAATCGATTGTGAAATGTCCAGACATTCATGGCAACCCACTCCCCTCAACCCCTTACTTGACTTTTGGTGACGCACTTCACTGTGTGATGCCGACTCCCTGTCTCCCTGCGACCCCTGTTCCCTTCACTTACATGGATGGGAACCAGCGCCGCAGGGTCCTTTTAAAAAAATTGTTAACTTTATTGTTTTGCAAGCAGGGAACACCCCCAATGCCATTATAGCAAACAAGGGTGCGGGGTACACCCCCAAAACCCTTGGTTTCTGTGTTCACTATAATGTACACGTATGGTAGAATTGTTTGACATTTTCGGCTGTATGTAATTTTGGTACAGCTGAAATGCAAACAATTCTACTATTTGATTTTTAAATTTTTTTAATGTTTGTTTGTTTGTTTGTTTCTTTATTTGTAACGCGCGCCGGACCCAAAGGTATCAGGGCACGAAGATAAGAATACTTTAGGCTTACAAGTTACAAGGTTACACAATCACAAAAACTTACAGATCAATGACAAAAACGTGCAGATCAATGACAAAAAAACGTGCAGATCAATGACAATATAGCAGGTAATACATTTACATAGCAGATAGATACAGTGCAAAGGTCGGTTTGGCTATTGAAAAGTTAGTTGGTAGGCTCACCTATGCCTCGTTTTCTTTGAGCCACTTGATGCAGTTTGATCTGAAGTGTGGGTATGTTTGGTCAAGTCTTAAGGTCGGCGGGAGGGAGTTCCACAATTGAGCAGCTTTGACCGGGAAACTGTTCCCTCCAATTGTAGTCATTTTGAAAGGGGGAACTGCGAGGCAGTTTGTATAGGCAGTTCTCATGGGTCTAGATGTGATTCTTCTTTTGAACATCTCTGAGAGGTAGCTGGGTACTAAATTATTGAAACATTTGAAAGTTAGGGATGCCGTTTTAAGTTTAATTTTGTTTGTCATGGATAGCCAGTTAGATTCTCGGCTGATTATTGAGATATGTTCTCTTTTGGAGGTTCCTAGTGCGGCTCTAACGGCGTTGTTTTGCAGTATTTGGATTTTTTGCGTGATGTATTTATTTGCAGTAATCCAGTTTGGACAGCACAAGTGCTTGTGCCAGTGTGGAGCAACTAGTTGTAGAGAGGTACGGTTTAGCTGACCGGATTAACTTACAAGTGTAGGTTGTGGAAGAGGCCATAGCGTTCACTTGTTTTGCTAAAGTTAAACTGGTATCGAGGTAAAAACCTAGTGTTTTTACCTCCTTGGCAAGTTTGATTATGTGGCCATCGATGATGAAGGTTGTGTAGTCTTGACTGAGTGTCTTGATATTGTGTGTAGACCCCAGTATGAAGAGTTCCGTTTTGTCATCATTCAGGCATAGACCATGACGGGCCATCCATGCCTGGATGATAAGGTATATCTTGTTCACCAAGGCCAAATCCTGTTTGTAATCCCCAGAAAGTGGGATGAGAATCTGGGTGTTATCTGCATAGTTAGTGTAGGTGACGCCCAGATGGTCTAAATCATCAAACAGGGGCTTAGTAAAAATGTTATACATGGTGAGGGAGACGCAAGATCCCTGGGGCACACCACATGTGATGGGCACAGGGTCGGCAGCTGCTGAAGTGGAGAAGACCCTCATTGTTCTCTCACTTAACAATGATTTAATCCAAGCTATGGCTTGTGGCGAGAAGTGAGCTGCTGATTTCAGATGGCTGCAGAGCACTTTGTGATCCACCAGGTCGAATGCTGCTGAGAGATCCAAGAGGAGGAGTAAGGCAGTTTTTCCTTGGTCTCTCAGCTCATCGACCTGGGCTTTGAGATCGATAAGTGCTGTTTCAGTACCGTGTTGTGGTCTGAATCCAGATTGCCTAGTGCCTAGGAGATGGTGCATCTCCAAGAATTTTTGGATCTGTAAATAGGCCACTCTATCTAGAATCTTTAGTAGAAAGGGCACCGTAGTGATGGGCCTGTAATTTGTTGGTATAGCTGGGTCTAGTGTTTGCTTCTTAAGGAGCGGCAGGACCCAAGATTCCTTAAGGTTACTTGGTATAGTGCCTGAAGAGAATGAAGAGTTGATACGTTTAGTAATGAAGGGGGATAGGTCTCTGGCAGCGTTTTTTATTATTTGATCCAGGCAGTTATCGCCTTGACAATTTGAGGCTTTCAGAGATAGGATTATTTTTTCGACTTCCAGTATGCAGACTTTAGTGAAGTTACAGTTATGTTCTGGTTTGGCATTGGTAGGTGAGTTGTTAGTTTGGATGGTTGTCGCGGGTATGTTTAGTTTTTTCTTGTCAATTTTGATTTGGAGTGTGGTAATTTTGTCACTTAGGGCCTTCTGGATGTTAGAGCACTATGTTTTATTTTTGTCACAGCTATCTGGGGCTGGGATAGGGTTCTCTAGTTCCTTCAGGATTGTGAAAATCTCCTTAGTTCTTGATTTGGCTTGCATTATTCTGTTGTCGAAACTTTATTTTTTGGCTCGCTTTATTTCTGTTTTGTATTTTGTGGAGATGTTAATGAGGGAGGCTTTATTCATTTCTGATGGAAGTAGTCTCAATGCGGATTCCCACTTGCGTTTTTCTTTCCTTAGTGTTTTTAGATAAGGGGTAAACCAGGAATTTAAGTGTGCTCTAGGTTTGCTATTTCTTAATTTTAATGGGGCAATAGTGTCCAGGGCATTGGTCATGACAGTGTTAAATTAGTTGACTAGAGATAAGGGATCTAGTGAGTCCGGCAGCGAGTTTAGGGTTGGGAGAATTAGTGGTAATAGTCTGTCTGTTGTTATATTTTATTTGTTCCTTGTTAGCATAGGGGGTGCTAGAGTATTATTTTGCGGTTGGAGGATTTTTAAATCTACAGTAAAGGATATAAGGGCATGGTCTGTCCAGGCTTGTGGGCAGATGGAGGTGATGGTAGTGTTACAATTGTGGTCAGCCACCCAGTCAAGTGTCCAGCCTTTCTCATGGGTCGGCTGTGTAACTCTTTGAGTGAAGCCCAGCTCTGACAGGACACTGGCGATATTTGATGCTTGTACAACTTTTTGATCGTTAAAGCCTAGGTTCAGATCTCCTAGTAAGAGGGCTTGTGAGGAGTTTTTCAGGTTATCTGAAAGGGTAGTGGAGATGTCCTCCTCGAAAGTCTCAATGGGTCCTGGTGATCTATAGATGAGGTGTAAGTTGATTGTGAGTTAGCTGTTAGGAGCTTGACAGTTAGGGACTCACAGGATTTTGTGTGCATAGGTGTTTCTATTCGAATTGATAGATTAGTTTTGGCGCTGATGGCTAGGCCTCCTCCTCGGAAGTTAGTTCTGTCTTCCCTGAGAATGGTGTAATTGGTCGATACCACAAGCATCAAGACTGGGCCAGCCGCTTGGTGTAGCCATGTTTCAGTAATGGCTAGGAAGTCAAAGTTGCCTGACTGAATAATTTCGGCAAGTTCTGTAGCATGGGCTATTAATGACCTGGCATTAATAAGTGCTCCTGTAAGGGTAGGGCTGGGTGTTGGTAACATTGCGGTGGCAGGTCTGTTTTGTTTGGCTGGCTTAGTTTGTGATTTATGATCAATATCTCTTTTGTAGTTGTAATTAGTAGAGTTATTCAGCGAGGAGCGGTTTAGTTTTGTAGTGTCCTTCTGAAGACTTCTGCTAAAGGCATTGAGGTGCCTGGCTAGCGGTTCGTGGATTTTAGGTAGTCTTGCGCATAGTTTGGAATTCCTTTGTCTGAGGTTGCAAGGAATGTTTGTTATAATGGGTTAGGATAGGGTGTTTTTCCTGGGTTGAGCATTTCCAGTCTGGAGATGCAGTTTGCGCTTCTAGTAGTAGTCATCTCTTGAAGGGGTAGGCTCATAGATGACATTAGAAGCCTAAGAGCAGTCAGGTAAAGAAGGATGGTGAACATTATAAACTGGTACTGTGTAAGTCTCTCAGAAGTGATTGGCGATGCTAGGTAGGATAAGGCAATGGGAGGTCAAGCTAAACAGGGCATAGGCATGGCATTTGCATAGCATAGCATTGATAAGAATAACATGGGTTAGGTATGGTTCTGTTGGAGAATCTCTAAATCACAGGCATAGTACACTTAAAATATCCTTAATATTTGTTCTACCAAGAAATGTGATTTAAAAAAAAAGTGACAGGCTTGCGTTTTTTTTTTTTTTATAAAACATTTTTTATTATCATTTGATTACAACATAAACAAAACAACCAAAACCAAAGAGGGACGAACAAGAGAGAGACGAGGCAGCTGCATCTAGTGGGGCCGACAGGCCCGTCTTACAGTAGTAATTGTCTTGCATCACCATTCTCATGGAGTACGATCACAGTTCACCTTATAAGTGTTCAGAGTAGCATCCCCCGAGTCCATATACATCAGGGCCCTCCCTCCTCCCATGCCGCCCATATTTTGGAGGCTTTGTTGGGACAGCCTCTTGTGTTATAGATCCTTCTTTCGATCATAGCACATGTGTCCATGTCCAATGCTCATTGCTCCAGTGTCGGAGAGTCTGGGGCTCCCCATTTATGTGCAATATTGCACTTTATTAGGGCGGCCGCCGTATGCAATAGCAGTTCTTCCCATTTATTCAATTCGTGCTCCCCCGGTGCTCCCAGGATTAGGACCTTTGGGTCCATTTCTATTGTTTTGGAGAGTATCCGGGCCAGTTCCCGACAACAGGCCTCCCAGAAAGTTCGGATGCGGGGGCAGGACCACACAATGTGAAAGAAGGTCCCCTCCTCATCCCCACATCTGAGACAGTTCGGGTTTGTTGCTTTCCCCTACCCAAACAGTGCAGTTCTAGGACAGTACACTCTATGCAGTATTTTAAGTTGCACCAGTCTGAGTCTCGAGGAGATGGCGGCTTCCCGTGGGTGCATTAGTACTCGGATCCAGTCCTCAGGGTCGATCTCCCCTACATCTATTTCCCACTTGGCCTTTAAACTGGTCAACTCAGGGGTCGCGAAGGAAGTGATGGCCTTATAGAGAATGGATGTGCATTTGGAGGGGATATATTCAGACAAAATGTTGCGTTCAATAGGTGAGCATTCCGGGATATTGTCCTCTGACGATATGTGGACTCTCAGGGCGTGGGACATTTGCATGTGATGGTATCTCTCAGTGTCTGGGAGCTGGAACCGGCGTTGTAGGTCCGCAAACGGGGCAAGATTCCCATCTTTCAAGACATCCCCCACCTTCTGGATCCCAGCCCTCACTCAGCACGGCCAAGGCTTGAATTACGCAATTTCCATCAGATTGGCGTTTCGCCATAGGGGTTGCACTGCTGATAGTTTGTTCCCCCACCCCACAAACTTGTGTACGTTCCTCCAGGTGGTAATAATCTGTGCCTTCATTGTTAGTGGGGAGGATCTAGGGTGGGGTTTGGTACAATAGCTGCAATGGATCAGTGTTGTGCATAGTTCCCACCTCGGCTTTGATATGGGGTAGTTCCCGGTCTCCGTGCAGTAGGTCATTGACCACCACCAGTTGGGAGGCCCAATAGTAGGTCTGAAGGCGGGGCACTCTGATCCCACCCACCCAGACCGACCTCTGAAGTGTGGCCAGGGCTATACGTGTTTGTCCTCCACCCCATAGGAGCTCCCTAAGGAGGGTTTCCACCCGGCCAAATTCAGCCCCCAGGATCTGCAACGGGGCGTTTGGAAGGACATAAAGGAATCGCAGGAGAGCTAACATTTTAAAAACGGTGGCTCTACCCATAAGGGTCAGGGGGAGAAGCTTCCAATGTTGTACATCATTGGAGAATCGGTCCATGATCGGTTTAAGATTGTGCATGGTATAACTGGTAAGATCTGTTGTTATCCAGATCCCAAGGTATCAGAAGCCAAACTGTTCTATGTGGTATGGACAGTCAGATGGGTTGGGCTGACCCCCTCCTTTCACCGGGAAGAAAATGGATTTCTTCCAATTGATCTTTAGACCGCTAAATTCCCCTTATTGGACAAGCATCCGGGTCACTATGGGGCAGGTTTGGACAGGCTCTCCCAGGTTTATCAGGAGGTCGTCCGCATATAGGGATATCCGGTCTTCGTGTCCCTCTGGCCATCTGAATCCCATCCTGGATGTGCTCTGGTGAAGCCATATGGCCAATGGCTCTATCGCGAGAGTGAAGAGAAGAGGGGAAAGGGGGCACCCTTGCCGTGTACCCCTGCCCAATCGGAAAGAGCGAGAGGTGCACCCATTCACCCTGACCTCCGCCCGGATATTTGTGTACAGCAGTTTCACCCATCCCAGGAATCGCTCCCCGAAGTCCATGCATTCCATGATCTCCCAGAGGCCATCCCATCGGACCGAATTGAAGGCCTTCTCAAAGTCGACCGCTAGAAGAGCAAGCGGATTGTTAATGGTGGGAGCCCTCTCTAGCACCAAGTCGACGCAGATTCATACGGGTCGATTTGTGTGGCATAAAGCCACATTGGTCCAGATGTATTAGGGCATCAGCTACCGGTTGTTACCTATTGGCTAGGAGTTTGGCGAGGACCTTAGCCTCGCCATTGATTAGCGAGATTGGCCTATAGGTGGCACACTGCTCCTGGGGCTTATCAGCTTTAGGGATGACCACGAATGGTGGCCTTACAGAGGTCCTGCGGGAGGGTGCCCTGTTCCCGGGCAGTCAAGAACATTTTATGGAGGGAAGATGTAATGTTGCCCCCCCCCAGCTTCCACCAGGTTTCAGCTGGGAACCCATTCAGGCCCGGTGTTTTCCCGGTCTGCAGTTGGGCTAGTGCTTCTGCCACCTCGGTTCACGAGAGGGCAGAGTCCAGACTCGCCCTTTGCTGTACAGAGAGAGTTGGGAATAGTATGTCATTAAGGAGGGTTGGGTCAAGCCGCGGGGTCGGAGCCCGGTAGAGTGTTTCATAGAATTGGGCAAAGGCCCGGCTATCTCTGCGTCCGATGTGCACCTTTCACCCCGTGGGGTGACAATCTCATGATCGCAGCGTTGTCCCTCATCCCTTTTCTCCAGCCGAGCTAGCATTCTGCCAGCTTTGTCCCCATGTTCATAGATTCTGGCTCGAGAGTCCCAATGGGCTTGTTTAGCATTGTCCAATAAGAGGTTTCGGAGCCGCTCAGTGGCTCGTTTGAGGGAGAGCTGGGTCTGTGGGGATGGGTCAAGGATGTGTTCGTTCTCGTGTTGGGTCAGCTCGCCCTCTGCTTTTGCTATGTCTTGGAGACTCTCCCGCCTCTTGTTCGCCACCCAGGAGATTAAAGCGCCCGTAAGACTGTTTTATAGGCCTCCCAGGCCACCACCAGGTCCTATTCTCCGTTGTCATTAAATTTGAATTACTCGGTGGAGACTTCCGTAAGGTGGTCAACTAGCTCAGGGAAACCCAGATAGTAATTGTTTAATCTCCATGTTCTGGCGGGGGGGGGGGACCCTGTGTGCGAATTTCCACAAGTATGGGTGAGTCGTCTGAGATGCCCCGAGGAAGGAAGTCGGCCGCCCGTGCTCTATAGAGATCTGTGTGTGGGACAAAGAGATAGTCTATCCTGGAGAGGGAGCCGTGGGCTCCAGAGTGGAAGGAGTACCCCTTGGTTTCCAGGTGTAACTCTCGCCATACATCACCCAAACCCAAGGCGGATGCAAAGTTAAACAGCTTCGTAGGGGTGTCCGGGTTGCTTTGTCTGAGATGTGTACGGTCA
Source organism: Ambystoma mexicanum (assembly GCF_040938575.1). Lineage (NCBI taxonomy): Eukaryota > Metazoa > Chordata > Amphibia > Caudata > Ambystomatidae > Ambystoma > Ambystoma mexicanum. Next base: position 668,721,231 of record NC_090924.1, on the reverse strand, counting down.
GTGGTATTGCACATGACATCATTAAAATCTCCCCCCAGAAACAGCCTATCAGGTTGGTGTTTACCTATGAGGGCAGTCAAATCCTCCAGCAGTTCCTGCCCCAGTCTGGGTGGGGAGTACACTGAAGCAAAAGCGACCCTCTCATTCCAAAGCGTTCCCAGGATCTGCACATAACGGCCCCTAGGGTCTTGTTCCAGGCTTTGAATGGCAAAAGGAATGCGCTTGTGTATAAGAATGAGAGTACCCCTGAATCCCATTGTGTATCCCGCATGGAAGGCAGCCCTGTAGTTTGTGCGTTGGAAATGAGCACAGTTTGATCCTTCTAGGTGTGTTTCGGATAGCAGAGCCACCTCGGGGGAGTGTCTACTGAGTAGTTGCTTAATCAAGCGCCTTTTGATCGCAGAGCCCATCCCATTTACATTCCAGGTGAGCACCTTAAAAGACTTGGGGCGTTCAGTCAGGATTGACTGGGGTTGTGTGGGTGCCATCTAAGAATCGGGATAAAGGGTCAGGCGGGTGTTTCACGAGGAGGGTATCCCCGTCAATGGTGATGTATTGCGGTGCTTGCCCGGAGTAAAGAGTATTGTACTGTCTGGACCATCTGTAGCCTCGTCTTACCATGAACCTCAACACACCTTGGAGTTTGCAGTGACGCGTTGCTCCCAGGGTAACAAAAAACTCCCTATAACTTTCCCTTCCCTCCCCCTCCCCATACTCCACCTCAACACGAAGTACCTGTAGCCCCAACATCGCTGACACTCAAAAAAGGTAGGGTGTCAACCTTGCGAACCCTCATTCAGGTTTAAACTAAAGAAGTTACGGCGGGGCCCCCGTAGCCTTCTCCCAGGTGCGATGGAGGTACGCCACCACTAGCCACAGTGTTAATGACGTAAAAGACTTACAACAGTTTCGTGGCACCACCCAGCACATTCCGTAGAATCAATTCGGTCTTACACTCACTTGTGGGATCAGACCCCCCCCGCAGGGAGCCCGCCAGAGTCAGTCCCCAGCTTCCGCCGGTTGGTTCGGTGAGGGTGGCTGGTCCAGCTCCGGAGGGTGGCCCGCCAGTGGTCTGGGACTTCTGTCTCTGTTGGTTCGAGGTGCCGACCAGTCTCCCTCGATATGCTCCTCTGCCCATCGCCAGGCCTCCTTTGGGTCGTTGAAGTGGACCGTTGTGCTTTTGTGATAGATTTTCAGCTCAGCCGGGAAGAGCAGGCCGCATTTGACTCCCATCGCTTGCAACTGTCTTTTAAGTTTTTCAAAGGATTGTCGTGCCTTCTGGACCCCCCGCGTGTAGTCCGGAAAGAAGGCTATCTTGGAGCCATTAAAGGTGATCATGCCTTTGGTTTGTGCAAGGTGCAACAGCGTGTCCCGATCCAGATAGTTCAGTAGTCTTGCTATCACCGTTCGCGAGGGAGCATCAGGCACTGGTCTACCAGTGGGCATTCGGTGCACCCTCTCTATAGAAAATAATTTGGAAAAGGATTGCTGGTCGAACAGGTCCATCAGCCACTGCTCCAAGAAGAGCTCCATACAGGGGCCTTCAGCCTTCTCAGGAATACCTAGAATTCGAATGTTGTTGCGCCTGGAACTGCCCTCCCCTTCTTCGACCCTGGCTTCCAGAGTTTTAAGTTTAGCGGAGACTCCTGGAAGCTGTTGTTGCACCGCGTGCAACCCGTCCTCTGTGTTGGAAATACACTGTTCCGCCTCACCCGTTCGTGCTGACAATTTCTGCAAGTCGTGTCGGAGGAGGGACACATCCAGGTTGATTCCGTCCATCTTCTGCTCCATCGATGTGCGGGAGTCTGCTATAGCCGCCATGACGTCCCTCAAGGAGAATCCGGGTGGCGAGTTTTCCTCTACCGACGGCAACGGTTGGGAATCGGGTACTGTTCGATTCTATTTTGCATGGTGGGCCGTCTGGTTTTGTCTTTCCCCATGTCCGTTGCTGGGCACTCACCGCAGTGTACGGGTCTTCGCCGCAGCGACCAACTGGCCGCGCCCGTCTCTCTTCATCCGGGCGGGGCGGCTCAGAGTACGGCACACCGATTCCTCCAGTCGGGGTCCCACGGGGCCTCGCCTCCACTCCTGGCCCCCACCAGTTCTCCGGAGCTCTGTCCCCGACTCAAGCTGGCAACCACCACAGGGTGTGTGGATGGTCCGGTCCCCGCTCAAAGCGCGCCCAGCGCTCTGGCGGCCATCTTGGTTCGTCGTCGGGCCACACCGGCGTCACCTTCCCGGGTTCCCACCTCTGCAACCCCGGTGCGTTTCAGGCTGGAATTCGCCCCAGATATGCCCTGGGGTATCACGCACCAGAGAGCGTATTTTGGGGGTCACCAGATGTCCTTAAGTAGTCGTTTATAACAGGATGTTAGGCCGCGGCAGCGGGAGCTACAGAGGCACACGTCTACTGCATTGCACAGTTGGCCACGCCCCCCAGGCTTGCAATTTTGGGCACTCGCATACTTATGCAATCAATGTGGATCATGGTCAGCAATAGCATCTGGAAGTAATTCATGTGTAATCAGACATTTGTATTACAATAGTGAAAACATTTTGGTACTGTTAATGGGCAAGGCAGACAATACTAGTTGCTAATGGGATACATGTACTCTCCCATACCAAGCATGGGGTAAAAACAATGGCCAGGACATAACAGGTGTACTCATTTGGCAAACAAAGGCAGTTTGTACAGTCTTTGGCAGTGGCTGTCTTGGGAGGATGTGATCTGCAGCTTCAGGACAGTAATGTTATAGCTTGTATGAGAGTCTAGTGGTTTGAGTGTGCTCACTTGACAGTAATTCCATGTCTAAGAATTACAGCAGCATAATGGCACCTGGCTCCTGTGGCGCACTAGGCCGGCAAAAGTAATAACAAATGCAGCAGCCAATCCAATGCAAGGGGGGCCAGGCACACACTGCTACAAGATCAGCAAAAGTTCAAATCTGGGCGGCGACTATCTTGGAAGCTTTTTGCTTCTTGGATTCTAATGGATTTGGGTCACAGACATGATATATGCATCCAGTTCGATGAAGGTAGCTTGTTAAACACTAGAAGATTGTGGACGTGGAAGCTTTTGCTTCGTGGATTCTAATGGATTTGGGTCACAGACATGATATATGCATTCAGTTCAATGAAGGTAGTTTGTTAAACATTAGAAGATTGTGGATGTCAGGGAAAACCTAACAGCTGGTAGCACGGATCGGGGGTGCAGTGAGGGGCTTCAAGGCTTCAAGACAGTGGGTTAAAATGCCTGGAGCTTATCTCCACTGCACAGTGCTTCTGAGTTGGGTGTGCTGCTCCTGCAGCACACGATGGTGACAACGCTGGGGAGCTCCTGCTCCAACATAGGAAGGGGTGGGTGTAATTGAATTCAGCTCTGCCAGCATAGGCCTTCTTTCCTAGGCCTTATTTCCTAGGCTGGCTAGTAGCCTGCCGGCTATTGGGAAAAAGTAATATCAAATGCAGGAGCCAATCCAATGCAAGCGGGGGCCAGGCACACAGTGCTACAAGATCAGGCAAAAGATCAAATCTGGGCGGTGGCCATCTTGGAAGCTTTTTGCTTTGTGGATTCTAATGGATTTGGGTCACAGACACGATATATGCATCCAGTTCGATGAAGGGAGCTGTTGCCCGGGATCGGGCAGGGAATAAACACACACACACATGCTGGTTTTTTTTGGCATCAACCTTCTTTATTAAACTCCAATCTAGAACTGGCACCAACCATGCCTTCTCTGAACCTCTTTACTCGCGGCATGCGTCATGCCGCCCACCCCTTAGTGGGCGGGGCTTGTATTAATCCTGCGGTGGCCGGCAACAGTGGCTTGTTAAACACTAGAAGATTGTGGATGTGGAAGCTTTTGCTTTGTGGATTTAGATACCAAATTTTACTGAACCTGCTTACTTTGTCTGCCACATTGTAGGTTGATCTAGCACTCCATCCCTCACTCTCTCACTCTCTTTCTCACCCACAGTGTCTGTGCACTCACTTTCTCTCTCACTGTCTCTCTCTTTCTCAAGTGAGGAAGAGTAGCATTGTCCATTCATGTTTACTAGAGTGTTCTCAGAGGCTCCTGACAGCTACACAGAGGATAAAAAAAGATGCATTGAATGGGGGGAGGGAAAAAGGAAATCATTTAATCTTACTAACATTGTAAATCACCTCTTTTTAAAATCGTACACTACTTATTTCTAATGTTCACGCTCAGAATATATTTTGTCATCTAGTTATTCAAACATGATATGCATGAAGTAGGCCAAAGCAGAAGTCTATGTAAGCACACAACACATGCATCTTTGGGATCAGCCTCGTTAGTGCTTTCTCTTGGTGACTGTCACTTGCTGTTTTTCCCTTGGGAGATTGCACCTAGGAGCACAAAAACCAGGGAGAGTGGAGTTGGCCTGCCTTAAATAATATGTGATACGTGAAATGCCATGTATAGTGGGTCTTGAAAAAGTAAATATTATGAGAACAGGTGTCCTCCAAGTTGATGATGAGAACTGGCATCAACAACCCCCTAAATAGGCATGTCATTGGTGGGATGATGTGTTGCGCCGGGGTCCATACCTACCGGCCTGGGCAGGCAATTTAACGGTGGCTGTGAAACCTGTGTTTCATTTATTTTGAATTTATTTCATAAATGAAATTCTAAAAACTAACTTATTACTCTAAACTTTAAACTTTAAAAACTAAACTAAAACACAAAACTCTAAACTCTTTTAATCTCACCCACTCTAATGTCTAAACAAATTCCACAACGCTACGCTATGCAATACTACTACCTAAATGCTATATGTATACCAGTTTCCCTTTCATAGATAGAAATCAGCAGCCATAGCTGAGAACTTCCAGTGGCACAGGAAAGTCACAAAATCATAAGAAGTTTGTACAGTTCAGGGAACTGTAGATTAGGAATACACGGCAGACTGCAGTGCCCCCTGCCCAAGTTCCACCAGCACCACAGCCTTCAGGGACTGAGGAAAATAATGAATGAGGAAATTGAGAAGTCCAAATCGACCATTTCGAGAGTATGATTAGGTGTTTTGAAGTAACTGTGCATCAAGAATAAAGAAATGAGAAGTGTTATTATGTGGCTAGACTGGCATACATTCAACGTACGCCAGTCTATCCATGAAATTATGCTTATCATGTTAGCTTTACCCTTGATGCACACATGGAAGTCGAACCATTTAATGTCACTTCACTTAGCATTTTTACTTTACCTACCTTATGCCATACCCCAGCAGCCTGCAACGCTAACTTCAGGGGGGCAGCTGAGCATGGATCCTCAATTTAGGGATGGGGGCTAACACAAACATGCACACACCCACACAAATACTTTCATCCACACATTCACACATCATTCCTACAAATCCTTGCATGCATACATTCATAAAAACAAACACCAACATACATGCACACAATCCATACATGCATGCATACATACATACATACACAAACAACATTAAAAATGAACCTAACCTGCATGCACCTTCCACACACACCTGTGCAACCACTGGATGGACTGTATGACCCTCCCCTAATCTCTGTTATTTAAAAACTCTGACACGCAAGAGAGGACTTCTCTCCTGTCAATCAGCGTGTCTACGCTGATACTGCTATAATGGGCGGTGGTGGGGCCAGTCTTCCGGTGCCCTTCTGTTCCCATTGCTATGCGCTATGTTTGTTATCAAGCTCAAAAGGCTTGGCAACAAACTAACAAATGAATGCTAAGCAGAGGTTGTGACCCTGCTCAGAAGCAGGCAGCACAGTCCCCAATGCAAGTAAATCACATAGGGGACTGTGCTGCCTGCTTCTCACGGAAAAGGGCGTCCTGCCACTCAAGTGAATGGGTTGTGTCCCTGCCCATAGTGGCAGGCTGCCATTGAAAATGGAGTTTGAAGCTGGAAACCATGTTGCCTATGAGTCACACACATGCATGATCCTGATTCCCAGTTTTATTGCAACAGATGCTTGGTGTGCTGCTCACAGTGATGTTGAAGAATATCTAGTGTTGAATTCCAACTAGTACAAACCCTTCTGTATGTGGTCAAGCTGATGAAGGCCATTTGCAGTTTCCTATCTTTTGAGTGTCTTCAAATCCTTGACAGAATGGTTGAAACTGCCAACAATTTTAAATGAAATGGTCATCAACCTCTGTGACCTTTATTAGGAAGTACTATACTATAAGATGTATCATTGTGGAAAACAGTATAGAAAGTAAAGGTTAACATATACCATTGCATGCACAATGGTACTACCATTCTTCCTTAAAACAAAGCCAATAGTCAGTCCGTATGGTTTAAGCTATCCCAAACCTTAGCTTTCAACACTGTAAGGATGTGTGCTGCTGTGTGTGACTTGTCCACGGCAAACATTGAAAAGTTTGCATGTTGTAGAAGACTTTGAGGTATGGCCTTTGAGGTAGTTGGGGTTATGTGGGTGGTGTGCAGTTGATCAAAAAAGTCCACTGTGCCATGATACATATTTAATTTGTTGCCTGCCTACTGTTCCACATGTCCTTTGCCACATAGTGTGCATGGTGGAGGGTTTGCTGGAGTAAATTGATGCATATTCCCTGGTGGCCCTCCAGGAGACTTGGCTCACTGAGGAATTGGTCATTGACAGTTGGGAATCTTGCCACAAGTTGGCGGCCAAGGGACCCTGGGGCCACCCTAAGGCTGGCCTGCTGCTTGCAGTTTAGAGCCCCCTCACTATGGTAGAGATTTCTACTTCTTCTTCTAATTTGCTTGTGGGCAAGATCGCTTCTGCATCTGGGCTGCATTGGGGGGTCTAGTGAACTCTTCACCATGAACATTTATGATCCACCCTACAGGATCCCCCATGAGACATGGTGTCTGAATTGGGCTCATTCCTCCAGTGCAAGCTTTGTCGTACCCCTTGCATAATCTGTTGGGACCTTAACTCCAGGATAACAAGGGAACTGCCCAATTCAGACTGTGTTGCCACCTCCGAGACCACTTTGGTGGACAAGGATCTGCTTGCACATTGCTGTAAGATAGTTTTGGAGTGGGCAAGCATCTTGCATTCTTTTGGATTTAAGATGCTAAACGGATCAATGCCGTCTGATTGCCCCCACTGGATTTACCCGTACGGGACAAAAATCGAGCAGCATATTAGACTAAGTCTTTGCTATCAATTCTTGCTCCCTGATAATAAACATGAGCGTGATCTTCAGACTGGAGAGTGACCATTTTCCGCTCCTGGTAAATTTAAATTGATGTGTACCCCCTGGACTAAACTAGCAGTTGGGCAGCTAAGCGTTAATACTGCCTTTCATTGCCTTTCATGGAATGACCATAAATTATCGATGTTCCAGGCTCCTATGCAGTTGCCTCTGCTTGGATACGTATAGGACTGCAAGGAAATTCCTCTTGATTACTCTAAATCCTATGCAACTAAGGCTGCCTCCGTTGGTGCTCCTTGGTGAACTCTGAAATAATGAATGACCCTCCCCAGTTTTGGAAGATTGTTGAGGGAGACTCCCATCTGACAAGTGATCTAGTTGGCGTTTCGGAAACCGCATCATTTCATTACATTGGCAGTACCTTGTGGAGAGGTGCAATTGTGGATACACTGGGATTGGAGAAATGGTGGACACCTCAACAAACCTATGCACGAACGAGTGGACATATTCCAAGGGCCTGGTTGATGTCTTTAGGCCAATAGGGAGAAGTAAATCCGCCATAGCACCAGGCCCTGATGGTGTTTGTAGTTCCCTGATCATAGCTGACGCCAACCACTGGGCTAATGCCCTTCACTGACTACTTTTTGGATTGGAGACATGCAGCAGATCCTGCCATCTTGGTGGGAGAGCATCATCGTGCCTATCTGGAAGAAGGGTGATAGGTCTGACCCCAGTAATTATCGGCTACTTGCCATGTTGGACGCCCCCCCAAAACCTTCACCAGTCTACTATTAAATGATTTGCGGGAATGGGTAGTAAACTCAAACCTTATACCCTTCAAACAGAATGGTTTTCAGAAGGGTCTGAGTACATCCACCAATTGTTTCATGCTGTTATCTGTGATTCAGCAAGCCTGGAGCATTTATCGGAGTGCAGTGTATGTAGCATTTATTGACTACAGTGCTGCCTTTCTGCTTGGTCAATAGGCACAGGCTTTGGAGTAAGCTTGCTAGTTGGAATATTCCAGCAGGTAATGATAATCGCTCTCCACGAAGGGACCAGAGTCAAAATACGCCTCGATAAGGCAGGAAGGACATCCCCTTGGATTTCAACCTACCAGGGTCTCAAACATTGATGTTTGTTGCGCCCCTGCTTTAGAACATATACATGGCTGACATGGGACTAGAATGGCATAATCCTGCCTCTATTTCACCTAAACTGGGGAATCTGCCACTCCAATGGATGGGCTATGCGGACGATATTGTCCTGCTTGACCGTACCCTGTAGGGTTGCAGGCTGCCTTGTCCAAACTAAAGAAATACTCTAATTCCTTGACCATTAATTTGAACAAATCTAAGGTCATGATCTTTAGCCGGTTGCATGCCAAGACTCAGTGTTTTGAATGGGAACTAGAGGGGATCAAACTTGAGGTAGTTGACAAATACATATATCTCAGAGTCATGCTTGATAGGAGGCTAACTGGTTCTTGTCATCTCGAGTTACTTGAGCAGAAATTCATCCAGGTCATTGGTGGCATGTACAAGATGGCCAGGAGTGGTGGAGGATATTCCCTTGGGATACTTATGCAACTATATGTGGCAAAGATCTTACCCATGCTCCTATATGGTGCAGAGGTTTGGGCTTTAGGTAATACCATGAGGCTCACTAGACTGTAGTGCAAGCTGGTGAGGAAACTCTTTCACCTCTCCGCGCGTGCTCCATTAGAACCCATATACCTGAAATTTGAGATGGCCCCATGGCATGTGAGATTTCAGTTGTCCTGTGTTAACATCTATTGGAAACTGACTAACGCTCTGAGTGGTTCTTTAAATTGGTTCATATCAGAAGATGCAAGAACCAAGGCTCTCTTAATGCCTAAAAATAATTTGGTGAATATTATGGCCATGGTGGATCAGTGGTATTCCCTGACAATTGGGTTAAGTGAGAGTGCTCGTTACATACACCATAAATTCACATGAAAACCACCATTTTCCAAGATTTCGATGAACAACTGAAACTCAAACTCTCTGGGAAGAGGTCTTGTGTTCTATTTCATGAATACATTTTACAACGTGTCCTACCCCCTAATTACATCTACAATTTTGTAGATAATTCCTTGGTGTGGGACTATTTAAAGATCAAAATAAATATTGTCAAGTTCCTGGTAATAACTGGAGTTTGGTCCCATAAACCGCAGTCATTCCGTTATTGTAGGCTTAGGCTTTGTGGGGATACTAAAATGGAAACCAGCAAACATCTCCCAACGAGCTGTGATGCTGCTGAGCCCTTGAGGATTGCTGCAAAGGCGGTGGCGACAGGAATAACTGAGTGTGATGACAATGCATTGTGGATGATGTTTTTAAGTGGCAATAATGAAGCCTGTATTATTTATTGTACTATTGTGGGGAGGAAGTTAATGCTGATTTTAGATAGGTTAGAGGATATCTAATGAGTGGGATGAATGGGTGGGATGACGAAGAAATTGGCAATGAGATTTTCGTATTGCTAAGAAATGTGAGGGTCAATGTTAATATTTTATTACTGTATTGGGTACTGAAAAACTGTTGTCTGTATAGTTTTATAGCACGTTAATAAATAACAAATAAAGAACATAGTGTGCATGGTGGATTCTATCACTGCCTTTCCAATCATCACTAAAAGTGATCTCTGATGATGAGGCACTAACCTGTGGAAAAATCACATAATCCTACTCTGTCCACCATAGAATATGCCTGGAGTTGAACTGCTGCAGTTTCTCACTATAGAAAGTTGCCAAGTCATGATTTCTGTAGTACTTTGTAGACTTGTCAAATGCAGTCTTGATACTTTATTGTTTAAAACCCCTATACTGTGAAAGTCTGCCGGGATTGCCAGCAGGGATAACTAGCTCACTATGTGGTGACCATGAAGTTGCAGGGCAGACATCTCTGTGCCACTTGGAGAAGGGGAAAGGTAGAATGGAGCTTGATATCATGCACAAATCTTTTAGTGCTCTGATAGTACCATCATCATCACCATCTTCCGCAATTAGAAGCACTATCCCTTTAGAAGTTCCAGTAGTGACTCAAGGTTGCTGCTGTTTTTCATATGAGGATGCAGTTCCCATTGATGATTGTTTTCAGGTTAACCTGCAGCCCCCCAATGTCATGATGTGCCCACAGCTTCCCAGGATGCACATCCCTTTTGGAGATTGTGCAGATTGCAATATGGTCATTGTCTTTATCAATAGTGAAGAATATCCTAGGTCTTTTATGTGTGATTTTTCACACTGGTAAATTCACTGACAGAGGTTCATTGTTCCATGGTGGTGCTGGTTTATTTGTTAGTGGACAACATAGAATGATAAGATATGATATGGCAATTATAACACACCTGTACACAAGTGTACACAAGAATAAACTCAGGTACCAAGGGTTTTTGGAATGCTCACTGTTGCTGCCACTGCACTTCTAGTCATACTTGGCATGAGCCGTACTCTGGCTTAATCTATCTTTCCTGGACAAATAAATTACACTGGTGGGTGACACAGACCTTGTTTGCCTTGTGCTGAGCTTCTGTTGCTTCACCGTCACACTTCCATTGAAAGAGTTAACAGTAACATCATTATCATCCCTTGCTTCAGATAGTGTTTCTTGCCTCTTCCTTTTTGTAGTTCCATCATCATCGCCTGAAAATGGTGATGCGTGGAATGGATGCCCTCTGGCTCTTTCTCACTTTAATTACTTTTTCACCTTCTTCTAAAGGAAGTGTCTTGTCTACCTGGACATGTGTTCTTCCTTTCCAGTGTTTGCCCCACCTTCTAATACTGTAGTTCACCACTGAGCATTCTCTGTAACACTACAATGTCAACCACCTTTTTTTTTCCTCCATGATTCAAGTTGGATGATACCTTAGGGTCAGAGTCAGCAGCATTTCTTTGGGTTGTGCCAGATACACAAGATGGAGGGTGTTGTAGTTTTCTGAAAACCTGTGATAATTTGATTCCAGATTGAGCCACACTGCTGATTTTCTTGGAGGTGATGGGAACCTTCTTGCCTGCTCCAGCTTGCGTCTTCAGAAATTGAATATGTGATTGATTGATTAGTCTACCAGCATGAACATAAAACAAAATATGAACATATACATGCCCTATATGAATGCACTTGTTTACATGTATGTAATGCATTCACGGGTTTGCATTTTCAGTATTCACACATTGGGCCTCATTACGAGTATGGAGGTAGCCATGCCGCTAAAAGCGGCATGGCTATCCCCATACGGGGTGCCGTGTCCCGCAAAATGGGATTTACCGGGCCATTCGGACCTTGGAGGGCCCGGTAAATCCCTTTTGCGGGACCCAGACCCGGTACATCCCCATTCCCAGTTGAGCCCCTCATAGGGCTCAATGGGAATGGGAATGGGAATGGGGATGATGCTAACAACAGCCCTGTTAATGACGGGCACGTTGTTAGCATCCTGGACTGCTAGCGGGTACCGCTAAGGGTGCCTGGTCTGACCAGGTGTTCCTTAGCTGGACCTGCAGCAGTCCTCATAATAGGGCGGCCCGTAATGAACGGTGCCAGTCCCTTACCGGCACCATTCATTACGTGGCCGCCAGGGTCCTGATGAGGCCCATTGATTATATGTGTAAATCAGACTCATTCATTGGGCCGGGCTGGAGCAATGGTTGCTGAAAAGCCAAAATGGAACAATTACTGATTGTGCCAATCCTGTGATTGTGTTTTCACACTGTCCACCTCTTTCAATGATATACAAATTGGCACAGTCTGTGAGCTTTTCTTCCTTATCACTTTTATGTACAAACTATTGAATTATCTTGTGCTATTTCCCCCTGCCGTTGGCATAGTCCTTTATAATTCTTTACTACGCCCACTCCCGTCACTCACTCCAGTCCAGAAATGTCCCTTTTAAATTAAGAAAAATAGGTAGTCCATGAAAAATGCAAAAGTGACGGAAACTGAACATCGATAAGAAATTGTAATAATAAATCTGAAAACAAAATGGTGGAAATTCATGACCCATACCACATTGACAAATTATAATTGATCAGAAATGTTAATAATGAGGGAGAATAGAAAATTATAGTATTTCATACAAATACCACAGTGAAAAGAAACTCAAATTGAAAGAATTAACAATAACCAATGTGAATGAAAAAAGTGGATTAATCCATGAAAAGTTAATTTACAAAAAAATAACATTGATCAAAAACAATAGTAATCAAAATCAATACAAAGTATCAACTTATAAAAAAACACCAGTGACAAAAATAATATTGATCAGATATAATAATACTCAAGTTAATTAAAAATCTGTTTAACATGATAAAATGTTAGTAATAGAAACTAAATGTAAATACTTTCACAATTATCTAAAAGAAACAAACAAATAAAGAAATAATAATATTGTATTTTTTTATTTTTTATTTATTAAGCGTTTGGCTTTACACTTGAAAACCTTGAGCTTTTCTTAAGAAAAAAAGAAAACAAATTAAGTTTAAAAAAATTAATTAAGATAAAAGCTGACCACTTAGGAAGCAAGAACAATAATATAATGGGGCGAGTATCAAGTCCTAAGGCGCAGTGGTATCACCAGGGTTCTTCAAAGCGGCCACTCCTCCATCTGTAGTAACTGCCTCAGCTGACCACGCAAATAATTCTTTCAAATATCCAAGTACCGCTAAGATCATAGAAGTACTTTCCCCTTGAAGGATTGCTGACCACCAATGGTTTACTGTTCTAGTTGTGTACTTCAGAAAAAATGTGCTCATCCATCTATTTCTCTGTAAGTTTAAGTTAGGGCAAATCATGTTCAGATGCTGCAGAGTCTCCTTTTGCTCTTTACACCAAATACATGTATAATATCTCAGAACTTTAGCTTTTCTTGCTTCCAATACTTCTTTAGTGGGCATCAAATTCAGCCGGAGTCTCATGAACTCCGTTCTCCGTCTGCTGCAAGGGAATTTTTTTCAAATATTGCTGAGGGTTTCCTCTTGCCCTGTGGGCTGGATCTTTCTGTCCATATAATTTTAGCGATCCAGCGTTTTCTCTAGTATAGATCCAATCTAGGTCCAAAAGTTTTTTGTTTGTTTGGGCAGGGTTTGTCATTAGGCTTTCTTCTGAGGTACTCAGTTTGGCAAGAATGTTTAAACAATATTTTTTCCAGGTTTTTAACTTTTGATCCGAGTCGTCTTGGAGTGCTTGGTTCAATACTTTAAAACCGCCCTCCAAGTTGTTCAGAATACATTTACAGAAGAAGGTCAGGATTTTCCATTGCACAGTAGCCAAAAGTGAATTCAACCTCAATTCTTCTAGTATCAGGTAAATGGGAAGACCAGAAAGAAGGGCCAAAACCTGTCTCCAGTATATGTATTCTAATTTAGGCCAAAGAGCCTTATAAAGAGGAATGTGGTTTCTGAAACGTGCCTTATAATCGGTACAACCTTCATTTTATAGAAGTCAATAGCTGGTTGAAAGGTAAATTTACAGAATTTCTTAACAATTATTCTTCCCTGCGAAGTAAGGTTTCTCGTCTTTAATCTTAATCTGTACTCCTGTGGTGCCTCTACAATGCTTTTGTTAATACAATTTCCCAGATAGACAAGGCTCGTGACTGCTACAATTTTCTCCCCTTTCAATGTGTTTCCCCAATGGCTTATGAGCGTTCTTCCCTGTAAATGTCAGGATTTTGGATTTAGGGACGTTGACTTTCAGACTGTTTTCATCTAGGTACTTTACTACTGCATGCAGCTGTCTTTGCAGGCCTACTTTTGTTTGGTTAAGCAAGATTAGGTTGTCTGCTTATAGCAGCTGGCCCACTGCAGTCCCTGCCAATCTTGGGGGAAACATTCTGATCTTGTCATAAACTAGCGCTATATCTGAGATAAATTGATTAAACAGCGCTAATCTACAGCCTTGTTGCAGACCTATTGTTGATATAGGGTCAGTAAGATTGCCTTTTTTACCCAGTATAACCCGCATACTGGTGTTCGAATGAAGGACTTTTAATGCTTCTCTCAAATCGTCCAGGCAATGCCATCTCTTTAACTTATCCCACAATTTGGGCCTCTCAATCACATCAAAAGCTTGAGCAAGGTTTATTGATGCCAAGTGCACCCTCCTCTTAGGTTTTGTTTTAACAGATGCCTTAATGTAATTGATCAAAAAGAGGTTTAGGGCAGTGCCTATGCCCTTCTCAAAGCCTGCTTGCCATTTGTCAAATTGACCCGAACTTATCCTCCAATAATTAAATGCTCTCAAAATCAAGGCACCAAAGATTTTTCCCATTACGTCAAGAAAATCGATAGGTCTGTTGTTAGATGGTTCTGCACTATCGCCCTTCTTGAATATTGGCATGATGATTGAGGTACTCCATGAGGTTGGAATTTTCTTTGTTCTTTTTATTTTTCTGAATAAGTTGTACATAACCTCAGTCCATCCTTCTGGATCCTCTTTTAGTATGCAGGTTGTCATGCCGTCCGACCCTGGTACCCTCGAGTTACTTGCCAATAGAATCAAGGCCTTGATTTCAGATTTCTCTGTTGGAAATGACCAGCAAGTGTTAGATAGAGATAACTCCACCCCTGTGTCATTATCTGACTTAAACAGTGTTTCGAAATGTTTCCTCCAAGTTATTGCTGGGCGCCCTTGTCATCAGTACAGAGTTTTATGGTGTGTTCAGGTTGTTTAAGATCTTCCAGGTTCCCGTAGTATTTCGAGTAGCGATCAAGTACAACATCTTTTCAGCATCTCATTGGTCTAGGGGCCATTTGTGGTTTCTTAACCAGTTTTTATACTGTTGTTTCAACTTCTTAATTATTATCTGGTCCGAATGTTCTTTTTTGGCTTTAGTCAACTTGGCCCAGAGAACTTTTTTTTCATGATCTCTATATCAAAAGCGTTTTTTTTTTTAAACCACATTTAAAGGGAGACACTTCCTTGAAGATCTCCATCCTACAGCTCTCATGGTTCAAAAACCATGACACCTTTTTCAATCATGAGCCTATTTCCCCCCGGTTGAAAGTATATAGCCAGATTTGTTTTGTTCCAAGTCTCGTAGGTCCAGTTACCAATAGACGTAATCAAAATCTCGTGGTCACTCTTATCTGAAGTACTGATCATAAGGTCTATCAGGTTCCCAAACAGATTCTTGGAGGCAAACAGATAATAGAGGGTTTGTAGTTCAGTACCTCTTTTCCTGGTGGGTTTAGCTGGAATATCCTCTTGTATATGACCATTTGCCATATGGATGTTTCTTTCTTCCTTCTCCTCTCACCAGTAAGCTTGCCGGTACCATAGTTCCCGGACTGGCAAACTAAGAGTAGTACTTGCGGGTGCCTTTCTGCAGAAAGGCACCCGCGGGCACAGCATGTTGGATGCACAGGCACCGTTATAAACGGTGCCTGTGCCTCCAACCTCCCCATTCCCATTCGGCCCTATGGGGCCGAATGGGAATGGGGAGTATCTTTTTTCCGGCACCCTCAAATGGACAATTACCAGGTCCGGTGGGGCTGGAATGCCCCGGTAATTGCCCATTCGCAGGCGACGGAACATTTTGCAATGAGGCCCTATGTTCTTATTCCCCACCGGATTCCAGTAGAGATTCATAAGTAACATATTGTTCAGCTGGCTATGGTCTTTTGTGCCTGTTTCAACAAGGAGGGATTTAATCCAAGGCAAAGGGCATAATTCTTTGACTACCTGAAGTTTTATAATATTGTTTAAGGCGATTAAGAGGCCAACCATTGGATGCCCCTTTTTTCCCTTTACTACAAGGTTAATGTAAATCTCATAACCGTCTAGTAATGGAGGATCAGACAACCAAGTCTCTTGGAGACATATTATTTCATAGAGTTCAAATTGCAGGTCCCCTGCACAAAACAGATGGGCAAAACCTTGCGTGTTCCAAGACGCGAGAGAGACAATCTTGTGCTGGCTCGTCCCTAGACTTTCTGCTCTGGATACTGCAGGCTATGAGCTTGAACTTCCTCCAGCTAGTGCACCTGCCAGCCATGACCAGTTCTCATTTTGTTCTGGTTTATTAGCCTCTTTGCCAATCCTTCCTTTAGTCACATTGTTCTTTGTTCTATTTTCCACTATTCTTTTAAAATGTCTTTTTTCCAATAATGAATGAAAACCACAAGACCATCTCTTTTTAATATTTAATTGTCAAACGATTATTGTTTTCCACAAGTTAAAAAAATCTACAAATGTTTAAGAAATGTATTATTTATATGTTTCATCGTTTTACATCTTGTCATTTTTAAATTAATTTGTACAATGGTTTTGTAGCCGGTTGGGTGTCCACGCCAAATCCTCCTCAATGAAAGACAAAGGTCCTGACCCTGTAATGGCTAACCTGGCAGCAGATAGAACAAAGAAAGGTCTGAACAAACAAACGATTTCCATTTCCAACAGTTCAAGTTTAGAATTCACCCTCTGCCCCTTACTCTTGCTTCCCACACTACATTCTGACATTGCCGCTCCACCCCCGTCTCCTCTATACACTGTAAATTCACAAAGAAATGAGACATTGCAAATTAAATCTACTTATTTATGGCCCAGCATCATGAACAGCCAATACCCGAACTGTCCTTCCCAGAAAAAGATGAAAAAAGTCAAATTAAATCCACTAATAATTCACTAATTATTTGTAATGGATGTGCTTCCTAATTGCCTCTGTTTGAGTATGGAAGAAATGTGAGAATTGCACATCAGGGTAAAGAATGCAAACAGATTCTTACATTCAGAAGGATGTAGTCAGTGTCCCTAACATACCATACAAGGGAGACATCTGAAGCTGTGTATAAACTGTCTGAGATGTTTGCTATCTGAAGTGCATGTGCATGCTCGTCTCTATCATTCCTTTGAACTGGAAGTTATTTGTGTGCGAGAAATAATTTCAGCAGTGATATTTCTTCTCCAGTTACAGCTGTTTGCAGAGGAAAAAATGTAGACCCTCCACAGCACCATTCATTGTACTAATAATCACATTTGCATATTTATTTGCCCATAAAACCTGATTTGTGGGGATTTCTGTGGCCTGCAAAAAACATTGCAACTTTGTCAAGAGTTTCTGGAGTTTCACGATAAACTTTCCAAGCTGCAAACACTGTGGCCTTTGAACTAAGTACTACCCTCTCTATTACCATAGTTGAACCATAAATGTGGTAAGAATACTATACTTAAAAGTTATATGACTCTTTGCATTAGAAAATGTAAAAGCATTTTTTTTTTGCTGTAACCTTTGTTCACATCCATGACAAATCTACAAATGTGGAACGTACATGATCAGGCCAGGTCTGGACAACCCATGTCAAGTTTAATGAAGTGTCCTATACATTGGAATTCCTGAAAAAATAATAAATACACCACATCGTTTATTGAATAGGGTAGACCACAATAATTTCGAAAATCAGCATGCAAACTAGTGACATTCATGTTTTAAGCATAACTAAATGTATACATTTCTTTTTACATTTGCAGTAAGACTAGAGAGGCACCACAAAAGGATATCCAAGTAAGAATCAGCAAAACACATTCAGGCACACACAGGCTAAACAGAATACACCACAGAACAACAAATATAATCGACTGACTCAGGATACACACACAGACACACACAGACAACCAGATGCACCCACCCTTGGATGGCAATTAAATAGTTTTAAACAATGTGTATTTACAATTTGATCCCTATCACTAAAACACAACGCACACAAATAAGACAACATACGTTTGACAAGTGTTCACAGAAACTGAAGGGACAATACATTCAACATCTTCTTATAAAATGTGAAGATCCCACAATGCATTAAATGCACACCAAGCCAACAGAAAACATAGGAGTAATTGCTGCAGATATTGATCTGATATTAGACATGAAGTGATCCTGCATGGAGGCCCAAATGCCTTATTTAAAGTTCTGTTGCACGTTATCATTCTTTTTTGCACCTCTGTGCCATGCACAAATTATTTCCAGACTTTGATAGATGACAACTCAACACGGCATGAAGGATATTGCAGATGCAGATGTTCCATTCTCTCACCATCTGACCCAAATCATTGACACAACCATAGAAAATGAGAGTGTAGAGGAGCAGCCGAATTCCTCTGCAGGAAGTCCTGCCCCTATTCTACCTATATGTTGGAAACCGGAAAATACGACATGCGAACGCTAGTAATGGTACCAATACTGTGAAGAGCCTTTGAGATAAAGTATCCACTGAAAAACCCTAAATGATATATCCCCGAAGAGATGATGGTCTCCTAAGGGAGGTCCCCGAAGAAGTATGAAGATGTGAAAAAGATAGGCTGTGACGTCACAAGAGAGGAGAGTGATGCACTGAGAAGGATAACAAAAGAAGAGAATGCACAGATGATTCTGAATCTGATGGCGAAGTAAAGAATCGAGAAGACTTTCATGTGCTGAATGAAGATTGCACGTGCGAAGAAGCACTGCAGAAAATGCAAGTCATTTTATAACTGTTCAGATACCGTAAAGCAAGTAGACTAAGTAATCATAACTCTGGCTAAACGTAGTGAATAGACTGCAGGCGGTGCCGCCAATATATATATATATATGTGTGTAGAATCTGGACATTCAATGCTATAATTTTAATAAGCTCACCCGTGGAGAAAGGAGGATTGATAACTCTGTGTGTGTCGCAGCAAAGAAAACACAGAGAATCGTACATGGATCAAAGGAAGACTGCTTGACCTGGTGTCAAAGGCTAAAAGCAGCCAAAACTGGTTATCAGTCCTTGAAGAACTGTGAATGTAAGACACCAAGGCATCCCTTGTTAGGTAGCAAAGAGAGAACAACATGAGACCCAGGATTCTTCATTTAAGACAATTAAATGCTATAAAATAGGCCGATTCACGGTCTCTGATCATGTGAGTTCAAGAGGAAAATAGATGTGGGCATGTAAGCCTGAACCTTGATGAGAACGTGCTCACACTCCCTTATGTTCCCAGAGGTGAGAAGCGACTACAAGGCCAAATTCAAAGACAATCTGAATGGCAGACAGCATGAGTGATGAGAGATGATGGGCTAATTGGGTGGGGAGGTACGGTCAAGTCCACCCACCAGCACCTGTGGTACCATCTTACGTGCTGCTAGAGAATCGAATGTTCCAGAAGGGTACAAGCATGCCAACCAATTGTGGAAGGCCATATAACAATGGGCCTTATAGTTTGATAGTGAATGATGTGCACTGTATCTAAATAACTGTTGAAGATGACTTGCACTAAGGGCGGGCATGAGTTGCCCACCTGACTGTAGAGGCCCAATAATAAATTCAATCCAATCCCATATAGAAGGTATACTTAGATACTCCCCTTAGTCCTATCACAATCCTGCGTAGGTTTTTGTAGTTTGCCATACAGCATGACATCAAGTATGACAGGTTTTTTTATATAAGTATAATTTTTTATGAAATGCATTGAGATCGTGCGGTGCGACGTCCGTTGAGGTCCATTGTACTCCCTGTTTTAGACATTTGATATTAAAACAGACATTTTGACAACTTCCTGAGTCGGTCTTCTTGTTTGTTGTGAGAGTTATTCTCCATCCCATCCATCGTACGATATGTTATCTTAATGAAAAGGACCATAAGGGTTCACTTGGTAGCAGAGGATGGTTTTATAGAAAGACTCATTGACCTATAGACTCTGGAGTTTCATATGATTGAGTACCCTCTTCCATCTAGCCGGAAGATTGCAAGGTTTCCTGTGGAGAGCGGACGATATAGAATTCTTGCAAGAAAATTGAAAAGGGTGGAACGGGTCCCTATTTGACTAAATCCCTCCTGGTTTCAACAGGTGCTTTGCGGACGGAAGACGAAAGTGGTCAATTGGCGGGGGGAGCCGATACCGAAGGCCTCGAGCTGAAAGAGCGAATGGTGAGTAGACTAAGGACAATGGCAAACTGAAGGGATGGGATTGTGGTAGTTTAAAAGTAATGGGTTGTTAGAAAAGTAACGGGAGAAAAGTAACGTGTGATTTCTTTTGTGTGTAATTGAGAGAGAAGGCCTGAGAGTCCTAACCGAAGGGGGTTCATATAAGACGAAAACTCAAATCCTGTAATCAGGGTATAATTAGGGGAAGCAACAAGAGAATTGATCATTGAGGATAAATGTGAAGAGTCGACTAGTCTGTCTGTTTGTGTATTTGTGGTATATTAAAGTGTCGAAGAGCGACAATTGTGTAAGGAGAGTTGAAAAAAGGTAAAGGAGATTTAGCATCTATCTAGAGAAACTGTCGGTACCGACTCAGCGGTTGACTGAGATTTGTGAACATTAGAGGTTTGAGCTGTGATTGTTGGCGCGCCCTTATATTTGTTGTTTATTGTGTTAACCCTGGTAAGTATTGACAGTCAATTGAGACTTGTCACAATGGGAGATATTACTCCTCTGATGCATTTATTTAAGACATAGCCAAAACATATGCACAAGCTCAAACAGTACAGTGCAGAATGGGTGAAAGGCACAGCAGATACAATGTTCATGCCATGGCCGCATGGGGAATCATTGTCGAAATCAGTATTGCAACACATGACCACATACTTGCACGCTGCGTACACTGGAAAGAAATTGGAGAAAAGGTTAGCTATTTTAGAACTTTGGAAGAGAGACAGGATCTGATACCTGAGGATTAGAAACTTAATCAATCTAAAGAGGAAGGTGTCAAGCCTTCTGCTCCCCTTGCCTCGCCTGAGGTAAAAAGCAATAGCACGGAAGACGTAGGATTGTATCCGTTAAAGGAACTAAAAGCAGCAACGGGGTATAGTAATCCAATATATGAACCACCTGTTCATAGTAGTGATGATAGTCCAGAGGAGACTTAGAGAAAAGAGGAGATCTTTAAGGTTTTACAAAACAGGGAAGAGAAAAGCAAGCAATCAAATGTATCGACAGAGATAGAACAAGAGATCAAGAGATGGAAAGGATAGAAGGATAAAGCTGATGAAGTAACGCTCGTACTGATCGAATGGATGGGGGACAGATATTACTCAAGCTAGATGGAAAAAGAATTGAGCTGGTTAGGCAAAGGGAAGATCAAGATGAACAGGATGAGAAAGACAGGGAACGAGAGAGCAGATTGAAAGAAGATGAGTATAAAAGGAAGAGCAGACAGCAGTGAGAACAGATGTATCAGGAAGGGCAGCAAAAGAAAGAAGAAAGGGCAGATGAGCAAATGAAATATGACAACAGACAAAGAGCAATAGAAGAAAGGGATAAGCAAGAAAGGAAGAGAGAAGAGGAAGTGTAAGTGATTTCAATCTGGCACACACCAAAGTCAAGCCCAGCATTTAGTGCGCAATTGAAACTCTTATTTATTTGTTTCTATAAGTTCAATATTCTGAACGATATAACACTTGTATCACACCCTTCTCCCGGACCCTCCCCCCGGGTCACACTGAACCAGGAATCAGGCTAGTGTGCAAAGGTAAATATTTATTTATGTATTTAAAATGTAATCACAATATATTGTAATAGGTAAACAACAATCACCAATGGGGTGACAGAACATTGAATGATATTTTTTAATACACTAGGAATTAATTACTGAGCACAAAACAAATGCAGCACAGAGCAGAATACTTTTGTGTTGGTTTGGACAGATGGCACTATGGTTAGGAGTTCCCCCTGCAACAGCCCTCAACCCCCCAATAGGCAATGTAAAGAGATGGGAGGAGAGAGCAGGTATTCAGGAATAGCACAAATCAAACAGAATATAAGTCCCATATTCCCCCTTCAAACACAAGAGAAAAACAGAATTGACTTTTCAGCTGTCAGAATGGCTTTGTAATTGTCTTTGGAATTGACTGAGCAAAAACACCAAATGTGGTCAAAAATACTTAGATTTTTATAGATTCCTATGGGAGCCACTTTGAGCAGTTGCACACAATCAGAAGCAATGATTTAGTCAGAAGAAAACAATGGACATCTCAAAGTCCAAGTCGGAAACAATTTTAAGCTATTTCACACGTGTAAAATTTCTCAGAATGTAAAATCGCGGCAAACATTTCCTTATGCGATATTTGCTATAATGGGAGAATCACACTTTTTTGGGTTCTATCAATAGCTAAGGATCTTAGGTACAAGTAGGAGTTGAAATTGCGTTTCTATCATAAAAGCCGAAAGAGTTATAGAGGTTTTAGTAAAGGTCGTTTTTTTGTAAAATAGGCGCGAGAATGGAAAAGAGAAATGCACTTTTGAAAATGACAGATTGGTTGATTACAATAGATTATGACTATGAAAAAGCGAATGCCAAAGATGGATTTTACAGTCACGTGATCAGCGTAACCCGCCTGTTGTGGATACTCTACTTCTTCAGATGAGAAAAGAGTCAGCGCAAAATAGTTTTAGCAAAACTATGGTTCTGAATGAAAGGATGGGTTTGAGATTGGGATAAAACAATGCAAATATACTATGGGTCACAGTCCTTCCTATTAATACTCACAGGATAAGTTATTAAATTGGACTGTCAGTTCAGGTCATGGATTGGATCTGGTCTAGGAAGAACAGCACATCAGGCACGGGATCAGGTCAGCTTGGCCGGTCACCAGATTTGCACAGGATCAGCCCTCCTAGTCTGTGGGTATTTCAATCAGCTGGATAGGGGGTTCCTCAGGTAAGCCTAGTGGTAGCAAGTCAGATAATTTCAGGATACTAGTTCAAAAGGCCTTCTCACACCACAGCGCTTCACTGGGTTGCAAGAATAAGTTTGAAGATATAGGTCTTGCAGAAAGACAATAGTTCTCTACTGCTTGCAAGAGTCTTGGCAGCTGGATCTTGAAGAATGTTAAATCTGGATGTCGAATGCTGGATCAGAGTGCTTCGCCAGAATCAGGAAAAAGAGTGCATCTGTGAGTCCCTATGTTTTGTCAGCTGTCTCTATTTTTCCTTTGAAATGACATCACAAAAAGGGTGTATGGGCCAGCTTAGCTAAGCTTGCACCTATGAGCTGGGATTGGGTCCAAACTTCATCTCTGCCTTGCATTTGAGTGATTGGATCAACGCCGGATGATGTCACATTTTATGGTTTGCTTTACAGTTCTTAGAAACCTCCCTTTAGCTACTGGTCTCAAAATTGGATTTTATGCTATAAACACATTTCTACATTGGTCACTTTTACACAAATCACACACAAAGATGCCATATTTTATGTAGCATCTGTTCATCAAAATCTCGCAGCTGTGGGGTCTTGTTTCAACTTTCTACAGAATGGTGTCCTTTTTGCTATGAACACAATTTCCAAACTTTATGCAAATGTCCGCAAATGTGTGTGTTTAACATAGGAATGTGTGTGTAAATTTTCACAATTCTAGGATTAATACATTTCACATAAAACCACATATAATGCCATTCCTGTCCAGAACATGTTACACGGTTCTGCCGCCTCTTAAAATGTGAAGCCAAAAATTAGACTAACAGATATGTCCTTGGTATATTTTTCACCATTTTCAATCACAAGTTATGAGTCTTTAACAATTGTTCTTTGTTCATGCTTAACAGCAAATGGTATGCCCCTTTTGCTCTCCCTGGAATCTAGTAGCATCTCCCTCCTTGTTTGTTCCTTCCAGGAGCCATTTACAACCCTCTCACACCTCCGTTTCCTGGGCTGAAGGGTCTGCTATTGTTCATTCTCTTTCTGTAGACAAGAGTTTGGGTTAACCCACAATTAGAACCTCTCCATGAGTTTCAGCTGAGAGGATATCCCTCCCACTGGGAGAAACCTGTTTGTCCACTTCCAAAGGGTTGCGGTTCAGCCAAGCTAATTTATTCCCGGAAAAACCAGACTTGTTGCATCAAACATAAATAAATTACTTTCTTAGCTTTAACTCTGTGGGATAAAAGCAACTGAGATCTGTATTCCTTTTAGCCACAATCCTTTTTATGTTTGCTAATCCAGCAGACTTTTTAGTTTAGATCACTATAAAGTTTCATCAGTAACTCATCTGACAGCTGTCATTCAGGTAGCCCAGGGTACTGCACCCAGATTTTGAAAGGGGCTGTCAGTTTACATACAATCAAGTTTTTCTGAAGAATGTTTTGCTCTTCACATTAGGACTTTGTATGTTTGCAATGCTTCATCAGATTACATGAACTTTAGTGCCAGGCAAGATTTTGGATGTTAAGAAGTGGTGTGTTATAGGCATTTTGGAGGTTTTAGCACAAAGCAAATGTCATTATAGGCACATTTTGGAGTTTCATTTGCAAAGCGTTGCTTCTCTCTCTGCCCTCTGTTTGCTGGTCATGGAGCCCACTGGAACATTTTCCGCAGTGTGTGCTTTATTCCACCACACATGCACCATGTTGTGCATCCATCTTTTTGTGTGTTTGAGAACGCGGTTTTTGTAGGTTTTTGGTGCGCACAAGAGATTTACCACCTTTGTTGCAGTTCCTTGCACCATACTATCAGAGTGATGCCGCATAGCATAGCAGAGTGGGTCAATACATCCCACAGAAGAAGCACAGAAATTAAGAGATAGAAGAATAAAAAGACAAAGAGAAAAGGAAGAAAGAAGAGCAGGGCTAATGAAAGAGGAGATGAGAAAGGAAGAAGAAAGAGTTAGGTGGGAAGCAAGTAAGCGAAGAGAAGTAGATGAAGTATTAGAATGAAAGAGGATACAGCGGAAACATGATATTGATCACATTCAAAAGGAATTAATGGAGCCAAGTCCGGTAATACAATGGAGCAATATAGAGGAGTTCCTCCCGTTACAGGGAGCAACGTCAGGGACATCCCGAGTAACCTTAGAAGAGAACTTCAATATAGGGAGCATCAGAGATAGGATCGATAAAGCCTATCAGGACTTAAGTGTAGGTGGCAAATCAGGAAGCCGAGGGAAGGGAGAGAAAACCCTAGTCTTCCAACACGAAGCAAAGAGAATAATCCATTCAGTCTTGAGCCTAGATCCTTGTCTTTAAGTAAACTGACCTTAGACAAGGGTGAAGGAGACGAGAGCCATACTAGTTGGGGGCTAGATATGTCAGACGAGGAGAAAGAATTCTTCCATGGGGAAGAGGGAGGAGGTGCATGTGCCCGAGACCGAGGCCTGCAGGCAAACAAGGGAGTGAGATGGTCAGATCTAGAGGAACCTAAAGAAAGGACGCCAGATACAATAGCATATCCAGATCAGCCTAAAGGACGATTGGGGATGAGAACGAAGCTGAGACACCTACACGTTGCTAGGAAACATGTGTTTGTGTTACTATTTAAACACAAACATCCGCCGGCAGGCGGAAGAGCCGGCAGCCATCCATAGGCCTCTTAAGGCCATTCGAACCTGTTTGCCCCTGTTTGCGCATGGTTGCACCTTCTGATTCCTCAAAACACCTCACCGCTGCCAAAAACTAAGGGACAAGGCCATCTTGCGTCATTTCATCCAGATCCACAGTCAACAGGATGTCTCTGTAAGTAATTGCTTTTCATGCTTTACAATCACGTTGCCCACTCTCTGGTCATGACTGATGGACCATATGCCCTCGCACACGCTTTCTATGGTCTGCTCTCTGTAACTGTCACAAAGTCCTCTGTGCGCTGCTAGCTTACTTAGGCACGATGCTACTCTCACCTCACACTGCGTCTAGACCGCCATGCTCTCAACTATCTGGCCCTTATGCTAACGTTGCAGCCCACTGCCTCAACTGTATTCATTGAGCTGAATGGGCCTGTTGCTGTCCACTGCTCCCTGTGAAATGCCCAATCATTTTGCACTAGCCTGCTATTGCCACTGTATCTCAGCAACTTCAGCACTCAAGCAGTTACTCTATGTACCCTAAGGCACCTGCAACCACCTGGACCTACTACCATTATTTACATAGCCCATTTGTGCCCTGCCATTTGATTGTTGCATCTAGCCCATTTGTGCCTTACATTTGATTGCTACATTTAGCCCATTTGTGCCCTCCCATTTAATTGTTGCTTTTAGCCCATTTGTGCCCTGCCATTTGATTGCTGCATTTAGCCCATTTGTGCCCTGCCATTTGATTGCTGCATTTAGCCCATTTGTGCCTTACATTTGATTGTGGCATTTAGCCCATTTATGCCCTGCTATTTGATTGCTGCATTTAGCCCATTTGTGCCTTACACCTGATTGCTGCATTTAGCCCATTTATGCCCTGCCATAAACCAGTACTAATCGTACAACTAGGTCATCACCAACCTCCTCTATCAAAACCAATCAAACTAAAACCACCACTGCAGCCCTTCCACTCAAAGGCAGATTAATAAATACCAGATCCCTAACAGCGCATGCAACCGCCATCTCTGAACTCATAATGGCTAATGAGTTGGACTTCCTCGCCATTACAGAGACCTGGTTACACGAGGCAGCCAGACCCCTATTATCTCTAGCAATCCCAGAAGGCTACACCATCTTGAGACAAGATAGAAACAACATGCATGATGGTGGCATTGCCATCATTGCCAAAATCAGCCTTAACATGAGAACCAGACTTAAACTCCTGCAAAGTATGCTTTATCAAACTCCCACTTCACAACTCCCAGACCCTGACTATCCACCTTATTTATAGGGCTCCCTGTACTGTGGGTACTTTTGAAGTAGACATTAACTGTCTATTATCCACCAATCTCAAAACCTCCACTCAACTTCTGATTCTTGGAGACTTTAATCTAGGTTATAATGACCCCTCAGACAAACAGACCGTCAATGTGGCTAATATCCTCACTGAATTAGGACTTACCCAAAAAAATATGGAACCCATCCATAATAAAGGGAGAACCCTCGACTGGTTAGCAGAACATAACTGTTCTGCTTCCATTACCTACATCTCCCCACAACTTTGAACAGACCATTACTTGATAACCTACAACTTATTTAACACTAGGCCAATTCTTGCAGCCAACATGGCACCTGCATGCCCTACCAGGAAAAAAAATATCACTAAGGAAAAAGTAATTCCTGCCATTCTACCCACCTTAAACCAACTTAATGAACACCTTAACCCAAAGATACTCATAGAAGAATATAATAAAATGATACAATTCACCCTTGACAACGTCGCCCCTCTAAAATGTAGACCAAGTAAACCTAAAGCCCACCTTAACAAATGGTTCACAACCGAAACTGAAAGATCTCCATCAACTCAAAAGAAGTTGCGAATCCACTTGGAGACTTACCCCATCAGATGACCATAAAAACAAACCCATAGAAATCTCCTCACAATACAAGAAGGAAATTATCTTGGCCAAACGCAACTCATATAACAAACGTATCTCATCAGCCAACTCAA
Organism: Ambystoma mexicanum; assembly: GCF_040938575.1. Taxonomy (NCBI): domain Eukaryota; kingdom Metazoa; phylum Chordata; class Amphibia; order Caudata; family Ambystomatidae; genus Ambystoma; species Ambystoma mexicanum. The sequence goes on along the minus strand of NC_090924.1, from coordinate 668,693,817 downwards.
GTATGATGGAGCTGTTTGCTACCTTAAAGGAACTAGAGTTGCCTATTCCCAATCCAGATATATGCATAAAAGACAAAGTCTGGTGCACAGAGATACAACAAGCTCTAGCCAGCAAAATTACCATGCTCCAAAAAGAATATCGGTTAAGAAAGCAGCCCTTAATGAACCACCTATAACCAACACTAACCCTCTCCCATGGACCAAAACATTACCACCCAATTTAGATTTGCAAAAACATCCGTCCGAGAAGTGGAGAAAGTCATCCTCTCTCTCAAGCCTTCCAACTGCCAAGGCGACTTGTGCCCCGCACAACTTATAAAAGATGCCGCGAGAGAACTCTCTCCCTTCAAAACTAAACTTGTAAACTCCTCCTTCACCTCAGGCATTGTGCGGTCCAACTTGAAACAATCCTGGGTACTGCCACTGCTAAAAAAACAATCCTTAGACCCCCTCATTCCTACCAGTTACCGCCCCATCACGACAGTCCCATTTCTATTAAAAATCTTAGACAAGATCGCTTATACACAAATCCAACAATTCCTAGAATGTCACAAGCTCTTAAGTGTAAGACAGTCTGGATTCCATCCACAACATGGAACCGAGACTGCTCTCATTGATCTGAAAGCTCAAATTGATGAGCTAAGAGACAAAGGTCAATTAGCCCTTCTCTTACTCCTGGATCTCTCGGCCGCATTCGACCTGGTTGACCACAAAGTCCTTTGCAACCACCTTAATTCCACAGCACATTTCTCTAAAGAAGCCATAAACTGGGTTGAATCCTTCATCAGCGAAAGGACCATGAGGGTGTTCTCCCCCACAGATGCGGCAGACCCAATCCCCATCTCATGCAGCGTGCCCCAGGGATCCTGTGTATCTCCAGCACTATACAAATATTTACTAAGCCCCTCTTTGAGGATCTGGACCTTCTTGGTATCACCTACTCTAATTCTGTAGATGATACCCATAATCTCCTCCCACTTTCAGGGGAATATAATGAGGATTTGGCCTTGGTAAATAGGGTGTATCTCATCATCCAGGCATGGATGGCCACTCACAGTCTATGCCTGAATGATGACAAAACAGAGTTAATCATTCTGGGCAATCATTCCAATCTCAAAAAACTAGGCCAGCACTACTCTGCATTTGAGATCGATGGAAATACTACTAAGGTAGCCAGGGAAGGGAAGACTCTAGGCTTCCATCTAGATGCTAGCCTCTCCTTCAACAAACAGGTGAACTCATTGGCTTCGGCCACAGCTTACACATGTAATCTTATCAGAACAGCTAAGCACTTTATATCTAATGACAACTGCATGATTCTAGCTAGAGCTCTTGCTCTACCTAGACTTGATTACTGCAACGCCTTATATATTGGGGCCAACAAACACATCATACACAGAATAAACATTTTACAAAATAACACCCTGAGAGCAGCCCTTGGTATCCCTAGACGAGCACACATTTCTAAGATAAGGCAAAATAACAACTGGTTGTCTACCCAAGATAAAATACTACTAAAAGTAGCCTCCCTCACTCACAAAGCCCTCAATAACATGGCTCCTCCCTACCTAACTGATATATTTGTAGAAAGAAGATCCTCCAGACCCACAAGAATCTCCAATGCCAACACACTTATCATTCCTAGATTGAAACTCACCAAGGCTGGAGGAACCAGCTTCCCCATCCGGGCGGCCCAAGTATGGAATTCACTGCCCCACACTATACGTGAGGAGAAATCCTACCCGAAATTCAGATCCAATTACATCAACCATCTGAAACAATTGGTCAGCTAGCCAGAACCACCTACCCCACACTACACTGCTGATTTACTACCTGCAAACTGTTTAATATCCTGTATATAATTTACTGTACTATTGATACAACCTGTATATATTGTTAATTATATGTGTAATTATGTAACTATGTAACCTATGCCTCACATATCCTGTACTGCTGTGCCCTATTACCCTCGGGTCTAGTGCACATTATAAATGAATAAAACAAACAAACAAACAAACAAACAAACTGCCATATGTAAACAGGTTAAGGTCATTGCCAGGAAGGAGGCGGTCAGGAACCATTGTCCCTACTATGGATAGGCAGATGATGGTCACCAATTTCGAATTGAGGTTTATGCAGTTTCCCTTTTTGGAAAAAGGGGGAGCAAGGCCACAGTATATTCCATAGCCACAGATGGATAAGTATAATTTAAGGTGCAAACTCCCCAGTTTAATGGCGAGTGCGGGAAAATGGATTTATGAGTTAGAGAAAATGACGGGGGGCAATAGGGTATATTAAGGGTCTACCAACAGCCATTCTTGGCGAACGAAAATGAAAGAAGATGAAGATCCGCTTGCTTACGTTCAGGATATTCAGGAACACTGGACTCTTGCAATGCGCAAGCCGTGGGGAAAGTCAGTGGCAGTATTTAACCGCATTTTATGTCAGGGATTTCCTGAGCAGGTACAGAGGCAACTTAAGAAGCAAGTGGGAATGGAAGCAAAACCATGGCCTGAAATACAGTTGACTATAGTGCATCACTGTCGGCTGTTACAGGAGAAAAATAGGAAAAATGACGATGTTAGAAAAATTAAGGAAGCCAAGTTAGTCCCGAAGAAATTGTCAAAGTACATCATAGAAATGGCAGTATTGAAGAGCGGAGAAGGGTCAGGCGCACACCAAGCAGCGGGTACATTGCAGGGCAATAATCAGCGCCCGATGGACCAAGGAGGAAACAGATTTATACCACGAGGTAGAGGCATGGGTTACAAAGGAAGGGATGAATATCAGAACACACAAAATGGGTTTCAGAATATACAGAATGAGAATCAGAATATGCAAGGAGTGTTCAACCAAGGGGGACTAGTCAGATGAGCCTCTCATATTTACTTGACAACTAGGAAAAAAAGGCACATTGCGCACAGATGTGGTAGCCAAGGGTATGTACAAAATGGTCAATTCTCGAGAGGGGGGACAGCTTTTCCTCCAGCAAATAGCTCAAAAGCTAGCGAAGGATTCACCCGAGATCAGACAATGTATCAGGCACAAGTGGCACAAGTGCAGCTGGCACAGCAATCACAACAAGCACCATTGAATCCACTGCATAGGCAGTCGCAGCATGCCGCTATGCAGATACAGCAGAATGCAAACACAGGACAATTACTAACAACTAGAATAGGGGTGTCACTGTTGTGGGAGAGAATCCTTTCACAGGTACAGGGGTATGCATGTATCCACAGTAGGACAGCACACAGGGCGAATTGATATGTTCGGTACTATCTGTGATGCCAGACCCCCCCAAGAGGAACCAAGGGTTTATGTGACTATATTTGTTTCTAGTAGACACTGGTGCAACTCGTAGTATACGAGAGGGAAAATAAACAATGTCGGGAAATGCCATGAATGCTCAAGGATTCTTTGGAGCTACAAGTCGAGTTCCTTTTACTGATGAATTACCAGTTTCTATAGGATAGTGTGATATGTCTGTTCCATTGTTTTATTCACGGCAGACACCAGTTAATATTTTGGGAAGAGACTTAATGACAAAACATAATATGACAATTTCTTTTACTGATGAAGGTATAGTGTGCTCCACTCCTGGGATATACTATATGAATGTGGGTGAATTTAAATTGGCATTTAAAGGACAGATGGTCCTGCGATGGGTGGCAATAGAACCCAAAGTTTGTCTTTATGGGGTGAGCATTCTGTTAACATGGCTACCTGGTTTAGTGGGAAGGACTATAAGGATAACTGATGAATTTTTGTTTAGACCACAGGTCCCCATGGACGAAGAGGGGGGACAGACCATCCCCCTAGAATTAGATGCAGTAATAGTACGAGGGGAAAAGGCAATGCTCAAAGGACAGGATGATGAGGGTAGACCGTGGAGAACAGTAATCGCCATTGGGGAAGGTTGCAGATTGACTGACGTCACTGACGGCGACATGTTCAAAGACGATCCATCAGATGACAAAGTGGTGTTCTTTATGAGCATTACTCATTGGATCAGAATAGAGAAAAGGGAGATCCCACAGCACATGGTGATAATGTGGCAGCGCCCAGCATTTTTTGATCAAGACTTGGAGAAAATGCCAAGTGTTTTATGGACTAAAGGCCCTTATGATCTAGGCCTATTAAAAGGAGTAGGGGGGTTAAAATAAAGCTGACACCAGGAGCAGTTTTACTTTGAGTAAGACAATACCCAATGTTACGAGAGGCAGATGGGGGTATTTTTTAGACCATCTCAGCACTGATGGAGCGGTTATTCTGGTACCGTCAGAGTCATTGTGTAGTACTCCGGCGTACCCTGTGAAGAAATTAAAGGGAAGGTCATGGATATTCATACAAGACATGAGACTGATTAACCAGATTGTAGAGGCAGAGTTTCCTTTAGTACCTAATCCAGTGACGATACTGTGCAGTATCACAGTAGAAGCGCAATATTTCCTGGTGATTGACCTGAAAAATGCATTGTTCTCAATCCCGTTGCACAAGGTTTCTCCAGACTTAACTATGTTTTTGTTTTGCAAATTCACATTAAGAAAACAATGCTGCCTCACAGGCATTGTGAGTCTCTATCGATCTTTAATAGAGTCCTTTCGATGGACTTAGGCAATATTGATTTGAAAAGCACCGTGATACAATACGTAGATGACATTTTGATTTGTAGCACAAAAGAACATGAGTGTAGACAAGACTCGGTTCAATTAATGAATATACTAGCAGTCAAGGGATACAAGGTAGACATAGAAAAGAGACAGTACTGAAAAGAAGAGGTGTTGTACATAGGCCAGTTAATCTCGCATGAGGGGAAGAAGGTAACGCCAGAAAGAGCTGAAGCAATCATGAAACCTGCAAAACCGCACACAGTTACGCAGATGCAACAGTTTCTGGGACTATGTAATTATTTGAGAGCATGGATGTTTGACTATAGTTCATATACAAGGCCCCTTTTGCAGGCTTTAAGGAAAGCATACGTGAATAAGGAAGAAATAGAATGGAATAAAAAATAGAGGGAGAATTTCAAGAATTAAAGAAAGCAATTTCCACAGCTCCTATTTTAGGAATTCCCAATTATGCTGAGGAGTTTTTCTTATTTTCAAACACCAACGGGACAGTCACGACAGCAGTGCTTACACAGAGGACTACATTAGGGTACAAACCTCTGGCACATTATAGTGAGAATTTAGACCCGGTTATGAAAGGGCATTTTCCTTGCAAACAGTCATTGGCAGCCACCGCGTTCGCAATTGAGAAATCTACTAGTATTGTAATGGGTTGATCTATGACACTTTTTGAGGACCATGCTTTGTTTGCCACTTCAGAGAAACCGAAGGGTACATTGCCACCTCAGAGAGGTTCTGTATATGAAGTGATCATTTCAAATCCAGCAATTAAAATTGTCAGGTGTAAAATAGTGAATCCTGCCACCTTCGTGGCTGAGCCAGTGGAAGAGGGCAAGCATGTGCATGACTGCACAAACTATGAGGAGTTTTATGACGACATATCGCGTCTCAAGGAAAATGCACGGTCAGGAAGGGAGATTCTCTTTATTGATGGTTCTTTGAAAATGTATCAGACAAGTGGAGAAAGGCATTCTGGCGTAGCTATAGTGAGGCATAGAAAAAACAGAGATATGAGGTTGTGGCAAGTGAAGACTACCGTCTCACTTTTCAGCACAAGTGGTAGAATTTGTAGCGCTTATTGTCACACTCGAGAAACACAAAGGGCAGGAAGTGACAGTGTACAGTGACTCTGCCTATGTGACATCAACTGTACAAGCAGGGCTAGCACCTAGGAAAAGGAGGAGCTACCTCTGTGTGGATGGCACTCCAGTGCAGCATGCATCCTTATTGGACAGGCTTATTAAGGCACTACAACTCACAGTAGCCATAGCAATATTTAAATGTGGAGCGTACACTAAGCAAACTGACTTTATTTCTTGTGTAAACAAAGCTGCAGACACAAAGGCCAAAAGGGTTGCGTATTCACCAGCTATTTCAAGTTTCGATGCTCCAAATGTTAATGAGAAAGCAGTTACAATTATGGTTGTAAATGAAGAATGTAATCATTTACCAAGAGCTTGGATAATGGAGGTTCAAGGCAGTGCACCACAGGAAGAGCAGGAATTTTGGAAACAAAGAGGGTGTTCTTTATATTCCGCTTCTGTGCTTGAACAACTGCACTACCCTATGCATGCAACTGGGGAGAGTCTTGCTGCAGCAAATGCAGAAGACTGGTTTATACCGAACCTGTTAGAAAATGTTACATTTTATTTAGTAAATTGCATCATATGTCAAAAGTTTACTGCTGGGCAAACACTACGAATGATTAGAGTAATTCCTCAACCGAATGGTCCTTTTCAGCATTTACATACCGATTATGTTAACATGCTGCAAGTATGTAATGGATACAGGTATAGTGGTGGAGTGTCCATTCTCCAAGTGGATCGAAGTAGGTCCTTGTACACAACCTGATGACACTTGTGCAGTGAAGGTTGTAGTACAAGAAGTCTATCCCAGATGGGGAGTTTGTGAAGTGCTGAGATACAATAATGGGCCACATTTTGTTAATGAAGTATTTGAACAAATAGGATTATTGCTGGATATTAAGCAAAAGTGTTCTTCTGCTTATCACCCGCAAGTGAACGGGATATGTGAGAGACTCCACGGCCTCTGAAAGGAAAGGGCAGCCAAGCTTAAATTGACACTGAAAAAGGGATGGCTATATTGCCTACCACAAGCTCTATATGCCCTCAGGAATCAGCCTCGGTCTGGCCACCACCTCACATCCCACGAGTTAGTGACAGGAAGACAAATGTGAATGCCGTCAACACCTCCATCAAGGAGTAGAAGTGATGCACAGAGCACTGCAAAATTGCTAGGGAATGAATTAAATGAATATTTTCAACTCAAGCGTCAAGGGGGTCGGCCCCAGAACACAGATGAAAACCATTCAGCAACTGGATTTTTTAAATTATTATCAATACCTGAACTATTTGCCGGGGATACGGTGTTGATATGCAACTTTACTAGAAAGTGGCAAGTGCAATGATTTGTCGGACTGTATGTTGTGGAGGACATTACTCCCTGAGCAGTAAAGGTTCAAGGCAGAAAAGCTTGAATTCATTTTAAAGATGTTAAACTCTACACCGATGAGACCGTCGCACCCCCCAACGATCGATCCAGAAGCAAGACAAGAAGAAGAATTTCAGCGTGTGCAGACTCGATCGATGATGAGGAAGAAAAACAATAACCCAGCCTATTGATTAAAAAAATGCAAATTTGCATTTGGAGTGTGGTTCTCATTGGACACTTCTTATAGATATTATGGCAGGCATACACATTTGTTTCTTGAGACACAGAATTCTTCGAAAATTAACTTTAGAAATTTGTTGATGCATCATAATCATGCCTGAGTTGGATTTTGAATTTGGTTTTGACAACTGGAAGAGGGAGCATGAATTAATGGTTATCCCTAAGAGTAATGTGCATCGAATTGTGCTTGCTATTTTTATGGTTATTCTCTGAGCTTATCCTGTACTAGTTAGAAGAAATGTGGATATACACACGTTTTTACAGGATCCTACAAATGGCCCAATAATAAGGAGGCTACTTATGGCAATCGTAGAAGAGTTACTGCAAATACCGAATATACTGGAATTGCCGGAGTAATGTTTTTCCTTCCTTAAATGAGTACAGCAAAAATGAGGAATCTTGAAAATAGCATGAGTTCAGAGAATGAGCAAGCTTGAGAGATTCCAGAATGCCATAAATGGTGTGGGCTGCTATTCTGGTGTATAGTACATGCCTAAGCCCCACCTACCTGGCGCCTTCCAGGTTGCCGCTCTTTTTCCCCACTTAGCAAGCCCTGCCAAGTGGATCTAGATCACTTGGCCTAAGCCCTGCACAGATTGCCTCTCTTTTTCCCCACTTAGCAAGGACCGCCCAACTGGTGCCTTCCTGGGTGCCGCTCTTTTCCCCCTACTTACGGAGCCCTCCAGCTTATTTTCCTTTGCAAATGGGGAGCAGGGAGAAGTGGATCTAGGTCACCTGGCCTAAGCCCCGCTTACCTGGTGCCTTCCAGGTTGCCGCTCTTTTTCCCCACTTAGCAGGCCCCACCCACCTTGTGCCTTCCTGGTTGCTGTTCTTTTTCCCTACTTAAGGAGCCCTCAAGCCTCTTTTCCTTTGCAGATGGGGAAGAGGTGCAGGTGGATCTAGGTCACCTGGCCTAAGCCCGTCCCCCTGGCAACTTCTAGGTTGCTGCTCTTTTCCCCCACCAGCAAGCCCCACCCACCTTGTGCCTTCCTGGTTGCTGCTCTTTTTCCCTACTTAAGGAGCCCTCCAGCCTCTTTTCCTTTGCAGATGGGGGCAGGTGCAAGTAGATCTAGGTCACCTTGCCTAAGCCCCACCTACCTGGCGCCTTCCAGGTTGCCTCTCTTTTTCCCCACTTAGCAAGCACTGCCCAGATGGTGCCTTCCTGTTGCTGCTCTTTTTCCTTACTTAAGGAGCCCTCCAGCCTCTTTTCCTCTGCAGATGGGAGCAGGTGAAAGTGGATTTAGGTCACCTGGCCTATTCCCCACCCATCTGGCGCCTTCCAGGTTGCCGCTCTTTTTCCACAATTAGCAAGCTCTGCCAACCTGGTGCCTTCCAGGTTGCTGCTCTTTTCACCCACCAGCAAGCCCCGCCTACCTTGTGCCTTCCTGGTTGCTGCTCTTTTTCCCTACTTAAGGAGCCCTCCAGCCTCTTTTCCATTGCAGATGGGGAGCAGGTGCAAGTGGATCTAGGTCAACTGGTCTAAGCCCCACCCACCTGGCGCCTTCCAGGTTGCCGCTCTTTTTCCCCACTTCGCAAGTCCCACCCACCGGGTGCCTTCCTGGTTGCCACTCTTTTTACCTATTTAAGGACCCCTCCAGCTTCTTTTCCTTTGCCGATGGGGAGCAGGTGCAAGTGGATCTAGACCACCTGGCCTAAGCCCTGCGCACCTGGCACCTTCCAGATTGCCTCTCTTTTTCCCCACTTAGCAAGCCCCGCCCACCTGGTGCCTTCCTGGGTGCTGCTCTTTTTCCCTACTTATGGAGCCCTCCAGCCTATTTTCCTTTGCAGCTGATGGGCATGTGCTTGTGGATCTAGGTCACCTGGCCTAAGACCCACTCAACTGGTGCCTTCCAGGTTGCCGCTCTTTTTCCTCACTTAGCAAGCCCCACACACCTAGTGCCTCCCTGGTTGCCGCTCTTTTCCCCTACTTAAGAAGCCCTCCAGCCTCTTTTCCTTTGCAGATGGGGAGCAGGTTGAAGTGGATCTAGGTCACCTGGCCTAAGCCCCTCCTACCTGGTGCCTTCCAGGTTGCCGCTCTTTTTCCCCACTTAGCAGGCCCCGCCCACCTTGTGGCTTCCTGGTTGCTGTTCTTTTTCCCTACTTAAGGAGCCCTCAAGCCTCTTTTCCTTTGCAGATGGGGAGCAGGTGCAGGTGGATCTAGGTCACCTGGCCTAAGCCCCGCCCCCTGGCAACTTCCAGGTTGCTGCTCTTTTCCCCCACCAGCAAGCCCCGCTCACCTTGTGCCTTCCTGGTTGCTGCTTTTTTTCCCTACTTAAGGAGCCCTCCAGCCTCTTTTCCTTTGCAGATGGGGGGCAGGTGCATGTAGATCTAGTTCACCTGGCCTAAGCCCCACCCACTTGGCGCCTTCCAGGTTGCCTCTCTTTTTCCTCACTTAGCAAGCCCTGCCCAGCTGGTGCCTTCCTGTTGCTGCTCTTTTTCCTTACTTAAGAAGCCCTCCAACCTCTTTTCCTTTGCAGATGGGAGCAGGTGAAAGTGGATTTAGGTCACCTGGCCTATTCCCCACCCATCTGGCGCCTTCCAGGTTGCCGCTCTTTTTCCACAATTAGAAAGCTCTGCCAACCTGGTGCCTTCCAGGTTGCTGCTCTTTTCACCCACCAGCAAGCCCCGCCTACCTTGTGCCTTCCTGGTTGCTGCTCTTTTTCCCTACTTAAGGAGCCCTCCAGCCTCTTTTCCATTGCAGATGGGGAGCAGGTGCAAGTGGATCTAGGTCAACTGGTCTAAGCCCCACCCACCTGGCGCCTTCCAGGTTGCCGCTCTTTTTCCCCACTTAGCAAGTCCCACCCACCGGGTGCCTTCCTGGTTGCCGCTCTTTTTCCCTATTTAAGGACCCCTCCAGCTTCTTTTCCTTTGCCGATGGGGAGCAGGTGCAAGTGGATCTAGACCACCTGGCCTAAGCCCTGCGCACCTGGCACCTTCCAGATTGCCTCTCTTTTTCCCCACTTAGCAAGCCCCGCCCACCTGGTGCCTTCCTGGGTGCTGCTCTTTTTCCCTACTTATGGAGCCCTCCAGCCTATTTTCCTTTGCAGCTGATGGGCATGTGCTTGTGGATCTAGGTCACCTGGCCTAAGACCCACTCAACTGGTGCCTTCCAGGTTGCCGCTCTTTTTCCTCACTTAGCAAGCCCCACACACCTAGTGCCTCCCTGGTTGCCGCTCTTTTCCCCTACTTAAGAAGCCCTCCAGCCTCTTTTCCTTTGCAGATGGGGAGCAGGTTGAAGTGGATCTAGGTCACCTGGCCTAAGCCCCTCCTACCTGGTGCCTTCCAGGTTGCCGCTCTTTTTCCCCACTTAGCAGGCCCCGCCCACCTTGTGGCTTCCTGGTTGCTGTTCTTTTTCCCTACTTAAGGAGCCCTCAAGCCTCTTTTCCTTTGCAGATGGGGAGCAGGTGCAGGTGGATCTAGGTCACCTGGCCTAAGCCCCGCCCCCTGGCAACTTCCAGGTTGCTGCTCTTTTCCCCCACCAGCAAGCCCCGCTCACCTTGTGCCTTCCTGGTTGCTGCTTTTTTTCCCTACTTAAGGAGCCCTCCAGCCTCTTTTCCTTTGCAGATGGGGGGCAGGTGCATGTAGATCTAGTTCACCTGGCCTAAGCCCCACCCACCTGGCGCCTTCCAGGTTGCCTCTCTTTTTCCTCACTTAGCAAGCCCTGCCCAGCTGGTGCCTTCCTGTTGCTGCTCTTTTTCCTTACTTAAGAAGCCCTCCAACCTCTTTTCCTTTGCAGAAGGGGAGCAGGTGAAAGTGGATTTAGGTCACCTGGCCTATACCCCGCCCATCTGGCGCCTTCCAGGTTGCCGCTCTTTTTCCCCACCCAGCAAGCCCTGCCAACCTGGCACCTTCCAGGTTGCTGCTCTTTTCCCCCATCAGCAACCCCGCCCACCTTGTGCCTTCCTGGTTGCTGCTCTTTTTCCCTACTTAAGGAGCCCTCCAGCCTCTTTTCCTTAGCAGATGGGGAGCAGATGCAAGTGGATCTAGGTCAACTGGTCTAAGCCCCACCCACCTGACGCCTTCTAGGTTGCTGCTCTTTTTCCCCGCTTAGCAAGCCCCACCCACCGGGTGCCTTCCTGGATACAGCTCTTTTTCCCTATTTAAGAAGCCCTCCAGCCTCTTTTCCATTGCAGATGGGGAGCAGGTGCAAGTGGATCTAGGTCAACTGGTCTAAGCCCCACCCACCTGGCGCCTTCCAGGTTGCCGCTCTTTTTCCCCACTTAGCAAGTTCCACCCACCGGGTGCCTTCCTGGTTGCCGCTCTTTTTCCCTATTTAAGGAGCCCTCCAGCTTCTTTTCCTTTGCCGATGGGGAGCAGGTGCAAGTGGATCTAGACCACCTGGCCTAAGCCCTGCGCACCTGGCACCTTCCAGATTGCCTCTCTTTTTCCCCACTTAGCAAGCCCCGCCCACCTGGTGCCTTCCTGGGTGCTGCTCTTTTTCCCTACTTATGGAGCCCTCCAGCCTATTTTCCTTTGCAGCTGATGGGCATGTGCTTGTGGATCTAGGTCACCTGGCCTAAGACCCACTTACCTGGTGCCTTCCAGGTTGCCGCTCTTTTTCCTCACTTAGCAAGCCCCACACACCTGGTGCCTCCCTGGTTGCCGCTCTTTTCCCCTACTTAAGAAGCCCTCCAGCCTCTTTTCCTTTGCAGATGGGGAGCAGGTTGAAGTGGATCTAGGTCACCTGGCCTAAGCCCCTCCTACCTGGTGCCTTCCAGGTTGCCGCTCTTTTTCCCCACTTAGCAGGCCCCGCCCACCTTGTGGCTTCCTGGTTGCTGTTCTTTTTCCCTACTTAAGGAGCCCTCAAGCCTCTTTTCCTTTGCAGATGGGGAGCAGGTGCAGGTGGATCTAAGTCACCTGGCCTAAGCCCCGCCCCCTGGCAACTTCCAGGTTGCTGCTCTTTTCCCCCACCAGCAAGCCCCGCCCACCTTGTGCCTTCCTGGTTGCTGCTTTTTTTCCCTACTTAAGGAGCCCTCCAGCTTCTTTTCCTTTGCAGATGGGGGGCAGGTGCATGTAGATCTAGTTCACCTGGCCTAAGCCCCACCCACCTGGCGCCTTCCAGGTTGCCTCTCTTTTTCCTCACTTAGCAAGCCTTGCCCAGCTGGTGCCTTCCTGTTGCTGCTCTTTTTCCTTACTTAAGAAGCCCTCCAACCTCTTTTCCTTTGCAGATGGGGAGCAGGTGAAAGTGGATTTAGGTCACCTGGCCTATACTCCGCCCATCTGGCGCCTTCCAGGTTGCCGCTCTTTTTCCCCACCTAGCAAGCCCTGCCAACCTGGCACCTTCCAGGTTGCTGCTCTTTTCCCCCATCAGCAACCCCGCCCACCTTGTGCCTTCCTGGTAGCTGCTCTTTTTCCCTACTTAAGGAGCCCTCCAGCCTCTTTTCCTTAGCAGATGGGGAGCAGATGCAAGTGGATCTAGGTCAACTGGTCTAAGCCCCACCCACCTGGCGCCTTCTAGGTTGCCGCTCTTTTTCCCCACTTAGCAAGCCCCACCCACCGGGTGCCTTCCTGGTTGCAGCTCTTTTTCCCTATTTAAGAAGCCCTCCAGCCTCTTTTCCTTTGCAGATGGGGAGCAGGTGCAAGTGGATCTAGGTCACCTGGCCTAAGCCCCGCCCACCTTCTTAGCCCTTCCTTTTCCTTCCTGCTCTTAACTCTTAGATCAAGAGTGTCTCTCGCCCGGGCATCCCAGGCAAAGGGCTGACGTCTCTCTCTGTTTGGACCTGTTCATGCCAGCAGAACCAGGTCAAGACCTCCTACTCAGGCAGCAGGTAAGCATGCACTAACATTTGTTTACCCCCTCTCCAGCATACTTCTGCAGGAGTCTGTCCTGATACATTCTGGTTACCCCATCACCGTCTTGTGGCCAATGCTGGATTTTACTTTTATGGACTTCATTGATTCACGGTGCGTAACCTTTTCTCAACTCTCATGCTGGACTTCCTTTGCATCTTTTACTCATGGTGGCCCTGAATCATGCTATTCCCATCTTCATCTTGTATCTTGACTTACAACATTATGTGTTACTACTGACTTCTGCAATTGTATTCACTCTCCCCTCTTGCTTCTCCACTCTTTTTGACTGCTTACTCTCTTTTCTCTCATCCACTCCCTTTCTCCCTTTTCCTATCTCCTCCCCTTACTTTCTTCTATGCACATACTCTATCAGAATTGTCCATTGACCTAGTATGATAGCAACCTCATCTGTCTCCTCCCCCTTCCCCTTACTTGTTTCCCTCCCACATCCCAGCACTATCTGAAATGTTTTCAGGCCTAGTACGATAATCGCTTGTTTTGTTCCTTCCCTCCCTTTCTGCACCCCTCTCCCTCACCTTTTGTTTTTCTCCGGCTCTACCAGAGATGTCGTCAGGCCTAGTTCAGTAGTCGCCTGTTTGTTTCCATTTCCCTGCCACTCTCCCCCTCCCTTCCTTATCTAGGTCTTAGCTCTTGCACTATCTGAAATGTCATCAGGCTGAGTACGATATTAAATTTCACATCCTTACTGCTAATGGCCTGTAAGAATATCATTGTATTTTCCCTTGTCTTGAAGTGCTTTGAAACACATTGGGCCTCATTACGACCCTGGCGCTCCCGTAATGAAGGGTGCCAGTACGGGACCGGCACCATTCATTACGGGATGCCTCATACGAGGTCCCCTAGCGGGACCCGCTCAGAACGTCTGGTCAGACTAGACGTCCTTAGCGGGTACCGCAAGGGGACCAGGGAGCTAATAACAGGCCCGTTATTAGCTCCCTCCCCATTCCCATTGAGCCCTAAGGGGGCTCAAATGGGAATGGGGATGGGTTTTTTCAATGAGGAATTACAGGGTCCTCCAATGTTGGAATGGCCCGGTTATTTCTCATTGAAGGAACCCGGAGCTGGAACCCGGTATGGAGGCAGCCATGCCCTTATTAAGGGCATGGCTGCCTCCATACTCGTAATGAGGCCCATTGTGTATGAGCGGTATATATAAACTATCATATTATATCATGAATGCTGCCCCACCTTTCATTGACAAAGAAATCCCGGAGTACGATGCTAGATGTCTCGTTCACCTTGCCGCATGCTTGACAAGAGGCCAGTTTCAATGGAATTGGGCCACTTTGCGATAAAGATCGAAATGGTTGTCTCCATTCCAGGATGATTATATCAAGGCTACACAAATGGAAAGTAGCCTGCATGAAAAAGCAAAATGCTCACGTATTCAGCGGGAGGACAGGATGAAGTGGCCATAGAGGAAATGAAGAAAATGGACTGTCCTGATAAGGAAGAAAGGCCTTGGGCACTTGGATGCTGGGAACCAACTCAGATGTTAGTCTATGGATGAGTGAAAACAAGGAAAGGATGGGCAGACGGACTGATGTCCTGTCCATCTCATTTATTAAAGTCAGAATCTGTGCGGGAAGTACAAAAAGTGAATGATGAGTGCTTAAAATCATGGGCCAAACATGCTAAATTGGGTAGAAGATGAATCAGGTCCAGTGATGGTGATCCCTTTGACAAATGCGACATTGTGCTTTCAGAGAAAAGGAAAAAGGTACGTGGGAGCTAACAGAGGGTGTAAGACTATAGTTGACGTCTTCAAGATGGGAGCAGGGACAGCCGTCCTAATGGATCGATACTGGGCCTGTGGATCCAGAGCCTATATGAAGTTGGCCGAGGATTGGGATGGAACATGCTCTCTAGTGCTTATCCATGTTCCAGCATTAGTAATTCCGAAGCAAACAAGGAGGGAGAATTATTTCTCGGCTAAATCAATAGAAGCCTTCAATGCTATTCCGTATGAGCATAGGGTATTCAGAAAGCCTGCCGTGATCTTCACGACCATCTTCATGCCAAGTATCCAGACGATAGCCAATGTAAAATGGTTACAGATTACCAGATGGGAGCTCACCCAGACAATCAATACTACTATAGAGGGATTCAATGTGATAAAGAAGGAGTTGAGGGCGATAAGGATGATGACCCTCCAGAACAGATATTTCCTTGATATGATTACAGCAATGGCTGGAGGTGTTTGCGCCAAAATTGGAGAATCATGTTGCAAGTTCATACCTTCTCATGATGATGAGAATGGGACATTGATAGAGGCCATAACGTTGCTAACAAAGCTACACAATAAGATGGAAGATGAGACAGAAGATATTGCAGATGACAGCTGGTTCGCATTTATCTTCTCATGGGTTCCGCAATGGATGGCAAATATCTTCAAATTCCTGGGACCAAAATTGGTGATGGTGATGTTTGAATTCTGTGTGATCAGGATCATAATCGCACAGTGTAAGAAGACAGCAAAGACGGCAGTAGGAATGAAGATCATGATCGATGTCGAATCAGGGTTTTAACCCAAAGAGTTGACAGATGAAGAAATCAGAAAATATATGGAGGCCAGCATCTTAGCACCAGAGGGAATGCAGTTCTTGCATCCAAGAAACCACAGGAAGTATGTGGGACAATGGGTTTACTGTAATCCAAAGTGACAATGCAGCCGCATGACCTGGAGCGTTGACGAACATGTAAAATCAGGAGGATCCCTGAAGGGAGTCGTGAAAGTCTGGACTCCAAGGAAGCACTTTTTCAAGAAAAAATACCAAGATGTGGAGACTGGTGAAGGAGTGGTCAATAAATCAACCAGAGGGGGAATTTTTAGGCAGAATCCTGTGCAGTGCACTTAGGGACCACTACACACAATTAAGACTACAGGTGGCAATACAAGTTTTACCTTTGGTACAAGCCTGTACTACTAGGTTATAGTGATAGCAGTAGCGGAGCAGCCAGGCTTATCTCAAGAGAATATGAGCAGTAGAAGAGATTACACAAAGGGACACAATTACTGTGGCTCAAGCAAACACTGACTCAAGGTTTCAGGTAAAAAATATAAGTACATGTATTTTTAATCCATTTGTTATTAACACAACACTTCTATTAAAATTTAAAACCACGCGTTAAATACATTACACCTGACCAATTCACTTTGTACGGTATAAATCAAGGTAATTATCCTGGGTTTGAGAGAACCGATGTTACGAAACAATACACGTTACCGTGAATACGATTGCAATCACTTTTTGACAGTTCAGTCTACTAAATAAACGTGTATCTGCAGCAAGAAATGCTACCGGGGCAAAAACACAATTTGCACCTGAGATACCCAGAGAGAGTTGGGGGCAAAAATCATAGGCAATATGTTAGATAGGCAGACAGAATCGAAGAACACTCATAGACAGAAATACAAAATTCAAGAGGCCGGAGCCAGTGTCAATTGGAACTGGGTTCCTGTGTCGAGGATCACACGTCGGATAATTTGGGATTCAAAGTTACCAAGAGTACTTTAGATATTGTCAAATGTTCGGAAGCAAAAGTTATAAGAAGGAGGGAAAAATAAGGGCAAGCCTTATAAGAGAGAAATAGTGATTTCCCCCAAAATTCCTCAAGCATGACACAGTACCTTTTCAAAGAAGAAGCTGGTGTCACAGCAGTTGTTCCTGGTAGTTTCCCGTAGACCCACGATTCCTGGCTTCGGCACGAAGAAGGACGATGAAGGGGGTCTACACCACAGAGGGATGAGGCCGGCAGCAGCGACAACGAATAAAAGGTGCGCTCCGTAAAAACCGGAGAGGCTCTTCAGTGGCTATCCGGACCACTACAGCAGTGTGCAGCGATTTTGACCACGAAGGCGATGTCTGGCTGAAGAAGATGAGCTGGTTATCCCCACCAGGCTCAAGGGAAGAAGACTCCGGACTGGATCTCCTCTTAGTCGTTGAAGGGTAGGTAGCTCAGGACTGCAGCAGGGCTTCACCGGTACGGGATAGTTGCAGCAGTCGACTTCTCCTCAGCTTCTTTTCGGTTCCTTGTAGTTCCAGTGGTGACTCTCTGACTTCCAGCCAAAGAGACCTTTTATGTGAAAATCCCCCATTCACACAGCCTGGCTATCAATCACACAGCAGGGGGGTTGTCCAGCCCGGACAATCACCTCAGCCAATCATGAAAAAGTGTGACTTGGGTTTCCTTGGATACCCTGTACACCCCTCCCTCACATTCAGCCCACCTAGACACGCAGGCACCTTGAGGAGGGCTTCTTGACAGAAGCCTGCCGAAAGACAGTGAACAAAGAAGGCAAACCTGGTTTTACACGCAAAGTAAAACACAAGAAGGATTTTAACAAAAAGAAATGGTGAATAAACCGCACCGGAGCCAAAAGAAAAAGTATTTGGTCGAGCGGGTTTAAGTTCGAGGCTAACGCAATAGCCTACAATATTACCACGGTTATATAAGATAACCGCAGTAGAAAATTAGGGTAGATACCACTGCCACCAGCCACGTCTAAATGTTGAAAGAGCAAAACAATGCTCTACGAGGTACAGATAAAAAGGGCTTAGAGTTAACCTTTCCAGTACTCCATGTAAGATGGGGTGTACCGGATCTGTGGTTAATTTGACTAAGTAAAGTTAATGGTAACTTTACCCTTTTCTGGGGCACAGTAGTCAGCCTCAGAAATGGAGTCAGGGGGAAGTCTGAATGACAACCCTGTGTCACTGCATAGAAGGTGCTGTGTGACACACAAAAGAAGGGGGCTACTGAAGTGGTGTACTCCAGAGTCCACAATCATAAATACAGGTAAAAACACATAGCAAAACACAAGTAAGAGTGGTGAAAAGCTCACACTATTACCAAGTGGAAAGAAATAACTCCAGAGATCCAGCAAAGCTGCCGAGGGACTCACTAGGTGAGGGAAATTAGCCATAAAATGAGAATTCTCCCTAACAGGAAAGTAGAGGAGCAGTCGAATGCCTCTGCAGGAAGTCCCACCCCTATTCTGCCTTTATGTTGGAAAATGGAAAATTCGACATGCACAATGCCAATAATGGTAACTACATGGTGAAGAGCCTTGGAGAAAATGTATCCACTGAGGAAACCGTAAATGATGTATCCCCGAAGAGATGACGGTCTCCTGCGGGAGGTCCCTGTAGAACTGTGAATATGTGAAAAAGAGAGGCTGGTGACATCACAAAAGATGAGAGTGACGAACTGAGAACAATGACAAAGGAAGAGAATGCACAGATGATATAGAATCTGATGGCGAAGTAAAGAATTGAGAAGAGTTTCATGTGTGGAATGAAGATTGAACATGCGGAGAAGCACAGCAGAAAATGCAAGTCATTTTATAAATGTACAGATACCGTAATGCAAGCAGACTAAGTAATCATAAGGATGGCTTCACGTATTGAATAGACTGCAGGCAGTGCTACAAATATACATATATATGTATAGAATGTGGACATTTGATGCTATAATTTTAGTAAGCTCAACCCGTGGAGAAATGAGAATTGATAGCTGTCTGTGTGTGTCACAGCAAAAAATAAGCTGAGGCTCAAAGATGGACCAAAGGAAGACTGCTTGGCCTGGTGTCACAGGCTAAAATTAGCCAAAACTGGTTATCAGTCCTTGAAGGACAGTGAATGTGAGACGCCAAGGCATCCTTTGTTAAGTTGCAAAGAGAGAACAACATGAGAGCCAAGTTTCTTCATTCAAGACAATTAAATGCTATAAAATGGGCTGATTCATGGACTCTGATCACATGAGTTCAAGATGAAAATAGACCTGGGCTTGCAACCCTGAACCTTGATAAGAATGTGCTCACACTCCTTTATACTCCCAGAGACGAGAAGCAACTACAAGGCCAAGTTCAAAGACAATCTGAATGGCAGACGGCATGAGTGATGACAGATGATGGGCCAATTGGGTGGGGAGGTACGAGCAAGTCTATCCACCTGCACCTGGGGTACCAAGTTTACATGCTGCTAGAGAATCAAATGTTCCAGAAGAGTACAAGTGTGCCAACCAATTGTAGAAGGCCATATAATGATGGGCTTTATAGTTTGATAGTCAATGATGTGCTATGTAGCTAAATGACTGAGAAGAGACTTTCACTAAGGGTGGCCATGAGTTGCCCACCTGACTGTAGAGACCCAATCAAAATCCTATCCCATAAAGAAAGTATACTTAGATACTATCCTTAGTCCTATCACAATCCCGCTTAGGTTTTTGTAGTTTGCCACGTAGTATGATGCCATGTACGACCAGTTTTTGCTATAAAAGTATAATTTTTATGAAATGCATTGAGATCATCCTGTGTGACATCCGTTGATGTCCGTTGTACTCCCTGTATTAGACAACTGATATCAAAACAGACGTTTTGCCAAGTCGGTGTTCTTGTTTGGTGTGAGAGTTATTCTCCATCCCATCCATCTTACAATGTGTTACCTTAATTAAAAGGACCTATATTTCTGGGGATCACAAGAGTACACAAGCTGCATAATGCTGCCCCACATATTGCTGACATGTTAATGCCGGTACCTGTAGAAAAAAACAAATGAGAAAATACTGAAGTGGAAATGGCGAGTTTTATGGATCGAATTTATGTGGGATTTTTGTACATTTTTATGAAAAATATAGGTGTGGTTGGGGTAAGGGTATAAGTCAAGGTAGGGGGAAGTGGCGGTAGCAGGGGGTTTCCCCCCAAATTATTATTTTTTTAAAGTTCAAACACCCAAAAGTAATGTTTTATGTTTTAAGGAAAATGCACTTACATACACAGACAACCACACAAAGACACACACACACACATAGTTACATCCAAAATACAGAAATCACACACTAGAACATACTATCCTCTCCTTGTTAATTTCAAAGGATGGATACCAAAATTAGTTTCCTTTGGAGCATTGAAAATCGGACAATGGTTCAATCATAGATCGTTAAATAGATGGATGCACAGAAAGCACGTCAAACAATCGAAGGTATATTTACAGCACTCACATATGTACTATGTACAAAATATACAGGAATGCATGTGACTAATCACAAAATCACACACACAGCCCTTCACCGAAAAACTGTGCACCAAAAATGAATTGCATAATTCCTTGAGTTCAAATGGACCAGGCAAACCTCCATACTACCCAATGCATAAACTCAGCATTCACCTCCTTAAAAGCCTTCCGCAGGACAGTGAACAACCATATAACAAACTATGCACAAGGCTTCTATAGTGACTCCTCAGAGTTAGACCCCACACAAACATGTTAGTAAAACTGGAATCAAAACGTTCAATACTTTTCAACGGGTGAAATGGAATCACCAACACCTCACACAAAACGCCTGTATGCACACATATTTCTCAGCTCCCATGTCAAAAAAGCATCTGAATCATTAGAAGGCTGTTCACCGAGTGACAGGGAATCCCCTTGGTGAATCCACCAGTACTCACCCTCCCAAATGAACACATCATAATATAATTGTAAACTGGACATTTTTCATTGTGCAATGGGTGAACGGGAATCCATTATACCTCAAATAAAATGCCCACAAACATACATATATCAGAGATTCATACCAGATCAAAAATATATCTGAAACATCAGTGACAGGAAAATCCCAACTACTCTCTAACAAACTATAAAGCAATAAAAAAATACATAACGCATTATGCACTCTGATAGCACTCACTCACACCTCACACACACACAAAATGTACCCAAATGTTAATGAAAGCACGTAGTACTGTCCAATTAATGAAATGTAATCCTCTATATGTCACATAAAACACACAAACATACATATGTCATACATATTCGTACAGCATTAATATCTCTTGTTCATAGCATGGTTTCAAACTATCTGAGCAGTGTCACACATGTTACCACACTCCCAGCTTAAATGCTACCACTATTTGATCTGGCTTCATATCTGTGCATTCTCTCAGAGAGCCGGTAAACACACACACAGACACATAAACACGCTGCATGACTTACTACACTCCCATGAGTAATTATAGGTCTGGAAGAATCATTCATCTAAAAACTGCCACATATTAAAATCAACATGCATTTGTTAACAACAAAAGTCAACCTATCTGGAAAAATGCTGCCAACACCACTCACATCAACATCCATAGCATGGTCATCCGCATATGTACCCAGCATGAATCAGAAAAGGAAGAAAATCAAAGTTGAAACACGTTTAATCACTAACATGGGTGTATTTTATGGTAAATGTGAAACATCAACACTTCTTCTAGAGACCCAAGAAAAATCACTAGACAGAGCCCACCAATGGTCTCACCACTAGGAAAAGCCAAAGCAATCCCATAGTGCTTCTAGATAAAATCATAGACCAGCATAAGGAAGCAACTAAATTAAAAAAGCAATGCCAATTTTTAAGAGATGAATTGGATTATAAATTTAAGAGGGTCTATACATTCCAGAAACCACCAGTCAAATCTATATCGAGATCTACTTCTAACAAACCCAAACAACCAATGTCACAGCACACACCACAAACATCGGATACAGATTCCATTAGTGACACAGATTTGGATTCATCACATGCTACAGTGGATAAGATTATGACACAAGAAATTCATCTAAGCCCACCAACAACATCTTTTTAGAAGAATACCAGCATTACAAGCACATGAGAAGTTATCCAAGTTGAGCCAAAGTACCCAACACACAACTAAACACAGGTGGAGGGGGTCAAGGGGACATAGATCATAGGTTGAGAAGCAATCAAGCAGACAACATTGAGGGAGTACAAACAAGATCCAAAAATCCGCTATCCCAGAGGAAAACCTAACAGTGAATCTGACAAACACAGATCTTTTGCCACAACTGGTCAAATCATTCAACAAGGGACTCTCATTCTGCCCCTCAAGCAATTGGGACTACTTCGATATAAATACCGACCTTTTCCGCTTTTGCAGAAAGTTAAAATTGAAATTTCATTTTCTAAACAATATAAATATAAAACCAAAACGCAAGACTCAACCGATATCGGAACACTCAGTGGACCATGTACTAAATACTGTGGATTTTCTTAATTTACCTGAATCAGAAGAAATACACATGCTACAATCCTTTTCAGAAGAAAAGAATATACTATTAGGATTATCAGCTAGTACCCACTTGAAACCTAAATCCACATTCATCCCACAATTACCAGAAGGAAATGTGGTAGACATCTTCTACAAAGCAGTGCAAAAAGATCTAAGACAAGTATACCTTAAAAATCGTGAACCAAAAATACGACACAATTTAACTTTACCAGAAAAAGAGGCAATTATGAATCTCAAACGTAACCCAGATATAACAGTGAAAATGGCTGACAAAGGTGGTAACATTGTCCTATTAAAAACATCAGACTATATAACTATAGCCAACCAGCATTTGGGAGATACGCAATGCTACAAGAAACTAACTACCAATCCCATCCACAAATTACAGGAAGACTGGCAAATGATGAGCGACCATTGGAGAAACATTGGACTCCTAACAGATGAAGAATACCTATATATGAATGTTTCTCATCCTATTATGCCTACCATTTATTTCACACCAAAAATACATGAAAATTGTGAAGGACTACCACAATGCAGACCCATAATCAACAGTATAGGGTCCTTAACAGAGAGGATCTCGGAGTATATTGACTGCCATTTACAGCCATTGGCAGCAGGACTCACATCCTATATAAAAGATACCAAGCACATAATACAGCAATTTGAAAATATTGAATGGAAACCCAATTTCTGGTTAGTGACATTAGACGTATCAAGTCTGTATACTAGTATTCTACACGAAAAGGGTCTACTCAACACAGAATACTTCCTAAAAACAAGATCCATATCATTTTTAGAACAAAATCACATGCTTTTGGAAATGCTAGATTTCACACTTCGCAACAACATTTTTTCTTTCAACAAGGAAATATTTAGACAAATTCAAGGAACAGCGATGGGGGCAAAATATGCTCCACCATATGCAAACTTGTAAATGGTACATTTTGAGGCAGAGCACGCATGGGCCCATCCTTTTTCAGCCCTTCCAATCAAATCACATATTGGGGCAGGTACATTGATGATATCATTATGATTTGGAATGGAACAGAAACAGAACTCGAAGAGTACCACCAATACCTGAACACCAATAACTATAACTTGAAATTAACAATTCAATACAGCAAATATAGCATCAATGTTCTGGATCTCGAAATGTTCTTAGAAGACAACAAAATACACACCACATTGTACATTAAGGAAACTGCAGTAAACAGTATATTACATGCTACCAGCAACCATCCTCATGATATCACCAGAAATATACCGTACGGAGAACTTCTAAGGATTAAACACAACTGCACAAAAACCCAAGATTTCGAAACGCATGCAAAAGAATGCATCAACAAATTAAATAATCGAGGCTACAACCATGAATGTCTACAAAAAAGTTACCTCAAAACAAATCTAAGATCAAGAACAGATCTTTTAATGCACAAAACCAACAAAGCAATGACATTGGAGAAAATAAGATTCATTACAACATACGACAGCAACAATAAAATACTTACCAATATTCTTAAAAAGAATTGGAATATACTCAAAATCGATAGTGACTTAGAACATTTGTTAAATTCACAACCAAGTCTAACCTTTCGTAGAGCCAAAAATTTAAAAAATATACTCAGTCCATCACATTTCGTTTGTTAGAAGAAAACCAATAATGAAACGCAAATGATGTAGCTTAAAACTCCAACAACAGGAAACTAGAAGTGTGCAACATGCAGCCATTGCAAATTCTCAGACAATGCTAGAACCACCATTACACTGCCCAATGGAAACATTAAAAAAAATACAACAGTTTATCAATTGCAATAGCAAATATGTAGTATACGCAATACAATGCATTTGTTAAAATATTATATTGGGAGCACTATACGTGATCTAAAAATTATGATTGGTGAACACATCAGATCCATTCAGAACCAAGAATCACAAACACCATTGGCTCATCACTACCAGGCCAATCATTCACAAAAAGACATTGGTAAACTTAAATACTTTGGAATTGAAAAAATTAAAACTCCCACCAAGAGGGGGCAACATAGAAAACATTTTAAGAAAAAGAGAAGCACTATGGATTTGCCTTATGGACACTTGTTATTACGGACTTAATATGAATCAGGAAATGCACCAATTTGTGTAAACACAAACTCCAAGACATCACCATTGGGCTCTGTCCACATACAGATAAATTGCTATTTCTGTGAAATTAAACAAGTAACTATGGCTGGCTAAAGAAAAATGGACTTATGAATTCAATTTATGGTAAAAAGAAAATTGGAAAAGAAACCACAACCACAATCATCAAGATGCTATGTTACGCATTAATATGCGTTTATCTTCATAAGGTGGGGTGGTTGAACAACCATGTAAAACTCATAATAAAAGATAAGGCTTGACAGTGAAGATGACACAAATCAAATAGCGACATTTCCCAATTAATGGGACCACTGCACAATATTCTAAATATAATCATACAATGTCGCATTGAAATCGCTTTTTGACAGAATCAGTAACGATGGAAATTAAATTGCATCAATAATTGAAAGCACGGAATTTAACATATCGTGCCACCATGCGCATTAAGTTATAACCATGTGAGGGGCTTTTCAGCATTAACTACATTGTATCCTAGCAACAGTAACCGCATGTAACTAAGAAAGCAGTTTCCAAATAGGAAATGTTTCCCGTACCAAGATGGCGCAAAGTAAATACAACACAACGTACCACGCTACTGCGCGCACTAAAACCTAATCACGTGACCGGAGTTTCAATTCCGAATGGAACTTCTAACAAGGACCGGTGAACAGCGCGAATGAAACAATACTCGGGAAAGAAACAACTCTAAGTTAAACACAGTGTATTGTCTATATACAGACTCGAATAGACTAATAACATAACATTGCAGCAATTGCATTTAAATTGTGATCCAAATGAAAATAATAGACATTGTTTGAACTAGAGGCAATAGTAATGAACATTTGCCTTTCCCGTACAGGCAACCTTTACGTTTTTTTGGAAAAGACTGCCTTTTCAAATAAACATTCCGAACTGCATCAGACCACTAGAAATATAAGGTATCAACAACCATTATATTAATACGAATGTTTAAAACTGAAATGCCCATTTCAATGGGGTACTCTATCTACTGAGGTATAATTTTGGTGTATTGCACATTTGGTGTCCCCATTTACAAGAAATGTCTTTTTCTCAATATTGTTATTTTTGGGACAACATTATTTTCAAACAACATCAAGTACATTACCAATAGCAACCAGTAAAACAAGTGTTTGGGTTTCCTTTCCAGAAATCACCCAATAACAATAAGGTTACCAAGAAAACACAAGCACAAGGAATACCACCAATACAGGCAAAGAGGAAGTAGTGTGGTTTTCAACAGATCTTCTAACATATACAGATAGGAATTCTGTGACTCCTAACAGAACCTAAGGAAATTTGACCTTCCGCAATGTCCATAAAGGAACTCTGTGATTTCTAACAGAACCGTACAAAAATTAAGGATTGCGGCAAGTGCATTATTTTTATAGGAACCTCCTAATGAACCACCAAATACTTAGACAGGGAAACACGTGTTGAGGAACCTAAAAATGAAAGGAGCCTAAAATGCAAAGACTTTTTGCAGACACAAAGCAAATCACCAGACTATAAATCAACAATTTCTTCCACAAACTAACTGGGGATCTTCCAAAACAGTGAATATTTTGTGGATGCAGGACATTACGAACGATTGCAGTGACTGTTTTTGTGAATGAAGGACATTAAAAACAAAGTAAACAACTTTAAGTGATAATCAAAAATAATATGATTTACACCTGAAAGGATAAATATAGGCCACATTTAAAAAACACAGTATTTTTTCTTTATTGTGTTTCTATTTTCTAACCCTGGTCAGCCTGAGGGCAACTGTATTTTGAATTTTAGCTGCCATCTCAGAATACTACTATTGTCAATTAATTCCAAACTTCCAACTAAATTCTAAGATACATGGGCACCAGTAGCCGCAACTAGGCTGACAAATTGTATTTATACCTCCTAGTTATCACCTCTGTATTCTCTTGGGTCCCTTTCTCTCACCCCAACTTCCCGTGAATCCCCTCTCTGCAGCTTCAAGTGCCTCTCTTTCCTGAACCACCCGGGTCTCTTTTTCTCTCCAATCCCTGGAGTTCCCCCTCACATGGCTCCAAGGATTTTCTCTGCCCAGCGTTGTCTGTATGTCTATCTCTCCCCATCTTCTTCTGCTCCTTTGTATGCAGCCTCCTGGGTTTATCTCTTCTAAGCCATTTGGCACTCTCTCCCCCCAGATGTCTAGGTCTTTTTTTCCCAAAGTGCCTGGGATTCTTCTCTCTGGGCTCCTGGAGCTTTCTCTTGCCGGGCCCCAGGGCCTTTCTCTCCCCAGACACCTGGGTGGTTCTTTCCCCAGCCCCCTCAGTCTTCCTCAACCTAGGCCCCTGCGGCTTTTTCTCCCAAGCCCCTTTTTTATCTTTCCCTCTCAGGACCCCTAGGTCACTCCTCCATTCCCTAATCTCTTCCTATCTCCAGCCTCCTGTATTCATCGCTCCCCGCCTCCTGGGTCTGTCCTCTGGCCTCCTGTCTGCTGCTCCAGAGCACTTCCTGCCCTCTTTGCCAGCTGAAGCTACCTGAACTTCTTCTACAGAGTCCCACAGCCGTCTTCCATAGGCACTTCCTTTTATAGTACCTTCACCCCATCTTCCAGCCTCTCTCTTGCCTAAGGGAACTTTTGCTTCTTGGTACAATTGATAAGGTTGATGAAACCCACCCCCGGGGGAAATGGCTTAATGTCCTGAGGTGGACTCTGGGCTGGTTATTCCCTCCCATGCCCTCTCCCTGCTTACCTTACCATGGCGCTGTCCTCAGGGAGTATTCCCATGGCCTAACAGGACTTGTGTGTATGGGTGTGGTGACTTGCCCACTGCTCGAGTTTTCTGTCTTAGTTTAATTCTGCTCTTTCAACAAATGGTTTTGAATCCAATGTATGTACCCGAACAAGAGAAGCTGAAATAAATCCTATACCTCAAAATGCCTACAATGCCAGGAAACAGTGTTAATAATATCAACAGACGCCTAACCTACTAATTAAAAGCATACACAAAATGTGCAGTATAAGAACTGTACATTACTTGTAAAACAAGAAAGTATTGAGAATATCACGTATGTAATAACAAGCACTATTTGCAACTATAAGGTCACTACACATGTATTTCCAAGACCAACATCATAGTACTCCGAAGGAGATATTGGGTATAGTGGGAGAGAAAACAACAGAACCACGGTAGACCTAGATAACAAGAAGCCAGCTAGACCAGAAAAAGAGAAGCCAGGAATACCTACAGAACATCACAAGAAGCTGGCAATGTCTACAGAGGAAAGGTAAGAGACACAACCCATCAATAGCCACACATTCATGGAATGTGCAATGTGTAGTAAGGGAACGAATCCAGACGCTGCTAACAAATATCACACGACACAGTGCCTGCACATCAACTACAGGACCTATGCTAATGTCCGCCCATATCAAAGATACCAACCCTTCGAGCAAGCACCACCACAGGCAACAATATGAACAAGAGAACCATCTGACTCCTTGCCTGTGGAAAGAGCTGCAAATGTACTAAAACACACAATGTTATTTACTAACAAGAACTCAATAAAACAGTGCTAGTAGTAAGGCTATACTATTAAAAATATCGGGCTATGCTCCTAACAATACCTAACGTAGGAACTGGTGACTGAAAGAAAACAGCTCAGTGAATGGAAGATAGCACAGTGGCAACGTGCTGGTCTTAGTAACAAGACCACCCAGAGCAATAGAGTTTCACATCCCCGAACCACACTCGGGCGTTATAAAAAAACCCAATTAAGATTAAATAAATAAACAATCAACTATACTGAGGAAAACACAATTGTTAAAAACATGTTGCTTAACAAGTTAAACGGGTACGTTTTGTCAATAGCAACAAATGCATATTTTGTTCCTGATCCACCTTTGTGAGCACCTCAGAGTGCAAGCAGCACTGAGGAACCCCAACATCAGGGGTTGCCAAGAGCCAGCATGCAAAAGCAAACACAACGAAACATCAA
Organism: Ambystoma mexicanum; assembly: GCF_040938575.1. Lineage (NCBI taxonomy): Eukaryota > Metazoa > Chordata > Amphibia > Caudata > Ambystomatidae > Ambystoma > Ambystoma mexicanum. The sequence goes on along the minus strand of NC_090924.1, from coordinate 668,665,482 downwards.
AACACTTTCCTACACCTTATGTATTCAAGGCATTCTCCATATATGCTTGGCAAAGGGGGCACCTACCAGCACACTCCCATCCATCCCACTGTGACAAAGGTTCCTGCCTTTGCCTAGGAGTCCTGGATGGGAGGGTCCTCGGGGCAGTGCACACTGGTGGCATTTGTAGAAGTTGGTAACCCATTTAAATGCTTGCTGTCTTTCATGACTATAGGGAAACGTGCCCAGTGAAAGAAAAGCTTGGCTTCATGAACTTGGGTTTGCCTGGAAGAGCTTAAGGCTCTGTCAATTGGGAATGGGATGTCTCTGTATTACTAAGTAAAGGCTCCCGATGAGTTTGGAAAGGGATACGACTGGCAGGACCATGCTCCTCTAGTGGGTCAGGAAGAAGAGGAAGTACAGGGCTTTCAGGAATATCTCAGGGCTCTGCTCTGTAGTTCCCCCATGCCATGGGACGGGCCCATAGAAGGGTGGCCTTCAGACCCAGTCCATGCCATTCTTGGGTTCAACACCTAGGCCCTGAGTCAGCAACTTGGCTATATAACGGAGGAAGAAGACCACATGTAATCAATACACAATTTCACTCGGTGGAATAACCCAGCTACATATGTAATACATCAAGCCACCTCTTTTACTATATTGCCCTTTGAAGATCGAAATGCTCTATTGCAGCCATTTATCCTCTAAAAGTGAACCATGGTGTTCTGCCTAACATGTTTCTTTGAAAATCACTGTATTTTTATGAACCACAGTTCTTTCACCAAAAAGCCAAACAACTGATATGCTACTACTTTTGGTGGCTTAGGACATTCGCTGAAAGATGGATGATGAAAGATATGTTGCATATTGTACCTTGGTTAAACAGCATGCCAACCATTTCTAACCAATACATAATACATGTATAGGGGTATATTTGCTAAATTTGGTTGATATGACAACGCATATTTTTTCTCTTGTGTTTTTTTTTTGTTGACAATGTGTGTTTGTTGTAACTATTGTAGGCATAGATGTATAATCTGGAGAGCTTGATTCCCACATTACCAAAATTGTCTGATTGGCATATCACCTTCTCTCCCTGTGCCCCAATCTACTTAAGTATCAACACTGCAAGTGACCACCTCAAGCTGTGCTATATACCAGCTAAGAAAGCACTGCGAAAGTTAGTAGTTCTGGCTTTGATATAGGCAGGGTTCAAATCCAACCACTCAGTCCCCCCAGCTAAAATGGGAACCATTGAATGCGCTCTTTGAATTTATGAATTAAAGCGGACCTCAGTCGTCAGGTTTGCAGGCCCCACAGACGTCAGGTTTGCAGGCCGGACACTTCACCACTGCGCTATATAACGTGATGAAAAATAACAAACAACTAAAGGTGAAATGTCCCATTTTAGTACTGCAAGCTCCAGGGAAAACATTTGAATTGGTTCTTGGAGTTTAAACATGCACACACTTTTAACGTTTTCGAAAGCACTATTAGAAGAAAATAACCTCTCTTGGTTTTGTGTGTGGGTTGATTTTATGAAAGGCAAATGTCATTCGTCCTGTGCAATTTGGGTGGTTATGCAAAGCCAGTTTAATGAAATGTGCATTTTAACTTGATATGCTAATTTCAGGCGACACCACACCGCATTACGTTTGTTGATAAGTCCCCTCACTTGAAATTTTAAGACTTGACCCCTGGGTATAGGCAATGAAAACATGGTCTGTTTTGGAATGAAGAGTGAGGAAAAGAGGGGTGGCAAGGGAGTGAAGGGTGAGGCGGAGCTCACTGCCTGGAGAAATAAGGAGAAATTGCATGATGCAGTGCATTGAGATGGACAAAATCACAGCTCGGCCTAATTCTGTATTAAATTAATCAAGCAGTGAGCCCTATAGACAAGGCTCCCCTGGTCGTGCTGGCCGGCTAAAGTTTCAAAGAGTCAAGAACTGAAGGTTGGCAAGGCTGTGTGCATCTAGCAGCCATCAGGGCTCTGAATACCATCCTTCAGAGCAAGAGGTGTAAAGCTCTGGGAGCTGGTCTCCAGAAGGCCGGTAGGAGGAGACTGTGAGGTGCCGAGGTGCAGGATAGGGGCGTGTATGGATCTGCGCTTGTCCCAATCTGGCTATGGTGCCCAGAATACTCTTGGGCCATAGCGAGAAACAGCAGGGTGGTGCTGCAGAAAATACCAGCATTTATTAACTCGTGGTTGACCCTGCAGTTAAACATCCAAGGCGAATGTGCGCAGCACGTGGAACAGAGGAAACACTGGCCTGGAGCCTGAGGTACATGTAGCCAACTTGGAGACCTGACAGTCGGCAAGAGAAGCAGCAGAGATATGGGGAGAGCCCACGCTTTGCAGATGGGTACGCTGTTGGTCTCTGGCATGTGTGAATGGGAGTGAAGCTGGGCGTCTGCCTGTATACCATCAGACTGATCCATACATGGGTCTCATAGTGGGTGCCAGTGGACCTGTGTCCAAACAGGTCCAGTATCCGCTGTGTGAAGCTCCCTTAGCTGGTGCATGTAGCTTGGTTCGAGTGACCGGCTGCCGGCCGTGGAAGGGCTTGCTACTGGATATTGCATGCTGGAGAAAGCAGACGGAGCCCAGAGACAATGTGGTTAATGGAGAGGGACAATAGCTAAAGCCTGGCATCAGGTAGATCGACCCTTATGTTGCACTGCACAGCTTGGTCTATGAATGAGCAGAACACATACAAATACCAGGGAACTTATGAATATTCCAGAAGGGCATTAACCAACTGAATCCGACAGTGTTGCACGCCATTCACATTTCTCCGTTCAATCTTGCCTGTAAGGCTGATAAGCTACTGCTCCCTTTGGCCATAGGGTGAGCCATTTGTGTAAAACAAATGGTGTACCATTCCTGGAACTGAACTCAGACATAACAAGAGGGTCATGGAAAAATGAGGTGCCAGGAACTCCTACATGAGCACTCCGGCTAAAGACACTGAAATGGAGCTTATGTTGAACAACTCCCTAGTGTCCTCTGCATCGATTTAACCGATTGTGGCAGCAAACAAAAGCAGCTTTGCGTCTGTTAATTCCAAGCTTGATGACATTGTGGCCAATATAAGCTTGTTGCGGGTAAGTTGGCTAAAGAAAGTGGATGCATAACCATGGCTGAGGTGTGGATCAGTGACCCAAACGACAGCACAACCAGGCATTGGCCGCAACCAAGAATGAACTGGTGACTGTACAGCCAAAATGCAATGACCTAGAGGCCAGGTTGAGACGGAACAATATAGGTCTCATTGGGATCCCAGAGAAGGCTGCCAACGGTTCCATGGAACACTTTGTTGAGACTCTTTTGAAAACTTTGCTGGACGAGGAGCAATTTTCAGCACAATTTGTAGTCAAAAGAGCTCACTGTGTGCTTCTCCCTCACCCAAAACCTAGTCCACTGTGCACAATTATCGCAATGCTGTTAAATTACAGAGACAGGGATTGCAACTTAAAGCTGGCCAGGTAATGTCACACATTGCATTTTGAGTCAATCAAGGTTTTTATATATACAGATTTTTTAGCTCATGTTCAGGCAACAAGGCATTCCTATGGTCATGTTAAGCGTCTGCTCATGGAGCATCAAATTCCTTACGCAGTTGTATTCCCATCAACCTGGAGTCTGTGCACATATTTTGATACTCCTGGAGACACCAAGGCGTACATTAAAGCCTCTATCCATCTCCAAGCGGAAAGCAGTCAGGGCACCGTAGGGCACACTAGTGGCCCATCGATGGGTCCCATAGGCTTGGGGGAGTGACTACAAAAGAAGCATAACAAAGTGTGGTAAATATGGGATCACTGTGTTATTGTTTCAGCAATGCCACAGCATTGAACGGTATTGAATGTAAAGTTGTTGTTCATAGATTACTCCTTGAATTTTCACATTAAGATGTTTGGGGCATATACTATAAGGTTGGGATGGATGAAGTGGGGAGAGGGGCATTTATTTTGGGGCAGAGTTTAACATTTTTGTCAAATACACGGTTCTCAGGTATTCAAGATGGGGTAGTGTGACAGTGGGCAATTACATTATTGATCTGATGTGATGGCTACCAGGAATGCCACAGATGCCCGAGGAGTGATTTAATTTTTCACCTGGAATGTGCTTGGTTGGAATAACCCTACTAAAGTCAGGAGGTTTCTGGCGTACATAGAGAGGCATTCTCCCGAGGTCCTAATGCTAAAGGAAATTAATGCAAGTCGAGGGGGGGTGATGACTGGTATTCACACCTCTGTCGCATTCCAGGCCACAAGAACCTGTAATGACCCACTTGGACGCTATGTTATTGTATATGTATATGTTATGCTATGTATATGTTATTGATCTATCTCTTCTCCCGCCCACTCAGTCCGGTTTTCGTCCCCGTCATTCTACTGAAACTGCCCTGACATGCGTACTTAACTCTCTCCTCACAGCTCGTTACTCAAAACACTCTTCAGTTCTCATTCTTCTTGATCTATCTGCTGCTTTTGATACAATACATCACTCTTTGCTTCTGGACTCTCTCTCCTCTTTTGGATTTCGTGGGTCTGTTCTATCTTGGGTCTCGTCTTATCTATCTAATCACACATTTGCTGTTTCCTGGGCCGGCAACACATCTCCTTCCTTTTCTCTTGCTCATGGCATTCCTCAAAGGTCAGTTCTTGGTCCGTTTCTTTTTTCCTTACATACTTCCTTTCTTGCACCTATCATCTCATCCTTTGGAGCATCACACCACTTCTATGTCAATGACACTCAACTTTTTCTTTCCTTCTCATCTTTCACTCCTGACATTCATCACACTCTCACATCCTGTCTATCAGCTATCAACACCTGGATGACTTCCCATTTTCTCACTTTAAATGCGGGAAAGACCGAAGTCTTATTCTTTCCCACCAACACTCTCTCATCACTGTGTCTTTCCCTTCTAGTCTTTCTATTTCTGCTACTACCCGAAATCTTGGTCTTTACTTTGACTCTAATCTTTCCTTTTCTCATCACATCTCTCTTATATCGCATGCTTGTCGATTTCACCTTTACAATATCCGTAAAATATGTCCACTTCTTATCTTCCATGCCACAAAACTTCTTGTTTCCTCGCTAGTTTTCTCCCGACTCTTCTACTCTGTTTGATTCTTTGGTCTTCCCCGTTCATGTCTTGCTCCTCTTAAATCAGTCTATCATTCTTCTGTCCACTCACTATTTCCACTTTCTTATCGTGACTAAATTTCTGCCTCGCAAGCCTCACTGAGATGGCTGTCCTTTTACTCTCAGATCAAATATAATTTCCTTTTCTAGTTTTCAAATCTCTCTATGGTCTTGCTCCCGACTATCTTGCATTCCTTCTCACATTCTATTCTCCTTCTCGTACTCTTCGCTCTGCCAGTCTTTTTTAACTCAATGTTCTCCGTCCCCCCTGTGCTCAATCCCGCTTTTGCTCCTTCCAGCTCCTAGCTCCTCTTCACTGGAATCTCTTTCCTATTTCTCTCTGTTCTGTTACTTCTTTCTCCCTGTTCCGCTCTTCATTAAAAACCTACTTGCTTCAGTTGCCTGATTGATTGACACTGGTTGACCTTGAATAGTGTTTCTCATTGCTGTTTTAATGTACAGTTACTGGCCTATGTAAAGCGCTTTGGTGAAATGCACTATATAAAGTAAAATAAAATACAAAATACAAACAATACAAAGAACTTTGACCTGTAATATTATTGGGCTTGTCAATATGTACGGGCCAAATGTAGAGTACCCAGACTTTTACCATTAACTGTGTGGCATCCTGGCGGTGTAACAGATATTGGTTCTTCTAAAGCACCTATCATGCTCTTCATTGTATGTTTATCTTAACATGTGTTATTTATTGTAAATGTAGAGGTTAGTTGTGAAATATGTATGAGATAGATTGATTTGAGTAGCTTGTTTTAATGGTATTGGACTTGTCTATTGTCTCATGTTTGTAATATGTGTTATATATACAAAGCCACAAGACTAAAAGTATATTATGAAATAAAGAATAAAGATATATTATACATGCCTTGCCACCATTGATGGTGCTTTGTTGTTAGGGTGCCCGCTCTGGTGTTTGGCTTCGTCTATTGCTACTTGTGGTTTTGATAAAAATGGTTAGCAGCAGCACAGTCTACGCTCCAAATAATCTCCACAGGAGGCGCACAGGCAGAGGAGCGATATGGGAGGATCGTCCTGGGGTATTGGGGTTGTGGTGGGGGAGCAATATGGGAGGAGGAGTATTGTGGGTTGTGGCAAGAGCTGTGCCAGCAGGCTGCCCGTGTGGACCTCAGGGTGGAGCTGATTTTTCCTCGGGGTAGGGGGACTGCTGAGTGAGAGGAGTGGATTGGGGTGTGGAAAGGGGAGGGGTTTGGGGCTGGGTGTGGTATGTCCTGGGCCAACATGGCCAGGTGGGGAGAGAAGTTAGTGTCAAGAATATTCTATGGTACTACACCTAGGCAACAGTAACAGGCAACCCTCAGAATTGATTTGGCACAGCAATAAGATATGATATTTTATTTATAGCACGCCCATACTCAAGCGTTTCATGGTGCAAGGGAGGGGTACAAGGGAGGAAAAAATAACGATCTTACTAAGCCCAGTGACATTGAGAATGTGAAGTGCCAGGAAGAGGGAAGAGGGAAAGTGCAAAGGGCAGGGGAGGAGTGGAAAGAGCTGAACGCGTGGTCAAAGCAGCAAACCGATAGTGCGGGCACTAGGTGGAAAGTGCACGAATTAAGCACAGACAACGGGTGTCAAATTAGTGCAGGCAAGGGGATTGTAGGGTTGCAGAAACAGACCCAAGCGCAAGGGGTTGCCAAGAGGCAGTGCAGGTATGCAGGTGGGTGGCCTGGGATCTGGGCCCGAATTCAGAGGGTAGCCAGATGCCCAGTGCAGAAACAGACAGACATCAGCAAGGGAGAGGAAGAGAGACGGCGGAAGCAAAGAGGAAGGTCTTGAGGTGCTTCCGGAATTGAAAATGGTTCTCTTCAAGTTTCGGAGAGGCAGGGAGGCTGTTCCAGAGGAAAGCCCCAGCCAAAGAAAGAGATCTACCACCAACTCGTTGCTTAGAGAAGCGACTGACCATGAGGGAGTTGGAGGTGGAGGAGTGAAGAACTCGAGTAGGAAGGTATTTCCGAAGGCAGAGTTGAAGATATTGCGGACCCAGGCACCAGAAGGCCTTGTGGACAGTGCAGAGGGTCTTGAACTTAATCCTTTCATTCACTCTGAGCCATTGAAGAGATTTCAGGGCTGGAGAGGTCTTAAGTCCAAGGACAAGTGTGGCAGTCCTGTTCTGGATGAGTTTCAGAGGGTGGGGAGTAGTAGCAGGCAGATTTAGAAAGAGGCTGTTGCAGTAATCCAGCCTAGAGAGAACCAGAGCTCTAGACACAGTAAGCTTCTGGGGGAAGGAGAGGAAAGGAAGAATACCTCGGAGGAGGTTCAGTTGGTAGTTTGACTTCTTAGAGACGTCAGAGATGTGTGGAGAATAGGAAAGCGTGGAGTCAAAGATGACCCCGAGGTTCTTAGCATGATGGGCGTTAGCAGGAAGTTGGCCAAGGGAGGTCGGCCAGAGAGTGATAGGAAATAAAGGTGCAGGAAAGCCGATGAGGAGGATCTCTGTCTTACTGGCATTAAGACAGAGGTCGTTGGGGGTACACCACTCCTGGATTGCAGACAGGTAGTCAGAGATGAGAGAGGGAGAAGAGGTGGCAGAGTGGAGCCTGAAAAAGAGCTGTGTGTCATTCGCATAGCTCTGACAGTTGGAGCAGAGAGCGTCAATGCAGTGGGTGTGGGGTGTGCCAGGAATTGGTTGAAAAGCCAAGGAGAGAGGTTAGACCCCCGGGGAACACCACAAGTGGAGAGTGAGATAGGGGAAAGGAAGGACCCAAGTTGGACCTGGGAGGGTCATTTGGAACAGAAAGAGGTCAGCCAGGACAGGACCTGATCAGTGATACCCAGGTTATCATCGAGGCAGTTGAGCAGGATGGCATGGTTGACCATGTCAAAGGCAGAAGAGAGATCGAGATGGATGAGGACAGAGGGGAGATCAGAATCAAGGCTGGAGAGCAGATCTTGATGGATTTTCAGGAGAGCAGTTTCCGTGTTTCTGGTTGCTCTGAAGCCAGACTGATGGTCATGGAGGCAAACAACAGAATCAGAGAGGAGGTTAAGCTGGTAGATGGCCAGCTTTTCCAAGGGCTTGCCCAGGAAAGGAATGATAGAGATCGGGTGATAGCTGGGCAGGAGGCAGTCGGCTAAGGGTTTCTTGAGAAGAGGGTGCACAAGAGAGTGGGGCAGGGGGAGGTGCCAGTGGCAAAGGAGTGGTTGCAGAAGTCAGCCAGGGCAGGATTGAGGGTGTCAATATGGTTCTTTATGGTTTTGGGTGAACAGGGAAGAACCTGTTTTGAGGAGACTTTCATAGATCGGACTTGTCTTGAAATCTCGTCAGGGGAAAACAGAGGAAAGGAAGAAAAAGAGGGAGAAGAGGCGGCTGCAGGGGGGCCACAGGTAGAACAGAGAGAGAAGAGGGAAGAGGAGGGGGGGACTAGAGGGTGGACAGGATGTCCTGGGTTTTAGAGATACAATGTGAAGCCAAGGCCATGCAGAGGGCCTTGGAGGAGACAGGAGAAGTAGAGGCTGCAGCAGGATTGGCCAGCTCCTTGCAGATTTTAAAGAGTTTGGTCAAGTTGTTAGATGCCGCAGTGATGCAGGCTTGGATTTGAGCTCTCTTCTTAGTATGAACAGTATTGCCTTTGGAGCAGGCGGAAGGCCTGTTTGCCAGGGGATGCACAAGATGCCCTCCATTTCCTCTCAGACACCCTACACTTGCCTTTAAGGGTGACGAGGTCAGAGTCGTACCTAGAGTTGCACTTGGCTTTGGGCTTCAAGCAGATGTTCATGACAGGGGCAAGAACATCGAGAGTATCAGAGATGGCAGAGCGCAGCTTGGAAAGGGCTGTGTCAGGATGAGAGTCGGCCAGAGGTGGAGGAGGGGGAGAAAAAGTGGCAGCGAAAGCCTCAACTAACACACGCGTCATTGGCCGGATGACCGAGAAGGTAGGTGGCAATGCTGGAGCTGGCTTGGCCTGCGGGGTAGAGAGGGAGAGATGTGAGGAAAGGAGAAAGTGATCGCTCCAGGAGTGAGAAGTGGTGAGAGAGATACAGAGGGGGAGGTCAGAGGAGATGAGAACATCCAGAGTGTGGCCTGCAAAGTGAGTCAGGCCAGAGCGAAGAATAGAAAGAGAGAGAGAGTCGCAGAGGTCGCAAAAGAGTCCAGAGGAAGGACAGGTAGCATCCAGGTGAATGTTGAGGTCACCAAGGAGGAGGAGTTGAGTGGTCGAGACCAGGAGTGAGGAGGAGAGGTCGGCCCACTCGTAGATGAAGGAGGTAGTGTGACTAGGTGGCGGATAGATTGTAGCAATTGTGAGACAGTGGCCAGGGGAGAAAGCCTGCAGACAAGGCATTCGAAGGAGGAGTAGGCCTGCATAGGAATCGCAGAGGCAGGAATCCCCTCTGGGAAGATCAAGGCTACACCCCCACCTGGACGGTTGGGTTTGGGGATCGAGAGGATCGTGTAGCCATTGGGGAGGAGAGTGTCAAAGCTTGTAACAGAGCTGGCCATGAACCATGTCTTGGTGAGACAGAGGACATCAAGGTCAAGTTCTTCCAGCAGGCGGCAGATATCAGAGGAGTGTTTGACAGCCAAGCGAGAGTTGAGAGTGGCAATATGGAGAAGGTTGCCAGCCTTGAAAGACTTCCGGGGAAGGTTACAGATCAGAGGTACACCCTCAGAGGAGTAGAAGGAGCCTGAAAGGAGGCAGAAGAGGAAGGAGGAGAGGGCAAGGTAGTCAAGGAAGAGGCAGAGGTGGGAGGCAAGGAAGCCAGAGAGGAGAGATATGGCACAGCTGGAGAGGGAAGGAAGTTAATGAGGTGCGGGAAGCATCTATCATAGAGGAGAAGGTTGGACTGAGGGCCGTGGACCAGGACAGCGCCTTTGAGGTAGACATTAATGATTACCTTAGAGGAGTGGAAGGGGTCCAAGAGGGCCTACCACTGGGTACCACCATTAATGGGAGAAGAAGAGAAAGGAGAGAGCATAGAGACCATATGAGGAGTCCATAGGTCTGGAGAAGGCACGACAAAGAGGATGTCGTTGAGGGTCTGTCTGGAGGAAACGCTGGTGTAGGTGTCAGCGATAGGGAGACCGGGGTTAGAGACCAGGATATCCTTTTTGAACTTCTTCCTACCAGATTTAGTGAGAAGGGTAGAATAGTCAATGTAGAACCAGTTAGAGAAGATAGGAGAAACAGAGAGCACCATAGGTGAAGTGGAGGAGGGGGATCAAGAGAGAGAGTGGGAGTGGGATGGGAGTGAGAGAAGTGAGGAGGGGGAACAATAGGGGAGAGTGCAGGGGGGCATGCAGAAGAGGCGGAACGAGACAGGACAGCAGACAGGGTAGCACAATGCAGTCACTGGGCGCAGCCAAAATCAGAGCACAGTACAGCCACAGGGTAAAGCAAGGTTCGAATTTTTGCAAAACGTGAAACAGTACAGCCACAGGGCACAGCTAGGTTTTAATTCTAGCAAAAAGTGAAACACAGTTCAGCCACAGGGCACAGCTAGGTTCGAATTTTAGCACAAATTTAAACAGTACAGCCACAGGGCACAGCTAGGTTTGAATTATAGCAAAAAGGTGAAACACAGTACAGCCACAGGGCACAGCTAGGTTTGAATTTTAGCAAAAAGGTGAAACACAGTACATCCACAGGGCACAGCTAGAGCATAAGAGTGGGAGTCCAGGTGAGAAGGAGTGAGGGTGGAAAAGTCAGAAGGGTAGGAGAAGTTATAGGTAGCAGCGACTAACCCTTGGTGCAGTGAGGTGAGAGTGTCACGATAGTTCCAGCATCTCTGAGGAGTGAAAGAACGCCAGCCCAATGCGCCAGTGAGGGGTGCAGGCAGACCTCCGAGTCCGACCGGGCAGCGGACAGGGAGTGGACAGGGCCTTTGAAAATGGGCCTTTGGTAAGGGGGCCAGCTAAAGCCTACCGGTCCCCCGTAGGTGGATATCAGGCCCACACAGCCCAATTGGAGTGCAGCAGATGTGAGGGAGGATGACTCCCAGCCACCTCGTAGAATGCACAGCAATTGGTGACTGCCATCTTGTAATTACCACGAAGGCAGGGCAAAGAGGGCAGATTTTCAGTGGATTCACCCCTATGGCTACATGCACACTGCCTCAATCATGGTAGATGTGCAGAGAAATGCAGCGCGAAGGTCGCCGCCTTCAAGGAGCAAAATAACAAAAGAAATGTCACTTTTTTTGCAGCTTTCCAATTTTAAAGCACACTTCACATAACCAGCAGCGATCATACCTTGGGAGAAGAGGGGACTGTAATGTGGCCAACAGTGAAAGCAGGAGCACCCTCTGCGTGTGCAGTGAGAGACAGGCCAAGTCGTCTTGGCTCCGGTGCGAAGGAGAAAAGTGGACACACCTGATTTAACTGTGGCAGTGTGATGGCTACCATTTAATCACCTGGATTCCACTATTTCAGCAAGACGGAATGGCCTATATCTGACCTTGGCAGCATCAACGTAGGCACTCAGAATTGGCTATGACACAGCAATGGACAAACTCAGAAATCAACTTTGGCACTGCTGTAGAAACACCTAAATTTGATTATGGCAGTGAGAGGGAGAATGAAGGAGTGCCTGAATATGAGACTCAACAGCAAATGGAGAAACACCCAAACCTGGGACACTGGAGCAGTGGCAGAAAGTGCATAGCTCAGAACCTCAACATTAAACAGGAAAAATGTCCAGGTTTGAGACACAGCAGCACATGGAGAAACACCCAAATTTGAGACACTTGAGGAGAGATTCAACAGTATGTGGGATGCATGAAGCTTAAGATGCATGAGCAGTAGGAGAACATGCCTAAATGTGAGATTCAATAGTACATGGAGGAACACATATTGTTTATTGTCTATTTTTCACTTGTTATGCGCTTATACAGGAAGCAAATACTGTTTCAAAGCATCCACAGGACAACAGGGAGGGGACAGGGGATGATAGAAAATATAATTACAACAATGATAAATAATTAACTTCATTAAAAAAACCAAAAGAAGATAAGTTGGGAGAGGAAGACAAACCTACAATGCCTTGTGAATGTTCAGAACGTGTAAGTGCAGAAGGGGGAGGCAAGTGGCACAGCGAGTAGAGCGCCCGCTTTGACACCCGTGCAGAGCCTGTTAACGCAGGTTCGAATCCCGGCGGGGCCAAACTCAGCCTTTCATCCTTCCGAGGTCGATAAATGAGCACCACACACCGTGGGTAATAATAAGCAGCACTCAGATACCTGAGGGTTTGTAGCGCTATATAAAAGCCTAATTATTATTATTATTATTATTATTATTATTATTATTATTATTATTATATTGTATAGGTGCTCTGGTGCTCGTGGGGAGCAGTAGGTGAAGTGCTATGAAGAAAATGTAAGTGCAACCTCCAATGGGGAGGGTGAGCCGAAGGAAGTGCAGGGGATGGACAGCAGTTGAGATGATAAGAAGTGGGAGGTCAGAGCCCCGAGGATGCATAAGGGCCCTGCACTTCAGTAACGCTACTGTGCGATTAGCTGGGGTGAGAGGGAGTGAAGGAAGAGGTGAAGAGGAAGGTCTTGAGGCTTTTCCGAAACTTAAGGAGGTCCTGGCCAAGACAAACAGGGAGGGGGAGGCTATTGCAAAGAAGGGAGCTCGCTGAGGAAAGCGATCGACCACCTGCTCTCTGTTTAGCAAACTGCTTCACAAGCGAAGGAGTTAGTGCCGAGGAATCCAGGTGTCTAGAGGGGGAGTATTTGGTCAGAAGGAGTTGCAGACAGAGTAGTCCCCGGCCCCAGGCAGCCTTGTGGATGATGCAGAAGGATTTTAATTGAATCTGCACTGTGACCGGGAGCCAGTGGAGACTTTGTAGGGCAGGAGAGATGTGATCCCTGGGCTTGAGGCCAAGGATGAGTCTTGCTGCTCTCTACTGGATTTGCAGAGTGGTTCCAGAGTGAATGAAGGTAGTTTAAGGAGGTGGCTGTTGCAAAAGTCAATCCTAGAGAGAACCTATGTATAGAACCAATATTTGAGATACATGTGCAGTGGGAGAAACACCTAAATTTGAGATACATGAGCAGTGGAGAAATGCCTAAATTTGAGATACATTAGCAGTGGGAGAAACACCAATATTTGCGATTTAACAGTACAGGAAGAAACACCTAAATTTTAGATACATGAGCAGTGGGAGAAACGCCTATATTTGAGATTTAACAGTACGTGGAGAAATACCTACATTTGAGATATAAGAACAGTTGGAGAAACACCTAAACTTGAGATACATGAGCAGTAGGGGAAATTCCTTCATTTGAGATTTATCAGTACATGAAGAAACATCTATATTTGAGATACATGTGTAGTGGGAGAAACACGAATATTTGAGATTTAACAGTACATGAAGAAATACTTAAATTTGAGATACATGACCAGTAGGAGGAATGCCTATATTTGAGATTTAACAGTACATGGAGAAACACCCAGATTTAAGATGCATGAGCAGTGGGAGAAACCCTTAAACTTGTGATACATGCTCAGTGTGAGAAACGCCTACATTTGAGATTGAAAAGTGCATGGAGAGACAACTAAATGTGAGATACATGAGCAGTGGGAGAAATGCCTACACTTGAGACAAATGAGCAGTTGGAGAACCATTTAAACTTGTGATACATATCAGTTACACCTACTTTTGAGAGAGAACAGTGCATGGAGAAACACCTAAAATTGAAATACATGAGCAGTGGGAGAAATGCTTAAACGTGAGATCCATGAGCAGTGAGAGAAACGCCTATGAGCAGTGGGAGAACTGCATACATTTGCGATACATGATCAGTGGGATAAATGACTACATTTGAGATTGAACAGTGCATAGAGAAACACCTATGTGTGAGATTCATGAGCAGTGATTGGAAAGTAATTACTAGCTGACTAACACAGGTGTGTTATGTTATAAAGGATGATAAGAGTGGTAGGGCTTTACTGGAATACATTAATTGCTTTACTCCCGACCAAACCAACACTTACCATATCAGTTGCTGGTGGTTAACAGCGGCAGGCTTCTAAGGTGAACACGGGCAAACACTAACTGGAGCTGCTACTTCGGGAGCTGCCTTTTGCCTTTGGGCCCTGCACCAAGGGCTTCCCAGGCAGGGGCTGCCCTAGAAGGATATCCTATTAGGGTTGCACGGCTCAATCAGTGCGGTGAGATGGCTGGGAGGCGGGCATTTATGACACAAACAAGGAAGTCAATGGTGAGGGTGGTGAGGCGGGCCAGGAAGTCCCAGGGATGAATTACAATATTTAAAGGGAAACATCAATGCAAAAATGTTTTAGAGGCCACTGCAGCTGAATACATACCCCTGAGCACAGGTGGAGAATGGCCATTGGATATACCAAATGAGGCAAGGTGAATGCACCTTCAGACAAAAAAGCATGGGTTATTTTACATTAATGGTCTTCAAATTGGGGCATCTGAAGGCTGTCTAGGGGTACCCCAAACAAAAAGGGATTACATTTTGATATAAAGAAATGTTTTAGGATTACCACTTTTAATAGAAAACATAAGCAGTAGAGAATCTGCGTATATTGTAAAGAGCCTTGGGTCCCCTGACATCCTTTGGGCCACCTAAGGGGGGCCAACCCCTATTTGTGGGCCCAGAATTAATATTTGTACTCTGAGGTGGGCTTAGTATGACAATTGTGCATAAAACTGCTTTACATCTTGTGCACAAACCTGGAGGGATTTCCATTCCAACAGGCATGGAGGTACATTAGGGAACAGAAACATGCTGCAGAACTGTGGGAGGAATCATACAGCATTAGGTGGGCTGGGACTAGCTGAAAAAAAAAGCATCCATACATTTCTAGCAATCCTTACCTCTGCTCCCACTATCCCATTTGAAAGTGGCTATACGCCCGATATTGAAACATTGATACACTTGTGTGATCGCATTGTCACTTGGCCTAGTAAGATCGTTGTATCTCTCCTCCTTCTGTTCCCCCCTTCCTTGCCTCGTTGCACCTTGAATCACTTGTGAATAGGCACGTTATAAATGCCATATGATATCATATCATATCAAAGAAATACTTTTTTAAACCTTTGCATTTTTAAACCTTTCTTCTGTGAAGGCAATGAGTCAGATTGATGTTACTATCCCAGACAGCACGGTTACTGTTCTCTGCATACTTTTAGGAAATTCAACAGGAAAGGTGTTGCACTTAGATGGACATTTGGTGATAGGAAATGTGTCACTTTTAGTTGTATTTTGGTGGTAGGAATGCACCACACTTATTGGCGATAGGAAAAAGTGTTGCACCTAACTAACCATACTAAAAACTCAATATTCTGCATACTGACTCCTAAACAACCCTACCGCTACCGCACACATTTCACTTCACCCAACATGAAACCAAACACAAGGACACACAAGCAGTCATGCACACTCATACCTCAACACCACATGACGGCTACAAACAAAAAATATACCAACGCTCAGTGGCCAGTTTTTCTAAACTGAAGCTCCTAACAGCACAAAGCTCTTTTGCTCTTCTCCCTCTCTATCCCCACTAACAAACCCCCACCCAACCCACCTTCCATTGCAGATCAGCTAGTGTTCCAAGAGGCCACGCAAGCGGCAGCAGTGTGCAGTACAAGACCACACAACAAACTTTGCAGTCGTGCATCTCAACCCATGAATCCCACAAACATTCATCTAGATCCAATTGTCAGTTTCCTATTGATTAAATATTCAATTATTTGATAACCCATTTTAACTATTCAGACCCAAAAAGTAAATGTCAATGCATGCAATCCTTAATATGAAATTAGCCCCAAAATATTACAGAATCTATCAGGAACGGACTCCCTCTGGAGATAATGTACATAGCAAAGTCAGCACACTCTGTTAGAGGAGTTTTCCTAAAGTCTACAAGCAGATGAGACTTGGTATGCATGCTCCATTTCTTAGTATATGTCTATCCTGCTCAAAGGTTTGGTAGATAGGCAGAAAAGCCAGGCTCATTTTAGGAGGAGGATGTGAGCTCTAGGTAAGTAAAATGAACTCAGTAAGTACATAGGCTCAATGAATCTCTCACACATTGTAGCTATAGTAAAATAGACATTTATTTTATATATATTCAGGTTTGAAAGTATAATTCAACTTAATCAACACAATATAAAAACTCAGCAACACTTCAGGTGACTAAACAATAGTCACTCAGAAAATGTTCTGTTGTGGGAATAAAAAGCTCCAGCAATAGCAATTCAATACTTCAATACTTCCATAAACGTACAATACCTTTCCTAGGCCACAGGGCTTTAGCAGTCCATCCCTAACTAGTTGTGAGAGTCAGTTTGGAGGTAATGCAGATCAGACACAGCAGCAGAGAAGGTAAGGTTCCATAGGATAATTTGATTATTAATCAGTAGAATGTTTTTGTTGGTCAAAACGTTATCAGGGACCTAGGAAAGGACTCTATAGTCGCACAAGCATTAGGTCTTGGTGAATGGTATGGGTGAACACTCAAACATCGGATACAGCCCTCCAGTATCACAGGCGCAACACAATGGCTTGAGCTAAGTTCTACCCCGAGCCCCACAGCCCCGAGTACCTTAGGAGTGTTGAAGAAAATGCAGCTGCATTCTTTCACGGTGCCGCAGCAGTGGACCCTGTCTCCTGTTCCTTGGTCGTGGTGACAAAAGGGGGAATTCTGGAAGGGATGTCACAGCAGCATTCAAGATGAAGGACTCTCAGCAAGGAATTCTTCGTACTCTCACTTTGGTCAGCAGTTTTGGCACCTTTTTACAAGCTCTCTGAGATCCCGCCAACTATGGCCCCTATTAAATATCGCCTAGGTGATACTGGAAAGGTGTAAATGGTAACTCGTTGCAGATATCTTTAGCACAGTCTGAATAGCCGAATGACTGCAACGTATTGATCCTTGAATGGGGTAATGTCAAATGGTCAGTTAAATGGAGATGGGGGAATGTGGTTAAATGACCCGGTACCACTGCAAATGTTGAGTTTACTGTATAATGTCGCTATACATACCTGTAAAATCGACCGTGTAGTTCATCATTGTTTCGAAATAACGTTTTCAAAAAAGGGAATAGTGATTTAGAATGTCCACCAGTGTGCCCTACCTTCAGGTAAAAAAACAAAGGCAGCAAAGGCTGGTGATGACGGAGAAGGGATATTCCAAGTGGTCCTATGCCAGTTGTGAGCAGCGTAGTCAAATGAAACCTCCAATTGTCATCTAAGAAATGGTTTCTACTGGATTCAATTGTAACATATGGTTTTAAATAATGGAATAAATAAAAGCATCGCTAGACATTGGTAGTAATTTAGGAGATGTAGCTGCTTTGAAAATGCATACCAGGACACCATGCCTTCAGGTGAAAAGCATGAGACAGTGCAAACTTATTACAGCACGTGTGGGATATCTTAATTGGCTTCTACTGAATCCAGTTGCTTACATATACCTCATTTGACTCTCAGGTAATCTAAACAAAATGGCAGAAAATAAATAGGTACCCTTTTATGCACCAACACAAAGAATTAAGTTCACTACGTAGCAGCCACACAGGTTCAATTAACGATGTAGCACACATATTGCATATCTTAAAGACAGTCCAATAATACAAGGTTTTGCTGTCCTATACATGTTTGAATGAAATGCATTACTGGAAGGCAAACACAGGAGAACCACAGCTTGCCATTTTGCTATAACATGCTGCATACAGAATTGCACATGTGTATTTTTCCTGCGACATGGTTGCCAAATATTGTTTCGCCCAAGATGCTCTCCGAGCAAAGGCCGGCCATGAAGGTGACGACGGAAAAGCCAAAGGAAAATGGAGGAGGCACCCCGATAACCGGGGCAGGGGCCTTCCTCCTTCCGCTCTCTCTTCCCTCCCCCCCTCGGGGGCAGGGGAGAGGGCAGGAAGAGTCCAAAAGAAGCGCCAAGCTCGCCAAAAGCCCGCGAAGGGCCAACAATGGAAAGGGGAGGAGCAAGGGATTCATAAGCAGCAGGCGCCCGGCACAGGAGCACTTGCAGCTCTTCCAGCAACCGGGCGCCTGCTGACCAGGAGAGGATTTCGTTTCCACAGTGAGTAGAGCGCTCACTTTGACATTCGTGCAGAGCCTGCTAACGCAGGTTCGAATCCCGGCGGGGCCAAAATCAGCCTTTCATCCTTCCGAGGTCGATAAATGAGCACCACACACCGTGGGTAATAATAAGCAGCGCTCAGATACCCGAGGGTTCGTAGCGCTATATAAATGCCAAATTATTCAGGAGCAGCGGAGATAGCGGGGGCGGAGAGCCAGACTGGTGAAGCCGCAGTGCTGGGCCTGGGGCTGCTGTGTGAAGCTTTTTAGCAGCAGGAACCAGGAAACAAACAAAGGAGCTGCGGGCGAGGACGCAGTGCTGGTGCCTGGGGCTGCCGTGTGAGCCAGCAGGTGAAGAAACTGTGGATCGAGGTGGAGACCGGCACAGCGAGGGACGAAGGAACAGCCAAACAGAGCAGCCAAGGCGCCGGATCCACGAAGAAGCCAAGGGAACAGCTGAGTAGATATCAGCTGAAGCGTCGGATCCACGAGGAAGCCGTCAACGTTGGTGAAGACGGTGAGCATTAGGGATCCAGCGTAGTGGAGGAGCGAGCAGGCGGCGGCGTGCTCCCCGGGCCAGCCTAGGGTAAAAACAAGGTACTTACAAAGAGCGGCCATAAATATTTAAATAATTTGACTGCATCGAGCCGCATGGGTGAAACATCCAAAAAGTGTTGAATTCTTGTAACTGCATCGAGCCGCCTGGATGAAACTTCCGAAAGCTTAAATATTTGTAATTGCATGGAGCTGCCTGGGTGAATCAATAGCTACGGACATAAAATATCGGGCAATTGCTATAATTGGAATACTGCAAGCTTGTGCCGGCATCGAGCCACATGGGTGAAACAATAGAAAGGAGCGGCCATACTCGAGAGACTTTTGTATGCATATACGGGCCCGCCTGGGTGAAACATTAGCAAGGAACCGGCATACTCGAGAGACTTTTTTGGTGCATATATGGGCTCACCTGGGTGAATCATTAGAAAGGAGCGGCCATACTCGAGAGACTTTGGTGTGCATATACGGGCTCGCCTGGGTGAAACATTAGCAAGGAGCCGACATACTGGGAAAACTTTTCGGTTGCATATGCGGCCTCGCCTGGGTGAAGCATTAGAAAGAAGCGGCCATACTAGAGAGACTTTTTGGTGAATTTACGGGCTCGCCTGGGTGATCAGTATAAAGGATCGCCCAGAGTTGAGAGACTTTGTTAACATCACCGAAGGGTGATAATATCTGTGGATCCTTGTTTGAATGCGTGGAATAGCCAGCCCATCTTGGGTGGAGGCTTACAAAGGAACGGCCATAGTTGTTGATACTGTTGTTTACATTGCCGGGCTCGTCTGGGTGAACGTCACAGAGGAGGGGCCAGATTTGTGAATACTTTCTGAGTACTTTGCCGGGCTGGATTCAGGCGATGGGGTTTAAGGAAGTAGTTTTGAACAAACTCGAGCAGAATGGTAAATAACTGGTATGTTTAAAGATGCATCTGGCCCGCAGCGGGTGAAAGCATCAAAGGATTTGAGCAATAGGGTTTAAGGAAGTAAATTTTGAACGAGCTCAGGCAGGATTGTAATTTTACTGAGGGAGTTGGACAAACATCCAGCCCGCAGTGGTGAAGACGACAAAGGATTGAGGACGTTGAGCGCAAAGGAGTATTTTGTGAATGATCTGACCTCAAAATTGGAGCAAGAATATGGCGACATATGTCTATGTGAGCAGGTTGACCAGGCGGTCATCGTGTGGCGCTGGATTTACTCTGGAGATTGGGCGGTTTCGATTTCTGCGAGACTGTGAGCTCTGGCTGGGCTGCTGAATTTGAATAATGCAGCGTGGTTCAGCTGATTTAACGTGCATGAGAGGTTAATTGGTAATGCAGGGTTACTTTGCTGAAAGCACCGGGTTCCGCTTTGGTGCACGGGGGGAATGTGGTGGGGGTGGCCTTCTGTGTGTTTCATAGGCGGTCCTTGTGGTGTGGTGTCCACGGTTTTCTCAGGCGCCAGCTACGGGCCTCACACGAGATAAGGTTCAGGGGCAGGGGCGTAGGAGACCCATACAATCTGAGGGGGACAAGGGACACCTTGGGGACTTTGCTTTTTTAAAGAACTCGACTTTTCACAAAATTAAAATAGCAGTATATATTAAATTACATATATCATCACTGTATAAAACAAGAGAAAAGAAGAAAACAACACCGAAGAAAATTAAGAAAAAGAAAAGCAGTTTAGAGTATAAAATCCTCCCAGCAATGGACATTTGGGGCAGGCGGTTCAGCGAGGTGATGGTGTGCGGCTAGGGAAAGTATGGAAGGCTTCAGCTGGGGGACTAACATGTGTAATTTCGGTGGCGGAAATACCACTAGATTGTGACTGTTTTTAAACCGCAGCACTTTCCCGTGCAGCTGCAAATGGGAGGGTTAAAGCTTTTGATTAGGCCACAGTGTACCTGGGCGGAGCGTTCTGGAAGGATCATATCTCTGGTGCGGTGCTATCGCAACTGCCACATGGGGCAGGGGTTGGTGGTACAGCTGCTGTTTCTGTAGAGGAGTGGGGTTTAAGACTTTCATTGTAGGTGACAGCTGTACTCTTGGGAAAGATAGGGCTAGCCACCAGTAGAGCTCCAATAAAGCAGCTAGTGGTACGGGTTTGGGGCGGTTGGAAGGACAAGACGCCCCAATGGCGGTCAATGTAAAGTTAGCAAAAGTATCTGGAATTATGGCGAGGGTATAAGCGCTCGGACACACAATGTGGGAAAAGGGGACAAACAAGTCCTTGGTGGGGACATGATATCGCGTCGCGCTGTTATTTGGTACCGCAGGTGCTGCTCGGGTGGCTGGAGGTGAAAAACGATTAGGTAGTTTAGCTAATTGTAGTTATGTGCAGTAACAGTGGATTAGTTATCAGCCACGTGGGTGACGGCATTTGTTTGTGTTTTGTGGTAGCAGCCACAGAGGTGACAGGGGCTACAGAGTGTTCAAATGGGTCAGCTGAATTCGCAAGTAACTGGTAGGGGTTTGCAGTGAGGGACCCTATTACGGAACTCACTTGGTGGCCCGTGAAGAGACGTTGCGGTAGACAACTTTGTAGTGCAGCAGGCGTTTAAGGGAATTTCCAGCACACAAAGGTGGTTGGTCGGGAGTGGCAAGGCATTGCAAATTTGGAGGACATAAGAGTGAGTGTACCTAAGTGAATAGGGCTAATCAGGGGATGTACAAAGCGTAGAGGTGAGGATAGCTCAGGAGGAACAGGCTGGCATTGGAAGCAAGACGACACAGAGCAACATAGGTTTGATCCCATGCTAGCGCTGGAAAACCTTGGGGTATTAAGCACATTAGAAAAAACCTATCCTCCTACCAACGTTCCAAATGATATAAAGCAGGTTAGGAGAGGATGGGAGAATAGGCCGGGGACGCAATAAGGGCACGGAGGTAGATGGATACCCTTGTAGGCAACCATATCTGGGCAGATTCTAGTGGACATGGGATGGGACATATCTGAATTGGCCAAGGGGTGAAGGTCGTTTGGGCACTCAGGTCAGTGGCTGATCCACCAAGGCCAATGCACAGGAGGGCATACCCTACAAAGCAGATTGTCCAGGTTGGGTCATAGTGGGGTACCTTATCACTGCAGGGCCTGGTAGTTGCAAGGGCATTGATGCGGGGGAGAGGGCTCAGGCTAACCATTGGGCTGCAGAAGTGGCCACGAAAGTTACTGATACACAACGCAATTTATGGGGGCTTGCGCACGTGGGTCAGTTCGGTGGAATCAATATAACACCAGTAGTATGTGGCAAAAGGTGGGATAAGTTTTGAGCCAAAAGACAAGTCAGTAGGTACAGTAGCTTCATGTATAGACTCCACTACTCGGGAGTCGGACCAGCGCCTCTTGGGAGCCTAAAAACGGCAGGGGCGTCTGGTGGTGGCAACGAGGGCTCCGCTTCCTCGAACAAAATGGCTTTCTCTCAGCCCGAAAACACCTGCAGGGGCAGGGAGGTATCAGGCACGAAGGGTTGAGAGAGTTGTGTCTACGAAGGAGATGGTTGGGCAAGGAACGGAGTCGGACCAGCGCCTCTTGGGAGCCTAAAACGGCAGGGGCGTCTGGTGGTGGCAACGAGGGCTCCGCTTCCTCGAACAAAGGGCGCTCTCTCAGCCCACAAACACCTGCCGGAGCAGGGGGGTATCAGGCGCAGAGGGTTGAGAAAGTGGTGTCTACGAAGGAGATGGTTGGACAAGGCAAGGAACGGAGTCGGACCAGCGCCTCTTGGGAGCCTAAAACGGCAGGGGCGTCTGGTGGTGGCAACGAGGGCTCCGCTTCCTCGAACAAAGGGCGCTCTCTCAGCCCAAAACACCTGCAGGGGCAAAGGGGTATCAGGCACAGAGGGTTGAGAGAGTTGTGTCAACGAAGGAGATGGTTGGGCAAGGAACGGAGTCGGACCAGCGCCTCTTGGGAGCCTAAAACGGCAGCGGCGTCGGGTGGTGGCAACAAGGGCTCCGCTTCCTCGAACAAATTGCGCTCTCTCAGCCCAAAACACCTGCAGAGGCAGGTGGGTATCAGGCATGGAGGGTTGAAAGAGTTGTGTCTCCAAAGGAGATGGGGTACACAGAACTTCTAGAGCTACTGAAGAGGAAAAGGGGGAGCCACGGTGGGCGGTAACCCACCTTTGGCGTGGCGGTGTTGTGGCGACCAATGATAAGAGACAGACTCCGAATGAGCCATTGCTAAACCGGAAGGGGCTTCGCTCGTTCTGGACAGCGCCTCCTGGGAGCCTAAACGGCGGGGGTGTCTGGCAGTAGCAATGAGGGCTCAGCTTCCCCCCAGCAAACGGCGCTCCCCCAGTCCGCAAATACCTGCAGGGGCAGGCGGTTCTCAGACTCAAAGGTCTTGGGGGAGTTGAGCCTACGATGGACATGGAAAAAAGGGGGAAGCAGGATGGGGAGCAGTCGCCACACCTTTGGAGCTATTTTCAATATCTGTTTGCTGTGGTTGTATATATGTGAAAATAAATCTGCGGCCTTGTTATGCCAAACAAAAGGAAAATGTCTCATGCAGCACCTTACTGGAGGGGAAAGAAAAAGGGGCTTGCCAGAATGAGATATTGGTGATGCATATGGCATAGCAAATGGACAAATGCCCAGGTTATGAAGGTGACGACGGAAAAGCCAAAGGAAAATGGAGGAGGCACCCCGATAACCGGGGCAGGGGCCTTCCTCCTTCCGCTCTCTCTTCCCTCCCCCCCTTGGGGGCAGGGTAGAGGGCAGGAAGAGTCCAAAAGAAGCGCCAAGCTCGCCAAAAGCCCGCGAAGGGCCAACAATGGAAAGGGGAGGAGCAAGGGATTCATAAGCAGCAGGCGCCCGGCACAGGAGCACTTGCAGCTCTTCCAGCAACCGGGCGCCTGCTGACCAGGAGAGGATTTCGTTTTCCCACCCACCCACCCTACAAGAGGAGCAGCGACGGCAGAGCCGGGACGTCGTTGTCGCAGGACGTCGGAGCGGTGTTGTGGCGACCAATGATAAGAGACAGACTCCGAATGAGCCATTGCTAAACCGGAAGGGGCTTCGCTCGTTCTGGACAGCGCCTCCTGGGAGCCTAAACGGCGGGGGTGTCTGGCAGTAGCAATGAGGGCTCAGCTTCCCCCCAGCAAACGGCGCTCCCCCAGTCCGCAAATACCTGCAGGGGCAGGCGGTTCTCAGACTCAAAGGTCTTGGGGGAGTTGAGCCTACGATGGACATGGAAAAAAGGGGGAAGCAGGATGGGGAGCAGTCGCCACACCTTTGGAGCTATTTTCAATATCTGTTTGCTGTGGTTGTATATATGTGAAAATAAATCTGCGGCCTTGTTATGCCAAACAAAAGGAAAATGTCTCATGCAGCACCTTACTGGAGGGGAAAGAAAAAGGGGCTTGCAAGAATGAGATATTGGTGATGCATATGGCATAGCAAATGGACAAATGCCCAGGTTATGGAAGCAAGAGAAACCAGTCTGTGTTCAGCGCAGCAATGATGGACTCAGTTGCATTGTACGCACATGGCTGCCAACGTGACGTGTGTTGACTAAACACAAGTGCGTTGCTGCGACTATTCTGTTTTCCGTGAAACTGCATTTAGTCAAGAAACTATCCGCCAGTAGGGTTTTGCGTAGTTTTATCCCAGCGCATGCATGTTTTTGATGATTTTTCGGCGCAACAACGACTGGCAGGACATTCAATCCATTCGAAAGCAACTTTGCTGTTAGAGTAACTGAAAAATAATTCCCAAACTTCAAAACTCTGCATAATAGTGTATTTAGGAACCTTGCACCATTCCATAGGTGAAAAAAGTTGCATATCCTAAATGATGTGATGATTGTTCTCCAAAACCCAATGCTGTATAGAGTACATTTGTTAATAACAGTGAAGTTTTTAAGAACAGACTTTTTAAATATTCTTTTCGTAAGGCTATCTGTAGTGTTTAATCATGTAAAATCGTCTTTCATAATTGCATGCCTTGCTGCATTTTTACATTCCACTGAGTTTGCTCATCAAGTAATTCATAAAGCTACTGAGTTTGATTCGTAATGTGTGTCTGATTTACCCCAGCCTCCCCCAGCAGTGATTCCTTTTCTTGATGATGTCTGGATTGCCTGCAGTTTATCAAGGTTTGGGAAATCAGCTTCATACATTAGAATATTCCCCCTAGATGCACATCAAGCTGAGGTCCAACATAGAACATCCAGCCATTTTTCCAATTGTGTAATTATGCAATAATTAAACCTATAGTCCTATATCTTGTTTCTGTGATACTTTGTTACAGAGGTTATTTGCAATCTCACTCTTTCCACATGTGCAGTGCCCTCTCTTCACTGGATCCTAGCGGGAGTTAAAATAACTTTCAATGATGGGAAAAGGGAGGCATCCCCCCCTGGTATATCATCCACCCAAGAGGGGAAGACTTGTTGAGCTTATTTATTTTTTTAGGACACTTTGAACCAGAGGAAGGGAGTGGTTGCCCATGGTGAGAACTATTGAGATTCCTACAGTGAACTGTGGCCACAAACACAGGAGAAAACCATTCTCCTGGGCAACAAACAGTTTAGCCTTATCTACTTTTAGTTAAAGTGTGAGGGACAGAACTAGGGATTTCGACACAGGACACAGAATAGTGGACATTTAAGTTAAAAAGACATTCTGACATACTCTTTTTGGTCTTTAGTTGAGGTAGGGAAACTCCTCATCGAAGTAGGGATAGATAGGCCTTTCACTTTGTTTATCAAGAAAAAGAAAAATCTTTGCGAACCTCTCTGTCACCTGTGCGCCAATCTCCTCCTTCTGCACCCTTACACTAGTCTACAGCATTTCGAATTCATGCAGCCCTTGCTCTGATATCTAATTTAGAGGATTGGTAGCGTTATAAATATTGACCCAGGACAACAATGTGCATCAAACTCTGCTATAGATAAATGCCATTTAATAGGGCCTCCAATCTGGATGGAAAATCATAAATGCAGGTTAAGCCTAAAAAGTACATTAATAGAAAACAGCCTGAATACAATAATAGGTGAGAAACAGCTGACCCAACAGTAGGTCTTTTCCAAGGCCAAAGGTGCGTATTTAGCATCTGGAAAGGCGTTGGCAATGGTAAAAGGACCTTTCGGTATTCACGAGTAAATGGTCATGGGTTTAAGCCCAAAATGGCTCACTGCATGGCTGTTTTAAAGCACATGTATGTTCTGCTTTTAAGTGTGCAGCAGAGACGGGATTGATAGGAAGTAAAGCATGGTTGTGCACAGACGCATCAGTGCAAGGCACCTGCTAGGCATCTTTTTCAGTGCTTTCCAATTAACTGGCTAACTGCATTTCGTATACAAGAGGAAGTAGCTACTACTCACATGATGGGTGATAAACTTTGGGTCCAAAAGCTATCATCCCGTGGAGTGCTGAATATCTATAGGACCTGGTCCATTCAAAACTTGAGCATTGCGATCAGATCATCTGCCAATACCTCCCCCAGGGTGTCATAACACATAGACATCCCATTATCGGGGTTTTGTCAGCAATGTAAACCGAGCTGGAGTTTGCATTTCTCTCTTAATCAGCAACATACTCTCCTTACATCAAGATGGGCCTGTGTGGTACTGATCCCCAGAGGAAGGAGAAAACACTTGTTGCCCTGGAGTGGAATCACAACCATCCCTGGTGCTTGCCTTGTTTTTCCCCTTGGGTTTTTATGTGCCGGATGCATACATAATATTGCCAGAATTGGCTTAATATTTAGAAAATTCGTTGATGCCATCAATTGATGGACTGAACGTGGGTCACCGAACTAAACAGAGTTGGCCTTATCCTTTTACAGATGCTAGACAGACAGTCCCACATAGCGACAGACAATTTAACAAAGGAAACAAAAACCTCTTGCCTCTAATTTCTGAGATGCCTTCACAATCATCGTCTTGATGGCAAGTCATGCTATCGGCAGTGTCTCCCATGCTGTCTGGACTTGCTATTCTGCTGATATGCTGCTGCTAAATGAACGGATATCTATATAATTATTAAATATTTATTCATACAGATTACGTGTTTCGTTACCTTTGATTGTTTATGGGGATGGAACCTGTGTTGTGTCTTGCTTGCAAGGCGAGCACGTTGCCCCTGGGCTATCCTCCCGAGAATTATTAATGGTCTTTCCCAAGAATAGTGTATTTGTTCAATCCAGTAAATGCAGGAAGTACAGAAGGAACAAGAGTCGCTTTGAGCAAAGAAAGTGTGGGTTGAATTGGGGAGTTTAAAGAGCAGTGATCGAAGTGGGTGGGAACAGTGCTCCTCTACTTTTTTTAATTAAGTTTTACCATTCTTAAACTTCTATTTGAAAAATAAATGGTTCCGGAATGGTTTCATTTTAAAAGAAAAGGGCAGGAAGAAGTTGAAACTTGCACTTTCAGTGCACTGCACTGAACGTTACCTTAAACAGCAGGCGCATGTGGTTGGGGGCTTGGGGGTTTGTATCGTGGTGGGAGGGCGCGTAGCGATGGGGATTGTGGGGAACAGCTGCGGGCCAGTAGTGAACATAAGGCCACTACTTCTTTTCTTACACTTCGACCACAGTTAAAGACTCAGATCTATGAATCACACGTTAGAGAGTGTTATGTTTTAATGAAACGTAAATCCCTAAAAGAGAATTGTGTTCTTTACCTAGGTATTGTTATACAAGTTTTGATAAAATATGTAGCGGTCCATGAATGCATCAGCAAAAATGATGTTGTCCTGAATAATGGGAAACATGTAAAATGGGGAAGTGGGCAGCGTAGATACTCCCCAGTCGTGCCAGGGGAACATTTTTATTTGACAGGCGTAAACTTTTCCCATTAATGTGTATGTGCAACCGAGTGCAGCGGGGAAGCTCGGCTAAGGGAGACTCAGGGGTTTCTCCCTTGAGGGTGTTAGAAACATAATGGGTAAAATAGTGCATTTTACAGCACACTTCCTATGAAATTGTGGCTATAACAATGCCCAATTTACAATAGATTTGGAAGGGTAACACATTAAAAAATCCTACCGATTCCATGTCACTAATAGGGCACAGGAGCAATTTCCCAAAGCACTTTAATGAAGCCTTTTGACCACAATATATGCCAGTATCCTGCCAGTGTAAAACAGATATGTTCATGCTGGCTGTATCCAAACGTGCCCAATAGATGCCATCATCCTCACAAAGATACACTACACGTTGGGCCTAATTCACAGAAGCTTTTTATAGTGGCCAACCCCCATTGGGAAACGTTCTGTGAATTAGGCCTATTGTTTGCCCTAGTACTAGAAAAGATACTAAAAGAAACTATGTCCATGCTGGCTGTGGCAGTATAGTCCAGTATTCTATTTCTCCTCTATTTAATTCGGTCGTACAGTGTTATAATGGAAGACATTCTGCATGTCATATATTATAAACTAGAATCTGGAAAAAGGGGTGATATGATATGATATGATATTATATGGCATTTATAACGCGCCGGGACACAAGTGTTTCTAGACGCAACTGGACAGGGGGGGGGGGAACAGAGAGGGAGGCAGTTTTAAATATGTAAAAGGGTTGAATTATTTTTGTCAGAAAATTGTAAAGTAGGATAGTGCTCTTGGTGGAGGTATAGCTGCCAGTGTGATGTGCATCAATTGACAACCTGAGACTTGTAAGTTTAAAAATAAAAATGGAACACCATGTCAAATCCAATGTAGATGGGAATTTTGACTTGCTTAAACGTTTTCACTTAGAAATCCACTTTAGAGGACAAAGGTATGAGGTAATGCCCTGAGCGGGAAGTCTTTCTGAACTGGTTCCCAAAGGGTGCAAGAGAGTTTGTGAATCAAGAATAAGGCGTCTAGAAGTCACGAACATGAAGTTAAGAAATATGGAAAATCTACAGAAACAGAGGAAGGGACAAGGGAGAGAAATGAGGTCTGATTTGCCTCCCTTAAATAGTCTGATCACATGTATATACCTGCAGTGGACAGAGAAATATAAACATGGCAAGGGCAGGATAAGGAAGAAGAAGAGGAAGACATTATTGAGACACTAGACGCCTAAAGCTTGACTCACAATTGCAATGCTGTACACGTAACCACTGCATTAGCACACGCCCGTAGCTACAAACAAGCACAGTCTGAGAGCACGGCAGGAGCAAATGCACAGCTTCAGCCCCAAGTGCAAGACTCAGCTGGGCTATTAAGTAGTGCCCTCCATTTACTGTAAGTAGTCCCATATCCGCACAGGTGTGATTTATGGTGCAGCAAATGTGTAATTGCAAGCCACACTCAGACTGTTGAAAGAGTGGGAACTGATGGTGCTGGTAGCCCTGGAATGGTACAAGCCCATGGACAATTGTGGATTTTACAAATGTGTCTAGTTTCCAAATGTCAGACAAAAACCAGAGAAGTTTACTGTGGAGTTGTAGACAGTGGTTCAGTGTTACAACCTCTCCTAGGCTGACATGAATCAGCACTTGAGGGCAATAATGCCAGCAAAAGTGCACCAACATTGGACCCACGAAAGTGGTTAGCCCACTAAGGATATGGGAAATAGCATTCAATTGGCAGAGGCTAGAAATGCTTTTATAGAGAAAATTACAATAGTATGTCCAAGAAAGGCAGATTGGGCCAGCATCTATCATTATAAACTGAAGAAAGATGTGACACTTGCAGATTAACTTGATAATTTGAAGGTTGTTATTACATAGCATTTTGGTATATATCTTACTGTTGAGACAATACAGGGGGCCATACCTGCTACATTTTTGTTCAGGACTAATTACCAAAGGTTGAACTACTGTTGAAAAGTATTTGTGCGGGGTGGCAAACAATGCCCCTCTCTAAACTTGCCATTGGTAGCAAACCACTGTGATTCTTGCCATGAGCAAATGAAACAGAAGTGCAAGCGTAAATTGATGCTGCTTTAATTACTGAATATTCAGCAGCAACACGAGTATTAGTGACAAGGGCAGGCGGTGTATGTGAAGTTGGGGGTTGGAGGTATACCCTTAAAGGATAGTTCCGGGACTTTTTTTTTATTGTTCCTACGGTTCGGCCATGTGTTTTTAAGCATAAATCGGTAGATCGTAGAAAACTTTCCTATGGACCTTACCCGACTTTTCGTCCATTAACGCACTCGAAATCAGCCGCCATTTTGTGATAATCCTATCATTTCCCCCCATCGACCTGGCTCACCTGCGTTTGCGGCACTAAATCAAATCCCCCGCCCCTGAGCCTGACATCAGCAGACGCGTACCGCCCATTTCCCAACGCCAAAGCACGTTTCGTGTCAACAATCGCTGCGCCTCAGCTAATGAAGTGTCGCCATGGAAATGGCAGGACGCCTCTTTCCTCAATAAGTATAAACACACCGTTTCACAACACACAGCAGCAGATTTTCGATTCCATTACTCTCTCTGTGTTACTTTGAGTATTCTGTGACTCGTTTCTGTGCTCTGGTCAGCTACCTTCGCCGCTTCTAGGCCTTGTGAACACCTGTACCATCTCTGTAAATTATTTTACTTTCTTTACCACACAATGGCTACAATAATGCCGTATATGTACGAGCCCGAGTACACCGAGGAGGAACTACTGGAAAGGCAAGCACGCGAAAACGATGGGGATTCGGACGGCAGTTGGGAGGACCAGTCAACGGATGAAGAGCCTGGACCATGTCGCATGGACGGCGTCTCCACCTGGTGCACGTGCAATCGGTGCGAGCTAATGCCAACTGAGGAGGAGAACTGCTGCTGCCGTGAAAATTCCGGGTGCTTGGCCTACATTTCGGAAGGCGAGCCAAGTCCGCAATGCATCACCGAGCTGCCAGAGTTCAGGGAAGCCTGCCTCTCACGGACCGTGTTGAGGATGATGATGGTGCTTATGCACGAACTTCGCGGCACTGTTCGTCCGCGTAATCCGAGTAACGAGTAAGTATACTCTGGATGTGATGTCAGTGATGCCACTACTATTTCATGGTCGTCTCCCACATGTAAAATTACATCTACATATCATTCGAACGCATGTAAATTGGTTCCATATTATGCATTTTCTAGATAGAATTTTTTTCAAAGCAGAATGACATTTTTTACCTTCTTCGACATTGATAAGAAAGTTTTGTCATTTTAATACCGTTTGCATCTTTCTTTTTCACCGGTGGTACAGGCTGGTGGCCTATCGTTGCTTCACTTGGTGGCTTCACGGGAGGCTCGGACACCGCGTTCGGAGAGTAATACCTGCCTGTGCGGTACTTGCCATTAGACAACATTTCCCCAGCGACAGTGGACAATACCGCGGATTTTCCCTGGATGTGCTGCAACCGGAACTTTACAATGTGTAATGTTTATTATTTATGTTCAATTGAAATTAAGATCTAAAATAAAACCCAACATATATTTTAACAATGGTTGTTTTGATTTTTTAAATGAATCTAGTGTGTCTCCATTGAATAGTCTTCCTGAGCCTTGTCTTGTCACACCACATGTCTCCTGCCAGCATCCTCCCTCACGCTGGCCACCCACCTTCAATCCACATAACCGTTGAACCCATATGCAGCAGACATACATATGTTATTTTGCGGGTTGGCATCAAGCCTCCCGGCCTTGCCTCCTCCCCCAAAAATACTTACCACACCACTTTGTTCAAGCGTTGGCAATAAAAGGCCGTTGGATTTTATTGATACAAAACAGGGTTGTAGGTAAATAATCAATATGGTTGATCATAATAAATCATCCTTTTGGGCACCGGGTACAGAGATGACCCCCTCTGGCCCGTGCCGCCTTGCCACCACATGCCAGCCTGCTGCTGACTAACTGCCTAGGCATCCAGGGTCTCCAGGGTGAACTGCACCCATATATTCTCCTGGGAGGGTGAGGTATTTATAAACTCACCCCCCTGCCTTCCATGTACTAGATCCTGCAGCCTGCCTCTTACATGCAGTTAGATGGCCTCTCCTTGGTGAGGCCCTGCGGCAAACGAGTCTTGTCTGCACGACCACCGCCCCAATCCACCCCCCGCCCTATCAAAGGCAGTTTGCACCGGGGTACTTGCGCTGGCAAGTGGAGCTGTCAGGGAGCGATAAAGGCCAAGAGGTGCCAAAGACCATGTACACTTCAAAGTGGTCTATAGAGCATGGGTTGTTGTTCCCATGTCTACCTCCAGACCCCGTGTCTCCTGCCAAGCATCCCCCCTCACGCTGGACGCTCCCCTGCAATCCACATAAGTGTGTCTCCATTCACGAGTCTTCCTGTGTCTTGTCTGCACGACCACCGCCCCAATCCACCCCCCGCCCTATCAAAGGCAGTTCGCACCGGGGTACTTGCGCTGGCAAGTGGAGCTGTCAGGGAGCGATAAAGGCCAAGAGGTGCCAAAGACCATGTACACTTTAAAGTGGTCTATAGAGCATGGGTTGTTGTTCCCATGCCTACCTCCAGACCCCGTGTCTCCTGCCAAGCATCCCCCCTCACGCTGGACGCCCCCCTGCAAACCGCATAATGCCACGACATATTCACGTCATTCATTCACAAACACACCCCTGTTTCGAATTCTTTATAACCCTCTTCATATTTCTAATGAGAACTTCTTTGCGCTTTGCTAGTCAACCCGTGAAGGTGCTGGTTATCTGCTCTTCGTCTCTGTGAACTTCCGTGACCACTTCGAGCAAACTCGTCAGTTTGCAACCTGTGAACTGCTCCCTGTTCTACGACAAGAAACTACTCTGATCCCTGCATCTAACTGTTTGTTCGTCAAGGTAAGGCCATGTACCATAATCATTTTGCGTCCAATTTTTTAATTTATATCTATTTGCTAGTAGTCATCAAATTGCATCCATGTTTTCTTTTCGTTCAAGACAGTACATGCAAGGAACTAGTCACATGTTCTGAGTTTAGTCAAATTATTTTTCTATTTTTTTAAAGTTATTCAAATACTTATCCGCATGTGAATAACGTGTATAGTTCCAAGAACCAAAACGAACCTTGCATTGAACCTTTTATGTGTCATTTAATTTTTTAACACATTGGTATTCATAGAGAATTGTTGATCTTTACTTTTCAGAACTTTCCACAATGCCTGCCTGTTCCATTGGCGGTTGCCCTTCAAAGACCCATAAAAAATCTGAAGGTACTATAATGCATGTTTTCCCTAAGACAATAGATCAGATAAGAGAATGGGTCCGATATTGCGGATATCCACCGTCTGAGCTTGAAAGCAGAGTCCTAGAAGTCTTTGCGGACAAGAGGGGTGATCGATACCGCATCTGCAGCAGGCACTTTAGCTCAGACATGTACTCCACATCATTGCTAATAAAGAAGAACACACCGCGAGCGAAGCGAAAATTGCTCTCAACCGCTATTCCCACTCTATTCGTCCACATCCCTCCACTGGTGAGTCAAGTTTACGGATTTAGCTCTCGGCCTTGCGGTAGTGTGTAGCATTAGCTAACAATAATTTCCCCATTTATGTATCCACTCAATATGAAGGCGGAAGATTCTCCATCCGTGTCGTTATTGCAGTCATCAGCCACTTCAAGCGCCTATCGGGTAATCTTACTTAGCTATTCTGCCACTGACTTGTTTTAGGCATGTAAATCAATAGTTTTAATTTATCGTGTAATTATTTTACCTAATGGTACACCCTAGTACTCGTCCTCTAGTCTTTGTTTTCAGTTATAATTATTGTTATCCAAAATAATGCAAGTACTGTCTTTCAGGGAGATGCTGAGGAGTCCAACGCATTGACGACAACCGTTGATGTCACTCAGATGCTCGAGGTACGTTTCCGGACAGTTCCATCGATGGAGATCATCAGATCTTGCATTCTTGTAGCGTGATTGTTACACACAATGGGCCTCATTACGACCCAGGCGGTAAGGGGTTTACGGCAGCGTAAACAGCGCCGACCCTTACCGCCTGAGTACGAGGTCCCTTAGCGCCATGGAGCTTTTAACACCTGCTTTTAGCAGGTGTTAAAATCCATGGCGCTAAGGGACCATGGAGTTAATTACGCCACCGTAATTTACGGTGGCGTAATTAACGCCTTCCCCACTCCCATTATGCCCTATGGGGCAAAAATGGGAATGGGGAAGGGTAAATGGGGATTGGGGACTTACCACCCCGCCAAGGTCGGAATGGGGCGGTAAGTCCGCCATCCACCATGGCGGAGTTGGGAACTTAGCGGCATGGACCATGGTGCTAATAGCGCCATGGTCCTCCGCCAAGATCGTAATGAGGCCCAATGTTTCTTTCGTTTTTAGCCATTGATATGTCCTTCTGTCGTCGCCCTCCTATGTGTCTTCTTTTTTCAATATTGTGTTCATTACTAATGAAAGTCCTATGTTTCAGGGAGTCGATGGAGCATTAGTCCAAGAAGAAGGGGGAGCATGCAGTTACGGGTCGGTGCAATGTTCTACAAGAACATCACCCCTAGTAGTTGATGCAGATCTCTGGGTGGTAACACTTCCAACGATCGAGCAAATCGAATCATATTTAGATATCCATTACTTATTTTAGACAACTGATCATTTGTGCAGGTCTATTTAGATGAGCCGTTGACGCCTGCACAAAGTTTATGTTCTTTTTAACAAAATAGAAAACCATACTAATGCAATTACTGTGTTTCAGGGAGTTACTGAAGCATCATCTTCAATAATATCATCAATGGAAGTCTATGCGGAGCCCGAGGTATGGATCTTGACAGTTCCATCTAACTAGATCAACAATGCGTGAATAATTGTCGTTTGAATGTTCTACACAATGCGTTCATTCGTGTTTTGCTATTGAGATGTACGTGGGTATTGGTCCCCAAGTACATTTTGTGTTTTCAATATTATTATACATACTAATGAAAGTTCTATGTTTCAGGGAGTCGATGGAGCGTCAGTGCGTGATGGATGTGCTTATCATGAAAATATAGTCGTTGCAGCGCAAGAGGAAGTGGAGACATGCACACACGAGTCGGAGCAACAGCGTCCTGATGTTGAAGTTCGAGGCAAGAAAGTTTCAAAGAAAAGAAAGCAAAAGAAGGTTAGTGTCCTGGTCACTATATTATGTTGTTTTTCACTGTTAATAGTTCAATACTGTAAGTTGTGTTTAAACTGAACATCCCTTTTCCAATCTGTCCTCTAGTTGCGAGTGGGTGTACTAACTAGATCTACACAGACAGTGAAGCGAACGAGAGATGTTGCTTGTCAAACCTTTTGGCAGGGACTTGAGACTGGAGATGCATCGTGCCAATGGGAAGAATATGAAGTGATTGACAACAGAGCTATACCACCACCAGCCATTGATAGTGAATGTCCTCCTGGTAGTTCGGATGCAGTCGGAGATCAATTCACAGAATCCACACCCGCAAAAACTAAGACCGCGAGAAAGTTGAAGAAATTGTTTTATTCACCCATCGCCGGAGAAGGAACAGATGTTGCAATGGAAGAGAATGAAGTGGACGACAATGAAACACCATCAATATCACTGAACATAGCGGAAGACGATATCAGAGATTCTACCTTTCATGTGAGTGACATGTCCTCAACGTTACAGGCCGCACCAGCTGGGATGCAGAGTGACAGTATAAGGAAAGAGGCCAAATTCATTGTATTCGATAGTTGTTTGATTGATATTATTATTAGGATGAAATGTGGGCATTCGGTTGGTGGGGAAGTATGTGGGGAGCCATTGATTAATGTGACTCGTGCAATTCGAGGCACTAACCTTAAAATACATGCCACCTGTACAAAATATCATCCTTTCTCATGGTCTGCACAACCCATGCTGGGGCAACTGCCAGCAGGCAATCTACTTTGTGCAGCGGCCGCACTTTTTAGTGGTTCAAGTTTTAAAAAGTTAGAGTATTTCTTTCAGTTTGTGGGAATCCATTTCATTGCGAAAACTCAGTTCTACAAATACCAAATCGATTATCTATTTCCAGCCATTAGCGAAGCTTGGAGAATGGAAAAAATGTCTATTGATAGTACATTCGCGGGCAAACGGTTCAGGCTAGCCGGTGATGGACAGTGCGACAGCCCAGGATTTTCAGCCAAGTACTGCACCTACCACTTTCAGGACATGGAAAGTAAGAAAATTGTGAGTTCGGTGGTCGTGCAGGTGTCACAAAGTACATCCTCAGTGGCCATGGAGAAAGTTGGCTTTGTAGCATCATTGCAAGAACTACAATCGCGGGGAATGGTGATCGACCTGATAGCCACGGACAGACACGTTTCAATTGCCAAGACAATGAGAGAAGAGTACAAAAATATAAATCACCAATTTGACGTATGGCATCTTGCAAAAACAATCAATAAAAAAATGTCGGCTGCAGGTAAAAAAAAAGATATGCAAGGTATTTCACAGTGGTCCAAGTCAATCAGCAACCATCTTTGGTGGAGCTCAAAAACATGTGGAGGGTCGTTGGAAATTCTACTGGAAAAATGGCGGTCAGTAATGCTACACTGTAGCAACGTTCACCGCTGGACCACAAACCAACATTTCCACAATTGTGAACATGGCCATTTGTCCACAGAGGAGGCACGGAAGAAGAAGTGGTTGATTCCTTCATCACCCACTCACAAAGCCATTGAAAAGATTGTATTTGATAAAACTATAACAAGAGATTTGAGGGGACTCACGGAATTCTGCCACACAGGAGATTTGGAGGTGTTCCACAATATGTGCCTAAAGTACAGGCCAAAACGATTGCATTTTGGCATGGAGGGCATGATAAATCGGACTCTTCTAGCGGTCTTGGCACATAACCATAATGTTGGCCGTCAACAAAGTAGGACGACCGGAACTTTAGGGACGCTTCGCTACAATAAGGCCTTCACTAAAAGAAGTAAACAATGGGTGATCAAACCAGTGTTTCAGGATATGCAATATGAGTTTATTGAGAGACTTATTGTTGATGTCCTAGATAGGCACATACATGGAGTTGTGAATGAACCTGTGCAGGGGACAACTGCATTGCCACCCAACATTGCCTCTGTTCCATGTCCACCTAAAGCAGAGCTCATTGAGAAATACACATCACGGTTTAAATGATTGTAATTTGATTGTCTGTTCTCTCGAGTCTCCTCATGTTGCAGGCCCATTGAATATGTGTATCTATTTAATGTGTAAATAAAAGTGATTGCTCAGTGTACATGCAATGTGTCTCTCCACCGTTGCCCCTCCCTTCACCGTGCAGTTGTGCGAACCACCCGGGTGTCACCTGTGACTTTGCTCTGGAGTCTCCTCATGTCGCAGGCCCATTGAATATGTGTAGCTATGTATTGTGTAAATAAAAGTGATTGCTCAGTGTACATGCAATGTGTCTGTCCAACCTTGTTCATTTGCGCATTAAATTAAACCAAACAGTAATATAAATAATTTTTCAAAAAATATAGAATGTCTCCGTATTTATGGTTCTCTGGGGCTGCAAATGCACGCAGACAAAATGCAAAGATGGAGTGTAAATTTCAAGTCCTGTGAGATGGCCTTACACTGAATGTAGCTAACTAGGAATGTGTGCTCGTTCAAAGTGAAGGTCAGCTGCTTTGATTTTTTTCTCGGGTGCCGGAATGGCCCACAACTCAGTATAAGGTTCTATTGTTATTTGACCTTGACAGGCCGGGACCATCCCGAAAGACTTCTTTTTGGGGGTGTGGTGCAATAACGTAAACGATAATGAATAGAATTTCAGAAACGAAAGCCATTTAATGTTCGTTCATTAGAAGAAATAACGTCGGCATAGAAGGAGTGGTATTTCGGGGCTGCCCTACGCACAGACACAATGGAAAATGCAAATATAATGTAAGTAACTCTTTAGATGAGTTTATACCGCAATTTAATTACTATACAGTAGCTTTAAAGACGGGTTAAGTTGTACTTGTTCGTTCTATGTGGCATATTGTTTTGTACCACGCACTATCTTGAGGAGAACCATCTCCTTTTACGGAAGCACCTCAAAACCTTCCTCTTTGCTTCTGCTTTCTCTCTCCCTCTCCCCTGCTACAACTGGTCCACTGTCTGCGACCTCGGTCCTGGGCCCTTCCACTCTCCACCTGCACTGCCTCCCTGTCAACCCCTGCACTGGGGGACTGTCTCAGTATCCTACAGCCCCCCCTTCCCAGCACTTGTTCTGCACTTACCTTGCACTCGCCACCAGCTGGCCCTATGTATTTATTATTTTATGCTACTTACCTTGTACTCCACTTCCCCCCTCCCCTTCCCCTTGCACTTTTACCTTCCCCCTACCCCTGCACTTGCGCGATCTGAATGACACCTGGCCTAGTAGGATCGCTGTCTGTCTTCTCCTTGTTCCCCCCCCCTCCCTGCCTCGCCACGCCTTGAAACACTTGTGTATAGGCACGTTGCAAATGCCATATTATATCATATCAGTGACAAAGTGGTCCACTGGCGCTCAGGCGGCTCTGAAAAAGGCGGAGGAGAGGGGGTGGGTTACTGGAAATGACGTATAATACCCAGTTGCACTGTCCTAGCTATGAAATAATTTCCCGACCTAATATATAAAATGAATAATTTTAATAAAGATCTGATGGTGAGACTAATTTCATTTTTTATGTTTTTAAAACAGGTACATCCTTCATTATTGTATGTGTCACGAGTACCAGACACCGGCGGATGGCTTTTACAACCGCCAGTTGCTTCTCCGTGTCAACAACGTTACCACCCTGACCATTTTATGGGACGATCGCCAAGTACAAGTATGCCCTTGCACGGTACTAATGGCTAGATGCAACATACATACCGTTGTGGTGGCCTAGTGCCTCGTTGTTGGAACAGCCATGCGATTATCAGTGCGACCGAAGAGCTTATTTTATCGTAAACCAACACCCTGTGTACTGCACACGAACATCGCTTGCCTCAAGACGAACTATTTTGGATCGAGAGCAAAGAAAAATGCAAATCGCTGAATATTCTCTAAACATTTGATGTCAAATAAATGTACTTTACCAAATTTACAATCTTGCGGTTTGATTTAAAAGTACAGTTTCATATTCCGAATTGTGGCGCGCTGTGTTGTGAGCTGATCTGTGTTGGTTTCCGGGTTCTGTGTGGAGTCGCGTAGAAGACGCCTGGGCGTGTTTGCCTACGCAGCACAGTCACGTCACGGATAGAGGCGGGGAATATGAATGTTTTGATAAAGTCTGTTTCAGGGGCGGGGGATATGATTTAGTGCCGCAAACGCAGGTGAGCCAGGTCGATGGGGGGAAATGATAGGATTATCACAAAATGGCGGCTGATTTCGAGTGCGTTAATGGACGAAAAGTCGGGTAAGGTCCATAGGAAAGTTTTCTACGATCTACCGATTTATGCTTAAAAACACATGGCCGAACCGTAGGAACAATAAAAAAAAAGTCCCAGAACTATCCTTTAACAGTTTTTGTTGGTCCAATTTCAAACTGTCATGCATTTCTTTCGGGCCCATTGTCAACAGTAAATTTGCTAGGGCACAATTTGCTGCATACATTACAGGGTACTTATTACTTCACCACCATTTGTTGAGACCATGATGCAGTGACCACAGCCAATATTAGAGAGGTGGCATTGTAAGAGAACCGATTGATTGGAACACACATAAAGACCAATAAAGCAATGCATACAAGATGTTAGCCTCTGTATGAGGCACACGTACGCCCAGTAACACTCTATAATTATACGGATTAAAGCATGTTAAGCAACTGAGAACTAGCACAAGGGGTCACATGGGTACTAGACACGAATGCAGGTCTTATTAGGTGTAATGAAAAGTTCTGCCAGAAGTGGTGGGTCGCATCACTTAGGCAGACCAACTAGATTTGCACAGATCTTGTATAGTGCTGTGCAGCCATGCCCTCCAAGGTCACATAATGCTCTGTTTGGAGGTTATTTGTTAATGCAGCTGAGCAAATGTGTCATTCTGACTCTTTTGTGTGAGGCTCATTGTGTAAAACACTTTTAAACACATATAGGTTTCTATGTGCAGGGGCCATCATTTTGGGACAGAGACACTTGTTAGTGTCTCTGTCCATTTCAGTACAACTGTATGGAAATTAATGTTGCCTCTGGGTTTGCTGCCTCAGGTTGCTTAATGAATTTCAGTTTCTACAACCCAAAAAAGAAAACTCCTGTTGATTGTATTCATAATGCCATTCCACTGTAAGAGAATATGCCCATGATGGCTGTGCCAAAGTAGGCCAATATGCCCTTGTAAGAGCCCTCATCATGTTGACTTTGCCTATAAAGCTAGTACATATTCTATGCCACTGAAGGAAAACATGCCCATACTGGCTGCTCCAGTGTAGGCCAGTATTCCCATGTAACAACACGCATAACGGTGGCTTTGTCCATAATGCTAGTTACCTGGGTAAGCCTTCAGTTTGTGGGGATCTAGAGAACCCACACAGTCCCACATCCACTGAACAGCAGCTCTTTTCCCTAGTTTTAAGGCACAAACATTAATACATATTCATACACATACCATTGTTAGGGAGAATTCTCATAAATGTGTTAATTTCCCTTACCTTAGAGACCTCCAGCAACTTTGCTGGATTTTGAGGACTTGATTTCTTTTAACCTGGATAGAGTGTGAGCCTTTTTTCCCACTCTTTCATGTATTTTGATGTGTGTTTTACTTGTGTGTTCTTTGGATATGGAGTTTTAGACAACTCCATAGGCATCATCTTTTCTTGTGTGTCACACAGCACCCTCAGTGCAGTGGCACAGGAATGTCATTCAGACTTCCCAAGGTTTAAATACCTTCTCTGGGACTGACTATTGTCTCCCAGTGAATGTAAAGTTAAATTGACTTTGCTAGTCTTTTTAAATTGCTAGACCCAGCACACACTGCCTTAAAGCAGAGTGCTGGATGTAGCACTCAAATGCTACCCTTTCCTCTCAGAATGGCTGGTGGCAGTGGTATTACCATGATTTTCCTGACCACGACCTGTTTAAAAGCGCCAGTAGCTAAAATCCACCAGAGCCATGTTTTTCAAGATGGCGTCTGAGCCCCCTCTGTACAAACAGGTTCTGATCGACTTTTTTCGCCATTTCTTTTTGGAAAGGTCCTTCTAGTGTTTTTCTCTATGTGCCAATCCAGGTTTGGTCCCTTTGTTCATTTGCATTTGGCGGGCTTCAGTACTGAAGACTGCCTCTGACGCCTGAGTATCTGGGGTGGACAGGAAGTGAGGGAGGTGCCCGAAACTCCCTGTGCTTAGTCTTCTAGGAGACCTGAATGCACTTTAGCATGATTGGCTGGCTGACTGTCCGGCAACGACAGCCACCATGCTGGGTGAGTGGCAGCTAGGCTAGAATGAAAGGGAGAAAACTGTTTAAAAGGCAGGTATCTGGGATTTGGAATGCAGAGTTGACCACTGGAACAAAAGAACTGAAGCCGAGCTGAAGGAAGACGATGGCTGCAACTCCTGGACCGTTGGTTTGCCCGGTGAAACCCTGCTGCAGGTCTGAATCACCTGAAACTCCCTTGACAGAGAAGCCCCTTCAAGGACGACTTCTTCCCTTGAGCTGGTGGGAACAACCAGCTTGCAAGCCACTTGGAAGCCGTCTCTAGACTGGTCAAATTTTCTTCAGCGTACTGTAGAAAACCGGATATCCAGTGAGAAGGATTCCAGCTTGTGGACTTTAAGGCACTCACACCTTGAACCAACGTTTTACCAAGCTTGTGGATCCGTCCCTGTGCAAAGCAGGAGCCTCCAGACATCCTCCCTTTTGTCCCCACGACTGAGGCCCAGGAACAGAGAGATTTGCAGGAACTACCAGGAACAATTGCCTCAGCTACAGATTTTCTTCATTACCAAGGTACTGTGCAAACGTGGTTGAGAAATCCTCTATGCCGCGGTGAAATTTTGTGAAACTTTCCCAACTTTGCAGTCTTGTTCACTCCTAATCCGACATATAACTCTTTTACGTGCAAACTACTTCTGAGAACATTGGCAAAGACTTAACCGTTTACTACCACAACTGTGCTATCCTATCCAAGACACTGGTCCATTGACTTTGACCCAGGCCTATTGAATTGAACTGCCTCTAATAGTGAACTGAAACTATTTGCCCTGCCTAAGAAACTATTTGTTTTGAATTCTTATAACTTGTGTCTTTTGCTCCCATTTAAAGTTACTGAAGTGTCATTTTGCTCTCACCTCTGGGGAGCCTAACTTGTTCAGAAAAACATTGGTTTGGTACTGGAGTGTATATAGTGTGATATCGAGCTGCTTATTGCTAGTGGAATGTTTTCTAAATGACTGTGTAAATAAATTAATATTGTTTTACCAAGAAACCTTCAGAAAGTGTTTGTTTGAATCCCTGTGATTGCAAGTCCTCTGTGTAATACCTTGTATTGCTCACATTTCTCTTGGGATAAGCCTGACTGCTCAGCCTGCTACCACAAAACTGTGTAGTACAGACTTATACTAAAGGTGAGATTGTGCTTACACCTGTAGTCTTAATTGTGTGTAGTCTCCCCTAAGGGTACTGCATGTAATTATACCTAACAACCAATATGCTAAAATATACACCCTGCACTTTAGAACATGCAAACATGCAATGAATATGAAATATAGTTTACTAACACAGACCAACCCCTCATATGCTTGCATATATATAGACATACATGTCTCCAAGCCTCCAAACATCAAAGAACTCTTGAGCACATCTCAAGGACTTATCACATCCATAGCCTTAGTTATAACTAAACCTACAATGGATTTCACTCCCATTACTGATTGGTCCTTGAAACTTTTCACAAACGTTTGGTCTAAACCCATACTACAGTACATGCATCCCAGCTAACGCCACCACTCAATCCTCATGTTATCTTCCCCTCTCCTTGCCACCTTTAAACGTCTGCTCTCTCACTGACTGTTCCCGGTGTTGCCCATTCCTGCTTATGATTATCCTCATTTCTGTCTCATGTCACAGACCACGATCTCCTTTGCACCCTGGGTGGGGTCACATTTTACCCACAAGGTCCTGGAGCTCTAAGACCACTACTGTGGGTACAGCATAAACGTTAAATAGCATAGAATAAGATAAAATGCATACAAACATACATACAAACACATAGACAACAGTGTTTTTATTTTCCTACCTGCACAACACCTCTAGTCCAGCACAACCCAGCACCACCAATACACCGCTGCAGTTCATGTGCATGCCACAAACAGAAACAGGGGGAGAAGTCAATAAAACACCTCTCCTTTCTTGGCTCCTGACATGCATGCTCGTGCCAGAGCTCCACCATCTCACCACGCCAGGCCCTTTTAAAGTGCAGGAAGTTACAGAAGCGCCCCTGCACACTTTTGAGCAAGGTTGTTGAAGCAAAATGCCCGCCCCCCAGCCTGGAATGGCTTATTGGGTATGCATAGCTGGGGTTATATGACCCAATACCAGCCCAGAGGGAGGGCTATTTTTACTCGGCTGCCTGAACCAAAACATTGTGCCACCCATAATGCTAAGCATTTTGCTTAGGGAAATGAGTGGATTGCCCAGTCAGCCTCCTGCCCTCATCTGCCAAATCTCTGATCGTTCAGTCTATTTATTTGTGAATGAGTGAAAGAGTGAGGGAGAGAGAGGTGGATTGGGTTTGACAATGGAAAAATGAGAATGTAAAATGATAGCTATCTACGGAGCCCGCTGGTCGGGGTAACTTGTAGGTATGTATGCCTTGCTTTGACTTCTTTTTTTATTTTACTTTCTTTATTGGTTTTTTAACATATAAACAATAACCATCACTTTACAACTCCCCTGTGATGTCTCCCCCACCTTTCCCTCCGCCCTCGGCTCATGGCGTCACATGGACATTGCTGTTTTTATGATACAATTCACAGTGGTTCATACATTGTCTTTTCACTGGCACCTCCTTTATGACCGTTGTTCCATCGTCCTCCGATCGTACAATGTCCACACCTCGTGGAAAGATAGGATATCTCAGGAGGTTCGACTCCTTATATATAGTTTGTATCCGCCCCAACTTCCTAGGCCCCATATAGCGCTTCTTACTTTATAGCTAAGGATCATTTATTACTGGGAG
The DNA here is from genome assembly GCF_040938575.1 of Ambystoma mexicanum. Taxonomy (NCBI): domain Eukaryota; kingdom Metazoa; phylum Chordata; class Amphibia; order Caudata; family Ambystomatidae; genus Ambystoma; species Ambystoma mexicanum. The sequence continues at coordinate 668,621,795 of NC_090924.1, read as the reverse complement.
TCCATCACCGGTTGTGCATCTAATTGTAAATCCGAATAGTATTGCCAGAACAGGGGCCAGTAATCGAGTGGACAGCCTCTGGCTGGGAGTGATTGTGCATAACTCGTTTCTCTGTGCTCGCATGTGTTCATGTGTTCCAACCATCTCGTAAAGATGGGTGTGGTACTTTTTCCCCAAGCTCTAGCAATCAAGTATCTAGCAGTCACCGTAGCCATCCCCAGTAGTTTATTTTCCGCTCGTGAGCCCACTTCAACCAGTGCCAGGAGCCATAGCTTTCATCGCGGCTTCGATTCTTTCCCAGAAAGGTCTGACATGTGAGCATGACATAACTAAATGATAAAAGTCCGCCAGGTCCCTCCCACACCTTCTACATGAAGAGGATCACTCTGAAAAGAATCTGTTTAGTCTGGTCGGGAAGTAGTAGACCTGATGTAGAAATTTGAACTGTATTAACCTGAACCAACTGTTCAGTGAGAGGATAGGTGTCTGCATACATATCAGTTTCCATTGCTCTTCATTCATTGCATTCCCCAGAGCCTTCTCCCAAGTGTTTCTATAGGATTGCTCCCTCACTGCTCTCACCCCTCTGATCATTTTATAATTGATTGATACCAGTTTTCTAGTAGATAGAGGGTTGAGCACGTATTGGAGAATAGGGTGGGGGGCTGGGGCCAGGGGGAACATGGGCCATTTGGTTCTTAATACCTCTCTGATCCCAAAGTACACGAGCAAGTACACTGCATTCCATTCCCCCCTGACTCGCAGGATTTCCCATTTTAAAAACTGCCCTTGGTGAACCAGGTCGCCCAGCATCTGAACTCCCAGTTTCCAAATGTGGGCTTGGAATGTTTTTTCATGAGTGAGTGGGATCCTACAGGATTTGCAAATCGGGAGGTCTAGGGAATAGCACGCCTCAGCACCAATCATTCAGCCAATCGAATCCCAGGCCCTACATGTCACCGCTAAGGGTTGGACTTCCGGCCGGGGGACCCTAACCCGGGTGCCCCAAAACATTTGCAGTATATCGTTCGGGCTGGTAACCGCCTTCGCCAGGAGGGTTTGTGGGGAGTCAGATGAGGGAGACCTCCATCCCTCGATGTACTGAACTTGCGTGGCCAGAAAATATAGATATAAATCTGGGTATTATAACCCACCCTGCTTGCATGGCATTGTGAGAGTGTCATAGGATATCCTAGCTTGTCAACCCGCCCAGGCCAGTCTTACCATTAAACTCTTTGTTCTTGTTCAGAAGTGTGTGGGGGGGCCAGATGGGTACGTTATTTGCTTGGGTAGGATAACCATTTTAGCCAGTGCAATACGTGCTGCTTGGGAGATGGGTAGGAGAATCCTCGATTCTACCTTGTTTTCTAGTAGTTCTAGCGCTCTTACACAGTTGTTTTTATAGAGCTCTCCCACCATTGTAGACACCAGGATACCTAAGTATCGTATGCCCTGGGGGCACCAGCGGGAGTCCTCTCCTATATCTGCCTGCTGTACACCTGGAGTCAACTGCAGTACCTCTGATTTATTCCAGTTAATTGTCAGCCCAGAGAGATCACTAAATCTACATATCTCCTGTGTTAATGGGGGAATATAAAGTAATATATCTTCCACATATAGTGAGATGATAGAAAGGTGCAAATGTATTTGAATGCCCCGGTGTGTATGCAGTTCTTGAAAGTGGCACGCTACTGGTTCCATTGTGAGAGTAAAGAGGATCACAAGAGGGGGCATCCCTGCCGTTTGCCCCTCATCGGGTAGATGTAGTCTGACGCTATCCCGTTCCTTGTATCGCTGCCTTGGGGGACGTATATAGTAAGTGAATCCAGCGGAGGAAAGTGAGGAATCCAGAGCGGCGAAGGACCTCAAATAGGAAGGCCCACTCGATGGAGTCGAAAGGCCTTTTCCGCGTCCAGGGCTGCTATTGCTACAGGGATCTCTGAATCTATATTATCCATGAGGGTGAACAGTTGGCGCTAATTATTCTGGGTTGACCATCCTGGAATGAAACCCGCTTGGGCCGGTAAAACTAGTGCAGACATAAGCGGGAGGATACAATTATTAATTGAGGATAACGGTCTATACAACATGCATTTCTTAAGGTCTTTTTCAGGCTTAAGAAGCACTTTCAGCACCGCTGTTCTTGTGGAATCTGGACGGATATCTGTTGACATGGCGTTCTCGTACATATTACGTAGGTTCGGAAGTAGGTGATTCAGGTAAGCTTTATCATATTCTGCAGTTATCCCATCAAGACCAGGGGCCTTGCCATTAGGGAGGGAGAGGACCGCCTTGCAGATCTCTTCTTCCGATATTGGACCATTTAATGCACCCCCCTGATCCCGATCCAACCACCCCACGGCTATATCATCCAGGTATTGTAAAAGCACATTGTGTCCTGCGCTGGAGCGGGACGCATATAATTGGTCACTGTACTCTCTGAAGGTGTTGTTGATCCCCACCAGGTCCTTAATAACGGGTCTGTTCCTGCCTTCGGACATGAAAAAGGGGACATATGGCATTCCTGCTTAATTGTCCATGCAAGCGTTTTACAGGGGCGGTCACCCTCCCCATACCTTAGAGCCACAATTGGGTCACCTTGAAACCTTTCCTCCCTGATGGATAGTTGATGCAGTTCTCCTCTATGCGTTTGTAAGCCTTCACACACTTTGATTGTGTCTGTGGCCCCCTGACTATTCTCTAGCTCTTTGATGGTTGTCTCCAGTGCTTGCATGGACCTGCGTAGGGCTTTTAGGACCCCTCCTTCCTTAGATATGCAGTGTGAAGGGTTTTGACCCATGTTGAATCAATAGACTGGGTAGATGTGGGGATGAGCTGTCGCCGCCCATTATTCTATCCCAGAACAAACTAAATCAATAGACTGGGTAGATGTGGGGATGAGCTGTCGCCACCCACATTCACGCCAGAATCCAGGAGAACTGCGCAGTTTGCGCACACCAAAATGGTCACCTAATCTGCCACCCACCAGTGCAAAGAAAGGTGGTTCTGTTCAAAATCCGTTTTTTTAATGTCAAAAAGTTGCTAAAACATGGGCACAAGACCACTCTACAGATACAACCTTCTTGTGGGGGGTTCCACATCACCACTCTACTGTAAGGATGCCATCAAAACAATGTTAAGCAAGGGTCCTATGCTATCAAGCAAAAGACCACTCTATTGAAATGCATTAATTCAAGACAGATCCCAAAAATGGGTGCAGTACCAGCTATGTCCACAAACCGGTGCTAGCGGTCTAAAATCTGACAGTAGGACTGTATCTCAGGAGTGCAAGAGGATCCAGCCTAACTGGGACTTCAAAGCCTGTTGGTTAATTAAAATTCTTAACCACCTGCTGTTCCCAGAGACAGTCTGATTCAATTAACAGGCCAAGAGGCTGGGAAACCTTCTCACCCCAGAGACCCACACAATAGACTCTTTCCCTTGAATGGAGTATGTTAATTTTGGATGTGGACTGTAAACAGAGCTCTGCCTGGGAGCAGGGACATGTGAGCTGACCCACCCCGCTTCGACGGGCGGGCCAAACTTGCATGTGGATTCCTTTTGCAGCAAATATTTGTTTAAGTTAAATGCTTCTAAAATATTGTATTAAGCTCACAAAAATGTGCAATTTGGAGAACCGTAATCCAAGAAATGTCCCCACAATTCAAGACTTGATTCAACTTTGTACCATGTTCTGAGGCGAAACCCCGCTATTTATTGATATTACAGACACCGGGTTTATGCTAGAAACCTAGTAAATAGCTGGAATGTGTGTAGAAGGAGGGTGTGCATTTGTGTAATTTTTGATGAAAAACCAATGTTGCAAAACCCACTAAAAACGAAATTAAGTTGCCATTTGTTAATGCAAGCCCCCAGGAAGATCAGAGTCGGACAAGCATGGACCATAAGGAATCTGTAATATGTACATGTAATTTCAACAAATTGCGTATCTAGAAAATATGTATTTGGATCAGAAATAGATTTGTGTGCACATTGACAAGGGAAGTGTCTGTCTGTAAGCCATAAAGATGACACACAACCCAGCTCCCCAATCAAGGGAGAGAGGAGGACGTGGCCAATGATAGATTGCGAGGGGCCGGTTCAGTTATGTCCATGCACACACCCACTTGTAGAACACATAAAAAGAGACTGCTGGGACAGGTAGAGACACTCAATTCCCATTTTCGGCGGAGCCCGCTGACGGACAAATTCACATCCAGAACTCTAGAGACCTAGACTGACTCCAGCTACACAGAGACCAGAACCTAGAACTCATACTCCAGAACCTAGCAAAACCTAACCAAACTATTCACAGCCGGGCGAGCTGTTTGAATTTTTTGCCAAGAACTTTTGTCAGAACCGGAACCAGAGATGCAGAGAGACCAGACCAGAGATCCAGAGAGAATCCAGAGAGACCAGACCGCGGTGAACAGAACCGGTGCCTGAGTGACCCGCCGAGCAGAGAGAAATCGCCAGAAGTCCAGCCGCTGACCAGATCCGTGACAAAGTCGTATTCCTGTCCAAAATATAGTGTGAGTACCCAGCTAGGACTGTGCCAAAACCAATCTCTTAGTTTAAAATAATCTAATCCAAACTATTTTAGCCTATTAGAACTGCCTCCTAGAATCGTGTCATTCTGTCATCTTTAAAACTGAAATCTGTCATCTGTCATTCTGAGCTTTAAAATTTCAAATCCGAAAAACTACCTTTACTAAATCGGCCGTATCTCCGGAACCGTTTGTGCTAGGAGTGAGTCATCTCAAAGCTAAGATTCTAAGCTTTCCAACAAGCCTAGAACCGACTTCCTACTCCTTATAGTGCCTCCGTAATTGCGCTCGACGCACGCGGCTAAATTTGCAGCAATTTCACATTTTGCTTAATTTCAGCCACGTGTAAAAATATTTGTCCTTGCTTTCCTTGCTGAAATTCGTGTGCAACCTGACAATCATTCATAGAGCATTGTCAAAGTGATCCTGAATTAATTCAAGTATCTATCAACTACCCTGAACCCCCTATAGGGAATTAAAAGCCTTTTTAGCATATTTTTCAATTAATTGCAACCACATCAAAGTATTTTGCCTGTGTTTAAAACTCCTACCTGTTTTCCTCTAAGCTTGCTAGAGGGGGGGAACTGAATTATATTTGATTGCATTCCTGAGAACTGTGCCCATCTCTTTACCTTGCATAGAGGGGGGGGGGGTGAATTGTCAAAGAAAAGTGATTACATTGTCTTTTGTTGAAGTCATATCAAGTTTATTTTCTGTACTGCATTTTCATTCATCATTGCATTGTCCTTGAAGCCATAAAAGCATTCCCAACTACTTTATCCTCTCTATATCAATTCTAAGCCATCAAAAAGAGTGTACCACTCTAATATTATCCATTGTTGATCACTATCAAACTCACAAGTGTGCTATCAAATATTAATTTACTATAAAAGTGTGATAGATATATATTGTTTAATTTTCAAATAAACCTTTTAAATTTGCAAAACAAACCTACTTCTTGGCTCAGCGGGGTCGGGGGGATTCTGAGAGAGGGGTGTTATATAAGGGTTGTCATCCAGAGTAAATGAACTGGACATAAAAATACATCAATAAGGGCTTCCATCAGCATCCCAGACTAGGCATTGACTTAGTTGTAGTGTTGAGTTGAAGTCGCTTACAGCAGCACCCTCTGATGTATACTTTAAATGCCTCACAAACCACCCCTGGGTCGGGTACCAAGTCTACATTAGGTGAGAATAAAGTATGTATGTCCTTGCCTACCTCTGCACGGGACGCTCCATCTACTAATGCAGTGGCCCTAAACCGCTGTCTATTTCAGCTGGTGTTTGACACCGTTCGGGGGTGGAGTGAGCTGTGGTTGATCATTCTGTGCAAATTGCTCAATTTTTGCTTGTTTCCTTGGATTAACCATTGTATTCCGATCACTGTGTCTGTTTTTTGCTCAGTATACTGCTGAGTGTGTCATCAGTTGGGTAGGTGTTCAGGGCAGTCACACCTGTTGCCGAATCAGGGGGTTTTGCAGATCACAGGGCCAGGGTGCACCCGTTATGGTGGCTATCATGCATTTGAACTATAACCACGAATGGGGAGCCTCATTGGACCTCGCCAGGGGTCTTCCGTCCTTCTTAGGATGGGTTTGTCATTGGTGTGGTTTCTTTGTGGGCTGGGCCGTGGAGGTGTAGTTACTATTGCCGCAACCTTGTCTCCTGTGCGATGGTATGGTTCTGTGTGTCAATTGCGGCTGCGCTGGGAGATGCGTGTGACACTGTATACCTTATAGGGCTATTGGTACTCTTCGTTCTGGCCTCAGCATGCAGGGTGCATGGTATGGCTGCCCTCCCTCTCTGGATGCACCCCGGCTGCTTTCGCCATTAGAGTGTGCTGTCCCTAAACTGAAACTCCCTGTTGCTGCTGGATGGACCCAGTTGGAGTCTTAGATATCCCATAAGAGGTTGTGGTGCGTCCCTGGAAGTAATGTCGTTTATGGGAGACACAGCCAGCAAGTAGGATATTGGTCTGAGTTCCTTATTGGAACAGTTTCAGTCGTGCATGCACAATTTCTGTTTAGTTATTGGGACGCACGTAGACCAGGCACAAAAGGCAGCGGAGGAACCAATTGTTTGCAAAGCTGTGCGAGGATCAGCTGCTAGAGTATTCTCTGTGTGATATATAACCCTGACAGATGTGAAATAGCATGAGGTCCTTCCACCAAGCAGTGTCTACGGTGCAGTGGCGCTAATACACTCAAGACTGTCCAGTTGTCAATTTACCTTGGGTCCCATTGGATCAGATCAGCTGCCATGCACATGTTGGTGCCTTTGCTCGTTTCGGTCTTGGGTACCAACACTGAAGGCTGTCCAATCCTTCTGTGTTTTCAGAGAGGGGTGAACTGGGGTAGATGCCCAAACCGCACTCTTGGGTGCATGTTGCGCGGTTGTGTGGAGAGATAGCTTTGGGGTGCAGTTCAGGATTCGACAGAGAAATTGCACGTTGTTGTGAGGGGGCCTCTGCACCAACTAGGGATATTGTAGTCTGTTCAGGGTGAGTGATTGCTCTTTTTGATGTGGACTTAACTTATGGAGGCTGCATTTGTGCTAGTTAAAGTCTGCAGGATGCCCAGCATGTCAAAGAGGCACTGCGGTCAGCTCAGTGCACGATGCCCTCGCCACACGGGAGACCACGTATTTTTTGCAGTGTGAGGAATTGGTATTCTGAGACAGCAGCTCCCGCTCCAGTATTTGGGTGGAGAGCAGGAGTTCCTTCTCGCATCCCCCAGCACAGTAGTGTTAAATATGGGAGAAGACCCTGTGCGAGGCATGCAGCACGTCTGGGTTGTGCAGCCGCCGGACGGTGTCGGCAGCTACCCTCAGCTTATATTTCAAGAAAATCGTGGTTGGGGGTCTCACCTCGTTTTCTGGCAGATCCGTCCACCACTGCTGTGCTTGGGTCTGACCTCCAGGGTCTGCCACACCACGATCTCCTCTGGTGCTCCGGCATCGGTTGGGAAGCGATGGGGAGTTTGCCCTCCGGTCGGCTTCACCTGTAGTCGCCAGCCTCCGGCCTTTCAGAAATCCAGCTTCTCGCTTAACGTTGCAGGGTTGTCTCCTGCCCCAACAGGCCTTGCTGCAGATGGGGCGGGCAGGCACTGCAGTGCTTCACTCAACACAATTCTTAGAGCCCCTTGCTATGGTATTTGCTTTTCCTGGCGGTTCACCACACCTTCAATGATCGATGGTGTCAGCTGTCGTTATGACCGTGGCCGCGCAGCGGAAGATATTTATTTAAAGGATTTTTGGTGCCGTCGCAGGAGCTTCTAAGGATGCAGCCATCTTGTTAGCCACGCAACAGCGCCACCTCACCTTGATTTGACTTCTAATAGTTGGTTATGTTCTTTATGCCCTATAATGCCTTTTCATGTCTTGTCGTGGCATATTATGCCATTCTAGATGTGTCTCTTTTTTTTCATACTCCTCAGTAGGCTGCTCTCCATACTACTTTATACCATATGCCACTCTGCTACCAGGTGTTCCATTGTGAGTCTGCTCCTAGGTATCCCAGGTATCCCACTAATCCTGCTCCCCAGTGTCCCACTGTCATTTTGCCCTGTTGTGGTTTTGCTCCTAGGTGCCCAATTCTGCTCTAAGTGTCCGAATTGTGATTTTCATTCGATTGTTGACTTGGTACCAACTGCTGCCCACTCCTATAGGCATTCACCCATCTTTATCCAACGGTATTTGGGACCTGGTGCGGCACCTTTTTCGCTGCTTGGAAAATCGCAAAGATCTGCAGGTTTCTTGGGGAGAATGCACTTCCATAAAACACCTTCACTGTCGGACCTCAATCATGACTTCTGTGACGCCTACACGCTTTATGCACCCTCCGCCCCACTTACACATATTCCCCCAAAGGGGATCATTACCTGCTACTCTGTGCTGGGCTGCCTCGAAAACACCTGGATTATTTTGCTAACGTGTGTGGTCCATCCTGAAATATTAAAAAATATGCATGTATGTATTTAAAAAAACATAATTGGGGTTTACATAAAATCTTATCCTGTACATGTATTATTGACTCATCACACAATCACTGAAAGTTTGTGACTCTGCGGTATTTACCAAACGATACTAAAGCAATTATCAAAGGGATCTGTTAAATAAACATCTAAGTAGGATGGAAGAAGCCACCCTCATTAGAAATAGAAGTACTATGTTTTTCTGTCTCTTGCTCAAGCTGGTCTACTTGTACTGAAAATAACAATATACGTTTCTGCTCACACCATGAAAAGATGTGCTAGAAGTAGGAAACATGGTTTTGTGATTTCCTACAGAGCGTGGCTTCAGACATGCGCACTGGCCCCCAGCAGTATGACACGATGGCAGGCGACTCTCATTTGAAGGGCCGATGCTTAGAAGAGCCGTCAAGTAAATCGCTAGAGCCGTCAAGTAAATCGCTAAACTGGTTTGAAGGTTTCAGGGGCCCCAAACAGGGACGTCATATAGGGTTCACCAGGGGTGGCAAATGCGAACCCGTAAGTCTCCCTTGCTACCTATGTGGTCTCCCTTGCTACACCCTTTTTTTTAAAAAATGAAGCTCCTGGGCTGTGACCAGCCATATGTGGCGCTTCTGGAGTTGCTGGCTTTCTTGTTCCGGTCTCTTGAAAAAAGAAAAAAAAAATGAACAGGGGTTTTCTCAATTCATACACATGAATATAATAATGTGTCTTTCTGGAATTCCATACAATAATTGCTAGACTCATTAAAGGGTTATTTCAGGCACACTTCAGGGGGTGAGTCATTGATTTAATCTGTTCTTAAAGACCTCAGCTCAGCCTTTCATCCTTCTGAAGTCGTTAAATGAGTACCAACACAGGTTGGGTGATATTGTATGTATATTTTTTCTATATAAAGCACTTAAGCATAAGTGCTATATAATAACACATCATTATCATTTGGCTATGGACGTCTGCGTGCATTCACAGTAATTTGGTATTATGGACCTATACACAGTGATCTTAACAATAGATATCCATTCTTGCATGAAATGTATATCACATTATAGTGATATCGTAACCATATTTTTCATAGTGTACTTAGGAGCAATGTGATGCCACTTCCTGTTTTATCAAGGGGTGAAAGGTTGTGTTCCATCGCTTCCCGCAATACCACTTCAGAGTGTGGTCAAATGACATCACTTCCTGTGATGTCACCAGAGGTCAAGGGTCATCTGATGTCACTTCCGCTACCCCTGGCATGTTGGTGAAATGACGTCCCTGGAACAAACCACCAAGATTCACGTGATTTGAGTTTTCCTGAAGATTGTTTACTCAAACTATTTGAAAGAGAGGGACTTGAGGTTAACAGACAGAGAAACAGGAGCAACATGTCATTTGATCATGTAAATGTTTTAATTTATAAACAAAATGTTATAAAAATAAGCATACAACGTTCAATATTTAAAGTACAGATATCCACTGCTACAAAATATCTGAAGAGTCCAAATTATGGGTACTGGGCTGCTTGTGTACTTAGTGTTTGATGCAATAAAAACTGCTAAACGCACAATGATGTGCAGGTTTAATACAGCGTAATTAATCTGTACATTGCTTTTGCAGTATATCTACAGGAACAGTATCAAAAGTAGTACATTTTCACATGTTGGGGAGCAATACCAAGCGGGACCAACAACTGTATATATGTATGGAAAATTGAGCCTAGTGGTTGTTGTAAATGTATTTGTGCTATTCTATTTTGCACTACATCCAACTCTCTCTTCTGAAATACCATCCTCCCAGAGCTCCTCGCTCAGCTACCTCAAGCTCTGAGGGTCAGGCGCTTCTCCAGCCAGAGCGTGGGGGGGGGTAGATCTCTAATCTTCTGCAGGTGTCTCTCTCTGAAACAGCCTCCCTTACCCTCCTAGACTTGAGCCGGACTACCTTAAGTTCCGGGAGCAGCTCAAGATCCTCCTTTTCTCCTCTGCCTTCTCTCTCTCTCGCTTCCTTGCTAACTTACCTGTCTGCTGTGCCGACTGATTGCTTGGTTCCCTCAGAGTCTCCCTGGGTATCAGGCTCCTCCATGACCAGTCTTCCTTTGCACTTTCTCCTGGCCTACCATGCCCTGGCTGTACTTACTCTGAGCCATGCTGCCCAGTTCACACTTCCCCCCTTTCCTCTCCCTTGCACTTCTCCACTGTACTTCGCCTTGTACTTCTATTATTACACTTGCACAATCCAAATGACACAAGGCCTAGTAAGATCGTCTGTCTTGTCCTCCCTATGTATTCCCTCCCTTGTCTTGTGGCGCCTAGAAACACTTGTGTACAGGTGCGTTATACATTTCATATCATATTAAATTCACGTATTTAAAAAACTCGGACATTTGACATCACAGAACAACTCTCCTAGAGTATCAGCTGTCTGATAATCTGACCTACTCTTACAATGGGATCTGCTGGTCTTGCTCATGTGAGTTGCACTGGTATGAGTCACAGATATCCAACCTTTCATTGTGTGCCTGAGTTCGGTTTGATTGAAGAAGAGGAGGTGGAGCAGTATTGTTTCTGGCAATCCCCCAACACACTTCCCTCTCGTATACGCAAATTGAAATAATAATAGATTTTCTCTCCGAGACAGTTGCTGGGGGTTATTAAAGCTGACATACCCATGTCTAAAATGTCAGAAGTGAGCGATATGTTCAGGCATATGTGAAATTAGAGTGTCAAGAGGAATAGCAATGGGCAGGTAGCACACATTAGGCACATGTCAACAAATTGAAAAGCCTGATTAACACATAGAAAACGCAGCTCTATCTACAGTAGCAAACGTGACTTTTCGTAACATTTTGGAAGTGGCTCTGTGTAGCCAAAGCTTGACTCCTCTTTCAGGCAACAATGTTTAAAAAGTCAATTTTTCCTTCCAAAGACTTTTGCCCAGTTGCTTTTTTTGTATCTGAAAGAGGAGTATTTTTTATCTTACGTGCGGTACCTCAAAAAACAATGTTGGGCACATGCGATATTTTACACAATTTGCTATGCAGCGAACACAATTACCTACTGTAGTTCAGACCAGCACATTTTTATGAACTAGGCATATTCTGTTACCTAAGGTCACAATCCCCTCATGTAAAGTACAGAACCCTTGTAATGTTGTTTGCAAAAGAAAGTTATAAAAATAAGCAGAACAAATTAAATATTTAAACAATAGAAAACATCTACAACATATCTGATGAGACTCGATGTTTCAGCACCCCAGGAAGCTTTGCTGCTTGTCAAACACTACTGTTTGTTTTAGAACCGCTGAATTGAAATGCATCATTTAGCTTTAGAAGGATATCGGAGCCCTGGAATTCTTTGAGGTATTGCAGGTTTTAAATACGAGGGTCTAGCATGGGGAGCCCTCTGGGTGCATAACCTGTGCTACCACTCATTTGATATATCGCTCTTTTCTACCATTCAAAATGGCCATTGTTAGGCAAGATTGTACGCAGTACCTTTGGGTGCACTACAACAACCCTGACCTCCTGGCAATAGGAACCCAACCTTTGGTATAAGTCTCTACTACAAAGGTTGGTAGTGTGGCTGATCAGCCAGGCTCATCTCAAGAAGGGTCAATGTGAGCTGTAGGGAGTTACATAGAGATTCACAGTGACAAGTATTCAAATAAACACTTACACACCCGGTTTCTTGAATAAACAATTATTAATTTATTAAACAGTCAGAGTAAGCCTTTTTCAGAAGGGAGCAATATCAAAGTAACACTCAAATACACTTCAAAACGCATACTCTTAATATTCTAAAATCAGTGAAGATCCTTTTGGGATGGCCCCCAGTCACAACCTACACCCTCAGGTGACTTCAATAGCTAGGGTGCTGGGGACATTAATATCTTACTGTTACATTTAGACTACTTTTAGAAGCTGGTTAAAGGAAAAGTTTATTAGAACAAACAAGAGATCACACATATTCTTAAGCAGGCAAATACTTTTAGATCCACTAAGCAGAGTAATTCAGTTATAACAGGTTAAGCCAAAGTCAATGGACAACAGTCTTATATGGGCTGAAGCACTTCTGGTAGGTAAGTAGGAAAAGCCTTTGCGCAATGTTTTAGAAGTCTTTGAAGAAAAGAAGAATCAATGTAGGGCCACAAGCTGTTTAGAATTGTGAGTAATAGGAGATGCAAGCAACTCTACAACAAGAGATAAGTTCTCTCAGACTTTATAGTACCTTTGTATTGAAGAAAAAGTGCAGCAGATGACTTCTGTTCCTGTGCAGCTCTGCAGATCTCTCTTTTCCTGGGCCTCAGTTGTGGGGACAAGAGGTAGGACTTCTGGGGACTCCTGCACTGCAATGGGACAGTCACAGCTCACAACCAGCAATCTTTCCAACAAGTGGCACTTTAGTGTTTCAGCTCCTCACAACTACTGCAAAGAGCAACACTGCGGTTCCTGGCTGTCGAGATGGACTTTCCTTGCTTCTGGGGTCCTGCACTCTGTTGAGGGGGCTCAGGCTCGGTCGGTCCTGCTTCCTTGGAGTCCGGAGGATCTTCCTGGAGCTGTTGGCCAACTTAAAAGCAATGCACACAATCTGGTGTTCCTCAACCTGGTTATTCGGTTTTCAGCAGCAACTCTGTGGAAAAACTACAACCTCTGAGAGAATGTGCGGGTGGCTTACTTTGGAGCTGATTGGTCCCACCAACTCAAGGGGAGAAGTCGTCTTTGCAGGGGCTTCTTTGTCGATATGAATTTGGAGTTTCAGCACAGCAGCAGGGCTTCACTGGGCAAACCAACGGTCCAGGAGGTGCAGCAGGCGTCCTCTTCAAGTTCTTCTTCGGTTCCTTCATCCAGTTATCGGCTCTGCCTTGCAAGCCAAAAGCCTCACCTTTTATTCAGTTCTCTCCCATTTATCCAGTCTAGCTGTCAGTCACCCAGCAGGGTGGCTGTCCTTGCCGGGCAGCAAGCTGGCCAATCACTACAGAGTGCATTTGGGTCTCCTAGGAGACTAATCACAGGGAATTCCGGGCACCTCTCTCACTTCCTGCCCAACCCAGACACACTGAACGCAGCCCGCAGTAAATGCACACCACAGTAGTTAAAAGTAAACCACTGCCACCAGCCATTCAGTGAGGAAAGGGTAACATACAAATGTTACATGAGAAGCTAGACAAAGGGGATACTAGGTAACCCCTCCAGCACCCTACTGTAAAATAGTGTGTGCTGGGTCTAGAAAGTTACCAATTTAAGTGAAGTCATTTTCACTTTACTGCTCTGGGAAACAGTAGTTTATTCCAGAGAAGGTATTTAAACCTTTGGGAAATCTGAAAGACTTCCCTGTGTCACTGCAATGAAGGTGCTGTGTGACACAATGTAAGAGATGATGCCTATGGAGTTTGTCTGACTCCATAACCAAAAGAAACACAGAGTTCAAAAATCACATTAAAATACATGAGAGAGTGGGAAAAAGAGTCTCACTCTCTCCAGGTTAAACATCAAGTTCTCAGCATCCAGCAAAGTTGCTGGGGGTCTCTAAGGTGGAGGGAATTAGCATATTTCTGAGAATTCTCCCTAACAGCCACACATTTTTCCACTAATTTGGGCCGAACATATCTTCAATACATTGCTGATACGCTGCCCAAGGCCGTATCATTGGGCCACTAGGTGCTTCCTTGTCATTCAACCAAGGATAAAACATCTGCATGCTTTCTGTTCAAAACTCAAACCACCGTTCACAGGCAAACTAGAATTCAGGTGTGTGTCATAGATAGGGCTTGGTTGACCTACAAGATAAAGCACATTTCCGGGCAGAAGTGAGTAGACAAACGTTCTGAGTTCAAGTTTTTTTTACCAATGCTCACCTTCACTGCAGAGTGTCAAATGATACCCTCAAGATGATCTGCTCCCATACTATGACAGCACTTTAAGAAAAGCATTGCAGGTACTTTTTAGAATGCGACTTCTGATGCTGTTATAGTGGTCCATGCAGTATTTAACTCTGAGGGCAACATTTCAATTGCCACTAATGTTGGGATGCACGCACAGCATCCCAGCCAGGCAAAAAGGTTCAGGTTGAGGAAAACCTATTAGAATGTAACATCATGGGAGCAGAGTGAAGATTGTGCCAGGGACAGCTTATGCATTGTCTTAGTTAGGACACTTATTAGATACCCACATACAGCAACACAGAAAAAGCAACAAATGTATTAATGTTGAGGTTGCAGAGGTTATAGATAAGGGAGCATTGTGGGCCCAGTGTTTAATGGTTGTAGTGATAGTGATGTAGCGTAGTGTGCTGTGCAGGATGGAATGAAATAAGCAGAAGAGGGTGTCAGCAAGCTAGTGTGGTAGGAGCGAGGTCAGTGTGTTAATGTAACAGAAATAACACAATAAGGCCTAGCACATAATGAATAGCAGAGAATGCAGGGCTTGGTGTGGATCTGCTGCCCTGGTAATTTAGCTCCAAAAACAACTTTCTGTTCTCCAGGAGAGAAACCGAGGTCACAGGCCACCAAGGTGTGCAGATAAGCACTAATTGTATCCAGCTGAGGCTCCCGAACATGATGAGAATGGAATGTTAGTTCGCAGTAAAGCAGGAAGGGGTGTGCCCTTTGAAGAATATGTTCCTGGGACTAGGGCACAGGGTTTTGTGATGCTAATAAGTCAGGTGAAGATTTAGAACACTACTACCCTCCCCCTGGGGCATTCTCCCTACATGAATTACATCTAGACACACAACTTAAGCAAATAAATCCTCGAAATTCAGATTTGAGAGTGGTTCCTAGTGACGTCATCCCTGGGCACCTGAGGCTAGGAGGAGATAAGGGGGGAGCCATGTCTGGAACGTATTATGATTCGGGTCAGGAGGCGCGGAGCAGATGTCAATACATTTAGTACAAGGTCGGGGATGCAGCTTGATTGTGGCATAGTACCCTGGTTAATTTATAATTATTTTGTCATTTGCATAGCGTACCTAACTCGGAGTCATCTGGGCCCTGGTTTTCAGAAAGAAAATGCAGCATATGAAGCATACAAACATGTGTGATGATTCTGAATAATACATACGGTTAACAGTTCTGGTCATAGTAATGATTTCAGGTAGGCTGTGAAAAGAAGCTACATTTGCAGATCTTGTGTGAAGAGTCATTTTTTGAGGCGTTTACAGAAGGACCAAAAGGAGACTTCTGATGTTAATGGTAATGGAAGGGCATTTCAGTGTTCGGCTGCTACCACTCAGAAGCTACAACCCCCTGCTTTCTGCCGTTTGAATCTGGATATGGTGAGTAGGCGTGAATGTGCAGACTGGGTGGGTCTACTGGTTTGGGTTTTAGTCAATTTATTGGATAGGTACTTAGGGACTGTGTTGGACAGACATTTGTGTGTCAAGAAGAGGGTTTTGAACCTGAATTCATGAAGCCAGTGGACATTCCATCTAGCCGTAGAGATGTGTTTATTTTTTAAGATGTTCAGAGCTGCTCTTAAAGCATTATTTTGAAGCACTTGAAGTTCTTTGATGTTGAGGTTGTTTGAGCCTGCATAGAGGGCATTATAATAGTCTATCCTGGATAGAATAAAGGCTCTGCCAAGCGTAATGCAGCTGTCTGTTGTCAGGAAAGGTCTGCAAGCATTGATATGTTTGGAGATGTATGCTGCTTCCGTTACTTGGATCGTGTCTGGAATATAAGGGTGCATATCACGTGATGGTCCCAAAGTTATGAACCTATTGATAAGAACCCACCAATCATATACCTGGCTTAGACATTGACAATGTAGGGAACCACGTGTCTAGGAGAATGGGTATAGATTAGATGTGGCCAATCGGTCAAGGGACTATAGGGGGAAATTAGCATATTATATAGGTGGTAGCCAATGAGGGTGGTGGGATCATGCTGTAACCTTTTATGCAATTGATGAAGATTATTTCCTTAATAAACTGTAATCCACTTGAAATTGGGGAGCTCTGTGTAAGTTTGGTTCTACGGGTCCATCTGAGACCTTTTTGCATGTAAAAAACCTTGTTTTCCCTTCCAAAGAGGTGCATTGATTATTTTACAAACAGGTTTTAGGTTGTTTTCTCTTTCAATTTGGTGACCCCAATGTGATCCCAGATCATGAGGTCGGGGGGGGTCCCAGCTGCGCATCTGCAGTGACCAGTTCCCCCGTGCATGATCTGAAGAGGTTTTCAGCCACCGTGTTGACAAGAAGGCCTGCCTGCTCTTTGTAGCAGGGCGCTGCTCCCAGATTGTGCAGGCCGTTGACAGGGCCCCATATCATAGGAGCTTGGGAGAATGCATAGATGTAAGTGCACCTTTTGCCGGAGGAAACAATAGGGGAGAGTGGAGGGGGAGTAGCCAATAGTGTGGCACTCTAAAGCCAGGCATATATTGCCTCGGTGCAGCACCCTATAGAACCCTGGAGCTCCCACCCTCCTGATTACCTTAAACGTAAACCACAGTGGATGGAAGGGGTGCACACTGGTTCCCTGCACAATTCACCTCCACAGCTACTGAAGTTCTCTTCTGACTGGTAGCTGTGCTTATCACATCATCAGGGAGGCATTCTCACTTGCATTAAAGAGCAGTGCAGATTTAATGAATCAATGTTGATTCTGCTGCAAGGAATTATGGTAGCTGTAGTCATTAGGTTAGCAGGGAACTTGCTCACTCCCAAACACCCTCAATGGGGGAGGAGGAGTAGCCCACTGTGTGGCACTCCAATGCCAGACATATATAGGCCTGGTGCAGCACCCTGTAGCACCCTGGAGTTTCCACCCTCCAGAGTATCTTAAACATAAACAGCACTGGATGGAACGGCGCACTCTGGTTCCCTGCACAATTCACCTCCACTGCTACTGATGTTCTCCCACCAGATTCTGTGCTTATCACATCATCAGGGAGGCAGTCTTACTTGCAGAAAAGAGCCAGTGCAAGTGTAATCAATCAATGTTGATTCTGCTGCAAGGAATTATGGTAGCTGCGGTCATTAGGTTTCTAGGGAACCTGCAGTCATTATTCAAACAAACACTGATTGAAGGTTTCTGAGTAAAAGAATGTACATTTATTTACACCATCAGTTATAAAACAGTTCACTATTATAAAGCAGCAGAAAATCACAATCTTAATACACTACATCAACACCCAATTGAATCTGGACAAGTTAAGCTCAAAATGAAGTGTGAGCAAAATGGCAATCCAGCAATTTAAAGGGAGGAAAAGCAAGATTATTCAAAAACAACAACACCAACAAGTGATAGGCAGGAAAATATAGAAAAGGCTAACTACAACTAGGATTCAAATCAATAGGCCTGGGCCAATGTTAATGGTTCAGAGTCTTTCAGAGGATCACACAGTTCAATGTAGTTCGCGGGTAAGTCTTTGCCAAGAGTTCAAAACGAAGTTGGTCGGAGGACAAGTTATTCAAAAGAGAAGAGAAGGACAAGCCTTCGGAGAGGCGAAAGATTTAAAACACTTTCATCGCGGTCGGACAGAACAAACAACTGGATTTGAACAGTACCTTAGATGAAGAAGAATGCTGTAGCTGAGGCGGTAGTTCCTGGCAGCTCCTGCAGGCTCACGGTTCCTGAAGTGACTGTCGGAATGACAAGAAGGAGGAAGACTGGAGGGTCCTGCGCTGCCCAGGGAAGAAGCCAGCATCAGAGCAAAATGTCGAATAAAAGGTGCGCTCCTTAAAAGCTCAAAGGGACTCGCTCAAGCTGGCTATCCGGTTTCCTGTGGCACAGCAAATTCGACCAGACTGAAGAAGAGGTCTAGGGACTTTGTGAGCTGGTTGGTCCCACCAGGCTCAAGGGGAGAAGACTCTTTGCAGATCACCTCTGTCATCGAATTTCAGGCGATTCGTACCTGCAGCAGGGCTTAACCGGGAAGTCCAGTAGTTGCAGCAGTCGTCTTCCTTCAGTTTCTCATTGGCTCTCTCGATCCAGTGGCGACTCTGCCTTCCAGTCCCAGAGACCGGCTTTTTATGTACCAAATACGCCATTCACACAGCCTGGCTGTCAATCACACTGCAGGGCGGCTGTCCTGCCGGACAGTCACCTAGCCAATCAAACTAGAGTGCGACTTGGGTCTCCAAGGAGACCCTGTGCAGGGAGTCTCAAACTCCTACCTCACATCCTGTCCCCCTCAGATATTCACGCACCTAAGGAGGGCTTCTGAGCAGAAGAAAAAGAAATGGTGAATAAACCCTACCTGAACCAAATAAAAATAAAAGGGATCCAGCGGGTTTAGAGTATGAGGCTACCACCATAGCCTCTAACTATACCGAGGCTATTTTCATAGCTCGCGGTACAAAGAAAAGGGTAGATACCACTGCCAGTAGCCCAATCTTAGAGAAAGGGGAACAAAATAATGTTCCATTAGAAACAGACAAGATGCGATGACTATTAACCCTTCCAGAACACTATGGAAGATAGTTTGTACTGGGTCTGTAAATTTAAAAAGACTAGTAAAGTCAATGGCAACTTTACCTGTTCTGGGAGACAGTAGTCAGTCCCAGAAAATGGAGTTTAAAGAGAGAAGTCTAAAAAAGACAACCCTGTGTCACTGCACTTAAGGTGATGTGTGACACACAGTAAAAAGATGATGCCTATGGAGTTGGTGAGACTCCATATCCATGAACACAAAAATGTACAACACACAGCAAAACACATGTAAGAGTGGGAAAAAAGGCTAACACTCTTACCAGGTAAAAAAAAAATCCTAAAAATCCAGAAAAGCTGCTAAGGGACTCAATAGGTAAGGGAAATTAGCCATTCTGGAGAATTCTCTGTAACACTCGCTCCCCCTGCCCCCCAGACTAAGGGACAGGAGGATTTAATCCACTCCTGTATGAATCTCTTCACTCTAGTCGGTTCAAAAAATCCTAGAGAGACCATCAGCATTTTGGTGTTGACATCCTGACCTGTGCTCAATGGTGAAATCAAACCCTTGCAGGCAGATTGACCATTTTAGTAGTTTTGGGTTCTCCCCTTT
This sequence comes from Ambystoma mexicanum, assembly GCF_040938575.1. Taxonomy (NCBI): domain Eukaryota; kingdom Metazoa; phylum Chordata; class Amphibia; order Caudata; family Ambystomatidae; genus Ambystoma; species Ambystoma mexicanum. Next base: position 668,602,316 of record NC_090924.1, on the reverse strand, counting down.
CCTTTGCATTAACCATCTAAAGGGTTGGTGGTCTGTCTGAATCACAAAAGTAGATCCATACATGTATGGTCTAAACTTCTTCACACAATAACAAAGCATTCATGCTCTATGGTTGCCCAAATTGTTTCTGGTTCCTTCAGTTTCCTACTGATGAAGCAAATGGGGTGCTCCCTACCTTACTCATCCAGTTGACTAAGGACTGCACCTATACCTATATTGTATGCATCTGTCTGCACAATGAAGGGTTGGTGATAATCAGAAGCTCTTAGGACTGGAGTTTGACAAAGGGATTTTTTCAGGTTTTCAAAGGCTTGAGTGCACTCCTCATTCCATCTAACATTTGTAGGGAATTTTGGAGAGGAGACTATATCAAGGGAGAAGCTATGGTCCCACAGTTCTCTATGAGACCTAGGAAGGCTCTCACTTGGGTTTGAGTAGTAGGGGTGCCCCAGTTCTGTACAGCTTGTACTTTGCTAGGCAATGGCCTTATTTCACCTCCTCCTACTTCATGACCAAGGTAGACCACTTGCTCTGACCAATCTGACATTTACTTGCCTTTATGGTCAGATGCGCCTGCTCAAGAACATGCAATACATATCCTAATTGGTCAACATGTTCCTTCCAAGTAGGGCTGAAAACTGCAATGTCATCCAAGTATGCCATGCAGAAGTCCTCCTTCCCATTCAGAACCTGGTTAACCACCCTTTGGAACATAGCAGGTGCAATCTTTAATCCAAAAGGCATAACCTTAAACTGGTAGAGGATTGCTGGGATCGAAAATGCAGTTTTCTCCTTGGCATGGTCTGTCAGAGCTATTTGCCAATAGCCTGAACTAAAATCAAATGTGCTGAGGTACTTGGCTGCACCAGGTTTATCCACCAGTTCATCTGTCCTTCGTAAAGGATGGGCAACAGTCTTAGGGACTGCATTTAGAGCTCTATAGTCCACACATAATTTCAACTCCCTGGATCCTGCCTTTGGTACTAGAACAACTGGCCTAGACAATGGACGTGTAGAATGCTCTATAACCCTGAGATCAAGCATCTTGTTGACCTCCTCCTTTATGTGGGTTCTTACATGGCCTGACATTATGTAACCTCTGCTTTTCACAGGTAAACAGTCACCAGTTAGAATTTCATGCTGGCCCCAAGGGGTCAAGCCCGGTGAAAGTGAAAACAGGGAGGCAAACTGATTTAACAGAAACTTGCACTCCTCCTGTTGTTCAGATGTCAGATTAGAAGAGAGATTGACTCCTTCTATTTTCTCATCAAAAGGTTGGCCTCTGAGTAGGTCGGGTAGAGGATCACTCTCCTCCTCCTCTTGAGCTGAAGCTAGAAGCAAAGCTCCAACTTCTGGTCTCGAGACATATGCCTTCTAACGGTTGGTGTGAAAGATTCTGGGAACCTCCTTGGGATTGCCCAAGTCCACCAGATAGTTCACCTCTCCAGGTTTTCCCACAACCTTGAAGGGTCCTATCCACTTGTCCTGAGAGGCCTTCTGCCTTGTTGGCACCATAACTAGAACAAGCTGGTCTTGAGTGAACTTAACCATGTTGGCCTTCTTGTCATGCCAATGTTTGACCAGAGCCTGACCTGCTTTCAAGTTATCACTAGCTTCTGCCATCATGTGTGACATTCTCCTTTGGAGACCTATCACACAGTCAGTCACTCTGACTGGCTTGGGGGAAGGAGCACTCTCCAACCCCTCCTTAATCAGGTCCTAAGGACCTCTGACTGGATGGCCATAAAGAAGTTCAAAGGGACTATAAAGTTCAAAGGGACTATAACCTACTCCCACCTGAGGGAAATCTCTATAAGCAAAGAGAAGGCATGGCAGTAGAAGGTCCCACTTTCTTTTAAGGGGTTTTTCTAAAGCACCTATCATGCTCTTCATTGTATGATTAAACCCTTATAACAGTCCATTTGTTTGTGGATGGTGGGTTGTAGAGAACTTGTAAGTAAAACCACAGTTTTTCCACATGACTTGCATGTAGTGGGACATAAAATTGGATCCCCTGTCGCATATCACTTCGAAGGAAACCTTACTCTGGTATAAATACCAGGTAGAGCTTTAGCCACAGCCAAAGCTGTAACAGGTATCATAGGTAACGCCTCAGGATATCTAGTAGCATGGTCTACTACAACCAGGATGAACTTGTTTCCTGAAGATGTGGGATGGTCAAGGGGATCAACAATGTTGATGCCCGCCTTCTCAAAAGGAACTCCAACAACTGGGGTAGGCACCAAGGGTGCCACATTCTTGGCTCCACTCTTGCCAGAGGTTTGGCACGTGTGACAGCGCCTACAGAATTGTTCAACTTCTGAACCCATCTTAGGCCAGTAGAAGTATAAAGAGAGCCTTTCCTTGGACTTTTTGAAACTCAAATGACCAGCCAAAGGTATCTCATGGGCCAACTGTAGGAACTGGAGTCTGTTTGCTAGGGGCACTACAAGTTTTTTTGCAGTCCCCAGGGATAGAGTCAGTCGGTTCACTGTAGAAGAGGCCATCTTCCCAGTGCAAATTGTGCTTCCCAGGATCTTGCCCATCGAGCTGAGAAGATGCCTGTAGGCGAAGACCTTCAAGAGTAGGACACTCTCTTTGTCCTCGGCTGAAATCTGCCTTGTTGGGTCCATCTTCTGCCAGTAGAAACTGCAGCTCAGGATGGTCAACAGGATCCAGATCTCCAATTAGAGTAATGTCTTCTTCCAGATCTGACTCTTCAGAGACTGGATCAACCACACAGGGTTGTACCTCACACTCAGCCTCAGCTGGTGGAGGAGTCACTGGTATGACTTTGGACAATCTTGGGGATGTCCTGATTGGTAGCACAGGAGTGCTATCTGCTTTATTCTTGGAGGTATTAGGTTTAACCTTTGCCTCTTTCTTTTTTGAAATTGCAGTTAGTAAGTACTGTGGAATGGGGATAATAGTTTCCTCTATCATTTCCCCTGGAGAGCCTCTCAAAGTCCTCTCCCTTGCAGGCCTCGTGAGCTCCCGTTTCCTTTTACTGGGAGGCCTGGGGGTACTAGACACAACTGAAAGAATGTTCAGGTCATTACCCAACAGGACTCTCCCAGGCACTTCACTCTGCACACTAACAGGTACCTTGACAGTCATGTCATTGCACTGGATGAGAGCTGGTAACTGGGGAAGCATTTGCACAGGGCATCCAGCTAACTTGGTTAGGTGTGTGGGTGCCTTAGCAAAATCCTCTACCTTGAAAAAATATTCATCAACCACAGTTATGCTGGCTCCAGTGTCTCTGATGGGAGTTGTCTCCTGGCCATTCACAAGAACACTATCTTTATAATACTCTTAAGTATTATCTGGGATGCTATTATAGACATCTAAATTCTGTTGTTCCCACAAGCCCAGGGGCACTAAAGAAATACTAGCTGAGACTGTCATGGGTTCATCAGCCAGTAGGTGAAATTTTCCACTTGCCATAGGTACTTCTTCCTCTGGGGAGAAGGCTAAGGAGACAGTGTGGACCCCTGAAGGTTTACCCTTACATCTGGGATCCCCTTTCACATGGTCAGTTCACCCACAAACATAACATTTCCCAAATGTTTTGATAAATGGGGGTTTGTTTTGACCTCCATCTGGTTTGGATCCAGATGGTGCACTAGCCTGATTTGGTTTCCCTTGTGGTTTACCCTTAAGTTGCTGTTTGGGGCGCTTTTTTGGATTGGAGGTATTAGAATTCTCCCTGTTATCTTTCTTTGGCTGCTTTCCCTCATACTTCTTCTGAGTTGCCACAGAATCCTTGTGAGTAGCCCTGTTGGCAACCCAAGTGGCAGCAGCCTTAGTTAACTTCTTTGGATCTATCTCCTTAGAATCAGCCAAGTGCTGTCTGCGCTCAGGAGAGCAGGCATCATAAATTGACCCCAACATAACAAGATTTCTCATAACTTCATAAGTGTTAACTCTATAACCCTTAACCCGACCATCTATGTTTTTCAAACATTCACATCCCCAGGTAGCCCAAAGGGTACCCTAATGCTTTTTGAGGTTCCTAAACCTCTTAAGGTACTGGGAAGGGGTCTTCCCAAATCTAGCAATTAAAGCTAGCTTCACACGCTCATAATCCATCCTACCCACCTCCCCCAACTCCACCACAACATCAGATGCAACAGTGGGTAGCCTAGAGAAGAGCCAAGGAAGCAACTGATTCCCTGTAATGTCTTGAATCCCATGGTTATACTCAAACACTGCCAACAAATCCAAAATATTAAGCTTAACCTCATACATACCCACAATTACTTTAGGCATACAAGGTATTTTAGGACTGGAAGACCTAGAAGACTCTGGGAGAGAAGCATTCTCAATAGACAGCTTTTTCATTTCTAGTGCATGGTTCAATTCCATTTCTCTGAGCTTAAGTTCTTGATGCTTTTGTTCAGTTTGAGCATTAATACTTTAGATTTGCAATTCACCCTCATCTTTTCTAGAACAATGAATTCAGGACTGAGTGTAGGACCTGATGGGGTCCCAGTGGACAAAGGTTGAGGTTGCAAAGCAGGTGGAGGAGCAATAGGGCCTACATTGTGAGACTCATCTAACTCTTCCATAATAATTGACACATTATCATCCTCATCATTTTCCACATTTGCTGTAGGGGTAGGTATTTCAGCCCCACTCCGCAGACTTTGGCTCTCTAACAACCTTTCAATTAAACCTGACTTTTTGCCTTTAACAGAGAGATTCCTTTATCTACACAGATTTTTCAAATGATCAACAATGTAACTAACTAAGGAGGGTCTCCTGACTGTAGCTTTCCATATCAGACATGATTAAAATGGTTTTTAGTGGTGTTTAGCCTTGTGGTTAGTTGATCCAAGGTAATAGCAGCATTCTAAGTGCAATCACTATACTTTATCCTCAACGCTGTACACCAGTGTTAGGCAGAATTATATGCAGTACCCTTTGGGAACACCACACACAATTAATACTACAAGCGTCAGTACAATTTCACCTTTGGTACAAGCCTGTACTACACAGTAAAGTGGTAGCGATGGCTGAGCAGCCAGACTTACCTCAAGAGTAAAGTGAGCAGTACAAGAGGTTACACAAAGGACAACAATTACTGTTATTCAAACAAACACTGATTCAAGGTTTCTGAGTAAAAGAATATCCATTTATTTCCACCATTAGTTATAAAACAGTTCACTATTATAAAGCAGCAGAAAATCACAATCTTAAGACACTACAATAAAACCCAATTAATTCTGGACTAGTTAAGCTCAAAATTGAGTGTGAGCAAAACGGCACTCCAGCAAATTAAAAGGGTAGGAAAGGCAAGGTTATTAAAAAGCAACAACACCAACAAGTGATAGGCAGGGCAATCTAGAAAAGGCTTACTACAACTAGGATTCAAATCGTTAGGCCTGGGCCAATGTTAATGGTTCAGAGTCTTTGCAGAGGATCACACAGTTCAATGTAGTTTGAGGTTAAGTCTTTGCCAAGAGTTCAAAAAGAAGTTGGTCGGAGCAAAAGCTATTCAATAGAGAAGAGAAGGACAAGCATTCGGAGAGGCAAAAGATTTAAAACACTTTTACTGCGGTCGGATGGAACGAACGACCGGATTTGGACAGTACCTTAGATGAAGAAGAATGCTGTATCTGAGGAGGTAGTTCCTGGCAGTTCCTGCAGGCTCACGGTTCCTGAAGTGACTGTCAGACTGACAAGAAGGAGGAAGACTGGAGGGTCTTGCACTGCCAAGGGAAGAAGCCAGCATTGGAGCAAGACATTGAATAAAAGGTGTGCTCTTAAAAGCATGAAGGGACTCTCTCAAGCTGGCTATCCGGTTTCCTGTGGCACAGCAAATTCGACCAGGCTGAAGACGAGGTCCGGGGGCTTTGTGAGCTGGTTGGTCGCACCAAACTCAAGGAGAGAAGACTCTTTGCAGAACTCCTCTGTCGTTGAATTTTCATGGGATTCGGACCTGCAGCAGGACTTCACCGGGATGTCCAGTAGTTGTAGCAGTCATCTTCCTTCAGCTTCTCGTTGGCTCTCTCGATCCAGTGGCGACTCTGCCTTCCAGTCCCTCAGACCGGCTTTTTATGCACCAAATCCCCTATTCACACAGCCTGGCTGTCAATCACACAGCAGGGTAGCTGTCCTAGCTGGACAGTCACCTAACCAATCAAACTAGAGTGCGAATTGGGTCTCCAAGGAGACCCTGTGCAGGGATTCTCAAACCCCTCCCTCACATCCTGTCCCCCTCAGACATTCAGGCGCCTAAGGAAGGCTTCTCAGCAGAAGCCCACCAAAGGACGGCGAACAAAGGAACCAAACCTGGTTTGGTGCGCAGAGTAATACACGAGAAAGACCTTTACAAAAAGAAATGGCAATTAAACCCTACCAAACCAAATAAAAATAAAAGGGGTCAAGGGGGTTTAAGTTTGAGGCTACCACTATAGCCTCTAACTATACTGAGGCTATTTTCATAGCTCGCGGTAGAAAGAAAAGGGTAGATACCACTGCCACCAGCCAACTCTTAGAGAAAGGGGAATGAAATAATGTTCCATGAGAAACAGACAAGAAGGGATAACTATTTACCCTTCCAATACTCTATGGAAGATAGTTTGTACTGGGTCTGTAAATTTAAAAAGACTAGTAAAGTCAATGGCAACTTTACATGTTCTGGGAGACAAAAGTAATTCCCAGAAAATGGAGTTTAAAATGGGAAGTCTGAAAAAGAGAACCCTGTGTCACTGCACTAAAGGTGCTGTGTGACACACAGTAAAACGATGATACTTATGGAGTTGGTGAGACTGCATATCCATGAAAAAAAAAATGTACAACACACAGCAAAAACACATGTAAGAGTGGGAAAAAAGGCTCACACTCTTACCAGGTAAAAAATGAAATCCTAGAAATCCAGCAAAGCTGCTGAGGGTCTCAATAGGTAGGGGAAACTAGCCATTCTGGAGAATTCTCCCTAACATCCAATCCGGCAGAAGGAGCAGGAGCTTGCCACCTACTGCAGGAGCAGTGCCAGAAACTACACAGGGAATGACCCCTGACACAGAAAGCCTGTGGGCTTTTTTTATGGAGCAGTAAGCAAGAATGTTGCAATCAGCGCAGAAATATCGCAGAGCGAGTGCTATTTTATTAGCACTCTCCGGAAATCACTTCTACAAGATCAGCAACACCTTTCACTGTGAATCCGCCTTTTTCTTCATACTTTCTGCAACATTCACCTTGAAAGACCATGAGGGTTCCATCCTGAAAACTTGGCCGCCGTATAAACCTGTGGCGGCACCAACCCCTGCAGAAAGGCAGCCTAGCAAAGCTATGTTTGGATTGGCTGGAGCCTTCCACATAGTGTGCTGCCATTCACCGGCAGGCAAGAAGCAAGCCCACTTCCCAAGGCACAATTCCAAAGGCTCTTCCTGTCCCGAGCCTTAACATCACATGATTCGGCAGCAGGAGCCCGCCGCCTACTGCAGGAGCAGTGCCCAAAACTACACAGGGGCTCGCCCCTGATACGGTAAGACTGTGGGCTTTATTATGGAGCAGCAAGCAAGAATGTTGCAATCAGCGCAGAAATATCACAGAGCGAGTGCTATTTTATGAGCACACTCCAGAAAACACTTCTACAAGATCAACAACTCCTTTCACTTTTAATTCGCTTTTTTCTTCATACTTTATGCATAATTTGCCTTGAAAAACAACTAGGGATCCATCCTGAAAACCTGGGCGTCATATAAACCTGTGGCGGCACCAACCCCTGCAGACAGGCAGTCTAGCAAAGCTGTGTTTGGATTGGCTGGAGCCTTCCACATAGTGTGCTGCCATTCACCGGCAGGCGAGAAGCCGGCCCACTTCCTAAGGCACAATACCAAAGGCTCCTCCTGTCCCGAGCCTTAACATCAATGAATCCGGTAGCAGGAGCAGGAGCTCGCCACCTACTACAGGAGCAGTGCCCAAAACTACACAGGGTCTGACCCGTGATACGGTAAGCCTGTGGGCTTTATTATTGAGCAGCAACCAAGAATGTTGCAATCAGCACAGAAATATCGCGGAGCGAATGCTATTTTATGAGCACACTCCGGAAATCACTTCTACAAGATCAGCAACTCCTTGCACTATGAATCCGCATTTTTCTTCATTCTTTACATGACATTCACTTTGAAAAACCACGAGGAGTCCATCCTGAAAAGATGGGCACTATACATACCTGTGCCCCCCCCCCCCTGCAGCCAGGCAGCCTATTAAGGCTGTGTTTGGATTGGCTGAAGCCTTCCACGTAGTGCGCTGCCATTCGCCGGCAGGTGTGAAGGCGGTCCACTTCCCAATGCACAGTTCCCAAAGGCTCCTCCTGCCCTGAGCCTTAACACCACCCGATCCGGCAGCAGGAGTAGGAATTTGCCACCTACTGCAGGAGCAGTGCCCAAAACTACACAGGAGCAGACTCCTGATACGGTAAGCCTGTGGGCATTATTATTGAGCAGCAAGCAAGAATTTTGTAATCAGCGCAGAAATATCGTGCACTCAATGCTATTTTATGAGCACACTCAGGAAATCACTTCTACAAGATCACAAATTTATTTCACTGTGAATCTGGCTTTTTCTTTATACTTTACGTGACATTCGCCTTGAAAAACCACGAGGGTTCCATCCTGAAAACATGGCCACCGTATAAACCTGTGGCAACCCCCTCCCCTGCAGCCAGGCAGCCTAGCAAGGCTGTGTTTGGATTGGATGGAGCCTTCCACATAGTGAGCTGCCATGGCGAGAAGCCGTCCCACTTCCCTAGGCACAATTCCAAAGGCTCCTCCTGACCCGAGCCTTAACATCACCCATTCCGGCAGCAGGAGCAGGAGCTCACCGCCAACTTCAGGAGCAGTGCCTGAAACTACACAGGGGCTCGCCCCTGATACGGTAAGACTGTGGGCTTTATTATGGATCAGCAATCAAGAATGTTGCAATCAGTGCAGCAATATTGCGGAGCGAGTGCTATTTTATGAGCACACTCCAAAAAACACTTCTACAAGATCAGCAACTCCTTTCACTGTGAATCCCTCTTTTTCGTCACACTTTACGTGACATTCGCCTTGAAAAACGACAACCACGAGGGTTCCATCCGGAAAACATGGGCGTCATATAAACCTGTGGCGGCACCAACCCCTGCAGCCAGGCAGTCTAGCAAAGCTGTATTTGGATTGGCTGGAGCCTTCCACATAGTGAGCTGCCATTTGCCGAGAGGCGAGAAGCCGGCCCACTTCCCAAGGCACAATTCCAAAGGCTCCTCCTGTCCCGAGCCTTAACATCAAAGAATCCGGCAGCAGGAGCAGGAGCTTACCGCCTACTGCAGGAGCAGTGCCCAAAACTACACAGGGGCTGACCCCTGATACGGTAAGCCTGTGGGCTTTATTATTGAGCAGCAACCAAGAATGTTGCAATCAGCACAGAAATATCGCAGAGCGAATGCTGTTTTATGAGCACACTCCGGAAATCACTTCTACAAGATCAGCAACTCCTTTCACTGTGAATCCGCCTTTTTCTTCATACTTTACGTGACATTCGCCTTGAAAAACCACAAGGAGTCCATCCTGAAACGATGGGCACTATATAAACCTGTGGCGACCCCCACCCCTGTAGCCAGGAAGCCTATCAAAGCTGTGTTTGCATTCACTGGAGCCTTCCACGTAGTGAGCTGCCATTCGCCGGCAGGCCTGAATCCGGCTCACTTCACAAGGCACAATTCCCAAAGTCTCCTCCTGTCCCGAGCCTTAACACCACCCGATCCGGCAGCAGGAGCAGGAGCTCGCCTCCTACTGCCGGAGTAGTGCCCGAAACTACACAGGGGCTGACCCCTGATACGGTAAGCCTGGGGGCTTTATTATTGACCAGCAGGCAAGAAAGTTGGAATCAGCACAGAAATATTGCGGAGCGAATGCTATTTTATGAGCACAACCCGGTAATCACTTCTTCAAGATCAGCAACTCCTTTCACTGTGACTCTGCCTTTTTCTTCATACTTTATGCAACATTTGCCTTGAAAAAGCATGTGTGTTCCATCCTGAACACATGGCCGCCGTATAAACCTGTGGCGACCCCCACCACTGCAGCCAGGCAGCCTATCAAGGCTGTGTTTGGATTTGCTGGAGCCTTCCACATAGTGCGCTGCATTCGCCGGCAGTCCTGAAGCCGGCCCTCTTCCCAAGGCACAATTCCCAAAGGCTCCTCCTGTCCCGAGCCTTAACACCACCCGATCCGGCAGCAAGAGCAGGAGCTTGCCGCCTACTGCACGAGCAGTGTCCGAAACTACACAGGGGCTGAACCCTGATACGGTAAGCCTGTGGACTTTATTATGGAGCAGCAAGCAACAATGTTGCAATCAGGGCAGAAATATTGTGGAGTGAATGCTATTTTATGAGCACACGCCGGAAATCACTTCTGCAAGATCAGCAACTCCTTTCACTATGATTCCGCCTTTTTCTTCATACTTTACACGACATTCGCCTTGAAAAACCATGAGGGTTCCATCCTGAAAACATGGCCGTTATATAAACCTGTGGCGACCCCCAGCCCTGCAGCCAGGCAGCCTAGCAAGGCTGTGTTTGGATTGACTGGAGCCTTCCACATAGTGAGCTGCCATTCGCCGACAGGCGAGAAGCCGGCGCGCTTCCCAAGGCACAATTCCAAAGGCTCCTCCTGTCCCGAGCCTTAACATCAACGAATCCGTCAGCAGGAGCTTGCCGCCTACTGCAGGAGCAGTGCCCGAAACTACACAGGGGCTGACCCCTGATGCGTTAAACCCGTGGGCTTTATTATTGAGCTGCAAGCAAGAATGTTGCAATCAGCGCAGGAATATCGCAAAACGAATGCTGTTTTATGAGCACCCTCCGTAAATCACTTTTACAAGATCAGCAACTCCTTTCTCTGTGAATCCGCCTTTTTCTTCATACTTTACGTGCCATTCACCTTGACAAACCACAAGGAGTCCATCCTCAAAAGATGGGCACTATATAAACCTGTGGCGATCCCCACCCCTGCAGCCAGGAAGCCTATCAAGACTGTGTTTGGATTCACTGGAGCCTTCCACGTAGTGCGCTGCCATTCGCCGGCAGGCCTGAAGCCGGCCCACTTCACAAGGCACAATTCCCAAAGTCTCCTCCTGTCCCGAGCCTTAACCCCACCCGATCGGGCAGCAGGAGCAGGAGCTCGCCTCCTACAGCAGGAGCAGTGCCCGAAACTAAGAAAAGCCCACAGGCTGACCCCTGATACGGTAAGCCTGTGGGCTTTATTATTGAACAGCAGGCAAGAAAGTTGCAATCAGCACAGAAATATCGCAGAGCGAATGCTATTTTATGAGCACAACCCGGTAATCACTCCTTCAAGATCAGCAACTCCTTTCACTGTGAATCTGCCTTTTTCTTCATACTTTACGCAACATTGGTTTGAAAAAGCATGAAGGTTCCATCCTGAAAACATGGCCGCCGTATAAACCTGTGGTGACCTCCACCCCTGCAGCCAGGCATCCTAGCAAGGCGGAGTTTGGATTGGATGGAGCCTTCTTCATAGCGTGCTGTCCTTCGCTGGCAGGCGATAGGCCGGCTCTTTTCCCAAGGCACAATTCCAAAGGCTTCTCTCCTGTCCCGAGCATTGACATCACCGATTCGGCAGCAACAGCAGGAGCTTGCCGCATACTGCAGGAGCAGTGCCCAAAACTACACAGGGACTGACCCCTGATACGCTAAGTCTGTGCACTTTATTATGGAGCAACAAGCAAGAATGTTGCAATCAGCTCAGAAATATCGGGGAGTGAGTGCTATTTTATGAGCACACTCTGGAAATCACTTCTACAAGATCCGCAACTCCTTTCACTGTGAATCCGCCTTTTTCTTCATACTTTACGCGACATTTGCCTTGAAAAAGCACGATGGTTCCATCCTGAAAACATGGCCACCATATAAACCTGTGGCGACCCCCACCACTGCAGCCAGGCAGCCTATCAAGGCTGTGTTTGGATTTGCTGGAGCCTTCCACATAGTGCGCTGCATTCGCCGGCAGTCCTGAAGCCGGCCCTCTTCCCAAGGCACAATTCCCAAAGGCTCCTCCTGTCCCGAGCCTTAACACCACCCGATCCGGCAGCAAGAGCAGGAGCTTGCCGCCTACTGCAGGAGCAGTGTCCGACACTACGCAGGGGCTGAACCCTGATACGGTAAGCCTGTGGACTTTATTATGGAGCAGCAAGCAACAATGTTGCAATCAGGGCAGAAATATTGTGGAGTGAATGCTATTTTATGAGCACACGCCGGAAATCACTTCTGCAAGATCAGCAACTCCTTTCAGTATGATTCCGCCTTTTTCTTCATACTTTACACGACATTCGCCTTGAAAAACCATGAGGGTTCCATCCTGAAAACATGGCCGTTGTATAAACCTGTGGCGACCCCCAGCCCTGCAGCCAGGCAGCCTAGCAAGGCTGTGTTTGGATTGACTGGAGCCTTCCACATAGTGAGCTGCCATTCGCCGACAGGCGAGAAGCCGGCGCGCTTCCCAAGGCACAATTCCAAAGGCTCCTCCTGTCCCGAGCCTTAACATCAACGAATCCGTCAGCAGGAGCTTGCCGCCTACTGCAGGAGCAGTGCCCGAAACTACACAGGGGCTGACCCCTGATGCGGTAAACCCGTGGGCTCTATTATTGAGCAGCAAGCAAGAATGTTGCAATCAGCGCAGGAATATCGCAAAACGAATGCTGTTTTATGAGCAACCTCCGTAAATCACTTTTACAAGATCAGCAACTCCTTTCTCTGTGAATCCGCCTTTTTCTTCATACTTTACGTGCCATTCACCTTGACAAACCACAAGGAGTCCATCCTCAAAAGATGGGCACTATATAAACCTGTGGCGATCCCCACCCCTGCAGCCAGGAAGCCTATCAAGACTGTGTTTGGATTCACTGGAGCCTTCCACGTAGTGCGCTGCCATTCGCCGGCAGGCCTGAAGCCGGCCCACTTCACAAGGCACAATTCCCAAAGTCTCCTCCTGTCCCGAGCCTTAACCCCACCCGATCGGGCAGCAGGAGCAGGAGCTCGCCTCCTACAGCAGGAGCAGTGCCCGAAACTAAGAAAAGCCCACAGGCTGACCCCTGATACGGTAAGCCTGTGGGCTTTATTATTGAACAGCAGGCAAGAAAGTTGCAATCAGCACAGAAATATCGCAGAGCGAATGCTATTTTATGAGCACAACCCGGTAATCACTCCTTCAAGATCAGCAACTCCTTTCACTGTGAATCTGCCTTTTTCTTCATACTTTACGCAACATTGGCTTGAAAAAGCATGAAGGTTCCATCCTGAACACATGGCCGCCGTATAAACCTGTGGTGACCTCCACCCCTGCAGCCAGGCATCCTAGCAAGACGGAGTTTGGATTGGATGGAGCCTTCTTCATAGCGTGCTGTCCTTCGCTGGCAGGTGATAGGCCGGCTCTTTTCCCAAGGCACAATTCCAAAGGCTTCTCTCCTGTCCCGAGCATTGACATCACCGATTCGGCAGCAACAGCAGGAGCTTGCCGCATACTGCAGGAGCAGTGCCCAAAACTACACAGGGACTGACCCCTGATACGCTAAGTCTGTGCACTTTATTATGGAGCAACAAGCAAGAATGTTGCAATCAGCTCAGAAATATCGGGGAGTGAGTGCTATTTTATGAGCACACTCTGGAAATCACTTCTACAAGATCCGCAACTCCTTTCACTGTGAATCCGCCTTTTTCTTCATACTTTACGCGACATTTGCCTTGAAAAAGCACGATGGTTCCATCCTGAAAACATGGCCACCATATAAACCTGTCGCGGACCCCACCCCTGCAGCCAGGCAGCCTAGCGAGGCTGTGTTTTTATTGGCTGTTGCCTGCCACTAAGTGAGCTGCCATTCGCCATCAGGTGAGAAACCAACCCACTTCCCAAGGCGCAATTCCAAAGGCTCCTCCTGTCCCGAGCCTTAACATCACCCAATCCGGCAGCAGGAGCAGGAGCTTGCCGCCTACTGCAGGAGCAGTGCCCGAAACCACACCGTGGATGACCCCTGATACAGTAAGCCTGTGGGTTTTCTTATGGAGCATTAAGCAAGAATGTTGCAATCAGCCCAGAAATATCGCAGAGCGAGTACTATTTAATGAGCACACTCCGAAATCACTTCTACAAGCTCAGCAACTACTTTCACTGTGAATCCGCCTTTTTCTTCATACTTTACGCAGCATTCGCCTTGAAAAACCACGAGGGTTCTATACTGAAAACATGGCCGCCGTATAAACCTGTGGCGACCACCATCCCTGCAGCCAGGCATCCTAGCAAGGCGGTGTTTGGATTGGCTGGAGCCTTCCACATAGTGTGCTGCCCTTCGTCGGCAGTCGAGAAGCCGGCCCACTTCCCAAGGCACAATTCCAAAGGCTTCTCCTGTCCCGAGCCGTAATATCACCGATTCGGCAGCAGGAGCCCGCCGCCTACTGCAAGAGCAGTGCCCGAAACTACACAGGGGCTCGCCCTTGATATGGTAAGCCTGTGGGCTTTATTATGGAGCAGTAAGCAAGAATGTTGCAATCAGCCCAGAAATATCGCAGAGCGAGTACTATTTTATGAGCACACTCTGAAATCACTTCTACAAGATCAGCAACTCCTTTCACTTTGAAATCGCCTTTTTCTTCAAACTTCACGCAACATTTGCCTTAAAAAACCACAAGGGTTCCATCCTGAAAACATGGGTGCCATATAAACCTGTGGCGGCACCAATCCCTGCAGACAAGCAGCCTAGCAAAGCTTTCTTTGGATTGGCTGGAGCCTTCCACAAAGTGTGCTGCCATTCGCCTACAGACGAGAAGCCGGCCCACTTCCTAAGGCACAATTCCAAAGGCTCCTCCTGTCCCCAGCCATAACATCACCCATTCCGGCAGTAGGAGCAGGAGCTCACCGCCTACTGTGGGAGTGTTAGGCAGAAACCTGTGCAGTTCCCTTAGGGACCACTGCAAAAGATTTAGGACTACAGGTGGTTGGCACTAAACCCAATTGGTAGCAGTCTGTACTACCCAGATTTACCTAGTAGCTGTGGCTGAGCAGTCAGACTTCCCGCCAGATGAGTTAGGCAGTATATAGAGTATACACAATAGGTACAGAGATACAGTAGCACAAGCAAACACTGACCAGAGCTTTGGTGTAAAAGTATATAATTATTTATTTAAAGACACACTTTTAAATTACACTAGCACAAAAAGAGTTAAGTAAATTCAACACACAGTCACTATTATATATATACAACCCTGATTACTTATCAGACAAGTCTTAATGAGAAACACCACTTATTTTCAGACAAAGGTGAGCGCTTAACATAAGATGGCACTCTAATAAGTTATAGAAAAAAGGGAGGGAAAAAGGCAAAGTTATGAAAGCACACAATTTCAATACTTCCCAAAGAACCACATTGAGGTAGGTTAGGCAAAGTCTACTGGAGAGCAAGGAAGTTCAAATGCCAGGCCCACTCTTAGAGAGAGCAAGCGAAATGTGTCCAGGATCACGCAGTGGGGTTATGTCCAAAGAGTCTTTGTAGATAGTTCATAAAAGATTGAGATTAAGCCAGGAAAAGTTAGTTAACAGGCCCCAGGCTAACCCAGGTTAGAGAGTTGAGGATTTACTGTCACCCCGAACAATCTGTCGCAAAGGAAGCCAGGCGGGACACAGTACCTGAAATGGGAAAAACGCTCCACCGGGGGCAGTTGTTCCTGGCAGCGGGTGCAAGTCGGTGTTTCATCCAGAGGAAGAGGAGGTCTCAACATGGAGGAAAGAGGAAGGTCGCTGCACTGCCAGGGAAGAAACCAGCCGCAGAGTTCTCCAGTTACAAGGTACTACCCTTTTCTTTGCGGTAGTGGTAAACCGTGGTGTTCCGGTTGCCGGGGTACTTGGCACAGGCAAGGCGGCCACGAGATGGTCCAGGAAGGCGAAAAGACGGGAAAACTGGTTATTGATTGATTGATTCATTGATTGATTGATTGATTTATAGAGCGCTTTATGCCAAAGCGCTGTACATTTTAACAACAAATACAGAGAAATAACAACAATTAACATTGTGAGCAAGAATTACAGCATGAATCATTCCACAAAACAGTGCCAAGAGCAATTAACTGACTGTGGGGGAGTGAACTTAGAATTAGTGAGTTGAGGGGAACCAGGAGAAGGATTGAATACAAGTAGAGGAAAGGGTAGAGAGTGAAGGTAGAGGGGAGAGAGGAATTAAAGGGAGGGGAAAATCAGGGGGGGAGTTGAGAAGGCAGGGAGGGCTTCATGGAGGGGAATGAAGGAGAAGGGATTTAAGGGAAGTGCGAAATGAGGTGAGGGTAGTGGAGGAGCGGATTGGGAGGGAGAGAGAGTTCCAGTGTAGAGGAGCAAGAAGATGAAAAGAGCGGAAGCGGGAGGAAGCACAGGGGGAAGGGGGTACAGTGAGAAGGAAGTGGTCAGCGGAGCGGAGAGAGAGGGGGGAGTAGAAGGAGAGGAGGGAGGAGAGATAAGGAGGAGCAAGACCATGGAGGGATTTGAAAACGAGGCAGAGAAAGTGGAATTTTAGTTGTAGGTGGAAAGGTAGCCAGTCGAGATGAGAGAGCGAAGAGGAGATAGAATCACAGGGGTTAAGGAGACAAAGGGTACGAATAGCAGAGTGGTAAATGGATTTGGGAGGGGTAAGCTGAGAGGAGGGAAGTCTGAAGAGTGGAGAGGAGCAGTAGAAAAGACAGGAAAAGATGAGTGAGGAGATTAGGAGTTTAGTAGCGTGGAAAGTGAGGGAGGGACAGATTTTGCGAATGTTGTAGAGGTGGAATCGGCAGGAGCGGGTGGTGAGTGAAATGTGTTGCGAGAAGTTGAGAGAGGAGTCAAATAGAACGCCTAGGTTGCGAGCATGGGTGGAGATAGGAAGATCAGTGGGAGGAAAATGGATAAAAGGGGGGGAGAGGGAGGAGGAAGAGTATTAGAGGGGAAGAAAAGGACTTCGGTTTTACTGGTGTTGAGAGAGAGAAAGCGGGAAGACATCCCGTTCTTAATGGCTGTGAGGCAGGAGGAGAGTTTAAGATGGATGTCAGGTGTGAAGGAGGAGAATGAGAGAAAGAGTTGAGTATCATCCGCATAGAAATTATGGGAGATACCAAAGGCTATCCCACCAGTTAAAGGAAGAAGACTCTCCGGACTGGAGATCTCCCCTGTCATCGGGACAAGTGGTGAGACGGTTCAGCAGGGCTCCACCGGTGGTGTCACCATTGCAGGTCGGCTTGGCTTTTCCCTCCTCGGATTCTTTAGGTCCTGTGGCGACTTCTGAAGTTCCAGTCCCCAAAGCCTTGCTTTTATGCAGAAAACCCCCATTCATTCAGCCTAGCTGTCACTCAAACATGCTACTTGGGCCAATCTCACAAGAGTGCGACTTGAGTTGCCGAGGCAACTCAGTCCAGGGTACCTAAACCCCCTCCCATACCCCCTGTGGTACCCAGACAGAGTGGCACCACTTCTGGAGGCTTCTGTGGAGAAGCCCGCCAAAAAGTGGAACAAAGGGCTCGACTTGGGTTGGAGTCACAGAAGCGAACACAAACGCCATTTTGGAACCAAGTTTCGGCAAAAAATACCAACCGGTGAATTTATATTAATTTCATAAACCGGCGGTATGTTCGAGGCTATATTAAAAAGTGGTAGCCTCGAACAATGGGAAAATACCATAGGAATATATACGCGGTCGAATATAAAAAGTAGTATCCACTGCCACCAGCCAAAACTCGGTCAGGGGGGGACTGGACAGTGCCCCCTCGAACAACAGACCCCAGGGCAATCGAATTGCCCCGACCAGTACATCCACAATATGATGGTTTGTACTGGTTCTGTTCACAATTTAAGACTAGTAAAGCCAATGGTGACTTTACATGCCCTGGGAGAAGTAGTCAGACCCAGGGTATGGAGTCTATGTTTGGGGGTCCCTACGACACCCCTGGGTTACTGCACGGAGGGTGCTGTGTAACCCACATATCAAAAACACATGAAACCCTATGGGGTAAAGGACCCCATAGCCCATAGAACACATACAAAGTCAAAGGAACACATCAAATCATGTCTAAGAGTGGGAGAAAAAGAGTCTCACTCTTAGCAGGAGAAAAAAATAAACCCCAAAAAATCCAGCAAAGCTGCTGGGGGACTCACTGGGTTTGGGAAATTAGCCTTTACAGAGAATTCTCCCTAACACTCAGCGCCCGAAACTACACAGGGGCTGACCTCTGATAAGGTAAGCCTGTGGGCTTTATTATGAAGCAGCAAGCAACAATGTTGCAATCAGGGCAGAAATATCACAGAGTGAATGCTATTTTATGAGCACACGCCGGAAATCACTTCTGCAAGATCAGCAACTCCTTTCACTGTGATTCCGCATTTTTACATACTTTACTCAACATTCGCCTTGAAAAACCATGAGGGTTCCATCCTGAAAACATGGCAGGTGTATAAACCTGTGGCGACCCCCATCCCTGCAGCCAGGCAGTTTAGCAAAGCTTTGTTTGGATTGGCTGAAGCCTTCCACATAGTGTGCTGCCATTCGCCGACAGGTGAGAAGCCGGCCCATTTCCCAAGGCACAATTCCAAAGGCTCCTCCTGTCCCGAGCCTTAACATCAACAAATCCGGCAGCAGGAGCTTGCCGCCTACTGCAGGAGCAGTGCCCGAAACTACACATGGGCTGATCCCTGATACGGTAAGCCCGTGGGCTTTATTATTGAGCAGCAAGCAAGAATGTTGTAATCAGCGCAGAAATATCGCAGGCGAATGCTATTTTATGAGCACACTCCGGTAATCACTTCTACAAGATCAGTAACTCCTTTCACTGTGAATCTGCCTTTTTCTTCATACTTTACGCAACATTTGCCTTGAAAAAGCATGAGGGTTCCAACCTGAACACATGGCCGCCGTATGAACCTGTGGTGACCCCCACCACTGCAGCTAGGCATCCTAGCAAGGCGGTGTTTGGATTGGCTGGAGTCTTCCACATAGTGTGCTGCCCTTCGCCGGCAGGCGACAAGCCACCCCACTTCCCAAGGCACAATTCCAAAGGCTTCTCCTGTCCTGAGACTTGACATCACCCGATTCGGCAGCAGGAGCAGGAGCAGGAGCCTGCCGCCTACTGCAGGAGCAGTGCCTGAAACTACACAGGGGCTGACCCCTAATACGGTAAACCTCTGGGCTTTATTATGGAGCAGCAAGCAAGAATATTGCAATCAGTGCAGAAATATCGCGGAGCGAGTGCTATTTTATGAGCACACTCCACAAAACACGTCTACAAGATCTGCAACTCCTTTCACTTTGAATCTGCCTTTTCCTTCATACTTTACTCAACATTTGCCTTGAAATACCACGAGGGTTCCATCCTGAAAACATGGGCGCCATATAAAGCTGTGGCGGCACCAACCCCTGCAGACAGGCAGCCTAGCAAAGCTGTGTTTGGATTGGCTGGAGCCTTCCACATAGTGTGATGCCATTCACCGGCAGGCGAGAAGCTGCCCCACTTCCTAAGGCACAATTCCAATGGCTTCTCCTGTCCCGAGCCTTAACATGACAGACCCATTCCGGCAGCAGGAGCAGGAGCTCACCGCCTACTGCAGGAGCAGTGCCCGAAACTACACAGGGGATGACCCCTGAGGAGGTAAGCCTGTGGGCTTTATTATGGAGCAGCAAGCAACAAAGTTGCAATCAGGGCAGAAATATCGCGGAGTGAATGCTATTTTATGAGCACACGCCGGAAATCACTTCTGCAAGATCAGCACCTCCTTTCACTGTGATTCTGCCTTTTTCTACATACTTTTGCGACATTCACCTTTTAAAACCATTAGGGTTCCATCCTGAAAACATGGCCGGTGTATACATCTATGGCGACCCTCACTCCTGCAGCCATGTTACCTAGCAAGGCTGTGTTTGGATTGACTGGAGCCTTCTATATAGCGTGCTGCCCTTCGCCGGCAGGCGAGAAGCTGGCCCACTTCCCAAGGCACAATTCCAAAAGCTCCTCCTAACCCGAGCCTTAACATCACCCGATCCGGCAGCAGGAGCCTGTCGCATACTTCAGGAGCAGTGCCCCAAACTACACAGGAGCTCGCCCCTGATACAGTAAGCCTGTGGGCTTTATTAAGGATCAGCAAGCAAGAATGTTACAATCAGTGCAGAAATATTGCAGAGCGAGTGCTATTTTATGAGCACACTCCGGAAAACACTTCTACAAGATCAGCAACTCCTTTCACTGTGAATCTGCCTTTTTCTTCATACTTTACTCAACATTTGCCTTGAAAAACCACGAGGGTTCCATCCGGAAAACATGAGCGTCATATAAACCTGTGGCGGCACCAACCCCTGCAGACATGCAGCCTAGCAAAGCTCTGTTTGGATTGGCTGGAGCCTTCCACATAGTGTGCTGCCATTCACCGGCAGGTGAGAAGCCGGCCCAAGTCCTAAGGCACAATTACAAAGGCTCCTCCTGTCCCGAGCCTTAACATCACCCATTCCGGCAGCAGGAGCAGGAGTTCACCACCTACTGCAGGAGCAGTGCCCGAAACTACACAGGAGCTGACCCCTGATAAGGTAAACCTGTGGGCTTTATTATGGAGCAGCAAGCAACAATGTTGCAATCAGGGCAGAAATATTGCGGAGTGAATGCTATTTTATGAGCAAACGCCGGAAATCACTTCTACAAGATCAGCAACTCCTTTCACTGTGATTCCGCCTTTTTCTTCATACTTTATGCGACATTCGCCTTGAAAAACCATGAGGGTTCTATCCTGAAAACATGCCCGCCATATAAACCTGTGGCGGCACCAACCCCTGCAGCCAGGCAGCCTTGCAAAGCTGTGTTTGAATTGGCTGGAGCCTTCCACATAGTGTGCTGCCATTCGCCGACAGGCGAGAAGCTGGTCCACTTCCCAAGGCCCAATTCCAAAGGCTTCTCCTGTCCTGAGACTTGACATCACCCGATTCGGCAGCAGGAGCTTGCCGCATACTGCAGGAGCAGTGCCTGAAACTACACAGGGACTGAACCCTGATACGCTAAGCCTGTGCGCTTTATTATGCAGCAGCAAGCAAGAATGTTGCAATCAGCTCAGAAATATCGGGGAGTGAGTGCTATTTTATGAGCACACCCTGGAAATAACTTCTACAAGATCCGCAACTCCTTTCACTGTGAATCCGCCTTTTTCTTCATACTTTACGCGACATTTGCCTTGAAAAAGCACGATGGTTCCATCCTGAAAACATGGCCACCGTATAAACCTGTCGCGGACCCCACCCCTGCAGCCAGGCAGCCTAGCGAGGCTCAATTTGGATTCGCTGGAGCCTTGCACGTAGTGTGCTGCCATTCGCCGGTAGGCCTGAAGCCGGCCCACTTCCCAAGGCACAATTCCCGAAGGCTCCTCCTGTCCCCAGCCTTAACACCACCTGATCCGGCAGCAGAAGCAGGAGCTCACCGCCTACTGCAGGAGCAGTGCCCGAAACTGCCCAGGGGCTGAACCCTGATACGGTAAGCCTGCGGGCTTTATTATTGAGATGCAAGCAAGAAAGTTGCAATCAGTGCAGAAATATCACGGAACGAATGCTATTTTATTGAGCACACTCCGGTAATCACTTCTATAAGATCAGCACCTCCTTTCACTGTGAATCTGCCTTTTTCTTCATACTTTATGCAACATTTGCCTTGAAAAAGCACGAGGGTTCCATCCTGAACACATGGCCGCCGTATAAACCTGTGGTGTCGCCCACCCCTGCAGCCAGGCATCATAGCAATGTTGTGTTTGGATTGGATGGAGCCTTCCACATAGTGTGCTGCCCTTCGTCGGCAGGCGAGCTGCCGGCCCACTTCCCAAGGCACAATTCCAAAGGCCCCTCCTATCCCGAGCCTATACATCACCCGATCCGGCAGCAGGAGCCCACCGCCTTCAGCAGGAGCAGTGCCCAAAACTACACAGACGCAAACCCCTGATACGGTAAGCCCTTAGGCTTTATTATGGAGCAGTAAGCAAGAATGTTGCTATGAGCGCAGAAATATCATGCAGCGAGTTCTATTTTATGAGCACACTTTGGAAATCACTTTCTCAAGCTCAGCAGCTCCTTTAACTGTGAATTTGCCTTTTTCTTCATACTTTACGGGACTTTCGCCTTGAAAAACCACAAGGGTTCCTTCCTGTAAACATGTCTGCCGTATAAACCTGTGGTGACCCCCAACTCTGCAGCCAGGTGGCCTAGCAAGGCAGTGTTTGGATTGACTGTAGACTTCTACAAAGTGTGCTGCCCTTCACCGGCCGGCGAGAAGCTGGCCCACTTCCCAAGGCACAATTCCAAAAGCTCCTCCTATCCCGAGCCTTAACATCATCCGATCCGGGAGCAGGAGCCCACGCCTACTGCAGGAGCAGTGCCTGAAACTACACTGGGGCTGCCCCCTGATCAGGTAAGCCTTTGGGCTTTATTATGGAGCAGCAAGCAACAATGTTGCAGTCAGCGCAGAAATATCAGGGAGCGAGTGATATTTTATGAGCACACTCTGGAAATCACTTCTACAAGATCAGCAACTCCTTTCTCTGTGAATCCGCCTTTTTCTTGATACTTTACAGGACATTTGCCTTTAAAGACCACGAGGGTTCCATCTTGAAAACATGGCCGCCATATAAACCTGTGGTCGCCTGCACCCCTGCAGTCAGGCAATGTAGCAAGGCTGTGTTTGGATTGGGTGGTGCCTTCCACAAAGTGCACTGCCATCCGCCAGCAGGTGGAAGCCAACCCACTTCCCAAGGCACAATTCCAGAGGCTCCTCCTGTCCCCAGCCTGTCGGAGCCGGGCGAGCTGGAAAGGAAAAGCGAACAAACCCAAGGTAACTTATCACTGACTTGAATCCCCTTTTTTCCTGGCTACTAAAACAGCAGCCATTGCTACCTTGGCCCCATTGTCTATCTGATGCCTGCGACACAACTGGTAAAGCAGTGTTCAGCCCCTTCACAGACCCAATAAAGGTCACTCGAGAATAAAAAAGGCCCATCATCTCCGCGGCAAGCCATACCTCTGGCGGGCGAACGCGCCTACGAAGGAGGCATGGCGGGCGCCGCCCCTTAGTGGGGGTTGCCCAGCCGGCCTCCTCCCCCCTCCTCAGACACGGCAGGGGGCGGGGATAGGGGCCGTAGAATCACCCCCGGAAGAGGCTCAGAGTGGGGGGTAAGAGGGGCGGGGGCAGGAAACCGAGGGAGAGGAAGGCCCTATAAAGGGGGAGGGTCTTCAACGCGCCCGTTCTCTATCCCTCGGCTTCTGCCCCCGCTGGAGGACGCATTTTGTTTACCGGGGGCGGTTTTGTTGAGCTTCCTTCCATCCAGCCTTGGCAGAAGGACGCTCGCCCGCAGGACCACGAGGATTTTGTTTTCCGTGTTGCCGACTGTGAGCAGGTGAGGAGGGTGCCGTTTGTGTTGCTGTGACCAGGTGAGAAGGTCGAAGGGGTCCAGCGAAGGAAGAGGTCCGGTAATGGAAGTTCCAGAGAAGGTGTGGCGCAGTTTCAAGGTGAAAGAGTCGTGATTGCTCATCTGTAAGGAAGAAAGAGGTAAATAGTCATGCACGGAGGGTTTTGCAGTTCGCGTTAATTAATTACACGGGGGCGGACGTAAAAAAAAAAAAAAAAAAAAAAAATTAAGGAGTGCAGACGGGGCTGCAAAGTACGCGTAGATCCGCGGCCCGTTTTTCACATATGTGGGTTCAGCAAAGTCAGGGAGCTTCTACTCCCTGGCGGAGACGCGTTATCCGTGCACCAAGTGGTACACAGGATGAAAGACACAAGCCAAATATGCATAGGAAGTGGGCAGGTTTCACAGGTGGAAATTTCATGAAGGTGCCCGCGGTGGTTCGAGTGCAGGGGATATGGTTGTGGGTTAGTAATTTCAATAGTGGGAGGGAGTTAAAACGGTTTAAGTAAGTTCAAGGAAATTACTAATTTGACGGAACAGGCATCAGACAGGGTGAGCTTTTGAATTTGGGTCAGGTGTCGCGTGGGTTTGTGATTTCTGTGGAGGGGAGTCCCGTGTTGCAGGGATTGATTAAAGGGTGGAAGGGTTGGTTTGGGAATCAAAGACGGCGAACGCAGATGTATTTAGCGAGATTCAAGTGCAGCAATGCATTAGGGTTTCGGCTGCGTTGTCAGGTGCACGCCATGCGGTTGGGGCTTATGTATTTGCGAATGGATGGAAGTTAATTGTGTAAGTAAGCTCGAGGCAACTATTGGAGCAGCAACGGCCCGGGTGAATAACAATTGAAGGGGTTATATGATGCAAGCTGATTTTGTTGTCGGAGAGCATGGCTGGCTTCGGTTCGTGCATCGGCCCGAGAGAAAGTAGTCCAGTGGATTTAAGAGTGCGCTATGGCTTGGCGGCTACGGGGGTAGGCAGCACAATGGGAAATGGAAATCAGGCGGCCACTTGCGGTGCTACATGTGTTAGGCAGCATGGCGCGAAGCGGGCACAAAGAAAGCATTGGCTTGGGGGGTGTCTCTCAGACACAGTAATATTAGCATGCCAAGTTAGTAGGTGGTTTCTTAAGTTCGCGCCGCATGTTATTTGTAAGAAGCAGATGCACGGGGTTTTGTGACACAATTTTGCAAGGGTGATGTAACTTACTGGTTGAGGCGATGCACCCACTTGGCATGCTATGCTTGGGTCGTTTGACGGTTTCCAGACACAGGCGCAAGAGTAATTTAAGAGGAGGTGTCCAGGGCCTCAGCGTGTCACGTAGCGGTGCATATTATGAGCAAGGGCCTTCAAGGATGAATGGACTGTGCATGGGGGGTAAGCTTAAGCAGTATCTTTGCGTACCATGGTTCCCTCACATATTGTAAGGAATAGGGGCCTCGCACGGCAGTTAGATGCTGACGACGTTTAGTGTTAGCACAACCACTGGTGGCTCGAGTAATGGGGCACTACTTCTGGGATGCGGGAGAGAATATTACGGGCGAGAGGTTTATGAGCATGGCGCTGGCCACCAGTGCTCAGAAGGAGGGCGACATACAGCCATCTGGGTTTCTGTTCTCAACCGCTCGAGGCGCATAGTAATAGTATGATGGTAGACTGCTGTGCGAAGGTTGAGTTACCGCTCTTACACATTTTAAATGTATGAAGGGATTCATGTATCCCAAGTGTTGGTATAAAGGTTTCTGCCCCCGCTGGAGGACGCATTTTGTTTACCTGTCCCAGGAAAGGATCCCTTTTGGAGATGACGCCGTTCCAGGAGTGCAGTGGGAGTTCGGGCATGGGTGATCCAGGAGTTCCAGCTGCGGCAGATTTCGGTTCCAGGGGGAAGGAGAGGTAACGTAATGCCGGGAAGACTTGTATGCTGACCAGTCTTGTTTCTAAGGTGACCGGCGAAGGTAGAAGGATGTTAAGCAGCGGCGCGTTAGGAGTAGTTAGGAGGGTGGGGGCACTGCTCAAATTGTGGTTTGGCGCGGGCGGGAGGAGGGGAAGGGCAAGGCTCAGCCAGCACGGGGTAGGAACGCCCCCCCCCCTGCTTGGCGCGGAACGAGGGGGGACATTATTCTCTCAGCAGGGTGTCCGTCGGTTGCCTGGTGTTTTCTACGCGGGGAGGGGGGCTAGAGAGGTGTTGCGGATGCGTGTCGCTGGAGCAGTATGTAATTTGTTATTAGAGTTGCATGTGATGCATCATCGTCCACAGTACCGAAGGGCGGCGGGACCTTTGTGTTGACCGGACTGGCATACATGGAGAGGCCGCCGTAGGTTGCAGCATGCGGCCGCCGCGCAACAATTATTGGGGTGTTTGGTGGTTGGCCTCAGGGTTGGCCGCCGGCTTTGGTTTGTTTGGGCAACGACGATTTCTGATTGTGCACAATGTAGAATAGGGGTTATAGCGCTGATACACGTTATGTTTCCTGCTACACGGGAAACCGAGGTGCGGTACGGAGAGTGTTCATCATTGATTCAAATGCCGGTTGACGGTGGAGGGGTGCGTAGGTGGCGAGCATTGGGCCAGAGGTAGCAGTGAGCCAGGAGAGCGGTGTACCAAGCCAAATTGGTCAGTGGGGGGGAATTGCATGGGGAGATAATAGTGTGATCTTGGGCAAACATCCGGACATATGGTTCGGAGGGGGTCAGAGGCCTGTCCCATGTGCTCAGGGTACCAGGTTGGCAGGGGAAAGAAAATCGGTGGACATACCGGGGTCAGCAGGGCTAACAAACGGGAGTAGGGCATGTTATTTGTAAGCTGCTGGGGAGTTTAGAGATGCGGAATGACTTTATGGCTTACCGGCAAGCTCCTGCCTGCTGCCCCTCAGGGCGAGTGGGATTTGGGTTTGGGCAGGCGGACGGGAGGTTCCGTGTCAGGACAAAGGTATGAGGGTGGTCTGAGGGGGCGGGGGTGGCAGCAGGCTGTTAGGTCATGGCGGATCGTTAACTTGCAGCAAGCAAACGTGCATCATGGGGCCTGTAGTTATATCTATTGGCCTTGTCGGGTGGTGGCCGAATGGAGCGTTTTCGCTTTGGGGTGTCTCCCTTGAGAGTAACAGAAAACACCCCTTCTTAGTGGATGCTCGATAGATCAACAGGGTGTGACAGTGAGGAGAAGGAGGGGGATTACGGAGGAGGGGTGAAGAGGGGGGAATGATGGAATGAGGTGAATGCAAGAGGAGTAGTAGTGAGGAGAACAGATACTATCCAAAATCGGTACCTGTACCTAATGTATTCGCTAAATGCATTTCTTGACAATGAAACATATCCACAAGCTGCCAAGCAGATGCAGCTATTTTTCAAACTGTGTGAGTAGAATTAAGTAGTTAAAATTCTAAAGGGAAAATAAACGCAGCTCGCATGAGCCTCTGTCGTTTTGGTACCCAGCTCAGTAATAAATGTCTTTAGAAAGCAATTTACTCCACTGTAGTTAAGTAGAGCTTCAAAAACCTATATACTATCAAATGGATCTAGCAGGAACCATTTATGATTGTCCGGGTGACAATTTTTAAGCCACAAGTATTCATATTGAGGAGGGTACGAACAGGGATGTGACAGCAAAACGCTCCAGGGCAGAAAACAAGATTTTCCATACGTTGCAGTGGTGTGCCACTGAGTAACAGATCCCATTGGTGGAACACCACGGGTGCTGGGGTATTCAGGTGTATCAGGGTGTGTGGCAAATAGTTATTGCCTATGAGCTATCATTACCAAGCAAGTCATCATTTGCAAACCCTGAACATGCTAATTAGCATTGATAAAAACGAGGTGGTTTATTTGAAAGTTGCCGGAAATGTAGGTATAAATTGCTAGCAGTGAGCATCCCTCATGCTTAAAAGCAAAGCCCAGAGGAAAAAACAATGGCTTTCAATGGGAGTTCTACCGGTTGCAGCAGTGCGAGAACAATTCTAGCTGCCTTCATCAGGACAAGAAGCATTTGTGTGTCAGTGGTCCTGCTCCCACAGATTATAAAGCACAGTTCCTTGGTGGGCCATAACTGTTACAAGTTTAAGCCCTGGATCTGTTAGAAATGTAGATAATGATTTTATTAAATTCAAGCATGTCCTCAAGTCTTACTAGCTCGTCAATAACCCCGCACTATGTTTTCCCCGATAAAAGTATCATCCAAAATGTTATTATTCCAACAGCATCAGTAAGTGGATGCTAACATTTTGTTCACTTATCGGGAGTCGTATATAACAACAGTGCCCCCGTTGTAATCGGAGACAGGGGTCGAGCAGGAAGTTGCCAAAATTGGGACATAGTGACTTCAAGCATTACTTGGGGACGGAGACAGCACTTTGCTCTACAAAACAATTAGCGGTCAAATTGTCAAAGAGACCCGAGTGATGTAGAAAGAAGGTTCTACAAAAGGGACTTACACACGTCTCCACCATAGTCATGACCCTTTCATGGAGAGAATCGAATTGATAAAATTGACTTGTAATATTTGATAATGTTTACACTTTGACACAGAAGAAAGAGTAAGTGATGGCCTCACTAGTCTACATAATCCATTTACTTAATACATTCCCAAAAGAGACATGCAAGCCTGCCGAAGTTAAAGTTGTGATTACAGAGTAGTATGGTGGCGTGGCAAGGGAACACACTCTATTATCGCCAGGGCCTAGGCATGGGCAATGTTATGTTGCACGGGCTCCAGTATAGAGTTACTCCAGGATGGGGGGGGGACAGAGGGCTAGGCCAGGGACAGGATCTGCTGTTGGACTTGGTGGGAGGACAATTTTGGAGCACGCAGTGCGCTCAGATGCCTCGGTCCTTGGTTTCCGCCCATGGGGGATGGCTGTTAACAATTGGCGCGTGCTGCTTACAACACGGCTGGTGGACGCTTTGCCCCGGTTGGAAGCAACACCACACGCTGGGAGCCCCCTCACCCTGAGCAGAAAGCCGCTGGGGAGGGGGGTGCTCGGGGGGCCAAGCCGTGGGTACATATTAGTGTGCACACGTCGGTGGCTACAGGCCGCCGTGGGCGGGGGGGGCTGGCCTCTAAGGGACGCGCAGGGTATAGGAGCACGGGAAAGGGAGCGTCCTGTGGATGCTTGGGGGGAACTCTCTGCCGCCGGCAGCCAGCAGAGAGTCTTGGAGGAGTCACAGGTCGATCCCTTTAGCAAAGAACTGGCAGGCCCATAGGGGAATGCTCAGCCAACAGATTAGATCTTACAGCGCCCCAAGAGTTCTAGACTCAGGGGAGGCCCTGGGAAAAAGGGGAGGGGTTTAGGGGACTTGGAAGTCATTTCCAACCCGAGATTGCGGGGTGTGGGGGGGGAGAAATGAAGAGACACAAAATCACAATAAAGGTCGTCAAGGGAAGTCGGTCGGGGGGGAGCAAGAGGAGAGTACGGGGGCTCAGGTAATGTGGACAGAAGTAACTGGAGAGGGAAGTCTTCACGGAAGGAGGGAGGCACGAGGGGGAGGTGGGAGGACCAAGACAGGGCTGTATGGTGAGCAGAGGGAACAGGTGGGGGGGAAATAGGTTCAAGGAAGTCAAGGGGGGAAAATGACCAACGATGGGGGGGGGGCAAGATACGGGGTATGAAAGAACAGGGCTGGGAAGTAGTCTGCCTTTGGGGGAAAAGGGAGCCTAGGATCTGGAGGGGCAGAATTGTCAGGGGGGGGTTTTGGCCTGACGCAAGAAACCTGGGACCTGGAGAGGGGAGGAGCAAGCTAGGGAAAGGAATGGGGAGGGCTAGTGTCCACGGAAGATGACCAGAGTGCGGGCTCTGGGCTAGACTTCGTAGGGAGGCCAGGGGGAGAGGGAACTGCGAGGGAACGAGGGACAAGTTGGGGCTTGCTGTAGAAGCGGCACAGTTGGGGACGGGGGGCCAGATTAGAGTAGTAAGGGCGCTGGGACAGCTGTACATCGCAAAGCGATGATTATCTAGGCAGGCAGAAAACGTGTTAGCCGGCACCGGAAGGCGGTGTCGGCCAGACTGAAAAACGTGTTAGCTGGCACCGGAGGGCGGTGTCGGCCAGAGGGAAAAAACTTGTTAGCCGGCACCGGAGGGCGCTGTCGGCCAGAGGGAAAAAACTTGTTAGCCGGCACCGGAGGGCGCTGTCGGCCAGAAAGAAGAATTTGTTAGCCGGCACCGGAGGGCGGTGTCGGCCAGAGGGAAAAACTTGTTAGCCGGCACCGGAGGGCGCTGTCGGCCAGAAAGAAGAATTTGTTAGCCGGCACCGGAGGGCGGTGTCGGCCAGAATGTATAAGGAATATTGGCGGGAAGTATGACAAACGGGAAGCATCAAATGGCCAGGGGTAGAGAGAGGTTGCTAGCAAGGGCTGGGCTCTACCCGAGGCGTCCACCGGACGAGGACGGTAAGGGAGGGGGTGGGGGAGGGGAACCTAGGTAACCTCACACGGCGTAGAAGAACCGGTGGTGTGGTGAATTACGGATCGCCTGTAAGATAACTCCAAGACTTTATGCAAATAAAGCTGCTGTGGCATTTACTCTTCCAACTTTACAAAGCGTCTGTTGTGTTATTTCTGGCTGACAAACCTCTACTGGGTCGGGGTAGCGCTGGGGGGGGGGGGGGCGGTGGCCTGAGGGAACAAGTCAAGGGAGGGGGGGGCGGCTCTGGGATGCCCCCGCTATGGCGGGCGAACGCGCCTACGAAGGAGGCATGGCGGGCGCCGCCCCTTAGTGGGGGTTGCCCAGCCGGCCTCCTCCCCCCTCCTCAGACACGGCAGGGGGCGGGGATAGGGGCCATAGAATCACCCCCGGAAGAGGCTCAGAGTGGGGGGTAAGAGGGGCGGGGGCAGGAAACCGAGGGAGAGGAAGGCCCTATAAAGGGGGAGGGTCTTCAACGCGCCCGTTCTCTATCCCTCGGCTTCTGCCCCCGCTGGAGGACGCATTTTGTTTACCCACCCACCCTCCCTTTAAACAAAATGTATGCACTAAATTGTCTTTTGTTTTGCAGGTCGCCCGGCGGAGTTACATTGCGATCCCTTTAGCAAAGAACTGGCAGGCCCATAGGGGAATGCTCAGCCAACAGATTAGATCTTACGGCGCCCCAAGAGTTCTAGACTCAGGGGAGGCCCTGGGAAAAAGGGGAGGGGTTTAGGGGACTTGGAAGCCATTTCCAACCCGAGATTGCGAGGTGTGGGGGGGGAGAAATGAAGAGACACAAAATCACAATAAAGGTCGTCAAGGGAAGTCGGTCGGGGGGGAGCAAGAGGAGAGTACGGGGGCTCAGGTAATGTGGACAGAAGTAACTGGAGGGGGAAGTCTTCACGGAAGGAGGGAGGCATGAGGGGGAGGTGGGAGGACCAAGACAGGGCTGTATGGTGAGCAGAGGGAACAGGTGGGGGGGGGGAAATAGGTTCAAGGAAGTCAAGGGGGGACAATGACCAACGATGGGGGGGGCAAGATACGGGGTACGAAAGAACAGGGCTGGGAAGTAGTCTGCCTTTGGGGGAAAAGGGAGCCTAGGATCTGGAGGGGCAGAATTGTCAGGGGGGGGGTTTGGCCTGACGCAAGAAACCTGGGACCTGGAGAGGGGAGGAGCAAGCTAGGGAAAGGAATGGGGAGGGCTAGTGTCCACGGATGATGACCAGAGTGCGGGCTCTGGGCTAGACTTCGTAGGGAGGCCAGGGGGAGAGGGAACTGCGAGGGAACGAGGGACAAGTTGGGGCTTGCTGTAGAAGCGGCACAGTTGGGGACGGGGGGCCAGATTAGAGTAGTAAGGGCGCTGGGACAGCTGTACATCGCAAAGCGATGATTATCTAGGCAGGCAGAAAACGTGTTAGCCGGCACCGGAAGGCGGTGTCGGCCAGACTGAAAAACGTGTTAGCTGGCACCGGAGGGCGGTGTCGGCCAGAGGGAAAAAACTTGTTAGCCGGCACCGGAGGGCGCTGTCGGCCAGAGGGAAAAAACTTGTTAGCCGGCACCGGAGGGCGCTGTCGGCCAGAAAGAAGAATTTGTTAGCCGGCACCGGAAGGCGGTGTCGGCCAGAGGGAAAAACTTGTTAGCCAGCACCGGAGGGCGCTGTCGGCCAGAAAGAAGAATTTGTTAGCCGGCACCGGAGGGCGGTGTGGGCCAGAATGTATAAGGAATATTGTCGGGAAGTATGACAAACGGGAAGCATCAAATGGCCAGGGGTAGAGAGAGGTTGCTAGCAAGGGCTGGGCTCTACCCGAGGCGTCCACCGGACGAGGACGGTAAGGGAGGGGGTGGGGGAGGGGAACCTAGGTAACCTCACACGGCGTAGAAGAACCAGTGGTGTGGTGAATTACGGATCGCCTGTAAGATAACTCCAAGACTTTATGCAAATAAAGCTGCTGTGGCATTTACTCTTCCAACTTTACAAAGCGTCTGTAGTGTTATTTCTGGCTGACAAACCTCTACTGGGTCGGGGTAGCGCTGGGGGCGGGGGGCGCTGGCCTGAGGGAACAAGTCAAGGGAGGGGGGGGGCGGCACTGGGATGCCCCCGCTATGCTCCCACACAGTACACCATCAGCTACCTACCACGTTTGCCTCGGATGTAAGAAACAAAATTATTCTACACACGCATGCTGCCTCTACCCCTAATGAATGTATATCACCACAATGCATTTGCCTGCACACTAGGAAATGCCACGCCACTTCTGACCTGCCTATCTCTTTTGCAATCCCACTGTGTTCCTGTGCTAGTTACTAATTGTCAGAAATATTGTTGTGTGCCAAGTTGCAAATTGCTCAAAATCTTGCTTGTCAGTTCGCTAACGGCCTGATATATAATGTGTTAGGTTGCAGATTGTCTACCACTTTGCGTAGTAGGTTGCAAATTGCTTGAAATTTTATGAGTTCATTTGATATTTTGCATGTTTGCAAATTATTTAACATACTGTATGCTAGGCTGGAAACTTACGTGTGTTAGGCTGCCAACTATGACAAAACCTTAGCTCTGTCACACAGTATGTAACTTTGCTTCATACACCACCAGTTATGTGTTTACCCCCATTTTGCACTTTATGCCACAAGTGTTGTGTTTACACAAATTGCCGACCAAACTGCGGACCCCACCTTTCCCTATCCTTTGACACCAGGAA
Organism: Ambystoma mexicanum; assembly: GCF_040938575.1. NCBI lineage: Eukaryota > Metazoa > Chordata > Amphibia > Caudata > Ambystomatidae > Ambystoma > Ambystoma mexicanum. The sequence continues at coordinate 668,569,790 of NC_090924.1, read as the reverse complement.
TAGTCTCACCATAGTTTCGTAGTGCTACGGACCACCCGCCTGTGCACCTCAGCACCACCCTAAGCTCAGTCAAGCACCTCTACCGCGTCTGTGCTCACCATAGTGCACAAATCCCCAGCTTCCACTCTGCAGCATGACACAAAACCAGCTACACAGTTAGCTTAGTAAGACACGTCCCCCACTTGCCATCATCATCCACATAATAGGCATAGGACTTAGTCAAGCCAAAACAGCAGACTGCACAGTGATCTATCCCTCGTTGAGCCCTCCCCTCATTAACATGGATTCACTATCATGCTCAGGAGGAGCCTTCATCCCCATAGGGAATGGCTTAATCAAATTAGTTGTCTCTGCCACCACCCCACTCCCTGCTCCACCCCCTTCCTACCTAAAATCACCCCCTTCTTTCAGCCTACTCCATCACTGCCGAAAGCCCATATGCCCAACTGCAATGCCAACATCCCTATTACTGAGACTACCCTCTCTCACAACTGCTCCCTGAACAGCAAAACCTGCACCCTCCCCTGCATCGGACCACCACAGACATACTGTCTCAAGGCTAGACTACCCCTACCACCGCCCACAACCACCTATCCATGCAAGGGTAACACCAGGTGCACCAGACTATTGGCACGCTTCCGTGACTTCCCTAACCACACATCCAATACCCATATCCCCATCCCAGAAACCAAAGCACATCCCACCTCATCCATCCCCATGCCTGCCACTCAAAGTGATGCCACCTCTACCACTAGCAATAATAAGAGTAACACCCATACCACCCAGGACTATACCAGACACACCACCTCCCCAACTCCAGTGCCCACTCCCCCCCTAAAAGGATCACTCTTCAATGTGCGTTCACTAGGTGCCCACGCCATTGAGATACACAACCTCATCCTAGATCATAAACTTGACTTCCAAGTCATCACTGAATCCTGGCTGCACCTAGCCTCTGGACCAGCACTCACATTGGCCATCCCCCCAGATTTCACCATTTTCAGATATGACCGGACTCACTCAGTAGGAGGAGGTGTTGCACTCATAGCCAAAAACTTCCTCCAATTCAGAGCCAGTCCCTGCAACAACTTGGAAGGGTACAAACTTCTACTTATCAAAATCATCACCAATCCCAACACCACTATCAACCTCCTTGTCACTTACAGAGCACCCAATCACCTCAACCACCCTGAATCGGATATTCCACTTCTCATCACTCCCTACTTCAAACCCAACACCTAATTCATACTACTTGGGGACTTAAATCTAGGATTCAATGATGACTCAGACCTCAAAGCAAGCGCCTTACATTCCTCTCTAGCCGATATGAATTTCAAGCAACTCCTGAATGCTCCCACTCATGTTGAAGGCAGAATGCTAGATTGATACTTGCCGTAAATGCAAACGTATCCATCGATTCCATCTCAGCCATCAAGTGGTCTGATCATCACCTTATATGCTTCCAAATTCTTACACAAGGAGCAGCGTCCAGCGACACAACACCCCTCAATCCCATTGAAATAAAGAACACAAAAACTTTTCAATTGATGCCATCTCCCTGATCCTACTAGAGGATCTCTCAGCACAATCCTACACAGACCCAAACTGCCTTGCTGACATCTACCACACCTGCCTCAGATCTACCATCAATGCACTAGCTCCTATCAAAACAAAAATACCAAGGCCAGCTAAATGCTCCAACCTCTGGTTCAGTGATGAGCTAGTCGTGCTAAGGCACAACCAAAGGACGCTGGAACACATCCATACAAAAACCAGAACTTTAGACTCTGCTAAAGCTTTCTCCACAGCCAACCAAACTTACAAATCCAGATTATAATAAAACAAAAAGCCAATGTCCTTGATACACACATAAATAATGTGACATCAAACACCAAAGAGCTATTCGCCATATTAAAAGAACTGGAAAATCCCATACTCACCCCTTCCCCCATAAATACCAGCAAATCTTGGTGTACCACCATACAAAACGCATTGGCTTCCAAAATCGATACGCTCCAAAACAAACTTACAGCTAAAAGAACTGTACTGGGTAGTAGAGAACCCCTCACCTCGGCAGTGGGCCCTGAACCCAGAAAACAAATGAATGAATTTAAATTCACTCTAGTCAACCAAATGCATGTCCTTGACACCATCGCCAAACTCAAAGCCTCCACCTGTAAAGGTGATAGCTTCCCTGCCAAACTCGTCAAATTATGCACCCTCACTATAACACCCATAATCACAAAATGTGTAAATGCCTCTTTTGCTTCTATGGAAGTCCCAGCCAGCATCAAGGAAGCGTGGGTCACCCCATTGCTTAAAATACCAACCCTGGACCCGGCGATACCTAAAAATGATTGCCCAATAACAACCGTCCCATTTTTGCTCAAAATAATTGATAAAATAGCCTACTCCCAAATTCAAAATTATTTGGAGGATAACCATCTCCTAGGTGCTCGACAATCAGGCTTTCGACCCAACCACAGCACCGAAACTGCTCTCCTAGATCTAAAACTCCAAATGGATACAATAAGAGACTCTGGAAACATTTGCATTCTTCTACTTTTAGACCTATTGGCCGCTTTCGACCTGTTAGACCACGACAAACTATGCAATTCCCTGCTCTCCACCTTCAAATTCTAGCAGGAAGCCACACACTGGGTCAAATCATTTCTCTCCGACTGCAATTCTAGAGTCAGAATTGGTAAAGAAGCATCTGACCCTATCCCAGTCCCGATAGGAGTACCGCAAGGTTCCTGATTATTACCGTCTCTCTATAATGCTTACACTAAGCTACTCTTTGCAGCACTAGATGCCATGGGCGTGATCTATACAAACTTTGCTGACGACGCGCAGATTCTTATCCCAATCACAGGTAGCCATGAGCAGGACACCATCACAGTCAACCAAATCTACACCATCATTCAAATATGGATGGCCAATAACAGCCTCTGTCTAAATGACGAAAAGACTGAGATCCTCATAGTGGGGTCACCAGCTAAAATCAAAGCCCTCCACAAAGACTATAACTACATAACCAATGATGGCAAACCTATCCCTATTCTCTACCAAACCAAAATGCTAGGAGTCCACTTCGATACCAACCTTACACTGACCAAATCTGTCAACGCTCTCTCCTCAGCCACCTTCTACACCTCAAAATTTATTGCACTGAGTCGAAAATTCCTTACTCCACAAAATTGCATTACTCTAGCCAGGGCTCTCATCCTGTTCAAGCTAGATTATTGCAACATATTACTGATGGGTGCATCTAAAACGAACATCGCCAAACTCCAACTTCTACAAAACAAAGCACTGTGAGCAGCACTAGGAATAAAAAAATTTGAACATATCTCTAAGATTTGAAGGGAAGTCCATTGGCTACCCATCAAAACCAGAATCTCCTTCACAACACTCTGCATCACACACGTGTCTGAACAACACAGCTCCGACTTACCTGAACAATGCCATCAACTTTAAAAATTGCATCGAAGTCCTCAGATCCAGCAACAATTCACTTCTCTCTGTTCCCCGTTACCAAAGATCCAAAGCAGTGGGAAATAGCTTTGCAGTTTTAACCCCTAAATTATGGAATAACCTTCCCCCTACCATAAGAGGCGGACCCTCTCATCAAGTTTTTAAGAAAATGTTAAAAACTTGGTTTTCATCCAACAGGAATAAACCATAACAACCTCATTGCATGGTATTGCTTGATGTAAAAATGTATCCATGCCCTGCTCAGAATGAGACTATTTCTCCGACATACTTACAAATTCTACTGTTGTGTAACCAGTATCTTAATCGTATTGAATTTGTATTGTTTATCACTTTGTCTTGTATTGTAATCAGATAAGTAAGCATTCTGTAACATACGCCGTGATACCTGAGGGTCTGGCCGTTTAACAAATAACAATAAATCAATAAACAAATAAATTGTCATGGAGTGTATGCAGCAGTATTTACAGCGATTTGTTAATGCAATCCTGTGCAGCATTTCGAGCTGTAGCCACGCGCAGAATTTTAACCCCAGGAAAAAAGTGTTTTCCCATTCAAACCTATCCCGATTTTCAGAAACTTGACCACACGTGCCCACTTTAACCCCGTTGCCAGTCCCTTGTTATTATAGCCAGTAGACAGATTGTCTGAGTCATGGCATTTGGTCATAATTCGGACAATCTGGCTACTGCCCATGACCACAGGCTATACCTCAATCACCAAAAGTATATTACTATTTTTTATACCTATATTAAGTAACACTGACACATTTGCAAAACCATGCTTTCAGGTTCTTGTCAATGCTCCTTGCACAACGTTGCTACAAATCATCCATATTTTATTTTTTGAAAAGTATCAAAATGCACGTACATAAAATAGTCATATAACTTAGCTCCCACTCAACAAAATCCATTCCGACCTTGAAGAAACATTCAAAGTGGGGTCTATAATCTTTCTAAAATCTTTTGTACACATTTTTCAAATGACAACAAAGGTATAAGCAATCTAAAAATGTAAAAAAAAAACCCTCTAATTTTGCCACTTTTTCTCAAAATCCCACCAAACTTTGCAAAAACATTCAGCTCTCGTTCTTAAATCTGTTTGCAATTGTTTGTGCAGATTCGTGAATCGGCACCACATTTATAAGCTTTTCAAATATTTTGGGATCCCCTCTTATTTTGTTCCCTCTTGGCAAAACAGCATGAGACTTTGTAGAACCATTCAAGGTGAGATCGAGAATGATATCACAAAATGTCATGCAGTTTCATTTAGTAACATCAAAGTTATAAGCCATGCAAAAACTGTTTTTCACCAACCCTGTAATGCAAAAATATGTATGGATGCCCCCAAACATCTAAGATGTTAGCGAACCTTACAGGGCTGTCCCCGAACTGTTTGCGAACTTCCAAGGCGGAAACCACCTGTTTTTTTTGTTGCTTTATATGGTTATATCCCAGCCCATCCCATCCTCATCACCCGTCAACTCCACAGAGATTGTTCAATTAGTTCCACAAGTGTAATGTTGTGTTTTTTAATATGTTTTCATAATGATGTCCACGGACAATGGTGGAAGTTCTTGGATCCAACCTGGCAACCATTTCTAAATATCTGGCGAAGCTCACGTTTTTCACCATCCAATAAGCGGGCACGTCTGATGTCTGCCGACCTGATGTTGGCCCCTGCCTTGGATCAATCAGGGGTCTGTCCGCGAACCCAATAGGGAAGTGAGTCTGTGGTCCAAACCACATAATGTAAAGTATGTACTTTTTGGGCATTTTTAAAAAACCTACTAGACGGATTTTCACCAAATTTACAAAAGAAAGAGTCTTGGGCAGGCAGCTTGAGAAACACATTTGGGGTTATTTGGTGACTGAAAGAGGGTTTGGGCAGGCAGCTTGGGTTATTCGGTCACTGAAAGAGGGCTTTGGTGGACAGCTTGAGGCACACATTTGGGTTATTTTGTGACTGCAAGAGGGCTTGGTCAGGGTAGGGGAGTGTAATCTAGATGATATGGGAATATTTGCAACTGTGAAAAATTGCAACTGTGAAAAATAGGGTTGGAGGTCCATTTTGATGTCTGCAGATGTCATTTGAATTGGGAAGTTTAGGGCAAGTTGTGGTGTGAGGTTGTGGTCAGCGTAGGCCATGCACCCAAGAATCTAGGCATTGGCCACAACCACCACAGCATAATATGGCCATGCACTCAAGAATCTGGCCACTGGCTACAACCATTATAATACTATGCCTACAGAAATTGAATCCGGCCATTGGATACAACCATTATAATAATATGTGTATAGTAAATATAGATAGTGTATGGGCAGCATATAGTATTTGTAACATGGTGACACAATGGAATTGAAGTGCATCTAGTACTTATGATTGCTGTAACATTGGGTGTACAGGTTGAGTTTGTTGTACGTGGTAATGAAGGAGAAATCGTCGCTTCTTTTTCTGTGAAAAAAACACAGTGTAACATGTTAGGTAGGATAGTTTACAATGTCTCATTGCATACAATCTCAGATATTAATGTACTTTTTAGACCGTCATAATCAGTACATTCTAAGTACAATATTTGGAACAACATTACTGTGCATTCTGCACAGTTGATGTTTTTGTATGCATAATCATTGGGTCATTTGGAAAACAAATCCATACAGGAGTAAAAGAATGACTACATTTATTTGACGTTATGTGTCACAGTATGTTTGTTTGAAGTGTACAGTACTTAAGGGAATGTTTAAGGTGCACAAATATGTGCATTTGTTGTTACAAGCAGTGTTACAGTAAGAAGAATCGTAATGGTGTATTTGCAATGAAGTGAAATTAAGGGTATTTTTGAAGTAGGTACCTGTTGGTGTATTGTAACTGTTTTGCTTTTCAATTATTTGTTGAATTTCCTTTTTTTTTAAGGAATTTTTGAAGTACTTAGATCTTTGTTAGTGTATTGAAACTGTTTTCAATTTAGAAAAACAGCTTTGCAGTACTTTAGATGTAGTTAGATACCAGTTGGCATATTCTAACTATTCATAGTTCTACAGGTCAGTGACTAAACTTTGTAGACCCTAATAATCAGTACATTCTAAGTACTATGTTTGAAACAACATTACTGTGTGTTGTTCACAGCTGTTGTTTCTGTTTGCATAATCATTGGGTCATTGGCAAACAAAATCTATACAGCATTAAAATAACGTACTACATTTATATCTGTTGGTGTATTGAAACTATTTTCCATTTCAAAAACATCATTGCAGTACTATAGATTTAGTTAGACACCATTTGGCATATTCTAACTGTTGATAGTTTTACAGTTCTGGAGGGTATTTTCTGAAGCAGTTCAATACCTGTTGGTGTATTCTAACTATATTGTTATTCAAAAGTAGCATTGCAGTAGTATGTCTGCAGTTAGATACCAGTTGGCATATTCTAACTGTTGATAGTGTAACGCTCACCAGATTCCCACGGAGGCGCTGGTCTTGGCAGGAAGGTGTCTGTGACCTGAAAAGGGATGTGCAGGACTCGATTTGCTTCTGGGGCCGAACCTCTTCGCACTGTGTCTCGAACTCGAAGGGTGAGATTTCTGCAGGTGAAAGAATATGGGGGTTAATGATTTGGGTTGTTGAATGTCCCTCTCTCTCTCTCTCTTCCTAGCTTCTCCGTAGAGCCCCCAGGTCAACGTGCTCACCTTAGATAGGTGAATGCTGGACTCTCCATCTGCGTCTGGTGCAGGGTGCCGTTGCCAGTTCCTTCACTGGTGAAACATAGGCCTCTTGACATCAGAGGATCGCTACCGTCGTTAACTGCACGAGCGGTGAGTTTCCGGACACCTTTTTAGTCCTTATAGTCTTTAGGTGCGTGGGCACGTTAATATAGAACAGGACTCTGTATAATGCTTTTTCCTATTTGTCTTGCAGGGCTCTTGAGATAGGAGATGGTGTGAAGAGAGCCGAAGTTGGAGCCAGAGCCTTGGAATGAAGCGCTTGGAAATGCGTAAGTAAATGCAAGCGCTCTAACTGTCTCTTTTCCCTTGCAGCTGTGAGTTCGTGCTGAAGAAATGCTGGAAAACGCCGGAGTATTTGCAGGTGTTCTATTGTGGCGAGCGCGATGGACGTGAGTAAATACCTGTCTAATGTCTCTTCGTTTGTCTTTCAGATGCTGGGTTGCAGCGTTGAAGAAATCCGGAATTCGCGGAATGCCGGTAAGTAATAACAATGCTTTTGTCTTCACAGGCGGAGGTGCGGCGTGAAGAAATGTTCGCTGCCGATGGATCAGGTGAGGAAAGCGCTGCGTGTAAAGGTTGCCGTGCTAACCTGTTGTTTCTTGTCTTTGCAGGTGCTGCTGAATACTGGATACAGGAGTGGTAAGTATTGTTCTTGCAGGTTCAGGATCGGAAGGAAGAAAGGCTGGAACAGACTCGGTGAGCGTTCTGCTGCAGATGCAGAATAACGCGAAGCACGTTTGTTCAATCGGGTGTGGTTTAAATAGCCTTGGAGTGATGAGGCGTCTTCCTCCACGGCCCCGCCTAGGTAAGAAAAGAGTTCCAGTTCCAGAAGAGTTCCCGTGTTGTATCCAGGGAGTGGAGCTTGCCCCACCCAGGTAAGAAAGTAGTTCCTGTTCACATAGGATTCCTATGTAGCTGGTAAGTAAGCAGCATGGTCTGCTGCAGGTAAGTCCACCCAAGCATCTTCATACATATTATGAGCCCGGCGCTTCCAGTGCCGGGACCGATGTCTTTGATGAGCCTGGTGCCACCGGCGCCAGGACAAGGTCCAAAAGGTCCCAGTGGGGACCGGCTGGTGCCTAAGATAACGGTTAGGGGCCTGCTTCCAAGGACGTTGGGCTGTTCCTGACTCCTTGGAAGCAGTGATCATGACAGCACCCCCCCCCCTCAAGGCCCCTCCCAAGCGTGTCTTCTCCGGGGGTTTTGGCTTGTCGGGGTGATTCAAATGGAATTTCTTGACCAGACGAGGTGCGTGGACATGCTCTGAGGGTTCCCAAGACCTTTCCTGGGGGCCGTATCCTTTCCAATCAACCAGGTAATATGATTTAGATTTGGAGATTTTGGAGTCTAGGATGTTCTTTACTTCGAACTCAAGTTCTCCATCTACTAAAACAGGTTCCGGGAGTTGGGTCAATCGGGTTCCTGGTTGCACTGGTTTTAGTAAGGAGACATGGAATACTGGATGTATTTTCATATGCGAAGGCAATTCCAATTTAACAGCCACCGGATTAATTATGGCAGAGATAAAATAGGGTCCAAGGTATCTCGGGATGAAAGTGTGGGGTCCTTTTAGAGGTAGGTGCTTAGTGGATAACCAGACCTGATCTCCCACTGCGTAGTGAGGGGCCTCTTTACGGTGCTGATCTGCTCCTTTCTTAAATTGAGCTTTAGCTCTTTGCAGATGGGCAGTGGCTTCCTTAAAAGCACGAGTGATCTCCGAGTGCAAGTGATCCATAGCAGGTGTTTCGAATTCTTGGGGAGGATCCAGGTTAGAGGTTCTAGGATGGTGTCCGTATAATAGGAAGAAGGGAGTCTTCCCGGTTCCAGAATGAGTCGAATTGTTATAGGCGTATTCAGCGATCCAAAGAATGTCCTTCCAAGGGTTTTCAGTTTGTTGGAGCATGCAACGTAGATATTGCTCTAGAGTTTGATTTGTCCTCTCGGTTTGTCCATCAGTTTGGGGATGGTGACTGGTAGAAAGTCTCACATCAATTTGGGCTAAACGACAGCAACTTCGCCAAAAGTGGGAGATGAATTGACTTCCCCTATCGGAGACCAAAACCGAGGGGAAACCGTGTAACCGAACGATGTTTTCTAAGAATTCTCGGGCCAATACTGAAGCTGAAGGTAGGCCCTTCAGGGGAATGAAGTGAGCCATCTTGGAGAATAGATCCACGACTACTAAAATGGTATTATACCCTGAGCATGGAGGTAAGTCCGTGATGAAATCCATGGACAGGGTATGCCATGGACAGGGAGGGATGTCTAGTGGGTGTAAGAGACCGGCTGGTTTCTCCTTCTGACTCTTATTCTGGGCACACACACCGCAGGAGATTACAAAGTCTCTAATGTCCTTCTTCGATGATGGCCACCAGAAATGTCTTTTGACCTTTTCCATGGTTTTGGTTATGCCAGGGTGACCCTCCATTAGTGAATCGTGATAACAGGAGATTACCTGTTTTTGTATTTTCTCACTGGGCAAGTACAATCGTCCTCGGAAATATGGTAGGTCTCGATCCACTGAGAATTCTTTTCCCTTTGATTGCCAGTCCTGTAAGTCGGCCGCAGTTAAAAGTGATTTGACTGTAGTCTTAATGTCTTCAAAGGATTGAGCGCTGACCAAGCCCAAAATCCTTTGTTCTGGGATTATGGGTATTGGTTCTGGATTGGTCAAATGTTCATCTATTCCCATCCGGGAGAGGGCATCTGCTTTTCCATTTTTACTGCCTGGTCGATAAGTAATTATAAAGTCAAACTCAGCCAAAAACAGAGCCCAGCGAAGCTGCCTGGAAGACTGAGCTTTGGCTGTCTTCAGATACTGTAAGTTGCAGTGATCAGTCATTACGGTGACTGTGTGTCTAGCTCCCAAAAGATAATGCCGCCAGGCTTTAAAGGCCGATCTGATAGCTAAAAGTTCCTTGTCTGTAATTGAATAGTTGATCTCGGGAGCCGAGAATTTGCGGGACCAAAAGGCTACAGGATGTAATTGGTGTGTGACCGGATCCCTTTGTGATAAAACTGCCCCCATAGCAAGACTAGAAGCATCTGTTTCTACGATGTAGGGGAGTTCTGGGCGAGGATGTTTTAGAACAGGTGCAGAAATGAATTTAGTCTTTAAGTCCTGAAAAGCTTGTTCTGCCTCGGTAGACCACTCAAAACGTTTGTTTTTCTTTAACAGAGCGGTGATGGGCTGGACTATTCGAGAGAATTCAGGGATGAATCTGCGGTAAAAGTTAGCGAAGCCTAACATGCTTTGGACTCCTTTTACAGAGGTTGGTGAAGGCCACTTGATGATTGCATCGACTTTCTTTGAATCCATATGGACTCCGTTAGGTGACAATATGAATCCCAGGAACTCAACTTCAGTTACGTTGAAAACGCATTTTTCGAGTTTAGCAAAAAGGTTATGTTGACGTAATCTCTCGAGGACCTCTCTAACGTGTTTCCGATGTTCTTCTTCAGATGATGAATAGACGAGGATGTCATCAATGTAGACAACAACACACACATCAATGAGTTCTCTAAGGACATCATTCATAAAATACTGGAAGGCGGCAGGAGCGTTGCAAAGTCCAAAGGGCATAACTTGATATTCAAACAGCCCATACTTGGTGCGGAAGGCCGTCTTCCATTCATCGCCCTCTTTTATTCGTACCAAATGGTAGGCTCCTCTGAGATCCAACTTTGTATATATACATGCATCTTTGACTTGGTCCAGGAGTTCAGGGATCAAAGGTAACGGGTATCTGTTTTTAACGGTGATTTGATTCAGGGCGCGGTAATCTATACAAGTCCTAAGGTCTCCTTCCTTTTTCGGAACGAAGAACAAAGCCGAGGAAGCTGGAGATTTTGAAGGACGGATAAACCCGTTAGCTAGGTATTGGTCCAGATATTGTCTGAGGTGAAGATTCTCTGGCTCGGTGAGGGCATAAATCCTACTGCAAGGAGGAGTTGTTCCGGGTATCAGATCTATTTGACAGTCGTAAGACCTATGAGGAGGCAGGGTGTTAGCTTGGTCCTTCCGAAAGACGTCTTGGAATTCCTGGTATTCGGGAGGTAATTTGGGAACCTCAGAAGAGATTGCCGCCAGTGAAACATCAGGCCGAGGATAACAAGTGGTAAAACATTCTGGAAACTGAACCGTCTTTGCTCGCCAATCGATCTGAGGATTGTGCTTCTCTAACCAAGAAATTCCCAGAATGATCTGGAACTGAGGGGCCTTGATCACATCGAACACTATCTTCTCCCGGTGTCCATCTTGGCTCACTAACGTCACTTCTTGGGTGGCATGCGTTACTGGTCCGGAGGCTATCTCCGTGCCATCCACTGTAGTAATGACGTCTTTTACTGCCTTAGGGACAAGAGGTAGATTCATCCTTGATACCATTTCACGGTCCACATAATTACCGATTGCTCCGCTGTCGATGTAAGCTTCAATTGCATGCAAACGATCCGGACGTTCTGGACTAATGAGGACCATAGGCACCACGAAATGCGAGGTCACGGGACAGATTTCAACGCTCGGCAAGAGGACCTCTACACTTGTCGGGCTAGGTCGTTTCCCTGCTCAGAATTTGTGGTACAGGTATCTGCGGCTCCTACAGCCTTCTTAGCTGGTTTCACTGGACAGTCTCGAAGAAAGTGCCCCGAGTTTCCGCAATAGAGGCATAATTGCAGCTGTCTTCTTCTTTCCCGCTCCTTTTGGGTTAAAGGTCCTTTCATGCCCCCTATTTGCATGGGTTCCACAGTGTCAGCTCCCCTAGTAGAGGTCTGTGGTTTAGAAAACATTCGGGTATCAAATTTGGAACGATCAGCCTTCCTGTTCTGTAATCTGTGGTCCAATTGGACATCTAAGTCAATATAGTCTGAGCATTCTTGTGGAGGATTCACGACTTGAGCTAACACATCCTTGAGCTCTCCACGCAGGCCTCTGTAGAAGAGCGTTATTCTCTTATCCTCAGGCCATTGAGTTTCCACTATAAGTCTGTTGAATGAGGCTATATAAGTCATGAGGTCTTGATTACCCTGTCGTAACGAAAGAAGTTCATTGTCCAAGGCCTGCCCTTGTGCATGTCTTGCGAACAGTTTCTCCATGCTGGACTGGAAGGCCTGGAAATCATGCAGAACCGGATCATCCTGAGTGACTAAAGGGATCGACCAATCTGCGGCGCTGCCACTGAGATAAGAAAGCACGAAAGCCACCTTGGTCTGATCTGTTGGGAAGGCAGCTGGTCGACATAAGAAGTGTAGGCGGCACTGATTAATGAACACTGCAAATTTCTTTGGGTCAACAAAAAAGCGTTCGGGCGGAGCCAAGGGCACATTGCCGGGTAGATTGATTTGCACTGGATTTAAGGATGATGCAGAAGGATAACTTCCTCCTGGAGTGGGCAAAGGTGTCTGTCCTGCCTGCGTTTGTAGCAATTGCCTAGCGAGGTCCTCTGTTCGCTCCTTGGAAATTATCAGCTCTCTTCTTAGAGAGTTTGTTTCCTGACGAGCTGCATGTACTTCTGCTCTTAGTTCCCCAAGCAACTGGGCTAATAGATCAGTGTCTGAGGTTTCCATTGCGCCTGGGTAGGAGTTTTGCGGCGGGCTTCGCGTTCTGTAACGCTCACCTGATTCCCACGGAGGCGCTAGTCTTGGCAGGAAGGTGTCTGTGACCCGAAAAGTGATGTGCAGGACTCGATTTGCTTCTGGGGCTGAACCTCTTCGCACTGTGTGTCGAACTCGAAGGGTGAGATTTCTGCAGGTGAAAGAATATGGGGGTTAATGATCTGGGTTGTTGAATGTCCCTCTCTCTCTCTCTTCCTAGCTTCTCCGTAGAGCCCCCAGGTCAACGTGCTCACCTTAGATAGGTGAATGCTGGACTCTCCATCTGCGTCTGGTGCAGGGTGCCGTTGCCAGTTCCTTCACTGGTGAAACATAGGCCTCTTGACATCAGAGGATCGCTACCGTCGTTAACTGCAAGAGCGGTGAGTTTCCGGACACCTTTTTAGTCCTTATAGTCTTTAGGTGCGTGGGCACGTTAATATAGAACAGGACTCTGTATAATGCTTTTTCCTATTTGTCTTGCAGGGCTCCTGAGATAGGAGATGGTGTGAAGAGAGCCGTAGTTGGAGCCAGAGCCTTGGAATGAAGCGCTTGGAAATGCGTAAGTAAATGCAAGCGCTCTAACTGTCTCTTTTCCCTTGCAGCTGTGAGTTCGTGCTGAAGAGATGCTGGAAAACGCCAGAGTATTTGCAGGCGTTCTATTGTGGCGAGCGCGATGGACGTGAGTAAATACCTGTCTAATGTCTCTTCGTTTGTCTTTCAGATGCTGGGTTGCAGCGTTGAAGAAATCCGGAATTCGCGGAATGCCGGTAAGTAATAACAATGCTTTTGTCTTCACAGGCGGAGGTGCAGCGTGAAGAAATGTTCGCTGCCGATGGATCAGGTGAGGAAAGCGCTGCGTGTAAAGGTTGCCGTGCTAACCTGTTGTTTCTTGTCTTTGCAGGTGCTGCTGAATACTGGATACAGGAGTGGTAAGTATTGTTCTTGCAGGTTCAGGATCGGAAGGAAGAAAGGCTGGAACAGACTCGGTGAGCGTTCTGCTGCAGATACAGAATAACGCGAAGCACGTTTGTTCAATCGGGTGTGGTTTAAATAGCCTTGGATTGATGAGCCGTCTTCCTCCACGGCCCCGCCTAGGTAAGAAAAGAGTTCCAGTTCCAGAAGAGTTCCCGTGTTGTATCCAGGGAGTGGAGCTTGCCCCACCCAGGTAAGAAAGTAGTTCCTGTTCACATAGGATTCCTATGTGGCTGGTAAGTAAGCAGCATGGTCTGCTGCAGGTAAGTCCACCCAAGCATCTTCATACATATTATGAGCCCGGCGCTTCCAGTGCCGGGACCGATGTCTTTGATGAGCCTGGTGCCACCGGCGCCAGGACAAGGTCCAAAAGGTCCCAGTGGGGACCGGCTGGTGCCTAAGATAACGGTTAGGGGCCTGCTTCCAAGGACGTTGGGCTGTTCCTGACTCCTTGGAAGCAGTGATCATGACAGATAGTTCTACATGTCAGTGACTAAAGACCCTCATAATCAGAACATTCTAAGTACTGTGGTTGAAACAACATTACTGTGTGTTTTGCACAGTTGTTGTTTCTGTTTGCATAATCATTGGGAGAACAAAATCTATACAGCATTGAAAAACGTACATTTATGTGAATTTAACTTTAACTATCTCAGTATGTTTGTTTGAAGTGTGCAGTACTTAAGGGAATGTTTAAAGTGCACTAACAGTTGATAGTTTCACAGGTCAGTGACTACATTTAGGTTTAAGGAATCTTAGGCATTTGTTAGATTTTCTGATAATCACTGTTTGTAATGGAAGTGTTGTTGAATTCAAAGCAACCATATATATTTTTTAATGTATGCAGTATAGTGAACTGCAGTGGTTGTGGCACCAGTGTTTTAGATTATGACTACTGTTGTGAAAGGTTTTCTTGCCAACAGATACTTGCCCATGTGTGAAGCTAGTAAGTTTTCAGTTGTTTTTGGTACAATCTGTGTTGTAACTTAAAAGCATTCCTATTACATTTTGGCTATGTGAGTTTATGTGCAAGGTGGAACGATTGTCTGAATTGCAAAAAGTGCACAATATGGCATGATTTGCATTTTGCACCAGCTGATGAAATTGAATAGATTCACAATTTGGTATAGATACATAGACAACTCGTTCATTAGGGATGTGCTCTTGTGCAACATGGTTGCAGAAAGTGCATGTATGGTTCCACATGTATGGAATCTGGATGATTTCATTTATGGGTATGTTTTTGGTTTCTGGTACCTACAGTAAGTACATTACAAATTCCTGTTATCTTCCTGTGTGTTTATGGTGAATTATGCACATGAGTCAAAATATTGGCTTATTCCTGAGAGACGATAAGTGTTGTCAGGATTATTTGTAGCATTTCTATGAAGCACGAGCATTTGTAAACACAACTGGTCTGAGCCGTTCAGGTAAATGTTTTGAACAATTGGTGGTAATTTAAAGACTGTGCTGCCAATGAAAATCATTGCCTGGTCTAGGGTTAGACCTTGTGATTTGTGAATAGTGACTGCATATGCAAGAGATAGAGAGAATTGCTCTCTGCGTACATACATGTCTTTGAAAAGAAGGAATCGTGCTGTTGAGCATCCTATCCTTTTAACTTTGGAAAGTTTGTCAAAGTGGATGTTGACAAACTGAATGTTGTTGTCATGTGGATACGTCTGGAAGCCAACAACTGTACCAATTGCTCCATTGACTAAACCTTGCTCCACGTCAAGGACAAGTTTCAGAATTACTCTGCAGTCTAAACGCAACATTAACATTTTGTCCAAACTAGCTGTGTTGGAGATACACTTTATTTTCTAAGCTGTTTAGTTGTGCTGTTGCTTGTTGACACATATGGAGTCTCATGCCGTGCACTTCCAGTTTGTCTGTGGAGCTAATATGCACTATTGGTTGCATTTCTTTTTTTAACATTGTCTCATTGAATTGTGTATAACTAGCTGGGGTTGACATTAAGGGCATACATTTTACCCTCGTTTGTGCTAATTCTTCCATGACATCAGGAGCAGATGTGTCATGCCCATATAGCTCATGGATGAATCTGCTATTTAAGATAGATTGTGCATCTTTAGAAGCTTCCTTCCTAGTGCTTTTTAAAATCTTAGAATGGGCGTGGTCTGCAGACTGACGCATTTTTTGAGTTAGTTCTTAGTATTGGAAATGTTGCCAGAGATTTACATTTCCTATGCTGCTAAGTGTGTTGCAGGACTGTTTGTGTCCTAAGGTTTTAAAAATAGGTTCAGCTTTCACTGGTGTTAATTGTAGGAGATCTCCAAAAACAATAAAGTGTTTTCCTCCAAAGAGTTCTTTGTAGTCCGTTTTAAGGACTTCTTGCAATCTGAGGTGAATTAAAGCCAACATTAGGTTGGAAACCATGCTTACCTCATCTATTAGGAGCATTTTCATTTGTTTCCAAATTCTGCGTACTTCAGTAGCAGCTTCTGTTGATAGTTTTTAGTACTCTTATTTGTTTTGGTGTTCTACTGGAAGGAGCAGTAGTCGGTGTAAAGTAACACCTCTTATGTTATAGGCAGCTAAACCTGTGGGGGTGGTTACAATAGCTGAAAGGTTGTCGTTTGTTAACTTTTGTAGGAATTTGCAGATGATTTCAATGAAAAATGTTTTTCCAGAACCAGCTACACCATTTGTATAGAGGAGTAGAGGTTTATAATTTTGACCGGTACAATTTTTACTTTCATGCTTCAAACCATGTTCAATTTCTTTAGTCACTTCTAGGAAAATGCTAAATTGCTGACCATTTAGCTGTGATTTCAGCACTGACAAGTTTTCTTCTGATTGCTCATATTGTTACATGGTGTTCTCTACTTCACTCATGGCTAATTATGCTTCATATACAATGAGTGGCTCTCCAAGTGGTTCTTGGCTTCCTGTAACAGAAGGTTGACTGCCCTCAGGAGTGTCTTCATTTAGTTGTGCTTGAACGTCTTCATCTTGTTGGTGTTCATTGTCCAACATGTTTTTGTATTGCTTGAAATTGACATTTGTTATACTGCTTTCATTTTCATTGAATGCAGCTTCAAATGAGTCATGGTTACCTAATAAATCCTCTTCTTGTCTTCATGGTTTAAAAAGTTGCAGTATAGCCATGTAGTAAAGTTCTCTATGCTGAGGAGTTTTAAATGATAATTTCATATGATTAATTAGGCTGGGTTTGGTACGTTTTACAAGGCTTCCTTCACAAGTGGAGACCACGCATTTTCCAAATTTTTCATCGTGTTTCACATTATTTTTGTAGAAGAAATGTTGGGCTATGTGGTACAGGTACATGTTTTCCAAAGCAGTACTTATTTCTTGGTAGTATTTGTCAAATACATTTAAATGTCCTGGCTGTTGGGATCATTTTTGGCTATTGTTTCTATGGCTTGGTTGGATTTCAGCACTCTTTTTCTGGATGTTGCTGGACCAAGGCTTAGCCAGATTATGTGTTCAGATTTACCATATAAGACTGTGCCTGTTAAGCTTTTTTTTTTTTTTTGTTTTTTTTCTTTCACACGATGTATAACAGAAGACATGAAGCTGTTCTTTTGCTTAGACTGGTCTACGGAAACCAAAGCAGCATTTTGTGTAGTATTTACATTTGTTTTTATATCTGCGTTGGCAGTATTTGCTACACTTATGTTTTTGGAAGTGTAAAATGTGTGTACGTAGCTCAGTATGTGTGGTTTCTGAAGGGATGTCGCAGGATGTTGCAGGATATGTATTTGTGAATAAACTGCAAAACAGTGGCATCACTGTCATTACAAATTTAGGAGCATCTTTTATCTATAAAAGCATGTGAATTTGTGGTGCTTCTCTGGATTGATATTCTTTTCTCCAAAAGAATTGTTGCACTTCTCCGGGGGTTGGGATATTTTTATTGCAGATGAAGTGCAGCATGGCAATAAAGCAGTGGTGAAAGTATCTTGTTACATTTACAAGGTCTACAGACAGAGCATACTTCTCTTGGCGTTGTTATGTCTATTCCTTCTTTGTTTTGGTTTGCTATACATAGGAAGTCGTGAAAGTCATCCCATACATATTCTGCACACCTTAAAGAAACAAACAATGTGGGTGTGCCGAGGTTCCTTAGCATACATCGTAAATAAGCATGATGTCAGAACCAGTATTCTTTTGTACCATGCATGTTTGCCAAGAGATTTGTGATACTTGAGTGCAAAACGTCATTTTCATCTTTTTATCTTTTAAACTAGTGAAGTAGCAGACATTGTTAAAAAATTGGAGCCTGTTTTCAATGTGTGTGCAACTCCATAACATGAAGTTGCTAGTTCACTTTCAAACAGGAGGTGCAATATGTATTTAACATTTTGTCTGAATCTGGGATTTTCAAAATACATTTGTAAAGAGAGATATTTTGATGCTGTAATTTGTGTGGCTCTTTCATCATCATAACTACCCCATTTTCCTGAAGGAAATTGTAGGGGAAAGGCACGTGCTTTTACCCTTTTCTCCCATATGCTGATTGGAGATCCTTTGGCTTGGCACATTTGATATGTTTCTAATGCATCGTCTATGGTGTCTTTGGAGTGTAGTGGGTGAATTGTATACTGGTCTAGAATATTGGATGCAGTAATAGCATTTATGAGTTCAAATTGGCCAGTTGGAGATGAAATCCTGAATTATTTGGGTGGTTTCTCTTAAGTTCTGTTCAATGTTTATATCTTTGTAGTACTCATTGTTTTCTTTTAGATGTTGTAAGGCTTTTATAACTTTGTTTAAGTCTACTAGTTGTTGCCAAATTCTTTTGTCTTTCATTGGTACACCATTAACTAAGATAATCAAAGATTGACCTATTGGCCGTCGCACTCCTAGAGTTTCTACATTTTCATTAAGATCTAATGGAAAATATACTACTTTGCCACGAATGCCTTTTAGTAATTCAGAAGGAGGCAAGATGTCCCAATGTTACCAGGGGGCGGGGGTATCCCGTCAATACATGTCTAGGTGTTTCAAGGTTAGAGGGAATATGGCAGATCCTACACAATCCGGTCTCGTGAGGAATCGCTCTCCGGGCCCCACAGATGGCCAGAACCAGAAGTTGATTCACTCTAAGCCGCAGATAGAAGTCTCTGACCCGCGGGTCTGGACATGCATTTAAATTGCCCTCAGGCTTCAAATTTTGGTGTACCACTGACACCACAAATGTATAACATTAAGAGTACCAAGGTGTTCATAATTACAAACCCAATCATATTTCTGGATTCTTCGTTTTAGGCCACCTTTCAATGTTTCAAAGTTGGAACAGCATTTATAATCCGTGAACCAACCAACCTCCTCATATATTTCTTTAAATAGCTGAACATGGCTAATATGTTTACTAACCTCCAAGCCAGACTCATAACTAGAGCCCAATATACTTAATAAAAGACAGATGGACAATGTTTTAGCTTTTAGCATCAAACAGCCTCTTCGTATTAGTAATTGGGCTCTGAGTGAAACAAGTCCCAATTCCAGGCGAATGTCTTCAATCGAGGTTGCTTTTGGTAGCTGCAATACCACTTTCCAATAAATCTGCTGATGACACTACCACTATATCTACCAATGTTGACAAGGCCACAGTTAAGATTACCTGTAGGAAGACACTGTTCCTGGTAGCTTCGGAGCTCGGCAGGCAGGACGTGTCTGTCCTGGTAGTTTGTGGTAGTGGATATTTGAGGGATACTCTGACTCGTGCAGAGTATTTTGTGTCAGCCCGGTTGGGCGGTCCATTTCTGGAGGCTCTGTAGAGGTGTCAGAGGGCCCATTTTCTGGGCCCCTGGTTCTAGTTTATGGCGGCGGGCTGTGTGGTTTCTGACATTTTGTGGTTATTGCTCGATTCTCTGGCTCTGTTTAAGGGTCTGAGGGCCTATTTTCCAGGTGCCTGGTCCTAGTTTATGGTGGGGCCCTGGGTAGTTCCTGGAATGTTTGTGGTTGCTGCATGATACTCCAGTGTTCACCAGGCGAGCGGAGGAGGTATAAGGGAGAGGAGAGTGATTTGTTTTCTGTCGTTAAACAATGAGGCAATCCAGTTGAGTGCCGAGTCTCAGATTCCTAGGGAGTGGAGTCGGTCGAGGAGGATAGAGTGGTTAATGCTGTCAAAAGCTGCTGAGAGATCGAGGAGAACCAGTGTGGCACATCCTTCAGAGTCTGTAGAGACATTTTGGTCGTCCCAGATCGAGATCATTGTGGTTTCAGTTCTGTCGCCCGGCCGGAAGCCTCATTGAGAGGGGTCTAGTAGGTTGTTGGATTCAGCAAAAAGGTTGCGCTGAGAGTAGGCAGAGCAGTCAATGAGTTTCGCCAGTAATCTGGTGTTGGAGATGGGCCGGTACTTGATTGGCTGGAGGAGGTTGAACCTGCTTTTTTCAAGAGCGGTTTGACAAGCACTGGTTTGAAGGGTTCTGGGAAGATGCCAGAGGTGAAGGAGTTATTGAGCATGGACCTAGCCTGTTCTCCTGCACAGGTTTAGGTAAAGATTTCTTTGAGGAGATTTGCGGAACAGGGGTCAAGGGGGGAACTGGAGGGTCTGCTGCTGGACAGTAAAATGCGGTTGAAGGAGTCATATGATTTCACTATGGTGGTGGTCGATTTGTGATCTCGGGGAGCGGGTGTTGGGCTGGGGGTGGCCGTCCTGTTCATTGCTGTACTGTGGAAGTGTTGGGAGAGGGAGTTGCGGAGCATTTGCGTGGACGTGGTAATGGTGCAGGAGGGCTTCATGAATTCCGAGATGATCCGGTCGAGCTCTTTGGTACTGATGTGGCAGTTCAGGATTCTTTTATTGTAGTAGGCACTCTTGGCCTTTCGGATCTCAGATTTGTAATTCCAGTGATTGTGTGCGAAAGCAGGTTTGCTGAGAGGGGTTTTGGATGCTCTACATTTGCACTTGAGGGAGCGATTGTGGGTTTTGAAAGTCTTCAGGTGGGGTGTGAATCATTTGGGTTTAGGTCCTTTGTGGGTGGGACCTGGCCAGGAGGGGGTGAAAGGTAGGAGTGAGTTGTTAAGCCAGGAGTCAAAGGATTCAATAGGTGGAGGTCTAACTGAGGTCAGGAGTGTGCATAGCAAGGCTTCGGCCAGGACATCCAGTACATTGACCATGTTCCAGCATTTGTGGTTGTTTGGGGAATAGGGCGTGCCTTGGGTGGAGGGGCTAGTGTGAGGACAGAGAAGGGTAAGGCTGAGTGGTCTGTCCAGATAAGGGGTTTGGGGTTGGACACTGAGACAAGCTCGAAGGAGCTGAAGACTGCACCCGGGGTGTGGCCTCCTATGTGGGTGGGATCTGTGGTGTGCCGGAGAGGTTGAGTGCCTCTAGGAAGTCAACCAGGGGTTGGGTCATGTGATTATTGGGCACAATAAACCAGATATTAAAATATCCTAGTAGAGTGAGTGCTGGGTGGTTGACCAGAGTGGTGGCTAGTGAGTCACAGGGATTGTTGGCAAAACCTCAGCCAGTCTGTGCTTTCATGTCTCTCCTAATGCATTGTGGAATGTGTTGTCCCAAATATATCACATGGTATCATTTCAAAAAATCAGCTGGAGATAAAATATTTCTGTTTGTAGAGGTGAAATTAAAGAAATGGCATGGGTGACCTAAGGGGTTTTAACTTTGGCACTTTCCCTGAAGGATGTGTTACCTCAACCTGACTATCAGAGCAATGAGCTTCATTGTGCCCCCAGAAGTAAACATAAACTAATGAGCCATGCATCCTTTTGTTTCTTATGTAAAATATACTTTGTACAACTGTTCATATTATTATTGTAACTGTAGATCAAAACTCTATACTAGCCCAGTAGGTCTCCATGCACTCTGCAGCACCCTGGAGGTACCACTGGTTGCTTATTCTTCACAGCAGTGGCTAAAGGGACATGTTGACTATGGCCGAAACCTTGCACATGGCCAGTGCATGTTCTATCTTCCAACAGTCCGTTCAGACTAGAGCAGAGTGATGCAGATCTTTGCTTTTAGACGTATCAGCAATGGGGAGACAAAGGGCTTGATTTACACAAATGTTTTCAAAGGGACTTTACCATGTTAATCATGTTGGTAAATCGGGCCCAATGGATCTTGCCTCGCAGAAGAGGGTTCATTATGTAATGGCTGATATTGCAAATTTCGGTGAGTATTAAAATGTAGTCATGCAGTGGTGCCTTAGAGTGACATGTTGGAGCGGATTCTGACCCCAGTCTTGTCAACGTACTGCAAAAATAGTAGCAACACAACAAATATTCAAAGGACCCTTATGAGACTTACTATGGGGCAAAATTGGGGCCGGGAGTTTACTTTGCAGGATCGCACTCAGGATCATGCGCCCAGGAGCGGCCAGGACCTGCTAGCGAATTCAGTGCCCAGCTGGAGAATCACAACTCCAAATGGGAATAGAAGTATGCGAGGAAAAGGGGATTTTTTTTTCTTTATAAAGTTTTTGATGTGACCAAAATGAGAAAACGAACAGGGCAAATGACAGGAAGCGGGATGCATATGTGTCGAGTACACGGGGGAGTGGGTGAACTTGCCCAGGGACTGCTAGAACAACTGGGGGCCGGGGTGTCTTTTTGCACTGTTGTGAATCTGAGCTTATGGAACGATTTGAAAGTTTTAAATAAAAAAGAAATCGGGACAGAAGGCTGCAGGGCGGCAAGGTTTCTGGCTCCTCTCCTGCTGGCTGCAGGCTTGCGGAAGTGTTATCATGCAACTTGGAAAATGAGCAAGTGCTGCTCACTTCAAAGACGGAAGGCCGCGCCAGCAAACTACGAGTTCTGCTCACGGGTGCCTTTGCAGCCACCAGGTCTGACCTGGTGTCCGTACCGGCGCCCGCGGGCAGAACAAGACGGTAGCACCAGTACCATTATTAACTGTACCGGTGCTACCACCTTCCCTATTCCCATTGACCCACATAGGGCTCAATGGTAATGGGGAAGAATGCTTTCCGGCACCCAGAAAAGGGCAATTACCGGGTCCGGCAAGGTCGTAATGACCCGGTAATTGCCCTTTTCTAGGCGCCGAAAAAACATGAATACCGGCGGCAGCCTCGTAATGAGACCCTTTGTGTTTTAATAAACTGCTTTCAAAAAGCAAAACCCATTTCCATGTGATACCTTTATGATACATGAATGGTGCGTTTTAGTTCATATTTTCTTTCGTTTATTTATTTTCTCTATTCCTTTCCTTTTCTCTTTTATTTGTCTTACATGTTTCTTGCTTTGACTTCCTATATTTCACTTTCTTTCTATTTTTTATTTTCTTCTTCTCTTTCATTCTGACTAGTTCCGTCTTCTCACCTATCAACCCTCCCTTTTTCTTAACGTTGTTTGCCCATCTCCCTCCGCCCCACGATTTTGCAACAGCCTCTCTGTCTCCCTCGAGATCTCTCAACTGGGAAGGCAGCCCAACCCGTGCACCCATTCTTGAAGACCTCCCTATGGAGCCATCCTGGTAGAAAGAGGCAGGGAGACAGTGAGAGATAGAAATGTAGAGGGTATAGGAAGGAGGGCAGAGCGGGCAGGAGAAGAGAAAGAGCACAGGTAAGTGGGTTTGGGTAGAAAGGTGAGGCAGGAAGAAAGAATGAGGGAGGAATGGATGGGGAGTGACGTGGAGAAAAAGGTGGAAAGCCAAGAAGGGTGATTGAGGAGGGAAGACTAAGGGACATTGAGAGAGATGAAAGGTTGAAAGGGAAGAGGAGGGAAAACGATTGCCAATGCTCTATGTTTGATGCTCACCTTTTCATCTTCAGAGATAAGGCGGCACCCTGACGTACAGATCATTGATGTACCTACAGATTTGCCTTTTTCCAATTGCGCAGTATAGTTGAGTCCTATCCACGGCCCCTCCTGTTGTGGGATGCAAACCCCCTTATGCCCTCCACTGCCTGGCTGCAGTGCACCCTCCTAATCACTGCACCCACCCTTACATAATGAAATGGGGAACCATCAATTCGAAGCAGAAGAGTGACCTGTCCTCGCACAACATGAGGGCCAAGGACAGGGAGACCAGCATCCTTGTAGGCCTGAGTCCCTTGCAAGACATAGTCCCCTGCCCTTGCCCCTTCCTTCCTCAGGATACTACCCTACTATCAAAGGCAAGGTCCTGTGCTTTGCTGGAGGTGAGATGTGGGATATGAGCCCAACTTTAAATTGTATTTCTCCTCCGCCAGGGTGGAATTTAATTGTAATACAGACAGGGATTTTAGTGGCATTTCCGTCCAGTAAGTTAGAGGATATGAATACATCAGGGTGCAATGATCTATAAATCTGCTCAGTATTATAATACCACTAAGCACCTTTTGCAGAAATGTGTGTTAACTTGAGGCCCCAATCTTCAATTCCAATAAGACAGCTCCCCATGTTAATGCACTTGCTGCCGAACTCTGTGAGCAACCAGAGGGTTAAGCTGCCTAAGAGATTAGGAAGGAGGCATGGGAGTACAGAGAGGGAGAAAGAGTGGAAGAGGATGAGAAAGGAATAAATGGAGAGATACGTAGCTAAAGACAGGGAGAGACTCAGGATACGACCAAAGCCCCTGTTTGGGCGTGGACTCCCCCCATGGCTCTTTCAAAGAGCACCTGTCGAGGTTCCTGTCTACCCATAAGTTGACGTCCCTGTCCACAATTACCATGTCACCACTAACAGCTAGCACCGCATCCAGTGCCCATTAACAGAAGGTCAGCTGCTCTTAGTTTGGACAGTAGACTGAGGTCAACACTAACATACCCCTCCCAATTCTCCAGGGATCACTAGGAGAGGCCCATCCAGCCACTTAGTAACCTTCTGGTTCAGTAAACCTAGCCTTGTGTGGAGGAAAGTGCCAACACCTCATCTTTTGACCTTCCCAGATGCCCAAACCACCTCACCCACCTGTCTACCTCTTACTTGCCTCTCCTCCCCTTCCTGAAACATGTGTCCTACAAAAATAATATATCCAAGCCAGCTCTCATGAACTCCCATGAAACCAGGGCTCGCTTCGTCAGAGAGTTCAGCCCTTAACATTGAGGGATCCTACCCTTAGTAGCCTTCTCGCCGTATAGCCATCTTTGAGGATGCCATAGCTGTCTCGAGACTCAAACCTACCCTTATGAACTTCCCACCTCCCCTACACCCCTCAGTTTGAAAAATAATATCACTATCAAACAAAACATCCCCAAAGAGTCCCGACATCAGAAGTGTGCCCCTAGGGCACAACTCCCACTCTTCCCTTTGTTCCCTGGCCCGGTAATCAACGGCCACACACAAGAGCACTTTGGACCTCCCAGACCCCACTCAATTCTGTTCATCATTTCACCAGGGACAGAGTGCTCAGTCTCATTACTTGCCTGCCTCTCACACCTTTTTTCTGCTGCGCCAGCCCCTGCAAGTGTCTCCGCCTTTCTGACATGATCATCTCTCCCGGGTGCTGCAAGACTGACGGATCTTGACTGGAGTGGTGCGTGAGCACCTGAGTGGCATTCAAGTCTGTGATGATCCTGTAGTCTTCCCCCTCATATACAAACAACAGCACAAATGGGTACGCACACCAGTATCTGATTCCCTTATTAGATAGCCACAATGTCAATAGATGGCAATCTCACCTCCTGGACAATTTGAGACCGACAGGTCCTGGTAAATTCTTACGTTCCCCCCCTTCAAACATCAAGTCTTGTATAGAACTAGCTCGAGCCAACACCTCTGCCTTTTCTGTGTATCGATGAAAACTGACAACTGAACGAGGGCCCTTGCCATAGGCCTTCCCTCCTCTATGAGCCTGTAACAGCAGAACGTCCATCCCTCCCTCCTTTCTTCTCGAAAAAGGGTTGATGATCTTCTTTATACTCACCTCGATATCTCTGGGAGATTCCCCATTACTCTTCTTCAGTCCAAGGATACGCAGGTTGTTTCCCCATTCATGGTTCTGTAAACATGCAAATCCAACGTCCTAAAGGTGTGCGCAAGTATAAGATAAGGAAACCCTTTTAGCAAGGCATTAGACCCCTGGTTGTGACGTAGTTGTCACAAGCTGTTTTTAGTTTACATTGAATTTAGAGCAGATGCAGTTTTGCCACACTTCAGTGAGATTTACGGCAGCGTGCGGCACAGAAAAATAAAGGTATGCAAACCACTTTATAGTATATTGTATTGTTTTTAACACGCTTATATTGTTAAATGTAGGTAAGTAGTTTGGTTTTTATTTGGAATGTGTAGATTGAGTTTTAGTAAGTATAGGTGTTAGTTATAGTGAGCAAAAGGTCTGCCATGTTGAAACACTGCAGGCTACAGATCTTGTCATTCAAGGATGTTAGGCTGCATTTTGGAGCTATGGTCATATCATTAACATTTCTTTTTGCCGTTGGGAAGGAGGCTGCAAGCAACCAAGATCAGAACGGGAAGGGGATGCCATACACTGTCCAGTTAATTGTTGCGAGAAGGAAAGTTCTGAGAAGCCTGATATGGGGCTTGAGGCAGCAGGTGGCTTTCCAGACGATAGCCAAATGAATACATAATGGTTGTGAAGGACACAGTGAGACACACAAGAAAGCCCACACAGTAGCATTGCAAAATTGAAGCCATGTTGAAACTGATAAATAGAAGACATTTCCAGGAGCAGAACCGCACATATGTACTTTTATACTGAACTGATAACTATAAGGTCACATCCAGAGTTTGCAGCATGTCTCGGGATGGGAGTTGTAGGTGCACGGAGGGAAGGCCGAAGGGCCAATCATGGGGAAGGAATTTATTTTTTTTCCAGGGGATACAACAATGTTTTGACCACACTGATTTCCATTCAAAATTTAGTTGGTCCTTCTCGTTGGGATTCTACCCGAGCTGTCTCAGGTGTCATTTCCCAATTAGGACAGAGCTTTGTTGTCAATTATATTATGAAGAGTGCCAACCAATGGCAATGCAGCATTTTCAGCTGACTATCAAATGATGTCATGTTTCAGGGTGGTATTTTAAATGTGACATGAAAAGGAAAAAGTTAAGAAATTGTTTATCTATGTAGGTCTGTGAGCATTCATATGTACAATATTCAAATAATTTAATTGCTGAATAATTTGCTACTTTGCTACTGTGCACTATTTATTGGGTAAGAAATAGGTTGTTTTAATTCAAGTGCTTGCAGTGTCTTTAAATAAGTAAAGATTTGTTTATATTTATTGAACTTGTGCCAAGATAACTCCTCTAGGAGGCACGTGCCTGTGTTTCACCCTTTCTTGGGCTTTGTCAAGGCACTAATACATTGATTTAGCGCATCAAGTGTGAATCATAGGTACATTCCATTTGTTTGCATAATACAAAAAATGTCATCAGCAATTAATTAACAAGGTTTTTCTTGTTAATTTTGAGCTTTTTTTAGTTCTTGAATGAACACATTTCTGTGGTCCTTCACTCCAGTGAGTGGTTTCCGCTGTCCTGGGATCCTGTTATACTTGAAGATTCTGCATCGTTATGCAGTCCATCCTCTGGGTTGTGCCACACTTGGTTTAGATGTCCTGAGTTCTGATTGCGTATATCATTCCCTATTGGGAGTTCTACGGCTCCGTGCTCGGTGTTGCCATCTACTTCTTGTGGCTGGTCAAACCAGCCAAGAGAAGCAGACACGGACGTCAACGCCATCACTAACAAAGGCTTTGTTTGTGTAGTGTGCCTTTCACGCATAGATTTTGTCATACAAGATGCAGTGTCTGACATTCCTATTTCCAGAGATGCTCGCTCTGATCACACTAAGTTGCATCTGTCAGTGATTCACCCAAAATGTTGATTTTTTTTAAGGGATTTCATGGTGTTGAGTCCAAGGTACTGTGCCCATTTTGCCCAACACAGTGGGTATTTATGGAGAATGCATTATCCTCTGTCATCAACAACTGGATGTATATGGTTTGGCAGTGGCACAATTGTTTGCCGCCAAATTGACCATGGTCAGTTTGGCCGCAAAAGGCAATTTTGCCATGGCCAAATCTGCCCAAATAAAAAAAATCACCCACCCCCATACACCCCGTCACCCACCCCCTACTTACCTTTTAGCCGCCCGCTCATCTTGTAAACCAGCAGCGTTTTATCCGTTCCTCCTCCGCAGATCAAATCCAGCGCCCTAAGGTCCGCTTTTATATATTTTTTTCTTTTCTCCCGTCCCCTGCCTCCAAACCTCTGGAAACGGGGTACACCCCTGCTAACCCCAAAAGCCATCACTAACAACCATGGGGAGCGAAGGACAGGCCTGCAACCCCCGCTCCCCATGTTTGGTAGGGATTACCCAAATTGATTTCAAACAATCAAATGTTATGGACCGAATTCGGCCAGATTTATCATACAATTGTTTGTAAACAATCAACTTGGGTAATACCCAACAACTATGGAGACTCTAATGCCGTTTCTAGAAGAACGGAACAACAGTGAGAGGGGTGATTCTGGTGTGGAATATTAGGTGACTTGTCTAATTTGAGTACACTGTTTGCACTTTTAAAATTATTTAGCGCAGTTGTCACTGCAACCACACCAGCTCTGCATTTGCAGGATTGTGTGAAGATAATAGAACACCTGTAAATGGCATTGTTAAGTTACAGGCAACAGTATGATACTTTCTAGGAAAATGCAACAGACAATTCAGAAAAACTAAGGGCCTGATTTACAAAGCCTTTTTCAGTGGGTTTTCCCATTCAAAAGTGTTTTTGTAAATCAGGCTTTAAGTGTTTAAGAACCAGAGATGCCACGCCAGTGGAAGAAGCCAAAAGCACTTTGTTGAATGAGCAGAACATTCTAGTTTTATAAAAGAAAAGGATTATTGTAGGCCAATTTATTCTTCACTGATAGATACAGCAATAAGTGCACTAACAGACAGTTTCACAGGTGCCAGGACAAGGCTGCAGTGTTGAACGGCACAGGTTCACAGGAGACACTGCTTGATTTCCACATAACACGTTTGTTACATCTACGCTACCAAACCTATAAAATCCAAGGTTTGAACCCTCTGCGGCAAAGCCCTCGCAGGACAAGGCAGCAGTGTTGAACAATGCAGGTTTGCAGGAGACGCTGCCCAATTTCCACGTAACACATTTGTTACGTCCATGCTACGAAGCCTATAAAATCTGAGGTTCAGACCCTCTGTGGCAAAGCCCTCGCAGGACCAGGCTGCGGTGTTGAATGACGCAGGTGTTTGGCGATGTAGGGGTCTGTAGCATAGACAGTGAGTGTAGACGATTCACCCTCCTATCTGTGGCCACCACGTGAGAAGTTGGGGAGTTTGCTTACCTGCCATGTACTTGTTAGCCCTTCCGACTGTGCCTCAACCCTGATTGTGCCCCTCCCCTCCCCTGCAACCTACGTCTCTCCCCCTGCGCCCTGGCCTGGTGCTACCCTTCCCTTGTGAATCTTACCTTGCTGTCCCCTCTGACCCCTGCAGAGCTCCCCTCTCCCCCTTCCTTCCTGTCCCCCTGTGCCCTACCCTGCATTGCCCCTTGCATTCCTTGTTCACGTACCCATCAGCACTCCTCGACCCCTGCTTGTTACGTGCACGCCCTCGCCATCTCCATCCTTGCATCACTTGTGCTTCACCTCCTTTACCTGCTTGGTGCCTCGAAATCTTTCATTGCATTGTCCCACGCGTGCTGTGCGTCCCTGACTTGTGTGATCCCTAGCATCTTTGATCACGCTCGCCACCGCGCATTCTCCTTCCCTGCCTTCCTGTGTGCCCCCGACTTGCATGGTCCCTCGCACTCTCACGATTGCATGTGCTCCAGCGCCCTCTCCATCTTTGGCCATGCTTGCGTCAGTGCGTTCCTCTGAGCTTCCATGATCGTCGTGCATCTTAGCACCCTTCCACCCTCAGCCTCGCTTGCACTATGCCTTTAGCATGCATAGTCCCTCGCAATGCCTGATTGCATGGTTCCTCGCACTTCCACCCTGGTTTAGCTTGCAGCAGCACATCCCTGACTATGTGGTCCCTCGCAACTCCCTACCGTGTGTTCCTCGCACTTCCATCATTGGTTCGTCGCATCATGCATCGCTTTCCCTGACTGCGTGTGCCTCGCGCCCCCTTCTCCATCCGCCTGCACCCACGTGCCCCCTTTGATCTTCCTCACTGTCTGCCCTGTTTTGCATTGTAGTGCTCTGTGTTCTGTTGTATTTTTTCCTCCTCTAGGTTATCATGTGTCAGCTGGTCTTGCCCTGTGTTTATTGTTTTTGTGTTTTTCCTCACTGACTGCCCTGTTTTGCATTGTTTTGCTTTGTGTTCTGTTGTTCTGTTGTATTCTTCCCTCCTCTAGGTTAACATTTGTCGACTGCTCTGCTCTTTGTATATTGTTTAGTGTTTTTCCTCTTTGTATATTGTTTAGAGTTTTTCCTCACTGACTGCCCTGTTTTGCATTGTATTGCTTTGTGTTCTGCTGCCGCTTCATTCTTCTAGGTTTACATGTGGTGATTGCTTTGTCCTTTTGTATATTGTTCTGTGTTCTGATGTGCTCCACCCTCTTCTAGGTTCTCTTTTAGCTACTGCTCTGTTCTTGATGCCCTGATAACCTGATTTGCTTACTGGACTGCCTTGTTTCTGCCTGCTCTTCCATCTGAGCTCTTGTCTACTTAGTTAAATTGTCTGGTCCCTTTCTGTCTCATCTGCATGCACCCCTCCTTTGGTCCTCCCCTATTGTCTCTCTCCCCCCTACTTTTCCCCTCCACCCCTCTTCATCTGTCCTCTCCCCCCACCTACTCTATGGTGCTTTCTGTTTCTCCTATTTTTTCTAACTGCTTCTCTATCAACTATCCTGCTCTCCTCACAATGTCTGGCAGGAAGAAGTTCAAAAAGGATATCCTGTTCTCCAACCCAGGCATCCCTATCGCTGACACCTATACCAGTGCTTCTTCCAGACAGACCCTTGCAAGACCTATGGACCCTTCATATGGTCTCTGTGGTCTCTCCTTTCTCTTCTTCTCCCATTAATGGTGGCACCCAGTGGGAGGCCCTTCTGGGCCCCTTGCACTCATCTAAGGTCATCATTAATGTTTACCTGAATGGCGGTGCCCTGGTCCAAGGCCCTCAGGCCAACCTTCTCCTCTTTGATAGACGCTTCCTGTGCCTCATCAATTTCCATTCTTCTACTGCTGTCCATTCTCTCCCTTCCTCTGCTTCATTGCCTCCCCCCTCTGCCTTCCGCCTTGGCTACCTTGCCCTCTCCTCCTTCATCTTCTGCCCCCCCCTCATGCTCCTTCTACACATCTGCAGGGTGTACTTCTGATTTGTACCCCTGCCCGGAAGTCTTTCAAGGTTGGCAACCTTCTCCATATTGCCACACTCAACTCTCACTCAGCTGTCAAAAACTCCTCTGACATCTGCCGCCTCCTGGAAGAACTTGACATAGATGTCCTCGGTCTCACCGAGACATGGTTCACAGCCAGCTGTCACATGCTTTGACACTCTCCTCCCTGATGGCTACAAGATCTTCTGCGCACCCAGATTCAATTGTTCTGGAGGGGGTGTAACTTTGATCTTCCCGGAGTGGAATCCTGCCTCTGTCATTCCTATGCAGGCCTACTCTTCTTTCGAATGCCTCGTCTGCACTCTCTCTCTCTACTGGCCACTCTCTTACAGTGGCTACTATCTATCGGCCACAAGGTCAGATCACTTCCTTCTTCCCTGAGTGGGCAGACCTCTCCTCCTACATACTTGCCTCGACCACTCAACTCCTCCTTCTTGGAGACTTCAGCATCCACCCGGATGCTTCCTGTCACCCCTCTGGACTATTTGGCGACCTCTACTACTCTCTCTTACTATTCTCCCCTCTGGCCCCACTCACTCTGCAGGGCACACAATGAATGTTCTGATCTCCTCAGACCTCCCCCTCTCTATCCCTCTGACCACTTCTTTTCCTGGAGTGATCACATTCTCCTTTTCTCCCATCTCTCCCTCTCTACCCCTCAGGCCAAGCCAACTCCAGCACTGCCACCTACCTTCTCGATCATCCGACCCATGAAGCGTGTGCCATTTGAGGCTTTCGCTGCCACTTTCTCTCCCTCTCCCTCTGCCCCTCCTCCTCCTCTGGCTGACTCACATCCTGACACAGCCCTTTCCATGCTCCATTCTTCTATCTCTGATACTCTTGATGTTCTTACCCCTGTCATGAGGATACGCTTGTAGCCTAAAGCCAAGTGCAACTCCTGGTATGACTCTAACCTTGTCACCCTTAAACGCAAGTGCAGGGTGGCTGAGAGGAAATAGCTAGCTTCTTGTACATCCTCTGACAAACTGGCCTGCCGCCTGCTCCAAAGTCAATACCGATTCGTACTAAGAAGAGAGCCCACTTCCAAGCCTGCGTCTCTGTGGCATCTAACAACTCGGCCCAACTCTTTAAAATCTGCAAGGAGCTGGCCAATCCAGCTGCAGTCTCCACCTCTCCTGTCCCCTACAAGGTCCTCTACACAGCCTTGGCTTCTCATTTTATATTTAAAATCCAGGAGATCCTGTCCACCCTCTCTCTCTCCTCCTCCTCTCGCTACTCTCTCCTCTACCTCCGTCCCTCCTGCATCCACCTCTCCTCCTTTTTTCTTTGCCTTTCCTCTGTTCTCCCCTGACAAGGTCTCTAGACAAGTCAGATCTTTGAAAGTCTCGTCAAAACAGGTTCTTCCCTGTTCTTCCAAAACCATCAAGGACCACATTGACACCCTTGCTCCTGCCTTGGCTGACTTCTGCAACCACTCCTTTGCCACTGGAGCCTTCTCTTCCCCTCTGAAGCACTCTCTTGTGCACACTCTTCTCAGAAAACCCTCAGCCGACCCCTCCTGCCTGGCTAACTATCGCCCGATCTCCATCACTCCTTTACTGGGAAAACTCCTGGAAAAGCAGGCCATCTCCCAGCTTAACCTTCACACTGAATCTGTTGGTTGTCTCCATCACCATCAATCTGGCTTCTCAGCAGCCAGAAGCATGCAAACTGCTCTCCTGAACATCCGTGAAGACCTGCTCTCTAACCTTGATTCTAGTCTCCCCTCTGTCTTCATCTTACTCGATCTCTCTTCTGCCTTTGACACAGTCAACCATGCCATCCTGCTCAATCATCTCTGTAATGACCTGGGTATCGCCGGTCAGGCCCTGGCCTGACTGACCTCTTTCCTCTATGATCGATCCTCTCAGGTCCAACTTGGGTCCTTCCTTTCTTCTATCTCACTCTCTACCTCTGGTGTTCCCCAGGGGTGTCACCTCTCTCCCTGGCTGTTCAAATAATACCCGTCACCTCTTGCCCACCGCTTTGCAACTCTCTGTTCCAACTTTTAGTGCAATGTGGATGACACTTAGCTCATTTTCAGGCTCCCCTCTGACACCTCTTCTCCTTCTCTCATCTCTGACTGTCTGTCTGCAATCCAGGAGTGGTGTGCCGCCAACGATATCTTCCTTAATGCCAGAAAGACAGAGACTCTCCTCATCGGAAACACCTGCACCCTCCTTTCCCGACTCTCTCTGGCTGGCCCTCTTTCTACCCCCACCTGTGAGGCTAGGAACCTCGGGGTCACCTTCGACTCGACACTCTCCTTTTCTCCTCACATCTCTGACGTCTCTAAGAAGTCAAACTACCAACTGCACCATCTCAGAGTTATTCTTCCTTTCCTCTCCTTCCCCCAGAAGCTCACTGTCTCTAGACCCAGGGATCGTATCTCTCCAGCAATGAAATCTCTGCATTGGCTCCCAGTGGCTGTGAGAATTAAGTTCAAAACCCTCTGCATTATCCACAAGGCCTTCTGAGGCCTGGGTCCTCAATACCTCCAACTCTCTCTTAATAAATACGTTCCTACTCAAGACCTTCCCTCCTCCAACTCCCCCAGGGTCAATCGCTTCTCCAAGCAACAAGTTGGTGGTAGATCTCTTTCTTCGGCTAAGGCCTCCCTCTAGAACAGCCTCCCTGCCTCTCTGAAACTTGAGGAGAACCATCACCGGTTCCGGAAGCACCTCAAGACCTTCCTCTTTGCTTCTGCCTTCTCTCTTCTTCTCCCCTGCTGATTTGCTGTCTGATACTGCACTGGTCACCTGGCTACCCTCTGATTTCAGGCTCAAGTGCCTGCCCGTCCAGTTGCACACCTGCACTGCCTCCAGGCAACCCTTTCACTTGGGTCTGTATCTGTAACTCTACAGTCCCCCTACCTGCACTTTTGGACACCTGCTATCTGCACTTACCCTTGCACTTGCCACATGCTGGCCACACTTCTTGTTATTGTTTTGATCCCGTGTACAGCACTGCCCCCCTCCCCTGGCACTTTTCCCCTCCCCTTCCCTGCACTTGCATGATCTGAATGTCACTTGGCCTAGTAAGATCATTGACTCTGTCCTCCCTCGCCCTGTCATGCCTTGAAATGTGTGTATAGGCACGTTATAAATGCCATATCATATGGGATTTTCTGGTGCTAGCAGAAATGGGGATGCTGAATAAAAAGCCCAGCAAAATTATTGCTTATATGTAGGGCACTGATCATGATGGAAGTTTAGAAATACTGTTGGTAATGTTTAATGATGTACTGAAGCAATGAGGCATGAGTGTTTGTAGTCAATGCATTAAAAACAGATCAAACATTACAGGTTCTGCTGCCAGAATTTGTCATGACTCTAAGGTTACTACTGACCGTACGAGTAACAACATGTTCAGGGGAAAGATCATTCGCTTCTCTGAGGCTATTGAAGACCTTTATTTGAGGTCCACATTGACACATGTGCTATTGAACAATGTCTAGATTTTAAATTGTCACTCTGATATACTGGAACGTTTGTACATGAGCTATATTATGGATGAATGTATTAGGCAGTCAACTGTACGTAAAAACACATTTGCATGCAACAATTGCCTGTAATAGTTTTAATTGAAATAATGTGTAATTACATTAAAATGGTTTTATGTACTATTCTCACGAATCAAATTGAGACAGCTTTCAACTGAATGCTGTTTTGCCAACTACTTTAAGGCGTTTCCAACTTGTTAGTGGAAATCTTGAAACTTTTCCAACATTTCAGGTTAAGGATTCTGTATATACAAAAAATAAAAACGTCACCTCCTGTACTTACTGAAAATCAAAAGTCTCACCCATGGCGGGATGGATTCGTGCAACATTACTGGCTGCCAGGACATAGCAGGAGTAATGAATGCTGAGGTGCGTATTCGTTTCAAGCTACAATCATGGGTGGTCAGAAGTTACCCGAGCCTTTACTAAGCATGTTCAAACAAGTCCATCTGCTCCAGATTAGAGCTTGTACCACCAGTATGTCCTCGGTATGCAAACAAACAAAAAACTGCAGCCATAGTTCTCTGCCTTGTACAGCAAGCAGGGGACTAATGTCTTGCTAAACGTCTACTGAAAAAGAGGTAGGATTAAAAAAGGAAATGTAATGCATACAAAGATTTGAATTAATCATGATTGCACCTCACTCCAGACCTCTTTCCATTCCATCATATAAGTCTGACACTGTCCACAACGGGGGCAATCCAGCCCAAACTGCTTCCCTGTGTCCCTTTTGCACAGGAGCACAAGGAACGCAAAGCATTTGTGTCAGCCTTCTTGGATCACATCATCATGAATGAAAATATTGTTTGGCTATAAGACACAGCTCCTTTGTTGTATTTTCAAGCATTGAATCAGCTTTGGAAGATGAATGTCGGCACAGTAAAAGTACATTGTTCCTTTCCGTTATGTTGCATGTAATGTGTAGAGCTCTCACTGCTGTTAGTACGGACTAGCATGACGGATGCTGTCTGCATGTCAAATGATGCATGGCACGGGATTTCTGGTGCACTGTAAAGTGACATTTCTTAACTAATGACAGTGCATAAAATACATTACAGGTTTGCAGTTATGGGAGCAATTGCAAGACCCGAGAAACTGACATCACAGGGCATAGCAAATATTTCATGGCTAAGATAACATTACATGAAGATGTTGCATATCATTTTCGTACACTAGTAAATGCTAGAGAAACAAATTATGATTTTGATTGATTATTTTTGATTTTATAGTGTTGTAGCTTTTCCACAAAATCATTCACGTCTGTTGAATAAATTCAAATAGTATAATATGCGTCCAATACGTTTAAATCGAATGCACAACTATGTGACTTAAAAATGATTAATTAGAAATAATAAATAATTATACTGAAACTATAAAACATGAAAATACTTCAAATATGCAAGACCGAAAGATCTACCTCTTGATGACACGATTAATGATGTTTTTAACCCCAAACTGGTAAAATAATGATATGGTGAACCCAAGAGCGTCCACTTTTGACAAGCTCCTGCAGACGTGCCATCACGTCTGTTCTCTTGTGACTCTCACGTAGCAGAGCAGCTGAACAAAATGGCCGTAAATACCTGTGTCTTATTTGTGTGCGCCTTGCAGGACACTGGCCTGTTCATTCCTTGATCCTTTCCAAGGTGCACAAATTGAGTTCGGTTGAATTGGCTGAGTATAACACCTTTTGCTGCAGTGCTTTGAAGTTGGAAGAATCCGGCATGACGCACTGTATACAAAGGTGATATTGTTGTTATTTTCTTTTACATTACAACCTGATTTAATTTTTTTTCTTTAAATGGTGTGTGCAACTTTGGTTGTAGGCGTAGTGCAACCAAGTTAAAGGTTTTCCATAGCAAAGGTCTATGCAGACCATCAGGTTTTCACATTGACAATGGTTTCTGTCATCATTCCGAAGGGGGTGGGCGGTGTATCACCGGTGGAGATGTGACATATTTACATTCCTTTGGCATTGATACACTCACACTGAGCACGCCTTGACGTGCTCTATTGACTAAAGCTCGCAAGTCAACACAGAGGCTCGCACAGAACTGCACATTTCCACTGTTGCTAGAAATGTCCTCATCATCAAACGGTATCAGTCATAATGCGCCCTGTCTCCGCCATTCCATTACATTCTTCCATTCCATTAACATTTCATATCCGCACTGCAGTGCACGTAGAAAACGCTATCCTTTTTCCGGCACATAATTTCTGCTTTTTTCTGATAAGACAGCGCAAATGGAGAAGTGAGCATGATATTAGGAGCCTGTATTTGACAACCCATTCACACGCTCTTCAGGGATATGATTATCTACAATTGTTTCCCATCGTGTAATTTTCCTGTTACTTTCTATGACCTCCCCAGCTCCCTCAACATTAACAGATAACTGGCAGGTGATCATGTTTAATAGCACCGTTCTGCGGAGGCTTCCTAGAGGTTCCTATGACATAACAGCGCAGCTATAAGTGACAGTCAATCATAATTCCCCTCTCGCTAGAGATACAGCACTTGAGAGTGAAAATGGCTCTCTTTTCTTATTGCAGTCCAGTGCATCTATTCAAACAATGCACCCTCTGTTCGAAGGGTTGAGTTAAAGACCTCATTTGTATTTCTGCCCATGCTTGCTTTATCTGATGCTCTGTTCTGTGCTTGGATTGCACAATCCCAAAGCAAAAGGCTATCTTCACATTTGGGCACGCGCCAAAAAAGCACAAATGTACTCCTCAACAGTTTGTCTAAAAAGATAATTTATTCCTAGGTAGGTATTTCGCCCTCTGTGATTAAACGTGTTTCGGCAACAGTTTGCCTTTTTCAAATCAGGGCAAGTCTGTTCGGTGACATGTGCAACATTAATATGAAAAATAATAAAAATGGTAAGAAACCGAAAAATTCAATTCATTGCATTACATTTTTTTTATCAGTGTGAGTCACATAATAGTATTACAGAACATAAATATCACGCAAAGTAAATGATATGCAGTCCACAGAGATTAGGGAGGAGGGCAGGGTAAGGTAGTGTTGGGGTGAAACAAATGTAGAAAGAAAACATTAAGAAGATAACTTTCCTTTGATTGCACCAGACGGAGCAGAGGAACCAATGTGTCCTGTTTACTCTTCACACGCATGCAACATCCTTAGGAATTTAGATTTGGTGTCCCCCAAGCAGTTCCTCAAACCTCTTTCTACTGAATGCAAAATCGCCATTGATGCTTGTCACTACAGAGCTAATACATCTCTTAAACTAGTTATCTCCTGGGCATATCCATAGTAATCATCTCACAAACCACTGCCCGTAGGACTACATTATGGTTTCACCTTCTTTGACTGTTGTGAGCTAAAATATTCTCTTCAACAAATACGTTCATGCATTTCTTATCAGTGGGGCAATAAAGTGCTTTTTCACTTGAGCGGAGGTTGCTTTTCCCAGCATTTATTAGCATAATTATAGGATTGTAGGCTTTTCAAAAGACTCATTTGACTGCCATTGGTGAAATAGATAAAGCCAAGCCGATTGTTACTTCTCTAAGATGGCCCTCGCTCCTTAAATCCAGAATCTATCCCATCAATACTTTCAGATTGGCACCTCCTAGTGGCTCGGGCTGTGTTCGCGTATGGTCTGCTGACTACAGTTCTCCAAATGTTTTGAACTAAGACTGCTATGATCCTTCACCATTTTACATGTTTTTGTCATCCTGTTGCAGATTTAATTGTGGCCGGCTGAGGGCAGCAGCAATCTTCCCTTGCCTGG
The DNA here is from genome assembly GCF_040938575.1 of Ambystoma mexicanum. Lineage (NCBI taxonomy): Eukaryota > Metazoa > Chordata > Amphibia > Caudata > Ambystomatidae > Ambystoma > Ambystoma mexicanum. The sequence continues at coordinate 668,531,519 of NC_090924.1, read as the reverse complement.
GGCGTCTTCCCAGTTTCCTTTGCAGAATATGGGCTAAAGAAGATGCGAGGCTGCAGATCACCGAAAGTTGCACCTTCTGGGTAGGGCTTGTGCACATGTTCAGGGCTATCGGCTTCAGTGATGCTGGTCCCAGTGCCCCTTTCCATAAACTTGGTTTAGGGACTCCAATTCCTAGCATGTTCTGGCCCATACATTGAACATGAGCATAATCTTGCTGTGATGAGTGTTGTTCAGCATTTCTCGTGTCCTGCTGTCTGATGGACTTGTCTCATTGGGATTTTTTCGAATTCTTATTTTGTACACTTGGGATAATGGACCATGTAAGCAGGGTTTTATATGTAAGTCATATGAAGGACCCGGCCTGAATAGCACTGTTGAATTTCATTGCTTTTCTCGTTGATGTTGACATCTGCATGACAGGTCAAATTCCTTGCACCTTCTTATTGGCTTGGGGACCTCCCTTCCTTTGAAATTCTTGGACTTTAAGGTTGACCAGCTTTGGGTTTCTCTGGATTCCCTTTGTTGCTGGTTCTATTGGGACTTGGCATACTTCCTCATTTTGGTGGGCATTCAGACTTCAACTGAGTGTTCCTCATACTGTTCCATCCCGTTGAATTTGTTCTCTTCTTTCTTGTTTCCTCCCCCATCAGCTGGGTTACCAGGTTTAGTGACCATCAACCTCTATGAACTTCTTTGTACAGAAAAGCATTTCCATGCATCCTTTGCATAGTTTGTTGGTTGTTTTAACACTGTCAACAAATTATTCCATGTATTTCTCCCAGCCCAGAGTGGTATCTGGTTCTCCTTTTCGACTCACCTTCCTCCACATCCTTTGTCCTGACTCCCTTGTAATACTGTATATTCCCTGGTGATAATCACTGAAGGGGTTGAGGGGCTGCCACCATGGGCTTGAGAATGTTACAGTAAAACTGTTAGTTGGTTCGGCTGTATTTTTTTCTTCATGTTATCTAAAGAGCTATATTACAACAGTGCATTGGAGGGTGTTGTAGGCTAGCCAAATGTTTCCCTTTCTTCCTCTAGATTCATCTCAGCCAGAATTTGCCTGATAAAGTTTAGCCATCCATTTTCAATTTCCATCAGCAATCTGGTTGTAGAAGAAGTTGAGAGCGGATATAAAACCTGACAAGTATTTTATTTCTACCAAATCTAAATGTTGCACTGACGAAAACATATTTGGTTTACATGGATTGGAGAAAAACCTGTTTGTGCCATCCCCTTTTATGCAAGCAGTACAAGAACAAAGAAATATCGAGGCTGAGTACCTCAAAGGAAATACACCAATCACAGGCTGAAAAGATTCACAGATCTTTTATTACTGTACAGTTTACAAAGCAAAACAGATAGCTATCGGGCTCCCAACACCTTGCAGTGTGTAGCAGCCGACAAAGAGAGGCGAGAGAGTGGTGAACATCTAAACACTAGCGCATTTATACATTTCCTATAATATTGTCCAGCCTCTCTTCATGTTAATAATTCGTGGTCTAGAGTTCATGCCTAGTACATATACAGATTTTACAATATCATGTGAAGAATTACAAAAGTTTGTATTTCCATGAAGACACAATAGTGATGTATGTTCTCGGATCCCGCAGTAAGCCTTGTTTCAAGTCTCTTCACAATGTAGTTCAGCTAAAGCATACGCTTGAGGTTTGTTCTTCATTATACCAATGTTTATACAAGGATGAGGCTTGTGAGTGCAGACAACACGTGAATGATAGTTCATATGAAGGACAAGGTCTCTTTGCTCAGTTTAAACAGTTGGCTCTCGGACAACCTAAACATTAACAGAACTCAAAGGTCGGAAGGCTTGGCTGCAAGTCGTAAACATAGTCCACCATTTTAGAACATAGAACACACAAGTGAAAATCAAAATGGCCGATGAATCTTAAAATGGCTGTGAAGATAACCCAAAAATCAGAACTTTGCAAAGAGGTTTTCCGTGTAGCGCGAATAGGTTTAGGCCAATATAAATACTAAGGAGGCACTATATAATTACCGTTTAACAAACCCTGCTTTTGGCCTAAACCAAGAGCCTTACCAAAAATATTCGCTTTACTTGTAACTCCATGTTTCAATGACCATACATCCTGAATCACATTCATCAGATATATCGATTGCCATCAAATCCTTGACAGTAATATCCTCCATTACAAAAATATTAGTCATCTTCTCGAGTGCATGTATTTTCTGTCCTAATGTTCCTACAGTTTGCACACAACATCCTCCTAACATCGAACATATGACAGGAAGACATTGCATGAAACAACAACAGAACAACAGGATACCAAGGATTACCATTAAGAATGAAAAGAGTTTCCATCCCCATGACGGTAAAAAGCCCCAGAACCAAGCACTAAGATCCCAGTTTCCCTCGGGAACATGTACTTCTGTACTTAGGACGTGCAGATTTTGTATTGCCTTGAATATGGTATGGGAGGAGTCAGGTACGAAAACACAACAAGCAGATCCCACCAATTTACATACTTCACCACGCTCAGCCAGGATGACGTCTAACACCATCCGGTTCTGTAGAGCCATTAATCTAATAGCTTTCTTTTCTAACGTCATGTTGTAGAGTATATCGGTGGTCCAGTTGATGGTTCTCTCTAATACTCTTGGTAGTCTCCTAATATCCTCGAATTCATGATCTGTCCCCAAAATGGCACAAAGGATTTCGCTACATCACCCATGACTTGTGAAGGAGTATCACCGTTCTTGTCCCGCATTGGATGAGCCCTAGAGACCTCAGAGGTGCTAGCTAAATATACCCCTAGTAGCAAGATACCCAAATAACAAGTACCCTGCCAATCCCTAGGTAGCGAAGGATAAGCTTCACTGCCACAAACGTAATAAACAGGATCACCTACATACAAGGGTCTGTCCTCACTAGTCAAAATCTCAATATTGGTACAACCCTCAAAAGTACCCATTGACTGAGAACCATTCCTTGGTATGCAGAAGGAAACAGACTTGGGGCTGTGATTGATAGTGTAGGAAGGAGGCGTGGCATTTTGAAAGAAATTAACGATTGGAAAGGTCTAGAAAGTCTATCGGAAGGTCTAATTGAAGCAACATTAAGCTTGCTCCTATTTGCGAAAAGGAAACCTCCCAGGGGCGTCAGGACTTGCCTTTCAAACTCATTTAAATTAGTTCCGTCAAAGTTCCCTGAGATGCTGTCATTCCAACGACCAAAGAATAATGCCCTTAGAGAGGCACAGCATGCAGTAGTTCGAGGCAAAGGATGAATATACCAGCCCAACCCTTTTTCCCCATGTTGTGGCAGATGCAAACATATCCAGCAATTAGTTCTGTTCAAAATCACATGGGTCACATTCATGATTAACAAAAGCGTATTGTTGTGATAACTCTGTCTGTGTTGGGAATCCCTAGAAGATAGAGTGTGCAGATGCACGAAAGGAGAAGACATAGGGCCTCATTACATGGTAGGCGGTAATGGTTTACCGGTACCGGTATTTTACCGGTACCAGTATTTTACCGGTACCGGTAAATCCTTACCGCCTTACTACGAGGTCCCTTTGCAAAATGGGAATGGGGAAGGGCAATGGTGGAAGGGGGAATTACTGCCCCACCAAACTTGGAATGGGGCGGTAATTCCCCTTTCCACCAAAGCGGTGCCGGTATTTTACCGACATGAACCATGGCGCTAATAGCGCCATGGTTCTCCTCCTACCGTGTAATGAGGCCCACAGTGGGAACACTCTCAGTGGGTATAAAAGTTTCAAGTGGACGCACCCCCTCAATGTACCAAAACCCAAGAGCAATTACTACTGTCAGACCAGTTAACATAATTACAAGAAAACAGTACGTCCTCACGGACCATGAATTTCTCTGTCCAATGTCTTTGTTAGCCACACAATCGATCGGTTGCTCCGTACGAGTGGAGATAGCGAAAGATGTTGTTCCTCAAAGCTCTTTTCCGGAAAGTTTCTGCGATAGACTCTGTAAGTTCATTTGTTGGTGATCTCCTGACCATGTGATTTTTCTTGATTGAAGATAGCTCTTGCAGGTCCCAGCCACTTACTTATATTTCAGTGAAAGAGTGGCAAAGGATGAGCTCGATGGTCGTGTCCTGTAGGCACAGCCATGCTGTGCTGTAAGTCTAGTGCCGTGGATGTAGATCGTACCTTAAGACTTCAGGCACTGCGTGATCTGTGAACAGTGTGTCATTGCTTCCTGATGGAAGTGGTGAAACATAGGCAAGGTTGCTCAAGGGTGCAGAAAGATCCGAAGAAGAATTTAGAGGTAAAGCAGCAGTCCCCCTAGGCCCCACAGGCTCAGGAAGAGTCTCCGAAATACCCATGATGTTGCTCAAGACTGATTAATCACCAGAAGTAGAGCAAGTAGTTTCCTTCTTTTCTTCTCTGTCGTGTGGCAAAGGGAAATGTACCCTCTTGATGTGTGTAGCATGTATCCAGTGTTTTCTTCCAGCTACTCATACAGCAGTCTGTGTGGCTAACAGGACCTGAAACGGTCCTCTCCAGCACGGTGCGAGACTGGATTCTGTCTCAAATGACTTTGTGAGCACCCATTCACTGGGTCGAATTCTGGGACCTGGCCCCTAGTATTTAACTGTTTAACTGGGAGGGCTTCTCGAACCTGTTGATAAATCAAAAGTTTTGAGTTAACTGGTCGCAGTATTCAGCAAGAAGCAACTGCTCCACATCTTTCAACATTTTGGGTCTCGTTATGTTCCAAATATTTGCTGGTCTCCCCATTACAATTTCATAGGGGGAGAGTCCAGTTCTAGTCTGTGGGGTTGTCCGCATGGACAGTAGCGCTATAGTTAAGGCGCCTGGCAATTTCAAATTACTGCTGGCACAGACCTTGGCAAGCTTATTCTTTAAGATACCACTATGGCTTACTACGAGTCCAGCCCTCCGAATGTGTCTAGCCGAATGGAACCGTTTATCAATCTGTAATCCCATGCATACCTGCAGGATGACCTGCAGGATGACAGCAGTGATAAAATGTGGACCATTATCCGACCAGATAACCCTTGGCAAACCAAACCTCGGAAAATATCCCTTAAGCATGGATTTCACCGTTGTCATTGCTGTAGCATCTTTCACATGGAAGGCTTCAACCCACTTGCTAAAGGCACAAATTACTACCAAGACATATTTGTAGTTATAACAGCACTCCATCTCGATGAAGTCGAAATGAATCACTTCAAAATGCACAGAGGGGGGACCAAAACTACCCCTCGGTGTCATCGTACCCTTCCCACATTATGCTGTAAACAAACCATACAATGCTGGACAAAACTTCCAGCAGTTTTTGAGATGTTGACATTTACCCAGACAGATTCCAGTAACTTACAGACTTTCATAGCACATATGTGAGTGGGAACATGAGCCATTGTAACCATGGCGATGACATATGCATCGGGTAGCATGCATCTTCCTTTTGAAATGTCTACCCAACACCCTTCCTCATCCAAACTTGCTAAACCCTCAGCCCAGTGTTGAAGTTTATTCTGGAGTGGCATCAGCTTGAATATTCTTTATCAAGTCAATCACTTCATCTACTGAACAATTGTTTGTGGCTTCCTTCGTAACATTTCTGATCATAAATCACTGGCAGTCTGTTTAGCTATCCTGTCAGCAAAAGTGTTCCCTCTCCCTACATCATCTACTACCTTCTGATGTGCGGCGCACTTCATGATTGCTAGTTAAGTAGGAAGCACAAGTGCTGAGAGTAGCTGAACTATCAAGGTGCCATGTTGGATTTTAGTTCCGGGTGAGGTCAAGAAACCTCGTTCTGCTCATAGTCTACCGAAGTTGTGGACCACCCCAAAGGCATACTGGCTGTCAGTAAATATATTTACTCTAAGCCCTTCGGAAAGTTCACAAGCTCAAGTCAGTGCGATAATCTCTGCGGTCTGCGCGGAGTTATGCAAAATTCTTTTGGTTTCCACAATCGTGCTTAGTGTAGTGATGGCATAGTGTAGTGATGGCATAAGTAGCAGTGGATGTACCATCTGGAAGTTTGAAGCAAGAGCCATGGCAAAACAGCTCCCCTTGTGGATCATTCAGAGGTGTATCATTTAAATCAATACTGCCTTTAGTTTCTTGCTCTGTGGTATAAAGACAGTCATGTGACATTTCGTCACTGCAAGCAATATCTTGCGGAAGAGGTAACAATTCATCCGGATTCAATACACAACACCTCTTAATTTGGATATGTGGTGCAAATAGGATCAGTTCATATCTTGTTAATCGTGCAGAAGTAAGGTGTTGTGTTTGCGTTCTGTTTAATAGAACGTCTACAGAGCGAGGTACCATCACGGTTAAAGTGTGACCTAGAACCATGCCCTCACTTTGTTTTACAGACGCAGCAGCAGCAGTGACAGCTCTCAAACATCAGCAAAGCGCAGGCAACAGGATTAAGTGTGGCGGAAAAATATATATTCTTCCCCCATGTTCCTGCATTAACACAGCCAATGCACATCCATCACGGTCATGCACATACAACTCAAAGGCCTTAGCATAATTTGTTGCGCCCAAAACCGGAGCTGAACACAGTGCAGTCTTGAGCAGATGAAATGCTTTCTGGTGTTCCAAGTTCCACTGTAGTGGCAAAGAAAAGCCCTTTTTTGCCAATGCCAACATTGGTTTTATCACTAGTGAAAAGTTTGGGATCCACTGTCTACAGTAAGAAGCCATTCCTATCAAGGCCCTGACATCCTTCTGTGTATTTGGGACAGACATGCTAGAAATGCTTTTAATTCGTTCAGGTGTTTCTTCCCTCCTTTGACAGGAGATAGCCTAAATAGGCGACCTCCTGTCGACAATACTGAAGCTTTTTCAATGAAGCTTTATGCCCATGCTTTGCTATATGAATAAGCAATAACACAGTGTCTTCCTTGCAAGCACTTTCTGAGTCTGCAGCCAAGAGAAGGTCGTCGACGTATTGCAGCAATGTACAAGTAGAAGGCAACTCAAGTGTATCGAGCTGCTCTTTCAAAGCCCTAAATGCTTGGACTCTCTGTATACACTTGTGGTGCACGGGTGAATGTAAACTAGCATCCCCAGGGTGAACGCGAACAAATATCTACTATGCATGTGTATGGGAATGCTAAAGAAGGCATCCTTAAGATCCACCACACTGAAATGAGTAGCAGAAGCTGGAATCATTGTTAGTATCATCATTACATCAGGCACGATTGGAAATTGTGGAGCAACAATCTTATTGATAGTGCGCAAATCGATAATGAAACAAAACTGAATTGCATCATCCCCTTTCTTATACACTGGTAAAAGTGGACTATTGCACAAACGTCCTGCAATTTCTTCGATTACTCCACGATGTGCAAAGTCAGAAACTATACACTTCAAAGCTTGCTCACCATCAACTGAAATCTTATATTGTGGAATTCATGGCAACTTAAATCCCGGTTTCAAAACAATCTTAACAGGCTCAATTTGCAAAATACCAACATCATTGCCGTCAACCGCCCATAAACACGCCGGAACTGCACTAAATTCTGGTGGCAAAGGTCTAGTCAAAAACTGTGAGGCAGAAGATTGCTGAGGTGAAATCGTCAAACACACTCCATCTGAAGAACAATGAATTACTGCATTTAATTCCTTCAACAAATTCAACCCCAATAAATTCTGTCCACAGTTGGTTGTCAGAAGAAATGGACAGTGATCCGTGAAAGGCCCCAGTGAAATCAGTACCAGCAGAGAAACCGGACTAAACACTGGCGTGTTAGAAAACCCTACAGAAACGTTATTCTGCCCTGACAGTGGAATGTCTGGAACCCGTGAATGATCAATAGAACACTTCTGCCCTCCGGTGTCTATCAAAAATAGATGCTTCCTATTCCCAACCATCATCTCAACGTAGGAATCTTTCTGATTAACGGGAATAGGCGTCAGTTCCAGACCCTGCTTCGGGCTGTCCTAACGAAACAATATATCGTCAAAGACAAGATCTTCAGAAAGATAGGCAGTTGAAGGATTATCAAAAATGTTTCTGCTATCTACACTAGGTTGCTGATTTTCTTGTGAAAATGACTGAGAATTTTGAGCGAAATGGCTTCTACCAGGACCTCCTAGCCCATGGCGGCGCCTCTGGATCATCTACCCATGACACCATATGTGTTATTTGACCTTTGCTGAAGAAGCAGGCATTGTGCTCACCAATGACCCTCTTGTCTGCAATAAGCACATTGGTTCGCGTGTACAGGACCCAACGGCGCATTACTTTGTGGAACAAGTTGACCTCGAAACTGTGTACTTCCACCTCTAGACCCTCTGACCATCTGTTGCAATAATATCGTGGTTTTTAGATCCCCCCTTTTCTTTTGATCCTTTCTTTTTCATTATTGATTCTATTCTTGTAATACTGAGCCATATGCAACACTTCGGACTGCGATCCACGCACAAACTTATCCACAATCTTTTCCCTGACTCTGTGCTTAAAACCTGTCCGCTAAAATCTGAGAATACTTGTTCGAACCGATTAAAAAATTTGGTAGCACCTTCAGATTTTCCTTGTGTACAAGCAGTGAGTTTGTCTCAAACAATCCTTCTCTCTGGAATCAAAGTCTTTAATTTCGTTACTATTCTATCTGGCAAAGTCAGTATCACTTGCAGTGGTCTTTCACCAGCTTTCCTTTCTCCATCTAACCTAACCAAGTTAACCCACGTGTCACCTAACCCTGCTGGATCATCTACAGTCCTAATCTGTTTCCATAAATCAGCAGGTAGGATCACAGGAAAGAACAAATCTATATCAGCCAAAGTGAACACTGACAAATGCAGAACAGATTCTATTTCCTTGTAAAACCCTGTTGGATTTTTCCTTATGTCTGGAATCGACTGTCTAATAGTATTCAATTCCTGTCATGAGAACGGGACGTGAACAAACTGCGATACATAGTGAGCTTCAATATCGATGGCTGCTGCACCTGTTGCAACATTAGCCGGAATCTCAACTTTAGGAACGAATGTCAGAGGAACCTCTCTCATAGGCTGCTGAGAAGTAGGCGACTCCAAACGTGTACTAAGCAACAGAGCCAAATCGAGTGCTAAAGTGCTGGAAGCAGTATCAGACGCAAAAGCTCTCTTATAAATATTCAATAATTCTGCGGGACAACACATCTTTTTCTTTATACATTCATCCTGTAGGTATTCTACCATTACCTGTAACACTTTCCTCTGCATTTCTGGAGTATACTGACTATACGTATCATATACTTCTACGGGAGATATCGATATATCTGAAATCCATCTAAGCGCATCCCTTGTGCAAATTCGTGTTTCTTCACTCGTTGATTTACAAGGAGGAAGGAACCGTTTCTGCATGTAAAAAGTAGCCAAACTATCACCATCTATTTCATAATTCTGTAACCGTTCTAACTCCCTTCTGAACTCTCTCGACATGCTAATGTACTTTCTCCGCAGTATCCCTTGAATAAGTTAAAATATTCAAATCCCTCAACCCTTGTGGGACATCTGTGTCCGTTAATCTATTCCACATTACAGCCAAATGAATCCCCATCCCCTCAATAAAGACATTCTCATCAGGAATACTTTCTAGATTAAGGAGTATAGCTAAGACGGTAGATTTTTCACCTTTCTCTATACATTGCTTAGCCCATGCATTCAAATCTCTCCTCTTCTCTTTGGAAACTGTGTTCCGTGTTTCAACTTTTGCTTCAGCACTCGCCCCTTTATCAGCTACAATTGGAGCAGAACCGCTTGGGGAAGAGAGCGTACACAAATCCTGTACAGCAGGTAGTGGAGGCACTACCACTGGCAATAAAGACGGATTTACTGGAACAGTAACAGTCGGTAAAGGTGATGGTACAGGCGGAGAAACAACAACAGGAAGCAGAGCAATAACTGGCGGTGGAGGAGCAACAGGACAAAGTGCATGCTTCTCTTTACTCTTAAGTTGCTGCATAGCTTCCTTTTTCAAATTTTGCATTACATCAAGTGCTGCAGGTCTAGGTTTTTTCTTTAACAATATGGATTCAAAATACTCTATAAGGGAAATCTCAAAACTACAATTAACTGGCCACTGAAGTTCAGAAGCATGTCTAGTTTGTCTGTGCCAAATATCGTTGAATACTATACTACCAATACCGTACTTACAGTGCATAGTACATGCTGGCGACCCCTCCTGTGGTGCCGGTCGGCCAAATTCCAAAGATTGTCTGTATCTGTGGAATAATCCCCTGAAACAGGCAGACTATTTCCCAGGTATGTCAGATTACTGGTGTTACCTGGTGTTGTTTGTGCTCGCGAGTACAAATCTACAATCAATATCAGGATACTTAGGAATCGGGGCATGACTTACCAGATTCAAAGAACAAAAGGAGGTCCGATCAGATTACAAAGGACAAAGGACCCTTGTGGTTGGTGATTTCGGCAAAACTGCCCGCCTCGATATATGGACCCTCGTCAAGATGCCATCTCGGAACACGCGCTCACCGTCTAGGGATCGGATTGTGCAATACTGTTGAGGTGTCGCGTCTCATCCAAAAGGGGCCCCCTTTTTCTCACCGTCCGATACCAGTCCGATAGCCGCGTCTACTCTTCAACAAAGTGGCATCAATCTTGAGAGTCCCTATTCGGGCGCCATCTGAAAGAACAAAGAAATATTGTGGCTGAGTACCACAAAGGAAATACACCAACCACAGGCTAAAAATAATCACAGATCTTTTATAACTGTACAGTTTACAAAGCAAAACAGATAGCTATATGGCTCCCAACACCTTGCTGTGTGTACCAGCCGACAAAGCGAGGTGAGAGAGTGCTGAACATCTAAACACTAGTGTATTTATACATTTCCTATATTATTGTCCAGCCTCTCTTCATGTTAATAATTCGTAGTCTAGAGTTCATGCCTAGTTCATATACAGATTTTACAATATCATGCAAAGGATTACATGAGTTTGTATTTCCAGGAAGATACAATAGTGATGTATGTTCTCGGATCCCACGGTAAGCCTTGTTTCAAGTCTCTTCACAATGTAGTTCAGCTAAAGCATACGCTCGAGGTTTGTTCTTCATTGTCATGTTTATACAAGGATGAGGCTTGTGAGCGCAAACAACACTTGAATGACAGTTCATATGAAGCACAAGGTCTCTTTGCTCAGTTTAAACAGTTGACTCTCAGACAACCTAAACATTAACAGAACTCAAAGGTCGGAAGGCTTGGCTGCAAGTCGAAAACATAGTCCACCATTTTAGAACATAGAACACACAAGTGAAAATTAAAATGGCAGATAAATCTTAAAATGGCGGCGAAGTTAACCCAAAAATCAGAACTTTGCAAGGCGGTTTTCCATGTAGTGCGAATAGGCTTAGGCCAATATAAATACTAAGGAGGCACTATATAATTACCATTTAACAGCAGCACAACTGGTGCAAAATGTATTTGCACAATTTATTTGCAAAATGGCAACCTTACAATAAAGAATACCGCTGCTATCAGGGAGTATTAATTCGATTAAAGACTAGGAGGCGAGCATTATACCTCAACTTCTTATATTACCACTCTTCAGCAGTTTCAACAAACTATAACATATCAACAACTTCTGAAATGTTCAGAGTGACTTTTTTTTCTCCTAGAACTACAACTCCAATAGTCTCTATAGTCTGTTACTCTCCAGCTCAGCTATGACCACATCCTTTCCCTGAGCTCCTTCTCTCTTTTACGTGCTCTGACTGTCACTTAGAATCCACAACTTTGTCCCACCAACAGTGCAAAGACGTCATCCACTCAAACTGGTTGCCGATACTTCTCCGGCTGCTTGCTCACGTCCTGGCTACTAGCCTCCTCACTCAACTATTCTTCTGCTCCTCTTCTAAGGAATATACAAAGCAGAACATAAGGGTGGCGTCTATGCATTGTTATCATATCACTAAACATTATAATCAACAATAAATGCTTGGGTGGGAAATTAATGCTCGCCTCCTAGTCTTTAATAGAATGAATACTCCCTGCGCAGATAGCAGGGGTAATCTTTATTCTATGGCAAGACTGGAGGTGAGCATTATGCTTGTTCAAAGCTTCCCCAATACTGTAACGGCTATACTCAGATGGCTTAAAGTAAAATTCTTTAAAGGTACAATCATTAGCCCAATCTGCCACTAACATGATCTTTTGCAATGATGCTCCTGCCATAAATCCTTATGAAGCCATAGCTCCTCTTACAGAGTGAGCTCCATACTTCTTCAAGTCAATCCCCACTGCTTACACCACTTCCCTAACCATCTAGTAATGGTAGCTGTCTTTACTGCGTGAAACAGCTTTCTACGCGCTATCAGCAATTGGGTGGTACTCGCTGCTCTCTTCTCTACTGTCCTAGATTCATATTCCTTAATGCAGCTTGCTACTCACCACTTGATATTATTCGGGAAGTACGGGTAGTGAACCGAAGATGTTCCTGTCTTAGTGCTCCTTACAACGGAGAAAGTTACTCCTTCCGGCCCAAAGTACTCCTATTAATCTATAACGCTCTGATATCTGATACACGCTTACAGGATACAAGACAAAGCCGCATTGCTTGTTTTCCTGACAGTTTCTTAAGGGACAAGTATCTGTCCGTTGGACAGCTCTATACCAACCGCAGAACTGAAGTAACATACCATAGTGTATTATATTTAGGCTCTGGTGGTACTTTAAACCTAGCCCCTCTGATCAGTCTAACTACTGCCGGATGTTCCCCGGCAGGGTCTCCATCAATTGACAAGCGTCCTGCCAAGATCGCTGATCTGTACACACCTATGGTGCGGAATGAAGCTGTCCAATAAAGTTTAGTATGGCCACTACAGGGACTGAAATGGGATGAAGACATCTCCCTTTACACCAACTAGTTCATTTGGCCCAAGCTGTGTCGTAGCTCCTCCTAGTAGATGGAGCCCAGGATTCTGCGATGAGTTCTACATCTTGCATCGAAATGCCTGGCAGCGCCCAGCGTCTCCTGATATCCTGCACGCAATGAGCTGGAGTGTCCATCTCACTCTCAGAGGATGACATGATCCAGCTGGGTCCGTGAGTAGTTGTTCTCCTTCGGGAAGGACTCTCGGCAGGCCTATTGCAAGCTCCATCAGCACTGGGAACCACACTTGTGACTTCCACAACAGAGCAACTAAAATCAGCTCTGCTCTCTCCCTCCGACATTTTGCTAGAACTCTGCTCAGCATTGTGATGGGAGAAAAGGCATAATGGAGGCTGCTTCTGTTGGAACTCGTCGGTCCTTTGAGCTCCTGGATCCAACCTCCAGCTGAAGTAATCGGTTGTCTGTGTATTGAGGCGAGATGCAAACAGATCCATGTTTACTGGACCCCACCCCTGATCCAGCATTTGAAATACTGTGAGATCCAGCTTCCAGTCACTGGATTCCGTGAGGTTTCATGAGTTCCAGTCGGCCACTACGTTCAGTGCTCCAGGCAGATACTCTGCTGTCACTGACTTCCCTGATTGAAGGAAAAAATGCCAAAAATCCTTTGCCAGCTCGGCCAACATCTTGGATCCTGTTCCTCCTAGGTGATTTATGTATCAGACTGCTGAGATGTTGTCCATCTTCAGCAGGATGCATGACTTCACCCTGTCGCTTTGATTGCGAAAGAACCTGCTAGAATCTCGAGGCAGTTTATGTGAAGTCGAAGCTCTTCTCCGCTCCACTTGCCCCCTGTCTGCAGCTCTCTGTATCTTGCACCCCAGCCTAGCCGGCTGGGATCTGATTCTATGATCAGGTCTGGTCGGTCTCCAAAAATGGCACGCCCATTCCAAGCGTCCATATTATGCAACCAACATTCCAGTTCTGTGATGTACTCTGGGTCCAATGGTATCAGTTGATTATACTTCAAGCCCTGTTGTAAGTGCCTTATTTTAAATGTTTGTAATGCTTGATAGTGCAACGGACCTGGAAATATGGCTTGAATGGATGCTGCTAGCAGCCCTACAATCTCTTGTTTCCTCAAACATAACCCGATCTCCCTCTTGATATCTCATATTTTCCTTGCTGGAAGCTCCAGAGTAGCCTTCCCTGTCTCTAGGACGAATCCCAGAAAGTCAAGTCTCTGTGCTGGTGTGGTATCTGACTTCTCTGTGTTCACTAGGAATCCTAAAGACCGGAGCAGGTCTTGTACCCATCTCGTCTGGTACTCCAGCGCTTCTCGATCTTCTGACAGAAGCAGTAGGTCTTCTAGATATATGATCAACCTTATGCCTTCCTCTCGTATCGCTGCCGCCACTGGTTTCATCAGTTTGGTGAAATCCCAGAGCGCTGACGCAAGCCCGAAGGGCATCGTCTTGAATTGCCAGAACTGCTTTCTCCTGCAAAAAGCTAGAAACGCTCTTTAGTGCTTCTGAACTGGGATCGTCAGGTAAGCATCCTTCAGATCTAATATCGTCAGCCAGTCCTCCTCTCTCAGGCAATCTCTGAGCTGGTGGATTCCTTCCATCTTGAAATGATGGTACAGGATGAATCCGTTCAATTCCTTCAGATTTATCACAGGCCGGACTTTCTCCTTTCTGTGTACGAGAAACATGTTGCTTATAAAGCTGGGGGTCTCTGAGCACCTCTCTATGGCCTCCTGCGCTGGTTGAGATAGCTTGTGATCTAGGCATCTCTTCTCTGCGACCGCTAGAAGCTGCTGGTGGGGTCTGTGCACTTGCACTGGTAGCTGCATAGACTCTAGCTGCAGACCTCTTACTGGTTTGCAAAATCCAGGCATCGCTGAATAGCGTGCGCCAATTTTTCCAGAACATACTGATCCTCCCCCCTACTGGGGGGTAGGCAATCGTTCTTACCTGGTGTAAAGCCTTGTCCTCAGACGAAACCTCTCCCTCTGCTTCCCCTGGTGGCCCGGCCTCTGGCTGGGAAGAACGCATCCTGCTGCCTGTTTTCCCAGTATTGTGCTCTGGGATTGGGGGATCTTCTCCCTCCTTGCTGACGACCAGCCGCACGACCCCTGAAACGACCGGTCCGGCAAAAACTCTGTTTCGGGAATATTTTTTGGATGGAGGCCTGTGCCTTCTCCAAACATGTGTAGGTGGCGGCAAATCGGCCCATCTCCTTCCCAAAAGTTTCTCCGAAAAGGAGGCCCTGTGCCGCTCTCTGGCTTCATAGGATGCGAGACCGCTCAGCTTTGGGTCGATCTTCAGCAAGTGACCCCTCCTTCTCTCCGAGGCGATCGCGCAGTTAGCGTTCCCCAGAAGGCAAACAGCTCTTTGTGCCCATCCTGCCAAAGCATTGGGGTCCACTTCCTCTCCTGTATCTGTAGCTCTTTCCGCTTGATCCATGATCTTTGCGAGAGGGCCTGCCAAATCTAGCACCTTCTCCTGACAGCTTTTCCACAATCTGTTGATACCTTTACGGGGTCCTGGCTAGTTTTGGCCACAAAGGTTAACATTTTAGGGTCCAGTTCGGGGGTCTGTGACACCTTTCTGGGAAGGTTTGGTCGCGGGTATTCTGCTCAAAGACGTTGTTTAACTTCCTTGTCTAGGGCCTTCCTCAACCTCACCGTCATGTATTGCGCCACTCTGGGCGACGGCTGCCAGTCTAAGGATCTTGGGTTTCGGATGCTATCAGAGCCGAACATGTCCTCCTGTTCCTCCTCGAGGTGTTTCTCCTTGCAGGCTCTCTTTCCCCAGCAGGGCTTCACACATTCTTCCTCGACTGGCTCCTCTGACTCATGTGAGGAGAGGTCTCCCTCGGCTAGCTCTTCTTCCGAGCCTGGTTCTTTTTCTCCATTTTCTTCCCCAGGAGTGGGGGTTGTGAGGCTTGGCGCTGCCTGACGCTGCAAATAAGCTTCTTTGAGCTTTGCGAAAGTGTCAGCAACGTCTGGGGCCTATTCTTTCACCCCATCCGCTGGGCCCTGGGGGTCGTCAGAGGATTTCCTCTTTCGGGCCTTGATACACCCGTTAGACTCTGGCTCTGAGGGTTCGGTGGGCATGCGTTCAGTCCCTTTGGTGCTATTTTTGGGCTGATTCAGCATTGCTTCCAGTGTCTCCAGCCTCTCTTGTAGGGGTCTCACCCCTTGCACCACTGAATCGACGAGCGAATTCCCCAGCACCTCCTTAAAACTGGCAGCGAAGTCTAAAAGTTGTTCCTCCTCGCTGCACTCGATTTCCGGCATTCTGTGGCGTGTGCTGTGTGCCTAGTACCTAGGTGTCTTGGCACGCCCACTCTGCTCGTCTGATGCTTGTCTTCTGAACATTTTACTCTTGTTAATTCTCTTATTATTATTGTTTTTTTGTTTTGTTATGTGGCTGCACCAGACTGTTCTGTTTTCACTGCCTGGTTAGGCTGTATGTTCTTAATCTGCATCACCAGCGAGGCTTCACGTGTCTGAGGCTGCCTCAGAGTCTGTCCCTCGTGAGAGGGGTGGGAATATTTATCTCCTCGGCTGATCTGTCTGCCAGCTGCTCCGTAATCGATAGTTTATGGCCCACTGAGCACAGCCTGCCACTCCCCGCTAATTATGCTCTTTATGAGCCTCGGTCTGCGTGGGGCTATCACCGTCGGCCTGGTTTCTCTCTGTTGTGTCACAGCTCTAGTGCAACAGTGGCTGTGTGGAGGCGCCAGCTCCGCCTCCCCAAGGGTGGGGGTCGGAGTCCTCTTCTCTGCGGCGCGTTGAGGCTTGCTGTGCGTCCTACGGCCGCGGCAAGGCTCCGGCTCCGCCTCCGCCTCCCTGATGGTGGGGGCCGGAGTCCTCTCCTGTCTCTGCCGCTCTTCTCCTCCGTACCGCGGTGGTGCTGAACCCTAAGCATGCCTGCAATATGGCACAGGCCTGCCCGCCGTGGACCGTGCAGCTCGCACACTCTAGTGATAAATAAAGCTACTTACGCTTAAACACCTTGGCTGTAATCCACTGTGTCCTGATTTACGAAAACGCTGCAGCATCTATCGTGCACAGTAATGTGTCTAATTTACCTCACTATATGCATTTTGATCTATCTGCGTTACGCTAGCAGTAACATTCTTGTGCCTAGCTAATCGCTCTTAAATACCTCTAAACTGACATTATTAGACATAACAGGCAGAGATGTCAAAACAGTACTTATCTGCTTGAAGAACAGTAAAAGAAGAGGAGGAGCTCAGGGACAGGATGTGGTCATAGCTGAGCTGGAGAGTAAAGGAATACAGAGACTATGGGAGTTGTAGTTCTAGGAGAAAAAAAGTCACTTTGGACGTTTCAGAAGTTGTTGATTTGTTATAGTTTGTTGACAATGCTGAAGAGTGGTAATAAAAGAAGTTGAAGCATAATGCTCGCCTCCAGTCTTGCCATAGAATTATCTTTCCCATGGTAGGCAAATAACTCAAACGCTCCCTTTATTGTTCCATACTAATAAAATAAGGAAAGAAGAATCCAGCAGCAGACAATAGTGTCAATATTTGCATGAAAGCCTATACAATGCTTTCATTCTTAAAGCAATCCTCTACAGTGGCAGGCAGTGCCCTCACCAGTAATTAGGAAGCACAGCCCAGCAAGGAACATTCCCTACATGTGTCTTGGGTTAAAAGGAAGCCACTATTTAAAACTTGGTACTAAATCATTCAATTTCCAGGAGTCCTTTTTTTCCTGGTAACAATGGCAAACACTGAAAAAAGACATTAGAACTGAGCACCACAACCTTGTATCCAGTAACACATCTTTGGGTATATGTTCAGGTCCTGGTGATTGATTTGATATTTAGGGTGCTATTTTAAAAACCTACACAGTTATGCCTCTCCACATTCCCCTCTAGCTTTTCTCATACCTTCTTTTCTATTGATGGCTTAATCAAGGTGTGTTGGATGCATTTAAGTGATGGGATTGTCTGATGTTTGTTTCAGCCTCAGACAACTATCACAGAGGCAGGGTGTTGATGAATGCTGTAGTAGGATAGTTAAGGCAGGCTTAATAAATTAGAGTGTATTTAGTGTATTTGTAGATAGAAGGGTAGGAGGAGGTAGTGAGTGACTGGGACCCAATCAGAGGGTAAGATTTAGTGCTGGCTTTGCTTACAAAGCACTGTGTGACACTTTCATTGATGTTTGGGTGAACAACACAAGCACCGTCACTAGAGGGTTGGTGAGGCAGATTGCACACCAGTCAGTGCCTGTCTCTTAAATCAAGTGGATGAGTGTGATTCCATCCTGCATCAAGGGACCTCCAGGAACACCGGGAAGCCTGCTTGCCACAAGGTGACATCGTAGGAGACTTTTTAATTTGAAAACACCCAATCAGCAGGTAAGCCCCATTGGGCTTGGAGTGCCTGCAGAGCTTGGATCGCTCGTGGTGCTTTCTCAATCTTTGCCACAATCTTCATCTAATTTTCCACAGTGTCCCGCTGATATTACTAGTGATTTTGTACCTATGGTGTAAATGTGCAGCTCTGAGTAGAATTTACTGGTAGCCTATGTTGGCTTTAAATACAATTGCTTGGGCATCCACGCTAAGGTGGCTGACACATCTGTCCTTTAGAAGTGCATCCCATGCCGTCCCACAGTGATTGCTATTGGCCAGGCCATGGCCAAAAAAAGCCAATCAGGCAGCCGCCAGGCTTAGTCTTCCCACTCTCCAAGGCACACCAGTAAGGCCCCTGTCTGTGCCTCTAGGGGCAATGAAGGGCTTGGAAGGCCACCCCCATATCTTGTCCTCAGCAGCATCACCACCTCTCAGCCTCATGGAACAGCCACCTAGCAGGCAGCCTGCCACTTAACAAATGTGTGCCTCTGTGAACTTAATTCTCCACCCAGGAATACCTGTAAGTTATGTTCTCAACATTGTTATGCTTTTTACTAACTCACACAGCTGTTGAAACCTAGGTGTACCTATGCCATTCTGCCTTTTTATGTTTTCTATATCCTTTCTCCTTAATGCTTTTCTGTGCTTTTTGGTAATTCGAAACCAGGTGTGTTTTTAACAACTCCTAACCCTCATTTTGCATTGCCTTTCTGTTTTTTGGTAATTTGAATCCAGGTGTGTTTTTTAATAACTCTTCACCCCCATTTTTTTCATACTCAAGTGTTTCAATTGCATCTGTTTTCTTACTTTCTTGGCTACTAGGTCTCCCAGTCAGTTTGTGTTTGTGCAGTGCAGTCTCTCCTCTATCTTCCATCCTATCTCTCAGCCACCCCTATGGCACACAACATCTCCCCTATCTATTCTAACTGCTATGCTATCACCTATCCTCCCTATCTAACAAAGTCAGGAAGGAAACATTTTGAAAAAGTCCTCCTCAACACTAACCCTGGGCTTTCCACTGCAGACACCTATGTCAGCGAAACTTCCAGACAGATTGTCACTGATATCCCCTTTTCTGTCCCCTCTCCGGATATCTGGACTCCTCATCTTATCTCTCCATGCACATCTTCACCCATTAATGGTAGCACTAGATGGGAAGTACTCTTGGCAGGCTTCTCATCATCCAGGTGTATCATTAATGTCTATCGCAATGGAATTCTCATGGCTCAGGGTCCTCAATCCAAACCCCTCCTCTTCAACCGGCGCTTGCCATCCCTCATCAACTTCCTTCGCACACCTGCAACTCCTTCTTCCTCTCTCTCTGTCCTCCCTCCTCCGACTAGTGTACCACGCCCTTGTGCCCTACATTGGAAAACCTTCAAAGGCAGTGACCTGTTGCATATAAACACGCTTAATGCTCACTCTGTTATAAAACAGTCTGCCAATATCTTCGCTCTTACCGAGACGTGGTTGAATGCCAGCTCAGTCACTGCGTTTGACACCCTTCTCCCTGATGGCTATAAGGTCATCTCCAAGCATTGCCCTAACTGTGCTGGCACTGCAGTAGTTCTCATCTTCCCTGAGTGGGTCCCTTCTTCCCTCATACCCACCCAGCCTTAATCCTGCTTTGAGAGCCTCGTCTGTAAGCTGGTCATCTCTCCCACTTCTTCCCTGACCATTGACACTACCTACAGGCCACTGGCTCTATCACCCTGCTCCTCTCAGAATGGGCTGATTTCTCATCATTTCTCCTCACATCTACTTCTAAACTCCTTCTCTTGGGTGACTTCAACATCCACCTGACACCTCAATCATGGCATCCACTCTCTTGACCTCTGCACCTCGCACTCCCTCTCCATTCTCTCCTCTGCTCCTACCCACTTGGCTGGAATCACTCTTGATGCCTTGATCAACACTGATCTTTTGCTCTCTGCCCCACTCACCACCCCACTATCCTGGTCAGACCACTCCCTCCTGTCCTCCCACCTGGGTCCTATCTGCCGTCTGACTGCCCCTCCCCCGGTCTGCCAATCTCATTCACGGACATCCGTCCGATGAAGCCAGTGTCAGCTGCAGCCTTCGCGTCCATCTTCATTCCCCTGCCCCCTACTGCAGACTCTACCTCTGACTCTGTTCTCAACAACCTCCATCCTGCCATCCCTAACACTCTTGAAATTCTTGCCCCAGTCATGAGGATCCACCTGAAAGATGCCTCTAAGCGTAACCTGGTACGGTTCTGAACTTGCAGCCCTGACACACATGTGAAGAGCTGCAGTACAGAAGTGGCAGACCTCAGGCTCACTCTTGAGTGAAACACTCCAGCTGATCTTGATCTCTCTTCTGCATTTGATACGGTTAACCACTCCATCCTCATAAAACGCTCTTGGTATCTCGGAGCGGACATTGGACTGGCTGGCCTCTTTCCTCAATGACCACCCCTTCCAGGTTATCCTGGACTCGTTCTCCTCTCCCACCTCTATCTCCACAGGTGGAGTTCCCCAGAGCTCCAACCCTTCCTCCCTGGCTCTTTAACATCTATCTTGCTCTGCTTCCACACATCATTTCCACTTTCTCCCCTCACTTCCAGTGGTATGCAGATGACACCAAACTCTTCTTCAAACATCCCTCTGATCCTCTCCTTACTTCCTCCATAATTCCTCACTGCATATCTGCCATCCAGTCCTGGTGTGCCTCCAATGATCTCTGCCTCAATTCTAGCAAGACTGAGATCTTTCCCATTGGGCATCCTGCTCCCTCTTTCTTCCCCTAATTCTGTCCACCCTCTATGGGCTCTCCCCCTTCTCCTTCATCTGAAGCCACAAACCTTGGAGTCATGTTCGACTCCTCTCTTTCCTTTCTCTCTCACATCCAGGACCTTGCCAAGAAAGTCCACTTTCAACTCCACCTCCTCAAAGGAATCCTTTCTTTCTTCACTTTCACCCAGAAGCTCAATGTCTCTAGAGCTCTGGTTCACTCAAGGCTGGGCTACTGCAACAGCCTCTTCCTTAATCTACCCTCTTCCTCTCTACGTCCCCTCTAGCTTATACAGAATAGGGCTGCAAGACTTATCCTTGGCACAAAGGCCAGGTACTGCAACTCTCCAGCCCTAAAATCCCTCCACTGGCTCCCGGTTGCTGCAAGGATCAACTCCAAATCGCTCTGCATCATCCGTATGGCTTTCTGGGGCCAGGGGCCACGCTATCTACAACTGGCTCTCACTAAATGCACTCCCTCCAGATCTTTATGCTGCTCTGGCACCAACTCTCTGCATGTCAATCTCTTCTATAAACAGCAAGCTGGTGGCCGATCTCTCTCCTTGGCTGGCTCCATCCTCTGGGACAGACTCCCCCTTCCTCTCCATCTTGAGCCGGATCTCCTCAAATTCTGGAAGCTCCTCAACACTTTCCTTTTTACCTCCTCCTCCCCCCTTTCCCTCCTGTGCTAAACCCCATAGTCGCTGAAATTGGTGACTAGGGCCCTTATGTGTCCTTCAGGGTCCTACCCCCCCCCACCCCAGTAGCCTTCAGCCTCTGCCCACTCCCAGCACTTGCCTTTGGGCACCCATTGGCTGTGCTATCTCACAGGCCTGCACTTATTGTGTTGCCAACTGACCACTATTACCAAGTGATCTCTGCCAGGCACTTAAAAGCTGCTTGCAACTTGCTCACTGTCATTTCCCTCTGTGGTAGCCCTAGCACTTACAGCCCCTCATCTCTATTCTATCTCTGCACTCGTACGTTCTGAATACTCACAAGGCTTAGTAGGACTGCCTCTCTCTTTATTGTTATTATATTTGCCTTTCACTCCCATGTTCCCTCCCCTTTGTCCTATGGGCACTTTGAAACACAATTTATTTGATGTATAAGTGGTTTACAAATGCACAATAAGTAAATAAATAAATACATGAGTGACATTGGTTGACACCTGTGAGGAGGATCATGTGAAATTTCGAAAACTGGAGGGCTGCCTGTGGGAGATTCATACCCATGATTTTCCTGGTTAGGAGCAGCAGTAATTTGGGAAGACAGGTGACACACCAATAAGTGTCATCTCTTGATGTGAGTGGATAGGACATGTCATTGGGAGGCACTCGGAGAAGGAGTGGGAAGAGCTGGAAATCACTGAGATTAGTTTGTGGGAAAGGCACATTCAACTCATTTTGCTGGGATGGATCAGCAAAGATTCAGGGAGGCAGGTAACACACCAGCCAGTGTCTCCCTTAGCAAGAGGATGAGAATGTTACATTTGGTGACACCTAGGAAGAATGCCAGGGTGAGCCGGGAATGCCTGGGGGAAGCTTGTGGGAGGGACACACTTGATTGATTTTGTTGGGAGGGAGCAGCAGAGATTTGGGGAGGCGAGTAAGACACATTTGAACACATTTGAAAAAAAAACATGTCAACAACCAAATGAGTCAGAGGCAGGGGGCCATGCTGCTGAAGGTGTATTCACCAGGGATGGCAGAATTACATGTAGTGAACTGAAGGTATCATCTAATTCACTCTCCACAACCTCTGTCAGAAGTCAGTGTGGGCTCAATATATCAGTACAAGAAAATGCCAATATACATACACCCAGAGATCAACAGCGAAGATTGCATTTTCAGTTCCCTTCACTATCTCAGGGGAAAAGGGGAATGTTTGCACATTTTATCCCCCAGAAATCACGAGAAATAGGCAGGTTTAGCCTTATCTACCGGCTCACACCGCAGTGATGATGAGATGGGTTTGATATAAAGAATATCTAGAGATGGGTGGGTACCATCTTTTTTGTTTTTGGGGGGGCCTGACGCTTGAGAGTTGTATAAGATCAATAAGCAAAGAGGTGAATCAATGCTACCCCTCCCTTCAATGCATAGGTAGTCCAAGAACAACCTACAGAGGGGTAAGAGTGATTAACTTAGCCATTCGTGATCAGAGTCACAATTTACGATACTATTAAAACAAGTTTTATTCTAAATTAAGTCACACACAAACACAATGGCATGATGTGTTTGTTATTCACAACACATAGACATTCAATCCTGGTAAAGTGAGGTTAGTAACAGAAAATGATTAGATGTGCTGAAAATAAAAACAACACATTGACACATATAATGTGTTGTTATTATTTGCAGCACATCTAATCACGTTCTGTTACTAGCCTCACTTTTCCAGAATTGAATGTCTATGGGCCTCATTAAAAGTCAGCCGGTCCGGAAACAACAGTGGCAGTAAATCCACCGCCACCGTTGTTTCCGGACCGGCTGATTCCGAGTCCGGCAGGCGGGAGGTGTCACTCCCGCCAGGTCTGACCTGGCAGGAGTAACGCCACCTGCCTGCAGGCATACATGGACACACCGGCTCTGTCATAGTCCTATGGGACTCCATGGGAATGGGGATTTACAGAATTCCGACCCAAGAATTACTGGGTCACCGGGGTTGTAATGCCCTGGTGATTCCGGCAATCACTGTGGCGGAATGGTATTATGGGTCCAGCGGCAGCCTGTCGGGTTTTCCGGCACGGCTACCGTTGGACTCGTAATGAGGCCCTATGTGTTGTGAGTAACACATCATTCCATTGTTTTTATGTGTGACTTGATTTAGAATAAAACTATGGGTTGAAGAGAGGGGTAGCCTCAACTCACCTCTTTGCCTATTGGTTGATATAAAGATCCTGCTCCATCCGAGTCCTGGAGGAAGCAAGAATTGCGGTTGTAAAGCAGCAATACTGAGGTAGAATGGCAACACAGTTGCGGAAGCTATAGCATAAAAAAGCAGCACATTCCCCACCTGTATGCAGGGTCTTTCAGAAACAGCCTTCGATTCTCAGATCAGAAGGTCCACGTCTTAGTGTGTTTTTGCGCAAGGTGCATAGCATTTTACTTAAGGTGACTTCACCATTCTATACAAATATAAAAAGAGTTCATGTACTTACACTTCACAACTTTTGTAATGTGTTTCGTGGAGAGCGGAAACACACATCTCATACAGAAAGATTTTTTTATGAGAAGAGGTAAATTCAAGGAAAGAATGTTCCCCTAGCTATTGATGAGATTGGACGTAGCTATCAAGTCCGAAATGGTGTGATTTCGAAAAAATAAGAAATCTTAAGGTCTGATAATACAGAAATGGAAGGTTAAGGTCAGTGTAAAATAAAATCTAAAAAGCATTCTTATGGATGTGCAGTTTTTTGTGCAATATTGATACGTTTTATTGTAAAGACTTAAAGTGATTTTTGCAAGACAGATCAAGAGGCTACAGAGAATAATGACTGTGAAGTTCATGAAAAAACAGGACTTCTGGGTCACTATCTAGCTTGTCTTGATAAAAGTAGAAGTAAGAGTCATTTTCGAGTCATTTTCATGATATACGAATGCTGGCTTCACATCATACTAAAATGAGATTCATTATAGTTAAACTGTATGACTGCAAAACACCAGGTATGTCTCTTGCACTTTTAAATCAATCATACACTTCTGACTGGAAATGTATAAAGTTTTGTTTCTACAGAGCAAATGATAAATATCATGCATGTAAAAGAGTATAGGATCTGATTTTTCAACAGTAGAAAAAAGTATTGCAATCTTTGAGTTGTCTTCTACTGAAAGACCTGATACCGTTTGCATATCGTTTCAACACCCTTTTTGTAAGTCTCAAGTGCAACTAGTGTACATTGAGGAGAACATTAAAAACAGCATACAAGATGTTTGGAAATAACTTTATCTGTGACTGTTTGTAGAGGAACAATGTGACACAAGCGAGGCAATTTATGTTTATTTACAATTAGCCTCATGACAAGTTTGCCAGAGCCTCTGTGTCCGACACGTCATACTCTGGCAGGCGCAGACGTCATGATATAATAAGCAAACCTGCCACGGAAGCACCAGCACCGTTAGCAATGGTGCCGGTGCTTCCATGTGCCCACTCCCATAGAGTCCTATGCGACTCTATGGGAATGGGGATTGGCAAATTTACCGGCGCCTGGCTTCTCAGACGCCGGACTCATAATGAGCCGGTTGCGCCTGGAAGTCAGGCGCCTGTACATATTTACGGATCCAGCGGCAACCCGCCAGTAACACCGGCAGGGTTAATGCTGGACCCATAATGAGGGCACTGTGTTGGTTTTTTTAATCAAAGAAGTATTCCTCCTAGAAGTGTCTTCAACCACATGCTAGTGCCTGATATCCCTGTTGTGCTTCAAAAATTTAGCATGTTTGAAGTGATGGCATTGTGAACTGTTCATCCTTTCCAAGTTATTGTTAGATTGCAAACAAAGATGTCAAATCTGCCTAAAAAATCATTAGTGCAAGGTGTGAGAGACAGTTGTGTATTTACCTCTCAATTTGGAAGAAAATTTGAACACTCTAGGAGCCTCATTCCGAGGTTGTTGGTAGCCATGGTGCTGTTAGCACCATGGCTACCGCCTTACCACATACCGGGTCCGGGTTCCCTGAATGGGGAATTACCGGGCTATTCCAACCTTGGAGTGCCCGGTAATTCCTCATTCCCATTTGAGCCCCCATACGGCTCAATGGGAATAGGGACCATGCTAATAACGGGCCTGTTATTACTGGGCCTGTTTATTAGCATGCTGGTCCTTTAGCGGCTCCCACTAAGGGCGCATGGAAAAACCAGCCGCCCTTCGTGGGACACGCTAAAGGACCTCGTAATGCGGCGGTAAGGGGTTAATGGCACTGGCACCCTTACCGGCACCATTAACCCCTTACCGCCAAGCTCGGAATGAGGCCCTAGGAATGAAGCGTGACATTGCAGATTCTTTGTTTGTTTTACTAAATGTTTGTTTTAGTAAATGGTGTTGCCACTAAAGATAAAAGCATTTGGCAACAGCTATATATATTGGAAAGGTGAAACACACATTGGCGTTTCTATTGGAGCGCAATGATTTATACAAAGGCATTCTGAATGTACCAAACTTGGCTATGCTTGATGTTAAGTCAACAAACAAAACCATTGAAGGTCAGTTCCAGCATCATCTGTTGCGGAAGGGAATAGTTTGTATGAACATTACTCTATTCATCCTCTATATTGCTATAGAAGACACTGAATGGTTAGATGCATGAGTAAATCTAAATAATATTTCCATACTGACAACCAGAAAGATGTTGCCTCAGACAGAATAGCAACTAGATGAATAGTGTTTTTCTAGCATACTATTACTTACATTGCATATTACTAATGTAATTAGATGCAAAACCTTTCCTTAGTAAACAAATACTCATCGGTTATCTTCTGAATTTAGACATTTTCAGATTAAATTGGACATCCTATGGAAAATATATATGAAGCCAGAAATGGAGATGATTATTAACATTCTACACTAGGAAGAATTGACCTTATACCCAAAAAAAAGGGTGAGTGAGGCTAATATGATTCACACACTATTTTCTCCCATTACTTTATAAAAGAATGCAGAGAATGGCTAAAACTAGATCTTCTCCACATCTTTCTATACTATACCTAATTGTTATTCCTTTTTATCTACACTTTCTCTTTAGTATCTCTCCTGAAGAACCACAGTGACACACTGTGGGGAAACACGTCTTGAGGGAAACAAATTGAAATACTAGGAATGAACTAAGTCAAGCTGCATGAAAGCTAATGTAATTGAGAGAGAATTGTTATCTCTGGAATCTACAATTATGATTTGAAAACTGTATGAAAATTAATGCAAATATGAGTATGAATCAACACAAGAACAAATAAACCCTATGATAAATAGTAAATGTGTGATGAAATTGTTTATACCAGGATCGCAACCATTATAAGTGCTTTACCAAAAAAGCCACGAGAATTGTGTTCCATGGACCCTGTAAGTGTATCACAGCTCTTTCATCACAGATTTTTAGTAATAAAGAAAATGGTGCATTAGGCACTGTGGAACAATTCTTTTGGAAGAACGAGTACAGGGCATGTGGGGATCCACATACACATATGCTGGTGTGGATTAAAGATGCTCCTCAGTTTGGTAAAGAAAATGATGGCTGTGTGATGGAGTTCATAAAAAAATGTGTTACTTGTTCCATTCCTGCCCAGCATGTGAATGTTTATCTACGAACAAGGTGGCAAAGTTTCAAAGGCACTCATGTGGAAAGTATTGTGAGAGAAAATACAAAGGTAAAGACAAGTACTACACTCAGTGCAGATTTGGCTTTCCAAGGCCTGTGATATCAGTTGGTCGAGTGAATAGTCTGATGTCATCAGTTTGACACCATGTTACGGGTAAGTCACCAAGGAATAAATATCATTTAAAAAGAAACCAGGAATGCTAATTAATTAATGATTACGATCCTGCCATTGCTCAGCTTTGGAATGAAAATACTGATGTACAGTATACTGCTGATGATACAACAGCTGTTGCTCATTGTGTTACAGCATACATGACAAAAGCTGAAAAGAGCAATGCAGCTGAGTTACGGGCAGATTTATCTGCAGATAAAAGTCTTAGGGCCTCATTACACGGAAGGCGGTAATGGTTAACGGCCACCGTTAATGGTAACGGTGACCGTTAACCATTACCGCCTTACTACGAGGTCCCTTAGCGGGTTGGTGCTTTAACGCCTGCTTTTTGCAGGCGTTAAAAACCAACCCGCTAAGGGACCTTGGTGCTAATTACGGCACCGCAAAATTGCGGTGCCGTAATTAGCTCCTTCCCCATTCCCATTATGCCCTATGGGGTAAAAATGGGGAAGGGCAATGGTGGAAGGGGGAATTACTGCCCCGCCAACCTTGGAATAGGGCGGTAATTCCCCTTTCCACCAAGGTGGTGCCGGTAATTTACCGGCATGGTCCAGGGTGCTAATAGCACCCTGGATTACCGCCTTCCGTGTAATGAGGCCCTTAGTCAAAAACTTTGGAGGTTTGGTCTAAAGATACTCTCACATAGAGAGTGTGGTAGCTACTAAGCTGCAAATCCGCAAATTTATTTGCCTCTGTATGGATGTAGCATTAATAGACTTTGGTTAAGTCTTGTCCCCAATAGTACTAGAAATTGGGTATTGAAGCCTTTGAGTGAAGTTAGCTGAAGCAGTACCTGACAGTACAGAAATTCTGAAAACCAACTTGATGGATAAATATTTTCCAAATCGATCTGTAGCGTTGTAGGATCTTTGTTTAAATGAAGTAGCAGAACGCTACTCATATCGAAATATTGAAGCAAACAGTTGCAGACATTTAAAGTACATGAATGTACTGGTTATCTAGTGAGACATGAGAAGGCAGGTCTCATCAACTACATGAAACTGTGTTCCCAAACTGCAGAGAAAAAGGATTTATCTTATTTGTGTCTTTTGCAGTTGTTCTTCCCATGGCATAAACAGAGTGATTTGCTTGAAGTTTTGAAACCTTTGAAGAATCTTTTTGCTAAAAAAATATTAATTACATATCCAAACTTTGAGCAGTACTTGTAGTTACTGGAGAAAGATCTCCTTCAACAAAAACTTTTGGCAGCTGAATTGGCAAGTCAAAATGTGCTTTATGAGCCAATTATTCAAGCTGATGTTGAGATTGCCATGGAAGACTTAGAAAGTGCAATGCAACAAGCTAAAGTTGCAGATGCGAATTGTGATGAAATAGTCAACTTAATTTAGAGCAAACAGAAGTTTATTATTAAAAGATAGTTATTATATGGTTTACAGCATGACAAGCATGAATGTTCTTGTGCGCAATAGAAATCTTTATTGTATGTCAGTGACAAGCAGGAACAGGTAAATCTGTTTTAATTCATACAATAAGAGCTATGATCCAAAATGTAATGGATTGCTCCTTGTCATATATTGCAACTGCTCCAACAGGTCTAGCAGCATTTAAGGTAGAAGGTATTACTTTACATTGACTGTTGATGCTACCAGTAGAGCATGACAACAAACTAGAGTATCAGAGACTAGTGCAGCACAAAAAGTAGGAAAAGTTCTTAGAAATGTAAATACCTTGATTGTAGATGAAGTAAGTATGGTTTCTAACTTGATGCTAGCGTTCATTCACTTGCGAATGCAAGAGTTTATGAAGACTGACTACAACATTTTCTTTGCAGGTAAACAATTAACTCCTGTGAAAGGTCAACCGGTTTTTAAAATGCTGCAATCTAAGAAAAGTCAAAAAAGTCTATGAAGTATTGGTCATTTTAACCTTTGGAATTGTTTTGAATTCCAGAAATTTACCATTAACATGGGGCAATGTGCAGATTTAGGGTAAGCTGAAATGCTTAATGAGATTTGTATAGGTGTTCTTGAGGAGATTGTGAAATCAGTCTTAAAGGGAAGACTGATTTGCAGTCTGTCTGATGTCATTTTGACTCTTAAGGAACGTAACATGTCTTGTGTTGCTTTGATGTGCACACTTGCAAAGTGTAACAAGTTTAACTCTACAGTGCTATTGTCAGAGAAGCCAAATATTGTGGAGATACAATTGTGTGATGTTTTAGATGGTCATGTTATGCCATTAGAGTTGGATAAGAGAGCAAAAGCTTGATTAGGTAAACTAGAGAATTCAATATCTACGAGAATAATGACTGCATTTCACGCTTTTCCTCACAGTAAAAATATTGACCATATTGAAGTAAAGTTTGATTGCGTAGATGGCTGGGTCTTCTACACATCTCATGCTTTTTAAGGGTACCTTTGTGAAAAGAGTGTAGTTTCAATTGTGCTGTGCATAAGCAATAACTATTCATGAATCACAAGGGTTGACTTTAGAAGCAGTACTTATTGACATTAGTCATACAGTGTTTAAAGAAGGAATGTCATATGTAGCTTTGTCATGTGTGAAAAATCTAGGTTTATTTTTAATAAACTTTGATGAAAGAAAAGTGACAGCTGACATTTCTTGCATTGAAAAATATAATCGATTGCGTGTAATGAATGCTCCTCTCCTAAACCTTATACCTGTACCTGCTAAGCATTTACAGCATAAACTTAAGAGAGACACAGGGTAGGTAACGATGTTGGGATTGTACCCTCAGTGGACCACTATTAAAAATGACAAAGGATCCCAACACCACTAGACTGTTCTCCATATCCCAAGCGAAACCAACACTCAATATAACAAATGCATCTTGATTGATAGAGTACCTCTTCTAGGAAGCACTCGATTCACTTTTCAAATATAAAATATTTTATTAGGTATACTGTTTAAAAACACACAAATAATATTCTAATAACGTCTAATACAAAAATCAGTAAAGTGACATGTGCTATATAGTGCCTTGTACACTACATGACATTTCTAATAGAAATTGTATCTACAGAACATCAGCGGGTATTATGATGCCCGCTCTTTCCCATTATTCGTTGTTAGTCGTACTCTTCTTAATCAACAGTGTACTCTATCAGTCAGATATATTCTAGAAATCACAGGTACCTATACCTAGGTACTAAAACAACCTAATATATTATTTTTAAACACTGCTAACATTCACAGTGATTCTTAGCCCAACATGTTTTGTTTTTATTACAATTGCATCCACAATCTAAGAACATCTTCACGGGAAACATTGTTTGAGGAAAGGTTCTCTACACACATTTAATTAGTGCTGAGTTCACAGTCCTCAATATATTCAATTTCTGGCTTCTTAGTTCCAGTTTCGTACTTGGGTCTAGGGAAACAGTATAAACAACTATAATTAGTGCTGATAATTTGAAAAAATTGTCAGGTCCTAAAAGTGAATAAATAACTTACAGGGGACTTACCGCTGTCTATTTCGTTAAATGTGGACAAATGGCAGGTTAAGTAGCCTTACTAGTAGGCAGCAATCTGAAACAATATCACAGAACAACCAATAAGGAATTCACAAGCAGACACACCAAACTATTTAAAACCATATTACACCAAATGTTGTTAAGATAGTACATACTCAAAAGAATTGGTTTGGAGAACAGAAATAACCGCTCCACAATGGAGTGGTCTCCTACCTCAATTTTGGGAAAATAGGGATAAAATATGAATGGGAGGTAGAAAAACAGACTTTATCAACAGTTGTCCCTTCCAAAAATACCTGCAGGTCAATTGTAAAAAACGTATAAATTGAGAAGGTAATTACATATTTATTCATAAAAAAACTACAAAAAAAACTCTAAGAGCATATACAAGAACAACAATGACATAACACAATTCTAAAAATAGAGAAGAAAAATACATCAATTATCAGTGAAACCTCAAGGTTTTGTCCTTTAGTGTGAGGTTCAGATCTCTCAGGATCTCTAAATAATTCTGTTCAATCTGGTATAACTCCTAGATTTAACAACTGAACATGTTTCAGTCCTCTCTATGGTAATGGGACTTTCATCAGGAGTAGTCATTATAATATTAGAGCTTTTCCAAAAGTAATCCAGGATCTTCTTTAATTGAAGCCTCAAACAATGTTCTCAGGATATAACTGTTGATATAGCCAAAAGGAAAAGAATCAGGGATTCGCCTGTATTCTTACAGACACTTTCAAGGTGTTAGGGTGAACTCAAGGTTAAATGAATTACCTGAGTTCCTTTGTGCAGTGGGTCCCTCGAAGGAGGATAAAATCCAGCAAATGGACAGATTCGGTAGGAAGGTATTTATTATCTTCCACAAACTCCTATAAATGAATTCATCAAAATTGTGGGAACTGTTAGAATGGACCACTCTTATTTAGATGGGGTTGCTTGCAAACCTTGCATAGTTGCATGCCTGGAGCTAGACAGGTGTGTTCAAAAAGCTGGAAAAGTTACTATTACTCTAGAAAGAGTTAAACCTCCTATCCCTAAAATGTATTTACCTTCTGCGGAGCGCAAAAATGGCCCCTTAGTGAATGTGCGGCTGATGTACTGTCTTGGTACATTGTTCTTCCACAGTCAGTCTCCTGCCTCTAGGACCATCAATGACAGGCCGTCAACTGTTTGGAGAAAAGGCCACAGGAAAGAAACTATTTTGTAACTGTTCTCCAATTCGCAGAATCTTTTAGATAAAAACCTCATTGGCCCGCAACAAAATGGATTCTAGCGAGTGATACACTGATCTTGGTTTGTACTAGCGTACGCCCCTGAATCTATGAGGCGGGTGACAACCCGTTTTTTTACTCTGCAATTTAAAAACTGTCAAACATTAACCAGACACATTTTAAGTCCCTAACGCGAGTAATCCTGGGTGTATCTCTGCATAAGCTTCCAGAGTCCCACACCACTAACTAGCCACTACCGAAAATCAGGCACTTACCTTGTTCGGTATAGGGCCTGCGTGATCCATGCGAAAACAATTTTGCAAGTTAGGCTCTCCTCTCGGGTGAGAATAGTAGCTCGCCGGCTAGTATCTATCTTTAGCCTAATGTGTCACAAGCTAAAATAAACACAACGGAAAACACCAGAAGAACACCTTGACACAAAACCATCTTGGGAGATGCAACTTGCCCCATATAGAGTAACATCATAAATCCTTTCTCTGTGTTAACTAAACATTTGTGGTACCTGCTACGATTGTGTCCGCTGAAAAAACAGTGGGCAACCCTTCTCACAATGTAATGAATAAGCTATTAATGCGCTCTTGGGGAAACTTACCCGGGCTGGCAACTAAAGGACTGTGTACTGGCTAAATTATAACCTGTGTTAGAATGAACGAAATACCCTGATTGTGAGCCATGCTTATTTCATTAAGGAAACTTGATTTCATACTGGGAAAGGGGGAGTCGCTGTCACTAGTCCATGGATCCTGTCAATGTCGGTTAATCTGCGAAGGGCTATGACACAAAAAACTGCAATATAAAAGGAGCTTGTGAGCTTTTAGGTCTGCTCTACTCTTTCCACCTTTATATCTTCAACCAGTCAATAGATTCATTTAAACCAATCTGGTCACTTTGGGTCAAAAATATGAGCCTCTGTTCTTTTTTGGAAAGAATCTTATTTTCCATTTTATGATTATCACCCCGTATCGTCAGAAGAACCGTCCAATGGAAATCTTCATGCCCATGTTGTGCTTCAGTGAAATGTTTCACCAACTGAGCTGTCAGAACTTTGTTCTTGAGACAACTTTTATGTTCCGAAATCCGTATCTTGATCTTTCTGTTTGTCTTGCCTATATACCATCTGTTACAAGGGCAAGTTATCATGTAGACTACGTATTCTGAATTACCATTGGTCAGTTGTTTCTGTTGCCATAACTTAGGAAGTCCAATATTTACTTCTTTGGATTTTGACGTCAATTTACAAATTGCACAATTCCCACATGGGTAGTGTCCAGTGATAGGTTTGAGGCCCCATGATTGCGTCAGGCTGTTCACTTTGGGTACCTTGTCTTTAAGCTTACTGCTACTTACCCGGTTGTCAATGGTAGTGGATTTTTTGTATGCGCAAACATTGGTACAGATACTTCCGGATTGGTGTTCGTAAAGACCCTCCAGTGTTTCCTAACAATTTGGCTAATCTTCAAGCTAAGGTTGGTAAACGTGTTCACGCACACTAGACGGTCCCCTAGTGGCTGTTTCATCTTGTCTTCAAGGAGGGCGTCCCGATGGTTATTGGACGCTCTTTTATGGATTTTTTGATCAGTGTTTTAGGGTAGCCTCTTTGTTTTGGTTTCAAAGCCAAGATATTTGCTTCATATTCAAACGCTGTCCAATGACTAATATTTCTCTTAAGGCGTAAAAATTGGCCGTACAGCAAATTATCTCTCAAATGCTTGACATGATGACTCTGATAGTGTAACAACTATTTTTTTTCCATTGGTTTATGAAAAGGTTTCACCATTAGTGTAACGCTCACCTGATTCCCGTAGAGGCGCCGGTCTTGACTGGGCGTATACTGTATCTTCAAAGGTGATGTGTAACACACGGCTGGCTCTTTGGGCTGGACCTCTGTGCACTGTATGTCTGACTCGAAGGGTAAGGTGTCTGCAGATAGAAAATATGGGATTAATGAACTGGGTTATTGAATGTCTCTCTCTTCCTCCCTTTCTCTTCTCCTGTAGAACCCCAAAGGTTAACGCTCTCACCTTAGGTAAGTGAACGCTGTGCTCTCCATCTGCCTCGGGGCAGGGTGCTGTAACCAGTTTCTTCATTGGATAAGGGGAGCAGGCCTCTTGACTTCAGAGGACTGCTGTCCGTTGTTTACTGCACGAACGGTAAGTTTCGAGTAATCCTAACGTCTTTAAAAGTCTTTAGTAATGATGTCTCTTGTTTTGCAGGGTTCCGGCGATGGCGGATGACGGTCTGAAGTGAGTTGAAGATGGAGCCCGTGTGATGAATAGAAGCGCCTGGAAGCACGTAAGTAAGCGCTTGTTGCCTGCTTCACGATGCGCTCAAACTGTCTTTTTATTTTGCAGGTACAAGTTCGGAGCGGCTGCAGGGTGCCTGGAATACCCACTGGGTTAGATGTGGAAAGGAGTAATGGCACGTGAGTATTAAAGTTCCCCAATGTCTTTAAACGCACCTTGTTTGTCTTTCAGATGCGGGATGCAGCGCCGAAGGCCTCCGGAGCGTGCGAAGAGTTGGTAAGCTTTTGTCTTTCAGATGCCAGAATGCAGTGCGAAGACCTCCGGAGCGCACAAAGAGTAGGTAAGCCTTTGTCTTTCAGATGCCGGAATGCAGTGCCAAGACCTCCGGAGCGCACGAAGAGTAGGTAAGCCTTTGTCTTTCAGATGCCGGAATGCAGCGCGAGGCGTTGGTGACAGCCGATGGACCAGGTAAGTGAAGCGCTGTCACTGAAGACCGTAATGCTAACCTGTTCTTTCTTGTCTTTATAGGTGTTGCTGAAGACTGGATTCAGGATGGTAAGCCTTTTCCCTTAGGCCCAGGATCAGATGCAGAAGTTCTGCTGCAGAGGATGCAGAATAACGCAAAGCAAGATTCATCCGTCGGGTGTGGTTTAAATAGCCTCCTGTAGTGCTTAGGTGTCTCCTTCCACAGCCACGCCTAGGTAAGAAAAGAGTTCCTGCTTTCCAGAAGAGTTCCAGTGTTCTGAACCTAGGGAGGGGCTCCTGCCCCACCCAACAGGAAAAGTAGTTCCAAACAGAAGAGGATCAGAGGCTCAACTGGCAGGCAAGTAAGCAGCATGGTCTGCTGCAGGTAAGTCCACCCAAGCATTATGAGCCCGGCGCTTCCAGCGCTGGGACTGGGCATATTTATGAGCCTGGTGCCACTGGCACCAGGACTGGGTCCAAAAGGTCCCAATTGGGACTGGTTGGCACTCGGAACCTGGGTTATGGATCTGCTTCCAAGGGAGTTGGGAAAACCCTGACCTTTTGGAAGCAGAGATCATGACAGTACCCCCCCTCAAGGCCCCTCCCAAACCGGGCTTCTCCGGGGGTTTTGGCTTGTCAGGAAATGTTCGGTGAAATCTTTTGATTAGGCGAGGAGCGTGGACATATTCAGCAGGTTCCCAGGATCTCTCTTGGGGGCCGTAGCCTTTCCAGTCAATTAGGTAAAATAGTTTAGATTTGGAGATCTTGGAGTCCAGAATGCTTTTGACTTCAAACTCGAGTTCTCCATCAACTAGGATGGGTTTTGGAGATTTAGTTAGTCGGGTTTGAGGTTGCACGGGTTTTAATAGAGAGACGTGGAAGACCGGATGTATCTTCATGTGCGGGGGCAAGTCCAACTTGACCGCTGCTGGGTTTACTATGGTAGTGATGGAATAGGGACCAAGGTATCTTGGGTTGAATGTGCGTGGCCCTTTTAGAGGTAGATATTTGGTGGATAACCAGACTTGATCCCCTACTTGATATTGAGTGGCTTCCTTCCGATGTTGATCTGTTCCTTTCTTGTATTGTTGTTTAGCCCTTTGAAGGTGAGAAACAGCTTCCTTAAAGGCTTGGGTGATTGTAGAATGCAGGTAGTCTACTGCTGGTGTTTCAAGTTCTTGGAGGGGATCCAACTCCGAGGTTCGAGGGTGACTGCCATATAAAAGATAAAAACGGGGTTTTCCCAGTTCCCGAATGGACAGAGTTATTGTAGGCATATTCGGCTATCCAAAGGATGTCTTTCCAAGTTTTTTCAGTGTGTTGCAGCATGCAGCGTAAATACTGTTCCAGAGTTTGATTGGTCCTCTCGGTTTGTCTGTCGGTCTGAGGGTGGTGACTGGTCGATAGTCTCACATCAATTTGAGCCGACCGACAGCAACTTCGCCAAAAATGAGAAATAAATTGACTACCCCGATCCGAAATTAGAACCGAAGGAAAACCGTGCCGTTGGACGATGTTTTCGAGAAATTCTCGGGCCAGAGTTGCTGCTGTTGGCAAGCCTTTGAGTGGAATGAAATGCGCCATCTTGGAGAATAAGTCCACGATTACTAGAATCGTATTGTATCCGGAGCATGGAGGTAGATCGGTGATGAAGTCCATAGAAAGCGTATGCCAAGGGCGAGGTGGGATGTCAATAGGGCGTAAGAGGCCTGCTGGTCTTTCCTTTTGACTCTTGTTTTGGGCGCATACTCCACAGGACATTATAAAGTCTCTGATATCTTTTTTCCAAGACGGCCACCAGAAGTAGCGCTTGATCTTTTCTGAGGTCTTGGCCATACCGGGATGTGCTTCCATTAAAGAATCGTGATAACAAGAGATTACTTTTTTCTGTAAATCTGTGCTGGGCAGGTATAATCGTTCTTGGAAATACAATAAGTTGTCCTTTACTTCAAAGTCCTTTCCCTGCAGATGCCAATTCTGTATGTCTGCTGGAGTTACAAGTTGCCTGGCTTTATCCTTAACTTCCTCTATGGATTGTGTGGCGATTACACCCAGAATTCTTTGTTCGGGAATGATTGGTACAGGTTTAGGGTTGATCAAGTGTTCTTCCACTCCCATCCGAGAAAAGGCATCAGCTTTACCGTTTTTTGTACCAGGTTGATAGGTAATTATGAAGTCAAACTCGGCAAAGAATAATGCCCAACGGAGTTGTCTAGAGGATTGGGCTTTTGCGGTTTTCAAATATTGCAGGTTTCGGTGATCCGTAATCACAGTAACGGTGTGTCGGGCCCCCAGCAGATAATGCCACCAAGCCTTAAAGGCAGACTTGATAGCCAGAAGTTCCTTGTCAGTAATCGTGTAATTGATTTCAGGAGGTGAGAATTTGCGGGACCAAAATGCCACGGGATGCAACTGATTGGTTACCGGGTCCTTTTGTGATAGAACTGCCCCCATGGCAAGGCTTGAAGCATCAGTTTCCACGATGTAGGGGAGTTCGGGGCGAGGGTGTTTTAAGATTGGTGCAGAGATAAATTTAGTCTTCAAATCCTGGAAAGCTTGTTCCGCCTCGGTAGACCATTCAAAACGTTTGTTTTTCTTTAACAAGGCAGTGATGGGCTGGACTATTCGAGAAAATTCGGGGATAAACCTGCGGTAAAAGTTAGCGAAGCCTAACATGCTTTGCACACCTTTTACGGAGGATGGTGATGGCCATTTGAGAACTGCATCGACCTTCTTTGAATCCATACGCACTCCGCTAGGTGATAATATGAATCCCAAGAATTCAACTTCAGTCAAGTTGAATTTTCCAACTTAGCGAAAAGTTTGTGTTGACGCAATCTTTCGAGGACCATTTTCAAGTGTTTCCGATGTTCAGATTCCGATGAAGAATAAACGAGGATGTCATCAATGTAAACAACAACACACACATCTATGAGCTCTCTGAGGACATCGTTCATAAAATATTGAAAGGCGGCCGGGGCATTGCAAAGTCAGAAGGGCATGACCTGATATTCAAATAGCACATATTTGGTGCGGAAGGCCGTTTTCCATTCATCGCCCTCTTTTACTCGTACCAAGTGGTAGGCTCCTCTAAGATCCAGCTTTGTATATATGCATGCTTTTCTGACTTGGTCCAGGAGTTCAGGGATCAAAGGTAACGGATATCTATTCTTGACGGTGATCTGGTTCAGGGAGCGATAATCTATACAAGTTCTAAGGTCTCCTTCCTTTTTTGGAACGAAGAACAAAGCTGAAGAAGCAGGGGACTTGGAAGGACGAATAAACCCATTTGCCAGGTATTGATCCAGGTATTGTCGAAGGTGAAGGTTCTCTGGCTCGGTGAGGGCATAAATTCTACTACAAGGAGGAGTAGATCCAGGTATTAGGTCTATCTGGCAGTCATAAGACCTATGAGGAGGTAGAGAAATAGCCTGATCCTTCCGGAAAACATCTTGGTATTCTAGGTATTCGGGAGGTAACTGGGGAGTCTCTGAAGAAATTGCTGCCAGTGCAACACCAGGTGAAGGGTGACAAGTAGAGACACATTCTGGAAACTGGACCGTTCTTGCTCGCCAATCGATCAGAGGATTGTGTTTCTCTAACCAAGGTATTCCTAGAATAATCTGAAACTGAGGAGCCTTGATCACATCGAACACGATCTTCTCATGGTGTCCATCTTGACTTACTAACGTCACTTCTTGAGTGGTATGCGTAACTGGTCCGGAGGCTATCTCCGTTCCATCCACCGTAGTAATGACGTCCTTTACAGCCTTGGGACAAAGAGTTAGATTCATCCTCAAAACCATTTCATGATCCACATAATTGCCGATGGCACCGCTGTCGACGTAAGCTTCAATTGCATATAATCGATCCGGATTATCAGGGCTAATGAGGACCATAGGTATCACGAAATGCGAGGTCACGGAACTGGTTTTCACGCTCGGCAAAAGGACCTCTATTCTTGTCGGGCGAGGTCGTTTCCCTGCTCAGAGTTTGTAACTTTGGTAACTGCAGCTCCTACTGCCTTCTTAGCAGGTTTCACCGGACAGTCTCGAAGAAAGTGCCCTGAGTTTCCGCAATAGAGGCATAATTGCAACTGTTTTCTCCTTTCCCGCTCCTTTTGTGTTAGAGGACCTTTCAGGCCCCCTATTTGCATGGGTTCCCCAGAGTCTACTCCTTTGGAAGGAGTTGGCGGTTTCGAAAATACTCGAGCATCAAACTTGGAACGATCGGCCTTCCTGTGCTGCAGTCTGTGATCTATTTGAACGACTAAGTCTATATAGTCCGAACAATCTTGTGGGGGATTCACTACTTGGGCTAACACATCTTTGAGCTCTCCACGTAGACCTCTATAAAACAGCGTAATCCTTTTGTCCTCAGGCCATTGAGTTTCCACTATCAGTCTGTTGAAAGACGCAATATAAGCCAACAGGTCTTGATTACCTTGTCGCAACGAAAGAAGCTCATTGTCCAAGGCCTGCCCCTGTGAATGTCTTGCGAACAGTTTTTCCATACTGAGCTGAAAAGCTTGAAAATCATGGAGGACCGGATCATCTTGATTTACTAGAGGGATCGACCAGTCTGCCGCATTGCCACTAAGGTACGAAAGCACGAAAGCTACTTTAGCTTGATCAGTTGGAAAGGCTGCTGGCCGGCATAAGAAATGCAACCGGCACTGATTGATAAATACTGCAAACCTCTTTGGGTCACCAGAAAATCGTTCGGGCGGAGCCAGAGGTACATTCCCAGGTAGGTTGATCTGCACTGGATTCATAGAGGATGTAGAAGGAAGATTTCCCCCAGATGCGGGTAACGGGGTCTGTCCGGCTTGTGACTGTAGCAATTGTCTAGCGAGATCATCTGTTCGCTCCTTGGAAATAATCAGTTCCCTTCTTAAAGCGTTCGTTTCCTGACGGGCTGCATGCACTTCTGCCCTTAGTTCCCCAAGTAACTGGGCTAGCTGGTCGGTATCCGAGGTTTCCATAGCGCCTGGACGGGAGTTTTGCGGTAGGCTTTGCGTTCTGTAACGCTCACCTGATTCCCGTAGAGGCGCCGGTCTTGACTGGGCGTATACCGTATCTTCAAAGGTGATGTGTAACACACGGCTGGCTCTTTGGGCTGGACCTCTGTGCACTGTATGTCTGACTCGAAGGGTAAGGTGTCTGCAGATAGAAAATATGGGATTAATGAACTGGGTTATTGAATGTCTCTCTCTTCCTCCCTTTCTCTTCTCCTGTAGAACCCCAAAGGTTAACGCTCTCACCTTAGGTAAGTGAACGCCGTGCTCTCCATCTGCCTCGGGGCAGGGTGCTGTAACCAGTTTCTTCACTGGATAAGGGGAGCAGGCCTCTTGACTTCAGAGGACTGCTGTCCGTCGTTTACTGCACGAACGGTAAGTTTCGAGTAATCCTAATGTCTTTAAAAGTCTTTAGTAATGATGTCTCTTGTTTTGCAGGGTTCCGGCGATGGCGGATGACGGGCTGAAGTGAGTTGAAGATGGAGCCCGTGTGATGAATAGAAGCGCCTGGAAGCACGTAAGTAAGCGCTTGTTGCCTGCTTCACGATGCGCTCAAACTGTCTTTTTATTTTGCAGGTACAAGTTCGGAGCGGCTGCAGGGTGCCGGAATACCCACTGGGTTAGATGTGGAAAGGAGTAATGGCACGTGAGTATTAAAGTTCCCCAATGTCTTTAAACGCACTTTGTTTTGTCTTTCAGATGCGGGATGCAGCGCCGAAGGCCTCCGGAGCGTGCGAAGAGTTGGTAAGCTTTTGTCTTTCAGATGCCAGAATGCAGTGCGAAGACCTCCGGAGCGCACAAAGAGTAGGTAAGCCTTTGTCTTTCAGATGCCGGAATGCAGTGCCAAGACCTCCGGAGCGCACGAAGAGTAGGTAAGCCTTTGTCTTTCAGATGCCGGAATGCAGCGCGAGGCGTTGGTGACAGCCGATGGACCAGGTAAGTGAAGCGCTGTCACTGAAGACCGTAATGCTAACCTGTTCTTTCTTGTCTTTATAGGTGTTGCTGAAGACTGGATTCAGGATGGTAAGCCTTTTCCCTTAGGCCCAGGATCAGATGCAGAAGACACGATGAGCGTTCTGCTGCAGAGGATGCAGAATAACGCAAAGCAAGATTCATCCATCGGGTGTGGTTTAAATAGCCTCCTGTAGTGCTTAGGTGTCTCCTTCCACAGCCACGCCTAGGTAAGAAAAGAGTTCCTGCTTTCCAGAAGAGTTCCAGTGTTCTGAACCTAGGGAGTGGCTCCTGCCCCACCCAACAGGAAAAGTAGTTCCAAACAGAAGAGGATCAGAGGCTCAACTGGCAGGCAAGTAAGCAGCATGGTCTGCTGCAGGTAAGTCCACCCAAGCATTATGAGCCCGGCGCTTCCAGTGCTGGCACTGGGCATATTTATGAGCCTGGTGCCACTGGCACCAGGACTGGGTCCAAAAGGTCCCAATTGGGACTGGTTGGCACTCGGAACCTGGGTTATGGATCTGCTTCCAAGGGAGTTGGGAAAACCCTGACCTTTTGGAAGCAGAGATCATGACAATTAGGCACTCTTCTTCATGAAAAATGGTCAAGTCTAGGAAGCCTATAGAGGTTTTCTGGATGTTCATGGTGAACTTTTAATGGTGGTTACACTGGTTGAGCCAAAGGAGGAATTCCTGATCTCGCTCTTTCGTCCCAGTCCAAATCATGAGTACATCATCGATGTACCATGCCCGAGATTGGACATGTAGTTCAAATGGATTGGTTCTATAGATGAACTGCTTCTCAAAGAATTCAACATAAAGATTAGCCAAACTTGGGGCCATAGTAGCCCCCATTGCCGTACCTTCAATCTGTTGAAAAAAAGATGAAAAGAACCTTGGAATTCAAAATAATTCCTTGTGAGAGCCAATTCGATGCACCACATAATAAAGGAACTGGGTACCGGATCACTATCAAGTCTTGTAAGCAGAATCTCTCCCACAATTTCTAAAGTTTCTTGTTTCGGGATGTTGGTATATAAAGAGACAATGTCCAAACCCACCAAAGAAGAGTTGTTAACATCATATGGAAGATTTTCATATTTTCTTATCACATCCTGGGTGTCTTTTAGGTATGATTTCATTTGTACGACATAGCCCTTCAGGTAATGGTCAGCAAATTTAGATAAAGGCTCCAAGATGGAATCGATACCAGAAACTATAGGTCTGCCCTACGGTTTAACCAGAGATTTATGAATTTTGAGTGAACAGTAGAAGGTGGCTATAGAAGGTTCTGAGTTGTTAAGAAAAGTCCATTCTTGTTTACTAATCCACTGCCTATCAAGGGCTTTAGCGGTTTTCAATTCAATCAAAATCTTCAGTTCTATAGTGGGATCCGTTGCTGGTTTCCTGTAGCAGTACACATCATTGAGTTGTCTAAGAAATTCTTCAATGTAATCCTTCTTACTAAGCATAACGATGGCTCTGCCCTTGTCAGCTTTTTTGATAATAATGCTGGCATTCTTGGCTAATGATTCCAAGGCTTCCTTCTCAGGAGTGGTAAGATTTTGGAACATAGGTATCTCTTGTTTTACCAATTTGGCTACATCTGCCAGGACTCTTTTTTCAAACATCATCGATTCGGGCGATGAAGCATAAGAAGGGGGACAGAAAGTGGATGGTGTCTTAAGCCCCGAATGGTTCACCATCTGAGTACTGATAGTTTATCCCTCTTGGTTAGCAAAAAATTATTTTAATCTGATTATCCGCATGAATTTAAAAAAATCTGTGCAAAACAAAACGGGATCATGGTTGTTAGAAATCACATACCCTAGACCTTTTTTCAAAAGTTGTGTTTCCGTTAGGGTTGGTACATAGGTTGATAAATTCACTAAAAGTGATTGCCGCTTCAGAGGAATCTCTGGTCTCCATTCCAATTGCCCCTGTTGGGGTCTTTGTATAAAAAAAGGCTGTGAGCCCTGGTTAGGGTTCACTCTTCTTTGTCTGTAGTTAGAGTTACCTCTTCCTCGATTAGGAGTGTTGGTATATGTTCCCTCTCCTGGATTATCCAGGTCACTGCTTGTGTTGCTGGAACTAAAAGAGGTTGCCCTAAACCTTACTCTTCTGTTTTGACGTGTTGAGCCATGAGTCTGGCCTGCTTGGGTTTTGTAGCCATCTTGGGTATATGGATAGTCCTTTTCATGGGTGTATCTCCCCAAATCTTTTTTTAATCTTTGAATTCTCTC
Source organism: Ambystoma mexicanum (assembly GCF_040938575.1). Classification (NCBI taxonomy): domain Eukaryota; kingdom Metazoa; phylum Chordata; class Amphibia; order Caudata; family Ambystomatidae; genus Ambystoma; species Ambystoma mexicanum. Next base: position 668,488,433 of record NC_090924.1, on the reverse strand, counting down.
CATGGTATTTGTCTGTTTGAATTCCTTCATTTCTTTATCTATTTCTTCTACTCTTTTCTTTAAAATGTCTAGGAATGTAAGTTTCTTGATCTCTTCCTCTAGTTTTTGAAGGTCTATCTCAATCTTTTCGCTGTTTCTTTTGCCGTATCTATTATTAATATAAGCCAGTCTCGGCCACAGCGGTTTGCAATGTAACTGGTTCGTTGGGGACTGCTAAACCCTGGGGAAAGGATTTATTTTTCAGCTATTCCAACATGATCCCTCCATGTAACTTAGTTCTTATTAGTCTTTTGCATAGTTGGATTATCTTGTCCCAGTCATCTCTTTTATCAGTGCTTTCACCTGGATCACTATTATTAATAATAGAAATGGCATTCATACGTGCTGTGGCATAATCGTCGCTGTAAGCGAGCATTCTCTCTTCAGTCATATTGAGTCTTCAGACCACCAGGGGGTACTGAAATACATAATTCAAAGGAATCTCACGAGGGTGTTGAACTCAAAAAATGTTTATAAATACTTATTACTTATCTATAGTATATGTGACCACAACGCTAACTGCATGCAACCATCGTCTTTCAAAGAATGGTCATTCTCTGCACTTAAAACAATCTCTGTGACCAGTTAGCCACTATAAAATACTCAATACAATTGGTTGGGAGAACCCAAATCACCGTTCCACACTAAAGTGGTCTCCTACCTCAACCTTGGGAAAATAGGGATCAAATATAAATGAAAGGTAGAAAAACAGACTTTATCAACAGTTGTCCTTTCAAAAAATACCTGCAGGTCAATTGTAAAAATCTTTTTATTTATTATCAAGATTTGGAGGTAATAAATCTCATAAATTGAGAAGGCAATTACATATTTATTCATAAAAAACAACAAAAAATCTCTAAGAGCATATACAAAAACAACAATGACATAACACAATTCTAAAAATAGAGAAGAAAAATACATCAATTATCAGTGAAACCTCAAGGTTTTGTCCTTTAGCATGAAGTTCAGATCTCTCAGGATCTCTAAATAATTATGTTCAATCTGGTATAACTCCTAGATTTAACAACTCAACATGTTTCAGTCCTCTCTATGGTAATGGGACTTTTGTCAGGCGTGGTCATTATAATATTAGAGCTTTTCCAAAAGTAATCCAGGATCTTCTTTAATTGAAGCCTCAAACAATGTTCTCAGGATATAACTGTTGATAAATCCAAAAGGAAAAGAATCAGCAATTCGGCTGTATTCTTAAAGACACTTTCAAGGTTTTAGGGTGAACTCATGGTTAAATGATTTACCTGAGATCCCTTGTGCAGTGGGTCCCTTAAAGGAGGAAAAAATCCAGCAAATGGACAGATTCGGTAGGAAGGTATTTATTATCTTCCATTAACTCCTATAAATGAATTTATCAAAATTGAGGGAACCGTTAGAATGGACCCTTCGTCTTAGACGGGGTTGCTCGCAAACGTGCATAGTTGCAGGCGTAGAGCTAGACAGGTGTGTTCAAAATGCTGGAAAAGTTACTATTACTCTAGAAAGAGTTAAACCTCCTATCCCTCAAATGTATTTACCTTGTGCAGAGCGCAAAAACGCCCCCTTGGTGAATGTGCAGTTGATGTACTGTCTTGGTACAGTGTTCTTCCACAGTCAGTCTCCCGCCTCTAGGACCGTGAATTACAGGCCGTCGACTTTCTGGAGAAAAGGCCACAGGAGAGAAACTATTTTGTAACTGTTGTCCAATATGCAGAATCTTTTAGATGAAAACCTCATTGGCCGGCAACAAAAGGTATTCTAGCGAGTGATACACTGATCTTGGTTGGTACTAGCATACGCCCCCTGAATCTATGAGGCAGGTGACAACCCGTTTTAAAAAAAAATGCATTTGTCTTCTTACTCCTGCAGTTTAAAAATGGTCAAACATTAACCAGACACATTTTAAGTCCCTAACGCAAGTAATCCTGGGTGTATCTCTGCATAAGCTTCCAGAGTCCCACATCACTAACTAGCCACTACCAAAAATCAGGCTGGGCCTATATAAAACAAGAAATACGTTCAGTTTCTGAATAACAAAAATTGTAATGCCCCTAATATTCTAAAAATAGGAAATTCTATTATCATTGTTGACCGGAAACATTATGAAGAGGGGAAGGGGGGAAAGGAAGGGCAGAAGAAACAGATATAAGGGAGCCACATATTCAGCATGCATAATAGGAATGTTTTTGAAATTATTAGAAACACATTAGAAAGAATTAATGTCATGGCAATAGTCAACACCAAATAAACAGTAATTTCCATTGTATATTGTAATACATCATTACATTGTTATTCAGAAACTGAACGTATTTCTTGTGTTATATAGGCCCAGCCTTGAAAAGGACCCAAGTGGGTCGAAACACTGTTGGCTTCTTAATGGGATTTTACAAGGGCAACAAATAAGACCCTTACAAGTGTAATTGGTCTCTAAATGGGCAACAAATAAGAACCGTATTTTTTCAATTAAACAAGTCACCCAACAAGGGTATCTAATTTCTATTGTTGGTTTGTTCATTCACATTTGGAATAAGTGACAGTGCACACTCCCTACCAAACATTACCTGTTTTCAATTTTGTGCAGGTTGGGATTATCCTGCAGCTGTACGATGGTGCAGCAGTCACGCCCTCTCAACTTAACCTAACCTATTCTTTGTTATTCCACAGCGCCCATTACCTGGTAAACGGAACTCGATTTTCAGTCAATAAATGGAACACATCACCACAATTCAGAAGGGTTTATTCTATCATTCAAATCATTACAGACTCTACCAATCGATCATTTAATTGAGACCATTTTCTCCTGTATTGTATAACAAAAATTAAGCGGTGTTCTTTTTCAAATAGTCTTTTTTTATCATCTCAAGGACTCCCAAGAGTGTTCCATAGTCACAAAATGACCTACCAATGGTGCTGTTAAGACCCTATTTCAAATACAGCTTCTGTGTTCCGAAATACACACTTTAATCCTTCTCTCTATCATACCTATGTATAGTTTTTCACATGGACACCATATGGCGTACACTACCATACGGGAGTTACAGTTTGTGAATTGTCTTTGAACTCAAGGTCTCTTAAAACCAAGGTGCACTTCTGTAGTTCTTTTAGTATACAGTTGATACACATACAAGGGGTGTGACCAGTGGGTTTTGATAAACCCCAGGTCTCAGTGATATTCATCTGTGATTGGTGTGGTTTATAGATATAATTTTTAGTCAGTAGGTCTTTCAAGGAAGCTCCAAGTTTAATGGCACAAAGAGGTAGTTCCAGGGGGCAATCGCCTCCCTCTGGAATGTGCCAATTGTTCTTAATGATCTTATTAATTTTGTAAGACAGGTGGTTAAAGGTGCTCACAAACACTAATTTCTTGATGTCTTGTGGTCTGTCATTGTAATCAAGCGACGCCTCCCGATTGTTATGTTTAGACCACTTATAGCCTTTCTTAACATTTGCTTTACTACATCCCCTCGATTTAAGTTTAGCACTCAAATCTAGGGTTTCCGAGTTGAGTGTTTTTGTCTCAGAGCTGTTTTGTTTCAGCCTAAAAATGGCATATGGGCAGATTCTCTCTAGTATGATGAGAGTGGCAACTGGCAAACAACAGTAAGGAATTTCTGTTGGTAGGCTTATGGAACAGTTTTACCTTTAGCATGTTTTTACACTTATCCGCCCATATCGTAATGTCCAGAAAATTAAATTTGGTTGAGCTCTGTACCAATGTGAACTTCAATAACTTATTCTGCTCATTGATCCATGTCATAAACTGCATAAACGATATTGCGTGCCCATCCAAAATTATCAGGATATTGTCTTTGTAGCACTTCCAAAAGTGTAGATTTGACAAGAAAGGGTTTGATCGATTGTATATCATGTGGAGTTCAAAGGCCTCCACATACAGGTTGGCTGCCAAATGGGCCACTGATTACCCCATTGCGGTGAGGTGAATTTGGTGAAACATCCTGTTATTGAAGCTAAAATAGTGTTCAGTAAGGGCTAGTTCAGCACACCATAGAATAAAACTATTTGGTGTGATTCCATCTCTTCTTTTAGTCAAAAGGACCTCTTCTATTACTGCTAATGTGGCGTCTTGCAGAATACATGTGTACAAGGACACAATATCAAGGCTGACCAACAACTGGGTATTGTTATCAAATGGGAATTCTTCAATTATATTAATAATCTCCATTGTGTCCTTAATGAACGAGTTCATCCCTGTGACAAAAGGTTTCAGATGTCTATCCGCAAATTTAGATAAGGGTTCCAAAAGAGAGCTTGTTCCAAAACTATGGGACACCCACGAGGATTCAACAGTGATTTATGGGTGAAGATGTAAAACTTTGGAATGCTCGGGTTTTCTGCTATCAAAAAGTCATGTTCTTGTTTGCAGATCCATCCCGAGCTTATGCTTTGTATACTTTGGTGTTGATTAGGCCCTGTAGATGCACTGTTGGGTCATTACAATCACTTGAAAGTTACATTCATCTATGTATGTTTGTCGACCCAACATCACGATTTCACCACCGTTGTCTGCCTTTTGTAGTGCGATGCTTTCATTGTTTGCCAAGCTTTTCACTGTGTCCCTTTCGGGTCTAGTCACATTTCGGAAAGGCCCTTGTTTATTGGTCTCTTCTAACTTGGATAATTCATGCCAGATTCTCTTTTCAAAAACAACTGCTTCTGGTGATTGGCTCGATATTGGAGGACAGAACACCGACCGGTTACGTAGACCACTCTCATTGTTTTGTGACTCCAAATTTTTGTTCTTAAAAAATTGTTGTAGGTGTATCGTACGTAACAGTTGTTGAATTTCAATCTGAGTCTTACATTTATCATAACCTGTTGTGTGAATGAAACCAAAAATCTTATTCAACACTGCAATCTCATCAACGTTGGGTAAGAACTTGGACATGTTCACTAGTAAGTTTGATGGCTCCTTGTCGTGGTGCATATTCCCAATCCTCCCGTATTGTGCCCTGTTCGAAACAACGCTGTTGATGTTGAGGTGGTGGGCCTTGACCTACACGATTCCGGTGACTTGAACCTCTTCTATTTCTAGAGTTACTCTTCCCCCTTCCTTGGTAGCGGCCCTGGTTCCTTATATTTGATACACCTCTAGGGATCGTGGAACCATCGTCACTCGAACCCCCTGAGCTGTATGATGTGTTCCCAAACCGTACTCTATGCTGTTGATTAGCCGTTCCTTCTTGATTAGTGAAGGGGTCATACCCATCTTGAGTGTACTTAAATGTCTTTTTGTGTGAAAAATTCAGAAAGCTTTTCTTATCCCGTTAACTGGAGCCCGTGTGGAAAACTCCTTGAAATCTGCAACTTCCTTATCTCCGCCAATCTTTTCATCAAAGTTTCTAGAAGTACCAACTTTTTGATCTCCTCTTCCATTTTCAATAAATCCTCTGTAATCTTCACTGACATATATCTTTCCGTATCAGTAATGATAATTACCCAGTCACGGTCAAATTTGTTGGCTATACAACACCATTCGATAATAAAATGCTTATTATCCAAAAATAAACATGGCTCGTTGCGAACAATTAAGCCTTGGGCGAGAGTGCCAGACAGGAGATACTTGATGATGATTGAGCCATGCAGGTCTGTCCATATGAGGCGTTTCTTAAGTTGCAGTAATTCATCCCAATTACTCAAGTTGGAAATTAACGACCCATCTCCTTCATCTAGAAAGCTTGATGTTTTTTGCTAGGAGTGCAGTCACATATTTATCATTGTAACTTTTGACTTTCTCGACACTCATATTGAACATGTTACTAACAAAATCTCATCAAAATCTATTTAGTGAATTAACAAAACCTCTCCACAACCTGTCACTTAGCCAGGAAACATAAGGAGTCAGTGAAAGTATGTTCAAATAAAATAATTCCTTTTAAGACTAAGAAACAACGGAATCTACCGGAGTTGAAGAGTTGTTCAATTGAAACATACTCTCATTGCAGATTTAGTGATGAAACAGGAGTTGAATGCTGTTGTAGTGCACCCTTGTGTATGTTGTTTCAAATGACTCCAGAAGCAGCTATGTGTGGAAACTTTCATTTCTTAAAATATCTGTAGATGAAAAACCACACAGTACACATTCAGCAACGGCAAGGTCAATCCAAAATTTAGTAGCTGTTACAAGTGGAATTGAAAAATGTTCTCAAAATACACAGGAAGATAGTCAATAATTTGTAATGATTGTCTTTGATGTATTAGTGCAGGTAGGTGTTAGTGTAGATAGGTATGTAGGAATTAGTTACACGTGGAATCATATGAGTCCACAGTGTAAGAAAGATTACACTACTCAGGATTCATGATCAGAAAAGTGGAAATTTTTCTGATCTTTTAGCTAAATTATCGCATGACATGCAATGCAGTGACTTTGGTTGTAATTTACAATCAACACTGCAAAATCTAGTTTTTAATTAGTATATGTTGATTATGTTTCAAAGATACATTGTAGGAAAATGAACACGTCAGTAATTAATTTTGTAAATAGTCAAGATTCTATTAGTAAGAAAACCTTTAAGATGTGTGCAATTATTTTTCATGAGGGGGCATCCATTCACTGTGGACATGTCATAACATTGGTGCATACAGAAGTAGATTGGCTTGTTTCTAATGACTCTATAGTCAGACACCAAGCTAGATTGACAAGGGGTTTAAAAAAAATGTCTTAATGTTGTTAGAACCAAAGTGTTAAAATGTATGTTTTCCATTCTTTGTGAAAATAAACATGCAAAATAAAAGTTTGAAATGGAAGAATAGGGTAATACATGTTTTATGTAAAGTAAGAGATGGATTGTTACTAAGATGTATTTTTAAAAAGTACAAAACAAATGTAGAGATAAGATTCTGAAGATGACATACATTAGAAGAGAAAACAGTATTCTGCAATCTTCTAATTCTGTTTTATTGTGTAAAACAGTGCATATGTTAATATGTACAAGTGTTCCTTATATGTTCTAGGTTACATAAATGGGTCCATATATATTATTTTGAGTGTTAGGGAGTGGAGAAGGCCATGACTGTTTACATATGAAACACGTAAGCAGTAGGTTGTAGATACAAAAATAATGAAGTATCATATTTGTCAAATAAATGAGATATAACTACTAATAAGAGTTTTAGGGAAGAATTTACACATACTGTGTTAAGTTGTTATGTGTATAGGTGGTGAAAATAAGTATGTACATAATGTTTTAAAAAAGTATTCCAAATCAATAAAAACATTAAAACAGCTTACTTGAAGTGTTAGTTTGCTGAATGTTTAAACATGTTGTATGTGCAGTGTGGATGTTTTCAGAAAAGTTGTATGTGTTGAGCCATTAAACAGTGGATATTTTTCAATTTTTAGTAGGTTTTAGAAAATTGTCATTAGCTTCTTATGTGTGTAGGTGGCCAAAAAAAGGATGCACAACAAATTATAAACAAAGTATTTTAATAGCAATGCCAATAGAAGTTTAAATAAAATGTACTCTTTTTTTCTTTTTTTTAAATATGATGGGTACATTTTGCAACGTCATTATGAACTTATCATGTGTGTGGGTAGCCAAACAAAGGACGCACATAGATTTTACAAGAAGTATGGAAATTACATCTGTTAGGTTATTGCAGTTGTTGGTAAGTTTTAATATGATTACACACACAAGCATTTTTACTGTATACTTATTATTTGAAATATTGGCATGATTATACTTTAAAAAGATGTATACTCAAAATAATGTTACATTATTGGCATGTCTTCATTTATTTATTTGTATAACTGAAGACATATTTAGGTTATATGTTTTGGTTTCCTGGTAAAAGTTGCATACATCAATCTGTTAGTTTGTCATTATTTAATATTAAATACTGTTTGTACAATATTTTAACATATCTTCATTGTATTGAAATGCCTTTGTAGGTGCACAAACTATTGACATTGTGGGCAATTCTTATTACAATTTTCTGATGCAAAACCAAGTTTGTAGTCATCTGAATGGTTAGTATAGTTGAGGTAATCATACTGCATTTGTTTCCTATACTACTCTGTAGGAACTGTTTCTTTTTGATGTTTTAAAAGTGTTATTTTTAAAGGTTTTTTTTTGATACAATGTTTATTTTATAAAATTGTATACATGTTTATTTCACGTGTTATATAGATAGACTTGTAGAAAGTGAGGTAGTGTGTAATGTGTACATGTATATATATTTATTGGTAAATATTTTAAAGAGCTGAATAGAGTTTTTTTCTGTCAACAAGAAGTTTTATTCCTCTATTGCATGATTAATTAATACAATGTTTTATTGATTGTGTACTAGGAATACATTCAGTATTCATTTAGTACCATTATGAAAAAGAATCCATGAATATTCTTGTTTTTATTTTATTATGAAATACATTTCATTCTGTTTCAGAGTTAGTAATATTGAAGAAAGAAGACAACACATACAAAGGTATTGTGTAAGACATATGATACAAAATATATATATGTGCAATGCACACATGTATAGACATAGGGGGTCATTACGAGGTAGGTGGTAAGGGGTTAACGGCGCCAGTAAAGGTGCTGGAGCCGTCAACCCCTTACCGCCTCATTACGAGTTCTGCTCGCGCGACCCGCTATTAACTTGCAACATGTCATCAAACCATTTGTTAATCCAGCGGTCAGGCGTGTGCATGGAGATGCAGCGCGTGATATGATTAGGCCATTTTGTACGCTCAGACGATATGGACGTAGTCACGTGGATATATTGCGGTGTGTCATTGGCTCATTCCTTGACGGGGCTAGATGGGTACCGCAGCCCATAATGCGATTGGCTGTTAAAAACAGGCTCAAAGTCACGTGTTTTCTGTCATTGCTTTTCATCTCTTGGTGGGTGAATTTCATTGTAAGCCTTCAGGAACTTTTAAAAGCAGTACCTTGATTTATCCATTCCTTTTTTACCTTTCTTCTTCCTATACCTTTGTGCTTTGTCTTGTGCTTTGTAGTTTGTTAGTTTTTGTACGTTTTTGTTATTTTAGCTTGTTATATTTTTATTTTGTTTTTTGATATTTAGATATTCTGCCTCATCACGAGTTTGGTGGTAACCCTTTAATGCGGCGGTAATGCTATTACCGCTATATTTAAGGGTCCGCCAAATCACAGGTTTGGTAGGATATATTGCCAGCTCTGAGCAGCGGGGAAATCCGCTGTGAATTTGCTGATTTTCAGTGCTATTATCACGTTCTAATACCGCCAACGGTAGTAGCGCCAAATATTCCCCATTGGGCCCAATGGGGAATTACCGTTCTGCCAAACCCGTGATCCAGCGCTAATAGCGTGGGGGGCTTGGTGATAACTCTAATAGCTCCAGCGTTATCCCAGCAGTATTGCTGCCCGGATACTGCCCAACCCGTGATGAGGCCCAATTGAATGCAGACTGCAAAAATATATTACACTATCTATTGTAATTTGTTTTATGCAGATTAAATACCTAAAATCCCCCAAAATGTTTGTTTGTAACCGCAATTACAAAGTTAACAGGGAGGCATTTAGCCGCAAATAAAACTACTCCAGTCATTGTTCACCTTAGCCGTGGAAGCATAATCCAGGAACTCATTCAGCCTCATCACGAGTTTGGCAGTAACCCTTAAATGATGCAGTAACGCTATTGCCGCAGCATTTAAGGGTCCATCAAATCACAGGTTTGGCAGCATTAACACCCATCTGTGAGCTGGGGGTAAATCTGCCAGGAATTTGCTGATTTTCAGCACAATTACTGCGCGGCAATACCACCGACGTTCGTTGCGCTGAAAATTCCCCATTGGGGAATTCCCGAATTGGCCCAATGGGGAATGGGGAACGACCATTCCGCCAAACCTGTGATCCGGCGCTAATAGCGGTGGGGGGTTTGGTGGTAACGCAAATAGCCCCGGCGGTATCCCAGCAGTATTACTGTCGGGATACTGCCCAACTCGTGATGAAGCCCATTGTGTTGTGTTTGTTTAAAGTTTTGATTTTTCCTCCACGATCCTGCATTTCAATATGACTACGACCAGCAGTGATGGTTAGGTGGTGTGGGTGGCTTCAGATTTACCGCTGTGGAAGAAGCAATGTTCATAAAAAAACATAGCTAACAGTTGGCAATATTTCTGGGTAAAGGACCAACACAGCAAAAAGGAGATCGAGGAGGTCTTGTGTAATTTTTGACATTAAGGTTTTGCAGAGGGGCCCTTCACACAAGCCATCGCAAAGCTTGGGAACATGAACGTTAATCCAACATTTTGTTTGTGTTCATTGGGATGAAGTGGATGAAACCTGAAGGAAGGCTCATGTAAAACATAAGTTAAAGCACATGGAGCAACATCAGCACACCAACATTTGTCATTTGTGCTAGAGACTTCTAACACGATTACTAACTATATACCACCCTCTAACATCCAACCTTAATCCATCATGCATGCACCTGACCTTTAAAACTTTATTGTGATGTGCAAAACCTATTACAGCTTTATCGAGGTGGGAGGTGGTACCCTAGATGGTTTGAGCAAGGATCTTTCAGAAATATATGGCCAATTGCTAACCCTAGGTATATTTTTAAGTGTCAATTATTTTGTAACGCTATTCTTTGTTATATGTATTAATCCTAGTGTTTTTCCCTTCCCAGTTCTTACCTCTTTTTTCATGAATCACCTCCCAGGTGTCGAGGGCAGGAGCCCCCACCTACATCTGCACCGGAGGATCTGCGGATCCATTGCCCATGCCACGCCGTGCAACAGCGTGATCAACTTAACGTGCTATCCAGATGCCCCTCTCCCTGTGACTAGCTGCCCTCTGCCATTTAACCCAATCATTTGGTGAGTTTTGCCCCATACCTGGCCACTTTCACCCCTGGCAGCCCGGGTCCCGCGCCTGCATCCGAGCCGACATTCATTTCGGAAACAAAATGTCGGGCGCAATGCGGCGCAACAACGAGGCTGGCTTCCTTATGGTTGCTAAGCAACCTATTGTCTGAAATATAGCTGAAATCCGCCGTCAGGCGGAAGAGCCGGCCCACCGAAGGCTATCTAAGGCCCTGTTTGCCCCTGTAGTCACCAGAATCACCTCCCAGGTGTCGAGGACAGGAGCCCCCACCTACATCTGGACTGGAGGATCAGTGGATCCATTGCCCATGCCACGCCGTGCAACAGCGTGATCAACTCAACATGCTATCCAGATGCCCCTCTCCCTGTGACTAGCTACCCTCTGCCGTTTAACCCACTCATTTGATGAGTTTTGCCCCAAACTTGGCCACTTTCACCCCTAGCAGCCCAGGTCCGGCGCCTGCATCCGCGCCGACATTCATTTCGGAAACAAAATGTCGGGCGCGATGCAGCGCCACAACGAGGCTGGCTTCCTTATGGTTGCTAAGCAACCCATTGTCTGAAATATCACCGAGATCCGCAAGCAGGCAGAAGAGCCGGCCCACCGAAGGCCATCTAAGGCCCTGTTTGCCCCTGTAGCCACCAGAATCACCTCCCAGGTGTCGAGGGCAGGAGCCACCACCTACATTTGCACCGGAGGATCAGCGGATCAATTGCCCATGCCGTCCAACAGCTTGATCAACTCAACGTGCTATCCAGATGCCCCTCTCCCTGTGACTAGCTGCCGTTTAACCCACTCATTTGGTGAGTTTTGCCCCATACCTGGCCACTTTCACACCTGGCAGCCTGCGTCCCGCGCCTGCATCTGCGCTGACATTAATTTCGGAAACAAAATGTCGGGCGCGATGCGGCGCCACAACGAGGCTGGCTTCCTTATGGTTGCTAAGCAACCCATCGTCTGAAATATCGCTGAGATCCGCTAGCAGGCGGAAGAGCCGGCCCACCCAAGGCCATCTAAGGCCCTGTTTACACCTGTTCGCCGTGTTCGGCACGTGGCAAGTTATCAGCGGTTTCGTACTTCATGAGGTGTAGTTCTTTATAGTCAGAACTACACCTCACGAAGTACGAAACCGCTGTGAGCACCAATATGCGTCCCTCTATGGTGCACTGCATTAGCTGCTCCCCATTGCATATATCAGCACATCCAAATGTACGCGGCCCAATAGCATAACCCTCATACCTGCGTAACCGATTGACTCAGCCCAGGCACTCCTTCTATCCATGCCCAGGCCTGTGATACTCAGGTACATATCCTCACTGTACCTATTCAATGTGCTACCTGCCCCCTGCTACCACCATTTTAATAATAAATGTCTCCCCGCGTCCCTTCGCATTTGCATGTGACATATAGCTGTTATTGCACTGTGTCCTAACTGTCAGTTAACTGCTGCATTGTGCCCAAGCCCTTGCTACTTGGTTGCTGCACTGTGTCCTAACTGTTAGTTAACTGCTGCATTGTGCCCAAACCCTTGCTACTTGGTTGCTACAATGTGTCCTAACTGTTAGTTAACTGCTGCATTGTGCCCAAACCCCCCTTGTTACCTGGCTGCTACCCTGTGCCCATCCATCATGGCCAAAATCACACCCCCACCATCAGCACTCATCCCCCCTACGCCTTTCCTTCCATCATTCTTCACCAAACCTACAGAACACAAACTCACACTCTCAATGCGCCCCAGAACTACTAACTCCAGAAATCAATTATTAGGCCTCTGCTCTAGACACTCACCGCAAACCTCTCTAGGCAAAACTGAAAACAAACTAACCTCGGAACACCAGAAACTGACCACTACTAAGAAGGTAGCCAAAGGGCTTAATGCCTCTCCAACACCATGCCCAGACCTACAGTGTGCATTAATCAATGCTAGATCCCTCCCCGCCCACGCTACTGAAATCCATGACCTTCTCACCAACCTCAACATTCTTGCCATCACCGAAACCTGGCTACACAATGCCGCCGGCCCTGCCATCTCCCTAGCTATCCCATCTGGATACTCCATCCTCAGACAGGACAGAACACTGTCCTCAGGTGGGGGAGTGGCACTCATAGTCAAAGACTACCTTGAAATAAGACAAATTTCATCCAAACTAGAGGATAACGTTGACTCTCTATCCGCCAAGATCGCACTCTCTCCCAAAACCACCATCACCTTTAATCTAGTATATCGCCCACCAGGCCCGATACTGGATTTCCAAGACACCCTCGCACACCTTCTAGGTGAAAACCTCAAAACTACCACCAAAACGATTCTCCTGTGAGACCTTAACCTGGGACTCCACGACCAGAAAGATAGACCATCCACCATGTTAGCACAAGCTCTCCAAGAAATGGGCTTTGAACAAAAAGTACTCCATCCTACCCACAGCAAACAACGCACTCTTGTCTGGATAGCTGACCACAATTGTGACATTGACATCAGCTCCATCACGCCTACCCCATGGTCTGACCACTTTCTCATTCACTTCTTCATCCCCACATCGAATAACTCGGTAAAAAAACTCAAGCCCGCACCACCAGCCTTGGCCAGAAGCACCAAGAACCTCACCAAAGAAAGTATTTTACCCTACCTAGACACCCTCACAAACAACCTCCATGCCACATCTGACCCAGCGTCACTGGCAGATATCTACAAATCCACCATTAGCACTGCCATAGACATCATCGCCCCCCTACAAAAGAAAAAATCCAAAAATTCCAAACACTCTAATACCTGGTTCTCAGCAGAACTAAAAGAACTACGAACCAAAAAACGGAAAGCCCTAAACTTATGGCAAAATGTGCCCGACGCTTCTTCACTATCTTCCTACAAATCACTGGCCACCCAATACAAAAAAAGCATCATAGCAGCCAAATCTGCATCCTATAATGAAAGAACGCCACCTCAGAATCCAAAGAGCTTTTCGCCATTTTCAAGGAACTCTCCACACCGGCCACTAAGTCCCAAGAGATTGTCAAGGATCAAGCCTGGTGTAACACCATACAATCCGCCCTCCTAAAAAAAAATTTAACTCCAAGTTAAAATCCTAGACCGTCACAAAAATCTCACTCAGCAAATCTTACCAGCATCCTTACCAGCATCCTACAATGAAACTATGACTGAGAACAAAAAGACTAATCACATTACACCTTTTAAATTTAGAGAAGTCACAGAAAAAGAGGTAGTCGATATTGTCAACAGAATCAAACCCTCCAATTGTATAGGCAACGCCTGCCCCGCTAAACTAGTTAAAGACTGCGTTAAAACATTAGCACCATTTCTCAAATCCTTCATCAATGTATCCTTCAACACAAACTCAGTCCCAATCAGCCTTAAAGAAGCTTGGGTGTGCCCTCTTCTCAAGAATCGCACTCTAGATCCGGAAAACGGCAACAACTATAGACCCATCACAACCGTTCCCTTCCAGCTCAAGATCCTAGACAAAGTTTCCTACACACAAATACAGCATTACCTGTAAGAAAATCGCATTTTAGGAAAAAGGCTATCGGGCTTCCGCCCCGGACATGGGACAGAATCGGCCCTACTAGATCTTAAAATCCAACTCAATGACATCATGGTCAAAGGCAAACCAGCACTCCTGCTACTATTAGACCTATCTGCTGCCTTTGACCTGGTCAACCATGACATTCTAGGCACGCAACTCAAAAATGAAGCTCACTTCTCACCCGAAGCCATATCTTGGGTCAAGTCATTCCTTGAGGGTCGACTTATGAAAGTCTTTTCTGAATCTGCGAACGCTACCCCCCACCACTATCCACTGTGGCGTCCCACAAGGTTCCTGCACTGCACCCACCTTATACAACATCATCACCCTCCCACTGTTCAATGACTTGGACCATCGCCACTTAGCCTATACCAACTAGGCTGACGACACAAAAGTCCTGCTCCCTCTCACAGGTGTCTATGAACAAGACGCTGCAGCATAAACCAAGATATACACAGCTATCCAAACTTGGATGGCAGCCAACGGCCTCTGCCTAAACGGGGACAAAACAGAGATCCTACTAGTTGGCACCAAAGAAACATTAAACAAACTCCTGCAACAATACAAATCCTTTAACAAAGACAACTCCACCATCACAGTCTCCATTGCAGTAAAAACGCTAGGAGTATACCTTGACTCCACTCTCTCTATGACACGGCAAGTCAATGCCATAGCCTCCTCTGCAGCACTTACCACCAGGGTAATTAATGCCGTTAACTGCCTGGCTGTAGCCAGAGCCACAGTAGGTACTAAACTGGACTACTGCAATGCCCTCTTCCTGGTCACATCTGCAAAAAACATTAAAAAAATGCAAGTCACACAAAACAATGCTCTAAGAGCCACCCTAAGCATACCAAAAAGGAAGCACATCTCCCAAGCCAGAAAAGAAGCTCACTGGTTACCTATAAAAGAATGCGTACTATTCAAATCCATGGCCATCACCCACAGATGCCTCTCTGCCAATGCTCCGCCCTATCTTTCTGAAAGAATCACCCTTAATACATCCACCAGACCCATCAGGTCACACTTGACTAACCAGACCTAAATACCAACATTCAAAAGAAGCAAAGCCGGAGGGACCAGCTTTCAACACCTAGCACCCAAAAACAGGAACGCACTCTCCACCGCCCTAAGGAACGGAAACTCATACCATGCATTCCGTAGACTACTCAAAACCACGCTGTTTAACTAAGCCCCCACCCCTCTCTACCAGTTCCCTTGCATGATCACTGCTGTATGTAAATAACCTCAAATGTATGAAAATATGCATATATGCTCTGCACTGTATCTATATATGTACCATTTATGCCTGTGACAAGTAAGATTGCTTTCAGCTCCACGATGCCCCCGGGCAGATGTGCGCTATACAAAACCAAATAAATAAATTAATAAATAAAATAATTCCCCAAAACGGTCCTTTTCAGGGCCAACTTTTCAGTTATAAAAATAGACAATAAAAATATGTACTGTAAATATGGATCTAAGATGGTTAATTGATCCTTTCAATACAGTGTGTGTTGAAAAAACATACCCTTACGTATTTGATTTTAGCTGCAGTTATTGCATGTGGGAGCCGCGGGTAGACCACCCCCATCCATTGCTGCATTTAGCTGCGCATGCATTTTAATAGCCGCGGCTATAAAACTGATTTTATTTCTAAAAAAACATATGTAGATATATATGTGGGCAGTAGTCTTCTAAAGATGTATTTTAGGATACGTTGAGTGTAGTTTTTGTACACAGTTACTGTAACACTTTAATACATTTCTATTAATCAACAATACAAATAAATGTAAACACTTCAAAAAGTCAAGTAAATATGCACACACAGTTTTAGGTTCATTTGGGGGCAATGTGGTTGCACAAACTATTTTTATTTTACTTTCTACACATGATACATAGTTTGGATTAGCCCAATTGTCTGTATTATTAATGACAATTATGTATGGAATAACAAAACCCTTGGCCAGAATTTAATGCAACAAAACCCCTGGTAATTCACCTTTTAACTTGTGACCCCCTGTTGCGCAGCCTATGACCACAGAGATGACATCACAGATCACATCACTGATGACATCACTAATTACATTACAACAGTAACTGACATTAAGCATGGCCTTCAGTCGTGGTCAGTGTGCATGGCCAAATATATTTTAACACATGAATGGGTTCTACTCATGGCCTACAGTTATGGACAGTCATGGTCATTCTGATGGTCCATCTCAAAGCCTAGGAACATCAATAATGATAAGCCATCCAATGCGAGTCCATTGAAATGAGGTAGATGATAACTATCGAAAAGCACACACACATCATAATAGAAAAAAGCATGGGGACCATACCTTGCATAGACAGAAATCAGCGACACCTGCACACCCTCCATCATCCAGTGCAACAACATCACCGAGTACAAATGAAGCTTCAACTTCAACAACAATGTCAACTACACACACTCCTCTTTTACCGACTCCTGATCTGTCCATGATCCAATTTATGTGTAGACGATGCCATGAATGGGTAGTAAAGAGAGTAGCCACATTTGAGAAATGTCAAAGCATCTGCTACAAATCCACTACAAAGATGTGCATGATTCCTATCAAAAATCACACAAGCACCACAAAATAAAAATGCATGGGGCTCAAGCATTACATGCAGAAACATCAGCACATCAGCCACACACCTGCCATCTCCACAATGAGAATTCTGGAATCAAACCAGAGACTTGAAATGCCTGCAGCACTCCATTTCAACAATCATCAGAAATGCAAGACAGGTTAAAAAGAAAAGCTTTTCAAAAACTGTCTACAAATGTGCTGCTCCTATCTCCAGCAGTAGCACAATATGTTGAATGTAGCTTGACCTTTTACAGAAGTTAACTGTCTAACATCAGGTGCAAATCCACTTGGATGATGAGAACGATATAGCTTCTACAAAATAAAAAAATAAGAAATTACAAAAATAAATTTACAAAACACCATCAATTGTACTACCTCACAGAAAACCCCAAACAGCTAAGACTACTCCATAGCTGAAACAGCATTATAATTACAACAAATATAATCCAATAAACCTTCAACCTCACTCACTTGAATAAAAAAACGAAATTCCTACATATAAATGCCAAAGATTGACCAATCTAATTTTCTAGGTGCATGTTAGTGAAAGTTAAAACAGACATTAGAAAATACATGCCACACAATCAGAGCAGATGAAACAAATTATAATAAATCTTATCTACTAGCAGTAACTATACTATAACACACACAACACTGCAAATAAACTTTAAAATATATAAACATTTAATGCACTTACTTTCACATCACCCACACTCCTGCCATTTACACAGACAGAGTTCTGTAATCAAAAGGATAAAACTGCAGAAAATGGTGGGTTTTATACTTTCCAAAATGAATACCAAAAAACAGGACTACATGCCAATAAAACTACTAAAATGGATATGCCATATTTTCCCCACAAACTATCACAGTCAGCTACACAAAAAGAAAAGTAACATTAACCAATAAAAAAAATGAAACTGACAGATATTTATTTTTTCCACACCTAGCATCTTTCATAGCTGCAGCTATTTGATGCGGCTACTGATCTTGGTTTGTATCCGCGGCTACACGCACATTTTTCTGCAAGCCCCAAATCAAAATAAATTGGCCCTCAAACCTTCAAATCAAATTAGTGAACAGCTAAGTACATAAAATAACATACACAAATGAAATTCTCTACTGTATCATCCACATAAAAATATGATTATTGCATTATTGCACTGAAAATGTATATTTATAGATGCAACCTTAAATATACCCGCGGGTACAGCACAACAAATAAAACACAGAATAATATCGAAGCACCTAATGAAGCCCCCTCGTAGACGTTTGCTGATAACCGCGGCTAATCGCCATAACTAAAGGTTCAAAATTGCATTTCCACTCCACCAAACTCCAAAACATGTACCTAACATGCCTACCAGCCCCCGTCCACTTCTCATTGTCCTCCTCCACTCCCCTAGTTTCTTAAAATCCCCCATTCAATTCATATAAGATGCCACTGCAGCCAAAATGTTCGGATAGCCGCAGCTACCACACGTTCACAAACACACGAAGTGTCATTTGCTTGAATATAGCCATGGTTTCAGAGGGGTTTGGGGGTATCTACCCACGAATAGCAATGCCGCCTGCTGGGTGCCTGCTGTACAGCCGCAAATAATATCAACTCAGCACCATCAACCAATTAGAAACTACAACACACATCATACATACCCTGCTTCCACAAACTACTAGAAATTCAAACTATGACTAATATTCCTGGAAACAGAGAAATACTACAGATATCAGGGCTGGTTTGAAAACTGTGCAGCTGATTGGAGACAGTTGGCTCTTTTGGTTGATGGCTTTTTGTGAGAAACTAACTGGGTGATTCATGGAATCAATGTGCGCCGAAATGTGTGGCGCAAGCGTGAAAAACGCAGCACACGTGTGCGAAACACACATGTGCGCCCATTTCCCGATTCATGGAAGGCACTGCGCCTGGCTTACCTGGGACATGCACCAAATCCACGCGTGGCACACACGTCACTGTGATATCCCGAAAGCTGTACGCAAGTCTCCCAGTGAAGGCGCACAACGTCCAGTATGCACACCTAAAAAGGGCGGAACCAGTGGAATGGAGAACAACATGTAGAAATGTGGGTGTAACGGGCGAAGTTCAGCAGCAAAATACCTGCAACGCCCATACGCGCACTAACAACACGTATTCATGGAATTGAACAGGGCAAATCCACACACGCCAAAAGACGCGCAAAGCCGGAAACACGTCTGCCACGTGAAAGCAGGCGGAAGCGACCCCGCGCAGCATAAAAGTTCACGTAAACAAACAAGAAACAAGCAAATACATCTACGATGAATGTCCCATTTCTTGCAGCAGTGATCGTGGGATACCGATGGAGGCGGAGAATAGTTAGGCCCTGCATTTTCTTACCCAAGACCAGCCTTTTTGGGATGTCTGATGACCAGGTCTATGGGAGGTATAGGTTTCCACCTCATATCATCCTAGACCTGGTCTCTGAGTGGGAGGATGACCTCACATCACCCACCTTGTGCTGCAAAGCACTGAGACCCTTGGAAAAGGTGCTCAATGTCCTGCATTTTTTGGCCACTGGGTCATTTCAGTGGACAACTGCCATAGCTGGGGGCGTCTCACAGGCCAAGCAGTCACGCTGCCTACACCAGGTGTTATCAATCATGACTGCACGGCCCTCAGTCCGCAGTCACATATACATGCCCAGAACACCCGCAGAAAGGCAGGCCGTGGTCCAGGACTTTTACGGAGTGGCACCCTTTCCCAAAGTGCTTGGTACCATTGATTGCACCCATGTGGCCCTACATCCACCTAGGGCCACTGAGCACATCAATCGCAACTGCAAGCACTGGCATTCCATCAACGTGCAGGTTGTATGTGATGCCAAGGGAATCATCACCTCTGTATATGTAAACTATCCCGGGTCCACCCATGACAGTTTCATATTCACAATGTCAGCCCTACACCGGGACCTGGAAGCTGGGAAGCATGGCAACACATGGCTCATTGGTGAGTACAAATGCATGTGCACATGCATGCATGTCACAGAGACAAATACACAAACCCAACTAATGACAACCATTATCACCTCCCCAGGGGTCAATGCCTACCCTCTGAGCACCCACATGATGACGCCAATACGGAACCCCACCACACCAACACAGGTAAGATACAACGCAGCCCATATTGCAACCAAGGGCATAGTGGAGTGCACATTCGGAGTGCTCAAGTCACGTTTCCGCTCCCACGACCGCTCTGGTGGGCAGCTACTATATGTGCCCCCAGTAGTGTGGAGGATCATTGCGGCAGCATGTGTCCTGCACAACGTTGCAACCCGGTGGGGCGTACCGGTGGACATGGTGGTGCCCCCACATCCCCAACCACATGCACGGCCGCTGCGCATGGGAGCGGAAAGGGAACATGTCAAGGCAACCCGTACCCAGTTTGTGGCTACATTTTTCACCTAAAATCCCCCCCCTGCGGAGTGCACACAGGCCAGGCGCATTCCAGGTGACAATCAATGATGACAAAGGGACAGTCAACTGTCACAACCTTAACACCCTGAGAATGTGTCCTTGGAATTGCAGCATTGCGTGCATCCCTAGCCACTTAAAACAAACACAAACCTGTGTGACCAAAAGGCACACATGCAAGCTATAGATTCCACCCCCCATGCAAAATAGCACATCCAAATGCTGGTATGTCACCTAAACCTCCCTCAACCCCCTGTCACCCACCCGACACACCATGCCATGGCATGCAATGTTAAAACTACAATAAAAATATCAACACACATAACCCAACTGTCACAAAATGCACCGTCACAAATGGAAACAGGCCACAGACAATCACCTCAGACACAGACTCAGAAGAAAAGAGTGAGCAAAAACATCCAACCTATACCGAAAGAACGTAAATGCATGCCACCAAAGGTGTGAACACCAAAACCTCAAACCTTTGGTGGAATGCATTTCAGGGAATCCCCAAAAAGAAAAGAAAATGTGGGTGCTGCTGGGAAATGAGCCTGCGGCGCCAGTTCACTATCATGATCACGAAAGCCACAAATACAAACACGAGACAAGCCTGTATGGGCCCAGCCGGAACACACAGTGGATGCCATCGGATACCACATACCACCACACTGTAACAAAAATGCACAATAGACAAACAATTAAAATGGCCATAGTGGACCCGGAGCGGGGTCAGGGGGGAAGGTGCAGGGTGCACCTCAATACCCATATGCGAGGATGTTGAGACAAAAAAAAACCTCCATAGGCTTATGGTCTTCACGACCCAACCTGAGTGAGAGATATGTCGTCGTCGTCACCCCCTGGTTGTATATCAAGAGGTGTGCGTGGCACAGGTGCCGGCCCACATAGCCCCAGCAAGCCCCTCCACGGTGTAAAAGCAAAAAGAGAATATCGTGTCTGAGTACCCCAAAAGGAAATACACCAAACACGGGCTTACAAAGATACACAGATCTTTATTCTACAACTGAACAGTTTTCAAAAGAACAAAGTATCAGATAGCTATATGGCCCTCAGTACATCACAGCGAATACCAGCCCTTTCGGTGAGAGAAGTGAGTGGGACTGTACATCAGAACACTCACTCTTTTTATACAATTTCTAACATGATGTCCAGACCATCTACAGGTTAATCATTCCTCGGGCTAGGGGTTTGTGCCGCATTCACTTCTAATTTATTCACCTATATGCATATGGATTATCCAGAGTTTATACACAAATAAGTCACAATGGCAACAGTGTATCTTTGGATTTAACATTAAGACTTTGTACATGTTTTGTACAATGCAGTTCAACAAGTGTTCACATTCAGTATTTAAACAACATTGTGCTTAATATATGCTTGCGGATCAGTTTCGTTGGCACAGGTAATCCTTAATCTACAGGTCAACGAAGGACAAGGTCTCATTACAATGACCCCTAACATTTGGCCCGCAGGCAGTTTAGACATTAACTTACATGTAGAGGTCAGGACGGCCAAGTTACAAACAGAAGAGCACTGTCCACCATTTTAGAACACAGGGTGACTTTAGAGTGAGAATCAAAATGGCGGATGAACCTAAAATGGCGGCTAAATCGATCTAAGATCGGAACTTTGCAACACGGATTTCTCCGCAGAGTGCCTGGGCTTAGGCCAATATATTCAATAAAGGAGGCACAATATGATATCCCGTTTAACAAACCCTCCTTTTGGCTTAAGCCAAGCGCTAAACCACTTCTAGTCACTTTATGAGTAACTCCACGTCTCAATGTCCATACATCCTGAATCACTATCGGAGATATCAATTGCCATAAGATCAGATACTAAGATTTCTTTCAGCACATATTTGTTGGAGATCTTCTCTGGGGCGTATACTTTATGCCCTAATGTACCCATCGCTTGTGCGCAACCTCCTCCTAACATCAAACACATACCAGGAAGACATTGTATACAACAACAAATAAACAAAAGAATACCTAAAACAATCAGCAAGACCGAAAGTAGGTTCCATCCGCAAGATCGCAAGAAGTCCCAGAACCAAGCGCTAAGATCCCAGTTTCCCTCAGGAACATTCACTTCTAAACTTAGGACATGCAGATTCTGTATTGCCTTAAAGATAGTTGGAGAGGAATCTGGTACGAAAACACAGCAAGCGGACCCCACCAATTTACATACCCCACCACGCTCAGCCAGGATGTCATCTAATGCCATCCGGTTCTGAAGTGCTACTAACCTTATTGCTTTCTGTTCTAACATCATATTATAGAGTATGTCAGTGGTCCGGTTGATGGTCCTCTCCAGTACTCTCGCTAGTCTCCTGATATCTTCAGAGTTCATTATTTGCCCCCAAAATGGCACAAAGTATTTAGCTACATCGCCCAGAACTTGTGCTGAAGTGTCACCATTCTCGTCTCGCCGTGGACAAGCCTTTGAAATCTCTAAGTACTTCCAATGAATACCCCGGGTAACAGAATCCCTAAATAACGCATTCCCTGCCAATCCCTGGGTAACCATGGAAATGCTATATTACCGCAAACAAAGTAGACAGGTTCGCCTACATACAAAGGTCTGTCCTCGCCAGTCAAATTTGCAATGGTGGCACAACCTTTAAAATCACCCATTAGCTGAGTACCATTCCTTTATATGCAGAAAGAAACTGAATCGGGGCTATGGTGAACAGTATAAGAAGGTGGCATGGCATCCCGATTGCCTATAGGAGCCATCTTGAAAGAGATCAAAGATTGAAAAGGACCCGACAGTCTATCATAAGGCCTAATAGAAGCAACATTAAGCTTACTCCTATTTGCAAAAAGCGAGCTTCCCAGGGGCGTCAGAACACGTTTTTCAAACTCGTTCAAGTTAGTCCCATGGAAGTTCCCCGAGACGCTATCATTCCATCGGCCAGAGAATAGTGCTCTAAGAGAAGCATAGAATGCAGTTGTCAAAGGTAAAGGATGAATATACCAACCTAGCCCCTTATCCCTGTGTTGCGGTAAATGTGAACAGACCCAACAATTAGATCTGTTAAAAATGGCATGTGTAGCATTCATGATGAGTAATAGTGTATTGTTGTGATAACTCTGTCTGTGTTGAGAGTCTCTAGGAGATAGAGTATGCAGATGCACGAAAGGAGTGGGAACAATAGGTACATTTTCACTAGGTAACTAATTCTCAAACTGATGTACTTCTTCTAGATACCAGAAACCTAAGACAATGACTATTGCGAAACCAATTAACATTATCACAAGACAGCAATACATTTTCGTGGCCCATATATTGGATTGTCCATTTCGCAGCTGGTCACACATTTTCTTATCTGTTCTGTGCGTGTGGGAGCGGTTGCAGGCATTGTATTCTTCAAACGAAAGCACCAATGTTATTTGCTGGCGACCTCCAGGACGAGCGTTTTCTTAGTCCTTCCACAAACCCTAGCCAACAGAATCCCCTTATGTACAAATGACCGAGCCAAAAAGACAAGCCCTTCGATGATTTTCCTTGATGGCACAGCCGAACCGTGCAGTAAGTCTATTTCCTCGGACGCAGATCGTACCTTGTGGTGCCTGGTACTGAGTGATCTGTGAACAACGTGTCGTCACTTCCCACTGGAAGTGGCGAATGAACGGAAACAAAATCTTGAACAACTTCCGGAAACAAAACTGTTGGAGAGTGTGGAGATGAAATGGCTGTTTCCCCAGACCTCAAGGGCTCAGGGAGAGTCTCCGATGCACTCTCGATGCTGGTTGCTGCTTCGTGATCGTTGGTTACAGCATTGGTGAGGGGTTCTGTATCTTCTGTATCGTGTGGCACTGGATGTGGAATCCTCTTGGTGTGTGACGCGTGTATCCAATGCTTCCGGCCTGCTACTCGCACATCAGTATGTGTGACCAGCAAAACTTGGAAGGGGCCCCGCCAGCGAAGTACGAGGCAAGAGGATCGCTAAAACGATTTTGTGAGGATCCAGTCTCCTGGTCGTATGCTCTGCCCGGGCCCCTCATACCGTACAGGTAAAGCCTCTCGCACCTGGTGATAAATCAAATACAGATTTTTAGTTAACTGGCCACAATAGTCAGAGAGAAGTACATTTTTGATGTCTCGTAAAGAACAAGACTTCTGAACATTCCAAATATTAGCTGGCCTACCCATAACCACCTCAAAGGGAGAGAGCCCAGTCTTAGTTTGAGGGGTTGTTCTCATAGATAAAAACACGATCGGTAAGGTGTCTGGCCATTTTAGTTTGGTGCCGGCATATGTTTTAGCAAGCTCGTTCTTGATGATGCCGTTGTGTCTTTCTACTAGTCCAGCACTCTGAGCGTGTCTAGCCGAATGGAACCGCTTATCGATCTGTAATCCCGTGCATATCTGCAGAATTACAGCTGCGATAAAGTGTGGACCATTGCCCGACCAGATGACTCTTGGCAGCCCAAATCTTGGAAAATATTCCTTTAACATAGTCTTTGCTGTGGTCATAGCTGTGGCATCTTTGAAAGGATAGGCTTCAATGCATTTGCTAAAAGCACAGATGGCAACTAATACATACTTGAAATGATTGCAATGCTCCATCTCAATAAAATCAAAATGAATAACCTCGAAGAGGATAGAAGGTGGACCAAAACTACCCCTAGGTTGATGTGCCCTTTCCCACATTATGATGCAAACAAATCATGCACCCCTGAACAAAGCGTTCAGCTACTTTAGGGATTTTGTCATTTACCCACACATTTTGCAACATTTTAGTGATTTTACGAGAACATACATGGGTGGGACCATGAGCCACAACAACCATCATCATAATATATGCGTCAGGCAGTAACCACTTCCCTTCAACTTTGTCCACCCAACACCCATCATCATCCAGTTTCCCCAAACCCTCAGCCCACTTCTTAGCTTCTTCTAATGTGGCATTGGCTTGGATATCCCTTACGGAATCAATACCCTCATCCAAAGTACAGGCATTTGTGGCTTCCCTTGAAGTTTACATTTCTGAAGAGAAATCAGTGGCAATCTGTTTGGCTATCTGGTCAGCAAAAGCGTTCCCTTTTCCTACATGATCGACAATCTTCTGATGCCCTGCACATTTTATGATAGCTAGCAGAGTAGGGAGTGCAAGCACTGAAAGTAACCGTACTATCAAGGAGCCATGTTGAATTTGTGTACCATGTGAAGTCAAGAAACCTCTTTCTGCCCAAAGTCTACCGAAGTTGTGAACCACCCCAAAGGCGTACTGTCAGTATATATGTTTACTGTAAGCCCTTCAGAAAGTTCACAAGCTCGGGTCAATGCTATAATCTCTGCAGCCTGCGTGGAGGTATGCGTGATTCTCTTGGTTTCCACGACCGTGCTCAATGTAGTGCTTGCATAAGCAGCTGTGGATGTACCATCCGGAAGTTTGAAGCAGGAGTCATCGCAAAACAGCTCCCCTAGTGGTTTATTCAAAGGAGTGTCCTTTAGGTCAATTCTGCCTTTAGTTTCTTGTTCGGTAGCGTAAAGGCAGTCATGTGACTCTTCGTCACTACTTGCAGTACCTTGCGGGAAAGGTAAAAGTTCAGCCAGATTAAGAACACAACACCTCTTAATTTGTATGTGCGGTGCAAACAAGATCAATTCATATCTCGTTAATCGTGTGGAGTTGAGGTGTTGCGTTTGTGTTCTATTCAGTAGAAAATCTACAGAGTGAGGTACCATCAGGGTTAAAGCATGGCCTAGGACCATTCCATCGCTCTGTTTTACGGGCGCAGCAGCAGCAGCGATAGCTCGCAAACATCTTGGCAAAGCGCATGCTACAGGATCAAGGGCAGAAGAAAAGTAGCCGCACGGCCTATTCTTCCCTCCATGTTCCTGCGTTAGTACAGCCAAAGCACATCCATCACATTCATGCACATACAACACAAAGGCCTTTTCATAGTTTGGTGTGCCCAAAACTAGTGCCGAGCACAATGCAGTCTTGAGCAGATCAAATGCTTGCTGGTGTTCCAAGTTCCACGGCAATGGCGAAGAAATACCCTTCTTTGTCAAAGCCAACATTGGTTTAATTACTAGTGAGAAATTGGGGATCCACTGCCTACAGTAAGAAGCCATACCTATCAAGTTTCTAACTTTCTTCTGCGTATTTGGGACAGACGTGCTAGAAATGAGTTGTATCCGTTCAGGCATCAACCTTCTTCGACCCTTTGACAGGAGATAGCCTAAATAGGCGACCTGCTGACAAAGGTATTGAGATTTTTTAAGCAAAGCTTTATGTCCATGTTTAGCCAAATGAATAAGAAACAACACAGTGCCCTCCTTCTCCAGCATGGGGTCTGGCATGGATTCACATGCTCATGAATATTCCCCGTCGTCAGGCTGGGAATCCTCGGTAAAGAAAAAACCAGTATCAGTTTCGTTTCTGATCTGTCTTTCGTAGCAATAACCAATCACTGGTCTCTGCGTCATACTGACCACAGCCAATGACTGCCCTCTACCTAAGCACCGCCTCTGGCAGCCATCTTCAGATTTTTACCGCACGTTCATGTGTTGGGATCCTCGTGCTATTGCTCTCGAGCGTTAGTGCTATTTTTTTCGCTTTTTCACAAAAAACTTCGATTCTTTCGGTCAAAAGAGCCTCAAGCTCCACCGATCCTACATCCGATCAACGGGGACCCGTGTCGGATTCGTCTGTGCCCCTCAAGGGTGAAGATTCGTCGAGCTACACTTCGGAGGACTTCCAGAAGCTTCTCAGGCCCGGTCTCGGAGATGGCCCAGGAGAAGGGAAGCTCGACGCCCGGAAAGCTGTTCAGGGTTTGCCCTGGATGCCAGCTGCAGAACGTCTTTAAGGAGGACGAACACTCTTTCTGCCTTTACTGCCTTCATGAGGACAAAACGCACGTGGAGAAGGACTGTGCGTTTTGCGGCAACATGTCGGAACGGACCATGAAGGACCGTCATCAACGTCTCGCCAACTGGCTGGAGGGTAAGAGCCCGTCTGGCGAGAAGAAGAAGAAATCCGAGCGGTCTTCTAAGACCTTTGAGGGCGCCCCGGCGACGGGGGCCCAACATAAGGCCAAGCACCGCGAGTTCGCTGGCACCGGGAGCGCCGAACGGTCGGGCTCTACGGGCGCCAGGCAGGGCGCACCCTCCCCGGCACCATCAACCACGAGCCAACGCTCTGGGTCGGGTAAGAGGAAGGCCGAGCACCCGGCGAAGCTCCTGGAGAGGCCCCGGTCGAGCTCTAAGGCAGAGGAGGAGCGTGGCAGTGCCCCCTCCCTCAAGGATAAGGCGGTGAGCGCACCTAAGGTGGTGAAGGCCTTGATCCATCCGACCAAGCCCTCTATCGAAACGGTCGCGGCGGCCCTGGCCCAGCCTGTGGAGGCTGCACCAGTGGTGGCGACCTCAGGGCCCAGAATCTCCCTGCCTCCTCGGAGGGAGTCTTCTTTTGTGCCCATCGATAGGACCCCCGTGAAACCCTCCGTGGGGAAGAAGAAGGGGGGGCAGGGCGTCGTCGTAGATTCGGCCTCAACCTCAGAAGAGGAGCTGATCGAGGTCTTAAGCCACGGCCTAGGCGTGGAACAAGACCAGCCCGTCGGAATGGGCCCCGACGCAGGTGACGACGACGACATCGTCGAGGATACCGACGGGGCCCCTGCTCGCCCGTCGGATTCCCCTCTGCCAGCGCCGCGAGACAACTCGGCGGCCATTTTGTTGGCCATACAGTCCTTATGCACTGAGATAAGGACGAGGCTACCGTTACCGACGGAGGAACCTCTCCCGTAGGGGGATCCAGAACCGGGACCTTCTGGTGTTCCCCCTACCAAGAAAAGAAGGATCCATCCTCCACCTCCTTTTCAACCGTCGCGCCCCGTCCAGCCCTCCTCCCCGTCCACCCGAGGGGATGATACGGGGACTGACACGGCGGCGACGGGTACGGACGACGAGGCATACGACGAGGATTTTCCGTCGTCGCCTCCCACCAGGGCTTCTCCGCCCGACGAGATCGGATCTTTCCACTCCATGATCTCCAGGGCTTCCGAGCTTTTCCAACTCTGCCCTGAGGAGAAGAAAAAGGAAGGCTTCCTTTATCAGCGGCGCGAGGCCAAGAGGAAGACGGTCCTCGCAGTGCCTCTGTTGGACGACATTTGGGATGAGGGCCTTTCCCTCCTCAAGAACCCTTCCACGACGCCAGCTAGAAGAGACCGGTACGAGAAGAAGTACCGGGTCCCGGACACGGCCCCCCTGTGCCTCCGGGCGCAGCCCACCCCGGACTCCGTCGTCTCCGCGGCAGCCAGGAAGAAAGCGGGGGGGGTGCGGCCTCCACATCGACTTCCCCGCCGGACGGCGAGGGAAAGAAATTGGATACTATGGGACGTAGAGTCATCTCGTCGGCAGCGACGACGATTAAAGCGGCCAACGCCTTGGCTATCGTGGCCCGCTACGACAGGGAGCTCTGGTACAAGATGGCTCCCCTGCTGGATTTTCTGCCGGACGACAAGAGGGCGGAGGCCCTTGAGATCCTCCAGGAGGGTGAAGTGGCTTCGGACCACGCCATCACCGTGGCGACGGACATCGCCGACGCGGGGTTCCGCCAGCTGGGCAACGGCGTTTGCCTTCGACGTCGTGGATGGCTCAAAGCTACGGACTTTCGGCAGGACGTCCAGACCAGAGTCCTGGACATGCCCTTCGACGGGAACAACCTGTTTGGGAAGACGGTGGACGATTCCCTCCAGGCCATCAAGGCGGATACTGAGACGGCCCGGGCCCTTGGAGTCCTGCAGCAACGACGGACGCCCTTTCAGAGTGGCGGAGGCAAGGGCGCCTCCAAAGGTTCCGGCGGCGGTTTCTCTTCCTACCGTCAAGCGGCCCGCTCGTCGTCGCAAGAGGCCTACAGAGGACGAGGCAAGTCTAGCGGACCCCGCCGTCGTCGCCAAGGAGGTCAAGGCGGCAAGGCCGCGTCCAAGCAGGATTGAACCAGCCGTGGGGTCGGGCCCCCACCGAAGCACCCCGGTGGGAGGCCGGCTGGCGGGCTTCGTCAGCGTGTGGGAGTCCATCTCCACCGACCGTTGGGTGCTGGACGCCCTGGCCCGGGGCCACGCGCTCGAGTTTCAAAGAAGGTGCCCGCGCGTCCCCCCCGTGGCCAGGAAAGAACTTCACGTCCCTCAACTTCTCCTGGAGGTAAAGGCGATGCTCAGAAAGGGCGCCATCGAACTCGTCCCAAAGAGGCTTCGGGGCTCCGGAGTCTACTCGCGATACTTCCTCGTCAAGAAGAAGATGTGAGGATGGCGCCCCATCCTAGACCTGCGACGGCTGAACAAGTTCATCAAGGCGCAGAAGTTCCGGATGGTCACCCTACAGCACGTCCTGGGTCAACTGGAGGAAGGAGACTTCCTATCGTCGTTGGATTTGGAGGATGCCTACTTCCACATTCCAATCCTAAAGGGGCACCGAAAATTCCTCAGGTTCGTGGTCCAAGGGCGTCATTACCAGTTCAAAGCCCTTCCCTTCGGACTACGGTTGGCACCCAGGGTATTCACCAAGTGCCTCGCACCGGTGGCGGCGCAGTTGCGCCGCGAGGGGATCCACGTCTACCCCTACCTGGACGACTGGCTCATCCGCGCCAAGACGAAGGAGCTCGCCGTGGTCCACACAGCAAGGACCGTCCAACTCCTCACGGACCTGGGATTCTCCGTGAACTACGCCAAATCCCACCTGGTGCCCGCGCAAGTCGCACTGTTTCTGGGAGCGAGGCTCGACACAGTGTCCCTTCTGGCCTCCCCGTCGGAGGAGAGGACCAGGACCATCTTGGGCAAGGTGCAACGGATGTTGGTGGCCGACGCGGCCAAAGTAAGATCCATCAAGTCCCTCCTCGGGATGATGTCTTCCTGCATCTACCTCATTCCCATGTGCAGGCTCCGGATGCGCCCGTTGCAAGAATTCCTGGATGCGCGCTGGATCCAGACGACGGGCAGCTTCGAAGAAAGGATCAAGCTCGACGAGAGTTTCCGACGAGCGATACGGTGGTGGGGCACCCGCGCGCGTCTGACGGCGGGCATGGACTTCCAGACCCCAGCCCACCAGGAGACTGTGACCACGGATGCCTCCCTGGAAGGGTGGGGAGCGCACACCGAAAATCTGCACGCGAGGGGACTCTGGCTCCCGACGGAGAAGTCCCTGCATATCAACGTCCTGGAGCTCCGTGCAGTGTTTTGGGCCCTCAGGTCCTTCCTTCCGTCCCTGAAGGGCAAGGTGGTGAGGATCTTCACCGACAACACCACCACCATGTTTTACATCAGGAAACAGGGCGGAACCAGGTCCCCAGCGCTGTCCAAGGAGGCGCAGGACTTGTGGCATTGGGCCGTCGCCCAAGGGATTTTTCTGGTGCCGTTTCATCTGGCAGGGATAAAAAACACCATCGCCGACTCACTCAGCAGGGAGCTGCGCTCGTGCCACGAGTGGGAACTACGGCAGGATCTGGTGGATCGCCTCTTCCGACGGTGGGGCACACCCCAGGTCGACCTGTTCGCGACGGCGACGAACACCAAGTGCCGGAGGTTCGCCAGCAGGTCTCCCCAGACGAGGAGCATGGGCGATGCTTTCTCGTTCCCCTGGGAGGGCCTGTTCCTCTACGCGTTCCCTCCCTTGCCTCTGCTAATCCGGCTCGTCAACCAGCTCAAGAGGTCACGGTGCAGGATGATCCTCGTCGCACCTGCGTGGCCGAGGCAGATATGGTTCCCGGACCTTCTGGACTTGTCAGCGTCCCCGCCGATCAAGCTGCCGGCGGACGCGGATCTACTCTCCAGGGAAGGAGGCGCCATCCTCCACCACGACCCGAAGTCGCTGAACTTGCAGGCCTGGCTCCTGCAGCGCTAGAGTTTGGAGGATACGACATACCGGCCGATTGCAGAGAGGTTCTTGCAAAGGCCAGGGCGTCCTCGACTCTTAAATGCTACGGACACAAATGGAAGAGGTTCTCTGTCTGGTGCCACGCACAGAAGATTAACCCTCTTCGGATTACGGATCCCCAAGTACTGCCGTACCTGCTGACGCTGGCCAAAGCTGGACTGGCACACGCGTCCATCAAGATTCATCTTGCTGCGATCTCCCGATACACCAGAACCACGGGTCGGACGTCCTTGTGGTCTCATCGTCTGGTGAAAGAGTTCATGAAGGGACTATTCAGATCGTTCCCGCCGGTGAAGGCTCCGGCCCCGGCGTGGGAGCTCAACGTGGTGCTGACCAAGCTCATGGGACCTCCGTTCGAGCCTCTGCACTCGGCCCCGTTGAAGTTTCTATCATGGAAAACAGCTTTTCTTGTGGCCATCACCTCCGCACGACGAGTGGGAGAGATCCAGGCCCTTTCCTGCAAGGCCCCGTACTTGACTTTCCACGACACCAGGGTAGTGCTCAGGACGCACCCCTCCTTCATGCCCAAGGTACCGTCGGACTTCCATCTCAACGAACCCTTGGTGTTACCTGTGTTCTTCCCGTCGCCTTCGTCGCCGGCTGAGAGGACTTTGCACTCGCTGGATGTAGCTAGAGCGCTGAAGTTCTACGTGGACCGCACGAAGGGTTTTCGGAAGACGTCACAACTCTTTGTGAACTTTGGACCTGTCAATCAGGGGAAGGCTCTCTCGAAGGCTTCCATCTCCAGATGGCTCTCCGGCTGTATCATGTACTGTCACCGGTTGGCAAACCGACCGCTGCCTGGCCGTCCGAGAGCCCATTCCACCAGAGCGATCGCAGCTACCACGGCGTTCCTATCTGGTGTGCCCCTGCTGGACATATTCAGGGCTGCTACGTGGAGGTCGACGCACACCTTCACGAAATTCTACTGCGTCGACCGGGATTCCAGGGAGGAGTCCAGGGTCGGCCAAGCAGTGCTGCGCAACCTGTTCGCCTGAGGTGGGCCTGGTGAGGAGGTAAGATGCTTAATGTTGAGTTGATGTGTTGCTTAATGTTGAGCCTTTGCCACCTCCCGTGGTTGTGCATGTGTGTACTGCTATGTATTCTTTATTCATGAGCATGTGAATCCATGCCAGACCCCATGCTGGAGAAGGAACAAGTTACTTACCTGTAACTGTTGTTCTCCAGCATGGGTCTGGCATGGATTCACATGCGAACCCTCCCACCTACCCCTCTGCGGCTCTTCACTTGGTCATACTGCCACTTCACGTGCTTCCAAATCTGAAGATGGCTGCCAGAGGCGGTGCTTAGGTAGAGGGCAGTCATTGGCTGTGGTCAGTATGACGCAGAGACCAGTGATTGGTTATTGCTACGAAAGACAGATCAGAAACGAAACTGATACTGGTTTTTTCTTTACCGAGGATTCCCAGCCTGACGACGGGGAATATTCATGAGCATGTGAATCCATGCCAGACCCATGCTGGAGAACAACAGTTACAGGTAAGTAACTTGTTCCTTACAAGTGCTCTCTGAGTCAGCAGCTAAAAGCAAGTCATCAACATATTGAAGCAGTGTACAAGTAGAGGGCAACTCAAGGGTATCAAGCTGCTCTTTCAAAGCCCTACTATAGATACTAGGACTTTCTGTGTAACCTTGCGGTGCACGGGTAAAGGTAAATTAACGTCCCCCTAAGGTGAACACAAACAAGTATCTACTGTCTTTGTCTATAGGAATACTAAAGAAAGCGTTCTTTAGATCCACAACACTAAAATGAGTAGCTGAAGCTGGGATAATGGTTAATATTGTCGTCACATCAGACACAATTGGAAGTTGTGGTGCAACGGTCTTATTGATGGCACGTTGATCAATTACGAAACGAAAAGGAATTGCATTATCACCTTTCTTGTATACGGGTAAAATCGGACTATTGCATAAACTACCTGCAATTTCCTCAATCACCCCTCTAGCACAAAATCGGAGACGATGCATTTCAAGGCTTGCTCACCATCGACCGAGATCTTATACTGGGGAATACGTGGCAGCTTTACTCCATGTTTCAAGATAATCTTAACAGGTTCAATTTGAAAGACACCAACGTCATTATCATCAATAGCCCACAAACATTCTGGAACATCACTAAATTCCGGCGGCAACGGTCGGGTCAAGAATTGAGAGGCAGAAAGTTGCTGTGGTGAAATCGTCAACGCACTCCATCAGAAGAACAATGAATTACCATATTTAATTCCTTCAACAGATTCAACCCCAACAAATTCTCTCCACAATTCGTAGTCAAAGGGAATGGACAATGGTCTGAAAATGGACCCAAGGTAATCGCTACCAGCAAAGAAACCGGACAGACAACTGGTGTGCCAGAAAACCCTACAGAAACATTGGTTTGCCCTGACAGTGGAATGTTTGGAACCCGCGAATGGTCAATGGAACACTTCTGTGCCCCTGTAACTATCAAAAATAGATGTCTCCTATTTTCCACTAACATTTCAACGTAGGGACCTTTCTGATTAACGGGAATAGGCGTTGGTTCCAAACCCTGTTTTGGGCAATCCTAGCGAAACAGAATGTCGTCAAAAGGAAGTTCTTCAGAGAGGTAAGCAGCAGAAGGATGGTCAAAAATAATATTTCTATTATCCACACTCAATGCCTGATTGTCTTGCGAAAAAGGTTGTTGTGAATCCTGTGAAAACTGACCTCTACCAGGACCCCCTACACCTGGGCGACCTCTGGATTGTCTACCCATATTTCCAAATGTGTTACTTGACCTCTGCTGGAGGATCGGGCATTGTGCACGCCAATAACCCTCTTGTCTACAATAAGCACACTGGTTAATGTTTACAGGACCCAAGGGCGCATTTCCCTGCGGAACGTACTGACCTCTAAATTGCAAATTACCCCCTCTAGGGCCTCTAACAATTTGCTGCAATAGTACTTTCGTCTTTAAGTCTCCTTTTCTCTTTTCAACTCTTTCTCTTTCATTATTGATACGATTCTCATAGTACTGAGCAATGTGCAATACTTCTGACTGAGACTTCGCTTGCCAAGCGCTCTCGGAGGACATAATTTGCGACTGGATGTCAGGCAGCAATACACGCACAAATTTGTCCACGAATAATCTTTTCCCAGACTCTGTGCCTAAGTCTTGTCCACTGAAATCTGAAAATACCTGTTCAAACCGATTAAAGAACTCAGTAGCACCCTCAGACTTCCCTTGGACACAGGCAGTAAGCTTGTCCCAAATAATTCTCTTTTCAGGAATTATAGTTTTCAATTTCGTAACTATCCTGTCAGGCAAAGTTAGTATTACCTGAGGCGGTCTTTCGCCAGCTGGCCTTTCTCCATCAAGTCTAACCATGTTAGTCCATGTATCTCCTAGCTCTGGTACATCATCTACAGTCCTAATCTGTTTCCACAAGTCGACAGGCAGGAGTACGGGAAATAACAAATGGATATCACTTAAGGTGAATATCGATGATTGCAAGACAGACTCTATTTCTTTGTAGAACCCTGTCGGATTCTTCCTAATGTCGGGAATAGATTGTTTAATGGTGTTCACTTCCTGTCTTGAGGATGGGACGTGAACGAACTGTGACACATAATGTGCAGGAATATCATAAGCCTGCGCACCCGTTCCAGCATCCGCTAGTACCTCGACTTTTGGGACATATGTCGGAGGGACCTCTCTCATAGGCAACTGAGAAGTAGGCAACTCTGAACGCTAACTAAGCAACAGAGCCAAATTGAGAGCTAAAGCAGCTGAAGAAGTGTCAAATGAAAAAAACCCTCTTATAAATATTCAATAACTCTGCGGGACAACAAATCTTCTTTTTTACAAACTCATCCTGTAGGTACTCTACCATTACCGGTATCACTTTCCTCTGCATTTCTGGCGTATACTGACTATAAGTGTCATTTACTTCTATGGGAGTTATCGACATATCTGAGATCCATCTAATCGCATCTTTCGTACAAATTTGTGTTTTCTCAGTTATCGATTTCCGGCAAGGAAGGAACCGTTTCTGTACGAACATAACGTCCAAGCTATCACCATCTTCATCTTCATTCCGTAACCTTTCCAGCTCCCTTCTATACTCAAGAATCCTCTCAACATGCTCTAGCACCTTCTCCGCAGTATCTCTAGAGAACGCTAAAGTATTCAGATCCCTCAATCCTTGTGGGAGATCTATATAATTCTGCCTGTTCCACATTACACATAAATGAATTCCTAATCCTTCAATAAAAACGTTTTTCTCAGGAAGATTGTCTATATTAGAAAGTGTAGCAAAAACATTAGCTTGTTCCCCCTTCTCCATGCAATGCTTAGCCCACGCAGTTAACTCACGTTTCTTCTCTGAAGACACAGTATTACGAGTTACAACCCTCGAACCCGCTCCCCGATCTACTACAAGTGGTGTAGAACCACTTGGAAGAGGGAGAGTAGGCAAGTTTTGAACATCAGGGAACAGAGGTGCTATTACTGGTACAGCAGACAAAGGTGGAGGAACGGGTGGAGGAGCAACGACAAGAGGAGGAACAACAACTGGAGGAAGAGGAACAGCAGGAGGTACAATAGGAGGAGCAGGAGGAACTATGGGAGGATGAATAACAGCAGGAAGAGGAACATACAGAGGGGGTGCAGTGGCACCAGGCCTTCGTTCGTTTAATAATTTTCGATAAGTTCATCAGAAACATGAAAATCTTTAGAAGGGTACATTTTCTGAATTCCAAGTGAAAAAGCCCTATCCATATTCCTAACTGTGTCAGACTGTTTATTTTGGTCATACAACAATGCTTTTTCCGCATTCGTCATACAACGGCGCACATGCTTTTCTCTACTCTTAAGCTGCTGTAAAGCTTCTTTCTTCCAATTCTGTAATACATCAAATGCTGCAGGTCTAGCCTTTTTCTTCAATAATATAGATTCTAAGTATTCAATATGAGGGATTTCAAAACTACCATTGATTGGCCACTGAAGTTCAGAAGCATGTCTAGTTTGTCTGTGCCAAATATCATTAAATACAATGCTACCAATGCCGTGCTTACAGTACATAGTACACGCCGGCGACCCCTCCATTGGTGCCGGTCGGCCAAATTCCAAAGATTGTCTGTCCTTGCGGAATAATGCCCTAAAGCAGGCAGACTATTGCCCAGGCATATCAGAATACTGGTGTTACCTGGTCAATAATTGAACTCACGAGTGCAATGCGCCAAAACAAATTATCAGGATACTTAAGAATCAGGTCAAGACTCACCTGATCAAATCCTAAGGAGGTCCGATCGGATTACAAAGTTTTCTAACAAAGATTTCCTCATGGTTGGTGAGTTTGGCAAATCTGCCCGCCTCGATATATGGACCCTCGTCAAGATGCTGACTCGGACCGCATGCTCACCGTCCAGGGATCGAGTCGTGCAGTGCTGCTGAGGTGTTGCGTCTCATCCAAGGAAGGGGCCCCCTTTACACTGTCTGATCCCGGTCCGATAGCCATGTCAACCTTCAACGAGCTGGCTTCAATCTTGAGGGTCTGTATTCGGGCGCCATCTGTAAAAGCAAAAAGAGAATATCGAGGCTGAGTACCCCAAAAGGAAATACACCAAACACGGGCTTACAAAGATACACAGATCTTTATTCTACAACTGAACAGTTTTCAAAGGAACAAAGTATCAGATAGCTATCTGGCCCTCAGTACATCACAGCGAATACCAGCCCTTTCGGTGTGAGAAGTAAGTGGGACTGTACATCTGAACACTCACTCTTTTTATACAATTTCTAACATGATGTCCAGCCCATCTACAGATTAATCATTCCTCGGGCTAGGGGTTCGTGCTGCGTTCACTTCTAATTCATTCACCTATATGCATATGGATTATTCCTAAGTTTATACACAAATAAGTCACAATGGCAACAGTGTATCTTTGGATTTAACATTAAGCCTTCGTACTTGTTTTATACAATGCAGTTCAACAAGTGTTCACATTCAGTATTTAAACAACATTGTGCTTAATATATGCTAGCGGATCAGTTTCGTTGGCACAGGTAATCCTTAATCGACAGGTCAACGAAGGACAAGGTCTCATTACAATGACCCTAACATTTGGCCTGCGGGCAGTTTAGACATTAACTTACATGTAGAGGTCAGGATGGCCAAGTTACAAACAGAAGAACACTGTCCACCATTTTAGAACACATGGTAACTTTGGAGTGAGAATCAAAATGGCGGATGAACCTAAAATGGCGGCTAAATCGATCTAAGATCGGAATTTAGCAACACAGATTTCTTCGCAGAGCGACTGGGCTTAGGCCAATATATACAATAAAGGAGGCACGATATGATATCCCGTTTAACAACGGCAGCAAGCATGCAGGCATGGTGAGCCTGGTTCTGCAGGAATATGGCATGGAGGTTGCCATGCAGCACCTCACATGTAATACAGAGTTCATCCTGCAAGGACTCACGTGTAACACGGAGCTCGGCCAGCGAGGCCTCACGTGACAGACGGACCACCTCCCGGCTTGCATAGAGTTCAGTCGAGATGGTGTGTTCAAGCTGCTCCATCCTCTGTTCTGCCCGTGTCCCCTGGCTCATAATGAACGCAGCCAGAGTACTTCTGAGGGATGAGTTATCTTCCCTCAGGGCTTCCCTCTGGGCCTGTCCCTCAGCAGCAATAGCTGAGCGCAGAGCCACCAGTTCAGCCTGGCGGGCCCTGTTGGAGACCGCTGTGCTCAGTCTGAGTGAGCGGCATGTGGACTGCGTTGCCTACTGCTGGAGCTCCACCTGCCTATCAGGTGGGAGAATGGATTCGGCCACATGTTCCATGCCTTGAGCCAACATCTCAATCGCTCCCCCCTGTTGCTGTGCAATGGCATATATGGCATTCTCCCACCAAGTGTTCTCCGGTGGCGCAGGCCACCACGTTGCTGGACACCACACCTGCTGGGCCCAAGGAGATGTGGTCCTTGCTGTGCTGGCACTGCCTGTGGCTGCAGGACTGCATTCCTCTGTCGATCTGCTGCCCCAGGAACAGGAGCAACTGGTGTGGAGCGTGACCCTGTACCCGCAACCACCACATGCGGTCATTTCAAGACTCACTGTCCCCTTGAGGGCTCAACCCCCACTGCAGGTGTGGCAGACAACACAGTGTCCACTGCAGAATCACCCACCGCTGACGGCACGGATTGATGATCATCCGATTCACCATTAGAGTCAAAGAGATCCTCAGAGCCATACCCAGAGGCAGGCCTGGACAGGATGGCCTGGAGCACCAATGGATGTTTGTGGGCTACCACCCCACAACCACCACTAGTGCATGGTTGTTGACCCAAACCCTCTACCCTGTCTGCCATCTCCTCTTCCTCTGCTTCCGGTGCATCATCACCTGTAATAAAATTAAAAAAAACACATGAGCACACACTTGTCAGCAGCACATACCACAATATTGAGGGCTAACTCATGAGGCAGCCATGTTACACACAACACAAACTCTGGCATGCATGCAGTGGCAATGAATGGAAGGGGACTCTGAAAGCAGACATGGATACATGTCAAATGCGAAACCCACACATGTACTGCATGTTGCATATCACCTGCATCACACACAACCTACTGGCAGGCATAGATCTTAGCCGAAAATGACAGATGTCAACAAAGAGATGGCACATAGCATAGCCATGGCACAAATCCCAAATAGCCACAGCAGTAAGTCAAATAGAACTGTCCATGACACATGTAAAATGCATATCAACATGCACTACAAGAAAATAAGTATTAAAAAAATGACATGTGTCACAGGATGCAACAACGCAAGTGCATTGAAATACAGTGAAGGGAGGCACATGGATACATACATGCCAGGTCACTTTGACATCACACAAGTGAATAGGCATGTTGAAGGGTGAAACATGGCTCCGAAGTGTCAATCTCGTAACATGACGGCACTGTAAGGGCAAGTGCAGTCTTCATGTGCAAAGTGTTGGCACTGAGTTGTAGGGATGCAGTGAACCCCCTCCCCCCGGGTTGGCAGGAAGGCAGTGCATGGATCTGAATGGCTGACCAGAGTACTGTGAAGGTGCAGACAGTGTTGGAAGCTGTCAATTGCATCATCTCAGTCAACTCAGACTACAGCAGATGAGAGGGGGACAGTAAGCAGGACACATGAGGAACCATCACAAGTACATCTTAACACGAAGAAGCCACAACACCAGTTGCCTAGAGGCAGGGTGCCTGTAACAGAGGGAGGCCTGTGCTCGACACAGACGAGGACACCCTAAACATGTGTGTGATGAGGAAGTGACCCTGATTGAGCATGATATGGATGACCAAATACCATGAGACCGATAAAATACCAGAGATGTAGTACAATGAGTAGCCTGCCACAGACCCTTAGGGACTTGCAGGGAATGCACATGGTCCATGAATGAACACTCATGTCCACTCTAAGCCTGTGCAATCTGCACGGTCCAAGTGAGACACCCTGCATCAAGGACAAACGATGTACCCCACAGTACAGGTTTAGCAGGGTTGAAGAGGGAAGTGTGCATGTACACAGGAATGGGGAACAGGCCATTGCAGTAGTCCAA
Organism: Ambystoma mexicanum; assembly: GCF_040938575.1. Taxonomy (NCBI): domain Eukaryota; kingdom Metazoa; phylum Chordata; class Amphibia; order Caudata; family Ambystomatidae; genus Ambystoma; species Ambystoma mexicanum. The sequence goes on along the minus strand of NC_090924.1, from coordinate 668,448,478 downwards.
CATGGAAATCATTCGTGACATGGAGACAGTGAGCTGCAGGGTGGTGGAGAGGCAAGGAAGCATGCCTGTGAGGAGGAGCAGCTTGCAGGGTGACCTCACATAGCCGTCAGTCATGTGACGACATAGGCCAAGTGTTGAGTGGAACTACACCACAGGCTATATGCAAACATGTCAGTGAGCTTGAACATGGACAGGAGAGACCACCGAGTGATTTGCATATAAGTAGGATGAATGTGTGCTGAAGAGGACTGCCCCCATGTTCAGCACATGGCCTGCATGCAGACTGCATCACTGCAAGCATGCATCAGTCAAGCATTGCATGTGTCACACATGGCACTCATGAATACATAGCCTGAACTGGCACTCAATCACAAAACATCACACAAGAAACACAAACATGGGCTGGACACACAAGCATCAATACTCACCAGACGTTGCATCATAATCCGGCATCTCTCCCACTCCCTGGATAAGTCCCTGTTCGATGAACTCTGCAGGGATTTCCTCGTGCGGAGTGAGTTCATCCTCCTCTGGTGGTGGCCCACTGCCAGTCACCAGAGTCAGTGAGTAATTAGATGCCCTTTGTTTTGCATAGCGTCGGAGGTCAGTCCAACACATGTAGCAATCCTGAGCTGTGTGCCTCTCATATCCCATGGCACTGACACTTTCCGCAATGCACTGCCAGTGGACCTGACGCTGGGCAGGCGTAGTATGACAACCTGAGCCCACCAGCATATCGCGGTTGTGTGCCGACACGTAGTCCACAAGGAAGTCCAGTTCCTGATTATTGAAAGGCTTCTTCCTTGCCGTGCCAGAGGCCGGAGCCGTGTATGGGGTTCCAGCCTCATGTGCAGAAGCACACTTCCTCCTCTTGGCTGGTTGTGCGAACCCTGAGTGGCTAATGCCACTCTGGTCAGTAGGGGCAGTGGCGATGGTGGACTGGCCAATGGGAGTAGTAATTGGCATGAGGACAGAAGGCCTGGATTGTGTAATTGGCTGCTGATTGCTGTTGCCAGGACCCAGCGGCACAACTGCCTCAGTGCCAAGGGCTGTGACCAACACAGTACTGGCTGGCAGACTCGCTTCCGGGGTGGTGTTGGCTGCATCTGCCCCTGCATCTGCTCCCACCACCTGGCTGCTTGAGGCAGCGGATGTAACCACTGCCCCAGATACATATGCCTTGGTCACAGCTACCTTAGGCACACGTGGCCTGGCCTTCCTGACCTGAAAATCTGCCTGGGAGTCCTCCTGTGCCAAGACAGCCTGCGAGCATGGGTGGTGGTTGCCGCAGATGCACCTGCAGCTTGCACTACCTGGTGGCCCATGCCAGTAGATGACACTGGCTGTGGGGTCAGATGTGCGCCGGGGACGTCTGCAGCAGCAGCATCTCCCTGAGGCGCTGGGGGTGGTGGCATGGCTGTCCCAGCATGTGGCTGGACATCCTGCCCCTGTGGAATAGCCTGGCAACGTCCCACTCCGCATCCCCCTTGGCCTCCCTGGACTCCCTGGCCACCCCAGCCACGTGCCCCACCATGCCCAGCCCTAGGAGGTCACCCAGCTTTGCCACTTTTACCGTTTGGTGGCCTCCCAACCATGGAACAGATGGACTATTGCCTATGGGAGGTGAACACAACAATTGTCCTGGGCAACTGGGGTGAAGGGGGCAGGGTACGTGATGGTAGACGCCCCCCTGTGCTCCTGCAAAACTGTATGTGACCCCTGATGAATAAAGACGGGTCACGCAATGCACAGGCACCCCAAGTAAACAAAACAAACGTGCGTGCAACCCCTCGCATGCCCACATGCATGGAATAAACCTCCCGCAGTATGCCGTGGCACCCAGGGACACACAAAAAAGCGTACATGTGGAACACGCAGGCTACTCTGACCTTGAAAACGGAGTACACGACACACAGGGGAACCACAGTGGGAAAAATAAGCATGCACAACTCACCGTCTGCCGTGCGTGGAAAAGAAAAACACGCACGTAGGCAACTACCCCACCGAAACAAGATGTATGAACTCTAAGCGCGGTGAAGATGTCGTGTCTGAACCCACAAGTAGTAGAAACACACGCGTCGGTCTCCACGAAAAGCACGTACAGCGAACTGCTGTCCCGCGAGGACCTTTAACCCATGCCGAAGGCAACGCCCGTGCACGTCACTTACACGCTTACACGCTAGGGGCCTTTCCGTGAATTTCACGTTAATGCGCTGTTTTTTCACATGCGCAGTCACTCTGCATCTAGCTGGCCATGCGACTACACACGGAAGAACACGCTTCTGCCCAGAAGGCCATTTACCTGCCCCACAAAGGCCCGAGCAGCATCCTACGAGCCATCTGCTGCTGCCAGCCAGCCTGCTGTCAACCTGCTCTCCTATTTGGTCCCTTACATTAAAGCAATGACATTTGGACCACTCTAGGATGATTATCAACATCTCCAAAGTGTCACCCAGACACTCATCCTTTTCAACCTACAAATATCATCCCCCATCTTTACCCACTGTCACTACGATGGTTGCCTTGCATCGCACACTCATTCTCTCTTTAAATTCCTTCTTCTCATTCATAAATCCAGCCTTGGCTTACCCTCTCACTACCTTCCTGACTGCATCTAACTGTACTTTCCCTCTCGAACACTCTGCTCCTCATACTCCTTCAAACTATCAGTCCCGACCCCCACCACTGACCCCCCTTCGTTTGGTGCATAACCCTGTATTTACTTATTTTCCCTACCTGCCTCACTCCACTGAAATACTACCTCTGGGCCATCAATTCCTATTCTTTTGTGGAACTCTACAAAAGGAGCCTCAAAACTACATCTGACAGCAGTAGCAGGAGCCACCCAGGCATTTCTCCTTCCACTGCTCAACCCACCTCCCTTGTATTTTACCCCTAAGACTGTTCCATTTGAATTGTACAAATGTAATTCCTCTTCTCTTTATAAATGATTGTTGCTATGACCCTGTCACCGGTTTATGCTCCCACCATTACCTCTTCACCACCTGGATATCTTACTCAATTCAGCAATATGTTTTAAGGTACCCTGCCAAAGTAATGACACCACTCTGGCATTGTGTACATTCTCAGTCAATCGTGTTCAAAATTACGCCAATAAATACAAATAAATAAATGCAGAAAATGAACAGAGGACAGGACAGATTTGACAACATTATTGTGATTTGTTAAAAATGCCTGGACTTTTCAAAATGTGTTCTCAGAAAGTTTTGATAACGATAAGTCTGTTTTTCGAGCAAAGCACCCACAATGAAAAACAGTCCAGGGAGATCCCTGTAACTGCCAACAGACAATTTGGCCCTGTACCCACCCTGTCACGCATCCCTTAACATACATGTTTCTCTTTGCTCCCGCTCCCCAATTCCCAGCACCATGGAAGCCATAGGTCCACTACTTCTTTGGCACACCCACTCCATCCTTTCCTGCCACTCTCTGGCTGGCCTCTCTTGGCCCTCTTCCTGCTCCCACTTGTGAGTCTAAGAACCTCTGGGTCATCTTCGACTCCATACTCTCCTTCTCTCCTCACATTTCTGACGTCTTTAAGAAGTCACAATACCAGCTGCACCTCCTCAGAGGTATTCTTCCTTTCCACTCCTACCCCCAGAAGCTCACTGTCTCCAGAGCTCTGGTTCTCTCCAGGCTGGACTACTGCAACAGCCTCTTTATTTATTTTTTTGTAACCTCTTTTTATTGATTTTACAACAAATAGAATGCATTTCCCAACAACCCCCCAGCCCCCAAAACCCCTGAAGGCAGCTTCCACATTGTCCTCGGTCCATTACCTCCATGGACCAATCGCTGAAGTTCACTGCAGGTCCAATAGTCTCAGGCGTTGAGGGCGCCACCCAATCCGGAAATGCCAAAGTCTCTTCCCAGTCCCTTGCAAAGGATTGGACATTGTTGTTCATAGCATACGTTGCCCACTCAAGCGCCACAATTTCCCATAACTTCCGCAGCAAGTCCTGCAAGAGGGGTACCTCCATGCTCTTCCACCTCTGCGCTATTACCATCATAGCTGCAAGTGTAAGGATCACCCTCGCTTTCTCCTGAGTTCTGGGTTTCCCCGCTGTGGTGTCCCCCCCCAACTCCCAACAGAACATCCTCTGGTGGTCTACTATTTCCCGGCCCTCATGCCTGCTCCTGGGCCCTCTACACTTCCTGCCAAAATGGTTCGATTTTCTGACATTTCCACCAAATGTGTTCTGCCGTACCCTCCAACCCACATTCCCCCCAGCAGTTCCCAGATGTGCTAGGGTAAATCTTGTGGAGGCGAACTGGCGTGTACTGCCACTCAAGTAATATCTTGTACCACATTTCCTGCAATTGGGATGCTTTAGCCAATCTGGGAATCTTCCTCAATAGCCTCTCCCATTCCTCTCGCTCAATTGCCCTTCCTAGGATCTGTTCCCATCTCCGCATATACGACCATTGACATCTGGTGTTTGCGTTGTCCAAGATTCTGTACAGATTAGATATTAGCCCCTTGGACCCATAATTGGATAGAAAGAATTTCTCAAACGGCGTCTTTTCCCTGGTTGCTGCCTGTTTATTTGCGGGATTCAGGACCCAGTGTCGTAACTGCGCATATCTGAACCTCTCCCCTTCCTTTACCCCATGCTCCCTCTTACAGTCCTTAAATGGGAGCATTCTCTCCCCCCGAAACATATCGCCCAGCTGTTTACAGCCCCCCTCCTGCCACTGCTTGAATGCACCCGCCTCTAGCCCAGGTGTGAAGTCCCCGTTGTGGAACAAGGGTGTAGGGGGATGGAAAAGTCGTGATTATCTTAGTTCCCACCAATTTGTCCCAGTTATCCTCCATCAATTTCGTTATAGTACTCTCATATAGGTGCTTGGGTCTATGCTGTTTTGGGAGCCACAGTACCTCCACCCAGAGACGTTTTTATGGGAGGGCAAAAGGGGCACTTGCCCAGGGCCCCCACCTTGGAGGGGGTCCCCACAAGGCTGCCTGATCTAAAGTAAGATTCCATTGTTCACTAAACTTAAATAGCACACGCCAGGGGATTTTATGGCATGCTGCTGAGGCCCTAAACCTATTGCCTGTCTCTTTTGACAAGTACATTTTGCCTTGATCAATTAATCATGTAATGCTTTTTATGTTCACTGTGGAATACATAATTTGTGTTTTCCTTATGGCACAATTTCTGTAGCATTATTTCCTCCCTGTCATAATTATGTTGATCATGCGCAATAGCCAAAGTTGAAATCCATATTGATAAATTGAGTGCCACAATGGGTCAGAGGTTGGCTCAGTGTGTTAAGCACTCATTGCAGACATATGCGTTCATATGAAAGATTAGAAGAGCACTTCCAGCAAGACTGGCTGAACCTTTCTTATGTCTGAAGTTTATAAACCTACCTGCATATGTGCTTGGTTTTGCAGCATAAGAGGTGCTATTATCAGCAATGTTTCTGCACCAGATAGGGCTTACTACAAAAGCTAACATGTCATTCATATGGTGAAGGTCTAGGTAATCGGCTCCAAAGATGAGCATAACTATTAGTCCAAGAGCTAAATAAGTATCCAAAGTCAAGACTGTGGAACCAAAGTGTTCATGCTTGTATCCTGGCTTTGCCAGCAGATGATACAGGAGTGCTGGTCAAATCATATAATATCTCTTGGATTACTGTGCTGTCTTCTGTGAGGTGTGCCTTCTTGCATGCTAATGGCATGCTAATGGCATCATTTAGCTCATTACTTGATCTTTCTTCTTATGTGGGCCATTTGAGAGGAAGGGGTGGTAGACAGGAGAGAGTGGAACAGATATTGTAGGCCTTGGGCAAGCATATTTTAAGGTCTGCTCGTTTGACACCAAAAACCTTTTGCTTGTTGTATAAAAGTCAAAGGTTTTTCTGCACGTTTATGAATGACAATTTCACAATCCATTGTTTAGGAAGTATTTAAAGCTTAAAAGTACAAAAGACATTCCTAGATTAAATCTGTTAAATCACATCGATTGGTATGCTGGTACTTATATACTTCCCTTAATGATGGAGAGAATGAAGCTAGAATCATTCCCTTTTTACATAACGCCCTTCTGTAATACTTTGGTTTAAAAATTGTCAGGTTTGGAAATGTGATTTATGTACTTTGCAAGTCAGTTTTATAAAATGAGATTGTTTTAGTACATGGTAAGAGCTAAAGAAGAAAGTGTTCAAATGCAGAAATTGCAGAATTGGCACAAATCACAGCTTCACCCCTTAAGCAATGTGTGATCCTGACATCCCATTTAATCTTGTATTGCCTAATCTTTCATAATTGCCAGTCCCTAAACCTTCAACATTGTCAGTCATTCAGAGTGATTTCCTTCTCAGGGTATGATCTTAATAAAAGCCTCACTCATGGTTTCACTGGCTATAGGGTTGCTTCCTCTATAATAATGAGCATTGATATACTGCACACCACAGGCACTTGCTCCCTTGCTCTCGAAATACTATTTGAAAACCATGTCCCACGTATAATCTCAGTCTGTCTGGATAGAGACACCTTCATGTTAGCTTCTAATCTGCATTCACTACCCATGCTATCCTATGTGTAACTTTCTCCTTCCTTACAGTTGGTCTACTCTGTCCATGCTTGAGCACATTTGCATTCTCTGAGGCAGCTAATGTGAGTTCTCTGCCTATTCTGGGTTACATGTACCTTTTACGTACAGCCCCACATTAATACTACAGGCTGCATACCTTCCCAGATGCTATTGATAAAAAGTATCCTGTTTCTATTGTAGAAGAGAAGTAACCTCTTTTTAGATTGCTAAAGTTGGCGTTCAAATGCTACTTGTTTATCATTCTGATTAGAGCAAGAATGAAGAGGGTAAAGGGACTTAAATGGAGTAAACATGCTTATTTTGAATGCTGCGAGGCAGCATATCAGCCTATAGGTTATGATCACTATGGGGGGGAGGGTGCCACCAGATATTCTTGATCACTTAATTCCTTTGGTTTGGTGGAGGGGGGGCCCAAATATGTCCATGCCCAGGGCCCCAAAAATGCTTAAGATGGCTGTGCCTCTGCCAAATTGCGATGCACTACTGCTCTGTCCATTTTCACCCAATGTTTATCTTGTGTACCCTCCCCGTCCCAGAGCCATTCCCTAATTACTCGCAGCTGCGTAGCCTCATAATACTGTTGGAAATTCGGCAGAGCTAGCCCCCCTCTCCCACCTGGGTGCTGTCATTAGCTGTCTACTGACCTGCGCTCTTTTCCCTTCCCATAGGAACTCTCTGATCCGAATTACTAATTCCTTAAAGAAGCCCATCGGTCTTGCCTGAGGTATAGCCTGAAAGAGATACAAAAAACGTGGGAGTGTAACCATTTTAACTGCTGCCACCCTGCTCAGCCACGAGATCCGAAGACCCCTCCACCTGTGGTAGTCCCGCTTGATATCCTTTAGCAATGGGGGGTAGTTTACTAGGTACCAGCCCGTGAGGGTTGGCCTGATTCTCACCCCTAGATACATGATTCCCCCCCAGGCTCCATACAAAGGGGGTGGCTGCCCTCAATGTATCCCGAATCCCTGCCTTTAGGATCAAGTTCAGGAGTTCCAATTTGCCAATATTGATCTTTAAACCAGAAGCCTTTCCAAATTCCTCCAGTAGGATTCTGCTTGCCTGGATGGACTCTATCGCCGCTGTCAGGGTAAGCAGCATATCGCCAGCGAATGCTGCTACCTTTTGGTCTATCCTCCCATATGGAATGCCCTGTAAACCCTCTGCCTCCCTTATTGCATGCAAGAGAGGTTCCAAATAGATTGCATCAAGCATTGGGGACAGAGGGCCTTGCTTTGTGCCCCTACTCAGCCTGAAGGGTCTAGACAAAGCCCCATTGACTGCTATCCTCATGGTTGGCGTCTGGTAGTTGGCCTGAACCATTTGTAAGAAGTCCCCCCCGATGCCCATCTTCTGCATTACCCTGAACAAAAAGGACCACTCCACGCGGTCAAACGCTTTTTCTGTGTCCAGTGATAGGAAGACCGTGGGAGTGTCGGTCCTTTGAGCCTTTTCCACCAAGTGGGCCACCCTCCTAATGTTATCCGCCGTCTGTCAGCCTCTTATAAATCCCACCTGATCCGGGTGGGTCAGCTCCGGGAGGTAGCTCTCCAGCCTTTTCGCCAGAATGTTTGTGTAGATCTTGACATTGATGTTAATCAATGTTATGGGCCTATAAGATGTCCTCTCTTTGGCATCCTTGTTTGGTTTAAGAATAAGGGTCAGTCTGGCTTCCTCCATAGATGGGGTTATTTTCCCTGTTGACCTGAAGTTGTTGAAGAGGAATGTCAGGTGCGGAATCAGTTCAGGTGCAAATGTCTTATAGAAGGTCGCAGTATAGCCATCTGGGACTGGAGCTTTGTTAGGTAGTAAGCTGCTAATCACCCTCCTTTCTTCATCCTCTGTGATCTCCCTACTGAGGGATTCCAGTGATTCCTTCACAACCTTCCCCATCGCCACCTTTTCTAAAAACTCTGCCTAAATACCGGCCTGTGGATTCTGTGACACGTATAGAGATTCATAAAATTCTGCCAGCGTTTCCCGTATGTCATCTGTCCATGTGACCCGTTCCCCTGTTCTCCTGTTCTTGTTTTCAGGGCTGTGATCGCATTCTTAGATTTTGCTCCCCTTAGAAGGCGTGCGAGGAGTGCATCTGCCTTGTTCGCTTTAGTGTAATACTTTTGGTGGACGCTAAGCAATGCCCCTTCAGCTTTTTTAGTCCGAAGGACCGCCCGCTGCCCTAATGCTGTCCGGTACACCCTCATGGAGTCCCTAGTCGGGGTAGTCCTTGCTGTTTGTCTTGCTGTCTCTACCTCCTCCTCCAACTGCTTTTCCAGCGCCTTCAGCTGTTTCTACCTCTGTGCTGCTGCTGCTATCAGCTCCCCCCTTAGTGTAGCTTTCAAAGCATCCCATCTCGTCTACTCTCTCATGTCACCCCTCCTATTTGGTGCTAAGCAGCTCCTAATCTTCTCCTCCATTTCTTGCCTAATTACTGTATATCTAAGAAGATACTTTGGGTATTTCCAACCCCACACCCCTCTTGTCCTGCAACCTAAGTCCATCCGCATGGAAACCACTTTGTGATCTGCTATTCCGATGGGGTCTGTCACGACCTCTTGGATCCGGCCCACCAGGATCGATGTGACCCAGATATAGTCAATTCTAGATTGTGATCCGTGGACTCTGGATAGGAAAGTGTAGCCCTTTTCGACCCCTTTTAGTTCCTGCCAAACATCCCTTAGCCCTGCCCTCCCAAGTCTATCTACTGACATCGCTGCTCCTCCTCCTCTTGTAGGGCACCCGGACCTATCCCACCCCCTACCCCAAGTTATATTGAGGTCACCCAGCAGGATTATTTGCCCCCATGCTTTGTCTTCCAGTACTCCCAGAACCTGCTTCAGAAATAGCTCCTGACCTGAGGTTGGAGCGTACACCACTGCCAAAGTGTATGGGCTGTCCTGTTGCATCCCCTTAACTGTAATGTACCTACCCTCCTTATCACTTATGGTTTCAGTAAATCTGAAATCCACTGTGTTTTTGATGGCTAGGGCCACCCCCCGATTTGCTCCTCCCAGATGCATTCAAGATCTGGCCAAATCCCCTCAGCTTTAGGCGGCCCTGGTCTTTTTGCCTGAGATGCGTTTCCTGTAGTCCCAAAATATCCGGGCTCTCTTTCCCTTGTAAATTGCTCTAATGTCTTCCTCTTGAGGGGGGTATTAAGTCCCCTCACATTATGTGTTAGCCACTTGAACGGGCATTAACCTGTCCCTGTCCCCAGTTTACCTTTGCACCCCTTTCCTCTCTCTTGTGGGGAATCCCAGCACACTCTTTTCTCTGAATTTCCCCCTGCCTCCCCCTCTGTGTCCCTTAGTGTTGTCCTGGTCCTCTAACTCCCGTGTTGTGGCCCCTTTGTAAAACCTCCGCCGCCTTTTCCACCCCCTCCCCCCTTCCCTATCATCCCTATCCCCTCTAAAAGCTCCCCTATTTCCCACCCCCCTCTCCCAGTTCTAGAAGGGCTTGCCCTTCCTGCCTCCCTCACCTCTTGCTCCATGGGCATTCCCACCCTTTCCGATTCGTAGATGGTTACCCCTGCTCAATTACCTCCTTTAGTAGCCCACCACCCCTAAAGCGTGTTTTGGCTTAATGCTCCTCTTGTGCACCCCCTCCAGTCACCCCAGGGCTATTCTTGTTCCTTTCCTTTGGTGGCTTTCCGCTTAACTTCGCTCCAATCCTCTTTTCCCCAACTATTGTCCAAGCCCAGGGCTTTGGCCTTTGCTTGGAGGTTGTTGGCTGCTCTCCAGACCCAGTGGGGGCGTCATCCAAATCTACTTGTAGAATGTTTGCTCCATCCTGCAGCCTGGTGATCCACTTTTGAGCCCCCTCCCATTTGAGCACCAGCCCGAACGGGAAGGTCCATGTATATCTGATCCCCCTCTCATCGAGCGCCTTGAGGACTGGGCCTATTTGACCCCTCTTTGATAGGGTTCTACTTGCCAGGTCTTGAAACAATGCTTTGCGGTGGTTGTTGTACATTATTGGCTCTTGCTTTCTTGCTGCTTGGAGGACTGCTTCCTTTTGGGCATACCTGGTGAACGCCGCCAAGACATCTCTAGGCCTTGACAGTGGTCCTTTGACCCGTCTGCCCACCCTGTGTATGCGATCGAGCTCCACCTTATCCGGGGGCGACACTCCCAGAATTCCGGCAAAGATGGTTTGAACCACTCCTTTTAATTCTCTGTCTTGGGCAGTTTCCGGAAGCCTTTTTACCCTTATGTTGATCCTACGGGATCTATGTTCCATGTCCTCTATCTGGATCTCCAGGTTTTGCGTGGCTATGTCAAGTCTTTCAATTGCTTCACTATTGGCTGTCGTTTCTTTGTCCATTTCCTGCAAGCCTCTCTCCAAGAGGTCCGTCCGTTCACCTTGTTGTCGTAAATCCTGCCTTATTTCCCCCAGGGCCGAGTAAAGGTCAGCTTGCAAAAGCTGAAATTGTTCTTGGAATGTCTTGGTTAAGCTGGTTTGCAGGGTGAGCATCTCCCCCCCTAAAGTCCTGCCTTGACATCATGGCCGGGGTCTCACCTTCAGCCAATTTATCTTTGCCTTCTGTACATTCTCTTGTGTATTTCGCCAGTTCCCTGGTATCCTGCATCGGCCAGATATTGGGAAGCGTACCTGGGGCATCTCCTGGGATTTGCAGGACTCTCTCGCCTTTCCCTTTGTTTTTCGCAGCCATATTGCCCCTCATGGTTATTAGATCCTTTCTCGACATAGTCTTTGCTTATGCAGGATTCCTGTTGTCTCCTATAAGCTCTAGTACTCCTCAAGGTTCATTGCGCCTGCTCAGGGGATCTTTTGGGCTGTTCTCCACTGCCGGACCGCATCCAGTGCTTACTTGCCCTTGTAGCCAATGCTGCTCCCCCCTGCGCCATTCACGCTATTATGCGCCCCTTGGGGTGTCCCACCGGTAGGGGTCTGTGCCTTGCCCCTGCTCCTCCTTGTTGGTCGTGCTCCTGGGGGTTGGGATCACCCTGCATTTCACTGAACTCCACCCGTGTGCTGCTTAAGTCCAAGGTGACCTAGTGGGGCCTCTCCGCGTAGGTCCTGCACGCCACGCCCCAATGCGGGTTGGAGGCCTTCCAATCACCAGTTCAGCGCTCTCCTCTTCTCTTCGCTCTGCCCTGAGCCTCGTTCCCTCCTCCTGGCTCACCGCCTGCCTCCTCACTGCCACCGCTCACTGCTCTGGAGTCCCTGTCCCCCAGGCCCAGCAGGCTGCTAGCTATTGTTGCCGTGCTGTCACACAACGCTCCTGTCTGCTTACTCCGAAGCTGCTTCTCCGGGCCACGCGGTGTATCCCCCGCCAGGGACCAAAGCCTGGGCAGCGGCACTTCTGGTGACTTCCTCGGACCCTGGTTATTGGCACCTTCCACTCGCCTCCAATACCATCCCCCCACGCCCTCACCGCGTACAACGGGGGGGGTCCAAGGTGGTCTGCCTCGGAGTTGCTCCAGGAGGGGTTCCTCCTCCTCTTCCTCGGATGGCAGACCTCTTTCAGAGCAACGCACTGTTGCCACGACTACCCGCCACACGCTCCGGCTCTGGGCCGCGCCGGTTGCCAATGCAGCCGCGGCCCCTCTTCCTCAGGTGGCGGGTCTCACCCAGCGCAACACACCGGCGCCACGACTGACCACCACTTGCTCCGGCTCTGGCCCGCATAGGTGTTAATGTGGCCGTGGGGTGCAGTACGCTCTGGTACACTCGCCTTGTTCTGCAGGGTGCTCTAAAGTATTAAATAGTGCTTTCCACTGATCCTCCAATCCCGATTGCTGGGTGGTGGGCACCTTACAATATTGGGACACAGAGAGCTCCGTCAGCACGTTTGTCCCCTGCTGGCGGACATCTTTGAAAACCAACAGCCCCTTTCTAAATCTGCCTGCTTCTACCCTCCGCCCTCTGCAACTCATCCAGAACAGTACTGTGAGACTTGTCCTTGGCCTCAAGCCCAAGAATCAGATCTCTCCAAGACTGAAATATCTCCATTGGCTCCCAGTGGCTGCGAAAATTAAGTTGAAAACCCTCTGCATTGTCCACAAGGCCTTCTGGGGCATGAGGCCTCAATACCTTCAACTCTCTCTTCCTAAATATCTTCCTTCCCGTGCTCTTCGCTCCTCCGCCTCCAACTCCCTCAGGGTCAGTCGCTTCTACAAGCAATGAGTTGGCGGTAGATCTCTTTCTTTGGCTGGGACCTCCCTCTGGAACAGACTCCCTGCCTCCCTGAAACTTGAGGAGAATCATCTCCAGTTCCGGAAGCACCTCAAACCCTTTCCCTTTGCTTCTGATTTTTCTCCCCTTCTCCCCTTCTCCCCTGCTGACTTTCTGGCCGAAACTGAAACTGCACTGGTTACCTGGCCACCTTCTGATCTCAGGCCCAGGTCCCCTCCCCAGCCAGTCGCAGGCCTGCACTGCCTTACTGGCAACCTCCACACTTGGGGCTTTTTTTGTATCTCTACAGTCCCACTAGCAGCACTTGACACCTGTTTTCTGCACTTACTCTTGCACTTGCCACCTGCTGGGCGTGCTTTTACTTACGGTTATTTATTCTATTAAGTACTGTAAGAGGATTCAATTCAGCACTACAGCCAAGTTAACGCCTAGTCTAGAATACTGAATGAAAACCCTTATTGATATATCTTTAGGTCCAGTTCATGCGTCCTGGATGACTACCCTTGTATAACACCCCTCTCTTGGAATCCCCCTGACCCCACTGAGCCAAGAAGTAGTTCTGTTTTGCAAGTTTAAAAGGTTTATTTGATAAATTAAAATATATATATCACACTTTATAATAAATTAATAATTGAATATCACACTTAATCTGATATGGTAAATATTAACAACGGAGAATCTGGCACTAGCACACTTCTTTATAATGACTAATGAGTTGACCTGAAATGGATAAGGTAGCACACTGGTAAATAGGAACAAAAGTATAATGTGGTAGAGGATGCTTTATGTAGCTCAGGTGGATGCAATATTCAATGAATGCAGTACAGAAAATACTCAATATGATTTCAACCAAACAATGTAATCACTTTTCTCTGGCTATTCACTCCCCCCCTCTTTATGCAATGCAAGGGAATGGGAGGAAAGCACACAGTTCTCAGAAATGCAATCAATGTAATCAGTTCAATCCAGCAAGCTTAGACAACAGAAAACAGATAGGAGTTTTGAAAACACAGGCCCAAATGCTTTGATATGTGCTAGCAATGGATGAGAAATATGCTAAGCGCTTTTAATTCCCTTACAGAGGTTCAGGGTGAGTGGTATCTAGTTAATATTAGTCCAGGCTCACACTAGCAATGATGCAGGGATAGTTAGCAGGTCAAACGAATTTCTGGCAAATGGAAGGCAAGCAGCAGCAGTTTTTACATGTGAAGAAATTGCAAATCGCGGTAAAATTCGCGGATGCGTGTTCCGCGATTGCGGTAAAACTATAAGGGGTAGGAATGCGGTTCTTGGTGCGATTCAAAGCTACGATTCTAAGCTTTTAAATAAAAGTTATTGCAAGTCTCTAGCACAAACGGTTGCGGAGATATGAACGATTGAATAAAGGTCGTTTTTCAGATTCGAAATTTTAAAGTTCAAAAAGACACGTGCAGTTTTTGCAGCTAAAATGACAGGTGACAGTTAGGAGGCAGTTCTACTTAGGTTAAATAGATTGAATTATATGATTTTAACTAGGAGATTGGTTCTGCACAGTTTTCTAGGTACTCACACTATATTCTTGGGTGAAATGGGCCTCACCATGGATCTGGTCAGGGTTTTAGACTGGGCTCTGGTCACTCTCTGGGCACAGCACTGCTTTCTCCCTCTGGTCTGGTCTCTTAGTTCTGGATAGATTGAAGTCTCTAGTTTGGCTTTCTGGAGGTTGATGGAGGTAAGTATGGATTTTTCCGGCAGAGCGTCCCGCTGCAAATGGATTTGGAAAGTCCCTATCTGTCCTGTCTGTCTGCTTTTATGTGTTTAGAATGTGGGTGTGTTCTAGCATCACTGACCCTACCTCTCTCTCAGCTTCTAATTGGTCAAACTTCCATTCCTCCGCTTGATTGGCAAACTGAACTGTGAGTCAGATTGATGTCATTTTACAGCCTGCAGAAAGTCCACTCCTCCTGTCAACTTACACACAAATCTAGATTTGAAACAAATACATATTTGCAGAGGTACATATTGTTTTAAAATCATATGCACCCATCATGCATTACAGGAGGTATCCCCTGTTCAAACTCTGCTCTTCCTGGGAGCTTGCATTCAGAACTGGCACATATTTCACTTTTTAACTGCTTTTTCAATTTCCGACATGGACCCAATTTTACATACATGTGTGCAGGGGGTAGGGACATTAACTGATGAAGTTTCAGATTTTTAACATGCACACATTTAGAGTAATATCCACTTTTCCGCTAAAACCCCCCTGAACATACCACCGGTTCCTACCACGTCTTAAACTGTGGGCAGAAAAATCACAAGAATTATGGTATCATTTATAAAATTTTCACATGTCCGCTCTATGAGTTATTCATCTTTTTAAAGTTATGTTCTGGCTCCAAAGGGGTGTGGTTTACCCTCAGCACAAGGTTGAATTTCTGGTTCTTTCCAGTTCTGCCAAGCCAGCTTGCTCTCACAGGCAGTGCTCCTCCCAGCTCCTGCCAAGAGGAAGCTACAATTTACGACTGCGGTAATAAAAACCTTTGCCTGAGTGAAGAGGGCTTTGTTCACCCTCTTGCAGAGCACAGATAATTCAATTATCAGATAGATGGCATATCCTTAGCCTGGGCAGCAAAAGGAAGGTTGGCCTGGGAACACAGTGGTGACTCAAGTTTCACTGCTGATGGGATCCGTTGCTAGGCAAAATCAAGTTCCTTAAGCCAGACCTTCAGCTAACTTTTTGTTGCTTTTAAAATAACTTGTAATTTTACACATGCAGCTAGAATGCTGATTCTAAGCGCAAAACTATGACATTTCAACAGTTACAAAGGCATGTGACACCAAACATAGGTCACTCATTTAATTTAACATTTTCGATTTTGGTGGTTTTAAATCCAGTTGTAGTTAGGCTTAAGCTGCTGACTCCATAGCATTTTTGTTATAAGCATTGTTTTTGGGCTCTTCATTTCCCAGATTTTGTAGGCACACAAAACTCCATTCTGCCACCTGTCTGCTGGTGTTCAGTGAATATTTTGCACATGTTGCAAGGTTTGAAATAGGCATTTTGCTTGCCTTCAGAAAAACACACAGAGTGGTTTTAAAACGCCGGCTTTTGGATAGTGGTGAGTACTGGTACTGCACCCATTTTTGGGATTTAAGAAATTAATTCCCCACAATTCTAGGTTGCATTTGGCAATCAGCATTGCCATTCCCAATGGTTTCAGACTACTGTGCGGGTAGTCCAATGGTGGTTTTAAAGCGCTTTGAAGCTAACCGGCGCTACTGTTTTTCCTTTGGCAACCCATTTCCCTCATGGCAACCCGGCCTTTCATTCTCGCACTGGTGGGTGGCAAGTGAGGCAACCATTTTGGTGGGCGCACAAACTGCGCAGCTTTCCTGGATTTCAGCGCACATGTGGGTTTTCCGCCATCTTGAATTTTCTAAGCCCACAGCACCAAATGTTGTAGCAGGGTAGCTTAAACGTGGGTCAGGACACCCAACAAGTCCCCCCCACGCGACTGCACTTTGAATTTGAGTCGATGGGGAGTCGCGTGCACAAGGGTTTTGACCCATGCACCGGTCTGTCCGCATAATCTTCTTCCTCTTCTGTAGATGACACAGTTCAGCGTTTTCTTCTCCATCCGGTACTGATCGATCGGTTCTCCTCGCCGGTCCTGATGGGAAGATTGGGCGGTACCCCGGGCCCGTTGCGTCTCTGCTCCCGGTCTCCGGATCGTTCTTCTTGGTCATCCTTCATGGTTTCATCTCTCCTAGGATGATAAAGCAAAAGCGGCAATATCTACTCATAGACGTTTTTCCACCACTGTTGAGGTAGTGGGGCAGCATATGCATTTTATCATAACGAAACATTACATTCTTATTTTGAGAAAAAAAAACAGTATAACTAAGAGACAGTTTCATGCAAATCACAATATTTTAGAGACTAGATGTGGTATGTTTTATGGTTGGAACTGAATTAGTCTGAGACAGTGCCTGCTAGGATTCCAGAGGATTCCTCCAGTTGTTGCAGAGTGTGCCTGGGATGGCAACATTTCAACTGGTTTATGTGGACCCACTTGTCTTCCCCCTCTGCCGAACCGCCTTTGGGGATGCGGATCTTGTAGGCCACAGGGGAGATCTTATCGACGATCTCAAAGGGTCCCTTCCATGTAGGCAAAAATTTGCGCTGCTTGGCCTGGTTCCTTTGGAAGTTGTATAGATAGACCCGGTCTCCCACCTGATATTCCTTCCTGGAAGTTTTCAGGTCATAATGGGTCTTCATGCTATCAGCCGATCTTTCTAGATTCCGCTGAGCATAAGCAAAAGCATGTTGAAGGTGTTTCCTTAAATTCTCTACATACTCATGAGTAGTGGAGGCATTTATCAGTGTCTGCTCTTGGGTCCTATAGAGCAAATGCTGAGGAAGCACCATCTTGCGCCCAGTCATCAACTCAAATGGTGACATTTTGGTTGCAGATGAAGGGGTAGATCTGATAGCCATTAGGACCAGAGGTAATCGGATATCCCAACTTGGCCCAGAATCTGCCACAAACTTCTTTAATATGCTCACAATTGTCCGGTTATATCTCTCTACTGCCCCAGAAGAAGCTGGTCTATAAGCAATATGCAGCTTTCTCTTGACCCCCAGTATCTCCCACATCTTTGTCATTACTTCACTGGTGAAGTGGCTACCTCTGTCTGACTCAATCCTTTGAGGTAGACCAAAACGGGAAAAGATGTGGTTAATCATCAAGGCAGCTGCCGTTTCTGCCTTGCAGTTTGGGGCTGGGAGACATTCCACCCACTTGGTAAACAAGCATGTCACGGTCAACATGTACTTATTCCCCCTAGCCGAGCGAATCACAGGGCCTACAAAGTCGATTTGTAAATCTGACCATGGCAGTGTCATCCCCCGCTTTTGTAAAGGCGCGCGGTGTGTGAGGGATGTCGGCTGAAATTGTGCACACACAAGACAACCCTTCAAATATTGGTTGAGGTCCTGGCCCATGTGTGGCCAGTATGCAACCTCTCTTAAGATTTCCAATGTTGTGTGAAACCCCCTGTGACCGGCAGTGGCCGCATCATGGGCGTGACTTAACATCAGGCTTCGGAATGAGGTAGGAACCACCCACTGATCGTGGCCAGCTTTGGATTTCCTTACCAGCAAACCGTCTTGGATTCGGAACATTTTTGGACATTTCATCAACACTCTTAGGTCCTCTTTCCCAATGTAATCGGTATCCGTCAGGGGAAAGTTCTCAGGGTCCTCAAGGTGCTGGTAAAATTTACCAATAATTGGATCCCCCTTCTGAGCTGTAATCAAATCAGCATCAGGGGTCTCCTTACTCCATTGTACAATTGAAAGGTCATTGTGAGCATTTGTCTGGGACCTAGTGATAGCAGTGACCTGGATTTCCCCCAACAGGGACTCAATCTCAATTAGATCCCCTTGGATGGCCCCGGTTTTGGCCAGCTGATCAGCTAAGTCATTTCCAGTTTTGTCTGGTCCCTCTACTTTGGAATGACCCTTGATCTTTTTCCAATAGATGGTCATCCCATTCGATGTGACCAGATCATCAATGTTTTGGATCAACTTCCCATGTTTCAAGGGTTTGTTGTTAGCACATAACATGCCTCTGGTTTTCCAATTAACCAGGTGCTCCACGAACCCGTTCCGTACATAATCCGAATCTGTGATTATGACCAGTTCGTGGAGTTGATGCTGGACAGCAGTGAGGATGGCCTGATGCACAGCCATCAATTCTGCCACCTGACTACTTCGGGGACCAATTTTGTATCCAGCGGAGGGTTCTGGGGACTCATTCACCCATGCATTCCCTACGCCGGCCACCAGTTCTTTCTCCCCGTTGTTGTCGACATGGTAAGAGCATCCATCCACATACACAGTGGGCATTCCCTCACACTTGTCTTCTTCAAAGACTTTGTGGGGGGAATTAAGGTATGCCTCCATGTTGTCCTTTATTTTTAGACTTTCGTCCTCGAGACAGTTTTCTCTGGCACAATCATGCAAGTCAGCCAGACCTTGCGCGAGGGGACTCTTCTTGTTTTGGCCATATCTGACCTCCACAGGAAAGCCTTGCATTGACAGAATCCAGGAAGTAATTCGGGAATTACTCACATTTCCGGCCCGGATTCTGTCACTTTGGAGATATTGCAGAGGCTGGTGTGGAGTCTCCACTATGATGTGTTCCCCCTGGATAAACGGGCGGTAATTCTTCAATGCCCACACCGTTGCCAGGAGTGCCTTCTCACAATCGTTGAATTTTTCCTCCACAGAGGATAAAGTTTTGCTCGCATAGGAGATTACTTTATTGACCTTGTCATGCTTTTGATATAATACTGCCGTCAAGCACGTATTAGAGAACCCCGTCTCCAGGAAGAACTCCTTGTTTCTGACAGGGTAAGCTAGGCAAGGCGCTTGTGAGAGGCTTCTTTTGAGTTGTTTTACTGCCTCGGCTTGTTCTGGACCCCATTCCCACTTGACCCCCCCCTTCAGGAGATGAATCAGGGGTCTGGTGATCTCTGCGTAGCCCTCAATGAACTTTCTGCTGTAATTAGTCAGTCCAAGGAGGCTCCTTAGTTCCCGCAGAGTTGTGGGGTCTTTCAGTTTCTGAAGTGCTTCCACTTTCTTTTCCTGGGGACAGAGGCCCTGAGGAGTAATCTCATGCCCCAAGAAATTAACACGGGTTCTACACCACTGTGCTTTCTGAAAGGAAAGTTTTGCTCCGGCGGCCCTCAACTGTGTCAGAACATAACGGATCTCTGCTATGTGTTCCTCCACAGATGAACTTTTGATGAGGACATCATCTACATAAGCCAGGTTACCCCTCGTACCCAGGTCGGGCATGGCCTTATGTAGGAAAATATTGAACTCATTACCGGAGTTAAGGTATCCGAAGGGAGTCCGGGTCCATGTGTACTGCTGGCCCCCAAAGGTAAAAGCCAGCTTGTATTGGTCCTCCCTACTGACAGGCACGGTCCAGTATCCATTGGTCAGGTCTATTGCAGTGAATACCTGTGACCCCTGAATCTGGGCCAGCCCTTGGTCAATGTAGGGCAGTGGCCATCGGGAAGTATGGACCCGTTTGTTGAGCTCCCTGAGGTCAGCGCAGAGTCTCCACTGGCCGTTTGGCTTCAATATTCCCAGCACCGGATTATTGAAGGTGCTGTGGACTGGACGGATTATTCCCCGGGACTCAAGGTTCTTAATTATTTCAGTAAGGGACTCCATTGATGCGAGAGGCAAGCGATATTGCTTCACAAACACTGGAGTCATGCCAGGGTCCGTGGGGATTGTTGTGGTGTGGATGTCGGTGCGACCACAGTCATATGAGTCTACCGCAAAGAGATCTTGGAAATCCAAGAAAGCTTGTTTCAACTTTTGCTTTTGTTCCAGAGTCACACAGGCATCAGCTAGGTTGACTCTCTCTTCCACCATCTGCCTGAAGCCTGGAAAGACTTCTGGTTTGGCTATTTCAGCGGCCTCCTCCAGCTGGGTGGAGAAGTCCCTGGTCAGAGTGCTGATTTGGACCGGAGGCTTCAGGTGGGAAAGGCAGCCTTCATGAACCTGGAAAATCACCTCATCCCTCCTGAAGTCACACGTCACATCTTCCTTACCATACGGGCAGGAAGTGTACACCAGGAAGTTCCCCCCATGCCGGGTAAAAATCCTGTCTGGTGTTGCGTTGTCATCACTGTCACTGTCAAAACAGTCCTTGGGGATGGGTCCTAACAGTTCATTTACAAGATCAATGGAGAAATGTCGGTCATCAACCGCCATTCCAATAATGGTGCCTGCGGCTAGAGTAATACTCTTTAAGTCGCTGTTATCCACCTCTATTAGAATGGGGTCATGTTCTATGTTGACTAATGGAGTCGGGTTTACCCCCAACCCTTGCTGTTGGAGAGAAGCATTTAGATGTATGTAAGCATCAGGGTTTTTCAACTCTTGTCCCCTTTTAACTTTCACTTCCAGGGAGAATTGTCGGGTCCTTTCTGGGATGGTGACTTCCTCTTTAACCTGAATTTCAACTGCATAAGGTAGCAATTGAGCTGACCTAAATGCTTTTTCTGGATCATCAAAGCCCATGGGATTATCCGCTAATCGGGACCAAGCTTTGAAGTTTATTAGGTCCAAACTAATGGCAAAGCGATTGAGAATGTCACTGCCTAAGTAAAAGGCGGCAGGGACGTCTCGCACGACCCAACAATTATGGACTATGCTCTTGTTGCCAATGGAGATTTTGAGCATACACCTGCTTGGCAGGAGATGTTTGGAATTAGGTACTTCCAGGTCCATTTCCCATTTGTCTATCAGTTTGAAGGTGGGAATGGCTGGTTCTTTTGGGAGTTGGCGAAACATGGCTTCGCTGATGAAGCTCTTACCGTTGTTCACACACACTCGAGCGAGAACAGAGTCCTTCCCATCATTTAACTGAACAGGGATGAACAACTGCTCTCCAATTTGCTGAATATCAGCCAGGCTCTGAGCTGATTTCACATCTTTCTGGACTATAGGAGTGGGGGTTTCTGATTGTGGATTAGTATAGAATTTCAGAGTGTTTCCTTCCAGCGTGGAATACCACTTTAGACTGGAAGGAAGGTTGATTTTCAGAAATAGAGAGGACCCCCCATCACCAGTCTGTTGTCCTACTGCTATTACTGTCACGTCTGGAATTTGGCTATTCTGGAAGTGAAATTCTACTTGGTCAGATTTTTGTTCAACCATGTGGCATGTGCCGTTTAAACTAACATGGTTGGCACTCTGTTTTAATTTTATTGGTCGGCTAGTCTGGGTCCAGAGGACCTTGTTTACGCAATCTATTAGGGGTGACAACCTTCTCAGGAGGTCATTCCCTAGTAAACAAGGGGTGCCCTCTGGGGTCACAACTATGACCGGGTGTTTCAACTTGTGTCGCCCGATCTTAATGTCCAAGTCTGCCGTCCCCTCGACGGGAATTTCCTTCCCGTCAAAGTTCTGCAGTTGTCCGGGAAGAGAGGTGAGAGGAATTTGGTAATTCTCTCCCCTTCCTGCATTCAGTTCGTCAAAGGCCCTTCTGGACAGAAGGGTAGCTTGAGATCCAGTGTCCACCAGCGCTGAGATTGTACCCTGCCCCTGTACTTGTACCGGGGCATAATATCTTCCCTCCTTCTCCTCAAGGGGGCACAGATAATGTACATTTTTGGACAACTGGTGGGCTAACTTTCTGGTTTTGGACATCGATAGCGAAGAGATTTGGGCAGAATTCTGTGGAGAGTCTTGGGAATCTGAAAGAAAAAGTTGGCAACTGGAGATCAGAGCCATTGTGGGTTCCCCTGGCTCCGGTTCTGGGCCGCCCCCCCCTTTTTGGAGGCAGTCCCCAGGATGGGTTTGAACCAGGGGATTTTCTTGCGGTTGGTTCTGGGATGAGATGGTGGGCGGCGGTAGCTCAGTCTCCACATCTCCCCAGTCTGGATTTGCATCCCTAGGGACCCATTTTTCTTTGGGAGGAGTTCCCCCCTCTCTGAAGGAGAAGATCCTTTTCCCAGGATCCTCTGAGGATCCCTCTCCCTCAAATTGGAAGATCTGTACCTCCTCCTCAAACTGAGTCTGTTTGGGTCTTTTGTTTCTCCTACCCCCCCTCTGCTCCTTAGGAGGCAGACTTTCAGGGGCAAGAGATTTTGTTTCCGGTTCCTGGGTTTCCAGGGGCTGTTTACAAGTGAGGAAGGAAGCTACCTCCAAGGCTTTACACCCCCCTTCCCTTTGTGCCTCCTCCCTGGGAACCGGTGATTTATCGGGGTGCTGCCCCCGTCATTGTTCTGGAGCACCAGGTCCAGAGTTGGGTGCGTTCTGCGCCGGCATGCTGATCTGAGGGTTCTGCTGTGCCCTCAGTATATGACCCATATCCCGCGCCATGTTTTGAACCTGGCGCTCTAACTGGGAAACCCGCTCAGGCTGATACGGGGCCCTGTTTTCTCCCCTGGGCTGATCCCGGGAAGGGTAGCTATCCCTTCTTTGGTAGTACCCCTGGTTGGGAAGATTTGGGTACCCCTCCACCCTTGGCCTCCCCTCTCCCGGATTCAGTGGTCTGGGCTCAGGGAATTGGGGAAAGAAGGATGGATGGTTTTGGGGCTGAAAGTCGGGAGGATATCTGGGGAAAAAGTTCTGCCCAGGGTTTGGTAAATTTCTGCCCTCCTGTGGGAAGTTTGGAGGGAAGTTCCCTGGGTTAGGTGCTTGTCTGGATCCCCCCCCTTGGGCTGGAGGAGTCCACACATAACCCAGGATGGGTCGATTTCCCTTGTAACGGGGACTTACATAATCAGGAGGGCGAGGGACCCCATTTGTGGGGCTGCCTCCTTGGCTCCCTGTCTGTGACTGACCCGAGGACCTCCTGGGCCTAGCATTATTAGGTGCAGGTAGGTTTTTAGGCCCCCCCATCTCCAGATCCAAAACGGGGGTGACCTTTACCTCTGCCACCTTGACAGCAGCAGGGGTGCTGTTGGCTTTGGGGTTTTTCTGGGCATTGCTTTTATTTTCTATGGGCTTCTGCACCTCATAGATCCGGGTAGCCTGTTCAATGACCCAGTCTAAAGATCTTTTCTCATGAAAATCTCTCACGAGCTGGGTCATTATATATTTGGGCAAGGCATGGAAAAATGTATTGACAAACTCTCTACTATCTGTGCGCACCCTTCTGGTGGTTTGCGCAAAAGCACGCTTTAACTCCTGCACAAATTCTCGTGGGGCCTGATCCTCCCCACATTGCAAATTGTAGGCCGCCTTGCGAGCCTCTTGAGGATTTCTGTGAACAGAAAAATGTTTCAGGATGGCCGCCTTATATGTGGACCATCTTAAATGATTTTGGTCCTCCAGCCCCGCAAAGAAACTGGAGTATTCCGGGGAGAATGTCCACTTTACATATTGAATACAGCTTTGGCTGTCCTTCAAATGGAAAGTCTCCATCATTTGTTCAAACAACTCTAAGTGCTCCCAAACAGAATACTTAGCGTTCTTATGGTAAGGCGTGATGACGCTCCTGATCGCCTTAATCTGCTTTAAGGGGTCCTTAAGCAAGGCCCTTTTTGCCTTATTGGCCTTTTTGGTTCGGGTAACCCTTGTCCATTCTTCCTCGGACTCAGAGGCACTGCTCCCAGAGGTTCCCGTCTGTTCTTCCAGGTTTTCCCGGATTCTGCGAGCCTGGGAATGGCTGGCAGAATGTGGGGACCTGGTCTCCTGTGTCCTGCGCAGTTCAGAGGAGTCTTCAGATTCCTCCTTGCTGCCAGGATTTGATGGGTACCCCCTCCACTGACCTAACTGGGCAGAGGTTTTCAGGATGCCCTTAATGGGCCTACTCTCCTGGGGTTCCCCATTGAACTGTACTGTACTTGGGTGCCCATACCCGGATGCCCACCCCTCCATTCCTGAGTGGTACTGGCCTATGAGCCCCATACTCTTAGCTGGATAGTAATCTGCCATCCCTGCGGCCCTGTGCTCATGTGCGCCAGGGGACATGGGGGTGGTAGAGTCCAGGGACTGGGGGAGATGAAGGCCCCTGGTGTTAGGGCTCCTGCGGTTATGGTCAGGAATCTCTCTTTCCCAGCGGACCTCATCTCTATCCGCCCCTGCTCCCTGTTGCAATGCAAGAGCCTGCATTTGTGCTTTCAGTTCCTCTGTTAAGGCCTTACTCGACTCTATCAGTTTCTCCTGCACCGCTACCTGTTGCTGGAGCCTATCATTGTGTTGGCAGAGAGCCTCATTCTCCCTCTGTGCTTCCTGGTTGGTCCTGGAGAACTGGGCCAGTCTTTGCTGCAGGAGGTTTACCTCCTGGGCAATGTCCCTACTGGCCTGCTCCTTTCTTGCTAGAGCATCTTCCACCCTTCTGGTGTGCTCTACCAAGTTCTGGTTTTCTTTTTGGAGATCACCCAGCCCCTGGTGGGCCAGGTGATTTTCTTCCATTTTTCTTTTTAAATGGCAGACTTCCTGGCCTAAGGCGTCTCTTTCCTGACTAAGAGCCTGCATTTGTGCCGCCAGGTCGTCCCTTTGCCTTT
This sequence comes from Ambystoma mexicanum, assembly GCF_040938575.1. Lineage (NCBI taxonomy): Eukaryota > Metazoa > Chordata > Amphibia > Caudata > Ambystomatidae > Ambystoma > Ambystoma mexicanum. Next base: position 668,423,708 of record NC_090924.1, on the reverse strand, counting down.
GGAAGGCACCAGCTTTCTGGCGCTCCTCATCAAACTCTGCCTGGGTATCCAGGTCTTTCAAGATCAGCTTGTTGCTCTCTACCTTCACTCTATCTAGATGACTTTGCAGGGTGGCTACCTGCTCCGTGCATGCCCTGTTAAAGTCTAATTGTTGCTCCAGCTTTTTCTGGCTTTGCAGTAGGGAGTCCAAACCTTCTTGGTGTTCCTTCTGCAAGGCCAGAAATCTGGTATCCTGTTCTGACTTTTCCTTTTGCAGCACATCCATATCCTCCTTCATTTTAGTGATGTACAGTCTGCTGTCATTTTCTGACTCCTGGCTCCTCTGCAGCCTCTGCTCAGAAGAGTCCAGATCAGATTGGACCTTCTGTAATGCCATCTGTTGCCTATTTGCCAGATTTTGGCTTTCAGCACATCTATCCTGCATGTCTCCCATATATAGGTACAGGTATGCTGCTATCCTGGCAATCTTATTGTGTTCCTCTTTGGCTTTAGGAGCCATATATAGTTCACTCAGGGCCACATGTAAGGGACCCTGATCTCTATATATATCTGACCCTGTTTCAGTGACCTGTTGTGTGATGGCCTGCAACCACACATCCTGGCCCTGTTCGGTCCATTCACCTCTCACAAATAGCTTATGCAAGAGGTGCTCTCTGGCTATTTTCATGTCTACTAAGGTCGTCATTCTAGAGATTGGTCTCTGTCCTGACTTACAGAAGTTTGTATTTTATTTTTGCAGAACAGAACTTTTCTTGGAGTGTCCCTTTTGAGGAATGCTTCACAGCGTAATGCAGCGTGGTGATCCGACTGGATGTATGTATCCCGTCAGTTAGCACACTGTATTAATCTGCACAAATGGTAAATCTAACCCAACGTCTCGGCTCGAGCCCCCACTTTGTAAGAGGATTCAATTCAGCACTACAGCCAAGTTAACGCCTAGTCTAGAATACTGAATGAAAACCCTTATTGATATATCTTTAGGTCCAGTTCATGCGTCCTGGATGACTACCCTTGTATAACACCCCTCTCTTGGAATCCCCCTGACCCCACTGAGCCAAGAAGTAGTTCTGTTTTGCAAGTTTAAAAGGTTTATTTGATAAATTAAAATATATATATCACACTTTATAATAAATTAATAATTGAATATCACACTTAATCTGATATGGTAAATATTAACAACGGAGAATCTGGCACTAGCACACTTCTTTATAATGACTAATGAGTTGACCTGAAATGGATAAGGTAGCACACTGGTAAATAGGAACAAAAGTATAATGTGGTAGAGGATGCTTTATGTAGCTCAGGTGGATGCAATATTCAATGAATGCAGTACAGAAAATACTCAATATGATTTCAACCAAACAATGTAATCACTTTTCTCTGGCTATTCACTCCCCCCCTCTTTATGCAATGCAAGGGAATGGGAGGAAAGCACACAGTTCTCAGAAATGCAATCAATGTAATCAGTTCAATCCAGCAAGCTTAGACAACAGAAAACAGATAGGAGTTTTGAAAACACAGGCCCAAATGCTTTGATATGTGCTAGCAATGGATGAGAAATATGCTAAGCGCTTTTAATTCCCTTACAGAGGTTCAGGGTGAGTGGTATCTAGTTAATATTAGTCCAGGCTCACACTAGCAATGATGCAGGGATAGTTAGCAGGTCAAACGAATTTCTGGCAAATGGAAGGCAAGCAGCAGCAGTTTTTACATGTGAAGAAATTGCAAATCGCGGTAAAATTCGCGGATGCGTGTTCCGCGATTGCGGTAAAACTATAAGGGGTAGGAATGCGGTTCTTGGTGCGATTCAAAGCTACGATTCTAAGCTTTTAAATAAAAGTTATTGCAAGTCTCTAGCACAAACGGTTGCGGAGATATGAACGATTGAATAAAGGTCGTTTTTCAGATTCGAAATTTTAAAGTTCAAAAAGACACGTGCAGTTTTTGCAGCTAAAATGACAGGTGACAGTTAGGAGGCAGTTCTACTTAGGTTAAATAGATTGAATTATATGATTTTAACTAGGAGATTGGTTCTGCACAGTTTTCTAGGTACTCACACTATATTCTTGGGTGAAATGGGCCTCACCATGGATCTGGTCAGGGTTTTAGACTGGGCTCTGGTCACTCTCTGGGCACAGCACTGCTTTCTCCCTCTGGTCTGGTCTCTTAGTTCTGGATAGATTGAAGTCTCTAGTTTGGCTTTCTGGAGGTTGATGGAGGTAAGTATGGATTTTTCCGGCAGAGCGTCCCGCTGCAAATGGATTTGGAAAGTCCCTATCTGTCCTGTCTGTCTGCTTTTATGTGTTTAGAATGTGGGTGTGTTCTAGCATCACTGACCCTACCTCTCTCTCAGCTTCTAATTGGTCAAACTTCCATTCCTCCGCTTGATTGGCAAACTGAACTGTGAGTCAGATTGATGTCATTTTACAGCCTGCAGAAAGTCCACTCCTCCTGTCAACTTACACACAAATCTAGATTTGAAACAAATACATATTTGCAGAGGTACATATTGTTTTAAAATCATATGCACCCATCATGCATTACAGGAGGTATCCCCTGTTCAAACTCTGCTCTTCCTGGGAGCTTGCATTCAGAACTGGCACATATTTCACTTTTTAACTGCTTTTTCAATTTCCGACATGGACCCAATTTTACATACATGTGTGCAGGGGGTAGGGACATTAACTGATGAAGTTTCAGATTTTTAACATGCACACATTTAGAGTAATATCCACTTTTCCGCTAAAACCCCCCTGAACATACCACCGGTTCCTACCACGTCTTAAACTGTGGGCAGAAAAATCACAAGAATTATGGTATCATTTATAAAATTTTCACATGTCCGCTCTATGAGTTATTCATCTTTTTAAAGTTATGTTCTGGCTCCAAAGGGGTGTGGTTTACCCTCAGCACAAGGTTGAATTTCTGGTTCTTTCCAGTTCTGCCAAGCCAGCTTGCTCTCACAGGCAGTGCTCCTCCCAGCTCCTGCCAAGAGGAAGCTACAATTTACGACTGCGGTAATAAAAACCTTTGCCTGAGTGAAGAGGGCTTTGTTCACCCTCTTGCAGAGCACAGATAATTCAATTATCAGATAGATGGCATATCCTTAGCCTGGGCAGCAAAAGGAAGGTTGGCCTGGGAACACAGTGGTGACTCAAGTTTCACTGCTGATGGGATCCGTTGCTAGGCAAAATCAAGTTCCTTAAGCCAGACCTTCAGCTAACTTTTTGTTGCTTTTAAAATAACTTGTAATTTTACACATGCAGCTAGAATGCTGATTCTAAGCGCAAAACTATGACATTTCAACAGTTACAAAGGCATGTGACACCAAACATAGGTCACTCATTTAATTTAACATTTTCGATTTTGGTGGTTTTAAATCCAGTTGTAGTTAGGCTTAAGCTGCTGACTCCATAGCATTTTTGTTATAAGCATTGTTTTTGGGCTCTTCATTTCCCAGATTTTGTAGGCACACAAAACTCCATTCTGCCACCTGTCTGCTGGTGTTCAGTGAATATTTTGCACATGTTGCAAGGTTTGAAATAGGCATTTTGCTTGCCTTCAGAAAAACACACAGAGTGGTTTTAAAACGCCGGCTTTTGGATAGTGGTGAGTACTGGTACTGCACCCATTTTTGGGATTTAAGAAATGAATTCCCCACAATTCTAGGTTGCATTTGGCAATCAGCATTGCCATTCCCAATGGTTTCAGACTACTGTGCGGGTAGTCCAATGGTGGTTTTAAAGCGCTTTGAAGCTAACCGGCGCTACTGTTTTTCCTTTGGCAACCCATTTCCCTCATGGCAACCCGGCCTTTCATTCTCGCACTGGTGGGTGGCAAGTGAGGCAACCATTTTGGTGGGCGCACAAACTGCGCAGCTTTCCTGGATTTCAGCGCACATGTGGGTTTTCCGCCATCTTGAATTTTCTAAGCCCACAGCACCAAATGTTGTAGCAGGGTAGCTTAAACGTGGGTCAGGACACCCAACAGTACTGCACTGTCCCCTCCCCTTTCCCCCGCACTTTCCTACTTCCCCCTTCCCATGCACTTCCGTGGTCTGAATGACACCTGGCCTAGTAGGATCGCTGTCTGTCTTCCCACTGTTCCCCCTCCCTTGCCTCGTCGCGCCTTGAAACATTTGTGTATAGGTGCGTTATAAATGCATTATCATATAATATCAGACTTCTATCTCGAACTCCTGCATCACTTCGCACCAGCTGTTTAGATACCTATCTGGTCCTTTGACGGGTTGGGGGTAGAGATATCCACCACCAAGACTCCTCACCCAGTACCTCACCCCCTTTGAATCTGAAACTGTCACCAGCCCCCCTGAAGTTCAGAAGAAATTTGAAAAGTCCCTTATCTCATTCTGTGAAAAGATTGTAGGTTTTCATCTAATCTCTTGTTCCCTCACTCCCTCTCTGGTCCACCTTGCACTTTGAAACAACTTCTGAAAGTGTAATAGCATACATTCGGATTATGTTTATGCTGGAGAAAACCTATTCCATTCAAATTGCGCAATCGTATCTGAGTACACGATAACACAAGGCTTGAGCACATTTTATTGATGCCTGCTTTCATTTGTGATTCTACTTTGCTTTATGAGTCTTGAGGCTTCGGAATAAACAGTGAATTAATTGGATCCAAAACACACACCAATTCATATTGAGTGCCTGCATATTGGGTATATTCCACAACTCTTTTAGGTTCCAGCTATTTAAATCATTGTATGACCCTCTTCTGAGCACGGACTAGTGGTTCCCATAGAGTACTTATGAATCAACATCAAGTGAGGCATACCTAGCAGAGGTGAAGCCCTTTACCTGTGGTATATGTACTTGCTTTGCAAATAGGCCTCTCTACAATAGAAACAAAATATCCACCTAAGGCAATGGAAAAGTTGAAACATATTGTAAAAGTATAACCACACAGAGGCAGATCTTAATGTAATTACCCAGTTAAAAATCGTAGTTCAATGAACCCTGGTGGGCAGGGAGAGCCAGGAACATGCACACCTTCTGTGTTGGTGCGCCGACTTGGAGTAAGCACATATTTTAGAAGCAAGGTTTAGAAGAGGTCCAGTAATGGTAAGCGCCAGAACAGGATGGGAACCTTTGTTAAAACAAAGACGAAACATTAACCAAAGTAATAGCCAATTAATAAAGAACATGGAAATTCCTTTATAGCAAGGAGGAACATAGCTACATGGATGCATAGGGGCTCTTCTGCGTATTGTGGTTATGGGCACCATGAAGCTCGTGTAACTACCATCCTTCACAGGCAGCTCTTCTCCCATCACCATAATACCAAAATGAGCATCAGCCAAAAAGCGAAATCCAGCTGCATTCATCAATCAATCTCACACAGGGCACCAACGCGTGGGTCCATAAGCTAACTTCACTCTGCTCCAGTCAATCACATGGCTCTGCATACCGAAGGACTTAACACTCTTGTTAAAGGAATGAGATCAATAGGCGTCTATTTAAGGACCAAGAGTGCATTCAATTTAGGACTAACTCTTATTAATTTTATTTCAGTGCTATAGTATAGTTTAAATTTCAGTTTAGCTAATATTGTGGTATTTTAAAATAAAAGAAAACAATAACATTACATTAAAATGTTTAAAAGGAAAATACTAACCCACCTATTAAAACATTAAACAATTAAAAAATGCCATCTGTTCACAGGACATCCAGCATAAAATGTGCAGGATAATCCTTCTTAATTCGTTGTAAATAACATATGTTCATTACTATTCTATTTCTTTACAATTCTAACATTTTACCTCTATTTTTTAAATTGTTCACAAATAGTAATACAGCAAAACAGGCATTATTTCTTCCTTGTTCTCATGTTAGAGTGCTTTGTTTTAAACGTATTTCTATAAAGTTAATATGAAATCTAGGAAGCAATATCTATGCAGTGCATGATGCAAATGACGCATGTACCTACTATTTTGGAGCTTTAATCAGACGGGGAACCTTCTAATATTTAATTCGGGATCATCATTTATCTACCTACATCATTTGAAGCGGTAGCTGTGTCATATGTGTGACAAAATGACTTCTGGAATACAAGAATGAGCAGTGGCTAAAAGGATGAGAAGTGGCTAACTCAATCCTCACACTTCTACAAAACCAGCAGTGATCCAAACCATGGCGATGAAACAGGCCCAGAAAAAATATAAACAGGTCGAGTAGACAAGGTCCAAGGCCCTCTAATAGGCAAGTTGGTTGTTTCCAAGAAAAACAGATAAAGATAAAGGCAGGTTCCTTCGTTTGGAAATGAAAATATCATATTGTTTCAAAGGGGAGATCTAATATGCCCTTTCCTTTTTGTAGAAATTCTAAATCAATTAAATAAAAATAAAAAACGTTTAAAAAAAGATATACATCCTTCACCTTTTGTGGTAACATGGTCCTCCAGCAGGCTATACTCTTAAGAGAGCTCTAGATACTGGGGTGTGTTCGAAGGGAACCAGTAGCAACCCAAATAGCAAAGTATAACATTACAAAATAAGGTATTGTCCAAACATGGTTCTATAAAAATAGAAATACTTTAATTAAACACACCATATGTTGAAAAAAAGAAATAGAACAACACTGCAAAGCCTACCAACATGTAAGAGGTGGCAGGATGCAGCACTCTGTGTAATGAAATGAAGGGGGGAGAGCCAATCAATAGCCACAATGCTTTTAAAAGGATATGTCTGTGAGAACAAAGGATCAAAAGTGACTGTACCAGTCTCCAGGTCCCAAAGCTGGACCGGGGGGAGTAAGGAGTCAGTATTACCTTCTTGCTGTTCTTGGCAGTTCGAAACCTTTGAACCAGGCTTCTTGGTGCTGTGCGATCAGTTTGAGCCAGGAACACATTCGTAGATCGCAGTGTTCCAAATGGGTAGCAGGTGTCCAGTCGGGATCAGGCTGAAGTTCACTGCAGTTCGAGGGCGCTTTTCAAAAATGAGGATCATGAAAGCCACCAGGGTTGGATCAGGCGTCGACAGATGTTTTAACTGCAAAGATGTTGGTGACTGGAAATGCAGATTGAGATAAGGTGGTCCGATGTGTCATCCAAATATTGTGGTTCGATGAAACCATCTGGGTCGAGTTAGATCGACAACAAAGATTCTGGCATTTCAAAAAGTGGCTTCAATGTAGTGGTTGCAACAATTAACTTCTGTGCCCGAGCCAGAGCAAGCAAAGGCCTCAGTTTGCATGGTGTAGCAGCAAGCTACCTTGATGGACAGCAACGTGTTTCCAAGATGAAGATACCTGCAAAAGCAGCACATGGCAGTTGGTTTGAATGAAGTTGAACAGAGTTTGAAGATGGCTGGAAGCATTGATGTCCCACTGATGGTCATAGACACTGGAAGTTGCATTACTGTCTGCAGAGTTGAAAAGGACCTAAAAAAAAAGTTCAAAAAGGAGTTAAGGAGTTAACCAGAGTCAAAGGAGATAATCCTGATTTCATTTCATGAACCACATTTCACTGAAACAGATTGTTGGTCCATGATAGCAAATGCATGCAAACCTGAGACTAGTTATATTATTATAACAACACCTGAATGAAGAAATCAAATGACTGATATCACACCAGTTCTTACATGTTTGCAATTTTCATCCATAACACGAGAATCTATGCCAGCTAGGGATGGGACCCTTGCATCATCCACATTATCCAATTATTTTTCATGGATGAAAGAAAGCACACTGTATATTAGAGATAATGGAGACTTACTGAAAATGCATCAAATCACTGCAGAATACAAGGTTGATATTAATTGGGCTCAGTAAAGAAGAAGTAAAAACCTTTGACACCATGTTAGTCCAATTTAGGAGTCTCACAAAAGCCACCTTTTGATACATTTAATTGAACAAACTGAAAAGTTATACAAATTTCTGATTTAAAGTGTGTGCCTATCTTCCATGAACTGCTGCCCTACTGTCGTTTCTCTTTTGTTGTTCGAGATGGTGTTTCTATATAGATTCATTCTTTCATTCAGCTGCTGGCATGTTTCACTAACATACTTTCCTTGCAAGCATTTCTTGCATTCTATAAGGTATCCAGAATTGGATTATTTTGAGTTGTATTTGTTATGTTATGTTATTTTGCATTTATATAGCGCCTTATGTACCATTGGTATGATGTCAAGGCGCTGGTAGGTTGAACGCCCTCGGGAACCGAAGTTCAAGTCAGTAGAGCGAGAGAGAGAGTCATAAGGTGCGTGTGAGCACCGGGTATGTGTGCAGCAGGTGTGGCATTTGTGTGATAGCTGCTTCTTAGCAGTAGGTGTGGTGGGTAGGAAATCAGGAGTATGTGTTCGTTCTAGCAGGTTGTTATCCAGACTGATTCTGGCTGTGTTAGGCCTGCGGAGAATGTCTAGGCTGGAAGGTGTATAACCAGCTGTGTTTATTTAGGATGATAGGGAGTATGAGGCAAGTGAAGGTATGAAAACAGCCATACCGAATGGTGTCATAGTAATGCTGTGTTCTAGTTGAGTGGTGGTGTAAGGAAAAGAGTAAGCGTGGAGATGAGATATGGTGGTTTACCTTAGGTGCTTGAGATTGAGCACACTCCAATAGTTCCATGCATTCCAACCGTTCAATGTACTCTGACCGTTCCATGCATTCCGACCGTTATACCCACTTCACCCATTTCTTCCACACACTTCACCCGTTCCACCCACTTCACCCGTTCCACCCACTTCACCCGTTCTACCCACTCCACCCATTTCACCCACTCCATCCGTTCCACCCACATACTTTCCGGTTCCAACCCCATACTTCGTCTGTTCCATCCATATACTTCACCTGTTCCATCCATATACTTCACCCGTTCCATCCACATACTTCACCTGTTCCATCCACATACTTCAACTGTTCCATTCATTCATTTCCTTGATTCATCCTCATATTTCACCCGTCCTTCCACATACTTCACCGGTTCCATCCAACCACTTCATCCATTCCATCCATCCACTTCACCCCCACATACTTGACCCGTTCCATCCACATACTTGACCCGTTCCATCTACATACTTCACATGTTCCATGCATATACTTCACACGTTCTATCCTAACAATTTCTCTGTTCCTTCCACATATTTCACCTGTTCTTTCCACATACTTCATCCGTTCCTTCCATCTACATACTTTACCCGATCCATCTACATAATCCACCCATTCCAACCGTATACTTCACCTGTTCCATTCACCCATTTTCTCCGTTCCTTCCACATATTTCACCCGTTCCTTCCACATACCTCATCCGTGCCATCCATCTGCATACTTCACCCGTTCCATCCACAGGCTTCACCCGTTCATCCACATACTTCACCTGTTCCATCCATATACTTCACCCATTCCATACACCCACTTTCTCCATTCCATCTACCTACTTCACCCGTTCCTTCCACATACTTCACCTGTTCCATTCACCCACATCCCCCGATTCCATCCACCCATTTTGCCCGATTCCATCCACCCATTTTGCCCGATTCCATCCACCCATTTTGCCCGATTCCATCCACCCATTTTGCCCGATCCATCCACCTACTTCATCCTTTCCATCCACCTACTTCATCCTTTCCATCCACCTACTTCATCCGTTCCACCCACTTCATCCGTTCCACCCACTTCATCCGTTCGACCCAGTTCATCCGTTCCACCCAGTTTATCCGTTCCACCCAGTTCATTGTTCCACCCCGTTCATCCGTTCCACTCACATACTTCACCCATTCCAACCACATACTTCGTCCATTCCAAACACATACTTCACTTGTTCCATCCACTTCGCCCGTTCCATCCACATATTTCACCCATTCCAGTCAACATGACCCGTTCCGTCCACATACTTCACTCGTTCCGTCCACATACATCACCTGTTCCTTCCAGATACATCACCCATTCCTTCCACCTACTTCACCCGTTCCATCCACATATATCACCTGTTTGCTCCACACTCTACACCCGCTCCACACTGTACATCCGTTCCATTCAACATACTTGAGCCGTTCCGTCTACCTACATCACTCGTTACTTCCACCTACATCACCCGTTCCTTCTACCAACATCACCCATTCCGTCACATACATCATTCATCTGCTCCACACTCTGTGCTCGCTCCACACTCTGCGCCCGCTCTATACTCTATGCCCGCTCTATACTCTACGCCTGTTAGGCAGAATCCAGTGCAGTTCCCTTAGGGAGCACTACACCAGATTAGAACTACAGGTGAGAGCAATAAATCCCCTTTGGTATCATTCTGTACCACAAAGATTTAGTTGGTAGCTGTGGCTGAGCAGTCAGACTTATCTCAAGAGGGAGATGAACAGTATTCAGGGTTTACACAATAGGTCTACTGTACTATGGTACAAGGAAACACTGACCAAAGCTTGGTATTAAAAAAAAGTTATATATTTATTTTATACACTTCTAATAAAACACATGTATCACAGTGATCAAGCAAGTTAAATTAAGTCAAAGGAAAAGTATACACACTCCCAGGTTGAATTGTAGACCAAGTGAACCAGAGTGAAAACTGAGCAAAACGGCACAGTGAAAACTACACACAAGAGATCCTCTAACAATTCCTCACAAGGGGGGGAAGTCACAAGTTATCTAGAAATAGTTTCTCATACACCCTAGCAACACTTCCCATCAGTTTGTGAACGAGTTCAGAAAGACAGTGCATCAGTATAGGCAAAACTTAAAATGAAAACTGAGCAAAATGGCATTTCACAATGTTTAGGAATGGGAAGGAAAGGGTAGTTAAAAGAAATAGGTGCACCAACACAGTTCTCAGTGAGAATCAATCTAAAGAAAGCAGATCTAACAAATGTGACCAGAGTCAGTAGGCCTGTGCCTGAGTCAGTGGTACAGGGCAAGTGCCCAGGAGCAAAATGTTCTTGTATCTGAAGTCAAGTCTTTGGTTAACGAATTTGAAAAGGTGGTTGCAGAAGTTGAAAAGACAATGTTAAGAGAGGGGGGTGGCCAACCCAACAGGTAGGTAAAGGATTTAACCACCTTTAGCACTACCGCGAAGAAAGGGCGGCCTGGCAGAACAATGTACCTTTAAATGAAGAAGTGGCTCCTGCGGTGGCGGTTGTTCCTGGTAGTTCCTGCAGTTCGGGGGATTCAGCAGAGGAAGAGAGGCTCTCATCATGGAGGAAGGTTCAAGTTACTGTACTACCCATGGATGAAACCAGCAGTGGTGCTGCCCGACGAATAAAAGGTACGCTCCTTTAAATCGCAGTCTGGGTGGACTGGTGCTTGGCTATCCGGCCTTTGAGTACAGGGTATGGGAGATTCGACCAAGGCAGGTCCAGGAAGGCGATTTGCAAACTGGTTGGCCCCACCAGCTCAAGGGAAGAACGCACTTGCAGGTGAAGATCTTCTCTCGTCGTGTGTAGAAAAGTGGTGAGACGCTGCAACAGGGCTTCACCGGTGGTTCAGTCATTGCAGATGTCTTTGGCTTCTCTGCTCTTCGGCTTCTTAGTTCCAGTGGTGACGTCTTGCTCTTCCAGTTCTCAGGACCCTGCTCTTATTCAAAAAGATCCCCATTCATACAGCCTACCTGTCACTCACACAGTGGAGTGGTCATCTTGGCGGGAGACCCTCCAGCCTATCAGGATAGAGTGCGACATGGGTTGCTGAGGCAACCCTGTCCAGGGTTCCTACTCCCCTTCCCACACAATGGACACACCCCAGACTCAGTGGCGCCGAAAGGAGGGCTTCTCGGTAGAAGCCTGCCAAAAGGACGAACAAAGGATCCCCAACCTGGGTTAGGAGTTCAGAGAAAGACACGAGAAAGAAGTTATATTAAAGTTCTGGCAAATAAAACCTATCAGAGCAAAGTTAATATTAAAATGCACCGCCGGTATGTTAGAGGCTGTCAGAAAATGTGGTAGCCTCGAACAATGGGAAAATCCAATAGGAAAATATTTGCGGTCGAATATTTATGGTAGTAACCACTGCCACCAGCCAGAAACTTTTGAGAGAGGGACTGTAGGCTACCCTCTCGAAAATGAAGATGGGGGAAAAACTATTAACCCCTTCCAGTACCTCCATAGTAAGATGGGTTGTACTGGTTTAGTTCATAGAATTTACCTTGTAAAGTCAGTGGGGATTTTACATGCCCTGGGAGACAGTAGTCAGTATCAGGGTATGGAGTCTATGTTTGGGGGTTGCTACGACACCCCCTTGTCAATGCACTGAGGGTGCTGTGTAGTGAATAAAGATGGTTCCTATGGGGGTGAGAAAGATCCCATAGGCATTAAACAAAAAAATAGCCTAGAACACACATAGAAAAAATGCCTAAGAGTGGGAAAAAGAGTCTCACTCTTAGCAGGTAAAAAGAAACAAACCCTTCAAATCCAGCAAAGCTGCTGGGGAACTCCATAGGTAAGGGAAATTAGCCATAAAATGAGAATTCTCCCTAACAACACCCGCTCCACACTCTACACCTGCTCCACACTCTACACCTGCTCCACACTCTACACCCGCTCCAAACTCTACACCCGCTACACACTCCACACCCGCTACACACTCCACACCCGCTCAGACCCTACATCCTCTCCGCACCCTACATCCGCTCATCCCCCTACATCTGCTCAACACCCTACATCCTCTCCATGCTATCATCCACTCCAAACCCTACATCCGCATTACACCCTACATCCACTCTACGCTCTCATCTGCTCCACGCTCTCATCCGCTCCACGCCCTCATTCATTCTGCACTCTCATCCGCTCTACCCTCTCGTCCGCTCTACGCACTTCATCCTCTCCACAGACTTTCATCCGCTCCACCGACTTCAACCGCTCCACCGACATCAATTGCTCCACTTCATCCATTCATCATGCATTATCGGTTCAACTCCAACTCATGTCACTTGTCACATGCACTCGATCCGTCCCATGGTCTCCATCTGTCCTATGCACTACGCCGTCTCGTGCACTTGAATCGTCTATTCTATCAGTTCCATTTATGTCATGCACCCTTACATTCCATGCCATCTATCTGTTTCATGCCCTCTACCAGTTCTCTGTACTCTGTGCAATCATCCGCATCATGTATTCATCTTTCCATCCCTCCACTTTATTCCTTTCCTCTTTATTCTATGTTCTTCTCGTCCATTACATCTATTTCATTCATTAAATTAATTTCATAAACTTTACTGCATTCATACAATTTATTCTTTTTATCCACACTGCTTTGATCCACTTTACTCATTCGATTCTTTTTGTCCTTTTTAGTTTACATTAGTGGTTATTAGTTTGGATTTCTCGCTTGGATCTTGATGTTAATAATAATAATAATAATTTAGTATTTATATAGCACTACCATCCCTCAGGTATCTGAGCGCTGCTTATTATTACCCACAGTGTTTGGTGCTCATTTATCGACCTCGGAAGGATGAAAGGCTGAGTTTGGCCCTGCCGGAATTCGAACCTGCATCAGCAAGCTCTGCAGAGATGACAAAGCAAGCACTCTACTCGCTGTGCTATCGGACCAGTGTTGGATTGTTATTCATGTTATTGTTATTTATGATCTGGTAGTTTGGGCTAGTTGAATTGCTGTTATCCACTTTATTCCTCTCGTCCACTTTGATCCTCGTGTCTATTACATTTATTTAATCGATTTCATTAATTTCAACCACTTTGCTGCTTTCATTTAACTTATTCATTGTATCCACTTCACTGCTTTCATCCTTTTTACTCATTCTATTTTGTTTGTCCATTTTAGTTTACTGTAGAGGTTATTAGTTTTCGATTTCTTTCTTGGATCATGATGCTGGATTGTTATTTATGATCTAGCATTTTGGGCTAATGTCATTGAGTTGATGTTATCTAGTTTGAGTTAGGGGTTGGTTTTAGGGGAAGAGCCATGTTTTCAGTAATTTGCGGAAAGACATGAGGTCCTCGGTGAGTCGGATGTGGGGTGGGAGTGCGTTCCACAGAGTGGGGGCCATGGCTGAGAATGATGATCCACCTAACCTGACTGAGTTTGTTTTTGGTATGACTAGGAGGCCGGCTGAGCTTGATCTCAGATTACGTGCAGGGTGATAGGGTTTTAGTTTGTCTTGAAGATATTGAGGTCCGGTTTTATGCAGTGCTCGGTGGGAAATGCATAAGGTTTTGAAGGTCACCTTTCGGGCAACCGGAAGCCAGTGCAGAGTTTTGAGGGCTGGGGAGATGTGGTCTCTTGGGCCAAGCGCTAGAAAGGAGAGGTATGGAAAAATGCGCCAAAGAGTTTTAAGATGGTAGTGGCAGGACTTTGAGACGTTGTTGAGTTGGCGCGAGAGGGTTAGGTCTGCATCTAGGGGACATCCAAGGTTTTTTACTGAATTAGAGGGTGTCGGTGAGTTGCCCAGGGTAGATGGCCAGGTTAGTGGGTGTGGAAGAAGTTTGATGTTGCCACATATCATGATTTTGGTTTTGGAGGGGTTTAGCAAGAGGTGATTTGTGGTCTTCCAGAGATCTATGTCGAGGAGGCAGGAAGTCGGTCGGCAGTTGGGTTTTGAGTTCAGGAGTTTTAGAATTAGTTGAGTGTCATCGACGTAGTTGTAGCACAGGATGTTGTGCGAACAAATTTTTCGTGGGAGGGTGGCCATGTAGAGGTTAAACAGGAGGGCTGATCGGCATGCTTCTGGTGGAACTCCAGTGTGGACTGGTCGGGCTTTGGAGGAATAGGTGGAGACTAGGGTTAATTGGTTCCTATTATTGGGGAAGGATGCTATCCATTTGAGAGTGGTTCCACAAATTCCCAGGGAGTGGAGGTGGTCAAGGAGGATTAAGTGGTTGATTGTGTCGAAGGCGGCGGATAGGTCAAGAAGGATTAAAGCGGCGCATCCTGCAGAATCTGCCGTGTTTTTAAGGTCATCCCAGATTGAGGTTACGGTGGTTTCGGTTCCATGTCGGGCTCTGAAACCTGATTGAGCGGGGTCTAGGAGATTGTTGGAGTAGGCGATTCGATCAATGAGTTTGGCAACGAATCTGGTGTTTGAGATGGGGCGGTAGTTTTTGGGCTCGAGAGGGTCGAGGGAAGCTTTTTTTATAAGAGGTTTGACATGAGCCATTTTGAACGCGTCGGGAAAAATTTCTGAGGAAAGGGAGTCATTTATGATGGTTCTTGCATGTTCTCCTGTGCAGGTAGATGCGAAAATTTCTTTGAGGGTTGTGGCTGGGCAAGGGTCCAGCGGAGAACCAGATGGTTTGCGGGCAGAGAGAAGTTTTAGAAGTTGGTCCGGTGATATTGGACTGAATGAGTCGAACGTTGGTTGGGTAGTGATCGCAGGTGATGGGTTGGCTGGTAAGGAGGGTGGATTGCCTCGTGGGTGTAAGAGAGCTAGTTTGTTGGGTAGAGCGTTTGCTCTTTGAAGGACTGTGGTGTAAAAGTGGAAAGAGTGTGAGTCGCACAGCGATTGTGAGGGGATCGGGAGGGTGGTGATGCATGATGGTTTGGTGAATTCGGTGATGATTTTGTGAAGTTCTTTGCTGGGATTACAGTTTAGGATTCAGGAGTTATAATGGGCTTTTTTTGCTTTCCAGATTTCAGCCTTGTACTGATGAAGGTGCCGTGCCAAAGTCAATCTGCTCAGGGGGGTTTTGTCTTTCCACCATTTGCGTTCTAGGAATTTATATAGTTGTTCAGTGGTCTTCAGTTCAGGTGTGTACCATCTAGGGAATAGGCCACGGTGGGCTGATAGTTTTCAAGAGGGTGTGAGCCGCCTTAGTGAGGTGCTGAACCATGCGTCAAAGGCGTCAGAGGTTAGTTGTTCATTGAGTAGGCTGGTAGGGGGAGGAGACTGAAGGAGTGCGTCAGCTAGGTCAGGAAGGATTATTAGTTTCTTCCAGCATTTGCGTAGATTCTGAGGTTCAGGTTCAGGTAAGGGGAGCGGGTTGG
Organism: Ambystoma mexicanum; assembly: GCF_040938575.1. Classification (NCBI taxonomy): domain Eukaryota; kingdom Metazoa; phylum Chordata; class Amphibia; order Caudata; family Ambystomatidae; genus Ambystoma; species Ambystoma mexicanum. The sequence continues at coordinate 668,407,803 of NC_090924.1, read as the reverse complement.
GTGAGCGAATGGCGAAAGAAACAATTAAGTGATCGGACCAGATGATAGGGGCCGGGGTGTTTAGATGTATCAGGTTTTGGGAGCTGAAGATGGCATCAAGTGTGTGTCCATTATAGTGAGTTGGGCCGTTTATTTGGGGTTGGATGTTAATCGTGTCTAGGCCGTCAACCAGAGAGTGTATCATAGGGTTGGTGGGAATGTCAAGCCATATGTTGAAATCTCCTAGAAGGGTGAGGTTGGAATGGTTTAGTTGGAGGGTGGCAATGGAGTCGCAGAGGTTGTTTGAGAATTGTCTATCGTAGCCAGGAGGTCTGTAGATTATTAGGAAGCTGTGGGAGAATGAAGGGGGGAGGGAGAGTTTTACGAGGAGTGATTCGCAGGAAGGAATGTATGTCTGGTTGTCAATGATTGAGGCGTAGAAGTGAGACTTGAAGGCGATTGCTATTCCTCCTCCTCTGGAGGGACGGTTCAGTGGGATGAGGGAGTAATCTGGGGGAAAGGCTTTGTTGGCGATCGGGGCGAAGTCGTCAGAGAACCAGATTTCCGTGATAAAGACGAGGTCCAGTTTGTCAGAGGAGAGGAGGTCAAAGATGCTATGTCTGTTTTTTGCTACAGATCGGGCATTAAAAAGGATGCAATTTACTTCGGTACAGGAGGGTGTTGAGGGAGTTGCAGAGGAGGTTGGTGGGGGGTTGGGGTTGGAAAATCGTGAGCTAGAGGGGTGGTGCATGGTGGTCGATGGGAAGAGTAGGCGGGCGGTTGAGTTGGTGGGTTTGGGGGATTTGAGGGTGGGGTGTGAGGGGTTAGGAGTTTTGGTTGTGGTTGGTGAGAATTCAAGGGTGAGGGGTTTCAGGTAGGGTGAGGCAGGAGGGGAGGGTGGTGATGATCGAGATTGGGAGGATGAGGATGTGGGTCTCGACAGGAATGGCGATGAGTACTGAGAGATTGAGGGAGACCAAGTACGTTTTCTCTTCAGTGTTTTTGTTGTGGTTGGAGTGTGAGAGAGGGTAAGGGGGTTCGAGGGGGAAAGGGAAGTGGCTACTGTTCTTGCCAGGGCGAGGCTTGCAATTTTTTAGGGAGGGGAAAGAGTGGGCTCGGGGGGGATGATGGTGGGGGTTGATGAGGGGAGAGGGGGGTGGATGGTAGCAGGGATGGGAGTGCTTGGGAGGTTAGGCTGGCCGTTGGTCGGGGGGTGGGGTGAGCGGGTATGATGATAGTAGGCGGGTGGGAGGCGGGGATGGGAGGAGGAGTGGTCTTCGGATGCTTTGCTCGCCATCGTGCTCCTCTGGCTTGGTGTTTGGATAGGGGATGGGATGTGTTGGAGGGCAGGATGGGTTGGTGAAAGGGGACATGTGAGGTAGGCCGGGCGGGAAGGGAGGCGGGCGCGAGGGGGACATTTTCAGCAGACTTTGGTGGGTTGGGAGGACTCATGCTTTTGGTTAGTTTGAGCTGTGTCACAGTTGCCGTTGGATGGTTTCATTCACACCTTCCCACTACCACTAAACCACCGGATGTTAGTTGTACACACTCTCAGTGATTAGTTGTACTACTGCAGTACCACAGCGATAATTCATACTTTCTAACTTCAACTATACGACCGGGTGAGATTATTCACAGTTTCTAAGTTTGACTAAACCACAGGGTGATATTATTCACATATTCTAAGCTCAACTATACCATAGGGTGATATTATTCACCTTTCTAAGTTCAGCTATACCATAGGGTGAGATTAGTCACAGTTTTAGATTCAACTATACTATAGGGTGAGATTATTCTCAGTTTCTCAATTCACCTATACTTCAGGGTGAGACTATTCAGTTTCTAACTTCAACTATATCACAGGGTTATTTCAACTATGCCACAGGGTGATACTATTCACAGTTTCTAAATTCAACTGTATCACAGGGTTATATTATTCACAGTTTCTAAATTCGACTATACCACAGGGTTGGTTTGTTCAGTTTCTCAATTCCCCTATACTATAGGGTGAGACTATTCACAGTTTCTAACTTCAGCTATATCACAGGGTTACTTCAACTATGCCACAGGGTGAGATTATTCACAGTTTCTAAATTCAACTATAACACAGGGTTATATTACTCTGTTTCTAGGTACAACTATACCACAGGGTGGGATTATTCACTTCTTCTACATACAACTATATCACAGTTTCTATTTAGATTTTCCGAATGAAACCAGACCACAGATATGCTAATAGGCCGACTTACTAAATGCAATTACACCGTGGATATCCTATTAGGCAGACTTTCTATGTGGAACTAATCAATGGATATGCTATTAAGCAGATTTTCTGAGAGTAACTAGACCACCGCTATGCTATTAGTAGACTTTCGGAATGTAACTAGACCACGGATATGCTATTGGGCAGACTTACTGCATGCAACTAAACCTTTGATGTTCTTTTAGGTAGATTTTTCTAAAAGCGACTAGAACAAAGATATGATATTAGGCACACTTTCTAAATGCAGACTACACCACAGATATGCTATTGGGACTTTATAAATGCAATTATACCACAGATATGCTATTAGACAGGCTTTCTAAATACAGTGATACCACAGATATGCTATCAGGGACACTTTCTAAATGCAGTTATACCACAGATATGCTATTAGGCAGACTTCTAAATGTACTTATACCATAGATATGCTATTAGGGACACTTTCTAAATGTAGACGACACCTTTTAGGTAGATTTTCTAAAAGTGACTAGACCATAGATATGCTATTAGGGATACTTTCTAAATGTAGACTACACCACAGATATGCTATTGGGACTTTCTAAATGCAATTATACCACAGATATGCTATTAGACAGACTTTCTGAATACGGTTATAGCACAGATATGCTATCAGGGGCACTTTCTAAATGCAGATATACTACAGATATGCTATTAGGCAGACTTCTAAATGTACTTATACCACAGATATGCCGTTAGGGACATTTCTAAATGTAGACTACACCACAGATAAGCTATTAGGGGGACTTTCTAAATGCAATTATACCACAGATTTGCTATTAGGCACACATTCTAAATGCAATTATACCACAGATATGCTATTAGGGGCAGGTTTTTTATATGCAATCACACCACAGATATGCTATTAGGCGGACTTTCTAAAAGTAGACTACATCACTTGTATGCTATTAGGCCCACTTTCTAAATTAAGTTATACCACAGATATGCTACTAGGTGGACTTTCTGAATGCAACCACACCACAGATGTCGTATTAGGTGGACTTTCTAAATGTAGACTACACTACGGATATGCTATTAGGTGGACTTTCTACATGCAATTATAACACCGATATGCTACTAGGTGGACTGTCTAAATGCAACCACACCACAGATGTGCTATTAGGCAGACTTTCTAAACGTAGACAACACCACGGATATGCAATTAGATGGACTTTCTAGATGCAGTTATGCCACAGGTATGCTATTAGGCAGACTTTCTAAATGCAATTATACAGCAGAATACTGATAGGGACACTTTCTAAGTGTAGGCTACACCACAGATATGCTATTAGGCCGAATTTCTAAGAATAGACTACACCACAGATATGCTATAGGGCGGACTTTCTTAAATGTAGACTACACCATAGATATGCTGTTGGGCAGACAGACTATCTAGATGCAACTATACCACAGATATGCTATTAGCCAGACTTTCTAAATGCAATTATACCACAGATATGCTATTGGACAGACTTTCTAAATGCAATTATACCACAGATATGCTATTAGACAGATTTTCTGGATGCAATTATACCACAGATATGCTCCTAGGTGGATTTTCTAAATGCAACCACACCACAGATGTGCTATTGGGCGGACTTTCTAAATGTAGACTACACCACGGATATGCTATAAGGTGGACTTTCTACATGCAATTATACCACAGATATGCTACTAGGTGGACTTTCCAAATCAAATGCAACCACACCACATATGTGCTATTAGGCAGACTTTATAAATGTAGACAACACCACGGATATGAAATTAGGTGGACATTCTAGATGCAGTTATGCCACAGGTATGCTATTGGGCAGACTTTCTAAATACAATTATAGCACAGGATGCTAATAGGGACACTTTCTAAGTATAGGCTACACCCCAGATATGCTATTAGGCCGGCTTTCTAAAAGTAGACTACACCACAGAAATTCTATTGGGCGAACTTTCTTAAATGTAGATTACACTATAGATATGCTGTTGGACGGACTTTCTAAATGCAATTATACCACAGAATGCTATTAGGGACACTTTCTAAGTGTAGGCTACACCACAGATGGACAATGTAGTTTCTAGGGGTGGAGTGGTAGGGTAGTAAGGTGTGAAGTATTTGCTTCTGTCCCCACCCTTGCCACACTTACTTATTGTTCGCTTCTTGCTTCTCCTACTGGTACCTGCAGATACGATCTGGAGCCATCTCTGTAGGAGCCGTACTTTGCCTCGGGGTCCTTAGCCAAGAGGCTTCCAGGCACAGGGCTACCCTGGGGGGTCAGTAATGGGCTAGGTAGACGGTCACATTACCAATCCGGCCATGTTGGGGGGGGTCTGGAGGTGGGAGGGACGGGGAAACGGGGAGAGGGTGCGGGGAGGGAATCAGGTTGCAGAGGGGCTGTTCTGTGCCTCGGGGCCTGCACAAAAACACTAAATGGGCTCACTAGCTAGAGCCAAACACTCACCGTGCTCGGGATGGAAAAGGAGCCAGTGGAGGTGCATGAGTCGGTAGACTCAAGGCACACGGGTCTACAGACCAATGGGAGCGGGTGAGCGGGTTGGGAGGTGGGAGGGATGGGGAAACAAGAAGAGGGGAATTGGACAGCAGAGGGGCTGTTCTGGGCCTTGGGGCCCACACGAAATCACTAAATGGGCTCAATAGCTAGAGCCAAACATTCACCGTGCTTAGGATGGAAAAGGAGCCGTGGAGGTGCACGAGTCAGTAGACTCAAGGCACACGGGTTTACAGACCAATGGGAGCAGGTGGGCGGGTCGGGAGGCGGGAGGGACAGGGAAACAGGAAGAGGGTGCGGGGAGGGAATCGGGCTGCAGAGGGGCTGTTCTGGGCCTCGGGGCCTGCACAAAATCACTAAATTGGCTCACTAGCTAGAGTCAAACACTCACCGTGCTCAGGATGGAAAAGGAGCCGGTGGAGGTGCATAAGTCGGTAGACTCAAGGCACATGGGTCTACAGACCAATGGGAGCGGGTGGGCGGGTTGGGAGGCGGGAGGGACGGGGAAACAGGAAGAGAGTGCAGGGAAGGAATCGGACTGCAGAGGGGCTGTTCTGTGCCTCAGGTCCCGCACAAAATCACTAAATGGGCTCACTAGCTAGAGCCAAACACTCACCATGCTCAGGATGGAATTTCCCTAGAATCGGTATTGTTTGGTTCTGTATTGTTTTGCTCTGTGGAGTTTTGGAAATTTCAGTGCAGGGATGTTGGTAGGTTTTGCATCGCCTAAGATTTCATGGGTATGTTAGAGGTCTTACTTATTTTTGATTTAGTAAAATGCACTGCTGGTCTGTGATATATTTTTTCGGTTGCTATTGTCCATTCCATGGAAATGTCTCTAAGCACGTCACCCTTGCTGAATATTGGTTGTAGGTCCACAACAATGATATTCATTTGTCTTAGTGCTCGACAATAAGTGACCACCAACTATATTCATTCTTGTCGTGGCCCGATTGAATCCCTCTCACACGCGCACCTCGCTGCGCTGAAGGAATATACGGAGTAGAAGCTTCTTTTCGATGCAACTTCTTTATTCCTTAACTGGTTCCAACTGACCCAACCCCACCTCCCCCATGTCACTTCCCTTCCCGCCTCCCGCCCGCCCACAGCTAGAATGTCAACATGACATCCCCCTCAATTTAAACGGTTACCCAACGTGGGTAATGATGCACAGGAATATTGTTTGTCATGCTATCTCCTCTATGAGGCGGCAAGGCTTATTCCTGGCTCTCTGAAGTCGAGAGCTGGAGTGTTCAATGAGTCCTTTTGATCCGGACCCTCTGTCCACACTCTCTGGATCGGACACCTCTATGTCCTCCTGATCTCCTTGGTATGGATAATCAGACTCGCAGTCAAGGGGTATCTCCACTCGACCACAGAGACACTGGGATCCAGAAAGTGGGACCTTCTTGAAGTATGACGAGTTGCATGTGGTCGGACCTGCATGTCCTTTGACTGTGATCATGGAGCCTTTCTTCTGAACTATGATGAGTGGCTCCTGTTGGAATGCAGCCGTGTGTTTGTGGGTCTAAGGTTGTTTTATCGCTACCATGTCGCCTAGGGCCAGGTGGGAGTCTCGAGCCTTCCGTCGACTGTCGACTTATTCTTTCATGTGCTCCTTTGCAGCCTGATCTCTTTCTCTCACCTCAGTTTCCGCTGGCGGCCTGTCCTCTGGGTGGCGGGCCTGGGGCAACCGAGTCCTTATGTCCCTCCCGAACATGATTTCTGCTAGGGTTTTCCCCATGGCGCTGTTGGGAGTGCTGCGATAGTCCCGCAACAACTGGTGCAGTACTTGTTCGTAGAGTTGTCCAGTGAGCTTTGCTACTTGTAGGGCCCTCTTCAGGTTGACCATGAATCTTTCAATCATGCCGTTGGCCTGAGGCCACAGTGGAGTGACCTTGTGATGGTGGAACCCCATGTGTCCACTAAACTTGGTGAAACTGTGTCCATTGAATGGAGGTCCATTATCCGTCTTTACTTGGTGCGTAACACCGTAGGCCGTGAAAATGCGGCCTGGCACTGGTATCACGTGATGTGCAGCAGTTGATGATAAGATTTGCGCTTCGGGGTAAATTGAGTACTCATCCACAATGGCCAGGACATTCCTCCCCCCTTCAATAGGCGCAAAAAAATCCGCCGCCAATGCTTCCCATATCCCTCCGGGCGGCTCCGACATCCTCAGTGGCTCAGGATGATGGTTTGGTGTCAGGAGACAGCAGGTGGGGCATTGCTTCAGAAGTTCCTCCACCATGGAGTCCAGCTGCGGGAACCAGACCTTTTGGCCTTTCATGAGCAATAGATTGTCTTTAGAAATTGCTAGTTCCTTTTTCACTTGCAGGAGGCGGTCCACATCCTGATGTACATTTTCAGATGTGAGACGGCCATGTTCCTTGGCCCTTCTCCATTGACCTGAATGGAGCCCTTCGACCACGATTTGACAGGCTTCATCTGCGTCCACTTCCTGCGCCAGATGGGTCATTTCGATGCCTTCGGGCAATGGTTGTTGGATCATGTATCGCAAGTAACGGTCTGCACTGAGGGTTCTGGTGTACACTACTCTTGGGGGTGACGGGATAGGAAGTCAGCTGGGTTTTCCTCTTTGGTTGGCCTATGGACTATTTCAAATGCATAATCCTGTAGCCGTAGTCCCCAACGAGTGATGCAGAGTGGCATCTTGGACTGTGGGTTACCATATAGAAATAGGAGTGCCTGATGATCTGTGACCACCCCAAAAGGCTTTCCATAGAGAAACTTCTGAAAGTGTTCACACGCCCATGCCACGGCAAGGCTTTCCTTCACCTGTGAATAGGCCTGCTCCGTGGTCGATAGGCTTCTGCTGGTGTACCCCACTATGTGTGACTGGTTCGGGTCTTTTTCATCAACTTGTGCCAGGATGGCACCTATTCCCATGGGACTTGTATCCACTGTGAGCTCAGTCTTTCATTCCGAGTCGTAGTATGACATGTTCTCAGCTTCGTCTACTCTTTCCAGCATGATTTCAAAGGCTTGTTGGTACCCCTCTGTCCAGTTGAATATGGTGTTTTGTTTCATCAATGCCCGTAGAGGCTTGCTGACCGTGGAAAAATCTTTATGTATCTTGTGCAATAGCTTGCTAGGCTTAGAAAGGGCCTGAGTTCTGAGACATTGGTCGGTGGTGGTGTCTCATTGAGGGCAGCCACTTTTTGTCTGGGTGTCGGGTGTCATGCCATTTTCAGAGAATACGTGTCCGAAGAAGCATAGGGTGGTTTTCCTCAACTCGCACTTTTCTTGGTTAAGTGTGATGTTGGCGGCTTCAAGGCCCATGTACACCTTTGCCAGGGTTTTGTCATGCTCTCCCACGTCAGTTCCGAAGATTGATATGTCATCACTATAGTTCAGACAATTCGGAATGTGCTTTATTATGTTCTGAACCTCTGCTTGGAATATCTCAGCCACTGAGGAGGACCCAAAGCTCAGCCTTTTGTGTCGATATAACCCTAGGTCGGTGACGAAGGTTATGATGTTCCGACTTTAGGGGCTTAAGACCAGCTGATGGTATCCCTTCTTCAGGTCCAGCTTTTAGAAGACCCTGGCTCCGTTGAGTAAATGTATCATATCACTGATACGCAAAGCTATGTGTCTCTCCCTTTGGATTGCTTGGTTTGGCCTCCTCATGTCCATGCAGAGTCTTTTCACATCTGAACCTTTCTTTGGTACTGGAACAATGGGCGAGACCCACATGGTGGGAACTGTCTCAGGCTCTATGATGTCCTGCTCTAGGAGCTTGTGCAGTTCGTCTTCAACCTTTTTCTGGATGTTTACAGGTATGCCCCTATAATGTTGTGCTATGGGGTGTATCGACTCATCAATGTGTAGCTTGATGTGTCTGTTATGGAGATTTCTGATGCCTTTGAATAGTTTGGGGTAGAGGTTCTTTATCATGTGCGGCGGGTCTAAGTATTTCTGTACCATGATCTTGTAAAGCATGTGAATTAGACCCATTTCCATTGCAGTTTTGAAACTTAACACGTGGCTGCTTTTTTTGCCAGCCTTCAGCACGTGGATTAAGATGTTCTTTTCCTGGCCCTTGTACCTGCATGATCCTTCAAATTGGCCTGTAGATTTGAGGGGCGTGGTGGCTCCATATGCATAGATTTGAACAGTCGCTGGACTCAGCTTCGGGTGTTGAGGTAGTTCTTGAAAGACTTCCTCACTGATGACATTCACGGTCGCCATAGTATCAACAAGGAACTCTATGGGTCTTTCATTGAGTTTTATGTTGAGTGTGGGACTGTGCTCTGTGGCCACGGCATTACCTAAGGCATACACGTATGCCTTTCTCTGGTGTTCACTCCCTGAGGAGCTACCCTCAGACTGTTCGACTAAATATCGCACGTGGCATTGTGTGCGCCGCTCTAGTCGTACCCGAGTCACATATCTTCTCCTTTCCCTTCTCTCTCTCCAGTTTCTCTCCTCCCCTGAGTCTCGGTCTTTAAGTTCCACGTCAATCGATCTTGTTGGTGTGGGTGTCATACCCGATGGCTGTGGTGTCATGGGCCGGGGTTTGGACTTGTATCTGGGAGGAGTCTCTCACCCTCTCTCCCTTCCTTTGTCTCTGTTGAGGCGGCAGACTGCCTTGAAGTGCCCCTCTTTGCTACACGTGGCACAACGCTGTCCACTTGCTGGGCAGGATCCTTCATATGGATACTCAAACCCACATTTGAAGCAGTATGGTTCATCCGGCCTCCTCTCCAGTTGCAATCGATATAGACCTCACCTGTGGCAGTGGTGTTAAAACTTTCCACCTGTGAGTCAACCGCCCTTTCCTCCCTGGCCAGCATGAGTTTTTCATCTAATGTGCTGGCCTTTTGCAGTAATTTCCTTCGGAACGTCTGGGATTCACATCCAGCAATAATTTACAATCGCAGGGCCTCAGTGTTGAAGGATTTTGCAAAGTCGCAGTGCTTCATTTTGATTCTTAGTCTCATGACATAAACATCCATTGTCTCACCTTCGGCTTGTTTGATGCTGTGAAATAGGTGTCGCTCATAGTCCATGTTTGTGTGTGGGGTGAAGTATGCTGATAATGCATCCTTCAGTTCTTGCAGGGAGCCTGTGGATGTTGCAGGCATCTTGTCGATGATGTCATGTGTGGCTGGACCAACTGCAAATTTTAGCAGGCATTTTTGTCTGTTTTCCTCAATGGGCCCGTGGCCCCCATGTACAGTTCAAAGTCTCTCCTCCATCGCAACCATCTTGGCCCCATGTTGCTGGTATCTGCAACATCAAATGCCCCTGGCATTTGGGCTGTCAAAGCCTCTGGGAGTCCGTATTGGGCCTGCTCCTGCGGGGCTGCTGGTCCCTGAACCACTGCCCCTTGGGCCACATCTTGTGCCTGGGCTCCATCCTGGTCAGACATCCTTCGTTCTGGTGGGCCCCTCTACCTTCAATATCCCTACGGCCGCCAACAGTCACGAGCACTGTTTTTGGGGGATAGGAATGCCCTGCTGTGTAGATGGACCACCCAATGGCTGCCTACAGTCACGAGCACCATTGGAGGGATTGTCTCCCAACACTCACCATGTGTGATGAGTCACCGCTGCAGCCCAGGGCTTACGTCCGCTCCACTGAGCATTCCAGGGTGGGCGGGGCACCTTCCCTGCACAGGGAAGTATTTCTCCCTTCTTGCCGCGTGCAAGAGATCACTGTCACCACCCGGGATTCCAATTCGCTCCCTCGAGTGTCTCAGGGTGGGCAGGGCACCTTCCTCGCACGCGCCTTGTGGTGCAGCACTCGCCTCCCGTGTGAAACATACGAGTCTGCAATCTGCACTGTGGGTGTCCACATCTCCTGCGGTTCCCCTCGTCGCCAGTGTTATGGCTTCACTGACTCCCTCTCACACAAGCACCTTGCTGCACTGAAGGACTACACGGAGTCAGAGCTTCTTCTCAATGCAACTTATTTATTCCTTAACTGGTTCCAACTGACCCAACCCTGCCTCCCCCACGTCACTTCCTTTCCCGCCTCCCAGCCGCCCACAACTAGAAAGTCAACATGACAATTCTGTAGCTCTATTGTGCTTTTCTTGCAATCAGTTGTTTCTGGATGTTTTCAATGGACTATCAAATTGCCTATCAATTTATTTGGCTGAGTCACCCTTTTGGGAAAAAAAGATGTACAAAGTGTGCTGAGTTGATTGTATCTTGTCCTACTGGCCTGACTGTAGATAGTAGACTATTTTGTGAGGCTTGGATAGAAACTGGTCCTGTGTGGGTATTTTTTCTTTGCTGTGTGTTTCTTGTAAACAGCTGTTTCTACGCGGCCATTCCTTTCAACATGGAGTGTAGAAACGGTATGCTACTTTTGGAGAATTCCATGGTAAACTTAATAAAGTAGTGAAAGGGATTAAACAATTCATTTAATTGATTAAAGGAATATTCACCTTCCTTACCTTCGTCTTAAATGCTTGTTTTCCATTCCAACTCAAGACTCACACAACAATGTTTAACACACGCTAATGACATTTCATACTGTCACCACTGTGTAGCCAGTCACTAGCAATGACATGGCAGAAACATTTTCTCAGGTGATAGTAATGTCTCGTGGTGGTATGATGACTAGTTACTGATAAGAGTTCAGAAGTAGAGGTCTTCAAGGTGCATTCTAGTCCTGTATATGATGTCATGTCACAGGGCACAGAAAGGATGTGGCACACATCTTGGCGCCTGCCTTCCTTGGCTGTGGTACAAAGAACCAGTGCAAAGGTGGAAGGGTAGCTGTGTTTTTCTGTCCTGGTTCTGTAACTTCAACATTGTCCTCTTCTTTTCCTCCTTGCTATCATTGTTATTCTCAATCTCGTAAGTGAATGTGGATATTGGTGTAGAGAGAAACCAGAAACTTAACATGCACCTCTGAATTATGGCTTGTCAATAGATACAGGCTGCAACTCCTCTCCCTCTTCTGCTCCATAGCGAGTGGGCTCTGGCTGAACTACCGGAACACATACTACTTTACCTTTCTCACTGCTGTGATGTGCAGTTGAAGGTGCTGTTGCTGAATGTGAATGTATTTCAGGTTACCACGCACTCAATCTTGATATGCATGCCTAACTCTCCCAAGCTACTATCCAATGCCATGGTATGTTTTCACTCAAACTGGTTATTTTCCAACAGCCACAAGAAGATGGCATGTGTCTTGCACACTGAATTGCATCCACTGAATAGAATCTGCTACTGCCTCCAAAAAATCATTTTTTTTACATGACAAGTCTTTTCTCTCATCACCATAAATGGATTTTACAGTCAGTTAATATAATATTTTCCTGCTTCCAAAACATTCTAATTGTTGGGTTTAATGATAGTCCCAGAACACGAAAGGAAACGCCAGGTTAGACCTTACTGTAAATATCTTGGTCTAAGTGCAAAGCAAATTACAAAAAATGACAGGCCTAAATCCTTAATATAGTGAAAGGCCCTTGTGAGTGAAAATATGTGTATTGCTGAAAATGACACCATTCTTTTCAACACGGAAGCGGACATCATATTAAATAAAAATGCCGATTGTGAGCAAACGAAATGAACAGCAGAGACTGGAGAGGCTCCGAACCATCTTTTTTCAGTGAAATGAGACCAAGAATCAAAAAGAAAACTGTCACTTATATGTATAAATATATGATCATTGACTTTTATTGAAAATGTCTTTTTATTCAATAACTTTGAGATCATAATACTTACAGACTTGTGACAGATCGCATTGGAAAGTATGTTGAATCACAACCAATGAGGGAAAAGAAGTCCCTATATTGAGCATGGTCTCTAAATATATATTGTTGCAAAGTGGGAGCTTGTCCCGGATTTCGCTTGCTATCTTTTGACTCATGACAAGTGCATTGTGACAGACTATTTATGCTGGTCTAATTGCATTGAGGTGGATAGAAAGTTGTTTTTGCTCTGTTGACGTACCACCAGGACTTGACCCCTGAGCTCTAAAGAGTTGTATAGATATAGAAAAATAGTATTGTGTAGAGTACCAATGCAGGAAACAGATTGATAAGAATTGTTTTTCCATTTGCCATTGTGTCTGAAAATCAAGCAGGAATAGAGTGATTTTGCCCCTGCTCAAAAAAAGTGTTACAAAGTTGCAAAAAGCCATATTAAAAATTACTGCTATAGAAGTGAGTAATGCAAGTAAGCATCTCCTGGCTAAGCTTTTCATTTGAGGAGAATGGAGTGAGGGCAAAGCCGGGAGCTGGCAAACCGGATTGGTCCAGGAGGTTACATCAGTGAGCACTGACATTTGGCTGGAAGTTGGGATTTTACACAAAGCATTAGAGGAATTTTACATAATCCAGAAAGCTCATGAAGACCTGATCCGAATGGCCCAGCTCACAGCTTATTTGTATTTCAACTTGCAGTCAGTGGAAGAGCGAGTGCAAACGAGGGAGGCCTGTGTGCTTAATAAGACTGAGATTTTGGAAGAGGCGCAGAAAGAAATCAAACACTAAGAATATGAAACCCAAATGAGACTTATTGTTGAAGTAAAACAACAAAACCTCATCGAGCAATTACAAAATGAGGCAAAACCCCACCTATATGCCAGTGCAAAGTGAGAAACAGAGTTTTCTGCTTTGCAAGACATAGGCAAAAAGAGTGCAGAAACTTTGAGCTATCTCCAGTGCCAATCAAGGGATCAGAGATAGACTCATAATGGGATCTTGAGAAACTGCTTATGGATTTAAATATTTTGAAGGAACAGAATATACAAATGAGTTAAAAACAAGATGCATGTGAAAATGGATGCAGAAAAGGGTCAGTCAGATTCTCAGGAAATTACCAGAATAAGGCAAGAGAACATGGAACTTGTGGAGTGTGTGATTCAAGCAGAAGCTGACTGTCACAGGCAGCAAATTGTAGGGGAGCTTTAGAGAACGAGATTAGTTTCTTGAAAGACAAGCACCTGGAATATGCACGCATAATGCAGGTCTGCCAAAGAGAAAATTAGACATCTCAGGAGGAAGTAAGAGAAATGAAGGGTCGATTAGTGGTTCGAAGCCAGGTGCTCAAGACTAGTCAGGACTTGGTGCCAGAATTAAAAAGCCACCTCTCTGAATACCAACAATAAATAAGAACAGAGAGAAATAGGTGTGAGGGATTTATAAATGAAATTGAAAAATATAAACAGTCTTTGATGAACCCTGACCAATCAGGGTATGGGATAGGGCCTTCTGATAAAGAAGAGATGCCCCTCACATTAAGGTCTTCAGGCCAGGTGTCCACCATTTGCCATACACAAATGGGAACTGACCTCATACATGCTACCGATAAAGAACAGGAGAACATGCAGAAATTGGACTTACCGAGGTTTAGCCAAACGAATCCAGGAGGCCAGTCCTTGTCTGACACTGATGAGTATCCATACCTACCACACAGAAGGGAAGGGGGGTGGACCAGCATTTCGGACCGCATGTCCTGGGAGACTAAAAAGAATATTGTGAGTGCTTTAGACCATGAAAACTCCTATGAGGAGAAAATCAGGGAGTTTTATTGGCTGAGGATGAGACTACAAAGAGACCACCTCACCCATTTCGTTGCAGGAGAAAAAACAGAGCTTCAACCTAGGAAGGGCATACTAAAAACCTCTACACATTCACGGTAAGTTGGTGATTTCTGCAAGCTCCCTAGAAAGATGGATGAAGAAACTATGTTTTATCCTGGGCCTAAATGTAACCACAGGGAAAGTGACCCTGAGAGTTCACTGCGGTCCAGATGAGAGGAGTCCAGATTCTATGAGTCTGGGAGATATTCCCAATTTTACAGAAATAGAGAGCACCTAAAGGATATGGAATGGAGTCCAAATGGCAGCTCTGAGTGAGAAAATGGATGGACTCAGGTGCAGAAGAATAAAAAGGCAGATAAAAATAGAAAGGATTGTGTTAAAGACTCAATCAGACAGATCAAGGCCATAAAGAGCTTCCTGACTGCATACCATATGAATGCCAGGTAGTCGGTGTGGGAGCAACTTGAATTTTATGAGCAGATGATGGCATCATTCCAGATCAGAAATGGTGTGAATGGCATTGCATTTGCAAAATGGACATTCTCATGTGAGCACTGCAGTTTCTTTGCCGGACTGGAGGACCAGGAACTTTATGAATGGTCCACCCATAAAGAGGCAATTTTGAAACATTTCTCCACACAAAGGAACACACAATTGGCCCGTGATGGCTGCATATAATTTGGAATGTGGGGAGGATCGGGCACCTAGAGAGTTTGTGTTGGAGCTAAAGTGTGCATTTGCTCAGACTTCCTGGCAGGTGAACACCAATAGTTGGGAGTTTATGACCACTTATTTCCATGCGCTCCCCAAATACATTTTGACTCAGTTGGTGTGTGATTTTCATGAGCACAAGACCCTGGATTGGGTAATTGAACAGGCCACCAGAATCTATGAGGTCCAGAAGTCCACTGAGAATAAAAACACCCCCAAAACCTCCAAACTATCTAACACACGTGATGCTGCGAAGGTGGCAGAGGTGAGAGCTACCCCTCCTTTGGACCTGGAGATGGGGGGGGGGCTAAAAATACTCCTCCTACCAACAAGCAAAATGCAAGGCAGAAGGGACCCCCTGCTCTATGTAAGCCCTAGATATAGGGGCATGACCAATCCTGGGGTACATATATACACTCCCCGGCTCAGAGGGGGGCCCACTCAGCTAAGCACTGCCCTGGGAAACTTCCCTCTAACTGTCCTCAGGAGAGAAGTGTCACTCCACCTCCCAACCTGAACTTTTTCCCAGAGACCGCCTGAATCAGTACTTCAAGAACAATCCTCCTCTCTCTCCCCAGTTCCAGCATAATAGATCCCTGAACCAGGGAGAAGGGAGAGTCAGGATGGAAAATTATGAGAGAAATTTCCAGTACCCGAGCTACTCCGGGAGAAAGTACAGTTACCCTTTTCTGGTGCAGCAAAGGTTTTACTCAAGGCCTCCATACAACCCATAAAAGGTCTTGCAGCTGGAGCGACAGGTCCAGCAACTGACTGACTATCTCAGGCACATGCTGAGGGCTCAGTCCAGCCCTCAACCTAACACTGCTTCCCAAAATACCCCAAAGCCCAGGTCTGATGCCCTGGGGGGGGGGAATGATGGGAGGAAACGCCCGACAAGCCACAGGTTTCTGAGTAGGGGACTTGGGTGGAAGGGAGATGCCAAGCCCTAGAGGAAGCTTCCTATCTCACCCAGACAGAACCCAAGGAAACCTCTCAGCCTGAAAGGGACTCTTCTACTCCCAGGAAATTAGAACCCAAAGAGCAAAGGGTAAGTAGGAGAGGACAAAGAAGAACCCACTTTGTGGAGGAACTCAAGATAATCCCCCTAGAAAGGGTCCCTGTATGATTCAGGTAAGCAAACCTTCTCTTTCAGGAAGGGGGGATCCCTCCCAAAAATACGTAGGTCCCAAAAGACCCTAAATTAGCGAGGGAAACTATGGAGACCAACCCATAACAAGAAACTATTCAACCCCAAAAATGTGAGCCAGAGAAGAGACCAACGAAGGAGGTGTTGTTCCCCCAAACAGGTTCTGAGAATTGTCTCCAAGTAAAGGGGGGCAGCAAAGAATCAGGGGAGAAAGAGGATACCCCAAATCCGCACATTGTTAGTTGTAAAATGTTCCTTACAGATTCCCGATCTCTGACACGAAAAATCTCCCAAGATCACAGTGTCAGAGTTCAATATGAAGAAAATGACCTCTGAGCTGGCAAATAACTCCCACTTTCTTTGCATCTTTGCACCCTTGAAGAGAAGGAAGGCAGATGATATTCACCAGTCAAGGAGCAGGGTTGGTGTGAATTATCAGCCCTGGTGGACACTGGATCACAAGCCACCCTCATGTCCACAGAAGTCTTTCACCAACTAATCTCAGGAAGGGAGAGGGTCACAGAATTCCTGTCATACCTCTTCCTCCCAAATTTTGACAGGAGTGGCATTTCTTTCGAAGGGACTGCGAATCTGGAAATATAAATTTGATTAAAACTCCCAGCGATAGTTGTGACACGTGATTGGCCCTTTGCGAGCGGGGTACATGTATTTCGGGGGTGCACGGGAAGTCTTACACGCGATACGCCTTGTGCGAGCGGGGTATGTGTATTTTGGGTGTGCGCGGGAAGTTTTACATGCGATTGGCCTTGTGCGAGCGGGGTACGTGCATTTCGAGGGTGCGTGGGAAGTCTTACACGCAATTGGACTTTTGCGAGCGGGGTACGTGTATTTCGGGGGTGCGTGGGAAGTGTCTAACGCGATTGGCCTTGTGTGAGCGGGGTACGTGTATTTCGGGGGTGCGCAGGAACTCTTACACGCGATTGGCCTTGTGCGAGCATGGTACATGTATTTCGGGGGTGCGCAGGAAGTTTTACACACGATTGGCCTTGTGCAAGCGGGGTACGTGTATTTCGGGGGTGCACGGGAAGTTTTACATGCGATTGGCCTGGTGCGAGCGGGGTACATGTATTTCGGGGGTGCGCAGGAAGTTTTACACACGATTGGCCTTGTGCAAGCGGGGTACGTGTATTTCGGGGGTGCGCGGGAAGTTTTACACGCGATTGGCCCTATGCGAGCAGGGTACGTGTATTTCGGGGGTGCGCGGGAAGTCTTACATGAAATTGGTCTTGTGCGAGCGGGGTACGTGCATTTCGGGGGTGCGCGGGAAGTTTTACATGTGATTGGCCCTGTGCGAGTGGGGTACGTGTATTACGGGGGTGCCCCAGCGAATTGGCAGTGTGTGTCCTGCCAGGGTCAAGGCCTGACTCATGTCCCCCAGAACCCGCACCCCCCAGCATTGACGGGCACCTGCCAGCAGGCCCCGACTCAGGTCCCCGCCCAACATGTCATAAAGATGCACATTCATGGGCCTCATGTCCTTCAAAATCCCACTGCACGCCACCCCAGTCTTTAGACACAATCAAGTTTCCCATCCACCCCACACTGAAAGGCCTATTACTTGTCACTAACCAAAAGTCAAATATGCACATCAACACATGTCCGTCACACACACACACTGGTTGCGAGTGATTGTGTAAACCCACATTGTGACATGCAGAAAACCAAAGAGCAAATACCACACATGGAAGTAAGAAATCAAAATGTATTGTGCACAAAAATAATAAAAATGATTTAAAAAAAAATGATGACACAATCCAAATGAATCCAAAATAAAGTTTGTCAAAAATCCTTGTTCACCAAAGTAAATCCAAAGGAAACGAAAATCCAAAAATCCATTGATCGATGGTGAGGGTAAATGCTGTAAGAAAAAATATCCACTGTCCAACTATGTACAAATATTGCAACAAGGGTCCATGAGCCCAACAAATGAAATGAAACCTATATACCAAACCCTACCTAATTTACAACTATATACAAAAACGTGGGGCATTGTCCAAACGTCCCAAAATAAAAAAAAAAGGAAACCTAACACTATCTAAATATATACAATGGCGGTGGGCAAGTCCTGCGGCTCACTCTGTGATGTTGTGGTCCAGGACATCATCGAACTCCATGTCAATGTCCCGGAGGTGGGCCTCTGCCCTGGCCCCGAGGTCTCGCAGGGATGCATTCATGGCCTGCTCCAACTCCCTGCGAGTTGCCTCGAGGCACTCAGCCCGCCTCAACGCACCACGCATGGAGAACTCCTCCCTGACCATGGTGAGCTGCGCCTCTTCCTCCCGCCGCTGCTCCGTATCTATCCGCTGGCTCAACCACAGCCACACGGAAGACACTCCCCTTCCAGGGTTCTCCTGCCCTCTGGCCGATGCCTTCCCCTCTGATGTTGATGGCCCCGAGCCATCATCGCTCCCACCTAGAGCCTGCTGCTGCTGCTGTCCATGTGCCCTGTCCGATGATGCCTGCACATCCTCCATCTGCTAGTCTCCAGTGTAGAGGTGTCCACCCCCGCTGGACCGCCGACTCCCGACTGTGGCAGGGATGGGATCACCACCAAGCTGGCTGTGTTGGTCAGGCCAGGTCCACAGGGGGCCCTGGTGGAATCTGGGCCGGAAGATGGCAGGGAGAACGACTGGCGCATAGTCTCCACAGAGGAGGAGAGGTCCGCCAGGGTGCAGGGCACATGCAGGAACCCACCGACCATGGCCGCTCCCAACAGTGCCACGTTGCCACGCAGCTCATCATGATGGTGTGCGTGCTCCGCCCAGGAAGCATGCACGTCATCACGAATGTCACGGCTGCGCAACGCGACACCGATCAGGACGGAGCCCATATGGTCATGGGACCCCTTGTCCGCAGGTAGTGGAGAGCCAGATGACGTGGGCCTCCCTCCTACCTGCGGACGGGCCTGGGACGGGGCATCCCTGCTGGTACATGGAGGTCCAGTCACAGGGTCAGGGACTGCCACATGCACAGGCCCCTGCGCGGTGACCTGTGCTGCCTCCTGACCCTGGCCCTGGAATGCAACACTTGCACCAGTGGTACTACCCCCACCAGGCCCCATGTGCGGCTCAGTAGCGGGCTCCTCCTCCTCTGTGGAGGCATCCCCGCCACTTAGCTCCACAGCGCCGTCTCCGCCCCCATCTTCACTCGACGCTGCATAGTTGGAGACATAGAACACAAGCATCAGGGTACTGTACAATAGTCCACTAGACAGGAAGCTATAACACACGAATGGCACTGTCAAACGTCCCTTCCATCCTGTCCCTCCACAACAAATGGGTCAATGGACGCAACACACATGCAGAAACAGGCACGGCGCATGCAATCAACATCAGCATCCATGTACAAGGCCCTCCATGGAAATAAATGTTGCCTTTAAACTCACATGCATCATGGCTCATGCTGATCCCATGCACACACATCACCGGAGGGTCATGCATCATGGCTCGTACACCACAGACACAGTGGATACAATGGTGACCACACTGAATGAGTGAATCTACACATCGTCACGGACATGTGTCATACATCCATGGTGTTTCAAAGTCACACACACACTTCTCAGACACACAGACATGCACACCATACATGTACATGAGGGCAGCACCCATCCCTCACGCCCCATCCATGTCCAAGAACAGGGACTGGCATGCATTCATGTGTGCATTCCGCATGCAGCTCGCCATGTCTCATTGTAACAAATGCACCATCCATGTCGTTCACGCATTACTGGTCTCACATGCATTACCATGATGTCCCGGCGCACGCACATCCATACATGGCCTATGTTACACATACAGGCAAGTAGCTGACTACCAGCACACTGTAACATGCTCTGTTTCACACAGCAATGCAAGGCCACTTACTGCTCGACTCCAGATGGGTCTTCCTCCGAAGGATCTGGACATGGAGCGCTGGGCTTATGCGTTCCAGGTCCCTCATCTGGATGTTGCTCAGGTCGACCCGGCACCCCTCTGCATCCTCTGCCTCCATGAGGCGCCGGGCCTTCTTGAGGGTCCTGGACCTGAAGTCCTCGCAGCACTTCCAGACGTGCTTGATGTTACGGATTGCCACCCCCTCTGCGTTGATGGCAACCAGGACGTCCTCCCTGATCCTCTCCCGTCCTTTCTTGTCGGCACGCAATGGTGTGAAGAAGGCATCATAATGCCACAGGACATGCTCCACCAGGACACCAACTTCCTTCGCACTGAAGCTGGTGGCCCTCTGCCTCTCTTGCTGGGGATCAACAGTGGTCTCGGATGGTGTTTGCCCCGACATGGCAACCCCGGAGGCAGGTGTGGGTGGGCGACTGGGTCCTGGGGCTGGGCTGTGGAGCGATGGTATCCCAGTCGGGAGTCTTCTGTTCCAGCAGGGGTGGACACAGCAACTGGACCCCTGCAGATGGCTGAAGTGCAGGCACCAAATAGCAGGGCATGTGGGCAGCAGACAGGCAGCAGCAGATGGCAGGTGGGAGCGTGCTCGGGGCTCTTGGGGGCAGGAAAATGGCCTTTTGGGCGGGGGCGTGGTCTTCCGTGTGTTTTCGAGTGGCCAGCTTGATACGGAGTGATTTGGCACATGAAAAAAGTGCACCTCAGCGCATAATTCGAGGAAAGGCCCTTAGTGCGTAAGCGCGTCTGTGACGTGTCACGCACGCGCGTTTCCTTCAACATGGGTGCACAGTGGATCAGCATGTGAAAAAACCACACGTCCATGTGGGAATGCGTGTAATTTGAGGAAAGGGCCTAAGCGCGTAAGTGACATGCGCGGGCGTTTCCATCAGCACGGGTTAAAGGTGAGCGGGGCCAGCAGTTCATTGTACGTGCCTTTCGTTGGGACGACGTGTGTGTTGCTACTTTGTGTTGTATCGCGCACCATCACTACTTCACAGCGGATCAAGGACGTAACTATTCTTTTGGCGGGGGTATTGGCTATGCATGTTTTTCATTATCACGCTAGTCTGACGGTGAGTCGCGCACGCTATTTTTCCCACTGCGGGTGCCTCTGTGTACGCATACCTGTTTCCGAGGTCACTGTCATGATGCCAGCCCCCGGAAAGCCAGACCAGGCCCAGCAACCCCGGAAGCAGGCATCATGCCACTTGAAGCATGCCCAAAAACCCCAGTTAGGGGCTATTTGGCTACATTCCTGGCGCCTATGGCGCCAGGCTCATAATAATAAAGTTAGTCCTGGCGCCATGGGCGCCGGGCTCATTACAGAAAACTTACCTGATGCAGACCATGCTGCATACCTACCTGATGCAGACCATGCTGCACGAAGCCACAAGCCAAATGAGGCTTAGAGGGACTATTTTACCTCAGAGACTCCTTTCCTCTCGGGTGGGGCTGTGGAAGAATACTTACCTAGGACTTCTTCTAAGGCTATTTAAGCCACACCCGGACAGCCACACGTGCTTCGCGTTATTCTGCTTGCTGCAGCGTAACGCTCACCATGTCTTCAGCAGCTCCAGTCTTCAGCCACGCTCGCTTCAGTCCTGGAACACCTGGAACAAGAAAAGAAGGAGAAGAGGTCAGAACAAAACCCTTACCTGAATCCTTGATCCAGCACATCGTCGATCTGGAAGAGAGAAGCCTTCACAGGTGCATTGCCACGCACCTCGCAGCGCCGCACTGAACTCACCATCCGGGGCTGCATTCCTTACTCCATCGCGAACCCAGCATCTCCAGGCCATTCTTCAACACCTGGGGAAGACCAGAACAAATAGGTGAGCAAGGGCAATACAAACCACCCCCAAAGACTTACCTGATTACCACAGGGGGGTACTCACCTCATGTTGGGTAGGCGCAGTCAATTCTGCATAACCGCCGCACCCTGGCCCCAAAGGGGAAAACAAGGACAATACAACCTACCCCCAAAGACTTACCTGATTACCACAGGGGGATACTCACCTCATCTCGGGTCGGCGCAGTCAATTCTGCATCACCGCCGCACCCCGGCCCCTAAGGCGAAAAACAAGGACAATACAACCTAACCCCAAAGACTTACCTGATTTACTACAGGGGGGTACTCGCCTCATTTCGGGTCGGCGCAGTTAATTCTGCATCATCGCTGTACCCCGGCCCCAAAGGGGAGAACCACAATAGACTTACCAGGATCTTACCAATTGCCACTTGGAACTCTTCTAGTGGTTTAAATCTGCAACCTGCAAGGAATCTGGGAGAGTGAAGATCAGACTTTTGAACTCTTACGAACAATTGGACTTTAGAGTCAATACTGGAACTCACCAATTCCTCCACGCCAGTGAAGTAACTGGTCGTCTACGCGCCCCTGCGCTCGACGCAGGATGGAGAGCTCATCTTTCCAAATCTTCAGGTGAGATTAAGAGGGGACTTCAGGAGTGTTGTGTGGGCAGAAAAGGAGAGTGGGAAGGCGGGTTAACACTCAGATTACGGGAGGTTAATTCCCTTTCTCCATTGCAGAAAGATATTCGTACGAGCCCAACAAACAAAGCTAAGTGGGTCTGTCCAGACTGTCATCTCGACTCTACGTGTTACTTTGGTGGAAGCAACAGCGGGCCAGTCCAGATCGACGCCCCCGTGAGAATCAGGTGAGCGTAACAGAACGCGAAGCCTACCCATAAATACCCACCTGGGCGTCATTGAGACTTCGGAAACTGATCAGTTGGCCCAATTATTAGGGGAACTAAGGGCCGAAGTGCATTCCGCCCGCCAGGAAACCAATGCCCTCAGGAGGGAATTGATAGTATCAAAAGAACAAACTGATGATTTGTCCAGACAGCTATTACAAAGCCAGGCTGGACAAACACCTCTACCTGGACTCGGGGCCAGCCCAGCTCCGGTGCCACTGAGTAACCCGGTGCAGATAAACCTTCCTGGAGCCGTTCCCTTGGCTCCGCCTGAACACTTTGCCGGAGACCCAAAAAGGTTTGCTATATTCATGAATCAATGTCGCTTACACTTTTTATGCAGACCATGCAGACCTGGAGCTTTCCCAAACGATCAAGCCAAGGTAGCTTTTGTACTGTCATAACTCAGCGGCAGTGCAGCGGACTGGTCCATTCCGCTAGTAAATCAGGATGACCCGATTCTTCGAGATTTCCAAGGTTTTTGAACTAGCATGGAAAGACTGTTCGCCTGACATTCCCAAGGACAGGCTTTGGATATCAAACGTTTATCCTTACGGCAAGGTAATCAGGATCTTTTATCTTACATTGCAACGTTCAATAGATTAGTTGTGGAAACCGAATGGCCTGAAGCCAAGCGAATTACATTATTCCATCGAGGGCTTCGGGGAGAACTCAAGGATGTTTTAGCCCAAGTCGTGAACCCGCCTCTAGACTGTGCTGAATATATAGATTTTGTGGTCCAGTTAGATCACAGACTTCAAACCAGAAAGGCTGATCGAACCAAGTTTGAAAACAGGGTCTTGGTTAAAACCTACGTAAGCTCTAAGGGGGTAGATGCCTCAGAACCCAGGCAAATCGGGGGGGTTAGAGGACCCTTAACCCAGAAGGAAAAGGAAAGAAGACGGCAACAGCAATTATGTCTATATTGCGGAGTTACTGGTCATTTCCATCAGAACTACCCTGTAAAACCACCCAAGACAACTATAGGAGCAGCAGACGAAAAACAACTTGAAACCTGACTCGGGAAACGATCAAGCCCGGCAAGCGTAGAGGTCAGCTTGCCGAGCTTAAAGAAGGACACTCTGACCTCGCATTTCACCATACCCATGGTCCTTATAGATCCAGAGCAGCCATCACGCATGCACGCGGTAAAGGCGTACGTAGATAGTGGAGCCATAGGAAACTATTTGGACTACGGATTGGCTTCCAGGATGAGTCTATCTCTCACCCGAAAGACCACCGCCTATGTCGTCACCACTGTTGATGGAACTGAAATTGCCTCTGGGCCCGAAACTCATTCCACTGCAGAGATGACATTGCTGGGTCAGGATGGACACCGAGAGGTTATAGTGTTTGATTTAATCAAGGCTCCACAGTTTCAACTAATACTGGGAATCCCAAAGTTGGAAAAACACAATCCCTGTATTGATTGGCGAGAGAAGAGACTAACCTTCCCAGAATGTGCTAACACCTGTTACCCAAAGAGAACTCTAAATTCAGTACTGGCCCCAATAATCCCAGCTGCCATACAATTACCTGCTGAATACCAAGACTTTCAGGATGTCTTTCAAAAGGTGCAGACAAACAAAACACCTTACCACCGCACAGATCGTATGATTGTCAAATAGATTTCATACCAGGAGCACAACCACCTTGCAGCAGAATCTATCCCCTCACGGAACCTGAAAATCTCCACTTGCGCCAGTACCTAGACCAGTATCTTGCTAATGGCTTCATCCGCCCATCCAAGTCCCCTGCATCTTCCGCTTTGTTCTTCGTGCCAAAAAAGGAAGGCGACCTTAGAACATGCATTGACTACCGCGCGCTGAATCAGATAACTATCAAGAATCGATACCCATTGCCTTTGATCCCTGAACTACTAGACCAGGTAGCTTGTATATACACAAAACTAGACTTTCGGGGGGCATATCATCTGGTATGCGTCAAAGAAGGTGACGAATGGAAGACTGCTTTTCGCACCAAGTACGGATTATTTGATTACCAGGTGATGCCTTTTGGACTGTGTAACGTACCAGCAGCCTTCCAGTTCTTCATGAACGATGTCTTCCGAGAGCTCATCAATGTTTGTGTAGTTGTTTACATCGACGATATCTTAGTATACTCCCTATCAGAATCCGATCATGTAAAGCACGTTCGAGCAGTCCTAGAAAAGTTACGCCAGTATAAGTTATATGCTAAACTGGTAAAGTGCATCTTTCACACTACGGAAGTAGAGTTTCTTGGATTTATTCTGACCCCGAAAGGAATCTGGGTGGATACACGTAAGGTGGACGCAATTCTTAATTGGCCTTCGCCAAGCTCAGTCAAAGGAGTTCAAAGCATGCTCGGCTTGGCCAATTTCTACCGCAGGTTTATCCCGGACTTCTCACACATTGTACATCCCATTACAACACTATTGCGAAAGAATAAACGCTTTACATGGACAGAAGAAGCCGAGAACGCCTTCCAAGAGTTAAAAAAGTAATTCACGTCCGCTCCTGTATTACGACACCCGCGTCCAGAGCCTCCCTACATAGTGGAAACAGATGCATCCAGTTCAGCTATGGGAGTAGTGCTCTCCCAAAAGGATCCGGAAACTAACCAGCTGCACCCAGCGGCGTTTTGGCCAAGAAAGTTTTCGGCTCCCAAATTAAATTATGCTATAACTGACAAGGAGCTGTTGGCCATCAAGTCCACCTTCAAGGCTTGGCGGCACTATCTGCTGGGCGACAGGCATACCATTATGGTCATCACTGATCACTGCAATTTACAATACCTAAAGGTAGCCAAGGCCCAATCTTCACGCCAACTCCGTTGGGCATTGTTCTTCGCTGAGTTTGACTTTGTAATAACCTATCGACCAGGTTGTAAAAATGGAAAAGCTGACGCCCTTTCCCGAATAGGAATGGGAGAAACAGAAAGAGCTTTAGAACCTATACCCATAATTCCCAAACAGAGGATTCTTGGTCTGACATCCATACACTCTCTGGAGGACATTAAAGAAAAGGTCCATCAACTCTTTGATTCCGATGCCTTACAGGGCTGGGCAAGGAAAGGTCCAGAGTATTCTGTCACCAACAATCTACCTTATTATCAAGGCCGGCTATTTCTGCCACTAGAGGAACTACAGAAACTCGTCATTTCTCATTACCACGACACCTTGATAGAAGGGCATCCTGGCATTGCAAAAACTGAAGCCAAAATCAAGAAACAGTTTTGGTGGCCCACCTGGCGAAAAGATGTCAAGTTGTTTGTCATGTCTTGTGGCATTTGCACTCAAAATAAAGGGGAAAAGAAAAAACCCGCTGGATTATTACAACCATTAGACATAACAACTACTCCTTGGCATACCTTGTCATTAGACTTTATCACGGATTTACCCCCGTGCAATGGTTATAACACCATTCTAGTTATTGTAGATCTTTTTTCTAAAATGGCCCATTTCATACCTTTAAAAGGAATACCTTCAGCTTCAATCCTGGCCAAGGAGTTCCTTGAAAATGTTGTCCGCCTACATGGCTTTCCTTCCGTGTTAATTTCGGACCGGGGAAGTCAATTTATTTCACATTTTTGGAGGAAGTGCTGCCAGCTGGCACAAATTGATGTTAGGCTTTCAACCAGCCACCATCCCCAGACCGACGGTCAAACAGAGAGAACCAACCAGACTCTTGGGCAATACCTACGTTGTATGCTACATCAATCTGAGGGGGATTGGAAAGACATTCTTTGGATCGCCGAGTATGCATACAATAATTCCGTACACTCAGGAACTAAACAAAGCCCTTTTTTTACCATATATGGTCACCATCCTCGAACCTCAGACTTAGATTCTCCCCAGCATTTAGAGGTGGACCATCTCCACGCTGTTATCACACAAGCCTTTAAAGAGGCGACTGCACATTTACAAAAGGCTAAGGATAAATACAAAAAGGATGCTGATCAACACAGGAGTGAAGCACCACAATACAAAGTAGGGGACCAAGTATGGTTAGCCACCAAGTACTTACCACTCAAGGGAACACGGACTTTTAACCCCAGGTATTTGGGACCTTATTCTATTAAGGCTAAAATTAACCCAGTGGCCGTCAAGTTGGACCTGCCTGGTCATATGCGTGTTTATCCTGTTTTTCACATTTCTCTTTTGAAGCCTGTGCAACCAGGAACTAGGCTAACCACCCCACCTGAACCTATCCTCATAGAAAGGGGAACCCGAATTCGAAGTCAAAAATATATTGGACTCTAAAAGGGTGAGATCAAAACTCTTCTATCTCATTGATTGGAAAGGTTATGGTCCACAAGAAAGATCTTGGGATCCTAGTGACCATGTGCATGCACCTCAATTAGTGAAAAGGTTCCACCAAGAATTTCCAGACAAACCAAGGCCGAGAGGGAGAACAGCTTTGGGAGGGGCCTTGAGGAGGAGTGCTGTCACGATGCCTGCCCCGGAAAGCCAGACCAGGCCCAGCAACCCCGGAAGCAGGCATCATGCCACTTGAAGCATCCCCAAAAACCCCAGTTAGGGGCTATTTGGCTACAGTCCTGGCACCATGGGCGCCAGGCTCATTACAGAAAACTTACCTGATGCAGACCATGCTGCACACTTACCTGATGCAGACCATGCTGCACAAAGCCACAAGCCAAATGAGGCTTAGAGGGACTATTTTACCTCAGGGACTCCTTTCCTCTTGGGTGGGGCTGTTGAAGAATACTTACCTAGGACTTCTTCCAAGGCTATTTAAGCCACACCCGGACAGCCACACGTGCTTCGCGTTATTCTGCTTGCTGCAGCGTAACGCTCACCGTGTCTTCAGCAGCTCCAGTCTTCAGCCACGCCCGCTTCAGTCCTGGAACACCTGGAACAGGAAAAGAAGAAGGAGAAGAGGTCAGAACAAAACCTTTACCTGAATCCTTGATCCAGCACATCGTCGATCTGGAAGAGAGAAGCCTTCACAGGTGCATTGCCACGCACCTCGCAGCGCCGCGCTGAACTCACCATCCGGGGCTGCATTCCTTACTCCATCGCGAACCCAGCATCTCCAGGCCATTCTTCAACACCTGGGGAAGACAAGAACAAATAGGTGAGCAAGGGCAATACAAACCACCCCAAAGACTTACCTGATTACCACAGGGGGGTACTCACCTCATCTCGGGTCGGCGCAGTCAATTCTGCATCACCGCCACACCCCGGCCCCAAAGGGGAAAAAAAGGACAATGCAACCTACCCCCAAAGACTTACCTGATTACCACAGGGGGTACTCACCTCATCTCGGGTCGGCGCAGTCAATTCTGCATCACCGCCGCACCCCGGCCCCTAAGGGGAAAAACAAGGACAATACAACCTTCCCCCAAAGACTTACCTGATTTACCACAGGGGGGTACTCACCTCATTTTGGGTCGGCACAGTTAATTCTGCATCATCGCTGTACCCTGGCCCCAAAGAGGAGAACCACAATAGACTTACCAGGATCTTACCAATTGCCACTTGGAACTCTTCTAGTGGTTTAAATCTGCAACCTGCAAGGAATCTGGGAGAGTGAAGATCAGACTTTTGAACTCTTACGAACAATTGGACTTTAGAGTCAATATTGGAACTCACCAATTCCTCCACACCAGTGAAGTAACTGGTCGTCTACGCGCCCCTGCGCTCGACGCAGGATGGAGAGCTCATCTTTCCAAATCTTCAGGTGAGATTAAGAGGGGACTTCTGGAGTGTTCTGTGGGCAGACAAGGGGAGTGGGAAGGCGGGTTAACATTCAGATTACGGGAGGTTAATTCCCTTTCTCCATTGCAGAAAGATATTCGTACAAGCCCAACAAACGAAGCTAAGTGGGTCTGTCCAGTCTGTCATCTCGGCTCTACGTGTTACTCTGGTGGAAGCAACAGCGGGCCAGTCCAGATCGACGCCCCCGTGGGAATCAGGTGAGCGTAACAGTCACAGTAGCCTGCGTGTCCCACGCGTAAGCGTTTTTCATGTTCCTGGGTGCCACCGCCTACTGCGGGAGGTTAATTCCACGCACGTAGGCTGCAGGGGTTGCATGCACGGTTTTACCGCAGTTTTGGGGTGCCTGAGCATTACGTGACTTCTCACTTCATCACCGGGGTCACATACAGCCTTGCAGGTGCAGGGGTGCTGTTAACATCTTGCATCCGTTTCATCGACTGCCACGGGCCCAAGGGTAGTGGTAGCTGCAGGTGCAGCTGTGGACACCACCACACAGGCTCTAGGTCTGCCAGTGCAGGCTGCCTTGGCACTTGAGGAGTCCATGGAAGATTTCCAGGTGTTCAGGAGGCACACCGTAGGTGCATGCAGGGCTGCCCAGACCAAGGCACGTGTCCCTGGGCAGTAATTCCATCTGCTGGCCTGACCAGCCGGGTGTCGGCAACTGCAGGGTCAGATGCAGCCGACACGACCCCGGTTGTGAGTCTACCAAGCAGGACTGTCCCGGTCAATGACCCTGGCCCAGCGGATGTTGCTGTGCAGGGTCCATTCCAAGGCACCCAGCAGCCACTGATGCAAGTCAGGGCCTCACTCCATGTTCCACCTGCCACTCCCTCGGCTCATTCCACCAGTGCTACTGCCCATACTGATCAGGGTGGCATTTGCCAGCCAGGGTCCAGACCAGCGTCCAAGAGGAGGAAGGTTGCACCTGCAGTACAGCCTGGGACCCCAGACACAGCTACGGCCTCCTGCACATTGAGGAAGATGTCTTTCTGCAATCAGGAACTGGACTGCCTCGTGGACTACGTTTGGGACCACAACCGTGATAGGCTAGTGGGGCCGAATTGTCAGACTACGGCTGCCCATCATGATACCCACTGGAAGCAAGTTGCGGAAGATGTGAGTGCATTCGCCATGAGGTGCGCACAGCCCAAGAGTGCAAAAAGCATTGGAATAACCTCAACTGCAGCGCTAAGGCAAAGCGTGCCTCAAATTACATGACTCTGGTGACTGGCAGTAGGCTGGCACCTGAGAAGGTAGACCTCACTCCGCACGAGTCACTCGTAGCGGAGTTCATACCCCCACAATTGGTCAAAGGAGTGGGAGAGATGCAGGACTTTGATGCCCAGTCCAGTGAGTGTTGCTGCATGTTTGTCGAGGCCATGGTTGTTTTAATCGTGTCATGTGTTGGGCATGACTGCCACTACATGTCATGTGTACATGGTTCTCCTGGGTGTCCTGTGAAAGATTCAACACCAAAAGGATTGAATGATGCAAGGGTCGGGGTAATTGGACCTAAGACAAAAGGGTCAAATTCGTCATACATCATATATATATATATATATATATATATATATATATACATATATATATATATATATATATATATATGGTTAATGCTTTTCGTATAGTTAAAAATAGAAGTTGTTTTTGCTACAGTAACTGGGGTTGTGGGGGGAAACCACAAACTATTGGGCAAAAATAATCGACCCTTTGGTCATTCGATCCTTTGCATTTGAACATTTGCCCTAGAACTGTTTTCATGTGCAAGTCATGCAATGCTTCACTGATGTGTGCCTGCTGTGCAGGATGGTGGACATGTTGAGCAGACAGGGACTGTCCTCATCACCACACTTGCACCATGCTCACATGCTAGTCTCCTGGATGCCTTCCGGTCCATGTTCCAGCTCACTGGCCCTTCTGCATGTAGCCTGTGTTGTCCTTCCTCTCAGCACTGGGACTATGTCATTGCATGAGTGATGTGCATGTGTCCCCTGCCTGCATGTGGGTACTCCACGTAGGCATGTTCCCTTGCCCCTCCACCCCCCCTGTACCTCAATTTCACCATTGCACTGTTGTGCATCATTTTCCGGTACTGCAATGGCCTGTTCAAGCCTCCTGTGCACATGCAAACTTCCACCAGCCAACCTGCCAGACACATGCAGTGGGGTACATCCTCTGTCCTTCATGCATGGTGTCTCACTTGGACTGTGCAGATGGCAGATCCTCCGCAGGGACCTGATTGCCCATTCATGCTCCATGTGCATTCCATGCGTCCCCCTATGTGTCCTAGACTGGATGATCATTGTAGTACGTGTCCATGGTGACCTACATTTCATGGCATTCCACCATCCATCCCATGGCCACTTTGGCCCAGTCCTGCATCTCATGATTAGGGTGTCACAGTCTGTGTGGGGCACAGTCCTCTCCCAGTTTCAGGCCCCTCCCAGTTTCAGGCCCACTGACTCTGTCCAACGGGTGTAGTGGGTTTTTGTACACATTAGTGTGCTACTGAGGGTTTGTTATGTGTCCTGCTTACTGTCCCATCATCATCTGCTGTGTTGTCAGTTGACTCAGATGATGCCATTGATGCTAGTCAACACTGGCTGCCAATACACAGGTCTCTGGTCACCCTTTTGCTACCATGCAAGGCATCCCTGGATTTTCACTAATCGGGGGGGTTGCTTGTAGCCATGCAGCCCATTGCATGCACATTGCACGTGATGCCTGAACTTGCCCATGCACTGCCTTCACGTGTTTTGATACACATCATGAAGTACTTGTTCATGTAGCTAGTGAGTAATGTACACATGTTCTGCACTGCATGAACCCACTTCTGAGCCATGTAACACCGTTCTACATCCGTACTCACTGATGCAATGTCAATTTGACCAAGCATGCATGGCAGGTTCTCTTTTGTGTGTACCATGTCTGCTTCATGTGTTGGCTGTCTGTGTGATATCCATGTGTGACTGTTATGTGCTTCTAACATGTGTACTAATGTCTTTTTCTCTCCACTCTTCAGATGATGACACAATGGAGGCAGAGGATGGTGTTGTCATGCCAGGCACAGGGTTGTTATCACAACCGCAACCCAGCTTAAGTGGAGGTCGTGGGGTGGTAGACCACGAGCACGCACATGTGCTAGAGTCCATCTTGTCTTTGGCTGGAAATGAGTCCAGCCCAGATGACCACTCTGACGACCATGTCGAGTTGGATGTACATCAGGTCCATACGTCAGGGGTGAGTGATTCTGATGTGGACATCCTCTTACAGTGACACCTCCACTGAGGGGCCAGACAGTGGTGGGACCTCTGCCTGTGGTGGATCGCGACGCAGGGTCATCCTCCATACCAGTCGCTGAGGTGCCTGGGGCATCACGTAGACAGGGGCATGTAGTCGTGCAGCCGTGGGCGGTGCCAACCCAGCGAGGACGCCGGTCCTTGGATCCTGCAGGTGTCAAGCCCAGCAACGCGGTGGCCGTGCGCCACCGAGGTATACTGAGTGGGAGCAAGACATGACTGCCAATTCAGAACATCAGGTGGCAGCACTTGATAACATCGCTGTGAGCATGGAACGTGTGGCCCAATCCGTGCTCCCCCCTGCTAGGCAGGTGCTTCTCCAGCGGCAGCCAGCGCAGTCCACGGCCCGCTCGCTCAGGCTGGGCATGGCGGCCTCTGACAGGGCACGCCAGGCTGAAATGTTGTCTCTGCGTCAAGCAATTACTGCTCATGCAGAGGCACACATGGACGCCCTGAGGGCTGAGTATCAGTCCCTCAGATCAACTCTGGGTGCCTCTTGACGTCCCAGATGTTGCAGTCGGAGGAGAGGTTTGAGCAGCTTGAGTGTACCATCTCGGCTGAGCTACGTGCTTGCCGGGAGGTGCA
This sequence comes from Ambystoma mexicanum, assembly GCF_040938575.1. Lineage (NCBI taxonomy): Eukaryota > Metazoa > Chordata > Amphibia > Caudata > Ambystomatidae > Ambystoma > Ambystoma mexicanum. The sequence continues at coordinate 668,375,419 of NC_090924.1, read as the reverse complement.
TCAGTTGTCCAGCCAGACCACGCAGGAAGAACTCCGTGTTACACGTGTTACCTTGCAAGAGGAAGCACGTGTATCATGGGAGGTTCTGCATACAGACCTGCGTGTCATTGCCGCACAGAACCAGGCTCACCCGCCCGGCAGACTTGCTGCCGATGAGGGGAAAGCTGCGGCTAGGTGTGGTCGGGCTCCTGACCCATGTCCTCCTATTCTGGATGAGGCAGACTCGGGCGACTAAATATCTCCTAGACAGGTCACGCTGTGCAGGCGTTGAGCCCATGGAGGTGTTTTTTTTGCCTCAACATCATTGCATGTGGGTGTTGAGGTGCACCCTGTACCTCCTCCCTCCTGGGCCTCTCCACCCCTGGGTCGTATGTGGCCATTTTTGATTTTTGATTTTAGTTTAGTTAGTTAATATCAACTATTTGATTGTAATTTTAATTAGGTTTTGTAGGTTGTTAATTGTTAGTTTTATTAGTTGATATAGTTTAATATTGTTTGTCTATTGTGTTTTCATGTGATGGTGTGGTACTTTGTGGCTTTTGAAAGCATCCACTGTCTGTTCCAGCTGTGCCCTTCAAGCTTGTATTGTGTATGTGTTTGCAGCTTGGGGTCCTGACTCACATAGGCCACTCCTGCTTCCCTTATCCATGGGCTCACTAGGATGGTTCGGTGTAACAAAATATTACACAAGTGCTTTGGACTTGCCTCATAACTGTGGCCTGTCTGCTGCTGTACTACTTGTGTTAACACCCCTAGTGGGGATTGGTTGCATTTCATCCACCTGATGTCTGTAATGAATTTGGGTGAGTATGTCATTGTTTTATCCATTAATTGATGTGGATTGTGATGTATGTCATTTTCTTGCCTGTATATGTGCTTGATTCTCTTCATGCTGTAGACAGTAGCCTGCACCCTTGGCCTGTCAAAGTGACACTGATGGTGGGAGGAGTTTGGATGTAGCTCTGTAACCTGGCCCTGTGACAACCAGCATGTAGACACACACACAGGGAACTTTCCAGCCTTATTGCCTTGTTTAATGCCCTTTCTGCAGGAAGATGAGCCTCCAGACTAGCTTTGGCAGCAGACACAGGGACCAGTAATCCAGGAAACTGGCCACATTCGTTGGTGCAGACATGTGGATGTGTGTGCAAGCAGATGCACAGGGCTTGTGCTCAGACGCCCGACAGAAGCAGACATGTTTCCAGGAGCTCCTGGATAGGTGAGCAACACAAGGGCCCACGCCGCAGACTACCTTCCACCAGCCCACTTGCACATGGATGCTAAGTAGCACCTGTGCTGGGGAGGTTTGCCAGGCATTGTTGGAGAAGCACACAGTACAGCTGACATGCGTTGAGGGCCACATGGCAAGTGCCTTTGAAAGTTGTCAGGGGCACACGCAGAGGCCATCAAACATATCCTCAAGTGCCCCCTGCTACATTGAAGCAGAGTAATTAGGGCAGTAGCATTCCTAGCCAGGAACTGATACAGTGCACAGGGACGACCAGCGAGGCTCAGACTCGTGGTGAGTGCATGTCATTTGCATGTGCGAATTGCCACGTGCACTACCTATTTGAATCAGCGGCAGCCAGAACACAACTTGTACTGAAGTTGCACCTTGCTATACGCGTCTAGCAGCTCACCCAGGGACCATTGTATCATGTCTGATTATTTACCCATTGGTCTTCCATTTTCCACGCAGCCACATGCGCCGGCCTTACTGCATTGACAGTGTATGTGCCATCGGTGGGCCAAGCTAACATATGGGTACATGGCAGCAGACAGGGGTGTTTGCTTGTGGAGAAGTCACTTACTTTGGGGCATGGATGGGGTTGTGTGAGTGTATTGTAAACACACATTCAGATTAGTAACTCACGCTCTCTTTGCAGCATTGAAGTGCTCCTGTTACTGGACCTGAGAGTGCGCAGGCAGGAAGCCAGCACTCACCCCAGAGATAAGTCTCTCTTTGGCTTGCATTTGACTGATTTGGTACAATGTGCATGATGAACATGTTTGCTGTAATTGAGTATGTGGTTTACTGAATAGTTGTATTTTGCCTTCTTTCCCTTGCAAATCCACATCCACTCTCCTGCCCCTCTTTCCGGTTATCCTGAATACCAATGCCTGTCCATGCAACATATCCCTGACCCTCCTTCCCCGCTGGGGTCTCAGAGGCCTGTGTTAGTTTGACCTCGCAGGCGCCCAGACCACGGAGGGGGTGGTTGGTTCGTGCTACTCCTGCACCTGGACACCAGAGCTGTGACACTACCCATCAGTTGTTGCATCATCATTGTATGTAATGTACCGTAAATGCTACCCATCCTGTTGGACCATTGTTCAACTGTGCTACCTTGGTTGTTCTATCATTGTGCTTGTACATGTGCTTTGACATTTGAAGCTACTTCAAGTCATCTACTGGAGACTCTTACAGGGTTTTTTGGTGCTTCCAGCCTTTTTCCCTGCTTTGTGGGTTTGCCTACTTGGAGTTCCCTGTGATTTGGTATTTTTACCAGTCAAGGTGGGCTCTGAGGGGGCTGGACCTTATTTACACGCAAGCTGGAACATGGAGACCAAGGGGTAGGGTGATCCTGTAGCCAGGTACACTTAAAGAAAGAAGGTACATACCCCAGAGACAGTTGTTCAGAATGCCACGGTGATGTGTAAGGGAGGACCTTTTGTTGTTGCACAGTTGGCTTGGCCTACAGTGTTTTGGGCACTCTGACATTGTAATTGTGGGGTACTATGTACATGATGTGTTGTGCTGCTCAATGCCTGTTCCTGTGTTGTCTTTACTTTTCAGGTGTCAGGGGATTGGTGTGGTTTGACATGCTGGGGTGTTCACATGGGCAATGTTCACATGTATGTGTACAGGGCACTGAGGGTCACCTGATCTCACATGCATATATTGAGTGCATGTCCCTACTGACACACACAGTTGCACGATGATCCACCACACGTACATCCACCCTTACATGGCCATAGGTGCACACAGATTGCATTCTCAGGCCTGCGGTGTCCATGCAGCACATGATATATTTCCACTTGGGTACCCTGTTCATGCGTCATTTGGTGGTAGATTTCATTGGTCTTTTTCATGTGATGCTCAAGGTGTATCTGCATCACTATGGCTGATCAAAGTGCTGTGTGCTGAGCAGTGTGTTGCAGGAGACACACACAGCACATAGGCTCGGGAGTCGGGATTTTGCCATGCCCAATGTGCATGTGAACGGGCATTCAGTGTTGTGTTCATGCTACGACTGTTGGAAAGCATTTGTGTCTGACTTTGTATGTGTGGGAGGTTGTTGGTCAGTCATTTCATCTGATTCCATGTCCGACATCATTGTCTCATGCCATTTTTCATGTATGACATGTCACTTTGTATGTTATTGGTCATGGTTTGGCCTTTTGCTATTGCATGCAATGTCATGGTGTAGCAGATAAGGGTGATGTGGTTTGGGAGGGTTTGGGTGACATACCAGGGATTGTGATGGACTGTGTTGCAGGGGTGTGTGATACACACCTTGCATGTGCTCCTTTTGGTCACACAGGATTGGTTATGTTTCAGTAGCTAGGGATGCACACAATGTAGCACTTCTGTGGCAACATTCTCAGGGTGGTAAGGTTGTGACAGTTGACTGTCTCTTTGTCATCATTGATTGTCACCTGGTATGTGCCAGGACTGTGTGCACTCCGGAGGCGTGAGAGTTTAGGTGAAGAATGTGGCCACAAGCTGGGTCTGGGCTACCTCGCCACGTGTCCTGTCCCCTCCCATGGGCAGCGCCTGTGGTTGTGAATGTGGGGGCACCACCATGTCCACCGGTACCTCCTGCTGTGTTGCAACATTGTGCAGGACACATGCTGCCACAATGATCCTGCACACTACTGGGGGTGCATATAGTAGCTGCCCACCAGAGCGGTCAAGGGAGCGGAAACGTGACTTGAGCACTCCGAATGTGTGCTCCACTATGCCCCTGGTTGCAATATGGCCATCGTTGTATCTTACCTGGGGTGGTGTGGTGGGGTTCCGGATTGGAGTCATCATGTGGTTGCTCAGAGGGTAGGCACTGTCCCCTGGGGAGGTGATAATAGTTGAGATTATTAGGGTTTGGGTATTTGTCTGTGTGTGACTTGCATGCATGTGCACAGGCATTTGTACTCACCTAGGAGCCATGTGTCGCCATGCTGCCCAGCTTCCAGGGCCCGGCTCAGGGCGGACATTCTGTATATGAAACTGTCATGGGTGGAGCCAGGGAGTTTGCATAGACAGAGATGATGATTCATTTAGCATCGCATACAACTTGCACGTTGATGGAATGCCAGTGCTTGCAGTTTTGATAGATGTGCTCAGTGGCCCTAGGTGGACGTAGGGCCACATGGGTGCAATCTATGGCACTGAGCACTTTGGGGACGTGTACCACCCTGTAAAAGTCCTGGACCACGGTCTGCCTTTCTGCGGGTGTTCTGGGCATGTATATGTGCCTGCGGACTGAGGGGCGTGCAGTGATGATTGCCAACACCTGGTGTAGGCAGCGTGACTGCGTGGCCTGTGAGACCCCACCCACTATGGCAGTAGACCGCTGAAATGACCCAGTGGCCAAAAAATGCAGGGCATTGATCACCTTCTCCAAGGGGCTCAATGCTTGGGAGCACAGGGTGGGGGATATAAGGTCATCTTCCCACTCCCTGACGAGGTCTAGGATGATACGAGGTGGAATCCCATACCTCCCATAGACGTGATCGTCAGGCATCCCAAAAAGGCTGGTCCGGGGAAAGAAAATGCGGGCCCTGGCTATTCTCCTCCTCCTGCGGTGTCCCACGATCAGTGCTGTGCAAATGGGGCATTCATCATAGCTGTATATACGTGTTTGTTGTTTGCGTGCACTTTTGTACTGTGCGCGGGGACGCTTCTGCCTGCCTTCATGTGGCGGACGCGTTGACGCCTATGCACGTCTTTTGCCGTGCGTGGGTTTTCCATATTCGAATCCATGAATACGGGTTGTTAGCGTGCGTGTGGGCGTTCCGTGTATTTCCCTGCAGTACTTCCCCAGTTACACCTTCTTTTTCACACGTTATTCCCCATTCCGCGTGTTACGCCCTGTGACCCGCCCCCATTTTTGGTATGTGAGAAATTTTCCTTCCGCCTTTTACTTAGGAAGTGACATTCTGAACTGATTCACAGTCAATTTGGATTGAATTATTAATAAAGCCTAGTCATGCATGGGGGGTAAGCACAAGGGCATTGACAACCCTGAAAAAGTATTCCAATCAGCTCAGTTTCTGCCTTATGTGGTTGAAGTTCGAGTGCAAAAAGAGCTTACCATCCAAGGACAGGTGTGACAATTCACTATTCCCCTCCAAATTAAGCAAGGACAGAACCTCCAACATCAGAAGGACTATATAAATTTGAATTCCCATCTCCAACATCAAGGTTTGTCTTTAAATCTGGCACCTCCAGTAGACCTAGAACACAACACCATTGGAATATTGGCAGATGACAGCAACCCTCAAAGTATCACGTTGGGCACAGACACCTTTTTTGGACTGGCAATTGATACCCAACATTATTCTATTGATTTAGGTAATTAAATCATTTGACCAATCCCAAATGACTTTCAATATCAGCAACAGTATTCCTCCAGAAAGGTTTTTTTTTACCAGGCATGGGGGAATTGGTTGGTGTACTCTTCCTGCCTTTATGGGGTGGAGGAGGTGACCTGTGACATCAGGAGGGATAAGGTAGTAATTAGAGTCAAGGACCAAAACCTCGAATCCCTGGAACCTCCTGCCAAGGTTAACACCATAAAAAGAGATCTCTCCACCTAACTGGAGGATAATGCTGAAATTGCCAAGCCCAAGGTTTTTCCAGGTTTCAAGCAGATGGTCGAAGAATGGATCAATCTTGATGATGCCAATAAGATTGTTGAGCAAAGACAAAAGCTGAAACAGGTATTCCTGGAATTCCAGGATATATTTTCAGTGGATTCATATGATTGTGGACACATATCTATTCATTCAGCCACCATACCATGGTCCCCGAGATGGCTCCTGTATTTGTTAAACAATACCGCTTACCTCTTGCATCCATGGAGTCACTTATATAGATTATTAAAAACTTAGAATCCCATGGGACAATTTGTCCAATCCACAGTACCTTTAACTACCTGGTACTGGGGATACTCAACCCAAACAATCAAAGGAGACTGTGCGCAGACCTGAGGGAGTTGAACAAACAGGTCCACATGTCAAGATGGCCACTTCTCTACATCAATCAAGGGCTGCCACAGATCCAAGAGGTAAAGGTGTACACCACCATTGATTTGACCATCAGCTACTGGACAGTGCACGTGAGTAGGGAAGACGAATACAAGCTGGCCTTTACCTTAGGGGAGCAGCAATACATGTGGACCTGAACCCGCTTTGGCTGCATAAACTCTGGCAATGATCTCAACATCTTTCTGCATAAGGCTATGCCCAATTTGGGCGAACGGGGAAACCGAGCTTATGTAGTTGATGGTCTGATCAAGAGCTCAACTATGGAGAAACATGTAGCAGAAATCTACTATGTTCTGACCCAGTTGCAGAAAGCCAGAGCAAAACTGTCCTTTCAGAAGCACAGTGATGTAAGAACCGAGGGAACCTCTGAGGTCCGAGATCACCCCTTAGGGTCTTAATCCACAGGCAAAGAGGGTGGAAGCCTTGTTAAAATTAAAAGACTCTACTACTCTGCTAGAATTAAGAAACCTTCTTGGACTCACTAATTATAGTTGAAAGTTAATTGAAGAATACGCAGATGTCACTCTACCTTTGGTCCATTTATTAAAGGCCGGAGTCAGGTGGCAGAGGGGTACGGAAAAATAAGAGGCAGTAAAACAACTGAAAATAAGCTTTTCCCAGGCTCCTTGTTTGGATTACCCCCTAAAGAACAATGAGTTATTCTTGGAGATGAGGTTCTCAGATACTTACCTAACAGCGGTATTGTACCAACAGCCTGACAAGGTCAGCAAAATAATCTCGTATGTGACCAAATCTTTTTCCTCGTTGGGGGAAAAAATCAACGACTGTAAGAGGCACTCCTGGAAACAGTGTGAGCATTGAAGAACTACTGCCCATTCTTCCAGGGGGAGCATATCATTGTTGAGACTCCTCACCAACCCTTGCAATATTTACAAAGTAACAGAATCTACGTGGGGCTTCAGTAATTCCAAAATTACTTCATGGATTCAGTCCATGCAAGGCTTTCATCTGGAGGTCAGATATGCCAAAACAAGCAGAGTCCCCTCCTGCAAGGATTGGCGGACTTGCATGATTGTGCTCAAGAAAGCTGTCTCAAGGGCAAAATTCTAATGACCAACAACATTGAGGTGTACTTAACTTCCCCACACAAGGTCTATGAAGAAGACACATGCCAGGGGATAACCACAGTTTATGTGGATGTGTGCTTCTAACATGTTGATTATAACGGGGAAAAGGATCTAGCGGCTAGCAATGAGAATGCCTGGATGAATGATATCCTGCAGCCATCTGCCGGTTACAAAATAGGAACCCGAAGTAGTCAGTTGGCAAAGTTGATGGCTGTTTATTAAGCCAGCCTCACTGCAGTGCACCACCAACTCAAAGAACTTGTCATAATCACTGACTCTGATTATGTCAGGAACGAGTTAATGGAGCACTTGATTAACTGGAAGAATCAAGGCATTCTTTTTGCCAACCACAAACTCTTAAAACATGGCAAACTGATCCAGTCAATTGATAATCTGGTGACCTCAAATGAGATGACCATCTATAGGAAGAAAATAAGAGGCAATTCCAAAAAAGAGGGGCCAGATAAAACTGGAAATGACATGGCAGACCAGCTGGCTAAAACCGGAGTTCAGTAAGGGGATTTCATAGAAACCGAATCCCTGCTGGGGGAAATACAAGTTGATGCTGTCATCAGGTCACAAACTTGTCCCAACAGTAAACTCTTGACTGCCCATTGGAGTAAAGAGACCCCAGATTTAATCACTGCACAGAAAGTGGACCCGATCATTGGTAAATGCTGTCGACCCATTGAAGACCCAGTGAATATTTGTCTAACAGAACCAGATTATACCGGTAAAGAGGATGTCCGGGTGTTGATGAGGTTTTCCAAGATGTTGCGCATCCAAGACGGTTTGTTGGTATGGAAGCCCCAATCCAGATGTGACCAGTGGCTGGTACTTACCTCATTCCGAAGTCTGATGTTGAACCATTACCAATATGTGATAACTGCCAGGCATAGGGGATTTCATAAAACATTAGAAATCTTGTGTGAGGTTTCCTGCTGGCCTCACATGGGCCAGGTCCTCAACATTTACCTAAAGGGGTCTCTTGTGTGTACTCAATTCCAACCCAGTTTACTCATACACAGAGCTCCCATACAAAAAAGGAGAATGACACTGCCTTAGACAGATTTGCAAGTCGGTTTCATCGGGCTGGTGATTAGCTCCTCTAGAGGAAACAAGTACATGTTGACAGTAACATGCGTGTTCACAAAGTGGGTATAATATCCTCCAGCCCTGAATTGTAAAACAGAGACAGCTGCCGCACTAATGATCAACCACATCTTCCCTTGTTTCGGCCTCCCACAAAGATTTAATCAGATCAAGGAAGTCGTTTTTACCAGTTAGGTGATGGTGAAGATGTGAGAGATCCTAGGTGTAAAAAGAAAACAGCACATTGTCTTCCACCCAGCCTTGTGCAGGAGGGTAGAGAGATATACATGAAAATTGTTAGTATCTTAAAGACATTGGTGGCAGACTCTAAACCCAATTGAGACATTCGAATACTGCTTGTCCAGATGGCGATTAGGTCTACACCATCTGCTGAAACTAAAATGTCTCAATTTGAGCATATGACTGTATGACAAATTGTTACCTCAGCATCTGCTCTATAGAACTCAGGAGCAGACAATGATAAATGTTTCCACCACTCATGAGTACATCAGAAATGTAAGGAAGCAGCTCCAGCATGCTTTTGTTTATGTTCAGCACAATTGAGAAAAGTCAGCTGAAAGAATAAGGTCCCTTTATTCGAGAAGGGTCTATCCTTGAAGGTAGAGTGACTTTGTATGTTCGGGAATAAGCTAGGAAGCACAGGCTAGCACAGGCTAGCCCAGCCAAGTGAGAATCTTTTAAGGGATTCTTGTGTGTACAAATGTATCAGCTGTGTCAGGGGCCACAAGTAAGTGAAGCAAGTACTCACCGCCCCTCGGCACAGGTCAGACCAAACAGTTTAGTCGAGGTCGCTTGTTGGTTGGAGCTCTGCAGTTTCGCTGTGATCTGGCTTTCAGTGGCTGTAGAACAGGACAGTCATCTGTGATGGGACAGTAGCCTTTCTCCGCTCACGAAGAAGAGAGGAAGAACATTCCAATGCAGCAGGCTTCAGGACATAGGAAGGCATATAGGCAAAGCACCTACAGTGACCGCCACTACAACATAGAATTACGTAATATGGCAGCAGAGGGTCCAGGAACACAAGCTAACGGTTCCCCAAGTCTCTAGTTGCAACTCAGGATGGCGGCACTCCAATGTGATCTCCTGGGATAGAGCTGGTCAGTTTGATGGGCGACTTCCAAGAAGGATCTTTTGGCAGGAGATCAGGAGGTGCCGAGCATAGTTGTTCCCACTACTCCAAAGGATCAAAGCGCCCTTGCAGACCTTCAGGATTGAAAGCAAAGGCTGGGGTCTGACAGGACAGCAGCGGACTCAGGCGGCCAAACCTTCCATTGCATCTCCGGTGGTTCCATGGGTCTACTTCAGTGTTTCAGGATACCTGGCTCCTTCTGTAGTTTGGAGTGAACTTCACTAGATCAACCTGGAATGGATGCAGAGCACCTTCTCTTTTCCAAGATTCATTTGACACTCAAATCTGGGATAACCAATGAAAGAGCTGATCTTTTGCATGCATGCCAGGTGTGAGCCAATCATGGCCCATGGTAGTCTCAGTCAATCAAGCACACCAGACATCCTGGCACCAGTAGTGTGGATTGGGACCAAACAGTCCCAGTCCTCTTCCTGGGCACTAGCACATGTGACATGCAGGAACACGCGAAAGATGTGGTTTTCACGGGAGGCTGCATGCCTAAACAACCTGTGTGAAGGCTACGGACAAGGTGGCCAAAGGACAGAACAAAAGACTTTGTGGTCTGGGCATTTTCGGCACTGGCCACTGTCAGGGACCAAATACGATAAACGCTGTATGGCTTTATAAAAGAAGTAAGAATCCCAGTAAAGTAAACTGCTGCCACCAGTTCATCCTAGGCACACTTGTATAACCACCAACAAATCCTTAGAGGGTGTCTAGTGCCATAAAATGAAAAAGAAACCTGTGCGCTGTACAGTAAGGTACTTGGCACACAAATAAAAAGATACTAAGAAATGGCAACATAGTCAAGGACTAAGGAAAACATGGTTTCTGAGTGCTGACAGTCTGAAGGACGCGTCAATTTCTCCATAAGAAATGTTGTGCTCTACTAGAAAAAGTCAGGTTAGGTCAGTCAAACACCTGCAAAATGTTCAGAGGATCCTTAATGGGGAAAATTACACTAAGAGAAATCTTTCCTAACAGCACCCACTCCCTAAGGAAAGGAAATAAACCTGGCAGACTCCAACATAAAAAAGAAATTCTCCCCTGCTCTTTCCCACAAATGATCGATGAAAGAGCGAGGGGGATGTGTGGGATTTAGTGATAGCCCCAGCACAAGAAAGGAAAGGCCAGGTTAGGTGTTATGCTCACCTGGTATTCACGGGGCACCACACGATACTGGATGGAGGTGCAAGCGCTATCGCGGACCCCTCGCTGCTGGGTTATGTGCCAGACGTTGGGCAGCACCTATAACAGAAGAATGGAGGGTTAAGATACTGGTTCTGTGATGGGTGGACTCCCACCTCCCTCTCGTCGAAAAGCCCCTCCCTTGGGGTTATTGCTCACCTTAGGTTTTTGGGTGTTGAACTCTCCGTCCTGCGTCTCTGTGCAGGGGCACATGGTTAGTGCGGCCGTTACGTGGACCTAGTTGCTTCACTGGTCCGTTTGCCCTTATGTCGGGTCCAGACCGGCTTGACTCCGACTTTGCTTGCTGTCTTCCAGGTGAGTTATACTGTCTTTTCCATCTTTATTCTGTCTCTTTCTTTCCCTCTGTTTTCTCTGTCTTCTCGGCGTCTTGCTCCTCTACGCTGTTTCCTAACAATGTCTCTTTTTGTTTTCACAGGGATGGTTGCGATCTCAGAGTTGCCGTGCAGATGGCAAAGACCATGGTGAGTTATTGATGCACAGAGTGCTGCGCTGTTGTTTGGTGTTAATTGCTAACCTGTGTTCCCTTCCCTTTGTACTGGTTATGGTGATGTTTCGGAATGATGAGCGATCGAAGCGCTGCTTGCCCAGGTAAGTGCTTTGTTAATGCTGACATTGTTGCTTCTCCCTTGCAGGTTGTGGTGAAACCCAGAGATGGGAGAGATCAGAGAAGCGCAGGGTGCTGCCAGGACTCGCTGCTTGCCCAGGTAAGAATTGTTATTAATGCTGTACTTGTTTCTTTACCTTTGCAGGTTGCGGCGAACTCCGGAGATGGGCGAGGTAAGCGAAGCACAGGATGGATTCAAGAACGGTTACTTCACAGATAAGTGTTCTTGCTCGCTAATGCTGTTCTTGTTCTTCCAGGTTATTAATGGAATCCAGATCTAGGGCTTCAGGATCGAGCCGCCGGAGAAGCAGATGAGCAGGAGCTGGACACGGTGAGCGTTACCCTGCAGGAGTGCAGAATAACACGAAGCGTGTTCTGCTGTTTGGGTGTGGTTTAAATAGCCCAGGTAAAGTAGTTCCAGGCCAAGTAGTTCCAGGCCCAGCCACACCCAAAACACTAGACCGCTGGATCTAAAGAACTGAGCTGTGTAATAGGCCTCCATGTTGGATTTAGGTCAAAAACTGGTATTGCTTTATTCCTGATAATGAGCCTGGTGCCAAAAGCGCCCATACTGACTCCATGTATGTTTCTGTGGAGTTTTAAGGACTTGGGGCCAGTGTGAAGGGCTTTAGCCCCTTTGCTGCCAGGGGCTGTTATACCTGAGGGGGTCAGGGGCATGGATCGTGACATTAGGCCTTACTGTGAAATACCTTTGTCTAAGGGCAAGGCACAATAGAAAAAATTACAAGACTAAAACCTTAACACAGTAAAAGGGCCTGGTGAGGGAAAATATGTGTCTTGCTGAAAATGACAAAATTCTTTTTAACACAGAAACAGGCATCATCTTAAATAAAAATGCCCATTGTGAACAACCAAAATGAACAGCAACCTTTCACTTTCAGTTTGGCAAATAACAAAATAAAGTGCAACACATGGAAACAAATGTAATCCTTGAAAATACTATGTTATTTTCAGAGGCCACATGTAAACCTCTTGGCAGTCCAATACAGACAAATGCTTCTAAGTGTTGGGCAGAATTCTCAAGTCCTTTCCCCACTGCAGGCGTTTTGACTCCTTATCTATAAGCCAGATCTCTGTGAGACCTTGACTCAAGCATACCAGGTATTTACGACCAGCCTGGGTGGGTGTAGTGCTCAAAGAAATAGAAAGTATTAGATCAAAATTGTGGTCACCTTAAAATGACAGGACAAAATGGCAGATGCCAGCATGGTCTCATGATCTCAGAGGGCAGAGATCGGCCATTTGCTGCAGGATAAGAATCTCCTCCGCCAATCGTCTCTCAAAGAACAAAGGGCTAATGTTTTTACTCCAGCCTTAAATCAACATTCTGCCAGAGGCTAGAGAGGCTAGAGAGGCTCTGGGCCACATGTGTTCTGGGAAATGAGAACAAGAACCTAAAACAAAACTGTTACTTATATGCATAAATAAAAGATCATTGACTCTCATTGAAAATGTCTTTTTATTCAATAACATTGAGATCCTAATACTTACAGACATGTGACAGATCTCTTTTGAAAACGTGTTGAAAATAAACCAATGGGGTGGTGGGGTTTCAGTTAATTTGTGGGGGACTCCCTATGTTGAACGTGGTCTCCCAATATATCATATTCATTTAAGGATGCAACAAATGTTTTTAAAAGTTTTTGATGTTTAGTGTTGTTGGTTTTTTTCAATCAAATGTGAAATGTATGTGTTGTATTTTGCATTTATGTGTTATATGTGATCGTCTTTTGTAACCTGGTTTTAGGGTTATAAATCTACTATTTTTTATTTATATAAAAAGAATACATTTAGTATGAAATTTTGTATTTCAAAACAAAAATGTACATTTTTATATCCAGGTTGATTTATTGTTGAAATAAATTTGTTTGTGGTTTTGTGGACAAGTCTTTCGCAACACCACCATATGTGTTTCTACAAGATAAAATGTATAGGATCTGGTTTGCTTACATGAATATAATGTACGTTGTTGTGGTGTTCCCAGACAGTGGAAATCAGTAGGTCTGTGTAATAGACCTTATTGGGGGGACAATTTCTTTGGTTTTTTCACCTATATTAAATTGGTCCCAATATATCGTTACATAATATGGTTTGTTTCACAGCTATTTTTTTCTGTCTTCCTTCACAAAAAGATGGTGCCCTAAATTACTGCCCCATTAAACAAACTCCTCCCCCTCCAAATAATTATCTGACATTTTCTTCACAGGCTTATTTTGTCTTGTCACAAAAAGTGTCACACTGAATTAAAGCCACATCAGCTTTAATCCTGTTTTCACAGAATTCTGAGAGGTTTTGTTTACAACAAGTATTTTCTCTCATTCAACACAAGATGGCACATTGAGTTATAGCCACTGATTATAAACTCTGCCTGCCTCCAAATAATTCTTAGACTTTTATTTTACTACTAGCATTTTGTCTCATCGCACAAATATGACACATTCAGTTGCAGCCACTCTGTATAATCTGTGCCTTTCTGTGAAATTGTTCTCACTAATTAAATGTTCTAAATCTCCCTCAACTAAATTGTATTTTATTTTCTATCTCTCCCCTAGTAGATCCTATTAGCACATAGTGATTGTTATTGACCTCCTCTAGGACAATCAGAACGTTTGGAGTGCAGTCAATAACTACTGATATTGACTGCATTCTGCGTATTCTGTCTTTACAATCAGCCAGGGAATTAACAATGCAATTTCCAGGCAAGATGTTTTTCACCATAAATCTTTGCTTCTGCAAGGACCTTTTCGTTTTTGGCAAGATGATATTTAACACATGCTCCAGTACAACCATGTTTCAATTAAAATGCTTAACTTTCAAAGGCAACCATGATTTTTAAATACAAAATAAAACCACATTTATTTTACTAACTCAGATTTTCTATTTACGTTACTCACTCTTAAAGCAACTTTCTTTACTTCACCACCAAAACTCATAAATATGTATTGCTAGTACCACCATGTGTGCCTTATAGACTTTGGGATAATGACTCTGAGTCTATAAAGCTATATTAACGTTCCATATCTCTCTCAACTAAAGATGATTTCCTCAACTGCTCTAGCAACCACCTTCCTCTACCTTTGTTACAAAACTGATCCTGGAAGAAAACACTATTTACAGTATTTTTGCCAAACTCACCAAAACTCTTTGACGAACAATCGTAAAGTTTGAGAAACCTCAATCCTACCAAAACAGCTAATATTCAACTGATTCACAATTTTAGATAATGAGCTTGCAAGGAATACTAATGACCTGAAACTCCCCACTTAAACAAAATTCCACAACTGTCTCTGCCTCTGGGTAAGCTGAGCCATGAAGGCGGCATTTTGCTCAGAATCCAAATATTATATTATAATATAATAATATAATAATCTAAAGGACTTCCCGGGCCGCCAGAGTTGTGTAGCACTAGGAAGTCAGGCGCCGGGAAACTATTACGGGTCTGGTAGCACCGGCAGGGTTACCGCCGGACTCGTAATGAGGCCCACTGTAGTGCTAACACGTGGCAATGCCCCCTGCCATGTAGCATGCCGAGAAGCAATAAATATGGATTCCAATGTTACATTGCATAGGAATATGCATAAGCCCTTGAATCGAAATCAGATGCTAGCGTTAATTAATTCAGTACTGTGTGGCGGACACAGGTGATGGCACACACAGACAAGTACATTTCAGTCCATTTCCCAGCTTTACCCAGCAAAATACCCCTGAGCACACAAACAGGTGGGAAATGGGGCCCAATGATTTTATACCTGGTTTTAAACTGCTTGGAGGTAATTTTCCATTAAACGCTAATTTCATGCAGGTGAATTGCAAACATTAGCACTGATATGCTGCTGGGTGCCCGGTATGCAATTGTCAACTTTTGCAAAACAAAATGCATAAGTAACGTTAAATACAAGGCAAAATGTGCCTTTACTTTAAAAAAGGAAATGCTGTTTGCAAATTACACTTTGCAGGCTGAATTTACCAATGGATTCCTATGGAATACGCCTGTTTTTTGCAGGTGCTAAAAAAAGATAAAGGAACACATTTGTTTTACACATGCATGACAATCTCATGGAGGTGTGAATTTGAAACAAAGTATACTTTGCACCCATTTTCTGCCGTGAAAGCAAATGAACATGGGCTGGAGTGGCAAACGAAGGCATAACAGCACTATGCCTTGCTTTTAAGCTTTCATTTACCGCTCTGCTCGCGATAAAATAACCACCCTTCCTGCTCTCTGGGGCATTGCTAGAAAATAACGGACAGAAATGCTGGTCGTTGCAAGGGGTGTCCCTGCTCCCCTTAAACGGTATCGTGGGTTAGAGGGTTGTGGGGGCGTCGGCTGCTTCCATAACATGGATCGCGGCAGAGAAAATAAAGACTGACAGAGCACAACAAAGGACCCTGCAGCAGAAGTTCCTACCCAAAAAGGGATCGGGCACTGACGTTGCAGGGAGCCAGAGATAGGAATAGGGGTAAGTGCACAGCCAGAGAGTAGATATGGTTAAATGATGAAGCGGGTATGTGGAATGCGTGAAACAGTCTGCGCACCTGCATTTTCGGATTGCACTTTTTCATATGCGAAATTACAGGGCGGTCAGTGATTGGGCCGGGAGGATAGCTCAGGGGCAAGGCATTCCCCTAAGCACGTTATAAAAAACGATTACAATCACATAGATCCATCTCTGGTTTGGCAAATCAGCCCCGTAGAAGCAGTCCAAGGCCCCTCTGTACTCAATAAGTGCCCAGAGAGGCAGCTGGGGTGCGTAAAACGATTACCATGTCCTCCTGGAGAAAACGAATGCATTTATTTATGCCAGCATGCCCCTTTAAGTGTGTTTAAAGGAATAGGATTGCTATGCACGCCACCTGTTTTTAGCACATGCTAAAAGCAAATGGATTCCATTGCAAAGCCTCTCAAAAGCCTATCCTGTCGTGTTTACACTTTTTTCACCATGACTAAAACACCAAATTAAGTTGATTTTCGCGTGCTGTAGCATCCTTTTTAAAACTTCTTACTGTAAATAATGAAAATTCTACCGGAGGGACCGAGTCGTACGAAACTGCAAATGTAGCTGGTTCCCTCTGACCAATTTACATTTTTTGTTTTTGTTTTTGTAAATGAGGCCCTACACGTATTCCCGAGTGCTGCATTGTGCTTTGTGTTGTAATGCGCTACGTGTCCACTCATGGCTTTGTAAGGCAAGTTATACGTGAGTGACAGAGGACCTGCAAGTGTTTGGTAAAGTGGGATCACAAACACCCACCGGTGCAGATTTAGCATGTTTCAAGGAATATGTCCTTAACTGTATTGAAAATTCTATTCAATTCATGAAGGTGCTGGTTTGCAGCAAATCGAACCCCTGCTTGAGCGATTTGCCAACACTTATTTCTTTTGTCACCCTTTTGCCGAGGTTCTTAACAAAAAATCGAGCTGAAAATCATAGCTTTATTTCTTCAAATTGTAAAAATATGACGGATCTTTCAAGAGCTCCTGATATTTCGTTCTTGTCAAAATATTGCCCGCATGTTGTTGTGGTCACTTTCCTTGGCACGTAGGCATGGGGCTTAGCTGCACAGAAACCCGACACCGTGGGCAAGGTGTACAAAGCATGGCTCAATACAGTTTCACCGTTAAAATTGGGTTTTAAGTAGTTTGGGCATGAAATAGGTTTCGCATCCATTGTTCACATTACTCCATTCCACATATTACAAGGTACTCTGTCAAGAACGCATCATCAATCTTTTGATGCATTCACGCATATTGTAACCTAGTCGATACTGCGGTATGGGCTGCACATGCTGCGGATATCTTATTTTTTTAAATTGACTATTTTGCGGGATTTCAGCTGGTTTCTTCCTCGACATGTCAACAGCCCCAGCATTTTGGATCTAGTGGCTGTTAATGGCTTGCGGCCTGCTGCTTTCTGTGTCGTATGCATGATCAATAGGTTAACCATTGTTCTGTAGATTTAGGTCAGAAGTGAATGTCAACAAGGCAGAAATGCGGCCTAGGTTTCGCTACCTCAGCAAAAAGGATACACAAATGCGTTTTCTTGAAAGCATTACAGCGCGTTTACCCTCCACGTGAAGCACTTTCTTTTCTACATTGATTTTTGGCTCTCTATTTAGATGTGTTCAGACAAGGTCAATGCTTTTAAATGGCTAGCAAATATAAACTGTCTAAAATAAATCGCTAAAAATTAATTAATCTCGAAAAAGTGGCTTCTTGTCATTGAAATTGGGTTTAAAAAATCCAAAAGGTGAACTACCATGAGACCTGGCCCTTTCTGACACCTTGCATGCAACACACACAGCACTGTGCTAGCTTTTCTTACGGAACGGAGGCCAGTGCCGGTGCTGCATTGATTCGATGTAAGCCCTAACGGGTACTAAAACAATGTCAGACAGAAAAACATTATACCAGGGGTTTTGACCCATGTTGAATTATTAGACTTGGTAGATGTGGGGATGAACTGTCGCCGCCCATCATTCTATCCCAGAACCAGGAGAACCGCGCAGTTTTGCGCACACCAAAATGGTCGCCTGACCTGCCACCCACCAGTGCGAGCGTGATAGGCCAGGAGTGCCATGAGTGAAATGTGTGCCAAAGGAAAAACGGCAGTACCAGTGGCTAAAAAAAAAAAAGCGCTTTGAAATCACCTTTGCTTCTCTGAAATGCAAGCTAAAAATGCCTTTTTTAAACATTGCAAGATATTCAAAAATCTCAATGAACACCAGCAGACATTTGGCAGAAGGTAGACTTGTGTGCATACAAAATCTGGAAAGAGAAAGAGCCCAAAACAATGTTTATAACAAAACTGGCTGAGCTGTGGATGTCAGCAGCTGAAGTGAAATTGGACTGAAAGACACTAAAATCTAAATGTTTAAAATAAATGTGACCTACTGTTGAGTGTCACATAGTTTGCAACTGTTGAAATGTCATAGTTTTGAACTTAGAATCAGCATTCTAGCTGCATGTGTAAAAATTGTCAGTTTGATTTGAATGTAGAAAACTGGGTACCAAAGTGACATTTAGCTGAAGCCTGGCTTGAAGAGAGTGAATTCTTCCCGGCAACTACCCCCGACAGGAGTGAAACTTGCTCAGCTACTCTTCCCAGGCCTGGCTGCATTCTGCTGCCCCCACCAAAAGGAGATGACACCTACCTGATTGAATCAGGGGAGTAGCACCTGGGGACTGCAGGAAACTAAACAAAGCACTGTCCTTGGCCCAGGCAAATGTTAAATTAGAGGGGTCGTAAATGGCTTTCTCTTGGAAGGAAACGGAGAGAGGCACTGCATGTGAGCAAGCTGAGCTTGGGGGAAGTGGATAAACCAGAAATTCCACCATGTGCTTTGGAAAACCACACCCCTTTGGGGCCAGAGCATAATTTTAAAAAGATGGATAATTCATAGTGCAGACTTGTAAAAATTATATAAATAACATCATCATTCTTGTGATTTTTCTGTGCACATTTTAAGAGGTGTTAGGACCCTGTGGTATATTCTTGGGGATAGTAGCGGAAAAAAGGTTGTTACTCCAAATGTATGCATGTTAAAAATCTGACACTTTATCATCTGAAACCCTTATGCCTGGTGCACATTTGTGTAAAATCTGGAAAGGTTTAGAGGTCGTTATCTGGATAAAAAGGGGAGAATTCTGTCATAAGTGGACACAACATCTTACAAAGACAGGGATCGGATGGTTTGGTGCTACAGAAAATATGTTAAATGGACATATAATATTAGAACAATGGTACATAGATAAATATGTATTTGGATCAGAAATAGATTTGTGTGCAGTTTGACAAGGGGAGGATCCTCTGACCATAAACCTACCTCATCACTCTGACTCACAACCCAGTTCCCCCAATCAAGGGAGAGAGGAGGAACTGGCCAATGATAATTTGAGAGGGTTGGGCATAGAAGATGAGCCGACCCTCCCACTTTCTAAACTCATAAAAGGAGACTGTGCAGGACAGGTAGGGACATTCACTTCCCACTTCAAGCTGATTTCTTGCAGAGCGTTTTGCCAGAAGACACCAGATCAAGCACTTAGACTTCAAATCCAGACAGAGACCAGAACTTTGAATTCAGACTTCAGAATTTGTCAGCAGGCCTCAAAATCTTTTGCAAACTGATTCACCCCAGACTTCCAAGGGGCACATCAGAGTAAATCAGAGTAAAACAGCCAGGCTGAGCTGTTTGATTCTGGCCTAAAACCCTGTGCCAGAAACACCCAGAAAGCAGAGCTGTACCCGGAACCAGAGACCAGAACTTTGTGAAGCGCCAAGTGCCAGACCAGCAGAGCAGAGCTGACCCAGACCGCTGTAACCAGAGACCGTCCGTGGCGAGAGAACCGCAGCTAATCCTGGCTCGACCCGTGATGAAGTCGCATTCCTGTCCAACATATAGTGTGAGTACCCAGCCAGAACTGTGCTAAACCAATCTCTTAGTTTAAAATAATCTAATTCAAACTATTTTAACCTATCTAGAACTACACCATAGCATTGTGTGTCCTTCTGTGACTTTAAATCTGCAAAACTGTCATCTGTCATTCTGAGCTTCACAAAATCGGCCGTATCTCGGGAACCGTTTGCCCTAGGAACGAAATGTATCATCTTAAAGCTAAGATTTGGGGCTTTCCAACGAACCCAGAACCGACTTTCTATTCATTATACCTTTTCCGTAATCGCGCTCGACGCACTCGGAAAAATTGCCTCGATGTGCGATTTGGCTCAATTTCTTCACTTGTCAAAATAGCAGCTCCTTGCTTTCCTTTGCTAAAATTCGTTTGCAACCTGACAATCATTCATAGAGCATTGCTAAAGTGATCCTGAACTAATTTAAAGTAGCTATCACTCACCCTGAACCTCCTATAGGGAATTAAAAGCAATTTAAGTATATTTTTCACTTCATGCCACCACCTTTAAAAGGATTTTGCCTGTGTTTGAAATCATATCTGTTTTCCTCTAAGCTCGCTGGGGGGAACTGGAACTTTGTATTGCATTTGTGTGTATTCCTGAGAATTGTGCGTGTTACTTCCATCTCCTTACATTGCATAGGGGGGGAGTGAATTGTCGAAGAAAAAGTGATCACATTATCTTTTGCTGAAATCATATCAAGTTTATTTCTGTACTGCCTTTTATTCATCTTTGCATCTCCTTGTAACCATAAAGCATTCTCTGATACCTTATTCCCCTGTTCCTAGTCATAAGTCACCGGAACTGTGATATTGTAGGATTACCTATTGCTAATTACTGCTCCTATTCACAAGTGTGATATCAATTATTAATTTATTATAAAAGTCTGATATATATATATTTCTGATGTTTGTTAATCTGCTTAGAATCACATGCTGTGCATAGGTCCGACATCCAGTGGTCACTGCGGAGTATTGCATTTTGTTTTTCGTAGTCGAAAAGGGACGTCAACAAGGCGTGTCAGAAATACTATCCCTATAGTGACGTGCGTTGTACCCACAATCCCTCACGCGTCGAGGTCCCTCAGATTGTTTTTTTCCACCCAGCTACTGGTCGCCTTTACACGGAGCTCCTCGAGAGACATTGCAGTTTTCATCTCCTCGACCTTTGGTCGTTTTCATATTTAATATATAACATATCGATCCCTCCCTCGACGCAGTTGTGAAGCTGTCTCCGCCAAGCAAGATCTTCGACGGAGGGGACGAGCGGAGGAGATCCTTCGGCGTTGCCGAACACGTGGCCTGGCCTCGCAGGCCAAATACAGTAGGGAGAGTGGGGTCGTGGGACATCTCTGGTTCTTTTCTAAGAATGCCTTTCCTTTTCCCCTTCCTTTCCCTTGGGGTCGTTATCACGATTTATTGCCTCGGCTATGGAGAGGACACCCTTTAGGTTTTGCCCACTTTGCAAGGGCAAGTTTACTTGGAAAGACAAGCATTCACGTTGTAACCGCTGCTTGCCCCTCGATCACAAAGAGGAGGGTTGCACGGCTTGTCGGCTTCTTAAGCCAAAGACTCTAAAAGACTGTAGGGTCAAGAGGTGGGCGGCCTAGGCTATGTCGAAGGCCGATTCTTCACCCACCGCTGCTACCACCGACAGTGACGAGGAACGTGATAACACGACCTCCGCTACGGAAGTCGTAGACCCCTCTAAAGAGAGCTCGCGCTCTTCGTCGTCTGTCCCCGGCCCCGACGGGCTCGGCTCACGCCCTGCTTATGGGGATGAACACCCCGGCGACACTGACGCACACAATACCACACATAAGCACACAACCCATGGCTCTTCTTCGTCGAAGACGAAGAAAGCATCAGCGCCCAAGGAGACGCAGGTTCCACCGGCGGCCTCCTCGGACCGTTCAGGTTCGAAGCCCCTCTCGCAACCGCAGCCGCGACCAGCGACTGGGCTTTCGGCAAATAAGGGCGCCGCCCCCAAACCATCGGCCGGCGCGCACCAGCAGAGAGCGCACGCCGCCGTAGAACGATCGACACCCGTAACGTCGAAACCACAGCACTCCGCTGACAAACGAGTCGCAGAGAGCTTGTCGAGGATAGTTGTAGCCGACGCCCAGAAGCGTACGCCGAAAGACACGTAGAGCGCTACGCAGAGGTCGAAAGACACGCCGAAAAAGCCCGAAGAAAGACAGGGACTACCCCCTTCAGTCGGAGGGACCCCCAGCACACCGGAAGGCTTTTCGGAAGGCGACAGGACACTTTCCTCGACGTTATGGGAGAGGTCGAGCTGTTTTCAGCTAGATGACACTAATTTTCCCCCGCTAGACCGCTCAGGGGTACCCCATGAAACCATGGAAAGGCTCCATCTCTGCATGGGGAGAATGGAGAGGTTTATGAAGACCCAGAACCCTCCCACTCCCAAGAGAACAAGAGAAGGGCCTCAGGAGGACCCCAGGGCCAAATATCCGAGACTAGTCAATCCCCAGCAGGACACAGCCTCCGACTTCCATAATGTGTATGACCTTACTGGTGAGGAACAATACTTCGAGGAGGAGGATGATTTTGTGGACGATGAAGAGGGACAGAACCAGGAGGAAGGTCTGGAAGACAGCCCAGACATGGTAGGAGAAGGCTTCAGAGAAAATCCAGAAGAAGGACCTTCTCATCCCTGGCAATCTGGCACTGATGTCCTGAACCTAAATCCTCCTGACAATTCACCTGTTAGAAACACGTCTCCCATTGACGATCAGCCCACATTCAATGCCCTGTTGCGCAGAGCAGCAGCACATTTCGAACTGGACACTGGGGAGATCTCTCCTGAAATAGACTTTGTGGAAAGAGTAATTAAGGAGAAACCCCCAGTCAGCCAGACCATTCCCCTCCTCGCTTCAGTGAAGAGAAGAATCATGCCTTCGCTGTCCACACCCGCACTAATCAGAGGAGTTAATCCAAGAATTGAAAAACTTTTCACTCCTTCACCCTCAGACCCGCTGTACATCAGGGGACATTCCATTCCGGATTCCCTTGTAGTAACTAATACAAGGAAGAGGGCAGGGGTGCCGCTGTCCACCAGCGAGGCACCACCTGACAAGGAGGGCAAGAGGTTATATGCCCTTGCAAAGAGAGTCACATCCTCGGCTGCCTTTTCGGCAAGAATTGCGAACAACAATTCTTTGCTAGCTAGCTACGCGGACACGCAGTGGGCCAAACTGCGCAAAGACGCAGAAGAAGCGCCGGAACCACAACGTACACGCCTGCTATCAACTATTGGCGAAGGAACCCAGGTCAACCAGAGTATTGTAAAGAACTCTCTGGATGCTGCAGAGACAGCGGGACGTTCCCTGGTTCAGGGAATACTCCTAAAACGCCATGTATGGCTGCGCAACTCAGGGTTCAAACCGGAGACACAGGCGTCTTTAATAAATAAACCTGTTGAAGACACAAACCTCTTCGGGAAAGCGGTGGATGAGGCTCTGGAGATGGCTAAAAAAGAGTTTGATGCTATCAAAACTCTTGACCAGATCTCTAAGCCCACTACCAGACGCGGCTATGGCAACAAACGCTTTTTTCGTGGCCAACGCCAACAGCAGAATCAGCAGCAACAGTACCCTGCCACCAATTACCAGACCAATAGTGGGCAGTACAGCCAAAGAGGCCAGCGCCGGGGCAAAGGGAGAGGTCGGGGGTCCACCCCCAGAGGCTCCCAAGCCCCCAACAACACCAAGTGACGCGAAGATTCGCGTCCCCTCCCATGCAACGCCGGTCGGGGGCCGGATAACATCCTTTCTTCCAGCATGGGAGGGAATAACGTCAGACCGCTGGGTACTTTCCACCGTAGCCCACGGATACTGCATCGAATTCAACAGTTCCCCAACATACAGACCCCCCGAGGGGACGACGCATGACACCGGAACACCTTGCCATCCTTCTCCAAGAAGTACAACAACTGCTGGAAAAAGGAGCCATAGAGGTCGTGCCTCTATCTCAGGTAACGGAAGGTATTTATTCAGTGTACTTCCTTGTACCCAAAAAGGATCTAACCATGCGCCCTGTATTAGATCTGCGCCCAGCGAACAAGTTTATCAAACCCCAGAAGTTTCGTATGGTGACCTTACAGGAAGTGATCCCACTGCTATCACAGGGAGATTACATGACAACATTGGACATGAAAGATGCATACTTTCATATTTTAATGTTGCCAGCGCACAGAAGATACCTCAGGTTCATGATAGAGGGCAAACACTACCAGTTCAGAGTGCTACCCTTCGGCATAGCATCAGCACCAAGGGTATTCACGAAGGTACTGGCAGTGGCAGCGGCTCACCTGCGCAGGTTGTCCATCCCAGTTTACCCTTACCTCGACGACTGGCTCATAACAGGGGATTCTTACAAAACATGCTTCTCCAATACCCAAAAGACTGTAGACCTTTTGTTCCAGTTGGGCTTCTCCATCAACGAAAAGAAGTCCAGCCTAGACCCCAGCCAAATCAAACAATTCCTAGGGGCTCTAATTCAAACAAAGGACGGCCTCGTCTTCCCCTCCAACGAGAGGGTCCAAAACATGCTGTTTCAGATCCCTCAATATGTGACCGGTCAAGAGGTGACGGTACGCAAAGCAATGCGCTTGCTAGGCATGATGGCGTCGTGTATTTATTTGGTACCTCACGCGCGCCTGCGCATGCGCCCTATGCAAGAGTGGCTCAACAGCCAGTGGTGTCAGGCCAGCGGACTATGGGACGATCTAGTGGTGGTCTCGCAGGCCTTGGTTCTCTCGCTACGGTGGTGGACAAAGGAAAACCTGGAAAGAGGGAAACCCTTTGCCACACCCGCGGCGGTAGCCACTCTAACCACAGACGCATCCCTCACAGGATGGGGGGCTCACCTATCCCATCAGACTGCTCACGGAGTGTGGACTCCGAACGTAGCATCCAAACACATAAATCTACTGGAGCTACTAGCTGTGTTCAAGGCGCTAAAAGCCTTCCAGGAACACCTACAAGGCAAGACTGTGTTGGTCCTTACAGACAGCACCACAGCCATGTACTACATCAACAAGCAGGGGGGCACCCACTCTCCAGGACTGTCCAAACTGGCCCAAAATATATGGAAGTGGGCTCTCAAACAAAACATGTTCCTACTGTCACAACATGTACCAGGGGAACTCAATCTGCTGGCAGACAAACTCAGCAGAGATTTCCCCCTGCCCGAAGAGTATGAATGGCGACTGCACGAAGACATCGTCTTCGACGTCTTCACACAATGGGGATTCCCAGAAATAGACCTATTCGCAACCCTGGAGAACTCACAATGCCTAAGTTACGCCTCCAGGTACCCCCAGAACCAATCCAAGGGGAACGGTCTGTCGATGCAATGGTCAGGGAAATTTGTTTACGCTTTTCCCCCGACTCCCCTTCTCAACAAGGTGGTGCACAAGATGCACCAGGAACAAGTGACCATGATACTGGTGGCCCCAATGTGGGCCCGACAGCCATGGTTCGCTCACTTAATGGAGATGTCTCTATGTCCCCCAGTGAAACTCCCCTGCCCGTACAACATGCTGTCACAAGACAAGGGCAGGACTCTGCATC
Source organism: Ambystoma mexicanum (assembly GCF_040938575.1). Classification (NCBI taxonomy): domain Eukaryota; kingdom Metazoa; phylum Chordata; class Amphibia; order Caudata; family Ambystomatidae; genus Ambystoma; species Ambystoma mexicanum. The sequence goes on along the minus strand of NC_090924.1, from coordinate 668,349,981 downwards.
CATGCCCCCAGAACATGAACTTAGCAGCTTGGCTCCTGAGATCATAGAATTCGGACATCTACAGCTCCCGCAGAGATGCATGGACATCCTCAGGGAAGCCAGAAAACCTAATACTCGCCACTGCTATTCTAGCAAGTGGAAGAGATTTGTCATCTGGTGCAGAGGGAAAAGCATCAACCCGATTGACTGCTCTCCCACACATATTGTTCTATACCTGACCCACTTATTGGATTCAGGTCTAGTGTTCAATTCCATTAAAGTCCACCTAGCGGCACTTTCTGCATACACCACTTCCCAACTCAAGGTGTCGTGGTGGAAGATCCCTGTTATAAAGGCCTTCATGGAGGGAGTAAAGAGAATACACCCCCCGATAGCTGACCCAGCTCCCGGATGGGACCTTAACGTGGTACTTACCAGACTCATGGGCTCACCATTCGAACCCATGCACAAAGCATCTCTTAAAGACCTCACTCTTAAGACTGCTTTTTTAATAGCTATCACCTCCATCAGGAGAGTAAGTGAACTACAGGCTCTTTCTGTTCTAGACCCCTTCGTTACAGTTCACAGAGATAAGGTGGTTCTACGCACGCACCCAAGTTTTGCTCCGAAATTCATCTCGAAATTCCACGTAAACCAGTCTATAGAACTGCCAACGTTCTTTCAAAATCCTTCCAACTTGGGAGAAAAAACTCTGCACACACTAGATGTGCGCAGAGCGGTCATGTGCTACATGGAAAGAACCAGACCACTGAGGAAGACGAATCAGTTCTTTGTCTCGGTGGCAGCCGGAAGAGAAGGGGATGCAGTTTCAAAGTCCACTATTTCTAGATGGATTGTTCAATGCATCACTCTCTGCTATACTCTTGCTAAGAGAGAACTGCCCTTTAAGCCAAGAGCACACTCTACTCGAGGCACAGGGGCGTCCATAGCATTCATTGCAAATGTTCCCCTTGAGTCCATCTGCAAAGCGGCTACCTGGAGTTCTGTGCACACCTTTACAAAACACTACTGTCTAGATGCACACTCGAGATCTGACTCCCAGGTGGGACAGGCAGTATTAAGACATCTTTTCTCTACTGTTCCTTCGCATAACCCACCGCCAACTCCGGGTACAGCTCGCTAGTCTATGCACAGCATGTGATTCTAAGCAGATTAACAAACATCAGAAGACAATGCATTACTTACCGTAAAAGCATTTCTGATGGTTGTATCTGCTTAGATTCACATGCGCCCACCCTTCCTCCCCGCTCGGATGGAAGGAACATAGACTTCCTTTTATATCTCTCTTTTCTGTACTCACTCACGTCTAGAAGGCTCCCTCAGGGCAGAAAAATACAAACAGAGGGACCTCGACGCGTGAGGGATTGTGGGTACAACGCACGTCACTATAGGGATAGTATTTCAGACACGCCTTGTCGACGTCCCTTTTCGACTACGAAAAACAAAATGCAATACTCCACAGTGACCACTGGATGTCGGACCTATGCACAGCATGTGAATCTAAGCAGATACAACCATCAGAAATGCTTTTACGGTAAGTAATGCATTGTCATATATATTGTTTAATTCTCAAATAAACCTTTTAAATTTGCAAAACGAACATACTTCTTGGCTCAGTGGGGTCAGGGGGATTCTAAGAGAGGGGTGTTATATAAGGGTGGTCATCCAGAGTACACAAACTGGACATAAAAATATATAAATAAGGGCTTCCCTTGAGCAATCCCAGACAAGGCACTGGCTTAGTGGGACTGCTTGATTGGAGTCATTAACAAAGTGAGGGCTCGTAGCCGGGGATTCTGGATTAGATCTATCACTTGTGCAGATTAATAGAGTGTGCCAGCTGACAGGATACATATCCGGTTAGATCACCACGCTGTGTTACGCTGTAAAGCACTCTTCAAAGGAACGCTCTAAGGAAACGGTTTGTTTTGCAAAATGAAATATAAACTTCTGTAAGTCAGGAAGGAAATCAAGTTCCAGAATGACGACCTTGGTAGATATGAAGATAGCTAGGGAGCACCTCTTACATAAACTGTTTGTGAGAGGTGAATGGTCTGAACAGGACCAAAATGTATGGTTGCAGGCAATCACACAACAGGTCACTACAACTGAGTCAGATACTGGAGAGAACAGGGTCCCTTACATGTGGCCCTGAGTGAACTATATATGACTCCTAAGGCCAAAGATGAACACAATAAGATTGCCAGGATAGCGGCATATTTGTATCTATATATGGGAGCCATGCAGGACAAATGTGCTGAAGGCCAAGATCTGGCAAATAGGCAACTGATGGCATTAGAGAAGGCCCAATCTGACCTGGTTTCTTCTGAGCAGAGGCTGCACAGGAGCCAGGAGTCAGAAAATGATAGCAGACAATACATCATTAAAATGAAGGAGGATATGGATATCCTGCAACAGGAAAAGGCTGACCAGGATACCAGAATCCTGGCTTTGCAGAAGGAGTACCAAGACAGTTTGGACTCCTTACTGCAGTGCCAGAAAAAGCTGGAGCAACAGATCAATTTCAACAGGGCATGCACAGAGCAGGTAGCCACCCTGCAAATCCAACTAGACAGAGAGAAAGAGGAAAACAATAAAATGATTTTGAAAGACCTGGATACCCAGGCAGAGTTTGATGAAGAGCGCCAGAAAGCTGGTGCCCTTCAACAGCAGAGGGACGACCGGGCGGCACAGAGGCAGGCTCTTAGTCAGGAAAGGGACACCTTAGGCCAGGAAGTCTCCCAATTAAAAGAAAAAATTGAAGGAATTCACCTGGCCCTCCAGGGGCTGGGTGATCTCCAAAAAGAGCATCACGACTTGCTAGAGCACACCAGGAGGGTGGAAGATGCTCTGGCAAGAAAGGAGCAGGCCAGTAGGGATGGGACCCAGGAGGTAATCCTCCTGCAGCAAAGACTGGCCCAGTACTCCAGGACCAATCAGGAGGCACAGAGAGAGAATGAGGCTCTCTGTCAGCACAATGATAGGCTCCAGCAACAGGTAGCCATGCAGGAGAGACTGATAGAGTCTAGTAAGGCCTTGGTTGAGGAACTGAAAGCCGAGGCTCTTGCATTGCAACATGGAGAAGGGGCTGATAGAGATGAAGTCCGCTGGGAAAGGGAAACACCTGAGCATAACCTCAGGAGCCCTAGTACCAGAGGCCTTCACCTCTCCCAGTCCCTGGACTCTGCCACTCTCATGTCACCTGGCACACATGAGCATGGGGCCACAGGGATGGCAGATTACTATCCAGCCAAAAGGATGGGGCTCTTAGGCCAGTACCTCCCAGGAATGCATGGGCGGGCATCCGGGTATGGGCACCTAACCACAGTGCAATTTAGAGGGGAACCCCAGGAGAGTAGGCTCACTAAGGGCATTCTGAAAACCTCTGCCCAGTTAGGTCAGTGGGGGGGGGGGGGTACCCAGCAAATCCTGGTAGCAAAGAGGGATCTGAAGACTCCTCTGAGCATCACAGGACACAGGAGGCCAGGTCCCCACATTCTGCCAGCCATTCCCAGGCTCGCAGAATCCAGGAAAACCTGGAAGATCAGACAGGCACCTCTGGGTGCAGTGCTTCTGAGTCGGAGGATGAATGGACCAGGGTTACCCAAACCAAAAAGGCCAATAAGGCAAAAAAGGGCCTTGCTTAAGGACCCCTTAAAACAGATTAAGGCAATCAGGAGTGTCATCACGCCTTATCACAAGAACTCCAAGTATTCTGTTTGGGAACACTTGGAGCTCTTTGAGCAAATGATGGAGACCTTCCATTTGAAGGACAGCAGTAGCTGCATCCAGTACGTCAAATGGACATTCTCCCCAGAATACTCCAGTTTCTTTGCGTGGCTGGGGACCAAAATCATTCAAGATGGTCCACCTATAGGGCGGCCATCTTGAAACACTTTTCTGTGCATAGAAGTCCCCAAGAGGCTCGCAAGACAGCCTACAATTTGCAATATGGAGAGGATCAGGCCCCACAAGAATTTGTGAAAGAATTGAAGCGTGCCTTTGCGCAGACCACCAGAAGGGTGCGCACGGACAGCAGAGAATTCATCAACACATTTTTCCATGCTCTCCCCAAATACATAATGACCCAGCTCGTGAGAGATTTTCACGAGAAAAGATCTTTAGACTGGGTCATTGAGCAAGCCACCCGCATCTATGAGGTGCAGAAACCGGTGGAAAATAAGAATCAGCCCAAAAACCCCAAAACCAACAGCACCCCTGCTGCTGCCAAGGTGGCAGAGGTAAAGGTCGCCCCCGTTTTAGATTTGGAGATGGGGGGCCTAAAAACCTGCCTGCACCGAACAATTCACAGCCCAGAAGGCCCTCGGGCCAGTCACAGACAGGGAGTCAAGGAGGTAATCCCACAAATGAGGTCCTCCGCTCCCCTGACTATGTAGGTCTCCGCTATAAGGGAAACAGACCAATCCTGGGTTATGTGTGGACTCCTCCAGCCCAAGGGGGGGGATCCAGCCAAGCACCTGACCGAGGGAACTTTTCCCCTAACTTCCCACAGGAGGGGATAAATTCCCCAAACAATGGGCAGAACTTTTTTCCCAGGTATCCACCCAATTTCCAACCCCAAAACCATCCATCCTTCTTACCCCAATTCCCTGAGCCCAGACAACCTAATCCGGGAGAGGGGAGGCCAAGGGTGGAGGGGTACCCAAATCTTCCCAACCCAGGGTATTACCAGAGAAGGGATAGCTACCCTTCCCGGGATCAGCCCAGGGAAGAAAACAGGAACCCGTATCAGCCTGAGCTGGTTTCCCAGTTAGAGCGCCAGGTTCAGAACATGGCACAGGATTTGGGCCACATGCTGAGGGCCCAACAGAACCCTCAGATGGGCATGCCGGTACAGAATGCCCCAACCACTGGACCTAGTGGTCCAGAACAATGACGGGGGCAGCACCCCGATAACTCACCGGTTCCCAGGGAAGAGGCACAAAGGGAAGGGGGGTGTAAAGCCTTGGAGGAAGCTTCCTTCCCAACTTGTAAACAGCCCCTGGAAAACCAGGAACCAGAAACAAAATCTCCTGCCCCTGAAAGTCTGCCTCCCAAGGAGCAGAGGGGGGGTAGGAGAAACAAAGTACCCAAACAGACCCATTTTGAGGAGGAGGTACAGGTCTTCCAATTTGAGGGAGAGGGATCCCAAGAGGATCCTGGGGAAAGGATCTTCTCCTTCAGAGATGGGGGAACTCCTCCCAAGGAAAAATGGGTCCCAAGGGATTTCAACCCAGACTAGGTAGATGTGGGGATTGAGCTGTCGCCGCCCATCATTCTATCCCAGAACCAACAATACCAAAATCCCATGGGTCAAACCCATCCTGATGACTGCCTCCAAAAAGGCGGGGGGGGCGGCCAGAACTCGAAACCATTTCCAGTTGCCAACTTTTTCTTTCAGATTCCCCAGGCTCTTCACAGAATTCTGCCCAAATTTCTTCTCTCTCAATGTCCAAAACCAGAAAGTTAGCCCACCAGTTGTCCACAAATGTGCATTATCTGTGCCCCCTTGAGGAGAAGGAGGGAAGATACTATGCCCCGGTACAAGTACAGGGGCACGGTACAATTTTGGCACTGGTGGACACTGGATCCCAAGCTACTCTTCTGTCCAAAAGGGCCTTTGATGAACTAAATGCAGGAAGGGGGGAGAATTACCGTATTCCTCTCACCTCTCTTCCTGGACAACTCCAGACCTTTGGCAGGAAGGAAATTCTCGTCGAGGGGACTGCGGATTTGGACATCAAAATCGGGCGACACAAGGTGAAACACCCGGTCATAGTAGTGACTCCAGAGGGCACCCCTTGTTTACTAGGCAATGACCTCCTGAGAAGGTTGTCACCCCTAATAGATTGCGTAAACAAGGTCCTCTGGACCCAGACTAGCAGACCATTAAAATTAAAGCAGAGTGTCAACCATGTTAGTTTAAACGGCACGTGCCACATGGTTGAACAAAAATCTGACCAAGTAGAATGTCACTTCCAGAACACCCAAATTCCAGACGTGACAGTAATAGCAGTAGGACAACAGACTTGTGATGGGGGATCCTCTCTATTTCTGAAAATCAACCTTCCTTCCAGTTTAAGGTGGTATTCCACACTGGAAGGAAATACTCTGAAATTCTTTACCAATCAACAATCAGACACTCCCACTCCTATAGTCCAGAAAGATGTGAAATCAGCTCAGAGCCTGGCCGATATTCAGCAAATTGGAGAGCAGTTGTTCATCCCTGTTCAGTTAAATGATGGGAAGGACTCTGTTCTCGATCGAGTGTGTGTGAACAACGGTAAGAGCTTCATCAGCGAAGCCATGTTCCGCCAACTCCCAAAAGATCCAGCCATTCCCACATTCAAACTGATAGACAAATGGGAAATTGACCTGGAAGCACCCAATTCCAAACATCTCCTGCCAAGCAGGTGTATGCTCAAAATCTCCATTGGCAACAAGAGCATAGTCCATAATTGTTGGGTCATGCGAGACGTCACTGCCGCCTTTTACTTAGGCAGTGACATTCTCAATCGCTTTGCCATTAGTTTGGACATAATAAACTTCAAAGCTTGGTCCCGATTAGCAGATAATCCCATGGGCTTTGATGATCCAGAAAAAGCATTTAGGTCAGCTCAATTGCTATCTTATGCAGTTGAAATTCAGGTTAAAGAGGAAGTCACCATCCCAGAAAGGACCCGACAATTCTCCCTGGAAGTGAAAGTTAAAAGAGGACAAAAATTGAAAAACCCTGATGCTTATATTCATCTAAATGTTTCTCTCCAACAGCAATGGTTAGGGGTAAACCCAACACCATTAGTCAACATAGAACATGACACCATTCCAATAGAGGTGCATAACAGTGACTTACAGAGTATTACTCTAGCCGCAGGCACCATTATTGGAATGGCGGTTGATGACCGACATTTCTCCATTGATTTAGGAAATGAACTGTTAGGACCAATCCCCAAGGACTGTTTTGACAGTGACAGTGATGACAATACAACACCGGACAGGATCTTTACCTGGCATGGGGGGAACCTCCTGGTGTAGACTTCTTGCCCTTATGGTAAGGAAGACGTGATTTGTGACTTCAGAAGGGATGAGGTGATTTTCCAGGTCCACGAGGGCTGCCTTTCCCACCTGCAGCCTCCAGTCCAAATCAGCACTCTGACCAGGGACTTCTCCACCCAGCTGGAGGAGGCGGCTGAGATAGCAAAACCAGAAGTCTTTCCAGGCTTCAGGCAGATGGTGGAAGAGAGATTCAACCTGGCTGAAGCCTGTGTGACTCTGGAACAGAAGCAAAAGTTGAAACAAGTTTTCTTGGATTTCCAAGATCTCTTTGCGGTAGACTCATATGACTGTGGTCGCACCGACATCCACACAACAACAATTCCCACGGTCCCTGGAATGACTCCAGTGTTTGTGAAGCAATTTCGTTTGCCTCTTGCATCCATGGAGTCCCTTACTGAAATAATTAAGAACCTTGAGTCCCGGGGAATAATCCATCCAGTACACAGCACCTTCAATAATCCGGTGCTGGGAATATTGAAGCCAAACGGCCAGTGGAGACTCTGTGCCGACCTCAGGGAGCTCAACAAACGGGTCCATACTTCCCGATGGCCTCTGCCCTACATTGACCAAGGGCTGGCCCAGATTCAGGGGTCACAGGTATTCACAGCAATAGACCTGACCAATGGATACTGGACCGTGCCTGTCAGTAGGGAGGACCAATACAAACTGGCTTTTACCTTTGGGGGCCAGCAGTACACATGGACCCGGACTCCCTTTGGATACCTCAACACCGGCAATGAATTCAACATTTTCCTACATAAGGCCATGCCCGACCTGGGTGCGAGGGGTAACCTGGCTTATGTAGATGATGTCCTCATCAAAAATTAATCTGTGGAAGAACACATAGCGGAGATCCGTTATGTTCTGACACAGTTGAGGGCCGCTGGAGCAAACTTTCCTTTCAGAAAGCACAGTGGTGTAGAACCCGGGTTAATTTCTTGGGGCATGAGATTACTCCTCAGGGTCTCTGTCCCCAAGAAAAGAAAGTGGAAGCACTTCAGAAACTGAAGGATCCCACAACTCTGCGGGAACTAAGGAGCCTCCTTGGAATGACTAATTACAGCAGAAAGTTCATTGAGGGCTGCGCAGAGATCACCAGACCCCTGATTCATCTTTTGAAGGGGGGGGGGTCAAGTGGGAATGGGGTCCAGAACAATCCGAGGCAGTAAGACAACTACAAAAGAAGCCTCTCACAAGCGCCTTGCCTAGCTTACCCTGTCAGAAACAAGGAGTTCTTCCTGGAGACAGGGTTCTCTAATACGTGCTTGACGGCAGTATTATACCAAAAGCATGACAAGGTCAATAAAGTAATCTCCTATGCGAGCAAAACTTTATCCTCTGTGGGGGAAAAATTCAACGATTGTGAGAAGGCACTCCTGGCAACGGTGTGGGCATTGAAGAATTACCGCCCTTTCATCCAGGGGGAACACATCATAGTGGATACTCCACACCAGCCTCTGCAATATCTCCAAAGTGACAGAATCTGGGCCGGAAATGTGAGTAATTCCCGAATTACTTCCTGGATTCTGTCAATGCAAGGCTAACCTGTGGAGGTCAGATATGGCCAAACCAAGAAGAGTCCCCTCGCGCAAGGTCTGGCTGACTTGCATGATTGTGCCAGAGAAAACTGTCTCGAGGACGAAAGTCTAAAACTCAAGGACAACATGGAGGCATACCTTAATTCCCCACACAAAATCTTTGAAGAAGACAAGTGTGAGGGAATGCCCATTGTCTATGTGGATGGATGCTCTTACAACAACGGGGAAAAAGAACTGGTGGCCGGCGTATGGAATGCATGGGTGAATGAGTCCCCAGAACCCTCCGCGGGGTACAAAATTGGTCCCCGAAGTAGTCAGGTAGCAGAGTTGATGGCTGTGCATCAAGCCATCCTCACTGCTGTCCAACATCAACTCCACGAACTGGTCATAATCACAGATTCGGATTATGTACGGAACGGGTTCGTGGATCACCTGGTCAATTGGAAAACCAGAGGCATGTTATGTGCTAATAAACCCCTGAAACATGGGAAGTTAATCCAAAACATTGATGATCTGGTCACATCGAATGGGATGACCATCTACTGGAAAAAGATCAAGGGTCATTCCAAAGTAGAGGGACCAGACAAAACTGGAAATTACTTAGCTGATCAGCTGACCAAATACCGGGGCCATCCAAGGGGATCTAATAGAAATAGAGTCCCTGTTGGGGGAAATCCAGGTCACTGCTATCACTAGGTCCCAGACAAATGCTCACAATGATCTTTCAACTGCACAATGGAGTAAGGAGACCCCTGATGCTGATTTAATTACGGCTCAAAAGGGGGATCCAATAATTCGTAAGTTTTACCAACACATTGAGGACCCTGAGAACTTTCCCCTGACGGATACCGATTACATTGGGAAGGAGGACCTTAGAGTGTTGATGAAATGTCCAAAGATGTTCCGAATCCAAGACGGTTTGTTGGTAAGGAAATCCCAAGCTGGCCATGATCAGTGGGTGGTCCCTACCTCATTCCGAAGCCTGATGTTAAGTCACGCCCATGATGCGGGCACCGCCGGTCATAGGGGGTTTCATACAACACTTGAGATCTTAAGAGAGGTTGCTTACTGGCCACACATGGGGCAGGACCTCGACCAATACTTGAAGGGGTGTCTTGTGTGTGCACAATTTCAGCCATCATCCCTCACACACCGTGCATCTCTCCAAAAGAGGGGGATGACACTGCCATGGTCAGATTTGCAAATCGACTTTGTAGACCCTGTGATTCCCTCGTCTAGAGGAAACAAGTACATGTTGACCGTTACATGCTTGTTTACCAAGTGGGTGGAATATCTCCCGGCCCCAAACTGCAAGGCAGAAACAGCAGCTGCCCTGATGATTAACCACATCTTTTCCCGTTTTGGTCTACCTCAAAGGATTGAGTCAGACAGAGCTAGCCATTTCACCAGCGAGGTAATGACTAAGAAGTGGGAGATACTGGGGGTCAAAAGGAAGTTACATATTGCTTACCGGCCAGCTTCTTCTGGGGCAGTAGAACGCTACAACTGGACCATTGTGAGCATCTTAAAAAAGTTTGTGGCAGATTCTGGGCCAAGTTGGGATATCCGATTACCTCTGGTCCTAATGGCCATCAGATCTACCCCGTCATCTGCAACTAAAATGTCACCATTTGAGTTGATGACTGGACGCAAGATGGTGCTTCACCAGCATTTGCTCTACAGGACCCAAGAGCAGACATTGATAAATGCCTCCACAACTCATGAGTATGTGGAGAATTTAAGGAAACACCTTCAACATGCTTTTGCCTGTGCTCAGCGGAATCTAGAAAGATCAGATGATAGCATAAAGAGCCATTACGATTTGAAAACTTCCAGGAAAGTATATAATGTGGGAGACCGGGTCTATCTATACAATTTCCAAAGGAACCTGGCCAAACAGCGAAAATGTTTGCCTACATGGAAGGGACCATTTGAAATTATAGAGAAGATCTCCCCAGTAGCTTATAAGATCCGCATCCTCAAAGGTAGTCTGGTGGAAGGGGAAGACAAGTGGGTCCATATAAATCAGCTAAAGTGTTTCAAATCCCAGGCACACTCTGCAGCAACTGGAGGAGTCCTCTGCAATACCACAGGGGACCGCTCCAGATTAATTCAGTTCCACCCTAAAATATTCCACATATAGCCTATAAAATTCTATGATTCTTGAATATGTTCTTGCCTCCTGAGTTAAAAAAAATGTATATGTTCATGTTTTTGACTATAAAATGTATATGCCGCCCCACTATATCAATAGTGGGGGAGAAATGTCTACGAATAGGTATTGCCTCTTTTGCTTTATCATCCTAGGAGAGATGAAACCATGGAGACTGACCAAGGAGAATGACCCAGGGACCGGGAGCAAAGATCCGAGGGGCCCAGGGTACCGCCCAATATTCCCATCAGGACCGGCGAGGAGAACCGATCAATCCAACTGGAGGGAGGAAAAGATGCTGAACTGTGCCATCTACGGAATTGGAAGAAGATGATGCGGACATACCAGCGCGTGGATCAAAACATCCTTTGCACCCGACTCCCCCTCGACTCAAAATCAAAGCGCAGTCGGGCGGGGGGGCTTGTCAGGGGTTTTGACCCATGTTGAATTATTAGACTGGATAGATGTGGGGATGAGCTGTCGCCGCCCATCATTCTATCCCAGAACCAGGAGAACCGCGCAGTTTTGCGCACACCAAAATGGTCACCTGACCTGCCACCCACCAGTGCGAGCGTGATAGGCCAGGAGTGCCATGAGTGAAATGTGTGACAAAGGAAAAACAGCAGTACCGGTGGCTAAAAAAAAAAAGGGCTTTGAAATCACCTTTGTTTCTCTGAAATGCAAGCTAAAAATGCCTATTTTAAACATTGCAAGATATTCAAAAATCTCAATGAACACCAGCAGACATTTGGCAGAAGGTAGACTTGTGTGCATATAAAATCTGGAAAGAGAAAGAGCCCAAAACAATGTTTATAACAAAACTGGCTGAGCTGTGGATGTCAGCAGCTGAAGTGAAATTGGACTGAAAGACACTAAAATCTAAATGTTTATAGTAAAATAGTAGTATTTAGGAATCGCAAGAGGAAGAACATCACACGCAATTGGAGGATTGAAAACCTTCCTATAACCACAGTCCCTAAAATTCGATATCTTGGTTGTACTATAACTGACCCCCACTCCTTGGCAATGTGGAGAGATGTACTACATAAGAAAGTGGCTCCCCTCTCCACTCAAATGCGGATAGTATATCTAACGTTTTGTAAATTCTCATTGCTGCCACTACTGCAATTTTACATCTTAAAAGTCCAGTCTGTCATCCTTTTTGCTTTAGACACGTGCCTAGCGAATATCAATAGCTATCTTGATCAATTACAAGGTTGTATGTGGAAGGGAGCTTTGAGGTTGGCCAAATCCACACCAAATATAGTAATAGGGCGGGAACTTGGTATCACTGTTCTATCTGCACGCCGTAACTGGCGTTTGTTGGCTAACTTCGCCAGAATGCTATATCCACCTGCTAATTGCTTATATGAAGATCTGGGTCAACTAATGGTCGTGTCTGAACGATCTTCTATCACAAATTACTACGCAAAAATGGTTCATTTATTGGACGAAATTCCACTTGTACCAGCAGACTTAGAATTTAGACCGGCTTATGTGAAACATCGTATTATAGAGAATGACTGGTGTAAAACCGTAACTGGAATGGAGGTACTACGGCTACAAGGAAGCAGCTCGTTTTTGGTCCTCTAGACGTCCGCACAAACCTTATGTAATTCAGTTTCCCTGTAATAAAGCTAGGGAAACGTATTTCCGTTTTAAGTTGAACCAATCCCTTACCTTAGAACGAATTAGTGGCTGGAGCACGCATTGGAAGGTTGAAGCAGAGTCAGGATGCAGGCTCTGTAATGATCGTTCTATTAAAGAAACCCTGAAACACCTAGTTATATTCTGTCCATATTTTGAGTCAACACGTGCATTAACAATTGCAACTGATTGTGTATTAACTGAGGCAACCAGGGAATGGCTTTGGTTAGCCTGTATGTGGGGGACGCGAACAAGCTTTATATTAGCTCAGTGTAGACTTTTAATGACCATAAATAATGAACTTGAGAAGAGGTTTCAAATGAACAAGGGGCAGGCTAGCTGCTGATGTTAGGAACACCGCATTTCTATCACTTCTGTTTTTGTAAAGCCTACTGATCTCATGCTATAATCTGGCATGACAGTTGTTAGTGTTTCGGCTTTCCTCATACACAAGCTTATTTAGAAGCTAGAATCGCATTATAATATCTGGAACCTGCATGGTATTTGTAAATTTATCCTTAAGTGTTGCAATGAAGCCTGAGTACTAGTGTTTTCTTACCACTTGGACTTTCTTAACATTATGTAAATAAGAAGATGCTAAAATTGCGTCCACATGATGGATAGTAAATGAATTACCTTGATTTTTATTTATATGTATATACATTGTTCTTAGAATGCAAAGGCAACTGTACACAGGAAAGGAAATTATTTAGATGGAAACTGCTTAAATTGATATAAAAAAAAATGTGTTTTAACTATATAACATGAAGAAAATATATTTTATAACAGTTGTAAAAGTTTGTTGATCGAACTAATAAAATAACGGTTTGAAATAAAAAAATAACTAAAAAAAATGTTTAAAATAAATGAGTGACCTACTGTTGAGTGTCACATAGTTTGCAACTGTTCAAATGTCGTAGTTTTGAACTTAGAATCAGCGTTCTAGCTGCATGTGTAAAAATTGTCAGTTTGATTTAAATGTAGAAAACTGGATACCAAAGTGACATTTAGCTGAAGCCTGGCTTGAAGAGAGTGAATTCTGCCCAGCAACTACCCCCGACAGGTGTGAAACTTGCTCAGCCACTCTTCCCAGGCCTGGCTGCTTTCTGCTGCCCCCACCAAAAGGAGATGACACCTCCTGATTGAATCAGGGGAGGAGCACCTGGGACTGCAGGAAACTAAACAAAGCACTGTCCTTGGCCCAGGCAAATGTTAAATTAGAGGGGTTGTAAATGGCTTCCTCTTGGAAGGAAACGGGGAGGGGCACTGCATGTGAGCAAGCTGAGCTTGGGGGAAGTGGATAAACCAGAAATTCCACCATGTGCTTTGGAAAACCACAACCCTTTCGGGCCAGAGCATAATTTTAAAAAGATGGATAATTCATAGTGCGGACTTGTAAAAATTATATAAATAACATCATCATTCTTGTGATTTTTCTGTGCACATTTTAAGAGGTGTTAGGACCCTGTGGTATGTTCTTGGGGATAGTAGCGGAAAAAAGGTTGTTACTCCAAATGTATGCATGTTAAAAATCTGACACTTTATCATCTGAAACCCATATGCCTGGTGCACATTTGTGCAAAATCTGGAAAGGTTTAGAGGTCGTTATCTGGATGAAAAGTGGAGAATTCTGTCATAAGTGGACACAACATCTTACAAAGGCAGGGATCGGATGGTTTGGTGCTACAGAAAATATGTTAACTGGACATATAATATTAGAAAAATGGTACATAGATAAATATGTATTTGGATTAGAAATAGATTTGTGTGCAATTTGACAAGGGGAGGAACCTCTGACCATAAACCTACCTCATCACTCTGACTGAAAACTCAGTTCCCCCAATCAAGGGAGAGAGGAGGAACTGACCAATGATAAGTTGAGAGGGTTGGGCATAGAAGATGAGCCAACCCTCCCACTTTCTAAACAAATAAAAGGAGACTGTGCAGGACAGGTAGGGACATTCACTTCCCACTTCAAGCTGATTTCTTGCAGAGCGTTTTGCCAGAAGACGCCAGATCCAGCACTTAGACTTCAAATCCAGACAGAGTCCAGAACTTTGAATTCAGACTTCAGAATTTGTCAGCAGGCCTCAAAATCTTTTGCAAACTGATTCACCCCAGACTTCCAAGGGGCACATCAGAGTAAAACAGCCGGGCTGAGCTGTTTGATTCTGGCCTAAAACCCTGTGCCAGAAACACCCAGAAAGCAGAGCTGTACCTGGAACCAGAGACCAGACCTTTGTGAATGCCGAGTGCCAGACCAGCAGAGCAGAGCTGACCCAGACCGCTGTAACCAGAGAACCGGTACTAAAGACCGTCCGTGGCGAGAGAACCGCAGCCAATCCTGGCCCGACCTGTGACGAAGTCGCATTCCTGTAAACATATAGTGTGAGTACCCAGCCAGAACTGTGCTAAACTAATCTCTTAGTTTAAAATAATCTAATTCAAACTATTTTAACCTATCTTGAACTACACCATAGCATTGTGTGTCCTTTTGTGACTTTAAAGCTGCAAAACTGTCATCTGTCATTCTGAGCTTTACTTTTATTTTGAGAATCTACCTTCACAAAATCGGCCGTATCTCGGGAACCGTTTGTCCTAGGAACGAAATTTTCATCTTAAAGCTAAGATTCGGGGCTTTCCAACGAACCCAGAACCGACTTTCTATTCGTTATACTTTTTCCGTAATCGCGCTCGACGCACTAGGAAAAATTGTCGCGATGTGCGATTTGGCTCAATTTCTTCACTTGTCAAAATAGCAGCTCCTTGCTTTCCTTTGCTGAAATTCGTTTGCAACCTGACAATCATTCATAGAGCATTGCTAAAGTGATCCTGAACTAATTTAAAGTAGCTATCACTCACCCTGAACCTCCTATAGGGAATTAAAAGCAATTTGAGTATATTTTTCACTTCATTGCCACCATCTTTAAAAGGATTTTGCCTGTGTTTGAAATCATATCTGTTTTCCTCTAAGCTCGCTGGGGGGAACTGGAACTTTGTATTGCATTTGTGTGTATTCCTGAGAATTGTGCGTGTTACTTCCATCTCCTTACATTGCATAGGGTGATCACATTATCTTTTGCTGAAATCATATCAAGTTTATTTCTGTACTGCCTCTTATTCAGATTTGCATCTCCTTGAAACCATAAATCTTTCTCTGATACCTTATTCCCCTGTTCCTAGTCATAAGTCACCAGAACTGTGCTATTGTAGGATTACCTATTGCTGATTACTGCTCCTATTCACAAGTGTGATATCAATTATTAATTTATTATAAAAGTGATATATATATATATATATATATATAGTTTTACAAAGGTAGCGGGCGCCCCTCACTCGCAAGAACAGACATGATAACCTGTTCAGTGGTTATTAACCACTTGAGAGTTCGCAGCCACTGCTTTTACTCACTGTGCCTTTCACAGATGGGAAATATCCATTTGCATATCAGTCTTTGTCCTGCCCAGGGGCAGTCCAGCACCGAAATACAATGGCAATTCCAATCTGAACGAGAGTACCACCAGCAACCCCATACACGTGTTTCACCCTTGTTGGGGATCATCAGTGAGGTGAAGCTGATGCCTCTCTAAGCACAGTGAGAGGGAGACCACGTCTGGTTGCCCCCAGGAGACCTAGGGTCTCCCTCTCACTGTGCTTAGAGAGGCATCAGCTTCACCTCACTGATGATCCCCAACAAGGGTGAAACACGTGTATGGGGTTGCTGGTGGTACTCTCGTTCAGATTGGAATTGCCATTGTATTTCGGTGCTGGACTGCCCCTGGGCAGGACAAAGACTGATATGCAAATGGATATTACCCATCTGTGAAAGGCACAGTGAGTAAAAGCAGTGGCTGCGAACTCTCAAGTGGTTAATAACCACTGAACAGGTTATCATGTCTGTTCTTGCGAGAGAGGGGCGCCCGCTACCTTTGTAAAACTATATATATATATAGTTTAATTCTCAAATAAACCTTTTAAATTTGCAAAACAAACTTACTTCTTGGCTCAGTGGGGTCAGGGGGATTCTAAGAGAGGGGTGTTATATAAGGGTGGTCATCCAGAGTACACGAACTGGACATAAAAATATATAAATAAGGGCTTCCCTTGAGCAATCCCAGACAAGGCACAGGCATAGTGGGACTGCTTGATTGGAGTCATTAACAATTCCAGAAGCAAGGGGCGGTCACTGTCTCCTACAACGAACACAGAGATAGAATTGTGAGGGTTAGCACGTGCCACACTTCCACAGAACTGTGAACCTTAGCCTGCGTAGCACCTGGATAGGATTGTGAATGTTAGCATGTGGCACAGTTAGACAGAACTATGATTGATAGCCTGTGCCACACTTAGATGGAATTGTCAATACTTGCATGTGCCACATTTAGACAGAACTATGAAGGTTAGCAAGTGCCACACTTAGATGGAATTGTGAATGTTAGCATGTAACACACTCAGCGAGAATTTGTGAACATTGGCCCGCGTCGCATCTGGATAGGATTGTGAATGTTAGCATGTGCCACACTTAGACAGAATTGTGAATGTTGGCATGATAAATGTTAAATGTTATATAACCCACTAACCAAAAAGCTCAAACTTTCTGCATACTTAACTCACTCAAAAACTCACACAACCTTCTCTCGCACAACAAGCCATACGCACTTCCACACCGCAACAACACATAAGCCACACCAACAGCACAAAAGGACTGGCATCGATACGGTACTCACACCAAAGCTCAGCGCACAGTGTATTCCAAGCTGTCAACAGAACCCCACTCCTCTCACTATCCTACTCGCCCTTCGCCTTACTAACTCATCCTGCCTTCTCGTTTACAGATCCACCAGAGCACCTGGGGATCAACTCCGTTGGTGACGTGCACGGTACAAATACCTTTAACATTTAACATTATATCTAGATTGATAAAGTGACCTAAGAGGTGATATAGTTGTGCCTTCCAAAATCCATCTGATGTCATTTTATTAGTAAATGGTTTCCTGTGACTCCTTCCTCTGTCAGAACACTTTATGCATGCTGTCTGTGGCTTGGGGTTTCACTCACATAGATGCTGGGCTGGGCCGTGGATACCCCTTTGGCCTGTTCTGGGAAGGTTTGACACCTTACCAGGAGGACAGGAAATGAGGCAAGGTTTTCACCTGAGGCAGACAGGAGAGGGTGAACTGTGACTACAAGCAGCCCTCATGCTTCTACACGAAGAGCCAACACAGTCAAGGTAAAACAGGCACAGTTAAGAGATATACCCCTTTCTCCTTTTGGAGAAACATGGGCTGAAGGAAGGCTGTGCTCTTAAGAGGGATGTGACTGTGATTCATAGGGGTGTACCGAACTTCGGCTTCGAGTAGGTATTCGGCCGAATTTCGGCTGAAAATCAGCTATTCGGGTTCGGTCGAAGCTTCCTGGAATACTTACTCGAAGCCGAAGTTTAAAAAAAAGAATTATTATTATTTTTTTTTCAAAGTCCTCTTTCTGTGTTTGCCAATCTTCTCTCAGTGTGAGAGCTGATAGCCAATCCTAGAAAGAGAACAGTGGCAAGGCAGCAGTAGCCAGTAAGCTTCTAGCTTACTGGCTACTGCAAGCAACACAAGCAAAAATACCCTGCACAGCGGCCGAGAAAGGAGCCGGTTCCTAAAGAAGGGTGAGCTTGTGGCAGCGCAGACGGGTGAGTGTGAATTTTCACCTCAGATATTTTCACTGTGGTGTTTTCACCTCCGGCCCCATCTAACACACAACCCATAATTTTTATTTTTACATCGCCAAAAACGGCAGAGATGAAAATAGCTGCAACGAAAATTGCAACGATTAAAACACAGTAACGCTTTTGATGCATCGTGTTGCTTGGTCAAGGCTCCATTATTTGCCCTGAGGTGCTATTCCAGTAATGTGTTGTCAACATAGTTGGCAGTTTTCCTGCCAACAGTTTTCAAATTCACATCATTGTATTTCCAAAGCCTAGCAGGCCACAAGAGTGTTTCGGAGTATAATGATGCTTGACTTTCACAGTTTATAGTCCATAATCATTGCAATGAACGAAGTCGGATAACACAGAATTCGTTCCATAAAGTACTTCATCAGGACTATACCATAATATTACGTCTGCTCTAAAGTGGCTGAGATAAGCCCATGTCTGGGCAGCGAAGTGTCGAGCAACATCATACTTTTTAGAACACTCTGATGTACCATGACGTTTTGAAAACACGATGAATTGAAACTTTGAATGCTACCATGAAGGGAACCAAACTAATTACCAAGACATTTAATTCGGGACTATACTTACAATATTGCTCTACCTAGAATTGAGCTCTTTTTCGTGTGTTTTACCTTTTAATTCTAGAGGTGGGATGTCAACCACAAATGTTGGCCAGCATCCACTTCCTTATTCAAAGGATTGAGCCAGTAGAGAGTCAATGTAGTACTAAACAGAGCAGGCTTAGTCCTTTGGTACGTTTTACATGTAGATGGCAGACTTTCAAGTATATTAGCAGATATCCGGAGGACCAGGGGAAAGAACTGAAAAAGCAATGTCCTGATGTCACTGGTCGTCTCCCACCCATGCTGTCCACTAACTGCTCTTACATCAGAGATTTCCAACCTAGATCTCCAAGGTAATTAGGGTTCCTCCAACTGCATTTTCAGTAATATATCGAGTCCCAGTATTGTGTCAATTTCTGACAAGACTGCTCCACACCCACTCCAAAGACTGGATTCCTCTTCACGATGTCGGCTCAGTTTGTCTGGGGTCATATAGCACATATGTAATATTATATATGATTGTTCTCTCTCTATTCCTCTCCCTCCTCTGCTCACTCTTTCTCTCCCTCTCCTCTCTCTTCCCCCCTGCATCTCACACTCTCCCATTTGCTCTGCCCCCCCTCCTCTGCTCTCTCTCTCGTCTCTCCTCCCCTGCATCTTACACTCTCCCCTCGCTCAGCCTCTCTATCCCTCTCGCTCCTCTGCTCTCTCTCTCTCTCTCTCTCTCTCTCTCTCTCCCTCTCTCTCTCTCTCTCTCTCTCTATTCTCTCTCTTCCCCTGCATCTCACTCTCTCCTCTCACTCAGCCTCTCTATCCCTCTCCCTCCTCCGTGGGCACAGTTCCTTTTATATTGGGTTGCCCATCGCATGCATCCCTTGTGTGCATCCTGTTTTTGTGTCTCTTCAGGAGAAGGCATTGCGCACACATATGATTACCATATAAATGTACAACATTTATACAGAACAGAACACCTGGCCCTGAGCAGACTGCAGCCACGGCCCATTGTTCGCCTTCACAAAACAGAGGCAAATTATTCCCCGGCACTTAAAAAAGTTCCCAGCGGGCCTCCTGGCTCCCCTTCTACGAAAAATAAACACATCTGAAAATGATAGCTTCTCCAGTGCAAACATTTTCTGCAACTCTCTGGGTACAACCACCTCACGGAAAAGCAATGCTTTTGGTTCAGTTATAGATGGGATACAAATGCCAGTGTCACCAGGGGCGGACTGGCCTGTAGAGAACTCTGGAGATTTTCTGGTAGGCCTTGGCTCACTGGGCCTCTTTTCTGTGGTATTCCCAAATTTTCCCATAGGAAAAGGGTTAGGCTTGCTGAAAATGTGTAATATGGGGCCAATTTTAAAATTATTTCTAGGGCCTCTTTTGGTTGTGCAAATGCTCATATGGGGTTGAAAACGGCAGCTGAATGAGTACATCCATGATGCGTGCATTCACATGCTCTTTACTGTCTTGTGAAGCAGTATTTCTCATGTGCTGGACAATGTATTTAAAAAACCAACTATTCGGCCGAATAATTTTGCTAACTTTTCAGTATTCGGCCGAATAGTAATTTCACTATTCGGTACACCCCTAGTGATTCAATAGCGACCCAAACAGCAAAGCATAACAGTCTAAAATAAAGGTAATGTCCAATGCTGGGTCTATACAAATACAAATACTTTAATAAACCACACTATATGCAAAATAACTAAATAGAAAACGCTACTCAAAACAACATCCTGAGGATGGAGAATAAGGAACGATAGCACAATACAACACTCTCAGTAATGCATGCGAGGTGTAAGGAAAGTAAAAACACAATGGGCCTCATTACGAGGATGGAGGTAGCCATGTCGTTCATAGTGGCATGGCTACCCCCAAACTCGGGTCCGGCACTGGGTCCCACGAAAGGGGAATTACCAGGCCAATCCGACCTCGCCAGGCCCAGTAACTCCCCTTTCGCAGGACCCGGAGCCGGTACGTCCCCATTCCCATTTCAGCCCTAATAGGGCTCAATGGGAATGGGGAGGATCGTAGCAGCAGTACCTTTCATAACAGTACTGTTGCTACCATCCTGTTCTGCTCGCGGGTTCCTCTCTGCATGCCTGGTCTGGCCAGGCATGCAGAGCAGCACCCGCGAGCAGAACTCGTAATGTGGCTGCCCAGTATGAACGGTGCCGGTGCTTTAACGGCACCGTTCATACCATGGCCATCACTATCGTAATGAGGCCCAATGTTCTTTAAAAAGGATATGTTTTTTTATTTTTAATGCTAAAAAGGGATTAGTGACCTTAGCAGTCTCTAGACCCAGAACTGGACTAGGAGGGCAGTTAATAGTGAGTGGTACCTTTTTGCAGTTCTTGGTGGTTCGACAGCATGGAATCCAGTTTTGAGCAGTGGTGTGAGCAGATCGGGTATGTTGGATTGTGTTGGCCCAAGCAGCAAGCGGGCATCGGGCAGGTAGCTCTGTGCAATTTGAAGATGGCATTCGGCGATACAGGTCAGGGCTTTCACCAGGATCTGTTCAAGGTGGAGCAGGTTCGAGTCAGGCTGTACCCACTGGGAAGTATCGATGAGCGAGGCTCCAGCGGTTCGAATCGGTGAGCAGTGATTGATGAAGCAGTGATCACGTTGCTTGGTTGTGCAAAGAGATCGAGTCATCGTGTAACCATTGGTTCCAGTTGGCAAGTGACTCTTCAGAGGTTCATGTCGAGTCCCGATGTTAAGTGGTTGATTGGAGGCTAGCTGTTGATGGTCTCAGCGAGTGCACAATGCAGAGTCGAGTGAACTGGAGAATCATGCATTGTAGTTTGAAGGTTCGGAGGAGTGCAAAAAGCAGCACTGGCAGGATCCCCCAGTGTCAAATATGTCTCAACATCAGTTTGACTGTTGTCAAGACAGCAGAATGGGGACCCTTAGATGATCTGGTCCTCCAGATGCTGTGAGACCCACTTCAGGGGCTTGAGGACAGCATATGTCCTTTCAGTGTTTGCTCTCCCAGCCTTGGGAGATTCTCGAGTAGAGCGGTAGGCCCTGGTCCAAAGCAACATTCACCCACACTGTGCCCTAGGAGTGGTCAGGGGTTAGAACTCTACTCTGCCTTGGACTGCCCCTTCATCACCTCAGTGGTTGATGGCTTTGGAAAGTACAACTCTCCCAAAAGAGATTCAATGAATCCTTCTCAAGTGTTTTTCCAGAGTGAATCAAAGAAGTCTTTTGAGACCCCTGCTTTTAAAGGTAAAGACCCAAAGGTAATTGGACTAAAACGAGCCTGCCTTAGTGGTGGCCTAATCCTTGTTATTGAAAGAAGTGGACTTTGTCCTTCTGACATCACATCCAAAGAGCTTGTGCGAAAGGAAGCAGAGGGGGCAGGAAGAAGAGGCAGACATAGAAAGGAAAAAGGTGGTGGAAACCTCCCTCAACTTTACAGAGCTCTCATTCTTTTACACTAACCCTGCCTCTTCCCTTTATATATTCAGGATGCAGGTTTGAGGCCAACCCTCTTGTGAATGTATGTGCCCTTGGATTCCTGTTCCCAAGCCAGCTTCCTGAGGACTGGCTGTCCCTGGGAAAGGATGTTACCTGCCCTTACAAAGAAAAAAAAAGAGGCAATCCCCCCCAGGCTACATTCCTGCAAGTAGGGCAAGGTCCAGCTTGTCTGGAGATAATGCACATAACTCATCCACAGCTGAACTGGGCGTAGAGGGCTGACACATGTGTGATATCAATTTGATGTGGCTGCAATAATTAGAAGCAGTGCCATCTACCATTCCCTATCGCAGGCGTGCATGTCTTATATTTAGAGTTCAACCTGCCAACAGCATGGGCCACTTCTAATCATGATATTGTGCAACAAGGGAGCATATCTTAAATGCCACCTCTGTGCTGCAGTGACTTTGGCTGTCACCTCAGCTGTCAAGAGACACCTGTGACCTGAACCGGCTCTGTGCCACTGTAGGGCAGGCGCTGCAATCAGGCTACTGATACAGAAGCGCACAGGTGGACACTATGCTTTTGGCATGCAGCTTATGAAAGGGGAATCTGACCAGCAGATTAACATTTCAGAGATCGAATTACCTGCATAATTTTATTAAATTGATACAAATCAAAAAGGCCATGGCTTCTACACCCTTGCCAAATGGCAATCTGTCACAGACACATAGTGTAGCTGAGGAGAGGATTTGTACCCAGAGGAAGGGTCCCACCAATTTGAAAATGTGCAGGCCACATTTCTTTCTTGTTGGCCCTTCCTAACTTCTTGCAGACAATGCTCTCTGGGAGATATCAGATGGCAAACCCCTTGTAACAGTAACAAGGATTGGCCCCTTAAAGAAGGTTGGAATGTACCCATCTTCAAAGTCTCCAGCCATTCGGGTGAAGATAAGGATTTCAAAGGAGGGTACAGACTGTCCCCCTAACTACTTCTTGGGAACATTTGATGCAATCTGCTGTTGCAAAACCTGGCTGCTGCTGCAGTACTGGTACCCAAGACTCTGTCTGCTAAACTGGCAAATCTGCAAGTGTCTTTAGGAACCTTCCTAGTTTCAAAGGGCAAAATATGGTCTTTCTTCAGAAACCCTTGATAGGGTTTTACAACATCATTAGACATAAAGAAGCTGCATTTGGCTCTCCCTGCATCACCAAACCGTTGTGAGCTGGGTTTACCACCTTCATGACCCTGCAAGCCACAGCAAAGACCAACTGAAGCAGCTTATGGTATTCTTTTTTTTTATTTTTTATTATTGTGTTAACCATTAGGTTTTTACAAAAACAGTCTTTCTCCTTAGGACACCACTTGATTTCGTCGTGTCAGGATTTGATCAAGCTCGCCTGGACTATTGCTCCGCGCTGACTAGTTGCTCGCATTCGGCCGGGGTGTTCGCCCTTCTAAGGGCGACGTCCAGGAATTTAGCGGTCATCCTAGACCATCTGGGTGAGTCTCCAGCGATTAGCCTGTTCCAGCGGGTTTCTTCATCAAGACTGATTTCATTTGATGCAAGTGGTGCCAGATATGTTAATCTTTCTGTTGTTAAGGCTGTACATGACATTAGGAGGTGGTGGATCGTTTCCTTTTGGGTGGGATCTCCACATAGGCGACATCGATTGTCTAAGGCGCCCTCTCGAGCTGCTAGAATTTCCCTTGTGTTTAATAGATTCAGTCGTGCTCTCATGAATGTCTTCCTTAGCTTCTTCTCCGGAAATTTTTCGCAGTATTTTAGCGGCTCCCTCAGCCGATTGTGTGTGGGAGGTAGATGCTTTAGTGATTTGTATTGGAGGACTCTTTCGGCAGTGTTAATCCAGTCTTGATCGTCCAGTTTCCTCTTTACCCTCCCAGGGTTATTGAGAAGTGTTTCGGCTGAGCAGGCCACCTCTTCCAGTTTTTCATGGATTTTGTTTACCCAGGTCAGAAGCGGTTTGCTGGAGCCCTTTGTGATTTCGATTTTCATAAGCTGGAAAATTGGTAACGAGTCTGGAGACAGAATTTTTCTGTACAATTGGACCGCACTCTGGATTAACACTGCGGATAATGATGACAGGCCAAGATCACGACGAATGGCTTGCATGGGTGCAGATTTTGGGAGTGCTAGGACAGACTTCCAAAGGTATCCTTCCAGCTTAGGCCAAATTTCCGCTGGTAGGGACAGATTTGCCGCCATTCCATAGGTTAAAGCTGGTATGACCTTAGACTTATAAAAATGAATAGCTGGGGTCCATGAAAACTTGCCAAATTTATTATCCACAGCTCGGGTTTGTGATGTAAGGCTGCGGGTTTTTTCCCATAACGAATTCAGAAGTGAGTTGTCTTTCAATGAGTTATCGATCATTACGCCTAGATATTTAAATTTGTTCACGGACTCAATTTTAGTTTTGTTCAGGTGCCATGTGTGTGTTTTCTTGTGATCTTTCAAGGTTTTATGAAAGGAGATGATTTTTGTTTTCTGCGAATTGATCTTTAAGTTGTTGGCCTCCATATACGTCGATAAATTGTCAATCTGCCTTTGGAGTCCGATGGCCGTTTGATCCAGCAAGATCAAGTCGTCCGCGTACCACAGTCTAGACATTTTCACGTCACCCAGCTTCGGAGGAAACGCTCGAACCGATTCTTCAGTCTCTTGAAAATCGCCAATAAAGGCGATGAAGAGCGCTGGGGCTAGGGGGCAGCCTTGTTTGACCCCTCTTTCTGTAAGGATTGGATCTGATAAGCTTCCCTGCTGACACAGCCTCACTCTCAGCGATGTTTTTGAGTGGAGGGCCTTGATAGGGTCCAAGATTGGTTTAGGGCACTTCCAGTTTTCTAGCTTTGCCCATAATTTGGCTCGATCCACTGTATCAAACGCCTGGGATAGGTCAATCATGGCCATGTGTACGCCAGGGGCACCTCCTTTAACTCTCGCTTTGATGGTATTCAAGATTAGGATATTTATCGCTGTTCCCGCTCCTTTTTGGAATCCGGTCTGGAAAGTATCAAGCAGTGGCGCTTGTTTGGCCCAGTCTTTAAAGTAATTGAGTGTCAGTGAGGCAAAAATCTTCCCAATAATGTCTAGTAGGACAATCGGTCTGTAGTTGTTTGGGTCCGATCTGACCCCCTTTTTATAGATCGGGACAAGGACCGCCTCTGTCCAGGTCTTCGGGATTTGTTTTTGTTTACGACATTGCTCGAACAGCTCACAGATCAGGCCCGCCCAAGCTTGGGGATGCTGCTTCAAATCTAGGTTGGTAAGGCCGTCCGGGCCGGGGGCCCTTGAGTTCTTCAAACGTGAGATTGTGCTCGCGATGTCTTCCAAGACAGCCATGTTCACACAGGGCTCACTCTGGTCTCCTTGTTGAAGTGGAGCTGGACTCTTCAGAGTGCCGGCTGAAGGCAGGGCGTACAGCTCAGTGAAATATAAGCTCCACTGCTGTTCAGTGACGTTGCTTACAATCTGAGGTGGGTTCTGGCCATTGACCGTTTTTAGTATGGACCAGAAGTCACGGCTACTTTTAGAGATCCCAATTTTCATCATTGCCTCTGCGTCTTTCTGATATAAATTTTGACGTTCTTGTGTGAGCCATGCTTTGTATATTGTTTTCCCCCTTTGGTAGGCTTTCCAACATTCTTCATTGTGATTTTTTGACGCTACTCTTTTTAATTTTCTGATTTCTTTGCGTTTCATTACAACCGCAGCATTATAGATGTGGGCGTGTGGAGGTTGATGTCGGACTTTCCCACCAAAGTCCACTTTATGTGGTATCAGTAATGATACATATTCCGGACGTTGGACTTCTGCACCCTTGTTGGTGATTGGTTGTTTTTTGCGCAATCTATCCTTTACTTCAATTATGTTATCCGAGGTCAGGCGGATTCGGTTTTGCTGCTTGTTCGTATCGATTTCAAAGGGATAGATTAGACGGTCTTTCACTTCACCACTCCAAGATAGGTGCAGCAAGTTGTGGTCACTTTCAGTTGTTCTTTTGACTCTGAATTCTTGGAAGTATGGAATTAAGCCCTCTGAGATAAAGATGTAATCTAGAACAGCAATAGACGATTCTCTTTCCCAGGTAGGGAATGACGTACCTCCTTCTTGGAGTGTGGCCACATTGCACAACTGTCTAGACCTCATCAGGGCTAGCCATGCAATGCCTCTCTCATCAGATTTTCTCAGGGCTGGGCACACCATCTCGTCAGTTGAGCATGATCCACATTTGGCATTCAGATCCCCACAGATGATGAAGTTGGGGATATCGTGACTGATTCTGATGTCGTCGATGGTGTCAGCCACTTGATTGCAGAAGTCTTTTATAGCAGTTTTCTCGGGGTTCCAGTAAAGATTGAGTATGGCAAGGTCAGAGCAGAGCCTCCCCTTCCCGCTCTGACCTTGATGGTGCCAACTGGCCATTGTGGCTAGCATGCCGTACTCCTCTCTGATTTTCTTCTTCATAGCGATTCCTGAGCCCAGACGTACAGCGGTTAGCAGTCCGCCTGATGGCCTGCCCACCGTGGGTTTCTGGGCTGGAGATAACTCAATTATGAATCCTTCCAGCGATGGTTTGTCTGTTAGCCAAGTTTCTTGGAAGCAGATTAGATCAAATTTATTCCAATTTGTACCACTTGGTTGGGTTAAGTGGTGGTACCCTCTCGTATTCCATGATGCCATCTGAAGCACCGTTTTGTCCCAGCGTTGGGTCTTGTCGGTGGACGGCTTCCTTGCAAAGACGGCATCACGGATTAACTGCTAATCCTTTTTCGTCCTACCGAAGGTGTCAGCGATCCATTTCCAAGGCTTTGGTGCCGTTGTTGCTGGTGTGATAGGCTTGGACCGCGCTATCTGGTCACTGCCTAGCTGGTCAGACCTAGGACTGCCCTCTCGTCGACAGTGGCCATTTTGCGCTCTGTTGCTGGATCCGAACCTTTTGTGAGGATAAACGTCTTGGTTTCTCCACTCTTCTTTTTGGCGGTCTGCCGGGCGGACTCTTCTTCTGTTTTCTTCTGAGGCTGAAGGAACTTTTGGCTCAATTTTCCCTCTTGGCGCAAGACTTTCTTCTATCCTTGCGCCCTTCCCCATTTCCTTTCTCCTTGTCTGTAATTTTTCCAATTTTAGGCCCATACGCTGAAGGTCTTTTGATATTTCTAGGGGCCCTTCGTTTAGAGCATTAGCTCTTACATGCAGGTAGGCTTTGGCTTTGTGGTCTCTATGATATGGCTCTATCAGAATCAAGTCACTTGTTGACAGGTGCCGAAGTTTGCCTACTTTTGATATTACTTTTAGGACCGCTCTTCTGTTTAGAACCATGTAGCTGTCTCTTGCCGAGATTTGCTCTAGTTTAAATAGGGAGGTATCAGAGAGTTCTAGCTCTTTTTTTGCAATAGTTTCTGTCCGTCTGCTGCGGTCTTTGGGCGAGGGTCTTCGATGGTATCTTTGTTCTTGTGTTCGAGACTTCCAAGCAGGTTTTCCGATTTCTCTGTTCTCGGGGTGCTTCGATTCTTTAATTTTCAGACCTTCTATCGCTTCTAATCCCAGACTGGGTGAGCTCGAGAGCTGCCTTTCCCGACGGCTTGACCTCCTAGAACCCATAGTCCCTTCTTTCGGCGAACTAAGTCGCCTTGTTGTTTTTCGCTCTTCTCTGGGTGGGCTCTTTGAGTCCTCAGATCGGGATGATTCTGATGGAGGTGAAGTAGCGTTGGCATACTTCACCAGCTGGCAGTCATTTGGAGAATCAGGGTCGGGGCTTGCGTCACAGGGCCCATTTAACAGTGCTGTCTGGTCATGGTTCTTCTGGGTGCTCTCAATGTCTGGGTTGTTGTTGCCCTTTTTTACTCTTGTTATAATGGGGCTCGGGTGTTGTGGATTAGCACTCCTAGTTTGAGGACTGGTCGATAGGCTGGCTGCGTATACTGGAGACCTCTTTCTGGGGATGCGCAGGAGCGGCCCTTCTGTCTGGTTTTTCGCATTGATTGGTTTTGTTGTTACTTGTCTTGTCACTGGGAGCGCTTCTCGCAGTTTCGCTGGGCCTTTTGCGAAGATTGGAGCTATGTCTTTCTTTTTTGTTAATGCTTCTTCAGTTTGGGTACTGCTAGTAATTAATGCAGCAGTGTGTTGAACTCTGGGGGTGATGTTAGACAATTCCTTCCCCAGACTTTTTATTTTTTCTTCAAGGCTCAGTTGCATGTTTTTTGAGTTATGATCTGTGGCCGTTACATAGCCTTCTATAAATGTCAATTTCTCCTTTAGAGAAGTAATCATTGTTGTATTATCCTTTAGAGCTTCGTGGATGGATTCGTAGAGTTTGCTGAATGGATTGAGGGCTATTGTAAGTGCCGACATAATAGTCAGGAGGTCCGTCTTTTTTTTGGATGATGGTATTTCTTTGTCAGACAATCCCGACATGTCGCTTTGTCCTCTTAGTCTAATCGGCGTGTGTAAGCCTCTTTCAGCCTGTAGCTGCTGTCTCCTTTCTATATAGTTTTTTTCCAATACTGATGCAGACTCTCGGTTGTCGGCGGATTTGTCCGCCCCAGTTCTGTTGTTATTGAACTGTGTGTGAGGGCGGGTCCAAGCGTTGGGTTCTTCTGCCTGAGTGTGTCTTGTTCTGATTGATGGTCTGTCACTCAACTCCGTGCACGCACTCTGTGGTGGGATTTGGTTCTGTTGTGCTACTGGTGGTTCTTTCACGGGATCTGTTGGTCGGGGATCATTTAAATAGTTCATCTGCACGGGGTTAGACTCTTCGAGTCTTGTTGTTTGAGCTGGTTCGCCCACCAGGTTAGACAATGTGTTCAATTCGTCCGTGATCGCTTCTTCTTCTGAGTTCCTTGAGAGCTCCAGCCGTGGGTTTGCCAATAGTGGCGAGGATTTAGGCAGGTTATTCGGCGGGCGGGCCTCCACCCTTATTCCAACTAGGGCCCCGTCTTCATTGCAAGGTTTGCGTGCGTGCCATTTGATCTTAGGTGCTAGATTACTCTCAGTTAGGTCTGTTTTACGGATTTTATTCACTGGCGGGGGTTCTTGTGCCGCCTCCAGTAATTCCGCGTCAGACAACTCTTGATCAGAGTGCAGTTTCCTCTTGCTATGTTTTAAGAAATAGTCCTTCAGCGAGGGGAGTGTTGGTGGTCTTATCGGCTCCTTGCCTCCTACTGTAGCTTTATGGCCAGCCTTCCGCCCTTTTTTTACACAGGCCTTCCCATCCGGGACTTTCTCTTTTGGTCTGTCTTTCATTGTTTTTTTGTAGAGTCTTGGTCTCGTAGAGACTTCTTGGTTTTTCTTTTGACTTTTGTCCTCTTCCCTCTCTGATTCAGAGTCGAAGTCAAGTGATGATATAGCTTCGTAATTCTTTGCTGACACGTCAGTAGTTTTTGTGCTTGCATTTCCATTATTTTCCTGGCTCTTAGATCTTCTAGGTCTTATACTCGGTTTGCTGGCTGTTCTGGTTCCAGTCGAAGAGGCCTGGCCTGAAGAGTTTAGACATTCTAGTGTTTCAAACACTGAGTCATCGTTATTTTCTTCGTCGCACGGGGCTGCCTCATCTTTTGATGTCACCATGCTGGCCCCCCTGCTATGGGACTCTGCTGCTGTTGGTGTTGGTGTCGTATCCTGGCAAATACTCAGAGTAGATTGCGGCACGTTAGTGCTGTGAATTGCGACTGTCGTCGACCTACCATTTTCCGACCTCTCGGTTCGCAGCGTGCCATTTACTTCAGATTTTTCCCTCTCAACCCCCAACTCTCCTGGGAGCACCAACTGAGGTGGGCTCTGCCTATACCTCCGCTCGCAGGCCTCTTCGACTATGTGCACCCCCTTCCCAACAGTCCACCGCCTAGGTCGTCCACCGACGGTCTCAGGCTCATAGTCACTCGTCGGAGCGGTAAGCCTGCTGGGGGGTGCCTGCATTATGGGGGTCGGCGGGACTCGCTCAGGCGTGGTACTAGGGTCAATTGCAGGTTCACGCTGCAATTTGTTACTGCGCATCCATCGACCCGGTTCTATTTCGTTGGTGGAGGCCGGTGAAGCCATGGTGGAGATGGCGCTCTGGTAAACCCCGCTGGACGGACAAGTGGACACTTGCTGTCCATCGTTGCAGCTCCGGGTGGCTGAAAATGACTAAGGACGGTCGGCGGCAGAAAGCAGGAAGAGGGTTCACGAGGTTCACAGGTTCACAGGTAAGATCGGGAAGAGGAACGTGGGACGGGGAAGGGGAAGGGGGAGGGAAAAGGGAGAGGAAGGCGAAAAGCGAAAAGAGGGAAAGGTAGATGGGGAGGAGGGGGGAGAAGGGGAAAAGGGAAGGAGAAGGGGCTGAAGTACCTCAGGCGCTCTTTCCCACCAAACGCCTTCTCCTTCAGGTCACTTCGCCGATCGTCTTCTGGGTTCCGTCTTCCTACTCCGACTCCGACTCCCGGCACCAGACACCTGACACACTGTGCCACACACCGCGCCGCGCTCCGCGCCTGCGCGGGGCTTATGTAGAAAAAGGTCAAAGTTCGCACAATCCTCGGAGAAGAAACACAGCGGTCCGCCTCCAGACTCCACCTGACACACTGTGCCACACACCGCGCCGCGCTCCGCGCCTGCACGGGGCTTATGTGGGAAAAGGTCAAAGTTCGCACAATCCTCGGAGAAGAAACACAGCGGTCCGCCTCCAGACTCCACCTGACACACTGTGCCACACACCTTATGGTATTCTATGCTTCAAACTACTCCGAACATCACTGAACAAGCTGACCTAACATCTCTGGTCGGTTTATCAGCCTCTTCAAGAATTGAGCCATTGCCATGGCTGAACCACAGTGCTTGGCTGAACCCAGTCAAAGCAGCTCACCTGTGAAGTTGAATCAAACCACTGAGGCACTGTCGAGCTTTTGAACCATGTGGATCAGCACGTCATTGCTTGTAACAAGCTTCTTTGAGCCTCTAGCCACTGCAGTTTGCTGAATTGCACCACTATGTGCTTAATCCAATCAAACCATCTAGGCAGACTCAGCCCAGTCTGGACTCACATTAAAGCCCTCAGTAGACCAGCATGATGCTGACAAACTCCTAAAAGAAAACATTAAAGTATCGTCAGTGGTTCTGCCATCCTGGCCTTGTTCTATGGACCCTAGGGACATCTAGAATCCCACTCTTTCCATTCAAAGATACATTTTTGAACTTGCTACAAAGATTAGCTGCCTGCATACCCTTGTTCTCCACTACCCTGAATTCCTTTTTCGACAAAAGTCTGCATTATCTCTTTCTTTATACAGGTGGGTGCCCGTTATTTTTCATTGGTTGTTTGTTTAGTGGAATGAAAGTTTAATTTTGAATCGAACTTTCATTTGACATGTCTTTTCTTTTGGTACTACAGTACTAGTGTTTTTTGGATGTGTTCCTGCTGTACCTCCCTCAGCCCAGGCTATCTTAAAGAGGAGAAGTGGGTATACCATTAATGTTTTGCCTGTTTCACCTTTATGATAGAGATAACTGATGATTTAATAGTAGCGTGGAGCTGTGAAGGAGTTCAGAAAACATTACTCATCCCTGTACACCTGCAGAGCAGTAGTCATTTGTGACGCAGTGACCCTAATCCTCACCTATCAGGAATGAACAGGTTCTGTGTTTCACATAATGGGGAAATAGAGTGTCAGGAAGTGCCAAAGGCAACTAGCTCAATCAGCTTCAACCTACGAGAGGACATTGACTGCACCGAATGGTTTTGGACACACAATAGGTCAATGTCCGTCCCGGTCTAATTTACCTGTGGAATGGACCTTTGTAGGACAAGGATGTCACCTAAATTCCAGCATTGGTTTGGGCTGCGATTTCTGACATGTCAGTCTCTGAGAGGATGGAATCTGATGATAACCCCCTAATTATTTCCCTGCTCCAAAAAAAAAAAAGAATTACAACCCATGCAGGCTTTCAGAAGTTAGCTGTAGTGGACCCACGCCCAGAATGAAATGGGAACCAGTGGAGCCCAAAGTAATGACTAAAACCTTATCGAAGAATACGATTTCCTAAATGCAATGCATGTTAAGCCCTAATATCGAACCCAGCTAGGTAATATATTATTGTATGACTGTCTCAGGCTCTGGCAGCTCATGGGAGCAGAACAGAACCCACAAAACCAACCAATCCCTCTATGGAACCTGCCAAGTCCGCCCACAATGGAGTGTATATGGGTGGAAAATAGAGCACCTGGGACACACTTGGGGAGAATCCAGAGGAAATAGAACCTGCTTCAACAGGGAAGGCATATTGCAGCACATATGTCTCTCCTCTTCTTCACATTGCCCTACCTGACAAAACAAAAGGTCCTGCTAGTATGAACTGATACGGATAGCATTTGAGAACGTGAACCTCCTAATTACCTAGCTGCGTTACTAGCCACCACAGATTGCCCTGAGTTCAAATGAATGCAAAGATGTTAGTAACACCTGCTAGTATACACTAAGGAGTGCCTAAAGATGTATATCCTTACAAATATGCACTAGCCTGTGCCTAAATATATATTTTCTTTGCTGGATGTGTCATATTGCATGGCTAATGACTAGAGTAGCCTAGACACCCTCATAATCTTCTGTGGTATAGATTTAGTGCTCAAACGAGTTCCAATCACTCTCCAAACCTCAATGCACATTCTGTGTTCAGTCCCCAACCCATGCCTCATTTCAGATCCATGTTGTCACATCTATGTCAGTAGATCAATCACCAGTATGCACAGATCCTTCTTGCACAATCCAGTCAACCAGTTCAGTTGTTTTCACCTTGACCATCCATGGTATTGGTCCACTTGGGCACACAACGGAAATCAGCACTTCAAGAATACCCATCACCTGTGGTTGACCTGTGCTAGTATTTGTAGAGCTAAATGGCATCAGGATTGCCACTTCAATGGCATTTGTCCTCAAAATATCAAAATGAAATTAAATAGTCAAAACTATTGCATGAGATCACTCTTCATTCTCTGAAGTACCAGCATCTCATGGGCCAGCCCCCAATCATCAGGGGGTTCCGGGCATAATCCAACATGTGTCCTACTATTGGACTGTATGTAGGGTCTGCTGGGATATGTGGCATAAAACAGCAATTCAAGAGTTAACAACTGTGCTCCGAGAAAGGCAAGAAGCACTGCCTTACCTTCATGGTGCATGTCACCACAGAGGCCAATATGGGAATTCTGCATAACCTTTCCTCCTAAATCAACGCACAATTTCACAGCGCCAGCTTCCATGAAGGGAACATTTAAATCTCCCATAGTAATTGGTTGGCACAATGCCTAAAAGACCCCAAGAGGGACACAGAGTTGAGTAATTCTTCAAATTGAGTGCCCTCAGCAGAGATTTCCTCTCTGTCTCACAACCAGTCGAATCTACATTAAAAATATTGCATTGAGCGAGGGCGTGGCCAAGTGCCGTAGCGGATGGCTGCCTAATTCCGAGCTGCCGACTCAGCTTTTCATTTAAAAAAATTCTGTGCATAAATATTTCTTATTATAATTTACAATCATACTGGAGCTTACTTGGTACATCCAACAGCTGTTTTTCGTGAAAGACGTGTGCCTTTCAGGAAAAAGAATTGAGTGCCTGAGGAGCTGCATTGTGTGGAGGGCACGGCTTGTAAAGCACCAGGGTCACATTAGGCAGAAGTCGTACGAACACGTCAGCTGATCAGCGTGCAAAGCGGAGAGGTTCCGCTATTATTAGGAAGCACGTTTGCTTCATAACACAAACAGTTGGCTCCGCACGCAAGTAATTTAAGCCCATAACAACTTTAAAGATACTAATACAAGTAATTTTAAGACAAAACAAGTTACATAAATAATTAACTACTATTTATGGAAAGCTAAAGAAAGGAAATACTGATATTCAGTGCATTTATTTTCTAAATCCATATTGGACGTGTCATCTGGGCTTTAATTTCACTGTTGAATAACTGTCTCTGGATAATATAAAACAAGGAAAACAAGGAACATAAATATCTAAAGAGCATAGACACATGTGAGGTGCATCTGGGCATGGAAATAGCACAGTCTTCTGAACATATAAATCACAGCTAATTTTAATAATTACTATAAAGTGGTTTTAAAAAGTCTTGCAACCTCTCGTGTGAGTTAAGTACCTGGAATACTGTTTTGTTGAAACATAATATGCAACACCTGGATTGCCTACATTAAACAAAGTCACAAGTATTTATCAGAATTAATGTATAGAACAAGTCATGAACACCTTGCTGATG
The DNA here is from genome assembly GCF_040938575.1 of Ambystoma mexicanum. Taxonomy (NCBI): domain Eukaryota; kingdom Metazoa; phylum Chordata; class Amphibia; order Caudata; family Ambystomatidae; genus Ambystoma; species Ambystoma mexicanum. The sequence continues at coordinate 668,315,638 of NC_090924.1, read as the reverse complement.
CATACATGGTGAGAGGCTAATGTAAGTGCTATGTATATATGTTCAACACCCATAGTGAATACTGCAGACTGAGGCTACTTATCAAACATAATCTTATCAAGATCTCTGTGGAGGAAGACTATGTCTGGGGCAATAAAGAGCTCTTCTGTGATACTAGCTCAATCATCGATATATAACATGTTTAACCCTTACAGAAGAAGCTGCTGCTTCAAATAATACTTGCAGTGCCTCAATATTGCTTCAAAAAAGGGGCAATTTAAGAACAAATGCATAGTTGTCTAATAACAATGCCCCCAAAAGACATGAGTGATTCTCCTACCCCAAAGGAGGACTTGCAGGATCCTGTTATGCAGGCTATTCTAATGGAAATTAAATCCCTTAAACCTTTCATGGAAGCTAATACGGCCACATTACAAATGCTTGATGATAAGTGGTCTACATTGGAAACCAAGATTAATGAAGTGGAAAGCAGGGTGAGTGACACCGAAGATGTTGCAGTAAGGGTGCAGTCCCTGAAAAACACAGTTCTAATCCTGCAGAAGCAGACAGAGAACCTAGAAAATATGAATAGAAGGAACAATATATGTATAGTGGGTCTTCCAGAAAATATTAAAAATGACAATCCAACTCAGTTTCTTTACCATATGCTTTGTATGCTTCTGGATCTTCCCACACCTCCGTAGTTCAACATCCAAAGAGCATATTGCATTGGTTCTAGAAATTCATCTCGAAACACTCCAAGAACTATGATCTTTACTGTACTTGATTATACCCATGGCATGCTTATTTTGGAGAAAGCCAAACAGAATAAATCTCTGATATGGGAAAGTAACAGGATTTTCATAACCCAAGATGTCTCCAATACTACAGCAGAAAGACGGAAATAACTTTTGACGTTCAGACCAGCACTACGGCAACTTAACACCAGATATGGGATGATTCACCCAGCAACCCTAAAAGTTATACTTAATGGCCATTCGTAAACCTTGCAAAAACCATTAGACTTGCACAATTGTATTCATGGCCATAGAAGAAAAGAGATGGATAAAACCAGACCGCATACTTGAAATGCAAGTTGCACACGGATTGTTTTGTTCTACAATATGTTTATTCCGCCGGAATGGGGCACGGAGTGGCCCATCTATTGACGTTCAGAACAACACTACGGCAACTTAACACCAGATATGGGATGATTCACCCAGCATCCCTAAAAGTTATACTTAATGGCCATTCGTAAACCTTGCAAGACCCATTAGACTTGCACAATTGTATTCATGGCCATAGAAGAAAAGAGATGGATACAACCAGACCGCATACTTGAAATGGAAGTTGCACACGGATTGTTTTGTTCTACAATATTTTTATTCCGCCGGAATGGGGCACGGAGTGGCCCATCTAGACCTGGCTCTCCACTCTCCAGCTTTAATAGACTTCATAAGAACATGGTTTGGAGTGGCTGTATCCAATAACAACATGGTTTGGAGTGGCTGTATCCAGTTAGCCACTACTTTTTCATATACTAGTTGGTTGTTATGCAAATTGCAAAACTATGTGTTCTTGGTGTTTTCCCTTCCTTTCCCTTTTGTTTCATTCCCGTATGTGTGTTATCTCATGTGCCCATTATCACAAATACAAGATTGTTGCTATTATTACTTTATAACACATGGCACTTAACGTTATAACATGGGATGTTAAAGGATTACATAATCCTGTTAAGAGGTAAAAAATATTGTCACACCTCAACAGAGCGAAACCGTCTATTGCATGCCTACAAGAATCCCACCTCTCACAGAATGAGGCTGCCAATTCGAAATGACTATGGGTGGGTCAAGTTTTCTCAAGTGCAGCAGATGGAAAAAAGAATGGGGTTATCACCCTTATTAGCAAACATCTCCGATGTAAAGTAATATCTACAGAAACAGATGATGTTGGTAGTTGGGTTTTGGTGAAACTGCTGATTGATTCCATTGAGTATTCAATTTTAAATGTATATGGCCCCACTAATGCAAACACAGGATTGTGGACTCATTTATGAATTCACATATCCAAGTTATGTCCCAACAACCTAATAGTATGCACAGATTTTAACAAAATCATTGATCCCATACTTGATCAAAAACAAATGTAAGATACAAAACCACCAAGTCCCACCTACAATTTGTCAAATTTGTATCTGAGCTAGGTCTTGTTGATACCTGGCATATTACCCATCCCTCAGATGTAGACTATACCTTCTGCTCTCCCCCCATAACTCCTTATCAAGGATAGATTACATCTTTATATCTAAACCTCTGACCACTGGTCTATTAGATGCAAAGATAGAACCTATTGTTCTATACGGCCATGCCCCTGTTTATATTACATTGTCTAATAATCAAAACACACACAAATACAATAGATGGAGATTCAATTCAGCCCTCTTGAAGGATGAGGATTTTGTTAAATCTGTACACCAACAGCATTCATCTTTCTTCACAGAAAACTCTCCTACAGATGCATCAGTCCACCACAATTGGGACTGCCACAAAGCAGTACTTAGAGGACACATTATATCTTCTACAGCAGCTATAAGGAAAATACTTAAAAAAGAATCAGAAGATATTCTCAAACAAATCAAACTGCTACAGACACAATATATGCAAACTAACTCTGCCCTATTCAACAAAAACTCATCAAACTCAAAATACAATACAATAACTTAACTACTGAATACTCATGGCCAAATCTTTTAAAATATAAGTCCAAGATATACCAGTTTTCTAAAAAATCTGGCAAAGCATTGGCATCATAGTTCAAATTTAAGAAAGATAATGCAAGGAGTACGGTCATGAAAGACTAAAATGGTAATAGAGTCCTCACTGACAAAGACATACTACAAGTGTTCTCAAAATTGCATCAAAAATGATATTCATCTGAAATCCCCACTAATAGCACGCATGCATCAGACTTTCTTAAAAATACACATCGTAATTCATAGTCTAATCCCAATTTCCAATCTCTAAACAGCCCCTTATCTTCAAATGAAATCTCTAAAGCCATCACAAATCTTAACTAGGCAAAGCCCCAGGTCCAGATGGTTTTTCTATTGATTATTTTGCCCATTTTAAAGAAATATTAGTTCCCAAACTTAAGGAATGATAAACATACTTTATTAATAATAAAAAAGCCACCGGTTCCTTTTCAGAAGCAATGTTGATTGTATTTACCAAACCTAATAAAGACCCTGAGTTAGCCCAACACTATAGACCTATATCCTTAATTAATACAGATTGCAAGATATTTGCCAAAACTTTAGCAAATAGACTCTTTCCCCTTCTTCCAAATTTAATTAAGAATGATCAGGTAGGGTATGTCAAGGGTAGAACGTCCTCAGCGAACATTAGACTATTCACAAATATTGTTAGTATGATTCATAACTCTCCTAATCCCTACACAGCCATAGCACTAGACGCTGAAAAAGCATTTGATAGGGTGGAATGCGATTATATGTTTCAAGCTAAGGCCTGGGATCTCTGATTCATTTATATCAATGTCTAAGGTTGCATATTCCAATCCTACAACATCAATTTTTGTAAATAACCAAATGTCCCCACTATTTCCTCTTTATAGAGGCACTCGTCAGGATGCCCCATCTCCCCTCTTTTATTCATATTAGCATTAGAACCCTTTTTTAGAAGCAATTAGACAAGAGAATAACATAATAGGTATTCAGTTTCAAGAGATCAAGATCAAAACAATCACCTATGCCGTCGATGTACTACTTTTACTGAAGAAAATAGATACTTGCCTACAACATCTGAAACACATCATGTTGCAATTTTCAAGAGCATCAGGGTACAAACTTAACACAGAAAAGTCTGAGGTTTTACCGCTTATTATACACTGTACAAGTCTTCTGTACAGGAATCATTTCTCTGTTTGGATTCAAATAGTAAACATTGCGTACTTTAAGTGAAAAAAGTATCACTATAAACAAAATGCATGTGTAAATGATGTATAGGTAACCCCATTTTTTACAGCAATAACTTCTTGCACAATATGGACATCTCTCGTTGTCTGCCATCAATTTGTTGCTATTAACACTGCCCATTCTCTTTTTTAAGGAAGGAAAAATCGGCTGTATTCGGGCAACATCATGTAATACTCTGAAATCTGCCGAATCTGCTCCACAAGTTCCTCGATCAGCTGACTGCTGCTAGACGATCATCAAAGTTCCCAATGAAGACAAAGGACTCGTCCTTTCACCAGAAAAAAATAAAGATTCTCTTTTTAGCCAGAAGAAAACCACTACAGCTATTATGCTCTGAATCTCTTTTCACAATTCTCATTCTTTTCTTAGTGTTCTTTCATAATACAAATGAACCTGTGTCATTATATCTCGTAACAATTCATTGAGTGCCATGTTGTTCCTCGGGTCTCTCACAAACTTGCAGACATCCGTTTGTCTTCCATCAAGATGCGGCCATTCCTCAATCAGGTAGTAGAAGACAAGGTCAACCAGTCTATGCACATTGTGTTAAGATAGGGGCATTTGTATTTTCCCCATGGTACTCAGGAAGTTGAAGAACTTACTCTATGATAGCTGTGAGCAATCTCTGCACGATTGGGACAGACGTAGGATCTTTAGAAATTATAAATGTCAGTAGTTCTCCCCACCAGCGGAGGGCATGTATGAAGAATGTAGATAAGAACAGCAAGGACAATCCGGTGAACGTTGTCATTAGTCACCACCATAGGCACCTCCGAAAAGAAACTCAGTGGGAAAGGAATCAGGGTATTGTTCCCTCTTCCAGTCATCAAAAAGGAACACCAAATCCAGCATGCTTTCTTTCTTGATCAAGACTTAAACATGACTCAGTCCAATGTCACCAACCTCCTGTGGCTCAAGAACAAATAGCTTCCTTTAACTCCTTTTTAATAGCTTAAAAGAGTGCCCAGAATCATGCCACAGTCAAATATACTCTTTATATGTTTTATTCAACAGTTTCTGCATCTTTCTTCCTCGTCATAGATCTAGTCTGCACGTGCTGAGGTTCTTCCCCAATGCTTGCTTCCGACAGGGGTGCGGGTGAAGAGGGTTCTCCAGCATAGGTCTTCATGTCTCCAAGAAATATCCAGGCATGCTTTCCAATTACCTTCACTGCTGATAGTGTTACATCCTCAACGATAAATGGGCCATTAAAGCGTGGCTCATGCCATCAACGTGTAAAGTTCCTGATTAAGATTTGATCACCAGAAAAATGTTTGGGAAGATGTAATTCTTCAACTCTGGTTGTTGTATCATCTCCTACTGAGTTCTGTGTCCCACACCCCTTTCGTTTGAGCTGATATGAAATGACAGAGATACTTGAAGTCATACAGGTTAAGTAATCACGTAACTCCTTTGCTAACAATCTGCTGTCGTCTGGGCATCACTTCAAGTTCTAGATGGAGGTGTGAGGGGTGTCCTCAATTGCCTCCCTGTCACTATTTCATGGGGCATGATATGGTGGTCGGAACCTGGCTGATTTCTCAAGCCATACAATGCCAGTGGTGGGCAATGCAACCATCCTTTCTTCAGGGTACGATTCAATTTGGCTATTCTTTCTTTAAGCAGGCCATTGAGTCTCTCACAGATACCGTTCGCTTGCCGGTGATAAGCCAATGAAAACCGGTGCTTTATACTAAGCAACAAGCTTATTTGTTCAAAGACTTTAGTAAGAAAATGAGAGCCATTATCTGATCTTAATACTTCACATATTCCCCATCTAGGAAACACTTCTCGTACTAAGAATTTCACTGCACAGGTGGAATCTGGATGTGTACATGGATCAGCCTCAATCCACCCTGAAAAGGGACATACCACTACAATCATCTATCTGTATCCATTACAGACTTTCATCATGTCGACATAGTCAATATTTAAATGCTGGAAAGGACCATTAGGTCTCAGGATAACTCCGCTAACTGTACACAGTGTGTGCCCAGCAGTAAACCTTTTACATACAATACAATTTACTACATACAATGCAATATGTTCTACTAAATTTGGAACAAACCAATCCTCTGCAATTGTTGCAGTGAGGCACTCTCTAATGACATGCACGGGGTAGTGTAGCTGTTCTAACACCACCCTTAATAAGGCTACAGGCGGTTTGCCAGTGCTGTCTTGTCACCACAGTGCTTCGGAAGGGGTTAAAGAACACCTCCTCCACATCCACAGGTCTTTCTCATCCTGCGGCGCTTCCCCTTGAATTTCTACTAGCTGTGTCTTAGACAGACTATTATAACAATCAGACACACACATCATCACCAACATGCTTTCATTCACATTCGGTGTGTTAGGGAGTATTCTCAAAAGTGTGCTAATGTTCCTTACCTTTTGAGACCCCCAGCAACTTTGCTGGATTTCTAGGATTTAAATTTTTACCTGGAAAGAGTGTGAGCCTTTTTTTCCCACTCTTTCATGTATTTTTATGTGTGTTTTACTTTTGTGTTCTTTGGCTATGGAGTTTTTAAACAACACCATAGGCATCATCTTTTTCTTATGTGTCACACAGCATCTTCAGTCCAGTGGCACAGTAGTGACTTTCAGACTCCCCTAGGTTTAAATACCTTCTCTGGGACTGACTACTGTCTCCCAGAGCATGTAAAGTTAAATGGACTTTACCAGTCTTTTAAAATGTACAGACCCAGCACACACTATCTTCCTATAAAGTGATTGAAGCGTTGTCTAGCATCCCCTATGTCTAAACACTCATGTAACAGTCAAATGTTACCAATTCCGCTTGAAATGGCTGGTGGGAGTGGTTTTAGAACAAACTACCATGATTTTTCCTGACCGCGAACACCAGTAGCTAAAAATCGGGTCAGCCATGTTTTCCAATATCGAGCCCAAAACCTATCTGTAAAAACAGACTCTGGTCATCTTTTTTCACCATTTATTTTAGGGAAGGTCCTTCTTGTGTTTAACTCTGCGTGCCAAACCAGGTTTGGTCCCTTTTTACGATGCCCTTTGGCAGGCGTCAGTGCTGAAGCCCTCCAATGGCGCCTGAGTGTCTGGGGTAGACAGGATGTGAGGGAGGTGCCCAAAACTCCCTGTGCTTAGTCTCCTAGGAGACCAGAATGCACTCTGGTGTGATTGGCTGGCTGACTGTCTGACAAGGACAGCCACCCTCCTGGGCGAGTGACAGCTAGGCTGGAATAAATGGGAGAAAACTGTTTAAAAGCAGGTCTCTGGGACTTGGAAAGCAGAGTCGACCACTGGAATGAAAACACCGAAGACGAGCTGAAGGAAGACGACTGCTGCAACTCCTGGTCCAACAGGTGAAGCCCTGCTGCAGGTCCGAATTGCCTGAAACTTCATCGACAGAGAAGCTCCTTCAAGGACGACTTCTTCCCTTGAGCTGGTGGGAACAACCAACTCGTAAGCCACCTGGACACCGTCTCCATACTGGTCGAATTTTCACCAGAGTGCTGTTGAAAACCAGATAGCCAGTGAGAAGGATACCAGTTTGTGGACTTTATGGCACTCACACCTTAAACCAATGTTTTGCCAAGCTTGTGGCCTCTTCACTGGGCAGTGCAGGAACCTCCCGACATCCTCCTTCTTGTCCCCACGACTGAAGCTCAGGAGCAGCGAGATCTAAAGGAACTGCCAGGAACAACTGCCTCAGCTACATCTTTTCTTCATTCTAAGGTACTGTCCAAGTGCGGTAAAGAAATCCTTTCTGCCGCGGTGAAACTTTGTGAAACTTTCCCAATTTTGGAGGCTTGTTCTCCCCTAAACTGACATATAACTTTTCTTCTGGCAAACTACCTCTAAGAACATTGGCAAAGGCTTAACTGTGCTATCCTATAAAAGACTCTGAACCATTGACTTTGGCCCAAGCCTATTGAATTGAATTGCTGGTTGTAGTGAAATGAAAATATTTGCCCTGCCTATGAAAGTAATTGTGTTTTGATTCTTATAACCTTTGTCTTTCTGCCCCTTTTGAAAGTTACTGAAGTGCCATGTTGCTCCCACTTCAGAGGAGCCTAACTTGTTCAGAAACTTATTGGTTTAGTATTATATTGTATTATTGTGTGATATTGAGCTGCTTCTTACTGGTGGAATCTTTTCCAACTGACTGTGTAAATAAATGTATATTCTTTTACCAAGAAACCTTGAGTAAGTGTGCATTTTAACCACTGTAATTGCAAGTCCTTTGTGTAACATCTTGTACTACTCACTTCCCTCTTGAGATAGGTCTGGCTGCTCAGCCACTGTTACCACATAACTGTTTAGTAGAGGCTTGTACCAAAGGTGAAATTGTACCTACACCTGTAGTCTTAATTGTGTGTAGTGTTCCCAAAGGGTACTGCATGTGATTCTGCCTAACAAGGTGTATCAAATTTCATAACGTTCTCTGAATATGCAACACATTTTGCTTCCTTGTCTGCTGCTTGATTTCCACGTGAGATAGAAACTGCCCTTTTAGTGTGATATGTGCATTTAATGACTGCAATGGCTACTGGGAGTTGTAGTGCTTTAATGAGTCTGTTCAATAAGGCTTCGTGTTGCACTGGAGTGCCGTCCGCTCGTAGGTTACTGCTGCTTTTCCAACATGCTAGCCCTGCGTGCACTGTTGACATCACATAGGCGGAGTCACTGTACCTGGTTACTTCCTGGGCTGCATGATTCTTGAGCACGACTATCAGCACCACTAATTCTGCAGCCTGTGCTGAAAAGTGAGATGGTAGTGGTGCACTTATTAACACTTCAAATTCCCCATTGGCCCTGTGCTTCACTACAGCAACACCTGTATATCTCTGCCCATCCATTTGATAGATTCTAGATGAACCGTCAATAAAAAGAATTTCCCCTGGTGCCAACGTATTCTCCTTAACTATTGGGATCTCGTCATTAAATTCTTCATAGTTCGAACAATCGTGTGCATGCTCACCTTCTGCCAGTGGTTCTGCTACAAACATGGCAGGATTCACTATTCTGCAACAAACTATTTTAATCACTGGATTTGATATAACCACCTCGTAAGCAGAAGCTCTTTGAGAGTTAACCTGCCTTTAAGTTTTTCCAAAATGGCAAATAATGCATGTTCAACAAATAACGTCATGGAACACCCCATTAATATGCTTGCAGCTTTCTAAATGGCGAATGCAGTGGCTGCCAAAGACCCCTCATTACTGGGTCTAAAATCCCACTGTAAAATGCAAGGGGTTTGTACCCCAACGTGGTCCTCTTTGTAAGTACTGCCATCATAACAGTGACATTTGTATGTGAAAACAAAAGTAATCCCTCAGCATAATTGGGAATCCCTAAAACTGGAGCAGTGCAGATTGCTTTTTTCAACTCATCAAACCCTTCCTCCATTTCTTCAGTTCAAACTATTTTTTCCTGTGTTGCCTGTGCTTTCTTTAGAGCTTTCAACAAGGGCTTATGTGTGAACTGTAATCAAAGACCCATGCTCTCACATATTTACATAGTCCCAAGAATCTGCATGTGCTTTATTGTGTGTGGCTTTACTGTTTTCAAAATAGCCTCCACTCTCTCTGGAGTAACCTTTTTTCCTTCATGTGATATTAGCTGACCGATGTACAACACTTCTTCTTGACAATACTGCAAATTCTCTTTGTCTACTTTATATCCTTTCTCGGCAAGAATAATCATCAGTTGAACTGAATTGCGTCTGCACTCCTCTTCAGAGGTGCTGCAGAACAATATAACATCTACGTATTGCAACACAACACTTTCCAAATCAATATTAAGTCCATCTGTAAGACTCTTGAAAATCGATAGAGACACACAGTACCCTTGAGGTAATCTTGTGACTTTGTCTGACGAAACGTAAATGACGTCAGATCTTGAGAATCCTTATGCAACAGGATTGAGAAAAACACATTTTTCCAGTCAATCACCGTGAAATATCGCACCTCAACAGGGATACTACATAACATTGTGGCAGGATTTTGAACTTGAGCAAACCCAGCCTCTACCATCTGATTAATCAGGCGATGGTCTTGAATTAAACGCCATGACCCCCCTTTACATTTTTTGATCAGATCCACTGATGTATTACACGGTAACTCTGATGTCACTAAGATACCCTGATCCATCATGGTGGATATCGTATTAAAAATACCTTCATCTGTCTCTCAAGACTTGGGATACTGATGTGCTCGAGGTAAAATTGCTCCTGGTTTCAATTTAATCTTTACTTCTCTAACTCCCTTCAGTAGGCCTACGACATAGGGGCCTGTTGTCCATAATGAAGCAGGCACCTTTGCTATACTTCATAAAAAACTTGGACGTTTCAATGTTAGCATCATCTTTTAAGGAACCTCGCGTCTAATTGCTTGTTCCCAATAAGTGATACTCATTTCAAATCCTACTTCGTCATCTGACAGATGGTCTTCAAACATATCTTCATCAGTGACGTCAGTAAATCTATAACCTTCCCCAATGGCAATCACTGTGCACCATCGTTTACCTTCATAATCGGTTCCATCAAGCAAAGCCATTTCTCCTTGCACTATGGCTGCTTGTAATTCCAAAGGAAATACTTGTCCTTCCTCTTCATCCATAGGTATCTATGGCCTGAACAAAAATTCATCAGGTATTTTCATAGTTCTTCCCACTAATCCTGGTAGCCATGTTAACAGGATGCATGCTCCATAGTAAAAACGTCTGGTTCTAATGGTACTCCTCGCAATGGTCACTTGCCCTGAAAATGCCATAATAAATTCACTCACATTTAAATAATGCATTTCTGGTGTTGAACACACTATGCCTTCATCAGTAAATGAAATTGTCATGTTCAATTTTGTCATTAAATCTCAACCTAATATATTGACAGGTGTCTGTCTTGAATATGGCACATACATGTCACATTCTCCTATAGAGACTGCCAACTTTTCAGTAAAAAGAACTCTACTTATAGCTCCTGTGAAACATTGAGTATTCATGACATTCCCAGAAATGGTAAATGTTCCCTTGTGTATACATGAGCGTGTTTCACCCGTGTATTCTAAAAAAGAAAAAGATTTGACCCCTATATTAACATCAACCCTTGGTTCCTCTTGAGGGTTGGGCGTTACGGATAGTATTGAACACCTCAAGTCTCCCAGTGAGCTGTTCTGTTGTGGCTACATTCTCATTCCTGTACCTGTGAAAGAATTACCTCCTTCGACAGTGACACCCCCTATCCTAGGAGTCATCAATTATCCTGTGCTTGTATTTTGCTGTATCTGCATGGGTGACTGTTGTGACTGCCCTTGCAGCGGATTCATTTCTGTCTGCTTTATGTGTAAATCTTGCTGTGCTCTCAGTGCTTGTGTTTTCTGCACTGTCAGCTGCACTGTCTGATTTTGAGCAAACCCACTTTCATTCTGTCACCCCCTCTTGAGAATTGCCCATTTTGTACAAACCCTTGACTTCTACACATATGTGCAATATGTTCTGTCATACCACATGTCCAACATACAGGAGGTCTCCTAATTTGCCCGTCCTGCATGCCTTGACTATCAATCTGCGTGTTTTGAATCCCACTTTGGTTATTCTGGAAATTCCTTTGATTATTCTGGAAGCCTCTACCTCGAAGGTTTCCCCTACCCCATGGTACAAATCCACAGTTTCCTTGATCATACTGTCTTTGGTTATTCACCTGCGGCATGCTTGCTGCTTGCTGTAGACCCGATCCTTCTCCTCTAGTTAACATCGCCCCTTCAATGGCATACTTTGATAACATTTTCTGCACTAACTTTGCCTCTTCACCTTTCCTAGTGTCGTCCTTTTCTGATTCTTCTCTTGCAAAAGTCTGTAATAGTGCGCAATGGTCAGCTGAATTTCTAACGATGGCTTTGCTACCATGCCCACCAATTTTTTGAGTTGTTTCTGCACTGGCTCTGGCAGCCCTTGGCATAATATATGATAAAACACAGGTATATATTTCTCCCAAGGTCGCGAGTCTCCAAGCTCCATTGTTCCTGAAAATTTGAATGTAAACAAGAGGATCATCCCCTTCCTGCATCTTTTTTCTCATTATAGCTCCATATCTGACATGTCCGGATACAGCACTCTAAGCACTTTCCAGACTGACGTTCTACAGTTGTTGAACGGTGCTCCATCATGAGCGGTGCTCAACACAGTAACACTTGAACACCCTGCTCTTGACCAAATGTCATCAGCTCTTTCCCCAAGGATAGTGACTAGGAGACCTTTAATGTCCCCTAAAGCTAACGTGTTTCCTCCTGTCATTTTTTCTAACTCATGTATCCATTTCCCAGCGTCAGAAGTTAAACTCTGGAGTTTACACCTTAACTTATCCTTATCCACCTGTGGCCAGGGTATATACTGTGGTCTAGCTCCTCCTTTTTCTAACAAAGGAAACTGCATAATCCCAGATTCACATTCGTCCCCATTGGCTGTCTTCTTCTTTTCTTTTCATATCTCTTCTTTCATTTGCCCTTCATATCTCCTTGTCTCTCCGTCTTTGTATTCTTCTATCCCTTAATTTCTGTTCCTCCTCTTCCTCTCTCTTCCTTTTTAGTCTCTCTTGTTCTTCAATTGCCCTCTGTCTGTTGTCATATTTACTTTGCTCCTCTGCTCTTTCCTGCTTTTTTAGTTGTTCATCTTGATGCAACTGTTCCTGTCTTTGGCTATCTTTTCTTTTTGGCAAATCTTTTTTCAACTGTATCTCTCTTTCAATATCCTTTTTGTATTTTTGTATGTCTTGCTCTTCCCTTTACCATTGAGTTTAAGCAAAATCTGACCACCCATCCATTCTATATGAGCGCTAGCTCGTCCTTATCTTTTTCTCCTTTCCATCTCTTTATTTCTTGTCCTATATCTAAGGATGTACTTGCTCGATCACGTCTCTCCTTATCACATCTCTCTTTGTCCCTCAGGACTTTAGAGATCACATCTCTCTCGGGAATTTTCTCTGCAGTCTCATCTCTGCTTTGCGCAGGCAACTCATATGCCAATTTACTGTATCCGGTTGCTGCCTTAAGCTCTCTTAATGGGTACAGTCTGTCATCTTTTTTGCTATCACCGTCTACTTCAGGTGTGGTGGGGGAGCAGAAGGATCCTCACCCCCTTATTTGCATATGTTAAGTATCCAGTCTTCAGGAGGCGTCCCTTCCCTTTCTCCTTGGTACATTTTTCCAGAGCTCTGAGCTCGCTAACATTTTCTCTATTTTTTTTCCTGTGTATGCTGCATGCAAATATGTCGTCATATGCTGCAAAACTGCCTTTGATAGTGATCCCCCTTGTGGCCGTGGCATGAACATCTTCTCTGCTGTGCCCTTAACACATTGTGTACCATACTTTTTAAGTTTGCTTGCGTGTTTTGGCAACTGTTTGCAGAGATGTGTAAGTGGAGTAATATGCTCCATTTTGACTCGTCACACTTTACTGTCAATACTCACCTTACACTTTGCACTTTTTTCAAAATGACGTTTCAAGAAAATAATACAATATGAGCGTGCACCAACCGTCGTAGGCTCCAAACCCTCTACATCATGTTTTTATTCCACACTGCTTTATTCATTAAAACACCATCAATTCTATTTCAACAAATAAATAATTAATTCTAAAATATCATGTTTTCTTTTTTCATCTCTTAATTTCTTTATTATTCCTTCCTATATAGAGCTATACAATCACATAAAACAAACAGGCAAACTGACATACTTGACCGGCCACATATATCTCAGTCTACAATCCTTGAGACTTATCCTGCCCCTAATAAGTACCCCGATTGGGATGTGAACCGTTCTCTTTGGATTGTCTTTAAACAAATCTGTAGTCTGTCACCCTTTAATGGGCTCTAGATACGGTTCCTTCTGTTACATCTTTATGACGCAGGACACTGGGCTTATTCTACTGTGAGGCTCTTCATCTCGCAGTTGCTCAAATGCTTGGCTCCTCTCCTCAAGTCAATTACTAAATAACTTGATGCTCATCGTCTCTAGTTGCTTTTACACTGAACCTCCCTCCGTTACTTGTTTCCCCTTATCACTTTCTCCACTCACTGCCCATTCACAATGTTACCACCTCACTCAGTTTTACTCACCATTCGCTTTTTCAACTTCCAACTCTCGCGATCGCTGCCTCGTTATCAGCCTCTTCAACCTCTCGTCCGTACAGCTTCCTGTAGAAGTCGGGAGGGGTTTCTGCCTGAAAACAAGGGACCCATCTAACCTGTGCTTGCAAGACTTGTGTCTTAAAACTAATTCTGCTATCTACAGGGAGCTTCACATCCTTTCAGTTAAATGGCAGAGGACACTCGATATTGTAGGGAACCCAAAGCTTACTATCTCAATGGATCTCTAACCATCATCACTCTGCTACCACGTGAACCGAAGGAGTCACTTCAGCCCTTTAAGGGAAGGTAGAAATACAGTGAGATGAATGGGGATGCAAAGGTTACTCAAACACCAATAATCAAAATGACTCAGGTAGTTGGCAAAAAAGTGAACTGTTTTATTAGCAGATGTCTCATAGCATGGTCTCTCAATTTGCTTCAGAAACAACATGTGTTATATAGTAAAAACTCATGATGGATGACGTGAATCCACGTATTTACTACCTATGTGGCAAACTACTAAAACCTAGTGGCAAATGTGATAGGCTTAAGGGGAATATCTAGGTATACATTCCATACTAGTCATAGAAAGTGATGGGCTTCTTAACATCAGGTGGAGCAACTAAGCCCTTCCCTCAACCAAGTCACTATGAACGTCACTAAATATACAACGTCCCATTGGTTATAGAAACTATAGGGCTCTTAATCATGCGGCCCGCTACAGTTGGTTGGCACTCTTGCATTCGTCAGTACTTTTCTACCTATGTTAGCAGCATGCAGGTTAGACTTCCAGGTGCTGGTGAGCTGGTCATAACCATAGCTTCCCACCAATTAACATATCTTCAATCATCACATCAGTGGCATGCTCTCAATTAAGGCTTTGAACGGGTCCTTGGAAATGTTACTTGCTCTGGAGAATTCAGTGGAGTGAAGGCATACTCTGCCTTAATGCGTAGGTGTGGTCCGTTATGTTTGTCCAACTTCATCCTTACATGTAACTTAAGACCATAAATTGGAGCTCTGTTGCATTTAAAATACTATTTTTTAATAGACCTTTGACATCTTTCTTGTTTTTGTCCATGCCTTTTGAACAGCAGTTTTGTTCTTTCACACGATTTGTAACTACTTTCTGCTCATCCAAGACTGATAAGACCTTGGCTTCTTGGTATTCATCCAACCTCGCCTTTCTGAGATCTGCTTCTGTAATTCAATTGCTTTTTCAACTGTGACACACTAGAAAAGAGGCCTTCCTTCCTGTGGTCTAGCTCTGCTATAACGCGTTGTGGAATAGTCCATAATTCACTTGTTCCTCTATGTATACGTTGGCGCTTGCCGCAATCTATTCACTACAAAGCTAACATCATGAATACTTCATCTGCTTGCATTTCGTTGCATATGTACATGTATAAAATGACTTGATATCTTCATCATTTCTGTAGCATACGTTTCTTTATCTTTAGCCCAAAATGTCACTTACCTTTAATACTTTCTTGATGCCTTATAGAATATCTTCATCCTTTTATTTCTGCATCTCTTTATGTACGTCAGTTCAGTTTCATGTGTGACGTCACCAATCCATTGTTTCATTCATTGGTCCTGCTTCTTCTGGGATTTCATACAAATGGCCATCATACTGTCTTGTATGCAGTTATGGGATCCTTAATGGGAAACCTGCCTCCAAGATTCTCCTCTGTGTTGCTATTTTCACTGGTACTGCACGTGTCTCACAATCTTGTTCCCAACATATAGGTAATGTGGGCGAGATGGTTGTGGTGGGGGACTTGGCTCCTCCTCTACAAGTATGTAGGTTTATGGTATAGAGTAGTATCAAACCCTGGTGTTTTAGAGGAAATTTGTACACCGAGGAAGTGGATGACTTGGTTGCCTATTTCTGATGTAAACTGGATCCACCTGTCAATACTGTTGAGGTATGACAGAAATGTAGTTAATGTTGCTTGTGTATCATTCCATACCATGAAAATGTCGTTGATGTAGCGCCCCCAGTATGGGATGAACTTGAGCCAAACTGGATGCCTGATGATGTGTTTGTCTTCAAATTTTAACATGAATGCATTTGCATAGGCTGGCAGCATTGTGGCACCCATTGAACTCAAAATACACATTTTGTGATATAAATTCTAGTAGCATGAAGATCGATTGCTTGGATGCTCCTACCTCTTCCTCTTGCAGTAGCAGCCATTTCACAGTTTGTGGTCCCATATCATATGGAATGGACGTGTATAAACTGCATACATTGATGGTCACCAGGGTGTCATTCTCCTCTAGATGAATGTGCTTGAGTGTTTTAAAATATTCAGTGATATCTTTAATATACATTGGGTACTTCTGGATAATAGGTCACAAAATAGTGTCTATGTATACACCCAAGGGTTGTAAGACTCCATTAGTAGTAGCCACAATGGGGCGACCCAGTGGTTTGTCTATAGATTTATGTATTTTGGGGAGTGGATAAAAAGGTGGTGGTTTGGGGGAATCCTGCGAGAGGAACCTGCGTGTCTTATCATTGTTCCATTTGATTCTTTCTGCCATATCCAATATGGGCTTCAACTTCTCTGTAATTTCCCTAGTAGGATTACTGTGTAATGGGCTAAACGTACTATGATCATTCAGCTGCCTTAGGCATTCATGTTCATAGTCATCAGCATTTAGGATCACTAACGCACCCCCTTTGTCAGCGGGGCGGATGACGATGTTGTCATCCTCATAAAGATTCCTGATGATGGAAAGATCCTTTATACTAAAATTCCTATTTTGTGGAGTTCTGTACATTATCTTTTTCAAGTCCTTTAGGAGAGTCTTATGAAATACATCAATCGTGCCGTGTGGCAATGGCAGCACATAGTTGTTCTTGGGTTTCAATTCAAGGTACTCAGTTGTGTGATCTCGTTGTCTATATTTGCAAAGTATGCCTTAAGTTTCATTTTACAAATGAATTTGAAAATGTCAATTCTGTGTCGAAAATGTTGGTGTTGTACGTCGGAAACAAAACTCAAGCCTTTTTGTAATATTTGGGTTTCTGAGAGACTCAGAGTGTGATTATAGCTGTTAATCACGAGATTTTCCTGCTCGGATATCTGAGCTGCACTTTCTGTCCTCCTTTTCCTTCGGCCACTCCTGTTTATTTTCTTCTTGTATCTACCCCTAAAAGGGTTGCCCTAGGGGTGTAGATGAGTTGGGGCAATGCCAGCTTCTCAAGCAGCTTCTCCAGGACGGGGGTGATGGAAATAGGGTGGTAGTTGGCAGGGCAGGTAGGGTCCGATGAAGGTTTTTTCAGGAGTGAAAAGATCCAGTGACAAAAGAGTGATTGAAGAAATCAATTAGAGCATGGCAAGAAAGACAATGATATCCTTGATGGTCCTGGATGAGCAAGGGAAAACCTGTTTAGAAGGTTCATGGGGCGGACAACTCTGGTAACTTCCTCAGGGGTGTGACAGGGGAGAAGGAGGAGAAGAAGGAAGAGGGAGGGGCAATGGAGGTGAGGGGGTGTGGGATGCATTTCGAGGGTGTGTAGGAATGGCGGTCAGGTGTCCTGAGTTTTGGGGGCAAAGTATGAGGTCAGTGCATTGGAGAAGGGGAGGAGGAGACTGCAGAAGGGTTGGCTAATTACCTGCAGATTTCCAAAAGTTCAGCCGTGTTGTTGAATGAACCGGAAACCTGTGCCTGTATGTGGGCTCTTTTTGTGGCATGGATGGAGAGTCTGTATTGCCTTTTGAGCAGGCGGCAGGCCAGTTTATCAGTGGATGAACCTGAGGTCAGCCACTTCCGTTCTGTCACCCTGCACTTTCATTTCAGGGCCTCAGGTTCAGTGTCGTACCAGGTGCTACGCTTAGAGGCAGGTTTCAGGTGGATCCTCATGACTGGGACAAGAATGTCAAGAGTATTGGTAATGGAAAGGTGGAAGTTTCTGAGGGCAGAGTCAGGGGCAGAGTCAGAGGTGAGTGGGTGAGGTGGGATGAAGGTGAAGCAAAGGCAGCCACAGACATTCGTTTCATCTGGCAGATGTTAGCAAACAAGGTTGGTGGGACTTTGGGGGTCTTACAGGGGGCCAGGTGGGAGGAGAGGAGAGAATGGTCTGACCAGGAGATAGGGGTGACTAGTTGGTGGAGAGAGAGAGGTCTGAGTGAATGAGGGTGTGTCCAGCTGAGTGGGTTGGCCCAGAAGGGAGAATGGAGAAGGAAAGCAGGGTGCAGAGGTCAGAGAAGAAAGTAGATGCTGAACTTGGGAGTCCAAGTTGGATGTTGAAATCACCCTCTAGGAGGAGGTTGGAAGTGGATGAAAGTAAGGAAGAGCAGAAGTCAGCCATTCAGAGAGGAACAGGGTGTTGGCACCTGGAGGACGGTAAATGGTAGTAATGGTCAGGGTGGAGATGGGAAAGATGACCAATTTGCAAATCAGGCTTTCAAAGGAAGAGTAGAGCTGGGTGGATAAGATGGAAGCAGGAACTCACTCAAGGACAATTAAGGCAACCCCAACACCAGTGTGGTGTGGTCAAGGCTTGGAGATGATCTTGAAGCCATCAGGGAAGAGAGAGTCAAAAGCAGTGACTGGGCTGGCATCGAACCATATCTCGGTAAGGGTGAGAATGTCGAGGTCAATGTCTTTAAGACAGATGCAGATGTCAGTGGAGTGTTTCTTGGCTGAGCGGGCATTAAGAGTTGCCAGCTGGAGGAGGTCTGTGTCTTTGAAGGTTTTCTGAGTTTGTGTACAGGGGCATGGAGCAATACAGAACACAATGGACCAGTTGATGGAGGATGACAACAAACTTTCAATACCTAATTTTGTTCAGAACATTGTTTTTTTATCATATTTTATTAGAAAAATTAAACTTTCTTTATACAAAATTACAATCAAATGTAAAATTAACAACAATACAACTATTACAAAACTATTCTCACACTTTTTTTCTTCACTCATTCTCATTCATACTTTCCTTAAAGCCATATGTCTTTTTTCTATACACTAAACGATGGTAAATCATTTGTCATTTTCCATTATTACACATTAGCATAGTGTTTGGGTCCCTCTCCTCAATCAAGGTAACACAGTCTGTATATGATTATTCCAACAGCTCTTTGGGTTGACACATGTTTCGGTTGACAGAATTGAGCATCAACAATACTGTCCTCTTATTGATGCAACCTTCTTCAGGACGATAAACAAAATACCAAATATGTTTTGCTTCATATGTGCTCAGGTGAGCCACAACATCTCCAGATTTGATTCATGGGGAGAACCAGATGTAGCGGTCTAGTCACAACGCCACTATTTGGCTCTTCTAATTTCCTTGAATCTTTCTCTAAGTTAGATCAAAGTCAAATAGAATCCAAGTATGCTTCTTGCTATGTGCTATGGTCTCGGGATTCTTCCTTATGATACAGTGCTAGAACCTTGCTTCACTGACATTCATCACCGATTCTCTGCGTCTCAGGAGCACACCGATGTGTTACAGTGCATCGCTTGATTGTCAAAGGTCTTTGCATGCTGAATGTGATACCCTTCACTGTATTTTTTCGGCGTTCCTACTCGATCGCCCGCGTATTTGGAAAACATCCATACTGGGCATGGTACACCAGTCAGAGGAGGGAAAGAGGGAGAGAGGGAGTAGAAGGGGAAGATGCAGGAGAAGGAAGGACGTTAATGAGAGAAAGCACGATCTGGTCAAAGAGAAGGAGGTTGGGTTGTGGACCCTGAACCCGGATAGTGCCAGTGTGATAAACATTAACGAAGCAACATGAGTATGAGTAGCCAGCCAAGAGGAGTTTACACTTGGTGCTACTGTTAATGGGAGAGCATGTGGAAGGAGAGATAGTAGACATGTGATGGGGGTCCATAGAGCTGGAGAGGGAACAGAGAAGATCTTATCAGTAAAAACCTCTCTATAGGAAGCGCTGACATAGGTGTCTGTGATGGGAAGTCCAGGGTTTGCACTCAAGAGACTCAGGAGGATAGATCAGGGGCAAAGTGCTCACTTTGTAAACAAGACGACACAGAGCACCAAAGGTTCGATTCCCGGGTCCGCGCTTAGAAACCTCTGGGTATTAAGTGCATTATAAATAACCTGTCATATCCTATCATATCAAGATGTCTTTTTTGTGCTTTTTTCTACAGGACTTTGTGAGAGAGGGCGGATAGGTGATAGTGTGCAGTTAGAGAATATAGTAATGAAGAGGGATGGTCAAATCCTGCCCCAGCTCGCTCACCCACAAGACACATGGCCTGGAAGAAGAACTGCAAACACCACGATCACCCATACCATTTCGGACTGATCCCCAGTCCTCCCATGGCAGACTAATATGCAGAAAGGTACCCACATCACCAACCATATACTCCAGGAGCAGTAAAAGCATTACCTAGAGTTGATGAGGAGCCTCAGGATGCAACTAAGGAGACCTCAATTGACAGCCTCGATTAAAGCACCAAGATGCTTTTCTGTTGACGTGGTTAGAAACACATTGACATGGCAGCGTTAAACACAAAGCACACGTGCCAAGTGCACATCGGGACACACTCATGCAAACGAATACATGAAGAACACATGCAGACCAGTTCTATAATTTACAGGACGGATCGATATACATATTGCCCTTGTTTTATTATTTTGTCATTAGCCTAACCGCAGCAATGCAGAAACCGTAAGAAGCAAGAGATTCTGAACACGTTTGCAGATGTTTACATGCAAGTAACCTTTGGAACTGCAGAATCACCTATGGGACCTGACAGATTCGATGCATTACTAACATATGGAGAAAACTATAGAATTACACAAACATGTAGAAGCCATGCCATGGCTCAGGAAAATCAACACAGGCCAAGACCATCGGCAGGAGCTGAACTGAGCAAATTCAGGCTGCACAGAGGAGCAAACGTGAGAGGCACGGACGGCTGCCAAGGCCACCACGATACAAGTGACATTCCATTCCCTGAACTACAGTATCACCACTTGACAAGCAAGGGGTGATAGGTCGCCTTCACCTACCTAAAGACCCTGAGTCGCACCAAGTTAAATCCAAGGTAATCTTATATACAAGAGAGCACAACATATGAACAGGGAAAGCTGCTTAAACCCGGCACAGAAAACCACATTGAATAAGATTACTTGTGTTAGCACTTACAGCCCCATAAGCGCGCGTTTGCGAAAAACAATTTTGAAACATTGGGATATGTTAAAAACAGAAGACTTCGATCCAGCAAAACCTCGCTTTGCATTCAAAAGGCAAAAAAATGTAAGAGACAATCTGGTGCATACCCATCCATCTTCAGCAATCACACATACCACTCAGAACACACTATTGGGGCTCCCCCGAGTGATAGGACACCACAAATGTGGGAAATGTTCAGTTTGCCCACAAACGAAAAACATGAAGAACATCACCTTAAGTACCCGAGTTATCCCTCTACGAGAGTTCACCAACTACGCTACTACATGGGCGGTGTACGTTATCCTCTGCCCGTGTAATTTAGCATATATTGGCAAAACCAAAAGGCAAGTTAGACAACGCATTTGTGAGCATAAGTCGTGTATAAAAAACCAAGTAGAGAATAAACCTCTGGTGGCACACTATGTACAAAAACAGCACAAACCGACAGAGATGCTTTGATGTGTCCTACAAGTAGTGAAACAAGCCATCAGAGGTGGGGACCGGAATTTGATGCTCACTAGGTGTGAACAACGCTGGATTTATCAAACCAATTCTGTAAAAGGAGGTTTAAATGTAGCTGTTGAATGGAACAAATTTTTGCAAACGAAGGAACGAATGCCTTAGATCTGGTACCTTGTGATCTGTTTTCCTTCCAATTTCTAATTAATACAAGCTTTCTACACCCGAAAGCACAGAAATCGACATAGTAACGTTCCGGGGAGGTAGAAATAAGCATTGTTATTGCCTTTACATTGGCTTGTGAATTATCATGTCATTATGAAAGAAGTATATGCCATCTAAGCTTTATAAACAATTAACATCTATTCCCAAGCTGTTCATTATATAATCGCGATTGACACTGTCGGAGTTGATTTATACATATTTTATTCCCTGCTGACATCAATACTCAGAGCGCACTACGCGTCACTACATTTCCCAGAAGCACTGGAGTGGCCTGCAATGCTCTAAATGCAGAACACTTAGCCCAAAGGTCTCTTGCAAGCATAAGTGTTAGAGCAGGATCTTGGTTCTGATTGCCGGTCATTTTATATATATTTTTCAAACGGCAACAGGTCTCTTTTTCCCAAAATATTAGCACGAGTATTGAAAAGTCGGGCTTGCTATTCGTAGACAAAGTTTTTAATAAAACGTGCACGTGATCGAAATCACGTGACAATGACGTCCCCTTTAAATAACAAACTTAGCCGACATAAAATGCTTCTCGGTAAAACAACAGACTCCTGGGTGATCCAAACACAGGGACTTACGAAAGGTAAGACATTTTTTAACGGTGTCTTAGGCACCAGTCATGTAAATAATTTGTTCCGCGCTGTCCCGATAGTTTATCAGCCATCTGGCCAGTCGACATGTGCATCTCTGGACAACACGCATCAGTGTATGAGCGGCTATCCGTCATTCACCTCGCCATTACAGAAGTTATAACGCCTGTTTGAGGTGTATCCATGTAGATATGTGGCACTGTTAAATGCTGCATGGCCCCGTATGATCAATATAATATTAAGGAAAATGTAGCCATAAGGATGTGAGACAATGACATGTGAAATAAATGGAAATTGACTTACAAAACAAGGAAAAATTAATCACTGCAACATACGTACTGCAACAAGCTCTGATGCATTTTGTCATTTTTCACAGCCATTCGACAAAAGAAATTGCCCGCAGCTTGAATACAGCGTCACTGCGAATCGGGCTGAGTAGAACTTGTATATCACACAAGTACTGATCCCTGTTGGTTTTGAATGTAATAAACCACAGTTTGAACTTGCTGTCCGCCTGGGCCTGTGTTCCTTTTGTGAAGGGAAGGAGTTAGGCCTTCCATGGGTTCTGAGTCCGCAAACTCCTAGCAGCCCTCAAACTGCCTGGGAGTTTGTCCTAACAAGGTGGTAGGCAGAGGATGGTTGCCAGCGCCAGCCTGGCGCAAAGCTGACCCATTAGCTGCTGAACCTGAGAGGCTGTGGGACCCTCACGTGCATTTCGACTACAACGGGAAACTTGTACCCCTTTGCAGACCATTGGGAGCTGTTTGAAATCATTCCGCCCGGAATCGGCGAGTGTCCAGGCAGAGCAGGCCGGGGAGGCGAGCACCTTGATGGGGGAGTTGGCAGCCGTGCAGCGTCAGAGCAACGCGGAACATAAGTATTGATCCAGACTGACAGCAATTGTGGGCATAAGGGAGGGTGTTGAGTATTGGGAGGTATTGTGTACTATTATTGTGTAGTGTCAAAGTCTTGTCTAGTATTTGTGTAGTGAGTAGGGACAAGGAGCAGATGTAGAAGTCCTTTTTCTATGTTTCTTGATGGGGCATATTCGGTCTTCGAGGTAAAAGTTCTCATGAGCAGCATGGATTAAGTAGCCGAGATGATTCGGATGACAAGAGTTTTGTAACAAAGTATTCCTGGGGGTTAGGCATTTTAGCTCGGGTCATAGAAAATGGTATTCCCATGAGGGTTAGCTGGAGCTAACCTAGATTGCAGAAGGTGAGTCGACTGTTTAAGTCTCCTGGAGAGAGGCGTTTCACACTTTAGGTGATGCAATAGGTGCAGTTCGATCACAAGAGAATATAGGTGTACTCTGCCCTGGAGAGGCAGGAAGACCGCTATGTGGTTTGTGTTGGGTTGGAGTAACGGGACATTGTTTTGTGTGCACAATCATCCATCTACCTGTATTGTGATTTTAGTTTGGTGACGTCACCCTTAGGTTGGTGCACAGGACCGAGAGTTGTGACGGTGAGGAGCTAGTGTTGTGAACTTGGGATTGGCAGGCGAGGTGAACCAGCGGCGCTGCGCAGAAGGCACATGCACAGGATTCTGGGGGTGTGCCAGAGGAGGCAGCAATTGTGAAGGAAGGGCAGTGCGTGGGGCACACCTGGCAAGGAACAGAGCTAGAGAGGCTCATAGAATTGTGTATTGTACCAACAGCTTTGCTGCCTTGAAACTTGAGAGCCGTGAGACAAAACTATAGCAATATTTTATCACATCTTAGTGCAGGGATTACCAGAACCTGTACAGAAGAGTCTCAGAAAATTGAGAAAATTGGTGGGAATGGAAGCAAAGGGATGGCCAGAAATACAGCTCACAATAGTACATCACTGCAGCCTATTGCAGGAAAAGGTTAAACAAAAGGTGGAAGAGAGAAAGGCAGATGAGTCCAAGTTAGTGCAAAATAAGTTATATTATTATGCAATGGAAGGGGTGGTCATAACCAGCCCCACTCCACAAGCACCAGCACCTCTGCAGCAATACCAACAAGCAGAACTGTTTGCACCACCATGGGAGGAGGGTGCAAGGGGCAGGGGGGGGGGCACAGCAGAGTTTTTCGAGGAAGGAGAGGATTTCAAAGAGGGCATGGCTTCAGGCCACAGATGCACCACAATCAAGGAGTGTTTTGGGGCTATGGACAGCATATGCAGCCAGGCCCAGGGGATATGATAGGGGGCTTCCCAGGACAAGGAAGGGAACCACCACAGTGCTGTACCTGCGGGCAGCTAGGACACATTTCGAGAGCATGCCGACTCAGAGGAGCACAATAGAATAGGCGATATCAAGAGCAGCAGAACTATCACGGGGACAGGAAGACTATTATGAGCAGGATCAGCCACAGCAAGGACAGATGCAAGGCTCCTTTCAGCAGATGCCACAAACAGAAACACAGGCACCAGATTAAACACTGGCACAGACACAGGCACCACAAATGGCAGTACCACTACCAAGGTATTTGCAACCGACACAGATCAGGGGAACTACACAACAGCTCGCACAACTACAGGATGAAAGCACACAAGAACCCATGGTGAGTGCCAGTGAGACAAGTGGGAGGGGTCACCATGGTGGGGAACAACCCATTTACAGGGAACAAATTATCTATGTATCCTCAATAGGACAGCCCACAGACTAATTTGATGTTTCCCATCCTGTCGATCACACCCAACCTTGCGGAAGAACCTCGCATAGGGGTGGCGATAGGTGACACAACTTTTCCTTTCTTGTTGACATTGGGGCGACTAGGTCATGTATCAGGGACGGAACAATTAAGTTGTCAGGTGATGACATGAACACTCAAGGGTTCTCTGGGGCTCTAGAAGTGGTACCTTTTACTAATAACAACTCACTATCTATAGGAGATCACAACCTATCACTACCCTTACTTTACTCTCAACAGACATCTATGAAACACTTGTGTATAGGCGCATTACAAATGCCATATCATATCTATAAACATGTTGGGATGAGACATCATGAGCAGACTAAATATGACAGTTTTTTTTTCACATACAAGGGCATAACATGCTCAAGACCAGACATATGCATGCTAAGCATAAAACAGATTGTTCAGGCATACAGTG
This sequence comes from Ambystoma mexicanum, assembly GCF_040938575.1. Classification (NCBI taxonomy): domain Eukaryota; kingdom Metazoa; phylum Chordata; class Amphibia; order Caudata; family Ambystomatidae; genus Ambystoma; species Ambystoma mexicanum. The sequence continues at coordinate 668,290,049 of NC_090924.1, read as the reverse complement.
GACGCACAGTACAGAGGGGGGTGCCAGTGACCCCGAGTTGTTGCAATATGGGATAGACATTGCCATCGCCTGGATGCCAGGCATTGCAGGGAAGGTGTGGCGAGTACCAAACAAGTACCTGTTCAGGCCAGAAACACCATTAGATGAGCCAGAGGGAAAGATTGCGTCCATCGAGATTGAGGCAGTGTTGTCCAGAGAGGATTGGATTGCAGTGCATGCAACAGAAGACACAGGGAGAGCATGGAGAGCAATTATTGCAGTTGCAGAAGGGTGCAGGCTAACAACAGTGACAGATGATGAGCTCTTTGGAGAAGAGCGACAGGAACTGGAAATTATGTTTGAAATGAGTGTAACCTTCTGGTTACAGATTCACTACAAAGAGGTACCACAGAGAATGGCGATGGAGTCGCCGCCCACATTCTCGGAAGAGGACATGGCCAAGGTCCCTGACAGCTTATGGGCCATGAGTCCTTACGATATGGGCTGCATAAAGAGAATTGGGGAGTGAAGATTAAACCGAAACCTGGAGCAATTTTGCCAAGAGTAAAGCAGTATCCCCTAACCAAAGAGGCAGATGAGGGCATCTATGACACTATGAATGCCCTCATTGAGAGAGGCCTACTGGTACCATCAGAATCTCCATGCAACACAGCAGTGTACAAGGCCAATGGGGGGTCATGGCATTTTATTCAGGATTCAAGACCGTTGAACTACATTGTAGAAGCAGAGTATCCGGTAGCAGCAAACCCAGCAACAATTTTGTGTGGCATTCCGGCGGAAGCCACCTGCTTCCCGATCATTGACCTAAAGAATGCATTTTTCTCAGTATGATTACACACAGACTCGCAAGATCAAACCAGCTTCATGTACCACAACCAGAAGTGCAAGCATACTTGTTTGCCACAAGGGTACTGCAAGTCACCATCCATCTTTAACAGGGTTATTCAGATGGATCTAAGCAACATCCAGACAGAAAGCAAAGTCCTACAGTATGTAGACAACATTTTGATCTGCAGCAAGATGGAGGATCAATGAAGACAGGACTCAGTACACATTCTGACAGTGTTAGCAGATAAGGGGTACAAGGTGAACAAGGCCAAACTACAGAATTGTCAGAAGGAGGTATTCTACATTGAACAGGCGATATCTAAGGTTGGCCGACACATTGCCCCAAAGAGAGCAGAGACAATACTGAACACCCCCCAATCCAAAACAGTGAGGGGAAATGCAACGATTATTGGGGTTGTGCAATTACTGCAGAACTTGGGTCTTCGATTACAGCACATATACAATGCCACAATTGACTACACTAAAGGAAGCTCAGAAGGGAACAAAGATTCTGACATGGACCACAGACATGACTGAAGCCTTTGAGGAACTGAAACAGGCAATATGTACAGCTCCAGTGTTGAGGACCTCAGACTACAAAAAGGAGTTTTTCCTGTTCTAATACACTGACGGTGTATTGATGAAAGTAGTGCTGACTCAGAGAACAAGCATGGGGCATAAGCCAATTGCTTACTAAAGTGGACAGATCGACCCGGTGATGAGAGGACACTACCCATGCAAACAGTCATTGGCTGCAGCAGCCTTCACAGTGTAGAAGTCATCAACAGTGACAATGGGGTGCACCACCACCATGGAGGTGGAGCACCCCCTTTTTGCAATTTTACACAAGCCACAAAGCACACTGACGACACAGAGAGCATCAGGGTATGAGGTGATACTATCAAAGCCAGGACTGAAGATAGTAAGATGCAGGACAGTTAACCCAGCATTATTCTTGGCAGATGTCCTTCAACCAGCAGATTATGCACACAACTGTACAAGGAACATAGAGTTGTTCAGTGACACACGCAAGGTGGAGGAGGAGGCACTTGTGGGGGGAGACATATAGTACATTGATGGTTCTTCTGAACTGACCAGATTGATGAGATTAGAAGGACTGGTACTGCAGTGGTAGGATTGTAGGAACACAGAACAACTGAGGTAGTAGTGAGTGTACGATTACCGTCCCACTATTCAGCACAAGCGGCAGAGCTAGTGGCCCTCATATTTGCACTGGAACACAGTGTAGAGAAGCATGTGATGATATATTCTGACAGTGCTTACGTCACATCAACAGTACATTCAGGACTGGCACGATGGAATAGAAGAGGGATCAGAAGAGCTGATTGAACCCCAGTGCAACATGTGCTCTTGTTAGGCAAACCGACTGAGGTAAGCACATGCACAAGGGAGGTGGCACTAGTGAAATGTCAGTTCCACATGAGAGGAGAAGATCCTGTTTCAAGAGGGAATGAAGCAGCAGACTATGAGGACAAGTGTGCAGCATATTTTGGGAACCTGTGGGAACTGGAAAAATGGTCAAAAGCCCAGTGAGAAGCGAGGAACATGGTGATGAGGGAAGGTTACAATGCATGGCCAGAAACACAAATTATGGAACTGAAGGGAGCTGCATCACAAGAATAAAAGGAGCTATGGGTAAAGAGAGGAGGATCAATGTCTCCAACCAACCCCTTATGGCGACAGAACAACACAGGGAAGGTGGTCATGCCACTGGTACTATTGAAAACAGCACTGACACAATTGCATCATCCAACACATACAGGGAAGGAGGTCATTGCTATGGGCATAGGAGAAACGTGGTTTTGCTCAAATTTGAGTAAACATGTAGCTGATTTCTTTAGCAACTGTTTGACTTTTCAGCAGTTCACTGCAGGACATACTCTAACAGCTGTGAGAGGAGCCATACCAAGACCCGTAGGCCCATTTCTGCAACTCCTCGTGGACTACGTGGACATGATCCAAGTCTCTCAAGGATATCACTACATGATAGTGGTGGTTTGCCCGATTCTCCAGATGGATAGAGGTTTGGCCATGCTCCTATGTCGATGCACTCAGAGCAGCAACATTTCAGGTTCGGGAAGTCTTCCCAAATGGGGTGTGTGTGAGGTCCTACGATCTGATAATGGTCCTCACTTCGCCAATGTACTGTTTCTACACATCACAGCCCTACTAGGCATCAATCACAAATTCACCTGTGCATACCACCCGCAAGCCAATGGGTTGTGTGGCTGCCTGAATGGACTCCTAAACGAGTGCATTGCCAAAACTCAGCGAAGCACCAAGAAAAACTGGCTTCACTGTTTGCCATTGGCACTCTTTGATTTGCACAACAAGCCAGGGTCCAACCACCATTTATGCTCCAGGAGGTGGTGACAGGACAGTGCATGCATCTCCCCTTGTCTCCTCCCGCTACGGCATTGAAAGATTGCGAGAGTAATAAAGATTTGCTAGGGCAATAAATGTTTGACTATTTCACTTCCCTGGTTTCTAGTGCATCTTTTATCTCTCGCCAGTTACAGCAGATCCAGGACACGCCTGAAGACATCAAAGAGAACGGCTGCAATACTATAGAATCTGCTAACAAACTTGAACTTTTAGTAAAGGTGGGGACCTGGTCCTCCTCAAGAACATTTTCCGGCAATGGAATTTGCCTAGATTCACGGGACCTCATGTTGTGGAGGCTGTAACTGACAGAGCAGTCAGGTTCGAGGGAAAACTGTTTGGAATCACATACAGGACATCAAGCCCTACTAAGCAGTGGCCACACCTGGCAACAAAACTACAGTGACAGACGGCCAATCTTTAAAGATCTCAATAACAGCAAGCACAAGCGGATCACACAGAGTTCGAGAGGTGCGGACACCCAATAGATTTACGAGCCCAAGTAGCAGATTTTGCAACTGGTGTACTGGTCCAAGTAGATAGCTAAAAACACTGTTTTTTTGTTATTTTCCCTTTCCGCACACACAGCACTACGTGAAAGTGATAAAACACTATTTGTTTGTTAGTTTTGCTTTTCACATACGCAGGTCTAAGTGAATGTAGTAAGGGCTGTATAGGCTATTCTTCGGATGTTACCTCCCAGTGACAACCCTGAAACGTTCTACAGCCAGTTTGTGCATTAAATAAGGAGACCAAGAACATCCCAAGCCCGGTCCCCTACAGTGTATTTCCTTGTATTCATAGAATATCTGGCCAAAGCATAACCACAACTTGAACACAGTGCATGCCCTGTTCTTCCCACATTACGAGATCCCTTAATAAGACAAGGTTGGGAGGAGGTCTTTGCCTTTGCAATTAGCGACCATTTAGTTCATGGAGTTTGAGGGTACTGACAAGTACTAACAAAATAACACTTTTATGTGTGATTTTCAGGTGGGCTACTTTATCATCTCATCAGCTGCAAGGATCCAGCACCATAAGTGGTCATGAAAAGTCTAGTAAAGGAAATGATCACACTGGTGTATTTGTTGATTCCCAGTGGTGTATTTGCCCTTGTGTTCTGGTGAATTTATCATGCTTTGAGCATTACCACTGTGTCCCCTACTTACACTACCCAACCCTAGCAGGAAGGATGACCATGTCAGGTGGAACAGAAGACATTGCTGATAAGGTAAGGAGAGGTAAGATGCAGACATGAAGGGAGTTAACATGTATCTCACAGACACAGCACGGGTTACAAATAACATGTGGTACAAACACATATTCAAGGTGGGCAGGGACACCACTGGGAAGAGCTGTTATGTCTGTTCTTTAATCCCCTATGCCATGAGTGCTACACGAACATTCATTGCAACTGAAATACCCGCAGGAAGAGCACAGTGCCTGATGTATATTGCGGTGGTGCTGACGCTAGGAAGATTTCAAGGGAGAACAGCAACACTGAGATGGATGTCAAAAAAGACCTACCCCTATGAGGATAATTACATAAAAACACCAGACATGACGAATAACTATTGGCAGCTTCATTAAGGCTTGCAGTACATAACTGATGAACTGGGGAAAGGAGAGACAAAGCATATCACACTGGAAGACTTACCATGCACTTGGACAATAGTAAATGAGATAGGAGGAGAGCCTAGATAATGATAATGCAAGATAGATGCTGGGAAAGACCACAGATACTGATCTATGGACGAGTATATACTAATGACAGATGGAGTGGTAGGAGGCAAAGCAATGACACTGGCACAATCAGCAGTGAATAAGGTGCAGGAAGAGAATGACAAGTGCCTGAAGGAGTGGCACACAATTGCAAATGTACTAACATGGTTAGAGAACAAAGCTGGTCTGATGCCAATAATTCCCCTGAAGAAACCAGCCTTGTACTATCAGAACACTGGTGATGTTGAAGTTGGTGAAAATGTAGGCTGCCAGGCAATTGAACACCTTCCAGCAATGAATTTAGGAATGGCAGTGCTAATGGATCACTACTGGGCATGCCGATCAAAGGCATACAAAAAACTGCCACCTGATTGAGGAGGAGTATGCTCTCTGATACACGTCAACATGCCTTCATTGATGGTACCCAAGAAAGATGTGAAGCTCCAAGAGTTCCCAAAGATGGAGATTAACAGACAAAGGAAAAGGTCTATTGAGAAAGCATCAACAGCTGAACACAAAGAGGCAGAGAAACTGGTAGGAATGAGAAGGGTGAATAGAGGGGGGGAATTATTTCTTAGGAAAGTCAGAAGCGGCACTGGATCCCACCAGAACACATGCTCTTCAGCCGAACACAGATGTTCTTCGCATCACTGATACCAGGAATACAGACATACACAAATGCCAAATGGTTACAGATCACTCAATGGGAGCTGATGGTAACAATGAACTCAACAGTAAATGGGTTCAACACCATAAAGGAAGAGCTCAGAGCAATTGGGTTGGTGGCACTCACAGCGATGGAGGTAGGAGTTTGCGCCAAGAACAGGAGTTCATGTTGCACATTCATACCAGCTAACAATGAAGATAATGGAACTCCCTCAGATGCAGTTGCACAATTGGCACACATGCATGGGAAGATGGAAGATAAAGCACGTGGGACAGGAAAAGACAAGAGCTGGTTGGCATGTCTATGGTCATGGATGCCATCATGGCTATCGGATGGGCTGAAAGTGATATCAGGAGCACTAATGTTAGTAACAGTATCAAGGCACCAGAAGACAGCAGACGAGGCAGTTGGGATGCAGATACTGATGGATGTGTGAACATAGGGGGAACGGTGGATGACATTGTGAAAGAATGAGACCAACTAAGGGAGGAAAATACACAGTGTGACTTATTCCTAGCAGGGACAATAAAGGTGGACAACCCCCGTGACCCAACAACCTATGAAAGACAATGGATCTGATGCAACCCGGAAGAAACGTGCCATTACATGTACTGGTCTTTCGATGACCAACCATATAGCCCAGGAGCAGTAAAAGCATTACCTAGAGTGGATGAAGAGCCTCAGGATGCAACTAAGGAGACCTCAATTGACAGCCTCAAATAAATCTGTTGACGTCGTTAGAGACACCATGACATAGCAGCGTTAGACACGAAGCACACCTGCCATCTGCACATCGGGACACACTCATGCACCCTAATACATTAAGAACACATGCGCAACAGTTCCATAAATTAGAGGACTGATACACAAAGCTGCTGCCCTTGTTTTATTATTTTGTCTAGCCTAACTGCAGCAATGCAGAAACCGCAAGAAGCAAGAAATTCTGAACACACTTGCAGATGCTTACATGCAAATAACCTTTGGAACTGCAGAAGCACCTATGGGACCTGACAGATTCAATGCATTACTAACATATTGAGAACTACAGAATAACACAAACATGTAGAAGCCATGCCATGGCTCAGAAAAATTACCATAGACCAAGACCCTCAGCAGGAGCTGAGCCGAGCAAATTCAGGCTGCACAGGCGAGCAACCACGATACGAGTGACATTCCATTCCCTGAACTACAGTAACACCAACCACAGCAAATGGGAATAATTCTTCATAAAATCAGACTAATTCAGAGCTGCAGAGCTCGAAAACACGGTCTCTGTACACGTGACCAACCAAGTATATGATGAATCAAAATCAGCAGCTCGGAAACGAAGAACATTCTCACGCAGCCAGACAAAGGTTTGCAACATAGAAGTTACATCGGGAGACGAGTGTTGCATGATGAGAAGGAGAAGTCTCATAGTCTTTGGTGGTGCGCACGAGTTAAAATGCAGACACATAGTTATACTTATTACCTTGAGAAGGTACACCTCGAGCTGAGAACCATTTCAAATCCCAGGCCTGGGTAGATCAGCTCTAGCCAATCACAGTTCAGGTCCCCAGGGGTGGTAAGCAGCGGGCAAGAACCAATGACAGGACTCTCACACTGCAACATTGAAGACTATTAGGTAATTGGGGACGGGCCAGGCCAGCCACCTTACATGCAAGAGCCAGTGAACTAACATATGTAAGTACATCTATAGGTGGACTACCACTCAACGCCCAATCCTGTGCAACAATAGGTTTGCTGGAGATGGGCCCAGGTTTTGACGCTGATATGATGCAATCCATTAACAAAACTGTCCTGTGAGCCAGAGCTCACTGAGATGTCCCTAAATTTCTTCTATCCGTGTACTGATCCCTCTTGGTTTTGGCTTTAATAAACCACAGTTTGAACTTGCTGTCTCTCTGGGCCTGTGTTCGTTTTGGGAAGGGAAGGAGTTAGGCCTTCCATTGGTTCTGAGTCTGCAAACTCCTAACAGCTCTCAAATTGCCTGGGCAGAGGTTTAGACAAGGAATGGTGGAGGATTGGCCGCACAGCACCGCTCTAGCTTAAATCACCAAGAGGCCTAGCAGAAGAAGTCACAAAGCAATAAATGTAAAACAGAAATAAGAGAATTACATCAGATAAGTGATACATAGATGTAAAAACTACGCACACCTAAATGAGATTTTAAAACGGAGACAGAAAGACAATGCAAATGCTACTCAGATGTAAAACTAAACAAGGCAATGCAGGTGGCTTACGGATTTAATAATAAACACATCTAAATTTGATTTTAAAACAGAGGCATTAAAACATTGCAAATGCTACTCAGATGTAAAACTAAACAAGGCAATGTAGGTGGTTCACTTATGCAATGATAAAACACACCTAGGAGCCGCAAGTGCAGTGATAGAGGATGAAGTTAGTTGAGGCGAGGAGGAAAGAAGTGAAAAGCACAGTAGACGGTTCAGGAGAGTTAGTGGTGGAGGTCAGCCAAACTCACTTTGATGTTTGCAGGGAGCGTAGATGGTCTAAGATCCAATGATCAGTAATTAGTCAGGAGGACGGATCAAATAGGGATAAGGCCCTCCAGGCCCTCCTCATCCCAAACAGGCACAGACAGGGTCCTTAGGTGAGGTCCTTTGTTGATGGGCCGGCTCTGCCTGCTGGTCTGCTGTTGGCTGGGATGTATTGGCTAACAGCCAATCAGGCGGCCTGGTGCTGCCTCCAGGAAAGTAAAGGGCTGCACTCTACCACGGCAGCCATCTTTAGGAGTAGAGGAGGCCAATTCGAACAAATATAGTTTAAAAAGCAACTGCGCCCAAAAACAAAAGTGCATGGAGCAATTTCAAAATAAAGTATTAACGCTTTGGAGGGATGGGAATGTGCTATTTTTGGATGTTGGTAAGTGTGCCACATGATCTTCGCTGCTCGAGTGGGGCAGTGTGCTAAAATGCTGCAAATTAACAGAAAGCCAGCCCCAATGCACTGTGGCATTGAGGTGGTGAGGGGGGATATCTCGAGCCTGCAGATAGGAGGGCTCTTTCTTCCTGGTTCCTGGGAGATGAAGATTGACCAGTGTCATTAAAGTAGCCATGGGTGCATTGATGTTTGCCCCTAAATCCATAATGCAGCTCATGTCAATGAAACAATAGCCTCTGCCTTGCACAGCTCAGTACATCCAGGTATTTATCTCACGTAGGTTAAGTAATGTAGCAAAGGGTTGTCAGAAAGTGAGAGTGTCCTTGTAATTGCAATTGTTTATTTGTAAAGCGCTTATACACAAGTGAAGTGTTTCAAAGCGCTTCAAGGCTGGAGGGGAGCAAGGGAAAAAACAGTATTCATTCTTAAGCCTTGAAGTTTCCGAATGATCCAATTGAATTATCTAACAAGATTATTATTATTTTTTTATTTGTGTTTAGTCAACAAGACTTTTCACAATTTACAGAAGAAAATACATAATTACATAATTAAATAAAATACAATATGTATGACCATACTTATAAAAACAAAAAAATACATATCAGAAAAAGAATGAAAAGAGAAAAAAAAGATACAAAAAAGAAAAAGAAATAAAAGAGAGGAAAAACAGAATAAAATAGACACATTTTTACACAATTCGAGGGAATAGCAATTGATACATCCTAAACACAAATGGTATAATTTTAACACTAAATTCATCACATACTCATCGATGCCAATAGACCTTCCCCGAGCTATTAAAGGATGATGATTTCAAGTTCCTTCAACATTCTTATTACTTCCGGTGATAAAAACTTTTCTCTCCCAGCAGACAATCTATTCCAGAATTAATTTGTATCCAACCAATCAACATTATGTACAAAGCCCAAAAAGTGTTTCACTCTTTTCTCTTTTGTGGCCACACATGATATTAGGAGATGTTTCACACTTTGTTGTACATCATGCTTACACAGATTGCATGAGTCCCCTTCAACACACTTCCTTTGTTCCTGATACTCTGCAATTCTCTCCTATTGAAAAGGTTCAAACGAAAACCTCAGAAATTACCCCCTCCTTCTGGTGTCTGGATAACGCCTAACATGGGGTAAAACTAAGTCTCTCGGTTTATCGCAGATGGGGACTTTTTTCTTTAAGCCACAACCAATTAGGACATTGCTCACTTCTTCCTTTAATGCCATTAGGAACCCATTTTCACTTTGATTCAAATGTAGTCCTATATCCTCATGACAACAGATTTTTTGGGGACATATGATAGAGTAGTATAACATCACCCTTCTCCACACCATATGTGTTTGCAGAGATTGTAAACTCAATTCACAGCGCAGGTGTGCCATAGGGAGTGACATAGGTAGATTTACTACTTGTTTCCAAATGTGGCTTTCAATTCTGACCCAATTGATCTTTGTAGCCATGTTATCAATTTCAATGCCATTCATCAATACCGGGACTGCTTTGCCCTTATAGAATTTAATAAGAGGAAGCAAAGTAAATCTGCAGTACGAATGTAATATCTTTTTCATTTGACATATTAATTGGATTACTATTCCCACTACGTCGATCTCTGATCTTTTTAATGAGGACTAGATCTTAATATGAATTCTAAGTGTTTAATTGTGTTCACCACTGGGAGGATCTGTGAGTCTACGACTCAGCCAAATCTGGTTGTCTTCTTCCTTTTTGAGTGGTTAGATATCATAATGAAAGTCTTCTTTAAGTTAATGACAAGATCATTTGCCAAAGCATATTTGCCAAATGCTGTCATCAGTCGCTGTAAGCCCACTACTGTATGATCTACCAATACTAAATCATCCTCATTGCCAGACCATTCAACTCTGTTGTACCCAATGAAGGGGCTATCAAGTGATTCCCAGAGGTCCGCCAGGAAGAGGTTGAAAAGACAGGGGGCTACTATGCATACCTGTCTGAGTCCTTTTGCCGTTGTTATAGGGCGGGACAGTTGTCCCTCCAAATCCAATCTCACTTGAATAGGTGTTCTCTTATGAAGATAGATTAAGATCAATAGCAAACCAGGATTCCCCAATGTTTTAGCTTCCCCCATAATTTGCCCCTATTTATAGTATTGAAAGCCCTAGACAGGTTAATCCACACTCCATAAACCAGGAGATCAGACATCCGATCCAGATTCAGTGTGTTCAATATCAGGCCATTCAGCGTGGTTGAAAGGACTTTATGAAAGCCTGCCCAGTCTTCCAGATCTTTTAGGACTAATCTCATGAAGACTTTACTCTCAACATCAGGGCGATCGGACGATAATTAGAGGGATCTAACCTTTCCCCTTTTTATGAATTGGGATAACAATGGCCTAATTCCAAGTTAATGGGCATTTCTTAATTGCCTTGATATTTGTAAATAGATTGAAGAGAATAGAGGATTGAGGTCCATTGTTTCATCGATGATTTCATTATTTTGTTAGTGAGGCCATTTGGGCCTGTGGCTCTTGATCTATAGAAGGTACATGTAAGGGCCTCTTTACTCCGTTCATCAAATAGAATCTCCCATTTGACTTTCTGCCTTAGCTCACCATTCATGGGGTTCATTTCCTCATAAATACCCCCAAAATAATGTCTCCACTTCTATTCATGGATGACATTAGACTAAACCAGGACTTCGGCTTGAGCTTCCAGATGAACTAGGCTCCAGAAGTTCTTTGAATTGGATTCTGAAATTGCCTTCAGCATGGTCGCCCCATCCAGATAGTTTCTCTCATAGTTTTTTGGTTTAGATCAGTTTCAATAGCTATTAGATAGATCATTCTTCCTCTGCTGAAAGACCTCTATACTAAGTTCTTCACGTGCCAAGAGGCAAATATTTCTTCTCATTTCCCTCTAACGATCACAAATCTCGTGATCAAAACCGTGCAGATGTTTCTTACTCAATTGGCACCGCTTGACACTTGGATTATCCAATTCCCAGATGAAATCTAGGAAGCCTATTGGGTATGTTAGTTCACTAGGGACCTGCCCATACTCTATATCCAATATATTGGCCAATTCATGATTCAAAATCCCACCGCCTTGAATCTTATCAAACAATTCCCTGCATTATTAGAGGAGAGAGTCTCTGTGGAAAGAATTTCTTCCCTCCCTCCAGTGCACAGCATAGAAGTAGCCTGGATGGGAATGTGGTCACTCTTCCCCCTGTCCTTAATCAGCATCCTATTGCATCTTCTGAAAAGACTAGTGGAGAGTACCAAATTGTCTATTATGGAGCTCGAGGCACCACTCCTCTATGCTCTAGCCATGTTCTCCAGCAACAGTGCCATTCGCAATACATAGATTCAAATATTTAAAAAATGTCAACCATCTATTTACATACACCTGGGCCCTTGTGTTGTCTATACACCTCTGAGCTAGTTTCAAGCAGTAGGAGTACAGATCTCCAGCTATCAAAATGTGATCCCTAGGAAAATGAATTTTAACATTAGTAAGAACATTCGCCAAATCTATGAGGAAGATCTCCAAATTGGAATGCACAGGGCTCCAGTATACATTGATGACTACACACGATCCCAATCTGGCATCAGCTTTGAAGCAAATCCTAACTGGCAGGATCCCTTCTCTCTCCGTGTTCAGGCAAAGATAGGATTTTATCCCCTTGTTTCGCATGACCACTAATAGCCCCCTTGAGGGTCTTACCCCATTATAATTAGAGGCAAGTATATTATATGATTGAGAATCTGTCTAATTTGAAGACATCCCGCAACCAGGTTTCTTGGAAGAGAATCAGGTCATGCCCCGGAAAAAGTTCTTCATCTCCTCGCCCTTAAATTAACTTGATCCCGCGGTTTTCCAACTGAGAAACTTCAGCTGATCACCAACTAAAGCCCATCCTCCAAACCACTGAATTTCTGAAATGCTTCGGTAAGTATTTGTAGGAACATTGACCAAAGCTTATTTCAATCTCCTCCCTTAGTTCCCGACTGCACTGTCTCCTCTCTTCTTACCGTTCCTGTTTTGGCCCTGCTTCGTTCCTCTTGACCTGCTTGGTCACCCCTGATCTCCTACTTTTCACCCCATTAAAGGTTGCTCCATATTTCTTTAGGTGATTATCTGGGAGAACATTGGACACTTTGCTGCCCAGTTTTTTTTAAAAATTCTGGGGATGAATTAAGCATAGCCTTGGCACCAATTCTGGATTTAATAACCACCTCTATAATTGTGGTAACTTGGTCATACGGAAAGCTGATGTGGTCTATATCATAAGATGATAATAGGAACAGATCTGGTATTTGCCTTGTCAGTGCCAAAATTGGCTCCCGATTCAGGCCTCCCATCATCTTATTTTGATCGGTCCTTCTGAGCCACACCGTCGGCAGAGCAAAGGGACTATTATCCTGCATGTTGGTTATGTTGTCCCCTTCAGCCCTGTCATAATTATTTGCAAGTACCTGCTCACGACCCCTCTGATTATTTAGGACTTTGCCTCCATCATTAGTACAGCCTGAATGTGCTGCTGTATGGCCTATGTTATGGATTTACAGAAAATTGGTGCCAAACGCACCGGTTCTATACACACATCTGGTGTGTTCATTATTTGTAGACCTGATTTTCCCTAAATGTACTGATGTATGGCCTCATTTTTGGATCTATATTGGATTTTATTGTCTATAGACCCACACTCACTTTTATAATAGCCAGAGCCATCTCCTGATTTTTGTTCACATTGCCATATACTACACCCGCTTTATCACACACTCCAGCTTTCAGAGGGTTCATGTCCGCTTGCTGGGTAAATGAGTGATTAGGAGATTCCAAGTTTTCAGTCGCTATTGCCTAATTTAAAGCCGTGAAAAATGGTCTTGTTCCTGATTTCTTTTGTTTTGGTTGTTTCTGATTCTTTGTTTTCTGGGTCACTCTTGATGTCACCTCAAAGGTTGGAGAATAGATTTGTGTCAGTGCTTTCATTTTCTTTCTGTTCCTGCCTTTTCTTCTGCCCTCACTTTCAGTTTTATTGGTAATTGGCTGTTCAATAATCCCTGAAGCCTACCCTGAGTAGCGACTTGACTCACTATTTAGGTCGTTTTGTTCATTCCCATTAGTTAGGTCACTCGAGGCCGGACGGATGCCCCTCCTCTTTTGTGAATCCTCTGCGATGACCTCCCCAGTTTGTGCCAACCTAACAAACTCCTACAGGGTCTACTGAGAAAGGGGAGTATCATCTAGGTAGAGTTGATCCACTTCCTGAGAGGAGGGATTTGGGGCGATTCATTTTCTCTACTCCTGAGGGCCCCCTCTGTCCTTAGCAAGTTCAATTCACCTTTCATTAGGTGGAATTCCTGTTCCAGACCCACAAACTGAATTTTCAATTCCTTACATACCGAGAGTTGTTCACTGTTTTCAGCGGTCATAGTTCTCAAGTCCAGTAATAAGGATGAAATAGACTATATAGACCCACCATCGATGATTCACTTGCTCCCACCTCACAGGTCAATTCGAGGAGGGTGCCCGTCTGAGCATGGACTTCAAGAGCTCAAAGAACTTCTTTAGTGTGTTAAGCACAAAGTTTAGGGCACTGAGCGTTGATTCAGAGGTATTCGTTTTTGGAATAGGGTCTTTGTGTATTTTGGACTGCGTTTTATGTAGGACAAGGACCACAGACTCCAATGTACATGATCAAATGATTTGGCCCTCATCCTGGCTGCACCATGAATCTTGGCCCCTTCCCCCATCCAAACATGAGGTAGGATCTTCATCCCTAATCCTCAAAGAGCGGCTCATATCCAGTGAAACAGTATCCTCTGCTTCCCCCTCAATATATGACCTTCTTTTGTGCAAAAGTGCCTTCATAATCATCCTCTTCATTGATGAAGTTGACAGGGTATATTCCATGTTGTTTCTTACCGCATCCTGCAGTGAACAGGCCATTATGGGATTTTTTACACACAGGCTTTATTTGTCCTGTAGCTACTATGATTTCCTCTTGCAATGCGAGGTCAGACTATACTGACTCATTAACCTCTTTTGACTCCCTTGCCCCCTTCGACGTCATGTTGGACATCTCATCCAGCTCCGGAGCCTTCAGATCGTCTATCCAAATACGGCTCCCACTTCTCAAGCTATAAATATTTGGCATTCATTTTTTTCCTACTTATAACAGGATTCCTGGGCTCCTTTAGCTCATACAATGCCTTGCTAGTATGACAATGCCCCAGCTGCCAAGATAATTTAAGAGCGATCAAAAGGGTATTAACTACCCCCTTATTTATGCTTACACAGGGTTGTAAAGGGGCTTCAGAATTTTATACAAATGGCTGCCTTATATGGGCTTACTGCCTCTAACAAGGAGCCCACTATACAGCTAATAGTTTGTAGAAGCCAATAAACAAGACCTTTACTTGCCCAATAGTGTCTGATGTTCAAACTTTCTCACTTGCTTGCGTCTTCTCGTGATTCAAGTTAGGAAGAGTCATGTAGAGTCCTGTGTACGGCAAACACCCAGGAAACACGGAAACACACGATAACACTCCTGCAACACTCTGCTATGCTTCACTCCTGCAGCAGGTGTTGGGGAGTAAGGACCACCTTCTCGATGAACAAAGAATTGTTACTTCCAAACAGTTGAGCACAGAACAACAGCAACACCGAATGTGTCCACACAATAACACTCCCGCAAGATTATCTAAAAAAAATATGTAACAAAATGAACTAGTATAGTAGGCCAAAGGCATTTCTACTAGTGCAAGTGCATGACAGGGGGGAAAAGAGAAAGGAGGGAAAAAGGGAAGAGCAAACAAAGAATAAGCTTCTGTTCGAGGTCTATCGACTTGCCAGATAGTACAAGTGCATGACAAGGAGTGTGGAAGAATTGGGGGAAGGTGGGGAAAAGGACATAAAGAACAATAAACTACTGTGTTAGGCCTGGCGGCATTCATATTAATGATGATAGGCCATCAACAATAATGTGCCTGTGCACAGTGCTCCAGGAGCAACCTAGCCAGAGAGGGAGGACGAAGGGAGGATAAGACAAAATGATCTTCCTAGGCTTTGTGCATTCAGGGTCGTGCAAGTGCGCGGATAGGAAGTTTGAGGAAGGGGGAGGGGGAACAAGTGTGCCCAGTCCATCAGGGTCCTGGGTTAAGTGCAGAAGAGGTAGCCTCTCACATGGACCGTGTTTGGGGTGCATAAGTGTGAGGCAGAGTGCAGAGGCCCAAAGGCAAGTGTAGGACTGACAGGCGAGCCTGGGATCTGTGTGGTTCTGGAGGTGCACCAGGCGACCAGTCAGCTAAACTGAGCAGAGTTGGGTGGGAAATCAGGAGAGAGGAGAGAGGGGAATTAGCAGGGGAGATAGGGAGAGAAGGAGAATGAGAAGAGGAAGGTCTTGAGGTGTTTCTGGAACTTGAGGATATCCAGCTGAAGACAGAGAAAGGCGGGGAAGCTGTTTCAGAGGGAGGCACCTGCACAGGACAAAGTTCTACCACCAAATCTCTGTTTGGAGAAAAAGTTCATCCACATAGATCTGGAAGAGGTTGAGTGGAGGGCTCTAGAAGGGGAGTATTAAGGGAGAGAGTGTTGTAGGTAGTTTGGGCCCTAGCCCTGGAAGGCTTTGCAGAAGGACTTAAACTTGATCCTTTCAGCCACTGGGAGCGAGTGGAGAGATTTCAGCACCAGAGAGATGCGGTCCCTGGGTTTGAGGCCAAGGATAAGTGTTGAAGTTCTGTTCTGGATAAGTTGAAGAGGTGAAAGAGTAGAAGTAGGATGATTGAGAAAGAGACTATTGCAGTAGTCCAGTCTAGAGAGAACCAGGGCTCTGGAGACTGTGAACCTCTGGGGGAAAGCGAGAAAAGGTAGAATACATCTGAAGAGGTGCAGCTGGTAGTGGAACTTTTTAGAGATGTCCGTGATGTGAAAAGAGAAGGAGAGAATGGAGTCGAAGATGACCCACAGATTTTTTGCCTCAATGGTGGGTGAAGGCACAGGACTAAGGGAGGCTGGCCAGAGTGCAAGTGGGAATGCGGGAGCAGGGTTCCCAGTGAGGATGATCTCAGTCTTACTGGCTTTAAGGCAGAGATCATTAGCAGCACACCGGGACTGAATACTGACAGACAGTCAGAGATGAGCGAGGATGAAGAAGAGGCTGAGGGTAGCCTGAAAGAGAAGTTGGAGGTGAAAGAAGAGATCATGTGGGCCAAAGGGGTCATGTAGACATTGAAGAACCAGAGGGATAGATTAGATCCCTGACAAACACCATAAGTAGAGAGAGTGATAGTGGAGAAAAATGACCCAAGTTCCAACTGGGAAGGACAATCAGAAAGAAAGGATGCTAGCCACGTCAGGGCCTACTCTGTGATGCCCAGGGTATCACAAATATGGGAGGTCAGAATGTTGTGCTTTATCATATCGAAAGAAGAAGAGAGGTCAAGAAGGATGAGGGCAGAGGGAGAGTTAGAGTCAAGATTTGAGAGCAGGCCTTCAAGGGTGTTCAAAAGAGCAGTTATCGTGCCTCTGGATGCTCTAAAGCCAGACTGATGGTCATGGAGTAAGCCAACTGATTCTGTGTGGAGGATAAGCTGAGAGATAGCCAGCTTCTCCAAGAGTTTGCCCAGGAAAGGGGTGATAGAGATCGGTTGATAGTTTGTCAGAATGGAAGGGTCGGCAGAGGGTTTTTTGAGTAGAGGGTTCACAAGAAGAGAGATAGGGAAAGCTCAAGTGGTGAAGGAGAGGTTGCAGAGGCCTGTCAAGGTTGGAACGAGAGAGTCAATATTGATGGTTTTGAAGGGGTAGGGGTCCACCTGTTTGGCAGAAATTTTCATAGACCAGACTTGTCTGGAAACCTCCTCTGGTGTGACAGGGATGAGGTAGGAGAGAAGAAGAGGGGGAGGAGGTGGCTGATGGGAGCCCAAGGGATGATGGTCCATGAGTGGGTGTGGAGGAGAGAGAGGACAGGATGTCCTGTGTTTTGGTGGTGAAGTGTGCAGACAGGGCTGAGCAAAGGGCATGGGTGGGAGCAGTGAGGATGAGGCTGCAGTAGGGTTGGCTAGTTCCTTGCAGACTTTGAAGAGTTCAGCCATGTTGTTGGAATCAGCAGAAATGAGAACTTGAATATGGACTCTTTTCATGGACTGTATGCAGAGTCTGTATTGCCTTTGCAGAAGGCGGCAGGTCAGCAAGTCAGATGGTGCACCTGAAGATCCCCATTTCTGTTCTGCTGCCCTGCACTTGTGTTTAAGGTCAGCCAAATAGGAGTCATACCAAAGAGTTGCACTTTTTGTCAGGCTTCAGTTAAACACTCAAGACAGGGGCGAGGATGTCGAGAGTGTTGGAAATAGAAAGGTGAAAGTTAGAGAGGGCTGTGTTAGGGTTGGAGTCAGCCACAAGAGTAGGAGGAGGAGAATAGCTAGAGGCGAAGGTGGCCACTGACAATCTTTCCGTGGGTCAGGTGACCTTGAAAGTGGGAGGCAATGCAGGGTGTGCCAGTGTTAAAGGTGCAGCAAGCTTCAAGTGAGAATAGCGAAGAGACTGTTCAGTCCAGGAGAGTGAGGTAGTGAGAGAGGTAGAGAGAGGGATGTCTGTGGGGATGAGAGCATCCAAGGTGTGCCCAGTGGTGTGCGTCGGACCAGAGTGTAGAAGGGAGAGAGAGAGAGTTGCATAGTTTTCAGAAATGTCCTGAAGAGTCAGCAGAGTCAAGATGGATGTTAAGATCCCCCAGGAGGAGGAGTTCGGAGGAGGAGGAAAGGAAAGAGGATACCAGGTCAGCCCATTCTGAGAGGAAGAAGGTGGACTGGCCTGGCGGCCAATAGAAGGTGGCCAGAGTAAGAGAGTAGACCTGCGAGAGAGCCTGCATACCAGGCATTCAAAGGAAGAAAAGGGCTGAGTGGGAATGATGGAAACAGGGATCCACTCAGGAACAATAAGGGCTACTCCCACTCCTGGCCTGTTGGGCATGGGCCCAGAGAGGAATTTGTAGCCATTAGGGAGAAGTGTGTCAAAACTGGTGACAGAGCTGCCTTTTAACCATGTCTCAGTGAGAGCAAGAACATAAAGGTCCATGTGTTCAAGGAGGTGGCAGCTGTCGGAGGAGTGCTTGACAGCAGAGCGAGAGTTAAGCGTGGCAACGTGGAGCTGTTTGCCATTTCTGAAAGACTTATGAGGGGTATACAAAGGACAGAGGCCCCCCATAGGTGGCGCAAGTTCCTGCGAGATAGAGGCAGGAGAAGGCAGAGGGGCCAAAGATGACAAAGATGTTAGTGAGGAGAGTGCAGGCAAGGGAGCCGGGGGGGCCACAGGTGCAGTAGTCAGTAGTGGGTGTCAAGGGCACCAGCGAGGGAGAGGTTGATGAGGTTGTCTGTGCAGAGAGTGTGGGCAAGGGCGCAAGTGAGGAGTCAGGTGGAAAGTTAATAAGGTGAGGGAGGAGGCTATCAAAGAGAAGGAAATTGGTTTGAGGCCCTTGTACCAAGAGGGTACCCTTTCGATAGACATTTATGATGACCCTGGAGGACGAGAAGAAGGCAAGAAGGACCTCCCAGTGGGTGCCACCATTGATGTGTGAGGAAGAGTAGGGAGAGAGAAGAGCGGCCATATGTAGGGTCCATACGTCAGGAGAAGGAACAACAAAGAGGATGTCATTGAGAGTCTCTCTGGAGGAAGCACTGATGTAGTTGTCAGTGATAGGAAGGCCTGGGTTGAAGCCAAGTATGTCGTTCTTAAGTTTCTTCTTGCCAGACTTGGTGAGCGGTGAAGGATAGGTGATAGAGAAGCAGTTAGAGAAGATAGGAGAGATCATGAGTGCCATTGTGAGGAGGCACAGAGTGTGTTGCACTTACCCAGGCTATGCAGCTGAGGCACAGGGGAAGGAGTTGACAGAAGGGGGTAAGAACACAAAAGGGCTGGGAAAAGCAGTGAGCACTAAGGGGGGTGGGATGTAGCAAAACAGAATCAATACAGAGAGCGGGGGAGTTAGAATGGATTTTGGAATAGTAGACACAAAACACCTAAATGCAATTTTCAAATGGCAGACACAGAACACCTAAATGCAATTTTCAAATGGCAGACTGTTAGGGAGAATTTCCATTCTATGGCTAGTCCCCCAGCAGCTTTGCTGGTTTTGAAGGGTTTGTTTCTTTTTACCTGCTAAGAGTGAGACTCTTTTTCCCACTCTTTTTTCCACTCTTAGGCATTTTTGCTATGTGTGTTCTAGGCTATTTTTGTGTTTAATGCCTATGGGATTTTCTCTCATCCATAGGAACCATATTTATGTGCATGTGTTACACAGCACCCTCAGTGCAGTGACACAGGTGTGTCGTAGCGACCCTCAAACATAGACTCCATACCCTGGGCTGACTACTGTCTCCCAGAGCATGTAAAGTCCCCATTGACTTTCCTAGTCAAATCTTCTGAACTTAACCAGTCCAACCCATCTTACTATGGAGGTACTGGAAAGGGTTAATAGTTTTTCCCTTGGGTTCATTTTCGAGGGGGTACCTTAAAGTCCCGCTCTCTAAAGTTTTTGGCTGGTGGAAGTGGTTACTACCAAAAATATTCAACCGTGAATATTTCCCTATGGGATTTTCCCATTGTTAGAGGCTAACACTTTTACTGACAGCCTCTAACATACCGCCGGTTTATTTTATTATTAACTTTACTCCGGTAGGTTTTATTTGCCAGAACTTTAATATAACTTCTTTCTAGTGTCTTACTCTAAACTCCTAACCCAGGTCGGGGATCCTTTGTTCGCTCTTTTGGCGGGCTTCTGCCAAGAAGCCCTCCTTTCGGCACCTCTGAGTCTGGGGTGGGTCTGTTGTTTGGGAGGGGGAGTAGAACCCCTGGACAGAGTTGCCGCAGCAAGTCAGGTCGCACTCTAACCTGATAGGCTGGAGGGTCTCCCGCCAAGAAGACCAGTCCACTGTGTGAGTGAAAGCTAGGCTGTATGAATGGGTCTCTTTCTGCATAAAAGCAGGGTCCTGAGGACTGGAAGAGCAAGACGTCGCAACTGAAACTACAGAACTGAAGGGGAGAGAAGCCACAGACATCTTCAGCATCTACACCACCGGTAAAGCCCTGCCGGATCGTCTCACCACTTTTCTTCCACACGACGAGAGGAGATCTTCATCAAAAGAGCCTTCTTCCCTTGAGCTGGTGGGAACAACCAGTTCCCCTATCACTCCCCCGGACCTGCCTTGGTCGAATTGACAGTGCCCAGAACTTGGAGACCGGATAGCCAGGCAGCTATCGACCCGGACCGCGATTAAAAGGAGCATACCTTTTAAACTTCGTTTGGCAGCACCGCGGATGGTTTCATCCCTGGGTAGTGCAGTGACTCGAACCTTCCTCCACGACGAGAACCTCTCTTCCTCTGCTGGACCCCTCGAACTGCAGGAACTACCAGGAACAACCACCACCACAGGAGCCACTTCTTCACTTTTAAGGTACATTGTTCCGCCAGGCCTCCCTTTCCCCGTGGTAGCCCTAAAGGTGTTTTAAATCCTTTATCTACTTGTTGGGTTGGCCGCCCTCTCTCTTAACATTGTCTTTCGCCTCGCATTTACCTTTTCAATATTCGTTTACCAAAGACTTGACTGCAGCAACAAGAACATTTTTGCTCCCAAGCTCTTGGTCCTGTACCACTGACTCAGGCTCAGGCCTATTGACTCTGGCTGATTTGTTAGATCTCCTCTCACTAGATTGATTTTCAATAAGAAATGTGTTGATGCACCTGAATCTTCTAAACCCCTCTTCCTTCCTACTGTTTTAACTTGTGGAGTAACATTTTGCTCGGTTTTCATTCACTTATCTTTCTGCTAAAGTGTCACTGCGCATTACTTGTCCAAAAAACTTCAGGGAAGTGTTGCTAGGGGGGGTCTGAAGATATTTCGGTTTAACTTGTGCTTTCCCTCCCTTTCGTTAAATTGATAGAGTGCCATTTGTAGTTGGTTTTCACTGTGCGGTTTTGCTCAGTTTTCACTCTACCGCAAACTTGTCAACAATTGAATAGGGAGTTGTATATACTTTTCCTTGACTAAACTTAACTTACTTTATCAACTGTGATCTATGTGTTGAACCTGGTGTGTATAGCATAAATATATTCTCTTTTTGATACAAAGCTTGGGTCAGTGTTTCCTTGTTCCTAGTACTGTGATACCTATTGTGTAAAGCCTGAATACTGCTCATCTCCCTCTTGAGATAAGTCTGACTGCTCAGCCACAGCTAGCAACTAAATCTTTGTGGTACAGACTGATACCAAAGGGGATTTATTGCTCTCACCTTTAGTCCTAATCTGGTGTAGTGCTCCCTAAGGGAACTGCACTGGATTCTTTCTAACACAGACACACAACACCTAAATTCTTGACCTTCCTAACCATGCAAATGCACAAATAATCTAGCTCTGAATTAGAAAATGTGGTTTCTCATACCGAATATGGAGAAGACCTGGTTATGTGTGTGAATATGGCACGGTATACATGTCAAGATGACTTATTGGATACGGTGCCTCCCTTGGCAAAAATAATGGATCTGAAGAAACTTTATGGTAACATCGACCCTGAAAATGCTAACCCTCCACCCATTGATCCTGAATTTCTAACGCAGCATTCATTGTATGAATTCATCTGATCCTTAAAATTTTGCATACAATTATTTGTACTCTTTTGTTATCTCCCACGCATTGTTATAAATTAGCTGTACTGTTCTTCCTTCCCTAATTATGAAATTAGTTTATGAAATACATGTCCGCATACATTGGCCCTCATTACGACCCAGGCGGAATCCGCGGTGCTAAATGCACCGCGGAGCATGGCGGAAAGCCGCCGATAGCGCCATGGGGGTTGGCGGATTTACCACCCCATGCCGACCTTGGCGGAGCGGTAAATCCCCAATCCCCATTTTACCCTTCCCCATTCCCATTCTTGCCCCATAGGGTATAATGGGAGTGGGGAAGGAGTTAATTACGCCGCCGAAAAGTACGGCGGCGTAATTAACAACGAGGTCCCTTAGCGCCATGGTTTTCTCCGCCCGGTAAAACCAGGCGGAGAAAACCTCCATGGCGCTAAGGGAACTCGTAGTACGGCGGACGGGTCCGCCGCGATTAGCGCTGGCGGAAACCCACTCCGCCAGGGTCCTAATGAGGGCCATTGTGTATGTCATTAAATCATATTTGTTGCACGATGTTTCAATATGGCACCCTTTTTATTCTGAAGGAAAAGAGCATTATTGTATACAAATCTCTGTTTTGTTTAATGAAAAAGTATGTTCAATAGGAGCGACCAGTAAATATAACAGCATATCCACTGGCCTTACAGGCTGTCCAGGAGATTGCATTGATTTTGTTTCCAATCAACAATACGAGCTACTGAGAACGTTTCAATATTCAAGATTAGCAACATACATAGTAGATCAATAAATCAAGGGATTGTTATAGAAGGTAGAAGGCACTAACCGAGTACACGTGCCCCTCCCATTCTGGTTTTCTGACTAACCTCTTCATTGTAGAGAAATAAGACAAAGGCCCTCATTATGAGTTTGGCGGTAACCATGCCGCTATTAGCGGCATGGCTGCCACCAAAATCGCGTCGGGGTCCGGGTCCTCGGAATGAGGACTTACCAGGCCATTCCGAGTTCGGAAGGCCCGGTAATTCCTCCCTCCAAGGACCCGGACACGGTCCTTCCCCATTCCCATTTCAGCCCCCATAGGGCTGAATGGGAATGGGAGAGGGAGCAAACAACGGGCCATTACGAGATGGCCCGTTGTTTGCTCCCTCTTCCCCTCGCGGGACCCGGTAAGCACGCCTGCATGCTTACCGTGTCCCGCGAGGGGAACTCATAATGCGGCGGTACGGGGTGATCGGCGCCGGCACCTTTTACGGCACCGTTCACTCCGTACCGCCAGGGTCGTAATGAGGTCCAAAGGGTTTTGGTAATTCATCTGATGGAACTAAATCTCTTCTTAAGTTATTACCATTTCAAAATGGAAATGAGGTTGTTTCTTCCTATCACATTGGGCCTGGGTATTGGCCGGTTCTTCAGTTCATAAAGTACACTTACCTATATGTTGCCATCCACCCTCCTAACAGAGTTAGATTCCGTTCTGCTGGATACAGAACACGTTTCAATTCACCTGTCTACCTTTCTGACAGTGCTAGCTTACTTAAGGAGATAAGGGTGACAGCTTTTAATTCATCTGGTCAATATCCTGCTCATTACAAAAATACTAGATCTGATATGGAAGCCACTTCAATGACTCTTCATCACTTACAAGCAATGGTGTTTTTGGTAAATTGGGAACATTCAGCAAGGTGTCCTGCACAAAACACATGGCTTTTAATTGGTTCCACATTAATGCAGTGATTTCCTCCCTTCATCTTTTATTACCAAAAACATGTTTAACAAAACGGTAAGTGGTGAAGGTAATGACCGCACCCCTCATATCGCTATAGTACCTGGCAAGGCTTGTAAAGCCTCTGTCATCTTCAATACATGTGATCTATACAACAGTACAGATCACTGGACATTTTGAAGAACTACTTCCACTTAAGAAAACATTACATGCCTGTGGACTCGGTGCCCCTATGCCCAGAAGCAAAGACAGAGGTCAGGAGGTGGATTACACACATGCAACATGGAATGGAAGTGCATCCTTCAGTACTAAGAGCCTCATTACACGGAATGCGGTAAGGGTTTACCAGTACCGGTAAGGGCACCGGTACCGGTAAACCCTTACCGCCTTACTACGAGATCCCTTTGCGGGACCCGACCTTAAGGGCTGGTGTAGACCAGCCGTTAAAGTTGGGACCCGCAAAGGGACCTTAGTGCTAAATACGGTACTGCAATTTGCGGTACCGTAATTAGCCCCTTCCCCATTCCCATTGAGCCCTATGGGGCAAAAATGGGAATGGGGAAGGGCCATGGAGAAAGGGGGAATTACCGCCCCGCCAACCTTGGAATAGGGTGGTAATTCCCCTTTTCTCCATGGTGGTAGCGGTATGGTACCGGCGGCAACCATGGTGCAAATAGCACCATGGTTTACGGCATTCCGTGTAATGAGGCCCTAAGTCTGTTGCCAGTCAGGAAGGCAGGACATTTAGGTGTTTAGCGACCTTGGATGGTGTTAGGCGGAAACCTGTGCAGTTCCCCCTGGGACCACTGCAAAAGATTTAGGACTACAGGTGTTTGGCATAAACCCACTTGGTAGCAGTCTGTACCACACAGATTCACTTGGTAGCTGTGGCTGAGCAGTCAGACTTCCCTCAAGAAGAGTTAGGCAGTATGTGGAGTTTACAAAATAGGGCAATTCACACAGTAGAACAAGCAAACACGGAACAAGGCTTCGGTGTAAAGATATATAGTTATTTATTTATAAAAACACATCTATGGAAAACACACTGGCACTAATACGGTAAACAACTTCAATCACAATTACTATAAGTAAATCAATCCCCCTAACAATAGTTCGACAAGTCTAGGTTCAACGGCACCACTTATTTGCAGACAGAGGTGAATGCTTTAACCTAGATGGCACTCTAGTATTCGTTAGGACGGGAGAGAAAATGGCAGGGTATGAAATCAACTCGGCACCAACACTTTTACGAACAAATGCAAGGCAAGTAAGGCAGGGTATACTGTAGATCGCAAAGTTCAGAGGCCAGGCCCACTCGGAGAGAGGCAAGGCGATATGTCCCAAAAAGTATCACAGTGGAAATGCACTTCGAGTCTTTGTCGCAAATTGTTATGGAAAGATTGGACCAGTTCAGAACAGAAAGTTAAGACGGCTTGGAGGCGACCCAATGGATAGGCGAGGATTAAGACACCTCACGCTAACCGACACAAGGGAAGCCAGGTGGACACGGTACCTTGTTCGTGGAGAGACAGCTCCGGCGGGGGCAGTAGTTCCTGGTGGTGGATGCACGTCGGGGCTTTGCCAAGAGAAGAGGTGATCTCGTCGTCGAAGGAAAGTTGAAGATCGTTGCACCACCAGGGAAGAGACCAGCTGCGGAGTGCTCCGTCACAAGGCACCACCTTTTGGTCGCGGTACAGGGGTTAGTGGCTATCCGGTTGCCGGGGTGCTCTGCACGGGCAATTCGACCACTACGTCTGTCGTCGGGAAGTGTTGAGTCGGTTCAGCAGGGCTCCACCGGAGGTGTCGTCGTTGCAGGTCGGCTCAGCTTTACCCTCGTCGGATTCTTAGGTCCTGTGGCAACTTCTGAAGATCCAGTCCCAAAAGCCCTGCTTTTATGCAGAAAACCCCCATTCATTCAGCCTAGCTGTCACTCAAAACACGCTAAGTGGTGAGCGGGGTGGCTCACCACTTGGGCCAATCACACCAGAGTGCGACTTGAGTTGGCAAGGCAACTCAGTCCAGGGTGCCTAAACCCCCTCCCACACCCCCTGTGGTACCCAGACAGAATGGCACCACTTTGGAGGGCCTCTGTGCAGAAGCCCACCAAAAGTGGAACAAAGGGCTCAACCTTTGGTTTAGAAGTCACAGAGACAAACACAGACGCCATTTTAAAAACCGAGTTCTGGCAGAAAATACCAACCGTCAGATTTATTTACGATAAATAAACCGGTGGTATGTTAGAGATTAACGAGAAAAAGTATTAACCTCCAACAATGGGAAGAATCCCATAGGGTTATATTCGGGGTCGAATATAACAAGTAGTTTCCACTGCCACCAGCCAAAACTCGACTAGGGGGGACGGGACAGTGCCCCCTCGAATAACAGACCCAGGAGTAATTGAATTACCCCTACTAGTACGTCCACAATAGGATGGTTTGTACTAGTTCTGTTAGTAAATTTAGGTCTAGTAAAGCCAATGGTGACTTTACATGCCCGGGGAGACAGTAGTCAGTCCCCGGGTATGGAGTCTATGGTGGGGATCCTCTAGGACGCCCCGGTGTTACGGCACGGAGGGTACGTTGTAACACACATAGCAAAACATATGAGACCCTATGGAGTAAAAGACCCCATAGCCCATAGAACACATTGACATTCAAATGAATTAACCACATTCATGTCCAAGAGTGGGAGAAAAGAGTCTCACTCTTGGCAGGATGGAAAAAAAACAAACTCCAGAAATCCAGCAAAGCTGCTGGGGGACTCACTAGGTTAGGAAATTCATATGTCGATGACATATATCCTAGAGAGACCATCAGCATTTTGGTGGTGACACCCTGACCTGTGCTCAATGGTGACATCAAACCCTTGCAGGCAGATCGACCATCTCAGTAGTTTTGGGTTTTCCCCTTTCATTTGCATTAACCATCTCAAGGATTGGTGGTCAGTCTGAATGACAAAAGTAGAACCATACAAGTATGGCCTAAACTTCTTCAGAGACCACACGATAGCAAAGCATTCTCTTTCGATTGTTGCCCACCTTGTTTCAGGATCCATCAGCTTGCGGCTGATGAAGCAAACGGGGTGCTCCCTACCTTTCCCATCCAGTTGACTGAGTACTGCACCTATTCCTACATTTGAAGCATCTGTCTGCACAATGAAAGTTTGGCGGTAATCAGGAGCTCTGAGTACTGGGGCTTGGCAAAGAGCCTTTTTCAGGTTTTCAAAAGCCTGATTGCACTCCTCATTCCATCTAACCTTTTTAGGAAATTTGGGCGAGGAGATGACATTCAGAGGAGAAGCTATGGTCCCATAGTTCTCAATGAAATTCCTGTAATACCCAGTGAGGCCTAGGAAGGCTCTCACTTGGGTCTGAGTAGTAGGTGTTGTCCAATTTTGCACAGCTTCAATCTTACTGAGCAAAGGCCTTATTTCTCCACCTCCTACCTCATGTCCAAGATAGACTACCTTACTCTGTCCAATTTGGCATTTACTCGCCTTTATGGTCAGATTGGCTCGTCCAAAAGCCTGCAAAACATCTCTCAGGTGGGTTACATGTTCTTCCCAGGAATTGCTGAACACTGCTATGTCATCCAAGTATGCCATGCAGAAGTCCTCCATCCCATTCAGAACCTGGTTTACCATTCGTTGAAATGTAGCAGGTGCATTTTTCAATCCGAAAGGCATTACCCTAAACTGGTATAAGCCAACGGGGGTAGAAAATGCAGTCTTCTCCTTGGCATGGTCTGTCAGGGCGATTTGCCAATAGCCTGACGTCAAGTCAAATGTGCTGAGGAACTTGGCTGCGCCAAGCTTGTCCACCAACTCATCTGTTCTTGGCAAAGGGTGGGCATCAGTCTTGGTGACTGCATTAAGAGCTCTATAATCCACCAGAATCTAAGTTCTTTAGATCCGGCCTTTGGTACTAACACAACTGGGCTAGACCATGGATTCGTAGAGGACTCTATTACCCCAAGATCAAGCATCTTGCTGACCTCACCTTTGATGTGGGTTCGTACGTTTTCTGACATTCAGTATCCTCTGCTTTTGATTGGCAGACAGTCACCAGTGAGTATGTCATGCTGGCCGCAAGGGGTCAAGCCTGGTGAAAGCGAGAACAGAGAGGCAAACTGATTCAACATAGATTTGCACTCTTCTTGCTGCTCAGGTGTCAGATTTGAAGAGAGATTTACTCCTTCAATTTTTTCGTCTAAAGGTAAGCCTCTGAGGAGATCCGGAAGAGCTTCACTCTCTTCTTCTTCCTTGGATGATGCTAGAAGCAACGCTCCTACATCAGGTCTTGAGACATACGCTTTGAGTCGGTTGGTGTGGAAGACTGTCGGAGCCTCCTTGGGATTGCCCAAGTCCACCAGATAGTTGACCTCTCCGAGTTTACCCACAACTCTGAAGGGTCCCATCCATTTGTCTTGCAAGGCCCTCTGCCTTGTTGGGATCATAACGAGAACGAGCTGGTCTTGAGCGAACTCAACCATGTTAGCTTTTTGATCATGCCAGTGCTTGACCAATGCTTGTCCAGCTTTCAAGTTATCGCTTGCTTCTGTCATCATGTGCGACATTCTCCTCCGGAGACCTATCATGTAGTCAATCACTCTGACTGGCTTGGGGGAAGGAGCACTCTCCAACCCCTCCTTAATCAGGGCCAATGGACCTCTGACGGGATGACCATAGAGAAGCTCAAAGGGAGAATAACCTACTCCCTCCTGAGGGACTTCTCTATAAGCAAATAGAAGGCATGGCAGTAGAAGGTCCCACTTACGCTTAAGGGGTTCCTCTAGAGCACCTATCATGCTCTTCATGGTTCGGTTGAACCGTTCTACCAGCCCATTGGTTTGTGGGTGGTAAGCCATTGAGAACTTGTAAGTAAGTAACTCCACAGGTTTTTCACATCCCTTTCATGTAGTGGGACATAAAGTTTGACCCCCTGTCATAGATTACTTCCTTAGGAAACCCGACCCTGGTAAAAATACCAAGGAGGGCCTTAGCCACAGCCGGAGCTGTAACAGTCCTCATAGGAATTGCCTCAGGATACCTAGTAGCATGGTCTACTACAACAAGTATAAACCTGTTGCCTGAGGAGGTTGGAGGATCAAGGGGACCAACAATGTCAATCCCTACTCTCTCAAATGGGACTCCCACAACTGGAAGAGACACTAAAGGTGCCACATTCTTGGAGCCAACCTTACCAGAGGTCTGGCAGGTGTAGCAGCTCCTGCAGTGTTTTTCTACTTCGGCCCCCATCTTCGGCCAATAAAAGTAGAGAGAGAGCCTTTCCTTAGTCTTCTTGAAACTCAAGTGACCAGCCAAAGGGATCTCGTGGGCTAACTGCAAGAACTGTGGTCTGTTCTCTTGGGGTACTACAAGTCGTTTGTAGTCTCCAGGTGCAGACTCGGTCGGTTCACTGTAGAAGAGGCCATCTTCCCAGTGCAACCTGTATTTCCCAGGCTCTTGCCTTTCAGCCTGAGCTTTTGCCTGGTGGCAAAGACCTTCCAGAGTTGGACATTCTCTCTGTCCCTTACTGAAGTCTGCCCTGCTGGGTCCACCTTCTGCCAGTAAAGACTGCAGCTCAGGATGGTCAACAGGATCCAGATCTCCAATGAGTTCCTGGCCTTCCATTAGCTCTTCTTCAGAGTCTAATTCTACCACACAGGGTTGTACCTCCCTCTCAGCCTCAGCTGGAGGTGGAGTTATGGGTGTAACTTTGGACAACCTCGGGGAAGTCCTTGTTGGCTGCACTGAAATGCTGGCTGCTGGTTTCGGGGTAGAAGTCTTAGGTTTCCCTTTCGCTTCTGATTTCTGTCATGATGCCTACCTCCAAGGTGCCAGACAAGACCCAGCTACCCCAGAGGCAGACATCATGTCTTCAAGGGAAGTCACAACAGCCTCAAGTAGGGGCTCTTTGGACTCAGTCCTGGCGCCTTTGGCGCCAGGCTCATATCGGGCCACAGTCCTGGTGCCATAGGCGCCAGGCTCATAAAAGGGGACTTTGTGTTAAAGGTTCTTAGGGCCTCATTACGACCCAGGCGGTAAGGGGTTAACGGCAGCGTTAACAGCGCCGACCCTTACCGCCTGAGTACGAGGTCCCTTAGCGCCATGGCGCTTTTAACACCTGCTTTTAGCAGGTGTTAAAATCCATGGCGCTAAGGGACCATGGAGTTAATTACGCCACCGTAATTTACGGTGGCGTAATTAACGCCTTCCCCACTCCCATTATGCCCTATGGGGCAAAAATGGGAATGGGGAAGGGTAAATGGGGATTGGGGACTTACCGCCCCGCCAAGGTCGGAATGGGGCGGTAAGTCCGCCAACCACCATGGCGTAAACATAGTTTACGCCATGGTGGTAAAGTCACGGCCCAGGCGGTAACTTACCGCCTGGGTCGTAATGAGGCCCTTAGTGTTAATTTACCTGATGCAGACCATGCTGCAACATCCAGGCCTTCTGAGGCCTGAATGGGACTACATTATCTTTGGAACTACTTAACCACACGGGTGTGGTCAGGGGAGGAATACATACCTGGGAGGAAGGATACATACCTGGAACTAGTTTGAAGGCTATTTAAGCCACGCCCAAGCAGCAACTCACGCTTCGCGTTGTTCTGCATCTAGCAGCTGGACGCTCACCGTGTTTGCTCCTGCATTCTGTCTTCTGCCACTCCTGCCAGCATCCTGGAACACCTGCAAAGAGAGAA
Source organism: Ambystoma mexicanum (assembly GCF_040938575.1). Taxonomy (NCBI): domain Eukaryota; kingdom Metazoa; phylum Chordata; class Amphibia; order Caudata; family Ambystomatidae; genus Ambystoma; species Ambystoma mexicanum. The sequence goes on along the minus strand of NC_090924.1, from coordinate 668,259,474 downwards.
GAGAAGAGAAAGGGGTAAAGAAGAGTCCTTACCTGCTAAATCCGCATTCCGGAGACATCTCGCCGACGGTCCTGAAAAGGAAGACATCCATTTAAAAGCACATCGCATCGATCGCTGCAGCGCTGCATCTCACTCACCTGTACAAGGTACCACCACGTTCTACGACGACATCTGGACTCGCAGCCACATCACCGCAACTAGGGAGAAAAAGACAAGAATAAAGGTGAGAGGGGAAAGAAAACAAGGAAACCTTAATTTCCATTACAAGCTTACCTGTTGGGTTATTCCAACTTCATTTCGGGTCGGTGCCGCATCCTGGCATTTCCGGACCCCGGCCCCTACGGGGAAAAAGAGACATCAGCGTTAGTGGGTGCATGAAAAGACGTTACCCAACGCCCATTAAAGACTTACCTGATTTCTTCTGGATTGAGCTTCGTTTCGGGTCGGTGCCGCATCCAGGCATTTCCGGACCACGGCCCCTATGGGGAAAAAAGACATCAGCGTTAGTGAGCGCATTGATACAAGGACACTGAGAGAACTCTCATCAAGCTCACCAGAGTCTCATTCTTCAGTTCCACAGCTCTTCTCGGAATAGTTTCCACACCTGAAAAACAGACAACGAACAATTATTATTGCGGAATCATACTCATTAACAGAATCCTCACGGTACTATACCGGGAAAACAAAACTTGAACCCTCTACAATCAAAATCCCAGCGAAGTAACTAGATACAACGCGCCCCTGCATGAGAAGCAGGATGGAGAGCTCAACCTTTCAAACCCTAAGGTGAGACTTCACGTGGGGGTCGCAGGAGGGTTTCGTAGAGGGGTGAGAAGGGAGCGGGAGGCTTATACTTTCTCCCGCAGATTGTTAATACTCCCTTTTCACATACAGAAAGATATTCCTGCGAGCCAGACAAGCCAGATTCGAAGGTCCGGTCCAGTCCATCTTCCGGGTCCTGCGCTTCACCATAGAAGAAGCAACAACACTCCAAACCAGACCTGCGCCTCCGTGGGAGTCAGGTGAGCGTAACAGAACGCGAAGCCTACCTACAATTTCCCAACCGGGCGCTATGGAAACTTCCGAGACAGACCAGCTGGCTCAGCTTTTGGGGGAATTAAGGGCAGAAGTACACTCCGCCCGCCAGGAAACTGATGCTCTCAAAAGAGAATTAATCTTATCCAAGGAAAGAACTGATGACCTGGCCAAACGATTGTTGCAGGGTCAAGCAGGACAAACTCCTTTACCTAGTTCTGGGGGTAATGCCTCGTCAATGGTTTTGAATAACCTGGTGCAAATCAATCTACCTGGAAACATGCCTTTGGCCCCGCCTGAACGTTTTGCGGGGGACCCCAAGAAATATGCCGTTTTTATGAACCAATGTCGCCTACACTTTCTATGCAGACCTGGGGCCTTCCCTAATGATCAAACCAAGGTAGCCTTTGTATTATCTTATCTCAGTGGCTGTGCTGCCGATTGGTCTGTTCCGTTGGTAAGTCAGGATGACCCAATTCTCCAGGATTTTCAAAGCTTCCAGGCGAGCATGGAAAGATTATTCGCTCGACACTCTCAGGGACAGGCCCTTGACAACGAACTACTATCCTTACGACAAGGTAACCAAGATCTCTTATCTTATATTGCCACCTTTAATAGGCTGGTTGTAGAAACGGGTGGCCCGAAAATAAAAGGAGCACACTATTTCATCGAGGCCTGCGCGGAGAACTTAAGGATGTTCTAGCTCAAATAGTAAATCCACCTCAAGCCTGCGCAGAATACATAGACTTAGTGGTCCAACTTGACCACAGACTGCAAACTAGAAAAGCAGATCGGTCCAAGTTCGAAACTCGAGTGCTGATCAAAACTCACGCGAACCCTAAGAGTACCGACGTTTCAGAACCTATGCAGATCGGCGGTGTTAAAGGACCATTGATGCAGAAGGAACGAGAGAGAAGACGGCAAAAGCAATTATGTCTCTATTGCGGGGCTTCTGGTCACTTTCTACGAGACTGCCCGGTAAAGCCACCTAAGAAGGTGGTTGGAGCCACGGACAACAATTTAATAGAACCTGATTTGGGAAACGGTCAAGCCCGACAAGCGTAGAGGTCCGCTTGCTGAGCTTGAAAACAGACTCTTTGACCTCGCATTTTGTCATGCCAATGGTGCTCGTGGACCCAAAACAGCCTCAGCGGTTGCATGCTATAAAAGCATACATCGACAGTGGAGCTATTGGAAACTACGTAGATCGTGAATTGGCCTCCAGGATTAATCTTCCTCTCCGTCCGTAAGTTAACAAGGATGTCATTACTACAGTAGATGGAACCGAAATAGCCTCAGGGCCGGTAACACATTCCACTACAGAAATGACACTAGTGGGACAGGATGGACATCGGGAAGCAATTGTGTTCGATGTAATCAAGGCCCCACAATTTCAAGTAATTCTAGGAATCCCTTGGTTAGAAACACATAATCCTCGATTTGACTGGCGACCAAAGAGAATAACCTTTCCTGATTGTGAACTGACTTGTTATCCAAGAAATCCAGATATGGGTCTGGCCACAGTAACTTCCACCACGATACAACTACCGGTTGAATACCAAGAGTTCCAAGACGTTTTTCAAAAAGAACAGGCGAACACGTTACCTCCCCACCGGTCGTACGATTGTCAAATCGACCTGGTACCCAATGCTCAACCGCCCTGTAGTAGGATTTATGCTCTTACTGAACCTGAGAACGTTCATTTGCGTCAGTATTTAGATCAGTATCTTGCCAACGGTTTTATCCGCCCGTCAAAGTCTCCTGTTTCCTCAGCTCTGTTCTCCGTGCCGAAAAAAGAAGGCGACCTTAGAACATGTATTGACTACCGCGCCCTAAATCAAATAATGATTAAGAATCGTTATCCTCTGCCTCTGATCCCTGAACTTCTTGACCAGGTAAAAGATGCTTGTATATACACCAAGTTAGATCTCCGAGGAGCTTATCACCTGGTACATATAAAAGAAGGCGACGAATGGAAGACTGCATTCCGCACCAAATATGGGCTCTTTGAATATCAGGTCATGCCCTTCGGATTATGCAACGCACCTGCCGCCTTTCAATACTTTATGAATGATGTTCTTCGGGAACTTATCGATGTTTGTGTCATCGTATATATCGATGACATCCTGGTATACTCCTCCTCGGAATCCGAACACAGAAAACATGTCAGGGCAGTTCTTGAGAAATTGCGCCAGCACAACCTGTTTGCGAAACTCGAAAAATGCGTTTTTCATACCACAGAGGTCGAGTTTCTCGGATTCATCCTGACACCTAATGGAGTTCGAATGGACTCGCGAAAGGTGGACGCCATCCTCAAATGGCCATCTCCTAACTCTGTTAAGGGGGTTGAGAGTATGCTTGGCTTTGCCAATTTCTATCGAAGATTCATCCCGGAATTTTCTCGAGTGGTTCAACCCATAACAGCCCTCTTACGGAAGAATAAACGTTTCGAATGGACTCCTGAGGCAGAACAGGCCTTTCAAGACCTAAAGACCAAATTCACCTCCGCCCCATTATTGAAGCATCCGCGCCCAGATCTCCCTTACATTGGTGAAACCGACGCTTCCAGTTTGGCCATGGGTGCTGTCTTGTCTCAAAGGGATCCAGAAACTAACCAGATGCACCCTGTAGCCTTTTGGTCCAGGAAATTCACGGCTCCTGAAATCAATTACGCAATCACCGACAAAGAATTACCAGCTATTAAGTCCGCCTTCAAGGCTTGGCGTCATTACCTCCTCGGCGCAAGACACACCATTACGGTGATTACAGATCACAGGAATTTGCAATATCTAAAAACAGCCAAAGCCCAATCATCCCGCCAACTCCGATGGGCTTTATTCTTTGCAGAATTTGATTTCATAATCACCTACCGCCCTGGTTGCAAGAATGGCAAAGCGGACGCTTTATCCCGGATTGGAATGGATAAAACAAATTCAAACTTAGAACCAGTACCAATTATACCCGAACAAAGAATTTTAGGCTTGACCTCTTTACAAACTATAGAGGACGTTCAAACTCGAGTTAAACAACTTTTAAATTCCACAGCCTTGCAAGAATGGACTCAAAAGGGGTCACACTTTTCCGTTAATAACGATTTACCGTACTTCCAGGGGCGGTTATTTCTGCCCAACAAAGAACTGCAAGAATTGTTCATTGCTCACTATCATGATACATTAATGGAAGGACATCCTGGTATCGCAAAAACTGAGGAAAAGATCAAACGACAATTCTGGTGGCCATCCTGGAGAAAAGACATAAAGGGCCTCACCACGACCCAGGCGGTAAGTTACCGCCTGGGCCGTGACTTTACCACCATGGCGTAAACTATGTTTACGCCATGGTGGTTGGCGGACTTACCGCCCCATTCCGACCTTGGCGGGGCGGTAAGTCCCCAATCCCCATTTACCCTTCCCCATTCCCATTTTTGCCCCATAGGGCATAATGGGAGTGGGGAAGGCATTAATTACGCCACCGTAAATTACGGTGGCGTAATTAACTCCATGGTCCCTTAGCGCCATGGATTTTAACACCTGCTAAAAGCAGGTGTTAAAATCGCCATGGCGCTAAGGGACCTCGTACTCAGGCGGTAAGGGTCGGCGCTGTTTACGGCGCCGTAAACCCCTTACCGCCTGGGTCGTAATGAGGCCCAAAATCTTTTGTGATGTCTTGCGGAGTTTGCGCCCAAAATAAAGGTCAAAAGAAGAGACCAGCCGGTCTCCTACAACCCTTCGATATTCCACCGGCCCCTTGGCACACCTTGTCAATGGACTTTATTACCGACCTGCCTCCTTGCTATGGATATAACACTATCTTGGTAATCGTGGATCTGTTCTCCAAGATGGCCCATTTTATCCCTTTAAAAGGGGTACCTTCAGCCTCCATCTTGGCCAAGGAATTTCTGGAAAACATAGTTCGTATGCATGGTTTTCCATCCATATTAATCTCAGACCGAGGAAGCCAATTTATTTCCCATGTTTGGAGGAAATGTTGCCAACTGGCACAAATTGATGTACGCTTATCCACTAGTCACCACCCCCAGACCGATGGTCAAACCGAGAGGACTAACCAAACCCTTGAACAATATCTTCGCTGCATTTTGCATCAATCTGAAAACAGCTGGAAAGATATTCTATGGATCGCAGAGTATGCATATAACCATTCTGTACATTCTGGAACAGGACAAACCCCTTTTTACACCTTGTATGGTCATCATCCTAGAACCTCAGACCTAGACCCTCCTCAAAACCTGGAAATGCCTGCAGTTGATCATTTGCATTCTACTATAACCCAAGCCTTCAAGGAAGCTACAACTCATTTGCAACAAGCCAAGAAAAAATACAAAGAAAATGCTGATCTACATCGGAGTGAAGCACCTTCGTACCAGATTGGAGACCAGGTGTGGCTGGCAACCAAGCATTTGCCTCTCAAAGGACCGCGGACTTTTAATCCCAGATATATTGGACCCTATCCCATCAAAGCTATAATTAACCCGGTGGTCTTTAAACTCGATCTACCAGCCAACATGCAAATTCATCCCGTTTTTCATGCATCACTGTTAAAACCGGTGCAGCCTGGAACCAGACTAAGCAAACCACCTGAACCAATTCAAATCGATGGGGAATTAGAATTTGAAGTTAAGGACATATTGTATTCCAAAATGTTAAAATCAGAACTCTTCTATCTAGTTGATTGGAAGGGGTACGGACCTCAGGAAAGATCTTGGGAACCAAGTGACAATGTACACGGCCCGCGATTAGTGCAAAGATTCCACCGAAAATTCCCAAGCAAGCCGAAACCCCCGGAAAGGACGACCTTGGGAGGGGCCTTGGGAGGGGGTACTGTCATGATGCCTACCTCCAAGGTGCCAGACAAGACCCAGCTACCCCAGAGGCAGACATCATGTCTTCAAGGGAAGTCACAACAGCCTCAAGTAGGGGCTCTTTGGACTCAGTCCTGGCGCCTTTGGCGCCAGGCTCATATCGGGCCACAGTCCTTGCGCCATAGGCTCATAAAAGGGGACTTTGTGATAAAGGTGCTTAGTGTTAACATACCTGATGCAGACCATGCAGCAACATCCAGGCCTTCTGAGGCCTGAATGGGACTACTTTATCTTTGGAACTACTTAACCACACGGGTGTGGTCAGGGGAGGAATACATACCTGAGAGGAAGGATACATACCTGGAACTACTTTGAAGGCTATTTAAGCCACGCCCAAGCAGCAACTCACGCTTTGCGTTGTTCTGCATCTAGCAGCTGGACGCTCACAGTGTTTGCTCCTGCATTCTGTCTTCTGCCACTCCTGCCAGCATCCTGGAACACCTGCAAAGAGAGAAGAGAAGAGAAAGGGGTAAAGAAGAGTCCTTACCTGCTAAATCCGCATTCCGGAGACATCTCGCCGACGGTCCTGAAAAGGAAGACATCCATTTAAAAGCACATCGCATCGATCACTGCAGCGCCGCATCTCACTCACCTGTACAAGGTACCACCACGTTCTACGACGACATCTGGACTCGCAGCCACATCACAGCGCCTAGGGAGAAAAAGACAAGAATAAAGGTGAGAGGGGAAAGAAAACAAGGAAACCTTAATTTCCATTACAAAGCTTACCTGTTGGGTTATTCCAACTTAATTTCGGGTCGGTGCCGCATCCTGGCATTTCCGGACCCCGGCCCCTAAGGGGAAAAAGAGACATCAGCGTTAGTGGGCGCATGAAAAGACGTTACCCAACGCCCATTAAAGACTTACCTGATTTCTTCTGGATTGATCTTTGTTTCGGGTCGGTGCCGCATCCAGGCATTTCCGGACCCCGGCCCCTATGGGGAAAAAAGACATCAGCGTTAGTGGGCGCATGAAAAGACATTACCCAAACGCCCATTAAAGACTTACCTGATTTCTTCTGGATTGAGCTTCGTTTCCGGTCGGTGCCGCATCCAGGCATTTCTGGACCCCGGCCCCTATGGGGAAAAAAGACATCAGCGTTAGTGAGCGCATTGATACAAGGACACTGAGAGAACTCCCATCAAGCTCACCAGAGTCTCATTCTTCGGTTCCACAGCTCTTCTCGGAATAGTTTCCGCACCTGAAAAAGAGACAACGAACAATTATTATTGCGGAATCATACTCATTAACAGAATCCTTACGGTACTATACCGGGAAAACAAAACTTGAACCCTCTACAATCAAAATCCCAGTGAAGTAACTGGATACAACGCGCCCCTGCATGAGAAGCAGGATGGAGAGCTCAACCTTTCAAACCCTAAGGTGAGACTTCACGTGGGGGTTGCAGGAGGGTTTCGTAGAGGGGTGAGAAGGGAGCGGGAGGCTTATACTTTCTCCAGCAGATTGTTAATACTCCCTTTTCACATACAGAAAGATATTCCTGCGAGCCAGACAAGCCAGATTCGAAGGTCCGGTCCAGTCCATCTTCCGGGTCCTGCGCTTCACCATAGAAGAAGCAACAACACTCCAAACCAGACCTTTGCCCTCCGTGGGAGTCAGGTGAGCGTAACAATTTCTTTGAGACAGCAGCGGACAATTCCAGTGGAGCAGGAGTGATTTCTTTCTTCATCATCTCCTGGGGACTACCGCGCATGGTTCTCTCCCTTGCAGGTCTGGTTAGCTCCTGTAACCGTTTTCTAGGAGGTCTGGGGGTGTGCAATACAACTCCGAGAGTTTTCAAATCATTACCCGACAGAACGCGTCCTGGTACCTCACTCTGTATGCTGACAGGTATCTTTACAGTCATGTCGTTACACTGGATGAGAACTGGTAATTGGGGAAGCATCTGCACAGGCCCTCCAGCTAACTTGGTGAGGCGTTTGGGTGCCTTAGCAACATCCTCAGCCTGAAAAAACGATTTATCCACCACAGTTATGCTGGCCCCAGTGTCCCTAATGGCAGGAGTCTCCTGACCATTCACCTGGACACTGTCCTTATAATACTCTTTAGTATTATCGGGGATAGAATTATAGACGTCTAAATTCTGTTGTTTCCACAACCCCAGAGACACTAAAGAAACGCTGGCTGAGACTCCAATGGGTTCATCAGCCAGCAGTAGAAAGTTTCCACTTGCCATTTGGACTTCCTCCTCTGGAGCGAAGGCTAAGGAGACAAGCTGGACCCCTGAAGGTTTACCCTTACATCTGGGATCTCCTTTCACGTGGTCAGTCGAGCCACAAACAAAGCATTTACCGAACGCTTTCTGGAATGGTGGCTTGTTCTGGCCTCCTTCCGGTTTGGCACCAGAGGACACACTATTCTGCTGCAGTTTTCCTTGTGGCTTACCCTTCTGGTTTTGTTTGGGGCCCTCTTTGGAATTTAAGTTATTCGAATTCTCTTTTGAGTCTGTTTCCCTCATGCTTTTTCTGAGTTGCCCCAGAATCCTTATGAGTAGCCCTGTTGGCAACCCACAAATCAGCCAAGTGCTGTCTGAGCTCAGGAGAACAGGCATCATAAATAGACTCCAACATAAAAAGATTCTTCATACCCTCATAAGTTTTCACTTTGTAACCCTTAATCCATCCCTCTAAGTTTTTCAACCCTTCACTCACCCAGGTAGCCCAAGGGGTACCATCATGCTTTTTGAGGGTTCTAAACCTCTTAAGATACTGGGAAGGGGTCTTCCCGAATCTAGCTATCAAAGCTAGTTTCACACTTTCGTAATCCTTCTTATCCGATTCCCCCAACTCCATTACCACATCAGTCGCAACAGGGCAGAGCCTAGAGAACAACCAGGGAAGTAAATCATTCCCGGTGATGTCCTGGAGCCCATGACTGTACTCAAACAGTTTTAACCAATCCAAAACATCCAATCTCGGTTCATACATACCCACTAATTCCTTCGGCATCCGGGGTCTTTTGGGACTGGAGCTTCTAGAGGAACCAGAGGAGAGAGAAGCATTTTCCGCAGACAACTTTTTCATCTCTAACTCGTGATTAAGTTCTATTTCTCTGAGTTTTAACTCAGCTTGCTTCTGCTCAGCCTGGGCATTCATCCGTCTGAACTCGAGCTCTTGGTTTCTTTCAGATTGAGCCAAGAACCGTTTGTATTCTAATTCGAGCTTCATTTTTTCAAGTTCAAAATAAGCAGCGTTACATGTGGGACCTGGTATGGGCCCCGTAGGTACAGTAGGTAAGGCAGACAGAGGCTCAGAGTGGCTAACTTCATTAGGTTCACTTTCCTCTTCTGACTCATTATCAAGACTTTGATTCAGATCAATACCATTACTGTTTTCTACATTCGCTGGAGAAGTTGGTTCCTCTGAACCAGTACCCAGACTTTGGTTTTCCAGCAATCTTGCTATCAGTTCTACTTTCTTGCCTTTTACAGAAAGATTCTCTTGTCTACAGAGAGCTCGTAAACTCTCAGTATTTTCACCTGACAAGGATTCTTGACTGTAAACTTCCATAGTAGACATGTTTTTGAAAGTTGCTTTTAGTGCTAAGCTTTGTGGTTAGTTATCCTAAAGTGTTGAAAAGCACTCTAAACTGTATACTCGATACAAATCCCACCGCTGTACACCAGTGTTAGGCGGAAACCTGTGCAGTTCCCTCTGGGACCACTGCAAAAGATTTAGGACTACAGGTGTTTGGCAGTAAACCCACTTGGTAGCAGTCTGTACCACACAGATTCACTTGGTAGCTGTGGCTGAGCAGTCAGACTTCCCTCAAGAAGAGTTAGGCAGTATGTGGAGTATACAAAATAGGGCAATTCACACAGTAGAACAAGCAAACACGGAACAAGGCTTCGTTGTAAAGATATATAGTTATTTATTTATAAAAACACATCTATGGAAAACACACTGGCACTAATACGGTAAACAACTTCAATCACAATTACTATAAGTAAATCAATCCCCCTAACAATAGTTCGACAAGTCTAGGTTCAACGGCACCACTTATTTGCAGACAGAGGTGAATGCTTTAACCTAGATGGCACTCTAGTATTCGTTAGGACGGGAGAGAAAAAGGCAGGGTATGAAATCAACTCGGCACCAACACTTTTCCGAACAAATGCAAGGCAAGTAAGGCAGGGTCGACTGTAGATCACAAAGTTCAGAGGCCAGGCCCACTCGGAGAGAAGCAAGGCGATATGTCCCAAAAAGTATCACAGTGGAAATGCACTTCGAGTCTTTGTCGCAAATTGTTATGGAAAGATTGGACCAGTTCAGAACAGAAAGTTAAGACGGCTTGGAGGCGACCCAATGGATAGGCGAGGATTAAGACACCTCACGCTAACCGACACAAGGGAAGCCAGGCGGACACGGTACCTTGTTTGTGGAGAGACAGCTCCGGCGGGGGCAGTAGTTCCTGGTGGTGGATGCACGTCAGGGCTTTGCCAAGAGAAGAGGTGATCTCGTCGTCGAAGGAAAGTTGAAGATCGTTGCACCACCAGGGAAGAGACCAGTCGCGTAGTGCTCCGTCACAAGGCACCACCTTTTGGTCGCGGTACAGGGGTTAGTGGCTATCCGGTTGCCGGGGTGCTCTGCACGGGCAATTCGACCACTACGTCCTGGAACGAAGAAAAAGCAAAGGGGACTGGTTGTTCCCACCAGTCAGGGGAAGAGACTCTCCGGCGGGGAGATCTCCTCTGTCGTCGGGAAGTGGTGAGTCGGTTCAGCAGGGCTCCACCGGAGGTGTCGTCGTTGCAGGTCGGCTCAGCTTTACCCTCGTCGGAATCTTAGGTCCTGTGGCAACTTCTGAAGATCCAGTCCCAAAAGCCCTGCTTTTATGCAGAAATCCCCCATTCATTCAGCCTAGCTGTCACTCAAAACACGCTAAGTGGTGAGCGGGGTGGCTCACCACTTGGGTCAATCACACCAGAGTGTGACTTGAGTTGGCAAGGCAACTCAGTCCAGGGTGCCTAAACCCCCTCCCACACCCCCTGTGGTACCCAGACAGAATGGCACCACTTTGGAGGGCCTCTGTGCAGAAACCCGCCAAAAGTGGAACAAAGGGCTCAACCTTTGGTTTAGGAGTCACAGAGACGAACACAGACGCCATTTTAAAAACCGAGTTCTGGCAGAAAATACCAACCGACAGATTTATTTACGATAAATAAGCCGGTGGTATGTTAGAGATTAACGAGAAAAAGTATTAACCTCCAACAATGGGAAGAATCCCATAGGGTTATATTCGGGGTCGAATATAACAAGTAGTTTCCACTGCCACCAGCCAAAACTCGACGAGGGGGGACGGGACAGTGCCCCCTCGAATAACAGACCCAGGAGTAATCGAATTACCCCTACTAGTACGTCCACAATAGGATGGTTTGTACTAGTTCTGTTAGTAAATTTAGGTCTAGTAAAGCCAATGGTGACTTTACATGCCCGGGGAGACAGTAGTCAGTGCCTGGGTATGGAGTCTATGGTGGGGATCCTCTAGGACGCCCCGGTGTTACGGCACAGAGGCTGCGTTGTAACACACATAGCAAAACATATGAGACCCTATGGAGTAAAAGACCCCATAGCCCATAGAACACATTGACATTCAAAGGAATTAACCACATTCATGTCCAAGAGTGGGAGGAAAGAGTCTCACTCTTGGCAGGATGGAAAAAAACAAACTCCAGAAATCCAGCAAAGCTGCTGGGGGACTCACTAGGTTAGGAAATTCATCCTAAACAGAGAATTCTCCCTAACAGATGGAAGTCCATGGTAAATTGGATGTTGAGAGCTCATAAACATTTTTATAGCTGCTTTCACGCTCATTTGCAAGCAAGACCTTCACAACGAATAGGTACCAATATGCCATTTTGCTATGAATGAATAATATGATGGCAGACCGATACACTAACAAAGGGACACCTAATCAAGATTCTTAAAAACATTGCCAAGCATTTTTGGGAATTCTATCTTTCTCTTCACTTAAAGGTTCACATCGAATTTCTGCCAGACCTTTAGAAATACAGTTGCAGTCTGGAGTTTCAGGAAGCTCAAGTATTTATTTATTTATTTATTTGCTTATATGCTTATAGTGTACTCAAGCCAGGCCAGAGACAGAGGCAAAGGACACATTCATTAAACTCTGGCCTCCAGGATTGCTTTACGATTCCTTTTTCCCTTATTCAGTGCTTCATCTTCTGCCCAGGAAACAGAAAGTGGATTTGGTACTGGTAAAACCAATGCAACCATTACAGGCATCATTTAAGAGCATTTAGCCTTTAGAAATGAGTGTCAAATTCCCATTCCACAGTCAACTTTATGTTCTCCAACACCCAAGGCTTTCTATACAGATCATGGGTAATGGGTATAAGGAAGTTATATATTTCTACATGGAGATCTTGGATATTCTGTTGCCTATCTCGGCACCTGGATCTCTTGACATCCTTTAGAGTGGAGGAATTTAACTTCCTTAGTGACTTGGCCCACTGACATTCCTATAGAGCAGTCAATGCAAACAGATCTGCTATTTCTGCAGAACACAATATTTTCAGTGGGACAGAATCCTTCTGTGTGCAGGTTAAGGGAGGATATTCACTTTAAATGCCTCTCTACATCTAGGTATTCTGTAGTTTTAGAAGTCAATCTGGTGCGCTGACTGTCTAGAGATTGGCCTAATAATGGAGATTTATCTCTTCAAGCTCTTTCATCCTAACTGGTCAGACTCCTATAAACAAAGAACTGTGATTATTAGGGGTTCCTCCGCATATCTCTTACTCTCCTTATGAACATTTATTTTTATTTATTTTATTTTGTGTATTTATAACGCATCATAGCCCATAGGCATCAGGGCACAAATTACACATAAGACAACAACAATCACGGGACTCAAAGGTGGGTATGAATGATGGGGGGCAAGATTACTTAAAGAGAAACGTCTTCAGTGTTTTTTTGAAAGTTCTGATGTTTGTATCCGAATGCATGGTTACAGGGAGACGATTCCAAATTTTGGCTGAGCAGCTTAAAAAAGACCTCCAAGTCCTTTTGATCTTTTGAAAGGGGGGCGAGTATCAAGGTTGGTGTTCGTCTTTCTAAGAGATGGTAAGGGTTCATACCACGAGGGAGTTGATCTCAGGTAGCTTGGAGATTTCCCATAGAGGCTCTTGTGTAGTACAGTGGCCGCTTTAAATTGACATCTAGCCGTGATGTGGGATCCAGTGTAGGCCCTGCCGGTAGGTCGAGATGTGTCACCTTCTTGTGATTTCTTTGACAATCCGGACACCAGCATTCTGGACAGTCTGTAATACCTGGATACTTCTTTTATCAGCACCCACCAATAGTGCACTAAAAAAATATATTCTAGATAGTATGGTTGCCTGAGTGGTGGAGGTGTCCTCAGTGAGGTACGTGCTAATGTTCCTGAGCAATTTTAGGTGATACGTGCTGTGTTTTGTAACCAGGCTCACGTGGGATTCTGCACTCAAGGCACAGTTGGTTTGCACACTGAGTGTTTTGATTTTCTCTTTCACTTGTATGTTACAATCCTAGATGGAGAAAGACTGGTAGCAGTCGGTGAGTTTAGCCCTAGCTTGGGAGGAGCCAAAGAGGAGTAGCTTGGTTTCTCATTGACCAGTCTTATCCCCATTCTTGGCTAGATGGATATTATTTCCCAAACAGCAATTGATACTTTGCTGTTCTGGGCTCACTCTACTGGTGGAGGCATGGCTCATTTGGAGGACGATTGGTTAAATTAGACAGTAGTTTAGGAATTCTGTTGTTAACCAAATTATAATTAATCAGCTGTGGTTCGGTCCATGCTTTGGACATGCATAATAAGATGCCTCTGTACCTTACAAAAAAAGTGCCATTTTACTAGCTATGCAAACAATATTGGACATTTTATTAAAGGCACAGAGTGAAGTATTAACTCTTTGGTTAACCTTTCATATTGAGACATGATCGAACATGATGTATGAATTGGGTCCTTTCAGCTTCAGTCTTTAGAACAGGTGGACCATCATTTTAATGGTAAACCATGATCCAGGAATCAAAACTGGTGATGGGGGTTGCTGCCTCTTGCTCGTCTAGAAATTAGAATGTACTGATGGGATACGATTGAATGAGGAAACAAGTTAAGATAGCCACACCATCTGGAGACATAGCTATGGTTTAAGGCGCTGCTAATCCAGTAGTGGGAGATTTTTCCAAAATATGTTGTATGATTTTGCTGCAGTCAGAATAAAGAAAATAGATTATGCACAAGACATTTTGTTGCATAGCTAGCAAAATCACAACTACTGTTCCACACACTAGAACATACCATGGAGTATGAGCAATGACCTGGAGAGAATCATGTGTCACTCCTTCACCTGCATCAGCGATGACTAATATCTCGATGTGCAGGAGGTCCCAAGAGATTGTTAAAAAAGAGCACTCTGAATATGCAGCAACCCTCTCACAAGAGAGAGACAATGAGCTTCAGGAGACAGCAAACCTTGTACCAACTTTGTATTCGAACATTTTACAAATATGCCATCATTTATTCATCCCAGTACGCCCACCATAACCTTATGACATTTCTCGACAACTCACGATATCTTTTCAGATTAAAGATTGACAATTACTTCCATATAAGATCAAATGAATACATTTATTACTAACGATATGTTATATTGAGTGATGGAGGACATAGTGCAGCCACACACATTAAATACACACATCAAGACATTTCAGGCAATTTCCTCTCCTACACAGATATGCTATGAACGGGCCTGGGGAAAGATGAAAATGAGCCCCCTCCTCATCTGTGTTTTCAGGCAAAGGCTTCTTCAAGGGGCGCATTTGAGGATCCAAGGATTTCCTTAAAGTGTTTCCTCAGAATTAGGCTGAATACTTGTTTGAGAAACAAACATGGTGGGGCATTCTCCATTAGTTTGAGTTCACCTCACTTATGGAAGTTAGATCTGAAGTAAAGTGAATAAAATAAAATAAAGTATTATATCCATGTATAATACGTAGTATTCTGTGTCAGTTCTCCTACCAGATACCTAAAGGTCTCTACCTAATTTCTGCCATGCACAGAGACAGTTTGACATGCCAGTTCAGGTGTTCAGGGACTTCTCCTGGTCTAGCAAAAGCTTGGATGAAACTGCTTTATAACACGCTGCTACCACTTGAAGACTGAATATGGAGGGAATCCACATAGCAGGCATGTTCTTAGAGGGAAGAGTGCATGGAGGTTGCAGAATGGGCTCTTGGTGGATAGCAGCAACCACTAACATTCTAACAAATATTAGCACAAGGAAAATGAGTATCCGAAGAGTGGATTAGAAGCCAAACAACATGTTAGTGTTTGCATATTGTTTAGGTTCTGAGCCAGACATTGATTTCTTGGCTGTGGTACCAAGGTTAATGCTAACAGAAGGTGTAACCATCAAGCTCCTTGATTGAAAAACTGAAACAAAACATAATTGCACACATGTATTTGTTATTCATAAACCCTCCCCCTTCCACGTTCCCCTCCCCAGTCAGAGCGAGAATACAATGCCCCATGTCTAATTGTTTTTGGTACAGAAAAACAGGCCTTTGTATCAAATTCGGGTAATCCTCAGGATACCTACCATGTCATGATGCCTCAAACATGAAGGCAAAACAGCAGTGTGCTTGTTGCACTTTGTTTGCCTGTGTATGTTCCTACAAAACACAACAGCTGACTGCATCCACTACTTCAGTGGAGTCGAGACCCAAATTCAGCAGTTTGATTGCCTGTTATAAAGTTAGTCATTGGTCGGAGAGGTAGGGCTACAAAAGAGAAGGAGGGAAGGGTACCAATTTCGGTTGGGTGATATTGTATATATATATATATGTGCTCTGTAAAGCGCTTCAGATTAAGGTGCTATATAAAATAACACATCATTATCATTATCATTATCATTACCTTGAACCAGATCACTTCAAGTTCCACAAATAACCCAAAACCTTTCTCTTCTCCTCCTCCTTCTCTCTTACCCTCATGTGCTAACCATCCCCAGAGCCAGTGAGATTGGTGGCCCGGTCCTTCAAGAGCCCAATAGAGACCTGGCCATTTGCCCAATTACCATACAGCATCTGCCCCCACCCTACACTGTCCTCTGGGGCCACATATGCTAGTTGGGTGGTTTTCCTCAGCCTTGCACTTACCTTATGGGCGCTAGACCTCCTTGTTTGGCTTGGGATGCCTCCTCCCAAGCACTTACCTGTTGCCTCCCCAACAGGCACCTCTGGCACTCCCCCCCACCCCCGGGGGACCCTTTAGCACCTCTCTTTTTCTCTGTACTTGCACGTTCCGAATATCACAAGGCCTAATAGGACCGCTGTTTGTTTACGTTCTTAATTTAATTTATGTAACTTCCATTGTTTATTTATTCCCTTGCTCCCTTCCCTTTTGCCTTGTGGCCCTTTGAAACACTGCCTTGTTGTAGAAACACCATATAACTAATACTAAATAAATAAAATGCTACCAATCCCTGGTCATCCAGCTCCTCAGAGGACACAGTGCTGTGTGCATGAACTCAAATTCTGAAGATAAGGATAGACAAGAGTCCAAAAGTCCCTGGGAGCAACAAATACATTCTCTAGGTGTCTCCTGGTCACTGCTCGAGGCAGACGTTTCCAGTGTGCACTCCTTCAGAAGGGTAGGGCCTGCATACATCACTCTGTATGTATCCAAGCAATCCATTATCAAAGTAGTTGGGGTGCCGAACCACTCACTGTCACCAGTCAACCAGCTCTTGTGTCAGACAAAAATGTTTATGATCCTTGACTCTGGCAACTCTGAAGGTAAAATAGATAGCTATATTTTCCTAACATTCCTGCAATGGGCAGGTTCTATATTCCTTAGCTACTGACCTATTTAGGAATTATCTCCTCTGTCAGGTGTCCTTAAGAACTCATGGACGCTCTAGGAAGGTTCAAGGGTTTTTATTTTTCAAAGAAAACAAATCTCAGGTTCTATCAACTTGTCATCGTCAAATAGGTGGATTGTTCCATATTAAGATAGGTTGATGGAGCAATATTAAAACAGGTGGATTTGTTTGATGGAATGCATGGGCTGGAAACGGGGTAAACTCTTGGGCGGCCCTCTAGTGTCTTCCGTGGGCTTTGAACTCTCTAGCCCTGTCATCCCTAAACCTCAGTGTTGTCAGCGATCAGTAACTGACAGGACTATCTCAGGGGAGCTAGTAATGAGGTCCTAAAGGCAACAGACCTAGATATCTTGCTCCCTCTGGGGATTTTCTAGACATGCCCTATCTTAACAATCCCCAGGATTGTCAATGTGGCTTGATGGGAAAAATGTCAGTTTCAAATGCTCTGGTTCAGTTTCACCCTCAATAGCTCCCATTCACTCCTCGCCCCGATCTTGCTACCTCCTTCCTTTCTTCCGCCCATTCGCTTTCATTTCTCCCTCTGTTGCGCTTCCCTTTGTCCCTCCAATGATTGCTCTCTACTCATACTCTACGTCCTCTACTATTACTACATTCTCCTCTACACAGTTTGACTTTCTCCTCTCCACCTTACGACTGTCCCCTCTCCACATTACTACTATCCCCTCTCTGTACTACTACCCTGCCCTTCTCTTAATACACCCCTCTCTCCACCTGTCACTACACTCCTCTTTCACGTGTCACTACACATCTCTTCTCACCTTTCACTATGCCCCTCTTCTCTGTCCATGCCTTACCACACTCTCTCTGCCTATCTCCTACTACCTTCAGCCACAGACTCGGCCAACCTCAACTCCATCTACACATCCATCAGGGAATGACGCATGTGCCAATAATATTGCTAAACAGTCCTACTACCATCTCAAAGTCTTGCGTCAAGTCAATCCACTCGTTTCACGTAAGAACTGCAAAACTTTAGTCAGAGATATAATAATGCCTGGTTGGATTATTGCAACACCCTTCTTAGTGAAGCCTGCAAGGAAAATGTACGCAAAAAACAGATAATCCAAATGACGCAGTTAGGATAATCTACAAAATTTACAGAAAAGAGCATATCACCAATTTCCAGAAAGAGCTTCATTGGCTGCCTGTTGAAAAAAGTATTCAATTCAAAATTCTATCATTGACTCACAAAGGCTTGCTCACAAATATAATGGATTATCTGACGCGAAGCAACCCCAACAGGACCCTGCGATCTTGCTCAACACAACGTCTTACTGTTCCCCGCGCAAAACATGGTAGAGGAAAGGGTTGATCATTTCCCCTTAGAGCTGCCAGAGCATGGAACACTCTACCAGTGAGTTTGCACACAGAAGAAAAACTTACAGTTTTCAGAAAAAAAATCTGAAAACCTTACTGTTCAAATAATTTCCCCAAAGATTTTTGATTGTTCTCTGTCCTGTCTTACTGCTGAAATGTTCCTGTGTATATGTGCGCCCTGATGCCTACGGCTATGGTGCATTCGAAATAAATAAACCCCTTCATGCTTCACTCCTCACCTAACACTACTTCAACTACCACAGTGTTTATCAGAACTAATGGTTTGAATGGTACTATATGCTCAGTTTTGGTTCAAAACATTTTTGTTAGACTTCAATTTGACTTTCTGTGTTACACTGTGAGGTGAGATATTTTTGTTTGCATTTTTTGGATTATTAGTTCGTTACAGCTGCCTGAAGATGACCTTCACTGATCAAAACATGTGCATGTCGTGGCTGTGATTGTTGAATTTGTTGCCAAAAAATAAACATGGGAAAAATTGAAATTGAATAAAGTTAAAAAAAAATACAGAACAAAAAACAACATAAAATTGAATTATAAAATCAGAAAAATATATAAAGTTTATTTTTGCAGCCTAAGGGTCTCATTACACGGAAGGCGGTGAACCATGGCGCTATTAGCGCCATGGTTCATGCCAGTAAAATACCGGCACCGCCTCGGTGGAAAGGGGAATTACCGCCCCATTCCAAGGTTGGCGGGGCGGTAATTCCCCCTTCCAACATTGCCCTTCCCCATTCCCATTTTTGCCCCATAGGGCTCTATGGGAATGGGGAAGGCGCTAATTACGGTACCGCAAATTGCAGTACCGTAATTAGCTCCACTGGTCCCTTTGCGGGTTGGTTTTTAACGCCTGCAAAAAGCAGGCGTTAAATTCCCCAACCCACAAAGTGACCTCGTAGTAAGGCGGTAAGGATTTACCGGTAACGGTAAAATTCCGGTACCGGTAAACCCTTACCGCCTACCGTGTAATGAGGCCCTTAGGCTTTTTTTTACCCGTAGAGTAAAACAAGTGCCTAATTGATTGGCAGGTCTTCCTGCTGTTCTTTGATGAGGCATTGACCTGCCACCCAAATGCCCACTTTTTACTGGGGTTATAAGTTGTGTTGGGTGTCCTGACCCACGTTTGAGCTATCATACTGCAACATTTGGTGCTGTGGGCTTAGAAAATCCAAGATGGCCAAAAAGCCCACATGTGCGCCAGAATCCAGGAGAACCACGCAGTTTGTGCGTACACCAAAATGGCGGCCTAACTTGCCACCCACGAGTGCGAGCATGATGGGCCAGGGTGCCATGAGTGGAATGGGTGCCAAAGGTAAAACAGCAGCGCCTGTTAGCTCAAAAACGCTTTAAAATTACCTTTGGTTTCTCTGAATGCCAGCTCAAAATGCCTATTTTCAAACATTGCAACACATCCAAAAATCTCACTGAACACCAGCGGACATCTGGCAGAATGAAGTATGTGTGCATACAAAATCTGGGAAGATGAAGAGCCCAAAACAATGTTCATAACAAAACTGGCTGAGCTATGCATGTCAGCAGCCTAACTGAAACTGGATTAAAACCACCAAAATCGAAATGTTTAAATTAATTGAGTGACCTACTTTTGAGTGTCACATAGTTTGTAACTGTTAAAATGTCATAGTTTTGAACTTAGAATCAGCATTCTAGCTGCATATGTAAAAATTGTATTGACTTAAACTGGGGAACAAAAAGTGACATTTTAGCTGAGACCTGGCTTAATGAAACTGAATTCTGCCTGACATCTACCCCCACAGGAGTTAAAACCTGCTCAGCCACTCTTCCCCTTGCCAAAAGGAGTTGTCACCTCTCTGATTAGATTAGGGGTGGTGCAGCTGGGGACTACAGGGAGGTGAACAAAGGCCTGTCCTGGACTCAGGCAAATGTTATATTGGGGGTGTCGTAAAAGTGGCTTCCTCTTGGGAGAAGTGGGAGGAGAAGTGCCTCTGGGAGCCACCCGAGCTGGAGGCGGGGACAGGCAGAAGTTTCCCCCATGTGCTTTGGAACCTAAACCACACCCATCTGGGCCAGAGCATAATTTTAAAAAGATAGATAACTCATAGTGCGGACTTGTCAGAATTATATAAGTAATATCATTATTTTTGTGATTTTTCTGTGAACATTTTGAGATGCGTTAGGACCCTGTGGTGTATTCTGGGGGTTGCTGGCGGAAAATAGGGTCTCACTCCAAATGTCTGCATGTTAAAAATCTGACATTTCATCAATTCATGTCCATACTCCTTGCGCACATGTGTGTAAATTTGGGTAAATGTCCGATATTGCAAAACCAGTTAAAAAGCGCAAAATGTTGTCATTTTTGAATGCAAGCCCCCAGGAAGATCAGAGGCGGACAAGCATGGACCATAAGGAATATATAATGTGCACATGTAATTTCAAGAAATTGTAAATCTGGGAAGGATGTATTTGAATCAAATATAGATTTGTGGGCAAACTGACCAGGGGAGGCTCCTCTGACCCATAAAACCTACAGCATCACTCTGGCTCACATTTCCTTCCCCCAATCATGGGAGAGGGGAGAATTGGGCCAATGACAAGTAGAGAGGGGCAGGCTTAGCTAGGCCCAGGCACACACCCATTTTCAAAACACATAAAAAGAGACTGCTGGGACAGGTAGAGATATTCACATCCAGTTGCTGTGGAGCGTTTTGCCGGACCACAAAACATCCAGAAGATACCAGTTCCAGACTGACTCCAGCTACATACTCCAGAACCTAGAACTTATACTTTAGAACCTAAATCAGAGGCCTAAAACCACAAGCTGAATTCTCTGCAGCAGGCCTCAAATCATTGCAAGCTACTCAGTCGGGCGAGCTGCTTGAATCCCTTGCCAAGAACTTTTGCCAGGACCAGTGCAGAGATCCAGGAGCCGTGCAGAGACCGCTGTATCCGGACAGACCAGACCAGTGCCAGACCAGACCGTGCAGAACCGCAGACCCAGAGACCAGATCGCTGTCAAGTGCCGCTAGCCTGATTGATCAGATCCGTGACGAGGTCCAGTCCTTCCAAAATATATTGTGAGTACTTAGGTCGGATTGTGACAGAAATAAGCTCTTAGTTTAAAATAATCTAGTCCAAACTATTTTAATCTAACCAGAACTGCCTCCTAGAAGCTGTCACTTGTCAATTCTGAAGCTGCAAGCTGTCACCTGTCACTTTGAGTTTAATTTAAATCTGAAAAACAACCTTTACAAATTCGTTCATATCTCTGGAACCGTTTGGGCTACGAACTTTCCCCTGAAAGCTTAGGATCTAAGCTTTCCAACAAGCCTAGAACCGACTTCCTACTCCTTATACTTTTTCCGCAATCACGATTCACGCACTCGCAAATTTTACCACGATTTGCGATTTGGTTAAAAATCCAGCCACGTGTAACTATCAGCAGTCATTTCTTTCCTTGCTAAAAATTCGTTTGCCTCTTAATCACCATCTCTGAATCATTGCTAAAGTGAGCCTGCACTCATCCCAAGTATCTCTCACTCACCCTGAACCTCCTAAAGGGAATTAAAAGCATTTTCAGCATATTTCTCACTTCATTGCCACCACATTCAAAGCACTTGGGCCTGTGTTTTAAAACTCATACCGGTTTTCTCTAAGCTTGCTGGGGTGGAATTGAACTGAATTATATTTGATTACATTTCTAAGAACTGTGTGCTCTCCTCTTCATCTCCTTACATTGCATAAAGGGGGGTGAATTGTCAAAGAAAAGTGATTGCTTGTTTTGTTGAAGTCATATCAAGTTATTTCTGTACTGCATTTTATTCCTCATTGCTTTTCCCTTGAAATCATAAAAGTATTTTTGTTGCCTTATCCATCCTACACCCACTCCTCATTGATTATAAAGACGTGTGCTAGTGTCAGATTACCCATTGTTGATTAACATTATATTTATAAGGGCGATATCGATTATTAATTTATTATAAAAGCGTGGTATCTATATTTTGTCTTATTTCTCAAATAAACCTTTTACATTTGCAAAACAGAACTACTTCTTGGCTCAGTGGGGTCAGGGGGATTCTAAGAGAGGGGTGTTATATAGGGGTAGTCATCCAGATCTCATGAACTGGCCATAAAGATATATCAATAAGGGTTTCCATTCAGTATCCCAGACTAGGCATTGACTTAGCTGTAGTGTTGAATTGAATCTTCTTACAAAGTGGGGGCTCGAGCCGGGATATTCTGGGTTAGATTTACCATTTGTGCAGATTAATACAGTGTGCCAGCTGACCAGATACACATATCCGGTCGGATCACCACGCTGTGTTACGCTGTAAAGCACTCCTCAAAGGAACGCTCTAAGGAAACGGTCTGTTTTGCAAAAATAAAATATAAACTTCTGTAAGTCAGGAAAGAACTCAAATTCCAGAATGTCGACACTGGTAGACATCAAAATAGCCAGAGAGCACTTCTTACATAAGCTATTTGTGAGAGGTGAGTGGACTCATCAGGACCAAACAATCTGGTTGCAGGCAATCGCGCAACAGGTCACTGAAACAGGGTCAGATACATGGGGAGATCAGGGTCCCCTACATGTGGCCCTGAGTGAACTATATATGGCCCCTAAAGCCAAGGATGAACATAATAAGATTGCCAGGATAGCAGCATATTTTTATCTATATATGAGAGCCATGCAGGACAAATGTGCTGAAGGCAAAGATCTGGCAAATAGGCAACAGCTGGCATTAGAAAAGGCCCAATCTGACCTGGTCTCTTCTGAGCAGAGGCTGCAGAGGAGCCAGGAGTCAGAAAATGATAGTAGGCAGTATATCATTAAAATAAAAGAGGACATGGATAGACTGCAACAGGAGAAGGCTGACCAGGATACCAGATTTCTGGCCTTGCAGAAGGAGTACCAAGAAGGTTTGGACTCCCTTCTGCAGAGCCAGAAAAAGCTGGAGAAACAACTGGACTTCAACTGGGCATGCACAGAACAGGTAGCCACCCTGCAAATTCGATTAGACAGAGAGAAAGAGGAAAGCAATAAATTAATTCTGAAAGACCTGGATACCCAGGCAGAGTTTGATCAGGAGCACCAGAAAGCTGGTGCCTTCCAAAGACAAAGGGGCGACCTGGCGGCACAGATGCAGGCTCCTAGTCAGGAAAGGGACACCTTAGGCCAGGAAGGCTGCCACTTAAAAAGGAAAATGGAAGAAAATCACCTGGCCCTCCAGGGACTGGGTGACCTCCAAAAAGAACACCAGAACTTGTTAGAGCACACCCGGAGGGTGGAGGATGCTCTGGCAAGAAAGGAGCAGGCCAATAGGGACACAGCTCAGGAGGTAACCCTCCTGCAGCAGAGACTGGCCCAGTACTCCAGGACCAATCAGGAGGCACAGAGAGAAAATGAGGCTCTCTGTCAGCACAATGATAGGCTCCAGCAACAGGTAGCGATGCAGGAGAGACTGATAGAGTCGAGTAAGGCCTTAACTGAGGAACTGAAAGTGCAGGCTCTTGCATTGCAACAGGAAGCAGGGGCGGATAGAGATGAGGTTTGCTGGGAAAGAGAAACTCCTGAGCATAACCTCAGGAGCCCTAGTACCAGAGGCCTTAATCTCTCCCAGTCCCTGGACTCTGCCACCCCCATGTCCCCTCGCACACATGAGCCCAGGGCCACAGGGATGGCAGATTACTATCCAGCTAGAAGTATGGGGCTCATAGGCCAGTACCTCCCAGGAATGGATGGGCGGGCATCCGGGTATGGGCACCCAAGCACAGTGCAATTTAGTGGGGAACCCCAGAAGAGTAGGCCCATTAAGGGCATCCGGAAAACCTCGGCCCAGTTAGGTCAGTGTAGGGGGTACCCATCAAATCCTGGCAGCAAGGAGGAATCTGAAGACTCCTCTGAACGGCGCAGGACACAGGAGACCAGGTCCCCACATTCTGCAAGCCATTCCCAGGCTCGCAGAATCCGGGAAAACCTGGAAGATGAGACAGGAACCTCTGGGAGCAGTGCCTCTGAGTCAGAGGATGAATGGACCAGGGTTACCCGAACCAAAAAGGCCAATAAGGCAAAAAGGGCCTTGCTTAAGGACCCATTGAAGCAAATAAAGGCAATAAGGAGTGTCATCACGCCTTATCATAAGAACGCCAAGTATTCCATTTGGGAACACTTGGAGCTCTATGAGCAAATGATGGAGACTTTCCATTTGAAGGACAGCAGTAACTGCATCCAGTACGTCAAATGGACATTCTCCCCAGAATACTCCAGTTTCTTTGCGGGGCTGGAGGACCAAAATCATTTAAGATGGTCCACCTATAAAGCGGCCATCTTGAAACATTTTTCTGTTCACAGAAATCCTCAAGAGGCTTGCAAGGCAGCCTACAATTTGCAATGTGGGGAGGATCAGGCCCCACAAGAGTTTGTGCAAGAATTAAAACGTACTTTTGCGCAGATCTCCAGAAGGGAGCGCACGGATAGCAGAGAATTTATCAATACGTTTTTCCATGCCTTACCCAAATACATAATGACCCAGCTCGTGAGAGATTTTCATGAGAAAAGATCTTTAGACTGGGTCATTGAACAGGCTTCCCGGATCTATGAGGTGCAGAAGCCTATCGAAAATAAAAATAACACGCCGAAAACCCCCAAAACCAACAGCACCCCGGCTGCTGCCGAGGTGGCAGAGGTAAAGGTTGCCCCCGTTTTAGATTTGGAGATGGGGGGGCCTAAAAACCTGCCTGCACCAAATAATTCACAGCCCAGAAGGCCCTCGGGCCAGTCACTGACAGGGTGTCGAGGAGGTAGTCCCACAAATAGGGTCCCCCGCCCCCCTGACTATGTAAGTCCCCGCTACAAGGGAAACCGACCGATCATGGGTTATGTGTGGACTCCTCCAGCCCAAGGGGGGGGGATCCAGCCAAGCACCTGACCCAGGGAACTTCCCTCCTAACTTCCCCCAGGAGGGCAGAAATTCACCAAATCCTGGGCAGAACGTTTTCCCCAGGTATCCACCCAATTCCAGCCCCAAAATCATCCATCCTTCTTTCCCCAATTCCCTGAGCCCAGACAACCTAATCCAGGAGAGGGGAGGCCAAGGGTGGAGGGGTACCAAAATCGTCCCACCAGGGGTACTACCAGAGAAGGGATAGCTACCCTTCCCGGGATCAGCCCAGGGGAGAAAAGAGAGCCCCATATCAGCCTGAGCGGGTTTCACAACTTGAGCGCCAGGTCCAAAATATGGCACAAGATCTGGGTCACATACTGAGGGCTCAACAGAACCCTCAGATGAGCATGCCACCGCAGAATGCCCCAAACTCTGGACCTGGTGCTCCAGAACAATGACGGGGGCAGCACCCCGATAACACACCGGTTCCCAGGGAGGAGGCACTAGGGGAAGGGGGGTGTAAAGCCTTGAAGGAAGCTTCCTTCCCAACTTGTAAACAGCCCCTGGAAAACCAGGAACCGGAAACAAAATCTCCTACCCCTGAAAGCCTGCCTCCCAAGGAGCAGAGGGGGGGTAGGAGAAACAAAGGACCCAAACAGACCCACTTTGTGGAGGAGGTACAGGTCTTCCAATTTGAGGGAGAGGGATCCTCAGAGGATCCTGGCGAAAGGATCTTCTCCTTTAGAGATGGGGGAACTCCTCCCAAGGAAAAATGGGTCCCAAAGGACGCCAATTCAGACTGGGGAGATGTGGAGACTGAGCTACCGCCGCCCATCATCTCATCCCAGAACCCACAATACCGAAATCCCCTGGTTCAAACCCATCCTGGTGACTGCCTCCAAAAAGGGGGGGGCGGCCCAGAACCGGAACCAGGGGAACCCACAATGGCTCTGATCTCCAGTTGCCAACTTTTTCTTTCAGATTCCCAAGGCTCTCCACAGAATTCTGCCCAAATCTCTTCTCTAGCAATGTCCAAAACCAGAAAGTTAGCCCACCAGTTGTCCAAAAATGTGCATTATCTGCGCCCCCTTGAGGAGAAGGAGGGAAGATACTATGCCCCGGTACAAGTACAGGGGCAGGGTACAATTTTGGCACTGGTGTACACTGGATCCCAAGCTACCCTTCTGTCCAAAAGGGCCTTTGAGGAACTAAATGCACGAAGGGGGGTGAAGTACCAAATTCCTCTCACCTCTCTTCCTGGACAACTGCAGAACTTTGACGGGAAGGAAATTCCCGTTGAGGGGACTGCAGACTTGGACATTAAAATTGGGCGACACAAGGTGAAACACCCGGTCATAGTAGTGACTCCAGAGGGCACCCCTTGTTTACTAGGGAATGACCTCCTGAGAAGGTTGTCATCCCTAATAGATTGTGTAAACAAGGTCCTCTGGACCCAGACTAGCCGACCAATAAAATTAAAACAGAGTGTCAACCATGTTAGTTTAAATGGCACCTGCCACATGGTTGAACAAAAATCTGACCAAGTAGAATTTCACTTCCAGAACAACCAGATTCCAGACGTGACAGTAATAGCAGTAGGACAACAGACTGGTGATGGGGGGTCCTCTCTATTTCTGAAAATCAACCTTCCTTCCAGTTTAAGGTGGTATTCCACACTGGAAGGAAACACCCTGACATTCTTTACTAATCCACAATCAGTAACTCCCACTCCTATAGTCCAGAAAGATGTGAAGTCAGCTCAGAGCCTGGCTGATATTCAGCAAATTGGAGAGCAGTTGTTCATCCCTGTCCAGTTAAATGATGGGAAGGACTCTGTTCTCGCTCGAGTGTGTGTGAACAACAGTAAGAGCTTCATCAGCGAAGCCATGTTCCGCCAACTCCCAAAAGATCCAGCCATTCCCACATTCAAACTGATAGACAAATGGGAAATGGACCTGGAAGCACCTAATTCCAAACATCTCCTGCCAAGCAGGTGTATGCTCAAAATCTCCATTGGCAAAAAGAGCATAGTCCATAATTGCTGGGTCGTGCGGGACGTCACTGCCGCCTTTTACTTAGGCAGTGACATTCTCAATCGCTTTGCCATTAGTTTGGACCTAATTAACTTCAAAGCTTGGTCCCGATTAGCGGATAATCCCATGGGCTTTGATGATCCAGAAAAAGCATTTAGGTCAGCTCAATTGCTACCTTATGCAGTTGAAATTCAGATTAAAGAGGAAGTCACCATCCCAGAAAGGACCCGACAATTCTCCCTGGAAGTGAAAGTTAAAAGAAGACAACATTTGAAAAACCCTGAGGCTTACATACATCTAAACGCTTCTCTCCAACAGCAAGGGTTGGGGGTAAACCCAACTCCATTAGTCAACATAGAACATGACACCATTCTAATAGAGGTGGATAACAGCGACTTAAAGAGTATTACTCTAGTCGCAGGAACCATTATTGGAATGGCGGTTGATGACTGACATTTTTCCATTGATTTAGGAAATGAACTGTTAGGACCAATCCCCAAGGACTGTTTTGACAGTGACAGTGATGACAATACAACACCAGACAGGATTTTTACCCGGCATGGGGGGAACTTCCTGGTGTACACTTCCTGCCCCTATGGTAAGGAAGATGTGACTTGTGACTTCAGGAGGGATGAGGTGATTTTCCAGGTCCATGAGGGTTGCCTTTCCCACCTGAGGACTCCAGTCCAAATAAGCACTCTGACCAGGGACTTCTCCACCCAGCTGGAGGAGGCTGCTGAGATAGCCAAACCAGAAGTCTTTCCAGGCTTCAGGCAGATGGTGGAAGAGAGAGTCAACCTAGCTGATGCCTGTGTGACTCTGGAACAGAAGCAAAAGTTGAAACAAGTTTTCTTGGATTTCCAAGATCTCTTTGCGGTAGACTCATATGACTGTGGTCGCACCGACATCCACACCACAACAATTCCCACGGACCCTGGAATGACTCCAGTGTTTGTGAAGCAATATCGTTTGCCTCTCGCCTCTATGGAGTCCCTTACTGAAATAATTAAGAACCTTGAGTCCCGGGGAATAATACGTCCAGTACACAGCACCTTCAATAATCCGGTGCTGGGAATATTGAAGCCAAACGGCCAGTGGAGACTCTGCGCTGACCTTAGGGAGCTCAACAAACGGGTCCATACTTCCCGATGGCCTCTGCCCTACATTGACCAAGGGCTGGCCCAGATTCAAGGGTCACAAGTATTCACTGAAATAGACCTGACCAATGGATACTGGACCGTGCCTGTCAGTAGGGAGGACCAATACAAACTGGCTTTTACCTTTGGGGGCCAGCAGTACACCTGGACCCAGACTCCCTTCGGATACCTCAACTCCGGCAATGAATTCAACATTTTCCTACATAAGGCCATGCCCGACCTGGGTGTGAGGGGTAACCTGGCTTATGTAGATGATGTTCTCATCAAAAGTTCAGCTGTGGAGGAACACATAGCGGAGATCCGTTATGTTCTGACACAGTTGAGGGCCGCCGGAGCAAAACTTTCCTTTCAGAAAGCACAGTGGTGTAGAACCCGTGTTAATTTCTTGGGGCATGAGATTACTCCTCAGGGTCTCTGTCCCCAAGAAAAGAAACTTGAAGCACTCCAGAAACTGAAAGACCCCACAACTCTGCGGGAACTAAGGAGCCTCCTTGGACTGACTAATTACAGCAGAAAGTTCATTGAGGGCTACGCAGATATCACTAGACCCCTGATTCATCTCCTGAAAGGGGGGGTCAAGTGGGAATTGGGTCCAGAACAATCCGAGGCAGTAAGACAACTCAAAAGAAGCCTCTCACAAGCGCCTTGCCTAGCTTACCCTGTCAGAAACAAGGAGTTCTTCCTGGAGACGGGGTTCTCTAATACGTGCTTGACGGCAGTATTATACCAAAAGCATGACAAAGTCAATAAAGTAATCTCCTATGCGAGCAAAACTTTATCCTCTGTGGAGGAAAAATTTAACGATTGTGAGAAGGCACTCCTGGCAACGGTGTGGGCATTGAAGAATTACCGCCCGTTTATCCAGGGGGAACACATCATAGTGGAGACTCCACACCAGCCTCTGCAATATCTCCAAAGTGACAGAATCCGGGCCGGAAATGTGAGTAATTCCCGAATTACTTCCTGGATTCTGTCAATGCAAGGCTTTCCTGTGGAGGTCAGATATGGCCAAAACAAGAAGAGTCCCCTCGCGCAAGGTCTGGCTGACTTGCATGATTGTGCCAGAGAAAACTGTCTCGAGGACGAAAGTCTAAAAATCAAAGACAACATGGAGGCATACCTTAATTCCCCACACAAAGTCTTTGGAGAAGACAAGTGTGAGGGAATGCCCACTGTCTATGTGGATGGATGCTCTTACCATGTTGACAACGATGGGGAGAAAGAACTGGTGGCTGGCGTAGGGAATGCACGGGTGAAGGAGTTCCCAGAACCCTCCACTGGATACAAAATTGGTCCCCGAAGTAGTCAGGTGGCAGAATTGATGGCTGTGCATCAGGCCATCCTCACTGCTGTCCAGCATCAACTCCACGAACTGGTCATAATCACAGATTCGGATTATGTACGGAACGGGTTCGTGGAGCACCTGGTTAATTGGAAAACCAGAGGCCTGTTATGTGCCAATAACAAACCCTTGAAACATGGGAAGTTAATCCAAAACATTGATGATCTGGTCACATCGAATGGGATGACCATCTACTGGAAAAAGATCAAGGGTCATTCCAAAGTAGAGGGACCAGACAAAACTGGAATGACTTAGCTGATCAGCTGGCCAAAACCAGGGCCATCCAAGGGGATCTAATCGAAATAGAGTCCCTGTTGGGGGAAATCCAGGTCACTGCTATCACTAGGTCCCAGACAAATGCTCACAATGATCTTTCAACTGCCCAATGGTAGAAGGAGACCCCTGATGCTGATTTGATTACAGCTCAGAAGGGGGATCCAATTATTGGTAAGTTTTACTAACACCTTGAGGACCCTGAGAACTTTCTCCTGACGGATACCGATTACATTGGGAAAGAGGACCTAAGAGTGTTGATGAAATGTCCAAAAATGTTCCAATTCCAAGACGGTTTGTTGGTAAGGAAATCCCAAGCTGGCCATGATCAGTGGGTGGTTCCTATCTCATTCCGAAGCCTGATGTTAAGTCACGCCCATGATGCAGCCACCGCCGGTCATAGTGGTTTCACACAACACTGGAAATCTTAAGAGAGGTTGCATACTGGCCACACATGGGGCAGGACCTCAACCAATACTTGAAGGGGTGTCTTGTGTGTGCACAATTTCAGCCATCATCCCTCACGCACCGTGCGCCTTTCCAAAAGAGGGGAATGACACTCCCATGGTCAGATTTGCAAATCGACTTTGTAGGACCCGTGATTCGCTCTGCTAGGGGGAATAAGTACATGTTGACGGTTACATGCTTGTTTACCAAGTGGGTGGAATGTCTCCCAGCCCCAAACTGCAAGGCAGAAACAGCAGCTGCCCTGATGATTAACCACATCTTTTCCCGTTTTGGTCTACCTCAAAGGATTGAGTCAGACAGAGGTAGCCACTTCACCAGTGAAGTAATGACAAAGATGTGGGAGATACTAGGGGTTAAAAGGAAGCTACACATTGCTTACAGGCCAGCTTCTTCTGGAGCAGTGGAGAGATATAACCGGACAATTGTGAGCATCTTAAAAAAGTTTGTGGCAGATTCTGGGCCAAGTTGGGCTATCCGATTACCTCTGGTCCTAATGGCCATCAGATCTACCCCTTCATCTGCAACCAAAATGTCGCCATTTGAGTTGATGACTGGACGCAAGATGGTGCTTCCCCAGCATTTACTCTACAGAACCCAAGAGCAAACGTTGATAAATGCCTCCACAACTCATGAGTATGTGGAGAATTTAAGGAAACACCTTCAGCATGCTTTTGCCTATGCTCAGCGGAATCTAGAAAGATCAGCCGAGAGCATGAAGACCCACTATGATTTAAAAACTACCCGAAAGGAATATAAGGTGGGTGATCGGGTCTATCTATACAATTTCCAAAGGAACCAGGCCAAACAGCAAAAATTCTTGCCTACATGGAAGGGACCGTTTGAGATTATAGACAAGATCTCCCCTGTGGCCTACAAGATCCGCATCCCCAAAGGCGGTTTGGCAGAGGGGGAAGACAAGTGGGTCCACATAAACCAGTGGAAGTGTTGCCATCCCAGGCACACTCTGCAACAACTGGAGGAATCCACTGGAATTCCAGAGGGTACTGCTCCAGAGTAATGTCAATTCCAACACTAAAATATCCTACATATAGCCTATCAAATTCTGTGTTTCTCAAGTTTATGTGTTCCTGTCGCTTAATTTAAAAAAATGTGCATGTTCATATCTGTTGAGTTCTAAAATATATATGCCACCCCACTATATCAATGGTGGGGGAGAAATGTCCATGAATAGGTATTACCGCTTTTCCTTTGTCGTCCTAGGAGAAAGAAAACCTGGAGACTGGCCAAGGAGGACGATCCGGAGACCGGGAGCAGAGACCCAAGGGGCCCGGGGTACCGCCCAATATTCCCATCAGGACCGGCGAGGAGAACCGATCGATCAGTACCGGATGGAGGAAAAGATGCTGAACTGTGCCATTTGCAGAATTGGAAGAAGATTATGTGGACATACCAGTGCGTGGGTCAAAACCTTCTGTGCACCCGACTCCCTATCGACTCAAATTCAAAATGCAGTCGCGTGGGGGGGCCTTGTTGGGTGTCCTGACCCACGTTTGAGCTATCATGCTGTAACATTTGGTGCTGTGGGCTTAGAAAATCTAAGATGGCCAAAAAGCCCACATGTGCGCCAGAATCCAGGAGAACCACGCAGTTTGTGCGTACACCAAAATGGCAGCCTAACTTGCCACCCACCAGTGCGAGCATGATGGGCCAGGGTGCCATGAGTGGAATGGGTGCCAAAGGTAAAACAGCAGAGCCTGTTAGCTCAATAACGCTTTAAAATTACCTTTGGTTTCTCTGAATGCCAGCTCAAAATGCCTATTTTCAAACATTGCAACACATCCAAAAATCTCACTGAACACCAGCGGACATCTGGCAGAATGAAGTATGTGTGCATACAAAATCTGGGAAGATGAAGAGCCCAAAACAATGTTCATAACAAAACTGGCTGAGCTATGCATGTCAGCAGCCTAACTGAAACTGGATTAAAACCACCAAAATCGAAATGTTTAAATTAACTGAGTGACCTACTTTTGAGTGTCACATAGTTTGTAACTGTTAAAATGTCATAGTTTTGAACTTAGAGTCAGCATTCTAGCTGCATATGTAAAAATTGTATTGACTTAAACTGGGGAACAAAAAGTGACATTTTAGCTGAGACCTGGCTTAATGAAACTGAATTCTGCCTGACATCTACCCCCACAGGAGTTAAAATAAAACCTGCTCAGCCACTCTTCCCCTTGCCAAAAGGAGTTGTCACCTCTCTGATTAGATTAGGGGTGGAGCAGCTGGGGACTACAGGGAGGTGAACAAAGGCCTGTCCTGGACTCAGGCAAATGTTATATTGGGGGCATCGTAAAAGTGGCTTCCTCTTGGGAGAAGTTGGAGGAGAAGTGCCTCTGGGAGCCACCCGAGCTGGAGCCGGGGACAGGCAGAAAGTTCCCCCATGTGCTTTGGAACCTAAACCACACCCATCTGGGCCAGAGCATAATTTTAAAAAGATAGATAACTCATAGTGCGGACTTGTCAGAATTATATAAGTAATATCATTATTTTTGTGATTTTTCTGTGAACATTTTGAGATGTGTTAGGACCCTGTGGTGTATTCTGGGGGTTGCTAGCGGAAAATAGGGTCTCACTCCAAATGTCTGCATGTTAAAAATCTGACACTTCATCAATTCATGTCCATACTCCTTGCGCACATGTGTGTAAATTTGGGTAAATGTCCGATATTGCAAAACCAGTTAAAAAGCACAAAATGTTGTCATTTTTCAATGCAAGCCCCCAGGAAGATCAGAGGCGGACAAGCATGGACCATAAAGAATATATAATGTGCACATGTAATTTCAACAAATTGTATATCTGGGAAGGATGTATTTGAATCAAATATAGATTTGTGGGCAAACTGACCAGGGGAGGATCCTCTGACCCATAAAACCTACAGCATCACTCTGACTCACATTTCCTTCCCCCAATCATGGGAGAGGGGAGAATTGGGCCAATGACAAGTAGAGAGGGGCAGGCTTAGCTAGGCCCAGGCACACACCCATTTTCAAAACACATAAAAATAGACTGCTGGGACAGGTAGAGACATTCAAATCCATTTGCTGCGGAGCGTTTTGCCGGACCACACAACATCCAGAAGATACCAGTTGCAGACTGACTCCAGCTACATACTCCAGACCCTAGAACTTATACTTTAGAACCTAAATCAGAGGCCTAAAACCACAAGCTGAATTCTCTGCAGCAGGCTGCAAATCATTGCAAGCTACTCACAGCCGGGCGGGCTGCTTGAATCCCTTGCCAAGAACTTTTGCCAGGACCAGTGCAGAGATCCAGGAGCCGTGCAGAGACCGCTGTATCCGGACAGACCAGACCAGTGCCAGACAAGAGCAGACCGTGCAGAACCGCAGACCCAGAGACCAGATCGCTGTGAAGTGCCGCTAGCCTGATTGATCAGATCTGTGACGAGGTCCAGTCCTTCCAAAATATATTGTGAGTACTTAGGTCAGATTGTGACAGAAATCACGATTCACGCACTCGCGAATTTTACCGCGATTTGCGATTTGGTTAAAAATCCAGCCACGTGTAACCATCAGCAGTCATTTCTTTCCTTGCTAAAAATTTGTTTGCCTCTTAATCACCATCTCTGAATCATTGCTAAAGTGAGCCTGCACTCATCCCAAGTATCTCTCACTCACCCTGAACCTCCTAAAGGGAATTAAAAGCATTTTCAGCATATTTCTCACTTCATTGCCACCACATTCAAAGCACTTGGGCCTGTGTTTTAAAACTCATAACGGTTTTCTCTAAGCTTGCTGGGGGGGAATTGAACTGAATTATATTTGATTGCATTTCTAAGAACTGTGTGCTCTCCTCTTCATCTCCTTACATTGCATAAAGGGGGGGTGAATTGTCAAAGAAAAGTGATTGCTTGTTTTGTTGAAGTCATATCAAGTTATTTCTGTACTGCATTTTATTCCTCATTGCTTTTCCCTTGAAATCATAAAAGTATTTTTGCTGCCTTATCCATCCTACACCCACTCCTCATTGATTATAAAGAAGTGTGCTAGTGTCAGATTACCCATTGTTGATTAACATTATATTTATAAGGGCGATATCGATTATTAATTTATTATAAAAGCGTGGTATCTATATTTTGTCTTATTTCTCAAATAAACCTTTTAAACTTGCAAAACAGAACTACTTCTTGGCTCAGTGGGGTCAGGGGGATTCTAAGAGAGGGGTGTTATATAGGGGTAGTCATCCAGAACTCATGAACTGGACATAAAGATATATCAATAAGGGTTTCCATTCAGTATCCCAGACTAGGCATTGACTTAGCTGTAGTGTTGAATTGAATCCTCTTACAGTTGGCATACCATAGGACACTGGTACATTGGAGCATGAGCCCCGGGTTGAAATCCTCTGGGGATATTTGTTTGGGGTCACTGGCTGTTTTATTGCTAACTGAATCTATGGTGGCATTTGTCAATATTCCTTGGACTATGTCCAGGAGGAGGTGTTTCTGGTCTGCCTTTCACCCATAAACCTCATAAATCCAGGGAGTCTAAGGTCTCCTTTTATTCTGATACCCGGTCCCTCTGAGGAGAAGTGCAGTCTTATACTGTGCTGTTGTTTGGTGGTTGTCCGTACAGTGGTCTTCTTGACAGGGTTCTGCCATATCTAGCATAGAGTGGCCTGTTGATGACAGTGGGTATTGGGCATCTTTTTGCTCTGAAATGCTTTCTCCACCTCCTGCTTCAGGCCTCACAAAGATCTCTGGCAATGCCAGCTCTGCCAATTCTGTGAGTTCTGGTTCTCTTTCCGGTTCTCCACTTTCTCGCAGCACATTGCCTCAGCCTTTTAGGCCTCCTCTTCTTCTCATCCTGAGCTTGGGATGTCCTCTGATTCTCCCCAATCAGTGGTGTAGTCCTCGACATAGTTGAGAGGTATGTCTGGGTTTTCTCCTGATATAACAATGGCTTCCCTCTCTCACTTTTTGAATGTAGTATGGTTGAATTTGGTCTTTGTGGAGGGGAAGAATGGTCCTGTCTGGACCCCCACATCAAGCAACTTGGCTGCACTGTGCCATTTTTAAAGGGATTACTTCCTAACAGCCTTCCATTAGGAACTTCCAAGAGGGTCTGGATTGATCTACTCTTCTTTCTGTTGGTAATCGCCTTACGGTCATAGTCCACTGCTTTCAATGAAGGGTTAGGACTTAAGAGTTTGATATTCTTGGCCTCTCCGCGACTGTACAATGGCGAGGTCTAGCCACTCCAGAGGACCTTGTTTTTTTCTTAGCGTGGCTCTCTCCTCTCTAAGGCTTCGAGTCTCGGTGTGTGTCTCAGATCTTTGACATCCTCCATCTCTGGGACCAGGATTCTTTCACATACTGGCTGGGGGATGATTTGCCCACGGCTGATCAGCTAGGTGTTGTTCGTGAAGTTGAATAAGAGGACCTTGATCACTCTGCAGAAATCCCTTTCTATGACTCCTATTTCAACATCGATGGAATGCCTGTGGGCCAGGCTGGACTTTGGTGTGATTCTCCCATATGTTCCTTTGCGAACCTCGAAACTTAGTCCAGTACCGACCAGTACCGTTCCCCTCAGCAGGACCTTCACTTTCTTATCCCCATGTAGGTCATAGCTTGCTGGTGCGGGTGCCTGGTCTGCAATCGTGCAGTCTGTGTGATGTGTACCACTTTTAGCACCCTTCTGAATAGTGGATGGCCTCTGTATCGGGGCATGGATGATACCACAGTGACATCACTTGTCACAAACTCCCTTAAAAACATGCAGAGTCTCTAGGGAATTCAAGAGTTTATATTTTATTAAATAAAATAATGGTGGAAGGCGTATACACTGTTATTGTCATCAAATGGGTAAATTGATCAGTGGTAAGACAGGCAGATGAATCAATATTAAAACAGGTAGATTTGTTTTTTGGAATGCACCAGGCTGGTAAGTGGGGAGGTACACTATTAGGCAGTTGTCTCTGGTCTCGCTTGGGATTTTACCTCCCCTGCCCATGTGTCCCTAAATCCCAGTGTTGTCAGCTAGTGATTGGTAGATAGTAGTATCTAGGGCTTGCTACTAATCAGGGCCAAAAGGCAACAACCTTTTCTATCTGGCTCCTTCAATGGGTTTTCAAAAGATGCCCTACTCTAACAAATGCCAATCTCAGATGCTCTTGTTCGGTCTCACCCTCAGTCGCTCCATTTCACTCCTCTACCTGATCCTACTACCTCATATCTTTCCTTCACCCACTCTTCTTCATCTAGAAAGTCTCTTGTGCTTGCCTTCAGTCCCTCAATGTTATCTCTCTGCTCCTACTCTTCTTCCCTCTCTACCACTAGTCTCCCCTCTGCATAGTATTACTCTCCCCTCTCTCCACTATTACTCTCCCTTTCCCACACTACTAATCCCCCCTCCTCTTACTACACCCCTCTTCTCACCTCTCACCACACCCCACCTCTTAGCTCTTACTACACCACTCTTCCCTATCTTTGCCAAACCACACTCTCTCTGCCTATCTCTTACCACTACCTTCACCCCCTCCTGCTTTATTCCACTGACACCTCTTCCTCCACGACGCCTTACCATCCCACCATACAAAATCTCTCTCACTTTCACTCTCTCTCTAATTCCCCCCTAAACGTCTCCCTCTGTATCTCTATCTTTCTTTCTATCTCACACACTCACCATGTACACCTACCCACCTCTTCATAATACACTACACAAACACATCTGGTATCTTTTTCTATCACAAATACCTTAGCTGCACTGTGCTCCAATTTTGCCACCAACTCTGCATTACTCCACTCCTCTGTCCATCCTCCGCCTAGTCTTTAGTTCCACCTTCACACCTTCTGACCTCAGCCCTGCAACCCACAATCTGTCTCTCCTTCTGCCTCCTTTTCTACTGTGGGCCTACTGGTTCTATCCTCCAACTCCCTTCCTTTTCCTCACCTGAATCTAGGAACCGACCTCGGCCTGTCTTTTGTCCAGCGGCTGGGTTAAACAGGTGTGGGGTGTTGAAAACTACTATTTGGCCCTCCCCCTTTCTAACCATGGGTTGGTTTGTTTGCAATCTCTGATGGTATGGTATCAAGTTGCTCATTCTCCCTGTGGCATTTCTCAAGTGCTGGTGAGTTGTTTTGCCAAATTGGCTGGGGACGGTTTCTGTGTCACACCTGTCCCCCTGCAGTATATCCTCATTCCCAGTTTGTTTTATGTTGCACAACACTCAACTGGGATTCATCAGGGGTTGGCAGGATGGGTGCTGGTTGTCGCATTTCTGTTTGGCATGGAAATTCGCAGTCCATTACCTGGCTGTTCTTGATTCCATTCTTCTGGCTCCAGGTTTTCTTGATTACTCTCAGGGGCTTTCTGGGAGTTGTTGTTTTGAAATAAAAAATATAACACATGCCACAAAGAGTGTCATAGAGATAGGCAGGCAGAGGGTGTGTGGTAAGGGAAGGACAGAGAAGCGGGGTATAGTAAAAGGTAAAAGGAGGGGTGTAGTGAGAGTTGAAAAGAGGAGTGTAGTGACAAGTGAAGAGGTGGGTGTAGGAGGCATTATATGACACAGAGCATTTATGGAACATGGGAGCTCTACAGGGAATGAGCACACCCCACACCAGCTACCACTCACCACACCTTGGACAGGGCTTCCTTTGGCCTTTGTGCTGGTGAGCCTCCAGCCCCTGGTTGGGAGTGGTCCCTCGCCACCCTCCTTGACAGGGTAATGACCCTGACCCTGTCATCTACAAAAGGCCCTTTTCTGTTTCAGGATCACTATTAACATTGTTCAGACAGGTAGAGTCCATGAATTTCAGGATGTTGCTCAGAAAGTAGTTCTTTAAGAAGGGGAGCAGGCATGATTCCACCGCTTATTGCTTGATTTCCCCCCTGGACTCATCAGCCGCGATCAGTGGTAAACTCTGCCTATACTGTCTCGAAATTTCCGTTGTGGAAAACATTTTTTTTCTCTGCCACAGGCTGGGTTCAAGAAAGTTGTTTGCCCCTGGAATTTGTTTATGCAGACATGTTCAGGCCAATGGAGTTGTATATGGCATTCATTTACTTGCACCAGCTTTGTGACATGGTAGACCGATTACACTTAAAGAAGGAGCTGAGGTTATTATGGGATGGACACCCGATTCACCTGACTACTTAGTGCTATGTCTGGATGTGAACTTTATAATAGCCATTATGAGGTAGTGAGGTATAGTCAACAGGGTAAGGCTTTGCTAAGCTTTATCGCCGTAGCTCTTTCAACTGTACTGTTAGAGCTGAGTGAAACAGCTTTTGGAAACAGGTGCATAAATCCCAGTGATCTTCTTTTGACAAATGATGTACTACAACAGGCCTGGATAGGTGTAAGATTGCAGAAATTGGTGTGTGGTTTGGAGCAGCTCTGTGAAGAGAGAAAACCTGTGATTAATGCAGCATGAGGAATGAGGTTTGTGTCTACTTGATCAGGCAGAGTTTAGGAGAAGAAACCAGCAACTGCCATGGAGCAGTCAATGAAAATGATGGCGGGCGGTGGACATTTTGCTTGAAACCTTGAAGATTTAAAGCGCCAG
Organism: Ambystoma mexicanum; assembly: GCF_040938575.1. NCBI lineage: Eukaryota > Metazoa > Chordata > Amphibia > Caudata > Ambystomatidae > Ambystoma > Ambystoma mexicanum. Next base: position 668,220,608 of record NC_090924.1, on the reverse strand, counting down.
AGCTCTGGCTGTGGTGTGTGTAAGGCAACAAGATGTGTTGGTTCCAGGAGATGCCAGTGGTGGCTAGGGCAGGGAATGATTTACACCAATGGGTATGAGGTATTCCCTGAGGGACCTGAGGGACCCTACCTTTGTGCAGGTAGGCGGAGGTGAGCATCCAGGCAGTCAGTGACTTAACTGGGATACACTTTTGATATGGGTGAGAATGGCAAATCAGAATTCTCTCAGGTTATCATCCAGGATCTAAGACACCTAGCAAGATCCAGAGTTACCCTGGCTCATATATGCAATTAGCTCCATGTCTGAGAAGGGTTCTACACATTATTGCCGGCACACTTAGATCCCCCCAAGATACATGATTTCCAAGCTTAAAAAATGCTTTTGGTCTCTGTGGAATGGACTGGCAAATGCTGTTCACAAAATGGAGTGTAAATAGTACACGAAAGAACACAGCGTTATTTATGGAAAAGGATGGGAGAAAGACACACAGTCGGGAATGCCATGCCAGAATATTTAAGGCGCACACCGCATTAATATAATATTATCAATGCAACACTTGTTGCATGTTGATTGGTGTCTCGTCACCAAGCCTCTAAAGAGCCCTATACATTAAACACTCTAATTGAGGGCTTCATTTCTTGGAACACTGACAACACTGCCTGTCATGAGATCAGAACACTGAACATCCCTCCTCTCAAATACATCATGTTGTGCTAACCAGCAGAAAACTTAACATTTTAATTATTTGGTATCCTTCATTAAACACGTTGATAAACATCTCACTGCTAATTGGAGCCTTATGCTGGAGACATCACACACAAGAGCATCCCACAGGGACTGACCAATGATATTACAGAAGAACATCAGCAAGGAGGAAGGCATTGTTGCATCCCCTGGAAAATCCAATTTCCCTGCTCCCTTGGCCCCTCATATCTGCTCAGCCTGCTGCCTCCCAAACTCCATTCTCACGACATGCTGCCAACTTAACTTGAAAAAACATGTAAAGGCCAGCTGCTGGAAATTATTTCTTCCTATTTTATTAGTTCTACCATAGCACTTTTTGTCCCTGGCAGAGCGCCCTGCGGTCATTGTGGGCGCAGTTGCTCCCATACTGGCTACATCTTCTGTCAGCCTGCTGCCTGAGCCCTCTCACCCCTGGTATTGGGACCATCGTGCCCATTGTGCATTGCCCCGTATCTCGTGGGACTGCACCTTTTGTCTGGAGGTTAGTTTCGGTTCCATGAGAACATTTTCCCTTGCAACAATTAATTAGACACTCAGCACTTCTCGGTCCTTCAGCCGGAAAATTCAATAAAATGCGATCTGTGGCCTTTAGCTTTAAAATGGCAGCCCTTCAGCTTTTAACATGCACCTGTTAAAACATGTCAGATCTCTTGCTCACTTCTAAAACGAACAACTATACTCAATACAGCTCCACATATGTAATAACCCTAAACCTCCCTGCTTACCTCTGGACAATATTAGCACCCAGCTAAGGAACACAGACTGAATCTCCCAATGTAAGCCTGCATTCCCAGCTGTTTAATTGCTACTTCCCCCGCCCACCATCTTTCCCCCACCACCCCTTCCCTTTTTTCTCCCCTCATCTGATTGCAGTGGCGAAGCTGCTGCTGCTTTCACTCCTAGTCCTTTGTGGCCGCATTGGAAATTGAAGAGGGGCTCCATATGGAACCCGCCTTCCAGATCCATGGCGGCCATTTTACTGAAGTATTTTCATTCAATGAACCGACACCACAAACCGACACCACAAGGCATCCCCTTCACTGAATGAAAATACAATCCTCTCAACACCCTGGGTTACGGATCAGGCGTTATTGGCCCAGGGACCCTCATTAAACACCCTGGTTTCGCTCTGGCCTTTAACTCAGGCCCCGGGATGATCTTAACGATTAAATATAGGTGTGTTGGAAGAGCGTGCTAAAAAACGAAACTAAAAAATATGCCTGCTTGACAGGACCTAAAAAGAAAAGCTTTTCTACACGTGTGGTATACAAGTGTTCTATAACAGAAAATAAGGAGGACATGCTTTGCTGCCTGTGTTACATAAGACTGCTCTATAGAAGAAAGTAAAGAGGAAATGCTTTGTGCGTGTATTTTTATGCACAGCACCAGCTCCCTGACATGTAGCACAACTCTGTGTACCTTAAATACTCTGTGTCACCACTAATTCCGTGACCCTTGGGTCACCACATCACTCCCATAGCTTATAAGCACGCCCCTTTCAGGACGCTGGATCTCCATCTTCACAAGAGTTTGGTGCTTTATCTATATTGGATTCTTGGGTCTAGCTCAGGTTTGCCGAATTCCAACTTTGCCAAATTCGGTAGTGCTGGATTTATTTGCCCCCTTATTTATTTGACACAATAGTAAGTTGGGTTAAGGTATATAATGGGGTCAAAACAAAAAGCGGGTTGTGCTGGGGAAGAGGGATACAGGAGGTCCCCAATTGACAACATTGGCAAAAATAAATTCAGTTAAGTTGCTATTCAGTTAAAAACGAAAGTCAGCAAACGTTCATAGATTGAGACAGACCAGGTTGCAATAAACAAGGGTTACGTTTAGCCAACTGCCTGTGTTGGCCTTGATGGGCCGATGGAGGGTGTTTGTGCTTGCCTGAACCGAGGAATGTGGAGACCTTGGTTGACCTTTTGTTGTTTTGCCCGCTGATCTCCATGCTGAGTTCAGCTTGTTTGAATCCCGTTCACCTGGAGGCAGTAACCCACACTATTGCAAAAGGTCTAACCCTACACATTTCTGCCAGGTACCTCACTTTAATTTTTGCTGCCTCATATTTCCAAAGTAGGGCATCACGCCACAACGAGCATTCATATTTTAAGGAGCCCGAGCTACTCTAAACTGTATTTTACATATAGGATTGTATAGCGCCTGGAGACTGCCCTTGGGTGGTAGAGATGTACGTTATAAATCGACATAACTTAATACGTCACTTTTATATATCAATGTTTCATGCAAAATGTTCTAAGTGATTGGCAACATGCAGTATATGTTTCCATGCATTTTATTGGTTCTAACTGCAGACTGCAAACTGTTTGATAGTTTGTTTAGGCGAAATAGTTCAGTAAATAATTGCTCATGTTCAGAGGTGAATCAACATGTTTATCGGTTGTTAATGCTTTCAAAGCGCTTGTGAGGATACACATGTATGCTATAATCACATTGCCATTGTCCTCAAAATCAACGTGACATGCAAGCCTTGTGCCAAAGAGTAAATGTTTCTATAGTATTGATCCCATTTACAAATGTGGGTGCAGGTTGATGCCCTTCAATCTGGTCACACAGGACAAGCAGAGTTTCAGCGTTCATGTTCAGCAGTCCCACGTGGCCTCCCAGAACCAGCAGGCATCCCAGAACTGTGCCCACATCTCTGCAAGAGAATAGATTTGTGGGCCATGCATCAGCAGGTTAATCACAACCACCAACCAAACAACTCACAGAGCTTTGACGGACAAACCAGAGTCTGTGATTCACTGGGTGTTGGGGGGTATTCAGGAGCCTTACAAATGACAGAGCCCACTCGCGGGTGGGTGGTGGGTTGTGCACGGCTGTTAGACAGGGGATACGGGGTGATCCACATGAAGAGAGAGGAGCGAAACATCTGTGCTGTAGCACTGAGAAGAATTATGTGTGTGCTTTTGACATGTTATTCCCTGTTTGTAAAACGTTAGTCTTTTTTGTGAAGCACCTTAAAGTCTCGGTCCCCCTATGAGAAACTCTTGTTTTATAAATCCATGTTCCTCCCCTTTCCCTGATATACCCAAAAATAAACAAAGAACAATATTACCTTTGTGAAAATCCTTTGTGAAACCCTTCTCCATTGATTTTTTTTTTGTAATCCCTCGACGTTAGCTTTCCTCATTCTACCAACAAAAGGAGCAGTTATTTTTTTAATCCCTTTTCCTTACACCATTCTAAAAAACAAATGGGTCTCTTTTGGAGCATCTCATCTTTGGGCAAAGAGGAGGGTCCCCATCAGGAGGTAAAATACGAGGAGGTAGAGATGGATGGCATGCAGGAGGTGGAACAGGGAGTGGCAGAGAAGAAGGCGTTGTAGGTGGTGGAATGTAAGAAGACAGAAATGTAATTGTGTGTGAAGCCTGCAATGAGGAAACATGATAGAGCAAGAAGACTGAGCATTATTCATTGGGCACAATTGAAATGTGTGAACACATTTTACAGAGGCATACACTGTGTCATTTGCCGCATCAGTATCTTCCAGTACATCTGGAAATGCAGATAGTTCTTCACCAGAATCAAGGGCACAATGACTTAAGAAACAGGCACAGCAGCCATCTAGGGCACCGGCTAGGGCCCCGTCTACTGCTATTAGATCTGTATTGACTCAATTGGCTTCTAGTACCAGGGGTCAGGTCCCCCCTAAAAAGTGGGGGCACTCATTAACATACCAATTGAATGTGGTGTCACCAATTTGCACATCAAGGTGCCCTCTGAAAAAAGTGGGGGACTCCGTCCAACCACGTGTGCCCTCGACGTGAGCTCTGCCTGTAGCCCTGCTGTGGGAAGGTTGGCTGTGCCCACATATGTGATCAGCTGATGTTATTGTATGTTCTTGCAAGCAGGAGCACATTGCCTGCATCGGTTGGTGATGGTCAGCTGGAGGGATCTGGAAGACATTGGAGGTCATTACGACCTAGGTGGTAAGGGGTTAACGGTGCTGGTAAAGGTGCCGGAGCCGTGAACCCCTTACCGCTTCATTACGAGTCTGCTTGCGGGAACCCGCTAAGGATGGCTGGTTTTACCAGGCGCCCTTCGCGGGTCCCGCAAGCAGACCAGGCTGCTAAAAACAGGCCCGTTATTAACGGGCCCGTTGTTAGCACTCTCCCCATTCCCATTGAGCCCTATGGGGGGTCTAATGGGAAGGGGGATGGGTTCCTTGAATGAGGAATTACCGGGTCCTCCAAGGTCGGAATGGCCTGGTAATTCCTCATTCAAGGAACCCAGATTCGGCATTGGCTACCTCCTAACTTGTAATGACCCCCCCATTGTCGTCCAAATGCTCTGGTGACTCACCTGGATGCCTGTTGCCCCAAACATATCCCACTAAATTGGGCAAGTGACAAGAATTCCTTACAGTTACAATGGCTAGTGCCCCTCCCCAACTGCCTGACCCTGTAAAGCCTGATTTGCATATCGTCTTTCCCCATTATGTAAAAGCTTGGCAGGCGAATAACAATGGTCTGGAAGGCTGTGCAAAGTGATGCTAGTTATTAAGATTAATTCTAAACCTTCCAGCCATCACCTCTTTTGTTTTGCTACGACCCAAGGAATAAGACATGGGGCCTCATTACGACCCAGGCGGTAAGTTGCCGCCTGGGTCGTACCTTTACCACCATGGCGTAAACTACGTTTACGCCATGGTGGTTGGCGGACTTACCGCCCCATTCCGAGGTCGGCGGGGCGGTAAGTCCCCAATCCCCATAGGGCATAATGGGAGTGGGGAAGGCGTTAATTACGCAGCCGTAAATTACGGTGGCGTAATTAACAACATGGTCCCTTAGCGCCATGGATTTTAACACCTGCTAAAAGCAGGTGTTAAATCCGCCATGGCGCTAAGGGACCTCGGAATCAGGCGGTAAGGGTCGGCGCTGTTTACGCTGCCGTAAACCCCTTACCGCCTGAGTCGTAATGAGGCCCATGGCCACCAATGCACATCGGACTGTGAAGGTGGTGGGGGGTTGTGTTGTTGTGCTGTACAATTTCTTGTAATGGTTTCTTTAGTGCACTGAGCCATAGACTGAGCCAATAATGTGCCAACAAACTGCAGTTTCCACTTTGCAAGAAAAGCTATGTGCTGCTAGCAAGGCCCAAAAAGGCATGATGAAATAGCATCCTGTTAGGCCAATCAGCAGTGAAAGGGCAGGGTGGACACTTCTGCAGTTCCTATGATTTTGGTGGAATACCACTGGTTGTGCAAGGATGTCTAAGTAAGTGACAGACATCAGAAAAGTCAGGGCTCAAGTCGAAGGTACAAGCGGGTCGATGGAGTCTGCCCACTTTTTTCCGAAGTCCCCCACTTTTTTCAGAGGGCACCTTGATATGCTAATTTCTGATGGCACCACATTCAATTGGTATGATATGATATGGCATTTATACCGCACCTATACACAAGTATTTCAAGACGTGAGTGCTATGAAAATGAGTCCCTCCACTTTTTTTTTAGGTCTTGACCCCTAAGAACAGTTACTTATTAATGGGAAAAAGGGGAGGAAGATATTCCTTTATGGTACTGTGTGCATAGAAATTGGTGATAGAAAATGTACTTTTACCCTCATTAAAAATACCAGCCATAAAAAAATTAAAATCCAGCCCTAGCATTTATTTCACAATAACTTTCGGTGTTCAACCCTAAATCTGATATGATAACGAGCTTCTTAGAGTAATCATATACACGTGAACATTGCACACACTACGGGAAAGATGGATATATTGATCTTCACTTGGCATTGCTAGTCTGGCGTGGGCTGCTCCTTATCTCTTCTTGTCACTCACATTCCAGAGCTAGTGCAGTGGCAATCTGCGCGCATGCGCGTTCTGCACTGCTCTCCCCAAAGCGCGCGCTATCTCGCCAGCCCGAGCCCAGGCGTGCATTTAATGCAGTGTTCAGGGCATAGCATTTTACAGGTACGGAGGCAGTGTGGTGCTTTGGGGAAAAGACACTGCTGAACAGAGCAAAGCTAAATGCTCATTTAACAGTGAGGGACATATAACGTTATCTGCCTGGTAAATGTAAGGGGCGTTGCTGGGGGGGGGCTAAGGGGACTATAGCCCCTGATCTTTTGGTTGTAGCCCCGGATAGAATCTCAGGAGCTACAGCCAAAAGACTAGCTAGCCCCGAGTCCCAACAGTTCCGACATCAGCTTAGCCCCGGGTCTTTTCCAGACCTAGCAACTCCCCTGATTTGAGTTGTGCATGCGTCTTTCTGGCAACAGAAGCTATAGGTTAGATTGGTTTTCAGGCACTAAGGCAGGACTGCCCTTTATTTTTACTGCAGTGATATCAGTGCAGGAAAACAGCAAAACACAATGAAACTCATTCCATGCAAAGTTTAGGAAAAAGAAACATCAGAGTGGGAATAGAGTGTGTTGAAATCTGTCGGACCAGAGAGGACAGACTGATGGCATTGCTGCAGCTCTCTTGTATCGCTGTTAAAGATCATGTAACCCTGTAAACATGTGTCAATGTATTGACAAATTAACACACACAGACCCATTCATTACATTCTACAACATAAGATGACATCCAATATCTATTTTTTGTGTTACATATTTTCCTCTATATTTTGTATTATTTCCAAGTGTGAAAATCTATGGCATCCAACAACTCTGCCGAACTCTTTAATATCTGCAAGGAGCTGGCCAATCCTGCTGCAGTCTCTACCTCTCCTGTCCCCTCTCAGGCCCTCTGCACAGCCCTGACTTCTCATTTCATCTCTAAAACTCAGGACATCCTGTCCTCCCTCTTGTCCTCTACCCCTCCCCCTCTACGCTCTGCTCTATCTCTGGCCCCCCTGTGGCCACCTCTCGTCCCTCCTCCTCTGGCTTTCCTCTGTTCTCCCCTGACGAGGTTTCTAGACAAATCTGATCTATGAAAGCCTCATCAAAATAGGTTCTCCCCTGTTCTTCCAAAACCATCAATGAACACATTCACACCCTTGCTCCTTCCCTGGCTGACTTCTGCAACCACTCATTCACCACTGGAGCATTTGCTTCCCCCGTGAAGCACTCTCTTGTGCACCCTCTTCTCAAGAAACCCTCAGCTGACCCCTCCTGCCCGCCTGACTATCACCCGATCTCCATCACTCCTTTCCTGGGCAAACTCCTGGAAAAGCTGGCCATCTCCCAACTTAACCTTCATACTGAATCAGTTGGTTGTCTCCATGACCATCAGTCTGGCTTTGGAGCAGCCAAAGGCACGGAAACTGCTCTCCTGAACATCTGTGAAGACCTGCTCTCCAACCTCGATTCTAATATCCCCTCTGTCCTCATCTTACTCGATCTCTCTTCTGCCTTTGACACGGTCAACCATGCCACCATGGTCAACCGGCTCCATGATAACCTGGGTATCAAAGATCAGTCCCTGGCCCGGCTGACCTCTTTCTTCTCTGATCGACCCTCCCAGTTCTAACTACGTTCCTTCCTCTCCTCTATAGCTCTATCTACCTGTGGTGCTCCCCAGTGGTCTAACCTCTCTCCCTGGCTGTTCAATTAATACCTGGCACCTCTTGCTCACCGCATTGCCCTCTCTGCCCAACTTTCAGTGCTATGCGGTAGACATCTCGTTTTCAGGCACCCTTCTGCCACCTCTTGTCCTTCTCTCATCTCTGACTGTCTGTTTGCTATCCAGGAGTGGTGTGCTGCCAACAATCTCTTCCTTAATTCCAGTAAGACAGAGATTCTCCTCATTGGCACACCTGCGCCCTTTTTCCTGTCACTCTCTGTCCGGCCTCCCTTGGCCCTCTTCCTGCTCCCACCTTTGAGGCTAAGAACCTTGGGGTCATCTTCGACTTTACACTCTCCTTTTCTCCTCACATCTCTGATGATTCTAAGAAGTGAAACTACCAACTGCACCTCCTCAGAGGCATTCTTCCTTTCCTCACCTTCACCCAGAAGCTCACTGTCTCCAGAGCTCTGGTTCTCTCTAGGTTGGACTACTGCAACACCCTCTTTCTAATTCTGCCTGCTTCTACTCTCCGCCCTCTGCAACTCATCCAGAACAGGACTGCAAGACTTGTCTTTGCCTCAAGCCCAGGGATTGTATCTCTCCAGCATTGACATCTCTGCACTGGCTCCCAGTGGTTGCAAGGATTAAGTTCAAGACCCTCTGCATTGTACAGAAGGCCTTCTGAGGCCTCAATACCTCCAACTCTCTCTTCATAAATATCTTTCCACTCAAGCACTTTGCTCCTCCACCTCCAGCTCCCTCAGGGTCAGTCGGTTCTCCAAACGACGAGTTGGTGGTAGCTCTCTTCCTTTGGCTTGGACCTCCCTCTGGAATGGACTCCCTGCCTCCCTGAAATTTGAGGAGAACCATTTCTGGTTCTGGAAATACTTCAAGACTTTCCTCTTTGCTTCTGCCTTCTTTCTTTGTCTCCCCTGCTGAATTCCTGGCTGAAATTGAAACTGCACTGGACATCTATCTACCCTCTGATCTCGGGCCCAGGTCCCCTCCCTGCAAGTTGCACACCTGCACTGTGTGATGCTGGAAATGCATCGGAGGCATGGGGCCTCCGTATCCTTGTCCTTTACTGCTTTTTATTGTGTGTTCTGTCGTGTTTTCCATGCAGGAGTTCATGTGGGACTCCTGGCGGTGCAGCTCTCTCTCTTTTGGTTAGGTGTACAAACCCATGGGATACCCTTATGGCACCCATGTGTGGGGGTGAAACCCTGTGCCCCTAGTGTATGTTTTTGGGCACCTGTGTGTGGCCCACAGAGCAGGGTATGGGCTGATGGCAGCTCCATGCTGGATTTGACAGGTGCTCTGAGTATCCTCCATTTTGGGATACCCAGGCTCTGCCATTGGAATCAGTTGATTCCTGGTAGGAAACAAGATGGCCCCTGTGGCCTCTTGATTTCTATTGCCTGTTACCTTGCTTTCCCAAAGTCCTGGGAAGCCCTGACTCTGTCCCTTCCCCTTGACTGGCTGTTGGGTGGAAGCTCCATATATGGTGTTGTTGTGAAGTCCAGGCCAGACTGGCTGGAGTATTCCCAGTGACTGTATGTTGTGGGTACACCCTGTGGGTGGGACCTAGGTGAATGGAGTGTGTGACAAATATGCATTCTGTGTTGTGGATGTCTAGTATCTGGTGTTTGACACAATGACTGAGACAGCCCTGACCAAAACTGATATGAATGCAGTGTGGAGTGTTGAATTGCTGGGTACTTATCCGAATACACATACATTGTTGTGAGTGTCTGGAGAGAAGGGAATGGCCTGAATGCACTATGCACCTGATTGGATGCCTGCCTGCATGATTGCCCTTCTGACCAATTGGTTGCCTGAGTGTGACCCAGCAGAATGAATGGGAGATCAACTAGTATATCTGGGGGCCTCTCACTGCTAGAATTCGTGTTTAGAAGCTGAAGAGAAATTGGAGTTGAAACTGAAGCTTAACCTTGAAGCCCTGCTGGAAGGGAAGTCTTGATGCTGCTCTACTTCATCAATGTGAAAGCTGCTGTGTCTCAAAGGACTGACCCAGAGAGGACCTGGTAAGGCGCCCTCTTCCCGAGCTACCAGGGACCATCGTGCACCAGCTGATCTTTGCCAAAGCTCCATGGTAGACAGACCTATGACAGGCTGCCGACAGGGGACGGGGACTGCCGCGGAGTCTCAAAGAGAAGCGCCCGGACTGTTGTCCGCCACTGTCGACAACCGCCGTCACCGACCTGAGCCGCCGTGCTCCCGTTGCTTCAGAACTTTTGATTCACTGACGCTCTTGTCCGCACCGCCGCCTGCCTTATCCCGCCGGAGAAGACCAGGCCGTCGACACGCCGAGGAGCATCCGCCGATGGGTTACCCGCCACCCAAGGACCACAGAGATGCAGACGACTCGACGCCCTTGCTGGGCCACAGTTCTTCAATCTCTTTGTGGTCCAGAACTATCGACATCGAGGTGCCCTGCACGCCTCTTCCTTGCAGGACGTTTACGCTTCACCGTCGACGAGCACAGCTTGGAACGAAGCTGCCACTTCACCGCCGTAGTTCACCATGTTCATTGCCGGACGTTCGACGACCCTGGCTCCTGCATTAAAGGGAGAGCACTCAAGAAGGGCCGTCGATTTCCAGATGAGGTACTCTACAACACCAGGTACTTTGGGGTTGCTGAACTATTGGAGAGATTCTTGTGAACAATGTATGGACTGGGCTTGTGATATGTCTTTATTCTACAGGTTGCCCAGGTGAGGGGGTCTCCACACTGAAATGTGTCTAACGGTAGAGGCCAGTATTCCGCCTATTGTTCTCATCATCTTGCTTTCCTCCTATATCTATTGTTGGTTTCCTTTACAAACTGATTTGTGTGACATTTAACTGTGCAGTTGATGCACTTTAATGAGATCTAATAGTAATAGTGGTACCATGTAGAACTGTATATTTGCCATTGTAGATAACTGAGCACAAAGTGAGTTATTGTGATATTGTACATAACCTTGAACATTAATTATATAAAGACTGTGTTTAACTAATACAGTGTGTGGACATTCCTTTGTGGGTGCTTGGGGACTACACTGTACTTAAGAACCAGCCTGCATCACCTCCTGAGAAGCTAGGCCTTGATTGCTCGTCCATTGCTACCACAATAGAGAATCTTGCCTGGGGTCCTCTGTGCCTCTCCTCTACCATATAGAGAGCAGAAGTACAGACACCCCCTTCGGTCTTTACACACTGCCCCCCTGGCAACCCTTGAACTTGGGTCTGTATCTGTAACCCTAACCCCTTCCTGCACTTTGGACACCTACTGTCTGCACTTACCATTGACACCAGCTGGCCACACTTCTTTTATTGTTTTATCCCATGTACTGCACTGCCCCCTCCCCTTTCACCTTGCTCTTTTCCCCACCCCTCTCCCCTGCACTTGCACAATCTCAATGTCACCTGGCCTAGTAAGATTGTTGTCTCTGTCTTCCCTTTGTTCCCCCTCCCTTGTCTCATCGCGCCTTGAAACACTTGTGTATAGGCGCGTTATATAGGCCATATCATATCAAAAAGCAGTATAGAAACACCAATCTGAATGCTAGTATCATAACTAAACCACACTATCACATATTGCTACTACTCATTTTCTAAAGTGCTAGTGTGACAATAGCACATCTGGTACACTTTATTACACATTTTTAACATGTTTATAAAACTTCATTGAATTCACATCTTTCTGATCAAGCATCCAACTAATTCATTCATCCCCATACACAAATTCATTTTTTTTTCACTGGACATTGCTATCTTTGTACAGGCGCAATATAAATGCCATAACATATAATATCATATCTTTGACCGGCTATGGGTCAGCTCTACACTTGTCTCAGAACGTTTAGAGAAATTCTTGCATTCATTTTTTCATGGTGTTATCCCATCTCCCAACCATCACACCAGCTATCCACCTGTGCAAGCGTTTAGTCATCTGTATCGCTACCAAGTGCCATAAAAATAGCAAGCACACTCATGTGACTGAAGTATCCACAGTTTCACATTCAGTAGGAACACGTTCAACAGCCAATAAATCAACCAATGACTCTAAATTCCCTCTGCTAGTATATCGACAAGTGGAGGGCTGACCCATAACTGCCTAAAGATAGGAATGTCCAATGAAAAACGACAGAAGAAGATTGTGTATGTGAATTGGAAATAAATGGGCCTCATCACGGGTTGGGCAGTAGCCCTTAAATGTAGCAGTAATGCTATTACCACCACATTTAAGGGTCTGCCCAATCACGGGTTTCACCCTACCAGGACACATTCATCTCCAGCTCTGGGCTGTGGGTGAATGTGCAAGCAGAGAGGGCATATTTGGCGCTATTAGCGCCCCCCCCTTCCCATTGAGTCCAAAGTGGAATGGGGATTTACCACCTTACAGTTACTCGTGATCCGGCGCTAATACTGCCGGACTGAGTAGCAGTAACTCTATTTGCATTGGCGCTATATTGTGTGTTATATATTCTATAGGAAAACTGATTGATATACTAGCTCAATATGTTGACCTCACCTGTGATTAACATTCCCACCACTAGACTCCTGATGGGGTTCCAGCAATAGGAGTAGTGCATAAAGGAACTCAACATGGGCTGTTGGTAAAATACTTGGATTATCAATTCTGGTCAATTGTGTGGTTGTCTAACGATTATTAAACTGGAGGATTGTAGAACATGAGTATCACTGCACACCAATTATTTATTCTTTGAGTGGATCTAGGAGCAAACCAGTTTTAAATAGTATGAATTTGTGGACGGGGATAAATGAATTAGTTGGATGCTTGCCGGTGGTGGCACTCTCAGTCTAAAGTTGTCCCCATGCTCGTCCCATTTTTATAAAACTCCCTCTTTCCTTGTTTTCAACATTCATTTGAAACCCACCTTATTCGCAAAATCAAGGAGTCTGTAAACAATTACAGCACCCTAATACTTGAAAATGTCTTACCTGCACAAGACAACGAGACATCTCTGTGTATTGCCCTACGTTTTTTCACATCACAGAATTGTTTCACACATGTCTTCTGAATTAAATGTGCAAAAGTGCATGCATTACACAGTTTCAGTCTTATGTAGTGCAGGCATTTACCATGGAGAATACACTGAGTGAGGTACTTTTTAAAATTCTAATGGCCCTTTCCCAGAGAGTTGTGACTTGTCAGGGAAAGGGACCAGTAGCACTCTCCATTTCAGACTTGTGTCTGCCAGCCCCATAATAAACGAGAAGACATCAAAGAAACGGACTTGACTTTTAGAATGACATGGAGCCAGTGAACCCACAGATGTCTTTTACCATCACTGTACTTCAATGCCCTGGTTAGTGCCAGTCTGCAGTATGCGAAAAACCCAACCCTTTTGTTAGGTTTTCAAGGAGGCAGACCTCTGTGTTTACACTTCAAAAAAACACCCTTATCCATGTTTTTGGGAATGAGGATATGTATCACATAGCAGTTTGAGTGCCAACACCGGGGATGCTTGATCATAAAGATATTTAATTTAATTTCGTCATTTGTAAAGCACCTTTCACTGTGGGTATGGTCCCAGCGCGCTGTAGGTTGAACGACCTCTTAGGGACCGCAGTCCAAAGTATGAGGAATTTGGAGGTGCTAATATGCGTGTATGTAAATTGGCCAGTAAAGGTTTTGAAGGATGGCCAAGTCCCTGGTAGTCACCCATGTCTAAATGGCATGTGGATGGGTGGAGAGGGATACACTAGAGAGATAAACTGAAGGGGGTATGTCAGAGGATAGACAATGATGTGTGTAGTTTGAATTTTTGTTGTGGAAGTTAGCTGCATTCTTGTGGTAGAAGTGTTGTGCAACGTGCTATTCAAGTTGTGCATGAGAGCAGATGCGCGTGGAAGAATGGCCACACCTTTGTATAATTCTATAAACGCAGAGTGCAAAACAAAATGCAATGGTTATATTCAAATGAATGCCTGGCATCGCTACAAAATACATCTAAGTGTGACACATTTTCCATCCCCAAAATCCAGCCAAGTGTGATACACTGCCCGCCCCAAGGATCCTTCTAAGTGCAATGCATTTCCCATCCCCAAAAAGCATCTGAGTGCGACACGTTGCCCACCCCCAAAAAACTGCCAAGTGCAATACATTGCCTACACCAAGAATCCTTCTAAGTACAATACATTTCCCGTCCCCAAAATCCATCTAAGTGCAGCACATAGCCCACCCCCAAATTACAGCCAAGTTTAATACATTGCCCGTCCCCAAAATCCATCTAAGTGCAACACATAGCCCACCACTAAATTACAGCCAAGTTTAATACATTGTACACCCCAAAAACCATCTAAGTACGACACATTGCCCACCCCAAAAATACAGGCAAGAGCAATACGTTGCATACCCCCAAGAATCCTTCTAAGCGCAATACATTGCCCACCCCCAATAATCCTTCTAAGTGCCATACATTGCCCGCCCCCAAGAATCCTTCTAAGTTCAACACATATATCCTGCCCCTAAAATCCATCTAGGTCCAACACATTGTCATCTCCCAAAATACAACTACCAGGCTGTCTAAAGAGTGCAGCAGGTAATATACATAGTGTTCTGATTTGATGATAGCAATGATTAAATGGCAGTGTCTTAAGCTGAGAAATGGCTGTGTTCACGGCCCGTACCACCTTACATTGCTGTTGCTTTGTTGGCGTCCATGGGCGTAAAAGTGCAAACAGAGATTGGAGCAGCCCAGAGGGGAGCTGCACTTTGCCTCTGGCCCTTGTCCAGCTTCCTGAGCCAGGCTTCCATATGAACCTCCTTAATGAGCATTGCGTCCTGGATGGAGCAGGTGAATCACAGGCCTGGTGTGTGGGAGTGGGTCGCGAGGGTGATAATGGAGAGAAAAGAGGAGGAAGGAGGCACCCCCAAAATCCATCTAGATATGACACATTTTCCACCCCCAAAATCCAGCCAAGTGTGACACTTTGCCTATTCCCAAAATACATCTAAGTACAATACACTGCCAATCCCCAAAATACATCTAAGTACAACACACTGCACACCCCCAAGAATCCTTCTAAGTGAAATGCATTGCCCATCCCCAAAAACCATCTAAGTGCCTCACATTGCCCACCCCCAAAATACAGGCAAGAGCAATACATTGCATACCCCCAAGAATCCTTCTAAGTTCAACACATATATTCTGCCCCTAAAATCCATCTAGGTCCAACACATTGTCATCTCCCAAAATACAACTACCAGGCTGTCTAAAGAGTGCAGCAGGTAATATAAACAGTGTTCTGATTTCATGGTAGAAATGATGAAATGACAGGGTCTTAAGCAGAGTAAATGCGGTGTTCACCGCCCGTACCACCTTACCTTGTTGTTAGTTTGTCAGGTGTCCATGGGGGTACAAGGGCAAACAGAGTTTGAAGCTGCCTAGAGGGGAGCTGCACTTTGCCTCTGGCCCTTGGCCAGCTGCCCGAGCCATGCTGCCATAGGAACCTCCGTAATGAGCATTGCTTGCTGGATGGAGCAGGTAAATCACAGGCCTGGTGGGTGGGAGTGGGTCGGAAGGATGATATGGGAGAGAAAAGGGGAGGAGGGAGGCACCCTCAAAATCCATCTACGTATGATACATTTTCCATCCCCAAAGTCCAGCCAATTGTGACAGTTTTCCTATTCCCAAAATCTAAGTGTAACACCCTGTCCATCCCCAAAATACATCTAAGTGCAACACACTACACACACCCAAGAATCCTTCGAAGTGCAATGCATTGCCCATTCCCAAAAACCACCTAAGTGCAATACATTGCCCACCCCAACATACCGCCAAGTGCAATACATTGCCTACCCTAAGAATCCTTCTAAGTGAAATACATTGCCCATCCCCAAAATCCATCTAAGTGTAACACATTGCCCTCCCCCAAAATACAGCCAAGTTTAATATGTTGCCCATCCCCAAAGTCCATCGAAGTGTGACATATTTCCCACCCCAGGAATCCTCCTATGTGTGATATATTGGCCAGCCCCAAGAATCCTTCTAAGTGCGATACATTGCCCACCCCCAAGAATCCTTCTAAGTTCAACACATATATCCCACCCCTAAAATCCATCTAGGTCCAGCACATTGCAAACTCCCAAAACACAACTAGCAGGCTGTCTAAAGAGAGCAGCAGGTAATATACACAGTGTTCTGATTTGATGGTAGCATGGATGAAATGGCAGGGTCTTGGCTGTGTAAATCGCCTATACCACCTTACCTTGTTGTTGCTTTGTCAGGCGTCCATGGGTGTACAAGGGCACACAGAGATTGGAGTTGCCCAGAGGGGAGCTGCCCTTTGCCTCTGGCCCTTGGCCAGCTGCCTGAGCCAGCCTGCCATAGGAACCTGCAGAATGAGCATTGCTTCCTGGATGGAGAAGGCAAATCACTGGCCTGGTGGGCGGAAGTGGGTCAGGAGGATAAGGGAGAGAAAAGGGGAGGATGGAGGCACACTAAAAATCCATCTACGTGTGACACATTTTCACCCCCAAAGTCCAGCCAAATGTGACACTTTGCCTATTCCCAAAATACATCTAAGTGCAACACACTGCCCACCCCAAGAATACCTCTAGGGGCGATATATTGCCCACCCCCAAGAATCATTCTAAGTGTAATACATTGCCCACCCCTAAGAATCCTTCTAAGTTCAACATATATATCCTGCCCCTAAAATCCATCTAGGTCCAACACATTGTCAACTCCCAAAATGCAACTACCATGCTGCCTAAAGAGTGCAGCAGGTAATATACACAGTGTTCTGATTTGATGGCAGCAATGATGAAATGGCAGGGTCTTAAGCAGAGTAAATGCTGTGTTCACCGCCCGTACCACCTTACCTTGTTGTTGCTTTGTCAGGCATCTATGAGCGTACAAGGACAAACAGAGATTGGAGCTGCCTAGAGGGGAGCTGCACTTTGCCTCTGACCGTTGGCCAGTTGCCCGAGCCAGACTGCCATAGGAATTTCGCTAATGAGCATTGCTTCCTGTATGGAGCAGGAAAATCACAGGCCTGGTGGGTGGGAGTGGGTGAGGAGGATGATACGGGCGAGAAAGGGGGAGGATTGAGGCACCCTCAAAAAACCATCTATGTATGACACATTTTCCATCCCCAAAGTCCAGCCAATTGTGACACTTTTCCAATTCCCAAAATACATCTAAGTGCAACACACTGCCCATCACCAAAATACATCTAAGTGCATCACACTGCCCATCCCCAAAATAAATCTAAGTGTAACACACACACACCCCCAAGAATCCTTCCAAGTGCAACACATTGCCCACCCCCAAAATACTGCCAAGTGCAATACATTGCATACCCTAAGAATTGTCTAAGTGAAATGCATTGCCCATCCCCAAAATGCATCTAAGTGCAACACATTGCCCACCCCCAAAATACTGCCAAGTGCAATACATTGCATACTCTAAGAATCGTTCTAAGTGAAATACATTGCCCATCCCCTAAAATCCATCTAGGTCCAACACATTGTCAACTCCCAAAATACAACTAGCAGGCTGTCTAAAGAGTGCAGCAGGTAATATACACAGTGTTCTGATTTGATGGTAGCAATGATGAAATGGCAGGGTCTTGGCTGTGTAAATCGCCCGTACCACCTTACTTTGTTGTTGCTTTGTCAGTCGTTCATGGGTGTACAAGGGCAAACAGAGATTAGAGCTGCACAGAGCAGAGCTGCCCTTTGCCTCTGGTCCTTGGCCAGCTTCCTGAGTCAGCCTGCCATAGGAACCTCCGTAATGATCATTGCTTCCTGGATGGAGCAGGCAAATCACCGGCCTGGTGGGCGGGAGTGGGTCGGGAGGATGATAAAGGAGAGAAAATTGGAGGATAGAGGCACCCACAAAATCCATCTACATGTGACAAATTTTCCACCCTCAAAGTCCAGCCAAATGTGACAATTTGCCTATTCCCAAAATACATCTAAGTGCAACACACTGCACTCCCCCAAGAATCGTTCTAAGTGCAATGCATTGGCCATCCCCAAAATCCATCTAAGTGCAACACATTGCCCACCCCCAAAATACAGCCAAGTTTAATGCGTTGCCCATTTCCAAAATCCATCTAAGTGTGACACATTGCCCACCCCCAAGAATACTTCTAAGTTCAACACATATATCCTGCCCCTAAACTCCATCTAGGTCCAACACATTGTCAACTCCCAGAATAAAACTAGCAGGCTGTCTAAAGAGTGCAGCAGGTAATATACACAGTGTTCTGATTTGATGGTAGCAATGATGAGATGGCAGGGTGTTGGCTGTGTAAATCGCCAGTACCGCCTTATCTTGTTGTCACTTTGTCAGGTATCCATGGGCGTACAAGGGCAAACAGAGATTGGAGCTGCCCTTTGCCTCAGGCTCTTGGCCGGCTGCCTGAGCCAGCCTGCCATAGGAACAACCGTAATGATCATTGCTTCCTGGATGGAGCAGGCACATCACGATCCTGGTGGGCGGGAGTGGGTCGGGAGAACAATACGGGAGAGAGTAGGGGAGGAAGGAGGCACTGATATCAGGAACATGCAAGCTGACAGTGGAGGAGCATCAACATTTAAAATAAATACTTTCAGAAGAGAGGGGAGAAAGGAAATAAATGCATGGAGGGGAAGATGGTTACAGAAAGGAAAGGGAACAAAAAAGAGTGAGGGGGAAGGAAAATAAATAAACAAATAAGTGTGGAATGGCAAGGAGATAGGTAGGAAACATGTAGTGGGAAATAAATAAATAATCACACATTGGCAGGCGGAAAAGCCACTCACCCTAAGCTGGTGCGCAGAGCCATGTGGAAAGGCAGGACCCGATCTCGGGGGCCTGCAGTTGGAAATACAATGAAGTTGTATAGAAATGTTATAATTGTGTAATTAACTGTACTGTATGTCTTGTTGTCGAACTAGCACTTTAGAAATATTTGTAGCAGCAATATGTGATAGTGTGGTGTAGTTGTACACTTTTTTGAAACGGGCTGAATTCCCTTATTGGCCTGCCTTCTGGTGGCCTCCCAGTCCACCCATGTGGGAAAACATATGACAAAAAACGGATTTGCTTAAACACAGTAGGTGCCAGTGGGGGACTGGCCGACAGGAACTTCTGGATATTTCCAGGTCGGCCTCTACACCTTGGGCTTCTTTTGTGGGGACCCAGGATTTCTGCTCGTCTTACCTCCCCTCCCAGTCACCCCACCCTTACATCTCATCTCCCCCCCATCCCGTCGAAGCACAGATTTAATCTCAAGATTCCAGCAGATTATTCCTCACTTCCCTCTGTTGTATGTCAGAATATTCTGTTATTTTAAATCGCTTTGTAATCTTTATTTGAGGAAAATGTGCCTTGAAATTCATTATTTGAAACCATTTTCTCAAATGTTCTTGAGCGGAGCACCACACAAACCATAGTTAGAGGGCACAGCTTGCCTGATAAATTTGCTTGTATTGTGTAACATGGAACTACTTTGAAAAAACCATTTAAGGGGCACTTTTCGGTTACGAGTTCACCCCTGGAAGGTCCCCACAGCAAGTAAGTTACAATAAAAGCACTATCCACCAGCAAAACAACCACCAAATCACAGGCGATAAACACAGACATCTATAACATGCCCAATGGAAATTTACCAGCACGTCCCTAACAGCAACTCATATTCAGTGACAACACCTATACAAAAATCACGGTAAATGAAGAAACAGCAAGTGTCCAAATGCACAACAATTTTTAAAAACAGCACGGAAAACAAGTGCATACGTAGAACAACGGAGCACAGTAAATGAATAAAACATGCAGCACAAGGTAACATCATTGCAGAACTTGTGAGGGAATTAAGGGATATCGTCCTTCAAAAAGGTATCATATGTCAACTATCACAGTTACCCACCATGGATTGAAGGACACTGGACAAGAAGGTTCCTGCGCACATGAGGATCAAGTGCTAGGAGTGGCAGTATGGTCACTCGGAAATCCAGGTGAGGTACATGGCCAGTGGCAATACAGCTTTAATGGTATACTAAAAAGATGGGTGTCCCCTTCTTCGTGGAAATAGAGGAAACAAAGACCAAAACACAAGGGGGATTATGTCACACAGAACCACTAAGCATATATTAATGCATAAACAGCAGACTTCCACTGGTGAGTAAGGAGGTGGACCAGGTCAGGAAAACATAGAAACCAATATTTGTTCAAATTGTATTAATATAACATACATCATCTAAAAGGTCACCAAATGTTCATTCTGTAGTTCGTTCCATAATTCATCTGAACATGAGGTAATGTTAAAAAACTTTTTAATTTCAATTTACAACGGTACAAGACATCATATCCAGGAAAAACCTATTTGTGTTCTTTTAACATTTTGATGTGCAAAAAAGCTATTTAATGGATACCAATATATTGTATTGGAGAAAAAAAAGGCTATCCCTATGTGATCACTGATTCACATAGGGCTTGGATGTAAACCTCTGGGGTATCCAATAAAGTGCAAAAATAAGTGCAAGAAAATGATAGAAATCAAAGTGCTCTGCGTCAACTACAGCTTTAATGGAACATTTTGATGGAACCTAGTGGCGAATATGTCGCTACAGGCGATCTGTATAAGCACAAAGACTGGAGGTTTTTACTGGGATTCTGTGTAAGCAAGGATCTCTTCAAAGGCCTAATACAAACGACTAGGACTGACATAACAATACAACAGAAAAAGATCAACAGAGTCCTTGTCTCCTTCTCTCTGAAACCATGCAACAAGCCCACTTCGGAGGACCTAGATATCCTTTAATGCCATAATCATTTAACTGCAAGACAATCTGGGGGATTACAGATGTGCTAAAACCAAACACAACATGCCTTGACACCTTTCTGTGAACTCCAGTGTAAATCAGAGCCATATACAAGAGGTGACTATGACACTGCTATCTTTCCCTTGATGAAAGGAGCAATATGCGTGTAGACACTGTATGACAAAGAATCCAGTGACCCCATTCTTTGCCTAATACAATTTGAAAGTGTACACAAGCATAAAAACACAGCTTTGTGTGTTTCTAATGAATATTGCATCACTTGCTCCAAGCTGTTCCATGTGTGGCAATGAGGCAGACATCATGGATCCCAGATCTACGTAGTGATATGTGCAAAAGTACAGATACTGTCACTGTGTCCTAGTAGGTGAAGTAACACATAACTCACAAGAAGGGCAGAAATAGTCAGTGTACTTCAGTTTGCTTAAGGGCTGTGTAATGGGGGCCTCGTAGTTTAGGTGTTGTGGCTTCCAACACCTGCCAAACTTCAGGTTTTTTTTCACCACCAAATTGACACCTTAATCAGTGGCGGAGCCAGGTTTTGCTACCACCGGGGTGACGATGTCCTGCTCAGACAGGCACCGTGGCTGCTGCACCCGGCGCATCAATCGGATTGAAGAGGGGCCGGGCAGGGGATCACTACCATTTCCTTTATTTTGAAGCTATAGCTAGGAACTTTTGACGCTTAATATTCAAGGAAAAACTGTTTTTGTTTTTAGCTGATATAGATTTAATTTATAAAAACGTACACTTCTATAAACCATGTCTATTATCAGTTAAACACCACACATTTGTTATGGAGGGAACGTCGAATTAAAATTTTATTTCTATTTGACAATTTAGTCTAGAGATCTGAATCAGATCCATCCATCAGCAAGGCAAAAAAGAACAATTCAATAAACATTTGCAAGCAAGCAATATACCATGCCATGTTGGTGGTAGCCAGGCCAAACAATGCAAAACCACAGAGTGCAATGGACATTTTCTTAAATAATTTCCCAAGATTTTCTGACACATTTCACAAGGTTGTCTGCCTGGCACAAACAAGCCATTTTTCCAGACATTTGACCTTAAAATAAAATACCCTGATGATATAAATACCAATATAATACCAGATTGGGAGTGGGATCAAAAATAACATTTTGTCCAAGCAACAGACATATGGATCCTCCTGGAACAAAGCTAAACATTAGCAAACAACATTAGTACAATTGTACACATCTTTCAATGTGATTGTCATTATTCCCTGAGCGCATCAGGGCAATACCTTTTGTAAACATTTCTTAGTACCAAAAAGTTAACATGTGGCCAAACATTTGAGCTGAAAATAAATATGGAGCCTCTGCGCTACAAAGCCTTTGTGCATGGTTTCATTGAAGCAAATGTCTGAATTACTTTATCAAAGTCCACAAAGTCAGTCAGGTCTCTTTCAATACTTAGGAAGGCTACATTTGAAAGTCTCTCTTCACCCATTGTTGAGCGTAAGTAACTTTTGATCAATTTCAGCCTGCTAAAACTTTGTTCTGTGGCGGCACTACTTACTGGCAAAGTGAGAAATATTCAATACAAAGAAGAATGGTTTGGGTAAACACTGTGCATATCATTGGCTAACAAGAAAGGCAGCACATTGTTTATTATTAACTTCTTGTTGCCATATTCCCCCATACAGTACACAAAACGAAGAATACTCTTCCACAGCGCTAGACACAGTGACATCACCTGCATAAAATGTAGCTAACTCTTTCAATGTGTCAGAATTATCTGAGCTAGTAAAAGGTTTAGAATCCAGTGTTGAGAATGTATGCACAGTATTTCTAAAATCTTGAAATCTCACTGTCATCTGAGCAACAAAGGTATCAACAACAACATAGAAGGTTTCTGCTTTGAATGCCAGCCTTCCACTCTCTAAAGCATTATCATCAGCTGCTTTTCTTAGCCCTCTTCCTTTTTTCTTGAAGGTATGTTGATGTCCACACTCTTCATCCCTGTTTCCAACATCTGTTTTCCAAACGATCAAATATATCATCTGACCATAGCTTCTCTAGTTCTTTACAGCATATCACAACCATTCCTTCTGCAGTCGCTAAGTCAAGTCAATTGTACTACTTTGCAAATATGTTGACAGTGTATGCACAGTTTGCAGTACTTTGTGCCAAAAACATATTAGGAGTTTAAACTATACGGTTTCAATTGTGTTCTAGAGCCACTGTGCATCCCACAGTGTTTTTTCATTTGCATTTATGATGCATCTATTAGATATTCGGTGCAATGCTATATTAATTGGTAGAATGTTTTGTTTCACAGAATCTACTGCCCTTTTATGACTAGTCTATCTAGTGTCAGATAGATTTGTTTTATGTCAGAGCTGTTTCCTGCAGGCCATGCACCTGTTGCTCTTCCTGCAGAACTTTCAAGGCATGCAGTCTCCAGTAAGGAATGTGTACAGTGCCTTAAGTGTATCAAACAATAACTTTCCTTTTATACATGACTGTGCAGCATCAATCAGCACAAGGTTTAAATTGTGTGCACAACAGTGAACATGTATAGCTCTGGGCAAGACTTCTTTCACAAGGGGTTGCAGTCCAGCAATTCATCCGGACATAGTGCTTGCACCATCATACCCTTGCCCATGAATTAAGGAAACATGAAGTTCCAGGGACTCTAAAGTTGATGCCAATAGTTTGTAAATGTCTGCCGATCCTGCTCCAGGAAGTTCAGCAAATGTTACAAAACGTTCATCTGCATGACCAGATAACGTAACATATCTAAGAGATAAAGAAAAGGTATCAATTCTGCTAACATCTAGTGTAGAGTCAACAATGACACTATACAATTTGGCCATTTTAACTTCTTCAAGGATACCGCGGGTTGTCTCTTTCACTAGTGCACTAATGAAATGATTCTGGATGTAATGGGTCAATTAGGCTTCATTCCGCTTACCGTGAGCAATATGCTGTGCTAAAACACTGTCATACTTGGACATCATCTTGAGAAACTCCAAAATATTTCCTTCATTGGACGTACTTCCCAATCGTGCATGTTCTCTCTGTCGATGCAGAGGCATCCCTTGCTTGGCGAGATACAATATAGCACCAAGCAGTCGCCTTAAAATACCAAATTGTTTCTCTATCTGTTCCCTTTCAGCTTTTATTAGCTCAGATACAATAGTTCTATCTTGGCTAATTCTAAATGTGGCTACAGCATTGTTACATTCCCACTCAATCCCTAATGTCCTCAGTATCCATGTCTTCTTGCACTACTTGTGTGCCAACACTGGTATCTTCAAGAGTTTTAGTGCAATCAGCAGTTGCGCAACCAAGCATAACTTCAGACTAGGTAACAGTGTCTGTTATGTGATCAGACTGGGTAACAGTGTCTGTGTTGTGATCATGCTGAGTAACAGTGTATGTTGAGTGATCAGGAGTCAGACCCTCTGTAGATGTTTTAGAGCATTGTGGATGCTCAGGAATGTCAGTGCATGATGAGTGATCTGTGCAATGTATCGTGATAAGAGGAGAAGCCGTAGGCCGATGTTCATCACCACAAGAATGAGGGACAGAATGAAAGTGGTTTTCCTGCTGAGTTCTGAAAGCAAGGAATGAAAGAATCATTTAACTACAATAACATCATTCTGTGGTTAAAAATGTGTCATCACTTGAATGGGCAACTTATCTTTACTCCTACTTGTCAGTGGAACCTTTGGACTAGATCTTGAAAGCAGCCAAAATATTGTGAGAGGATTTTGCTGCTTTGACAAGTTTCTGTTTGCTGATCTGTTTTTGTCTTGTGGCTCCAGACATTTTTCGTTTTGATAATGACTCTGGATTCATGATGTTGCTCTATTCCCTACATCTGCAGAAAGATAAGTATAGCAACAGAGATTAGCACATGTCTTCATTAAGTTGACAGAGCTAACTTATCAATTATTAAAGTTGAAATGCAACAAGATTGTCTTTCTCACATAAAGTGATGAGTTAAACACAATGTTAAATTCATTATTGATCAATTGCCCAGATGAAGTTTAATTTATGGTAATGCATTTTACAGAGTACAATTCAATTTACATGGTAAATGATGAAAACACACTATGCACAATATGCTTTGCTTTCAAATTATCTCTGTCCCAAGTAACTTACTGTATGATGCTGCTAAACGGGTAGTGCAGGCCAGCCCATGCCCGGCCAGGGGTGGCCCATCCATAGTGAGGTAGTCTGCTTGAGTTTGATAACTCCTAAGCTCTTTGCATATATGTTGCTGCCGAGACTGCAACCCGTGTAGGTTGCAGATTAATTCCAGTGGGGTTGACTCAACTTTCATTCAGGTACTTGAGAATGCCCTTAATATGGGTAATGGTAAATGTTGTTATTTGTAGTCCCCGTAAATGCCATAGACAGTGCTTCTAGCACTATAATAACAAGTTATATTAGGATACAAGTTTTCAAAGGAATTAAGGTCACTGACACCCCGGGACTTACTGCATATTCATAGAATTTACCATTCACTAGTACATGACTAGTACATCAACATAATTGTACTAATTGCACACATTACGCTTGAAAATAATACATAAGGTGGAATTCTCACACTTGAACGCTAAATTTTCCTTCAAGGTGTGCAACTGTGCATGTGTGCTCCTTCATTGCCTTCTTTTAATGGTTCAGAAAGAAACGAAGTGTGCAGACAAGTTGGGCTTTCGGTAGGGGAGCCTCTTCCCTCCCCCAATGCTTTTGGGCACACGCAGGTCACGGTGCATGCATTTCTAGCAAGGAATCAGGATACTTTGTCTATACTACAGTGCAGGCTGAGCTGAAGGTAATATCTGTGCATACATTCATGCTTAATTAGTGTGTTGAACTTGGGCAGGAAAAGCATGTTTCTTGTTTCCCTGAAAAACAAACAGGACACTACCAAAGTAATTGGTGGTTTGTGTAGGAAGGGCACGGTTGAAGTCGTACCTCAGAGTGCATGCATTCAGTATTTTCATGTCGTTTTTTTTTACCAAAGTAGATTTGTTTCATCTACCACAGGACCAATCAAGATGGTCAGAGCAGAGATAATTGGGGCAGTGAAGCCTAGATTAACCCTTGTGAAGTGAGGACACCTGTCCTGGTTTGGAGCAGTGTCTTATACAACGACCCTCACAAAGAGCTAAAAGCAATTAACGAAACACAAAGTGGAATTTACAGTTTGGACAAGATTATTCAATTGTCTTATGAAAAAGCACGCACCCTCCTAAAGCAGCATTCATTGCTGTAGTGTTACAGCCAGCTGCCATGGGTGGCCACTGGCCACCACACACTGTCAGTGAAACGCTCATATGTGCAGCGCTCACTGTCACTCACAGTGTCTTTCTGCACAGGGGGTGCAGCCAGCCAGCCCAGCACTCAGTCAGTGGTGGTGCTGTGATGGTGGTGCCCTTGCCACCACACTGACTACGGCGCAGCAACCGGTCGGCAGCTCAGCTGTGCAGTGTGCAGCATGCCGTAGACACAGCCGCATGGCCGTACACGTCATGCATTGCTGCACAGTGCGAACAACACACAGTGACAAGTAATAGATTCTTACATACATGCTACTTATTTCTAGGTCAGTTTGTACTGTGTCTGTTATCCAATGCACGCTGGCGCAGCTGGTATGGTGGTGGTGGCAGTGGCACTGGTGTGGGGGGATCGAGATTGGGCATTGGTCTGGTCGGGGGACGACGACCGGGTGTGCCTGGTGGGGTGAGGGTCAACCCGGCCAGCAACACTCTTGTGGCAGGCAGGAGGCAGGCTGCGGAGTGTGGCAGCAGCTGTGTCAGGAAGAAGGCTTGAGGCTTGCTCAAGCCGAGTGAGACAAGCAGTGGCTCAGGGCTGCAGGCTGGCAGTGGCAGGCTAGGTTGGCTCAAGCTGCTTAGCTGCAAGGCAAGCCTCAGTCTCAGTACGTGCTGTACGTGCACGTGACAAAATCATTGTGGTGGACTGACATTGGTCTGGACTACTTTGTTCTGACTGAACTGAACTCTGAGTTCACTCCACTCTCCTCCTCAGACAGTTAAGTTGCCAGTTGGTCTGGTCCGGGGGTCCCAGGCAGGCACTTGTCTGTTTCTGGGCTGGCTGGTTGGATTACTATATTTATAGCAAATGTTTCCTGCCTGGCCGGCCGGCCCAGTGCATACGTCGGAATCCCGTGGCTTCTAATTGTCTGGCCTGTCGCCTACCTAACTGGCCTGGGGGGGGGATGCAAGTTACAGAGAGAGTGTCAGTGAGTGTGTGTTATAATTATTATCACACCATAGTGCGATTTTGCACTAGACTAAGCATGGCAGGCCAGCAGAGCGAGAGGCAAGAGCCTGCAGACAATGCAATCCATTGCATCAGAGCACAGCGGCAAATCAATCTGCCAATGAGGGTGCCGGCTGGATGCAATGCCACTTTCACTGGTAGTTGGCTGTCACCTGCACGCACAGTACACCTGCTCAGCCACCTCATCCCCCACCACTAATTCGATTTGATTCGAACATCCTTGCACGGCTGCTGGTAATGCCTACATGTGACATGTCGTATTTGAATAATTACATGAACTTTAAAGTTGTTGTTCAATAGAAGAAGATCCTGGCAGGGGCTGCTGTCTGCACCCCCATCCCTTCACCCAGCCCGGGGGTCCTTTCCTTGTGTGTGTGTGATTGTGAACTGTCTTTTCTTCCAAATTAGTTCTCCAATTGCAAAAGAAAGTTAATAAGTGAAGTCACTGCCATTGGCCCAGGCTGCACTGGCTGTCTGTATTCAGGGGTGGGGGTGAAGATGACAGAGACTGACTGACTGAGATCAATCTCTGGACTTCTACAGTAACATACATACACAGTACAACAGTCAGTCAGCCTGCCTTAGCGAGCTGAGAGTCACTCGAGGGCAGAGTGATAAAAACATACCCATTTTTGGTTAGCAACATTAATGTTTGGTTTTGTGTCCCATCTACCCCCTAACATTTCTGGCTGAAGCTAGCAGTAGTAGCAGCTGCACGTGTGACCTTGCGTGGCCGGCACATGTGGGCCGCCTGCCATTGTGTGATATTAAATTAAAATGATAGCAGGCAGCCTTGGGGGGGCTGCGTACCTGCAGGAAGCAGGGGAGTGCACCAGGCACCAAGGGGGTGCCAGGGCCAGTGATCTCCCACGTAGCCCCCTCTGACTCTGCCACTGACCTTTATATCACTTCAACTTCAATGTTTTCTTATTGGATTTGAAGGGTTTTGTTGCACTGAACTCATTCACCTTAAATGTCCCTTAACTGATATTTCTTTTTAACTGAATTTCAAGAGTTTTGTTATGCTATACCTCAGCCACCTATAATTTTACAATTTTTCTTCTGCTATAACTGATGTCATGTCCTTTGTTATCAGCATGTGTTCTTAAGATACACAACATAGGGTTCACCAATTGTTTTTGTCCACTAGATAAGAATGGATTACTAATGGTGCACTGGAACGAGGAACAGGGAGGTGGTTTAATGCATCAGATTACTAATGGGATATTATGATGAGGAAAATGAAGGTGGAGGAAATAGAGAGGTAGGATGAGGAAGAGAGGTTGGGTAATGGGGTACTGGGACAAGGAAGGGTAAGGTGGCAGTAATGCAACAGATTACTAAAGGAGTATGTTGATAACAACGTGGGAGGCATGCTAATACAACAAATTACTAATGAGGTAGTGGGAGGAAGAAGAGGGAGGGTAGTGCCATGGATTACTATTGGGGTACTAGGATGAGAAAGGGGGGCAGAGTAATGGAACATATTATTAATAGGGTGCTGGTGCAAGGAAGAGAGAGGCAGAGTAATGCAACAACATACTATTGGGGTAATGGGATGAGGAAGAGTGAGGCATGGGTAAAGTAGTGTTGGGATGAGGAAGAGGGGGAACGGGGTACTGGGAATAGGAAGAGGTAGGTGGCATTACTGTGGCAGATTAATAATGGGGTACTGGGATGACGAAGAGGGAGAAGGGGTGCTGCAATGGATTATGAATGGTTTGCTGGCCAGCAGAAGAATGGGGTTGGGGTAATGGAGAAGTAATATGAGGAAACCAGAGTCTAGTTAATGAAGTACTGGGACAAGGAAGATGATGGTGATGGTAATACAATGGGTTTCTAATGGGTTACCTGGATGAAGAAAAGAAGAGGGAGGCCAGGTCATGCAACAGATTAGTAATGGGTACTGGGATGAGGAATAAGGAGGTGGGGTAATTCAATGGATTACAAATGGGATAAAAGGATGAGCAATAGGGAGGCTGGGTAATTTCACCTATTACTAATGGGGTATTGGGCTGACGAGGAGGGAGGTGGGTAATGGAGTATTGGTACAGGAACAAGGGAGTTGTTGATAATGTGGTGCTCTTCTTCCCTGCACAATACTCTCCCTCTCATCTCCTGCTTTGCCTATCCAGTTCCCACCTGACACTCTCCCCTACTCCTCTTCAGCTAGAAATCTCAGCATCATATATGACTCTTTCACACCTTCTCTACTTTCATCCTCAATCTCCTAAACATTACGAAAATCAGGCACCTCCTTCCTTTCAGCACAGTCAAGCATCTCTTAACCACTCTTGTCTTCTCTAAACTGGACTACTGTGCAAGCATTTTCTTTGGTCTCCTCATCTATACTTTTTGCCCTCTTGACAATATCTTTAACTTCATTAACAGGACTCGCTTTGAACTTCGTCGCTTCACACTCACTTCCTCTTCCCATCACCATGCTGGATGGCTGACAATGCAAAACAGGGCCAGATTAAAATGTCTTCTCCTAGTTGACAAATCTATCCAGAGTAAGTCACCACTGTATCTATCCTCCTCTATCAAACTATATAAGCTTTCTAGATGCGACCTGGTGTCGCATCTAGATAGAAATGTTATTCTT
Source organism: Ambystoma mexicanum (assembly GCF_040938575.1). NCBI lineage: Eukaryota > Metazoa > Chordata > Amphibia > Caudata > Ambystomatidae > Ambystoma > Ambystoma mexicanum. The sequence goes on along the minus strand of NC_090924.1, from coordinate 668,190,694 downwards.
AGCATGCACCACACTTAGAATTATGAACCTAGTTTGCGTCGAATCAAGATAGAAATTTGACTGTTAGCATGCACCACACTCAGGATTCTGAACCCTAGCTTGCGTCGCATCTAGACAGAAATGTGACTGTTAGCATGTGCCACACTAGTATGGAATTCTGAACTTTAGCTTGCGCGGCATCTAGATAGAAATGTGACTGTTAGCATGTACCGCACCTAGATGGAATCCCACAATTGCAAGGACAGCAATGCCAACTAACCAACCAACTAGCAATTCCATCCCTCTGCATACACCTCTCAAACTATAACCAAACACAACCACAAGCCTAAAACGCAGCAATCCGCACAAACTTCACAACAATGCAACAACAAAACAAACCACGCATAGACTTGCACAAAAGCACACGACGACTACCGACCATAAAACACCCCAAGCCCAGCCAACGGACCCACTGGGCTGAGGTTGTCAACAGCACATCACTGCTCTCTTGCACTTTTCCAGCTTATTCCCACTAACCCACCCCCTCTCTTCCCCTTTTTCAGAGCCACCAGAGCGCCAGGGGACCACTTCGGTGGTGATAGTGCACGGTACAAATGTCCTTTAAAATTAACATTAACATAATATCTGCTTTGCCTCCTTGACTACCCTTCTGTCACCTCACCCTCCCTCTGCTTCCTCTTGCTTCCACTCTTTCTCTCTTGTTGCTCCATGTGCATGGAATTCGCTTTCCCTGGACATCTGAGAAACTGTCCACACTGATTTGTTCAAAGCAAAATTGCAAGCCTACCTCCTCGCCTCCGAGTTAACCTCTCATCTGTCTTCTAGCTAGCATGTTTCTCTTGCCTCTGTCACTCACTTTCTCTGCCTCAGCGGTAGCACGTCACCCTTCATAGTCATATCCCTAACATAGCAGGCCATACCATCTACCCACACGTACAAATGTCTAATGTTGATTGTCCTTAATCTCTGCAAGTCCACCCATGTAGTTACTCCCCACCACATCATAGTCAGAATTTCACTCAATACCACCCCATTTGAAGAAGCTCACTGATTCCCATCAATTCTGATATCTTATCTACTGTGTGTTGTTTTGCAACGCAGAGAGCATTGTTCTTCCATGTAAATAAATACATTAAATAAATAAATAAAATGTAATGGATTACTAATGAGGTACTGAGACAAGGAAGAGTGATGTGGGGGTAATTCAATAGATTACTGTTAGGGTACTGGGGCAAGGAAAAGGGAGGTGGGGTAAGGCAACATATTACTAATGGACTAAGAGGGAAATGATGGCTGTACAACAGATTATGAATGGGGTACTGGGAAAAGGAAGAAAATGTGGGCATAGTGGAGTACTGGGACAAGGAAGAGGGAAGTGGTGGTAATGTTAGGAATCAATAATGGGGCAAATGGAAACAGAGAAGTGGATAGTAAAGATTCCCCTAAGGCCCCTGCACTCCCCTTCTCTGAATAAGAATGGAGCAGGAGAAACAACAGCCTCAGGGAAACCCTTTGAGGAAGAAACCCCTGGGATCTGGAACTCCAGGGTATCAGGATTGGTTTAGTCTCCTGTGGTGCTACAGAATGTGGTTTCAAGCAGAAAGGCTGATGTCTTCATCTTTCTGTCAGTATTTCCTATGCTTCAACCAGCATGTTGGTTCCAGAGCAGGGACCTAGCCGTATCGTGCTATGAGAAAAGAACATCATTAAATTGAGGGATAGAGAACGTGGAGAGATGGGCTACAGTAATGTTACTAAAGACTGAATATACTGAACGTTCTGAAAGTTCTGCATCAAGCAGCGCGAGAGGGAAGGCAGTCTCTAAAGCTCCAATCGAGTTCTGCTAAAAAAGGGGAAAAAGAGAACAGTGGTTAGGAAGATCAGTAGAGGGAAGTGGACATACAGGATCAAGGGAGTGAAGAAGGGTGAATTTATGGAGCATCCAGGGAAAAGAGTAACGACATGCTGGGTAGCTGGAGAAGGCTGCATATAACTTGTTCTGACACTGGAACGAGGAGAAACCAGGAAGCCAGCTGGAGAGGAAACTAGACCTGTGCATGGCACAGCAGGTGCCATCTTGGTAGAAGGAAGACAAACCACCTGAATACTTTTCCAACTGTACCAAAAAAAGTGTTGCGGCACATGGGATGTGACAACATCGCCTTATTGTTAGTTTACAATAAGGGTCCTTGGAGGAATGTAGAGATCTTGAATGGATTGTTAAATTACGTGCAACACTTGTCCAATCAAAACGAAGGCTATTGAAAACATGTATTGCCATCACTTGAACTTCTGTTAGACACTTTTCTTTTCAATTGCAGTAAATACATTAAGGCTTTCAAAGCAATTCCAAGATGCCTAAACAATAATATTCCCCCAATACAACCCCCTGACACATTTTAGTTTAATTTGGGAAGCAATCCCATGATTTTTGTTTTTTGTTTTTTTGTTATAGAAGACAGGGATTTCTCCTTAAATTCACTTCAAATACCATGCCCCCCCCTAGTAGCATTAACTGTGTTTGCCATGTTTCATTATTTTATATTTGAGAAATATTTACTTTTTTCTTTTTACACTGGAAAACAATCTTGGTCTTTGATCTATGAAATGCTTGAAAAGCAAACACTGCACTATCCCAGGTGCCAATCCTTCACAAATTCTCCTTTCTTACCTTGCCCACCTGTTTCCCAGCCTCAAAATTATGAAACATATGCCCCTTATGTGATTTTAGGGCTGTTTTCAAAAAACAAATCTTGATTTGAATCTCGATTTTCAAGATTGCAGGTTTTCATAAATGAAAAGACTTGGATACAGCAATCATTGTGGGGGATATGGCTAACTCTTTGGGTATTGGGGGCACCCGGCTCACTACCATTTATTATTAAACAACTACTGGATGGACTTACGCCCAACCAACAAAGGATTTCCTTTGAGTGCCTTGTGGCCAACTTGTTTCTTATTTGGCAAAAAATTCATCCACTGGTTTTTGCTATGCGCATGAGCAATAATTGGACATTTTCTCTATTGGAAAACCAATTCAAAAAGTGAAAAACACACATTTTTAACCATCGTATCTTTTGACTCTTATGAGAGAATTGCACAACATTTTCCAGTTTTCGGACACCCATCCAACCATCCTGTTTCCACCATTTGTTCTGAACCGTACAACAGTTCATAGTATATTAGTCATAGATTTTTCAAATTTCCTTTGGATGATAGGTGTCATATTAACTATAAGACAACTAGCATCACCTTATAATAATATATATGCTGATGTGTTTGTATCTATATAGATATTATGTAGATATTATGGATCTATGTTGATATTACATAGATGCACCATATCTACATGTTGCACAATGATCTAAGATCAGTGCGTAATAGCAACAATACCTAAGAATACACCCTGAAGAAATGATGTCCCAGGAAAAGTGCAACAAAGGAATGAAAAGCAAAAAAACATCAATCACTTTTGCCAAGGGTGGCATTATGGAAGAAATCTATTCATAGCAGTAGAACAATTTCGGAATACATATGCACGTTTTGTTAATGAGAGGGCACACATTTGTGCCAACATCAGAAGCACAGACTAAATGAACAATATTGAGCAATGAGGGTCACCTAGAGTATGTGCCACACTATCATAGGAAATGGAGAGAGAGAGCACAACTGGTGTTCAATGGTGTGTTCCTGAATTGAAACAATTCGTGGACAAATGCCATCTGTGCAAAGACATTGATAAACATCTTGCAGTAAAGTAAATACTCCGACAAACAGTGGAATGGGCAACCAAGATATTGGAGAATGTGGGAATTAACTTCATATAGCCAGTGGAACAAATACATGGCATACAATCAACAGTGCAAGTATAACCAACTTCCCTGCAGTATTCTATAGATAATTGCAATATTCCAGAGATAGGCATATTCTTCCAAAATGGTAACTGGGCAGGCAAAGCGTGCAGTCGATCAGTGCAGAAGAAGTCAACACACAACAGCAACATAGAAGCTTTGGCATTTCAACTGATGGGAAGAAGGCCCACGCAAGCGTGATAAGCAGCACTACAGATCAGGCAAGGAAAGAGATGGAAGAAATAGAGACTGACTCTATCAGCCAATGAGTGATAATCAAGTGGACAGATGAACTAGTTTCCAAGGAAGGACACCTGGACACATAGATCAAGAGCAACATATTGGGTTAATGACAGGAGTCCACAAACGCATAGACTGATAATGCCAAGTGTGGTGCACCATACAGTAAACAGAAGTGTGCCCACATTTTGTTGGGGTGTCAGAATGGAGGGCGTGGAATATTGAAAGAGTTGCAATATACCAGAAAGAAAATCAGATCAGCAATATGAAGAATGCGAAAGAGACAACGAGCTAATAAGATTTGGGTAAGAGATGGCATACGGACACACACAGCAAGTGAAGAAGAATACAACTAAACCATCACAAACCTCAACTGCATGAAGGAATCAGAAAGAGAACAAGGCACAGAAGAAGCAGGGAAACAGGAACTCCCCGAAAAGCCAAAAACAACAGAGAAATTGAAGTTTACAAGGGTGATGAAGAACACAAAAACCTTCTGAGACTTGGGCATGGGCGGATTCTCCTTTCTACCCCTCGAAGAGAGATGATGCAGTTACTGGTCCTAACTTTGTGTGACCCCATCAACAGACGTGGGTACGGAACAGGCGGTAGCACCATGGTGCAAAAAGGGTAGGAGACCATGGGAGCACAGCAGCAAGAGTGGTGGCGGTATTCTGATAAATATGATGCAAGCAGTGGAAAGAAATAGTGAAATAAACAACACAGAGTTCACAAGATACCTTTTCAGACTCCTGCCATTGGTCATGACCTCCTCCAATAAGCTAGCTTTCGAAACCAGATACCGATAAAATCAAGATGGCCGCAGTGAACGTAAAAGAAACAACATATCTCCAGCAGTCTTCTGAAGTGGATGGCTGGATTATTATACACGTCATTGCATACACTGCCATTTCGAAACGTTGCTACACGAATGCACAGCATTTCTGGTCTGCAAAGATTCTAAATCGTGACGTTGGCGTAATTAGCCCAAAGGGTAGTCTTTTCTCGCGAGGAATCACTCCTCATTATTAAAGGAAACAAACAACGTTTCCCTGAAAGAGTGGCTGGTAACGACAAGGCGTTGTACTTTGCTGATACATGGCTTCGTGAGCTGGCGAGGCATGTGCAATTTCCCAAGTAATAGCATTAACGTGCATAAGGCGCGTTTAGTTCCAAATGACTGCAGATGGTATAGGAGGCGGTGGTCCCTTAGACATTCATTGAATGACATGAACACCAATAGTACACTAATTGAAAAGTTGGACTGGAGCGTGAAGCGCCGATACATCCTTCTGTTGCCAGTTCCCGGTTTCCCCTCCAGCTGTCTCCTTTTCTCTCAATTTCCAGTGAGGCATGTTAAAACTTGAGGCAGCTTGAGCAAGATACAAGAGGAGAGGAGGAAGCCATTACTTGTCATCCTTATTAATCTTCAAGCTTTGAAAGATAATTGATTATTGCCGTGTCAGTATGATTAATCCCTCCATGCAGTCAGACAAATGTTGGCGGGGGAAAATGTAGTGCGCAAAGACTTGAGTAATGTTGCCATAATTAGTCGAATCTAAAAACTGTAAATTCCAAGAATCTGCTTCCCATATATCTGGTTCGTGGAAACGGCGCGGGTATTTTCTTGCACTTGTACATTTTCTTTAACATTATAACAGAAGTACTATGACAAAGGCAATAGCTGTAACCCTCTGCTTTTTATTGGAAGTCTTCTGAAATGCTGTAAATAGGTATCCTTTCTCGGGCTGGCTGGAATCTTGATACGGGGATTATATAACCATTGCCTTGCATCAAACTAAGTGGCTTTTGGAGGTAAGGATCCCACTTACCTAAGTCGATAACAAGTGTATTGTATTGAATCTTCAGGTGTACATGTCAGCTATGGTGCATGGCCCTGACACAAACACTTGACCAACCTACACATCTGCCAATGCAACTCATGAAATGTACTATCAGATACTTTCTACTAGTTGATCGAAGAAACCCATAGTCGGCAAAATGAATTAGAATATGTTTGTCAGAATCAAAGTTAAAAGAAAATGCCACTTGCTGAATGATTGCTCAATTCAGAAACGTAGAAACCCACATGTGATTAAGGAGTAGTCACCAAACACCAACATGCTCAGTCCATCATCATAGTCAAGCCCACAGCCCAAAACCGCTATGCCAATTAAGGAAATCGAAAAGTCCACGAAAATGCACACACTGAACTTCGCTTCTCACACTTAGTACAAACCCACACCCCAAACTCTAATCGTGCTCAAAGCAAATTCATTAAGTGAACACCCACAGAAGCACATGCCCCACTATCTAAAAACAAGCGCATTGCTCATTTAACTAACACACCTGAAATGAACAGCAAAAATGCATCATTAAATATGAAATATATACCAGTACTAACGCAGCACCACATGGGAATACATTGACATGTCGAGAGAATAATGCTTATCTCAGATGAACCCAAGAAAAATTGGGCAAGACGCAGAAAGGATTGACGAACACTGAGAAACATGAGGGACACGAAGCACTGCTTTGAACATGTCTAATGCTCTCTAGACACACAACCTACACGCCCACCCTCCAGCCGGCGCACAACAGAAGGAAACATCTGCATGAATGAACTGTGCTACCCTTGTAGTAATCCCCGCTTACACAAACTAGTAGGAATACAATGTACATCTCTGTTAGGACAGTTTTTCTGAAGTCCAACTAAGGGCTTAGTAAAACCATTCAATTTAAGCAGTACAAGACTACACTCTTAGTATAAGGCTGTACCACCTAAGTATATGGTAGCATAGACAGAGCAGCCAGTGTTATTTTAGGAGGGCGTGAGGGATGTAGGAAAGTACAATGAACTTGTAGTATGCCAAGGGTTCAACAGAAACACAACCAGAAGTATTATTTAAAAGAAAGATTTATTATGAATACAGTAGGCCAAGTTAAATCTTGGGGTAAGTTCTTTGTCATAGAGTCATAAAAACATTATAACAACACAATACAATGCTTTAAAGTACACAGACCATCGCATAGACCCTGTTCAGAAAACCAACAGTATTTCTAGGGAAATCAGACCTTATCAAACACATTTAATATAGCACACACCTATTCATGGGGGAGTAAAACCATCAGTTACTTTCTGATTACTTTCAGTAATACAAAGGTTGTAGACCCAGGCAGTTGTGTGGTGACACTCAGTTAAGCAATCACTTAGTAAACCTTGCTGCAAGTATACTTTTTTGAATAGTGGAACACTCCTTCAAGGAACCGTAGAAACCTATAACCACATTCAGGTTAACAAACAGTTATATTAAGTGAGTAACACCTTTTGAGTAACATACAATTACAGTTTCTTTTGCGCTCAGTGGGACACATACTAAGGTAAGCAAGAACTCTTTACACTAATATGGGATTGCACCAGGCTGACCAAGGTCAGCTATACCTAGAGAAGACTTTAGAATTGCACACAGCTATTCTAGGCATGTAAAACCTAATGTTGGAATAGGTATTACCCAAATTGATCGCACAGATTTGAATGAAAGGTAGATTTGACCGAATTAGGTCACTACCAGAAGTTTGAATTTGTGCATTCAATTTGAATCCAAAAATATTGAACATGAAGAGCAGAGGTTTCAGGGGAGTCTCTCACTCCTCATGTTCGGTTTCTCTGGCCTCAGGGATTGCGGGGGTGTACCCTGCATCCTTAACATTGGCGGCGGGGATAAAAATTGCTTGACCCCCATTTTTAATGAACAGTCAAAACGGGGGCCCGAGCAGTAACACCCTCGAACAAAACATTCTCGGGCAGACAACCGAGACTGTTGTAACACACTATTACAGTAACTTTTCAGATCAGTGGAACACAGGCTAAAGTAAGCATTAACTCTCTAACTTATTTTTGGAGGGCACAAGGCAGACCAATGTAAGTAAAACCCACAGTAACTTATTCATAATTGCACACAGCTATTTGAGGCACGTAAAACCCATACACCTTTTAAAGGAACAACCAGCAACTTAAAGGTAGTTATAAAACTAAGACTGTTTTAGCATCTGTATAAAACAGACCAGGGAAAGCAAAACCCAATGTTACACTTTAAGAATGACCCGATGTTATTCCAGGTAGGTAAAGCCCAAGACAGACTTAGTTTAGACAGGCTATTCAGGATGTCAGTGGAAGCAAGACCCAGATGATGATCCTACATGCTAATATTCTGAAAGATATAGTTAAGTGAAGCCAACAGCATTACATTTGGGAATGGGCGCAACCAATTCACAGGTTAGTAAAACAACCTTAGATATACTTTTCAGACTGGCACAATACACATTCAAGGTAAGAACTTTTTTAACTGTTCACTCTCAGAGTTACAGTTACCAACAAACTCTTTTACAAGTAAGTACACTTTTAAACACTTATATGTTTCAAGGCAGAATACATTTCTTGTCCAGTCCTTCCCTATGCTATTGCTTGAGTTCTCTCAGAGGCAGACGATGGACCCTAGTGGTCAAGGTGCCAGCTCTAGACAGGGTGAGTTAGGGTTCAGTTGCAGAAAAAGTCAGAGTTCTTGTAGAAGACTAATCAAACAAGTAAGTAGTTCACTTTCGAGTAATGTAGGGTCCAGGTACTTATGAGAAGACACTCTAGCCAGTGGGCCTGGGTGAACTGGAGGAGAGGATTCCCAATCACAAGAAACAATACCCAAAGCTTTACAGAAATCACAGAGGCTTGAGGTAGGTAAATACCCCAGCCAACACAGTACCTCAGCATGGAAGAAGAGTTGCAGCAGATGAGACTTCAAACTCTGCAGCCAAAAACCCAGTTGATGCACGGAATTTGGAAGGGATTTTGCAGCAAGGATCAATGGAGAAGGCTCCAGACATGAGTTTCTTTGTGGCTGGTTGCAGCTCTGTGGTTTTAGCGCCCTTTTCAGGAGCCAGAAGAAGACTGAATATCGCTGATTGGATTCACATCGCTAATCTGGTCCAGCACTCTTGAGGGGTTTTCAAGGACTGGAATTACATCTCTCAAGGTCCATAAGGATGCCACCAAAGGTTAATATCGATTCAGAATTCAGAAGACTATGCATCGCACACTAGCTTGAGTTCCCAGGGTATTGGGGTCTTGCAGCCCCACAAGGTCACAGCACAACGTGGGATGGCTCAAAATACAGGTCTTCTAGAGTCTAGTGGATCACACTAGGTTATGGATCAGGGTCGTCATTTTCAATGTCCCCTGGTTGATTGAAAGGAAGGGTAACAGCAGGCTCTGGGTACTCCCCAGGCTATCCGGTCACTGGAAATCATCTCAGCCACAGTTTCTTCATCTTTCTCTTTGGATTCAGATTCAGTGGTCAACTACCTCTTCAGCTTCCAGGATTGGACCTTTATGCAGGAACCTAGCCAATCAAACAGATGTGCAACATTCAAACATGGGGGGGTTAGCAGTCCTTTTAGGACAGCCAGCCTCCAAATTTGAACTGGATTCTTACAGTCAAGCTGGAAGACAAAGGGTGCAGAGTTGGACTCCTCCCTCACTTCCTGCCTTCACAGACACTCTGGAGCCTGGTTGTGCCTGACCGAGGTCTCCCGCAGAAGATAAAAATCACAAAGAACTTTCCTGCCCTCCAGATCCAAGAAGGGACAAGAAGCACTAAAATGGCTAAAAAAGAAGGCAGGCGTCAGGTTGGTAAAAGGGGCACCCACTGGTGCCTTTACCGCAGCTGTGGAAACAGCCTGTGGTAAAGGTGCACAAAATTTGTAAAAAGGTTCACTGCCGCCAGCCATTTAAGGTATGCTTGTACCTGTAACATATTTGTTGCAGTGCTAGTGAAAAAGGGGATACATTGTATCTCCCCAGCACTCCACATAAGGTGGGCGGTGCTGGTTTCACCTAACAAAATGAAAAATGGATAACATTATCTTTTCTACCCTTGGGAACTGTAGTTCTCACAAAGTTATCCACAGGAAGAAAAAGGGGAGCCCCAAAGGCCAACCCTGTAAAAATAAAAGGTATAAATCAAAAAGGTGTCAAAGAGAATAATATTAAACGGACACTATGGAGAGTATTAAAAATGACACCCATAAAATGAGTAAAAAGATTTATGAGTGTCAAAAACGGTTCCCTGTTACTGAGGTATAGGGACAAATAATCTACTAGTCCAGCAAAATGTTCTGGGGTCTCACAAGAGAGGTCGATTTTGCACTAAGGTTCAAATCTTACCCAACACTCTCCTTGCCACCAACCCCTGTATGGCCAACACCGCCATGCTGCCTGTTGAAGCACTTTTTAACCCCCACAACCTGGAACACATGGATGTGATGCTACAAACTGATAAAGCACTTGTGGGAATTGCTCACACAAGAAGGAGGGCACAATGGCCCAGAAAGTACTACACGTATATAATATATATATATTATTATTATTATTATTATTATTATTATTATTATTATTATTAATATTATTATTATTATTAATATTGGCAAGATACATTGACATCAAATGCATACAGAGATAGCATCTCACTAAGGATGGTTTACACACAAATTTTTGCACATGACAGAGGGTAATATCCCACCCAAAAAGAGAACCCCCACAATCTGTGACAGCATAGCTAATCACTTACTGAACTGTGAAAAGCTTCAGCTGCCTCACTGCAATAAGTCACATGAGGATGTTTGTGCACTGCCCCATATTTCACCTGCTATGACTGGAAGTAGTAGTAGTAGCCCTGACTCTTATCATTATTAGTCCCGAGGCTAGCAATGGTGTATTGTGTGGCCGGGCTCCTCTAGCAGTCATCCAGATAAAATCAGAGAACATTTGGGCCCATCAGAAACTCCCAGCCACAAGAACAGAGGACTCATCCATAGGGCAAAGTAACTGTCGTTTATTAGCAAACAAATAAACAGGGATTACATCAGAAAAACAAAGTTAATCCAGAGCTCCCAGCTTCTAAACATGTGCCACCTGGTTTCATTTCAGTGTGACATCACAAATACAGGTTCCCTCCTGGAAACCTATTGCACATTTCCATTAGTCAGTTTGGGCAAGACATATATAAAGAATATATAGGTTAGTTCAAGATTGGCGAACCATGTTCAATGGCTCCTCCTGGGAACACCTCTAAGAGCACCCATCTACAATGTGGCAGGGTTGACGAAAGACCATTGGCCCTTGCAATAAATGATGTCCCCTTGCTAAAGGTGAATTTGCATTGGACCGTGTGTGTCACCCCAACCCTGGGAACCCAGACAGTTCTCAGACTGAATTATCCTCTTCAAGGTAATGACAAAGAACAAGGAGGTGCAAGAGTGCAGTCAGTTAACGAAACGTGGGCAACACTTGTATGTACTTTTCTCTGGTTCTCTGAGAATGGTTTTCTCTGCCCGGCTCACTTGTGGCAAGACCACAAAATGAAGCCCTCGCATCTTTAATTATGTGTTTTTTAGCATGAACTTCTGGAGGTGGCTCCCTATATCGGTAGCTGGAATTTTGCTGCTTCCTCTTTGTCCGAATGGGTGTCCTGTTTCTGCTTGCCACCAGCTGCAGCAATCATGTCAGCTTGTCTGTGTTTCTCAAACTTGTCTCCTCTCCTGCTGGGTCTGATGGTCTAAAACTCCTATACTATTACTTATGGCTTCTCCATGTTAGTAGCAGTTTAAGCATATGCAAGCTATGTATACGAATTCTTCTGCATCTTGCAGTTTCAAATTTGGCAAATTATATGAATATAGGAATATGTATGTCCTCTGCCTAAGTGGGTCATAAGCATGTGCTTCATGCCTATATGCAATAAACGAGTGCAGGTCTGTGTAGCTTCATGAATGGATCGATATGTACTTCATGTATAAACGCGACTACGTTGTGATGTCAGTGACGATGTAATTGATTTCTGATGCTCCAGTCAGTTGACCTGATCGATTGATGTGAACTCCATGTCATCTAAATCATCAATTGGGTATGGTCTGAATGGTTGTCTAAGAGTGTACAGTTTTTCACACCTGTGACCCATTGATGATTGCAGTGACGGGTTTAAGAGCGAGACACATCATTTCATCCTGCCTAGAAATACTTGTGTACATGCGCATTATGAATGACTTATCCTATCAAATCATTTCGTGCCGTGAGTTGTGCGAGGGGGCATGAGGCTCAGATTTGGCCCCTCGTCTACAATCCCTCCTCTGGTCGACGAGTCGGCCACAGTACCTCCATGATTCTCTCTACTTATCTGGAGTTTTGGTAACCACACTGTTGTTGTTCCTCAGAGGTGCCCATACTACTTGACATGATCATCCAGGCTCCAGATTATATAACTGCAGTCTCCATCAGGGGTGCACCAAATCCATTTTCCCGAATAGTCACATGTGTTGTATGGGTATTCGAACATTGCTCCTGTTGGGAACCGAAGGCACTGTGTCAGTTGTGTTTTGAATGCATTTCGTTCTGAAGAGGGAAAATGGGACGATCCCTTTCCCCGATTCTCATCCCGACCATGGCCTAGGACGTCACGACCCAAGCACCCACCGCGAGAGGAATTTGACCCACTCACGGCCACCCCAGACATCAATATCCACTGTGGCCATGCCCCACACAGCCAGGGAAGCTGCCCGTCAATCAAACCACGTGCTGGAACCTCAGGTGGAGCCGACATCGATCATATGGATCAACTGAATTAGACAGCAACCATAAAAAAACGCCATTGTTAGAGAGGCCATGACGACATAGACACCAAGCACATTGGTCACCCACACACCAATCCACACAAAGAACATACTCAGTGCTATGACATAGAGGACCACTTACACTCACACATACATCGTTGTCATTTTTTACAATAGGCCAACTACAGCACCGCACCGCAGAAACGCAAGACGCCAGAAGAGCTTGTGTACATGCTTGCAGACGCTTCCTCGCCACTAAAACCATGAAGATGCAACCCTGCATATGGACTAATGCCTACGGGTCTCTGTCGCTCCTCGTGACCCCCATATTATGGACTATGTACCTCCACCCTTAAGCCAGGCCAAGGTAGGCTGCAAAGCCAGAGTCCCCAGGCCAGAACAGCTCAGACAATGCTGCAAGGTGCTGATCACGCAGAACGAGCCCTGACGGGAGCCCCACAGCCAAGGCCACACTGTTGCAATCTACATGCCGCGCTACCCGTGCCAAGGTTACACCTGCCACTGCTAAACGCTCCCCAGAGCCGAAATACAAATCAAATGCTCATAATTCTGCTCCAGCCATGGTATCACAACAGATGACCAGGCCGACCTGATATGATGCCAAACCCCATGGTCCAGAGAAGCGCTGGGGTCCCACGTCTGGGGACACAGACGGCAACAATAAAATGACAAATTGGAACCGACAGCGATGGGAAAGACACGCCATCCAGCTGATAGTCAGACCTGTCTATTGTCCGCCAATGACACATAGTTCTACTTTGTTGCTAACACCAGGTACACCGCGAGCTGGGAACAGCGATGGTCCCAGGCGTGGGGGCTCGCGGGTGAAGCAATCAGAATACGAGGGGCCCACCATTGATGCCATTATAGTTTAGCCAATCATGAGTTGTCCCTTTGTAGCAAATTTCTTGTAGCGATTAGTAGGGACGGCCCAAGCGTACCACCTGACCCTTCCTCCACCACTAACAACCTCCTCTATATGTATCTATACTCACCTTATCACTCGGGGAGCCAACCCGAGATGGCGCTAGGTTTTGAGGCAAGTTTTCCTAGGTGACGGACATAGCCGCGTCATACAGCTAGAAAAAGGGCCTGCGAGCACACTATGATCGAGAGGTCTCCCGGATGCACATGATCTGAGAGCTCGTCCCTGTCTGTTTTATGTAACGAACAGCATTAACTCATTGCTCTTGTGTGTGCCTCATACTCTTTCGGGACGCGGGAGGAGTTGTGGCCTCCCCAACCGCAGAGGTCCGCGGATGGCCCTGCCGGCCCCCCCGGGAAATTATCCCAACAGTGCTTTTGTCTCCTTAACTTCTTCTGTCTCTATGTCAATCAGCAGCTACATCCCTAAATTCTTCTTAATTGTTTTTCTACACTGCGCTATTATTATCCTTATGACATGCAGTGCTATCAAAACTAGTAGTAATGCCAGCACCTTCAGTCCATCTTCCATCCATGTTGGCAACCATGAGAATATGTATGACAGCCAACCTTCATCATTTTCACTATTCTTTGCTTCTGCCTCCCTCTTAGTGTGCACGTCAGAAAGCCTAGTGATGGCGTCTGTCAGCATCCCATTATCTTCATCATTGGCATGAACAAATGTACAAAAGAAGACCCGCCTCCTTCCATGGCTGTAAGGAGATCAGGACATATCTGTTCTGGAGGGCCATCAGCCTCACCACTCTCAGCTCTTCTGTGATGGTGTTAAATCCCTTGACGGTTGAGTATATTGTCTGCATTTGCTCCCAACGGGTAATCTGAAGCCATTTGGCATTCAAACTTGTCTGTACTGCTGGAACAATAGATGCAAAGAACATCTCAGTTCTGCTGAACAGCCTGTGTTCTGGTGGTATCGCATCCAATGACTTTCCCATGCCTGACGAGGCATAGTTCCCTCTTCTCATTCTTGTAAGCTTCTTTCTTTTGTTGTTATCTATCTTAGGGTACCCTTCCAGTTTTATGTCTTTCTGAGGCACTACTAATGTTGTGGTATTCAGATGTACGAGTGAACATAGCCCCACCCCCCCAGTTGTGTGGAAGCTGCAGGTATGCTTTCGACCCACAGGCCCAGTAGTGATCCATAAGCACTGCTGTCCCAACCTTCATGCATGGTATCTTCGAAATTTATTTGCATCCTTCATTTTCCCCAACCTCTACTTCTCCATCATCCTGGAAACATAGAGAAGCTCCCTTAAGCGGTATGATATGCATGCGTCCTTTTTCGTTTTCTACCCATGTGAGCACTTTGGAGCTTGATTCAAATTCCTTGAGGCACTGGCCATTTTCTTGCTGTACTGCTTCCACTGGAACCGTTAGGGGAGCATGTGCTTTACTTGTCCATATACCAGCATCTGTGGTTTTTCCCCAACATCCTGGCATCCCTCCTATCTCTGGGTGTCCTGTCTTGGGACACTGTAACTCCTTTTGTGTCACTGTTTGAACTTCTTCCTTGCGCTGACCTTCTGTGATATTTTCTATACTTTTATCTGTATTCCAATAATCGTCTAACATTTCCTGAGTCTTTTTATAGTTATCTTCATACCAGAACGTTTTCTTGGACATTCACCTTAGTGCTGCTCGCTTCCCTTGAAATTGTCTTCTTGTTGTGCAAAGTGACTTGCGCATGTGGCATTGTGATCGTGCTGCTGGGATTTAAGTTGCTACCAATGTCCTGGAAGCACTCATGGCCTAGGGGATGAGAGAGCAGACATAGCTCCCCTTGGTTGTTTGTTTCCCCACCTTAGACATGTGGCTATACCACATGTTATTCGCTATATGGGCTGAATTAGTAATACAGGAATTTACCTGATTGAAATCTACTTCTGCACTGCGTCTAACCCTTCTTATTTTTTTGCAGTGAATATGGCTTCCGTGACAGCATAGACTGGGGTCACATTAGTAGGGGTCAAAGCTTGTGCATGTGTAAACAACAATCTTCTTAAAGCAAGGAGTGTAAAGAAGTAGAAACAACAGAAAGCACAGAACACTATCACGACAGTTCGTATCATGCTCCCCATCTTGTTGCCATGCACATCTCCAGGTGTTTGTTGGATGATGCTGTAATGCCTCAAAAATGCATTGCTATCGTGTTATTGTGTGTTAATTCAAGATCTACGCCAGTAGTACTGTGCAAATGCTGCATAAAACAGTTGTTCCAACACTACGTATTCTCAGGTCCCCAAGTAAAGTAATCATGGATGGGTCTCCACTTGTCATTTGTGGATAGATCTGTGCTACGTATAGTTAGAATGCATGGAAAAATAGTCTTGGAGGGATCATGCACTCGGAGTCTCTTCGTATTACAAAATTAATAAAACACTGTTGAAATGAGTTATGCTATTGAAATATCATGTGGGAAAACAGTGTTTTCACTTTCCTGATGAATGCACTGTGTGAGAAAAGACAGTGCACCTAATTTATGTGTGTGTATTATATTTTTCCAGCTCTCTCGTTATGGATCAAGTCATTCATGGCTGTTGTTGTTCTTCTTTGTCTTCTTCTTACCACAAATTGTCTTCTTTTATTCAGGAAAAGGCCTCACCTCTGCCAGACTTGACATCTCCAATATAGTTCCAAACCTTTTATCCTTGCAGTTTCACTGCTCTGTCCATTGCCATTTCGACAATAAAGGGCCCATCCAAACAAGGTTCAAACCATGGACGCAAAATACTTCAATGCAAAATAGAGTCCCCCGGACACAACAATGGTTTCCTTAACCATCTCTCAGGGTTGTCGGTGCTGCTGTCTTCTTTACTGTTCTTCAGCCGCTCCCCCTGCACCTGCAGTTGACGAGAAATAAAACATGCACTAGCCATCAAAGAAGCCACATATTCGTACATTTCATCATCACAAACATTGGATGTGGTACTCGCATCTGTAAATGCTATAGTGGGAGGACCCAGCGGAAGTTGCATGCCCTCATTTTTTCAAAGTTGTTTTATTTTTGCTATTTTCACTTTCAGCAGTGCATTCATGTGCTCACACACTGTGTTCGCTTGTGGGTGATAAGCACAGGAAAATGTGTGCTGCATCCACAGTAGGGTCGTGATATGCTCAAAAGTCTGATTTACAAAATGGGGTCCATTGTCCGATCGCAGAATCTCACACATCCCCATCATGGGAAGACTTATTTGACAAAGAATTTTGAAGCCCTAAGGGCATTGGGGTGGGAACAGGGACCAGCTTCAATCCATCAGGAAAACAGACACACAACCACTATCATGTAGCGGTAGCCCTGGCATACCTGGATCATATCAACGTCATCTACATGGATATATTGGAAGGAACCAGTCAGGCATGGAATGGCTCCTCTCACTGCACGTAAAATATGTCCAACATAAATGTGTTTACATGTTACACAGTTCTCTGTTAAGGCGGCTATTTGCTCCGAAATATTGGGACAGAACCACTCTTCCCTATGTGTGCAGCAAGTAGCTTCTTACTCATGTGGGTAGGGTAATGCAATTGTGTGAGTGTAGTCTGAAATAGTGCTATTGGGAGTACATGTTTGCCTGTGCTTTCCTATCACCTCAAGGCACCAGTGGGAGATATTGAACATCCCCTTCTCATACACAACTGTTTTTCTTCAGTGGGAGAACTCCCCTGAAGTTCCAAAATGTTTGTAGCAGGTAATGTGTTGTACCCCCCCTTTTAAATCATGTTGCTCACACACATTTGTGTGTTTGATGGGGTAACAAAGTCTGTTATTCCTGAAAAAAAATGCTGCCTGCTTTTCTTCTAGCTCCACTGCTTCATTGCCCCAGGAGACTGTGTCCTCCCTCCTCATGGGGGCCTGGCACTCTACGACCGCTATGACTGCTAGGAGTTGAAGCGCCTCTGTGAGTCTGCCCAGTAGCTGTGCGTGCTGTACTGGTGTGCCATTAGCACGTCAGAAGCCCCTCCTCAGCCATTGTGACAGTCCAGAGTGTACTGTAGACATCACGTACGCCAAGTCGATATGCACTGTAATCTCCTGGCCCTTGCGCGCTTCTAATGCTATTATGAGTGCTACTAATTGTGCTGCAGGTGCCAAAAAATGTGAAGGAAATCTTGTGCTTACTATCGTTTCTGCTGTGCCGCCTACCTTTTATGTCACTACCGCTGTCCCTGTATGTCTCTCCCCTGTTTTCTGGTCTATTGTCGATGATCTGTCAATATAAAGCACTTCTCCCCCCTCAGGAGGCTTCTCCCCCACCTTGGAAATGTTGTCATACTGTTCCATGTAGGTATTACAGTCATTTACATAGTCTCCTTTCTCCACTGGTTCAGCTACAATCATTGCTCGTTTTACAGTCCTGTACATTACTATCTCGATTGCTGGATTTGAGATAATAACCTCGTATCCAGAGGCCCTTTGTGTAGTCAACTTACTCTTGGTCCTTTCGAGAATAGCAAAGAGGGCGTGCTGCACAAAAAGGTTGGTACTACACCCATAGAAATACTCACTGTCTTTTCTACCGCAAATGCAGCAGCAGCTAGAGCTTGCTCGCAAGGGTGTTGTCCTCTCACTTACTGGGTCAAAATGTCCACTTTAATAAGCTAAGGGTTTTTGTCCTATGGTAGTCTTCTGTGTGAGTACTGCAGTCATCACTACTCGATTGGAGTGTGAGAACTGGAAGAATTTGTTATGCTAGTCTGGAATCCCTAGCAATGGAGCTGTGCATATTGTCTTCTTCAGATCTTCAAGTACATCAGTCAGTTTGTGTGTCCACAACAGCTTACCATTCCCTTTCTCTGCTTATTTGAGTCCACTCAACAAAGGTCTGTGTATGTGCTATAGTCAAATACCCATGCTCTACAATAAAGACAGAGTCCTTGAAACTGCTGCATCTCACGTACTGTCTTTGGTGTCGGCATTCTGTGGATCACCTCTGCCCTGTCTGGAGTCACCCTTCGTCCGTCCTGGGATATCAATTGTCCTATGTATAGCACTTCCTTTTGACAACATTGTAATTTTGCTTTGTCCACCCTGTATCCCTTTTCTGCTAATACTGTCAATAAATACCCTCAGTCATTTCGACACTGGTCTTCTGTCTCGCTGCAAATCAAAATCTTGTTAATGTACTGTATGATGGTACTCTCTATCTGTAGGTTGCCCAGCTCCATTTGAAGGACCCTATTAAAGATATATTAATGGTTTTTCTCCTCTGTCACGCTCAACACTCTACCAATCAAAATTATTTGATAAAGAAGTATTGGCAAGTAGTTTGCCTGGGATCAGTGCTAAATTTATTGCGTAGCATTAGATTGATGCAGAATGTCTCTATCTCTGAGGTTCACCTCTTGTGATGTCAAATATTTCTCAAACAAAATGTATGAACATAGGAACAAAGATCAGAGATACAAGTCACACATGAATCCCTTATTTCCTAAAATTAAAATATTTCACATAGAATCCTTGTTTCCTGTCTAACACAATAACATCTTGTGATAACAATCAACAAGTTCAATGGTACAAACATCAAAAACACACATTAAACCCTTGTTGCAATTGGATTGCAATATTTCACATTAGATCCTTTATTGCCCTCTTGTGATATCAATCAACAAGTACAACAATATAAACATCAAAAACACACATCAGTCCCTTGTTGCCATTGGATTGCAATAGTTCACATTAGATCCCTTATTGTCGACACGTGTTTCGACCCATTGGGGTCGTCATCAGGACTGGCTTGATTCACAATTTTAACTATATGCACTCCTATATTGAGACCAAATGGCTATGAAGGGCCTGGGTTGGGATATCCCTGTGAGGAGAGAGGAAAAGGCAAACAAAACAGTTGTTTAGTATGTTGTGTTATCTCCAACTACGGTATTTGTAATATATACATCTCTTACTAACTGTATATCAGCAAATTATGCTGTCTTTTGTACCTTATTTCTAATTAGTGAATCCATTCAATAAAATGTAAGCATCATTATGATTATCTTGTTGTATGCTATACAAATAGTCAGAGGAGTCTCTCAAAAATATGGTATAATATTTCCACAAATGGTCTGTCATGCTGCGCAAATAAGAATATTCATTAATTTGAAATTACATATTTGGTTCATTTCCAAGGCTATGAAAACATCCTATTTTGTATATTGCAAGTTGTTCGGGTAGAATACCAATCGAATATTGTTGCCAATGATCAGTTTGATTCCACATGGTTAACTTCACTACCTGTCAAGTAAACTAGGAGATCTCATTTAGATAATTGTCATGATCACTGCTTCCAAGGAGCCAGGACCAGCCCAACGTCCTTGGAAGCAGGCCCCTAACCCTAATCCTAGGCACCAGCAGGTCCCCACTGGGACCTTTTGGACCTTGTCCTGGCGCCAGTGGCACCAGGCTCATCAAAACCATCGGTCCTGGCACTGGAAGCGCCGGGCACATAATAGGTGTGAAGGTGCTTGGGTGGACTTACCTGCAGCAGACCATGCTGCTTACTTACCAGCCACTTAGAAGTCCTCTGTGAACAGGAACTATTTTCTTACCTGGGTGGGGCAAGCTCCACTCCCTGGATACAGCACTGGAACTCTTCTGGAACTGGAACTCTTTTCTTACCTAGGCGGGGCCGTGGAGGGAGATGCCTCATCACTCCAAGGCTATTTAAACCACACCCGATAGATGAAACGTGCTTCGCGTTATTCTGCATCTGCAGCAGAACGCTCACCGAGTCTGTTCCAGCCTTTCTTCTTTCGATCCTGAACCTGCAAGAATTATACTTACCAGTCCTGCATCCAGTCAACAGCAGCACCTGCAAAGACAAGAAACAGCAGGTTAGCAAGGCAATATTACTCGCAGTGCTTACTCACCTGATCCATCGGCTGCGGCCACTTCTTCACGCTGCACCTCCGCCTGTGAAGACAAAAGCATTGTTATTACTTACCGGCACTCCGCGAATTCCGGATTTCTTCACGCTGCACCTCCGCCTGTGAAGACAAAAGCATTGTTATTACTTACCGGCACTCCGCGAATTCCGGATTTCTTCACGCTGCATCGCCCGCCTGTGAAGACAAAAGCATTGTTATTACTTACGGGCATTCCGCTGACTCCGGCGCTGCAACCCAACTTCTGAAAGACAAAATAAGAGACATTAGACAGGTATTTACTTACGCACATCGCGCTCGTCGCAATAGAACGCCTGCAAATACTCCGGCGTCTCTTCAGCACGAACTAAGCTGCAAGGGAAAAAGACAGTTAAAGCGCCTGCATTTACTTACGCATTTCCAGGCGCTTCACTCCATCTTCCATCTCAAGAGCCCTGCAAGACAAAAAGGGGAAAGCATTATACAGAGTCCTGTTCAATATTAACGTGCCACGCACCTAAAGACTATAAAGACTAAAAAGGTGTCTGGAAACTCACTGCTCGTGCAGTTAACGACGGTAACGATCCTCTGAGTTCAAGAGGCCTATGTTTCACCAGTGAAGGAACTGGCAACGGCACCCTGCACCAGACGCAGATGGAGAGTCCAGCATTCACCTATCTAAGGTGAGCACGTTGACCTGGGGGCTTTACGGAGAAGTTAGGAAGAGAGAGAGAGAGAGGGACATTCAACAACCCAGACCATTAACCCCCATATTCTTTCACCTGCAGAAACCTCACCCTACGAGTTCGACACACAGTGCGAAGAAGTTTGACCCCAGAAGCCAATCGAGTCCTGCACATCACTTTTCGAGTCACAGACACCTTCCTGCCAAGACCAGCGCCTCCGTGGGAATCAGGTGAGCGTTACAATAATAACAGATTTGACTTGAAATTAATTTGCTTAATAGCTCTTTTTTTTAATTTTCTGGTTGCTTAAACTCTACATGCATGTCAAGTTTATGTATTAGCATTAGATATTAGCATTTGAATTCAGCAGATAAGCACCTAGAGGGCTAGCCCGCTAGAGAAAGAGTTGCAAAGTACTCTACATTCGTCATCGCGGTTTTACAGTCATTTGAACTTGATTTTCGGAACTTGATCCAATCATGTTGATTTTACTGCTAATATCTAGTAAAATGGGCTAGCTGTATGCCTAGAAATTATACTCTGCTAATGGTTGCTGCGCATGTTTAGTCATACATTGTTTAGTTACTGCTTACCTATGTAACAGCAGGTTAAACACGAACCAGTTTGTACACAAATGCGTTCATCCTATTATTGTTATCAATGGCTGAAAATAAATACATAGAAATATTTGGTGCCTGTGCATGATATCACACCGACCTCACACTTTGTAGTATTTGCTCTAAGGCTTTTTAGAATAACATTACACTTACCTTTCAAATGCTTCAGAGGAAAGAGAATCCATGTCAATGCGGTAGCACTCATACTTCACGGCAAAATCCGGACTATGCTGCTATACCTGCTTATCACAATTTCGGTTTGGGTCATGTGAATGATCACATGACAATACGTTATTTTAGCTATAGCAGCATATGTCAACAAGAATCTTGGAGAACTGTGGCGTTGCTTCAATCATCATTGGAAATAAACTATTTGAATTGACATTACTCAAATTTAAACTCTGTGGAACATAATAACTTGTGAAATCCAACATGCAATTCTCATAGCGGGTTTAACCGTTCCCTATTAAAGATAGATGGTAACTCACAGTACCCTTGTAGTAATCTCGTGTGTTTCCACTTGTGGTTTCTATGTAGGATTCTTAAGGATTTCAATCAGGCAATACACCCGGGTCTCAATCTAGCATGCAATGCACAAATGAAATACTAATTTATTGTGTCTATAGGTTCAATATTCTAAGTGATATACCACTCATAGCACACCCCTTCTCAAAATACCCCCAAGTCACAAAGGACCAGGAATCAGGCTGGTTGGTAAAGGTAATATTTATTTATTTATTTAAAATTCAAATCAAAAACATGTTTTAATATATGGGTCAGCAATCAACAATGTGGTGACAATACAAATCAGAAAGTAGGTAATACAATTGAATTCACTTATAGCAACACAGAAGATAAAACACAGGGAAACAAACAGTTTTGGCTTGTTGAAAAGATAGCGCTTAAGTTAAGATTTCCCCCTACACATTTCTCAACTCACAAAGAAGCAATTCTACACAGATATAAGTAAGCAGCAGGTATTCAGGAATAAAGAACAGTTTATAGGGTTTGAATGCAATCTTCCCTCCCCAAATAAGAGAGAAAAACATTTTGTAAATTTCACACCTTTTAAAATGACATTCGAAAAATGGCTGAGCAAAACAATGAAAAGTGTGCAAAAATCCTTAAATTGATATAAATTCCTTTGGAAGCAACACTGAAAAGATCCTAACAAACATAAGCTATATTATGAGTAACAGTACACACTTTGAATCAGAATGGAGTTTGGAATTACTTTGAATTGGAAATCACATGTGTAAAACTTTACAGAAATGTGAATTCCCGCCTAATTTTCACTAATTAAGTCTTTAGCTATTAAATTGAAGAAGTTATGCAAGGTTGAATGAGAGGCCTTTTTTGAAAAATCGGCAGTGAAAACAGAAAAAACTCAGTTTGGACAAGAAAATCTTTACTATAGTTTACACTATGACTAGAGCATTCTGTCTGGAATACCAAGCAGGGACAAAGTAAGCTTTGGAGTTCATTCATGACTTCAACACCAAATCCCCAGTGTCCTCTCCTGGCGAAACCATTCGGATCACTCGAAGTAGGATGGATGGGTTAAGATTTACACAAGATGAAAATGACTAAAGAAATGGCGTTTAGAAAGATAGATCGAAGACAGGATGGATTATAGATTGGGATAGGAAAAGGCATGATATACTATGGGTTACTATGTTCCGATTGATACTTACAGTCCATATTAATTTAAGATTTGGACCGTCAAGGGCTCTGGTCATCACTGGATCGGGTCTACAGGCAGCAGGGCCCATCTGGCGGATTTGGGTCAGCTGGGCGGTTCTGATCAATTGGACTGGCACCTCAGACTGGATTGGATTGGCCCTTCTGGTTGCTGGACACTGTAGATCAGCGGGATGGCGAGTTTCAGCAGGCAAGCATTAGTGGTAGCAAGCCAAACTGGATCAAAATGTCTTCCCTTTGGTTTTGGGATGGTTTCAGGATTTGGGCCTAGCTGAGAAAGAGTTCAGCAATGCTGAGGCCTTGGCTTTGCAAAGAAATCTGGAATCAGGAACAAGATGGAGAATTCAGGAACAGGATGTCATGCGGAAATCAGGATGTAGTCAGGAATTAGTGTGTGTCTGTGTGTTGTGAGGTTCCCTCATGTATCCTGCCAAATGACATCACTAAATGTATGCTAGGGGCAGACTTACAACAAACACCCACAAGGCTATGGTTGGTCCAAGACACAGTTTCTGCCTTGCTTTTTGCTGGTTGGATGGCAGAAAAGGTTGTGATATTTTATGATGTGGCTTGGGAACCTCCAATATGTATTAGGACCAAAATGTAACTTTCCCACAAATACATATTTATATAATTATGCCCTCTAAGAAAATCGGATACATAAATTACATATTTTTTGGGTCACATTTACATCCAACTCCCAAGTCGGTGGGACCTGGTCTTGTTTTTCTGTGGAATTTTGGCAATTTTAATCATAATGGTTTGGTCTGATTCCTAACTGGTTACATACATGTGATATCACCTCTAGATATTAGATTTGCAGCATTAATAGTTTCTGCGCAATTACTCATTTTTCATAACTTCATAACTACAGATGGCTAGCATAGGTTCAGATTTATATGTATGTATTTTTTACGTGTTTACTTATTTTTGCTGCCAAGTTAAATGTCTTGAAGATTAGTGGCAAATAAGCCTTTTAAATCCGAAAATCACATGTCTGTTTTTTTTCATCCTTCCCAAGTGGGAGCAAATGGCCAGTCCTTTGAAGTTCAATGAGAAGCCTCTTACAGGGGAATGGAGCATCCTGTCCCTCCCCTGGAAGGATGAGTGTCCAAGCCTTCTATTGTCTTTGCCTGGGGCACGGACGAATATCTAATGACGTGCATTGTCATGAGTATGCGAGGCCTCCTAGCAGCAATTAGTCCTTTCCTGCCAGCAGTGAAGTGTCAACCTTTCCCAGGCTGAGGATTGTCAAGGCAGAATTGTTTTTTTTTAAAATAGTTAATTAACTCAAGACTGGGTTTTACCCTTAAATATCATCTAAATCTTTCATTTAAACATACACAATGTACACAGTTCATAGATGGATTTTTACATTAGCAATCCTTTGACAGTTCTTAAATAATTAAGCCTTTACACGAAAACATGCTTTCACAACAGGCGATTTTGCACTTCATTCATAAAAAGCACATCAGACTGATCTCTTTAAATCCGATTTTCCTATGCAGCACATACAAAATGTATTCAGCATTCTTTCTTCCCTTGAGTGTTGGGATTGCTTGCAATCTGGATACATGTATCCAGCCTTTGTTTAGAGTTTCTCTCTGCACAGGTGATTCTGTCATTTGTTGCAATTTTATCCACGTTTCTCCCATGGAAATGAAAACGAAGGAAGGTTCCTGGGCTGCTTTTTTCTTAGATACATTTTATAGAGCTCTCAGTCAATGAGGCCCGTTCCTCTGAGCATTGCAGTACCCTTTTAATCTCAATGATTCAATGCAAATAAATGGATCTAGCGCCAAAGAAAGCACTCTGTGGGCTCTGCTATCGGCTGCAAAGTATGCCTGGGGTGGCAACTTTTTAGCTGATTTATGTGGACCCACTTGTCTTCTTCTGTCAAGTTTCACTTGGGGATGCAGATTCTGTAGGCGACTGGTGAGATTGTGTCCACAATTTCAAAATGACCCTGCCAGATGAGCAAAAATGTGCACTCCTTGGCTTGGTTCCTTTGATAATTGTACAAGTAGACCCTATCTCCTACATGATATTCCTTTTTGGTTTTCCTAAGGTCATAGTGGGTCTTCATACTGTCTGCAGATCTTTCTAGATTCCGCTGAGCATACGCAAAAGCATGTTTAAGGTGTTTTGTAAGATGTTCAACATACTCATGAGTTGTGGAGCCATTTATCAATGTCTACTCTTGGGTTCTATAGAGCAGATGCTGGGGTAACACCATCCTTCGTCCAGTCATCAGCTCAAATGGAGACATTTTAGTTACAGAAGAAAGGGTAGATCTGATGGCCATCAGGAAAAGGGGTAATCGAAAGTCCCAATTTAGCCCAGATTATGCCACAAACATTTTTAATATGCTCATAATGGTTTTATTGTACCTCTGAACTCCAATACTAGAGGACTGCCGGTATGCAATGTGTAGTTTCCTTTTTACCCCAAGCATTTCCCACATCTTTGTCATCACTTCACTGGTGAAGTGACTACCTCGGTCTGACTCAATCCTTTGGGGAAGTCCAAAATGCAAGAAGATGTGATTGATCATCAGTGCAGCTGCTGTTTCTGCCTTGCAGTTTGGGGCCGGGAGCCATTCCACCCACTTAGTAAACAAGCATGTTATGGTTAACATGAACTTGTTCCCGCTAGAGGAGCGAATCACGGGCTCGATGAAATCTACTTGTAAATCTGATCAAGGCAGTGCCATTCCCCTCTATTGGAGGGGAGCACAGTTTGTAAGTGATGTTGGGTGAAATTTTGCACACACAAGACACCCCTTCAAGTATTGGTCGAGGTCCTGCCCCATGTGTGGCCAGTACGCAACCTCTCACAAGATTTCTTAGGTAGTATGAAACTGCTGCTGACCGGCTGTGGCCGCATCCTGGGCATGACTTAGCATCAGGCTCAGGAATGAGGAAAGGACCACCCACTGGTCACAGCCAGATATGGATCTCCTCACCAACAAACCGTCTTGGATTCAGAACATTTTTGACCATTTCATCAACACTCTGAGGTCCTCCTTCGCAATGCAATCGGTATCCATCAGGGGAAAGTTCTCAGGGTCCTCAATGTATTGTTAAACCTTACCAATAATTGGATCACCTTTTTGAGCCGTGATTAAATCAGCATCTGGGGCCTCCTTACTCCACTGGGCAGTTGAGAGTTCATTGTGAGCATTTGTCTGGGACCTAGTTATAGCAGTGACCTGGATTTCCCCCAACAGGGATTCGATCACAAGGAGATCCCCTCGGATGGCTCTGGTTTTGGCCAGCTGATCATTTCCAGTTTTGTTTGGTCCCTCTACTTTGGAATGACCCTTGATCTTTTTCCAGTAGATGGTGATCCCCCTAGATGGACCAGATCATCAATATTTTGTATAAGCTTGCCATGTTTGAGTGGTTTGTTGTTAGCACATAGCATGCCTCTGGTTTTCCAATTTACCAGGTTCTCCACATACCCGTTCCGGACATAATCTGAATCGGTGATTATGACCAGTTTGTGGAGTTGGTGTTGGACAGAATTGAGGATGGCTTGATGAACCGCCATCAGCTCTGCCACCTGACTACTATGGGGACCGATTTTGTATCCAGTGGAGGGTTCCGGGCATCATTTAACCAGGCATTCCCAACGCTGGCCACTAGTTCCTTTTCCCTGTTGTTGTCAACATGGTAGGAGCACCCATCCACATAGACAGTGGGCATTCCCTCACACTTGTCTTCTTCATAGACTTTGTGCGGGGAATTTAGGTATGCTTCCATTTTGTCCTGGTTTTTAAGACTTTCGTCCTCGAGACAGTTTTCTCCCTGCACAATCATGCAAGTCAGCCAGACCTTGCACGAAGGGACTCTTCTTGTTTTGGCATATCTGACCTCCACTGGAAAGCCTTGAATTGACAGAATCCAGGAATTAATTCTGAAATTACTCACATTTCCGGCCCAGATTCTGTCACTTTGGAGATATTGCAGAGGCTGGTGTGGAGTCTCCACTATGATGTGTTCCCCCTGGATGAACGGGCGTTAATTCTTCAATGCCCACAACATTGCCAAGAGTGCCTTCTCACAATCGTTGAATTTTTCCTCCACAGAGGATAAAGTCTTACTTGCATAGGAGATCACTTTATTGACCTTGTCATGCTTTTGGTATAATACTGCAGTCAAGCATGTATTTGAGAACCCTGTCTCCAAGAAGAACTCCTTGTTTTTGACAGGGTAAGCTTGGCAAGGCGCTTTTTAGAGGCTTCCTTTGAGTTGCTTTACTGCCTCGGCTTGTTCTGGACCCCACTCCCACTTGACTCCCCCCTTCAACAGATGGATCAGGGGTCTTGTGATCTCTGCGTAATCTATAATGAACGTTCTGCTGTAATTAGTCAGTCCAAGGAGGCTCCCTAGCTCACGTAGAGTTGTGGGGTCTTTCAGTTTCAGGAGTGCTTCCACTTACTTTTCCTGGGGACAGAGACCCTCAGGAGTTATCCCATGCCCCAAGAAATTGACACAGGTCCTGCACCACTGTGCCTTTTGGAAAGATAGTTTTGCTCCGGCAGCCCTCAACTGTGTCAGAACATAACAGATTTCTGCTATGTGTTCCTCCACAGTTGAGCTTTTGATCAGAACATCATCTACAAAGACCAGGTTATCCCTTTCACCCAAGTCGGGCATGGCCTTGTGTAAGAAGATATTAAATTAATTGCCAGAGTTGATGCATCCGAAGGGAATCTGGTTCCTTGTGTACTGCTGCCCCCGAAGGTAAAGGCAAGCTTGTATTGGTCCTCCCTATTGACAAGTACGGTCCAGTACCCATTGGTCAGGTCATTGGCATTGTATACCTTAGACCCCTGGATCTGGGCCAGCCCTTGGTTAATGTAGGGAAGAGGCCATTGGGATGTCTGGACCCATTTGTTTAGCTCCCTTAGGTAGCACAGAGTCTCGACTGGCCGTTTGGTTTTAAAATCCCCAGCACCGGATTACTAAAGGTGCTTTAGACTGGACGAATTATCCCACGGGACTCAAGGTTTTTAATTATTTCTGTGAGGGACTCCATGGATGCGAGAGGCACTGCTTCATTGCCCCAGGAGACTGTGTCCTCCCTCCTCATGGGGGCCTGGCACTCTACGACCGCTATGACTGCTAGGAGTTGAAGCGCCTCTGTGAGTCTGCCCAGTAGCTGTGCGTGCTGTACTGGTGTGCCATTAGCACGTCAGAAGCCCCTCCTCAGCCATTGTGACAGTCCAGAGTGTACTGTAGACATCACGTACGCCAAGTCGATATGCACTGTAATCTCCTGGCCCTTGCGCGCTTCTAATGCTATTATGAGTGCTACTAATTGTGCTGCAGGTGCCAAAAAATGTGAAGGAAATCTTGTGCTTACTATCGTTTCTGCTGTGCCGCCTACCTTTTATGTCACTACCGCTGTCCCTGTATGTCTCTCCCCTGTTTTCTGGTCTATTGTCGATGATCTGTCAATATAAAGCACTTCTCCCCCCTCAGGAGGCTTCTCCCCCACCTTGGAAATGTTGTCATACTGTTCCATGTAGGTATTACAGTCATTTACATAGTCTCCTTTCTCCACTGGTTCAGCTACAATCATTGCTCGTTTTACAGTCCTGTACATTACTATCTCGATTGCTGGATTTGAGATAATAACCTCGTATCCAGAGGCCCTTTGTGTAGTCAACTTACTCTTGGTCCTTTCGAGAATAGCAAAGAGGGCGTGCTGCACAAAAAGGTTGGTACTACACCCATAGAAATACTCACTGTCTTTTCTACCGCAAATGCAGCAGCAGCTAGAGCTTGCTCGCAAGGGTGTTGTCCTCTCACTTACTGGGTCAAAATGTCCACTTTAATAAGCTAAGGGTTTTTGTCCTATGGTAGTCTTCTGTGTGAGTACTGCAGTCATCACTACTCGATTGGAGTGTGAGAACTGGAAGAATTTGTTATGCTAGTCTGGAATCCCTAGCAATGGAGCTGTGCATATTGTCTTCTTCAGATCTTCAAGTACATCAGTCAGTTTGTGTGTCCACAACAGCTTACCATTCCCTTTCTCTGCTTATTTGAGTCCACTCAACAAAGGTCTGTGTATGTGCTATAGTCAAATACCCATGCTCTACAATAAAGACAGAGTCCTTGAAACTGCTGCATCTCACGTACTGTCTTTGGTGTCGGCATTCTGTGGATCACCTCTGCCCTGTCTGGAGTCACCCTTCGTCCGTCCTGGGATATCAATTGTCCTATGTATAGCACTTCCTTTTGACAACATTGTAATTTTGCTTTGTCCACCCTGTATCCCTTTTCTGCTAATACTGTCAATAAATACCCTCAGTCATTTCGACACTGGTCTTCTGTCTCGCTGCAAATCAAAATCTTGTTAATGTACTGTATGATGGTACTCTCTATCTGTAGGTTGCCCAGCTCCATTTGAAGGACCCTATTAAAGATATATTAATGGTTTTTCTCCTCTGTCACGCTCAACACTCTACCAATCAAAATTATTTGATAAAGAAGTATTGGCAAGTAGTTTGCCTGGGATCAGTGCTAAATTTATTGCGTAGCATTAGATTGATGCAGAATGTCTCTATCTCTGAGGTTCACCTCTTGTGATGTCAAATATTTCTCAAACAAAATGTATGAACATAGGAACAAAGATCAGAGATACAAGTCACACATGAATCCCTTATTTCCTAAAATTAAAATATTTCACATAGAATCCTTGTTTCCTGTCTAACACAATAACATCTTGTGATAACAATCAACAAGTTCAATGGTACAAACATCAAAAACACACATTAAACCCTTGTTGCAATTGGATTGCAATATTTCACATTAGATCCTTTATTGCCCTCTTGTGATATCAATCAACAAGTACAACAATATAAACATCAAAAACACACATCAGTCCCTTGTTGCCATTGGATTGCAATAGTTCACATTAGATCCCTTATTGTCGACACGTGTTTCGACCCATTGGGGTCGTCATCAGGACTGGCTTGATTCACAATTTTAACTATATGCACTCCTATATTGAGACCAAATGGCTATGAAGGGCCTGGGTTGGGATATCCCTGTGAGGAGAGAGGAAAAGGCAAACAAAACAGTTGTTTAGTATGTTGTGTTATCTCCAACTACGGTATTTGTAATATATACATCTCTTACTAACTGTATATCAGCAAATTATGCTGTCTTTTGTACCTTATTTCTAATTAGTGAATCCATTCAATAAAATGTAAGCATCATTATGATTATCTTGTTGTATGCTATACAAATAGTCAGAGGAGTCTCTCAAAAATATGGTATAATATTTCCACAAATGGTCTGTCATGCTGCGCAAATAAGAATATTCATTAATTTGAAATTACATATTTGGTTCATTTCCAAGGCTATGAAAACATCCTATTTTGTATATTGCAAGTTGTTCGGGTAGAATACCAATCGAATATTGTTGCCAATGATCAGTTTGATTCCACATGGTTAACTTCACTACCTGTCAAGTAAACTAGGAGATCTCATTTAGATAATTGTCATGATCACTGCTTCCAAGGAGCCAGGACCAGCCCAACGTCCTTGGAAGCAGGCCCCTAACCCTAATCCTAGGCACCAGCAGGTCCCCACTGGGACCTTTTGGACCTTGTCCTGGCGCCAGTGGCACCAGGCTCATCAAAACCATCGGTCCTGGCACTGGAAGCGCCGGGCACATAATAGGTGTGAAGGTGCTTGGGTGGACTTACCTGCAGCAGACCATGCTGCTTACTTACCAGCCACTTAGAAGTCCTCTGTGAACAGGAACTATTTTCTTACCTGGGTGGGGCAAGCTCCACTCCCTGGATACAGCACTGGAACTCTTCTGGAACTGGAACTCTTTTCTTACCTAGGCGGGGCCGTGGAGGGAGATGCCTCATCACTCCAAGGCTATTTAAACCACACCCGATAGATGAAACGTGCTTCGCGTTATTCTGCATCTGCAGCAGAACGCTCCCCGAGTCTGTTCCAGCCTTTCTTCTTTCGATCCTGAACCTGCAAGAATTATACTTACCAGTCCTGCATCCAGTCAACAGCAGCACCTGCAAAGACAAGAAACAGCAGGTTAGCAAGGCAATATTACTCGCAGTGCTTACTCACCTGATCCATCGGCTGCGGCCACTTCTTCACGCTGCACCTCCGCCTGTGAAGACAAAAGCATTGTTATTACTTACCGGCACTCCGCGAATTCCGGATTTCTTCACGCTGCACCTCCGCCTGTGAAGACAAAAGCATTGTTATTACTTACCGGCACTCCGCGAATTCCGGATTTCTTCACGCTGCATCGCCCGCCTGTGAAGACAAAAGCATTGTTATTACTTACGGGCATTCCGCTGACTCCGGCGCTGCAACCCAACTTCTGAAAGACAAAATAAGAGACATTAGACAGGTATTTACTTACGCACATCGCGCTCGTCGCAATAGAACGCCTGCAAATACTCCGGCGTCTCTTCAGCACGAACTAAGCTGCAAGGGAAAAAGACAGTTAAAGCGCCTGCATTTACTTACGCATTTCCAGGCGCTTCACTCCATCTTCCATCTCAAGAGCCCTGCAAGACAAAAAGGGGAAAGCATTATACAGAGTCCTGTTCAATATTAACGTGCCACGCACCTAAAGACTATAAAGACTAAAAAGGTGTCTGGAAACTCACTGCTCGTGCAGTTAACGACGGTAACGATCCTCTGAGTTCAAGAGGCCTATGTTTCACCAGTGAAGGAACTGGCAACGGCACCCTGCACCAGACGCAGATGGAGAGTCCAGCATTCACCTATCTAAGGTGAGCACGTTGACCTGGGGGCTTTACGGAGAAGTTAGGAAGAGAGAGAGAGAGAGGGACATTCAACAACCCAGACCATTAACCCCCATATTCTTTCACCTGCAGAAACCTCACCCTACGAGTTCGACACACAGTGCGAAGAAGTTTGACCCCAGAAGCCAATCGAGTCCTGCACATCACTTTTCGAGTCACAGACACCTTCCTGCCAAGACCAGCGCCTCCGTGGGAATCAGGTGAGCGTTACAATAATAACAGATTTGACTTGAAATTAATTTGCTTAATAGCTCTTTTTTTTAATTTTCTGGTTGCTTAAACTCTACATGCATGTCAAGTTTATGTATTAGCATTAGATATTAGCATTTGAATTCAGCAGATAAGCACCTAGAGGGCTAGCCCGCTAGAGAAAGAGTTGCAAAGTACTCTACATTCGTCATCGCGGTTTTACAGTCATTTGAACTTGATTTTCGGAACTTGATCCAATCATGTTGATTTTACTGCTAATATCTAGTAAAATGGGCTAGCTGTATGCCTAGAAATTATACTCTGCTAATGGTTGCTGCGCATGTTTAGTCATACATTGTTTAGTTACTGCTTACCTATGTAACAGCAGGTTAAACACGAACCAGTTTGTACACAAATGCGTTCATCCTATTATTGTTATCAATGGCTGAAAATAAATACATAGAAATATTTGGTGCCTGTGCATGATATCACACCGACCTCACACTTTGTAGTATTTGCTCTAAGGCTTTTTAGAATAACATTACACTTACCTTTCAAATGCTTCAGAGGAAAGAGAATCCATGTCAATGCGGTAGCACTCATACTTCACGGCAAAATCCGGACTATGCTGCTATACCTGCTTATCACAATTTCGGTTTGGGTCATGTGAATGATCACATGACAATACGTTATTTTAGCTATAGCAGCATATGTCAACAAGAATCTTGGAGAACTGTGGCGTTGCTTCAATCATCATTGGAAATAAACTATTTGAATTGACATTACTCAAATTTAAACTCTGTGGAACATAATAACTTGTGAAATCCAACATGCAATTCTCATAGCGGGTTTAACCGTTCCCTATTAAAGATAGATGGTAACTCACAGTACCCTTGTAGTAATCTCGTGTGTTTCCACTTGTGGTTTCTATGTAGGATTCTTAAGGATTTCAATCAGGCAATACACCCGGGTCTCAATCTAGCATGCAATGCACAAATGAAATACTAATTTATTGTGTCTATAGGTTCAATATTCTAAGTGATATACCACTCATAGCACACCCCTTCTCAAAATACCCCCAAGTCACAAAGGACCAGGAATCAGGCTGGTTGGTAAAGGTAATATTTATTTATTTATTTAAAATTCAAATCAAAAACATGTTTTAATATATGGGTCAGCAATCAACAATGTGGTGACAATACAAATCAGAAAGTAGGTAATACAATTGAATTCACTTATAGCAACACAGAAGATAAAACACAGGGAAACAAACAGTTTTGGCTTGTTGAAAAGATAGCGCTTAAGTTAAGATTTCCCCCTACACATTTCTCAACTCACAAAGAAGCAATTCTACACAGATATAAGTAAGCAGCAGGTATTCAGGAATAAAGAACAGTTTATAGGGTTTGAATGCAATCTTCCCTCCCCAAATAAGAGAGAAAAACATTTTGTAAATTTCACACCTTTTAAAATGACATTCGAAAAATGGCTGAGCAAAACAATGAAAAGTGTGCAAAAATCCTTAAATTGATATAAATTCCTTTGGAAGCAACACTGAAAAGATCCTAACAAACATAAGCTATATTATGAGTAACAGTACACACTTTGAATCAGAATGGAGTTTGGAATTACTTTGAATTGGAAATCACATGTGTAAAACTTTACAGAAATGTGAATTCCCGCCTAATTTTCACTAATTAAGTCTTTAGCTATTAAATTGAAGAAGTTATGCAAGGTTGAATGAGAGGCCTTTTTTGAAAAATCGGCAGTGAAAACAGAAAAAACTCAGTTTGGACAAGAAAATCTTTACTATAGTTTACACTATGACTAGAGCATTCTGTCTGGAATACCAAGCAGGGACAAAGTAAGCTTTGGAGTTCATTCATGACTTCAACACCAAATCCCCAGTGTCCTCTCCTGGCGAAACCATTCGGATCACTCGAAGTAGGATGGATGGGTTAAGATTTACACAAGATGAAAATGACTAAAGAAATGGCGTTTAGAAAGATAGATCGAAGACAGGATGGATTATAGATTGGGATAGGAAAAGGCATGATATACTATGGGTTACTATGTTCCGATTGATACTTACAGTCCATATTAATTTAAGATTTGGACCGTCAAGGGCTCTGGTCATCACTGGATCGGGTCTACAGGCAGCAGGGCCCATCTGGCGGATTTGGGTCAGCTGGGCGGTTCTGATCAATTGGACTGGCACCTCAGACTGGATTGGATTGGCCCTTCTGGTTGCTGGACACTGTAGATCAGCGGGATGGCGAGTTTCAGCAGGCAAGCATTAGTGGTAGCAAGCCAAACTGGATCAAAATGTCTTCCCTTTGGTTTTGGGATGGTTTCAGGATTTGGGCCTAGCTGAGAAAGAGTTCAGCAATGCTGAGGCCTTGGCTTTGCAAAGAAATCTGGAATCAGGAACAAGATGGAGAATTCAGGAACAGGATGTCATGCGGAAATCAGGATGTAGTCAGGAATTAGTGTGTGTCTGTGTGTTGTGAGGTTCCCTCATGTATCCTGCCAAATGACATCACTAAATGTATGCTAGGGGCAGACTTACAACAAACACCCACAAGGCTATGGTTGGTCCAAGACACAGTTTCTGCCTTGCTTTTTGCTGGTTGGATGGCAGAAAAGGTTGTGATATTTTATGATGTGGCTTGGGAACCTCCAATATGTATTAGGACCAAAATGTAACTTTCCCACAAATACATATTTATATAATTATGCCCTCTAAGAAAATCGGATACATAAATTACATATTTTTTGGGTCACATTTACATCCAACTCCCAAGTCGGTGGGACCTGGTCTTGTTTTTCTGTGGAATTTTGGCAATTTTAATCATAATGGTTTGGTCTGATTCCTAACTGGTTACATACATGTGATATCACCTCTAGATATTAGATTTGCAGCATTAATAGTTTCTGCGCAATTACTCATTTTTCATAACTTCATAACTACAGATGGCTAGCATAGGTTCAGATTTATATGTATGTATTTTTTACGTGTTTACTTATTTTTGCTGCCAAGTTAAATGTCTTGAAGATTAGTGGCAAATAAGCCTTTTAAATCCGAAAATCACATGTCTGTTTTTTTTCATCCTTCCCAAGTGGGAGCAAATGGCCAGTCCTTTGAAGTTCAATGAGAAGCCTCTTACAGGGGAATGGAGCATCCTGTCCCTCCCCTGGAAGGATGAGTGTCCAAGCCTTCTATTGTCTTTGCCTGGGGCACGGACGAATATCTAATGACGTGCATTGTCATGAGTATGCGAGGCCTCCTAGCAGCAATTAGTCCTTTCCTGCCAGCAGTGAAGTGTCAACCTTTCCCAGGCTGAGGATTGTCAAGGCAGAATTGTTTTTTTTTAAAATAGTTAATTAACTCAAGACTGGGTTTTACCCTTAAATATCATCTAAATCTTTCATTTAAACATACACAATGTACACAGTTCATAGATGGATTTTTACATTAGCAATCCTTTGACAGTTCTTAAATAATTAAGCCTTTACACGAAAACATGCTTTCACAACAGGCGATTTTGCACTTCATTCATAAAAAGCACATCAGACTGATCTCTTTAAATCCGATTTTCCTATGCAGCACATACAAAATGTATTCAGCATTCTTTCTTCCCTTGAGTGTTGGGATTGCTTGCAATCTGGATACATGTATCCAGCCTTTGTTTAGAGTTTCTCTCTGCACAGGTGATTCTGTCATTTGTTGCAATTTTATCCACGTTTCTCCCATGGAAATGAAAACGAAGGAAGGTTCCTGGGCTGCTTTTTTCTTAGATACATTTTATAGAGCTCTCAGTCAATGAGGCCCGTTCCTCTGAGCATTGCAGTACCCTTTTAATCTCAATGATTCAATGCAAATAAATGGATCTAGCGCCAAAGAAAGCACTCTGTGGGCTCTGCTATCGGCTGCAAAGTATGCCTGGGGTGGCAACTTTTTAGCTGATTTATGTGGACCCACTTGTCTTCTTCTGTCAAGTTTCACTTGGGGATGCAGATTCTGTAGGCGACTGGTGAGATTGTGTCCACAATTTCAAAATGACCCTGCCAGATGAGCAAAAATGTGCACTCCTTGGCTTGGTTCCTTTGATAATTGTACAAGTAGACCCTATCTCCTACATGATATTCCTTTTTGGTTTTCCTAAGGTCATAGTGGGTCTTCATACTGTCTGCAGATCTTTCTAGATTCCGCTGAGCATACGCAAAAGCATGTTTAAGGTGTTTTGTAAGATGTTCAACATACTCATGAGTTGTGGAGCCATTTATCAATGTCTACTCTTGGGTTCTATAGAGCAGATGCTGGGGTAACACCATCCTTCGTCCAGTCATCAGCTCAAATGGAGACATTTTAGTTACAGAAGAAAGGGTAGATCTGATGGCCATCAGGAAAAGGGGTAATCGAAAGTCCCAATTTAGCCCAGATTATGCCACAAACATTTTTAATATGCTCATAATGGTTTTATTGTACCTCTGAACTCCAATACTAGAGGACTGCCGGTATGCAATGTGTAGTTTCCTTTTTACCCCAAGCATTTCCCACATCTTTGTCATCACTTCACTGGTGAAGTGACTACCTCGGTCTGACTCAATCCTTTGGGGAAGT
Source organism: Ambystoma mexicanum (assembly GCF_040938575.1). Taxonomy (NCBI): domain Eukaryota; kingdom Metazoa; phylum Chordata; class Amphibia; order Caudata; family Ambystomatidae; genus Ambystoma; species Ambystoma mexicanum. Next base: position 668,153,480 of record NC_090924.1, on the reverse strand, counting down.
CCAAAATGCAAGAAGATGTGATTGATCATCAGTGCAGCTGCTGTTTCTGCCTTGCAGTTTGGGGCCGGGAGCCATTCCACCCACTTAGTAAACAAGCATGTTATGGTTAACATGGACTTGTTCCCGCTAGAGGAGCGAATCACGGGCTCGATGAAATCTACTTGTAAATCTGATCAAGGCAGTGCCATTCCCCTCTATTGGAGGGGAGCACAGTTTGTAAGTGATGTTGGGTGAAATTTTGCACACACAAGACACCCCTTCAAGTATTGGTCGAGGTCCTGCCCCATGTGTGGCCAGTACGCAACCTCTCACAAGATTTCTTAGGTAGTATGAAACTGCTGCTGACCGGCTGTGGCCGCATCCTGGGCATGACTTAGCATCAGGCTCAGGAATGAGGAAAGGACCACCCACTGGTCACAGCCAGATATGGATCTCCTCACCAACAAACCGTCTTGGATTCAGAACATTTTTGACCATTTCATCAACACTCTGAGGTCCTCCTTCGCAATGCAATCGGTATCCATCAGGGGAAAGTTCTCAGGGTCCTCAATGTATTGTTAAACCTTACCAATAATTGGATCACCTTTTTGAGCCGTGATTAAATCAGCATCTGGGGCCTCCTTACTCCACTGGGCAGTTGAGAGTTCATTGTGAGCATTTGTCTGGGACCTAGTTATAGCAGTGACCTGGATTTCCCCCAACAGGGATTCGATCACAAGGAGATCCCCTCGGATGGCTCTGGTTTTGGCCAGCTGATCATTTCCAGTTTTGTTTGGTCCCTCTACTTTGGAATGACCCTTGATCTTTTTCCAGTAGATGGTGATCCCCCTAGATGGACCAGATCATCAATATTTTGTATAAGCTTGCCATGTTTGAGTGGTTTGTTGTTAGCACATAGCATGCCTCTGGTTTTCCAATTTACCAGGTTCTCCACATACCCGTTCCGGACATAATCTGAATCGGTGATTATGACCAGTTTGTGGAGTTGGTGTTGGACAGAATTGAGGATGGCTTGATGAACCGCCATCAGCTCTGCCACCTGACTACTATGGGGACCGATTTTGTATCCAGTGGAGGGTTCCGGGCATCATTTAACCAGGCATTCCCAACGCTGGCCACTAGTTCCTTTTCCCTGTTGTTGTCAACATGGTAGGAGCACCCATCCACATAGACAGTGGGCATTCCCTCACACTTGTCTTCTTCATAGACTTTGTGCGGGGAATTTAGGTATGCTTCCATTTTGTCCTGGTTTTTAAGACTTTCGTCCTCGAGACAGTTTTCTCCCTGCACAATCATGCAAGTCAGCCAGACCTTGCACGAAGGGACTCTTCTTGTTTTGGCATATCTGACCTCCACTGGAAAGCCTTGAATTGACAGAATCCAGGAATTAATTCTGAAATTACTCACATTTCCGGCCCAGATTCTGTCACTTTGGAGATATTGCAGAGGCTGGTGTGGAGTCTCCACTATGATGTGTTCCCCCTGGATGAACGGGCGTTAATTCTTCAATGCCCACAACATTGCCAAGAGTGCCTTCTCACAATCGTTGAATTTTTCCTCCACAGAGGATAAAGTCTTACTTGCATAGGAGATCACTTTATTGACCTTGTCATGCTTTTGGTATAATACTGCAGTCAAGCATGTATTTGAGAACCCTGTCTCCAAGAAGAACTCCTTGTTTTTGACAGGGTAAGCTTGGCAAGGCGCTTTTTAGAGGCTTCCTTTGAGTTGCTTTACTGCCTCGGCTTGTTCTGGACCCCACTCCCACTTGACTCCCCCCTTCAACAGATGGATCAGGGGTCTTGTGATCTCTGCGTAATCTATAATGAACGTTCTGCTGTAATTAGTCAGTCCAAGGAGGCTCCCTAGCTCACGTAGAGTTGTGGGGTCTTTCAGTTTCAGGAGTGCTTCCACTTACTTTTCCTGGGGACAGAGACCCTCAGGAGTTATCCCATGCCCCAAGAAATTGACACAGGTCCTGCACCACTGTGCCTTTTGGAAAGATAGTTTTGCTCCGGCAGCCCTCAACTGTGTCAGAACATAACAGATTTCTGCTATGTGTTCCTCCACAGTTGAGCTTTTGATCAGAACATCATCTACAAAGACCAGGTTATCCCTTTCACCCAAGTCGGGCATGGCCTTGTGTAAGAAGATATTAAATTAATTGCCAGAGTTGATGCATCCGAAGGGAATCTGGTTCCTTGTGTACTGCTGCCCCCGAAGGTAAAGGCAAGCTTGTATTGGTCCTCCCTATTGACAAGTACGGTCCAGTACCCATTGGTCAGGTCATTGGCATTGTATACCTTAGACCCCTGGATCTGGGCCAGCCCTTGGTTAATGTAGGGAAGAGGCCATTGGGATGTCTGGACCCATTTGTTTAGCTCCCTTAGGTAGCACAGAGTCTCGACTGGCCGTTTGGTTTTAAAATCCCCAGCACCGGATTACTAAAGGTGCTTTAGACTGGACGAATTATCCCACGGGACTCAAGGTTTTTAATTATTTCTGTGAGGGACTCCATGGATGCGAGAGGCAAGCGATATTGCTTCAAAAACACTGGAGTCATGCCAGGGTCCGTGGGAATTGTTGTTGTATGGATTTCGGTGCAACCACAGTTATATGAGTCCACCGCAAAGAGATCCTGAAAAGCTAAGAAAACTTGTTTTAACTTTTGCTTTTGCTCCAGAGTCTCACAGGCATCAGCTAGTTTGACCCTCTCTTCAAGCATTTGCCTGAAGCCTGGAATTACGTCTGGTTTGGCTATCTCAGCGGCCTCCTCCAGCTGGGTGGAGACGTCCCTGATTAAAGTATTGACCAGGACAGAGGGTTTCAGGCAGGGAAGGCAGTCCTTGTGGACTTGGAAGATCACCTCATCCCTCCTGAAGTCACAGGTCACCTGTTCCTTACCATAAGGGCAGGAAGAGTACACCAGTATATTCCCCCCATGCCGGTTGAAGATCAGTTCATTACCTAAATCTATGGAAAAATGTTGGTCATCAACCTCCATTCCAATAATGGTGCCTGCGCCCAGAGTGATACTCCTAAGGTTGCTGTTATCCACCAATATTGGAATGGTGTTGTGCTCTATATTGACTAATGGTGTTAGGTTTAACCCCAACCCTTGCTTTTGGAGATGGGCGTTGAGGTGAACAAATGCGTCAGGATTTTGCAGTTTCTGTCCTCTTTTAATTTTTACTTCAAGTGGGACTAGTTGTGTCCGTCCTGGGATGGTGACTTCCTCTCCAATTTGAACTTCAACTGCATACGGCAGCAACTGGCTAACCAAAATGCTTTTTCTGAATCATCAAAGTCCATTCCCACTAATTGGGACCAGGCTTTGAAGTTCATCAGGTCTAAATTAATGGCAAAGCGATTGAGAATGTCACCGCCTAAATAGAATGCAGCAGGGACATCTCGCACAACCCAACAGTTATGTATTATGCTTTTGTCGCCTATAGAAATTTTGAGCATACACCTGCTAGGCAGGAGATGTTTGGAATTGGGAGTTTCCAGGTCCATTTACCATTTGTCTATCAATTTAAATGTGGGAATGGCTGGATCTTTTGGGAGTTTTCGGAACATGGCTCCGCTGATGAAGCTCTTATCGTTGTTCATGCACACTCGGGCGAGAACAGATTCGTACCCCTCATTTAACTTAATAGGGATAAATAACTGTTCTCTAATTTTCTTAATGTCAGCTAAACTTTGAGCTAGTTTCTCAGCATTTTGGACTATGGAAGTGGGATTTTCTGATTGTGAATTAGTATAGAATTTCATAGTATTTCCTTCCAGTGTGGAATGCCTTTTTAAACTGGAAGGAAGGTTGATTTTCAGAAATAGAAAGGAATTCCCATGACCAGTTTGTTGTCCTACTGCAATTACTGCCACAACAGGGATTTGGTTGTTTTGAAAATGCAACTCAATATAGTCCTGTTTTTGTTCAACCATGTGGCATGTGCCATTTAAACTAACATGGTTGACACTATGTTTTAATTTTATTGGTTGGTTAGTCTGGGTCTGGGTTTACACATTCTATTAGGGGAGACAATCTGCGCAGGATGTCATTCCCCAGTAAACATGGTGTGCCCTCCTGAGTTACGACTATGACTGGGTGTTTCACCTTGTGTCGAACAATTTTAATTTCCAAATCGCAGTCTCTTCGACAGGAATTCCATTCCCATCGAAGTTCTGAAGTTGTCCAGGAAGAGGGGTGAGAGGGATCTGGTATCTCTCCCCACTTCCTGAATTCAGCTGATCAAAGGCTCTCTTGAACAGAAGAGTGGCTTGGGATCCAGTGTCCACCAGTGCCAACAATGTACATTGCCCTTGTACTTGGACCGGGGCATAAAATCTTCCCTCCTTCTCCTCGAGGGGGCAAAGATAATGTGCATTTTGGGCCAGTTGGTGGGTTAGTTTCTTGATTCTTGATTCAGACATAGAGGTAGTTTGGGCAGTATTCTGTGTGGGGGCTTGGGGATCTGTAAGAAAAATATGGCAGTTCGATATTGGGGGAGTTTTAGGCTCTCATGGTTCTGATTCTGGGCCTCCACCCAACCCCCTTTTTGGAGGCAGTCCGCAGAATAGGTTTGGGAAAGGTGGTTTTCTGGATTATCATTCTGGGGTTCAATGATGGGTGATCCTAACAAAGTCCCCACATTTACCCAGTCTTTATTAGAATCTCTCGGGACCCATTTTTCTTTGGGAGGAGTTCCCCTATCCCTGAAGGAGATAATCTTTTTCCCACAGTCCTCTGAGGACCCCTCTCCTTCAAATTGGAGGACACTAACCTCCTCCACAAAATGGGTCTTTTTAGGTCCTGTATTTATCCTACCCGCCCTCTGTTCCCTAGGCTGCAGACTTTCGTGGGCAGGAGATTTTAGTTCCAGTTCCTGGGTTTACAGGGGCTTTTCACAAGTGAGGAAGGGAGCTTCCTCTAAGGCTTTACACCCCCCTTCCCACCGTGCCTCCTCCTTTGGAACCGGTGAGTTGTCGGGGTTCTCTTCTCGTCATTGTTCTGGAGTACCAGACCCTTGGTTTGCAGAGTTCTGAGCCACCATGTTCATTTGAGGGTTCTGCTGAGCCCTCAACATGCGACCCAGATCCTGTTACAAGTTCTGGACCTGGTGCTCCAGTTGGGACACCTGCTCTGGCTGGTACGTGGGTCTCTGGTCCATCATAGGTGGATCAAGGGAAGGGTAGCTATCCTTTCTCCCATAGTACCCTGGGTTTGGATAGTTTGGGTAGCCCTCCCCCCTTGGCCTCCCCTCTCCTGGATTGGGCTGTCTGGACCGAGGAAAGTGGGGAAAGAAAGGAAGGTTGTTTTGTGGGTTGAAGTTTTGAGGGTACTGGGGGAAGAAACTGAACCCGGCATTTGGGGAATTACTGCCCTCCTGGGGAAAGTTAGGAGGGAAGTTTCCTGGGTTGGTGCCTACATGGTTGGATCCCCCCTTGGGCTGGGGGAGTCCACACATACCCCAGGATGGGATTTTTACCCTTGTATCGGGGCTAATGTAATCAGGGGAGTTAGTGGTCCCATTTGTAGTATTACCTCCCTGACTACCTGTCTAGGATTGGCCTGAGGGCCTTTTGGTTCTTTGTCTGGAGGGGTTCTGTGCAGGTATATTTTTAGGCCCCCCCATCTCCAGATCGAAAATGGAAGCAACCTTCACCTCTGCCACCTTAGCAGCAGCAGGGGTGTTGGCTGGTTTGGGGTTTTTATTGGTGTTTTTGTTCTGTACAGGTTTCTGCCCCTCATAAATACGGGTCGCCTGTTCTATGACCCAGTCCAGTGATCTCTTCTTGTGAAAGTCCCTCACCAGCTGAGTCATGATGTATTTGGGGAGTGCATGAAAAAAGGTGTCAATGAACTCACTACTATCTGTGCGCACTCTCCTGGTGGTCTGCACAAAGGCACGTTTGATTTCCTGCACAAATTCTTGTGGGGCCTGATCTTCCCCACACTGAAAATTGTGGGCCGCCTTGCGGGCCTCTTGGGGGTTTCTATGGACAGAGAAGTGTTTTAAGATGGCCGCCCTGTAGGTGGACCATCTTCAGTGGTTCTGATCCTCCAGTCCCTCAAAGACGCTGGAGTACTCAGGGTAAAATGTCCATTTCACATATTGGATGCAATTCTGACTATCTTTCAGATGAAAGTATAATTCAAGGTGTTCCCAGACTGAATACTTGGCATTTTTATGATAGGGAGTTATAACACTCCTAATGGCCCTGAACTGCTTCAGGGGATCTTTTTGTATAGCCCTCTTGATTTTGTTTGCCTTTTTGGTCTTAGTCACCCGCGTCCACTCATCCTCTGACTCAGAGGCACTACTACTGGACGTGGCTATCTGATCCTCTAGGCCTTCCCTGATTCTGCAAGCTTGAGAAGGGCTTGCAGAATGTGGGGGCCTAGTTTCCCTATTCATGTGGTGCTCAGAAGAGTCTTCTGACTCTCCCCTGCTCCCAAGATTGGTGGAGTTCCCCCCTTCCCCCCATTGCCCTAGCTGGGAAGAGGTCTTGAGGATACTCTTTTTGGGCTTCATTTCGTGGAGTTCACCACCAAATTTAACAAACTGATCTTGTGGAAGGTGGTTGTTTTGTTGATCCAGTTCCCTGAATCACCCCTCATCGGAGTCTTCCTGATCAGGGATGTTAGCCCTAACATTTGGGGATGTGTACAGGGACGCCCATCCATCAATTTCTGGGAGGCGCTGATCTGTCAGTCCTATCTTACCAATTCTGTTGAAGTCTACCATCCCCATGGCCCTTGGTTCATATGAGCCAGTGGACATGAAGCTGACAGAGTCCATGGTACTGAAGGGGTTAGAGTCCCTGAGTACAGAGGTCCTGATGTTAGGATCAGGGGTTTCTCTATCCCTCGCTACCTTTTCTCTTTCAGCCCCTATTCCCTGTTAATATGCCAGAATCTGAGTCTTTTGATCCTCTATCAGGACCTTACTGGTCTCAATAATTTGCTCTTGCATTGCTATCTGTTGATGGAGCACATCATTCTTTTCACAGAGAGCCTCATTGTCTCTTTGCGCTTCCTGCATGGTCTGGAAATACTGGGCCAATTTCTGCTGCAGGAGACTCACCTCCTGAGTGTTATCATCATTGGTCCGGGTGTTCTTTACCAGTGCATCCTCCACCCTTCTTCTGTGCTCTAGTAGCTTCTCATATTCCGTTTTTTTACTTCGTTGAGCGGCTCCTGGAGGGCCAGCTTTCTTTCTCTAGCTTGGTTTTTAATTGGCTTACTTACTGGCCTAAGGCATCCCTCTCCTGATTTATGGTGCCTCTCTGTTCAGCCAGGTCGTCCCTTTGTTTTTTGAATGCATTGGATTTCTGGCGCTCACATAAAACTCATCTTGAGAGTGGAGATCTTTAATAATTAATGTATTGTTTTCCTCTTTTAATTTGTCTATCCTGTCTTGTAAAATATCCACCCGTTCTGCGCAGACAATATTAAAAGTTAATTGCTGTGCCAGTTTCTGTTGACTCTGTTGTAAAGAGTCATCCCTTTCCTGACACTGTTGGCTGTCTTGCTCTGCCCTCTCTTGCTGTAGGAGAGCCAGATCTTCCTTTAATTTTGTAACATACTGCCTAGATACTGTCTCTAATTCTTGGCTCTTCTGTAGCCTTTGCCCTGCAGAGTCTAGATCAGTCAGCATTCTTCCTAGTGTTTCCACTTGATTATTTGCCAGAACTATGTTCACAGCATGCTTTTCCTGCATTACTCCTATGTGGAGGTATAGGTAGGCTGCTATTTTGGCAATTTTACTCTGCTCCTCTTTTGCTTTTGGGGCAATGTACAGTTAACTAAGAGATTGGTGTAATGGGCCCTTGTCCTGCAATGTATCCAGGTCCATGACAGTGACCTGTTCTTTGATTTCCTGCAGCCGGACCTGTTCATTTTGTTCTGGCCACTCACCTCTGACAAACAGTTTGTGCCAGAGGTGTTCCCTAGCCATATTGATTTCTACTGGGATCGCCATTTTGGAAATATCAATTTCTTTATGAAATGGGTTGATTTACTTTTACAAACAGGCCTGATTATTTTGTATTTATTTTGAGAGGTGCTTGTACAGTGTAGCACAGTACACCAACCAAACAAGGTGTCTGTACCCTGCAGGTTAATCTGCTGTGCTAGGCTGTCACGGTGGTAACTCAAACTCAAAATCACACCACAAGCCCCCAAATCTGTTAAGGATTTCAATCAGGCAATACACCTGGGTCTCAGCCTAGCATACAATGCAAACATGAAATACTTATTTATTGTGTCTACAGGTTCAATATTCTAAGTGATATACCACTCATATCACACCCCTTCTCAAAATACCCGAGGCCACAAAGGACCAGGAATCAGGCTGGCTGGTAAAGGTAATATTCATTTATTTATTTAAAATTCAGATCAAAGACATTTTTTAATATATGGGGCAGCAATCACCAATGTGGTGACAATACAAATCAGAAAGTAGGTAAGGCAGTTGAATTCACTTATAGCAACACAGCAGATAAAACACAGGAAAAAGAACAGTTTTGACTTGTTGAAAAGATAGCGCTTAAGTTAAGTTTTCCCGCTACAAATTCTCAACTCACAAAGAAGCAATTCTACAAAGATGTAAGTAAGCAGCAGGTATTCAGGAATAAAGAACAGTGTATATGGTTTGAGTGCAATCTTCCCTCCCCAAACAAGAGATAAAATGTTTTGTAAATTTTACACCTTTTAAAATGACATTTGAAAAATGGCTGAGCAAAACAATGAAAAGTGTGCAGAAATCTTTAAATTGATATAAATTCCTATGGGAGCAACACTGAAAAGATCCTAACAAGCATAAGCTATAATATGAGCAACAGTACATACTTTGAATCAGAATGGAGTTTGGAAATACTTTGAATTGGAAATCACATGTGTAAAACTTTGCAGAAATGCTAATTCCCGCCTAATTTTCACTAAACGGTTTTTAAGAAAAAGGGGTCAAATACACTGTTTTGGGATGTGTATTTTGGGTGTGGATTTAGCTAAAGGTCTTAGGTTTAAGTCAGAGTAAATATTTAGTCTCTAGCTATTACATTGAAGAAGTTATGCAAAGATGCATGAAAGGCGTTTTTAGAAAAATCGGCAGTGAAAACAGAAAAAATTCAGTTTGGTCAACAAAATATTTACTATAGTTTACTCTATGACTAGAGCATTCCAGCTAGAATACCAAGGAGGGACAAAGTAATCTTTGGAGTTGATTCATGACTTCTACACCAAATCCCTAGTGTCCTCTCTTGGCGGAACAAATCGGATCACTCGAAGTAGGATGGATGGGTTAAGATTTACACAAGATGGATAAGACTAAAGAAATGGCGCTTAGCAAGATGGATCAAAAAGAGGATGGATTATATATTGGGATAAGAAAAGGCAAGATATGCTATGGTTTACTATGTTCCTATTGATACTTACAGTCCACTTTAATTTATGATTTTGGAGAGTTAAGGGCTCTGGTCATCACTGGATCAGGTCTACAGGCAGCAGGGCATATCTGGTGGATTTGGGTCAGCTGGGCTGTTCTGATCAATTGGACTAGACCTCAGACTGGACTAGATTGGATTGGCCCTTCTGCTTGCTGGACACTGTAGATCAGCAGGGTGGCGAGTTTCAGCAGGCAAGCATTAGTGGTAGCAAGCCAAACTGGATCAAAATGTCTTCCCTTTGGTTTTGGGATGGTTTCAGGATTTGGGCCAATGCTGAGGCCATGGCTTTGCAAAGAAATCTGGAATCAGGAACAAGATGGAGAATTCAGGAAAAGGATGTCACACGGAAATCAGGATGGAGTCGGGAATCAGCGTGTGTCTGTTTGTTGTGAGGTTCCCTTATTTATCCTGTCAAATGACATCACTAAGTTTATGGTAGGGGCAGACTTACAACCCACACCCACAAGGCTATTATTGGTCTAAGGCACAGTTTCCACCTTGCTTTTTGCTGGTTGGATGGCAGAAAAGGTTGTCATATTTTATGATGTGACTTGGGATCCTCCAATAGTTATTAGGACCAAAATGTAACTTTCCCAAAAATACATATTTAGATAACTATGCCCTCTAAGAAAATCGGATACATAAATTACATATTTTGTGGGTCACATTTACATCCAACTCCCAAGTCGGTGGGAACTGGTCTTGTTTTTCTGTGGAATTTTGGCAATTTAAATCCTAATGGTTTGGCCTAACAAGTCCTATTTCGGTACATATATGTGCAATCACCCCTAGAACATGGATACACAATATTAGATTTGGCGCATTAATAGTTTCTGTGCAATTACTAATTTTTCATAACTTCACAGTAGGAAATCCTACCAAGTCTTCAAATGGATAGCATAGGTTCAGATTTATATGTATGTATTTTTCACTTGTTTACTTATTTTTGCTGCCAAGTTAAATGTCTTGAAGTTTAGTGGCAAATAAGCATTTTAAATCCAAAAATCACATGTCAGTTTTTTTTGTCTTCCTTCCCAAGTGGGAGCAAATGGCCAGTCCTTTGAAGTTCAATGAGAAGCCTCTCCCAGGAGAATGGAGCATCCTGCCCCTCCCCTGGAAGGATGAGTGTCCAAGCCTTCTATTGTCTTTGCCTGGATCCCAGACAATATCTAATGAAGTGCATTGTCATGAGTATGCGAGGCCTCCCAGCAGCAATTAGTCCTGCAGTGAAGTGTCAACATTTCCCAGATTGAGGATTGTCAAGGCAGAATTGTTTTTTTTTAAAAATAGTTAATTAACTCAAGACTGGGTTTTAACCTTAAGTTTCACCTAAATCTTTTATTTAAACATATAAAATAAACACAGTTTATAGGTGGATTTTTACATTAGCAATCCTTTGACATTTCTTAAAGAATTAAGCCTTTACACAAAAACATGCTTTCACAACAGGCAATTTTGCACTTCATTCATAAAAAGCACATCAGACTGATCTCTTTAAATCTGATTTTCCTATGCAGCACATACACAATTTATTCAGTATTCTTTCCCCCCTTGAGTGCTGGAATTGTTTGCAATCTGGATACATGTATCCAGCCTTTGTTTGGAGTTTCTCTCTGCATTATTGTTGTAATTTTAGCCGCGTTTTTCCCATGGAAATGAAGACAAAGGTTCCTGGGCTGCTTTTTCCTTAGGTACATTTCATAAAGCTGCCAGTCAATGAGGCCCGGTTCCTCTGAGCATTGCAGTACTGTTTTAATCTCAATGATTCAATGGAAATAAATGGATCAAGCGCAAAAAACAGCACTTTTGAAGGTTGCAAAGCTATCATTTTAAAAGGCATTTTCAGTTTCAAGCACAATTCTGCTGCTTTGCTCCATGTTGAATGTGGCCGAGCCCACTGCCATGCTCCTGCAGTGAGAACTCTGATTTTCACCCCCCCCGACTGTGTGTGGCCGGGTGTGCAGCTTTTTTCTGGTTGTGACCCAACGCAGTTTTGAAGATTTTTGCGCGCATAGGAGTCAGTGCATCCATTTTAGGCTGTGTCTTTCACCATTTGTGAAGTGATGCAGTGGGGCACATTGGAATGGGTCAAAATATCCCACAGGATCTTGTGACTCTTTGTGAAGTGGTATAGAAAAGAAGGCGTTCTTGAAATCTATTACAGCAAAGTGCTTACCTTCTGTTTGGATGCTACACAGAATTATCGCTGGATTTGAAACTAATGGAAATTCTGCCTCTGCTATCTTTTTCAAACGGCCCAGGTCCTGGATAAAATGGCAAGATCCCCTGTCACCTTTTTCACAGGGTACACAGTGTGTTACACTGCGATTCTGACTGTACTAATATTCCCTGCTTCACCAATGCAGCGATTGTCTCAAAAATGCCCTCATCTGCTTCCCTTGATATGGGATACTGTCTTGCCCGTGGTAGGATAGCTCTTGTTTTGAGCTATAACTTTACTGCCCCAATTCCTTTTAACAGACAAACATCATAGGGACTAGTGATCCATAAGACACTGGGTACTGTGAGAAACCTGAAGGTGTCTCCATGGCTAATCCCTGGGGATCTGTCATCCAGGTGTCCAGGACATCGCTATTGGATCCAGTTGCTGGGAGTGGACCAGTGAGGGAGGATCAACTGGATGGGGCTCCTCAGGGATGGGACACCAATGAGTGAGACACGGTATCCCCCTTTGTTCAACACCTTTTCCCCATCCTACCAAATAGGACTTTCAAAACCACTGCTCTCCCTCTTCTGACATGGACCCCCTTGCACGACACACCAGAGAACGGACTAACACAAGAACCATTTACCTCATATGTCCCAATACAAGGGTCAGGCAAAGTCTTGCAATTGAACAGACTCACACACACATGATGGCCCTTTCCCTTCCCCACATGGATAAAAGGTGGAGCAAGAGAGCACAGTATGGGACCACACGACGAGACAGCTATCCAGGTCCGGCAGTTCAGGAAGTGGAGAAAGGTGGCAGATATCGAGAAGTTGACAAGGAGAGACACAACCTTGCCGTTTCCATCGCAGACTTGTGAAACTTCCACAGTAGATATTGTTAGACCTTGGAAAATAGCCCAAGTGTGCTGCAACAGAGGCCAATGGTACACAGAGCGTGTTAACGCTGATAAGCGTGTGAGAGGGAAACTCCTGCTACCGTGGTACCAGTCTTGACTCCAACGAAGAAGAAGGCCAAGCGGTTTATCACAGCTGGTGGGTCGAAGGAAGAGCTGATAAGAACTAGGCTGTGGTGAATGAAAGACGCAAAGTGGCAGAATGAACTAAGTTCAAAAGACCTGTAAAAGTGTTGAGGGGAGACCAGCTGCAGAGGGAACCGGCATCACATGGGTGCTAACTCAAGAGACGTTGGTTGATCTCCGGGTGAATGAAATTACAGAAAACAGAAGAATGTAGAAGAGTCGCCAAGTTAGGTCAAAGTGGTCATAGAGGAGGTCAAGCAAAATCCCCATACAGGCGAAAGACTTTGATCTACAAACTTGAGAAAGCAAGGGAAGTGAATCCTGCAAACGAATGTGAATGTGAAGTTGGCAAGTGAAAACCCAGAAGAGAGATACTGACAAGAAGGGAGCAAAGTCTAAAGTCCCAAGAAACAGTGTGTTGACAAACGTGAAGCCGGCCGAGGGATGCCCACTATGAACTCTTTGAAAAGACAAAGAGAAGTGCACTGTTCCGCTTGTCATTTGGGGTCCGAGCCCGACCGAGGGTGAAACCAATAGACAGTATAAGGCAACGAGAAGTACTTTCCCACTGGTCATTTTGGAGGTTAGAGCCCGGCTAAGGGAGACCCAAGGGTGGAAAGTTACCACCCAATGTTTATTGAGAAAAGACCAATGAACTGTTATACATTTTGTGGAATACAATTGGTGTAGGGTCAGCACCGAGAAGAGGGGGACACAGGGGTGAATCTTTCACCCGAGAATTATGTTGACCAGAACTTTGCGTTTGTTTGTTGTTTTCTTGAAAATCCTATCAGGCCCATGGGATCAGGAAGCCACAACCCCAAAGGCCTTGATATCGATAAGAACAGTTATAGGATCTAAACCCGGAAGAGGGAGATTCAAGGGTTTAAAATCGATCACCCAAGACACTAAGGGTCAGACCCAGAAGAGGGGGACCCACGGTTGAATAATCCTCACCCAAAACAAAAGCAGGAAACAAACTTTCATTTTGCTGAATGAACTTTGGTTTTTGTTATTTGAACACATCAGACCCTCGAAGGGAACTGTCGACTCGCACTGGGAAAGCTCGCGTATTTGCTGTGCTCTAAGGTCCCACCATACCCATGCACAAAATGTGGGGAAGAAAGAACCAAGCTACTGCATCCTGACATATTATTTGAGAACACTTCTTTCTTTTCTTGAAACCATCCCACACCCATTTTTGTATTGGGTGTATGGTTTGGCAATATGTTTCTTAGTATAGGCCCATTTTATTTGACACAACACCACTAGGAATGCCTAATTTTCATTTGATGGTCAATGCTTGCTCCCATCTTAGATTTAGGTTGAGTCTAGGCATTTTTCCAACCTGCATACAGTTTAATAAACACCCTTGAACTGTAATCACTTGTGTCTATCTTTACTGTTGTTACCATGTGTGCCTTACATATGGTGTCAGGGTGGGATATGATTCAACTGATACAAATTTAAACCCATGCTAATAATTGTGGTATCACCAGAAGGGGAAAATAAAATAGTTGATCTCCTAGAGTCGGACCGTGTGTCCACCTTAAGAGAAGTGTTGTCCTCTCACTTACTTATTCCCTCTAGTCAACATGATCTGTTCTTTAAGACTCAAGTCCTAATAGACACCCTTGCACTCTCTCATTATAACATCCAACCGTGGTTCCGAACAATTCTAAAAATCCGTCCGGTCCTTTCTTTCATCAGACCCAGTTCTTTAAATCCTCCTCTATCCAACCCTTTTTTGTCCATGGTATTCAGTCTCAATCGGCAGTGGGACCATGAAGGTTAAAACCTAATACCTCTGCGTCCACTCCTTCGACAGACTCAGAATCAGATGGCTCTGAAGATTTTGAAACTTTATCCGATGGGGTCAAGAGTTGTTCTTTTTCTGATTCAGGCAACACAGGGGGGTCCCTTACACCCCAGGAAAGAATTGCTTCCCTAGCCAATAGTATTGCCCAATTGGCAGCTCATCAGATACAAGCCGAAAACAGACTCGAGGAAAATCTAACTAGGCTAACTGAATTGCATGCAAGGCCATTGCTACCACAAGGTGTACTTCAACCATATTTCGAAGGTGAAGATCTGGGAAATGTTTTCCTAAACTTCGAACGCCTAGCCGAACAACTTGGGTAGGTAGAGAACCATAGGAAATGCTATTTGGGACCCTCGATAAAAGAGGGAACTCCAAACCTCTTATGAACTACTCAACCTTACACAGGGATCCTCCTTCCTATGCATTAAGGAAGGCTTTTTGAAAACAGTAGGGCAAATCTGCAATTTTTATTGGCAGAAATTACAGGCCATTAATTTGAACCCTGGATAAACTCCTTTAGAGATGGGTGAATGGATTAAAAACACAGTGACCCTATGGACTAATAATAAAGCCCGAGAAGAACTGACCAAGATGATTGCCTTGAAGCAATTTACAAATTTCATTGCCCATTTTTTGCAAAAATCTGTCCTTCAATTAAATTGGCCTACCCTAGCCATGGCCATTAAAACTGCGTAAAACCATTCAGAGGAGGCTAAATACTTCCACCCAGCCCATCAATGGGAAGATCGAGGAAATCATAAATCCATCCATCGCCCTTTACCCCACGGAATAGATAAACAAGGGGGGTCATATAGAGTTAAGGAAAGGTAGTCTCGAGAAAGACTAGAAATCAAGAAGCCTGATTCAAGACCTAAAAATGAGAGCCGAAGGGAGGAAGTAAAAGGAAGCAAACCACATCCTCTGGTTTGATTTTTTGTAGAGAAAAAGAACATCTAGCTAGACATTGTCACAAGAACATAAAAGATGAACCTATGGAAATAGGTTGTATGAAGGGTGAAGAGTGAGAGGAAGCTGAGGATGAGTTAGAAACTGTTAGCATGTGTTTATGTCAAACCTCTACCAAGTTCATATATGAAAAGGCTTCGCTAAACGGGAAACAGGTAAGGGCCCCAATGGACTCAAGTAGGTAGCAAACTGCTTTATGGGCTGATTTAGTTACAACAAAAGATCTAGACCATGCAGACCTGGTCTGAGTAACTTGTGGTGTACATGGACACAATGAAATATACACAAAAATTCCAGTACACATTGAAATCTGGGATGAATCCTGTAAAGTACCATCAGCCATCATTCCAGGGCTCCCAGAAGAAGTTATTCTGGGATGAGACTTCCCCATCTCCTCCCCTCTCTTACAGGAGTCGCCACCTCCCTTTAGAGATTTTCTACCCATGAGATCCTGATAAGAGATATTCGACTCCTAAAACTCACCTGTATGGAACTGGGATATCCCAGAAACAACAAAACTCAAAACAACCATGAAAACCAGTTCATGGGTTATTGTAAAGAGAGTGATGAAACCACTCTACCTCTAACTCCTACAACCGAACAGTGGAATATGCAAGAGTTCATGTACATCTATCATCCCTGTCCTCTGCTCAGTCTTGAACACAAAAGACCTGACCAAAGAACAGGCATATCCACCTTGCATAGGGGAAGGATATGTGAGAAACCTGAAGGTGTCCCCCTGGTTAAACCCTGGGGATTTGTCATCCAGGTGGCCAGGACATGGCCATCGCTGTTGGATCCAGTTCCTGGGGGTGGACCAGTGAGGGAGGATCACCTGGATGAGGGGTCCTCTGGAGTGGGAGTGGGACACTGATGGGTGAGAAGCAGTATCCCCCTTCGTTCAACACCTTGTCCTCATCCTACCAAATAGGACATTCAAAACCACTGACCCCCACCACTTTTCTGACACAAACACTTTCGCACGACACACCATAGAATGGACTAACACAAGAGCCGTTTACCTACATGTTCCAAAACAAGGGTCATGCAAAGTCAGGCAATTGAACAGAATCACACACACCTGACAGCCTTTTCCCTTCCCCCACAGGGATAAAATGTGGAGCAAGAGAGCACAGTAGAAGCAAGGCAGACCGCACGACTAGACAGCTAGCCATGTTCGGCAGTTCAAGAGGAGAAGAAAGGCGGCAAATATCGAGAAGTTGACAAGGAGAGACATAACCTTGCCCTTTCTGATGCAGACCCATGAAACCTCCACAGAGTGAATCATAAGAACAAGGAAAATAGCCCAAGTTTGCTGCAACAGATGTAAATGGTACATGAAGCGTTTTGATGCTGATAAACGGGAGCAAGGGAAACTCCTGCTACTGTGGTACCGGCCTTGACTCCAGTGAACAAGAAAGCAAAGCAGTTCAGCACAGGTTGTGAGTCGAGGGGAGAGCTGATAAGAACCGGGCTGTGGCGAATGAAAGACGCAAAGTGGCAAAATGAACAAAGTTCGAAAGAACCTTAAAAGGGTTGAGGGGAGACCAGCTGCTGGTGAATGAAACTACAGAAACCAGAAGGCCGTAGGAGAGCCGGCAAGCTGGTCCAAGTAGTCAAACAGGAGGTCAAGCAAAATCCCTGTACAGTCAAAAGCTTTTGATCTACAAACTTGAGAAAGCAAGGGAAGTGAATCCCACAAACAAATGTGAATGTGAAGATGGCAAGTAAAAACCCATAAGAGGGATGCTTACGAGAAGGGGGCAAATTCTAAAGTCCCAAGAAACAGTGTGTTAACAAATGTGAACCTGGCCGAGGGATGTCCACTATGAACAGTTTGAAAAGACATTAGGAAGACAAGGTGAAGTGCACTGTTCCTTTTGTTATTTGGGGTCTGAGCCCAAACGAGGGAGAAGCCAGAGGCAGTATTAGGGAAAGAGAAGTACAATCCCGCTTGTCATTTTGGAGGTCCGAGCCCAGTCGAGGGAGACCGAAGGGTGGAATGTTACCACCCATAGTTCATTCAAAAAAGAACTGTTACACATTTTGGGGAATAAAATTGGTGTAGGGTCAGTGCCCAGAAGAGGGGGAAACAGGGGTGAATCTATCACCCGAGAAATATGTAGACCAGAAATTTGCGTTTGTTTGTTGTTTTCTTGACAATCCTATCAGGCCCACGGGATCAGGAAGCCACAAGCCCAAAGCCTTCAATACCGATAGAAACTGTTATATGATCTAAACCCAGACAGGGAGATCCAAGGAGTGAAAACCGATCACCCTAGACATCAAGGACCAAGGGCCAGCCCCAGAAGAAGAGGAGGACCCAGGGGTGAAGAATTCTCACACAATACAAAAGCAGGAAACAAACCTTCATTTTGTTGAAGGAACTTTTGTTTTTGTTGTTTGAACACATCAGACCCTCGAAGACAAGAGACTTTCAAGGAAATGAGACTTGGGGCCTCATTATGACCCAGGCGCTAAGTGTTTAACGGCGCCGTAAAAGGCCATTAAAGTAGGGACCCGCAAAGGGACCTTGGTGCTAATTACGGTACTCCAATTTGCGGTACAGTAATTAGCATCTTCCCCATTGCCATTGAGCCCTATGGGGCAAAAACAGGAATGGGGAAGGGCGATGGCGGCATGGGGAATTACCGCCCCACAACCTCGGAATGGGGTGGTAATTCCCCATTCCGCAATGGCAGACTCCGGCATGGACCATGGTGCTAATTGCACCATGGTTTAGCGCCGGAGTCCTAATGAGGCCCTTGGTCATCAATGGTCCTGATAGCTGCGAGTGGTACTGTTGACTCGCACTGGGAAAACTTGCGTATGTGCTGTGCTCCAAGGCCCCCCCTATCCCGTGCACAAAACATGGAGAAGGAAGAACCAAGCTACCGCATCCTGATATATTATTTGAGAACACATTTCTTCTCTTGATAACCATTCCACACCCTTTTTTGTATTAGCTGTAAGGTTTGGCAATAGGTTTCTTAGTATAGGCCCTTTTTATTTGACAGAACGCCACTAGGACTGCCTTATTTTAATTTGATGTTCGACGCTTGCTCCCATCTTAGATTTAGGTTTAGACCAGGCATTTTTCCAACCTGCATAGAGTTTAATAAACACCCTGGAACTGTGATCACTTGGTCTGTCTTTACTGTTGTCACCATGAGTTCCTTACAATACCCGCCCTAAGTCTTCATCTAAGAATGGCAAAGGTTGCTTTTGCAACACTGCCATCCTCTGTGGTACATCTCTAAAATATAATCCCACCCAATGTGTGTCTGATCCATCATCTTGGAATAGTTCCTCATCTGTCATGTTAGTCAGTCTGTATCCTTCCCCTACTGGAATCACTGTCCTCCATTATCGTCCTGTGTCATCTGTCCCATGCAATATTATTGCCTCGTTTCTCACCATGACAGCCTCGATTTCTATTGGGAATACCTTTCCTTTCTTCTCATCTAAGAGTATCTCTGGTCTAAATAAGTACTTGTTTGGTATTCGTAGTAGCCTACCCTGTTTCCCTGGAAGCCATACGATTAACACTTCTGCTCCATATGAAAACAGTTCAGTGTCAACTGGCACCCCTCTCTGTACCCCTCTCTGTACCATCTGCCCACAATAAGCTTACATGAGTTCTCCCACATTCATGTAATGAGTTCCTGTGTGGAGCACACTAGGCCCCTTGTCAGTGAATGAAATGGTCATGTTCAGTCTGCTCATCATGTCTCTACCCATTATATTTACTGGTGTATGTCGGGAATAGAACAATGACATGGTAATGTTGTGCTGCCATACATAAAGAGATCATTTGTCAGTAAAAGGATCCAAATCCGACGCCCCAGAAAATCCCTGCGCATTCACAGCAATGCCTGAGATTGGATATTTCCCCTCCCTGATTCAGGATCTAGTCACTCCTGTATCAACGAGAAAGGAAAATGTCTTGTCACTTCTAGTTACCCCTATATGTGGTTTCTCTGCCAGATTAGGTGTAACGGGTAGGATCGAACATATCAGTCTGTGTGTGGGCTGTCTTATTGTGGGTACAGGGACATTCCCTTCCTTATGAATGGATTGCCACCTAAGACAATCACCCCTCCCAGTTTTTTAACAGGAGTTTGCATCTGCATCAAGGAGCCCACATGTGTCATTGCTATGGTGTTCTGCTGGATTGGTGCCGGTTGCATTTTTTGTGACTGTTGCATGTGCCCTTGTCTCTCTACCACATGTGTCACAGGCTGGTATTGTTGTGTTTGCATGTCTTGTGTGTGCATCGGTTGTGGCCCATATGTCTGTGTAGTCTTGGTCTTGAGTGTGTTGTTTGTCCTGCTCAGTCTGATACCTGGGTTGTTGTTGCATTCCCCCGCTTTGATATATCTGTCCTCTATCCCTACACACTCGGGCTATGTGTCCTTGTCATCCGCAGAACCAACATACTATGGGACACTCCATTGGCCTTTTCTGTCCCCTTTGAAATCCTACCGTGTTCTTTTGCATCGCTTGTCCGAACCCTCTTCCCTGAGACATCCCTCCTCATCACTTTGCCCATTGGTGCATATCTCCTAGCCTTGTAAAACCTCTCCTTGCCATCTGTGGCCTGTTCTGCATGTGCTGAGTAACTACTGCTTCAATTGTACATTTGGATAATTTTTTCGGCACTAATTTTGCTTCTTCCTGTTTCCTCTCTTCCTGCTTTTTACTTGCATTCTCTTGCATTATTCTGCAATAGTGCACTATAGTTAGTTGAATTTCTGAACATGGTTTAGCCTTTATCCCCACTAATTTCTTAAGCTTCTTCAACACTTGATCTGGTATTCCTTGGTAACCACTCCCTAGGAATCCAAGGCACTCGAATGAATTTCCTTCTTCATCATCAACAGGAAACACATTTCTTTCCTTCCCCCTTTTGTCTCAACTACTTGCACTTTGAGCACTGGAGTATCCCAAGGTGTCTGACTCTCTGCTTTGCTTTTCAACCTCTATCTGACCACTCTACCAGGAATCATCTGCGCGCACAACCTCTTCTGCTACAACTACGCTGTTGATACCGAAATTATCCTAAGAATTTGCAAAACAAGCACCAACCCACTTCCCTACCTTGAAGCTTGCCTCAGTGATATTGACCGATAGATGACAAGAAACCACCTCCTTTTGTAACCCAGAAAAAACATAGATCATAGTGTGCAGCAATTCTGCCCTTCTGACGCAACCACTCGCATGGCTTGCCTCCCTTCGTACCCCTTCCCTCCAAAATTGTAATAAACCTTGGCTGCACTTTGGTCTCAGGCCTAACCCTCTCCGGTCAGATCAAGAATGTATCAAATTCCTATCACTACCACCTCAAACTCTAAAGATGCATTTTCCGCTACCTTACATACCCCAACAGACTCACTGCCATTATATTCATTGTTATGTCGAGACTGGACTATGCCAACTCCTTATACCTGGGAACACCAGCATACCAACATAATGAACTCCAAAGAGCCCAAAAGGCTGCTGCAAAACTCCTTCTTGCCCTGGGACACAGAGATCACATCTCCCCTGCTCTCTGCACCCTCAATGGCTCCCTGTGGCACAACAGGCTACTTTCAAAACCCTAGGCATCACCCACCAAGTATTTCACAAGACCAGCCAATCATACCTAAAAGAGAATATTAAGCCCTACCTCCCATCACACACCCTAAGATCAAGCACTGCACCCTTACTAATGATTCCAATCTCCAATTCAGCCAGGATTGGGGGATACGTCTTCTCAACCTTGACTCCAACTCTGTGGAACTCACTCCCCCCACATATTTGACAAATCCAAGACTACATGGCCTTCCGCAAATCTCTAAAAACCTGTATCTTTCCGTAAAAACTGGTTAGGATCATTCTAGGGGTGCTGAAACCCAAAAACACCATTGACCACGACTTTGATGACACTACATTGGAAATTAATTACAGCCTGCGGACAAATGTTCGACAGGATACCGAGCAAGTGACTACAGAAGTGACCAATTAGTAACCAAGACAGAATTAAGAAATGGATACCATAGATGGCATCCTTAACTGTAATCAGGAACAGTGGGCTCACTAGAATAAAACATCCACTTTAGACAGTCACCTCTCCTATCACTATGCTCACCCTCTAGTTTACACCAACACACAATAGAGCGCAGTTATACCCCTCAATCATTTTTGGCCTATCTGCTCACATACAAACAATACCCCACAAACACCTCAACACCCCACTAGAACACAGCTATCCACCACAAAAAAATCAGCCTAGCTGCACACATAAATGTCCTACACAGGCCTAATTCTGCCAGAATGTAGTCTCTGAGACCAACCACCAGACTGCACACATTAAACTGATCTCACAATACCACCGCACCTAATGTTAGGATGCAGCTACCATCAGGCAATCACATCAGCTGCTCACATATTGAGTGCACCCAAGCAGCCTTTACTACCCTACTCCCTCGACTGACCTGGACCACGGTCCCCAAGGGCGTTTAACCCACAAGCGATTTGAGAACATACCAATGATATAAAGAGTGCTATATAAATGCCACATAACAATAACAATTGTCTGCCCCGACGGGGCAATTTAGTCATCCATGAATCCTCAATAGTACTCATTTGTTTTTCCCTGGCCTTTTCTGCTCCCTTAGCCAATGTGACACATCTCACACACTCCAACTGTACTACTTCAGAGTCTCCCCTCTGCACCCATCATCCATATCCTTCCCCTGATAATATACTTTATATCCGTGGTTCCCAATTAACATCATTGCTTCCCACCCTAATGGCTATGTCACCTTAATCTATAGCTCCTTTTCCTACCTGTCCCACAACTCTCTCTGGCCTATCAGGGGCAGGATGGGCATATATGCTGGTACCATAACCATGACCCTTCTCTCCACCCATTAGCCCATGCAATAACACAACACTGTGAAGTACTCCTTTGCCAATCCTTAGTGTCCAAATCCCTATCGGTGCAGCAAGACCAGTGTCGTCGTACAACCAACACCTGGTTACCAGGATGCATGATCTCAAGGCTTGAGTACAATTTGTCAACTTTCCAGTGCTGATTGGTAAATATTACATCTGAGGCATAGCTTCCTTGTCACTCAATGACTGGAATGATAGCAACATGAGATACGGTGAGAAGGAAAGAGTTGTTAATGTCTTGCATGTGCATGCCCCTATCAGAAATGGCCTGGCCGTGATGTTGTATCTCAGTTGGTCTGTGTAATGGGCTTCTCTTATTGTTGACATCTGTGTCAGTTGTTGATGTGGTGTATCCTGCATTTTCTGAGGTTTACCTTGGAATGGACAACTGTTGGGTTGGCTGGGTTTCTTTGTTGGGGATGTTGGATTTGCATGTGGTCAATAATGTGGCGACACTGGGCCACCTGTGCACTGCTTCTTCAGAGATTCCAATAGTATGTAATGATGTCTTTGTGGCTTTTCACCATCTCTCCATTCCTGTATGGACTGCTGGCTTTGATTAATTGATGCTGCTCTACCTGGTTTCACTTTGTACTTTCTGATGATCATTTCAAATATCACAGTTAATTGCAATGGTGTGCAGGTGTTGCTGGATGCTGCCCTCAGTACACATAGATGGCAAGAGATCTGCTCCAGGCAGGTCTTTTCGGTACATCCTCTAGTGGCAGATGGGACTCATGAGTGGTCAGGTGAGGACATGCACACAGGTGTTTCCTCCTATGAAGACTTCATTGCTGATTGGCAAGTAATAATTCCATGCTTGAGTTGCTGGTTGTCAAGAAATTCATGGTTTCAATGGTGGCTTGAATAGGATGGAACATCTAATGTGCTGTATGTCCAGGGTCTTGAAACCTCCAGTGGACAATACATGTTGTCTCTGGTTGCTGATGCTGACTCCATTGGGACAGCTGCAGGTGTGATGATATGGCAGTTTGTAACCAGATTAGCATGTCCTGAGAGCCTGCGATTGGATGGCATCAATGTTGTGTGCACCAGCTTATCTGTGTTGCCAGATCCTTACTCTGGTCTCAGTTTGTAGGAGGATGTTTATTGGCAGACTTATATAAAAATATTTGTTTGGAATCCACGCAAGCCTAATGCATGGGTTGTCAGTGATGGAAAATGCATCCAGGGAGTGTGGCATGACTCTGGCGCACACTGACCAGCTGTATGTACATGCATCCTCACCTGGATGAGGCTGCATGGAAGATGTATCTCCATGCCCCTTTGGTGTTGGCGGCAAGTGTATATGTTGTGGATAAGGTACCTCCAAGCATTTATTGTTGTATATATCACATGTGTGTGGGGCATGCCCTTTTGGGTGCACAGTGGATTTGCACTTTGAGTATGTAAATGTTACCTGGTTTGCATTTCAGGGGCTGACATCCACACCTGAATGTATGAATGCCCCATTGTTTGGGGGCATATGGCCATCACTTCGAGGCATCCCTCGACCCCCTTGACCCTAAGAATTACAGGCCAATCCCCAACATCAGATTTCTCACAAAACTCATTGACCGGACTGCATACTCCCAGCTCAACTGCTTTGTGGAATCCAACAAACTCCTCGATCCCGCACAATCAGGCATCAGACCTCGACATGGAACAGAAACCACTCTGATCTCGATCTGGGATGATCTCAAGGTCATAGCAGACTCTGAGGGTTGCGTAGCGCTCATTCTCTTTGATCTCTCTGCAGCCTTTGACACTGTTAACCATTCAATCCTCCTTGACCACCTCCACTCCCTAGTAATACATGACTCGACACTCAAATGGATTGTGTCTTTCCTCAACAATAGAAAGAAAAACGTCTTCCTCTCCTTTTCTGTCTGAACTGCTTGCGCTGTGAACACTGGAGTAGCCCAGGGCACACCTCTCTGCTCCCCTTTTTAACCTCTATCTAACCAGTCTACCAGGAATCTGCGCGCACAACCTCTCCTGTTACAACTACACCGACGATACCCAAATTATCCTGGTAGAAATTACCATGAGTGCCTTACATATGGTGTCAGGGTGGGATATGATTCAACTGATACAAATTTAAACCCATGCTAATAATTGTGGTATCACCAGAAGGGGAAAATAAAATAGTTGATCTCCTAGAGTCGGACCGTGTGTCCACCTTAAGAGAAGTGTTGTCCTCTCACTTACTAATTCCCTCTAGTCAACATGATCTGTTCTTTAAGACTCAAGGCCTAATAGATACCCTTGCACTCTCTCATTATAACATCCAACCGTGGTTCCAAACAATTCTAAAAATCCATCCGGTCCTTTCTTTCATCAGACCCAGTTCTTTAAATCCTCTATCCAACCCTTTTTTTGTTCATGGTATTCAGTCTCAATCGGCAGTGGGACCATCAAGGTTAAAACCTAATACCTCTGCGTCCACTCCTTCGACAGACTCAGAATCAGATGGCTCTGAAGATTTTGAAACTTTATCCGATGGGGTCAAGAGTTGTTCTTTTTCTGATTCAAACAACACAGGGCGGTCCCTTACACCCCAGGAAAGAATTGCTTCCCTAGGCAATAGTATTGCCCAATTGGCAGCTCATCAGATACAAGCCGAAAACAGACTCGAGGAAAATCTAACTAGGCTAACTGAATTGCATGCAAGGCCATTACTACCACAAGGTGTACTTCAACCATATTTCGAAGGTGAAGATCTGGGAAATGTTTTCCTAAACTTCGAACGCCTAGCCGAACAACTTGGGTAGGTAGAGAACCATAGGAAATGCTATTTGGGACCCTCGATAAAAGGGGGAACTCCAAACCTCTTATGAACTACTCAACCTTACACAGGGATCCTCCTTCCTATGCATTAAGGAAGGCTTTTTGAAAAGAGTAGGGCAAATCTGCAATTTTTATTGGCAGAAATTACAGGCCATTAGTTTGAACCCTGGATAAACTCCTTTAGAGATGGGTGAATGGATTAAAAACACAGTGACCCTATGGACTAATAATAAAGCCCTAGAAGAACTGACCAAGATGATTACCTTGAAGCAATTTACAAATTTCATTGCCCATATTTTGCAAAAATCTGTACTTCAATTAAATTGGCCTACCCTAGCCATGGCCATTGAAACTGCGTAAAACCATTCAGAGGAGGCTAAATACTTCCACCCAGCCCATCGATGGGAAGATCGAGGAAATCATAAATCCATCCATTGCCCTTTACCCCACGGAATAGATAAACGAGGGGGGTCATATAGAGCTAAGGAAAGGTAGTCTCGAGAAAGACTAGAAATCAAGAAGCCTGATTCAAGACCTAAAGATGAGAGCCGAAGGGAGGAAGTAAAAGGAAGCAAACCACATCCTCTGGTTTGATTTTTTGTAGAGAAAAAGAACATCTAGCTAGACATTGTCACAAGAACATAAAAGATGAACCTATGTAAATAGGTTGTATGAAGGGTGAAGAGTGAGAGGAAGCTGAGGATGAGTTAGAAACTGTTAGCATGTGTTTATGTCAAACCTCTACCAAGTTCATATATGAAAAGGCTTGGCTAAACGGGAAACAGGTAAGGGCCCCAATAGACTCAAGTAGGTAGCAAACTGCTTTATGGGCTGATTTAGTTACAACAAAAGATCTAGACCATGCAGACCTGGTCTGAATAACTTGTGGTGTACATGGACACAATGAAATATACACAAAAATTCCAGTACACATTGAAATCTGGGATGAATCCTGTAAAGTACCATCAGCCATCATTCCAGGGTTCCCAGAAGAAGTTATTCTCGGATGAGACATCCCCATCTTCTCCCCTCTCTTACAGGAGTCGCCACCTCCCTTTAGAGATTTTCTACCCATGAGATCCTGATAAGAGATAATCGACTCCTAAAACTTATCTGTATGGAACTGGGATATCCCAGAAACAACAAAACTCAAAACAACCATGAAAACCCAGTTCATGGGTTATTGTAAAGAGAGTGATGAAACCACTCTACCTCTAACTCCTACAACCGAACAGTGGAATATGCAAGAGTTCATGTACATCTATCATCCCTGTCCTCTGCTCAGTCTTGAACACAAAAGACCTGACCAAAGAACAGGCATATCCACCTTGCATAGGGGAAGGATATGTGAGAAACCTGAAGGTGTCCCCCTGGCTAAACCCTGGGGATTTGTCATCCAGGTGGCTAGGACATGGCCATCGCTATTGGATCCAGTTCCTGGGGGTGGACCAGTGAGGGAGGATCACCTGGATGATGGGTCCTCTGGAGTGGGAGTGGGACACTGATGGGTGAGAAGCAGTATCCCCCTTCGTTCAACACCTTTTCCTCATCCTACCAAATAGGACATTCAAAACAACTGACCCCCACCACTTTTCTGACACAAACACTTTTGCACGACACACCATAGAATGGACTAACACAAGAGCCGTTTATCTACATGTTCCAAAACAAGGGTCATGCAAAGTCAGGCAATTGAACAGAATCACACACACCTGACAGCCTTTTCCCTTCCCCCACAGGGATAAAATGTGGAGCAAGAGAGCACAGTACAAGCAAGGCATACTGCACGACTAGACAGGTAGCCATGTTCGGCAGTTCAAGAGGAGAAGAAAGGCGGCAAATATCGAGAAGTTGACAAGGAGAGACATAACCTTGCCCTTTCTGATGCAGACCCATGAAACCTCCACAGAGTGAATCATAAGAACAAGGAAAATAGCCCAAGTGTGCTGCAACAGATGTAAATGGTACATGAAGCGTTTTGATGCTGATAAACGGGAGCAAGGGAAACTCCTGCTACCATGGTACCGGCCTTGACTCCAGTGAACAAGAAAGCCAAGCAGTTCAGCACAGGTTGTGAGTCGAGGGGAGAGCTGATAAGAACCGGGCTGTGGCGAATGAAAGACGCAAAGTGGCAAAATGAACAAAGTTCGAAAGAACTGTAAAAGGGTTGAGGGGAGACCAGCTGCTGGTGAATGAAACTACAGAAACCAGAAGGCCGTAGGAGAGCCGGCAAGCTAGGTCCAAGTAGTCAAACAGGAGGTCAAGCAAAATCCCTGTACAGTCAAAAGCTTTTGATCTACAAACTTGAGAAAGCAAGGGAAGTGAATCCCACAGACGAATGTGAATGTGAAGATGGCAAGTAAAAACCCACAAGAGGGATGCTTACGAGAAGGGGCAAATTCTAAAGTCCCAAGAAACAGTGTGTTAACAAACGTGAACCTGGCCGAGGGATGTCCACTATGAACAGTTTGTAAAGACATTAGGAAGACAAGGTGAAGTGCACTGTTCCTTTTGTTATTTGGGGTCTGAGCCCAAACAAGGGAGAAGCCAGAGGCAGTATTAGGGAAAGAGAAGTACAATCCCGCTTGTCATTTTGGAGGCCCGAGCCCAGTCGAGGGAGACCCAAGGGTGGAATGTTACCACCCATAGTTCATTCAAAAAAGAACTGTTATACATTTTGGGGAATAAAATTGGTGTAGGGTCAGCGCCCAGAAGAGGGGGAACCAGGGGTGAATCTATCACCCGAGAAATATGTAGACCAGAAATTTGCGTTTGTTTGTTGTTTTCTTGACAATCCTATCAGGCCCACGGGATCAGGAAGCCACAAGCCCAAAGCCTTCAATACCGATAGAAACTGTTATATGATCTAAACCCAGACAGGGAGATCCAAGGAGTGAAAACCGATCACCCTAGACATCAAGGACCAAGGGTCAGCCCCAGAAGAGGAGGACCCAGGGGTGAAGAATTCTCACACAATACAAAAGCAGGAAACAAACCTTCATTTTGTGAAGGAACTTTTGTTTTTGTTGTTTGAACACATCAGACCCTCGAAGACAAGAGACTTTCAAGGAAATGAGACTTGGGGCCTCATTATGACCCAGGTGCTAAGTGTTTAACGGCGCCGTAAAAGGCTGCAGCGCCGTTAAACACTTAGCGCCTAATTACGAGGTCCCTTTGCGGGACCCGACGTTAACGGCTGGTTTTACCAGCCATTAAAGTAGGGACCCACACAGGGACCTTGGTGCTAATTACGGTACTGCAATTTGCAGTACAGTAATTAGCGCCTTCCCCATTCCCATTGAGCCCTATGGGGCAAAAATGGGAATGGGGAAGGCGATGGCGGCATGGGGAATTACCGCCCCACCAACCTCGGAATGGGGTGGTAATTCCCCATTCTGCCAAGGCGGACTCTGGTATGGACCATGGTGCTAATTGCACCATGGTTTAGCGCTGGAGTCCTAATGAGGCCCTTCGTCATCAATGGTCCTGATAGCTGCGAGTGGTACTGTTGACTCGCACTGGGAAAACTTGCGTATGTGCTGTGCTCCAATGCCCCCCTACCCCGTGCACAAAACATGGAGAAGGAAGAACCAAGCTACCGCATCCTGATATATTTTTTGAGAACACATTTCTTCTCTTGAAAACCATTCCACACCCTTCTTTGTATTAGCTGTAAGGTTTGGCAATAGGTTTCTTAGTATAGGCCCTTTTCATTTGACAGAACGCCACTAGGACTGCCTTATTTTAATTTGATGTTCGACGCTTGCTCCCATCTTAGATTTAGGTTTAGACCAGGCATTTTTCCAACCTGCATAGAGTTTAATAAACACCCTGGAACTGTGATCACTTGGTCTGTCTTTACTGTTGTCACCATGAGTTCCTAACAATAACCGCCCTAAGTCTTCATCTAAGAATGGCAAAGGTTGCTTTTGCAACACTGCCATCCTCTGTGGTACATCTCTAAAATGTAATCCCACCCAATGTGTGTCTGATCCATCATCTTGGAATTGTTCCTCATCTGTCATGTTAGTTAGTCTGTATCCTTCCCCTACTGGAATCACTGTCCTCCATTATCGTCCTGTGTCATCTGTCCCATGCAATATTATTGCCTCGTTTCTCACCATGACAGCCTCGATTTCTATTGGGAATACCTTTCCTTCCTTCTCATCTAAGAGTATCTCTGGTCTAAATAAGAACTTGTTTGGTATTCGTAGTAGCCTCCCCTGTTTCCCTGGAAGCCATACGATTAACACTTCTGCTCCATATGAAAACAGTTCAGTGTCTACTGGCACCCCTCTCTGTACCCCTCTCTGTACCATCTGCCCACAATAAGCTTACATGAGTTCTCCCACATTCATGTAATGAGTTCCTGTGTGGAGCACACTAGGCCCCTTGTCAGTGAACGAAATGGTCATGTTCATTCTGCTCATCATGTCTCTACCCATTATATTTACTGGTGTATGTCGGGAATAGAACAATGACATGGTAATGTTGTGCTCCCATACATAAAGAGATCATTTGTCAGCAAAAGGATCCAAATCCGACACCCCAGAAAATCCCTGCGCATTCACAGCAATGCCTAAGATTGGATATTCCCCTCACTGATACAGGATCTAGTCACTCCGTATCAACGAGAAAGGAAAATGTCTTGTCACTTCTAGATACCCCTATATGTGGTTTCTCTGCCAGATTAGGTGTAACGGGTAAGATCGAACATATCAGTCGGTGTGTGGGCTGTCTTATTGTGGGTACAGTGACATTCCCTTCCCTATGAATGGATTGCCACCTAAGACAGTCAACCCTCCCAGTTTTTTAACAGGAGTTTGCATCTGCATCATGGAGCCCACATGTGTCATTGCTAAGGTGTTCTGCTGGATTGGTGCCGGTTGCATTTTTTGTGACTGTTGCATGTGCCCTTGTCTCCCTACCACATGTCACTGGCTGGTATTGTTGTGTTTGCATGTCTTGTGTGTGCATCGGTTGTGGCCCATATGTCTGTGTAGTCTTGGTCTTGAGTGTGTTCTTTGTCCTGCTCAGTCTGATACCTGGGTTGTTGTTGCATTCCCCCGCTTTGATATATATGCCCTCTATCCCTACACACTCGGGCTATGTGTCCTTGTCATCCGCAGAACCAACATACTATGGGACACTCCATTGGCCTTTTCTGTCCCCCTTGAAATCCTACCGTGTTCTTTTGCATCGCATGTCCGAACCCTCTTCCCTGAGTCATCCCTCCTCATCACTTTGCCCATTGGTGCATATCTCCTAGCCTTGTAAAACCTCTCCCTGCCATATGTGGCCTGTTCTGCATGTGCTGAGTAACTACTCCTTCAATTGTACATTTGGATAATTTTTTCGGCACTAATTTTGCTTCCTCCTGTTTCCTCTCTTCCTGCTTTTTACTTATTATTCTGCAATAGTGCACTATAGTTAGTTGAATTTCTGAACACGGTTTAGCCTTTATCACCACTAATTTCTTAAGCTTCTTCAACACTTGATCTGGTATTCCTTGGTAACCACTCCCTAGGAATCCAAGGCACTCGAATGAATTTCCTCCTTCATCATCAACAGGAAACACATTTCTTTCCTTCCCCCTTTTGTCTCAACTACTCGCACTTTGAGCACTGGAGTATCCCAAGGTGTCTGACTCTCTGCTTTGCTTTTCAACCTCTATCTGACCACTCTAACAGGAATCATCTGCGCGCACAACCTCTTCTGCTACAACTACGCTGTTGATACCGAAATTATCCTAAGAATTTGCAAAACAAGCACCAACCCACGTCCCTACCTTGAAGCTTGCCTCAGTGATATTGACCGATGTATGACAAGAAACCACCTCCTTTTGTAACCCAGAAAAAACATAGATCATGGTGTGCAGCAATTCTGCCCTTCTGACGCATCCACTCCAATGGCTCGCCTCCCTTCGTACCCCTTCCCTCCAAAATTGTCATAAACCTTGGCTGCACTTTGGTCTCAGGCCTAAAATTCCTATCACTACCACCTCAAACTCCAACTGCCATTATATTCATTGTTATGTCGAGACTGGACTATGCCAACTCCTCATACCTGGGAACACCAGCATACCAACTTAATGAACTCCAAAGAGCCCAAAAGGCTGCTGCAAAACTCCTTCTTGCCCTGGGACACAGAGATCACATCTCCCCTGCTCTCTGCACCCTCAATGGCTCCCTGTGGCACAACAGGCTACTTTCAAAACCCTAAGCATCACCCACCAAGTATTTCACAAGACCAGCCAATCATACCTACAAGAGAATATTAAGCCCTACCTCCCATCACACACCCTAAGATCAAGCACTGCACCCTTACTAATGATTCCAATCTCCAATTCAGCCAGGATTGGGGGATACGCCTTCTCAACCTTGACTCCAACTCTGTGGAACTCACTCCCCCCACATATTTGACAAATCCAAGACTACATGGCCTTCCGCAAATCTCTAAAAACCTGTATCTTTCCGTAAAAACTGGTTAGGATCATTCTAGGGGTGCTGAAACCCAAAAACACCATTGACCACGACTTTGATGACACTACATTGGAAATTAATTACAGCCTGCGGACAAATGTTCGACACAATACCGAGCAAGTGACTACAGAAGTGACCAATTAGTAACCAAGACAGAATTAAGAAATGGATACCATAGATGGCATCCTTAACTGTAATCAGGAACAGTGGGCTCATTAGAATAAAACATCCACTTCAGACAGTCACCTCTCCTATCACTATGCTCACCCTCTAGTTTACACCAACACACAATAGAGCGCAGTTATACCCCTCAATCATTTTTGGCCTATCTGCTCACATACAAACAATACCCCACAAACACCTCAACACCCCACTAGAACACAGCTATCCACCCCAAAAAAATCAGCCTAGCTGCACACATAAATGTCCTACACAGGCCTAATTCCGCCACAATGTAGTCTTTGAGACCAACGACCAGACTGCACACATTAAACTGATCTCACAATACCACCGCACCTAATGTTAGGATGCAGCTACCATCAGGCAATCACATCAGCTGCTCACATATTGAGTGCACCCAAGCAGCCTTTACTACCCTACTCCCTCGACTGACCTGGACCACGGTCCCCAAGGGCGTTCAACCCACAAGCGCTTTGAGAACATACCATAGATGGCATCCTTAACTGTAATCAGGAACAGTGGGCTAGGCGCCCTGAGCAGGCAACTACACGTTCTCTTTGAGAACACCAACAAATCCTGTCGTGGGGGGTGGGCTCAAGTTTGCTTTTGCCTGCCTTGGGTGGGGTGCAAGGCGGGACTGACCTGGCGATGACTCTTGAGCCTCGCCTTCTCAAGGCAGGTTCAAGGGCCTGTTTATATGGAGCAGGCTGGCAGTGGCAGCCAGTGATGCTCAAGACGCAAGGGCTGTCATGCACATTGGTGTATTGCTAGGTACCACACCTAGCACAATGCGCAGATATTTGAAAAGTAGTGTTGATGACAGAGGAGGGAGCAGGCCTCAAGCAAAGCACATCCGACAATGACGAGGGGACTATTCAAGCTGCTTGACCTAGTTGTAAACTGTAATAGAGAGTCTCTGGAGACAGAATTTGTGCACGTGGGTTACAAACAGTAAGTAATAAAAACATAAGATTGAATGGGCCAGCGGGGGTCGGGAGTCAGAGAAGAGGCAGTCACTCTGAACGAGAATAGTCAAGTGAAGTGTTTGTAATTAATTGTTACGATCTCTGTTAGTCGTGAAAGGGCCATAGCACTGCTACTCAGTCAGTGTGTGTCACAGGCGTGCAATCATTGTGTCAGCATGACTAACAACACATGCAACTCAAACCACAAGGGGAGTTTGTGCACTGATAAAAACAAATATGAAAAGAAAAATCACATCTCCAATCAGACTAAATGAGTCTCTTTTGAATGAAGATCAGGTTTTCTCAAACAGCTGTTGAAGGCAGCAGCATCCCTCCCGTCCATGGCACATGGTGGTGGGAGCATGAGATGACAAACTTGATGCTGTTCCTGGCGCTGTATCCAGAGCTGGTGTGGAAGGGAACCGTGTCGTGGTATACGTGGGTCATTGCTTGCAACACCTGGCTCAGTGTGGGATAGACAGCGGTGGAGGGCCAGCCTTTGTAGTAGTCCTAGTCCTTAAAAAATGCACCATGGGAGAGGGGAACACTGAATCCTAAAACGACCCGTTTATATGTACATAAATGTGCATGTGCAGGATTGCCAATTTGAATGAATTCCAGTACCACAAGCTTAAAGTAGTGTGGACTCGACCCACATAGAAGAGCTTCCCTGGACAGACCGGGTGCAAGGTCCTGTCCTGGTGGCACATGCATGGCCTAGCTATCCTGGTTGATGTGAAGTTTTATCGGAAATAGTATTGTGCAGTCTTTCATTCTACTAATTGAAGTGTCGACCTGCTCCAAATTCCCATTCCCCTTTTACCTTTATCTTCCTGTCTCCACCCTCCATGTTCTATCAAGCCTGGCCCCAAGTATTCAATTGAATCCGATTTCTCATAATGTGGGCACAGGGGGTGTTAGGAACCTGGCTGTCCAGGTCGCTCGTCTGTGCATAAGGTGTTTATGGTGCAACTCAGTTGGTTTGTTGGAGGCAGCCCCACTGATGCTCGCTAGTGGGCACTGGGTTTCTGGTCGGAAGTCTGAGACAGTCTGTGCTTGTCTATCCATTTTAAGATAGCCCGGACGGGCCCGGGTCCTCACTACTTTGGGGTGCTATTTGGTGGGAGGGCACCACAAATTGAGGAGGCCTGAATACAGTTTAGACGAATCAGTCAGAACTAGTTCTGAAGTGGTTATCTGCTGTGCCAAAGTCAGGACAGAGTTACCAACTGTGCAGCCTGATGTTTAAAATATGAATGCTGCTCTGTGATGCTACTCAATGAAAGAGATGTTTACTCTGCTATCAAAGGTGCTACACTCCTGTCAGTGCTGCTTTGTGTTAAAGGCATGTGAATGTGATGGTGTTCTGTGGTGAAAACGCTCAGTGCTGCTCAGTGGTAAAGGCATTTGATGCTACTCAGTGTGTCAGCGTTAAAAAAAATGGTGAAGGCAGTTAATTGTAAAGGTTTAAATTGGGTGGGCCTGGGAGGGAGTGGTGACGATACAATATTTAGGTGGCTCCAGTGTTACAATAAATATGTGCATGAAGCTCTTTGTTTCGACCTGGGATGCCCTGGGTGTATGTTATCGTACCTGCTGGATGCTTCATGCAGTGAGATTGTCTGCATGTATGTATGTATGTCACACTTATAAGGTCTTGATCCAGCCTCTCTGAAAGCTCTTTAAGACTGAAAACGAACTGCATCCACGCCACGGGTCTCTTTTCAACCAAAATGTCTGAAATTTGACATGGTGAAACTGCTACAGGTCAGGACAAAGCTTCATAATTTTGGTTTACAGAAATGGAAATTTCCCTTAAACTGTAGTACATATTGCTGCATGTAAGTGTATTGTGTGCATGCCCATTAACTAGGAGGGTCCAATGCACAGTGCTTCTTGTAAGAGCTGATTTCCTAAATTCAAGTGTACAATTATGGGACACAGACAATCAATTGTACTTCTGCATTAGGTACAAAGTGTGGCAAGCACAAGTGTGCACTATCATTTGTCATAATGTGGTCCTTTCGCTCTCAGTCCAAACTGTTGGCTTTGGAGTCTAGTGTTTGACCTTGCATCCAAACATTGCAGCATATGGCTGTGGTTTTCTGAAGCCCTAGGATTGTATTTCAGAATGTACTATATATACAGAATATGGGGATTTAGGCAATCAGCAAAACTAATTTGCACACTGCTTCCTCCTTACCTTTGCAGGGTGAAATAAAAAGAAACATTTGTGCTGGCAGATGGTTGCATTTGCTGATACCTGAGGCGTACAATCATTATGTTCTCTTAAAAGCACAGTTTTGTTTATTTCGACATTAGTCATGGTCTCTGGCATCTAAACACTGGCCCTTATTCCAAACAGCCTGCTTTAATATATAGTGGGTGCACGGTTGAATATACAGATCCTACCTTTTACTGTGCCTGTGCACTTGCACAGCTGAACGCCAATGCACAAACAGATATGAAACAATGTTTTCTCTGTGCTTCCCTGTGCATTGGAAGTTGTGTTACAGGCCCCTCAGTAAGGGACCTCCCAGAGGCTATGTATGGTTCAGATTGAGTGGCTGCATTGAGGACCCTTTCTGAAGTTGCATCTAGGCCTGTTTTCTTGGGCCATTAGTTTGCCTGGGAGGGAGGCCGAGGGACATAAGGTTTATTGTACCATGTTTCCTTTGAATACATGTTTTTTGGTGTAGGGCATGCCTGCTCAGGGTTTTGAACAGAAAATAGGAAGTTGTGGATAGTGAGATCTTCTCACTTTACTAAATTCTAAATACAGCGATCTAAAGCAAGGTTATCACAAGTGCCAGTTCTGCAGAACACTGTGTCATACTAGCATGAGCATCACAACGTGCGCTGAGGATAGATTTTCCTAATTTTCCAGCCAGCAATCGTACCTCTGTAGTTTAGGGGCATTACCCTGATTTAATGAGGGATGGTTCTTACACTGTAAAAATTGGGTAGAATTGGGGAGGTGGTACCCGTAGTGTGGCATTGCTTTACATTGGGGATTGTTGCAGTGGCATAAGGTGAGTGGTGGCACCATGGTTGTGGTGAATTGTGGAATTGTTAAGTCGTAGCTGAAACTGCATGCCTGCAGACATTACCCTTTCCTGGCACCTTACCCGCAGGACTAGACAACACAAATATGCATTGTAAATCCTGGCCCCTAATCCCATGAGAGATCTATACCTAGACAGACCGAGATGTGGGGTTTATGCATGCTTAGATTAAATGCTTCTGTCTGAACATGGATTTATCACACTTCCATGCTGTCTCGACTAAGGGCTTGGTGATGCAGCTGCCCTTTGGTATCAGCTGTGATTCAAGAATGCTGCAGAGCCCATCATTGCACTTGACTCGAGTGCACCCTAGCCTGTTGACCCATGTGCAATTATGTATCATTAACTGCTATTTTCAATATAACAATGGGGTAGGAATTACTGAGAGTGAGGAAGGAAAGAAATAAGGAGGAATGGTAGAAGTGACAAAAAACAAGAAGGGTATAAGGGTGGGGGAAAAGTTAGGAGGAAATATGGTAGGGAGACAGGAAGGAAACAATGTGAGAGAGTAAAGCAAAGGAGGAGAGGAAAGATGGCCATGAATGAAAGGGGAGATAATGGAAGATGAAACAAGAAAAAAAGAAAGAACAAAAGAAAAATGAAAGAAGAAAATCAAGAGGAAGGGAGGGAGGGACAAGGGAGTGATGGATGATGGGAGGGAAGAAGGAAGGAACTGCTTGCTCCTCCTAGCTTACTGCAGTAATATATACCAGCAGGTTGAGCGCTTTCTGGCACTGCTCTGATCTATCCATGATCTGCAGGTAGGAGCTTCAAATCATGGCAAGGCCAACTCAGCCTTTCTTTAATGAGAGGTTGATAAATGAGTATCATCTACTTTGGTTGGGAATGATTGTATGTAAATATGTGCTATGTACAGTGCTTTGGCAAACGCGCTATTTAAATAAGAAATCTTTATCATGTGCCCGGGCCATGGAATAGAAATGTTATCACTCGATTTCTCAAGTGTGTACACAATACATTACATGGAACAAACGCCATTAACCCTCCATAAGTAGCATTTTCTGCAAAGTTGTGAATTGACATGATTCAAGGATGAAGGTTGGAGTGCCACTTTTTTAGGTGAAGGCCACTTTTTTTTAGGTTAAGAGGAAATATGGTAGGGAGACAGAAAGGAAACAATGTGAGCGAGTAAAGCAAAGGAGGAGAGGAAAGATGGCCATGAATGAAAGTGGAGATAATGGAAGATGAAACAAGAAAAAAATAAAGAACAAAAGAAAAATGAACGAAGAAAATCAAGAGGAAGGGAGGGAGGGATAAGGATGGAAGAAGGAAGGAACTGCTTGCTCCTCCTAGCTTACTGCAGTAATATATACCAGCAGGTTGAGCGCTTGCTGGCACTGCTGTGATCTATCCATGATGTGCAGGTAGCAGCTTCAAATCATGGCAAGGCCAACTCAGCCTTTTATTAATCAGAGGTTGATAAATGAGTATCATCTACTTTGGTTGGGAATGATTGTATGTAAATATGTGCTATGTACAGTGCTTTGGCAAACGCGCTATTTAAATAAGAAATGTTTATCATATGCCCGGGCCATGGAACAGAAATGCTATCACTCGATTTTCTCAAGTGTGTACACAATACATTACATGGAACAAACACCATTAACCCTCCATAAGTAGCATTTTCTGCAAAGTTGTGAATTGACATGATTCAAGGATGAAGGTTGGAGTGCCACTTTTTTAGGTGAAGGCCACTTTTTTTGAGGTGTTCGGGCCCATTTCTTGTCCCAGTCTGACCCTGATTGGAACTGTAGTTGACGCAAGGAAATGTCACCATTTTCCACCACCAAATCAATTCTCATTGAGAGCCATGCCATTCCATAAAATTTGACAGGCACATCTAAAACAATTTGGAAGGTATATCATGGGATCTGATCTAGAACATTTCTTAACTAGTGGCAGGATATCATCTTCTTTCCATCAAGGGGCATTACTCCTTTCCTTAACCATATTGAACACCACTGTGAGAATCGAGCCCCTACTCCTGCTTCACATTTGGACAAATCAGGTATCAGATATCTTGTCTTTCTTGGGGCCTTTGCCCTTTCAATGACTGTATGCCACCTCTAAATCCACCTTCACAGACATTCCATCATCCCCAGCCCAAATCATCAATGCCCCACTTTACAAACCCCTGGTTTTGTACTCGGTCATCTATTTAGGACATTTCTGTCATTTGATACAATTGTACAAACTGATTGAACAAAATAGTTGCATTCATTCCTATACCATATACCTGGTGAACTAGGGAACCCTTCCATAAAACAGTCCAGAACGTCCTCTGATTTCTGTCCTTCACTGCCACATATAGTTATTCCCACAAGTCTTTTAAATAGAAACTTGTTTACCTTGATATTATAACTGTATAACAATTTCATTCCTTCCTAAAACCAGAAAGGTTTTTATCCTTCTCTATATGCTGATCTAGCTAGAATCATTAAACCATTCCTCTTTCCTTTTTGTGTAGCAGTCCATGAGCAGATTCCACCTGCAGCCTCAACAACATATCTGCAAACCTCTAGACTAACCCTAGGCAAAGATGAAAGATTTAGAATAACTTTTAAATAGGTAAAACCTCTTCTTGATATGTGAAATGACTGTTGGTCAGAACACTCCTCAAGTACCTTGGTGCTTCTACTGTTCGCAGTATTTTCCAGGGGGTCTGAAGCAATGGAGTCAACATCTGTATAAAAATGTATTATTTCAACTGTAAAGTCCAGAAAAGAAACCCAATGGTCATTGGCACATGCAAGTCTCTCCACAGCCTGAAGGTTCACATTCTACCACAAGATTCCAAATGAAACAACGTTGTAATCAATGATCTATCCAGGAATGTTCTCCCATGTATTGCTATGTATTGCTTGCATTCTAGTTCAAAGGTTATGTCTGGTCTCCTTTAGATGGATGTTACATTTTGGCAGATCTCATGGCTCTAAAATATAATCCACCCCTTTCCTCTGTAATGTTACTAATGTTTGTGTTAAAGTCTTCCATAAGGATAATAATGATATACCAATCATCTTTAAGTTTTCCAGGGGTGCTGCAAGAATCTCGAGAATACTATCGAACAAAGCCATCTGATGAATTGATTGAATTGTTCAAATTGGTGACAATTAGTTTTGTTAACACCTAATTGTTCCCAGGTATGCATAACATATTTGGGGAATCTATAAATATCTTGGAGAATTCCAAAGATACGTTCCAGGACCACTAAACAGCTGAAACTCCTGTGTGAATCCCCATTGAATTTTGTTTTGCAAATGTATGCAAAACTCTAGAATCTTCCACTCCTGGAGCATGAGATGCCATGTTTGATGAAATGGTAAAGTCTTCAATTTTCCAAATCATTCAAACCATTCTTAATTTTCTAACCTTTCCACTACTACAAAGACATTTTACGGTAAAGAAACTAGGTGGCTGTCTTCAGTTCTTAAAGCAAAGATATTATAGGCAACAACACCCAGATCAGACCCATCGTTTTTTGCCAAGTTCGAAACCCATTTTTCAATAGTGCCCAACTGATCACAACTTTTGCTTGGATATAACACTCTGCCCCTCATCCTTCTCTGACCAACTCCTATCAGTGCATCAGGGGCTGATCCATTACTACCCACACCTTTGTCATCTTCTCAATTGTTCTATTCAAATAAGACAACACTTGAAGCCACTTGGCAATTTGAACCACTACCTTAGCATTCTCTACCAGCGTCCTCTTACAACCCCCTTCTAAAACAAATGTCCTGTGTGTGTATGTCTGGTAAGCCAGTTGTCTATCGGATTTCAGTTTATAAGAGAGGGGTAACTGGATACCAGAGCTCCAGCCCCAAGGGACTCTCTGCAAGGCAAGAAGACACGTGATAATCCAAGGCTTTGAGAAAATCAGGACCATACAGTTTTCTTCTAAAGCTTTAGGATTTAGGATTATTACCCACACATGTCACCCTTAATGCAAGTTTAATGTTGCATCTGTAGTGTCCCCACTTTTCTAGTAGATGTTTTCATCCAGAATAAAGACATACCAACCATTGATTCCACGTATTCCCTTACTGGAATGTTGTTGGATGCACCTCTAGCCTCTTCCTTTCCCCGGACTGCCCTAGGTGGCCCATTCGCTGCCATTGTTCAACAATTTCAGATATCACCAGGACCAGAATAAAATACAACACCTAAGGGTCTAATATCTTTGTAATAGTTTCAAAGACAAAAAGAACATGTATATAAAATGCAAGAACTTAGAGCAAGAAATGGCATACATAGGGAGCCCTATCCACCGGGTGACATCCATCATCTCTTTAGCTCTCTCGTGGTTTGGTCTTCGTCCTGTAGTTCTGTGGGTGTTTTCTTAGCAAAGAGCATGTCTGCAAAATCATCTCCTATGTCAATCCAATGTTATACACATGACACCCACTTCTCCATATTTATGTCACAGGTCATGACAGCTAGACATACTATAACAGGATTATGAGTATGACCCTGTCAAGGGAAGCCGATGACACCTCTCAACCTGAAGTAAGCAGCCTATCATGGCAGCTCCACAGCCTGATGTATTCCAGGGACAGTGTAGGAGAGTGGATGGGGATCCATGTCCCTGGCTCCTTGGTGTGCATGATGTTGTGTTTGTACATTGGTGCCTCTGTCTCAGGCCTGATGCATAACAGCCTCTGTTCTCGAAAAGTGTCTCTGTAATCTTTTAGGTGGTTCACAGA
The DNA here is from genome assembly GCF_040938575.1 of Ambystoma mexicanum. Classification (NCBI taxonomy): domain Eukaryota; kingdom Metazoa; phylum Chordata; class Amphibia; order Caudata; family Ambystomatidae; genus Ambystoma; species Ambystoma mexicanum. The sequence goes on along the minus strand of NC_090924.1, from coordinate 668,112,882 downwards.
AGGCTGTGAAAAGTTGAGTTGCACCACTGCACCATTTACAGACACCTTCCTTTAGTTGCCTATCCCTCTACCATAATCATTAAACATATGATTTTGTCATTTTTTCCATATTTACTGTTTGCAAATCCCTGGCCCTTCACATTATCCTTTAGCAGGATAGCAAATACATCTAAAGGGCCTATGGGGATGGCTGGGTTTGCTTTTCAGGCTATAGTGTAGGCAGCCTGTTCAACCTCTATGTTATTTCCATTCAGCATGTTCAATAGGCTGCAAGAAGGAACCTTCTACAGAAATTCAATCAGTCTCCTCTTTTCTACTTTCTTTGGAAAACCTGTGTCCCAGATATGGGAGCACCTTAATAATATACCTTGGTCCACAATATTTTTTGTTAGGCAGTTAGTTATGTTTTACTTAACTTTCCTAACTTTTCTGTCTTCCTGCTTGAGATGTATAATTTTTAGTTTCTTTGCTTTCATAGACCTTACTATCTGCTTCTGCATTTCCATAAAATAACATTCTGCAGTCTGACTTTTGTTAGGGGGTAAAAGCTGGGTTGAGAGAGATCCAATCATTCGTATCCTTTTCAGTGTTTTCGTCTCACTCACTGGAGTGCTTCTAGCTTCAGCTGCATCTTTTGTGTCGTTTTAGCTCCCCAGCAGCGAAGTTCATTCATTTCTACAAGTTCAACAATGCCATTTTCTTTAAGCCTCAAATCCTTTCTCGGTTATGTGAAGCATTATCCGGGAAGAGCAAGAGGTCATCCGACAAGAAGATGCTGTTTCATTGTCAGTTCTAGAATCTCCCAGGGTGGCGTCTTTATTGGGAAGATAACACACTGGAGCCACAGTGTCCTGAGCCAGCTTGGGGTCCGGCGCCTTGTTTTTTACAGATGGATCTACATGGTTTATAGGTTTCAGCAGTGCATATTGCTGATTTATTAACTAAAAGTGTCTACCTTATTTATCATCATATCAGTCGTCCTTCCTCTGACCAACAATCCTATGATATATATTGAGGACATTCACAACTATCCACGTTACGTGGGGATGTGTTTTGTGATTATTTATAAATTATACTACCAAATGAAACAGTTAGATATTCTTCTGTTTCTTTCTCTTCTCCTTTTCTGGTCTCTTTTCAATTTTCTTTCTTCCTCTACTTTTCCTTCTTATTTATTTTGTGTTATGCATTATGAGATGATTTTTTCTTCTCTTTTGGACTCAATCTTGTGACCAGGTTTGTAATTTTATGAAGCTTGTTTAGTTCTGATTGTATTGCAAACTTTATTGGTGAAAATAAAAAATGATAATCTAGACTATCTTTTCACATTGTTTTAATCTTACTGCACAGTTGTAGCTAATTACTAGTGCTAGAGGGAGCCACTTCATTATCCTTTGTAGTTACAAGCAGTATTTTGAGCATTTTGCTAACAATTGTTCCGAGATATTGTCAATGACTTCCGCACTGAACACTGAAGGTCATCTTGGTTTTCTCTCATCATAAGTACATTTCCATTGACCGCTTTAACCTTGGATGCCCATGTTAAAACAACTCTCGAAATGGGGCTCACAGACTGTGCCCTAAGTACCAGACTAATTGTGGTTCTACCACAAATAGGTTTCGCACAGACAGCCTGATTATTGGGTCATTCACGAAAGCTCATAGCTTGATGGATCGAACATCAGGGGCTTGCATTAGTGAAGGAGTGGGACAGTTAGGTTCAAGATTTTCACCATATGCAAGGGACAACCGTCAGCAGAGTGGATTCATTGTTGATGTTGCTGTTTCCTGGAAACTACACATTGATTGTACAGAGGAGCAGGGGTTCCCATGCTACTACCTAACATTAATAACAACCCATGGGGACTATGGACTGGTAATTTGTCTTCATTTACCTTGCACTTTTTCTTTAGTAATATCTGGGGAGCCGATTCTGAACTTTCTGATCTGGAAGGGTCTCTGTTCATGTTTTCAACTGGATCAAGGACGTCCCATGTTCTTCAATCACACAATCACTTGGTGATCCCAGGGGCCGATTTTCCTTTCCTCTGGGAACATGGCATCTCATTAGTGCATGGTTCAGTTCTTGACCAAGTTGAGGATGATGAAAATTACTCATTTTGAGATTCTTTAGTGTTCAGGAAAATAGATGCTGCATTCCCTGTCCCCTTTGTAGTCCCTAGAACTCCTCCTCCATATGACATAATAGATTGGTAGCTCAAAATCTTCCTAGTAGATGAAGCACACTTTTAGTGTGCAACAAAATCACAAACTTCTTTAGTACGAGGGGAACATCAGACCCACATAGGTCTCTCTTTTTTTAAAACACCCAAAAATATCACAGATTTTTTTTGTTCCCGATGATTTTAAACCCACCCCAACCCCTCCCCACCCATTGTATCCCCTTACCCCACCCACATATATATGCGGGAAAAGAGGATTGCTGATTTTTTCATTGTTTTTTTCCCAGTAACACATCCCTCTCTGAAATGTCTTTCATTAAAATCACTGGATACCCATCTCTACCACGTAGAACGCTACTTCACAAGCTACTTCTTAGGACCCATTCAACTACTGGTTGTGCCTTTATGGGTGAGACATTCTTCATCATTGTTTTACCCAGATAGTTTTTAAATTGTCTAGTTCAGCAATATGGGCATCACGGATCAGGCTCTGGCGTGGCTGTCCACTTTCCTCTTGGACCGACCTTGTTCTGGATGAATTGTAGAGGACGAAGAGTCGAAACAGGAAGAGTAGAGTTGGACCGACCTTCCCAGGTTTAACTTGGGTCCTAACTCTCCACCACCCCTCTCTCCACATATGGTGTTCTCCAGGGCTCTATCCTCTCCCTGTGGCTTTTCAATGTCTTCCTGGCCCCTTTGGCTCTCCTGATCTCTACAGTTTCCTCTAACTTTCAGTGTTATACAGATGACATGCAGCACTCTTTCAGGCTACCCTCGGCCTCCTCCTCCTCCCTGTTCCTCCCTGACTGTCTATCGTTATTCAGCAATGGAGCACCTCTAATGAGCTCTGCCTTAATGCCAGTAAGACTGAGAGCCTTCCCATTGAGAACCCTGCTCCTGCCTTTCCTCACACCCTATTGTGCAATAAACTTGGGATCATCTTCTACGCCACTCTATCCTTATCTCCACACAACATGGACCTTGGCATCTCTCACCTACCCACAGAAGCTCACTATCTCCAGAGCCCTGGTTCAGGCTAAACTGGACTACTGCAACAGCCTCTTTCTCAATCTGCCGAACTCTACTCTTCATCCTCTACAATTCACCCAGAACAGGACTGCAAGCTGTATCCTTGACTTCAAATCAAGGGACAGCATCTCCCTGGCCCTGAAATCACTCCATTTGCTCCCAGTGGCTGCAAGGATCAAGTTCAAGACCGTCTGCATCGTCCACAAGGCTTTCTGGAACCGGGGCCCTCACTATCTCCAACTCTTTCTTCTTAAGTACCTTCCTACTAGAGCCCTCCGCTCGTCTACCTCTAATTCTCTGTGGGTGAGTTGCTTCTCCAAGCAGAGATTGGGGGATAGATCTCTCTCCTTTGCAGGTGCCTCCCTCTCCTTTGCAGGTGCCTCCCTCTGGAATGGCCTCCCTGCCTCTCTCCACCTTGAGCCGGGTCTCCTTAAGTTCTGGAAGCTCCTCAAGACCCTCTTTCTCTCCTCTTCCTCTCCCTGCTAAACTTCCCTTGCTCCTGCACCGTTCTGCTGACTGGCTGCTTGGTGTTCCTCTGAGTCTTACACGACACAACCCCCCCCCCCGCACAGTCCGCCTGCACTTGCCGCATGGCCTTCCTCCACTGCCGCCTGGCTCCCTTGAACTACCGGGTTGTGATTCCCTTTGGAGTCCCAGCCTTCCTTGCATTTAACTCAGAGCCCTGCTGCTCTGGGTGCTCTCCTCCCCGTACCCTCTCCACCGCACTTCTTGTCTGTGCACTTGCACTGTCTAAATGATACTGGGCCTAGTAAGATCATTTGTCTTGTCCCCCATTGTCCCCCCTCCCTTGTCTGGTTGCGCCTTGAAACACATTTTGTAGGCGCATTATAAATAACATCAATCAATCAATCCATCAATCAATCAATAGTTCAATCACCAACTCTATGTTTTCAAGATAATTAAAGCACATTAGAACCCGGCACGCTCTGTCCATGGGAAATACTACATGTGGATTGGCTCTTTTCCGAGCCATAAAACACGGTATTCCTGTGGACGTACGAGCGTGCCAGCATTTGTTCCCGGCGGGGGGCGTGGCAGCCCCTTAGCCAATGAGAAGGCTTGAAACGGGGCAATCCCTGCTCGGAGCCTCCCCAAGGCTGGAGGCTACCTTCATCCCCCACCAGACACTCAGGTAAGTTTTTTTTTCCCTCGATCCCCCTCCCCTGCTAATTATCTCCTCCCTTCCTTCCCAACCCCACTTACCTTCTTTTTTCTTTTTCTCGGGAACGAACGCGCTGGGAACACTTCTGTTCCCAGCACGTCCACTCCCAATGGCTGCCATGGAAAGGGAAAACGCACTACGTTTTCCCTTTCCCGGTGGCCATTTTATTTGACTTTTTTTTCTGTTTCGAAACGCAGTAGCGTTTCGGAACAGAAAAAATGTCAATAGTACCCCGGTCTAATAGGCCGGGGTACTAATGGTTATAAGACCCTCAGCGGCAGGCCAATACAGCCCACGGTAATGCCCCTGGGGCTTCGTTAAGGCCCTCGCATAACTACGGCCCCAGGGGCATTACCTTGGGCGGTATTGGCCCACCGCCTAGAGGCTTATTGCCACAGTATTAGTGCAAGAGTAGCAGTGATAGCACAGTTGGTGAAGAAGCTAGGGCTAGATAAAGTATTCTGTATACTGCGTTCAGTGCCATGTATTACAACAATAAACAAATAATAGGAGACAAAATGTGACCCATTTTTCAAATACCATTTATTGTTAAAATAATGCACATAGAATAGCAGCAGGCTATAACCCTCTGTGCAGCTATAGCAAACTTAACAAAATGCCAATCCATAGACTTAATAACAAAAAAATCTAAATTAAAACCCTATAAGCCTACATCTGGCCAGACGTTCTCCTTTCTCTCCATTCTTCTGTTCACAGAAGGGTGAGAGGGGTGGAGCCCTTCCCTGCCCTCTACGACCACGACCGACTGAAGTGATCCACACCAGCAGAGCAGCCTGTGATGCCTGACCATCACACAACCACCATCCATTGAAAAGAAATACATCTGGTGAGGCTTATCCACTGCCATCTAGCCCCTTTGTTGCCAGCAGGACCTGCTAGGCGAGCCCACTATCTCAGTCAGAGGTATCCAGAGTCTCGCATAGACTCTATACCATACCAGCCACTTCGACACTACTGCCATGCTGTATGCAATGCCCGATATCATCGCCTTGGAAGCACAGATTCCTGCCACGCCTCTCACACGTGTCCCTGAACTACACGCGTCCACCTGTTTACCACGTTGTTCACTGCCAGTAAGCTGCCTCTCTGTAGCTGCTCAGCCTAATAGGATTAGCACCACAACACCTCTCTGACCAACTGCCTATCGTTCCAATGCGCCTGTCACATCTTGTTATGCGCATGCTTGCAACAGGTATATTATACCGCATACACTTATAAACTATCCCTAAAATGCTAAAATGTTAAACATTGCCATCCAAGACTGACCGATTTAAAATTCCCTACCTAGTCATATGCTATGTACTACCAGTGATTATTTACATTAGGCAAGACTATCGCACTACTCTACTACAGTTAAACACACAAAGAGCCCTGTATGAGTGCCCACGTGCTTTCTATGTGCAGTGTTCTTGTGTAAAATGTGCCGCCTGCTCCCTAACCATATGGTGCCTACTTGCAAAATGTGCTTGTGTTATTCATGCGGTATCAATGTGGTGCTCATGTATAATGCTGCAAACAATTTCCAATTTACAATTGTATACCAGCTTATATTCAAAAGAATTGCATAAGAGTCTTGTTCAGAGGAGCATTAACAGGACACAAGTTGATTCTCCGCAATTGGAAGTCACAAACTATGCCATTGTCGTCTGATTGGATTTCAGATATGCACTCTATTGCAGTTATGGTACATGTAATTTTTGGGAAACAAAGGAAATTTCTACTTTTTGAGAAAATATGGAGATTTCTTGATGTATATTATGTCTAACAATGTATTTCTGTCTTTATGTGAGATGTGTTTCTATAATGTAATGTTTAGTTTTTATAACATTGTTTGTTGATGTTTTGTAGAAGAATATTAACTTGTTGAATTGTTATGTTTGAATATACTTTAACTTGAATAAATAAAGAAATAAAAAAGTAAAAAAATTGCATAAGAGGTGTAACTGCCTAGATTACCTGGATTAGCCAGTAGTGCTCTATAGACTGTGAGCTCTTAGGGATGTTCTCTCTAGAATAACGTTATAGCCAATTGTTTTCATATGAGAACTTACATCTATTATTGACCAGCATACTATTCTTGCCTCTAATAGACCAATCCACTAGCTAATGTCTCCGGATACTCCTACGGTAACCAGCCGCACTCCTTGCGACGTTAATGCTTTATTGTTTGATTTGTTGTATCCTCACATTGTACGTTCCACCAATACAATATATTATGTACCTGATCCCGCCTAACGTAGTCTACCTGGGCACCCTACTTACGCTAATGGCACTCTCCACTATGCCTATGCCTAAAATAGCAGATATACTAGACATCCACACACTGCCTTCTAAACTACTTATGAACAAGTTCAACTTACCCTTCCAAATGACCCCATGCAACACTGTGTTCAGAAACTCTAGACACCGGGCACAGATGCCTAAAATATTTGAACCACTCACCAGATATGAGGCTACCTCAAACCACCAAAGAAGTAAAGTATCTTATAAACACACATTAAAGTCTATCCCTATTATGAACACCAAGACACATGAAAAAGGAATTAGGACTCACACCTGCTCACTTGCACCAGATAGCACCCCCCACCTCCTCCTCCAGATAAGCCTGTACCTAATCATAAAGGAGCCCTAATAAATGCAAGATCCTTAGTGGCTCATGCTACAGAAATAGCTGATCTTATCCTAACAGAAGATTATGACTTTATCGCTATCACAGAATCATGGCTTCAGGAGGTAGCAGGCCATGCGCTGACCCTAGCTGTACCAAATGACTATACTATCCTTAGAGTTGATAGATGCGAGACTCGAGGCGGTGGACTAGCTATCATAGTCAAATCTAATTTCTCCATGAGAATAACATCCTCGCCTAATTTCAAATCATGTGAAGCTATGTCAATTAAAATACCCACTGCCAAATCTCAAACTTTGAACATCCACCACATATACCGACCCCCTGGCCCTATCAATACCTTTATTGAAGACCTTTCCACTGTTCTATTGCAAAATGTAAAGGATACCTCCCAAACGTTATTGTTAGGTGACCTCAATTTAGGATTCAATGACACCAACGACCAACAGGCCACTGCGGCGGCCAACATCCTAACAGAACTTGGCTTCACCCAGAGAGTGAATGCACCAACTCATAATAAAGGGAGAATTCTCGACCTGGTCGCAGATCATAACTATAATGTCTGCATCACTTCTATCTCATCCCAAATTTGGACAGACCAAAGTGTATCTTTTACACTAGCAATAAAAAGACTGACTTCACAGCTACCTCTTGCTCCTCCTACACTTACTAGAAATAAGAAAAACATCACAGTAGAAAACTACTCCCCTATATCTTGCCTACTCTCAATTCTCTACCTGACAACATGGATCCTAGTCTCTTAATTGAAGAACACAACAAAGTTATGAACACAACTCTTGACAACATCGCAAACCTAAAAGCCATCTTAACAATTGGTTTACTCCTCATTTGAAAAACTTAAGATTAGTTAAAAAAAAAACATGAAACTGCCTTGAAACTACATCCCACCACAAAAAACTTAATTAAAGTTAATCAATATTTCTTCCCAATACAAGTAAGATATCGTCTTGGCTAAACGAGAAACGTACAATAACCGAATTACGCAAGTAATTTCTTGCATGAAGGAGCTCTTCACTATTTTAAAAGAACTAGAAACTCCTATCATAACCCAAGACAACTGTGTCAAATACAAGACATGGGCCTCATTACGACCCAGGCGGTAAGGGGTTTACGCCAGCGTTAACAGCGCCGACCCTTACCGCCTGAGTACGAGGTCCCTTAGCGCCATGGCGGATTTAACACCTGCTTTTAGCAGGTGTTAAAATCCATGGCGCTAAGGGACCATGGAGTTAATTACGCCACCGTAATTTACGGTGGCGTAATTAACGCCTTCCCCACTCCCATTATGCCCTATGGGGCAAAAATGGGAATGGGTAAGGGTAAATGGGGATTGGGGACATACCGCCCCGCCAAGGTCGGAATGGGGCGGTAAGTCCGCCAACCACCATGGCGGAATTGCAACCTTAGCGCCATGGACCATGGTGCTAATAGCACCATGGTCCTCCGCCAAGGTCGTAATGAGGGCCATGGTGTTCTGATATTCAGCATGCTCTAGCCAACAAAGTATCTAACCTTCAGAGTAAAATAGCACAAAAGAAAGTGTCACTAACATCGACGACACCGTCTAACAAAATACCTCCACCCAAAATTAAACAAGTCACCCAATTTCACTTCTCCAAAAGTCTCCATTATAGAGGTTGAGAAAGTCATACTGGGTCTTAAACCATCTAATTATAAGGGTGACCAATGCCCAGCAAAAATAATCAAGGACGCCGCTAGGGAACTAGCACCTTTCATTACCAAACTTATCAATGCTTCCTTGCCATCCGGCACTATTCCCAGTAACCTTAAGGAATCTTGGGTACTCCCACTCCTTAAGAAGCAAACGCTAGACCCCTCTATACCGACCAATTATAGGCCCATCACCACAGTGCCATTCCTGTTGAAAATCTTAGATAAGGTAGCATATATCCAAATCCAGAATTTCTTAGAACTTAACCAACTCCTAGGTTCTCGTCAATCTGGTTTCCGGCCACTACATGGCACAGAAACAACACTTATCGATCTTAAAGCTCAAATAGACAAATTAAGAGACAATGGAAAACTTGCATTACTCTTCCTCCGTGACCTGTTGGCGGCATTCGCTTTAGTGGATCACAGCGTCCTATGCAGCCACCTGGATTCAGCTGCCCATTTCTCTAGGGAGGCCATAGCATGGATACAATCTTTCCTTAGTGACCGAACCATGAAGGTCTTCTCGCCATCTGCAGCTGCAGACCCTATCCCCATCACTTGTGAGGTGCCCCAAGGATCATGTGTCTCTCCAACCCTGTATAATATATTCACCAAGCCCCTGTTTGATGATCTGGATCATCTGGGTATCACCTACACTAATTATGCAGATGATACCTAGATCCTCCTACCACTAACTGGGGATTACAGCAAGGATTTTGCCTTGGTGAATAGAATTTACAGCATTGTTCGGGAATGGATGGCTACTCACGGCCTCTGCCTGAACGATGATAAAGCAGAGCTTTTCATCCTGGGATCTGCATCTCTTCTCACTAGACTTGGCCTTCATTACTCATTTATCATTGACAGGAACTCTATTAAGGTTGCCAAAGAAGCAAAAACCCTAGGTTTTCACTTAGACTACACCCTAACATTCACTAAACAGGTAAACACTCTAGCCTCTTCTACAGCATACACATGCAAATTACATTAGAGCTGGTGAACAATTCCTCTCATCCAACAGTTGCATGATCCTAGCCAGAGCTCTCATCTTATCCAAACTCGATTACTGCAACGCCCTATACATTGGAGCTAACAAATACATTATTAACAAAATATTCAGTTACACTTTTGACACTGCTTTCAGAAAAGGGATACAAAGTAGATAAAGAAATATTGCAGTATTGCCAGAAACAAAATCCAGATACTCCAAAACAACACCCTTAGTGCTGTTCTCAGTATCTCTAGGAAAGAACATGGGCCTCATTACGAGTATGGAGGTAATGAAAAAAGGAAGGTGGAATGGTATTACCGGCATCGTTAACGGGTCTGCCCCATTACGAGCCGATAACCCGGCAATACCGCCACCGCCCGTACCGTGCCCCTTCTTACCGGGATGCGTGCGTACATGCACCCCTTCGCGGCGGAAATACTGGTATGCAGCTCACAGGGGGACATCACAAGTTACGTGGGCATGCACTTACCGGCATCCCGAAGGCAGTAATTACGGCCTGCACGATGGGGGCAACACAGGCATTGCGGACCACCCGCAAATAGCAACCTGCAGTGAAGCCAACTGCCACAGGTGCACACAATCACCACAGGTGGAGTCAATGGAGCATGTCTCAGTACAAAAGGAGCACACCCACACACCACACCCCTTCCCACTCCAAAATGATCCCACTAGCTGTTGCAATCATGGGGCTGGAGGACATGCCTCTACTGCTACAACAGCAACAGCAACAACAACAACAACAACAACATCAACAACAGGCAGCACAGAGGAGATGCAGGAGGAGAAGGAGGGTGAGACAGGCCCAGCAAGTCCCACCAGTGCAGCCAGTGGTACCACGTAGGCAACCACCAATCCCATGCATCAGAGCCAGTCCATTCAATCTAACCCCTGAGCATTCCACACCCTGTACCGGTTGGACCGGGACACTATCACCCACATGGTGGACATGATACACAATTACATTGTTAGCCTGATAGAAATCCGCACTGCCATCCCCCTCTACTGAAGGTAGTGACTGTGCTCCACTTCCTGGCCACAAGCACCTACCAGCACACAGTGGACCAGCTGCATGGCATATCACAACCTCTCTTTTCATGCATGCTGACCCAAGTGCTGGATGCCCTCCTGAAGCATGCTAGTACCCACATATCCCTACCACGGACTGCGCAGGAGCTTGCTGACACTAAAGTAGGCTTCCACGCACTGGCAAGCATGCCCAATTGTATCGGTGCCCTCCACTGCACCCATGTCAAGCTGGTTATCCCTCATGCCATAGAAGCGGTGTACTGCAATCGCAAGCAATACCACTCCATCAATGTGCAGATGGTATGTGACTCCAGCAAGATCAAAACACATTGTTGTGCCCGATATCCCGGATACACACATGATGCCATGGTGTTGCTGAACTCCACGCTAACCCGCTAAATGGAGCAACATGCTTGACGATGTGACTGGCTGCTTGGTAAATTGCCTGACTGGGCCATGGCAGTGCATTGGGGTAGTGACGTGGTGGGGTAGCATACTCCACCTGGTTGGGATGGGGGATGCATACTCCACCTGGGTGGGATTGGGGGGATGCATACTCCACCTGGGTGGGATGGGGGATGCATACTCCACCTGGGTGGGATTGGGCGGTGAGTGGACAATGCACTCAGAGCTAAACACTGTTGTCCTGAACATCCCAACCGGAACATGACACATCAATGCCATAAATAAAACCGATGCCGCACATCAATAAGAACAGGCCAGACGCCAATGCCGCTAGTGTGATTAGGTACAGATTAGCATACACTGGAATAATGGGTGGCAACACATCGTTCAGCATCCACAGTACATCCGCATCAGCGTGCAAGTGAACACCGTGCATCATCTGTACAATGCAATATACACGAGTGGACCATTGTGCAGTACACAATGCATCAAATGAACCTGTGTGCATACATCCAGGGACATGTGCATGTCAACACCAAATAGCTGCAGCCATGGCGTTAATCTCAAAGGTGTCAGCTCAGATTGACTCACCCATACCTCTTTGTGCTCCCATGCAGGTGATGGAGGCTATGCCTTGAAGCCGTGGCTACTTACCCTGGTGCGGAACACACATAACAGGCACAAAGAGGAGTACAATCGGGTTCATACCCGTACACGTGGTGTGATTGAGCAGATCTGTGGCCTGTTGAAGGCATGGTTCCGCTGCCTAAGCAGGTCTGGTGGAGCACTTCTTTATGGCCCTGAGATGGTGGCAAAGATCATCATGGTCTGTGTCATGCTGCACAACATGTGCATCCAGAGAAATGTACCACTGCCACCTGACATTGACATGCATGCACCAGGTGAGGATGATGAGTGTGATGATGGAGGAGAAGCAGCACCCCTGCCAGTACGTGATGCACAAGATGGCCGTGCTGTACGCCAATCACTGATTGATGATTACTTCTGAACCACAGGGATGTTGATGGTTATGTGTCAGCGCTACACTGAGCACTGGGACTGTGTGGACATGGACACAGGGTGTGTGGGGATTTGGGCACTGTGCGCTGTCATGAATAGTATGAACACACACGAAATGAACAATGTCCAGGCATTACATGATTTAGAACACAACGGGTGTATTAATAAAAATTACAACAGAGTGCTTCCTCCCTCCACCACTCGCATGCCCGCCAACTTCCCCCAAAACACCCAAACACCTCATACCCCTAATTAACACCCCAAACCCCCAATAAACACCCCATTCCCCAATAAACACCCCCTTAATCCCCTCGACACCACCAACACCACCTCCCCTCTCACCCATTGTCATCCCGCACGATTTCCGGACTTTTTTTGTATCCGGGGGCAGCATTTCTGTCTGCCTTGCACTGCGCCTTGTCATCCGTACAGGGCTTGAGGGAGCGGAGCGTGCAGGTGTGGACGATGGGGTGGATGCGGATGGGATTTGCACCGCCGGTGCAGGTTGTTGGCGTTGCATGTGTGCGAGCATGCTGTTTAGGACCTGTGTGACGGCCCCCAAACTGACACGGATCATTATGGCACTTGCATTGATGGCCGCAATGGTCCCAGCATTGGCCTCCCGGATCTCATGGCGTGTTTCCTCGCCCTCGGCCACATACTGGCGCACCAGCTCGAGCATCGAGTCCTGCCGGGCCTCTACCCTTGACAGGCGTGCCTCCATGTCAGTCTGGGCTATGGAGGTAGAGGGGGCTACAGCTGGGTGTGCAATTGCAGTGCTGGCCTCTGGGGTGCTTGTGAGATGCACACTGTGCAGTTGAACCGCAGAATCCTGCATGTGGCTGGACGGTGTGCCCTGAGTGCTGTGTTGGGGATGGACGGGGGGCTTGGGATGCGGGGGCATTTCACATGGATTGTGCCATCCATGTCCTCGAACTCCTCCACTTCAACATCTACATCGCTGAGTGGGGCTGTAGCTTCTGCCTCACCCACTGAACTGGTGGCAGCGGACTTCGTGCCATCAGCCTCACCTTCAGCTGTTGTTGCCAGCTCTGTATTAGCACTTCTGTCTGCTGCTGTTGTCTACGGTGCCCTGGGTAGCAATCTGGGCCACGGTGCTGCCCCGGAGGTGGAATGTCCAGTGCCATGTGGTCTTGCCCTGGATGTAGATGCCCTTGGGGCAGGGTCCTAAATTTCTCCTTCTGCATCAGTGCCTGTGGGGGAAAAAGAGATGCAGGGCATCAGTGATGGTGTTACATGCAAGATGCATGAGTTGGTGCAGTACAGTATTTCATTTCTCATGCATTGCAATCTAATAGGTGTGTCACACAGGGTACTTTCAAGGGGTGGGGCATATTGGCATGACCCTTGGCGTCTCCATTCGGCACTGATGCGTACCAGGTGGCATGCCATTGTATTGAGGTTTGTGTGATGTATGACATGCAAATGGTCCCTGTGTATTGGGTGTCTGTTGTTAATGGGATTGGCACACAGCATGCCTTTCATTGTGCTAGGGTTTGGGCCTCCATCTGGACATGGATCTGTACATGTGTGTATGATGGGCCATGCATTGGCTTGGCTCACTTTCACATCACTTGTACTATGTCATGGTTTGGCCTACTGGGGTTTGCAGGGTCACTCACCTCCATCTCCCGATGTCGCAGCACCCGTCTCCATTTCGCCAAAGCCCTCTATGGACTCCATATGTATTGTCGTGCTGCAGGTCTCTTCCAAGCGCATTAGTTTCACTGGTGAGTGGGCACCCCGCCTGTGGCCATGGCCTCCCTGCGATTGCTGGACAAGATATTATGGACCCGGAGACGTAGGTCGTCCCATCTTTTTTTACAGTCTTAAACTGTGCGGTGGGTTGTTCCAAACACTGACACCTTGCGCACAACCTCCTCCCATATTTTATTTTTCTCATTTGTGCTTCCCTTTTGAGATTGGTGGCAAAAACCTCATCTGCATGGGCTCCAAGAGTGTTAGCCAGCATGTTTAGCTCCTCATCTGAGAAGCGCTTCTTGCGCATGAGGGGGGTAGTTTTGCGTGTAACCTTCGACATGCTGGATGCTATGGCTCTGCTCTCTACTCTGTGCCACTGCTGAAATGGGAGGATTGCGATGGATTGTGGTTTTGAAGATGGCCGCCGGCGCATTCCCCGTTCCGACGCGATGATGTTACTTTCAGGTCCAGAGTAACGAGTCCGGTATTAGCATGATGTTATTACCGGGTCGGTATTAAGGGGTTGCTCCTTGGCGGAGGCGGTATCAGTGGGTCCCGTAATGGCACTATCGGGAGGTTGGAGGGCCTTTACTGGCATGGTGGTGCAGCCATTACCGGTATGGGGGTTCGCGCGTGCTCGCACACTCATAATCAGCCGCTATTAGCGGCGTCAAGGGTGCACGGACGCCCTATTACCTCCATGCCGGTAATGACTATGGGCCTCATTACACGGTAGGCGGAGAACCATGGCACTTTCCACCATTGCCCTTCCCCATTCCCATTTTTGCCCCATAGGGCATAATGGGAATGGGGAAGGCGCTAATTACGGCACCGCAAATTGCGGTACCGTAATTAGCTCCCTGGGTTCCTTTGCGGGTTGGTTTTTAACGCCTAAGCAGGCGTTAAATACCCCAACCCGCAAAGGGACCTCGTAGTAAGGCGGTAAGGATTTACCGGTACCGGTAAAATACCGGTACCGGTAAACCCTTACCGCCTACCGTGTAATGAGGCCCTATGTTTTTAGCGGGATTCTCGTAATGAGACCCCATATTTCTTAAACAAGAAGGAAATACAAGTGGCTATCCACACATGAGAAAATCCGACTAAAAACAGCATCCCTCATCCATAAATGCCTAAACAATAAAGCACCACAATATCTAACAGAAAGATTTTCGAGAAAAACCTCTACTAGACCCACAAGACTAATCAACTCCAACTGCTTTCAGGTGCCTCTGCTTAAAACTATCCACCATTGGAGGCACCAGTTTCCCAGTCAAAGCAGCTCAACTGTGGAACTCATTACCTACTCCACTCAGAATGGACCAAACCTTCACTAAATTCAGGCAAAATTTGATTACATGGCTCCTAGAGAATGATGATAAATAAACCTGTAGAATATGACGACACCTGTAAATAACTGTGCATCCTCTTGTATATAGACTGTCTGTATATTCTTTACCTCTGTTTACTGCATGTACCTTATATCCAATACCTGTTCGATTAGATGTTATTTGATACCACTGTAACTATTGTAACCTGTGTACCAAGCTTCATGACTTCTTACTTCCTGCGCCTTGATACCCTCAGGTCTGGCGGGCATAATAAATAAATAAACAAACAAACAAATAAACCACACTTGTATATACTTAAAGGGCATATGTCTCATTATGAGTTTGGGGGTGTGGCCAAAAACAGTGGTAATGCAGTCGTAACAGACTTACCACTGCATTACCCCAACATTAGCATAGCACACCAAACGTAACTGTAAATCCATTTGGTGGTGTCTTTGTGGATTTACTGCTAAGATAACACCAAACTCATAATGAGGCTGTAGTCCTGTATTTACTGTGTGTGCTATGTGTGCATGCATTAGAAATCCTCCCCAATGCATCTCTCCACCACCCTTATTAGAAGCAATTGCTAATTCTACCTCCACGTCCAACCTTGCGGCCCCGCCGGTTGCCAAGCGTCAGTGTCACTGCACAGTGATGTCTGAGTAATCCAAATGCCAGTATTGTCAACACTGTGCAGTCAAGCAGGAAAAAATACTGAAATCAATACAGCATATTGGGAAGAAGGGAAGGTGTATACATAAAGAGGGTGTTCATTGGAAAGGAAAAGAGGTTAAAGATGGGAAGTAGACGATAGTAATAATAAGTAATAAAATAATAAGACATTTTGACAGAGGGAGGAACGCTGGAACATAGCAAATGTATGCTGAACTTTAAAAAAAGACGGAGATATTGTACAGTGCAAGGCTACAAGCGTTATGACTATGGGGGAGGGGAGAATGACAAGGGAGATTGCAGATCACTCCCCTCTCACTGCTCCCTCAACCACCCCTTAGAAACACTCAGGAAATGCCTAGCCAGCATCTGTGATCTATCTAGTGTGAGTTTCCAATCTTCAACACAACACAAAAGATGAATCAACAATATTCACCTCTCCCTTCAAGTACCTAACCCTTCCCAGAGAGCTAAACTAGTCCCTACTAGGGGTTTCTAATCCTAAAGGCAAGCTGGTGCGCCACCTATCTAAAAGTGATAGAAGAGAGAAGAAAACTGTCCCTGTCCTAAATTATAAACAACATGCACAAAAACACACACAAATGGGTGGAATGATAAGGAACCACATTTTATTATTTCTTACTCATCTACTCAGTATGGTGCATTAAGTAAAAATGACGGGGGCCAATATGAATATTACATAATAAACCCCATCACTGAATAGTGAAAAAGGAAAAAAAGGGTAATTGAGAAAGTGTAGAAAAAGGAGGGTTCAGCCTTTGAAACAGTGTTGGCGCTCTAAGTGGAAATTATTACAGAGATAAAGAATGGTGATGGTAGAGATGCTGCAGTAGAGGGATGCCACAGAGACTGACCTGGGCTTGGGCAAACTTAGAAGAGAAAAAGCCCTCCTGTTGCGCTTCTCGAAGTTAAATAAATATTCAAACAAAAGTGTTCAGATTCCTTATAGTTTTATTTAGATTGCAATTCTAGCCAAAAATGTGCACATTTGCGTACAAAATAAAGTAAATGATTGTTAAAGCAAAGTAAATTCTTAAGAGTGACAACAGTATGAGATTATAAGTTGTTCGTACTTAGATTTTAGTCTATATCCTTTGGCAAAGTCCTGTGAAATCTTGAGTTGTTTTCACTAAGATTTATTCTTTTGTCCTTTTAGAAAAAATCCTTAGTTGAATACACTAGGTTTTGTTTGTAAATTGGATTATATCCTTGTTGATTTGGGATCTTTATTGGTTTGGAATTCTTAGTTCAATTCACTAAGTCTTATAGGTTGAGAAAGTCCTTAAAGATAGAAGAATCCTGTTGAGGTTGAGATCAATGCAGTGAATGCTTCAATTTGTAATGTTCCCTTGGGTTCTAGTGGTATGCAAACCTCGCTCCTAGGTTTGAAGAAATGCTAGTTCCTCAACACGTGCTTCTCCACCGCACGGTCACATTGGTTCTTCAGGAGGAATATAGGATGAGAATCGAAGGGTGTAAAGTTGTGGTCAGGTCAGATTAGTTGATGAACTTAGTTAACCTCGTTTGTACTGGAATGAATGAATTCCGTTTGTTCTGGTCGTTAGGTTTCCAATGTTCCTTCTCGTTCGTAGGTGTCATTTGTGATTGAGAAATTGAGAAAGTGTGATTAAAAGGTGTGCTTCTCCATTACTGCTGGGAACATTCAATAAAGTGGTCAACCGGTTTCAGCGAGTAATTATTTCGCTTTCTTCAGGACCAACACTGCCCCCACTGGGTCACTGATTTTTGCCTAAAGATTCAACAATTCAAAGACAGTGATCTCGTATATGTGCAGAGAACCCTAGCAGCTCTATCAGGCTTTTCAGGTACTTCTCTGAATTTCCCTCTGCTTTCATTATCCACCATGTCATCATTGATCTATCAAGGGAGAGACACACACAAAAGAAGACCCACAGCCAGTTGATAACTCATGTGCGAATCCCATTTTAAATAATGCCATGAAACTTTATGGCAAAATTCCAACAAACGGGAAAGGAACTTACCCTATGTTTAGAATGTATTCATCACGTTCTCGCTGATGAAGAGAGCTCTGGCCTTATTAGTATGTGCTACGGTCCAAGATGCATAAGTGTTTCATCCAAAATGCCCTTCAATACTACACTGAGTATCTAGCAGCTGCTAATGTTCAATGCAGCAAAGGCCATGAAATCAGTTAGAATTATGTGCTTCATGGTTCAATTTCCACAGTTGTGGCAACTTTCACACACCTAACCCTCACACAGGAGGGTCCTGCTGAAGCAGCTAAGCGGCACAGACCAGGCCCACTCAGCCTCCCACATGTTAGGAATGCCTGAGGGAGAGCACAGATCAGCAGGCATGCTTGTTTTCAGCACAATTTCGGAATCCGCCTGACGGACACAGCACACTGCAACCTTTCAATACCCTTCACAGGCATTTTCCGATGGACACCATTTGAATTTGTAATAGCGTTTTACATAGTGTGAACCTAGCTCAGGAGAATTAGAGTGCTGAAAACTCATTTGAGAGAACACGATAGGTACATTTACAAGACAATCCCGGAGTGTTGGTAATCCAGGGATAGTGGATCCTAAATCACACCATGTACTTCTGACATGGCATCTGCCAGGCATATGGAACACATGAAGATTTAAGAAGACTTTGTATGACAAGAGCATGGGGACATGTCAGCCCGAGGGCATGTCAGCAACAACCATAGAGTCGTATACACAACAATGTGCAATAAAGAATATTGCATGCCCAGGACCATGTGAACAACACAAGCATAGTCCAGGCAATCAAATGTCTGGGTGTTGCACGCCACACAGGGGCTGTGTGTGAGCGCAATGCTGTTGTTGGGCTTAACAAGCTAAGCAGGCAGATGAACAACACCCAGCAAGTGTTGTGTTTTCAAAATGTCCATCATTCTACCTTTGCTGGATTCTGCTGCCTCTGAGGTGGATGGTAGATGACCATCATGCATTAAGTGTGTCTGAAATATCTATTTTTCGGCTGAGCTGGTGGACTGGGGCTCAGCACATTTAAAGGGGTAGATGGTGAATATATTTCTGTCTCCTCCTTGTCATCCGATAGTATCTGATTTTGGAATGGAGTGGGACTGAAGTGCTTGAAGAGGACAATTATGCACGGTCTGCCTGCTCTGTCATGATGTACACGCATTAGAGGAGTTGAAGGGCACTCTGTGTGTTCTGTGGCAAATGCCCTTGGTGGTTCTACTTTGCCTCTCTGCTGGTGAACGGCCTTCAACCTGTGGTGCCTCCATCCTGGTAAAGATGTGGAAGGAGAAATTGAGAGATGAGTCATTTCTCAAAGTACAGATACACACCATGTCATTCAGATACATAATGCATCAGATGTTCGTATGGAAATCGTGACTACTTTACATGGCATATGCGAGGCACATAGGACATGGGGCAATTTAAGAAGACCTCCCTGCTTTTTAAATATATATCAATTCTCTGTCATCGACCTCAGCAAAAACTGAACGTGGCTTCCCCAATTATAGATGGTGTATACACCCCAGTCTTGTAATTTGTGGACAATTGCATCCTATTGGATAGGACACCCACATCGTTGCAGCGACTAATACTGCTTGCTCGTTTTTTATGACAAATTGGGGGCGGATGATGAATGTTGCTAAATAAGCAGCTTTGTGCTTTTCTGTGAATAAAAGCTTTTAGCAAAGGTTGTTTATGTGTGGGAAGGGGAAACTTCCACAAGCAAGTTATAATGATTACCTGAGCATTCGATCTGATCAGACCCTTAACCCAAATGGGCACATTTATCATCATTTGCTGGCCTTATGTTGAGTTACATTTAGCAGAGCTTCACTTTCCTGCTTTTCCGCTTGGTACAAGGTGGAAGGTTTTTATGGACTTCTAGCAGAAGTACCAGTTATCCGAATGGGTCCTGCAAACAAACATGATAACACTGATCCTGTGGGTCACTGTTCCGAATAGCTCATCGCTTGATGTGCTTTGCACGCTGAAGTAAACTGCACTGAGAATGGGCACGTGTGGCTGGCTGACACACCCCAGAGCAGACGTGGGGGGGAGGCGAGAGTAGGTGTGCTGCTGCATACTGGGACCTTCTGTGCTCTCTCTCCCCACCTGCCGCCTCACCCGGGCATGGTGCAGTTCATTGCAGTGCATTGTGATGCAAATATCTTGGAAACCGTGCATTCTAGGGCCTGGACCCAGTTTTGTTCTTCGTGTTGGGACCAGTCCTTCTACAAACCCATTGAGGTTTCACTGAATTGCAGGCAGCCGTCTCATGTGTGAAGAAGCTGAAATACCGGGAAAGGGGTGGGGTGTCCAAATGTCATGTAGCTAGTAATGTCCGCAGGGTCCTAACAGGCAACTATGCAATGTTTGGAGCAGATTTGTGAAACGGTGTGGAATTGAATAAGGAACAACTCTTTGCCTGACACTACTAGCTACATGACAGTTGGACACACCACCCAGTTCCCTGGATGTTGACTTGTGCTGAAATCTGGGGAACTGGGTGGGGTGTCCGAATTTCATGTAGCTAGTAATGTCCGTAGGGTCCTAACAAGTAACAATGCAAACTTTAGTGCAGATTGGGGAAACAGGGTGGAAGTGTATAAGGAAGAACACTTCACCAAGCCACAATCCCACAACATGTTTTAACTTGTGCTGAAATCCAGTGAACGGGGTGGGATGTCCAAATGTCATGTAGCCAGTAATGTCCAGAGGGCCCTTACAGGCAACTATGCAAAATCTGGTGCAGATTGATGAAACGGTGTGTAATTTTATAAGGAACAACACTTTCCCAAGCCACACACCCACAAACAAATTTGGACTTGTGCTGAAATCTGAGGAACGTGGTTGGGTGTCAAAATGTCATGTATCCAGTAATGCCTGCAGGGTCCTAACAGGGAACTATGCAAAATGTGGTGCAGGTTGGTGAAATATTCTGGAATTGTATAAGGAACAGTGCTTTGCCACAAACTCACAAACCCACAAAAACATTTACAGGGTAATTCATAGAATTTCGCAGGAAAGTGTCGCAATCGGCTGGCGCAGAGTGTCCGCGTGCGATTGACTGCGCCAGGCACGTGCGATAAAACCGATTTCCGCGCACAGCGTATTCATGGATTACATGCTCCCAAACCAGCCGTGGCGCAGAGTATCGCAGCGACCCTGCAGCAGCGCCAGTAACGCCCCCAAGAACGCCCTCTCGCAAGGAAAAGCCAGCAAAATCGCTAAATCATCGCAAAGGGCTGCGCTAACTCTGGACCAGTTTACAGGGCAGCCAAACAAGGAACGCAAAGCGGGTAACGTGCATATCAGGGGTACACGTGAAGTCATACACGCGATTAGCCAGGGTACGTGTATTACAGGGGTACGCGGGAAGTTTAACACGCGATTGGCCAGGGTACGTGTATTACAGGGGTACGCGGGAAGTTTAACACGCGATTGGCCAGGGTACGTGTATTACAGGGGTACGCGGGAAGTTCAACACGCGATTAGCCAGGGTAAGTGTATTACAGGGGTACGCGTGAAGTCATACACGCGATTAGCCAGGGTACGTGTATTACATGGGTACGCGGGAAGTTTAACACGCGATTGGCCAGGGTACGTGTATTACAGGGGTACGCGGGAAGTTTAACAGGCGATTAGCCAGGGTACGTGTATTACAGGGGTACGCGGGAAGTTCAACACGCGATTAGCCAGGGTAAGTGTATTACAGGGGTACGCGTGAAGTCATACACGCGATTAGCCAGGGTACGTGTATTACATGGGTACGCGGGAAGTTTAACACGCGATTGGCCAGGGTACGTGTATTACAGGGGTACGCGGGAAGTTTAACAGGCGATTAGCCAGGGTACGTGTATTACAGGGGTACGCGGGAAGTTTAAAACGCGATTGGCCAGGGTACGTGTATTACAGGGGTACGCGGGAAGTTCAACACGCGATTGGCCAGGGTACGTGTATTACAGGGGTACGCGGGAAGTTTAACACGCGATTAGCCAGGGTACGTGTATTACAGGGGTACGCGGGAAGTTCAACACGCAATTAGCCAGGGTACGTGTATTACAGGGGTACGCGGGAAGTTTAACACGCGATTGGCCAGGGTACGTGTATTACAGGGGTACGCGGGAAGTTCAACACGCGATTGGCCAGGGTACGTGTATTACAGGGGTACGCGGGAAGTTTAACACGCGATTAGCCAGGGTACGTGTATTACAGGGGTACGCGGGAAGTTCAACACGCGATTAGCCAGGGTACGTGTATTACAGGGGTACGCGGGAAGTTTAACACGCGATTAGCCAGGGTACGTGTATTACAGGGGTACGCGGGAAGTTCAACACGCGATTAGCCAGGGTAAGTGTATTACAGGGGTACGCGGGAAGTTCAACACGCAATTAGCCAGGGTACGTGTATTACAGGGGTACGCGGGAAGTTTAACACGCGATTGGCCAGGGTACGTGTATTACAGGGGTACGCGGGAAGTTCAACACGCGATTGGCCAGGGTATGTGTATTACAGGGGTACGCGGGAAGTTTAACACGCGATTAGCCAGGGTACGTGTATTACAGGGGTACGCGGGAAGTTTAACACGCGATTAGCCAGGGTAAGTGTATTACAGGGGTACGCGGGAAGTTCAACACGCAATTAGCCAGGGTACGTGTATTACAGGGGTACGCGGGAAGTTTAACACGCGATTGGCCAGGGTACGTGTATTACAGGGGTACGCGGGAAGTTTAACACGCGATTGGCCAGGGTACGTGTATTACAGGGGTACGCGGGAAGTTTAACACGCGATTGGCCAGGGTACGTGTATTACAGGGGTACGCGGGAAGTTCAACACGCGATTGGCCAGGGTACGTGTATTACAGGGGTACGCGGGAAGTTTAACACGCGATTGGCCAGGGTACGTGTATTACAGGGGTACGCGGGAAGTTATACACGCGATTAGCCAGGGTACGTGTATTACAGGGGTGCGTGGGAATCATCACACGCGATTAGGCTGGGTGGGTCCTCACAGGTGTTCCCTGTACACCCTCCACGGCCCCTGCAGGCAGTCTACAAAACAGGGGACTACCCTGCACACCTGCTCATGTCCCCCTGCACCCCCACCCCCCCAGCAGTGCAGGGGCAGCCTCCACCAGGCCCCCACTCATGTCTCCCACCACCCCCACCCTCCCGCCACCAGGGGCAGCCTCCACCAGGCCCCCACCCATGTCTCCCACCACCCCCCGCCACCAGGGGCACTCTCCACCAAGCCCCCACCCATGTCTCCCACCACCCCCACCAGTGCAGGGGCACCCTCCACCAGGCCCCCACCCATGTCTCCCAACACCCCCACCCACCAGCACTGTGGGGCACGTGGCCAGCAGGCAGTCAGGCAGCAGCAGATGGCAGGTGGGAGCGTGCTCAGGGCTCTGGGGGGCAGTAATTTCGCCTCCTGGCCAGGAGCGTGGTCTCTCGTGTGTGAACGCGTGGACAGCCTGATAGGTAGTGAAATCCCACACGTCAGCAAAGGCCCTTAGCGCGTAAACCCGTCAACAGCATATGCGCGCCTATAGTCACCTGCACGTGCAGGAAATTGTTGCGTGACACGTCCCAGTGTCAAAGCGTGTGATTGGTGAAAATGGATGTACACGTAGAAGTGACAAAGCGTGTGATTGGTGAAAATGGATCTACACGCAGGAGTGACAAAGCGTGTGATTGGTGAACGTACACGCCGCGTAAGTGACGCTGTACGTGTGGGCCTGTATATAAGGTACATGTAGAACACCATTTCCTTGTACGTGCTTTTCGTGGAGAGCGAGTGGGT
Source organism: Ambystoma mexicanum (assembly GCF_040938575.1). Taxonomy (NCBI): domain Eukaryota; kingdom Metazoa; phylum Chordata; class Amphibia; order Caudata; family Ambystomatidae; genus Ambystoma; species Ambystoma mexicanum. The sequence goes on along the minus strand of NC_090924.1, from coordinate 668,089,127 downwards.
GAAATCTGTACTTCTTGTCGTTTCACACGCGATTTACTTCACGGCGTTTCCAGTTCGTATTCCCTGTAACCTCTGACAGTTTTTTCTCTTTTTTCTCTTTTACTGGTTTACCTGGGCCTGTTCCCTCAAACAGTGTCCCCTTCTACTGTTGTCCTGTCTTCTCAGACAGCGTACACATCTTCTTTTGGCGGGGGTTTAGCCAGCCAAACGCGCTCATTCTTCACGCTCTTTTACCTGGCAGACGGTGAGTCACGCACGTATCCAACTTCTGTGCTTGCCCCGTGTGTTGCCTACCCCTTCAGAGGTCATTTTAGGCTGCGTGTGACACGCATACGTTCATTCTTGTGTTACTGGGTGCCACAGCGTAGTGCAGGTTTTTCTTTCTGCACACGTGGTCTAGGAGGGGTTGCGTGCACGTCATCTCCCTTTTTTGGGCCTCCTGTGCGTTGCGTGACCCGTCATCTTTCCCCAGGGGTTACAATCAGCCGTGCTAGAGCACTAGGGTACAATTACCATCTGGTACCCAACCCCTTTGACCCCCAATTGCCCAGGACAATTGTCTACAGCCACTCCCATACGCACATTAATATCAGTGCCATGGCTGGGAGGCGAGGATTCCGTAAGGGTGGCAAAGGTGGAAGAGCCACAAGTGGTGGCCGTGGTGGATCCGGTAGGGGACGTGGTCGTAACTTGCAGGGTGAGCCTGTCCCCCCATGTGTGGAGGACCAGTCAAGGGCACCCATCATCCCCCCTCCCTCCCCTCCCTCCCCCCCTCCCGTTGAGGCTGAAGTGGCTGACACCATCCATGCTCAGCCCTTGTTGGACCAGCCCATTGTGGCACCAGACCTGGCTGACTCCATGGCTGACTTCCAGGTCAGCAGGGCTACGACACGTGCGCTGGTGCACGTTGATGCCATCATGCCACGTGGATCTGGGGCAGCAAGGTCATCTACTGCACCAAGGAGGCAGGGCGGAGTGGCTGCAGGGGCAGCTGCGGCTCCATCCACCCCAGCCCTCACACACCCAGCCAGGACAGTGTCGGTCCTAGTCCATGCTGCTGAGATTCCCCCTGACACCATCACACTCGAGCCAATGCCTGCACCAACTCCCATGCTGAGTGTGCAATCCCACACTCCTGATACAGAGTCCACCAGGGCTCCTGCCCCTAGTGTCCAGAGCGGCGCAGGACACTCAGGATCACCACCACCTTCCAAGCGGAAGAGGAAGAGTGCTCGTCCGGCACAGGCTGATGCCCCAGACACGGCTACACAGTCCGGCCCGTCCAGGAAGCCCAGCTTCACGGATGACGAACTGAATGCACTTGTCGAGTATGTGTCCGGACATGACAACGAGATGGTCATTGTTGCAGGATCCAAGACCACACCTGCACAACGCCAGGCACACTGGCAGACCGTTGCGGACATCGTAAGTGCCCTTGGAATCGTGAGGCGCACAGCCAATGATTGCTATAAGCGCTGGAATGACCTAAAGCGCAGGGCAAAGAGTAAGCTGGCCTCAAGTCATGCCGCAACTCTAGTGACTGGAGGTGGGTCTCCAGTAGTAGACATGGAACTCACTCCACATGAGTCAGTCGCTGGGACCTACGTCACGGAGGAACAGATCCAAGGCGTGGGAGATCTGGCTGATTACGAGGCATTGTCCGGTGAGTGCACATGCATGTGTGTGTCATACATGTGCATGGTGTGTGTGTGAGGGCTTCTGTTTGGGTGCCAGGAGAGAGTGTGTGCGCCTCAGTCGTATGGGTCAGCCATGTGCTTCATGCAATACTACCTGCGCAGCTGCATTTGGCCATAGCAGTATCCATTCTGCCAACAGTAGACATCTAGCACAACTGCACGCCAGTTGCCCTTGAAGTGTCACCTTGACACAACAGATTTGCTTATTTTTCACTGTTCATTCAGTCAGTTTGTTTGCATTCCACCACTTTCACTAGGCATGTCGCTGTCCACTAGTCACATGACTGACATGGGTATGGTAAAGGGGAGTGACTTTGTTACCTGGATATCATTTGTACACACATGTCCCTGTGCAATTTGACCATTACAGACTGGCAGCTCCAGGTGAAAAATCTGACCTGTTAGAATCAGAAAAGCTATTACATGCGGGAACTGGACTGAATGAATAGGTGCTGCCCTCCTCTCCATCTTCACTCAATAGCAATGGTACATGCCATCTGTGTGATGGCATGTGTGTTTCACCTGCCAATCACAGGCCAATGTGTGATGCCACTGCCAGGCAGCATGCAGAAAATGTGTTCATCTTCCATCTTGGTGTCATCAGTGTGTGCCGTTTGCCTGCACTTCATACGCAGTGAGGGTGCATGCATGGGAGTGTTTTAGTCATGTGGGACATGTCAATCAAGTACTGGTTCTCTTGCTTCTCAGCCCTCAATGTGTGCCATGGTGCTAATGCCTGTTTCCATTACTTTTTTTTCATGTCTTTGCAGGGGAAGACGCACCTGATACTGCTGGGGTTGTGGAGATGGTGCAGACCCAGGAGGTGTCCCAGGGCCGACCAACCACCAGTGAGGGACGTGGTGTGGTGGTGGGGGAGAACCCACAAGTGCTGCAGGTCGTGCTCTCAAGGGGTGTCTCTGGCTGCACCTCCCCCGAGCTGTACTCAGGTGTTGATTCGGATGAGACCTACGTGCCGTCGCTGGTGAGTGTTCCAGGGAGGGATTCTGTTCTGTCTCACCCACCTGCACCAGGGTCAGTACCCTCCATGGGGATGTCAGTGTTGGCAGCTACGCCTTTGGTGGTTACGGATGCAGGGTCACACTCCGCGACATCTGATCCTGTTCCTGGGCCAGCAGATCAGAGGGGGAATGCAGTCCTGCAGCCTCAGGCAGTGCCGGCACAGCAAGGCGCAGTTCGCCTTGCCCCAGACAGGTGTGGTGCCCGCCGACGTGGTGGCCGTACGCCACCTGGCAATACCGCATGGGAGCAATCCATTTACGGTATGGCTACCCAACAGGCTGCATCATCCGAGATGATGGCTCAGGCCATGGATAGGGTGGCCACTTCCATTGTCCCCCCAGAAAGGCTGATGGAGCGACTAGAGCAGACAACTGACTCCATCTGCCAGTCACACAGGGAGGACATGTTGGGGTCCAACAGGGACAGGCGGGCGGCACTGGCGACTCTGCAGGAGGCCATCTCCATTGAGTCCCAGGGCCACAGGGAAGCCCTGAGGCAGGAGCTCCTACACCTCAGGACGACTCTTGTTGAGCTTGAGGCTTCAACACACCAAAGGACAGAACAGCAGCTGGAGCGTCTCACCCGTACGCTCTCAGCTGAGATGCAGGCAACGAGGGCGGAGGTCCGGGCATCCCGTGAGTTGTTGCATGGGGACCTCCGCACACTCATCCTCCAGAACCAGACCTACCACACCCGCATGCTTGCAGCCATGGAGGAGCAGACTAGGGCCTTGCGTGGGCTGCCTCCCATAGTGCAACCACCTCCAGATGCAGCTGCACAGGGTGATAATAGCGACAGCAGTGACACTCCCACAATAGGGTAGCCGTGTGGGCCATGAGCCCATGGAGGTGTTTTATTTTCCCAGGATCCACGCAGGTGGGTTCTGGTGTGCATCCTGTCCTCGGACCTCCTGGGTGGCCTCCCCAACCCCCCCGGGCCCATCAATGGCCATTTTTGATTTTTTCTTATTTTTATTTTAATTTTGATTTCTTTTATTCCCAATTTTTTTGGGAGGATCTGTTGGCTCCGATCTGTTGGCTCCGATCTGTTGGCTCCGATCTGTTGGCTCCGATCTGTTGGCTCCGATCTGTTGGCTTCCGTGGTTCCTGTGGGCATACGCTGCATTGTGGCTGGGCACATGCAGGCTTGTAATGTATTTGGTTCCGATGCTTGGGTTTGAGTCACACACACCCCTCCTGCTTCCCGTTTCCATGGGCTTGCAAAGGGTGTGCCCAAGTGACAGTGAATTACACAGTGACGTTGGACTCCCATGACCTGTGTGGCCAGTCTGTAGTCAATACTGTGTATACATTCCTAGTGCATATTGCTGTTGTGTTGTACACTGCATGTTGCATTGATGTGTAACTCTTCTTCTGTGTCTACCTCCCAATTTGCAGGTCCCTTCCTCAAGTCCACACAAGGACCTCTAGTCTGGCGATGGGGACCATGTTGGCAGCAGTGCACCTACAACTCTACATGGCGCCAACACTGCACAGTTGGTAGTGGTGGGAGTGCAGGCATTTCCAGGTGGTGAGACTACTAATATGTTACATTTTTGATGTCATGTTAATGGTACTACATGCTCAAGTATGTTGTTGGTCCGGCATTGCTGTGAGCATTTCAGGTGTTGCAGGTTTCTAATAGTGCCACTGTACATAGTGAGAGTGATGTCATGTTGTGGGGATTACTTTGTTTACCTGCAATTAGCATGACATGGCACGGTGTGTCGTGTGGCAGTGCTGGGGTTGGGTTGGCTGACATGGCACTGTCCTCTTGTTGCATTTTGCAAGTGGGTATTCATTTTAGCTGCTTCAATGTGTAACTTCACAAAACTGCATTGGTGGTGTCTGTGTGGGTAGGGATGCACACATTGTGACACTTCCAGGTGAACAATCTCAGGCTGACATGGAATTCCCGGTTCATTCTCCAGACATTCAGGATCAGTGTCAGGTTGAGTCATCATTGATTGTCAGATGGAATGTGCCAGGGCAGTGTGCACTCCACAGGGGTGTGATTTCTATGTGAAGTAATTAGCCACTAGCTGTGTACGGGCTGCCTCCCCCCGTGCCCTTTCCCCTCCCATGCGCAGCGGCTGTGCATGTGGTTGGGGATGTGGGGCCACCACCATGTCCACGGCCAGGCCCCGGCGTGTTGCAACGTTGTGCAGGACACATGCTGCCACTATGATCCTGCACACTACTGGGGGAGCGTATAACAGCTGCCCGCCAGAACGGTCAAGGGAGCGAAAGCGTGACTTCAGCACTCCGAATGTGCGCTCCACTATGCCCCTGGTTGTAATGTGGGCTGTGTTAAATCTTACCTGGGGTGGCGTGGTGGGGTTCCGAATTGGCGTCATCATGTGGGGGCTGAGAGGGTAGGCACTGTCCCCTGTGGAGGTGGGGATTGGTATCATTGGTGAGGTTGTGACCTTGCTCAGTATCCAACATGCATGCATGTGCAGTGGCATACATACTCACCAAGCAGCCATGTATCGCCATGCCGCCCAGCTTCTAGGTCCCGGCTTAGGGTGGACATTCGGTAAATGAAGCTGTCGTGGGTGGAGCCGGGATAGTTGGCATATACTGAGGTGATGATTCCCTTGGCATTACATGCTACCTGCACGTTGATGGAATGCCAGTGCTTGCGGTTCCTATAGATGTGCTCAGATGCCCTGGGGGGACGTAGAGCCACATGGGTGCAGTCGATGGCACCTAGCACTTTGGGGAATCGTGCCACTGCGTAAAAATCCAGGGCGGCAGCATGCCTTTCTGCAGGTGTTCTGGGCAGGTATATGTGCCTGCGGACTGATGGGCGTGCAGTCATGATGTTCAAGACCTGGTGTAGGCAGCGTGACTGGGTGGCCTGTGACACCCCACCCACTATGGCACTTGTCCGCTGAAATGATCCAGTGGCTAAGAAGTGCAGTACATTGAGGACCTTCTCCAGGGGGCTGAGTGCTTGGGAGCACAGGGTGGGTGATGTGAGGTCATCCTCCCACTCAGTCACCAGGTCCAGTATGATGTGTGGTGGAAACCTGTACCTCCCATACACCTGGTCATCAGGCATCCCGAAAAGGCTGGTTCTGGGTGTGAATATTCTGGCCCTGACTATCCTCCTCCTCCTCCTTTGGTAGCCCACTGCCACTGCTGCTAGGAACGGTATGTTCATCCTGGCGTCTGAGCTTGTTATTGTTAAAGTCCGCAATTTATGCTTAGCGCGTGTTCTAGGCGAGCGTGTGACCCGCGCAGCCCTGGAATCCTGTTGCCAGTCCAATAGCGTGTGGAAATTCACACGCACCACGGGATACAGCGTGTGACCCGCGCAGCCCTGGAATCCTGTTGCCAGTCCAATAGCGTGTGGAAATTCACACACACCACGGGATACAGCGTGTGACCCGCGCAGCCCTGGAATCCTGTTGCCAGTCCAATAGCGTGTGGAAATTCACACGCACCACGGGATACAGCGTGTGACCCGCGCAGCCCTGGAATCCTGTTGCCAGTCCAATAGCGTGTGGAAATTCACACGCACCACGGGATACAGCGTGTGACCCGCGCAGCCCTGGAATCCTGTTCCAAGTCCAATAGCGTGTGGAAATTCACACGCACCACGGGATACAGGTTCGCTGACGTACTTGCGTGTGTAAGTGGCCGCGCACCCATTAAATACACGTACATAGGCCAATCGCGTGTACGCGCACTTTTGTCCAATTACACGCGATGACACTCTGACGTGCAGTATCTCCACGTGTGCCCCGTCATCACGTCCTGAGTGGGGAACACCCGTGCGGGTCACGTCACAGACGCGCTTACGCGCTGAGGGACTCTGGTCCAATAGAATCGCGTATGCGTGCTGACGCGCTTACGCGCTAAGGACCTTTCCTCGGATTTCACGCTGACGTGCAGGATTTTCACGTGCCAAATCACTCCGTATCAAGCTGGCCACGCGAAAACACACGGAAGCCCACGCTCCTGCCCAGAAGGGCGAGTTACTGCCCCCCAGTGCCCCGAGCAGCCTCCCACGTGCCATCTGCTGCTGCCTGCCTGCCTGCCTGCCTGCTGCCACCGTGCCCTGCCATTTGGTGCCTGCACATCAGCCATCTGCAGGGGTCCAGTTGCTGTGTCCACCCCTGCTGGAACTGAAGACTCCCGACTGGTATTACATCGCTCCACAGCCCAGCCCCAGGACCCAGTTGCCCACCCACACCTGCCTCTGGGGTTGCCATGTCGGGCACTTCCACATCTGGCACCAGTGGCAACCCCAGGCCAGAGGGGCAGAGGGGCACCAGCTTCACTGTCACCGAAGTTGGTGTCCTGGTGGAGCATGTCCTGGGGCAGTATGATGCCCTCTTTGGATCGTCCCGCGCCAGCAAGGAAGGACGGCAGAGGATCTGGGCCGACTGTGTGGTTGCCATCAACGCGGAGGGGGTGGCAACCCGCGACGTCCTGAAGATCAAGAAGCGCTGGGAGGACTTGAGGTCCAGGACCCTTGTGAAGGCCCGGCGCCTCGTGGAGGGGGGCCGGGGCCGCATGAGTACCATCCAGATGAGGGTCCTGGAACGCGTACGCCCAGCGCTCCACGCCCAGATCCTTGAGAGGGAGGCCCGTCTGGAGTTGAGCGGTAAGTGTCCATGCATTACTGTGTGAGACAGGGCATGTTGCGGTGTGCTGGTTCTATGATACTTGCCTGTATGTGTGCCATAGCCCATGTATGCATGTATGTGTGCAGGGACATCATGGTAATGCATGTGCGACCAGTGATGTGTGATGCACATGGTTGTTGCATGTGTTGAAATGCCGCATGGGGAGCCCTAATCAGATTATGAACATGAGAGCATGCCAGTCTCTGTACTTGAACATGGGTGGGGGTGAGGGATGGGTGCTGATGCCAGGTACATATATGGTAGCCATGTCTGTGTGCCTGACCTGCGTGTCTGTGACTTGTGCATGCCATGGATGCATGACACATGTGTGTGACAATGCAGAGATTCAGTAAAGCAGCAAAATTACCCTTGTATCCGCTGTGTTTGGTGTGTTTGGGGCCAGATGGATGTGACTGAGGTGATGTGTGTGCATGTGATGGGCATGAGCCATGATGCATGTGAGTTACATATCATTGAATGTTTCAAGAGTCCATTGGACATGCATGGAAATGTCCATGGCATGCACCATGCCTGTTACTGTGTGTGTTTTGCCTGGACTGGCCCATGTGTTGTGGAGGGACATGATGGAAGTGTACTTTGACAGTGGTGCTCATCTGCTATTGCTTCCTGTCTAGGGGACCATTGTACAGTGCCCTGATGCTTGTGTTCTTTGTCTCCCTCTGCGCAGCGGCTAGTGAAGAAGAGGGCGGAGACGGCGCTGTGGAGCAAGGCGGCGGGGATGCCCCCACGGCTGCAGCGGAAGGGGTGGGTGAGCCCCCACAGGGGCCTGCTACGGTGGGAGACGGTGAGGAGCCATCCAGGTTGGTGGTTTGCACAGAGGAGGAGGAGGCCGCCACTGGGGCACACATGGGGCCTGGTGGGGGCATCCCTGCTGGTGCAAGTGGTGCAGTCCAGGGCCAGGGGCAGGAGGCAGCACAGGTCACCGTGGAGGGGCCTGTGCATGTCGCTGTCCCTGACCCTGTGAGTGCACCACCATGCACCAGCAGGGATGCCCCGTCCCAGGCCTGTCCGCAGGTAGAGGGGATGTCCATGTCACCTGACTCCCCTCCACCTGCGGACGTGGGAACCCCTGGCCGTGCGGAGAAGGTCCTGATTGGGGTCGCGTTGCGCACGGCTGCGATTCGTGATGCCGTGCGTGCTTCCCGGGAGGAGCACGCACGTCATCACGAAGTGCACCGTGCCGACGTGGCCCAATTGGGATCGGCCATGTTCGGGGGTTTCCTGCATGTGTTGGCCAATGTGGCGGCCCTCTCCTCCTCTGTGCAGGCTATCCACCAGTCGTTCTCCTTGCCGTCTTCCAGCCCAGATGCCACCAGGGCCCCCTGTGGACCTGCCCCGACCAATGCAGCCAGCTCGGTGGGGATCCCATCCCTGCCACAGTCGGGAGTCAGAGATCCAGCAGGGGTGGACACCAGAGCAACTGGACCCCAGCAGATGGAGGATGTGACGGCATCATCGGGCAGGGCACGTGCACGACGGCGTCGGTGGTTTCCATCAGCCTGGATGCCGTCGTGCTGGCACAGGCAGTTGCGTCGGAGGCAGCAGCAGGCTCAACGTGGGAGGCATCATGGCTCGGGGCCATCAACATCAGGGGTGCAGGCATCGGCCGGAGGGCAGGAGAACCCTGGAATGGGAGTGGCTTCCGTGTGGGAGAGGTTGTGCCAGCGGATAGGTGCGGAGCGGCAGCGGCCAGAGGAGGAACGGCTCACGATGGTCAGGGCGGAGGACTCCATGCGGAGGGCGCTGAGGCGGGCTGAGTGCCTCGAGGGTCTTCGCAGGGAGTTTGAGCTTGACACTGCGTTATCCCTGCGGGACCTCGGGGCCAGGGAACATGCCCGCCTCCAAGCCATTGAGCAGGAGTTCGAGGATGCCCTGGCCCATGACAACAACCAGTGAGCCGTCCGAATAGCCCGCTGCCTTTGTATATAGTTGTATAGTTAGGGTTAGGTTTCCTTTGTTTTTTTGAATTTTTTTTGGGTTGCGATTGGACAATGCACCACTTTTTTGTATATAGTTCCCTTTTAAGTTAGTAGTCAGTTAGGTTTAATTTGGTAGGGCTCATGGACCCAGGATTATCTTCTTGATTGGCTTATTTTATTTTTTCATTATTTTTTCATGGACATTCATCTTGTTTTGTTTGATTTGCTTTGTGTTTTTTCTTATTTGCTGTTCAATACATATTATTTTTTTAATCTTCAATGTGTCGTATCATCTCATTGCTTTCAGGCATGTCATGTTGGGTGTTTTGTCATTCACTTGCAGCCATTGTGTGTGACAGACATGTGTTAAATTGCATTATTTACATTGGGGGTGTAACATGTAATTGCCTTTGATATGTGGGTGGGTGTGATAGTTGGTTGGGCCTTTTGGCAGGGGAGGATGGGCATTACGGACATGATTGGGGAATGTTGGGACCCAGGTGCAGGGGGGCATGGATTGGACATGGGTGGGGGCCTGCTGGCAGGTGCCCCACAGTGCTGGGGGGTGGGGGTGGTGAGAGACATGAGTTGGACATGGGTGGGGGCCTGCTGACAGGTGCCCCACAGTGCTGGGGGGTGGGGGTGGTGGGAGACATGAGTGGGGCCCTGGTGGAGGGTGACCCTGGTGGCTGGGGTTTGGGGGTGGTGGGAGACATGAGTTGGACATGGGTGGGGGCCTGCTGGCAGGTGCCCAACAGTGCTGGGGGGTGGGGGTGGTGGGAGACATGAGTGGGGCCCTGGTGGAGGGTGACCCTGGTGGCTGGGGTTTGGGGGTGGTGGGAGACATGAGTTGGACATGGGTGGGGGCCTGCTGGCAGGTGCCCCACAGTGCTGGGGGGTGGGGGAGGTGGGAGACATGAGTGGGGCCCTGGTGGAGGGTGACCCTGGTGGCTGGGGTTTGGGGGTGGTGGGAGACATGAGTTGGACATGGGTGGGGGCCTGCTGGCAGGTGCCCCACAGTGCTGGGGGGTGGGGGTGGTGGGAGACATGAGTGGGGCCCTGGTGGAGGGTGACCCTGGTGGCTGGGGTTTGGGGGTGGTGGGTGACATGAGTTGGACATGGGTGGGGGCCTGCTGGCAGGTGCCCCACAGTGCTGGGGGGTGGGGGTGGTGGGAGACATGAGTGGGGCCCTGGTGGAGGGTGACCCTGGTGGCTGGGGTTTGGGGGTGGTGGGAGACATGAGTTGGACATGGGTGGGGGCCTGCTGGCAGGTGCCCCACAGTGCTGGGGGGTGGGGGTGCAAGGGGACATGTGTTGGTGTTCATTAGTTCAAGGAGACATGTGCCTTTGCTGGGGGGCATGCCCATGTTGGGTGGGCTGCCTGCGGGACATGACCAGGGATGCAGGGTAGTCCCCTGTGGTGTGGGCTGCCTGCAGGGGCCGTGGAGGGTGTACAGGGTACACCTGGGAGGAGCCACACTGTCAAATCACATGTGGAACTTCCCGCGCACCCCTGAAATACACGCGCCCAGGCTATTCGCGTGTGGAACTTCCCGCGCACCCCTGAAATTCACGCGCCCAGGCTATTCGCGTGTGGAACTTCCCGCGCACCCCTGAAATTCACGCGCCCCGGCTATTCGCGTGTGGAACTTCCCGCGCACCCCTGAAATACACGCGCCCAGGCTATTCGCGTGTGAAACTTCACGCGAACCCCTGAAATATACGTAGCACGCTCCCCCAGGCCCGATCGCGTGAGGAACTTCCCGCGCACCCCTCAAATTCACGCGCCCAGGCTATTCGCGTGTGAAACTTCACGCGAACCCCTGAAATATACGTAGCACGCTCCCCCAGGCCCGATCGCGTGTGGAACTTCACGCGAACCCCTGTAATACACGAAGCCCGCTCCCCCAGGCCCGATCGCGTGAGGAACTTCACGCGAACCCCTGTAATACACGTAGCCCGCTCCCCCAGGCCCGATCGCGTGAGGAACTTCACGCGAACCCCTGTTATACACGTAGCCCGCTCCCCCAGGCCCGATCGCGTGAGGAACTTCCCGCGCACCCCTCAAATTCACGCGCCCAGGCTATTCGCGTGTGAAACTTCACGCGAACCCCTGAAATATACGTAGCACGCTCCCCCAGGCCCGATCGCGTGTGGAACTTCACGCGAACCCCTGAAATTCACGCGCCCAGGCTATTCGCGTGTGGAACTTCCCGCGCACCCCTGAAATTCACGCGCCCAGGCTATTCGCGTGTGGAACTTCCCGCGCACCCCTGAAATACACGCGCCCAGGCTATTCGCGTGTGGAACTTCCCGCGCAACCCTGAAATACACGCGGCCAGGCTATTCGCGTGTGGAACTTCCCGCGCACCCCTGAAATACACGCGCCCAGGCTATTCGCGTGTGGAACTTCCCGCGCACCCCTGAAATACACGCGGCCAGGCTATTCGCGTGTGGAACTTCCCGCGCACCCCTGAAATACACGCGCCCAGGCTATTCGCGTGTGGAACTTCCCGCGAACCCCTGAAATACACGCGCCCAGGCTATTCGCGTGTGGAACTTCCCGCGAACCCCTGAAAAACAAGCGCCCAGGCTATTCGCGTGTGGAACTTCACGCGCACCCCTCAAATTCACGCGCCCAGGCTATTCGCGTGTGGAACTTCCCGCGCACCCCTGAAATACACGCGCCCAGGCTATTCGCGTGTGGAACTTCCCGCGAACCCCTGTAATACACGTAGCCCGCTCCCCCAGGCCCGATCGCGTGAGGAACTTCCCGCGCACCCCTCAAATTCACGCGCCCAGGCTATTCGCGTGTGAAACTTCACGCGAACCCCTGAAATATACGTAGCCCGCTCCCCCAGGCCCGATCGCGTGAGGAACTTCCCGCGCACCCCTCAAATTCACGCGCCCAGGCTATTCGCGTGTGAAACTTCACGCGAACCCCTGAAATATACGTAGCACGCTCCCCCAGGCCCGATCGCGTGTGGAACTTCACGCGAACCCCTGTAATACACGAAGCCCGCTCCCCCAGGCCCGATCGCGTGAGGAACTTCACGCGAACCCCTGTAATACACGTAGCCCGCTCCCCCAGGCCCGATCGCGTGAGGAACTTCACGCGAACCCCTGTTATACACGTAGCCCGCTCCCCCAGGCCCGATCGCGTGAGGAACTTCACGCGAACCCCTGTAATACACGAAGCCCGCTCCCCCAGGCCCGATCGCGTGTGGAACTTCACGCGAACCCCTGTAATACACGTAGCCCGCTCCCCCAGGCCCGATCGCGTGAATAACTTCACGCGAACCCCTGTGATGCACGTACCCTGCAAATCGCGTGTGACACTTCCCGCGCACCCCGGTATACATGCACACGTATTTTTTGTCAGCGGGTGTCCGTGTTTGTGGGTACCCCTTTGCACGTCATTTTTCCTGGAGGGCCACAGTATGGGACATTCATCATGGCAGTATATAGGTGCTATTTGTTGGCGCACCTTTTGGCGCACATTTCTTACAGCCGCAGAGACGCTACCGCCTCCTTTCTTGTGGCGGTCGTGTTTGTGCCTGTGCGCTGGTTTGAGCGTGCGCTTTTTTCCCCTATTCTATTCCATGAATACGTGTTGTAGGCGAGCGTGTGGGCGTTCCGCGCACTTGTGCCCTGTACTTCCCCCGTGACGCCCACGTTTTGGCAAGTTGTTCCCCATTCCGAGTGTTACGCCCGTGTTCCGCCTACTTTTATTGCGTGCGCCGCGCTATGTGCGATTTTCGCTGTGGCCTGTGCGATTTTCGCTGTGACCTGGCGCACGCTGTTAGATGGCCTGTGCGCTAACGTGCGCCGCGCACTTTTTATCGCACATCCGCTGGTTTTCTCGCGCACGGACTTCCATGAATCGACGTGCGCTGCTTTTCGTGCGATTTTCGCACGTTCACTGCGATTTTCGCTATTCCACTGCGATTCGCACGTTTTTGGCCACTTGCGCCGCGCTAATTATTCCATGAATCGGCCTCTTAGACTTTTGCTGAAATCCAGGGAAAGTGGTGGAGTGTCCAAATTGCATGTAGCCAGTAATTTCCAGAGGATCCTAACAGGTTACAAGGTTTGGTGCACAATGGTGAAACGGTGTGGAATTGTACAAGGAACAACGCTTCACCACAAATCCCGCCACAAACAAACACATTTTCACTTTTATATTTATAAATAGTGTCCCTTGAGCTCGTCAAGCATACTCTGTGCAGGTATATTAACTTGAATCTTCTTTAACTGTTTTTTTAATATTATGGTTGTAAATACTTCGACAACCATATCCCCTTCCACTAATCCCATTTTTTTCCATCTCTGATATTGGTCACTTTATTGTCTGATTTCTCCTCCTATCACCTCCTCCCCAAAGCTCTTCTTCTTTACACCGACTAAGGTCTGGCGACACCATGGCAGAGTAAGCATATGCCATCTTTCAACCAAGGCCAGGCATCCTAAGACCACTATGATTGTGATGTGTGCAGTATAAATATTGGATAACATAACATAGTATACAAGCTCAACGCGGTGAGTTATTCTAGACACCGCTCTCCAGCTATCTCTCCTTTTGACAATACGGCGCAGAGAATACACAATACATTCGGTAAAATTATGCACATAGATCCTCCACACCGTTTCCTTTCTCATGCCTTCCTGAGCATCTTATTACTCCGCCAACCTCATCCCAATTATCTACCCGACTTTGCTTCTCCCTAAAACTACTGCATGTTTATCATACTCCTCCATTGCATCTCTGCAGGGAAAAGTGCTTCAATGTCATAATCTATGGCAGCAGGTACTATACAAATGCAAGATAACATAATGTAACATAAATCACAAGGTGATTTTCATTTGAAGAAATCAACTTGACATCTTGTGCCCTGATTCTACACAAAATGTCAGGCTTAAATTGAATGTATTAAAGGCATCCTGTTCTTTATTTGAGTACTTTTAATTCAGCCAAAACGGCAAAAAGAACTACCTCACTAGACCCTCACCAAAGTAATTTAAAATGAAAGAAAACTTGTTTTTACAGCTAAGCCCTTGTTTGCTCCTAAGTATTTAACATTCCTCACAATCCCCATACGTCACCTGCAGTGGTAAATCACCCTTCTCTAGCTCAAACTATAGAAATAGTTCCCTGATGTATAAATATGTTGTTTTGTGCACTAAAAGCTATTCTCCTTTGGCTGTGCATGGGAAACAACGTGCTTCACTCTCTACTGTACTCGATAAAACCCAAGATGTTAGATTGCATTAATAAATAAATAGGGAAGGAGACGCTGAAGTGTGTAATGTGATAAGAACCTTTGCTTCCCAGTAAGAATAACTATCCCAATCCTCCTTTTGACTCTCAAGGGATAGCGTAGGGATCTGCAATCTGCAATGTTTGGGGCTAAGACTGCCACGATTCCTCAACATTAACTATGCTGGCTAAGGCTGATCCTAGCTTTAGTCCAAAACATCTGGGAAGCCAAAGGTTGATGACCTCTGGGATAGTGAGATCAAAAGTTACACCTATAAAAATTACCACCTGGACTAGTACTCAAATTGAAGGCATTGAAGCAATGCTAATTAATGTACAATCTTTTCCCCCTTGCAATGTCCCCAATAAAGTTGCCTTTAAAGATTAAATGTTTAGCCAAGATTACCTTCCCAGTGGGGGCAAGTAGAAACACTAACTAACAGTGTTCATCAAATCAAGACATAAGTTGAGGGCTGAAATGAGAAAGAAAATGTTTAAGTGTCACTAATAGAAAGGCTAGAGACTAGAGTAGGGGTGAATATGACAGGTAATAAAATGCTGCCCGCTAGAGAACAGCCTAAGGAGTTACTGGAGTTATTAGTGCCTGTTCAAAGGAACAAGAAATACGAGATATATTAGGCCTGCACAAACAATTCTCTAAAGCAATTGATTTTATATTTGACAGTGCCAACATAAATGGGTGACAGGCACGAAAGTATTGACTAATAGAACCGCCCACTGGATCAGTGATGCAACATAGTGTAATCTAGGATGAGGAGTCACATCACGTAGATAAGGCTGATTAATAGTCTTGGTACCAGAATGGGAGAGGTTACAATCAACAACTGTCTAAACAATCAAGTTCCGAGTGGAAATCTCAATGCCGGTGGTTGGTTTACTAATGGTAAAAGATTGATCATTACCCATATGCCTACCAAACTGAAGTTCCCTAGCCACCTGTTTTACAACTATTTGGTTATGTTAACAAATATCAAGTATCCATGTATAAAAAAAGAATCAAGGAAATCTATTAGAAAATAAATGAACCACAGGAAACTCTCATGATAGGCCTGACAGCGAGACTAGAGTGTGTGCCGCTGAAGAGCTTTGTTATTCTGGCTCCTTTGCTTTTATAGCCAGTAACATCACCCACAATAAAGACAGCACCTCTAAATGTGTTCAGTGCCAGAAAATGGAGAAAGCAATTGTACCTTGCTACCCTTACACCCCTAAGAATATTACGTAAGTAGTACCCCAACGTTATCTATGAAACGGTTCTGGGAGTTGTGGTTTGCCTTTGGCTCGAGAGGATCATATGTTCCTGGAATTTATCTTTCCAGGCATCTCTGTTAACCAGAAAATTAACCAGAAGTTGAGAGCTGGCTCTATGATGTCATGAAATATTGGAAGGACATTCTCCTCATCATCTCTATTGTTAAGTGGTGTTAGTTCACTTGATCAATCAAGTGTAAAAGTTGCAAATTGAAGTGTAAATGGATTAAGTCATGAACTGGACGATAAAGATTGACAATTTAGTATTCACAGTTTTAGATATGCTGCTTAAAATAGACTGCAACTTTAAATTGTGTATATCTACAATGATTTCCAAACTTGTGTTCTCCAATTTGCAAAACCTCTAGACATTGCTCTTCAATCGCATTAGGGACGAAGGTTTCCACTGGTCTCCCTCAGCAGATAGAACAGTTGGCACCTTTCACAACCAGCTACATTGTAAAGAAACAATACATTTCCATTATAACAACTTTGCCAAAACAGGGGAATTCTAATATTATGACAGCCATGGAATAATTGCTAGTCCACATCAACAATCTGATTATTGTTGGTGGAATTTGCATTCCACTGATTGCCAGAAATGTGTACTTCTCACTGACTGAAGCTATGCTGTCAGACAAGGGCCTAATACAGGAATATTGTTCTTGTCCAATACCAAATACTCGGATGCCAACTGCTTGCTTCAGAGGAGCATCCTGCTGCTTCACATCTAAAGTAGCTGCTTTTTCTTATAGAACACATCATGGGCCGTGGTGCATCGACAGCCTTTTAATTAAACTATCCCTTTGTCACTAATGTGTGGCCTTATTAAATATATTTCGCAGTAGTTCCTCCATTTGTGAGTCACCACGATCTACTGCTAGTTGTCTTGAGTTCTTAAAAAGGAGTTTGTGTTAGATAAAGCACATCTTAGAATGGAGAGATGCTTTAAGGTTGCCTCTGGGGATTATTCACTCTAATATACCATTAAAAGTAATTGTAGGTGTTTGCAGTAGTAATGATGAGACTATCTGAGATGAACACTCCGTGTTGTATGGTGATCGAGACCCCTTCTTCACTACCAAGAGGATTAAAATCAATGATCACCTGAAAGGTTTGTGTGGTTTGATAGTGACTCCAGGGTGAGCAAAACTTGATTTGCACACTCGCTGAGGGGGTCAATGAAGGGTATTACATTACAGCCTGAACTTTATAAAAGCCAAAGAAATTGGCAACCCATATCTAGCACTCAACTTGGTGATCTGTAATACTAAATTTAAAGCCTACTCTTGGGTTCTCAGCCACTCAGATAAACCAAACTGTATATCAGAGCGGGAGTAGGAGACACAAGACCAAGCATACAGTCTATTGCATATCATACTTCCAAAAAGCGTATTAATGGTGTCCAGGAAATAAATTGGTTGATAGCAAAATGGATCCTGAATTTTCCCCTTCTTAAAAATATAGCGATAAGTAACGTCTAAGACTGTTGTATTATAAATGTCCTGCTGATTGCATTAAAAAGAGACAAGAATATCTGAGACCAAATGGGCTTCTCAAATTTGTATATGTCTGTCAGGCAGTATGCATGGTCAGGGATTTCCCAAGAGACAGCATCCTCAATTGCCTTTTTTTTTATTTCCACTGATCAAAAGTCACATGAATCATATCCTGTTGCATTAGAGTTTCCTAAGCTGTTCTTTCTGGTCTCTTTTTGCCTTCAGAGTTACTTTTTGTCAGTACTTCTAGAAAAGCTTTTATTGTTTTGGTCTGATAAATCTCTCTTTACAGCAGGTAAAAGATTGTTCTATCTCTTTATGGTTTTGTAATCAGTATAAACAATTGTAAATGATTTGCTACCCTTGGTTTGAAGGAATGTTCTCTTGTAACACATTTACTAATGGTCATGAGAAGGTTTACAAAAATCTGTATGATTTTGGAATCAACATTTTTCTGTGAAATTTGGAAGGCGACATGTGCAACAGAAGATTTTAACTTCAATGTTTTTTCACCAAAACACTGATGTGAAAGAGTAAGGTCATACCTAATATTTGAAGCTTTGTCAAAGATCAATCTTTGTTGGGGGCATAAGTTCCTAATTAATGGATCAAAACTGTTTGAATATAGGAGCATTATTGTAAATCTCCAAATGGGTAAATAACTTCCATATCCAGAACTGTACTGCAAAGATAACTAGGAATCAATAAGTAGTTGATTAAACTTCTCATTCTTGTATTGCCTCTAAAGGTTGCCTTGCCCAGATTTTTGAATATTGTTCTACAATTTTAAGATCAGAGGCCCAAGTCAAATAGATAGGAAAGAAACCAAAATTCATTTGCATCCCTTGCATCCATGTGCATCCCTTATTTTGATGCCTCTGACATCAAAAGGGTCATAATCATTGGAGCTATCCATGTTATATTAAAATCACCCCCATTATCAAACCATTATACAAACCCATGACATGTCCTAAATGCACATTTAAAAAGTATAGAAATCGCATTAGCAGTCCTCTTTCACCACCACCATGCTTGGCATTATAACAATGTTTCATGGTTAAGCTACTGAAGAAAACCATAACTTAATAACCAAACATGTATTGGTGTTCAATGCTATTTCAACTTCAATAATATTTAGACCTACAGAGACCTAAATTAGTAAACCATATTTCAATCTCCCTTTGAGAGACCGGTTTGCATTGGCATAAAGTCTAACATAGCCATCATTCATGCACTGCTTATCAGTCCATGTTTCCTGCAAGAAGTAAAACATACATGTTTTTGACATAAGTTCAAAAAGGTTCATTCGACAGTGTTTAACACCCGCTATATTCCAGGAACCAACAGTTATAATACTGGCATGAAGGGAGAGTTATCTCTCTGAACTGTTTGGTATTCACACCATTACAGACAGATGTAGCATTAAAGGATTGCATCCTCAATATCCTCAAGAGAGAATAAACATTAATAGAGAATTGGGCAAGAGAATTTTGTTAGCCATGATTGACTAATGTTCTGGATAGTATTTTTGCCAATATTTGGGTTTCACTGGGAAATTGGGCAGACTTCTTAATATTGGTTTGAATGTAATCGGACAATTGGATAATAAAAGAAGTCCGATGGCACAGCTCTAATGGGCAATTTGTGTTTGTGTCTAGCCACTACAATAACTTGTTGAGGAATCAATTCATCATTGTTCTACATTTTTCCAGTACCTTCTCCTTCATCATATTTCTTCTTCATAGTCTGTCCTAGTGCTCTGTTGGAGTCTGCATTCAGTCTAGTACTTCCCCTTTGTTCAGTTCCTTTTCCTTTCTCCTAGCCCTTCTTCTTTCTCCAAGTCCTTTTCCAGCCTTCTAGTGCTTCCTCATGGTGCTAGTCCTTTTCATTGGCCCCAATCCTTCTCCTGTGTCCTAGCAGTGCTTTGCGGTAGTGCTTCTTTATAATATTCCTTCATCCTGGTCTTTTGTCCTAGTCCTTCATTCTGGCCCTCCTTCTTTGACCTTTCTGCTAGTCCTTTGTCCTAGTCTTTATTATTTGTCTTGGTCTTTCTTCTTTGTACTGGTCCTTGTACTTTGTCCTGGTCCTTTGCCCTGGTCCCCTATCCTTTTGTCCCAGTTCTCCTCTTTTGTCCCTGTCCTTCTCCTTTGGCCTAGTCCTTCCTCCTATTCATACTTGATTGTAGTGTTTCTTCATAGTAATCTTTTCTCCAAGTTTGTAGGCCAATTTGTTGTCCTAGTCTGTCATCCTAACCTTTTTCTTTTTCCTTCATTCAAGCCCTACTTCTTCTACATATCACCTTGTAATATTTTACCACCCTACTCCCTCTTTACTGAAGAGCCTTGAATGCTCTGCCACATTTACCCCTGGAAGAGTCATGTACAGAGAGATATTTGCTGAAACCATGGTGTGGATCAGTCTCACTGAACCCTAAGTATAGGGTTTTGGAAAATCCTTTAAACCAGATTTGTATTTTCTTGTTTCAGCAGCTTCCTTGTTTATGATGTTGTGCCACTGCCACACAATCAACATATTGGCATACTTTAAAGACACATTACTTCTTTGTGATGAAGGTTTTGCTACCATCCATCCTCTGGTCTGAAGGTTAAAGATATATTATGATCTACAGGCACCAAGCTTACTTTGCATGTTGACTTGCTGACAGGTTTGGAGGGCAAAGGCTCATATGTGAATCATTGCTATTACAGGTATGTTGGAGAATGTTCTGATTGCACATATGTGTTGGGTTGGAAGGTGGGTAGTGAACAAGAGGTTTCATGATTTTGATGAAGCCAGTGTCCTGAGTCTGTCCAAATAGTTGTACAGGACTCCGGAAGCCAAGAAAGCCGGCCATTGGCAACCAAAGTTAGGGTTCCCAGAGTTGTCCTCCTTTCCCCCTGGTGACAAAGATACATGTTGGAGGCTATGGATATGTCTGGGGTGGCTCTGGTGGATGAAGATGTCTGCCTGCTCCTTGACGCTTGCCCCATAGAAGGTATATGGAAGATCCTCCAGGCTCTGTAGCTCATCCCGAGCCTCACGTGCAGGTCCAATGATGCAGTCCAAAAGTTCCTAGAGCAGCAAAGGCTAGAAGAGTATAGTGCTATATGCCTGGAGGATTGGGGCACTTATAAAAATGCCACTGAATCCATCCATGAGGCACAACACGGACACACTCCATCTGTAACACTCACTGGGACTTGTGGGGTCACATGGAAGATCAGTACAAAACCGAATAGCGGTTCAGCAACAACGTGGTCAAATAGAAGGGTTGTAGGAGCCTGGACCTCTTGGAGAAATAATTCCTAGATGAGGGACACATATACTGCAGCCTCTTCTAGTGGAACCAAGCAAGCCTATTGCCAGTACATGCTGGCTGTAATACTAATATTCTGCTTGGGGCCTAACCAATCATAGGAAACACTCTGATTGTGGACACAGCTGATCACACTCAGGCCGTTAAACAGCCCAACCCTAACCAAGCAGGGAGGTAAAAGGAGAAAAGAGAAAAGGGGAAACATGGGAGTTTGGAGTAGGAGTTCAATGAAGAGGTTTAGGAGAGCAGTGAGAGGAATGGGTGACAACTTCCAAAGTCTTAGTGTTGGGAAAAAAGATTCAGTGGGTGAAAGTCCTAGGGCTGCAGCAAGGGTCTGAAGGCCTGCCTGCCCAGGTTTCCCATTGGCAACAGAATATGAACGCTGAGAACCCCTAGTAGTCCAACAGCTTTGAAAGAGTCTGAGGCCTGCCTGACCCCCATCTAGGCAACCCAACAGTGGTATTGCCAGGGAAATTACAAGCTGTGTTGAAACAAGATTGCCTCCTGCAGAGCACAGTGATAATCAGGAATGATCCAGCAAAATCCTCGAAACACATGCAGGATACTAAAAATCCAAGAGATTTGTAGTCACTCTTTTCCAGGACGATGACTTAATTTAGGGGAGAGAGAGAATTACTGAGGACCACACTCCTAAAATTAGCCTGACTGAATTTGTGAGAATCCTAAACCCATGACATGGGCATAAGGTTCTCCCCCTTCCTACCACTAATGCAACAAAAACTCCACCTTCCTGCAAGCACACCACACACCTACCAAATACAAGACCTACACATGATAACCACAAGATCAACTCTAAAATCATACATCAAATGCACACCTCCTTCAAAAACTCACTCAATCACAACACTCTCAATTCCAACCCCACAGGTACACAAACAACCCATACAGACTCATATAGTCAAACGTCCACCAACCCAGACCACATATGCAGCAATCCCACCACACAGTGACTGGTTTTTCCAAACTGAAACTACCAAAAGAACAGCAGAAGCACTTTTGCGCTCTCCCTCTCGTTCCATTTACAAATCCCACTCCTCCCCTCTTTCTTTTCATATTCGCCACAGCACCTGGAGATCATGAAAATGGCAGTGGTGCACAGTATAAATCGCATTAACATAACAAATGAGCACTTAATATTTAGCCAATGTTAAACCTTTGTTTGTATTACATTGAAGGTCATACGCCCATATGAGCAGAGCAAGAACTAGTGGAAGACATGTCAGGTTAGACAGAGTGACTAAGGCACAACACTGCCCTCTGCAGGATAAAGCACACCATTAAGGTTCCATTTGGTAAGGAAGAAGTCATGCAGAATACCATTACACATGAAGTAGGATTGGTGAGGAATCATTGATTTGGTTTCCAGAAACTCACACATAACCCTCGTTGCATGTACATATTGGAAATAAAGGTACCTTCTTTAAGTCACAAATCCTACAACACGCACACATATATTTGTCATTATAAGAGAATGAAACTCGCAAGCAGCTAAGTGCCAATGTGAAAGGATAGATAAAATCATGAGAAATGGAAATTTGGCCAGCAACATTTCCAACGACGAGTTGCAAAGTTGAAAAGATCTCCTTAAGTTTCGGAAACTCCTTAATGCACCAATACACACCCCTAACGGTTACATGAGAGCTTACACAGGACTGGCTAGTTTGATGACACACCCAAGCCAGTAACCCTGCATGAAACTGAGCCACCTGTAACCAACGGCTACATAAACCAGAGGTAACCATGACAACGAGCATGCCATGCGATTCACTGGCATGAAAGATGTGTTAGAGAACTGATCGCCACGCAGTTCCATTGGCACACAGCATGTAGGTTCACAACTGCTGCCAACCTCACGCCTGCAAATATTCACAAGCAGGTATTTAGCACTTTGGATACTATACTCTACCATTTACTCAATCTCTTTGTTTAGCCACCTTTAGGCATGCTCCTCTCACTTTAATCCTCTGACTGCCCCTTTTCGACTTTCGCTCCCCCTCACCACAGCTCTTCCCATTTTCCTGTTAGGTGCTTCCAGTAATATTCCAACTGCACAATTCCTATGCACAGAGCCGTGCACTCAACATGAGAACAGCCCAACTCATTGAACCTCTGAGGATCTTTAGTTCACAAGAAACATCCCCTTCCCGTTCTCTTCACCTCACAATTTCCATCTGTATCCCACCAGTGACCTCATCGGGAAAGCTACTTAGGTGAGCATTTGTCTCTCTTTTTTTGCTTTTTCACCAGCTGTTTGTCTCCTTCAAACAATGATGACCGTCAGCAGGCTTCCACACCCACCAGCTGAGTTGAACTGCGTTAAATGTTTTCCTCTGTAGGACACTTCCTGATAGTTTCCCTACTGTGCAATCTGGCTATATCATTGCTCGTAACACACACATGAACAGGACAGTCATGGTGACTCTGGTGTCTCGTGTGATCCAGCAGTGAGGAAAGGGGATTGTACTTTTTCTTGTTAAGCTTCTCCCATTTTTTTACCACAAACTAGTCTTCATGGTGCCTAGAATAATTGAAAGTTTAAACTTTTCGCCATTCTCTGGCCATGTTCTTTAAATGTCAGAATACCCACACAGACCTAAGACTGTTTTCATCTTTACAGGGTCTTTATTTCATGCCCTGATGAAGGTGGTTACCACGACTTTCATCAACGCTACCGCCGAAACGCGATTTCTATGAGGGCACATACGTGGCTTTTTAATCTGGCCAGACTCTAACCATTTGGAAACAGACTTTGCTCTCCTTTATAACTCCCCCGCCCCCAGTCGCGTTGGCAGTCCCCACTTTTTGACAAAAGATTCCTCTATAAAGGATACAGTAATGGAATATTACTTTTCTCAAAATCAAGTGCATTAATGATAATACAAGAATGTTATACAAATTAATGTATCTGCCTATGTCTACAAGAATTTGTTATCACATCTCTGCAATCAACATAGGATCATTTGTGTTACTAAAGACAAAGAGTTGGGGAATTGAATTCTAAACTTTAGATACAATTATACCTCCAATTCTTTACAGTGTTCTAGAAACTGTCCTATATTGATATTAATGTGCTGCAAATACTGATTGGTTATTGATTTCCATCATCTACATAAGTGAATGTGGGCCCCATTACTAGTATGGAGGTAGCCATGCCGCTAAAAGCGGCATGGCTACCCCCATAACCACTACCAGATCGGCTCCCGCAAAAGGGGACTTACCGTGACATTCCGACCTTGGAGGGGCCGGTAAATCCCTTTTGCGGGACCCGGACCCGGTACATCCCCATTCCCATTTGAGCCCCCATCGGGCTCAATGGGCATGGGAAGGATGCTAACAATGGGCCTGTTAATGACAGGCCGGTTGTTAGTATCCTGGACTGCTAGCAGGTCCCGCTAAGGACGCCTGGTCTGACCAGGCGTTCCTTAGCAGGACCTGCAGCAGTCGACATAATAGGGCGGCCCGTAATGAACAGTGCCCGTCCCTTACCGGCACCATTCATTACGGGGCTGCCAGGGTCCTAATGAGGCCCTATGTATGTGAATACTTTGACAACATAATTGTTAAACCTCCTCTTTTTTCATTCTCTATTGTCTTTTTCAGAGACCTCTCGGTCCTCACGGTCACTTTTGGGGCTTTAATATGCTGTGGCTCTTTCTTCACTAAGGAAACAAGGGTACAAATGAATGGGTTGATGGTTCACTCGTGCACTACCGACCCATTCATTTGTACCCTTGTTTCCTAAGAAGCCCTCCTGAGCAGAATAGGGTCCAATCCAGGAGCCCTTATTTCTAAATCTTTCTTCACTAAGCAATACAACCAAGATTTATCTTTTCTTTCCTTTATTATACTCAAGTTTGTAAACACATATCTTTTCTACAAAAAAAACTTTCTTTCCTTTGTACATATGATATGCAAAACATTGCAACCTGAGAACTGTCGTGTGATTCATGCTTTAGTATACTTCATTTGTCACTTTGTGTTTAGTTGTTGACATGGTTTGTGAGTAAAACAAGATAACTTTTACTGCTCTGTGTGTTTCTTCTGGCATCGAACATAAGCAATTTGACTAATATCTTTCTTTAAATTATCGGTTGATCGAATTAGGTTTCGAATAATATAGCCACTTTGTTGTCAACCTTGGGTAGCAGCTTTTTCTTCATGTATGTACCGGAAACTCCTTAAGACATTCCTCTTCTCCTCTTCCTTCTCTCTCCCTTTACCCTGCTAACCTCTCACTCCGCTCTATCCCTCTCTCCTTCTTTTTCCACACAGCTTGCTGACTGGCCGCTGGTTGTACCTCAGAGTCTCACAGGTTCCTGGCACCCTCGCCCATCCTCTCGCACTTGCCTCCGGGCCTGCACTTGCCTCATCACTACTGCACTTGGTCAATGACCCATGAGAGTTGCATCTCTCAGCACTTACCCCAGTTCCTGACTGACTGGGCGCACTTGGACACCCCTTCACTTGTTCTACACCCTCCCCTCTCCTGTATCATCTGTGCACTTGCACGATCTGAATGTACCATGCCTTAAAGATTGTCTATCTTCACTGTCTCCCCTCCTTGCATCGTTGTGCCTCAATGCACTTAGAAACACTGCAGAATCGTTGTCAGACCTATTTGCTGTTATCTACATGGTTAATTGTATTATATGCACTTACTCTGCCTGTGCAGACTTGTATCATTCAGAAACTGAAGGGCTCTGAATGACTGCTTTTTCCTCTTGTTCCCTCCCTGCTTGAGCGCTTTGAAACACTTGCCTTGTGTATAGGCACTTTACAAATAAACATTACCATTAACATTAAAGTGTAGAAGAGACAAATTGTTCATAAATAATGAGAACCATAAGATGGTGCCAAACTGCTTAGGTCATTAGGAAAAGGATGCTAAGTTACAATCGTAAGGTCACACTGTCACATCTCATCCAAGGGATTGGTCAAAATATACGTACTCATTCCCTCCACTCATACTTCTTGTGAAGCAACCAATTGCAAGCTGATATTTGTTTCAAAATGAGCTAACCAATTAAAGTGTGTGAGAAAGGAGATGAGCTCAATGCTCTTGAGTAAACCTTTTGATAATCAAAGATAGTCATGTGGTTAGATTAATTCGATAGAATTGGGAAATATTTGGAAATATTTGGAAAATGATGCAGACAAATCAGAAGCCTGGAAAATGCACTTGACTTGTAACATTTGTTGTCTTTTCCTTTCTGTCACACACTATAAAACAGACCATTTTTCTTTTCATATCTCATGCATTCACTTCTCCTTGGCTCTTTTGGATTGATTTTTATACTTGGATTTGGACTTACTCAACTTGTTTGCTGGACGGAGTTTGAATATCCAGATGTTTCTAGAACGCTGCGAGCTTCTCCACCACACTTTGGGGACAAGCAAGGCCTGCTTGAGGAGAGCAGAAGAGTGCAGGCCATTGTGGGTAGAGGCAGACCTGGAAGACTTCGGATGACCATATGGAGCCAGTGCACTTGATCTGAGAAGTATAGCAGGGAAGTGAGTATAAATGCAAAAGTTGAGTGAATTAAGGCATGAGCCACACATGGTGTTCTGTTTTGCTTTGTTCTGTTTTGTTTCTCTCATAGTAGACATTGAAGAGGGCTTCTGTAGCAAGGAGAGGTGACAGCACATAAAAACAATTCTTGGTAAGTGAGGAGTACACATCCTTCAGTAAAGGAGGGAGGGGCAGTGTTGCTTTTGAAATAAGAGTGGTAGGTCCTGCACTAGCGAGGACTCTACCCTCCACCTGTGCTAAGGGTTGAGAGGCAGAGAATAGTAAATGGTAGAACTATGATTTTTCCTTGAATTGTATGTTTCTTAGTGGTGAATGATCAGAGGAAAATGCTGATACATTTTTGAGATGGGTAAAAGATTGGGGTTGAGATTGTGTTTGGGTAGGGGTGTGGTATTTGGAAATGTTTGTTTATGCACATGAGCTCAAGGTGATTTTGTACTCAGGAGTTGGTTTTTGTATTGACATTTACCTTTTGTGGCTTTTTGAAGCCAGATTGGGCTGCCAAAGAGGGGCAGAACTGCGAGACAGTATTGAAGGGATTGTTTCCTGTGTTATGAATCGTACAGACTAATTGTGATTTACTGTATGGAAGAGAAATGAGCACACCCTTTGAGCACGTGTGTAGGGAACTACCCACCTATAAGGAAACGATTGTGAAATATAACAAAAATGTTTACAGCCTGGCCAGCTGAGGGCACGCATGACAAGAGCACTTTAGAACATATGTAGACCCATTTATTGTCCACCCATAAAGGTAAAAGCTGAAAAAGAGGCAAAGTATATTAGAGCTCTTCAAGCTTTATGAAGAAGATGAGAGCAATACTAAAGGAAAAGGGAATACTGAGCGTGTATACACCCCACCCCTGACAGGTAGCACAAATATAACCCAAGCTTCAATGACTACACAGTCGTTTGCCCAGACATGTGCAGAGAAAGACACCCAGTTGGCACAGCTCCAGCGCTTGCACAGCCAACAGCTCTGCCCACAATGGGCCATTACCCCTCAAAACCAGCGACAGGGCATACAAACCGTTAATTTAAACCCCCAGCATATTCTGACACGTACCCACTAAGGGGAGCAAGAGCACCGAGTAGCAGACAAGACCCAGCAATAGAGAAACTAGAAAATAAAGCATGCAAAGGTTTAAAAGCCGTGATAAGCAAAATAGAGAAAGAATTTGCGAAGGGCGACAAGAAAAAGGGAGGGGCCCTGCCCAACGGTAGATACAGAAACATGGGCACCGTGAGAATTATTATTGAAATTGCACAAAGCAGTAATCAAAAATGGCAAAGTAGAAACTGAAGAGCTAGAGCCGCAAGACGTAGATTATGAATTGGAGGTAATTGAAAGTGAAGATTTGCAGGAAGAGAGTGAGGAGAATTGGAAAACAGAAGAGGACCAGGAAGAGGGGACTGTTTGCGGGCAACGATTAAGGCCTTATCCTAGAACTATGGCAGTGGTTAAAGGGGGGAAAAAGGCTAGAAACAGCATAGCTCGAAACAAGGAAGTCAGTTCCCATTGATACAGAAGGAAGTGGGCAGATCACAATATATATACCATGGCCACATTTGGACAAGAATAATGTAATCAAAATGCGGCCACCCCTTACAAGGGGAGGGGATAATTGGATCAGTGCTGTAGAAAAACATACAGGAGGGTCTACCTTAGCAATTGGGGATATGAAAAGCCTACTAGCCAGCATAATTGGAGATCAGTCAAATACAATTTGGGAACAAGCATGGTACCTGGGAGTACGATTAGTGATGTGCATGACAGTGCTCCATTTAACAATTGCTGAGCCGGTGTCTAGGATGCATTGAGAA
Organism: Ambystoma mexicanum; assembly: GCF_040938575.1. Classification (NCBI taxonomy): domain Eukaryota; kingdom Metazoa; phylum Chordata; class Amphibia; order Caudata; family Ambystomatidae; genus Ambystoma; species Ambystoma mexicanum. The sequence goes on along the minus strand of NC_090924.1, from coordinate 668,061,112 downwards.
GGGCGTACCCTGATAGACCTGATGTAGGGGAAATAATGGCATGTACAGTGAAGCATGAAAAATATCCTGCACTGCATATCCAATCCATTCAAGAAATGTGGCGAGAGGAGACAGGAGATATGTGGGAAAAGAATATACAATTGTTCTACCATGTGCTTCGAAAAGGTCTTCCTACTGAAGTGCAAGTGGAATTAGATAGAATCATAGGCATGGAAGTAGAAGGGTAGCATGAGATACAGGCACACATAGTGCATTTTTGCAAGCTTTAGATTGAAAAGGCAGAGGAAGAAAAGGTGCATTGTGCAGAAGATAAATACGTGCAAAAGAAGCTAGTGAAAGTCAGTATGGAGGGAGCAGTAGTAACTAACCCCACAGACACCCAACAACAGCAGCCAGAACTAGCCTAAGACAGAGTAAATACACCATGAAATGATCAATGAGATAGGGGATGGGTCCAAGGGGCACGGAGCAATTCACAAAGGGGACAAGCAGGAGTCAGTGGAATGTGACCTCCATTTGGGGGAACATGTTGGACATGCGGGAAGATGGGACACATGACTAAGGATTTTTGGAACTGACCCCCCCATGCAAAACCATCCAGGAGCACCACCAGCTCCATATTATGCGCAAGGGCCAGCACCAGGATTCTATGCCCACAACAAGCCACATCCCCAGTACCAACGTATACCCTGGCTTCAGCGCAGCCCTAGAACGCAGGCCAAGAATGAATGATCGCACCCAAACAGGGACAGCCCATACAATACCCAACCCCACATGTAATGCAGAATGTCACCCAACAGATTCCAGCACAGGCCACTACAGTACAATTCGAACAGAGTGCAATTACATGGGCTACAGTGATACTTTACACTGGAGGGTAAAGGAAAAAATATGTATTAGGAAAAAATGCATTCCCACTTCCAGGATCTAACACCTACACACAATAGGACACCCCACAGCAATCTCTGATTTGTCCAGTTCTCTCGAGCACTCCAGACACAGACAAGAAGCCCAAAGTGGGGGTGAAGATAGGGAACAGAATGTTTACCTTCAAGCTAGACACTGGAGCCACCCAATCCTGTGTAAGGGAGGGATGGTTTCCACAATCCAGCAACATTGTGGGCACACCAAGTTTTGTTGGGGCAATTGTAAGGTTTTGTTTTACTGAGGATTTACCCCTCTTTATAGGGACACAAGAGATAGTTGCACCAATATTGTATAGTACAGAGACGACAGTGAACTTATTGGGGAGGGATATTCTTCAGATGGTTAATATGACCATTTCATTCAATGTCAAAGGAATAGTGGGTTCAAAACCAGGCATGCATTTCAAAAGGATAGCCACAGTAATACAGGCATTCTGCAATACCAACACAATATGACCATTACCATTACACAAGGCTTCTATTCACATATACAGTAACGGTTTTGAATTGTTTGGTTAACAGCTGTACAGAATGTGATACTTTGCTTGCCAACTGAATTTATGTGCATACCAGCAGCACCACATGAGGAAGCTCCAGGAACAGTCTTTACAATACACATTGAGGCAGTTATAATGAGAAAAGACACAGTCATTATATAAGGCATGGATGAGGAAGGGATGGAGTGGAGAACAATATTATGCATAGATCCCACACTGCCACTAAGAAAAATCACTGACAACTATTTACAAAAATGAACACAGACAGAGAAGTAGGTTTTGAAATCAGCATACCCTGTCACATGGTGATACAGCATAGGGAAGTACCATAGACAATAATGGAAGCTGTTACAGCACCATCACAGACACACAAGGACCTAGCCCAAATAACTATCCAACTATAGACCTGTGACCCACATGGCATAGGGTGACTAACCAGCATACCAGTTAAAATCAGACTCAAACCAGGTACCATACTCTGAAGCAATACCCATTGTCCAAAGAAACAGATGAGGGAATATATGACACAAACAGAGAACTGCTTGACCAAAGCATAATAGTGCCTTCAAATTCACCATGCAACACAGCTATATATGCATTGAAGAAAACAAAGGGATCAGCATGGAGATTCATACATGATCTCCATCCAATAAATGATATATTGGGAGCAGAATATCTGCTATTGCCAAACCCTGCATTAGTATTGCGCAATATACCCTTTCAGTCTACTTCTCAGTACCAGATCTTAAAAATGCCTTCTTCACAATACCACTGCATGCAGGCTCCCAATATTTGACAGCATTTTCATGTAGTGGAAAGAGATTCCATCACACTAGGCCGCAAGGGTACTGCAAATCCTCCAGTGTCTTTAACAGGGTCCTTCAGATGGATTTAGGAAACATTCACATGGCCAGCACAGTTTTACAATACGTAGATGACTTGCTAGTGTGCAGCACGACAGAGAAACAGTGTAGAACGGACACAGTACAACTCCTGGCAATACTTGCATACACAAGGTACAAGTTGGACAAAGACAAACAGCAATACTGCCAAAAAGAAGTGGTGTATTTGGGATGGATCATATCATCAGCACAGAGAAAGATAAGCCCAGACAGAGCCATAGCAGTGAGGAGCACACCACAGGCTAAAACAATCAGAGGAATGCAGCAATTTCTAAACCTATGCAATTATTGCAGCCACGATTTGTTTATTCAAAATGTCAGACCCCTATTGCAGGCACTCATGGAAGCACAAAAAATCAAAGGAAAAATTGCATGGACAGAGGAAATGGAAGAATGCTTTGAGGACTTAAAAATAGAAACCAGCAGTGTACCAGTGTTAGAAACACCAGATTCTAATAAGCCATTATTCATATATTCAAATTCAAATAGATAGGTCATGGACAGGTCAGGACAGCAGTACTCACACATCAATCCTTGCAGAAACACAATCCGTTAGAATTCTACATTGGTCTTTGGGATCTAGTAATACAAGGCCATTTCCTATGTGAGCAAGCATTAGCAGCCACAGCATTTGCTATGCAGAAATCGGCCACCATAGTTATGGGGTGCCCACTCACTTTGTACGTTGAGCATGCAGTGACAAATCCAGCCATTACCATAGTAAGGTGCCACACAGTCAACCCAGCGACATACGTCGCCAAACCAGTTAAACCTCTGGATAAAGTCCATGAATGTACAGTATATGAGGCAGAGCCAAGCGAATATAGCAGAGTGAGCAAAGACCCTCTAGACATATGAGAGGGGTATTATGTAGATGGGTTGTCAAGCATAGACTAGGAGATTGGCCAGAGAAATGCAGGAGTGGCAGTAGTAAAATCAGTAAAGTTCCAAATAATAATGCAAAAAAGACTACCCTCACATTATGCCCCAGAGATATCAGCTTATGAAGACGTCACCATATACACTGACTCAGCCTGTATGACATCTACAGTACACTAAGGTTTATCAAGATTGAAGAGAAGAGGTTACAGACACGCATATGTGTCACTAGTTCAGCATGCAGCCTTGTTGGCTAGACTAATTGAAGCATCGGAAGGCTCTTTGCATGTAGCCATAGTGAAGTGTGCAGTGCCCTCCAAAGGAACAGCATAGTTTCACATGGAAACACAGCTGTGGATATAGCTGCAAAGCAGGCAGCTTATATGCCCTTTAATGAAGAAACCAAAAGGCCTGTTACCGGCAGTACAGCAAGGAAGACTACCAGAAGCTTACAGAGCACCATCAAAGGAACACATAATTGAGTTTCAAAAAGAGCCCCAGCAGGGGAAAAGGCACAATGGATAAAGAGAGGGTGCACACAGTGACCCACGGATGTCATCTGGAGTCATAAAAGCAAAGGTAAAGTAGTGATGCCGACAGAGCTACTGAACATTGCCCTAGAGCAGCTCAATTTCTCTATGCAGGCACCTAAGCAGAAAAGTGCTGCTGGCATTGGTGAGGACTGGACACTAGTCAACAGGTTTTTGGCCATTTGTGCCACATGCTATACATTTCATCCAGAACAAACACACTCCAGACCCTTAAGGCAACATTGCCTCTGCCTACAGGGCCATTCAAGGAGCTCTATATTGATTATATTAATATGGTGAATCAATGCAACACCTACAGGTATTTACTAGTGGTAGTGTGCCCTTAATCTCGCTGGATAGAGGCCATACCGTGTGTCAATGCAGAGTGGCTGCACAGTGTTTGGAGATGGCTGACTGCGGACTGCTTTGCATTTTGCAGTCTTTTCTTACTTGCAACATTCTGTAATCCCAAGAAGGTGTGTCCACAGATACATACACTTTCCCCCCGAGTAGAGTGGCAGCTGAGTAGCTGCAGAGTCTTTGATATCTCTGACGGAGTGTAGTTTTCCAGTTCTGACTCAGGAACACCAGGAGCACCAGGTTGTTACGCTCACCTGGTATCCACAGGGACGCCACCCAGCCTGGTTACTCGCTGGTATGCTTCTCAGCTTTGCCTTGATGTGGTCTACGGGGAAGGGTCTGCCTGAAAATACATGAGGGCTGTGTTCAAGACTGACCGACTGGGGTAAGTATCCTCCCTCCACCCCTGTATGATTTCAGTCCCTCTGGCGCCCTCTCTTCACCATGTGGTAGAAATAGGCGTGCTCTCCATCCTGCCTTCTTTGCAGGGGTGCATTGTCTTTCATGGGCGAGTGCGGTCCAGTTACTTCACTGACGCCAGCCTGTTGATATTGTTCAGGTAGGTCTTATTGCTGTTCTTTAGTTTTGTTGTTATCCTGCATGCCTTTCTTTGTTTAAAATGTCTCTTTTTTCTCCCTTAGGTATGCAGAGCTTCAGTGCTGCAGACTGGCTTGGTTGAGCCCCGCTGGTAAATGATGGTGCATTAAAAGCGCTATGATGCAGTAAGTAAGCGCTATGCGCAGCGCTGCAAAGTCTTTCCTTTGCTAACCTGTGTTTTCCTTCCTTGTAGGTCGTGGTGTTCTTCAGCGCGAGTGGAATGCCCAGAGTGGTGCCAGCCGAGAGGCGACCAGCCAGGTAAGTCTTTTGAGCAGTTCGTAATTTGTAAATGTCTCTACTGCTTTCTTTAATGTTGCCTCTATCTTCCTCTTTCAGGTCGTTCTGTCCGGGAGGCGTGTAGATTCGAGGAAGCTGTTCTCAGTAGCTGTGAGTGTTTAAAGAAGAAGACTGCAGGTAAAATGCTGCTGCTAATGATGTTTCTTTTGTCTCCTTGCAGGTTCTGCTTCTCCGAGGTTCGAGGGTATAGCTGGACACTGTGAGCGTCACGTTGCAAGCTTCAAAGTAACGCAAAGCATGTTGTCTTGCTCGGGTATGGTTTAAATTGCCCCAACAAAATAGTCAAGGTAAAGTAGTCCCTAGACTACCACACCCAAAACACTAGACTGCATAGCTTGGTTCTTAGGGACAAAGCTATGTGGATGCCTCCATGTTGGCTGGCAATACAATAAAGTAGTTCCCAAGCACATTGTTTTTCATGGTGCCAGGACTTACCCCATGAGGGCTTTTGAAGAGGATGCCAGGCTCTAGAGGCCCAAGTCCTGACTCCACCTGGCCAATGGGTTTGCCAGAGGGGGTTTTGGGCGAGGGTCGTGACACAGGTATGAGGTTTGATCTGCAGCATGAACTTAAGAGGGAACCTGAGTGGGGATGTGATTCTATTATTCCCATTTTGAGCCAGGTAGCTCCCAATAAGACTCCAAGCACTAAAATATGTGAAGAGAGTGCGGGAGACCGTGAGGATATAATCAGGGCTGAGGAGATAGATTCAAGTAACCTTCGCCAAAGCCTGAGGGATAACCCTTTATTGTCTAGCGGCTTGCTTCAACCGGAAACCCTAAAACCAACAATATTTGAGACGGGAGCGGTGGTCTCAGAGGATTGCATGTGCATAGCTGATATATTTGAGAAATCTGAGATAGGCAAAGCTATTACATCGTTACGGGCATGCTCTGCTTCAGCTATTGGGTGGGAACCACTTGCTAATGATGATCAAGAAGGGACATCTTCAAGCTGCCCTGAGGCAGGTGGAATTTGCCTGTCTCCAATTGACTGTGTGTTGACTTCAGTGGGTAGTCCTACCATAAAAGCTTCAAGCCATGAAGGAGAATGGGAGGCTCGAAGCCCATCAGAAGCGCCTACCCTGGACCTACAAGGGGAAAATATAGTACATGGTACTCCCTACTCCAGACGTGGAGGTCGGACAGTAACTAACATATCAAATCTACCAATGATGCCTGACACAATTTGAAGAATATACCATTCAATGGAAATGGCCAAGTTCGCTCTGGGGAAGGTGCAACCACAAGTTTAACTATTACAGAGTAGGCCTCAAATAATTTCATCATGTCTAAAATGGAAATGATCTGGTCTTGACAGGAATGTCAAATCTAACCTGCCCGGGCTTCCAATAAAAAACATGCCGACAAGGACCAAGGGTGTCATTTCCAGAACATTGTAAGATCTGAAAGAAGGACTCCTGAGGTAAAAACCCAAGCCTTGATCTAACTAATGCGGAAATACTCGAAAGATCTGGTATGAGCGATCTATGTTCAACATATGAAAAATCGCTTAGGAACAAACTTAATATGGAGCCTACAACTAAGACCTATCGATCTAATAAAAGGCAAATGAATAAAAGACCAAGAATGTCGGATATTGAGATGGATACAGAGGTTTTTTACTAATGAGGAGGACCGGAACTCTTGTCTGGAATCCAACCCTGGGACGAAAGTCCAGTTCCGTGAAATTAGCAAAGGAATTCAATGGGATGAACTCAACCCTGAATTGAGGAATAAACCAATGGTTGACCCGCAGAGGACACCTGATGATATTCAGCTACCTGGACCTGGTGATAATGATGATTCAAGTGATTTTTCTTCCTCACATTTTGGATCTGGGAAGGACCTGCCTGCTTAGGGCCATTAGTGACTGGACATGACAAGGACCGGATCAAATGAGGTCTAACCCTAAACCATATAAGGAAAAGTGTAGGTGGGATCTAGTTGTCAGGGAGGAGCCATTGAAGGAACTGTCACAACTCCACCCGATACAGCCACCTAAACAGAATTTCAGCCAGCACAGGTTCTGTTAACGGAGGGGGGCAGACAACGGCTGACCATTCGGATTCTCACCATAGTACACTTGCAAAGTATGATTCACTGGCTCTAATGTCTATGATCACGATTGCACTAGCACCATTTATGAAGCTCTACGAGGACATACATGAGACCCTAGCAAACCATACAATATTACATGCAATGCTCCACACTAAAATTATTTTTGTGGAAGGATTCATTACAGCTCACAAACAACAACAGGATGATGAATACTCTATCCTGGATGTGTGTGCGAGAGCCAAGAAGGGGGTGGAGGGCAGAAAGAGTCACCACGTGATGCATGAAAATAGGGAAGGTGTACCTCCTGAACTCTTAGTGGAAACCAGAGAAGGCTCGACTCAGTCCGTCGGGATAGTCCCGATGATGATTAATGATTCTACTGATCTGGATCTTCTGCTCGTTCCTTCGAACAACAAGGAAACTTCTCCGCTGAACCTGTCCTTGATGCAGCCTGCGGGCTCCTCAAAATCAAACCCTACAAGCTTGAGTAACTCGAATCAAGAGGTTTGTAAATTAAAGAAGACACATCTAACTACCCATAGGAGGAACCATATGTCAGAGAAAGGAGATGGGTCTAAAGTATACCCGTTGTTCAACACAAAAATGAAGACTTTAGCATCAAGGACACAGAAACTGGCGCAACGTTCAATGGGTAGTTCAAAACAAAAGCAATAAAACAAAAAAGGAGAAAGCTAGCAACAACAAGGTTAAGAATTTACCTCTGACTAACCCAACGGAATTAGGACATAATGAGCTTCCATCTAATACATGACACGAAGAGCTGAATCCTCTCTTGAACCTCTCAGTGTATTCAATTGAATCAATTGAGAATGATATCCTGCCTTATTCTGAGACTAAATCAGTAAAGGGTGTTGTGAGAGACAAGTGCCTGATACTTGCAGACCAAAAGGAGCCAGAGGAATCTACAGAGAGAAATCTATATTCGGAGGAGGAAGTAGATCAGCCATTCCTAACATTCGCTGAAAAGAGAGAGCGGCTGATTGAACATGCAAAATCCAAGAAGCCAAAAATAGGCTGCAAATGTTTTCTACTGTAAGGATATTTAGCAAACAGCACAGAGTACAGCGCTACTGCACAAGTAGCAACATTTTTTTGCAGCACCACCACCACAAGGGTGCGGTGCATTGCTATATGGGTTAGCAGATTAACAAGGAAAGACAGACTATTCAGTCAAAAACGATTTTAACATATAAGATGCAAATCTATTTTTACAGTTAAAAGCACACGTGTTCATTTAAAAATGCACACTATTTTTCACCTGAAATGCCTATATTGCTAGAGACACATTTGAAAATTAACAGCTAACCTATTAACCATTAACCTGACTAATAAAACCTTATTTTAATATAACCCACTAATAAAATGTGTTCTCCACTGCAGAATTAGGCATACTCTGAAAACCATTTAAATGTGTGTGCAGATTTTTCTCTTCTCTTCTCTGCCTGGTTCTCCGTGTTTTTGTGCACAGTAACTGCAGGAAGGAGGAAGTCAGATTTGCAACAATTGCAAATGTATAAGCGAAGCTATTGTTGAAGAGTAGGAGGATGAGAGATGATGGATTTCATTGGGACACGTCATACAGAGGGCTGAGAGGAAAGTTTTAGTGGGCAGTATCAGGGAAAAAGACAGGGAGACATCTTTCTGCACTACTGGGGAGAAGACCTGGCTGTGGGGTCCTGACTGAATGCAGATTCCTGTGTCCTGCTGCAGTCGAGATTGGGGAGAGCTGAAAGAAAAACCTTTCCACTGGCTGAGGCATTCCTATCTGAAAAAGCTGAGAATTCCAGGCAATGACCCCGGCTTGAGAAGGCAAGCGTTCCTTTTTGCTGGAGTTAATCCAAGAGAGCCACATTCACAAAGAGAACAACTAAAAAGATAAGGTAATGAGAAGTGTGGGAGCTGAGTGTGTACGGTAATATGCAGTCAGTGTAGGATTCCTGTGCGTGTCTTAATCAAATACCAATGTTGCAATTTGAATTCTGTTCTCCGCCACGCTCTTTGCAGTGTGTCATAGACAATGCTTTGACTGTACCATTTTATTTATTTCTGTAAAGAATGAGATCGTGTCTAAATGCAGCTTTTATAATACAGAAAATATTTGAAAACAGATGGGTGTTTTATTTTCTATTTACCATTACAATGCCGATGATGTGGGGAGATTTTTAAACAGTGCAATGGTCATTTTAAGACAGATGTGTGCATGTCAGAATCAGTATGAATAATTGTGAGTGACTGTAGCATAACTTGTTGGAGGTACATGAGCCAACGGGAAGAGAGACTCTCTGAACATAGCTCCCTACCGTATATAAGGTAGTGGAAATTACCACAAGACTACCACATATAGCTCTCTGTCGTAAATAAGTCAGTGAGTTCGCCCATGGTGGCACACCAACACTATCACTGGAAATGTGGTATTCCTAGAATGCAGGTCTGAGGTCTCTCTAGTGATCACACGAAAAATCTAAGCAAAGATAAGGGATTCTGGACATTGGGGCCACAAATAAAACAAGGGAATTATGCTCACCAAAATACCACCAACCACGTATACCAAATATGCAGGTCTGGGTGCTGAAATAATGCATGTCCATTGTATTATTGTTGCACATGGCCAAATCTGAATACAAAGAGTGATTATTGCTAAGTTATTTTTCGGCGGTAATAAAATACCGTCAGGCCCCAAATCTCCACAAAATACCCTACACTACAATGGAAAAAAAAAGCAGCAGAAAGTCTAGGGGGGAAATCGACTGCCTCCGATAATGGCTCCATCAAAGAGCAGAAACGGGAGAACACATTAGAGCTCCCCTCAAAATCGACTCTTAAGCAAATTCTTAGGGCTCCAACAAGGCAAACAAGGAAATCCAGTCCTAAATCTAGAATAAGTTCCTCGAGAATTCCTAGGAAAAATGAAAGACGTAATAGTGCACTGCATGACTGCATGAAGTGAAAGACTACAGTTGTTCGGTGAGATTAGAGCAAACAGAAAAAGGCCAAGACTGGCTTACTTTAAATCATCACAATGTGGTTAAGCTTTGACACTTTGTCCCACAACTGAGGCAAATTACCAGCAATTACTTTTTTCTGATTGAGTTTAGAAGAGAGACATGAGCTGATCTGGTATACCTCCACTTGACCTCTCTGGTAGTTAAAGACTTGCTCTTAACTTGCTTCTTAAGTTTCTTAGCGATGGGGTTTGAATTGACGGATTTGGCAGAAATTCCAGCAAAGATGAGAATCCACAAGGAAGAAAAGCAATAAATGCAAGATCAAGCAACAATAAGATGCCTATACGATCCTCCTCTCCCTTTGACCAGCAATGCTCTAAAGAACCATCAAGCTAAAACCTACGACAAATACCACAAGGAGTCATGCGAACTGGACCAACAGGACAAGAAGTGTATGTTAAGTTTGCTAACGACAGCAAAGTGATACGGCCCCAGAGGACCCTCTTAATCTTGGACATGGTTGCCGGCATTGCTGCATCCGAACCAAAAGCAATAGCCATGACCAAAAGGAAACTGTCCAACTAAGCTGATATCCCTTTTCTCGTGGAACACAAGAGGATGCACACATTTACTGGAAGGGGGATCGCTTATTTGGGATGATTGGGATTGCATATGTTTCCAAGAAACATGATTAGTAGTGGACGCTACCCTTAATGGATTCTCTGTATTTCTAAAACCTGCCATCCAAGGACTTGTCGGTAGACCACAGGCCGGCTTGCTAATCCTGGTCAATAATAACTTAAACTATGAGACGGTGAAGCATGTTAGGATGGGTCCTTTTGTACAGTATTTAATCCTAAGAAGGAAACAGAGGCCCTCTATGGCTACTTGTACTTTGGTGCACCTCATCCTAATAAATATCTATTGGAGCATGAAAGGTTTAAGCTCCACTGACATGAGAGATAAATTAGCATATGGTATTGATGAAGCCTATACCTGGCCAGACTCAACCGTTATTCTCTGTGGTGACTTTAACGCTGTTTATCCTCTGATGAAACAAATACAATACTTGGATAATGTGGATCCATCTGTAACTACCAACAACAAGATCAATGTATGGCTTGAACTGATGTTGAGCCAAGAACTGCATGCCCTAAATGGATGCTATGAAAACTACTCACTCAGACATCCTACGTGGAAAAGAGGGATATCAAAGTCTACAATAGATTACATCTTTGTCTCACGAAATTTAACAAAGAACGTGGAATCTTTGGAATTTGTGGACTCAGCAAAAAGTGACCACAACTGGTTAAAGCTATCCTAGCATAGTGACTAACTAGGTCCCAAATTGTTATGCAACACCGATGTAGAAGCCGCGGGTAGCGGCTATCGATTGAAATTGAACACGCAAGCCGTGGCAAAGATTTTGAAATCCCTTTTTTGAATCAGATGAATGCAAGGTCCTCAGAGACGAATGTGCCACAAGCTGATTATACTAGTACATTGATGTTACATCAGATAAAAATCACAGGCAGGGGTAAAGTAAAAACGCACCTCCATACCTATGATGACATACTAGTGAAGAAAAGATCTAAGGTTACTTGTTCGCAAACAAAAAAAGAGCCCTTTGTCTATGTAGAAGGAGTTGGAAATTAGACGACTGAAAGCAAATTACAAATCATGGTACATCATTCATAGATCTATTCTGTATCAGAATGATGCTGAACTTATGTTGCGATCATTGAACAAGAAATCATCGGCTGAAACCTGGTAGCTTATAAGCTCTCTAAACCATAATCAATCAGCATTATAGTCAAACTGTGTGTCAGAAGCAGCCTGGTTGACATTCTTTGAAGCTCTCTACGCTATGCCAGGAGGAACAAATGTACAAGTGGAAAAACCGTCAGCCATCTGGTCCTTGTCTTATGCCGAGGACGATCTGGTGACCTTATTTAAGATATTGACCACCTCGAGGGCGTCTGGTCTAGACGGCTTATCGAATATCATGCTAAGAGAGACTGCAGATAAATGGGCCCTGATTCTGCATTTGGTCCTTAAAAATGTACTCACATCCAAAACCATCCCAAGTTCGTGGAAAACAGAAAATATCATACCTATCTATAAAAATGGAACCCACGCAAATCCTGCTAACTATAGGCCTATAGACTGCTAGATGTGCTGGGGAAACTATATGACACCCTACTACCTAAAAGGCTGTCTCATTGGACCCAGACAAATGGGCTGAATAACCATTTTCAAGCAGGTTTTGTAAAAGGCTTTGATACTGCACTGCCGGCTCTCTTGATTAACGTATTAAAACATAAAGTCATAGATACCAACACTAATATCTACTTGGCCTTTTGTAGGCTTTTGACAGCTTGAATTGAGAGCGTTTATGGGCCAAATTGGTAGCAAAGCAATGCCGGCTGACCTGTTGGAACAAATCCAAGGATTATATATAGATATCACGATACGTATCCGCCTATCAACGAAAGGTGATCTCACTGAGGCAATTCCAATACATAGAGGAGTCAAGCAGGGGTGTGCCTTGGCTCCAGCACTCTATAATTTCCACATTGCAGATTTGGAGGAATTTATGAAGATCTGTAGAACTTTTCAACCTAAATATGGGCCTATGAGAATAACTCACCTCCTATATGCAGACAATTTAGTTCTTATTGGCTATACTCCAGTGGGGCTCCAAAGACAACTTAACTGTCTCCGTGAATATGCAAAGGCAAAAGATCTGGAGATAAATACTACTAATACCAAGATCATGACTTATAAATATCTCTTGTTAAGACGCAAAAAAAAACCACTAGCTTTGGCTTCGTAACAATATGGAAATTGAGCAGGTCAAGTGTTTTAAATACTTGGGGATCTGGATAACAGCTTGCTTAAAAAAACTCTGAGTCATATAAGCAACATCTCCAAAAATGTGGATATGCTTTATCTAAGGCAATCATATTGAAGAAAAGATACTGCTAATTCTCTTTGAAACCTGTCATCGATTTCTATACTGCGAAAGTGGTCCCAGTGTTAACTTATGGTGCTTGGACCTTTGCAGATTTACTGGCTAGTCTATGGATCTGTATGGAGGGTGCCTTCTGGAAGAAATTCTTGACGCTTCCACCATCAATTCCTATCCAGGTGGTGAGAAAAGAATTGGGACTACGCTCGCTCAAAGCAGCAGCTGCGTGGAAACTGCTGGGTTTGTTTCACAAATTCTGTTTACCAAACCCCCCCCATATGATAGCTGTGCCCAGCAAGGAGCTTATGGCCAACTCCAATAAATACCTGACCAAATGGGGAAACCATTACTCCAAACTACTTGAAGTTATAGCCTTCTCAATGGAAGACTGGCAGACCAAGCAGAGTAAAAGTAACATTGTTTGAAGCCAATTGGATCCAAACCTTGGATGAAGTTGGGAAGTTAAAACTACACATGCAACTAGTCTCGGAATCAAGGAAACAAGGGGAGATCAAACTTTATCTAAGGTGATGTCCAAACCCAAAAATAAGGACAGCCTTTATGAGGATGCAATTTAATCTTTGCAGAACCAATGAAATTATAGCAGCCAGGTCTAAGGATAACAGAAGTAATACAGGCTGCAGATTCTGCAAAAATATAGAAATGAAAGAAAATCTGTACCATTTAGTTATTGTCTGTCCGCGTCTTGTTGAAAAGCGCACAGAACAATTTGGCCGCTTTACAAAGAAATGTAGAACTCTTTCGGCTGACGATTGGTGGCAACAGCTAAGAAGAGGAACTCAGATGCCGCTGGTCATAGCTTTGGTACAATACTATTGGAAGCTGTTGGAGCCTATGTTGGAAAGCCCAGATTAACTAATTTGCACCGATCAACGAGACAAAGGACTAAAATAATCAAACATAATGAGTATAAGTCTAAAATGATCAGACAAAGGACCTTTAGAGATATCTGGCTGTCTAGGCGATAAACTGATGGTTTAACCGAAGCAGAAATATTTGGTTGTGACTAAGGAAAGACGAAAGATGACTTTATTTGTTTTTGCTAAAATGTTTATTGTTAACATAAATATGCAAATAAATAATAAATAATAAAATCAGCAGCCAGGTTTCTCGTGAGGGAGGTGTTCCCCAGATGGGGAATTAGTGAGACTCAGAGGTCCGAAAATGAACCCCATTTTGTCAACAAGTTCTTAGGAAAGGTTACCCGACTGCTAGGAATAAGGCATAAGTTAAGCACAGCTTACCACCCACAGGCAAATGGGCTGGAGAGAATGAATTGTTTGCTGAAACTAAAGCTAGCTAAACTGTGTGATACTCTTAAAAGGAGCTGGCTGCACTGCCTGCTCATGACCCTGTTCAGCTTATTTAGTCAGCCTGGTAAGGAACACCACCTTACCCCCCACAAGGTAGTGACAGGAAGGAGAATGCATGCCCCAGTTATGCCCCCACAATCAGTGCCAGATGCATACACAGGAGTTCAGATCTGCTATGTGAAGAGTTCACTGTATATCTTAAGTACATGTCAATCTGTGCAAAGTTCATTTCTTCAGAGATAAAAATCAAAGCGTGTCATTGGGCCTCAACTGATCAGCACAGCATTGCAACAGAGGAACATCTTCAACTGAAACCAGGAGATTGAGTATATGCCAGATAGCAAGTGACAAAAAGGAGCAACCCCATAATCACCAGTCCCCATGAGGTGGAGAAAGCCACAGCAACCACAGCCAAGCTGAAAAATAATCACGCCTGGATTCATATCACAGATCTACACAAAGAGATAATCGCAGCACTGCAGCAGTGAGGATCAGCAAACATTGGAGCTTTAACGGCAGAGCAACAGTGAAAGTTGAGTAGTAATTTTGAACTATAAGAATAATTACAAGAGGAGGATGACACTTTTCGGGCAAAACAGAGCAAGTGCATCAATAAGTATGCAAAAGGCTAAAGAAAACCATAGAGGAAATGTTAAGAATATGTTTGTGAGCATATGGTGTCTATTTATCACTCTTCTTCTTTCTTTTTCTTTAATGGAGTTGTTAAATATCAGCTCTATAACACAGCACAAAGATAGAGACTGTACCAATATATAGTTAACACATAGTCGTTGGCGCCGCCCTTTGAGAATGAACAAGGCTAAATTACCTGTTCTTTGGGAAGGTACCCACTCGAGAGTCCGCAGCCACACTTTAGCTCACTGAGGACTTAGGTTTAGTCACCCTAAGTTTCCTAGGGTCATCCAGGCATGGACCCCTTGCTCACTGTGCTCAGAGAGGCACAGCTCCACCTCACTGATGAGGCCCAACAAGGCTGAAACACATGTATGGGGTTGCTGTTGATACTGTTGTTCAGAAGAGTATTGCCATAGCATTTCAGTGCTTGACTGCCCATGTTGGTGGGACAAAGACCGATATGCAAATGGTTATTTCCCTTCTGTGAAAAGTACAATGAGATTAAGTGTGGCTGCAGACTCTCGAGTGGGTACCTTCCCAGAGAACAGGTCATTTTGCCGTGTTTGTTCTTGCAGAGTTCAGCCTATGATTATTTTTCGATTGTTTACAGGACTTAGGTTTAGTCACCCTACGTTTCCTAGGGTCTTCCAGACGTAGACCCCTTGCTCACTGTGCTCAGAGAGGCACAGCTCCACCTCTCTGATGAGGCCCAACAAGTTGGTCATGACCGTTCAGCTGACTGGAAACGTCAGCTTTTCACTTCACGGGATCTTGGCGTTTGAGGCCTTCCGGCGAACGCTACGGAAAGAATGAGTAAGTGGCTGAAAGACTCCCAAAGTATAATAACGGACCACCAGGAATGAGGTAAGGATTCAAATAATTTTTCCTTGAATCATATAATAACAGATGTTATATTCATGCCGAAGCAAAAGCGAAATGATGATGTGCCCATTCCTCACAGCCCTTAGCCACACCCCCTTCAAGTATCCATTGGGCCTCATTACGACCCTGGCTGACGCAGTATGAACGGTGTCAGTAAGGTACCGGCACAGTTCATACCGGGCCGCCACATTACGAGTTTGCTTATGGGTGGTGTTATGCATGTCTGGTCTGGCCAGACGTGCATACCGACACCCGCGAGCAGACCTGGATGCTAACAACGGACCCGTCATTAATGGGTCTGTTGTTAGCATCCTCCCCATTCCCATTGAGCCCTACGGGGGCTCAAATGGCAATGGGGACGTACCGGGTCCGCCTCCCGAAAATGGGAATTACCGGGCATGCAAAAGTTGGAAAGGCCCGGTAATTCCCTTTTTTCGGGACACGGACACGGGTTTGGAGGTAGCCACGCCGGTAATGACGGCATGTCTACCTCCAAACTCGTAATGAGGCCCATTATGATATTTCTTTTTAACACTGACCAAAAGATTACAAATTAAACCTCACAAACCATTGACTCATTGTGAATGCAAGGATTTAAGTGCTAAATTTATGATGTCAAAGACAGATGGATTTGTACTGACACAGGAAAAGCAAAATCAAACGTAACAAGATTCAGGAACTCCGATATGGATCATAATAGTCGTTACATGGGTGCACCATATATTGCAACATGAGAAAACATGGCCGCTCACTAATTTTCTCAAGCCCCATAAATAGAAACCACGTAACGTGACCAATCAATGGGCATATTGCATATGGTTTTCAATGTAAGCCTTTCCCACCGAAATGATATACAGTTCCTGAAGGGCATCGTGATATCTGCTTTCCGATGTGTAGGCAGGTGACCTAGTTTTGCATTGTGTTTATCATGCAGATTGAATGTGTGCTGAGTGCCATTATTTTTAGGAGGCTGGGTTGTACTTCTAATATTCATTGCTTCGTTGTTAGTAGTTCATGTTATTATGAAACCTCTTGTTAAAGGGCGTGTAGTGTTTTTCCTTTGTCTATTGCGTTGTCATTTCTGCCATGAAAGGTCGTTGTTTTTGGTATAGCGAAAATATATACATTTGCAAAACCATTTTAACTGGTTCACATTGCCATATGTTTGTTGATAAAGAAGAGAACATTTCTGATGCACTGAAGAGAGACACGTACCGTTATGAGAAAGGTACACACACGCCTAATGAGTGTAACCGTGTTTATATCTGCAGACACAATTCCCCACGGCATTGTGCAATATTTAGACACATGAACGAATATTATGTGCACATGTGTGTCGGCGTTATATAATGATATTTTGCAAACCAATTAAATACGTCCAAGATGTTCTCAGGCCATTGTCATGGAAACAACAGCTCTAATGAGCAGAATATCACATGAAGGCATTTATTTATATTTCAAATAAATAACTATAAGGAAAATACAAATGTGTCAAGTGCCCATGGAACAGGATATATTCTGGGCTACAATATTTAAAATCCTAATCAGAAAAATGAAAAGTAAAATAATCCAGGTGTGCTAATGTTGTAAAAAAAGGACAGAATCATTATATCATACCTGTCCCTAATTTAGGTTGTTTTCATGCTCTGCACCTCATTGTACATGTCATACTGCGTCCCAGTTCCCACATTCTTTTTCGTCTTAATAAACCTGTGAGCAAATTAATAAATTAATCCCAGGTATGTTTTTATTTTTTAACAATGTATTCATAAACAATGTTTAAATCGCACAGGACATTCAATAAAACGTATGATACGGTGTTTAAAATAACTCATACTTTTTATAACAGGCAATTAATTCCCCACAAAAAGGTCAAGGACACTATCTGATACTATGGATGTTAAGTTGTGGTTGCATACTTACGATGTGTGTGGATATGCATGTGTGTGTGTGGTGTATGCTTTTGCACCTATGTGCTTGGATATGTAAAATGCATACACGTGTTTATCCATATTGCCCATGTGCTGGCATCTGTAAAAGCGTGTGCATGTGCAAGTGTGTGAATGTGCTTGTGTATGCGCTCATTTGTGTGTACCCCCCACACTGCACAAATGCAATGTGGACACTGTTCAAAGTAGTAGAACCTCTGGACTTCAAATATTGGTTTACAATAGTAGCACCTAATACTCTGACAAGCCATATGCTACCCAGCACTTGCTCTACTACCTCAACTAGTGGTAACACACTTTCATGTAAAAAGCTATTTTTTTATTTCAGCCTGATATATTTCGTTCAATACACTGGTGCCGTGAACATTTTTTCACATTCTAACTGTTTAGTCCCATTAACAGGTTAAACATTGGAGTTCCGTATAAAATGTGAGGCAACTGTCCACTTGTTACTCAGGAAGGAGTGTGACCTATATTCATTAGAATAACACAACTAAATGGTGCTAGGAACAACAAGGGTTTAAGTAGAAATAAAAGTCACAGCTGATATCATGGTTAGTAATTTTCATAAAACGTCTATTCATTTATTCAATTGGTTAGTGATATATAGAACATATAGTTATCTCTAAGTAATACTTCTACTATTGTCTCCTTCACAACTAATAACTCATCCTTAATTCATCCTTCTAAAAATGATACATTTCAATTGAAATTGCCATTGGTTGACATTCAATCTTTTCAACCTCTGTGGTTGCTGGAACTGTCCTTTTCCTAGCCAGATGTTGGGCTCTTGCGTGGGCACCAAGCTCTTATCTTCAGTTTGCTCTGTGGGGAAACTTGTTGGCCCCTTTGCAGGAAGTACTACCCCTTCAGGTGTTCTTCTGGGATTACTAATAGCGCTGAATACAATGTGGCCAGCGAACAACAGCCCATCCACAATGCTGGGAGGTGCAAGTAAGCTTGTCGGCTACAGATCGAGTAGTAAGTAATACATTAGCGCTGCCATTCCTTTCTTCATGTCTGTGATCAGGAGAGTTTTATTACAATGTTCGTTTGTGCCGACAAAGACTGTACCTTTGCTGTAGAAACAGAGTCTATATTCTTCTTCCTTGGCACTTGCACCGCTCTTTCCATAGTTGCAATCCACGTCAGCTTTGTGATATGCTCTGTCCAGATTTGAGCATTGAAGTTGTCCACTCGTGCTATCTTTCCCTTGCTATATGTTACCAGTCCTTCTGCCAAGCAAGGTGATATGATGTCCTGCTAGTTATTATTGACATGTTTCCGCCCTTTCACCATCAGATAGGGTAACTCAACACACTTGATGTTTCTTGGGTCTTCGGTGCATTTTACAAAATTTGGGCCCACCATTTGCAGTTGCAAACTGTGTGCCTGGAAAATTCCTTTTATTCTGCACAGCACAAGATGAACCAGGCATTGTGCCTCTATAATTTGGACTGCTTGTGGCACTAACACCTTGGGAGCCCTTTACGTGTGTGGAATGAGTGAACACACAAACAGCTCCCATTCACAGAATTTCTCCTCCACACCACTCATATCAGAGTACTATGAATTAGTGAACTCGGGGTGATGAATATCCTCGATCACATCAAAACCCTAGACCCTGTTGCTGGTACCCTAGTCCTTGGGTTTCCTGGGACCCTTAGCCCTGTTTTGCGGCCCATAATTATACCCCATTGCAAACCTACTCCTGCATTCCTTTGCGAAATGCCTCCACCTTGAACAATTCCAACATTGAGACTGTCCAAACCCACCTCCCCTGGGTCCAAACCCTCCTCCTCTTGCTCCTAGAATCCCCCTCTTCTTCACTGCAGCCCCCCTTTCTGCACTGTGGGCTGGGGTACTGTTGCCCCCGCTCCACTGTCCTTGTCCTACTTCGGCCCAGAGTGCCATGATAGTGGCGCTCACAACTTGTTGGATACTCTCTACTCTCTACTCCTTCTACCTGTACTGACGTCAGCACGGGCACCTGGACTGCTACCAACTTTTTCTCCACCAATTTCGCTTCATCCCCCTGACGCCTTTGTGTTTTTTCCCTCTCCTGCTCCTTGATCCTTTTACAATGGTGCAACTATACTCTATATTTCCGGCCACCTCTCAATCCCCACAATCTTATCCAGCACCTTCTGGACTTCCTTCGGCAAACCCCTCCATATAATAAAATAAAAGAATGGTAGCGATTGATCCCGCGCCCTTCCCGTCTCAGCTCTCCATTTCTCTTGCATCTTAAGAATAAATCTAGCTGGGTCCTCATCATCCCCATGGTATACTGCATTAAAGCGTGCAAATCGGGAGTATCCAGGAAGACCCTCTGTAGTACATCCCATACCATTGCCCTAATTTCATTAAATGATGCTCCATCATGTGTGTCATCCCCAAGGGTTACTCTGGGGTATCCGACCTTAACCCACACATCCCCAGCCTGATCCCCAATTATGGCAACCAACAGGCTCTGAAGATCCCCTGTTGCCAGGGGCACCCCTGCTGCTTTTTTGTTTATTCGTATATCCTCCTCGCCCCTGCTGTGAGCTGTGGGAGAGGCCGTAGTAACAGTATTCTTATTCATTTGGGGCCAGGGTACATACTGTGTTCTCCCTTCCCCCTTATGTGTAAGGGGCATCTGCACTTTTGCTGTACTTCCCACACCCTTCTTCAGAACTCCTCATCTCTTTATTAATGCCATACGGCCAGCCCTGTTCCTCAACCTTCCCCCTACCCATAGACCTTCAATTTGGGGGGTATTTTCAGCCGCCTCTTCACCACTCCCTTCTCCTCCACTCTGATCCTCAGTAAACAAATCAACATCTCTTTCATCGACATTATCTCCCAACACTGAATTCTCCTCTCCCAGGATTATCCACCCACCCGTGCTCCTTCTCAATACGTACACGTCTTATACCTTCAGTATCCATCTTAAGTAGCATCTCCCCTGACTTCCACTCTGCCAACCCTTATCTCAATGTGCTTATATGCCCCACTGTTCCTGGGGATGTCTGTATCCTTTTCAGTTTTGCTAGTAATCCCGTCAACCTATTCTCGAACTCCGTAGACCTATAACCCGCCAGTGCCGGTACTTCGGGCGTATGGTTATACAGAGGTGGGGGAGTGGTAGCCTGTGATGATACTGGTGCTGCAGGAGACCCTACCACAGCAGAAGGGGTCCCTATTGCAGCGCATACATAACTTGCCGCTTGATTGTAACAAATAAATAAGATAATAAACCACCACCCTTCTCTCTCACCCTTTCATGCACACATACACCACTCCAGAAAATGGGATAGCAACACACCACACCGCGATGCACACAATTACTGCCCCTTCTAGTGCCTGTTTTTCACCCAAGAAAACACAACCACCATAAATTAAACCAACACTCTAAACTAGCAGCCACTATCTGTTGCAGGCCTACTACTTATATGAGACCACTGATTTTTATTTCCATATACATCCTTTAAGTATTATACTGCCTAGTGGTGCTACCTACCCTCCCCTTCCGAGGAGGGGATCCCTGTTTTACCTTTGCCTTACCTTATAATGCCTTACCTTATAATAATTTACTGAACCACTCAATCAATAATACACATTTACCAACAAATAACCCTCACCACGTTGCATCAATGACCTTGCTCTCCATGTACTCACACTTTCACACTTCCCCATGCATCTGTCCCCTACTTGTTATCTCTTAAAAGACTCTACTCACATGTGCATGCTCACCCAAATTCCTCTGTCATGGGGTTCCAACACCAGCCTTCACTCTCCTCAAACAGTAGAGGGGACTTTTCTTGAAATGGCTCCCGCTAAAACAATTGAAACACATGTTTTTTGGGGCCGGTAGCTGTATGTGGGCGTGGCTCCTTCTGGAGAAGCAGCCTGGAAGCCTCCATAGGTACAGGGGCGATGGGATCACGTCAGGGTCACCAATTGAAGGCATGCCCCTGAAAGCTTACACCAGAGTAAATACAACCCGCTATGGAAGATAGGCCCAAGTCGATATTGTAAGGATAAAAAGTTTTAATCTCACACACAGATGAGAGCAACAGCAAAAAACTCTGCTGCTAAGAACATTCTACTGTAAAGAGGTACAAGCAGAAACTTTTAAAGGTATACAGCATCATAATGATGCAACAACATATAGTAAATACCTGCACGGCTGATTGGATGGACCCTATACAGGTACTGCTCTGATCCATATGGGATGGCAATTTATTGGTCCCAGCCCAGCCGTCCATCTTCCAACATGTGGGTGCTTTGGGGCTCATCTTCTTCTCACATTGAAGGTCAGAAAACAAATTAATTATACTCCTACCATACAGCTTGTTTATCACTCATACTGTACACTTGGCAGTCCTTAAGACGGACAAACAGGAGGTTCTGAGGAACTCTAACCTTCACCCACATGTTTCACTGACTCCTTCTGTGCCATCCGGCTCCAAGGTCTCCACCCTCATTTTGAACTATAATGTATTCCTCCCAGCATCTTGCAATACAAATCACATGATTGTCGCTTCAACGATATACCCTGTCCATTCTCTTTGAACATTTAAGGACTTGTTACTTTGGGGTTGGTGGTCAAAGGGCACCTGGTGCCATGGAATTTGGGGATCTTAGGGTTTAGTCAGTTATATGGGCTATAAATTGTGGTCGCCCAAGAATGGGCCATGTCATGCTTTGGTCAGTGTGAGATAACATGCACACCAGGCACCGGTCTCTGATTGCGACCTTGTCGGGCACATTACTCTTGGGTGAAAAAACACATCTTTGTAACACTTTTAAGATCAATGAATAGATGGTGTGGCGGGTGGGGGTGCGAACTGTCCTCATGGGAGCTCGGGCATGACCAGATATTTCTGTGGCCTCAAGGATTTGGGCCTAGTGCATGTAATGGTGCATTTATCATTATTAATACAATTGAAATAGAGCAAGTGAGACAGGTTATGCTTCCTAGGATGGCCTTTGTAAGCCAATCCCCAAAGATAAAAATAATTTTGTTATTTACTTAAACAGTTCAAAACAAACAAATAAATCAACATTCAATTGGTTACAAACATAGTTTTAGCACAGTTGGTGCTATTTTTAACAAACAGGGTAGTTTATAGGAATTCTACAAAGCCTTAGTTGGCGTTGTTCAAGAACACAGTGTTTGCGGCAAAAATAATTTCTATGCTCACAAAAAGTCACGTTGTTGTCATATGCTGTTAGTTACACCTCTGTGTAAATCCAGGGGTTAAAGCCTCAACATGTTTCCATTCTTGTGGTATTAGATACTGAACATTCTTCAGGAGAATTTGTCCAATTCAATTCCTATTCAAAAAGATCCGGCTGGTATGATGCTTAAAATAAGTTAAACCTGTCAAGTTAAAAGAAAGGGAAGTAGAGTGAGCTAATAGCTTAAATTCTCTATGTGGTTCTATCACTGAACCTTGGCTGGCTCTTGTGGGGGCGCACAACTTCTGTATTTAGTTGTTGTAGGACTGCTTCATAGTTCTATGTTGCTAGCTGCAAAAAAAGCATAAAAGTAGCCTTTAGGTCACATTCTAAGTGCTACCGTCCTCCTCCATTTAGCGGCACGGAGGTCATTAGTCTGAAAAATCATCCTGGAAGGGTAATCCACCCACCTGTTCTTAGGATGTATTGTTCTTACAATGTACTATTTCGGCCTTGGTTCCTGAGATTGTTCTCTTGTAATGGTGTTGCTCGATCCCATTTAGCTGTAGGACCTGTTATAATATGTAAAGTAGGGTATCATTATAACATAAAGATAAAGGTGCACTGCGTTGAAGACACTGACGGGACAACCAAGCCTCCCAACTCTGACCCAAGGTAACACATAAGAAAGTGTATTCCTAACTAAACAACCAAGGGCCCTAAGAACATACTTACCCCTACTTTACATATTATAACAGGTGACCACCCATGCACATACAAGACATATATCATGCAACCATATGCCAAAAGCATGTGCATGAATGTCAGACACAGCCCATCAGCAGCAATGCGCAATGGAGGCACTCATTGCACACTCCATTTCCATCATCACGTCCACCTGACTCACACACAACTCAATGCAGTGCAATCACCTTACTGCTGTACCACAATCAAAGGCTCAAGAGACCTGACACACATCTGGACAGACACCCTGTTGTTCAACCCATGTCAGGGTTGCACATCCATAGTAAGCAGTGCATCCCACTCCTGTCACCT
The DNA here is from genome assembly GCF_040938575.1 of Ambystoma mexicanum. Lineage (NCBI taxonomy): Eukaryota > Metazoa > Chordata > Amphibia > Caudata > Ambystomatidae > Ambystoma > Ambystoma mexicanum. Next base: position 668,037,101 of record NC_090924.1, on the reverse strand, counting down.
GGTTGCCCCTACCGAATACATGGTACCAAAACAGTGGCAGGCACATAATGCATGACCCCCTGGAGGAACAATGCACAGTGATGAAATTGTACAAGTGAAAACCAACGTTGTATCGCCATGCACCTCAGCAACAACGTGTTAATGGACATCTGAATTATACCCCAACAGGCACTCAAGACACCCAGGAACAGAATGATGTTGCTGGACCCTACAGGACACCAGCACCAACCAGCGCCAGGAAGTGCACACTGTCAGCCAGTCCTGTGAGTGGGATAGTGCCACCCAAAAAAAGGCACTTTGTGAGTACGCAATCCACAGGCCCAACAAGCATTGGGAAGGAACCTCCCTGCTGCATCCACAGAACACAATCACAAAAACAGCACCACAGGCCACAGGGCAACACACAACCACAGCTGAGGCGACTTTAGCCCCTCATGTGAGACACAGTGTTGATGACAGGACACAATCCTAGCAGGCCACAGCTGTCACGGCAGACGGCAGACACTGCATCCACTGCTTCAAGTCCACCAAGTTCCCCTGCCTGACAGTTCTCCCCAGAATCTTCTCGCTTGCGTGGCCTCTCCCCATTGCGCACTCTGCCTACCCATTGGGAATCACGCTGTGCACTCCAGCACTGCCATGAGTCCTCCTCCAATGGCCTGGGTGAGCCAGGTCTCCATTCACTCGCTCCACTGCAGCAGGTCAACCATGGCAGTGGCCATTCACCACAGCCATTGCCTGGCACCATAATGAAGAGCATCTGGAACCGTCTCAAAAGGATGGAGCAGAGGCATGCTGAGATTCACTCCATGGCCCAGGAACAATTGGGTCATTCTCAGGCTATGGAAGACTGTATCCAGTGGGCATCCAAGCAGTTATCCAAATCAATCGACAAGCTGTGCAGGAGCATGGAGCACAGCAATGCAAGCCAGTGTCTGATGAGCCAGATTGGCTGAACAGTTATTATCTTCCCATGATGCCATGGCCAGGGCCCTCCACCTCACCATGTACCATGGCCATGGAGCCACACAGGGGAGTTCACAATCCACTGCCCATACTGATGGGTCATTAGTGAGCAACTCACCCATATGCTCACAGCGCTGTGCAGCAAATGCCCGAAAATCTCCTGACAAGGGGGACAAGAGGTTGCACTAGCAGGTTCATGCCCAGGGGCTAAGTTGTGGGATAGGAGGTTGGGTTGGGGGATCAGCGGGTGGGGTGGGTGGTGGAGTTGGGGATCAGTGTGCGGGGTGGGTGGTGGAGTTGGGGATCAGCGTGTGAGGTGGGTGGTGAAGTTGGGGATCAGGGTATGTCAGGTTCTGAATAAATCACTGTTTGAAGTTAGTGTTCGTGTAAGGTGATTATTCTATGGTTGAGTAAGTTGTGTATTCAGTGACCCGTCGTTGCCCTCAGTGTTGCACAGGTGCATAGCCAAGGCCAATTGTCCCTGAGGACCTTGCGGGCCATCAGTCCTTCCACCACCTCCCAATGTATGCCCCTTTACACCTTCAAAGACATCCCCATTCTGGGTGTGATTTTGCCTCATCTGGTGGCATTTGAAAGTGCCTTCAAGTGCACAAGTAGTGCATCTTTGCAGTGATGTATACTATCTTGCCTACATCATCTGGTTTGTACATGGGGTCACCACCTGTGGGGCATAGACACCTGGAGCTGGATTTAAGAAATCCAAATGTGTACTCATTGCATGGCATTGTCCTCCTCTGCACATCACTGTACGGTTCCTAATGTGGTTTGCCAGGGTTCCTCACAGGCGTCCTCAGCCATGGGGACTGTTGATGGCCAGCTTCCAATGCAAGACATGAAAGATATTTGTGAGGGTGATGTGACTCTTCAGACATGGTATAATTGCAGTCAGTCAAATTGCAGGATTCAGCAGTAATCAAGGATTTGTCAGTGTCATGTCATCTTCAAGGCAGTTATGGTGCTGCAGTGTATTTTTGCTATGGTTGTGATGGGTGGCCTGAATGTGTTGTGCTGCCCATTGAAAAGAGGAACCCCTATCACGGAAAGTGAGTGTATGGCTAGTGTGGGTAAGGGACCTATCCCCGGATGGCACGAGGATGCTCTATACTGTTTGATGGCAACACTATTTGTTTAACAGCATTGTTAGGAAAGATTTTATAATTGTATGTAATTTCCCTCCATGTGTCAATCCCCAAACTTTTTGCTGCTGTTTAGACACCATTGACTGACCTTGCCAGACTTTGCCAGAGAAGCACAGCCTCTGCACTCCTCTGGGCTTTCGCTCACTTTTTATGGGGAAACTGACATGCCCTTAAGACAGTCAGTACTGGGAGACTTTGTTTTCCTTAATCCTTTCCTCATGTTGCAACTTTTGCGCAACATGTAACAAGTGTGCAATGTATTTTACCATGCAGCACACTTGGGTCTATAGTCATTTCCAAAGGCCCTAGATACTCTTGCTAGATAGATTTTTTATGAACTGTGCAGATGTGTCATGGACAGGACTGCTGGCAGCTATCTTTTCACATTATTTTTAACCCTTTCCTGCCATGTCAAGTGCGTTAACTGCATTTGGCACGAATAGGTGGCCTGGCTCCAAAATGGCCATGCCACGCGGTTCTTTGTCCTGTCCTTTGGCCATCTTGCCACTTCATCGTCCCCAGGTCGAGTCGATCCGGGTCAGTCCTTATTTGGTCATGCACTTTCCTGCAAATCCCAATGCTTTTGCAGGCTTCTGCATGCCTTGTGTGTGTGCCTCCAGGATGTGGGCTGGAATGTCTGATTCCAATACACATCCTGGATGCCAGAGAATCTGGACTGCCATGAATCCCTGGGACCACCATGGTCTGTGATTGGTCCACGTATGGAGTGTGTGTTCGTGAGCAGATCTCCCATTGGGTCCTCTCTGTTTTGGCGCTAAGGAAACTTTGGATAAGAGGAGGCTGAAAACACCACTACCATGTCGATCTCCTGAGTTCTCACTGAACAAAGGATAGGATCCAAGTATACTGCAACTACGAAGCTGAGTTGCGGAACCGATGGTGACCCGTTGGAAGGTTTGGCACCCTGAGCCCGCTGTCATCCCATGGGAACCCTCTGCATCTGGTCATCCTAGAAGATCTGCGAAGACGCTTCGACCCATTGGAATAGTGGGACCAACTATTCTCAGCACCGTCATCAAACCCTGCAAGTAAGCTTTCTCGGAAGTGTCCCTGGGCCAACCAGTGGACTGACCAGCTTACCCAGCTGCTTTGCTCTGTCACTGCTGCCGTTTTGAGGAGGCCCTAGAAACTTGGTATACTGCTAGCTCTGTTTCCCCGGCACCCTCACACCAAATTCCGTACACTTGGCGTTCCCAGGTCTGAAGTGAGACAAGTGCGTCATAACCGGAGTAAACACAGTTACCGTGTTGCCCTGCCGTAGCAATGACCTGTGCAAGTTCACTGCATTTTTGGCCCTCTTGCCCCTGAAGCCTGCTGCAGTGAAACTGGGCTGATTGCTCCACCTGGAGCGGAGAATTCGCCACTGTCCCATTTGGGAAACATCGCTGTGTTTTAGGAACTGAAAGGTGCAGAGACGTCCTTTTTGCCGCATTCGAACCTGCCAGCGAAGTGGACTGAACTGGCGAAGTTTGGGTGTGCTTGCATCGGGGACCGGTGAGTACTCCTTACCCCAACCGGTGGCCCCTAGCATAAGAGCTCATTTTTATGCACAAGTGGCTCCTGGGGGCCCCTCGCCTTTCCACAGCTATTGTGAAATAGCGACTCCACCGCACACTCTGGAACTGCCTCTGCCTTCAAGTGGATGTCCTTCTTGAATAGTGGAAACTTGTTCTGCATCACCTCATCCACCTTCCTGAGCTGCTAGAGACCCCTGAAGAGACCCTATTCCGCCCATTGGCACAAGCACATGCATGTACTATTGAGCACAAGGCTCCTCTCTTCGCAGGGCTTGGACTGCCTCTTAGTAAGGTGTATTAGTGATGTTGAACTGGGCCTAAAGATTACCTGCACTGCCTGTTTTCTTCCCATCTAGATTGTTGACATATTTCGTGCATTTAACCCTTTGGACCCCAATGGTCTTGTGTATATATTGTATTGCTTGTGATGTGTTGGTTTACTTAGTGTTACTGTGTTTCTTTTGCTATGGTCTATGTTAAAAAGGCCTTGTAATAAATGTGTCTATATTTTTGATATAGCACCTGACTGGAGTAATTTGTAAGTGTCCTTGCTCGGTGTGCTCATTGAGGTTCTTCAGTCACCCTCACCCCACCTGAGACTTAGGCTTGCCTGCCTGCCATAGCTACCCAGATTGGTCTGGGTTGTCCAGAGGTTACCCTATTCCAAGAAATTAGGTTGGCCTTCTGAACCTCTGCCCCTCCAGGTCAGAGTTCAGAAATCCTTCTTAACAAATTGATGTACAGTGGTGGGATAGGACTGAAGGTATCCAGTGTTGCATACTAGTGAAGGCATTTCGAGTTATTCCTACCAGGACACATAGTGAATTGTTGTAGTATAACTGAAAAAGGCCATAGTCCTATCTATCAATATGGAAACAAGTACCTTGTTAACTTTAAATGCTTCTAAATCTGAAACATTGAGAACAATGTGTGCTGAGAGTGGTGTCTCTGCTCAAGGCACAAAAAATGGAAATGATCCAAAGAATCATGGACTGGCAAGAAGCTCAGCTTAGTGCCATAGCTTCTGAGGACAGTGCAGAAGGAGTTGGGGCTGCTCCCACTGGCAGAAGTGGTAGTTCTGCCGCTTCACTGATCCACAGAGATCATGAGGATTTGGAAGATGCAATGTCTAATGTTTCCTCTGCCACTTGCTATAGGTGAGGCCATTCTTGTATTCAAGAAGCAAGAACTGCTGTTTAGGCAGAATGAGCTTGAATTTAACATGACCAAACTGAAGATAGAGCAGGCAGAAAAACAGAAAGACAGGGATCACCACTTGGAACTGGCCAAGCTTCAGGTTGCCAATGTATCCAAGGGTCCTGGACATGGGTCTGGGTCCTACTCTCATCCAAGGTTTCCTAAGGATCTTCTCAGTGTGTATGAGGAAAAGAATGACATTATGGACTGGCTGAATACATTTGAGTATGCATGTGAGTTTCAACAAGTTGACAATGCTGATAAAATTGCCTGGTTACTTAGAAGACTGTCCCATTCTGGCTACAGTGCCATTATGGAAATGTCCAAAGCTGAGAGAGTAGATTTGAAATGTTGAAGCACACTCTTATCTTAAAGTTTGGAAATAATCCTGCCAATACTTAGAAAGATTCAGAGAGTACAAGAAAAAAGAAGGTGGTACTTGGTTATTTTTTTATTTTTTGTTTTTTTAGTTGTGTGTATCAAATTTTCATTGATTTTACAAAAGTGGTGAAGAAGAAAATCTTTGTTTGTGAGTTTCATATTTTTATTTTTTTTTGTCATTTGATAGTTCAGTCAGTTTATCATTCAGGTGTTAACCTTGGTTGTTCATCTGGAGGCCTTGCCAGTTGGGTTTCTGTTTTGAGGCATTCCGCCAAGGCTGCTTCGAGAATCATGGCTGCCGCAATTGTCCAGCTTGTTTTGTTCCCACTTATGAGTCGGTTCCACCAGGTTTCTTCTTCTCGCAGTTCAAAAGGCTTCAGGAAAGGAGTTAAGTATGCCTTTCTCAAGGCAGAGGTTTCCGGACATTTTATTAGAAGGTGGCGCACTGTTTCGATTTTTGTGGACTCGTTGCACAATCTACAGATGTCAGAGTTGCATTCACCTCTTAGTGCTCTTATCCCGTTTGTTGGAAGGAGGTTTAGTCTTGCCTTTATGAAAGTTTGCCTTAAGGTCTTATCTGGAAATCTTCTGATGACTAAATTGATGTCGTTTAGTTTCTTGCTTTCCCGCGGAAGGTGGGCGAGAAGTTTGTTGGAGTCTGTTTTCTCTTGCGTGTGTATCCAATCTTGTTCATCCATTTTCTTCTTGACTTTTGTTGGATTTATGAATAAGTCTTCTTTGGTGCAGCCAATTTGTTCCAATGTGTTTTCTTTTTCTTCTGCCCAGGCTGATAGTGCTTTGCATTGTCCCTTTTGAATTTCTTGCTCGATCAGTTTGTATTGCGCTGGGGCTTCTGTTAAGGTTACTTTTCTATATAGTAACATTTCGTTAGTGTCTACTGACGCTTTCAGTGAAGACATTCCTAGTTCTTTTCTGATTACCGCGATGGGTGTTGATTTTGAAAGGCACATCACTTCTCTCCAAAAGTGGCCTTCCAGCTTTGCCCAGAGACCCAGTGGAATGGTGAGAAAAGCTTCGCCTCCATATGTCAAGGAGGGGACCACTTTGGCTTTGTAGAACTTTATTACCGGAAGCATCGAGAAGCGTCCACATTTTCTGTCTATGGCTTGTGCCTGAGCAGCCAGTTTCCTGTTTTTTTCCCATAGATGGCTCTGCATTTTTGCCTCATTCCCCGTGCAGTCAATTATCACTCCTAGGTATTTGAAGTCTTTTACGACTTCAATTGTGGTGTTCTCAATGTTCCAGCGATGTGTTTTCTTCTTTTTTGATGTTTTTTCTAGAGTCAAAATTTTAGTTTTTTTAATGTTTATTTCAAGGTTGTTCTTTGAAATATAGCTGGCTAGGTTGTTTAGTTGATGTTGCAGTCCAATAGGGGTTTGGTCAAGGAGCATGATGCCATCTGCATATAGGAGCCTGGGACTGTGATGTCTCCCAGTTTCGGTGCAAAAGTTCTGAGCTCTTTGACAGAGTCCTTGTAATCGCTGAGAAACGCTGTAAAGAGCGCCGGCGCTAGCGGGCACCCTTGCTTCACTCCTCGGTTGATTAAGATTTCTTCTGATAGGGCTCTGTTTTGGTTTAGCTTCACTCTCATTGATGTTTCCCGATGTAGAGCTTTGATGGATTCCAGGATTCGGTTTGGGCATTTTCAGGCTTCTAGTTTGAACCATAGCAAAGTGCGATCTATCTTGTCGAAAGCCTGTGTTAGATCGACAAAGGCAACAAAGACCTTTGATCGTTGTGCGCGAATTTTGTTTTTTATGATGTTCAGGACCATAATATTTGCAGATGTTCCGATATTCTTTGTGAAGCCCGCTTGTAATAGATCACAACTAGGGAAGATTTTTGCCCATTTTTGGAATCCTTTTAGTAAGAGTGAGCCGTAGAGTTTCCCGATTGTATCCAATAGTGCTATCGGCCGATAGTTGCTGGGGTCAATCTGTCTCCCTTTTTAAAGATTGGCACCACGGTCGGTGTTGTCCAAGATCAGGGTATTGTCTTTGTGTTTGTTATTGCTTTAAAGACGAGGCTGATAAACGGGGCCCATTCGTTGGGATTGTTTTTCAAATCAATATTTGTCATTCCATCTGGACCGGGAGCTCTGCTTGACTTTAGTTTACGAATTGTTCCTTCTATGTCTTCAGTGCTTGAGAGGTCTTCCCAGGGAGAGAGGCAGATGGAATTGCACGGCGAGCGTGATCCTTGGGGTGTTTGAAACAGGGCAGAGAAATGGCTTTTCCATCTTTCTTCGCTCACTGTGTTGGCTAACATGAGATCCTTTTTTCTATCCACTGTTTTTATGAGTGACCAAAATTCCCTGGAGTTCCTTCCCATGACCTTTTTGAGCATCTCCTCCGAGTCATGTTGGTAGAGTGTCAGACGGTGTGATTTTATCCAACACCTGTATTTTTTTGCTTCTTCTTTGAATTTATTTTTGATATGTTCTGATCTGGATTTTGACGCCTGGCCTTTTAATTTCCTTATAGCGTGGCGTTTATACATGAGTATTTTGTTGTACTGGTGGGGCCCTTGCTGTCTGCCTTTTTTCCGGTAGTTTGAGGGTTTCACCTGGTATTGAATCAAAAGGGGTTGGTAATCAATTTCAGCCCTGCTCTTGTCGGGTCTTTTTTCGAGATTCTTTTTATAGTTTGAAGTAATATCGGCTATCCTTTCCTTTCTGCTTTTAGTTTTAGGCGGTTCCCTTGATTCGACACTTTCACCTTTTCCTTCATTGTGGACTTTGTGTGATGTTCCGTAGACCATGTTATTTGGAGAATGTTATGGTCACTTGCTTCCATTCGTAGAACGTTGAACGAGGTTATGAGGTTTAGCATTTCTTCAGAAGCAAATATTTAATCAATGGTTGCTGTTTGAGTGATTCTTTCCCAAGTTGGGATTTGAGGTATTGTTAGAGAGAGCTGAGCGATATTGTGGATATTTCTTGAGTCCATTGGTTTTAGCCATTGCTGTCCTCTTGAAAAGCCTCGGAGATTGGTTTTGTTTGTGGACGGGTGTGAGTTTGTGTTCGGGCATTTGGCGTTTAAATTGCCACAGATGACAATCTGCTTGATGTCGGAGTTGGCCTGTATCTCGTTGATTTCTGATTCAATTGTACAAAGGAATTTGTCATCTGAGATTGAACTGGGGTTCCAGTAAGTTGTTATTATTGCGATTGGGGATTACCATGTATTATTCGTCTTTTGATGTTGTTGAGCCCACCTCACCACTACCAATAGATGGCTTTGCAAGGTGGATAATTGCTTTCCAATTGATAGACCACTCCCTGAGTGCACTGCGACCAGAAGGCCAGCTGAGGGGCGGCCTTTTAGGCCTCTAGAGGCTGGGGAGGCAGTTATTTCGTAACCGTCCATTGCTGGCGTGGCTGTGAGCTCTTGTAACTCTCTTGTAACGGTAGAATGTCAAAGTGTCCCAGATTTATTTTTCCTGTTCTCATCAAATGTTAGAACCCTTGTGTGTTCCACGAGGCCAATTTTAATGTTGTCGTGGTCGAGAGCGATTCTGTCGGTTTTTCCCAAGGTGTTTCCATTTCCGCTCTCGTTGGTCATTGCTATTTATTTGATGGAACTGGGGTTGCTTTAGGAAGCCATGCCAAAAGTTGTTTTATTGGCACGAAGGTGAGGCCAGTTTACTTAGTTTTTTCTTTGGTTTTGGATGGTCCTTTCTTTATTTGGTCCCTTTCACGTGTTTTTTCTTTATCCGTGTTTTCTTTTTCGATTTCTTTGCAACCCCGGTTTAGGGTTTGTTCCTTTTTTTGCTTGTCTGATGGCCCAGATATAGAGAGAGGGCGATATTGACTTTATTGGCTGTTCTCCGGGCTATGGTTTGCTTCGGTTCTCGACCTATGTTCAGTCGGCTGGTGTCTTGCTGGTATGCGAGAAGTGTGCTTTTCAATGATTTGGGAGTTTGCCTGGAGTTCCGTCAGGAGATAGCCTCTTTGTCGTAGGTCCTCATTTGTCTCTTTCAACTGTTTTATTGATGTGGTTTCTTTATGTGTATTTAGGGTTTTGCCTTTTGGGCTTTGCGGTAGCGTTCTACGAGGGTGATGTCTTCTGGGCTCAGGTCTTTGATGTCTCTGATGTTTCTAAAGATCTTCATTAGCGTCCCTCGATTTAGGATTTCTGCTTCAGAGTTTAATTCCATCTTAAAAGTTTTTGTTCGATGCAATTTCTTCTTTTGTACTTGAGAGACCCACGTTTTTCTGGGTCTAGTCGGGCGGTCTTGGAGTCTTGGAGGGAAACATCCTGAGGATCTGCGTGCAGTAGCTTTTTCCTTGAATCTTTTTGGGGTGTTTTTTTCTGGTGGATTGTTGATCTTGTTTTTGTCATCTCGTCTGTTGTCACAATGTGTTGCTTGTCTTGGTTTGTGGGATGGCGTGTCTGTTTCGTGCTGGTTCAAAATCGCCGGCCCTTTTGGTTATCCCGAGCTTTCTCTCAAATTTGGAGATTGTAAGGTTGCGCTCTTTCGTCTTAATTTTTTTGGCGATGAAATCTTGTTTGATTTTTTTGGCGGGGTTTCTATACTGATTACTGTGTCATTTTTGGCGTTTGGTTCTGGCGTCGAGTGTGTTGTGAGGTTCATAGAGGTTTTATCTATTTGTGTTTGATGTTGTCGTGCCCTTTGAATTGTCAGTGCACTTTTTCTTTGCTCAGCAAAAGAGAACAAGTTGTTGTGTTGGGTCTTATCTGGGCCTGCTTTCCTGACACTTGACCGTTCTGGCTCTTTGACTGATTGTTTATTTTGTTCCTCTGGATTGCTTGTTTGCTCTTGCTGGGGCCTGTGATGGAGGCCGGTCTTTATCATTGATCCATTTGATCCAATTGTGATGCAGTCGTGATTGACCATTTTTTTGTGTCTTGTGGGCCTCTCTTTCTATGGGTTCTGGGTTTTTCTTTGTTATTTGTCCGTCTTGTAGTTTACTGGTGAATCTGAAGAGCGCAGGACTTGGTGACAGCTCTGTTTGGGATGCCTTTGTAGATTGATGTTTTTCTCCCCTCTTTCGTTTCTAGGAGTCTGACCTTTTGCTTTGTCCTCTTGTTCTTTAGCCATGATGAAACCTTCAAGGAAAATTAGTTTAGTGTGCATTAATGCAGTTAGAGTCGTGTAGTCCTTTAGCATGTCGTTGAGAGTCTCATTGAGTTTTCCGAAAGGCGCTAGAGCTATTGTGATGGCTACATTATGGTCATCATGTTGTTTTTTTTTTAAGGGGTTTCTATTTGGGGCGGGTAACTTTTGCGATTGTGTCTAACTGGCGTACTTTGGGTTGGCTCATGTCTTGGTCTTTCTGAAGACTGATTGTGGGATAAATGGATTTCTCTTTGTGTCCGCGTTGAAGAGCTTGTTGTTGAGGGCCTTGGCGTTGTCGGGATCAGCCAGTCTTCTTCTGTTGTAGCGGCTGGGGGAAGGTGAGGGTGATCTTTTTCTTTGTGGAGCTCTTCGTTGAGGGTGGGTGCCAGCGATGACAAGAGCTGCGGGGGGCACTTGGCTCTTTCTCCCTTTCCCTTGCCTCTGCTTGACCAGGAGATGGCTCCCCCGGTGAGGTCGTGGGGTCGCCCTGAGGTGGTAAGCTGGTGCTGAGCGGTGTTTGGGCTTCTGTGATCATGCCTTGTCCTTCTGTTAAATCCTGCTGGGTCTTGTTGGTTAGCGCAGGTGTTTTGGAAAAAGATTTGTTAGAATTTTGTTCAAGCAGATTTCCCGGCTGTGTACTGTTGGTTGTTTTTTTTATGGGTTCAGTGCTTTTGGGTAATATTTTGCGGGCTTTTGATGCTAGCACAGGATCCATTAGCGCCTCTAGGTTCTCGTTGTCCTTTAGTTCGGTGAGGACTTAATGTTTCCTTTTGCCTTGTCTTACGAAAAAATCTTTGAGAGAGTTGCAAAATGTTGTTTTTAAAAGTGCTTCTTTTGTTGGGTTTTGTTTGACTTGTTTATTTTTACGTTGATTTTGATTTTGTTGTGATTTTCTTTTTTCTTGCGAGGGATTAACAGGCTGCTTTTTGTGGGTTTTTGGTCCAGAGTGCCCCAGGTTCTTTTTTGATTGGTGAATGTCCCCTTTGTTTATCTTTTCTTCGGTTGTTTTATCCTGTGCGTCTTTTTTGCATGGAGAAAGTTCCTCTAATTCGCTGGGTGACTGCGTCACCTCGCGCTCCACTGGGGACACTCTTGCGTCTGTCGAGGACACCAGATCTGAGAGCGAGTGAGAAGTGTGCTGCTCAGCCCAGCACACGCGGGGCTCCTCCCCCCTCCTCGTCCTCTGCCACGTTGACCTGAGCGACGGTCTCGCTCCGCAGTGTGGTGTAGATTTTGTAGCAAAGGTCCTCCACCTCCGGCAGCAATGGAGACAGGAGAAAGACTGCAAAGACTGCACACTCAAGACCACACTACGTGGCCCACTCCGCGGTGTGGTGTAGATTTTGTAGCAAAGGTGCTCCGCCTCCGGCAGCAATGGAGACAGCAGAAAGACTGCAAAGACTGCACACTCGAGACCACACTCTGCGCCCCACTCCGCGGTGTGGCGTAGATTTTGTAGCAAAGGTGCTCTGGCTCCGGCAGCAATGGAGACAGGAGAAAGACTGCAAAGACTGCACACTCGAGACCACACTCCGCGTTTGGTTATCTCATGTAACTGAATCCTTAAAGAACTTGACTGGCTGGGTTGAAGGTTATGAGGTCTCTACTTTTGAAGGTATGATTTGTCTTGTCATGCTGGTACATATTTTTGCATCTTCTTCCCCTGAGCTTAAGCAGCATTTGGCAGATTCAAAGGAGATAGATCCCAAGAAGCTTGCCATAGCAGCAGATTTGTGGGTGTCACATAGAGTGTCCCACAAGGACAAGACTCATCCTGGTAAGCAGGAGGAGGGGAAAAGTCCAAAGATAAGGAGGGTGGGGACTCTGATAAAACTTCCTCCCATAAGGGCCACAAAAGAAAAAAATAAAGGTAAGACACAAGAGAACTCACAGGGTAGTGGAGGTCAGCCTCCAAATCAGAACTTTGGTTATAAAAAGCCTCCCTATGTAAACAGACCCAGTGGATCTTGGTTTGCTTGAGAAGCAACTGACCATGTGAAGGGGGATCCCAAATGTAAGGTCAAAACCTTGGGGGTCCACTCTGCTAATCTGGCCTTCTCCTCCTATGAGGAAGAAAAGATTACAGGGGCATCCTTTTCCTCAGACTCCTTCCCCAACGGGATAGAAGTTGAGGTAGTTTTAGTTTCCCTGGGTTCCTGGGAGCCTTTAGTCTCAGAGGCTTATGCTAGGATTCCAGATAACACCAAGCACTACTTTAAAGACAATGTGCTGATCAATGGAGTAGATACTCCAGCTCTTAGGGATAGTGGGCGTAGTTGAACTGTAGTGGATTCTACCTTGGTAGACCCAGAGGAAGTTGCCAGAGCTCCTCTGGCCCCCACTAAGTTGGCTGATGGCCCACCTCTCATGTTCCCAGTGATACCTTTAAATCTTACTATAAATGGTACAGCAGTCAGAATTCCAGTGAGCATACAGAGGAGTGTCCCAGGAAATGTCTTGCTGGGAAACGATCTCAGAGCTTTAGGGCTTGTCGGAGATACAGCTGAAAGACCCCGCACAAAGTCTCAAACAAGGCCAGCACTGGCCAAGACCAATGCCATGCCCCAGCCAAAGGGGAAACCCAAGGCTAAAGGAGTAAGGAAATCAAAAAGAGGGAAAGAAAATATTCCCCCTAACTGACCTACCACTGAGGTGGAGGTAGTTGGTCAATCACCAGGACCTGACGAGGAGGTGGTGATACTTGAAGTATTTGACCCAAATGACCATCATGAACTAAAAGACTTGTTAGTAGAAGGTGGTCCTGACAGGGAAGAATTTAGTGAGAGCCAATGTGAGTGCCCATCTCTGGAAGGCCTAAGGAGACAGGCCTGCTCCCAGCTTGTGGGTGAACCTCCTGGGAAGCACAGGATTTATTGGGAAGGTGGGCTCCTTTATAGTGAGCATACAGAGTCTACAGAAGGAGACCATAGGAGGTTGGTGTTTCCCCTTGCATAAGACCCTTCCTCCTGCAGCTGGCACATGAAGTGCCCCTTGCTGGTCACCTTGGAATCAAGAGAACCAAGCAAAGGTTATCCATGCACTTCTACTGGCCCAAGATGGGGGTAAAAGTAGAAAGTCACTGCAGGAGTTGTGCCTCCTGCCAGTTATCTGGTAAGAGTGGCTCAACAATCCAAGCTCCATCGGTACCACTCCCAGTTGTGGGGGTAACATTTGAGAGGGTAGGGATTGACATTGTTGGTCCCCTTTAGCCCCAAACATCCTCAGGCAATAGGTTTATCCTGGTGTTGGTCGACCATGCCACCACGTATCCTGAGGCCATCCCATTGAAAACTGTGACTGCCAAGTCGGTTGCAAAAGCTTTGCTTGGCATATTTACTAGGGTTGGCTTCCCTAAATAAGTTGTGTCTGACAGAGGCAGCAACTTTATGTCCAAGTATATGCAGGCCATGTGGAAGGAATGTGGTGTCACCTATAAGTTTTCATCCGCATACCACCCACAGACCAATGGTCTGGTTGAAAGGTTTAACAGGACCTTGAAAAGCACGATTGGAGCTCTGGAAAACCCTCAACGAAGAAAATGGAATCTTCTGTTACCATGCTTACTGTTTGCCTACAGAGAAGTACCACAAGAGGGTGTTGGCTTCAGCCCCTTTGAACTTCTGTTTGGTCACCTTGTAAGGGGACCCTTAACCATAGTCAAGGAGGGATGGGAGATGCCCACTCCCCCATTACTACCAACATGGTGGATTATGTGCTAGGGCTCAGAAAAAGGATGGTACTCCTGATGGGTCTAGCTAGTGAAAAGTTGCCGGCAGGGCAAGCTCTGGTGAAACACTGGTATGACCAGAAAGCTTCCCTCAACAATTTCACACCTGGTCAGCAAGTCCTGATCATGAATCCTATAAGGCCTAGAGCTTTATGGGACAAGTGATCAGGCCCTTAAACAGTGGTGGAGTCACTGGGTGAGGTCAACTATTTAGTGGACCTTGGAAGGGCTGGTCAGGCTCCAAAAGTGTTCCATGTAAATAGACCAAAGGCTTTCATCCCAAGAGTTGAAATCGCTGCACTGCTGTTGGCTTCAGATGTTGAGGAAGAGGAGTCAGAACATCTCCCTGACCTGTTCCAGAGTAATCCTTCAAACAGCTCCATTGAGGGTTCCATGTGTCCCCTCACCTGACTTCTGATAAATAGGCTGAGGTGAAAACCTTGCTTAGGCAATTTTCCCCCTGTTTTCACAGTCCTCTTGTTTGACACCTTGGTGCAAACATACCATTGACACAGGAGACAGTGTACCTACCAAAAGTAGGGAATACAGAATGTTGGACAAAGTAAGATCTTACATTAAGACAGAGGTCAATAAAATGGATCTTGGGGTGATTGAACCCTCCAGCAGTCCTTAGTCCATCCCAGTGGTTTTGGTTCCAAAGGCAGGTACTTCTGAATTGAGGTTCTGCATGGATTACAGGGCTCTGAATGCTGTCACCAAGACAGATGCACACCCCTTTCCTAGAACAGATGAGTTGGTGGATACTTTGGGGGCCTCCTAGTACCTCAGCACGTTTGACCTCACTGCAGGCTATTGGAAAATAGCCCTTGCAGAACCTGCCAAGGAGAAGACAGCTTTCTCAACACCAGAGGACCTTTACCAGTTCAGGGTACTGCCTTTTGGGTTGAGGAATGCCCCTGCCACTTTCCAGAGGCTTGTGAATCATGTGTTGAATGGGTTGGATGAATTCTGCCTTGCATATCTGGATGATATAGCCGTTTTCAGTACCACCTTGGAAGACCATGTGAAACATCTTGGGATTGTGTTACAGGCTCTTCAGAAGGTCCACCTGACCATAAAGGCCAGTAAGTGCCAAATTGGACAAGGATCAGTGGTCTACCTTGGACATTAAGTAGGTGGAGGGAGGCTACAGCCTCTACCCAGTAGAGTGCAAGCAGTACAAGACTGGCCTACCACCACTACACAGGCCCAAGTGAGAGCCTTTTTGGGACTCACTGGGTACTACTGTTAGGCAGAAACCTGTGCAGTTCCCTTAGGGGCCACTGCAAAAGGCTTAGGACTACATGTGTTGGCAGTAAACCCAATTGGTAGCAGTCTGTACCACCCAGATTTACCTGGTAGCTGTGGCTGAGCAGCCAGACTTCTCTCAAGAAGAGTTAGACAGTATATAGAGTATACAAAATAGGTACCAAAATACAGTAGCACAAGCAAACACTGACCAGAGCTTTGGTATAAAAGTATATAATTATTTATTTAAAAACACACTTGTAAAATACACTAACACTAATATGGCAAGCAAGTTCAAACACAGTCACTATCAATATATATACATCCCTGATTACTTATTGAACAAGTCTTAGTTAAAACACCACTTATTTGCAGACATAGGTGAGCGCTTAACCTAAGATGGCACTCCAATAAGTTAGTTAAAAAGGGAGGGAAAAGGTAGAATTAGGACAGCACAATACCAGCACTTTTTAAAAAAACCACAGCAAGTCAGAAATAGGCAGAGTCTACTGTTAGAGCAAGAAAGTTCATTGGCCAGGCCCACTCTTGGAGAGAGCCAAGCGGAATGTGTCCAAGATCACACAGATGAATAATACTTTAAAAAGTCTTTGGAGAAGGTTCAAAAAAGGGTTGGATCAGTTCAGAAAAAGTTAGTTAACAGGTCCCAAGTCACCACAGGATAGAAAGTCATGGATTTACGGGACACCTTGAACAGTCTGTTGCAAGGGAGACCAGGCGGGACACAGTACCTGAAATGGTGAGAAAGCTCCAGCGGGGGCAGTTGTTCCTCGCAGCTGGTGCAAGTCGGTGCTTCGTCCACGGGAAGAGAAGATCTCGACGTGGAGGAAAGCTGGAGGTCGTTGCACTGCCAGGGAAGAAACCAGCCACGGAGTTTCCCGGTTAAAAGGTACTACCCTTTTAATTGCGGTAGTGATGAAGCGTGGCTATCTGGCCGCCGGGGTGCTTGGCACGGGCGATTCGACCATGAGACGATCCAGGAAGGCGAAAAAGAGGGCAAACTGGGTATCCCCACCAGTTCAGAGGAAGAAGACTCTCCGGGATGAAGATCTTCTCTGTCGTTGGGAAGTGGTGAGACGGTTCAGCAGGGCTCCACCAGTGGTGTCGTCGTTGCAGGTCGGCTCAGCTTCTCCCTCTTCGGATTCTTTGGTCCTGTGGCGACTTCTGAAGTTCCAGTCCCCAAAGCGCTGCTTTTATGCAGAAAACCCCCATTCATCAGTCCTAGCTGTCACTCAAACATGCTAAGTGGTGAGCCGGGTGGCTCACCACTGGGCCAATCACACAAGAGTGTGACTTGAGTTGCTGAGGCAACTCAGTCCAGGGTGCCTAAACCCCCCTCCCACACATCCTGTATACCCATACAGGGTGGCACCACTTTTGGAGGCTTCTGTGCAGAAGCCCGCCAAAAAGTGGAACAAAGGCCTCGACTTGGGTTGGAGTTACAAAGGCGAACACAAACGCCATTTTAAAACCGAGTCCTGGCAAAAAGACCCAACTGCGGAATAAATATTAAATAAATAACCCAGCGGTATCTTTAACATTGCACCAAAAAAGTGGTGCGTTTAAAATGAATGGGAAAATCCCAAAGGAAATATTCTGGTAGAATATTTCATGTGGTAACCACTGCCACCGGCCAGAAACTCGACGAGGGGGGACTGCACAGTGCCCCTCGAAAAACAGACCCAGGGGCACTCTAATTACCCCTACCAGTACTTCCACAATATGATGGTTTGTACTGGTTCTGTTCACAATTTAAGACTAGTAAAGTCAATGATGACTTTACATGCCATGGGAGACAGTAGTCAGTCCCAGGGTATGGAGTCTATGTTTGGGGTTCACTATGACACCCCTGTGTTACTGCACTGAGGGTGCTGTGTAACACACTTACCAAAAATACATGAAACCCTATGGAGTAAAAGACCCCATAGCCCATAAAACACATTACAAAGTCATAGGATATCTCAAATCATGTCTAAGAGTGGGAGAAAAAGTGTCTCACTCTTAGCAGGAGAACAAATTCAACCCCAAAAATCCAGCAAAGCTGCTGGGGGACTCACTAGGTTTGGGAAATTAGCCTTAACAGAGAATTCTCCCTAACAACTACTATGACTAGACTATGGTACCATAGCTGCCCCTCTGACTGCTCTCACTACTCCAAAGAAACCCAAGAAGGTAACTTGGTCTGAAGAGTGTGAGAAGGCCTTCAATGGCTTAAAAGACTCCTTGTGCCAGGCCCCTGTTCTCAGGGCCCCTGATTACCAAATACCTTTTATTGTGCAGACAGATGCCTCTGACAATGGGATAGGAGCTGTACTATCACAAGTAGATGAGAAGGGTAAGGAACACGCTATTGGCTTCATTAGTCGCCAGCTTAAGGACAGAAAGTTCAGATGCTCCACAGTAGAGAAAGAATGTTTCGCTGTTGTGTGGGCTCTAAGGAAGCTGAGGCCCTACCTCTATGAGACCCACTTCACTGTGCAAACTGACCATAAGCCCTTATAGTGGCTAATGAACATGAAGGGAGAGAATTCAAAGTTGCTTAGGTGGTCCATAAGTCTGCAAGGCTTTGACTTCACTATTGAGCATAGGCCAGGTGTCCAACATAGCAATGCTGATGGGTTGTCCAGAATGTTTAACCAACCTGAACAAGAAACTCATCCAGGGGTGGATTAGTTCCCCCTGACCTTAGACTGGGAGGGGCGAGTGTTAGGAAAGATTTCATAATTGTATGTAATTTTCCCTGCATGTGTCAACCCCCAAACATTTTGCTGCTGTTTAGACACCACTGACTGCCTTCAGCTGCACTCCTCTGGGTTTATGCTCACTTTTTATGGGGAAACTTACATGCCCTTAAGACATTCAGTACTGGGATACTTTGTTTCCTTTAGTACTTTCCTCATGTTGCAACTTTTGTGCAACATGTAAGAAGTGTGCAATGTATCTTACCATACAGCACACTTGAGTCTCTAGTAGTTTCCAAAGGCCCTAGATACGCTCGCTGGACTTTTTATGAACTGTGCAGATGTATCATGGACAGGACTGGTGGCAGCTATCTTTTTGCACTATATTTAACCATTTCCTGAAATGTTAACCACGTTTGGCACAAATAGGTGGCCTGGCTCCAAAATGGCCACGCCACGAGGTTCTTTGTCCTGTCTTTTGGCCATCTTGCCCCTTCACCTTCCCCAGGTCGAGTCGATCCGGGTCAGTCCTTATTTGGACATGCACTTTCCTGCGAATCCCAATGCTTTCGCGGGCTTCTGCATGCCTTGTGTGTGTTCTTCCTGAAACCTTTCGTAGCCAAGATGCCTTCATATCTAAAGGACACCACCAGCACAATAAATTTGCTTGACAACATCAATCTGACTAACAACAGCCTCCTTGCCACCATGGACGTGGAAGCCTTGTATACATCCATCCCACAAGCAGAAGGCATAGAGGCAATACGTGACATCTCGGATACTAGGGACGACATCAATTCAACACCAACAGAATTTATTCTGGAATGAACTAGGCTGGCGATGTCAGAGAATTTCTTTCTCTTCCAGGATCAGGTTTATAAACAAACCAAAGGAGTGAGCATGGGGGCAACTTTTGTCCCTGACATTGCTAACCTCTATATGTCCAACTACGAGAAGAAAAATGTGTTCACTGAAGAGAACCCTTACCTAGGCAACATTGCCCTCTCGAAACGCTACATAGATGACATTACAATCGTATGGAATGGCACCCCTCTTGATCTGCAGGACCTTCATCGATGGATAAATTCACAAAGCTCACACATTAAATTCACTATACACTGGGACCATCACCAAATTGATTTTTTGGATCTTCACATATATAGAACATGAAATCAACTGAAGACAGAATTATTCCGAAAACCGACGGATCGCAACAGCTTACTCCATTTTCAAAGCTACTATCACATGGGTCTTAAGTACAACCTACCCTACGGACAGTTTGTGCGGATCCACAGGAATTGCACCGAAATTGAGAGATACAGAAAACATGCTGAAGATTTACAAGCCCATTTGACAAATAGAGGCTACCCTCAAAAATACATCAAACAAGCCAAAAGAGAGTGAGACATACTCCTAGAGAAATCTGCTTCGAGAAAAAGCCTAAAAAAGAATTAGGGAGGCTTGTGTGTGTCACTACTTTTGGACCATTGAGCCAACTGATACAAAAGACCATAAAGAAAAATTGCCATTTGGTAAAACAGCCAGGCACTTTGAACTAAACACCATGCTTCGCTTTCAAGAAGAATAAGAACTTAAGGGATTGCCTGGTAAATACGTTCATCGAACCACCACCACGAGCAGACAACAGATTGTTGATTCTACCCCCTCTCACGGGACATTATAAGTGTGGGAAGTGTGTTGCTTGCTCCCTCACATTACAGAAAAAATCGTTTGAGCACAAGACTATCAAATGGATAATGAAGGACCATACAAACTGTAACACAAAGGGCGTGATCTACATAATACAATGCCCTTGTGGACTACTCTACGTAGGAAAGACTAACTGTCCCATTAAGATGCGCATTTCCGAACACAGATCGTGCATAAGGAACATGACAGCCGATAAGCCCCTGGTTAAACATTTCGGCAAAGAACACCAAAGAGACACAGATTTGAGGTGGTTCATCCTGCAAAAAGTGACACCCGCAAAGCGGGGGGAGACATAAACTGAATTTTGACACAACTTGAGCAACGATGGGTACACAAATTGGATACTGTGCAAACAGGATTCAACATTTCCGTTGAATGGAAATCCTTCATGTAAATCCCTTGGATATAGGATAAAATTTGTGTAGAACACACCACCTTGCACGGTAAAATGAGGGCACACAGCTGTGACCTTTTATCTGTCTACTACATTGCTCATATAAAAGATGGCTTCATACACAGGCCCATTACTCCTGAGTTGGCACAGTTGTTAAATGTATATGCAAATATTTAAAATGACTTTTGCCTGTGTCTACAAAATGCTTTAGCCTCACTGAGCCATTATGTATTCACCATGTTGTCTGAAACCATGTTTAGTATACAGCCAGAAGTACGACATGCGTCTTTAATGTGCTGCACCTAACATGTCAGATACCATCAGATACCACGTAGAGACACGAATGATAGGTGCCCTAGCGCTCATTCACATGTGCTGTCCCTTCCGGGGATATATCTCTTTTATGGAGTCACCACACAACAGACACTACATTTTTACCACACGCGATTGACTTGTGCGATCTAAGAATGGTTACTATGGCAACCGTCACAAACTTGTTGTCCAATTGAGACCATAATTATCGGATTGACCAGGGGACCTACCAAAATTGTTTCTTGAGCGATTTCGGAACCCGTACTGGTTTTTAGCTTAATGTTATGGCCCAGTACGACTCTGATGGACATTTCAAGATGGCCACCCATATAAAAGGAGGCGAGACCTAGCAACTGCGTTAGCAACGCTGTGCGTCCTGGTCTCCAAGCTCACGGAGTGACTCAGCAATCCGTGCAGAGCTCTGCAGCACCTCGTCTGCAACGCGCGGCCGCAAGCACCGCATGAGAAAGAAAACAATAGGTATGTAACCAGCACCATTAGAATTTTCACGTTAGTTACATAATCTTTAATCAGGTGACTGATGCATTGACCTCTTCTAGGACAATTATTGCAGCGAGGCCAGTCCTGATCACAGACTAGAGCCCCTACTAAGAGGTAAGCTCTCTCAAGCAGACAGTATCTATATTCAATCACGTATTCCCTTGAGACAATGCAAACATTTGAGGAGACTATATTTAGTATGTCACCCCTCATTTTGCCAATAGGAGCAGTTTTGGGACCACCACAACACGAGACGGTTGCCCATTAAAGTGCCTGTGTCTACTCTTTCCCATAGGTAAGCTGTGTTCCTTCCATGATACTTCTCGCATGGCAAAGTAAATGATTTATTCGTTTGAAAACTATTTCCACTCGAGCACTCCCCTGAATAATTTTCCCTCTCCCTGTCCACAGCACTCAACGAACTTCCGTCTCATACAGCCCCGCGTCCTGATGCAGGCCTTGTCAGATACAAGGCTCACTTAGCCCACACAGACGGCAAAAAAACCCCGGTGTAAACGCACCTTTTGAACCACAGTGCACTGTCACTGTTTTCTGAAAGAACATTTGGTTGTTTTGTTGTCCTTGTTGGAAATGTTCACTTGTTTCCTTTACAATACTGTCAACCAGACCATGGCAGTGGAGGATTCATTTCCTGTTCTGATACACAAGCAATTGGACTAAATATTGTTTATGCTTCTGTGTTGTTTCACCCTGTATGATTGTTATGGAAACATTTATTTTTTTTTGACAAATGCACCTTGCTGAACATTATAAAAATTAAGAAGTTACCCCATCTGAGTACCATAAATTGAGTGCTGTATTTAATTGTTATGGCTGCAGGACAAAAGGAGAGTGCAAAAGTGAACTTTGTTGACCTATTCAAGTGTATCCTTATTTCTTGTGTGTGTGCCTCCAGGATGTCAGCTGGAATGTCTGATTCCAATACATATCCTGGGTGCCAGGGAGTCTGGAGTGCCATGAATGCCTGGGACCACCATGGTCCGTGATTGGTCCACATATGGATGTGTGTTTGTGAGCAGATCTCCCATTGAGTCCTCTCTGTTTTGGTGCAAAAGGGGACTTTGGATAAAAGAGGCTGAAAATACCACTACCATGTTGATCTCCTGAGTTCTCACCGAACAAAGGATAGGACCTAAGTATCCTGCAACTACGAAGCTGAGTCAAGGAACCTCTGGAGACCCACTGGAAAGTTTGGCACCCTGAGCCCGCTGTTGTCCCGTGGGACACCTCTACATCTGGTCATCCTAGAAGGTCTTCCAAGACGCTTCGACCCATTGGAATAGTGGGACCAACTATTCTCTGCACTGTCATCAAACCCTGCAAGTAAGCTTTCTCGGAATTGTCCCTGGGCCCACCAGTGGACTGACAAGTTTACCCAGTTGCTTTGCTCTGTCACTGCCGCCGTTTCGAGGCCTTCGAAACTTGGTATACTGCTAGCTCTCTGTCCGGCACCCTCACACCGAATTCCATACACTTGGCGTCCCCAGGTCTGAAGTGAGATGTGTGCGCCAGGACCGGAGTAAACGCGGTTACCGTGTTGCCCTGCCGCGGAAACTACCTGTGCAAATTCACTGCATTTGTGACCCTCTTGCCCCTGAAACCTGCTGCAGTAAAACTGGGCCAATTCCTCCACCCAGAGCAGAGAAATCGCCACTGCCCCATTTGGGAATCATCACTGTATCTTAGGAACTGAAAGGTGCTGAGACGTTCTTTTTTCCACATTCGAACCTGCGGGCGAAGTGGACTGAACTGGCAAAGTTTGGGTCTGCTTGCATTGGGGACCGGTGAGTACTCCTTACCCCAACCAGTGGTCCCTAGCGCAAGAGCCCATTTATACACACGAGTGGCCCCTGGGGGCCCCTCCCCTTTCCACAGCTATTGTGAAATAGCGACTCCATCGAAAAATCCGACATCCTGGACAACATCAAAAGGCTGAGCTCGTCTCGGGCAAGTGGCCCTGATGGTCTAACAAACCACATGCTAAAACAAAACCCAGACGAGTGGGCTGTGTTTTGTGAAATAGTCTTCAATATCATCATAAAGGAAAAGAAGATACCGATGTCATGGAAGAGTGCTATAATCGTGACAATTTTTAAAAAGGGAGTTCGATCTGACCCTAAAAATTACAGGCCAATTGCACTATTGGATGTTGTCGGAAAAATCTTCGCAACTCAACTCAAGAAACAACTGACATCATGGATTAAAATCTCTGGAGCATTTGACACAAGACAATCTGGCTTCATCAAAGGTGTTGGCTGTAACCTGAACTTATTTATGATCAATTGCTTGAAAATGGAAGCAATACGAAAGAAAAAAACATCTTTGCAGCATTTATAGATCTTGCTCATGCTTTCAATGCTGTTGATCGTAATATGTTACGGGAAAAATTGAAAAACAAAAATTGCCCTGAAGGACTTATCCGTGCAATAAGACAACTTTACACGGGTACTAATATAAGAATCCGTCTTGACAGAAAAGGCTCACTCTCCTGTGCTATAAAAACTGAACGAGGAGTGAAACAGGGATGCCCATTGGGAGCGGTCCTCTTTAACTTCTTTATTGTAGATGTGGGAATGGCTTTTGACGATATAAGATCTTTCTCGCCAAAAATTAACAACAACAATATTGACTGGATGCTTTATGCTGATGATATTGTGCTTATTGATTTAACAGAAATTGGCTTACAACGGAAATTATCCGCTCTACATTCTTATATTAAAGAGAATGACATGGTAATTAACAGCAACAAAACTGTGATCATAGAACTAAAGAAATTACAGGATCAAAAAAGCATTCGAAAAAGAAACTCCCAATGGAAAATTGGCTCAGATACCTTAGAAAGAGTTGCTGAAGTAAGATACCTTGGTGCCACAATAAGCGCAAACATCAACGATGACCCGATGGCAAAAGCGATAAGGGCAAGAGCTAAGCAACTGACTTCACAAGGATTGCTTGTTAACAAAAAATATGGTAAATTTAACCTAAAGCCAGTCATCGATTTTTATAATCTTAAGGTGGTACCAGCCCTAATACACGGTGCGGAGACTGCTCTGGGATGCTCTTACAACAACTGGGAGGTATGTGAACATCTCTTTTGGAAAAAAGTCCTACGCCTAGGAGATGGAGTGCCCAAAGCATGTATAAGGTATGAGCTCGGATTAACATCAATCACAGCGAAAATCACATGGAACTCTTTATCGCTTTATGGCAAAATAACGGATCCGAACTCAACACCTCAATTTCAAATTCTCAAATTAAATCAGGGAAGTGATGATAAAGCGATTCTAAATCTCTGAATAAGAAGTTGTAAGAAGGTGCTGGAAACTCTTAACACACCTGAGGAAACTCTGTGGCGCAATCCAAACAAGGTGAAATTGAAATTATGGCAATAGGATTGGTTCGAAACCTGTCATCAAAGATCCTTACACAAATGCATGCAAATTGTGCCAATAGAAGCTAGAGCTTATAACAAACCTGCACGATACATTCTAAAATTCCCAGATAATAACTACCGCAATGTATTTTTAAGATTTAGGCTAAATCAATTTGAAACTAAGGAGATTTTAAGATTAAGGAACCAAATAGCAGAAAATGATCAACTCTGCAGGTTTTGTAAAAATGAAAAAGAGACTCTAAAACATCTGGTAGCTTTTTGTCCGCACTACGAGAAAAAAGATCCTTGACCTTTGGAACTGAAATTGGAAAAAGATCTACATGGAGCTGTGATGATTGGTGGTCAGCTTTATTTGAAGGAGTAAATAATAAACTGATCCATTTTTGAACTCATGTGAAAGACGCTCTAGAGTCTTGAAAGCACTAAAAAGTTAATTTACGATGCAATAAACTAGGGTTGGGACTTCGTGTGCCCTAGGGATGGATGCATTGGAATTTGGAACTCTGAAGTTACACTCCGGCATAAAAACTATTGAATTTGAGGAATCTATGAAGAGCTGAGCTCTGTGGAATGCTGGAGTTGTTTATTTCTTGACTTGTAGTTGATTAGTATTCTTGTCCTTCTTGCAATTGATCTTTTTTCTTGTGTTGGTTCAAATGTGATGAAGTCCTTTTAAAAGTTTGTAACAAATTGATATAAAAAATAAAATAAAAAATAAAAAAGCGACTCCATCTCGCACTCTTGAACTGCCTCTGCCTTGAAATGGCGGTCCTTCTTGAATAGTGGGAAATTGTTCTGCATCGCCTCATCCACCTTCCTGAGCTGCTAGAGACCCCTGAAGAGACCCTATTCCGCCCATAGCCACAAGCATGTGCATGTACTATTGAGCACAAGGCTCCTCTCTTTGTTTGGCTTGGACTGCCTCTTAGTTAGGTGTATTAGTGATGTTGAACTGGGCCTAAAGATTACCTACACTGCCTGTTTCCTTCCCATCTAGATTGTTTCGTGCATTTAACCCTTTGGACCCCAATGGTCTTGTGCATATATTTTATTGCTTGTGATTTGTTGGTTTACTTAGTGTTGCTGTGATTCTTTTGCTATGGTCTATGTTACATTTTTGATATAACACTTGTCTGGAGTAATTTGTAAGTGTCCTTGCTCTGTGTGCTTATTGAGGTCCTTCCGTCATCCACACCCCTCCTGAGACTTAGGGGCCAATTCATGGAACAAACCTGCGCCGAAAATCCCAGCGCAAGCAGGAGCAAGGAGGCGCAAGCGTGAGAAAGCAAGCGCACATGCACGCGTGCGATTCAAGGAAGGCGCTGCGCTACTTTCCCACTGGTTGTGCGCCAAATCCGTGCATGGCGCACACGTCTCCAAACAGCGTGCGCTAAGCGCACAGCAAAAGCGCACATAGCGCAACGCACACAACAAAAGTAGGCGGAACAGGGGGCGTAACATGCGGAATGGGGAATAACACGTGCAAAAGAAGGCGTAACGGGGGAAGTACTGCTGGGAAGTACACGGAACGCCCACACGCACGCGACCCACACATATTCATGGAATCGAATAGGGCAAACCCGCGCACGGGCAAAGACACGCACAGGCCTAAACACGTCTGCCACACGAAGGCAGGCAGTAGCGTCCCTGTGCATTACAAAAGTGTACACAAATAAAAAGCACACATATACTGAGAGGGGTACGTGTATTCCTGGGGTTCACGTGAAGTTTCACACGCGATAGGCCCTGTGAGAGTGGGGTACGTGTATTTCGGGGGTGAGCGGGAAGTTTCACACGCGAAAGGGCCCTGTGCGAGTGGGGTACGTGTATTCCTGGGGTTCGCGTGAAGTTTCACACGCGAAAGGGCCCTGTGCGAGTGGGGTACGTGTGTTCCTGGGGTTTGTGTGAAGTTTCACGTGCAAAAG
The DNA here is from genome assembly GCF_040938575.1 of Ambystoma mexicanum. Classification (NCBI taxonomy): domain Eukaryota; kingdom Metazoa; phylum Chordata; class Amphibia; order Caudata; family Ambystomatidae; genus Ambystoma; species Ambystoma mexicanum. Next base: position 668,010,825 of record NC_090924.1, on the reverse strand, counting down.
GGCCCTGTGCGAGTGGGGTACGTGTATTCCTGGGGTTAGCGTGAAGTTTCACATGTGAAAGGGCCCTGTGAGAGTGGGGTATGTGTATTTCGGGGGTGAGCGGGAAGTTTCACACGCGAAAGGGCCCTGTGCGAGTGGGGTACGTGTATTCCTGGGGTTCGCGTGAAGTTTCACACGCGAAAGGGCCCTGTGCGAGTGGGGTACGTGTATTCCTGGGGTTCGCAGGAAGTTTTACACGCGAAAGGGCCCTGTGCGAGTGGGGTACGTGTATTCCTGGGGTTCGCAGGAAGTTTTACACGCGAAAGGGCAACACCCGTGCGTGATACGTCACAGATGCGCTTAAGCGCTAAGGGCCTTTGGTCCAATGAAATTGCGTACGTGTGCTGAGGCGCTTACGCGCTAAGGGCCTTTCCTCGAATTACACGCTGACGTGCAATTTTTTCACGTGCAAAATCACTCCGTATCAAGCTGGCCACTCGAAAACACACGGAAGACCACGCTCCTGCCCAGAAGGCCGAATTACTGCCCCCCAGAGCCCCGAGCACGCTCCCACCTGCCAACTGCTGCTGCCTGACTGCCTGCTGCCCACGTGCCCTGCTATTTGGTGCCTGCACATCAGCCATCTGCGGGGGTCCAGTTGCTGTGTCCACCCCTGCTGGAACAGAAGACTCCCGACTGGGATACCATCGCTCCACAGCCCAGCCCCAGGACCCAGTTGCCCACCCACACCTGCCTCGGGGGTCGCCATGTCGGGGCAAACACCATCTGAGACCACTGGCAACCCCCAGCCAGAGGGGCAGAGGGCCACCAGCTTCAGTCAGAAGGAAGTTGGTGTCCTGGTGGAGCATGTCCTGGGGCATTATGATGCCCTCTTCGGAACATCACGCACCAACAAGGAAGGACAGGATAGGATCTGGGACGACTTTGTGGTTGCCATCAAGGCGGAGGGGGTGGCAACCCACAACATCAAGCAAGTCAAGAAGCGCTGGGAGGACTTGAGGTCCAGGACCCTTATAAAGGCCCGGCGCCTCGTGGAGGGGGGCCAGGGCAGCATGAGTACCATCCAGATGAGGGTCCTGGAACGCGTAGGCCCAGCGCTCCACGCCCAGATCCTTCAGAGGCAGACCCATCTGGAGTTGAGCGGTAAGTGGCCAAGCATTGCTGTGTGAGACAGGGCATGTTGCAGGGTGCTGGTTGTCTGATAATTGCCTGTATGTGTGACATAGGCCATGTACGTATGTGTGTGTGCAGGGACATCATGGTCATGCATGTGAGACCAGTAATGTGTGAACCACATGGTAGGTGCATGTGTTACAATGCAACATGCGGAGCAGCATGCAGAATGCACACATTAATGCAAGCCTGTCTCTATTATTGGACATGGATGGGCTGTGAGAGATGGGTGCTGCGGTCATGGACATGTATGGTGTCCATGTCTGTGTGTCTGACTTGCGTGTCTGTGACTTGTAAATGCCATGGATGCATGACACATGTCTCTGACAATGTTCAGATTCACTGATGCAGCCTACTCATCCTTGTATCCACTGTGTCTGTTGTGTACGAGGCAAGATGGATGAAACTACGGTGAAGTGTGTGCATGTGATAGGCATAACCCAGGATGCATGTGAGTTTCAAACCAGCATTGTATGTTTCAAGAGTCCCTTGGACATGTATGCTAATGTTCATTGCATGCACCATGCCTGTTACTGCATGTGTTTTGCCTGCACTGACCCATGTGTTGTGGAGGGACATGATGGAAGTGATGTTTGACAGTGCCACTCATCTGTTATTGCTTCCTGTCTAGGGGACCATTGTACAGTACCCTGATGCTTGTGTTCTATGTCTCCCTCTACACAGTGGCAAATGAGGAAAAGGGGGGAGACGGCGCTGTGGAGCAAAGCGGCGGGGATGCCCCCACCGGCCGGCGACGCTAGGCCCAGTCACCCTCCCAGAATCTACCATTGTCCGGGAGTGAGGGAACTGGTGCTGTGTCTGCCACTACGGCTGCAGCGGAAGGGGTGGGTGAGCGCCCACAGGGGCTTGCAACAGCGGAAGACGGTGTGGAGCCATCCAGGTTGGTGGTTTCCACAGAGAAGGAGGAGGCCGCTACTGAGCCGCACATGGGGACTGGTGGGGGTGGTACCACTGGTGCAAGTGGTGTAGTCCAGGGGCAGGGGCAGGAGGCAGCACAGGTCGCCGTGGAGGGGCCTGTGCATGTCACTGTCCTTGACACTGTGACTTCACCACCATGCACCAGCAGGGATGCCCCATCCCAGGCCCGTCCGCAGGTAGGGGGGATGTCCATGTCATCTGACACTCCTCTACCTGCAGACGAGGGGACCCCTGGCCGTATGGAGAAGGTCATGATTGGTGTCGCGTTGCGCACGTGTTACATTCGTGATGACGTGCGTCCTTCCCAGGGGGAGCACGCACGTCATCACGAAGAGCAGCGTGCCAACGTGGCCCAGTTGGGAGTGTCCATGGTCGGGGGTTTTGTACATGTGTCGGCTACTCTGGCGGCCCTCTCCTCCTCTGTGGAGACTATGCGCAAGTCGTTCTCCATGTCATCTTCCGGCCCAGATCTCACCAGGGCCCCCTGTGGACCTGCCCTGACCAACGCAGCCGGGGATCCCATCCCTGCCACAGTCGGAAGTCGGAGGTCCAGCAGGGGTGGACACCACAGCAACGGGACCCCAGCAGATGGAGGATGTGCCGGCATCATCGGGCAGGGCACGTGCACGACGGCGTCGGTGGATTCCATCAGCCTGGATGCCGTCGTGCTGGCAGAGGCAGTTGCGTCGGAGGCAGCAGCAGGCTCAACGTGGGAGGCATCATGGCTCGGGGCCATCTACATCAGAGGGGCAGGCATCGGCCGGAGGGCAGGAGGACCCTGGAATGGGAGTGTCTTCCGGTTGGGCCAGCAGATAGGTGCGGAGCAGCGGTGGGCGGAGGAGGCGCGGCTCACAATGGTCAGGGCGGAGAACTCCATGCGCAGGGCGCTGAGACGGGCTGAGTGCCTCGAGGGAATTCGCAGGGAGTTGGAGGTGGACATGGCGTTATCCCTGCGAGACCTTGGGGCCAGAGAACAGGCCCGCCTCCAAGACATTGAACAGGAGTTCGATGATGCCCTGGCCCATGACATCAACAAGTGAGCCGTTGGACTTGCCCGTCGCCATTGTATATAGTTCATTAGTGTTAAGTTTCATTTCTTTTTTCTTTCATTTGGGGCGCATGGACTATGCCCCACATTTTTGTATATAGTTAGTAATTAGGTAGGTTTCATTGTAGGTTTCATTTATGTCGTTGGGCTTATGGACCCTGGATTTGCTATTTGTACATTGTTTAACAGTGGATTTTCTCCTTCATATTTTTTTTTCTTCACCATGGAGCAATGGATATTATGCTTTTCTTTCCCTTTGGATTTGCTTTGTTGGACAGTGACTTTGGACACATTTTCATTTGGATTCATTTGGATTCTCATTTTATTTATTTATCATTTTTTGGGACATGCTGCATTTTGATTACTATCGGCCTTATTGTGTGTTTTGATTTCATTCCCTTCATTTTGACTTGAATACATTTTTGTTTCTTACTTCAATGTGTGGTCTTCTCTCATTGGTTCCATGCATGTCACAATGTGGGTTTTCTCAGTCATGTGTTGCCATTGTGTGGGTCTGACAGACTTGGTTGGGTGTTTGGACTGGGGTGGCGTGGGGTGGGATTTGGGTGGCCATAAGAGCCAGGGATCTAGATTGTGATGACGTGTTGGCTGGGGGACATGTGTCGGGGCCTGCTGGCATGTGCCTGTCAATGCTGGGGGGTGGGGGTGCAGGGGGACATGAGTGGGGCCTGCTGGCAGGTGCCTGCCAATGATGGGGGGTGGGGGTGCTGGGGGACATGTGTCGGGGCCTTCTGGCAGGTGCCCCTCACTGCTGGGGGGATGGTGGTGCTGGGGGACATAACCAGGGGTGCAGAGTAGTCCCCTGTGGTGTGGGCTGCCTGCAGGGGCCGTGGAGGGGGTAGAGGGGACTCCTGGGAGAACCCACACTGCCAATTCACGTGTAGGACTCCCCGCGCACCCCCGAAATATGCGTTCCCCGCTCTGACAGCAAAATCGCGTGTAAAACTTCCTGCACACCCCTGAAATACACGTACCCTGCTGAAATCGCATGTGAAACTTCGCAGACACCCCTGAAATACACGTACCATGCTGAAATCGCGTGTGAAACTTCCCGCGCACCCCTGAAATACACGTACCCAGGCCAATCGCGTGTAAAACTTCCCGCGCACCCCTGAAATGCACGTACCCTGCTGAAATAGTGTGTGAAACTTCCCACGCACCCCTGAAATACACGTACCCAGGCCAATCGCATGTAAAACTTCCTGCGCACCCCAGTAATACACGTACCCCGCTTGCTGTGCTGGTACAGGGTTAGCGCAGCCCTTTGCGCTGGATTGCGGATTTTGATGGCTTTTCCCTGCGCGAGGGGAATTCTAGGGTGTGTAACTGGTGCTGCTGCAGGGTTGCTGCGCCACTGTGCGCCACGGCTGGTTTTGGTAGGTAAAATCCATGAATACGCTGTGCGCAGAAATGGATTTTAGCGCACGCGGCTGGCGCAGAGATCCGCACGCGCACACTGTGCGCCAGCCGCGTGCGCCACTTGTGCGCTAAATTCTATGAATTACCCCCTTAGTCTTGACCGCCTGCCATAGCTACTCTGATTGGTCTGGCTTGTCCAGAGGCTACCCTGTTCCAAGAAACTAGGTTGGCCTTCTGAACCTCTGCCCCTCCAGGTCAGAGTTCAGAAATCCTTCTTAACAAGCATAGTGTCCATGTAGTGTTATCATGTCTTTCCATGAAGTCATGCAAGTAGGAGATTCCAACAGTTCCAAAAAAAAGGCTAATATCAAAACCAGAAGTCCAAAAAGATAACAACCCAGAGCACAAAGGTTGTCATTCCATTCGTAGGCACAAAGGATGACCCAAGGGCAGTTCTTAAGACAGAGAACAGGGTTCTGAGTCGAGTGTGCAGCATAAGTTCAAATGGGAATCCAATCACAAGTTGAGGAAACAGGCTAAGTTCAAGGACAAATACATCTTTAGCACAAAAAGCAAACACAGAACTTACTACAATAATTGTCCGGGGAGGATAACTGTGCAGGAAGTGCTGCCTTGGAAACAAGATGACACGAAGCAACACAGGTTCGATTCCGGGTCCGCGCTTCGAAATCTCTGGGTACTAAACGCGTTATAAATGTACAATTAACACATATCTTGTAACAGCGCCTCGATGCCCCCGGGCTGTGTGAGTGCTTTAAAAATGCAAAAAAAAATGAAATTAAAATAAAATAAGAAACGCTGCTGCCATTGTATCAGGAACTTTTGAGTCTTGCCGTTCCCTGCTGGGGCGTGATTGCGTCGTGACGCGTGTTGGGTCACGATGGCAACGCATTGTCCATTGCGGGTGAACGCGGGACACTTGACATGATGGGCGCACATATTGCTTGTTGTGCCAGTTTCCAAGGCAAACACTTCCAAGGAATATGTACGGAAGTAAGTTGCCGTGGGCGTGATAAAGTGGTAGACTTCAGTAATGTTCTGACAGTCACCATGCTCTAGAGGACTAAATATCTGAAAAAGGCTACGAAACATGCCCATGAAACTCAATGGGATGCCCATGTGCCCATATGTCCCAACCCTTTGAAACAAAACTGCCCACAGACTTCAGTGGCATCGATCCGATCAATGTCTGGACCAGGGGCAGTTCTAAGAATTGCACAATCTTATTCAGTAAAAGATGGATTTATATTTATTATTATTTTTATTATTTATTTCCTGAGCCCCCAAGTTTACATAATTACTGACATCCAACTGGCAAAGACAATATGTCACAGTGATCGACATGAGTCTTTGATGTACAATACGTGCAATATGTGAATGGACAGTGATTGTCATTATTAATAAAATGGTGAAATACTATGAGTGTAGTTTTATTGGGTAATGCAAGGTGTTAGATGAACAATTACAAGAGACTTCTCATGTTCGCAGATAAGGCCAAATGATGTGCCCTGGATTGCCCACCTCGGAGAGATTGCTCAGCTGGCACCAAAGCTGGTACTGCAATTCAGGAACTCAAGCACCTGCATTTTCCTATCTAGTTGGTAAAGATAGGTTTTGGGATTTTGGTAAATCTCTTTTTATTAGGGATGAGTGCAAATGTACACACATATAAATGTAACCAATCTTACAATCAATATGAGTGAGGTATTATGGATTAATTGACAATGTGTGAGCTAAATTACTTTTAGACATTTCAAATTCTGGCAAACAAAGATCAGTAAGACAGCATTATTAGCCAAAAATATCCCACCCTACATAAGTGATGTAGCCAAAATTCAACATCAGACTGCAAGCTAGCCCCTTGAGACCATATCCTCTCAGCTGAAGGCGGTAGGGATATTAAGGGGTTGATATTCAGTGATGCGTTGCCATAGAGATGACGTGATTGATTGCTGAATCCCTGAGGACATGGTTTGTGTCCAGCTGGCCGGTTGGATGGCCTTTGAGCATGCCCCTAGCCACCCTAAGACACTCCGAGTAGATACTATGCATGATAGTCCAAACATACGCCAATCACATGACACCTGTCTGTCATATCTATATCTATAAATCCCTATAGTGACATGCCCAGAATTGTAGCATCACGTTCTCATTCTCGACTGGAGCCTGTATATACCAGAATGCAATTGAGGCCAAAAATAGCCTAAGTGACTTGTAAGCATAATTTAAGAAGTTAAACACCTAAAAAGAGAACACCATACCACATATAGGAACTCAGAAAATATAAGAAAGATACAGAAAGATGTTGCCACTGGAAAAATGTAATATTAATTCAAACACATTCAAAGCATTTGGATAATTTATAACAAGAGATGGGTACGTCAACTTTGCCTTTAAACAATTTTAGAAAATTCTGCATCATATAATATATAATATTGCTAAACACTTCAATTACTAAGAGATAGACATGAGCACATAATGATCATTACCTTGATTAAACAATACATGCTTCAAAAAATGTTCAGACTTATAAATTATATTTTCATATTTAACTTGTCAATCTCATCTCTCACCCTTCTTTTATCATCTAATTTGAATTATTTTCATGACATTAGTCACCAACCATAGTTGTCAATTAAATTTGACAACCGGGCGCACACTTAGAACTCACCAACGTTCACATTCATTTAATCCCATTGGCTTTTTTGCCATTTGACGCGCCGACTGGCACTTTCCCACGGTGGCTGACATCCGTGCACCACCGGTGACGACATCACACACCACCATTGACATCACCATGCATGTGCAATGTGCAGGATGAGTTCGTTCGTAGCCACAATTTCTGCCGGCATTTCCCAGAACGCTGCATCTACCAGGATCGGCACGCGTTTTTCTCTGAATAATTCTGGACTCAATCTATCCAGCCGTGCAGTAACCTACAGGTAAGGACATTGGTCACACCATTTTAAGATATGTGGACCATTTTGAGCCTTCAATGTAGAGCTTGCATATATGTTTTAATTTGTTATTTTTAGGATATATCACCTAACCAGGGGAATCCTTACCATTATCGTCATACAACAACTCAAGAACTCCTGTGTGTGAGTCTGGCTAAATTCCTTTTATTTGTTCCTTCCCTTTTCTTCACAAGTTATCATTATAATGCATTAGTTGACTTTAATCTATACCCACAAAAGGGCCTTACACATGTACCATATATATTTTCTCAACAGACACTATAATCACGAATGACCACAATCTGAAGTAACCAATGCAAAAGTTATCAAGTACAATTTGTAAGTAACTGCACAATCCCTCCTGATGAGTCATGACATGGGAGTGGTGAAACATGTGTAGAGGGCAAGAGGTAACCCTTCAAGAAGATCAAAGAGGACATGACAATCAACATTAGTAGACAACTATTTGTTCTTATTGAGGAAGGATAACCCCAACAGGGATAACCTCAACAAGCAATTTGTCTGGACTTATTGGGGAAGGATAACCGCAACAGGGACAACCTCAATCAACCATAAAGACAATTACTCTATGGACATCCATCAATAACTTGACCTCATTTAATTTTGACCCGACAGAAAAATTCTGAATGATGCAAATTCAGACTCTGAATGAAGTTAATTCAGACAAACCTTACCACGAGGTTAACCTGTAATCCTTCAATAAACGTATAAGCAACACAATTATTTGCTGTCAGAGTTTTTTTTCTTCTATTTAAAACATTAGCCACACAACCCACACTAAGAGCCTGATCATGAGTTGGAGGGTATCCTGGCTGGATTACCACCCAACTTTATTAGCGTTAGCGCCCACCCGTCTGGCGGTATTACAGCCGGATCATAGGTTGGGTGCTAACTGTTAGTCGTCCCCATTCCCCATTGGGTCCATTAGACTTTCCTTTACACCGAAGCAAGCAGCTTCAACGTTGCATTCTGCATTCTGCAACGTTGGAGCTGCTTGCTTTGGTGTAAATCAAATTGTTCATATACACAGTATGGTTGTACATTAACACTTTCCTATACACTAAAGTAAGCAGCTTCAACCTGCAACATTGAAGCTGTTTGCTTTAGTGTAAAAGAAAGTGTTCATATACACCTGTGTGGTGAATATGAACACTTTCATTTATACCAAAGTAAGCAGCTTCAACGTTGCAGTATAGGAAAGTATTCATATACACCCGTGCTGTGTATATGAACACTTTCATTTACACCAAAGCAAGCAGCTTCTACTTTGCAGAATGCAGAATGCAAAATGCAATGTTGAAGCTGCTTGCTTTGGTGTATTTGAAAGTGTTCATATACACCACAAGGGTGTATATGAACACTTTCATATACAGCAAACAAGGCTTCTTGTGGCACTCCTCCAGTCTAACGGGATCAAAGGGGTACCATATATGTGCACTATTTTAGCGCACATATTAAACAGGAGGAGTGCCACAAGAATAGCCTTCAAAAAAGTCAGGTTACGAATGTGGCGGTTGCTAGGTTGGTTTCCAACCCATCCTAGCAACCGTCACATGTATTTCGAAAGTGGCGCATTCCTTCCGACTTCGGAAGAATACCCCACGTTCAGAATAACTCTTAAGTACCAAAAAGGTTGTTAACCCTTTTAACGACCTTTTCGGTACTTAACGCCAGGATGAGAATAGGGCCTTGATATAACTGGAGTAATAAAAAATCCATGACCTTCAATAATTACAAGCCCTAGAAACTGTTGCATTTGTTTAAGAGTGGTTGGATGCAATGTATTTTGCACTACTGTTGCTCTCTTTGATGTTGCTCGCTGTCCTGCTGAGGATATTATTTGCCCTAGGTATATTACCTCTTTCTGGCAATATCGCAATTTTTCTTTATCTACTTTGTATCCCATTTCTGCAAGTAATGTCAAAAGTGTCACTGAATATTCCCTTCACTGATCTTTTGTAGGGCTGCAGATCAAAAGGTCATCTACATACTGAATTATTGTACTTGATACTTGTATGTTACCTAAATCCATTTGTAATATTCTGTTAAAAAACTCAGGCACTCACAGTACACCTTATTTAATCTAGTGTGATGGACTCTTTGCAAACTGTTTAGATGCCATGGGAAAACCCAAAAATCAGGATCAGCAGCCAGAGAAACTGGACTCAATAAAAGAAATAGACAAAGTGAAAGGCAAATCCCAGCTTTATTAAAATCCAAATAAAGCAGGGACAGCATAGAAGCATAAAAGTAATAGCTCTCAGCGTGCTTATCAAAAACAACAATGTGTATACTATGAATGTGTTGTCAACAACATCATCATACACTCACAGTTAGCAAAACCTCTGAGATGTGGGGATTGACTACATATACATTCTGTAAGAGTTAGACCTCTGATTAGGTAACAACAATCCCAACGGCTCCTCCTGAAACCACCTCAAAATTGATAACAGAAAAAGACATCATCTTCACAATAAGCTATTGGTTGGCCTAATACGTACTGGGGGTTTTGATTGGTTGTCATTGTCATGATGCCTACCCCCGGGCATCCGGATCAAGCCCATCAGCCCCGGGAGCAGGCATCCAGATATTTAATAAAACCCCAGCAGCCCTGGCTGGGGGCTGTCTGGGTTCAGTCCTGGCGCCATAGGCGCCAGGCTCATAATAGAAATCAGGCTCATAGACTTTACTTATCTCATGCAGACCATGCTGCAAATGAATCCAAGCCAACGTGAGGCCTGGATAGGACTATTTTACTACAGGGACTATTTTTTACTCGGGTGTGGTTCTAGGGACTTCTTACCTGGAACTACTTTGGAGGCTATTTAAACCACGCCCGAACAGCCACACATGCTTCGCGTTATTCTGCATCCAGCAGGTGAGCCAAGAGAGCCAACGAATACAACCTCTCCAACCATAGACTTACCCGATTAACAACCGGAGGCATTATTCTGTAACAAACCACAGCTTCTTATGCCGCACCTGTAAGGAGAGAGAAACCAGCAATTTAAATACACGCATCTTTTACCGGACATTGTTGGGTAATACAGACTCTTACCTGAACACCATCAGCTGCCACAAGACAATCTTCCTTTGGATCCAGCTGCAACACAAGAAAGGAATGTACAAGAGTGAACATCGGACATATTGAACTCTTTGAACTTTATACTTACGGGTTCTCGTCTGGAACCTCAGAGTCAATATTCATCCGGAACTCTTCCAACGCCTTCAAACCAGTGAAGTAACTGGTATCTATGCGCCCCTGCATTCCATGCAGGATGGAGAGCTCATCATTTAAAAACATAAGGTGACCTTACTGAAAGTGAATATCGGTGGTGATTAGTGGGGAGAACAGTGGGGTGCCATTACTAGAATCCACGGGTGGCTAAATCCCTTTCTCCACTTGCAGGAGAATACTTCTACGAGTCAAGCAGACGAGATTAGGCGGTCCAGTCCAGTCTGTCATCTCTGCACTACGCTTCACGTTGGAGGAGGTCGCATCTGTCCGGGTCCGATCGACGCCCCTGTGGGAGCCAGGTGAGTGTAACAGTCTTTCTCCGGACCAACATTTGACAACTGACAGGTCGTCAAGACATGAGCCAGAAAGGAGTATGGGGAGAGAGGTCCATGGACTGCTTTCCTTCCAATTAAAAAAGATACCATCCTTTATTCCTATGCCATGAAGCAGGGTTATTCTTCTATAGTTGGCCTTGTAAGGAGTCTCATGCCTGCGAATATGCGTGAGGAGTGGGGCAGGTGTCCTATTTGTGTTTGTTGCTAATGAATAGAGAATGTTCTTCAATTATGGGTCACGTGTGATGGCACCACATTTGGAATTACTTTACCCTGCATTCATTGAGATTTTAGCTAGCATTACTGCAAGTGTTTTGGTTGTCTCTACCACTGGGGACACTCTTGAGTCATTCCCCATGGAGTCATTGGAATTAAAACTATCCTGCACCTGGCTTACAAAGACTGGTTCTTCTTCTAATTCATCTAAGAATATATGGCTTGCGTCTTGGAAATCATTATCTTGTGTCCTCTCTGAGAAGTCCAGGCCCTCCCTAATTTCTCAGTAACCTTGGCTTGGTCTGCTTAGCTACTGTCTGAGCTCTGCATGGATATGAATTTTTGTAAATTCAGAATTTTGAGTTCCGTGAATCCTCAAGCCCTTTTTGTTTAATTAGAAGCATTTTGCGGTTTCCATTTAGGAAAAGATGACTGCCCATTACTCTCGCATTAATCTTGTGTTTCTATGTTAGTGTCATTCATGTTGCATTCAGCTTATATTTGTATTTTATATTTATTTGGTTTTTATTGAGTGCCTTAAGCCAAAGCGCTGTACAGAGAATGTGGAACGGTCCAATAAAATGAGTAAACAAAAAATTCAGAAAACAATCAATAAAGGATGTTGTTTTAAATGTTTTAAATGAGGCTTTAGTGACATTTGAAATAAAGAATAGACACAGATAGAATGAAAAGAGTATGGAAGAACATTCCAGTGAAGAGGGGCTAACAGCTTAAAAGTACAACAACGAGATTGAGCACAAGGGGGATGAGGAGCTACCAGTAGAAACTGGGAAGAAGAGCGGAGAGAACGAGAAGGAGTATAGAAAGATATCAGCGCAGAAAGATAGCTGGGAGCAAGACCATGGAGATATTTAAATACAAGACAGAGAAAGTTGTGTTTAATTTTAGTTTGAAAGGATAACCAGCGAAGAGTGGTAAGAGAAGAGGAAATAGAATCTCGGAAGGAGAGAAGACAAAGAAGACGGATGGAATAGTTGAATACAGATTTAAGAGGGGCAAGACAAGAACTAGGAAGTCCAAAGAGGGCAGTGGTACAGTAAAAGAGTTGGAAAAAAATTAAGGAGGAAATCAGAAGTTTAGAAGCTTGAAAGGTGAGAAATGGATGGGCTTTATGAATGTTGTCTAGGTGAAAGTGAGAGGCACATGAAGTTAGAGAAATGTGATGAGAAAAGGAAAGACTATAGTCAAAGTGGAGGCCAAATTTCAGGCCGTGGGTGATATTGAAAGCTGGGAAGGGGGAACCGTTACCTTTTCGACAAGGAACCGTTACTTTCCAGAAACCTCGAGAATAGAAAGCGTAAGACCAGGAAACCAGGCTGAAGAATCTTGCATTGTGTGTCAGAGATACCCGGGGTCCTCCCACATCAATAATCAGGGCGGGGAAAAGCAGCATCCTCCATGGTAGCGTTCTTGTCTTCAAGAACAAAGTAGAATCAGTGAAAGCAACAATGCCAGTGAGTTTGGTAGACAATACAAGACTGGTCTGTGTTGAAGCCAAGGTTGCAAGCAGCAACATTGTATGGCGAGCACTGGAACGCACATTGTGATAAGAGATGCAAGTGAAGTTGAACTGCTGATGAGTGATTGAACTTTCAAAGCAAGATATAATACCTTTGACAGAGTGGTCCGGCATTGTGTGGGCACTCATTCAAAGGTCTCTGTAGGTATCCAGCTGAGAAGTGTCAAAAGTGAAACTGAGAAAAAGGTTATATCAAGAAGAGAACAAGCAATTGTGGATCAAAGTGGTCCTGCAAAGTTCTTTCATTTTGATGAAGAAGGAAAGTTTGGAAAAGTAGATACATTTGGTCCCAGCCCGGCAGAGGGAGACCAAGAAGACTTTTTGTGTTAAAGTGAGTTTGAGTCTGGCAGAGGGGGATCCGGGTGAACAATAAATCACCTGAGAAGGTTTTGTGTTGAAGTGGGTCTGAGCCCAGTAGAGGGGGACCCGGGTGAACAATAAATCACCCGAGAAAGTTTAGTGTAGAAGTGGGTCTGAGCCTGACTAAAGGGAACCCGGGGTGAACAGTAAATCACCTGAGAAGTTGTACATGTGATATCCTAAGAAGAACAGCACTTTAATGGTTGGTGTGTTGCATCAGGCCCCTAAATAAGAGACTTTGAATGACAAAGATACTTTTGGCAAAGACTGCCCTGATTTTGAGGTTTTGAACTGCATCCTCGTGCAAGAGAAGCCAGACAGTGTGCCGCCTTGTCCCGTGCTGATGTCAGATTCCAAGGTAGAACTCGACTGGTACCCGTAGTGTAGCCGTCAAGTTCTTTTTACCAACGTTACCCTCTGAAAACACAAGGTAAAATTATAAAGGAATCAATTGGTCAAAAGATTAGAAACATCACACAAAGACCAGGCACTGCATAGGGAAGAAAGGGATAATTACTTGAAAAAGCCAGGCAATAATTCAAGATAACAAAAATGGAACAAGACTGTAACACTAACCAGAGATATGATTCTTTTTAACAGATTGGCATCTTCTCAAACTTGATAATTGGACTGAGATGTGATCTACAATACATGGGAAACCAAATGAGCCAAGAAAGACTGAGGAGCCAAAGAACGGAATCACAAGGAACAGTACTTCTTTGGGTTGGGAAATCTCTTGCAATCATATGACACCCAGTGTATCCTATCCCTAACCCGACAGTACGAGGACGCCTGGACAAAGGGAGGCTGTCCCTAGTCCACAAACTATCCCGCCTGCACGAGGACGCCTAACAACCTCAGAGCGGTTTGTGGACAGTCTCAAGTTCAGCGCTCTCAGATTATACACTTGGTAATTGTAATTGTAATTGTAATTGGTTATTTATTATGTGCTTAATACCCAGAGGTTTCTAAGCGTGGACCCGGGGATCGAACCTATGTTGCTCCGTGTCATCTTGCTTCCAAGACGAGGACGTTGCCGCTGAGCTATCCTCCCGAGACATGTAGGAAACTTTCCAACAGACAGCAGTGATGGTGGTGATAAACAAGTAGTGTTCCAAAGCCATACGCCGAAGAACCAGGGAACATTGACACAACATTCCAGCAGGATGACAGACAAACCCACAAGTAGAGGAGGAGTCTGGAGGTAAGCTAGTTCATTGAACGGGTGAGCAAGCAGAGTTGAATCGGCAGGCAAGAGATCAGTCCGGAAGCAAGCTGGTTCGGTAAACGGGTAAACAAGCAGAGTTGAATCGGCAGGCAAGAGAGGAGTCCGGAAGCAAGCTGGTTTGGTACACGGGTAAGCAAGCAGAGTTGAATCAGCAGGCAAGAGATGAGTCCGGAAGCAAGCTGGTTCGGTACACGGGTAAGCAAGCAGAGTTGAATCGGCAGGCAAGAGAGTATAAATTGGACAATCTGAGTCACAAAGGATAGACACAAGGTGAGGAAACAAGAGCAAGAGGGTTTCAATGGAAGCAAAAACGAGACAACATAGATCCTTAATTCATTCAGAATCAGAAGCGGCGAGATGAGCAAGCCAGAGATCTCAATAGGTTGCCATGGAACCCACGCCCCCTCTTTCATGATTACGGTGCGTATGGATAGTGTAATGGCCCCCACAGTCACCATGGAAACCCATTTCCACTGGTCCTCATGAACCGTTTACGGCGGAAACATGATAAGACATCAGGCAAGTGCTAATTTAATAGGTTTTTGTTCCTTTTGCCATTGCCTAATGCCATGTATTCCTGGTTTGACTAATAATGGACCAGTAAGCATAGAAGGGGTCCTGACGGTACCCCTCCCCAAAGAAGCCGTTCTCCGAAGGGACCAGAATTGAGACAATAACAAAGGGGCGTGAACGTTCTGTACAGGTTCCCAGGTCCTGTCCTCGGGACCATAGCCCTTCCAGTCCACTAAATACAAACGCACACCACGAGAAACTTTTGTGTCCAGAATGTGACATACTTCACACTCATCCGAACCCTGTACAGAGATGAGGCTGGATAAACGGGTAAGCGTGTGGTCAAATGGAAGGGTTTGAGAAGGGAGACATGAAAAACTGGATGAATCTGCCAAGAGACAGGTAAGTCAAGACGAACCTTGACAGGATGTATGAGAGCAGTGACAGGATAAGGACCCACAAAACATGGTAAGAGTGAGTGACGACCAGGCAACCTGCAGATCACGAGTGGAAAACCAAACCCTGGAACCCACCGTGTAACAGGGGGCAGGAACCCTGCGAGCATCTGCATGCTTCTTATGATGGGTTTTGGCTGCGTTCAGGTGTGTGGATACCGCTTTTCGTACGCTAGTGAGATCACGAACACAAGCCATAGCGGCAGGACTATTAGAGGACAAAGAAGGTAACAAAGGAATAGTCCAGGGATGCCTACAATACATAGCATAGAAAGGCGAAGTACCAGTGGATGTTTGCAGGAAATTGTTGTAGGCGAATTCTGCCACGAACAAAACAGACAGCCAAGTGTCCTGATGTTGTAGAATAAGGCAACGGAGATACTGTTCTAGGGTGGCATTCAGAGGTTCTGTCTGGCCGTCAGTCTGAAGGTGGTAGGCCATGGAAAAATGATCCTCGATGCCCAGGGACTTAGTAAGAACCCACCAAAACTTGGAAGTGAACTGTGATCCCCGATCAGAGATTATTATATTCGGAAGACCAAAGAAGCGATAAACCTGCTGTACAAATAAATCGGCCAGAACAGGAGTATTAGGAAGGCCTTTACATGGAAACAACAGAGCCATTTTCGAAAAAGAATCGACAACTACCCAAATCGTATTGTAACCAGAGACTTCAGGCAGTTGAACTATGAAATCCATAGACAGGATTTCCCAGGGTTGGTCTGGTATGGGTAGTGGATGTAAAAGACCAATGGGTTTGGAGAGTATGTTCTTACATTGAGTGCATATTGCGCAAGACTTTATGTATTCCGAAACATCTTCTTTCATAGAAGACTACCACCACCAGCGTTGTAACGGTTCCAATGTTTTACGTACCCCGGGATGAGCTGTGAACCTGGAATTGTGACACCATCGTAGTGCAGTTCTATGAGCATCCTGTGTAGGTAAGTATATTAGCCCCAGATCATAAGGTAATTCATTGAAGACCGTTAAACCGAGGTCATGCACCAGATTAGGATTGGAACATACCCATTGTACCAAAGAACAGCGCATAGGGGTTTTCATTACGCAGGCACAAACGACCTGTTGTGGAAGCAGAAGGTTTTCACCTTTATGAGCATGTGAAGGAACGCCCTGTATATGTGATGAAGCATCTGCCTTAGAGTGTTTGGAACCAGGTCTATATGTGATCTGGAAATGGTACATAGAAAAAAAATCATGCCATCTAGCATATCGGGCTGTAGTACACTTCACAGATTGTAACGCCAAAAGGTTGTGATGATCACTAATAACTTGAACTGGGACCAAAATTTCGAGGAGATGGTGTAGCCAGACTGAAGACGCATCACGAACAGCCAACAACTCCTTTTTGGTTATAGTGTAGTTTGCTTCATACAAAGTCAGTTTTCTGGAATGGAAGGCCACTGGATGTAGTGCATCTGTATCTGGTCATTCCTGTGACAGTATCACACCAACAGCCACATCTGATGCGTCTGCTTTGACAACATAAGGTAAGGCAGCATTAGGATGCAAAATACCAGGGCCGTAGTAAAAGCAGATTTAAAAAGATCAAAAGCCTCCTGAGCTTTCTGATTCCAGGCAAAAGTGGTGTTGAAGCTCATGAGGACGGTCAAGGGAGCTGACACGGAGGAGAAATATTTGATAAAACGCCTATAGAAATTATAGAATCCAAGAAAAGTCTGAAGTTGCTTTATATTAGAATTTACCGGCCATTCCACGATATCCTGAACTTTAGCATTGCTCATTTGTGTACCACAAACAGTGATATCATAACCCAAGAACTCTACTGCTGTGGCATGGAATATGCATTTCTCCAACTTGGCATAAAGTTGATTCTCTCAAAGTCGTTGCAAAACAGAAGACATGTGTAGAACATGAGAATCATTTGTAGGCGATTAGATAAGAATTTCATCTACATACACCACAACATACAGATCCAACATATTTTGAAATATGTCATTCATAAAATGTTGGAATGTAGCCGAAGGGTTACTTAGTCCGAATGGCATAACACAATATTCAAAGAGACCATACTTTGTTTTGAAGGCTGTCTTCCATTCGTCACCAGAACGCATCAGGACCAAATTGTAAGCACCTCTCAAGTTCAACTTGGTAAAGATCTTGGAAGAACCCAATTGATCAAGGACGACTGAGATCAAAGGAATTGGGTATTGGTTACGAATGGTGATGGCATTAAATTCACGGTAATCTATGCATGGACACAAATACCCTTCTTTTTTGGGGATGAAAAACATGGGAGAAGCCGCTGGAGACCGTGATGGACGGATAAAACCAGTACTTAAGGACTTCTTGATGTAATGTTTAAGAATGACATCCTCTTTCTGTGTCAATGAGTAGACCCTCCCATTTGGTATTTTTGCCCCTAGGATGATGTCGATGGGGCAATCATATGGTCTATGGGGGAAGTATATCGGCCCCCTTAGGATCAAAGACATCTTTGTACTTAGCATACTCCCGAGACAAGGAGATTGATGAAACTGCGCTTACAGTAGACGCTATACCCAACAAGGACCAACAAGGGTTCATAGAATCAGTTGAGAAACCAAGACAGTGATCCTTACAATAGGAGGAATCAAAATAGAGTTCCCCAGTCACCCAATTGATGATCGGGTTATGCAATTTCAACCAGTGTAATCCTAGAATCATTCTGAATTGAGGTGCCGTTATAACGTCAAAACAGACGGTTTCCCTGTGTCCTGAATTGGAAGTCATAATTGAGGGTACGGTTTGTTTCATAACCAAACCAGATATTAAAGTGCTGCCATCTACAGCATTAACCAGTTCAGGACGATCCTTTGGAATAAGAGAGACGTTGTGTTCCTGGGCAAATGCAAGATCAATGTAATTCCCTGTAGCCCCTGAATCCAATACGGGTTCACCTTACCACAGAGGATCCGTTGGAGATTTGAAGGAAGCATGGATCGTGATTGAAGATATCATGGTGGAGTCCGGATGCTAAAAACTCGGTAGGTGGACTCCATCCACTACTGAGTTTTTGCGATTCCCGACTTCTTTGGCTTTTTGGGACATACCTTTAGAAAATGTTCTGCCGAGCCACAATAGAAACATAGATTGTCAACACGTCTTTTCTCTCTTTCACTAGGCGTCAAAGGACTCCTAACGGAACCAATTTGCATTGGTTCGGGTTGGTTGATAGCAGTGGAAGAAGGAGTAATGAGAATGGGAAGCGTGGGTCTCTTTTCTCCCTTTCTCTCTGCTCATCAAGCATCGATCTGTAGGACGAGATCTAAGAGTTCATGAAAAGCAGTTGGGACAACCGGAACCATTGCAAGTGTATCCTTGAGAGCATCTGAGAGACCTCTGTAGAACAATGAGGCTTCCTTATCCTCAGGCCATCCAGTTTCAGTGACAAGCTGGTTAAACCTAGCAACATAGGCCAAGAGAGGGGTGTCGCCCTGTTGCACACCCAGGAGTTCTAATTCAGTAGCCTGTCACAATCAAACAGGAGAGGACTTCCAGCCTCCAACAAAGGATTAGCCCAAGTGGGAAAGGACAACAGCAGCCTTGGTAGAGGAATCCGGCATTTGGATGACAAAAGGAATGCAAGTGACACTGATTCAAAAATGTACAATATACTCTAGGATCCCCATGGAATCATTCAGGGGTGCCAAAGGATGTGGCGTTGACATGAGTACTGGAGCAGCGGCTGCCAGCGGAGATGGAGCCTGACCTGAACCAGAGGCAACTGCCTGACTGGGAATTGGCTCGGTCATGGGAACCCTAGCATGAAGTTGAAGCGTTTGCATGTCAGCACGTAGCTCAGCCACAAGCTGCATTAGTGCTGCCAAGGTCTTGTTGGTGTCCATGATTATAAGGCTTCTGATTATGTCAGAATCCAAGGTAGAACTTGACTTGTACCCATAGTGTAGCCGTCAAGTTCTTCTTATCAACATAACCTTCTGAACACACAAGGTAAAATTACAGAGGGATCAATTAGTCAAAAGATTAGGAACACCACACGAAGACCATGCACTGAGGAGAAAAAAAAGGGATAATTACTTGAAAAAGCCAGGCAATAATTCAAGATAACAAAAATTTAACAAGACCGTAACATTAACCAGAGATGTGACTCTTTTTAACAGATTGGGGTCTTCTCAAACTTGATGATTGGACCGAGATGTGATCTACAATACATAGGAAACCAAATGAGCCAAGAAAGACTGAGGAGCCAAAGAACAGAATCACAAGGAACAGTACTTACCACTTCTTTGGGTTGGGAAATCTCTTGCAGTCATATGACACCCAGTGTATCCTATCCCGAACCCGACGGCACAAGGACGCCTGGAAGAAGGGAGGCAGTCTCTAATCCAGAATCCATCCCCCTGGCACGAGGACGCCTAACGACCTCAGAGCGGTTTGTGGACAGTCTCAAGTTCAGCGCTCTCAGATTATACACTGGGTGTAGCAAACTCTCCAACAGACAGGAGTGATGATGGTGATAAACAAGTAGTGTTCCAAATCCATTAGCTGAAGAACCAGGGTACGTTGACCCAGCGAGTTAATTCAGCAGGCAAGAGAGGAGTCCGGAGTCAGGCTGGTTCGATGCACGGGTGAGCAAGCAGAGTTGAATCAGCAGGCAAGAGATGAGTCCAGAAGCACGCTGGTTTGGTACACGGGTAAGCAAGCAGAGTTGAATCGGCAGGCAAGAGAGGAGTCCAGAAGCAGGCTGGTTCGGTACATGGGTAAGCAAGTAGAGTTGAATCGGCAAGCAAGAGATGGGTCCGGAAGCAAGCTGGTTCGGTACATGAGTAAGCAAGCAGAGATGAATCGGCAGGCAAGGGATGAGTCTGGAAGCAAGCTGGTTCGGTACACGGGTAAGCAAGCAGAGTTGAATCGGCAGGCAAGATAGAATCAATTGGACAATCTGAGTCACAAAGGATAGACACAAGGTGAGGAAACAGGAGCAAGAGGGTTTCAATGGAAGCAAAAACGAGATGAGCAAGCCGGAAGTCTAAATAGGTTGCCATGGAACCCACGTCCCCTCTTTCATGATTACGCTGCGTATGGATAGCGTAATGGCTGCCACAGTCGCCATGGCAACCTATGTCCACTGGTCCTATGGAACCGTTTACGGCGGAAGCGTAAAAAGACATCAGGCAAGTGCCGATTTAATGGATTTTTGTTCCTTTTGCCGTGTCTAATGCTGTGTATTACTGGTTTAACTAATAATGGACCAGTTAGCATAGAAGGGATCCCGACAGCTGAAAACATGGGGAAGGGAAGCCAACAGCTTGAATATCCTGACATATCATTTCTTGAACACTTTTCTTTTGCATAACATTATTTCCCACACTATTCATGTTTACAAGTAAGGATTGGCAATAGGTTTATCATTATAGGCCCTTTTATTTTGACAGACTCGACTAGGACTGCATTATTATGAGTTGATGGTCGTAGCTTTCTTCCATCTTTCAATTTAGGATTAGATAGGCATTTCTCAAACCCAATTGAAGTTCAATAAACACTGTTGAATTGTGATCACTTATGTCTGTCTTAATGTTTGATACAGCTGCCACTAGGAATTCTGTCTCTACAATATTGTTCAATGAGTATAAGTCCTGCACCATCCTTCAGGAGGAACCCTTCACCTTTTTCACAGGGCATATGGCTGTGTTGCATGGGGACTCTGATGGCTATATTATGCCCTGATGCCATAATGCTACAATGGTGTTAGTGATCCCTTAATCTGCTTCTCTTGACATGGGGTATTGCCTTACTGTGGGTAACATTGTGCCTTGCTTAAGTTTGATGCAAAATGCCCCTATGCTCTTTAATAATCCTACATAATGGAGGTTGCCAGTCCATAAATTGTTTGGTACTTTCTCCATATCCTCCTGTAAAAGTGTTGGCGATGTTTTAGCAAAGAGCATAGTTTGTGGCACCTCTGTGTTGTATCATAATATGGCAGGTGTTAGGCAGAAAACTGTGCAGTTCCCTTAGGGACCACCGCAAAAGATTTAGGACTACAGGTGTTTGGCAGTAAACCCAATTGGTACCAGCCTGTACCACCCAGATTTACCTGGTAGCTGTGGCTGAGCAGTCAGACTTCTCTCAAGATGCGTTAGGCAGTATATAGAGTATACACAATAGGTACAGAGATACAGTAGCACAAGCAAACACTGACCAGAGCTTTGGTGTAAAAGTATATAATTATTTATTTAAAGACACACTTGTAAATTACACTACCACAAAAAAGGTAAGTAATTTCAACACACAGTCACTACTATATATATACACACCCTGATTACTTATTAGACAAGTCTTAATGAGAAACACCACTTATTTTCAGACAGAGGTGAGCGCTTAACATAAGATGGCACTCTAATAAGTTATAGAAAAAGGGAGGGAAAAGGCAAAGTTATGAAAGCACACAAATTTTGAAACTTTTCAAAGAACCACAGTGAGGCAGGTTAGGCAAAGTCTACTGGAGAGCAAGGAAGTTCAAATGCCAGGCCCACTCTTAGAGAGAGCAAGCGAAATGTGTCCAGGATCACACAGTGTGGTTATGCCCAAAGAGTCTTTGTAGAGTTCACAAAAGATTGAGATCAAGTCAGGAAAAGTTAGTTAACAGGCCCCAGGCTAACCCAGGTTAGAAAGTCGAGGATTTACTGTCACCCCGAACGATCTGTCGCAAGGGAAGCCAGGCGGGACACAGTACCTGAAATGGGAAGAACGCTCCAGCGGGGGCAATTGTTCCTGGCAGTGAGTGCAAGTTGGTGTTTCGTCCAGAGGAAGAGGAGGTCTCAACGTGGAGGAAAGATGAAGGTCGCTGCACTGCCAGGGAAGTAACCAGCCGCAGAGTTCACCGGTTACAAGGTATTACCCTTTTCTTCGTGGACTGGAGATCTCCTCTGTCGCCGAGGAAAAGTGGTGAGACGGTTCAGCAGGGCTCCACCGGTGGTGTTGTCATTGCAGGTCGGCTCGGCTTCTCCCTCTTCGGATTCTTTAGGTCCTGTGGTGACTTCTGAAGTTCCAGTCCCCAAAGCCCTGCTTTTATGCAGAAAACCCCCATTCATTCAGCCTAGCTGTCACTCAAACATGCTAAGTGGTGAGCCGGGCGGCTCACCACTTGGGCCAATCACACAAGAGTGCGACTTGAGTTGCCGAGGCAACTCAGTCCAGGTTGCCTAAACCCCCTCCCACACCCCCTGTGGTACCCAGACAGACTGGCACCACTTTTGGAGGCTTCTGTGGAGAAGCCCACCAAAAAGTGGAACAAAGGGCTCGACTTGGGTTGGAGTCACAGAAGCAAACACAAACGCCATTTTGGAACCAAGTTTTGGCAAAAAATACCAACCGGTGAATTTATATTAATTTAATAAACCGGCGCTATGTTCGAGGCTATTTTAAAAAAGTGGTAGCCTCGAACAATGGGAAAATCCCATATGAATATATTCGCGGTCGAATATAAAAATTAGTATCCACTGCCACCAGCCAAAACTCGGTGGGGGGGACTGGACAGTGCCCCCTTGAACAACAGACCCGGGGCAATCGAATTGCCCCGACCAGTATGTCCACAATATGATGGTTTGTACTGGTTCTGTTCACAATTTAAGACTAGTAAAGCCAATGGTGACTTTACATGCCCTGGGAGACAGTAGTCAGTCCCAGGATATGGAGTCTATGTTTGGGGGTCGCTACGACACCCCTGGGTTACTGCACGGAGGGTGCTGTGTAACCCACATATCAAAAACACATGAACCCCTATGGGGTAAAGGACTCCATAGCCCATAGAACACATACAAAGTCAAAGGAACACCTCAAATCATGTCTAAGAGTGGGAGAAAAAGAGTCTCACTCTTAGCAGGAGAGAAAAAAATAAACACCAAAAATCCCGCAAAGCTGCTGGGGGACTCACTAGGTTTGGGAAATAATTAGCCTTAACGCAGAATTCTCCCTAACAGCAGGGTATGCAGATCTCAAAAATAATTTCTCCTGTGTCTTTGGTCTCCTCAAACAGCTGTCCATCCAAAACCTCTCTTAGTTGCTCAATGCACAAATCTGCGTTCCATTTGTCCCCTTCCTCGTCTGTTCCCATCAGAATTACTTTATCCGTTTTTATTATTACTGCGTCCAAATCTAACATAATTATCAGGCCCGGGGCATGCGCAATGTCCTTTCCTTTATTCAAGACAACCCATCCTAATAAAACTGTCACACCATAAAGAAACAAATCTGGATGTAAGGTCACTCCTCTTCTTGTGGCACTGTCACTATAAAGCACTCTTATTATTGTGGCAGGCCTAGCATGGTATATGCCTGGCGTGGAGCACATCACACCTTCCTCAGTAAATGCAATGGTCATGTTTCATTGACTCAGAAGAGCCCTGCCCAGCCAGTTTACCATGGTTTACTTGGAATACAATAAAGGATCTGACACTTCCTGTGTAGACATGGTAATGGGTACATTCAGTGAAAGGAACCAACATGATTGCCCCAGAGAATCCCTGCATGTCCATTATCTTGCCTAACAAGGGAAATTTTCCTTCTCTAATACAGGATTTCATTGTTCCTGTGGGAATGTTTTATTTCCTATCCTCACTCCTACCTGGAGTTCCTCTTCCAGGTCAGTAGTGCCTGACAGAACTGGGCACATCTGAGCTCTCGTGGGCTGTCCTATTGGGGATAGGCATTTGTTCCAGGAAGCAGGAAAGGGTTGCCCCCTAAAACACTTGCTCCTGAGAAATGCATCAATGTACCTTGTGAACGTGATTTTTGTCCCGTGGCTGTGTAGGGGTCAGTGCATACATTTTCAGGAGAGTCTGAGGGGGTGATTGTTGGATGTATGATTGGGTGACGTTCGGTGCTGGGTACTGAATCGGCTGCATGGGCGTACTATTGGGGGCAACATCTTGATGTTGGGTGCTATGTGAGCGCAAATGCTGGTCTGCCAGGGTAGGCACATGGATCATTAGAAAAGGGTGGTCTGCTTCTACATTCTCATGCAAAATGTCCCATCTTCCAACAGGAGAAGCATGACCCTCCAACCCTGGACCTCATCCCTCTGTAGTCACCCACTCTACCTCATTGAAACCCTCCTCTTGCCCTCTGAAAACTTCCCATTTCCCTTCTGTTGTCTCTGTAACCCTCAACCCATTCCGTCGTCTGACCCCGGTTGTGCTGCCCTCTTTGGCACTAGTAATCACTGGTCCTTCAACACTCATTTTAGCTAACTTCTTCTGCATCAGTTTGGCTCCTGCTTTTTGCGCTTGCTAGGCATTCTCCTTCCACTTCTGTTGTCTTTGTCTACAGTGGTGTACTATATGTGCCTAAATATCAGCCCATTCCTTCGCCTTTATACCAACCTCCTCATCCAAATAGTTTTACACTTCCCTGGGGAAACCGTTAAGTAACATATATTCTTGTCTTACACTTACCCTGTCTCCGCTCACCAAATCTCCTGAATCTGATTAATATACAGTGCAGGGTCCTCATCTGCCTTCATGGTATGGGCCATGATTGAATTTATGTAAGGTGTGTCTGGGAATGCTACTCTCAAGACTTTCCATAGGTCTGCTTGACAGTTGTTAAATGGAGTTCCATCGTGATCGTCACTGTTCATCTGTACCCTTAGATACCCTTCCTCCTTCCACATTTGTCAGCTTTTTCTCCCAACAATATGGCAAACAAGCTCTTCATGTCTACTACAACTAACATGATCCCTGCCATTTGTTTCTGTAGTGCATATATCCACTTGCCCACTCCTGCTGTGAGTGAGCGCAATGCCTTCATTAAGTTGTTCCAATCTGTATGATGCCAGGGCACGTAGTGTGCTTTCTCTATTACCTGATGCATTCTATGCTTCCGTCCTCATGTTGTTCCATCCCTCTGTCCTATCCCTTCATCTTCCTCCTGTTCCTTATCTGGCGCCAACCTCTTTTCTGCAACCTCCACTTACCTGTCAGTGCCTACCACGTCATAATCTATACTATTGTTGCCGTGTATTTCTTGCAGTAAACTCCCTAAGTAACCTTTACAAAAAATGTTGTTAAAAGATCGGAATACAAAACAATCTCACAAAATACAAAAATACACAATGATTTGATACATAATCTAGACAAACAATACCTAAAAATGAAAAATTCTTTCATAATCACAACAAAAAATAGTTGCATTTCTAAAAAGAATTTTCCTCAAAATTCTAAGTTTACATTTCATAAAATCACTCAATTTCTTATGTAATGAGATTTCAGCCTTGCACAGGTCAAAATACAGCAACTCATTGTTGTCAAGCTCTAGAAATCATGTGTTATTACATTACATTACACAGTGGGTCTTCAGGAATCTTAATACGGCCAGCTGGAGTTTAATTCTTTTACCATGTAACATGTCCAGCCATAAAAGATTCAAATCGACACATTCAGTGTTAGGTACATAGTGACTGAAGCTTCTATTTTGTTCTGTTCTTAATCCATCACATTTTGTTAATTTGTGTATTAGTGTTTCAGGAATCCCCTCTTGTTTACAGAATCTACATAAAGGAGAAATCTCAGTGCATCCAGACCGAATGTCCATTATTTCACCTGTTCCAAGCACGTTGAAAAGGAACCGCATAAAGTCCTGCCTCCGCAACCTGTCAGGAAATTTGAACAAATAGGGTTCAGATTCACCCATCTTTTTGTAATTAGAAACAAGATGCCTGTATAATTTTGTCTTTAATACTTCTCTAACCGTTAAGTTCCAATCATAATGAAGAAGTAATTTCTTTACTTTCATGGGATTAGAAATGAGAAGCTCACGAGGGACTCCCAACTTATCAAGGGCTCCATAGGCTTCCGTCTCCATGTTAGTAAGGTACATTGAAGAGGCAGAGCCACTCCGAATACCATTACCCATAATTTCATATAAGGTAGTTACTTTACATGTAATCAGTTTCCTATACAACGAAAGCCTTCTCCATTCTACTATACTTCTAATGGAAAAAAGTTCCTATTCATAACGAATGGCTGGAAGAGGCACACATTTAGGCAAACATCTGACAATAGATTTTACGATTCGAAACTCATATTTATCAACTTCCCCCCTACACCGTATTTATTTACTCTATTTGGTCAAACGCCTGTAGTTCAAATGGACTGGCCACTTCTCAATGGGGGCAGTAGTACTCCAAAACCTAGCTCTATATTGTGGCAGTTGCCCGATAACAGGCCCTATTCTCATAACCTTTGTCCTTCACAGCTGTAGCACTAATCGAACCATCTGAATCTCACTTTTCGTTCCCCACTCCTTAGCGCTGCTCAACCTGACATAATTAACTTGCTGTCTGCGCTGCGCGTCTCCCTTCTTTCCTCAACCTTAGTTGTCTGATCGTTCGCTGGGGGAAAGGGTGCATAAACTCTAAATAAATTAGCAAAACAAAGGCTTCAACGGCTGTTAGGGAGAATTCTCCAGAATGGCTAATTTCACTTACCTACTGAGTCCCTCAGCAGCTTTGCTGGATTTCTAGGATTCATTTTTTCACCTGGTAAGAGTGTGAGCCTTTTTTCCCACTCTTACATGTGTTGTGCTGTGTGTGTTTAACATTTTTGTGTTCATGGACTGTGGAGCCTCACCTACTCCACAGGCATCATCTCTTTACTGTGTGTCACACAGCACCTTTAGTGCAGTGACACAGGGTTGTCTTTTTAGACTTCCCAACTCCGACTCCATTTTCTGGGACTGACTACTCTCATGTAAAGTTGCCATTGACTTTATTAGTCTTTTAAATTCACAGACCCATTACAAACTATCTTACATAGAGTTCTGGAAATGGTTAATCGTTATCCCTTTTTGTCTATTTCTCGTGGAACATTATTTCATTCCCCTTTTTTTAAGATTTGGCTGGTGGCAGTGGTATCTACCCTATTTTTCCTACCGCAGTCTTTCTAAATAGCCTTGGTACTGTTTTAGGCTAAGTTAGTAACCTTAACCTTAAACCCGCTGGACCCCAGTTACTTTTATTTGGTTCTGGCTGGGTTTATTTGCCATTTCATTTTGTAAAAGTCTTTCTTGTGTTTTACTCTGCACGCCAAACCAGGTTTGATTCCTTTGTTCGCCGCCTTTTGGCGGAATTCTGCACAGAAGCCCTCCTTAGGCGCCTGAATGTCTGAGGGAGACAGGATGTGAGGGAGGGGTTTGAGACTCTCTGCACAGGGTCTCCTTGGAGACCCATGTCGTACTCTGTATAATTGGCTGTGGTGACTGTCCCACCGGGACACCTACCCTGCTGTGTGATTGACAGCCAGGCTGTGTGAATGGGGGAAAACTGCATAAAAAAACAGGTCTCTGGCACTGAGAAGGCAGAGACCCCACTGGACCGAGAGAACCGAAGAGAAGCTGACTGATCCTCCCGGTGAAGCATGGAATCTTCTCCCCTTCATCTGGTGGGACCAACCAGTTTGCCAAACTGCAAGCCAGGCCTCCCTCCTCTGGTCGAATTTGCTGTGCACAGCTGCAGTGAACCGCATATCCAGGAGGACCAGACCCTGCTTGGGTTTTAAGGAGCGCACCTTTTTTTTGTTGTTTTGCTCTGCTGCTGCTTTCTTCCCTGGGCAGTGCCAGACCCTCCAGTCTTCCTACTTCGTGTCAGTCCGTCAGTCGCTTTAGGAACCGTGAGCCTGCAGGACCTGCCAGGAACATCCACCTCAGCTACAGCCTTCTTCTTCATTTAAGGTACTGTTCAAACCCGGTTGTTCGTTCCGTCCGACCACAGTGAAAGTGTGTGAAACCTTTTGCCAATCCGAGGGCTTGTGCTTCTCTATTCTTTAAAGTAACTTTTCCAAAGACTTTGGTCCATTGACTTTGGCCCAGGCCTGTTGATTTGATTTCCTCACTGTAGTTACTTTTTCTAGATTGCCCTGCTTAATTACTTGTTGGTGCTGCTCAACTTTTGTCTAACCTTGTCTTTCCCTCCCTTTTAAATTGCTGGAGTGCCATTTTGCTCACACTTCATATTGAGCTTAACTTGTCCAGAATCCATTGGGTTAGGGTGTAGTATATTAAGAATGTGATTCGTCTACTGCTTTAATTTAGTGAATTGTTTTACAACTGATGTGTAAATAAATGTATATTCTTTTACTCAGAAACCTTGAGTCAGTGTTTGTTTGAACCATAGTAATTGCTGTCCTTTGTGTAACTATTGACACTGCTCACTTTACTCTTGAGATAAGTCTGGCTGCTCAGCCATCGCTACCACTTTACTGTGTAGTACAGGCTTGTACCAAAGGTGAATTTGTACTGTCACTTGTAGTCTTAATTGTGTGTGGTGTTCCCAAAGGGTACTGCGTATGACGGCTGGCCTAATTCTCTAACTCTATTCCCAACAAGGCCTGATCCAACATTGGTGGAACTGCTGTGGACGCGGCACACAGCCCTCCTAGTCATTCAGCACAATCCATACCCTACCTTACTGCTAAAAATCAACACATTATAAACTCTGCTTACTGCGACCAAAACACCACTTGAATTATTACTACTACTAGCTACAAACTATTAGACAGGTCTAACCTGTAATTATATAAGAAACATCATTACATCTGCTACTCCTCCTTTCATTATGTAAGGCTCTGTGATGCTTTTTAATAATGTGTCAATGCTAACTACAAATAACATGTTGCACACATGTTATTTGTAGTTAGCATTGACACATTATTAAACTGCCGAACCAAACAGAAAAATACTAACACTAAATGAACAGTTCTCTGTGCTAATATAATTACAAATCCTAAACATGTTTCCACAGCTGGAGCGTTGCACTTGCATTCAAACATATTATAAGGCAGAAAGTTCTCAGATTCATCAGAAAAATTGCTTCACGCACACTGATCTCTGGTCTCACAAACTATAGCCATGGTGCTTTTGTAATCTTAGGTACTGTTTGCAATATGGGCTCTACAAAACTTCCTGCCTGTTTCAGAAATGCTTGAGCACAAAAGAGTACCATTTTCCTATGATTGGCTACCAAATTAAATTTAGGTTTGAAAGAAGTCCTGAAATATTTTTTAAAAATACATATTACAATGTTGATTTCCTTAAAGAGGAGAAAACAAAAGATCAGTAAAACACTGGAATAACTGCCTTCATTATGTGTCAGGCTTAAATTGAATTATGGGATGAAATGTTAGATTATTCAGAAAATATCAATTTCTATGCTCCTGAAAGTAGCTAAATATTTTTCAAAATACCACCATTCAGACACATCCCAGGAGGAGTTTGACTTCCATTTTCACATCCACCCATGAAAGAACACCAGACATTTATGCTTATCACTAACTCTACCGATTTTAGGATGTCATTTGTCTCTGCAATTACCTAGCCATCATCCAGTCCTGGATGTTGACTGCCCACCTCAAACCAAACCCATCCAAGACTGAAATTACCTTAATTGGTCCGCCTGTTAGAAAACAACAATGGTTCAATGATTGTGCATAGAAGTATTTGATCCACAACTCTCAGACTCAGCAAAATCCTTAGGCTTCACCCTTGACAGCAACCTGTCCTTCCAGAAACACATAGCCAAGAAAGCTCAAACAGGCTGGCTCTGAAACTCCACCCTTTGTCAGATCATAATTTTCATCCTGCCGCAGGACTTCCAGACATAGTGCAGGCCCTTGTGGTCTCGCACATTGATGGGGGACACCTGACAGGGCTCTCAGCTGCTCACTTAGCTCCCATAAAAGGAGTCCATCACGTTGCAGCACGTCTTATCAAGGGTGAATGGAAACTTGACCAAATCACCCCAGTCCTACATGAACTACATTGGCTTCCTCTCCAGGCCAGGATACTGTTCAAGACTGCATGTATCATCTACAATGCAGTCACAAGTATCAAACCAGGGTACCTGGTGGCTAGGCTCCACATATCTGGTGTCACATGCTCCTTTCGCAGCAAATCAGCCAACCAGCTTGAATCACAACTCATCCGCAAAGAGTGGACCCACAAACAATTTTTCTTTTGTCATGCACCCAAACCCAGTAACTGAATCCTGGTGTCTGCTTGGAATGCCCCCACAATTCTCCATTTTTGCAAATCTCTCAAAACATGACTTTTTCAACAAAACTTGACCAAGAATGATTTACAATGGACACACATATTGATGCACAGACCTCAATTTACAGTACTGCTCTACTTGTAATATATGCCAGCTCAAATGCTGGCTATACACACTCTGTACAACGTTGCACTACTCTCGAGCTAGGTCTTGTGCTTTAAACAATAAAATCAAATAAAAAATAAATAAATACCATTCACCCATGGTGTCACACAAGGATCTATCCTGTCCCGTGTGATCGTCAATCCTTACTTGGAACTGCCCCACTCCTTGCTCCACACAAAATCCACATCCACCACTACGCAGATGACATGCAGATCAATCTCAAGATATCCTCCATTGAAGACTTTCACAGGCTCAAGGCCTGCCTCACATCTATCCTGTTGTGGGTATCCAGTGCTTACCTAAAGTGCAACCCCTCCAAGACTGAATTCCTACTACTGAACAACAACACCAAACACCCTTGCATCCAGCCCTTGTTCTGAACCTAGAGGGCTTAACACCCCAGCTGGCCACCTGTGCCAATTCCCTTGGGTTAACATCAACAAACACCTCACCTTCAAACAGCATATAGCAAGCAAGACACTAAAGGCTTGGTGGCCACATTCTCTCCTGTAGAAATCTGGAAAAAATTTCAGATCTGCTGTACAAGCCTTGTTCCTCTCCTACCTTGGTGGTGGCAATGCCCTTTTGGAAGGCCTTCTCGTGACCACCTTGCCACCCCTGAGATGTGCCCTGCATGCAGCAGCATGACTCCTCAAAGGACTGTGTAAATTTGACCACATCACCCAAACCCACCTCAAACTGCACTGGCCCCCACTGCAAGCCTGATTCATCTTCAAATCCTGTTGCACCATCTACAAGACTATCACCCTGAAGTCCCCAAGCAACTTATCTGATAAACACAGCATCTCCGGAGGCCTGCAATACACCAGAAGTAAGGACATGTGCATACTTGAACTCTGCTGGTGCAGGAAGGAAAGAACCAAAAGACAGGTCTTCTCTGTCTACACTCAAAGATGCTTGGAGCCTCCTCCCCATCCACATCAAATGTCCCATCCCTTCTACAATTCAGGAAGGAGCTCAAGACCTTTCTCTTCAAGGGGTGGCTATACCCTAGCATCTAGGTCTGCACACCCTCCACTCCCCACCCTACCAGATGCACAGTAATCTGCTCCTTAATGTTTCCTCCCATGGTTGTTTGTAGATCCCTTGCTGATGATTCCCTGTCCTCCCTTGATGTCCCTGATACCTTTTTCTCAGTTTCCCTCACTGTATTCATCCACCATGATTGTAAAGTGCTCCATTGCTTCCCGATGCTGGGTCTGCGCTCAATACATAACAATAATAAATATAATACTACTATTATTACTACTAATTATAATAATACTAATAATATTAATAACAATGATGCTTAGAGTGCTTCATGCACATCTGCTTTTGGCACTACCGGACAAAGCAGAAGAAGATGCAAATGCTAGTAAACCACAACCAATGTGCTCCTATGGTGAATCCACTTGCCTCACCCCTCTGTTGTGTTAAACTGCTAAACATCGCTCTGTCTCTGTAACAGATTGCCATTTGAAAAGGGTGTAGGAGCCCTTTTGTTTTTTTATCAAAAGAATACAATGATGTGGATAATCCCCTCCTTGATAGGGTAATCTGCTCATCAGATCCCCCATTCATAAACTCCTGCCAGACCAGTGGTACAAAGAAGGTTCAGAGGTTAGAGGTGCTCATTTGACAGCTTCAGTGACAGCCACATCTCTGCAGCACATGGGCTCCATTTAAGTTATGCACCCCTATTCCAAAACCCTATCATTATGAGTGTAGGTCCTACTGGCAGAATAATCTTTAAATATAAGCCATACCTGAGTTAGGTTGTGGTGGATGGTATCCTCATAGTTATTACAGCCACATCCAGTATGATATAACACGTGTGTCTGTTCCTGTGAGCTAAGCTCATGTTTGGAAGTTGATGTGTATTCTGGCTAGAAAGGCTGAACTTGCCAAATGACAGGACAGGAACCTGAGGTGCCATGCCTCTTCTTTGATCTCTTTGTGAGGCCAGCTGACACCCTCAGCCAGAGACAGCCACACAACAGGTAGCTTTCCTGTGCCCAGCCATCAAAGGAGCACACACATTCAAATGGAGTAATCCCACACCAGGGTGCTGCATTACTAAAGGCCTTTGTTCCCACTGAGAAGGGAAGGTGGCGGGGTTAGAGTACCCAGGAGGGCTCTGTAAAGTGGGGTAACACTTCCACCATCTTGTTGTATCTCTGCCACTCTCTCTCCTTTCTGTCCCTTTCACTTCCTCTAGAACAAACCATTTTCGGTGTGATGTCAGAAGGGCATAGTCCACTTCTTTCACGAATAGGGATTGGACCTAAAAGGCAGGATAGCTTTAGTCCAATAACATCACCACTTCTTTGAATAATCTTAGGAATCATCTTTGAATCATCTTATGGACTCCTACCCTTGAAGTAGATTTCATTTGGGCCCTTCTGGGAGAGCAGCCATTTCCAGAGTCCTACAATTGTGAGATAAAGGCAGGTGTCCCAAGGCAGAGGTGAGATCTGCCCCCTAACCCACCCCAGGGATTCTTAAGGCTGGCTACCATTGGACCATTGGAGGTGAACCTGCTGCTGGAACTAGAAGTGCCTCTCAGCCAGTTACCGCAATACTTTGCACATCACTTAACCATGTACCCAACACAAAGTCCTTTATGACGAGTTAGCAATGTTTTGAGATAGATGGGGATGCAGAACATACCCAAACATCAATAGTCAGACTGACTCAGGAAGCTTGCAAAGTAAGTCTGTTTTATTTGCAGTTGCCTAAAACGGGGAGCATAACGAACATTAATGAACATACACTCGATCTTCTCACTCAGCGAGTTTCATAGAAAATACAGCTTATATAGTAAAAACTCATCATCACTGACGTCAATCTACTTGGCAAACTATAAAAACCTAGTTGGGAAATTGATAGGCTGAGAGGAAACATCTAGGTATACGCTCCATACTTGTCAGGGAAAGTAATTGGGTCTCTAACATCAGGTGGGCAACTAAGCCTTCCTCTAGTGCAAGTCACTATGAACTTCATCAAATACACAACATCATATAGGTTATAGAAACTATAGGGCTCTCTATTAGGTGCCCCTCTATAATTGGCTGGCACCCTCATACCCCTCTGTAATATTCCACGCATGCTAACAGCACGCAGGCTGGCACCAAGGTGCTGGTGGGCTGGTATTGACCATAGCTTCCCACCTAATTAGCTTGCCATCTATCATCACTCTCACCATCTGCCAGTCAATTAGCCTTTGAACAATGGCCTTGGAAATGTTCTCCGTGCCTGAGCATAAAAGGGAGTATAGGCATACTTTGTCTCTTGGTTTCGATGTAGCTCAACGCAGTATCTATTTCCATCCGACCATGTGACTGGAGACCATGTTTCAGAGCTTTTCTGTATTTAAAATACTATTAAATGATAAACCTCTGATGTCTTCAATGTTCTTGTACCTCACCTCAGACAGGAGTTTGTTCTTTTCACACGTTTTGTAGCTTCTGCATGAACATTCAGGCTCACAGTGGCCTTCATGTATTGGTGCTGTGCCAGCCAAGCCTTTCTTGAATTCACCTCCATCATTAAGTTGTTTTCCAACTGTGCCACACTGAAAAAGCCTTTCTATTCACAGGGTTCAGGCTCTGCTAAAGTGCGGTGTGCAACATCCATATTCTATACATTCCTATGCATACACGTTGGTACATCACCGCAATCTATTTACTAGGTAGCCAGCCTTAAGAATACTTTATCTGCTTGCGTTACTGTGTCTGTACAATTGTAAAATGACTTTATATTTTCTTCATCCTTTCTGTAGCATGAGCATCTTCATCTCGAGCCCGAAATGTTGCTCATCTTTAACACCTCCTCCTTAGATCCTATATAATGTTCTTCAGCCTCTTACCTCTTTTTCATATGCGTCAACTCTGCTTTGCTGGGCATCACCAATTTTCTTTCCTGCTCATTTTCACACTTCCTTCGGGATTTCATGCAGATGACCATCATATTGTCGTGAGTGCATATATGGTTTCCTTAATGGATACCTTACTTCCATGATTCTTTTTGGTATAGGCATTTTCACTGGCACTGCACGTGTCTCACACTCTGGCTCCCAATTTATAGGCAAAAAGGGAGCGGAGTTTAGGGTGGGGGTACATGGCTCCTTCTCTACATCACCATGTTGATGGACCACTGCAGTTGTGTGCCAGTCTCCCCCCTGTTTGGGAGCCCAAGAACAAAGACCCATCTTGTCCCAGAGTCCTTACAGTGGGACTCACAGCAACCTGAGAAGTGACCTGCTTCTCTGCCAGGCACAGTAGTACCCAGGTTGAAGGACTCCTGCATTTGTGTTGTGGCCTCCCCGTGTTTGGGAGCATGCAGAAAGGATTAATCTTGTCCCTGAACCCCTGAATTGGGAGTCACAGCACCCTGAGAGTGAAGTTGTGTTTCAAGAACCGTTCCACACATTTGAACCACCAGGACCCTCTGTTGCTGCATTTTGCACTGTCCCGATTTTCCTACAAGCAACAGGAAGTCTCAGTTAGCCCTGCTAAATTGACTGCTAACTGCCCCCTTGGTCATCTTTGGTCCTTGGATACCGACTAGGTCATTTTAATTCCTTTTGAATCCTCAAGAAATGTCCTTTAAATTACCTCCCCATTCTCATGTGTCATTAACCAGAGTGCTGCATCTATTCTATTCTATTTTTGCATATTCTATGTTCCATTTACAGAGGTAGGTTTTACAGTGTTTTATAGTTAGTTATTACTCTACATAGTGTGGTTGATTAAAGTTTATATGTTTATAGAATCTTGATTGTACATTCCTTTTTGGAATTACTATACTATGCTGTTTGGTTGCTACTGAACCACATTCACAGCCTTCGTGAGAGTATAGCCTTCCCTCGGCCCACATTACCGCAAAAAAGCAAAGTAGGTTTATCTCTTAATTGTGTCTGTATTATCTGTATGATTGTGTTGGCTCATTGTTTATAGAGGTGTGAGAGCTGAGTGGGCGCTTTAGTCTCTACTCTTCCTTGTACTCCTGCAGAGCAGAAGTAGATTTGTCACAGTACCTGGCTCCTCCTTTGCTCCTCTTCATCATCCTCTGTGCGTACTATTGAGCAAAATAATACATGTCCATAATCATGCTGATCTGAGGTCTCCCCTGCCACTATTATTTTTGCTTCCCTAAAACTGCCACAAAGGGAAATATCATGCACCCGGCATGCTAATTTTCCATGAGTATCGATTTCTGGCGACACACACCGACTCTGCAAGCATGTATGACACACTGACATGACAAGTTCAAGAGACCGTGACACTTATCCTGCCAGCCCAGCCACTACCATGCAACAAGATACCTGCGATTGGAAATAGCAAGGAAAGTGCTCTATGAACCAGCAAGTTTGAGAAAACTAGAACACATTATTTTTTTCAAGTCAGCGACTGCATCTTTGGAACATCTTGGGCCTACAACTGATATGAAAAGGGCACTTTTCATATTCGTACAAGCCCTAAAAACAAACCTTTTCAAGCAGACTTTGCAATATCATGAGATAATATGAATTATGGTCTGTTTCAGTCAGGTCTGTACTTCAAGGGGACATAAGGTTTTTACAATAACAATATATAAGTTCTTCCCTGATATTAATGGCATAATTTGTGTCGATTTTTCAAATTGTTCCATGCATTTTCTTTATGTTGTGCTGCATTTTGAAAACTGCTTTTAATTCCTGAAATTGAAAGTTATGCCAGAGGATGAGAGGGAGTACATGGTGCAGAGCCAGTAGCGTAGCAAAGATACACTTAATTTTTATTGTATTTTGTTGTTTAAAGTGCAGACATAGCTCTAGCACAGGGGAATGCTGTACAGAGTGTGGGTAGCCCGCATTTGGCCTGGCATCTTTTAACAGTAGAGCAATAGTGTGAGGTCTGAGCGTCGGTATGTGCGTCCATTTGAATTAGTCCTTGGTCAGGTGTTGTTGAAAGAGCCATGTTTTGAGAGATTTGTGAAATTGGAGAATTTTGGGGGTATTCCGAGCAGAAACTGGGATCGAGTTCCATAGAGTGGGTGCAGGATAAGAGAAGGATTGTTTGAGGGTCCTCTCCTTGCAGACGAGTTGTGATTCAAGCCAGTTCATCAATTTGCTGCACGAGAAGCGTGCGCCAACAGATATGTGGTGCTTAGCCACAAGGTACACTGGTGTGCTACTCATGACTGCTTTGTAGATGATACATGCAGTCTTGAACAGTATACTGGCTTGCAGAGGAAGCCAAAGTAGTTCACGTAGGATGGGCGTGATTCAGTCAAATTTCCCTGCTCCTGTAATAAGATGTGCTGCAGTGTGGTGGAGCCAAGTAAACAGCTGAGAGCCCTGTCAGGTGAGCATTTCCCCCATTGATGTGCAAGATCACCAGAGCCTGTACTACTTACGGAAGTCTTGCGGTGGGATGAATGGTTTGATTTTTCAAAGGGTAGAGATTCTGAGCCACGCTATTTGGGCCTTCATGACTATGTGTTTCTGGAAGGACAGGATGATGTCAATGATGAAGCCTAAGGATTTTGCTGAGTCTGAGAATTGTGGATCAAATCCTTCTAGGCACTTATCATTGAGCCATTGTTGGACAAGTTGTTTTTTAGCAGGCGGACTGATGAGAATAAATTCAGTCTTGGATGGGTTTAGTTTGAGGTAGGTGGTCAGCATCCAGGTTCGGATGATGGCTAGGTAATCGCAGAGATGAATTATGTCCTGCATACTATTTATTCTCATGTACAAATGAATATCATCTGTATATTGATCAATGGCCATGTTGGGATCTTTGAGGATAGTGCCCAGAGGCTCCATGTTAAGGTTAAAATGGATTGGTGAGGTGATGGAGCCTTGCGGTACTCTGCAGGAGACCTGGAGTCAGTTAGAACATGACGAGTTGATCTGGACAGCCTGGTTCCTGCTTGAGAGGTAGGAGGAACCAATTCAGTACAGTGTCAGAGAATCCCATCCTATCAGCAAGGAGGGAGAGAAGGATGCAGTGGTTGATGGTGTCAAATGCAGCAAAGAGGTCAAGGAGGCTGAGGAGGCATGAGTTTCCCTTAGCTATGATTTAAAGGGCCTCATGCACCACTTCAATGGTGGCTGTCTCGATGCTACACTTGGGGCAGAGCCCTGTCTGTTAGTCAATTAGGAGGTGGGATTTATCGATTCTGTCAAGCAGTTGTGAAGCAACTACGTTTACCTAGATTTTACCAAAAAATGGGCAGTTTGTAATGGGTCTGTAGTTGGCAAGGTCATCTGGGTCTAGGGTTGCTTTTTTCAAAAGAGGTCGCATGAGACCAATCTTGAGGGTCTCCCAAATGATCCTACTGTGAGGGAAGCATTGATGATGCTGAGGAGCGCATTGAGCGCCAGGCCCGTTAATTGTTTAATGATGGAGGCAGGATTATATAATGAGAGTAAGAAGTAGGTTTGAGGGAGGCAATCATTTTTAGGAGACCCGTGGGAGAAAGAGGAGATCATTCAGTCCAGACGGGCAGTGTGCATGCCGGGGTGCAGGGGATGCAAATGCTGTGAGAGGTTGATTCGATTGTTTATTGAAAAAATAGCCAGAATCTGAGAGACAATGTGTTGATTCGGCATATGGTGAGGGTTTGGTACAATGCTTTACTACTTCAAAGAGGGCTTTGCTCCTGTTAGAGGCTGCAGCAATGATGGTGGAGTAGAAAGCCGCTTTGGCCTTGATAATCTTAATCCTATTGTTTACACACAGAAATTTGAGGTTGGTAAGGTCTCTCAGGTTATGGTTTTTGCACCACTGTTTCTCTAAGGCTCTGGTTGAGTTTTTGTTGGAGGCTAGCTCAGGGGTTTACCATGGGACGAATGGTTTGCTCTTAACCCGGATGGATTTTAGGGGGCATGAGTGTCCATCACTTTCACAGCAGAGTTGCTGAATATTTCTGGGAGGCCTGAAGCATTCCCTGTGGTGGGGAAGTCTGCACATTTTTCTTCTAGCTCATTGACCGGTAAGGTTTTGAAAGATCAGCGTTGATTGAGGCAGTGTTTAACCTGACATTTGTGGACCATAGTCGGGTGGGTGACTGATAATGGGAAGGTGGAATAGTCAGACCAGTCAAGTGGGATAGAGTCAGCAAAGGTGATGCAGAGGGATGATGTGAAGATGAAGTCTAGGGTGTTGACTTTGTTGTTCATGGGAGTGAAAATAATTTGCTTAAGATCCATGGAAGTGGTCAGTGCAAAGAGCGTGCTTTGAGTGTGGTCAGCCTGGGACTCCAGGACTTTAAAATCACAGAGAAAGACATTATTATAAGGTGCTAATTTGGCCGAGCAGAGTAAGTTGGAGATGTCTGCAATGATAGAGTCACTCCTGTGAGGTGGTCTGTAGATGAGGTGGAAGGTGATGGATTTATTGTGCGATAGAGGGAACCGGCAGGCGAGTGATTCAAACAAGTTTGTTTTGGGAGTGGGGATGATGGACAATGGACATTCGTCCCTGTGGATGATTGCCACTCCACCTCCTGCCCTTCCTGGCAGGTCGGCGTGTTGGATGCAGTAGCCTTGGGGTAGGAGGCCTTTGAAAACATGGTGGAGGATGAAGTAAACCATGGTTTAGTGATAAACAGTGCATCAGGGTTGTTGTATAAGATGAGGTCAGCAATCTCTGCAGCGTGAGCGACTGCTGAGCGAGCACTGATTAACATGAGAGGGTGTGTACCTGTGGTACGTGGGTGATGGATGGGGGCAAGGGTGACATTGATAAGTTTCGCTAGGGTAGCTTGCTGGAACTGCCCAGGGCACTGGACCATTCGAACCCTAGTGTGAGTAGGAATGATCTATGGAGGGAGGAGACACATGGTGATGTTTTCTGGTGAATAGCAGTAGAAGCGATTCGTTTGCAGGTGAAATGCAGTATAGCGGGTCAGGCGCTTGGCCCTATCAAGACCAAACATGCACAAACAGGTCAGGCCATTGTCTTTGGCCATCCTTTGCTGAAAACACTGGTGATGAGGATGCCTAAGGCGGACTGATTAAACAGTTGGTGGGTCCAGCAACTGAGTGGCAGGGCCTGGTCACGTGACCCTCAGCCTACTGACTGATGTCTGCCTGGATCTGCCCTAGAGTCTTTAAGTAAAGGCCTGGAAAGCATAAAAACTGGGGGTGGGTAGAGCAACTGAGTGACAGGACCGGTCACGTGAGCAGCAGCCTACTCAATGCTGTCTGCCTCGAGCTGGCATAGAATCCTTAAGTAAAGGTTTGGAGGGCACAAAAACTGGTGGTGATCGGATCAACTGAGTGGCAGGGCCTGGTCACGTGACCAGCAGCCTACTCAATGATGTCTGCCTAGAACTGGCTTAGAGTCCTTAAGTAGGGGCTTGGCGGGCACGGGAAATGGTGGTGGGCGAAACAACTGAGTGGCAGGGCCTGGTCACGTGACCAGCAGCCGACTCTATGCTGTCTGCCTGGAGCTGGCCTAGAGTCTTTAAGTAGAGGCTTGGATGGCACGAAAACTGATGTGGTCGGATCAACTGAATGGCACGGCCTGGTCACGCAACCAGCAGCCTACACACTCAATGATGTCTGCCTGGAGCTGGCCTAGAGGCCTTAAGTAGATGTTTGGAAGGTGAGAAAACTGGTTTGGGTGGAGCAACTGAGTGGCAAGGCCTGGGGTGTAAAAGAATACATTTTCCTTAACTGTCCACCAACACATTCACATATCTGGTGTTTCTACCACTAGCGGTAGTATTCGTACTATCAGTAATAGTAGCAACAGAAATAGTTCTGGTATTACCCATGGTAGCGGTAACACTCATTGTAGTAGAAGATGTAATGAGATACCATGGGAGTACTACTACTAACAGTATAAGCACTGCTAGCACTAACACTTTCAACTACAACCAACCATAGAAATAATAGTCATATTAGGAATGGTTATAGTATTTTTGCTACTAATCGTTGCATCAATAGTGCTTCCTCTGCCAGAACTGGTGGTAGTACTAATGGTAGTACTATTATTTATTGGTCGTCCCAAATTACTAATCCAGAGGTTTTCACTTGGAAAAAAATAAAAGATAATCCTGAGTCGAACAGCCCCCATGTCTTAGCTAGGCAGCAGGATCACATTTTCGAGCCTTTCACACAGCCAAACACCACGTGTTATTAATTACCTAATGCTCATCTGAACTGCTTCACATAGACAATTTGATGCTAAATATCCTTTGTACAATACCGATCTGTGATGCACCTTTATGGATTTGACACCCCCAAGCTATAACAAAGAATTCCTTTTTCTTTTCGGTATCACCTCATCCCTGTGTC
Source organism: Ambystoma mexicanum (assembly GCF_040938575.1). NCBI lineage: Eukaryota > Metazoa > Chordata > Amphibia > Caudata > Ambystomatidae > Ambystoma > Ambystoma mexicanum. The sequence goes on along the minus strand of NC_090924.1, from coordinate 667,969,911 downwards.
CCACCGCATTTTAAACAAATACCCGCCCTCTTGTCTTCACCAGGGGGCACGATATGGCAAGCTCCAGACAAGCAAGGCATGTTGGTGATGTAGTTGGGTATAAAAGTCTTATAACATAAGAAAACAGCAGTAGAAAGGCTACTGGTTCTACCATTAATAGCAGTACTAATAGTACTAGCATCAGTGGTAATACTGGTGCTACTACTACTGCTTCCACTACCATTACCACCACTGCTACTACTTACAGTACTCCACTATCACTACTTCTATTACAATGCATTTTAGCAGTAGTGATAATGCTACTAATACAGCCTCTGTCCTTAGGAAGGACTGCTAAAATTACTACCAGTAATAGTAGTAGCAGTGGTAATCGTAGTAGTAGTAGTAAAAGCAGCAGCAATAGTGGTAGTAGTAGTAGTCCAGGTAGCGGTGTCCAGTCAACTCGTCGAAAAAAAACTGGTCGACTGCAATTTGGTCGACGCAATTTGGTCGAAAACCAAATGGTCGAATTTTTTTTTTTATTTATATATTTATTTTTTGGGTTTTCGTTTAGTTAAAAAAGGGGTTTTTAGAGAAAAAAAGGGGGTTGGGGGGACCCCCCCAAAAAAAAAAAAAAAGGGTTAAAATAAAAAAAAAAAAAAATTCGACCATTTGGTTTTCGATCAAATTGGTTCGACCATTTGTCTGGTCGACCAATTTTTTTCGACCAAATGACTGGCAACCCCAGGTAGCATTAGTAGTGTTAGCAACACCAGTCACACTACCGCTAGTAGTAGTTCTAATGTCAGTATTCCTCCTACTGTTGCTGGTAGTACTACCACTATCGTTAGTAGGTTTGTGCATGTGTATTCCTAAGTCGTGACTCAATTCAAAACCGATTACACTCTTTCTACATACCAACTGGCATGATTCCATCAGTAAATCAGATAAAAAATGACCCTTCAAAAAACTCAGTGCCAACTTCCACCAGACACATGACTACAATGCAAACAGAGCGACAACAGTTTAAAGTGATAAACTTCCTGAGAACTGCATCCCTCGCCAACGTCCTACCACTAAGAAAGAGAGGGACCAGCTGTACCCAGGTCGCACTGCTAGGTATGGACGCCACCCCAAAAATGCCAAATCAAAGGCCATCATCACATACTGAAAGTGCACGCGCATGGTGTACTAGGAAGGGCATGCCAGGTACACAAGTGTGACAATAAGAAAAATGAAAGTGCGCACATATCTCATACACAACACATCCACACTAGCATCCGCAGAGGGAGCATGGACTGTCAAGGAGGAGCAGCTGCATCCAGACAAGGACCCCATGCACCCAGAGCTGCCTATGCACTGACCAGAGCCAAGCCACTCTCTTTGGAAGCACATTACTCATAGCATACAACCCATGCCTTAAATGTACGTGGACACCAACCACACCTGTCAAACATCTGGAAATTAACCTCTTTCTGCAAACTGCTAGGCATGTGACAACAGAGGAAGCAGCTGCCAACCCAGGTCACCCCCTGCAAACCCAGGGAACCACTGAAAACAACAAGAACGCAAAACTGCCACCCATGGAGATTGGGCGATAATTTGCCCGGCAGGCAGGATCGGCAGACGGCTTCTTGAGGAGTGGGTGCATAAGGGAGTGCTTAATGGGAGAGGGGAACGTTCCAGTTTCGAAAGAGTCATTACAGAAAGCGGTCAAGGCTGGAGCGAGGGTATCAATGTGGTTCTTGACGGCTCTGGTGGAGCAGGAGAGCACCTGTTTGGATGACACTTTCATAGATCAGACTTATCTGGAAAACTCGTCAGGTGTTATCAGAGAGAAAGAGGAGAAAGGAGGAAGAGGGGTAGAGATGGCCAAAGGGGGGTCGAGAGAGGAAGAGGGAGAGGAAGAGGAGATGGAGGACAGGATTTCCTGAGTTTTAGCAGAGAAGTGAGATGACAGAGCCATACAGAGGGCCTGGGAGGGAACAGGAGAGGTAAAGACCGCAACAGGATTGACCAGTTCCTTTCAGATTTTAAAGAGTTTGGCCGTGTTGTTAGAGGCCACAGAGACACAGGCTTGAATGTGTGTTCTCTTCTTGATGTGTGTTATTGCTTTGACTGGCATTTTGGTGCAACCAGTCTAGATATGTCTAAATGTGGCCTGGCAAGCTTTACTATATTGTGATTACCTGTCTACACTGGTCTACATTGTGCAGCCAGTGGGACATGTTTTCATTGTGGCATGGCATTTTTAATAGCAAAGCATTAATGTTCCTGTGCACTGTTGGAGACTTGCTTGTATTGGATTGGTGTTACCCTACAAAACAATTGCAAACACTCTGGCTTTTTAGCCAACTTTTCTCAGAAAGTGTGCTGTATATTATATTAAAACACATATTTATATCTTTCTCCTAGTGCAGTATGCGGCATATCCCTTCAGCAGCACGTTTGTGCGTATAGCGCAAGTGTGTTAATCTAGGCCGGCACAGAGTGTGTCGTGACCCTTGATTGGGGGGCCCCCCTCAGCATGGCTCGCAGGGGGGCCCCCACATTTTCTGTTACGCCACTGCCAGAGCTATGATATTCTGTCAAGCAAGGACACTTTGTGGTGTGTTGTTTCCCTAATAAACAGCAATGCTTTACATACAGACTGTACAGTGATACCTGCAAGGTGAGTGTTAACTTGCAGGACAATATACTTGAGAGCAACTGTTCTACATGTCACCCCTTTTATCTGCTGAAAAGACCATCTCACCGAAACATTTCACAAGTGTGTCCCCCAATTTAGCTTTGCTACACGTTTGGCACAAACTTCCAGGATGCTGTCAATCATTTTTCAGGTAGATGTCTACTTTTCATTTTCATTCTGCAGGGGTGAAACTACTGTCCTCAACCACAGAGACACACTGCGAGGATGGGGAAAATGTCATGTTTTTTTTAAAAAACGTTTTCATGTGTGTTATAGTTTACACAACCTTTTCACATAGCACACAACTCATTAAATCATAAAAAAAAGCTAAAACAAGCAAAAAAATCCAATAAATAAGATAAAGTGAATGTTAATGTCCTTTCGAGCAGATAGGGGCAGAGATGACCCTTGATGCCCGCAATGCTGTTGGCCCCTAGGTTGAACACTTTAATGGGGTACGCTTAATTGATTGCGAACCAGGATTCGAGCATTAGGACCCCTTCAATTAACTGGGTGAGCATCTCAATCAATTGGCAACCATGCATATCTGCTCCACCAATGTTATTTGGTCACTGTAAACAGGCAGTACTAATTAGAGCGTTAGTCTTAGTGATTTATGTCGTGTTTAATGCTGAACTCCCCCAGCTTCTCAGGGCCGCTCGTGGTTCAAACCAATGTTGCATGACATCGTCTTGCTCTGAAGGCAAGCCCATTGCCCCAGCTTTCTTCCACACCCGAGTGCGGTATTTTATGTATATGCTCGTTTTCTGGTTGGGTCAATTTACTGGTCCTGCTACAATTTCAAACAGTATTTCACATGTTTTTTAACATCTAAATGTTTCTTCACACGGACTTATTTTATTGTGTTGTCAACTCCTGCTGCCTCTTAGGTAACATGATATAAGCACAGGGTCCATTGCAGTGATTGTGAACCACCTGCACGTTATAGGCGCGAAGGAGCGAAGGTTCCTTTACTGCATGACTCAGCAAACTGTAACTAAATACTGCACTGGAGACTATATAAAAGAACATGCTTTATTTACAGGTTAAGGAAATCCAGTTACTCTTGTAGATGAGGTAGGACAACAGGGAAGCACCAACCACTGGCATTCTCAGCTCAGATTCCAAACAATCACTCAAAGCAGATACTCAGCATTCCAGCAATTGACCAAAACACTCATGCCAGAGAACCAAGTATTCGCTGGAATCCAACAAGGAAAGGAGCAAGGCAGATTACAGCACATACCGGAGCTGGTCAGATAGCACAGCGAGTTGAGTGCTCTTTGACATTTGTGCAGAGCCTGCCAAAATAGGTTCGAGTCCTGACAGGGCCAAACTCAGCCTTTCATCCTGCCGATGCCTATAAATGTGTACCACACACCCCACACACCGTGGGTGCTAATAAACAGTGCTCAAATGCCTGAGGGTCCGTAGTGCTATATAACTGTTATTATTATTATTCCTCTGACATCGTCCACAAAAGAAATACAAGTACCATTTGTTAAAGCATGCAGGTGCATTCACCAGGGACCAGAGGGAGATCTTCCTATGCATTCTCGTAACCAACCGCAAAAACTACACACAGTAAAAGAGCAAAGTGTGGTAGAAAAAAACACCACCAGCCATATAGAACAGGCACCCACCCTGCGCTGGCCCGAGACAGACCTCACAATCTCGCTGCCACCAACTTAACCTGCACAGTTAGTAAAGAAAAGTGAAAAGACACTGCATAAAGAGGTATTCCGGACAAACCGCTGCACAGTTACTCACCCGGGGTCACAGTTTGACCAACACTGCAATCATTCACCCATTAGCTCTCCTCACTCACACAAAAGTAAAAGGAAAAAAAATGACCAGGCATAAAGGACAGACCAACCCACAATCATTCACCAGGCACCAAACTAAGATAGATCTTAGATCTCTCAGCCACCACCTGTACCTCATACACACAAACAATAAAACAAAAAAAAGCACAGGGTAATCTTGACAAGTACCAACAACCAAAAAGGCACCACATGGGGATCACATACTCATATATGCCAACTGCTCCAGAAAACTCAATAACTGCAGTTACCACGTCATGGCTACAGACACTTGCATGCACTGACTTCAAGCACACAGGCAGAAGACAACACCAGCATCAATCAAGCACTTTCTAGGGAACCCATACAAGCAGGCTCTGACTACCACCAGACACACACACCACGTTTCCAACACAGACTTGCATGATCCAACTTATCTAACTTTCTTGAGTACCTAAGCAACATGCTGATTTATTTATTTATTTATTTATTTATTTATTTATTTATTTATTTATTTATATTTATATAGCACGCAAGCAGCCCAGGGGCATTGAGGTGCTGTTACTTGCAATAACTTAGTTACATGGTACAGGCATGATAGCGATTGTTGACACATTATGAATACTACAAGACATCATACTGTTGTTACAGATATTGCATTTGGTCGTATATTACAACATATATGATAAGTATTTGTGCTGATGTTTCAAGCCTTATGTGAAGAGGGTAGTTTTCAGAGTTTTGGGGAAGGTGGTGAGGGAGGCCTTACCTCGGATAGTGGGAGGTAGGGCATTCCAGTGAGTGGGCGCGAGATAGGGGAAGCTGGATCTGCCCATTTTTACTCTTTTTACTAGTGGCACACAGAGCATGTTGGTGTACGGTGATCTGGTTGGCCTGGTAGTGGAGACGGGGTGGATCCTTTGTGAGAGATATGCAGGAGCAGTGAGGTGAATGCACTTGTGGGTCAGTGTCAGGGCTTTGAATACGATCCTTTCCTTTATTGGGAGCCAGTGGGCTAGTTTTCTGGCTTCAGAGATGTGAACACATGTTACAGTAGTAAACAAACTAACAATCCTCAAACAGAATGACCATGGCAAGCATCGTAAAATGTAACAAGCATACACATGTAATCTAACACATCGCCTTACATCAAGTACTTAACGCTATAAATGTACTATGCGTATGAAAAGTAACACAGCCCCAATCGAGCCACAGTGAACCCAATCCGTAAATACAGATTCAACACTTAAGCATCCCATACAACAACGGCCTTCAGGGACACAGTATGGGGAGGCATGGTAAACACTCCTACACTAGATCATTACACCAGCAACGCATAGACACCCTAATCTACATCTGAGGCCATAGCAGGCAACAGGTCCTCATGCACAGAGAGCAATATTTATTCCATTACCCATGCGCCCTCTATGTCCTCAGTGATACATGAAACACTAAAAGGAACTAAGAACACTCAACAAGTGAACTGCAATACATTTGGCAGAACTCTTCGCACAGCTGGAGTGAGTCAGAGGCCAGCCGGCACAATTTCTACTCTTGATGTAACTAACCTTGAACATGCCCTGCTGATAATTCGTGCCGCAAAGGTTGCCCAAAGTACATTTCTGCTTTAATATTGTTTATGGTTGCCCGGCCATTTCTATCATTTCAGGCTACCCAAATCCTCACAATAGGTCTCATTTTCTATTGTTTGATTATATTCTGTGCTTCTTCTAGGCCTTTCCACTTGTCATCTTTCCTCCCCTCCTCTCCATCTATAACTCTGCTAGTCACCTTCTTTTGCCATTTGCCCCAGGCTGCCCCATTACCTCTTGTCGGCTCTCTATTTCATGTCTACCCTTTAACTCCCATCCTCTTTTCCACTTCCTCGCCATTGTTTACAGGTGTGTTCATGGTCTTGCCCCAATCTATCTCTCATCTTTTATCTCTCTACTCTAACTCACAATCTCTCTGATCACAATGACAACTTCCTCTCACTGTTCCCAACACCCCACCACTCCCCCGTGCGTCACCCCCCATTTCCGTTCTTTTTCTCTTTTGGCCCCCAAGTGCTGGAACTCTCTTCCCCTGTTTATTCAATCATCAATTTCATGCACTTCTACCAGGCTTATTGGAAGCAATGCATGACATTTTAACCTTTCAGTAAATGCAGTGCAAATGATAGACAAATGAAATGCAAGCAAAAATGCTTTAACTCTTTTCTTTTACTCTGTTTTGTGAAAAATGTAAATGCCACTTGCAAATAATGCTTTGCGGATGACGTTTGTAATGGACCTGCTTTAGCAAATGCTAAAACAGGCATATTCCATGGAAGTCCATTCCTTCTACAGGTAAGAATAGAGGAAGAAACCCTTGTATTGGCGCTGGATCTGTGAACACTATTCACACCTGGTTGGTTTCAATCAATCAATGGTAAGGACACTTGATTGGGTACGTAGTCTTGATTTTAATCAAGACTCACATGAGAAAAGCCAACACGTGTTTTGACCGGAGGTCCTTATCAAGTCTGTGCAAGTTGGTGGAGATGTGCCAGTGTGTAGTGCTGACATAGTAAGTCAGTTTCCGTGACAAATTGCGGCACAGCATGTTTATGTAGTAATTTAACCAGACATGTTCATGTTATCATGTGTGAGTGGTGTTATGATTATTGATGTGACATTTAGTGCACCAAATCACATATAAATTAGTACAATTCATGGCACAATAGATATAGATTGTTCTTAATCACATGACAGAAACGGTTGTCATATTTTAGAATGATTGACAAACCAATATTTTTGCACCAAGGAAAGGCATGAGCGGGAGTGGGAGGAGGGAGTGAGGAAGCAAAAAGAGAAAAGCTGGTTAGTCCGGATCACTACAGATAGTAAAATGCCAACTGGTTGCATGTTCAAGATTGCTTACCAAATTATATGTGTAGCTGATGTCCATGCGGAGATGCTAGTTAGCAAATGAGGGAGAGAGGAGAGCAAAGGAGGCCCTGGTTAGGTCTCAGTGTTAGCAGGAAGGTTATACTGCATTGTTGGGCGAGTGCCTGGATACATTTTGAGGCATGGTCTGGGGACAGTGGTTATCATGGCCTGGAAGGAAGTGCATAGTCCACGGATGACTAAAGACCTTGTCTGAGTAACAGGGATGTGGGGATAAAGGGTGATTCATGTGCATAATGCCTGAATGGCAATAGAAAACGGAAACTGAGCGTCGCGGGTAGAGCCGAGTGCCAATTGGAGGAGGTATTGTTACGTGGAGGCCCTGGTAGGGTTTCAGTGTTAAGAGGAGTATACATAGTGCATTACTAGGCGTGTGCCTGACTAAATAGCGTGGGACGCGGTGAGCAGGCCGCTATCATGGTCATGCAAGGGTGTAAATTATCCCTTGGAAGAAAAATAAACTCGTTAGTGTGGCATGGTTGGCCAATTATACTGTGTCATATCAGCATTGTGCTTGTTTGGCAATTGTATCTGAGGGCTCGGTAGGGCCACCGTGTTATCGGGTGGCTGAGGGGGGCAAGACGAGCAATTGGTGCATTAAGTTAGCTATCAACCCAAGACGGACCGTATATCAATTAATATTTGGATCCTTGCAGTGTCATTAATGGTTGATATGCCACGGTTGGTGATGCTCTGAAGGAGGTGTGACCGGCTGGAGGAGTGGGAGGGAGAGTGAAGCAGAACCAGTAAGTGTCTGCCAAGTCGGCTGTGGGTGCGATAGAACGCGTGGGATGTTAAAGCAACGTGATACATTACGTAAACAAGGAATGGGAAGTGTTATGGTACTAGGCATGAAATTAATGCTAGCCCTGAGAGTGAGGCACAGTTGGATCCGGTCTCGACTGCGGCCCTCGGGATAGGTTGTGGTGACCCGTGGGGATAAGCGGAAGGGTCACGGTAGTGCTTACCTGTGAGGCCATGAAGGCTGCAGGAACAAGATGTGCAGTCACTGTGCTCTTTTGATCCAGTCTGCCATTTTGTTCCTCTGTTAAATAAGTGAAGCTTGCAGATTGGCCAGGTGGTCCTGAGCTAGCAGGGACATGATTGGCTGGCCCCCAGAGGAGGGTAGCCAATCGGGTTGCAGTGGGCATTGTCCCGAGTTAATGGACAGTAATCTTTGATTAATAATGCTGATGCAAGTGGTAAAGATATGGTAGTATGGGCATTTGAATGAGATGTGCAGAAGTTGGTAATGTGTTCCATGGTTGAGGCCGGAAGGCTGGGAATGTGATGCTGCGTGACGGAGCCCAATTGTGTGGCAAGTTGCAGGGTAAGTGTAGCACAAGTCGTTAAGGGTGACATTGTTAAGGGTATAAGCTGGCTCCCTTGTTGGCCAAAATATGGGTATGGTGGTGCCCGCTGAGGAACCGGAGAACGTGTGTTGGAGACCTGGTGGCCAGTCCTGAGGCTAGGGTCAGTCAAATTTGTTGGAGATGAACATTCGTCTAGTGAATTTGATGAGTTATGCAACATGATGTGCGGGTTTTATATTATCCGGAGACCTGGTGTCGGGATAACCAAGTGGTTATTCATAAGATTGTGCTAAGTCAACATGTTGGAGAGTTTATTCATAATTACATATATAGGGGAGTCACACACACAATCATAATGTGTTGTGCGGTAATTATACATTGCTCGTTGCAAGTGTCATTCAGGTGTGCTGGTGGGCTTGAAGATGGTAATGATAGCATGGGGGTGGGCAGCGCCCTGTTGGTTGTAACCATGGATGGTGCAAGTAATTGAGTAATCCAGTTGTTGCAAGCAGATAGTGCTCTAGGGCTAAATCCTAAGTCAGTGTGTGATTTAGCCCTAATGGTGAGCCCACCTCTTACATAGTTGCATTCACAAAAGGGAGGGCACTGTGGAGTTGTGGATGTCCCCTTAATTTAATTGGCCTTTTAGAGCAATATTAGCTTGGACATGAAGCAGAGGGGTCAGGGCTGTATCCTGACCTATACATTGTTTACAGTTAGACAGATTTGTACAAAGGTTGAAAAGCCCTTTATAGGAAGACATTGAGTTCGTCCTCGGAATTAAGTCCCAAGCTAACACATCTGTATTTGCACATTAGTTTGGCTTCACATTGTCATTCTTTGTTACCACATCTTGTTTCTTGCAGGACGATCTTCAGTCCCATAAACCTTATATCTTCCTTTCTATCCAGCTGGTGTTCTTTTGCCAATGCTGGGCCAGCAGATATCTTACATCTTGAGAGTTGAGTAAACTGAGATGTTCTCTGATCCTGGTCCTGAATTCCCTTATTGTGCTGCCAATATACTTAAAGTTACAGATGCAGATGATAACATAAATAACAAATTTGGATTTACAATTGATAAAATCTGTTACTTTGTGTAGCTCTGTGTCAATAAAAACAATGGTCTTGGAGTTCCTCACATGGGGACCCATAGTGCAGGTACCACACTTGTGAAAGCCAGCGGCCTTGGTGGTTGTGACCCAGGACTGATTGATAATTGGCAAAGGTGCCATATATTATGGGCTCAGCATGGTTCATAGGGTTGGTGCCTTGGTGTAGGTCAGTGGTGGCCTTGCAGGTATTAGCTGCCTGACGTCCTTATCTACACTTAAGAGGTGCCAATGTTTTTGGAGGATTTTCTAGATACGATGGCTGACCTGAGTGTATTGTGTCACATATCTGATTTGGTCTACCAGATCTGTCGTAATTGGTTTTCTTTTTGGGTTAAGTAGTGTTTCACAAACCCTTCTGGTTGCCATGTTGATTGCTGGGTCAATATCCATCTGCGTATTTCCTCTTTCTGAGAATCTTCTGTGCAACAATTTGCATTCGGCATTGTAGGATTCTTGGGTGATACAATTGCGTTTAGCACTGTTGAATTCACCTTGGGGTGTATTGTCTATTAAACTTGTGTGATGGCAGCTGGTAGCATACACTACTGAGTTAACCTCTGTCGGTTTTCTGTATGTGGCGGTTGTAAGTTCGTTGTCTGCTATGCTGATTTTGATGTCCTAGAAATCAATCGAGCTGTCACTGTGTGCACCTGTTAGCTCTAAACCGAATTGATTCATGTTGAGATATTCCTTGAAGCACTGGGGCTGTTCCGTGGTACCTGTCCATATCAGCAGGACGTCATCAGTGTACCAATACCATTTGTCGATGTGGTGGTTAAAGTCAGGGTTGGACAATGCATGAACTTGCTTGTAATCATTCATAAACAAATTGGCCAAGGGTGGCCCGTATATCGCGCCCATTGTGATTCCCTTGGTCTGTTGGTAGTATACTTGATAGAAGATGAAGATGGTGTTAGTTAGTGACAATACCAAGAATTCCTTGCTGAGTTCAGGTTAGAATAAAACAATGCTGATGTTTTGGCAAACATGAAATCGATAGCCCTAAGAGCCAGGCTATGATCGATGCCCATGTAATGGGCCTTTACATCCAAAGCTACAAGTAGATAGTGCAGTTGCCGGTGCTCCTCCTGTAGTATGAGAAGAGTATGCATTGTGTCCCTCAGATATGTGGTATTTTGGGGACTTTGGGAGCAAGACTGTTATTAATATATTTGGCAAAGGATTCGGTAACCCAACCAATTGCGCTAAGGATTGCTCTTCCTTCTGGAATTTTTTCGAATGGATTGTGCACTTTAGGAAAGAAGTAGATGATAGGCGTTCTTGGATGCTTGGGTTGTAAGAACCTCTGTTCCTTGTCTGTTAGGAGCCCACGTGTGTGCCATTTGGTAAGAAAGCCATCTGTCAGTTTGGTGATAGTGCTTGAGGGCTTGGCAAGTAATTGCTTATGACATCACAGTGTTGACAGGTCTGTTTGAGCCATGGTGAAATAATCCACTCTGTCGAATATCACATTTTTGCCACCCTTGTCAGTTTCCTTTATGATAATCAAGTTGTTCAGTCTAAGTGCTGTGAGGGCTAGTAATTCATCTGATGTAAGATTCACTCATTGTGTTTTATGTTTGTGTTGCATTTTGTCTTCCAGGGTATGTAGATCAAGTGTTACAGCCTGCTGAAAAATATCAATCGCATTATCCCCTTGTAGGTTAGGGATTAATTTGGATGTTTTGTTTAGCTCTGGTATGCTAAGATTGGATTCTCCAATGTCAAGGTCTTTTAGAATGTTTCTTTTGGAGTGGGCGACAATAGAATCATCATTCTCCAAGTTAACGAGTAGGTGTGTCAATTCAAGGTTTTCCATGTCAATGTCACTAATGGTAGGTTTGATCTATCTTTGGTCTGCCAATTTACTTTTGTTGAAAAGTATTTCTTAAGTTTGAGTTTTCTTGTGTATTTAACAATATCTATGCTTGCATCAACCTAGTTTGCTGATGCAGTTGGAGCAAAAGAAAGACCCTTGTTAAGCATGCTAATGTCCATGTTTGTAAGCTGGTTGCTGGAGAGATTCAGTATCAGGTTCAACGTCTCGGTTCCCCTTGCTGCAGTTCTGTCTGTGAATGTGTCAGCCACATATAGCACATTAGTACTCTTCCATGACATTTCTGGATCCCAGCTCTCTTGCCTCTCTTAGGTCTTGCCTCAAGGGTGTATAATCTACTAGTGGTTCCTGGAAGCGTACGCGTTTGGGGTTAGGCATTCATGATCCTCGTTTGTATCTTTGAATTTGCTCTAAAAAATTGTAACCTTGGCTCCTGCTGCTGCTTCCAGTTGTTGTTGCTTTGTCCATTATTGTTCTTGTTGGTGTAGCTGGGGGTTCAATTTCTGCTGGCTCTGTCTCATTTTCTGCGTCCAAACTGGCCGGTGAGCTGTTGGGTGTGCTCTCTCTTGATGTTTGCTTGTACAGATCATTACATTTCGAATGGAATGTAAAAAAAGATTTTCTCTGCAATCTCTTTCGTCCCTTGAGAACGTCCTGCGCTTCCTTAGTTTTACTTCGTCTTGGTGATTCTTAAGGATTGCATACATTATTACGTATTTGTTGCCTTTGGTGGCTGCAGGAGCATTTATTTATTTATTATTTATTTGCATTTGTAAAGCGCACAAATGGCCTTTAGGCATCATGGCGCTGTTGCTGTAGACATACTTAGTTGCAGGAGTAGTACAGCTAAATGACAGTGAAGACAATAAAATACATTGATGAAACAAAAACAAAAACAAATAGTGGGGATACAAGTTGAAAGAAAGGGTTAAAGGTATGTTCCTTGTTTACAGTAGAACAGTGTTGTGGTGCATATAATCTGTAAGCATTTACAGATTAATTAAGAAGGGTTAGCAGTATGTTCCTTGGTTACAGTGGAACAATGTCGACGTCCATATAGACTACAATCATTTCCAAATTAATTAAACAGTTTAGTTTTAAGAGCTTTGCAGAAAATTGTGTTGCTTCAATGTCTTGTTTAAAGTCATCCGTCTCCAATGTCAGTCTCTTGTGTTCCCTGACGGCATGCTCCATTAAAAGCACTAACATAACTTTAGAGCCCATAATTATGTTTTCTTCCCATTTGGCGTGAGATCAGCGTCCTCTGGGTTATTGAAATCAGGGAAAATTATGATTCCTAGACCAAGAGGGATTTTTTTCTTGTTCAATGTACGTTTGGAGGGTGAATCACTCCCAGAATTTGTTTATTTCGTTGGTGCAGAAGCGTTCGAGTTTCTTGAATTTCTGGCATAGCTTTTCTGGTACATTCGGTTTTGGAGGGAATGCATGTAGAGTGGAGCCCCTGGGGGCAAAGAGGTTCTTGACGTCATGCTTTCTGGATAACAGATAATCAGCCATTTCTTGTTCCAACTTCTGTGGAGTATGGCTGTGGGAATCCTGTTCCTGGTAACATGTGCAAGGGGTTGTTGAGAGGTGTAGGAATGACAGACCCCTGCACTCTGTTTGTTGTCAGTGCCTTGTGTTGCCTGCTGCCTGTTTACAGGGTTTCAACGGACAAGCTCTCAGAGTCCCATGTGTAGAGGTAAGAATAGAGGCAGAAACCCTGTGTGTATCAGCGCTGGATTTCTGAACACTATTCACATCTGGTTGATTTCAATAAATCAATGGTAAGGACACTTGGTTGTGTACTTAATCTTGATTTTTTATCAAGAATCACATGAGAAAAGCCAACATGTGTTTCGACCTGAGGTCTTTATCAAAGCTGTGCATGTTGTTGGTGATGTGCCAGTGTGTAGTGGTGACATATTAAATTTCCGTGACAAATTGCGGCGCTGCATCTTAAGGAATCCAATGCAGTAATTCAACCAGACATATTCATGTTATCATGTGTGAGTGGTGTTATGATTGTTGATGTGAGATTTAGTGCACCAAATCACATTATATACTTGAATACAATTCATGGAACACTAGTTATAGATTGTTGTTAATAACAAGACAGAAAGGGTTGTCATATTTTAGAATGATTGACAAATCAATGTTTTTGCACCAAGGAAAGGCATGAGCGGGAGTGGGAGGAGGGAGTGAGGAAGCAAAAAGAGAAAAGCTGGTTAGTCCGGATCACTACAGATAGTAAAATGCCAACTGGTTGCATGTTCAAGATTGCTTACCGAATTATATGTGTAGCTGATGTCCATGCGGAGATGCTGGTTAGCAAATGAGGGAGAGAGGAGAGCAAAGGAGGCCCTGGTTAGGTCTCAGTGTTAGGAGCAAAGTCATACTGCATTGTTGGGCGAGTGCCTGGATAAATTGTGAGGCATGGTCTGGGGACAGTGGTTATCATGGCCTGGATAGAAGTGCATAGTCCACCGATGAATAAGGACCTTGTCTGAGTAACGCAGATGTGGGGATAAATAGTGATTCATGTGCATAATGCCTGAATGGCAATAGAAAATGGAAACTGAGGGTCGCGGGTAGAGTCGAGTGACAATTGTAGGAGTGATTGTTGCACAGAGGCCCTGGTAGGGTCTTGGTGTTAAGAGGAAGATCCGTAGTGCATTAGTAGGCGTGTGCCTGACTAAATAGTGAGGATGTGGTGAGCGGGTCGCTATCATAGCCATGATGGTATGTACATTATCCCTTAGAAGAAAAAGTACCTTGTTGGTGTGGTGTGGTTAGGCATTTATACCATTCCATGTCAGCATTTTGCCTGTTTGGCAATAGCATCTGAGGGCTCGGTTGGGCCACCGTGTTATCGGGTGGCTGAGGGAGGCAAGACAGGCAATTGGTGCATTAAGTTAGCTATCGACCCAAGACTTCTCGTATGTCAATTAATAATTGGAGCCTTGCGGTGTCAATGACGGTTGATATGCCGCGGTCAGTGTGGCTCTGGAGGAGGTAGGACCCGCTGGGGGAGGGGGAGTGATGCGGAACCAGTAAGTGTCTACCAAGTTGGCTGTGGGGGCGATAGAACGCGTGGGATGTTAAAGCAAAGTGTTACATTACGTAAACAAGGAATGGGAAGTGTTATGGTACTAGGCATGAAATTAATGCTAGCCCTGAGGGTGAGGCACAGTTGGATCCGGTCTCGACTGCGGCCCTCGGGATAGGTTGTGGTGACCTGTGGGGATAAGCGGAAGGGTCAAGGTAGTGCTTACATGTGAGGCCACGAAGGCTGCAGGAACAAGATATGCAGTCACTGAGATCTTTTGATCCAGTCTGCCATTTTGTTCCTCTGTTAAATAAGTGAAGCTTGCAGATTGGCCAGGTGGTCCTGAGCTAGCAGGGACATGATTGGCTGGCCCCCAGAGGAGGGTAGCCAATTGGGTTGCAGTGGGCATTGTCCCGAGTTAATGGACAGTAATCTTTGATTAATAATGCTGATGCAAGTGGTAAAGATATGGTAGTATGGGCATTTGATTGAGATGTGCAGAAGTTGGTAATGTGTTCCATAGTTGAGGCCGGCAGGCTGGGAATGTGATGCTGCGTGACGGAGCCCAATTGTGTGGCAAGTTGCAGGGTAAGTGTAGCACAAGTAGTACCACGATTGTTAAGGGTATAAGCTGGCTCACTTGTTGGCCAAAATATGGGTATGGTGGTGCCTGCTGAGGAACCAGAGAATATGTGTTGGAGACCTGGTGGCCAGTCCTGAGGCTAGGGTCAGTCAAATTTGTTGGAGATGAACATTCGTATAGTGAATTTGTTTGACAAACAGAGTCAAGGACAAGCTAATTGCAACTTGAGGCTTCACTCAACAACAAGATGTTCATCTCACACTTTTACTAACCCCACAACATCACCAGCATACGATGATTGTGTTAAGCTCAAAGAAATTGTTTTTGGTTGAAAATATTGACTTTCACTGTATGTTTTTTATGTGATGTTATGTACAAACAAAATGCATTTTTTGTCTTTTTTAACATAAATCTTATTGAGTGTTTTTGATTCATAAATTAAAAGATGTATATCTCTATTGCTTCTGTCGCAATCAATTCACTGATGAAAGGTAGCACTTTTTTTGCAACTAGACACACCTAGTACGTGTGTAGGCGGATAGCTGTTTCTGTGGTATTTTCTTTATATGTTCGCAGTAGTCCTCTGCCACACAGCCGCCTAAGAAAGAGGACTTTTCAGCTCTAATTGCTTTGTATCATCATCACAGCAATATTAGCTTGGACATAAAGCAGGGGGGTCAGCGCTGTGATCTGAGAGTTCAGGATGGACTTCCCCTTTTGGGATGGGACCAGGCCTGATTTGCATATGTTCTTTCCCCTTCTGTAATGGCTTGGCAGGCAAAGAACGATGGTCTGGAGGGTGCCCAGAGCAATGCCAATTGGTTAAGATTCATTCTAAACCTTCCAGCCATCACCTCTTTGTTTTTGCTTTGTCACCTCGAGTGGGACGGGTATTCCCAGACGTGGGTCCCGTGCCTGCTGGGCCTAGAGACCCAAGCTACTCCTCACTGATGAGGCCCAACAAGGCCAAAACATGTTTGGGATGCTTGTGTTCTCGTGCAGAAGGGATGTGACCTAGCAGTTCGGGCTGGACTGCCCCTTTTGGGGTGGGGCCAAGCCTGATTTGCATATGGTCTTTTCCCTTCTGTAATGGCTTGACAGGCGAAGAACAATGGTCTGGAGGGTGCCCAGAGCAATGCCAGTGGTTAAGATTCATTCTAAACCTTCCAGCCAGCACCTCTTTGTTTTTGCTTTGTGTTCTGACATATACTTTGGTTAAAGTTAGACAGGTTTGTACAAATGTTGACGATCTCTTTATAAGAAGACATTGAGCTTGTGCTCAGAATTAAGTCCCAAGCTAACACATATGTATTTGCAAATTAGTTTGACTTCATGTTGTCGTAGCTTGAGTTCTCTGCTACCACCTCTTGTTTCTTGCGGGACGATCTCCAGTCCCATAAACCTGATACCATCCTTTCTATCCAGCTGGTGTTTCTTTTACCAATGCTGGGCCAGCGGATATCTTACATTTTGAGAGTTGAGTAAACTGAGATGTTCTCTGATCCTGGTCCACAGCTCCCTTTTTGTGCTGCTAATATACTTGAGGTTACAGATGCAGATGATTACATAAATAACAAATTTGGATTTACAATTAATACAATCTGTTACTTTGTGTAGCTCGGTGTCATTACAAATGATGGTATTGGTGTTCCTCACATGGGGACCCATAGTGCATACCACACTTGTGAAAGCCAGTGGCCTTTGTGGTTGTGAACGAGGACTGATTGGTAACTGGCAAAGGTGCCATATATGATGGCCTCAGCATGGTTCTTAGGTTTGGTGCCTTGGTGTACATCAGAAGTGGCCTTGGAGGTATTAGTTGCCTGACGTCCTTATCTATACTTAGGAGGAGGAAATGTTTTTGGAGGACTTTCTGCATCTGATAGCTGTCCTGAGTGTATCTTTTCACATATCTGATTAGGTCTACCAGGCCTGTAGTACTTGGTTTTCTTTTTGGGGTAAGTAGTGTTTTGCAAGCCCTTCTGGTTGCCATGTTGGTTGCCTTCTACATATATCCTTTTTCTGAGAATGTTCTGTGCAATAATTTGCATTCTGCATTGTAGGATTCTTGGGTGCTACAATTGTGTTTAGCCCTGATGAATTCTCCGTTGGGTATATTTTCTATTACACTTTTCCGATGGCCGATGGTAGCATACAGTACCGAGTTAACCTCTGTTGGTTTTCTGTATGTGGCGGTTGTACGTTTGTTGTCTGCTATGCTTATTTATTTTGATGTCCAAGAAATCAATCAAGCTGTCACTGTGTGTACCTGTAATTCGCTCTAGCTCTAAACCAAATTGATTCGTGTTCAGATATTCCTTGAAGCACTGGAGTTATTCCGTGGTAACTGTCCATATCATCAGGACGTCATCAATGTACCGATAACACTTGTGGATGTGGTGGTTAAAGTCAGGGTTGCACAATGCATAAACTTGCTTGTAATGATTCATAAACAAATTGACCAGGGCTTGCACGTATGTCGCATCCATCGCGATTCCCTTGGTCTGTTGGTAGTATACTTTACTTGATTGAAGATGAAGATGGTGTTAGTTAGTGATGGAGCATCTTTTCTTCCCTTATTCTGAGGCCGGTGGCTTCATGTGAATACACTACATCATTCTATGTTTTCCCTGTATATTGTTTTATTTTCTTCAGATGTTAGTAGTACTGGAGCCCTTCCAGGTTCCTTATACGTCCCTGTAGCTCCATATGGTTAGTTGCAATAAAGCAGTTGCAAGCTTGCTCCGGGTGAACTTTGCTTTCTTGCGTTTCTGTGTTTGGCGAGTGAAAAAGGAAAGGATTCTAACAGCATGTAAATGTATCTTTCCTCGATCTACAAAACAGTGTATGCATGTTCTACGTGCGTGCATGTGTGTGTTTGCGTACCTTTGTGCACGAATGTGAGTTTACTACGTAACTAACATTGCTATGTCGTGTCGTCACTAATGACATCTCTATGGCTGGACATTTATCATTAGTCAACCTCTTCCACTGATGAGGCACCTGAATCGGCTGGATAGGGTTTAAACGGTTGTGTAAGAGGGTATCTGTTACCATACATGGGATACACTCGTCCCCTTTGGGGTTGACCAAACAGCAACTGGCATCTCTCGTTTCTCATCCTCTGTGCTGATATGCGCATAGGGGACACAAGGGCCAACCCTGGGAACCCTCTCTTCAGTCGCCCCTCTGGTCGACTTGATGACCACTTCTCCAAACGTATTCATCTGTGTACTTGGGAGCCAAATCTTCATCACTCCTCCTAGATATCCATAGAATCTTGCATGATCATCTAAACACCATATCACGTAACAGCAGTCTTCTTGCAGGTTGCACCACACCCATTTCCCCCAATACTCTTTGTAGTCATTGGAGTCCTCAAACGCTACTCTGGTCAGGAACAGTTGACAACCTGTTATTTGCGTCTGTAGGGTATCTCAGGCTGCTGTTATCTTTTCTGTTATCTTTTCTTCTTTAGGAGTTGTTCCTACTAATATTTTTATTCAAACAGTTTTCTCTGTCATTTTTCGGTGTTGTGTGAGGCATAGCCTGATCACACATAGTGTCAGTAGAACAAGAACCAATGCTGCCAGCAGTAAATTCAGTCCGTTGGCCATCCATATAGGTATCAATGAGAATATATATGACAGCCAGCCTTCATCCTTTCTAGCCCCTTTTGTTTCTTCCTCCATTTTGGCATGTATTTGCGATAATCTGGTAACTGCCTCAGTGAGTGTCCCATTAGCTTTATCGTTTGCCAGTATGAATGTGCAGCATGAAGATCCAATCTTGGCACACACTCCTCCTGCCATCGCCCTGAGAAGATCCAGAACATACCTGTTCTGGAGGGCCATCAACCTCACTTGCCGTAGCTGTTCCTTTGTGGCATTGAAGCCATTGACAGTTGAGTTTATGGTTTGCATCTGCTCCCACCTCGTAATCTGGAGCCATATTGCATTTGTGTATGTTTCTACTGCAGGAAAGATAGATGCAAAGACCATTTTGGTTCTGCTGAACAATTGGTACTTAGGTGGTATGTCATCCAGAGAGTCTTCCATCGCTGATGATATGTACTTCCCTCTTTTCACCCTAGTTAATTCAACAGATCTTTGTTCCTTCTGGCCGAGTCCATGTTAGGAAATGTGTCTATTTTGATGTCTTACTGTGAAATTACTAATGCTGGTGTGTTGATATGCACCAGCGAGCATGCTCTTCCCCAGTTTGGTGGTCACTTTTCGTATGCTTTGAATCCCCAAGCCCAGTAGTGATCCATTAATACTGCCGTCCCACCTTTCATGCCTGGAGCTATTACTGTCTGCTTGCATTCTTTGCTGTCTCCAACATGTACTGCTCCAATATTCTGGAAAAATAATGCTGCTACTTTTAATGGTATTATGGTCATGGGCCTAGATTCATTTTCTACCCACGTTAGTAGTTTTGCACTTGCTTCCCATTCCTTCATGCATTTATACATTTCTTCTTGTACTATACGAACTGGAACGGTTAGGATTGAATGTGCTTTGTTCCCTACTACTCCCCCTTTCCATCCTTTGCCTGTGTATATACGGCCATATACAAGCATCTGTGGTCTTTCCCAGCATCCTGGTTCTCCTCCTATTTCGATTGGTCCCTTCTTAGGACATGTTAGGCAAGATTGTATGCAGTACCCTTTGGGTGCACTACAACAACCCTGACCTCCTGGCAATAGGAACCCAACCTTTGGTATAAGTCTGTACTACACAGGTTTTTAGTGTGGTCGAGTAGCCAGGCTTATGTCAAGAGGGGTAAATGTGAGCTGTAGGGGAGTTACACAGAGATTCACAGTGACAAGTATTGAAATAAACTCTTACACACAAGGTTTCTTGATTAAACAATTATTAATTTATTCGTCAGTCAGTTAGAGTAGGCCTTCTTCAGAAGGGGCAATATAATAGTAACACTCAAATGCACTTCAACAAACAAACAAAAAACACACTCTTAGTTTCTAAATCAGCAAATTCCCATTTGGGATGGCATACAGACACTACCTACACCCTTAGGTGACTTCAATAGTTAGGGTGCTGTTGACATTAATATATCACTGTTGCAGAATATTCTTGAGAGGAGTGTCAAAGAAAAGAGGGTTCAGAATAAAACAAGTATTCACACAATTATTACAAAAAAGAAGGTGGGTGAGGCGCGCACTGGTCTCACAGAACTGCAGCTGAGGGATCTAACCCTGTTAATACTGAGTACCTAATTTGCAGCAGAAGGGATATAGCCCTGTGAATATTTGTCCATTTTGGGATGTGACCCAGCTACTTATTTTTTGCAACAGGTTTAATTGACCAAGACCGGGAGTGCGCGCCTCACCCACCTTCTTTTTTGTACATTCACACAATGATTCTTAACCGGTAAGTACTTTCTATAACCCCCCAATGCAAAGTCAGTTAACCCTTTCCTGGACGGAAGGCAAAAACACATAAGCAAGGGAGAGTCATTCAGGGAGCCAGGCCAGCCAAAGATAAGTTAGCAAAAGTGAAGGTGAGCTGAAGCACTTCTTGCAGGTAAGTAGAAAGTCTTTCACAATGTTTAAAAAGTCTTTGTAGAATAGAAGAAATAAAAGTAGGGCCACAAGCTAATTAGGCTTGTGAGGTAGAGAAGCTGCAAGCAACTCTACAAGAGCAACCGAGACAAGTCTCCAGCAAGGACAAGCAAGGTAGCACAACAAGAGGTAAGTTCTCTCAGACTTTACAGTACCTTTAGTTTGAAGAAAGATTGCAGCAGATGACATTTTTTCCTGTGCAGCTCTGCATATCCTGTCGTTCTTGGGCCTCATTCGTAGGGACAAGAGGGAGGACGTCTGGGGTCTCCTGTGCTGCAATGGGAGAGTCACTGCTC
The DNA here is from genome assembly GCF_040938575.1 of Ambystoma mexicanum. Classification (NCBI taxonomy): domain Eukaryota; kingdom Metazoa; phylum Chordata; class Amphibia; order Caudata; family Ambystomatidae; genus Ambystoma; species Ambystoma mexicanum. The sequence continues at coordinate 667,948,717 of NC_090924.1, read as the reverse complement.
GCAACTGGCAAACTTCAAACAAGTGGCACTTTGGTGTTGCAGCTCCTCGCGTCTACCGCAAATAGCAACACTTGATGAAGTTGTGGGTATGTTTGGAACAAATAGGCCGGAAAACATGGAAAAATAAACTAGGAGTGGGTCTTCTTACACGGTTGGACCTCCTAACAAAGAGGACAAATTGGCCTTGGAAGGTGTTGGTGCGAGGTTCTTTGGGATGCATGTGACAAAGGAGGGATAACAGTTGCAACTTTCATGATGAATGCTATTAGTGTGCAAAAAGATAAATACTGAACGAACAGTGTACCATCACTATAGATGTCTAGGAAGTCCTTTCCCTAGCTCTCTCGCTCAGGAGCGAATAATCATGGGTTGGCCTCTGCTGGGCTGCGATGCTCCTAGGTAATGTTTTTGTTCTTCCTCCTGTGGAACGTTGGCCCTTTCGCTGTCATTGCTAGGAGAGGTCACTGCTCGACAGGGCTTGACGTCCCCAAGGTAGATCAATGCTATCTTTCCCCTTATCTTCACAGCGCAATCAGTTGTTTCTTCAATCTGATGGGGACCCATGAATCTGGGTTTAAACCAAGTCCTCATAAAATCATGCAAGAGGACCGTACCAGCAGGATAAAGAGGCGGTTTTAGTCGTTCCTCATTTGTTTCTCTGTAGTGTTACTGTCTTTTTTTCCTTTGGGCCTCTCCCGTTGTGCCTGCAGTTGCTGAGAAATAAAAGAGGCGCCAGCCATCAAGGCAGCGGTGTAATCATACATTTCCTGCCCCAATACATTAGACATTTTTTCAGCATCGGTCAGCGCCCGAGTGGCAGGATCCAGAGGAAGTTGCATTCCCTGTTACCACCTAATGTGGGGTTAAATGGTGTTCGGACCCTGGTTTGTTGTGCAATGTGAATAAAGCTAAGGGAAAACAGTGTAGCCAACTCTTATTCAGAGTTATCTTTTTTTGCCAGGTTCTCCTTGAGCAGCCTATTGAGGCGCTCATACACCCCATTTGCTTGCAGGTGGTACGCACAGGAGAATTTGAGTTGAATTCCTAGCAAAGTTGTGATGTGATGAAACATCTGATTGGAAAAGCGAGGACCATTGTTAGACCACAGGCCCTCACACACGCCTCATCGTGGGAACATTTCCCAAACCAGAAATGTTGCTGCTGGAATAGCATCAGGATGGGAACAGGGACCAGCTTGGATCCATCAGGAAAATGGGCACACACCACTATCATGTAGCAGTAGCCCTGGCTTGGGAGCATAGTCAACATGAAGGTGTTGGAAAGGACACGTTGGAAGAGGTATGACTCCTCTCACTACCTTCAATGTATGACCTGCTGTGAAACCTTTACAAACAATGCTTTTGGTCATAAATTCTGCCACATGTTCCGCCAGGTTGGGACAGAACCAGTCTTCTCCAATATGAGCAGCAATTACATCCTTCACCATATGGGTAGCGTGGTGTAACTGTGTTAGTGTAGTACGAAATAACGATAATGGCATCACTGCCTTTGCTGTGCTTACCTGCCACCATAGCGCATCTGTCAGAGACATGCAACATCCCCTTCTCAACCATAATTCCTTCTCCTCCCTTGATGCAGCTCGCTGCAGCTCAATAATTTGAATCACTGATAATGTGTTATACCTTTCCTTCAACACCATTGTTCCTACAGAGTTACGTGTCTGGAATGCGGTGTCCATCTCTAAGATATCATCAAAATATGTGGCACGTTTGGCTTCCATGTTCGCTGACTCGTTGCCCCTGGAGACGGAGTCCTCCCTCCTAATGAGGGCCTGGCATTCTGCGACAGCTATGCTCCTTGGAAATTGGATCACTTCCATCATTCTGCCTTATAAGAGCATGTCCTGCACTGGTGACCCATCACCATGTCGGAAGCCCCTCCTTAGCCAGCGTGACAGTCCAGAATGCACTGTAGACATTACATAGGCTGAATCTGAATATACTGTCACTTCCTAGTTCTTGCTTTGCTCCAGTGCCAGTATTGGACCTACTAGCTCAGCAGCTTATGTCTCAAAATGTTTATGTAAGTGTGCACTTACTACCACCTCACTTGTCCCATCCTCCTTTAGTTTCACTACTGTTGTCCCAGTGAATCTATCTCTTGTGGTCTGGTCTATTATTGATGAACCGTCAATATAAAGTACTTCTCCCCCCTCAAGTGGTTTCTCCTTTACTCTCTGGATGTCGTCACAGTTTTCTATGTTTGTGGTGCAGTCATGTTCATAAACCCTTCCTCTATGGGCACAGTGACGAATGTCCCCGAGTTCACCAGCGTCACCTCACTACTTTGATAGCTGTGGTTGACAGTATCCCCTCATATCCCAAAGCTCTCTGTGTTGTCAGTGTACTTTTGGGTTGCTCTAGTATTGCGTAGAGAGCATGCTCCACAAAAAGAGTGGTGCTGCATCCCATGGTAATACGTGCAATTTCTCCACTGCAAATGCGGTGGCAGCTAGTGCCTGCTTGCAAAGCCTCAGCCATTTCTTCTGCTCACTGTAATGTACCCTCCCCTCTTTGTGCTTCTTTCAGTACGCTTACCAAGGGTCTCATGCATTTGCTCTAGTCGAATATCCATGCTCTGCAGTAATTACACTGGCCTAAAAACTGCTGCATTTGTCTTATGGTTGTGGGTTTTGGGGTCTTGCGAATTGCCTGTATTCTTTCTGGTTTTCCTTTTTTGTCCCTCTTACGATATTAGTTGCCCAATATATAAAACTTCCTTCTGGCAATATTGTAATTTGGTCTCGTCTACCTTGTACCCCTTTTCTGCTAGTGCAGTCAACATGTTCACAGAGTTATTCTTACACTCCGTTTCTGTTTTGCTGCAAATCAAGATGTCATCTACGTATTCTACAACAACACTTTCCAAGTGTGCATTGCCTAAGTCTATCTGGAGGACTCTGTTGAATATGGAAGGGGACTCACAATACCCTTGAGAGAGCTTAGTGTGTTTCCATTTCTTATTTCTATATAGGAGTCTGGATGGAGGTGTATAGAGGAGAAGGCATTCTTCAAGTCTATAACCATGAAGTGGGTAGCTTCCTGTTATGCTCACCTGGCTCCCACAGGGGCGTCGGTCGGACCCAGGCAGCTGCGGTCTCCACCCACGTGATGCGTAGTGCAGCGATGACTGACTGGATCTGCCCTCCTAATCTTGTCTGCTTCACCCGTAGAAATATTCTCCTGCAAGTGGAGAGATGGATTTAGTCACTTGTGGATTCAAGTGATGGCACCCCCAAAGTCCTCCCCAACTAATCACCTCCGAAATGCAATCACAGCAATCTCACCTTATATTCTTGAAAGACGAGCTCTCCATCCTGCGTGGATTTGCAGGGGCGCGTCGATTCCAGTTACTTCACTGGTTTGAAGGCTCGAGAGAGTTCTGGAGAGTATTGACTCTGAGGTTCCTGGTGAGGACCAGTAAGTATTAAGTTCATAGAGTTCAATATGTCCGATGCTCACTCTTGTTCCCCCCTTCCTTTCTTGTCTTGCAGCTGGCTCGTGAAAAGATGCTCTTGTGGCAGCTGGTGGTGCTCAGGTAAGAGTCTGTATTACCCGGCGCTGTCCGGTAAATGTTGCACGAGTAAAACGTGTTTTTTTGTCTCTCTTTACAGATGCAGCACGTGAAAATATGGAGAGTCACAAAGCGATGCCTCCGGTGGTAAATCAGGTAAGTCTATGGCGGTAAGAATTATATTTGTTGGTTCCCTCGGCTCACCTTGTGGTTTTCTTTTGTCTCCTAGGTGCCGGAGTTCGGCGAAGAAATGATGGAGGCAGCGCCGACCCGAAGGATGCTGTGAAGACTGGTGAGTATGGCGCGGCGCTGCAGCTGGAGATGCGGCGCGTGCAGAAATGATGTTCTTTACAGGTCCGGAGACAAGATGGATCCAGAATTAGGTGTGGAATAGAAATAAGTTTGTTTTCTAACCTTGTCCCTTTCTTTCCTCTTTGTTTTAGGAGCTCCGGATTCGAGGCGGGCATGGCAGAAGACTGGATGCAGGCTGCAGGCACGGTGAGTGTTACGCTGCTGGATGCAGAATAACGCGAAGCGTGTGTTGCTGGTTGGGCGTGGTTTAAATAGCCTCAAAAGTAGTCCCAGGTAAGAAGTCCCTAGAACCACACCCGAGTAAAAAATAGTCCCTGTAGAAAAATAGTCCCTTTCAGGCTTCATGTTGGATTGGAGTCATTTGCAGCATGGTCTGCCTGAGGTAAGTAATGACTATGGGCCTGGAGCCTTAGGCGCCAGGACTGATTCCTACTATGAGCCTGGCACCTAAGGTGCCAGGACTGAACCCAGATAGCCCCTAGCCGGGGCTGCTGAGGTTTTACTAAATGTCTAGATGCCTGCTCCAGGGGCTGATGGGCTTGGTCCGGATGCCTGGGGGTAGGCATCATGACACTTCCGTTGGAATGCTATGCAAAATTGTCACTGGATTCGGAACTAGAGGAAATTCTGCCTCAACAATATGGTTCAAAGGGCGCAAGTACTGAATAAAATGCCACAATCCCCCTATTGCCTTTTTCACAGGGTACACTGCCGTGTTGCACAGTGATTGTGATGGTATTAAGATTCCTTGTTTGACTAGGGCTGCAATGGTCTCATAAATGCCCTAATCTGCCTCCCTTGACAGATGATATGGCTCCTTGCTAAAGCTTTATCTTCACTGCTCCTTTCCCTTCCAAGAGTCCCACATCATGGGGACCTGTGGACCATAAGACACTGTGGACTTTGGCCAAGTCTTACTTAACAAACGACAGCAGTGCTTGATAGCATCATCATAATTCTCTGTGGCACCTCTCTATAGTGAATTTTCACCCAATATGTAATTCTAATGTCGAACACCATCTTGTGATCTGAGTGGTTGTCTTTGAACAATTCTGCATGTGATGGTAGTCAGCCTGTACCCTTCTCCTACTGCAATTACTGTCCTCCATGCTCGTCCAGTGTCATCTGTCCTGTGTAATGTTATTCTGTCTTCCCCCACTATTACTGCCTCTAGTTCTAGTGGGATCACAACCACTCTGGCTTGTCTAATGGTAGTTCTGGTCTGAATATGTACTCTTTTGGAAGGCGCCATACTTTTACCTGAATCCATGAGAGCCATGCTATTATTACTTCAGCTCCATATCTGATAATTCTTCATCTGCTTGCACCCTCCTCTGTACTGTGCATCCACAATATACTTGAACAATTTCCCTCAAGTGTAGGAGGTGAATCCCAGGTATGATATGATATTATATGATATGCCATTTATAATGTGCCTATACACAAGTGTTTCAAGGCACAATGAGGCAAGGGAGGGGGAACAGAGGGAAGACAGAGACAACGATCATACTAGGTCAGGTGTCATTCAGATCACGCAAGTGCAGGGGAAGGGAACAATGCGGGGGAGGTGGAGGGGACAGTGCAGTACATGGGATAAATAGAAAAAATAAAAACAATAAATAGAATAAATAAAGCAATATGTAAAAGTACGGCGAGCTGGTGGTAAGTGCAATGGTTAAGTGCAGAGATCAGGTTCTAAGTGCTGGTAAGGAACTGTAGGGATACAGAAAACAGTCCCCAAGTGCGGGGGTTGCTAGGGAGGCAGTGCAGGTGTGCAAGTGGTGGGGGAAGGACCTGGGCCCGAGATCAGATTGTGGCCAGGTAACCAGTGCAGTTACAAGCAGTTTCAGCCAGAGGTTCAGCAGGGGAGAGGAGGAGAGAAAGCAGAAGCAAAGAGGAAGGTTTTGAGGACCTTCCGGAACTGGAGATGTCTCTCCTCAAGTTTCAAGGCGGCAGGGAGGCTGTTCCAAAGGGAGGCCCCAGCTGAAGAAAGAGATCTACCACCAACTTGTTGCTTGGAGAAGCGACTGACCCTGAGAGAGTTGGAGGCAGATGAGCGAAGAGCTTGTGAAGGAAGATATTTAGGAAGAGAGAGTTCAAGGTATTGTGGCCCCAGATGGCCTTGTGGACAATGAAGAGGGCTTTGAACTTAATCCTCACAGCCACTGGGAGCCAGTGCAGGGATTTCAGGCCAGGAGAGATACGATCCCTGGGCTTGAGGCCAAGGACAAGTCTCGCTGTCCTGTTCTGGATGAGTTGCAGAGGGCGGAGAGTAGAAGCAGGCAGATTTAGGAAGAGGCTGTTGCAATAGTCCAGCCTAGAGAGAACCAGAGCTCTGGAGACAGTGAGCTTCTGGTGGAATGAGAGGAAAGGGAGAATACCTCGCAGGAGGTGCAGCTGGTAGTGTGACTTCTTAGAGATGTTGGCGATGTGAGGAGAGAAGGAGAGTGTGGAGTCGAAGATGACCCCAAGGTTTTTAGCCTTGCAGGTGGGAGCAGGAAGAGGGCAAAGAGAGGCGGGCCAGAGAGTGATAGGAAAGGAGGGAGCGGGTGTGCTGATTAGGAGAATCTCAGTCTTACTGGCATTAAGGCAGAGGTCATTGGCGGCACACCACTCCTGGATAGCAGACAGATAGTTAGAGATAAGAGAAGGAGAAGAGGTGGCTGAAGGTAGCCTGAAAATGAGCTGAGTGTCATCCGCATAGCACTGAAAGTTGGGGCAGAGAGCGGCAATACGGTGAGCAAGAAGTGACAGGTGTTGGGTGAACAGTCAGGGAGAGAGGTTAGACTCCTGGGGTACACCACAGGTAGAGATAAAGATAGAGGAGAGGAAGGACCCAAGTTGGACCTGGGAGGGTCAATAAGATAGAAAGAAGTAAGCCATGCCAGGGCCTGACCGGTGATACCCAGGTTATCATGGAGACGGTTGAGCAGGATGGCATGGTTGACTGTGTCAAAGGCAGAAGAGAGATCAAGTAAGATGAGGACACAGGGGGTCTTGGAATCAAGGTTGGAGAGCAGGTCTTCACAGATGTTCAGGAGAGCAGTTTCCATGCTTTGGCAGCTCTGAAGCCAGACTGATGATCATGAAGACAACCAACAGATTTGGTGTGAAGATTAAGCTGGGAGATGGGTAGCTTTTCCAGGAGTTTGCCCAGGAAAGGAGTGATGGAGATTGGGCGATAGTTAGCTGGGTAGGACGGGTCAGAGAGGGTTTCCTAAGAAGAGGGTCACAAGGGAGTGCTTCAGTGGGATGGGAAGACTCCAGCAGCAAAGGAGTGGTTGCAGAAGTCAGTCAGAGCAGGAGCCAGGGAGTCAATGTGGTCCTTGATGGTTTTGGAGGAACAGGGATGAACTTTTTTTGACAAGACTTTCATAGATCGTACTTGTTTAGAAACCTTGTCTGGGGAGAACAGGGGAAAGGCAGAGAAGGAGGGAGTAGAGGTGGCTGAAGATGGGCCAGAGGAAGAGCAGGAAGTAGAGGGAAGAGGGGGAGAGGAAGAGAGAGAGGACAGGATGTCCTGAGTTTTAGAGATGAAATGAAAAGCCAGAGCTGTGCAGAGGGCCTGGGAGGGGACACACTATCCCTTGGTCAGTGATTGAGATGGTCATGCAGAGTTTGCTCATAATGTCTCTTCCCATTATGTTTAGTTATGTTTAGTGGTGTCTGTCGGAAATATAACAAGGGTAGAGCTAAGTCATGCTCCCCTATAGAAAGTGTAAGATTGTCTGTAAAAGAAACCAAATCCATCACCCCAGAAAATCCCTCTGCATATATACCTTCCCTCCCTGATGCACGATCTAGTTGCCCCCTTGTCTAGAAGAAAGGAGAAGGTCTTGTCACCTATTGTCACCCCTATATGTGGTTCCTCTGCTGGGTTGGGTGTAACTGATAGGATGGAAGAAATCAGGTCTGTCTGTGGTCTGTCTTATTGTGGGTATAATGACATTCTGTTCCATGTGAATGGGTTGCCCCCCACCACTTTCACCTCTCCCAATTTCCGAATGGGAGTAATTCCCATGGAGTCTGCGCTTGTCAATGTCCCATCATTTTGCTGTGCCATGTATGGTGACAGTATATTATTCTGCACCTGCATTACAGGTGGTGTCTGTGAGTGTGGCTGTGCAGAGGCCTGCATCTGGGGTGTCTGTAACATGGATTGGTATGCCTGTTGGTATGCATCCGATACCTGCATTTGTTGTGTTTGGTCCTGAGCATAGAACTCAGACTGTTCTCCCTGATATGTGGGCTGATATTGCATTCCCCCATTCTGTTGCATCCCCCCACTTCTACACACCCTGGAAATGTGTCCTATTTGTCCACATACCCAGTACTGGGTTGATCCCCCTGTTGACCTCTGATACCCTCCTGAGAATCTCTCTTGGTCGTGCTGCATCGGGTGCTCATACCCTCGGCCCCCAGGTGGCCCCCTCTTCCCATGAACCTGTGATACACGTCACCCCACTGCCCAAAACCTCCTCCCGTGGGTGGCGTTCTGTACTGCACATGTAGGGCACCTTGTCCTTCCGTGCTTGTCAATATTGCCCCTTCCATTGCATATTTCGGCAACTTCTTCTGCACTAACTTTGTCTCTTCCTGCTTCCTTCCCTCATGCTTTTTTCTCACATTTTCTTGCATTTGCCTACAATAGTGTACTATCACGAGTTGAATTTCGGACCACGGTTTGTCCTTCATCTCCACTAACTTCTTGAGCATCCTTTACACCCTCTCGGGCAACCCTTGACATAATATATGATAGAATAAACCCACTGTCTTATTCCACGTTTCTCACATTTCAGGTCTCCATTCCTCTTTCATAGCTTGAATGTACTGCAAGGGGTCTTCGTCTTCCCCAATTTTGCGTGCCGTAATTGTGCTAACGTCTGAAGTGTCTGGGTACTGTATGCGAAGAGCACGCCACACTGCCACTCAGCAGTTGTTAAATGGTGAACCATTGTGTGCCCTGTTCTGGTGGGCGGTTACTCCTGGGTAGCCAGCCCTTTTCCATACATCATCGGTAACCTCTCAGAGAATCACTGAAAACAAACATTTCATATCCCCCACCGCTAGTGTCGTGCCTGCTGTTAGCCTTTCTATCTCCTATATCCATTTCCCTACACCCGCAGTCAACAAGAGTAGTTTACATCTCAATTTGTCTTTGTCAATCTGTTGCCATGGTATATATTGAGGTCGCCCTCCTCCCTTCTCCAATAATGGGCATTGCGTCAGTCCGGTCTTCCCACCCTGTCTCCTGGTGTCTTTGGTGGTGATGAATGCCCTCGCCAACTCTCCCCTCCTCTGTGCTGGGAGGTCCGTAAGCCTCTGTATTTATGGAGTACACTATCTGCACTGTGGGATATAGCCCAAGAGTGATGTGTCCTCTCATTCTTGTCATCCCGTACTCCACCCGTGTCCTTGTTGGCTTCCCATATTGTGTCTGAGGCAGGGCTCTTCCCTATAGACCGATGGGCAGGCCATCCCACTTCCTCATCCTCAATCCCTACCAAGTCGTCGTCCAACCTATCTCCACCATTGCTGTCAATATTAGCTTGTAAGCTTAGTCTTTGTAATACTGCGCCTTCCTGCTGCTCTTCTTCTTTGTCAATCATGCTGCCGCACTCCCCCCACCTCGGTCTCACTCTCCTTGCTGCTCTCCCCCTTCATAATCATAAAAACATGCTAAACCCAACTTTACTCGCACTTCCCTTAGCATGCGCTCATCCTCTTCCCTGCGCTGTCGCTCTCTAAGAAGCCATTCCACTTCCAACTTCTTTTTCTCTTTCTTTATCTGTACTTGATTTTCCCTCTCTTCTTCTTCCCTTTTTCTCACCATATTATCGACCTCTCTCTTTCTCTGCATATCTCACTGTTCGCACCTTTGCGCCTCTGTCTTCTGTTTCTCCCTTCGTACTCTTTCGCATTCCTCCATTTCCTCTTTCTCTAGTCTTTTTACATGTTCCCTTGTTTCACTGGTATCCTTGCAAACCATGACTTCCATATTAGGACCTCTGCTTCTCCTGCCACCTTCCCATCTAGTTTAAGCAATAGTTGTCCGCCTACCCACTCATTTGATACCATATTCTCTGGTCCTTCCTGTCCGCCTTCCATCCCCATGCCCTCTTTTGTGCATGCCTGGATCTCACTGCACTCTCTTTGTTGCTTCTTCTGCTTCAGCTTCTTCGACCGTGTGCCTGGTCTTGTTCTGCCCTTCTCTCCTACTATATGCTGAAGGTGCAAATATTTGATTTGTCTACCCTGCCGCTTCTCTCAATTCCCTTGCTGGATATAATCCCTGGATCCCTGCTGTTGCACCTTTCCTCTCATGTTCAGGAGGAGGTGTAGGGGCTGAGAGTGTTTTTGCCCATGGCCTCCTGTTGGTTCAGCATCCAGTGGTGCCGCGCCACATCCCCTCCATCATCCAGGAACATTTTCCACACTTCGAATATAGCCATTTTCGCTTATGCAATGTCCTCCTTTTGTAGACCTCATGTATATGTGCGTGTAATGGTTGCTGCACACATTTGGAGAAGCTCCCACCTTTTGGCCATGTTTTAGTCAGTTTACCATCTGTGCTTCATATTCATTCCACGCTATATTTACAAATGTTGTCCTTATATCGCGGGAGAGACCAGCACATGTGCTGTAGGGGTGTGTGTCCCACGTTGCTCCCACAATACATTATTTTAATACTCAATTGAACCTGGGTCGGGGCTTTCAACACTTCTGCTGCTATATAAAAAAATGCACTTTGCTTGATGTTAAGCTCAAATATTCAAATATCAGTTCAATCCACAAAATCACAAGCCTCTCCAGCTCTCAACCAATATACTGGGAGTGCGTCACGCACCATCTTTCTGCAACTCTCTGCCTTCTCAGGCAGACCCAATAATCTTGTGCATGTGCCTTCTACGCACTGACACAAAACACCAGAAAACCGTAAATCATTGATCATCAAAAGTTGTGCACCCATTTTACTCTCAGAGGCCTATACACAGAACCTTGCTGCTAATGTCACCCCAATAATGTATAAGGATAAAGAAACAGAATCACTGATACCCCCCAATCACAGAATTGTCCAAAACATTTCCCAGTGACACCAAGACCCTGACAAATACAAACAACTTATGTCCACAGCCGTCTTCCTGCCTCCAAAAAGGGGATACCGATATTTCAAGTGCTCAATCTGTACCTACAGTGTTGCGTTGTAGATAAAACGCCTCTGTGAGACTTAACCAGAAGAACACCTTCCGGAATTCAAGCTAGCTTCACCCGCTAAGCCCTATACACAGGGATACCATCATCCATGACCTGAGCTACAACACCAAACCCATAGGAAATCCAATATTTACATAACTCGTCTAGGCCAACTGCCGCAACTAATCACCTCTAGATCGAATGTTCCCTAACCACAGACAGTTAACATCCACTTATAAGTCTTACCACCTAATACTCAATAGCACCTCACTCCCAACATATGTTCACCACTTCCCCTAGTTGCTGTATGGCTGAGTCTACTCTGTGATCCTCTTACACCGCAAATCTGCCACTCCGCCCTTCTGATCTGCTGGGTGTCCCATGGACAGCAAGCAGGATTTTCTCTAAAGCTGTCACAGTTTTGCCGAGTACCCAAGGCCCATCGAACCCTCCCCTGACAATAAAGGAGGACTCGTCCATTGGGCAAGTTAGAACTGTCCTTTGTTTTCCAAACAGACAGGGATCATTCAGCAAATCACAGAAACTCCGGCAATCACAGCTCCTAAGCATGTGTCACAAGGTTTTATCTCTTAGTGACGTCACAATTCCCAACCCTTCCCAAAAAAAGCTAAGAACTTAACCCATTGGGTAGCTTGGGTAATAACATTTTTCGAGATCCCCTATACGAGTTGTTTGATTTTTCTTCCCATGTCTAGTGGGTTCGCCTGAGACTTCCCTAAAAACTATCTATTACTCTGTTGCAGGGTCACAGGACGACCATTGGCCCTTGCATCCCCACACACCACCCCAGGATTTGAGCAGCATGATTCGCTGGAGCGGGTCTCCTCAGGCTTGGGACCCTGTTTTGTTCACAGCACTCAGTGTACCTTTTCAAGTTATTGTGAAAGACTGTGTGTCCCCATTGTTGCCAGTGATATAGCCACCTTGCATCAGAGAGTGCCTGCCGGTTGCAATAATTGGTGGATAACGTAAGTATCAATTCTGTCTGCCTTGCTGGGAATGACACTGCTTCTCGCCATGAGTATAAGAACATTGTTCGGCTCGGCTGAGTCAGGTGAGTGAGGACCACAAAACTGAGCTTTTCGGTCTGCAATTAGTGAGGATTTTATTCTTATTCTGTTATTTTACAGGTGGCTGCCTGCCACGGGAGCCAGGAAGGTTCCTCGTCACACATTAAAAAAATAATGTGTGACGTTTCAGTTTTGGGCTAAATATTTTGCACAAGTTCACTGTTACTATGTTTCCATAGGTAGTACCTCAGCTAAAACATGTAGCTCACCAGCGTAGGTGGTTTGTACTGGCTCAGGTTGCTGCATGTGGGTTGTTGGCCATATGATGAACAGCTTTGGAGACATTGGGCCTCATTGTGAGTATGACGGTCCGGTGACAATGGTTCTACTAAGTTACCGGCACCTTTGTTACCGGACCGGCATACTCCGAGTTCTGCGGAACGGCATCCACTTGCAGACTTTGACAGAAGCACCGGCACCGTTATTAATTATTTATGGAAACACTTACGGGAACGCTGGGGCTGTAATGCCCCAGTTATTCCCCAAAGTCAGGCGCTCAAAAAAACACGACTCCGGCTACCACCGGGGTCGTAATGAGGCCCATTTTATTCTAGCTACCTGTTCAAACGGGTCCACTGATGTCTACTGATTATTTAAAATTGTCACCTCCTTTTGCCCCAAGATATATATGTAGATCAATGTTAAGACAACCATTAGCAGCATCTGGATCCAATCGAAAATATTTTTAGATGGCAACTGGAAACCCCACCATGGATGATATTTATGATACGGGATTCCACACATACAACAGACGTCATAAATAGCCTCAGTGCAATTGTAGTCCTAATATGCCAAGGAAAACATCCCTTAACTTTTTCACTTTCAAGTAGTGAGAAGATCACAGCAACAGGAGGGGCTCCAGGGCTTGAGTATGTGTTCTGATATATGCATGTTGACACAAACACTAACAATCTTCAAATTGGGCGCATGCAAGTGAAAATCACACAAAACCCACTCAACAGATGTACAGGATTAGGAAGAGATTTTATATAGAAAAGCCTCAGGAGGTTCCACGTGTGTTCAATACTGTTATCTTCTCGCATCCTTAACTAAACACTTCGACGACTTTCAATTAACTTCCTCAATCCATCTGATGGGTCTGCGAATGACCCTCTTGGACGGACTGCGTACCTGGTTTGGCTTTGCTGGTGTGCTGTCGCTTTCACTGCCACTGTCGTCAGCGTCTCCTTCTTCTTCATGATACTCGGAGTCCGTGTTTGACGAGTCATCTGTCGCTGTTGTCGAGGTATTGACGGTGGTGTCAGTGTTGTTGAAAGCCTTGAAAAAGGATGAATTTCTGGTGATTGTGCCACTAGGGCTCACGGCAGTTATCATTGACCCATGGATGTGAGTCACTGTCATGGGGTCTGGCTTGAAGGCAGGCATGTCCTTCGTGAGCTGCTTTTGCCGTACTAGTACTTGGTCCCCAATGCAAAGAGCGCTGGGTCTAGCGTGTCTTCTTGCATCTGTGTATTTCTTCATCCTGTCTTTACTTTCTTGATCTTTGCTTCTGGCCTTCTTTGTGTGCGTGGACTCATCCTTTGCTCGAACATGGTGTGGAAGTCTTGTTTTGATGACGCGCCCGAACATGAGCATTGATGGACATTCACCGGTTGAGCTATGCGGTGTGTTCCGATATTCTCGTAGTAAGGTGCAGATGGCTTGCATGAAAGATCCATTTGTGATGGAGCAGATTTGTAGGGTGCGTTTAAGGTTTCCCATGAAACGTTCCACCATTCCATTTGCCTGGGGCCACAGTGGTGTGACTTTGTGGTGTTGGAAACCTAGATGTTCTGCGAACATGGCAAAGTCATGGCTCGTGAAAGGAGGTCCATTATCAGATTTGACCCTGGAGGGGATGCCATAGTCGGCAAACGTCTTGTCTAGTGCGGGTATGACGGAGTGTGCACTGGTTGAGTGAATGAGGTGTACTTCTGGGAATCGCGACATTTCATCGATGATCACCAGCACGTATTTGCCGTTTGCCAGCGGTCCAAACATATCCACTGCTACCTCATCCCACACTTGCAGCGGCATCTCCGATGTTTTGAGAGGTTCAGGGAACGTACGCGGGGCCACTGCCTGACATGCTAGGCATTTTCGTAGTAGTTGTTCTACCCGTTCGTCTATGGATGGGAACCATACCTTTGTCCTAAGTTGCCTCTTGGTGGACACTATTCCTCTGTGTCCTGCATGGGCGATGTCTAGTACCTGATCTTGGAGGGTTTCTGGAATGACTATTCTGTTTTCTTTTAATAGTAGTCCTTCTGGTGATGTGGATAGTGTGTGACGGATAAGTTTGAATGTGCGGAAGTGTAGTTCTTCTTCCGTGGATAAGGAAGATGTCCCTTTTGCTCTGATCTGCCATTGATTCGATTTTAGGCAAGATTTCACTGTCTGGAGCAGTATGTCCTTTTGGGTTGCTTCCACCAGTTGTGCCGTGGTGATACATTTGGGTAGTGCACTGCTGATTAGGTATCTTAGGTATTGGTTTGCTTTGTGTGATTGACGCTCATCTTGAGCTGGAAGTGGGTAGCGTGATAAGAAATCTGCGGGATTGTTGTCCTTGCCCGGTCGATGTATTATCTTGAAGGAGTACTCTTGTAGCCTCAAACCCCATCTGGCAATTCGTGGTGGCATTCTTGCTGTCGGTTTTCCATAGATGGTGGTGAGAGCTTGGTGGTCCGTGACTATGGTGAATGGTCGTCCATAGAGGAATAAGTGATAATGCTCGCACGCCCACACTACCGCTAAACTCTCTTTTTCAGGTTGAGAGTAAGCGCATTCTGTCTTGGACAGGCTGCGGCTGGCATATGCTACAATTCTCTTCGGTGAGTCCGGTGATGCTCCGCGTCTGGATTGTGCTAGGATTGCTCCTAGTCCCACTGGGCTAGCGTCTACTGTGAGTTCCGTGTCAAAATCAGGGTCGTAATATGCCATGCATGAGGCTGTTGCGATTCTTTTCTTGATTTCTTGGAATGCTTCTTCACATGTATCCGACCACTTGAATTCTTCATGCTTCCCTGTTAGCAGCCGCAGGGGCGTGCTCACTGAGGCAAAATCTTGTATATATCGGGTGCAGTAGCTCGCCATTCCCAGGAATGAGCGTACCGCTGAGGCTGATGTGGGTGTGGGAGTCTCCACTAGTGCTTGAACTTTTTCCGGATCTGGTTTTAAACCATCTTTTGAGAAGATGTGTCCGAAAAATTTTAGAGTGGATTTGCTGATTTCGCACTTGTCCGGGTTGAGTGTGAGGTGGGCATTTTCTAATGCCATGCAGACTCTCCTCAGTGTGTCATTGTGGCTCTCTTGCGTGGTGCCGAAAATTAGAATGTCGTCGGAGTAATTTAGACAGTTGGGGATGTGTTTTATTACTTGATGGATTTCATTTTGGAAAATTTCGGCAGCCGACGATACCCCAAAACTGAGCCTTTTGTATCTGAACAAGCCTAAGTGCGTTGAGAAGGTGGTGATATACCTTGAAGTTGGGTGTAATTCTAGCTGGTGGTATCCCTTGTTTAAGTCTAACTTGGAGAATACCTTGGATCCATGGAGTAGGTGCATCATATCGGTCATTCTTGGAGCCAGATGTCGTTCTCGCTCTATGGCTACATTAGGGGCCCTCATGTCTACGCAAATGCGAATGCTGTCTTTGTTGTCTTTTTTCGGCACGGGTACAATGGGAGACACCCAGGGGGTTGGTCCCGATGCTGGCTCTATGATGTCTTGCTGCAATAGTGACTGAATCTCGTCTTCCACATGCCTTTGTATGTTTAGGGGTATGCCTCTGTAGTGCTGCGCGGTCGGGGTTACTTGAGGGTTAATGTGTAGCTTTATTTGCTTGTCCTTTAATTTTCCCAACCCTTTAAATAGGGAGGGAAACATTTGTTTTATCATGTCCTTGGGGCTGGTCGTGTATGCCGACATC
The DNA here is from genome assembly GCF_040938575.1 of Ambystoma mexicanum. Classification (NCBI taxonomy): domain Eukaryota; kingdom Metazoa; phylum Chordata; class Amphibia; order Caudata; family Ambystomatidae; genus Ambystoma; species Ambystoma mexicanum. The sequence goes on along the minus strand of NC_090924.1, from coordinate 667,932,658 downwards.
AGCTGATACATGATTTGAATGAGTCCCATTTGGATTGCGGACTTGAAGCTCAAGATGCTGCCACCTGGTACGTCGCCTTTTATGACATATATTTTAATTTTTTGATGCTTGTCTTTGTACTGACAGTGTGCCATGAACATTCCCTGGCAGTTGAGAGGCTTGTTGGAACCATATGAATATATTAGCGTGTCTGCTTCCTTCAATGATTTCTTGTAGTTGAGGCGTTCATAAGTCTCATCATTTATGACATTAACTGTTGCCCCCGTGTCGATCAGGAATTCTTTGTTTTGTCCATTTATTTGTAATAGCAAAGTGGGACTGTATTCTGCGGCAATGCTGTTTCCAATAGCGTGCACGTATCCCCTTTTCCTGTCCCCACTGGATGAGGATGAGTACGAGTCTCGTCTTCTGAGAGGCGAATTTTCTAGGTGTCTGATTTTCTGTCTGGAAGATCTCCTTTGTGAGTCATGCCTGGTGCTAGTATGGCTCGCGTGTTCTCTTCTTTCTTCTCGCCTTCTGTCCTCTCGTGGTGTCTCGCGGGATGAACTTTGGAGATGGTGTCTGGATAGTGTGGGTGACTGTCTCCTGCGAGATCTCGGGCTTTCTCTTGTTGAAGGTCGGTCTAGCTTCCTCGTGTTCCTCTGTGTTTCTGTCGGCTGGAAGAAATTTACGTTTCTGCACACAGATTGAAAATGATTTTCACCTCCGCACTTGTCACAGTTGTGTCCGATGGCGGGACATGGACCGACATGCGGAAATTTGAAACCGCACCTATAGCATTTCTTTTGTTCAGTGGTGTGTGATACTTTTGATGTTCTGATGGGGCATAATGATGCAGTGGAACCGGACTGTGAGATTTTGATGTTATCAAGTGATTCTGTCTGTTGCGTGAGGGCAGCATCAGCTCGTGCGAGTTGTAGTATCTCTTCTAGTGTCCTGTTCTTTTGCAGTAGTTTCTTTCTGAATTCCTGAGATGCGCAGCCGGCAATGGTTTGGGACTTTATTGCTTCTTCTGTCGAGTATCTGTCAAAATCACAGTATTTTGCTCTTTTTCTTAGACGCATCACAAAGCTGTCCATATTTTCACTGCTGTCCTGTGTGGAGGTGTGGAAAATATGTCGTTCGTAGTCAACATTTCGCAGTGGTGCGAAATATGCATTTAGCGCATCAATGATGCCTTGAAACGTGTCTGTGTTAGATTCAGGCATTTCAAAAACGATGTCCCGTACAACTGGTCCTAGGGAGTGGAGTAGGATTCCTCTGAGTCGTCGCTCCTCCCTTACTCCAGATGCGTCTATGTAGACATGCAGCTCTTTAAGCCATCTGGCCCATCTGGGAGCGAGGCTGCTGGTGTCTGTCATGTCAAATGGTGGCACGGCTAGTAGTTGAAGTGATTCTGAGCCATAATCCTCTTTGTGAGTGGCTTGGCGGGGTGTGGAGCTGGAAGAGGGGCTAAGGGTTCCACTGTCCGGGTTATCATCAGACATGGTTGCTTCTTGATCCCTGCCAGTGGCACCTTGCTTGACTGCAAATTAGCGTGCAACTTTATAATGAAGGCTATTGGGAAGGAGGGTGGTCGTGTGCAGTAGATTGTTCTGGTGCGGCACTATTTTTTCTTTTTTTTTTTTTTTGAGTGACAGGCGCACACGTACGTGGTTGGGCCTGCGAGCCTTGCCGTGTGTATAGAAGCAGGCCGCGTGCTTTGTGGAGCACGCACGCGTGGCTGGCCCTTGATGCTCGTGTAGTATCAGGATTCCTCGTGCTGGGCCTGAAAGCAGTTCTTTGAACGCGTGTCGGGGTGCACGCGATGGCGCAGCAGGTCTCCACGTGTATTACGCGGCGCGCGTAACACGTGGGTTAATGAATTGTACCTGCTGGAGCGAACGCTGGTGATGAGCCGGGGCTTCTTATTCAGACGGATGCTTGCGCCGCGTGTGTAGCGAAACGGCTCCGGTGCTGTAGCTCGGATGGCAGGAGTCCTGAAGTCGGCGGCTAGCAGCTGGCAGGACTTTCTGGCTCCGGCGCCGTTTTAGGAAGACCTCGTCGCCATTGTTATCTTCTCGCAATGTAGTCTTGCCATATAATGTGCAGGGATATGGTTAGCAGGCATATCATGAACAATAAATCAGGAGCGGACACGCGTGGGTGTTAACGGGATTTTTAATCAAAACTAAACTGACTCTCGGAGGCGGTAACCCCGCCTCCTCGATCACGTGGGGCGCAGCCCACTATCACTTGCAGTGAAAGAGGACTGTTCCTCTGAACGTATTAACACTAGAGGTAGGACGTTACAAATACGTTACCCCACTATGGAACTCATTTTCTATGCGGATGTTACTTTAATAGAGACTTTTGTGCCTTGCATTAAGGCCACAACCCATTTTCATTAATTTGAATGTTAGAGAGGAAGGAATGTTTCTGCCGCCACCCTTCCGCTCTGCCAAACAAATGCCCCTGCATTTGCGCTGAAATGCGCAAACGTTGGTGATCTCTATGGAGCCCACCTGCTTTATTTGCCAGCATAAAGAAGACCTACTCCATGGGGTTCCATTGTAAATGCTGCCTGCTATAAGGGGATGGTAGGTAGCATTTAATTGTAATATCATTTGTAAACGCTGCCTACCATGCCGTGATGGTAAGCAGAGTTTCCTCATTTTCCAAGAGGAGTACAAATAAGCAGGGATAAAAGGCTGCATAGACACGTGTACGCCACGTTTTGCCCTGCACATTTGCACTTCAATGAGCAAATGATAAAAATGTGTTGTTGGGGAGCAGCCTACGTCTATGTCTGTGCATAACGGCTCTATGCCGCCAAATTATGAGCTTGATTAAAATGAGTGCCTATGTGACTCTGGTAATGCTGGTGTGAACTGTGGAACAAACGTCCACAAGTGGAAAAGGACACAGTCTTTGAGATTTTCTTGTAACACTTGAATCCGAGTGCTGCAGGATATACATTGGGCTTAAAATGCAATTTTCACTCTCACTAGGCACAGAGTCAAACGCATCAACAAGATGGATGACCCGTTGCGGCGTCTGCGGGATGATGCATTGCATTTAGTCTGTTGATGTTGACTCCTGAGGTGATATTGGAGTTTGTAATTAAAATGGGTATGTTATCTCCCTGTATGAAGTATCGATCATTCATTTCCCAGATACTGGCCTCAATTGCGAAAACAGTAGAACCGGCTCTTACTAACTGATGTTTCCCGCAGGATGTTTCTCTCAAATGCATACCCTCTCTTTAGGACAGCACACAAAAAGTAAACTATGTAAACTTTTAGAAAAATGTTTTGTCCGTTCCGTGACAGGAAACTTAGCCTGCTTATGTTGTGGTCAGTTTGCACCTGAGCTTTATGTCTTTATTAAATGGCAAAGACTAAAACCAATTCCAATTAGGCATACAAAAAAGAGTAGGTAGAAACAGGCAGTATTTGCCAGACAGATTAATTGGCAAATCTGGGAAAATTCGACCATCTTTGCTAATTTAGACCATAAAGTAAACTTTGCAGCCGGGAATTTCTTTTTTGTGCAGTTTTGCTCAAGTTTTGGCCAAAAACACACAAAAAAGAAAATCTCGCACAGGAAAACGAAATTCGCCCAACGAGAATTAGGAGAATTAGGAAACAATCTGTGCTAGCGATGACATGAAATTAGTTGTGCATTTAACAGATGTCTACTTACCAGGAGTAATTTCGCCCACCACAATTCATAACAAAGCATTTCATTAGGCCATAGGGAGTTTGCCATTCTACCTGTTTCCTATCTTGCAAGGACCTATAGAACCTATAGAACCTATAGAACCTGTAGGTTGTATTCCTTGCACAAGGTGAGTAAGCACCCAATGGATTTGTGCACCCGTACTGAACACTTTGTTATATATAATCTGGTGCAGCACAACATGCAAACAAAGTCAGGGGGCACCCTGTGGTTCTTGGAGGTATTACACTGGTTGGAGTAGGATGCTGTAAAAGTTCTGCAACCTTTGGCTCGACAGATGTGTTGAACTACAACTCCCATCAGCCCTAGCCAGCAGAGGCAATGCTGAGGGATCATGCGAGTTGTAGTCCAAAATATCCAGAGAGCCGCAGGTTGCAGACCCCTGCTAGTCTAAGTGCACCCTCGTGACATGTTAATAATGTGCACTCCACCTGGAGGGGTGGAGGGGTGGTGGGCAGGAGGGCACCTGAGGGGTGGAGGGCAGGAGGGTCTTTCTTCACCTTAGAATCTAGTCTTCTAACAGAAATGAGAAGAGGAATCTAAAAGATATCTTTTTTTTATTGGTATCGCTGATTTACATCAACTTTACAATATTTAACAATTTGAATAACATCATTTAAAAGACAATTTAAAACAAGTTTTAAAATACCACTATACAGACGAGTGATGAGAATAACAATACAACAAATAACAAGAAAATCAAAAGTAAAATCACATACATCAATCATACAATGTAATTTTGCTTCAACAATAGCTGCTAAAATAGAACTCATTGATCAAGTCTGATATGACATTTCAACTCAGCTGCCTTGCTTTCTTGTGTGATGAACATCACGTTTCTAACGTTACTAACATTTGAAAGCCATCATTCTGACATTTTAACTGAAAAGATCAACTCCGCTATAATATTGCATAGACATGCATAGCCGTCATTTAGTTGTTTTAGAGCATGCAAACATTCCATTGCGCCGAGTCTAAGTGGGGTTATATTACCACAAAATATTAATTACCATAACAACATCGGAGACAATTCTTTATACTCTCGTACAGAAGTTTTTAAATATTGGATACGTCTAGAGGTTAAAATGTCCCAGTCAACCAACACATGATGTAGGGTTTCAGCCTGTCCCACAACTTAACAAAAAACGACACACGTCATCTTGATGCTGAATGATTTTGCGTTTGGCTTGTATATCTTTAGTTAACCACATATTGAACCTTAAACGCGAAAAATCTGTTTTATGTAACGAGGAGGGAGATTTTTGCGGTTTGGTTCTAGAACACTGTATTTGTATGGTGAAAAGAGTTGTCTCTAAAATCTCGGTAGCACATGCATTTCTCTCTCGTCTTCATCCAATCACATTGGAACAGTTTGGTTTTCACCCTGGTTGGATTCAGAAAAAGATCATCAAGAGAGACATCAGCGTCGGCTAACGCTAGAACTGTCACAGCTCTCCAACTTCGCACAAACAAATCTTTGAATTATTAATGTCAAGATCGGCTGATAGCTATTACACGTAGAGTTTGGAATGGCTGCATCGCAGGGCCACTGTAAAGATGACAGTTCATGGTCACTGTGATCCTGCATGATGATCTCAAATGACGTGGCCCGGCCAAAAGTGTATCGATGATGGATTCACTCTTGGCTCGATGACATGTGCTCTTGGGCACTATGTCACCCTCAAGAGAGCCTTTAAGCATCAATAATTGACGTTCTCTTATAGGTTTCAGCCACCTCTGGCAAGTCAGGTTATTTCTTATTCCACCTCGCGACAAGCACTGCAAATTTAAATCTCCGACTAGGAAGGTATTGATAATTTCAGATGATTGTGAAGAAATATTCAAAAGCTGTACTAAATCGCCAAACATTTTTTCGTCAGAAACGGCTAATGGATTTCGATATATGTTAATTAAAGCAATTATCTCACTCTGATATTTAATTTGAACCATCTGCAAGTATACATTTGGAGCAGCCCATGGATATATGTCAAAGCCCTTGCTACTTGCAACCGCTACCAATAGACCTGATGATGGACGGCCTTTAGTATTTGATTTAGTAGGCTACAGAATCATGTAATTATTCCAGACCAGTTGCTCAATTAACTGTGTTTCTTGCAGTGCTATTATATCCAATGCTGAAATGGCTCTTGCACTTGATCCAAATAAGTGAGACGATCCACAGGTATTCCAGCTCGCAAATGACACTATCTTCAATTCATTAATCGCAGTTAGTTACAGCATATACGTTGTATTACTATGCAGAGGGGTTTGACTTGTGGAGCAAGGTCTGTTGGAGTTTTGATTGTGACATAGACAGGTGTTTAATAGGCAGTTCAATTTTTGACGTGTGCACTTGACTACTGTATTTCCCACCCCTGATCATCGTGGGGTCCTGTGCAAGAACAAAGCCTGAAGCAAACAACTCAATTTTAGCTTGCCAGATCACATTTCTTACAAGATTCAAGTTAGCCATTGAAAGATATTCATCATTCAAAAATTCAATCTACAAGATGTCTGCAGAGGAAACATCCTGCAGGCTGGTGATGTCTTCAAAGATGGCTAACACACTTGATCTATTTAGATCCTACGAGGGAAAGGGTGCTGGAAGATATTTTATAATGAAGCAATGATATTTATTACCTAGTTTTGAATTTTTGTCATCATACGACTCACTTTTATTCTGTATGTTAGGGCTATTTCTGACTGGAGCAGCATCTCGAGCATTATGCCGAGGAACCACAATGAACTGGTCACTAAGCTCAACAGCCTTGTTGTTTATCTGAGAACCAGTGAGACTGGAGACAGTTAACGGCCCACTTAGTTTTGTTTTAGCTGAGATAATCCTCGATAGATGTTTGTATCTCCGCTCTAATTTGTGGTAGAATGTCATTTACTGTCCTAATATCCTCTTTGTTTGGAGCAGTCAAATTATCAACTGAATTGAATAGAGCCTTCAAGGGAGAAGCAGGAGGTTTAGATGTACAGCCTGTTGTCCCCTCACTTGCACCTGAAACGGCCATGGCAGAAATGAAATCATTCAAGGGAGAATAATTTATGGGACAATTTACCTTTATGGAGGCAACTTTTAGCTTTTTGCCAGCAGATTGTTTGTATTTATTAACAACCGTGTTGCTTACACGAATTGGAGGCACAATGACAGGGTTGCACGTGTTTGACAAATTGCTTTACGCTAGTTTGGTACGTCACAAAAGATTGTTTTGGTTCTTCGTCTTTTTTTTCTCAAAGACATTTCCCAGTGATTGAGTTTGAGAGTTTGTTTGTTTTGTTTATTTGTTTATTTTATTTGTATAGCGCTCCAGACCCAGAGGTAAATGGGTACTTAAGAATATGGTTACAGGCATAGGTGAATACATTTGATATTAATACAGCATTATACAATTTACAAGAATACAGTTAATGCAGATAACAAGTAGCCAGTGAGATATGTTGTTAGACATATAGATAGGTACATAGGGATGTAGGCGCTGTAGAGGCTTGTATCACAAGATACGGTATGGTGGTGTGTGAGTGCTGGTATGTAAGTGATGTGTCCCAGAGGACTGACGTGGTGTTATTCTTTGTTTAGTAACCAGGAGATGACCTGAGTTCTGAAAGGTGGAAAGGTAGGGATAGATTTGATGTTCAGTGGAAGTGTGTTCCAGAGTTGGGCGGCTAGAACCAGGAAACTGGAACCTTCTGCTCTTTTTAAGGAGTATTTGTGCGCCATCAGGCCTAGTGTGTTGGTGGATCTGGTAATTCTGGTAGCCGGTTTCAGGGTGGATTTATTGGTTAGATAAGGTGGGGCAAGGTGATTTAGGGCTTTGAACGTGAGGCAGATAGTTTTTAAATCGATCTTTTGTTGGATGGAAAGCCAATTACATGATTTTCTAGTAGCGGAGATATGTTCTCTTCTAGGAATATTGAGAGCAGCTCGGAGTGCGTTATTTTGGAGGACCTGCAATTTGTTGATTACAGATTTGTTTGCGCCTATATATAAGCCGTTGCAATAGTCAGGTTTAGACTGTATAAGTGCTCTAGCTAATGTGAGACAACTATTAGTGGATAGCAAAGGTCTACAGGCTCTGCTCAGTTAATGCAGTAGCCAGGGAGGTAGCTGGAGTGTCGTGAGGGTCATTAAACCCAAGATTGAAGTCCCCAAGGATGATCATTTGAGCTGAGGGTTAAGAGCTTTCAGCTACTAGGGATGTGATATCTTCTTCAAATGAGCCAGACGGGCCTGGTGGCCTGTATATTAGATGCATAGTAATTGTGCTCTTAGGAGATGTTTGCAGTTTGACTGTGAGATGCTCACATGATTTTAACGGAGAAGAGGTGGCTAGTCTTATGTCGAGTGATGTTTTGAAGATGATAGCTACTCCACCTCCTCGAGCGTTAGGTCTATCGGCTCTGAGTATATCATAATTATCCGGGATAATATTTTTCTGGAGGATTCTGGCACCAAGTCTGTTGTTACGCTTGGTCAAGTCGAGAGTGGTAGTTTGTATGCCTGATTGGACAGTGGTTCTGCTAAGGCTGTGGCCAGGAGTGGGGCATAATGGCTTGCTACTCGGACAGTCCCATTTGGGGCTATCAATTTTTCTGTGGGCTGGTGGATCAGTTAAGTGGGCGCTAACATAGGTAGGACAGGCGAGATGGGGGCTAAGTGGGAAGGCTGGTGTGGTGGGCAGGAATGGTGTAAGGCAGGCGATGGGGTGATGCCTAGGGCAGGCAGGTCTAGCTAGACCATTTTTATAGGCAATGTAGTTGTTGCCACTGCAGGGTACATTGTTTTGTATAATGCAGAATGGGAACACGATAAAGGTGAGCCAAGGTTGCAGAGTGGTGGCAGTGAGGTACGGGCACAGTGCAGGGATAAGCAGAGTGGTCTCAGTTATCATATGGATACATAAGAGATATCGGCGGTGGGAGGTAAACCAGTGCCTAGTAGCATCAGTGTCTGAGGGTCAGGGTGGTATCAAGTTGTGGCAGGTGGCAAGCAGGCTCAGGGGACAAAGCAGACAAGGCACAATATGTAGAATTAGCGCAAAGTCAGGCAGTGCACAATATCTGGAGTTGGCGCAAAAACAGGCAGGTAGCTCAGATGGATCTAGAATGCATCTAAGTCGACGTGGTATGCCTTAAGTGAAGTATGTGTACAGATAACAAGTAGGCCATGGTGGTTCTACAACTTTGTAGGCAGTGCATAGTTAATGTGGACATGCAATGTAGGGCAACCAATCAATTCCACATTGTGTTCGTTCTCGGACACAGTCTCGCCTATTTGTACTAGCAAGATCTATGTTATTGTGTATCATCTCAAGGTGCTCATAGTACAGAGGTAATACATAGTATGTAATTTGTAAACGTATGGCATATTTTCAAGTTAAGCATTAAAAATATTACATGGATCAGGCATCGGTAAGTTCAATGTTTGGTACTTTGCTGAGTAGGTTGCCGGTGTGCGAATGGCGCGGTGGAAGAAAACCGTTCAGAAGTTCTACCAAGAGTTTTAGCAAGTTGGTCGATGTGCATACATGAGTGTGAGGCCGGAGTGGGCAGTGGGTAGCTGGGTAGGTCGCTTACCTGGAGCGGGGACCGGCGGTCGGGGCTCTGGCTCCTTCGGCTCCGGACAGGCTCCAGACAGGGGTAAGCCTTTGTTGTGCAGCCGGCTCCACTTCTCGGCTAATCCTATTGGCCTTTATGGTGCTCGTCACTCGTAAGCTGTGCCGGCTGGGGTTCACAAAGCCTCGGGAGAAAATATTCAAAGGCGTGTGGCGGCGGCATCCATCTTATGGTGGTCGATCCCTCGTGGCTTGTAATGGCGCTTCAGTGGGAAGCACTACTTCTGCGTGCCTGCATATGTGGGTTAGCAGGTTCCAAATTTAGAATAAAAGGCGGTCGAAAATAGTGAACGCTGGGGCTGCACTTTTATAAACTTGCATTGGGCCCAGATAGTACCCGCAAGTATTGAGATGAAAGAAGCCTTAAACTAACTTTCTCTCTGATGAGGGGTATAGACAGCGCTGCTCCTGCAGCATGTTTCGAGCTCCAGCTCCACGGATGGGATGTGCTGATCACAGGCTGCAGACAGGTGTAAGCCTTTGTTGCCAGTCTTCGTTGTGCAGCCGGCTTCATTTTTGAAGTTGGCTTCAAAAATATTAAACAGCACAAATGGTTTCGATGGTGTGTCTAAAGCAGAGGTCAATGGTACAATGATGGCAGGCATAGCAGTTGGTTCTTTTGCGCCGACCACTGGCAAACCAGAAGGTGGATTAGTTAAAGCTGTGTCAGCAGACTTCATACTGCAGGCCATAACAGGACGAATTATGGAGGTAAAAGTAGGCAATACACTGTGAGCAGGCAGCTGAGTGGACCACTGAGTTTTGTTCATATCTTCAGACTGATATGGCTGTGAGTATATGAAGCATGAATCGTCAATCCTGGGCAGTTGACGCTCACTGCTAGCTTCAAGCTTTTTGCCAAAATTGTTCATCCGTAAAATAATATTGTCAATTTGTTTTGATTGATGTGCAATTTTTCCATCCGCTGTCTCAAACAGTTTAGTAAGTGAAAAAAAAGTTGAATTCATAGCATTTAGAGTAATTTCCAACAGGGGAACTTGATTGTTACAGGGAATAGGGAACATATTTGGAACCAAAGGAAACCCAAAGGAAGGTTGTGGCCCTCGAGGTGTTGGGCGAGAATAAGATAAGGAGAGGTTAGGGGGAGCTTGCTTTGTTTGATCAAACATGCTTGAGGATTGACTGAGTCCTTCATAATGAGCTGGTGGCATTTTAGTTATGGGTGAAAAACACACCGGGACACCAATAAATCTATTCATATTCATATCTCATCTGCAAGGGCTGGAGCTCCATCCTGCCTGTAGCCGCTGGAGCGGGTTTGCTGAGATGCCCTTTCCTGATCGCAGCGTCGCTTTGCTGCTGCCACATGGTTTCCAGCATCTGTGTGCTGAGAGCAGTATCCATCTGGAAATATCCCTCCTGATGTCCTTTTGCCCCACTGTCTGTTCTGCTCTGCCTGCCACGTGGAGCCTGAGCTCTGTGGTTTCATCATTTAATTGCAAAGCTTGTTCCTATTACCAGGCATTTTAAAATGGCCTCCGCTCTCCGTTTGAATCTCAGGGCCGCCTGTGTTTACCTGGTTGCCTAGCAACCGCCGCCCGTGATGAAGATAACAGCTGAGTGGCCCCAGGCGGAAACCGGCCAACATCCAAGGCCTAATCTAAGGCCCTGTCCCGAGCCTCTTCATACCTCATCTGCAAGGGCTAGAGCCCCATCTTGCCTGCAGCCGCTGGAGCGGGTCTGCTGAGGTGCCCTTTCCTGATCGCAGCCTCGCTTCACTGCTGCCACGTGGTTTCCAGCGTCTGTGTGCTGAGAGCAGAATCCATCTAGAAATATCCCTCCTGATGCCCTTTATCCCCACTGATGTCCGTTCTGCTCTGCCTGCCACGTGGAGCCTGACCTCTGTGGCTTTCTTCATTTCATTGCAAAGCTCGTTCCTATTACCAGGCATTTTAAAATGACTGCCACTCTCCGTTTGAATCTCAGGGCCGCCTGTGTTTACTGAGTTGCCTAGCATCCGCCGCCCGTGACGAAGAAAACAGCTGATTTGCCCCAGCTGGCAAGCGGAATCCGGCCAATATCCAAGGCCTAATCTAAGGCCCTGTCTCGAGCCTGTCGGTCCCGGGAGGACTGGAGGGCTGACCTGTTACTTTACACCTCCTTGTGCATTATCCGGGACTTTGTTGAAACAAGACTTGAACATTGCTGACTTCTAAGTTCACCGGAATATCTCCGGGTAAGAGCGTTACCATTATATAGTATTGCTATTGCACTCTCCTAACCCGTACCTTCCATCATACAGCACCTACTGTGTCTCTAAAACGTAATTTATAATGGCACTTATCTGCAGCTCTGCGCTGTTCTCTTCAACACGCCCCACCTTTAGCACAGTGCTCATAAGTAGTCATCTGTGATGTTGTGTGTGCTCACTATGTCTGCTCCCTCACCCCCCCCCCCCCTTCGACGGTGAGGCTGTGTGTGCCCCACTGCCCCCCTGGCTACCCGTGATGCTGTGCCTTTGTCTTACTCTCGCATCTGGTAGCTCTGCCTCCATGCTACCTGGGGTAGGCACCATGCATTGTCCCACTGCTGACTTCCATAACCTGTATTTGCAACCGCATGTGATGAAGTGGCTGCCCTCACAACATGAGGGCCGGCTTTCCCATTTCATATTTTGAGTTAAGCATTTTTCAGTGAACCTGATTTAACTAAGGAAGCATTTTTGTAATGTAACTAAGAAAGTACTCTTGTAATGTAACTAGGTAAGTATTCTTGTACTATAACTAATTAAGTATTCTTGCAAAGTAACTAAGAAAGTACTCTTGTAATGTAATTAAGTTTTCTTGTACTGCAAATAGCAAGTATTCTTGTAATGTAACTAAGATAGTAGTCTTGTACCATAACTAAGAAAGTATTCATGTACCATAACTAAGAAAGTATTCCTGTAATGTAACTAAGAAAGTATTCTTGTAACAGTGCCACAATGTCTGCGGGCTGCTGCATGCTTTGTAAATGTAAAAATAAATAAAATAAATACATATCCACACATTCCTCATGAAGAGAGACTGACGGCGCAGCCTCACATTGATCATCAAGTGCAGGATCAGCATCAATAATTTCAATTGGCAACGATACATGGTTGAGAGAAACAGAACACGGCACACTTTGCATATGAGGCTGGCTAATTAAATCAACAACCGGAGGCTCAATACATGAATCAACTTGAGGAACACCGCCCACTGACATGATTGGCGTATCCGTAAGAGAAACGTTAGCCAAGTTAATGTTACGTGAGTCCATGTCCATAGTTGATGTAAAATCTGCAGGTTCAGGAGACCTAATAATAATGTTCTTACCAGATGCCATCGCCGCCTGCAATCGAGGTTGGCAAAAGTCACGAATGTCCCCAGCCGCGTTCTTCTTATCAGGAACGGGGGAAGGTTGACCAGTTCATTTTCGTTTGCTCGCATTTGCAGTCAAAACCTTTGAAGGGGTGGACTTAAGCAATACTGAGGCATGCGTAACCACCACGTGAGCTGGCATTCCTGTTTTAAGCATGTACAAACCGTCTCGCATGGAAGACAAAGGGCCTCATTACGACCCTGGCGGTAAGGGGTTTACGCCAGCGTTAGCTGCGCCGACCCCTTACCGCCAATTACGAGGTCCCTTAGCGCCATGGCGCTTTTAACACCTGCTTTTAGCAGGTGTTAAAATCCATGGCGCTAAGGGACCATGGAGTTAATTACACCACCGTAATTTACGGTGGCGTAATTAACGCCTTCCCCACTCCCATTATGCCCTATGGGGCAAAAATGGGAATGGGGAAGGGTAAATGGGGATTGGGGACTTACCGCCCCGCCAAGGTCGGAATGGGGCGGTAAGTCCGCCAACCACCATGGCGTAAACGTAGTTTACGCCATGGTGGTAAAGTCACGGCCCAGCCGGTAACTTACCGCCTGGGTCGTAATGAGGCCCAAAGAGTCATAAGTTTGGCGTTTCTCACGACACTTTAAAGCAACTAAAAGCAAAAATCAACGAACACACGCTCTCATGGCTGATCGAGGAAATCAGTATCAGCCCGGAGTGCCGCCTGCTGCACGCTGCTCTCGCATGCTCGTTTTAATGCGCGGTGAGGGTGGGGAGGTGGCGCTAACGTTACAACGTTAGAATAACAGTGTGCATGCAGTAAATCACTTTTCCTGGTTCTGGGAGAGCAGCACTTCAGAGCAGTTCCCGATATCAACTGTGAGAAAACCTCAGTAAGAACTTACAAATCCCCAGGTGTGTGGGATGTCTGCCTCCGGATAGGGTGGTGCTGTGCCTATCTAACAGGAAATGTGGGGTAATAACCAAATGAAGGTCCTATCCCATGAAAACTATACATGCTTGTCTTGTGTAAAATTATTGGATGTTATGCCTCTGTGTATATCTATTCTATTGAAGAGAAACAAAAAATCCTCTTTCATTTTAAACGTCCCCTGTATGTATTCCACAAAAAAATCAGATTAAAATAACGTTTTTGAGGTGATGAGCCATCTCCAATACTCACACTACGACAAACGCATAGAACTGTGTATTCTGGTGTGGGCACAGCCTACAGGTGGGGTACGCCCCTGTCATATTTAGTTGGAATGTGACAGCCAGGAGTGCATGATATCATCTACAGGAAGGGGGTTGACCCACATTCCCCCTGCTTTGGTTTGCCTGATTTACTGACAAAGGCCCCATGGAACCGCCCTGCTCTTTTGTTAGGCAATGTAGCTGGTGGCAGTGATTAACATACCAAAATAGGGTACTTCAAACAGGCCCACATGGAGCCTGGCTGCAGAGGTTAATAAAGGAGACAGGAAACCCAACAACCTTTCATATGTAACTGTGTCAACCTGAAGCCAGCCCCCCTTCAGTATAAATGACAGTGAACTGTCATGTCTAGGTCTGTAGGGGGGCACTATTTATAAGGTGTGATAATGTGGTTTGCAGGAGCACAATAATCTGGTCTTGCCACAGCTTCATGGGAGAAATGCTGCTTTAATGTGGAACGACAGAGCGATCCATTAACCAGGGAGACTCTTTCATCAACAACAGACAGGAATATGGCTGGGACTTAGTATCATAAGGGAGGATGCCCAGAGCTATTTCTGTTGAGAGAACATTTCCACCATATTGGTTCTGGGACACCCCTGGTTTCTGCTTTCACCCCTTTACCTTTTCCTGTTAGAAAACACTCTTGTCATGAGCTCACACATGTAGCACAATTTTGGTAGGGACCACAGGATTGGTTCACTATGTTAGGCTTAGCCATCGCCAATCACTGTGGCACAATTGGCTTTAAAAGAGGGCTGAAGCCCCTCCTTAAGCAGATCATCTGACGAGATCACCAGAAGTAACAGAGAAGAACTCAACCTTGGACCCTGGCTGAAGGAACAGTCTCCCTTACATCTTCCGCCAGTGAAGGAAGGCCAGGATATCCAAAGACGGTAGCAAGATCCCTCCCTAAACATCTCTCAGAGAAGAAAGGGAGTTACATAACTCAGTGGACCCTCCAGCTGCACCAGAACCAGAAACCTAGTCAGCACACAGCAAGCCCTGCTAGGCTCTACATTAAGTTTCCTGGATAGGAAGTCCCACAAGGTCTTCAAACCTTCCCCCAAAGACAAGGAAGCTGCCTCCAACAAACTCCACAGCAGTGTGCCATCCGCCTTAAAGGACGACAAGAGCCCCTTTAAGAAGCTAGGAGTAGGACCTGTTAAAGGAAATTCTTGAGACATTTGAGTTCCTCGATCCACAACCGACAGTAACGCTGACCGTGGTCAAGCCGACGTTGCTTAAAGACATCTGAGAAGTCACGGCCAGTGCTTCAGAATCGCCAAACAGCACTGACACAATGATTCCTGACCCCTGAGCTGCCATGTAGGAAAGCCTGCAGTTGTTCATCCAGCTTCACTCATCAAACCGTCTTGTCACCTGATACCCGCAACTGACTCCCGTCTCAAACTCTGTCACAGAAGCCTGTAAGGTGTCCTGAAGCAGACCCTATTGAGCACCAAGAACTCCTACAGCACATGGTGCATTGTGGTTCTGTCCCCTTGGTCCTTCCCAAAAAGCCCCTAGAGAAATTTTAAGACCCATTGCTCCCTTTGTGCTGAAGCCAAGGAATCTGAACAAACTGCTGTGGTTATTAACAATACCGACCACCCTCTGTCAGTATCCAGAGTGCATCCCTTTTCCTTCTTTGAAACTGTCTGTCCTCTGCATTCCTTTACAGAGTGGGTTGTATTTCATAGTGTTGTTAGAACGGTTTGTTATTATAATAATTCAGTAGATATTTTTCATATAAACTTGACTGGACACTCTTTTTATCATTGGATAATAATTGGTTTTTCACTGTGTTGCAACTAACCAAGGATCCACAACCTTTCAGAGATAAGCCTGCCGTTCCATCTACGTTACCAAAATTGGACAAGGAGGTTTATGATTTGCTTGTTATTCCAATCTGTTTGGATCCCTTCTGGTGTACTACAGGTGTGGGGCTGATTGATAGTTTAGAAACCGATATCCACCCCTGTACCACTGGTACCCCGGAAGTTGATTCGTCACAGCCCCTGATTCCTTTGCAGGGGTGGAAGAAAAGGATGCATTTTTCCCAATGGAAAAAATGTCAATCACTAGCTAAAATATGCCTGCTTCGCCATTTCACCCGGGAAGCAAAATAGGCGGCTTCAGCTGTTTTCCTACCCAATGTTGCGTGTTTTGGCCTGCTTTCCTTCACATGTGTGAATATGTTGACCAATTATGAAGCCATAAAAAGGTTTACTCTACCTAATTGAAATATTCACATCCCCGTAGAAAAACGGTCCCAAAAACAATATTCATCATACAGTGCTGAAATTAATATTCCAGCAAAGTTGGATCAAATGCGAATGTCAACCTTTTCGGTTCAGTGGCTCTAATTTCACCCACCCTTTCTTGAAGTGAACAGGAACTGAGTTCCACTACTTTTATTATTTATTGTTAGCACTGTCACTTTTTTTTACAATCACTTTCACCATTTCAGAACAGTTTGTTTCAAAGATAAAGCCTACCTCTTCATTTTACCACCATGGCATAGAGCAATTGAGGTTTGTGATTAGGTTTACAAGACATTTAAGAAATGCCAATAAAGAATGTGGCTCGGAAGGATGCAAAGGGTGTCATCTGGCTTCTGGCCAGAAGGAATGGTGAATGCGTTTCTACAAGTAATATGGTATTAAGGGTGGAGATAGTTGCTGTGTTTTTTTTATATATTTTAAGTGAGACTTGCTTTTGATGGATGCTGGTTTAATGATGTGGATACAGTGGTTCATTTTAACTTCTATCATTGCTTGCTTGTATGGTTTTCTGGAAGCTTTGAGCATGTTGAATCCTGAGGTTTATTGCATTTTTCAACACTCTTTATTTCGTGAATGGCTCTTTCCTTATAATTGAGCTATTGCGTGTACCAACATATTACCTTTGGGTCTGATATGTTTCATTATGGGAGGAGTATGTAGGTCAGTAAGATGACAAAAGGAAGAGTTAAACACGCCTAAAAGAGAGTCACTTTGTGAGCGTGTTGAAATGACTAATGGAAGAGAAGAATTTGCAGTATTGGGTTGGTGATCTTTGATGATCTGGGTTGCTTTTTGTGAGGTTGATGAGTCATGAGCTAGCAGGGTGGATTGTTGGGTGGACAGGCCAGCCGATTTGGTGGAGGGGTGGCATAGGAGAGTTGGGGTGGTGGAGAGGATATGGTCTACTGCAGCACTTTTGAATGAGTGGATCGTGATGTGAGATGTCAAGTCCAAGGAGCATAGCAATGTGTGGAAAGCAGTTGTCAGCGTATTGATAAATATGCGCCCTGGTTCCATGTTAAAGGTGTTCTTCCTGTAAATCGATTTGCTATTGTTTACATTCATGTTGACAAATGATTGTCTTCTAAAATGATGACATCTTTAACGTTTGTGATGCCTTTGTGTCGTCTGCTATTCCCTTTCCTCCCATTCACTGCTTTATTGTTATTTTTTAAAAATGGGGGTTTGCTTACTCTCATTTATGCTTATAGTAACATATTCTGCCTTCTTGTTTTTGGCTGTTTCTTTACTTTTTACCGCATTATACCAGTTTTAGTTGGACCATGCTTCATGTTTGTATTTTTTTTTAAAAAATGTATTTAAAAATGAATGTTGAAAGGGTAAACAACTTCTAATTTTAGATAGTTCTTTAAATTGGTATCTGTCAACGTATACATTATTTTCAGTTTTGTAAAACAAGTAATCAATCATAGGGTGGTTTTGCAACAGTGTGCTTATGTCAAGCTATTTACGTACCACAGTTCTTTGTGAAAAGGGGTGCAAAACAGAAAATATCATATCATATTTGTGAAGGGTGTCCGAACCTCCAATATTTCCATTTTACCCCTTTTGATGTCTTTGAGATATGTGTTTTGAGAGGTGGTGTGTGTTCAGTCATTACATTCTTCTGGGGCCCTTGCTTACTATGCTATAGGGACCCAAGCAGCACCTGACTGATGAGTCCCAACAAGGCAACACAATTTCTGGGCTGGCTTATATTTCAGTGCGTCCCATTGGTGAAATCTCGTTGTATAGGGTCTGTTTGTCCACAACTTTGGAGGTGAGCAGGGAGTCAGTAGTAACACTGAACTCAGCCCATTGAGGCTCATTAGCCCAGTATAGCAAATAACTAGTGCAACACACTAACAGTGCTGAGCCAGGTGGATCTACCGGAATAGTCAGCCCTCTGTTATCAATCCAAGTGAATAATACCTGGAGACTGTTGGCTGATGCCTTTGATCCAGGGATAGAACAACAAGAGTGCGCTAGCTGGAAAATAAAGTGGGCTGAACCCTGCAAATTGTGAGTCGCCGAAGCGAGCGGTCCTGGTACTCGTAGAGAGTCCACCTGAGACGTCTCTAATGCAATCAGACAAGAACCTGAATTACCCTGTGTACAATTTAAGGAAGACCAAGTCAAGAACAGTTGCTTGGGGCCCCGCTAACAAGAAGGCTGAGATGGATAATTTGATACCCAAAGTAAAAGCAAAAAATAGCTCTCCGATTAATCAAGGTGTGATTACTTCCTTCTTTCCCCCTCGAGAAATAAACTCAACTACAATTGAAGAAGTTACATCCGACCAACAAGAAAATCCTTTATTGAGTATATCTAATTTTGAAGATATTGACAATAACTCACTATTAGACTTATGTCTAAATATCCAGAGAAACATGACACCACAACCTGAAGTAAGATTCAATAATAACAGCAGTCTACCGATAGATAAACCTATGATCATACTTTCAGGGACTTCCATGGTCAGAGATCGAATAGAGAGACTCTCTGCATCTCCTAACTTGGCGTTAGCCTCAATGGAAGACGATCCTGATGAAATAATTGACCGTATAGATAAATCTAGTACAGGGCTAGCCGAAATTGCCGAGATTCAGGCATCGGTAGCATCGCTGCAGTTTGCACTTAAGATCTTGCTGAAAATGTCGGGGCGGATCCTAGCCAATATGGACATCCTCATCAGGGGAAACAAGGAGAGAACGATTTCGGTCGAAGATGTGGAGGCAAATCTATCTGAGGCAATTCATGCAACAAGTGAGATTGAAAAGCAACAAAATTTGGAGATCAACGAGGAGTCAGACAGACCCGATCCATTTTTTTCCAAAAAACAGAAGCGATTAGCAAGAAAAACAAACAAGGGCAAAAGAGACAGTGCCACACAACTAACACCGACAGAGAAGAATGAGAGGGGAATGACTACCAAGAAGAGTAGGAAAAGAGTCGCAAGAGCCAAGAAAAGAAAGGCAGCTCGCGATGGATATTTGACTAGCTGGCTACTCCCCGAACAGGGACTGAAAGTGGACCATGAAGAAAGAGCAGAGACTGTGGAAGAGACGGAGGCGAGCCATAGCATTGCAGTAGATACAGCTATGATAACAAGTCAATCGACAGCACAGGAAGATCTACCTCTTGAAGTAACGGTCACTTCGGTCAATAAGAACGAGAAGAAAGGCAGTCGAATATGCCTGATCAAAAATCTATATCAGAGTAAGGTTAATAAATGGCTATCGCGATCAGAGTTATTGACAAGATTATATTCTGTCCCTCAACTGCGGGTACTAATCTCAGATGACTTTCAATTTGTTGAACCACTGAAAGGTCCGAATCCTAATGTCTCAGCCCTTCACTGTAAATTTGCAGCTACGGCGGATCTGTTAAGAAAGTATAAAGAGGAACTAAAAACAGTAGACGTGGACGTGGATGTTGACCTAAATGAAATAGATCCCAGCTGACGGGAGGAAGAGGTCACCGTTGTTGTGGATACAGTACCCTGCCCAAAAATACAGACTGATAAGAAAATAGAAGCGTCTGATGTCCAACAGGTTTTGAAATGGCTGGCCGACGCCCTTCCTGAGATCTTAAGGAAACCATGAGATCTATCTGTTGTATCTTGGAACTGTCGGGGTTTTACGCATTTACTCACACCAGAGGGCTCTACGAAATTGCTTGACAAATCCAGCTGTTTCTGCTTGCAAGAGACTTGGACATTGGACCCTTTGGTATTAGATGGGTACACGCTGTTCCATGCTGCTGCTAAAAGAGGTGACAAAGGCAGGCCTTTTGGTGGACTGGTGACAGGAGTGGCCAATACCTTGGGCTCCAGGCAGATTGGCTGTAACTGTGAAAACAACCTACTCGCAGTCGAAGTGATATTTGATGACATAGATTCTATGCGATCTTTCTTGTTGGTAAACCTTTACAATCCACCTGGAGCAATATTAAGTGAACATTTGCAAGACTCATTGCAG
Source organism: Ambystoma mexicanum (assembly GCF_040938575.1). Classification (NCBI taxonomy): domain Eukaryota; kingdom Metazoa; phylum Chordata; class Amphibia; order Caudata; family Ambystomatidae; genus Ambystoma; species Ambystoma mexicanum. The sequence goes on along the minus strand of NC_090924.1, from coordinate 667,912,507 downwards.
GATGTGCTGGCAAATTGGACACCTGCAGCTACTAATTCGGGAGTAATGGTTGTGGGTGATTTCAATTGCCATATGAGAGGACGGGTGTGCAAAATGCAGAATCCTAAACTGAAAGAGAAGGGTATTATGGTCCATAACAAAAAAGATATTGAGGGCAGCACCTGGGAATCCCTATTTGAATTTTGGGATATGATAATGCTTAATGGCAGAACAGCTAGTGATCACCCTGGACAATATACTTGGTCCAACGGTGCTTCTAACAGCACGTTGGACTACATATATATATGTCCAGGGCTTCAAGAGCAGATTGAAGATCTGACAGTTATGCCCAATGTTTGGAGCGATCATGCCGCATTAAAATGTATGATGAGTATTCCCCGAAAACAGCCCTCAGTTAGCAATATGGGTATTGTAAAATTCAATAAGACAGGAACCAGGATTTCCTGGTCAGACAAGAATATTGCACTTGCGGCAGAAACTCTGGGAATAGTAGCGCTTAAAGAGCTGCACAAATTTAATGATATGTCCATCAACTCCATAGAAGACTGGATTAGTGCTTTTTCAGGCAAACATGCAGCGGCCCCTATGGGGTGTATGATAAGTAGAGTGGGGAATAAGCTACCATTTGATAAAATAATCAGAGACATGAAGCGTAACCTTAGAGCTGAGCTGAGCAGAGCCAAGAGATCAATGGCCCCCGTGAAGCCTACTATCGGACAATTAGAGTGGTTAAAAATAGATATAGATCGACCATTAAGGAGAAAAAAAGGGCGGACAAGGTCCTTACCTGGAAAAAATTAGTGAAGACCATATGTGAAAAGAAGACCCGTAACATCTGGTCTCTCTTGAGCCAGGCTCAGGGTACACAGAGGGGGGTATTAGTTGTACTGAAGCGAGAGTGTGGGTTACATTTCTAGAAAACAGAAATATGGAGGGTGAGGAAACAACAATACTGGGCAGACCGCCTTGGGAGGCCCCATTTTCCGTAACGCACGAGCTCATTTTGAATAAAATCAAAGAGATAAAATCATCAAGAGCACCGGGACCCAAGGGTCTGGCTAATATTGTCATGAAAGCGTAGCCAGAGTTTTGGGCAAGTCTGCTAAATATCCTGTTTCAGAAAATATTAAAGACAGGTAAAATACCCTGCTCTTGGCAGACGGCAATATTAATTCCAGTTTTTAAAAAGGGCAATAGACTCGACCCAGGCAACTATAAGTTGCTCTCCATGCTTGATGCCACTGGAAAGATATTTGCCTCACTTTTGCTCAATGAGTTACAATCCTGGGTAGAGGGCAAAGGAGTATTGTCTAGATTCCAAAGTGGGTTTAGACAAGGCTACTCCACTGCCCATAACATCATGATTATGGATATTCTGCGAACCAGAGCCTTACGAACTGGATCGGTTCCGCTCTACGCATTATACATAGACTTCTCAGCGGCGTTTGATTCCATACCTCGTAGTCGGTTGTGGAACAAACTGTATTCAATGGGCTGCCCTGATGGTCTAATATATTATCTAAGACTCTTGCATTCAAACAATTCAGTTAAATTGAAATTAGACCAAGAAGGCCACACAACTCAAAATGTCATACAAAATAGGGGTGTCAAGCAAGGATGCGTAACGGCTCCCTTAATCTTCAATCTATATATCTTTGACATCCCTGATGCATTAAATAAGGTTAGCAATTGACGGCCGAAAATTGGGAAAGCTAGCTGCCCAGTACTAGCATACGCTGATGGTTTGGTGATATTTGATCACACCATTAGCGGGATACGAAGATTTGCGGTTGCATTATGGGAATATGCCGAAGAGAACGGCCTGAGCATTAATTTAGGAAAAACAAAGATTATGAGATATACAAAAAAAAGGTCTCCGGCGTGCAACTCATAGTAGGGGTAGTGAATATCGCATATGTCCCTCGATATTGCTATTTAGGCATTGACTTTGAAAAAACTGGGGATTATTTGGCATGTAAACAAACACGCTGTATTAAAGCTGCACAGCTGACCGCCTTTTTTTATAGATTCACGATCAGCCAAGGCGGTTTCACTTTATGGGGTACAAGGCAACTTTATATACAGGTGTTTGCCCCGGCGATAATATACGGCCTGGAAGCACTATTAGAGTCTGATCTGAGATGGCTACAGATATTGGAGGGTAGATTTTGGCGACGTGTGCTTGGTCTACCTCCCTGTATTCCTATGGCCATCATCAGATTAGAATTGGGTCTAACCTCTCTAAAGGCATTAGTGTTAAAGAAGAGAGCCGCGTTATATCTCAGAATGACTCGGGATACAAGTAATGAACTATTAACAGCGGTACATCAAGAAATAAAAAAGGAAGACTCGACTTCTTCAATTGTAGATCAGATGAACAATCTGTTCTCCGAAATAGGCTGGCAATCCAGAGATGGTAAATATTCAGAGAAAGTAAATAGAGCATTGAGTAAACGCATTGATCTCTGGGATTGGCTGGAGAATTTTGAACATCTTAAGTGTTTGAGCAGCTACCATTTTGTGCAATATAGATTATTTGAATTCAGGAAACCCCAGAGATACTTGAATATCTGCCCATCCATTAGACTTAGACAGTTTATATTATTGCTTCGCCTAGAACAACTACCTACCCTAAGCAATACGGGGAGAAAAGACAGGATGGCCGTCGAGGAACATATCTGCCGACTATGTAAAGCACATAAGCAGTTGGAGACGGCAAAACATTTGCTGACTAAGTGTTTGGAGATGGCTGGTACTTTTCTTCCCCTTCTTGGTAGCTATGTGCATGAAACAACATATATTGGGGAAGCCCTGTTTTGGCACCATTACCTCAACTCCAATAGTCTACGTCTCTTAACAGCTCTGTATACTATTTGGTTGCAAATTGAAATAAGATTGGGTATAACTCTGTAGAGGAATAGGTTCTATGAAGGTAATTCTTATATAGAAGGTATGAAATGTATATATATATATCTGTGAATAATATGAACCATTTGTTTTAAAATAGTATTTTGTATTGCAAATTATGTGTATTTAAAAATTGTATTTGAATTATGTTAGTATTTTACTATGTTATTTAATGCTAAATTTGTGTATAGTTTATAATTTAAACTATAGCACAATAAATATTAAATTAATTATATTTCAGTGCAGACAGGGCGTGGCCTAGCAGCTTGGACTGGACTGCTCGAATTGGCGGAAGGATCAAGACTGCTTTGCATATGGCTGGTCCACTTCTACAATGGTGCAGATGGGCTGAAAATCAATGTTGTGGAAGCTTGCTCAGAGTAATGACAGTGGTTACAATTGATATATAGGGCCTCATTATGCGGTAGCAGGTAAGGGTTTACGGTACCGGTATTTTACCGGTACCGGTAAACCCTTACCGCCTTACTACGAGGTCCCTTTGCGGGTTGGAGAATTGAACGCCTGCTTTTTGCAGGCATTAAAAACCAACCCGCAAAGGGACCAGGGAGCTAATTATGGTACCGCAATTTGCGGTGCCGTAATTAGCACCTTCCCCATTCCCATTATGCCCTATGGGGCAAAAATGGGAATGGGGAAGGGCAATGGGGGAAGGGGGAATTACCGCTCCACCAACCTTGGAATAGGGCGGTAATTCCCCTTTCCACCAAGGCGGTGCCGGTATTTTACCTTGGTCCAATGCCGTCCGTGTAATGAGGCCCATAAACTTCCACACATAACATTTCTTGGTTGCAATACAATTTCTGGTAATTTTTCTGCAAAGAATGTAGCAGTCCATACTTTAATTAATTTCTGATTCCAAGAGTAGTTTCCGGAATGGGTATATTTCTATTGTTTGTTTAATATTGTCATCTGCAGAGGAACTGATAGTGCATCTTCAAATAACTCTGATATTATATTTGCAGCCATCTTGGCATATATTAAAGTATGGTTTGTAGTTTCATTCATCTCCTAATATGCATCAATATCAGATAGATATCTCTACATTTTGTTAGCTGGACTTTTCAAAAATATTGTGTGCTTGCAAATGTGTTACATTTCATTGCCTCTAGTTGCTGCCTGCTCATTGGTATATATGAACATCCAAAAGTGTGCATCCTCCTTTCTCAGTTCTCTAGTCAATTTTCTCCATGTTATTCTCAGTGTTTTGGATGACACCCGTGTGCAATAAGTGACATTGGTCACTAGAGTTTTGCAAATGTAGCTGGTGATGTGTGCATAGTAATGTTGTGAATACGGGTAGGGGAACCATTTTAATCACAAACAATGTGTCCATAAATGTCAAAAGTAGATTAGTTGCTTTCATTAGTTTACCCAGATGTTCTCTTTTGAAGCCTCTTGTTAGTTTCTCCACTAAGTATAACGTTTTATGTCCATTTAGTGGGGTGCTTATACTGGAATTCGACTGAATAATGTCTGAATTTGCACTGTTTTTTTATTTTTATCCCGAAATACTCCCAAATTGATGTGTCATGTTGTTATGTGTCATATATTTTGTAAACCACAACAACTGCCTCTTTAGCTGGCTTCCCTGTGCTAAGAGAAAGAGGTACATCACCACGAGGGGGGATTTAATTTGGCACACGAATCTCCCTCTAACAAACAGCAAATTCGTTGGTGCCTTCGTGAAGGACAATAATCACTAGAAGTCGGAGGTCAAGCGGAAATCATCTGTTCAAAAGGACCACTGTTGTGTTTGAAAAGCAATATCCTCCTGTATTTAGGGAGAGTAAGGTGGAAGAGGGGGGAGAGAGAGGCTGGGAATAGAGAGTCCATACATATTCTACTCACAAAAGCTGGATCAATGCTGTGGAAAGGTCAATGGTCTATACCAAGGGGATTAAACCACCCTGCGGAACCAGAAGCCAGTGCAGGGAGCCAAGCGTCATGGTAGTAAGTGTCATTCAATACAGCAGCAACACTTGTCGGCCACTGCATTCAGACGGTACATGCATAGACCCAAATAACGACTACTCACATAATCACTTTTCATAATTATCAAGCAAATAATTGCTTGGACCTTGTGTTGGTAAGATTAGAATATGAAGAGTAAAAAAAACTGCCTTTGTGACTGCTGCCACTTATAGGTCCCGATTCATAGAATCGGGTGCAGAAATGGCACAGGTGCCGCACGCAGCAAAGGACCTTGCGCGAGCTGTTGCGCAGAAAATAAATTGCGCTCCCCGCATATTCGTGGATTCAAAGTTGCATTACTAGCCGTCGCGCAAGTAAAAAAAAGCTGCGCGAGGAATGCCCACAAGACGACCCAAGCACACCAAAAAGCAAGCTAAAGGCCAAACCAGGCGCAAGCCTCCATGTCCACCCCTGAACCACCATCCAGTACCCCTCTAAGAAGGCGCACCCTCCCCTGCACCCCAGCGAAAATGCAGGCCCGCCCTCACAAGCCCAGGCTGCACCCCAGAGAAAACGTGGGCCCTCCTTCGCAAAGCCAGACTGCACCTGAGCGAAATTGCCCACCTCACCTCGCAAAGTCAGACTGCACCCTGCGAAAACACGGCCTGCCCTTGCAAAGACAGACTGCACCCCACCGAAATCACGTGCCTCACCTCGCAAAGCCAGACTGCACCCTAGCAAAAACGCAGACCCTCCCTTGAAAGCCCAGGCTGCAATCCTACAAAAACAGAAGCCCTCCCTCGCAAAGCCAGACTGCACCCCAGCGAAATAGCGCATCTCACCTCGCAAGCCCAGCCCGCACCCCAGTGTTAGGCAGAAACCTGTGCAGTTCCCTCTGGGACCACTGCAAACAGTTTAAGTCTACAGGAGTTAGCAGTAAACCCAATTGGTAGCAGTCTGCACCACTGAGATTTACCTGTGGCAGTCAGACTTCTCTCAAGACAAGTTAGGCAGTATTTGGAGTAAACAAGATAGGGCAATTTACACAGTAGAACAAGCAGACACTGATCAGAGCTTGGGTGTAAAGATATATAATTATTTATTTAAAAACACATCTATGAAAAACACACTGGCACTAATATGGCAAACAACTTCAATCACAGTTACTATAAGTATATATCAATCCCATAACAATATTTCGACAAGTCTAGGTTCAACGGCACCACTTATTTGCAGACAGAGGTGAGTGCTTTAACTTAGATGGCACTCTAGTATTCGTTAGAACGGGAGAGAAAAAGGCAGGATTTTAAACCAACTCAGTACCAACACTTTTACGAAGCAAATGCAAGGCAAGCAAGGCAGGGTCTACTGTGGATCACAAAGTTCAGAGGCCAGGCCCACTCGGATAGAGGCAAGGCCGTATGTCCCAAAAATACCACAGTGGAAATGCACTTCAAGTCTTTGTAGCAAAATGTCACAGAAAGGTTGGACCAGTTTTAGAACAAAAGTTAAGAAGGTCTGGAGGCGACCCAGTGGAAAGGTAAGGATTTAAGACACCTCACGCTAACCGTTTCAAGGGAAGCCAGGCGGACACAGTACCTTGAAAGTGAAGAGACGGCTCCGGAGGGGGCAGTTGTTCCTGGTGGTGGATGCAAGTCAGGACTTTTCCAGAAGAAGAGATGATCTCGTCGTAGAGGAAGGTTGAAGATCGTTGCACCACCAGGGAAGAGACCAGCCGCGGAGTGCTCAATCACAAGGCACCACCTTTTGGTCGCGGTACAGTGGTTAGTGGCTATCCGGTTGCCGGGGTGCTCAGCACGGGCAATTCGACCACTAGACGTCCTGGAAGCAAAGAAAAAGCAAGGGACTGGTTTTTCCCACCAGTCAGGGGAAGAAGACTCTCCAGCAGGGAGATCTGCTCTGTCGTTGGGAAGTGGTGAGTCGGTTCAGCAGGGCTCCACCGGAGGTGTCGTCGTTGCAGGTCGGCTCAGCTTTACCCTCGTCGGATTCTTAGGTCCTGTGGCGACTTCTGAAGTTCCAGTCCCAAAAGCCCTGCTTTTATGCACAAAACCCCCATTCATTCAGCCTAGCTGTCAATCAAACATGCTAAGTGGTGAGCGGGGCGGCTCACCACTTGGGCCAATCACACCAGAGTGCGACTTGAGTTGGCAAGGCAACTCAGTCCAGGGTGCCCAAACCCCCTCCCACACCCCCTGTGGTACCCAGACAGAATGGCACCACTCTGGAGGGCTTCTGTGCAGAAGCCCGCCAAAAGTGGAACAAAGGGCTCAACCTTTGGTTCGGAGTTACAGAGGCGAACACATACGCCATTTTAAAAACCGAGTTCTGGCAGAAAATACCAACCGGTGGATTTATTTAAGACAAATAAACCGACGGTTGTTAGAGACTAATGTGAAAAAGTATTAGCCTCGAACAATGGGAAGAATCCCATAGGAATATATTCGCGGTCAAATATAAAAAGTAGTATCCACTGCCACCAGCCAAAACTCGACGAGGGGGGACGGGACAGTGCCCCCCTCGAACAACAGACCCACGGGTAATCGAATTACCCCTACCAGTACGTCCACAATAGGATGGTTTGTACTAGTTCTGTTAGTAAATTTAGGTCTAGTAAAGCCAATGGTGACTTTACATGCCCTGGGAGACAGTAGTCAGTCCCAGGGTATGGAGTCTATGGTGGGGATCCTCTAGGACACCCCAGTGTTAGGGCATGGAGGGTGCGGTGTAACACACATAGCAAAACACATGAGGCCCTATGGAGTAAAAGACTCCATAGCCCATAGAACACATTGGCCCTCATTACGACCCTGGCGGAAAGTACTGACATGACCGCCATAGCGTAAATAGCGTTTCCGCCATTGCACGATGGAGCAAAGTGCGGCCAATTCCGACCCATCGGGCACGAGCACCACGCCATGGCGGAAGTGCAAAGTCCGCGATGGCGGAAATGACCCCAAAACGGCCCATGCCGCCGTCGTACGGCGCCCTAGGTGCAATTCCGCCACCCATCTTAGCGGTCACCGCAATGAGCGGTCAGCGCAAATTACGGTCACCGTAAATATACGGAAACGGAAGTAAAAACATGGGGCCGGAACGGGAAACAGGACGCCGTACACCTATAAAATCAGAATCCCAACACAACCATTAAAAACCGACCCTGAGACACATCCCAACCCGTTAGCCACCCCATAATAAAAAAGAAAAATGGGAAAAGTTGCTAAAAAAGCGTGCGATCGCAAGCGGCAGGTCCACTTCTCCCATGAGGAACTCACCGTGCTCACAGAGACCCTCCAGGAGAACGCTGCCGTCGTCTTCTCGACGCAAATGACCAGGACGGCACTTGCGAACAAGAAGGACATATGGGCCCTGGTGGCACAGCGGGTAAGTGCGGTGGGGACCGCACCCCGCAACCCACAGCAATGCAGGAAGCGATGGGACGACTTGCGGATACGCGTCCGGAGCATACTTTCAGCCAACTGCAACATTGCCACAGCTACCGGGGGAGGATCTGATTCACCCATCAAGTTGACCCCCTGGGAAGAAATCTGTGCCTCCACCATTGGAATGGAGAGCATAGAGGGAGTCGGAGGGATGGAGAAAGGAGTGCAGACATCCGAAGAATCAGGTAGGTGGGCCAAATTAAACAATGCTAAATCCACAAAGTCCAATCATGTGAAGCACCATGTGTCCCCATAGTGCAATAGAAACACATGTCCAGGAGAACGTCCACATACATTGCCATGATAGCGCCCTGTAAAAGTCAGATTAAATACATAAATAAGTAAAAATCCTAAAAACACCCTCTGCATGTGCAGCATGCACACCCTAACTGCAGGCTGCAAAATAACTGCACCCTCAATCCACACGAAAATGAGACCTCCCCCAAGGCCCTGACCCAAATCACCCTCAGGTACCACCCCAATGCATGTGATACATTGCCATTCCAATTACAACAGACCCATAAATAACGCTTGCCCTCCTTTACTCCACCACAGGGTCCGAATCAAACGACGAGCTTCAGGACACCCCTACCAGCACACCTGCAAAGAGGGCCAAGACCAACGGCCAAAGACCCTCCACCTCAGCTGCACGGATCAAGACACGTCAGCAGCACGAATCGAGTGGCAGCACACTGGAGGGGACATCAACAGGCACCCCAGCAGCCAGCATGTCCACAACAGCAGCACCACAGGTCCCCCCAATGGATGCCACAGAAGGCACTGCTTCTGGTGGCAGCAGCACCATAGGTGACACTGCTTTCATGCCAGCATGCTCCGACACAGAAAACGGTGCTGTAGATGTAGGATCCATCCATGACCTGTCCCAATCCCCCTGTATGTCTCATCCCGTACACCATGAGGAAACCACGCAGGGGCACCCATAAGACGACGACTGGCCAACCCCCACAAGGCCTGTGGCAAGGCAACATGAGGTGATCAGCCCCTCTGTGACACCACCGCAAATGGGCATGGCCCAGCAGAGGCAACAGTCCCTCGAGCAGATGATAGTGCAACAGCAGCAACTGGCCACGCTCCTCAAGGAGCATGCTGATGAATGTGGGGGTTCTAAGGCAGCCATTGAAACATCTACTGAGACACTTAGGGCAGAAATGGAGCGAAGTACAGAGGCACTAAGGGCACAAATTGAGGGAAGCACCGAGAGCCTGAGGGGACAAATGGAGAGAAGCACCGAGAGCCTGAGGGGGGAACTGCATGCGACGTCCAAAGATGTATGTGGTGAACTTGCCGCTGTGCGCCGTGTGCTCACTGAGCTCTCACAAACCCTTAGGGACATGCATGGACGTGAGCAGGCAGAGACATCATCCGTTGCAAGTTCCGTCCAGGGCAGCCCCCAACGCAGATCTGGGAGGAACCTGCGCTCCACAGGCAGGGGTGCCCTTGATACCCAGAGAGGGGGCTTGCAATAGCGTCTGACCAATGACAATGAGCATCTCTGGACACTGGTGTTCTGGGGGGAGGTAGGAGGGTGGAGGGGGTGTGTAGGGTTCTTCCGGGTGGCGGGTCGATTGGGTGTGTAATACCATTTCACATTTGCAATACATATATACACATCAATCCAATGAGATGTGTGGACATTGATCTTTGTGTACGAGGCCTTTCTTGGCGTACAGGCCACATTGTGCATGTTCCCGACACACACAGTGCCACAAGTCCCGTGTCCATGTAACAGCCACCAGGCGTGAGTACTAGAAGCATGCATCTATGATATTCTGACAAATCTCACGGGCCTCCTGTGCCTCGCGGACTCCTTGAGGTGCTGCCACATCCCCACCCTCATCATGACCATCTTCAGGTGCTTGCAGTTCTGCGTCAGGGGGCATGGCAACATTTCTACGTACGCACATGTTGTGTAGCATTACACATGCCATGACCATCTTTGCAACCTTCTCATGGCGGTACAGGAGTGCCCCGCCAGACCTGCTGAGGCAGCGGAAACGAGCCTTCAGTAGGCCGAATGCCTGTTCTATGACTACACGGGTACGTGAGTGGGCATGGTTGTAGTCCTCCTCATGCTGGTTCTGTGGGTTCCGGATTGGTGTAAGGAGCCATCTCTTCAGTGGATACCCGGCATCACCTGTATGTGGACAAAGAAGGATGTTTGTGGAATAACATTGCTACATACGCATCCCCCCCCTTCCTGCCACGTCATTGACGCATCACCTACCCCACATTCATATGCATTAAATGAGACTCACTGAGTAGCCAGGATCGGTGCCCTGCGTGTCGCTCCATGTAGCGTGGTACTGTAGAGTTCCTCAAGACCATAGAGTCATGGGTTGATCCTGGAAATCGGGCACACAATGTGTAAAGATCCTGTTGGAGTCACACACCATTTGTACATTGATAGAATGATATTGTTTCTGGTTGCGGTACTGGACCTCCATGGCATGTGGGACAACCAATTCCACATGGGTGCAGTCGATGGCACCAATGCAACCCGGTATGCCGCCAAGTGCATGGAATCCCACTTTTGCGTTTGTGAGCTCCTGCTCCGAGCGTGGTAAACAGATGTAGTCGTCTGCGTGCTTCAGGAGGGCATCAAGCACTTGGAATAGTGTCTGTGACAATAGTGGCTGTGAAATGCCATGCAACTGTCCGACTGTGTGCTGGTAGGTGCCTGTGGCCAGGAAGTGGAGTACAGACACCACCTTCAGTAGGGGTGGGATGGCGGTTGGGCTATCTATCATGCTGACAAGGTCAGCGTGTGTCATGTCGACAATGGCGGTTATGGTGTCCCGGTCCAAACGGTAGAGGGTGTGGATCTGCTCAGCAGTGAGGTTGAACGGATTGGCACGGAGGCGTGGGATTGCGGGCTGCCTGCGTGGTGGTAGTGGCTGTGCTGGTGGGCCTTGCTGCCCCTGCCTTGCCCTCCTCCTCCTCCTCCTCCTGCGTCTCCTCTGTGCGGCCGGTTGTTGCAGTCGTTGGTGTTCGTCTTCTTCTTGAAGTTGGAGTACTTGCAGTGCTATCAGGTCCCCCAGGCCCAACATCGCTAGTCCTGTCGGTAGCATTTGGGAGTGGGTGTGGTTGTGGGAGGGGTTTGGGTGTGCAATTTATGTGTTTTCAGGCTGTATAGCCTCCACCTGTGGTGATTCATTTCACCTGTGCCAGCTGCAATTACTTTTGGGCGAGCACGTCCCGCACACAACGCTGCTATTTGACGCATGGCATCTTGCAATTACAATCATGTATATGATCCCGATGGCAGTGAAATATTGGTTAATATGTTGATTCTGCTATGGTCCCATTGTTTCACATACTATTTTTGCAGTCGCGGACAAACTTGTGAAGGGTCAGTGGAATGTAGTACTCGATCAACGGTGGACCCTCATGCAGCACTGTACCGACGTTCACCGACGGGCGGGGAGTCCCATTAGTGATTGAAGCCAGTTGCCATTTTCACACACAGCCGCACTACATAGATGTATTTGTGAATCCAAGCGTTCACAGATGCCTTTTCGACGTGATGTTGCAAATGAGGAATTCGAAGGACAGTGCTTTTGCTTTTCAACTAGCGGCGAGGAGACGCCCACAGGTCTGACTGGAAATTTAACGTTCTATTGTTGAATGTCCTTGGGACAGGGCCCATGACGAGAATGCAATGATTGATGTGAATTGAATGGGATGCGCAATAGCGTAGTGGACGATGAGGCAGGACGTCCCCAAATACATGTTACTTCACTACACTAGTGAACCGGGCAGGAGCACAGTGGATTTTGCAGACTGCATTACGCACAGACTCAATGGAAATTTCAAATGTAATGTGAGTAAATATTCAGGCGTTTCTATTCCGGGATGAGGGAATGATGAATGGATGCATGGACAGATGATTTAATTGAGAGTTTGTCATGTGCATGGCTTTTTGATATCTATCCCCTTCCCCTGCGCTATGTGATGCAAAGCTGCCATAGTGGGTCCATCATCTGTCTGCCCTTGTTGAACCCTCCCTGTCTCGACGCGCCTTCAAACACTTGTGTCTGTGCACGTTACTAATCACATCTAATGGATTCTGTTTTGACAGACGCATGCACACATACACTCGTTAGTAATAGTGTATTGAGCTCGATTTATGTCGTTATGATTCGCAAGTGATTTTTTGGTGACATTAATCCTTTTGAGTGTGCTAGCATGCATATGGTTGTATATTTGGTGTGTTGAATGAACTGAGTAATTCATATGAAGTTCGGATGCCCATGCTATTATTTTTTTCTTTTGGGTGACAGGTATCTCCTCCCCTTTTGCCGCTGCCATCTGTACGCCACTCCTGCAGATGGGTTTTTCAATCGACACCTGCAGCTTCGAGTTAATCAGTGGAGCACCATTACGATCTTATGGGACGATCGCCAATGGGCCACATGCCCTTACGCAGTACTAGTGGCTAGGAGCAACATATGTACCTTTCAGCTGGACTAGTGCCTACTTCATGGGACTGCCCTGCGGTTCTAGGCGCTTCCGTGTTGCCTTTTTGGTCGTAAATGTAGGCCCTGTGTACCATGAAGGAACATGGCGTCACACAAGTAGAAGCTGGTCATTCATTGCGGATGCAGCCCACAGTGATGGAAATCATTTGGGAGTTAGTTTGCGAATAGCTGTATGGGCTTGGTGATTTGGATGTGCATTAAAATTATGTTCAGATATTGACCGTGTAGCCTTATTCTTTACTAGTGATGTAGCATATTCCGATTTGTGGCGCGATGTATTGTGAGATGATCTGCATTGGGTTCCGGCTTCTGAGTGGAGTTGTGTGGTACTGTACTGGCCGCGTTTGCCTACAAGGAGTTGTGCAATGTGGGCAGGGAGTGGAGTACAGGCACTCAGTAGGGCCATGTACGGTTGGTTCGCGATGCCGTAATTCTCACCATGGCGGAAAGGTACTTTCCGCCATGCTTGATGGCGTTGAGTACATGTCCGCTAGGGTCAGAATTCGCGTACCGTTGCGCCATGGCAGAAATTACGGTTTTGCAAGGCGCGCGTGCGCGTGCTTGGTGCAGTTAGCGTTGGCGTTCACTACGGTGTCGCTAATGGCATCGTACTTTACGGTGACGGGTCATGATCGCAACGAGCGGTATTCGATGGCGGTATTTCATTTCCGCCTTCGTTTTTGGAATTCCGCCAGGGTCGTAATGAGGGCCATTTACATTCAAAGAAATCAACCACATTCATGTCCAAGAGTGGGAGGAAAAGAGTCTCACTCTTGGCAGGATGAAAAAAACAAACTCCAGAAATCCAGCAAAGCTGCTGGGGGACTCACTAGGTTAGGAAATTCAGCCTAAACAGAGAATTCTCCCTAACACCCAGCAAAACCGCATGCCCTTCCTCGCAAGTCCAGGCTGCACCCTTCAGACTGGACACCGGTGCCCTCCAGTCTGGACAGCACCCCCAGACAGCCACCTCCAGTCTCATCATAACCCCCAAACCCCCTCACCTGTGACACCCACCAGACAGTCCCCTTCAGTCTGGACACCACCCCCTAGCGCCCTCCAGTCTGGACACGACCCTCAAATCCCCTCACCTGTAACACCCCACCAGACAGCCGATCCAGTCTGGACACCACCCCCCCAACACCTCTCACCTGTGACAGCCCCCTCCAGTCTGGTCTGGACACCACCCCCATCCCCCTCCAGTCTGGACACCACCCCACAGCCCCACTCACCTGTGACACCCCCTGGCAACCCTCTCCAGTCTGGACACCACCCCCCAACCCCCGTCACCTGTGACACCCCCCAGGCAGTCCCCTCTAGTCTGGACACCAGCCCCCCAAAACCCCCCACCTCTCCCACCCCACCAGACAGCCCCCTCCAGTCTGGACACCACACCCCAACCTCCCTTACCTGTGACGCCACCCCAGTCAGACCCCGCTAGTCTGGACACCACCCCCAGCCCCCTCACCTGTGCTGCCCCCCCGGGCAGCCCCCTCCAGTCTGGACACCCCCCCAGGCAGCCCCCCCAGTCAGGACACAACCCCCCAGCCCTCTCCAGTCTGGACACCACCCGCAGTCCCCCTGACCTGTGGCACCCCCCCAGGCAGCCCCATCCAGTCTGAACCACCCAGGAAGCTCCGTCCAGTCTAGAAATCCCCCCAGGTAGCCCTATCCAGTGTGGGCACCATCTCCCAGCCCCCTCTGGTCTGGACACCACCCCCAGGCCCCCTCACGTGTGACACCACCCTGGGCAGCCCCATCCAGTCTGAACCACCCAGGAAGCTCCGTCCAGTCTAGAAATCCCCCCAGGTAGCCCTATCCAGTGTGGGCACCATCTCCCAGCCCCCTCTGGTCTGGACACCACCCCCAGGCCCCCTCACGTGTGACACCACCCTGGGCAGCCCCTTCCAGTATGGACAGCACCCCCAGCCGCCTCCAGTCTGGACACCATCCCCAGCCCCCTCACCTGTGACACCCCCCCAGAAAGCCCCCTACAGTCTGGGCATCACCCCACAGCCTCCCTCACCTGTGACACCCCCATGGCAGCCCCCGCCAGTCTGGACACCATCACCTGTGACACGCCCCCAGGCAGAACCCTTCAGTCTTGACGCCACCCCCCAGGCCCTGTCACCTGTGACACCCCCCAGGCAACCCCCTTTAGTCTGGACAGCACCCCGAGACCCCTCCAGTGTGGACACCACCCGCCAGACCCCCTCACCTGTGACTCTGCCCAAGCAGCCCCCACCAGTCTGGGCACCGCCCCCCAGTCCCCCTCACCTGTAACGCCCCCAGGCAGCCCTCTTCAGTCTGGAAATCACCCCTAGCCCCTCTCTCCTGTGACACCCCTCTTACAGTAATAACAGTGCAATGCATGTCTGCAGCTTTCCTGAACCCCCGTGGTCTGCCAGCATCATGGAGTGGAACACCAATATGTCCACCACAAACACAATCAACAGTAAGTACCGGAGATCCATCCAGGACTAGAGCATCTGCTGACACACCCTTCAAGTCATTAACCAGCCCACCCCATATGCATTTGACAAGTGAATGCAATGGCAGGTGGCATGTGCATGTTGGCCATGACACATTGCCAAGGCATCAAAGCACACTAACTGAATGTGTGCCCACGACAGAAGTAAACCTACTTATAAATATGAAATATCCACAAACAATGGCCAGGCGCGTCACCGCCTCAGCATCAGTGGGCTGTGTGGAAGGGGTGGCAAGTTAAGTGTCAGGGAACAATAACATATCGAATTTAAACACCATGCACTCCAAACATGTAAAACGATTGTATTAATAGGTGAAGTTAAGTTAGTTTCCCATTCAATTTGAATGTGTGTGAAACTGATTTAAGGTGCAGAGGAGAAAGGAAACAACCCTGGCATAGGGTTGTAAATACAATAGGACAAAAGTAAGTTCCCTGTTGGGGAACTCCCGTCCCCTGCACACTATCTATGGCTAGAAAAGTCCAGTAGTTTTAGGGTAGTAGGGATAAGTATTTCAGTTGAAGTCACTCTTTTCTCTGTAAGTCTATGTTACAAATTAGATCATAAATACACAATTCTCAAAGTCTGTTTTTTCAAATTTTTCTCAAAAATGATTTATTCCAAACATATGTGCCCAACACGTTTCAAGATCAGTTCTCTTCATCAGGGGCTTGAAAGTTCAGGTGCAGAGTTCCAGTCTGCCCCAGTCCCTGCTCTGTGTTTCTAGTGAGAGGAGCTGCACGACGTGTTCAGTCCTGTTTTTGTTTCCATTGGAAAAATACTCTTAAACCCTGTTTACGCGCGGAGTGCGGCGCAGAGTTCAGGTGCAGAGTTCCAGGCTGCCCCAGTCCGCCTCCAGCATGCCGACGAGCCCGCGTTCCTCTAGTCGGGTAAATTACTCTTTCCACCGAGGGTCCACAAACGGAAGGAAAACCCTCCAGCATTGACGCATGCTGAACCCGTGGACGACTTTGAAAGCAGCAACAGCCAAAAAGGTAAGGAAATCTACTGGGCGAGCGCTCCACGCCCCCTTAATGCTACCCGCAGCTTTACCAACTGCTTTGTCATTATCGATGTTGTCCTCATCTGCGCTCTCAGTCGGCTGCTCCACCATCCCAAGCCTCTCGAATGAACCGCAATCTGAGGAACAAATTGACTTAGCTGTGAGTCAGCTGATAAACCAAATTCATAATCCTTGCTATGAAAGGCGTGACAACGATAACGATAATGCGCGCAAAACCTCTGCTGAAGCCTCATCGGTTCATGAGGGGTTTCCGGCTATTAGTGACATTGCTTTACACTTACCTGATGTATCCTATGCTCTCCTTGAGTCGACCACAGGTTCTTTCAAAGGCAGACTAGTCGACCTGTTTCTATTCCGGCCTCCATTCAAATAAAATGTTCCTCTGAAAATGTCTCACTACCCCCTTCATTATCTTGTACTGTAAAGCCAAATACATCCACACAACCCATCGAGACTCTCCTTGAAAAAAGACCATTATCATTTTTAGTCAGCGATGAGGAGCTACTGAATATCTCGAATGTCGATGGGACCCACTTGACATTTCATCATTCTACGTCCTTCGATCCCTCATCTAAAAAGATGAGCCTGATTCCAAAGATTGCTTCAAAATGTTTATCCTCTGTAAATGGTTTGCAATGTCAGACAGCCATGCCAATGACGTGCGAAGAATCAACTTCAGACCACCAGCAATGTCCTCAGGTGCTCTCGAGAACTTCACATTCAGTGTCTAAAGTTTCTCTGAAATCTACTGTCACGCTTGATAAGAAAAACTTATTGTGGGAACATGAATGTGCTTCTTCTATCCCCACTGCAATCTATCCACAATTGACTGCAAGTGTAGCTCTACCTAAGTCCTTCCATGGCGGAAGCTTGTCGCAACATGTCCCTGAGTCCACTGAATCTGGGAATGACAGCGCTCTCGCTTGTCAAGCTCCCGAGCGCCTGAGCCCTGTCTAAAGACATTCGGGGAGCGCTCATCAATGATCCTATGCTCATGGGTGCCTCTGGTATCCTTCTCAGTCCACACTCCACCCACAATATTCTGGACTCAAGTTCCATTGCACAGGCCCGTCAACTTCAATGCATAGTCAAGCTTAAATCTAAAGCTAGATTGCCGACAACAACGGCGAATGATAAAACAATCCCGAATGCAAGCACGCCCCATGCAAAGCCTATCCACCCATGGGATGATGCTGTTGCTTCTCCCCATATGAGGAATACATCTTTTGCAAACTCTCATTTCAATTTGGATAGCTCACATTCTTCATCGATGGGCCATGAGCCAGGTTTGCTTCCTCTGAGCATTTCTGTTGAAGCTCGTTCTCAGATTCATAACAACGTTTTGGCTGCTTCTGCGGTTGCTCTTGCGCCCTTTACAAAATTGCTTGAATCATTAAATGGGACAATATCTGATCAAGGAGCGGCGCTGTCAAACATGGCAATGAAGTTAGACAAACTAGAACGCTTCACCGGCTTCTTACAAGATCAGATGGAGAAGGATGCTGAAAAATCAATGAGGTGGCAAGAGAGGCTAAGTGACCTGGCGGCTGGACACCACTGCCAAAATGATTCATTAATTGAAGGACTCTTAGAAGCGGTAAAATGGATGCGAAAGAACGCCACTGATGCTCAAAGACATGCACCTACCAAAGTCACTCATACAAATGGTGATCTCTCTTCAAATACTTTGGCCCCTCTTGTCGGTCCAGCCCAAGTCAACGCTCCGGCTAAACTCACTCTTATGAATGTAGTAGAATGCGGCGAACGTGTTCGAAGTCGATTGAGCAATGATGCTCTCTTGGCACATGAGTCCCCTTTTTTACTGTAATCTTCTTCCGTGCCTGAGAAAGCATACGACCAAGTTAGCTCATCAGCAAATACTTTTAACATCTTTAATGGTTCTGCTAAAACCATTACGAGTGCTCGTAAAAAAAGCGCCACGAGCGGATGAAAAAAATACAAAAGACCAAAATCTACAAAACAAGTCACAAAAAAATGTCTGACAGAATGTGAAAAAATGTATAAGAAACATAACAACGCCTAAAAAACAAGTCTTTTTGAACGGAAGTCCAACCCCTCTCATGCTGCTACTCCTGCTGCTCCAATTCCAACGCGAGATGCAGAACTTGCACCGCAGTTACCCAAAAAGCTGCCAAACGTTGACGCATTGATTCTGGTTCTAACAGTGTATCCAGTTCTACTTCCGTCGATTTATGCAATCTGTCAACATATTCAATCAAGACTGATGACTCCGTAGATGGGTCACCTGCGGCTAAAGAAGTCGACTCATCTCAATCTTCTGACGTGAGATTATCACCTGCCAAGGAAAGAAATAGCCGATCTGGGAGTGTGGAAAAGTCAAAAGGCGCAAATCCCAAGAAGGACAAATTCTCGACCCTCACCTCCAGGCTAAATCCAAAACAAACACTGAACCAGAGGAAACCCGATGTTCATTATTCAACCAGAGTACATGGGACTTCAAATCCTCCAAAAAATAGTTGTCCGTGGAAACTTCGGCTACGAAAAACATTCACTCAGATGAGAATGAGGTCAATTTAAACCGAGGAAATGTCTTAAAACTATTTGCCTGCATCCCACAACTCCAATCAATATCATCAGACGACATCAAGATCATGGAGTACACTACTGAACTGACCTCTGATCAAATATTACTTCACGGACCATCTGCTGCAGTGAAAAAGCTCTTACTTCAAGTAACGGAAGATCTCCTGTTGTATGGATTTGATCTCACTGTGGAACTTGACACCGAGTATCATGCTAAAAATTCATCGAAAATCTCAAACAGCGATGATCTCCGAAGTGTCGACCGGCAATCTGCCTTGCGAAAATCTTTATCTCTTCCGCAGGCAAACAACCAGACCTCAAAACATCAGGCCGGCAATGGACGAAGTAGGCACATGAGCAAACTAGCAAATGGTTCCCGAAAATAACAATGAGTGAATATCCCACACTGTGAGCAAACTCTGCTCTCATGGAACACTCGAGGATTCACTCATTTGTTCAATGACTTTACTGAACCTCTTGAGGATGTATTCGTAATCTGTCTTCAGGAAACATGGCTCCGTGATCCACCGACCCGTGATGGGTTTATTACTCTCATAAATCCGGACAGAAAAATACCAAGGGACGGCCTTTTGCAGGCCCAATAACGCTCTTGAAAATCCAAAATTGGTGGACACTTTTGACTTCCACTAATCCAAAACCGTTTGTCCAAAGTACTTTGATACAAATAACATCAGCAAAAAACAAGTCTAACTTACTTATAATCAACGGATATTGGAATCCTGCAATGATTTCTCCAACGTCATTCATAGATACTGTAACAACTTTAATCGATGATACTTTTCTCAACTACAACAATCTATCTGTTTTGGTATGTGGTGACTTCAACTGTAGTTGGTTCAAATATGATCTACATATCAAGACAAATAAACGGTTATTAGACAATGTAGTTGCCCCAAGAGGCCAAGCCTGGTCTCGTGCCCTTTCTCACCGACGCTGTCAGATGGTCAACGGATCCATAAAAGGTGATCAACCCTCCAGACCAACGTGGCATGCCATGCAAAGGCATAATATTCTTGATTACATTTGGGGTTCCGACAACCTTTTTGCAAATTTGGTTTCCCTTAATGTGGTTCAGATGAATTATAGTGACCATGATATGTTATGGCTTGTTTGGACACAAGAAGGATGCGTTTCGCCTGAAAAATATGCTCTGAACCTGTCAATAAATGCTTCAGGCAACAGGCTTTCAACAACTGGCCCTTTAATTACAACCCTAACGCATAGGTTCTCCGAATCACAGAACGTGGCGTATACACCATTGCTGGCAGATTTCACCCTGAAAGTTACTAATTCGCGAACAGTTGGGCACATTCCAAAACTCTTATACTGTCATGAATTAGCTACGGCAAAAAAGAAACTAAGGAAAGATTTACACATGATTAAGAAACGACAGACCGACCAAGATGTTAAATTAATGAAAATTAAAGAACGGCGACAGCTTTACCGTAATTGGTTGAGATCCCACCTGATTCTAATTGACCAAAATTGCGCAGAAACAATGCTAAAATTATTAATAATTAAAAACACACGTGAAATCTGGGCTATCCTGAATCAGGGTAACAGAAAATCTGTACGTCCTTTTTCAAATTAAATCTGTTGTGATACATGGCGTGAATATTTCACCTCGATCTACAGAAAGCCTAAGGTTACTTTAAATGTGACCCAGTTCCTTCAGTAATTGCTTGGGATATCACACCTTCATCCCAAGAGCTCAAACTCTTCATTGGAAAGCGCAAGAATTCGAGAGCTGCCGGTCCGGACCAAATTCCGAACCTAATGCTAAAAAAACACAAAGTCCATTGGGCCAAATTTATTCAAGGCTTATTCCTGAAGATCTCAATTAGCACGAAAACACCGACCTCATGGTCCAAAGCAATAGTGGTTCCAATTTACAAGAAGGGCAGTAGAGCAGATCCTGCAAAATATTGGCATATTGCCCTTATCGATACAATAGGGAAAATATTTGGTTCCCTTTTGCATCAAAGACTGGTCCATTGGGCATTCAAAGCCGGCAAATTTGACTGTTGTCAAACTGGCTTTACGACCCAAGTAGGCGTGGATGTAAATCTTATCCTACTAACAATCCTGAAATTAACAGCCTTGGAGTCCAAGAAAAAAAAAAAGTTTTCTTTGCTTTCGTCGATCTGCGACAAGCATTTGATGCAATTAATCGTCAGAAATTACGATCATGGAACTATCCAGAACAGCTGTTAGACCCAATTATCGCCCTACACACCAACACAACAATTCAAATAAGATTGAATTCTCAAGGCGATCTTACTCCACTGATAAAGACTTATAAAGGGGTAAAACAGGGTTGCCCACTTGCAGCGGACCTTTTCAAATTATTCCTTGCTGACCTGCCAGAGTGGTTGGACGCAGTCCACTGCTTTCCACCAAAAATCAACGGAACACAATTAAAATGTCTTGAATACGCTGACGACATTGCATTAATTGACCAAACACAGATTGGGCTACAACGTCTTGTGCAGAGGCTAAATGAATATCTGATTGTAAATGACCTGTCCTTAAACACTGAAAAAACCAAGACCATGTGTATTGGGCATACCATCTCAAGAAAGGACAAACAATTAAGATTGGTCATTGAAAAAAAGTGTTTAAATACTGTAAAGACAATTCGTTATCTGGGAGTTTTGATAAACGATTCCATCTGTGAAGCCGGTTGGTCCTGCGACCTGATAGATAGAACCAACAACCTAGGCTTACAAAGAGCCAAAATCAATAAAGAATATGGAAAATTCTCAATTGCTCCTGTAATGATGTTCTATCTACAGAAGGTAATACCTACACTTACTTTCGGTGGAGAAGCAGGCTGGAATTTAGACCACACCCTCTGGCATCGACTCGAAGGAAAGTTCTGGCGACGTGTACTGGGTCTCCCTAATTACATCTCAATTATCGCTCTGCGATATGGACTAGCATTAAATTCATTATATATGACGATTGTTTGGAAATCACTATCCACCCTGTGAAAAATATCTCTTTGATCCGAAATTCCTGCATACAAAATTTTCACCATCGAAAATCAATGCCCACATCCATCACTTTTAACATCTTGGGTGAACAAATTAAAAGCGATAATGATTGATGCAAACATCAGTGAATCTGATCTCTTGACTCGTCCGCAACATGCCAAAAAAAATCTAGAGACATGGGACTGGATCTCCACTTATAATGGTCGGTCATCTCTTAAATCAACCGTGCCTCTTTCTCGAAGCATAGTGAAATTGCATCATCAGCCAAACTATCTCATGAAATGCCCCTCACGCCACCATAGGAGCCAGTTCCTAAGATTCCGTCTGAATGCCCTACATACGATAGAAATGCAATGGATACGGCATAATAGGGAATTCAGTGACAACAAATGTCGGTTTTGTGACACACAGGAGGTTGAATCCCTAAAGCATCTTGTAACCAAGTGTCCTATACTGATTTCTCAACGAGAACTCCTTCTATGCAAATTCAAGCCGTCTTTTTATGATGCTGATGACTGGTGGGATCTCGTCATTGCCGGCAGAAATATCGATCTTTCATGCAGCTTAATCAACTTTTTTGACATGATTTTGAAGGCTGTTCCAACCTGAGCTGACTTTTATTATATTCATGACCCTGGTGAGTTCTTGGCTATGGACCGCCACATGAAGAAATTTGATTTGTTTATTTCCACGGAAAAATGAAATCTTTGGAAACGTTCTTTCTTTCATTTGTTTTCCTTAAGGTTCTTTTTTTTTGTTGAGATGATTAAGTTGTTTTGGATCTCAATATAGACTAAGGATGTTGAATTAATGTAACAAAAGTTTGATATTTTATATTGAACTGAAGTTTTACAATAAAATAAAAAAAATGAAAAAGATCATTCAATGTTCATAAATCTACAAATATCCAAAAAGAAACATACATGCAAATCAGTAAGTGCAAATCATCTAAACAAAAGGTTTTTGTGCAGATATCAAACTCAATCATCATCTGACTAAATAATGTTTTGTGGTTATACACTCTAATAGACCTGGTCAATTTCCTCAAGATGTAACATTAAAAATCAAGAAAAATACATTGGTACCAATCCTAGATTATGGTTTTTATATATATATATTCAATAATTCACAGGCTGTGGGAGCGGTATAGAAATTTTGGAAAAATTGGCAACAACCTCAAACAAATGTTAAATTGATCAAAAAAGACATTTTGAAAATAGAAGCATACTGTGTGCTGATTAATGGGACTTCCTAAACTGTTAATGGGAGGTGAACTGTGTGCTCACAATATGGCTTCCAAGGTGTTAATGAATATCCACCAAACCTAAGGAAAATGCAAATATTGTTTGTGTAAAGGAAGGGTCCCTCAGATTGGACGAATGTCATAACTAGAAAGCGGGAGGTAGAAGCACTTACTCAAGTATGGTCTGTAATCCATCAATTTCAAGGTAAATTATGATGTGAGCGTAGAAAGCAGCTGAAAAGCTATGGCAAGAAGGAGTAGGCTGAAATCAAATCAACAAGTCTCACAGTGGAAAATCTGTGTGCCTACAGTAAAGGAACAAGATATACAAGGAAATGAGGACACAGGCTAAAAGTAATATCATGCTTAAGAGTAGGGAGGACAGGGCCTTAGGATACTTACAATAGAATAAGCGGATGCAGTAAGAAGCCGTTCGAGTATCGCCATGTTTAGAACAAGAAAACATGGCCATTTAAATATACGTCATATGCGTGACATCATCACATTGCTAACGTGTGTGACGTCACAAGTGTAAACAAGCTGACGTTACCGGCTACGTGTATAACGTAATCACGTGGTGTGTACGGGGACTGTTGTAATAACAAGTCACAAAAGAAGAGATCTGAAATAAAGCATAGATGTGTAGACAGATAAAATAGACAAGAAGTGCCTAGCCCTGTCAACGTTGTTGAAACATACACTGTAGAGTGCGAGAAACACTTGTTGTACGTGCGCGTTAAATTTAATCCGGTGGCTAAAGTAGAAAAAGATTTACATCTTGAGATGGTGATGTAAAATATAGAATTAGTTCGCGGATGTCAAATGGATACAGTGAAATGAAAATCACATTCACTGCGAGATCAACAGGGTTGGAGCAAGCTGAGATGCGTCTGTGAAGGGTCTGAATAAGAGAAAACAAATGAATTAAAATAATGAATATTAATCAAGGGGAGAAGCATTTTACAGTAATAGTGGAAGAATGAAACCCACAAGTGGGGCTAATATACTATGGTACGTGAAGAATGAATGTATATTATTGATGTTTATCAAAGGGTGTAGTATTTTACAGTTTTGGTGGAGGCATGCATCCCACTAGTGGGGATAATATACTTTGATACGTAAAGTGTATATCACAGGCACACCCTGTCTCCTCAGTGTGGAGTGCACAATCTAGTTAGGGCTGGACATTCACGGTCCATCACCACAAAGTGCAAATTATGATATATATAATGCAGGTAGATTCTGACTCTTCAATATAGAGTGTATAATCTAGTTAGGTCTATCAAATTAAACTTCAAACTCCACAGTAACCAAGTTAGGTATAAGACTTGTTCATTTTACCAACAACAAGTGGTCCATTTTACCAACAACATTGTTCATAGAAATTATCCTAAATAAAATTCTTCATTAAGACCATGTGGTTGGACTGCATCTAATTTGTGTATCCACCATAATTCTCTCTGGGCTAGTTTCTTAGCAAAGACCCCACCTCTAGGTAATGAGTGTACTGTTTTTAAAACTACCCATTGTAGTTGGGTGATGTTATGACCATTTTCTTTGAAGTGTCTTAATACTGGAGACCTTTCATTCTTGGTTCTGATGTTGGACTTGTGCTCCGTCCAACGTTCTTTTGCCTTTCTAATGGTTTTTCCGACGTAATATTTCCCACAAGGGCAGTTGAGGGCGTATATGATGTTTTTACTATCACATGTGGCAAAGTCATGAAGAAGGATCTTGTTGCCATCACTTGGATGGCGAACGCGATCTCCATTGATGATATTGGAACAATGTTGGCACTGCAGACATGGGTAGGTTCCCAGTTTTTTTTTCGTCAATGTATTTTGACTCGAGGTTTTCTTCCTTTCTGCTTTTATGAGGCTGTCTCTAAAATTTCTCCCTCTTTTATAGGCCAACAATTCTGGCTTGAAAACTGTCTTCCAGGGGTCGAAATGAAGAAAAGGTTAAAAAAAGAGGATTTCCAGATGAAACCTTGGAAAAAGCTGTGATTCGGTGAGATTCATTTACAGAGCTCAATTACTTGAAGAAAAACCTAAAAAAAATCCACAACCAGACTCATTCAAACCATGAAGTTTTCAAGCCAGAGTTATCAGATTAAAAAGATTATCATAAAAAATGGGGATCTCATAAAATCAGATTCAAATTTAAACAGACTCTTTCCAGAACCCCAATGTTGGCCTATAAAAGAGGGAGGAATTTTAGAGACAGCCTCATCAAAGTAGAAAGGAAGAAAACCTCGAGTCAAACTATGTTGATAAAACAAAAACCGGGAACCTACAAGTGGTACAAGTCTGTACTACACAGTAAAGTGGTAATGATGGCTGAGCAGTCAGATGTATCTCAAGTGTAAGTGAGCAGTATTAATAGTTACACAAAGGACAGCAATTACTATGATTCAAGCAAACACTGACTCAAGGTTTTTGAGTAAAAGAATATACATATATTTACACATCAGTTATATAACATTTCACTATTATCAAGCAGTTGAAAATCACAATCTTAATACACTACACCACACCCAATAGATTCTGGACAAGTTAGGCTCAAAATGAAGTGTGAGCAAAATGGTAATTTAAAAGGGAGGGAAAGACAAAGTTAGACAGAAGTTGAGCAGCACCAACAAGTAAGTAAGCAGGGCAATTTAGAAAAAGTAACTACAGTGAGGAAATCAAATCAAGGGGCCTGGCCCAAAGTCAATGGACCAAAGTCTTTGCAGAGGATCACACAGCTCACGGTAGTTTGCTGTTAAGTCTTTGCCAAGAGTCCAGAAAGAAGTTGGTCAAATGAAAAGTTATCTACCACTGCCACCAGCCAGGTTTTAATGAAAAGGGAATTAAACAATGTTAGATGAGAGACAGACAAAAAGGGATAACCATTAACCCTTTCAAGTACTCTATGCAAGATAGTTTGTACTGGGTCTGTGGTTTTAAAAAGACTAATAAAGCCAATTGCAACTTTATATGTTCTGGGAGACAGTAGTCAGTCCCAGAAAATGAGTTGGGAAGTCTAAAAGACAACCCTGTGTTACTGCACTGAATATGCTGTGTAATAAACAATAAAAAGATGATGCCTATGGAGTAGGTGAGGCTCCACAGTCTTTGAACACAAACATGTTAAACACACACAGCAAAACACATGCAAGAGTGGGAAATAAGGCTCACACTCTTACCAGGTGAAAAAAATGAATCCTAGAAATCCAGCAAAGCTGCTTAGGGACTCAGTAGGTAAGGGAAATTAGCCATTTTGGAGAATTCTCCCTAACAGTGTGGAATGTAACAAAATTAAAGATTTATTGAATATAAAAATGTACAATTAATATGGGGAATGAAGGTCAAAGCAGTCCAGGGGAAAATAAGAAAAGAAATAAACCACCTATTCCTAAATAACAATATACATGAAAAACTGGGAAGGAAAGTCTGCATAGTCCTGGGAAAATAGTAAATACAAAAGGAGACCTACACCTAAATAAATATTTACAAAGGCAGTGGGCTAGTCCTCCTCTCAGATCTCAATCAGCCTTTTCCCCAGGGCTGGGTGCCACACCACATCATCGTCCCCTCAGGCAGGCCTCTGTTGTTCCCTGGAGGGCTTGCAGGTTGTCCCGCATCTGTGTCTTTTTCACTTGTGCCTCTCTGCAAATAGCCTCAAGGATGGCATCTTGCTTCCTTGCCTGATGCAGCGCAATCCCAGCCCTGGCCATCAGTACATGTGCTTCCCGTGCCTCCTGCTTCTCTGCCACAATCTGCCCTTCATAATGCTGGAACAGGAAGACATTTTGAGCCTCATGTCCACGTGTGCCTCCTGCCTCATTCTTCCCTCCTGCCTCCTTTGGGTGGTCTGCCCTGCCAAAAATTGTCTCCTTCTCATTGCCACCTGCTGGCCAAGTGCCTGGTGCCTGCTACATTGGTACATCCTCCAAGCTGATGATGATACCCGGGGGTGTACAGCACCTGCACTACTCATAGGCGCTGTTATCCCTCCAATGCCTGTGCCCCTGTTGGTGCCTGGGTAGGCACAATCTGCTGCTTTGCCTTGGACACCCAACATGGGCAGGGATATGAGCTCCACCAGACGGGGTGTTGTGGGTGGGACTGGTGCACAGGTTGCCCTGCTGTTATCTGGGCCAGAAGGCACCCTGGAGGATGACTGCCGCACAGAGGAGGAAGACAAGGAGGCGGTGGCAGCAGTGAACATTCCATGGAGTAGGCCACAGAACAGGCATGTTGCATGCCAGGACATGAGGAGGTATAGCTGACTGTGATGATGGGCTAGCAGACTACGAGCAGCGTGCCCATCATCAAGAATGACACCTTTCTGCCTCATCAAACCGGTCAGAAGGGGCAACACAGAATCTTGGATGGACCAGCTGACAAGGGAGGGTGGATCTGGGTGGAGGCATCCTGGCAGGCGCACACTGCTGTATTCGATGCCCCAGGGACCATATTTTGCACAGCAACCTCCACGGTAGCCTGAACAGCCTCATTCCCCTGGGACAGGACTGCACCAAGCACGCCTACCTCAACACACCCACCTGACCCCATGGGCTGGGCTGCAATGGCCAACTCCTCCACATCCACCTCCGTTGAGCTGGATGACTTCAGGGCATATTTTGCCATGGATGGCACCTGTGTGGCATCACCTGGCCCCACCTCTGCAGTGAAGTCCACTTCTACCTTCAGCTTTTTGGACTTACCCCCTGAAGCCATTCCCAATGTCACCAGTGCTGCCCCAGCACATGGCTCCCCTAAGATGAGCTGTCATGGGTGTGTGGCTGTTGGCTGTGCCTCTGCCTGGTGGAGGCATCCCTGCATCCATGCTCCACAGCACTGCTTCCGCCCTCTTCATCAGATGCAACTGTTGAAAAGGAGACACAGAATAGCAACATCAGTTTACTGCACCAAAGCCAGCTTGGCATCACCAACATTCACAGGAACACGACTTGCCATGGGACCATAAACCTCCACACCCACACACATGGACATGCAATCCACATCCATGCAGACACCTGCATGGCCATCACTCCACACAATCACATCAAACTACATGACACTGTCACAACCAATCTATTGTGTATGCTATACACACATGCAGCAATTGCAAATGCACAGGTGTGCATGCCATATCAACAAGCACATACACATGTCATGCACATTCATCAAATCAGAGGGCTCAAGCAGTGCCATGACCAATAACATCAGAGTCCTGTGAACAGCAATGTCTCAACGTGACTAGTCCAGACATCCAAATGCACGTGTTGCATTCAGGCGTGAGTGCTGAACAGTCCATTTTGGGCACGTGGGCAACACTACCTCAACTGGCATACTTGCCATTCTGGAATGTCTAAGTCACAAGTAACATTGCATGTGCATCGTCTGCAAGACAGCACTACAAAACACAATGCAAGAAAGAGCACATTTAAAATCCCAAGGTGTCTCAATGCACACATGGAGAGCAATGTCTGGGGCATGCATGCAGACATCTGTCTCAGAAGCATACTTGCTACAAGCCTTAGAGTGTCACTGGCAACATGCTGGTACATGCACAACACACCGTAGAGCAGTGCACCAAATGGCTACTCACCAGTCGACTCCAGACGTTGGGGTAATTCACAGACCTGGGTGTTTAGCACTGGGTAAAACCTCTCCAGGACCCACATGTTGTTCCCCAACATCCGGGACATGCACGCACAGTGCTCCTTGGCGGTAGCACCGTCCGGGATGCATCGCAATGCCTTGCCATGGGTCCTGGATTTAAGATCCTCCCAGCGCTTGAAGTCTTGAAGGTGCGGACTGCCACCCCCTCCATATTGATGGCATCTGTGACCTCATGCCAGATCTGCTGAAGTCCTTCCTTGCCGCGTTGCCTCACAGGGATGAAGAGGGAATCATAATGCTCCAGGACATTTGCCACCAGGATGTCTACTTCCCTGGCGCGGTATTTGACAGCCCTCTGATTCGCTGCCATGAGGTTGCCGCTCTGGTCTGAGGATGATGATGCTGACATGTCAACCCCCAAGGCAGGTGTGAGTGGGCAAGATGGTCCTGGAGCTGGGCTGTGGAGTGGTGATGGTGGAATGGCACAGTGTGAGTCCAACAAAGCAGTTGAGGTGGTCATAGGGCCGGAGACAGGAGCATAGGCATTGGCTGGACAGCAGGCACTCCAAACGCAGTGCAGGTAGGCAGCAGGCACACACACTGTACAGGCAGAAGCGGATAGCAAAGTTGGAGTCAGCATAGGGCAGGTGGAGGCAGGTAAAAAGGCACAGAGGCAGGAGTGTGGGTCTTTTGTGTCTCGCAATGATGGCAACCGTGAACAGAGTGATGGGACTTTCAGTGTAAAAAATGAGAAAAGCGTGGACACGTGAAATCAGAGGATAGGCCCTCAGCATGTAATTTATGTGGCACGCGCTATGCGCAGACCTTGAGCATGCCATATTCGGGGATACATAAGTATGTGTAGAAGCAACTCATAACGTGCGTGTGAAGGGGAGGAGATGGACAAGTGGAGCGATGCGTATTTTTGGGTACCACGCATTCCGTTCACTTCAGGGACTGTACAAACTTCTTATTTTGGTGGGGATTTACCTCTGCCCATATGCACATCTACATAGGCCAACAGTGAGTCGTGTATGCATTTTTTCAACTATGGGTACCCCCTGTCTATCGTACCACTATTCTTACCTTTTTGGTAGTTTTTCGGGGTTCGCGTATGCATTTTTTGTGTTTCTGGGTGCCCCTGCATAGCGCGTACCACTTTTTCTCCTTTCAGCAGCTATCCTGGTATCACATACACATTTTTTTGGGGTGCCTGTGCATTAAGCATACCGTAATATCCACACCCGGGGTACATTTGAGCCTTGCTGGACCACAGAACTACATCTCACATCACATAGACTGCCCCCTCACTCATATTGCCCAGGACAATTACTCAGTGTGCCTTCCATATTTTCGTTGCACCTGGAACATGATTGGAAAGGCCCCAAGAGGGAAAGGGAGCAGACAAGGCCGGAGTCAGGGACATGCTGTGGAAGCATCTGTCCCAGCCCCGAGGGTTCCGGGACATGCAGTGGAAGCAGCTGTCCCAGCCCCAAGCATTACGGGACGTGCTGTGGAAGCAGCTGTTCCAGCCTCATGGGGTCTGGTACATGCTGTGGAAGCAGTTGTCCCAGCCCGAAAGGGTGTGGGGCATGCTTTGGCAGCAGCTGTGACAGCTCTAGGGGGTCATGCCATGCCTCAGGCAACTTGTGGTCTGGCATCTGGACCCCAACCTGGTCTCAGCAACACAGGGGTGGCACCAACACCTTGTAGCAAGAAGGCAAATGCTGCACAGCAGGAATAGGCTCAACCACCTAACACGACACAGGACACTGGCACATTGAGAAGAAGAATTTGAATGAGGACACACTGAAAATCCTCATGGACTACGTGACCATTCACCATGTGACATGTGCCAGCATCAGGGTAGCACACATACAACTGTTCAGCGTATGGGCATTGGCAACATGTCACTCATGAGATCAACGCCTTAGGGTTTGAGAAGTGCACTGCTGCACAGGTAGTGAAGTGCTGGAATTATCTCACCCGTCGCACCAAGACCAAGCTGGGTGCCAACGTGGCCTTTGCTCTGACAACTGCAGAGGGATCACCAGAGGAGGAGGAGCTGACCAAGCATGAAGAGGCTATGGGCCAATTCATTCTACTGGAGCAGGTGCAAGGCGTGGGTGGCCTGGACAAATACGAAAACACATCCGGTGAGTGACCAATATTGTGCATCCTGAGAATGTGAAGTAATGCATCACTAAATATAACATGTGGTGCACATATGGCTGAATTGGAATGACTGCCCCGGGTGAACCATGTCATGTGGTGTCCTGACTCCTGTCCAGTGTACACAAGAGTTGATACAAATCATGTGTCTACATCAGTTGAACATGTCTGTGTGACTGTACTCACTCCCCACTAGCATACAACCCCAACATCTGCAACATGATACCACAATGTGCACAGTTGTTTGCTGCATCCTTGATGTAAGTGACTCTGCTCTGCCAGACATGTGCATTTGTCCGAAATCCTAGTTAAGCTTCATGCCATGCAGGGTATTGAATCTCTTTACACACATGTATGTATGTGTTCCCATGCTACATAGAACATTCAAGATGACACCCAACAAACCTTATGGCATGCCTGGAGTGAGTGTGCATATGTCCAGACTGTGCACATCCCTGCTGCCCCAATGGCAATGAATCCTGAAACAAATCATTGTGAGACCTGCTCCCTATTACCCGCTAACATTCAGCCCACACAAAGCGAACCTAAAACGGCAGATTGACCTAAAATGGTGGCTTACATTAATTCTAAGGTCAGGACCTTGCAACACGGATTTCTTCGCAAGCGACTTATAAGTAGCTTGGCGTAGGCCAATACACATATATTTATTGTGATAGGAGGCACAATATAATTTCTCATTTGACAAACCATCCTTTTGGCTTATGCCAAGTGCTAAAACTACTTTGGATCTCCTTGCAAAAACTCCATACATCATCGTCCATGCACCCTAAATCACTGTCGGAAATATCTATTGCCATTAAGTCATTCGCTAGAATTTCTTTCAACACATATTCTTTTGCAGTTTTATCTGGGGCATACACTTTATGTCCTATCGTACCTATCGCTTGTGCGCAACATCCCCCTAGCATCAAACATATACTAGGTAGACACTGAATACAGGAACAAAGAAACAACAGGATTCCCAAAATAATCAGCAAGACCCAAAGTACCCTCCAACCCCAAGATCGCAAGAAGTCCCAGAACCAAGCGCTAAAATCCCAGTTTCCCTCGGGAACATGCACTTCTGAACTAAGGACGTGCAGATTCTGTATTGCCTTGAAGATGGTTGGGGAGGAACCTGGTACAAAAACACAGCAAGAGGACCCCACTAATTTACACACTCCACCACGTTCAGCCAAAATGACATCTAATGCCATCTGGTTTTGAAGTGCTGCTAATCTTATCGCCTTCTGTTCTAATGTTCGTCCGTGGTCCGGTTGATGGTTCTCTCCAGTACTCTCGCTAGTCTTTTGATATCTTCGGAATTCGCTATCTGCCCCCAAAATGGCACAACTGATTTTGCTATATCTCCCAAGATTTGTGCTGGAGTGTCACCATTCTCGTCTTGCTGTGGACGAGCCTTTGAAACTTCATTTGTACTAGCTATAAACACCCCAGGTAACAGGATCCCTAAATAACAGGTTCCCTGCCAATCCCTGGGCAACCATGGGAATGCTACTTTACCATAGACAAAGTAGACAGGTTTGCCTACATACAAAGGTCTGTTTTCCCCAGTCAAATTTGCAACGTACCTAGAAAATCTCCCATTGACTGAGTTCCATTCCTCTGTATGCAAAAAGAAACTGAATCAGGGCTATGGTTAACACTGTAAAAAGGAGGCATGGCATTCTTATTGCCTATTGGAGCCATCTTAAAGGAAATCAAAGATTGAAAAGGACGAGACAGTCTATCAGAAGGCTGTCATGATGCCTACTCCCGGAGAACCAGTCCAGGACCAGCGTCCCCGGAAGCAGACATCATGTTCCCGGGGAAAAGGCCAGCAACCCCTAGTAGGGGCCCTTTGGACACTGTCCTGGCGCCTTTGGCGCCAGGCTCATTTTGGACCTCAGTCCTGGCGCCATAGGCGCCAGACTCATAAAGGGAGTGTTTATGTGAACTTACCTGATGCAGACTGTGCTGCCAGATCCAGACCTCTTTGAGGCCTGAAAGAGACTATTTTACCTGTGGGACTATTTTGCCACTTGGGCGTGGCCGGGGAAGAATACGTACCTGGAACTACTCTGGGGGCTATTTAAGCCACGGCCAGACAGCAGCTCACGCTTCGCGTTGTTCTGCACCTAGCAGCTGGACGCTCACCGTGTCTGCTCCTGCATCCTGACTCCAGCCACGACCGCCTCCATCCTGGAACACCTGAAAGGAAAGAAGAGAAGGGAAAAGGTGAACAGAGGAACATTACCTGCTTCTACCCGGAGTCCGGAGTCATCACGCCGGCGATCCTAAGGGAAGATATTTATTTTAAAGACGCATCGCGTTGCTCGCTGCAGCGCCGCGTTCCACTCACCTGTTCACGAGGCATCTCCGTGCTCCTTAGCGACCATCTGCACGATCCGCCACATACCTCCGCCTAAGGGTGAAGAGAAGAACAAAAGGTGAGCAAAAGGAACATATTGAGGAAAGCCAGATTTTTGACATAAGACTTACCTGATTATTGTTGGGAGAATCTTTCCTCATCTCGGGTTGGCGCCGCTTCTTCGGCAGTACCGTACCCCGGCCTCTATGGGGAAAAAAGACACACGCATTAGTGGGTGAATATAAGGACATTAAAGGAACCACCCATCATAAACTCACATGAGTTTACCTTTGGCGAATTGTTTCCTCTACGCAAACTCTTCACTCAGCACCTGTGATAAAAGGGATAAGAGACAGACTACTGAATATAAAGGCAAATAGAAAAGGAGGCCAACTCTTGAACTTTTACAACAGTATACTTACGGCACCTTGCCAGGAAAGTCAAATAAGCTTGGATCCTCACCAATCCGCACACCAGTGAAGTAACTGGATATAATCGCACCCCTGCACCAGAAGCAGGATGGAGAGCTCGTCCTTTCAACCTTAAGGTGAGAGTTAACAGGGAATTTTCGGAGGTGGTCTGAGGAGAGTGAAAGAAGGAAGTGGGAGGCCGACGCGCTACTCCGCAGGTAGTTAATCCCCTTTCTCCATCTGCAGAAGGATTCTCCTGCGAGTCAGACAAGCGAGATTTGGGGGTCCTGTCCAGTCGGTCTTCCGAGTTCTTCCGAGTTCTGCGCATCACCAGTCAGGTGAGCGTTACAAAGGCCTAATTGAAGCAACGTTAGGTTTACTCCTGTTTGTGAAAAGCGAACCTCCCAGGGGAGTCAAAACACGTTTCTCAAAACTATTCAAATTAGTGCCGTCAAAGTTCCCTGAGATGCTATCATTCCAACGGCCACAGAACAGTGCTCTAAGAGAAGCATAACAAGCAGTTGTCAAAGGTAAAGGATGAATATACCAACCTAGCCCCTTATCCCCGTGTTGCGGTAAATGTGAGCAGACCCAACAGTTAGACTTATTAAAAATGGCATGCGTAGCATTCATGATAAGTAGCAGAGTATTATTGTGGTACCTTTGTCTATGCTGAGAGTCCCTAGGGGACAGAGTATGCAAATGTACAAGGGAGTAGGAACAGTAGGTACATTTTCAGAGGGCAACAAGGATTCTAAAGGATGCATTTCCTCAAGGTACCACAATCCTAAGACAGTGACTATTAAAAACCCAAATATCATTATTAAATCAAAGCAATAAGTCCCATACGAGCGGTAGCGGTGGCAGGCATTGTAGTCTTCAAACGGAAACCCCCAAGGTTCGTTGCTGGCGACTTCCCGGCCGCACGACTTCTTAGTCCTTCCACAACCCGAGACAACAGAATCCCCTTTCTCAAATTTGGGCAAAAACAAGCCCTCGATGATCCTTTCCTTCTTCGAATGCACAGCCAAACCGTGCCGTAAGTCTATCAGATGCACAGCAAAACCGTGCCGTAAGTCTATTTTCTTGGACGCAGATTGTACCTTGCTTTTCCTGGTACTGATTGATCCGGAAGCAATGTGTCGTCACTTCCCATTGGAAGCAACGTATCAGAGACAAGTAAAGATGCCGAATTTGGAACAGCAGTTTCCGGATGCAAAACTTTCAGAGAGTGTGGAGACAAAATGGCTGTTTCTGCAAGCCTCATGGGCTCAGAAAGATTCTCTGACACACTCTCGGTGCTATTTGCTGCTTTGGGATCATTGGTTGCAGCATTAGTGAGGGTTTCTGTTTCTTCTGTAACGTGTGGCACTGGGTGAGGAAGTTTCTTGACATGGGATGCGTGGATCTAGTTCTTTCTTCCAGAGACCCGCACCGCTGTTTGGCTGACCAACAGGACCTGGAACGGGCCACGCCAGCGAGGCGCAAGGCAGGAAGAGCGCTCAAATGCCTTGATGAGCACTCAACTTCCAGGCCGTATACTGTGGCCCGGGCCCTCGTATCGCACAGGTAAAGCCTCTCGTACCTGGTGATAAATCAAATACAGGTTTTTAGTCAACTGGCTGCAATAATCTGAAAGTAATACATTTTCAACATTTCTTAATGAATTACATTTAGGAAGGTTCCAGATATTGGCAGGTCTCTGCATTACCACCTCGAATGGAGAGAGTCCAGTCTTAGTTTGAGGGGTTTTACGCATGGATAATAACACGATCGGTGAGGCGTCCGGCCATTTTAATTTAGTGCAGGCACACGTCTTAGCGAGCTTGTTCTTGATGATACCATTGTGTCTTTCTACTAGTCCGGCATCTGAGCGTGTCTGGCCGAATGGAACCGTTTGTCGATCTGTAATGCCGCACATATCTGCAGAATTACAGCAGCGAAAAAATGTGGACCATTGTCTGACCAGATAACTCTTGGTAGCCCGAACCACCGGAAGTACTCCTTTAACATGTTTTTCGCAGTAGTCATGGCTGTAGCATCTTTAACGGGGAAAGCCTCAACCCATTTACTGAAAGCACAGATGACCACCAGTACATATTTTTATTGTCACATCGTTCCATTTCAATAAAGTCAAAGTGGATAACTTGAAAGGGGACAGAGGGTGGCCCAAAACTTCCCCTTGGAGTTGCTGTCCCCTTTCCCATATTGTGTTGTAGGCAAATCATAAAATCCTGGACATAGCGCTGGGCAATTTTTGAAATGTTGTCATTTGCCCAAACTTTTTCTAACATCTTTGTCATTTTCTGGCCACATACATGCGTAGGACAATGGGCCATGATGACCATCATCATTATATAAGCGTCAGAGAGTAGCCATTTCCCTTCAGCTATGTCCACCCAACACCCATCTTCATCAAGTTTCCCCACCTCTTGGATTCTTCTAACGTGGCATCAGCTTGGATATCCTGTACAGACCCAACACCCTCATCCATTGCATAAGCATTTACAGTCTCCCTTGAAACATACATCTCCGTACGGGGATCGGTAGCAGTTTGTCTAGCTATCTGATTAGCAAAAGCATTCCCTTTCCCTATGTCATCTGTAATCTTTCGATGTGCTGCACATTTCATAACTGCTAACTGATTAGGGAGTGCAAGCGCTGAGAGTAGTTGTACTATAAGAGAGCCATGTTGAATTTTAGTGCCATGTGAAGTTAGGCACCCTCTCTCTGACCAAAGTCTCCCAAAGTTGTGAACCACCCCAAAGGCATACTGACTATCAGTATATATGTTTACTGCAAGCCCTTCAGAAAGTTCACAAGCTCGGGTCAATGCTATAAAATCTGCGTCCTGTGCAGAGTTATGCGTGATTCTCATGGTTTCCACGACCGTGCTTAATGTGGTGATTGCATAAGCAGCTGTGGATGTAGCATCCGGAAGTATGAAGCAGGAGCCATCACAGAACAGCTCTCCTTGTGGATTATCCAAAGGAGTATCTTACAAATCAATTCTACCCTTTGTTTCTTGTTCGGTAGTATACAGACAGTCATGTGACTCTTCATCGCAGCAAGTAGTATCTTGCGGGAAAGGTAGGAGTTCGGCCGGATTAAGAACACAACTCCTCTTAATTTGAATGTGAGGAACAAACAAGATCAATTCATATCTCGTCAACCGTGCAGAAGTGGGGTGTTGCGTTTGGGTTTGGTTCAGTAGAACATCTACAGAGTGAGGCACCATCAGGGTTAGATCATGGCCTAGGGCCATTCCCTCACTCTGTTTTACAGACGCAGCAGCAGCAGCAGCGACAGCTCGCAAACATCTTGGCAAAGCTCATGCTACAGGATCAAGGGCGGAAGAAAAGTAACCGCACGGCCTATTCTTCCCTCCATGTTCCTGCGTTAATACAGCCAAAGCACACCCATCACATTCATGCACAAACAACACAAAGGCCTTTTCGTAGTTTGGTGTGCCCAAAACTGGTGCAGAGCATAATGCAGTCTTAAGCAAGTCAAACGATTGCTGGTGTTCCGCGTTCCACGGCAATGGCGAAGAAATGCCCTTCTTCGTCAAAGCCAACATCGGTTTGATCACTAGTGAAAAATTTGGGATCTACAACCTACAGTAAGAAGTCATACCTATCAAGGCTCTAACTTCCTTCTGTGTATCTGGGCCAGACATGCCAGAAATGTGTTTTATTCTTTCAGGTGCCAATCTTCTTCCCTCCTTTGACAGGAGATAGCCTAAATAGACGACCTCCTGGCAACAATATTGAAACTTTTTAAGCGAAGCTTTGTGACCATGCTTAGCTAGATGGATAAGCAATAACACAGTGCCCTCTTTACAGGCGCTCTCAGAGTCAGCAGCTAAAAGCAAGTCATCAACGTACTGAAGCAATGTACAAGTAGAGGGCAATTCAAGGGTATCAAGTTGTTCTTTCAAAGCCCTACTATAGATGCTAGGAGTCTCTGTGTACCCTTGAGGTGCACAAGTAAATGTGAACGAGCGTCCCCCTAAGGTGAACGCAAACAAGTATCCACTATCCTTGTGTATAGGAATACTAAAGAAAGCATTCTTTAGATCCACAACACTAAAGTAAGTAGCTGTAGCTGGAATCATGGTTAAGATTGTCGTCACATCAGGCACAAGTGGAAATTGTGGAGCAACGACTTTACTAATGGCACGTAAATCAATTATGAAACGGAATGGAATTGCATTATCGCCTTTCTTGTACACAGGTAAAATCGGACTATTACACAACTTCCTGAAATGTATTCAATCACCCTGAGATGCACAAAATAAATCGGAAACAATGCATTTCAAAGCTTGCTCGCCCTCAACTGAAATCTTATACTGGGGAATGCGTGGCAGCTCAATTCCATGTTTCAAAACTATCTTAACAGGTTCAATCTGTAAAACGCCGACGTCATTGTCATGAACAGCCCATAAGCTCTCTGGTACATCAATTAATTCTGGCGGCAAAGGTCTAGTCAAGAATTGCGAGACAGAAAATTGCTGTGGTGAAATTGTCAAATGCACTCCATCAGAGGAACAATAAATCACTGCATTCAGTTCTTTTAACAGGTTCAACCCCAGCAAGTTCTCTCCACAATTCGAAGTCAACAGAAATGGACAGTGGTCCGTAAAGAGACCCAAAGATACGTACCGTCGAAGAAACCAGACAAACAACTGGTGTGACAAAAATCCCTACAGAAACATTGGTTTGCCCTGACAGTGGAATGTTTGGAACCTGTGAATGATCAATGGAACACTTCTGTGCTCCAGTGTCTATCAAAAACTGAAGTTTCCTATTTCCCACCACCATTTCAATGTAGGGACCTTTCTGATTGACGGGAATAGGTGTAGGTTCCAAACCCTGCTTCAGGCAATCCTAACGAAACAGAATGTCATCAAAAGGAAGCTCTTCAGATAAATATGCAGCAGAAGGATGATCAAATATGTTCCTGGTGTCCACACTCGAAGTCTGATAATCTTGTGAAAAAGGTGGCTGAGGATCCTGTGTAAACTGACCTCTACCAGGGCCTCCTACACCCGGGCGACCTCTGGATCATCTACCCATATTCCCAAATGTGTTATTCGACCTTTGTCGAAGGACGGGGCATTGTGCATGCCAATGACCCTCTTGACGACAATAGGCACACTGGTTAATGTTCACAGGACGCAAGGGCACATTCCCTCGCGGGACATACTGACCTCTAATCTGAGTACTACCCCCTCTGGGGCCTCTAACAATTTGCTGTAATAGCACTTTAGTCTTCAAATCACCTTTTCGTTTTTCAACTCTATCTTTTTCATTATTGACACAGTTCTCATAGTACTGAGCCATGTGCAGTACTTCTGATTGGGACTTCGCCTGCCAAGCGCTCTCAGAAGACATAATTTGTGACTGGATGTCAGGCAGCAATCCACACACAAATTTCTCCACAAATAACCTTTTCCCAGACTCTGTGCCTAGGCCTTGTCCGCTGAAATCCGAGAATATCTCTGCAAACTGATTAAAGAACTCGGTAGCACCCTCAGACGTCCCTTGGACACAGGCCATAAGTTTGTCCCAAATAATTCTTTTCTCCGGGATTATGGTTTTCAATTTTGCAATGATTCTATCAGGCAAAGTTAGTATCACCTGAGGCGGTCTTTCACCAGCTGGCCTTTCTCCATCCAGTCTAGTTATATTCACCCATGTATCTCCCAACCCTGGCACGTCGTCTATTGTTCTAACTTGTTTCCACAAATCTACGGTCAGGAGTACAGGGAATAACAAATTGATATTGCCTAAGGTAAACACTGAGGACTGCAATACGGACTCAATTTCTTTATAGAATCCTGTCAGATTTTTCCTAATATCAGGAATAGATTGCCTAATAGTATTCACTTCCTGTCTTGAGAACGGGACGTGAACAAACTGTGATAAATAATGTGCAGGAATGTTCACAGTGACTACATTTGTTGCAGGATCAGCCACAATCTCAACATTTGTGACAAATGTCAGAGGAACCTCTCTCATAGGCAACTGAGAATTAGGTGACTCCCAACGCTTACTAAGCAACAGAGCTAAGTTGAGCGCTAAAGCAGTCGATGAAGTGTCAAGTGAAAAAGCTCTCTTGTAAATACTCAATAACTCTTTGGGACAACTAATCTTTCTTTTTACACAATCATCCGGTAGGTACTCTATCATTACCTGTATCACTTTCCTCTGCATTTCTAGCGTATACTGACTACATGTGTCATATACTTCAACTGGAATTATCGACATATCTGAAATCCAACCAAGCGTGTCCTTCGTACAAATTCGTGCTTCCTCAGATATCGATTTACGAAAAGGAAGGAACCGTTTCTGCACATACATACTTTCCCCCTCATGATCCTCATTCTGCAACTTTTCTAACTCCTTTCTATACCCAAATAACCTCTCGACATGCTCATTTACTTTCTCCACAGTGTCTCTAGAAAACGCTAAAGTATTTAGATCCCTTAACCCTTGCGGGAGATCTGCATCATTTAATTTTCCCCGCATTACACATAAATGAATCCCTAAACCTTCAATAAAAACATTTTTCTCAGGAAAATTATCCATATTACAAAGTGTGGCAAAAACATTAGCTTGATCATCCCTCTCCATACAATGCCTAGCCCATGCAATCAAATCACGTTTCTTCTCTGGTGGTACAGTATTGCGAGTAACAACCTTCGACCCTGCACCTCGATCGACTACAAGCGGCTCAGGACCACTTGGAAGAGAGGGAGTAGGCAAATTGAATGGAGGTACTGTAACAGGTGCGATAAGAAGAGGTGGAGGAGCTGGAGGAAGGGGAACATTAGGAGGAGCAGGAACAACGGGAACAACAGCAGGAAGAGCAGGAATAGCAGGAGGAAGAGGCAAAGCAGCAGGAAGAGGAACATACGGAGGTGGCGCAGAGGCACCAGGCCTTCGTTCATTTAACAATTTGTCTATGAATTCATTGGAAGCATGGAGGTCTTTGGAAGGATATATTTTCTGAATTCCAAGTGAGAAAGACCTATCCATATTCCTAGTCGATTCAGAATGTTTATCTTGGTCATACAATAATGGCTTTTCGGCGTTCGTCTTATGACGGCGCGCAAGTTTTTCTCTATTTTTTAGTTGATGCAACGTTTCTTTTTTCCAATTCTACAAAACATCAAATGCTGCAGGTCTAGCCTTTTTCTTTAATAGAATTGACTCTAAATACTCAATACGAGGGATTTCAAAACTACCGTTGATTGGCCACTGAAGTTCGGAGGCATGTCTGGTTTGTCTGTGCCAAATTTCATTAAATACTATACTTCCAATGCCATGCTTACAGTACATAGTACATGCCGGCGACCCCTCCTGTGGCGCGGGATGGCTAAATTCCAAAGATTGTCTATCACCGTGGAACAACGCCCTGAAGCAGGTAGACAATTAAGAGTCGGGTCACGACTCACCTGAACAAACCTAAGGAGGTCCGATCGGATTTCAAAGAATCTTACCGAACTAATCTTACCTCGTGTATGGTGATTTCGGCAAATCTCCCCTCCTCTATAAGTGGACCCTCGTCAAGATGTCGTCTCGGACCACAAGCTAATTGTCCAGGGATCGGGTCGTGCAGCACTGCTGAGGTGTCGCGTCTCGTTCAGTGGGGCCCCTTTTTGTCACACCGTCCGATCCCGGTCCGATAGCCTGCGTCAACCCTCAACAATCCGGCATCAATCTTGAGGGTCTCTATTCAGGCGCCAACTATGAAAACAAAATCCAACTATGAAAACAAAATCAAAATATCGATGCTGAGTACCCCCAAAAGGAAATACATCAAACACGGGTTACAAAGGAACATACAAAGTACTTTCTTATACTGAATCCAGTTACGAACAATAGAGAAAAATCAGACATCTATCGGCCCTCAGTGCAACACAACAAACTCCAGCGTGTTTCAGTGTGTTCAGTGAGAGACGCTGTACATTAGAATGCATTGGTCTTTTATACTCTTTGTGAGCACGATGTCCAGCCCTACTTCGGGATAATATTCCGCTAATACATCACCAATCTAGGGTTCATGCCGAGTTTCGGACATCCACATGTAACTGGTTTGCTTTTAATACATATATCAACAAACCTATACAGCAAGTGTGTATTCTGGGATTTCCCATGCAGGTCTTCTCAAACATTAATACAATGTAGTTAAACAAGTGTTCTACGTTCAGTATTTGAATACATTGTTCTTAACATATGCTCGTGGATTAGTTTCATTGCACGAGTAATCCTTTACACACAGGTCAACAAAGGACAAGGAGCCTCATTACGACCCAGGCGCTGGACCATGGTGCTATTAGCACCATGGTCCATGCCGGTCTCCGGCATGGTGGATGGCGGAATTACCGCCCCATCACAAGGTTGGCGGGGGCGGTAATTCCCCATTCACCATTTGCCCTTCCCCATTCCCATTTCGCCCCATAGGGCATAATGGGGATGGGGAAGGCGCTAATTAAGGCACCGTAAATTACGGTTGCCGTAATTAGCTCCAAGGTCCCTTAGCGGGTTGGATTTTAACACCTGCAAAAAGCAGGCGTTAAAGCCTTCAACCCGCTAAGGGACCTTGTAATCAGGCGCTAATGGTTTAACAGCGCTCAGGCTCTTTACGGCGTCATTAAACCATTAGCGCCAGGGTCGTAATGAGGCCCAAGGTCTCAGTTCACGACCTCAACAAGTGGCCTGCAGGCAAGTTACATATTAGCTACATACAGAGGTCAAGACAGCCATATTGTATTTCGGAATGACATCGTCCACCATTTTAACTCACAGGGTGACTTTACAAAGCGAACCTAAAATGGCGCATTGACCTAAAATGGCGGCTTACATTGATTTTAAGGTCAGGACCTTACAACACGGATTTCTTCGCAATCGGCTTATAAGCAGCTTGGCATAGGCAATATACATATATTTATTGCGATAGGAGGCACGATATAATTTCTCATTTGACAAGGTGAGTGCACCAATATGTGGAGCAGTTGGGGACCGTGAGTTTGCAGGGGGTCGGGTGCCTTCACAAGGCCAGTCAGTGGTGGCATGCCCATCTGTGGTGGTTTCGGCTGCAAGACCACCCTCCCATGTATTGGTTTCTGTTCCTGTGACAGATGTCCAAGGGAGTGTTGCTGTCCTGCAGCCAAGGACAGGGACATCACAGGAAAGGCCATGCTCCCTTGCATCAAGCAGGCGTGGGCCCTTCACACGTGGGCGTTGTGTGCATGCTGGACAGACAGAGTTGGAGCAGCAGATGTGGCGTTCCACACACCGACAGGGTGCTGCCTTTGACAGTTTGGCTGAGGGCATGGATAGGGTGTCCACTTGCATGATTTCCCAGCAACACAAGAGGAGCAACAGCTGCAGGTCATACGGTACACATGCCGCTCCCACAGGCTGCGCATGGAGGCCAACATCAGGGGCCGACAGGCATATCTGCAGTGTTTGCAAGGATCCCTACTTGCAGAGGGTTGTGCACCCAGGGATGCCCTGAGGCATTAATTGTTGGCCCACAGGACTGAAACCCATGAGGAACATGCATCCACCAGAAGACTGTTCCCCCAGGAGGTGTTAGCATTGAGGCAGGCAATCTTGGAGGAACTCCGTGCAACCCGTGAGGTTTTGCATAGTGTCCTCCAAGCCCTCAATCTGCTGGTGCATTCATCAGTGTCACAAATGGCAGCTGCCGCTGAGGACCAGGCCAGGGAACTGTGTGGTCAGCCTCCACACCACTTCCACCTGCAGATTCAATGCAGGATGGGGGTGCCAACACAGATATGCCTCCCGGTTCACCGTAGCCATGTTTTATTTTTATTTATTTTTTGGAGTCGTCCACCCATGCGGACATTGACATGCTGCCTGCCCCTTTCCCCTCCTAGGTAGACACCCCACATGTCCAATATGGACATTTCTATTTAATTTATTTTTTGCACCTTTTGTAGACCCCAGGCCCGTATATCTCCATGTTATTTTTGAGTTGGCCTTTCCAGGTCTATTTTAGTTTGTTTTTTT
Organism: Ambystoma mexicanum; assembly: GCF_040938575.1. Classification (NCBI taxonomy): domain Eukaryota; kingdom Metazoa; phylum Chordata; class Amphibia; order Caudata; family Ambystomatidae; genus Ambystoma; species Ambystoma mexicanum. The sequence continues at coordinate 667,868,759 of NC_090924.1, read as the reverse complement.
TTGGGTTTTTTTGCTTGTGTGTTGCAGTTGCACTCTCAAGGCCATGACATTTGCAGTGGTGGACATGCAGGCATGCAGAGTGAGGTCAACTTGCATGTTTGTATGGTGGTGCTCAGGATGGCATGTGCAAGTAATTATAGGTTCAGTGTATCATCATGTGTGCTGTGTGAATTGTACTTAACTATGCCTGTTGTAATGTCTTGTCCTATGTTGTTTCAGTAATCCATAATGAGGCGGTGACTGCTGTCCCGGGGGAGACACCCTACACCCTTTGACACCATTGCTCCCCATGCCCTCCGCCAGGCACTGGCCCTCCTGTCACTCATTTGGAGGCATAGTTCCCGGTGAAGGTGATGCGGAATTCACAGCACGATGGCTAAGTCAGCGGGTAAGTATGAGCACTGTCTTGCATGTTCAGGATGAGTCATTGTTCCCTGTGTTTGCTGCATGTGGAAGCTTCCTATATATGTGCTTTGCATGCTACCATGAAAGGACGGTTTATTATGTGGTACTCATGTCACTGTCTTTCTCCCTCGATCAACTCAGATATACCCGCACCTACTGTGGTGTAGTGCATGCCATTGGCCATCCCTAATCCAGGCTGTGTACTCCTTGATGTGTTTTTAATGTGGCATTCCCTCTCATTGTCTCACTCTCTCTCTCTGTTGTGCTACACTGCACTTATGGGCAGATCACAATCTTTATCCTGTCACCTTCTTGCACCCTGTGATCCTTCTGCAGTGGGTGGTCTCAGCATATTTTCATGCTCCATTCATCTGTTGCTATGAATGTGCAGGTTCTTTCTGTCATTACTGTGCATGTCCTTGCATTTAGGGGCTGTGTCTCCTGGTGTGTTGCATTGTTTGCAAGGCAGGTGGGTGCCCTGTGCAGGTAATTGAAGGGCATTTGCAGACACTTGTGTGCTGTTTGTCTGGGAGTCTTGCACTGCGTGTGATCACTTGGGATTGACTTGTCTCATGGGCCCCCAGTACTACTTCATGGGTGCATGTGTCAAATGGTGTGGTTCTGGTCATATATCTGGGCATGGTGTTGTTTCTATGGATTAGTGGGATGACAGGTTTCAGATTCCAAATTGAATGGAGTTCCAACTGTGTGGACCTTTCTTGGGTGGTTGGGAGTGGGTGGCAGGGCCAGTTGTTTGTGGCCTGTGACAGGTGTTGATGGTTGTGCTGGTGTGTGTCTCATTGCACTTTTCACATGTGTACTGAATGACACTTCACATACCTTGAAATGTTTGTGGGGGTAATGGTTTGACAGCACATTTGGCCTCTCTTGGTCAGGATTCCTCGGTTATGGTGTACAGCCACAGTTATGATCCACAACCCTTGAACCATTTATGTACTTTTTGTGGATGCTATGTTGTGAACCGGCACACTACGATGTGCAGTGCGTGTGTTTTCACATGCATGTCCCATGCAAGCTGCACCACAGTATTTGCAGCTTCAAGATGACCGCAGCTGGTTGCATGGTACAGATGCATTGAATTTAATGCACAATTGGACCAATTGTATGCTGTCACAATGAACTCTGCATTGACCTTGCACCCTACCTTTTGCGTGCATTTATCCTTGCTTGCAGTATCATTTTGCTTTCTCATGTCTGCTTATGTCTTCGATGGCAGTTGTCTCTGTGGCCAGCCTTCCAGTCTGTCATCGACCTCTGTGAAATGCTGCCTCAAGCATGGTCCTGCCGGAGTGTAGGAGGTGAGTATTTGTGTACTGGCCTTCTTGTGCTTTGCATCGGGGCTCAAATGACTGTGTTTACTGCACTGTCCCAATACAACGCTGTTGGTGATATGCCTTGTCATGTCATTGCTTGTCTTCCAGGGATGTCCCTGCTTTTTTGGGGACTCAATTATATGCATATCTGATGTCTTCGACATTTCATGCAGCATGTTGACTGATGCGTGTGTTGTGTGTGTGCCATCAGCTTGGGAATGGGGATATGCGACATGCACATTTGCTGCATGTCATCTAGGGGATCAGGCAGTGTGGGGGTTGTTGTTGTTTGTCAATGTGTGTGTTTTATGTGTTTGTATTGCATGGAGCGTACAGGTGTTGCTGGATGTGTGCTAGGGCACATGTTGATGGTTGTTTTGCGAGTTGTTTGCATGTGTTGTATGTTACTGAGGGTGGCATGTAGGTCTTGAGATTTTGGGTGCATGGATGTGTTGGCTGCACTCTGTTGCATTTTTTTCATTGTCTGCAGATCCTTCCGTACGGGAAAGGTGACTATTTCCTTAGATGAATTTTGACTGTCGACTGCATGACCAGGGGACAAGTAAGATGTGCATCTATCTTGAGCCTTATGGAATGTCTACATTAGTTGCTGCATGCCTGGATGTGGCCATTCTGGTGTGTCGTCCTCTTTGTCACAATTGTCAATTACCTCTTTATCATTTTATGTTTTGTGATGGGGTTTATTTTGTTCATGTTACCATATTCTGTCAAATTTGGATCGTTAGTGCACTTCTTTTCTACACCCCACAGGGACATGTTTGTACTCATCATGCACAGTCTCAGACATGTGTGCAGCAATATGCCATTGCGCTTCTTGTATTTTGTGGACATGTTACTTTTGGAGGCCATGTATGTCTTGCAGCTCAGGCATGATGTTTGATGATTTTCCTGATTATCGCTGCTTACACATTTGACAGGTATGTTAGTTAGTGGTTTTGGTGCAAAAGGGTGATTTCATTCAATGGCTGGCATGGTGGTTGTGGCGTCATCCCTCTTCAAAGTGTTTCTTTTGGAAAGACAAAATGGAATGTCCTTTTAGTTCTAAAGGATGCACACACATTTGCACTTCCAAGAGCACTTTCTAAGGGTGGTTTTGGGGACACAGAGGATTGGCCCATTTTCATCATGGAATGGCACATGGGATTTTGCGGGACCGTGTGCACTCCACAGGGGAAGGATGTTAGGTGAAAAAAGATTGCACAAGATGGGTATGTGCAGCCTCTCCACCTGCCCTTTGCCCAGCCATACACAAGCAGTGTGCCTGTAGACATGTTAGAATATTGTGTAGGACACATGCTGCCACAATGATCCTGCAGACTACTGGTGGTGCATATAGCAACACACCAACAGTGTTGTCAAAGGAGCAGAAACATGAGTTGAGCACTCAGAATGTGCGCTCCGCTATACCTGAGTTGCAACATGGGCAGTGTTGTACCTTACCTTGGCAGGTGTGCTGGGGTTGCGTATGGGTGTCATCATGTATTTGATCAGAGGGTAGGTACTGTCCCCTGTAGATGTGAGAATGGTTGTCATTGTTATTTGTTGACAGTGTCTATTGGTCTGTGAGCAACATGCATGCATATGCATAGCCATTCATATTCACCAATGAGCCATGTGTTCCATCGTAGCGGGGACATCCTGAAGATGTAACTATCATGTGTGCTGCCAGGATATTTGGCATAAACTTCAGTTATGTTGCCCTTGGCATCACACACAACCTGAACATTAATGAAGTGCCAATGTTTCTGGTTGCGCTAGATGTGCTCTATTGCTCAAGGTGGACATAGAGCAACATGGGTGCAATCAATAGCACCTATCACTTTTGGAAAGTGCACCACCCAGTAAAAATCCAGGATCACTGCTTGCCTTTCTGCCAGTGTTCTGGGCATATAGACATGCCAGCAGACAGAAGGATGTGCAGTTATGATTGCCAACACCTGGTGTAAGCAGCAACACTGCAGGGCCCAGGAGATGCCACCTACTATGGCGGTGGTCTCGTTGGAATGGCCCAGTGGGCTCGTATGGGAATGTGGATGTGCTGGTTCCGGGTTCCTTTAATGAGGAATTACTGGGTCCTCCAAGTTTGGAATGGCTCGATAATTCCTCATTCAAGGAACCCAGATCTGGTACCTGGTAAGGGGGTAACCATGACGCAAATTGCGGCATAGGTGTTTCGGGATTTGCGAGTGATTTTTAGCGAACCGGCGTTCCATGTTCAATTCCATTGTTTTGTGCGTGTATGGGTGGTGCGATTGTGTGACAGTGGAACATCCCTCGTAACGCCCGCATTTTTGCTTGTTCTCCCTCATTCTGTGTGTTGCATGAATACGTTTGTTTTGTGCGTGTATGGGCGGTGCGATTGTGTGACGTGGAACATCCCTTGTAACACCCACATTTTTACTTGTTCTCCCTCATTCTGTGTGTTCCACCCTCATTTAAGGTGTGTCTTGATTCCTACCCCTGGGCATCCGGACCAGGTCCATCTGTCCCGGGAGCAGGCATCCAGATACTTGGGAAAAACCCAGCAGCCCCGGCTAGGGGCTATCTGGGTACAGCCATAGGCGCCAGGCTCATTTGCTTTCACTTACCTCATGCAGACCATGCTGCTCAGCATTCAAGCCAATGTGAAGTCTGAAGGGGGACTACTTTATTTCAGGGACTATTTTCTTACTCGGGTGTGGTCTTGGGAACTTCTTACCTGGGACTACTTTGAAGGCTATTTAAACCACGCCCGAAGAGCAGCTCACGCTTTGCGTTATTCTGCATCCTGCAGCGTAATGCTCACCGTGCCTCCAGTCTTCTGCCACACCCGCCTCGAGTCTGGAGCTCCTGAAAAAAGGGAGAAAGAAGGAAAAAGGTTACAACAAGAACAATACTTATTCCTCACCTGATTCTCGATCCATTGCGCCTTCGAATAGGAAGAAAGACTTTATTCTCACCAGCCTTCGCAGCACCTCCACGATCCACCTCTGTCTTCATAATTTCTTCGCCAAACTCTGGCACCTAAGGGGAATAAAGAACAGCAAGGTGAGTCGAGGAAAATAATAAGGCAATATTAGTCACCACAATAGACTTACCTGATTTTACCGCCGGAGGCATTCTTCATCTCCACGGGCCGGAGCAGCCTCCATTCATCTTCGCCGAACTCCGGCACCTCAGGGGAACAAAAGGACAGCCAGGTGAGCCGAAAAAACAAACCAAGGGAATCTCTTTCACCATAATAGACTACCCTGATTTTACCGCCGGAGGTATTATTCCTCAAAACGCCATATTTCCTCACTCTGCACCTGTAATAAGGGAGAAAGCAACATATTACATACAGGTGTCATTTACCGGACAGTGTTGGATAATACAGACTCTTACCTGAACTTTACCAGCCACACGAGGCAATCTTCTCAAGGGGCAAGCTGCAAGCTGCAAGGAATCGGACAAGAGTGAAAGTCAGACATTTTGAACTCTTACGAACTATATACTTATGGCTCCTAGCCAGGAACCTCAGAGTCAATATTGTTCTGGAACTCTCCAATTCCTTCGGACCAGTGAAGTAACTGGTTATCCACGATCCCCTGCATTCTACACAGGATGGAGAGTTCATCCTTTAATAACTTAAGGTGAGAATATAAAAAGAGACATCGGAGGTGATTAGAGGGGAGAACAGTGGGGGGGGGGGTGGTTATCACTCAACTCCACGGGTGGCTAATTCCCTTTCTCCACTTTCAGGAGAATACTTCTTCGGGTCAAGCAGACGAGATTAGGTGGGCCAGTCCAGTCTGTCATCTCTGCACTACGCGTCACATGGGTGGAAACCGCAGCTGTCCAGTTCCGATCGACGCACCTGTGGGAGCCAGGTGAGCGTAACAAGGTGGCTGTGCAGGCCCGGCCCACCCTTCCCTTGGAGTCTCGCACAAGGTGGTCGTCGAGTCACAGTAACGTGGTGGACCGCACAGATTCCTCGGAAGTCCCAGGTAAGCCCAGCGCATTGCTTTCCATGAATCGACGAACAGGGATTTGCACGTGATTTCACACGCAAGTCTCTTTTTTTCCCCTGCAGAATGGTTAGGGCCTGTAAATTGGCAGCTGACATGGAGGCATTGTGGCTGATGAGGGGTGTGCTCTGCTCTGACCTTTCATGGGGCTACATGGATATCCTCAATAAAATATAACTCAGAATACCATCTGATGTCATTTCTCGATCCCTGATTTAAGATCAAAGTGGATGCCTTTAAGCTGTATGGGCACTCTGAGGACTTTTGGCCCATTTTCAGTGAACACTACTGAAACTAGTGAGAGGCTGGAGACAGAAAGTGTGTTGGAATCACTCCTCATTCAATCAGAAATGCCCAAAGGGAGTATGTCTACACAAATGTGCAGCAGACCTTCATCTGTCCAGATGGTGGCTGCAATGCTACAGTGTGTACCTAACACAAGTAGGGAGGATGCTCGACTGTGGTAATGTTTCAGTCGCTGTTACTTGTGGGAGTTGTCACGGAATTCAATGAAGTGCCAATGTTTCTGGTTGCGCTAGATGTGCTCTATTGCTCAAGGTGGACGTAGAGCAACATGGGTGCAATCAATAGCACCTATTACTTTTGGAAAGTGCACCACCCAGTAAAAATCCTGGATCACTGCTTGCCTTTCTGCCAGTGTTCTGGGCATATAGACATGCCAGCAGACAGAAGGACGTGCAGTTATGATTGCCAACGCCTGGTGTAAGCAGCAACACTGCAGGGCCCGGGAGATACCACCTACTATGGCGGTGGTCTCGTTGGAATGGCCCAGTGGCCAGAAAATGCAGAGCAGTGAGCACCTTTTTTGCAAGTGGCTCAGTGCTTGGGAGCACATGGTGGGTGATGTAAGGTCATCTTCCCACTCCCTGACCAGGTCTAGGATGATATGAGGGGGGTCTATACCTGCCATAGGGGGTCATTATGACCTTGGCAGTAAGGGGTTAATGGCGCCTGTAATAGTGCCGGAGCCGTTAACCCCTTACCGCCCCATTACGAGTCTGCTTGCGGGACCCGCATAGGGCGCATGGTAAACCGGATGCCCTTAGCGGGTCCTGCTAGTAGACCAGGAAGCTAACAACGGGCCCGTTGTTAGCTCCCTCCCCATTCCCATTGAGCCCTATGGGGGCTCTTATGGGAATGTGGATGTGCTGGTTCCGGGTTCCTTTAATGAGGAATTACCGGGTCCTCCAAGTTTGGAATGGCCCGGTAATTCCTCATTCAAGGAACCCAGATCTGGTACCCGGTAAGGGGGTAACCATGACGCAAATTGCGGCATGGTTACCTGCAAGGTCATAATGACCCCCATAGGCCTGTTCATTAGGCATCCCAAAAAGGCTGGTCTGTGGGTGGAAGATCTGGGCCCTGGCCATCCTCCTCCTCCTGTGGTGTACCTGGATGATTGCTGCAACAAATGGTGCATCTATTGTGGCTGTATCCGTTTGTTTGTTGGGCGTGCGTGCTGTTTATGCATCTGTTAGTGTGCGCATTGACGTTTTACACCTGCTATCACGTGGCATAGGTGTTTTGGGATTTGCGAGTGCTTTTTACCGAACCGGCGTTCCCTGTTCAATTCCATTGTTTTGTGCGTGTATGGGTGGTGCGATTGTGTGACGGTGGAACATCCCTCGTAACTGCCACGTTTTTGCTTGTTCTCCCTCATTCTGTGTGTTCCATGAATAAGTTTGTTTTGTGCGTGTATGGGCGGTGCGATTGTGTGACATGGAACATCCCTTGTAACACCCGCATTTTTGCTTGTTCTCCCTCATTCTGTGTGTTCCACCCCCATTTAAGGTGTGTCATGATTCCTACCCCCGGGCATCCGGACCAGGTCCATCTGTCCCGGGAGCAGGCATCCAGATACTTGGGAAAAACCCAGCAGCCCCGGCTAGGGGCTATCTGGGTACAGCCATAGGCGCCAGGCTCATTTGCTTTCACTTACCTCATGCAGACCATGCTGCTCAGCATTCAAGCCAATGTAAAGTCTGAAGGGGGACTACTTTATTTCAGGGACTATTTTCTTACTCGGGTGTGGTCTTGGGAACTTCTTACCTGGGACTACTTTAAAGGCTATTTAAACCACGCCCGAAGAGCAGCTCACGCTTTGCGTTATTCTGCATCCTGCAGCGTAACGCTCACCGTGCCTGCAAGCCAGCATCCAGTCTTCTGCCACACCCGCCCAGAGTCTGGAGCTCCTAGAAAAAAGGGAGAAAGAAGGAAAAAGGTTAGAACAAGAACAATACTTATTCCTCACCTGATTCTGGATCCATCGCGCCTTTGAATAGGAAGAAAGACGTTATTTGATGCGCATTGCATCGCCTGCTGCTGCGCTGCGCTATACTCACCAGCCTTCGCAGCACCTCCACAATCCACCTCTGTCTTCATAATTTCTTCGCCAAACTCCGGCACCTAAGGGGAATAAAGAACAGCAAGGTGTGCTGAGAGAATAATAAGGCAATATTAGTCACCACAATAGACTTACCTGATTTTACCGCCGGAGGCATTCTTCATCTCCACGGACCGGCGCAGCCTCCATTCATCTTCGCCGAACTCGGGCACCTAAGGGGAACAAAAGGACAGCCAGGTGAGCCAAAAAAACAAACCAAGGGAATCTCTTTCACCATAATAGACTACCCTGATTTTACCGCCAGAGGTATTATTGCTCAAAACACCATATTTTCTTACTCTGCACCTGTAATAAGGGAGAAAGCAGCAGATTACATACAGGTGTCCTTTACCGGACAGTGTTGGATAATACAGACTCTTACCTGAACTTTAGCAGCCACACGAGGCAATCTTCTCCAGGTTCAAGCTGCAAGCTGCAAGGAATCGGACAAGAGTGAAAGTCAGACATTTTGAACTCTTACGAACTATATACTTACGGCTCCACGCCAGGAACCTCAGAGTCAATATTGTTCTGGAACTCTCCAATTCCTTCGGACCAGTGAAGTAACTGGTTATCCACGTGCCCCTGCATTCTATGTAGGATGGAGAGTTCATCCTTTAATAACTTAAGGTGAGAATATAAAAAGAGACATCAGAGGTGATTAGAGGGGAGAACAGTGTAGGGGGTTATCACTCAAATCCACGGGTGGCTAATTCCCTTTCTCCACTTTCAGGAGAATACTTCTTCGGGCCAAGCAGACGAGATTAGGTGGGCCACGCGTCATGTGGGTGAAAACCGCAGCTGTCCAGTTCCGATCGACGCCCCTGTGGGAGCCAGGTGAGCGTAACAAGGTGGCTGCGCAGGCCTGGCCCACCCTTCCCTTGGAGTCTCGCACAAGGTGGTCGTCGAGTCACAGTAACGTGGTGGACCGCACAGATTCCTCACAAGTCCCAGGTAAGCCCAGCACATTGCTTTTCATGAATCAACGAACAGGGATTTGCACGTGATTTCACACGCAAGTCTCTTTTTTTTTCCCTGCAGAATGGTTAGGGCCTGTAAATTGGCAGCTGACATGGAGGCATTGCGGCTGATGAGGGGTGTGCTCTGCTCTGACCTTTCATGGGGCTACATGGATAGCCTCAATAAAATATAACTCAGAATACCATCTGATGTCATTTCTCGATCCCTGATTTAAGATCAAAGTGGATGCCTTTAAGCTGTATGGGCACTCTTAGCACTTTCGGCCCATTTTCAGTGAACACTACTGAAACTAGTGAGAGGCTGGAGACAGAAAGTGTGTTGGAATCACTCCTCATTCAATTAGAAATGCCCAAAGGGAGTATGTCTACGCAAATGTGCAGCAGACCTTCATCTGTCCAGATGGTGGCTGCCTCACTACAGTATGTACCTAACACAAGTAGGGAGGATGCTCGACTGTGGTACTGTTTCAGTCGCTGTTACTTGTGGGAGTTGTCACGGAATTCCAAAGCTGCCCCATGCCAGGGTGCAGTCTGAATATATTTTAACATAGGAACAGCCTTGCAGTGAGCCATGTTGAATATTATCATTCATTGAAATTAACCTGTACTGAGTGAGAAAAGGGAAACGGACAGTGAGCCATCAGCTCAGATGGTGCTGCTTCAAATCACATGCAGAAAATTGAAGCAGGTTGGGTAGCGGTGCTTGTGGTTTGCGAAACAGTTGTCCCTATTGACTAGCTGCTAGTAAGGTGTGACTGTCATATCATGCCAAAATGGCACATTCATTTGTTTTACTACTGTTACGGTCTTAAGTTATATTCCAAGATCCTGCTCTTGTGATTGTTAAACCAAAGTAGTGGATGGGAGAGATCCATCAGCAAAGCCACCAACATTAGAAACGTTGAGGTTCCCCGTGCTACCTGAGTATTCATTGGGTTTTTTCTGCTACTTGAGAGTTGTGCCAATTATGTAGTACCCAGTATCATGAACTTTTTCGAGAGACCTCCAGCTACAGTAAACAGATAAAGACATGATAACTTGTTCTCAGTGCCTCCCTTGTGATGGTCGGGCTATTACCTGGGGACAGAGAAGAAGCAGGATCAAAGAGGAATATTTACGGGCAAATGTCAGCAAGTAGAGCTATACACTGCAGTGGATGGGTAAATTAGGTTCAGGGGCCTGCCAGCGCTTTCCACAAGTACAAGACAGGGTTTTGGGGTGGACTTGAATATAGATATATTGGTTGTGTTTACGTTGTCAGAGGGTCAGGTGTTCCTTTCTTGAGGGACTAGGAGGGACAAGGAGCGGAAGCAAGATAATGCACAGCGGTCCAGAGAGATGAAGGAGGGTTCTAGAGCACGGAGTGCATGGAGGCAAGTGGTGACAAAGAATTTCACAGTGAGTTTCTCTGTTAGAACATTTTTGGGAGGATTAAAAAAACAAAAATCGCAAAAAGGATTTATTATTCTTTTTTGGGATAGAGGTGATTAAAACACGCAAGAGCAAGGAATTTCACTAAGGGTTTCTTTGTCGTTTTGCTTTTTCAGGTGGAAGGCTGCAAAGGGAAAGTAAAGCGATTCCAAATGCAACAATCACAAATGCATTCTTTGTTTTTTTTTTATTGTATTATAGTTCAAAATAACTTTTCACAAAAAAGATATTACATATAATCATCAATTCAACCAAAACCACTTTTTTAAAGAAATTACAAAGATATAAAAAAATAGAAGTATAAAATATAAAATGTTCTTAGCAGCTCAATTACACAACAGCGAATAAATAAGTCTCCAATAGATGAACTACCAAAAGGCTAACCAAATAATTACATAGAATACACTTAGCACTTAGAACAAACAAAGCATACTATACTTATAAATCCCGACATATTAATAAATCAGATATTAACTTCACATTTTCTTCAAATTCCCTTAATCGAGTGTTAGCAACCTTCAATGTTTGGGGATAGCGAACATTAGCCTCCTATTCCATCCTGCTAGGCATCTAAGCCAGAAATTTTCACTTGCAATATAGTCCAGATCATATTCATAATTTTGTCTGACTGTTTCATGCTCTGTTTCCTCACAACACAGTCTATAGACCCTTTTTTCCATAGGTATTCCTGACCAAGCACCACGTACCCCTAAAACATTAAGTCGGTTGAGTAGGACGTCCAGAAATATTTTCCGGTTGACCTTGGAAGGCATCAGCTTTAGATAATACTGGGGCTTTTTATACAGAAAGTGCAATTTAGCAAATGTACTCAGGGAGCTTAATTACGCAGCCCTGTGATTGCTGATGCTCCAGTCCAAGTTTTTCTATGGTGTTCTTCAAGGATTTTAATACCGCCCCCTCCCCGTGATCCCATTTGGGAGAGTAGCCTATTCTTTCAAAAAAAACACTGGATTTTCTTCTGGAAGATATTCAAAGCCACCATATTTCCACCCTCCAATCCTTCACGAAGAATTTGTAATAGTGTACCTTGACGAGCAAATGTTATTTTAGCATATAGCTTAGCCCTGTTATATTCAATTTGAGCAGATAGAGAAATGAGCCCCATTTCTAACCGAATAGCCTGTATCGGCCTATAATTAGAGAGACCAAGCAGTCTTCTCCAGATCAGACCCTCTGTCACATCAGCCCAGACAGACCAATCAGAGAAAGAGGCTACCAATGCATATAAGAAAATAGCAGCTATCCTTTGCTTGTATATATTAATAATACCCAGCAGACTGAACCAAGCTGTTTTCTTGGAGAATGACATAACAGCTTTTAACATTGCCCTTACTTTAGTTATTTTGCTAAGTTGAACTAAGGATTAATTTTCCTTCTTTCCACACATATCTCATGGCCCAGATATTTATAGCTATCAACTTTTTTTTTATCATTCCTAAGGAGCATGGTATGGACGTTATTTTACAGCAATGATGTCCGACAGCAATAAATTGAGTTTTTTTCAAATTGATGGAAAGACCATTAGTGGTTGTGTATTCACACACGGCCTTGGGACTATTACAAATACCCACATAGGTGTTATCTAGTATAATGATATCATCTGCACAGCAGATCCAGCCAACTTTATGTGGGCCAATTTTAGGAAGGGCATTCATCTTATCTATCACCAAAGTCAGACATGAACAGATTGTACAGCGTGGGGGCTAATGCACAGCCCTGCCTTACCCCTTTTTGATCATAAATCGGATCAGATAGTGTGCCCCTATCATCTAGCCAAATCCTAGCCCTGCCATAGCTCTCAGGGAGGTTGCGAGGGCCACTCTTAAAGACCGGGATAATATTAGAGATCTTCCAAGAGTCAGGCATCATCCCCGTATCTATGACCTTTTGAAATAACACTCCCAGGATATCGACCCAGACTTCAGGATTTTCTTTCAAAATGATGTTACAGAGGCCGTTTGGTCCCGAAGCTCTGCAGCACTTTATGTTCCTAATTACTAACAAAATATCGTCCCTACATATGGTCATATTAAATATAGGTTGTATATCAAGCTTTATGGTTTCACTTTTGAACTAATTGTTTAGGAAATTAGCCCATGTGCAGCTATCAATAGGAACCAGGAGCTCCGGGTTACCAGCATTGTTGATAGCTCTAAAACTTGCCCCGAACTTCCTGGAATCACCTTCAACAAGCAGCCGTACCATACGTTGCCAGCTAACATTCCTGTCAGGGGACAGATAGCATTTAGTCTTTTTACTTATTACGTATCAATCTTCTGGCCTTCTGACGCCGTTCAGGGCTCAGATCAGAAAGCTCACAATGTCGCAGATTTCTTCACATCTCCCTTTTCACATCTCCTATATTCTTATCAAACACCCTGCTTTTTGCATTTGCAAAGGGTTCTGAATTGGGGAATCAGATTTTAAAAAACGTAACAAAAAAGCACCATATGCAATACAATGTCACAATTACGGTATGAAATGTCAACAAGACATAGAAAAGATTCTCACTATAGCTGCAGCTGAAACTCGCATGCTCCTCTCTAATGTTGAATCAGCCCTGTTCCTCCATCTAACAGCCGAGCACAACCCAAAATAACCAGGAAAGGAGTTGGACCTTTTATCAGGCCACCAAACCTCCCCAAAGATTTGGAGCCCATGGTTGCATTGCCAATGATCTCTGGGATACTTGGTGGTCCAGGTTGTCCTGCTAAATGATGTCTAGCCCACCAGGTCTCTTGCGAGAGTTTGGGCCACCGGTGGGTCCATATCACATGTATATTGGAGGAGATATTCAGCTTATCCCGCAATTACTTTTTGAGAAGAAAAGCTAACATCACTGAGCAGTTTGGTAATATGTGGGTATTGATATTCTTCCCCGGACTCTAATTGGAAGGGAATGCCACTGAACCGTGCACACATGTTCTAGGTACAATGTTACTGTTGAACATCCTGTCTGGCTCCTTTGTGCTATTCTGGAGTCAGATATTTAGCAACAAGTTTAGGAAACACACACTTCTACATACTTCAGTTATTTAGGCAATGAAAATTCCACGCCACAACACGCCGGTTCCATGTGATAATGTCCCCGCAAAAATGTCGCCATGCAAACATTTTGCAGAAAAATTGCCATTTTTTGTGGAGATATTATTACATGGAATATGCGGGGTGACGACCCTGCAACCTCCAAAAGCTTTTTTTTTATTCTTCAAGGAATAAGGGGGACACCCCCACAACCCCCGCTCACCATGTCCCTATATATATGACCACCTACATAATGTCGCCACAAACCTTTCCCGGCTACATTATGTACGGCGACCATATATCTAGGGACATTATTACCTGATACCAACACGCCTTGTAAACTTAACTATGATATTTATTTCATCAAAATACATTTGAAAAAACAACTCAGAAGGTGTTTTATGTTTAAAATATTAATCGTTGAAATGTCATATACAAGTTATTGATTGCATAAAATGTATTAGTGACACTGGACACATCAAATGGATAAGATATTTTGGTTAAATCACTAATGTAACTAATTTCACCATAGTGCTTGCAATCACAGCCTTTGTCATGTCTTAACCTCATATATACCAAACGTTCTTACACCCAATGTATCAGTACAAATGTAGAGCCCTCAAAAGGTTATAGGGATAAAAACTGATTAGCAAGGATTCCAACCTGCGTTGAAGTATTTGTACATAGATTGAGACATTGTGTGTTTATCCCACTGAATGATCTACCCTATTGAACTTTTGCACAGTCCATTGCCTGCCTGAGCAACTGAATAAGACGATGAATGAGGACGAGCCACCTCATATGGATAGCGTAGCCTGGGTTGACCGACGCCGCACATCGACTGGATTGGAAATGCTCTCCGAACCAGATTTGAAGGGACGCACAAACACCTGCGTGCCCCGCATACAGACCGATACCACGCAGGTGTCCAGGGCCAAACTTGGGCATGATTATGAATGTGAGTGTATGCCATGTTTGAAAGGGACTGTGAGTTTCGGACGGTCCCAGATCTGGACGGAGACGCAGAGATGCTTGTGCACCCCACCTGGAGATAATACAGAAGTTTAGCACCTCGCTTCCAGACAGCAATGCCAATTAACCAATCCACTAACAATTTCACCCTATGCATACACCTCTCAAACTCTAACCAAACACAACCACAAGCCTACAAAACAACAGTCCACACAAACTTCATTACACTGCAACAACAAAACAAAGCACACATAGACTCACACAACAGCACACAACGATTACCAACCGCTAAACACCCCAAGCCCAGCCAACGGAGTTACCGGGCTGAAGCCGCCAGCAGCACATCACTGCTCTCTTGCACTTTTCCAGCTTATTCCTACTAACTCACCCCCCTTCCCTTTTCAGAGCCACCAGAGCGCCAGGGGACCACTCCGGTGGTGATAGTGTGCGGTCGAAATATCCTTTAACATTAACATATCACTTTTATAGAATTGACTTGTTTTATGTCCTAGAGACATGTTTGTGTGCAAACATGCGTGTCTTCTGTAAAAGGAATAGCCATTAGAAAGTAAATTGTATTAACATTTGATTAAAATGGGGCTCATTTTCAAAGTCCAAGGAGCCTTAATGAAGTTCCAAAATACACAAGCACACCTGTTTTAACGCCTCCATTTATGCTGTAGGGCAGTGGTCTTCAACCTTTTTTGGCCTGGCCCGCTCTGAGAAAAAGATGGGCAGGCCGGGCCCCCCAAAAATGCTAAATTGACATTATGTACAAATGGCTATGAACTATTGCGCAATGTCACCGCAACGCACCCAGTATCGTCCCTGGGCTCCCCCACCTGTTCCCATCAGTTGATGGGCTCCCTCATCCCACTCCTACCAGGTTCCTGGGCTCTCCCCACCACATCACAGACCCTGGGCTCTCTCAACCCTGCTCCCACCACTATCCCAGTGCTCCCGCCCATCTGCTTCCTCTACAGTCCCTGGGCAATCCCCACCCCGTTCCCAACACAGTCTGAGGGCCAGTTGGAGCTGGTGAATTTTATAAGTGGAGGGGCATAAATAGTTAACACAAAAATGCCATAGTGATCGAGTGCAACGAGGGAGCCCAAACCAATCAAGGGGAGTTTGTGGGGTTTTACCCCTGTGGATATTTTAAAAATAATCTGTGAAAATGTTGCATTTGAGTGCATACTTTAAAAGAAAATGGGTAAAAAGCCAAACAGTTTGCAATTGGCGCTGGGGGCCACGGGGGAAAGCATGGTATTTTTGACTGGACATCGATGATAGTGTACAACGTCCTTTCATCGCGGGACGTTTTTTCAATGGGTTTTGTACCGTGAATGTTTTAATGAAAAAACTCTTCAAATTATTAGGGGAGGTTCGAAAATTATATATATAAAATTATATATATGGGGTATATATGGGATACAAAATTAACAGGAATGCAGGTGTTTTTGGGGGGATTCCCCCAAAAATAATTAAAAAAAAGTTGATGGGTTTTTTCGTTAGAAAATTCACGCTACAAAACCCTACGAAAAAACATCCTGCGATGAAATGACATGGAACCTCAAGATATCTAGTAAAAAAATACCATCCCTGTCCCCTGGGCTACACAGCGCCTCAGAAGGAGAGCTGATTTTGGCAGGTGGGTAATGGTATTGTGCAACAAAGGCATTTTTAAAATGCCTTTATTGTACCACCCTCCGTCCTCCTCTACCCCACTTCCCAAAATCATCTCAACGGACTAAAAAAACAAACACACACACACACACACACACACACACACACACACACACACACACACACACACACACACACACACCCCCCCCCAATCACTCTATCATTCAAACAAGCACCCATCACCATGCACTCACTCATAACACAAGCATACACGCATCTATACAAATATTTAAATAAAATATAAATGAACATACAGACATGCAGTGCCCCAGCCAGCATTTCCAAAGAGCAATGCCAGGCTGGCGAAGCAAAACTCCCCAGCCTCGCCTGACTCAGTGAGCATGTGCGGCTGGCGAACTGAACTATCAAACGGAAACAGTGTTTCCCTTTGACAGTTCAGCCAGCCCAAGAGCATGCCCTCAGCTGGAAAAAGCAGCTGAGGGAGTGCTCCGTTTTTCACTGGGCTGGCTCCTCCATAATGGGTGAGGGGGCCATTAGGTGGACGCCCCCTCGTCCATTATGGATGAGCCGCCAGGCTCGGGCTGGCCTATAGGGCAATGCCAGTGTCAAAATGCTAGTGCATGCCAGTCAAAATGGCCCACTTCTTGGCCAATGTGGGCCAGTTTGATGAGTTACTTCTCTATGCAGCTAGTAGTTTTGATCATTGTTGCTTAATAAATATTCTTTAATTTAAATTTTGCTTACATTTTAACAAAACAATAAACCTTGTGTACTAGTGAAACAGTCTGTGACTAAAGGAATGATTATCCATTTGCAACTGCCGGCCACTTTTTCATTGGTGCCTAAGACAGTTTTATGGTCAAGTCCGACCATGTGAGCTGCCCCAGCCCATTTCCCCCTAGGTGGGCGCGCCCCACAGTTTGAAGACCTCTGTTCTAGGGCATTTTGGTTCTTTTTGACGCCAGAGGGAAGGGGCAGTACGGAAGTTACATTTCCGTGTCCCTTTTACCTTCCATCTTCAAAAACGACTTGATTTTGTGCCGGCATGAAAACGTTTTTTTCCATGCTGATGTAAAATGAATGATTCCCTTTGTAATGTGCCTGCCTTTAACACCAGCAAAAAGCAGGCGGATTCCATGGGAAATTAGTGTAAAAGCTTCCTGGCATGCGTATTTTTTTTATTTTTCACTGCGAAGTGCAAAAAAGATGTGTAAAGACGCTTCCAACATCACTTTACACTTCTCTTTTGCACTTCAATGTGCAAATAATGAAAATTCACTGGAGCGGACCTGTTTGCATATAATTGCAAATGTAAGCTGGCTCCTTCGAACAATTTACGCTCATTTTCAAACTCCACTGCAAGGTATTTTGAGGAATCTCCCGAACCACTCTAATGAGGCTCGAGACCAAAATCTCTTCTAAAATGTAAAACGTAGCATTTTGCCCTTTTGGAGCCTGATATAGATTGTGGCAGATTTCAAATCAGCTCTTTTGCCACCTAATGGCTAAGCCATTGCAGAGCCAAGGTGAATGGGGTCCTTTTGTAAAGGCTGATGCCGTAAATGAAGGCTTAAAAGCTTAACACATCCATTTAATGATCCAGCTCATTTGTGTCCACGTCCAAGGCGTGTTGGGGGCAGCGCCAACTGGGGTATGCATTTCTGCATTGCATTCCTCCTCCGTCTTGAGAGAAAACTGTTTTATGCTTGTATGAGCTTTTCATGCAGGAGTAAAAGTAAACAAATGGATTCTTATGGAATCTGCCTCAGATGAACACCTGCTAATGAGCAGGTGGATTCCATAGGAATCCACTAGTAAACAGCTCCAGCCAAGAATAATTTGCAGGCGTTGCTTCCTTTTTTATTTCAAAGCGGAGAGCAAACCTGAAGTGTAAAGGTGATTTTGCCTGGTTTTACTATGCCTTGTAAATGTCTAACATTTCATTCGGGTGACCAGCACCATGTAAGTGCAAGTGTTGGTGGTCCCTTGCACGCAATTAGCATATGCTATAAAATGACACCCCCAAAAAAGAGCAATTTCCGCTGCTGCACAATCGCCACATTTTACAATCACACTTTATATCAAGCCCTTTATAAATGTGGCACATTGGCAATGACCCTTCCATAGCTGTTTAGGGGACTCAAATTGTCCACTTAGTTTTTTTTTTATTTTATTTTTTAATGTGGTCCAAAACCTCTGAAGAGGGTTATTGTATTGCATGCTGGCTTTTGCTTAAACACATTTTGACTACATAAAAGCATATTAGATAAATGTTGCTTTTATTTGGGTTGATGATTGAAAGCAAACCTTCAGCCTTATTTTAAAGTGGATGCTAATTGCATGCAGAGTACAGCCAACATTAGCTCTTATATGCTGTGGGGCTCTCTGCATGCAATATTAAAGGTTTGCTAGAAGGGGGGCAAGACATAAGATTAAACGCAGGGCAAAATATATTTTACTCTTCCACTTTCCTCTTTGAGTCGCAAATATCTTTTGCTCTTCCATTTGCCTCTCTGTTTCGCGAAAAAGTAAAAGCTTCCTTACACTTTTCATATGGCGTTTACTGATGAATTCCCATGAAATACACCCGGTCTTTATCAGGTGCTAAAACTAAACCAGATTGCAATGATTCATGAGTTTCAAGCCTGCATGAAAATGTCTTGCAGATGTTATACGCACTGAGAAGATGGATCAGGAATGCATGGCAGAGGTGTTATCTCCGCTCTGTGCCCCTCCTCGGCCTTAGCAATGCATCACAATGGGGCGGAGAGGTACATCAAGGCATACAAGCATTAAGCTTTGCTATCATGTACCGAGAGCACTACAGGAAAGAGGATCCAAGCGTCTGCACCTTTAGTGAGGGAGTGGTGGGGAAAAAAGTCCCAAGCACATTCATCGCACAATGAACAGAGTAAGTTGTGAATATTCTTTTGCAAGCTGTGCCTCCTTGAGATGGAAGGCTGCTATTAGGGAGAAAGGGCGGAGACCAGTGGGGTGGCGAATAGCAATTGCTGACAGCAAGTTGGTATAATCACTTTATCATTAAACAATATTATGCTACAGTCAAGTAAATACCCATTGACACGAATCCACTGTGACCTGCACTTTGGACACCAGGAAATTACACATTTCCCTAATAATATTTGCATTCAGAACCAGGATGTGTATTGCCTTGCTTTTTGGCCTCTTTGTTTATTATGAGCTATGAATTTACATGATTTTGTATATTAGATGTGAAATATTTAATAAGCGTGTTCATACATAGCAACACCTTATTGGTATGTGTGGCCCATGCCAATTTCCCAATGGAAAAAATCCATTAAAAAGGGCCTACGCGGTATTTGCGAGTTATGCGCAGTAAGTGGACCCCACTCAACAACTAAACTACATGCATTTTCATTGTGTTCTTTGTGTTTTATGGGTATTTCCCACAGAAATCAATTTAGGAGACTCATATCGTTCTGAAATATTGAGCGCTAAACCATGTATATTAGGAAATAAAAAAGCATACCATTACTGCACTAAATATTTACTACATATTCTCAGACACATTGGAAATGAAAGAGAGTACAAATTAATTGAGATAAAGCAACACAGATAACTGGATTGTGCACACTTGAAAGTGCATTCTTGGGTTTCAAGAAGTCCATTACATTTCCAAGTACACAATATCCATATATCCAAGTGAGATGGTTACATGCGAGTTGGTTGGGTCATTGATGCTCAGCCATAACACATGTTATATGGCTAGGCCCCAGTGGACATATTGAGGGCTCCCAACCTCGTTTCAACTACAGAGGGCCTGGTTGCCATGTTTTTCTAAGACAGAGCATGAACACTGGCAATAGAAAGTTCATCATGTGTGTCCAAGATCATTGTATACAAATCATTTAAAATGCCCCCTCTCTGATGGGTGCCCTCAAAGGTAGCATGTGTGCATTGGGTTTTCAAAAAGAGTAGCTCCTTATGGAATACCAGTATGCACCCTCTGACGTTATATGACCTTATGGGCCTCATTGAAAGTAATGAAATGACCAACATGTGTATTTTTTATTTTTTATAAACAGATCCCTCATTTGTTCAGAGGTCCTCCATAAAATCGAAGAAACTCTTCTCATTGCCACACCGCATTGAGAGTAAGTGAAGATGATTGGTAATTCCCCTAGTGCTAATTCTGCTGGAGGAATTAGTGTGGGGGAATTAACAAGAACCAGCAGTAATTCCACAGATGAAATTAGCATCAGAAAATACAATGTAAATACCACTGTATTAAAAGGTGAAATGCTGCCAAAATACTGTCAAAAATCGGTGTCATTCCAATAAAAGCACAATAACTGCACCAAAAGGGATGTGAAAGGACCCACAGTTTTACCAGGAGGCCAAGAAAGGGTATGTAAGGGCCACACCTTCCCCAAACACACGTCCAAACACCATGCAGTTACTAGCACTAGCTATCTTTGAGCACCAAAATCTACTGCACTGCCTAAACACAGAGGACCTGAGTCATGGAATAATCTGCGCTTAAAAAACTGGGCTTGTGTGTGAAATCACACGCAAGTTCCCATTTATCGACTCATGGAACACAATGCGTGGGGCTTACCCGGGACTTGTGAGGAATCCATGCCGATCCACCACGTCACCGCGAGCAGAGGAAGGCCTTGCGTGAGACTCCAAGAGAAGGTCTGTCCGGGACTATGCAGCCACCTAAAAAGGGGGCGGAACAAGTGGAATGAGGAAGAACAAATGAAAATTTGGGCGTTACGAGGGACGTTCTACCGTCAAACAATTGCACTAACCATAAGCGCGCAAAACAAACGTATTCATGGAATTGAACAGTAAACACACGTAAATCCAGAAATACCTACGCCATGCGATAGCAGGTGTAAACGTCAACGCGCACAGTAACAAATGCATAAAAAGCATGCGCAATTAACAAATGCATGGATACAGCCACGATGAATGCACTATTTGTTGTAGCAGTTATCCTGGGACACTGCAGGAGAGGAGGATGGCCATGGCCCGTATCTTCCACCCACGGATCAGCTCTTTTGGGATGACTGATGACCAGGTCTTTGGCAGGTATAGGTTGCCCCCCATATCATGCTTGACCTGGTCACCGAGTAGGAAGATGCCCTCACATCACCCACCATGTGCTCCCAAGCACTGTGCCCCTTGCAAAAGGTGCTCACTGTTCTGCATTTTCTGGCCACTGGCTCATTCCAGTGTACCACTGCCATAGTAGGTGGCATCTCCCAGGCCACGCAGTCACACTGCTTACACCAGGTGTTGGCAATCATAACTGCACGTTCTTCTTTCTGCCGGCATATCTATTTGTCTAGAAAACTGGCAGAATGGCAAGCAGTGGTCCAGGATTTTTATGGGTTGGCGCACTTCCTAAAAGTGTTAGGTGCCATTGATTGCACACATGTTGCACTATGTCCACCTCAAACAACAGAGCATATCTACTGCAACTGGAAACATTGGCACTCCATTAATGTTCAGGTTGTGTGTGATGCCAAGAGCATCATTACTGAAGTGTACGCCAACTATCCTGGCAGGACACATGATAGTTACATCTTTAGAATGTCCCCGCTAAACCGGGTCCTGGAAGCTGGGAAGCATGGCAATGCATGGCTCATTGGTGAGTATGAATGGCCATGCACATGCATGCATGTTGCACACAGTCCAACAGACAATGTCAACAAATGACAATGACAACCATTCTCTCCTCTACAGGGGCAGTACCTACCCTCTGAGCACATATATGATGTTGTCCATATGCAACCCAATATACCTGCCAAAATAAGGTACAACACCGCCCAAATTAAAACTCGGGGCATCGTGGCGTGAACATTTTAAGTGCTCAAGTCACGTTTCCGCTCCCTTGAGCACTCTGGTGGTGTTGCTATATGCACCAGCGATATTCTGCAGGATCATTGTGGCAGCATGTGTCTTGTACAATGTTGCAACATGGCATGGCGTCCCGGTGGACATGGTGGTGTCCATCTACACCCACAGGCATACCGCTTGCGTGTGGTTGGGCAAAGGGCACGTGGAGAGGATGCACGTACCCAGCTTGTGCAATCTTATTTCACCTAAAATCCCTCCCCTTTGGTGTGCACACAATCTTGCAAAATACCAGGAGCCATTCAATGATGACAATGGACCAATCCACTGTGCGCACAAACCACCTTGAGAAAGTGCCCTTGGAAGTGCTCATTTGTGTGCATCCCTTAGAACTAAAAGATATTTCATTTTGTGTTTGCAAAAGAAACACATTGAAGAGTTGGACACCACTACCACCATGCCAGCCATTTTATTAAAAACTCCTCTTTGGCACCAAAACCATCTCATATGTAATGTTAAAGGATATTTATACGGCGAACTATATCCACCGTAGTGGTCCCCTCGCGCTCCAGCAGATCTGACTAACTAACATACCTGTCAAATCTGTAAGCAGCAATCCCAAACATCTCTGAGCTGCAAGCCATACATGGCCTCAACAATTTACATAGACACAAAATACAACAAGCACAATGTCATATAGCTGCACATATGTCCTTGAATGTACATGATGTGCACAAGCATGTCTGTTTTGTGCGTGTAGAAATGCAGTGCGGTATCCATCCACATGTTATTCAACATTGCATCATGACCACAATAAACTCCATCCCCAAAACAACTATTAACAAGAGATTATAGACAATTGTGACAAAGAGGACGACCCACCAGAATTAACACATCCAGACATGCAGCAACTAAAGTAGCCATTCCATAACACTCCATAACATGTTACCTGTCCCCTTGGCATGCAGTAGTCACATTTGATCCCATGAAATAGCCATCATTCCCTGACAGAAGGATCTGCAGACAATAAACAAAATGAAACAGAGTGCAGCTAATACATCCCTGCACCCAAAAACCCAAGACCCACGGGTGCCACTCAGTGATATACAACACATGCAAACAACAACTTACAAGACAACCATCAACATGTGTCCCACCACACATGCAGCAACACCTGCACACTGCATGCAAATCAAACACAAAAAACAGCATGCTCCACACTGCCTGTCCCCCTCAATGACATGCAGCAAATGTGCATGTCATATATCCCAATTCACTAGATGATGGCACATACCGAAAACACACACCAGTCAACACGCTGCATAAAAATGAGAAAACATCAGATATGCAGATAGTTGAGCCCACAGAAAAGCAGGGACCTCCCTGGAAGACTAGCAATGACATGACAAAGCATGCCATCACCTGCGTCGTATTGGTCCAGTGCACTAAACACAGTCATGGGAGCAATTTATTTACTCATTTATTTATTGTTCACTTGTTAGGTTCTTATACAATTAGCAAAACGGTTTAAAAGTGCACACAGTGCAATAGGGTGGGGACAGGGGAAGGTAGACTATGGGCCTCATTACTAGGTAGGTGGTAAGGGATTACCAGCACCGGTAAGGGCACCGTTGCCGGTAATCCCTTACCGCCCTACTACGAGGTCCCTTAGCGGGTCCCTCCCCTAACGCCTGGTTTTACCAGGCGTTATGGAAGGTACCCACTAAGGGACTTCAGAGCTAATAACGGTACCGCAAATTGCGGTACCGTTATTAGCTCCTTCCCCATTGAGCCCTATGGGGGCTCAAATGGGAAAGGGGAATGGTTCCTGGAATGGGGACTTACCCGGTCCTCCAGGGTCGGAATGACCCGGTAAATCCCTATTCCGGGAACACGGACCCGGAATGCGGTAAGGGGGTTGCCATGGCACAAATAGCGCCATGACTACCGCCTACTGTGTAATGAGGCCCTATGAATTACTACAGAGATAAATAATTTAATTAATAGTACAAACAAATCATAAAAATAACTGGGAGGGGAGACAAACCTACTATGCCATGTGAGTGTTCAGAACGTGCAAGTGCAGAGGGGTGGGGGTAACGGAAAAGGTGCTGAGGGCTCATGGAGAAGTGCTCGGGGTGAAGTGCTAAGAAAATAAAAGACAAACTTAAGTGAACCTCCTTTGGTGAGGCTGAGCCTGAGCAAGTGCTGTATATAGACAGCGGCTTGGATGAGAGATTTGGGGGGTCAGGTCCCTGAGGATACATACAGGCCCTGTACATCCATCACGCTACCTTATGATTAGCAGGGAAGAGAGGAGGAGAAGGAAGAGGAGAAGAGAAATGTCTTGAGGCTTTTTTGGAACTTAAGGAGGTCCTGCTCAAGATGCAGAGGGTGAGGGAGGCTATTACACAGAAGGCAGCCCGCTGAGGAAACTGACCAATCACCAGCTCTGTGTTTACCAAACCACTTCACAGGCAGAGAGTTGATGCCAGAGGAACACAGGAGTCTAGAAGGGGAGTATTTGGTCAGGAAGCGATGAAGGCAGAGTGGTCCCCAGCCCCAGATAGCCTTGTGGATGATACTGATGGATTTGAATTTAATCCGCACAGAGACTGTGAGCCAGTGAAGGCTTTGTAGGGCAGGAGAGATGCAGTCCCTGCGCTTGAGGCCAAGGATAACTAATGCTGCACTATTCTGTTTAAGCTGGAGGGGTCACAGGTTGGACAAAGGAAGATTAAGGAGGAAGCTGCTGCAGTAGTCTAGCCTGGAGAGAAATAGGGCACAGGTAACATTGAGTCTCTGGGAGAAGGTGATTAAGTGTCCAGTTACTCTGAGAAGGGGAGCTGAAAGTGGCACTTCTTGACAATGTCCTGAATATGATTTATGAAGGAAAGGGAGGAGTGAAGATGACTCCAAGAATCCAGGGTTCAGAGGAGGGGGCAGGGGGCAGCCCATGGAGGAAGGCTAGAGTGAAGGAAAGAGGTAGGGTGCAGGTGATCCAATAGGGAGACTCTGTTTTGCTGGTGTTGAGGCAGAGGTCATTAGCAGTGCACTAGGTCTGTATGGCGGAGAGGCAGTCAGGGATGAAGGAAGGTGCAAGGGCGTCAGTAGGAATTTTGAAGAAGAGTTGTGCATTGTCAGCGTAGCACTGGAAGTTGAGGGAGAAGGAGGCAATGGCGCGAAAGAATGGAGCCCTGGTGGACACTACAGGTGGAGGAGGAAGTAGGCGTGGAGAAAGGGCCCAGAATGATTTTGGAGGAATGGTCAGTTAGGAACAAGCTAACTCAGTCTAGTGCCCACTCCGAGATACGAAGGGTATCATGGAGCCTTTTTATGAGGATGGAATGGTTCACTGTATCAAATCCAGAAGAGAGATCAAGGAGGATGAGGACAGCAGGGGATTTGGAATTTAAGGACAAAAGCAGTTCTTCACAGGTGTTCAGGAGAGCAGTGTCCGTGGCTCTGGAAGCTTGGAATCCAGACTGGTGGTCATGTAGCCCACCAACAAGTTTGTTATGTGCATTGAGTTGGAGGAAGGCCATCTTCTCAAGCAGTTTTCCCAAGAAGGGGGTGATGGAAATGAGGCAGTAGTTGGCTGGGCAGGAAGGGTCTTCAGATGATATTGTAAGGATGTGGCGCACACGAGAGTGCTTGAGGGAGGATTGAAAAGAATAAGTAGCAAAACGTGGTTGCAGAGATCAGCAAGAGCAGGGGCGAGAGAGGGGATGTTGTCCTTGACTGTTCTGGAGGAGCATGGCCTGACCTGTTTGGAAGAGACCTGCATGTCGTTGACAACTCTCCTGACTTCTTCAGGGAAGACAGTAGCGAAGGAGAAGGATGAGGAAGGAGGAGGCTGAGTGGTAGGGGGGCAGAGTGGGGAGGGTTGTGTTGGAAGAGTGTGTGACAAGGTTGTTCAGTATGCCCAAGGATTCGGAAAAGACGTGAGAGGCGAATGCATTACAAAGGACCTGGCAAGGAGTAGGGGCACAGGATACTGCAGAAGGGTTGGCAAACATCCGGCAGATTTTGTGGAGTTCAACCATGATGCAAAGCACAAGAAGACAAGTACACAAATATTCACCTAGTGCACTCCAGGCAGGATCATACTTGATGCATCAATTCACAGAGGCCGATGTCAGACTGGAAGGAAGGCCAATGAGGCAACTGCCAAGGAAGACATAGGCAGACAACACAAAGCAATGTGATAC
The DNA here is from genome assembly GCF_040938575.1 of Ambystoma mexicanum. Taxonomy (NCBI): domain Eukaryota; kingdom Metazoa; phylum Chordata; class Amphibia; order Caudata; family Ambystomatidae; genus Ambystoma; species Ambystoma mexicanum. The sequence continues at coordinate 667,842,476 of NC_090924.1, read as the reverse complement.
TGCAAGCAAGGATAAATTCATGCTAAATGTAGGGTGCAAACAAAAAGTGCATGGTAAATGCAGATGTCAATGTGACAGCATACAATTAGTCAAATACTGGATTCAATTGAATGCTGCAGTACCATGCACCCAGCTGCGGTCAACTTGAAGTGAAAACACCATGGTGCAGCATGCATGGGACATGGACATGAAAACACCAATACCTGTAAATGTAATGTTCTGGTACACAGTGCACTGACTGGCCTTGTGAAGGCACCTGACGCCCTGCAGACTCATGGGCCCCAACTGCTTCACCCCTTGGTGCACTCACCTCCGCCAGCATTGAGGACTGCACATCCGGGTCAGCATCAGAGCTACTGGAGTACAAAGAGTCAGAATTGTCTGCAGCACGGCTCAGGATGGTCTGTAGCACCAGTGGATTCTCACAACTTGCCACGTCTCGTCCTCTACTGGTGGTCTGAATCGCCACAGAGTCTTCTTCCTCCTCTTCCTCCTCCTCTGAATCTGGTGCCTCCTCACCTGCACATTGACAGAAAAAGACGTGTGGAGTCATGAGCAACGTGTCTACAGTAAACATGTGTATCACATTTCTGTCATGCAACACAATGCAGGGCATTTCACCATGAGAAATACAGCAGCCACACACTGTGTACAACAAACTATCTGATCCTGACATATGCAGATGGGCAACAACATTCCCTGCTCAGCACCATGCCACCATTGGACACATTGCCAACCAACAGGGTCCTTAAGAAGCACACAATGGCCTGTGGCACAGCTAACTGTTGACTAATACCAGTGAAATGGGCATGGCATTGTGGCTCTGTGATCTACAATTACATCACATGGCAACAGGCAGACACACATAGTCACATCCTAGTCTGCATCCATCATATGCCGCACCAGTGTTGACCTGGGAGAGGGACTGTTCACAATGGAAACATGCTGTAAGTGTGTGAAAAAGAAAACGGTCCCAGTTGATTTATGGCTGTACGAGTACCATCTAGCCAAGTTCTGTGAAGTGGAGGGAGTAAGTCAATGGAGTTGTATATAGGAAAAATGGATAGTGACCCACAAGAGGGAGAGGGGCATGGACCCATGGGGTGTGTGCTGAGTGTAGGAGGGTAAAATGGATCAGGCCTCACAACAATTTGCCTCAGGAGTCATTGCATTGGGGCAGCAGGGATGAACACAGTCTAGACATATGCACAATCACTCAGGGCACTCCTTAAGGCATGCTGGTTGTCATCTTGGATGTTCTATGTAGCATGGAATCACCTATCTATACCCTGTAGGGCATTAAGTGTAATTCGTATTTCGGACACAAGCACATGTCTAGCGGAGCAGAGTCATTGACATCAAGGATGCAGCTAACAAGAGTGCACATTGTGGTGTCATGTTCCAGATTGTGTGGGGGTAAGCTAGTGGGGGATGAGTACTGTCACACGGCCATGTTCAACTGATGTACAACACATAGGTTATATCCACTCTTTTGCACACTGGACAGGAGTCAGTACACCATGACACGGTTCACCCGGGGCAGTCATTCGAATTCATCCAGATGTGCACCACAGTTATACATCTTGGTGATGCTTCAGTACGCATACTCTGGATGCACAATCTTGGTCTCTCACCGGATGTGCCCTCATAATTTTCCAGGACTCCCACACCTTGCACATGCTCCAGTAAAATGAATTGGCTCATAGTCTCTTCCTGCTCAGTCAGCTCCTCCTCCTCTGGTGACCCCCTCCAGTTGCCACATCAGAGGCTAGGTTGGCACCCAGCCTGGACTTGGTGCGATGGGTGAGGTCATTCCAGCACTTCAGTACCTGTGCAGCATTGCGCATCTCAAACCCTAAGGCGTAGTTCTCATCTGTGACATGCTGCCAATGCACCATAATGAGCAGGTGTATGTGCAATCCCCGGTTGCTGGCACATGTCACGGTGTTGAATTGTCCCGTAGTCCATGAAGATCAGGAGTTCTTCATCATGGAAGTTCCTCTTCCTCAACGTGACAGTGTCCTGTGCCGTGCCATGGGGTTGAGCCTGTTCCTGCTGTGCAGGCTTTGCCTTCTTGCCACAAGGTGTTGCCCCTAGAGGCCTGGGGCATGGAATTACCCCCTGGGCTGGGGCAGCTGTTTCCGCTGCACGTCCCTTACCCTTTTGGGCTGGGGCAGCTGCTTCCATCCCATATCCCTTACACTTTTGGGCTGGGGCGGTTGCTTCTGCAGTACGTCCCTGAACCCTTAGGGCTGGGACATCTGCTTCCGCTGCATGTCCCTTACCCTTTCGGGCTAGGGCAACTGCTTCTGCAGGATGTCCATGAACACCTGGGGCTGGGACAGCTGCTTCCGCAGCACGTCCCTGGACCATTGGGGCTGGGACAGCTGCTTCCGCAGGATGTCCCTCGACCCTTAGGGCTGGGACAGCTGCTTCTGCAGGACATCCCTGACCCCGGCCAAGTCTGCCCCTTTCCCTCTTGGGGCCTTTCCACACATGTTCCAGGTGTAAGGGAAATATGGAAGGCACTCCAAGCAATTGTCCTGGGCAATTAGAGTGATGGGGCTGTTTACATGATGGAAGGTGTAGTTCTGTGGTCCAGCAAAGCTCAAAAGAACTGCAGATGTGGAAAATATGGTAATCGTAATGCACAGGCACCCTAACAAAAGAAATAGATGCATACATGAGACCAGGATAGCTTCTGGAAAAAGAAATAAGCAGTAAGCGATAAGCAGTGGCACCCAGCAAAACAGAAAATGCATACACGGATGCCAGAAAGCTACCCGAAAGGTAAGAATAGAGGTACGCGATACACAGGGAAACCCAGAGTTGGAAAAATGAAAACGCAACTCACTGTTAGCCTCGCAACAATCAAAAGTAGATGCGCGTATGTGCAGAGGCAAATCCCCCAACAAAATAAGAAGTTTGTATGGTCCCTGAAGTAAACGGATTGCGTGGCACCCCAAAATATGCAGTACTCCTCTTGTCCATCTCCTCCCCTTCGTACGCATGTTTGGGGTTGCTTCTACACGTACTAATGTACCCCTGATTATGGTGTGCTCAATACCTGCGTGCAGCTCGTGTCACGTAATTTTCCTCAGATTTCACATGTCCACACACATTTTTTATGTGCAAAGTCTGATCACTCTATTTCCGGCTACCATCATAGATATATACGGAAGACCCAGGCTCCTGCCTCTGTGCCTTTTTACCTGCCTCCTACTGCCCTGTGCTGCCTCCAACTTAGTCATCTGCTGCTGCCTGTTCAGTGTGTGTGTCGGCTGCCCACATGCACTGCATTTGGAGTGCCTGCTGTCCAGCCATTGTCTATGCTCTTGTCCTTGGCCCTGTGACCCCCTCAGCTGCTTCATCAGACTCCACAGCCCAGCTCCAGGGCCACCTTGCCCACCCACACCTGCCTCAGGGGTTGCCATGTCTGCACCCTCATCATCAGACCAGAGTGGCAACCCTATGGCAGCGAGGTAATGGCTGTCAACTTCCCTGCCAGGGAAGTTGACATCCTCGTGGAGATGGTCCTGGAGGATTATTATTCCCTCTTCAACCGTGTGATGCAACACGGCAAGGAAGGACATCAGCAGATCTCAGACGGGATACCGGATGCCATCAATGCGGAGGGGGTGGCACCTTGCACCTTCAAGACCATGCACAAAAACTGGGAGGACCTGAAATTCATGACACACAGAAAGGACCTGAGCTACGTCCAGGCTGGTGCCACTGTGGAGGTGCACCGTACGCATAGGTGCCGGAAGTCGGCTAACAACATGCAGGTCCTGGAGAAGTTCTACCCGGTGCTGCACACAAAGGTCTGTGAGTTACGTGAACGTCAGGAGTCGACTAGTGAGTAGCCATGTGGTGCAATAATCTACGGTGCATCTGCTCTGTGCATATAGTAGCATGTTGCCAGTGACACTTAGGCTTGCAGCAAGTATTTTTCAGAGACGGATGCCTGTGTGCATGCCCCAGACATTACTTTCCATGTGTGCATTCAGACCGATATGTATTTTGAATGTGCTATCACTTGCATTGTGTGTTGCAGTGCTGCCTTTCAGACCGTACATTGGAATGTTACTTGTGTCTGCGACGTGCCAGGGGGGCAAGTGTGACAGTTGAGGTAGTGTTGCCCGCATTATGTGTATGCATGATCTTCATGTGTATGGGCCAAAGATGGGAATGTGTGACTCGGCATCACTCACACCTGGATGCAACACATGCATTTGGATGTCTGGCTTAGTCATGTAGAGGCATTGCAGTTCACGGGACTCTGATGTGATTTGTCATCACACTGATTGGGGCCTCTCAGTTGATGTGTGTGCACGACATGTGCATGTGCTTGTTGCTGTGGAATACTCACATGTGCAAATGATGCATGTGTGTATAGCATATGCAATTGATTGTTTGTGACAGTGGCAAGTAGCTTGATGTGAATGTGTGGAGTGATGGACAGGCATGGATGTGGATTGCATGTCCATGTGTTTAGGTTTGGAGGTTGATAGTCATTCCCTTGAATAGTCATGTTCATGTGAATGGTGGTGTTGCCACCCACAATTTGGTGCAGTACACTGATGTTTCTGTTCTGTGTCTCCATTTCCACTGTTGCATCTGATGAAGAGGGTGGAACCAGAGCTATGGATCATGGCAGCAGAGATGCCTCCACCAGGCAGAGACACAGGCCACAGCCACACCCCCATGACAGCTCATCTTCGGGGAGTGATGTGGCTGTGGCAGCGCCAGATATTGGGCTTGCTCTCCTTGGAAGCAAGATGACACGGAGCAACACAGGTTCCATCCCCAAGTCTGCGCTTAAAATCCTCTGGGTATTAAGCGCGTTACAAATAACAAATTACAATTACACAGGGGCCATCCATGGCAGAAGACGTCCCAGAGTCATCCAGGTTGACGGAGGTGAAAGGGGAGGAGTTGGCCGTTGCAGCCCATCCCATGGGGTCAGGCGGGGGTGTTGAGGTGGCTGTGCCAACTGTAGTCCTGTCCCAGGGGCATGAGGCTGTGCAGGCGACCATGGAGGTGCCTGTGCAAAATCTAGTCCCTGGGCCATCGGATGCAGCAGTATGTGCTTGCCGGGATGCCTCCACCCAGACCTACCACCCGGTGTTGGCTGATTTGTCCACCCAGACGGACACCCCCTTACCATCTTGTGTTGCCATATGAGATTATGTGCTACCCCTGCTGGCCGGGTTGACGAGGCTGTCATTCATGATGATGTGCAGGCTACTCATACAGTGAGCTATCCCGCCTCATTGTCTGGCTTGCAACATACCTGTTCCATGGTGTCCTCCATTGGATGTTCACTGCTGTGGCCACCTCCTCGTCTTCCTCCTCTCTGCCCCAGTCATCCTCTGGGGTGCCTTCTGGACCCAGATACCACCAGGGCCCCCTGTACACCATTCCCAACCACAATGCCCCGTCTGATGGAGACCACATTCCTGCCTGAGTTGGGAGCCCAAGGCACATCAGCTGAGGTGGTCACCATGCCTACCCAGGCACCGACAGGGGCACTAGCAATGGAGGGACAACAAGTACCCATGAGCAGTGCAGGTGCTGTACGCCCCTGGGTATCGTCATCTGCTCAGAGGGCATACCCACATAGCAGGCACTGGCCACTGTGGTAGCAGGTTGCAATGAGGAGGAGGCTATTTGTTTCAGGGCAAACCACCGTAAGGAGGCAGGTGCAAAATGTGAGGCAGGAAGCACATGTGGACCTGAGGGGCGGGATGGCCCCACTCCTGCATTCAAACCTGTGACCTACAGGTTTCACTCAGATGTCTACATCAGGTTTGTTAATGGATCGAGTTGTCTTACCCAAAAGTAACAAGACGGAAGTTAAAATGAAAATCAGTAAAGTCACCTTTCCTATCCCCATTGGGAGGAAAGCTCAAGTGGAGTTCAGCATATGTGCTGAACACATATGCGGGCAACCAGTGGTGTATATAGGTTCAGATGCACTTGGGGACGATTCTCCATTTTTCCATTCAGAGTAAATAAAGATTGGAAATAACTCCTGTTTTTACATTTACAAGAGAAGTGATTTAAAATACAAATAAGGCACACTGTGACAAGTCTGTACCAGTAATCGTTCTTGAGCTATGATCCCAAACATCTTGTTTATCCCTGGGTTTATCCTGCCTATTAACGGTCATAAATCAAGAATGGTCGATATAGATTTCTGTGGCTGGATTGCTTGGCTGCCCCATAGTTAGTGTATAGTGTCTTCTGTGTATACGTCTGCGCCAGCAGCACACCGGCAAAAACTGCATTGGTGGTCTGTGCTTCTGTAATTGCATAAATTAATGGGCTGAAGATGCTTTGTGCAGTGCAGAGGCAGAGCCCAGCTTCTGCAATACGTGCCCTGGTCTCCTTTACTTTATTTGTTTTTCAAAGTACCTTTGAATGACCATGCTATTCTCCTACCTGGGGTCAGATTACTGAAACTTTGCACTGGTGCAAGTGCAAAGTTACACGGTATTAGCACTTGGGCAAAGTTTGCCATATTTTAAAAACATTGGGACACATTAAAAAACCATTGCACCTCGACAAGTGCAGTTTGGCATATTAACAGCACCAGGGCAAAATTTTCCCTAGTGCTAAAAAGATACATTTTTGATGCATTTTAGGGCAAAATTTGCCCTAGTGCTAATACCATTCCGTATTAGCACTAGGGCAAACTTTGCCCTGGTGCAGAAATGTAGTGAAAATGCATCTTTTTTGCACTAGGGACATTTTCCCCTGGTGCTTTTAATATGCCAAACTGCACTTGTCGAGCTGCAATATTTTTTTAATGTGTCCCAGTGTTTTTTAAAAATAGGGCCAACTTTGCCATAATGCTAATACCGTGCAAACTTTGCACTTGCACGGTGCAAAGTTTCTGTAATCTGGCCCCTGGAGTGTAGTCTGCTAAAGAAACGGTGTCACTTCCATGGCTCAATACAAGCAGGTATCCTTTTCGGTAACCACTCTGCTGAAGACAATCATTAACTCTTCATGTACATTTTTTTCAATATGGTGTGCTTAGTAGGCTCTCAAAAATTGTACGTGAAGAGTTAATTTTTAGCCCTCAAACAAATTTTGTTTTTGGCTGAACTCCTCAGACCTTCTCAACCCCTTTTTGCAACATTTTCAGATATTGAAAAAAGCGTTTCCTTTTTTTTTGGCCAGACCTCCTAAAATTTCTACTGCTTCCGGGTTATTTCAGTTTGCTCAAATTAGTTCACCTGACCAAGTTCATCTGTCTTTCTTTTTGATAATGCGTGGGCGGTGAGGGGGGTACAATATGAGATAGATGTGCATGCATTCTTTATATTTACGTGTGTTTATGTATGTTTTAATATTACCGAAATATCTGCAGAATTAGTGACTTTTTATGCACCTTTCTTTTCCATCCCAAGTTTAGAATGGGGGTGCAACATTATTTACATAGTTATTACTTCAACATGTATTTCCATTTCAATGATAAGAGGCAGGGCCGCACAACGATTCTCTTGGCTAAAAAATAGCGTCGAACACACTGGATACAAAATGAATCAGGATTCTGAAGGGCAATAGCTAGAATTACTAGAAGTATTTGTATTCACTTTTGTTTCCAATCTCCAAAACTGAAATGGGCTGCACATCTTCCCACGTTTCCCTTGTGGCCGGTCCGCCTGACATTGCTGTAATAATACTTGCCTCGACAAAGTGAACCTGCGCCCTAGTAGACATACCACATTATAAGCTCCATTCTGCCTAAATGCTCCGCTTCTCGCCTTGGATTGCTGCACGACAAATTGGCTTTTTTTTTAGCGTGCTTTGTTTTGCAAATCAGCATCTATATCTCCCCAGAGAGTGGAACAAAGAAAGCAGTCTAACTCGGTTTGCCTTCTGTAAACTAGAGCGAGCAAATAGTTGAGAGCTCGGCACGCGAGTATTTTCCACTAAGAGTCCATTTGGAGAATTGGACGGTTCATTTTGCGCAGCATTAATCTTTCCTGTCTGTTGTTAATGAGGCAATGGGAAATGAGATGTAGGGAAAGCTTCTGTGGCCTTCCCCATTTTGAAAGGAAACATAGATTTAGCAAATAAAAGCACGGAAATCATATTAGAGCACAGATGATATAGAACACTGGCCATCATGAACACATCGAGTATTTTTGAATCAACATCACTCCCTATCACTGGCAGAAAACACACATTGCGGTCTCCCAATCGAAATAAATAAAGCCAAGAGCACATAAAGGTAAAATATGCGTTGGCTTTAGACAAGTATAGCGTTGTCTGTGAGAGAGCACACATTTGGGTCTCACCGCCCTTGAAAGACCCTCTTCAGTGCCAGTGGCGTAACACAAAATATGCCCCCCCCCCTGCGAGACATGCTGAGGGGGATCCCCCAACTCAGCAACAAATCAAGGGTCACGCAACACTCTGTGCCGGCCTAGATTAACACACTTGCGCAATACACACAAACGTGCTGCTGAAGGGATATGCCGCATACTGCACTAGGAGAAAGATATAAATATGTGTTTTAATATAATATACAGCACACTTTCTGAGAAAAATTGGCTAAAAAGCCAGGGTGTTTGCAATTGTTTTGTAGGGTAACACCAATTCAATACAAGCAAGTCACTAACAGTGCACAGGAACATTAATGCTTTGCTATTAAAAATGCCATGCCACAATGAGAACATGTCCCACTGGCTGCACAATGTAGACCAGTGTCGACAGGTAATCACAATATAGTAAAGCTTGCCAGGCCACATTTAGACATATCTAGACTGGTTGCACCAAAATGCCAGTCAAAGCAATAACACACATCAAGAAGAGAACACACATTCAAGCCCGTGTCTCTGTGGCCTCTAACAACACGGTCAAACTCTTTAAAATCTGAAAGGAACTGGTCAATCCTGTTACGGTCTTTACCTCTCCTGTTCCCTCCCAGGCCCTCTGTATGGCTCTGTCATCTCACTTCTCTGCTAAAGCTCAGGAAATCCTGTCCTCCACCTCCTCTTCCTCTCCCTCTTCCTCTCTCGATCCCCCTTTGGCCATCTCTACCTCTCTTCCTCCTTTCTCCTTTCTCCTCTTTCTCTGATAACTCCTGACAAGGTTTCCACATAAGTCTGATCTATGAAAGTGTCATCCAAACAGGTGCTCTCCTGCTCCACCAGAGCCGTCAAGAACCATATTGACACCCTCGCTCCAGCCTTGACCGATTTCTGTACAGAAATAATTTCTTTATGAATGCAGTGTGAATTAAAAAAGAAGAAAAAGAACAATTGTGAAAAAAAAATATTTTTCTTTTTTTTCTACAAGTGGGCCCCCTCCCGGGACATGTGCTGGCAGGGCACCCCACACCGCGGGGGCTGCGGGGGCCCCTGTTACGCCAGTGGGCATAATACAAAATGGCAGAACTCTTACTCATGCGGCACACAGCACTCATGTTACTACAACACGGCCCTTACCTTATCTCACTGTGGGACAGGTCAGCTACCTTTCCACCTATTACCAAAAGCTTTCCTGGATATAAAATAACACAACTAATTCTAAATCTCCTTAAAGCCACCAAATCTGCACCAAATCAATCGCTACTATTATCTACAAAACCTTTAAACACACCCTGGCTCTAACCTCTAAATATAATAAGCAGCGTTATTGCAGTGTTGCTCCTTCTTGCATAATGTACGGCTCTGTGATGCTCTCTAACGTGTGCCAACTCTAACTACAAATTACATGTGTGCAGTACTACCAAGCCAAATGGCAAAATACTGACACTAAGTTACCAGTTCTTCTGGTAATGTACACAGCCTACACCTCTTTCCATCCCAACAAAGGGCTGTGGAGAAATGTAAGCATTTTCTATGGGCTACTGTTAGGCAGAATTATATGCAGTACCCTTTGGGAAACCCACACACAATTAGGACTACACGTGACAGTACAAATTCACCTTTGGTAAAAGCCTGTACTACACAGTAAAGTGGTAGTGATGGCTGAGCAGCCAGACTTATCTCAAGAGTAAAGTGAGCAGTATCAATAGTTATACAAAGGACAGCAATGACTATGATTCAAACAAACATTGACTCAAGGTTTCTGAGTAAATGAATATACATTTATTTACACATCAGTTATTAAATATTTCACTATTATCAAGTAGTTGAAAAATCACAATTCTAATACACTACACCACACCCAATAGATTCTGGATAAGTTAGGCTCAAAATGAAGTGTGAGCAAAAAGGCATTCCAGTAATAAAAAGGGAGGGATAGACAAAGTAAGACAGAAGTTGAGCAGCACCAACAAGTAAGTAAGCAGGGCAATCTAGAAAAAGGAACTACAGTGAGGAATTCAAATCAAGAAGCCAGGGCCAAAGTCAATGGACCATAGTCTTTGCAGAGGATCACACAGTTCAGGGTAGTTTGCGATTACGTCTTTGCCAAGAGTTCAGAATGAAGTTGGTCGGACGAAAAAAGTTACTTTAAAGAATAGAGAAGGACAAGCCCTTGGATTGGCGAAAGATGTCAAGCACTTTCACCGCGGTCGGACGAAACAAACAACCGGGTTGGCACAGTACCTTTAGAGCAGAAGAATGCTGTAGCTGAGGCAGACGTTCCTGGCAGGTCCTGCAGGCTCACGGTTCTGCACTGCCCAGGGAAGAAACCAACAGTGGAGCAAAGCGACAAATTAAAGGTGCGCTCCTTAAAACCCAAGCAGGGTCCGTTCCTCCTGGCTATCCGGTTCACTGTAGCTGTGCACAGCAAATTCGACCAAAGGAGGGATGCCTAGCTTGTAGTTTGGCAAAAATGGTTGTTCCCACCAGCTCAAGGGGAGAAGATTCCTTGCAGATCTTCCCTGTCGTCGAAGTTTGGAGATTCAGACCCGCAGCAGGGCTTCATCGGGAGGTTCAGTCGTGGTAGAGTTCCTTTTCTATCAGCTTCTCTTCGTTCTCTCGATCCAATGGCGACTCTGCCTTCTCAGTCCCAGAGAACTGCTTTGTATGCAGTTTTCCCCCATTCACACAGCCTGGCTGTCAATCACACAGCAGGGTGGCTGTCCCGCCGGGACAGTCACCACAGCCAATCATACCAGAGTGCGACACGGGTCTCCAAGGAGACTCTGTGCAGGGAGTCTCAAACCCCTCCCTCAAATCCTGCCCCCCTCAGACATTCAGGCACCTAAGGAGGGCTTCTGTGCAGAAGCCTGCCAAAGGTCGGCGAACAAATGAATCAAACCTGGTTTGGCACGCAGAGTAAAACACGAGAACGACTTTTACAAAAAGAAATGGTGAATAAACCCAGCCGGAACTGTATAAAAACGTATATGGTCCAGCGGGTTTAAATTCGAGGCTACTAAAATAGCATAAAACTATACCAAGTCTACTTAAAATAACTGCGGTAGGAAAATAGGGTAGTTACCACTGCCACCAGCCAAATCTTAATGAAAAGGGAACAAAACAATGTTCCATGAAAAACAGACAAAAAGGGATACATATTAACCCTTTCCAGAACTCTATGTAACATAGTTTGTACTGGATCTGTGAGTTTTAAAAGACTAATAAAGTCAATGGCAACTTTACATGTTCTGGGAGACAGTAGTCAGTCCCAGAAAATGAAGTCTGAGTTTGGAAGTCTGAATAAGACAACCCTGTGTTACTGCACTGAAGGCGCTGTTTAACACACTGTAAAAAGATGATGCCTATGGAGTAGGTGAGGCTCCACAGTCTATGAACACAAGAAAATGTTAAACACACACAGCAAAACACATGTAATAGTGGGAAAAACAGGCTCACACTCTTACCAGGTGAAAAAAATAAATCCTAGAAATCCAGCAAAGCTGCTGAGGGACTCAGTAGTTAAGGAAAATTAGCCATTTCGAGAATTCTCCCTAACAGCTACAAATTCACTTTGAGAACGGATCATGGGCCACTGAAGGAGATCTTCGAGTAGAGGGGTTTGGACAATGTTTTTAGAAGAGTAGCGTGTTGGGTTGCAAGAATATAAAGCCACATGTTTAAGATTGAAGTAATACCTGGGTGGGATAACACACTACTCGCTCATTTATCAAGTTTGGGTGGGAAGGAGGATGGAGAAAATGTAGAATCGATGTACCACGTTTTTGCGACTGACGATGGTATAATTGGTCATGGAGAATGAGAGGAAGAGATAAAGGAGGTTTGACATGTAAAATGTGTTTTACGTGGTATGGAATGTGGTTAGTCGCAACAATGAAAATTGAAAGGTGATGCCAGGGTATACTTAGAGGTGGAAAATGACTTGAGCTTGGAGAAAGGAATTCTATATACATGGGATAGTGTAGTTGTTGCTGGCAGGGTTGAGGATTAAATTGGTGGATATTGTCCATCATGGCCACATATGCATAATACTCACAATTGCATCACTGAGAGAAGACTACTGCAGGATTGGATTTTATAGAGCAGTGGAGATGAGATTAAAGAGTTGTGTGGAGTGTGAAAGTGCTGGTAAGGGAATTAGACAAGTGCCCAACCTTCAGTGACACAAGAGGTTCCTAGGTGTGGGGTGAGTTGAACATGGACATATTGGGTCTGGTTGTGATTGGTGGTATGCATGGTCGCTTTGTCATCATGTTGGTGGAAATTTTGTCCAAATGGATAGAATTCAAGGTGGTGCAAGATTCTGATGTGGTGGTTGTTACTGAGTTTCTGGAGGAGATTTCTGAGAGAGAGGGATAATCAATGAGTCAGTGTATAAGTAAAACAATGCAAGACTACTTAGAAAAAGACACCAATGCGCACAAAAGGATAGTGTTATATCACCTGGAATCTAATGGTCCCATGGAAAAATGGAAAGGGTGAATGGATCGCTAATTGGATGCTGTGAGAAGAGTGGGTGTCTGTGGAGGTTATAAAAAAAAGGGCTGTAAGGGAAATGATTTGTGCATTGAGATTGACACCATATGCGTCAATGGATGTGAGCCCATTTGAAATGATGAGAGCACAGAAGACACATTCAAACACCCCACCCCCCCGGGTCCACCCATGTCCTTTGAAGAGAACCTCTTACACACCTTCGGTGCCCATATAAAGGCCACTTCTAAAATTATTCTCATGGGAGACTTCATCTTAGGTTATAATGACCCTGATGATCCAGCAGCCACATCACTCTCCAACTCGCTTAGCACCCTTGGTTCCTCAATTGTCAGGTGTCTATTCACACTAACTGCCCCTGCTTGTGATCTGACCCCGACATAGTGCAGTTCTCCATCTCACCAAATGGACACGCTATATCGCTATCCCACGGCCCCCTACTCTTGCCTGTATCTCCAGAAACTTCACCAAGGAATGTCTCGCTCCCTTGCTCAGCTCACTCTTACTGAGTCCCCCTTTGCCAATGACCCTCACACACTTGCGGACCTGTATGACAAAATCTTAACTGCTGCTATTGATACAATAGCCCAGTTCCCAGCTCAAGCCACTCAAACTCAAACCATTTGCACATAGAAACTCGTGGTTCACCCTACAACTCCAAATGCTCCACTCTAACAAATGGTTAGCAGAAGCTAACTGGAAGAATTCACTATCAGAGGCCAAGAAGCTAGTGTTCACTGTAGCTGCCAAACACTATATAAAACCCATCCTCTCTGCCAAATCTACTTATTATGCCTGCATTGCAAATGCCATATACAACAACCGTGAGATGTTCACTATTATCTGGGAACTGGAAACCCCTGCCATCCCCCTGATCACTATGACCAAAGATGACTCATGGTACACCAATATTCAAAACGCCATGTCGCCAAAATTCACACCCTGCACAGAATAATTGACACCAAACGATCCCTAATCGAACCCTCGCAAGTGTCTCTGACAGCCTTATCCCCCACCACCATCTGCCCCCAAGATCTTCCCATGGTCTACTTCACCAATGTCTCTAAAGATGAAGTCAAAACCATTTTAATAGGTCTTAAACCATCTCGATGTAAAGGAGATAGCTGCCCAGCAAACCTTATCAAAGATTGCACAGACATCCTAGCACCCCTCATTGCCTCCTTTATTAACGCCTTCTTCTCCACTGGCACAGTTCATACTAGCCTCAAGGAAGCTTGGGTACTCCCTCTCATCAAAGAAACCTTTGCTAGACCTTACCATCCCTACCAACTACAACCCTTTCACAACTGGCCCTTTCTTGCTACAAAATTCTGGATAGAGCAGCGTACCTGCAAATCCAGTGATACCTAGAAGCCAAACAGGGTATGCGTCAGTCAGGGTTCTACCCAGACCATGGGACAGAGTCAGCATTACATGACCTAAAGATCCAGATTGACAACATCAAGGAATGAAGGCAAGCATGCTCTGTTGCTTCTCCTTGACCTATCAGCACCATTCGACCTGGTGGACTACAAAATCCTGGGTCGGCACCTAACCTCTTCAGCTAACATCTCTCCCAAGGTCACATCCTGGATTTCCTCCTTCGTATGGGATAGATTCTTTAGAGTATTTGCAGAGAATACCGATGTTCCCCCAGCATCAATCACCTTTGGTGTGCCTCACAAATTCTGAGTATCCCCAACTTTGTATAACATATTCATGATAACCACTATTTGCCCTCCTGGACTCAATCAGCATATCTTATACAAACTATGCTGATGATACGCAAATTCTACTCCCCCTCTCCCGGCAACTACATGAGGACTCCCCCACCTTAATCTCTGTCTACATGACCATCCAGATCTGGATGGACACACTGTCAGGGCACAGCAGGAACCTAGTGTATGGGGACCTATTTATCCAGCAGATGCCATCTCTGTCCCTCTTGTAGAAAAAACAGATGGGGAAGAATGGCATCTGCTGGACGAACACGGCATCAGGAGCATGTAACAGCTCCAGGACTACAATCCCCAGCAGCACATCCAGGAACAGGCACATGGGGCCTGAAAACCACGTGGACAACGCCCAAGCTACTGCGCATGCGCGCGACGGGATTGCGCATGCACAGACAACGAAACTCTGTTCCCGCTCGCCTTCCTCACGGCCAGAAGCATTTACCAGAGCTCCGAGAAGGCAAACTCCTACGCGGGGCCATCCCTCGCCAGATCTGTTCACTGCGGCCCCGCGGCCCAAAATCTAAGTACTTTTCTTTTCCCTGCATGTAACGTAGACTCGCATAGCAAGTTCCAGAACTACTAACTGCATGACAGCACGGGGGGTTGAGGCCCGGGAGGCACCCAATCACTAAGGAAAACCTAAGGCGCATTTTGGGCATCAGGCGCAGGGAATACTGCATGTTACTAATCGCATCGAAGAATGTGTGAGAGCTGATCATTGGTGAAATCGCGTCATTTTAAAACACGCGCACTAATACTTTTTAATTTGGCAGACGCAGCTCAGGGTTTCCAAGGCACCGCTGGGGGCCAGAGACAAAACCGTACTTCAGACAATAACCGAAGCTAAGTTCCTTATAGTTTCTTTGTAGTTACGATCTGCATTGTGTAATTGACTGCCTGGTGCTGGGCCAGTACAGAGCCAGACACTTGTGCATATATGTTCCTTGTTACCAGCACATGCTATGTAGTTTGAGTAGGGGGCTTTACAGTCAGTGCCCATGCCCAATATGTAACTAGTTCTAGGTTGTGAGTTTAAGCAGAAAGCACTGCATTAGGTGCCCATGTCGTCCTGTGTAGCAGACACTGAAGTAAGTGTCAAACCATGGTGAAGACGCTGAATTATGTGTCCTGGAGTGCAAGCTTCTGAATCTGTGTCAAGAAGCCCAGCAACTACTCTTACTCAGTGCTCAAAAATGTGAACCCCTAAGAGTGATTCTGTGTGTATGCATGAAAGTGTTGTTTAGACGGTGCCTCAGTGTAACCAACCAACAACAAGAGACCAGGAGCATGCTTTCCCCCAAGCCCTCCACCTAACCATAACTTCTTCCTCAACCTCTACCCAGTGATCCTACTATCCCATACCCATCCAATCCGTGGACCCTAACCCTCTTTCCCCGTGGTGGTTGTGGTGCCCTGTGTGCATTAAGTCCCAGATGCCAAAACTGCTAAAGGGAGGAAGGAGTTTGTGCTACTTCTGCGCTGGATCAGGCACCTATGACAGAAGCGCGAACCCAAGTATTGTAAGTGCCCAGGTAGCACAAAGTCAGCTGCCACTATGGAGGAAATAGCCCAAGTGTTGCACGAACTTAAGGCTGAATTAGCCGCCACTCGCCAAGATTACACAACCCTCTCCACTCAGGTATAATTTCTGGCTGCTCAGGGGGTTCTTCTTCCCGAAGGGGCTCCTACCCCTGTGCAGTTACAAGTCACCACTGAAACTCCAGTGCCCTTAGCTACCCCTGAGCGTTATGGGGGGGGGCACAGAGGTACACAACCTTCATCACACAATGCCAGTAACATTTTTTAACCAAGGCCACTGTTTTTCGTTCTGATCAGGCCAGCACGGCCTTTGTTATTTCATACCTCACGGGGGATGCTGCAGCCTGGGCTACACCCTTGGTCCAAAAAGATGATGCGATTCTGTATGACTGGAGGGGTTTTCAGGAGGAGTTTAGTAAGATTTTTAATTGCAAGGCAGCCTCCCTAGTAAGGGATAAAGAGTTGTTGATGCTACCGCAAGGCAGCAAAGAACTGATTACCTACGTAACATCTTCCATCGGTTAGTGGTGGAGGCTGAATGGCCACACGAAAAAAGATTAGCTCTCTTTTATCAAGGTTTAAGGGATGACCTAAAGGACCTTATTGCACAGGTCGATCCCCAACCAGATACCTGTACTGGAATGATAAACTTAGCGTTGCATCTGGACCACCGTGAAGGGGAGAGATGTCAGGACAAAAAGAGATGGAAGGGCAAACAAAATATTCCACCCCTGTAAGACTATCAAAAGTTCCCAACAACGGGGAAAAGCGATAAAGTAGCAGAAGCCGAGCCCATGCAAATAGGTTCAATAAGACCCCCCATCACTAAAGAAGAAAGGGAAAAGCAGAGACGGGAGAAACTCTGCATGTACTGCGGTAAGCCAGGGCATTTCGTTAAGGAGTGTGGAACTAAACCTAAACGAAGTGCACCGCAGGGAAACGCCAAAGCTCACCAGTGAATGGGGTGAATCTGTTGAGCCTAAGCCTTTCGGACGCCCCTTCTCATGACTTAGCCAATGCGACCCATACTTACAGAACTCATGTCACTGTGACAGGAATTCTGAAGACACGTTTAAAGAATCAGGTGATCACTCTAATGGTGGACTCAGGAGCCACATGCACTTTTGTAGATGCTACATATGCGCAAACCTTAGATTTACCTATGCGTCAAAAAGAGAATAATGAACCAGTCTGTGCTGTAGATGGATCACCATTGAAATCTGGACTTGTAACCCAGCATACCGAAGAGGTAGTGTTGGACATACAAGGCCATAGGGAAAATCTCGCCTTTGATGTCATTGCTGCTCCCCAGTTCGGTTTTATTGTAGGCTTACCGTGGTTGGCCCTACATAACCCTGCCATGGAATGGACATGCGGCACGGTCGCATTTATCTCAGAGCATTGCACTCGGCATTGTGTCAGGAACGCGGAAGACCCGTGCAAGTATTGGGTTCAACACAAAACAACAATCAGACAATGAAGAGTTGGCAGAACTTCCCTCGGCATATGCTGAATTCCGGCATGTTTTTAGTAAGGCGGTGGCAGAGACACTACCCCCACATCACCCCTTTGACTGTAGGACCATTTTGGAACAGGAGCGATGCTACCATGTAGTCGGATCTACGCTCTAGAGAGGCAGAGAATAGGCATCTGGAAGAATACATCAATACCAACTTGCGAAGTGGCTTCATACGGCAGTCCACCTCGCCTGTTTCGTCACCACTGTTTTTGTGCCGAAGAAAACCGGAGATCTTAAGACTTGTATTGACTACCACGCTGTAAACAGGATAACAATAAAGAATCATTACCCTTTGCCCCTCATCCCAGTCCTATTAGATCAAGTGCGGGGAGCAGCTATTTACACCAAGCTGGATCTCAGGGGAACGTATCATCTGGTGCGGGTGCGTGAAGGGGACGAGTGGAAGACCGCGTTTAGAATGAAATTTGGACTGTACGAGTACCAAGTCATGCCATTTGGCCTCTGCAATGCACCCGCCGCCTTCCAGCACTTTCTGGATGAGGTTTTTCGCGGTTTCCTCGACCGTTTTGTAGTGGTGTGCATTGACGTGTCCTAATTTATTCATCTACCGAAGAAGAACATGTACAACACGTCAAAACGGTCTTGTAACGCCTAAGGGAACACAATTTATAGGCTAAACTCGAGAAATGTAGTTTTCACAGTACTACAGTAGAGTTCCTAGGATTCATCCTATCCCCAAACGGGATGAAGATGGACAACCAAAAGGTACAAGCCATTCTGGATTGGCCTGCCCCTAAAAGCATCAAGGAAGTCCAAGCAGTTCTAGGATTCGCAAATTTTTATCAGCGCTTTATTCAGGACTTTGCGAAAAAGCTCTTAAATATCACCAAACTACTAAAAAAGGGGACGTCATTTGTTTGGGGACCAGAGGCGGATCATAGTTTTAATCATCTGAAGGATTCTTTCACGTCTGTGCCTATTTTGTTACACCCCGATCCCACGCAACCTTTCATAGTGGAAACGGACGCTTCGAGTTACGCTCTGGGGGCTATTCTGTCTCAACTGGATCCAACGGGTCATCTACACCCAGTGGCCTACTACTCCAGGAAACTAAATCCCGCAGAACAAAACTATACTATAGGGGACCGGGAACTACTGGCCATTCGAGCCGCATTTGCTTAGAGTGGAGGCACTATCTGCTTGGGGCACGACACACCATAACAGTACTTACCAACCACCGTAACCTCCAATTCCTCAAATCTGCATGTGCTCTAACCCCTCGTCAGCTACGATGGGCTATGTATTTTGCAGACTATGATTTCACAGTAACGTACCGATCAGAACTAGAAAATAAAAAAGCAGACATTTTATCAAGGTACCCCGAGGTTCATGCGATGGTGAGCCCAGAAGAACAAGCAAAACCCATCATATCATCGGAGAAAATAGTGGCGAGTGTTACCAATGAACTGTTCAAGCAGATTGGGTAAGCAATGTCAGCACAAGAGTTGCTTCAGTGGGAGGTTCTGAAAAAAGAACAATACTTGCGGGACAGAATACCATATCGTGGAACCTCTGTTTATTTGCCCTCCGTTGCTTTGCGAGCACAAGCTCTGAAGTGGTGCCACAATTCACCATTGGCAGGACAACCCGGGGGTTAATAAAACTCAGGAATTGCTACAACAGCATTATTGGTTGCCTGTACTCCATAAAGAAACACAGGCATACGTACAACAGTGCAAAGTTTGCGTATGGAGCAAAACAGACCATCGGAAACCAGTGGGACTTTTACGACCTTTGTCCACACCTACGCAGCCATTGCACACCCTCTCCATGGATTTTATAGTAGAGTTACCTCCCGACCAGGGTTACACAACCATACTCGTAGTGGTAGGCCCACTTTGTTCCTTGCAAAGGGCTCCCAACTGTGAGTGAACTAGTAGACCTGTTCCTACAACACAAAGGCTGTCTACATGGAATACCTCTACACATTGTATCTGATAGGGGGGCACAATTTATTTCACAATTCTGGAGATTATTTAGCAAAAGAGTGGGGGTTACATTGCGAATGTCTATCAGTTACCACCCCGAGACCGATGGGCAGATAGAGCGCCTAAACCAGACTCTAGAACAGTATCTTAGGTGTTACACACATAGCACAGAAGGTGTTTGGGTAGAGGTTCTTTGGATGGCAGAAATAGCGTACAACAATTCACGCCATACCTCAACAGGGTATTTGCCCTTCCACACCACCTATGGATATAATCCACATATTCAACCCACCATCCCTCAAACCACCTCGGATATTTTGGCATATGTACAGGCGCGGTTAGATCTGCTGACACAGACATGGGAAAAGGTACATCAACATCTAATCACAGCGAAAGACACTAGTAAGAAATATGCTGATATGAAAATACGAGCATGCCCAACCTACAAGGTTGGAGATCAGGTATGGCTACCAACTCAACACTTGGAGTTACCTGGGTCATGAAAGTTTAAGCCCCGTTTCATTGGTCCTTTTCGCAGTACGCATGTCAGAAACTCAGTGGCCATGGAATTGCAGTTACCTGTCCATATGAAGGTACACCCAGTGTTCCACGTTGCCCTTTTAAAACCCGCGGCACCACACATCCGAATGGTGAGACCTCCCTCGATCCTGGTAGAAGGGTACCCAGAATATGAGGTGCAAGCTATCCTCAATTCCCGTAGGAGGGGCGGAAAGTTATACTACTTCATTGATTGGGCTGGGTATGGTCCCGAAGAAAGATCCTGGGAACCAGCTTCTAATATACATGCTCCTCGTCTCTTACGGTTGTATCATCATAATTACCCAAATAAACCAGTACCTTCTGCGGGGAGGGGATGTACTGTCAGGGCACAGCAGGGACCTAGTGTGGCAGCCACCTGTATGGGGACCTATTTATCCAGCAGATGCCATCTCTGTCCCTCTTGTAGAAAAAACAGATGGGGAAGAATGGCATCTGCTGGACGAACACGGCATCAGAAGCATGTAACAGCTCCAGGACTACAATCCCCAGCAGCCCCGGGAGCAGCACATCCAGGAACAGGCACACGGGGCTTGAAAATCACGTGGACAACGCCCAAGCTACTGCGCATGCGCGAGATGGGATTGCGCATGCGCAGACACTGAAACTCTGTTTGCGCTCGACTTCCTGACGGGCGGACGCATTTACCAGAGCTCCGAGAAGGCAAACTCCTATGCGGGGCCAGCCCTCGCCCAGATCTGTTCACTGCAGCCCTGCGGCACAAAAGCAAAGTACTTTATTTTTCTCTGCATGGAAGGTAGACTTGCATAGGCAGTTCCAGAACTACTAACTGCATGACAGCACGGGGAGTTGAGGCCCGGGAAGCACCCGATCACTAAGGAAACCCTAAGGCGCATTTTGGGCATCATGCGCGGGGAATACTGCATGTTACTAATCGCATCGAAGAATGTGTGCGAGCTGATCATTGGTGAAATCGCGTCATTTTAAAACATGCGCACTAATACTTTTTCATTTGGCAGATGCAGCTCACGGTTTCCAAGGCACCGCTGGGGGCCAGAGACAAAACTGGACTTCAGACAATCACTGAAGCTAAGTTCCTTATAGTTTCTTTGTAGTTACAATCTGCATTGTGTAATTGACTGCCTGGCGCTGGGCCAGTACAGACGCAGACACTTGTGCATATATGTTCCTTGTTACCAGCACATGTTATGTAGTTTGAGCAGGGGGCTTTACAGTCAGTGCCCATGCCCAATGTGTAACAAGTTCTAGGTTGTGAGTTTAAGCAGAAAGCACTGCAGTAGGTGGCCATGTCGTCCTGTGTAGCAGACACTGAAGTAAGTGTCAAACAATGGTGAAGACGCTGAATTATGTGTCTTGGAGTGCAAGCTTCTGAATCTGAGTCAAGAAGCCCAGCACCTACTCTTAATCAGTGCAGCAAAACTGAGTGTGAACCCATAAGAGTGATTCTGTGTGTATGCATGAAAGTGTTGTTTAGAAGTTGCCTCAGTGTAACCAACCAACCAACCAACAACAAGAGACCAGGACCATGCTTTCCCCCAAGCCCTCTACCTATCCATAACTTCTTCCTCAACCTCTACCCGGTTTTCCTACTACCCCATACCCATCCAATCCGTGGACCCTAACCCTCTTTCCCCGTGGTGGTTGCTGTGCCCTGTGTGCATTAAGTCCCTGGCGCCAAAACTGCTAGGGGGAGGAAGGAGTTGTGAAAGAAGACCGGTGGGGGGTGTCTGTACTTCTGCTCTCTATATGGTAGAAGAGAGGCACAGAGGACCCCAGCCAAGATTCTCTATTATGGTAGCAATGGACGAGCAATCAAGGCCTAGCTTCTCAGGAGGTGATGCAGGCTGGTTCTTAAGTACAGTGTAGTCCCCAAGCCCCCACAAAGGAATGTCCACACACTGTATTGGTTAGAACACAGTCTTTATATAATCAATATTCAAGGTTATGTACATTTATCATGATAACTCACTTTGTACTCCGGAAAATCAACAATGGCAAATATATACAATTCTAAAGTGGCACCACCCTTTGTATTAGATCTCATTAAAGTGCATGAACAATACTGTAACAATGTCACACAGATCAATAGAGTGAAACCAGCAATAGAGAGAGGAGAGAAAATAAGATGGTTGAACCATAGGCAGAATACTGGCCCCTATCACTAGACACAGTTCTGTGTGGAGATCCCCCCACCTGGGCAACCTGTAAAATAAAGGTATAGCACAAGCCCAGTCCATATATTGTTCTGCAAGTCTTATTCCCTCCTATAATGTTTTTACCCCCCCAATGTACCTGGTGGAGTCTAGTTCTTTGAAGAGGCGTCGACAGATCCTTCTTGAGCGACCCCCTTTCAAGCGGAAGTCACGGATCGTCGAGAAACGTCGAGAAACTCGGCGTTCGGCGATGGGGTATCGACGGCCCTTCTTGAATGCCTTCCCTTTCAAGCGGGAGACATGGGGCGTCGAACGTCCGTCGACAAACAGGGTAGAACGGCGTCGGTGAGGCGGCAGCTTCGTCCGAGCGGTGCTCGTCGGCGTTGGAGCGTCGGCGTCCTGCAAGACAGAGGCGTGCGGGGCACCTCGGTGACAATAGTTCTGGACCGCAAAGATTGTGGAGACGGAGGCCCACCAAGGGCGTCGAGTCGTTCGAGTCTTTGTGGTCTTCGGGTGGCGGGAAACCCACCGGCAGGTTTCTCCTCGGCGCGTTGGTCGTCCTCGACTTTCTCCGGCCGGATAAAGCGATCGACGGTGCGGACGAGGTAGTCCTTTGATTCGAATGTTCTTAGGCAAGGAGCGGACGGCTCCGGTCGTCGGCGGCACGGCGTCAAGTGGTTCCCACGGCTGGGCAACACAACTTCGACGGGCCTCCAGCGGTTACACAAACCTGCGAACCCTGGTCGACGGCGATGGACTTCGACGGCGGCGATGTCCGGGTGCTTCACTTCGATCTCCTCGGCGGTCCCGTCTCGGGTCGACAGCCTTTCGAGGGTCTGTCTTCCAGGGCGCTTCAGCAAAGATGGAGCGGTGCTCGATGGTCCCTCGGAGCATGGGAAGAGGGCGCCTTACCAGGTCCTCTCTCGGGTCAGCCTTCGACGATTTCGGCAGCCTTCGGATCGGTCGAAGCAAATGCCACAGCAAGTCTTCTTCTTCCAGCTGGACGTCGAGGATCAGCAGTTCCAGTTACTCTTAGAGTGGAGACTCAGCTCCAGAATGCTTCTGAACGTTCCTGAAAGTTCCTGAACCACTACCAGTGGTGAGAGGTCCCCAGATATACTATTCTGCCTCTCATCCACACTGCTGGCACACACTCAGCAGCCAATCATACAGAAGGGCATTCATGCAGTCAGGCAGCCAATCAGGCACACAGTGCGTTCAGGCCACACTCCTCCCTTTCAGACACTCACAACAAGGAATGTGGATTGGGACAAGTACCCAGCCATTCAACACTACACACTGCATTCAGGCCAGTTTCGGGCAGGGCTGTCTCAGTCTTTGTCTCTCATGCCAGAAACCAGACAACCACAACAAGGAGTGTATATTGGTCACACACTCCATTCACCCAGGTCCCACCCACAGGAGGTACCCACAACATACAGTCACTGGGAAGGCTCCAGTCAGTCTAGCTGGGCCTTCACAACAACACCATATATGGAACTTCCACCCAACAGCCAGTCAGGGGGAAGGGACAGAGTCAGGGCTTCCCAGGACTTTGGGAAAACAAGATAACAGGCAATAGAAAGCAAGAGGCCACAGGGGCCATCTTGTTTTCTGTCGGGAATCAACTGATCCCAATGGCAGGGCCTGGGTATCCCAAA
The DNA here is from genome assembly GCF_040938575.1 of Ambystoma mexicanum. Classification (NCBI taxonomy): domain Eukaryota; kingdom Metazoa; phylum Chordata; class Amphibia; order Caudata; family Ambystomatidae; genus Ambystoma; species Ambystoma mexicanum. Next base: position 667,818,534 of record NC_090924.1, on the reverse strand, counting down.
ATTGAGGACACCCAGAGCACCTGTCAAAGTCAGCATGGAGCTGCCACCAGCCCATACCCTGCTCTGTGGGCCACCCACAGGTGCCCAAAAACATACACTAGGGGCACAGGGTTGTACCACTACCCATGGGTGCCATAAGGGTATCCCATGGGCCTGTTCACCAAACCAAAAGAGAGAGCTGCACTGTCAGGAGTCCCACATGGACTCCTGGGCAGAAAACATGACAGAACACACGATAAAAAGCAGTAAAGGACAAGGATTCAGAGGCCCTGTCCCTCTGATGCATTTCCAGCATCACAGGAGTTTGTGCTACTTCTGCGCTGGATCAAGCACCTAGGACACACCCATCGTCTATGCCTGAACAATGAGAAGACAGAGATACTTTTGGTAGATTCCCCCATCTGTGAACAAGAGGCTTAATCCCCAATACTCCTTCTTCAACATTGATAGTATCCTGATCCCAGTATCACCTTTTGTGAAAACGCATTGGCGTATATCTAGATGCCACCCTAGCTCTCTCACAGCAAGTTAGCTTATTTGCCGCCTCTGCCGCCTACATGACTAACCTAATCATCGCTTCGGGAGGATATCTCAGGGGCAACGTGCTTGCCTTGGAAGCAAGACGACATGGAGCACCAGAGGTTCGATCCCGGAGTCCGCACTTAGAAACCTATCATATCATATCATATCAATGCATCCAGACCTTTCCTCTCCCCGTACAGCTGCCTTACAATAACCTGAGCCACTGTAGGATCCAGGTTTGACTATTGCAATGTCCCTTTTGCAGGTACCAATTATAACAACATTCAGGAAAATGCAGGTTATTCAGAACAACAGACTTAGAGCAGCACTGAATATCCCCAAAGCTGAACATATCATTGCAGGAAGGAATAAAAGCCCACTTTCTCCCAATTTGTGAACGGATTGTCTTTAAAACACTTTCCATCACACATAGATGCTTGTCCAAGGATGGCTCACCTTATTTATCTCAAGAAATCACAAAAGCATCCTCTTCCAGACATACCAGGGCAGCCTATGCCCACCGCATCTCTCAGTCAAGCTTCCCGGCCATTGCTGTCAAACATTGGAACCTTCTCCCGCCTACCTTGAGAGCCGAACATTCTTATTGGACGTTCCTGGAGGCGGTCAAAAACATTGATGTTCACTTAATGTGAACTGCCAAGTGCCTTCTCTGTCTTGGGGGTAAGGTGAAAGTGAAAACAACCTTTGATCCTGATTAACACTGTATGTAATATAATGCTTGCATTGTCATGTGAGTAACTAGTCAAGTAACAGGGCCTTGATGCCTCGGGGCTTAGCACGCTCTATACATGTTTAAATAAATAAATACATATGCCCGTCATAGTTGATGAGGGCAGGAGTGTCCAAGTTCAAAATGGAACAGGTGACAGAGGAAGTGAGAGGCAGGAAGGAAAGGGAATGGAAAGATGCCAACAAGCAGCGTTCGAGGAAGCGCTTGGAAGTGTGTGTGAGTGACTGGGTAAGAATCCGGAAGGGTGTAGTGAAACAGGGGATCTGTTCAACTCTGAACCAGGACGTGTAGCGAATTGATGAGAGGGTCAGAATGATTTGAAGGGGCAAACGTGTGAAATATGGGAAGAGTGGGGAAGGTGAAGAAGCCAGCTGTGGATAGAATGTTAGGAGAATGAGAAAAGGAGATGTGCTATAATCTGACGTGGTTGATCAACAGCGGAGATGTGTGTGGAATCGACAGAAGCTGTGCATGACGGCAGAAGTATTCCTAGAGAGGCAGTTGGAGGAATGACTTCAAGAGGCCCACGTGCTGAGGTCTTTATCTATGGAGCTTAACTGTAATCAATAAAGACGTTAAACCTATGCTTGCGTCCCATTTCATTAGAATAACTTTATTTAATGTTATTTTTGTAATTTAGCGAGATGAGGTTTCAACGACTATATTGATACATTAATTGTCTACAGTTGCCAGTAGGCCCAGTTATCCGTCCAAGTAAATACTGGGCGCCAATACATGTATTTGCCATGCGCCCTGGGTACCTATTTATTCATGGCAGACATGTCACACATCATTGAGCTGCCCGCAGCCTGATCTACGCCCTGCAGGTCACCTTTGCAAATAAGGCGAAATATTCATTTTCTGAACCTGGATATCTGCGCAGTGAAACAGTAGTGTTGCTGACATTTGTAAACCGGCACCATATTTTGTTTTCTCACAAGGATGAAAGAATGAGGCATCCATGGTGTATTAGGAACGATACCCAAGAATGCAGAGTACAGCCGATGTCTACGGAATCGTTTCTAGCTGCGTGCCTACCTCAATGCCTTCAGCTAGCCCTTGTTTTTTTTTCTGCTTTCAAAATTCACAATGTACATCTTGGCGCCGATCCGAGAGGCCCTGTGCTGCGGATCAGATTCAGATTGCATACAGATTGCCGTGTTTATGCTTTGGGCAAGGCGATGATAGATGGCAAAATGCTGGCTGATAGCAGCTTTATTTGCAGTTTGTAATTCTCCAATATATATTTATCTGTCCTGACATGAGTTAGAGATAAGGTAGGAGAGGAAGTCTGGAAAGGAACAGCAGCCTATACACAGCATTACTCAATCCTGTACTTATTATGACAGCAAACATCAGCAAACAATTGTGTGCTCTATGTATTGAAAGAAATGGGTGAGCACAGTTAGTTAAAATGAGAATTCGCCATCGTACTTAATAGGGACCTTCGTGAGCAATCCGACTACAATGTACCTGTGGTGATGATCCCATTAATAGGAATATGGAACTTGATTAGCAATGCAACATGTACTGTAGAACATAGATGTTATTATTATTATTTTTGCATGGAGAGTGTTTTCAACTTACCTCGGAGCACATACAGGCTTTAGTGAAAACAAGCCAAATATGAAGGAATATCCACAGTCTTGCTTGACCTCATTGTCTGGTGTGTGATAACGCGTAGAGACCGTTTGCAGTAGAAGCACAGCTACATGTAAGCACTTGACATTGAGGTTCGTTATGAGTTTGGGGGTATATGGTAAAAGTGTCGGTAACAGAATTACCACCACTTCTACCTTACTGCCGATTTAGGATTCAGGGCTAACCCGGCAGTATTTACGCTGGAAGAATTACCACCAACATCTGGCAGAACAAGCGCTGGGGCTATTTTCTCTGGCAGGATTGCTACCCAAACCCAAAACGGTATTTCCGCCATATGACAAGCAGAAATACCACTGAAATGCTGGTCAGAAATTCTGCCAAAAACACAGTGCAGCTACCTGCACCTTTCAGGTGGACGTTGTTAGGGAGAATTCTCAAAAATGTGCTAATGTCCCTTACCTTTTGAGACCCCCAGCAACTTTGCTGGATTTCTAGGATTTGTTTTTTTACCTAGGAAGAGTGTGAGCCTTTTTTTCCCACTCTTCCATGTATTTTGATGTGTGTTTTACTTTTGTGCTCTTTGGTTATGGAGTTTTAAAACAACTCCGTATTGGACCAAGTGGCTGGCTGTTTGACTGTCAATGCTGCGTGTTGCTTGCCAGCACGTTTGCATGAAGAAGCCTTCCTGCGTGGAAACGCTGTTCAGACTTTTGGAAAACTCAATTGCTCCTACCTCTTTGTGAGCTCTGCCCCCTACTCAGCAGCCCCTTCATTACGTCCAGTGCCCGCGCACCCGCGCGCAACCAAGTGGACCAAGTGGCTGGCTGTTTGGCTAATAATGCTGTATGTTGCTTGCCAGCGCCGTCTGCATGAAGAAGCCCTCCTGTGTGGAAACGCTGTTCAGACCTTTGGAAACCTCGCTGTAAATATACTGGCACACACTCACTGACCCCTTGGGACTTTAAAAATTGGACTTTGGACTTTGGACTTTTCTTTCCTTGCTCTAAATTCTCTTTGTTTGCTTGCTCTAGTGATCCTGCCTCTTTGTGAGCTCCGCCCCCTACCCAGCAGCCCTTTCATTACGTCCCGTGCCTGCGCACCAGCGCGTGCACCCAAGTGGACCAAGTGGCTGGCTGTTTGGCTGTTCGGGTAGGTGGGTGAGGCGAGTGCACAAGCCAACTTTACCTGGCTGTGTTCCTTTTAGGCATTTAGTATGATTGAACAACTTTGCCTTGTGTAGCATATACGGAATGTGAAGGGCTGATTCCCTTTGAATTGTTGTGTGACTGTAGAGATATTGGTAAGCTTTAGGCATTGTAACGTGGACTGGTCTCAATTAGCTTCGATCTAAGTGGACCTTTAAGTGCTTATTCGCTAACAAACAAAGAGATCAGTAGGTAGCAATACATTTAGCACGGTTTATATTTGTGTCTCGCATTATTATGGTGAAAAATCTGACAAGAAGTAAACGTTGCTATAATTGTACACATAACAAAGAGCCACTTGGAAACTTGCCTGGCAATGCCTTAGCTGAAGAAGCTCTAAATCAGTCTCAAATTGCCATACATGCTTTGGACAGAGTGGATGAAAGTGAACCCTCTGGAACTCTCAGCATTAATGATGGCATTGAATTGCCTATTATCTCTAAGGCTCAGCCATGTCAAGGGCATGTTATGAGCAAGCTTTTATTAACTAGCAGAATTTATAATTGTCTCGACCCATCCACCGGACCCATGTATAGTCCAAATCCTGTGTGTGATGTTCCAATTAACGAGACTTTGTTACTTGGTTTTGCAGATGATGTGTCCGTCATCCCACCGACAGACACATCTTTAGTGGCGCCAGTGGTATTGGCCGAATTACATCGACGTGCACGTTTGTCAAATGGACCGTCAACTCATGCCTCAAGCTCCCACGGAGTTCGGGAACAAGTGCACTTTGATGCTGCTATTGCATCTAATTTAAAACAACTTATGTCTAATGGAGAAGATGAGTTGGGAGCTTCATTGAACTGTAATAAGAATAAGGCCAGTTCTCCTACACATGTTATGATGGCTATCCCCAGGGAGATAACTTATCCTCATTCTCCTTTTCTAGTATTTGACTCTCAGCAGCCTAAAGTGCTTGCTGATCAAACACCCGCCCACCCCCTAACTAATTTCTTCTCCTATACCCACTGGAAGACACCCTCATTGATTTAAATCAACAAGAACTTCAAAACTTTCCTGTTCTTACGAGGATTTTAAATTTACTAGACAAAGGACAAGAACATGCACATGCTGCCATTATTGCCTTGAGCTCTTCAACTTCTGACATTCCAATCAGACTAAGTAGAATAGAAGGGTTTATGATGGCCCAGGAAAAATGTCATACATTCTGGGCGACACAGTTGGTTAAAGGTCCTATTAATGCACATAAATTGCATAATCCTCCTCCCATCATTACCCAGGAACAGTGTACACAAACCTATATACCAAGTGAATCACTGGCCCCGCCACTGAAAACATTTGCCCAAATTACCCAGCAACAAAACCACACTTCTGACATTCGATATTTGACACACTTGCCTGACTATATTGAGGTTGCCAAACTTCAGCACAATCGTATCTTGGTGTTGGAAAACATCCTACTCAGAGCAAATCTTGCACCAATGGATGTATTGATGGGTGAACAGGTTGTGAGCATTTTGCCAAACACTGAATGTGTCATGGACACTCCCGACAGTCTGTCTGCATTAACTGACTTAATTGACTTAATGCTGGGTTGGCTAATGCTCTCCCTGGTTTACCAGAGGATCATGCAGTGCAGCATGGCGAGCAACAGACTATGCTGTTTAGGTCACAAAAAGCCAAAACATTGCATGCAAGGGCACAAAAAAAGATATGCTCAGACTAGCTTGCACAACACAAACCTCACAATCCCCACCATGTTGAAAAATAAATCTAAGAATTTACCAAACACAAAAAATAGAGGTCATAATACTGCAATCAAAAAGATAGCCCAAAGTTCATCTGAGCATCTGGTCATTGATTTGAATCAATTAAGTGTTGAAAGTCAATCACACTTGGCTATAAATAAGGGGAAACAACATTATAAAGCTAGTTTGGTACAAGGTGTGGAAAATGTGGTGCCTGTAGAAGGATCACCCCCACAGAAGGTCCCTAGTTCATTGCTAATACAAACACAACTACAAAGATTTTTTGAAAAAATAGACAAGAAAATAACTACTATGTCTTCTCAAACTAGACATTTATCAAATTGTATTGCCAGTCTAGTTCATCCAGGTGGTGCCCCAGGTTTGCCTGCCTGTGTTAACAACAATCATATGACTAATAGCAAATCTATGACATCAACCATGGGACCTGAAGTTTTCATAGAGTTAGTTGCCCAGTCTGAGCATGCAGTAATTCAAGACCAGATTCCGCCTTGTACACATTCATTGAAATCTAAGTTGATATCCAATGACACTCCTCTAGACTCTCCTATACATGCCCTCCGTCTACAACATCTCAGGAGATCTCACCAGAAATGAAATTGGTGATGGGATGGGGGGTGAACAGATCTAAGATTGAACAACCAAATCTAAATCGAGCAGCCCTTATGAAAGTCTTTCACTAAATCCCTGCCCTAAACAATCTGATCTCAGATGATGTCGACTGGATTAGATTGCCACATTCCCCTAATCATCGAATGATTTGTAAATTGCTGACTCCAATTATTGCCACTATACTCTGGAATTATCAAAAGGAACTTGAAATATTATGATATAACTTATTTGCTTTATACTTAATGCAGGAGGCAACAAGCTTCATTGATTTCCAGCCGCCAGTGGCAATTCCAGTTAATAATGCAACGTCAATGGATCACCACTTGGCGGTGCTGAATGAAAAAATAAGGGCACAATCTGAATCTGTTGCTCAGATATTAAATGGGCTGGCTTGGTTAGAACCACTAATAAGATCTATAGCCAATGATAACCCTTAGAGCGAAAAATCATAAAATAATACTTTATCTTTAACTTCATGGAATTGTTGTGGCTTCAACAACCTTTTTTTTGGTTTTGTACATTGCCGATTGATGAGCACCCTGTACTGATCCTATCACAAGAAACCATGGCAATGAGTGATATTGAACTAGATGCTTATACTGCATTTTCTAAACATGCTGAAAGGGGCTTAGTTGGACGGCCTCGCGTGGCCATGCGATTTTTGTGAAACATATTTACCGCATGAAGTCACATTTGGTTTACTCTTCACCTGAGATTTTGGCAATTGAAGTTTCTTCTTGCTCCACATTAAGTTATACCTTTTTGGTTGGATGTCTGTATTGGAATCCTGCCTCACTGTATTTAGATGTAATAATCCACAACCTAAACTCACTACTTATGGGTGTATTCATTAAGACCCCGAATGTACAAATTATAATTGGTGGGGATTTTAACTCAACACTACTTGCGTGCAATGTCTATAAGGATGTCAATCAGAGTTATCAACACTCTGTATGTTCGTACAAGAGAGGCCTGCTCTGGGAGAAATTTCTGGACGTTTGGGATATACAAATAATTCCCTTCCTTTCCAATAATCCACTCATGATTTGGTCTCGTGGGGAACACTTTTCTTGCATAGACTATATTGCCCTTTCAGGCAGTTTGGCTGGGAAATCTAACCCTTGTGTAATCACTGACCTTAATTGTAGTAATCACTGTATGTTAAAATGTTCTATTGATATCTCTTTCTGGACTTACAAACCTTCATAACCTTTGGTGTTATCTGAGATAGATAGGCACATGATATCAATAAGGTGGGCCCCAGCATTATGTAAGCAACTGACCTTTTAAGTAAGCCGCAATTTTTTTACTATTGATGAGACATTCCTGTCAGATGCTGAATGTATGTCTCTTGACCTTTGGAATGAGCAGATGATTTGTAATCATTTCAATCAGTTAGCATCCCATAAAAGGCAATCTCACGCTGCCTAAACTGGTCTCTTTAGCATTGCCATAGCCAGGAGTAATCGACAAAAAAATGTGGCAATTCACAATTTGAAAACAACAGCTACCAATTATGTGGACTATTAAATTGCAAAAATTGCAATTCTTGCAAGACATAAAAATGATGTCAAAATTGTTAAGTTTGACAACCACCTAAAAAAAATATAAAATGATTAGCCTTCCAAGCACAAAAAAAAACATGTGAAATCTGGGCCCTCCTGAGAGATTTACTAGCGAAAACACTTGTTGTGTCTCAATCTGTAGTTAGTGGGCAGACTTGGACAGACTATTTTAAAAACAAGTATTCCTTGCTACAGAAATGTAATTCTAGTGAGACACAAACTCTATCTGTATTTATGCCTGTGTGTTGTCCATGGGGGGTTTGAAGACATCATGGCAGTTGTTAAGATATTGACATTTTCCAAGGTGGCATATCCTGACGGCATTCCGCCATGTGTTCTAAAGGATGACCCAGAATTTTGGGCTGGATTTTTGAAGCGTCGCTATGACCACATTTTTTCACTCAAAGATAAGATGATCCAAGTCTCTTGGGCAACAGCCATAATCATTCCACTTCACAAAAAGCGACCTATAGATAACCACTAGACACATTGCTTTGTTGGATGTGGCTGCAAAGGTCTTTGTGTCCTTAGTTCTTAATGACCTAAATCAATTTATTTCTTCTCACCAAATTCTTTTGCGATTTCATACTGGTTTGAGGAAGGAAATGGGTACGCAGTTAAATGCCACAATACTATCACACATTCTGACATCCTCCCAACAATCAAACAATTGACCTATCTTTATGGCTTTGCTAGATCTTTCTTCAGCATTTGATTAGGGGAATCTTGTGGGAAAAAATCCAAGGTTTTCAGATTCCAGTACACATTATTGCCATGATTGCAATATTACATAACAGCACAAATTATAGAGTGAGTATCAATCATACTCGGCTATTAACTGACCCGATATCTACACATATAGGTGTCAAACAGGGTTGTAATTTAGCCTCCATATTGTTCAACTTGTATATTGCTGACATCGACACACTTTGGGCACATGCTGATACTTTTCCAGTCAAACTAGGTACACTGCAAATTAATTGGTTCGCATTCGCCAATGATGTGATCTTGTTTGACCGTACACTGTTTGGGCTGCAGAAAAACGGTACTACTTTGCAGGATTTTGCGAAAAACACAACCTTATGCCAAATCCTGCAAAATCGAACATCCTTGTACTTACCAATAAGAGAAAGATCATATCCAACAAATGGAATTTAGAGAGCATACCAATTCAGCCCTCATTTGGTGTGACATATCTAGGTTACAACTTGGCTAATACCAATTCCATCTTGAAATGGCAATCCTCAATTATCAACAAAATTCTCCCCTTGATAGCCCAAATGGCGGTAATATAATACAAGCTTTGTAGGTTCTCTTTATTACCCCTCATTGAATTCTACCTACTTAAGGTGGAAGCTATGATTTAATATGGTCTAGACCTTTGTACATTATCAATTGGTTCAGTCCTTAATACCATTCAAGGTATGATCTGGAAGAAGGTCTTACATTTACCTAATTTACTTCTGAATGCTATAATCATTTATGAACTCGATTTTCTTCGCTAGCCTCTAGGCTTACATGGCGAAGATTGACGAATTTGGCAAAAATGCTACAACCTCCCTGGAATTCCCTATATGAGGATTTGGCAGAAATTATAGCAAGCGGTAATCCAAAATCCTTGACTTTATTCTATAATCAATTAAAAGTGAGTCTGGAAGCAATTGCGATTCATCCCGGTGATATGATAACATGTCCACAGATTGTAAAAAAGAACTTTACCAATGGGTTTGATCAATGACTTCTGACTTGATCGGTACCTACAAGTCTTATGTCGAATACGCAAAGTTCCGACATAAACAAAAGCCGCATCTGCCGTATATCATACAGGTGCCATGTAGTTAAGTCAGAACAATGTTTATGCGCTTCAGACCAAAGTACGTATGAAAAATTTGAAAAATAACACGGTATAGGTAATGATGTTAGATTTTGTAGATCTGACACAGAACCTGAAACCCTGCAGCACCTGGTCATACATTGTGTGTTTCTTTTAACATTTTAAGATTAAATACCTCGGTCCTTATGCTAAAAATGAAACCGCATATTTGTTTGATACACTTTGGTTACAATATATGTGGGGGTATAGAAAATTCCGGATTTTGGCATTATTACATTTTTTGAAAATAATTGAAAACAACCTTGGTTTATGGGAAAGCTGCTATAATATGGAAATCGTTGGTCCAGTGTAGTAAAATTGTGTCATTCAGTTGTTATTACAATGGAAGTACTACCTTTAACATAATTGCTCATGGGAACTGATGTTATCATCTCGATTGTTTTTGGGTATATGTACCACGGCTCATCGGAAAGATTTTCCAATACGTAAGTGGATGGCTTACCGTAGTAAAATTGTGTTAATTAGCTGCCAGTGCAACACAACCGCCTCCTTAACACATACGATTAATGGTTGATGACTGTAATATGGTAATTAATTTTGGTTATATTTTTGAATTGTAGAACATCAAGTCAATGGGCCTCATTATGAGTTTGGAGATAGCCATACCCTTAATAAGGGCATGGCTATTCCCAAACTCGCGTTCGGTTCCGGGTCCCGCAAAAGGGGACTTACCGGGCCATTCCGACCTTGGAGGGCCCAGTAATTCCCATTCGTGGGTCCCGGACCCGGTACATCCCCATTCCCATTTGAGTCCCAATAGGCCTCAATGGGAATGGGAGGATGGTAGCAGCAGTACCGTTAATAACGGTACCGCTGTTACGCTCACCTGGCTCCCACAGGGGCGTCGATCGGACCCGTACAGCTGCGACCTCCTCCAACGTGAAGTGTAGTGTAGAGATGACAGACTGGACTGGACCGCCTAATCTCGTCTGCTTGACCCGTAGAAATATTCTCCTGCAAGTGGAGAAAGGGATTCAGCCACCCGTGGATTTTAGTAATGGCACCCCATTGTTCTCCCCACTAATCACCACCCATATTCACTTTCTGTAAGCTCACCTTATGTTTGTAAATGATGAGCTCTCCATCATGCGTGGAATGCAGGGGCGCGTAGATACCAGCTACTTCACTGGTTTGAGGGCGTTGGAAGAGTTCCGGATGAATATTGACTCTGAGGTTCCAGGCGAGAACCTGTAAGTATAAAGTTCAAAGGGTTCAATATGTCCGATGTTCACTCTTGTACATTCCTTTCTTGTGTTGCAGCTGGGTCCAAGGGAAGATTGTCTTGTGGCAGCTGATGGTGTTGAGGTAAGAGTCTGTATTACCCAACACTGTCCGGCAAAAGATGTGTGTGTTTAAATTGCTGGTTTCTCTCTCCTTACAGGTGCGGCGTAAGAAGTTGCGGTTTGTTACAGAATAATGCCTCCGGTTGTTAATCAGGTAAGTCTATGGTGGAGAGGTTGTATTTGTTGGCTCTCTCGGTTCACCTTATGTTTCTTTTGTCCCCTAGATGGTGGAATTCAGCGGAGAAAATGATGGAGGCTGTGCCGGATCGAAAAATGCTGTGAGGACTGGTGAGTATGGCGTGGCGCTGCAGCTAGCGATGCGACGCATGTAGAATAATATCCTTTTCAAGTTCGAAGACGTGATGGATCCGGAATTCAGGTAAGGATTGAAATAATATCTGTTTTCTAACCTTTCCTTCTTCTTTCTTCTATTGCTAGGAGCTCTGGATTCGAGACGGGCGTGTCTGAAGACTGGATGCTGACTGCAGGCACGATGAGCATTACGCTGCTGGATGCAGAATAACACAAAGCATGTGCTGCTGTTCGGGCGTGGTTTAAATAGCCTCCAAAGTAGTTCCAGGTAAGAAGTCCCTAGAACCACACCCGAGTAAAAAATAGTCCCTGTAGAAAAATAGTCCCATCCAGGCCTCACGTTGGCTTGGATTCATTTGCAGCATGGTCTGCATGAGGTAAGTAAAGTCTATGAGCCTGGCGCCTATGGCGCCAGGACTGATTTCTATTATGAGCCTGGCGCCAGGACTGAACCCAGACAGCCCCCAGCCGGGGCTGCTGGGGTTTTATTAAATACCTGGATGCCTGCTCCCGGGGCTGATGGGCTTGATCCGGATGCCCGGGGGTAGGCATCATGACTCCACTGCTACCATCCTAGTCTGCTCATGGGTGCCGCTCGGCACGCCTGGTCTGACCAGGCATCCAGTGTGGCACCTGCGACCAAACTCGGAATGTTGCGGCGAGGTAACAATGGCACTGGTAGCACTAAAGGCGCCGTTGCTGCCTTACCGCAACACTCCTAATGAGGCCCATAATGGAAATTGAAAGGACTTGCCTGAATCTATTACGTCTTTCTAGAAACAGAGGGATAAAGTAACTTTATGTAATATAATTTGAAAGGATGTGCCTGAATTTAGTACGTTTTTCTAAAAGCAGAGGCATAAAGAGATTTCACTTAAATCCATTTGAATGTTAAGTTGTTGTAAACTTATCTTTCATTTTAAAGGCTCTTTTAAATTTTCAAGATTTTTATTTTCATGCAAATGTAATCTCATGTATATGTTTTGTATTTGTTGTAAAGGTGCTCGAATCAAAAACAACAATAAAATAAAAAATAAAACTCATAGGCATCTTCTTTTTCTGGATGTCACACAGCACCTTCAGTGCAGTTGCACAGGGATGTCTTTCAGACTGACTACTGTCTCCCAGAGCATGTAAAGTTAAACTTGACTTTACTAGTCTCTTCAAATTTACAGACCCAGCACACACTATCTTCCTATGGAGTGCTGGAGGGGTTGCCTAGCATCCCCTAAGTCAAAACACTCATGTAACAGTCAAATGTTACCCCTTCCTACAAGAAATGTCTGGTGGCAGTGGTTTAGATCAAACTACCATGATTTTTCCCGACCGCAAACAACAGTAGCAAAAAATCGGGTCACCCATGTTTTTCAATATGGCGCCCTGGACCTATCTGTAAAAACAGACTCCGGTCAACTTTTTTCGCCATTTCTTTTTGGAAAGGTCCTTCTTGTGTTTGAAGCCCTCCTCTGGCGCCTGAGTGTCTGGGTTGGACAGGAGATGAGGGAGGTGCCTGAAACTCCCTGTGCTTAGTCTCCTAGGAGACCTGAATGCACTCTGGCGTGATTGACCGGCTGGCTGTCCGGAAAGGACAGCCACCCTGCTGTGTGAGTGACAGCCAGGCTGGAATGAATGGGGGAAAGCTGTTTAAAAGCAGGTCTCTGGGACTTCAAAAGCAGAGTCGACCACTGGAACGAAAGAACCAAAGACGGACTGAAGGAAGACGATTGCTGCAACTCCTGGATGACCAGTGAAGCCCTGCTGCAGGTCCGAATTACCTGAAACTTTCCCGACTTCAAAGGCTTGTCCTTCCCTAAACCAACATCTAACTTTTCGTCTGACCAAATTCTTCTAAGACACGTAGCAAAGATTTAACTGTGTACTACCAGAACTGTGCTATCCTATGCAAAGACTCTGAACCAGTGACTTTGGCCGAGGCCAATGAACTGAATTGCTGGTTGTAGTTAACTGAAACCACTTTGCCCTGCCTATGAAAGTATGTGTGCTTCATTTCTTATAACCTTGTCTTTTTACCCATTGTGTGATTTGAAGTGCCATTTTGCTCCCACTTCAGGGGAGCTGAACTTGTTCAGTAACTTATTGGTTGTGTATTTGTAGTATATTAGTATATGATATTGAGCTGCTCTTGCTGGTGTAATGTTTTCCAAATGACTGTGTAAATAAATGTATATTCTTTTACCAAGAGGCCTTGAGTAAGTGTTTGTTTGAATCACTGTATTTGTTGGTCCTTTGTGTAACTTGTTCTACTGCTCACTTTACTCTTGAGATATGTCTGGCTGCTCAGCCACTGCTACCACATTACTGTGTAGTACAGGCTTGTACCAAAGGTGAAATTGTACTGGCACTTGTAGTCATAATTACATGTAGTGTTCCCCAAGGGTACGGCATGTTATTCTGCCTAACACTGGTGTACAGTGGTGAGGATAAAGTATACTTGTTACACTTAGAGTGCTACTCTTACCTTTGTTCAAATAACCCTCACAAGGCTAAGCAACACTAGAGAAGCAATTGTTTTATCATGCCTGATATGGAAAGTCACTGCCAGGAGACCCTAGTCACTTTAACAGTTGATCAATTGAGAGATATGTGTAAAGCTAGGACCCTCACTGTAAAAGGCAAAAGGGTTGAATTGATAGACAAATTGTTGGAATATCAAAGTCTGAGGAGTGGGTCTGAAACACCTACCCCTGCAGCAAATGTGGAAAAAAATTATGAGCATGATGATGCTTCAGAGCCCAGCTCAAATGTTATGGATGAGTTAGCTGAGACAGAAGGGTCTCAAAATGTAGGCCCTGTTTTACTTCTACATGCTCATAGGCCTCAACCTTTGACAACAGGGACCCCATCAGGTCCAACACGAAGTACAGAATTTGTCTCTTTGGAAAGAATGAGACTTGAGTTAGAATTTAAAAATATCCAAGCCCAAACTGAAAGCAAACATCAAGAACTTAAACTCAGAGAAATGGAGTTGAATCATGCACTTAAAATGAAAAAAGTGTCTCTTGAAACGGGTTCTCTCCTAGAGTCTTCTATGTCTTCCAGTCCTAAGAGGCCTCGCATGCCCAAACATGCAGTAAGTGTGTATGAGGTTAAGCTTGATATTTTGGATTGGTTGGCTGCTTTTGAATATAACCATGGGATTCAAGAAATGACACGGAATCAGCTGATTCCTTGGCTTTTTCTAGGCTACCCCCTGTTGCAACTGATGTGGTAATGGTGTTGTGGGATATAGACAGAAAGGAGTATGAAAGTGTGAAACTAGCTTTGATAGCTGGGTTAAGTAGCTTAAGAGGTTTGGAACCCTCAAAAAGCATGATGGTTCCCCTTGGGCTACCTGGGTGACTGAATGTTTGAAAAACTTACATGGGTGGGCTAAGGGTTACAGAGTTAACACTTATGAAGATATGCAAAATCTGTTTATGTTGGAATCTATTTATAATGCCTGCTCTCCTGAGCTGAGACAGCACTTAGCTGACTCTAAGGAAATTGATCCAAAGAGGTTAGCAAGGGCTGCTGACTTGTGGGTTGCCAACAGGGCTACTCACAAGTATTCTGGGTCAACTCAGAAGAAGGATGAGGGAAAGCAACACAAGAAAGATAAGAAGGAGAATTCCAATACCTCCACTCAAAAAGAGGGTCCCAAACATAACAAGGATAAGCCACAAGGGATACCAAATCAGGCTAGTGTACCTTTTGGCGCCAAACCAGAGAGAGGTCAGAACAAACCCCCATTCATAAAGACATTTGGTAAATGTTATGCTTGTGGGTCAACTGACCATGTGAAAGGGGATTCCAGAGGTAAGGGTAAACCTTCATGGATCCAGACTGTCTCCATGGCCTTCTCCCCAGAGGATGAAGTACCAATGGCAAGTGGAAACTTTCACTTACTGGCTGAGGAACCCATGAAATTCTCAGCCAGTGTTTCTTTAATATCCCTGGGTCTGTGGGAACAGCAGAACTTAGATTTTTACTTTTCCATTCCAGACAATACTAAAGAGTATTACAAAGACAGTGTTCTTGTGAATGGTGAGGAGACCCTTACCATCAGAGACACTGGGGCCAGCATTACTATAGTTGATGAATCATTTTCCAAGGTAGAGGATGTTGTTAAGACATCTAAATACCTAACTAAGCTTGCTGGAGGCCCTGTCCAAATGCTTCCACAGTGACCAGCTCTCATCCAGTACAATGACATAACTGTCAAGATACATGTAGGTGAGCAGAGTGAAGTACCTGGGAAAGTCCTGTTGGGGAATGACTTAAGAGTTGTACTAAGCACCCCCAGGCCTCTCAGCAAAGGAAAACAGGAGCAGACTCGGAAGGCCAGAGAGAGAGTGCCTTAAAAGGCTCTCAAGAGGAGATTATAGAGGAAACTATAATCCCAGTCCACAGGACTTAATGACTGCCATTTCAAAGAAGAAGGAGAAAAAGGGGAAACCTAAGCCCTCCAGGAAGAAAACTGCCAGCACTCCTGTGCTACCAACAAGGACATCCCCGAGAGGACTGTCCAAAGTCACACCTGTGACTCTTCCACCAGCTGAGGCTGCGTGTGTGGAACAACCTTGTGTGGTTGAATCAGCTGCTGCGGAATCAGAGCTGGAAGAGGACCTTGCTCCTGTTGGAGATCTGGATCCTGCAGACCATCCTGAGCTGTAGTCTTTACTGGCAGAAGCTGGACCCTGTAGGCCGGACCTCAGCAGAGGTCAAAGAGAGTGCCCTACTCTTGAAGGTCTTCGCCAACAGGCAGCTTCCCAGCAGGATGGGCAAGAGCCAGGGAAGCATAGGTTGTACTGGGAAGATGGCCTCTTCTACAGTGAACCGACTGAGTCTAACCCAGGGGACTACAGAAGATTTATAGTGCCTCTTGAAATCAGACTCCAGTTCCTACAATTAGCCCATGAGATACCTTTGGCTGGTCACTTGAGTTTCAAGAAGACCAAGGAAACACTCTCATTATATTTCTACTTGCCTAAGTTGGGGTCTGATGTAGATAAATTCTGTCGAAGCTGTCACCCTTGCCTAATCTCTGGCAAGAGTGGAACCAAGAATGTGGTACCCTTGGTGCCTCTTCCAGTGGTGGGAGTCCCTTTGGAGAGGGTAGGAATTGACATTGTTTGTCCCTTAGACCCTTCAGCATCTTCAGGAAACAGGTTTATCCTGTTTGTAGTAGACCATACTAATAGGTATTCTGAAGCCATCAGCTGCACCAAAATATTATCAAAAAATACAACCTTTATTAATAATCATTAAAAAACATCATACAAAAATACAGATGCTAAAACCTAGTAAAATAAAGTGCAAGTGATACCAAGCGAAATGCTTACAATTGAATTGTAACAGTTCGTCACTAGTCATTCAATGGACTAGAGCACAACTCCTATTGGCATCTTAATGTAACATAACACCAGTGATTAGATCTACTGGTCTGTGTATTTTGGGTCTCCATTGACTAAGAATTTCCTTCTCCTGTATATGCTACATTAAGGTGTCAATAAGGAGTTGTGATCGAGTTGTGCTCTAGTCCATTGCATGACTAGTGATGTTTTTTATGATGTTTTTTAATGATTATTAATAAAGTTGTATTTTGTGATAATATTTTGGTGCAGCTGATTACTCTCTCTACTTTTGCAATTGTATTTTGTCTCTATAAACCCTTCTCGAAGGTAGAGATCTCTTTACTACCCTAGGGAGTAATTGTCCTGAAGGGGTTCCTCCCACATTATATTCCATTCTGAAGCAATACCTATGAGAACTGTTACAGCTCAGGCTGTGGCTAAGGCCCTACTTGGTATTTTTAACAGGGTAGGTTTTCCTAAGGAAGTTATCTCTGACAGGGGATCCAATTTTATGTCCCACTACATGCAGGCCATGTGGAAAACCTGTGGAGTAGTTTACAAGTTCTCAACTGCCTACCATCCTCAGACAAATGGATTGGTAGAGAGGTTTAATCGTTCAATGAAGAGCATGATAGGTGATTTAGAGGAACCCCTTAGAAGAAAGTGGGATGTTCTACTGACATGCCTTCTATTTGCTTATACAGAAGTCCCTCATGAGGGAGTTGGATTCAGTCCCTTTGAGCTTCTCTATGGCCATCCAGTCAGAGGCCCCTTGGCCCTGATTAAGGAGGGGTTGAAGAGTGCTCCTTCCCCCAAGCCAGTGAGAGTCACTGACTATGTGATAGGTCACACATGATGGCAGAAGCATCACATAACCTGAAAGCAGATCAGACTCTGGTGAAGCATTGGCATGACCAGAAGGCCAACATGGTTGAGTTTACTCAAGACCAGCTAGTTCTAGTTATGGTACCTAGAAAGCAAAGGGCCTTACAGGACAAATGGATATACCCTTCAAGGGTGTGGGCAATCCTAAGGAGGCTCCCAGAGTCTTTCACACCAACCGTATAAATGGTTATGTCTCAAGACCAGAGGTGTGAGCTTTGCTTCTAGTTTCAGCTCAAGAGGAGGAGGAGAGTGAACCTCTACCTGACCTACTCAGAAGCCAGCCTTTAGATGTGAACAAAGAAGGAGCTAATCTCTCTTCTAATTTGACACCTGAACAACAGGAGGAGTGCAAGTTTCTGTTAAATCAGTTTGCCTCTCTGTTTTCACTATCACCAGCTTGACCCCTTGGGGCCAGCATGATATTCTCCCTTGTGACTGTTTACCTGTTAAAGCAGAGGTTACAGGATGTCAGATCATGTAAGATCCCACATAAAGGAGGAGGTCAACAAGATGCTTGATCCCGGGGTAATAGTGCCCTCTACCAGTTCATGGTCTAGTCCAGTTGTTCTAGTACCAAAGGCAGGATCCAAGGAGTTGAGATTCTCTGTGGACTATAGAGCTCTTAATGCAGTCACCAAGACTGATGCCCACCCCAGATGAAATGGTGGACAAACTTGGTTCAGCCAAGTACCTCAGTACGTTTGATCTCCCTTTAGGCTATTGGCAAATAGCACTGACAGGCCATTCCGAGGAGAAAACTGAATTCTCAACCCAAGCAGGCCTCTACCAGTTTAAGGTAATGCCTTTTGGACTAAAGAATGCACCTGCTACATTCCAAAGGATGGCTAACCAGGTTCTGAACGGGATAAAGAACTTCTGCATGGCATACCTGGATGACATTGCAGTGTTAAGCCCGACTTGGAAAGAACATGTTGACAACTTAATATGTTTTGAAGGCTCTTGAGCAGGCCTATCTGGCCATAAAGGCAAGTAAATTTCAAACTGGTCAGAGTAAAGTGGTCTACCTTAGACATGAGGTAGGAGGAGGTGAAATCAGGCCCTTGCCTAGCAAAGTACAAGCTGTACAAAACGGGGCCATCCCTACTACTCAAGCCCATGTGAGAGCCTTCTTAGGTCTCACTGGTTATTATAGGAACTTCATTGAGAACTATGGGTCCAAAGCTTATCCCTTAAATGTAGTCTCCTCACCCACATTTCCTAAAAGGTCAGATGGAATGAGGAGTGCAATAAGGCATTTGAAGGATTTAAGAGAGCCCTTTGTCAAGCTCCAGTCCTAAGAGCTCCTGACTATAGCCAAACCTTCATTGTGCAGACAGATGCCTTCAATACAGGTATAGGTGCAGTTTTGAGTCGGCTGGATGAGAAAGGTAGGGAGCACCCCAGATGCTTCATTAGCAGGAAGCTGAAGGAACCAGGGACAAGGTGGGCAACCAATGAAAGAGAATGTTTTGCTATTGTGTGGTCACTGAAGAAGTCTAGACCATACTTGCATGCATCTACTTTGTGATTCAGACTGACCACCAATCCTTGAGATGGTTAATGCAGATGAAACGGGAGAACCCAAAACTATTGGGCTGGCCAATCAGCCTCCAAGGGTTTGATTTTACCATTGAACACAGGTCATGGTGTAATCACCAAAATGCTAATGGTCTCTCCAGAAAGTTTGACCGACTGGAGTAAGGAGATTCATCAAGGGGTGGATTAAATCCTCCTGTCCCTTAGTCTGGGGGGAGGGGGTGAGTGTTAGGGAGAATTCTCAGAAACGTGCTTATTTCTCTTCACCTTAGAGACCCCCAGAAACTTTGCTGGTTGTTGAGGACTTCCCTGGAGAGAGTGTGATCCTTTTTCCCACTCTCTCAGGTATTTTGATGTGTGTTTTACTCTTGTGTTCTTTGGTTATGGAGTTTAAGATAACCCCATAGGCATCATCTTTTTTATTGTTGTGTCACACAGCACCTTTAGTGCAGTGGCACAGGGGTGTCCTTTCGACTCCCCAAGGTTTAAATACCTTCTCTGGGATGAACTACTGTTCCCCAGAGAATGTAAAGTTAAATTGACTTTACTAGTCTTTTTAAATGCATAGACCCAGCACAAACTATCTTTCCTATTGAACTTGCTGGTGGCAGTGGTTTTATAACAAACTACCATGATTTTTCCCGACTGTGAACACCAGTAGCTAAAAATCGGGGCCGCCATGTTTTTCAATATGGCGCCCAAGACACCTCTTTAAAAACAGACTCAGGTAATCTTTTTTCGCCGTTTCTTTGTGGAAAGGTCCTTCTGGTGTTTAACTCTGGGCGGCAAACCAGGTTTTATCCCTTTGGTCATGAGCCTTTGGCAGGCTACAGGATTGAAGTCCGCCCAGGGCGTCTGAGTGTCTGGGGTGGGCAGGAAGTGAGGGAGGTGCCCAAAACATCCTGTGCTTGGTCTCCGAGGAGACGCAAATGCACTCTGGCATGATTGGCTAGCTGACTGTCCGGCAAGGGTTGAAAGGGGCCCCTAGGGGTCCCTCGTGCTATGGAAACAAGGCAATGACCATACACGAAAAGATGCGCCAGACACAAGGTTTCAAATTCCCAATGCTAGGGTTTATTGCAAGCAAAAGATAGTATCAATTGGCCAATTCTGATCTGACGCCCCGCGACGTGAGTTTCCTAGACCTCGAGGGACGCAAGAGAGCGAATTACGTACATCAGTTACATATATACAAAATGCATATCATACAATCAGCAAAGTCATGTTCAACACCCCTCTGTATTAAGTTCCCTTGAACTCGGGATGACGATGGACATATCCGACGAGTATGACGATTATAATGCTTTCGATGTCTATTCTAGTAACAATGTGCAATTTAGAAAGTGCAGAGGCATCTTTGAGAACACGGTGGTTCTGTTCTTAGAAGCAATCTGTACACGAGGGAAGAGCCACATTCCAAGCTTTGCTATCTATGAGGTACTATTCGTGTCCTGGGAGCCGACACGTTCTAAAGGGTTTTGCGAGGGGGGGGCCGTAAGAGAAGCATAATTCAAGCCTTTAACTGTATTATTCTAACATATTCTACCATCGTACGAGACTGGCTGGCAGCTGTGAAGTGATTAAATGCCCTGCAGCTTTCTCCCAAGGCTACAGAGAGGGAGCGTGGGCATTCCTCTCTGGGCTACTCATGAGGAGTTTCAGCAAACTCTTCAGTCCCGCGACCTTGTCCTTTCATATTCAGACAACAATGTTAACAGTTGAGCAGAGTAAGCAGAATCCGCAAGAATTGCAAGCTGCAAAGCAGTTTTTAGACAAAAAGCAATGAGCAATGGTTAACAAGCAAAATGGCGATTCTTACTAAATTTAAAATGGCCGCTCGTCGGTCATGCATAGCAGTTCATATTTCTCCAATTCGGTGCATAAGACGGTTGGCCCACGGCCATCAAGTTACGTCTATCATTCAAATGAAGGGTATTCATTTTTCCAGATTGACAAACCCTCCTTTTGGCCGTGTGCCAAACTTCCTATTTATTCATTGTATCCTCCTCTTCTGAGGAGGAGTCTGGGGTATCTGCATCTGAATCATCTCCATCATTAATGTCTATTGCCATGAATTGTTTTACTATTTTTGTTTCCTCAGTGTCTCTGTTATTTCGGCCATGCGTTTGTTTTCCTCTCAACACCATGTGCATACATCCCTTGGTACATCCATCAGTTATTTCAGTGCATATTATTGGTAAGCATTGTATGCAACAGCAGCATGTTACGAATATCCCGAGTACCATCATTAGTATTGAAATTAACTTCCATCCCCAAGACCGCAATAATCCCCATAACCAGGATTCTATCCCCCAACCCCCTGCTTCAGTAGAGAGTGTGGAACTTATGGCATGTAATTTCCAGATCAATTTAAATATCGTAGGGGAGTAGTAATCTATATACACACAGCATGCAGTTTTTAGAAGCTTGCAAACCCTCCCACGATCAACTAGTATTATATCGAGAGCCATCCTTTTTTGAAGTGCCAGTCTTATTCCTTTTTCTTCTAACGTCATATTCAATAAAATATCTGTTGTGGAATCTATTGTTTTTTGTAATATTCCAGACAGTTTTCTTATATTGTAAGAGTTTTCTATTTGGGACAAGAACAGTATAAATGATTTGGCTATATCCATTGCTATCATTCCATCCTCACTACTCCTTTGAGTTCTACCTTTTGTTCGTCTGGCTACTTCTGCTGTCTCCAAGAGGAACACTCCTGGAAACAGTAGACCTAGGTAGCATGTACCTCCCCAGTTCCTAGGTAACCATGGATATGCTTTTTCTCCACATATAAAATAAACAGGGTCTCCCACGTACACGGGTTCTATTTCATGTTTTAAAACCACTATGTTCAGGCAGTTGCTAAACGTTCCTACTTTATAGGAACCCTTTTTCTGTAGACGTAGGGGAGCAGTTTTGGGGCTGTGATCCACTGCATAGGCAGGGGGCACAACATCTTTGTTCCATTCATCCCTATCCGGAATGTCATTACTGATGTTCTTTCTGCTGGCGGGGTTGGTCTATTCTGCCTATGTAATCTATCTAGTCTTGTTATTTTTCGTGTATTCTTTCTCACGGTTTCTAGTGCAAATACGCGAGCTTTTTGGAATATGGAACAACCCACAGGTCTCATGATTACTTCCTCAAATTCATTCATATTGGTCTCATCTAGCTGACCCGTATTACTCTTGTTCCATTTCCCAAAGAACATTGCACTTAACGTTACTTCACAGGAATAAATCAATGGCAATGGTTGTGCATACCAGCCTATCCCTTTCCCACCGTGCTGTGGTAAAAGGGCGCAAAGCCAGCAATATTTTTTCTTTAACACTGCATGAGTCATGTTCATGATGAGCAACAATGTATTGTTGTCGTAACCTTCTCTATGTCTTTCTTCCATTGGGGGCAAAGTACCAGTGATTACATGAACCGGGTTTTCAGTAGCTGTTTTTGGCAAAAGTGTTTCTAATGGGTGTACGTACTCCAGGAACCATAGTGTAATAGCTGTTATTGTTGGTACTATCATACTTAAGAAACATAGGACCAATGTCCAAA
Organism: Ambystoma mexicanum; assembly: GCF_040938575.1. Classification (NCBI taxonomy): domain Eukaryota; kingdom Metazoa; phylum Chordata; class Amphibia; order Caudata; family Ambystomatidae; genus Ambystoma; species Ambystoma mexicanum. Next base: position 667,795,725 of record NC_090924.1, on the reverse strand, counting down.
TCAGTACCTTATTCCTTTTACCATGCTTTTTCCCTAAATTTACAGTCTCTAAATCTATTATTTTTTTAGCAGGGGTGCAGGAGGAGGCTGAAACCGGTCTTGACTTGTACTTCATCGTCCTTCTTCTTGCTGTCGAAGTTCGTCGTGAATGTCTCTCATTCTTGATGCCAGAAAAGTTCAACGAAAAATGTCACAGTTCAATTCTCCCAGCCTTTTCACAGCCTGGATCAAGTATCCACTCCCGAGCAAGATTAGTTGTTCTTTCTTCTACTGCTCAGACGATTTCTAAACAGTTCTTTATTGATAGAGTACCATGTGCATCCAGCTTGTCCCGCTCTGGCTTAGGACACATGTACTCTATCAGCCTTAGTACTTATGTGCGTCCAGCTTGTCCTGCTCTGGCTCCTGAAACATGTACTTTATAAGAACACCGAGGAGCCGTGAGTTTTGAATTGTCCAACTTGCACAATTCTCACACTTCTCTCCTCTACGCCACTGGTTCCTACTCTGTCCATGAATAGAACCAAAGGCCAAAAAGAAAAGCACCAAAGATCTGTGGATCACTTTGCCTGTCGAGGCCGCAGATTATATCGATTCACTCCTGCTATTGTATGACCCGTGAATAGTGCCCTTGCATTTCCAGTATCAGGTTCAGTGTCAGCCTGTGGCACAATGATGGGCAGCGATGGACATCGTGGCAATGATGTAGTTTCTTTCCCTGGCTTTGGTGCATTCGCGAGAACTGGTGGGTGCCAAAGGGGTGCACGCATTGTTTCTGCTCGTGTTTGCAATGCAGGGTTTGTGTCGTTCGGCAGTGATGTTGTTTCCGCTGAGCAACGTTCGGGCACTTTTCGCACTTCCCCTTTACTGGCAGCCTCCACAGGCTCTGTTTCGAGTTTCACTTCTCGTTTGCGCTTTGTTTCAACTTTCACTTCTCACTCAGGCTGATGCTGTGGCACTGGACTGGCAACAGTTTCTTTCGTATCCGAGACCGTTGTCTTTTTCTCGTTGTCTGGATCAGGCAAAGTTTTCAGTGACGCTGGGAACCTTTTGGCATGGGTAGCATGGATCCATGCCTTGCGTCCGTCCACTCGGATGGCCGTCTGTGTTGCCAAAAGTACTTGATAGGGGCCACGCCACCTGGGTGCTAATGCTGTCTTCCGTTCAAAGTTTCTGATTAGCACCCAGCTCCCATGCTCCAGTGAGTGCCCCGGTCCTGTATATCGCATCGGCAACGCCTCCTGCACCTGCTGATGAATCAAACGCAACTTTTGTATTAAAAGTCCACAGTAAGTGCTTAACATAGGATGCTCGACCTCACATAATTTTCTGGGCTGCGGTGCACACCATACATTTGCTGGTCTCCCCATTATATTCTCATAAGGGGAGAGCCCAGTCTTAGCCTGCACAGACGTGCACATACACAACAGCGCTAGGGTTAATGCTTCCACCCAACTCAACTTGCTCCCAGCGCAACTTTTCGCTATCTTTCACTTCAGGATTCCGTTGTGTCTCTCCACAAGCCCGACAGAACTGGGATGCCTGGAACTGTGGAATCGCTTCTCTATTTGCAGACCTGCACATATCTGTAGCACTACTGCGCCCACAAAGTGGGGGCCGTTGTCTGACCACAGGACACGAGGCAACCCAAACCGGGAGAAATACTCTGTCAGCATTACTTTTGCTGTGGACATGGCAGTACAGTCTTTTAAAGGATATTCCTCCACGCACTTGCGGAATGCACAGATTACCACTAACACGTACTTGTAGTTCTGGCACCATTCCATTTCTATGAAATCAAAATGGACCACCTCAAACGGCATAGCGGGTGGGCCGAAACTACCTGCTGGAGTCACGGTTCCCTTTCCTACATTGTGTTGCAGGCACGTGATACAATTCTGCACTAGCCTTTGCATTCTTTTTTATGTGCTCATTCTTCCATACTGTGGATAAATGCTGTACAATTTTCTTTGCGCAAATGTGGGTAGGGCTATGCGCCATTATAACCATTGCAGTTAAGTAACAATTTGGCAACATCCAGTTCTTTGTTTCCTTGTCCACCCAACATCCTTCCAAATCTAAATCAGCAGAGCCCTTAGCCCACCCCTGAATCTCTTCGGTTGTGGCCTCAGCCTGCATTTCTTTGACTGTGGCAACTCCATTCTCTATCATACAAGGTACTTCCTCAGTCTGTACTGTCATCATTTTATTCCCCAAATCTGTGGCTGTTTGCTTCACAATCCTGTCTGCAAACGTGTTTCCCTCTCCCACGCTGCATGTTACTTTCTTATGCGCCTCGCACTTTACTATAGCTAGGCGCTTTGGAAACATGAGCGCAGACAACAATCGCACAATCAAAGGGCCATGCTGAATCCTGGCTCCATGTGATGTCAAGAAACCCCTCTCAGCCCAAAGTCGGCCAAAATTGTGAACCACGCCAAAGGCGTACTGGCTGTCAGTATAAATATTTACGTTCAGATTCTCAGAGAGTTCACAGGCTCGGGTCAGTGCTATTATTTCTGCGGCTTGTGCCGAATTGTAGGGGATCCTTCTGCTCTCTACAACTCTCTTTAGGGTAGTAATTGCATATGCAGTCGTTGATGTGCATTCAGGTAATTTAAAACAAGAGCCATCGCAAAATAACTCCCCATCTGGCTCTTTTTGTGGGATATCGCTCAAATCAATCCTTCCCTTTGTTTCTTCTTCAGTGATCATTAAACAATCATGGGGTGGTGAGTCGTTGTCATCAATTTCTGCTTTGGGCAGTGGCATTAATTCTGCAGGATTCAATGCGCTACACCTCATAATTTGGATGTGGGGTGCAAACAAGATGAGCTCATATCTTGTCAGTCTAGCTGAGGTGAGGTGTTGCGTCTGCGTCCTATTTAATAGAATGTCTATAGCATGTGGCACCATCAGAATTAAAGTGTGCTCCAATACCATTCCTTCTGTTTGTTTCACTGACGCAGCAGCCGCTGCGATGGATCGCAAACATCGTTGTAGTGCGAGCGCTACAGGGTCCAACGCGCAAGAAAAATAGCCGCACGGCCTATTTCTTCCACATTGTTCCTGTGTCAAAACCGCCAATGCACATCCTTCATTCTCACTCACAAATAGTCTGAAGAGCTTTTTATAGTTAGGAGTGCCTAAAACTGGCGCAGCACACAATGCAACTTTCAATTGCTCAAAAGCTTTCTGACATTCCTCATCCCACTGCAAAGACATCTCTGCATCCTTTTTAGTCAATTTTATCATCGGCTTCACAATCAACGCAAAATTACTGATCCACTGCCGACAATAAGAGGCCATGCCTATTACAGCTCTCACTGCTTTTTGAGTTTTTGGAATAGGCATACTAGAAATACTTTTTATGCGTTCTGGTGTTAATCTTCTCCCTTCTTTCGAAAGTAGGTATCCCAAATAAGACACCTCCTTTTGATTATACTGTAATTTCTTTGCCTTATGACCATGGGTCGCTAAATGTGTCAAGAGTAATACAGTACTTTCTTTGCAGATCTCTTTCGTGTCAGCAGCTAATAACAAGTCATCTATGTACTGCAAGAGCACGCAACCTTCGGGTAGTTCTAGCATGTCTAGCTGCTCTTTTAGCACTCTGCTGTAAATGCCCGGGCTTTCTGTATATCCTTGTGGAATGCGTGTGAATGTGAATGATCGACCTCCTAGAGTGAACGCAAACAGATATCTACTGCTTTTATCCACTGGGATGCTAAAGAATGCTTTCTTCAAATCAACTACACTAAAGTATTCCACAGTGGCCGTTATCATTGTCAGTATTGTTGTGACATCTGGGACCAAAGGGAATTGTGGGTCTACCACTTTGTTTAATGCGCGCAGATCAATTATGAAACAATAGGGTACTTCATTGCCTCCTTTCTTGTAAACTGGAAGAATCGGGCTGTTGCACGTGCTCCCTGCAATTTCCTCAACCACCCCCATCTCACCAGGTCAGTAACAATGCTTTTCAATCCCTTCTCACCTTCAACAGAAATTTTATACTGGGGAATTCGTGGTAGTGTCACACCTTCTTTCAAAGTTTTTTTTTCTGGCTCTATTTTCAAGCATCCTACATCATTATCATGCATTGCCTACAGACAGGTTGGTACTCCACTTAACTCTTCTGGCAACTCTTTTGACATGAATTCCGTCACCGGTGCATCGTGAGGCCACATCATGAGGAACACCCCGTCTGCCGTACAATGTATGACTGCCCCCAGTTTTCTCAACAAATTTAATCCTAGCAAGTTCTCCCCACAATTCTCTGTCAAAAGAAATGGACACTGCTCCATAAATGGTCCTATTGTAATTGGGACAGCTTCGGACATGGGGTTAATTACTGGTGTACCTGCGAACCCTACAGAAACATTCTTCTGCCCCGACAGTGGTATCTCCGGAACCAAGTGGTGGTCTATCGAACACTTCTGTGCCCCTGTATTTACAAGGAAACGGTGCTCCTTATTCCCGACTCTCATTTCTACGTAGGGTCCTCTCTGATTCACGGGAATAGACACTAGTTCCGACCCCTGTCGTGGGCTGTCCTATAGCGAAAATAACACATCGTCTGATGTGTAGTCACTGCTACTGCTGTAATACGTGTTTGGTTGTGTATCAAAAATATTCCCATTTCCCCCTCGATGTCCTCCACTCTGATCATTTCTCTGTTGGCCTTGCACGCCCTGATTTTGGTTCGAAACACTTTGGTTCAATGTCTGGTTCTGTTGTGCTTGGTTTTGGCCATATGATTGGGTTTGAGTACCTCCATTGGTATATCCCTGCTGCTGCTGCATGTTACTTCTGCTTGGGCCGTTCGACCCCTGATGTCCTCTATGAGGCCTTCTCTGACCAAACCCACCTCTATTCTGTAGGTGCGGGAATTGCGCTCGCCTGTGTCCTTCCTCCTTACAGTACGCACATTGATTTAATCCCAATGACACCCCATGCATATTATTCAAATTTCCCTGGCCTTGTACATTACCTCTACCTCTATTGTATCCAATGACCTGCTGCAGTAACACCCCTACTATCGTTTGCATCGCTTCCTTTCTCATCTCCAATGGGTACCCATTACATATCTCACTTACTTCTTTTACTGACGTTCTTTTGTTCGACATCCATCGCATTGTTTCCCCTACCCATACCTGCAATCTTTGTTTATCGCCTATCTGTCCCGTTACCGGCAAATGCTTTGTACCACCTGGAAAAACTCTCGCCCATGATTTTTTTATACTCAACCTTGACGCCTCCTTCCTACCTTTCTTAATAAACTCTCTACTATACTCAGGTATAGCAAACATTTCAGCATATCTGTCTTCCATTTCATTTTTTACTTCAGTCAGTTTGTGCACATGTTTTCTTACATCCTCATCTCTTTGCTCACTGCGTGCTAACTTATTCAAATCTAACAACCGCTGTGGCGGTAAATTCCCAAGTATCTTTTTCCATTCTCCCACCAGAATTTCCCCCATGCATTCCAACACTACCTGTCTCTCGTCTCTTCTTCGGTACCCATACAATGAGGCCAATGCTGCCGTCTCATCATTTCCTTCTATGTACATTTCTGCCTCTTGTCGTAATTCAATCTTTCTCTCTTTGCTGATTGCACTTCGAGTTACCTGTCCAAATCCTGTTCCTTCAGCCCCGCCTCTCGCCTCCCCAGTCTCAATCTCGACTTCGGGAGGGCGGATGGTGCTGAATCTGTCTCTAGAGCGGGAGGTGCGGGTGGGAAAAGTGACACAGGTGGCATCTGTGAAGGGCCTTGCTGGGTGCTGGGAAATTGTGTGCCCGCGGTCTGCGCTTGTGGGAGTGCTCGTGCAGTGGGCGGGGCTTGGGTTAACGCTTGCATGAGGGGAAGTGCTCGGGCTGCGGGAGGGGGTATGAGAGCTATTGGTTGGGCCCGCGCAGTCACTGCTGGCGTGTTTTGTTTCGATTCTGGTTTTGGGCCTCGACCCGTGTTAGTTAACAAATGTTCCATTAATTCATCTGCTATGTGTAGTTCCCGCTGCGGGTATATTCTGTCTATGTTCATCTGGTCCCGTCTCCCTTCCTGTCTTAGACTCTCAGTCCACTCCTCCTCTTTCTTCTCTTCTGCTATCTCAAGCTTCGTTTTATGCCTACGCGCATGCTTCTCTCTACTCCTTAGTCGGAGCATCGCTTCCCTCCTCCAATCTTTGACGGTCTCAAAAGCTGCAGGTCGCGCTTTCTTTCTAATCAGCACCCTCTCTAGGTTATCTATCCTCCCCATCTCAAAACTACCATTAATCGGCCACTGATGGTCGGGTTGCTTTCTAGTTTGCCTATGCCAAATTTCACAAAATATTATCGCACCCCCACCATATTTCGCATACATATCATAAACCGGCGTTCCCCCAGGCGGTGCACTTTGGCCATATTCCAAGGACTGTCTACCGCAGCTGAAAAGCCCCGCTAAAGTGGACAGTGCTCCAGGCATGTTTCTTTAACCTTCCCCTTTGGTTGGCCACTTTTACCTGGACGTTTGAGTTTGCAAAATCAACACTCTACCAAAAATCAGGTTTCTCTTTGAATCGGGGAATGACTCACCTGATAAAACAAGTCGCCTGTTCTAATGCAACCTCTCCCCACGTCGTGTCTGCGCTTCTCTGGCTTCTGTCTCGTCTCGGAACCCTCGCCTCCTTTGCCCTCTGGCCCGGTACGTCGATCAGGGATCAGATGTGTGCAGATTTGCGGAAGGAATCTCTCCTCTCTTCTACAGGGCGCCCCGTACCCTTCTTGATCCCGGCTCGACCGTCCCGTCCTCGCCGTTCTTCCGCCTTAATATCCCTGGGTCTGTGGGAACAGCAGAACTTAGATTTTTACTTTTCCATTCCAGACAATACTAAAGAGTATTACAAAGACAGTGTTCTTGTGAATGGTCAGGAGACCCCTACCATCAGAGACACTGCGGCCAGCATTACTATAGTTGATGAATCATTTTCCAAGGTAGAGGATGTTGTTAAGACACCTAAATACCTAACTAAGCTTGCTGGAGGCCCTGTCCAAATGCTTCCACAGTGACCAGCTCTCATCCAGTGCAATGACATAACTGTCAAGATACGTGTAGGTGTGCAGAGTGAAGTACCTGGGAAAGTCCTGTTGGGGAATGACTTAAGAGTTGTACTAAGCACCCCCAGGCCTCTCAGCAAAGGAAAACAGGAGCAGACTCGGAAGGCCAGAGAGAGAGTACCTTAAAAGGCTCTCAAGAGGAGATTATAGAGGAAACTATAATCCCAGTCCACAGGACTTAATGACTGCAATTTCAAAGAAGAAGGAGAAAAAGGGGAAACCTAAGCCCTCCAGGAAGAAAACTGCCAGCACTCCTGTGCTACCAACAAGGACATCCCCGAGAGGACTGTCCAAAGTCACACCTGTGACTCTTCCACCAGCTGAGGCTGCGTGTGTGGAACAACCTTGTGTGATTGAATCAGCTGCTGCGGAATCAGAGCTGGAAGAGGACCTTGCTCCTGTTGGAGATCTGGATGCTGCAGACCATCCTGAGCTGTAGTCTTTACTGGCAGAAGCTGGACCCTGCAGGCCGGATCTCAGCAGAGGTCAAAGAGAGTGCCCTACTCTTGAAGGTCTTCGCCAACAGGCAGCTTCCCAGCAGGATGGGGAAGAGCCAGGGAAGCATAGGTTGTACTGGGAAGATGGCCTCTTCTACAGTGAACCGACTGAGTCCATCCCAGGGGACTACAGAAGATTTATAGTGCCTCTTGAAATCAGACTCCAGTTCCTACAATTAACCCATGAGATACCTTTGGCTGGTCACTTGAGTTTCAAGAAGACCAAGGAAACACTCTCATTATATTTCTACTTGCCTAAGTTGGGGTCTGATTTAGATAAATTCTGTCGAAGCTGTCACCCTTGCCTAATCTCTGGCAAGAGTGGAACCAAGAATGTGGTACCCTTGGTGCCTCTTCCAGTGGTGGGAGTCCCTTTGGAGAGGGTAGGAATTGACATTGTTTGTCCCTTAGACCCTTCAGCATCTTCAGGAAACAGGTTTATCCTGGTTGTAGTAGACCATACTAATAGGTATTCTGAAGCCATCAGCTGCACCAAAATATTATCAAAAATACAACCTTTATTAATAATCATTAAAAAACATCATACAAAAATACAGATGCTAAAACCTAGTAAAATAAAGTGCAAGTGATACCAAGCGAAATGCTTACAATTGAATTGTAACAGTTCGTCACTAGTCATTCAATGGACTAGAGCACAACTCCTATTGACATCTTAATGTAGCATAACACCAGTGATTAGATCTACTGGTCTGTGTATTTTGGGTCTCCATTGACTAAGAATTTCCTTCTCCTGTATATGCTACATTAAGGTGTCAATAAGGAGTTGTGATCGAGTTGTGCTCTAGTCCATTGAATGACTAGTGATGTTTTTTATGATGTTTTTTAATGATTATTAATAAAGTTGTATCTTGTGATAATATTTTGGTGCAGCTGATTACTCTCTCTACTTTTGCAATTGTATTTTGTCTCTATAAACCCTTCTCGAAGGTAGAGATCTCTTTACTACCCTAGGGAGTAATTGTCCTGAAGGGGTTCCTCCCACATTATATCCCATTCTGAAGCAATACCTATGAGAACTGTTACAGCTCAGGCTGTGGCTAAGGCCCTACTTGGTATTTTTAACAGGGTAGGTTTTCCTAAGGAAGTTATCTCTGACAGGGGATCCAATTTTATGTCCCACTACATGCAGGCCATGTGGAAAACCTGTGGAGTAATTTACAAGTTCTCAACTACCTACCATCCTCAGACAAATGGATTGGTAGAGAGGTTTAATCGTTCAATGAAGAGCATGATAGGTGATTTAGAGGAACCCCTTAGAAGAAAGTGGGATGTTCTACTGACATGCCTTCTATTTGCTTATACAGAAGTCCCTCATGAGGGAGTTGGATTCAGTCCCTTTGAGCTTCTCTATGGCCATCCAGTCAGAGGCCCCTTGGCCCTGATTAAGGAGGGGTTGAAGAGTGCTCTTTCCCCCAAGCCAGTGAGAGTCACTGACTATGTGATAGGTCACACATGATGGCAGAAGCATCACATAACTTGAAAGCAGATCAGACTCTGGTGAAGCATTGGCATGACCAGAAGGCCAACATGGTTGAGTTTACTCAAGACCAGCTAGTTCTAGTTATGGTACCTAGAAGGCAAAGGGCCTTACAGGACAAATGGATAGACCCTTCAAAGGTGTGGGCAATCCTAAGGAGGCTCCCAGAGTCTTTCACACCAACCGTATAAAAGGTTATGTCTCAAGACCAGAGGTGTGAGCTTTGCTTCTAGTTTCAGCTCAAGAGGAGGAGGAGAGTGAACCTCTACCTGACCTACTCAGAAGCCAGCCTTTAGATGTGAACAAAGAAGGAGCTAATCTCTCTTCTAATTTGACACCTGAACAACAGGAGGAGTGCAAGTTTCTGTTACATCAGTTTGCCTCTCTGTTTTCACTATCACCAGCTTGACCCCTTGGGGCCAGCATGATATTCTCCCTTGTGACTGTTTACCTGTTAAAAGCAGAGGTTACAGGATGTCAGATCATGTAAGATCCCACATAAAGGAGGAGGTCAACAAGATGCTTGATCCCGGGGTAATAGAGCCCTCTACCAGTTCATGGTCTAGTCCAGTTGTTCTAGTACCAAAGGCAGGATCCAAGGAGTTGAGATTCTCTGTGGACTATAGAACTCTTAATGCAGTCACCAGGACTGATGCCCACCCCAGATGAACTGGTGGACAAACTTGGTTCAGCCAAGTACCTCAGTACGTTTGATCTCCCTTTAGGCTATTGGCAAATAGCACTGACAGGCCATTCCGAGGAGAAAACTGAATTCTCAACCCCAGCAGGCCTCTACCAGTTTAAGGTAATGCCTTTTGGACTAAAGAATGCACCTGCTACATTCCAAAGGATGGTTAACCAGGTTCTGAACCGGATAAAGAACTTCTGCATGGCATACCTGGATGACATTGCAGTGTTAAGCCTGACTTGGAAAGAACATGTTGACAACTTAATATGTTTTGAAGGCTCTTGAGCAGGCCTATCTGGCCATAAAGGCAAGTAAATTTCAAACTGGTCAGAGTAAAGTGGTCTACCTTAGACATGAGGTAGGAGGAGGTGAAATCAGGCCCTTGCCTAGCAAAGTACAAGCTGTACAAAACGGGGCCATCCCTACTACTCAAGTCCATGTGAGAGCCTTCTTAGGTCTCACTGGTTATTATAGGAACTTCATTGAGAACTATGGGTCCAAAGCTTATCCCTTAAATGTAGTCTCCTCACCCACATTTCCTAAAAAGGTCAGATGGAATGAGGAGTGCAATAAGGCATTTGAAGGATTTAAGAGAGCCCTTTGTCAAGCTCCAGTCCTAAGAGCTCCTGACTATAGCCAAACCTTCATTGTGCAGACAGATGCCTTCAATACAGGCATAGGTGCAGTTTTGAGTCAGCTGGATGAGAAAGGTAGGGAGCACCCCATATGCTTCATTAGCAGGAAGCTGAAGGAACCAGGGACAAGGTGGGCAACCATTGAAAGAGAATGTTTTGCTATTGTGTGGTCACTGAAGAAGTCTAGACCATACTTGCATGCATCTACTTTTGTGATTCAGACTGACCACCAATCCTTGAGATGGTTAATGCAGATGAAACGGGAGAACCCAAAACTATTGGGCTGGCCAATCAGCCTCCAAGCGTTTGATTTTACGATTGAACACAGGTCATGGTGTAATCACCAAAATGCTAATGGTCCCTCCAGAAAGTTTGACCGACTGGAGTAAGGAGATTCATCAAGGGGTGGATTAAATCCTCCTGTCCCTTAGTCTGGGGGGAGGGGGTGAGTGTTAGGGAGAATTCTCAGAAACGTGCTTATTTCTCTTCACTTTAGAGACCCCCAGAAACTTTGCTGGTTGTTGAGGACTTCCCTGGAGAGAGTGTGATCCTTTTTCCCACTCTCTCAGGTATTTTGATGTGTGTTTTACTCTTGTGTTCTTTGGTTATGGAGTTTAAGATAACCCCATAGGCATCATCTTTTTTATTGTTGTGTCACACAGCACCTTTAGTGCAGTGGCACAGGGGTGTCCTTTCGACTCCCCAAGGTTTAAATACCTTCTCTGGGATCAACTACTGTTCCCCAGAGAATGTAAAGTTAAATTGACTTTACTAGTCTTTTTAAATGCATAGACCCAGCACAAACTATCTTTCCTATTGAACTTGCTGGTGGCAGTGGTTTTATAACAAACTACCATGATTTTTCCCGACTGTGAACACCAGTAGCTAAAAATCGGGGCCGCCATGTTTTTCAATATGGCGCCCAAGACACCTCTGTAAAAACAGACTCAGGTAATCTTTTTTCGCCGTTTCTTTGTGGAAAGGTCCTTCTGGTGTTTAACTCTGGGCGGCAAACCAGGTTTTATCCCTTTGGTCGTGAGCCTTTGGCAGGCTACAGGACTAAAGTCCGCCCAGGGCGTCTGAGTGTCTGGGGTGGGCAGGAAGTGAGGGAGGTGCCCAAAACATCCTGTGCTTGGTCTCCGAGGAGACGCAAATGCACTCTGGCATGATTGGCTGGCTGACTGTCCGGCAAGGGTTGAAAGGGGCCCCTAGGGGTCCCTCGTGCTATGGAAACAAGGCAATGACCATACACGAAAAGATGCGCCAAACACGAGGTTTCAAATTCCCAATGCTAGGGTTTATTGCAAGCAAAAGATAGTATCAATTGGCCAATTCTGATCTGACGCCCCGCGACGTGAGTTTCCTAGACCTCGAGGGACGCAAGAGAGCGAATTACGTACATCAGTTACATATATACAAAATGCATATCATACAATCAGCAAAGTCATGTTCAACACCCCTCTGTATTAAGTTCCTTTGAACTCGGGATGACGATGGACATATCCGACGAGTATGACGATTATAATGCTTTCGATGTCTATTCTAGTAACAATGTGCAATTTAGAAAGTGCGGAGGCATCTTTGAGAACACGGTGGTTCTGTTCTTAGAAGCAATCTGTACACGAGGGAAGAGCCACATTCCAAGCTTTGCTATCTATGAGGTACTATTCGTGTCCTGGGAGCCGACACGTTCTAAAGGGTTTTGCGAGGGGGGGGCCGTAAGAGAAGCATAATTCAAGCCTTTAACTGTATTATTCTAACATATTCTACCATCGTACGAGACTGGCTGGCAGCTGTGAAGTGATTAAATGCCCTGCAGCTTTCTCCCAAGGCTACAGAGAGGGAGCGTGGGCATTCCTCTCTGGGCTACTCATGAGGAGTTTCAGCAAACTCTTCAGTCCCGCGACCTTGTCCTTTCATATTCAGACAACAATGTTAACAGTTGAGCAGAGTAAGCAGAATCCGCAAGAATTGCAAGCTGCAAAGCAGTTTTTAGACAAAAAGCAATGAGCAATAGTTAACAAGCAAAATGGCGATTCTTACTACATTTAAAATGGCCGCTCGTCGGTCAAGCATAGCAGTTCATATTTCTCCAATTCGGTGCATAAGACGGTTGGCCCACGGCCATCAAGTTACGTCTATCATTCAAATGAAGGGTATTCATTTTTCCAGATTGACAAACCCTCCTTTTGGCCGTGTGCCAAACTTCTTATTTATTCATTGTATCCTCCTCTTCTGAGGAGGAGTCTGGGGTATCTGCATCTGAATCATCTCCATCATTAATGTCTATTGCCATGAATTGTTTTACTATTTTTGTTTCCTCAGTGTCTCTGTTATTCCGGCCATGCGTTTGTTTTCCTCTCAACACCATGTGCATACATCCCTTGGTACATCCATCAGTTATTTCAGTGCATATTATTGGTAAGCATTGTATGCAACAGCAGCATGTTATGAATATCCCGAGTACCATCATTAGTATTGAAATTAACTTCCATCCCCAAGACCGCAATAATCCCCATAACCAGGATTCTATCCCCCAACCCCCTGCTTCAGTAGAGAGTGTGGAACTTATGGCATGTAGTTTCCGGATCGATTTAAATATCGTAGGGGAGTAGTCATCTATATACACACAGCATGCAGTTTTTAGGAGCTTGCAAACTCTCCCACGATCAACTAGTATTATATCGAGAGCCATCCTTTTTTGAAGTGCCAGTCTTATTCCTTTTTCTTCTAACGTCATATTCAATAAAATATCTGTTGTGGAATCTATTGTTTTTTGTAATATTCCAGACAGTTTTCTTATATTGTAAGAGTTTTCTATTTGGGACAAGAACGGTATAAATGATTTGGCTATATCCATTGCTATCATTCCATCCTCACTACTCCTTTGAGTTCTACCTTTTGTTCGTCTGGCTACTTCTGCTGTCTCCAAGAGGAACACTCCTGGAAACAGTAGACCTAGGTAGCATGTACCTCCCCAGTTCCTAGGTAACCATGATAACACAGGTTCTATTTCATGTTTTAAAACCACTATGTTCAGGCAGTTGCTAAACGTTCCTACTTTATAGGAACCCTTTTTCTGTAGACGTAGGGGAGCAGTTTTGGGGCTGTGATCCACTGCATAGGCAGGGGGCACAACATCTTTGTTCCATTCATCCCTATCCGGAATGTCATTACTGATGTTCTTTCTGCTGGCAGGGTTGGTCTATTCTGCCTATGTAATCTATCTAGTCTTGTTATTTTTCGTGTATTCTTTCTCACGGTTTCTAGTGCAAATACGCGAGCTTTTTGGAATATGGAACAACCCACAGGTCTCATGATTACTTCCTCAAATTCATTCATATTGGTCTCATCTAGCTGACCCGTATTACTCTTGTTCCATTTCCCAAAGAACATTGCACTTAACGTTACTTCACAGGAATAAATCAATGGCAATGGTTGTGCATACCAGCCTATCCCTTTCCCACCGTGCTGTGGTAAAAGGGCGCAAAGCCAGCAATCTTTTTTCGTTAACACCGCATGGGTCATGTTCATGATGAGCAACAATGTATTGTTGTCGTAACCTTCTCTATGTCTTTCTTCCATTGGGGGCAAAGTACCAGTGATTACATGAACCGGGCTTTCAGTAGCTGTTTTTGGCAAAAGTGTTTCTAATGGGTGTACGTACTCCAGGAACCATAGTGTAATAGCTGTTATTGTTGGTACTATCATACTTAAGAAACATAGGACCAATGTCCAAATCAGTACCTTATTCCTTTTACCATGCTTTTTCCCTAAATTTACAGTCTCTAAATCTATTATTTTTTTAGCAGGGGTGCAGGAGGAGGCTGAAACCGGTCTTGACTTGTACTTCATCGTCCTTCTTCTTGCTGTCGAAGTTTGTCGTGAATGTCTCTCATTCTTGATGCCAGAAAAGTTCAACGAAAAATTTCACAGTTCAATTCTCCCAGCCTTTTCACAGCCTGGATCAAGTATCCACTCCCGAGCAAGATTAGTTGTTCTTTCTTCCACTGCTCAGACGATTTCTAAACAGTTCTTTATTGATAGAGTACCATGTGCATCCAGCTTGTCCCGCTCTGGCTTAGGACACATGTACTCTATCAGCCTTAGTACTTATGTGCGTCCAGCTTGTCCTGCTCTGGCTCCTGAAACATGTACTTTATAAGCGCACCGAGGAGCCGTGAGTTTTGAATTGTCCAACTTGCACAATTCTCACACTTCTCTCCTCTGCGCCACTGGTTCCTACTCCGTCCATGAGTAGAACCAAAGGCCAAAAAGAAAAGCACCAAAGATCTGTGGATCACTTTGCCTGTCGAGGCCGCAGATTATATCGATTCACTCCTGCTATTGTATGACCCGTGAATAGTGCCCTTGCATTTCCAGTATCAGGTTCAGTGTCAGCCTGTGGCACAATGATGGGCAGCGATGGACGTCGTGGCAATGATGTAGTTTCTTTCTCTGGCTTTGGTGCATTCGCGAGAACTGGTGGGTGCCAAAGGGGTGCACGCATTGTTTCTGCTCGTGTTTGCAATGCAGGGTTTGTGTCGTTCGGCAGTGATGTTGTTTCCGCTGAGCAACGTTGGGGCACTTTTTGCCCTTCCCCTTTACTGGCAGCCTCCACAGGCTCTGTTTCGAGTTTCACTTCTCGTTTGCGCTTTGTTTCAACTTTCACTTCTCACTCAGGCTGATGCTGTGGCACTGGACTGGCAACAGTTTCTTTCGTTTCCGAGACCGTTGTCTTTTTCTCGTTGTCTGGATCAGGCAAAGTTTTCAGTGACGCTGGGAACCTTTTGGCATGGGTAGCATGGATCCATGCCTTGCGTCCGTCCACTCGGATGGCCGTCTGTGTTGCCAAAAGTACTTGATAGGGGCCACGCCACCTGGGTGCTAATGCTGTCTTCCGTTCAAAGTTTCTGATTAGCACCCAGCTCCCAGGCTCCAGTGAGTGCCCCGGTCCTGTATATCGCATCGGCAACGCCTCCTGCACCTGCTGATGAATCAAACGCAACTTTTGTATTAAAAGTCCACAGTAAGTGCTTAACATAGGATGCTCGACCTCACATAATTTTCTGGGCTGCGGTGCACACCGTACATTTGCTGGTCTCCCCATTATATTCTCATAAGGGGAGAGCCCATTCTTAGCCTGCACAGACGTGCACATACACAACAGCGCTAGGGGTAATGCTTCCACCCAACTCAACTTGCTCCCAGCGCAACTTTTCGCTATCTTTCACTTCAGGATTCTGTTGTGTCTCTCCACAAGCCCGACAGAACTGGGATGCCTGGAACTGTGGAATCGCTTCTCTATTTGCAGACCTGCACATATATGTAGCACTACTGAGCCCACAAAGTGGGGGCCGTTGTCTGACCACAGGACACGAGGCAACCCAAACCGGGAGAAATACTCTGTCAGCATTACTTTTGCTGTGGACATGGCAGTACAGTCTTTTAAAGGATATTCCTCCACCCACTTGCGGAATGCACAGATTACCACTAACACGTACTTGTAGTTCTGGCACCATTCCATTTCTATGAAATCAAAATGGACCACCTCAAACGGCATAGCGGGTGGGCCGAAACTACCTGCTGGAGTCACGGTTCCCTTTCCTACATTGTGTTGCAGGCACGTGATACAATTCTGCACTAGCCTTTGCATTCTTTTTTATGTGCTCATTCTTCCATACTGTGGATAAATGATGTACAATTTTCTTTGCGCAAATGTGGGTAGGGCGATGCGCCATTATAACCATTGCAGTTAAGTAACAATTTGGCAACATCCAGTTCTTTGTTTCCTTGTCCACCCAACATCCTTCCAAATCTAAATCAGCAGAGCCCTTAGCCCACCCCTGAATCTCTTCGGTTGTGGCCTCAGCCTGCATTTCTTTGACTGTGGCAACTCCATTCTCTATCATACAAGGTACTTCCTCAGTCTGTACTGTCATCATTTTATTCCCCAAATCTGTGGCTGTTTGCTTCACAATCCTGTCTGCAAACGTGTTTCCCTCTCCCACTCTGCATGTTACTTTCTTATGCGCCTCGCACTTTACTATAGCTAGGCGCTTTGGAAACATGAGCGCAGACAACAATCGCACAATCAAAGGGCCATGCTGAAACCTGGCTCCATGTGATGTCAAGAAACCCCTCTCAGCCCAAAGTCGGCCAAAATTGTGAACCACGCCAAAGGCGTACTGGCTGTCAGTATAAATATTTACGTTCAGATTCTCAGAGAGTTCACAGGCTCGGGTCAGTGCTATTATTTCTGCGGCTTGTGCCGAATTGTAGGGGATCCTTCTGCTCTCTACAACTCTCTTTAGGGTAGTAATTGCATATGCAGCCGTTGATGTGCCATCAGGTAATTTAAAACAAGAGCCATCGCAAAATAACTCCCCATCTGGCTCTTTTTGTGGGATATCGCTCAAATCAATCCTTCCCTTTGTTTCTTCTTCAGTGATCATTAAACAATCATGGGGTGGTGAGTCGTTGTCATCAATTTCTGCTTTGGGCAGTGGCATTAATTCTGCAGGATTCAATGCGCTACACCTCATAATTTGGATGTGGGGTGCAAACAAGATGAGCTCATATCTTGTCAGTCTAGCTGAGGTGAGGTGTTGCGTCTGCGTCCTATTTAATAGAACGTCTATAGCATGTGGCACCATCAGAATTAAAGTGTGCTCCAATATCATTCCTTCCGTTTGTTTCACTGACGCAGCAGCCGCTGCGATGGATCGCAAACATCGTTGTAGTGCGAGCGCTACAGGGTCCAACGCGCAAGAAAAATAGCCGCACAGCCTATTTCTTCCACCTTGTTCCTGTGTCAAAACCGCCAATGCACATCCTTCACTCTCACTCACAAATAGTCTGAAGATCATTTTATAGTTAGGAGTGCCTAAAACTGGCGCAGCACACAATGGAACTTTCAATTGCTCAAACGCTTTCTGACATTCCTCATCCCACTGCAAAGGTATCTCTGCATCCTTTTTAGTCAATTTTATCATCGGCTTCACAATCAACGCAAAATTACTGATCCACTGCCGACATTAAGAGGCCATGCCTATTACAGCTCTCACTCCTTTTTGAGTTTTAGGAATAGGCATACTAGAAATACTTTTTATGCGTTCTGGTGTTAATCTTCTCCCTTCTTTCGAAAGTAGGTATCCCAAATAAGACACATCCTTTTGATTATACTGTAATTTCTTCAAACTTGCCTTATGACCATGGGTCGCTAAATGTGTCAAGAGTAATACAGTACTTTCTTTGCAGATCTCTTTCGTGTCAGCAGCTAATAACAAGTCATCTATGTACTGCAAGAGCATGCAACCTTCGGGTAGTTCTAGCATGTCTAGCTGCTCTTTTAGCACTCTGCTGTAAATGCTCGGGCTTTCTGTATATCCTTGTGGAATGCGTGTGAATGTGAATGATCGACCTCCTAGAGTGAACGCAAACAGATATCTACTGCTTTTATCCACTGGGATGCTAAAGAATGCTTTCTTCAACTCAACTACACTAAAGTATTCCACAGTGGCCGTTATCATTGTCAGTATTGTTGTGACATCTGGGACCAAAGGGAATTGTGGGTCTACCACTTTGTTTAATGCGCGCAGATCAATTATGAAACAATAGGGTACTTCATTGCCTCCTTTCTTGTAAACTGGAAGAATCGGGCTGTTGCACGTGCTCCCTGCAATTTCCTCAACCATCCCCAATCTCACCAGGTCAGTAACAATGCTTTTCAATCCCTTCTCACCTTCAACAGAAATTTTATACTGGGGAATTCGTGGTAGTGTCACACCTTCTTTCAAAGTTATTTTTGCTGGCTCTATTTTCAAGCATCCTACATCATTATCATGCATTGCCTACAGACAGGTTGGTACTCCACTTAACTCTTCTGGCAACTCTTTTGACATGAATTCCGTCACCGGTGCATCGTGAGGCCACATTGTGAGGAACACCCCGTCTGCCGTACAATGTATGACTGCCCCCAATTTTCTCAACAAATTTAATCCTAGCAAGTTCTCCCCACAATTCTCTGTCAAAAGAAATGGACACTGCTCCATAAATGGTCCTATTGTAATTGGGACAGCTTCGGACATGGGGTTAATTACTGGTGTACCTGCGAACCCTACCCGGACAGTGGTATCTCCGGAACCAAGTGGTGGTTTATCGAACACTTCTGTGCCCCTGTATCTACAAGGAAACGGTGCTCCTTATTCCCGACTCTCATTTCTACGTAGGGTCCTCTCTGATTCACGGGAATAGACACTGGTTCCGACCCCTGTCGTGGGCTGTCCTATAGCGAAAATAACACATCGTCTGATGTGTAGTCACTGCTACTGCTGTAATACGTGTTTAGTTGTGTATCAGAAATATTCCCATTTCCCCCTCGATGTCCTCCACTCTGATCATTTCTCTGTTGGCCTTGCCCGCCCTGATTTTGGTTCGAAACACTTTGGTTCAATGTCTGGTTCTGTTGTGCTTGGTTTTGGCCATATGATTGGGTTTGAGTACCTCCATTGGTATATCCCTGCTGCTGCTGCATGTTACTTCTGCTTGGGCCGTTCGACCCCTGATGTCCTCTATGAGGCCTTCTCTGACCAAACCCACCTCTATTCTGTAGGTGCGGGCATTGCGCTCGCCAGTGTCCTTCCTCCTTACAGTACGCACATTGATTTAATCCCAATGATACCCCATGCATATTATTCAAATTTCCCCGGCCTTGTGCATTACCTCTACCTCTATTGTATCCAATGACCTGCTGCAGTAACACCCCTACTATCGTTTGCATCGCTTCCTTTCTCATCTCCAATGGGTACCCATTACATATCTCACTTACTTCTTTTACTGACGTTCTTTTGTTCGACATCCATCGCATTGTTTCCCCTACCCATACCTGCAATCTTTGTTTATCGCCTATCTGTCCCGCTACCGGCAAATGCTTTGTACCACCTGGAAAAACTCTCGCCCATGATTTTTTTATACTCAACATTGACGCCTCCTTCCTACCTTTCTTAATAAACTCTCTACTATACTCAGGTATAGCAAACATTTCAGCATATCTGTCTTCCATTTCATTTTTTACTTCAGTCAGTTGTGCACATGTTTTCTTACATCCTCATCTCTTTGCTCACTGCGTGCTAACTTATTCAAATCTAACAACCGCTGTGGCGGTAAATTCCCAAGTATCTTTTTCCAATCTCCCATCAGAATTTCCCCCATGCATTCCAACACTACCTGTCTCTCGTCTCTTCTTCGGTACCCATACAATGAGGCCAATGCTGCCGTCTCATCATTTCCTTCTATGAACATTTCTGCCTCTTGTCGTAATTCAATCTTTCTCTCTTTGCTGATTGCGCTTCGAGTTACCTGTCCAAATCCTGTTCCTTCAGCCCCGCCTCTCGCCTCCCCAGTCTCAATCTCGACTTCGGGAGGGCGGATGGTGCTGAATCTGTCTCTAGAGCGGGAGGTGCGGATGGGACAAGTGACACAGGTGGCATCTGTGAAGGGCCTTGCTGGGTGCTGGGAAATTGTGTGCCCGCGGTCTGCGCTTGTGGGAGTGCTCGTGCAGTGGGCGGGGCTTGGGTTAACGCTTGCATGAGGGGAAGTGCTCGGGCTGCGGGAGGGGGTATGAGAGCTATTGGTTGGGCCTGCACAGTCACTGCTGGCGTGTTTGGTTTCGATTCTGGTTTTGGGCCTCGACCCGTGTTAGTTAACAAATGTTCCATTAATTCATCTGCTATGTGTAGTTCCCGCTGCGGGTATATTCTGTCTATGTTCATCTGGTCCCGTCTCCCTTCCCGTCTTAGACTCTCAGTCCACTCCTCCTCTTTCTTCTCTTCTGCTATCTCAAGCTTCGTTTTATGCCTACGCGCATGCTTCTCTCTACTCCTTAGTCGGAGCATCGCTTCCCTCCTCCAATCTTTGACGGTCTCAAAAGCTGCAAGTCGCGCTTTCTTTCTAATCAGCACCCTCTCTAGGTTATCTATCCTCCCCATCTCAAAACTACCATTAATCGGCCACTGATGGTCGGGTTGCTTTCTAGTTTGCCTATGCCAAATTTCACAAAATATTATCGCACCCACACCATATTTCGCATACATATCATAAGCCGGCGTTCCCCCAGGCGGTGCACTTTGGCCATATTCCAAGGACTGTCTACCGCAGCTGAAAAGCCCCGCTAAAGTGGACAGTGCTCCAGGCATGTTTCTTTAACCTTCCCCTTTGGTTAGCCACTTTTACCTGGACGTTTGAGTTTGCAAAATCAACACTCTACCAAAAATCAGGTTTCTCTTTGAATCGGGGAATGACTCACCTAATAAAACAAGTCGCCTGTTCTAACGCAACCTCTCCCCACGTCGTGTCTGCGCTTCTCTGGCTTCTGTCTCGTCTCAAAACCCTCGCCTCCTTTGCCCTCTGGCCCGGTACGTCGATCAGGGATCAGATGTGTGCAGATTTGCAGAAGGAATCTCTCCTCTCTTCTACAGGGTGCCCCGTACCCTTCTTGATCCTGGCTCGACCGTCCCGTCCTCGCCGTTCTTCCGCCTTTACTCCGTTACAAAGTATACGATGGGGCAAGTGGGGGAGGGTCCCTATTCGGGCGCCATCTTGAAAGGGGCCCCTAGGGGTCCCTCGTGCTATGGAAGCAAGGCAATGACCATACACGAAAAGATGCGCCAGACATGAGGTTTCAAATTCCCAATGCTAGTATTTATTGCAAGCAAAAGATAGCATCAATTGACCAATTCTGATCTCACGCCCCGCGACGTGAGTTTCCTAGACCTCGAGAGACGCAAGAGAGCGAATTACGTACATCAGTTACATATATACAAAATGCATATCATACAATCAGCAAAGTCATGTTCAACACCCCTCTGTATTAAGTTCCTTTGAACTCGGGATGACGATGGACATATCCGACGAGTATGACGATTATAAGGCTTTTGATGTCTATTCTAGTAAAAATGTGCAATTTAGAAAGTGCGGAAGCATCTTTTAGAACACGGTGGTTCTGTTCTTGGAAGCAATCTGTACACGGGGGAAGAGCCACATTCCAAGCTTTGCTATCTATGAGGTACTATTCGTGTCCTGGGAGCCGACACATTCTAAAGGGTTTTGCGAGGGGGGGGCCATAAGAGAAGCATAATTCAAGCCTTTAACTGTATTATTCTAACATATTCTACCATCGTACGAGACTGGCTGGCAGCTGTGAAGTGATTAAATGCCCTGCAGCTTCCTCCCAAGGCTACAGAGAGGGAGCATGGGCATTCCTCTCTGGGCTACTCATGAGGAGTTTCAGCAAACTCTTCAGTCCCGCGACCTTGTCCTTTCATATTCAGCCAACAACGTTAACAGTTGAGCAGAGTAAGCAGAATCCGCAAGAATTGCAAGCTGCAAAGCAGTTTTTAGACAAAAAGCAATGAGCAATGGTTAACAAGCAAAATGGTGATTATTACTACATTTAAAATGTCCGCTCGTCGGTCAAGCATAGCAGTTCATATTTCTCCAATTCGGTGCATAAGACGGTTGGCCCATGGCCATCAAGTTACGTCTATCATTCAAATGAAGGGTATTCATTTTTCCAGATTGACAGGGTGAGTGACATCTAGGCTGGAAATAATGGGAGAAAACTGTTTAAAAGGCGAGTCTCCCAGACTGGAAGGCCGAGTCGACCACTGGAATGAAAGAACCAAAGATGAGTTGGAAGAGGACGGCTGCTGCAACCACTGGACTTTTTGTTTGCCCGGTGAAGCCCTGCTGCAACCCCGAATTGCCAGATCTCCATTCGACAGAGAAGCTCCTTCAAGGACGTCTTCTCCCTTTGAGTTGGTAGGACCAATCAACTCAGCAAACACCTGGATACCATTCTCAGAGCTGGTTAAGGTCAACCAGGTAGAAAGACACCAGTTTGTGTTTTGAAGACACAGCTACTTGAGCTGAAGTGAGGCCATTTGCTTGCTCCAACGATGAACCCGTGCAGTGCAGGAGTCCTCCGACGTCCTCCCTCTTGTCCCCACGACTGAAGCTCAGGAACAGCGAGACCTGCAGGACCTGCCAGGAACCACCGTCTTCAGCTGCATCTTTTTGCTCCACTTCAAGGTACTCTGCCATCTGGTTGAGAGACCCTAACTCTCGCGGTGAACGCTAAAGGTCATGAAACTTTCCCAACTCGCAGGCCTAATGAGCTTGTGACCCAGCATATCTTTCTTTATCATCTGAACTACTTCTAAAAACTTTTACAAAGACTTCTAGATTTGTACCAGAACTGTGCTGTCCTACCCAAGAACACTAAACTATTGACTTTGGCCTGGCCTATTGAATTGAACTGACCCTCCTGGTACATTGAACCTTT
Organism: Ambystoma mexicanum; assembly: GCF_040938575.1. Lineage (NCBI taxonomy): Eukaryota > Metazoa > Chordata > Amphibia > Caudata > Ambystomatidae > Ambystoma > Ambystoma mexicanum. The sequence continues at coordinate 667,772,966 of NC_090924.1, read as the reverse complement.
GCATTACCTAAAAGAAGTGTTTTATAACCCTTTGTACAAACCTATGCTATTTATTCCTATTTAAAAGTACTGAAGTGCCATTGGGCTCCTTTTTCAGGGGAGCTCCAACTGTCTTTATAACTAAGAGTTTAATATTGTAATATATTGGTGTTTAAAATTGAGTTGATTTAGTGAAGGTTTTCGAAATAACTGTGTAAATAAATGTTTAAGTATTTTTTACCAAGAAACCTAGAGTGTAAGTATCTACTTGAACCACTGTGATTGTGATACTTCTGTATAACTTCTTCTACTGCTCACATTCCCTCTTGAGATAAGCCTGGCTGCTCAGCTCGCTACCAAAAGTTTGTGGTACAGACTTATACCAAAGGTTGGTTTTTGCTTACACCTGTAGTCCTAATTGTGTGTGGTGTTCCCAGAGGGTACTGCCTGCAATTCTGCCTAACAGCCTTTTCCTCCTCCTGTTTGTTCCCATCTTCTTCAGACATGACTCTCTCTGGACCATGTTCAACCACCATGTCATGCTCTCGATTTCACTATTTTTTTAGGCAGTCCCAACCTACTCCTATTACTATTCCTACTGTCTCCAGTAGACTTTTCCTGACCATTATACTCTGGTTAGCTCTTCCTCCGGCCCTCTCATTCAACACCTCTTTCTTCCTGAGTGTTTCCCCCCTTTCCCTCTCCTCTTGTCTAATCCTTAATCCTTAATCCCTACACCACATCTCCAGTATTCTCTCTTTTCCACCTCCCCTCCTACCAATGTATGACATTTCCCCTTTTCGGATGCTTCCATTGCACATTGTTGATCACCACCTATCCTCCCTCCACCCCCTTTTTGGCTCCTTTTTCATGCTCTATCTGATGGCACTACATGTCATCCTCTTTGTACCTACTCCCCTCTTCTGGCTCTCTCATCCACCACCTCATATTTAACTTGCTCCTGGATTTCCTCCTTACTCCATGCTTCCTCGTCTCCTTTAGATCTTTCAAATTCATTACCTCCTCCTGCTTCCTAAACCTGCATCTCCTAATTTTCTCTATATACACTGCTTCTTACCTCCTCCTTTTCCCTCTTTCCTCTTTGCTCCTTGTTGTTCTGATATGCAGTGCCATTCTCCTGAATACGCCAACCTTTGACTCCCATAAGCACTTCTGTTAGTTGATGATTTTTATATGAGACCAGATGTGCTCCTTCTCTTATTAATTGCACTATTGACTTCAGCATGCCTCTAGGAAAAGGGGACATTGGGTTGTTTATTTTAACAGCAGTTATAGACAGGAAGTGTCCCCCGAGTTCTCTATCCCATCACAAGACTTGAAATAAACTCTTCACCAGTGCAAGTGAAACAACCCCACATCAGGGGAAATCAGTAACCTTTTAGTGAAGAGCACGCTGAGTAGAGAAAGGCCCAAAGAACAACATTCCAGATCAGAGGAATAAGACTAGAGTTCAAGAATCACTCTGCCAGTCACAAAGGGATATATGCTTTCGGCATTGACCGCTAAATCCTATAATCTTTGGATTCACCATCTTGTTGAATTATTAAATATTTATGACCTTTGAGACAGTTTTTGTAGTGAGTTTTTAGCCGTTTGAGAACTATGAGCGTCACTAGTGGCAGCTGTTTTGCCAATCTTATGCTTTTTGGGTGGAGAGTAGTCCTTGTTTGTAATACTTGATCATACTTGTGCGGATGTCTATAATTATTTCTTACTGAAAGAGATGGGGCTTGACTGTAAATCTGTAGAACTGACGAATATTGTTTTTCTACTTCGCACCCACCTCTTGTGTATTGTTCGATAGTGGTTCTTCATGCAGCTATTTAACTCTTTTAAGGTGCTCTCTGACCAATAAAATCGATTTCAGCCTGATATTGATTCCAGATTGCCTTTATATTGATCATCGTTATTCGGCTTTCCCGGTTTATTCCACGTCCAAGTTAAGGACAGTAGTTTGTGGTCACGTTTTGTTGGTTTCAACTTTATACCTATTCACTGAATTGAATAGATTTGTGTCTACATAAATGTAGTCAATGACCGATTGTTTCTGTTCCCTTTGCCAGGTATGTTGTGTAGGTATGTCGCCCTTAATGGTGCCACGTAGCATCAATAGTTGTCCCTCTTTCATGCACTGTGTTCACCGGTGTTTCAGTGCTTCCTCAGCATTTGTAGTTTTCGCAAAATAATGGAGATTTACGTCTCCAACACTGTGTTATATCTGAAGTTTTAGCAATAACATCAAGTATAGTGTTTAGATCTTCCAAAAACTGATTAGCTTCAATATTACCTTGTGACCAATATATGTTAATTAGAGCTATATGTTTATGGTCTACATGCAATTTTACTAATTGTATGTACGAATTTGGTGATGCACATGGTTGCATTGAAATGCTGGAGGACAGTTTACAGGCTACCAAAAGGCCCGATATCGGCCTACCGTTTTTCCCCAGATACTGCTGGAATAAGCAAGATACTGTGACCCTTCCATGCTGGAGTTTCTATTAACCAGGTCTCTTGGAGGCCACTAAATCGTAATTATTTAGGTGACTAGTGGTTGGAGGTAATAGACATGTCCCCGCGTATTCCAGCTTGCAAGTGTGTATGTCTGGCTAGATTTGGCCTTGAGCTGTTATGCACTGTGAGATGGGCACTGTTTTCATAATTTCTACACTCTTAAATCAACATTTTTATGGGCTGCAACCGTTCGAACGTGACTTGCAATGACATGGAAACTGTGATTTACTGTCGTGAACCTCTAAGACTATCAATTGTCAAAGGCATGTCTGATAGGTTATTCTTGAAAATTAGAAATCCAAGTTGATAAAGGTCCGTGTGAATCTGCCATATCATGTTTCTGATTACACCTGACTGCATCCAAATTCTAGCTATTGTGAGATCGGATTCTATCAGAAACTCTATCTGATGTAGGTTAGAGGATGTAATGTCCTCAAGACTCCGGATATCAGAGAAAATGTTCAATATACTTGCCCTATTTAAGTCGTACGTTGGAAATGGTTTTGGGCGACATTGTATTATACGTTGGTGGCAAGATGGGTTTTTCGCTTAATTAGATCTTCTGGGTTCTATCGTATTACTTTCTGTCCCCACTGACACAAATAAGGAAGACTAGTTATTTTTTGTATAATTCAATTGTTGTTCTTTGTTTGTATCTTTCAATTGTGTTTGTCTTGAGGACATTAGTTCTGATCATTCACAACTGACCTGTGTCTCATAGAACTCCGGGCTAGCCTCCTGAACACTATTATAAGATTTTGGTTGCAGTGATTTTTTGCGCTCTGACTGTGATTTTGTGTGAAATAATAATGCCAGAGATTTCTCAATTTCTACTCGTCTTTGCTCTAATGTTTGATAAACATGGTCATGATCTTTCAAGGTATACACCTGTGATGTATTTATAGGTGATGAGAGAGCACCCCCAGCAATCGTAAACTGATTGTTTGGAATAGATCTGCGTTTATCTGCTTGCATTACTAAATCATCCAGTGGCTGATAACTAAGCCATTCAACCTGAGTCTTGGTCATATTTTTTTTTTCTATTCAAAGCAATAGTTTCATATTTTTTAGTAATTGCTGACTTGGCCAATTTAGTCTGCTTATTTGGTAACGTCAGAGAATGAATGAAAGGCTTTGATGCTGAGTGAATTTGTATACGTACACTCTTTATATTTTTTGTTATCTTTGTTTTTCACAGAGGTTTCGAATTTGTTTTTGTTTTTAGTGCAAAGATGTAGAATGTTTCCTTCTTTGACTCAACTATGGACATTTTTACAGCATGTTGCAAAAGCATTTTTGTAGAATCGGTACTTTGCTCAATCTCATTAGAGATAGTGATGTTCTGTCTCGCGCCACCAAACCTGAAGAAGTGACGCTGCTCTTTAGAGAGCAGTTTTTCGTTATTGCATGAGGGTTATTTCCACTTAGTGGATTGGCATAATTCAGCATTAACAGAATTATGTGATTCTAACAGTCGATTAAAGCAGTTGGATGGTTGAGTATGTTATCTAACACTTCAAACAGTTTCATCAGAGACATGAGTGCGGTATTCATGGCTGTCAATGTAAGATTAACCTGAGGAGAGGTGAATGAATGAGGAGACACCAGGCCTCTAATGCAGGGAGCAGTCTTAAGTATTTATTGCTAGGTTGTGAGGTTTAGTGCTGAAGACACTTATATGGAGAGGGGTATTTAGAGGAGGAAGTCACAAAACCCCATTACTGATCCAGACACAGCTCTTACTATATGCTCCCTTAATGAGAAAGGATAAAATTCCCCGGCAAAAATATTGTTGACTGTCCAGGAATTTAATCGGTGAAGATAAGACCTGTTGTTCCTTCAGGAAACCCATTGGCTTAAAGGCAAGGAACCATCCCTGCAGGGAATATCCATGGACAAAATATTCCAGACGTCTGGACCCGCGAAGAAGAGAGGGGTGGCAATAATAGTTGCTAGCTGACTCAGATTGGAAATTGAGAAGGAATTTAAAGAGCCAGAGTGACAATACATATTCCTTACAGGGACGATCCAAGGTACGAAAATAATTATGGTATCAGTATATTGCCCCACCACTGCCCAAATCCCCTTCTGGGAAGCAGTAGCAGAAAAAGAGAGAATGTTTGTGGAAGGACCCTTAATTATAGGGGGAGATCATAATATGGTATTAGACTTCTCAAGAAATAGGAAAAGATTGAAATATTCTAGCACCCCTCAGGGAAAGGAAGGGGAGTCCCAACAGTTTAGAGAGATTAACCAGGACCTTTGTGTAGATGATGCGCTTACATCAGCAAACAGGGGTGAGCCACTATTTACCATTTTCTCTCTTTGCAGATGATATCCTAGAGTACCTGGTAGAGATACTAAACTCCCTCCAGTAGCTTCTGGCCCAGAGGAACACTTTTGGTATTTCTCGGGGCTGAGGATCAACATAGCAAAACCCTAATGTCATGCCGATACGGAGGCTGGGATCGAGTTGTGAACATAATAATGCGGTACTAGGCATGAGGGTGTAAAGAAACGCAATCACTTACCTGGGATTCAAATCCCCAAGACCTAGCTAGAATATGAAATGTAAATGTTGACCCCCTCTTTAAGAAGTGACCTGAAGAGATGGGATACGCTCATACAATCATGGTAACTATGAACATCTTTCCCCACCTTTTGGATTTGTTTTCAGAAATCCCGACAATGCTCCCAGAGGGCTTTTTTAAAGATTTGAGTTTTATATAAAGTAAATTCATTTGACAGGGCAAACGGTCAAGGATTAAGAAAGCAACACTAACCCTCCCAAAGAACTGCAGGGAATTCAGCTTCCAAGACTTCCAACAGTATTTTTAAGCATCCCAACTAAGAGTACTCTTGGAACACACGACAGATGACCTCAGCACATATTGGACGGATAAGAGGATCCTAAAAGAGTGAGGGATTTGCTTTAGGATAGCAGCAAAGTAATTGCCTGGTAGAGTAAGAACTCACCCAACCCTAGAGGTTCTGTAGACAACCTGGAAAAAAGGGGTTTGAATGATAGATGATCCTCCTGGCCACCGACCAATGAGCTCACTATGAGGAATGCCTATTGACCTAGCCCATCAGATTTCATTGTACACAGAAATGGTACGATAGAGGTCTTGAAAGAGTAGGTCAACTATTTACAGAGGGAGAATTCAAATGATATGATATAGTCAGTGATATGATGGGCCAGGATGCTATTAGGATCTTTGAATACTTGAAACTAAAAGGGAGAATTACTGATGCTAAATGGAGGGATAATCTGGCAAGGGATCTCAAGTCATTTGAAAAACTGATTGACACAGCAGACTGGAGAAAGGGGATTATATCTAAAATATAATAGATCCTCACACCTGTAGATACATGTTGAAGGCAACATTTTTAAAACTTAATGAGTGACGGTGGCCGGGGGAGGAAATCCAAGAGGAGATCTGGCATAAGATCTTCATGTTCAGAGGTAGTGCATTCCAGACTATTCCTGTCTGGATTTGGAAGGATCTGCCCTTTCCTTTGGTCCATTTAAATCTAGGTCAGCACAGGAGATTAGTGTTGCAGGATTGCATGGCTCTTTTTGGTTCGTATATGACCAGTTCTTCCTGAAAATAAACAGGGGCTTTGCAGTACAGACATTTATGTACCAGGTTAGCCACCTTAAATTCTATTTGGGCAGCCACTGGCAGCCAGTGCATGTCTTTCCTTATGTTGGAAATGTGAGTTCTGTAGGGATCATCCTTCACAATGCGGATGGCATTATTATGTAAGACTTGCACTATGTATGCAGACTTTATTTGCCCCAGCTGAAAGTGTGTTGCAAAAGTGAATCCTTGGTAGAATGATTGATTGGCCTAGTGTAGTACAGTAATTCTCAGACTCAAAGGGTCTGATGTGCAGGGGGGAGTCTGAGGTGATACTTGCAACATTTGAATGGTGTGTGTCCCTGCCCCAAAAGAAGATTCTAGTGGGTACCTAGGGTTTTCATCTTGGAGAGCATTTGTAGGTTATGACCCTCGATGGTCCAGCTAGTGTACCCGGGATATAGTTTGGCACTTGCTTGAGAAGAGCCAAAAACTAGGAGCTTCATTTTGGTGCTGTTCAGGCACATCCAGCGCATAGACATCCGTTTTATCGATACAAGCCAAATTGCCTGCATCGGTTGCATAGTCTCCATCAAGCTCAAGTACCAGCTGTGTATCATCAGTGTAGCTGGTGAATTACATTCCAGTGTCAGTTAGATCACATAAAGATTTCATACAGATCTAGAAAAGTGTAGGTAACAGACAGGCCCCCTAAGGTACTCCGTATGATATAGGGGTGAGTCAGAGGTGGCATCCCCCCAGCAAACCGAATACCTTCGTTCACTTAGGAATGAGCGGATCCAGCACAGTTTTCTATGAGCAATTGCCCACTGATGCAAGGGTATTTAGGAGCTGCTTGTGATCCAAGAGATATCGAAGGACACTGATAAGTCCAGTGACACAAAATGATTTACCACCATCCAGGATGTCAGGCATCGGTGTTTGCAGAGCCAGCAAAGCTTCTACTATTTACCCTAACTTGTGGTACTTTGAATCTTGGGTTCATTCAAATCTTAAAGTTTGGACATTATCTGTGACAATCTATTGCTTCCTGGCTTGGTCATAGATACAGAATCGTCAGACACTATATTTTTGTGTGAGATTAGTTGCAATATGTTGTTTTATTTAAACTCTTGCATTCAGGAATTATGTTTGTTTTTGGAGTGCAGAGACACCAGTGCATAACTCTCTCAAGGTTGTACCAGGGGACCGTCATCAAAAGTAATCCAAGCGAAGAAAAATTAATCCAAAAAGGAGCACACACCAAGCAAGAAGTAACGCAGGTTTATTGGACCTAAACAGATCAGAGATATGGTTCAGACAGCCCCATGGAACTGAACTAAAATAAATGGGCTCACAATAACATCCACTTCGGCTGGACTTTTTAAACAAACATTACAGAAGTACCATACAACATTTTTGTTACTTCTTTGGGGCAGGTCACAGGAGCTGATTGGTGGATATAGATTAGACCCCTATAGAGATGTGTACCTTATGTGGTATTTATTGGATAAAACATTTCTTGGAACAAAATCATATTGACACCCCTTGTGATGTCACAAATGTTTCCAATCTGCCCACAATTATGTCATTGTGCTGATCAGTCAAAAAACATGTAATGGTTATTGGCTGGCACTGTTCAATATACAGGTGGATACCATGCTGTATATAAATTGGACATGGTATCTTCTCACCGAGTCTGACCACTGATGCGCCCTGCAGACATCAACAAGGACACTTTACAATGTTGCACCCTAGGACCACCAAAACCCCACAATTCCTGCCCCATAGCCCTGGCCCCACAGGTCCCCTGCTAGGCAGGCTTCTAAAACCTTATCCAACACTGCCTACATTTTAAGTAACTGTATTTGATTCCTTTTTCCCTGCCAATTCTCCTCAGACACCTAGGTGCCTAGCTCAGGGGCCTTGAAAGTATCTCATGGAAAGACTTTGATAGGACTACGTTTTCCTGAGACACTTCAGTCTGGCAATATTACTGTGCACTCTTGCTGCTGAGTATTCAAAAATGAACATTGCTGTAACAAAAGCCTGGAGCCCTTTATCATGAACTGTCTACATAAATGCTCTCTGTAGACAAAACATGGCTTCTCAAATGTTTGCCTATTTCACAAAAGCTCCCTACCCCAATACCCTATAAGACACATTAGACCTCCTCTCATAATGCCCACGCTGCGCCAGCTACCACATCACTAAACAAATTACACACCCTCCATTCCATTCCCCCATGGGACTACTTGCGCTCCGCCAACTCCTGTGTCTTAACAAACTATATCTATACTACCTGCTCTGCGTTCAATGACATCACCAGTTCTGATGTCACCCGCCGCGTGAATTTTACTTCACCGTGTTACTTTTGTAACTGATACTTGCGCCCCTCCTTGACAGTGCTGCATCTGGACCCTTACAACATTCCTCTCATTCTATTGATTTATTGATGGACACATCTTTTGCCATCAGCTTCCTGCTTTTTTTCATTGTTATCCTTAGCGCTGTTACCCTGCACAGACTCCCCATGTGCTTCATACTCTTTTAGGTAGCAGTTAATTATCAAACATGCCTCCTCAGGTGAACCGTCAACCCAGAAGGCCTCATAGTTGTCTATATCGAAGAGTGCCATTGTAAACATTCCTGTGGGACCACATTCAGGCATTTCTGTTTGTGTTTGTATGTGTTGTGTGCAAAGTGTTGCTTACCTTGCCCCATCAATATTCGGGGGAAACATATATGTCCTCATCTCTTGTTTCCCTTGCAAAATGTTAGCCCTGTTTGACATGCACAAAAGTTGACGAGTACCACATTGAGGATTGGGACAGTTATCTTAAAAACATTAGACAACCACATGGGGTTCGAGGCAAAAAAATTATTGAGCCAGTTGTCAGGTGTTGCTGTGCTCGTTTCTGTTACCATACTCTAATGGATTGTGTGCAGTTCTTCAATAGCCTTGGACAATGTTATATTGGCAGCACCATTCACAAGGGAGAATGTGCAGCAGCTGCTGCTTATCTTCTTATAAACACCACCCTCTATTGCTGTCAACATATCTAAAATATATGTGTTTTGGAGCACAGCCAGCCTTAAAGCCCTTAGTTCCTCTATCACTGCATTTAGCCTTTTCTCAGTTAAAATCTCCAATTGCAGTACTTCATAGCGTGTGATTTGGATCCACTTGGAGTTTGCTTCTGCTTGGATCCAGGGAGGCAAATTTGATGACACAATTGTAGATGCTTTGCTGGACAGATGAAAGTCTGATTGAATGGCCGCCAGTCGATAGGATGATTTTTGGGATCTGTAGTTGTTGTCTCTTCAAATTCTATGCAAGTTCAAAGATCGGGCTGCACGTGTGTATGCCCCCCACCAGCCCCCGGCTCAATGCTTTATTCTTAAGTAAGCCTTTATTCAACAACGCAGGATGATCATCAAAGGACATTAATTCCAAGTGGGGTACAAGGAGAGTGGTTTGTGCAGGATTACAAGGGAGCGAGTTCTGCCACAGTCCAGGGAAAGTCCTACATGCCCACCAGAAATCCATCAACGCTGCAGTCCCATTCCTCAATGACGGCATACTCACATTTTGGCACCCTCTGTTGGTCCCCAAGTGGGTCTTGCATTTGGATCTGAAACATAAAGAATAACGTGTGTGAGTTCCCTTATGTGCAACGATTGTTTATTTCCATCTATCCACGTTAGAGCCTGGATATGCTTGTTCCAAATTGTCTGACAACTGCTATTGAACATTTTCACCACATTTTCTTCAAACTCAACCAGTGCTTCCACCCTGCATTGCAAAATTCCACTCTCCCACCCTTCATCATGAAAAATTGACCCTTTGAATGTGCATTAACGGTCTGGTATCTCACCATGGTATACTATGCGTGTGACATTGTAGCACGGTAATCTGCTATGGGTTGGCAACATTTGCTCCCCCCTTTTTGCCCCCTTAGTTACAAATTCTATTATGTGTTTGGTGGCCTCTAAATTCACCATCTTTGTAATTTTCATATACTTGGCAGCATACACTTCCTCCCTCTCATCTATCTAGTGGACAGTGACTGTATATCCCTGTAATAGGTCCCTTGTATTGCACAATGCCAAATGCATCAGACAGCCCCCCACTTCAAATTACACCTCTTGTCCCAGTAACTTGTGGAATGAGAGAACACACATAACATGTGTCATTGGCCTTCTCTCGCCTCACCATTCTCATGTGGTCATACCATTAATTGCCAGATTCAGAGCCATATCTGCATCGGATGCCATTTTTGAACAATTCAGAATGAAACACTTCTCTTTTATTGCACACATCTTCATTATTACTCCTTCCAGGGGCAAACTGTCCCCTTCCAGATACAAAACAAATACAAATAAAAACAAAAAACAAAAACACTACACTACACTACACAAGCATAGCTTATACAACCCTTTCTCTTTTGCTGCTACTTCAGCTTGCTGCAACTCTTTTGGACTGCTCACTGGTCGTCTGAAAAAATGAAATGAAGATATACATTTCATAGTGAATTGGGTTATATTCCCATCAGTCGGTACCCTCTGTTCTCCTTCAAGGGGACCACCGGCCTTGTCCCAGCAGACATATCTAAAATGAATACACAGATGCCTCTCGTCCATCTTCATTGCTGTTAGGATCCAGTACATAACTGTACAGGGCCCAGTGAATCTGGGCTCCTTCCAAGACCTTGTGAAGTTCCTAATCAGGATCTTGTTGCCAGGATAGAAAGGAATCAATGCTGTCCTCAGTCTTTTGTGCTGACATTGTATTGTACCAACAGGTCGACTGGCCTGCCTTGATGTGGTTGGATCTGGCGTGAAAAATAGTACAGAGATTTTGTGAGCTCATTTAGACATACCTTAAATTCTTCTCCCATGAGCTGTGAATTACTATTAGCATCTGAAATTGTAAATGCAGGTGTAAGTAGCACATGCATTCTCCTGCTAATGATGATTTAGTGCAGAGTCAAATGACGATCTGCGCCTGGGGAATTGCGTAGAAGCAGAAAGTAGAGCCAGTTCTTGCCAAGTGTGTCTGACAACTTGGCAAAGTGCTCTTTAAGCAGGCTGTTACGGTGCTCTACAAGTCTGTTGGCTTGAGGATGGCACGCAGAGCACAGTTTGTGCTTAATGCCCAATAAGGAGGTTATCCCCTTAAAAAGATCATTGGCAAAGTGCTATCCGCTGTTGGACCTCAACACTTTGCATACTCCCAACATTTTGCAAACTTTGGGTACTATGAATTTGCCTGCCGATTTGGCATTATGGGCACAACCAACTTGAAAAAGGGCATGCAACTACACTCATATACCTTAAAGAGCTACACCTCGCCTGCATATCAAGATTGTCAATATGCAAATGCTGAAAGGGCCCCTGCAGTCATGGCAGTGTGGCTTTCACAGTTTTGAGTGTGTGAATAGCTGTGAACCACTGGCATGTCACACAGTTGTTTACAAATACAGGTACCAATTCCTGTAAATTTGGCACAAACCACTGTTTGTTAATCTCACCAGCAACATGCTATTTTGAGACATGTGATGGAAATTGTAATTGATCCAGTGCTGTCTTAAGCAGCCCCGTGGCATTACAAGTTTTCCTGTACTGTTCTGTCTCCACACCAAATCCGTGACTGACAGTGAGCAGCCCCTCCTTCTCCCTAACTCCTGCTCTTGCTGGGGTGCATTGCCCTGTAACTCTATAACTTGTGCACTGGGTAAAGAATTAAATAGTCTCTGCAATAATATCATCAAGCGAGTTTGATCCTTTTTAACAGCATTTACAGTGCTGTGTGTATTGGCAAATATTCTGCTTCTTTTGCTGTGCTGTCTGTCCTGCTGTTGCCATGTGAAATATAATCTGTGCTGTTTGTATGGGTGACACTTTTTACTACTGTTAATGCTTCTGGGAGGTGTAGTACGTCCATTAGCCAGGACAGTAATTCTGCATGTTGGACGGGCAAGCCATTGCTCCTCTGGAACCCCCTTGTTTTACATCTGACCAAGCCCAAGTGCACCGTGGATGTGGCGAAGGAGTAATCTGAAAATATGGTGACCGCCTGTCCTTATAACATATCTACAGCCATTTTTAAAGCTGTTAACTTGGCCGTCTGTGTGGAACAGTGTAGTGGCACCCTTACTTGAGCCTACACCTTAAACTCTCCTCCCTGATTTCAAACCACTGCTGCACCTGTATGTCAATAAGCCGTGGTCGAATCAATCTTTGATGAACCATCAATGAAGAGCATTTCCTGTCCTTGTATGGGCTCTTCCTGAACTATAGTGTCATCATCAACGGTGTCCATGTATGAGGCACAATCGGGCACATACTCCCCTACTTCTGCCAGGTGAAATATGAATATTGCTGGATTGAAAATCCAACACCTCACTACCTCAAATGATGGATTAGATAGTATTACCTCATATCCTGATGTCTCTGAGTTGCCAATGGGGATTTGTATTTTTACAGTATCAAGAAAAGTGAATGTTCCTCACTGCACAGTCCATGGTTATTGTTGCTGATTTCTCAATGACAAATGCTGCTTTGGTGAGTGTCTGCTCACATGGGAAGTCGCCTTGCATTACTGGGTCTAGAAGATCACTGTAATATGTCAGAGACTTGTGTACTTGTGACTTCTTTTTAGTGAGGACAGCCATCATCACTGTGCCATCAGAATGTGAAAACAAATAAAAAATGTGCTTGTAGATTGGGGTTGTAAAACTGGTGCATGTGCTAACACTTCCTTAAGTTATATACATGAGTCAATCATCTCATGTATCCATATTATGGGGCCTTTTATTTTCTGTGTTTCCTTTATCCCTTGAAAGAGGGACTTTGTAAATGTAGAATAGTCAAAGACCCAGGCCCTGCAATAGTTGCACAGGCCTAAGAACTTCTGCATCTGCTTGACCGTGCATGGCTGTGGTGTGCCGTACATGGCTTCAGTCCTCTCTGGACTGACCCTCCTGCCACCAACTGATATTATCTGTCCTAAGTGCACTTCTTCTTTTTGGCAGTATTATAATTTGTCCTTGTCCACCTTATATCTCTTCTCTAACCAGTAATGTCAGCAGTGTCATTGAATCATTTCTGCACTGGTCCTTCATAGTGCTGCACACCAGGAGGTCATCCACGTAATGGATGACTGTGCTGAGCATTTTCAAGTTACTTGGGTCCATCTGGATCACCTTGTTGAACACACTGGTTGACTCAAAATACCCTTGTGGTAACCGAGTTTGCGAGAACCTGGGCCTGCAGTATATAAATGCAATGAGATATTGTGAACCTGGGTGCAATGGAATGGAAAAGCATGCATTCTTTATATCAATAACAGTGTAGCATGTCGCATCTGTGGGGATCTTACACAATATGGTGGCAGGATTTGGTACGAATGGAAGCACCACCTTCCATTACATTGCTCAAGGCGCAAATATTTTGAATGAATCTCCAAGCCCCACCGTTGGGATCCCAACGGTTTTCTTATGCCCTGTAGCCAGAATGCTCAAAGTGTGTCATAAATGCCTTTATCTGCTTCTCATGACAGTGGGTATTTTTTTTAATGTTATTAATTAATATACTCATATATAAAAAGACAGTGTATATTCAACAACATTGAATAAAAACAGATACAATTGTCCACATAACAGAAGATAAATATCACATCATATTACATCAATTTCACAGTTCATATTGGGCAGGTTCAACTATCAATATAAACTCAATATAAAATCCTGTGTGATAATTCACCTAACATTTCTTTAAATCTTAGATAGAAATGTAACCATAAAATGGAAATGACACACTTTGCTTGCAGTCTCTATGTATCAGCTTAGACTCTGTAACACGTGTATCATGTGTGCATGTGCACTTCTGACCAATGTATCTGGTTTCTGAGTTTATGACAAGGAGGACAGTGAAGTAATTGTGTGCTTGCTAAATATCCAGCTAAATGCAGCGTTTACATTGGTTGAGTGATTGGGATGAAATGCTGTTTACCACTCTAAACCTTTGTTTCATCAAGGGTCGCACACATGATTCATGCATTCATTTATTAGCAATTTACAATGGAAATGGATATCATGTGAACATTTTGTCCAACCTACTGCTTTGGCAACATACTCATGAATACAATTATTGAATTTATGTTCTTTGATAAATTACATCATTTTTAAAGATGCACGAGCAATGCAGACTGGCAGCCACTGTGTTTACCATTCCCCTGTGCTTCCTGTTCTGACAGGCAGCACAGGCCGCAGGATGCCAGTGATGACATTGCGTGCTCGCATGCATGATGTCACGGCGCAACGCGGTAACCATGGGATACCAAATAAACAGCAACCAACATTCACATGTAAGGTTGTGCCATCAATAAAACTTCCAGGCAGCACGCTGGGGTGTGTTCGCTACCAATGCTTCTTCCTATCTAGTTTACCTGATATATTTATGGGTATTAATTAATTAATACATTATATTTTGTAGTTCAGGGACTGTGATGGCACTACATTAAGATTTTACAACAATTGCCCAGGTAAGGGCTTTAAGCCATTATGTGTATTTTAGTTTTTCCAAATTTTGGGTCAGCACAATGTCACACAGCGATCTGGCAATTCTTATTTCCTTTAAAGATATGTATATATAGGCATCACGATACAGGTACATTTGCAACGTATCAATTAAGTTGTGTTGAATTAGTAGAAGAGATGTGCATAGTTTTTTATGTTCGGCTTATTGGGATTAGATGTCTTTATATCTCTTTTCTTCCATTATTGATGCATTTGAACTACTGCCTTGGGGGTATGTAAATTATTTGGACGAATTATGTTCACTTGTAATTCATGCTGTGATATAAACAGTGTTCAGCCATGACATTGCAACATATTGAACCCTGAAAAGATTGTTACTGCCTTTCATGAAATTATCGTTAAAAGGACATTTGGGCATTTTATAAATGGTCAACTCATGAATTATTCCATTCTTCGATGAACCTACAATATTATGAAAGTTGTTTCGAAACACATAATATATAGATATATATATAGAGCAGACCAATAGCATCCGGCAAACAGAGTGGCAATGCGCAGTTTCTAACTGCATATTTTAATACTGTGCCATAGGTTTTCATTTGGCGAGTAGCTCCATTGAACCTATTAATGTTGTTAATGGAGTAGACCTTATTTATTGATTAATTGTAATTACTATAAATCGGTTGTGCCCACCTTACTCCACACTGCATCAGTCTGACACCTACGACACAGTCTCTGGAAGAGGGACCGTCCAACCGGGAAAACACACCATGCCTGCACCAGCCAGAGAATCTCCTTCCGAGTTCCACCACTGCGAACCACCAGGACAGACATGGCCAGATCATCAGGCCCCAGAAAGTAGGCACACACAGGGACCTCCTACCAGCAAGCACAGACACCCTCTCCTACCAATGTGCTCATTCTGCACTTTACAACAACAAACAATAGAACGCAGCTATAAGCTATACTCCTCGATAAATTTCGGCTGCACACATACCTACACTGCTCCTTGGACACCACAACAGTCTGGTAGAACCCAGCTATACCACGTGAAAAATCAGCTTAGCTACACACATAATCTATTACACAGGCCCCAGCACAGCCCGAATGCATGCTCAGAGACAATCTACCTTGCTGCACACATTCCACAGTTCTCTTCCAAACCACTGCACCACTCCTAGCATTAGAATGCGGCCACCTCCACACAAACCTCACTGGTTGCACACATACCAACTGCACCCTAGCACTAAATGCTACACGACTCTCTCCACTGACCTGGACTACAGTCCTCAAGGGCTTTCAATGACAGCACTTTGAGATCATACCAATGATATATAAGGCACTAAACAAATACACAATAACAATAAAAATAACCTGGGAAGAGTGTACAAAAGGGAGGCATAGTGCACTAGGATAGTGCAGAAAAAAGGTGGCAGTGGCTATGCAGGTTGGTATAGCCACATAAATTGATGCAGTAACTCCAGGTCGAGAACCAGAATCACCATGGAATCCAATGTTACTGTTAACTGCACTGAAGAAGTCTAGAATGTAATACTGTGCCGAGAATACATGGGACGGAAGGACCTTAAAATCAATGCAAAACTAAAGTCATGTTTATTGGCAAGTCTATGCTGGCTTGTGGCCCTATACTGGTGGTAGGCAGAAAAATGGATTGGGTGAGTTCTTTATGTTAATTAGGCATCAATATGTTGCAAAATTTCAAATGGAACCTTCATATAAAACATCAAGCGGTCAAACAAATTAGGCGGTTCACCCTTAGACTATAGTATAAATTAACGCAGTCTCCTCTGGTGCATCATATACATGCAAGCTCATTACGGCATGTCGACTGTTCCTATCACCAGCCAACTGCACTACATTAGCCAGGACCCTGGTCCTGTCTAAGATTGACTATTGCAACGCCCTCTATCTCGGTACCAACCAATGCAACATTAACAAACTCCTGATCATCCAAAATAATGCCATTAGAGCGGCACTAAACATCCCCATGAACCTCCACATCTGTGACTCTAGACGGAGTCTCCGCTGGCTCTCAGTTTCCCAAAGAGTTTCACTTAAAGCGCTACTGCTAACACACAAAAGCCTCATGAACAAAGCACCCAGTTATTTGGCCAGTAGATTCTCTTTACACACTTCTTCAAGACCACTCAGAAGTGCTCAAACCAACTGCCTTTCTCTTTCCCGCTTTAACCTCCAGAGATCAGGTGGGAGCAGCTTCCCAGTCTTGGCTGCAAAACTATGGAACTCATTACCCAATCCACTCAGAGCGGAACCATCCTTCTTGGCCTTCAAGAGCAAAGCCAAAGTTTGGCTGTCAGCCCAAGACCAGCCTTGATTCTTAGCGCCCACTGTCACTTGGACTTGCTACACCTGCACCAACTTGTTAGATGCCTTTCCTGATTTTTAATATGTATAGAACTTGTATATTACCCCAAATGTTTCCTTTTATTGCACTGCTTGTATTCCCTCCCCCATGTATTCTGCTTTATGTACTCTGTATTATGCATGTAACCTAAGTTATGCGCCCGGATGCCCGTGGGCCTGGTGCGCTTTATAAATAAAATAAAATACAAATACAAAATACAAATAAGCATCTACTGAGCAAAGATTGTGCCTTTGGCACTGTACAGTGCGGGTGTTTGGGGTTGTCAATGCCCAGAATCAATTAAAATTAAGGAAAATCAATTTCTCCTGAGAATATTATGAGTGTACCAAGACTTCCCTTCTTTTACACGAGGAATGTGCCTGGTCATACATTGGAGATTACATATGTTTGCAGCATTTAACCTGTTGGATGCAACTTTCGAGGAACCCACATGTGAGGCTAACTAAATTGCTAGTAGAAGATATCATAGACTCAGATGTCTGCAATAGCTCTACGATAGATACTTGGTATTGATGATCTTTTCACCAATAGATATATGGTTAGTCATGAAGATCGTAGAACAGTGGTGAAAGAATGTCTTTCCCTAAAAAATGAAATGCCGGGAGGAAGTAAATCCAAGAAACAGAGCGTTCAATTTTATTCTAAGAATGCACCCCATCTGGGTGTGTCAAATTATGTTTCATGGTTTAATCAACCTAGGAAACGAGCCATTTTCCTCCACTTAGATCAAGTCTATTATTCACAAAAGGCACTACCTGCAGGCTGAGAATGGTTTCAATGGAACAAGTAAATGTTTTTGTAACTGGCACAATTTTGACGATTGTTTACATTTTATGCTATTGTGTCCGCTTTACTCAGATAAAGAAAGAAATATCTCCTGCCAATGTTGAAAAGTTGCAGAGTGAGGCAGGTGCGTGTAACTTTTTTATCAAATATTATCGATTCTGGATTTAAGTTCCGCACAGTGTATTTACCTGTACATTGACCATGCTTTATAATTAAGAAGTCACTTTATATAATTGAATTGCTCTTAATATTATATCATATTTTATTGTGTATGGATCTTACTGTTCGAGTTTACTTAGGTATTTACGTTTTTTTTTAATGTAGTTTATTAATATTTATTAATATTCTTTTACTCTTATCCTTTATGAAAATGGTTTAATTTCAAAATAAAGAATGTATCGTGCTTACATTGTGCAGGCAGAGAATGTTGTGTGGCTGATCTGGTGTGTAGAGACACATACATTGAGGCATAACCTTCAGGTTGTTACCGAATGTACTAGGATCTAGAGAGTGGCAGTACTGGTTTGCAGATCCAAATTCATTGATGATCAAGGACAAACCTAATATTTACTTGCACTCATTCACTACCGTCCAAGTCTTCAAACATGCTCCTTCATCTGCATGACTGTAACTGGCTTTCAAGCAAATCATCATTACCCAAGGAATCTGTTATCAGGTCTTATAAGCAATGCAACTGGCGTTTTCTTCTGCAGTAGTCTACGGTCAGAAGATGCATGCTCATTTATATAAAAGTAAGCTCTCTCGCATGTGTCTCTTTACGGTGTCTCCTGTGGTTTTAGACAATAACCACAACAGTGCTAAAAACATGCTCGCACTGCACACTCTTTGGGTCAGTATAGGCTTTCCACAGCTAACTTCTAAAGCCATAACTGCAGTGGATATTTGTCATTACACAGTAGGCATGTGTTGAAGACATAGCCATCAACCATCTGGTCAGCAGTGAGCCAGCTGAATTCTCATAGGGGCCCTGATGCATTCAACAATCCAGACATGGGGAGGCATCTGTCCTAAAACCTCTTACATTTGTCTACACTCTGAATGCACCCTTTGGTGCCACATGACCGAATGTCAGGAGTTACAGAGAATGAGAACAAACTTCAACTGCTCCAACATAACACCCTCAGAGCTGTTTTGGGAATGAAGCGCCCCAATCACATTTCTCAAATCAGACGCATTGGCTCTCCACCAAAGCTTGTATTGACTTTAAACTCCTCACTATCACCCACCACTGCCTACACAATACTGCCCCACCTCATGAACTGTATCACCAAGAAACATACCACACACAATCTCCGCTCCTCCACCACATCTGCCTTGCACATACCCAGATTTGCCAGAAAGAGTGGTGGAGGCGCCTGCTTTTCTACCATCACTCCCACACTCTGGAACTCCCTCCTTCAGCATATCTAAAACAAAGGCATTTACACACTCTTCCGAAAGAAAAGAAAATCATCACTATTTAACAGATACATGTAACTCGTGCAGCCCACTGTCCACGTCTGAACATGACTACCTACTTATGCTGAAATGTAACCTGTTTCTAACCATATTGTAACTCACTATGTACTGTCTTCTTAGCGGCGTGATAGATCCGGGTCTACTGTTAGGCAGAATCATATGCAGCACCCTTTGGGAACACCACACACAATTAAGACTACAAGTACAAGTAAAAATTCACCTTTGGTACAAGCCTGTAGTACACAGTAAAGTGGTAGCGATGGCTGAGCAGCCAGACTTATCTCAAGAGTAAAGTGAGCAGTATCAGAAGATACACAAAGAACAGCAATTGCTATGGTTCAAACAAACACTGACTCAAGGTTTCTGAGTAAAAGAATATACATTTATTTACACCATCAGTTATAAAACAATTCACTATTATAAAGCAGCAGAAAATCCCAATCTTAATACACTACACAACACCCAATCAATTCTGGACAAGTTAAGCTCATAATTAAGTGTGAACAAAATGGCACTCCAGCAATTTGAAAAGGGAGGGAAAGGCAACGTTATTCAAAATCACACAACACCAACGAGTAAGTAGGCAGGGCAATCTAGAAAAGGCTTACTTCAACTAGGATTCAAATCAATAGGCCTGGGCCAATGTTAATGGTTCAGAGTCTTTGCAGAGGATCACACAGTTCAGAATAGTTCACTGTTAAGTCTTTGCCAAGAGTTTGAAACAAAGTTGGTCGGAGGAAAAGTTACTTAAAAGAGTAGAGAAGAACAAGTCCTCGGATTGACGAAAGATTTAAAACACTTTCACCGTGGTCGGACGAAACGAACAACCAGGTTTGAACAGTACCTTAGAAGAAGAAGAATGCTGTAGCTGAGGCAGAAGTTCCTGGCAGGTCCTGCAGGCTCACAGTTCCTGAAGCGACTATCAGACTGGCAAGAAGGAGGAAGACGGGAGGGTCCTGCACTGCCCAGGGAAGAAACCAGCAGCAGAGCAAAGCAACAAATAAAAGGTGCGATCCTTAAAACCCAAACAGGGTCCAGTCCTCCTGGCTATCCGGTTCACTGCAGCGTTGCACAGCAAATCCGACCAAGGGAAGGAGGCCTTGCTTGGTGTTTGGCAAACTGGTTGGTCCCACCAGCTCAAGGAAAGAAGATTCCTTGCAGATCTTCTCTGTTGTTGAAGTTTAGGATATTTAGACCAGCAGCAGGGCTTCACCGGGAGGTTAGGTAGTTGCAGCAGTCCTCTTCCTTCAGCTTCTCTTCAGTTCTCTCGATCCAGTGGTGACTCTGCCTTCCAAGTCCCAGAGACCTGCTTTTTATGCAGTTTTCCCCCATTCACACAGCCTGGCTGTCAATCACACAGCAGGGTGGCTGTCCTGGCAGGACATTCACCTAGCCTATCAAACAAGGAGACCCTGTGCAGGGGGCCTAAACCCCCGACATCCTGTCTACCTAGGCTCTAAGGTGCCTAAGGAGGGCTTCTGTGCAGAAGCCCGCCAAAGGACGGCGAACAAAGGAACCAAACCTGGTTTGGCACGTAGAGTAAAACACGAGAAAGATCTTTAAAAAAGAAATGGTGAATTAACCCAGCCGGAACCAAATAAAAGTACATTTGGTAATGATGCCGGCGCCGTTAAATGCATTCCACAATATTACGAGGTTACCTCGCGGGTCCCGCTCTGGATGTCTGTTTTTACCAGACATCCAGAGCGGGTCACATGAGGGGACCAGGGAGCTAACAACAGGCCGGTCGTAATCGGCCCATTGTTAACTCCCGCAGCCATTCCCATTGAGCCCTATGGGGGCTCAAATGGGAATGGGGAAGGTCCGGGCCAGGGTTCCCTGAAGGAGGAATTACTGGGTCCTCCAAACACGGAATGGCCCGGTAATTCCCCATTCAGGGAACCTGGACCCGGACATAAGGGCATGGCTGCCCCCAAAGTCGTAATGAGGCCCTGAGTCTCAGAAAGTTATTTCTTACTGATCTATCTGGGAACTTTTGTAGATAGCGAGCGAGAGCGCCCATCTTTTCAGGATTCTAATGTTTTTTTCACTTTGCAAGGGTTTGAAACAACCGTTTCCAAATTCAGCTACAGTGTGTTCAATATTCCTTCTATTTTCTTCTCCAAACCAGAAAGGATCTGGGACCTAGAGCTTTTGAGGTTCACATTTACATCATAAAAGAGGGAATCTTTCTTGCCAGTGATGATTTCACAAAATAATGAAATTAGTTTCCAGTCTGCATGGCACCCTAATGAGACCAAACCCAGTTCAAAACGTAAACTCCCTCCCAATTGATGTGCATAAAGGGAGAGCCAAGGTTTTTTTTCCAGATTAAGCCCTCTATTCTGTTCCAGTGTATGTGCCATAATAGTGGTTTTGCCTCTAAGCCGTATAATAGTACTGGGACTGCTTTAGCCATCTAAAACCTGAATAACAGTGAAATTGAAAATGTGCAATATTTTGTGTTAAGTTTTTTCATTTGTGGAATTATTTGGGTAACTTTCTCCATCATTAATGAGTTTCCTTTGTTTTTTGCGGAGCACGAACATTTCTTATAACCCAGGTATATCAGTTCTTCCACTTGGGGGATAGCCTTCCCATCCAAGAACCAGTTTCCATAGCCGACTTTCTTCTTTGGATGTTTAAAGATTAGTATTTTAGATTTCGAAGGGTTGATTGTGAGCCCATTAATACTGGCATACTCCCCAAGCTTGTTGAGGAGACGTTGGAGGCCCACTGCAAACCTATCCAATAATACAATGTCATCCACATAGGCCAGCCAGTGAAGCCTCCTTCCATTTATCACCGGACTGGCCAACACTGATGAAAACAAGAAATGTCCTAAATCTGAAAGAAAAAGGTTGAAAAACAACGGTGCCCCCATACAGCCTTGCCTAACCCCTCTGAGGACCTGAATCAGATCAGAGAGATGGCCTTGTTCGTCTAGCCGCACTCTTAAAGTTGTGTTTCTATGTAGTTCAATTAACATTGCCAATAGGGGATATGGTATCCCCCAGCTGTGAAGTTTTCTCCAAAGCAAAGATCTGTCCACATGATCAAATGCCTTGGGTAAGTCTACCCAAGCCCCATAAAGAGGTAGGTCCGATTTCCCCTTTGTCTTTTCATTAACCAGGTTTAGGATTAAGCCATGTAGGCTGTAGGACAATCCCTTCCTAAAACCTGTTTTGATGGCGTGACAGAATCTGCCTTGACTCTACCCAGTGTGTGAGATCTCTCAAGAGTAGCTGCATGAAGAGTTTGCTATCAATATCAAAGAGAGCGATGGGAAATAGTTTTCTGGATTGAGCCAATAACCCCCCCCCCCCTTGAAAAATGGGATAACCAGTGCATTCTTCCATGATGGTGGAAACACACAGATATTTAGTATTTCTCGAAATAAGAGATTTAAGATCTCTGCCCAAAGTTTTGGGTTATTTCTGAGAACCTGGTAGGTTAGCCCATTTGGTCCTGCTGCTTTGGAACTAGAGAACTTGGATATTAGTTCAAGAATATCATCTTCATCAAAAGAGAGTGACCAAGGGAGATCCATTGTGAGATAGAATTCCGCAGACCCTTGAGATTTAACGTTTTCAGATAGATATTCCACCCACTTTTTCTCTGGGACTAAGTTAGACAGGGAGTTGTTGATACCTGTTTCAAGTTGGCCCACCACCGCCCAGAAGTTCCTAGAATTAATTGTGCTTAGAAGATATAACATTTGTTCACCATTCTGTTGCATCCCTTTGGATTTCGGATTTCTTGACCAATTTCTGTAAGACTGTTTTGCTTTTTTTTAACTCGAGGTGCTGGATGGACTTATCACTGATCTGAACTTTTAATTTGTGCATGGTACTTCTATGTTCTCTTTTTTTACTTCTGGGTCTCATCAATAAAAATGTGGAGATGATCTTGCTTCAAAGTTGCACCAATTTTACTAGGTGGATGGATAGCCTATATAAATTTCCTGAATTTCTCAGGGTGGAGTTCTTCTTTCCAGACTAGGTTCGAGATTTCACCAGTTTTTTGTTGAGGGTTTTATCTTCTTGCTTTTATTTTCAAACTCTCAACTTTCCTTTGAGGCACTCTACTTCTTGCCCCAATCTCATACCTTCAGGGCTTAGCAGATCTGGAAAAGAGAGTTCCAACCTAGAATGATCACTCCCACCTTCATGGTTTATGGTCAAACTTGACTGGAGACTTTACTTTACTTTAATATACTTGTATAGCGCAGCCATGAACCCGAAGGCATGAGGGCACTACAAAAACACATATAATAGATAACGGGAAACAGTTTCAGGAGGCAGGGCTGAGTGGGTGAAATCATGGACCAGAAAGTCATTTAATGAAACAGATGTGTCTTTAGTCTTTTTTTAAAGAGTTCTAAAGATTCGATGGATCTTAGCTCCAGCGGGAGAGCATTCCAGGCTCTAGGGCCAACAGAGAAGAAGGCCGAGTTGGCTGTTCTGACAGTGTTGCACTTAGGTTCAGATAGAAGGAACAAGTCATTCGACCTAAGTGCTCTTGTGTTAGATCTTATGGGTAGTAGTTGTTATAAGTAACCAGGCATCTTCCCAGATCTACACTTATGGACAATCGTTAGTGTGCGAAATAGCGATCTGGCGGCTACAGGCAGCCAGTGTAGCTCACGTCTCGCTGGTGTGACATGATCTTTATGTTTGAGTTTCATAACGGCTCTAATAGCCCCATTTTGACAGGTTTGCAGCCTATTACTTTCGGATTTGTTAATTCCCATCAGAAGGCTTGAACAGTAGTCTATTTTTGAGCCTACAATTGCTCTCGCGATAGTTTCCGCGTTATCCTGAGAAATGAGAGGCCTTAGGTGTGTTAAGAGTTTAATGTAGAATGCACAAGACGACACAATACTACTAACATGGTGTTTCATAGACAAGTGTTGATCAAAGGTTACTCCTAAGGTTTTTACTTTTTTCAAAGGTTTGATTGATTCTTCACCCAGCTGAAAGTTGTCATACTGTGAGCCAAGTTTAGTAAAGGTGTGTGGTGAACCAACTACCAATAGTTCGGTTTTGGATTTGTTTAGTGCTAACTTGTTATGAACCATCCAGGTTTCAATTATAGTTAAAACTTTATTAATGGCCATTTCATCCAGTTTGTGAGATCCAAGAACGGGATGACACATTGAGTGTCATCCGCGTAATTGGTAAATATAATATTCTCATGGTCTAACCTTGCAAACAGAGGAGCCGTGAATATATTGTAAAAGCAAGGGGAAGTGCAGGCACCCTGTGGGACACCACAGGTAGTAGGAATGGGCTCAGATTCGGCGTTGCCTTGGAAGACTCTGCTAACTCGGTTTCTAAGAAATGACAAAACCCATTTGCAAGCTAGTGGGGAGAAGTTAGCCACTTCAGACAACCTGTTGGCCATGATGTCATGGTCCACCAGGTCGAAGGCTGCGGAAAGATCTAATAACATAAGCAGAGAAGCCTCCTTGTTATCCATGCGAGCCATCAATTTGGATTTAAGTTCGAGCAATGCGGTTTCAGTGCCATATCCAACTCGAAAGCCCGACTGATGGTCATTGAGGATGGAGTATGACTTTAGGTGCTCAGCAATCTGTATATATGCCACCCGGTCCAGAATCTTAAGCAAAAATGCTGTGTTGGAGACAGGACAGTTCAGAAAAAACACGAAGCACCACCGTTGACTCTGCACTGAGCTTCACGCCGCAAGGGTGCTGTTCACTGTGTTTTATTTCCGGGTTCGAGTCCAGGGGGTGTGGCTAAGCTCCGTGAGCCTTAAAGGCAGAGGCAAGTGTTTTTCAAAGCTATAGCAGTCAAATTTCAGTTGAATTTCAGTCAAATTTCAGTTGAATTTCAGTCAAATTTCAGTCAGTAATTAACACCAGCAGGAGGTGTATTGATGCGTTGAAATACGGTACGGTCACAATATTCTCAAGGAAACAGACGAGCCCAGATCAGAGACCAGAGCCACAGCGGCTCAACAGCACAGCCAAAAACACGAAGCACCACCCTTGATTCCGCACCGGGCTTCACGCTATTTTCATACACAATGGTAGGAAAAATATGGTAGATACGACTGCCATCAGACAAATCTTAAAGAAAGGGGACCGAAATAATGTTCCATGAGAGACAGACAAAAAGGGATGTTAACCCTTTCCAGTACTCTATGTAAGATATTTTGTACTGGGTCTATGAAGTTAAAAAGACTAATAAAGTCAATGGCAACTTTAAATGTTCTGGGAGACAGTAGTCAGTCCCAGAAAATGGAGTTTAAAGAGGGAAGTCTGAAAAAGAAAACCCTGTGTCACTGCACTAAAGGTGCTGTGTGACGCACAGTAAAAAGCTGATGCCTATGGAGTAGGTGAGGCTCCATAGTCTATGAACACAAAAAATGTTAAACACACAGCAAAACATATGTAAGAGTGGGAAAAAAGGCTCACACTCTTACCAGTTGATCAAAAAGAAATCCTAGAAATCAAGCAAAGCTGCTGAGGAGTAAGGGAAATTAGCCATTCTGGAGAATTCTCCCTCACAGCTTCCAACAAATTCAATATATAAATAAATAAAATACATCATAGTGGGTTGCCTTGCTCCTATATCGCTCAACACATCGTGTTCAGGTATTATGTTTGATTAATCTAATTCCAACAGATACAACAGTGGCAGCACTTCACTGAGCGATCTAGCTTTTAGGCTAAACTGCAGGGGGGCCTCTTCAAATGGCTGTAGCAAAGAACAAACATTATTCAACATTTTCCACTCATTGGCTGTTAAGTAGCACCACCAAATTGCTTGCTCTGTCTAGTCCAGTAGTCTTTGAGAGTGTTGCACTATTTCTGCAGATGCTCTAACATATAGAGCATTAAATTCCATCTAGTCAGAATTGCAGTTTTCAGCTGGTTCAGGCCTAATTAGTGTCTCCTAATGAGCAAAACATTTATAAGCAGTAGCAATCATGAATAACTTAGTCAACTATATATCTTAGCAAACTCATCAGCATTGTCTGCGTTATTTTTTATGAATTGCGGTTAACAAATGTTACTTTAACTTGGAAATCTTGTCTGAATTTAACAATTAACAGAAGTTTTTTTAAAAAACCTTCACATATTGAAATGTTCTGAACAGTTAGGTGCAATTTGTCTATCCACTAATCTTTAAGGTTTGGGGCCTGATTCATGGAATATTTTGCACAGTGCAAAGTGACTTTTCACTGGTGAAAAGTGACTTTGAGCTGCCAAAAAACTTCATAAATCATGGAGCAATGTAAAGTGTATTGTTGCACTGCAAAGTGACTTTCAAGTTGTAAGGGGTTATAGCATCAATATACATACAAGGGGCAAATGTTCACTTATATTTCTCAACTGCTGATTATATATTTAGAAATCATTCAGATTCCGCTGATGGACTCTTTGGCTACCGCTTTCATTCAGTCCTGGATTGGGGATGGCAAATCAATAAGCTACAAGCTACATAAACTGGCAATCTACTTCTCTCCTCCCCCCTTGGATCAAAGAGATTTGTTCTCCTATCTGGCTTCAGCGTGAATCCTCCTCTGCCCAAGTGTGCCTCCTCCCTTGTTTCCATGTTGGCATGGTTGTTTTATGTTGAATGGTCTGAATTGTTGGCTTGCAAAAGCAGATGATCTGTCACACTTTGCTGATAGTTTTGTTTTTTTATGTTCAGCTTACTTCTTCCGCATCAATGGTAGTCTGATGCAGTAATATTCCATTGTGCCAGTGCAGTGTTTGTGTTGATATATCTAATTAATATCAGCAAAGTCCATCTCCCAAATCCCACTCATAAGTTCTGAGAGTGAGCCATTCATATGGAGTTTACATACCCTTTTCTCTCCTCTGTTTGGATACATGTCAATAACATGACATCAAGAATTGCTGTGTGCGTTCAAATATCTACTTCATTCTATGACATTGTTTCTATAAATGTAATATCGCTCTATATAGCATCATTTTTTGTCACCTCTCTCCACGTGGGTTAGTTATATGAAACATGCATTTTACGGATATAAAAGCAAAATGATCCAATTGTGCATTTTTATTGGGATTCTGAAGACATGATTCATAACTTTTTTTAGGGCACATGGTGACGAAGTTGTGCATATTTTCCAGACAAAACATAGCTATGAATTGTATATTTTAATGAGCATTTAAAAACCGCAGCCTTACAGTATTTTCTTTTTAAAAACAGACTTTGCTCTGCGAACACTCAAGGAGTCATTACAAGTTTGGCAGCATTTCCTTCTGTAATATCGCCTAACAAAGTTACTGTTATTGCATGCAGGAAGTATGCAATACTGCAAAGGGTACACATGATTTAGACTCATGATTAATGCAGTCTACCACAAGTGTTAATGCTTCTATGTTGAGGAAATTTCCCCCACACGAAAGCAATCTGAAAAGGACAGTTCAGTCCAAAACTCGGAATTTGGTGGAGCAGTAAAGCACACAGTTTTTCCAAGTACGGCATGTTTTACCACTACTGCCAACATTGGCATGACCTCCAGAAGACGATTAGCAAATTGTTATGCATATTCACTTCTTTAATGGGTGAGTTGCATTTGTTTTGAGCTAGTAAGAACAGCTTGATTAATTGATTTTCGCTAACCTTCAGAAATCAAGCAATGGTAATTGTAAAAATTGTGTCCATCTGCTGGCAAAAATCATTATTTTGTGATTGATAACCATTTCAGTTTGCATAGTAATCAGTCTAATGTGCTGATTGATAATCATTTCATGTGAAACGCTACTCTCTACCACATACTCTGCATTCTTCTCATTTGACTTGAATGATACATGCATTCACGTTAATATGTGTGTGCTTTTTCTTCACACATTTTTTATAAACGCAAATGTCCTACTCATCTAGCTTGAAGAATAGCGGCTGACATCTTTTTTTTATCAAACTGTTTTTAAGGTATTTTACAAATTAAACAGGAACTAGCATTTTAAAAAAAAGCTTGAATCCCCTATGTATCCTCCCATCCTTCAACTTGAATTTTCTGTCCCAATGAACATGTATATTAAGTGCATGTATACAGCAGTCAAACCCAACAGCTCACTTGTAGGAAGTTAGAACATTATCTCCCCAAAGTCCAAGGGGACAGACAGATATCACCAACAATCTAGCAACCCTATGACCCTCAATCTCGAAGAGTAAGTTTAGTCCTTTTTTAAGTGTTTTCTCAAAATGTAGAACATTTTGTAGGTCTCAAAATACTTGTGGGTGCTGTTATGCAACTTGGCCAATCATTTTAGTTATCAGAAGGTCCCACCTTTGAGTCTGCCAATAAAAAACCAAAGATATGTATGACAATTTCTAATTAGCAGCTAATGATGTTCTCACCATAACTAAAGCTTTGATTAAGATTTCCATATTACAATAGCCGCGAGGGAAATCCACATCCACAAAGTTCAACAAGAGACTGACTTCAGGACTATGGGGACATTTGATTGCAGTGATCTTGGAGACAGCAACTCATCCCAATATTTTCTCAACTTTAAACCTGATCACCAAATAGCAATGTGTTGACACCTCCGCATCCTCACCAACAAATATGATGTGTGTATATTTAGGAAAATGCTTTGTATGATTCAGCATCAAGTACGACCTTGATACCATCTTAAAAGCACCTTCAAAATGGTTTACACTATAAGACGTTAGCTTGATTCTCCCCATATCAGGATCTTGGTAACAATTGAAGCAAAGTACATTTTTTTCAAAGCCTGTAAAGGCACACGTGGCTCCTTCTTTGAGTGGGCTATTAAATGGTCATATAAAGGCATGATTCCTCTACAGTCCCAAATTCCAAACGGCTGTTTTAAAAGTGTCTATAGCTCTATTTGAACCATCAGAGACACCTATTATCATTTTTACATTAGTGTAATGTAATGACTTGAGATATCTTTTAGACATGAATAGGTATTTAGGACTAACAAGGTTATTTATATCTTTTCACAAATATACACATGTTTCTTAAATGACGCCTGGTTCTGTTTGTTGTCAGGTATGATTAATTTGCATACATGTACTATCATGTCGCGTATGACTTCTGTGTGAAAGGTGTTCACTTTTGTTGTTATCATTTTTTTGTGTTGTTCCTAAATATTGCCCTGATGAGGGACCTGTCTGTCCGAAATGCATTGGCCACCATATCTGCTTCTCAAATACATATGAAGATGAAACTATATTAAGCCCTCAAGTTGCATATGTACACAAACGGTAGTGTTTTTGTTTTTTTTGTATAACTGCTTATTTATAAAACAGTAGTTGTTTCTACGAGGTTATAGATAGTACTGGTGGTGTTTCCTCCAGCTTCTTAAGGTTTGATACATTCACTGACACTTGATGGCTTTGAGGGATAAATAGTGGGGATTTAGCCACATATATCTAACTCAATGTAGCTTCAAAAGGTATCGTTGAGACCCTCTTATCCGAGTACTCATGGAAGTTGTTAACTAACCAATGTGGGGCCGGATTACAGTGGTTTGCACTGGTGCAAGTGCAATCTTGCACAGTATTAGCAATAGGGAGAAGCTTGCATTAGTGCAAAAATAATTTGGGCCTCATTAGAAAACATTTGCACTATTACACGTGCAATTTTCATGGCATTAGCACTAGTTTTCCCAGGTGGCAGCATGCATTGAAAGTATATATTTTTTGCACTTGGACAGTTTCTGCCCTAGTGCTAATACCACGCAACATTGCACTTACTATGGTGCAAAGGTTTTCTAATGTGGCACCAATGTTTTTGCACTTGTTGAACCTAGTACTAATATCATGCAAAATTGCTTTTGCACTAGAGCAAAATTTATGTAATCTGGCATGTGGTGTCAAATGTGTCTAATGGATATAATGTATATGAAATTAGAACATGTATTAAAAATACGAAAGAAAGAATACTTTCCATTCCCAAGACATAAGCTGCCCACAACCTTTGGCCATAATGGGTAGGGATGTTACATTTAAAATGTTGTTTGTCTAGAAGAGTCAAGTTATATGGAAGAACAAGATGTACTCTATGGGTTAACTCACCCAGTCCTGGAAGACCACACAGGACTTTTATTTTTCCCAATCGCATGAGTTTGCCACCCATTAATTTTGGTAATTGATAATGATAATAAGGGCATCCTAACAAAGAAAAGAGGTATTGAATATTAGGAGAGCAGTGAGATGGCCCGTATTAGAACCAGATAGTAAACCAAACCAGATCACCCCTCCCCCATGAAAGAAATTGAGACATGTTGACATCTAAATCAACAAGACAATAAAGAGATGTCAGCATTTGGGAAACAATTAGGAAAGCTGTAACATTATTGAAATCAGTTATTAAGAATATAAACAGAATCTTATAGAAAGGTACATTTTAACACAGTATATGAGAACGCAAAGCAATATGCATTGTAAGTAATAGGAAAGGCTGAACTTTGCCTTGAAACATGGGAGGAATTAGAATAAGCACCTTTTTTAGGTGATGCTAGAGAATACTGGAAAATATACCAGTTCTGCCACTTTCTTCTCAATTTAAAACGTATAAAAGCGGAAGCAATACAGCCACTATTAAGTAGTGAAAAGAACAAAGCATCCAGGCCTGATAGAATTCCAATAGATGTGTGACCGATTGTGCCCTTAATATAGTCAATCCTTTGTAGAATTGTAGAATTAGTAAGAATTAGTAAGTGCACATACTGCATCAGTCTGGCTTCTTGGAGAGAGGTAAGTCTCGGGAGGGTAGCCCAGGGGCAACGTGCTTGCCTTGGAAGCAAGACAATGCAGTGCAACACAGGTTCAATCCCCAGGTCCCTCCTTAGAAACCTCTGGGTATTGAAAGCAAGCGTCCCCAAACAGCACGATCCTCCCCGCAATGAGAGACAATGAAGGACTCTCCCAAAATGGGAATAAGGCCAAGACAGAGTGCGGGTGAGCGTAAATGGGAGTTTATCAATCAGAATTGGGCATGCAAAGAACTCTGCAAACTCCGAGAGCGCTCTGTCTGACAATAGCAAAGACAGGCGTATATATTTACAAAAAACGTCATCAAAACCTACATACTATAGGGGGCACAAGTTCATTGGGATTGGGTGGCGACGGCTAACTATAGGTGCTGCTGCGGCGTGGTTGGTCTTGGCTGGAGGACGTCACTGGTCACCCTCGTGGGTTGGGCTGGGCCTGGCAGGTCGGCTTGAGTTCATCCGGGCGGTGTTGGTGTGCCAAGGCGGCCTGTGGCAGAGATGAATGCCTTTTCTGATTACTTGCCCTCGGCCATGCACACCGCAGTCATTCAGTCATTTACAGTGCTATTCTCTTTAGTAAATCTTCCAATAGGTTATTTTTATAGGTTAATGCAACACAGGAGGAATGCACCTTGTGAGGGGTCTGGAGGTAATATATCGAGGCCTGGTTACTCGTGATCTGTTGACCGGGACCATAGGTCGAGGGGCTAAGCTTCGGGGACTGGGGCGGGTGGTACAGGTCTTTCTGTCTTGTTTGAAGTGGTTATGGATGTTTCGCTGTGTGTTGTCAAAGTGTTGGGTGTCCTGATTGCACAGGGCCATAAGTCTGAGACAGTCCGGTGGGTTGTGGGGTTTACGAGGGGCGCTTGAGTTTAGACAAAGGTTTACTGCTGTGCTGTAAATAATGCAGGTGGCTGGCCGCGGCCTTGGGTGCTGCAGTGGGGCTACAAGTCTTTGAAGCGGCTCCAGTCGGGTCGGGGGAGGCATGATAACGCAGAGCGGGGCTCTGTTCTCATGTCTTGGCAGCCTTCGCAGGGAGGGAGGGGGATACATCGAGACCTTGTACGCATTCACAAAGGTATCTCCCTCGTGTGTTGCCGACTATAGGTAAAGACATCGCAAACATTTGAATACTTTCTATAATACTATAATACTTATTTAAAATCACTTCAAAACATGCATTTAACCTTTGCTGGATGCGTCTCGATTATACCCAGTCCGAGCATCATATTTGTACATTATATTCTAGCAGCTACAGTGTTTTAGTTATATGCATATACACTCGCAGTAAATGAGGTAGTGGTTAGATCAGTGGAGTACATAGAAAACGACCCGCCACTGTACGTGACGGTGGTGGCACATAAGGGGCTTAGACATTCACACATGATAAGTGCACTCTCGCGCATTCTTTACATGAGTTCATAGTATAGTTGCATTCGCTTTCTCGTGTACTCTAACAGCATTAGCTTTAGTTATGGCGCAAAACCATGTGAGGTAGGCTGCCCAGTGATACACGCAACAAACAGATCCCTGGAGCGTTCCTTTTTCATTAGCATCCACCTGCAATGGTGTGAGCTCGCCATTGCTTATATCATGGGAGCATGCTCTCTCATTTTAATACATTCTACAGGCGTTTGTATTTTGTGGAAGAAAGCATACTTCGCAAGAGGTCTTGACATTAATATATACATATATATAAAGACTGTCTGCCATCAGATGACCATTTACCGTTCTTCTCATTGTTCAGGCCTGCTGGCCGGGTCATGCTGATAGTGATGGTACACTGCGGGAGGTGAACTGTTACAATGTTAGCGTATTGCGCTAGCTCATGTCCGTCTTGTTCGTGGGAACGTGCTTGCAGCGGATCTGCCAGGGTGCTGCGGCAACAGGGATGTTCTCCAAGGGTGGGGGCCGCGCTACAGTGCGCTGAGCTCACACCATCTTTACCGGGCAAAGAATGGTTTCTGGGCCTAGCTAAATTTGTGTTGTAATCAATACATGTGGGCATTCGATACGTGTGGGCAATGTCTCCAGTGGGTGAGCCCTCCACCACCTGGGCCCGGGTGGCATGAGGGAACGCCCAATGGGCCATAGCCCTCACCTGGGGAAGAAACGCAGGCGAGAGGGGTCTCCTGGACCAGTCCTCCCCTACATTTCCCCCCTTTCGTTACTTAAGTAACGAATTCTTTAAATCCTCTATCCTCCTACATTCTGCTTCGTCCATCACCGCCTCATCCCATGCAGGAGTTCCTTTGATAGGCATCCATGCTCTGCACACCCCCCTTAAGCTCTCACCTCTCCTGGCGTATTCATCTGGAGTACACGTAAGATATATGCACCCACCATCTCCTTCCAAATCTACCCATACTTCCTCGTACCATTCTAGTATGCGGGGCTCTTTGATGGTGGTGTGCCACAGCTTATCTACAATATCCTTGTCGTGGTACATGGGCACCAGTTGGTACCTGGGTGTGTTGTCTACCCCTGTTTGTACTTGTGCTTCTTGCATCGTTTTTATTGTACCGTGTGAGTTGCCCATTGTCACCATCATCATTGCACCATTTGGTACTGCGTTAGCACAGACTCGAAGACCCACCTGGCATAGGCAGAAAATCAAAAGGAGTAACACCACAGCTGGCATCAAAAATTTCATCGTTGTTCCAAGCCATGAGGGGACCCAGGAGAAGATGTTATCGAACCATGTACTATCTTCTGCTCCGCCTTCCATCTTCATTTTTTCTCCTAGGTTGTGGACTGCTTCGATCACATGGGATAGGGAGCCGTTCTCTGCGTCTTCAGAAGGTACGAAAGTGCAGCAGGCACTTCCTATTTTTCGGCAAACACCGCCGTCCATCGCCGTCAACAGGTCCAGGACATACCTGTTTTGCATGGTCATCAGTCGCAAGGCTCTTAGTTCGACCTTTATTATGTTAAAACCTTCTTCAGTGTCGTTTGCCAGCTGAATTAATTCCCAACGGGTTATCTGGAGCCATTTTGCGTTAGCCCTTGCTTGGACACTTGATACGAGTGAGGCAAAAAATGTTTCTGCTGAGCTGAATAATCGATATTTGTCTGGGATCTGAGCCAATAGTTCTGATGATGCCTGTGAGATGTAATTTGATGCTCGTCTGTAACGGGTTAACACCTCTCCCTTGCTTCCGGAAGACAGGACATACATTTGTGATTCTGCAGTTGGTTGGGCCACACTCTGTTGTGTGCGTTCCTGTGTCCTTTTGCTTCCATCGATGTGGCTTTCTGGTATCACCATTAGAGCTGAGTGCAGAGTGGCCATTGAGCAGCTGCCACTCCACGACGGGGGGAGGTGTAGGTATGCCTGGTTGCCACATACCCAATACGTGTCCATAAGGGCCGCAGTCCCTTTTTTTAGGTCTGGGATAGTGAGGGTTTTGTTGCACTTCTTGTTCGTCCCCATGGACGTTCTCCCCTCTCCTTTGAAACATAGTTCATAGTCTATTTCACTCTGCAGCTTGAAAGGCTTTTCGATGGGCGTAACCCAGGTTAGTTTTGAAATGTGTTCCTTCCATACGGGTGTGCACGTTTCTTCTATCCATTGCAATTTCTCCGGTGCCACACCCCTCAGTGCTTCAGCTTTACACATTACTTCTTCGTTTTTCCACTTGTTATCAGAAAAAAGTGTCCCTTCGATTGCAAAAAATGGTTCTTTCAGACATACAACCCCTGACGGATTTGGGTAGCACGTTTTCTCGTTCTGCAGCATTTGAAAAGTCACTTCATGTGCCTGGAAGGTGTTCTTAATTCTGCACAACGTGAGATGAAGGAGACATTGGGCATCTATAATCGGCAACTCTTTGGGTAACAGTACTTTGGGTGTACCTGATGCGTGAGGGATGAGGGAGCAAACATAACAGCTCTCGTTTGTTGTTTGTTTAGCTGTGGCACTCATGTCTGCATACCACTTATTTGTTTGGTGGGGGTGTCGTGGGTCTTCCATCTTATCTAGACCTAGCCGATAGTACTCATCATACTTCCTCCTCCCTGCTTCCCTCTTCCGTCTATTGTTCTTATTCCTCATATACTTCCCGATTCCCTGGGCAAGGGACAAACTAGACCCCCCTTCCTCATTCCCGCCCCCCTTCACCCAGTCATCATATAATATTTCATGTGTTTCTCTCATTCTTTGATTCTCTGTGGCCGTGGGGGCAGGTTGGCTGGTGGGGGTATTATACAACCAGGATATGGCAGAGGGGTTTCGGTCGTTTAAGCTGTGAGCATTGTAATTAGACATCTCAGGTGGGGACAGTGTGTTATTTTGCCTTTTACCCTTTGGCCCTCCATCTTGTGAGATGACAACATTGGATGACGTAGTATAGTAGCCCCACACAAGTTTAGTTCCGTCCCATATCAAAAAATCACCTTCCCTTGTAGTTGCATTGGCACTTGCAGTTGTATTGGTCCCAGTAGTTGTGTTGCTCCCTCCCCCCTTGTTCATCTCGATAGAGATGAACGCTATGAACCAGTATGTAACCAGACCAAATAATAATGTAAAAAAACAATATAATGCACGCAGATAGTCCACATTCATACGAATATATACATTTCACAGTTAACCACTCTCTAATTCTAGTAAATCTATCCGTTGCAGGCCGCCCGTTAGATGCCATGGAAGCTCCTGTTTTAAGATATAAAAGTGCATTGAGTGCATACATGTAAACATTTTGTTAGCACCATCAGTGCCAATATACATGTGACGGGGAATGGAAAGGGGTGGGGAGACAGGGAGGGGTATTCACAGACAAGGGTGTATACAGGCTATAATTTGGCATTCCATTAACCACACATATATATGTATATTTGTATATACACGCAACCAGGTAAAAGTTAATATCTTTATCAGTTGTGCACTTATTCAAGTTTAGCACCAGCACATACACATAAGTTCATATTCAGTCATTCTGCTCAGTCGCATTGTTTACTGTTGTCTGTGCCTCCCCATCTACCTCCTCTTGTACGTTGCTATATGCTTTCCGTACGTCGGTCAAGTGCACCCAGTACCTCAATCCCTTAACCTTCACTGCCGTGGGCGTACAAAATATTACTTCGTATGGGCCATGGAATCGTGGTGCATTCCACCGACGTACAAAGCTTCTGACATAAATCCAGTCGCCTGGCATCAGCTGTAGCTGTTGCCCCGGCTCCGTAACAGTGCCTGTTACATTTCCCTCTTCTCTAGTGAAGGGTGGGGAGAGTTGCTTTGATATCACGCGCGCTGCCCTTGTCAGTTTCTTTAAATAATCTGTGAACTCATCTCCCAATATCGCGGCGCTTCTGTGAGCGTCTGAGTGTTCGCGCAGTGGCGAATGTGCTGTGTTCATCCGTCTCCCAGTCACGATCTCGTGCGGGGACAAATGGTGGTCTTTGCTTGGCTGATTTCGTAACTCAAATAGCGCAAGCGGTAGGCAGTAAATCCAATTCTTCTTTAATGAGAAGCATAGTTTTGATAGCCTGCCCTTCAACAGTCCGTTCATCTTTTCCACAACGCCATTACTTTGAGGATGATAAATCGAACATAATTTGTGTTTTATTCCCAATAATGTAGTGACTTCCTTAAAAAGCTCATTCACAAAATGAGTGCCGTTGTCTGAGCGAATCACGTCACAAATTCCCCAGCGTGGGAATACTTCTCTTACTAGGAACTTGGAGGCGCTCTTGGCATCCGGTCGTGCGCAAGGTCCTGCTTCCACCCACCGTGAGAATGGGCACACAACCACGATCATGTACCGTGCGCCATTACACCTTTCCCCCATGTCTACGTAATCTATATGCAGTTCCTTGAATGGGCCAATGGGTTTAGGAATTGTTCCCCGTAGAGTGCGTAATGTCATCCCTGAATTGTATATTTGGCATGTTGTACATTCCATTGCCAACCGAGACACATGCTCCTGGAGACAGGGCACGAACCATTCTTCCTGTATTTCTGCTGCGATGTGTTGTTTGGTGTTATGTGCAGGGAAGTGTAGCTGTTGAAATGCAATTTCTAATAGCTGTATTGGCATTACCACTTTCCCCGAGTTATTTTGCCGCCACAGCAGGTCTGTTCCTGACTTGCTGCACCCTCGCTTTGTCCACATTAATTTTTCCTCTGCACTCGCTCCTTCCTGCAATTCTATTATTTGTGGTATGGGCATCATACTATATCCTTCTGGGGGCTCTTCGTTTGTTTTGTCCTTAAGCATGTATTCACCTGTGTCGTTTTTCTGAAAATAGGAAGCCTCCTTGGCGGCAGCGTCCGCTGCCGCGTTCCCTAAAGACACAACATCTGTGTTGGATGTATGTGCTTGGCACTTTACTATTGCTACTGCTGTAGGGTTTTGCAGGGCCTTAATTAATTCTTTCAACAATTCTGCATGCTGTACTGGTGTTCCGTCTGCCCGCCTAAATCCCCTACGCCCCCATCTTGCCAGTCCTCCATGTACTGTCGTTGTCATGTAAGCTGAGTCTGTGTATATCGTCACTGCACAACCCTTTGCTGCATGTAGTGCTTCTATGAGCGCAATCAGTTCTGCTGCCTGTGCGGAGTAATGTGATGGGAGACGGTATTGTACCAGTGTTTCATACTCACCGTCTTCTAACCTCACCACTGCCATGCCAACGTGTTTTTCTCCCGTGTCCACGTCAATTGATGCGGACCCATCCACAAAGTATACTTCCCCTTCGCTTAGAGCGTTCTCACACACCACTGTCTCCTCCCCGCTTTCTCCTGTGTAGGTTGCGCAATCGTGGTTCTGCATGTCTTCGAGCGTGCACGCTTCTGTAATGAATGTGGCGGGGTTCACTGTCTTGCATCTCACTATATGGATGTTGGCACTGGACAGTATAATCTCGTAGGCGGTCGCCCGCTGTGTGGTCAGTGTGCTTTTTGATCTCTCGAGTATTGCAAATAATGAATGTTCCACAAACAATGTCACAGGGCAGCCCATTACTATTGTGGCACTTTTTTCAATCGCGAATGCGGCTGCAGCGAGTGATTGCTCGCACGCGAAATGGCCCTGCATCACGGCATCTAAAGTGCCACTATAGTAAGCCAATGGCTTGTGTCCTAAGGATGTTTTTTGTGTCAGGACTGCTGTCATCAGTGTTTCCTTGCAGTGTGAGAATAGGTAAAACTCGCGTCCATAATCAGGGTTTGCGAGTACTGGGGCGCTTGAGATCAACTCTTTTAGTGTTTGGAAGGAGGAACTCATCTCTTCCGTCCATTCCATCTTCCTGTTCTCCTGTTGGGCCACCTTTAATGCTTGTAATAGGGGCCTGGTGTATGCCGCATAATCTAATATCCATGCTCGGCAGTAATTGCACATTCCCAAAAATTTCTGCATGTCTTTTACTGTTGTGGGTTCTCTTACTGATCTTATAGCTTCTACCCTGTCTGGTATTATTCTTTTCCCATCTCTTGAAATCAGCTGTCCTAGGTACAGGACCTCTGTCAGACAGTATTGTAGCTTTCCCTTGTCCACTTTGTACCCCTTGTTGGCCAGCAAAGTCAGTAATGTTATGGAATCTGTTCTGCATGTCTCTTCGTTTCGTGCGCAGACTAGTAAATCGTCTACGTACTGAATAATGGTGCTCTCAACTGATAGGTTTCCTAGGTCTTCATGTAATACGCGGTTGAAGATGCTTGGGCTCTCGCAGTACCCTTGTGGTAATCTGCAATGTTCATATCTTTTGCCCCCCAGTGTGAAGGCAGTAAGGTATCTACTCTCTTCGGCTAGGGGTATAGAGAAAAATGCGTTTTTCAAATCCACTACTGTGAAATGTGATGCCTCTTTCGGGATGCTGCATAGTATTGATGCGGGGTTCGGGACTAGAGGGAACTCCTTCTGAATTACATCATTGAGGGGGCGTAAGTCCTGTATCATCCTCCAAGACCCCCCTTTTGCTTTTTTGATTGGATAAATACAAGTGTTACATGGGGAGTTTGAAGGCACTATTATCCCTTGTGCTAGTAGGGCATTTATTGTATCTTTTATCCCTTCTTCAGCTTCACGAGACAGAGGATACTGTTTAACTCGTGGTAAAATTGCTCCTTGCTTTAGCTTTATTACCACAGGCTGTACTCCATGCAACAGTCCCACATCATGGGGGCCTGTTGTCCATAAGTTGTTTGGTACGAGCCTCATGTCATCATCAAAAAAGGACGGTGGTGCTCCTACCACTGTCATCAATTGGACGGGGGTCTCCCTTGCATGTATTAAAATGTCACAGGGCATCGCTATTTCCATTACTATCTCACCATCCCCTTCTGTGTCTGAAAAGAGATCCTCATCTGTTATCTCTCGCAGGGCGATGTTGGCGTTTGTGCACAGCACTGTACGCCACTCACACCCTTCCTCGTCCACTCCAATCACAGCGATTCTCTTTGCTGACACTTGCACAGCGTGCAAGTCTAATGATACCACTGATCCTGGTGCTGTGTTGGGACATACTATGGGGCGGAAGAGGAACTCCGCCGGAATCCTCCAGTCCATGCTTCTTAGCTCAGGAATTATGAGGGCCAGAGTCTTCAGCCCTTTGATAAACATTTCCTCATTTTGTGGCAGCCCTCGTATTTCTTGCGTGGTTGTGTAGGCTTGCACTACCAACATCGCACGCAAGGGGCATATCCCGGGTGTGGAACACACTATCCCTCTCTCGGTAAATGATATGGTCATGTTGAGTTTACTCAGGAGATCCCTCCCTAGCAAGTTAATTGGGGAATGTTCGTAATACAATAAGGGTGCCTTCACAGTCTTACCCCCCACTGTTACATCCAAAGCTTCTGTGTAAGGAACTTCAACTACAGCCCCAGAGAACCCCTGCGTCTCTAACTTCCTGTTAGATAACGGGAATCGGCCTTCTCTGATACATGATTTCTCCGCTCCCGAATCAACCATGAATATAAACTGCTTGTCTCCTATCTGCGCCCCTACCAATGGTTCCTCTGCTGCATTGTAGGTGGTGGATAGAACTGGACACGCAAGTGTTCTCTGTGGGCTGTCCTATGCGGGGTATCTCGTCGCCCCTCCCTCACTAAAGACATTCCCTGAAACTACCGACATGCCGCTGTAAGGTGCTGGCGCGGGGGCCCCGTTTGCTGTTGTCGCGAAAGGGTTACCTGGCGTGTATTGCATACTGTCATTGTTTTGGGGGTGGTTCTGTGTCCTATACTGGTGTCCCTGTTGCTGGCCCGTGGTACCCTGGCCGGGGTTTCTTAGTTGCTGCTGTCCCATTGGAAGACCATATGGGCTTCCCGGGTGTGGATGACCATAATTCTCCTCCTCTTGGAACCCATTGTTTTGTCTACTTCTGCACTCCCTGGAGTAATGTCCCCATCGTCCACAGTTCCAGCAACTCCCCTGGGGGCCCCTGGGACCCTGCCATCCATTTCCTCCCATTCCCCCATACCCCTGTCCGCCTCCTCTCCGGCTCCTGTACCCACCTCGTCCCCCTCGAGGGGTCCACTCTTGCCACTGCGGACTTCCACCTTGCTCGTGCTCAGTCCACTGCCGCTGTGCTGTTCCTGCCCAATTAGTCGCCACCCTTCCTTGGAGTGCTATCAGCCCCTCCTCCTCATCATCTCCCTCTCTACTGTGTGGGAGCGCGGCTACTGCTGCTGCAACCTTCACTAACTTTGACTGTACTAACTTCGCCTCGTCTGCCAATCTTTTCTGCGCCACCTCCTTCTCCCTCTCCTTGATTCGTTTACATTGGTGTACTATTATGCTCTGAATTTCTGGCCATCCCTTTGCTTCAATACCTGCTATCTTGTCAAGCGCCTTCTGCACTTCCTTTGGGAGCCCTCTCTTTATAATAAAATAAAACAAAGATGTCGATTGATACCAGGGCGTGCCCGTTTCTGCTCTCCACATCTCTTGGACCCGAAAAATGTAATCCATAGCCTCCTCCCCGTCATTCATTGTACACTGCATCACTGACTGCAAGTCCGGTGTGTCTGGGAATGTTTCGCGTAAGGCATCCCACACCCTGGCACGCACTGTGTTAAAGGATGCCCCATCATGGCGGTCACAGTCTAACGTTACTCCCGGGAAACCGGCCTTAACCCATACCCTTTCAGCCTGATCGCCCACTGCTGATACGAGTAGACTTTTTACATCTCCTATGGCTAGGGGTACCCCGGCAGTATGTTTCTCAAAGGCATATATCCACTTACTCGCCCCCCCTGACAACGGGGGCAATAGCTTTAATAAATTGGCTTTATCCATCTGCGCCCATGGGATATAGTTAGGCCTCCCTCCTCCCCTGTGTATCAACGGGAGCTGTAGCCTTCCCTTTGTCGTGCCGTCCGGACCCGTTTTGGCTGCTGATGTTCCCAGTGATGCCATTTTTCCCACTCTGTTCCTTAGTCGCCCCGTCCACTCATCATCCAGGGTTCTCAGTGAACACGTACCTTCCTCTCCTTCGCTTCCCCCTCCCATCGCCATACTCAACCTGTCGCTTTCTTCTACTTCATCCCTTATATCACACAGCAATTCCTCTCTAATTCCCCCAAGCCTTTCTTCGCTCACAACATCTCCCTCTCTGGGCCCTACTTCTATTATTCGAGTTGGTTCTTCCTCAATTCTGAACAGAATCTCGCCCTTTTTCCACCCCTCTTCGGGCTTTCTATTTTCACCTGGCGCTCCGGACGTACGCCCTGATCTAGTTGCATCTAGTGCTGTTCGGTCACATATGTCTTTTATCCTCGAGAGCTCATTCTTTGCTATCGTCAGTCTTGATTCTAAATCATCTGTGAGCTTCTCTATATCTACCCTTTGTGCGCCTGCCTGTGCTCGCTCCCTCGTGCTTTCATATGGCGGAGGTGCCGTGGGGCGGTGGGGTGTAGTATCTTTAGGGGGAGGTATGTAAGTGGGGTCACTGTACCCCTCTGCGGGCACAGGCTTCTTTATTATCGGGTACAAACTTATTACCTCTACTGGTGGCGCTACACTTGAGCCTTCTTTGACATCTCTTTGTATTAGTAATGGATTGTCTGTGGTGGACGGGAGATCAGCATTTAGTGCTGGTGTCTTAGGCGGTGGTATCTCTTCAAATAGCCTCCAAAGAACCAATATTTCCCTCCTATTTTGCAGCTGCTTTCCTTTGTATTTTAGAAAAATGCATGTGGCCACCGTATCCAGGACACTTTTATCAAATGACCCTCCCTCGGGCCAAATCTGAGGTAACCCCTCCCCCTTTAGCTCGGTCACCCATTGGTCGTGATATTTTTTAATCCGCTCCACGTATCCCGGGAGATTCTTACAAATATGTGATAAAGGTGTTTCAGCCCCCATCTCTGTGCCTTCCTAGTGCTGGTGTGTCTCAGTGTGTTTGCAACTACAATGTAAATGTAGTATCAATATTATTCTTTATATTTTACTTCACCCTCGATGTTGGGTCCCTTTGGGCTCTTCCCCTCCCTGATTGCACAATACAAAACTGGCCGTACACAATGTCTATTCTATTCTCTTTGAGGGGCACATACAAGAGCAACCCATCCTTTATTGTGACAATGTCAACCTGGAAATCAAAAAGGTACTCACTCACTTCACTATAAAAAATTTTATCCGACCACACTTATCATAACCATTTAACTATTGTGCATTTACGACCGCTCACACATTCACAACATCAAAATCTCTTCTATCACATACGAGGTGCACACACCTCTTGGCACCATTCACCATTCAAGCTGCCCTCCCTTTCCTCCCTAGCCGGCTGTCCCTGTTCGTCTTATTTAAATATCTAGATGCGCATATATATATATATCTAGATATTAACCTGTTTTTCCCCCTTTTAATAGGACTCTTTTTCTCTTACTATCTCCCTAAGTTTGTGCTAATCACAGTTCTTTATTCTCCCCCCCCCTACCCGTAAGAAAGGAAAAAAGTAATAGCGGTCACTAATGTACTCTTAGTGTCCCCTTTTGCTGAACACTTTTATTTTATACTCCACTTCTTCATATATTCCCAGTACTAGTCAAGATAGCACTATGCGGCGTCGCCTT
This sequence comes from Ambystoma mexicanum, assembly GCF_040938575.1. Classification (NCBI taxonomy): domain Eukaryota; kingdom Metazoa; phylum Chordata; class Amphibia; order Caudata; family Ambystomatidae; genus Ambystoma; species Ambystoma mexicanum. The sequence goes on along the minus strand of NC_090924.1, from coordinate 667,729,885 downwards.
CCACCCCCTTTCGGAGCTAGGTTCCCGTCACTTTTATCTCTTATTCACCTCTTAATCCTAATGGCCATATGCAAAGAAAAAGCAAGGAAAATTTAAGATGATCCTTAGTAGATCTGCGTACCCCCCCTTCGTTTCCTGTCCTACACTTCACTCCCCGCTCCCTTTAAGATCGCTCGCACTCAGTACTCACGTGCCCGTCTTGAACCGATAGTCTCCGAAACTGGGTCCGTCCAGGCAGTGTCGCCGTCAGCTCAACAGTCAGCCCCGGCTCCGGCGAGCGGTACTCAAAGGGGATTTTTCAACCGGGATCCCGTACCCCCTCTCTATTGAGTGCGCACTTCTTAGTGTACCGGTCGCCGTTGGCAGGCAGCCTCCCGGAGCCGGCTCACCGTGCGTATCCCTTTTCGACCGGAGATTCTCGTGCCAAAAGGGGACGGTTATAAGGAGTTAGAAAGAAATAAAAATCACGCTATCGGGGTCACCACTGAAAGCAAGCGTCCCCAAACAGCACGATCCTCCCCGCAATGAGAGACAATGAAGGACTCTCCCAAAATGGGAATAAGGCCAAGACAGAGTGCGGGTGAGCGTAAATGGGAGTTTATCAATCAGAATTGGGCATGCAAAGAACTCTGCAAACTCCGAGAGCACTCTGTCTGACAATAGCAAAGACAGGCGTATATATTTACAAAAAACGTCATCAAAACCTACATACTATAGGGGGCACAAGTTCATTGGGATTGGGTGGCGACGGCTAACTATAGGTGCTGCTGCGGCGTGGTTGGTCTTGGCTGGAGGACGTCACTGGTCACCCTCGTGGGTTGGGCTGGGCCTGGCAGGTCGGCTTGAGTTCATCCGGGCGGTGTTGGTGTGCCAAGGCGGCCTGTGGCAGAGATGAATGCCTTTTCTGACTTACTTGCCCTCGGCCATGCACACCGCAGTCATTCAGTCATTTACAGTGCTATTCTCTTTAGTAAATCTTCCAATAGGTTATTTTTATAGGTTAATGCAACACAGGAGGAATGCACCTTGTGAGGGGTCTGGAGGTAATATATCGAGGCCTGGTTACTCGTGATCTGTTGACCGGGACCATAGGTCGAGGGGCTAAGCTTCGGGGACTGGGGCGGGTGGTACAGGTCTTTCTGTCTTGTTTGAAGTGGTTATGAATGTTTCGCTGTGTGTTGTCAAAGTGTTGGGTGTCCTGATTGCACAGGGCCATAAGTCTGAGACAGTCCGGTGGGTTGTGGGGTTTACGAGGGGGTGCTTGAGTTTAGACAAAGGTTTACTGCTGTGCTGTAAATAATGCAGGTGGCTGGCCGCGGCCTTGGGTGCTGCAGTGGGGCTACAAGTCTTTGAAGCGGCTCCAGTCGGGTCGGGGGAGGCGTGATAACGCAGAGCGGGGCTCTGTTCTCATGTCTTGGCAGCCTTCGCAGGGAGGGAGGGGGATACATCGAGACCTTGTACGCATTCACAAAGGTATCTCCCTCGTGTGTTGCCGACTATAGGTAAAGACATCGCAAACATTTGAATACTTTCTATAATACTATAATACTTATTTAAAATCACTTCAAAACATGCATTTAACCTTTGCTGGATGCGTCTCGATTATACCCAGTCCGAGCACCATATTTGTACATTATATTCTAGCAGCTACAGTGTTTTAGTTATATGCATATACACTCGCAGTAAATGAGGTAGTGGTTAGATCAGTGGAGTACATAGAAAACGACCCGCCACTGTACGTGACGGTGGTGGCACTTAAGGGGCTTAGACATTCACACATGATAAGTGCACTCTCGCGCATTCTTTACATGAGTTCATAGTATAGTTGCATTCGCTTTCTCGTGTACTCTAGCAGCATTAGCTTTAGTTATGGCGCAAAACCATGTGAGGTAGGCTGCCCAGTGATACACGCAACAAACAGATCCCTGGAGCGTTCCTTTATCATTAGCATCCACCTGCAATGGTGTGAGCTCGCCATTGCTTATATCATGGGAGCATGCTCTCTCATTTTAATACATTCTACAGGCGTTTGTATTTTGTGGAAGAAAGCATACTTCGCAAGAGGTCTTGACATTAATATATACATATATATAAAGACTGTCTGCCATCAGATGACCATTTTACCGTTCTTCTCATTGTTCAGGCCTGCTGGCCGGGTCATGCTGATAGTGATGGTACACTGCGGGAGGTGAACTGTTACAATGTTAGCGTATTGCGCTAGCTCATGTCTGTCTTGTTCGTGGGAACGTGCTCGCAGCGGATCTGCCAGGGTGCTGCGGCAACAGGGATGTTCTCCAAGGGTGGGGGCCGCGCTACAGTGCGCTGAGCTCACACCATCTTTACCGGGCAAAGAATGGTTTCTGGGCCTAGCTAAATTTGTGTTGTAATCAATACATGTGGGCATTCGATACGTGTGGGCAATGTCTCCAGTGGGTGAGCCCTCCACCACCTGGGCCCGGGTGGCATGAGGGAACGCCCAATGGGCCATAGCCCTCACCTGGGGAAGAAACGCAGGCGAGAGGGGTCTCCTGGACCAGTCCTCCCCTACAGTATTAAGCACGTTATAAATAACCAATTACAAGTTACAAGTAATAATGATTCTATTATATGTTTTAAGAAAATATTATTGAGGCAATTAGAAGATTGGTTAGAACGTTGTAAGATTTTGGATGAATCACAAGATGGCGCCAGGAATGGTGTTGGGTAAATGGAGAAGGAGCTACATTTATTTTGAATTTTAGTTACAAACGTACATAATTTCAAATCGATAACATTTTTAGGTTTGGCTAAAGACTTGGATTCTCTGAACCTCTGTAAGCTCTGAAAAAACCTAATAGATATGAGGTTCCCGGGTGTTAAACGTTATTACGAGTCTGCATAGCAGTCTGACTTCTCATGTGGAGTTCTCGCAAGAGGGTAGTCAACCCAAGAAATTCAAGGTTGGAAGAGGGGTGTGCTAGGAATATGTACTGACCCCTCACCTGCTCAACCTTTTTGTTAATGCATTAAATAACATACTTATGCAGGCCACAGTAGGCAGTCCTAAGATTGGCAGAAGCAAATTCATATGTTAGCTTATGCAGACTACATAGGGATGACACCATCTGCACTTAAGTCACTGATTTCGGCACATTCAGTTTTTATGGAAAATGTAGGTAAAGTTAATGTATCAACATTTTGGTATGCAGGTAGGTAAATCACCAAGACTTCTTAGAAAAATTGTAGCTGAACGGCTTAGTATTTTCATATGTCATGGGGTGCTTTTCTTTAATTTGGTGCCCCTCCTGTAAATGCCCAAGCTACAAAGGTGTCACAATTAAGTGGGGCTCTGAACCGATTTAATAGGGACCAGGTGGATTTCAAATAGATATGACCATTAAAATATATAACTCAAAAAGTAAAACAGTTGATTTATTTGGAGGACGAATTGTGGGAACTGCCCCTGTATTTCCAACTTTAAGGATTTAATGGGATCAGAATGAATTGTTATGCTGCGTATCATGAGCATCAAGGGACATTTTAACCTATATCTTTTTATAGGAGTGTGGATTACACCGTTTAGGATTAGAGTCTGCACACTGGAAATCCAGTTCAGAATCTGGAGAAACTTGGATCATACTTTGACTCATGCCACACTTAATGAGTTAATGAAATCAAGCTTTAGCCATCAATTGCTATGGCTAACGAAGATAAAGACCTCACTTTTTAGATTGGGCTATTTGTATCTTTTTCTTCAATCAACAAATGAAGATCTAAATAGCATTAGTGAATTAGTCTAAAAGTATGTTAGCGAAAAAGTGTACATTATTGATGAAGAGGAAATCAAGAAGTGTAATGATGTTTTTTTTAAATTTTAATTGAAAACCATAATTCTCTCTGACAATTATTCATATTTGATTGACAAACGGAGGCAGTGTTCTTTGCTTTGCTTATCATTATGAGAGAAGGTTATCTTCCCTTGGTATGACATCAAACCAGATGGAACAAAAGCTTTATAATGATTGTTATTTGTACACATGATGAAATATCACAGGAGGATTTAATGCTCTTTTATAATGCCTTTGCATGAGGAGCATTAGGAAGAGGTTCCTAATCCCTATTTTAAGGAATATGACATGCAAGGGTGGCTCTATGTTTATTATACATTTTAATATTGCATGATAAGAGAACTTCTAGGTTGGCCTATAACTTTATTGAAAACATATTTAAAAAACAATTTTATTTTAATTATTACCTTTGAAATTCATAGTGTTTGTGTGCTTTGTTCTTTTTTATGAAGTATTTTTACTTCAAAATAATTGAAGTATTACTCATAGGGTCTCTTTTTTGGTAAATTATTTGTCTTCCGTCAATATCATTGGTAAGAATCAGTGTTTCTAAATTCTGTAATAATCGGATCCCAAATTCCCCTCAAAGAATAAAGCTTGTTCTATCACTCCCTTAACATGGCTAACTTGTTGCAGCCATATGGTCATGGTCCTGTCTCTTTATTTTTTTTAACAATGCGATTCTGTTAATTCTGGCCTTTCATTTGCAAGCCAAAGGTTTCTGAGCTTTATTGGCAAATTCCAAAAATGTCATTTTGGCTTTATTAGCCAATTAGCTACTGAGTTGTGCACAGTCAGCTTGCAGTCTGCAGAAGGGATTTGTGAGAATCAGACTCCCTTTCTTTTAACTCCATCTCCTGGAGCTCAGTAAGAGGCACCACCACCTTTAATATACCTAATTCTATCTTTACAGAGTATCTCTCTGTTAAGTGTCCCTTCTAGTACCCTCAAAGACATCACACAGGTTTCCAGTGTGCCTCCTGGGCATTCAATTTATTTGAAGAACGGTGCTATCTCAGTGGCCATTTCTCAGTGAATAATCAGGTCTCTCAACATGCCTCAATTAAAATTCCAAAACCTTGGTATTTTTCTCTTAGAGATATTTCTCTTTGGAAAGAGACCAGGAATGATTGGAGAATATGTTATTGCCTATAACAGAATTGTTTAATGTATGTAAAAAAATTGGAATCTAAATCATTATAATACATTCTGGAGCGTACCTGATGAACATGTTGAAGAAGGTGATGTTTTGTTGGCATGGGGGCTGGTGTCTGCATGCATATATCAGACCCCTCTGATGCAAGAGGTGTATGCATTTTCAGAATCCTGGTTATTGAACCCATATGCCCACTTTGAGATGGATGTCCCAATTGGCATAAATCATTACATTGACATCCCCACCACCAGTATACATCCAACAATAAAGGACATCAATTCCCTCACAATGTGATGCATACATTGAAACTATTGTGACCGTCTTGCCATCTATATCCCCCCTGAATAATAAGTAACTACCTTCAATATCTTCCCTTTCATCCACTAAGGAAACATTCATCTTGTGAGAAAATGCAATCCCCATTCCTCTCTTCTTCTCCCTTGCAGAGGCAAAAAAGTGGCTGGGGAAAAAAATCTCTTTCTGTACATGAATGTCTTGATTCAGAGAAGGGGTTTCTTGAATACATATTACTTTGTCCTGGATTTCTCAAAGACAATGAATAATGTGAACCCTCTTTGTTAGGGAATTAAGCCCCTTTATATTAAGAGTGTCCAACTTGAAGGTTGTGCTGGAGTTTGAATCTATCTATTTGACAGCATGCTCTTATGTACCTCAGTGTCATGCATTAAAGCGATGGCTCACCACTCCTTGTCTACACCAGATACATGCAAACAATGTAGTCCATCAGCTGCATGGCGGATTCAGCCCCAACCTTCATTTGAGGATCATGTGCTCCATTATACCAGAATGGGGGAAGAGCAATACACTGGGTGGTCATGTTTGGTACTGCCAGACCATGCCACGTCTGGGACATCTTTGGGGCTTTCTGTGGAATGCATTATCCTTTAGACTATCTGAAGTACAGTATGGATTTATTTGTTGTAATTTATATAGCACTTTTATCCCAAGCACTGATCATAAATGAAATCAATATAAAATCTGAAAGGTTTATAATTGCAATCAATCAGACACAACAGGTCAATAACAGAAAATAGATAATTCTAATGTACTTGATGTCAGAAAAGTAATGTGAAGTCAATGTTGTATAAAATGTTTTTTAAACAATGCAAGAGTATGGCAAGAATGAATATCCAAAAGTAGTGTATTCCATATTTTGGGGACCAGATGTTGGAATGACAGAAGCATAATGGAGCAGAAAGAAGACATTGAGTAGCATATAAAACCTGAACCAAACAACATAATTATCTAGAAGGCTGATAGTGAGAGAGAGGAGATCAGTAAGATAAGAAGGTGCAAGAGCATGGATATATTTCAAATTAATAATCAGAAACTGAAACTCAAAACATGAATTAATTGATTGAACTATTAGCCAAATGCTTAAATCACAAAAGAATCCAAATTGAGGAGTGAAAAATGGACTGCATGAAAGTACTGCATATAAGTCCCACGTACAATGAACGGCAATATTTTCAATGGGAAAGAACCAATTTTCGAAGAAGTTTAGTAGAAATGAATACAAGAAAATTACACTTTTTACAAATGGTATATAGCCGATAATGGCATGTAAATACTACTGAAACGATTTGATGTGGACATAAAAAGGAACAATTAAGAAGGAAAACTAGGTTGTGAACCGAGATACTGAAAGGCATGTAAAAGGGGTGTAGGAAAGAAATAGCAAGAGGATGATTAATTAATGGTGACGTAGGAAAAAGGAGTAGTCGTGTTTTATTAGGATTGAAAGACAAATGATGTGTAGGTATCCCTGACGAGGTTGCTAGACAAGTCTGATCTATGAAAGCCTCTTCAAAACAGGTTCATCCCTTTTCCTCTAAAACCATCAAGGACCACATTGACACCCTTGCTCCGGCCCTTGCTGATTTTTGCAACCACTCCTTTGCCTCTGGATCCTTCCCCTCCCCTCTGAAGCACTCCTTTATGCATCCTCTTCTCAAGAAACCCACATCTGATCCTTCTTGTCAAGCTAACTATCACCGAATTTCCATTACTCCCTCCCAAACTCCTGGAAAAGTTGGCGATCTCTCAGCTTAACCTTCATTCCAATTCTGTTGGCTGTCTCCATGCCCACCAGTCTGGCGTCAGAGCTGCCAGAAGCACGGAAACTGCTCTCCTGAAAATCCGTAAAGATCTGCTTTTGGACCTTGACTCTAACATTCCCTCTGACCTCATTCTCCTCGATCTCTCTTCTGCCTTTGACACAGTCAACCATACCATCCTGCTCAACCGTCTCTATGAAAACCTGGGTATCACTGATCAGGCTCTGGCCTGGCTGACCTCTTTCCTCTCAGATCAACCCTCCCAGGTCCAACTTGGGTCCTTCCTATTGTCTATCTTCCTCTCTACCTGTGGTTTTCCCCAGGGGTCTAACCTCTCACCCTGGCTTTTCAACCAATACCTGGCAACTCTTTCCCACTGCATTGCCATTTTCTGCTCAAATTTCCAGTGCTACGCTGACGACACTCAACTCATTTGCAGGTTGCCCTCTGCCACCTCCTCTCCCTCTCTCATCTCTGATTGACTAACTGCCATTCAAGATTGGTGTGCCGCCAATGATCTTTGTCTGAATGCCAGCAAGATGGAGATCCTCCTCATCGGCACACCTTCACCATCCTTTCCACTCACTCTCTGGCTGGCCTCCCTTGGCCCCCCCCCTACCCCCACCTGCGAGGCTAAGAACCTTGGGGTCATCTTTGACTCCACCCTTTCACATCTCAAAAGTCAATTTCCAACTGCACCTCCACAGAGTTACTCTGCCTATCCTCTCCTTCCCCCAGAAGCTCATGGTATCTCAAACTCTGGTTCCCTCTAGCTTGGACTATTGTAACAGCCTCTTTCTAAATCTACCTGCCTCTACTCTCCACCCTCTGCAACTAATCCAGAACAGGACTGCGAGACTTGTCCTTGGCCACAAGCCCTGGGATCGTATCTCTCCATCGTTGAAATCTCTCCACTGACTCCCAGTGGATGCAAGGATTAAATTCAAAACCCTCTGCATTGTCCACAAGGCTTTCTGGGGCCTGTGTCCAAAATACCTTCAGCTATCCCTCTGCAAATACCTCCCCTCTCGAGCTCTTCGCTCCTCTACATCCAACTCACTCAGGGGCAGTTGTTTTTCTAAGAAACGAGCTGGGGGTAGATCTCTGTCTTCGGCTGGGGCCTTCCTCTGGAACAGCCTCCCTGCCACTCTAAAACTTGAGAAGAACCATCTCTGTTTCCAGAAGCATCTCAAGACCTTCCTCTTTTCTTCTGCCTTCGCTCGCCCTCTCCCCTGCTGATCTATTCTCTCTTGGCACCGTGCACCTGGCCACCATCTGTCCTTTGGGCCCAGGTACCTGCTCATCCTGCCACCTGCCTGCACTGCCTCCGGGCCACCCCTTGCACTGGGGTCTGTATCTGTACCCATACAGCCCCACCTTTTTCTTCCTGCAATTATCAGACCTACCCTGTCTGGTGCCCTAAACCTAGCACTTGCAAATTGCTGGCTGCATTACCACTGTTTGTTGCCTTTATTATTTATTTATTGTTATTTATGTGTTTCTCCTCTGCTTTGCACTTTCCACCTCTCCCCCCTTCCATGCACTTTTCCCCTCCCCCCTCTCCCATGCACTTGCGCGTTCTCATTGTCACTGGGCCTAGTAAGATCGCTGTTTTGTTCTCCCCTGTTCCCCTCCCTTGCTTTGTCGCTCTCTGAAACACTTGTGTACCAGCGCGATAGACATAAAATATCAATCAATCAATCAATCAATCAATCAATCAAGATTAGATTGGTAATAAACAAGCAGTTCAAAGTTGGGGCATAAATTCAGAGAATGAAGAAAAGAAAATGAAAATTGGGAGATGAGCAGCATAAAAATGAATTTAGAATCCAAATGGCTGAATAAGAGAAGGTAGCGGATTCGTGTGTAAGGTCAACATAATGGGTCCAACTAGAGAACCTTATGGAATACCAAAGTGTATGGAAGATAACCGTGATGATCACCCTTTTCAAGGGACCCCCGTTGTGTGATTTTGAAGATAAGATGACAACCAAGAAAAACTAGAACCAGAGGTACCAAAAAAAGATAAGATGCATTGGGCCTCATTACGACTCAGGCGGTAAGGGTTTTACGGCGGCGTAAACAGCGCCGACCCTTACCGCCTGAGTACGAGGTCCCTTAGCGCCATGGAGGTTTTAACACCTGCTTTTAGCAGGTGTTAAAATCCATGGCGCTAAGGGACCATGGAGTTAATTACGCCACCGTAATTTACGGTGGCGTAATTAACGCCTTCCCCACTCCCATTATGCCCTATGGGGCAAAAATGGGAATGGGAAAGGGTAAATGGGGATTGGGGACTTACCGCCCCGCCAACCTCAGAATGGGGCGGTAAGTCCGCCAACCACCATGGCGTAAACGTAGTTTACGCCATGGTGGTAAAGTCACGGCCCAGGTGGTAACTTACCGCCTGGGTCGCAATGAGGCCCATAGTAGGGCTTGTTGAAGAACTGTGTCAAAAGTAGCAGCTATGTTGAGTAGCACCAACATTGTAGAAGTCTATGCTTGAAGGATCTAGATCTAGTCTGGTACAGCAAGAAGTTGAGATAAGACATTACAATGAACTTGTATGACCTTCTTCGCTAAAGTAATAGCAGTGCATTTCTTTAAAATATTTAAACAAAAGAACTTTAAAGCTACAATTTTACACAGTTTCAGAAAAACAAATAAGTATCTTATTTCTGATTTGAATTGTATATGCCAGGTCCATTTCAACCCATGCTCTGGATATCAATGGCCTTATCACCTCTCAGAACCTAGACTTACGGAAATGTGGCTGCACAAAGCTTCAGGCCTACCAAAGGGTTTTGTGATGCTCAGGAGCGACAGGCCTGACTCCAGAGGAGGAGGCGTTGAGCTCATCTTCAAGGAAGTCCTGCATATAAGACTGACTAACAGTACCATGGAGGGCAATTGCAAGCTCCTCTCTGTCAAATACTCCACCAGTCCCAATGATTCCATTGCCATTCATGTTATTTATCACCCACCAGAGTCTCTGGCCTGTGGCTAATTTCAAAGAAGCCCTCACCTACATTGTGGGAGACAACCACAAACCCTCAACCAGATCTATCCTACCAGGGGCCTGAATCTAGGTCTTAATGACCCCTCAGACCTACCTTTGGGTTTAAACAATGCATCTCAGTCCTTACCCATATCAAAGGCTGATCACTGGATTGGATAGCAGACCTCAACAGCCAGGTCACCATCTTTTCCAACTCCCCATGCCTGTGGTTGGACCACCACATACTTACCTTCATCCCCCCAACAAACTGTCTAGATCTGCATTACCCGCACTGCCTCTAACATGGTCCTGCAGTGCCGAGAAGATGACCAAAGACTCCATCTCTCCCGAGCTCTCACAACTCTAACTAGAACACCTCCTCTCTAACGACCCCAACACCCTGTCTGACCTCTACTCAAACACCTTGACTAGAGCTGTCAACACAGTAGCGCCTCTGTCTCCCCCAAGGCTAAACCTGCAGGTCATATTAATGCATGGTTCACCCCTAACCTCCAAGCCTTACGCTAGAAAAAACTCTAGAAAAAATGCTAAGCAGAGGCTGCCTCTGTCTCAAAATTGAGAGAGAATATAAACAGGCTATCATGGCAGATATATCAGTGGCCTACAACTAGAGAATCTCGAATGCCAAATCCAACTCCCAAGAAATCTTCAAAGTTCTCAGGGAGCTGGAAACACCCGCGGCTCCTCCTACACCCATCATCAAAGATGAGCTGTGGTGTTCAATCATACAGGATGTCCTGAGGTCCAAAATCACCTCATTACAGAAGAACATTGCCCTCAAACAATGGAACATTAAAGCCTTTATCATTTCCCACCCTGGGCCATTCTCCTGTGACCCCACACACAGACCTTTCAATTTAGAGAAATTACAGAGCCTCCCTCATCCTCAAAAGTCTAAAGCCATCAAGATGATCATCAAAGACTGCTCTTAAGCCCTACTACCATTCATCACAGGGTTCATCAATGCTTCCTTCACCTCAATCCAACCTGAAAGAATGATGAGTCCTCCCCATACTTACTTAAAAAACGGAGACTAGACCCAGCAGTACCTAACAACTACTGCCCAGTTACGACAGTACCTTTCCTCTTAAAGATACTGGATAGGATAGCTTATAACCAAAAACAACACTTCTTGGAAACCAACCACATCCTAGGATAACGTCACTCAGGCTTCAAGCCAGGCTATGGCACTGAATCAGCACTACTAGACCTGGGAAACCTACTTGACAATCTCAGTACAAGGGAAAACCAGCTCTGCCCCTCCTCCTTGACCTCTCTGCAGCTTTTGATTTGGTAGACTACAGAACTCTTTGTCGCCAACTCTCGACAGCAACCAACTTCTCCCTAGAAGCCACCACCTGCGCGGCTTCCCTCATTGAAGGAATATCAATGAGAGTCTTTTACGAAACAGCTTGTGCCCCTGACTCCCATCCCCGGTGGTGTCCCCAAAGGTTCCTGTGTTTCGCCCACCCTCTACAAAATTATTACCAAACCCCTCTTCAACCTCTTGGACTCCATATGAATCTCCTACTCTAATTATGCAGATAACACCCAGATCCTCCTCCGCCTGACTGGCAACTACGAAAATGACTCCTTCACCCTCAACACCATCTACTCAACAATCCAGGCTTGGAAGGCCACTAACCAACTATGCCTTAATGATGATAACATAGAGTTACTACGGGTAGGAATTTCAGCAATACTTCTGAAGCTTAGACCTCAATGCTCATCCTACACCATTGACGGAATTCAGATTCCTGTCTAATCCTCAGTAAAAGCACATGGGGTTTATCAGAATGCCGCCCTCTTGTTCTCACGGCATGTGAATGCTATCGTCTCTCATCCGCCAACGCAACTAAACTGATAAATGCCACCAAACAATTCTTAGCACCATCTAGCGCTCTCACCATTGCTCATGCAGTCATAGGTGCCAGGCTGCACTCAACATCTCCAAAAGAGAGCACATCTCCACTGCTAGAAGGGGGGCCCATTGTCTCCCTATCCGGGAAAGGATAATTTTCAATGCTGGCCATCACTCACACATGCCTATATAATACAGTCCTATTTTACCTGTCACAAAGAATTGTGAGAGCCAAAACCTTCAAACTAGAGAGGTCAATATACGCAAACTGCCTTGTGATACCCACATTTAACCGAGTCAAAGCAGGAGGCTCCAGCTTCCCCATTCTAGCAGCGAAGCAGTGGAACTCCCACCCACCTGCCTTGCGTCCCGATGAATCATATTGGGCATTTTGGAAAGCCCTCGAAACTCTGGTGTTCCCCTAACCTTGGGCCTGGCATAACCTGCCCGGCTAAAACTAAGCATGTCAATGTGATTTCAACTAAGATATATGTAATGTGTTATATCATATGATGTCTTACTGCGTGTAACTGGTCTCGAAATAGAACCCTGATGCCTCTGAGCTTAGGAGCTTTACAAATTAAAAAAATAAATACATAATATAATTCAAAAACCATAATGTGATGAATATGATGTGTACAATGTAAAAGTGGTGGTATTCCATGGCATAAATATCTTCTAGCCAAACATCCAAGAATATTAAATTATTTCAGGCCTCACTTGTATGCTGGAACATGAAATGACATAGAATACACATGATATATTTAATAAAACCCCAAGAGACCTTCTTTGTGCCAGAATATCCTAAAGCAAAATTTGGAGAAACAAAGGGAGTTCCCTAGAATCTCTGTTCCTGCTCTTTCTTATGCATAGGGAGGACCTTTCACTTGAAAGGAACGTTTAGAATTCCCAGCTCAAAAAATGCCAACAATGTTATTGTCGTATTTTGTTAGTCCATAATTGTGATGATTCCAGTGGCTATGGGTGCCACATGAAAGGTCTGAAATATCACCTAGTTGTATCAATGTTCTTTCTCTGTAACCAAAGTTCTCTTTATCTTTTCATTGTTTCTTTGACATGTCACCCTTCTGGCTCACCTTGGGAATGGGGTTCATCCATTCTGATTTATACATGAGTAAAGCATGCAACACCTTATTTATTTTAATGTACACTCGTCCATAAAGGTATTTTGATCAACACTGGTGCTCTTTGACACCATAGGAGTATGCAACTTGTACAAATAAACTAGAAGCTCTGGCAAATAACTTTTCAGAATCAGGTTGACCCCTTGTGGATTTGCCACTGCAAAATGAATATCATAATAAATAGATATGTTGTATAGATAAGTTATTGATTTGATGAAAATCAACAAGTTATTCCATTTTCCTACCAGCTTTCTATCAACAATTCTTTATTTATGGACACAGGCATAACGGAATGAGAAATCTGTTTAGTGGTTTGCACAATAGGAGGGTATAGTATTAATCTTTATTTGTGAATTATGAGATAATACTATGTTGTAAATAGATAACATCATCTAATAACTACATCAATTAAACTGACAAACATAAAAATTACAAAATTAAACAATTATTATTGACCATAGTCATTTCAACAAATATTTAAAACTTGGCCTTGACCTTCCCCTGTATTTACAATAGAATCAATATAGCACAAATATAAAACCATTTTCCAAAACACAATAATTAAAACCTCACTGTTCACTGGTACATGACGTTTTCAGATTGGACAGGAGGGCCCAAGCTGTTGGTGTTGAGTCAGTGGTCAGAAGGAAAGGCATTACATAGAAGAACAAAACAGAGATTTTGTGCTCAGCTGCATCAATGTCTGTGGATCACGATACCTGTGCATTCTTGCACATGGAGGCATGTTTGAATGACCCATTGTATGTACAATTTTCTTGATGGGTGACAATAATGTAACAATATTTAACAGTAGAGGCGGCATTAAAGATACTTTTATTTATTTTCTTTTTAGTGGAAGGTTTAACTTCAGATCACAATTCAAATGGAATATGTTGGAAATACCTTTATGGTATGCATACAAGAAGAAACATGCAGTTGCATTGCTTTGATCTGAAAAGGAACTGGTTAATTTTCAGTTCTTGGTTTTATAAAAAAAAGATGCATTTCAGGCAGGTAGGCAAGTAGGCAGGCAACAATATAACTATGTTTTATTTAGATTGGTTTAAGCACATTGTGAAAAGGTTACATTGTTTTCTTACTGTATTATTGTTTTTTTTTTTTTTTTTTATTTATTTGTATATAATCAATAAGATTTTTACAAAAGCGATTCCAATCAAAAAGATTCACGATGAAATCCCGAAAGAGACGCCGATCTGTAGTTTGGCCAGCAGTCTTTTAATGTTAGACAGGCAAAGTTCCGATGGCAGTGCTCAATTTTGTTCTGTCCATTGCCAAATTCAAAAGTTATTGATTTTAGATGTGGAAATCCCTGATGAAGGAAACTATTCGAAAATGCATTGGAGTTGCACCTCGTTATGTCTGTGTCCATCAGAAAATAATTTTTGAAAGACCATTGGAACATAAATGAAATAACTTGCAGATTTTCATCAAATCAACAACTTAACTATACATATCTGTGTGTATTACGATATAAGATTTGCAGTGGAGAATTCTCCAGCTATCAGCCTGGTTCTGTTAAGTCATTTGCACCCATCTAGGACCAATCTCACCAATCAGGAAGCATTTCAGCTCTTTTACTCTGAGAAAATGGTAGAAAGGGTAGCTTAATATAAGGTATGGAATCAGAAATTATGTGGATAATTCATGTCCCCCAGCGCCCCACCCCCCAGTAGTCAGGGGCACCAGCCAGCAGGCCCCCACTCATGTCCCCCTGCACCCCCAGCCCCCAGCAGTCAGGGGCACCTGCCAGCAGGCCCCCACTCATGTCCCCCAGCATCCCCACCCCCCAGCAGTCAGGGGCACCTGCCAGCAGGCCCCCACTCATGTCCCACTCATGTCCCCCTGCACCCCCACCCCCCAGCAGTCAGGGGCACCTGCCAGCAGGCCCCCACTCATGTCTCACTCATGTCCCCCTGCACCCCCACCCCCCAGCAGTCAGGGGCACCTGCCAGCAGGCCCCCACTCATGTGCCCCTTCCCCCACGTCATGACGATCCTCAATCATGGGCCTAATGGCCAGCCACATCACACCCCATGCCACCGCAGCCCAAAGACCCAACCAAGTATTGCATCCACCCACATAGAAATGCCCATTGCATGATACAACCTGAATGGCAAGTATGTAAATGTACACATGTCCGTCACAGACACACAATGGGTGCAAGTGAATGTGAAAACCCACATCATGACATGCATGAAATCAATGAGAGAATACCACACACCGAAGTATGGAACACAAATGTATTGAATCCAAAATTAATGTAATCAAAAGAAAACACACAATAATGTGAAGGAGAAATAAAACGCAGCATGTCCAGAAAATAATGAAAAATATGAAATCAGAATCCAAAGAAATCCAAATGAAAATGTGTCCAAAGTCTCAGTCCAACAAAGCAAATCCAGTGGAAAAAAATAAGTGAAATCCATTGCTCCATGGTGAAATGAAAAGAAAACAAAGAAAATCCACTGTTGAACTATATACAAATCACCAATCTAGGGTCCATGAGCCCAACAAATGAAATGAAAGCTACAAAAAAGACTACCTAATAAAGAACTGCATACAAAAACGTAGTGCATTGTCCAATCGCCCCAAAATAAACAAAAACAGAAAGGAAACCTAACACTATCTAACTATTTACAATGGCAGCGGGCTAGCCCGACAGGTCACTTATTGATGTCCCAGGCCAGGGCATCATCGAACTCCCGCTCAATGTCCTGGAGGCGGTCGCAGGGACGACAACATGTTCACCTCCAACTCCCACAGGGCCCTCTGCATGGAGTTCTCCGCCCTGACCATTGTGAGCCGTGCCTCTTCCGCCCGCTGCCGCTCCGCATCTATGGCGTGGCCCAACTACTGCCACACGGAAGACACTTGAAATCCGGGGTCCTCCTGCCCTATGGCCGATGCCTGCCCCTCCGATGGTGAAGGCCCCGAGCCATCATTGCTCCCACCATGTTGCTGCTGCTGTGCCTGTGCCGGCGCCCTGACTCTTGATGCCTGCATGTCCTCCTCCGGCTGTGGTTCAGTTGTCGTGGTGGCCACCCCTGCTGGACGTCCGACTCCCGACTGTGGCAGGGATGTGTCCTCCACCAGCCTGGCCAATGGGTCAGGGGCAGCTCCACAGGGTACCCAGGTGACACATGGGTGGGAAGATGGCATGGAGGATGAATGGCGCATAGGGGGTTCAGGTGAGGAGGGGGTCGCAAGAAGGTCCAGCACACAGAGGAATCCAGCACCGGTGACCCGTCTCAGTAGGTCAACGTGGTCAAAGAGGCATGCAAGACGACATGCAGTCTCTCCACGAAAAGACTGCAGGTCACCTCACGTGCCCCGTTGACGCAACGCTATCCCACTCAGGATAGGCTCAACACGGTCCCGGATAGTCATGTCTGCAGGGAGAGGAAGGCCAGTTGTTGTGCGCTCATCCCCTCCCCGAAAATGGGTCTGGATGTAGGAATCCCGGCTCGTGCCAGATGATGCAGTGACAGGATCAGGGACAGGATAACACACAGGTACCTCCGCGACGCCTGTGCTGCCTCCTGTCCCTGCCCCTGCACTGCACCACTAGCACTAGTGGAATCCCCACCTCCAGACCCCGTGTGTGTCCCTTCCGCAGCCTCCTCCTCCACCAAACCCCCCACCAACCTGGATAACTCCGTGCCATCTTGGGGGTCTCAGCTGCCCCTTCTGCTGCCGAGGAGTCCACCTCCGACCTCTTGCTCTTGGACCTACCCTCAGCAGCTGCGGCCTGGGAAGCGGCACCAGACTCCTCACTCCCCGACGAGATGACAATCTGGGAGGGGAGCCGGGCCTTATGTCTCCGGTTGGTGGTGCGATCCCTGCCGTTGTGCACCACAGCAACCTCTCCGCCCTCTTCATCAGTTGACACTGCAGACAGGGAGAGATAAAACACAGACATCAGGGCACTGTACAATGGACTGATACACACATGATAGTTGCACATGAGTGGCAGTTTCAAACTTCAGACATGGCATCACACTCCACGACACACATGTCATTTCAACTCACACACATGGGCATTTCCACAGCAATATTGCACCAGGCAGCAACATCCATACACATAAAACAGCATGAACAGCCGAAGGTGAGCCTGACATCACATGAAACACAGAGAGTGCACTAGACACGCGCACACGCCACCACACTTACATGCATGTCTACATCTCCTCCAACTGTCACAGTGATGCGATCGCCATACATGTCCAATCTGGCATTCAGCCTTCTACATATCGGTGTCACGTGCATCCATGTTGCATCACAGTTGCACACTTGTCAAATACACACACATGCACATGTACACAGTGCCGATACATGCAGCAGGAACCACCATCCATTTGTGACACCACAACCATGCCAACGTACATACACAGAAATTCAAACATGTGTGCTACCGCACCTGCATTTGCACAGTACGCTTACCAACACATACACCATCGATGTGTCTCACACCTAAGAGGACTCACATGTGGCAGCCTCACGCCCCTGTTCATACGCATCCCTACATGGCCCTACGAAAACACATTTGCAACCTGCACACTACTGGCACACCACCACACGCACAGCGTCCAATCTGTATGCATGTACACTTACCGCTCGACTCCAGACGGGTCTGCCTCTCAAGGACCAGGACGTGGAGCGCTGGGCATATGTGTTCCAGGACCCTCATCTGGTGGTCGGACAGGTGGCCCGGGCGCCCCTTGGCATCCGCTGCCTTCAAGAGGTGCTGGGCCTTGTTGAGGGTCCTGGACCTGAAGTCCTCCCAGCGCTTCTTGACATGGTGTAAGTCACAGACTGCCACCCCCTCCGCGTTGATGGCAGTCACGATGTCCATCCAGATCCTGGTCCGTCCTTCATTGTCGGCATGCAAACTTCCAAAGAGGGCATCATACTGCCCCAGGACTTGCTCCACCAGGACACCAACTTCCCTGGCAGTGGAGCTGTTGGCCCTCTGGCTGGGGGTTGCCAGTGGTGACAGATGGTGTTGTGCCCAACATGGCAACCCCAGAGGCAGGAGTGGGTGGGCAACTGGGTCCTGGGGCTGGGCTGTGGAGTGATGGTATCCCAGTCAGGAGTCTTCGGTTCCAGCAGGGGTGGGCACAGCAACTGCACCCCTGGCTGACGTGCAGGCAGCAAATAGCAGGGCATGTGGGCAGCAGGCAGTCAGGCAGCAGCAGATGGCAGGTGGGAGCGTGCTTGGGGCTCTGGGGGGCAGTTATTTGGCCTTCTGGGCAGAAGCATGGTCTTTCGTGTGTTGTTGCGTGGCCATCTTGATACAGAGTGATTTGGCACGTGAAAATCTTGCACGTCAGTGTGTAATTCGAGGAACGGCCCTTCACACGTAAGCGCGTCTGCACACGTACACGGTTTCATTGGACCAAAGGCCCTTAGTGCGTAAGCACTCTGTGACGTGACTCGCGCGGGCATTTCCCTCGTGACGTGGCAGCGAGAGTGGAAAAACTGCACGTCTGCGTGTGGATGGGTGTAATCGGAGGAAAGGGCCTACGCGCGTAAGTGACGTGACGCGCACAGGCGTTTCCATCAACACGGGTGCATGTTCATCATACACATCCAAAAACTGCATGTCCGAGTGTCAGCTCGTGTAATTGGAGGAAAGGGCCTTAGCGCGTACACGTGTAAGTGACGCTGTACGTGCGGGCTGCTTTAAAAGGTACATGTAGGACCCCATTCCCTTGTACATGCTTTCCGTGGAGAGCGAGTGGGTGAATTCTGTACTTCTTGTCGGTTCACACGCGATTACTTCACAGCTTTTCAAGTTCGTACTCCCTGTTACCTCTGACAGCGTACTTTATTCTTTTTGGGCCTGTTTCCTCAAACAGCTTTCACTTATTCTTTTGTCCTGTCTCCTCAGACAGCGTACAATTCTCCTTTTGGCGGGTGTGTTGCCAACTTGCACACACGTGTCTTTTTCACGTTCTTTTTCCAGGCAGACGGTGAGTCGCGCACGTATTTACCAAATGTGCTTGCCCCGCGTGTCGCGTACCCCTTCAGAGGTCATTGTAGGCTGCAAGTATTACGTGTACGATTATTTTTGGCAGACCATCACGGACCGCATAAGTGCCCTTGGATTTGTGAGGCGCACAGCTGATGATTGCTACAAGCGGTGGAATGACCTGAAACGTGGAGCAAAGAACAAGCTGGCCTCAAACCATGCCGCTACTCTGGTGACTGGCTGTGGGTCACCACAAGAGGACTATGAACTCACTGAACATGAGTCTGTTGCTGGGACCTTCGTCACAGAGGAACAGATCCAAGGTGTGGGAGAACTACCTGATTACGAGGCATTGTCCGGTGAGTGCCCAGGCGTGTGTGGGTAATCCATTTGTATGTTGTTTGGGTGACGGGTTCTGATTGAGTGCCAGGTGAGGGTTTGTACTCCTGAGTGTTATGGGTCACCCATTTGCTTCCTCCCTTACGTTCACGTGCCTTGGATTTGGGTATGACTGTATCCCTTCGGCCCAGAGTTGCCAATTACACCTAGATTAGTGCACTTTACCTTGAACTGTCATCTTGCAACTACATTGGTCAGATTTTGTAATTGTTCATTCAGGCTGATTGTTTACACTCTCCCATTTTTAGTGCACATTATTCCGCCCTATTGCAACATATGTGATATGCTTCAGTCATTGTTTACAGCTCACACTGGGCCACTACTTTTACCTGGTTATGTTAATGATTACACCATTCAGGCCGATGGAGTATTGGGCTGCAGAAATGTTTTATTTCGGTCTGTTTGCATGTGGAAGATCAAAGGTGTTTTCTGTAATGTTAAAGTGACCAACCATTGATCAGCCCACAATGACTGTGTTATTGGACACTGGATGTGTTTCAGTGTGTGTTACATGCATATTTTGCAACACTATTGAGCATCAATCTTCGCATCATGTCGATGTGACATGGATGTGTGACAGTACTCATTCACTGACATATTGCTGTAGTTTTGTAATTTACCGTGGCTATGCTGCGTGACATCTGTGTGGTGGCATGTGTCATGTATGTGTATTGGACATGCCACTCACAGCCTGATGTGTGATGCCAGTGCTACCCAACATGCTGCAAATGTGTTGCATATCCATCCTGCTCTCCCCAGTGTCTGCCTTTTTGACTCCACTTCCAACTTTTTGACAGTGCATGCATGGCAGGGTTATAGTCATGTGGGACATGTGTAATTCATGTACTGGATCTCTGGCTTGTCACGGCCTATATGTGTGCTATGGTGCTCATGCTTGTTTTCATTTGTTATCTTTCATGTTTTTGCAGGTGATGACGCACTTGGTGATGTTGAGCTTGAGGAGATGGTGCAGACCCAGGAGGAATCTCAGGCACAACCAGGCACCAGTGGGGACGTGGTGTGGTGGTGGGTGAAAACCCAATCTTACTGCAAACCATACTGTCCAGGGGTGCCTCTGGGTGCACCTCCCCAGACCTCTATTTAGGTGCTGAGTTGGATGATGAGACTTATGTGCAGTCGTAGGTAAGTGTTTCTGGCAGGGATTCTGTTCTGTCCAACCCACCTGGACCAGGGTTAGAAACCTCTATGGGGATGTCAGTGTTGGTAGGTCCACCTTTGGCGGTTATGGATGCAGGGTCACACTCCACAGCATCTGATCCTGTTCCTGGGCGAGCAGATCAGAGGGGGAATGCAGTCCTGCAGCCTCAGGCAGTGTCAGCACAGCAAGGTGCAGATTGTCTTGCCCCAAACAGGTGTGGTGCCCGTCGACGCGGTGGCCGTGCCCCACCAGGCAATACTGTATGGGAAAACTCCATGTACAGTATGGCAACCCAACAGGCAGCATCAACAAAATGATGACTCAGGCAATGGAGAGGGTGGCCACTTCCATTATCCCCCCTACTTTTAATCTGCAAGTTCCCCTGAAAGTCAATTGAGTTCTTCTACATCTCAGTACTTCGACCTTTATCTCCCTTGGGTTGGTTGTACTCTACATAGTGCCAGTGCTGTTAATCCTATGGATGTAAGATATGCACGTGGGGAGATAAGGTAAAGGAGGCTTAGGTATAGGGAACCGGGTGTTATACGGATTCTCCTCCGATAGTCGTCGCTAGTACCATAGGGGGATCCCCACCCACGTGATGTGCTGCATGGGGATCTCTGCACTTTAATCCTTCAGAATCAGACCTTCCAGACCTGCATGCTTGCTGCCATGGAGGACCAAACCAGGGCTTTGCGTGGGTTGCCTCCCATAGTGCCACCGTCTCCTGATGCAGCAGCAGAGGATGAGCAGAGCGACAACAGTTCTCCCACAATGGCATAGCCGTGCAGGCCATGAGCCCAAGGAGGTATTTTTTTTTAGCAACATCCACACAGGTGGGTGTTGGCGTGCACCCTGTCCTCGAACCTCCTGGGTGGCCTCCCCCAGCCCCCCTGTCCCCCACATGGCCATTTTTGATTTTTGATTTTTTTTTTTACAGTGTGTTGCCTTGTGTGGCTCCCGTGGGCAT
Organism: Ambystoma mexicanum; assembly: GCF_040938575.1. Lineage (NCBI taxonomy): Eukaryota > Metazoa > Chordata > Amphibia > Caudata > Ambystomatidae > Ambystoma > Ambystoma mexicanum. The sequence goes on along the minus strand of NC_090924.1, from coordinate 667,708,279 downwards.
CCACTGTATTCAGGCTGGGCACATTCAGGCTTGTCCTGAGTTTGGGTTAGGTTCTTGGGTTTGTGAGACACACACCCCTCCGGCTTGCAAAGGGTGTGACCAAGTGACAGTGAATTACACAGTGACGTTGGGCTCCCATGAGCTGTGTGGGCAGTCTGTAGTCAATACTGTGTAGACATCCCTAGTGGATATTGTTGTTGTATTGTACACTGCATGGTGTATTGATATGTGCTTGTGCATCCATGTCTTCCTCCTAATCTGCAGGTTCCTTCCTCATGTCTTCAAAAGGCCGTCTACTTTGCAGATACAGTTCATGTTGTATGCAGTACACTGAGACATTTGCGTGGCAGCAACACTCTACAGTTGTAAGGGGTCGATGTGCTGGCGTATTCAGGTTGTAAGACTACCACTACTTGAACTTAGTACTGTCATGTTTTTGTATTTTTCCATGTTGTGTTGCAGCATTGTGTTGGTGGTAAGTATTTGGTAATGTGTGCTGTTAGTTATACATTACTGGGAGCATATTGTGTGTGGGCAGTTTCCATTAGGGACAGTGTACTTTGTGACACTTGTGTCAGGTTTTGTGCATTGCTTTTTTTGCTTTCACATTGCATGACATGCCATGGTGTGTTTGGTGGTGGGGCTGGGGAGGGGTTGGGTGACATGGCGCTGTTCTCATGTTGTATTTAGCAAGCGGGTAATGAATTTAGCAGCATAGATGCATGTCTTTTGATGACACAGCATTGGTGGTGTTTGGGTAGGTAGGGATGCACACAATGTAACACTTCCAGGTGACCAATCTCAGGCTGGTATGGTTGTGACAGTTGAGTGTCCCTTATGCCATCATCATTGATTGTCAGCTGGTATGTGCCAGGGCTGTGTGCACTCCACAGGAGTGTGATTTTATCTGAAGTAATTAGCCACCAGCTGCGTACAGGCTGCCTCACCACGTGCCCTTTCCTCTCCCATGCGCAGCGGGCATGCATGTGGTTGGGGATGTGGGGGCACCTCCATTTCCACCGGCAGGCCCCGGCGTGTTGCAACGTTGTGCAGGACACATGCTGCCACTATGATCCTGCACAATACTGGGGGAGCATATAACAGTTGCCCACCAGAGCGGTCAAGGGAGCGAAAGCGTGACTTGAGCACTCCGAATGTGCGCCCCACTATGCCCCGGGTTGCAATATGGGCTGTGTTGTATCTTACCTCGGGTGGCGTGGTGGGGTTCCGAATTGGCGTCATCATGTGGGTGCTTAGAGGGTAGGCACTGTCCCATGGGGAGGTGGTGATGGGTATCTTTAGTGGGGTTGTGACATTACTCAGTATCTGACATGCATGCATGTGCAGAGGCATTTATACTCACCAAACAGCCATGTATCGCCATGCCGCCCAGCTTCTAGGTCCCGGTTTAGGGTTGACATTCTGTAGATGAAACTGTTGTAGGTGGACCCTGGATAGTTGGCATATACTAAGGTGATGATTCCCTTGGCATCACATACTACCTGCACGTTGATGGAATGCCAGTGCTTGCGGTTTCTATAGATGTGCTCAGATGCCCTGGGGGGACGTAGAGCCACATGGGTGCAATCAATGGCACCTAGCACTTTGGGGAATTGTGCCACCCCATAGAAATCCTGGATGGCAGCCTGCCTTTCTTCAGGTGTTCTGGGCAGCTATATGTGCCTGCGGACTGATGGGCGTGCAGTCATGATGGCCAACACCTGGTGTAGGCAGCGTGACTGTGTCGCCTGTGACACCCCCCCCACTATAGCACTTGTCCGCTGAAATGATCCAGTGGCCAAGAAGTGCAGTACATTGAGGACCTACTCCAGGGGGCTGAGTGCTTGGGGGCACAGGGTGGGTGATGTGAGGTCATCCTCCCACTCACTCACCAGGTCGAGTATTATGTGAGGTGGAAACCTGTACTTCCCATAGACCTGGTCATCAGGCATCCCAAAAACGCTGGTTCTGGGTGTAAAAATTCTGGGCCGACTATCCTCCTCCTCCTCCTCCTGCGGTATCCCACGACCACTGCTGCGAGGAACGGTATATTCATCTTGGTGTCTGGGCTTGTTTGTTGTTTGTGCGCACTTTTATGCTGCGCGGGTCCACATACGCCTGCTTCCTGCTGGCGTACGTGTTTCCGGATTAGCGCGTCTTTTTTGGCGCACGCATTAGCCCCGTTCAATTCCATGAATACGTGTTGTAGTCGCGTGTGTGGGCGTTCCGCGCATTTGCCTCCTGTACTTCCCCCATTCCGTGCGTTACGCCCCCTGTTCCGCCTACTTTTGTTGTGTGTGCTGCGCTATGTGCACTTTCGCCCTGTGCTTAGCAGAATTTTAGCACACATCCAGGGATTTACACGCGCACGGACTTCCATGAATTGCTGTGCATGGGTTTCGCTGCGATGTTCGCACTTGCACTGCAATTTGCACACTTTCGCACGCCTGCGCCGGAAATTTCAGCGCACATTAATTCCATGAATCGGCCTCTAAATAACAATAAGTAAAGTACAGCCAGCTGCTGGCAAATGCAAGGGGTTAGTGCAGACAACAGATGTCAAGTGCTGGTAGTGGGACTGAAGGGATACAGAAAACTGTCCCCAGTGTGGGGGTTGCCAGGAAGGCTGTGCAGGTGTGTGACTGGTGGGGGAGGGGACCTCAGCCCGAGATGGTGGCCAGGTAACCAGTGCAGTTTCTGTATCAGCCAGGAAATTCCGCAGGAGAAAGGAGGAGAGAAAGCAGAAGCAAAGAGAAAGGTTTTGAGGTGCTTCCGCAACGAGAGATGGTTCTCCTCAAGTTTCAGGGAGGCAGGGAGGGTGTTCCAGAGGGGGGTCCCAGCCAAAGAATGATATCTACCACCAACCCGTTGCTTGGGGAACCGACTGACCCTGAGGGAGTTGGAGACTGATGATCGGAGAGCTCGAGAAGGAAGATATTTAGGAAGAGAGAGTTGAAGGTATTGAGGTCCCAGGCCCCTGAAAGCATTGTGGACAATGCAGAGGGTTTTGAATTTAATCCTTGCAACCACTGGGTGCCAGTACAGAGATATCACTCCTGGAGAGGTACGATCCCTGGGCTTAAGGCAAAGGACAAGTCTCGCAGTCCTGTTCTGGATGAGTTGCAGAAGGCGGAGAGTAGAAGCAGGCAGATTTAGAAAGAGGCTGTTGCAATAGTCAAGCCTTGAGCTCTGGAGACAGTGAGCTTCTGGGGGAAGGAGAGAAAAGGAAGAATACCTCTGAGGAGGTGCAGCTGGTAGTGTGACTTCTTAGAGACGTCGGAGATGTGAGGAGAGAAGGAGAGTGTGGAGTTCAAGATGACCACAAGGTTTTTAGGCTCACAGGTAGGAGCAGAAAGAGGGCCAAGAGAGGCGGCCAGAGAGTGACAGGAAAGGAGGGAGCATGTGGGCCAATGAGGAGGATCTCAGTCTTACTGGTATTAAGGCAGAGATCATTGGTGGAACACCACTCCTGGATGGCGGACAGCCAGTCAGAGATGAGAGAGGGATAAGAGGTGGCTGAATGTAGCCTGAAAATAAGCTGAGTGCCATCCGCATAGCACTGGAAGTTGGGACAGAGTGTGGCAATGCGGTGGGCAAGCAGTGCAAGGTATTGATTGAACAGCCAGGGAGAGAGGTTAGACCCCTGGGGAACACCACAAGTAGAGATAGAGATAGAGGTGAGGAAGGACCCAAGTTGAACCTGGGAGGGTCGATCAGAGAGGAAAGAAGGCAGCCACTCCAAGGCCTGACCGGTGATACCCAGGTTATCACTGAGACGATTGAGCAGGATGGCATGTTTGACTGAGTTGAGGCAGAAGAGAGATCCAATAAGATGAGGACACAGGGGTGTTGGAATCAACATTGGAGATCAGGTCTTCACGGATGTTCAGGAGAGCAGTTTCCATGCTTCTGGTAGCTCTGAAGCTAGACTGATGATCATGGAGACAACCAACAAATTCAGTCTGGAGATTGAGCTGGGAGATGGCCAGCTTTTCCAGCAGTTTTCCCAGGAAAGTAGTGATGGAGATAGGGCGATAGTAAGCTGGGCAGGAAGGGTCAGTTGAGGGTTGTCTAAGAAAGCCGGTGTACAACGGAGTGCTTCAGGGGGGAAGGAAAGACTCCAGTGGCGAAGGAGTGGTTGCAGAATTCAGCCAGAGCAGGAGCCAGGCTGTCAATGTGGTCCTTAATGGTTTTGGAGGAGCAGGTATGAACCTGTTTTGACGAGACTTTCATAGATCGGACTTGTCTAGAAACCTTGTCTGGGGAGAAGAGGGGCCAGGCAGAGAAGGAGGGTGGAGAGGTGTCCCAAGAAGGACGAGAGGAAGACCAGGGAGATAGCCATTGTATCCCATGCAGACACAAATTATAGCATGCATTGGCAGTGCTATGTGTGGCACACATTTGTGCCGTGTCCCCATATGGCAGAAACAATAGAGGGGGTTGATAACTATCAGGTACCCCCTGTCCTGGCAATGGTGGTTAAAGGTCACATAATCCCACCAAAACCGATAGACATAGTAAGATGCACTTTTAAGTGATTAGCACACCGAGAGTAAAGTAATTTAGAATAACTTCAAGTGGAGTAAATGAGTGAGCCATACTCCTGTTTGCCATTTTTCTAAAACCCTAATTAAATCAGGTTGAAAGTTTCTGGCGTGTAAAAGTGAGTTAACGTGGCTCTTGGGCTCATCCCTCATTTTAATTTCTATGTCTAGGAAGTGGGTGGAATAAAGTTGTTGGCTTCATAACCGCTTTTTTCATAACCGCTGTTTTATTGTATTTTATGTTATTTTGAAAAACCACAGACCAACTTTGGATTCATTAATTTTAAGAGAGGGAACATTTTCTTCATGTCCTTGCATAGATAGGTGGCTCACCACCTCTACGTCGGGAGATACATTACACATACAGGGACAGATAGTACCTCTCTAGGGACATCTAATCTAGTCTAGGATTTCCAGTAAACACACAGTAGTGGTTTTCCTCTATTATCTGTGTTGCCTTAATATTTCTTTGTAAATAGGCAAAATAAATAATACTTTAGATGCTTTTGAAGATGGTTTATGTTTTCATTTTTCTCTCAGTCATGAGCTCAAATGTGGACATCTATGGTTGCAGAATATTCAGTAAATCTCAAAGCCATAAGAGAAACAGGCACGTGCAAGTTTCACCTGGGTCCAGAACCGACCACAAACCTCCTAAGTTCTCCCACAATTGCTGTTCTGTACCTCTGATTCTTTCACACAACACAGGACAGTGTTCCTTTTAATGCCTAAAATTTAAATCATCTCAGTCATCATGTCACTGGTAAAATGACTGCCTCGGACGGATTTAATCCTTTGAGGAAGAACCAAAGGAGAAAATCTGTGCTTGATCATCAAAGTGGCAGCACACTCTACCTTATAATTTGAGGCAGGGGGACATTAAATCCAGCCTGTAAATAATAAAGGAACAGCCAGCATGCAATGTTCTCATTAAATCAATCAACACATCAGACCAATGAAATGCCATCCCTCTTTTTAGTATAGGAGCCTCGAGTTTGGGACAATGTGGTTGGAATTGTGCACACACCAAACAACCCTTTAAATATGTATTGAAATATTGATCAATGTGTTTCTACCAACTGACCTCACATGGGTCTCCGAATGCTTTTGAAACAACCACATCATGGTTGTGGTTTAGCACAATATTCTAAATGAGGTAGCTACCCGCACTGTTCGCAACCAGATTTGACTTCCTAAATAATTCACCATTATGAATTTGGAACATTTGAAATATAATAGGCACTCACTACTTTTCCTCCTCCTTTCAAGTTTTCTCATAATGGGGATATTATAATGGATCATTTAAATATATCAATAAAACCTGCCAATTAAGGGGTCTTTCATTATAAGAAGTAATCGAGTCTTCAGCAATGGATTGTCCAGTGAAGAGCTCAAATGTTGGCTTATTTGTCTGCCAAATAATTTCTCATTTTGTCAGGATCTCCATCTTAGAGTGACCCTTAATGTTCTTCCAATATATTGTCATGTTATTGAATGTCACCGAATTATCAATGGTTTGGATTAGTTTGCCATTTTTCAAGGGTTTGTAGTTTGTAAAAACATAACCCTGGTTTACAAATTGATCACCTGTTTTACAATACAACCCCATTTTAGGCATAACCAAAACATGTCATGAAAATCAAGTTCTTGAAAGTATGTTTTATGGCATGGAGGAAAGCTTTATAGATGGCCATCAGTTATGCCACCTGACTATTCTGGGAACTAATTTTGTAACAGTGAGGGGGTCAGGAGTGTTGTCCCCCCAAGCATCAGATTCCCATTGCTAATTATTTCTTGTTATTTTCAGTGATAGGGTAAAAACATCCATCCACACAAAATGTGGGCATCCCCATGACCAGTTCTTTCTCAATATACATTATACAATGAGAATGGACAAGCACCCATATTATCTGTTGTTTTTAAATCTTCCTCTTCTAGGCAACAATCTTCAAAACTGTGGTGTCTGTCGATCTCAGAGCCATTAGTCTATTTTTATTTTTATTATAACTCATATCTACAGGGTAGCTTTGCATTCAAAGAACCCAGGAATTAGTCTCCGACGTGTAAACATTCCCAGAATGTATTTGGTCAATACCAATATTGCAGAGACTGGCTATGATATGTAAACCACAAATCAATGGACAGTCATTTTTAAATTGCCATATTATGGCTAGGAGTTCTTTACACATTCATTGAACTTGTCTTCCATGGGTTATAATGTCTTACTTGAATATGAAAATGCCTATCCTGTTTCCAAGAATATCTCCTTGTTCTTTACAGGACATGACAAAAATGGAGATTTAGAAACAAATTTATTTAAATGCTGTGCAGCTTTGTTTTTGAATAACCACACCCTGACTTCACTCCTGCCATCAATACATGTACTAAGGGCTAAGTGATATCCTTTACCCCTCTATAACATTTAACTGCAGTTGGTCAGTCCTAAAATGGTCAGTAATTCATGTAGATTTGTGGATTCTGTAATGAATCTGACAATGTCATCACTCTGTTCCCTGGTTTAGCTTCTTCCCATGTGGCCAGGGGATGGCAGCCGCTACCTGACCCTGACCCTGGGGACGGCTTTATGTGGGCGGATCACATGGGGCAATGTGATTCCCAGAGTAACAATATGACATTGTTGGGGGAAATCACAAACCCTGACTCTCTTTTAGGGATGTCCCTTCCTTTCCCCAGGCCCTAATGGCCTATTGTAATATTATCCCTCAGCCCCTTGCCAGCCCCACTTTCAATATTCCCCCACATGACATAGGGAATAATATATCCACAACTGGGATGACTAAGAGACAGCGAGCAGTGATGATTACTCCCAATAGAGTTCAACATCAACTTCCTCAATGTCATGCTAAAACTAATCTGACAACAACTGGGATGAGTAGGAGGGCCAGAGCAATAAAGATGACTAGGACCAACAATCCAATGCTGCAATCTAGTCTATGGAGATTGCCCCGACAGGCGGGGAACATTAAGTTTGACACAGCTGATGATGAGAGGTGTGAGCTGCAGGAGCGGATGCTGACCTCAACGCACGTTACAGATTAGAATGCCAAGCAGGAGCACACCACAGGAAGCTGCGAGTAGGCGAGACATAAGACCACAGAAAGAAGCTGGAGTACAGAGAGGGCCCCACTGCAGAACATGAACCAGCAGGAGCGTGCCGAAATGTAATGATTTTGAATAATAATGCTTTTGACTATTTTGCATTACGCCTTTGTTTGTATTTTTATAATTGTTATGATTTTGTTGCTGTTGTATTTAATGCATTTCTAGTTTAGTTATAGTGTTTTCTGGGTTGCGAAGCCAACTTTAGTGCCACTGAGTTATGGAAGTTAAATGTCCAAGAGTGGAATGTAATGCTTTTGAATTATAATGCTTTTGACTAAAACATGGAGTCTGTGTGCAGTGCATTCTAGGTGCACCCAGAGACGCAATGGACATTTTCTTCCTCAGAACAAAAAATAAAAGTTCTTGCCTATGTTAGTCAGCGTTGCTTCAAGGGCTGTTTTGAATAAAGGTGCCAGCTAGCGCCTGATTACGTTTTAGAGCCTAAAAAAGGTTATGCTGACTTTCGTGCACCCACAATAAAGGGAAGAGCTTACCTCTTGAGGTTGCATTGGGTCATTTGTTCGAGGATCCATGGGAACTGGCAACAGGTGGACTTGGAAAGGAAGAAAGTTCTTGAAAATGCCATTACACATTTGTGTGATGTTTAAAACGACAAGCACCAGAACAATCAGACAGAAAAGGCTTCGGGGAAAGCGTGGACGCACCTCTTTCCATGCCCGTTTAAGGGAGAATCTCTTGTGCCTGCCACTTCTCCGAACTTATCAGTGATGCTGGCTAGGATGAGGAGGTGTTCTGCAGTGACCTCAATGGTAAAGTATTTTTCAACCATTTACTAATCATTCATTTTTTTTTACTGCATTTCTTTTGTTATGTATACTGATTGAGAATGAAGCAGCTGTAAAGAGCCATTTTAGTTTCTAGCTGAGTGTTTTCTGTGAGTAATTGCCTCTCAACATACAAAATGTCTTCATTCTGTGTGCTGGGGCTGTTACATTATTTTCTATGCACTTTTGAAGCAAAACAACAGGTTGAAGCGGCACAGAGAAAGCACAGCGGCTAGCACATGTGTGTAGGAAATGGGGGGAGAAGGGGGATAAATCCCCCACACAATTGTAGGCAGGTGTGATACAATATGATTTATCCCCCCCAATTTGGAGAAAGAGAAAGAAGAGCTATTTATTTTCCAATTGTGGCGCAGAGAATTCTTTTTAGAAATGGGCCTTTATCATTCCAAATGCTTGAAATATATGCAGACACTGTTTACCTTCCAATGAGGGCTCAATAAGGTCATTGTATCAGTAGAGTAGGTGGTGAGTGGATGCATGGCTATCACACCCCCTCCCACCTTTATGCAAGAGGATACATGGCAAATCCCAACCATACATGCTAATCTGTAGAACATCTTTTTGAAAACAGTGAAAAGATTTTAGTGTTAAGTCCACAAAATAACATTTGCCTTGTATAGTGCAGAGTTAAAAACAAGTATTTACATACACATAAAATATATGTGACTGAGTAATGTATTAAAGCATCTGTAATAAAATATTACTATGCAAAATGTCACCTTCTAATAAACAGAGTTTAACAGAGAATTAATTTGTTGAAGTTTCCTTCTCCAAATAGTATAAACATTGAATCATTATTTGCTCATGGGATAGTATAGCCAGACATTGGGCCATATTGTCAAAAAGCAGCACAAATGAAAGGAGCGCAGCGAATGCACTCATTTCATTTGTGCTGCTTTCAGAATTGCTCAGATCACCTTATTTGCCAAGTGACCTGAGCATTCCTGTTGAGCCCCCTTGCATACATTATTGTTGGAGTGCTCTCCCGATACTAATGTATGACAGGCTTTCAGCAACCACGTGATTGCTGCACGTGCATTTCACCAAGACAGGCCATTAAATGGCAAAGGTAAAGTAGATATTACAATGGTGTTCATAGGATAGTCATTTGGTAAATCAGTGGCAGAGTAAACATTTAATGCCTTAATCTGTGCAACTCCTTTATCAATTAAGGGAGTGTTGTCTTAAGGGAGGGTGTACATGTGTACCCTCTTAACCAGTTCCCTTCAGTCTGTACATAATGAGTGATACAATCTTTATTTGGAAATATTAATTCCCATCAAATTACAGACAATTATAATGTTACAACAATAAAAACATTTAAATACAGTCAAAATCATGTAATCCACGAAAAAGCATTTATCAATACATACATAATTGCCTACGTACAATAAGTGCCCATTCAGTATACAAATACACACACAATAAAATAGAAAATGCAACAAATAATTTTCGTCACTCTCACAGCTAGGACAGTATCTCCTCACAGTGCGATTTGTTAGTAAAGAGGGACTCCTTTCTCCAATGAACAAGAGATTTGCTCATAGGGCCATAATAACTGATCTTTCCCTTGGGGTGACAAACCATTAGCTGTATGCTGGACTTGCTTTTCTAAAGCAAACATTACGTTGATAACATTGGACACTTTGTTTCTGCAAGTAATTTGTGTTCCTTATTCTTGCTCTTTGAGGGTAGAAGGCCTCTATTAGCTATCCTTTGGTGGTGTTACCTATCCGCGACTCATTACTAAACAAATAGCCAAGGCCCACCTCTTGTAGAGAAGATTTTATATACCTTAACCAAGGCGAGGCAGTCCAAGAATTTGTGGCATTGAGAACCTTCTCTAGGGCTCTAGTTATTGATAATTGGGGCCTCTCCCACAGATGTAGACAGTAAATCAACAGTGTATTGCTATAAGGTCTTGTATATAAGCCAGCTAAAGTACTTTATTTAGTAGGTGCCCTGGAAACCCTGTGGTAAACCCATGATGTTCCTTAGGAATTTGTTCCAATGCCGTCTCAGAAGCCATATTGGTACTCCAAGAGTAACCCATGCTCAGTAACCTAAGCCATGATCTTTTGATGCATAAGACGCCTAAACCACGTAGCTGATGTGTCAATGAGTGAGATTGGGTGGTAGCAGGCTGGTTTAGTTCTATCTGCTTTTTTAAAGATCGGAACAAAGAAGCCTCTTTCCATGGATCTGGGAAGATCTTTAAATGGAGCATTTTATTGAATGCTAGGGTGGCGGCTGATTACCAAATCACCTTTTCATGCTTGAAGAACTCTATTAGAATAGAATCTGGCCCTGTCGCTCTGTTGTTTGCAAATCTAGTGATGATCAGCCAATGATACCACTATGATATATATTATAGGCAGTAACTCTGGCTTTTATGTCATCCAACTTGTTAATGTCTGTAAATGTTTCTATTATATGCACATCACATAATGGTACCCTAAAAGTACTATGCATTGGGAACATTCTCCCATGGGCACTGCTATTGATGAAAAATAAAACCTGCACTGTCTAATACATACTGAAGCTATATCAGGTACCATGGGTACATTTGTATAATGTAGAGATGTATTTCCACTGTCATATGAATGAACAGAGAACATGCCGTGGAAATCCAGAAAGACCTGCCTCAATTGTTGTCTTTGTTCATTTGTATCACAGGCATCACTAGACAAATCTGGTGTTCAACCATCTGAAGAAACCTTGAAATAAAAAGGGAGTTTCATTTTCTGAATTTTCCTTGAGTTGGTGGAAAAATGTCTGTTCATGTTGACTGACCAGATGGATAACCCTTTGGGATTTAGGTGGACACTTTTAACTTGGAACATGTAATGGAGGGCAAAAAATGGAGACGGAGCCAAGGCTGATAGTAATGGGTTATTTATTATGGGACATCACCGGGTAAATAAGTAAAGGTGTATGGAGCCCCGCTAGGCTGTGCCCTTCTTCTCTCTCTCTCCAACCATCACTCACTCTCACACTCCTTCTCCGCCTGGAATGCTGCAGTCAGATTGTGATGCATTACACAATGCAGAGGTGACATACTACACATCCTCCTATCTTCATAAGTGAATGACGATTGTGCTGAGTTCCGCTCCTACACATATTCCATCAGATGTCTTGATCTCCAGTAGGTTCTCCCCTCCCTTGACTGGCAGGAATATCCAGCTGCATGATCAGGCAAGGAAAATTCACTTCTGCTTCGTTCTAACACTTTTGCATTCACTCCTTCTGCTACTTCTTTATCTACTTGAACCCTTCCAGCAACATTCTCTCCATCATCAATATTTGTTCTCTCTCTTCTCTCACTTCCCTTCGCCAAAGACACTCTCTCCATGTTCCATACTCCTCCATCATCCACTCTGACAACATGTTGAAACCCTTCTCTCACCACATTAGGCTTAGACCGCTAACAAAGCCCCTCTCTGAGAGCAGGAGGAAGTTTAATTCTCACTTTATCTCTTATAGCAGGAAGAATACCACTTCTCTCAGTGCCATCCGATCATGTGCTTCTTTGTTTCTCAGCTGGCTACACCTGATGTTACTGACAACACTCTCCAACTTTTTCCTTATCACAGTGTCTCTGCCCATCCACGGTGGAACAGGCTTAGTATTGGCTTTCCTGCCTCTACTAAGATCAAAAGGACAGACTCCTGTTGTACAACTATCCCTCTGCAAATAACTGCCCTCTCGAGCTCTTCGCTCCTCTACCTCTAACTCCCTCGGGGTCAGTCGTTTTTCAAAGAAACAAGCTGGGGTTAAATCTCTGTCTTCGGCTGGGCCTCTCTCTGGAACAGCCTCCCTGCCACTCTAAAACTTGAGGAGAACCATCTCTGTTTCCGGAAGCACCTCAAGATCTTCCTCTTTGCTTCTGCCTTGGCCCCCCACTCTCCCCTGCTGATCTGTTCTCTCCTGGCACTGTGCACCTGGCCACCCTCTGTCCTCCGGGCCCAGTCTCCTGCTCACCCTGCCAACCTCCTGCACTGCCTCCGGGCCACCCCTTGCACTGTGGTCTGTATCTGTACTAATACAGTTCCCCCCTTTTTATCTTCCTGCACTTATTTGACCTACCCTGTCTGCTGCCCTGAACTCAGGACTTGCCACTTGCTGGCTGCACTACCACTTTTGATGCTTTTATTATTTATTTATGTATTATTATTTATTCTGTTCTCCTTTTGCTCCGCACTTTCCACTTCTCCCCCTACCTTGCACTTTTCCCCTCTCGCTCCCCCAAGCACTTGTGCATTCTCAATGTCACTGGGCCTAATAAGATCATTTTTTTGTTCTCCCCTGTTCCCCTCCCTTGCCTTGTTGCCCTCTGAAACAATTGTGTATGAGCACAAAATAAATAAAATATCAATATCAATATCAATATCAGTGAGGAGTAAATCTGTGAGTGACAGTCACTCTTCTCACTGCCTTCTCCCAGTCCCTGCCATTAGCCCAAGCCCACCTAATGGCTTCTTTCAGAACTTTGTAAAAGCGATCTACAACTCCATTGGTTTAGGGATGGTAAATGGTGCTTTTTCTGTGTTCAATGGAGTTCCTGCAACAGTAGTCCTTCTTTTCCTTTGATCTAAACTGTGACCCATTTTCAGTCACAATTACTCTGGGAAAATCTTTCATTAAGTTCTTCTAAAAATTGATTACAGGCTTAGTGGTTATGTTGGGTCTGATCAAAATCTCAACCCACCTAGTTAGTAAATCAATGACTACGAGGCAAAAGGAATACATTCCATTGCTCCACACAGGACCCAACATATTCATCCCTAGTTTGTCCCATGGGCGTTCTGGAATTTCTGTGATAACTATGGGATATTTACAACTCACACACATTTTGTCAATCTTATTGCAAAGGATACACTGCCTTACAGTCCTTTTGATCTGCAGGTCAGAGTCTGGCCACCAGTAGTCACTCCTTATATTCTGTTTGTTTTTCACTTTTCCTTAATGACTTTCATGGCCAAGGCTTATGAGTTGTTCGCAAACTTTACTTGGTGGAATGATTTTGTCCCCAATCATTTTCATCCCTCCTTGGACACACAGTTCGTCTATTACATTCCAGAACAGTAAAAGACCCAATTGTTCTAAACAATGCTTCCTTCGATGATTGTTTTCCTCTAATTCTCGTTTGAGCCTGATTAGACTGATATCCTTTTTCATGGCTTCTTTCCATTCCTCTCGTGGCACCAGTACTTAGGATATTGCCAAAACTACTTCTGGGTCCTTCTCTTCATTGTTTCATTCTACTATGGTGCTCAGCCTAGAAAGACAGTCTATAGCTAAATTCTTAACTCCTGGTAGATACTTCACTGTGCAATTGTATACTTGCAGTTCAGACACCCTTTGTCCAGGCCCTTTGACAAGATTATTTCCACCAAAGGCGTGTGGTTGGTGCAGAACTCGAAATTCATGCCTCAGATGACATTCTTGAATGTGTCTACAGCCCATTTTATAGCCAAAGATTCTTTTTCGATAGTGGCATATTGACTTCTCTGCTCCCTTTAGTAACCTTGCTGCAGTAGGTTGTCTGGAAAGCATGAGGTTTGGAATGCAGGGTTAATTTTGTGTGTGTGTGTGGTTCAAGGTCGTTTAAATGACATGCTAGGCATGAGATGCTGCTGGTGTTGAGGTATGGTCACCCTTTTGGTTTTGCAATGTTGAATTAAATGGCTAATGTGCCAAGTATTGGGGTTGCACACGTTTATATATTACAATTTGAAGCAATTTTGCAAAAAGCTGTGTTTAAAACAAGCAAATACTGATCCTTTTAAAAACACCCTTTAAAAACTAAGAGCTGCTACAGTGCAGTATAGCAAAAAAATGCAGTGTTATCACTACAACTATGCTAACAATTTAGGTAAGTGCTAACTTACTAGCTAGCTATGCTAACAAACTTGGTGTTGCATCAGGAAATTCAAACAACAATTTTAGGCAGGATCTCTCTCACAACTTCAAACACCACATGGGTTTTAGTGCAAGATCACAAATTCAATTGCTTCAGGTGTGCTAGGGAAGTACCAAATAGGCTAACTTTGTACCCAAAATCAAACATCAAAAATCTTAGAATATAAGAGGATCACAGGCATGCTCCTCATGGGTCAACAATTAACCCTTTAAGAATTTGTAAATCAATTTAGAAAAAAAGAGAAAAATAATATATCACAGACAATAATATATAATATACTCTTTTTATCCTCCAATGTATATTTTGTATTTCAAGAAAATGTAAAAATAAAATCAAATTTAATTTTCAATATATTTTCCATACTACATTTTTCACATCCACAACTCATATGTCTTTTATAGTTAAACCCCCAGATAATATGTAACTATACAAGAAAAAATGATTTTGATAACAACCATAACATTTTCAACAAAGGGAGAATTCAAACTTCCAAAAAACGTGGCTCCTTTCCCTCTTTATATTCGATAATAGTCCAGACTTGATCCCTCTGTTCTTAATCAGCATCTCTCTTTACACATTTCGAGGAGGTCCCCTTCATCAGGAATGTCTGTCCTGCCTTCCAACCAAATAAAAAATGAATGATCTAATTAATAAGGTATAATTGACTTCTATAATTTCCACAAAAACAGTAACCCCACAAAACTAACCTGTAAACCTCAACAATCCATCATCCAAATTGATGTTCTTTAAATATCCCTTCTGTTCTCAATAGAATATAAAAGAGGGTAGATCATCTGTCACTTAATATAATGTTCATGATATAACAATCAAGCGGTCTTCAAGATGCAAAACACACTTACTTGGTCAAGATAAAATGCAATACAGTCCACATACACAACCAATACTCCTATATCCAGGTGATACACTGTCTTGATATTGGGCAAAATCTTCCTCGGGGCCAGCCCTTTGAGAGCAAAAATACCCAATTCAGCCCAAAATACAGGTTCTATTGTGCTGAGCAGTGATCTCATGCTAGTGACAAATGACACCCTCAAAGATAAAGCATATTTATTCTAAGCAGTGAATTTCATATACATTTGGGATTCAAGTTAGAGAGTATTACAAAGCATAAAACAAAGAGCAATGCAAAATATAGTGAAACATGGAACTTAGATAAACATAGAGAAACATAGAGAAATATAGAGAAACATAGAGAAACACAGTCTTACGTCCCTTAATCTCAGCCCTGGGAGACCTGGGTTTCTCATAGAAAAACAAGGCTGGAGGACACCGTGAGAGCCAATTCCGGGCACCTGACTGTACACGAATCAAGTCCACAGGCGATCTCCCCCTGATCCATGTGTGCATGGATATTTTATAACCTCTTGCTGTCAGTCACCATGACGCACAGTTCCAGAACTTTCCCTGTACAACTGGCTCATGGAAAAAACCCAGCTCTCTCTGAGATGCTCCCTGCTCGCTCCTACCCCCTCCCTTGTTCCCATCTGCGCTGGCTGAGGAATGTCTTATCAGTACCTTCCCAGAGAAAAGGAAGATTAGCTTGGAGCCAGGGCTAACGTTAGTGAGGCTGAATATTCTAAGGGAAGCAGGGATGTATTAACCCCATCTGCAAGCTCTAAAAGGCATGCACTCATAGCTTAGTGTTTATAGCGCTTAAGACTGGCTATCTAAGCGCTATATAGGTGCCATGATGTTCCAAACACTCCAAAAACCTATTAGCTACATAGCTGGGGGCCCTCCCTGCCTGTCTATCAACAATGCTTAATTTGACCTATTTCATACTAGGCCTGCATATCCCTTGTAGCTCACTACTGCATAATGGAAGTGCTACAACAGACTACTGTCAGCATTTTTAGCACATACTTTGAATACACTATTGGCTTTCAGCGGCTAATGCTGTCATCTAAAGCCCTGATTGGCAAGGTTGCAATTTCGTGTATCACTACATTCCACCCCTATTCAACGTTTGTGCGACAAATGCTGACTAATACCTATCAATATAGTATTTAGTGCAGTGATAAAGACCTTGGGGCTTTGCAAGAGGTTTAAGCAAACTATCTTATAGCAGTTAGTTAGCGTGGCATGCAAGGTAAAACACTACCTAAACAAAAATGTACACAAAGTGAACAGTGACATATGCCCTTGCCAAAACCTGGCCTACACAAAAAATACCTACACCAAGTGAACATGGACATTTACTCTAGCCAAAACCTGGCCTACACAAAAATACCTACACAAAGTGAACATGGACATTTACTCTAGCCAAAACCTGGCCTACACAAAAATACCTAAATCAATTTTGTATAACTGATTGTCAGTTAAAAAGCAGCATGCAGTTAAAATGTCAAGGCAATCCAGTGTAGTCTAATCTATAATGCACTATTGCATTTATGTATGGTTACCAATTCTAAAACCTGGCAGCCTTTCACCCTAAGGGCCTACCCTCCCCCTGATCCCAGGGCATTCAAGCGTGACTATGGGCTGTGTGACTAGACACTTCCCCCAGGTAGGTGGAACCCAACCAGAAACCATCTAATTTCGTGAACAAGGTGAACCCATGGGCACCAGGTTGTCTAAATAAAAACAATTCTACTAATTTACATCAAAGCATGGCATGTGTTATTCATGCAATCAAAAAGCAAGCAATTCAATCCATATGTATGCTGGTAACTGTAGCTCTGCGTGCCAGTGTGTGGAGGATGGTTGCCCCCACCCAGTAAAAAGCCAACACCTGCTGATTTAACAATGTTTGCCATACAATGCATTGTGTGTATTTAGCAGTCTTGTTGACCTGCCCTATGGCAGACAAAAATGTCTACATGTCTAAAATTCTGTCATCTTCAATTGGCTGTCAATACTTGTAGCAGTGCTGGGCATATCAATGGGCCCCACTAGGCCAGAAGTTCTATAGCAGAGCTGGCATCAGAACCCATAGTGGCTAGCTTATAGTGCACAGTTTCTATGTCACAAGCATATAAAGCTCCTGCAATTAATGAATCTAGCTCCCTAGCTACGCGCACTCTAGTGATGGGCCATAGAAATGGACTCCATTTGTAGCAGCTTGGTAGTACTAAGGAAACATTGCCTCATGGTAAATCTATGTCTAAGTGTATCACTGTAATAATAAAGGTGTGCATTACCAGCCTACAATTTACATGTTGTCTTACTACTGGAAAATCTAACAGGTTCACAGTGTCTACCTTCTGTGACTTGGAGAATACCCTTCTTCAAGTGGGATATCTACCATATACAATATTAACTTTAGCCACAAACACCATACTACTATCCGGCAGTGGCTGTTTCATCACACCATGGAAAAAATTCATTTAGTCAAGTTATAGTTCATAAGATCTTGGCGAGAACACTCGCTGCAGTTCTTGGTCAGAAAAACATCACATTAGACAAATTAAACAAATGGTATCCATTCAGTGACAAAAGATGCCTGACAATGTGCCAGGCCAGTACACTAGCAGTTCCATGTGGATACTCATTTGTAGCGCTTTTCCAAAGAATTATTCCAAATGTTTACAATCAAAAGGTGACTCTTTGCATTAGTGTGCTGGAGACAGCTGTCCCCACAAAAACATGAAACTGGTTGGTTTAACAAAAAACCGTGTCACACTCTGTGTCATAAAATCAAACATCAAGTCAGTCATGGTTTCATTTACCTGCCTTAAGCTGGCTGTAAAAGTATCCAGTGTTTCAAAGATTACCATTTCAAATTATAGCTCATACACTTGGCAGTATTACTTCAATTAAGAATCTTAACCTACACACAGGTGACTTTGATGTGCGCACTCATCTTATCTCAAAATAAATTACGCTCCTGCTTGCATAATTCTGCTGCCCCAACAGTTCATAAATCATTCTCCTGCCTACGTGCAATGTAGAATATTTTTTTTTTCAAAAAAAAACAAAACATCTCTGGTTAAAGCCATTCAGTTGGAAGAGTAAAACCATTTGGTTTTTTCAGATTCATCTCAACAGTGCATTTAAAAACCATTTTTCAATGTGTTAGCATTCAATTGCTGTGTCACACAGCTGTATGTGGTGCCTGATGTTACAGTCCACAATTCATTGTCCATAGTCCTTTAAACAAGAAAGGGCAAAACATGTCATTTAATTGTGTAGCATCAAATACTTGATAATTAGCCAAGTCTGCATCGTGCCAGTTCAGCAAAAGTTATTACTCTGTTGGACACTATTCGCAGGTTACAGCATTGAGTGCGGTGCAGGGCACGTTAAAGTTGAAATAGCATGTCGCAGTGGCTCGCTTTCTCTGAGAATGCGTCTGACCCTTCTTTGATCAGTGTCACCCACAAACTGCATATTAATTTCTGATATTATGAAATGTCTTGTCGTGCTTTGCCTAGGCAAAATACAAACAGAAATGTTAGGATTTCATCAAAACTTCAATATCAGCGTTATCCACCCCTTCCTATAATACCACCCCCATCTTCAAAAAGTCTCATCAGGTAACTACACACTTTGTCATTGCTACTGCAATTATTTATCACCTTTCTGCATGTTTCTGGGGGCTTATTTACACTCAACCATACGGGGTGTAACTGCCTAATCACAAACTCATTTGTGCAATGCAATCATAGCTGGTCAATGGTACCTCAGACTGATCTGTGCTTTTACAAAGCCATATAGTAAGTACCCAGGTCGCACAATGCTTTTCTTTTTTCACCAAAGCGATCACCAATGCCAGGCGCCAACTTGCTTCCAGTGTCCCATGATCTTGGTTTAGGTTGCCCTGCTGGCATCACTCCATTTTTCAAAGGTAAAGTCTTTCAGTCCAATACCGCTTGCAGTTGTACAGGCAGCTTTGTTTATTTATCTTTCTTTTCTTAGCAGTGTCTTTTCAAGCCTCTGGTTTTTTCACTTGTCATTTTTTCAAAGGGCGTTTGCTGTTTTTGAACCACCCCTTTGAGTGCGATAGTCTAAGCCAGTTTCTTTTGTTGCTTCAACAAATCATTCATTCTTGCACTAAGCCGTGTGGCTTCTGGATCATGGCTAATGTGCAGTGTTCATGTTGTACTTCAAAGCCCCGCTCTGCATGTTGTCTCTTGCAAAACGGCTAAGCACTTTTGTCAGTTTTGCTTCCATCTGGAATGCCATAATGTCTTTGTCAGTTACTCCATCCCCTGGCAATGTAGCTTGCAGTTTGCCAGATGTGTATTTTCTCTTCTCAAAGCGCCTAGAGGTTTCTTCTCCAGTGCACAGCGCTTTACTTCAGTTCACATCACATGGAGCATTGGAATGCAGCTTGCACAGCAATAGCGCTTTACTTCACTTCACATCACATCACATGGGAATGCGGTTTGCACAGTAATGTCTGTTGGAATGGGCAGCTGTCTTTTCTTGGCCCATTCACAGATGCATAGGTAAATGTTCAGATGTGATGTGCCCGTCTGCCATCCTGCATGAAGCCTTTGCTCCGTACCACAGTTTACTGGGCAAATTCTTTACTTTTTGAACAGCTCTCTGTTTTTTGCTCCCCCTTCCTCAGGAATGCAGGCATGTTTATCTTTCGTGTGCACCTGGCAGTGCCATTAGCACGCAGCTTATCTCTTTTGCCTATAACTCTTATACTGTGGCGGCTTCACTCGTTTCAGACAATTCATCCAGATTAACTCTTTCTTGTACTGTTTCTGCTTTTGTTTGCCTTCACGCACCTCGCCCAAGACAGCTTCAAGGCACAAGCTCTGCACACACAGCAAGACTCTTGTTTTCAAAAGCGGCACTTTTCTTGTCATTTTTCTACTCCATGTAATTTTGCAAAATGTCAAAGCGTCTTTTTTTTCTTGTAATGTGCGATCTTTCAAGAGAACTCACAACCCATTAAATCTTTGTGCTATCCTATCACACACAGATGTTTCATTCTGTTGTACCATTGCCAAACTATAACCACTCAGTTCAGTGCATTTAAAAAATAAAAATGCCATATTTAGTGCAGCTCCCTGCACGTTTTTTTTTTCTGCAAGAACAACCCACACTCTATTGCTTGTGGGCTGTTTAATGTGTCAACAACATTTTTCCCCATGTATCACAGTCAACAGGACACTATTTCCAAAGCATACATCACTTATAAGGCAGCAGCACAAATCCATGGCATAGCATGGGGACAGTCAAAAATACTCCAGGGGCAATTTAGAAAAATATAAATTGTTTTTCCCCCCAACCATTGCAAACTGATTCTGCAATTTCAAATCAGTACACAAAAATCGAAAATCCAAATAACATTCACTCACTTTCCTTTTAAGTGAGTCTCTCACCCAATATAAGCATGGCACAGCCTAAAATGCAATATAACCATTTTAGTGTGTTTCCTTTAAACAGAATTTGCCACCATTAGCACATGGAATTTTACAGTTGCCAAAAGAAAGAAAAAACTCTTTAGGCTCTCAGCACAGATGTTACTCATTCTCCTAAGCATGGCTCATTCCCCTTCCTCATTATTCAGGAATGCCAACCCTTCAAAAGCATATATCAAAAAAGACGAACCTTCGCCTCCGAACATTACAGCCCCCACTCGCTAGCACACTGGGGCTGAGTCAATGGTTAAATCACTATTCACAATTTGCATGTCAAATCCCTGCAATTATTTTTTTTTTTCCTGCCCTCATGACAGAATAGAGATGAGAACTCCGTCTCATTATGCATTCCAAATTACAACTTTAAACTGGGAAACCACATGATAAAATTCTTTTTCTAATTGAGCATACATCTTTCTTAACCATTCATCGGAGTGCTTTAAACAAAGCCATTTCCCGCTCGTTTATTGCCTTGTACTCCCTGGCACCAATCCCATGCAATAAGTCAGTCACGACTGATTTACTGAAGGGAGTCTTAACCACACAAGCTATCGGCCACGGCAAACCGACACAACATTGCTGCCTTTTGAAGTCTCAGAGCTGCAGTGAGACCATCAAGGAAATGCGACAG
Organism: Ambystoma mexicanum; assembly: GCF_040938575.1. Classification (NCBI taxonomy): domain Eukaryota; kingdom Metazoa; phylum Chordata; class Amphibia; order Caudata; family Ambystomatidae; genus Ambystoma; species Ambystoma mexicanum. Next base: position 667,686,911 of record NC_090924.1, on the reverse strand, counting down.
CCTGCTCCCCACTCTACACTGTGTTCTCTCACACCATTTGTCATGTCAGCATGGCACTGCTCTTCACAATCCCACAAAGCTGCCACCAAATGTCTTGATATTGGGCAAAATCTTCCTCGGGGCCAGCCCTTTGAGAGCAAAAATACCCAATTCAGCCCAAAATACAGGTTCTATTGTGCTGAGCAGTGATCTCATGCTAGTGACAAATGACACCCTCAAAGATAAAGCATATTTATTCTAAGCAGTGAATTTCATATACATTTGGGATTCAAGTTAGAGAGTATTACAAAGCATAAAACAAAGAGCAATGCAAAATATAGTGAAACATGGAACTTAGATAAACATAGAGAAACATAGAGAAATATAGAGAAACATAGAGAAACACAGTCTTACGTCCCTTAATCTCAGCCCTGGGAGACCTGGGTTTCTCATAGAAAAACAAGGCTGGAGGACACCGTGAGAGCCAATTCCGGGCACCTGACTGTACACGAATCAAGTCCACAGGCGATCTCCCCCTGATCCATGTGTGCATGGATATTTTATAACCTCTTGCTGTCAGTCACCATGACGCACAGTTCCAGAACTTTCCCTGTGCAACTGGCTCATGGAAAAAACCCAGCTCTCTCTGAGATGCTCCCTGCTCGCTCCTACCCCCTCCCTTGTTCCCATCTGCGCTGGCTGAGGAATGTCTTATCAGTACCTTCCCAGAGAAAAGGAAGATTAGCTTGGAGCCAGGGCTAACGTTAGTGAGGCTGAATATTCTAAGGGAAGCAGGGATGTATTAACCCCATCTGCAAGCTCTAAAAGGCATGCACTCATAGCTTAGTGTTTATAGCGCTTAAGACTGGCTATCTAAGCGCTATATAGGTGCCATGATGTTCCAAACACTCCAAAAACCTATTAGCTACATAGCTGGGGGCCCTCCCTGCCTGTCTATCAACAATGCTTAATTTGACCTATTTCATACTAGGCCTGCATATCCCTTGTAGCTCACTACTGCATAATGGAAGTGCTACAACAGACTACTGTCAGCATTTTTAGCACATACTTTGAATACACTATTGGCTTTCAGCGGCTAATGCTGTCATCTAAAGCCCTGATTGGCAAGGTTGCAATTTCGTGTATCACTACATACACCATTTTAATCTGCTGGTGTAAACTCAGAATACGAAATAAACAATTACAACAAACAACTGAATAAATACATATAGACAATTTAACAAGATGGCATTTATATCAATCTCCACAACCCTTACCATTTATAAGAGTTTTCATAGACAATGCATTAAAACAGTGAGTCCACACGGTCCAAACCATTCCATCTGTGATTCAACACTTAAATACTCTTCGAAATGGCCACCCAAAGTCACATGACATTTGTCATCACACCGTAGGCCATTTTGAAATGGAGTTCTTTCACTATAATTCCATAGAGCCAAACAAACACAAGTTAATCTACAATATAAATACCCAATAAAAAGAAAAGAAAACGTCTTCCTGAATATTGGCAAACAACAATAGTCTCTGCAACCCTTACCAATTATAGGACCATTCAAAGGCCCTACACTTCAACGCCCATATCATTCCTCACAGTCCAAACCAATCTAGCTAGTAAAGATTCCACAAAATGGCCACCAAAGTCACCTGACAATTGTCAAGATGCCATCAGCCATTTTGTGATGAAGTCTCTGTGACACCGTGGGAATCACAGATCAGGCTCTGGCATGTTTAACCTGCTTTCACTCGGACCGCCCATCCCAGGTGGAACTCAGAGCCTTTCACTTGACTATCACTGTCTCAACCTGTGTCATTCCTCAGGGATTTAACCTATCCTGGTGGTTCTTCAATGTCTATATGGCTGCCCCAGCATGTGTGATTGCCACTTTCAACTCTAACTTCCAGTGCTACGCGGACAACACACACCTATCTTTCAAGACTACCCTCAGCTGCCTCTTCCTCCTCGCTCATATCTGACTGTCCGCTATTCAGTCTTGGTGTGCTGCAAATGGCCTCTTCCTTAATGCCACTAAGACTGAGATTGTTTGCATTGGGACCCCTGCTCCTGCTTTCGCTCTGGCCAGCCTTCCTTGGCGTGCGCCCGCACCCACCTGCGAAGCAAGAATCATTGGGGTCATCTTTGACTGCACTCTCTCCTTTTCCTCTCACATTTCAGACATCTGTAAAAAGTCTATCAGCATCACTTCCTCAGAGGTATTCTACCTTTTCTCACTTTCCCCCAGAGGCTCACTGTCTCCAGAGCCCTAGTTCTCTCCAGGCTGGACTATTGAAACAGCCTCCTCCTCAACTTCCCTTCTTCTGCCCTGCGCCCTCTGCAACTCATCCAGAACAGAACCACAAGACTTACCATTGGCATCAAGCCCAGGGACCGCATCTCTCTGACTCTGAAATCCCTTCACTGGCTCCCCGTGGCTGCAAGGATCAAATTCAAGACCCTGTGCATTGTTCACAAGGCCTTCTGGGGCATGAGACCCTCCTACCTGCAACGCTGCCTACCTAAATACTGTCCCTCACAAGCCCTCCACTAATCTACCTCCAACCTTCTGCGAGCAAGCCGGTTCTCCAAGCAGAGATTTGGAGGGAGATCCTTATCCTCAGCAAACGCCTCTCTATGTGTCTCCCTGCCGCCCTCCGTCTTGAGCCGGATCTCTTAAAATTCCAGAAACTCCTCAAGACTTTCCTCTTCTTCTCTTTCTTCATTCTCCCTCTGCGCTGCTACCCAGCTCTCTGTTTTTTTCCCCTCCCTCCTCTTCCTTACAGCATGCTGACTGGTGCCAGGTGTACCTCAGAGACTCACTGATCCCTGGCGCCATTGCCAGTCCGCTCTCTCACTTGCCTTAGGGCCCTACAACTGACCCAGTCTCAATGCACTTGAGAATATAACTCAAGAGAGTGGCTCTCTCTGCACTTACCCCAGTCTCAACCGACTGGGTGCACTTGATCCTCCCCTGACCCTCTGTGCACTTGCTCGATCCTTACGCACCGCGCCTGAAGATCGTCTTTCTGTCTCCTTTGTCTTCACCCCTTACTTGCACTGTTAAAACTGCAGAATCGCCACCAGGCCTATCTGCTGTCTCCCAAACTGTTAAATATATTTTGTACCCACTTCCTCTGCCTGTACAGACTATTATCGTTTCAGAATTTCAAGGGCTCTGAGCGACTGTTTGTTTTTTCCCCATGTTCCCACCCTCCTTGAGCGCTTGGAAACACTTGCCTGTCTGTAGGCGCTATATAAATAAACAATACAATACCATACCGGTCACCATAAAATAAAACACACACCAATTAATCTACAAGATAAAATCATTCAAATATTACCAGAAAATAATAATCAAAGCCAAAACATTACAAATACGTTGATCATCCTGAAACGGTTAATAAAAACTCATACAAGTAATCACGGTAAAATTATATCAAGTAAGTAAGTTGTGCAGAGTATGGATAAGATGATCTTTTAGATTGCATCCATGAAAGAAGCCCTGACAAAGTTGGAATAGGGAACATGTCACTAAGGTATCTGTAATTGTGTCACACTTTTTCCACCATTGTTTATTAGCTATGCTACCTTTTATCTCCAGTAAAAGCAATGCTCTTCTGGATGTTGTTGTACTGATTTTTTGGAGGAAATAATAAGACTCTCGTGGAGTGCCAAATCTAGCAAAGATATTAGAAAAAAAGAGAAAATGTGTGCAAAATATGGATTTGGTTTCATGTTGCCTTTATGTGCAGCTGGTTAGGCATGCAGTGTTATGTCATCTGTTTGCTGCAATGTCACTGGCAAATCACCCAAAAACACCACATAAAACCGCAAACAGGTTGAGCAATCTCAGTTCATTAATGAGTACATCTCTATTATTGCTTTCTTTTGTAATGCAAACATTGATGTTCACTACACGGCTAATAACAGATCAGCAGTTGCATTATATGTTACATCTTACTTGTCCAGAGCAGAAAAGCATGAAACAAATTAAGTTTGGGCTGATTTGTCAGCAGATAAAACTTTGAGTCAGACACTGCACAGTATCACAATTGTATCTCACATCGAGTTGGTTGCTATGAAACCTCTGACTAATTAACTAGCACTCCTCTGTGTGGATGCGTTAGTAACATTGTGTGGTTGCGCTTTGTTCCTCCAATATGTAGAAAACAAGAGTTTAAACCACTGCCTGAAATTGAAAATATGGCAGGCAGTATGCCCAACAGTTCAGACAGCCTGAAAAATAACCTCATAACACTTATAACCCAAAGAGGCATAGTGCAATGGGTGACCTTAGCTTGTATGCAGTAGCTGAACATTATCCATCCGACAATGTTAAATGTGAAGAAACTGCAGGACTTTTAAGTTCTGGGAATGACCTGGTGTCCTGGTGAGACCTGCCAAAGCATTTCTCATAAATCACATGAAACTTTCATGTGAAACACGTGAAAAAAGGGATTGTGCAAATTGTTTCCTTTTGCAGTTGTTATTACCTTGGTGTAATGAGCCTAACCTGCATGCAAGTTTTGGAACTTGTCAAAAAGCTTTTTTTTTTTAAAAAAAGGAGCCATTTCTGCCCAATATTCCAAAAATGGTCGTAAATGATAGAGGAATAGAAATACCAGGAATAGTTGGGGTAGTAAAAATTGAACAGAGCACACCTTGAAGAAGTCAGTTGTGTCTGCACATTAGTGTTGAATCTTTATTTTAGGCCCCATGACTGCTCGTACAGTCAGAGGCCAGCCGACGTTTTGAAAGTACACCACCCTTCACGCACCACTTGTTTTGCACATACATTGAAAAAACTTTGGGTGGATTTTATCTCGTTAATGTGTGACAGATCATGCAGCGTTATGTGTTTCTGAGAAATAAACTGCCTGGACAGCATTCTGTTTTCAGAGAACACAGATGAGCATTAAAACACATTTGAATTCCGGAAGCCTTCTCAAGGGTAGCCCTTGATACTTTACGCCTGCTTTCTAAAATTAAAATTCTCATTGTGGATGAAGTTACTCTGGTATCTAATGTTATGGTAGTTGTGCATTTGAGAATTCACGAGGTTGTCAACACTGGCTATGAAGAACTGTTTGGAAAAGAGCATGTGTTCCTTTGTGGTGATCTTCTGATGTTGACTCCAGTAAAAGGACAGACAGTCCCTCAGACTCTTTGTAGGAAAAATGCTCAGAATACCATTGATAGCATAGGAAATGTAAAGTTCCGCAGTTGTTTACAGTATTATGAACTTACTATCAAAATGGGGCCATCTGCAGACCTTGGATATGCATTCATGCTCAAAGGTATTAAAACTGATTGGTGATGTAAACAAACACTGCAAAGTACACACTTGTCTAATGTATATCATAAAGCATGCACTGGTCATGGGTTTAAGGGGGTCATTCATAGAATTCAGCGCACAAGTGGCGCACGCGGCTGGCGCACAGTGTGCACGTGGAACAGTCTGCGCCAGCCGCGTGCGCCAAAATCCATTTCCGCACACAGCATATTCATGGATTTTAACATCCAAAACCAGCCGTGGCGCAAAGTGGCGCAACGACCCTGCAGCAGCGCCAGTTACGCCCCCAAACCCTCCCCGTGTGCCATGCACAGCGCACAAATCCCGTACATGGCGCACAGGCCAGTGGACCAGCATACAGCCCCCCAACCACGAAAACGCCTGTAAAACTCCCCGCGCACCCCTCCGAATACATGTACAACCCTGCGCGGGGAGAATCACACTCGATTGGGCCTGCGCGAGCTGGGTACGTGTATTACTGGGTTTCGCGGGGAGTTTCACACGCGATTGGGCCTGTGCGAGCGGTGTACGTGTATTACTGGGGTTTGCGGGGAGTTTCACACGCGATTGGGCCTGTGCGAGTGGGGTACGTGTATCACAGGGGTTCGCGGGGAGTTTCACATGCGATTGGGCCTGTACGAGCGGGGTACGTGTATTACTGGGGTTCGCGGGGAGTTTCACACGCGATTGGGCCTGTGCGAGCGAGGTACGTGTATCACTGGGGTTCGGGATGAGTTTCACATGTGATTGGGCCTGTGCGAGCGGGATACGTGTATTACTGGGGTTCGCGGGGAGTTTCACACGCGATTGGCCCTGTGCGAGCGGGGTACGTGTATTTCGGGGGTTTGCTGGAAGTTTCACACGCGATTGGCCCTGTGCGAGCGGGGTACCTGTATAACTGGGGTTCGTGGGGAGTTTGTTATGTTATGTTATTTGGATTTGTAAGGCGCCAAAGCCCGTAGGCATCCAAGCGCCGAAAGACAGAAGAAGGTGCAGATACTAGGACAATCCTAGCTAAACAGGATGGTCTTTAACTGTTTGCAAAAAAGATGATGATCATCAGTTTTACGTAACCTGGTTGGCAGGATATTCCAGGCTTGGGCGCCCTGCACATGAAACGCCCGCCCCAGTCCACGGGCCCTGTGGGTACGTGGTATTACCAACAGGGAGCCATCCTTTGATCTTAAGCATCTATTTGGTTGGTAGATATTTATCCTCTCCTTCAAATATGCAGGGGCATTGCCAAAGATACATTTGTGACACGTGGTGAGCAGTTTAAATCGAATACGGGCAGCCACCGGAAGCCAATGAAGTCTCCTTCTGGCAGTGCTGGTAGGTTCGGAGTTTTTCATCTGAAAGATGATTCGTACCGCTGCATTTTGTATTTTCTGCAGCTGCTGAACTTTTGCCTTACTGGCTCCTCCTAATAGGACGTTACAGTAGTCAACACGTGGCAGAATCACTACTCTTACTAGTTTTATACGATTTTCCACCAATATTAGCGGGGCTACTTGTCTCAATACCTTAAGATGGTAGTTAGTATTGGTGGAGACGGTGGTGACATGTGCCTCACTGTCAAGACTTTCCTCCATATAGGTGCCCAAGGTCTTAACTTTCTGTACAATCTTAATTTGATTGCCTTCGATAGAAAAGCAGTTATATTTTTGGTTCAATTTTGATTGTGCATATTTAGAACCAAAGAGCATCAACTCCGTTTTAGTGGCATTTAAACAGAGCCAATTCGTTGACATCCATTGTTTGATAACATGGTATGCTGCAGTCAATGTTTGTTGATCTACTTCATAGTCCCCTGTTATATTTAGTACTAACTGGAAGTCATCTGCATAATTGCATAAAAAGATCCCCAGGGCTTCCAGCTCAACACATAATGGTAGAATATAGATGTTGAACAATAAAGGTGAAAGACAAGCCCCTTGGGGAACACCACAAGTTATAGTCTGTGGCTCAGAAACCTGATCACCCCAATAAACACAAGACTGGTGGCCCTCCAACAAGGATTTAAGCCAAATGATAGCGTTGCTGGATAAACCTCCGACAGTCGCCATCCTTTCGAGCAAGATTTTATGATCCAGCAGATTGAAGGCTGCTGAGCGATCTAATAACATCAGCAACCCCGACCTGCTGTGCTCTAATTTACCAAGCATGTTTGTTTGTAGGTCCAAGAGCGTGGACTCAGTTCCATGAAAGCTCCTGAATCCTGATTGCTTCACATGTAACTTACCGGTGTTGAATACATACGATTAGAGCTGTGTGGTAGCCACCTTGTCAATTAATTTTAGAAAGAACAAGGTATTTGTGATTGGTCTCAGATTGGCTGCATCCAGTGGGTCCAAGCCAGGTTTTTTTAACAGAGGGGTAACTGCCACATTTTTTATGGATTGAGAGATGGAGCCGGTACGAACCGGCTGAGGAACAGAGCAAACAATTCTCGGTGTTCCAATATATATTTGGAAGGAAAAATTTCCCCTGGGCAATTAGTGGGGTGCATGTTTTTTAATGTCTCCAGGACTTCGACTGAGTTTGGTTCAGTGAAGTTAAAAGGACCTGGAGAATTTATTAAGTTGTCTTTTTTTAAAGGTTTTGATATAGGCGGAATCAGTGCTTCCTGTTAAATTTTCTTCTGGGCTTTCAACAGTTTATCTGCGAAGGCCTTCTGAACTCGGTTACAATCTTCAGTAGAAGGTTTGATATCAGTATTACAGGCCATCGGTTTCTCCCAAGTTCTTAAGAGACAAAGAGTTCCTTTGTCTTGTTTCCAGCCTGGTTTATTTGATCATCATAGTGTGATTTCTTAGTCTCTCTGATCATCGCCTTATACTGCTTTCCAATGAGTTTCCATGCCGATAGATTCTCATTGGATTTATCTTTATACCAGGCATGCTCTGCCTGTCTCTTACTAGCTTTAAGTTCTGCTAGTGCTGGAGTAAACCACTTATGGCGGTTGGGAAGGTCTTTAACTTTTTTGTCTTTTAAGGGGACGTACTTATCTAGCATCTCTAACATAACCTCATTATAAACTTCCGTGAGTCTCTCAGGGTTATCCTGTATTTCTGTTTTATCCATGAGTGTAGCCACATAAATCTTTAGAACATCTGAGGTGATGTCCCTAAAATTATGTGATTTGACTGTGTGCGCCATGGCATGCACTCTTGCTGGTTTAACAGGGAGCTCCAAACAACAAGTCAAGAGGTAATGGTCAGCCCAGATGCAAGGGGTAGTTTCACATGCGATTGGCCCTGTGCGAGTGGGGTATGTGTATTTCGGGGGTTCGCGGGAAGTTTCACACGAGATTGGGCCTGTGCGAGCGGGGTAGGTGTATTACTGGGGTTCACGGGGAGTTTCACATGCGATTGGCCCTGTGCGAGCGGAGTACGTGTATTTCGGGGTTCCCGGGAAGTTTCATATGCGATTGGCCCTGTGCGATTTCGCTGTCAGTGCGGTGTATGTGTATCCAGTGGGATGCGTGGGGAGTCCCACACGTGAATTGTCAGTGTGGGTCCTCACAGGTGTGCCCTCTACCCCCTCCACGGCCCCTGCAGGCAACCCAAACCACAGGGCATGACCCCCAGCCAGCCCACATGTCACCTTGCCGTAGTGAGCACCAACTCATGTACCCCAGCACCCCCACCCCCCAGCAGTGAGGCTCAGGCCCCGACTCATGTCCCCCAGCACCCCCACCCACCCAGCAGTGAGCCTCAGGCCCTGACTCATGTCCCCCAGCACCTCCACCCACCCAGCAGTGAGCCTCAGGCCCTGACTCATGTCCCCCAGCACCACCACCCACCCAGCAGTGAGCCTCAGGACCTGACTCATGTCCCTCAGCACACCCACCCCCCAGCAGTGAGGATCAGGCCCCAACTCATGTCCCCCAGCACCCCCACCCACCCAGCAGTGAGCCTCAGGCCCTGACTCATGTCCCCCAGCACCCCCACACCCCAGAATTGACGGGCACCTGCCAGCAGGCCCAACTCATGTCCCCCAGCCTTCCCAACCCCCCAGCAGTGAAGTTCAGGCCCTGACTCATGTCCCCCAGCACCCCCACCCACCCAGCAGTGAGCGTCAGGCCCTGACTCATGTCCCCTAGCACCCTCACCCTCCATCAGTGAGGCTCAGGCCCCGACTCATGTCCCCCAGCACCCCCACCCCCCAGCAGTGAGGCTCAGGCCCTGACTCATGTCCCCCAGCACACCCACCCACCCAGCAGTGAGCCTCAGGCCCTGACTCATGTCCCCCAGCACACCCACCCACCCAGCAGTGAGCCTCAGGCCCTGACTCATGTCCCTAAGCACTCCCACCCCCCAGCAATGAGGCTCAGGCCCCGACTCATGTCCCCCCGCACCCCTCCCACCCAGCAGTGAGCCTCAGGCCCTGACTCATGTCCCCCAGCACCCCCACCCCCCAGCATTGACAGGCACCTGCCAGCAGGCCCCGACTCATGTCCCCCAATAACCCCACCCCCAGCAGTGAGGCTCAGACCCCGACTCATGTCCCCCAGCACCCCCACCCCTCAGCATTGACGGGCACCTGCCAGCAGGCCCCGACTCATGTCCCCCAGCATCCCCACCACCCAGCAGTGAAGCTCAGGCCCTGACTCATGTCCCCCAGCACCCCCACCCACCCAGCAGTGAGCCTCATGCCCTGACTCATGTCCCCTAGCACCCTCACCCTCCTGCAGTGAGGCTCAGGCCCCGACTCATGTCCCCCAGCACTCCCACCCCCCAGCAGTGAGGCTCAGGCCCTGACTCAGGTCCCCCAGCAGCTCCACCCACCCAGCAGTGAGCCTCAGGCCTTGCCTGATGTCCCCTAGCACCCTCACCCTCCAGCAGTGAGGCTCAGGCCCCGACTCATGTCCCCCAGCACCCCCACCCCCCAGCAGTAAGGCTCAGGCCCTGACTCATGTCCCCCAGCACCCGCACCCACACAACAGTGAGCCTCAGGCCCTGACTCATGTCCCCCAGCACCCCGCCCACCCAGCATTGACAAGCACCTGCCAGCAGCCCCCGACCCATGTCCCCCAGCACCCCCACCCTCCAGTAGTGAGGCTCAGGCCCTGGCTCATATCCCCCAGCACCCCCACCCACCCAGCAGTGAGCCTCAGGCCCTGACTCATGTCCCCCAATGCCCCCACCCACCCAGCAGTGAGCCTCAGGCCCTGACTCATGTCCCCCAGCACCCCCACCCCCCAGCAGTGAGCCTCAAGTCCTGACTCATGTCCCCCAGCACCCCCAAACACCAGCATTGACAGGCACCTGCCAGCAGGCCCCGACTCATGTCCCCCAGCACCCCCACCCCCAGCAGTGAGGCTCTCGCCCTGACGCATGTTCCTCAGCATCCCCACTCACCCAGCAGTGAGCCTCAGGCCCTGACTCATGTCCCCCAGCACTCCCACCACCAGCAGTGAGGCTCAGGACCCGACTCATGTCCCCCAGCACCCCCACCCCCAGCAGTGAGGCTCAGGCCCTGTCTCATGTCCCCCAGCACCCCTACCCACCCAGCTTTGATGGGCACCTACCAGCAGGCACTGACTCATGTCCCCCAGCACCCCTACCCACCCAGCAGTGAGTCTCAAGCCCTGACTCGTGTCCCCCAGCACCCCCACCCCCCCGCAGTGAGGCTCAGGCACTGTTCCATGTCCCCCAGCACCCCCACCCACCAGCATTGACAGGCACCTGCCAGCAGGCCCCGATTCATGTCCCCCAGCACCCCCAGCCCCCAGCAGTAAGGCTCAGGCCCCGAATCATGCCAACCCAGCACCCCCACCAACCCAGCAGTGAACCTCAGGCCCTGACTCATGTCCCCGAGCACCCCCACCCCCCAGCACTGACGGGCACCTGCCAGCAGGCCCCGTCTCATGTCCCACAGCACCCCCACCCCCCAGCAGTGAGGCTCAGGCCCCGACTCATGTCCCCCAGCACCCCACCCACGCAGCAGTGAGCCTCAGGGCCTGACTCATGTCCCCCAGCACCCCCAGCAGTGAGCCTCAGGCCCCGACTCATGTCCCCCAGCACCCCCACCCCCCAGCAGTGAGGCTCAGGCCCTGACTCATGTCCCCCAGCACACCCACCCAGCAGTGAGCCTCAAGCCCTGACTCATGTCCCCCAGCACCCCCACCCCCCAGCATTGACAGGCAACTGCCAGCAGGCCCCGACTCATGTCCCCCAGCACCCCCACTCCCCAGCAGTGAGGCTCAGGCCCTGACTCATGTCCCCCAGCACACCCACCCAGCAGTAAGCCTCAGGGCCTGACTCATGTCCCCCAGCACCCCCACCCCCAGCAGTGAGCCTCAGGCCCCGACTCATGTCCCCCAGCACCCCCACCCCCCAGCAGTGAGGCTCAGGCCCTGACTCATGTCCCCCAGCACACCCACCCAGCAGTGAGCCTCAGGTCCTGAATCATGTTCCCCAGCACCGGCACACACCCAGCAGTGAGCATCAGACCCTGACTCATGTCCCCCAGCACCCCCACCCCTCAGCAGTGAAACTCAGGCCCCGACTCATGTCCCCCAGAACCCCCTCCCACCCAGCAGTGAGCCTCAAGCCCTGACTCATGTCCCCCAGCACCCCCACCCCCCAGCATTGACAGGCACCTGCCAGCAGGCCCCGACTCATGTCCCCCAGCATCCCCACTCACCCAGCAGTGAGCCTCAGGCCCTGACTCATGTCCCCCAGCACCCATACCCCCCAGCAGTGAGGCTCAGGCCCTGACACATGTCCCCCCAGCACCCCACCCACCCAGCAGTGAGCCTCAGGCCCTGACTCATGTCCCCCAGCACCCCACCCACCCAGCATTGACAGGCACCTGCCAGCAGGCCCCGACTCATGTACCACAGCACCCCCACCCACCCAGCATTGACAGGCACCTACCAGCAGGCCCTGACTCATGTCCACCAGCACCCCCACCCACCCAGCAGTGAACCTCAGGCCCTGACTCATGTCCCCCAGCACCTCACCCACCCAGCATTGACAGGCACCTGCCAGCAGGCCCCGACTCATGTCCCCCAGCACCACCACCCACCCAGCAGTGAGCCTCAAGCCCTTACTCATATCCCCCAGCACCCCCAACCCCCAGCAGTGAGGCTCAGGCACTGACTCATGTCCCCCAGCACCCCAACCCACCCAGCATTGACAGGCACCTGCCAGCAGGCCCTGACGCATGTCCCCCAGCACCCCCACCCCCCAGCAGTGAGGCTCAGACCCCGACACATGCCCCCCAGCACCCCTACCCATCCAGCAGTGAGCCTCAGGCACTGACTCATGTCCCCCAGCACCACCACCCCCCAGCAGTGAGGCTCAGGCCCCGAATCATGCCAACCCAGCACCCCGCCAACCCAGCAGTGAACCTCATGCCCTGACTCATGTCCCCCAGCACGCCCACCCCCCAGCACTGACGGGCACCTGCCAGCAGGCCCCGACTCATGTCCCCCAGCATCCCCACCCACCCAGCAGTGAGGCTCAGGCCCTGACTCATGTCCCCCAGCACCCCCACCCACCCAGCAGTGAGCCTCAGGCCCTGACTCATGTCCCCCAGCACCCCCACCCACCCAGCAGTGAGCCTCAGGCCCTGACTCATGTCCCCCAGCACCCCACCCACCCAGCATTGACAGGCACCTGCCAGCAGACCCCGACTCATGTCCCCCAGCACCCCCACTCACCCAGCAGTGAGCCTCAGGCCCTGACTCATGTCCCCTAGCACCCTCACCCTCCAGCAGTGAGGCTCAGGCCCCGGCTCATGTCCCCCAGTACCCCCACCTCCCAGCAGTGAGGCTCAGGCCCCCACTCATGTCCCCCAGCACCCCCACCCACCCAGCAGTGAGCCTCAGGCCCTGACTCATGTCCCCCAGCACTCCCACCCCCCAGCAGTGAGGCTCAGGCCCCGTCTCATGTCCCCTAGCACCCCCACCCACCGAGCAGTGAGCCTCAAGCCCTGACTCATGTCCCCCAGCACCCCCACCCCCCAGCATTGACAGGCACCTGCCAGCAGGCCCCGACTCATGTCCCCCAGCATCCCCACTCACCCAGCAGTGAGCCTCAGGCCCTGACTCATGTCCCCCAGCACCCATACCCCCCAGCAGTGAGGCTCAGTCCCTGACTCATGTCCCCCAGCACTCCCACCCACCCAGCAGTGAGCCTCAGGCCCTGACTCATGTCCCCCAGCACCCCACCCACCCAGCATTGACAGGCACCTGCCAGCAGGCCCCGACTCATGTCCCCCAGCACCCCCACCCACCCAGCATTGACAGGCACCTACCAGCAGGCCCTGACTCATGTCCACCAGCACCCCCACCCACCCAGCAGTGAACCTCAGGCCCTGACTCATGTCCCCCAGCACCTCACCCACCCAGCATTGACAGGCACCTGCCAGCAGGCCCCGACTCATGTCCCCCAGCACCCCCACCCACCCAGCAGTGAGCCTCAGGCCCTGACTCATGTCCCCCAGCACCCCCACCCCCCAGCAGTGAGGCTCAGGCACTGGCTCATGTCCCCCAGCACCCCAACCCACCCAGCATTGACAGGCACCTGCCAGCAGGCCCTGACGCATGTCCCCCAGCACCCCCACCCCCCAGCAGTGAGGCTCAGACCCCGACACATGCCAACCCAGCACCCCACCAACCCAGCAGTGAACCTCAGGCCCTGACTCATGTCCCCCAGCATGCCCACCCCCCAGCACTGACAGGCACCTGCCAGCAGGCCCCGACTCATGTCCCCAAGCACCCCCACCCACCCAGCAGTGAGCCTCAGGCCCTGACTCATGTCCCCCAGCACCCCCACCCCCCAGCAGTGAGGCTCAGGCACTGGCTCATGTCCCCCAGCACCCCAACCCACCCAGCATTGACAGGCACCTGCCAGCAGGCCCTGACGCATGTCCCCCAGCACCCCCACCCCCCAGCAGTGAGGCTCAGACCCCGACACATGCCAACCCAGCACCCCACCAACCCAGCAGTGAGCCTCAGGCACTGACTCATGTCCCCCAGCACCCCCACCCCCCAGCAGTGAGGCTCAGGCCCCGAATCATGCCAACCCAGCACCCCACCAACCCAGCAGTGAACCTCAGGCCCTGACTCATGTCCCCCAGCATGCCCACCCCCCAGCACTGACGGGCACCTGCCAGCAGGCCCCGACTCATGTCCCCCAGCATCCCCACCCACCCAGCAGTGAGGCTCAGGCCCTTACTCATGTCCCCCAGCACCCCCACCCACCCAGCAGTGAGCCTCAGGCCCTGACTCATGTCCCCCAGCACCCCACCCACCCAGCATTGACAGGCACCTGCCAGCAGGCCCCGACTCATGTCCCCCAGCACCCCCACCCACCCAGCAGTGAGCCTCAGGCCCTGACTCATGTCCCCTAGCACCCTCACCCTCCAGCAGTGAGGCTCAGGCCCCGGCTCATGTCCCCCAGCACCCCCAACCCCCAGCAGTGAGGCTCAGGCCCCGAATCATGCCAACCCAGCACCCCCACCAACCCAGCAGTGAACCTCAGGCCATGACTCATGTCCCCCAGCACCTCCACTGACCCAGCAGTGAGCCTCAGGCCCTGACTCATGTCCCCCAGCACTCCCTCCCACCCAGCAGTGAGCCTCAGGCCCTGACTCATGTCCCCCAGGACCCTCACCCCCCAGCAGTGAAGCTCATGCCCGACTCCTGTCCCCCAGCACCCCCTCCCACCCAGCAGTGAGCCTCAGGCCCTGACTCATGTCCCCCAGCACCCCCACCCCCCAGCATTGACGGGCACCTGCCAGCAGGCCCCGACTCATGTCCCCCACCACCCCCACCCCCCCAGCAGTGAGGCTCAGGACCCGTCTCATGTCCCCCAGCACCCCCACCCACCCAGCAGTGAGCCTCAGGCACTGACTCATGTCCCCCAGCACCCCCACCCCCCAGCAATGAGGCTCAGGCCCGAATCATGTCCCCCAGCACCCCCACCCCCCAACAGTGAGGCTCAGGCCCTGACTCAAGTCCCCCAGGACCCCCACCCACCCAGCATTGACAGGCACCTGCCAGCAGGCCCTGACTCATGTCCTCCAGCAACCCCACCCACCCAGCAGTGAGCCTCAGGCCCTGACTCATGTCCCCTAGCACCCTCACCCTCCAGCAGTGAGGCTCAGGCCCCGACTCATGTCCCCCAGCACCCCCACCCCCCAGCAGTGAGGCTCAGGCGCTGACTCATGTCCCCCAGCACCCCCACCCACCCAGCAGTGAGCCTCAGGCCCTGACTCATGTCCCCCAGCACCCCACCCACCCAGCATTGACAGGCACCTGCCAGCAGGCCCCGACTCATGTCCCCCAGCACCCCCACCCTCCAAGCAGTGAGCCTCAGGCCCTGACTCATGTCCCCTAGCACCCTCACCCTCCAGCAGTGAGGCTCAGGGCCCGGCTCATGTCCCCCAGCACCCCCACCCCCCAGCAGTGAGGCTCAGGCCCTCACCCATGTCCCCCAGCACCCCCACCCACCCAGCAGTGAGCCTCAGGCCCTGACTCATGTCCCCCAGCATCCCCACCCACCCAGCAGTGAGCCTCAGGCCCTGACTCATGTCCCCCAGCACTCCCACCCCCCAGCAGTGAGGCTCAGGCCCCGACTCATGTCCCCTAGCACCCCCACCCACCCAGCAGTGAGCCTCAAGCCGTGACTCATGTCCCCCAGCACCCCCACCCACCAGCATTGATGGGCACCTGCCAGCAGGCCCCGACTCATGTCCCCCAGCACCCCCACCCCCCAGCAGTTAGGCTCAGGCCCCGTCTCATGTCCCCCAGCACCCCCACCCACCCAGCAGTGAGCCTCAGGCACTGACTCATGTCCCCCAGCATCCCCACCCCCCAGCAATGAGGCTCAGGCCCGAATCATGTCCCCCAGCACCCCCACCCCCAACAGTGAGGTTCAGGCCCTGACTCAAGTCCCCCAGGACCCCCACCCACCCAGCATTGACAGGCACCTGCCAGCAGGCCCCGACTCATGTCCTCCAGCAACCCCACCCACCGAGCAGTGAGCCTCAGGCCCTGACTCATGTCCCCCAGCACCCCCTCCCACCCAGCAGTGAGCCTCAGGCCCTGACTCATGTCCCCCAGCACCCCCACCCCCCAGCATTGACGGGCACCTGCCAGCAGGCCCCGACACATGTCCCCCAGCACCCCCACCCCCCAGCAGTGAGGCTCAGGCCCCGTCTCATGTCCCCCAGCACCCCCACCCACCCAGCAGTGAGCCTCAGGCACTGACTCATGTCCCCCAGCACCCCCACCCCCCAGCAATGAGGCTCAGGCCCGAATCATGTCCCCCAGCACCCCCACCCCCCAACAGTGAGGCTCAGGCCCTGACTCAAGTCCCCCAGGACCCCCACCCACCCAGCATTGACAGGCACCTGCAAGCAGGCCCCGACTCATGTCCTCCAGCAACCCCACCCACCCAGCAATGAGCCTCAGGCCCTGACTCATGTCCCCTAACACCCTCACCCTCCAGCAGTGAGGCTCAGGCCCCGACTCATGTCCCCCAGCTCCCCCACCCCCCAGCAGTGAGGCTCAGGCCATGACTCATGTCCCCCAGCACCCCCACCCACCCAGCAGTGAGCCGCAGGCCCTGACTCATGTCCCCCAGCACCCCACCCACCCAGCATTGACAGGCACCTGCCAGCAGGCCCCGAATCATGTCCCCCAGCACCCCCACCCACCCAGCAGTGAGCCTCAGGCCCTGACTCATGTCCCCTAGCACCCTCACCCTCCAGCAGTGAGGCTCAGGACCCGGCTCATGTCCCCCAGCACCCCCACCCCCCAGCAGTGAGGCTCAGGCCCTCACTCATGTCCCCCAGCACCCCCACCCACCCAGCAGTGAGCCTCAGGCCCTGACTCATGTCCCCCAGCACCCCCACCCACCCAGCAGTGAGCCTCAGGCCCTGACTCATGTCCCCCAGCACTCCCACCCCCCAGCAGTGAGGCTCAGGCCCCGACTCATGTCCCCTAGCACCACCACCCACCCAGCAGTGAGCCTCAAGCCGTGACTCATGTCCCCCAGCACCCCCACCCCCCAGCATTGACGGGCACCTGCCAGCAGGCCCCGACTCATGTCCCCCAGCACCCCCACCCCCCAGCAGTGAGGCTCAGGCCCCGTCTCATGTCCCCCAGCACCCCCTACCACCCAGCAGTGAGCCTCAGGCACTGACTCATGTCCCCCAGCACCCCCACCCCCCAGCAATGAGGCTCAGGCCCTGACTCAAGTCCCCCAGGACCCCCACCCACCCAGCATTGACACGCACCTGCAAGCAGGCCCCGACTCATGTCCTCCAGCAACCCCACCCACCGAGCAGTGAGTCTCAGGCCCTGACTCATGTCCCCTAGCACCCTCACCCTCCAGCAGTGAGGCTCAGGCCCCGACTCATGTCCCCCAGCACCCCCACCCCCCAGCAGTGAGGCTCAGGCCCTGACTCATGTCCCCCAGCGCCCCCACCCACCCAGCAGTGAGCCTCAGGCCCCGCCTCATGTCCCCCAGCACCCCACCCACCCAACATTGACAGGCACCTGCCAGCAAGCCCCGACTCATGACCCCCAGCACCCCCACCCACCCAGCAGTGAGCCTCAGGCCCTGACTCATGTCCCCTAGCACCCTCACCCTCCAGCAGTGAGGCTCCGGACCCAGCTCATGTCCCCCAGCACCCCCACCCCCCAGCAGTGAGGCTCAGGCCCTCACTCATGTCCCCCAGCACCCCCACCCACCCAGCAGTGAGCCTCAGGCCCTGACTCATGTCCCCCAGCACCCCCCACCCAGCAGTGAACCTCAGGCCCTGACTCATGTCCCCCAGCACTCCCACCCCCCAGCAGTGAGGCTCAAGCCCAGACTCATGTCCTGCAGCACCCCTAACCCCAGCAGTGAGGCTCAGGCCCTGACTCATGTCCCCCAGCACTCCCACCCACCCAGCAGTGAACCTCAGGCCCTGACTCATGTCCCCCAGCACCTCACCCACCCAGCATTGACAGGCACCTGCCAGCAGGCCCCCACTCATGTCCCCCAGCACCCCCACCCACCCAGCAGTGAGCCTCAGGCCCTGACTCATGTCCCCCAGCACCCCCACACCCCATCAGTGAGGCCCAGGCACTGACTCATGTCCCCCAGCGCCCCAACCCACCCAGCATTGACAGGCACCTGCCAGCAGGCCCTGACTCATGTCCCCCACCACCCCCACCCCCCAGCAGTGAGACTAAGACCCCGACACATGCCCCCCAGCTGCCCCACCCAGCAGTGAGCCTCAGGCACTGACTCATGTCCCCCAGCACCCCCCACCCCCCAGCAGTGAGGCTCAGGCCCCGAATCATGCCATCCCAGCACCACCACCAACCCAGCAGTGAACCTCAGGCCCTGACTCATGTCCCCCAGCACGCCCACCCCCCAGCACTGACGGGCACCTGCCAGCAGGCCCCGACTCATGTCCCCCAGCATCCCCACCCACCCAGCAGTGAGGCTCAGGCCCTGACTCATGCCCCCCAGCACCCCCACCCACCCAGCAGTGAGCCTCAGGCCCTGACTCATGTCCCCCAGCACTCCCACCCCCCAACAGTGAGGCTCAGGCCCTGACTCATGTCCCCCAGCACCCCCACCCACCCAGCAGTGAGCCTCAGGCCCTGACTCATGTCCCCCAGAACCCCCACCCCCAGCAGTGAGGCTCAGGCACTGACTCATGTCCCCCAGCACCCCAACCCACCCAGCATTGACAGGCACATGCCAGCAGGCCCTGACTCATGTCCCCCAGCACCCCAACGCCCAGCAGTGAGGCTCAGACCCCAACACATGCCCCCCAGCACCCCCACCCACCCATCAGTGAGCCTCAGGCACTTACTCATGTCCCCCAGCACCCCCACCCCCCAGCAGTGAGGCTCAGGCCCCGAATCATGCCAACCCAGCACCCCCACCAACCCAGCAGTGAACCTCAGGCCGTGACTCATGTCCCCCAGCACGCCCACCCCCCAGCACTGATGAGCACCTGCCAGCAGGCCCCGACTCATGTCCCACAGTACCCCCACCCCCCAGCAGTGAGGCTCACACCCTGACTCATGTCCCCCAGCACCCCACCCACCCAGCAGTGAGCCTCAGGCCCTGACTCATGTCCCCCAGCACCCCACCCCCCAGCAGTGAGCCACAGGCCCCGACTCATGTCCCCCAGCACCCCCACCCCCCAGCAGTGAGGCTCAGGCCCTGACTCATGTCCCCCACCACCCCCACCCACCCAGCAGTTAGCCTCAGGCCCTGACTCATGACCCCCAGCACCCCCACCCACCCAGCAGTGAGCCTCAGGCCCTGACCCATGTCCCCAAGCACCCCCACACCTCAGCAGTGAAGCTCAGGCCCCGACTCATGTCCCCCAGCACCCCCACCCACCCCGCAGTGAGCCTCAGTCCCTGACTCATGTCCCCCAGCACCCCTACCCCCCAGCATTGACAGGCACCTGCCAGCAGGCCCCGACTCATGTCCCCCAGCACTCCCACCCCCCAGCAGTGAGGCTCAGGCCCCGTCTCATGTCCCCCAGCATCCCCACCCACCCAGCAGTGAGCCTCAGGCCCTGACTCATGTCCCCCAGCACCCCCACCCCCCAGCAGTGAGACTCAGACCCCGACACATGCCCCCCAGCTGCCCCACCCAGCAGTGAGCCTCAGGCACTGACTCATGTCCCCCAGCACCCCCCACCCCCCAGCAGTGAGGCTCAGGCCCCGAATCATGCCATCCCAGCACCACCACCAACCCAGCAGTGAACCTCAGGCCCTGACTCATGTCCCCCAGCACGCCCACCCACCCAGCATTGACAGGCACCTGCAAGCAGGCCCCGACTCATGTCCTCCAGCAACCCCACCCACCCAGCAATGAGCCTCAGGCCCTGACTCATGTCCCCTAACACCCTCACCCTCCAGCAGTGAGGCTCAGGCCCCGACTCATGTCCCCCAGCTCCCCCACCCCCCAGCAGTGAGGCTCAGGCCATGACTCATGTCCCCCAGCACCCCCACCCACCCAGCAGTGAGCCGCAGGCCCTGACTCATGTCCCCCAGCACCCCACCCACCCAGCATTGACAGGCACCTGCCAGCAGGCCCCGAATCATGTCCCCCAGCACCCCCACCCACCCAGCAGTGAGCCTCAGGCCCTGACTCATGTCCCCTAGCACCCTCACCCTCCAGCAGTGAGGCTCAGGACCCGGCTCATGTCCCCCAGCACCCCCACCCCCCAGCAGTGAGGCTCAGGCCCTCACTCATGTCCCCCAGCACCCCCACCCACCCAGCAGTGAGCCTCAGGCCCTGACTCATGTCCCCCAGCACCCCCACCCACCCAGCAGTGAGCCTCAGGCCCTGACTCATGTCCCCCAGCACTCCCACCCCCCAGCAGTGAGGCTCAGGCCCCGACTCATGTCCCCTAGCACCACCACCCACCCAGCAGTGAGCCTCAAGCCGTGACTCATGTCCCCCAGCACCCCCACCCCCCAGCATTGACGGGCACCTGCCAGCAGGCCCCGACTCATGTCCCCCAGCACCCCCACCCCCCAGCAGTGAGGCTCAGGCCCCGTCTCATGTCCCCCAGCACCCCCTACCACCCAGCAGTGAGCCTCAGGCACTGACTCATGTCCCCCAGCACCCCCACCCCCCAGCAATGAGGCTCAGGCCCTGACTCAAGTCCCCCAGGACCCCCACCCACCCAGCATTGACACGCACCTGCAAGCAGGCCCCGACTCATGTCCTCCAGCAACCCCACCCACCGAGCAGTGAGTCTCAGGCCCTGACTCATGTCCCCTAGCACCCTCACCCTCCAGCAGTGAGGCTCAGGCCCCGACTCATGTCCCCCAGCACCCCCACCCCCCAGCAGTGAGGCTCAGGCCCTGACTCATGTCCCCCAGCGCCCCCACCCACCCAGCAGTGAGCCTCAGGCCCCGCCTCATGTCCCCCAGCACCCCACCCACCCAACATTGACAGGCACCTGCCAGCAAGCCCCGACTCATGACCCCCAGCACCCCCACCCACCCAGCAGTGAGCCTCAGGCCCTGACTCATGTCCCCTAGCACCCTCACCCTCCAGCAGTGAGGCTCGGGACCCAGCTCATGTCCCCCAGCACCCCCACCCCCCAGCAGTGAGGCTCAGGCCCTCACTCATGTCCCCCAGCACCCCCACACACCCAGCAGTGAGCCTCAGGCCCTGACTCATGTCCCCCAGCACCCCCCACCCAGCAGTGAACCTCAGGCCCTGACTCATGTCCCCCAGCACTCCCACCCCCCAGCAGTGAGGCTCAAGCCCAGACTCATGTCCTGCAGCACCCCTAACCCCAGCAGTGAGGCTCAGGCCCTGACTCATGTCCCCCAGCACTCCCACCCACCCAGCAGTGAACCTCAGGCCCTGACTCATGTCCCCCAGCACCTCACCCACCCAGCATTGACAGGCACCTGCCAGCAGGCCCCCACTCATGTCCCCCAGCACCCCCACCCACCCAGCAGTGAGCCTCAGGCCCTGACTCATGTCCCCCAGCACCCCCACACCCCATCAGTGAGGCCCAGGCACTGACTCATGTCCCCCAGCGCCCCAAAACACCCAGCATTGACAGGCACCTGCCAGCAGGCCCTGACTCATGTCCCCCACCACCCCCACCCCCCAGCAGTGAGACTAAGACCCCGACACATGCCCCCCAGCTGCCCCACCCAGCAGTGAGCCTCAGGCACTGACTCATGTCCCCCAGCACCCCCCACCCCCCAGCAGTGAGGCTCAGGCCCCGAATCATGCCATCCCAGCACCACCACCAACCCAGCAGTGAACCTCAGGCCCTGACTCATGTCCCCCAGCACGCCCACCCCCCAGCACTGACGGGCACCTGCCAGCAGGCCCCGACTCATGTCCCCCAGCATCCCCACCCACCCAGCAGTGAGGCTCAGGCCCTGACTCATGCCCCCCAGCACCCCCACCCACCCAGCAGTGAGCCTCAGGCCCTGACTCATGTCCCCCAGCACTCCCACCCCCCAACAGTGAGGCTCAGGCCCTGACTCATGTCCCCCAGCACCCCCACCCACCCAGCAGTGAGCCTCAGGCCCTGACTCATGTCCCCCAGAACCCCCACCCCCAGCAGTGAGGCTCAGGCACTGACTCATGTCCCCCAGCACCCCAACCCACCCAGCATTGACAGGCACATGCCAGCAGGCCCTGACTCATGTCCCCCAGCACCCCAACGCCCAGCAGTGAGGCTCAGACCCCAACACATGCCCCCCAGCACCCCCACCCACCCATCAGTGAGCCTCAGGCACTTACTCATGTCCCCCAGCACCCCCACCCCCCAGCAGTGAGGCTCAGGCCCCGAATCATGCCAACCCAGCACCCCCACCAACCCAGCAGTGAACCTCAGGCCGTGACTCATGTCCCCCAGCACGCCCACCCCCCAGCACTGATGAGCACCTGCCAGCAGGCCCCGACTCATGTCCCACAGTACCCCCACCCCCCAGCAGTGAGGCTCACACCCTGACTCATGTCTCCCAGCACCCCACCCACCCAGCAGTGAGCCTCAGGCCCTGACTCATGTCCCCCAGCACCCCACCCCCCAGCAGTGAGCCACAGGCCCCGACTCATGTCCCCCAGCACCCCCACCCCCCAGCAGTGAGGCTCAGGCCCTGACTCATGTCCCCCACCACCCCCACCCACCCAGCAGTTAGCCTCAGGCCCTGACTCATGACCCCCAGCACCCCCACCCACCCAGCAGTGAGCCTCAGGCCCTGACCCATGTCCCCAAGCACCCCCACACCTCAGCAGTGAAGCTCAGGCCCCGACTCATGTCCCCCAGCACCCCCACCCACCCCGCAGTGAGCCTCAGTCCCTGACTCATGTCCCCCAGCACCCCTACCCCCCAGCATTGACAGGCACCTGCCAGCAGGCCCCGACTCATGTCCCCCAGCACTCCCACCCCCCAGCAGTGAGGCTCAGGCTCCGTCTCATGTCCCCCAGCACCCCCACCCACCCAGCAGTGAGCCTCAGGCCCTGACTCATGTCCCCCAGCACCCCCACCCCCCAGCAGTCAGACTCAGACCCCGACACATGCCCCCCAGCTGCCCCACCCAGCAGTGAGCCTCAGGCACTGACTCATGTCCCCCAGCACCCCCCACCCCCCAGCAGTGAGGCTCAGGCCCCGAATCATGCCATCCCAGCACCACCACCAACCCAGCAGTGAACCTCAGGCCCTGACTCATGTCCCCCAGCACGCCCACCCCCCAGCACTGACGGGCACCTGCCAGCAGGCCCCGACTCATGTCCCCCATCATCCCCACCCACCCAGCAGTGAGGCTCAGGCCCTGACTCATGCCCCCCAGCACCCCCACCCACCCAGCAGTGAGCCTCAGGCCCTGACTCATGTCCCCCAGCACTCCCACCCCCCAACAGTGAGGCTCAGGCCCCGACTCATGTCCCCTAGCACCCCCATCCAACCAGCAGTGAGCCTCAAGCCCTGACTCATGTCCCCCAGCACCCCCACCCCCCAGCATTGACAGGCACCTGCCAGCAGGCCCCGACTCATGTCCCCCAGCACCCCCACCCCCAGCAGTGCAGCTCAGGCCCGACTCATGTTCCCCAGCATCCCCACTCACCCAGCAGTGAGCCTCAGGCCCTGACTCATGTCCCCCAGCACCCCCACCCCCAGCAGTGAGGCTCAGGCCCCGACTCATGTCCCCCAGCACCCCCACCCGCAGCAGTGAGGCTCAGGCCCTGTCTCATGTCCCCCAGCAGCTCCACCCACCCAGCATTGACAGGCACCTACCAGCGGGCCCTGACTCATGTCCCCCAGCACCCCACCCACCCAGCAGTGAACCTCAGGCCCTGACTTATGTCCCCCAGCACCTCACCCACCTAGCATTGACAGGCACCTTCCAGCAGGCCCTGACTCATGTCCCCCAGCACCCCCACCCACCCAGCAGTGAGCCTCAGGCCCTGACTCATGTCCCCCAGAACCCCCACCCCCAGCAGTGAGGCTCAGGCACTGACTCATGTCCCCCAGCACCCCAACCCACCCAGCATTGACAGGCACATGCCAGCAGGCCCTGACTCATGTCCCCCAGCACCCCAACGCCCTGCAGTGAGGCTCAGACCCCAACACATGCCCCCCAGCATCCCCACCCACCCATCAGTGAGCCTCAGGCACTTACTCATGTCCCCCAGCACCCCCACCCCCCAGCAGTGAGGCTCAGGCCCCGAATCATGCCAACCCAGCACCCCCACCAACCCAGCAGTGAACCTCAGGCCGTGACTCATGTCCCCCAGCACGCCCACCCCCCAGCACTGATGAGCACCTGCCAGCAGGCCCCGACTCATGTCCCACAGTACCCCCACCCCCCAGCAGTGAGGCTCACACCCTGACTCATGTCCCCCAGCACCCAACCCACCCAGCAGTGAGCCTCAGGCCCTGACTCATGTCCCCCAGCACCCCACCCCCGAGCAGTGAGCCACAGGCCCCGACTCATGTCCCCCAGCACCCCCACCCCCCAGCAGTGAGGCTCAGGCCCTGACTCATGTCCCCCACCACCCCCACCCACCCAGCAGTTAGCCTCAGGCCCTGACTCATGACCCCCAGCACCCCCACGCATCCAGCAGTGAGCCTCAGGCCCTGACCCATGTCCCCAAGCACCCCCACACCTCAGCAGTGAAGCTCAGGCCCCGACTCATGTCCCCCAGCACCCCCACCCACCCCGCAGTGAGCCTCAGTCCCTGACTCATGTCCCCCAGCACCCCTACCCCCCAGCATTGACAGGCACCTGCCAGCAGGCCCCGACTCATGTCCCCAGCACTCCCACCCCCCAGCAGTGAGGCTCAGGCCCCGTCTCATGTCCCCCAGCACCCCCACCCACCCAGCAGTGAGCCTCAGGCCCTGACTCATGTCCCCCAGCACCCCCACCCCCCAGCAGTGAGGCTGAGGCCCGACTCATGTCCCCCAGCACCCCCACCCCCCAACAGTGAGGCTCAGGCCCTGACTCATGTCCCCCAGCACCCCCACCCACCCAGCAGTGAGCCTCAGGCCCTGACTCATGTCCCCCAGCACCCCCACCCCCCAGCAGTGAGGCTGAGGCCCCGACTCATGTCCCCCAGCACCCCCACCCCCCAGCAGTGAGGCTGAGGCCCCGACTCATGTACCCCAGCACCTCCACCCCCCAGCAGTGAGGCTGAGGCCCCGACTCATGTCCCCCAGCACCCCCACTCACCCAGCAGTGAGCCTCAGGCCCTGACTCATGTCCCCAGCACCCCCACCCCCAGCAGTGAGGCTCAGGCCCTGACTCATGTCCCCCAGTACCCCCAACTACCCAGCAGTGAGCCTCAGGCCCTGATTCATGTCCCCCAGCACCCCCACCCCCCAGCATTGACAGGCACCTGCCAGCAGGCCCTGACTCATGTCCCCCAGCACCCCCACCCACCCAGCATTGACAGGCACCTGCCAGCAGGCCCCGACTCATGTCCCCCAGCACCCCCACCCACCCAGCAGTGAGCCTCAGGCCCTGACTCATGTCCCCTAGCACCCTCACCCTCCAGCAGTGAGGCTCAGGCCCTGACTCATGTCCCCCAGCACCCCCACCCCCCAGCAGTGAGGCTCAGGCCCTAACTCATGTCCCCCAGCACCCCCACCCACCCAGCAGTGAGCCTCAGGCCCTGACTCATGTCCCCCAGCACCCCACGCACCCAGCATTGACAGGCACCTGCCAGCAGGCCCCGACTCATGTCCCCCAGGACTCCCACCCACCCAGCAGTGAGCCTCAGGCCCTGACTCATGTCTCCTAGCACCCTCACCCTCCATAAGTGAGGCTCAGGCCCCGGCTCATGACCCCCAGCACCCCCACCACCCAGCAGTGAGGCTCAGGCCCTCACTCATGTCCCCCAGCACCCCCACCCACCCAGCAGTGAGGCTCAGGCCCCGTCTCATGTCCCCCAGCACCCCCACCCACCCAGCAGTGAGCCTCAGGCCCTGACTCATGTCCCCCAGCACTCCCACCCCCCAGCAGTGAGGCTCAGGCCCCGACTCATGTCCCCTAGCACCACACCCACCCAGCAGTGAGCCTCAAGCCGTGACTCATGTCCCCCAGCACCCCCACCCCCCAGCATTGACGGGCACCTGCCAGCAGGCCCCGACTCATGTCCCCCAGCACCCCCACCCCCCAGCAGTGAGGCTCAGGCCCCGTCTCATGTCCCCCAGCACCCCCTACCACCCAGCAGTGAGCCTCAGGCACTGACTCATGTCCCCCAGCACCCCCACCCCCCAGCAATGAGGCTCAGGCCCGAATCATGTCCCTCAGCACCCCCACCCCCCAACAGTGAGGTTCAGGCCCTGACTCAAGTCCCCCAGGACCCCAACCCACCCAGCATTGACACGCACCTGCCAGCAGGCCCCGACTCATGTCCTCCAGCAACCCCACCCACCGAGCAGTGAGTCTCAGGCCCTTACTCATGTCCCCTAGCACCCTCACCCTCCAGCAGTGAGGCTCAGGCCCCGACTCATGTCCCCCAGCACCCCCACCCCCCAGCAGTGAGGCTCAGGCCCTGACTCATGTCCCCCAGCACCCCCACCCACCCAGCAGTGAGCCTCAGGCCCCGCCTCATGTCCCCCAGCACCCCACCCACCCAACATTGACAGGCACCTGCCAGCAGGCCCCGACTCATGTCCCCCAGCACCCCCACCCACCCAGCAGTGAGCCTCAGGCCCTGACTCATGTCCCCTAGCACCCTCACCCTCCAGCAGTGAGGCTCCGGGACCCAGCTCATGTCCCCCAGCACCCCCACCCCCCAGCAGTGAGGCTCAGGCCCTCACTCATGTCCCCCAGCACCCCCACCCACCCAGCAGTGCGCCTCAGGCCCTGACTCATGTCCCCCAGCACCCCCCCACCCAGCAGTGAGCCTCAGGCCCTGACTCATGTCCCCCAGCACTCCCACCCCCCAGCAGTGAGGCTCAGGCCCAGACTCACGTCCTGCAGCACCCCTAACCCCAGCAGTAAGGCTCAGGCCCCGACTCATGTCCCCCAGCACTCCCACCCACCCAGCAGTGAACCTCAGGCCCTGACTCATGTCCCCCAGCACCTCACCCACCCAGCATTGACAGGCACCTGCCAGCAGGCCCCCACTCATGTCCCCCAGCACCCCCACCCACCCAGCAGTGAGTCTCAGGCCCTGACTCATGTCCCCCAGCACCCCCACACCCCATCAGTGAGGCCCAGGCACTGACTCATGTCCCCCAGCGCCCCAACCCACCCAGCATTGACAGGCACCTGCCAGCAGGCCCTGACTCATGTCCCCCACCACCCCCACCCCCCAGCAGTGAGACTCAGACCCCGACACATGCCCCCCAGCACCCCCACCCAGCAGTGAGCCTCAGGCACTGACTCATGTCCCCTAGCACCCCCCACCCCCCAGCAGTGAGGCTCAGACCCCGAATCATGCCAACCCAGCACCCTCACCAACCCAGCTGTGAACCTCAGGCCCTGACTCATTTCCCCCAGCACGCCCACCCCCCAGCACTGACGGGCACCTGCCAGCAGGCCCCGACTCATGTCCCCCAGCATCCCCACCCACCCAGCAGTGAGGCTCAGGCCCTGACTCATGTCCCCCAGCACCCCCACCCACCCAGCAATGAGCCTCAGGCCCTGACTCATGTCCCCCAGCACCCCACCCACCCAGCATTGACAGGCACCTGCCGGTAGGCCCCGACTCATGTCCCCCAGCACCCCCACCCACCCAGCAGTGCGCCTCAGGCCCTGACTCATGTCCCCCAGCACCCCCCCACCCAGCAGTGAGCCTCAGGCCCTGACTCATGTCCCCCAGCACTCCCACCCCCCAGCAGTGAGGCTCAGGCCCAGACTCATGTCCTGCAGTACCCCTAACCCCAGCAGTAAGGCTCAGGCCCCGACTCATGTCCCCCAGCACTCCCACCCACCCAGCAGTGAACCTCAGGCCCTGACTCATGTCCCCCAGCACCTCACCCACCCAGCATTGACAGGCACCTGCCAGCAGGCCCCCACTCATGTCCCCCAGCACCCCCACCCACCCAGCAGTGAGCCTCAGGCCCTGACTCATGTCCCCCAGCACCCCCACACCCCATCAGTGAGGCCCAGGCACTGACTCACGTCCCCCAGCGCCCCAACCCACCCAGCATTGACAGGCACCTGCCAGCAGGCCCTGACTCATGTCCCCCACCACCCCCACCCCCCAGCAGTGAGACTCAGACCCCGACACATGCCCCCCAGCACCCCCACCCAGCAGTGAGCCTCAGGCACTGACTCATGTCCCCTAGCACCCCCCACTCCCTAGCAGTGAGGCTCAGGCCCCGAATCATGCCAACCCAGCACCCCCACCAACCCAGCAGTGAACCTCAGGCCCTGACTCATTTCCCCCAGCACGCCCACCCCCCAGCACTGACGGGCACCTGTCAGCAGGCCCCGACTCATGTCCCCCAGCATCCCCACCCACCCAGCAGTGAGGCTCAGGCCCTGACTCATGTCCCCCAGCACCCCCACCCACCCAGCAATGAGCCTCAGGCCCTGACTCATGTCCCCCAGCACCCCACCCACCCAGCATTGACAGGCACCTGCCGGTAGGCCCCGACTCATGTCCCCCAGCACCCCCACCCACCCAGCAGTGAGCCTCAGTCCCTGACTCATGTCCCCTAGCACCCTCACCCTCCAGCAGTGAGGCTCAGGCCCCGGCTCATGTCCCCCAGCACACCCACCTCCCAGCAGTGAGGCTCAGGCCCTCACTCATGTCCCCCAGCACCCCCACCCACCCAGCAGTGAGCCTCAGGTCCTGACTCATGTCCCCCAGCACTCCCACCCCCCAACAGTGAGGCTCAGGCCCCGACTCATGTCCCCTAGCACGCCCAGCCACCCAGCAGTGAGCCTCAAGCCCTGACTCATGTCCCCCAGCACCCCCACCCCCCAGCATTGACAGGCACCTGCCAGCAGGCCCCGACTCATGTCCCCCAGCACCCCCACCACCAGCAGTGCAGCTCAGGCCCGACTCATGTTCCCCAGCATCCCCACTTACCCAGCAGTGAGCCTCAGGCCCTGACTCATGTCCCCCAGCACCCCCACTCCCAGCAGTGAGGCTCAGGCCCCGACTCATGTCCCCCAGCACCCCCACCCCCAGCAGTGAGGCTCAGGCCCTGTCTCATGTCCCCCAGCAGCTCCACCCACCCAGCATTGACAGGCACCTACCAGCGGGCCCTGACTCATGTCCCCCAGCACCCCACCCACCCAGCAGTGAACCTCAGGCCCTGACTCATGTCCCCCAGCACCTCACCCACCCAGCATTGACAGGCACCTTCCAGCAGGCCCTGACTCATGTCCCCCAGCACCCCCACCCACCCAGCAGTGAGCCTCAGGCCCTGACTCATGTCCCCCAGAACCCCCACCCACCCAGCATTGACAGGCACATGCCAGCAGGCCCTGACTCATGTCCGCCAGCACCCCAACGCCCAGCAGTGAGGCTCAGACCCCAACACATGCCCCCCAGCACCCCCACCCACCCAGCAGTGAGCCTCAGGCACTTACTCATGTCCCCCAGCACCCCCACCCCCAGCAGTGAGGCTCAGGCCCCGAATCATGCCAACCCAGCACCCCCACCAACCCAGCAGTGAACCTCAGGCCGTGATTCATGTCCCCCAGCACGCCCACCCCCCAGCACTGATGAGCACCTGCCAGCAGGCCCCGACTCATGTCCCACAGCATCCCCACCCCCCAGCAGTGAGGCTCACGCCCTGACTCATGTCCCCCAGCACCCCACCCACCCAGCAGTGAGCCTCAGGCCCTGACTCATGTCCCCCAGCACCCCACCCCCCAGCAGTGAGCCACAGGCCCCGACTCATGTCCCCCAGCACCCCCACCCCCCAGCAGTGAGGCTCAGGCCCTGACTCATGTCCCCCAGCACCCCCACCCACCCAGCAGTTAGCCTCAGGCCCTGACTCATGACCCCCAGCACCCCCACCCACCCAGCAGTGAGCGTCAGGCCCTGACCCATGTCCCCAAGCACCCCCACACCTCAGCAGTGAAGCTCAGGCCCCGACTCATGTCCCCCAGCACCCCCACCCACCCCGCAGTGAGCCTCAGTCCCTGACTCATGTCCCCCAGCACCCCCACCGCCCAGCATTGACAGGCACCTGCCAGCAGGCCCTGACCCATGTCCCCAAGCACCCCCACACCTCAGCAGTGAAGCTCAGGCCCCGTCTCATGTCCCCCAGCACCCCCACCCACCCAGCAGTGAGCCTCAGGCCCTGACTCATGTCCCCCAGCACCCCCACCCCCCAGCAGTGAGGCTGAGGCCCGACTCATGTCCCCCAGCACCCCCACCCCCCAACAGTGAGGCTCAGGCCCTGACTCATGTCCCCCAGCACCCCCACCCACCCAGCATTGATGGGCACCTGCCAGAAGGTCCCCACTCATGTCCCCCAGCACCCCCACTCACCCAGCAGTGAGCCTCAGGCCCTGACTCATGTCCCCAGCACCCCCACCCCCAGCAGTGAGGCTCAGGCCCTGACTCATGTCTCCCAGTACCCCCAACCACCCAGCAGTGAGCCTCAGGCCCTGATTCATGTCCCCCAGCACCCCCACCCCCCAGCATTGACAGTCACCTGCCAGCAGGCCCTGACTCATGTCCCCCAGTACCCCCACCCACCCAGCATTGACAGGCACCTGCCAGCAGGCCCCGACTCATGTCCCCCAGCACCCCCACCCACCCAGCAGTGAGCCTCAGGCCCTGACTCATGTCCCCTAGCACCCTCACCCTCCAGCAGTGAGGCTCAGGCCCTGACTCATGTCCCCCAGCACCCCCACCCCCCAGCAGTGAGGCTCAGGCCCTGACTCATGTCCCCCAGCACCCCCCTCCACCCAGCAGTGAGCCTCAGGCCCCGACTCATGTCCCCCAGGACCCCCACCCACCCAGCAGTGAGCCTCAGGCCCTGACTCATGTCTCCTAGCACCCTCACCCTCCATAAGTGAGGCTCAGGCCCCGGCTATTGACCCCCAGCACCCCCACCACCCAGCAGTGAGGCTCAGGCCCTCACTCATGTCCCCCAGCACCCCCACCCACCCAGCAGTGAGCCTCAGGCCCTGACTCATGTCCCCCAGCACCCCCATCCACCCAGCAGTGAGCCTCAGGCTCTGACTCATGTCCCGCAGCACTCCCACCCCCCAGCAGTGAGGCTCAGGCCCTGACTCATTTCCCCTAGCACCCCCACCCACCCAGCAGTGAGCCTCAAGCCCTGACTCATGTCCCCCAGCACCCCCAACCCCCAGCATTGACAGGCACCTGCCAGCAGGCCCCGACTCATGTGCCCCAGCACCCCCACCCCCAGCAGTGAGGCTCAGGCCCCGACTCATGTTCCCCAGCATCCCCACTCACCCAGCAGTGAGCCTCAGGCCCTGACTCATGTCCCCCGCACCGCCACCCCCAGCAGTGAGGCTGAGGCCCCGACTCATGTCCCCCAGCACCCCCACACCCAGCAGTGAGGCTCAGGCCCTGACTCATGTCCCCCAGCACCCCCACCCACCCAGCATTGACAGGCACCTACCAGCAGGCCCTGACTCATGTCCCCCAGCACCCCCACCCACCCAGCAGTGAACCTTTGGCCCTGACTCATGTCCCCCAGCACCTCACCCACCCAGCATTGACAGGCACCTGCCAGCAGGCCCCCACTCATGTCCCCCAGCACCCCCATCCACCCAGCAGTGAGCCTCAGGCACTGACACATGTCCCCCAGCACCCCCACCCACCAGCAGTGAGGCTCAGGCATTGACTCATGTCCCCCAGCACCCCAACCCACCCAGCATTGACAGGCACCTGCCAGCAGGCCCCGACTCATGTCCCCCAGCACCCCACCCCCCAGCAGTGAGGCTCAGACCCCGAAACATGCCCCCCAGCAGCCCCACCCACCCAGCAGTGAGCCTCAGGCACTGACTCATGTCCCCCAGCACCCCCAACCCCCAGCAGTGATGCTCAGGCCCCGAATCATGCCAACCCAGCACCCCCGCCAACCCAGCAGTGAACCTCAGGACCTGACTCATGTTCCCCAGCACGCCCACCCCCCAGCACTGACGGGCACCTGCCAGCAGGCCCGACTCATGTCCCCCAGCACCCCCACCCACCCAGCAGTGAGGCTCAGGCCCTGACTCATGTCCCCCAGCACCCCCACCCACCCAGCAGTGAGCCTCAGGCCCTGACTCATGTCCCCCAGCACTCCCACCCCCCGGCATTGACTGGCACCTGCCAGCAGGCCCTGACTAATGTCCCCCAGCACCCCCACCCACCCAGCATTGACAGGCACCTGCCAGCAGGCCCCGACTCATGTCCCCCAGCACCCCCACCCACCCAGCAGTGAGCCTCAGGCCCTGACTCATGTCCCCTAGCACCCTCACCCTCCAGCAGTGAGGCTCAGGCCCCGACTCATGTCCCCCAGCACCCCTACCCCCCAGCAGTGAGGCTCAGGCCCTGACTCATGTCCGCCAGCACCCCCACCCACCCAGCAGTGAGCCTCAGGCCCTGACTCATGTCCCCCAGCACCCCACGCACCCAGCATTGACAGGCACCTGCCAGCAGGCCCCGACTCATGTCCCCCAGGACCCCCACCCAACCAGCAGTGAGCCTCAGGCCCTGACTCATGTCCCCTAGCACCCTCACCCTCCATCAGTGAGGCTCAGGCCCCGGCTCATGTCCCCCAGCACCCCCACCCCCCAGCAGTGAGGCTCAGGCCCTCACTCATGTCCCCCAGCACCCCCACCCACCCAGCAGTGAGCCTCAGGCCCTGACTCATGTTCCCCAGTACCCCCACCCACCTAGCAAAGAGCCTCAGGCCCTGACTCATGTCCCCCAGCACTCCCACCCCCCAGCAGTGAAGCTCTGGCCCTGACTCATGTCCCCTAGCACCCCCACCCACCCAGCAGTGAGCCTCAAGCCCTGACTCATGTCCCACAGCACCCCCACCCCCCAGCATTGACAGGCACCTGCCAGCAGGCCCCGACTCATGTGCCCCAGCACCCCTACCCCCAGCAGTGAAGCTCAGGCCCCGACTCATGTTCCCCAGCATCCCCACTCACCCAGCAGTGAGCCTCAGGCCCTGACTCATGTCCCCCCGCATCCCCACCCCCAGCAGTGAGGCTCAGGCCACGACTCATGTCCCCCAGAACCCCCACCCCCAGCAGTGAGGCTCAAGCCCTGACTCATGTCCCCCAGCACCCCCACCCACCCAGCATTGACAGGCACCTACCAGCAGGCCCTGACTCATGTCCCCCAGCACCCCCACCCACCCAGCAGTGAACCTCAGGGCCTGAGGTTCACTGCTGGGTTGGCGGGGGTGCTGGGTTGGCATGATTCGGGGCCTGAGCCTCACTGCTGGGGGGTGGGGGTGCTGGGGGACATGAGTCAGTGCCTGAGGCTCACTGCTGGGTGGGTGGGGGTGCTGGGGGGCATGTGTCGGGGTCTGAGCCTCACTGCTGGGGGGTGGGGAACTGGGGGACATGAGTCAGGGCCTGCTGGCAGGTGCCTGTCAATGCCTGGTGGGTTGGGGTGCTGGGGGACATGAGTCAGTCCCTGAGCCTCACTGCTGGGGGGTGGGGGTGCTGGGGGACATGAGTCAGGGCCTGAGGTTCACTGCTGGGTGGGTGGGGGTGCTGGGGGACATGAGTCAGGGCCTGCTGGTAGGTGCCTGTCAATGCTGGGTGGGTGGGGGTGCTGGGGGACGTGAGTCAGGGCCTGAGGCTCACTGCTGGGTGGGTGGGGGTGCTGGGGACATGAGTCAGGGCCTGAGGCTCACTGCTGGATGGGTGGGGGTGCTGGGGGACATGAGTGAGGGCCTGAGCACGCCCACCCCCCAGCACTGACAGGCACCTGCCAGCAGGCCCCGACTCATGTCCCCCAGGAGCTGCCCACCCAGCAGTGAGGCTCAGGCCCTGACTCATGTCCCCCAGCACCCCACGCACCCAGCATTGACAGGCACCTGCCAGCAGGCCCTGACTCATGTCCCCCAGCACCCCCACAAACCCAGCAGTGAGCCTCAGGCCCTGACTCATGTCCCCCAGCACCCTCACCCTCAAGCAGTGAGGCTCAGGCCCTGGCTCATGTCCCCCAGCACACGCACCCCCCAGCTGTGAGGCTCAGGCCCTCACTCATGTCCCCCAGCGCCCCCACCCATCCAGCAGTGAGCCTCAGGCCCTGACTCATGTCCCCCAGCACCCCCACCCACCCAGCAGTGAGCCTCAGGCCCTGACTCATGTCCCCCAGCACTCCCACCTCCCAGCAGTGAGGCTCAGGCCCCGACTCATGTCCCCTAGCACCCCCAACCACCCAGCAGTGAGCCTCAAGCCCTGATTCATGTCCCCCAGCACCCCCCCCAGCATTGACAGGCACCTGCCAGCAGGCCCCGACTCATGTCCCCCAGCACCCCCAGCAGTGAGGCTCAGGCCCCGACACATGTTCCCCAGCATCCCCACTCACCCAGCAGTGAGCCTCAGGCCCTGACTCATGTCCCCCAGGACCCCCACCCCCCAGCATTGACAGGCACCTGCCAGCAGGCCCCGACTCATGTCCCCCAGCACCCCCACCCCCAGCAGTGAGGCTCAGGCCCCGACTCATGTTCCCCAGCATCCCCACTCACCCAGCTGTGAGCTTCAGGCCCTGACTCATGTCCCCCAGCACCACCACCCCCAGCAGTGAGGCTCAGGCCCCGATTCATGTCCCCCAGCACCCCCACACCCAGCAGTGAGGCTCAGGCCCTGACTCATGTCCCCCAGCACCCCCACCCACCCAGCAGTGAGCCTCAGGCCCTGACTCATGTCCCCCAGCACCCCCACCCACCCAGCAGTGAGCCTCAGGCCCTGACTCATGTCCCCCAGCACCCCCACCCCTCAGCAGTGAAGCTCAGGCCCCGACTCATGTCCCCCAGCACCCCCTCCCACCCAGCAGTGAGCCTCAGGCCCTGACTCATGTCCCCCAGCACTCCCACCCCCCAGCATTGACGGGCACCTGCCAGCAGGCCCTGACTCATGTCCCCCAGCACCACCACCCCCAGCAGTGAGGCTCAGGCCCCGACTCATGTCCCCCAGCACCCCCACACCCAGCAGTGAGGCTCAGGCCCTGACTCATGTCCCCCAGCACCCCCACCCACCCAGCAGTGAGGCTCAGGCCCTAACTCATGTTCCCCAGCACCCCCACCCACCCAGCAGTGAGCTCAGGCCCTGACTCATGTCCCCCAGCACCCCCACCCACCCAGCAGTGAGCCTCAGGCCCTGGCTCATGTCCCCCAGCACCCCCACCCCTCAGCAGTGAAGCTCAGGCCCTGACTCATGTCCCCCAGCACCCCCTCCCACCCAGCAGTGAGGCTCATGCCCTGACTCATGTCCCCCAGCACCCCCACCCACCCAGCATTGACAGGCACCTGCCAGCAGGCCCCGACTCATGTCCTCCAGCACCCCCACCAACCCAGCAGTGAGCCTCAGGCCCTGACTCATGTCCCCTAGCACCCTCACCCTCCAGCAGTGAGGCTCAGGCCCCGACTCATGTCCCCCAGCACCCCCACCCACCCCGCAGTGAGCCTCAGTCCCTGACTCATGTCCCCCAGCACCCCCACCCCCCAGCATTGACAGGCACCTGCCAGCAGGCCCCGACTCATGTCCCCCAGCACTCCCACCCCCCAGCAGTGAGGCTCAGGCCCCGTCTCATGTCCCCCAGCACCCCCACCCACCCAGCAGTGAGCCTCAGGCCCTGACTCATGTCCCCCAGCACCCCCACCCCCCAGCAGTGAGGCTGAGGCCCCGACTCATGTCCCCCAGCACCCCCACCCCCCAACAGTGAGGCTCAGGCCCTGACTCATGTCCCCCAGCACCCCCACCCACCCAGCATTGATGGGCACCTGCCAGAAGGTCCCCACTCATGTCCCCCAGCACCCCCACTCACCCAGCAGTGAGCCTCAGGCCCTGACTCATGTCCCCAGCACCCCCACCCCCAGCAGTGAGGCTCAGGCCCTGACTCATGTCCCCCAGTACCCCCAACCACCCAGCAGTGAGCCTCAGGCCCTGATTCATGTCCCCCAGCACCCCCACCCACCAGCATTGACAGGCACCTGCCAGCAGGCCCTGACTCATGACCCCCAGCACCCCCACCCACCCAGCATTGACAGGCACCTGCCAGCAGACCCCGACTCATGTCCCCCAGCACCCCCACCCACCCAGCAGTGAGCCTCAGGCCCTGACTCATGTCCCCTAGCACCCTCACCCTCCAGCAGTGAGGCTCAGGCCCTGACTCATGTCCCCCAGCACCCCCACCCCCCAGCAGTGAGGCTCAGGCCCTGACTCATGTCCCCCAGCACCCCCACCCACCCAGCAGTGAGCCTCAGGCCCTGACTCATGTCCCCCAGCACCCCACGCACCCAGCATTGACAGGCACCTGCCAGCAGGCCCCGACTCATGTCCCCCAGGACCCCACCCACCCAGCAGTGAGCCTCAGGCCCTGACTCATGTCTCCTAGCACCCTCACCCTCCATAAGTGAGGCTCAGGCCCCGGCTCATGACCCCCAGCACCCCCACCACCCAGCAGTGAGGCTCAGGCCCTCACTCATGTCCCCCAGCACCCCCACCCACCCAGCAGTGAGGCTCAGGCCCCGTCTCATGTCCCCCAGCACCCCCACCCACCCAGCAGTGAGCCTCAGGCCCTGACTCATGTCCCCCAGCACCCCCACCCCCCAGCATTGACAGGCACCTGCCAGCAGGCCCCGACTCATGTCCCCCAGCACTCCCACCCCCCAGCAGTGAGGCTTAGGCCCCGACTCATGTCCCCTAGCACCACCACCCACCCAGCAGTGAGCCTCAAGCCGTGACTCATGTCCCCCAGCACCCCCACCCCCCAGCATTGACGGGCACCTGCCAGCAGGCCCCGACTCATGTCCCCCAGCACCCCCACCCCCCAGCAGTGAGGCTCAGGCCCCGTCTCATGTCCCCCAGCCCCCCCTACCACCCAGCAGTGAGCCTCAGGCACTGACTCATGTCCCCCAGCACCCCCACCCCCCAGCAATGAGGCTCAGGCCCGAATCATGTCCCTCAGCACCCCCACCCCCCAACAGTGAGGTTCAGGCCCTGACTCAAGTCCCCCAGGACCCCCACCCACCCAGCATTGACACGCACCTGCCAGCAATCCCCGACTCATGTCCTCCAGCAACCCCACACACCGAGCAGTGAGTCTCAGGCCCTTACTCATGTCCCCTAGCACCCTCACCCTCCAGCAGTGAGGCTCAGGCCCCGACTCATGTCCCCCAGCACCCCCACCCCCCAGCAGTGAGGCTCAGGCCCTGACTCATGTCCCCCAGCACCCCCACCCACCCAGCAGTGAGCCTCAGGCCCCGCCTCATGTCCCCCAGCACCCCACCCACCCAACATTGACAGGCACCTGCCAGCAGGCCCCGACTCATGACCCCAGCACCCCCACCCACCCAGCAGTGAGCCTCAGGCCCTGACTCATGTCCCCTAGCACCCTCACCCTCCAGCAGTGACGCTCGGGACCCAGCTCATGTCCCCCAGCACCCCCACCCCCCAGCAGTGAGGCTCAGGCCCTGACTCATGTCCCCCAGCACCCCCCCACCCAGCAGTGAGCCTCAGGCCCTGACTCATGTCCCCCAGCACTCCCACCCCCCAGCAGTGAGGCTCAGGCCCAGACTCATGTCCTGCAGCACCCCTACCCCAGCAGTGAGGCTCAGGCCCCGACTCATGTCCCCCAGCACTCCCACCCACCCAGCAGTGAACCTCAGGCCCTGACTCATGTCCCCCAGCACCTCACCCACCCAGCATTGACAGGCACCTGCCAGCAGGCCCCCACTCATGTCCCCCAGCACCCCCACCCACCCAGCAGTGAGCCTCAGGCCCTGACTCATGTCCCCCAGCACCCCCACACCCCATCAGTGAGGCCCAGGCACTGACTCATGTCCCCCAGCGCCCCAACCCACCCAGCATTGACAGGCACCTGCCAGCAGGCCCTGACTCATGTCCCCCACCACCCCCACCCCCCAGCAGTGAGACTCAGACCCCGACACATGCCCCCCAGCACCCCCACCCAGCAGTGAGCCTCAGGCACTGACTCATGTCCCCCAGCACCCCCCACCCCCCAGCAGTGAGGCTCAGGCCCCGAATCATGCCAACCCAGCACCCCCACCAACCCAGCAGTGAACCTCAGGCCCTGACTCATTTCCCCCAGCACGCCCACCCCCCAGCACTGACGGGCACCTGCCAGCAGGTCCCCGATTCATGTCCCCCAGCATCCCCACCCACCCAGCAGTGAGGCTCAGGCCCTGACTCATGTCCCCCAGCACCCCCACCCACCCAGCAGTGAGCCTCAGGCCCTGACTCATGTCCCCCAGCACCCCACCCACCCAGCATTGACAGGCACCTGCCGGTAGGCCCCGACTCATGTCCCCCAGCACCCCCACCCACCCAGCAGTGAGCCTCAGGCCCTGACTCATGTCCCCTAGCACCCTCACCCTCCAGCAGTGAGGCTCAGGCCCCGGCTCATGTCCCCCAGCACACCCACCCCCCAGCAGTGAGGCTCAGGCCCTCACTCATGTCCCCCAGCACCCCCACCCACCGAGCAGTGAGCCTCAGGCCCTGACTCATGTCCCCCAGCACTCCCACCCCCCAACAGTGAGGCTCAGGCCCCGACTCATGTCCCCTAGCACCCCCAGCCACCCAGCAGTGAGCCTCAAGCCCTGACTCATGTCCCCCAGCACCCCCACCCCCCAGCATTGACAGGCACCTCCCAGCAGGCCCCGACTCATGTCCCCCAGCACCCCCACCACCAGCAGTGCAGCTCAGGCCCGACTCATGTTCCCCAGCATACCCACTCACCCAGCAGTGAGCCTCAGGCCCTGACTCATGTCCCCCAGCACCCCCACCCCCAGCATTGAGGCTCAGGTGCTGACTCATGTCCCCCAGCACCCCCACCCCCAGCAGTGAGGCTCAGGCCCTGTCTCATGTCCCCAGCAGCTCCACCCACCCAGCATTGACAGGCACCTACCAGCGAGCCCTGACTCATGTCCCCCAGCACCCCAACCACCCAGCAGTGAACCTCAGGCCCTGACTCATGTCCCCCAGCACCTCACCCACCCAGCATTGACAGGCACCTTCCAGCAGGCCCTGACTAATGTCCCCCAGCACCCCCACCCACCCAGCAGTGAGCCTCAGGCCCTGACTCATGTCCCCCAGCACCCCCACCCACCCAGCAGTGAGCCTCAGGCCCCGCCTCATGTCCCCCAGCACCCCACCCACCCAACATTGACAGGCACCTGCCAGCAGGCCCCGACTCATGACCCCAGCACCCCCACCCACCCAGCAGTGAGCCTCAGGCCCTGACTCATGTCCCCTAGCACCCTCACCCTCCAGCAGTGACGCTCGGGACCCAGCTCATGTCCCCCAGCACCCCCACCCCCCAGCAGTGAGGCTCAGGCCCTGACTCATGTCCCCCAGCACCCCCCCACCCAGCAGTGAGCCTCAGGCCCTGACTCATGTCCCCCAGCACTCCCACCCCCCAGCAGTGAGGCTCAGGCCCAGACTCATGTCCTGCAGCACCCCTACCCCAGCAGTGAGGCTCAGGCCCCGACTCATGTCCCCCAGCACTCCCACCCACCCAGCAGTGAACCTCAGGCCCTGACTCATGTCCCCCAGCACCTCACCCACCCAGCATTGACAGGCACCTGCCAGCAGGCCCCCACTCATGTCCCCCAGCACCCCCACCCACCCAGCAGTGAGCCTCAGGCCCTGACTCATGTCCCCCAGCACCCCCACACCCCATCAGTGAGGCCCAGGCACTGACTCATGTCCCCCAGCGCCCCAACCCACCCAGCATTGACAGGCACCTGCCAGCAGGCCCTGACTCATGTCCCCCACCACCCCCACCCCCCAGCAGTGAGACTCAGACCCCGACACATGCCCCCCAGCACCCCCACCCAGCAGTGAGCCTCAGGCACTGACTCATGTCCCCCAGCACCCCCCACCCCCCAGCAGTGAGGCTCAGGCCCCGAATCATGCCAACCCAGCACCCCCACCAACCCAGCAGTGAACCTCAGGCCCTGACTCATTTCCCCCAGCACGCCCACCCCCCAGCACTGACGGGCACCTGCCAGCAGGTCCCCGATTCATGTCCCCCAGCATCCCCACCCACCCAGCAGTGAGGCTCAGGCCCTGACTCATGTCCCCCAGCACCCCCACCCACCCAGCAGTGAGCCTCAGGCCCTGACTCATGTCCCCCAGCACCCCACCCACCCAGCATTGACAGGCACCTGCCGGTAGGCCCCGACTCATGTCCCCCAGCACCCCCACCCACCCAGCAGTGAGCCTCAGGCCCTGACTCATGTCCCCTAGCACCCTCACCCTCCAGCAGTGAGGCTCAGGCCCCGGCTCATGTCCCCCAGCACACCCACCCCCCAGCAGTGAGGCTCAGGCCCTCACTCATGTCCCCCAGCACCCCCACCCACCCAGCAGTGAGCCTCAGGCCCTGACTCATGTCCCCCAGCACTCCCACCCCCCAACAGTGAGGCTCAGGCCCCGACTCATGTCCCCTAGCACCCCCAGCCACCCAGCAGTGAGCCTCAAGCCCTGACTCATGTCCCCCAGCACCCCCACCCCCCAGCATTGACAGGCACCTCCCAGCAGGCCCCGACTCATGTCCCCCAGCACCCCCACCACCAGCAGTGCAGCTCAGGCCCGACTCATGTTCCCCAGCATACCCACTCACCCAGCAGTGAGCCTCAGGCCCTGACTCATGTCCCCCAGCACCCCCACCCCCAGCATTGAGGCTCAGGTGCTGACTCATGTCCCCCAGCACCCCCACCCCCAGCAGTGAGGCTCAGGCCCTGTCTCATGTCCCCAGCAGCTCCACCCACCCAGCATTGACAGGCACCTACCAGTGAGCCCTGACTCATGTCCCCCAGCACCCCAACCACCCAGCAGTGAACCTCAGGCCCTGACTCATGTCCCCCAGCACCTCACCCACCCAGCATTGACAGGCACCTTCCAGCAGGCCCTGACTCATGTCCCCCAGCACCCCCACCCACCCAGCAGTGAGCCTCAGGCCCTGACTCATGTCCCCCAGAACCCCCACCCCCCAGCAGTGAGGCTCAGGCACTGACTCATGTCCCCCAGCACCCCAACCCACCCAGCATTGACAGGCACATGCCAGCAGGCCCTGACTCATGTCCCCCAGCACCCCAACGCCCAGCAGTGAGGCTCAGACCCCAACACATGCACCCCAGCACCCCCACCCACCCAGCAGTGAGCTTCAGGCACTTACTCATGTCCCCCAGCACCCCCACCCCCAGCAGTGAGGCTCAGGCCCCGAATCATGCCAACCCAGCACCCCCACCAACCCAGCAGTGAACCTCAGGCCGCGACTCATGTCCCCCAGCACGCCCACCCCCCAGCACTGATGAGCACCTGCCAGCAGGCCCCGACTCATGTCCCACAGCACCCCCACCCCCCAGCAGTGAGGCTCATGCCCTGACTCATGTCCCCCAGCACCCCACCCACCCAGCAGTGAGCCTCAGGCCCTAACTCATGTCCCCCAGCACCCCACCCCCCAGCAGTGAGCCACAGGCCCCGACTCATGTCCCCCAGCACCCCCACCCCCCAGCAGTGAGGCTCAGGCCCTGACTCATGTCCCCCAGCACCCCCACCCACCCAGCAGTTAGCCTCAGGCCCTGACTCATGACCCCCAGAACCCCCACCCACCCAGCAGTGAGCCTCAGTCCCTGACTCATGTCCCCCAGCACCCCCAC
The DNA here is from genome assembly GCF_040938575.1 of Ambystoma mexicanum. Classification (NCBI taxonomy): domain Eukaryota; kingdom Metazoa; phylum Chordata; class Amphibia; order Caudata; family Ambystomatidae; genus Ambystoma; species Ambystoma mexicanum. The sequence continues at coordinate 667,644,858 of NC_090924.1, read as the reverse complement.
CCCCCAGCATTGACAGGCACCTGCCAGCAGGCCCCGACTCATGTCCCCCAGCACTCCCACCCCCCAGCAGTGAGGCTCAGGCCCCGTCTCATGTCCCCCAGCACCCCCACCCACCCAGCAGTGAGCCTCAGGCCCTGACTCATGTCCCCCAGCACCCCCACCCCCCAGCAGTGAGGCTGAGGCCCCGACTCATGTCCCCCAGCACCCCCACCCCCCAACAGTGAGGCTCAGGCCCTGACTCATGTCCCCCAGCACCCCCACCCACCCAGCATTGATGGGCACCTGCCAGAAGGTCCCCACTCATGTCCCCCAGCACCCCCACTCACCCAGCAGTGAGCCTCAGGCCCTGACTCATGTCCCCAGCACCCCCACCCCCAGCAGTGAGGCTCAGGCCCTGACTCATGGCCCCAGTACCCCCAACCACCCAGCAGTGAGCCTCAGGCCCTGATTCATGTCCCCCAGCACCCCCACCCCCCAGCATTGACAGGCACCTGCCAGCAGGCCCTGACTCATGTCCCCCAGTACCCCCACCCACCCAGCATTGACAGGCACCTGCCAGCAGGCCCCGACTCATGTCCCCCAGCACCCCCACCCACCCAGCAGTGAGCCTCAGGCCCTGACTCATGTCCCCTAGCACCCTCACCCTCCAGCAGTGAGGCTCAGGCCCTGACTCATGTCCCCCAGCACCCCCACCCCCCAGCAGTGATGCTCAGGCCCTGACTCATGTCCCCCAGCACCCCCACCCACCCAGCAGTGAGCCTCAGGCCCTGACTCATGTCCCCCAGCACCCCACGCACCCAGCATTGACAGGCACCTGCCAGCAGGCCCCGACTCATGTCCCCCAGGACCCCCACCCACCCAGCAGTTAGCCTCAGGCCCTGACTCATGTCTCCTAGCACCCTCACCCTCCATAAGTGAGGCTCAGGCCCCGGCTCATGACCCCCAGCACCCCCACCACCCAGCAGTGAGGCTCAGGCCCTCACTCATGTCCCCCAGCACCCCCACCCACCCAGCAGTGAGCCTCAGGCCATGACTCAAGTCCCCCAGCACCCCCACCCACCCAGCAGTGAGCCTCAGGCCCTGACTCATGTCCCGCAGCACTCCCACCCCCCAGCAGTGAGGCTCAGGCCCTGACTCATTTCCCCTAGCACCCCCACCCACCCAGCAGTGAGCCTCAAGCCCTGACTCATGTCCCCCAGCACCCCCACCCCCCAGCATTGACAGGCACCTGCCAGCAGGCCCTGACTCATGTGCCCCAGCACCCCCACCCCCAGCAGTGAGGCTCAGGCCCCGACTCATGTTCCCCAGCATCCCCACTCACCTAGCAGTGAGCCTCAGGCCCTGACTCATGTCCCCCGCACCGCCACCCCCAGCAGTGAGGCTGAGGCCCCGACTCATGTCCCCCAGCACCCCCACACCCAGCAGTGAGGCTCAGGCCCTGACTCATGTCCCCCAGCACCCCCACCCACCCAGCATTGACAGGCACCTACCAGCAGGCCCTGACTCATGTCCCCCAGCACCCCCACCCACCCAGCAGTGAACCTCAGGCCCTGACTCATGTCCCCCAGCACCTCACCCACCCAGCATTGACAGGCACCTGCCAGCAGGCCCCCACTCATGTCCCCCAGCACCCCCATCCACCCAGCAGTGAACCTCAGGCCCTGACTCATGTCCCCCAGCACCTCACCCACCCAGCATTGACAGGCACCTGCCAGCAGGCCCCCACTCATGTCCCCCAGCACCCCCATCCACCCAGCAGTGAGCCTCAGGCACTGACACATGTCCCCCAGCACCCCAACCCACCCAGCATTGACAGGCACCTGCCAGTAGGCCCCGACTCATGTCCCCCAGCACCCCACCCCCCAGCAGTGAGGCTCAGACCCCGACACATGCCCCCCAGCAGCCCCACCCACCCAGCAGTGAGCCTCAGGCACTGACTCATGTCCCCCAGGACCCCCACCCCCCAGCAGTGAGGCTCAGGCCCCGAATCATGCCAACCCAGCACCCCCGCCAACCCAGCAGTGAACCTCAGGACCTGACTCATGTTCCCCAGCACGCCCACCCCCCAGCACTGACGGGCACCTGCCAGCAGGCCCGACTCATGTCCCCCAGCACCCCCACCCACCCAGCAGTGAGGCTCAGGCCCTGACTCATGTCCCCCAGCACCCCCACCCACCCAGCAGTGAGCCTCAGGCCCTGACTCATGTCCCCCAGCACCCCCACCCCCCGGCATTGACTGGCACCTGCCAGCAGGCTAATGTCCCCCAGCACCCCCACCCACCCAGCATTGACAGGCACCTGCCAGCAGGCCCCGACTCATGTCCCCCAGCACCCCCACCCACCCAGCAGTGAGCCTCAGGCCCTGACTCATGTCCCCTAGCACCCTCACCCTCCAGCAGTGAGGCTCAGGCCCCGACTCATGTCCCCCAGCACCCCTACCCCCCAGCAGTGAGGCTCAGGCCCTGACTCATGTCCCCCAGCATCCCCACCCACCCAGCAGTGAGCCTCAGGCCCTGACTCATGTCCCCCAGCACCCCACGCACCCAGCATTGACAGGCACCTGCCAGCAGGCCCCTACTCATGTCCCCCAGGACCCCCACCCAACCAGCAGTGAGCCTCAGGCCCTGACTCATGTCCCCTAGCACCCTCACCCTCCATCAGTGAGGCTCAGGCCCCGGCTCATGTCCCCCAGCACCCCCACCCCCCAACAGTGAGGCTCAGGCCCTCACTCATGTCCCCCAGCACCCCCACCCACCCAGCAGTGAGCCTCAGGCCCTGACTCATGTCCCCCAGTACCCCCACCCACCTAGCAAAGAGCCTCAGGCCCTGACTCATGTCCCCCAGCACTCCCACCCCCCAGCAGTGAAGCTCTGGCCCTGACCCATGTCCCCTAGCACCCCCACCCTCCCAGCAGTGAGCCTCAAGCCCTGACTCATGTCCCACAGCACCCCCACCCCCCAGCATTGACAGGCACCTGCCAGCAGGCCCCGACTCATGTCCCCCAGCACCCCCACCCACCCAGCAGTGAGCCTCAGGCCCTGACTCATGTCCCCTAGCACCCTCACCCTCCAGCAGTGAGGCTCAGGCCCCGGGTCATGTCCCCCAGCACCCCCACTCCCCATCAGTGAGGCTCAGGCCCTCACTCATGTCCCCCCGCATCCCCATCCCCAGCAGTGAGGCTCAGGCCACGACTCATGTCCCCCAGAACCCCCACCCCCAGCAGTGAGGCTCAAGCCCTGACTCATGTCCCCCAGCACCCCCACCCACCCAGCATTGACAGGCACCTACCAGCAGGCCCTGACTCATGTCCCCCAGCACCCCCACCCACCCAGCAGTGAACCTCAGGGCCTGAGGTTCACTGCTGGGTGGGTGGGGGTGCTGGGGGGCATGTGTCGGGGTCTGAGCCTCACTGCTGGGGGGTGGGGAACTGGGGGACATGAGTCAGGGCCTGCTGGCAGGTGCCTGTCAATGCCTGGTGGGTTGGGGTGCTGGGGGACATGAGTCAGTCCCTGAGCCTCACTGCTGGGGGGTGGGGGTGGTGGGGGACATGAGTCAGGGCCTGAGGTTCACTGCTGGGTGGGTGGGGGTGCTGGGGGACATGAGTCAGGGCCTGCTGGTAGGTGCCTGTCAATGCTGGGTGGGTGGGGGTGCTGGGGGACGTGAGTCAGGGCCTGAGGCTCACTGCTGGGTGGGTGGAGGTGCTGGGGGACATGAGTCAGGGCTTGAGGCTCACTGGTGGATGGGTGGGGGTGCTGGGGGACATGAGTGAGGGCCTGAGCACGCCCACCCCCCAGCACTGACAGGCACCTGCCAGCAGGCCCCGACTCATGTCCCCCAGCATCCCCACCCACCCAGCAGTGAGGCTCAGGCCCTGACTCATGTCCCCCAGCACCCCACCCACCCAGCATTGACAGGCACCTGCCAGCAGGCCCCGACTCATGTCCCCCAGCACCCCCACAAACCCAGCAGTGAGCCTCAGGCCCTGACTCATGTCCCCCAGCACCCTCACCCTCAAGCAGTGAGGCTCAGGCCCTGGCTCATGTCCCCCAGCACATGCACCCCCCAGCTGTGAGGCTCAGGCCCTCACTCATGTCCCCCAGCACCCCCACCCATCCAGCAGTGAGCCTCAGGCCCTGACTCATGTCCCCCAGCACCCCCACCCACCCAGCAGTGAGCCTCAGGCCCTGACTCATGTCCCCCAGCACTCCCACCCCCCAGCAGTGAGGCTCAGGCCCCGACTCATGTCCCCTAGCACCCCCACCCACCCAGCAGTGAGCCTCAAGCCCTGATTCATGTCCCCCAGCACCCCCACCCCCCAGCATTGACAGGCACCTGCCAGCAGGCCCCGACTCATGTCCCCCAGCACCCCCAGCAGTGAGGCTCAGGCCCCGACACATGTTCCCCAGCATCCCCACTCACCCAGCAGTGAGCCTCAGGCCCTGACTCATGTCCCCCAGGACCCCCACCCCCCAGCATTGACAGGCACCTGCCAGCAGGCCCCGACTCATGTCCCCCAGCACCCCCACCCCCAGCAGTGAGGCTCAGGCCCCGACTCATGTTCCCCAGCATCCCCACTCACCCAGCTGTGAGCTTCAGGCCCTGACTCATGTCCCCCAGCACCACCACCCCCAGCAGTGAGGCTCAGGCCCCGACTCATGTCCCCCAGCACCCCCACCCCCAGCAGTGAGGCTCAGGCCCTGACTCATGTCCCCCAGCACCCCCACCCACCCAGCAGTGAGCCTCAGGCCCTGACTCATGTCCCCCAGCACCCCCACCCACCCAGCAGTGAGCCTCAGGCCCTGACTCATGTCCCCCAGCACCCCCACCCCTCAGCAGTGAAGCTCAGGCCCGACTCATGTCCCCCAGCAACCCCTCCCACCCAGCAGTGAGCCTCAGGCCCTGACTCATGTCCCCCAGCACTCCCACCCCCCAGCATTGACGGGCACCTGCCAGCAGGCCCTGACTCATGTCCCCCAGCACCACCACCCCCAGCAGTGAGGCTCAGGCCCCGACTCATGTCCCCCAGCACCCCCACCCCCAGCAGTGAGGCTCAGGCCCTGACTCATGTCCCCCAGCACCCCCACCCACCCAGCAGTGAGGCTCAGGCCCTAACGCATGTCCCCCAGCACCCCCACCCACCCAGCAGTGAGCTCAGGCCCTGACTCATGTCCCCCAGCACCCCCACCCACCCAGCAGTGAGCCTCAGGCCCTGACTCATGTCCCCCAGCACCCCCACCCCTCAGCAGTGAAGCTCAGGCCCTGACTCATGTCCCCCAGCACCCCCTCCCACCCAGCAGTGAGGCTCATGCCCTGACTCATGTCCCCAGCACCCCCACCCACCCAGCATTGACAGGCACCTGCCAGCAGGCCCTGACTCATGTCCTCCAACACCCCCACCAACCCAGCAGTGAGCCTCAGGCCCTGACTCATGTCCCCTAGCACCCTCACCCTCCAGCAGTGAGGCTCATGCCCCGACTCATGTCCCCCAGCACCCCCACCGCCCAGCAGTGAGGCTCAGGCCCTGACCCATGTCCCCCAGCACCCCCACCCACCCAGCAGTGAGCCTCAGGCCCTGACTCATGTCCCCCAGCACCCCACCCACCCAGCATTGACAGGCACCTGCCAGCAGGCCCCGACTCATGTCCCCCAGCACCCCCACCCACCCAGCAGTGAGCCTCAGGCCCTGACTCATGTCCCCTAGCACCCTCACCCTCCAGCAGTGAGGCTCAGGCCCCGGCTCATGTCCCCCAGCACCCCCACTCCCCATCAGTGAGGCTCAGGCCCTCACTCATGTCCCCCAGCACCCCCACTCACCCAGCAGTGAGCCTCAGGCCCTGACTCATGTCCCCCAGCACCCCCACCCACCCAGCAGTGAGCCTCAGGCCCTGACTCATGTCCCGCAGCACTCCCAGCCCCCAGAAGTGAGGCTCAGGCCCTGACTCGTGTCCCCTAGCACCCCCACCCACCCAGCAGTGAGCCTCAAGCCCTGACTCATGTCCCCCAGCACCCACACCCCCCAGCATTGACAGGCACCTGCCAGCAGGCCCCGACTCATGTCCCGCAGCACTCCCAGCCCCCAGCAGTGAGGCTCAGGCCCTGACTCGTGTCCCCTAGCACCCCCACTCACCCAGCAGTGAGCCTCAGGCCCTGACTCATGTCCCCCAGCACCCCTACCCCCAGCAGTGAGGCTCAGGCCCCGACTCATGTCCCCCAGCACCCCCACACCCAGCAGTGAGGCTCAGTCCCTGACTCATGTCCCCCAGCACCCCCACCCACCCAGCATTGACAGGCACCTACCAGCAGGCCCTGACTCATGTCCCCCAGCACCCCCACCCACCCAGCATTGACAGGCACCTGCCTGCAGGCCCCGACTCATGTCCCCCAGCACCCCCACCCACCCAGCAGTGAGCCTCAGGCCCTGACTCATGTCCCCCAGCACCCCCACTCCCCAGCAGTGAGGCTCAGGCACTAACTCATGTCCCCCAGCACCCCAACCCACCCAGCATTGACAGGCACCTGCCAGCAGGCCCTGACTCATGTCCCCCAGCACCCCCACCCCCCAGCAGTGAGGCTCAGACCCCGACACATGCCCCCCAGCACTCCGACCCACCCAGCAGTGAGCCTCAGGCACTGACTCATGTCCCCCAGCACCCCCACCCCCCAGCAGTGAGGCTCAGGCCCTGAATCATGCCAACCCAGCACCCCCACCAACCCAGCAGTGAACCTCAGGCCCTGAATCATGTCCCCCAGCACGCCCACCCACCAGCACTGACGGGCACTTGCCAGCAGGCCCCGACTCATGTCCCCCAGCAACCCCACCCACCCAGCAGTGAGGCTCAGGCCCTGACTCATGTCCCCGAGCACCCCCACTCACCCAGCAGTCAGCCTCAGGCCCTGACTCATGTCCCCCAGCACCCCCACCCCTCAGCAGTGAAGCTCAGGCCCTGACTCATGTCCCCCAGCACCCCCTCCCACCCAGCAGTGAGGCTCATGCCCCGACTCATGTTTCCCAGCATCCCCACTCACCCAGCTGTGAGCTTCAGGCCCTCACTCATGTCCCCCAGCACCACCACCCCCAGCAGTGAGGCTCAGGCCCTGTCTCATGTCCCCCAGCACCGCCACCTAAACAGCAGTGAGCCTCAGGCACTGACTCATGTCCCCCAGCACCCCCACCCCCCAGCAATGAGGCTCAGGCCTGAATCATGTCCCCCAGCACCCCCACCCCCCAACAGTGAGGTGCAGGCCCTGACTCAAGTCCCCCAGGGCCCCCACCCACCCAGCATTGACAGGCACCTGCCAGCAGGCCCCGACTCATGTCCTCCAGCACCCCCACCAACCCAGCAGTGAGCCTCAGGCCCTGACTCATGTCCCCTAGCACCCTCACCCTCCAGCAGTGAGGCTCAGGCCCTGACTCATGTCCCCAAGCACCCCCACCCCCCAGCAGTGAGGCTCAGGCCCTGACTCATGTCCCCCAGCACCCCCACCCATCCAGCAGTGAGCCTCAGGCCCTGACTCATGTCCCTCAGCACCCCACCCACCCAGCATTGACAGGCACCTGCCAGCAGGCCCCGACTCATGTCCCCCAGCACCCCCACCCAAACAGCAGTGAGCCTCAGGCCCTGACTCATGTCCCCTAGCACCCTCACCCTCCAGCAGTGAGGCTCAGGCCCCGGCTCATGTCCCCCAGCACCATCACTCCCCATCAGTGAGGCTCAGGCCCTCACTCATGTCCCCCAGCACCCCCACCCACCCAGCAGTGAGCCTCAGGCCCTGACTCATGTCCCCCAGCACCCCCACCCACCCAGCAGTGAGCCTCAGGCCCTGACTCATGTCCCGCAGCACTCGCAGCCCCCAGCAGTGAGGCTCAGGCCCTGACTCGTGTCCCCTAGCACCCCCACCCACCCAGCAGTGAGTCTCAAGCCTTGACTCATGTCCCCCAGCACCCACACCCCCCAGCATTGACAGGCACCTGCCAGCAGGCCCCGACTCATGTCCTCCAGCACCCCCACCCCCAGCAGTGAGGCTCATGCCCCGACTCATGTTCCCCAGCATCCCCACCCACCCAGCAGTGAGCCTCAGGCCCTGACTCATGTCCCCCAGCACCCCACCCACCCAGCATTGACAGGCACCTGCCAGCAGGCCCCGACTCATGTCCCCCAGCACCCCCACCCACCCAGCAGTGAGCCTCAGGCCCTGACTCATGTCCCCTAGCACCCTCACCCTCCAGCAGTGAGGCTCAGGCCCCGGCTCATGTCCCCCCGCACCCCCACTACCCATCAGTGAGGCTCAGGCCCTCACTCATGTCCCCCAGCACCCCCACTCACCCAGCAGTGAGCCTCAGGCCCTGACTCATGTCCCCCAGCACCCCCACCCACCCAGCAGTGAGCCTCAGGCCCTGACTCATGTCCCGCAGCACTCCCAGCCCCCAGAAGTGAGGCTCAGGCCCTGACTCGTGTCCCCTAGCACCCCCACCCACCCAGCAGTGAGCCTCAAGCCCTGACTCATGTCCCCCAGCACCCACACCCCCCAGCATTGACAGGCACCTGCCAGCAGGCCCCGACTCATGTCCCGCAGCACTCCCAGCCCCTAGCAGTGAGGCTCATGCCCTGACTCGTGTCCCCTAGCACCCCCACTCACCCAGCAGTGAGCCTCAGGCCCTGACTCATGTCCCCCAGCACTCCTACCCCCAGCAGTGAGGCTCAGGCCCCGACTCATGTCCCCCAGCACCCCCACACCCAGCAATGAGGCTCAGTCCCTGACTCATGTCCCCCAGCACCCCCACCCACCCAGCATTGACAGGCACCTACCAGCAGGCCCTGACTCATGTCCCCCAGCACCCCCACCCACCCAACATTGACAGGCACCTGCCTGCAGGCCCAGACTCATGTCCCCCAGCACCCCCACCCACCCAGCAGTGAGCCTCAGGCCCTGACTCATGTCCCCCAGCACCCCCACTCCCCAGCAGTGAGGCTCAGGCACTAACTCATGTCCCCCAGCACCCCAACCCACCCAGCATTGACAGGCACCTGCCAGCAGGCCCTGACTCATGTCCCCCAGCACCCCCACCCCCCAGCAGTGAGGCTCAGACCCCGACACATGCCCCCCAGCACCCTGCCCCACCCAGCAGTGAGCCTCAGGCACTGACTCATGTCCCCCAGCACCCCCACCCCCCAGCAGTGAGGCTCAGGCCCTGAATCATGCCAACCCAGCACCCCCACCAACCCAGCAGTGAACCTCAGGCCCTGACTCATGTCCCCCAGCACGCCCACCCACCAGCACTGACGGGCACCTGCCAGCAGGCCCCGACTCATGTCCCCCAGCAACCCCACCCACCCAGCAGTGAGGCTCAGGCCCTGACTCATGTCCCCGAGCACCCCCACTCACCCAGCAGTCAGCCTCAGGCCCTGACTCATGTCCCCCAGCACCCCCACACCTCAGCAGTGAAGCTCAGGCCCTGACTCATGTCCCCCAGCACCCCCTCCCACCCAGCAGTGAGGCTCATGCTCCGACTCATGTTCCCCAGCATCCCCACTCACCCAGCTGTGAGCTTCAGGCCCTCACTCATGTCCCCCAGCACCACCACCCCCAGCAGTGAGGCTCAGGCCCTGTCTCATGTCCCCCAGCACCCCCACCCCCCAGCAATGAGGCTCAGGCCTGAATCATGTCCCCCAGCACCCCCACCCCCCAACAGTGAGGCGCAGGCCCTGACTCAAGTCCCCCAGGGCCACCACCCACCCAGCATTGACAGGCACCTGCCAGCAGGCCCCGACTCATGTCCTCCAGCACCCCCACCAACCCAGCAGTGAGCCTCAGGCCCTGACTCATGTCCCCTAGCACCCTCACCCTCCAGCAGTGAGGCTCAGGCCCCGGCTCATGTCCCCCAGCACCCCCACTCCCCATCAGTGAGGCTCAGGCCCTCACTCATGTCCCCCAGCACCCCCACCCACCCAGCAGTGAGCCTCAGGCCCTGACTCATGTCCCCAAGCACCCCCACCCACCCAGCAGTGAGCCTCAGGCCCTGACTCATGTCCCGCAGCACTCCCAGCCCCCAGCAGTGAGGCTCAGGCCCTGACTCGTGTCCCCTAGCACCCCCACCCACCCAGCAGTGAGCCTCAAGCCCTGACTCATGTCCCCCAGCACCCACACCCCCCAGCATTGACAGGCACCTGCCAGCAGGCCCCGACTCATGTCCTCCAGCACCCCCACCCCCAGCAGTGAGGCTCATGCCCCGACTCATGTTCCCCAGCATCCCCACTCACCCAGCAGTGAGCCTCAGGCCCTGACTCATGTCCCCCAGCACCCCTACCCCCCCCAGCAGTGAGGCTCAGGCCCCGACTCATGTCCCCCAGCACCCCCACGCCCAGCAGTGAGGCTCAGTCCCTGACTCATGTCCCCCAGCACCCCCACCCACCCAGCATTGACAGGCACCTACCAGCAGGCCCTGACTCATGTCCCCAGCACCCCCACCCACCCAGCATTGACAGGCACCTGCCTGCAGGCCCCGACTCATGTCCCCCAGCACCCCCACCCACCCAGCAGTGAGCCTCAGGCCCTGACTCATGTCCCCCAGCACCCCCACCCCCCAGCAGTGAGGCTCAGGCACTAACTCATGTCCCCCAGCACCCCAACCCACCCAGCATTGACAGGCACCTGCCTGCAGGCCCCGACTCATGTCCCCCAGCACCCCCACCCACCCAGCAGTGAGCCTCAGGCCCTGACTCATGTCCCCCAGCACCCCCACCCCCCAGCAGTGAGGCTCAGACCCCGACACATGCCCCCCAGCACCCCGACCCACCCAGCAGTGAGCCTCAGGCACTGAATCATGTCCCCCAGCACCCCCACCCACCAGCAGTGAGGCTCAGGCCCCGAATCATGCCAACCCAGCACCCCCAACAACCCAGCAGTGAACCTCAGGCCCTGACCCATGTCCCCCAGCACCCCCACCCACCCAGCATTGACAGGCACCTGCCTGCAGGCCCCGACTCATGTCCCCCAGCACCCCCACCCACCCAGCAGTGAGCCTCAGGCCCTGACTCATGTCCCCCAGCACCCCCACCCCCCAGCAGTGAGGCTCAGACCCCGACACATGCCCCCCAGCACCCCGACCCACCCAGCAGTGAGCCTCAGGCACTGACTCATGTCCCCCAGCACCCCCACCCACCAGCAGTGAGGCTCAGGCCCCGAATCATGCCAACCCAGCACCCCCACCAACCCAGCAGTGAACCTCAGGCCCTGACTCATGTCCCCCAGCACGCCCACCCCCAGCACTGACGGGCACCTGCCAGCAGGCCCCGACTCATGTCCCCCAGCAACCCCACCCACCCAGCAGTGAGGCTCAGGCCCTGACTCATGTCCCCGAGCACCCCCACTCACCCAGCAGTGAGCCTTAGGACCTGACTCATGTCCCCCAGGACCCCACCCATCCAGCATTGACAGGCACCTGCCAGCAGGCCCCGACTCATGTCCCCCAACACCCTCACCCACCCAGCAGTGAGCCTCAGGCCCTGACTCATGTCCCCCAGCACCCCCACCCACCCAGCAGTGAGCCTCAGGCCCTGACTCATGTCCCCCAGCACCCCCACCCACCCAGCAGTGAGCCTCAGGCCCTGACTCATGTCCCTCAGCACTCCCACCCCCCAGCAGTGAGGCTCAGGCCCCGACTCATGTCCCCTAGCACCCCCACCCACACAGCAGTGAGCCTCAAGCCCTGACTCATGTCCCCCAGTACCCCCACCCCCCAGCATTGACAGGCACCTGCCAGCAGGCCCCGACTCATGTCCCCCAGAACCCCCACCCCCAGCAGTGAGGCTCAGGGCCCGACTCATGTTCCCCAGCATCCCCACTCACCCAGCAGTGAGCCTCAGGCCCTGACTCGTGTCCCCCAGCATCCCCACCCCCAGCAGTGAGGCTCGGGCCCCGACTCATGTCCCCCAGCACCCCCACCCCCAGCAGTGAGGCTCAGGCCCTGACTCATGTCCCCCAGGACCCCACCCACCCAGCATTGACAGGCACCTGCCAGCAGGCCCCGACTCATGTCCCCCAGCACCCCCACCCACCCAGCATTGACAGGCACCTGCCTGCAGGCCCCGACTCATGTCCCCCAGCACCCCCACCCACCCAGCAGTGAGCCTCAGGCCCTGACTCATGTCCCCCAGCACCCCCACTCCCCAGCAGTGAGGCTCAGGCACTTACTCATGTCCCCCAGCACCCCAACCCACCCAGCATTGACAGGCACCTGCCAGCAGGCCCTGACTCATGTCCCCCAGCACCCCCACCCCCCAGCAGTGAGGCTCAGACCCCGACACATGCCCCCCAGCACCCTGCCCCACCCAGCAGTGAGCCTCAGGCACTGACTCATGTCCCCCAGCACCCCCACCCCCCAGCAGTGAGGCTCAGGCCCTGAATCATGCCAACCCAGCACCCCCACCAACCCAGCAGTGAACCTCAGGCCCTGACTCATGTCCCCCAGCACGCCCACCCACCAGCACTGACGGGCACCTGCCAGCAGGCCCCGACTCATGTCCCCCAGCAACCCCACCCACCCAGCAGTGAGGCTCAGGCCCTGACTCATGTCCCCGAGCACCCCCACTCACCCAGCAGTCAGCCTCATGCCCTGACTCATGTCCCCCAGCACCCCCACCCCTCAGCAGTGAAGCTCAGGCCCTGACTCATGTCCCCCAGCACCCCCTCCCACCCAGCAGTGAGGCTCATGCTCCGACTCATGTTCCCCAGCATCCCCACTCACCCAGCTGTGAGCTTCAGGCCCTCACTCATGTCCCCCAGCACCACCACCCCCAGCAGTGAGGCTCAGGCCCTGTCTCATGTCCCCCAGCACCCCCACCCCCCAGCAATGAGGCTCAGGCCTGAATCATGTCCCCCAGCACCCCCACCCCCCAACAGTGAGGCGCAGGCCCTGACTCAAGTCCCCCAGGGCCACCACCCACCCAGCATTGACAGGCACCTGCCAGCAGGCCCCGACTCATGTCCTCCAGCACCCCCACCAACCCAGCAGTGAGCCTCAGGCCCTGACTCATGTCCCCTAGCACCCTCACCCTCCAGCAGTGAGGCTCAGGCCCTGACTCATGTCCCCAAGCACCCCCACCCCCCAGCAGTGAGGCTCAGGCCCTGACTCATGTCCCCCAGCACCCCCACCCATCCAGCAGTGAGCCTCAGGCCCTGACTCATGTCCCTCAGCACCCCACCCACCCAGCATTGACAGGCACCTGCCAGCAGGCCCCGACTCATGTCCCCCAGCACCCCCAACCACCCAGCAGTGAGCCTCAGGCCCTGACTCATGTCCCCTAGCACCCTCACCCTCCAGCAGTGAGGCTCAGGCCCCGGCTCATGTCCCCCAGCACCCCCACTCCCCATCAGTGAGGCTCAGGCCCTCACTCATGTCCCCCAGCACCCCCACCCACCCAGCAGTGAGCCTCAGGCCCTGACTCATGTCCCCAAGCACCCCCACCCACCCAGCAGTGAGCCTCAGGCCCTGACTCATGTCCCGCAGCACTCCCAGCCCCCAGCAGTGAGGCTCAGGCCCTGACTCGTGTCCCCTAGCACCCCCACCCACCCAGCAGTGAGCCTCAAGCCCTGACTCATGTCCCCCAGCACCCACACCCCCCAGCATTGACAGGCACCTGCCAGCAGGCCCCGACTCATGTCCTCCAGCACCCCCACCCCCAGCAGTGAGGCTCATGCCCCGACTCATGTTCCCCAGCATCCCCACTCACCCAGCAGTGAGCCTCAGGCCCTGACTCATGTCCCCCAGCACCCCTACCCCCCCAGCAGTGAGGCTCAGGCCCCGACTCATGTCCCCCAGCACCCCCACGCCCAGCAGTGAGGCTCAGTCCCTGACTCATGTCCCCCAGCACCCCCACCCACCCAGCATTGACAGGCACCTACCAGCAGGCCCTGACTCATGTCCCCAGCACCCCCACCCACCCAGCATTGACAGGCACCTGCCTGCAGGCCGCGACTCATGTCCCCCAGCACCCCCACCCACCCAGCAGTGAGCCTCAGGCCCTGACTCATGTCCCCCAGCACCCCCACCCCCCAGCAATGAGGCTCAGGCACTAACTCATGTCCCCCAGCACCCCAACCCACCCAGCATTGACAGGCACCTGCCTGCAGGCCCCGACTCATGTCCCCCAGCACCCCCACCCACCCAGCAGTGAGCCTCAGGCCCTGACTCATGTCCCCCAGCACCCCCACCCCCCAGCAGTGAGGCTCAGACCCCGACACATGCCCCCAAGCACCCCGACCCACCCAGCAGTGAGCCTCAGGCACTGACTCATGTCCCCCAGCACCCCCACCCACCAGCAGTGAGGCTCAGGCCCCGAATCATGCCAACCCAGCACCCCCAACAACCCAGCAGTGAACCTCAGGCCCTGACTCATGTCCCCCAGCACCCCTACCCACCCAGCATTGACAGGCACCTGCCTGCAGGCCCTGACTCATGTCCCCCAGCACCCCCACCCACCCAGCAGTGAGCCTCAGGCCCTGACTCATGTCCCCCAGCACCCCCACCCCCCAGCAGTGAGGCTCAGACCCCGACATATGCCCCCCAGCACCCCGACCCACCCAGCAGTGAGCCTCAGGCACTGACTCATGTCCCCCAGCACCCCCACCCACCAGCAGTGAGGCTCAGGCCCCGAATCATGCCAACCCAGCACCCCCACCAACCCAGCAGTGAACCTCAGGCCCTGACTCATGTCCCCCAGCACGCCCACCCCCAGCACTGACGGGCACCTACCAGCAGGCCCCGACTCATGTCCCCCAGCAACCCCACCCACCCAGCAGTGAGGCTCAGGCCCTGACTCATGTCCCCGAGCACCCCCACTCACCCAGCAGTGAGCCTTAGGACCTGACTCATGTCCCCCAGGACCCCACCCATCCAGCATTGACAGGCACCTGCCAGCAGGCCCCGACTCATGTCCCCCAACACCCCCACCCACCCAGCAGTGAGCCTCAGGCCCTGACTCATGTCCCCCAGCACCCCCACCCACCCAGCAGTGAGCCTCAGGTCCTGACTCATGTCCCCCAGCACCCCCACCCACCCAGCAGTGAGCCTCAGGCCCTGACTCATGTCCCTCAGCACTCCCACCCCCCAGCAGTGAGGCTCAGGCCCCGACTCATGTCCCCTAGCACCCCCACCCACACAGCAGTGAGCCTCAAGCCCTGACTCATGTCCCCCAGTACCCCCACCCCCCAGCATTGACAGGCACCTGCCAGCAGGCCCCGACTCATGTCCCCCAGAACCCCCACCCCCAGCAGTGAGGCTCAGGGCCCGACTCATGTTCCCCAGCATCCCCACTCACCCAGCAGTGAGCCTCAGGCCCTGACTCGTGTCCCCCAGCATCCCCACTCCCAGCAGTGAGGCTCGGGCCCCGACTCATGTCCCCCAGCACCCCCACCCCCAGCAGTGAGGCTCAGGCCCTGACTCATGTCCCCCAGGACCCCACCCCCCAGCATTGACAGGCACCTGCCAGCAGGCCCCGACTCATGTCCCCCAGCACCCCCACCCACCCAGCAGTGAGCCTCAGGCACTGACTCATGTCCACTAGCACCCTCACCCTCGAGCAGTGAGGCTCAGGCCCCGCTCATGTCCCCCAGCACCGCCACCCCCCAGCAGTGAGGCTCAGGCCCTCACTCATGTCCCCCAGCACCCCCACCCACCCAGCAGTGAGCCTCAGGCCCTGACTCATGTCCCCCAGCACCCCACCCACCCAGCAGTGAGCCTCAGGCCCTGACTCATGTCCCTCAGCACTCCCACCCCCCAGCAGTGAGGCTCAGGCCCCGACTCATGTCCCCTAGCACCCCCACCCACACAGCAGTGAGCCCCAAGCCCTGACTCATGTCCCCCAGCACCCCCACCCCCCAGCATTGACAGGCACCTGCCAGCAGGCCCCGACTCATGTCCCCCTGCACCCCCACCCCCAGCAGTGAGGCTCAGGCCCCGACTCATGTTCCCCAGCATCCCCACTCACCCAGCAGTGAGCCTCAGGCCCTGACTCATGTCCCCCAGCACCCCCACCCCCAGCAGTGAGGCTAAGGCCCCGACTCATGTCCCCCAGCACCCCCACCCCCAGCAGTGAGGCTCAGGCCCTGACTCATGTCCCCCAGCACCCCCACCCACCCAGCATTGACAGGCACCTACCAGCGGGCCCTGACTCATGTCCCCCAGAACCCCACCTACCCATCAGTGAACCTCAGGCCCTGACTCATGTCTTCCAGCAGCTCACCCATCCAGCATTGACAGGCACCTGCCAGCAGGCCCTGACTCATGTCCCCCAGCACCCCCACCCACCCAGCAGTGAGCCTCAGGCCCTGACTCATGTCCCCCAGCACCCCCACCCGCCAGAAGTGAGGCTCAGGCACTGACTCATGTCCCCCAGCACCGCAACCCACCCAGCATTGACAGGCACCTGCCAGCAGGCCCTGACTCATGTCCCCCAGCACCCCAACCCCCCAGCAGTGAGGCTCAGACCCCAACACATGCCCCCCAGCACCCCCACCCACCCAGCAGTGAGCCTCAGGCACTGACTCATGTCCCCCAGCACTCCCACCCCCCAGCAGTGAGGCTCAGGCCCCGACTCATGTCCTCTAGCACCCCCACCCACCCAGCAGTGAGCCTCAGGCACTGACTCATGTCCCCCAGCACCCCCACCCCCCAGCAGTGAGGCTCAGGCCCGAATCATGCCAACCCAGCACCCCCACCTACCCAGCAGTGAACCTCAGGCCCTGACTCATGTCCCCCAGCACCTCACCCACCCAGCATTGACAGGCACCTGCCAGCAGGCCCTGACTCATGTCCCCCAGCACCCCCACCCACCCAGCAGTGAGCCTCAGGCCCTGACTCATGTCCCCCAGCACCCCCACCCACCAGCAGTGAGGCTCAGGCACTGACTCATGTCCCCCAGCACCCCAACCCACCCAGCAGTGACAGGCACCTGCCAGCAGGCCCTGACTCATGTCCCCCAGCATCCCAACCACCCAGCAGTGAGGCTCAGACCCCAACACATGCCCCCCAGCACCCCCACCCACCCAGCAGTGAGCCTCAGGCACTGACTCATGTCCCCCAGCACCCCCACCCCCCAGCAGTGAGGCTCAGGCCCCGAATCATGCCAACCCAGCACCCCCACCAACCCAGCAGTGAACCTCAGGCCGTGACTCATGTCCCCCAGCACGCCCACCCCCCAGCACTGATGAGCACCTGCCAGCAGGCCCTGACTCATGTCCCCCATCATCCCACCCACCCAGCAGTGAGCCTCAGGCCCTGATTCATGTCCCCCAGCACCCCCACCCCCCAGCAGTGAGCCTCAGGCCCCGACTCATGTCCCCCAGCAGCCGCACCGCCCAGGAGTGAGGCTCAGGCCCTGAATCATGTCCCCCAGCACCCCCACCCACCCAGCAGTGAGCCTCAGGCCCTGACTCATGTCCCCCAGCACCCCCACTCACCCAGCAGTGAGCCTCAGGCCCTGACTCATGTCCCCCAGCACCCCCACCCCTCAGCAGTGAAGCTCAGGCCCCAACTCATGTCCCCCAGCACCCCCTCCCACAAAGCAGTGAGCCTCAGACCCTGACTCATGTCCCCCAGCACCCCCACCCCCCAGCATTGACGGGCATCTGCCAGCAGGCCCCGACTCATGTCCCCCAGCACCCCCATCCCCAGCAGTGAGGCTCAGGCCCCGTCTCATGTCCCCCATCACCCCCACCCACCCAGCAGTGAGCCTCAGGCACTGACTTATGTCCACCAGCACCCCCACCCCCCAGCAATGAGGCTCAGGCCCGAATCATGTACCCCAGCACACCCACCCCCCAACAGTGAGGCTCAGGCCCTGACTCAAGTCCCCCAGGACCCCCACCCACCCAGCATTGACAGGCACCTGCCAGCAGGCCCCGACTCATGTCCTCCAGCACCCCCACCCACCGAGCAGTGAGCCTCAGGCCCTGACTCATGTCCCCTAGCACCCTCACCCTCCAGCAGTGAGGCTCAGGCCCCGACTCATGTCCCCCAGCACCCCCACCCCCAGCAGTGAGGCTCAGGCCCTGACTTATGTTCCCAACACCCCCACCCACCCAGCAGTGAGCCTCAGGCCCTGAGTCATGTCCCCCAGCACCCCACCCACCCAGCATTGACAGGCACCTGCCAGCAGGCCCCAACTCATGTCCCCCAGCACCCCCACCCACCCAGCAGTGAGCCTCAGGCCCTGACTCATGTCCCCTAGCACCCTTACCCTCCAGCAGTGAGGCTCAGGGCCCGACTCATGTCCCCCAGCATGCCCACCCCCCAGCAGTGAGGCTCAGGCCCTCACTCTCGTCCCCCAGCACCCCCACCCACCCAGCAGTGAGCCTCAGGCCCTGACTCATGTCCCCCAGCAACCCTACCACCCAGCAGTGAGCCTCAGGCCCTGACTCATGTCCCCCAGCACTCCCACCCCCAGCAGTGAGGCTCAGGCCCCGACTCATGTCCCCCAGCACCCCCACCCACCCAGCAGTGAGCCTCAAGCCCTGACTCATGTCCCCCAGCACTCCCACCCCCCAGCATTGACAGGCACCTGCCGGCAGGCCCTGACTCATGTCCCCCAGCACCCCCAACACCAGCAGTGAGGCTCATGCCCCGACTCATGTTCCCCAGCATCCCCACTCACCCAGCAGTGAGCCTCAGGCCCTGACGCATGTCCCCCAGCACCCCTACCCCCAGCAGTGAGGCTCAGGCCCCGACTCATGTCCCCCAGCACCCCCACCCACCCAGCATTGACAGGCACCTACCAGCAGGCCCTGACTCATGTCCCCCAGCACCTCCACCCACCCAGCATTGACAGGCACCTGCCAGCATGCCCCGACTCATGTCCCCCAGCACCCCCACCCACCCAGCAGTGATCCTCAGGCCCTGACTCATGTCCCCCAGCACCCCCAGCCCCCAGCAGTGAGGCTCAGGCACTGACTCATGTCCCCCAGCACCCAAACCCACCCAGCATTGACAGGCACCTTCCAGCAGGCCCTGACTCATGTCCCCCAGCACCCCCACCCCCCAGCAGTGAGGCTCAGACCCCGACACATGCTCCCCAGCACCCGCAACCACCCAGCAGTGAGCCTCAGGCACTGACTCATGTCCCACAGCACCCCCACCCCCCAGCAGTGAGGCTCAGGCCCCAAATCATGCCAACACAGCACCCCCACCAACCCAGCAGTGAACCTCAGGCCCTGACTCATGTCCCCCAGCACGCCCACCCCCCAGCACTGATGGGCACCTGCCAGCAGGCCCCGACTTATGTCCCCCAGCATCCCCACCCACCCAGCAGTGAGGCTCAGGCCCTGACTCATGTCCCCCAGCACCCCCACCCACCCAGCAGTGAGCCTCATGCCCTGACTCATGTCCCCCAGCACCACACCCACCCAGCATTGACAGGCACCTGCCAGCAGGCCCCGACTCATGTCCCCCAGCACCCCCACCCACCCGGCAGTGAGCCTCAGGCCCTGACTCATGTCCCCTAGCACCCTCACCCTCCAGCAGTGAGGCTCAGGCCCCGGCTCATGTCCCCCAGCACCCCCACCCCCCAGCAGTGAGGCTCAGGCCCTCACTCATGTCCCCCAGCACCCCCACCCACCTAGCAGTGAGCCTCAGGCCCTGACTCATGTCCCCCAGCACCCCCACCCACCCAGCAGTGAGCCTCAGGCACTGACTCATGTCCCCCAGCACTCCCACACCCCTACAGTGAGGCTCAGGCCCCGACTCATGTCCCCTAGCACCCCCACCCACCTAGCAGTGAGCCTCAAGCCCTGACTCATGTCCCCCAGCACCCCCACCCCCCAGCATTGACAGGCACCTGCCAGCAGGCCCCGACTCATGTCCCCCAGCACCCCCACCCCCCAGCAGTGAGGCTCAGACCCCGACACATGCTCCCCAGCGCCCGCAACCACCCAGCAGTGAGCCTCAGGCACTGACTCATGTCCCACAGCACCCCCACCCCCCAGCAGTGAGGCTCAGGCCCCAAATCATGCCAACCCAGCACCCCCACCAACCCAGCAGTGAACCTCAGGCCCTGACTCATGTCCCCCAGCACGCCCACCCCCCAGCACTGATGGGCACCTGCCAGCAGGCCCCGACTTATGTCCCCCAGCATCCCCACCCACCAAGCAGTGAGGCTCAGGCCCTGACTCATGTCCCCCAGCACCCCCACCCACCCAGCAGTGAGCCTCATGCCCTGACTCATGTCCCCCAGCACCACACCCACCCAGCATTGACAGGCACCTGCCAGCAGGCCCCGACTCATGTCCCCCAGCACCCCCACCCACCCGGCAGTGAGCCTCAGGCCCTGACTCATGTCCCCTAGCACCCTCACCCTCCAGCAGTGAGGCTCAGGCCCCGGCTCATGTCCCCCAGCACCCCAACCCACCCAGCAGTGACAGGCACCTGCCAGCAGGCCCTGACTCATGTCCCCCAGCACCCCAACCACCCAGCAGTGAGGCTCAGACCCCAACACATGCCCCCCAGCACCCCCACCCACCCAGCAGTGAGCCTCAGGCCCTGACTCATGTCCCCCAGCACACCCACCCGCCAGCAGTGAGGCTCAGGCACTGACTCATGTCCCCCAGCACCCCAACCCACCCAGCAGTGACAGGCACCTGCCAGCAGGCCCTGACTCATGTCCCCCAGCACCCCAACCACCCAGCAGTGAGGCTCAGACCCCAACACATGCCTCCCAGCACCCCCACCCACCCAGCAGTGAGCCTCAGGCACTGACTCATGTCCCACAGCACCCCCACCCCCCAGCAGTGAGGCTCAGGACCCAAATCATGCCAACCCAGCACCCCCATCAACCCAGCAGTGAACCTCAGGCCCTGACTCATGTCCCCCAGCACGCCCACCCCCCAGCACTGATGGGCACCTGCCAGCAGGCCCCGACTTATGTCCCCCAGCATCCCCACCCACCCAGCAGTGAGGCTCAGGCCCTGACTCATGTCCCCCAGCACCCCCACCCACCCAGCAGTGAGCCTCATGCCCTGACTCATGTCCCCCAGCACCACACCCACTCAGCATTGACAGGCACCTGCCAGCAGGCCCCGACTCATGTCCCCCAGCACCCCCACCCACCCAGCAGTGAGCCTCAGGCCCTGACTCATGTCCCCTAGCACCCTCACCCTCCAGCAGTGAGGCTCAGGCCCCGGCTCATGTCCCCCAGCACCCCCACCCCCCAGCAGTGAGGCTCAGGCCTTCACTCATGTCCCCCAGCACCCCCACCCACCTAGCAGTGAGCCTCAGGCCCTGACTCATGTCCCCCAGCACCCCCACCCACCCAGCAGTGAGCCTCAGGCACTGACTCATGTCCCCCAGCACTCCCACACCCCAACAGTGAGGCTCAGGCCCCGACTCATGTCCCCTAGCACCCCCACCCACCTAGCAGTGAGCCTCAAGCCCTGACTCATGTCCCCCAGCACCCCCACCCCCCAGCATTGACAGGCACCTGCCAGCAGGCCCCGACTCATGTCCCCCAGCACCCCCATCCCCAGCAGTGATGCTCAGGCCCGGACTCATGTTCCGAAGCATCCCCACTCACCCAGCAGTGAGCCTCAGGCCCTGACTCATGTCCCCCAGCACCCCCACCCCCAGCAGTGATGCTCAGGACCTGACTCGTGTCCCCCAGCACCCCCCACCCCCAGCAGTGAGGCTCAGGCCCTGACTCATGTCCCCCAGCACCCCCACCCACCCAGCATTGACAGGCACCTACCAGCGGGCCCTGACTCATGTCCCCCAGCACCCCACCCACCCAGCAGTGAACCTCAGGCCCTGACTCATGTCCCCCAGCAACTCACCCACCCAGCATTGACTGGCACCTGCCAGCAGGCCCTGACTCATGTCCCCCAGCACCCCCACCCTCCCAGCAGTGAGCCTCAGGCCCTGACTCATGTCCCCCAGCACCCCCACCCCCCAGCAGTGAGGCTCAGGCACTGACTCATGTCCCCCAGCAACCCAACCCACCCAGCATTGACAGGCACCTGCCAGCAGGCCCTGACTCATGTCCCCCAGCACCCCAACCCCCCAGCAGTGAGGCTCAGACCCCAACACATGCCCCCCAGCACCCCCACCCACCCAGCAGTGAGCCTCAGGCACTGATTCATGTCCCCCAGCACCCCCACCCCCCAGCAGTGAGGCTCAGGCACCGAATCATGCTAGCCCAGCACCCCCACCAACCCAGCAGTGAACCTCAGGCCGTGACTCATGTCCCCCAGCATGCCCACCGCCCAGGACTGATGGGCACCTGCCAGCAGGCCCCGACTCATGTCCCCTAGGGCCCCCACCCCTCAGCAGTGAAGCTCAGGCCCCGACTCATGTCCCCAAGCACCCCCACCCATCCAGCAGTGAGCCTCAGGCCCTGACTCATGTCCCCCAGCACCCCCACCCCCCAGCAGTGAGGCTGAGGCCCCGACTCATGTCCCCCAGCACCCCCACCCCCCAACAGTGAGGCTCAGGCCCTGACTCATGTCCCCCAGCACCCCCACCGACCCAGCAGTGAGCCTCAGGCCCTGCCTCGTGTCCCCCAGCACTCCCAACTCCCAACAGTGAGGCTCAGGCCCCGACTCATGTCCCCTAGCACCCCCACCCACCCAGCAGTGAGCCTCAAGCCCTGACTCATGTCCCCCGGCACCCCCACCCCCCAGCATTGACAGGCACCTGCCAGCAGGCCCCGACTCATGTCCCCCAGCACCCCCACCCCCAGCAGTGAGGCTCAGGTCCTGACTCATGTTCCCCAGCATCCCCACTCACCCAGCAGTGAGCCTCAGGCCCTGACTCATGTCCCCCAGCACCCCCACCCCAGCAGTGAGGCTCAGGACCCGACTCATGTCCCCCAGCACCCCCACCCCCAGCAGTGAGGCTCAGGCCCTGACTCATGTCCCCCAGCAACCCCACCCACCCAGCATTGACAGGCACCTACCAGCGGGCCCTGACTCATGTCCCCCAGAACCCCACCCACCCAGTAGTGAACCTCAGGCCCTGACTCATGTCCCCCAGCACCTCACCCACCCAGCATTGACAGGCACCTGCCAGCAGGCCCTGACCGTTGTCCCCCAGCACCCCCACCCTCCCAGCAGTGAGCCTCAGGCCCTGACTCATGTCCCCCAGCACCCCAACCCACCCAGCAGTGAGCCTCAGGCCCTGACTCATGTCCCCCAGCACTCCCACCCCCCAGCAGTGAGGCTCAGGCCCTGACTCATGTCCCCTAGCACCCCCACCCACCCAGCAGTGAGCCTCAAGCCCTGACTCATGTCCCCCAGCACCCCCACCCCCCAGCATTGACAGGCACCTGCCAGCAGGCCCCGACTCATGTGCCCCAGCACCCCCACCCCCAGCAGTGAGGCTCAGGCCCCGACTCATGTTCCCCAGCATCCCCACTCACCCAGCAGTGAGCCCCAGGCCCTGACTCATGTCCCCCAGCACCACACCCACCCAGCATTGACAGGCACCTGCCAGCAGGCCCCGACTCATGTCCCCCAGCACCCCCACCCACCCGGCAGTGAGCCTCAGGCCCTGACTCATGTCCCCTAGCACCCTCACCCTCCAGCAGTGAGGCTCAGGCCCCGGCTCATGTCCCCCAGCACCCCAACCCACCCAGCAGTGACAGGCACCTGCCAGCAGGCCCTGACTCATGTCCCCCAGCACCCCAACCACCCAGCAGTGAGGCTCAGACCCCGACACATGCCCCCCAGCACCCCCACCCACCCAGCAGTGAGCCTCAGGCCCTGACTCATGTCCCCCAGCACCCCCACCCGCCAGCAGTGAGGCTCAGGCCCCGACACATGCCCCCCAGCACCCCAACCCACCCAGCAGTGAGCCTCAGGCCCTGACTCATGTCCCCCAGCACCCCAACCACCCAGCAGTGAGGCTCAGACCCCGACACATGCCCCCCAGCACCCCCACCCACCCAGCAGTGAGCCTCAGGCCCTGACTCATGTCCCCCAGCACCCCCACCCGCCAGCAGTGAGGCTCAGGCCCCGGCTCATGTCCCCCAGCACCCCAACCCACCCAGCAGTGACAGGCACCTGCCAGCAGGCCCTGACTCATGTCCCCCAGCACCCCAACCACCCAGCAGTGAGGCTCAGACCCCAACACATGCCCCCCAGCACCCCCACCCACCCAGCAGTGAGCCTCAGGCACTGACTCATGTCCCACAGCACCCCCACCCCCCAGCAGTGAGGCTCAGGCCCCAAATCATGCCAACCCAGCACCCCCACCAACCCAGCAGTGAACCTCAGGCCCTGACTCATGTCCCCCAGCACGCCCACCCCCCAGCACTGATGGGCACCTGCCAGCAGGTCCTGACTTATGTCCCCCAGCATCCCCACCCAACCAGCAGTGAGGCTCAGGCCCTGACTCATGTCCCCCAGCACCCCCACCCACCCAGCAGTGAGCCTCATGCCCTGACTCATGTCCCCCAGCACCACACCCACCCAGCATTGACAGGCACCTGCCAGCAGGCCCCGACTCATGTCCCCCAGCACCCCCACCCACCCGGCAGTGAGCCTCAGGCCCTGACTCATGTCCCCTAGCACCCTCACCCTCCAGCAGTGAGGCTCAGGCCCCGGCTCATGTCCCCCAGCACCCCCACCCCCCAGCAGTGAGGC
The DNA here is from genome assembly GCF_040938575.1 of Ambystoma mexicanum. Classification (NCBI taxonomy): domain Eukaryota; kingdom Metazoa; phylum Chordata; class Amphibia; order Caudata; family Ambystomatidae; genus Ambystoma; species Ambystoma mexicanum. The sequence goes on along the minus strand of NC_090924.1, from coordinate 667,620,234 downwards.
TCAGGCCCTCACTCATGTCCCCCAGCACCCCCACCCACCTAGCAGTGAGCCTCAGGCCCTGACTCATGTCCCCCAGCACCCCCACCCACCCAGCAGTGAGCCTCAGGCACTGACTCATGTCCCCCAGCACTCCCACACCCCAACAGTGAGGCTCAGGCCCCGACTCATGTCCCCTAGCACCCCCACCCACCTAGCAGTGAGCCTCAAGCCCTGACTCATGTCCCCCAGCACGCCCACTCCCAGCACTGACGGGCACCTGCCAGCAGGCCCCGACTCATGTCCCCCAGCAACCCCACCCACCCAGCAGTGAGGCTCAGGCCCTGACTCATGTCCCCGAGCACCCCCACTCACCCAGCAGTGAGCCTTAGGACCTGACTCATGTCCCCCAGGACCCCACCCATCCAGCATTGACAGGCACCTGCCAGCAGGCCCCGACTCATGTCCCCCAACACCCCCACCCACCCAGCAGTGAGCCTCAGGCCCTGACTCATGTCCCCCAGCACCCCCACCCACCCAGCAGTGAGCCTCAGGCCCTGACTCATGTCCCCCAGCACCCCCACCCACCCAGCAGTGAGCCTCAGGCCCTGACTCATGTCCCTCAGCACTCCCACCCCCCAGCAGTGAGGCTCAGTCCCCGACTCATGTCCCCTAGCACCCCCACCCACCCAGCAGTGAGCCTCAGGCCCTGACTCATGTCCCCCAGCACCCCCACCCGCCAGCAGTGAGGCTCAGACCCCGGCTCATGTCCCCCAGCACCCCAACCCACCCAGCTGTGACAGGCACCTGCCAGCAGGCCCTGACTCATGTCCCCCAGCACCCCAACCACCCAGCAGTGAGGCTCAGACCCCAACACATGCCCCCCAGCACCCCCACCCACCCAGCAGTGAGCCTCAGGCACTGACTCATGTCCCACAGCACCCCCACCCCCCAGCAGTGAGGCTCAGGCCCCAAATCATGCCAACCCAGCACCCCCACCAACCCAGCAGTGAACCTCAGGCCCTGACTCATGTCCCCCAGCACGCCCACCCCCCAGCACTGATGGGCACCTGCCAGCAGGTCCCGACTTATGTCCCCCAGCATCCCCACCCAACCAGCAGTGAGGCTCAGGCCCTGACTCATGTCCCCCAGCACCCCCACCCACCCAGCAGTGAGCCTCATGCCCTGACTCATGTCCCCCAGCACCACACCCACCCAGCATTGACAGGCACCTGCCAGCAGGCCCCGACTCATGTCCCCCAGCACCCCCACCCACCCGGCAGTGAGCCTCAGGCCCTGACTCATGTCCCCTAGCACCCTCACCCTCCAGCAGTGAGGCTCAGGCCCCGGCTCATGTCCCCCAGCACCCCCACCCCCCAGCAGTGAGGCTCAGGCCCTCACTCATGTCCCCCAGCACCCCCACCCACCTAGCAGTGAGCCTCAGGCCCTGACTCATGTCCCCCAGCACCCCCACCCACCCAGCAGTGAGCCTCAGGCACTGACTCATGTCCCCCAGCACTCCCACACCCCAACAGTGAGGCTCAGGCCCCGACTCATGTCCCCTAGCACCCCCACCCACCTAGCAGTGAGCCTCAAGCCCTGACTCATGTCCCCCAGCACGCCCACCCCCAGCACTGACGGGCACCTGCCAGCAGGCCCCGACTCATGTCCCCCAGCAACCCCACCCACCCAGCAGTGAGGCTCAGGCCCTGACTCATGTCCCCGAGCACCCCCACTCACCCAGCAGTGAGCCTTAGGACCTGACTCATGTCCCCCAGGACCCCACCCATCCAGCATTGACAGGCACCTGCCAGCAGGCCCCGACTCATGTCCCCCAACACCCCCACCCACCCAGCAGTGAGCCTCAGGCCCTGACTCATGTCCCCCAGCACCCCCACCCACCCAGCAGTGAGCCTCAGGCCCTGACTCATGTCCCCCAGCACCCCCACCCACCCAGCAGTGAGCCTCAGGCCCTGACTCATGTCCCTCAGCACTCCCACCCCCCAGCAGTGAGGCTCAGTCCCCGACTCATGTCCCCTAGCACCCCCACCCACACAGCAGTGAGCCTCAAGCCCTGACTCATGTCCCCCAGTACCCCCACCCCCCAGCATTGACAGGCACCTGCCAGCAGGCCCCGACTCATGTCCCCCAGCACCCCCACCCCCAGCAGTGAGGCTCAGGCCCCGACTCATGTTCCCCAGCATCCCCACTCACCCAGCAGTGAGCCTCAGGCCCTGACTCGTGTCCCCCAGCATCCCCACCCCCAGCAGTGAGGCTCGGGCCCCGACTCATGTCCCCCAGCACCCCCACCCCCAGCAGTGAGGCTCAGGCCCTGACTCATGTCCCCCAGGACCCCACCCACCCAGCATTGACAGGCACCTGCCAGCAGGCCCCGACTCATGTCCCCCAGCACCCCCACCCACCCAGCAGTGAGCCTCAGGCACTGACTCATGTCCACTAGCACCCTCACCCTCCAGCAGTGAGGCTCAGGCCCCGCTCATGTCCCCCAGCACCGCCACCCCCCAGCAGTGAGGCTCAGGCCCTCACTCATGTCCCCCAGCACCCCCACCCACCCAGCAGTGAGCCTCAGGCCCTGACTCATGTCCCCCAGCACCCCACCCACCCAGCAGTGAGCCTCAGGCCCTGACTCATGTCCCTCAGCACTCCCACCCCCCAGCAGTGAGGCTCAGGCCCCGACTCATGTCCCCTAGCACCCCCACCCACACAGCAGTGAGCCCCAAGCCCTGACTCATGTCCCCCAGCACCCCCACCCCCCAGCATTGACAGGCACCTGCCAGCAGGCCCCGACTCATGTCCCCCTGCACCCCCACCCCCAGCAGTGAGGCTCAGGCCCCGACTCATGTTCCCCAGCATCCCCACTCACCCAGCAGTGAGCCTCAGGCCCTGACTCATGTCCCCCAGCACCCCCACCCCCAGCAGTGAGGCTAAGGCCCCGACTCATGTCCCCCAGCACCCCCACCCCCAGCAGTGAGGCTCAGGCCCTGACTCATGTCCCCCAGCACCCCCACCCACCCAGCATTGACAGGCACCCACCAGCGGGCCCTGACTCATGTCCCCCAGAACCCCACCTACCCAGCAGTGAACCTCAGGCCCTGACTCATGTCCCCCAGCACCACACCCACTCAGCATTGACAGGCACCTGCCAGCAGGCCCCGACTCATGTCCCCCAGCACCCCCACCCACCCAGCAGTGAGCCTCAGGCCCTGACTCATGTCCCCTAGCACCCTCACCCTCCAGCAGTGAGGCTCAGGCCCCGGCTCATGTCCCCCAGCACCCCCACCCCCCAGCAGTGAGGCTCAGGCCTTCACTCATGTCCCCCAGCACCCCCACCCACCTAGCAGTGAGCCTCAGGCCCTGACTCATGTCCCCCAGCACCCCCACCCACCCAGCAGTGAGCCTCAGGCACTGACTCATGTCCCCCAGCACTCCCACACCCCAACAGTGAGGCTCAGGCCCCGACTCATGTCCCCTAGCACCCCCACCCACCTAGCAGTGAGCCTCAAGCCCTGACTCATGTCCCCCAGCACCCCCACCCCCCAGCATTGACAGGCACCTGCCAGCAGGCCCCGACTCATGTCCCCCAGCACCCCCATCCCCAGCAGTGATGCTCAGGCCCGGACTCATGTTCCGAAGCATCCCCACTCACCCAGCAGTGAGCCTCAGGCCCTGACTCATGTCCCCCAGCACCCCCACCCCCAGCAGTGATGCTCAGGACCTGACTCGTGTCCCCCAGCACCCCCCACCCCCAGCAGTGAGGCTCAGGCCCTGACTCATGTCCCCCAGCACCCCCACCCACCCAGCATTGACAGGCACCTACCAGCGGGCCCTGACTCATGTCCCCCAGCACCCCACCCACCCAGCAGTGAACCTCAGGCCCTGACTCATGTCCCCCAGCAACTCACCCACCCAGCATTGACTGGCACCTGCCAGCAGGCCCTGACTCATGTCCCCCAGCACCCCCACCCTCCCAGCAGTGAGCCTCAGGCCCTGACTCATGTCCCCCAGCACCCCCACCCCCCAGCAGTGAGGCTCAGGCACTGACTCATGTCCCCCAGCAACCCAACCCACCCAGCATTGACAGGCACCTGCCAGCAGGCCCTGACTCATGTCCCCCAGCACCCCAACCCCCCAGCAGTGAGGCTCAGACCCCAACACATGCCCCCCAGCACCCCCACCCACCCAGCAGTGAGCCTCAGGCACTGACTCATGTCCCCCAGCACCCCCACCCCCCAGCAGTGAGGCTCAGGCACCGAATCATGCTAGCCCAGCACCCCCACCAACCCAGCAGTGAACCTCAGGCCGTGACTCATGTCCCCCAGCATGCCCACCGCCCAGGACTGATGGGCACCTGCCAGCAGGCCCCGACTCATGTCCCCTAGGACCCCCACCCCTCAGCAGTGAAGCTCAGGCCCCGACTCATGTCCCCAAGCACCCCCACCCATCCAGCAGTGAGCCTCAGGCCCTGACTCATGTCCCCCAGCACCCCCACCCCCCAGCAGTGAGGCTGAGGCCCCGACTCATGTCCCCCAGCACCCCCACCCCCCAACAGTGAGGCTCAGGCCCTGACTCATGTCCCCCAGCACCCCCACCGACCCAGCAGTGAGCCTCAGGCCCTGCCTCGTGTCCCCCAGCACTCCCAACTCCCAACAGTGAGGCTCAGGCCCCGACTCATGTCCCCTAGCACCCCCACCCACCCAGCAGTGAGCCTCAAGCCCTGACTCATGTCCCCCGGCACCCCCACCCCCCAGCATTGACAGGCACCTGCCAGCAGGCCCCGACTCATGTCCCCCAGCACCCCCACCCCCAGCAGTGAGGCTCAGGTCCTGACTCATGTTCCCCAGCATCCCCACTCACCCAGCAGTGAGCCTCAGGCCCTGACTCATGTCCCCCAGCACCCCCACCCCAGCAGTGAGGCTCAGGACCCGACTCATGTCCCCCAGCACCCCCACCCCCAGCAGTGAGGCTCAGGCCCTGACTCATGTCCCCCAGCAACCCCACCCACCCAGCATTGACAGGCACCTACCAGCGGGCCCTGACTCATGTCCCCCAGAACCCCACCCACCCAGTAGTGAACCTCAGGCCCTGACTCATGTCCCCCAGCACCTCACCCACCCAGCATTGACAGGCACCTGCCAGCAGGCCCTGACCGTTGTCCCCCAGCACCCCCACCCTCCCAGCAGTGAGCCTCAGGCCCTGACTCATGTCCCCCAGCACCCCAACCCACCCAGCAGTGAGCCTCAGGCCCTGACTCATGTCCCCCAGCACTCCCACCCCCCAGCAGTGAGGCTCAGGCCCTGACTCATGTCCCCTAGCACCCCCACCCACCCAGCAGTGAGCCTCAAGCCCTGACTCATGTCCCCCAGCACCCCCACCCCCCAGCATTGACAGGCACCTGCCAGCAGGCCCCGACTCATGTGCCCCAGCACCCCCACCCCCAGCAGTGAGGCTCAGGCCCCGACTCATGTTCCCCAGCATCCCCACTCACCCAGCAGTGAGCCCCAGGCCCTGACTCATGTCCCCCAGCACCACACCCACCCAGCATTGACAGGCACCTGCCAGCAGGCCCCGACTCATGTCCCCCAGCACCCCCACCCACCCGGCAGTGAGCCTCAGGCCCTGACTCATGTCCCCTAGCACCCTCACCCTCCAGCAGTGAGGCTCAGGCCCCGGCTCATGTCCCCCAGCACCCCAACCCACCCAGCAGTGACAGGCACCTGCCAGCAGGCCCTGACTCATGTCCCCCAGCACCCCAACCACCCAGCAGTGAGGCTCAGACCCCGACACATGCCCCCCAGCACCCCCACCCACCCAGCAGTGAGCCTCAGGCCCTGACTCATGTCCCCCAGCACCCCCACCCGCCAGCAGTGAGGCTCAGGCCCCGACACATGCCCCCCAGCACCCCAACCCACCCAGCAGTGAGCCTCAGGCCCTGACTCATGTCCCCCAGCACCCCAACCACCCAGCAGTGAGGCTCAGACCCCGACACATGCCCCCCAGCACTCCCACCCACCCAGCAGTGAGCCTCAGGCCCTGACTCATGTCCCCCAGCACCCCCACCCGCCAGCAGTGAGGCTCAGGCCCCGGCTCATGTCCCCCAGCACCCCAACCCACCCAGCAGTGACAGGCACCTGCCAGCAGGCCCTGACTCATGTCCCCCAGCACCCCAACCACCCAGCAGTGAGGCTCAGACCCCAACACATGCCCCCCAGCACCCCCACCCACCCAGCAGTGAGCCTCAGGCACTGACTCATGTCCCACAGCACCCCCACCCCCCAGCAGTGAGGCTCAGGCCCCAAATCATGCCAACCCAGCACCCCCACCAACCCAGCAGTGAACCTCAGGCCCTGACTCATGTCCCCCAGCACGCCCACCCCCCAGCACTGATGGGCACCTGCCAGCAGGTCCTGACTTATGTCCCCCAGCATCCCCACCCAACCAGCAGTGAGGCTCAGGCCCTGACTCATGTCCCCCAGCACCCCCACCCACCCAGCAGTGAGCCTCATGCCCTGACTCATGTCCCCCAGCACCACACCCACCCAGCATTGACAGGCACCTGCCAGCAGGCCCCGACTCATGTCCCCCAGCACCCCCACCCACCCGGCAGTGAGCCTCAGGCCCTGACTCATGTCCCCTAGCACCCTCACCCTCCAGCAGTGAGGCTCAGGCCCCGGCTCATGTCCCCCAGCACCCCCACCCCCCAGCAGTGAGGCTCAGGCCCTCACTCATGTCCCCCAGCACCCCCACCCACCTAGCAGTGAGCCTCAGGCCCTGACTCATGTCCCCCAGCACCCCCACCCACCCAGCAGTGAGCCTCAGGCACTGACTCATGTCCCCCAGCACTCCCACACCCCAACAGTGAGGCTCAGGCCCCGACTCATGTCCCCTAGCACCCCCACCCACCTAGCAGTGAGCCACAAGCCCTGACTCATGTCCCCCAGCACGCCCACCCCCAGCACTGACGGGCACCTGCCAGCAGGCCCCGACTCATGTCCCCCAGCAACCCCACCCACCCAGCAGTGAGGCTCAGGCCCTGACTCATGTCCCCGAGCACCCCCACTCACCCAGCAGTGAGCCTTAGGACCTGACTCATGTCCCCCAGGACCCCACCCATCCAGCATTGACAGGCACCTGCCAGCAGGCCCCGACTCATGTCCCCCAACACCCCCACCCACCCAGCAGTGAGCCTCAGGCCCTGACTCATGTCCCCCAGCACCCCCACCCACCCAGCAGTGAGCCTCAGGCCCTGACTCATGTCCCCCAGCACCCCCACCCACCCAGCAGTGAGCCTCAGGCCCTGACTCATGTCCCTCAGCACTCCCACCCCCCAGCAGTGAGGCTCAGTCCCCGACTCATGTCCCCTAGCACCCCCACCCACCCAGCAGTGAGCCTCAGGCCCTGACTCATGTCCCCCAGCACCCCCACCCGCCAGCAGTGAGGCTCAGGCCCCGGCTCATGTCCCCCAGCACCCCAACCCACCCAGCAGTGACAGGCACCTGCCAGCAGGCCCTGACTCATGTCCCCCAGCACCCCAACCACCCAGCAGTGAGGCTCAGACCCCAACACATGCCCCCCAGCACCCCCACCCACCCAGCAGTGAGCCTCAGGCACTGACTCATGTCCCACAGCACCCCCACCCCCCAGCAGTGAGGCTCAGGCCCCAAATCATGCCAACCCAGCACCCCCACCAACCCAGCAGTGAACCTCAGGCCCTGACTCATGTCCCCCAGCACGCCCACCCCCCAGCACTGATGGGCACCTGCCAGCAGGTCCCGACTTATGTCCCCCAGCATCCCCACCCAACCAGCAGTGAGGCTCAGGCCCTGACTCATGTCCCCCAGCACCCCCACCCACCCAGCAGTGAGCCTCATGCCCTGACTCATGTCCCCCAGCACCACACCCACCCAGCATTGACAGGCACCTGCCAGCAGGCCCCGACTCATGTCCCCCAGCACCCCCACCCACCCGGCAGTGAGCCTCAGGCCCTGACTCATGTCCCCTAGCACCCTCACCCTCCAGCAGTGAGGCTCAGGCCCCGGCTCATGTCCCCCAGCACCCCCACCCCCCAGCAGTGAGGCTCAGGCCCTCACTCATGTCCCCCAGCACCCCCACCCACCTAGCAGTGAGCCTCAGGCCCTGACTTATGTCCCCCAGCACCCCCACCCACCCAGCAGTGAGCCTCAGGCACTGACTCATGTCCCCCAGCACTCCCACACCCCAACAGTGAGGCTCAGGCCCCGACTCATGTCCCCTAGCACCCCCACCCACCTAGCAGTGAGCCTCAAGCCCTGACTCATGTCCCCCAGCACGCCCACCCCCAGCACTGACGGGCACCTGCCAGCAGGCCCCGACTCATGTCCCCCAGCAACCCCACCCACCCAGCAGTGAGGCTCAGGCCCTGACTCATGTCCCCGAGCACCCCCACTCACCCAGCAGTGAGCCTTAGGACCTGACTCATGTCCCCCAGGACCCCACCCATCCAGCATTGACAGGCACCTGCCAGCAGGCCCCGACTCATGTCCCCCAACACCCCCACCCACCCAGCAGTGAGCCTCAGGCCCTGACTCATGTCCCCCAGCACCCCCACCCACCCAGCAGTGAGCCTCAGGCCCTGACTCATGTCCCCCAGCACCCCCACCCACCCAGCAGTGAGCCTCAGGCCCTGACTCATGTCCCTCAGCACTCCCACCCCCCAGCAGTGAGGCTCAGTCCCCGACTCATGTCCCCTAGCACCCCCACCCACACAGCAGTGAGCCTCAAGCCCTGACTCATGTCCCCCAGTACCCCCACCCCCCAGCATTGACAGGCACCTGCCAGCAGGCCCCGACTCATGTCCCCCAGCACCCCCACCCCCAGCAGTGAGGCTCAGGCCCCGACTCATGTTCCCCAGCATCCCCACTCACCCAGCAGTGAGCCTCAGGCCCTGACTCGTGTCCCCCAGCATCCCCACCCCCAGCAGTGAGGCTCGGGCCCCGACTCATGTCCCCCAGCACCCCCACCCCCAGCAGTGAGGCTCAGGCCCTGACTCATGTCCCCCAGGACCCCACCCACCCAGCATTGACAGGCACCTGCCAGCAGGCCCCGACTCATGTCCCCCAGCACCCCCACCCACCCAGCAGTGAGCCTCAGGCACTGACTCATGTCCACTAGCACCCTCACCCTCCAGCAGTGAGGCTCAGGCCCCGCTCATGTCCCCCAGCACCGCCACCCCCCAGCAGTGAGGCTCAGGCCCTCACTCATGTCCCCCAGCACCCCCACCCACCCAGCAGTGAGCCTCAGGCCCTGACTCATGTCCCCCAGCACCCCACCCACCCAGCAGTGAGCCTCAGGCCCTGACTCATGTCCCTCAGCACTCCCACCCCCCAGCAGTGAGGCTCAGGCCCCGACTCATGTCCCCTAGCACCCCCACCCACACAGCAGTGAGCCCCAAGCCCTGACTCATGTCCCCCAGCACCCCCACCCCCCAGCATTGACAGGCACCTGCCAGCAGGCCCCGACTCATGTCCCCCTGCACCCCCACCCCCAGCAGTGAGGCTCAGGCCCCGACTCATGTTCCCCAGCATCCCCACTCACCCAGCAGTGAGCCTCAGGCCCTGACTCATGTCCCCCAGCACCCCCACCCCCAGCAGTGAGGCTAAGGCCCCGACTCATGTCCCCCAGCACCCCCACCCCCAGCAGTGAGGCTCAGGCCCTGACTCATGTCCCCCAGCACCCCCACCCACCCAGCATTGACAGGCACCCACCAGCGGGCCCTGACTCATGTCCCCCAGAACCCCACCTACCCAGCAGTGAACCTCAGGCCCTGACTCATGTCTTCCAGCAGCTCACCCATCCAGCATTGACAGGCACCTGCCAGCAGGCCCTGACTCATGTCCCCCAGCACCCCCACCCACCCAGCAGTGAGCCTCAGGCCCTGACTCATGTCCCCCAGCACCCCCACCCGCCAGAAGTGAGGCTCAGGCACTGACTCATGTCCCCCAGCACCGCAACCCACCCAGCATTGACAGGCACCTGCCAGCAGGCCCTGACTCATGTCCCCCAGCACCCCAACCCCCCAGCAGTGAGGCTCAGACCCCAACACATGCCCCCCAGCACCCCCACCCACCCAGCAGTGAGCCTCAGGCACTGACTCATGTCCCCCAGCACTCCCACCCCCCAGCAGTGAGGCTCAGGCCCCGACTCATGTCCTATAGCACCCCCACCCACCCAGCAGTGAGCCTCAGGCACTGACTCATGTCCCCCAGCACCCCCACCCCCCAGCAGTGAGGCTCAGGCCCGAATCATGCCAACCCAGCACCCCCACCTACCCAGCAGTGAACCTCAGGCCCTGACTCATGTCCCCCAGCACCTCACCCACCCAGCATTGACAGGCACCTGCCAGCAGGCCCTGACTCATGTCCCCCAGCACCCCCACCCACCCAGCAGTGAGCCTCAGGCCCTGACTCATGTCCCCCAGCACCCCCACCCGCCAGCAGTGAGGCTCAGGCACTGACTCATGTCCCCCAGCACCCCAACCCACCCAGCAGTGACAGGCACCTGCCAGCAGGCCCTGACTCATGTCCCCCAGCACCCCAACCACCCAGCAGTGAGGCTCAGACCCCAACACATGCCTCCCAGCACCCCCACCCACCCAGCAGTGAGCCTCAGGCACTGACTCATGTCCCACAGCACCCCCACCCCCCAGCAGTGAGGCTCAGGACCCAAATCATGCCAACCCAGCACCCCCATCAACCCAGCAGTGAACCTCAGGCCCTGACTCATGTCCCCCAGCACGCCCACCCCCCAGCACTGATGGGCACCTGCCAGCAGGCCCCGACTTATGTCCCCCAGCATCCCCACCCACCCAGCAGTGAGGCTCAGGCCCTGACTCATGTCCCCCAGCACCCCCACCCACCCAGCAGTGAGCCTCATGCCCTGACTCATGTCCCCCAGCACCACACCCACTCAGCATTGACAGGCACCTGCCAGCAGGCCCCGACTCATGTCCCCCAGCACCCCCACCCACCCAGCAGTGAGCCTCAGGCCCTGACTCATGTCCCATAGCACCCTCACCCTCCAGCAGTGAGGCTCAGGCCCCGGCTCATGTCCCCCAGCACCCCCACCCCCCAGCAGTGAGGCTCAGGCCTTCACTCATGTCCCCCAGCACCCCCACCCACCTAGCAGTGAGCCTCAGGCCCTGACTCATGTCCCCCAGCACCCCCACCCACCCAGCAGTGAGCCTCAGGCACTGACTCATGTCCCCCAGCACTCCCACACCCCAACAGTGAGGCTCAGGCCCCGACTCATGTCCCCTAGCACCCCCACCCACCTAGCAGTGAGCCTCAAGCCCTGACTCATGTCCCCCAGCACCCCCACCCCCCAGCATTGACAGGCACCTGCCAGCAGGCCCCGACTCATGTCCCCCAGCACCCCCATCCCCAGCAGTGATGCTCAGGCCCGGACTCATGTTCCGAAGCATCCCCACTCACCCAGCAGTGAGCCTCAGGCCCTGACTCATGTCCCCCAGCACCCCCACCCCCAGCAGTGATGCTCAGGACCTGACTCATGTCCCCCAGCACCCCCCACCCCCAGGAGTGAGGCTCAGGCCCTGACTCATGTCCCCCAGCACCCCCACCCACCCAGCATTGACAGGCACCTACCAGCGGGCCCTGACTCATGTCCCCCAGCACCCCACCCACCCAGCAGTGAACCTCAGGCCCTGACTCATGTCCCCCAGCAACTCACCCACCCAGCATTGACTGGCACCTGCCAGCAGGCCCTGACTCATGTCCCCCAGCACCCCCACCCTCCCAGCAGTGAGCCTCAGGCCCTGACTCATGTCCCCCAGCACCCCCACCCCCCAGCAGTGAGGCTCAGGCACTGACTCATGTCCCCCAGCAACCCAACCCACCCAGCATTGACAGGCACCTGCCAGCAGGCCCTGACTCATGTCCCCCAGCACCCCAACCCCCCAGCAGTGAGGCTCAGACCCCAACACATGCCCCCCAGCACCCCCACCCACCCAGCAGTGAGCCTCAGGCACTGACTCATGTCCCCCAGCACCCCCACCCCCCAGCAGTGAGGCTCAGGCACCGAATCATGCTAGCCCAGCACCCCCACCAACCCAGCAGTGAACCTCAGGCCGTGACTCATGTCCCCCAGCATGCCCACCCCCCAGCACTGATGGGCACCTGCCAGCAGGCCCCGACTCATGTCCCCTAGGACCCCCACCCCTCAGCAGTGAAGCTCAGGCCCCGACTCATGTCCCCAAGCACCCCCACCCATCCAGCAGTGAGCCTCAGGCCCTGACTCATGTCCCCCAGCACCCCCACCCCCCAGCAGTGAGGCTGAGGCCCCGACTCATGTCCCCCAGCACCCCCACCCCCCAACAGTGAGGCTCAGGCCCTGACTCATGTCCCCCAGCACCCCCACCGACCCAGCAGTGAGCCTCAGGCCCTGCCTCGTGTCCCCCAGCACTCCCAACTCCCAACAGTGAGGCTCAGGCCCCGACTCATGTCCCCTAGCACCCCCACCCACCCAGCAGTGAGCCTCAAGCCCTGACTCATGTCCCCCAGCACCCCCACCCCCCAGCATTGACAGGCACATGCCAGCAGGCCCCGACTCATGTCCCCCAGCACCCCCACCCCCAGCAGTGAGGCTCAGGCCCTGACTCATGTTCCCCAGCATCCCCACTCACCCAGCAGTGAGCCTCAGGCCCTGACTCATGTCCCCCAGCACCCCCACCCCAGCAGTGAGGCTCAGGACCCGACTCATGTCCCCCAGCACCCCCACCCCCAGCAGTGAGGCTCAGGCCCTGACTCATGTCCCCCAGCAACCCCACCCACCCAGCATTGACAGGCACCTACCAGCGGGCCCTGACTCATGTCCCCCAGAACCCCACCCACCCAGTAGTGAACCTCAGGCCCTGACTCATGTCCCCCAGCACCTCACCCACCCAGCATTGACAGGCACCTGCCAGCAGGCCCTGACCGTTGTCCCCCAGCACCCCCACCCTCCCAGCAGTGAGCCTCAGGCCCTGACTCATGTCCCCCAGCACCCCAACCCACCCAGCAGTGAGCCTCAGGCCCTGACTCATGTCCCCCAGCACTCCCACCCCCCAGCAGTGAGGCTCAGGCCCTGACTCATGTCCCCTAGCACCCCCACCCACCCAGCAGTGAGCCTCAAGCCCTGACTCATGTCCCCCAGCACCCCCACCCCCCAGCATTGACAGGCACCTGCCAGCAGGCCCCGACTCATGTGCCCCAGCACCCCCACCCCCAGCAGTGAGGCTCAGGCCCCGACTCATGTTCCCCAGCATCCCCACTCACCCAGCAGTGAGCCTCAGGCCCTGACTCATGTCCCCCAGCACCACACCCACCCAGCATTGACAGGCACCTGCCAGCAGGCCCCGACTCATGTCCCCCAGCACCCCCACCCACCCGGCAGTGAGCCTCAGGCCCTGACTCATGTCCCCTAGCACCCTCACCCTCCAGCAGTGAGGCTCAGGCCCCGGCTCATGTCCCCCAGCACCCCAACCCACCCAGCAGTGACAGGCACCTGCCAGCAGGCCCTGACTCATGTCCCCCAGCACCCCAACCACCCAGCAGTGAGGCTCAGACCCCGACACATGCCCCCCAGCACCCCCACCCACCCAGCAGTGAGCCTCAGGCCCTGACTCATGTCCCCCAGCACCCCCACCCGCCAGCAGTGAGGCTCAGGCACTGACTCATGTCCCCCAGCACCCCAACCCACCCAGCAGTGACAGGCACCTGCCAGCAGGCCCTGACCCATGTCCCCCAGCACCCCAACCACCCAGCAGTGAGGCTCAGACCCCAACACATGCCCCCCAGCACCCCCACCCACCCCGCAGTGAGCCTCAGGCACTGACTCATGTCCCACAGCACCCCCACCCCCCAGCAGTGAGGCTCAGGCCCCAAATCATGCCAACCCAGCACCCCCACCAACCCAGCAGTGAACCTCAGGCCCTGACTCATGTCCCCCAGCACGCCCACCCCCCAGCACTGATGGGCACCTGCCAGCAGGTCCCGACTTATGTCCCCCAGCATCCCCACCCAACCAGCAGTGAGGCTCAGGCCCTGACTCATGTCCCCCAGCACCCCCACCCACCCAGCAGTGAGCCTCATGCCCTGACTCATGTCCCCCAGCACCACACCCACCCAGCATTGACAGGCACCTGCCAGCAGGCCCCGACTCATGTCCCCCAGCACCCCCACCCACCCGGCAGTGAGCCTCAGGCCCTGACTCATGTCCCCTAGCACCCTCACCCTCCAGCAGTGAGGCTCAGGCCCCGGCTCATGTCCCCCAGCACCCCCACCCCCCAGCAGTGAGGCTCAGGCCCTCACTCATGTCCCCCAGCACCCCCACCCACCTAGCAGTGAGCCTCAGGCCCTGACTCATGTCCCCCAGCACCCCCACCCACCCAGCAGTGAGCCTCAGGCACTGACTCATGTCCCCCAGCACTCCCACACCCCAACAGTGAGGCTCAGGCCCCGACTCATGTCCCCTAGCACCCCCACCCACCTAGCAGTGAGCCTCAAGCCCTGACTCATGTCCCCCAGCACGCCCACCCCCAGCACTGACGGGCACCTGCCAGCAGGCCCCGACTCATGTCCCCCAGCAACCCCACCCACCCAGCAGTGAGGCTCAGGCCCTGACTCATGTCCCCGAGCACCCCCACTCACCCAGCAGTGAGCCTTAGGACCTGACTCATGTCCCCCAGGACCCCACCCATCCAGCATTGACAGGCACCTGCCAGCAGGCCCCGACTCATGTCCCCCAACACCCCCACCCACCCAGCAGTGAGCCTCAGGCCCTGACTCATGTCCCCCAGCACCCCCACCCACCCAGCAGTGAGCCTCAGGCCCTGACTCATGTCCCCCAGCACCCCCACCCACCCAGCAGTGAGCCTCAGGCCCTGACTCATGTCCCTCAGCACTCCCACCCCCCAGCAGTGAGGCTCAGTCCCCGACTCATGTCCCCTAGCACCCCCACCCACACAGCAGTGAGCCTCAAGCCCTGACTCATGTCCCCCAGTACCCCCACCCCCCAGCATTGACAGGCACCTGCCAGCAGGCCCCGACTCATGTCCCCCAGCACCCCCACCCACCTAGCAGTGAGCCTCAGGCCCTGACTCATGTCCCCCAGCACCCCCACCCACCCAGCAGTGAGCCTCAGGCACTGACTCATGTCCCCCAGCACTCCCACACCCCAACAGTGAGGCTCAGGCCCCGACTCATGTCCCCTAGCACCCCCACCCACCTAGCAGTGAGCCTCAAGCCCTGACTCATGTCCCCCAGCACGCCCACCCCCAGCACTGACGGGCACCTGCCAGCAGGCCCCGACTCATGTCCCCCAGCAACCCCACCCACCCAGCAGTGAGGCTCAGGCCCTGACTCATGTCCCCGAGCACCCCCACTCACCCAGCAGTGAGCCTTAGGACCTGACTCATGTCCCCCAGGACCCCACCCATCCAGCATTGACAGGCACCTGCCAGCAGGCCCCGACTCATGTCCCCCAACACCCCCACCCACCCAGCAGTGAGCCTCAGGCCCTGACTCATGTCCCCCAGCACCCCCACCCACCCAGCAGTGAGCCTCAGGCCCTGACTCATGTCCCCCAGCACCCCCACCCACCCAGCAGTGAGCCTCAGGCCCTGACTCATGTCCCTCAGCACTCCCACCCCCCAGCAGTGAGGCTCAGTCCCCGACTCATGTCCCCTAGCACCCCCACCCACACAGCAGTGAGCCTCAAGCCCTGACTCATGTCCCCCAGTACCCCCACCCCCCAGCATTGACAGGCACCTGCCAGCAGGCCCCGACTCATGTCCCCCAGCACCCCCACCCCCAGCAGTGAGGCTCAGGCCCCGACTCATGTTCCCCAGCATCCCCACTCACCCAGCAGTGAGCCTCAGGCCCTGACTCGTGTCCCCCAGCATCCCCACCCCCAGCAGTGAGGCTCGGGCCCCGACTCATGTCCCCCAGCACCCCCACCCCCAGCAGTGAGGCTCAGGCCCTGACTCATGTCCCCCAGGACCCCACCCACCCAGCATTGACAGGCACCTGCCAGCAGGCCCCGACTCATGTCCCCCAGCACCCCCACCCACCCAGCAGTGAGCCTCAGGCACTGACTCATGTCCACTAGCACCCTCACCCTCCAGCAGTGAGGCTCAGGCCCCGCTCATGTCCCCCAGCACCGCCACCCCCCAGCAGTGAGGCTCAGGCCCTCACTCATGTCCCCCAGCACCCCCACCCACCCAGCAGTGAGCCTCAGGCCCTGACTCATGTCCCCCAGCACCCCACCCACCCAGCAGTGAGCCTCAGGCCCTGACTCATGTCCCTCAGCACTCCCACCCCCCAGCAGTGAGGCTCAGGCCCCGACTCATGTCCCCTAGCACCCCCACCCACACAGCAGTGAGCCCCAAGCCCTGACTCATGTCCCCCAGCACCCCCACCCCCCAGCATTGACAGGCACCTGCCAGCAGGCCCCGACTCATGTCCCCCTGCACCCCCACCCCCAGCAGTGAGGCTCAGGCCCCGACTCATGTTCCCCAGCATCCCCACTCACCCAGCAGTGAGCCTAAGGCCCTGACTCATGTCCCCCAGCACCCCCACCCCCAGCAGTGAGGCTAAGGCCCCGACTCATGTCCCCCAGCACCCCCACCCCCATCAGTGAGGCTCAGGCCCTGACTCATGTCCCCCAGCACCCCCACCCACCCAGCATTGACAGGCACCTACCAGCGGGCCCTGACTCATGTCCCCCAGAACCCCACCTACCCAGCAGTGAACCTCAGGCCCTGACTCATGTCTTCCAGCAGCTCACCCATCCAGCATTGACAGGCACCTGCCAGCAGGCCCTGACTCATGTCCCCCAGCACCCCCACCCACCCAGCAGTGAGCCTCAGGCCCTGACTCATGTCCCCCAGCACCCCCACCCGCCAGAAGTGAGGCTCAGGCACTGACTCATGTCCCCCAGCACCGCAACCCACCCAGCATTGACAGGCACCTGCCAGCAGGCCCTGACTCATGTCCCCCAGCACCCCAACCCCCCAGCAGTGAGGCTCAGACCCCAACACATGCCCCCCAGCACCCCCACCCACCCAGCAGTGAGCCTCAGGCACTGACTCATGTCCCCCAGCACTCCCACCCCCCAGCAGTGAGGCTCAGGCCCCGACTCATGTCCTCTAGCACCCCCACCCACCCAGCAGTGAGCCTCAGGCACTGACTCATGTCCCCCAGCACCCCCACCCCCCAGCAGTGAACCTCAGGCCCTGACTCATGTCTTCCAGCAGCTCACCCATCCAGCATTGACAGGCACCTGCCAGCAGGCCCTGACTCATGTCCCCCAGCACCCCCACCCACCCAGCAGTGAGCCTCAGGCCCTGACTCATGTCCCCCAGCACCCCCACCCGCCAGAAGTGAGGCTCAGGCACTGACTCATGTCCCCCAGCACCGCAACCCACCCAGCATTGACAGGCACCTGCCAGCAGGCCCTGACTCATGTCCCCCAGCACCCCAACCCCCCAGCAGTGAGGCTCAGACCCCAACACATGCCCCCCAGCACCCCCACCCACCCAGCAGTGAGCCTCAGGCACTGACTCATGTCCCCCAGCACTCCCACCCCCCAGCAGTGA
Organism: Ambystoma mexicanum; assembly: GCF_040938575.1. NCBI lineage: Eukaryota > Metazoa > Chordata > Amphibia > Caudata > Ambystomatidae > Ambystoma > Ambystoma mexicanum. The sequence continues at coordinate 667,602,611 of NC_090924.1, read as the reverse complement.
GGCTCAGGCCCCGACTCATGTCCTCTAGCACCCCCACCCACCCAGCAGTGAGCCTCAGGCACTGACTCATGTCCCCCAGCACCCCCACCCGCCAGAAGTGAGGCTCAGGCACTGACTCATGTCCCCCAGCACCGCAACCCACCCAGCATTGACAGGCACCTGCCAGCAGGCCCTGACTCATGTCCCCCAGCACCCCAACCCCCCAGCAGTGAGGCTCAGACCCCAACACATGCCCCCCAGCACCCCCACCCACCCAGCAGTGAGCCTCAGGCACTGACTCATGTCCCCCAGCACTCCCACCCCCCAGCAGTGAGGCTCAGGCCCCGACTCATGTCCTCTAGCACCCCCACCCACCCAGCAGTGAGCCTCAGGCCCCGACTCATGTCCTCTAGCACCCCCACCCACCCAGCAGTGAACCTCAGGCCCTGACTCATGTCTTCCAGCAGCTCACCCATCCAGCATTGACAGGCACCTGCCAGCAGGCCCTGACTCATGTCCCCCAGCACCCCCACCCACCCAGCAGTGAGCCTCAGGCCCTGACTCATGTCCCCCAGCACCCCCACCCGCCAGAAGTGAGGCTCAGGCACTGACTCATGTCCCCCAGCACCGCAACCCACCCAGCATTGACAGGCACCTGCCAGCAGGCCCTGACTCATGTCCCCCAGCACCCCAACCCCCCAGCAGTGAGGCTCAGACCCCAACACATGCCCCCCAGCACCCCCACCCACCCAGCAGTGAGCCTCAGGCACTGACTCATGTCCCCCAGCACTCCCACCCCCCAGCAGTGAGGCTCAGGCCCCGACTCATGTCCTCTAGCACCCCCACCCACCCAGCAGTGAGCCTCAGGCACTGACTCATGTCCCCCAGCACCCCCACCCCCCAGCAGTGAGGCTCAGGCCCGAATCATGCCAACCCAGCACCCCCACCTACCCAGCAGTGAACCTCAGGCCCTGACTCATGTCCCCCAGCACCTCACCCACCCAGCATTGACAGGCACCTGCCAGCAGGCCCTGACTCATGTCCCCCAGCATCCCAACCACCCAGCAGTGAGGCTCAGACCCCAACACATGCCCCCCAGCACCCCCACCCACCCAGCAGTGAGCCTCAGGCACTGACTCATGTCCCCCAGCACCCCCACCCCCCAGCAGTGAGGCTCAGGCCCCGAATCATGCCAACCCAGCACCCCCACCAACCCAGCAGTGAACCTCAGGCCGTGACTCATATCCCCCAGCACGCCCACCCCCCAGCACTGATGAGCACCTGCCAGCAGGCCCTGACTCATGTCCCCCATCATCCCACCCACCCAGCAGTGAGCCTCAGGCCCTGACTCATGTCCCCCAGCACCCCCACCCCCCAGCAGTGAGCCTCAGGCCCCGACTCATGTCCCCCAGCAGCCGCACCGCCCAGGAGTGAGGCTCAGGCCCTGAATCATGTCCCCCAGCACCCCCACCCACCCAGCAGTGAGCCTCAGGCCCTGACTCATGTCCCCCAGCACCCCCACTCACCCAGCAGTGAGCCTCAGGCCCTGACTCATGTCCCCCAGCACCCCCACCCCTCAGCAGTGAAGCTCAGGCCCCAACTCATGTCCCCCAGCACCCCCTCCCACAAAGCAGTGAGCCTCAGACCCTGACTCATGTCCCCCAGCACCCCCACCCCCCAGCATTGACGGGCATCTGCCAGCAGGCCCCGACTCATGTCCCCCAGCACCCCCATCCCCAGCAGTGAGGCTCAGGCCCCGTCTCATGTCCCCCATCACCCCCACCCACCCAGCAGTGAGCCTCAGGCACTGACTTATGTCCACCAGCACCCCCACCCCCCAGCAATGAGGCTCAGGCCCGAATCATGTACCCCAGCACCCCCACCCCCCAACAGTGAGGCTCAGGCCCTGACTCAAGTCCCCCAGGACCCCCACCCACCGAGCATTGACAGGCACCTGCCAGCAGGCCCCGACTCATGTCCTCCAGCACCCCCACCCACCGAGCAGTGAGCCTCAGGCCCTGACTCATGTCCCCTAGCACCCTCACCCTCCAGCAGTGGGGCTCAGGCCCCGACTCATGTCCCCCAGCACCCCCACCCCCAGCAGTGAGGCTCAGGCCCTGACTTATGTTCCCAACACCCCCACCCACCCAGCAGTGAGCCTCAGGCCCTGAGTCATGTCCCCCAGCACCCCACCCACCCAGCATTGACAGGCACCTGCCAGCAGGCCTCAACTCATGTCCCCCAGCACGCCCACCCACCCAGCAGTGAGCCTCAGGCCCTGACTCATGTCCCCTAGCACCCTTACCCTCCAGCAGTGAGGCTCAGGGCCCGACTCATGTCCCCCAGCACGCCCACCCCCCAGCAGTGAGGCTCAGGCCCTCACTCTCGTCCCCCAGCACCCCCACCCACCCAGCAGTGAGCCTCAGGCCCTGACTCATGTCCCCCAGCACCCCCACCCACCCAGCAGTGAGCCTCAGGCACTGACTCATGTCCCCCAGCACTCCCACACCCCAACAGTGAGGCTCAGGCCCCGACTCATGTCCCCTAGCACCCCCACCCACCTAGCAGTGAGCCTCAAGCCCTGACTCATGTCCCCCAGCACGCCCACCCCCAGCACTGACGGGCACCTGCCATCAGGCCCCGACTCATGTCCCCCAGCAACCCCACCCACCCAGCAGTGAGGCTCAGGCCCTGACTCATGTCCCCGAGCACCCCCACTCACCCAGCAGTGAGCCTTAGGACCTGACTCATGTCCCCCAGGACCCCACCCATCCAGCATTGACAGGCACCTGCCAGCAGGCCCCGACTCATGTCCCCCAACACCCCCACCCACCCAGCAGTGAGCCTCAGGCCCTGACTCATGTCCCACAGCACCCCCACCCACCCAGCAGTGAGCCTCAGGCCCTGACTCATGTCCCCCAGCACCCCCACCCACCCAGCAGTGAGCCTCAGGCCCTGACTCATGTCCCTCAGCACTCCCACCCCCCAGCAGTGAGGCTCAGTCCCCGACTCATGTCCCCTAGCACCCCCACCCACACAGCAGTGAGCCTCAAGCCCTGACTCATGTCCCCCAGTACCCCCACCCCCCAGCATTGACAGGCACCTGCCAGCAGGCCCCGACTCATGTCCCCCAGCACCCCCACCCACCTAGCAGTGAGCCTCAGGCCCTGACTCATGTCCCCCAGCACCCCCACCCACCCAGCAGTGAGCCTCAGGCACTGACTCATGTCCCCCAGCACTCCCACACCCCAACAGTGAGGCTCAGGCCCCGACTCATGTCCCCTAGCACCCCCACCCACCTAGCAGTGAGCCTCAAGCCCTGACTCATGTCCCCCAGCACGCCCACCCCCAGCACTGACGGGCACCTGCCAGCAGGCCCCGACTCATGTCCCCCAGCAACCCCACCCACCCAGCAGTGAGGCTCAGGCCCTGACTCATGTCCCCGAGCACCCCCACTCACCCAGCAGTGAGCCTTAGGACCTGACTCATGTCCCCCAGGACCCCACCCATCCAGCATTGACAGGCACCTGCCAGCAGGCCCCGACTCATGTCCCCCAACACCCCCACCCACCCAGCAGTGAGCCTCAGGCCCTGACTCATGTCCCCCAGCACCCCCACCCACCCAGCAGTGAGCCTCAGGCCCTGACTCATGTCCCCCAGCACCCCCACCCACCCAGCAGTGAGCCTCAGGCCCTGACTCATGTCCCTCAGCACTCCCACCCCCCAGCAGTGAGGCTCAGTCCCCGACTCATGTCCCCTAGCACCCCCACCCACACAGCAGTGAGCCTCAAGCCCTGACTCATGTCCCCCAGTACCCCCACCCCCCAGCATTGACAGGCACCTGCCAGCAGGCCCCGACTCATGTCCCCCAGCACCCCCACCCCCAGCAGTGAGGCTCAGGCCCCGACTCATGTTCCCCAGCATCCCCACTCACCCAGCAGTGAGCCTCAGGCCCTGACTCGTGTCCCCCAGCATCCCCACCCCCAGCAGTGAGGCTCGGGCCCCGACTCATGTCCCCCAGCACCCCCACCCCCAGCAGTGAGGCTCAGGCCCTGACTCATGTCCCCCAGGACCCCACCCACCCAGCATTGACAGGCACCTGCCAGCAGGCCCCGACTCATGTCCCCCAGCACCCCCACCCACCCAGCAGTGAGCCTCAGGCACTGACTCATGTCCACTAGCACCCTTACCCTCCAGCAGTGAGGCTCAGGCCCCGCTCATGTCCCCCAGCACCGCCACCCCCCAGCAGTGAGGCTCAGGCCCTCACTCATGTCCCCCAGCACCCCCACCCACCCAGCAGTGAGCCTCAGGCCCTGACTCATGTCCCCCAGCACCCCACCCACCCAGCAGTGAGCCTCAGGCCCTGACTCATGTCCCTCAGCACTCCCACCCCCCAGCAGTGAGGCTCAGGCCCCGACTCATGTCCCCTAGCACCCCCACCCACACAGCAGTGAGCCCCAAGCCCTGACTCATGTCCCCCAGCACCCCCACCCCCCAGCATTGACAGGCACCTGCCAGCAGGCCCCGACTCATGTCCCCCTGCACCCCCACCCCCAGCAGTGAGGCTCAGGCCCCGACTCATGTTCCCCAGCATCCCCACTCACCCAGCAGTGAGCCTAAGGCCCTGACTCATGTCCCCCAGCACCCCCACCCCCAGCAGTGAGGCTAAGGCCCCGACTCATGTCCCCCAGCACCCCCACCCCCATCAGTGAGGCTCAGGCCCTGACTCATGTCCCCCAGCACCCCCACCCACCCAGCATTGACAGGCACCTACCAGCGGGCCCTGACTCATGTCCCCCAGAACCCCACCTACCCAGCAGTGAACCTCAGGCCCTGACTCATGTCTTCCAGCAGCTCACCCATCCAGCATTGACAGGCACCTGCCAGCAGGCCCTGACTCATGTCCCCCAGCACCCCCACCCACCCAGCAGTGAGCCTCAGGCCCTGACTCATGTCCCCCAGCACCCCCACCCGCCAGAAGTGAGGCTCAGGCACTGACTCATGTCCCCCAGCACCGCAACCCACCCAGCATTGACAGGCACCTGCCAGCAGGCCCTGACTCATGTCCCCCAGCACCCCAACCCCCCAGCAGTGAGGCTCAGACCCCAACACATGCCCCCCAGCACCCCCACCCACCCAGCAGTGAGCCTCAGGCACTGACTCATGTCCCCCAGCACTCCCACCCCCCAGCAGTGAGGCTCAGGCCCCGACTCATGTCCTCTAGCACCCCCACCCACCCAGCAGTGAGCCTCAGGCACTGACTCATGTCCCCCAGCACCCCCACCCCCCAGCAGTGAACCTCAGGCCCTGACTCATGTCTTCCAGCAGCTCACCCATCCAGCATTGACAGGCACCTGCCAGCAGGCCCTGACTCATGTCCCCCAGCACCCCCACCCACCCAGCAGTGAGCCTCAGGCCCTGACTCATGTCCCCCAGCACCCCCACCCGCCAGAAGTGAGGCTCAGGCACTGACTCATGTCCCCCAGCACCGCAACCCACCCAGCATTGACAGGCACCTGCCAGCAGGCCCTGACTCATGTCCCCCAGCACCCCAACCCCCCAGCAGTGAGGCTCAGACCCCAACACATGCCCCCCAGCACCCCCACCCACCCAGCAGTGAGCCTCAGGCACTGACTCATGTCCCCCAGCACTCCCACCCCCCAGCAGTGAGGCTCAGGCCCCGACTCATGTCCTCTAGCACCCCCACCCACCCAGCAGTGAGCCTCAGGCACTGACTCATGTCCCCCAGCACCCCCACCCGCCAGAAGTGAGGCTCAGGCACTGACTCATGTCCCCCAGCACCGCAACCCACCCAGCATTGACAGGCACCTGCCAGCAGGCCCTGACTCATGTCCCCCAGCACCCCAACCCCCCAGCAGTGAGGCTCAGACCCCAACACATGCCCCCCAGCACCCCCACCCACCCAGCAGTGAGCCTCAGGCACTGACTCATGTCCCCCAGCACTCCCACCCCCCAGCAGTGAGGCTCAGGCCCCGACTCATGTCCTCTAGCACCCCCACCCACCCAGCAGTGAGCCTCAGGCCCCGACTCATGTCCTCTAGCACCCCCACCCACCCAGCAGTGAACCTCAGGCCCTGACTCATGTCTTCCAGCAGCTCACCCATCCAGCATTGACAGGCACCTGCCAGCAGGCCCTGACTCATGTCCCCCAGCACCCCCACCCACCCAGCAGTGAGCCTCAGGCCCTGACTCATGTCCCCCAGCACCCCCACCCGCCAGAAGTGAGGCTCAGGCACTGACTCATGTCCCCCAGCACCGCAACCCACCCAGCATTGACAGGCACCTGCCAGCAGGCCCTGACTCATGTCCCCCAGCACCCCAACCCCCCAGCAGTGAGGCTCAGACCCCAACACATGCCCCCCAGCACCCCCACCCACCCAGCAGTGAGCCTCAGGCACTGACTCATGTCCCCCAGCACTCCCACCCCCCAGCAGTGAGGCTCAGGCCCCGACTCATGTCCTCTAGCACCCCCACCCACCCAGCAGTGAGCCTCAGGCACTGACTCATGTCCCCCAGCACCCCCACCCCCCAGCAGTGAGGCTCAGGCCCGAATCATGCCAACCCAGCACCCCCACCTACCCAGCAGTGAACCTCAGGCCCTGACTCATGTCCCCCAGCACCTCACCCACCCAGCATTGACAGGCACCTGCCAGCGGGCCCTGACTCATGTCCCCCAGAACCCCACCCACCCAGCAGTGAGCCTCAAGCCCTGACTCATGTCCCCCAGCACCCCCACCCCCCAGCATTGACAGGCACATGCCAGCAGGCCCCGACTCATGTCCCCCAGCACCCCCACCCCCAGCAGTGAGGCTCAGGCCCTGACTCATGTTCCCCAGCATCCCCACTCACCCAGCAGTGAGCCTCAGGCCCTGACTCATGTCCCCCAGCACCCCCACCCCAGCAGTGAGGCTCAGGACCCGACTCATGTCCCCCAGCACCCCCACCCCCAGCAGTGAGGCTCAGGCCCTGACTCATGTCCCCCAGCAACCCCACCCACCCAGCATTGACAGGCACCTACCAGCGGGCCCTGACTCATGTCCCCCAGAACCCCACCCACCCAGTAGTGAACCTCAGGCCCTGACTCATGTCCCCCAGCACCTCACCCACCCAGCATTGACAGGCACCTGCCAGCAGGCCCTGACCGTTGTCCCCCAGCACCCCCACCCTCCCAGCAGTGAGCCTCAGGCCCTGACTCATGTCCCCCAGCACCCCAACCCACCCAGCAGTGAGCCTCAGGCCCTGACTCATGTCCCCCAGCACTCCCACCCCCCAGCAGTGAGGCTCAGGCCCTGACTCATGTCCCCTAGCACCCCCACCCACCCAGCAGTGAGCCTCAAGCCCTGACTCATGTCCCCCAGCACCCCCACCCCCCAGCATTGACAGGCACCTGCCAGCAGGCCCCGACTCATGTGCCCCAGCACCCCCACCCCCAGCAGTGAGGCTCAGGCCCCGACTCATGTTCCCCAGCATCCCCACTCACCCAGCAGTGAGCCTCAGGCCCTGACTCATGTCCCCCAGCACCACACCCACCCAGCATTGACAGGCACCTGCCAGCAGGCCCCGACTCATGTCCCCCAGCACCCCCACCCACCCGGCAGTGAGCCTCAGGCCCTGACTCATGTCCCCTAGCACCCTCACCCTCCAGCAGTGAGGCTCAGGCCCCGGCTCATGTCCCCCAGCACCCCAACCCACCCAGCAGTGACAGGCACCTGCCAGCAGGCCCTGACTCATGTCCCCCAGCACCCCAACCACCCAGCAGTGAGGCTCAGACCCCGACACATGCCCCCCAGCACCCCCACCCACCCAGCAGTGAGCCTCAGGCCCTGACTCATGTCCCCCAGCACCCCCACCCGCCAGCAGTGAGGCTCAGGCACTGACTCATGTCCCCCGCACCCCAACCCACCCAGCAGTGACAGGCACCTGCCAGCAGGCCCTGACCCATGTCCCCCAGCACCCCAACCACCCAGCAGTGAGGCTCAGACCCCAACACATGCCCCCCAGCACCCCCACCCACCCCGCAGTGAGCCTCAGGCACTGACTCATGTCCCACAGCACCCCCACCCCCCAGCAGTGAGGCTCAGGCCCCAAATCATGCCAACCCAGCACCCCCACCAACCCAGCAGTGAACCTCAGGCCCTGACTCATGTCCCCCAGCACGCCCACCCCCCAGCACTGATGGGCACCTGCCAGCAGGTCCCGACTTATGTCCCCCAGCATCCCCACCCAACCAGCAGTGAGGCTCAGGCCCTGACTCATGTCCCCCAGCACCCCCACCCACCCAGCAGTGAGCCTCATGCCCTGACTCATGTCCCCCAGCACCACACCCACCCAGCATTGACAGGCACCTGCCAGCAGGCCCCGACTCATGTCCCCCAGCACCCCCACCCACCCGGCAGTGAGCCTCAGGCCCTGACTCATGTCCCCTAGCACCCTCACCCTCCAGCAGTGAGGCTCAGGCCCCGGCTCATGTCCCCCAGCACCCCCACCCCCCAGCAGTGAGGCTCAGGCCCTCACTCATGTCCCCCAGCACCCCCACCCACCTAGCAGTGAGCCTCAGGCCCTGACTCATGTCCCCCAGCACCCCCACCCACCCAGCAGTGAGCCTCAGGCACTGACTCATGTCCCCCAGCACTCCCACACCCCAACAGTGAGGCTCAGGCCCCGACTCATGTCCCCTAGCACCCCCACCCACCTAGCAGTGAGCCTCAAGCCCTGACTCATGTCCCCCAGCACGCCCACCCCCAGCACTGACGGGCACCTGCCAGCAGGCCCCGACTCATGTCCCCCAGCAACCCCACCCACCCAGCAGTGAGGCTCAGGCCCTGACTCATGTCCCCGAGCACCCCCACTCACCCAGCAGTGAGCCTTAGGACCTGACTCATGTCCCCCAGGACCCCACCCATCCAGCATTGACAGGCACCTGCCAGCAGGCCCCGACTCATGTCCCCCAACACCCCCACCCACCCAGCAGTGAGCCTCAGGCCCTGACTCATGTCCCCCAGCACCCCCACCCACCCAGCAGTGAGCCTCAGGCCCTGACTCATGTCCCCCAGCACCCCCACCCACCCAGCAGTGAGCCTCAGGCCCTGACTCATGTCCCTCAGCACTCCCACCCCCCAGCAGTGAGGCTCAGTCCCCGACTCATGTCCCCTAGCACCCCCACCCACACAGCAGTGAGCCTCAAGCCCTGACTCATGTCCCCCAGTACCCCCACCCCCCAGCATTGACAGGCACCTGCCAGCAGGCCCCGACTCATGTCCCCCAGCACCCCCACCCACCTAGCAGTGAGCCTCAGGCCCTGACTCATGTCCCCCAGCACCCCCACCCACCCAGCAGTGAGCCTCAGGCACTGACTCATGTCCCCCAGCACTCCCACACCCCAACAGTGAGGCTCAGGCCCCGACTCATGTCCCCTAGCACCCCCACCCACCTAGCAGTGAGCCTCAAGCCCTGACTCATGTCCCCCAGCACGCCCACCCCCAGCACTGACGGGCACCTGCCAGCAGGCCCCGACTCATGTCCCCCAGCAACCCCACCCACCCAGCAGTGAGGCTCAGGCCCTGACTCATGTCCCCGAGCACCCCCACTCACCCAGCAGTGAGCCTTAGGACCTGACTCATGTCCCCCAGGACCCCACCCATCCAGCATTGACAGGCACCTGCCAGCAGGCCCCGACTCATGTCCCCCAACACCCCCACCCACCCAGCAGTGAGCCTCAGGCCCTGACTCATGTCCCCCAGCACCCCCACCCACCCAGCAGTGAGCCTCAGGCCCTGACTCATGTCCCCCAGCACCCCCACCCACCCAGCAGTGAGCCTCAGGCCCTGACTCATGTCCCTCAGCACTCCCACCCCCCAGCAGTGAGGCTCAGTCCCCGACTCATGTCCCCTAGCACCCCCACCCACACAGCAGTGAGCCTCAAGCCCTGACTCATGTCCCCCAGTACCCCCACCCCCCAGCATTGACAGGCACCTGCCAGCAGGCCCCGACTCATGTCCCCCAGCACCCCCACCCCCAGCAGTGAGGCTCAGGCCCCGACTCATGTTCCCCAGCATCCCCACTCACCCAGCAGTGAGCCTCAGGCCCTGACTCGTGTCCCCCAGCATCCCCACCCCCAGCAGTGAGGCTCGGGCCCCGACTCATGTCCCCCAGCACCCCCACCCCCAGCAGTGAGGCTCAGGCCCTGACTCATGTCCCCCAGGACCCCACCCACCCAGCATTGACAGGCACCTGCCAGCAGGCCCCGACTCATGTCCCCCAGCACCCCCACCCACCCAGCAGTGAGCCTCAGGCACTGACTCATGTCCACTAGCACCCTTACCCTCCAGCAGTGAGGCTCAGGCCCCGCTCATGTCCCCCAGCACCGCCACCCCCCAGCAGTGAGGCTCAGGCCCTCACTCATGTCCCCCAGCACCCCCACCCACCCAGCAGTGAGCCTCAGGCCCTGACTCATGTCCCCCAGCACCCCACCCACCCAGCAGTGAGCCTCAGGCCCTGACTCATGTCCCTCAGCACTCCCACCCCCCAGCAGTGAGGCTCAGGCCCCGACTCATGTCCCCTAGCACCCCCACCCACACAGCAGTGAGCCCCAAGCCCTGACTCATGTCCCCCAGCACCCCCACCCCCCAGCATTGACAGGCACCTGCCAGCAGGCCCCGACTCATGTCCCCCTGCACCCCCACCCCCAGCAGTGAGGCTCAGGCCCCGACTCATGTTCCCCAGCATCCCCACTCACCCAGCAGTGAGCCTAAGGCCCTGACTCATGTCCCCCAGCACCCCCACCCCCAGCAGTGAGGCTAAGGCCCCGACTCATGTCCCCCAGCACCCCCACCCCCATCAGTGAGGCTCAGGCCCTGACTCATGTCCCCCAGCACCCCCACCCACCCAGCATTGACAGGCACCTACCAGCGGGCCCTGACTCATGTCCCCCAGAACCCCACCTACCCAGCAGTGAACCTCAGGCCCTGACTCATGTCTTCCAGCAGCTCACCCATCCAGCATTGACAGGCACCTGCCAGCAGGCCCTGACTCATGTCCCCCAGCACCCCCACCCACCCAGCAGTGAGCCTCAGGCCCTGACTCATGTCCCCCAGCACCCCCACCCGCCAGAAGTGAGGCTCAGGCACTGACTCATGTCCCCCAGCACCGCAACCCACCCAGCATTGACAGGCACCTGCCAGCAGGCCCTGACTCATGTCCCCCAGCACCCCAACCCCCCAGCAGTGAGGCTCAGACCCCAACACATGCCCCCCAGCACCCCCACCCACCCAGCAGTGAGCCTCAGGCACTGACTCATGTCCCCCAGCACTCCCACCCCCCAGCAGTGAGGCTCAGGCCCCGACTCATGTCCTCTAGCACCCCCACCCACCCAGCAGTGAGCCTCAGGCACTGACTCATGTCCCCCAGCACCCCCACCCCCCAGCAGTGAACCTCAGGCCCTGACTCATGTCTTCCAGCAGCTCACCCATCCAGCATTGACAGGCACCTGCCAGCAGGCCCTGACTCATGTCCCCCAGCACCCCCACCCACCCAGCAGTGAGCCTCAGGCCCTGACTCATGTCCCCCAGCACCCCCACCCGCCAGAAGTGAGGCTCAGGCACTGACTCATGTCCCCCAGCACCGCAACCCACCCAGCATTGACAGGCACCTGCCAGCAGGCCCTGACTCATGTCCCCCAGCACCCCAACCCCCCAGCAGTGAGGCTCAGACCCCAACACATGCCCCCCAGCACCCCCACCCACCCAGCAGTGAGCCTCAGGCACTGACTCATGTCCCCCAGCACTCCCACCCCCCAGCAGTGAGGCTCAGGCCCCGACTCATGTCCTCTAGCACCCCCACCCACCCAGCAGTGAGCCTCAGGCACTGACTCATGTCCCCCAGCACCCCCACCCGCCAGAAGTGAGGCTCAGGCACTGACTCATGTCTTCCAGCAGCTCACCCATCCAGCATTGACAGGCACCTGCCAGCAGGCCCTGACTCATGTCCCCCAGCACCCCCACCCACCCAGCAGTGAGCCTCAGGCCCTGACTCATGTCCCCCAGCACCCCCACCCGCCAGAAGTGAGGCTCAGGCACTGACTCATGTCCCCCAGCACCGCAACCCACCCAGCATTGACAGGCACCTGCCAGCAGGCCCTGACTCATGTCCCCCAGCACCCCAACCCCCCAGCAGTGAGGCTCAGACCCCAACACATGCCCCCCAGCACCCCCACCCACCCAGCAGTGAGCCTCAGGCACTGACTCATGTCCCCCAGCACTCCCACCCCCCAGCAGTGAGGCTCAGGCCCCGACTCATGTCCTCTAGCACCCCCACCCACCCAGCAGTGAGCCTCAGGCACTGACTCATGTCCCCCAGCACCCCCACCCCCCAGCAGTGAGGCTCAGGCCCGAATCATGCCAACCCAGCACCCCCACCTACCCAGCAGTGAACCTCAGGCCCTGACTCATGTCCCCCAGCACCTCACCCACCCAGCATTGACAGGCACCTGCCAGCGGGCCCTGACTCATGTCCCCCAGAACCCCACCCACCCAGCAGTGAGCCTCAAGCCCTGACTCATGTCCCCCAGCACCCCCACCCCCCAGCATTGACAGGCACATGCCAGCAGGCCCCGACTCATGTCCCCCAGCACCCCCACCCCCAGCAGTGAGGCTCAGGCCCTGACTCATGTTCCCCAGCATCCCCACTCACCCAGCAGTGAGCCTCAGGCCCTGACTCATGTCCCCCAGCACCCCCACCCCAGCAGTGAGGCTCAGGACCCGACTCATGTCCCCCAGCACCCCCACCCCCAGCAGTGAGGCTCAGGCCCTGACTCATGTCCCCCAGCAACCCCACCCACCCAGCATTGACAGGCACCTACCAGCGGGCCCTGACTCATGTCCCCCAGAACCCCACCCACCCAGTAGTGAACCTCAGGCCCTGACTCATGTCCCCCAGCACCTCACCCACCCAGCATTGACAGGCACCTGCCAGCAGGCCCTGACCGTTGTCCCCCAGCACCCCCACCCTCCCAGCAGTGAGCCTCAGGCCCTGACTCATGTCCCCCAGCACCCCAACCCACCCAGCAGTGAGCCTCAGGCCCTGACTCATGTCCCCCAGCACTCCCACCCCCCAGCAGTGAGGCTCAGGCCCTGACTCATGTCCCCTAGCACCCCCACCCACCCAGCAGTGAGCCTCAAGCCCTGACTCATGTCCCCCAGCACCCCCACCCCCCAGCATTGACAGGCACCTGCCAGCAGGCCCCGACTCATGTGCCCCAGCACCCCCACCCCCAGCAGTGAGGCTCAGGCCCCGACTCATGTTCCCCAGCATCCCCACTCACCCAGCAGTGAGCCTCAGGCCCTGACTCATGTCCCCCAGCACCACACCCACCCAGCATTGACAGGCACCTGCCAGCAGGCCCCGACTCATGTCCCCCAGCACCCCCACCCACCCGGCAGTGAGCCTCAGGCCCTGACTCATGTCCCCTAGCACCCTCACCCTCCAGCAGTGAGGCTCAGGCCCCGGCTCATGTCCCCCAGCACCCCAACCCACCCAGCAGTGACAGGCACCTGCCAGCAGGCCCTGACTCATGTCCCCCAGCACCCCAACCACCCAGCAGTGAGGCTCAGACCCCGACACATGCCCCCCAGCACCCCCACCCACCCAGCAGTGAGCCTCAGGCCCTGACTCATGTCCCCCAGCACCCCCACCCGCCAGCAGTGAGGCTCAGGCACTGACTCATGTCCCCCAGCACCCCAACCCACCCAGCAGTGACAGGCACCTGCCAGCAGGCCCTGACCCATGTCCCCCAGCACCCCAACCACCCAGCAGTGAGGCTCAGACCCCAACACATGCCCCCCAGCACCCCCACCCACCCCGCAGTGAGCCTCAGGCACTGACTCATGTCCCACAGCACACCCACCCCCCAGCAGTGAGGCTCAGGCCCCAAATCATGCCAACCCAGCACCCCCACCAACCCAGCAGTGAACCTCAGGCCCTGACTCATGTCCCCCAGCACGCCCACCCCCCAGCACTGATGGGCACCTGCCAGCAGGTCCCGACTTATGTCCCCCAGCATCCCCACCCAACCAGCAGTGAGGCTCAGGCCCTGACTCATGTCCCCCAGCACCCCCACCCACCCAGCAGTGAGCCTCATGCCCTGACTCATGTCCCCCAGCACCACACCCACCCAGCATTGACAGGCACCTGCCAGCAGGCCCCGACTCATGTCCCCCAGCACCCCCACCCACCCGGCAGTGAGCCTCAGGCCCTGACTCATGTCCCCTAGCACCCTCACCCTCCAGCAGTGAGGCTCAGGCCCCGGCTCATGTCCCCCAGCACCCCCACCCCCCAGCAGTGAGGCTCAGGCCCTCACTCATGTCCCCCAGCACCCCCACCCACCTAGCAGTGAGCCTCAGGCCCTGACTCATGTCCCCCAGCACCCCCACCCACCCAGCAGTGAGCCTCAGGCACTGACTCATGTCCCCCAGCACTCCCACACCCCAACAGTGAGGCTCAGGCCCCGACTCATGTCCCCTAGCACCCCCACCCACCTAGCAGTGAGCCTCAAGCCCTGACTCATGTCCCCCAGCACGCCCACCCCCAGCACTGACGGGCACCTGCCAGCAGGCCCCGACTCATGTCCCCCAGCAACCCCACCCACCCAGCAGTGAGGCTCAGGCCCTGACTCATGTCCCCGAGCACCCCCACTCACCCAGCAGTGAGCCTTAGGACCTGACTCATGTCCCCCAGGACCCCACCCATCCAGCATTGACAGGCACCTGCCAGCAGGCCCCGACTCATGTCCCCCAACACCCCCACCCACCCAGCAGTGAGCCTCAGGCCCTGACTCATGTCCCCCAGCACCCCCACCCACCCAGCAGTGAGCCTCAGGCCCTGACTCATGTCCCCCAGCACCCCCACCCACCCAGCAGTGAGCCTCAGGCCCTGACTCATGTCCCTCAGCACTCCCACCCCCCAGCAGTGAGGCTCAGTCCCCGACTCATGTCCCCTAGCACCCCCACCCACACAGCAGTGAGCCTCAGGCACTGACTCATGTCCCCCAGTACCCCCACCCCCCAGCATTGACAGGCACCTGCCAGCAGGCCCCGACTCATGTCCCCCAGCACCCCCACCCACCTAGCAGTGAGCCTCAGGCCCTGACTCATGTCCCCCAGCACCCCCACCCACCCAGCAGTGAGCCTCAGGCACTGACTCATGTCCCCCAGCACTCCCACACCCCAACAGTGAGGCTCAGGCCCCGACTCATGTCCCCTAGCACCCCCACCCACCTAGCAGTGAGCCTCAAGCCCTGACTCATGTCCCCCAGCACGCCCACCCCCAGCACTGACGGGCACCTGCCAGCAGGCCCCGACTCATGTCCCCCAGCAACCCCACCCACCCAGCAGTGAGGCTCAGGCCCTGACTCATGTCCCCGAGCACCCCCACTCACCCAGCAGTGAGCCTTAGGACCTGACTCATGTCCCCCAGGACCCCACCCATCCAGCATTGACAGGCACCTGCCAGCAGGCCCCGACTCATGTCCCCCAACACCCCCACCCACCCAGCAGTGAGCCTCAGGCCCTGACTCATGTCCCCCAGCACCCCCACCCACCCAGCAGTGAGCCTCAGGCCCTGACTCATGTCCCCCAGCACCCCCACCCACCCAGCAGTGAGCCTCAGGCCCTGACTCATGTCCCTCAGCACTCCCACCCCCCAGCAGTGAGGCTCAGTCCCCGACTCATGTCCCCTAGCACCCCCACCCACACAGCAGTGAGCCTCAAGCCCTGACTCATGTCCCCCAGTACCCCCACCCCCCAGCATTGACAGGCACCTGCCAGCAGGCCCCGACTCATGTCCCCCAGCACCCCCACCCCCAGCAGTGAGGCTCAGGCCCCGACTCATGTTCCCCAGCATCCCCACTCACCCAGCAGTGAGCCTCAGGCCCTGACTCGTGTCCCCCAGCATCCCCACCCCCAGCAGTGAGGCTCGGGCCCCGACTCATGTCCCCCAGCACCCCCACCCCCAGCAGTGAGGCTCAGGCCCTGACTCATGTCCCCCAGGACCCCACCCACCCAGCATTGACAGGCACCTGCCAGCAGGCCCCGACTCATGTCCCCCAGCACCCCCACCCACCCAGCAGTGAGCCTCAGGCACTGACTCATGTCCACTAGCACCCTCACCCTCCAGCAGTGAGGCTCAGGCCCCGCTCATGTCCCCCAGCACCGCCACCCCCCAGCAGTGAGGCTCAGGCCCTCACTCATGTCCCCCAGCACCCCCACCCACCCAGCAGTGAGCCTCAGGCCCTGACTCATGTCCCCCAGCACCCCACCCACCCAGCAGTGAGCCTCAGGCCCTGACTCATGTCCCTCAGCACTCCCACCCCCCAGCAGTGAGGCTCAGGCCCCGACTCATGTCCCCTAGCACCCCCACCCACACAGCAGTGAGCCCCAAGCCCTGACTCATGTCCCCCAGCACCCCCACCCCCCAGCATTGACAGGCACCTGCCAGCAGGCCCCGACTCATGTCCCCCTGCACCCCCACCCCCAGCAGTGAGGCTCAGGCCCCGACTCATGTTCCCCAGCATCCCCACTCACCCAGCAGTGAGCCTAAGGCCCTGACTCATGTCCCCCAGCACCCCCACCCCCAGCAGTGAGGCTAAGGCCCCGACTCATGTCCCCCAGCACCCCCACCCCCATCAGTGAGGCTCAGGCCCTGACTCATGTCCCCCAGCACCCCCACCCACCCAGCATTGACAGGCACCTACCAGCGGGCCCTGACTCATGTCCCCCAGAACCCCACCTACCCAGCAGTGAACCTCAGGCCCTGACTCATGTCTTCCAGCAGCTCACCCATCCAGCATTGACAGGCACCTGCCAGCAGGCCCTGACTCATGTCCCCCAGCACCCCCACCCACCCAGCAGTGAGCCTCAGGCCCTGACTCATGTCCCCCAGCACCCCCACCCGCCAGAAGTGAGGCTCAGGCACTGACTCATGTCCCCCAGCACCGCAACCCACCCAGCATTGACAGGCACCTGCCAGCAGGCCCTGACTCATGTCCCCCAGCACCCCAACCCCCCAGCAGTGAGGCTCAGACCCCAACACATGCCCCCCAGCACCCCCACCCACCCAGCAGTGAGCCTCAGGCACTGACTCATGTCCCCCAGCACTCCCACCCCCCAGCAGTGAGGCTCAGGCCCCGACTCATGTCCTCTAGCACCCCCACCCACCCAGCAGTGAGCCTCAGGCACTGACTCATGTCCCCCAGCACCCCCACCCCCCAGCAGTGAACCTCAGGCCCTGACTCATGTCTTCCAGCAGCTCACCCATCCAGCATTGACAGGCACCTGCCAGCAGGCCCTGACTCATGTCCCCCAGCACCCCCACCCACCCAGCAGTGAGCCTCAGGCCCTGACTCATGTCCCCCAGCACCCCCACCCGCCAGAAGTGAGGCTCAGGCACTGACTCATGTCCCCCAGCACCGCAACCCACCCAGCATTGACAGGCACCTGCCAGCAGGCCCTGACTCATGTCCCCCAGCACCCCAACCCCCCAGCAGTGAGGCTCAGACCCCAACACATGCCCCCCAGCACCCCCACCCACCCAGCAGTGAGCCTCAGGCACTGACTCATGTCCCCCAGCACTCCCACCCCCCAGCAGTGAGGCTCAGGCCCCGACTCATGTCCTCTAGCACCCCCACCCACCCAGCAGTGAGCCTCAGGCACTGACTCATGTCCCCCAGCACCCCCACCCGCCAGAAGTGAGGCTCAGGCACTGACTCATGTCCCCCAGCACCGCAACCCACCCAGCATTGACAGGCACCTGCCAGCAGGCCCTGACTCATGTCCCCCAGCACCCCAACCCCCCAGCAGTGAGGCTCAGACCCCAACACATGCCCCCCAGCACCCCCACCCACCCAGCAGTGAGCCTCAGGCACTGACTCATGTCCCCCAGCACTCCCACCCCCCAGCAGTGAGGCTCAGGCCCCGACTCATGTCCTCTAGCACCCCCACCCACCCAGCAGTGAGCCTCAGGCCCCGACTCATGTCCTCTAGCACCCCCACCCACCCAGCAGTGAACCTCAGGCCCTGACTCATGTCTTCCAGCAGCTCACCCATCCAGCATTGACAGGCACCTGCCAGCAGGCCCTGACTCATGTCCCCCAGCACCCCCACCCACCCAGCAGTGAGCCTCAGGCCCTGACTCATGTCCCCCAGCACCCCCACCCGCCAGAAGTGAGGCTCAGGCACTGACTCATGTCCCCCAGCACCGCAACCCACCCAGCATTGACAGGCACCTGCCAGCAGGCCCTGACTCATGTCCCCCAGCACCCCAACCCCCCAGCAGTGAGGCTCAGACCCCAACACATGCCCCCCAGCACCCCCACCCACCCAGCAGTGAGCCTCAGGCACTGACTCATGTCCCCCAGCACTCCCACCCCCCAGCAGTGAGGCTCAGGCCCCGACTCATGTCCTCTAGCACCCCCACCCACCCAGCAGTGAGCCTCAGGCACTGACTCATGTCCCCCAGCACCCCCACCCCCCAGCAGTGAGGCTCAGGCCCGAATCATGCCAACCCAGCACCCCCACCTACCCAGCAGTGAACCTCAGGCCCTGACTCATGTCCCCCAGCACCTCACCCACCCAGCATTGACAGGCACCTGCCAGCAGGCCCTGACTCATGTCCCCCAGCATCCCAACCACCCAGCAGTGAGGCTCAGACCCCAACACATGCCCCCCAGCACCCCCACCCACCCAGCAGTGAGCCTCAGGCACTGACTCATGTCCCCCAGCACCCCCACCCCCCAGCAGTGAGGCTCAGGCCCCGAATCATGCCAACCCAGCACCCCCACCAACCCAGCAGTGAACCTCAGGCCGTGACTCATATCCCCCAGCACGCCCACCCCCCAGCACTGATGAGCACCTGCCAGCAGGCCCTGACTCATGTCCCCCATCATCCCACCCACCCAGCAGTGAGCCTCAGGCCCTGACTCATGTCCCCCAGCACCCCCACCCCCCAGCAGTGAGCCTCAGGCCCCGACTCATGTCCCCCAGCAGCTGCACCGCCCAGGAGTGAGGCTCAGGCCCTGAATCATGTCCCCCAGCACCCCCACCCACCCAGCAGTGAGCCTCAGGCCCTGACTCATGTCCCCCAGCACCCCCACTCACCCAGCAGTGAGCCTCAGGCCCTGACTCATGTCCCCCAGCACCCCCACCCCTCAGCAGTGAAGCTCAGGCCCCAACTCATGTCCCCCAGCACCCCCTCCCACAAAGCAGTGAGCCTCAGACCCTGACTCATGTCCCCCAGCACCCCCACCCCCCAGCATTGACGGGCATCTGCCAGCAGGCCCCGACTCATGTCCCCCAGCACCCCCATCCCCAGCAGTGAGGCTCAGGCCCCGTCTCATGTCCCCCATCACCCCCACCCACCCAGCAGTGAGCCTCAGGCACTGACTTATGTCCACCAGCACCCCCACCCCCCAGCAATGAGGCTCAGGCCCGAATCATGTACCCCAGCACCCCCACCCCCCAACAGTGAGGCTCAGGCCCTGACTCAAGTCCCCCAGGACCCCCACCCACCCAGCATTGACAGGCACCTGCCAGCAGGCCCCGACTCATGTCCTCCAGCACCCCCACCCACCGAGCAGTGAGCCTCAGGCCCTGACTCATGTCCCCTAGCACCCTCACCCTCCAGCAGTGGGGCTCAGGCCCCGACTCATGTCCCCCAGCACCCCCACCCCCAGCAGTGAGGCTCAGGCCCTGACTTATGTTCCCAACACCCCCACCCACCCAGCAGTGAGCCTCAGGCCCTGAGTCATGTCCCCCAGCACCCCACCCACCCAGCATTGACAGGCACCTGCCAGCAGGCCCCAACTCATGTCCCCCAGCACGCCCACCCACCCAGCAGTGAGCCTCAGGCCCTGACTCATGTCCCCTAGCACCCTTACCCTCCAGCAGTGAGGCTCAGGGCCCGACTCATGTCCCCCAGCACGCCCACCCCCCAGCAGTGAGGCTCAGGCCCTCACTCTCGTCCCCCAGCACCCCCACCCACCCAGCAGTGAGCCTCAGGCCCTGACTCATGTCCCCCAGCAACCCCACCACCCAGCAGTGAGCCTCAGGCCCTGACTCATGTCCCCCAGCACTCCCACCCCCAGCAGTGAGGCTCAGGCCCCGACTCATGTCCCCCAGCACCCCCACCCACCCAGCAGTGAGCCTCAAGCCCTGACTCATGTCCCCCAGCACTCCCACCCCCCAGCATTGACAGGCACCTGCCGGCAGGCCCCGACTCATGTCCCCCAGCACCCCCACCCCCAGCAGTGAGGCTCATGCCCCGACTCATGTTCCCCAGCATCCCCACTCACCCAGCAGTGAGCCTCAGGCCCTGACGCGTGTCCCCCAGCACCCCTACCCCCAGCAGTGAGGCTCAGGCCCCGACTCATGTCCCCCAGCACCCCCACCCACCCAGCATTGACAGGCACCTACCAGCAGGCCCTGACTCATGTCCCCCAGCACCTCCACCCACCCAGCATTGACAGGCACCTGCCAGCAGGCCCCGACTCATGTCCCCCAGCACCCCCACCCACCCAGCAGTGATCCTCAGGCCCTGACTCATGTCCCCCAGCACCCCCAGCCCCCAGCAGTGAGGCTCAGGCACTGACTCATGTCCCCCAGCACCCAAACCCACCCAGCATTGACAGGCACCTTCCAGCAGGCCCTGACTCATGTCCCCCAGCACCCCCACCCCCCAGCAGTGAGGCTCAGACCCCGACACATGCTCCCCAGCACCCGCAACCACCCAGCAGTGAGCCTAAGGCACTGACTCATGTCCCACAGCACCCCCACCCCCCAGCAGTGAGGCTCAGGCCCCAAATCATGCCAACCCAGCACCCCCACCAACCCAGCAGTGAACCTCAGGCCCTGACTCATGTCCCCCAGCACGCCCACCCCCCAGCACTGATGGGCACCTGCCAGCAGTCCCCGACTTATGTCCCCCAGCATCCCCACCCACCCAGCAGTGAGGCTCAGGCCCTGACTCATGTCCCCCAGCACCCCCACCCACCCAGCAGTGAGCCTCATGCCCTGACTCATGTCCCCCAGCACCACACCCACCCAGCATTGACAGGCACCTGCCAGCAGGCCCCGACTCATGTCCCCCAGCACCCCCACCCACCCGGCAGTGAGCCTCAGGCCCTGACTCATGTCCCCTAGCACCCTCACCCTCCAGCAGTGAGGCTCAGGCCCCGGCTCATGTCCCCCAGCACCCCCACCCCCCAGCAGTGAGGCTCAGGCCCTCACTCATGTCCCCCAGCACCCCCACCCACCTAGCAGTGAGCCTCAGGCCCTGACTCATGTCCCCCAGCACCCCCACCCACCCAGCAGTGAGCCTCAGGCACTGACTCATGTCCCCCAGCACTCCCACACCCCAACAGTGAGGCTCAGGCCCCGACTCATGTCCCCTAGCACCCCCACCCACCTAGCAGTGAGCCTCAAGCCCTGACTCATGTCCCCCAGCAGCCCCACCCCCCAGCATTGACAGGCACCTGCCAGCAGGCCCCGACTCATGTCCCCCAGCACCCCCACCCCCCAGCAGTGAGGCTCAGACCCCGACACATGCTCCCCAGCACCCGCAACCACCCAGCAGTGAGCCTCAGGCACTGACTCATGTCCCACAGCACCCCCACCCCCCAGCAGTGAGGCTCAGGCCCCAAATCATGCCAACCCAGCACCCCCACCAACCCAGCAGTGAACCTCAGGCCCTGACTCATGTCCCCCAGCACGCCCACCCCCCAGCACTGATGGGCACCTGCCAGCAGGCCCCGACTTATGTCCCCCAGCATCCCCACCCACCCAGCAGTGAGGCTCAGGCCCTGACTCATGTCCCCCAGCACCCCCACCCACCCAGCAGTGAGCCTCATGCCCTGACTCATGTCCCCCAGCACCACACCCACCCAGCATTGACAGGCACCTGCCAGCAGGCCCCGACTCATGTCCCCCAGCACCCCCACCCACCCGGCAGTGAGCCTCAGGCCCCAACACATGCCCCCCAGCACCCCCACCCACCCAGCAGTGAGCCTCAGGCCCTGACTCATGTCCCCCAGCACCCCCACCCGCCAGCAGTGAGGCTCAGGCACTGACACATGTCCCCCAGCACCCCAACCCACCCAGCAGTGACAGGCACCTGCCAGCAGGCCCTGACTCATGTCCCTCAGCACCCCAACCACCCAGCAGTGAGGCTCAGACCCCAACACATGCCCCCCAGCACCCCCACCCACCCAGCAGTGAGCCTCAGGCACTGACTCATGTCCCCCAGCACGCCCACCCCCCAGCACTGATGGGCACCTGCCAGCAGGCCCCGACTTATGTCCCCCAGCATCCCCACCCACCCAGCAGTGAGGCTCAGGCCCTGACTCATGTCCCCCAGCACCACACCCACTCAGCATTGACAGGCACCTGCCAGCAGGCCCCGACTCATGTCCCCCAGCACCCCCACCCACCCAGCAGTGAGCCTCAGGCCCTGACTCATGTCCCCTAGCACCCTCACCCTCCAGCAGTGAGGCTCAGGCCCCGGCTCATGTCCCCCAGCACCCCCACCCCCCAGCAGTGAGGCTCAGGCCCTCACTCATGTCCCCCAGCACCCCCACCCACCTAGCAGTGAGCCTCAGGCCCTGACTCATGTCCCCCAGCACCCCCACCCACCCAGCAGTGAGCCTCAGGCACTGACTCATATCCCCCAGCACTCCCACACCCCAACAGTGAGGCTCAGGCCCCGACTCATGTCCCCTAGCACCCCCACCCACCTAGCAGTGAGCCTCAAGCCCTGACTCATGTCCCCCAGCACCCCCACCCCCCAGCATTGACAGGCACCTGCCAGCAGGCCCCGACTCATGTCCCCCAGCACCCCCATCCCCAGCAGTGATGCTCAGGCCCGGACTCATGTTCCAAATCATCCCCACTCACCCAGCAGTGAGCCTCAGGCCCTGACTCATGTCCCCCAGCACCCCCACCCCCAGCAGTGATGCTCAGGACCTGACTCATGTCCCCCAGCACCCCCCACCCCCAGCAGTGAGGCTCAGGCCCTGACTCATGTCCCCCAGCACCCCCACCCACCCAGCATTGACAGGCACCTACCAGCGGGCCCTGACTCATGTCCCCCAGCACCCCACCCACCCAGCAGTGAACCTCAGGCCCTGACTCATGTCCCCCAGCAACTCACCCACCCAGCATTGACTGGCACCTGCCAGCAGGCCCTGACTCATGTCCCCCAGCACCCCCACCCTCCCAGCAGTGAGCCTCAGGCCCTGACTCATGTCCCCCAGCACCCCCACCCACCAGCAGTGAGGCTCAGGCACTGACTCATGTCCCCCAGCAACCCAACCCACCCAGCATTGACAGGCACCTGCCAGCAGGCCCTGACTCATGTCCCCCAGCACCCCAACCCCCCAGCAGTGAGGCTCAGACCCCAACACATGCCCCCCAGCACCCCCACCCACCCAGCAGTGAGCCTCAGGCACTGACTCATGTCCCCCAGCACCCCCACCCCCCAGCAGTGAGGCTCAGGCACCGAATCATGCTAGCCCAGCACCCCCACCAACCCAGCAGTGAACCTCAGGCCGTGACTCATGTCCCCCAGCATGCCCACCCCCCAGCACTGATGGGCACCTGCCAGCAGGCCCCGACTCATGTCCCCTAGGACCCCCACCCCTCAGCAGTGAAGCTCAGGCCCCGACTCATGTCCCCAAGCACCCCCACCCATCCAGCAGTGAGCCTCAGGCCCTGACTCATGTCCCCCAGCACCCCCACCCCCCAGCAGTGAGGCTGAGGCCCCGACTCATGTCCCCCAGCACCCCCACCCCCCAACAGTGAGGCTCAGGCCCTGACTCATGTCCCCCAGCACCCCCACCGACCCAGCAGTGAGCCTCAGGCCCTGCCTCGTGTCCCCCAGCACTCCCAACTCCCAACAGTGAGGCTCAGGCCCCGACTCATGTCCCCTAGCACCCCCACCCACCCAGCAGTGAGCCTCAAGCCCTGACTCATGTCCCCCAGCACCCCCACCCCCAGCATTGACAGGCACCTGCCAGCAGGCCCCGACTCATGTCCCCCAGCACCCCCACCCCCAGCAGTGAGGCTCAGGCCCTGACTCATGTTCCCCAGCATCCCCACTCACCCAGCAGTGAGCCTCAGGCCCTGACTCATGTCCCCCAGCACCCCCACCCCAGCAGTGAGGCTCAGGACCCGACTCATGTCCCCCAGCACCCCCACCCCCAGCAGTGAGGCTCAGGCCCTGACTCATGTCCCCCAGCAACCCCACCCACCCAGCATTGACAGGCACCTACCAGCGGGCCCTGACTCATGTCCCCCAGAACCCCACCCACCCAGTAGTGAACCTCAGGCCCTGACTCATGTCCCCCAGCACCTCACCCACCCAGCATTGACAGGCACCTGCCAGCAGGCCCTGACCGTTGTCCCCCAGCACCCCCACCCTCCCAGCAGTGAGCCTCAGGCCCTGACTCATGTCCCCCAGCACCCCAACCCACCCAGCAGTGAGCCTCAGGCCCTGACTCATGTCCCCCAGCACTCCCACCCCCCAGCAGTGAGGCTCAGGCCCTGACTCATGTCCCCTAGCACCCCCACCCACCCAGCAGTGAGCCTCAAGCCCTGACTCATGTCCCCCAGCACCCCCACCCCCCAGCATTGACAGGCACCTGCCAGCAGGCCCCGACTCATGTGCCCCAGCACCCCCACCCCCAGCAGTGAGGCTCAGGCCCCGACTCATGTTCCCCAGCATCCCCACTCACCCAGCAGTGAGCCTCAGGCCCTGACTCATGTCCCCCAGCACCACACCCACCCAGCATTGACAGGCACCTGCCAGCAGGCCCCGACTCATGTCCCCCAGCACCCCCACCCACCCGGCAGTGAGCCTCAGGCCCTGACTCATGTCCCCTAGCACCCTCACCCTCCAGCAGTGAGGCTCAGGCCCCGGCTCATGTCCCCCAGCACCCCAACCCACCCAGCAGTGACAGGCACCTGCCAGCAGGCCCTGACTCATGTCCCCCAGCACCCCAACCACCCAGCAGTGAGGCTCAGACCCCAACACATGCCCCCCAGCACCCCCACCCACCCAGCAGTGAGCCTCAGGCCCTGACACATGTCCCCCAGCACCCCCACCCGCCAGCAGTGAGGCTCAGGCACTGACTCATGTCCCCCAGCACCCCAACCCACCCAGCAGTGACAGGCACCTGCCAGCAGGCCCTGACCCATGTCCCCCAGCACCCCAACCACCCAGCAGTGAGGCTCAGACCCCAACACATGCCCCCCAGCACCCCCACCCACCCAGCAGTGAGCCTCAGGCACTGACTCATGTCCCACAGCACCCCCACCCCCCAGCAGTGAGGCTCAGGCCCCAAATCATGCCAACCCAGCACCCCCACCAACCCAGCAGTGAACCTCAGGCCCTGACTCATGTCCCCCAGCACCCCCACCCACCCAGCAGTGAGCCTCATGCCCTGACTCATGTCCCCCAGCACCACACCCACCCAGCATTGACAGGCACCTGCCAGCAGGCCCCGACTCATGTCCCCCAGCACCCCCACCCACCCGGCAGTGAGCCTCAGGCCCTGACTCATGTCCCCTAGCACCCTCACCCTCCAGCAGTGAGGCTCAGGCCCCGGCTCATGTCCCCCAGCACCCCCACCCCCCAGCAGTGAGGCTCAGGCCCTCACTCATGTCCCCCAGCACCCCCACCCACCTAGCAGTGAGCCTCAGGCCCTGACTCATGTCCCCCAGCACCCCCACCCACCCAGCAGTGAGCCTCAGGCACTGACTCATGTCCCCCAGCACTCCCACACCCCAACAGTGAGGCTCAGGCCCCGACTCATGTCCCCTAGCACCCCCACCCACCTAGCAGTGAGCCTCAAGCCCTGACTCATGTCCCCCAGCACGCCCACCCCCAGCACTGACGGGCACCTGTCAGCAGGCCCCGACTCATGTCCCCCAGCAACCCCACCCACCCAGCAGTGAGGCTCAGGCCCTGACTCATGTCCCCGAGCACCCCCACTCACCCAGCAGTGAGCCTTAGGACCTGACTCATGTCCCCCAGGACCCCACCCATCCAGCATTGACAGGCACCTGCCAGCAGGCCCCGACTCATGTCCCCCAACACCCCCACCCACCCAGCAGTGAGCCTCAGGCCCTGACTCATGTCCCCCAGCACCCCCACCCACCCAGCAGTGAGCCTCAGGCCCTGACTCATGTACCCCAGCACCCCCACCCACCCAGCAGTGAGCCTCAGGCCCTGACTCATGTCCCTCAGCACTCCCACCCCCCAGCAGTGAGGCTCAGGCCCCGACTCATGTCCCCTAGCACCCCCACCCACACAGCAGTGAGCCTCAAGCCCTGACTCATGTCCCCCAGTACCCCCACCCCCCAGCATTGACAGGCACCTGCCAGCAGGCCCCGACTCATGTCCCCCAGCACCCCCACCCCCAGCAGTGAGGCTCAGGCCCCCCGACTCATGTTCCCCAGCATCCCCACTCACCCAGCAGTGAGCCTCAGGCCCTGACTCGTGTCCCCCAGCATCCCCACCCCCAGCAGTGAGGCTCGGGCCCCGACTCATGTCCCCCAGCACCCCCACCCCCAGCAGTGAGGCTCAGGCCCTGACTCATGTCCCCCAGGACCCCACCCACCCAGCATTGACAGGCACCTGCCAGCAGGCCCCGACTCATGTCCCCCAGCACCCCCACCCACCCAGCAGTGAGCCTCAGGCACTGACTCATGTCCACTAGCACCCTCACCCTCCAGCAGTGAGGCTCAGGCCCCGCTCATGTCCCCCAGCACCGCCACCCCCCAGCAGTGAGGCTCAGGCCCTCACTCATGTCCCCCAGCACCCCCACCCACCCAGCAGTGAGCCTCAGGCCCTGACTCATGTCCCCCAGCACCCCACCCACCCAGCAGTGAGCCTCAGGCACTGACTCATGTCCCTCAGCACTCCCACCCCCCAGCAGTGAGGCTGAGGCCCCGACTCATGTCCCCTAGCACCCCCACCCACACAGCAGTGAGCCCCAAGCCCTGACTCATGTCCCCCAGCACCCCCACCCCCCAGCATTGACAGGCACCTGCCAGCAGGCCCCGACTCATGTCCCCCTGCACCCCCACCCCCAGCAGTGAGGCTCAGGCCCCGACTCATGTTCCCCAGCATCCCCACTCACCCAGCAGTGAGCCTCAGGCCCTGACTCATGTCCCCCAGCACCCCCACCCCCAGCAGTGAGGCTAAGGCCCCGACTCATGTCCCCCAGCACCCCCACCCCCAGCAGTGAGGCTCAGGCCCTGACTCATGTCCCCCAGCACCCCCACCCACCCAGCATTGACAGGCACCTACCAGCGGGCCCTGACTCATGTCCCCCAGAACCCCACCTACCCAGCAGTGAACCTCAGGCCCTGACACATGTCTTCCAGCAGCTCACCCATCCAGCATTGACAGGCACCTGCCAGCAGGCCCTGACTCATGTCCCCCAGCACCCCCACCCACCCAGCAGTGAGCCTCAGGCCCTGACTCATGTCCCCCAGCACCCCCACCCGCCAGAAGTGAGGCTCAGGCACTGACTCATGTCCCCCAGCACCGCAACCCACCCAGCATTGACAGGCACCTGCCAGCAGGCCCTGACTCATGTCCCCCAGCACCCCAACCCCCCAGCAGTGAGGCTCAGACCCCAACACATGCCCCCCAGCTCCCCCACCCACCCAGCAGTGAGCCTCAGGCACTGACTCATGTCCCCCAGCACTCCCACCCCCCAGCAGTGAGGCTCAGGCCCCGACTCATGTCCTCTAGCACCCCCACCCACCCAGCAGTGAGCCTCAGGCACTGACTCATGTCCCCCAGCACCCCCACCCCCCAGCAGTGAGGCTCAGGCCCGAATCATGCCAACCCAGCACCCCCACCTACCCAGCAGTGAACCTCAGGCCCTGACTCATGTCCCCCAGCACCTCACCCACCCAGCATTGACAGGCACCTGCCAGCAGGCCCTGACTCATGTCCCCCAGCACCCCCACCCACCCAGCAGTGAGCCTCAGGCCCTGACTCATGTCCCCCAGCACCCCCACCCGCCAGCAGTGAGGCTCAGGCACTGACTCATGTCCCCCAGCACCCCAACCCACCCAGCAGTGACAGGCACCTGCCAGCAGGCCCTGACTCATGTCCCCCAGCATCCCAACCACCCAGCAGTGAGGCTCAGACCCCAACACATGCCCCCCAGCACCCCCACCCACCCAGCAGTGAGCCTCAGGCACTGACTCATGTCCCCCAGCACCCCCACCCCCCAGCAGTGAGGCTCAGGCCCGAATCATGCCAACCCAGCACCCCCACCAACCCAGCAGTGAACCTCAGGCCGTGACTCATGTCCCCCAGCACGCCCACCCCCCAGCACTGATGAGCACCTGCCAGCAGGCCCTGACTCATGTCCCCCATCATCCCACCCACCCAGCAGTGAGCCTCAGGCCCTGACTCATGTCCCCCAGCACCCCCACCCCACAGCAGTGAGCCTCAGGCCCCGACTCATGTCCCCCAGCAGCCGCACCGCCCAGGAGTGAGGCTCAGGCCCTGAATCATGTCCCCCAGCACCCCCACCCACCCAGCAGTGAGCCTCAGGCCCTGACTCATGTCCCCCAGCACCCCCACTCACCCAGCAGTGAGCCTAAGGCCCTGACTCATGTCCCCCAGCACCCCCACCCCTCAGCAGTGAAGCTCAGGCCCCAACTCATGTCCCCCAGCACCCCCTCCCACAAAGCAGTGAGCCTCAGACCCTGACTCATGTCCCCCAGCACCCCCACCCCCCAGCATTGACGGGCATCTGCCAGCAGGCCCCGACTCATGTCCCCCAGCACCCCCATCCCCAGCAGTGAGGCTCAGGCCCCGTCTCATGTCCCCCATCACCCCCACCCACCCAGCAGTGAGCCTCAAGCCCTGACTCATGTCTCCCTGCACTCCCACCCCCCAGCAGTGAGGCTCAGCCCCCGACTCATGTCCCCCAGCACCCCCACCCACCCAGCAGTGAGCCTCAAGCCCTGACTCATGTCTCCCTGCACTCCCACCCCCCAGCATTGACAGGCACCTGCCGGCAGGCCCCGACTCATGTCCCCCAGCACACCCACCCCCAGCAGTGAGGCTCATGCCCCGACTCATGTTCCCCAGCATCCCCACTCACCCAGCAGTGAGCCTCAGGCCCTGACGCATGTCCCCCAGCACCCCTACCCCCAGCAGTGAGGCTCAGGCCCCGACTCATGTCCCCCAGCACCCCCACCCACCCAGCATTGACAGGCACCTACCAGCAGGCCCTGACTCATGTCCCCCAGCACCTCCACCCACCCAGCATTGACAGGCACCTGCCAGCAGGCCCCGACTCATGTCCCCCAGCACCCCCACCCACCCAGCAGTGATCCTCAGGCCCTGACTCATGTCCCCCAGCACCCCCAGCCCCCAGCAGTGAGGCTCAGGCACTGACTCATGTCCCCCAGCACCCAAACCCACCCAGCATTGACAGGCACCTTCCAGCAGGCCCTGACTCATGTCCCCCAGCACCCCCACCCCCCAGCAGTGAGGCTCAGACCCCGACACATGCTCCCCAGCACCCCCACCCCCCAGCAGTGAGGCTCAGGCCCCAAATCATGCCAACCCAGCACCCCCACCAACCCAGCAGTGAACCTCAGGCCCTGACTCATGTCCCCCAGCACGCCCACCCCCCAGCACTGATGGGCACCTGCCAGCAGGCCCCGACTTATGTCCCCCAGCATCCCCACCCACCCAGCAGTGAGGCTCAGGCCCTGACTCATGTCCCCCAGCACCCCCACCCACCCAGCAGTGAGCCTCATGCCCTGACTCATGTCCCCCAGCACCACACCCACCCAGCATTGACAGGCACCTGCCAGCAGGCCCCGACTCATGTCCCCCAGCACCCCCACCCACCCGGCAGTGAGCCTCAGGCCCTGACTCATGTCCCCTAGCACCCTCACCCTCCAGCAGTGAGGCTCAGGCCCCGGCTCATGTCCCCCAGCACCCCCACCCCCCAGCAGTGAGGCTCAGGCCCTCACTCATGTCCGCCAGCACCCCCACCCACCTAGCAGTGAGCCTCAGGCCCTGACTCATGTCCCCCAGCACCCCCACCCACCCAGCAGTGAGCCTCAGGCACTGACTCATGTCCCCCAGCACTCCCACACCCCAACAGTGAGGCTCAGGCCCCGACTCATGTCCCCTAGCACCCCCACCCACCTAGCAGTGAGCCTCAAGCCCTGACTCATGTCCCCCAGCACCCCCACCCCCCAGCATTGACAGGCACCTGCCAGCAGGCCCCGACTCATGTCCCCCAGCACCCCCACCCCCCAGCAGTGAGGCTCAGACCCCGACACATGCTCCCCAGCACCCGCAACCACCCAGCAGTGAGCCTCAGGCACTGACTCATGTCCCACAGCACCCCCACCCCCCAGCAGTGAGGCTCAGGCCCCAAATCATGCCAACCCAGCACCCCCACCAACCCAGCAGTGAACCTCAGGCCCTGACTCATGTCCCCCAGCACGCCCACCCCCCAGCACTGATGGGCACCTGCCAGCAGGCCCCGACTTATGTCCCCCAGCATCCCCACCCACCCAGCAGTGAGGCTCAGGCCCTGACTCATGTCCCCCAGCACCCCCACCCACCCAGCAGTGAGCCTCATGCCCTGACTCATGTCCCCCAGCACCACACCCACCCAGCATTGACAGGCACCTGCCAGCAGGCCCCGACTCATGTCCCCCAGCACCCCCACCCACCCGGCAGTGAGCCTCAGGCCCTGACTCATGTCCCCTAGCACCCTCACCCTCCAGCAGTGAGGCTCAGGCCCTGGCTCATGTCCCCCAGCACCCCAACCCACCCAGCAGTGACAGGCACCTGCCAGCAGGCCCTGACTCATGTCCCCCAGCACCCCAACCACCCAGCAGTGAGGCTCAGACCCCAACACATGCCCCCCAGCACCCCCACCCACCCAGCAGTGAGCCTCAGGCCCTGACTCATGTCCCCCAGCACCCCCACCGGCCAGCAGTGAGGCTCAGGCACTGACTCATGTCCCCCAGCACACCAACCCACCCAGCAGTGACAGGCACCTGCCAGCAGGCCCTGATTCATGTCCCCCAGCACCCCAACCACCCAGCAGTGAGGCTCAGACCCCAACACATGCCCCCCAGCACCCCCACCCACCCAGCAGTGAGCCTCAGGCACTGACTCATGTCCCACAGCACCCCCACCCCCCAGCAGTGAGGCTCAGGCCCCAAATCATGCCAACCCAGCACCCCCATCAACCCAGCAGTGAACCTCAGGCCCTGACTCATGTCCCCCAGCACGCCCACCCCCAGCACTGATGGGCACCTGCCAGCAGGCCCCGACCTATGTCCCCGCGCATCCCCACCCACCCAGCAGTGAGGCTCAGGCCCTGACTCATGTCCCCCAGCACCCCCACCCACCCAGCAGTGAGCCTCATGCCCTGACTCATGTCCCCCAGCACCACACCCACTCAGCATTGACAGGCACCTGCCAGCAGGCCCCGACTCATGTCCCCCAGCACCCCCACCCACCCAGCAGTGAGCCTCAGGCCCTGACTCATGTCCCCTAGCACCCTCACCCTCCAGCAGTGAGGCTCAGGCCCTGGCTCATGTCCCCCAGCACCCCCACCCCCCAGCAGTGAGGCTCAGGCCCTCACTCATGTCCCCCAGCACCCCCACCCACCTAGCAGTGAGCCTCAGGCCCTGACTCATGTCCCCCAGCACCCCCACCCACCCAGCAGTGAGCCTCAGGCACTGACTCATGTCCCCCAGCACTCCCACACCCCAACAGTGAGGCTCAGGCCCCGACTCATGTCCCCTAGCACCCCCACCCACCTAGCAGTGAGCCTCAAGCCCTGACTCATGTCCCCCAGCACCCCCACCCCCCAGCATTGACAGGCACCTGCCAGCAGGCCCCGACTCATGTCCCCCAGCACCCCCATCCCCAGCAGTGATGCTCAGGCCCGGACTCATGTTCCGAAGCATCCACACTCACCCAGCAGTGAGCCTCAGGCCCTGACTCATGTCCCCCAGCACCCCCACCCCAGCAGTGATGCTCAGGACCTGACTCATGTCCCCCAGCACCCCCCACCCCCAGCAGTGAGGCTCAGGCCCTGACTCATGTCCCCCAGCACCCCCACCCATCCAGCATTGACAGGCACCTACCAGCGGGCCCTGACTCATGTCCCCCAGCACCCCACCCACCCAGCAGTGAACCTCAGGCCCTGACTCATGTCCCCCAGCAACTCACCCACCCAGCATTGACTGGCACCTGCCAGCAGGCCCTGACTCATGTCCCCCAGCACCCCCACCCTCCCAGCAGTGAGCCTCAGGCCCTGACTCATGTCCCCCAGCACCCCCACCCACCAGCAGTGAGGCTCAGGCACTGACTCATGTCCCCCAGCAACCCAACCCACCCAGCATTGACAGGCACCTGCCAGCAGGCCCTGACTCATGTCCCCCAGCACCCCAACCCCCCAGCAGTGAGGCTCAGACCCCAACACATGCCCCCCAGCACCCCCACCCACCCAGCAGTGAGCCTCAGGCACTGACTCATGTCCCCCAGCACCCCCACCCCACAGCAGTGAGGCTCAGGCACCGAATCATGCTAGCCCAGCACCCCCACCAACCCAGCAGTGAACCTCAGGCCGTGACTCATGTCCCCCAGCATGCCCACCCCCCAGCACTGATGGGCACCTGCCAGCAGGCCCCGACTCATGTCCCCTAGGACCCCCACCCCTCAGCAGTGAAGCTCAGGCCCCGACTCATGTCCCCAAGCACCCCCACCCATCCAGCAGTGAGCCTCAGGCCCTGACTCATGTCCCCCAGCACCCCCACCCCCCAGCAGTGAGGCTGAGGCCCCGACTCATGTCCCCCAGCACCCCCACCCCCCAACAGTGAGGCTCAGGCCCTGACTCATGTCCCCCAGCACCCCCACCGACCCAGCAGTGAGCCTCAGGCCCTGCCTCGTGTCCCCCAGCACTCCCAACTCCCAACAGTGAGGCTCAGGCCCCGACTCATGTCCCCTAGCACCCCCACCCACCCAGCAGTGAGCCTCAAGCCCTGACTCATGTCCCCCAGCACCCCCACCCCCCAGCATTGACAGGCACCTGCCAGCAGGCCCCGACTCATGTCCCCCAGCACCCCCACCCCCAGCAGTGAGGCTCAGGCCCTGACTCATGTTCCCCAGCATCCCCACTCACCCAGCAGTGAGCCTCAGGCCCTGACTCATGTCCCCCAGCACCCCCACCCCAGCAGTGAGGCTCAGGACCCGACTCATGTCCCCCAGCACCCCCACCCCCAGCAGTGAGGCTCAGGCCCTGACTCATGTCCCCCAGCAACCCCACCCACCCAGCATTGACAGGCACCTACCAGCGGGCCCTGACTCATGTCCCCCAGAACCCCACCCACCCAGTAGTGAACCTCAGGCCCTGACTCATGTCCCCCAGCACCTCACCCACCCAGCATTGACAGGCACCTGCCAGCAGGCCCTGACCGTTGTCCCCCAGCACCCCCACCCTCCCAGCAGTGAGCCTCAGGCCCTGACTCATGTCCCCCAGCACCCCAACCCACCCAGCAGTGAGCCTCAGGCCCTGACTCATGTCCCCCAGCACTCCCACCCCCCAGCAGTGAGGCTCAGGCCCTGACTCATGTCCCCTAGCACCCCCACCCACCCAGCAGTGAGCCTCAAGCCCTGACTCATGTCCCCCAGCACCCCCACCCCCCAGCATTGACAGGCACCTGCCAGCAGGCCCCGACTCATGTGCCCCAGCACCCCCACCCCCAGCAGTGAGGCTCAGGCCCCGACTCATGTTCCCCAGCATCCCCACTCACCCAGCAGTGAGCCTCAGGCCCTGACTCATGTCCCCCAGCACCACACCCACCCAGCATTGACAGGCACCTGCCAGCAGGCCCCGACTCATGTCCCCCAGCACCCCCACCCACCCGGCAGTGAGCCTCAGGCCCTGACTCATGTCCCCTAGCACCCTCACCCTCCAGCAGTGAGGCTCAGGCCCCGGCTCATGTCCCCCAGCACCCCAACCCACCCAGCAGTGACAGGCACCTGCCAGCAGGCCCTGACTCATGTCCCCCAGCACCCCAACCACCCAGCAGTGAGGCTCAGACCCCAACACATGCCCCCCAGCACCCCCACCCACCCAGCAGTGAGCCTCAGGCCCTGACTCATGTCCCCCAGCACCCCCACCCGCCAGCAGTGAGGCTCAGGCACTGACTCATGTCCCCCAGCACCCCAACCCACCCAGCAGTGACAGGCACCTGCCAGCAGGCCCTGACTCATGTCCCCCAGCACCCCAACCACCCAGCAGTGAGGCTCAGACCCCAACACATGCCCCCCAGCACCCCCACCCACCCAGCAGTGAGCCTCAGGCACTGACTCATGTCCCACAGCACCCCCACCCCCCAGCAGTGAGGCTCAGGCCCCAAATCATGCCAACCCAGCACCCCCACCAACCCAGCAGTGAACCTCAGGCCCTGACTCATGTCCCCCAGCACGCCCACCCCCCAGCACTGATGGGCACCTGCCAGCAGGCC
The DNA here is from genome assembly GCF_040938575.1 of Ambystoma mexicanum. Classification (NCBI taxonomy): domain Eukaryota; kingdom Metazoa; phylum Chordata; class Amphibia; order Caudata; family Ambystomatidae; genus Ambystoma; species Ambystoma mexicanum. The sequence continues at coordinate 667,568,025 of NC_090924.1, read as the reverse complement.
CCGACTTATGTCCCCGAGCATCCCCACCCAACCAGCAGTGAGGCTCAGGCCCTGACTCATGTCCCCCAGCACCCCCACCCAGCAGTGAGCCTCATGCCCTGACTCATGTCCCCCAGCACCACACCCACCCAGCATTGACAGGCACCTGCCAGCAGGCCTCGTCTCATGTCCCCCAGCACCCCACCCACCCGGCAGTGAGCCTCAGGCCCTGACTCATGTCCCCTAGCACCCTCACCCTCCAGCAGTGAGGCTCAGGCCCCGGCTCATGTCCCCCAGCACCCCCACTCCCCAGCAGTGAGGCTCAGGCCCTCACTCATGTCCCCCAGCACCCCCACCCACCTAGCAGTGAGCCTCAGGCCCTGACTCATGTCCCCCAGCACCCCCACCCACCCAGCAGTGAGCCTCAGGCACTGAATCATGTCCCCCAGCACTCCCACACCCCAACAGTGAGGCTCAGGCCCCGACTCATGTCCCCTAGCACCCCCACCCACCTAGCAGTGAGCCTCAAGCCCTGACTCATGTCCCCCAGCACCCCCACCCCCAGCATTGACAGGCACCTCCCAGCAGGCCCCAACTCATGTCCCCCAGCACCCCCATCCCCAGCAGTGATGCTCAGGCCCGGACTCATGTTCCGAAGCATCCCCACTCACCCAGCAGTAAGCCTCAGGCCCTGACTCATGTCCCCCAGCACCCCCACCCCCAGCAGTGATGCTCAGGACCTGACTCATGTCCCCCAGCACCCCCACCCCCAGCAGTGAGGCTCAGGCCCTGACTCATGTCCCCCAGCACCCCCACCCACCCAGCATTGACAGGCACCTACCAGCGGGCAATGACTCATGTCCCCCAGCACCCCACCCACCCAGCAGTGAACCTCAGGCCCTGACTCATGTCCCCCAGCAACTCACCCACCCAGCATTGACTGGCACCTGCCAGCAGGCCCTGACTCATGTCCCCCAGCACCCCCACCCTCCCAGCAGTGAGCCTCAGGCCCTGACTCATGTCCCCCAGCACCCCCACCCCCAGCAGTGAGGCTCAGGCACTGACTCATGTCCCCCAGCAACCCAACCCACCCAGCATTGACAGGCACCTGCCAGCAGGCCCTGACTCATGTCCCCCAGCACCCCAACCCCCCAGCAGTGAGGCTCAGACCCCAAGACATGCCCCCCAGCACCCCCACTCACCCAGCAGTGAGCCTCAGGCACTGACTCATGTCCCCCAGCACCCCCACCCCCCAACAGTGAGGCTCAGGCCCCAAATCATGCTAGCCCAGCACCCCCACCAACCCAGCAGTCAACCTCAGGCCGTGACTCATGTCCCCCAGCACGTCCACCCCCCAGCACTGATGGGCACCTGCCAGCAGGCCCCGACTCATGTCCCCCAGGACCCCCACCCCTCAGCAGTGAAGCTCAGGCCCCGACTCATGTCCCCAAGCACCCCCACCCATCCAGCAGTGAGCCTCAGGCCCTGACTCATGTCCCCCAGCACCCCCACCCCCCAGCAGTGAGGCTGAGGCCCCGACTATTGTCCCCCAGCACCCCCACCCCCCAACAGTGAGGATCAGGCCCTGACTCATGTCCCCCAGCACCCCCACCGACCCAGCAGTGAGCCTCAGGCCCTGCCCCGTGTCCCCCAGCACTCCCACCTCCCAACAGTGAGGCTCAGGCCCCGACTCATGTCCCCCAGCACCCCCACCCCCCAGCAGTGAGGCTGAGGCCCCGACTATTGTCCCCCAGCACCCCCACCCCCCAACAGTGAGGCTCAGGCCCTGACTCATGTCCCCTAGCACCCCCACCCACCCAGCAGTGAGCCTCAAGCCCTGATTCATGTCCCCCAGCACCCCCACCCCCCAGCATTGACAGGCACCTGCCAGCAGGCCCCGACTCATGTCCCCCAGCACCCCCACCCCCAGCAGTGAGGCTCAGGCCCTGACTCATGTTCCCCAGCATCCCCACTCACCCAGCAGTGAGCCTCAGGCCCTGACTCATGTCCCCCAGCACCCCCACCCCAGCAGTGAGGCTCAGGACCCGACTCATGTCCCCCAGCACCCCCACCCCCAGCAGTGAGGCTCAGGCCCTGACTCATGTCCCCCAGCACCCCCACCCACCCAGCATTGACAGGCACCTACCAGCGGGCCCTGACTCATGTCCCCCAGCACCCCACCCACCCAGCAGTGAGCCTCAGGCCCTGACTCATGTCCCCCAGCACCCCCACCCCCCAGCAGTGAGGCTCAGGCCCTGACTCATGTCCCCCAGCACCCCCACCCACCCAGCATTGACAGGCACCTACCAGCGGGCCCTGACTCATGTCCCCCAGCACCTCACCCACCCAGCATTGACAGGCACCTGCCAGCAGGCCCTGACCGTTGTGCCCCAGCACCCCCACCCTCCCAGCAGTGAGCCTCAGGCCCTGACTCATGTCCCCCAGCACCCCCACCCCCCAGCAGTGAGGCTCAGGCACTGACTCATGTCTCCCAGCAACCCAACCCACCCAGCATTGACAGGCACCTGCCAGCAGGCCCTGACTCAAGTCCCCCAGCACCCCAACCCCCCAGCAGTGAGGCTCAGACCCCAACACATGCCCCCAGCACCCCCACCCACTCAGCAGTGAGCCTCAGGCCCTGACTCATGTCCCCCAGCACCCCACCCCCCAGCAGTGAGCCTCAGGCCCCGACTCATGTCCCCCAGCACCCCCACCCCCCAGCAGTGAGGCTGAGGCCCCGACTCATGTCCCCCAGCACCCCCAACCCCCAACAGTGAGGCTCAGGCCCTGACTCATGTCCCCCAGCAACCCAACCCACCCAGCATTGACAGGCACCTGCCAGCAGGCCCTGACTCAAGTCCCCCAGCACCCCAACCCCCCAGCAGTGAGGCTCAGACCCCAACACATGCCCCCAGCACCCCCACCCACCCAGCAGTGAGCCTCAGGCACTGACTCATGTCCCCCAGCACCCCCACTTCGCAGCAGTGAGGCTCAGGCCCTGAATCATGCCAACCCAGCACCCCCACCAACCTAGCAGTGAACCTCAGGTCGTGACTCATGTCCCCCAGCACGCCCACCCCCCAGCACTGATGGGCACCTGCCAGCAGGCCCCGACTCATGTCCCACAGCACCCCCACCCCCCAGCAGTGAGGCTCAAGCCCCGACTCATGTCCCCCAGCACCCCACCCACACAGCAGTGAGCCTCAGGCCCTGACTCATGTCCCCCAGCACCCCACCCCCCAGCAGTGAGCCTCAGGCCCCGACTCATGGCCCCCAGCACCCCCACCCCCCAGCAGTGAGGCTCAGGCCCTGACTCATGTCCCCCAGCACCCCCACCCACCCAGCAGTGAGCCTCAGGCCCTGACTCATGTCCCCCAGCACCCCCACCCCCCAGCAGTGAGGCTGAGGCCCCGACTCATGTCCCCCAGCACCCCCACCCCCCAACAGTGAGGCTCAGGCCCTGACTCATGTCCCCAAGCACCCTCACCCACCCAGCATTGACAGGCACCTGCTAGCAGGCCCCGACTCATGTCCCCCAGGACCCCCACCTACCCAGCAGTGAGCCTCAGGCCCTGACTCATTTCCCCTAGCACCCTCACCCTCCATCAGTGAGGCTCAGGCCCCAGCTCATGTCCCCCAGCACCCCCACCCCCCAGCAGTCCCAGCAGTGAGGCTCAGGCCCTCACTCATGTCCCCCAGCACCCCCACCCACCCAGCAGTGAGCCTCAGGCCCTAACTCATGTTCCCCAGCACCCCCACCCACCCAGCAGTGAGCCTTAAGCCCTGACTCATGTCCCCCAGAACTCCCACCCCGCAGCAGTGAGGCTCAGGCCCTGACTCATGTCCCCTAGCACCCCCACCCACCCAGCAGTGAGCCTCAAGCCCTGACTCATGTCCCCCAGCACCCCCACCCCCCAGAATTGACAGGCACCTGCCAGCAGGCCCCGACTCATGTGCCCCAGCACCCCCACCCCCAGCAGTGAGGCTCAGGCCCCGACTCATGTTCCCCAGCATCCCCACTCACCCAGCAGTGAGCCTCAGGCCCTGACTCATGTCCCCCAGCACCTCCACCCCCAGCAGTGAGGCTCAGGCCCCGACTCATGTCCCCCAGCACCCCCACCCCCAGCAGTGAGGCTCAGGCCCTGACTCATGTCCCCCAGCACCCCCACCCACCCAGCATTGACAGGCTCCTACCAGCAGGCCCTGACTCATGTCCCCCAGCACCCCCACCCACCCAGCAGTGAACATCAGGCCCTGACTCATGTCCCCCAGCACCTCACCCACCCAGCATTGACAGGCACCTGCCAGCAGGCCACCACTCATGTCCCCCAGCACCCCCACCCACCCAGCAATGAGCCTCAGGCCCTGACTCATGTCCCCCAGCACCCCCACCCCCCGCAGTGAGGCTCAGGCACTGACTCATGTCCCCCAGCACCCCAACCCACCCAGCATTGATAGGCACCTGCCACCAGGCCCCGACTCATGTCCCCCAGCAGCCCCACCCCCCAGCAGTGAGGCTCAGACCCCGACACATGCCCTCCAGCACCCCCACCCACCCAGCAGTGAGCCTCAGGCACTGACTCATGTCCCCCAGCACCCCCAACCCCCAGCAGTGAGGCTCAGGCCCCGAATCACGCCAACCCAGCACCCCCGCCAACCCAGCAGTGAACCTCAGGCCCTGACTCATGTCTCCCAGCACCTCCACCCCCCTGCAGTGAGGTTCAGGCCTGACTCATGTCCCCCAGCAACCCAACCCACCCAGCATTGACAGGCACCTGCCAGCAGGCCCTGACTCATGTCCCCCAGCACCCCAACCCCTCAAGCAGTGAGGCTCAGACCCCAACACATGCCCCCCAGCACCCCCACCCACCCAGCAGTGAGCCTCAGGCACTGATTTATGTCCCCCAGCACCCCCACCCCCAGCAGTGAGGCTCAGGCCCCGAATCATGACAACCCAGCACCCCCACCAACCCAGCAGTGAACCTCAGGCCGTGACTCATGTCCCCCAGCACGCCCACCCCCCAGCACTGATGGGCACCTGCCAGCAGGCCCCGACTCATGTCCCACAGCACCCCCACACCCCAGCAGTGAGGCTCAGGCCCCGACTCATGTCCCCCAGCACCCCACCCACCCAGCAGTGAGCCTCAGGCCCTGACTCATGTCCCCCAGCACCCCCACCGCTCAGCAGTGAAGCTCAGGCCCTGACTCATGTCCCCCAGCACCCCCACCCACCCAGCAGTGAGCCTCAGGCCCTGACTCATGTCCCCCAGCACCCCCACCCCCCAGCAGTGAGGCTGAGGCCCCGACTCATGTCCCCCAGCACCCCCACCCCCCAACAGTGAGGCTCAGGCCCTGACTCATGTCCCCCAGCACCCCAACCCCCCAGCAGTGAGGCTCAGACCCCAACACATGCCCCCAGCACCCCCACCCACCCAGCAGTGAGCCTCAGGCACTGACTCATGTCCCCCAGCACCCCCACCCACCAGCAGTGAGGCTCAGGCCCTGAATCATGCCAACCCAGCACCCCCACCAACCCAGCAGTGAACCTCAGGCCGTGACTCATGTCCCCCAGCACGCCCACCCCCCAGCACTGATGGGCACCTGCCAGCAGGCCCCGACTCATGTCCCACAGCACCCCCACCCCCCAGCAGTGAGGCTCAGGCCCCGACTCATGTCCCCCAGCACCCCACCCACACAGCAGTGAGCCTCAGGCCCTGACTCATGTCCCCCAGCACCCCACCCCCCAGCAGTGAGCCTCAGGCCCCGACTCATGGCCCCCAGCACCCCCACCCCCAGCAGTGAGGCTCAGGCCCTGACTCATGTCCCCCAGCTACCCCACCCACCCAGCAGTGAGCCTCAGGCCCTGACTCATGTCCCCCAGCACCCCCACCCCCAGCAGTGAGGCTCAGGCCCTGACTCATGTCCCCAAGCACCCTCACCCACCCAGCATTGACAGGCACCTGCCAGCAGGCCCTGACTCATGTCCCCCAGAACCCCCACCTACCCAGCAGTGAGCCTCAGGCCCTGACTCATGTCCCCTAGCACCCTCACCCTCCATCAGTGAGGCTCAGGCCCCAGCTCATGTCCCGCAGCACCCCCACCCCCCAGCAGTCCCAGCAGTGAGGCTCAGGCCCTCACTCATGTCCCCCAGCACCCCCACCCACCCAGCAGTGAGCCTCAGGCCCTAACTCATGTTCCCCAGCACCCCCACCCACCCAGCAGTGAGCCTCAGGCCCTGACTCATGTCCCCCAGCACTCACACCCCGCAGCAGTGAGGCTCAGGCCCTGACTCATGTCCCCTAGCACCCCCACCCACCCAGCAGTGAGCCTCAAGCCCTGCCTCATGTCCCCCACCACCCCCACCCCCCAGAATTGACAGGCACCTGCCAGCAGGCCCCGACTCATGTGCCCCAGCACCCCCACCCCCGGCAGTGAGGCTCAGGCCCCGACTCATGTTCCCCAGCATCCCCACTCACCCAGCAGTGAGCCTCAGGCCCTGACTCATGTCCCCCAGCACCTCCACCCCCAGCAGTGAGGCTCAGGCCCCGACTCATGTCCCCCAGCGCCCCCACCCCCAGCAGTGAGGCTCAGGCCCTGACTCATGTCCCCCAGCACCCCCACCCACCCAGCATTGACAGGCTCCTACCAGCAGGCCCTGACTCATGTCCCCCAGCACCCCCACCCACCCAGCAGTGAACCTCAGGCCCTGACTCATGTCCCCCAGCACCTCACCCACCCAGCATTGACAGGCACCTGCCAGCAGGCCACCACTCATGTCCCCCAGCACCCCAACCCACCCAGCAGTGAGCCTCAGGCCCTGACTCATGTCCCCCAGCACCCCCACCCCCCCGCAGTGAGGCTCAGGCACTGACTCATGTCCCCCAGCACCCCAACCCACCCAGCATTGACAGGCACCTGCCAGCAGGCCCCGACTCATGTCCCCCAGCACCCCCACCCTCCAGCAGTGAGGCTCAGACCCCGACACATGCCCTCCAGCACCCCCACCCACACAGCAGTGAGCCTCAGGCACTGACTCATGTCCCCCAGCACCCCCAACCCCCAGCAGTGAGGCTCAGGCCCCGAATCATGCCAACCCAGCACCCCCGCCAACCCAGCAGTGAACCTCAGGCCCTGACTCATGTCTCCCAGCACCCCCACCCCCCAGCAGTGAGGTTCAGGCACTGACTCATGTCCCCCAGCAACCCAACCCACCCAGCATTGACAGGCACCTGCCAGCAGGCCCTGACTCATGTCCCCCAGCACCCCAACCCCCCAAGCAGTGAGGCTCAGACCCCAACACATGCCCCCCAGCACCCCCACCCACCCAGCAGTGAGCCTCAGGCACTGACTTATGTCCCCCAGCACCCCCACCCCCAGCAGTGAGGCTCAGGCCCCGAATCATGCCAACCCAGCACCCCCACCAACCCAGCAGTGAACCTCAGGCCGTGACTCATGTCCCCCAGCACGCCCACCCCCCAGCACTGATGGGCACCTGCCAGCAGGCCCCGACTCATGTCCCACAGCACCCCCACCCCCCAGCAGTGAGGCTCAGGCCCCGACTCATGTCCCCCAGCACCCCACCCACCCAGCAGTGAGCCTCAGGCCCTGACTCATGTCCCCCAGCACCCCACCCCCCAGCAGTGAGCCTCAGGCCCCGACTCATGTCCCCCAGCACCCCCACCCCCCAGCAGTGAGGCTCAGGCCCTGACTCATGTCCCCCAGCACCCCCACCCACCCAGCAGTCAGCCTCAGGCCCTGACTCATGTCCCCGAGCACCCCCACCCCTCAGCAGTGAAGCTAAGGCCCCGACTCATGTACCCCAGCACCCCCACCCACCCAGCAGTGAGCCTCAGGCCGTGACTCATGTCCCCCAGCACCCCCACCCCCCAGCATTGACAGGCACCTGCCAGCAGGCCCTGATTCATGTCCCCCAGCACCCCCACCCCCCAGCAGTGAGGCTCAGGCCCCGTCTCATATCCCCCAGCACCCCCACCCACCCAGCAGTGAGCCTCAGGCCCTGACTCATGTCCCCCAGCACCCCCACCCCCCGGCAGTGAGGCTGAGGCCCCGACTCATGTCCCTCAGCACCCCCACCCCCCAACAGTGAGGCTCAGGCCCTGACTCATGTCCCCCAGCACCCCCACCCACCCAGCAGTGAGCCTCAGGCCCTGACTCATGTCCCCCAGCACCCCCACCCCCCGGCAGTGAGGCTGAGGCCCCGACTCATGTCCCTCAGCACCCCCACCCCCCAACAGTGAGGCTCAGGCCCTGACTCATGTCCCCCAGCACCCCCACCCACCCAGCAGTGAGCCTCAGGCCCTGACTCATGTCCCCTAGCACCCCCACCCACCCAGCAGTGAGCCTCAAGCCCTGACTCATGTCCCCCAGCACCCCACCCCCCAGCATTGACAGGCACCTGCCAGCAGGTCCTGACGCATGTGCCCCAGCACCCCCACCCCCAGCAGTGAGGCTCAGGCCCCGACTCATGTTCCCCAGCATCCCCACTCACCCAGCAGTGAGCCTCAGGCCCTGACTCATGTCCCCCAGCACCCCCACCCCCAGCAGTGAGGCTCAGGCCCCGACTCATGTCCCCCAGCACCCCTCCCCCAGCAGTGAGTCTCAGGCCCTGACTCATGTCCCCCAGCACCCCCACCCACCCAGCAGTGAACCTCAGGCCCTGACTCATGTCCCCCAGCACCTCACCCACCCAGCATTGACAGGCACCTGCCAGCAGGCCCCCACTCATGTCCCCCAGCACCCCCACCCACCCAGCAATGAGCCTCACGCCCTGACTCATGTCCCCCAGCACCCCCACCCCCCAGCAGTGAGGCTCAGGCACTGACTCATGTCCCCCAGCACCCCAACCCACCCAGCATTGACAGGCACCTGCCAGCAGGTCCCGACTCATGTCCCCCAGCACCCCCACCCCCAGCAGTGATGCTCAGACCCCGACACATGCCCCCCAGCACCCACACCCACCCAGCAGTGAGCCTCAGGCACTGACTCATGTCCCCCAGCACCCCCAACCCACAGCAGTGAGGCTCAGGCCCCGAATCATGCCAACACAGCACCCCCGCCAAACCAGCAGTGAACCTCAGGCCCTGACTCATGTTCCCCAGCATCCCCACTCACCCAGCAGTGAGCCTCAGGCCCTGACTCATGTCCCCCAGCACCCCCACCCCCAGCAGTGAGGCTCAGGCCCCGACTCATGTTCCCCAGCATCCCCACTCACCCAGCAGTGAGCCTCAGGCCCTGACTCATGTCCCCCAGCACCCCCACCCACCCAGCAGTGAGCCTCAGGCACTGAATCATGTCCCCCAGCACTCCCACACCCCAACAGTGAGGCTCAGGCCCCGACTCATGTCCCCTAGCACCCCCACCCACCTAGCAGTGAGCCTCAAGCCCTGACTCATGTCCCCCAGCACCCCCACCCCCAGCATTGACAGGCACCCCCCAGCAGGCCCCAACTCATGTCCCCCAGCACCCCCATCCCCAGCAGTGATGCTCAGGCCCGGACTCATGTTCCGAAGCATCCCCACTCACCCAGCAGTAAGCCTCAGGCCCTGACTCATGTCCCCCAGCACCCCCACCCCCAGCAGTGATGCTCAGGACCTGACTCATGTCCCCCAGCACCCCCACCCCCAGCAGTGAGGCTCAGGCCCTGACTCATGTCCCCCAGCACCCCCACCCACCCAGCATTGACAGGCACCTACCAGCGGGCAATGACTCATGTCCCCCAGCACCCCACCCACCCAGCAGTGAACCTCAGGCCCTGACTCATGTCCCCCAGCAACTCACCCACCCAGCATTGACTGGCACCTGCCAGCAGGCCCTGACTCATGTCCCCCAGCACCCCCACCCTCCCAGCAGTGAGCCTCAGGCCCTGACTCATGTCCCCCAGCACCCCCACCCCCAGCAGTGAGGCTCAGGCACTGACTCATGTCCCCCAGCAACCCAACCCACCCAGCATTGACAGGCACCTGCCAGCAGGCCCTGACTCATGTCCCCCAGCACCCCAACCCCCCAGCAGTGAGGCTCAGACCCCAACACATGCCCCCCAGCACCCCCACTCACCCAGCAGTGAGCCTCAGGCCCCGACTCATGTTCCCCAGCATCCCCACTCACCCAGCAGTGAGCCTCAGGCCCTGACTCATGTCCCCCAGCACCCCCACCCCCAGCAGTGAGGCTCAGGCCCCGACTCATGTCCCCCAGCACCCCTCCCCCAGCAGTGAGTCTCAGGCCCTGACTCATGTCCCCCAGCACCCCCACCCACCCAGCAGTGAACCTCAGGCCCTGACTCATGTCCCCCAGCACCTCACCCACCCAGCATTGACAGGCACCTGCCAGCAGGCCCCCACTCATGTCCCCCAGCACCCCCACCCACCCAGCAATGAGCCTCACGCCCTGACTCATGTCCCCCAGCACCCCCACCCCCCAGCAGTGAGGCTCAGGCACTGACTCATGTCCCCCAGCACCCCAACCCACCCAGCATTGACAGGCACCTGCCAGCAGGTCCCGACTCATGTCCCCCAGCACCCCCACCCCCCAGCAGTGATGCTCAGACCCCGACACATGCCCCCCAGCACCCACACCCACCCAGCAGTGAGCCTCAGGCACTGACTCATGTCCCCCAGCACCCCCAACCCACAGCAGTGAGGCTCAGGCCCCGAATCATGCCAACACAGCACCCCCGCCAAACCAGCAGTGAACCTCAGGCCCTGACTCATGTTCCCCAGCATCCCCACTCACCCAGCAGTGAGCCTCAGGCCCTGACTCATGTCCCCCAGCACCCCCACCCCCAGCAGTGAGGCTCAGGCCCCGACTCATGTTCCCCAGCATCCCCACTCACCCAGCAGTGAGCCTCAGGCCCTGACTCATGTCCCCCAGCACCCCCACCCACCCAGCAGTGAGCCTCAGGCACTGAATCATGTCCCCCAGCACTCCCACACCCCAACAGTGAGGCTCAGGCCCCGACTCATGTCCCCTAGCACCCCCACCCACCTAGCAGTGAGCCTCAAGCCCTGACTCATGTCCCCAGCACCCCCACCCCCAGCATTGACAGGCACCCCCCAGCAGGCCCCAACTCATGTCCCCCAGCACCCCCATCCCCAGCAGTGATGCTCAGGCCCGGACTCATGTTCCGAAGCATCCCCACTCACCCAGCAGTAAGCCTCAGGCCCTGACTCATGTCCCCCAGCACCCCCACCCCCAGCAGTGATGCTCAGGACCTGACTCATGTCCCCCAGCACCCCCACCCCCAGCAGTGAGGCTCAGGCCCTGACTCATGTCCCCCAGCACCCCCACCCACCCAGCATTGACAGGCACCTACCAGCGGGCAATGACTCATGTCCCCCAGCACCCCACCCACCCAGCAGTGAACCTCAGGCCCTGACTCATGTCCCCCAGCAACTCACCCACCCAGCATTGACTGGCACCTGCCAGCAGGCCCTGACTCATGTCCCCCAGCACCCCCACCCTCCCAGCAGTGAGCCTCAGGCCCTGACTCATGTCCCCCAGCACCCCCACCCCCAGCAGTGAGGCTCAGGCACTGACTCATGTCCCCCAGCAACCCAACCCACCCAGCATTGACAGGCACCTGCCAGCAGGCCCTGACTCATGTCCCCCAGCACCCCAACCCCCCAGCAGTGAGGCTCAGACCCCAACACATGCCCCCCAGCACCCCCACTCACCCAGCAGTGAGCCTCAGGCACTGACTCATGTCCCCCAGCACCCCCACCCCCCAACAGTGAGGCTCAGGCCCCAAATCATGCTAGCCCAGCACCCCCACCAACCCAGCAGTCAACCTCAGGCCGTGACTCATGTCCCCCAGCACGTCCACCCCCAGCACTGATGGGCACCTGCCAGCAGGCCCCGACTCATGTCCCCCAGGACCCCCACCCCTCAGCAGTGAAGCTCAGGCCCCGACTCATGTCCCCAAGCACCCCCACCCATCCAGCAGTGAGCCTCAGGCCCTGACTCATGTCCCCCAGCACCCCCACCCCCCAGCAGTGAGGCTGAGGCCCCGACTATTGTCCCCCAGCACCCCCACCCCCCAACAGTGAGGATCAGGCCCTGACTCATGTCCCCCAGCACCCCCACCGACCCAGCAGTGAGCCTCAGGCCCTGCCCCGTGTCCCCCAGCACTCCCACCTCCCAACAGTGAGGCTCAGGCCCCGACTCATGTCCCCCAGCACCCCCACCCCCCAGCAGTGAGGCTGAGGCCCCGACTATTGTCCCCCAGCACCCCCACCCCCCAACAGTGAGGCTCAGGCCCTGACTCATGTCCCCTAGCACCCCCACCCACCCAGCAGTGAGCCTCAAGCCCTGATTCATGTCCCCCAGCACCCCCACCCCCCAGCATTGACAGGCACCTGCCAGCAGGCCCCGACTCATGTCCCCCAGCACCCCCACCCCCAGCAGTGAGGCTCAGGCCCTGACTCATGTTCCCCAGCATCCCCACTCACCCAGCAGTGAGCCTCAGGCCCTGACTCATGTCCCCCAGCACCCCCACCCCAGCAGTGAGGCTCAGGACCCGACTCATGTCCCCCAGCACCCCCACCCCCAGCAGTGAGGCTCAGGCCCTGACTCATGTCCCCCAGCACCCCCACCCACCCAGCATTGACAGGCACCTACCAGCGGGCCCTGACTCATGTCCCCCAGCACCCCACCCACCCAGCAGTGAGCCTCAGGCCCTGACTCATGTCCCCCAGCACCCCCACCCCCCAGCAGTGAGGCTCAGGCCCTGACTCATGTCCCCCAGCACCCCCACCCACCCAGCATTGACAGGCACCTACCAGCGGGCCCTGACTCATGTCCCCCAGCACCTCACCCACCCAGCATTGACAGGCACCTGCCAGCAGGCCCTGAACGTTGTGCCCCAGCACCCCCACCCTCCCAGCAGTGAGCCTCAGGCCCTGACTCATGTCCCCCAGCACCCCCACCCCCCAGCAGTGAGGCTCAGGCACTGACTCATGTCTCCCAGCAACCCAACCCACCCAGCATTGACAGGCACCTGCCAGCAGGCCCTGACTCAAGTCCCCCAGCACCCCAACCCCCCAGCAGTGAGGCTCAGACCCCAACACATGCCCCCAGCACCCCCACCCACTCAGCAGTGAGCCTCAGGCCCTGACTCATGTCCCCCAGCACCCCACCCCCCAGCAGTGAGCCTCAGGCCCCGACTCATGTCCCCCAGCACCCCCACCCCCCAGCAGTGAGGCTGAGGCCCCGACTCATGTCCCCCAGCACCCCCAACCCCCAACAGTGAGGCTCAGGCCCTGACTCATGTCCCCCAGCAACCCAACCCACCCAGCATTGACAGGCACCTGCCAGCAGGCCCTGACTCAAGTCCCCCAGCACCCCAACCCCCCAGCAGTGAGGCTCAGACCCCAACACATGCCCCCAGCACCCCCACCCACCCAGCAGTGAGCCTCAGGCACTGACTCATGTCCCCCAGCACCCCCACCCCGCAGCAGTGAGGCTCAGGCCCTGAATCATGCCAACCCAGCACCCCCACCAACCTAGCAGTGAACCTCAGGTCGTGACTCATGTCCCCCAGCACGCCCACCCCCCAGCACTGATGGGCACCTGCCAGCAGGCCCCGACTCATGTCCCACAGCACCCCCACCCCCCAGCAGTGAGGCTCAAGCCCCGACTCATGTCCCCCAGCACCCCACCCACACAGCAGTGAGCCTCAGGCCCTGACTCATGTCCCCCAGCACCCCACCCCCCAGCAGTGAGCCTCAGGCCCCGACTCATGGCCCCCAGCACCCCCACCCCCCAGCAGTGAGGCTCAGGCCCTGACTCATGTCCCCCAGCACCCCCACCCACCCAGCAGTGAGCCTCAGGCCCTGACTCATGTCCCCCAGCACCCCCACCCCCCAGCAGTGAGGCTGAGGCCCCGACTCATGTCCCCCAGCACCCCCACCCCCCAACAGTGAGGCTCAGGCCCTGACTCATGTCCCCAAGCACCCTCACCCACCCAGCATTGACAGGCACCTGCTAGCAGGCCCCGACTCATGTCCCCCAGGACCCCCACCTACCCAGCAGTGAGCCTCAGGCCCTGACTCATTTCCCCTAGCACCCTCACCCTCCATCAGTGAGGCTCAGGCCCCAGCTCATGTCCCCCAGCACCCCCACCCCCCAGCAGTCCCAGCAGTGAGGCTCAGGCCCTCACTCATGTCCCCCAGCACCCCCACCCACCCAGCAGTGAGCCTCAGGCCCTAACTCATGTTCCCCAGCACCCCCACCCACCCAGCAGTGAGCCTTAAGCCCTGACTCATGTCCCCCAGCACTCCCACCCCGCAGCAGTGAGGCTCAGGCCCTGACTCATGTCCCCTAGCACCCCCACCCACCCAGCAGTGAGCCTCAAGCCCTGACTCATGTCCCCCAGCACCCCCACCCCCCAGAATTGACAGGCACCTGCCAGCAGGCCCCGACTCATGTGCCCCAGCACCCCCACCCCCAGCAGTGAGGCTCAGGCCCCGACTCATGTTCCCCAGCATCCCCACTCACCCAGCAGTGAGCCTCAGGCCCTGACTCATGTCCCCCAGCACCTCCACCCCCAGCAGTGAGGCTCAGGCCCCGACTCATGTCCCCCAGCACCCCCACCCCCAGCAGTGAGGCTCAGGCCCTGACTCATGTCCCCCAGCACCCCCACCCACCCAGCATTGACAGGCTCCTACCAGCAGGCCCTGACTCATGTCCCCCAGCACCCCCACCCACCCAGCAGTGAACATCAGGCCCTGACTCATGTCCCCCAGCACCTCACCCACCCAGCATTGACAGGCACCTGCCAGCAGGCCACCACTCATGTCCCCCAGCACCCCCACCCACCCAGCAATGAGCCTCAGGCCCTGACTCATGTCCCCCAGCACCCCACCCCCCGCAGTGAGGCTCAGGCACTGACTCATGTCCCCCAGCACCCCAACCCACCCAGCATTGATAGGCACCTGCCACCAGGCCCCGACTCATGTCCCCCAGCAGCCCCACCCCCCAGCAGTGAGGCTCAGACCCCGACACATGCCCTCCAGCACCCCCACCCACCCAGCAGTGAGCCTCAGGCACTGACTCATGTCCCCCAGCACCCCCAACCCCCAGCAGTGAGGCTCAGGCCCCGAATCACGCCAACCCAGCACCCCCGCCAACCCAGCAGTGAACCTCAGGCCCTGACTCATGTCTCCCAGCACCTCCACCCCCCTGCAGTGAGGTTCAGGCCTGACTCATGTCCCCCAGCAACCCAACCCACCCAGCATTGACAGGCACCTGCCAGCAGGCCCTGACTCATGTCCCCCAGCACCCCAACCCCTCAAGCAGTGAGGCTCAGACCCCAACACATGCCCCCCAGCACCCCCACCCACCCAGCAGTGAGCCTCAGGCACTGATTTATGTCCCCCAGCACCCCCACCCCCAGCAGTGAGGCTCAGGCCCCGAATCATGACAACCCAGCACCCCCACCAACCCAGCAGTGAACCTCAGGCCGTGACTCATGTCCCCCAGCACGCCCACCCCCCAGCACTGATGGGCACCTGCCAGCAGGCCCCGACTCATGTCCCACAGCACCCCCACACCCCAGCAGTGAGGCTCAGGCCCCGACTCATGTCCCCCAGCACCCCACCCACCCAGCAGTGAGCCTCAGGCCCTGACTCATGTCCCCCAGCACCCCCACCGCTCAGCAGTGAAGCTCAGGCCCTGACTCATGTCCCCCAGCACCCCCACCCACCCAGCAGTGAGCCTCAGGCCCTGACTCATGTCCCCCAGCACCCCCACCCCCCAGCAGTGAGGCTGAGGCCCCGACTCATGTCCCCCAGCACCCCCACCCCCCAACAGTGAGGCTCAGGCCCTGACTCATGTCCCCCAGCACCCCAACCCCCCAGCAGTGAGGCTCAGACCCCAACACATGCCCCCAGCACCCCCACCCACCCAGCAGTGAGCCTCAGGCACTGACTCATGTCCCCCAGCACCCCCACCCACCAGCAGTGAGGCTCAGGCCCTGAATCATGCCAACCCAGCACCCCCACCAACCCAGCAGTGAACCTCAGGCCGTGACTCATGTCCCCCAGCACGCCCACCCCCCAGCACTGATGGGCACCTGCCAGCAGGCCCCGACTCATGTCCCACAGCACCCCCACCCCCCAGCAGTGAGGCTCAGGCCCCGACTCATGTCCCCCAGCACCCCACCCACACAGCAGTGAGCCTCAGGCCCTGACTCATGTCCCCCAGCACCCCACCCCCCAGCAGTGAGCCTCAGGCCCCGACTCATGGCCCCCAGCACCCCCACCCCCAGCAGTGAGGCTCAGGCCCTGACTCATGTCCCCCAGCTACCCCACCCACCCAGCAGTGAGCCTCAGGCCCTGACTCATGTCCCCCAGCACCCCCACCCCCCAGCAGTGAGGCTGAGGCCCCGACTCATGTCCCCCAGCACCCCCACCCCCAACAGTGAGGCTCAGGCCCTGACTCATGTCCCCAAGCACCCTCACCCACCCAGCATTGACAGGCACCTGCCAGCAGGCCCTGACTCATGTCCCCCAGAACCCCCACCTACCCAGCAGTGAGCCTCAGGCCCTGACTCATGTCCCCTAGCACCCTCACCCTCCATCAGTGAGGCTCAGGCCCCAGCTCATGTCCCGCAGCACCCCCACCCCCCAGCAGTCCCAGCAGTGAGGCTCAGGCCCTCACTCATGTCCCCCAGCACCCCCACCCACCCAGCAGTGAGCCTCAGGCCCTAACTCATGTTCCCCAGCACCCCCACCCACCCAGCAGTGAGCCTCAGGCCCTGACTCATGTCCCCCAGCACTCACACCCCGCAGCAGTGAGGCTCAGGCCCTGACTCATGTCCCCTAGCACCCCCACCCACCCAGCAGTGAGCCTCAAGCCCTGCCTCATGTCCCCCACCACCCCCACCCCCCAGAATTGACAGGCACCTGCCAGCAGGCCCCGACTCATGTGCCCCAGCACCCCCACCCCCGGCAGTGAGGCTCAGGCCCCGACTCATGTTCCCCAGCATCCCCACTCACCCAGCAGTGAGCCTCAGGCCCTGACTCATGTCCCCCAGCACCTCCACCCCCAGCAGTGAGGCTCAGGCCCCGACTCATGTCCCCCAGCGCCCCCACCCCCAGCAGTGAGGCTCAGGCCCTGACTCATGTCCCCCAGCACCCCCACCCACCCAGCATTGACAGGCTCCTACCAGCAGGCCCTGACTCATGTCCCCCAGCACCCCCACCCACCCAGCAGTGAACCTCAGGCCCTGACTCATGTCCCCCAGCACCTCACCCACCCAGCATTGACAGGCACCTGCCAGCAGGCCACCACTCATGTCCCCCAGCACCCCAACCCACCCAGCAGTGAGCCTCAGGCCCTGACTCATGTCCCCCAGCACCCCCACCCCCCCGCAGTGAGGCTCAGGCACTGACTCATGTCCCCCAGCACCCCAACCCACCCAGCATTGACAGGCACCTGCCAGCAGGCCCCGACTCATGTCCCCCAGCACCCCCACCCTCCAGCAGTGAGGCTCAGACCCCGACACATGCCCTCCAGCACCCCCACCCACACAGCAGTGAGCCTCAGGCACTGACTCATGTCCCCCAGCACCCCCAACCCCCAGCAGTGAGGCTCAGGCCCCGAATCATGCCAACCCAGCACCCCCGCCAACCCAGCAGTGAACCTCAGGCCCTGACTCATGTCTCCCAGCACCCCCACCCCCCAGCAGTGAGGTTCAGGCACTGACTCATGTCCCCCAGCAACCCAACCCACCCAGCATTGACAGGCACCTGCCAGCAGGCCCTGACTCATGTCCCCCAGCACCCCAACCCCCCAAGCAGTGAGGCTCAGACCCCAACACATGCCCCCCAGCACCCCCACCCACCCAGCAGTGAGCCTCAGGCACTGACTTATGTCCCCCAGCACCCCCACCCCCAGCAGTGAGGCTCAGGCCCCGAATCATGCCAACCCAGCACCCCCACCAACCCAGCAGTGAACCTCAGGCCGTGACTCATGTCCCCCAGCACGCCCACCCCCCAGCACTGATGGGCACCTGCCAGCAGGCCCCGACTCATGTCCCACAGCACCCCCACCCCCCAGCAGTGAGGCTCAGGCCCCGACTCATGTCCCCCAGCACCCCACCCACCCAGCAGTGAGCCTCAGGCCCTGACTCATGTCCCCCAGCACCCCACCCCCCAGCAGTGAGCCTCAGGCCCCGACTCATGTCCCCCAGCACCCCCACCCCCCAGCAGTGAGGCTCAGGCCCTGACTCATGTCCCCCAGCACCCCCACCCACCCAGCAGTCAGCCTCAGGCCCTGACTCATGTCCCCGAGCACCCCCACCCCTCAGCAGTGAAGCTAAGGCCCCGACTCATGTACCCCAGCACCCCCACCCACCCAGCAGTGAGCCTCAGGCCGTGACTCATGTCCCCCAGCACCCCCACCCCCCAGCATTGACAGGCACCTGCCAGCAGGCCCTGATTCATGTCCCCCAGCACCCCCACCCCCCAGCAGTGAGGCTCAGGCCCCGTCTCATATCCCCCAGCACCCCCACCCACCCAGCAGTGAGCCTCAGGCCCTGACTCATGTCCCCCAGCACCCCCACCCCCCGGCAGTGAGGCTGAGGCCCCGACTCATGTCCCTCAGCACCCCCACCCCCCAACAGTGAGGCTCAGGCCCTGACTCATGTCCCCCAGCACCCCCACCCACCCAGCAGTGAGCCTCAGGCCCTGACTCATGTCCCCCAGCACCCCCACCCCCCGGCAGTGAGGCTGAGGCCCCGACTCATGTCCCTCAGCACCCCCACCCCCCAACAGTGAGGCTCAGGCCCTGACTCATGTCCCCCAGCACCCCCACCCACCCAGCAGTGAGCCTCAGGCCCTGACTCATGTCCCCTAGCACCCCCACCCACCCAGCAGTGAGCCTCAAGCCCTGACTCATGTCCCCCAGCACCCCACCCCCCAGCATTGACAGGCACCTGCCAGCAGGTCCTGACGCATGTGCCCCAGCACCCCCACCCCCAGCAGTGAGGCTCAGGCCCCGACTCATGTTCCCCAGCATCCCCACTCACCCAGCAGTGAGCCTCAGGCCCTGACTCATGTCCCCCAGCACCCCCACCCCCAGCAGTGAGGCTCAGGCCCCGACTCATGTCCCCCAGCACCCCTCCCCCAGCAGTGAGTCTCAGGCCCTGACTCATGTCCCCCAGCACCCCCACCCACCCAGCAGTGAACCTCAGGCCCTGACTCATGTCCCCCAGCACCTCACCCACCCAGCATTGACAGGCACCTGCCAGCAGGCCCCCACTCATGTCCCCCAGCACCCCCACCCACCCAGCAATGAGCCTCACGCCCTGACTCATGTCCCCCAGCACCCCCACCCCCCAGCAGTGAGGCTCAGGCACTGACTCATGTCCCCCAGCACCCCCACCCCCCAGCAGTGATGCTCAGACCCCGACACATGCCCCCCAGCACCCACACCCACCCAGCAGTGAGCCTCAGGCACTGACTCATGTCCCCCAGCACCCCCAACCCACAGCAGTGAGGCTCAGGCCCCGAATCATGCCAACACAGCACCCCCGCCAAACCAGCAGTGAACCTCAGGCCCTGACTCATGTTCCCCAGCATCCCCACTCACCCAGCAGTGAGCCTCAGGCCCTGACTCATGTCCCCCAGCACCCCCACCCCCAGCAGTGAGGCTCAGGCCCCGACTCATGTTCCCCAGCATCCCCACTCACCCAGCAGTGAGCCTCAGGCCCTGACTCATGTCCCCCAGCACCCCCACCCCCAGCAGTGAGGCTCAGGCCCCGACTCATGTCCCCCAGCACCCCTCCCCCAGCAGTGAGTCTCAGGCCCTGACTCATGTCCCCCAGCACCCCCACCCACCCAGCAGTGAACCTCAGGCCCTGACTCATGTCCCCCAGCACCTCACCCACCCAGCATTGACAGGCACCTGCCAGCAGGCCCCCACTCATGTCCCCCAGCACCCCCACCCACCCAGCAATGAGCCTCAGGCCCTGACTCATGTCCCCCAGCACCCCCACCCCCCAGCAGTGAGGCTCAGGCACTGACTCATGTCCCCCAGCACCCCAACCCACCCAGCATTGACAGGCACCTGCCAGCAGGCCCCGACTCATGTCCCCCAGCACCCCCACCCCCCAGCAGTGATGCTCAGACCCCGACACATGCCCCCCAGCACCCACACCCACCCAGCAGTGAGCCTCAGGCACTGACTCATGTCCCCCAGCACCCCCAACCCACAGCAGTGAGGCTCAGGCCCCGAATCATGCCAACACAGCACCCCCGCCAACCCAGCAGTGAACCTCAGGCCCTGACTCATGTCCCCCAGCACGCCCACCCCCAGCACTGACGGGCACCAGCCAGCAGGCCCCGACTCATGTCCCCCAGCACCACCACCCACCCAGCAGTGAGGCTCAGGCCCTGACTCATGTCCCCCAGCACCCCCACCCACCCAGCAGTGAGCCTCAGGCCCTGACTCATGTCCCCCAGCACCCCACCTACCCAGCATTGACAGGCACCTGCCAGCAGGCCCCGACTCATGTCCCCCAGCACCCCCACAAACCCAGCAGTGAGCCTCAGGCCCTGACTCATGTCCCCAAGCACCCTCACCCTCAAGCAGTGAGGCTCAGGCCCTGGCTCATGTCCCCCAGCACCCCCAACCCCCAGCAGTGAGGCTTAGGCCCTCACTCATGTCCCCCAGCACCCCCACCCATCCAGCAGTGAGCCTCAGTCCCTGACTCATGTCCCCCAGCACCCCCACCCACCCAGCTTTGAGCCTCAGGCCCTGACTCATGTCCCCCAGCACTCCCACCCCCCAGCAGTGAGGATCAGGCCCCGACTCATGTCCCCTAGCACCCCCACCCACCCAGCAGTGAGCCTCAAGCCATGACTCATGTCCCCCAGCACCCCCACCCCCCAGCATTGACAGGAACGTGCCAGCAGGCCCCGACTCATGTCCCCCAGCACCCCCAGCAGTGAGGCTCAGGCCCCGACACATGTTCCCCAGCATCCCCACTCACCCAGCAGTGAGCCTCAGGCCCTGACTCATGTCCCCCAGCACCCCCACCCCCAGCAGTGAGGCTCAGGCCCTGACTCATGTCCCCCAGCACCCCCACCCACCCAGCATTGACAGGCACCTACCAGCAGGCCCTGACTCATGACCCCCAGCACCCCCACTCACCCAGCAGTGAACCTCAGGCCCTGACTCATGTCCCCCAGCACCTCACCCACCCAACATTGACAGGCACCTGCCAGCAGGCCCCGACTCATGTCCCCCAGCACCCCCACCCACCCAGCAGTGAGCCTCAGGCCCTGACTCATGACCCCCAGCACCCCCACCCACCCAGCAGTGAACCTCAGGCCCTGACTCATGTCCCCCTGCACCTCACCCACCCAACATTGACAGGCACCTGCCAGCAGGCCCCAACTCATGTCCCCCAGCACAGCCACCCACCCAGCAGTGAGCCTCAGGCCCTGACTCATGTCCCCCAGCACCCCAACCCACCCAGCAGTGAGCCTCAGGCCCTGACTCATGTCTCCCAGCACTCCCACCCCCCAGCAGTGAGTCTCAGGCACTGACTCATGTCCCCTAACACCCCCACCCACCCAGCAGTGAGCCTCAAGCCCTGACTCATGTCCCCCAGCACCCCCACCCCCCAGCATTGACAGGCACCTGCCAGCAGGCCCCAACTGCACCCCCACCCCCAGCAGTGAGGCTCAGGCCCCGACTCATGTTCCCCAGCATCCCCACTCACCCAGCAGTGAGCCTCAGGCCCTGACTCATGTCCCCCAGCAGCCCCACTCCCAGCAGTGAGGCTCAGGCCCTGACTCATGTCCCCCAGCACCCCACCCCCAGCAGTGAGGCTCAGGCCCTGACTCATGTCCCCCAGCACCCCCACCCACCCAGCATTGGCAGGCACCTACCAGCAGGCCCTGACTCATGTCCCCCAGCACCCGCACCCACCCAGCAGTGAACCTCAGGCCCTGACTCATGTCCCCCAGCACCTCACCCACCCAGCATTGACAGGCACCTGCCAGCAGTCCCCCACTCATGTCCCCCAGCACCTCCACCCACCCAGCAGTGAGCCTCAGGCCCTGACTCATGTCCCCCAGCACCCCCACCCCCCAGCAGTGAGGCTCAGGCACTGACTCATGTCCCCCAGCACCCCAACCCACCCAGCATTGACAGGCACCTGCCAGCAGGCCCGACTCATGTCCTCCAGCACCCCCACCTCCCAGCAGTGAGGCTCAGACCCCGACACATGCCCACCAGCACCCCCACCCACCCAGCAGTGAGCCTCAGGCACTGACTCATGTCCCCCAGCACCTGCAATCCCCAGCAGTGAGGCTCAGGCCCCGAATCATGCCAACCCAGAACCCCCGCCAACCCAGCAGTGAACCTCAGGCCCTGACTCATGTCCCCCAGCACGCCCACCCCCCAGCACTGACGGGCACCAGCCAGCAGGCCCCGACTCATGTCCCCCAGCACCCCACCCACCCAGCAGTGAGGCTCAGGCCCTGACTCATGTCCCCCAGCACCCCACCTACCCAGCATTGGCAGGCACTTGCCAGCAGGCCCCGACTCATGTCCCCCAGCACCCCCACAAACCCAGCAGTGAGCCTCAGGCCCTGACTCATGTCTCCTAGCACCCTCACCCTCCAGCAGTGAGGCTCAGGCCCTGGCTCATGTCCCTCAGCACCCGCACCCCCCAGCAGTGAGGCTCAGGCCCTCACTCATGTCCCCCCGCACCCCCACCCATCCAGCAGTGAGCCTCAGGCCCTGACTCATGTCCCCCAGCACCCCAACCCCCCAAGCAGTGAGCCTCAGGCACTGACTTATGTCCCCCAGCACCCCCACCCCCAGCAGTGAGGCTCAGGCCCCGAATCATGCCAACCCAGCACCCCCACCAACCCAGCAGTGAACCTCAGGCCGTGACTCATGTCCCCCAGCACGCCCACCCCCCAGCACTGATGGGCCCCTGCCAGCAGGCCCCGACTCATGTCCCACAGCACCCCCACCCCACAGCAGTGAGGCTCAGGCCCCGACTCATGTCCCCCAGCACCCCACCCACCCAGCAGTGAGCCTCAGGCCCTGATTCATGTCCCCCAGCACCCCACCCCCAGCAGTGAGCCTCAGGCCCCGACTCATGTCCCCCAGCACCCCCACCCCCCAGCAGTGAGGCTCAGGCCCTGACTCATGTCCCCCAGCACCCCCACCCACCCAGCAGTCAGCCTCAGGCCCTGACTCATGTCCCCCAGCACCCCCACCCCTCAGCAGTGAAGCTAAGGCCCCGACTCATGTACCCCAGCACCCCCACCCACCCAGCAGTGAGCCTCAGGCCGTGACTCATGTCCCCCAGCACCCCCACCCCCCAGCATTGACAGGCACCTGCCAGCAGGCCCTGATTCATGTCCCCCAGCACCCCCACCCCCCAGCAGTGAGGCTCAGGGCCCATCTCATATCCCCCAGCACCCCCACCCACCCAGCAGTGAGCCTCAGGCCCTGACTCATGTCCCCCAGCACCCCCACCCCCCAGCAGTGAGGCTCAGGCTCTTACTCATGTCCCCTAGCACCCCCACCCACCCAGCAGTGAGCCTCAAGCCCTGACTCATGTCCCCCAGCACCCCACCCCCCAGCATTGACAGGCACCTGCCAGCAGGTCCTGACGCATGTGCCCCAGCACCCCCACCCCCAGCAGTGAGGCTCAGGCCCCGACTCATGTCCCTCAGCACCCCCACCCCCCAACAGTGAGGCTCAGGCCCTGACTCATGTCCCCCAGCACCCCCACCCACCCAGCAGTGAGCCTCAGGCCCTGACTCATGTCCCCCAGCACTCCCACCCCCCAGCAGTGAGGCTCATGCTCTGACTCATGTCCCCTAGCACCCCCACCCACCCAGCAGTGAGCCTCAAGCCCTGACTCATGTCCCCCAGCACCCCACCCCCCAGCATTGACAGGCACCTGCCAGCAGGTCCTGACGCATGTGCCCCAGCACCCCCACCCCCAGCAGTGAGGCTCAGGCCCCGACTCATGTTCCCCAGCATCCCCACTCACCCAGCAGTGAGCCTCAGGCCCTGACTCATGTCCCCCAGCACCCCCACCCCCAGCAGTGAGGCTCAGGCCCCGACTCATGTCCCCCAGCACCCCCACCCCCAGCAGTGAGTCTCAGGCCCTGACTCATGTCCCCCAGCACCCCCACCCACCCAGCAGTGAACCTCAGGCCCTGACTCATGTCCCCCAGCACCTCACCCACCCAGCATTGGCAGGCACCTGCCAGCAGGCCCCCACTCATGTCCCCCAGCACCCCCACCCACCCAGCAATGAGTCTCAGGCCCTGACTCATGTCCCCCAGCACCCCCACCCCCCAGCAGTGAGGCTCAGGCACTGACTCATGTCCCCCAGCACCCCAACCCACCCAGCATTGACAGGCACCTGCCAGCAGGCCCCGACTCATGTCCCCCAGCACCCCCACACCCCAGCAGTGATGCTCAGACCCCGACACATGCCCCCCAGCACCCCCACCCACCCAGCAGTGAGCCTCAGGCACTGACTCATGACCCCCAGCACCCCCAACCCACAGCAGTGAGGCTCAGGCCCCGAATCATGCCAACACAGCACCCCCGCCAACCCAGCAGTGAACCTCAGGCCCTGACTCATGTCCCCCAGCACGCCCCCCCCTGCACTGACGGGCACCAGCCAGCAGGCCCCGACTCATGTCCCCCAGCACCACCACACACCCAACAGTGAGGCTCAGGCCCTGACTCATGTCCCCCAGCACCCCCACCCACCCAGCAGTGAGCCTCAGGCCCTGACTCATGTCCCCCAGCACCCCACCTACCCAGCATTGACAGGCACCTGCCAGCAGGCCCCGACTCATGTCCCCCAGCACCCCCACAAACCCAGCAGTGAGCCTCAGGCCCTGACTCATGTCCCCTAGCACCCTCACCCTCCAGCAGTGAGGCTCAGGCCCTGGCTCATGTCCCCCAGCACCCCCACCCCCCAGCAGTGAGGCTCAGGCCCTCACTCATGTCCCCCAGCACCCCCACCCATCCAGCAGTGAGCCTCAGTCCCTGACTCATGTCCCCCAGCACCCCCACCCACCCAGCAGTGAGCCTCAGGCCCTGACTCATGTCCCCCAGCACTCCCACCCCCCAGCAGTGAGGATCAGGCCCCGACTCATGTCCCCTAGCACCCCCACCCACCCAGCAGTGAGCCTCAAGCCCTGACTCATGTCCCCCAGCACCCCCACCCCCCAGCATTGACAGGCACGTGCCAGCAGGCCCCGACTCATGTCCCCCAGCACCCCCAGCAGTGAGGCTCAGGCCCCAACACATGTTCCCCAGCATCCCCACTCACCCAGCAGTGAGCCTCAGGCCCTGACTCATGTCCCCCAGCACCCCCAACCCCAGCAGTGAGACTCAGGCCCGATTCATCTCCCCCAGCACCCCCACCCCCAGCAGTGAGGCTCAGGCCCTGACTCATGTCCCCCAGCACCCCCACCCACCCAGCATTGACAAGCACCTACCAGCAGGCCCTGACTCATGACCCCCAGCACCCCCACCCACCCAGCAGTGAACCTCAGGCCCTGACTCATGTCCCCCAGCACCTCACCCACCCAACATTGACAGGCACCTGCCAGCAGGCCCCGACTCATGTCCCCCAGCACCCCCACCCACCCAGCAGTGAGCCTCAGGCCCTGACTCATGACCCCCAGCACCCCCACCCACCCAGCAGTGAACCTCAGGCCCTGACTCATGTCCCCCAGCACCTCACCCACCCAACATTGACAGGCACCTGCCAGCAGGCCCCAACTCATGTCCCCCAGCACCCCCACCCACCCAGCAGTGAGCCTCAGGCCCTGACTCATGTCCCCCAGCACCCCAACCCACCCAGCAGTGAGCCTCAGGCCCTGACTCATGTCTCCCAGCACTCCCTCCCCCCAGCAGTGAGGCTCAGGCCCTGACTCATGTCCCCCAGCACCCCCACCCCCCAGCATTGACAGGCACCTGCCAGCAGGCCCCGACTCATGTGCCCCAGCACCCCCACCCCCAGCAGTGAGGCTCAGGCCCCGACTCATGTTCCCCAGCATCCCTACTCACCCAGCAGTGAGCCTCAGGCCCTGACTCATGTCCCCCAGCAGCCCCACTCCCAGCAGTGAGGCTCAGGCCCTGACTCATGTCCCCCAGCACCCCACCCCCAGCAGTGAGGCTCAGGCCCTGACTCATGTCCCCCAGCACCCCCACCCACCCAGCATTGACAGGCACCTACCAGCAGGCCCTGACTCATGTCCCCCAGCACCCGCACCCACCCAGCAGTGAACCTCAGGCCCTGACTCATGTCCCCCAGCACCTCACCCACCCAGCATTGACAGGCACCTGCCAGCAGTCCCCCACTCATGTCCCCCAGCACCTCCACCCACCCAGCAGTGAGCCTCAGGCCCTGACTCATGTCCCCCAGCACCCCCACCCCCCAGCAGTGAGGCTCAGGCACTGACTCATGTCCCCCAGCGCCCCAACCCACCCAGCATTGACAGGCACCTGCCAGCAGGCCCGACTCATGTCCTCCAGCACCCCCACCCCCCAGCAGTGAGGCTCAGACCCAGACACATGCCCACCAGCACCCCCACCCACCCAGCAGTGAGCCTCAGGCACTGACTCATGTCCCCCAGCACCTGCAACCCCCAGCAATGAGGCTCAGGCCCCGAATCATGCCAACCCAGCACCCCCGCCAACCCAGCAGTGAACCTCAGGCCCTGACTCATGTCCCCCAGCACGCCCACCCCCCAGCACTGACGGGCACCAGCCAGCAGGCCCCGACTCATGTCCCCCAGCACCCCCACCCACCCAGCAGTGAGGCTCAGGCCCTGACTCATGTCCCCCAGCACCCCACCTACCCAGCATTGGCAGGCACTTGCCAGCAGGCCCCGACTCATGTCCCCCAGCACCCCCACAAACCCAGCAGTGAGCCTCAGAGGCCCTGACTCATGTCTCCTAGCACCCTCACCCTCCAGCAGTGAGGCTCAGGCACTGACTCATGTCCCCTAGCACCCCCACCCACCCAGCAGTGAGCCTCAAGCCCTGACTCATGTCCCCCAGCACCCCCACCCCTCAGCATTGACAGGCACCTGCCAGCAGGCCCCGACTCATGTGCCCCAGCACCCCCACCCCCAGCAGTGAGGCTCAGGCCCCGACTCATGTTCCCCAGCATCCCCACTCACCCAGCAGTGAGCCTCAGGCCCTGACTCATGTCCCCCAGCAGCCCCACTCCCAGCAGTGAGGCTCAGGCCCTGACTCATGTCCCCCAGCACCCCACCCCCAGCAGTGAGGCTCAGGCCCTGACTCATGTCCCCCAGCACCCCCACCCACCCAGCATTGACAGGCACCTACCAGCAGGCCCTGACTCATGTCCCCCAGCACCCGCACCCACCCAGCAGTGAACCTCAGGCCCTGACTCATGTCCCCCAGCACCTCACCCACCCAGCATTGACAGGCACCTGCCAGCAGTCCCCCACTCATGTCCCCCAGCACCTCCACCCACCCAGCAGTGAGCCTCAGGCCCTGACTCATGTCCCCCAGCACCCCGACCCCCCAGCAGTGAGGCTCAGGCACTGACTCATGTCCCCCAGCACCCCAACCCACCCAGCATTGACAGGCACCTGCCAGCAGGTCCGACTCCCGACTCATGTCCTCCAGCACCCCCACCCCCCAGCAGTGAGGCTCAGACCCCGACACATGCCCACCAGCACCCACACCCACCCAGCAGTGAGCCTCAGGCACTGACTCATGTCCCCCAGCACCTGCAACCCCCAGCAGTGAGGCTCAGGCCCCGAATCATGCCAACCCAGCACCCCCGCCAACCCAGCAGTGAACCTCAGGCCCTGACTCATGTCCCCCAGCACGCCCACCCCCCAGCACTGACGGGCACCAGCCAGCAGGCCCCGACTCATGTCCCCCAGCACCCCCACCCACCCAGCAGTGAGGCTCAGGCCCTGACTCATGTCCCCCAGCACCCCACCTACCCAGCATTGGCAGGCACTTGCCAGCAGGCCCCGACTCATGTCCCCCAGCACCCCCACAAACCCAGCAGTGAGCCTCAGGCCCTGACTCATGTCTCCTAGCACCCTCACCCTCCAGCAGTGAGGCTCAGGCCCTGGCTCATGTCCCTCAGCACCCCCACCCCCCAGCAGTGAGGCTCAGGCCCTCACTCCTGTCCCCCCGCACCCCCACCCATCCAGCAGTGAGCCTCAGGCCCTGACTCATGTCCCCCAGCACCCCCACCCACCCAGCAGTGAGCCTCAGGCCCTGACTCATGTCCCCAAGCACTCCCACCCCCCAGCAGTGAGGCTCAGGCCCCAACTCATGTCCCCTAGCACCCCCACCCACCCAGCATTGACAGGCACCTGCCAGCAGGACCCGACTCATGTCCCCCAGCACCCCCAGCAGCGAGGCTAAGGCCCCGACACATGTTCCCCAGCATCCCCACTCACCCAGCAGTGAGCCTCAGGCCCTGACTCATGTCCCACAGCACCCCCACCCCCAGCAGTGAGGCTCAGGCCTCAACTCATGTCCCCCAGCACCCCCACCGCCAGCAGTGAGGCTCAGGCCCTGACTCATGTCCCCCAGCACCCCCACCCACCCAGCATTGACAGGCACCTACCAGCAGGCCCTGACTCATGTCCCCCAGCACCCCCACCCACCCAGCAGTGAACCTCAGGCCCTGACTCATGTCCCCCAGCACCTCACCCACCCAACATTGACAGGCACCTGCCAGCAGGCCCCGACTCATGTCCCCCAGCACCCCCACCCACCCAGCAGTGAGCCTCAGGCCCTCACTCATGTCCCCCAGCACCCCCACCCCCCAGCAGTGAGGCTCAGGCACTGACTCATGTCCCCCAGCACCCCCACCCCCCAGCAGTGGGGCTCAGGCCCCGAATCATGCCAACCCAGCACCCCCACCAACCCAGCAGTGAACCTCAGGCCCTAACTCATATCCCCCAGCACGCCCATCCCCCAGCACTGACGTGCAACTGCCAGCAGGCCCCGACTCATGTCCCCCAGCAACCCCACCCCCCAGCAGTGAGGCTCAGACCCCGACACATGCCCCCCAGCACCCCCGCCAACCCAGCAGTGAACCTCAGGCCCTGACTCATGTCCCCCAGCACGCCCCCCCCCTGCACTGACGGGCACAAGCCAGCAGGCCCCGACTCATGTCCCCCAGCACCACCACCCACCCAGCAGTGAGGCTCAGGCCCTGACTCATGTCCCCCAGCACCCCCACCCACCCAGCAGTGAGCCTCAGGCCCTGACTCATGTCCCCCAGCACCCCCACCCCCCAGCATTGACAGGCACCTGCCAGCAGGCCCTGATTCATGTCCCCCAGCACCCCCACCCCCCAGCAGTGAGGCTCAGGACCCGTCTCATATCCCCCAGCACCCCCACCCACCCAGCAGTGAGCCTCAGGCCCTGACTCATGTCCCCCAGCACCCCCACCCCCCAGCAGTGAGGCTCAGGCTCTTACTCATGTCCCCTAGCACCCCCACCCACCCAGCAGTGAGCCTCAAGCCCTGACTCATGTCCCCCAGCACCCCACCCCCCAGCATTGACAGGCACCTGCCAGCAGGTCCTGACGCATGTGCCCCAGCACCCCCACCCCCAGCAGTGAGGCTCAGGCCCCGACTCATGTCCCTCAGCACCCCCACCCCCCAACAGTGAGGCTCAGGCCCTGACTCATGTCCCCCAGCACCCCCACCCACCCAGCAGTGAGCCTCAGGCCCTGACTCATGTCCCCCAGCACTCCCACCCCCCAGCAGTGAGGCTCATGCTCTGACTCATGTCCCCTAGCACCCCCACCCACCCAGCAGTGAGCCTCAAGCCCTGACTCATGTCCCCCAGCACCCCACCCCCCAGCATTGACAGGCACCTGCCAGCAGGTCCTGACGCATGTGCCCCAGCACCCCCACCCCCAGCAGTGAGGCTCAGGCCCCGACTCATGTTCCCCAGCATCCCCACTCACCCAGCAGTGAGCCTCAGGCCCTGACTCATGTCCCCCAGCACCCCCACCCCCAGCAGTGAGGCTCAGGCCCCGACTCATGTCCCCCAGCACCCCCACCCCCAGCAGTGAGTCTCAGGCCCTGACTCATGTCCCCCAGCACCCCCACCCACCCAGCAGTGAACCTCAGGCCCTGACTCATGTCCCCCAGCACCTCACCCACCCAGCATTGACAGGCACCTGCCAGCAGGCCCCCACTCATGTCCCCCAGCACCCCCACCCACCCAGCAATGAGTCTCAGGCCCTGACTCATGTCCCCCAGCACCCCCACCCCCCAGCAGTGAGGCTCAGGCACTGACTCATGTCCCCCAGCACCCCAACCCACCCAGCATTGACAGGCACCTGCCAGCAGGCCCCGACTCATGTCCCCCAGCACCCCCACCCCCCAGCAGTGATGCTCAGACCCCGACACATGCCCCCCAGCACCCCCACCCACCCAGCAGTGAGCCTCAGGCACTGACTCATGTCCCCCAGCACCCCCAACCCACAGCAGTGAGGCTCAGGCCCCGAATCATGCCAACACAGCACCCCCGCCAACCCAGCAGTGAACCTCAGGCCCTGACTCATGTCCCCCAGCACGCCCCCCCCCTGCACTGACGGGCACCAGCCAGCAGGCCCCGACTCATGTCCCCCAGCACCACCACCCACCCAGCAGTGAGGCTCAGGCCCTGACTCATGTCCCCCAGCACCCCCACCCACCCAGCAGTGAGCCTCAGGCCCTGACTCATGTCCCCCAGCACCCCACCTACCCAGCATTGACAGGCACCTGCCAGCAGGCCCCGACTCATGTCCCCCAGCACCCCCACAAACCCAGCAGTGAGCCTCAGGCCCTGACTCATGTCCCCTAGCACCCTCACCCTCCAGCAGTGAGGCTCAGGCCCTGGCTCATGTCCCCCAGCACCCCCACCCCCCAGCAGTGAGGCTCAGGCCCTCACTCATGTCCCCCAGCACCCCCACCCATCCAGCAGTGAGCCTCAGTCCCTGACTCATGTCCCCCAGCACCCCCACCCACCCAGCAGTGAGCCTCAGGCCCTGACTCATGTCCCCCAGCACTCCCACCCCCCAGCAGTGAGGATCAGGCCCCGACTCATGTCCCCTAGCACCCCCACCCACCCAGCAGTGAGCCTCAAGCCCTGACTCATGTCCCCCAGCACCCCCACCCCCCAGCATTGACAGGCACGTGCCAGCAGGCCCCGACTCATGTCCCCCAGCACCCCAAGCAGTGAGGCTCAGGCCCCGACACATGTTCCCCAGCATCCCCACTCACCCAGCAGTGAGCCTCAGGCCCTGACTCATGTCCCCCAGCACCCCCAACCCCAGCAGTGAGACTCAGGCCCGATTCATCTCCCCCAGCACCCCCACCCCCAGCAGTGAGGCTCAGGCCCTGACTCATGTCCCCCAGCACCTCACCCACCCAACATTGACAGGCACCTGCCAGCAGGCCCCGACTCATGTCCCCCAGCACCCCCACCCACCCAGCAGTGAGCCTCAGGCCCTGACTCATGACCCCCAGCACCCCCACCCACCCAGCAGTGAACCTCAGGCCCTGACTCATGTCCCCCAGCACCTCACCCACCCAACATTGACAGGCACCTGCCAGCAGGCCCCAACTCATGTCCCCCAGCACCCCCACCCACCCAGCAGTGAGCCTCAGGCCCTGACTTATGTCCCCCAGCACCCCAACCCACCCAGCAGTGAGCCTCAGGCCCTGACTCATGTCTCCCAGCACTCCCTCCCCCCAGCAGTGAGGCTCAGGCCCTGACTCATGTCCCCCAGCACCCCCACCCCCCAGCATTGACAGGCACCTGCCAGCAGGCCCCGACTCATGTGCCCCAGCACCCCCACCCCCAGCAGTGAGGCTCAGGCCCCGACTCATGTTCCCCAGCATCCCTACTCACCCAGCAGTGAGCCTCAGGCCCTGACTCATGTCCCCCAGCAGCCCCACTCCCAGCAGTGAGGCTCAGGCCCTGACTCATGTCCCCCAGCACCCCACCCCCAGCAGTGAGGCTCAGGCCCTGACTCATGTCCCTCAGCACCCCCACCCACCCAGCATTGACAGGCACCTACCAGCAGGCCCTGACTCATGTCCCCCAGCACCCGCACCCACCCAGCAGTGAACCTCAGGCCCTGACTCATGTCCCCCAGCACCTCACCCACCCAGCATTGACAGGCACCTGCCAGCAGTCCCCCACTCATGTCCCCCAGCACCTCCACCCACCCAGCAGTGAGCCTCAGGCCCTGACTCATGTCCCCCAGCACCCCCACCCCCCAGCAGTGAGGCTCAGGCACTGACTCATGTCCCCCAGCGCCCCAACCCACCCAGCATTGACAGGCACCTGCCAGCAGGCCCGACTCATGTCCTCCAGCACCCCCACCCCCCAGCAGTGAGGCTCAGGCCCCGAATCATGCCAACACAGCACCCCCGCCAACCCAGCAGTGAACCTCAGGCCCTGACTCATGTCCCCCAGCACCCCCACCCCCCAGCATTGACAGGCACCTGCCAGCAGGCCCTGATTCATGTCCCCCAGCACCCCCACCCCCCAGCAGTGAGGCTCAGGGCCCGTCTCATATCCCCCAGCACCCCCACCCACCCAGCAGTGAGCCTCAGGCCCTGACTCATGTCCCCCAGCACCCCCACCCCCCAGCAGTGAGGCTCAGGCTCTTACTCATGTCCCCTAGCACCCCCACCCACCCAGCAGTGAGCCTCAAGCCCTGACTCATGTCCCCCAGCACCCCACCCCCCAGCATTGACAGGCACCTGCCAGCAGGTCCTGACGCATGTGCCCCAGCACCCCCACCCCCAGCAGTGAGGCTCAGGCCCCGACTCATGTCCCTCAGCACCCCCACCCCCCAACAGTGAGGCTCAGGCCCTGACTCATGTCCCCCAGCACCCCCACCCACCCAGCAGTGAGCCTCAGGCCCTGACTCATGTCCCCCAGCACTCCCACCCCCCAGCAGTGAGGCTCATGCTCTGACTCATGTCCCCTAGCACCCCCACCCACCCAGCAGTGAGCCTCAAGCCCTGACTCATGTCCCCCAGCACCCCACCCCCCAGCATTGACAGGCACCTGCCAGCAGGTCCTGACGCATGTGCCCCTGCACCCCCACCCCCAGCAGTGAGGCTCAGGCCCCGACTCATGTTCCCCAGCATCCCCACTCACCCAGCAGTGAGCCTCAGGCCCTGACTCATGTCCCCCAGCACCCCCACCCCCAGCAGTGAGGCTCAGGCCCCGACTCATGTCCCCCAGCACCCCCACCCCCAGCAGTGAGTCTCAGGCCCTGACTCATGTCCCCCAGCACCCCCACCCACCCAGCAGTGAACCTCAGGCCCTGACTCATGTCCCCCAGCACCTCACCCACCCAGCATTGACAGGCACCTGCCAGCAGGCCCCCACTCATGTCCCCCAGCACCCCCACCCACCCAGCAATGAGTCTCAGGCCCTGACTCATGTCCCCCAGCACCCCCACCCCCCAGCAGTGAGGCTCAGGCACTGACTCATGTCCCCCAGCACCCCAACCCACCCAGCATTGACAGGCACCTGCCAGCAGGCCCCGACTCATGTCCCCCAGCACCCCCACCCCCCAGCAGTGATGCTCAGACCCCGACACATGCCCCCCAGCACCCCCACCCACCCAGCAGTGAGCCTCAGGCACTGACTCATGTCCCCCAGCACCCCCAACCCACAGCAGTGAGGCTCAGGCCCCGAATCATGCCAACACAGCACCCCCGCCAACCCAGCAGTGAACCTCAGGCCCTGACTCATGTCCCCCAGCACGCCCCCCCCTGCACTGACGGGCACCAGCCAGCAGGCCCCGACTCATGTCCCCCAGCACCACCACCCACCCAGCAGTGAGGCTCAGGCCCTGACTCATGTCCCCCAGCACCCCCACCCACCCAGCAGTGAGCCTCAGGCCCTGACTCATGTCCCCCAGCACCCCACCTACCCAGCATTGACAGGCACCTGCCAGCAGGCCCCGACTCATGTCCCCCAGCACCCCCACAAACCCAGCAGTGAGCCTCAGGCCCTGAATCATGTCCCCTAGCACCCTCACCCTCCAGCAGTGAGGCTCAGGCCCTGGCTCATGTCCCCCAGCACCCCCACCCCCCAGCAGTGAGGCTCAGGCCCTCACTCATGTCCCCCAGCACCCCCACCCATCCAGCAGTGAGCCTCAGTCCCTGACTCATGTCCACCAGCACCCCCACCCACCCAGCAGTGAGCCTCAGGCCCTGACTCATGTCCCCCAGCACTCCCACCCCCCAGCAGTGAGGATCAGGCCCCGACTCATGTCCCCTAGCACCCCCACCCACCCAGCAGTGAGCCTCAAGCCCTGACTCATGTCCCCCAGCACCCCCACCCCCCAGCATTGACAGGCACGTGCCAGCAGGCCCCGACTCATGTCCCCCAGCACCCCCAGCAGTGAGGCTCAGGCCCCGACACATGTTCCCCAGCATC
The DNA here is from genome assembly GCF_040938575.1 of Ambystoma mexicanum. NCBI lineage: Eukaryota > Metazoa > Chordata > Amphibia > Caudata > Ambystomatidae > Ambystoma > Ambystoma mexicanum. The sequence goes on along the minus strand of NC_090924.1, from coordinate 667,533,555 downwards.
CCCACTCACCCAGCAGTGAGCCTCAGGCCCTGACTCATGTCCCCCAGCACCCCCAACCCCAGCAGTGAGACTCAGGCCCGATTCATCTCCCCCAGCACCCCCACCCCCAGCAGTGAGGCTCAGGCCCTGACTCATGTCCCCCAGCACCCCCACCCACCCAGCATTGACAAGCACCTACCAGCAGGCCCTGACTCATGACCCCCAGCACCCCCACCCACCCAGCAGTGAACCTCAGGCCCTGACTCATGTCCCCCAGCACCTCACCCACCCAACATTGACAGGCACCTGCCAGCAGGCCCCGACTCATGTCCCCCAGCACCCCCACCCACCCAGCAGTGAGCCTCAGGCCCTGACTCATGACCCCCAGCACCCTCACCCACCCAGCAGTGAACCTCAGGCCCTGACTCATGTCCCCCAGCACCTCACCCACCCAACATTGACAGGCACCTGCCAGCAGGCCCCAACTCATGTCCCCCAGCACCCCCACCCACCCAGCAGTGAGCCTCAGGCCCTGACTCATGTCCCCCAGCACCCCAACCCACCCAGCAGTGAGCCTCAGGCCCTGACTCATGTCTCCCAGCACTCCCTCCCCCCAGCAGTGAGGCTCAGGCCCTGACTCATGTCCCCCAGCACCCCCACCCCCCAGCATTGACAGGCACCTGCCAGCAGGCCCCGACTCATGTGCCCCAGCACCCCCACCCCCAGCAGTGAGGCTCAGGCCCCGACTCATGTTCCCCAGCATCCCCACTCACCCAGCAGTGAGCCTCAGGGCCTGACTCATGTCCCCCAGCAGCCCCACTCCCAGCAGTGAGGCTCAGGCCCTGACTCATGTCCCCCAGCACCCCACCCCCAGCAGTGAGGCTCAGGCCCTGACTCATGTCCCCCAGCACCCCCACCCACCCAGCATTGACAGGCACCTACCAGCAGGCCCTGACTCATGTCCCCCAGCACCCGCACCCACCCAGCAGTGAACCTCAGGCCCTGACTCATGTCCCCCAGCACCTCACCCACCCAGCATTGACAGGCACCTGCCAGCAGTCCCCCACTCATGTCCCCCAGCACCTCCACCCACCCAGCAGTGAGCCTCAGGCCCTGACTCATGTCCCCCAGCACCCCCACCCCCCAGCAGTGAGGCTCAGGCACTGACTCATGTCCCCCAGCGCCCCAACCCACCCAGCATTGACAGGCACCTGCCAGCAGGCCCGACTCATGTCCTCCAGCACCCCCACCCCCCAGCAGTGAGGCTCAGACCCAGACACATGCCCACCAGCACCCCCACCCACCCAGCAGTGAGCCTCAGGCACTGACTCATGTCCCCCAGCACCTGCAACCCCCAGCAATGAGGCTCAGGCCCCGAATCATGCCAACCCAGCACCCCCGCCAACCCAGCAGTGAACCTCGGGCCCTGACTCATGTCCCCCAGCACGCCCACCCCCCAGCACTGACGGGCACCAGCCAGCAGGCCCCGACTCATGTCCCCCAGCACCCCCACCCACCCAGCAGTGAGGCTCAGGCCCTGACTCATGTCCCCCAGCACCCCACCTACCCAGCATTGGCAGGCACTTGCCAGCAGGCCCCGACTCATGTCCCCCAGCACCCCCACAAACCCAGCAGTGAGCCTCAGAGGCCCTGACTCATGTCTCCTAGCACCCTCACCCTCCAGCAGTGAGGCTCAGGCCCTGACTCATGTCCCCTAGCACCCCCACCCACCCAGCAGTGAGCCTCAAGCCCTGACTCATGTCCCCCAGCACCCCCACCCCCCAGCATTGACAGGCACCTGCCAGCAGGCCCCGACTCATGTGCCCCAGCACCCCCACCCCCAGCAGTGAGGCTCAGGCCCCGACTCATGTTCCCCAGCATCCCCACTCACCCAGCAGTGAGCCTCAGGCCCTGACTCATGTCCCCCAGCAGCCCCACTCCCAGCAGTGAGGCTCAGGCCCTGACTCATGTCCCCCAGCACCCCACCCCCAGCAGTGAGGCTCAGGCCCTGACTCATGTCCCCCAGCACCCCCACCCACCCAGCATTGACAGGCACCTACCAGCAGGCCCTGACTCATGTCCCCCAGCACCCGCACCCACCCAGCAGTGAACCTCAGGCCCTGACTCATGTCCCCCAGCACCTCACCCACCCAGCATTGACAGGCACCTGCCAGCAGTCCCCCACTCATGTCCCCCAGCACCTCCACCCACCCAGCAGTGAGCCTCAGGCCCTGACTCATGTCCCCCAGCACCCCGACCCCCCAGCAGTGAGACTCAGGCACTGACTCATGTCCCCCAGCACCCCAACCCACCCAGCATTGACAGGCACCTGCCAGCAGGTCCGACTCCCGACTCATGTCCTCCAGCACCCCCACCCCCCAGCAGTGAGGCTCAGACCCCGACACATGCCCACCAGCACCCACACCCACCCAGCAGTGAGCCTCAGGCACTGACTCATGTCCCCCAGCACCTGCAACCCCCAGCAGTGAGGCTCAGGCCCCGAATCATGCCAACCCAGCACCCCCGCCAACCCAGCAGTGAACCTCAGGCCCTGACTCATGTCCCCCAGCACGCCCACCCCCCAGCACTGACGGGCACCAGCCAGCAGGCCCCGACTCATGTCCCCCAGCACCCCCACCCACCCAGCAGTGAGGCTCAGGCCCTGACTCATGTCCCCCAGCACCCCACCTACCCAGCATTGGCAGGCACTTGCCAGCAGGCCCCGACTCATGTCCCCCAGCACCCCCACAAACCCAGCAGTGAGCCTCAGAGGCCCTGACTCATGTCTCCTAGCACCCTCACCCTCCAGCAGTGAGGCTCAGGCCCTGGCTCATGTCCCTCAGCACCCCCACCCCCCAGCAGTGAGGCTCAGGCCCTCACTCCTGTCCCCCCGCACCCCCACCCATCCAGCAGTGAGCCTCAGGCCCTGACTCATGTCCCCCAGCACCCCCACCCACCCAGCAGTGAGCCTCAGGCCCTGACTCATGTCCCCAAGCACTCCCACCCCCCAGCAGTGAGGCTCAGGCCCCAACTCATGTCCCCTAGCACCCCCACCCACCCAGCATTGACAGGCACCTGCCAGCAGGACCCGACTCATGTCCCCCAGCACCCCCAGCAGCGAGGCTAAGGCCCCGACACATGTTCCCCAGCATCCCCACTCACCCAGCAGTGAGCCTCAGGCCCTGACTCATGTCCCACAGCACCCCCACCCCCAGCAGTGAGGCTCAGGCCTCAACTCATGTCCCCCAGCACCCCCACCGCCAGCAGTGAGGCTCAGGCCCTGACTCATGTCCCCCAGCACCCCCACCCACCCAGCATTGACAGGCACCTACCAGCAGGCCCTGACTCATGTCCCCCAGCACCCCCACCCACCCAGCAGTGAACCTCAGGCCCTGACTCATGTCCCCCAGCACCTCACCCACCCAACATTGACAGGCACCTGCCAGCAGGCCCCGACTCATGTCCCCCAGCACCCCCACCCACCCAGCAGTGAGCCTCAGGCCCTCACTCATGTCCCCCAGCACCCCCACCCCCCAGCAGTGAGGCTCAGGCACTGACTCATGTCCCCCAGCACCCCCACCCCCCAGCAGTGAGGCTCAGGCCCCGAATCATGCCAACCCAGCACCCCCACCAACCCAGCAGTGAACCTCAGGCCCTGACTCATATCCCCCAGCACGCCCATCCCCCAGCACTGACGGGCAACTGCCAGCAGGCCCCGACTCATGTCCCCCAGCAACCCCACCCCCCAGCAGTGAGGCTCAGACCCCGACACATGCCCCCCAGCACCCCCGCCAACCCAGCAGTGAACCTCAGGCCCTGACTCATGTCCCCCAGCACGCCCCCCCCTGCACTGACGGGCACAAGCCAGCAGGCCCCGACTCATGTCCCCCAGCACCACCACCCACCCAGCAGTGAGGCTCAGGCCCTGACTCATGTCCCCCAGCACCCCCACCCACCCAGCAGTGAGCCTCAGGCCCTGACTCATGTCCCCCAGCACCCCCACCCCCCAGCATTGACAGGCACCTGCCAGCAGGCCCTGATTCATGTCCCCCAGCACCCCCACCCCCCAGCAGTGAGGCTCAGGGCCCGTCTCATATCCCCCAGCACCCCCACCCACCCAGCAGTGAGCCTCAGGCCCTGACTCATGTCCCCCAGCATCCCCACCCCCCAGCAGTGAGGCTCAGGCTCTTACTCATGTCCCCTAGCACCCCCACCCACCCAGCAGTGAGCCTCAAGCCCTGACTCATGTCCCCCAGCACCCCACCCCCCAGCATTGACAGGCACCTGCCAGCAGGTCCTGACGCATGTGCCCCAGCACCCCCACCCCCAGCAGTGAGGCTCAGGCCCCGACTCATGTCCCTCAGCACCCCCACCCCCCAACAGTGAGGCTCAGGCCCTGACTCATGTCCCCCAGCACCCCCACCCACCCAGCAGTGAGCCTCAGGCCTTGACTCATGTCCCCCAGCACTCCCACCCCCCAGCAGTGAGGCTCATGCTCTGACTCATGTCCCCTAGCACCCCCACCCACCCAGCAGTGAGCCTCAAGCCCTGACTCATGTCCCCCAGCACCCCACCCCCCAGCATTGACAGGCACCTGCCAGCAGGTCCTGACGCATGTGCCCCAGCACCCCCACCCCCAGCAGTGAGGCTCAGGCCCCGACTCATGTTCCCCAGCATCCCCACTCACTCAGCAGTGAGCCTCAGGCCCTGACTCATGTCCCCCAGCACCCCCACCCCCAGCAGTGAGGCTCAGGCCCCGACTCATGTCCCCCAGCACCCCCACCCCCAGCAGTGAGTCTCAGGCCCTGACTCATGTCCCCCAGCACCCCCACCCACCCAGCAGTGAACCTCAGGCCCTGACTCATGTCCCCCAGCACCTCACCCACCCAGCATTGACAGGCACCTGCCAGCAGGCCCCCACTCATGTCCCCCAGCACCCCCACCCACCCAGCAATGAGTCTCAGGCCCTGACTCATGTCCCCCAGCACCCCCACCCCCCAGCAGTGAGGCTCAGGCACTGACTCATGTCCCCCAGCACCCCAACCCACCCAGCATTGACAGGCACCTGCCAGCAGGCCCCGACTCATGTCCCCCAGCACCCCCACCCCCCAGCAGTGATGCTCAGACCCCGACACATGTCGCACAGCACCCCCACCCACCCAGCAGTGAGCCTCAGGCCCTCACTCATGTCCCCCAGCACCCCCACCCCCCAGCAGTGAGGCTCAGGCACTGACTCATGTCCCCCAGCACCCCCACCCCCCAGCAGTGAGGCTCAGGCCCCGAATCATGCCAACCCAGCACCCCCACCAACCCAGCAGTGAACCTCAGGCCCTGACTCATATCCCCCAGCACGCCCATCCCCCAGCACTGACGGGCAACTGCCAGCAGGCCCCGACTCATGTCCCCCAGCAACCCCACCCCCCAGCAGTGAGGCTCAGACCCCGACACATGCCCCCCAGCACCCCCGCCAACCCAGCAGTGAACCTCAGGCCCTGACTCATGTCCCCCAGCACGCCCCCCCCCTGCACTGACGGGCACAAGCCAGCAGGCCCCGACTCATGTCCCCCAGCACCACCACCCACCCAGCAGTGAGGCTCAGGCCCTGACTCATGTCCCCCAGCACCCCCACCCACCCAGCAGTGAGCCTCAGGCCCTGACTCATGTCCCCCAGCACCCCCACCCCCCAGCATTGACAGGCACCTGCCAGCAGGCCCTGCTTCATGTCCCCCAGCACCCCCACCCCCCAGCAGTGAGGCTCAGGGCCAGTCTCATATCCCCCAGCACCCCCACCCACCCAGCAGTGAGCCTCAGGCCCTGACTCATGTCCCCCAGCACCCCCACCCCCCAGCAGTGAGGCTCAGGCTCTTACTCATGTCCCCTAGCACCCCCACCCACCCAGCAGTGAGCCTCAAGCCCTGACTCATGTCCCCCAGCACCCCACCCCCCAGCATTGACAGGCACCTGCCAGCAGGTCCTGACGCATGTGCCCCAGCACCCCCACCCCCAGCAGTGAGGCTCAGGCCCCGACTCATGTCCCTCAGCACCCCCACCCCCCAACAGTGAGGCTCAGGCCCTGACTCATGTCCCCCAGCACCCCCACCCACCCAGCAGTGAGCCTCAGGCCCTGACTCATGTCCCCCAGCACTCCCACCCCCCAGCAGTGAGGCTCATGCTCTGACTCATGTCCCCTAGCACCCCCACCCACCCAGCAGTGAGCCTCAAGCCCTGACTCATGTCCCCCAGCACCCCACCCCCCAGCATTGACAGGCACCTGCCAGCAGGTCCTGACGCATGTGCCCCAGCACCCCCACCCCCAGCAGTGAGGCTCAGGCCCCGACTCATGTTCCCCAGCATCCCCACTCACCCAGCAGTGAGCCTCAGGCCCTGACTCATGTCCCCCAGCACCCCCACCCCCAGCAGTGAGTCTCAGGCCCTGACTCATGTCCCCCAGCACCCCCACCCACCCAGCAGTGAACCTCAGGCCCTGACTCATGTCCCCCAGCACCTCACCCACCCAGCATTGACAGGCACCTGCCAGCAGGCCCCCACTCATGTCCCCCAGCACCCCCACCCACCCAGCAATGAGTCTCAGGCCCTGACTCATGTCCCCCAGCACCCCCACCCCCCAGCAGTGAGGCTCAGGCACTGACTCATGTCCCCCAGCACCCCAACCCACCCAGCATTGACAGGCACCTGCCAGCAGGCCCCGACTCATGTCCCCCAGCACCCCCACCCCCCAGCAGTGATGCTCAGACCCCGACACATGCCCCCCAGCACCCCCACCCACCCAGCAGTGAGCCTCAGGCACTGACTCATGTCCCCCAGCACCCCCAACCCACAGCAGTGAGGCTCAGGCCCCGAATCATGCCAACACAGCACCCCCGCCAACCCAGCAGTGAACCTCAGGCCCTGACTCATGTCCCCCAGCACGCCCCCCCCCTGCACTGACGGGCACCAGCCAGCAGGCCCCGACTCATGTCCCCCAGCACCACCACCCACCCAGCAGTGAGGCTCAGGCCCTGACTCATGTCCCCCAGCACCCCCACCCACCCAGCAGTGAGCCTCAGGCCCTGACTCATGTCCCCCAGCACCCCACCTACCCAGCATTGACAGGCACCTGCCAGCAGGCCCCGACTCATGTCCCCCAGCACCCCCACAAACCCAGCAGTGAGCCTCAGGCCCTGACTCATGTCCCCTAGCACCCTCACCCTCCAGCAGTGAGGCTCAGGCCCTGGCTCATGTCCCCCAGCACCCCCACCCCCCAGCAGTGAGGCTCAGGCCCTCACTCATGTCCCCCAGCACCCCCACCCATCCAGCAGTGAGCCTCAGTCCCTGACTCATGTCCCCCAGCACCCCCACCCACCCAGCAGTGAGCCTCAGGCCCTGACTCATGTCCCCCAGCACTCCCACCCCCCAGCAGTGAGGATCAGGCCCCGACTCATGTCCCCTAGCACCCCCACCCACCCAGCAGTGAGCCTCAAGCCCTGACTCATGTCCCCCAGCACCCCCACCCCCCAGCATTGACAGGCACGTGCCAGCAGGCCCCGACTCATGTCCCCCAGCACCCCAAGAAGTGAGGCTCAGGCCCCGACACATGTTCCCCAGCATCCCCACTCACCCAGCAGTGAGCCTCAGGCCCTGACTCATGTCCCCCAGCACCCCCAACCCCAGCAGTGAGACTCAGGCCCGATTCATCTCCCCCAGCACCCCCACCCCCAGCAGTGAGGCTCAGGCCCTGACTCATGTCCCCCAGCACCCCCACCCACCCAGCATTGACAAGCACCTACCAGCAGGCCCTGACTCATGACCCCCAGCACCCCCACCCACCCAGCAGTGAACCTCAGGCCCTGACTCATGTCCCCCAGCACCTCACCCACCCAACATTGACAGGCACCTGCCAGCAGGCCCCGACTCATGTCCCCCAGCACCCCCACCCACCCAGCAGTGAGCCTCAGGCCCTGACTCATGACCCCCAGCACCCCCACCCACCCAGCAGTGAACCTCAGGCCCTGACTCATGTCCCCCAGCACCTCACCCACCCAACATTGACAGGCACCTGCCAGCAGGCCCCAACTCATGTCCCCCAGCACCCCCACCCACCCAGCAGTGAGCCTCAGGCCCTGACTTATGTCCCCCAGCACCCCAACCCACCCAGCAGTGAGCCTCAGGCCCTGACTCATGTCTCCCAGCACTCCCTCCCCCCAGCAGTGAGGTTCAGGCCCTGACTCATGTCCCCCAGCACCCCCACCCCCCAGCATTGACAGGCACCTGCCAGCAGGCCCCGACTCATGTGCCCCAGCACCCCCACCCCCAGCAGTGAGGCTCAGGCCCCGACTCATGTTCCCCAGCATCCCTACTCACCCAGCAGTGAGCCTCAGGCCCTGACTCATGTCCCCCAGCAGCCCCACTCCCAGCAGTGAGGCTCAGGCCCTGACTCATGTCCCCCAGCACCCCACCCCAAGCAGTGAGGCTCAGGCCCTGACTCATGTCCCCCAGCACCCCCACCCACCCAGCATTGACAGGCACCTACCAGCAGGCCCTGACTCATGTCCCCCAGCACCCGCACCCACCCAGCAGTGAACCTCAGGCCCTGACTCATGTCCCCCAGCACCTCACCCACCCAGCATTGACAGGCACCTGCCAGCAGTCCCCCACTCATGTCCCCCAGCACCTCCACCCACCCAGCAGTGAGCCTCAGGCCCTGACTCATGTCCCCCAGCACCCCCACCCCCCAGCAGTGAGGCTCAGGCACTGACTCATGTCCCCCAGCGCCCCAACCCACCCAGCATTGTTAGGCACCTGCCAGCAGGCCCGACTCATGTCCTCCAGCACCCCCACCCCCCAGCAGTGAGGCTCAGGCCCCGAATCATGCCAACACAGCACCCCCGCCAACCCAGCAGTGAACCTCAGGCCCTGACTCATGTCCCCCAGCACCCCCACCCCCCAGCATTGACAGGCACCTGCCAGCAGGCCCTGATTCATGTCCCCCAGCACCCCCACCCCCCAGCAGTGAGGCTCAGGGCCCGTCTCATATCCCCCAGCACCCCCACCCACCCAGCAGTGAGCCTCAGGCCCTGACTCATGTCCCCCAGCACCCCCACCCCCCAGCAGTGAGGCTCAGGCTCTTACTCATGTCCCCTAGCACCCCCACCCACCCAGCAGTGAGCCTCAAGCCCTGACTCATGTCCCCCAGCACCCCACCCCCCAGCATTGACAGGCACCTGCCAGCAGGTCCTGACGCATGTGCCCCAGCACCCCCACCCCCAGCAGTGAGGCTCAGGCCCCGACTCATGTCCCTCAGCACCCCCACCCCCCAACAGTGAGGCTCAGGCCCTGACTCATGTCCCCCAGCACCCCCACCCACCCAGCAGTGAGCCTCAGGCCCTGACTCATGTCCCCCAGCACTCCCACCCCCCAGCAGTGAGGCTCATGCTCTGACTCATGTCCCCTAGCACCCCCACCCACCCAGCAGTGAGCCTCAAGCCCTGACTCATGTCCCCCAGCACCCCACCCCCCAGCATTGACAGGCACCTGCCAGCAGGTCCTGACGCATGTGCCCCAGCACCCCCACCCCCAGCAGTGAGGCTCAGGCCCCGACTCATGTTCCCCAGCATCCCCACTCACCCAGCAGTGAGCCTCAGGCCCTGACTCATGTCCCCCAGCACCCCCACCCCCAGCAGTGAGGCTCAGGCCCCGACTCATGTCCCCCAGCACCCCCACCCCCAGCAGTGAGTCTCAGGCCCTGACTCATGTCCCCCAGCACCCCCACCCACCCAGCAGTGAACCTCAGGCCCTGACTCATGTCCCCCAGCACCTCACCCACCCAGCATTGACAGGCACCTGCCAGCAGGCCCCCACTCATGTCCCCCAGCACCCCCACCCACCCAGCAATGAGTCTCAGGCCCTGACTCATGTCCCCCAGCACCCCCACCCCCCAGCAGTGAGGCTCAGGCACTGACTCATGTCCCCCAGCACCCCAACCCACCCAGCATTGACAGGCACCTGCCAGCAGGCCCCGACTCATGTCCCCCAGCACCCCCACCCCCCAGCAGTGATGCTCAGACCCCGACACATGCCCCCCAGCACCCCCACCCACCCAGCAGTGAGCCTCAGGCACTGACTCATGTCCCCCAGCACCCCCAACCCACAGCAGTGAGGCTCAGGCCCCGAATCATGCCAACACAGCACCCCCGCCAACCCAGCAGTGAACCTCAGGCCCTGACTCATGTCCCCCAGCACGCCCCCCCCCTGCACTGACGGGCACCAGCCAGCAGCCCCCGACTCATGTCCCCCAGCACCACCACCCACCCAGCAGTGAGGCTCAGGCCCTGACTCATGTCCCCCAGCACCCCCACCCACCCAGCAGTGAGCCTCAGGCCCTGACTCATGTCCCCCAGCACCCCACCTACCCAGCATTGACAGGCACCTGCCAGCAGGCCCCGACTCATGTCCCCCAGCACCCCCACAAACCCAGCAGCGAGCCTCAGGCCCTGACTCATGTCCCCTAGCACCCTCACCCTCCAGCAGTGAGGCTCAGGCCCTGGCTCATGTCCCCCAGCACCCCCACCCCCCAGCAGTGAGGCTCAGGCCCTCACTCATGTCCCCCAGCACCCCCACCCATCCAGCAGTGAGCCTCAGTCCCTGACTCATGTCCCCCAGCACCCCCACCCACCCAGCAGTGAGCCTCAGGCCCTGACTCATGTCCCCCAGCACTCCCACCCCCCAGCAGTGAGGATCAGGCCCCGACTCATGTCCCCCAGCACCCCCACCCCCCAGCATTGACAGGCACGTGCCAGCAGGCCCCGACTCATGTCCCCCAGCACCCCCAGCAGTGAGGCTCAGGCCCCGACACATGTTCCCCAGCATCCCCACTCACCCAGCAGTGAGCCTCAGGCCCTGACTCATGTCCCCCAGCACCCCCAACCCCAGCAGTGAGACTCAGGCCCGATTCATCTCCCCCAGCTCCCCCACCCCCAGCAGTGAGGCTCAGGCCCTGACTCATGTCCCCCAGCACCCCCACCCACCCAGCATTGACAAGCACCTACCAGCAGGCCCTGACTCATGACCCCCAGCACCCCCACCCACCCAGCAGTGAACCTCAGGCCCTGACTCATGTCCCCCAGCACCTCACCCACCCAACATTGACAGGCACCTGCCAGCAGGCCCCGACTCATGTCCCCCAGCACCCCCACCCACCCAGCAGTGAGCCTCAGGCCCTGACTCATGACCCCCAGCACCCCCACCCACCCAGCAGTGAACCTCAGGCCCTGACTCATGTCCCCCAGCACCTCACCCACCCAACATTGACAGGCACCTGCCAGCAGGCCCCAACTCATGTCCCCCAGCACCCCCACCCACCCAGCAGTGAGCCTCAGGCCCTGACTCATGTCCCCCAGCACCCCAACCCACCCAGCAGTGAGCCTCAGGCCCTGACTCATGTCTCCCAGCACTCCCTCCCCCCAGCAGTGAGGCTCAGGCCCTGACTCATGTCCCCCAGCACCCCCACCCCCCAGCATTGACAGGCACCTGCCAGCAGGCCCCGACTCATGTGCCCCAGCACCCCCACCCCCAGCAGTGAGGCTCAGGCCCCGACTCATGTTCCCCAGCATCCCCACTCACCCAGCAGTGAGCCTCAGGCCCTGACTCATGTCCCCCAGCAGCCCCACTCCCAGCAGTGAGGCTCAGGCCCTGACTCATGTCCCCCAGCACCCCACCCCCAGCAGTGAGGCTCAGGCCCTGACTCATGTCCCCCAGCACCCCCACCCACCCAGCATTGACAGGCACCTACCAGCAGGCCCTGACTCATGTCCCCCAGCACCCGCACCCACCCAGCAGTGAACCTCAGGCCCTGACTCATGTCCCCCAGCACCTCACCCACCCAGCATTGACAGGCACCTGCCAGCAGTCCCCCACTCATGTCCCCCAGCACCTCCACCCACCCAGCAGTGAGCCTCAGGCCCTGACTCATGTCCCCCAGCACCCCCACCCCCCAGCAGTGAGGCTCAGGCACTGACTCATGTCCCCCAGCGCCCCAACCCACCCAGCATTGACAGGCACCTGCCAGCAGGCCCGACTCATGTCCTCCAGCACCCCCACCCCCCAGCAGTGAGGCTCAGACCCAGACACATGCCCACCAGCACCCCCACCCACCCAGCAGTGAGCCTCAGGCACTGACTCATGTCCCCCAGCACCTGCAACCCCCAGCAATGAGGCTCAGGCCCCGAATCATGCCAACCCAGCACCCCCGCCAACCCAGCAGTGAACCTCAGGCCCTGACTCATGTCCCCCAGCACGCCCACCCCCCAGCACTGACGGGCACCAGCCAGCAGGCCCCGACTCATGTCCCCCAGCACCCCCACCCACCCAGCAGTGAGGCTCAGGCCCTGACTCATGTCCCCCAGCACCCCACCTACCCAGCATTGGCAGGCACTTGCCAGCAGGCCCCGACTCATGTCCCCCAGCACCCCCACAAACCCAGCAGTGAGCCTCAGAGGCCCTGACTCATGTCTCCTAGCACCCTCACCCTCCAGCAGTGAGGCTCAGGCCCTGACTCATGTCCCCTAGCACCCCCACCCACCCAGCAGTGAGCCTCAAGCCCTGACTCATGTCCCCCAGCACCCCCACCCCCCAGCATTGACAGGCACCTGCCAGCAGGCCCCGACTCATGTGCCCCAGCACCCCCACCCCCAGCAGTGAGGCTCAGGCCCCGACTCATGTTCCCCAGCATCCCCACTCACCCAGCAGTGAGCCTCAGGCCCTGACTCATGTCCCCCAGCAGCCCCACTCCCAGCAGTGAGGCTCAGGCCCTGACTCATGTCCCCCAGCACCCCACCCCCAGCAGTGAGGCTCAGGCCCTGACTCATGTCCCCCAGCACCCCCACCCACCCAGCATTGACAGGCACCTACCAGCAGGCCCTGACTCATGTCCCCCAGCACCCGCACCCACCCAGCAGTGAACCTCAGGCCCTGACTCATGTCCCCCAGCACCTCACCCACCCAGCATTGACAGGCACCTGCCAGCAGTCCCCCACTCATGTCCCCCAGCACCTCCACCCACCCAGCAGTGAGCCTCAGGCCCTGACTCATGTCCCCCAGCACCCCGACCCCCCAGCAGTGAGGCTCAGGCACTGACTCATGTCCCCCAGCACCCCAACCCACCCAGCATTGACAGGCACCTGCCAGCAGGTCCGACTCCCGACTCATGTCCTCCAGCACCCCCACCCCCCAGCAGTGAGGCTCAGACCCCGACACATGCCCACCAGCACCCACACCCACCCAGCAGTGAGCCTCAGGCACTGACTCATGTCCCCCAGCACCTGCAACCCCCAGCAGTGAGGCTCAGGCCCCGAATCATGCCAACCCAGCACCCCCGCAAACCCAGCAGTGAACCTCAGGCCCTGACTCATGTCCCCCAGCACGCCCACCCCCCAGCACTGACGGGCACCAGCCAGCAGGCCCCGACTCATGTCCCCCAGCACCCCCACCCACCCAGCAGTGAGGCTCAGGCCCTGACTCATGTCCCCCAGCACCCCACCTACCCAGCATTGGCAGGCACTTGCCAGCAGGCCCCGACTCATGTCCCCCAGCACCCCCACAAACCCAGCAGTGAGCCTCGGGCCCTGACTCATGTCTCCTAGCACCCTCACCCTCCAGCAGTGAGGCTCAGGCCCTGGCTCATGTCCCTCAGCACCCCCACCCCCCAGCAGTGAGGCTCAGGCCCTCACTCCTGTCCCCCCGCACCCCCACCCATCCAGCAGTGAGCCTCAGGCCCTGACTCATGTCCCCCAGCACCCCCACCCACCCAGCAGTGAGCCTCAGGCCCTGACTCATGTCCCCAAGCACTCCCACCCCCCAGCAGTGAGGCTCAGGCCCCAACTCATGTCCCCTAGCACCCCCACCCACCCAGCATTGACAGGCACCTGCCAGCAGGACCCGACTCATGTCCCCCAGCACCCCCAGCAGCGAGGCTAAGGCCCCGACACATGTTCCCCAGCATCCCCACTCACCCAGCAGTGAGCCTCAGGCCCTGACTCATGTCCCACAGCACCCCCACCCCCAGCAGTGAGGCTCAGGCCTCAACTCATGTCCCCCAGCACCCCCACCGCCAGCAGTGAGGCTCAGGCCCTGACTCATGTCCCCCAGCACCCCCACCCACCCAGCATTGACAGGCACCTACCAGCAGGCCCTGACTCATGTCCCCCAGCACCCCCACCCACCCAGCAGTGAACCTCAGGCCCTGACTCATGTCCCCCAGCACCTCACCCACCCAACATTGACAGGCACCTGCCAGCAGGCCCCGACTCATGTCCCCCAGCACCCCCACCCACCCAGCAGTGAGCCTCAGGCCCTCACTCATGTCCCCCAGCACCCCCACCCCCCAGCAGTGAGGCTCAGGCACTGACTCATGTCCCCCAGCACCCCCACCCCCCAGCAGTGAGGCTCAGGCCCCGAATCATGCCAACCCAGCACCCCCACCAACCCAGCAGTGAACCTCAGGCCCTGACTCATATCCCCCAGCACGCCCATCCCCCAGCACTGACGGGCAACTGCCAGCAGGCCCCGACTCATGTCCCCCAGCAACCCCACCCCCCAGCAGTGAGGCTCAGACCCCGACACATGCCCCCCAGCACCCCCGCCAACCCAGCAGTGAACCTCAGGCCCTGACTCATGTCCCCCAGCACGCCCCCCCCCTGCACTGACGGGCACAAGCCAGCAGGCCCCGACTCATGTCCCCCAGCACCACCACCCACCCAGCAGTGAGGCTCAGGCCCTGACTCATGTCCCCCAGCACCCCCACCCACCCAGCAGTGAGCCTCAGGCCCTGACTCATGTCCCCCAGCACCCCCACCCCCCAGCATTGACAGGCACCTGCCAGCAGGCCCTGATTCATGTCCCCCAGCACCCCCACCCCCCAGCAGTGAGGCTCAGGGCCCGTCTCATATCCCCCAGCACCCCCACCCACCCAGCAGTGAGCCTCAGGCCCTGACTCATGTCCCCCAGCACCCCCACCCCCCAGCAGTGAGGCTCAGGCTCTTACTCATGTCCCCTAGCACCCCCACCCACCCAGCAGTGAGCCTCAAGCCCTGACTCATGTCCCCCAGCACCCCACCCCCCAGCATTGACAGGCACCTGCCAGCAGGTCCTGACGCATGTGCCCCAGCACCCCCACCCCCAGCAGTGAGGCTCAGGCCCCGACTCATGTCCCTCAGCACCCCCACCCCCCAACAGTGAGGCTCAGGCCCTGACTCATGTCCCCCAGCACCCCCACCCACCCAGCAGTGAGCCTCAGGCCTTGACTCATGTCCCCCAGCACTCCCACCCCCCAGCAGTGAGGCTCATGCTCTGACTCATGTCCCCTAGCACCCCCACCCACCCAGCAGTGAGCCTCAAGCCCTGACTCATGTCCCCCAGCACCCCACCCCCCAGCATTGACAGGCACCTGCCAGCAGGTCCTGACGCATGTGCCCCAGCACCCCCACCCCCAGCAGTGAGGCTCAGGCCCCGACTCATGTTCCCCAGCATCCCCACTCACCCAGCAGTGAGCCTCAGGCCCTGACTCATGTCCCCCAGCACCCCCACCCCCAGCAGTGAGGCTCAGGCCCCGACTCATGTCCCCCAGCACCCCCACCCCCAGCAGTGAGTCTCAGGCCCTGACTCATGTCCCCCAGCACCCCCACCCACCCAGCAGTGAACCTCAGGCCCTGACTCATGTCCCCCAGCACCTCACCCACCCAGCATTGACAGGCACCTGCCAGCAGGCCCCCACTCATGTCCCCCAGCACCCCCACCCACCCAGCAATGAGTCTCAGGCCCTGACTCATGTCCCCCAGCACCCCCACCCCCCAGCAGTGAGGCTCAGGCACTGACTCATGTCCCCCAGCACCCCAACCCACCCAGCATTGACAGGCACCTGCCAGCAGGCCCCGACTCATGTCCCCCAGCACCCCCACCCCCCAGCAGTGATGCTCAGACCCCGACACATGCCCCCCAGCACCCCCACCCACCCAGCAGTGAGCCTCAGGCACTGACTCATGTCCCCCAGCACCCCCAACCCACAGCAGTGAGGCTCAGGCCCCGAATCATGCCAACACAGCACCCCCGCCAACCCAGCAGTGAACCTCAGGCCCTGACTCATGTCCCCCAGCACGCCCCCCCCCTGCACTGACGGGCACCAGCCAGCAGGCCCCGACTCATGTCCCCCAGCACCACCACCCACCCAGCAGTGAGGCTCAGGCCCTGACTCATGTCCCCCAGCACCCCCACCCACCCAGCAGTGAGCCTCAGGCCCTGACTCATGTCCCCCAGCACCCCACCTACCCAGCATTGACAGGCACCTGCCAGCAGGCCCCGACTCATGTCCCCCAGCACCCCCACAAACCCAGCAGTGAGCCTCAGGCCCTGACTCATGTCCCCTAGCACCCTCACCCTCCAGCAGTGAGGCTCAGGCCCTGGCTCATGTCCCCCAGCACCCCCACACCCCAGCAGTGAGGCTCAGGCCCTCACTCATGTCCCCCAGCACCCCCACCCATCCAGCAGTGAGCCTCAGTCCCTGACTCATGTCCCCCAGCACCCCCACCCACCCAGCAGTGAGCCTCAGGCCCTGACTCATGTCCCCCAGCACTCCCACCCCCCAGCAGTGAGGATCAGGCCCCGACTCATGTCCCCTAGCACCCCCACCCACCCAGCAGTGAGCCTCAAGCCCTGACTCATGTCCCCCAGCACCCCCACTCCCCAGCATTGACAGGCACGTGCCAGCAGGCCCCGACTCATGTCCCCCAGCACCCCCAGCAGTGAGGCTCAGGCCCCGACACATGTTCCCCAGCATCCCCACTCACCCAGCAGTGAGCCTCAGGCCCTGACTCATGTCCCCCAGCACCCCCAACCCCAGCAGTGAGACTCAGGCCCGATTCATCTCCCCCAGCACCCCCACCCCAGCAGTGAGGCTCAGGCCCTGACTCATGTCCCCCAGCACCCCCACCCACCCAGCATTGACAAGCACCTACCAGCAGGCCCTGACTCATGACCCCCAGCACCCCCACCCACCCAGCAGTGAACCTCAGGCCCTGACTCATGTCCCCCAGCACCTCACCCACCCAACATTGACAGGCACCTGCCAGCAGGCCCCGACTCATGTCCCCCAGCACCCCCACCCACCCAGCAGTGAGCCTCAGGCCCTGACTCATGACCCCCAGCACCCCCACCCACCCAGCAGTGAACCTCAGGCCCTGACTCATGTCCCCCAGCACCTCACCCACCCAACATTGACAGGCACCTGCCAGCAGGCCCCAACTCATGTCCCCCAGCACCCCCACCCACCCAGCAGTGAGCCTCAGGCCCTGACTCATGTCCCCCAGCACCCCAACCCACCCAGCAGTGAGCCTCAGGCCTTGACTCATGTCTCCCAGCACTCCCTCCCCCCAGCAGTGAGGCTCAGGCCCTGACTCATGTCCCCCAGCACCCCCACCCCCCAGCATTGACAGGCACCTGCCAGCAGGCCCCGACTCATGTGCCCCAGCACCCCCACCCCCAGCAGTGAGGCTCAGGCCCCGACTCATGTTCCCCAGCATCCCCACTCACCCAGCAGTGAGCCTCAGGCCCTGACTCATGTCCCCCAGCAGCCCCACTCCCAGCAGTGAGGCTCAGGCCCTGACTCATGTCCCCCAGCACCCCACCCCCAGCAGTGAGGCTCAGGCCCTGACTCATGTCCCCCAGCACCCCCACCCACCCAGCATTGACAGGCACCTACCAGCAGGCCCTGACTCATGTCCCCCAGCACCCGCACCCACCCAGCAGTGAACCTCAGGCCCTGACTCATGTCCCCCAGCACCTCACCCACCCAGCATTGACAGGCACCTGCCAGCAGTCCCCCACTCATGTCCCCCAGCACCTCCACCCACCCAGCAGTGAGCCTCAGGCCCTGACTCATGTCCCCCAGCACCCCCACCCCCCAGCAGTGAGGCTCAGGCACTGACTCATGTCCCCCAGCGCCCCAACCCACCCAGCATTGACAGGCACCTGCCAGCACGCCCGACTCATGTCCTCCAGCACCCCCAGCAGTGAGGCTCAGACCCAGACACATGCCCACCAGCACCCCCACCCACCCAGCAGTGAGCCTCAGGCACTGACTCATGTCCCCCAGCACCTGCAACCCCCAGCAATGAGGCTCAGGCCCCGAATCATGCCAACCCAGCACCCCCGCCAACCCAGCAGTGAACCTCAGGCCCTGACTCATGTCCCCCAGCACGCCCACCCCCCAGCACTGACGGGCACCAGCCAGCAGGCCCCGACTCATGTCCCCCAGCACCCCCACCCACCCAGCAGTGAGGCTCAGGCCCTGACTCATGTCCCCCAGCACCCCACTTACCCAGCATTGGCAGGCACTTGCCAGCAGGCCCCGACTCATGTCCCCCAGCACCCCCACAAACCCAGCAGTGAGCCTCAGAGGCCCTGACTCATGTCTCCTAGCACCCTCACCCTCCAGCAGTGAGGCTCAGGCCCTGACTCATGTCCCCTAGCACCCCCACCCACCCAGCAGTGAGCCTCAAGCCCTGACTCATGTCCCCCAGCACCCCCACCCCCCAGCATTGACAGGCACCTGCCAGCAGGCCCCGACTCATGTGCCCCAGCACCCCCACCCCCAGCAGTGAGGCTCAGGCCCCGACTCATGTTCCCCAGCATCCCCACTCACCCAGCAGTGAGCCTCAGGCCCTGACTCATGTCCCCCAGCAGCCCCACTCCCAGCAGTGAGGCTCAGGCCCTGACTCATGTCCCCCAGCACCCCACCCCCAGCAGTGAGGCTCAGGCCCTGACTCATGTCCCCCAGCACCCCCACCCACCCAGCATTGACAGGCACCTACCAGCAGGCCCTGACTCATGTCCCCCAGCACCCGCACCCACCCAGCAGTGAACCTCAGGCCCTGACTCATGTCCCCCAGCACCTCACCCACCCAGCATTGACAGGCACCTGCCAGCAGTCCCCCACTCATGTCCCCCAGCACCTCCACCCACCCAGCAGTGAGCCTCAGGCCCTGACTCATGTCCCCCAGCACCCCGACCCCCCAGCAGTGAGGCTCAGGCACTGACTCATGTCCCCCAGCACCCCAACCCACCCAGCATTGACAGGCACCTGCCAGCAGGTCCGACTCCCGACTCATGTCCTCCAGCACCCCCACCCCCCAGCAGTGAGGCTCAGACCCCGACACATGCCCACCAGCACCCACACCCACCCAGCAGTGAGCCTCAGGCACTGACTCATGTCCCCCAGCACCTGCAACCCCCAGCAGTGAGGCTCAGGCCCCGAATCATGCCAACCCAGCACCCCCGCCAACCCAGCAGTGAACCTCAGGCCCTGACTCATGTCCCCCAGCACGCCCACCCCCCAGCACTGACGGGCACCAGCCAGCAGGCCCCGACTCATGTCCCCCAGCACCCCCACCCACCCAGCAGTGAGGCTCAGGCCCTGACTCATGTCCCCCAGCACCCCACCTACCCAGCATTGGCAGGCACTTGCCAGCAGGCCCCGACTCATGTCCCCCAGCACCCCCACAAACCCAGCAGTGAGCCTCAGGCCCTGACTCATGTCTCCTAGCACCCTCACCCTCCAGCAGTGAGGCTCAGGCCCTGGCTCATGTCCCTCAGCACCCCCACCCCCCAGCAGTGAGGCTCAGGCCCTCACTCCTGTCCCCCCGCACCCCCACCCATCCAGCAGTGAGCCTCAGGCCCTGACTCATGTCCCCCAGCACCCCCACCCACCCAGCAGTGAGCCTCAGGCCCTGACTCATGTCCCCAAGCACTCCCACCCCCCAGCAGTGAGGCTCAGGCCCCAACTCATGTCCCCTAGCACCCCCACCCACCCAGCATTGACAGGCACCTGCCAGCAGGACCCGACTCATGTCCCCCAGCACCCCCAGCAGCGAGGCTAAGGCCCCGACACATGTTCCCCAGCATCCCCACTCACCCAGCAGTGAGCCTCAGGCCCTGACTCATGTCCCACAGCACCCCCACCCCCAGCAGTGAGGCTCAGGCCTCAACTCATGTCCCCCAGCACCCCCACCGCCAGCAGTGAGGCTCAGGCCCTGACTCATGTCCCCCAGCACCCCCACCCACCCAGCATTGACAGGCACCTACCAGCAGGCCCTGACTCATGTCCCCCAGCACCCCCACCCACCCAGCAGTGAACCTCAGGCCCTGACTCATGTCCCCCAGCACCTCACCCACCCAACATTGACAGGCACCTGCCAGCAGGCCCCGACTCATGTCCCCCAGCACCCCCACCCACCCAGCAGTGAGCCTCAGGCCCTCACTCATGTCCCCCAGCACCCCCACCCCCCAGCAGTGAGGCTCAGGCACTGACTCATGTCCCCCAGCACCCCCACCCCCCAGCAGTGAGGCTCAGGCCCCGAATCATGCCAACCCAGCACCCCCACCAACCCAGCAGTGAACCTCAGGCCCTGACTCATATCCCCCAGCACGCCCATCCCCCAGCACTGACGGGCAACTGCCAGCAGGCCCCGACTCATGTCCCCCAGCAACCCCACCCCCCAGCAGTGAGGCTCAGACCCCGACACATGCCCCCCAGCACCCCCACCCACCCAGCAGTGAGCCTCAGGCACTGACTCATGTCCCCCAGCATGCCCACCCCCCAGCAGTGAGGCTCAGGCCCCCCGAATCATGCCAACCCAGCACCCCCACCAACCCAACAGTGAACCTCAGGCCCTGACTCATGTCCCCCAGCACCCCCACCCCCCAGCAGTGAGGCTGAGGCCCCGACTCATGTCCCCCAGCACCCCCACCCACCAACAGTGAGGCTCAGGCCCTGACTCATGTCCCCAAGCACCCTCACCCACCCAGCATTGACAGGCACCTGCCAGCAGGCCCTGACTCATGTCCCCCAGAACCCCCACCTACCCAGCAGTGAGCCTCAGGCCCTGACTCATGTCCCCTAGCACCCTCACCCTCCATCAGTGAGGCTCAGTCCCCAGCTCATGTCCCGCAGCACCCCCACCCCCCAGCAGTCCCAGCAGTGAGGCTCAGGCCCTCACTCATGTCCCCCAGCACCCCCACCCACCCAGCAGTCAGCCTCAGGTCCTAACTCATGTTCCCCAGCACCCCCACCCACCCAGCAGTGAGCCTCAGGCCCTGACTCACGTCCCCCAGCAATCCCACCCCGCAGCAGTGAGGCTCAGGCCCTGACTCATGTCCCCTAGCACCCCCACCCACCCAGCAGTGAGCCTCAAGCCCTGACTCATGTCCCCCAGCACCCCCACCCCCCAGAATTGACAGGCACCTGCCAGCAGGCCTGACTCATGTGCCCCGGCACCCCCACCCCCAGCAGTGAGGCTCAGGCCCCGACTCATGTTCCCCAGCATCCCCACTCACCCAGCAGTGAGCCTCAGGCCCTGACTCATGTCCCCCAGCACCTCCACCCCCAGCAGTGAGGCTCAGGCCCCGACTCATGTCCCCCAGCGCCCCCACCCCCAGCAGTGAGGCTCAGGCCCTGACTCATGTCCCCCAGCACCCCCACCCACCCAGCATTGACAGGCTCCTACCAGCAGGCCCTGACTCATGTCCCCCAGCACCCCCACCCACCCAGCAGTGAACCTCAGGCCCTGACTCATGTCCCCCAGCACCTCACCCACCCAGCATTGACAGGCACCTGCCAGCAGGCCACCACTCATGTCCCCCAGCACCCCCACCCACCCAGCAGTGAGCCTCAGGCCCTGACTCATGTCCCCCAGCACCCCCACCCCCCCGCAGTGAGGCTCAGGCACTGACTCATGTCCCCCAGCACCTCACCCACCCAACATTGACAGGCACCTGCCAGCAGGCCCCGACTCATGTCCCCCAGCACCCCCACCCACCCAGCAGTGAGCCTCAGGCCCTCACTCATGTCCCCCAGCACCCCCACCCCCCAGCAGTGAGGCTCTGGCACTGACTCATGTCCCCCAGCACCCCCACCCCCCAGCAGTGAGGCTCAGGCCCCGAATCATGCCAACCCAGCACCCCCACCAACCCAGCAGTGAACCTCAGGCCCTGACTCATATCCCCCAGCACGCCCATCCCCCAGCACTGACGGGCAACTGCCAGCAGGCCCCGACTCATGTCCCCCAGCAACCCCACCCCCCAGCAGTGAGGCTCAGACCCCGACACATGCCCCCCAGCACCCCCACCCACCCAGCAGTGAGCCTCAGGCACTGACTCATGTCCCCCAGCATGCCCACCCCCCAGCAGTGAGGCTCAGGCCCCCCGAATCATGCCAACCCAGCACCCCCACCAACCCAACAGTGAACCTCAGGCCCTGACTCATGTCCCCCAGCACCCCCACCCCCCAGCAGTGAGGCTGAGGCCCCGACTCATGTCCCCCAGCACCCCCACCCACCAACAGTGAGGCTCAGGCCCTGACTCATGTCCCCAAGCACCCTCACCCACCCAGCATTGACAGGCACCTGCCAGCAGGCCCTGACTCATGTCCCCCAGAACCCCCACCTACCCAGCAGTGAGCCTCAGGCCCTGACTCATGTCCCCTAGCACCCTCACCCTCCATCAGTGAGGCTCAGTCCCCAGCTCATGTCCCGCAGCACCCCCACCCCCCAGCAGTCCCAGCAGTGAGGCTCAGGCCCTCACTCATGTCCCCCAGCACCCCCACCCACCCAGCAGTCAGCCTCAGGCCCTAACTCATGTTCCCCAGCACCCCCACCCACCCAGCAGTGAGCCTCAGGCCCTGACTCACGTCCCCCAGCAATCCCACCCCGCAGCAGTGAGGCTCAGGCCCTGACTCATGTCCCCTAGCACCCCCACACACCCAGCAGTGAGCCTCAAGCCCTGATTCATGTCCCCCAGCACCCCCACCCCCCAGAATTGACAGGCACCTGCCAGCAGGCCCGACTCATGTGCCCCGGCACCCCCACCCCCAGCAGTGATGCTCAGGCCCCGACTCATGTTCCCCAGCATCCCCACTCACCCAGCAGTGAGCCTCAGGCCTGACTCATGTCCCCCAGCACCTCCACCCCCAGCAGTGAGGCTCAGGCCCCGACTCATGTCCCCCAGCGCCCCCACCCCCAGCAGTGAGGCTCAGGCCCTGACTCATGTCCCCCAGCACCCCCACCCACCCAGCATTGACAGGCTCCTACCAGCAGGCCCTGACTCATGTCCCCCAGCACCCCCACCCACCCAGCAGTGAACCTCAGGCCCTGACTCATGTCCCCCAGCACCTCACCCACCCAGCATTGACAGGCACCTGCCAGCAGGCCACCACTCATGTCCCCCAGCACCCCCACCCACCCAGCAGTGAGCCTCAGGCCCTGACTCATGTCCCCCAGCACCCCCACCCCCCCGCAGTGAGGCTCAGGCACTGACTCATGTCCCCCAGCACCCCAACCCACCCAGCATTGATAGGCACCTGCCAGCAGGCCCGACTCATGTCCCCCAGCACCCCCACCCTCCAGCAGTGAGGCTCAGACCCCGACACATGCCCTCCAGCACCCCCACCCACACAGCAGTGAGCCTCAGGCACTGACTCATGTCCCCCAGCACCCCCAACCCCCAGCAGTGAGGCTCAGGCCCCGAATCATGCCAACCCAGCACCCCCGCCAACCCAGCAGTGAACCTCAGGCCCTGACTCATGTCTCCCAGCACCCCCACCCCCCAGCAGTGAGGTTCAGGCACTGACTCATGTCCCCCAGCAACCCAACCCACCCAGCATTGACAGGCACCTGCCAGCAGGCCCTGACTCATGTCCCCCAGCACCCCAACCCCCCAAGCAGTGAGGCTCAGACCCCAACACATGCCCCCCAGCACCCCCACCCACCCAGCAGTGAGCCTCAGGCACTGACTTATGTCCCCCAGCACCCCCACCCCCAGCAGTGAGGCTCAGGCCCCGAATCATGCCAACCCAGCACCCCCACCAACCCAGCAGTGAACCTCAGGCCGTGACTCATGTCCCCCAGCACGCCCACCCCCCAGCACTGATGGGCACCTGCCAGCAGGCCCCGACTCATGTCCCACAGCACCCCCACCCCCCAGCAGTGAGGCTCAGGCCCCGACTCATGTCCCCCAGCACTCCACCCACCCAGCAGTGAGCCTCAGGCCCTGACTCATGTCCCCCAGCACCCCACCCCCCAAGCAGTGAGCCTCAGGCCCCGACTCATGTCCCCCAGCACCCCCACCCCCCAGCAGTGAGGCTCAGGCCCTGACTCATGTCCCCCAGCACCCCCACCCACCCAGCAGTCAGCCTCAGGCCGTGACTCATGTCCCCCAGCACCCCCACCCCCCAGCATTGACAGGCACCTGCCAGCAGGCCCTGATTCATGTCCCCCAGCACCCCCACCCCCCAGCAGTGAGGCTCAAGCCCGTCTCATATCCCCCAGCACCCCCACCCACCCAGCAGTGAGCCTCAGGCCCTGACTCTTTTCCCCCAGCACCCCCACCCCCCAGCAGTGATGCTGAGGCCCCGACTCATGTCCCTCAGCACCCCCACCCCCCAACAGTGAGGCTCAGGCCCTGACTCATGTCCCCCAGCACCCCCACCCACCCAGCAGTGAGCCTCAGGCCCTGACTCATGTCCCCCAGCACTCCCACCCCCCAGCAGTGAGGCTCAGGCTCTGACTCATGTCCCCTAGCACCCCCACCCACCCAGCAGTGAGCCTCAAGCCCTGACTCATGTCCCCCAGCACCCCACCCCCCAGCATTGACGGGCACCTGCCAGCAGGTCCTGACGCATGTGCCCCAGCACCCCCACCCCCAGCAGTGAGGCTCAGGCCCCGACTCATGTTCCCCAGCATCCCCACTCACCCAGCAGTGAGCCTCAGGCCCTGACTCATGTCCCCCAGCACCCCCACCCCCAGCAGTGAGGCTCAGGCCCCGACTCATGTCCCCCAGCACCCCCACCCCCAGCAGTGAGTCTCAGGCCCTGACTCATGTCCCCCAGCACCCCCACCCACCCAGCAGTGAACCTCAGGCCCTGACTCATATCCCCCAGCACGCCCATCCCCCAGCACTGACGGGCAACTGCCAGCAGGCCCCGACTCATGTCCCCCAGCAACCCCACCCCCCAGCAGTGAGGCTCAGACCCCGACACATGCCCCCCAGCACCCCCACCCACCCAGCAATGAGCCTCAGGCACTGACTCATGTCCCCCAGCATGCCCACCCCCCAGCAGTGAGGCTCAGGCCCCCCGAATCATGCCAACCCAGCACCCCCACCAACCCAACAGTGAACCTCAGGCCCTGACTCATGTCCCCCAGCACCCCCACCCCCCAGCAGTGAGGCTGAGGCCCCGACTCATGTCCCCCAGCATCCCCACTCACCCAGCAGTGAGCCTCAGGCCTGACTCATGTCCCCCAGCACC
This sequence comes from Ambystoma mexicanum, assembly GCF_040938575.1. Classification (NCBI taxonomy): domain Eukaryota; kingdom Metazoa; phylum Chordata; class Amphibia; order Caudata; family Ambystomatidae; genus Ambystoma; species Ambystoma mexicanum. The sequence continues at coordinate 667,508,231 of NC_090924.1, read as the reverse complement.
TCCACCCCCAGCAGTGAGGCTCAGGCCCCGACTCATGTCCCCCAGCGCCCCCACCCCCAGCAGTGAGGCTCAGGCCCTGACTCATGTCCCCCAGCACCCCCACCCACCCAGCATTGACAGGCTCCTACCAGCAGGCCCTGACTCATGTCCCCCAGCACCCCCACCCACCCAGCAGTGAACCTCAGGCCCTGACTCATGTCCCCCAGCACCTCACCCACCCAGCATTGACAGGCACCTGCCAGCAGGCCACCACTCATGTCCCCCAGCACCCCCACCCACCCAGCAGTGAGCCTCAGGCCCTGACTCATGTCCCCCAGCACCCCCACCCCCCCGCAGTGAGGCTCAGGCACTGACTCATGTCCCCCAGCACCCCAACCCACCCAGCATTGATAGGCACCTGCCAGCAGGCCCGACTCATGTCCCCCAGCACCCCCACCCTCCAGCAGTGAGGCTCAGACCCCGACACATGCCCTCCAGCACCCCCACCCACACAGCAGTGAGCCTCAGGCACTGACTCATGTCCCCCAGCACCCCCAACCCCCAGCAGTGAGGCTCAGGCCCCGAATCATGCCAACCCAGCACCCCCGCCAACCCAGCAGTGAACCTCAGGCCCTGACTCATGTCTCCCAGCACCCCCACCCCCCAGCAGTGAGGTTCAGGCACTGACTCATGTCCCCCAGCAACCCAACCCACCCAGCATTGACAGGCACCTGCCAGCAGGCCCTGACTCATGTCCCCCAGCACCCCAACCCCCCAAGCAGTGAGGCTCAGACCCCAACACATGCCCCCCAGCACCCCCACCCACCCAGCAGTGAGCCTCAGGCACTGACTTATGTCCCCCAGCACCCCCACCCCCAGCAGTGAGGCTCAGGCCCCGAATCATGCCAACCCAGCACCCCCACCAACCCAGCAGTGAACCTCAGGCCGTGACTCATGTCCCCCAGCACGCCCACCCCCCAGCACTGATGGGCACCTGCCAGCAGGCCCCGACTCATGTCCCACAGCACCCCCACCCCCCAGCAGTGAGGCTCAGGCCCCGACTCATGTCCCCCAGCACTCCACCCACCCAGCAGTGAGCCTCAGGCCCTGACTCATGTCCCCCAGCACCCCACCCCCCAAGCAGTGAGCCTCAGGCCCCGACTCATGTCCCCCAGCACCCCCACCCCCCAGCAGTGAGGCTCAGGCCCTGACTCATGTCCCCCAGCACCCCCACCCACCCAGCAGTCAGCCTCAGGCCGTGACTCATGTCCCCCAGCACCCCCACCCCCCAGCATTGACAGGCACCTGCCAGCAGGCCCTGATTCATGTCCCCCAGCACCCCCACCCCCCAGCAGTGAGGCTCAAGCCCGTCTCATATCCCCCAGCACCCCCACCCACCCAGCAGTGAGCCTCAGGCCCTGACTCTTTTCCCCCAGCACCCCCACCCCCCAGCAGTGATGCTGAGGCCCCGACTCATGTCCCTCAGCACCCCCACCCCCCAACAGTGAGGCTCAGGCCCTGACTCATGTCCCCCAGCACCCCCACCCACCCAGCAGTGAGCCTCAGGCCCTGACTCATGTCCCCCAGCACTCCCACCCCCCAGCAGTGAGGCTCAGGCTCTGACTCATGTCCCCTAGCACCCCCACCCACCCAGCAGTGAGCCTCAAGCCCTGACTCATGTCCCCCAGCACCCCACCCCCCAGCATTGACGGGCACCTGCCAGCAGGTCCTGACGCATGTGCCCCAGCACCCCCACCCCCAGCAGTGAGGCTCAGGCCCCGACTCATGTTCCCCAGCATCCCCACTCACCCAGCAGTGAGCCTCAGGCCCTGACTCATGTCCCCCAGCACCCCCACCCCCAGCAGTGAGGCTCAGGCCCCGACTCATGTCCCCCAGCACCCCCACCCCCAGCAGTGAGTCTCAGGCCCTGACTCATGTCCCCCAGCACCCCCACCCACCCAGCAGTGAACCTCAGGCCCTGACTCATGTCCCCCAGCACCTCACCCACCCAGCATTGACAGGCACCTGCCAGCAGGCCCCCACTCATGTCCCCCAGCACCCCCACCCACCCAGCAATGAGCCTCAGGCCCTGACTCATGTCCCCCAGCACCCCCACCCCCCAGCAGTGAGGCTCAGGCACTGACTCATGTCCCCCAGCACCCCAACCCACCCAGCATTGACAGGCACCTGCCAGCAGGCCCCGACTCATGTCCCCCAGCACCCCAACCCCCCAGCAGTGATGCTCACACCCCGACACATGCCCCGCAGCACCTCCACCCACCCAGCAGTGAGCCTCAGGCACTGACTCATGTCCCCCAGCACCCCCAACCCACAGCAGTGAGGCTCAGGCCCCGAATCATGCCAACACAGCACCCCCGCCAACCCAGCAGTGAACCTCAGGCCCTGACTCATGTCCCCCAGCACGCCCACCCGTAGCACTGACGCGCACCAGCCAGCAGGCCCCGACTCATGTCCCCCAGCACCACCACCCACCCAGCAGTGAGGCTCAGGCCCTGACTCATGTCCCCCAGCACCCCACCTACCCAGCATTGACAGGCACCTGCCAGCAGGCCCCGACTCATGTCCCCCAGCACCCCCACAAACCCAGCAGTGAGCCTCAGGCCCTGACTCATGTCCCCTAGCACCTTCACCCTCCAGTAGTGAGGCTCAGGCCCTGGCTCATGTCCTCCCGCACCCCCACCCCCCAGCAGTGAGGCTCAGGCCCTCACTCATGTCCCCCAGCACCCCCACCCATCCAGCAGTGAGCCTCAGTCCCTGACTCATGTCCCCCAGCACCCCCACCCACCCAGCAGTGAGCCTCAGGCCCTGACTCATGTCCCCCAGCACTCCCACCCCCCAGCAGTGAGGATCAGGCCCCGACTCATGTCCCCTAGCACCCCCACCCACCCAGCAGTGAGCCTCAAGCCCTGACTCATGTCCCCCAGCACCCCCACCCCCCCAGCATTGACAGGCACGTGCCAGCAGGCCCCGACTCATGTCCCCCAGCACCCCCAGCAGTGAGGCTCAGGCCCCGACACATGTTCCCCAGCATCCCCACTCACCCAGCAGTGAGCCTCAGGCCCTGACTCATGTCCCCCAGCACCCCCACCCCCAGCAGTGAGACTCAGGCCCGATTCATCTCCCCCAGCAGTGAGGCTCAGGCCCTGACTCATGTACCCCAGCACCCCCACCCACCCAGCATTGACAGGCACCTACCAGCAGGCCCTGACTCATGACCCCCAGCACCCCCACCCACCCAGCAGTGAACCTCAGGCCCTGACTCATGTCCCCCAGCACCTCACCCACCCAACATTGACAGGCACCTGCCAGCAGGCCCCGACTCATGTCCCCGAGCACCCCCACCCACCCAGCAGTGAGCCTCAGGCCCTGACTCATGACCCCGAGCACCCCCACCCACCCAGCAGTGAACCTCAGGCCCTGACTCATGTCCCCCAGCACCTCACCCACCCAACATTGACAGGCACCTGCCAGCAGGCCCCAACTCATGTCCCCCAGCACCCCCACCCACCCAGCAGTGAGCCTCAGGCCCTGACTCATGTCCCCCAGCACCCCAACCCACCCAGCAGTGAGCCTCAGGCCCTGACTCATGTCCCCCAGCACTCCCAGCCCCCAGCAGTGAGGCTCAGGCCCTGACTCATGTCCCCTAGCACCCCCACCCACCCAGCAGTGAGCCTCAAGCCCTGACTCATGTCCCCCAGCACCCCCACCCCCTAGCATTGACAGGCACCTGCCAGCAGGCCCCGACTCATGTGCCCCAGCACCCCCACCCCCAGCAGTGAGGCTCAGGCCCCGACTCATGTTCCCCAGCATCCCCACTCACCCAGCAGTGAGCCTCAGGCCCTGACTCATGTCCCCCAGCAGCCCCACTCCCAGCAGTGAGGCTCAGGCCCCGACTCATGTCCCCCAGCACCCCACCCCCAGCAGTGAGGCTCAGGCCCTGACTCATGTCCCCCAGCACCCCCACCCACCCAGCATTGACAGGCACCTACCAGCAGGCCCTGACTCATGTCCCCCAGCACCCGCACCAACCCAGCAGTGAACCTCAGGCCCTGACTCATGTCCCCCAGCACCTCACCCACCCAGCATTGACAGGCACCTGCCAGCAGTCCCCCACTCATGTCCCCCAGCACCTCCACCCACCCAGCAGTGAGCCTCAGGCCCTGACTCATGTCCCCCAGCACCCCCACCCCCCAGCAGTGAGGCTCAGGCACTGACTCATGTCCCCCAGCACCCCAACCCACCCAGCATTGACAGGCACCTGCCAGCAGGCCCGACTCATGTCCTCCAGCACCCCCACCCACCCAGCAGTGAGGCTCAGGCCCTGACTCATGTCCCCCAGCACCCTACCTACCCAGCATTGGCAGGCACTTGCCAGCAGGCCCTGACTCATGTCCCCCAGCACCCCCACAAACCCAGCAGTGAGCCTCAGGCCCTGACTCATGTCTCCTAGCACCCTCACCCTCCAGCAGTGAGGCTCAGGCCCTGGCTCATGTCCCTCAGCACCCCCACCCCCCAGCAGTGAGGCTCAGGCCCTCACTCATGTCCCCCCGCACCCCCACCCATCCAGCAGTGAGCCTCAGGCCCTGACTCATGTCCCCCAGCACCCCCACCCACCCAGCAGTGAGCCTCAGGCCCTGACTCATGTCCCCCAGCACTCCCACCCCCAGCAGTGAGGCTCAGGCCCCAACTCATGTCCCCTAGCACCCCCACCCACCCAGCATTGACAGGCACCTGCCAGCAGGCCCCGACTCATGTCCCCCAGCACCCCCAGCAGCGAGGCTAAGGCCCCGACACATGTTCCCCAGCATCCCCACTCACCCAGCAGTGAGCCTCAGGCCCTGACTCATGTCCCACAGCACCCCCACCCCCAGCAGTGAGGCTCAGGCCTCAACTCATGTCCCCCAGCACCCCCACCGCCAGCAGTGAGGCTCATGCACTGACTCATGTCCCCCAGCACCTGCAACCCCCAGCAGTGAGGCTCAGGCCCCGAATCATGCCAACCCAGCACCCCCGCCAACCCAGCAGTGAACCTCAGGCCCTGACTCATGTCCCCCAGCACGCCCACCCCCCAGCACTGACGGGCACCAGCCAGCAGGCCCCGACTCATGTCCCCCAGCACCCCCACCCACCCAGCAGTGAGGCTCAGGCCCTGACTCATGTCCCCCAGCACCCCACCTACCCAGCATTGGCAGGCACTTGCCAGCAGGCCCTGACTCATGTCCCCCAGCACCCCCACAAACCCAGCAGTGAGCCTCAGGCCCTGACTCATGTCTCCTAGCACCCTCACCCTCCAGCAGTGAGGCTCAGGCCCTGGCTCATATCCCTCAGCACCCCCACCCCCCAGCAGTGAGGCTCAGGCCCTCACTCATGTCCCCCCGCACCCCCACCCATCCAGCAGTGAGCCTCAGGCCCTGACTCATGTCCCCCAGCACCCCCACCCACCCAGCAGTGAGCCTCAGGCCCTGACTCATGTCCCCCAGAACTCCCACCCCCCAGCAGTGAGGCTCAGGCCCCAACTCATGTCCCCTAGCACCCCCACCCACCCAGCATTGACAGGCACCTGCCAGCAGGCCCCGACTCATGTCCCCCAGCACCCCCAGCAGCGAGGCTAAGGCCCCGACACATGTTCCCCAGCATCCCCACTCACCCAGCAGTGAGCCTCAGGCCCTGACTCATGTCCCACAGCACCCCCACCCCCAGCAGTGAGGCTCAGGCCTCAACTCATGTCCCCCAGCACCCCCACCGCCAGCAGTGAGGCTCAGGCCCTGACTCATGTCCCCCAGCACCCCCACCCACCCAGCATTGACAGGCACCTACCAGCAGGCCCTGACTCATGTCCCCCAGCACCCCCACCCACCCAGCAGTGAACCTCAGGCCCTGACTCATGTCCCCCAGCACCCCCACCCACCCAGCATTGACAGGCACCTGCCAGCAGGCCCCGACTCATGTCCCCCAGCACCCCCACCCACCCAGCAGTGAGCCTCAGGCCCTGACTCATGACCCCCAGCACCCCCACCCACCCAGCAGTGAACCTCAGGCCCTGACTCATGTCCCCCAGCACCTCACCCACCCAACATTGACAGGCACCTGCCAGCAGGCCCCAACTCATGTCCCCCAGCACCCCCACCCACCCAGCAGTGAGCCTCAGGCCCTGACTCATGTCCCCCAGCACCCCAACCCACCCAGCAGTGAGCCTCAGGCCCTGACTCATGTCTCCCAGCACTCCCTCCCCCCAGCAGTGAGGCTCAGGCCCTGACTCATGTCCCCCAGCACCCCCACCCCCCAGCATTGACAGGCACCTGCCAGCAGGCCCCGACTCATGTGCCCCAGCACCCCCACCCCCAGCAGTGAGGCTCAGGCCCCGACTCATGTTCCCCAGCATCCCCACTCACCCAGCAGTGAGCCTCAGGCCCTGACTCATGTCCCCCAGCAGCCCCACTCCCAGCAGTGAGGCTCAGGCCCTGACTCATGTCCCCCAGCACCCCACCCCCAGCAGTGAGGCTCAGGCCCTGACTCATGTCCCCCAGCACCCCCACCCACCCAGCATTGACAGGCACCTACCAGCAGGCCCTGACTCATGTCCCCCAGCACCCGCACCCACCCAGCAGTGAACCTCAGGCCCTGACTCATGTCCCCCAGCACCTCACCCACCCAGCATTGACAGGCACCTGCCAGCAGTCCCCCACTCATGTCCCCCAGCACCTCCACCCACCCAGCAGTGAGCCTCAGGCCCTGACTCATGTCCCCCAGCACCCCCACCCCCCAGCAGTGAGGCTCAGGCACTGACTCATGTCCCCCAGCGCCCCAACCCACCCAGCATTGACAGGCACCTGCCAGCAGGCCCGACTCATGTCCTCCAGCACCCCCACCCCCCAGCAGTGAGGCTCAGACCCAGACACATGCCCACCAGCACCCCCACCCACCCAGCAGTGAGCCTCAGGCACTGACTCATGTCCCCCAGCACCTGCAACCCCCAGCAATGAGGCTCAGGCCCCGAATCATGCCAACCCAGCACCCCCGCCAACCCAGCAGTGAACCTCAGGCCCTGACTCATGTCCCCCAGCACGCCCACCCCCCAGCACTGGTGGGCACCAGCCAGCAGGCCCCGACTCATGTCCCCCAGCACCCCCACCCACCCAGCAGTGAGGCTCAGGCCCTGACTCATGTCCCCAGCACCCCACCTACCCAGCATTGGCAGGCACTTGCCAGCAGGCCCCGACTCATGTCCCCCAGCACCCCCACAAACCCAGCAGTGAGCCTCAGAGGCCCTGACTCATGTCTCCTAGCACCCTCACCCTCCAGCAGTGAGGCTCAGGCCCTGACTCATGTCCCCTAGCACCCCCACCCACCCAGCAGTGAGCCTCAAGCCCTGACTCATGTCCCCCAGCACCCCCACCCCCCAGCATTGACAGGCACCTGCCAGCAGGCCCCGACTCATGTGCCCCAGCACCCCCACCCCCAGCAGTGAGGCTCAGGCTCCGACTCATGTTCCCCAGCATCCCCACTCACCCAGCAGTGAGCCTCAGGCCCTGACTCATGTCCCCCAGCAGCCCCACTCCCAGCAGTGAGGCTCAGGCCCTGACTCATGTCCCCCAGCACCCCACCCCCAGCAGTGAGGCTCAGGCCCTGACTCATGTCCCCCAGCACCCCCACCCACCCAGCAGTGAACCTCAGGCCCTGACTCATGTCCCCCAGCACCCCCACCCACCCAGCATTGACAGGCACCTGCCAGCAGGCCCCGACTCATGTCCCCCAGCACCCCCACCCACCCAGCAGTGAGCCTCAGGCCCTGACTCATGACCCCCAGCACCCCCACCCACCCAGCAGTGAACCTCAGGCCCTGACTCATGTCCCCCAGCACCTCACCCACCCAACATTGACAGGCACCTGCCAGCAGGCCCCAACTCATGTCCCCCAGCACCCCCACCCACCCAGCAGTGAGCCTCAGGCCCTGACTCATGTCCCCCAGCACCCCAACCCACCCAGCAGTGAGCCTCAGGCCCTGACTCATGTCTCCCAGCACTCCCTCCCCCCAGCAGTGAGGCTCAGGCCCTGACTCATGTCCCCCAGCACCCCCACCCCCCAGCATTGACAGGCACCTGCCAGCAGGCCCCGACTCATGTGCCCCAGCACCCCCACCCCCAGCAGTGAGGCTCAGGCCCCGACTCATGTTCCCCAGCATCCCCACTCACCCAGCAGTGAGCCTCAGGCCCTGACTCATGTCCCCCAGCAGCCCCACTCCCAGCAGTGAGGCTCAGGCCCTGACTCATGTCCCCCAGCACCCCACCCCCAGCAGTGAGGCTCAGGCCCTGACTCATGTCCCCCAGCACCCCCACCCACCCAGCATTGACAGGCACCTACCAGCAGGCCCTGACTCATGTCCCCCAGCACCCGCACCCACCCAGCAGTGAACCTCAGGCCCTGACTCATGTCCCCCAGCACCTCACCCACCCAGCATTGACAGGCACCTGCCAGCAGTCCCCCACTCATGTCCCCCAGCACCTCCACCCACCCAGCAGTGAGCCTCAGGCCCTGACTCATGTCCCCCAGCACCCCCACCCCCCAGCAGTGAGGCTCAGGCACTGACTCATGTCCCCCAGCGCCCCAACCCACCCAGCATTGACAGGCACCTGCCAGCAGGCCCGACTCATGTCCTCCAGCACCCCCACCCCCCAGCAGTGAGGCTCAGACCCAGACACATGCCCACCAGCACCCCCACCCACCCAGCAGTGAGCCTCAGGCACTGACTCATGTCCCCCAGCACCTGCAACCCCCAGCAATGAGGCTCAGGCCCCGAATCATGCCAACCCAGCACCCCCGCCAACCCAGCAGTGAACCTCAGGCCCTGACTCATGTCCCCCAGCACGCCCACCCCCCAGCACTGGTGGGCACCAGCCAGCAGGCCCCGACTCATGTCCCCCAGCACCCCCACCCACCCAGCAGTGAGGCTCAGGCCCTGACTCATGTCCCCCAGCACCCCACCTACCCAGCATTGGCAGGCACTTGCCAGCAGGCCCCGACTCATGTCCCCCAGCACCCCCACAAACCCAGCAGTGAGCCTCAGAGGCCCTGACTCATGTCTCCTAGCACCCTCACCCTCCAGCAGTGAGGCTCAGGCCCTGACTCATGTCCCCTAGCACCCCCACCCACCCAGCAGTGAGCCTCAAGCCCTGACTCATGTCCCCCAGCACCCCCACCCCCCAGCATTGACAGGCACCTGCCAGCAGGCCCCGACTCATGTGCCCCAGCACCCCCACCCCCAGCAGTGAGGCTCAGGCTCCGACTCATGTTCCCCAGCATCCCCACTCACCCAGCAGTGAGCCTCAGGCCCTGACTCATGTCCCCCAGCAGCCCCACTCCCAGCAGTGAGGCTCAGGCCCTGACTCATGTCCCCCAGCACCCCACCCCCAGCAGTGAGGCTCAGGCCCTGACTCATGTCCCCCAGCACCCCCACCCACCCAGCAGTGAACCTCAGGCCCTGACTCATGTCCCCCAGCACCCCCACCCACCCAGCATTGACAGGCACCTGCCAGCAGGCCCCGACTCATGTCCCCCAGCACCCCCACCCACCCAGCAGTGAGCCTCAGGCCCTGACTCATGACCCCCAGCACCCCCACCCACCCAGCAGTGAACCTCAGGCCCTGACTCATGTCCCCCAGCACCTCACCCACCCAACATTGACAGGCACCTGCCAGCAGGCCCCAACTCATGTCCCCCAGCACCCCCACCCACCCAGCAGTGAGCCTCAGGCCCTGACTCATGTCCCCCAGCACCCCAACCCACCCAGCAGTGAGCCTCAGGCCCTGACTCATGTCTCCCAGCACTCCCTCCCCCCAGCAGTGAGGCTCAGGCCCTGACTCATGTCCCCCAGCACCCCCACCCCCCAGCATTGACAGGCACCTGCCAGCAGGCCCCGACTCATGTGCCCCAGCACCCCCACCCCCAGCAGTGAGGCTCAGGCCCCGACTCATGTTCCCCAGCATCCCCACTCACCCAGCAGTGAGGCTCAGGCCCTGACTCATGTCCCCCAGCAGCCCCACTCCCAGCAGTGAGGCTCAGGCCCTGACTCATGTCCCCCAGCACCCCACCCCCAGCAGTGAGGCTCAGGCCCTGACTCATGTCCCCCAGCACCCCCACCCACCCAGCATTGACAGGCACCTACCAGCAGGCCCTGACTCATGTCCCCCAGCACCCGCACCCACCCAGCAGTGAACCTCAGGCCCTGACTCATGTCCCCCAGCACCTCACCCACCCAGCATTGACAGGCACCTGCCAGCAGTCCCCCACTCATGTCCCCCAGCACCTCCACCCACCCAGCAGTGAGCCTCAGGCCCTGACTCATGTCCCCCAGCACCCCCACCCCCCAGCAGTGAGGCTCAGGCACTGACTCATGTCCCCCAGCGCCCCAACCCACCCAGCATTGACAGGCACCTGCCAGCAGGCCCGACTCATGTCCTCCAGCACCCCCACCCCCCAGCAGTGAGGCTCAGACCCAGACACATGCCCACCAGCACCCCCACCCACCCAGCAGTGAGCCTCAGGCACTGACTCATGTCCCCCAGCACCTGCAACCCCCAGCAATGAGGCTCAGGCCCCGAATCATGCCAACCCAGCACCCCCGCCAACCCAGCAGTGAACCTCAGGCCCTGACTCATGTCCCCCAGCACGCCCACCCCCCAGCACTGGTGGGCACCAGCCAGCAGGCCCCGACTCATGTCCCCCAGCACCCCCACCCACCCAGCAGTGAGGCTCAGGCCCTGACTCATGTCCCCCAGCACCCCACCTACCCAGCATTGGCAGGCACTTGCCAGCAGGCCCCGACTCATGTCCCCCAGCACCCCCACAAACCCAGCAGTGAGCCTCAGAGGCCCTGACTCATGTCTCCTAGCACCCTCACCCTCCAGCAGTGAGGCTCAGGCCCTGACTCATGTCCCCTAGCACCCCCACCCACCCAGCAGTGAGCCTCAAGCCCTGACTCATGTCCCCCAGCACCCCCACCCCCCAGCATTGACAGGCACCTGCCAGCAGGCCCCGACTCATGTGCCCCAGCACCCCCACCCCCAGCAGTGAGGCTCAGGCTCCGACTCATGTTCCCCAGCATCCCCACTCACCCAGCAGTGAGCCTCAGGCCCTGACTCATGTCCCCCAGCAGCCCCACTCCCAGCAGTGAGGCTCAGGCCCTGACTCATGTCCCCCAGCACCCCACCCCCAGCAGTGAGGCTCAGGCCCTGACTCATGTCCCCCAGCACCCCCACCCACCCAGCATTGACAGGCACCTACCAGCAGGCCCTGACTCTTGTCCCCCAGCACCCGCACCCACCCAGCAGTGAACCTCAGGCCCTGACTCATGTCCCCCAGCACCTCACCCACCCAGCATTGACAGGCACCTGCCAGCAGTCCCCCACTCATGTCCCCCTGCACCTCCACCCACCCAGCAGTGAGCCTCAGGCCCTGACTCATGTCCCCCAGCACCCCGACCCCCCAGCAGTGAGGCTCAGGCACTGACTCATGTCCCCCAGCACCCCAACCCACCCAGCATTGACAGACACCTGCCAGCAGGTCTGACTCCCGACTCATGTCCTCCAGCACCCCCACCCCCCAGCAGTGAGGCTCAGACCCCGACACATGCCCACCAGCACCCACACCCACCCAGCAGTGAGCCTCAGGCACTGACTCATGTCCCCCAGCACCTGCAACCCCCAGCAGTGAGGCTCAGGCCCCGAATCATGCCAACCCAGCACCCCCGCCAACCCAGCAGTGAACCTCAGGCCCTGACTCATGTCCCCCAGCACGCCCACCCCCCAGCACTGACGGGCACCAGCCAGCAGGCCCCGACTCATGTCCCCCAGCACCCCCACCCACCCAGCAGTGAGGCTCAGGCCCTGACTCATGTCCCCCAGCACCCCACCTACCCAGCATTGGCAGGCACTTGCCAGCAGGCCCCGACTCATGTCCCCCAGCACACCCACAAACCCAGCAGTGAGCCTCAGGCCCTGACTCATGTCTCCTAGCACCCTCACCCTCCAGCAGTGAGGCTCAGGCCCTGGCTCATGTCCCTCAGCACCCCCACCCCCCAGCAGTGAGGCTCAGGCCCTCACTCCTGTCCCCCCGCACCCTCACCCATCCAGCAGTGAGCCTCAGGCCCTGACTCATGTCCCCCAGCACCCCCACCCACCCAGCAGTGAGCCTCAGGCCCTGACTCATGTCCCCAAGCACTCCCACCCCCCAGCAGTGAGGCTCAGGCCCCAACTCATGTCCCCTAGCACCCCCACCCACCCAGCATTGACAGGCACCTGCCAGCAGGACCCGACTCATGTCCCCCAGCACCCCCAGCAGCGAGGCTAAGGCCCCGACACATGTTCCCCAGCATCCCCACTCACCCAGCAGTGAGCCTCAGGCCCTGACTCATGTCCCACAGCACCCCCACCCCCAGCAGTGAGGCTCAGGCCTCAACTCATGTCCCCCAGCACCCCCACCGCCAGCAGTGAGGCTCAGGCCCTGACTCATGTCCCCCAGCACCCCCACCCACCCAGCATTGACAGGCACCTACCAGCAGGCCCTGACTCATGTCCCCCAGCACCCCCACCCACCCAGCAGTGAACCTCAGGCCCTGACTCATGTCCCCCAGCACCTCACCCACCCAACATTGACAGGCACCTGCCAGCAGGCCCCGACTCATGTCCCCCAGCACCCCCACCCACCCAGCAGTGAGCCTCAGGCCCTCACTCATGTCCCCCAGCACCCCCACCCCCCAGCAGTGAGGCTCAGGCACTGACTCATGTCCCCCAGCACCCCCACCCCCCAGCAGTGAGGCTCAGGCCCCGAATCATGCCAACCCAGCACCCCCACCAACCCAGCAGTGAACCTCAGGCCCTGACTCATATCCCCCAGCACGCCCATCCCCCAGCACTGACGGGCAACTGCCAGCAGGCCCCGACTCATGTCCCCCAGCAACCCCACCCCCCAGCAGTGAGGCTCAGACCCCGACACATGCCCCCCAGCACCCCCACCCACCCAGCAGTGAGCCTCAGGCACTGACTCATGTCCCCCAGCATGCCCACCCCCCAGCAGTGAGGCTCAGGCCCCCCGAATCATGCCAACCCAGCACCCCCACCAACCCAACAGTGAACCTCAGGCCCTGACTCATGTCCCCCAGCACCCCCACCCCCCAGCAGTGAGGCTGAGGCCCCGACTCATGTCACCCAGCACCCCCACCCACCAACAGTGAGGCTCAGGCCCTGACTCATGTCCCCAAGCACCCTCACCCACCCAGCATTGACAGGCACCTGCCAGCAGGCCCTGACTCATGTCCCCCAGAACCCCCACCTACCCAGCAGTGAGCCTCAGGCCCTGACTCATGTCCCCTAGCACCCTCACCCTCCATCAGTGAGGCTCAGTCCCCAGCTCATGTCCCGCAGCACCCCCACCACCCAGCAGTCCCAGCAGTGAGGCTCAGGCCCTCACTCATGTCCCCCAGCACCACCACCCACCCAGCAGTCAGCCTCAGGTCCTAACTCATGTTCCCCAGCACCCCCACCCACCCAGCAGTGAGCCTCAGGCCCTGACTCACGTCCCCCAGCAATCCCACCCCGCAGCAGTGAGGCTCAGGCCCTGACTCATGTCCCCTAGCACCCCCACCCACCCAGCAGTGAGCCTCAAGCCCTGACTCATGTCCCCCAGCACCCCCACCCCCCAGAATTGACAGGCACCTGCCAGCAGGCCTGACTCATGTGCCCCTGCACCCCCACCCCCAGCAGTGAGGCTCAGGCCCAGACTCATGTTCCCCAGCATCCCCACTCACCCATCAGTGAGTCTCAGGCCCTGACTCATGTCCCCCAGCACCTCCACCCCCAGCAGTGAGGCTCAGGCCCCGACTCATGTCCCCCAGCGCCCCCACCCCCAGCAGTGAGGCTCAGGCCCTGACTCATGTCCCCCAGCACCCCCACCCACCCAGCATTGACAGGCTCCTACCAGCAGGCCCTGACTCATGTCCCCCAGCACCCCCACCCACCCAGCAGTGAACCTCAGGCCCTGACTCATGTCCCCCAGCACCTCACCCACCCAGCATTGACAGGCACCTGCCAGCAGGCCACCACTCATGTCCCCCAGCACCCCCACCCACCCAGCAGTGAGCCTCAGGCCCTGACTCATGTCCCCCAGCACCCCCACCCCCCCGCAGTGAGGCTCAGGCACTGACTCATGTCCCCCAGCACCTCACCCACCCAACATTGACAGGCACCTGCCAGCAGGCCCCGACTCATGTCCCCCAGCACCCCCACCCACCAAGCATTGAGCCTCAGGCCCTCACTCATGTCCCCCAGCACCCCCACCCCCCAGCAGTGAGGCTCAGGCACTGACTCATGTCCCCCAGCACCCCCACCCCCCAGCAGTGAGGCTCAGGCCCCGAATCATGCCAACCCAGCACCCCCACCAACCCAGCAGTGAACCTCAGGCCCTGACTCATATCCCCCAGCACGCCCATCCCCCAGCACTGACGGGCAACTGCCAGCAGGCCCCGACTCATGTCCCCCAGCAACCCCACCCCCCAGCAGTGAGGCTCAGACCCCGCCACATGCCCCCCAGCACCCCCACCCACCCAGCAGTGAGCCTCAGGCACTGACTCATGTCCCCCAGCATGCCCACCCCCCAGCAGTGAGGCTCAGGCCCCCCGAATCATGCCAACCCAGCACCCCCACCAACCCAACAGTGAACCTCAGGCCCTGACTCATGTCCCCCAGCACCCCCACCCCCCAGCAGTGAGGCTGAGGCCCCGACTCATGTCCCCCAGCACCCCCACCCACCAACAGTGAGGCTCAGGCCCTGACTCATGTCCCCAAGCACCCTCACCCACCCAGCATTGACAGGCACCTGCCAGCAGGCCCTGACTCATGTCCCCCAGAACCCCCACCTACCCAGCAGTGAGCCTCAGGCCCTGACTCATGTCCCCTACCACCCTCACCCTCCATCAGTGAGGCTCAGTCCCCAGCTCATGTCCCGCAGCACCCCCACCCCCCAGCAGTCCCAGCAGTGAGGCTCAGGCCCTCACTCATGTCCCCCAGCACCCCCACCCACCCAGCAGTCAGCCTCAGGCCCTAACTCATGTTCCCCAGCACCCCCACCCACCCAGCAGTGAGCCTCAGGCCCTGACTCACGTCCCCCAGCAATCCCACCCCGCAGCAGTGAGGCTCAGGCCCTGACTCATGTCCCCTAGCACCCCCACCCACCCAGCAGTGAGCCTCAAGCCCTGACTCATGTCCCCCAGCACCCCCACCCCCCAGAATTGACAGGCACCTGCCAGCAGGCCCGACTCATGTGCCCCGGCACCCCCACCCCCAGCAGTGATGCTCAGGCCCCGACTCATGTTCCCCAGCATCCCCACTCACCCAGCAGTGAGCCTCAGGCCCTGACTCATGTCCCCCAGCACCTCCACCCCCAGCAGTGAGGCTCAGGCCCCAACTCATGTCCCCCAGCGCCCCCACCCCCAGCAGTGAGGCTCAGGCCCTGACTCATGTCCCCCAGCACCCCCACCCACCCAGCATTGACAGGCTCCTACCAGCAGGCCCTGACTCATGTCCCCCAGCACCCCCACCCACCCAGCAGTGAACCTCAGGCCCTGACTCATGTCCCGCAGCACCTCACCCACCCAGCATTGACAGGCACCTGCCAGCAGGCCACCACTCATGTCCCCCAGCACCCCCACCCACCCAGCAGTGAGCCTCAGGCCCTGACTCATGTCCCCCAGCACCCCCACCCCCCCGCAGTGAGGCTCAGGCACTGACTCATGTCCCCCAGCACCCCAACCCACCCAGCATTGATAGGCACCTGCCAGCAGGCCCCGACTCATGTCCCCCAGCACCCCCACCCTCCAGCAGTGAGGCTCAGACCCCGACACATGCCCTCCAGCACCCCCACCCACACAGCAGTGAGCCTCAGGCACTGACTCATGTCCCCCAGCACCCCCAACCCCCAGCAGTGAGGCTCAGGCCCCGAATCATGCCAACCCAGCACCCCCGCCAACCCAGCAGTGAACCTCAGGCCCTGACTCATGTCTCCCAGCACCCCCACCCCCCAGCAGTGAGGTTCAGGCACTGACTCATGTCCCCCAGCAACCCAACCCACCCAGCATTGACAGGCACCTGCCAGCAGGCCCTGACTCATGTCCCCCAGCACCCCAACCCCCCAAGCAGTGAGGCTCAGACCCCAACACATGCCCCCCAGCACCCCCACCCACCCAGCAGTGAGCCTCAGGCACTGACTTATGTCCCCCAGCACCCCCACCCCCAGCAGTGAGGCTCAGGCCCCGAATCATGCCAACCCAGCACCCCCACCAACCCAGCAGTGAACCTCAGGCCGTGACTCATGTCCCCCAGCACGCCCACCCCCCAGCACTGATGGGCACCTGCCAGCAGGCCCCGACTCATGTCCCACAGCACCCCCACCTACCAGCAGTGAGGCTCAGGCCCCGACTCATGTCCCCCAGCACTCCACCCACCCAGCAGTGAGCCTCAGGCCCTGACTCATGTCCCCCAGCACCCCACCCCCCAGCAGTGAGCCTCAGGCCCCGACTCATGTCCCCCAGCACCCCCACCCCCCAGCAGTGAGGCTCAGGCCCTGACTCATGTCCCCCAGCACCCCCACCCACCCAGCAGTCAGCCTCAGGCCGTGACTCATGTCCCCCAGCACCCCCACCCCCCAGCATTGACAGGCACCTGCCAGCAGGCCCTGATTCATGTCCCCCAGCACCCCCACCCCCCAGCAGTGAGGCTCAAGCCCGTCTCATATCCCCCAGCACCCCCACCCACCCAGCAGTGAGCCTCAGGCCCTGACTCTTTTCCCCCAGCACCCCCACCCCCCGGCAGTGATGCTGAGGCCCCGACTCATGTCCCTCAGCACCCCCACCCCCCAACAGTGAGGCTCAGGCCCTGACTCATGTCCCCCAGCACCCCCACCCACCCAGCAGTGAGCCTCAGGCCCTGACTCATGTCCCCCAGCACTCCCACCCCACAGCAGTGAGGCTCAGGCTCTGACTCATGTCCCCTAGCACCCCCACCCACCCAGCAGTGAGCCTCAAGCCCTGACTCATGTCCCCCAGAACCCCACCCCCCAGCATTGACGGGCACCTGCCAGCAGGTCCTGACGCATGTGCCCCAGCACCCCCACCCCCAGCAGTGAGGCTCAGGCCCCGACTCATGTTCCCCAGCATCCCCACTCACCCAACAGTGAGCCTCAGGCCCTGACTCATGTCCCCCAGCACCCCCACCCCCAGCAGTGAGGCTCAGGCCCCGACTCATGTCCCCCAGCACCCCCACCCCCAGCAGTGAGTCTCAGGCCCTGACTCATGTCCCCCAGCACCCCCACCCACCCAGCAGTGAACCTCAGGCCCTGACTCATGTCCCCCAGCACCTCACCCACCCAGCATTGACAGGCACCTGCCAGCAGGCCCCCACTCATGTCCCCCAGCACCCCCACCCACCCAGCAATGAGCCTCAGGCCCTGACTCATGTCCCCCAGCACCCCCACCCCCCAGCAGTGAGGCTCAGGCACTGACTCATGTCCCCCAGCACCCCAACCCACCCAGCATTGACAGGCACCTGCCAGCAGGCCCCGACTCATGTCCCCCAGCACCCCAACCCCCCAGCAGTGATGCTCACACCCCGACACATGCCCCGCAGCACCCCCACCCACCCAGCAGTGAGCCTCAGGCACTGACTCATGTCCCCCAGCACCCCCAACCCACAGCAGTGAGGCTCAGGCCCCGAATCATGCCAACACAGCACCCCCGCCAACCCAGCAGTGAACCTCAGGCCCTGACTCATGTCCCCCAGCACGCCCACCCCCAGCACTGACGCGCACCAGCCAGCAGGCCCCGACTCATGTCCCCCAGCACCACCACCCACCCAGCAGTGAGGCTCAGGCCCTGACTCATGTCCCCCAGCACCCCACCTACCCAGCATTGACAGGCACCTGCCAGCAGGCCCCGACTCATGTCCCCCAGCACCCCCACAAACCCAGTAGTGAGGCTCAGGCCCTGGCTCATGTCCCCCCGCACCCCCACCCCCCAGCAGTGAGGCTCAGGCCCTCACTCATGTCCCCCAGCACCCCCACCCATCCAGCAGTGAGCCTCAGTCCCTGACTCATGTCCCCCAGCACCCCCACCCACCCAGCAGTGAGCCTCAGGCCCTGACTCATGTCCCCCAGCACTCCCACCCCCCAGCAATGAGGATCAGGCCCCGACTCATGTCCCCTAGCACCCCCACCCACCCAGCAGTGAGCCTCAAGCCCTGACTCATGTCCCCCAGCACCCCCACCCCCCAGCATTGACAGGCACGTGCCAGCAGGCCCCGACTCATGTCCCCCAGCACCCCCAGCAGTGAGGCTCAGGCCCCGACACATGTTCCCCAGCATCCCCACTCACCCAGCAGTGAGCCTCAGGCCCTGACTCATGTCCCCCAGCACCCCCACCCCCAGCAGTGAGACTCAGGCCCGATTCATCTCCCCCAGCACCCCCACCCCCAGCAGTGAGGCTCAGGCCCTGACTCAAGTCCCCCAGCACCCCCACCCACCCAGCATTGACAGGCACCTACCAGCAGGCCCTGACTCATGACCCCCAGCACCCCCACCCACCCAGCAGTGAACCTCAGGCCCTGACTCATGTCCCCCAGCACCTCACCCACCCAACATTGACAGGCACCTGCCAGCAGGCCCCGACTCATGTCCCCGAGCACCCCCACCCACCCAGCAGTGAGCCTCAGGCCCTGACTCATGACCCCGAGCACCCCCACCCACCCAGCAGTGAACCTCAGGCCCTGACTCATGTCCCCCAGCACCTCACCCACCCAACATTGACAGGCACCTGCCAGCAGGCCCCAACTCATGTCCCCCAGCACCCCCACCCACCCAGCAGTGAGCCTCAGGCCCTGACTCATGTCCCCCAGCACCCCAACCCACCCAGCAGTGAGCCTCAGGCCCTGACTCATGTCCCCCAGCACTCCCACCCCCCAGCAGTGAGGCTCAGGCCCTGACTCATGTCCCCTAGCACCCCCACCCACCCAGCAGTGAGCCTCAAGCCCTGACTCATGTCCCCCAGCACCCCCACCCCCTAGCATTGACAGGCACCTGCCAGCAGGCCCCGACTCATGTGCCCCAGCACCCCCACCCCCAGCAGTGAGGCTCAGGCCCCGACTCATGTTCCCCAGCATCCCCACTCACCCAGCAGTGAGCCTCAGGCCCTGACTCATGTCCCCCAGCAGCCCCACTCCCAGCAGTGAGGCTCAGGCCCCGACTCATGTCCCCCAGCACCCCACCCCCAGCAGTGAGGCTCAGGCCCTGACTCATGTCCCCCAGCACCCCCACCCACCCAGCATTGACAGGCACCTACCAGCAGGCCCTGACTCATGTCCCCCAGCACCCGCACCCACCCAGCAGTGAACCTCAGGCCCTGACTCATGTCCCCCAGCACCTCACCCACCCAGCATTGACAGGCACCTGCCAGCAGTCCCCCACTCATGTCCCCCAGCACCTCCACCCACCCAGCAGTGAGCCTCAGGCCCTGACTCATGTCCCCCAGCACCCCCACCCCCCAGAAGTGAGGCTCAGGCACTGACTCATGTCCCCCAGCACCCCAACCCACCCAGCATTGACAGGCACCTGCCAGCAGGCCCGACTCATGTCCTCCAGCACCCCCACCCACCCAGCAGTGAGGCCCAGGCCCTGACTCATGTCCCCCAGCACCCTACCTACCCAGCATTGGCAGGCACTTGCCAGCAGGCCCTGACTCATGTCCCCCAGCACCCCCACAAACCCAGCAGTGAGCCTCAGGCCCTGACTCATGTCTCCTAGCACCCTCACCCTCCAGCAGTGAGGCTCAGGCCCTGGCTCATGTCCCTCAGCACCCCCACCCCCCAGCAGTGAGGCTCAGGCCCTCACTCATGTCCCCCCGCACCCCCACCCATCCAGCAGTGAGCCTCAGGCCCTGACTCATGTCCCCCAGCACCCCCACCCACCCAGCAGTGAGCCTCAGGCCCTGACTCATGTCCCCCAGCACTCCCACCCCCAGCAGTGAGGCTCAGGCCCCAACTCATGTCCCCTAGCACCCCCACCCACCCAGCATTGACAGGCACCTGCCAGCAGGCCCCGACTCATGTCCCCCAGCACCCCCAGCAGCGAGGCTAAGGCCCCGACACATGTTCCCCAGCATCCCCACTCACCCAGCAGTGAGCCTCAGGCCCTGACTCATGTCCCACAGCACCCCCACCCCCAGCAGTGAGGCTCAGGCCTCAACTCATGTCCCTCAGCACCCCCACCGCCAGCAGTGAGGCTCAGGCACTGACTCATGTCCCCCAGCACCTGCAACCCCCAGCAGTGAGGCTCAGGCCCCGAATCATGCCAACCCAGCACCCCCGCCAACCCAGCAGTGAACCTCAGGCCCTGACTCATGTCCCCCAGCACGCCCACCCCCCAGCACTGACGGGCACCAGCCAGCAGGCCCCGACTCATGTCCCCCAGCACCCCCACCCACCCAGCAGTGAGGCTCAGGCCCTGACTCATGTCCCCCAGCACCCCACCTACCCAGCATTGGCAGGCACTTGCCAGCAGGCCCTGACTCATGTCCCCCAGCACCCCCACAAACCCAGGAGTGAGCCTCAGGCCCTGACTCATGTCTCCTAGCACCCTCACCCTCCAGCAGTGAGGCTCAGGCCCTGGCTCATATCCCTCAGCACCCCCACCCCCCAGCAGTGAGGCTCAGGCCCTCACTCATGTCCCCCCGCACCCCCACCCATCCAGCAGTGAGCCTCAGGCCCTGACTCATGTCCCCCAGCACCCCCACCCACCCAGCAGTGAGCCTCAGGCCCTGACTCATGTCCCCCAGAACTCCCACCCCCCAGCAGTGAGGCTCAGGCCCCAACTCATGTCCCCTAGCACCCCCACCCACCCAGCATTGACAGGCACCTGCCAGCAGGCCCCGACTCATGTCCCCCAGCACCCCCAGCAGCGAGGCTAAGGCCCCGACACATGTTCCCCAGCATCCCCACTCACCCAGCAGTGAGCCTCAGGCCCTGACTCATGTCCCACAGCACCCCCACCCCCAGCAGTGAGGCTCAGGCCTCAACTCATGTCCCCCAGCACCCCCACCGCCAGCAGTGAGGCTCAGGCCCTGACTCATGTCCCCCAGCACCCCCACCCACCCAGCATTGACAGGCACCTACCAGCAGGCCCTGACTCATGTCCCCCAGCACCCCCACCCACCCAGCAGTGAACCTCAGGCCCTGACTCATGTCCCCCAGCACCCCCACCCACCCAGCATTGACAGGCACCTGCCAGCAGGCCCCGACTCATGTCCCCCAGCACCCCCACCCCACAGCAGTGAGGCTCAGGCCCCGTCTCATGTCCCCCAGCACCCCCACCCACCCAGCAGTGAGCCTCAGGCACTGACTCATGTCCCCCAGCACCTCCACCCCCCAGCAATGAGGCTCAGGCCCGAATCATGTCCCCCAGCACCCCCACCCCCCAACAGTGAGGCTCGGGCCCTGACTCAAGTCCACCAGGACCCCCACCCACCCAGCATTGACAGGCACCTGCCAGCAGGCCCCGAATCATGTCCCCCAGCACCCCCACCCACCCAGCAGTGAGCCTCAGGCCCTGACTCATGGCCCCTAACACCCTCACCCTCCAGCATTGAGGCTCAGGCCCCGACTCATGTCCCCCAGCTCCCCCACCCCCCAGCAGTGAGGCTCAGGCCCTGACTCATGTCCCCCAGCACCCCCACCCACCCAGCAGTGAGCCTCAGGCCCTGACTCATGTCCCCCAGCACCCCACCCACCCAGCATTGACAGGCACCTGCCAGAATGCCCCGAATCATGTCCCCCAGCACCCCCACCCACCCAGCAGTGAGCCTCAGGCCCTGACTCATGTCCCCTAGCACCCTCACCCTCCAGCAGTGAGGCTCAGGACCCGGCTCATGTCCCCCAGCACCCCCACCCCCCAGCAGTGAGGCTCAGGCCCTCACTCATGTCCCCCAGCACCCCCACCCACCCAGCAGTGAGCCTCAGGTCCCCCAGCACTCCCACCCCCCAGCAGTGAGGCTCAGGCCCCGACTCATGTCCCCTAGCACCACCACCCACCCAGCAGTGAGACTCAAGCCGTGACTCATGTCCCCCAGCACCCCCACCCCCCAGCATTGACGGGCACCTGCCAGCAGGCCCCGACTCATGTCCCCCAGCACCCCCACCCCCAGCAGTGAGGCTCAGGCTCCGTCTCATGTCCCCCAGCACCCCCTACCACCCAGCAGTGAGCCTCAGGCACTGACTCATGTCTCCCAGCACCATCACCCCCCAGCAATGAGGCTCAGGCCCGAATAATGTCCCCCAGCACCCCCACCCCCAACAGTGAGGTTCAGGCCCTGACTCAAGTCCCCCAGGACCCCCACCCACCCAGCATTGACACGCACCTGCCAGCAGGCCCCGACTCATGTCCTCCAGCAACCCCACCCACCGAGCAGTGAGCCTCAGGCCCTGACTCATGTCCCCTAGCACCCTCACCCTCCAGCAGTGAGGCTCAGGCCCTGACTCATGTCCCCCAGAACCCCCACCCCCCAGCAGTGAGGCTCAGGCCCTGACTCATGTCCTCCAGCACCCCCACCCACCCAGCAGTGAGCCTCAGGCCCCGCCTCATGTCCCCCAGCACCCCACCCACCCAACATTGACAGGCACCTGCCAGCAGGCCCCGACTCATGACCCCCAGCACCCCCACCCACTCAGCAGTGAGCCTCAGGCCCTGACTCATGTCCCCTAGCACCCTCACCCTCCAGCAGTGAGGCTCAGGACCCGGCTCATGTCCCCCAGCACCCCCACCCCCCAGCAGTGAGGCTCAGGCCCTCACTCATGTCCCCCAGCACCCCCACCCACCCAGCAGTGAGCCTCAGGCCCTGACTCATGTCCCCCAGCACCCCCCCACCCAGCAGTGAGCCTCAGGCCCTGACTCATGTCCCCCAGCACTCCCACCCCCCAGCAGTGAGGCTCAGGCCCAGACTCATGTCCCCTAGCACCCCCACCCACCCAGCAGTGAGCCTCAAGCCCTGACTCATGTCCCCCAGCACCCCCACCCCCCAGCATTGACAGGCACCTGCCAGCATGCCCTGACTCATGTCCCCCAGCACCCCCAACCCCAGCAGTGAGGCTCATGCCCCGACTCATGTTCCCCAGCATCCCCACTCACCCAGCAGTGAGCCTCAGGCCCTGACTCATGTCCTCCAGCACCCCTACCCCCAGCAGTGAGGCTCAGGCCCCGACTCATGTCCCCCTTTACCCCCACCCCCAGCAGTGAGGCTCAGTCCCTGACTCATGTCCCCCAGCACCCCCACCCACCCAGCATTGACAGGCACCTACCAGCGGGCCCTGACTCATGTCCCCCAGCACCCCACCCACCCAGCAGTGAACCTCAGGCCCTGACTCATGTCCCCCAGCACATCACCCACCCTGCATTGACAGGCACCTGCCAGCAGGCCCTGACTCATGTCCCCCAGCACCCCCACCCACCCAGCACTGAGCCTCAGGCCCTGACTCATGTCCCCCAGAACCCCCACCCCCCAGCAGTGAGGCTCGGGCACTGACTCATGTCCCCCAGCACCCCAACCCACCCAGCATTGACAGGCACATGCCAGCAGGCCCTGACTCATGTCCCCCAGCACCCCAACCCCCAGCAGTGAGGCTCAGACCCCAACACATGCCCCCCAGCACCCCCACCCACCCAGCAGTGAGCCTCAGGCACTGACTCATGTCCCCCAGCACCCCCACCCCCCAGAAGTGAGGCTCAGGCCCCGAATCATGCCAACCCAGCACCCCCACCAACCCAGCAGTGAACCTCAGGCCGTGACTCATGTCCCCCAGCACGCCCACCCCCCAGCACTGATGAGCACCTGCCAGCAGGCCCCGACTCATGTCCCACAGCACCCCCACCCCCCAGCAGTGAGGCCACGCCCTGACTCATGTCCCCCAGCACCCCACCCACCCAGCAGTGAGCCTCAGACCCTGACTCATGTCCCCCAGCACCCCACCCCCCAGCAGTGAGCCACAGGCCCCGACTCATGCCCCCCAGCACCCCCACCCCCCAGCAGTGAGGCTCAGGCCCTGACTCATGTCCCCCAGCACCCCCACCCACCCAGCAGTTAGCCTCAGGCCCTGACTCATGTCCCCCAGCACCCCCACCCACCTAGCAGTGAGCCTCAGGCCCTGACCCATGTCCCCAAGTCCCCCCACACCTCAGCAGTTTAGCTCAGGCCCCGAATCATGTCCCCCAGCACCCCCACCCACCCAGCAGTGAGCCTCAGGCCCTGACTCATGTCCCTCAGCACCCCCACACCCCAGCATTGACAGGCACCTGCCAGCAGGCCCCGACTCATGTCCCCCAGCACTCCCACCCCCCAGCAGTGAGGCTCAGGCCCTGTCTCATGTCCCCCAGCACCCCCACCCCCCAACAGTGAGGCTCAGGCCCCGAATCATGCCAACACAGCACCCCCGCCAACCCAGCAGTGAACCTCAGGCCCTGACTCATGTCCCCCAGCACGCCCACCCCCAGCACTGACGCGCACCAGCCAGCAGGCCCCGACTCATGTCCCCCAGCACCACCACCCACCCAGCAGTGAGGCTCAGGCCCTGACTCATGTCCCCCAGCACCCCACCTACCCAGCATTGACAGGCACCTGCCAGCAGGCCCCGACTCATGTCCCCCAGCACCCCCACAAACCCAGCAGTGAGCCTCAGGCCCTGACTCATGTCCCCTAGCACCTTCACCCTCCAGTAGTGAGGCTCAGGCCCTGGCTCATGTCCCCCCGCACCCCCACCCCCCAGCAGTGAGGCTCAGGCCCTCACTCATGTCCCCCAGCACCCCCACCCATCCAGCAGTGAGCCTCAGTCCCTGACTCATGTCCCCCAGCACCCCCACCCACCCAGCAGTGAGCCTCAGGCCCTGACTCATGTCCCCCAGCACTCCCACCCCTCAGCAGTGAGGATCAGGCCCCGACTCATGTCCCCTAGCACCCCCACCCACCCAGCAGTGAGCCTCAAGCCCTGACTCATGTCCCCCAGCACCCCCACCCCCCAGCATTGACAGGCACGTGCCAGCAGGCCCCGACTCATGTCCCCCAGCACCCCCAGCAGTGAGGCTCAGGCCCCGACACATGTTCCCCAGCATCCCCACTCACCCAGCAGTGAGCCTCAGGCCCTGACTCATGTCCCCCAGCACCCCCACCCCCAGCAGTGAGACTCAGGCCCGATTCATCTCCCCCAGCACCCCCACCCCCAGCAGTGAGGCTCAGGCCCTGACTCATGTCCCCCAGCACCCCCACCCACCCAGCATTGACAGGCACCTACCAGCAGGCCCTGACTCATGACCCCCAGCACCCCCACCCACCCAGCAGTGAACCTCAGGCCCTGACTCATGTCCCCCAGCACCTCACCCACCCAACATTGACAGGCACCTGCCAGCAGGCCCCGACTCATGTCCCCGAGCACCCCCACCCACCCAGCAGTGAGCCTCAGGCCCTGACTCATGACCCCGAGCACCCCCACCCACCCAGCAGTGAACCTCAGGCCCTGACTCATGTCCCCCAGCACCTCACCCACCCAACATTGACAGGCACCTGCCAGCAGGCCCCAACTCATGTCCCCCAGCACCCCCACCCACCCAGCAGTGAGCCTCAGGCCCTGACCCATGTCCCCCAGCACCCCAACCCACCCAGCAGTGAGCCTCAGGCCCTGACTCATGTCCCCCAGCACTCCCACCCCCCAGCAGTGAGGCTCAGGCCCTGACTCATGTCCCCTAGCACCCCCACCCACCCAGCAGTGAGCCTCAAGCCCTGACTCATGTCCCCCAGCACCCCCACCCCCTAGCATTGACAGGCACCTGCCAGCAGGCCCCGACTCATGTGCCCCAGCACCCCCACCCCCAGCAGTGAGGCTCAGGCCCCGACTCATGTTCCCCAGCATCCCCACTCACCCAGCAGTGAGCCTCAGGCCCTGACTCATGTCCCCCAGCAGCCCCACTCCCAGCAGTGAGGCTCAGGCCCCGACTCATGTCCCCCAGCACCCCACCCCCAGCAGTGAGGCTCAGGCCCTGACTCATGTCCCCCAGCACCCCCACCCACCCAGCATTGACAGGCACCTACCAGCAGGCCCTGACTCATGTCCCCCAGCACCCGCACCCACCCAGCAGTGAACCTCAGGCCCTGACTCATGTCCCCCAGCACCTCACCCACCCAGCATTGACAGGCACCTGCCAGCAGTCCCCCACTCATGTCCCCCAGCACCTCCACCCACCCAGCAGTGAGCCTCAGGCCCTGACTCATGTCCCCCAGCACCCCCACCCCCCAGCAGTGAGGCTCAGGCACTGACTCATGTCCCCCAGCACCCCAACCCACCCAGCATTGACAGGCACCTGCCAGCAGGCCCGACTCATGTCCTCCAGCACCCCCACCCACCCAGCAGTGAGGCTCAGGCCCTGACTCATGTCCCCCAGCACCCTACCTACCCAGCATTGGCAGGCACTTGCCAGCAGGCCCTGACTCATGTCCCCCAGCACCCCCACAAACCCAGCAGTGAGCCTCAGGCCCTGACTCATGTCTCCTAG
Organism: Ambystoma mexicanum; assembly: GCF_040938575.1. Lineage (NCBI taxonomy): Eukaryota > Metazoa > Chordata > Amphibia > Caudata > Ambystomatidae > Ambystoma > Ambystoma mexicanum. The sequence goes on along the minus strand of NC_090924.1, from coordinate 667,481,609 downwards.
CACCCTCACCCTCCAGCAGTGAGGCTCAGGCCCTGGCTCATGTCCCTCAGCACCCCCACCCCCCAGCAGTGAGGCTCAGGCCCTCACTCATGTCCCCCCGCACCCCCACCCATCCAGCAGTGAGCCTCAGGCCCTGACTCATGTCCCCCAGCACCCCCACCCACCCAGCAGTGAGCCTCAGGCCCTGACTCATGTCCCCAGCACTCCCACCCCCCAGCAGTGAGGCTCAGGCCCCAACTCATGTCCCCTAGCACCCCCACCCACCCAGCATTGACAGGCACCTGCCAGCAGGCCCCGACTCATGTCCCCCAGCACCCCCAGCAGCGAGGCTAAGGCCCCGACACATGTTCCCCAGCATCCCCACTCACCCAGCAGTGAGCCTCAGGCCCTGACTCATGTCCCACAGCACCCCCACCCCCAGCAGTGAGGCTCAGGCCTCAACTCATGTCCCCCAGCACCCCCACCGCCAGCAGTGAGGCTCAGGCCCTGACTCATGTCCCCCAGCACCCCCACCCACCCAGCATTGACAGGCACCTACCAGCAGGCCCTGACTCATGACCCCCAGCACCCCCACCCACCCAGCAGTGAACCTCAGGCCCTGACTCATGTCCCCCAGCACCTCACCCACCCAACATTGACAGGCACCTGCCAGCAGGCCCCGACTCATGTCCCCGAGCACCCCCACCCACCCAGCAGTGAGCCTCAGGCCCTGACTCATGACCCCGAGCACCCCCACCCACCCAGCAGTGAACCTCAGGCCCTGACTCATGTCCCCCAGCACCTCACCCACCCAACATTGACAGGCACCTGCCAGCAGGCCCCAACTCATGTCCCCCAGCACCCCCACCCACCCAGCAGTGAGCCTCAGGCCCTGACCCATGTCCCCCAGCACCCCAACCCACCCAGCAGTGAGCCTCAGGCCCTGACTCATGTCCCCCAGCACTCCCACCCCCCAGCAGTGAGGCTCAGGCCCTGACTCATGTCCCCTAGCACCCCCACCCACCCAGCAGTGAGCCTCAAGCCCTGACTCATGTCCCCCAGCACCCCCACCCCCTAGCATTGACAGGCACCTGCCAGCAGGCCCCGACTCATGTGCCCCAGCACCCCCACCCCCAGCAGTGAGGCTCAGGCCCCGACTCATGTTCCCCAGCATCCCCACTCACCCAGCAGTGAGCCTCAGGCCCTGACTCATGTCCCCCAGCAGCCCCACTCCCAGCAGTGAGGCTCAGGCCCCGACTCATGTCCCCCAGCACCCCACCCCCAGCAGTGAGGCTCAGGCCCTGACTCATGTCCCCCAGCACCCCCACCCACCCAGCATTGACAGGCACCTACCAGCAGGCCCTGACTCATGTCCCCCAGCACCCGCACCCACCCAGCAGTGAACCTCAGGCCCTGACTCATGTCCCCCAGCACCTCACCCACCCAGCATTGACAGGCACCTGCCAGCAGTCCCCCACTCATGTCCCCCAGCACCTCCACCCACCCAGCAGTGAGCCTCAGGCCCTGACTCATGTCCCCCAGCACCCCCACCCCCCAGCAGTGAGGCTCAGGCACTGACTCATGTCCCCCAGCACCCCAACCCACCCAGCATTGACAGGCACCTGCCAGCAGGCCCGACTCATGTCCTCCAGCACCCCCACCCACCCAGCAGTGAGGCTCAGGCCCTGACTCATGTCCCCCAGCACCCTACCTACCCAGCATTGGCAGGCACTTGCCAGCAGGCCCTGACTCATGTCCCCCAGCACCCCCACAAACCCAGCAGTGAGCCTCAGGCCCTGACTCATGTCTCCTAGCACCCTCACCCTCCAGCAGTGAGGCTCAGGCCCTGGCTCATGTCCCTCAGCACCCCCACCCCCCAGCAGTGAGGCTCAGGCCCTCACTCATGTCCCCCCGCACCCCCACCCATCCAGCAGTGAGCCTCAGGCCCTGACTCATGTCCCCCAGCACCCCCACCCACCCAGCAGTGAGCCTCAGGCCCTGACTCATGTCCCCCAGCACTCCCACCCCCCAGCAGTGAGGCTCAGGCCCCAACTCATGTCCCCTAGCACCCCCACCCACCCAGCATTGACAGGCACCTGCCAGCAGGCCCCGACTCATGTCCCCCAGCACCCCCAGCAGCGAGGCTAAGGCCCCGACACATGTTCCCCAGCATCCCCACTCACCCAGCAGTGAGCCTCAGGCCCTGACTCATGTCCCACAGCACCCCCACCCCCAGCAGTGAGGCTCAGGCCTCAACTCATGTCCCCCAGCACCCCCACCGCCAGCAGTGAGGCTCAGGCACTGACTCATGTCCCCCAGCACCTGCAACCCCCAGCAGTGAGGCTCAGGCCCCGAATCATGCCAACCCAGCACCCCCGCCAACCCAGCAGTGAACCTCAGGCCCTGACTCATGTCCCCCAGCACGCCCACCCCCCAGCACTGACGGGCACCAGCCAGCAGGCCCCGAATCATGTCCCCCAGCACCCCCACCCACCCAGCAGTGAGGCTCAGGCCCTGACTCATGGCCCCCAGCACCCCACCTACCCAGCATTGGCAGGCACTTGCCAGCAGGCCCTGACTCATGTCCCCCAGCACCCCCACAAACCCAGCAGTGAGCCTCAGGCCCTGACTCATGTCTCCTAGCACCCTCACCCTCCAGCAGTGAGGCTCAGGCCCTGGCTCATGTCCCTCAGCACCCCCACCCCCCAGCAGTGAGGCTCAGGCCCTCACTCATGTCCCCCCGCACCCCCACCCATCCAGCAGTGAGTCTCAGGCCCTGACTCATGTCCCCCAGCACCCCCACCCACCCAGCAGTGAGCCTCAGGCCCTGACTCATGTCCCCCAGAACTCCCACCCCCCAGCAGTGAGGCTCAGGCCCCAACTCATGTCCCCTAGCACCCCCACCCACCCAGCATTGACAGGCACCTGCCAGCAGGCCCCGACTCATGTCCCCCAGCACCACCAGCAGCGAGGCTAAGGCCCCGACACATGTTCCCCAGCATCCCCACTCACCCAGCAGTGAGCCTCAGGCCCTGACTCATGTCCCACAGCACCCCCACCCCCAGCAGTGAGGCTCAGGCCTCAACTCATGTCCCCCAGCACCCCCACCGCCAGCAGTGAGGCTCAGGCCCTGACTCATGTCCCCCAGCACCCCCACCCACCCAGCATTGACAGGCACCTACCAGCAGGCCCTGACTCATGTCCCCCAGCACCCCCACCCACCCAGCAGTGAACCTCAGGCCCTGACTCATGTCCCCCAGCACCCCCACCCACCCAGCATTGACAGGCACCTGCCAGCAGGCCCCGACTCATGTCCCCCAGCACCCCCACCCCACAGCAGTGAGGCTCAGGCCCCGTCTCATGTCCCCCAGCACCCCCACCCACCCAGCAGTGAGCCTCAGGCACTGACTCATGTCCCCCAGCACCTCCACCCCCCAGCAATGAGGCTCAGGCCCGAATCATGTCCCCCAGCACCCCCACCCCCCAACAGCCAACAGTGAGGCTCGGGCCCTGACTCAAGTCCACCAGGACCCCCACCCACCCAGCATTGACAGGCACCTGCCAGCAGGCCCCGAATCATGTCCCCCAGCACCCCCACCCACCCAGCAGTGAGCCTCAGGCCCTGACTCATGGCCCCTAACACCCTCACCCTCCAGCATTGAGGCTCAGGCCCCGACTCATGTCCCCCAGCTCCCCCACCCCCCAGCAGTGAGGCTCAGGCCCTGACTCATGTCCCCCAGCACCCCCACCCACCCAGCAGTGAGCCTCAGGCCCTGACTCATGTCCCCCAGCACCCCACCCACCCAGCATTGACAGGCACCTGCCAGAAGGCCCCGAATCATGTCCCCCAGCACCCCCACCCACCCAGCAGTGAGCCTCAGGCCCTGACTCATGTCCCCTAGCACCCTCACCCTCCAGCAGTGAGGCTCAGGACCCGGCTCATGTCCCCCAGCACCCCCACCCCCCAGCAGTGAGGCTCAGGCCCTCACTCATGTCCCCCAGCACCCCCACCCACCCAGCAGTGAGCCTCAGGTCCCCCAGCACTCCCACCCCCCAGCAGTGAGGCTCAGGCCCCGACTCATGTCCCCTAGCACCACCACCCACCCAGCAGTGAGACTCAAGCCGTGACTCATGTCCCCCAGCACCCCCACCCCCCAGCATTGACGGGCACCTGCCAGCAGGCCCCGACTCATGTCCCCCAGCACCCCCACCCCCAGCAGTGAGGCTCAGGCTCCGTCTCATGTCCCCCAGCACCCCCTACCACCCAGCAGTGAGCCTCAGGCACTGACTCATGTCTCCCAGCACCATCACCCCCCAGCAATGAGGCTCAGGCCCGAATAATGTCCCCCAGCACCCCCACCCCCAACAGTGAGGTTCAGGCCCTGACTCAAGTCCCCCAGGACCCCCACCCACCCAGCATTGACACGCACCTGCCAGCAGGCCCCGACTCATGTCCTCCAGCAACCCCACCCACCGAGCAGTGAGCCTCAGGCCCTGACTCATGTCCCCTAGCACCCTCACCCTCCAGCAGTGAGGCTCAGGCCCTGACTCATGTCCCCCAGCACCCCCACCCCCCAGCAGTGAGGCTCAGGCCCTGACTCATGTCCTCCAGCACCCCCACCCACCCAGCAGTGAGCCTCAGGCCCCGCCTCATGTCCCCCAGCACCCCACCCACCCAACATTGACAGGCACCTGCCAGCAGGCCCCGACTCATGACCCCCAGCACCCCCACCCACTCAGCAGTGAGCCTCAGGCCCTGACTCATGTCCCCTAGCACCCTCACCCTCCAGCAGTGAGGCTCAGGACCCGGCTCATGTCCCCCAGCACCCCCACCCCCCAGCAGTGAGGCTCAGGCCCTCACTCATGTCCCCCAGCACCCCCACCCACCCAGCAGTGAGCCTCAGGCCCTGACTCATGTCCCCCAGCACCCCCCCCACCCAGCAGTGAGCCTCAGGCCCTGACTCATGTCCCCCAGCACTCCCACCCCCCAGCAGTGAGGCTCAGGCCCAGACTCATGTCCCCTAGCACCCCCACCCACCCAGCAGTGAGCCTCAAGCCCTGACTCATGTCCCCCAGCACCCCCACCCCCCAGCATTGACAGGCACCTGCCAGCATGCCCTGACTCATGTCCCCCAGCACCCCCAACCCCAGCAGTGAGGCTCATGCCCCGACTCATGTTCCCCAGCATCCCCACTCACCCAGCAGTGAGCCTCAGGCCCTGACTCATGTCCTCCAGCACCCCTACCCCCAGCAGTGAGGCTCAGGCCCCGACTCATGTCCCCCTTTACCCCCACCCCCAGCAGTGAGGCTCAGTCCCTGACTCATGTCCCCCAGCACCCCCACCCACCCAGCATTGACAGGCACCTACCAGCGGGCCCTGACTCATGTCCCCCAGCACCCCACCCACCCAGCAGTGAACCTCAGGCCCTGACTCATGTCCCCCAGCACCTCACCCACCCTGCATTGACAGGCACCTGCCAGCAGGCCCTGACTCATGTCCCCCAGCACCCCCACCCACCCAGCACTGAGCCTCAGGCCCTGACTCATGTCCCCCAGAACCCCCACCCCCCAGCAGTGAGGCTCGGGCACTGACTCATGTCCCCCAGCACCCCAACCCACCCAGCATTGACAGGCACATGCCAGCAGGCCCTGACTCATGTCCCCCAGCACCCCAACCCCCAGCAGTGAGGCTCAGACCCCAACACATGCCCCCCAGCACCCCCACCCACCCAGCAGTGAGCCTCAGGCACTGACTCATGTCCCCCAGCACCCCCACCCCCCAGAAGTGAGGCTCAGGCCCCGAATCATGCCAACCCAGCACCCCCACCAACCCAGCAGTGAACCTCAGGCCGTGACTCATGTCCCCCAGCACGCCCACCCCCCAGCACTGATGAGCACCTGCCAGCAGGCCCCGACTCATGTCCCACAGCACCCCCACCCCCCAGCAGTAAGGCCACGCCCTGACTCATGTCCCCCAGCACCCCACCCACCCAGCAGTGAGCCTCAGACCCTGACTCATGTCCCCCAGCACCCCAACCCCCAGCAGTGAGCCACAGGCCCCGACTCATGTCCCCCAGCACCCCCACCCCCCAGCAGTGAGGCTCAGGCCCTGACTCATGTCCCCCAGCACCCCCACCCAACCAGCAGTTAGCCTCAGACCCTGACTCATGTCCCCCAGCACCCCCACCCACCCAGCAGTGAGTCTCAGGCCCTGACCCATGTCCCCAAGCACCCCCACACCTCAGCAGTTTAGCTCAGGCCCCGAATCATGTCCCCCAGCACCCCCACCCACCCAGCAGTGAGCCTCAGGCCCTGACTCATGTCCCTCAGCACCCCCACACCCCAGCATTGACAGGCACCTGCCAGCAGGCCCCGACTCATGTCCCCCAGCACTCCCACCCCCCAGCAGTGAGGCTCAGGCCCCGTCTCATGTCCCCCAGCACCCCCACCCCCCAACAGTGAGGCTCAGGCCCTGACTCATGTCCCCCAGCACCCCCACCCACCCATCATTGATGGGCACCTGCCAGAAGGTCCCCACTCATGTCCCCCAGCACCCCCACTCACCCAGCAGTGAGCCTCAGGCCCTTACTCATGTCCCCAGCACCCCAACCCCCAGCAGTGAGGCTCAGGCCCTGACTCATGTCCCCCAGTACCCCCAACCACCCAGCAGTGAGCCTCAGGCCCTGACTCATGTCCCCCAGCACCCCCACCCCCCAGCATTGACAGGCACCTGCCAGCAGGCCCTGTCTCATGTCCCCCAGCACCCCCACCCACCCAGCATTGACAGGCACCTGCCAGCAGGCCCCGACTCATGTCCCCCAGCACCCCCACCCACCCAGCAGTGAGCCTCAGGCCCTGACTCATGTCCCCTAGCACCCTCACCCTCCAGCAGTGAGGCTCAGGCCCCGACTCATGTCCCCCAGCACCCCCACCCACCCAGCAGTGAGCCTCAGGCCCTGACTCATGTCCCCCCGCACCCCACCCACCCAGTATTGACAGGCACCTGCCAGCAGGCCCCGACTCATGTCCCCCAGGACCCCCACCCACCCAGCAGTGAGCCTCAGGCCCTGACTCATGTCTCCTAGCACCCTCACCCTCCATAAGTGAGGCTCAGGCCCCGGCTCATGACCCCCAGCACCCCCACCACCCAGCAGTGAGGCTCAGGCCCTCACTCATGTCCCCCAGCACCCCCACCCACCCAGCAGTGAGCCTCAGGCCCTGACTCATGTCCCCCAGCACCCCCACCCACCCAGCAGTGAGCCTCAGGCCCTGACTCATGTCCCCCAGCACTCCCACCCCCCAGCAGTGAGGCTCAGGCCCTGACTCATTTCCCCTAGCACCCCCACCCACCCAGCAGTGAGCCTCAAGCCCTGACTCATGTCCCCCAGCACCCCAACCCCCCAGCATTGACAGGCACCTGCCAGCAGTCCCCGACTCATGTGCCCCAGCACCCCCACCCCCAGCAGTGAGGCTCAGGCCCCGACTCATGTTCCCTAGCATCCCCACTCACCCAGCAGTGAGCCTCAGGCCCTGGCTCATGTCCCCCCGCACCGACACCCCCAGCAGTGAGGCTCAGGCCCTGACTCATGTCCCCAGCACCCCCACACCCAGCAGTGAGGCTCAGGCTCTGACTCATGTCCCCAGCACCCCCACCCACCCAGCATTGACAGGCACCTACCAGCAGGCCCTGACTCATGTCCCCCAGCACCCCCACCCACCCAGCAGTGAACCTCAGGCCCTGACTCATGTCCCCCAGCACCTCACCCACCCAGCATTGACAGGCACCTGCCAGCAGGCCCCAACTCATGTCCCCCAGCACCCCCACCCCCAGCAATGCAGCTCAGGCCCCGACTCATGTTCCCCAGCATCCCCACTCACCCAGCAGTGAGCCTCAGGCCCTGACTCATGTCCCCCAGCACCCCCACCCCCAGCAGTGAGGCTCAGGCCCCGACTCATGTCCCCCAGCACCCCCACCCCCAGCAGTGAGGCTCAGGCCCTGACTCATGTCCCCCAGCAGCTCCACCCACACAGCATTGACAGGCACCTACCAGCGGGCCCTGACTCATGTCCCCAGCACCCCACCCACCCAGCAGTGAACCTCAGGCCCTGGCTCATGTCCCCCAGTACCTCACCCACCCAACATTGACAGGCACCTGCCAGCAGGCCCTGACTCATGTCCCCCAGCACCCCCACCCACCCAGCAGTGAGCCTCAGGCCCTGACTCATGTCCCCCAGAACCCCCACCCCCCAGCAGTGAGGCTCAGGCACTGACTCATGTCCCCCAGCACCCCAACCCACCCAGCATTGACAGGCACATGCCAGCAGGCCCTGACTCATGTCCCCCAGCACCCCAACCCCCAGCAGTGAGGCTCAGACCCCAACACATGCCCCCCAGCACCCCCACCCACCCAGCAGTGAGCCTCAGGCACTGACTCATGTCCCCCAGCACCCCCACCCCCCAGCAGTGAGGCTCAGGCCCCGAATCATGCCAACCCAGCACCCCCACCAACCCAGCAGTGAACCTCAGGCCGTGACTCATGTCCCCCAGCACGCCCACCCCCCAGCACTGATGAGCACCTGCCAGCAGGCCCCGACTCATGTCCCACAGCACCCCCACCCCCCAGCAGTGAGGCTCACGCCCTGACTCATGTCCCCCAGCACCCCACCCACCCAGCAGTGAGCCTCAGGCCCTGACTCATGTTCCCAGCACCCCACCCCCCAGCAGTGAGCCACAGGCCCAGACTCATGTCCCCCAGCACCCCCACCCCCCAGCAGTGAGGCTCAGGCCCTGACTCATGTCCCCCAGCACCCCCACCCACCCAGCAGTGAGCCTCAGGCACTGACTCATGTCCCCCAGCACGCCCACCCCCCAGCAGTGAGGCTCAGGCCCCCCGAATCATGCCACCCAGCACCCCCACCAACCCAGCAGTGAACCTCAGGCCCTGACTCATGTCCCCCAGCACGCCCACCCCCCAGCACTGACAGGCACCTGCCAGTAGGCCCCGACTCATGTCCCCCAGCACCCCCACCCACCCAGCAGTGAGGCTCAGGCCCTGACTCATGTCCCCCAGCACCCCCACCAACCCAGCAGTGAGCCTCAGGCCCTGACACATGTCCCCCAGCACCCCACCCACCCAGCATTGACAGGCACCTGCCAGCAGGCCCTGACTCATGTACCCCAGCACCCCCACCCACCCAGCATTGAGCCTCAGGCCCTGACTCATGTCCCCTAGCACCCTCACCCTCCAGCAGTGAGACTCAGGCCCTCACTCATGTCCCCTAGCACCCCCACCCACCCAGCAGTGAGCCTCAGGCCCTGACTCATGTCCCCCAGCACTCCCACCCCCCAGCAGTGAGGCTCAGGCCCCGACTCATGTCCCCTAGCACCCCCACCCACCCAGCAGTGAGCCTCAAGCCGTGACTCATGTCCCCCAGCACCCCCACCCCCCAGCATTGACGGGCACCTGCCAGCAGGCCCCGACTCATGTCCCCCAGCACCCCCACCCCCCAGCAGTGAGGCTCAGGCCCCATCTCATGTCCCCCAGCACCCCCACCCACCCAGCAGTGAGCCTCAGGCACTGGCTCATGTCCCCCAGCACCCCCACCCCCCAGCAATGAGGCTCAGGCCCTAATCATGTCCCCCAGCACCCCCACCCCCAACAGTGAAGTTCAGGCCCTGACTCAAGTCCCCCAGGACCCCCACCTACCCAGCATTGACAGGCACCTGCCAGCAGGCCCCGACTCATGTCCTCCAGCAACCCCACCCACCGAGCAGTGAGCCTCAGGCCCTGACTCATGTCCCCCAGCACCCCCCTCCCACCCAGCAGTGAGCCTCAGGCCCTGACTCATGTCCCCCAGCACCCCCACCCCCCAGCATTGACAGGCACCTGCCAGCAGGCCCCGACTCATGTCCCCCAGCACCCCCACCCCCCAGCAGTGAGGCTCAGGCCCCGTCTCATGTCCCCCAGCACCCCCACCCACCCAGCAGTGAGCCTCAGGCACTGACTCATGTCCCCCAGCACCCCCACCCCCCAGCAATGAGGCTCAGGCCCGAATCATGTCCCCCAGCACCCCCACCCCCCAACAGTGAGGCTCAGGCCCTGACTCAAGTCCCCCAGGACCCCCACCAACCCAGCATTGACAGGCACCTGCCAGCAGGCCCCGACTCATGTCCTCCAGCAACCCCACCCACCCAGTAGTGAGCCTTATGCCCTGACTCATGTCCCCTAACACCCTCACCCTCCAGCAGTGAGGCTCAGGCCCCGACTCATGTCCCCCAGCTCCCCCACCCCCCAGCAGTGAGGCTCAGGCCCTGACTCATGTCCCCCAGCACCCCCACCCACCCAGCAGTGAGCCTCAGGCCCTGACTCATGTCCCCCAGCACCCCACCCACCCAGCATTGACAGGCACCTGCCAGTAGGCCCCGAATCATGTCCCCCAACACCCCCACCCACCGAGCAGTGAGCCTCAGGCCCTGACTCATGTCCCCTAGCACCCTCACCCTCCAGCAGTGAGTCTCAGGACCCGGCTCATGTCCCCCAGCACCCCCACCCCCCAGCAGTGAGGCTCAGGCCCTCACTCATGTCCCCCAGCACCCCCACCCACCCAGCAGTGAGCCTCAGGCCCCGACATATGCCCCCCAGCACCCCCACCCACCCAGCAGTGAGCCTCAGGCACTGACTCATGTCCCCCAGCACCCCCACCCACCCAGCAGTGAGCCTCAGGCCCTGACTCATGTCCCCCAGAACTCCCACTCCCCAGCAGTGAGGCTCAGGCCCCGACTCATGTCCCCTAGCACCCCCACCCACCCAGCAGTGAGCCTCAAGCCCTGACTCATGTCCCCCAGCACCCCCACCCCCCATCATTGACAGGCACCTGCCAGTAGGCCCCGACTCATGTCCCCCAGCACCCCCAGCAGTGAGGCTCAGGCCCCGACACATGTTCCCCAGCATCCCCACTCACCCAGCAGTTAGCCTCAGGCCCTGACTCATGTCCCCCAGCACCCCCACCCCCAGCAGTGAGGCTCAGGCCCTGACTTAGGTTCCCCAGCACCCCCACCCCCAGCAGTGAGGCTCAGGCCCTGACTCATGTCACCCAGCACCCCCACCCACCCAGCAGTGAACCTCAGGCCCTGACTCATGTCCCCCAGCACCTCACCCACCCAGCATTGACAGGCACCTGCCAGCAGGCCCCGACTCATGTCCTCCAGCAACCCCACCCACCGAGCAGTGAGCCTCAGGCCCTGACTCATGTCCCCCAGCACCCCCCTCCCACCCAGCAGTGAGCCTCAGGCCCTGACTCATGTCCCCCAGCACCCCCACCCCCCAGCATTGACAGGCACCTGCCAGCAGGCCCCGACTCATGTCCCCCAGCACCCCCACCCCCCAGCAGTGAGGCTCAGGCCCCGTCTCATGTCCCCCAGCACCCCCACCCACCCAGCAGTGAGCCTCAGGCACTGACTCATGTCCCCCAGCACCCCCACCCCCCAGCAATGAGGCTCAGGCCCGAATCATGTCCCCCAGCACCCCCACCCCCCAACAGTGAGGCTCAGGCCCTGACTCAAGTCCCCCAGGACCCCCACCGACCCAGCATTGACAGGCACCTGCCAGCAGGCCCCGACTCATGTCCTCCAGCAACCCCACCCACCCAGTAGTGAGCCTTATGCCCTATCTCATGTCCCCTAACACCCTCACCCTCCAGCAGTGAGGCTCAGGCCCCGACTCATGTCCCCCAGCTCCCCCACCCCCCAGCAGTGAGGCTCAGGCCCTGACTCATGTCCCCCAGCACCCCCACCCACCCAGCAGTGAGCCTCAGGCCCTGACTCATGTCCCCCAGCACCCCACCCACCCAGCATTGACAGGCACCTGCCAGTAGGCCCCGAATCATGTCCCCCAACACCCCCACCCACCGAGCAGTGAGCCTCAGGCCCTGACTCATGTCCCCTAGCACCCTCACCCTCCAGCAGTGAGTCTCAGGACCCGGCTCATGTCCCCCAGCACCCCCACCCCCCAGCAGTGAGGCTCAGGCCCTCACTCATGTCCCCCAGCACCCCCACCCACCCAGCAGTGAGCCTCAGGCCCCGACATATGCCCCCCAGCACCCCCACCCACCCAGCAGTGAGCCTCAGGCACTGACTCATGTCCCCCAGCACCCCCACCCACCCAGCAGTGAGCCTCAGGCCCTGACTCATGTCCCCCAGAACTCCCACTCCCCAGCAGTGAGGCTCAGGCCCCGACTCATGTCCCCTAGCACCCCCACCCACCCAGCAGTGAGCCTCAAGCCCTGACTCATGTCCCCCAGCACCCCCACCCCCCATCATTGACAGGCACCTGCCAGTAGGCCCCGACTCATGTCCCCCAGCACCCCCAGCAGTGAGGCTCAGGCCCCGACACATGTTCCCCAGCATCCCCACTCACCCAGCAGTTAGCCTCAGGCCCTGACTCATGTCCCCCAGCACCCCCACCCCCAGCAGTGAGGCTCAGGCCCTGACTTAGGTTCCCCAGCACCCCCACCCCCAGCAGTGAGGCTCAGGCCCTGACTCATGTCACCCAGCACCCCCACCCACCCAGCAGTGAACCTCAGGCCCTGACTCATGTCCCCCAGCACCTCACCCACCCAGCATTGACAGGCACCTGCCAGCAGGCCCCAACTCATGTCCCCCAGCACCCCCACCCACCCAGCAGTGAGCCTCAGGCCCTGACTCATGTCCCCCAGCACCCCCACCCCCCAGCAGTGAGGCTCAGGCCCAGAATCATGCCAACCCAGCACCCCACCAACCCAGCAGTGAACCTCGGCCCTGACTAATGTCCCCCAGCATGCCCACCCCCCAGCACTGATGGGCACCTGCAGGCAGGCCCCGACTCATGTCCCCCAGCACCCGCACCCACCCAGCAGTGAGGCTCAGGCTCTGACTCATGTCCCCCAGCACCCCCACCCACCCAGCAGTGAGCCTCAGGCCCTGACTCATGTCCCCCAGCACCCCCACCCCCCAGCAGTGAGACTGAGGCCCCGACTCATGTCCCCCAGCACCCCCACCCCCCAACAGTGAGGCTCAGGCCCTGACTCATGTCCCCCAGCACCCCCACCCACCCAGCATTGACAGGCACCTGCCAGAATGCCCCAACTCATGTCCCCCACCACCCCCACCCACCCAGCGGTGAGCCTCAGGCCCTGACTGATGTCCCCTAGCACCCTCACCCTCCAGCAGTGAGGCTCAGGCCCCGACTCATGTCCCCCAGCACCCCCACCCCCCAGCAGTGACGCTCAGGCCCTGACTCATGTCCCCCAGCACCCCCACCCACCAAGCAGTGAGCCTCAGGCCCTGACTCATGTCCCCAAGCACCCCACGCACCCAGCATTGACAGGCACCTGCTAGCAGGCCCCGACTCATGTCCCGCAGGACCCCCACCCACCCAGCAGTGAGCCTCAGGCCCTGACTCATGTCCACTAGCACCCTCCCCTCCATCAGTGAGGCTCATGCCCCGGCTCATGTCCCCCAGCACCCCCACCCCCCAGCAGTGAGGCTCAGGCCCTCACTCATGTCCCCCAGCACCTTCACCCACCCAGCAGTGAGCCTCAGGCCCTGACTCATGTCCCCCAGCACCCCCACCCACCCAGCAGTGAGCCTCAGGCCCTGACTCATGTCCCCCAGCACTCCCACCCCCCAGCAGTGGGGCTCAGGCCCTGCCTCATGTCCCCTAGCACCCCCACCTACCCAGCAGTGACCCTCAAGCCCTGACTCATGTCCCCCAGAACCCGCACCCACCCAGCAGTAAGCCTCAGGCCCTGACTCATGTCCCCCAGCACTCCCACCCCCCAGCAGTGGGGCTCAGGCCCTGACTCATATCCCCTAGCACCCCCACCCACCGAGCAGTGAGCCTCAGGCCCTGACTCATGTCCCCCAGCACTCCCACTCCCAGTAGTGAGGCTCAGGCCCCGACTCATGTTCCCCAGCATCCCCACTCACCCAGCAGTGAGCCTCAGGCCCTGACTCATGTCCCCCAGCACCCCCACCACCAGTAGTGAGGCTCAGGCCCCGACTCATGTCCCCCAGCACCCCCACCCCCAGCAGTGAGGCTCAGGCCCTGACTCATGTCCCCCAGCACCCCCACCCACCCAGCATTGACAGGCACCTACCAGCAGGCCCTGACTCATGTCCCCCAGCACCCCCACCCCCCAGCAGTGAGGCTCAGGCCCTGACTCATGTCCCCCAGCACCCCCACCCACCTAGCAGTAAGCCTCAGGCCCTGACTCATGTCCCCCAGCACCCCACGCACCCAGCATTGACAGGCACCTGCTAGCAGGCCCCGACTCATGTCCCCCAGGACCCCCACCCACCCAGCAGTGAGCCTCAGGCCCTGACTCATGTCCCCTATCACCCTCACCCTCCATCAGTGAGGCTCATGCCCCGGCTCATGTCCCCCAGCACCCCCACCCCCCAGCAGTGAGGCTCAGGCCCTCACTCATGTCCCCCAGCACCTTCTCCCACCCAGCAGTGAGCCTCAGGCCCTGACTCATGTCCCCCAGCACCCCCACCCACCCAGCAGTGAGCCTCAGGCCCTGACTCATGTCCCCCAGCACTCCCACCCCCCAGCAGTGAGGCTCAGGCCCTGACTCATGTCCCCTAGCACCCCCACCCACCCAGCAGTGAGCCTCAAGCCCTGACTCATGTCCCCCAGCACCCCCACCCCCCAGCATTGACAGGCACCTGCCAGCAGGCCCCGACTCAAGTGCCCCAGCACCCGCACCCCCAGCAGTGAGGCTCAGGCCCCGACTCATGTTCCCCAGCATCCCCACTCACCCAGCAGTGAGCCTCAGGCCCTGACTCATGTCCCCCTGCACCCCCACCCCCAGCAGTGAGGCTCAGGCCCCGACTCATGTCCCCCAGCACCCCCCACCCCCAGCAGTGAGGCTCAGGCCCTGACTCATGTCCCCCAGCACCCCCACCCACCCAGCATTGCCAGGCACCTACCAGCAGGCCCTGACTCATGTCCCCAGCACCCCCACCCACCTAGCAGTGAACCTCAGGCCCTGACTCATGTCCCCCAGCACCTCACCCACCCAGCATTGACACGCACCTGCCAGCAGGCCCCCACTCATGTCCCCCAGCACCTCCACCCACCCAGCAGTGAGCCTCAGGCCCTGACTCATGTCCCCCAGCACCCCCACCCCCCAGCATTGACAGGCACCTGCCAGCAGGCCCCGACTCATGTGCCCCAGCACCCCCACCCCCAGCAGTGAGGCTCAGGCCCTCACCCATGTCCCCCAGCATCCCCACCCCCAGCAGTGAGGCTCAGGCCCCGACTCATGTCCCCCAGCACCCCCACCCCCAGCAGTGAGGCTCAGGCCCTGACTCATGTCCCCCAGCACCCCCACCCACCCAGCATTGACAGGCACCTACCAGCAGGCCCTGACTCATGTCCCCCAGCACCCCCACCCACCCAGCAGTGAACCTCAGGCCCTGACTCATGTCCCCCAGCACCTCACCCACCCAGCATTGACAGGCACCTGCCAGCAGGCCCCCACTCATGTCCCCCAACACCTCCACCCACCCAGCAGTGAGCCTCAGGCCCTGACTCATGTCCCCCAGCACCCCCACCCCCCAGCAGTGAGGCTCAAGCACTGACTCATGTCCCCCAGCACCCTAACCCACCAAGCATTGACAGGCACCTGCCAGCAGGCCCCGACTCATGTCCCCCAGTACCCCCACCCCCCAGCAGTGAGGCTCAGACCCTGACACATGCCCCCCAGCACCCCCACCCACCCAGCAGTGAGCCTCAGGCACTGACTCATGTCCCCCAGCACCCCCACCCCCCAGCAGTGAGGCTCAGGCCCCGAATCATGCCAACCCAGCACCCCCGCCAACCCAGCAGTGAACCTCAGTCCCTGACTCATGTTCCCCAGCACCCCAACCCACCCAGCATTGACAGGCACCTGCCAGCAGGCCCCGACTCATGTCCCCCAGTACCCCCACCCCCAGCAGTGAGGCTCAGACCCCGACACATGCCCCCCAGCACCCCCACCCACCCAGCAGTGAGCCTCAGGCACTGACTCATGTCCCCCAGCACCCCCACCCACCCAGCAGTGAGCCTCAAGCCCTGACTCATGTCCCCCAGCACCCCCACCCCCCAGCATTGACAGGCACCTGCCAGCAGGCCCCGACTCATGTCCCCCAGCACCCCCAGCAGTGAGGCTCAGGCCCCGACACATCTTCCCCAGCATCCCCACTCACCCAGCAGTTAGCCTCAGGCCCTGACTCATGTCCCCCAGCGCCCCCACCCCCAGCAGTGAGGCTCAGGCCCCGACATAGGTTCCCCAGCACCCCCAACCCCAGCAGTGAGGCTCAGGCCCTGACTCATGTCACCCAGCACCCCCACCCACCCAGCAGTGAACCTCAGGCCCTGACTCATGTCCCCCAGCACCTCAACCACCCAGCATTGACAGGCACCTGCCAGCAGGCCCCGACTCATGTCCCCCAGCACCCCCACCCACCCAGCAGTGAGCCTCAGGCCCTGACTCATGTCCCCCAGCACCCCCACCCCCCAGCAGTGAGGCTCAGGCACTGACTCATGTCCCCCAGCACCCCAACCACCCAGCATTGACAGGCACCTGCCAGCAGGCCCCGACTCATGTCCCCCAGTACCCCCACCCCCCAGCAGTGAGGCTCAGACCCCGACACATGCCCCCCAGCACCCCCACCCACCCAGCAGTGAGCCTCAGGCACTGACTCATGTCCCCCAGCACCCCGACCCCCCAGCAGTGAGGCTCAGGCCCCAATCTTGCCAACCCAGCACCCCCACCAACCCAGCAGTGAACCTCAGGCCCTGACTCATGTCCCCCAGCATGCCCACCCCCCAGCACTGATGGGCAACTGCCAGCAGTCCCCGACTCATGCCCCACTGCACCCCCACCCCCCAGCAGTGAGGCTCAGGCCCTGACTCATGTCCCACAGCAACCCACGCACCCAGCATTGACAGGCACCTGCCAGCAGGCCCCGACTCATGTCCCCCAGGACCACCACCCACCCAGCATTGACAGGCACCTGCCAGCAGGCCCCGACTCATGTCCCCCAGCTCCCCCACCCACCCAGCATTGACAGGCACCTGCCAGCAGGCCCCGACTCATGTCCCCCAGCTCCCCCACCCACCCAGCAGTGAGCCTCAGGCCCTGACTCATGTCCCCTAGCACCCTCACCCACCCAGCATTGACAGGCACCTGCCAGCAGGCCCCGACTCATGTCCCCCAGCTCCCCCACCCACCCAGCAGTGAGCCTCAGGCCCTGACTCATGTCTCCTAGCACCCTCACCCTCGAGCAGTGAGCCTCAGGCCCCGACTCATGTCCCCCAGCACCCCCACCCCTAAGCAGTGAGGCTCAGGCCCTGACTCATGTCCCCCAGCACCCCCACCCACCCAGCAGTGAGCCTCAGGCCCTGACTCATGTCCCACAGCAACCCACGCACCCAGCATTGACAGGCACCTGCCAGCAGGCCCCGACTCATGTCCCCCAGGACCACCACCCACCCAGCAGTGAGGCTCAGGCCCTGACTCATGTCCCCTAGCACCCTCACCCTCCATCAGTGAGGCTCAGGCCCCGGCTCATGTCCCCAGCACCCCCACCCCCCAGCAGTGAGGCTCAGGCCCTCACTCATGTCCCCCAGCACCCCCACCCACCCAGCAGTGAGCCTCAGGCCCTGACTCATGTCCCCCAGCACCCCCACCCACCCAGCAGTGAGCCTCAGGCCCTGACTCATGTCCCTCAGCACTCCCACCCCCCAGCATTGAGGCTCAGGCCCTGACTCATGTCCCCTAGCACCCCCACCCACCCAGCAGTGAGCCTCAAGCCCTGACTCATGTGCCCCAGCACCCCCACCGCCAGCAGTGAGGCTCAGGCCCCGACTCATGTTCCACAGCATCCCCACTCACCCAGCAGTGAGCCTCAGGCCCTGACTCATGTCCCCCAGCAGCCCCACCCACCCAGCAGTGAACCTCAGGCCCTGACTCATGTCCCTCAGCACCTCACCCACTCAGCATTGACAGGCACCTGCCAGCAGGCCCCGACTCATGTCCCCCAGCACCCCCAACCACCCAGCATTGAGGCTCAGGCCCTGACTCATGTCCCCCAGCACCCCCACGCCCCAGCAGTGAGGCTCAGGCACTGACTCATGTCCTCCAGCACACCAACCCACCCAGCATTGACAGGCAGCTTCCAGCAGGCCCCGACTCATGTTCCCCAGCACCCCCACCCCCCCAGCAGTGAGGCTCAGGCCCCGTCTCATGTCCCCCAGCACCCCCACCCACCCAGCAGTGAGCCTCAGGCCCTGACTCATGTCCCCCAGCACCCCCACCACCCAGCAGTGAGGCTCAGGCCACGACTCATGTCCCCCAGCACCCCCACCCCCCAACAGTGAGGCTCAGGCCCTGACTCATGTCCCCCAGCACCCCCAGCCACCCAGCATTGATGGGCACCTGCCAGCAGGTCCCCACACATGTCCCCCAGCACCGCCACTCACCCAGCAGAGAGCCTCAGGCCCTGACTCATGTCCCCAGCACCCCCACCCCCCAGCAGTGAGGCTCAGGCCCTGACTCATGTCCCCCAGCACCCCAACCCACCCAGCAGGGAGCCTCAGGCCCTGACTCATGTCCCCCAGCACCCCCACCCCCCAGCATTGACAGGCACCTGCCAGCAGGCCCTGACTCATGTCCCCCAGCACCCCCACCCCCCAGCAGTGAGCCTCAGGCCCCAACTCATGTCCCCCAGCACCCCCACCCACCGAGCAGTGAGCCTCTGGCCCTGATTCATGTCCCCCAGCACCCCACCCACGCAGCAGTGAGCCTCAGGCCCTGACACATGTCCCCCAGCACCCCACCCCTCAGCAGTGAAGCTCAGGCCCTGACTCATGTCCCGCAGGACCCCCACCCACCCAGCAGTGAGCCTCAGGCCCCGACTCATGTCCCCCAGCACCCCCACCCACCCAGCAGTGAACCTAAGGCCCTGAATCATGTCCCCCAGCACCCTCACCCAGCAGTGAGGCTCAGGCCCCGATTCATGTCCCTCAGCACCCCCACCCACCCAGCAGTGAGCCTCAGGCCCTGACTCATGTCCCCCAGCACCCCCACCCACCCAGCATTGACAGGCACCTGCCAGCAGACCCCAACTCATGTCCCCCAGCACCCCCACCCACCCAGCAGTGAGCCTCAGGCCCTGACTAATGTCCCCCAGCACCCCCACCCCCCAGCAGTGAGCCTCAGGCCCTGAGTCATGTCCCCCAGCACCCCCACCCCTCAGCAGTGAAGCTCAGGCCCCGACCCATGTCCCCCAGCACCCCCACCCACCCAGCAGTGAGCCTCAGGCCCTGACTCATGTCCCCCAGCACCCCCACCCCCAGCAGTGAGGCTCAGGCCCTGACTCATGTCCCCCAGCACCCCCACCCACCCAGCATTGACAGGAACCTGCCAGAATCCCCCAACTCATGTCCCCCACCACCCCCACCCACCCAGCGGTGAGCCTCAGGCCCTGACTCATGTCCCCTAGCACCCTCACCCTCCAGCAGTGAGGCTCAGGCCCCGACTCATGTCCCCAAGCACCCCCACCCCCCAGCAGTGAGGCTCAGGCCCTGACTCATGTCCCCCAGCACCCCCACCCCCCAGCAGTGAGGCTCAGGCCATCACTCATGCCCCCCAGCACCTTCACCCACCTAGCAGTGAGCCTCAGGCCCTGACTCATGTCCTCCAGCACCCCCACCCACCCAGCAGTGAGCCTCAGGCCCTGACTCATGCCCCCAGCACTCCCACCCCCCAGCAGTGAGGCACAGGCCCTGACTCATGTCCCCTAGCACCCCCACCCACCCAACAGTGAGCCTCAAGCCCTGACTCATGTCCCCCAGCACCCCCATCCCCCAGCATTGACAGGCACCTGCCAGCAGGCCCCGACTCATGTGCCCGAGCACCCCCACCCCCAGCAGTGAGGCTCAGGCCCCGACTCATGTTCCCCAGCATCCCCACTCACCCAGCAGTGAGCCTCAGGCCCTGACGCATGTCCCCCAGCACCCCCACCCCCAGCAGTGAGGCCCAGGCCCTGACTCATGTCCCCCAGCACCCCCACCCCCAGCAGTGAGGCTCAGGCCCTGACTCATGTCCCCCAGCACCCCCACCCACCCAGCATTGACAGGCACCTACCAGCAGGCCCTGACTCATGTCCTCCAGCACCCCCACCCACCCAGCAGTGAACCTCAGGCCCTGACTCATGTCCCCCAGCACCTCACCCACCCAGCAATGACAGGCACCTGCCAGCAGGCCCCCACTCATTTCCCCCAGCACCTCCACCCACCCAGCAGTGAGCCTCAAGCCCTGACTCATGTCCCCCAGCACCCCCACCCGCAAGCAGTGAGGCTCAGGCACTGACTCATGTCCCCCAGCACCCCTACCCACCCAGCATTGGCAGGCACCTGCCAGCAGGCCCCGACACATGCCCCCCAGCACCCCCACCCACCCAGCAGTGAGCCTCAGGCACTGACTCATGTCCCCCAGCACCCCCACCCCCCAGCAGTGAGGCTCAGGCCCCGAATCATGCCATCCCAGCACCCCCGCCAACCCAGCAGTGAACCTCAGGCCCTGACTCATGTCCCCCAGCACTCCAACCCACCCAGCATTGACAGGCACCTGCCAGCAGGCCCCGACTCATGTCCCCCAGTACCCCCACCCCCCAGCAGTGAGGCTCAGACCCCGACACATGCCCCCCAGCACCCCCACCCACCCAGCAGTGAGCCTCAGGACCTGACTCATGTCCCCCAGCAACCCCACCACCCAGCAGCAAGGCTCAGGCCCCGACTCATGTCCCCCAGCACCCCCACCCACCCAGCAGGGAGCCTCAGGCCATGACTCATGTCCCCCAGCACCCCCACCCCCCAGCAGTGAGGCTCAGGTCCCGACTCATGTCCCTCAGCACCCCCACCCCCCAGCAGTGAGGCTCAGGCCCTGACTCATGTCCCCCAGCACCCCCACCCACCCAGCCGTGAGCCTCCGGCCCTGACTCATGTCTCCCAGCACCCCCACCCACCCAGCATTGACAGGCACCTGCCAGCAGACCCCAACTCATGTCCCCCAGCACCCCCACCCACCCAGCAGTGAGCCTCAGGCCCTGACTCATGTCCCCCAGCACCCCCACCCACCCAGCAGTGAGCCTCAGGCCCTGACTCATGTCCCCCAGCACCCCCACCCCTCAGCAGTGAAGCTCAGGCCCTGACTCATGTCCCCCACCACCCCCACCCACCCAGCAGTGAGCCTCAGGCCCTGACTCATGTCCCCCAGCACCCCCACCCCCCAGCATTGACAGGCACCTGCCAGCAGGCCCCGACTCATGTCCCCCAGCACCCCCACCCCCCAGCAGTGAGGCTCAGGCCCCGTCTCATGTCCCGCAGCACCCCCACCCACCCAGCAGTGAGCCTCAGGCCCTGACTCATGTCCCCCAGCACCCCCACCACCCAGCAGTGAGGCTCAGGCCACGACTCATGTCCCCCAGCACCCCCACCCCCCAACAGTGAGGCTCAGGCCCTGACTCATGTCCCCCAGCACCCCCAGCCACCCAGCATTGATGGGCACCTGCCAGCAGGTCCCCACACATGTCCCCCAGCACCGCCACTCACCCAGCAGAGAGCCTCAGGCCCTGACTCATGTCCCCAGCACCCCCACCCCCCAGCAGTGAGGCTCAGGCCCTGACCCATGTCCCCCAGCACCCCCACCCCCCAGCATTGACAGGCACCTGCCAGCAGGCCCTGACTCATGTCCCCCAGCACCCCCAACCCCCAGCAGTGAGCCTCAGGCCCCAACTCATGTCCCCCAGCACCCCCACCCACCCAGCAGTGAGCCTCAGGCCCTGATTCATGTCCCCCAGCACCCCACCCACGCAGCAGTGAGCCTCAGGCCCTGACACATGTCCCCCAACACCCCACCCCTCAGCAGTGAAGCTCAGGCCCTGACTCATGTCCCGCAGGACCCCCACCCACCCAGCAGTGAGCCTAAGGCCCCGACTCATGTCCCCCAGCACCCCAACCCACCCAGCAGTGAACCAAAGGCCCTGACTCATGTCCCCCAGCACCCCCACCCAGCAGTGAGGCTCAGGCCCCGATTCATGTCCCTCAGCACCCCCACCCACCCAGCAGTGAGCCTCAGGCCCTGACTCATGTCCCCCAGCAGCCCCACCCACCCAGCATTGACAGGCACCTGCCAGCAGACCCCAACTCATGTCCCCCAGCACCCCCACCCACCCAGCAGTGAGCCTCAGGCCCTGAGTCATGTCCCCAGCACCCCCACCCCACAGCAGTGAGGCACAGGCCCTGACTCATGTCCCCTAGCACCCCCACCTACCCAACAGTGAGCCTCAAGCCCTGACTCATGTCCCCCAGCACCCCCATCCCCCAGCATTGACAGGCACCTGCCAGCAGGCCCCGACTCATGTGCCCCAGCACCCCCACCCCCAGCAGTGAGGCTCAGGCCCCGACTCATGTTCCCCAGCATCCCCACTCACCCAGCAGTGAGCCTCAGGCCCTGACACATGTCCCCCAGCACCCCCACCCCCAGCAGTGAGGCTCAGGCCCCGACTCATGTCCCCCAGCACCCCCACCCCCAGCAGTGAGGCTCAGGCCCTGACTCATGTCCCCCAGCACCCCCACCCACCCAGCATTGACAGGCACCTACCAGCAGGCCCTGACTCATGTCCCCCAGCACCCCCACCCACCCAGCAGTGAACCTCAGGCCCTGACTCATGTCCCCCAGCACCTCACCCACCCAGCATTGACAGGCACCTGCCAGCAGGCCCCCACTCATTTCCCCCAGCACCTCCACCCACCCAGCAGTGAGCCTCAAGCCCTGACTCATGTCCCCCAGCACCCCCACCCGCAAGCAGTGAGGCTCAGGCACTGACTCATGTCCCCCAGCACCCCTACCCACCCAGCATTGACAGGCACCTGCCAGCAGGCCCCGACTCATGTCCCCCAGTACCCTCACCCCCCAGCAGTGAGGCTCAGACCCCGACACATGCCCCCCAGCACCCCTACCCACCCAGCAGTGAGCCTCAGGCACTGACTCATGTCCCCCAGCACCCCCACCCCCCAGCAGTGAGGCTCAGGCCCCGAATCATGCCATCCCAGTACCCCCGCCAACCCAGCAGTGAACCTCAGGCCCTGACTCATGTCCCCCAGCACTCCAACCCACCCAGCATTGACAGGCACCTGCCAGCAGGCCCCGACTCATGTCCCCCAGTACCCCCACCCCCCAGCAGTGAGGCTCAGACCCCGACACATGCCCCCCAGCACACCCACCCACCCAGCAGTGAGCCTCAGGACCTGACTCATGTCCCCCAGCAACCCCACCACCCAGCAGCAAGGCTCAGGCCCCGACTCATATCCCCCAGCACCCCCACCCACCCAGCAGGGAGCCTCAGGCCATGACTCATGTCCCCCAGCACCCCCACCCCCCAGCAGTGAGGCTCAGGCCCCGACTCATGTCCCTCAGCACCCCCACCCCCCAGCAATGAGGCTCATGCCCTGACTCATGTCCCCCAGCACCCCCACCCACCCAGCAGTGAGCCTCCGGCCCTGACTCATGTCCCCCAGCACCCCCACCCACCCAGCATTGACAGGCACCTGCCAGCAGACCCCAACTCATGTCCCCCAGCACCCCCACCCACCCAGCAGTGAGCCTCAGGCCCTGACTCATGTCCCCCAGCACCCCCACCCACCCAGCAGTGAGCCTCAGGCCCTGACTCATGTCCCCCAGCACCCCCACCTCTCAGCAGTGAAGCTCAGGCCCTGACTCATGTCCCCCACCACCCCCACCCACCCAGCAGTGAGCCTCAGGCCCTGACTCATGTCCCCCAGCACCCCCACCCCCCAGCATTGACAGGCACCTGCCAGCAGGCCCCGACTCATGTCCCCCAGCACCCCCACCCCCAGCAGTGAGGCTCAGGCCACGACTCATGTCCCCCAGCACCCCCACCCCCCAACAGTGAGGCTCAGGCCCTGACTCATGTCCCCCAGCACCCCCAGCCACCCAGCATTGATGGGCACCTGCCGGCAGGTCCCCACACATGTCCACCAGCACCGCCACTCACCCAGCAGAGAGCCTCAGGCCCTGACTCATGTCCCCAGCACCCCCACCCCCCAGCAGTGAGGCTCAGGCCCTGACTCATGTCCCCCAGACCCCAACCCACCCAGCAGTGAGCCTCAGGCCCTGACTCATGTCCCCCAGCACCCCCACCCCCCAGCATTGACAGGCACCTGCCAGCAGGCCCCGACTCATGTCCCCCAGCTCCCCCACCCACCCAGCATTGACAGGCACCTGCCAGCAGGCCCCGACTCATGTCCCCCAGCTCCCCCACCCACCCAGCAGTGAGCCTCAGGCCCTGACTCATGTCCCCTAGTCCGGTCACCCACCCAGCATTGACAGGCACCTGCCAGCAGGCCCCGACTCATGTCCCCCAGCTCCCCCACCCACCCAGCAGTGAGCCTCAGGCCCTGACTCATGTCCCCTAGCACCCTCACCCTCCAACAGTGAGCCTCAGGCCCCGACTCATGTCCCCCAGCACCCCCACCCCTAAGCAGTGAGGCTCAGGCCCTGACTCATGTCCCCCAGCAACCCAAGCACCCAGCATTGACAGGCACCTGCCAGCAGGCCCCGACTCATGTCCCCCAGGACCACCACCCACCCAGCAGTGAGGCTCAGGCCCTGACTCATGTCCCCTAGCACCCTCACCCTCCATCAGTGAGGCTCAGGCCCCGGCTCATGTCCCCAGCACCCCCACCCCCCAGCAGTGAGGCTCAGGCCCTCACTCATGTCCCCCAGCACCCCCACCCACCCAGCAGTGAGCCTCAGGCCCTGACTCATGTCCCCCAGAACCCCCACCCACCCAGCAGTGAGCCTCAGGCCCTGACTCATGTCCCCCAGCACTCCCACCACCCAGCATTGAGGCTCAGGCCCTGACTCATGTCCCCTAGCACCCCCACCCACCCAGCAGTGAGCCTCAAGCCCTGACTCATGTGCCCCAGCACCCCCACCCCCAGCAGTGAGGCTCAGGCCCCGACTCATGTTCCACAGCATCCCCACTCACCAAGCAGTGAGCCTCAGGCCCTGACTCATGTCCCCCAGCAGCCCCACCCACCCAGCAGTGAACCTCAGGCCCGACTCATGTCCCCCAGCACCTCACCCACTCAGCATTGACAGGCACCTGCCAGCAGGCCCCGACTCATGTCCCCCAGCACCCCCAACCACCCAGCATTGAGGCTCAGGCCCTGACTCATGTCCCCCAGCACCCCCACACCCCAGCAGTGAGGCTCAGGCACTGACTCATGTCCTCCAGCACACCAACCCACCCAGCATTGACAGGCAGCTTCCAGCAGGCCCCGACTCATGTCCCCCAGCACCCCACCCCCAGCAGTGAGACTCAGACCCTAACACATGCCCCAGCACCCCACCCACCCAGCAGTGAGCCTCAGGCACTGACTCATGTCTCCCAGCACCCCCACCCCCCAGCAGTGAGGCTCAGGCCCCGAATCATGCCAACCCAGCACCCCCACCAACCCATTAGTGAACCTCGGCCCTGACTCATGTCCCCCAACACGCCCACCCCCCAGCACTGACGGGCACCTGCCAGCAGGCCCCGACTCATGTCCCCCAGCACCCCCACCCACCCAGCAGTGAGGCTCAGGCCCTGAATCAAGTCCCCCAGCACCCCCACCAACCCAGCAGTGAGCCTCAGGCCCTGACTCATGTCCCCCAGCACCCCCACCCCCCAGCAGTGAGGCTGAGGCCCCGACTCATGTCCCCCAGCACCCCCACCCCCCAACAGTGAGGCTCAGGCCCTGACTCATGTCCCCCAGAACCCCCACCCACCCAGCATTGACAGGCACCTGCCAGAATGCCCCAACTCATGTCCCCCACCACCCCCACCCACCGAGCAGTGAGCCTCAGGCCCTGACTCATGTCCCCTAGCACCCTCACCCTTCAGCAGTGAGGCTCAGGCCCCGACTCATGTCCCCCAGCACCCCCACCCCCCAGCAGTGAGGCTCAGGCCCTGACTCATGTCCCCCAGCACCCCCACCCACCCAGCATTGACAGGCACCTGCCAGAATGCCCCAACTCATGTCCCCCACCACCCCCACCCACCCAGTGGTGAGCCTCAGGCCCTGACTCATGTCCCCTAGCACCCTCACCCTCCAGCAGTGAGGCTCAGGCCCCGACTCATGTCCCCCAGCACCCCCACCCCCCAGCAGTGAGGCTCAGGCCCTGACTCATGTCCCCCAGCACCCCCAACCCCCAGCAGTGAGGGTCAGGCCATCACTCATGCCCCCCAGCACCTTCACCCACCTAGCAGTGAGCCTCAGGCCCTGACTCATGTCCTCCAGCACCCCCACCCACCCAGCAGTGAGCCTCAGGCCCTGACTCATGTCCCCCAGCACTCCCACCCCCCAGCAGTGAGCCTCAGGCCCTGACTCATGTCCCCCAGCACTCCCACCACCCAGCATTGAGGCTCAGGCCCTGACTCATGTCCCCTAGCACCCCCACCCACCCAGCAGTGAGCCTCAAGCCCTGACTCATGTGCCCCAGCACCCCCACCCCCAGCAGTGAGGCTCAGGCCCCGACTCATGTTCCACAGCATCCCCACTCACCCAGCAGTGAGCCTCAGGCCCTGACTCATGTCCCCCAGCAGCCCCACCCACCCAGCAGTGAACCTCAGGCCCCGACTCATGTCCCCCAGCACCTCACCCACTCAGCATTGACAGGCACCTGCCAGCAGGCCCCGACTCATGTCCCCCAGCACCCCCAACCACCCAGCATTGAGGCTCAGGCCCTGACTCATGTCCCCCAGCACCCCCACGCCCCAGCAGTGAGGCTCAGGCACTGACTCATGTCCTCCAGCACACCAACCCACCCAGCATTGACAGGCAGCTTCCAGCAGGCCCCGACTCATGTCCCCCAGCACCCCACCCCCAGCAGTGAGACTCAGACCCTAACACATGCCCCAGCACCCCACCCACCCAGCAGTGAGCCTCAGGCACTGACTCATGTCTCCCAGCACCCCCACCCCCCAGCAGTGAGGCTCAGGCCCCGAATCATGCCAACCCAGCACCCCCACCAACCCATTAGTGAACCTCGGCCCTGACTCATGTCCCCCAACACGCCCACCCCCCAGCACTGACGGGCACCTGCCAGCAGGCCCCGACTCATGTCCCCCAGCACCCCCACCCACCCAGCAGTGAGGCTCAGGCCCTGAATCAAGTCCCCCAGCACCCCCACCAACCCAGCAGTGAGCCTCAGGCCCTGACTCATGTCCCCCAGCACCCCCACCCCCCAGCAGTGAGGCTGAGGCCCCGACTCATGTCCCCCAGCACCCCCACCCCCCAACAGTGAGGCTCAGGCCCTGACTCATGTCCCCCAGCACCCCCACCCACCCAGCATTGACAGGCACCTGCCAGAATGCCCCAACTCATGTCCCCCACCACCCCCACCCACCCAGCAGTGAGCCTCAGGCCCTGACTCATGTCCCCTAGCACCCTCACCCTTCAGCAGTGAGGCTCAGGCCCCGACTCATGTCCCCCAGCACCCCCACCCCCCAGCAGTGAGGCTCAGGCCCTGACTCATGTCCCCTAGCACCCCCACCCACCCAGCAGTGAGCCTCAAGCCCTGACTCATGTGCCCCAGCACCCCCACCCCCAGCAGTGAGGCTCAGGCCCCGACTCATGTTCCACAGCATCCCCACTCACCCAGCAGTGAGCCTCAGGCCCTGACTCATGTCCCCCAGCAGCCCCACCCACCCAGCAGTGAACCTCAGGCCCCGACTCATGTCCCCCAGCACCTCACCCACTCAGCATTGACAGGCACCTGCCAGCAGGCCCCGACTCATGTCCCCCAGCACCCCCAACCACCCAGCATTGAGGCTCAGGCCCTGACTCATGTCCCCCAGCACCCCCACGCCCCAGCAGTGAGGCTCAGGCACTGACTCATGTCCTCCAGCACACCAACCCACCCAGCATTGACAGGCAGCTTCCAGCAGGCCCCGACTCATGTCCCCCAGCACCCCACCCCCAGCAGTGAGACTCAGACCCTAACACATGCCCCAGCACTCCACCCACCCAGCAGTGAGCCTCAGGCACTGACTCATGTCTCCCAGCACCCCCACCCCCCAGCAGTGAGGCTCAGGCCCCGAATCATGCCAACCCAGCACCCCCACCAACCCATTAGTGAACCTCGGCCCTGACTCATGTCCCCCAACCCGCCCACCCCCCAGCACTGACGGGCACCTGCCAGCAGGCCCCGACTCATGTCCCCCAGCACCCCCACCCACCCAGCAGTGAGGCTCAGGCCCTGAATCAAGTCCCCCAGCACCCCCACCAACCCAGCAGTGAGCCTCAGGCCCTGACTCATGTCCCCCAGCACCCCCACCCCCCAGCAGTGAGGCTGAGGCCCCGACTCATGTCCCCCAGCACCCCCACCCCCCAACAGTGAGGCTCAGGCCCTGACTCATGTCCCCCAGCACCCCCACCCACCCAGCATTGACAGGCACCTGCCAGAATGCCCCAACTCATGTCCCCCACCACCCCCACCCACCCAGCAGTGAGCCTCAGGCCCTGACTCATGTCCCCTAGCACCCTCACCCTTCAGCAGTGAGGCTCAGGCCCCGACTCATGTCCCCCAGCACCCCCACCCCCCAGCAGTGAGGCTTAGGCCCTGACTCATGTCCCCCAGCACCCCCACCCACCCAGCATTGACAGGCACCTGCCAGAATGCCCCAACTCATGTCCCCCACCACCCCCACCCACCCAGTGGTGAGCCTCAGGCCCTGACTCATGTCCCCTAGCACCCTCACCCTCCAGCAGTGAGGCTCAGGCCCCGACTCATGTCCTCCAGCACCCCCACCCCCCAGCAGTGAGGCTCAGGCCCTGACTCATGTCCCCCAGAACCCCCAACCCCCAGCAGTGAGGGTCAGGCCATCACTCATGCCCCCCAGCACCTTCACCCACCTAGCAGTGACCCTCAGGCCCTGACTCATGTCCTCCAGCACCCCCACCCACCCAACAGTGAGCCTCAGGCCCTGACTCATGTCCCCCAGCACTCCCACCCCCCAGCAGTGAGGCTCAGGCCCTGACTCATGTCCCCTAGCACCCCCACCCACCCAGCAGTGAGCCTCAAGCCCTGACTCATGTCCCCCAGCACCCCCACCCCCCAGCATTGACAGGCACCTGCCAGCAGGCCCCGACTCATGTGCCCCAGCACCCCCACCCCCAGCAGTGAGGCTCAGGCCCCGACTCATGTTCCCCAGCATCCCCACTCACCCAGCAGTGAGCCTCAGGCCCTGACTCATGTCCCCCAGCACCCCCACCCCCAGCAGTGAGGCTCAGGCCCCAACTCATGTCCCCCAGCACCCCCACCCCCAGCAGTGAGGCTCAGGCCCTGACTCATGTCCCCCAGCACCCCCACCCACCCAGCATTGACAGGCACCTACCAGCAGGCCCTGACTCATGTCCCCCAGCACCCCCACCCACCCAGCAGTGAACCTCAGGCCCTGACTCATGTCTTCCAGCACCTCACCCACCCAGCATTGACAGGCACCTGCCAGCAGGCCCCCACTCATGTCCCCCAGCACCTCCACCCACCCAGCAGTGAGCCTCAAGCCCTGACTCATGTCCCCCAGCACCCCCACCCGCAAGCAGTGAGGCTCAGGCACTGACTCATGTCCCCCAGCACCCCAACCCACCCAGCATTGACAGGCACCTGCCAGCAGGCCCCGACTCATGTCCCCCAGTACCCCCACCCCCAGCAGTGAGGCTCAGACCCCGACACATGCCCCCCAGCACCCCCACCCACCCAGCAGTGAGCCTCAGGCACTGACTCATGTCCCCCAGCACCCCCACCCCCCAGCAGTGAGGCTCAGGCCCCGAATCATGCCAACCCAGCACCCCCGCCAACCCAGCAGTGAACCTCAGGCCCTGACTCATGTCCCCCAGCACTCCAACCCACCCAGCATTGACAGGCACCTGCCAGCAGGCCCCGACTCATGTCCCCCAGTACCCCCACCCCCCAGCAGTGAGGCTCAGACCCCGACACATGCCCCCCAGCACCCCCACCCACCCAGCAGTGAGCCTCAGGACCTGACTCATGTCCCCCAGCACCCCCACCACCCAGCAGCAAAGCTCAAGCCCCGACTCATGTCCCCCAGCACCCCCACCCACCCAGCAGGGAGCCTCAGGCCATGACTCATGTCCCCCAGCACCCCCATCCCCCAGCAGTGAGGCTCAGGCCCCGACTCATGTCCCTCAGCACCCCCACCCCCCAGCAGTGACGCTCAGGCCCTGACTCATGTCCCCCAGCACCCCCACCCACCCAGCAGTTAGCCTCAGGCCCTGACTCATGTCCCCCAGCACCCCCACCCACCCAGCATTGACAGGCACCTGCCAGCAGACCCCAACTCATGTCCCCCAGCAGCCCCACCCACCCAGCAGTGAGCCTCAGGCCCTGACTCATGTCCCCCAGCACCCCCACCCACCCAGCAGTGAGCCTCTGGCCCTGACTCATGTCCCCCAGCACCCCCACCACTCAGCAGTGAAGCTCAGGCCCTGACTCATGTCCCCCACCACCCCCACCCACCCAGCAGTGAGGCTCAGGCCCCGACTCATGTCCCTCAGCACCCCCACCCCCCAGCAGTGAGGCTCAGGCCCCGACTCATGTCCCTCAGCACCCCCACCCCCCAGCAGTGAGGCTCAGGCCCTGACACATGTCCCCCAGCACCCCCACCCACCCAGCAGTTAGCCTCAGGCCCTGACTCATGTCCCCCAGCACCCCCACCCACCCAGCATTGACAGGCACCTGCCAGCAGACCCCAACTCATGTCCCCCAGCACCCCCACCCACCCAGCAGTGAGCCTCAGGCCCCGACTCATGTCCCCCAGCACCCCCACCCAACCAGCAGTGAGTCTCAGGCCCTGACTCATGTCCCCAGTACCCCCACCCCCCCAGCAGTGAGGCTCAGGCCCTGACTCATGTCCCCCAGCACCCCAACACACCCAGCAGTGAGCCTCAGGCCCTGACTCATGTCCCCCAGCACCCCCACCCCCCAGCATTGACAGGCACCTGCCAGCAGGCCCCGACTCATGTCCCCCAGCTCCACCACCCACCCAGCATTGACAGGCACCTGCCAGCAGGCCCCGACTCATGTCCCCCAGCACCCCCACCCCCAGCAGTGAGGCTCAGGCCCTGACTCATGTCCCCCAGCACCCCCACCCACCCAGCATTGACAGGCACCTACCAGCAGGCCCTGACTCATGTCCCCCAGCACCCCCACTCACCCAGCAGTGAACCTCAGGCCCTGACTCATGTCTTCCAGCACCTCACCCACCCAGCATTGACAGGCACCTGCCAGCAGGCCCCCACTCATGTCCCCCAGCACCTCCACCCACCCAGCAGTGAGCCTCAAGCCCTGACTCATGTCCCCCAGCACCCCCACCCGCAAGCAGTGAGGCTCAGGCACTGACTCATGTCCCCCAGCACCCCAACCCACCCAGCATTGACAGGCACCTGCCAGCAGGCCCCGACTCATGTCCCCCAGTACCCCCACCCCCAGCAGTGAGGCTCAGACCCCGACACATGCCCCCCAGCACCCCCACCCACCCAGCAGTGAGCCTCAGGCACTGACTCATGTCCCCCAGCACCCCCACCCCCCAGCAGTGAGGCTCAGGCCCCGAATCATGCCAACCCAGCACCCCCGCCAACCCAGCAGTGAACCTCAGGCCCTGACTCATGTCCCCCAGCACTCCAACCCACCCAGCATTGACAGGCACCTGCCAGCAGGCCCCGACTCATGTCCCCCAGTACCCCCACCCCCCAGCAGTGAGGCTCAGACCCCGACACATGCCCCCCAGCACCCCCACCCACCCAGCAGTGAGCCTCAGGACCTGACTCATGTCCCCCAGCACCCCCACCACCCAGCAGCAAAGCTCAGGCCCCGACTCATGTCCCCCAGCACCCCCACCCACCCAGCAGGGAGCCTCAGGCCATGACTCATGTCCCCCAGCACCCCCATCCCCCAGCAGTGAGGCTCAGGCCCCGACTCATGTCCCTCAGCACCCCCACCCCCCAGCAGTGACGCTCAGGCCCTGACTCATGTCCCCCAGCACCCCCACCCACCCAGCAGTTAGCCTCAGGCCCTGACTCATGTCCCCCAGCACCCCCACCCACCCAGCATTGACAGGCACCTGCCAGCAGACCCCAACTCATGTCCCCCAGCAGCCCGTCCCACCCAGCAGTGAGCCTCAGGCCCTGACTCATGTCCCCCAGCACCCCCACCCACCCAGCAGTGAGCCTCTGGCCCTGACTCATGTCCCCCAGCACCCCCACCACTCAGCAGTGAAGCTCAGGCCCTGACTCATGTCCCCCACCACCCCCACCCACCCAGCAGTGAGGCTCAGGCCCCGACTCATGTCCCTCAGCACCCCCACCCCCCAGCAGTGAGGCTCAGGCCCCTACTCATGTCCCTCAGCACCCCCACCCCCCAGCAGTGAGGCTCAGGCCCTGACTCATGTCCCCCAGCACCCCCACCCACCCAGCAGTTAGCCTCAGGCCCTGACTCATGTCCCCCAGCACCCCCACCCACCCAGCATTGACAGGCACCTGCCAGCAGACCCCAACTCATGTCCCCCAGCACCCCCACCCACCCATCAGTGAGCCTCAGGCCCCGACTCATGTCCCCCAGCACCCCCACCCAACCAGCAGTGAGTCTCAGGCCCTGACTCATGTCCCCAGCACCCCCACCCCCCCAGCAGTGAGGCTCAGGCCCTGACTCATGTCCCCCAGCACCCCAACACACCCAGCAGTGAGCCTCAGGCCCTGACTCATGTCCCCCAGCACCCCCACCCCCCAGCATTGACAGGCACCTGCCAGCAGGCCCCGACTCATGTCCCCCAGCTCCACCACCCACCCAGCATTGACAGGCACCTGCCAGCAGGCCCCGACTCATGTCCCCCAGCTCCCCCACCCACCCAGCAGTGAGCCTCAGGCCCTGACTCATGTCCCCTAGCACCCTCACCCACCCAGCATTGACAGGCACCTGCCAGCAGGCCCCGACTCATGTCCCCCAGCTCCCCCACCCACCCAGCAGTGAGCCTCAGGCCCTGACTCATGTCCCCTAGCACCCTCACCCTCCAGCAGTGAGCCTCAGGCCCCGACTCATGTCCCCCAGCACCCCCACCCCTAATCAGTGAGGCTCAGGCCCTGACTCATGTCCCCCAGCACCCCCACCCACCCAGCAGTGAGCCTCAGGCCCTGACTCATGTCCCACAGCAACCCACGCACCCAGCATTGACAGGCACCTGCCAGCAGGCCCCGACTCATGTCCCCCAGGACCACCACCCACCCAGCAGTGAGGCTCAGGCCCTGACTCATGTCCCCTAGCACCCTCACCCTCCATCAGTGAGGCTCAGGCCCCGGCTCATGTCCCCAGCACCCCCACCCCCCAGCAGTGAGGCTCAGGCCCTCACTCATGTCCCCCAGCACCCCCACCCACCCAGCAGTGAGCCTCAGGCCCTGACTCATGTCCCCCAGCACCCCCACCCCACCCAGCAGTGAGCCTCAGGCCCTGACTCATGTCCCCCAGCACTCCCACCCCCCAGCATTGAGGCTCAGGCCTTGACTCATGTCCCCTAGTACCCCCACCCACCCAGCAGTGAGCCTCAAGCCCTGACTCATGTGCCCCAGCACCCCCACCCCCAGCAGTGAGGCTCAGGCCCCGACTCATGTTCCACAGCATCCCCACTCACCCAGCAGTGAGCCTCAGGCCCCGACTCATGTCCCCCAGCAGCCCCACCCACCCAGCAGTGAACCTCAGGCCCTGACTCATGTCCCCCAGCACCTCACCCACTCAGCATTGACAGGCACCTGCCAGCAGGCCCCGACTCATGTCCCCCAGCACCCCCAACCACCCAGCATTGAGGCTCAGGCCCTGACTCATGTCCCCCAGCACCCCCACGCCCCAACAGTGAGGCTCAGGCACTGACTCGTGTCCTCCAGCACACCAACCCACCCAGCATTGACAGGCAGCTTCCAGCAGGCCCCGACTCATGTCCCCCAGCACCCCACCCCCAGCAGTGAGACTCAGACCCTAACACATGCCCCCAGCACCCCACCCACCCAGCAGTGAGCCTCAGGCACTGACTCATGTCTCCCAGCACCCCCACCCCCCAGCAGTGAGGCTCAGGCCCCGAATCATGCCAACCCAGCACCCCCACCAACCCAGCAGTGAACCTCGGCCCTGACTCATGTCCCCCAACACGCCCACCCCCCAGCACTGACGGGCACCTGCCAGCAGGCCCCGACTCATGTCCCCCAGCACCCCTACCCACCCAGCAGTGAGGCTCAGGCCCTGACTCAAGTCCCCCAGCACCCCCACCAACCCAGCTGTGAGCCTCAGGCCCTGACTCATGTCCCCCAGCACCCCCACCCCCCAGCAGTGAGGCTGAGGCCCCGACTCATGTCCCCCAGCACCCCCACCCCCCAACAGTGAGGCTCAGGCCCTGACTCATGTCCCCCAGCACCCCCACCCACCCAGCATTGACAGGCACCTGCCAGAATGCCCCAACTCATGTCCCCCACCACCCCCAACCACCCAGCAGTGAGCCTCAGGCCCTGACTCATGTCCCCTAGCACCCTCACCCTCCAGCAGTGAGGCTCAGGCCCCGACTCATGTCCCCCAGCACCCCCACCCCCCAGCAGTGAGGCTCAGGCCCTGACTCATGTCCCCCAGCACCCCCAACCGCCAGCAGTGAGGCTCAGGCCCTGACTCAAGTCCCCCAGCACCCCCACCAACCCAGCTGTGAGCCTCAGGCCCTGACTCATGTCCCCCAGCACCCCCAGCAGTGAGGCTGAGGCCCCGACTCATGTCCCCCAGCACCCCCACCCCCCAACAGTGAGGCTCAGGCCCTGACTCATGTCCCCCAGCACCCCCACCCACCCAGCATTGACAGGCACCTGCCAGAATGCCCCAACTCATGTCCCCCAGCACCCCCACCAACCCAGCTGTGAGCCTCAGGCCCTGACTCATGTCCCCCAGCACCCCCACCCCCCAGCAGTGAGGCTGAGGCCCCGACTCATGTCCCCCAGCACCCCCACCCCCCAACAGTGAGGCTCAGGCCCTGACTCATGTCCCCCAGCACCCCCACCCACCCAGCATTGTCAGGCACCTGCCAGAATGCCCCAACTCATGTCCCCCACCACCCCCACCCACCCAGCAGTGAGCCTCAGGCCCTGACTCATGTCCCCTAGCACCCTCACCCTCCAGCAGTGAGGCTCAGGCCCCGACTCATGTCCCCCAGCACCCCCACCCCCCAGCAGTGAGGCTCAGGCCCTGACTCATGTCCCCCAGCACCCCCACCCACCCAGCATTGACAGGCACCTGCCAGAATGCCCCAACTCATGTCCCCCACCACCCCCACCCACCCAGTGGTGAGCCTCAGGCCCTGACTCATGTCCCCTAGCACCCTCACCCTCCAGCAGTGAGGCTCAGGCCCCGACTCATGTCCCCCAGCACCCCCACCCCCCAGCAGTGAGGCTCAGGCCCTGACTCATGTCCCCCAGCACCCCCAACTGCCAGCAGTGAGGGTCAGGCCATCACTCATGCCCCCCAGCACCTTCACCCACCTAGCAGTGAGCCTCAGGCCCTGACTCATGTCCTCCAGCACCCCCACCCACCCAGCAGTGAGCCTCAGGCCCTGACTCATGTCCCCCAGCACTCCCAACCCCCAGCAGTGAGGCTCAGGCCCTGACTCATGTCCCCTAGCACCCCCACCCACCCAGCAGTGAGCCTCAAGCCCTGACTCATGTCCCCCAGCACCCCCACCCCCCAGCATTGACAGGCACCTGCCAGCAGGCCCCGACTCATGTGCCCCAGCACCCCCACCCCCAGCAGTGAGGCTCAGGCCCCGACTCATGTTCCCCAGCATCCCCACTCACCCAGCAGTGAGCCTCAGGCCCTGACTCATGTCCCCCAGCACCCCCACCCCCAGCAGTGAGGCTCAGGCCCCGACTCATGTCCCCCAGCACCCCCACCCCCAGCAGTGAGGCTCAGGCCCTGACTCATGTCCCCCAGCACCCCCACCCACCCAGCATTGACAGGCACCTACCAGCAGGCCCTGACTCATGTCCCCCAGCACCCCCACCCACCCAGCAGTGAACCTCAGGCCCTGACTCATGTCTTCCAGCACCTCACCCACCCAGCATTGACAGGCACCTGCCAGCAGGCCCCCACTCATGTCCCCCAGCAACTCCACCCACCCAGCAGTGAGCCTCAAGCCCTGACTCATGTCCCCCAGCACCCCCACCCGCAAGCAGTGAGGCTCAGGCACTGACTCATGTCCCCCAGCACCGCAACCCACCCAGCATTGACAGGCACCTGCCAGCAGGCCCCGACTCATGTCCCCCAGTACCCCCACCCCCAGGAGGCTCAGACCCCGACACATGCCCCCCAGCACCCCCACCCACCCAGCAGTGAGCCTCAGGCACTGACTCATGTCCCCCAGCACCCCCACCCCCCAGCAGTGAGGCTCAGGCCCCGAATCATGCCAACCCAGCACCCCCGCCAACCCAGCAGTGAACCTCAGGCCCTGACTCATGTCCCCCAGCACTCCAACCCACCCAGCATTGACAGGCACCTGCCAGCAGGCCCCGACTCATGTCCCCCAGTACCCCCACCCCCCAGCAGTGAGGCTCAGACCCCGACACATGCCCCCCAGCACCCCCACCCACCCAGCAGTGAGCCTCAGGACCTGACTCATGTCCTCCAGCACCCCCACCCCCCAGCAGTGAGGCTCAGGCCCCGACTCATGTCCCCCAGCACCCCCACCCACCCAGCAGGGAGCCTCAGGCCATGACTCATGTCCCCCAGCACCCCCACCCCCCAGCAGTGAGGCTCAGGCCCCGACTCATGTCCCTCAGCACCCCCACCCCCCAGCAGTGAGGCTCAGGCCCTGACTCATGTCCCCCAGCACCCCCACCCACCCAGCAGTTAGCCTCAGGCCCTGACTCATGTCCCCCAGCACCCCCACCCACCCAGCATTGACAGGCACCTGCCAGCAGACCCCAACTCATGTCCCCCAGCACCCCCACCCACCCAGCAGTGAGCCTCAGGCCCTGACTCATGTCCCCCAGCACCCCCACCCACCCAGCAGTGAGCCTCTGGCCCTGACTCATGTCCCCCAGCACCCCCACCCCTCAGCAGTGAAGCTCAGGCCCTGACTCATGTCCCCCACCACCCCCACCCACCCAGCAGTGAGCCTCAGGCCCTGACTCATGTCCCCCAGCACCCCCACCCCCCAGCATTGACAGGCACCTGCCAGCAGGCCCCGACTCATGTCCCCCAGCACCCCCACCCCCCAGCAGTGAGGCTCAGGCCCCGTCTCATGTCCCCCAGCACCCCCACCCACCCAGCAGTGAGCCTCAGGCCCTGACTCATTTCCCCCAGCACCCCCACCACCCAGCAGTGAGGCTCAGGCCACGACTCATGTCCCCCAGCACCCCCACCCCCCAACAGTGAGGCTCAGGCCCTGACTCATGTCCCCCAGCACCCCCAGCCACCCAGCATTGATGGGCACCTGCCAGCAGGTCCCCACACATGTCCCCCAGCACCGCCACTCACCCAGCAGAGAGCCTCAGGCCCTGACTCATGTCCCCAGCACCCCCACCCCCCAGCAGAGAGGCTCAGGCCCTGACTCATGTCCCCCAGCACCCCCACCCCAACCCACCCAGCAGTGAGCCTCAGGCCCTGACTCATGTCCCCCAGCACCCCCACCCCCCAGCATTGACAGGCACCTGCCAGCAGGCCCTGACTCATGTCCCCCAGCACCCCCACAACCCAGCAGTGAGCCTCAGGGCCCAACTCATGTCCCCCAGCACCCCCACCCACCCAGCAGTGAGCCTCTGGCCCTGATTCATGTCCCCCAGCACCCCACCCACGCAGCAGTGAGCCTCAGGCCCTGACACATATCCCCCAACACCCCACCCCTCAGCAGTGAAGCTCAGGCCCTGACTCATGTCCCGCAGGACCCCCACCCACCCAGCAGTGAGCCTCAGGCCCCGACTCATGTCCCCCAGAACCCCCACCCACCCAGCAGTGAACCTAAGGCCCTGAATCATGTCCCCCAGCACCCTCACCCAGCAGTGAGGCTCAGGCCCCGATTCATGTCCCTCAGCACCCCCACCCACCCAGCAGTGAGCCTCAGGCCCTGACTCATGTCCCCCAGCACCCCCACCCACCCAGCATTGACAGGCACCTGCCAGCAGACCCCAACTCATGTCCCCCAGCACCCCCACCCCCCAGCAGTGAGCCTCAGGCCCCAACTCATGTCCCCCAGCACCCCCACCCACCCAGCAGTGAGCCTCTGGCCCTGATTCATGTCCCCCAGCACCCCACCCACGCAGCAGTGAGCCTCAGGCCCTGACACATGTCCCCCAACACCCCACCCCTCAGCAGTGAAGCTCAGGCCCTGACTCATGTCCCGCAGGACCCCCACCCACCCAGCAGTGAGCCTCAGGCCCCGACTCATGTCCCCCAGCACCCCCACCCACCCAGCAGTGAACCTAAGGCCCTGAATCATGTCCCCCAGCACCCTCACCCAGCAGTGAGGCTCAGGCCCCGATTCATGTCCCTCAGCACCCCCACCCACCCAGCAGTGAGCCTCAGGCCCTGACTCATGTCCCCCAGCACCCCCACCCACCCAGCATTGACAGGCACCTGCCAGCAGACCCCAACTCATGTCCCCCAGCACCCCCACCCACCCAGCAGTGAGCCTCAGGCCCTGACTCATGTCCCCCAGCACCCCCACCCCCCAGCAGTGAGCCTCAGGCCCTGACTCATGTCCCCCAGCAGCCCCACCCCCAGCAGTGAGGCTCAGGCCCTGACTCATGTCCCCCAGCACCCCCACCCACCCAGCAGTGAGCCTCAGGCCCTGACTCATGTCCCCCAGCACCCCCACCCCTCAGCAGTGAAGCTCAGGCCCCGACTGATGTCCCCCAGCACCCCCACCCACCCAGCAGTGAGCCTCAGGCCCTGACTCATGTCCCCCAGCACCCCACCCCCAGCAGTGAGGCTCAGGCCCTGACTCATGTCCCCCAGCACCCCCACCCACCCAGCATTGACAGGCACCTGCCAGAATCCCCCAACTCATGTCCCCCACCACCACCACCCACCCAGCGGTGAGCCTCAGGCCCTGACTCATGTCCCCCAGCACCCCCACCCCCCAGCAGTGAGGCTCAGGCCCTGACTCATGTCTCCCCCAGCACCCCCACCCCCCAGCAGTGAGGCTCAGGCCATCACTCATGCCCCCCAGCACCTTCACCCACCTAGCAGTGAGCCTCAGGCCCTGACTCATGTCCTCCAGCACCCCCACCCACCCAGCAGTGAGCCTCAGGCCCTGACTCATGCCCCCAGCACTCCCACCCCCCAGCAGTGAGGCACAGGCCCTGACTCATGTCCCCTAGCACCCCCACCCACCAAACAGTGAGCCTCAAGCCCTGACTTATGTCCCCCAGCACCCCCATCCCCCAGCATTGACAGGCACCTGCCAGCAGGCCCCGACTCATGTGCCCCAGCACCCCCACCCCCAGCAGTGAGGCTCAGGCCCCGACTCATGTTCCCCAGCATCCCCACTCACCCAGCAGTGAGCCTCAGGCCCTGACGCATGTCCCCCAGCACCCCCACCCCCAGCAGTGAGGCTCGGGCCCCGACTCATGTCCCCCAGCACCCCCACCCCCAGCAGTGAGGCTCAGGCCCTGACTCATGTCCCCCAGCACCCCCACCCACCCAGCATTGACAGGCACCTACCAGCAGGCCCTGACTCATGTCCCCCAGGCCCCCACCCACCCAGCAGTGAACCTCAGGCCCTGACTCATGTCCACCAGCACCTCACCCACCCAGCATTGACAGGCACCTGCCAGTAGGCCCCCACTCATTTCCCCCAGCACCTCTACCCACCCAGCAGTGAGCCTCAAGCCCTGACTCATGTCCCCCAGCACCCCCACCCGCAAGCAGTGAGGCTCAGGCACTGACTCATGTCCCCCAGCACCCCTACCCACCCAGCATTGACAGGCACCTGCCAGCAGGCCCTGACTCATGTCCCCCAGGAACCCCACCCACCCAGCAGTGAGCCTCAGGCCCCGACTCATGACCCCCAGCACCCCCACCACCCAGCAGTGAGGCTCAGGCCACGACTCATGTCCCCCAGCACCCCCACCCCCCAACAGTGAGGCTCAGGCCCTGACTCATGTCCCCCAGCACCCCCAGCCACCCAGCATTGATGGGCACCTGCCAGCAGGTCCCCACACATGTCCCCCAGCACCGCCACTCACCCAGCAGAGAGCCTCAGGCCCTGACTCATGTCCCCAGCACCCCCACCCCCCAGCAGAGAGGCTCAGGCCCTGACTCATGTCCCCCAGCACCCCAACCCACCCAGCAGTGAGCCTCAGGCCCTGACTCATGTCCCCCAGCACCCCCACCCCCCAGCATTGACAGGCACCTGCCAGCAGGCCCTGACTCATGTCCCCCAGCACCCCCACCCCCCAGCAGTGAGCCTCAGGCCCCAACTCATGTCCCCCAGCACCCCCACCCACCCAGCAGTGAGCCTCTGGCCCTGATTCATGTCCCCCAGCACCCCACCCACGCAGCAGTGAGCCTCAGGCCCTGACACATGTCCCCCAACACCCCACCCCTCAGCAGTGAAGCTCAGGCCCTGACTCATGTCCCGCAGGACCCCCACCCACCCAGCAGTGAACCTAAGGCCCTGAATCATGTCCCCCAGCACCCTCACCCAGCAGTGAGGCTCAGGCCCCGATTCATGTCCCTCAGCACCCCCACCCACCCAGCAGTGAGCCTCAGGCCCTGACTCATGTCCCCCAGCACCCCCACCCACCCAGCATTGACAGGCACCTGCCAGCAGACCCCAACTCATGTCCCCCAGCACCCCCACCCACCCAGCAGTGAGCCTCAGGCCCTGACTCATGTCCCCCAGCACCCCCACCCCCCAGCAGTGAGCCTCAGGCCCTGACTCATGTCCCCCAGCACCCCCACCCCCCAGCAGTAAGGCTCAGGCCCTGACTCATGTCCCCCAGCACCCCCACCCACCCAGCAGTGAGCCTCAGGCCCTGACTCATGTCCCCCAGCACCCCCACCCCTCAGCAGTGAAGCTCAGGCCCCGACTGATGTCCCCCAGCACCCCCACCCACCCAGCAGTGAGCCTCAGGCCCTGACTCATGTCCCCCAGCACCCCACCCCCAGCAGTGAGGCTCAGGCCCTGACTCATGTCCCCCAGCACCCCCACCCACCCAGCATTGACAGGCACCTGCCAGAATCCCCCAACTCATGTCCCCCACCACCACCACCCACCCAGCGGTGAGCCTCAGGCCCTGACTCATGTCCCCCAGCACCCCCACCCCCCAGCAGTGAGGCTCAGGCCCTGACTCATGTCCCCCAGCACCCCCACCCCCCAGCAGTGAGGCTCAGGCCATCACTCATGCCCCCCAGCACCTTCACCCACCTAGCAGTGAGCCTCAGGCCCTGACTCATGTCCTCCAGCACCCCCACCCACCCAGCAGTGAGCCTCAGGCCCTGACTCATGCCCCCAGCACTCCCACCCCCCAGCAGTGAGGCACAGGCCCTGACTCATGTCCCCTAGCACCCCCACCCACCAAACAGTGAGCCTCAAGCCCTGACTTATGTCCCCCAGCACCCCCATCCCCCAGCATTGACAGGCACCTGCCAGCAGGCCCCGACTCATGTGCCCCAGCACCCCCACCCCCAGCAGTGAGGCTCAGGCCCCGACTCATGTTCCCCAGCATCCCCACTCACCCAGCAGTGAGCCTCAGGCCCTGACGCATGTCCCCCAGCACCCCCACCCCCAGCAGTGAGGCTCGGGCCCTGACTCATGTCCCCCAGCACCCCCACCCCCAGCAGTGAGGCTCAGGCCCTGACTCATGTCCCCCAGCACCCCCACCCACCCAGCATTGACAGGCACCTACCAGCAGGCCCTGACTCATGTCCCCCAGCACCCCCACCCACCCAGCAGTGAACCTCAGGCCCTGACTCATGTCCCCCAGCACCTCACCCACCCAGCATTGACAGGCACCTGCCAGTAGGCCCCCACTCATTTCCCCCAGCACCTCTACCCACCCAGCAGTGAGCCTCAAGCCCTGACTCATGTCCCCCAGCACCCCCACCCGCAAGCAGTGAGGCTCAGGCACTGACTCATGTCCCCCAGCACCCCTACCCACCCAGCATTGACAGGCACCTGCCAGCAGGCCCCGACTCATGTCCCCCAGTACCCTCACCCCCCAGCAGTGAGGCTCAGACCCCGACACATGCCCCCCAGCACCCCCACCCACCCAGCAGTGAGCCTCAGGCACTGACTCATGTCCCCCAGCACCCCCACCCCCTAGCAGTGAGGCTCAGGCCCCGAATCATGCCATCCCAGCACCCCCGCCAACCCAGCAGTGAACCTCAGGCCCTGACTCATGTCCCCCAGCACTCCAACCCACCCAGCATTGACAGGCACCTGCCAGCAGGCCCCGACTCATGTCCCCCAGTACCCCCACCCCCCAGCAGTGAGGCTCAGACCCCGACACATGCCCCCCAGCACCCCCACCCACCCAGCAGTGAGCCTCAGGACCTGACTCATGTCCCCCAGCAACCCCACCACCCAGCAGCAAGGCTCAGGCCCCGACTCATGTCCCCCAGCACCCCCACCCACCCAGCAGGGAGCCTCAGGCCATGACTCATGTCCCCCAGCACCCCCCACCCCCCAGCAGTAAGGCTCAGGCCCCGACTCATGTCCCTCAGCACCCCCACCCCCCAGCAGTGAGGCTCAGGCCCTGACTCATGTCCCCCAGCACCCCCACCCACCCAGCAGTGAGCCTCCGGCCCTGACTCATGTCCCCCAGCACCCCCACCCACCCAGCATTGACAGGCACCTGCCAGCAGACCCCAACTCATGTCCCCCAGCACCCCCACCCACCCAGCAGTGAGCCTCAGGCCCTGACTCATGTCCCCCAGCACCCCCACCCACCCAGCAGTGAGCCTCAGGCCCTGACTCATGTCCCCCAGCACCCCCACCCCTCAGCAGTGAAGCTCAGGCCCTGACTCATGTCCCCCACCACCCCCACCCACCCAGCAGTGAGCCTCAGGCCCTGACTCATGTCCCCCAGCACCCCCACCCCCCAGCATTGACAGGCACCTGCCAGCAGGCCCCGACTCATGTCCCCCAGCACCCCCACCCCCCAGCAGTGAGGCTCAGGCCCCGTCTCATGTCCCCCAGCACCCCCACCCACCCAGCAGTGAGCCTCAGGCCCTGACTCATGTCCCCCAGCACACCCACCACCCAGCAGTGAGGCTCAGGCCACGACTCATGTCCCCCAGCACCCCCACCACCCAACAGTGAGGCTCAGGCCCTGACTCATGTCCCCCAGCACCCCCAGCCACCCAGCATTGATGGGCACCTGCCAGCAGGTACCCACACATGTCCCCCAGCACCGCCACTCACCCAGCAGAGAGCCTCAGGCCCTGACTCCTGTCCCCCAGCACCCCAACCCACCCAGCAGTGAGCCTCAGGCCCTGACCCATGTCCCCCAGCAACCCCACCCCCCAGCATTGACAGGCACCTGCCAGCAGGCCCTGACTCATGTCCCCCAGCACCCCCAACCCCCAGCAGTGAGCCTCAGGCCCAAACTCATGTCCCCCAGCACCCCCACCCACCCAGCAGTGAGCCTCAGGCCCTGATTCATGTCCCCCAGCACCCCACCCACGCAGCAGTGAGCCACAGGCCCTGACACATGTCCCCCAACACCCCACCCCTCAGCAGTGAAGCTCAGGCCCTGACTCATGTCCCGCAGGACCCCCACCCACCCAGCAGTGAGCCTCAGGCCCCGACTCATGTCCCCAGCACTCCCACCCACCCAGCAGTGAACCAAAGGCCCTGACTCATGTCCCCCAGCACCCCCACCCAGCAGTGAGGCTCAGGCCCCGATTCATGTCCCTCAGCACCCCCACCCACCCAGCAGTGAGCCTCAGGCCCTGACTCATGTCCCCCAGCACCCCCACCCACCCAGCATTGACAGGCACCTGCCAGCAGACCCCAACTCATGTCCCCCAGCACCCCCACCCACCCAGCAGTGAGCCTCAGGCCCTGACTCATGTCCCCCAGCACCCCCACCCCCCAGCAGTGAGGCACAGGCCCTGACTCATGTCCCCTAGCACCCCCACCCACCCAACAGTGAGCCTCAAGCCCTGACTCATGTCCCCCAGCACCCCCATCCCCCAGCATTGACAGGCACCTGCCAGCAGGCCCCGACTCATGTGCCCCAGCACCCCCACCCCCAGCAGTGAGGCTCAGGCCCCGACTCATGTTCCCCAGCATCCCCACTCACACAGCAGTGAGCCTCAGGCCCTGACGCATGTCCCCCAGCACCCCCACCCCCAGCAGTGAGGCTCAGGCCCCGACTCATGTCCCCCAGCACCCCCACCCCCAGCAGTGAGGCTCAGGCCCTGACTCATGTCCCCCAGCACCCCCACCCACCCAGCATTGACAGGCACCTACCAGCAGGCCCTGACTCATGTCTCCCAGCACCCCCACCCACCCAGCAGTGAACCTCAGGCCCTGACTCATGTCCCCCAGCACCTCACCCACCCAGCATTGACAGGCACCTGCCAGCAGGCCCCCACTCATTTCCCCCAGCACCTCCACCC
This sequence comes from Ambystoma mexicanum, assembly GCF_040938575.1. Lineage (NCBI taxonomy): Eukaryota > Metazoa > Chordata > Amphibia > Caudata > Ambystomatidae > Ambystoma > Ambystoma mexicanum. The sequence goes on along the minus strand of NC_090924.1, from coordinate 667,436,870 downwards.
ACCCAGCAGTGAGCCTCAAGCCCTGACTCATGTCCCCCAGCACCCCCACCCGCAAGCAGTGAGGCTCAGGCACTGACTCATGTCCCCCAGCACCCCTACCCACCCAGCATTGACAGGCACCTGCCAGCAGGCCCCGACTCATGTCCCCCAGTACCCTCACCCCCCAGCAGTGAGGCTCAGACCCCGACACATGCCCCCCAGCACCCCCACCCACCCAGCAGTGAGCCCCAGGCACTGAATCATGTCCCCCAGCACCCCCACCCCCCAGAAGTGAGGCTCAGGCCCCGAATCATGCCATCCCAGCACCCCCGCCAACCCAGCAGTGACCCTCAGGCCCTGACTCATGTCCCCCAGCACTCCAACCCACCCAGCATTGACAGGCACCTGCCAGCAGGCCCCGACTCATGTCCCCCAGTACCCCCACCCCCCAGCAGTGAGGCTCAGACCCCGACACATGCCCCCCAGCACCCCCACCCACCCGGCAGTGAGTCTCAGGACCTGACTCATGTCCCCCAGCAACCCCACCACCCAGCAGCAAGGCTCAGGCCCCGACTCATGTCCCCCAGGACCCCCACCCACCCAGCAGGGAGCCTCAGGCCATGACTCATGTCCCCCAGCACCCCCACCCCCCAGCAGTGAGGCTCAGGCCCCGACTCATGTCCCTCAGCACCCCCACCCCCCAGCAATGAGGCTCAGGCCCTGACTCATGTCCCCCAGCACCCCCACCCACCCAGCAGTGAGCCTCCGGCCCTGACTCATGTCCCCCAGCACCCCCACCCACCCAGCATTGACAGGCACCTGCCAGCAGACCCCAACTCATGTCCCCAGCACCCCCACCCACCCAGCAGTGAGCCTCAGGCCCTGACTCATGTCCCCCCCAGCACCCCCACCCACCCAGCAGTGAGCCTCAGGCCCTGACTCATGTCCCCAGCACCCCCACCCCTCAGCAGTGAAGCTCAGGCCTGACTCATGTCCCCCACCACCCCCACCCACCCAGCAGTGAGCCTCAGGCCCTGACTCATGTCCCCCAGCACCCCCACCCCCCAGCATTGACAGGCACCTGCCAGCAGGCCCCGACTCATGTCCCCCAGGCACCCCCACCCCCCAGCAGTGAGGCTCAGGCCCCGTCTCATGTCCCCCAGCACCCCCCACCCACCCAGCAGTGAGCCTCAGGCCCTGACTCATGTCCCCCAGCACCCCCACCACCCAGCAGTGAGGCTCAGGCCACGACTCATGTCCCCCAGCACCCCCACCCCCCAACAATGAGGATCAGGCCCTGACTCATGTCCCCCAGCACCCCCAGCCACCCAGCATTGATGGGCACCTGCCAGCAGGTCCCCACACATGTCCCCCAGCACCGCCACTCACCCCAGCAGAGAGCCTCAGGCCCTGACTCATGTCCCCAGCACCCCCACCCCCCAGCAGTGAGGCTCAGGCCCTGACTCCTGTCCCCCAGCACCCCAACCCACCCAGCAGTGAGCCTCAGGCCCTGACCCATGTCCCCCAACACCCCCACCCCCCAGCATTGACAGGCACCTGCAGGCAGGCCCTGACTCATGTCCCCCAGCACCCCCACCCCCAGCAGTGAGCCTCAGGCCCCAACTCATGTCCCCCAGCACCCCCACCCACCCAGCAGTGAGCCTCAGGCCCTGATTCATGTCCCCCAGCACCCCACCCACGCAGCAGTGAGCCTCAGGCCCTGACACATGTCCCCCAACACCCCACCCCTCAGCAGTGAAGCTCAGGCCCTGACTCATGTCCCGCAGGACCCCACCCACCCAGCAGTGAGCCTCAGGCCCCGACTCATGTCCCCCAGCACCCCCACCCACCCAGCAGTGAACCAAAGGCCCTGACTCATGTCCCCCAGCACCCCCACCCAGCAGTGAGGCTCAGGCCCCGATTCATGTCCCTCAGCACCCCCACCCACCCAGCAGTGAGCCTCAGGCCCTGACTCATGTCCCCCAGCACCCCCACCCACCCAGCATTGACAGGCACCTGCCAGCAGACGCCAACTCATGTCCCCCAGCACCCCCACCCACCCAGCAGTGAGCCTCAGGCCCTGACTCATGTCCCCCAGCACCCCCACCCCCCAGCAGTGAGCCTCCGGCCCTGACTCATGTCCCCCAGCACCCCCACCCCCCAGCAGTGAGGCTCAGGCCCTGACTCATGTCCCCCAGCACCCCCACCCACCCAGCAGTGAGCCTCAGGCCCTGACTCATGTCCCCCAGCACCCCCACCCCTCAGCACTGAAGGTCAGTCCCCGACTCATGTCCCCCAGCACCCCCACCCACCCAGCAGTGAGCCTCAGGCCCTGACTCATGTCCCCCAGCACCCCCACCACCAGCATTGACAGGCACCTGCCAGAAGGCCCGACTAATTTCCCCCAGCACCCCCACCCCCCAGCAGTGAGGCTCAGGCCCTGACTCATGTCCCCCAGCACCCCCACCCCCCAACAGTGAGTCTCAGGCCCTGACTCATGTCCTCCAGCACTCCCACCCACCCAGCATTGATGGGCAACTGCCAGCAGGTCCCCACTCATGTCCCCCAGCACCCCCACTCACCCAGCAGTGAGCCTCAGGCCCTGACTCATGTCCCCAGCACCCCCAACCCCCAGCAGTGAGGCTCAGGTCCTGACTCATGTCCCCCAGCACCCCCACCCACCCAGCAGTGAGCCTCAGGCCCTGACTCATGTCCCGCAGTGCCCCTACCCCCCAGCATTGACAGGCACCTGCCAGCAGGCCCTGACGCATGTCTCCCAGCACCCACACCCCCCAGCAGTGAGCCTCAGGCCCCAACTCATATCCCCCAGCACCCCCACCCACCCAGCAGTGAGCCTCAGGCCCTGACTCATGTCCCCCAGCACCCCACCCACGCAGCAGTGAGCCTCAGGCCCTGACTCATGTCCCCCAACACCCCCACCCCTCAGCAGTGAAGCTCAGGCCCTGACTCATGTCCCCCAGGATCCCCACCCACCCAGCAGTGAGCCTCAGGCCCCGACTCATGTCCCCCAGCACCCCCACCCACCCAGCAGTGAGCCTCAGGCCCTGACCCATGTCCCCTAGCACCCCCACCCACCCAGCAGTGAGCCTCAAGCCCTGACTCATGTCCCCCAGCACCCCCACCCCCCAGCATTGACAGGCACCTGCCAGCAGGCCCCGACTCATGTACCCTAGCACCCCCACCCCCAGCAGTGAGGCTCAGGCCCCGACTCATGTTCCCCAGCATCCCCACTCACTCAGCAGTGAGCCTCAGGCCCTGACGCATGTCCCCCAGCACCCCCACCCCCAGCAGTGAGGCTCAGGCCCCGACTCATGTCCCCCAGCACCCCCACACCCAGCAGTGAGGCTCAGGCCCTGACTCATGTCCCCCAGCACCCCCACCCACCCAGCATTGACAGGCACCTACCAGCAGGCCCTGACTCATGTCCCCCAGCACCCCCACCCACCCAGCAGTGAACCTCAGGCCCTGACTCATGTCCCCCAGCACCTCACCCACCCAGCATTGACAGGCACCTGCCAGCAGGCCCCCACTCATGTCCCCCAGCACCTCCACCCACCCAGCAGTGAGCCTCAAGCCCTGACTCATGTCCCCCAGCACCCCCACCCGCAAGCAGTGAGGCTCAGGCACTGACTCATGTCCCCCAGCACCCCTACCCACCCAGCATTGACAGGCACCTGCCAGTAGGCCCCGACTCATGTCCCCCAGTACCCTCAACCCCCAGCAGTGAGGCTCAGACCCCGACACATGCCCCCCAGCACCCCCACCCACCCAGCAGTGAGCCTCAGGCACTGACTCATGTCCCCCAGCACCCCCACCCCCCAGCAGTGAGGCTCAGGCCCCGAATCATGCCAACCCAGCACCCCCGCCAACCCAGCAGTGAACCTCAGGCCCTGACTCATGTCCCCCAGCACTCCAACCCACCCAGCATTGACAGGCACCTGCCAGCAGGCCCCGACTCATGTCCCCCAGTACCCCCACCCCCTAGCAGTGAGGCTCAGACCCCGACACATGCCCCCCAGCACCCCCACCCACCCAGCAGTGAGCCTCAGGACCTGACTCATGTCCCCCAGCACCCCCACCACCCAGCAGCAAGGCTCAGGCCCCGACTCATGTCCCCCAGCACCCCCACCCACCCAGCAGGGAGCCTCAGGCCATGACTCATGTCCCCCAGCACCCCCACCCCCCAGCAGTGAGGCTCAGGCCCCGACTCATGTCCCTCAGCACCCCCACCCCCCAGCAGTGAGGCTCAGGCCCTGACTCATGTCCCCCAGCACCCCCACCCACCCAGCAGTGAGCCTCAGGCCCTGACTCATGTCCCCCAGCACCCCCACCCACCCAGCAGTGAGGCTCAGGCCCTGACTCCTGTCCCCCAGCACCCCAACCCACCCAGCAGTGAGCCTCAGGCCCTGACCCATGTCCCCCAGCACCCCCACCCCCCAGCATTGACAGGCACCTGCCAGCAGGCCCTGACTCATGTCCCCCAGCACCCCCACCCCCCAGCAGTGAGCCTCAGGCCCAAACTCATGTCCCCCAGCACCCCCACCCACCCAGCAGTGAGCCTCAGGCCCTGATTCATGTCCCCCAGCACCCCACCCACGCAGCAGTGAGCCTCAGGCCCTGACACATGTCCCCAACACCCCACCCCTCAGCAGTGAAGCCCAGGCCCTGACTCATGTCCCGCAGGACCCCCACCCACCCAGCAGTGAGCCTCAGGCCCCGACTCATGTCCCCCAGCACCCCCACCCACCCAGCAGTGAACCAAAGGCCCTGACTCATGTCCCCCAGCACCCCCACCCAGCAGTGAGGCACAGGCCCCGATTCATGTCCCTCAGCACCCCCACCCACCCAGCAGTGAGCCTCAGGCCCTGACTCATGTCCCCCAGCACCCCCACCCACCCAGCATTGACAGGCACCTGCCAGCAGACCCCAACTCATGTCCCCCAGCACCCTCACCCACCCAGCAGTGAGCCTCAGGCCCTGACTCATGTCCCCCAGCACCCCCACCCCCCAGCAGTGAGCCTCAGGCCCTGACTCATGTCCCCCAGCACCCCCACCCCCCAGCAGTGAGGCTCAGGCCCTGACTCATGTCCCCCAGCACCCCCACCCACCCAGCATTGGCAGGCACCTGCCAGCAGACCCCAACTCATGTCCCCCAGCACCCTCACCCACCCAGCAGTGAGCCTCAGGCCCTGACTCATGTCCCCCAGCACCCCCACCCCCCAGCAGTGAGCCTCAGACCCTGACACATGTCCCCAACACCCCACCCCTCAGCAGTGAAGCCCAGGCCCTGACTCATGTCCCGCAGGACCCCCACCCACCCAGCAGTGAGCCTCAGGCCCCGACTCATGTCCCCCAGCACCCCCACCCACCCAGCAGTGAGCCTCAGGCCCCGACTCATGTCCCCCAGCACCCTCACCCACCCAGCAGTGAACCAAAGGCCCTGACTCATGTCCCCCAGCACCCCCACCCAGCAGTGAGGCTCAGGCCCCGATTCATGTCCCTCAGCACCCCCACCCACCCAGCAGTGAGCCTCAGGCCCTGACTCATGTCCCCCAGCACCCCCACCCACCCAGCATTGACAGGCACCTGCCAGCAGACCCCAACTCATGTCCCCCAGCACCCTCACCCACCCAGCAGTGAGCCTCAGGCCCCGACTCATGTCCCCCAGCACCCCCACCCCCCAGCAGTGAGCCTCAGGCCCTGACTCATGTCCCCCAGCACCCCCACCCCCCAGCAGTGAGGCTCAGGCCCTGACTCATGTCCCCCAGCACCCCCACCCACCCAGCAGTGAGCCTCAGGCCCTGACTCATGTCCCCCAGCACCCCCACCCCTCAGCACTGAAGGTCAGGCCCCGACTCATGTCCCCCAGCACCCCCACCCACCCAGCAGTGAGCCTCAGGCACTGACTCATGTCCCCCAGCACCCCCACCCCCAGCATTGACAGGCACCTGCCAGAAGGCCCGACTAATTTCCCCCAGCACCCCCACCCCCCAGCAGTGAGGCTCAGGCCCCGTCTCATGTCCCCCAGCACCCCCACCCACCCAGCAGTTGGCCTCTGGCCCTCACTCATGTCTCCCAGCACCCCACCACCCAGCAGTGAGGCTCAGGCCCTGACTTATGTCCCCCAGCACCCCCACCCCCCAACAGTGAGGCTCAGGCCCTGACTCATGTCCCCCAGCACCCCCACCCACCCAGCATTGATGGGCACCTGCCAGCAGGTCCCCACTCATGTCCCCCAGCACCCCCACTCACCCAGCAGTGAGCCTCAGGCCCTGACTCATGTCCCCAGCACCCCCAACCCCCAGCAGTGAGGCTCAGGTCCTGACTCATGACCCCCAGCACCCCCACCCACCCAGCAGTGAGCCTCAGGCCCTGACTCATGTCCCCCAGCACCCCCACCCCCCAGCAGTGAGGCTCAGGCCCTGACTCATGTCCCCCAGCACCCCCACCCACCCAGCAGTGAGCCTCAGGCCCTGACTCATGTCCCCCAGCACCCCCACCCCTCAGCACTGAAGGTCAGGCCCCGACTCATGTCCCCCAGCACCCCCACCCACCCAGCAGTGAGCCTCAGGCACTGACTCATGTCCCCCAGCACCCCCACCCCCAGCATTGACAGGCACCTGCCAGAAGGCCCGACTAATTTCCCCCAGCACCCCCACCCCCCAGCAGTGAGGCTCAGGCCCCGTCTCATGTCCCCCAGCACCCCCACCCACCCAGCAGTTGGCCTCTGGCCCTCACTCATGTCTCCCAGCACCCCACCACCCAGCAGTGAGGCTCAGGCCCTGACTTATGTCCCCCAGCACCCCCACCCCCCAACAGTGAGGCTCAGGCCCTGACTCATGTCCCCCAGCACCCCCACCCACCCAGCATTGACAGGCACCTGCCAGCAGACCCCAACTCATGTCCCCCAGCACCCTCACCCACCCAGCAGTGAGCCTCAGGCCCCGACTCATGTCCCCCAGCACCCCCACCCCCCAGCAGTGAGCCTCAGGCCCTGACTCATGTCCCCCAGCACCCCCACCCCCCAGCAGTGAGGCTCAGGCCCTGACTCATGTCCCCCAGCACCCCCACCCACCCAGCAGTGAGCCTCAGGCCCTGACTCATGTCCCCCAGCACCCCCACCCCTCAGCACTGAAGGTCAGGCCCCGACTCATGTCCCCCAGCACCCCCACCCACCCAGCAGTGAGCCTCAGGCACTGACTCATGTCCCCCAGCACCCCCACCCCCAGCATTGACAGGCACCTGCCAGAAGGCCCGACTAATTTCCCCCAGCACCCCCACCCCCCAGCAGTGAGGCTCAGGCCCCGTCTCATGTCCCCAGCACCCCCACCCACCCAGCAGTTGGCCTCTGGCCCTCACTCATGTCTCCCAGCACCCCACCACCCAGCAGTGAGGCTCAGGCCCTGACTTATGTCCCCCAGCACCCCCACTCCCCAACAGTGAGGCTCAGGCCCTGACTCATGTCCCCCAGCACCCCCACCCACCCAGCATTGATGGGCACCTGCCAGCAGGTCCCCACTCATGTCCCCCAGCACCCCCACTCACCCAGCAGTGAGCCTCAGGCCCTGACTCATGTCCCCAGCACCCCCAACCCCCAGCAGTGAGGCTCAGGTCCTGACTCATGACCCCCAGCACCCCCACTCACCCAGCAGTGAGCCTCAGGCCCTGACTCATGTCCCCCAGCACCTACACCCCCCAGCAGTGAGCCTCAGGCCCCAACTCATATCCCCCAGCACCCCCACCCCCCAGCAGTGAGCCTCAGGCCCTGACTCATGTCCCCCAGCACCCCACCCACGCAGCAGTGAGCCTCAGGCCCTGACCCATGTCCCCCGACACCTCCACCCCTCAGCAGTGAAGCTCAGGCCCTGACTCATGTCCCCCAGGATCCCCACCCACCCAGCAGTGAGCCTCAGGCCCCGACTCATGTCCCCCAGCATCCCACCCACCCAGCAGTGAGTCTCAGACCCCGACTCATGTCCCCCAGCACCCCCACCCACCAGCAGTGAGGCTCAGGCCCTGACACATGTCCCCCAGCACCCCCCCCCACCCAGCATTGACAGGCACCTGCCAGCAGGACCTGACTCATGTGCCCCAGCACCCCCACCCCCCAGCAGTAAGGCTCAGGCCCCGACTCAGGTCCCCCAGCACCCCCACCCACCCAGCAGTGAGCCTCAGGCCCTGACTCATGTCCCCCAGCACCCCACCCCACAGCAGTGAGGCTCAGGCCCCGACCCATGTCCCTCAGCACCCCCACCCACCCAGCAGTGAGCCTCAAGCCCTGACTCATGTCCCCCAGCACCCTCACCCCCAGCAGTGAGCCGCAGGCCCTGACTCATGTCCCCCAGCACCCCCACCCCCCAGCATTGACAGGCACCTGCCAGCAGGCCCTGACTCATGTGCCCAGCACCCCCACCCCCAGCAGTGAGCCTCAGGCCCCAACTCATGTCCCCCAGCACCCCCACCACCCCAGCAGTGAGCCTCAGGCCCTGACTCATGTCCCCCAGCACCCCACCAACGCAGCAGTGAGCCCCAGGCCCTGACTCATGTCCCCCAACACCCCCACCCCTCAGCAGTGAAGCTCAGGCCACGACACATGTCCCCTAGGACCCCCACCCACCCAGCAGTGAGCCTCAGGCCCCGACTCATGTCCCAGAGCACCCCCACCCACCCAGCAGTGAGCCTCAGGCCGTGACTCATGTCCCCCAGCACCCCAACCCCCCATCAGTGAGGCTCAGGCCCTGACTCATGTCCCCCAGCACCCCCACCCCCCAGCAGTGAGGCTCAGGCCCTGACTCATGTCCCCCAGCACTCCCACCCCCAACAGTGAGGCTCAGGCCCTGACTCATGTCCCCCAGCACCCCCACCCACCCAGCATTGATGGGCACCTGCCAGCAGGTCCCCACTCATGTCCCCCAGCACCCCCACTCACCCAGCAGTGAGCCTCAGGCCCTGACTCATGTCCCCAGCACCCCCAACCCCCAGCAGTGAGACTCAGGTCCTGACTCATGTCCCCCAGCACCCCCACCCACCCAGCAGTGAGCCTCAGGCCCTGACTCATGTCCCGCAGTGCCCCTACCCCCCAGCATTGACAGGCACCTGCCAGCAGGCCCTGATGCATGTCCCCCAGCACCCCCACCCCCCAGCAGTGAGCCTCAGGCCCCAACTCATATCCCCCAGCACCCCCACCCACCCAGCAGTGAGCCTCAGGCCCTGACTCATGTCCCCCAGCACCCCACCCACGCAGCAGTGAGCCTCAGGCCCTGACTCATGTCCCCCAACACCCCCACCCCTCAGCAGTGAAGCTCAGGCCCTGACTCATGTCCCCCAGGATCCCCACCCACCCAGCAGTGAGCCTCAGGCCCCGACTCATGTCCCCCAGCACCCCCACCCACCCAGCAGTGAGTCTCAGACCCTGACTCATGTCCCCCAGCACCCCCACCCACCAGCAGTGAGGCTCAGGCCCTGACACATGTCCCCCAGCACCCCCCCACCCAGCATTGACAGGCACCTGCCAGCAGGACCTGACTCATGTGCCCCAGCACCCCCAGCCCCCAGCAGTAAGGCTCAGGCCCCGACTCAGGTCCCCCAGCACCCCCACCCACCCAGCAGTGAGCCTCAGGCCCTGACTCATGTCCCCCAGCACCCCACCCCCCAGCAGTGAGGCTCAGGCCCCGACCCATGTCCCTCAGCACCCCCACCCACCCAGCAGTGAGCCTCAGGCCCTGACTCATGTCCCCCAGCACCGCCACCCCCAGCAGTGAGGCTCAGGCACTGACTCATGTCCCCCAGCACCCCCACCCACCCAGCAGTGAGCCGCAGGCCCTGACTCATGTCCCCCAGCACCCCCACCCACCAGCATTGACAGGCACCTGCCAGCAGGCCCTGACTCATGTCCCCAGCACCCCCACCCCCCAGCAGTGAGCCTCAGGCCCCAACTCATGTCCCCCAGCACCCCCACCACCCCAGCAGTGAGCCTCAGGCCCTGACTCATGTCCCCCAGCACCCCACCAACGCAGCAGTGAGCCTCAGGCCCTGACTCATGTCCCCCAACACCCCCACCCCTCAGCAGTGAAGCTCAGGCCCCGACTCATGTCCCCTAGTACCCCCACCCACCCAGCAGTGAGCCTCAGGCCCCGACTCATGTCCCAGAGCACCCCCACCCACCCAGCAGTGAGGCTCAGGCCGTGACTCATGTCCCCCAGCACCCCACCCCCCATCAGTGAGGCTCAGGCCCTGACTCATGTCCCCCATCACCCCCACCCACCCAGTATTGACAGGCACCTGCTAGCAGGACCTGACTCATGTCCCCCAGCACCCCCACCACCCAGCAGCAAGTCCAGGCCCCGACTCATGTCCCCCAGCACCCCCACCCACCCAGCAGTGAGCCCCAGGCCCTGACTCATGTCCCCCAGCACCCCCACCCCCCAGCAGTGAGGCTCAGGCCCCGACTCATGTCCCTCAGCACACCCACCCCCCAGCAGTGAGGCTCAGGCCCTGACACATATCCCCCAGCACCCCCACCCACCCAGCAGTTAGCCTCAGGCCCTGACACATGCCCCCCAGCACCCCCACCCACCCAGCAGTGAGCCTCAGGCACTGACTCATGTCCCCCAGCACCCCCACCCCTCAGCAGTGAAGCTCAGGCCCCGACTCATGTCCCCCAGCACCCCCACCCACCCAGCAATGAGCCTCAGGCCCTGACTAATGTCCCCCAGCACCCCCAGCATTGACAGGCACCTGCCAGCAGGCCCCAACTCATGTCCCCCAGCACCCCCACCCCCAGCAGTGAGGCTCAGGCCCTGACTCATGTCCCCCAGCACCCCCACCCACCCAGCATTGATGGGCACCTGCCAGCAGGTCCCCACTCATGTCCCACAGCACCGCCACTCACCCAGCAGTGAGCCTCAGGCCCTGACTCATGTCCCCAACACCCCCACCCCCCAGCAGTGAGGCTCAGGCCCTGACTCATGTCCCCCAGCACCCCAACCCACCCAGCAGTGAGCCTCAGGCCCTGACTCATGTCCCCGAGCACCACCAACCCCCAGCAGTGAGCCTCAGGCCCCAACTCATGTCCCCCAGCACCCCCACCCACCCTGCAGTGAGCCTCAGGCCCCGATTCATGTCCCCCAGCACACCACCCACGCAGCAGTGAGCCTCAGACCCTGACTCATGTCCCCCAACACCCCCACCCCTCAGCAGCGAAGCTTAGGCCCTGACTCATGTCCCCCACGAACCCCACCCACCCAGCAGTGAGCCTCAGGCCCCGACTCATGACCCCCAGCACCCCCACGCACCAAGCAGTGAGCCTCAGGCCCTGCCTCATGTCCCCCAGCACCCCCACCCCCCAGCAGTGAGGCTCAGGCCCTAACTCATGACCCCCAGCAAACCCCCACCCAGCATTGACAGACACCTGCCAGCAGGACCTGACTCATGTCCCCCAGCACCCCCACCCACCCAGCAGTGAACCTCAGGCCCTGCCTCATGTCCCCCAGCACCCCCACCCCCCAGCAGTGAGGCTCAGGCCCTGACTCATGTCCCCCAGCACCCCCCCACCCAGCATTGACAGGCACCTGCCAGCAGGACCTGACTCATGTCCCCCAGCACCCCCACCCACCCAGCAGTGAGCCTCAGGCCCTGACTCATGTCCCCCAGCACCCCCACCCACCCAGCATTGACAGGCACCTGCCAGCAGGCCCCAACTCATGTCCCCAGCACCCCCACCCAACCAGCAGTGAGCCTCAGGCCCTGACTCATGTCCCCCAGCACATCCCACCCCTCAGCAGTGAAGCTCAGGCCCTGACTCATGTCCCCCAGCACCCCCACCCACCCAGCAGTGAGCCTCAGGCCCTGACTCATGCCCCCCAGCACCCCCACCCCTCAGCATTGACAGGCACCTGCCAGCAGGCCCAGACTCATGTCCCCCAGCACCCCCACCCCCCAGCAGTGAGGCTCAGGCCCCGTCTCATGTCCCCCAGCACCCCCACCCACCCAGCAGTGAGCCTCAGGCCCTGACTCATGTCCCCCAGTACCCCCCACCCCCCAGCAGTGAGGCTCAGGCCCCGACATCCCCCAGCACCCCCACCCTCCAAATGTGAGGCTCAGGCCCTGACTCATGTCCCCCAGCACCCCCACCGACCCAGCATTGATGGGAACCTGCCAGCAGGTCCGCACTCATGTCCCCCAGCAACCCCACTCACCCAGCAGTGAAGCTCAGGCCCTGACTCATGTCCCCCAGCACCCCCAGCATTGACAGGCACCTGCCAGCAGGCCCCAACTCATGTCCCCCAGCACCCCCACCCCCAGCAGTGAGGCTCAGGCCCTGACTCATGTCCCCCAGCACCCCCACCCACCCAGCATTGATGGGCACCTGCCAGCAGGTCCCCACTCATGTCCCACAGCACCGCCACTCACCCAGCAGTGAGCCTCAGGCCCTGACTCATGTCCCCAACACCCCCACCCCCCAGCAGTGAGGCTCAGGCCCTGACTCATGTCCCCCAGCACCCCAACCCACCCAGCAGTGAGCCTCAGGCCCTGACTCATGTCCCCGAGCACCACCAACCCCCAGCAGTGAAGCTTAGGCCCTGACTCATGTCCCCCAGCACTCCCACCCCCCAGCAGTGAGGCTCAGGCCCTGACTCATGTCCCCCAGCACCCCCCCACCCAGCATTGACAGGCACCTGCCAGCAGGACCTGACTCATGTCCCCCAGCACCCCCACCCACCCAGCAGTGAGCCTCAGGCCCTGACTCATGTCCCCCAGCACCCCCACCCACCCAGCATTGACAGGCACCTGCCAGCAGGCCCCAACTCATGTCCCCAGCACCCCCACCCAACCAGCAGTGAGCCTCAGGCCCTGACTCATGTCCCCCAGCACATCCCACCCCTCAGCAGTGAAGCTCAGGCCCCGACTCATGTCCCCCAGCACCTCCACCCACCCAGCAGTGAGCCTCAGGCCCTGACTCATGCCCCCCAGCACCCCCACCCCTCAGCATTGACAGGCACCTGCCAGCAGGCCCAGACTCATGTCCCCCAGCACCCCCACCCCCCAGCAGTGAGGCTCAGGCCCCGTCTCATGTCCCCCAGCACCCCCACCCACCCAGCAGTGAGCCTCAGGCCCTGACTCATGTCCCCCAGTACCCCCCACCCCCCAGCAGTGAGGCTCAGGCCCCGACGTCCCCCAGCACCCCCACCCTCCAAATGTGAGGCTCAGGCCCTGACTCATGTCCCCCAGCACCCCCACCGACCCAGCATTGATGGGAACCTGCCAGCAGGTCCGCACTCATGTCCCCCAGCAACCCCACTCACCCAGCAGTGAGGCTCAGGCCCTGACTCATGTCCCCCAGCACCCCCACCCACCCAGCAGTGAGCCTCAGGCCCTGACTCATGTCCCGCAGCACCCCCCCACCCAGCATTGACAGGGCCTGTCAGCAGGACCTGACTCATGTCCCCCAGCACCCCCACCCCCCAGCAGTAAGGCTCAGGCCCCGACTCAGGTCCCCTAGCATCCCCACCCACCCAGCAGTGAGCCTCAGGCCCTGACTCCTGTCCCCCAGCACCCCCACCCCCCAGCAGTGAGGCTCAGTCCCCGAATCATGCCAACCCAGCACCCCCACCAACCCAGCAGTGAACCTCAGGCCCTGACTCATGCCCCCCAGCACGCCCACCCCCAGCACTGACTTGCACCTGGCAGCAGGCCCCGACTCATGTCCCACAGCACCGCCACCCCCCAGCAGTGAGGCTAAGGCCCCGACTCATGTCCCCAGCACCCCACCCACCCAGCAGTGAGCCTCAGGCCCTGACTCATGTCCCCCAGCACCCCCACCCCCCAGCAGTGAGCCTCAGGCCCCGACTCATGTCACCCAGCACCCACATCCCCCAGCAGTGAGGCTCAGGCCCTGACTCATGTCCCCCAGCACCCCCACTTACCCAGCAGTTAGCCTCAGGCCCTGACTCATGTCCCCCAGCACCCCCACCCACCCAGCAGTGAGCCTCAGGCACTGACTCATGTCCCCCAGGACCCCCACCTCTCAGCAGTGAAGCTCAGGCCCCGACTCATGTCCCCCAGCACCCCCACCCACCCAGCAGTGAGCCCCAGGCCCTGTCTCATGTCCCCCAGCACCCCCACCCCCCAGCAGTGAGGCTCAGGCCCTGACTCATATCCCCCAGCACCCCCACCCACCCAGCAGTTAGCCTCAGGCCCTGACACATGCCCCCCAGCACCCCCACCCACCCAGCAGTGAGCCTCAGGCACTGACTCATGTCCCCCAGCACCCCCACCCCTCAGCAGTGAAGCTCAGGCCCCGACTCATGTCCCCCAGCACCCCCACCCACCCAGCAATGAGCCTCAGGCCCTGACTAATGTCCCCCAGCACCCCCAGCATTGACAGGCACCTGCCAGCAGGCCCCAACTCATGTCCCCCAGCACCCCCACCCCCAGCAGTGAGGCTCAGGCCCTGACTCATGTCCCCCAGCACACCCACCCACCCAGCATTGATGGGCACCTGCCAGCAGGTCCCCACTCATGTCCCACAGCACCGCCACTCACCCAGCAGTGAGCCTCAGGCCCTGACTCATGTCCCCAACACCCCCACCCCCCAGCAGTGAGGCTCAGGCCCTGACTCATGTCCCCCAGCACCCCAACCCACCCAGCAGTGAGCCTCAGGCCCTGACTCATGTCCCCGAGCACCACCAACCCCCAGCAGTGAGCCTCAGGCCCCAACTCATGTCCCGCAGCACCCCCACCCACCCTGCAGTGAGCCTCAGGCCCCGATTCATGTCCCCCAGCACACCACCCACGCAGCAGTGAGCCTCAGACCCTGACTCATGTCCCCCAACACCCCCACCCCTCAGCAGTGAAGCTTAGGCCCTGACTCATGTCCCCCAGGAACCCCACCCACCCAGCAGTGAGCCTCAGGCCCCGACTCATGACCCCCAGCACCCCCACGCACCAAGCAGTGAGCCTCAGGCCCTGCCTCATGTCCCCCAGCACCCCCACCCCCCAGCAGTGAGGCTCAGGCCCTAACTCATGACCCCCAGCAAACCCCCACCCAGCATTGACAGACACCTGCCAGCAGGACCTGACTCATGTCCCCCAGCACCCCCACCCACCCAGCAGTGAACCTCAGGCCCTGCCTCATGTCCCCCAGCACCCATACCCCCCAGCAGTGAGGCTCAGGCCCTGACTCATGTCCCCCAGCAAACCCCCACCCAGCATTGACAGACACCTGCCAGCAGGACCTGACTCATGTCCCCCAGCACCCCCACCCACCCAGCAGTGAACCTCAGGCCCTGCCTCATGTCCCCCAGCACCCCCACCCCCCAGCAGTGAGCCTCAGGCACTGACTCATGTCCCCCAGCACCCCCACCCCTCAGCAGTGAAGCTCAGGCCCCGACTCATGTCCCCCAGCACCCCCACCCACCCAGCAATGAGCCTCAGGCCCTGACTAATGTCCCCCAGCACCCCCAGCATTGACAGGCACCTGCCAGCAGGCCCCAACTCATGTCCCCCAGCACCCCCACCCCCAGCAGTGAGGCTCAGGCCCTGACTCATGTCCCCCAGCACACCCACCCACCCAGCATTGATGGGCACCTGCCAGCAGGTCCCCACTCATGTCCCACAGCACCGCCACTCACCCAGCAGTGAGCCTCAGGCCCTGACTCATGTCCCCAACACCCCCACCCCCCAGCAGTGAGGCTCAGGCCCTGACTCATGTCCCCCAGCACCCCAACCCACCCAGCAGTGAGCCTCAGGCCCTGACTCATGTCCCCGAGCACCACCAACCCCCAGCAGTGAGCCTCAGGCCCCAACTCATGTCCCCCAGCACCCCCACCCACCCTGCAGTGAGCCTCAGGCCCCGATTCATGTCCCCCAGCACACCACCCACGCAGCAGTGAGCCTCAGACCCTGACTCATGTCCCCCAACACCCCCACCCCTCAGCAGTGAAGCTTAGGCCCTGACTCATGTCCCCCAGGAACCCCACCCACCCAGCAGTGAGCCTCAGGCCCCGACTCATGACCCCCAGCACCCCCACGCACCAAGCAGTGAGCCTCAGGCCCTGCCTCATGTCCCCCAGCACCCCCACCCCCCAGCAGTGAGGCTCAGGCCCTAACTCATGACCCCCAGCAAACCCCCACCCAGCATTGACAGACACCTGCCAGCAGGACCTGACTCATGTCCCCCAGCACCCCCACCCACCCAGCAGTGAACCTCAGGCCCTGCCTCATGTCCCCCAGCACCCCCACCCCCCAGCAGTGAGGCTCAGGCCCTGACTCATGTCCCCCAGCACCCCCCCACCCAGCATTGACAGGCACCTGCCAGCAGGACCTGACTCATGTCCCCCAGCACCCCCACCCACCCAGCAGTGAGCCTCAGGCCCTGACTCATGTCCCCCAGCACCCCCACCCACCCAGCATTGACAGGCACCTGCCAGCAGGCCCCAACTCATGTCCCCAGCACCCCCACCCAACCAGCAGTGAGCCTCAGGCCCTGACTCATGTCCCCCAGCACATCCCACCCCTCAGCAGTGAAGCTCAGGCCCCGACTCATGTCCCCCAGCACCCCCACCCACCCAGCAGTGAGCCTCAGGCCCTGACTCATGCCCCCCAGCACCCCCACCCCTCAGCATTGACAGGCACCTGCCAGCAGGCCCAGACTCATGTCCCCCAGCACCCCCACCCCCCAGCAGTGAGGCTCAGGCCCCGTCTCATGTCCCCCAGCACCCCCACCCACCCAGCAGTGAGCCTCAGTCCCTGACTCATGTCCCCCAGTACCCCCCACCCCCCAGCAGTGAGGCTCAGGCCCCGACGTC
Organism: Ambystoma mexicanum; assembly: GCF_040938575.1. NCBI lineage: Eukaryota > Metazoa > Chordata > Amphibia > Caudata > Ambystomatidae > Ambystoma > Ambystoma mexicanum. Next base: position 667,420,062 of record NC_090924.1, on the reverse strand, counting down.
CCCCAGCACCCCCACCCTCCAAATGTGAGGCTCAGGCCCTGACTCATGTCCCCCAGCACCCCCACCGACCCAGCATTGATGGGAACCTGCCAGCAGGTCCGCACTCATGTCCCCCAGCAACCCCACTCACCCAGCAGTGAAGCTCAGGCCCTGACTCATGTCCCCCAGCACCCCCACCCACCCAGCAGTGAGCCTCAGGCCCTGACTCATGTCCCGCAGCACCCCCCCACCCAGCATTGACAGGGCCTGTCAGCAGGACCTGACTCATGTCCCCCAGCACCCCCACCCCCCAGCAGTAAGGCTCAGGCCCCGACTTAGGTCCCCTAGCATCCCCACCCACCCAGCAGTGAGCCTCAGGCCCTGACTCCTGTCCCCCAGCACCCCCACCCTCCAGCAGTGAGGCTCAGGCCCCGAATCATGCCAACCCAGCACCCCCACCAACCCAGCAGCGAACCTCAGGCCCTGACTCATGTCCCCCAGCACCCCCACCCACCCAGCAATGAGCCTCAGGCCCTGACTCATGTCCCCCAGCACCCCCAGCATTGACAGGCACCTGCCAGCAGGCCCCAACTCATGTCCCCCAGCACCCCCACCCCCCAGCAGTGAGGCTCAGGCCCTGACTCATGTCCCCCAGCACCCCCACCCACCCAGCATTGATGGGCACCTGCCAGCAGGTCCCCACTCATGTCCCACAGCACCGCCACTCACCCAGCAGTGAGCCTCAGGCCCTGACTCATGTCCCCAACACCCCCACCCCCCAGCAGTGAGGCTCAGGCCCTGACTCATGTCCCCCAGCACCCCAACCCACCCAGCAGTGAGCCTCAGGCCCTGACTCATGTCCCCGAGCACCACCAACCCCCAGCAGTGAGCCTCAGGCCCCAACTCATGTCCCCCAGCACCCCCACCCACCCTGCAGTGAGTCTGAGGCCCCGATTCATGTCCCCCAGCACACCACCCACGCAGCAGTGAGCCTCAGACCCTGACTCATGTCCCCCAACACCCCCACCCCTCAGCAGTGAAGCTTAGGCCCTGACTCCTGTCCCCCAGGAACCCCACCCACCCAGCAGTGAGCCTCAGGCCCCGACTCATGACCCCCAGCACCCCCACGCACCAAGCAGTGAGCCTCAGGCCCTGCCTCATGTCCCCCAGCACCCCCACCCCCCAGCAGTGAGGCTCAGGCCCTAACTCATGACCCCCAGCAAACCCCCACCCAGCATTGACAGACACCTGCCAGCAGGACCTCACTCATGTCCCCCAGCACCCCCACCCACCCAGCAGTGAACCTCAGGCCCTGCCTCATGTCCCCCAGCACCCCCACCCCCCAGCAGTGAGGCTCAGGCCCTGACTCATGTCCCCCAGCACCCCCCACCCAGCATTGACAGGCACCTGCCAGCAGGACCTGACTCATGTCCCCCAGCACCCCCACCCACCCAGCAGTGAGCCTCAGGCCCTGACTCATGTCCCCCAGCACCCCCACCCACCCAGCATTGACAGGCACCTGCCAGCAGGCCCCAACTCATGTCCCCAGCACCCCCACCCAACCAGCAGTGAGCCTCAGGCCCTGACTCATGTCCCCCAGCACATCCCACCCCTCAGCAGTGAAGCTCAGGCCCCGACTCATGTCCCCCAGCACCTCCACCCACCCAGCAGTGAGCCTCAGGCCCTGACTCATGCCCCCCAGCACCCCCACCCCTCAGCATTGACAGGCACCTGCCAGCAGGCCCAGACTCATGTCCCCCAGCACCCCCACCCCCCAGCAGTGAGGCTCAGGCCCCGTCTCATGTCCCCCAGCACCCCCACCCACCCAGCAGTGAGCCTCAGGCCCTGACTCATGTCCCCCAGTACCCCCCACCCCCCAGCAGTGAGGCTCAGGCCCCGACGTCCCCCAGCACCCCCACCCTCCAAATGTGAGGCTCAGGCCCTGACTCATGTCCCCCAGCACCCCCACCGACCCAGCATTGATGGGAACCTGCCAGCAGGTCCGCACTCATGTCCCCCAGCAACCCCACTCACCCAGCAGTGAGGCTCAGGCCCTGACTCATGTCCCCCAGCACCCCCACCCACCCAGCAGTGAGCCTCAGGCCCTGACTCATGTCCCGCAGCACCCCCCCACCCAGCATTGACAGGGCCTGTCAGCAGGACCTGACTCATGTCCCCCAGCACCCCCACCCCCCAGCAGTAAGGCTCAGGCCCCGACTCAGGTCCCCTAGCATCCCCACCCACCCAGCAGTGAGCCTCAGGCCCTGACTCCTGTCCCCCAGCACCCCCACCCCCCAGCAGTGAGGCTCAGGCCCCGAATCATGCCAACCCAGCACCCCCACCAACCCAGCAGTGAACCTCAGGCCCTGACTCATGCCCCCCAGCACGCCCACCCCCAGCACTGACTTGCACCTGGCAGCAGGCCCCGACTCATGTCCCACAGCACCGCCACCCACCAGCAGTGAGGCTAAGGCCCCGACTCAAGTCCCCAGCACCCCACCCACCCAGCAGTGAGCCTCAGGCCCTGACTCATGTCCCCCAGCACCCCCACCCCCCAGCAGTGAGCCTCAGGCCCCGACTCATGTCACCCAGCACCCACATCCCCCAGCAGTGAGGCTCAGGCCCTGACTCATGTCCCCCAGCACCCCCACTTACCCAGCAGTTAGCCTCAGGCCCTGACTCATGTCCCCCAGCACCCCCACCCACCCAGCAGTGAGCCTCAGGCACTGACTCATGTCCCCCAGGACCCCCACCTCTCAGCAGTGAAGCTCAGGCCCCGACTCATGTCCCCCAGCACCCCCACCCACCCAGCAGTGAGCCCCAGGCCCTGTCTCATGTCCCCCAGCACCCCCACCCCCCAGCAGTGAGGCTCAGGCCCTGACTCATATCCCCCAGCACCCCCACCCACCCAGCAGTTAGCCTCAGGCCCTGACACATGCCCCCCAGCACCCCCACCCACCCAGCAGTGAGCCTCAGGCACTGACTCATGTCCCCCAGCACCCCCACCCCTCAGCAGTGAAGCTCAGGCCCCGACTCATGTCCCCCAGCACCCCCACCCACCCAGCAATGAGCCTCAGGCCCTGACTCATGTCCCCCAGCACCCCCAGCATTGACAGGTACTTGCCAGCAGGCCCCAACTCATGTCCCCCAGCACCCCCACCCCCCAGCAGTGAGGCTCAGGCCCTGACTCATGTCCCCCAGCACCCCCACCCACCCAGCATTGATGGGCACCTGCCAGCAGGTCCCCACTCATGTCCCCCAGCACCGCCACTCACCCAGCAGTGAGCCTCAGGCCCTGACTCATGTCCCCAACACCCCCACCCCCCAGCAGTGAGGCTCAGGCCCTGACTCATGTCCCCCAGCACCCCAACCCACCCAGCAGTGAGCCTCAGGCCCTGACTCATGTCCCCCAGCACCCCCACCCCCCAGCAGTGAGCCTCAGGCCCCAACTCATGTCCCCCAGCACCCCCACCCACCCTGCAGTGAGCCTCAGGCCCCGATTCATGTCCCCCAGCACACCACCCACGCAGCAGTGAGCCTCAGACCCTGACTCATGTCCCCCAACACCCCCACCCCTCAGCAGTGAAGCTTAGGCCCTAACTCATTTCCCCCAGGACCCCCACCCACCCAGCAGTGAGCCTCAGGCCCCGACTCATGACCCCCAGCACCCCCACGCACCAAGCAGTGAGCCTCAGGCCCTGCCTCATGTCCCCCAGCACCCCCACCCCCCAGCAGTGAGGCTCAGGCCCTAACTCATGTCCCCCAGCAAACCCCCACCCAGCATTGACAGACACCTGCCAGCAGGACCTGACTCATGTCCCCCAGCATCCCCACCCACCCAGCAGTGAACCTCAGGCCCTGCCTCATGTCCCCCAGCACCCCCACCCACCCAGCAGTGAGCCTCAGGCCCTGACTCATGCCCCCCAGCACCCCCACCCCCCAGCATTGACAGGCACCTGCCAGCAGGCCCAGACTCATGTCCCCCAGCACCCCCCAGCAGTGAGGCTCAGGCCCTGTCTTATGTCCCCCAGCACCCCCACCCACCCAGTAGTGAGCCTCAGGCCCTGACTCATGTCCCCCAGTACCCCCACCCCCCAGCAGTGAGGCTCAGGGCCTGACTCATGTCCCCCAGCACCCCCACCCTCCAAATGTGAGGCTCAGGCCCTGACTCATGTCCCCCAGCACCCCCACCCACCCAGCATTGATGGGAACCTGCCAGCAGGTCCCCACTCATGTCCCCCAGCAACCCCACTCACCCAGCAGTGAGGCTCAGGCCCTGACTCATGTCCCCCAGCACCCCCACCCACCCAGCAGTGAGCCTCAGGCCCTGACTCATGTCCCGTAGCACCCCCCCACCCAGCATTGACAGGGCCTGCCAGCAGGACCTGACTCATGTCCCCCAGCACCCCCACCCCCAGCAGTAAGGCTCAGGCCCCGACTCAGGTCCCCTAGCATCCCCACCCACCCAGCAGTGAGCCTCAGGCCCTGACTCCTGTCCCCCAGCACGCCCACCCCCAGCACTGACGGGCACCTGGCAGCAGGCCCCGACTCATGTCCCACAGCACCGCCACCCCACAGCAGTGAGGCTAAGGCCCCGACTCATGTCCCCCAGCACCCCAACCCACCCAGCAGTGAGCCTCAGGCCCTGACTCATGTCCCCCAGCACCCCCACCCCCCAGCAGTGAGCCTCAGGCCCCAACTCATGTCCCCCAGCACCCCCACCCACCCTGCAGTGAGCCTCAGGCCCCGATTCATGTCCCCCAGCACACCACCCACGCAGCAGTGAGCCTCAGACCCTGACTCATGTCCCCCAACACCCCCACCCCTCAGCAGTGAAGCTTAGGCCCTAACTCATTTCCCCCAGGACCCCCACCCACCCAGCAGTGAGCCTCAGGCCCCGACTCATGACCCCCAGCACCCCCACGCACCAAGCAGTGAGCCTCAGGCCCTGCCTCATGTCCCCCAGCACCCCCACCCCCCAGCAGTGAGGCTCAGGCCCTAACTCATGTCCCCCAGCAAACCCCCACCCAGTATTGACAGACACCTGCCAGCAGGACCTGACTCATGTCCCCCAGCACCCCCACCCACCCAGCAGTGAACCTCAGGCCCTGCCTCATGTCCCCCAGCACCCCCACCCCCCAGCAGTGAGGCTCAGGCCCTGACTCATGTCCCCCAGCACCCCCCCCCACCCAGCATTGACAGGCACCTGCCAGGAGGACCTGACTCATGTCCCCCAGCACAAGCAGTGAGCCTCAGGCCCTGACTCATGTCCCCCAGCACCCCCACCCACCCAGCATTGACAGGCACCTGCCAGCAGGCCCCAGCTCATGTCCCCAGCACCCCCACCCAACCAGCAGTGAGCCTCAGGCCCTGACTCATGTCCCCCAGCACATCCCACCCCTCAGCAGTGAAGCTCAGGCCCCGACTCATGTCCCCCAGCACCCCCACCCACCCAGCAGTGAGCCTCAGGCCCTGACTCATGCCCCCCAGCACCCCGACCCCCCAGCATTGACAGGCACCTGCCAGCAGGCCCAGACTCATGTCCCCCAGTACCCCCCAGCAGTGAGGCTCAGGCCCCGTCTCATGTCCCCCAGCACCCCCACCCACCCAGCAGTGAGCCTCAGGCCCTGACTCATGTCCCCCAGTACCCCCACCCCCCAGCAGTGAGGCTCAGGGCCAAACTCATGTCCCCCAGCACCCCCACCCTCCAAATGTGAGGCCCAGGCCCTGACTCATGTCCCCCAGCACCCTCACCCACCCAGCATTGATGGGAACCTGCCAGCAGGTCCCCACTCATGTCCCCCAGCAACCCCACTCACCCAGCAGTGAGGCTCAGGCCCTGACTCATGTCCCCCAGCACCCCCACCCACCCAGCAGTGAGCCTCAGGCCCTGACTCATGTCCCGCAGCACCCCCCCACCCAGCATTGACAGGGCCTGCCAGCAGGACCTGACTCATGTCCCCCAGCACCCCCACCCCCAGCAGTAAGGCTCAGGCCCCGACTCAGGTCCCCTAGCATCCCCACCCACCCAGCAGTGAGCCTCAGGCCCTGACTCCTGTCCCCCAGCACCCCCACCCCCCAGCAGTGAGGCTCAGGCCCCGAATCATGCCAACCCAGCACCCCCACCAACCCAGCAGTGAACCTCAGGCCCTGACTCATGCCCCCCAGCACGCCCACCCCCAGCACTGACGGGCACCTGGCAGCAGGCCCCGACTCATGTCCCACAGCACCGCCACCCCCCAGCAGTGAGGCTAAGGCCCCGACTCATGTCCCCCAGCACCCCACCCACCCAGCAGTGAGCCTCAGGTCCTGACTCATGTCCCCCAGCACCCCCACCCCCCAGCAGTGAGCCTCAGGCCCCGACTCATGTCACCCAGCACCCACACCCCCCAGCAGTGAGGCTCAGGCCCTGACTCATGTCCCCCAGCACCCCCACTTACCCAGCAGTTAGCCTCAGGCCCTGACTCATGTCCCCCAGCACCCCCACCCACCCAGCAGTGAGCCTCAGGCACTGACTCATGTCCCCCAGGACCCCCACCCCTCAGCAGTGAAGCTCAGGCCCCGACTCATGTCCCCCAGCACCCCCACCCACCCAGCAGTGAGCCTCAGGCCCTGACTCATGCCCCCCAGCACCCCCACCCTCAGCATTGACAGGCACCTGCCAGCAGGCCCCGACTCATGTCCCCCAGCACCCCCACCCCCCAGCAGTGAGGCTCAGGCCCCGTCTCATGTCCCCCAGCACCCCCACCCACCCAGCAGTGAGCCTCAGGCCCTGACTCATGTCCCCCAGCACCCCCACCCCCAGCAGTGAGGCTCAGGCCCCGACTCATGTCCCCCAGCACCCCCACCCCCAACAGTGAGGCTCAGGCCCTGACTCATGTCCCCCAGCACCCCCACCCACCCAGCATTGATGGGCACCTGCCAGCAGGTCCCCACTCATGTCCCCCAGCACCCCCAACCCCTAGCAGTGAGGCTCAGGCCCTGACTCATGTCCCCCAGCACCCCCACCCACCCAGCAGTGAGCCTCAGGCCCTGACTCATGTCCCGCAGCACCCCCCCACCCAGCATTGATAGGCGCCTGCCAGCAGGACCTGACTCATGTCCCCCAGCACCCCCACCCCCCAGCAGTAAGGCTCAGGCCCCGACTCAGGTCCCCCAGCACCCCCACCCGCCTAGCAGTGAGCCTCAGGCCCTGACACATGTCCCCCAGCACCCCCACCTCCCAGCAGTGAGGCTCAGGCCCCGACTCATGTCCTTCAGCACCCCCACCCACCCAGCAGTGAGCCTCAGGCCCTGACTCATGTCCCCCAGCACCCCCACCCTCCCAGCATTGACAGGCACCTGCCAGCAGGCCCTGACTCATGTCCCCCAGCACCCCCACCCACCCAGCAGTGAGCCTCAGGCCCTGACTCATGTCCCCCAGCACCCCCACCCCCCGCCCCCAACAGTGAGGCTCAGGCCCTTACTCATGTCCCCCAGCTGCCCCACCCCCCAGCAGTGAGCCTCAGGCCCCAAATCATGTCCCCCAGCACCCCCACTACCCCAGCAGTGAGCCTCAGGCCCTGACTCATGTCCACCAGCACCCCCACCCCTCAGCAGTGAAGCTCAGGCCCCAACTCATGAACCCCATACCCCCATCCACCCAGCAGTGAGCCTCAGGCCCCGACTCATGTCCCCCAGGACCTCCACCCACCCAGCAGTGAGCCTCAGGCCCTGACTCATGTCCCCCAGCACCCCCACCCCCCATCAGTTAGACTCAGGCCCTGACTCATGTCCCCCAGCACCCCCCCACCCAGCATTGACAGGCACCTGCCAGCAGGACCTGACTCATGTCCCCCAGCACCCCCACCACCCAGCAGCAAGGCTCAGGCCCCGACTCATGTCCCCCAGCACCCCCACCCACCCAGCAGGGAGCCTCAGGCCCTGACTCATGTCCCCCAGCATCCCCACCCCCCAGCAGTGAGCCTCAGGCCCTGAGTCATGTCCCCCAGCACCCCCACCCCCCAGCATTGACAGGCTCCTGCCAGCAGGCCCCGACTCATGTCCCCCAGCACCCCCACCCCCCAGCAGTGAGCCTCAGGCCCTAACTCATGTCCCCCAGCACCCCCACCACCCAACAGTGAGGCTCAGGCCCTAACTCATGTCCCCCAGCACCCCCACCACCCAACAGTGAGGCTCAGGCCCCGTCTCATGTCCCCCAGCACCCCCACCAACCCAGCAGTGAGCCTCAGGCCCTAACTCATGTCCCCCAGCACCCCCACCACCCAACAGTGAGGCTCAGGCCCTGACTCATGTCCCCCAGCACCCCCAGCCACCCAGCATTGATGGGCACCTGCCAGCAGGTCCCCACTCATGTCCCCCAGCACCACCACTCACCCAGCAGAGAGCCTCAGGCCCTGACTCATGTCCCCAGCACCCCCACCCCCTAGCAGTGAGGCTCAGGCCCTGACTCATGTCCCCCAGCACCCCAACCCACCCAGCAGTGAGCCTCAGGCCCTGACTCATGTCCCCCAGCACCCCCACCTCCCTAGCATTGACAGGCACCTGCCAGCAGGCCCTGACTCATGTCCCCCAGCATCCCCACCCCCTAGCATTGACAGGCACCTGCCAGCAGGCCCCGACTCATGTCCCCCAGCACCCCCCCAGCAGTGAGGCCCAGGCCCCGTCTCATGTCCCCCAGCACCCCCACCCACCCAGCAGTGAGCCTCAGGCCCTGACTCATGTCCCCCAGCACCCCACCACCCAACAGTGAGGCTCAGGCCCTGACTCATGTCCCCCAGTACCTTCAGCCACCCAGCATTGATGGGCACCTGCCAGCAGGTCCCCACTCATGTCCCCCAGCACCGCCACTCACCCAGCAGAGAGCCTCAGGCCCTGGCTCATGTCCCCAGCACCCCCACCCCCCAAGCAGTGAGGCTCAGGCCCTGACTCATGTCCCCCAGCACCCCAACCCACCCAGCAGTGAGCCTCAGGCCCTGACTCATGTCCCCCAGCACCCCCACCCCCCCAGCATTGACAGGCACCTGCCAGCAGGCCCTGACTCATGTCCCCCAGCACCCCCACCCCCCAGCAGTGAGCTTCAGGCCCTAACTCATGTCCCCCAGCCCCCCCACCCACCCAGCAGTGAGCCTCAGGCCCTGATTCATGTCCCCCAGCACCCCACCCACGCAGCAGTGAGCCTCAGGCCCTGACTCATGTCCTCCAACAACCCCACCCCTCAGCAGTGAAGCTCAGGCCCTGACTCATGTCCCGCAGGACTCCCACCCACCCAGCAGTGAGCCTCAGGCCCCGACTCATGTCCCCCAGCACCCCCACCCACCCATCAGTGAGCCTCAGGCCCTGACTCATGTCCCCCAGCACCCCCACCCCCCAGCAGTGAGGCTCAGGCCCCAATTCATGTCCCTCAGCACCCCCACCCACCCAGCAGTGAGCCTCAGGCCCTGACTCATGTCCCCCAGCACCCCCACCCACCCACCATTGACAGGCACCTGCCAGCAGACCCCAACTCATGCCCCCCAGCACAAACCCCCCAGCCACCCAGCAGTGAGCCTCAGGCCCTGACTCATGTCCCCCAGCACCCCCACCCCCCAGCAGTGAGCCTCAGGCCCTGACTCATATCCCCCAGCACCCCCACCCCCCAGCAGTGAGGCTCAGGCCCTGACTCATGTCCCCCAGCACCCCCACCCACCCAGCAGTGAGCCTCAGGCCCTGACTCATGTCCCCCAGCACCCCCACCCCTCAGCAGTGAAGCTCAGGCCCCGACTCATGTCCCCCAGCACCCCCATCCCCCAGCATTGACAGGCACCTGCCAGAAGGCCCCGACTAATTTCCCCCAGCACCCCCACCCCCCAACAGTGAGGCTCAGGCCCTGTCTCATGTCCCCCAGCACCCCCACCCACCCAGCAGTTGGCCTCAGGCCCTGAACCATGTCCCCCAGCACCCCCACCCCCCAGCAGTGAGGCTCAGGCCCTGACTCATGTCCCCCAGCACCCCCACCCCCCAACAGTGAGGCTCAGGCCCTGACTCATGTCCCCCAGCACCCCCACCCACCCAGCATTGATGGGCACCTGCCAGCATGTCCCCACTCATGTCCCCCAGCACCCCCACTCACCCAGCAGTGAGCCTCAGGCCCTGACTCATGTCCCCAGCACCCCCAACCCCCAGCAGTGAGGCTCAGGCCCTGACTCATGTCCCCCAGCACCCCCACCCACCCAGCAGTGAGCCTCAGGCCCTGATTCATGTCCCCCAGCACCCCCACCCCCCAGCAGTGAGCCTCAGGCACCGACTCATGTCCCTCAGCACCCCCACCCACCCAGCAGTGAGACTCAGGCCCTGAATCATGTCCCCCAGCACCCCCACCCACCCAGCATTGACAGGCACCTGCCAGCAGGCCCCGACTCATGTCCACCAGCACCCCCACTCACCCAGCAGTGAGCCTCAGGCCCTGACTCATGTCCCCCAGCACCCCCACCCCCCAACAGTGAGGCTCAGGCCCTTACTCATGTCTCCCAGCACCCCCACCCCCCAGCAGTGAGCCTCAGGCCCCAATTCATGTCCCCCAGCACCCCCACTACCCCAGCAGTGAGCCTCAGGCCCTGACTCATGTCCCCCAGCACCCCACCCACGCAGCAGTGAGACTCAGGCCCTGACTCATGTCCCCCAACACCCCCACCCCTCAGCAGTGAAGCTCAGGCCCCGACTCATGTCCCCCAGGACCCCACTCACCCAGCAGTGAGCCTCCGGCCCTGACTCATGTCCCCCAGCACCCCCACCCACCCAGCAGTGAGCCTCAGGCCCTCACTCATGTCCCCCAGCACCCCCACCCCCCATCAGTGAGACTCAGGCCCTGACTCATGTCCCCCAGAACCCCCACCCCCCAGCAGTGAGGTGCAGGCCCCGACTCATGCCCCTCAGCACCCCCACCCCCCAGCAGTTAGCCTCAGGCCCTGACTCATGTCCCCCAGCACCCCCACCCACCCAGCAGTGAGCCTCAGGCCCTGACTCATGTCCCCCAGCACCCCCACCCCTCAGCAGTGAAGCTCAGGCCCTGACTCATGTCCCCCACCACCCCCACCCACCCAGCAGTGAGCCTCAGGCCCTGACTCATGCCCCCCAGCACCCCCACCCCCCAGCATTGACAGGCACCTGCCAGCAGGCCCCAACTCATGTCCCCCAGCACCCCCACCCCCCAGAAGTGAGGCTCAGGCCCCGTCTCTTGTCCCCCAGCACCCCCACCCACCCAGCAGTGAGCCTCAGGCCCTGACTCATGTTCTCCAGCACCGCCAACCAACCAGCAGTTAGCCTCAGGCCCTGACTCATGTCCCCCAGCACCCCCACCCACCCAGCAGTGAGCCTCAGGCCCTGACTCATGTCCCCCAGCACCCCCACCCCTCAGCAGTGAAGCTCAGACCCTGACTCATGTCCCCCACCACCCCCACCCACCCAGCAGTGAGCCTCAGGCCCTGACTCATGTCCCCCAGCACCCCCACCCCCCAGCATTGACAGGCATCTGCCAGCAGGCCCCGACTCATGTCCCCCAGCACCCCCACCCCGCAGCAGTGAGGCTCAGGCTCCGTCTCATGTCCCCCAGCACCCCCACCCACCCAGCAGTGAGCCTCAGGCCCTGACTCATGTCCCCCAGCACCCCCACCACCCAGCAGTGAGCCTCAGGCCCTGATTCATGTCCCCCAGCACCCCACCCATGCAGCAGTGAGCCTCAGGCCCTGACTCATGTCCCCCAACACCCCACCCCTCAGCAGTGAAGCTCAGGCCCTGACTCATGTCCCGCAGGACACCCACCCACCCAGCAGTGAGCCTCAGGCCCCGACTCATGTCCCCCAGCACCCCCACCCACCCAGCAGTGAGCCTCAGGCCCTGACTCATGTCCCCCAGCACCCCCACCCCCCAGCAGTGAGGCTCAGGCCCTGACTCATGTCCCCCAGCACCCCCACCCACCCAGCATTGACAGGCACCTGCCAGCAGACCCCAACTCATGTCCCCAAGCACCCCCACCCACCCAGCAGTGAGCCTCAGGCCCTGACTCATGTCCCCCAGCACCCCCACACCCCAGAAGTGAGCCTCAGGCCCTGACTCATGTCCCCCAGCACCCCCACCCCCCAGCAGTGAGGCTCAGGCCCTGACTCATGTCCTCCAGCACCCCCACCCACCCAGCAGTGAGCCTCAGGCCCTGACTCATGTCCCCCAGCACCCCCACCCCCCAGCAGTGAGGCTCAGGCCCTGACTCATGTCCCCCAGCACCCCCACCCCCCAGCAGTGAGGCTCAGGCCCTGACTCAAGTCCCCCAGCACCCCCACCCCTCAGCAGTGAAGCTCAGACCCTGACTCATGTCCCCCACCACCCCCACCCACCCAGCAGTGAGCCTCAGGCCCTGACTCATGTCCCCCAGCACCCCCACCCCCCAGCATTGACAGGCATCTGCCAGCAGGCCCCGACTCATGTCCCCCAGCACCCCCACCCCGCAGCAGTGAGGCTCAGGCTCCGTCTCATGTCCCCCAGCACCCCCACCCACCCAGCAGTGAGCCTCAGGCCCTGACTCATGTCCCCCAGCACCCCCACCACCCAGCAGTGAGCCTCAGGCCCTGATTCATGTCCCCCAGCACCCCACCCATGCAGCAGTGAGCCTCAGGCCCTGACTCATGTCCCCCAACACCCCACCCCTCAGCAGTGAAGCTCAGGCCCTGACTCATGTCCCGCAGGACACCCACCCACCCAGCAGTGAGCCTCAGGCCCCGACTCATGTCCCCCAGCACCCCCACCCACCCAGCAGTGAGCCTCAGGCCCTGACTCATGTCCCCCAGCACCCCCACACCCCAGAAGTGAGCCTCAGGCCCTGACTCATGTCCCCCAGCAGCCCCACCCCCCAGCAGTGAAGCTCAGGCCCCGACTCATGTCCCCCAGCACCCTCACCCACCCAGCAGTGAGCCTCAGGCCCTGACTCATGTCCCCCAGCACCCCCACCCCCCAGCATTGACAGGCACCTGCCAGAAGGCCCCGACTAATTTCCCCCAGCACCCCCACCCCCCAGCAGTGAGGCTCAGGCCCCGTCTCATGTCCCCCAGCACCCCCACCCACCCAGCAGTTGGCCTCAGGCCCTGAACCATGTCCCCCAGCACCCCCACCCCCCAGCAGTGAGGCTCAGGCCCTGACTCATATCCCCCCGCACCCCCACCCCCCAACAGTGAGGCTCAGGTCCTGACTCATGTCCCCCAGCACCCCCACCCACCCAGCATTGATGGGCACCTGCCAGCAGGTCCCCACTCATGTCCCCCAGCACCCCCACTCACCCAGCAGTGAGCCTCAGGCCCTGACTCATGTCCCCAGCACCCCAACCCCCAGCAGTGAGGCTCAGGCCCTGACACATGTCCCCCAGCACCCCCACCCACCCAGCAGTGAGCCTCAGGCCCTGACTCATGCCCCGCAGTGCCCCCACCCCCCAGCATTGACAGGCACCTGCCAGCAGGCCCTGACTCATGTCCCCCAGCACCCCCACCCCCCAGCAGTGAGCCTCAGGCCCCAACTTATATCCCCCAGCACCCCCACCCACCCAGCAGTGAGCCTCAGGCCCTGACGCATGTCCCCCAGCACCCCACCCACGCAGCAGTGAGCCTCAGGCCCTGACTCATGTCCCCCAACACCCCCACCCCTCAGCAGTGAAGCTCAGGCCCTGACTCATGTCCCCCAGGATCCCCACCCACCCAGCAGTGAGCCTTAGGCCCCGACTCATGTCCCCCAGCACCCCCACCCACCCAGCAGTGAACCTCAGACCCTGACTCATGTCCCCCACCACCCCCACCCACCCAGCAGTGAGCCTCAGGCCCTGACTCATGTCCCCCAGCACCCCCACCCCCCAGCATTGACAGGCATCTGCCAGCAGGCCCCGACTCATGTCCCCCAGCACCCCCACCCCCCAGCAGTGAGGCTCAGGCTCCGTCTCATGTCCCCCAGCACCCCCACCCACCCAGCAGTGAGCCTCAGGCCCTGACTCATGTCCCCCAGCACCCCCACCACCCAGCAGTGAGCCTCAGGCCCTGATTCATGTCCCCCAGCACCCCACCCATGCAGCAGTGAGCCTCAGGCCCTGACTCATGTCCCCCAACACCCCACCCCTCAGCAGTGAAGCTCAGGCCCTGACTCATGTCCCGCAGGACACCCACCCACCCAGCAGTGAGCCTCAGGCCCCGACTCATGTCCCCCAGCACCCCCACCCACCCAGCAGTGAGCCTCAGGCCCTGACTCATGTCCCCCAGCACCCCCACCCCCCAGCAGTGAGGCTCAGGCCCCGATTCATGTCGCTCAGCACCCCCACCCACCCAGCAGTGAGCCTCAGGCCCTGACTCATGTCCCCCAGCACCCCCACCCACCCAGCATTGACAGGCACCTGCCAGCAGACCCCAACTCATGTCCCCAAGCACCCCCACCCACCCAGCAGTGAGCCTCAGGCCCTGACTCATGTCCCCCAGCACCCCACCCACGCAGCAGTGAGCCTCAGGCCCTGACTCATGTCCCCCAACACCCCCACCCCTCAGCAGTGAAGCTCAGGCCCTGACTCATGTCCCCCAGGATCCCCACCCACCCAGCAGTGAGCCTTAGGCCCCGACTCATGTCCCCCAGCACCCCCACCCACCCAGCAGTGAACCTCAGACCCTGACTCATGTCCCCCACCACCCCCACCCACCCAGCAGTGAGCCTCAGGCCCTGACTCATGTCCCCCAGCACCCCCACCCCCCAGCATTGACAGGCATCTGCCAGCAGGCCCCGACTCATGTCCCCCAGCACCCCCACCCCCCAGCAGTGAGGCTCAGGCTCCGTCTCATGTCCCCCAGCACCCCCACCCACCCAGCAGTGAGCCTCAGGCCCTGACTCATGTCCCCCAGCACCCCCACCACCCAGCAGTGAGCCTCAGGCCCTGATTCATGTCCCCCAGCACCCCACCCATGCAGCAGTGAGCCTCAGGCCCTGACTCATGTCCCCCAACACCCCACCCCTCAGCAGTGAAGCTCAGGCCCTGACTCATGTCCCGCAGGACACCCACCCACCCAGCAGTGAGCCTCAGGCCCCGACTCATGTCCCCCAGCACCCCCACCCACCCAGCAGTGAGCCTCAGGCCCTGACTCATGTCCCCCAGCACCCCCACCCCCCAGCAGTGAGGCTCAGGCCCCGATTCATGTCGCTCAGCACCCCCACCCACCCAGCAGTGAGCCTCAGGCCCTGACTCATGTCCCCCAGCACCCCCACCCACCCAGCATTGACAGGCACCTGCCAGCAGACCCCAACTCATGTCCCCAAGCACCCCCACCCACCCAGCAGTGAGCCTCAGGCCCTGACTCATGTCCCCCAGCACCCCCACACCCCAGAAGTGAGCCTCAGGCCCTGACTCATGTCCCCCAGCACCCCCACCCCCCAGCAGTGAGGCTCAGGCCCTGACTCATGTCCTCCAGCACCCCCACCCACCCAGCAGTGAGCCTCAGGCCCTGACTCATGTCCCCCAGCACCCCCACCCCTCAGCAGTGAAGCTCAGGCCCCGACTCATGTCCCCCAGCACCCTCACCCACCCAGCAGTGAGCCTCAGGCCCTGAACCATGTCCCCCAGCACCCCCACCCCCCAGCAGTGAGGCTCAGGCCCTGACTCATGTCCCCCCGCACCCCCACCCCCCAACAGTGAGGCTCAGGCCCTGACTCATGTCCCCCAGCACCCCCACCCACCCAGCATTGATGGGCACCTGCCAGCAGGTCCCCACTCATGTCCCCCAGCACCCCCACTCACCCAGCAGTGAGCCTCAGGCCCTGACTCATGTCCCCAGCACCCCAACCCCCAGCAGTGAGGCTCAGGCCCTGACACATGTCCCCCAGCACCCCCACCCACCCAGCAGTGAGCCTCAGGCCCTGACTCATGCCCCGCAGTGCCCCCACCCCCCAGCATTGACAGGCACCTGCCAGCAGGCCCTGAATCATGTCCCCCAGCACCCCCACCCCCCAGCAGTGAGCCTCAGGCCCCAACTTATATCCCCCAGCACCCCCACCCCTCAGCAGTGAAGCTCAGGCCCTGCCTCATGTCCCCCAGGATCCCCACCCACCCAGCAGTGAGCCTTAGGCCCCGACTCATGTCCCCCAGCACCCCCACCCACCCAGCAGTGAGCCTCAGACCCTGACTCATGTCCCCCAGCACCCCCACCCCCCAGCAGTGAGGCTCAGGCCCTGACACATGTCCCCCAGCACCCCCCTACCCAGCATTGACAGGCACCTGCCAGCAGGACCTGACTCATGTGCCCCAGCACCCCCACCCCCCAGCAGTAAGGCTCAGGCCCCGACTCAGGTCCCCCAGCACCCCCACCCACCCAGCATTGAGCCTCAGGCCCTGACTCATGTCCCCCAGCCCCCACCCCCCAGCAGTGAGGCTCAGGCCCCGACCCATGTCCCTCAGCACCCCCACCCACCCAGCAGTGAGCCTCAGGCCCTGACTCATGTCCCCCAGCACCCCCACCCCCAGCAGTGAGGCTCAGGCCCTGACTCATGTCCCCCAGCACCCCCACCCACCCAGCAGTGAGCCGCAGGCCCTGACTCATGTCCCCCAGCACCCCCACCCCCCAGCATTGACAGGCACCTGCCAGCAGGCCCTGACTCATGTCCCCAAGCACCCCCACACCCCAACAGTGAGCCTCAGGCCCCAACTCATGTCCCCCAGCACCCCCACCACCCCAGCAGTGAGCCTCAGGCCCTGACTCATGTCCCCCAGCACCCCACCAACGCAGCAGTGAGCCTCAGGCCCTGACTCATGTCCCCCAACACCCCCACCCCTCAGCAGTGAAGCTCAGGCCCCGACTCATGTCCCCTAGGACCCCCACCCACCCAGCAGTGAGCCTCAGGCCCCGACTCATGTCCCAGAGCACCCCCACCCACCCAGCAGTGAGCCTCAGGCCGTGACTCATGTCCCCCAGCACCCCCACCCACCCAGCAGTGAGCCTCAGGCCCTGACTCATGTCCGCCAGCACCCCCACCCCCCAGCAGTGAGGCTCAGGCCCCGACTCATGTCCCTCAGCACCCCCACCCCCCAGCAGTGAGGCTCAGGCCCTGACTCATATCCCCCAGCACCCCCACCCACCCAGCAGTTAGCCTCAGACCCTGACACATGCCCCCCAGGACCCCCACCCACCCAGCAGTGAGCCTCAGGCACTGACTCATGTACCCCAGCACCCCCACCCCTCAGCAGTGAAGCTCAGGCCCCGACTCATGTCCCCCAGCAACCCCACCCACCCACCAATGAGCCTCAGGCCCTGACGCATGTCCCCCAGCACCCCCAGCATTGACAGGCACCTGCCAGCAGACCCCAACCCATGTCCCCCAGCACCCCCACCCTCCAGCAGTGAGGCTCAGGCCCTGACTCATGTCCCCCAGCACCCCCACCCACCCAGCATTGATGGGCACCTGCCAGCAGGTCCCCACTCATGTCCCCCAGCAACGCCACTCACCCAGCAGTGAGCCTCAGGCCCTGACTCATGTCCACAACACCCCCACCCCCCAGCAGTGAGGCTCAGGCCCTGACTCATCTCCCCCAGCACCCCAACCCACCCAGCAGTGAGCCTCAGGCCCTGACTCATGTCCCCCAGCACCCCCACCCTCCAGCAGTGAGCCTCAGGCCCCAACTCATGTCCCCCAGCACCCCCACCCACCCAGCAGTGAGCCTCAGGCCCTGTTTCATGTCCCCCAGCACACCACCCACGCAGCAGTGAGCCTCAGGCCCTGACTCATGTCCCCCAACGCCCCCACCCCTCAGCAGTGAAGCTCAGGCCCTGACTCATGTCCCCCAGGACCCCCACCCACCCAGCAGTGAGCCTCAGGCCCCGACTCATGTCCCCCAGCACCCCCACCCACCAAGCAGTGAGCCTCAGGCCCTGCCTCATGTCCCCCAGCACCCCCACCCCCCAGCAGTGAGGCTCAGGCCCTGACTCATGTCCCCCAGCACCCCCCCACCCAGCATTGACAGGCACCTGCCAGCAGGACCTGACTCATGTCCCCCAGCACCCCCACCCACCCAGCAGTGAGCCTCAGGCCCTGACTCATGTCCCCCAGCACCACCACCACCAATGCAGTTAGGCTGAGGCCACGATTCATGTCCCTCAGCACCCCCACCCACCCAGCAGTGAGCCTCAGGCCCTGACTCATGTCCCCCAGCACCCCCACCCAACCAGCAGTGAGCCTCAGGCCCTGACTCATGTCCCCCAGCACCCCCACCCACCCAGCAGTGAGCCTCAGGCCCTGACTCATGTCCCCCAGCACCCCCACCCCCCAGCAGTGAGCCTCAGGCCCAACTCATGTCCTCCAGCACCCCCACCCACCCAGCAGTGAGCCTCAGGCCCTGACTCATGTCCCACAGCACCCCACCCACGCAGCAGTGAGCCTCAGGTCCTGACTCATGTCCCCCAACACCCCCACCCCTCAGCAGTGAAGCTCAGGCCCCAACTCATGAACCCCAGTACCCCCATCCACCCAGCAGTGAGCCTCAGGCCCCGACACATGTCCCCCAGCACCCCCACCCACCCAGCAGTGAGCCCCAGGCCCTGTTTCATGTCCCCCAGCACACCACCCACGCAGCAGTGAGCCTCAGGCGCTGACTCATGTCCCCCAACACCCCCACCCCTCAGCAGTGAAGCTCAGGCCCTGACTCATGTCCCCCAGGACCCCCACCCACCCAGCAGTGAGCCTCAGGCCCCGACTCATGTCCCCCAGCACCCCCACCCACCAAGCAGTGAGCCTCAGGCCCTGCCTCATGTCCCCCAGCACCCTCACCCCCCAGCAGTGAGGCTCAGGCCCTGACTCATGTCCCCCAGCACCCCCCCACCCAGCATTGACAGGCACGTGCCAGCAGGACCTGACTCATGTCCCCCAGCACCCCCACCCACCCAGCAGTGAGCCTCAGGCCCTGACTCATGTCCCCCAGCACCACCACCACCAGTGCAGTTAGGCTGAGGCCACGATTCATGTCCCTCAGCACCCCCACCCACCCAGCAGTGAGCCTCAGGCCCTGACTCATGTCCCCCAGCACCCCCACCCACCCAGCATTGACAGGCACCTGCCAGCAGGCCCCAACTCATGTCCCCCAGCACCCCCACCCAACCAGCAGTGAGTCTCAGGCCCTGACTCATGTCCCCCAGCACCCCCACCCCCAGCATTGAGGCTCAGGCCCTGACTCATGTCCCCCAGCACCCCCACCCACCCAGCAGTGAGCCTCAGGCCCTGACTCATGTCCCCCAGCACCCCCACCCCCCAGCATTGACAGACACCTGCCAGCAGGCCCTGACTCATGTCCCCCAGCACCCCCACCCCCCAGCAGTGAGCCTCAGGCCCAACTCATGTCCTCCAGCACCCCCAACCACCCAGCAGTGAGCCTCAGGCCCTGACTCATGTCCCCCAGTACCCCACCCACGCAGCAGTGAGCCTCAGGTCCTGACACATGTCCCCCAACACCCCCACCCCTCAGCAGTGAAGCTCAGGCCCCGACTCATGAACCCCAGTACCCCCATCCACCCGGCAGTGAGCCTCAGGCCCCGACTCATGTCCCCCAGCACCCCCACCCACCCAGCAGTGAGCCTCAGGCCCTAACTCATGTCCCCCAGCACCCCCACCCCCATCAGTGAGGCTCAAGCCCTGACTCATGTCCCCCAGCACCCCCACCCACCCAGCATTGACAGGCACCTGCCAGCAGGACCTGACTCATGTCCCCCAGCACCCCCACCACCCAGCAGCAAGGCTCAGGCCCCGACTCATGTCCCCCAGCACCCCCACCCACCCAGCAGGGAGCCTCAGGCCCTGACTCATGTCCCCCAGCACCCCCACCCCCAGCAGTGAGGCTCAGGCCCCGACTCATGTCCCTCAGCACCCCCACCCACTCAGCAGTGAGCCTCAGGCCCTGAATCATGTCCCCCAGCACCCCCACGTCCCAGCATTGATGGGCACCTGCCAGCAGGCCCCGACTCATGTCCCCACCCAGCAGTGAGCCTCAGGCCCTGACTCATGTCCCCCAGCACCCCCACCCCCTGCAGTGAGGCTCAGGCCCCGACTCATGTCCCCTAGCACCCCCACCCACCCAGCAGTGAGCCTCAGGCCCTGACTCATGTCCCCCAGCACCCCCACCCCCAGCAGTGAGGCTCAGGCCCCGACTCATGTCCCCCAGCACCCCCACCCCCCAGCAGTGAGGCTCAGGCCCTGACTCATGTCCCCCAATACTCCCACCCACCCAGCAGTGAGCCTCAGGCCCCGACTCATGTCCCCCAGCACCCCCACAAACCCAGCAGTGAGGCTTAGGCCCCGACTCATGTCCCCCAGCACCCCCACCCCCCAGCAGTGAGGCTCAGGCCCTGATTCATGTCCCCCAGCACCCCCACCCACCCAGCAGTGAGCCTCAGGCTCTGACTCATGTCCCCCAGCACCCCCACCCACCCAGCAGTGAGCCTCAGGCCCTGACTCATGTCCCCCACCACCCCCCCAAGCAGTGAGGCTCAGGCCCCGATCATGTCCCCCAGAACCCCCACCCACCCAGCATTGACAAGCACCTGCCAGCAGGCCCCGACTCATGTCCACCAGCACCCCCCACGACCCAGCAGTAAGGCTCAGGCCCCGACTCATGTCCCCCAGCACTCCTCCCCACCCAGCAGTGGGCCTCAGGCCCTGACTCATGTCCCCCAGCACCCCCACCCCCCAGCAGTGAGGCTCAGGCCCCGACTCATGTCCCTCAGGACCCCCACCCACCCAGCAGTGAGCCTCAGGCCCTGAATCATGTCCCCCAGCACCCCCACATCCCAGCATTGACGGGCACTTGTCAGTAGGCCCCGACTCATGTCCCCCAGCACCCCCACCCCCCTGCAGTGAGGCGCAGGCCCCGACTCATGTCCCCTAGCACCCCCAAACACCCAGCAGTGAGCCTCAGGCCTTGACTCATGTCCCTCAGCACCCCCACCCCAAGCAGTGAGGCTCAGGCCCCGACTCATGTCCCCTAGCACCCCCAAACACCCAGCAGTGAGCCTCAGGCCTTGACTCATGTCCCTCAGCACCCCCACCCCCCAGCAGTGAGCTTCAGGCCCCGACTCATGTCCCCCAGCACCCCCACCCACCCAGCAGTGAGCCTCAGGACCTGACCCTTGTCCCCCAGCACCCCCCAGCAGTGAGGCTCAGGCCCGACTCATGTCCCCCAACACCCCCACCCCCCAGCAGTGAGGCTCAGGCCCTGACTCATGTCCCCCAGCACCCCCACCAACCCAGCATTGACAGGCACCTGCCAGCAGGCCCGGACCCATGTCCCCCAGCACCCCCACCCACCCAGCAGTGAGCTTCAGGCCCTGACTCATGTCCCCCAGCACCCCCACCCACCCAGCGTTGACAGGCACCTGCCAGCAGGCCCGGACCCATGTCCCCCAGCACCCCCACCCACCCAGCAGTGAGCTTCAGGCCCTGACTCATGTCCCCCAGCACCCCCACCCACCCAGCGTTGACAGGCACCTGCCAGCAGGCCCCGACTCATGTCCCCCAGCACCCCCACCCACCCAGCAGTGAGCCTCAGGCCCTGACTCATGTCCCCCAGCACCCCCACCCAACCAGCAGTGAGCCTCAGGCCCTGACTCATGTCCCCCAGAACCCCCACCCACCCAGCAGTGAGCCTCAGGCCCTGACTCATGTCCCCCAGCACCCCCACCCCCCAGCATTGACAGGCACCTGCCAGCAGGCCCTGATTCATGTCCCCCAGCACCCCCACCCCCCAGCAGTGAGCCTCAGGCCCAACTCATGTCCTCCAGCACCCCCACCCACCCAGCAGTGAGCCTCAGGCCCTGACTCATGTCCCACAGCACCCCACCCACGCAGCAGTGAGCCTCAGGTCCTGACTCATGTCCCCCAACACCCCCACCCCTCAGCAGTGAAGCTCAGGCCCCAACTCATGAACCCCAGTACCCCCATCCACCCAGCAGTGAGCCTCAGGCCCCGACACATGTCCCCCAGCACCCCCACCCACCCAGCAGTGAGCCTCAGGCCCTGTTTCATGTCCCCCAGCACACCACCCACGCAGCAGTGAGCCTCAGGCGCTGACTCATGTCCCCCAACACCCCCACCCCTCAGCAGTGAAGCTCAGGCCCTGACTCATGTCCCCCAGGACCCTCACCCACCCAGCAGTGAGCCTCAGGCCCTGACTCATGTCCCCCAGCACCCCCACCCACCAAGCAGTGAGCCTCAGGCCCTGCCTCATGTCCCCCAGTACCCTCACCCCCCAGCAGTGAGGCTCAGGCCCTGACTCATGTCCCCCAGCACCCCCCCACCCAGCATTGACAGGCACGTGCCAGCAGGACCTGACTCATGTCCCCCAGCACCCCCACCCACCCAGCAGTGAGCCTCAGGCCCTGACTCATGTCCCCCAGCACCACCACCACCAATGCAGTTAGGCTGAGGCCACGATTCATGTCCCTCAGCACCCCCACCCACCCAGCAGTGAGCCTCAGGCCCTGACTCATGTCCCCCAGCACCCCCACCCACCCAGCATTGACAGGCACCTGCCAGCAGGCCCCAACTCATGTTCCCCAGCACCCCCACCCAACCAGCAGTGAGTCTCAGGCCCTGACTCATGTCCCCCAGCACCCCCACCCCCAGCATTGAGGCTCAGGCCCTGACTCATGTCCCCCAGCACCCCCACCCACCCAGCAGTGAGCCTCAGGCCCTGACTCATGTCCCCCAGCACCCCCACCCCCCAGCATTGACAGGCACCTGCCAGCAGGCCTTGACTCATGTCCCCCAGCACCCCCACCCCCCAGCAGTGAGCCTCAGGCCAACTCATGTCCTCCAGCACCCCCAACCACCCAGCAGTGAGCCTCAGGCCCTGACTCATGTCCCCCAGTACCCCACCCACGCAGCAGTGAGCCTCAGGTCCTGACTCATGTCCCCCAACACCCCCACCCCTCAGCAGTGAAGCTCAGGCCCCGACTCATGAACCCCAGTACCCCCATCCACCCAGCAGTGAGCCTCAGGCCCCGACTCATGTCCCCCAGCACCCCCACCCACCCAGCAGTGAGCCTCAGGCCCTAACTCATGTCCCCCATCACCCCCACCCCCATCAGTGAGGCTCAAGCCCTGACTCATGTCCCCCAGCACCCCCACCCACCCAGCATTGACAGGCACCTGCCAGCAGGACCTGACTCATGTCCCCCAGCACCCCCACCACCCAGCAGCAAGGCTCAGGCCCCGACTCATGTCCCCCAGCACCCCCACACACCCAGCAGGGAGCCTCAGGCCCTGACTCATGTCCCCCAGCACCCCCACCCCCAGCAGTGAGGCTCAGGCCCCGACTCATGTCCCTCAGCACCCCCACCCACTCAGCAGTGAGCCTCAGGCCCTGAATCATGTCCCCCAGCACCCCCACGTCCCAGCATTGATGGGCACCTGCCAGCAGGCCCCGACTCATGTCCCCACCCAGCAGTGAGCCTCAGGCCCTGACTCATGTCCCCCAGCACCCCCACCCCCTGCAGTGAGGCTCAGGCCCCGACTCATGTCCCCTAGCACCCCCACCCACCCAGCAGTGAGCCTCAGGCCCTGACTCATGTCCCCCAGCACCCCCAACCCCAGCAGTGAGGCTCAGGCCCCGACTCATGTCCCCCAGCACCCCCACCCCCCAGCAGTGAGGCTCAGGCCCTGACTCATGTCCCCCAACACTCCCACCCACCCAGCAGTGAGCCTCAGGTCCCGACTCATGTCCCCCAGCACCCCCACAAACCCAGCAGTGAGGCTCAGGCCCCGACTCATGTCCCCCAGCACCCCCACCCTCCAGCAGTGAGGCTCAGGCCCTGATTCATGTCCCCCAGCACCCCCACCCATCCAGCAGTGAGCCTCAGGCTCTGACTCATGTCCCCCAGCACCCCCACCCACCCAGCAGTGAGCCTCAGGCCCTGACTCATGTCCCCCACCACCCCCCCCAGCAGTGAGGCTCAGGCCCCGATCATGTCCCCCAGAACCCCCACCCACCCAGCATTGACAAGCACCTGCCAGCAGGCCCCGACTCATGTCCCCCAGCACCCCCCACGCCCCAGCAGTAAGGCTCAGGCCCCGACTCATGTCCCCCAGCACTCCTCCCCACCCAGCAGTGGGCCTCAGGCCCTGACTCATGTCCCCCAGCGCCCCCACCCCCCAGCAGTGAGGCTCAGGCCCCGACTCATGTCCCTCAGCACCCCCACCCACCCAGCAGTGAGCCTCAGGCCCTGAATCATGTCCCCCAGCACCCCCACATCCCAGCATTGACGGGCACTTGTCAGTAGGCCCCGACTCATGTCCCCCAGCACCCCCACCCCCCTGCAGTGAGGCGCAGGCCCCGACTCATGTCCCCTAGCACCCCCAAACACCCAGCAGTGAGCCTCAGGCCTTGACTCATGTCCCTCAGCACCCCCACCCCAAGCAGTGAGGCTCAGGCCCCGACTCATGTCCCCCAGCACCCCCACCCACCCAGCAGTGAGCCTCAGGCCCTGACTCATGTCCCTCAGCACCCCCACCCCTAGCATTGACAGGCACCTGCCAGCAGGCTCCGCCTCATGTCCCCCAGCACCCCCACCCCCCAGCAGTGAGCTTCAGGCCCCGACTCATGTCCCCCAGCACCCCCACCCACCCAGCAGTGAGCCTCAGGCCCTGACCCTTGTCCCCCAGCACCCCCCAGCAGTGAGGCTCAGGCCCGACTCATGTCCCCCAACACCCCCACCCCCCAGCAGTGAGGCTCAGGCCCTGACTCATGTCCCCCAGCACCCCCACCAACCCAGCATTGACAGGCACCTGCCAGCAGGCCCGGACCCATGTCCCCCAGCACCCCCACCCACCCAGCAGTGAGCTTCAGGCCCTGACTCATGTCCCCCAGCACCCCCACCCACCCAGCGTTGACAGGCACCTGCCAGCAGGCCCGACTCATGTCCCCCAGCACCCCCACCCACCCAGCAGTGAGCCTCAGGCCATGACTCATGTCCCCCAGCACCCCCACCCACCCGGAATCGATAGGCACCTGCCAGCAGGACCCGACTCATGTCCCCCAGCACCCCCATCCCCCAGCAGTGAGGCTCAGACCCCAACTCATGTCTCCCAGCACCCCCACCAACCCAGCATTGACAGGCACCTGCCAGCAGGCCCCGACTTATGTCCCCCCAACATGTCATCATGATCCACAATCATGGGCCTCATGACCTCCCAAATCCCACCACAAGCCAACCCTGTGGAAAGACCCAACCAAGTATCCCATCCACCACACATTGAAATTCCGATTACATGATACAACCCAAATGGCAATAATGTACATCAACACATGTCTGTCACACACACACAATGGGTGCTGGTGATTGTGAAAACCTACACAGTGACATGCATGAAACCAATGAGAGAATACCACACATCAAAGTAATAAACCAAAATGTATTGAACACAAAAAGAATGAAATCAAATGAAAACATGAAAAAAATGTTTGAAAATAAGATGAAATGCAGCATGTCCAAAACACAAAAAGAAAAACATGAAGTCTGTATCAAAATAAATTGAAATGAAAATGTGTCCAAAGTCTCCAGCCACCAAATCAAATCCAAAGGAAATGGAAACAGTAAAATCCATTGCTCCATGGTGAGAAAAATAATAGATAAATCCACTGTTCAACTATGTACAAAGAAGTAATCCAGGGTCCATGAGCCGAACGAATGTAATGAATCCTAGCAAAAAAACTACCTAATAAAGAACTATAAACAAAAAGGCTGGGCATAGTCCAAGCGCCCCAAATTAATGAAAAAGATAAAGGAAACCTAAAACTACAAACTATATACAATGACAGCAGGCTAGTCCGACGGCTCACTTCCCGATTTCCCGGGCTAGGGCATCATCGAACACCTGCTCGATTTCCTGGAGGTGGTCCTCTTCCATGGCCCAGAGGGTTCCCAGGGACAGTGCCATGTTGACCTCCAACTCCCTGTGAATTGCCTCGAGGTACTCGGCCCGCCTCAGTGCCCTCCGCATGGAATTCTCCGCCCTGACCATTGTGAGCTGTGCATCTTCTGCCCGCCACCACTCCGCACCTATGGCCTGGCCCAACCGCTGCCACACGGAAGACACTTGTAATCCTGGGTCCTCCTGCCCTCTGGCCGATGCCTGCCCCTCGGATGTTGAAGGCCCCGAGCCATCATGGCTCCCACCTTGTTGCTGCTGCTGCTGTGCCTGTGCCCTGGCTCTTGCTGTCTGCACATCCTCCTCCGGCTGGGGTGCAGTTGTTGAGGTGGCCACCCCTGCTGGATATCCGACTCGCGACTGTGGCAGGGATGTGTCCTCCACCAGCCTGGCCGCAGGGTTAGAGGCAGCTCCACAGGGTACCCAGGTGACACATGGGTGGGAAGATGGCATGGAGGAAGACTGGCGCATAGGGATTTCAGGTGAGTAGGGGGTCGGAACAAGATCCAGCATACGGAGGAATCCAGCCATGGTGACCCATCCCAGTAGGTCAACGCGGTCAACGAGGCATCCGAGATGACGTGCAGTGTCTTCACGAAAACACTGCAGGTCACCTTGCATGCCCCATTGACCCAACGCCATCCCAGACAGGACAGGCTCAACCCGGTCATGGATTGCCACGTCCGCAGGGAGAGGAAGGCCAGTTGTTGTGTGCTCATCCCCTCCCTGAAAATGGGTCTGGACGTAGGCATCCCTGCTGGTGCAGGATGATGCAGTCACAGGATCGCGGACAGGATTACACACAGGCACCTCCGCGGCGGCCTGTGCTGCCTCCTGTCCCTCCTACAGCCTCCTACATGTCAGTGTCACATGCATCCATGTTGCATTACAGTTGTACACTTGTCAAATGCACACACATGCACATTTACACAGTGCAGATACATGCAGCAGGAACCACCATCCATGTGTGATGTGTGACACCACAACCATGCCAACGTACATACACAGAAATTCAAACATGTGTGCTCCCACTCCTGCATTTGGCCAGCATGCTTAGCAACACATCCACCATTGATGTGTATCACACATGAGAGGACTCACATGTGGCAGCCTCATGCCCCTGTACATACACATCCATACATGGCCCTACAAAAACACATGTGCAAACTGCACACTACTGGCACACCACAACATGCACAGCGTCCAATCAGCATGCATGTACACTTACTGCACGACTCCAGACGGGTCTGCCTCCCAAGGAGCTGGACGTGGAGCGCTGGGCGTATACGTTCCAGGACCCTCATTTGGTGGTCGGACAGGTGGCCCCGGCGCCCCTCCACATCCGCTGCCTTCAAGAGGCACTCGGCCTTGTCGAGGGTCCTGGACCTGAAGTTCTCATAGCGCATCGTGACATGTTTGATGTCAGGGACTGCCACCCCATCCACGTTGATGGCAGTCATGATGTCCATCCAGATCCTGGTCCATCCTTCATTGTCGGCGCGCAAACTTCCAAAGAGGGCATCATACTGCCCCAGGACTTGCTCCACCAGGACACCAACTTCCCTGGCACTGAAGCTGGTGGCCCTCTACCTCTCTGGCTGGGGTTTTCCAGTGGTGCCAGATGGTGTTGTGCCCGACATGGCAAACCCAGAGGCAGGTGTGGGTGGGTAACTGGGTCCTGGGGCTGGGCTGTGGAGCGATAATATCCCAGTCGGGAGTCTTCAGTTCCAGCAGGGGTGGTCACAGCAATTGCACCCCTGGCTGACATGCAGGCACCAAATAGCAGGGCACATGGGCAGCAGGCAGGCAGGCAGCAGAAGATGGCAGGTGGGAGCGTGCTCGGGGTTCTGGGGGGCAGTAATTCGGCCTTCTGGGCAGGAGCGTGGTCTTCCGTGTGTTGTTGCGTGGCCAGCTGGATACGGAGTGATTTGGCACGTGAACAAATTGCACGTCAGTGTGTAATTCGAGGAGGAAAGGCCCTTAGCACGTAAGCGCATCTGTGACGCGATACGCGCCGGCATTTCCCTCGTAACGTGGGCATAGTGGTTCAGCGCACGCGTGAAAAAACTGCACGTCCGTGTGTGAAGCGTGTAATCCGAAGAAAGGGACTACTCGTGTAAGTGACGTGACACGCGCAGGCATTTCCCTCACAACGGGTTAAAGGTGAGCGGGGCCTGCAGTTCGCTGTATGTGCCTTTCATGGAGACCGACGTGTGTAGCTACTTTGTGTTGTTTCGCGCGCCATCACAACTTCACAGCAGATCAAGGACATATCTCTTCTTTTGGCGGGGGTATTGGCTACGTGTGTTTTTCATTATCACGCTAGTTAGACGGTGAGTCGCGCACGCTATTTTTCGCACTGCGAGTGCCCCTGTGTATCGCACCCGTTTTTGAGGTCATAGTAGCCTGCGTGTCCCACGCATACGTGTTTTTCCTGTTACTTGGTGCCACCGCATACTGCGGGAGGTTGATTCCATGCACGTAGGTTGCAGGGTTGCTTGCACAGTTTTACTGCAGTTTTGGGGTGCCTGAGCATTGTGTGACCTGTCACTACATCACCATGGTCACATACAGCCTTGCAGGTGCAGGGGGGCTGTTAACATCTTGCATCCCACCCCCTTCACCCCAATTGCCCAGGACAATTGTGGTGTACACCTCCCATTGGCACTCCTCCATCTGTGCCGGTACTACTCCATCTGTGCCATGGTTGGGAGGCCACCAAAGGTGAGGGGCGCCTCAGCTGGGCATCCTCCTCGTGGCGGGCGTGGTAAGGGATGTGGCTGGGTGACCAGGGAGTAGGGGGACTCCAGGTTGTCCAGTGTGGCCGCAGAGGGGGAAGAGGCAGGGGTGCGCCACTTGAGCATGATGTTGTGCCATGTGTCGGTGCAGTCATGCCACCACCCCCTGTGGTTCCGGGAGATGCAGCTTCTGCATCTGGCACTGGTGCCCGTGTGACCCGGCAGTCTGTTTCATTGACTGCCACGGGCCCAAGGGTAGTGGTAGCTGCAGGTGCAGCTGTGGACACCACCACCCAGGCTCAGGGTCTGCCAGCGCAGGCTGCGTTGGCACTTGAAGAGCCCTTGGAAGATTTCCAACAGGCCAGGAGGGAAACCGTACGTGCACACAGGGATGCCTGTTACGCTCACCTGGCTCACACAGGGGCGTCGATCTTGGCCCGTAGGAATATACTTCTGCAAATGGAGAAAGGGAATTAACCACCCGTGGAGTTGAGCGTTAACCCCCCCCCCCCACTCCCGCTGTTCTCCCCACTGATCACCTTTGATGTCCCTTCTTATAGACTCACCTTGCTGTTCTTGTCTTCCCCTTAGGTGCCGGAGTGTGGCGGGAACATGCAGGATGCAGTGGAATGTGAAGATGCTGCGAAGGACGGTGAGTTAAGCGCAGCGCTACAGCAGGCGAGGCGATGCGCATAAAATAACTTCTTTCTTCCAGCTCGAAGGCGTGATGGATCGGGAATTCAGGTAGGGATCAAAGGTATTGCTCTTGTTCTAACCTTTTCTCCTTCTTTCTCCCTTTTTCTAGGAGCTCCAGACTCGAGGCGGGCATGGCAGAAGACTGGATGCAGACCTGCAGGTACGGTGAGCGTTATGCTGCTGGATGCAGAATAACACAAAGCGTGTGCTGCTCTTCGGGCATGGTTTAAATAGCCTCCAAAGTAGTCCCAGGTAAGTATTCCTCCCCAGCCCCACCCGAGTAAAAAATAGTCCCTAGGTAAAGTAGTCCCTTCCAAGCCTCTTTTGGCTTGGAGCTCTTGCAGCATGGACTGCATCAGGTAGATTTGCAGCATGGTCTTCATCAGGTAAGTTTTAATCTATGAGGCTGGCGCCTATGGTGCCAGGACTGACTCTCCATATGAGGCAGGCGCCATAGATGCCAGGACTGCACCCAAATAGCCCCTAGCAGGGGTTGTTGGGCTTGCCTGGAATAACTTGATGCCTGCTTCTGGGGTTGCTGGACTTGGTCTGGGTCCCCGGGGGTAGGCATCATGACACCACTCCCCCCCCAAGGCCCCTCCTAAAGTCGTTCTTCCCTGTGGTTTTGGTTTGTCTGGGAAATTTTGGTGGAATTTTTTGACCAAACGGGGTGCATGAACGTGGTCACTAGGTTCCCAAGACCTTTCCTGTGGTCCGTAACCTTTCCAGTCGATTAAATAAAAAAGTTTTGACTTTATCAGCTTGGAGTCCAGGATGTTCTTAACTTCAAATTCGGGTTCCCCGTCTACAAGGATGGGTTCTGGTGGCTTGGTTAGTCTTGTCCCTGGTTGCATTGGCTTCAAAAGTAACACATGAAAGACGGGGTGAATTCGTATATTAGCAGGTAAGTCCAACTTGACAGCCACCGGGTTGATAATGGCCTTAATAGAGTAAGGTCCCAAATATCTGGGTTTAAAGGTCCGTGTTCCTTTTAGAGGTATGTGTTTTGTGGCTAACCATACTTGGTCCCCTATCTGGTATTGTGGAGTATCACTTCTATGCTGATCAGCATCTTTCTTCTATTTTTCTTTCGCCTGTTTTAAATGTGCAGTTGCTTCCTTAAAGGCTTGTGTAATCGTAGTGTGCAGATGGTCCACTGCGGGCATTTCTAAGTGTTGGGGTGAGTCAAGGTTTGAGCTTCGAGGGGCTTTCTCCAGTTCCAGAATGTGCTGAATTATTGTATGCATATTCGGCGATCCAAAGAATGTCTTTCCATTTACTCTCAGTCTGATGTAACAAACAACGCAGGTATTGTTCGAGAGTCTGGTTGGTCCTCTCTGTTTGACCATCGATTTGGGGGTGGTGACTGGTCGATAACCTCACATCGATTTGTGCCAATTGACAACATTTATTCCAAAAATGTGAAATGAATTGACTGCCCCGGTCAGAGACCAATACGGACGGAAATCTGTGTATGCGAACAATGTTTTCGAGGAACTCCTTAGCCAGGATTGAAGCTGAAGGTAATCGCTTTAGAGGAATAAAGTGGGCCATCTTGGAACAAAGATCCACAATAACTAGAAAGGTGTTAAATCCATTGCATGGGGGTAAATCAGCAATAAAGTCTAACGATAATGTGTGACATGGTGTAGGCGGAATGTCTAAAGGTTGTAAGAGTCCAGCTGTTTTTTTCTTCTGACTTTTATTTTGGGCGCACATGCCACAAGACATCACAAATGATTTAATATCCTTTCACCAGGTGGGCCACCAGAATTGTCTCTTAATTTTAGCTTCAGTTTTTGCAATTCCTGGGTGCCCCTCCATTAGGGTATCATGATAACGGGAAATGACTAGCTCTTGTAGTTCCTTGTGTGGCAGAAATAGCTGCCCTTGGTAATAAGGCAGGTCATTGGTGACAGAGTAGTCCGGGCCTTTCTTTACCCAGTCCTGCAGGGCTGTAGGATCAAAGAGTTGCTTGATCTTTACCTGAATGTCCTCTAGTGTCTGTAGAGTAGTCATGCAGAGAATCCTTTGTTCGGAAATTATAGGTACTGGTTCTGGGTTCACTTCTGCCTCTCCCATCCCTATTCGGGATAAGGCGTCTGCTTTACCATTCTTACAACCTGGTCAATAGGTTATCACGAAATCGAACTTGGCAAAGAACAATGCCCATCGGAGTTGGCGTGATGATTGGGCCTTGGCTGTCTTTAAATACTGTAAGTTACGGTGATCGGTGATCACAGTAATGGTATGCCTGGCACCAAGAAGATAGTGTCGCCAAGCCTTGAAGGCGGATTTAATGGCTAATAACTCCTTGTTGGTAACCGCATAGTTTAACTCGGGTGCCGAGAACTTTCTGGACCAAAATGCTACTGGGTGAAGCTGGCCAGTTTCAGGGTCCTTTTGAGACAGGACAGCTCCCATGGCTAGACTGGATGCTTCAGTTTCCACTATGTATGGAGGTTCAGGGCGCGGGTGCTTTAATAAAGGTGCAGACGTGAATTTCGCTTTCAGTTCTTGGAAGGCATTTTCAGCTTCTTCAGTCCACATAAAGCATTTATTTTTTCGCAAGAGTGCTGTGATCGGATGTAAAACATGTGAAAAATCCAGGATGAATCTGCGGTAGAAATTGGCAAAGCCGAGCATGCTTTGTACTCCTTTAACTGAACTTGGTGATGGCCACTTAACGATTGCATCCACCTTTCGTGAGTCCATTCGGACTCCTCTTGGGGTCAGGATAAACCCAAGGGATTCAACTTCTGTGGCATGAAAAATGCATTTTTCCAGTTTTGCATATAGTTTGTGCTGGCGCAATTTCTCAAGGACTGCTCGGACGTGCTTCACATGGTCAGATTCTGAAGAGGAGTATACTAGAATATCATCGATATATACGACAACACAAACGTCAATGAGTTCCCGAAGGACATCGTTCATAAAGTATTGGAAGGCTGCTGGTGCATTGCACAACCCGAAAGGCATCACCTGGTATTCGAATAACTCATACTTAGTGCTAAAAGCAGTCTTCCATTCGTCGCCCTCTTTTACATGTACCAGATGGTATGCCCCCCGGAGATCTAACTTAGTGTATATGCAAGCATCCTTCACTTGGTCTAGTAGTTCAGGGATCAGAGGCAATGGGTATCGGTTCTTAACAGTTATCTGGTTCAATGCGCAGTAGTCTATGCACGTTCTGGGGTCACCTTCCTTTTTGGGCACGAAGAACAAAGCTGAAGATGCAGGGGACTTGGATGGGTGAATGAAGCCATTAGCAAGGTACTGGTCTAAGTATTGTCGTAGGTGAAGGGTCTCAGGTTCCGTAAGGGCGTGGATCCTGCTACAAGGGGGTTGTGCACCAGGTATGAGGTCGATTTGACAATCGTACGATCTGTGAGGTGGTAAGGTGTTTGCCTGTTCTTTTTGGAAGACATCCTGGAATTCTTGGTATTCTGGAGGTAGTTGCACGACTGCTGTGGTTACTGTGGCCAGGCCTGCGTTCAGATTTTTCTTTGGGTAACAGGTTTGTGCACAATCCGGGAAGGTTATTCTCTTCTCTCGCCAATCAATACAAGGATTATGTGTTTCCAACCAAGGTATCCCCAGTATTATTTGGAACTGTGGGGCTTTGATTAGATCAAACACAATAGTCTCTCGATGCCCATCCTGACCCAATAGTGTCATCTTTGTGGTGGAATGAGTTACAGGCCCAGAGGCAATTTCAGTTCCATTGACTGTGGTGATGACATCTGAGGTGGTTTTTCGGCAAAGAGGTAGGTTCATCCTCGAAGCCAATTCGTAGTCCACATAGTTTCCTATGGCCCCGCTATCAATGTATGCCCTTACTGCGTACATACGCGATGGCTGCCTTGGATCTACGAGGACCATTGGTATGATGAAATGCGAGGTCTGAGTATCCTTCTTCAAGCTCGGCAAGCGGACCTCTACGCTTGTCGGCATGTTCGTTTCCTGAGTCTGACTCCATATGGCTTTTATCAGCAGCTCCTACACCTTCTTGGGTGGTTTTACAGGGCAATCCCGTAGAAAATGCCCAGACGTTCCACAATATAGACACAATTGCATTTGCCGTCTCCTTTCTCTTTCCTTCTGGGTTAAGGGTCCTTTAACCCCTCCGATTTCCATGGGTTCGGAAGCATCTGCTCCTTTGGGGTTAGCATGGGTTTTGACCAAAACCCGATTCTCAAACTTGGCTCGATCAGTCTTTCTGTTCTGAAGTCTGTGATCTAACTGGACCACTAAGTCTATATTTTCAGCGCAGTCTTGAGGTGGGTTTACGACTTGAGCCAAGACATCCTTGAGTTCCCCTCAAAGCCCTCGATGAACTAACATGATTCGTTTTACCTCAGGCCATCCAGTTTCCACTATCAACCTATTAAAGGTCGCGATGTAGGATAGAAGGTCCTGGTTACCCTGTCGTAGGGAAAAAAGTTCATTATCCAGGGCCTGTCCTTGGGAGTGCCGGGCAAATAGTCTTTCCATGATCATTTGAAAGCCCTGAAAATCCCAAAGAATTGGGTCATCCTGAGTAACTAGTGGAATTGACCAATCAGCTGCACTGCCGCTGAGATATGACAATACAAAGGCTACCTTGGCTTGATCGTTTGGGAAGGCTCCAGGTCTGCATAAAAAGTGCAAGCGGCATTGGTTCATAAACACGGCGAACCTTTTGGGATCTCCGGCAAAGCGTTCAGGCGGAGCTAATGGAATATTTCCTGGTAGGTTTATTTGCACAGGGTTACCCGATGTCACAGGAGCTGGATTTCCCCCGGGACCTGGTAGGGGTGCTTGTCCAGTCTGGCTTTGCAGTAGTTGCCTAGCAAGGTCATCAGTTCGCTCCTTTGACAAAATCAGTTCTCTCCTAAGAGCATTGGTTTCTTGACGGGCGGAATGCACTTCAGCCCTCAGTTCCCCTAGTACTTGGGCCAATTGGTCAGTTTCTGAGGTATCCATAACGCCCAGGTGGTAATTTGCGGCTAGGCTTCCCGTTCTGTTACGCTCACCTGGCTCCCACAGGGGCGTCGATCTGAACTGGACAGCTGCGGTCTCCACCAATGTGACGTGTAGTGCCGAGATGACGGACTGGACTGGGCCACCTAGATTCGTTTGCTTGGCCCGTAGGAATATTCTTCTGCAAATGGAGAAAGGGAATTAACCACCCGTGGAGTTGAGCGTTAACCCCCCCACACTCCCGCTGTTCTCCCCACTGATCACCTTTGATGTCCCTTCTTATAGTCTCACCTTATGGTTTGGAAAGATGAGCTCTCCATCCTGCATTGAGCACAGGGGCGCGTAGATAACCAGTTGCTTCACTGGCTCGAAGGAATTGGTGAGTTCCAGAACAATATTGACTCTGAGATTTCTGGCAAGACGCCGTAAGTATGTGGTTCGTAAGAGTTCAAATGTCTGATTTTCACTCTTGTCCGATTCCTTGCAGGTTGCAGCTTGACCCTAGCGATGAGTTCCTCGTGGCAACCGGCAATATTCAGGTAAGGATTTCTATTATCCAACACAGTTCGATAAAATAATGTCAGTATGTGACCTGTTGCTTTCTCCCTTATTCAGGCGCTGAGAGAAAGTATGAAGTCTCGGGGAATAATGCCTCCGGCGGTAAAATCAGGTAAGTCTATTGTGGTGAGAAGGTTTCCCCTTGTTTGTCCCTTTGTTTCACCTTGCTGTCCTTTTTTTTACCCCTTAGGGGCCGGGGTTCGGCGAGGATGCAGTGGAAGCTGTGCCGACCCGTGAAGAGGAATAGTACCCCCGGTGGTAGAATCAGGTAAGTCTATGGGGGGTAACTAATATTGCCTCTGTGTATTCCCTTGGCTCACCTTGCTGTTCTTGTCTTCCCCTTAGGTGCCTGAGTGTGGTGGGAACATGCAGAAGGATGCGGTGGAATGTGAAGATGCTGCGAAGGCCGGTGAGTTCAGCGCGGCGCTGCAGCAGGCGAGGCGACGTGCATAAAATAACTTCTTTCTTCCAGCTCGAAGGTGCGATGGATCAGGAATTCAGGTAAGGATCAAAGGTATTGCTCTTGTTCTAACCTTTTCTCCTTCTTTCTCCCTTTTTGTAGAAGCTTCAGACTCGAGGCGGGCGTGGCAGAAGACTGGATGCAGACTTGCAGGCACAGTGAGCGTTACGCTGCTGGATGCAGAATAACGCGAAGCGTGTGCTGCTCTTTGGGCGTGGTTTAAATAGCCTCCAAAGTAGTCCCAGGTAAGTATTGCTCCCCAGCCCCACCCGAGTAAAAAATAGTCCCTAGGTAAAGTAGTCCCTTCCAAGCCTCTTTTGGCTTGGAGCTCTTGCATCTATGAGGCTGGTGCCTATGTCGCCAGGACTGGCTCTCCATATGAGCCTGGCGCCATAGACGCCAGGACTGCACCCAAATAGCCCCTAGCCGGGTTTGTTGGGCTTGCTTGGAATAACTTGATGCCTGCTTCCGGGGTTGCTGGACTTGGTGGGTCCCCGGGGGTAGGCATCATGACACTGCCCTGACCAAGACACGTGTCCCTGGGGCAGAAATGTCATCTGCTGCCCCGAATAGCCGGGTGTTGGCAAGTGCAGGGGCAGATGCAGCGAACAACACCCCGGTTGTGAGTCTGCCAACCAGGACTGTCGCGGTCAATGACCCTGCCACAGCGGATGTTGCTGCGCAGGGTCCATTAGAGGGCACCCAGCTTCCACTGATGCAAGTCAGGCCTTTGGTCGTCCCTCCACCTACCACTCCCTTGGCTCAATCCACCGGTCCTACGGGCCATAGTGATCAGGGCGGCATTTTCCAGCCAGGGTCTGCGCCACAATCCAAGAGGAGGAAGGTTGCAACTGCAGCACAGGCTGGGACCCCACACACAGCCACAACCTCCTGCACGTCGAGGAAGGAGCCTTTTTACAGCCAGGAACTGGACTACCTCGTGGACTACGTGCAAGACCACAGCCGTGACATGCGAGTGGGTCCTAATTGTCAGACTACGGCTGCCCACCGTGATACCCACTGGAAGCAATTTGCGGAATATGTGAGTGCATTCAGCCAAGAGGTGTGCCTGGCGCAAGAGTGCAAAAAGCATTGTAATGACCTCAAATGCAGAGCTAAGGCTAAGCGTTCCTCAAATTACAAATTGACTCTGGTGACTGGCAGTGGGCCTGCACCTGAGCAGGAAGACCTTACTCTGCATGAGTCACTCATTGCGGAGTTCATACCATC
Organism: Ambystoma mexicanum; assembly: GCF_040938575.1. Taxonomy (NCBI): domain Eukaryota; kingdom Metazoa; phylum Chordata; class Amphibia; order Caudata; family Ambystomatidae; genus Ambystoma; species Ambystoma mexicanum. The sequence continues at coordinate 667,383,489 of NC_090924.1, read as the reverse complement.
TGAATCGGTCAAAGGAGTGGGAGAGATGCCGGACTTTGATGCCCAGTCCAGTGAGTGTTGCTGCGTGTTTGTTGTGGACATGTGTGTTTTACTTGTGTGATGTGTTGTGCATGACTGCCACTACATGTCACGTGTACATGGTTCTGATGTGCAAGTAATGCGATGCTTCCCTGATGCATGTCTGCTCTGCTGGATGGTGGACATGTGGAGCAGACGGGGACTGTCCGCATCACCACTATTGTACCCTACTCACATGCTGGCCACCAGGATGCCCCTCAAGTCCATGTTCCAGCTCACTGGCCCTTCTGCATGTAGATTGGGGTGACCTTCCTCTCGGCCCAGGGACTATGTCATAGCATGACTGACGTGCATGTGTCCTCTGCCTGCATGTGGGTACTCCATGTAGTACTCCATGTAGGAATTGCTCCCTTGCCACTCCACCCCCCCTCTGCACCCCAATTCCACCTTAGCACTGGTATACTTCAATTTTGCCATTGAGTATTTCCCTGTTCATGCGTCCTGTGTACATGCTAACTTCCAGCAGCCAATCTGCCAGACATATGCTTTGTGGTACATCCTTTGTACTTGATGAAGGGTGCCTCACTTGGACTGGATGATCATTGTAGTTGGAGTCCAGGGGGACCTACATTGCATGGCATTTCATCAGCCTTCCCATGTCCACTGTGGCTCAGTCCTGTGTCGCACACATGTTTAGGGTGTGACAGTCTGTGTGGGTCACAGGCCTCAGCCTGTTTAAATGGCCAATGACTCTGTCCAACTGGGGTGTCTTCTTCACACATGGGTGTACTTCGGAGGTTTCATCATGTGTCCTGATTACTGTCCCATCATCATTTGCTGTGTTGTCACTTGACTCACATATTGCAGTTGATGCTAGTCTATACTGTTTGTCAATACACAGGTCTATGGTCAGCCTTTTGATACCATGCTAGGCATCCCTGCATTTGCACCTGCGGGGAGGGGTGCTAGCCATTGAATGCACATTGCACGTGATGGCTGAAGTTGACCTTGCACTGCCTTCACATTTTCAGATACATATCATGAAGTACTTGTACATGTAGACAGTGAGTAACGTACAAATTTCCTGCACTGCATCGGCCCACTTCTGTGCAAAATGACACCATTCTACATGCCTAATCACATAAGCAGTTTCAAGTTGACCCAGCATGCATGGCAGGTTCTCTTTTGTGTGTGACATGTCTGCTTGATGTGTTTGGTGTCTGTATGATTTCTGTGTGTGTGTGTGTTGTGTACTTCTAACATGTGCAGTGACCTTTTTTCGCTCTACTTTTCAGATGATGACGCAATGGAGCCAGAGGATGGTGTTGTCATGCCAGGCACAGGGTTGTTATCACTACAGCAACCCATCACAAGTGGGGGTTGTGGGGTGGTAGGCCACGAAAACCCACATGTGCTACAGTCCATCTTGTCTCTGGCTGGCAATGAGTCCAGCCCTGATGACCACTCTGACGTCCATGTCGAGTTGGATGAGCATCAGGTCCATATGTCAGGGGTGAGTGATTCTGATGTGGGCACTCCTCTGTCCGCGACACCTGCACTGAGGGGTCAGACAGTCTTGGGACCTCTGCCTGTGGTGGATCGGGATGCAAGGTCACCCTCCACACCAGTGACTGATGTGCCTGGGCCATCATGTCGACGGGGGCAAGTAGTCGTGCAGGCCCGGGCGGTGGCATCACAACAAGGACACCCAGTCCTTGGCTCCCGCAGGGGTCAAGCCCAGCAGCGCGGTTGCTGCGCGCAACTGCTGTATAATGAGTGGGCGCAAGACATGACTGCCAATTCTGAACGCCAGGGGGCAGCAATGGAGAACATCGCTGTGAGCATGGAGTGTGTGGCCCGATCCGTGCTCCCCCCTGCTAGGCAGGTGCTTCTCCAGCAGCAGGTGGCACAGTCCAGGGCCCGCTCGCTCAGGCTGGGCATGGCGGCCTCAGACAGGGCATGCCAGGCTGAGATGGTGTCTTTGTGTCGAGCAATTGCTGCTCACGGAGAGGCACACATGGAGGCCCTGAGGGAGGAGTATGCTTCGCTCAGATCCACTCTGGGTGTCCTTATGATGTCCCAGAGGGAGCGGGCAGAGGAGAGGTTTGCGCAGCTTCAGCGTACCATCTCGGCTGAGCTACATGCTTGCCGGGAGGTGCAAAAGTTGTCCAGCCAGGCCTTGCAGGAGGAACTCCGTGTTACACATGTTACCTTGCAAGAGGAAGCACGCGTATCACGCGAGGTCCTGCATGCAGACCTATGTGTGATTGCCGCACAGAACCAGGCTCATCCGTCCGGCAGACTTGCTGCTGATGAGGGGCAAGCTGCAGCTAGGTGTGGTCAGGCTCCTGTGCCACGTCCTCCTTTCCAGGAAGAGCCAGACTCGGACGACAATCTATCTCCCACATAGGTCGGGCTGTGCAGGCGTTGAGCCCATGGAGGTTTTTTTTTTCCTCAACATCATTGCTTGTGGGTGGTGAGCAGAACCCTGTACCTCCCCCCTCCTGGGTGCCCCCCCCGGGTCGTATGTGGCCATTTTTGATTTTTCTTTTAGTTTATCTTTACTGTACATGTGCTTGTTGCAATTCATGCCCTAGATAGTGTGTTCCAACTTTGACTGTGAAAGACGGACTGATGGTGTGATTTCTGATGTACGTCTCTGACATGAAATGCCTAGAGACACACATAGATGAATTTAAAGCATTAATCATGTGTTTCATGCCCTTTCTGCAGGGGGATGAGCCTCCAGACCACCTTTGCCAGCAGACATGGGCCATTGGACGTCTGCAAGCTGGACACGTTTGGTGGTGCCGACATGCGCATGTGTGCGCAAGCAGAGACACAGAGATTGTGCTCATACATCCGAAAACAGCTGACGTGTTTCAAGGGACTCCAAGCAAGGTGAGCAGCACAGGGGGGCCACAACACAGCAAACCTTCCACCAGGCCAGTTGCACATACATGCTTAGTAGCAGCACTGACGGTGAGCTTGGAAAAATATTGGTGTTGAAGCGCACAATACAGCTGAGATGTGTTGGTTGACTAATGGCTAGTTAATGGAAAAGTTGTCTGGGGCACCTGCAGGGGCAGTGGCACATACCCTACGGTCCACCATGGTCCATTGTGGCACTTGCCTTAGCCATGTAGCGTTGCGAGACATGGAAAGAAGCAGCTCACAGGGACAGACAGCAAGGGACAGACTCGTGTGCAGTGCATTTCATTTCAATGTCGAATTTGACACATGCACTACTTACTTTATTTCGGTCATGGTGGAACACGACTTGTTCTGAAGTCATACCTTGCTATATGCGTCTGGCTGCTTACCCAGGGAACATGTGTAAATCGTGACACATTGGTCTTCCATTTGCCATGCACCCACCGGCACCTGACTTACTGCATTGACTGTGTATGAACCATCACAGGGGTAATGTCACGTATGGGTACAAAGCATCCACACCAGTTTGTTTGTACAATAGTTTGTTAGTTTGGGGCATATATTGTGGTGTGTTTGTGTTTTATGGGCACACACAGATTAGTAACTGTGGCTCTCTTTGCAGCATTGAACTGCTCCTGTTACCGGACCTGAGAGTGGCAGGAGGCCAGAACTCACCCCAGAGATACGTTTCTCTTTGTCTGTGTTATGTACCACACATGGTACGCATCCTGTTGTGACATTGTTTTACTGTGCTACCTTGGTTTTTACGTCATTGTGGTAGTACTTGGGCTTTGTGACGTACTGCTACTTCAAGTCATCTACTGGAGGCTCTTCTGGTTTGTTTTGCTGCCTTCAGGCTTTTTGTTTGGCTTCTGTGTTGGACTGCTTTGAGTTCTCTTTGATGTGGTGTTTTCGCAAGTCAAGGTGGCCTCTGAGGGTGTTGGACACTTTTTGCACACAAGGTGGGAGATTGTGACAAAGGGGAAGGGTGATCCTGTGGCCAGGTGAAATTCATGGATGAAGGCTACATAACCCAGGTGCAGTTGTTCAGTGGGTCATGGTGATTTGTGAGGGAGGGGGGGTTTTTTGTTGTTGACAGTTGCCTTGCCCTACAGTGTGATGTGCACCCTGCCATTGTAATTGCGGAATCCTATGTACATGATGTATTCTGCTGATCAATACCTGTTCATGTGTTGTGTTTACCTTTCAGGTGTGAGGGAATAGTTGTGGCTTGACATGCTGGGGTGTACACATGGTGAATGTTCACATGTGATGTGTATAGGAAACTGATGGTCACTTGATTGCACATGCATATATTGAGTGCATGTCGCTACTGACCCACACACTCGCACTATGATCCACTACATGTCCAACCACCGTTCCATGTCCACATGTACACTCTGTTTGCCTTCTGGTAGCCACTGTGTCTCTGCAGCACATGATCTATGATCAATTCTGGATCCTGTACATGCACAATTTGCTTTTTGATGTAGTTTGTCACTTAGATGTGATGCTCAGCGTGTCCGTCACACACAATAGCTGTTCACTATGATGTGCACTGAGCAGTGTGTTGCAGGAGGTGGACACGGCACACAGAAGCTGCTGTGTTGATTTTGCAATGCACAATGTGCATGTAGTCAGGCATTCATTGTTATGTTACAACTACAACTGTTGGAATGCATTTGGGTGTGACTTATTTTGGGTGGGAGGTTGCTGGTCAGTCATTTCATCTGATTCCATGTCAGGCATCATTGTCTGATGCCACTTTACATTTTTCACATGTCAATGTGTACCTTATTGCTACTGAATTGGTGTATAGGTATTGCTTGCCATGTCATGTTGTGGTTTGGGAGGGTTTGGGTGACATACCAGTGATAGTCATGGCCTGTTTTGCAGGTCTGTGTGAGTCACACCTTGCATGTGTGCCTTTTGGTCACACAGGATTGCTTATGTTTTAGTAGCTGGGGATGCACGCAATGTGGCACTTCCATGGCAACATTCTCAGGGTGGTAAGGTTGTGACAGTTGACTGTCTCTTTGTCATCATCGAATGTCACCTGGTATGTTCCAGGCCTGTGTGCACTCTGCAGGGGTGGGAGTTTAGGTGAAAAATGTGGCCACAAGCTGGGTCCGGGCTTCCTCGCCACGTGCCCTGTCCCCTCCCATGGGCAGCACCTGTGCCTGTGGTTGGGGATGTGGGGACACCACCATGTCCACCTGTACGCCCTGCCGTGTTGCAACATTGTGCAGGACACATGCTGCCACAATGATCCTGCACACTACTGGGGGTGCATAGAGTAGCTGCCCGCCAGAGCGGTCAAGGGAGCGGAAGCATGACTAGAGCACTCCAAATGTGTGCTCCACTATGGCTCTGGTTGCAATATGGGCCGTGATGTATCTTACCTGGGGTGGTGTGGTGGAGTTCCAGATTGGCCTCATCATGTGGTTGCTCAGAGGGTAGGCACTGTCCCCTGGAGAGGTGATGATGGTTGTGATTATTGAGGTTTGTGTATTTGTGTGTGTGTGTGACATGCATGCATGTGCACAGGCATTTGTACTCACCTAGGAGCCATGTGTCGCCATGCTGCCCAGCTTCCAGGGCCCGGCTCAGGGCGGACATTCTGTATATGAAACTGTCATGGGTGGAGCCAGGGTCGTTTGCATAGACAGAGGTGATGATTCCCTTTGCATCGCATACCACCTGCACGTTGATGGAATGCCAGTGCTTGCATTTTCGGTAGATGTGCTCAATGGCCCTAGGTGGACGTAGGGCCACATGGGTGCAATCTATGGCACCGAGCGCTTTGTGGAATTGTGCCACCCTGTAAAAGTCCTGGACAACAGCCTGCCTTTCTGCGGGTGTTCTGGGCATGTATATGTGCCTGCGGACTGAGGGGCGCGCTGTCATGATTGCCAAGACCTGGTGTAGGCAGCGTGACTGCGTGGCCTGTGAGAACCCCCCCCACTATGGCAGTAATCCGCTGAAATGACCCAGTGGCCAAAAAATGCAGGACATTGAGCACCTTCTCCAAGGGGCTCAATGCTTGGGAGCAGAGGGTGGGGGATGTAAGGTCATCTTCCCACTCCCTGACCAGGTCTAGGATGATACGAGGTGGAAACCTATACCGGCCGTAGACCTGGTTGTCAGGTATCCCAAAAAGGCTTGTCCGGGGTGAAAAAATGCGTGCCCTGGATATTCTCCTCCTCCTGCGGTGTCCTGCGATCAGTGCTGTGACAAATGGGGCATTCATCGTAGCTGTATATACGTGTTTGTTGTTTGCGCGCACTTTTATACTGTGCGCGGGGACGCTTCCGCCTGCCTTTCTGTGGCGGACGCATTGACGCCTATGCACGTCTTTTGCCGTGCGCGGTTTTCCCGTATTCAAATCCATGAATACGGGTTGTTCGCGTGTGTGGGCGTTCCGTGTAGTTCCCTGAAGTACTCCCCCAGTTACGCCTTCTTTTTCATGCGTTGTTCCCCATTCCGCGTGTTACGCCCATTGTTCCACCCACTTTTGTTGTGTGCGCCGCGCTGTGCGCTTCCGCTGTGCGCGTAGTGCACGCCATTTGATGACGTGTGTGCCCGCGTGCGCCACGCACGGATTTGGCGCACAACCAGTGGTAAACACGCGCAGCGGCTTCCTTGAATCGCACGCGTGCGCGTGCGCTTGCTTTCTCATGCTTGCGCCACCTTGCGCCTGCTTGCGCTGGGATTTTCAGCACATGTTTGTTCCATGAATCGGCCCCTAAATTGGATGCACAGCAAAGAAACATTAAGTGTGCTTGGTTGTTGTCTGCTATTACAGAATATGAATGATTACATTCTACAATGATAACCTGTGAAAATGAAAAGATAATTGAGCTGAAATATATTGATGGTCTAGGAATGTCAGTGGAATTGAATAAAAAGGCAAATGAGCACATGGGAAATTTAGCCAAATCCATTTCTGAAACAACAAGATTAGAATCTGGTCTGAGATTATTTGTTAGATGTTGTGTCATGTTAAAGCATCACCTGAATATAGACTGGATTTGTGAAAGGGGATATGGTAATATGGTGCACACTTCCAGATTTTTAAAGGCATGTGTGTGGCGAGAACACAGATTTATATCTCTTGTTCCTAAACGATCATAGTGCACACGTCTCAAGATTTAAGTTTAGATTTGGCACTGGTTTCTCTTGGTTTTACTGTCTCTAAGGAATGCCAATGTGAGAAATGTGCCATGTTTATATGTATTTTCCTTTGAGGAATCAAACGTTTTAGCTTACATAGCACCGAATGCAACTGGCTATGCTGCATACATCCTAACTTGCTATTCCGCCTCAGCCTGCAAAAACTGTTCACCAAACAAAAAGGAAACCTGTACCTAACCTTGAAAAAGTAAAACTGCAGGTATCTTTAAAGACGCAAGTGTTGGCTGACGATAACATATGTGTACATGCAATGAAAACCATACTCAATATGCCCAAACAGCTCTGCCGACTGAACGAGCTCTAACGCAGCGCCGATCCCGGCCGGAGACCTGGCTATCCAGCCCTTAATGGAACCCTAACGTGGGCCACCAGCCGCAAGTACTAAACAGCAATTCTGCTTCCATCGGACCTCTGCCTTGATAAAGACCTTGGTTGAAACGCGCATCGGCTGTTTTTTGTATCACCAAATTCTCACAAGAAGAATGCTAGATATTATCTATGCTGTTTAAATACCAATAAAATCACAACTCACATGACTCAAGGACTGGACAATTACTAATTGACGCTTTTTGCAATTGGATCATCAAACCCAGCCAGTGCCCATTGCTAACAAAGGTTTGTCTCCCTACCAATTTCCTAAACCAATCGGGGCCCAAGGAGTGGCTCCCGAGTCAAACCATGTGCCAGGCAGCAAGCTAAAGAGCAACTAACAAGAGAGGGTGCGCAGAGGACCGGCGGTCCCGACATCAAAACTCCTAAAACCCCCTGAAACTCATACTCAATATGCATTACACAAAAACAAAAGCTGACAACTACTGCAATTCAAATTCTGTATTTGTTGTTTCAAATGCCATCTTTAATACAAGCAATACGATATCAGTCAGAAAATACTCTACATGTTTTACTCATAGTACGAATTCATCGAAAACATTCTGTGGACCGACTGCTAGATAATAAAGTTCACTGCACACTACGATTATGCCCATTTGGCTGCATCTAGCTTTAAAAGCAACGTAATGGTAACGGAGCACCACCAGCCACGCAGTCTGCAGCATAATATGTAAACTTGCTTATTGAACAAAGCTAAAAGGAGATTACCATTACAGGGTGTTAAAACATTATGGGCCTCATTACACGGTAGGCGGAGAGCCATGGCGCTATTAGCGCCATGGTTCATGCCAGTAAAATACCGGCACCCCCTTGGCGGAAAGGGGATTTACCGCCCCATTCCAAGGTTGGAGGGGCGGTAAATCCCCTTTCCGCCATTGCCCTTTCCAATTCCCATTTCTGTCCCATAGGGCTCTATGGGAATGGGGAAGGCGCTAATTACGGCACTGCAATTTTGCAGTGCCGTAATTAGCTCCGAGGTCCCTTAGCGGGTTGGATTTTAACGCCTGCAAAAAGCAGGCGTTAAATCCCCCAACCCGCAAAGGGACCTCGTAGTAAGGCGGTAAGGATTTATCGGTACCGGTATTTTACCGGTACCGGTAAATCCTTACCGCCATCCGTGTAATGAGGCCCTATGTCTGCAACAAAGATAGACTTATTTCATTTCCAGAATATGAGCTTACTATTATCTCACGAGATTTTGGAGAATGAGACACTGATGAATGCATTGACTAAACCCGCATTCATTAGCAACATTCTTCCTTCAGGTTATTCAGTGCATAGCCAAAACCCAATTTAAAAATGTGCAGCTCATATAAAGTCTAAAACAGCAAATGATCACAACTGAAACAATAATAACTCTCCTAAAATGAATATAAATAGTTTACAGAAGTAATTTCCTGGAATCAACCTGTCTCCGGCTTTCTGGACTGGTATCAGTATAGAACAGGTCCAGGATTGAGGAATATTTTTCTGATGGCATACATTTATAAACAAATTGTGAAGCAGCATGGCCCAAACTAATGGGCCAACTTTCAGCACCGCAACTGCCAGACCGTTAGGGCCTTGGGCCTTAGAGTTCCTTGCCTTTTTAATTATATCCACTATACAATCTCGATTAAAGTGCAATGGCCAGGGGCTATCTTCTCCCACCATAATTTTGTTATCTTTATGGCCCACAGACATTTTGGATTCAATGAACATCCGCCAAGTGGATTCAGGAATAGGGTTTATCATTTGCTTTCTGTCTTTTGGATCTTTAGATAATGTCAGGGTCCTCCAGATAGTTTTGTGGTTTTGATTCAACATAAACTTTAACAGAGTTTCCCAGTTTTTAGTCAAACCCTGGACCTTGCACATCTTATGCCAATTTCGATATGTGTTTTTGATTTTACTAATATTCATCAAAATCTCCTCTGTGGAGAGTGCAGATCGTTTTATAGTTCTCAATTGTTTATACAGTTTGCATTTTTTCCAATTACACCCCCATATGGAACTGTTTGGTTTTTAACTCAACGTGCATGGACTGGGGTTTTCCCCTGACTACCCCCGCTTTGTTGTTGATTTCCCTAATCCATAATTCAATAAGCATTTCTTAATACTTTGCACTTCTGGGAATTTGCAAAAACTGGGTAGTAGCATGCATTGGCTGATGGACGAAACATTTAAGGGGCCAATTCATAGAATCTGGTGCAGATGTAATGCACATGGCTGGTGCTGACAGGGAGCGCGCGCCAGCGTGCGCCAGCTGCGTGCGCCAAACAGCATTCAGGTGAACCGCGTATTCATGGAATTCCCAAGCCATTTGCAGCTGTGGCTCAGCGAACATCCAGCAGCGCCAGTTACACCCCCAAGAATGCCCCTTGCGCCAGAAAAAGCCATAGAAATCCCCAATATGGCGCAAAGGGCCACACTAACCTTGGACCAGCTTACAAGCCCCCGACACTGTAATTGCGTGAAAAACTATGCGTACCCCGCTCGCGGCAGGCAAAACATGTGAAAATATCCCTGTGCACCCCCTTTAATACGGATAGCCCTTTCGCGGCAGCCAAACATGTGAAAATCACCCCACGCAACCCCTTCAATACGCGTACCCCACTGGCAGCTTCAAAATTGCGTGAAAAAGGCCTACTGTAACCCTGCGAATACGCGTACCGTGCACGGGCCACCAAATCATGTGAAAATCTCCTCATGCACATTGCATGGAAAAAGCCCCTCCTGAGTTGTGGGCTGCCTGCAGGGCATGGACAGGGGTGATGGACTGCCTGCGGGGCATGACCAGGGGTGATGGGCTGCCTGCGGGGCATTGTCAGGTGTGTTGGGTGGTCCCCTGTGTTGTGGGCTGCCTGCCGGGCATGGTCAGGGGTGATAGGGTGTCCCCTGTGTTGTGGGCTGCCTGCGGGGCATGGTCAAGGGTGATGGGGTGTCCCCTGTGGTGTGGGCTGCCTGCGGGGCATGGTCAGGTGTGATGGGTTACCTGCGCGTCATCGTCAGGGGTGATGCGGTGTCCCCTGTGTTGTGGGCTGCCTGCGGGGCATGGTCAGGGGTGATGGGGTGTCCCCGGTAGTGTGGGCTGCCTGTGGGGCAGGGTCAGGGGTGTTGGGTGGTCCCCTTTGGTGTGGGCAGCCTGTGGGGCATGGTCAGGGGTGATGGGCTGCCTGTAGGGCATGGCCAGGGGTGATGGGCTGCCTGCGGGGCATGGCCAGGTGTGTTGGGTGGCCCCCTGTGTTGTGAGCTGCCTGCGGTAAACACACGTAGGGGAGTCCCCCAAATGAACCATTCAGCAACTAATTTAATGGCCCAGTTTTAGCTCATACCAGGTCCCAATCCATATGCTGTTTGAATCACCACACAGAATGTAAAATATAATGCACAGTGTTTGTCATTTTATACAAAATAGTAATAATTTATTGCGTAGGCCATTGGTCCTACATTAACAAAATAAAAACCACATAAATACATATATCGATATGGAAGATGTATGTATATATCTAATAGCATTTCAGTGATTTAATCATAAAACAAAAGGTGACACAGAGTCAATTCTATAATTTGGAGGGAGGCGGGCACAAAACACTGTCTTCCTGGCCCTATCTGGCTAATAAGTCACAGAAATCCTCCAAAACATAGTGTCACCTAATACATATTCTAAAATTGATTATGCATGACAAGAATTGTACATGACTGAAAATACACATCCCAGGTCGACGTCCATGGTGGCGATGTTGAACCACCTAGCATAACTCGTTGGTATAGAGTGATGCAAGGGACGTTTCGGCAGGACATCAATTATACTGCCTTCGTCAGGACCCCAAGGGAGATGGAGCTTTTAAGAAAAGAAATTATCCTCCAGAGGTATATTTGCTGCCACAAAGGTGGCGCAAAGAGCAAAGAACCTCCAAGTCTTGATGGAAAGGCTGGGTATGACCTCTGTAAGTATGCCTCTATTAACTGTCGCATAGATCAAAAGTCCAAGTCACCAAATACAGAAGTCCAGGGCAACCATGCGGTCGGGCGTCCTCCCGTGGTCATTCCTAAACTGCGTTACACTCCTCAGCTCCGCGTGTACGGCGCCGAACGTAACCTGAGGAGAGCCTTCCACTTAGCAGCCCATTTCCACAGTGTTTCGTCGTCCGTACTACTCGAAACAGGAAATGCGGTGTGCGCGCCGACAGTAGGTCCATAGAAACAAAAAAAGGACAGCTGGGGCATGGTCAGGGGTGATGGGCTGCCTGCGGGGCATGGTCAGGTGTCTTCGGTGGGCCCCTGTGTTGTGGGCTGCCTGTGGGGCATGCTCACAAGAGTAGGGGGGGTCCCTGTGTTGTGGGCTGCCTGCGGGGCATGGTCAGGGGTGATGGGCTGTCTGCAGGGAATCGGCAGGGGTGTTGAGTGGTCCCCTGTGGTATGGGCTGCCTGCAGGGTATGGTCAGGGATTTTGGGTGGTCCCCTGTGGTGTAGGCTTCCTGTGGGGCATGCTCACAAGAGTAGGGAGGTCCCCTGTTGTGTGGGCTGCATGCGGGGGGTGCATGTGGCTCCTCACCACGCTGGTGCGTGAATCAGAGTGTACGCGAGTGTTAGGCAGAATCACAGGCACTACCTTTGAGAACACTACAGGCAATTAGGACTGCAGATGTAAGCACAATTTCCCTTTTGGTACAAGCCTGTACTACACAGTAAAGTGGTAGCGATGGCTGAGCAGCCAGACTTATCTCAAGAGTTTAAGTGAGCAGTAGAACAAGTTACACAAAGGACCAATAATACAGTGATTCAAATAGGCACTTACTCAATGTTTCTTGGTAAAAGAATATGCATTTATTTACATATTGACTTAGAAAACATGACACTAGCACAAGCAGGTCAATATCACATACTAATAACCCACAAAAATCCAACCGGAAAGTAAATGAACAAGTTTAGCTCCAAAATGAAGTGGGAGCAAAATGGCACTTCAGATACTTAGAAGAGGGAGGAAAAGACAAGGTTATAAGAATAGACAGGCCAAATACATTCATAGGCAGGGCAAAGGGTTTTAAGTAAATACAACCAGCAATTCTTCTAAATAGACTCGGCCAATGTCAGTGGTTCAGCGTCTTTTTTCTAGGATAGCACAGTTCTGATATTTAACGGTTATGTCTTTGCCACAGAGATTAGAGGAATTTGGCTAATCGAAAAGTTTGACAAGCCTTCGTAGTTGTGGAAAGTTTCACACTTTCTTGATGGTCGAAAAGATTTCCAGACCAAGTTTGCAAAGTACCTTTTTAAATGAAGAAAGCTGTAGCTGAGGCAGTTGTTCCTGGCAGGCCATGCAGGTCTCGCAGTTCCTGAGCTTCAGTCATGGGGACAAGAAGGAGGATGTCGGGAAGTTCCTGCACTGCCCAGGGAAGAGGCCAAAGGCTGTAGCAAGATGCCGGTTTTAAGGTTGGAGTGCCTTAAAGTCCCCCTGGTTTCCTTCCCTCTGGCTATCCGGTTTTCAAACAGCACTCTGTTGAAAATTCGACCAGAATAGGACGGTGTCCAGGTGGCTTGTGAGTTGGTTGTTCCCACCAAACTCAAGAGAAGAAGTTAACCTTGAAGGGCTTCTCTGTCGATTGGAGTTTCAGGCAATTCGGACCTGCAGCAGGGCTTCACCTGTCGTACAGGATTTGCAGCAGTGCTTTTCCTTCAGCTCGTCTTCGCTTCTTTCGTTCCAGTGGTCGACTCTGCTTTCCAAGTCCCAATGACCTGCTTTTAAACAGTTTTCCCCCATTCATTCAGCCTGGCTGTCACTCACCCAGCAGGGTGGCTGTCCTTGCCAGGAAGTCAGCCAGCCAATCACACCAGAGTGCATTTAAGGTTTCCTAGGAGACTAAGCAAGGGGAGTTTCAGCACCTCTCTCACATCCTGTCCACCCCAGACACTCTGGCACCAGAAGAGGGCATCAGCCACCAAAGGGCATGAACAAAAGGACCAAACCTGGTTTGGGGCGCAGAGTTAAACACAAGAAGGACTTTTCCTAAAAGAAATGGTGTTAAAAGTTGACCGGAGTCTGTTTTTACAGATAGGTCTTGGGCACCATATTGAAAAACATGGCTACCCTTGATTTTGAGCTACCGTCATTAGCGGTCACGAAAAATCACTGTAGCTGATCTAAACCACTGCCACCAGCCATTTAAAGTAGGAAAATGTAACATTTTATTGTTACATGAGTGTTTTAACTCAGAGAGAGCTAAGCAACCCCTGCAGAACTCTATACTAAGATAGGGTGTGCTGGGTCAGTACATTTTAAAGAGACTAGTAAAGTCAATTTAACTTTACATGTCCTGAGAGACAGTAGTCCTTCTCAGGGAAGGTATGTAAACCTTTGGGGAGTCTGAAAGACACCCCTGTGTCACTGTACTGAAGTTGCTGTTTGACACACATAAAAAGATGATGCCACTGGAGTTGTTTAAAACCCTGTAACCAAAGTACGCAAAATTAAAACACACACAAAATACATGGAAGAGTGGGAAGAAAAAGGCTCACACTCTTCCCAGGTAAAAAATGTAATCCCAGAAATCTAGCAAAGTAGCTGGGGGTTCAAAAGGTAAGGGAGATTAGCACATTTGGAGAATTCTCCCTAACACCCGTCCCCCCAGACTAAGCCACAGGAGGATTTAATCCACTCCTGGATGAATCTCCTTACTCCAGTCGGTCAAACATCCTGGAGAGTACATCAGCATTTTAGTGGTGACACCCTGACCTGTGTTCAATGGTGAAATCAAACCCTTGCAGGCTGATTGACCATCTCAGTAGTTTTGGGTTTTCCCCTTTCATTTGCATCAACCATCTCAAGGGTTTGTGGTCAGTCTGAATCACAAAAGTAGATCTATACAAGTATGGTCTAAACATCTTCAGTGACCACACAATAGCAAAGCACTCACGCTCAATGGTTGCACACCTTGTTTCTGGTTCCTTCAGCTTCCTGCTGATAAAGCAAATGGGGTGCTCCCTACCTTTCTGTTAGGGAGAGCTCTTCAGAATGGCTAATTTCCCTTACCTACTGAGTCCCTCAGCAGCTTTGCTGGATTTCCAGGATTTATTCTTTTTACCTGGTAAGAGTGTGAGCCTTTTTTCCCACTCTTACATGTGTTTTGCTGTGTGTGTTTAACATTTTTGTGTTCATAGGCTGTGGAGCCTTACCTACTCCACATGCATCATCTTTTTAATGTGTGTTAGACAGCACCTTCAGTGCAGTGACACCGGGTTTTCTTTCAGACTTCCCAACTCAGACTCCATTTTCTGGGACGGACTACTGTATCCCAGAACATGTAAAGTTGCCATTGACTTTATACGTGTTTTTAAATCCACAGACCCAATACAAACCATTTTACATGGAGTACTGGAAAGGGTTAATACTTATCCCTTTTTGTCTGTTTCTCTTGGAGCCTTGTTTGCTCCCTTTTCATCAAGACTTGGCTGGTGGCAGGGGTAACTACCCTATTTTTCCTACCTCGGTTATCTTAGATAACCTTGGTATTGTTTTAGGCTATCTTGGTAGCCTCGAACTTAAACCCGCTAGATCATATATGTTTTATTAGGCTTCCAGCTGGGTTTATTTGCCATTTCTTGTTGTAAAAGTCTTTCTCGTGTTTACTCTGCGTGCCAAACCGTGGTTGATTCCTTTGTTCACCATCTTTTGTGGGCTTCCATGCAGAAGCCCTCCTGTGGCACCTGTATGTCTGGGGGGGACAGGATGTGAGGGAGGGGTTTAGGACTCCCTGCACAGGGTCTCCTTGGAGACCCATGTCACACTCTGAACAGATTGGCTGTGGTGACTGTCTCGGTGGGACAGCTACCGTGATGTGTGATTGACAGCCAGGCTGTGTGAATGGGGGAAAACTGCATATAAAGCAGATCTCTTGGTCTGGAAAGGCAGAGTCACCACTAGAATGAAGGAACCGATGAGGAGCTGACGCAAGAGGACCCCTACCCCGACTGAGCTGCCCGGTGAAGCCCTACTGCAGTTCCGAATCCTCGAACTACAATGACAGAGAAGAATCTCCAGGAATCTTCTTCCCCTGAGGTGGTGGGACCAACCAGATTGCCCAAACTGCAAGCCAGGACGCCCTCCTCTGGTCTAATTCACTGTTCAGAGCTACAGTGGGCGGATAGCCAGGAATGTTGGACCCTGCTTGGGTTTTAAGGAGCACACCTTTTATTTGTTGCTTTGCTCTGCTGCTGGCTTCTTCCCTGGGCAGTGCAGGACCCTCCAGTCTTCCTACTTCATGTCAGTCCGACAGTCGCTTCAGGAACCGTGAGCCTACAGGAACTGCCAGGAACGTCTGCCTCAGCTACAGCTTCTTCTCCATTTAAATGTACTGTGCAAATCCAGTTGTTCGTTTCGTTCAGCCTCGGTGAAAGTGTCTGAAATCTTTCTCCAATCCGAGGGCTTGTCCTTCTCTACTCTTTAAAATAACTTTTCTGCTGACCAACTTCGTCTGGAATTCTTGGCAAAGACATAACCGCAAACTAGCCTGAGCTGTGTGATCTTGACCAAAATACTTTGTCCTATTGCCTTTGTCTCTAAGCCTTTTTGATTTGATTCAATCACTGTAGTTCCTCTTTCTAGATTGCCCTGCTTACTTACCTGTTGGTGTTGTTCAATTTCTGCCCAACTTTGTCTTTCCCTCCCTTTTAAATTTCTGGAGTGCCATTTTGCTCCCACTTCATTTGTTAGCTTAACTTGTCTGGAAAAAGATTGGGAGTGGTGTGGTGTATTAACCGTGTGATTTTTAAACTGCTTTACTTTAGTGAAATGTTATACAACTGATGTGTAAATAAATGTATATTCTTTTACCCAGAAACCTTGAGTCAGTGGTTGTTTGAATCATAGTAATTGGTGTCCTTTGAGTAACTATTGATACTGCTCACTTGCTCTTGAGATAAGTCTGGCTGCTCAGCCATCGCTACCACTTTTACTGTGTAGTGCAGGCTTGTACCAAAGGTGAATTTGTGCTGCCACTTGTAGTCTTAATTGTGTATGGTGTTTCCAAGGGGTACTGCATATAATTATGCCTAACACTTTCTCATCCAGTTGACTAAGGACTGCACCTATACCTGTATTTGAAGCATCAGTTTGTACAATGAAGGTTTGGTTATAGTCAGGAGCTCTTAGGACTGGAGCTTGACAAAGGGCTTTCTTTAGGCCTTCAAATGCTTGAGATCACTTCTCATTCCACCTGACCTTTTTAAGGGAATTTGGGAGAGGAGATCACATTCAAAGGAGAAGCTATGGTCCCATAGTTCTTAATGAAGTTCCAATAGTACCCAGTGAGACCTAGGAAGGCTCTCACCTGGGTTTGAGTAGAATGGGTGGCCCAGCTTTGTACAGCTTGTACCTTACTAGGCAAAGACCTTATTCCACCTCCTCCTACCTCATGTTCAAGGTAGACCAGTTTACTGTGACCCATTTGACATTTACTAGCCTTTATGGTCAGATGGGCCTGCTCAAGAGCCTGCAAGTGGTCAACATGTTCTTTCCAAGTAGGGCTGAACACTGCAATGTCATCCAAGTATGCTATACAGAAGTCCTCCATCCCATTCAGAACCTGATTAACCATCCTATGGAATGTAGCAGGTGCATTTTTGTAATCCAAAAGGCATAACCTTAAATTGGTAGAGGCATGCTGGGGTTGAAAAGGCAGTTTTCTCCTTGGCATGGTCTGTCAGTGCTATTTGCCAATAGCCTGAAGTAAAGTCAAATGTACTGAGGTAATTGGCTGAACCAAGTTTGTCCACCAGTTCTTCTTCCTTGGTAAAGGGTGGGTATCAGTCTTGGTGTTTACATTAAGAGCTCTATAGTCCACACAGAATCTCAACTCCTTGGATCCTGCCTTTGGTACTAGAACAACTGGACTAGACCATGGACTAGTAGAGGGCTCTATTATCCTGAGATCAAGCATCTTTTTGACCTCCTCCTTTATGTAGGATCTTATGTGATCTGACATCCTGTAACCCCTGTTGTTGACAGGTAAACAGTCACCAGTTTGAATATCATGCTGGCCCCAAGGGGCCAAGCCTGGTGTTAGTGACAAACAGGGAGGCAAACTGATTCAACAGAAACTTGCACTCCTCCTGTTGTTCAGGTGTCAAGTTAGAAGAGAGATTAACTATTTTCTCATCTAAAGGCTGGCCTCTGAGTAGGTCGGGTAGAGGTTCACTCTCCTCCTCCTCTTGGGCTGAAGCTAGAAGCAAACCTCCCACTTCTGTTCTTGAGACATAAGTCTTTAAACGGTTGGAGTGAAAGACTCCGGGAGCCTCCTTAGGATTGCCTAAGTCCACCAGATAGTTGACCTCTGCAAGTTTACCCACAACCTTGAAGGGTCCTATCCACTTGTCCTGTAAGGCCCTCTGCCTTGCAGATACTGTAACCAAAACTTGCTGGTCTTGAGTAAACTCAACCATGTTGGCCTTCTTCTCATGCCAATGTTTGACCAGATCCTGACCTGCTTTTAGGTTATCTGATGCTTCTACCATCACGTGTGACATTCTCCTCCGGAGACCTATCACATAGTCAGTGAATCTTATTGGCTTGGCGAAAGGGGCACTCTCCAACCCCTCCTTAATTAGGGCCAAAGGGCCTCTAGCTGGATAGCCATAAAGAAGTTCAAAGGGACTAAAGTCCAACTCCCTCCTGAGGGACTTCTCTATATGCAAAAAGAAGGCATGGCAGTAGAAGGTCCCACTTTGTTCTAAGGGGTTCCTCTAAAACACCTATCATGCTCTTCATTGTATGATTAAACCTCTCTACCAATCCATTTGTCTGTGGATGGATGGTAGATGAGAACTTGTAAATTACTCCACAGTTCTTCCACATGGCCTGCATGTAGTGGGACATATAATTAGATCCCCTGTCAGAGATAACTTCCTCAGGAAAACCTACCCTGGTAAAAATACCAATTAGGGCCTTAGCAACAGCCTGAGCCGTAATGGTCCTCATAGGTATGGCTTCAGGATACCTAGTAGCATGATGTAATACAGCAAGGATACACCTGTTTCCTGAAGATGTGGGAGGACTAAGGGTCCAACAATGTCGATTCTCACCCTCTCAAAAGGAACTCCCACCATTGGGAGAGGCACCAAGGGTACCACATTCTTGGCTCCACTCTTGCCAGAGGTTTGGCAAGTGTGACAGCTCTTACAGAATGTTTCTACATCAGACCCCAACTTAGGCCAGTAGAAATATAAGGAGAGTCTTTCCTTGGTCTTCTTAAAACTTAAGTGACCAGACAAAGGTATCTCTTGGGCTAACTGTAGGAACTTGAGTCTGCTTTCAAGATGCACTACAAGTCTTCTGTAGTCCCCTGGGATAGACTCGGTCAGTTCACTGTAGAAGAGGCCATCTTCCCAGTATAACCTATGCTTCCCTGGCTCTTGCCTGGCCAGCTGGGAAGCTGCCTGTTGGCGAAGACCTTCAAGAGTAGGACACTCTCTTTGACCTCTGCTGATGTCTGCCCTACAGGGTCCACCTTCTGCCAGTAAAGACTGCAGCTCAGGATGGTTTGCAGGATCCAGATCTCCAACAGGAGCAAGGTTCTCTTCCAGCTCTGATTCCTCAGCAGCTGATTCAACCACACAAGGTTGCTCCACACACTTAGCCTCGGCTGGTGGAGGCATCACAGGTGTGATCTTGGACAGTCCTCTCGGTGATGTCCTTGTTGGTAGCACAGGAGTGCTGGATGGTTTCTTTTTAGAAGTTTTAAGTTTCCCCATTTCCTCTTTCTTTTTGGAAAATTGCAATTAGTAAGTCCTGTGGACTGGGAGTTATAGTTTCCTCTATAATCTCTTCTGGAGAGCCTCTTAAGGTACTCTCTCTGGCCTTCCTAGTCTGCTCGTGTTTCCTTTTTCGTGGAGGCCTAGGGGTGCTTGATACAACTCCAAGAGTTTTTAAGTCATTCCCCAACAGGACTCTCCCAGGTACTTCACTCTGCACACTTACAGGTATCTTGACAGTCATGTCATTTCACTGTATGAGAGATGGTAACGATGGAAGCATTTGGACAGGGCCTCCAGCAAGCTTATTTAAGATTGTTGGTGCCCTAGCAACATCCTCAATCTTGAAAGATGATTCATCAACTACAGTTATGCTGGCCCCAGTGTCTCGAACGGCAGGGGTCTCCTGACCATTGACAAGAACACTGCCTTTGTAATACTCTTTAGTATTATCTGGGATAGAGTTGTACACATCTACATTTTTCTGTTCCCACAGACCGAGGGACACTAAAGAAACACTGGCTGAGACTTTCTTGGGTTCCTCATCCAGTAAGTGAAAGTTTCTACTTATCATTGGTACTTCATCCACAGGGGAGAAAGCTAAGGAGACAGTGTGGACCCCTGAAGGTTTACCCTTGTATATGGGATCCCCTTTCACATGGTCAGTTGACCCAGAAGCATAACATTTACCAATTGTTTTGATGAATGGGAGTTTGTTCTGGCGTCCTTCTGTTTTGTCACCAGTAGGTACACTAGCCTGATTCGGTTTTCCCCTGGGCTTACCCTTGGTATGTTTGTGGCTCTCTTTTGGATGGGAAGTATTATTATTCTCCTTATTGTCTTTCTTGTGCTGCTTTCCCTCCTCCTTCCTCTGGGTTACCCCTGAATCCTTGTGAGTAGTCCTGTTGGCAACCCATAAGTCAGCAGCCCTTGCTAACTTCTTAGGATCAATTTCCTCAGAGTCAGACAAGTGTTGTCTCAGCTCAGGAGAGCGAGCATCATAAATAGACTCCAACATAAACAGATTTCTCATAGCTTCAAAAGTGTTAACTCTGTAACCCTTAACCCAACCATCTAGGTTTTTCAAACATTCAGTCACCCAGGTAGCCCAATGGGTACCTTCATAATTTTTGAGGGTTCTAAATCTCTTAAGATATTGAGAAAGGGTCTTCTCAAATCTAGCTATCAAAGCTAGCTTCACAGTTTCATACTCCTTTCTGTCTATATCCCCCAGCTCCATTACCACATCAGTTGCAACAGGGGGTAGTGCAACAGGGGGTAGCCTAGAAAAAAGCCAAGGAATCAGCTGATTCCCTGTAATGTCTTGAATCCCATGGTTATACTGAAAAGCAGCCAACCAATCCAAAATATCAAGCTTAACCTCATACACACTTACTGCATCTTTGGGCATGCAATGCCTCTTGGGACTGGAAGACCTAGAGGACTCTGTGAGATAACCAGTTTCAATAAACAACTTTTTCATTTCTAATGCATGCTTCAATTGCATTTCTCTGAGTCTAAGCTATTGATGTTTGCTATCAGTTTGAGGTTGGATCCTTTTAAATTCTAACTCCAATATAATCTTTTCAAGTGAGACAAATTCAGAACTTAATGTTGGACCTGGTGGGGTCCCTGTGGTCAGAGGTTGAGGCCTATGAGCAGGTAGAGGTAAAACAGGGCCTACATTTGAAGACTCTTTTTCCTCATCTAACTCATCCATAACATTTGAGTTACTCTCAGTAATATTATCATCCTCATCAACATTTTCAACATGTGCTGCAGGTGCGGGGGATTCAGACCCACTCCTCAGACTTTGGTATTCTAACAACTTTTCTAACAGTTCAACCTTTTTGCCTTTTACAGTGAGATTCCTAGCTTTACACATATCTCTCAATTGATGAATAGTTAAAGTCACTAGGGTCTCCTGGCTGTAGCTTTCCATATCAGTCATGATAAAACAATTGCTTTACTAATGTTGCTTAGCCTTGTGAAGATTATTTGAACAAAAGTAAAAGTAGCACTTTAAATGTAACATGTATACTTTATCCTCACTGCTGTACACCAGTGTTAGGCAGAATCACCTGCAGTACCCTTTGGGAACACTACAGGCAATTAGGACTACAGATGTAAACACAATTTCACCTTTGGTATAAGCCTGTACTACACAATAAAGTGGTAGGGATGGCTGAGCAGCCAGACTTATCTCAAGAGTTTAAGTGAGCAATAGAACAAGTTACACATAGGCCAATAATACAGTGATTCAAATAGGCACTTACTCAAGGTTTCTTGGTAAAAAAAAATATACATTTATTTACACATTTACTTAGAAAACCTTACACTAGCACAAGCAGCTCAATATCACACACTAATAAACCACACAAATCCAACTGGAAAGTAAATGAACAAGTTTAGCTCCAAAATGAAGTGGCAGCAAAATGGCACTTCAGATACTTAGAAGAGGGAGGAAAAGACAAGGTTATAAGAATAGACAACCCAAATACATTCATAGGCAGGGCAAAGGGTTTTAAGTAAATACAACCAGCAATTCTTCTCAACAGACCTGGGCCAAAGTCAATGGTTCTGAGTCTTTTGTCTAGGATAGCACAGTTCTGGTATTTAACGGTTAAGTCTTTGCCATGGAGATTAGAATAATTTGGCTAGGTGAAAGGTTTGACAAATGTTTAGGGAAGGACAAGCTTTCGTAGTTGAGGAAAGTTTCACACACTTTCTCGATTGCCGAAAAGATTTCCGGACCGCATTTGCACACTACCTTTTTAAACGAAGAAAGCTGTAGCTGAGGCAGTTTTTCCTGGCAGGTTGAGCAGGTCGAGCAGTGCCTGAGCTTCAGTCGTGGGGACGAGAAGGAGGACATCGGGAGGTTCCTGCACTGCGCAGGGAAGAGGCCAAAAGCTGTAGCAAGACGTTGGTTTTAAGGTTGGAATGCCTTAATGTCCCCCTGATTTCCTTCCCTCTGGCTATCCGGTTTTCAAACAGCAATCTGTTGAAAATTCGACCAGAATAGGACGTTGTGCAGGTGGCTTGCGAGTTGGTTGTTCCCACCAAACTCAAGGGAAAATTTAACCTTGAAGGGCTTCTCTGTCAATTGGAGTGTCAGGCAATTTGGACCTGCAGCAGGGCTTCACCGGTTATCCAGCAGTTGCAGCAGTCCTCTTCCTTCATCTAGTCTTTGGTTCTTTCGTTCCAGTGGTCGACTCTGCTTTCCAAGTCCCAGTGACCTGCTTTTAAACAGTTTTCCCCCACTCTTTCAGCGTGGCTGTCACTCACCCAGCAGGATGGCTGTCCGTTTCCCGGACAGTCAACCAGCCAATCACACCAGAGCGCATTCAGGTCTCCTCGGAGACTAAGCACAGGGAGTTGCGGGCACCTCCCAACATCCTGTCCACCCCAGACACTCTGGCAACAGAGGAGGGCTTCAGTATAGAAGCCCACCAAAGGGCACAAACAAAGGGGCTAAACCTGGTTTGGCGCGCAGAGTTAAACACAAGAAGGACATTTCCTAAAAGAAATGGCAAAAGAGTTGACAATTGTCTGTTTTTACAGATAGGTCTTGGACGCCATATTAAAAAACATGGCTACCCTTGAGTTTGAGCTACCGTTGTTAGCGGTCGTTAAAAATCACAGTAGTTGATCTAAACCACTGCCCCCAGCCATTTAAAGTAGGAAAAGGTAACATTTTATTATTACATGAGTGTTTTGGCTCAGGGGAAGCTAAGCAACCCCTCCAGCACCCTATAGTAAGATAGGGGTTGCTGGGTCAGTAAATTTAAAGAGACTAGTAAAGTCAATTTGACTTTAGATGTCCTGAGAGACAGTAATCCTTCTCAGGGAAGGTATTTAAACCTTCGGGGAGTCTGAAAGACACCCCTGTGTCACTGCACTGGAGGTGCTGTGTGACACACATAAAAAGATGATGCCACTGGAGTTGTTTAAAACCCCATAACCAAAGAACACAAAAGTACAACACACACAAAATACAGTGGGAAGAAAAAGGCTCACACTCTTCCCAGGTAAAAAATGAAATCCCAGAAATCCAGCAAAGTTGCTGGTGGTCTCAAAAGATAAGGGAAATTAGCATATTTGGAGAATTCTCCCTAACAGCCAGTGTGCTTATCACGCGATTAGGCTGGCGCGAGCAGGGTATGTGTATTCCGGGGTACGGGAGTGTGCTTTTCATGCGATTAGGCTGGTGCTAGCGGGGTATGTGTATTCCGGGGTACGGAAGTGCGCTTTTCACACAATTAGGCTGCCACGAGCGGGGTACGGGTACGCAGGTACGTTTTTCACGTGATTAGGCTGGCGTGAGCGGGGTACGAGTATTCCGGGGTATGGAAGTGTGCTTTTCATGCGATTAGACTGACGCGAGCAGGGTACGTGTAATCCGGGGTACGCAAGTGTGCTTTTCATGCAATTAGCCTGGTGCTAGTGGGGTATGTGTATTCTGGGGTGCGGAAGTGCGCTTTTCACGCAATTAGGCTGACACGAGCGCGGTACGTGTATCTCAGGGTACGGGAGTGTGATTTTCACGTGATTAGGTTGGCGTGACCTGGGTACGTGTAATCCGGGGTACGCGAGTGTGCTTTTCATGCAATTAGGCTGGTGCTAGCGGGGTATGTGTATTCCAGGGTACGGAAGTGCGCTTTTCACGCAATTAGGCTGACACGAGCGGGGTTCGTGTACTCCGGAGTATGCGAGTGCGTTTTTCACTTGATTAGGCTGGCGCGAGCGGGGTACGAGTATTCTGGGGTATGGGAGTGTGTTTTTCATGCGATTAGGCTTACGCGAGCGGGGTACGTGTATTCCGGGGTATGCAATTGCGCTTTTCACGCAATTAGGCTGGCGTGAGCGGGGTACGTGTATTCCAGGGTACAGGAGTGCACTTTTCATGCGATTAGGCTGGCGCGAGCGGGGTGCGTGTATTCCGGGGTACGGGAGTTCAATTTTCATGTGATTACGCTGGCGCGAGCGGGGTACGTGTATTCCGGGGTACGGGAGTGTGATTTTCATGCGATTAGGTTGGCGCAACCTGGGTACGTGTAATCCGGGGTACGCAAGTGTGCTTTTCACGCAATTAGGCCAGCGCAAGTGGGGTATGTGTATTCCGGGGTACGGGAGTGCGCTTTTCACGTGATTAGGCTGGCGCGGGTGGAGTACGTGTAATCCGGGGTACGCAAGTGCGCTTTTCACGTGATTAGGCTGGCGCGAGTGGGGTACATGTATTCCAGGGTACGTGAGTGTGCTTTTCACGACCCCCCCATGCCCCGCAGGCATCCCCTCACCACAGGGGACCACCCAACACCCCTCACTATGTCCCGCAGGCAGCCCACACCACAGGGGACCACCCAACACCGCTGACCAGAGCCAGGGCCATTTTAGAGGAGAAGGATGGTTCACAGCCTAGCACACCCACACCATTTTATACCTCGTCCACTCCTTTGGCCTTCAATTTCGATAATGTCAAAGGTGGTATTGATGAGGATTAATGTGATGTTGATGACCAACACATTGGGCCTAATTACGAGGTTGACAGTAACCCGTCGGTCCTACCGGCAGGTTTCCACTGACCTTGAAACACCGAATCCTCCCCCTGACTTCCCGGTACCACCGGGATATTAAAATTCCCAACGGAGCGGAAAATCAGGCGACAGATTTGATCTCCCCATTCCTGTGGACTCCCATAGGACTCCATGGGAATGGGGAGACGGAAGCACTGTCACTGTTGCTAATGATGCCGGTTCTTGCATGACGACTCTGCCTACCGTACTGATGCACTCGGCAGGATCAGACCTGTGGGGCGCTACAGCCCCTGCAGGCAGACTCATAGTGTGGTGAGACGGAAACAAGGGTGCTGGTAAGCTTATTAGCACCCTTGTTTCCGGACCCTCACACTCGGACTGAGGCCAATTGTATGGTAGGAACACAAACCTGGTGAGCCAAAAAAACAATCCAATGAGCAATAAAAGTGTACAATTAGCAATAAAAACAAAAGTTTATTACATGCAGCCTCGGCCGGGAATAATACAAGCAGCGTTGAATGTGTCTTCATTAAATGGCTATTTTTATAGGAGTGTGTGACATCACATCTTAAACAATGTTGCGAGTTGTATGTACATTATTGTTCACCTGATTAAACAGTGGCTGCTGTCCCTTATAGACATCTATACAGTACCTAGCCCTATTGACCTAAACTACCCCTTGTGACCAATCTAATTACCTCTTCTAAACATTGACCTAATAATCAGGTTATCCAGCTTCTCCATCCTTATTTGTTGTTGTAAACTCCTACTTTTGCAACATGCAAATAGGTTCCTCATTGGCTATCCCAACTCGAGTGTTCCATGGTGAGTTTCTTCCCCCTTCATTATCCAATAATTTAGTGTGGTGCCGACAGTGTGGCAACAAAAATGAATGTCTCATTACTTTCTCATGGAACACAAGTGTTGGAACCTTCAGATCATTCTCAACCTTGTAACTGTACAAATGACAGCTAATATTGGAAATACGTTTCACCTTTCAGAACGTTTCCTTCCTTTCCCATCATGAGGCTACATGATCTCATGTGACATATTTCTTGTGCTACTCCAGGACCATGTGCAAATGTTAAATGTATATCAATGAGGGTATGCAACTTATTTTGGTTTTATGGATAAGGTTGGTTGTAGGACATTAGGGCCACTCACCCGCCCCTTCCTTGATATTCTACTTTATTCCCTGCATTCGAATAGGTACACTTTTGCCTCAATTAACAAAGTACCCTTGTTGCTTGGTACCTGCAGCTTCAATTTTAGGTGGGCATTTTCCACCAGGGAGCAGTATGTGTCTCCTAACTCATCAACTTTGACTTGTGCAGATATCAGCACACTACCCCTTTCTCACCAAACTGTGGCCTTCACCTTGCGAGTTTTAATTACTATGTAAGAACACTATTTGTTATAGTTCTCTTGTGTGGAGATTTGGAAACTGCTTCTCCCTTTGCTCCTGACCAATCCCTGTGCTGCTTTTCACCTCTGTCTCTAAAGGCTTTGGCCTTGTTTATGCACTGTCTAGGATGGACATGAATTAAATGTATTTTACTGTGGGGAGAAATCCATGTGCTTCTGTGGCCTACTAACGAATGAATGGCCCAGAAAGTTGCATCTACTATGGGGCCTATATTTGTATATGTGCAATCTGAACTCTAATTAAAGAAATAGGCGGTTAGACAGATTAATACTGTGTTTTATAGATACCACTGGTAACACTACTAAACAAAATGCTTTTCCACTGCTTATGTGCCCTTTGCATCCTTCTCTGCTTACACATATGTGTCAAAATGAATGCACTACTGTTCAATATTTGCCTACTGCATTATGTCTCATGGGCTGCACAGTCAATGTGTTTCTCTGTTATATGTTGCTGCCCTACATTTCCTCATAGAGTGCTCTCAGAAATGTATCTGTCACCCTTGCTGTTCACATAAATCAGGAGTGGTGCACCTGGAACTGGGGCCACTAGCATTTGAATAGGCCCCCAGTCCACTCTATAGGGATTTTCTTAATTTGCGCTGCCTTTCTCCTTTGGGGCCTTAGGGGTGCATCCCAACTTTCTCCTCTTTCGTTCTTTCCAGAATGATCTCTCCCATTAACATTTATACCTTACTGCCTGATTCATGGAATTATTTGCGTGAAAAACGCAGATTTGCGCGCATTTCAGCCCGAAAATCCCCATACTTCAAACAGGGATTTTCGGGCAGAAAGGCGCGCAAATCTGTGTTTTTCACGCAAATAATTCCATGAATCAGGCTGTTAATCTTGCTCTCTTTCCCAGTCATACTCATCTTTGTGGACCCATTTCTTACTGACATTACTCAAATTTCCTCTGCCATTTGCATGATTGCACAGGCTGCATGCTAGTAAGCTACAATCTACATCTGAGGTTGGGTCTACGTAGCATGCAAGGTCATTTTATGGATCTGGGGTGGTGACCAAAGTGTTCTTGATGGGCCAATTGGGTGCTCAATTAATACCAATTTTATCTTTGCTTTTATCTCTACTTCATCTGTTTGGGTGTTTTCATCTTTGTGAAGAGAATTTTCATTTGCTGTTCTTAATGCAAGTACTTTTACACTACTTGCCAGGGACACACAACAGGCCAGTACTACTTGGTATAGACACCAAACTTAAGAGGCCAAAAATAGGGAAAAAGTACTTTGGATATGATGGTCAGCCAGTTTGGCATCCAGGAAAATAATTCAGCCAACTAATCTGACTCTTTGGCAATTTCCTCCTTCTAGCTCCATTCTTGTTTTCAAGTTATGGATCGCCTTTATAGTTTTACTTAATGAGCCATTGTCTCGGTCATTTGGGGGAACAAATGTGCAGCATGCTGTGCTGATTTTCTTGCACACTCCTCCCTCCATGGCGTTGAGGAGATCTAAAAATAGGCGGTTTTGCAGTGTCATTATATATAGAGCTCTCCGCTCTTCACGCATGTGTTCTGTGGCTTTGGGCAATTGTATTATGTTCCAGCATATCATTTGTAGCCACTGAGCATTTGTGGCTCTTTGCACTCCAGGAGCCAGACACAATGTGAATAATAGCTCAGTTTGGGAAAAAAAAGTCTGTACTGCGTTGGTATCTTCTCCAGGGCATACTCTGATTCTTTGCTGAAATAGTTTGACCTCTGTCGTTGGTCCTCTATTATATTGTGTGACTGGGGGCATTGAAGGGGGCTAGGGTGTCCATTTTGAATTGAAGAGTGTTTTTTTCGGGTCTGAGAAGGACATATGCATGGAGAGTCACTAGAGAACACAATACATTCCACAACAATGGCAAGTAGAAACAAGCTTTTCTTCCACTCTGCCAGTAACATCCATCAAAGTGCCAGTGCCATCAAGTAGGGTAGGCATGGTGAAGGTCTGGTTAAATTTTGTATTCTGTCCCGCTATTATGCTGAAGTTGATTCTGGAACAGGATCAAGATCGAGTGAGCGTCTGTATCTTAACTGGTTGTTCATGTTGTTGCAAACGTGTTAATCTGCTAACATGTGCAGCCCATAGGGTTTCATCAGCAGTTGTTATCACAGCTTCTGTATAACCCACCCGTCCTTCTGCCTTGAACACTGCTTGGCCCTTCACCCATTTTTTGTTGCAAAAATGTGTTTCTTCTATGTACATTTGTGGCCTGAACGTGCAACGTATATATCTTACCCACTTTCCCCGGTACGTTCTGCTTAGTTTACTTTTTCCAAACTTGCCTTTACGGTGTGTCCCTGGAACGGGCCCTGTATCTTGCAGAGAACTAGGTGTGCCAAGCACTGTGCCTATAAGTGTGATACCTCCTTTGATATGAACAATCAGGGGGTGCAAAGGGCATGTGGTATCAATCCACAAACATAGCACATATCACTCGAAACACTTGTGTACATGTGCGTTATAAATGACTTATCATATCATATCATTATACTGGGTTCTACCTATCTCTTTCATAGTGTCATACCACATGTGTTTTCCTTCTGAATGGTGTTCATCTATTATACTGACATGTATATTCTCTTCTATTTTAATTTCTCTTTTTCATCAGGTCACAAGGTTTCTAAGCATTGTTGTTACATTTGTTACATTTGTTCTGTTATTCCTGCTACCCCTAATCCATACATTCATTATCTTCATCATAGAATAAGAGATGAGAAGAGAGAAAAACAAACAACAAATCCCTTTGTACAGTTTCTTCATTATTTTGCTATTCTCTATTCTTGCTCAATTCATCTGTGCTGACCACTCTGTTCCTGTTTGCTGGAATGGGTGCACTGAGTCTGCACAGTTTTTCGTAGTCTCTAGTCTTCTCAACTTTGATTTGTGATGCTTTCTCCAGTGTCTGCTTCTTGCTTTGGATTTCAAGTTGTGCTTGTGTCATTCGATCCTCAGTTAGATGTACCCATGTGTGGTGATCTTTCAATTTCACAGCAGTTGGTGTAGCGAATATCACCTTGTGCAAACCCGTGAAGTAGGGCTCCCTCCACTATGTGAGGGGTCAGTAATGTGAGGCAGACAACTGCTTATCATTTCCTCAGTACTTAACATTTTATTTCAAAGAAAAAGTGCACAAATAACATAACTAAACCTACTCTACCAGGGAATTCCCTACCTAGTCTTGGATCGAAAGTGAAAACTCCTAGCATATGCAAACTGGCCCTCACTCTAAACAACAGATCAATTACAGCAAAGCACAGCAAATCATAAACAACATACATAAAAGATTACCACATAACCAGTGTCTAGGATGACGTCTACTAGTTCTGGGTAGATTATGTTCCCCCAGAAATGTCCAAAGTCAACTTCTTTCAAATTAGTTTGTGCAAAGTTCCAAGGAAACAAAATTTACCCAAGCAAAAATCCACTGGTAACAGTTCCTTCTTTGGTTTTTGAAAGGATCCCATTCCCAAGTTCCATAAATAACACAATACCAATGTTGATCCTGGACATCCTCCTTCCAGGATAAAATGGGAACACATCAAAACAAAAGTACAACTTCAATTTGAATTGCAATTCTTCTTTTGTAACCTCTGCAGCATTGTGAATATATTTTTTCAGGATGCTTCTTCTAAGGAGGTTGCTTTTCCTGAGAAACCTCCTTCTGCAAATGGTACTGTGAAAGCAGGCTACTTTGCTTCACAGTCCTCTACAACTTCATTCAACTTCAAATGTTCTGACAAAATTATAAACCACCACAGTTGGTACCCAGTCACTTTACTGAAAACAAAACAGAGTGGTAAGTTTTACCGAAGCCCAAAATACCGAAAAAATACAGAAACTGTTAATTAAATATATATATGGTAGTGGGGTAAGGGGCTACAATGGGTGGGGATGGTATTGGGGTGGGGTTAGAATAGAAAAATGGGGAAGTTGGGGGGCAAATAAAAAAAAACTATTCAGTATTCTTCTGGTATTTTGACTTCAGTGAAATTTACCACACTGATTTTACCTTTGGTAAAATCACATATAACCCCACAGTTCCACTGCTTCTACTGCAACTTGCTTTACAAATGGAGTAGGCAACTCCATACAAGACTCTTCGACCTCTACAGATTGGCAAGGCCCTCTTTGCTCTATATTACAAGACAGGCAGTCTCTTTGCCTTTCCTTTTAGTCTTGCAGCTACCATAACATATCTCTGAGCGCTTGGACTGTCTTCCTCTATCTGCTTCAGCAGTCTCAGCTTCAAAGATGTAGTTACTTTAACAAGCACCCAACTCCCTTCCGTAGCTTCAGATATACCTTTCTAATTCCAGTAGTTACCCCAAACCTGCACTGCCACTCTTACAGCCTTGGATATTCTTGTGCCCCTGGATTTACAGCAGCTTCAACAACTTTAAAACTATGATGATCAGTTCTTAATTGTCTGGCTTAATATTAAAACAGCTTTGTCTAATGGCTGGGGTAATGCTCATTATTTCAGCAATGAAGACTAGATGAGATGTACGTGAAACACTTGGGAAAGTCAAGTACGACTTTTAAGCCATTACTGTTAATGTTCGCCAAATTAACAGGCGATGCATGACCTCTCTAGTAATAAATATTGGGTAACAATGGGAATAGGAAAGATTTCTTCTTATGCGTGCACTTTGCTGAATGCTGCAGAAACGTGTGCTACAATTCCCATTGTTAACCAGGACTTTCCGCAACTGCAAACAATTCCAAGCTTTCACTTCTACGCAAGTATAAATTATGTTGGCAGGTCATTTTAAAGTGATTCGGAGTATGGAGCTTTTACTCACCAACCCTACAGTGATATATCACTGCTGAAGGGAATATTTGAATTAGCTGTGAAGTACCACGATTAGAAGTAGTGATCACAAGGAGTCTTTTGAAGTAACAGTGTATCTGCATGTAATTAAGTTGCTGCGGCATATATGTTTTGGGCTATGGATTTTAAGAAATCTAGGTATTAAACACATTAAATAAATATGTGCACTATAACTATTTGGAATCTACGGGGAGGGGGCGGGACAGATATCTTTCTATAAGGAGTACGGAAGGGAGCTGCTGGTGGGGTTGTACTGACAAGACTAAGTGGTTGCATGACAAGATTAAGTGGTTGCATGTTCTTTTATTGTGTTTGTTTGTATTATGTTTCTGTGTTTGCTGTGTTTGTGTGGATTTGTGTTTTTTCACAATGTGGATTCTGTTCAGTTCTTATATGGCACAGTTAACAAAAAAGGCTTGGAAATAGTCTCTTGGAATGTAAATGGTGTAAACTGTGCAAACAAAAGGACAAAGCTATTAAACAGGCTTAATGAGCTGGGGGCAGACATAACCCTGTTACAAGCAACACACCTATTAGAAACAGAGGCTGAAAAATTAAAACGCGGGTGGGTGGGGAGTATATCTTGGTCTTCTTTTACCTCAAACTCCAGGAGAGTTTGTACTCTGATAAAGAAAGACCTGTCAACATCTGAAATAATCTGCAATACGGATATTGAAGGGAGAATTGTTTGTGTTATTTTGAAAGTTCAAAATGTTTCATATTGTATTTGCAATGTGTATGCTCTGAATGAAGGGTGTGGCACGATTTATGTATCTCTCACACAGTTTATATAGAAAATAAATCAATCAAACCTAGTTGTGGGAGGAGATTTCAATATCACACTGGGTCCCCTAATAGATAAAAGTGTATGCTCTGTGAGTAATAAAAGCAACATGAAGCGGAAAGCCATGACAGATTTTATGGGAGGATGTGGCTTACAAGATATGTGAAGAATTCAACACCCCTTGGATAGACGATACTCATTCTATTCGGGGCATCATAAAATGTTCTCACATATAGACTTGCTCCTACCCTCTGGTGTTTGCACACAAAATTGTTGTCAAAGCGATATTAATACTATCCTGATCTCTGATCAGGCACCAGTGTCAATAGATATGTCTTTGTCATACACAATGCCTGAGACAAGTATTTGGAAAATGAATGTCACTCTACCCAAGGATGTAGAAATAGTGGACAAGAATAGTGACAGAAGCTAAGTTTTTTGTGCAGAAAAACTGGAAAGAGGACGTAGCGATGGAGAGTGTATGGGAGGCATTCAAATGTTACACGAGAGGCATGCTGATTGGCCTTTCTAGTAAAAGAGAAGGGACAGAGATATGGAAGTGAAGAAACTAGGGGAAGAAATTGAAGAAATTGAAAAATGCACAATGTTAAATTATACTGCACAATCTTGTCCAGCACTAGCCTTCAAGAAAAGGAAACTAGAGAAACTACTTACAGAAAAGGCAGATGTACTCATGATCAGAGCAAGAAGTAACTACTATGAGGGTGGAGAGGAATGTGACCGCCTCTTGGTGCATCGTCTGCAGGTTATGGAAAATTTAAAATCTATTAACGCAATTGAAAGCCTGATGGGAGAAATAACTGTTGAGCCAACATGGAATAACAAAGAATTCAGGGAATACTACAAAAGATCATACTCATCAGATGTGGAGATTAACCAGGGCTGCTTGATTGAATATATAGGAAGCTGCAACCTAACAAAACGGAATCCTGATAACAGATCGAATCTGTAGAAGGATCTGGACATTGCAGATCTTAAAAGAGGAACGTGCCATCTAAACATGGGGAAATGTCTGGGGCCTGATGGATTACCGACATCATTTTTCAAGATTATGCCGGATGAGGTATATGCTCTGATATTGGCCATGTTGCAATCCTCGCAGAAGAGGGGCCTGCTCCCCCGTCCATCGACATGCCACCATCTCATTATTTCTAAAACAAGGAAAATCAGTGATGAATATGAGCAGTTATAGGCCAATAAGTCTAATCAACACAGATAATAAAATCCTAGCAAAGGCCATAGCAATGAGAGTTGAAAACTTGCAACCAGGGTTCATTGGCCAAGAACAAACTAGCTTTGTTAAAGGGAGACATGCTTCAGAAAACATGCACAGACTGATAATGACCCTATATGAAAGCAAGCAGTTACCTTCTAAGGGGACGGTATTATCACTAAAAGATGAAAAGGTGTTTGATCACATTGAATGGGAATATCTAATGCCCACTTTAGAGGGCTCCGGGGTGAGAGAACCAACAGCAAGTATAAATACTAATGGTTTTTCCTCAAAAAGTTTCGAATTGGACAGAGGAACACTTCAAGGGTGCCCTCTTTCACCATTGTTCTTTGTACTCGCTAGGGAACCATTGGTGGCAAAAATCAGAGGAGATCAGACGATTCAAGGGGTAAAATTCAGGGAAGGCTTGCAAAAACGATGGCTATATGCAAACAATATGTTGCTGGTGGTACTAGAAATAGACTCATCATCCAGGCAACAATGGATCAAATCAACATCTTTCGTGAGTACACTGGATATAAGATAAATTATTCTAAATCTGAAGCGATGCTGGCATCAAAGGCTTGTACTGATCAACGTCTCATTGAGTATGGCTTCAGATGGTTTCCAGAAAAAATGCGGTACCTGGGCATTTTTGTTCACGAAGGATGTGGATCATATGATGGATGTTAATTTGCTTCATGCGATTGAGAATCTGAAAAATGACATGCGCAGATGGAATGCATTGAAGCTGAGTTTGTGAGGAAGAGTGAACACAATAAACTGTCACGACCCTTACCCCAGATCCCCACTGGCAAGTCCACTTGCCAGGTAGGGTCAGGGTTTGGGGCTCCATTAAGGCCTTGGAGGCCTTGCATCCACTCCCAAGAATCTCTTGGAGTCAGTCCGGGCGCCTCTGGCACCAGGCTCATATTCATTGTGGAGAACATGTTTGAAGGGGGACTACTTTTCATTGGGCCTGCAGTTAACATGGAGGCATTTGCATAGCTTGCTTCATAAGAACTAAGCTATGCGGTATAGTGTTTTGGGTGTGGTGGCCTGGGACTACTTTACCTGGACTCTTTGCTGGGAGGCTATTTAAACAACATTCAAGCAACAGAGCATGCTTCACGTTACTTTGCAGACTGCAACGTAACTCTCTCTGTGTCCTGTGATACCCAAGAGCTTCAGAGCAACGAGCCTGTAGAGGAAACGAAAGGAACATCATTAATAGAATCTTACCTGTAATCTCCATCCTGTCATCCGCTCTCCAGTGAACAGCTTCTTCTGGGCACGGCATACCTAGCGGAACGAAGCAACCTGAAAAGGAAAAGGAGAAAGACAACATTAGAAAAGGCATACCCCGGCATTGCTTAAGCCACGAACATGACAAGAAGCTTACCTGGATTGTCACCTCCCGGCCGGCATCATTCCAGAGTTCGACACCCGCTGGAATTGGACAGCACAACCTGAAAGGAAGAGAGGAGACACAGGTTAGCAAAGGCAAGACAAAGCAGCGCAGCGCATAGCGCATTACTTACCGCATTGCAGCACACATCTCGCGCCATCATTTGCCGGCGGTGCTCAAACCAACCAGCACACCACGCAGAATCTCCTGCATGCCTAGGGAGAAAGAAAGGACATACAACAAGGCTAGACTTCCTCCGAAGACACCATCTGGAAATCGGGGAGAAGGTTCCGGCATGAACCAGGGCTGAGTGACGCCCCCGTGGATACCAGGTGAGCGTAACATAAAGATGACTTTGGTTCCTTATATTAATTATATCCTGAGTATGATCGCAATAATAACAAACAAAAAAAGCTAATGAGGAAGATGGAGAGCCTGATACAGTCATTCTTGTGGGACGGGGAAAACCCTTGGTTAAAGCTCTAGAAATTACAAGTATCAACGGAAAATGGAGGTTTGGCAGCACCGGATTTTGAAAATGATCACCTTAACTCCTTAATTCCTCTGTACAGCTACATCTAGAAGTTAAGCTGGACGAGAAAACACAGTTTTGGCCTGACTGGTATTTGAGCGGTATCCAATGTCAGTTTGACATTTTTGAAGGGGGGAAACGGATCACCTTTGAAAGATTGAAAATGGAAAAGAAACTTGAGAATGGCACATTCAGGGAATACAAAACACTAAAAAGACTAAAAAAAGCTTTGGGGAATAAAATTCCTGAAGATTGGATGAATTGGTTGCAAGATTTCAAGCTGAATGAACACATCACCTCCCAGGTGTATAAACACCTAGCACAATATAAGGTAGCAAATGAGAAACTGCTGGTCAAATGGTCAGAGGTGATAGACTTGGAAATGAATATGAGCAGATGGAACAATATATGCAGGCATGTGTCATTCACCTCGTGGAATCTAGGGGAAAGAGCAAGATGGATTAAGATCCTGAATAGGGTGTACTGGACTCCAAAGAAATTGTATACAAGGGACTTGTTATAGTCAGAGGCTTGTTGGAAATGCAAACACAGAGAGGGACCCTTTGAACATATGATGTGGGAAAATGGAATTGTGAGGGAATTCTGGCGAGAAGTGACACTGACAATGAATACAGTTCTGATGATTGATGTGGAGTATGATTTTGAAAGTATTCTAGGGAGGAGGAGCAGATAGCAGATTTGACATTTCTGCAGAGATGTTGGTTCTTTAGAGCTTTGCTTTCAGCAAAGAAAACTATTTTGAGGAACTGGAAAACTGAGCAACCACCCCCTGTTCTGGAATGGGTGATATATTTGGTGCAGATGTCAACAATAGAGAGAGGTATTTTGTGTCGGAACATAAAAAGAGACCTATATGAAGGAATTTCTGATTTATGCCTCAATACCTATTTTCTTTATTTGCCTTTCTACTGATGTACATTCCACTACTGTGAATCGATGTATGTATATTTGTATTTGTAAAATGTGATGTAACACTGAATGTCATTTCTCAAATTATAATCCATATGTGAGTTAAAAAAATATGTTCTTGCTAAGCTAGTATTTTTGCTGAATTAATGGGGAATACTAGAGTCACATAAGGGGATTACTCACACCATTTTTGCATGATCACATTTAAAGGTCAACATAAGATACAAAGCTGAATCCATTTATGAACAGGATATTATTTCCTGATGCTCTTTGATTATTCCAAATGTTAGGTATTTTAATTCATTTATACAGATATGTCATAACAAACAATTTTTATTTTTATTTTACAGACTTCAAGATCACATACAAAATTAAACATATGTATTGGAAATCAGTCCACAAGAAGAGTGAATAGGTTGTAAGAAAAAGAAGACCATGAAGTGCAAGTGTTGGTGAATCAAGTCAAAGAGGGAGGGCACTCTATATACACATTCCAAGGTCAACATTAATGGGTCTGACATAGAGGGAGACCTCCCTGAATACACATTTCAGCATCAATGCAAGACAAAAAATGATGCAACAAGCGCTGTGAATAGAAGGGTTTCAGCAGATAACGAGTTAACCACCTTCTTCAGGACCAGACAAAGCACCCTGGTAGAGAGAAGAGATAACCCTGATTTAGAATAATAGAATGCCTCATTATTTACAACCTATATAGATGTGCGCAGATTAACAACACATGATTAAAAGAACTGGTTGAAAGACAACATGAACTTTATTAGGCTATGGCCAACATATACACTGTTCAGTGTGACCAAGTCCTCACAATAACGTGCAGAAAATTCTGAAAGTTAAAAGAATGACAACAGATCACACTCACACCCAGCACTCAGAGTTACTATTAGACATGTTTCAGTAAATTGTACAGCCCTTGTCCAGCTAGAAAACATACCGTAAATAATTTGATTTTTGCAAGATTAGTTGGCAAATGGCGAACCCACTACCGTACCAAATCCATTTTCAAAGGGACCAATAGGCAGACCTTCTTGAAGCGGTGCAAAGATTTAAGCACTAATATTATTCAAAACCTACAACAGAAAAGACATCACTGTAGTACACAAGATATACAATCAGGCATACTATAGGACCAAGACCAAATGGCTGCATATAGAGATGATTCCTTACCAGCAGCAAAGTGCCAAAATCATAGGCTAATGTAACAGAGCTCCACTCTCACTGCACTGATAAACAAATGTGCTCTTGTATAATGCATTCCTGGTGTGGAGCACAGTATTCCTTTGTCGTGAAATGGTCATGTTCAACTCAATCGGTCTCTTCCCAATAGGTTTACTGGTGTTTGTGTCCTGTATAATAAGGGTGCTAACACTTCCCTTGCCCCTACAATGATGGAGAAACCTTCGGTGAATAGAACCATGACAATAGCCCAAGAGAATCCCTAAGTGTCTATGGTTCTGTTATTTAAAGGATGCTTCCCTTCCCTTATACAGGACATGGTGGCCCCTATATCCT
Organism: Ambystoma mexicanum; assembly: GCF_040938575.1. Lineage (NCBI taxonomy): Eukaryota > Metazoa > Chordata > Amphibia > Caudata > Ambystomatidae > Ambystoma > Ambystoma mexicanum. Next base: position 667,346,007 of record NC_090924.1, on the reverse strand, counting down.
CCATGAAGGTGACCATTATGTCACTTATCTTCACTCCCAAATTAGGTTCCTTCTCTGGGTCTGGAGTGACAGACAGGACTGGACATGTCAGAGCTAACTTTGGGTTGTCCTATTGTGTGTACATGTTCATCCCTAGGAGAGGGAAAAGGTTTCCTTGCAGGGTGCTTGCTCCTGTGCAGTGGGGTTCTGTCCCCAGAGGTAATGTATTCTGCTTCCATGGAGGTATGGTAGCTTGAGCAGGCACTTGCTGTGTGATGTTCTGCATAACATTTGTAGTTATGCATTTCATGGACTGTACCTGTGTGGGGCCCGTTACTTGCATCGGGCCTGGATCCTGTGGGTGCGTGGATCCAGGGGGTGTACATGGAGCCAGGGCTGCTACATTGCCTTGGACATACTGGGCCCCAGTATGACAATCACATGTCATATGTCCCATTTTCCCATATGACCAACAAGGTCCCCCTGAATTGTGGTCTTAATCCTCTGAATCACCCTTGCCGTCCTCTTTGGGAGTTGCTTCTCCTCCCTTGGACTCGTCTCATGTCACTTCTTTTATCCCCTGGTACTCCTATTTATCCCTGTGGCCATTTCTGTTCGTGTTCATCCTTCTGTGGTATCGGTTACCACTGTGCCTTCCGTAATTACTTTTGCTAACCTTTTCTGTATCAGTTTTGCCTCTGCTCACTGCACTTGTTATTCGTACTCCCTTTCCTTCTCACACTTTTGCTCACAAAAATGTACTACATGAGCTTGTATCTCACCCCATCCTTTGCTTCAATGCACACCATATTTTCCAAGTATGCCTGTGCATCTGTGGGGAGACCTCTGTGTAGCATGTGATAGCATATTAGTATGTTCTTATCCCATGTGTCCCCTGCCTCTTCTTGCCACTTTTCCTGAATTGAGTGAATATATAGTGCATGATCCTAATGTTGCTTCATAGAGCAGGAGATTAAATTCTGAGGCTGTATGATGGTGGTTCAACCTGGGAGAGGTTAGCTGTACGTATTCTGTTGTCCTGTGTTGTTATTTTTAATAGTTCCCGTAGGTCACAGGAAGGCAGAGAGACTTCAGCGGTTGGAAATGCACAGATAAAAATGGCCGAGGGGCCAGGGTGATGAGGTGAAGCTCAAATAAAAATGGCACACTCTTTTCATCTGGGTGCGCGCAGGAGTAGTTGTTATGTGGCAATATCTTATCCCTTTCCGTACAGATATTTGGTATAGGTCATGAGAGCCCTCATGACCTGTGGGGTCGACCGGTTTCGATGGCACTCGTAATTGGGGCCATATTCATCAGGACCATAATTCAGAGGAGGGACGGTGAATCCGAGAGTTTCAGAATTGTCTGAAAACGGGGCCAGGTTACTCCTGTAGAAATACAAAAAAGGGGGAGGGGGGGTTTGGAGAGAGGAGACAGTGGCATGAGAATACTTGCCATGTCAAAGGGTATGAACTACACCTTACACACCAAATGAGAGGATAACTGTAGGTAAACAATCAATCTAATTACGGTGAAAAATGCAGAACTATCTTTAATGCCTGGTCACCGGTGTCTAAAACAATCCTATCAGCAAGTGGATGGGGAGGGGGGGGGAGGAGAGGGGGGTGCGTTGGAGTGAAGTGCCACAGGCATAGTGGGGAAGTGCTCAGTGCAAGTAAGGGAGAAAAGAGCCAATGGTACCTCTGTGCACACTGTGTGCTGGAGGAGGTTTTTCTGATGTAGACTGGCTGGTGGCTCTGAAATGCAAAGCAGGAGGGTCTGTAAACAGACTGCTAGAGAGCAAGCTGATACAGCAAGCGCCAGTCAAAAGGATTCAAAACAGCCGATGGACTGGCAAGGGTTGCATGTGCAATCAGAGCGCTGGCTGCTCTATAAGGATGGTGGCTATACCTGTGTCTTATCGTGGAGGCGTCTGTCGTAGAGGCGTCTGTCTCACTCGGTGCGGCTGCTCGAAATGAGCGCGTTGCCGTACTGCGGTCCACCGCCTCTAAAAACAGGGATGCAGCGCGCGCCCGCCTAGCGTCAGGGTGACGTCGGCGGGCGTCAAGGCAACATCCCAACAAGAGCGATGTGTGTATACACGGGAAAAACTTGCTCAATCTCCCATAGAGAAAGCTTACAACACGGCTCGAAGGTGCCGAAGCTGTGTAGGACAGGGAGAGACTCCTGATCCAGTGAGGCTGAAGGGAGCAAGGGAGGAGGGGTGGAGGGGGGGAGGAGGGCGAAGTGAAGGGGGCAAAAAAAGGGGAGGAGGGAAGACCAGAGCAAAAGGAATGCAGCGGGGCGAGGGAGCTGCTCACTTGAATGACTTGGAACACAGTTGCTAGGGACTAGAAACACAGTAGGAGGGTCCTGTGGGTGGAATAAGGACAAAAAACAGCCTACATCAGCACCGCCGCCACCTACGGTAGTCACACGCAGCAGAGGCCAAGGAAACATCCCAGCAGTGCTCCCTCATTGATTGTCAATCAGTCTACACACATATTGACCAGAGCTGAACAAGAAATCCTGCAAAAGGGTCTATCTTTTATCCCTACAGCACGGTATGATCCATTCCAAACAAGAGTTGAATGTACACAACTGATGCGCAAAATAAGACTGAAGCAGTATTTCACCAATGAGACATTTGAGACTACGGATGCAACGGGCCTACGCCCACCCTCACAGTTTTTCCCTCCACACTGTATGAACTCTCCGGAATCAGTCACCTTTGAACAAGCATTGCTCAGGAAAATCTCAGAGCTGGAGCGGACTATTCCATTCATCAACAACAACTGCACTAAAACCCAACTGACAGCACTTTCAGATTTAGCTAAAAATACAGCCATCACAATAAAACCGGCAGACAAAGGGGGAGCCATCGTCATCATGGACACCAACAACTATACCAACATGGTCAACAATCTTCTGAGCGACAACACCAGCTATAAAATGCTTCGCATGGACCCCACATCTGCTCTCCAAACTACGGTAGCTCCCATCATCTACGAAGCTGAGGCCGAAGGATATATCAGCGCCCGTGAGGCTGCTTTTCTCTTACCGCCTCACCCTCGTATCCCGGCTATGTATGCCCTACCTAAGATTCATAAGGGCATTACGCCTCCACCAGGACGCCCCATTGTGTCCGGCATTGGCTCCATTTTGGAACCCCTCTTTCAATTTGTAGATTTCTTCATAAAGGAACAAATTCCCAAAATGACGAGTTATGTCAAAGATTCCACCAATATGCTAACCCTGCTTGATACCCTGCAGTATGATCCGCAACAAGAATGGCTAGTCACTATCGACATTGAGTCTCTATACACTCGGATCCCCCAACAAGAAACCTTGAATATGCTGAACAGATTATTACACTCTGGGATTGAACTACACGGTGTGTCACCTACTTTTATTTACCAACTGGCAGAGATCGCATTAACCCAGAACTACTTTGTTTTTCAAAACACCTTCTATCAACAGGTGTCTGGCACCGCGATGGGAGCAACCTTTGCCCCCAGCCTTGCCAATTTGTATGTCGATCTTTTTGAACAACAACATATCTACCCCATCTCCAACCCTTTTCTTGCCAATCTTGGCATATGGCGTAGATATATAGACGACATTTTCGTAATCTTCAAAGGAACTGAACAAGAACTCGCTTCCTTCCATGTCTGGCTTAACTCACTCAACCCTCACTTACAGTTCACACTAGACAAAGAGAAACATTCCACTCACTTTCTGGACCTCGCAATCTCCACATCAAACGGCAGACTAGTTTCAAGTGTTTACAAAAAGTCCACTGACAGAAACTCCCTCTTATGCTATTCTAGCTACCATCCAAAAGCACTAAGAGATAATCTCCCATTCGGACAGTTTTTAAGATATCGCAGGTTGTGCACTCAGACCCCCACTTACATCGCACAGTCCAGTCTTCTACGAGACCAATTGGCAGACAGGGGATACCCACAGAAAATCATCAGGGACACTTACAAAAGAGCCAGAAATATCCCTAGATCTGTAACTCTGCAACAACATACAAAACCAGTCACCACCACAGGCATTACAGCAGTATTTAGTTACTCGCCTTTACTCAACAGAATTAAGAAAGAAGTAAAAACTCTATGGCCGATCTTGAACACTGGACATACCACCATCCCTGTACCACGCTTTGCTCTCAAAAGACGACCAAACCTGCGTGACAAAGTGGTAAAAACACTAACCCACAACATCCCAATCACAGGACCTAGCCAGCGTACCCTCTGGGATACAGCCCCACCTAGAGGACACGCCCCCTGTGGCAATTGCTCTATGTGCCCTCAGACATCACGCACCACAGAGATTGACATAGGATGGCAGACACCATGGATGCAAATGACACTGACCAATTGCAACTCCAAAGGAGTGATCTATATGATCATGTGCCCCTGTGACCTGAGGTATATTGGCATGACAACAAGGACAGCCCGCACACGGATGGTCGAACATCGGTCCTGTATTCGTACCAATAAACTGACCCCTCCTTTAGTCCAACATTTTGTAGCTGAAGGACACTCTGCAGACTCCTTCCGATGGACCATCATAGAAAAGATCACACCTCCTGTGAGAGGGGGCAACTACAATAACATTCTGTTCAGAAGGGAACAGCAGTGGATCTACAGACTTAATACATGCTCTAAAGGATTGAATGAGAACATCCAGTGGCATGACCTAGCGGTGCTGATGTAGGCTGTTTTTTGTCCTTATTCCACCCACAGGACCCTCCTACTGTGTTTCTAGTCCCTAGCAACTGTGTTCCAAGTCATTCAAGTGAGCAGCTCCCTCGCCCCGCTGCATTCCTTTTGCTCTGGTCTTCCCTCCTCCCCCTTTTTTTGCCCCCTTCTCTTCCCCCTCCTCCCCCCCCCTCCCTCTCTCCCTTCAGCCTCACTGGATCAGGAGTCTCTCCCTGTCCCACACAGCTTCGGCACCTTCGAGCCGTGTTGTAAGCTTTCTCTATGGGAGATTGAGCAAGTTTTTCCCGTGTATACACACATCGCTCTTGTTGGGATGTTGCCTTGACGCCCGCCGACGTCACCCCGACGCTAGGCAGGCGCGCGCTGCATCCCTGTTTTTAGAGGCGGTGGACCGCAGTACGGCAACGTGCTCATTTCGAGCAGCCGCACCGAGTGAGACAGACGCCTCTACGACAGACGCCTCCACGATAAAACACAGGTATAGCCACCATCCTTATAGAGCAGCCAGCTCTCTGATTGCACATGCAACCCTTGCCAGTCCATCGGCTGTTTTGAATCCTTTTGACTGGCGCTTGCTGTATCAGCTTGCTCTCTAGCAGTCTGTTTACAGACCCTCCTGCCTTGCATTTCAGAGCCACCAGCCAGTCTACATCAGAAAAACCTCCTCCAGCACACAGCGTGCACAGAGGTACCATTGGCTCTTTTCTCCCTTACTTGCACTGAGCACTTCCCCACTATGCCTGTGGCACTTCACTCCAACGCACCCCCCTCTCCCCCCCCCCATCCACTTGCTGATAGGATTGTTTTAGACACCGGTGACCAGGCATTAATGATAGTTCTGCATTTTTCACCGTAATTAGATTGATTGTTTACCTACAGTTATCCTCTCATTTGGTGTGTAAGGTGTAGTTCATACCCTTTGACATGGCAAGTATTCTTATGCCACTGTCTCCTCTCTCCAAACCCCCCCTCCCCCTTTTTTGTATTTCTACAGGAGTAACCTGGCCCCGTTTTCAGACCATTCTGAAACTCTCGGATTCACCGTCCCTCCTCTGAATTATGGTCCTGATGAATATGGCCCCAATTACGAGTGCCATCGAAACCGGTCGACCCCACAGGTCATGAGGGCTCTCATGACCTATACCAAATATCTGTACGGAAAGGGATAAGATATTGCCACATAACAACTACTCCTGCGCGCACCCAGATGAAAAGAGTGTGCCATTTTTATTTGAGCTTCACCTCATCACCCTGGCCCCTCGGCCATTTTTATCTGTGCATTTCCAACCGCTGAAGTCTCTCTGCCTTCCTGTGACCTACGGGAACTATTAAAAATAACAACACAGGACAACAGAATACGTACAGCTAACCTCTCCCAGGTTGAACCACCATCATACAGCCTCAGAATTTAATCTCCAGTTCTGAACAACGATGTACCTACTCCGTTGGATTTGCTGCATTTTTTGCCGCACCTTGCACTCAAGTTTGAGGATATGAACTTCTAGCTTTACCTCAGTTATATCGATTAATAAAATATTTTTTCCTATAAAACCGTTGTTTTTGTGTTACCACGTCCAATCTTCTTTTAACGGTTAAAAGGAAACCAACGGCTTGTCCGTGCTCTCTCTTTTTTGCTTTCTCCGCAACAACGTAACCCTGTTTGTTGTTATAGCTTCATAGAGCAAGCCACAATCGTATATCAGGTTTATCTAAGTATGCTCTTCTTAAAGCATCCCATACACAGGCTCAGCAATTATTAAATGGAGACCCATTGTTCATGTCACTCTCTAGTCAAACCCCAGGCTATCCACCTTTTCCCAAATTGTGTTTGTTTGCTCTCCTAATATAGCCACAAGCAAGTTCTTCATGTCTCCTTCTGCTAACTTAGCTCCCGCTGTCTGCTTTTCTAGGGCATACATCTATTTTCCTGCTCCCACTTTAGGTGTAGGCAATGTCTACATTAGATTATTTGTAACCACGTGTGGCCAGGGTACTTAATGTGACCTCCCTATTTCCTTCTGTATCATGGGGCTTTCCCCTTCGAAAATGCTTTCCCTCCTTTCTTCTCCTTTGCTACTAGCCTCCTAGCGCATGGTCTAAGCCTCTCTGCCCATGGCATTCTTTCCCTCAGTCCTTCCTCTGTCTCCTAGTATTCTTTATTCTCCTCCTGATCCCCTTAGTTTTCTGAGAGCTCTGAATTATACTGAATGCTCTGGTATCCTCGCTCCCTTCATGAAATGCATTATTCATTCCTTCTTTCTGCGGGGTCCCCATCCCTTTTCTATATTTTGACATCCTTAATCACTGCACTGCCCCAGGATATCCCCTGCTGTCCATGCATATGCATTTATCATTGGGCACAGTCCTCTCCCTTCCCTTTTCCGCATCACCCTTGTAAGCTCCTCCTCTGTTTTCTGAATCACTGTTTCTAGATCCTTACATGCTTTATTTTCTTTTTTCATTATAATCGGGTTTTGTGTGTTATTTTCTACACCACCCCATGATGCCCAAGGTTCTGAGTCTACTGAGTTTGTACTGGGGATTTGTATATCCTGTGGCAGGCTGTACAGTATAGCTTCCGGTGTGGGTGGTGCTGTCGGCTTTGCAGGCATTGGAGACTGTGCTGAATTGGTGCTGTTTCCTGAAAGGGGCAGAGCTGTGGCCAACACAAGTGGCTTATGCCCTTTTTCATTTCTTCCCTCTCAATAACATTTTATGTTGTCACATAATTTCCATAACTCAAGTAAACTCAATCTCTTGTTTAATTTATGTCTTTGTACATTGAAAACAAATGCGTGTATATATTCTCGATGATACCCCTATTGTGCGTACCTTCTGCAGGCCACACAGTAAACATTTTCCCCTCCATCCCTGTCAACATTTATTATGATACTTGAGAATCTTCTCTTTATATATATCGGAAGCTCTTTACACATATACTCAACTGGTGTGCACATGCTTTTTTAAAAAAAATCACAACAATGTAATGGCCGACAAGAAATAGTCGCAACCAAAGACAGGCTCCAACAAAGACCTCCAGGGACGACCCTACGGCGCACCCCGATTCACCACAAAACACAAAGGGAAGCAAAAAAATCTCTGTGTGTCTTTGCACAATATCCCCAATAGGTCCCACTCCCACAATAAGTTGCTCATCCCAATTTTCCTTCCACTCTTCACACATACACCAAGTTACTATTGCCTCAAATAAAATAAAAAAAAAACACTTATATCCACAATTTATACAACAAAGTCAAAATCAACACTTATGTACACAATGGTTTATTTTTCCTCCTCTCGCCCCTTACCTCCCCACTACAGGACTTACCACTTCTTTTTCTAAGCAGCACTACTCTCCCTCTCCTCTCGAGGGACTCGTCATTTCAATATTTCTGCACCAATGCTAGTACTGTGATGTCACCTGTCCCTTCAGTGGGAGACTAATAGGCCGATTCATGGAATAATTAGCGCGGCGCAAGTGGTCAAAAACGTGCGAATCGCAGTGGAATAGCGAAAATCGCAGTGCAATTGCGAAAATCGCACGAAAAGCAGCGCACGTCGATTCATGGAAGGCCGTGCGCGAGAAAACCAGCGGATGTGCGAAAAAAAGTGCGCGGCGCACGTTGGCGCACAGGCCATCTAACAGCGTGCGCCAGGTCACTGCGAAAATCGCACAGGCCACAGCGAAAATCGCACATAGCGCGGCGCACGCAACAAAAGTAGGCGGAACACGGGCGTAACACTCGGAATGGGGAACAACTTGCCAAAACGTGGGCGTCACGGGGGAAGTACAGGGCACAAGTGCGCGGAACGCCCACACGCTCGCCTACAACACGTATTCATGGAATAGAATAGGGGAAAAAAGCGCACGCTCAAACCAGCGCACAGGCACAAACACGACCGCCACAAGAAAGCAGGCGGTAGCGTCTCTGCGGCTGTAAGAAATGTGCGCCAAAAGGTGCGCCAACAAATCGCACCTATATACTGCCATGATGAATGTCCCATACTGTGGCCCTCCAGGAAAAAAGACGTGCAAAGGGGTACCCACAAACACGGACACCCGCTGACAAAAAATACGTGTGCGTGTATACCGGGGTGCACGGGAAGTCTAACACGCGATTTCAGCAGGGTACGTGCATCACAGGGGTTCGTGTGAAGTTTCACACGCGATCGGGTCTGGGGGAGCGGGCTACGTGTATATCAGGGGTTCGCGTGAAGTTCCACACGCGAATAGCCTGGGCGCGTGTATTCCAGGGGTGCGCGGGAAGTTCCACACGCGAATAGCCTGGGCGCGTGTATTTCAGGGGTGCGCGGGGGAAGTTCCACACGCGAACAGCCTGGGCGCGTGTATTTCAGGGGTGCGCGGGAAGTTCCACACGCGAACAGCCTGGGCGCGTGTATTTCAGGGGTGCGCGGGAAGTTCCACACGCGAACAGCCTGGGCGCGTGTATTCCAGGGGTGCGCGGGAAGTTCCACACGCGAACAGCCTGGGCGCGTGTATTTCAGGGGTGCGCGGGAAGTTCCACACGCGAACAGCCTGGGCGCGTGTATTTCAGGGGTGCGCGGGAAGTTCCACACGCGAACAGCCTGGGCGCGTGTATTTCAGGGGTGCGCGGGAAGTTCCACACGCGAACAGCCTGGGCGCGTGTATTTCAGGGGTGCGCGGGAAGTTACCCCCCCCACCCCCCAGCACTGTGGGGCACCTGCCAGCAGGCCCCCACCCATGTCCAACTCATGTCTCCCACCCCCCCCACACACCCCAGCACTGTGGGGCACCTGCCAGCAGGCCCCCACCCATGTCCAACTCATGTCTCCCACCACCCCCACCCCCCAGCACTGTGGGGCACCTGCCAGCAGGCCCCTACCCATGTCCAACTCATGTCCCCCACCCCCCCCCCACCCCCCAGCACTGTGGGGCACCTGCCAGCAGGCCCCCACCCATGTCCAACTCATGTCTCCCACCACCCCCACCCCCCAGCACTGTGGGGCACCTGCCAGCAGGCCCCCACCCATGTCCAACTCATGTCTCCCACCACCCCCACCCCCCAGCACTGTGGGGCACCTGCCAGCAGGCCCCCACCCATGTCCAACTCATGTCTCTCACCACCCCCACCCCCCAGCCACCAGGGTCACCCTCCACCAGGCCCCCACTCATGTCTCCCACCACCCCCACACCCCAGCAGTGCAGGGTCACCCTCCACCAGGCCCCCACTCATGTCTCCCACCACCCCCAAACCCCAGCCACCAGGGGCACCCTCCACCAGGCCCCCACTCATGTCACCCACCACCCCCACACCCCAGCAGTGCAGGGTCACCCTCCACCAGGCCCCCACTCATGTCTCCCACCACCCCCAAACCCCAGCCACCAGGGTCACCCTCCACCAGGCCCCCACTCATGTCTCCCACCACCCCCACCCCCCAGCACTGTGGGGCACCTGCCAGCAGGCCCCCACCCATGTCCAACTCATGTCTCCCACCACCCCCACCCCCCAGCACTGTGGGGCACCTGCCAGCAGGCCCCCACCCATGTCCAACTCATGTCTCCCACCACCCCCACCCCCCAGCACTGTGGGGCACCTGCCAGCAGGCCCCCACCCATGTCCAACTCATGTCTCCCACCACCCCCACCCCCCAGCCACCAGGGTCACCCTCCACCAGGCCCCCACTCATGTCTCCCACCACCCCCACACCCCAGCAGTGCAGGGTCACCCTCCACCAGGCCCCCACTCATGTCTCCCACCACCCCCAAACCCCAGCCACCAGGGGCACCCTCCACCAGGCCCCCACTCATGTCACCCACCACCCCCACACCCCAGCAGTGCAGGGTCACCCTCCACCAGGCCCCCACTCATGTCTCCCACCACCCCCAAACCCCAGCCACCAGGGTCACCCTCCACCAGGCCCCCACTCATGTCTACCACCACCCCCACCCCCCAGCACTGTGGGGCACCTGCCAGCAGGCCCCCACCCATGTCCAACTCATGTCTCCCACCACCCCCACCCCCCAGCACTGTGGGGCACCTGCCAGCAGGGCCCCACCCATGTCCAACTCATGTCTCCCACCACCCCCACCCCCCAGCACTGTGGGGGACCTGCCAGCAGGCCCCCACCCATGTCCAATCCATGCCCCCCTGCACCTGGGTCCCAACATTCCCCAATCATGTCCGTAATGCCCATCCTCCCCTGCTAAAAGGCCCAACCAACTATCACACCCACCCACATATCAAAGGCAATTACATGTTAAACCCCCAATGTAAATAATGCAATTTAACACATGTCTGTCACACACAATGGCTGCAAGTGAATGACAAAACACCCAACATGACATGCCTGAAAGCAATGAGATGATACGACAAATTGAAGATCAAAAAAATAATATGTATTGAACAGCAAATAAGAAAAAACACAAAGCAAATCAAACTAAACAAGATGAATGTCCAAGGAAAAAATCTGAAAAATTAAAATAAGGCAATTAAGAAGATCATCCTGGGTCCATGAGCCCTACAAAATTAAACCTAACTGACTACTAACTAAAAACTGAACTATATACAAAAAAGTGGTGCATTGTCCAATCGCAACCAAAAAAAAATCAACAAAAACAAAGGAAACCTAACCCTAACTATACAACTATATACAAAGGCAGCGGGCTATTCGGACGGCTCACTGGTTGTTGTCATGGGCCAGGGCTTCATCGAACTCCTGGTCAATGGCTTGGAGGCGGGCATGTTCCCTGGCCCCGAGGTCCTGCAGGGATAACGCAGTGTCAAGCTCAAACTCCCTGCGAAGACCCTCGAGGCACTCAGCCCGCCTCAGCGCCCTCCGCATGGAGTCCTCCGCCCTGACCATCGTGAGCCGTTCCTCCTCTGCCCGCTGCCGCTCCGCACCTATCCGCTGGCACAACCTCTCCCACACGGAAGCCACTCCCATTCCAGGGTTCTCCTGCCCTCCGGCCGATGCCTGCACCACTGATGTTGATGGCCCCGAGCCATGATGCCTCCCACGTTGAGCCTGCTGCTGCCTCCGACGCAACTGCCTGTGCCAGCACAACGGCATCCAGGCTGATGGAAACCACCGACGCCGTCGTGCACGTGCCCTGCCCGATGATGCCGTCACATCCTCCATCTGCTGGGGTCCAGTTGCTCTGGTGTCCACCCCTGCTGGATCTCTGACTCCCGACTGTGGCAGGGATGGGATCCCCACCGAGCTGGCTGCATTGGTCGGGGCAGGTCCACAGGGGGCCCTGGTGGCATCTGGGCTGGAAGACGGCAAAGAGAACGACTGGTGGATAGCCTGCACAGAGGAGGAGAGGGCCGCCACATTGGCCAACACATGCAGGAAACCCCCGAACATGGCCGATCCCAATTGGGCCACGTCGGCACGGTGCACTTCGTGATGACGTGCGTGCTCCTCCCGGGAAGCACGCACGGCATCACGAATCACAGCCGTGCGCATCGCGACCCCAATCAGGACCTTCTCCGCACGGCCAGGGGTTCCCACGTCCGCAGGTGGAGGGGAGTCAGGTGACATGGACATCCCCTCTACCTGCGGACAGGCCTGGGACGGGGCATCCCTGCTGGTGCATGGTGGTGCACTCACAGGGTCAGGGACAGCGACATGCACAGGCCCCTCCACGGTGACCTGTGCTGCCTCCTGCCCCTGGCCCTGGACTGCACCACTTGCACCAGCAGGGATGCCCCCACCAGGCCCCATGTGTGCCCCAGTGGCGGCCTCCTCCTCCTCTGTGCAAACCACCAACCTGGATGGCTCCTCACCGTCTCCCACCGTAGCAGGCCCCTGTGGGGGCTCACCCACCCCTTCCGCTGCAGCCGTGGGGGCATCCCCGCCGCCTTGCTCCACAGCGCTGTCTCCGCCCTCTTCTTCACTAGCCGCTGCGTAGAGGGAGACAAAGAACACAAGCATCAGGGCACTGTACAATGGTCCCCTAGACAGGAAGCAATAGCAGATGAGCACCACTGTCAAAGTACACTTCCATCATGTCCCTCCACAACACATGGGTCAGTCCAGGCAAAACACACACAGTAACAGGCATGGTGCATGCCATGGACATTTCCATGCATGTCCAATGGACTCTTGAAACATTCAATGATATGTAACTCACATGCATCATGCCTCATGCCCATCACATGCACACACTTCACCTCAGTCACATCCATCTGGCCCCAAACACACCAAACACAGCGGATACAAGGGTAATTTGGCTGCTTTACTGAATCTCTGCATTGTCACACACATGTGTCATGCATCCATGGCATGCACAAGTCACAGACACGCAGGTCAGGCACACAGACATGGCTACCATATATGTACCTGGCATCAGCACCCATCCCTCACCCCCACCCATGTCCAGGTACAGAGACTGGCATGCTCTCATGTTCAAAATCTGAATAGGGCTCCCCATGCGGCATTTCAACACATGCAACAACCATGTGCATCACACATCACTGGTCGCACATGCATTACCATGATGTCCCTGCACACATACATGCATACATGGCCTATGGCACACATACAGGCAAGTATCATAGAACCAGCACACCGCAACATGCCCTGTCTCACACAGTAATGCATGGACACTTACCGCTCAACTCCAGACGGGCCTCCCTCTCAAGGATCTGGGCGTGGAGCGCTGGGCGTACGCGTTCCAGGACCCTCATCTGGATGGAACTCATGCGGCCCCGGCCCCCCTCCACGAGGCGCCGGGCCTTCACAAGGGTCCTGGACCTCAAGTCCTCCCAGCGCTTCTTGATCTTCAGGACGTCGCGGGTTGCCACCCCCTCCGCGTTGATGGCAACCACACAGTCGGCCCAGATCCTCTGCCGTCCTTCCTTGCTGGCGCGGGACGATCCAAAGAGGGCATCATACTGCCCCAGGACATGCTCCACCAGGACACCAACTTCGGTGACAGTGAAGCTGGTGCCCCTCTGCCCCTCTGGCCTGGGGTTGCCACTGGTGCCAGATGTGGAAGTGCCCGACATGGCAACCCCAGAGGCAGGTGTGGGTGGGCAACTGGGTCCTGGGGCTGGGCTGTGGAGCGATGTAATACCAGTCGGGAGTCTTCAGTTCCAGCAGGGGTGGACACAGCAACTGGACCCCTGCAGATGGCTGATGTGCAGGCACCAAATGGCAGGGCACGGTGGCAGCAGGCAGGCAGGCAGGCAGGCAGCAGCAGATGGCACGTGGGAGGCTGCTCGGGGCACTGGGGGGCAGTAACTCGGCCTTCTGGGCAGGAGCGTGGGCTTCCGTGTGTTTTCGCGTGGCCAGCTTGATACGGAGTGATTTGGCACGTGAAAATCCTGCACGTCAGCGTGAAATCCGAGGAAAGGCCCTTAGCGCGTAAGCGCGTCAGCACGCATACGCGATTCTATTGGACCAGAGTCCCTCAGCGCGTAAGCGCGTCTGTGACGTGACCCGCACGGGTGTTCCCCACTCAGCACGTGATGACGGGGCACACGTGGAGATACTGCACGTCAGAGTGTCATCGCGTGTAATTGGACAAAAGTGCGCGTACACGCGATTGGCCTATGTACGTGTATTTAATGGGAGCGCGGCCACTTACACACGCAAGTACGTCAGCGACCCTGTATCACGTGGTGCGTGTGAATTTCCACACGCTATTGGACTGGGAACTGGATTCCAGGGGTGCGCGGGTCACACGCTGTATCCCGTGGTGCGTGTGAATTTCCACACGCTATTGGACTGGGAACTGGATTCCAGGGGTGCGCGGGTCACACGCTGTATCCCGTGGTGCGTGTGAATTTCCACACGCTATTGGACTGGGAATTGGATTCCAGGGGTGCGCGGGTCACACGCTGTATCCCGTGGTGCGTGTGAATTTCCACACGCTATTGGACTGGGAACTGGATTCCAGGGGTGCGCGGGTCACACGCTGTATCCCGTGGTGCGTGTGAATTTCCACACGCTATTGGACTGGGAACTGGATTCCAGGGGTGCGCGGGTCACACGCTCGCCTAGAACACGCGCTAAGCATAAATTGCGGACTTTAACAATAACAAGCTCAGACGCCAGGATGAACATACCGTTCCTAGCAGCAGTGGCAGTGGGCTACCAAAGGAGGAGGAGGAGGATAGTCAGGGCCAGAATATTCACACCCAGAACCAGCCTTTTCGGGATGCCTGATGACCAGGTGTATGGGAGGTACAGGTTTCCACCACACATCATACTGGACCTGGTGAGTGAGTGGGAGGATGACCTCACATCACCCACCCTGTGCTCCCAAGCACTCAGCCCCCTGGAGAAGGTCCTCAATGTACTGCACTTCTTAGCCACTGGATCATTTCAGCGGACAAGTGCCATAGTGGGTGGGGTGTCACAGGCCACCCAGTCACGCTGCCTACACCAGGTCTTGAACATCATGACTGCACGCCCATCAGTCCGCAGGCACATATACCTGCCCAGAACACCTGCAGAAAGGCATGCTGCCGCCCTGGATTTTTACGCAGTGGCACGATTCCCCAAAGTGCTAGGTGCCATCGACTGCACCCATGTGGCTCTACGTCCCCCCAGGGCATCTGAGCACATCTATAGGAACCGCAAGCACTGGCATTCCATCAACGTGCAGGTAGCATGTAATGCCAAGGGAATCATCACCTCAGTATATGCCAACTATCCCGGCTCCACCCACGACAGCTTCATTTACCGAATGTCCACCCTAAGCCGGGACCTAGAAGCTGGGCGGCATGGCGATACATGGCTGCTTGGTGAGTATGTATGCCACTGCACATGCATGCATGTTGGATACTGAGCAAGGTCACAACCTCACCAATGATACCAATCCCCACCTCCACAGGGGACAGTGCCTACCCTCTCAGCCCCCACATGATGACGCCAATTCGGAACCCCACCACGCCACCCCAGGTAAGATTTAACACAGCCCACATTACAACCAGGGGCATAGTGGAGCGCACATTCGGAGTGCTAAAGTCATGCTTTCGCTCCCTTGACCGTTCTGGCGGGCAGCTGTTATACGCTCCCCCAGTAGTGTGCAGGATCATAGTGGCAGCATGTGTCCTGCACAACGTTGCAACACGCCGGGGCCTGGCCGTGGACATGGTGGTGGCCCCACATCCCCAACCACATGCACAGCCGCTGCGCATGGGAGGGGAAAGGGCACGGGGGGAGGCAGCCCGTACACAGCTAGTGGCTAATTACTTCACATAGAAATCACACCCCTGTGGAGTGCACACTGCCCTGGCACATTCCATCTGACAATCAATGATGACTCAACCTGACACTGATCCTGAATGTGTGGAGAATGAACCGGGAATTCCATGTCAGCCTGAGATTGTTCACCTGGAAGTGTCACAATGTGTGCATCCCTACCCACACAGACACCACCAATGCAGTTTTGTGAAGTTACACATTGAAGCTGCTAAAATGAATACCCACTTGCAAAATGCAACAAGAGGACAGTGCCATGTCAGCCAACCCAACCCCAGCACTGCCACACGCCACACCGTGCCATGTCATGCTAATTGCAGGTAAACAAAGTAATCCCCACAACATGACATCACTCTCACTATGTACAGTGGCACTATTAGAAACCTGCAACACCTGAAATGCTCACAGCAATGCCGGACCAACAACATACTTGAGCACGTAGTACCATTAACATGACATCAAAAATGTTACATATTAGTAGTCTCACCACCTGGAAATGCCTGCACTCCCACCACTACCAACTGTGCAGTGTTGGCGCCCTGTAGAGTTGTAGGTGCACTGCTGCCAACATGGTCCCCATCGCCAGACTAGAGGTCCTTGTGTGGACTTGAGGAAGGGACCTGCAAATTGGGAGGTAGACACAGAAGAAGAGTTACACATCAATGCAACATGCAGTGTACAACACAACAGCAATATGCACTATGAATGTATACACAGTATTGACTACAGACTGGCCACACAGCTCATGGGATCCAACGTCACTGTGTAATTCACTGTCACTTGGGCACACCCTTTGCAAGCCCATGGAAACGGGAAGCAGGAGGGGTGTGTGTGACTCAAACCCAAGCATCTGAACCAAATACATTACAAGCCTGCATGTGCCCAGCCACAATGCAGCGTATGCCCACAGGAACCACGGAAGCCAACACATCGAAGCCAACACATCGGAGCCAACACATCGGAGCCAACACATCGGAGCCAACACATCGGAGCCAACACATCGAAGCCAACAGATCGGAGCCAACAGATCGGAGCCAACAGATCGGAGCCAACAGATCGGAGCCAACAGATCGTCCCAAAAAAATTGGGAATAAAAGAAATCAAAATAATAATAAAAATAAGAAACAATCAAAAATGGCCATTGATGGGCCCGGGGGGGTTGGGGAGGCCACCCAGGAGGTCCGAGGACAGGATGCACACCAGAACCCACCTGCGTGGATCCTGGGAAGATAAAACACCTCCATGGGCTCATGGCCCACACGGCTACCCTATTGTGGGAGTATCACTGCTGTCGCTATTATCACCCTGTGCAGCTGCATCCGGAGGTGGTTGCACTATGGGAGGCAGCCCACGCAAGGCCCTAGTCTGCTCCTCCATGGCTGCAAGCATGCGGGTGTGGTAGGTCTGGTTCTGGAGGATGAGTGTGCGGAGGTCCCCATGCAACAACTCACGGGATGCCCGGACCTCCGCCCTCGTTGCCTGCATCTCAGCTGAGAGCGTACGGGTGAGACGCTCCAGCTGCTGTTCTGTCCTTTGGTGTGTTGAAGCCTCAAGCTCAACAAGAGTCGTCCTGAGGTGTAGGAGCTCCTGCCTCAGGGCTTCCCTGTGGCCCTGGGACTCAATGGAGATGGCCTCCTGCAGAGTCGCCAGTGCCGCCCGCCTGTCCCTGTTGGACCCCAACATGTCCTCCCTGTGTGACTGGCAGATGGAGTCGGTTGCCTGCTCTAGTCGCTCCATCAGCCTTTCTGGGGGGACAATGGAAGTGGCCACCCTATCCATGGCCTGAGCCATCATCTCGGATGATGCAGCCTGTTGGGTAGCCATACCGTAAATGGATTGCTCCCATGCGGTATTGCCGGGTGGCGTACGGCCACCACGTCGGCGGGCACCACACCTGTCTGGGGCAAGGCGAACTGCGCCTTGCTGTGCCGGCACTGCCTGAGGCTGCAGGACTGCATTCCCCCTCTGATCTGCTGGCCCAGGAACAGGATCAGATGTCGCGGAGTGTGACCCTGCATCCGTAACCACCGAAGGCGTAGCTGCCAACACTGACATCCCCATGGAGGGTACTGACCCTGGTGCAGGTGGGTGAGACAGAACAGAATCCCTCCCTGGAACACTCACCAGCGACGGCACGTAGGTCTCATCCGAATCAACACCTGAGTACAGCTCGGGGGAGGTGCAGCCAGAGACACCCCTTGAGAGCACGACCTGCAGCACTTGTGGGTTCTCCCCCACCACCACACCACGTCCCTCACTGGTGGTTGGTCGGCCCTGGGACACCTCCTGGGTCTGCACCATCTCCACAACCCCAGCAGTATCAGGTGCGTCTTCCCCTGCAAAGACATGAAAACAAAGTAATGGAAACAGGCATTAGCACCATGGCACACATTGAGGGCTGAGTAGCAAGAGAACCAGTACTTGATTGACACATGTCCCACATGACTAAAACCCTCCCATGCATGCACCCTCACTGCGTATGAAGTGCAGGCAAATGGCACACACTGATGACACCAAGATGGAAGATGAACACATTTTCTGCATGCTGCCTGGCAGTGGCATCACACATTGGCCTGTGATTGGCAGGTGAAACACACATGCCATCACACAGATGGCATGTACCATTGCTATTGAGTGAAGATGGAGAGGAGGGCAGCACCTATTCATTCAGTCCAGTTCCCGCATGTAATAGCTTTTCTGATTCTAACAGGTCAGATTTTTCACCTGGAGCTGCCAGTCTGAAATGGTCAAATTGCACTGGGACATGTGTGTACAAATGATATCCAGGTAACAAAGTCACTCCACTTTACCATACCCATGTCAGACATGTGACTAGTGGACAGCGACATGCCTAGTGAAAGTGGTGGAATGCAAACAAACTGACTGAATGAACAGTGAAAAATAAGCAAATATGTTGTGTCAAGGTGACACTTCAAGGGCAACTGGCGTGCAGTTGTGCTAGATGTCTACTGTTGGCAGAAGGGATACTGCTATGGCCAAATGCAGCTGCGCAGGAAGTATTGCATGAAGCACATGGCTGACCCATACGACTGAGGCGCACACACTCTCACCTGGCACCCAAACAGAAGCCCTCACACACACACCATGCACATGGATGACACACACATGCATGTGCACTCACCGGACAATGCCTCGTAATCAGCCAGATCTCCCACGCCTTGGATCTGTTCCTCCGTGACGTAGGTCCCAGCGACTGACTCATGTGGAGTGAGTTCCATGTCTACTACTGGAGACCCACCTCCAGTCACTAGAGTTGCGGCATGACTTGAGGCCAGCTTACTCTTTGCCCTGCGCTTTAGGTCATTCCAGCGCTTATAGCAATCATTGGCTGTGCGCCTCACGATTCCAAGGGCACTTACGATGTCCGCAACGGTCTGCCAGTGTGCCTGGCGTTGTGCAGGTGTGGTCTTGGATCCTGCAACAATGACCATCTCGTTGTCATGTCCGGACACATACTCGACAAGTGCATTCAGTTCGTCATCCGTGAAGCTGGGCTTCCTGGACGGGCCGGACTGTGTAGCCGTGTCTGGGGCATCAGCCTGTGCCGGACGAGCACTCTTCCTCTTCCGCTTGGAAGGTGGTGGTGATCCTGAGTGTCCTGCGCCGCTCTGGACACTAGGGGCAGGAGCCCTGGTGGACTCTGTATCAGGAGTGTGGGATTGCACACTCAGCATGGGAGTTGGTGCAGGCATTGGCTCTAGTGTGATGGTGTCAGGGGGAATGTCAGCAGCATGGACTAGGACCGACACTGTCCTGGCTGGGTGTGTGAGGGCTGGGGTGGATGGAGCCGCAGCTGCCCCTGCAGCCACTCCGCCCTGCCTCCTTGGTGCAGCAGATGACCTTGCTGCCCCAGATCCACGTGGCATGATGGCATCAACGTGCACCAGCGCACGTGTCGTAGCCCTGCTGACCTGGAAGTCAGCCATGGAGTCAGCCAGGTCTGGTGCCACAATGGGCTGGTCCAACAAGGGCTGAGCATGGATGGTGTCAGCCACTTCAGCCTCAACGGGAGGGGGGGAGGGGGGGGATGGGGGGGGATGATGGGTGCCCTTGACTGGTCCTCCACACATGGGGGGACAGGCTCACCCTGCAAGTTACGACCACGTCCCCTACCGGATCCACCACGGCCACCACTTGTGGCTCTTCCACCTTTGCCACCCTTACGGAATCCTCGCCTCCCAGCCATGGCACTGATATTAATGTGCGTATGGGAGTGGCTGTAGACAATTGTCCTGGGCAATTGGGGGTCAAAGGGGTTGGGTACCAGATGGTAATTGTACCCTAGTGCTCTAGCACGGCTGATTGTAACCCCTGGGGAAAGATGACGGGTCACGCAACGCACAGGAGGCCCAAAAATGGGAGATGACGTGCACGCTACCCCTCCTAGACCACGTGTGCAGAAAGAAAAACCTGCACTACGCTGTGGCACCCAGTAACACAAGAATGAACGTATGCGTGTCACACGCAGCCTAGAATGACCTCTGAAGGGGTAGGCTACACACGGGGCAAGCACAGAAGTTGGATACGTGCGTGACTCACCGTCTGCCAGGTAAAAGAGCGTGAAGAATGAGCGCGTTTGGCTGGCTAAACCCCCGCCAAAAGAAGATGTGTACGCTGTCTGAGAAGACAGGACAACAGTAGAAGGGGACACTGTTTGAGGGAACAGGCCCAGGTAAACCAGTAAAAGAGAAAAAAGAGAAAAAGCTGTCAGAGGTAACAGGGAATACGAACTGAAAACGCCGTGAAGTAAATCGCGTGTGAAACGACAAGAAGTACAGATTTCACCCACTCGCTCTCCACGAAAAGCACGTACAAGGAAATGGTGTTCTACATGTACCTTATATACAGGCCCACACGTACAGCGTCACTTACGCGGCGTGTACGTTCACCAATCACACGCTTTGTCACTTCTGCGTGTAGATCCATTTTCACCAATCACACGCTTTGTCACTTCTGCGTGTACATCCATTTTCACCAATCACACGCTTTGACATTGGGACGTGTCACGCAACAATTTCCTGCACGTGCAGGTGACTATAGGCGCGCATATGCTGTTGACGGGTTTGACGTGTGGGATTTCACTCCCTATCAGGCTGTCCACGCGTTCACACACGAGAGACCACGCTCCTGGCCAGGAGGCCAAATTACTGCCCCCCCAGAGCCCTGAGCACGCTCCCACCTGCCATCTGCTGCTGCCTGACTGCCTGCTGGCCACGTGCCTCACAGTGCTGGTGGGTGGGGGTGTTGGGAGACATGGGTGGGGGCCTGGTGGAGGGTGCCCCTGCACTGGTGGGGGTGGTGGGAGACATGGGTGGGGGCTTGGTGGAGAGTGCCCCTGGTGGCGGGGGGGGTGGGGGTGGTGGGAGACATGGGTGGGGGCCTGGTGGAGGCTGCCCCTGGTGGCGGGAGGGTGGGGGTGGTGGGAGACATGAGTGGGGGCCTGGTGGAGGCTGCCCCTGCACTGCTGGGGGGTGGGGGTGCAGGGGGACATGAGCAGGTGTGCAGGGTAGTCCCCTGTTTTGTAGGCTGCCTGCAGGGGCCGTGGAGGGTGTACAGGGAACAACTGTGAGGACCCACCCAGCCTAATCGCGTGTGATGATTCCCACGCACCCCTGTAATACACGTACCCTGGCCAATCGCGTGTTAAACTTCCCGCATACCCCTGTAATACACGTACCCTGGCCAATCGCGTGTTAAACTTCCCGCATACCCCTGTAATACACGTACCCTGGCCAATCGCGTGTTCAACTTCCCGCGTACCCCTGTAATACACTTACCCTGGCTAATCGCATGTTAAACTTCCCGCGTACCCCTGTAATACACGTACCCTGGGCAATCGCGTGTTAAACTTCCCGCGTACCCCTGTAATACACGTACCCTGGCTAATCGCGTGTTAAACTTCCCGCATACCCCTGTAATACACGTACCCTGGCCAATCGCGTGTTAAACTTCCCGCGTACCCCTGTAATACACGTACCCTGCCTAATCGCGTGTTAAACTTCCCGCGTACCCCTGTAATACACGTACCCTGGCCAATCGCGTGTTGAACTTCCCGCGTACCCCTGTAATACACGTACCCTGGCTAATCGCGTGTATAACTTCACGCGTACCCCTGTAATACACGTACCCTGGCCAATCGCGTGTTGAACTTCCCGCGTACCCCTGTAATACACGTACCCTGGCTAATCGCGTGTATAACTTCACGCGTACCCCTGTAATACACGTACCCTGGCTAATCGCGTGTATAACTTCCCGCGTACCCCTGTAATACACGTACCCTGGCCAATCGCGTGTTGAACTTCCCGCGTACCCCTGTAATACACGTACCGTGGCTAATCGCGTGTATAACTTCACGCGTACCCCTGTAATACACGTACCCTGGCCAATCGCGTGTTGAACTTCCCGCGTACCCCTGTAATACACGTACCCTGGCTAATCGCGTGTATAACTTCACGCGTACCCCTGATATGCACGTTACCCGCTTTGCGTTCCTTGTTTGGCAGCCCTGTAAACTGGTCCAGGGTTAGCGCAGCCCTTTGCGATGATTTAGCGATTTTGATGGCTTTTCCTTGCGCGAGGGCGTTCTTGGGGGCGTTACTGGCACTGCTGCAGGGTCGCTGCGATACTCTGCGCCACGGCTGGTTTGGGAGCATGAAATCCATGAATACGCTGTGCGCGGAAATCGGTTTTAGCGCACATGCCTGGCGCAGTCAATCGCACGCGGACACTCTGCGCCAGCCGCTTGCGACACTTTTCTGCGAAATTCTATGAATTACCCTGTTATTCTTTATTCTTACTCAAAAATGGAAAAGAAAAGAATATGCACCACATAGCCTTCGTACACTACTTACTCACTCCAAATGCTCACACTCCCATTTGTTGTTCATGTGACAGATGCCATTATGTTCTGTATGTTTTTCCTAGGACCACCGATGCCATCTCTCCCCCTCAAAATGCCAAACCTTCAGCGATCAGGCAAGACTGTGGACAACTCTGGAGCTTGCAGGCCTTCTCGTTGCGAGCGCTGATTCTGCTTCCTGCAAGTATTTGTATATGTATTTTGTATTTTATTTATTTACATAATTTACAGGCAGGAATTTGCAGGTTACATAGAAAGGAGTAAGCAAGCGATACATATGGAAATAGGCATGGCAAAATAGTATGTAGCAGAGCAGATATATAGTTTATATATAAATACAGAATATAAAATAGAGCAGATCTTTACAGAGATGTTGGGTGGTTGAAGGAATGTTGAGAGGAATTATTTTATAAGATCAGACTGGTTGATTCCCTGCTCACTGAACCAATTTTTTACCTTCAAACGGAATTGTGCGAAGGAAGGTTCTTCTCTAACGGAAATAGGGAGAGCATTCAATTTCTTTGCCGAAATGACTGGGAAGCTGACTCCACCTGCACGTTTTTGGTTAAATCATGGGATGGAAACACAATGCGCGTGCGCAGATCTGGTAGGTCAAGTCGAAGTGTGGCATGAGAAGGTGTCAGAGAGGTAGGTAGGTGCCTGGTTGTAGAGACACTTGTGAGCAAGGGAAAGTGACTTCAAGTCTATCCTTTGCTTATTATTAAGCCCCTTTATAGTCTGTCTGGTAGTTGTGATATGTTGTTTTCTAGGATGTTACGTGCCGATCTGACAGCATTTAATGTTCTGTTGTGATGTGCCCTGGTAGAGCGCATTACAGTAGTCGAGTTTTGATAAGACTAATGCTCTTGCTACTGAAATACAGTTAGTCGATGTTAGGTAAGGGCAGCAAGCTGTAATAAGCTTGCAGGTATGTTCCGTGGAAGAAGCTAAGGCATTAGTTTGTCTTGTTAGTGAGAGTGCAGAGTCGATGCAGATTCCTAGAGTTTTTACATCCTTTGCGACTTTAATGATATTGCCGTAAATGTTAAAAGAGGTGAATAGAGACCCTTGCTTGTCAGTTTGGTTGGAGAGCCGAGAAGGAGTGGTTTGGTGTTTTCGTCATTCAAACAAAGACCGCGCTTTGCCATCCAGATTTGTATGGTACTGTATATATCGTTGTGTGTCTTACTGTCAACAGTGTGGTCACCAGTGATAGGTATGAGTATCTGGGTATCATCCGCATAGTTAGTGTATGTGATATCCAGGTAATAAAGTATATCGAAAAGAGGCTTAGTGAACACATTGTAGGGAGTTGGAGAGACACACGGTCCTTGTGGCACTCCAGGTATGCGCCGATTGCCCAAGGAAATACACAAGGTGAGCTCCTAGCTCCTTCGGAAGGGCCTGGAATCTTGTTGTGGGTCACCAAATGTATGTAAATAAATAAATCCAATGAGCAATAAAAGTGCACAAGTAATAAGAAAAACAAAATATTATCATATGCAGCCTCGGCAGGGAGTAATGCAAGCATCATTCCACGTATCATCATTAAATGGTGGTTTTTATAGGAGTGTGTGACATCGCAGCTTAAACAATTTTGCAAAATACATGTAAATTATTGTTCACCTGATTGGAGAGTGACAGGCGTCCCTTAATAACATTTGTACCTATCCCTATTGGCCTAAACTACCCCTTGTGGCCACTCTAATGACCTCTTCTAAACAATTACCTAATAATAAGGTTATACAGCTTTTCCATTCTTATTGTATTGCATTGTATTGTAATAGTCATTTTTATAGCGCCTTTTTACCCTTTGTATGGCCTCAAAGCGCCTTGTGGATGGAATGCCCTTGATGACCGGAATCTAGGTATGGGACATTTCTAAGAGGTGGCTTACGATGCATGTGTCCATTTTGCCAAGATTAGGATTTAGGAGGGCTGGCTAGGCTCCGGTAACCAACCAAGCGGTCAGGCACATGGGTGTGTACATAGGGAGGGCACGAAAGACTGTTAGTGCATGAGACTCTAAATGTACCCAGCTAGACTGAATTTGTCATAGATTGTTAGTATATTGTCATAGATTATCAGTATATTCTAATGGCTAAGATGTTGAGGCAAGTCTAGTGTATCAGTGCAAAGCAGTTATATGACTAGCTAGAGCAAATTTGTCATAGCCGTAGCTGCATTCTAA
This sequence comes from Ambystoma mexicanum, assembly GCF_040938575.1. Lineage (NCBI taxonomy): Eukaryota > Metazoa > Chordata > Amphibia > Caudata > Ambystomatidae > Ambystoma > Ambystoma mexicanum. The sequence goes on along the minus strand of NC_090924.1, from coordinate 667,321,025 downwards.
GGTGTCTGGATGGATAGCCGTGCTTGCAGCACTTGTCCACCGAAATGGTGCGTTTATACATACCTTGAACTCTGATGAAACCTTTTTTGATGTCACTGTGTCATCCGATCTTCTGTGGGGAAGAATAGGCCAGTTACCTTCATAGACATTTCTAGGCACTATGGACAGGCTAACATCAAGTCTACCAAGTGCAATAGATTGGTTGTCGTAGAACATCTTCTAGGTGAGAAAGACAGGCTACCATCAAAACTAGGCTAATAGGATTCTCTGAGTGCAATTGGCGGGTTATCTTTATAGTCTTAATACATATCTCCTATGTTCTACATATGCTAATCAAAGCAGTCTAATAAGCACAATATAAAGGATACCTGCAAGTAACCACTGTGCATTACAATGGCTAACTTAAGCAGTTAAAAGTGCAATGGAGGGTTACCAACATATATCTTCAAACATGGAACATGGGCAGGCTAAAAATGGTAGGCGTAAAACCTCTAAGTGTACCAAATGTGTTAACCTGCATGTGCTTTCTTTTAGTTGCAGTACTAGGGTACCTGCATATATAGTTAGAGCCCCCGTGGGTATCCTTACAGGTAGTGTAAGAGGGCTAATACCAAACTGTTAGCTCCAGCAGCAAAGCCTCACAGTAGTGGCAAACTATCCTGACAGGTCTTTAAGCACAGAAGGGGCTTCCCTGTATTTTGTGTGTGTTTTACTTTTGTGTTCATTGATTACGGAGTTTCAAAACAACTCCAGTGGCAAAATCTTTTTCTGTGTGTCACACAGCACATTCAGTGCAGTGGCACAGGGGTGTCTTTCAGATTCCCCAAGGTTTAAATACCTTCTCTGGGACTGGATACCATCTCCCAGAGCATGTAAAGTTAAATTGACTTCACTAGTCTCTTTAAATTTACTGACCCAGCACACACTACCTTCCTATAGAGTGCTGGGGGGGTTGCTTAGCTTCCCCTGAGTCAAAAAACTCATGGAACAGTAAAATGTTACGTGTTCTTACTTTAAATGGCTGGTGGCAGTGGTTTAGATCAACTACCATGATATTTCCCGATCGCTAACAACGGTAGCTAAAAATCAGGTCAGCCATGTTTTTCAATATGGCGCCCCAGACCTGTCTGTAAAAACAGACTCTGGTCATCTTTTTTTGCCATTTCTTTTAGGAAAAGTCCTTCTTGCGATTGTCTGAGCGCACCAAACTAGGTTTGGTCTCTTCGCTCGTTGGCCTTTGGCGGGCTTCAGTGCTGAAGCCCTCCTCTGGTGCCTGAGTGTCTGGGGTGGACAGGATGTGAGTGAGGTGCCCAAAACTCCCTGTGGTTAGTCTCCTAGGAGACCTGAATGCACTCTGGTGTGATGGGCTGGCTGACTGTCCAGCAAGGACAGACACCCTGCTGTGTGAGTGACAGCCAGGCTGGAATGAATAGGGGAAAACTGTTTAAAAGCAGGTCTCTGGTACTTGGAAAGCAGAGTCGACCACTAGAACTAAAGAACCGAAATGAGCTGAAGGAAGAGGACTGCTGCAACTCCTGGATAACCAGTGAAGTCCAGCTGCAGGTCCGAATTGCCTGAAACTCCAATCTACAAAGAAGCCCTTCGAGGCTAACTTCTTCCCTTGAGTTTGGTGGGAACAACCAACTTGTAAGCAACCTGGACACCATCCCCATCTGGTCGAATTTTCATCAGAGTGCTGTTGAAATCTGGATAGCCAGAGGGAATGAAACCAGCTTGTGGACTTTAAGTCACTCACTCCTTAAACCGATGTCTTGCTACAGCTTTTGGCCTAATCCCTGTGTAGTGCATGAACCTCCCAACGTCCTCCTTCTTGTCCCCACAACTGAAGCTCAGGAACAGCGAGATCTGCTCGAACTGCCAAGAGCAACTGCCTCAGCTACAGTTTTCTTCATTAACAAGGTACTTACTGTGCAAATGCGGTCCGGAACTATTTTCACCCATCGAGAGAGTACGTGAAACTTTCCTCAACTTCGAAGGCTTGTCCTTCCCTAAACATTCATCAAACTTTTCGCCTAGTCAAATTCTTCTAAACTCTGTGGCAAAAACGTAACTGTTATCTACCAGAACTGTGCTATCCTATACAAAGACTCTGAATCATTGACGTTGGCCCAGGCCTATGAAAAGAATTGCTGGTTGTATTTAACTCAAACCCATTGCTCTGCCCATGAATAAATTTGGGCTGTCCATTCTTAAAACCATGGGCCTCAAGGCGTTAATAGCGCCATTGGTTAGCGCCGTACTCGGACCGGCAGCGCCTTGGTGGATGGCGGAATTACCGCCCCATTCCAAGGTTGGCGGGGCGGTAATTCCTCAATCCCCATTTACCCTTCCCCATTCCCATTCTTGCCCCATAGGGCATAATGGGAGTGGGGAAGGCGTTAATTACGCCACCGTAAATTACGGTGGCGTAATTAACATCAAGGTCCCTTAGCGCCATGGTTTTTAACACCTGCTAAAAGCAGGTGTTAAAACCTCCATGGCGCAAAGGGAACTCGGAGTATGGCGGTAAGGGATTACCGCCACCGCTCTCGTTAGCGGTGGCCGCTATCCCTTACCGCCATACTCGGAATGAGGCCCCATGTCTTTTTATCCCTTTAATAAGTATCAGAAGTGCCATTTTGCTCCCACTTCACAGGAGCTAAACTTGTTCATTTACTTACCGGTTGGATTTTTGTGGTGTATTAGAGTGTGACATTGAGCTGCTTATGCTAGAGTTATGTTTTCTAACTGACTGAATAAATACATGTATATTATTTTACCAAGAAACCTTAAGTGTTTGTTTGAATCACTGTATTAGTTGGTTCTTTTTGTAACTTGTTCTACTGCTCACTTAAACTCTTGAGATAAGTCTGGCTGCTCAGCCATCGCTACTACTTTACTGTGTAGTACAGGCTTGTACCAAAGGTGAAATTGTGCTTACAATTGTGGTCTTAATTGCCTGTAGTGTTCCCAAAGGGTACTGTAGGTGCTTCTGCCTAACAGGGGCAATCCCAATACATCTTCTTGGTACAATTAATAGTCTGTCTTCAAAAGGCTTTAGTTGCATTCGTTAATGGTTGTTGTAAACTCCTTCCTTTTGCAACTGTGAATCAGGTCCCTATTGGCTATCCCACTTTGAGTGCTCCATGGTGGGTTTCTTCCCCCTTCATTATCCAATCATTTTGTGAGGTGCAGGCAGTGTGGCAACAAAAACGAATTCCTCATTACATTCTCATGGAACACACATGTTGGAACCTTCTGATTGTTCTCAGCCTTGTGACTGTACACATGACAGCTAATATTATGGCTTCACTTCAGAAACATGTTTCACCTTTCAGAACATTTACTTCCTTTCCCATCGTGGGTCTACATGATCTCATGTGGCATATTTCTTGTGCTACTCCAGGACCAGGTGTGCATCTCAAATGTACATCTATGTGTGTGTGTGGCTTATTTAGGTTTTATGAATAAACTTGGTTGTAGGTTAGTAGGGTCACTCATATCCCCCACCCCTCCTTGATATTCTACTTTATTCCCTGCATTCAAAAAGGCATCCTGTTGCCTCTATTGATAAACTGCCCTTGTTGCTTGGTAATTGCAGCTTCAATCCTAGGTGGGCATTTTCCACCAGGGGGTAGTATGTGTCTCCTACCTGACCAACTTCGACTGGTGCAGATCTCAGCACACTACCTCGTTCTCAGCAAACTGTGGCCTTCACCTTGCAAGTTATAATTACTGTGTAAGAACACTATTTGTTATATGTCTCTTGTGTGGCACTTAGGAACCTGCTTCGCTCTGTGCCTTGGACCAATCCCTGTGTGGGTTTTCACCTCTGCCTCTGTATACCTTAGCCTTGTTCATGCGCCATCTAGGATGGACATGAATTAAGTGTATTTTACTGTGAGGAGACATCCATCTGCTTCTTTGGCCTACTAACTTATGAATGGCCCAGAAAGTTGCATCTACTATGGGCGTATAGTTGTGTCGATTCAATCTTAATTCCAATGCAATTAATAGGCGGTTAGACAGATGTGTACTCTGCTTTATAGTTACTACCTGTAACACTACTAAACAAAAGTAATTTACACTGCTCAGGTGCCCTTTGCATTTTTCTCTGCTTACACATGTGCGTCAAAACGAATGCACTACTGCTCAATATATGCCTACTGCATTACGTCTCATTGGCTTCACTCTCCATATGCATTTCTGTCATTTGTTGCCACCCTACATTTCCTAACAGAGTGCTCTCAGAAATGCATCTGTCGCCCTTGCTGCTCACATAAAGCAGGACGGATGTACCTGTAACCGGGGCCACTAGCATTTTAACATGCCCCCAGTCCACTCTATAGGTATTTGCCTTAATTTCTACTTCCTTCATGATTTGAGGCCTTGAGGGTGCATCACGACATTTTTGACTGCACTGCCTCTTCTCATAAGAGAATACTTTGAGAGGTTTGATTTGCTATAAATAATGATAAAGGATCCATCCCCAGCTGTGGCTTAGAGTGAGGGCTGGTGGAACAAACATATCCTGAAAGGGCATCTACTAAAACTACAACTCCTGTGTCGGCACAGAGTGCAGAAATACCACAACATTGCACACATCCATCTACTCTCCCTTTTTGTGACACTGCAGATATCCCAGCTGGTAGTAGTGTATGCCATTGACAGCTCTTACCAGACCATCACAGCAACCACTTCCATCTCTTGCACCTGTGTGCTTTGCAGAGTGCCATGTCCCCTCTTCTGCCCCAGCTCAACAACAGAAGACACCTACTGTGAACCCAAAGCTCGTATCGATGGTGAGAATTGATTTGGAGAGGGTGAAGAGCAGCAACATCTGTGCAGAAATGTGTCCGGTTGGACGGCAGGGACAAATCTGGCCACATGATGATTACTGGGAAATATCAAGTGACATCATGCACAAGAGTGGAACCAACCTATTACACATCATGCACATAGGAGTCCACAACCACTCTGAGTTGACTACAGTCACTGCCCCACACATTTAACAATTCACAACTCTATTGTACTTATGACATAGGGCCTCATTACACGGAAGGCGGTAACCCAGGGTGCTGTTAGCACCCTGGAACATGCCGGTGAATTACCGGCACCGCCTTGGTGGAAAGGGGAATTACCGCCCTATTCCAAGGTTGGCGGGGTGATAATTCCCCCTTCCACCATTGCCCCTCCCCATTCCCATTTTTGCCCCATAGGGCATAATAGGAATGGGGAAGGAGCTAATTACGGCACTGCAATTTTGCGGTGCCATAATTAGCACCAAGGTCCCTTAGCGGGTTGGTTTTTAACGCCTGCAAAAAGCAGGCGTTAAAGCACCAACCCGCTAAGGGACCTCGTAGTAAGGCGGTAATGATTAACGGTCACCGTTATCATTAACGGTGGCCGTTAACCATTACCGCCTTCCGTGTAATGAGGCCCATAATCTTTCCCCAAAACGGAGGAAATCACTTCCAATTTCTCATTAAAATCGCATGCAATATTTCACTGTGGTGTCGTTCCCCCAACAGAGAAGTTGCCTTACAACTTAATCTACTAACCAACTAAACAATAAACTTACCAACAACAATAAACAAAAAAAACATAAGTAATGATGCGTTTTCATGAGAAAGTGCACTCACGTGATTTGAGAACTATGAGTCCCCTCGATGCTGAGTCTCCCCTCTCAACTGCCTGCACCACTAGATTGGGGGCCCACATAAGTCATCAGGCAGATATTCAGGCAACTCAGCATCTGCTCACCTCCTTCATTTGTGTGCATACAATCGGGTCTCTGTAGGCCGGCCCCAGTAATGGCTTTCATCCTGCACCCTGTGGTCCTGACAATGCCACCGGTTCAGGCTCTTCCACAACCTCTATGCCACCACTGTTTCCACCAGCAACGTCTGCACCAGCATCATCTGCTGGAGGAGGCAGATTGTCTGTGTGCCTGAGCTGGGAACGTTCATGTATGCAGCCTCCCATCCTTTGTATTCCAAGTAGGAGGATAAGAGATCTATGTTGACCTGTGTAACCAAATCAGTGTACTCCCCCTGCACATAAAGCACCACATAATAGTCCTCCCCCCTCATTCATGCCATTTTTGAAAAAAGAATGAGCTTCTCCTCAACAAAAAAAAAAACACTGGCTTTTTTGTTGAAAATAGACAAAACAATGAAGGTTTATCAATTAAATAATCAAACGTTTCCATAACAAAATGCCTTCAAATGTAAAAACAAAACAAATAAAGGTTTTTCACAACTTATGTAACAAAGGTATCAAATTCCTATCACAACAAAAAAGAAAATTATACCATAACAAAAATGTAATCCTAAACAAACTGCCTTAGTGGCTTTCATCCAACATAAGAACACATAATAAAGGTTTTCCAGCTAAAACAAACAGTTTCCAAATCCCAAATAACACACCTCATTATGAGTTTGGTGGTATCTCCACGGTAATACCACTGAGATACTACCAAATGGTATTACCATTACCAGCATTTGGTCCGGTGGTATTATCACTGGTGGTATTTCCGCCATATTACAAGTAGTGTTAGGCATTGTTAGTCCATAGGTAGTTTGTTTGGTGGTAAGGCCTAGAAAATGCCTCCAGTATTCTGCTGGAGGTGCTTACTCTGCCTTACCTCCAAACCTGTATGTCAGCAGTGTGGTAATATGCGGTAATGCAGTGGTAACTCAGTTACCACTGCATTACCACTGTTTTTTACCCCACTACCAAACTGGTCATGAGGCCCTAGTCTCCAAAGAAAGGAAATGCTGCCTAACCCACCGAACATGTCTGTCCTTCTCCAATATCTAATATGGATCAGCCCGTTATATCCTTCTTGAAGACAATTTCAACCCACAAAGGAAACAGGAAGTTGATGGTTCTTCGTATAGGCTCCATACTTGTTTTCTGCGTACAAGCACACTCGAATCTATGTGAAAATACATGAATTCCTTGTCACTATGACACTCTTGGTCCAATACTCGCACAATAACTGAATCCATGTACAGGCATTCGGATGAATCCGGAACTCCCAAGGGAAATTCAGACCTTACAATTCTTCAGTGGGTTCACCCAAATGTATAAATTGAGCACCTTTATTTTCTTTGAAGGAAGGGTTGGACCAATGGAGCAAGATATCTAAAACAACGGAAGTTTAATCCATAGCAAATTAGTCACATTTGAGGATAGGCAAAAACAGGTGCATGGTCCTGTACTCAGGGCTTGAAATTGTCTGCAGCTGTTATGCTACTTGATCTAGCCAAGAAGACCCTGGGCAACTGTTGCCATACAGATATAAATATGTGAATTCAACTCTGTATCTTCAGGAATCTTTATAAACATATATTATGGTAGATAAAGAAGATATTTGAAGCATAATGAGTCATATATGATAGACAAAGGTTTATTGTGTGCTTCCAATATAGACAATAGACTTCTTATGCAGTACTCTGTTATATAGATGAGCAGCAACTGGGTTACTATAGCTTTCCAAAAGAAAAAGGGATCAGAAATTAATCTGGCCCTAGGTGTGCTCTCGCACGCTCTCCAACCGGAGCTGCTCAAATTTTGAATCAGTGTAGTGATACTTGTTTCAAAATCATCACTCAGTACTCATTTGTAAAATCATGAAGAGTCGTATCTTCTGTTTTATTACTTAGTCTTAAGCGTCCTTTATCCATATAGCGCCTGTTAGTATATTACGCAAATGCATTTTGGACATAGTCTGTCTTCAGGTCTCTAGCCGCTATCGCCATTTTTGTATGTTTTTCAACATAATACTCACCAAAAAATTCATCATGTTCAAACATTTTGCCATGTCCAAAATTAATAATAACCATATTCCATTGGTGTATTCAAAAGTAATTAATCCAAAGACATTAATATCATGTCATTATCATTCGTGACATCATATGCACCCATAAACCAAAATGTCGGTGACATTTAAGTAAATGCAAACACATACCATTTTTGTAGATTTTCAGTTATTTCAAATCCCCAGATGCGAATCGCCAAAGTTAGACAGAAAATACATAAATTAAAGGTAAGCTTCATTGTCGAACATTAACCTATATTGAAAAGTGCTCTTTGAACACGTGTGTACATGTTTTTACAGTAGCACTCTTTATCTCCCCTCCTGTGTCGCTCCATATGCCTCAGTGTCATACTTTCAAAGGTAACCTGTGAAGAATCACCATATTCATAATTATGTACCCCCACGTATCTCTAAGTCTATAGATTAGCCTGTCCAAGTCCCTGCTTACCTGCCGTTACCAAATTCTTTGCACAACGCTCCTCGCTGCAGGAAACCTGCGTCCTCGTCAGACGCTGGTTTTCTTTGTTTGTTTCTTGTTACTAAGCGACCTGCGCATGCATGGGTCTGCGAGAAGAAGTTCTTTTCACTTTCTCACCGCGCGCCGGCTTCAATTCTGTATAAAGGGACAGCGCTGTCTGACTCATATAACTAAACCCAGTTATGATATGTGTTGTTGTGTTATATTAGTAAATTGCATACAGAACCAAATGCTTGCATGGAAAAGAAATGTTTTAGGGAACATTACTATACAAAAAAATCTCGTGGATTAGCATTGATATGTATCTTACTCTGGTTATGTAACCAACTACTTCATTCCATGTGAATCGTCCTTGCCACATGTTGCGTAAAGAGACATTAAGGTTCAATGAGGCATTCAAAAGTAACAAAATATGAAAAAATGAAAAAAATGAAAAAAAATAATAAAATGGATAATAAAATATAGCAACCTCATGTAATTATAGTGTACTTTGCACATATATGGGATGGGCTATGGCTGATTACAGTTACACCGTCCCTGCCTTGGGTCCCGCTAGGAACCAGGTTTCAAACGGGAAAGTCACCCCATTGTTGTAGAGAATGTAGAACATTAGGATCAGTTTAAACAACTATAAGAACATAAAAGAATTAAACACAGTAACCAAAGTTCTTCAATCAGTGTTCAAAGTCCATGGAGACTTAACCATTTGCTGCTCCTCATTACTTGCATGCTATAAGAAGCACACATAGTTAATTTCTTCATTAATTCCGCTTGGTTTTAATGAGTCCAACATGTCTATCCAATAGGATTCACATTGATTAAGTCTCTTCGTGATATCCTCATGTTTGTCTCTTGGTTTGACCACTTCCAGGACTTGAATCCTGATTTGGCTGATATTATGTTTTTTCTCTTCCTAGTGTCTAGCTACTGCAGAATGTTTGTTGTTTGTTCGTATACATGATCTATGCTCATTCCACTGAATTCGGTCTGATCTCGTTGATTGTCCCACGTAGTAGATGCCACATGGACATTTTATGGCATAAATTATGTTAATTGTGTCACATGTTGCAAAGCTCCTTGAATTGATTTACAAGACGACGTAAATGGCTGCGAACTATGACACCAGAAAGGATGGTATGTTGCTTCTTACTGCGACAACTGTGTACGGACATAGAGGTCCGATGCGGTCATCCCATTCAATGATGACACACATGCAACCAGTGACGAATAGCTGCACTTGACGATTAAAGAAACCATCGCTCAGACGCTGCAATCCATGACATTCGCAATACGGAAGGAAGTAGCTGAGGGCAAAATGACAAAAAAGATGTATCAAAATGAAGCCTTTGCGGAAATGTAATGTATAACACATAACATTTCTATAAACAATTAATGTTATATGGGGAAATGTACTGACTCCCTACAAACGGCGACAATGTACAATCTGCATAATAGGTAAAAAAATATCAATACCACTTAAATTTCGTAGGTAATAGTGGAAATTGTAGTGACATCATACAGACGGCGGTAATGTGCAATCTGAAATTTCAACGGCACACAAACTTCCAAATGCATTACTAGTAATATTTGTTTTTGCAGACTTAGTAAATAATGGCAGTTTGGTGTACAGGCCTGAAAAATAAGCTTACATGATATGCACCGCCTCCACTTCGGCCTCCGCAGTCACACAGTAGTTGTTTGCAAGAAGACGTGCTTGGGAACAGATATTTCATGTGCTTCACAAACCTTTTTGAAGCATAATTTATCAAAGGGATTGATTCCCTACATTCTGTCTGTATCTGTTCCCTGTACGTCAAGGTCAAAACATAATTGACCCTTATGAGGTTTGGTACATCTGCGACCATACTGAGCGCCTAGTGAAAAAATGAAATGAAATGAACTGACCTTCACTCCGAACGCAAATACATTCTCATTTTGCAACAACATATCAGCAGTCAATCATGAGAACCGTTACTCCCGAACACGTGCAGATGCGCTGTGTTTACGAAACCGTGCAGGTGGCTGCCTCGGATTCCAAAATATAGGACGCCAGTCTAACCGCAGTACTTATGGTGGTGGCTTCTTACATAGACGCAGTAAGGACTTGCCGTACATTGCCTACCAAGTTTCACTGTACGGTACGATAGTGGTAACAAGAATAAAGCACTGTTTCACTTTCTACTGCCACATATAAGTAATGCTTACCTTTCGACACAGTGTTCCATAAGGGTTTGTTTGCGGGGCTTTCGGCGTACAACACAAAACTAAATGACCATGGCGGCCATATAAAAAAATTGCTACGCACTTGACGCTGCGGCAGAACCAATCGAGCGAACAGGGTAGTGAGACCACGGAACGGATATAGATATCATTAATTTTTAGAGTGCTACTTTTTGATTGTTTTCAAGGAAACGACAGGACGATTTCTCACAAAATTTACCAAAGCACGCTTTGGGGAACAAGCCCCTGCCCCTGCCGCAAAATTGGTGACAATCCGTCCAGTGGTTTGGCCTGTAGCTGTGTGCAAAGTTTTTGCCCCATTCAGTCTGTGGGGAAAAAAGACGTTTTGGTACCCCCCTGTCAATGTGGAAAAGTGAATACCCTTCATTTGAATGACAGACGTAACTTGATGGCCGTAGGCCAACTGTCTTATGCACTGAATTATAGAAATATAGACTGCTATGCTTGACCAACAAGCAGCCATTTTAAACGTAGCAAGAATCGCCATTTTGCTTGTTAACCATTGCTCAATGCTTTCTGTCTAATCTGCTTTGCAGCTTGCAATTCTTGCAAATTCTGCTTACTCTGCTCAACTGTTAACATTGTTGTCTGAATATGGAAGGACAAGGCCGCGGGACTGAGGAGTTTGTTGAAACTCCTCATGAGTAGCCCAGAAAGGAATGCCCACACTCCCTCTCCGTAGCCTTGAGAGAGAGCTGCAGGGCATTTAATCACTTCACAGCTGCCAGACAGTCTCGTACGATGGTAGAATATGTTAGAATAAAACAGCTAAAGGCTTGAATTATGCTCTTCCTACAGCCCCCCCTCACAAAACCCTTTAGAGCGTGTCGGCTCCCAGGACACGAATAGTACCTCATAGATAGCAGAGCATGGAATGTGGCTCTTCCCCCCGTGTGCAGCTTGCTTCCAAGAACAGAACCACTGTGTTCTGTTCAACAACTAGAAGATGCCTCTGCACTTTCTAAATTGCACATTGTTACTAGAATAGACATCGAAAGTGTCATAATTGTCATACCCGTCGGAAATGTCCATCGTCATCCCTAGTTCAAAGAAGCTAACCAAAGGGGGGTGTTAAACATGACATTGCTGACTGTATGATATGCATTTTGTGTATATGTAACTGATGTACGTAATTCTCTCTCTTGCATCCCTCGAGGTCTAGGAAACTCACGTCGCGGGGCGTGAGACCAGAATTGGCCAATTGAGACTATTTTTGCTTGCAATAAACCCTAGCATTGGGAATTTGACCCTTGTGTCTGGCACATCTTTTCGTGTATGGTTATTGCCTTGTTTCCATATCACGAGGGACCCCTAGGGGCCCCTTTCAAGATGGTGCCTGAATAGGGACCCTCCCCCACTTGCCCCATCGTATACAATGTAACGGAGTAAAGGCAGAAGAACGGCGAGGACGGGACGATCGAGCCGGGATCAAGAGGTGTAGGGGGCGCCCTGTAGAAGTGAGGAGAGATTCCTTCCGCAGATCTGCACACATCTGGTCCCTGATCGATGTACCGTGCCAGAGGGCAAAGGAGCCGAGGGTCCCGAGACGAGGCAGAAGACAGAGAAGCGCAGACACGACTTTGGGAGAGGTTGCGTTAGGACAGGCGACTTGTTTTATCAGGTGAGTCATTCCCCGATTCAAATAAAAACCTGATTTTTGGTAGAGTGTTGGTTTTGCAAATTCAAACATCCAGGTAAAGGTTAGCTAACCGAAGGGGAAGGTTAAAGAAACATGCCTGGAGTACTGTCCACTTTAGCGGGGCTTTTCAGCTGCGGGAGACAGTCCTTGGAATATGGCCAAAGTGCACCGCCTGGGGGAACGCCGGCTTATGATATGTATGCAAAATATGGTGTGGGTGCGATAATATTTTGTGAAATTTGGCATAGGCAAACTAGAAAGCAACCCGACCATCAGTGGCCGATTAATGGTAGCTTTGAGATGGCGAGGATAGATAACCTAGAAAGGGTGCTAATTAGGAAAAAAGCGCGACCCGCAGCTTTTGAGACTGTCAAAGATTGGAGGAGGGAAGCAATGCTCCAATTTAGGAGTAGAGAGAAGCATGCACCTAGGCACAAAACGAAGCTTGGGATAGCAGAAGAAAAGGAGGAGGAGGAGTGGACGGCAAGTCTAAGACGGGAAGGGAGACGTGAGCAAATGAACATAGAAGGAGTATACCCACAGCGGGAACTACACATAGCAGACGAATTAATGGAACATTTGCTAACTAACATGGGTCGAGGCCCAAAACCAGAATCGAAACCAAACACGCCAGTAGTGACTGCGCAGGCCCAACCAGAAGCTCTCATACCCCCTCCTGTAGCCCAAGCACTTCCCCTCACGCAAGCATTAACCCAAGCCCCACCCACAGCTCGAGCCCTCCCACAAACGCAGACCGCAGACACACAATTTCCCATCACCCAGGAAGGCCCTTCACAGATGCCACCTATGTCACTTGTCCCATCCGCACCTCCCGCTTCAGAGACAGATTCAGCACCATCCGCCCGTCCCGAAGTCGAAATTGAGACCGGGGAGGCGAGAGGCGGGGCTGAAGGAACAGGATTTGGACGGGTAACTCAAAGCACGATCAGCAGAGAAAGAAAGATTGAATTACGGCAAGAGGCAGAAATGTACATAGAAGGAAAGGATGGGACGGCAGCATTGGCCTCATTGTATGGGTACCAAAGAAGCGACGAGAGACAGGTAGTGTTGGAATACATGGGGGAAATTTTGGTGGGAGAATGGAAAAAGATACTTGGGAATTTACCACCACAGCGATTGTTAGATTTGAATAAGTTAGCACGAGGTGAGCAAAGAGATGAGGATGTAAGAAAACAGGTGCACAAACTCATTGAAGTGAAAAATGAAATGGAAGACAGATATGCTGAAATGTTTGCTACACCTGAATATAGTAGTGAGTGTATTAAGAAAGGTAGGAAGGAGGCGTCGAGGTTGTATATGAAAAAATCATGGCCGAGAGTTTTTTCAGGGGGTACAAAGCATTTGCTGGTACCGGGACAAATAGGTGATAAACAAAGATTGCAGGTATGGGTGGGGGAAACAATGCGATGGATGTCGAACAAAAGAACATCAGTGAAGGAAGTAAGTGAGATATGTAATGGGTACCCATTAGAAATGAGAAAAGAACCGATGCAAACGATAGTAGGAGTGTTACTGCAGCAGGTCATTGGATACAATAGAGGTAGAGGAAATGCACAAGGCAGAGGAAATTTGAATAATATGCATGGGGTGCCATTGGGAGTAAATCAATGTACGTACTGTAAGGAGGAAGGACACTGTTGAGCACAATGCCCGCACCTACAGAATAGAGGTGGGTTTGGTCAGAGAAGGCCTCATAGAGGACATCAGGGGTCAAACGGCCCAAGCAGAAATAGCATGCAGTAGGGATATACCAATGGAGGTACTCAGAACCAATCCTATGGTCAAAACCAAGCACAACAGAACCAGGCATTGAACCAAAGTGTTTTGAACCAAAATCAGGGCGGGCAGGGCCAACAGAGAAATGATCAGAGTGGAGGACATCGAGGGGGAAATGGGAATATTTTTGATACACAGCCAAACACTTATAGCAGCAGCGGTGACTACACATCGGACGATGTGTTATTTTCGCGATAGGACAGCCCACGGCAGGGGTCGGAACCAGTGTCTATTCCCGTGAATCAGAGAGGACCCTACGTAGAAATGAGAGTCGGGAATAAGGAGCACCGTTTCCTTGTAGATAGAGGGGCACAGAAGTGCTCGATAGACCACCACTTGGTTCCGGAGATCCCACTGTCGGGGCAAAAGAATGTTTCTGTAGGGTTCGCAGGTACACCAGTAATTAACCCCATGTCCGAAGCTGTCCCAATTACAATAGGACCATTTACGGAACAGTGTCCATTTCTTTTGACAGAAAATTGTGGAGAGAACTTGCTAGGATTAAATTTGTTGAGACCATTGCGGGCAGTCATACATTGTACGGCAGATGGGGTGTTCCTCACGATGTGGCCTCACGATGCACCGGTGACAGAATTTATGTCAAAAGCGTTACCAGAAGAGCTAAGTAGAGTACCAACCTGTCTGTGGGCAATGCATGATAAGGATGTAGGATGCTTGAAAATAGAGCCAGCAAAAATAACTTAGAAATAAGGTGTTACACTACCACGAATTCCCCAGTATATAATTTCTGTTGAAGGTGAGAAGGGATTAAAGAGTATTGTTACTGACCTGGTGAGATTGGGGGTGGTTGAAGAAATTGCAGGTAGCACGTGCAACAGCCCGATTCTTCCAGTTTACAAGAAAGGAGGCAATGAAGTACCCTATCATTTCATAATTGATCTGCGTGCATTAAACAAGGTGGTAGACCCCCAATTCCCTTTGGTCCCAGATGTCACAACGATACTGACAATGATACCGGCCACTGCAGAATACTTTAGTGTAGTTGATTTGAAGAACGCGTTCTTTAGCATTCCAGTGGATAAAAGCAGTAGATATCTGTTCGCGTTCACTCTAGGAGGTCGATCATTCACATTCACACGCATTCCACAAGGATACACAGAAAGCCCGAGCATTTACAGCAGAGCGCTAAAAGAGCAGCTAGACATGCTAGAATTACCCGAAGGTTGCATACTCTTGCAGTACATAGATGATTTGTTATTAGCTGCTGACACAAAAGAGATCTGCAAAGAAAGTACCATATTACTATTGACACACTTAGCGACCCATGGTCACAAGGCAAGTTTGAAGAAATTCCAGTATAATCAGAAGGAGGTGTCTTATTTGGGTTACCTACTTTCCAAAGAAGGGAGAAGATTAACACCAGAACGCATAGAAAGTATTTCTAGTATGCCTATTCCAAAAACTCAAAAAGGAGTGAGAGCTGTAATAGGCATGGCCTCTTATTGTCGGCAGTGGATCAGTAATTTTGCGTTGATTGTGAAGCCGATGATAGAATTAACTAAAAAGGATGCAGTGATGCCTTTACAGTGGGATGAGGAATGTCAGAAAGCGTTTGGCAATTGAAAGCTGCATTGTGTGCTGCGCCAGTTTTAGGTGCTCCTAAATATAAAAAGATCTTTAGACTATTTGTGAATGAGAGTGAAGGATGTGCATTGGCGGTTTTGACACAGGAACAAGGTGGAAGAAATAGGCCGTGTGGCTATTATTCTTCCACGCTGGACCCTGTAGCGCGCGCACTACCACGATGTTTGCGATCCATCGCAGCGGCTGCTGCGTCAGTGAAACAAACGGAAGGAATGGTATTGGGGTACACTTTAATTCTGATGGTGCCACATGCTATAGACGTTCTATTAAATAGGACACAGACGCAACACCTCACCTCAGCTAGACTGACAAGATATGAGCTCATCTTGTTTGCACCCCACATCCAAATTATGAGGTGTAGCGCATTGAATCCTGCAGAATGAATGCCACTGCCATAGCAGAAATTGGTGACAACGAATCACCACCCCATGATTGTTTAATGGTCACTGAAGAAGAAACAAAGGGAAGAATTGACTTGAGCGACATCCCACAGAAAGAGCCAGATGGGGAGTTATTTTGTGACAGCTCTTGTTTTAAATTACCTGATGGCACATCAACGGCCGCATATGCAATTACTACCCTAGAGAGTGTTGTAGAAAGCAGAAGAATCCCCTACAATTTGGCGCAAGCCGCAGAAATAATAGCACTGCCCCGAGCCTGTGAACTCTCTGAGAATTTGAACATGAGTATTTATACTGACAGCCAGTACGCCTTTGGGTGGTTCATAACTTTGGCCGACTTTGGGCTGAGAGGTGGTTCTTGACATCACATGGGGCCAGGATTCAGAATGGCCCTTTGATTGTGCGATTGTTGTCTGCACTCACGTTTCCAAAGCGCCTAGCTATAGTGAAGTGCGAGGCGCATAAAAAAGTAACATGTAAAGTGGGAGAGGGAAACGCATCTGCAGACAGGATTGCGAAGCAAACAGCCACAGATTTGGGAAATAAAATGATGACAGTACAGACTGAGGAAGTACCTTGTATGATAGAGAATGGAGTTGCCACAGTCAAAGAAATGCAGGCTGAGGCCACGACCGAAGAGATTCAGGGGTGGGCTGAGGGCTCTGCTGAGTTAGATTTGGAGGGATGTTGGGTGGACAAAGAGACCAAGAACTGGATGTTGCCAAATTGTTACGTAACTGCAATGGTTACGATGGCGCATAGCCCTACCCACATTTGCGCGAAGAAAATGGTACAGCATTTATCCACAGTATGGAAAAATGAGCACATAAAAAAGAATGCAGAAAGGCTAGTGCAGAATTGTATTACGTGCCTGCAACACAATGTAGGGAAGGGAACCATGACTCCAGTAGGTAGTTTTGGCCCACCCTCTATGCCATTTGAGGTGGTCCATTTTGATTTCATAGAAATGGAAAGGTGTCAGAACTACAAATATGTGTTGGTGGTGATTTGTGCATTCAGCAAGTGGGTGGAGGCATATCCTTTAAAAGACTGTACTGCCATGTCAACGGCAAAAGTAATGTTAAAGGAGTATTTCTCCCGGTTTGGGTTGCCCCGTGTCCTGTGGTCAGACAACGTCCCACACTTTGTGGGCGCAGTAGTGCTACAGATCTGTGCAGGTCTGCAGATAGAGAAGAGATTCCACAGTTCCAGGCATCCCAGTTCTGCCGGGCTTGTGGAGAGACATAACAGAATCTTAAAGTCAAAGATAGCTAAACTCTGTGCTGGGAGCAAGTTGAGTTGGGTGGATGCATTGCCCCTAGCGCTATTGTGCATGCGCACGTCTGTGCAGGCTAAGACTGGGCTCTCCCCCCTATGAAATTATAATGGGGAGACCAGCAAATGTATGGTGCGCACCGCAGCCCAAAAGATTATGTGAGGTCGAGCATTCTATGTTAAGCACGTACTGTGACCTTTTGACGCAGAAGTTGCGTTTGATTCATCAGCAGGTGCAGGAGGCATTACCAGTGCGATACACCGGACCGGGGCACTCGCTGGAGCCTGGAAGTTGGGTCTTAATAAAGAACTTTGAGCGGAAGACAGCCTTAGCACCCAGGTGGCGCGGCCCCAACCAAGTACTTTTGGCAACGCAAACGGCCATCTGAGTAGACGGACGGAAGGCATGGATCCATGCAACACATGCCAAAAGATTCCCAGGACTGCTGACAACTTCCGACGACCAGAGAAAAGAAACGTCTCGGAAACAAAAGAAACTGTTGCCAGTCCATTGCCACAGCATCAGCCTGAGCGAGAAGTGAAAGTTGAAACAAAGCCCAAGCGAGAAGTGAAACTCGAAACAGAGCCTGAGGATGCTGCCAGTAAGGGGAGAGGGCGAAAAGTTCCCCAACGTTGCTCAGCAGAAACAACATCACTGCCGAGCGACACAAATCCTGCATTGCAAATACGAGCAGAAACAACGCCTGTACCCCTTTGGCGCCCACCAGATTCTGCAAATGCGCCAAAGCCAAAGAAAGAAACTACATCATTGACACGGCGCTCATCGCTACCCATCATTGTGCCACAGGCTGACACTGAGCCTGATACTGGAAGTGCAACAACACTATTCATGGATCATACAATGCCAGGAGTGAACCGGTATAATTTGCGGCCTCGACAGGCAAAGTGATCCACAGATCTTTGGTGGTTTTCTTTTGCCTTTGGTTCCACTCACGGACAGAGTAGGAGCCAGGGGCATAGAGGAGAGAAGTGTGAGAATTGTGCAAGTCGGACAATTCAAGACTCACGGCTCCTCGGTGCGCTTATAAAAGTACATGTGTCAGGAGCCAGAGCAGGACAAGCTGGATGCATATAGTACTCTATCAATAAAGAACTGTTCAGAAATCGTCTGAGCAGTGGGAGAAAGAACAACTAATCTTGTTCGGAGTGGATAGGTGATCTAGGCTGTGAAAGGGCTGGCAGAATTGAACTGTGACATTTTTTATTGAACTTTTCTGGCATCGAGCACGAGAAACATTTGCGACGAACTTTGCCAGCAAGAAGAAGGATGATGAAGAACAAATCAAGACCGGTTTCAGCCTCCTCCTGCACCCCTGCTGAAAAGATGATAGATTTAGAGACTGTAAATTTAGGGATAAAGCATGGTAAAAGGAATAAGGTACTGATTTGGACATTGGTCCTGTGTTTCGTAAGTATGGTAGTACCAACAATAACAGCTATTACACTATGGTTCCTGGAGTACGCGCACCCATTAGAAACATTTTTGCCAAAAGCAGCTACTGAAAGCCCGGTTCATGTAATCACTGGTACTTTGCCCCCAATGGAAGAAAGACATAGAGAAGGATACGGCAACAATACATTGTTGCTCATCATGAACATGACTCATGCGGTTTTAAAGAAAAAAGATTTCTGGGTTTGTGCCCATTTACCACAGCACAGTGGGAAAGGGATAGGCTGGTATGTACAACCGTTACCATTGGTTTATTCATGTGAAGTATCGTTGAGTGCAATGTTCTTTGGGAAATGGAACAAGAATAATACGGGTCAGCTAGATGAGACCAATATGAATGAATTTGAGGAAGTGATCATGAGACCTGTGGGTTGTTCCATATTCCACAAAGCTCGCGTGTTTTCACCAGATCCCATGAGGAAGAATACACGAAAGACAACAAGACTAGATAGATTACATAGGCAGAGTAGACCGACCCGACCAGCAGAAGAAACATCAGTAATGACATTTCGAATGAGGGATGAATGGAATAAAGATGTTATGCCCCCTGCCTATACAGTGGATCACAGCCCTGAAACTGCTCCCCTATGTTTACAGAAAAAAGGTTCCTATAAAGTAGGAACGTTTAGCAACTGCCTGAACACAGTGGTTTTAAAGCACAAAATAGAACCTGTGTACGTAGGGGACCCTGTTTACTTTATATGTGGGAAAAAAGCATATCCATGGTTACCTAGGAACTGGGGAGGGACATTCTACCTAGGTCTACTATTTCCAGGAGTGTTCCTCTTGGAAACAGCGGAAGTAGCCAGACGAACAAAAGGTAGAACTCAAAGGAGTAGCAATGATGGAATGATAGCAATAGATATAGCCAAATCATTTATACCATTCTTGGCCCAAATAGAAAATTTCTATAATATAAGAAAACTGTTTAGAATATAAAAAAATACAATAGATTCAACAACAGATATTTTATTTAATATGACGTTAGAAGAAAAAGGAAGAAGACTAATGGCACTCCAAAACAGGATGGCTCTCGATATAATATTAGTTGATCGTGGGGGAGTTTGCAAACTCGTAAAAACTGCATGCTGTGTGTATATAGATGATCACTCCCCTACGATATTTAAAGCAATCTGGAAATTACATGTCCTAAGTTCCACACTCTCTACTGAAGAAGGGGGTTGGGGGATAGGATCCTGGTTTTGGGGATTATTGCAGTCTTGGGGATGGAAGTTAATCTCGATACTAATGATGGTACTTGGTATATTCATAACATGTTGCTGTTGCATACAATGCTTACCAATAGTTTGCACTGAAATAACTGATGGATATACTAAGGGAAGTATGCACAAGGTGTCGAGAGGAAAACAAATGCATGGCCAAAATAACAGAGACACTAATGAAACAAAAACAATAAAACAATTCATGGCTATAGACATTTATGAGGAAGATGATGCTTATAATAAAATGAAAGCTTTAGACATAGATACCCCAGACTTATCCTCATCGGAGGAGGATACAATGAATGAATAAGACGTTTGGCATACGGCCAAAAGGAGGGTTTGTCAATCTGGAAAAGTGAATACCCTTCATTTGAATGACAGACGTAACTTGATGGCCGTAGGCCAACCGTCTTATGCACCGAATTATAGAAATATAGACTGCTATGCTTGACCAACAAGCGGCCATTTTAAACGTAGCAAGAATCGCCATTTTGCTTGTTAACCATTGCTCATTGCTTTCTGTCCAAACTGCTTTGCAGCTTGCAATTCTTGCGAATTCTGCTTACTCTGCTCAACTGTTAACATTGTTGTCTGAATATGAAAGGACAAGGTCGCGGGACTGAGGAGTTTGTTGAAACTCCTCATGAGTAGCCCAGAAAGGAATGCCCACGCTCCCTCTCTGTAGCCTTGAGAGAGAGCTGCAGGGCATTTAATCACTTCACAGCTGCCAGCCAGTCTCGTACGATGGTAGAATATGTTAGAAAAAAACTGCTAAAGGCTTGAATTATGCTCTTCCTGCGGACCCCCCCTCACAAAACCCTTTAGAGTGTGTCTTCTCCCAGGACACAAATTGTACCTCATAGATAGCAGAGCATGGAATGTGGCTCTTCCCCCGTGTGCAGCTTGCTTCCAAGAACAGAACCACCGTGTTCTGTTCAACAACTAGAAGATGCCTCTGCACTTTCTAAATTGCACATTGTTACTAGAATAGACATCGAAAGTGTCATAATTGTCATACCCGTCGGAAATGTCCATCGTCATCCCGAGTTCAAAGAAGCTAACCAAAGGGGGGTGTTAAACATGACATTGCTGATTGTATGATATGCATTTTGTATATATGTAACTGATGTTAGTAATTTTCTCTCTTGCGTCCCTCGAGGTCTAGGAAACTCACATCGCGGGGCGTGAGACCAGAATTGGCCAATTGAGACTATTTTTGCTTGCAATAAACCCTAGCATTGGGAATTTGAACCTCATGTCTGGCGCATATTTTCGTGTATGGTTGTTGCCTTGTTTCCATATCACGAGGGACCCATAGGGGCCCCTTTCACCCCATATAACCTTGCCCCCCAGACGAATCCTTACCAAACTTTGGGAAAAAATTCAGAGTGGCCCATATACCTTTTTTGAAAACTATGGTAAAGATTCATCCAGGGGGAGCCGTGTTATAAGCCGCTCAAAAAGTGCTCTTCCTATGGAAACAACAACTTAACCATAACTACATGGCCACTACCGTGGCCATGTAATGTATGTTCAGTATTTCTATTTTTAATTAATTCAATATGTATGCTTTCATCTATCTGCACTACAAGGCTAGTGCGATATTTGAGTGAATGGCAAAGCACTATATTTCCGTGATAGGGCCTTCACATTGGTGCTTTATTTAAAGGCATCTCAGGTGGATTTAATCTAAAGATCTGAATGATTTTACTCACAAAATGATTTTAAAAATGACACGTTTGTGCAGGAGCTTATAAATTCCGGTGGCATGGCTTCCACTAGGATCTATGAAAGTGGTCCCCAGGATGGTGAAAAACAGATTTTCAGTTCTGGTGGACTTTGGGTTTCACCAGGATCTTGATAAGAGGTCCAAGGAGAATTTTTGCAAGTGTCCTGCTGTACAAGGTCACCCATTGAGATACTCTGACATAGACTTCCTTATTCCTTCCCTCTCCTTCTCCTTCTCAACAAACAGAGCTTCTCCTTGGAACACTGCCCTAACTCCCTCACTGATGGCTTCCCTTTGGTTTGCAAAGGCTTCAGTATCTCAATAAAGTGTATGTTTGTCTAGCACTGACCTACCTTATCTCTAGATGTTCTGATTGGACAGCACTTTGTGGTCCTAATGCTTTCTTATGTGGTTGCTCTGCCCTATTGATCATTTCCATGTGTCATGCTTCTCTGAGTCTCTCATGTTCACTAATAGATGTATTACATTATGATCTGCAAGCTGATGGCTTCAGGTGGCTGCTACACAGCTATACAGCTCTAATACCATAGCTGAAAATTGATCCATATCTAACTACTCTTATATAGATTTAAAAAATAAATGTGGGCTCTGGTACACTAGCCCAGCAGATTGAGAAAATTAAAACATACGTTTTGAAATGTTATTTTTTATTGAATTAATAATGATTTTCATAAAATATAGTATGATGCGCCTGACCAATATGTGGGTTGTCTTTCTTTTTTTTCTTATAAGAAACTACTTGACTCAAATTAAGGGACAAAAATTAGTATACATTTCTGTGTGGCACTTGCATGTGAAGGTGGAATTAAATTTGGTGGGTAACCAAGTAAATGTGATTATAGGACTGACTAGTTGTCTTTACTCTCAATTAATGTTAGGGTTTGAAGATGCTTTTCGGTACTGCATGATTGTGAATATTGCAATGTATTTATCGGTACCTCTGCATGCATTTTGGGGGTATGGATATGTAACGATTTGTTCCTAAAAAAGGCTAGGCTTAATTAATTGCACATGTGCTGAAACAGATTGACTCTTGATGAAAGTTACAATGGAGAATTGTATTTAGTAAATATGAACAATCTCGAATACTCGATAGGATTTAGAATAGGAAATGTCTTTATCAACAGCAATGAAAAACTGTAAGATATTGTATTTGTATTTCTGTATTGTGATGCATGTTATGCATGTTCTGCTGGGTAGTAATCAGACGTTCGCATAGGGTTCTAATTGTCAAATGCAGTCTATTTGTCATTATTGATTGTGTTTAATGTGTATTGCCAAAATATGTGAGTACATGTTTTCTATATATTTATGATTGATTTAAATAAATGGTATTATTTATTCTAAATTATGTATTTTCTTATGTCGTGTTATGTGTGTATTGCACTTGGTGTGATTTTGATATTACCTTAGGTGAAAATGTTTAATGACAAGCCATCATCTTAGAATCAGTCATAAACAGCATGTTGGCAGGTAGCTCTGTGAGTCGGTTCCTTGCCAAGCCACTGTATTCTTTCCCTCGCTATGCTTTTTTGGGTTGTGGGTGTGCATAATTCACTTGCTTCCCCAGCTCACAAGCCACTTTCACTCTCCACTGTACAGTTTATGATCATTCACCAGCAGGCAGAATGCAGGGTGAGAAATATTTTCTGCATGTGTTGAATAGTGCAGGTGCACACCCTCTTGAAAGGATGTTTAGAATCGCAAATGTTCATAAATATTAAGATGGTTTGGGTGCAGAGGAGGTAACGCAACCCAGACACCAGGTTGGAAAAAACAGTAAACGAAAAGTATCCAAAAGTATCGGACACTCCCATCCCCTGCACGACCCATTGCTAAATAAATCAGCCAAAATTGAAACATTGATATTGTAGTTTTTCAATCAAACGTCATACATTGATTTGAGAATATAATTCGAACAATATAATTTTAACACAATCCAATTTGATAAAACGGTATTCCCTTTTATATTTTGATGTTGGCACACCGTGTTTTGGGAAAACACCCCCTTCATCAGGTGCATATTCAAAGTTCTACAAAGTAATTAACAATCAGTCAGTTCATGTGTAGTGATAAAATGTGTCATAACACAGTATTGTACTCAGTTATTACAGTGCTGGTAGTCATTTGTTCTTATGCTCATAATCTGAAGTGACATGACAAATACATTTGTAAAACACCCCAATGGGGTGTAATAATTCACGATATATGGAATTATTTTGCACAATACTGTGTTATGACAAAATTAATCACAACATATGAACTGATTGATTGTTAAGTACTTAACTTTAATTTGCACCCGATGGAGGGAGTGTTTTCCCGAAATGTGTTGTGCTAAAATCAACATAAAAAGGAATATTGTTTGATCAAATTGGATTGTGTTTCAATTATATTGTTGGAATTATATTCTCAAATCAATTTATGATGCTTGATTGCAAAACTACAATATCACCGTTTCATTTTTGGCTGATTTATTTCACAATAAGGTGTGCAGGGGACGGGAGTGTCCGATACTTTTGGACATGTTTCATTTGCTGAGAAATATATTCTCTCAGTGCAAAGGCTTGCGACCTGTGTTAATCAATACTGTAATACTTGCTACCAGATCTTGTCTATTGTGGAATCACATCTATTTAGTTATTCTGAGTGCTTTTGACTTCTGGCTTCATATACACCTTGTGTGGTCACCCATTGTGTCAAATATAGAACCAATCTTCTGATGTCATGAAAGGGTAGGCATTCACTTTTGGGTTTTATTTTGGGCTACCTGTTCTAAAGTTTTGAAAAGGCTGGCTGGGTTGTTAAGGGATCCGATTATACAAACATATTGTGTTTCATCACCAAGTGGGTGGCTTTGGATAGCCCCCACTGTCCCCCTCAACTATCCATACCCTCCAAATGTGACAGCATCACACCTACAGCCGTCATTATTTTTGAATGTGATTTATCTCAAAGTTTTTCTACTTTATGTTTTTTTTTAAATTAGTTTATTACAAAAGCTTTTCATTGTGGTCATCTTAGCTAGTAAAAGCAAAATAAAATGGAAATAAAACAGGATTTCTCAACATTAAAAATACAAATTGTTTTCTCTATCAATTTGCCATTTCATTACATAGCATATTGCATGATCTTTACGGCTACTCTGGTATACGAGACGATAGTTTGATCCAAAATTGGAGTTCTGCAAAGATAATTGTCTTTTCTTTGCCTAGTAGAATAGAGTTCCAACGATCTTCTGGTGTATACACAGCTACAGTTTGTGAATATTTTTGTGTGCATTTCGATCTTACTAGAGCTAAGTCTTTGCATTCGATAAGTAAATGGTGTAAGGTTTCAACTATTTCGGTGTAAAGGCAACATCAACAGGTATTCGGTAATTCACCTAGTTGTTTCATTTGACCATGCAGTTCTTGCGTGGGTAGCCGGTTTAATCTAAGGCGAAGAAAAAGATCACCAAATTTTGGTGAAGGAAAATGTGGCAAATATGGAGGCAGTGATTAAGTTTTCGCACTTCCACAGTACAGTTAATGGACATTCTGTATTTTGCCTTGTGAATATTTGTCTGTATTCAATCGTTATCTTCGATTTTCTTTTTTATGCCCATTGGATTTTGTTTTAAGGTATCTACTGAGCTTCTCAATGCATCAATCCAGTGTTCACAGGAAAGTTTCCATTTGTCTAGAATTGAATTGGTCACAATGTTTGGCCTATTTTTTAATATTTCCATTGCAGGAATATCATAATTCGTAATGGTTTCCCAGTACATATCTATGGACTTCCATAGAATTAGAGAATGGATTGATTGCAGGTCAATTTCAAAGCGTATTATCACTGTCGGAAATGATTCAGGCAATGCTAGGACTTTGCGCCAATATAAGCCTTCAAGCTTGTCCCAAATTTCATGAGGTAGGTTCAAGATGTTTTCAGCTCCATAGCTCAGAATTGGGATTACTTTCTGACGGTAGAAAGTTTGTAATGGGCACAGAGAAAATGTTCCAAATGTTTCTGTGTAGTATGCAAGCTTATCTGCCTAAAGATAATGTTTTTTTCTCGTAAGATGTAGACCATTCTTGTTCTCAAATGGCACAGTTCAAGCAAATTTCCAGATATTTATATGACTTCACTTCAGTGAGTCGCACTGCGCGTAAGAATAGTGCGAGAGATTTCTGTTTGTGTTTTCGAGTTCCTACAAATGCTATGACCTGTGATTTTTCAATATTGATCTTCATATTGTTGGTTTGAATATACAGATCAAAGCTGTCTAACTGTCTTTGCAGACCTATTTATGTTTTATCCAGTATCACCAGCTCATCTGCGTAGATGAACCATGGTACAGCAGTGTTTAACAGAGGCAGAAATGCATGGACATCCTTTTGTGATTCATCAATGTCTGAGATGTAGAGAGTAAAAAAGGGTAGCGGAAAGGGGACAGCCTTGTTTCAATCCTCTCTCTGTTTTAATGCTTCCTGTTGTTGCGTCCTTTGCTGATAACTAAACTTTAACCGGTGTTGCTGAGTATAATGTTTTTATTCCAGCTACTGTATTTGCTGGGCACTGACATCTCTCCAGTTTGTTCCATAATAATTTGTGATCGACCAAGTCAAATGCTTGTTTTAGATCTAACATGATCGCATGCAGATTGGTCTTAGTAATAAAGACTTCCAGCTTCAGACAACTGAGAATCAGCAGATTAAGGTTTGTCCCAACCCTCTTGGCAAACCCAGTTTTTCTGGAGTCTCCTCTCTGTGTCTTTTTAATCAAGGCTGTTAAGGTTTTAAGTAGCTTTGCAGCGAAAAGCTTTCCTAGCCGAACTGATAGGGCAATAGGTCTAACATTTGCCAGTAAAGATCTTAGCCCTTGTTTGTAAATAGGGATTAGGATGACTGATTTCCATGTTTCTGGTACTTGGTCTAGATTATCTGGAAAGTGGCAAAACAGAATTCAGCCAAAGCTTCAGGATTCGTTTTAAGGTGGCAGTAGGATAGACCATCTGGTCCTTATGCGTGAGAGCCGTTAAGGTGATCTGATTAATGATTAGATCTGTATCCCATGTTAGTTTCCATGTCTGCATTTTAGGTGCCATCACTGCAGGGGTAGTTGGAAGAGGGTCCAATTTGGTTGTTTGCATAGATTTTGTAGCATTACTTGGTTTAGCAAATAGAGCGGTAAAATGTGAAACCCAGGATGTTTTGGATGCTTCTGAGATGAAAGCCAACAATTGATTTGCTTTCCCTTTGAGGAGGGACCATAATGATGCAGATGATCCATTTCTTAAAACTTGAATCATTTGTTCTGAGTCACACTGATAGTGTAAAGCTTTAGATGCTATTAACCTATCTTTGTATCTTTGGTTGATCTTTTTCTTCGCAATATATTGTTGGTCTAATGGTAAAAGCAGTGGTTCCTTAATTTCTCTGTGCTTTTATTTTCTCTTTAGTACCAGTTGACGATGATATGCAAGATTGCAGTTGGGATTCATCATCTGTGCATTTCTAGGTCTATGTTTGAAAGGGTCTAGTATCCGTTGGTAATCAAGTTGCCTAGCTTCATAATCTATGTTTTAAATTGTGACATTATTTCTAGAATGAATGCAATATTTCCTGTCCCAAATGTGAATGCCCTAACAGGTTGTTTCTGAATCTGGATCGTGTGTGCATGATTTCTCTTACCTTTTCCTGGCATTTCAACAAAGTAATGGTATGTACTGTGGCCAATTCACTAAACTAACCCTTACAGGTGTTCCAGAGCACACATATAAATCTGCTGTTTAAAATAACCTCAACAAACTAACCTGTTCTGAGGCATCTTACAAAATGTTAATCTTCTCTGTTTGTGAGCATGCGTGGAATTAGAGAGCATAGCCATAACAGGAACATTATTCCTAAATAAAATGTGAGAACATATGTGTGTGAGTTACTGACACCAGTGATATAGATGTCCAAGCAATTATAAAAAAGGGTACTGCTAATGGGAAGGTGTATATTTGTATTCGTATTTTATATATTTGTAGAGCGCGCCAAGCCCAAGAGCATAATATGGGCATTATTGATTCAGGTTGTCCTCACATAGCCATACAATATGAATATACACTGTCAAGTATATCAACGCATCAATATTTTCGAATTACTGAGCATAGCATTTTAGCTTTCCAGTTTCAAGTCTTGCCACTAGCACCAGATGTGTGATCGGCCACTAACTCTAAATTCATATCAAAGTGATCACACCAGATTAAAGGCAGATACGAAATCGTCAATTTGTTTAACAAATTAATCAAGACATCATCTTCCCTTCCAGCAGGGCCACACACAGAACAATTATCAAACGTATCCACCAAGTGTGGTATTTCAAGAATGATCCACCATCCATGTGTATCTTTGATGATTTGATAAGTATACATGGAATAATTAAACATACAAATAGCATTATTCTGTGTACCATCCACCTGCCCAGTGTTCCAGTATTTATCGGAGCTCAGATCTTTGCACCAAAACAAATTTTGGCCAGGCAAATGGATCTTGCATAAGCAAACTATGTTGGTAGTTTTCAAAAGAATATTGTGCTTGATCTTACATCATCTCTATCTATTGCTCAACCATTAACCTTTCATCAAGATATTTTAGGCCACTTTCCATAACAGCTTGAAGTTGATCGTGATATCTGCACAAATTCCACATGTACTGCATCTAGATAGTAGCTTGATATTTCACATAGTTGAAGTTTTTACTGTTTACAAGTATCATTTTTATCTTGTCTCTACAGGAAACTTGGCTTACGGTACCTCCTGTGTGGTATGGATATGATGTTATTCTGCTTCCTGCATTACACACTAGAGGTAGACCATCTTCAGTTCTTCTTGTAGCTGGTAACCGAAAAGCAGGCTTTTCTGTCACATCATGGGCTACTTTTAGGAGTAATTTGCAAATTTGCAAATTCCTGAAACACTGCAACACCTAATTACCCAATGTCCGGCGTTAACATCTTTAAGAGCTAAGCAATTTGGAAGACATTGTCGGAATTTGGGTTATTTAGACTCTGATCAATGTTGGTCGGTAATAATGAATTCCTCCTATTTACCGAATAGCAACAGTATACTTCTTGGAAAGTCTAAACTTAGATAATGAGTCAGTTGCGAATAAATAAACCAAATTGTATCATTTAGTCTTCTTTATGGTTAAATAAACCCAGAGGACATGTTTACTGATTGAAAGTTCGTAGTTGGTAGGTTTTAGTTGAATCCGTTTTGATATGTTGTCTGATTTGTCTTCTTGTGTAGTATGTTTTAATTTGTTGAGATATTAATTTGCATTTGTTTATTGTTTTAAGTTTGTATGGTTTTATTAAGAATTGCCTTTAGATGTTACTATAAATTAGATAACATACTGTGAAAAGTCAGGAGCGTTGCAACTCTTGTAATGAAATTCTTGTTTTATTTGTCATTTCTTGGTAATGTGATAATTGAATTTTGAAGGGTTGAATTGTGGAGATTGTTGAAAAATGTGCTTAGATGTTTACTGTT
Organism: Ambystoma mexicanum; assembly: GCF_040938575.1. Taxonomy (NCBI): domain Eukaryota; kingdom Metazoa; phylum Chordata; class Amphibia; order Caudata; family Ambystomatidae; genus Ambystoma; species Ambystoma mexicanum. The sequence continues at coordinate 667,291,804 of NC_090924.1, read as the reverse complement.
AATCAGATAACATTGAACTGTGAAATGATAGGAGTGTTGCATTTTTTTGTGTGACAATGCTCTCTTGTTTAATTGTCATTCTTGTTTGTAATGTGTGATAAATGAATTTTTGAAAATTTGATTTATTTCAACCAATTCAATAAAAAATAAAAAAAATAAAAAAGTATTATTTTTACAATATGTTCTCGAGCCACATAGTTGTCATATTCCCTCCACCCTGAATTAGACCACTCAGTAAACAAAACGCCCATACCCATGCTACTGTGGCAGGTTACTTGTCTTCTACCTTACAAAATAATTAATACCATGTGATGAATTAATTCAAATCAAATTTAGTCAGGAAGAAAAATAAAAACCCCAAAATCAGAATACTATCGATGATAGAAGGAATAGTAACGTTTATGAAATGTATTTCCTCTAATGCACATCATTGAGTACACTATCCTTGAGTATTATGGATTACATTCTTTGAAGACCTAGCCTTACTTACAACAATACTCACGTCCAGTAGCATGGCACAGAGCAGGTTCAAAGATCACAGGTGCCCATTTGATAGTTGCAGTGGCAGCCAAGTCTCTGCAGCCCAGGGCTGTATTTAGAATATGCACTTCTATTTCAAAAGCTACATAACTATGAGGATGCTCTCCGGTGGCACGCTAAACTGTAAACATAAGCCATATCTGGGTTTCAGGTATGGTGGCTAGCATCTCATATTTATCCGAGCAAGAGCAATGTTATATCACATGTTTCAGCCCTGGGAGCCCAGCTCTCCTGTGAAAAAATTATATGTATTTCACCCAGCCAGGCTAACCTTGACGGTGCCCGAAAGAATGCATACACAGAAAATGTTCCCATCAGATTTGTTTAATGCAGAATGCAAAGCTTATTTACTACAGCAAATTAATTACAAGCTTTATCATACTGCAGATCAAAAAAGGCGAAATTGAAAGTAAAGAAGTCCACTAATACTCGTGTGCATGTAATTACTTAGATAACTGATGTCATAATTAGACCAGAAACCGAAAAGAGAGTAAATAAATTCACTAATATTAATGTGTATTGAATTGAGTAACTAACTAACATAGTAATTCCACCAAAAAGCAAGAAAGGGGTATACAAATATAAACCATGAAAGATATAAAACTACAATTCATTCAAGAGAAATTATATACAAAAATAAGATGAATTAAACATATTATTCTGGATGAGTGAAGATATATATATACACAAATGACAAAACTCTCCTACTAATACTAATAGTGACCCGTTTCAATCAAGATACAAAGCCAGTTATTGAATCAGATCTATAAACTGAAAATAATTTGCCAGAAAGAATGTAGCCCAGGGGGTTGCCTCTCTTTGTTCCTCTGTAAGGGCCGGTAACACCTTCCCCAATGAGACAACCACTCCACAGGAAGTTGTCCGCAGAACCGGAATCAAAGGGCACGCCCATTCACAAAAGAAGTAGTCTCACACCAGGGTGCAGCATCCTCAAAGGGTCTTTTACTCAAGTGAGAGGGGAATGGGCAGTATCTGTGTAAAGATCAGGGTCTCCTTCCAGTTGGATGGTGGTTCCACCACCTTGCGTGTCACTGCATCTATCTTAACTTCCTGTCTCCTCTACTTCCTTTAGCATAAAGCCACCATTTGGTGTGATGTCAAAAGGCAAAGTCCACTTTTTCCAAGGATAGGGATTGGACCTTTAAAGCAGGTATGAATTTGATCCATCACCTGCAGACTTTTGATGAGCGTCTAACCAGAGGCAAGCTCCCTAACTATACCCAAGGCACATTTGGGGTGACTGCTGCTGGAACAAGACCTGCCTCTCTGCCTGCCACAATGGCAACGAGGAACTCACCATGCTGAAGGACCCCTGCGGTTGTGTGCCAGCCTCCCCCATGTTTGGGAGACCGAGAACAAGTGCTTAACTTGATCAAGAGTCCCTGATGTGGAGACAGCCAGGATCCCTGCTTTCTTTACTTTGAACCGGTTCACTGCATTGGCACTCAATCAACATTTTTCAAGGCAGCATGCTTGCATCATGAACCAGCACAATGCCACATTGTACCTTGAAGAGCCCATCAGAAGCTTGGCTCGAATCAACATCTCATAGCCGGACCCTGAGTCAAACAGCTAGAGTGTCACTTACTGACTCGAACCTGCACTTACAAACGACTCTAAATGGCTCAAATTTGAATGGCTACTTTGTCGAACTGCACATTAGACCATCAGGATTGCTGCTTCGAAATGTCACCAACCTTCAACTCGAACTGCTAGCAAGTCACTCGCTGACCCTACTCAGAGGTTCCTGCATGTCTTGAACTGGCTTAACCCCAAACCAATCCTGGTGAGCGCTACAACCTGCATTGCTTGAACGTGTCTTCAAACTGCTCTGAGCCACTGCATTCGACCAGACTCGACTCAAGCTCACTGCTTGGATCAACATGACTCGCTGCACCCAAACTTGGCTCAAAGCACTCTTACAACAGGTCGAAGCTTGGTTTGATTATGACGAACTGCCAAGAACTGCAACAAGGTATTATCAAACTGCTAACTGCTCCTTTGGTCCATGTTTGGGTCATAGAAACTGGTTAAGTCACCTAATTCCTTTTTCACCCAATTACATTTCCTTTTAAAGAACTTTGTGATTTGGACTTGCCTTTCTCCATTGATTCATCATCTGGAGTGCTGCATCATGCTATCTATGCTTATTGTTTGTTCTTTCTTCATATATGGTTTTTATGCACCACTTTCTATTTATTTAATAATGCATATGGTGTGTTTAATTAAAGCTTATATAATTTTGTATAACCTTGATTGGACAATCCTTAATTTTGGACTGTTATATTTCACTGTTTGGGTTCCTACTGAATCTCATTTGTAACCCTCTTGAGAGTATAGCCTTCCCTCGGCCCACGCTACCACAAAAGGCTATGGGCCTCATTATTAGTGTGGCGATGCAGGAAACAAGTGGTGGTAATTCTGTGTCTGCCAATTTTCTGCAGCACCAAATTACAATTTGGCAGAATTACCACTGATGGAATTACTGAGTGGTAATTCCCCTGATTTTGGGTGGGGAAGTGGGGCTTGATGCTCAAGGTAAATCCTCCACTTTTCTCTAAAAATCATCAGAACTACCACTTGGCAATTCCACTGGTGGTAATTCCTCAATATAGGACTTCAGAAATCGGGTCTATAGCAGCCTTACGACCACTTGTAATCCCATGGTAAACAAATGGGACCAAGTGGCGGTACCATTAATTCTGTATGGTGTTATTCCAGTGGATTTACCAACAGAATTCCGCCAAACTCATAATGAGGCCCATATATATAACTGTGCCTGTTTTACGATTATGATTGTGCTGGCTCTTTGTTTGTAGAAATGTGAGGGCTGAATGAGCTATTTAGTCCCTACTCACATAAGGGCATAAGTCATTTCCTCACAGTCCCCTTGTTCCGATCCAGGCTATGAAGCTCAAGCTCTGTTACCAGGGAAACCCAGCCTTGCTTAGTTTTTAGAAAGGGAGCATTTGACCATGCTTATGAGGGAAGGTCCAGAAGGTCTGGGATCGCAACTACCCCAGCCCTCCTCAACAATAATACCCCACAGCATGACACAATTTCTCCAACTGCTTCAGGTGGCTTGCTGTGCTAACAAATGTTTTATAAAATGACCACTCAAAATAATTGCCCTTATTATCATGAATACATATGTGAATGATGGTACCTGCCTCAAGCAATAGACAGATGATTTGATAGCACCTCTGCATTCCATATTACAGAAGGTTCTAGTTATCACCAGAAGTGCAAATGGTGTATCAGAATAGTGGCACCTATGAAAAAATGGACTTTAACATGAATGCTTTTCAAACTCTGATCACCTAAACGGTTGTGCCTCGCATATCAAGCTAGATTAAAGCTAGGTGGAATGGTAGGGCGACAATGGCTACAAATGTAATGGGGTGAGTAATAACAGGTTTAATAGCAGGATGGATGCAGACGATACAAACATTTTGAGATTGCTTTTCTTTTCCAAAGCATGCAGACACTAGGCTGATTTTCTGTCACCCTACAACACCATTGTACTAATGAAAGAAAGTAGTGTTTTGGCTTGCAAAGCAGCTCTGAACGTGTTAAAATGTTGATGTTCCCTTTCCTTACATACTTTCATCCACAATACCCCATTTTATCTGTCCTTCATCAGAAAACATCTTAGAGTTGTATTTGTTAACAAATCCAGAACGGTCATTCATTTACAGTAATTGATTTTTAATACCATTGTAATTTCAGAAACATTCGTTCCACTGTGCATCACGTTTCCAAGATATGCAGTCTTGGGGCCAGATTACAGAAACTTTGCACAGGTGCAAGTGCAAAGTTTGTACGGTATTAGCACTAGGGCAACGTTTGCCCTTTTTTTTTAAAAAAAAACACTTACATATTAGAAAACTATTGCACCATGACAAGTGCAGTTTGGCATGGTCTAAGCACCAGGGCAAAAATTACATTGGGCAAAACAGATACATTTTCACTCCATTATTGCACCAGGGCAAAGTTTGCGCTAGTGCCAATGAGCCCTAGGGCAAACTTTGCCCAGGGGAAAAATCACATCGAAAATGTATCTTATTTGCACTATGGCAATTCTTTCCCTGGTGCTTAGACCATGCCAAACTGCACTTGTCATGGTGAAATCGTTTTCTAATATGTCCAAGTGTTTTTTTATGAATAGGGCAAACTTTGCCCTAGTGCTAATACCGTGCATTTGCACCGCTGCAAAGTTTCTGTATTATGGCTGCTGGTGGTTTCTGGAAGTGCGTTTCTGATTGGTACTGCTGCCAAAGCGCTTCATAATTCAGAAACGTGCTGTAAATGCGCATGCTACACTATTAATGAGCACGAAGGCCCCTGATAGGGCAGCATGTTCGGTGAAAGGTCAAGCAGCTGCTGGATCTCTGTGATTTACAGATCAGTGCTAGAATACGTTTTTAATCTATCACTTTGCAGTTCTGTACTGGATATCACTGCAGTGTGTTAGGTGTCCCCAAACAACTAATGGATTGCCTATCTATGGAGAATGTTTACTCTTGTCCTCTCAGGGATGCTGTACGGAGATAGGGACCCGAAGACCATGAAATAGATATGACTGCACTTGAAAGCTTTTAAATGGGATTTTTATCATTGAATAATGGAGGCAAGAAAAATATGCTTGCAATTGGTGATAAAGTCCATGCTTGAAAACTGAAAATTAATTTTAAAGTGTTATTATCGGAAATAAGGTAAACTGTGGCAATTTATTTTAAGTAGATTTCTTGAATTAGAAGCGAGTCTTTAGGATTTTGTTTTTGTCACGGTTTTGATTGTGTGACTCTCCATCTGTCGTTGATCATAATGTGAACTAGGAAATTATACATTCACATCAGCTTTATTGTAAATCATGGCCTTAGATCAAAATAAATGGCATTATGGTGTTGTTAGAGAAATGTAAAGTAGGAATCCGTATGTCATCCTACCTAAAACTATTGTATTTGTTCTAGACTATCTTTTACTGAAATGCTGCTGCTGGGCCATTTTAATGGAGGCTTTGTGTTGGATCCTGTCATGGATTCACAGGACGTTTTCCAATGGGGTTTTGCCATTATAAAACGCTTCTGTGAATTAGGCCCTTAGTGTTTACGTGGGCTCTTACGTCTGGGCATCATCCACCTTCTGTATCTGGAGCCTAGATGTTGTCATCAGAGAAAGGTCACATGTCTGTTGTGTCCGTTACTGGTGGTTTATATGGGTGTGATCCAAGATTCCTTTCACGTGAAAATTATTTTTAACAACAAGCGTTTATGCAGGGCCCAGCTTAACGCAACTGTACACATTAAGAAGAAAAATGTGTCATGACACAGTGTCCCAGTCCTTTTTGTTACATGCCAGCCTCTGATCCAACTTGTTGGAGAGGCTGCAGCCCTGGCTGAGGAAAAGCAGGTAGATGAAAGTGGTAGATAATGGAATGTGGACAGAAATTTAGTTTTAATTTGTTGTGTTTATCTAGAGGAATAACTCTTCAATCCAGAAACACAACAACAAAGGGAGCAGTCGGGACAATCCTGCAATTACAATTTAGGGAACTGTAAGGAGCAACTGAATAATACATGTTACATACACCAGGGACATGACAAGACACAATACAGACAGTAATCCAAGGAGAGTCTGGATATACTTAGAGAGGTTGGTCCTTCATACAGAGATGGAAGAGACCGGGTAGCTGAGGATGCAGAGGTGTTGTGACTGTTTCATGCATAAATGGGAGAAGGTGGGGGGTATCAGAGGGAGAGGAGTAGAGAAGAGAAACAACTTGGACGAGTATGGTTCTCAGGAGACCGTAGGTGGTGTGAGGAGTAGAGTGACAAGACTATGAATCCAATCAGAATGTGCCTGAGGCAGCCATGTCAAAGCCAGACGAGTTCTGCCTGACAGAGTTGTCAACAGGAGAAGAATGAAACGGTAAGCAAAAGCACTGCTGTATCTATGCATACATCCAAACCCTACACTACAGGAACATAGTGGCCACCTTTCTGCCACAAATAAAACAAGCATTGGCAAAGCCTATCATTTTTGTGTTCACTGCTGTTGTTTGCATTTTGCATGTATAGGCACCAGGGTGCAAGGAGAAAAGTGCAAAGTTTCAAAGGAGGATGCGATAAGGGGCACATGTGTGCAAGAAAATGAAGAATAGAGCAAGGGAGGAAACGATTGAGAGTGTGTGCCATTGATGATGAGCAAGAAGAAATATGAAGGAGAAAGGTTGCGAGTGATAGGGTAAGAAATGGGGATTGGCTGAGTGGTGGTTTCTTGTCGCTATAGAGAGTGGTGGTTGGGTGGGTGGAGGTAGAGAGAGTGGTGTTAGGTGGAGGTATAGAGAGTGGGAGTAGGGTGGGTGGAGGTAGAGCGAGTGGAGGTTGGGTGAGTGCTTGGGGATTACAGAAGGGTGGGTGGGGGTAGAGAGAGTGGGGATAGATAGTGTGGGGGTAGGGTTGGCTGGTGGGGATAGACAGGGTGGGGCTAGGGTGTGTAATTGGGGGTAGAGCGGGTGGGGCAAGACTCGATGGGTGTGGTTAGAGAGAGTGAGGGTAGGGTGGGTGGCTGGGGGTAGAGATAGTGGGGGCAGGGTGGATCATGGTAGAGAGAGTGGCGGTAGGGTGGGCTGGTGGGGATAGAGAGGACAGGGGCACGGTGTGTGAGTGGGGGTAGAGAGAGTGGGGCTAGCCTTGGTAGGTGTGGGTAGAGAGGGTGGGAGTAGGATGGATGGGAGGGTGTAGAGAGTGTGGGGGTTGGTTTGGTGTGTGCGGGTAGAGAGGGTGGGGCACGTTGGGTGTGTGGTGGTAGAGAGTTTAGGGGAAGGGTGGGTGGGTGGCTGTAGAATGGATGGGGTAGTGTGGATGGGAAGGAGTAGAGAGTGTTTTGGAAGGGTGGATGGGACTCAAAAGGATGGGGTAGGATGGATGGGTGGGGATTGAGTAGGTGGGGATAGAGACACATGGGTAGGCTGGGCATGGTTGGGTAAGTAAGTGGAGTTAGAGAGAGTGGGGTGGGGTGCAGGTAGAAAGAGTATGTGGCCTTGGGTAGAGTGAGTGGGGGTAGGGTGGGTGAGTGGTTCTAGAGAGGGTGAAGCTTGTAGAGAGGGTGGGGGTAGGTAGGTGGGAGTAGAGAGAGTGGGATTATGATATAGAGGGTAGGGATTGGGTTGGTAGGGGTAGGGGGAGTGTGTAGGGTGGTTAGGGGTGGATGAGTGGGTGGAGCTCGAGAGAGCGAGGTTTGGCAGATGGTTGGTTGGTTGAGGACAAAAACATGAAGAACAAATCAGCCTCAGGGGGATTGTCAAAACAGCCCCAAATCACCCAAACAAAACCCAAGCAGCTCATGTAATCGGGATGGGGTGGGTGGGTGGTGGTAGAGAGACTGGGAGTGGGGTGGGTGGGGCAGAGAGAGTGGGGTTAGGGGTGGAGACGGTGGACATTGGGTAGGTGTTTGTAGAAAGGCAGCCTCTGGAGGACAAAAACAGATCTGCCATCAAAGGTAGCCCGAATATTGACCAATTGTCCCAGAACAAATAGCCCAAAATAGCCCAATGTGAAATCACTGCACAGCGGCTAAAGTGAAAGCCAGGCAACCAACTTGCTTCTTACAAAGCTGATGATTGGACAAAATGGTGTTAGGGAACTTCTCATTGAGAATTGTAAAAAGACATGTTATTGATTTATCAGTTTCATACTATGGCATTGTCCGTTGCCATGACAACCAGATATTCTCAGTTCAGAATCCCCATCCCCTCTTTCTCTCTTCTGGAACTATGGTTGTGGCAATTTTGTGGCACACGATATCAGCTAACTGCCTACGGAAGAACTGTGTCTATATTAAGTGCCACAACAGAAATGGAACTATGTGACATTCTAGGATAAAAAGTGGAGGAATTGTTGGGTGGGTGGCGTTCTCTGAATACTGGTGCGCAGTAACGAATAAAAGAAGGGTGGAAGCTCACTTTACACTACAATTCCAACACTGCCTATATGCTTGCATTCAACAATAAAAGACAAGGGGGGTAATTCATAAAATTCAGCGCACAAGTGGCGCACGCGGCTGGCGCACACTGTGCGCGTACGGCAGTCTGCGAGAGCCGCGTGCGCCAAAATCCATTTCTGCGCACAGCGTATTCATGGATTTTAACATCCATAACCAGCCGTGGCGCAGAGTGGCGCAGCGACCCAGCAGCAGCGCCAGTTACGCCCCCAACCCCTCCCCTTGTGCCATGAACAGCGCACAAATCCTGTACATGGCGCACAGGCCAGTTGACGAGAATACAGCCTCCCAGCCACAAAAACGTCTGTAAAAATCTCTGCGCACCCCTCCGAATACACGCACCCCGCTGCGTGGGAAGTGTTACACGCGATTGGCCCTGTGCGAGCGGGGTACGTGTATTTCGGGGGTGCGCAGGAAGTTCTGCATGCGATTGGCCTTGGGCGAGCGGGGTACGTGTATTTCTGGGGTGTGCGGGAAGTTTGCAAGCGGGGTATGTGTATTTCTGGGGTGTGCGGGAGGTTTGCGAGTGGGGTACGTGTATTTTGGGGGTGCGCAGGAAGTTTCACACGCGATTGGCCCTGTGCGAGCGGGGTATGTGTATTTCGGGGGTGAGCGGGAAGTTTTACACGCGCTTAGTCCTGGTGCGAGTGGGGTACGTGTATTTCGGGGGTGCGCGGGAATTTCTACATGCGATTGGCCTTGGGCGAGTGTGGTACGTGTATTCTGAGGGGTGTGCGGAGAGCTTCACACGCGATTGGACTTGGGCAAGCGGGGTACATGTATTACTGGGTTGCGTGGGAAGTTCTACATGCGATTGGCCCTATGCAAGCAGGGTACGTGTATTTTGGGGGTGCACAGGGAGTTTCACACGCGATAGGCCTTGGGCGAGCGGGGTATGTGTATTTCGGGGGTCCGTGGGAAGTTTCACATGCGATTGGCCCTGTGCAAGCGGGGTACGTGTATTTCGGGGGTGCACAGGAAGTTTTACACATGATTGGCCCTGTGTGAGCGGGGTACGTGTATTTCGGGGGTGCGCAGGAATTTCTACATGCGATTGGCCTTGGGCGAGTGGGGTACGTGTATTCTGAGGGGTGCGCGGGGAGTTTCACACGCGATAGGCCTTGGACGAGCGGGGTACGTGTATTACTGGGTTGCGCGGGAAGATCTACACGCGATTGGCCCTGTGCAAGTGGGGTACATGTATTTCGGGGGTGCGCGGGGAGTTTCACATGCGATAGGCCTTGGGCGAGCGGGGTACGTGTATTCCTAGGGTGCGCGTGAACTTTCACACGTGAATTTGCTTGCAGAGCGGGGTACGTGTATCCAGTGGGGTGCGCGGGGTGTTACACATGTAAATTGCCAGTGTGAGTCCTCCCAGGTGTGCCCTCGACCCCCTCCCCAGCCCGTTCAGGGAGCCCACAACACAGGGGACTAACCTGCACCCCTGGTCATGTCCCGCAGGCAGCCCATCCACCATGGGCATGCCCCCCAGCCAGCCCACATGTCACCTTGCACTAGTGATCACCGACTCATGTCCCTCAGCACCCCCACCCACCCAGCATTGAGGGGCACCTGCCAGCAGGCACCGATTCATGTCCCTCAAGCACACACACCCACCCAGCAATGAGGGGAACCTGCCAGCAGGCCCCGACTCATGTCCCTCAGCACCCCCACCCACCCAGCATTGAGGGGCACCTGCCAGCAGGCCCGACTCATGTCCCAGAGCACCCCCACCCACCCTCATTGAGGGGCACCTGCAGCAAGCCCCGACTCATGTCCCTCAGCACCCACACCCACCCAGCATTGAGGGGCACCTGCCAGCAGGCCCCGACTCATGTCCCCCCCAACACATCATAAAGATGCACAATCATGGGCCTCATGTGCACCAAAATCCCACAGCACGCCACCCCAGTCTTGAGAGGCAATCAAGTCCCCAATCCACCCCACACTGAAATGGCTATTCCATGACACAAACCGAAAGTCAACTATGTACATCAAAACATGTCCCTCACACACACACACACACTGGGTGCAAGTGATTGTCTAAATCTACTTTTTCACATGCAGTAACAAAATGAGGGAATACCACACATGGAAGTAAGAAACAAAAATGTATTATGAACAAAATGAATGAAATGAAATGAAAGCATAAAACATATTTCAAATGATGAAATTAAATGTATATCCGAAACAGAATAAAAAAATATATGAAGTGATGAAAAAAAAAGACACATGTGTCTAATCTCACGGTCCACCAAATGAAATCCAAAGGAAACGTAAATTGAAAAATCCATTGATCCATGGTGATAATATAAAATAAAATCCTCACATGATCCACTGTTCAACTATGTACACCGAGTTCATCCAGGGTCCATGAGCCCAACGAAAGAAATTAAACCTATCCAAAATAATGCCTAAGAAAATAACTATTTACAAATGTGTGGGGCATAGTCCAAACACCCCAAATCAAAGGAATGAAACCTAACACTAAAAACTATATACAATGGCGGCGGGCTAGTTCGATGGCTCAGTTTCTGATTTCCCGGGCCAGGGCATCATCGATCTCCTGCTCAATGTCCTGGAGGCGGTCCTCTTCCATGGCCCTGAGGGTTCTCAGGGACGATGCCATGTTGACCTCCAACTCCCTGCGAATTGCCTCGAGGCACTCGGCCCACCTCAGTGCCCTCCGCATGGAGTTCTCCGCCCTGACAATTGTGAGCCGTGCCTCTTCCGCCCGCCGCCGCTCTGCATCTATGGACTGGCCCAACCACTGCCACACGGAAGACACTTCCAATCCTCGGTCTTCCTGTCCTCTGGCCGATGCCTGCCCCTCGGATGTTGAAGGCCCTGAGTCATCATAGCTCCCACCTTGTTGCTGCTGCTGCTGTGCCTGTGCCCTGGCTCTTACTGACTGCACGTCCTCCTCCGGCTGGGGCACAGTTGTTGTGGTGGCCACCCCTGCTGGACGTCCGACTCCCAACTGTGGCAGGGATGTGTCCTCCACCAGCCTGGCCGCAGGGTCAGAGGCAGCTCCACAGGGTACCCAGGTGATACATGGGTGGGAAGATGGCATGGAGTATGACTGGTGCAAAGGGGGTTCAGGTGAGGAGGGGGTCGGAAGAAGGTCCAGCATACGGAGGAATCCAGCCCTAGTGACCCGTCCCGGTAGGTCAACGCGGTCAACGATGCATCCGAGATAACCTGAAGTGTCTTCACGAAAACACTGCAGGTCACCTCGCATGCCCCCTTAATGCAATGCTATCCCAGCCAGGACAGGCTCAACCCGGTCCAGGGAGAGGAAGGCCAGTTGTTGTGCGCTCATCCCCTCCCTGAAAACGGGTCTGGACGTAGGCATCCCTGCTGGTGCGGGATGATGCAGTCACAGGATCGGGGACAGGATTACACACAGGCACCTCCGCGGTGGCCTGTGCTGCCTCCTGTCCCTGCCCCTGCACTGCACCACTAGCACCAGTTGACTCCCCGCCTCCAGACCCCGTGTGTGTCCCTTCCACGGCCTCCTCCTCGACCAAAACCCCCACCAAACTGGATGACTCTGTGCCATCTTCCTCCGTCGGACCGTGTGGGATCTCAGCTGCCCCTTTTGCTGCCGAGGAGTCCACCTCCAACCTCCACCTCTTGGACCTACCCTCAGCATCTGCGGCCTGGGACGCGGCACCAGACTCCTCACTCCACGACAAGATGACAACCTGGGAGGGGAGCCAGGCCTTGCGTCTCCGGCTGCCGGTGCGATCCCTGCCGCCTTGCTCCACACCACCCTCTCCGCCCTCTTCATCAGTTGACACTGCAGAAAGGGAGAGATAGGACACAGGCATCAGGGCACTGTACAATGGACTGATACACACATGACAGTTGTACATGAGTGGCAGTGTCAAGCTTCAGACAAGGCATCAAACTCCCCAACCGACATGTCATTTCAACTCACACACATGTGCAAATCAACAGGAATATCGCACCAGGCAGCACCATCCATACACATACAACAGCACGAGCAGCCGAAGGTGAGCCTGACATCACATGCAACACAGGGCGTGCATAACACATGCACACACGCCACCAAACTGACATGCATCTGTACATCTCCACCACTGCAGTGACAATGTCACCATCCATGTCACATCTGGCAATCAGCCTTCTACATGTAAGTGCCACATGCATCCATGTTGCATCACAGTTGCACACTTGTCAAATACACCCACATGCACATGTGCATAGTGCAGGTACATGCAGCATGAACCAGCATCCATGTGTGACACCATAACAATGCCACAGTACGTACTCATAATTCATTACATGTGTGCACCCACATATACATTTGCACAGCATGCTTACCAACACATACACCATCGATGTGTCTCACACTTGATAGGAATCACATGTGGCAGGTTCACGTCCCTGTACATACGCAGCCATACATGTCCCTACAAAGACATATGTGCAACCTGCACACTCCTGGCACACCACAACACGCACAGCGTCCCATCAGTATGCATGTACACTTACCGCTCGACTCCAGATGGGTCTGCCCCTCAAGGACCTGGACGTGGAGCGCTGGGCGTATGCGTACCAGGACCCTCATCTGGATGTCGGTCAGGTGGACCCGGCACCCCTTGGCATCCGCTGCCTTCAAGAGGCGCCGGGCCTTGTTGAGGGTCCTGGGCCTGAAGTCCTCCTAGTGCTTCCAGACATGTTTGATCTCACAGACTGCCACCCCTCCTCGTTGATGGCAGTCACGATGTCCATCCATATCTTCTTCCGTCCTTCATTGTCAGTGCGCAAACTTCCAAAGAGGGACTGCCCCAGGACTTGCTCCACCAGGACACCAACTTCACTGGCACTGAAGCTGGTGGCCCTCTGCCTCTCTGCCTGGGGGTTGCCAGTGGTGCCAGATGGTGTAGTGTCCGACATGGCAACCCCAGAGTCAGGTGTGGGTGGGCAACTGGGTCCTGGGGCTGGGCTGTGGAGCGATGGTATCCCAGTCGAGAGTCTTCAGTTCCAGCAGGGATGGTCACAGCAACTGCACCCCTGGCTGATGTAGAGGCACCAAATAGCAGGGCACGTGGGCAGCAGGCAGGCAGCAGCAGATGGCAGGTGGGAGCATGCTCAGGTGTCTGGGGGGCAGGAATATGGCCTTCTGGGCAGGAGCGTGGTCTTCCGTGTGTTTTCGCGTGGCCAGCTTGATACGGAGTGATTTGGCACGTGAATAAAGTGCACGTCAGATCGAAATCTGAGGAAAGGCCCTTAGGTGCGCAGGCTTTCCCCACAACACGGGTGTATAGTGAGGCAGCACGTGAGATAACTGCATGTCACCGTGCTATTGGAGGAAAGGACCTTAGCGCGTAAGCGTGTAAGTGATGTTGCACGTGTGGGTTGTCTTAAAAAGTACGAATATGACGCTATTTTCTTGTACATGCTTTTTGTGGTGAGCGACCGGTTGATTCTTGTACTTCTTGTCGGTTCACACGCGACTACTTCACAACATTTCCAGTTCGTACTCCTTGTTTCCTCAGACTGCGTTCTTGTCTTCTTTTGGTGGGGGTGTTGCCAACGTGCACACGCAAGTCTTTTTCACGTTCTTTTTCAAGGCAGACGGTGAGTCGCGCACGTATTTTCCAACTGTGGTTGACCCCGTGTGTCACGTACCCCTTCAGAGCTCATCGGGGGCTGTGTGTAACACGCGTACGCTTATTTTTGTGTTTCTGGGTGCCACCGGGTAGTGCAGGTTCATTTTTCCACGCACGTGGTCTACCAGGGGTTGCGTGCACGTGTGCTTTTGTTTTTGGGTTGCATGTGCTTTGCGTGACCCGTCATCTTCCCCCAAGGGTCACAGACAGCCTTGCTAGAGCACTAGGGTATGAATTCCATCTAGTACCCTACCCCTTTCACCCCAATTGCCCAGGACAATTGTTTACTGCAACTCCCATACACACAACAACATCAGTGCCATGGTTGGGAGGCGACCAAGCAGTAAGGGAGGCAAAGGTGGCCGATGTCAAAGAGGTGGGCGTGGTGGGCGCGGTAGGGGACATGGCCAGGATTTGCAGGGTGCCCCTAGAGCGCAGTGTGTGGAGGACCAATCGGGGCCACCTATGCCCCCCCCAATGGTTCTGGTAAACGTATCTGACACCATCCCATTTCAGCCCTTGTTGGACCGGCCCATTTTGTCAACTGAACCGGCACAGGATGACTCCCAGGCTGATTTCCAGGTCACCAAGTCTAAGCCATGTGTGGTGGTGAAAGTTGCTGTCACCAGGCCACGTGGATCTGGGGCAGCAATGTCATCTTCTGCCCCAAGTAACCAGGGTGTGAGGCTGCAGGGGCAGCTGCAGCTCAATCCACCCCAGCTCCGAGTCTCCCAGCCGGGACAGTGTCGGTCCAGGTCCATCACACCAACGTTGGCCCTGCCACCATCACCCTGCAGCCAATGCCTGCACCAAGACCTTTGGTCATTGTGCCTTTACAGGCTTCAAGTGCTCAGTCCACCTGCGCTTCTGCCCCTACTGACCAGAGCGGTGTAAGCCACTCAGGATCCGCACCACCTTACAAGAAGAAGAAGAAGGGTGCTCTTGCACTACAGGCTGAGACCCCAGACACGGCTACACACTCCAACATGTCAGGGAAGCCTAGCTTCAATGACGCCGAACTTGATGCACTTGTGGCCTATGTGGTGGGACATAGCCGCGAAATGGTGGTGACTGCAGGCTTCAAGACTACGCCTGCTCAACGTAGGGCCCACTGGCAGACCATCGCGGACCACATTAGTGCCCTTGGATTTGTGAGGCGCACAGCTGATGATTGCTACAAGTGGTGGAATGACCTGAAACGCAGAGCAAAGAACAAGCTGGCTTCCAATCATGCCTCTACTCTCGTGACTGGCGGTGGGTCTCCACCAGAGGACGACCAACTCACTTAACATGAGTCTGTTGCTGGAACCTTCGTCACAGAGGAACAGACCCAAGGCATGGGAGACCTACCAGATTATGAAGCATTGTCCGGTGAGTGCCCATGCATGTGTGTGTAATCCATATGTATGTTGCTTGGGTGATGTGTTATTATTGAGTGCCAGGTGAGGGTGTGTACTCATGAGTGGTATGGGTCACCCATGTGCTTCCTCCAAACCAGTCACCGGCCTTGCATTTGGGTATGACAGTATCCCTTCTGACCACAGTGGCCAATTAGCACCACATTACTGCAGTTGCCCTTGAAATGTCATCTTGCAACAAGAATGTTCGGAATTTTCAGTGTTCATTCAGCCTGATTGTTCCAATCCTTCCATTTTTGCAACACATTTTTATGCCCTAATGCCACATATGTGACATGCTTCTGTCATAGATTACACCCCACAATGTCCCACATTTATTACCATGTTATGGGAATGATTTGACCATTCAGGCTGATTGAGTAAGTGCCTGCTCACATCAATTTTTGCGGCCTGTTTGAATGTGGAACATGATTGTTGATTCCTGTCATGTTGAAGTGACCAACCATTGATGTATCCATCTGTCTGCCATCACTGTATAATTGTTCACTGGATTTGTTGCAGTGTGTGGCACATGCATATTTTGTCACACTATTTCACATTTTTCATCTCATCATGTCCATCTCACATGGATGGGTGACAGTACTCATTCACTAACATATGGCTGTACTTGTCAAATGTACCATGGCTATGCTACGTGCGACCTGTGTGCTGGCATGTGTCATGTATATGTATTGGACATGCCATTCACAGGCTAATGTGTGATGCCAGTGCTACCAGCATGCAGCAAATGTGTTGCTTTTCCATCTTGGAGTCCTCAGTGTCTGCTTTTTGCCTCCCCTTCCAACTCATTGACAGTGCATGCATGCCAGGGTTATAGTCATGTGGGACATTCACGTACTGGATCTCTGGCTTGTCAGGCCTATGTGTGTGCTAGTGTGCTCATGCCTGTTTCCATTTGTTGTCTTTCATGTTTTTGCAGGTGATGACGCACTTGATGCTGTTGAGGTGGAGGACATGGTGCAGAGCCAGGAGGAATCTCAGCCACAACCGGGCAACAGTGGAGGACGTGAGGTGGTGGTGGGTGAAAACCCAATCCTCTTGCAGACCATACTGTCCACGGGTGTCTCTGAGTGCACCTCCTCAGATCTCTATGATTCAGTTGCTGAATCGGACAGTGAGACATATGTGGCATCGCAGGTGAGTGTTACTGGGAGGGATGCTGTTCTGTCCAACCCACCTGCACCAGGGGGAGACCCCTCTATGGGGATGTCAGTGTTGGTAACTCTGCCTTTGGCTGTTACGGATGCAGGGTCACGCTCAACAACATCTGATCCTGTTCCTGGGCCAGCAGATCAGAGGGGGAATGCAGTCCTGCTGCCTCAGGCAGTGCCAGCACAGCAAGGTGGAGATCGCCTTGCCCCAAACAGGTGTGGTGCCCGCCGACGCGGTGGCCGTACGCCACCAGGCAATACTGTATGGGAAAACTCCATGTACAGTGCAGCACAACAGGGAGCATCGGTTGAAATTATGGCTCAGGCAATGGATAGGGTTGCCACTTCCATTCTCCCCTCTGAAAGGCAGATGGAGCAACAACAGCAGGCAACAGGCTCCATTTGCCAATCACATAGGGAAGACATGTTGGCGTCCAACAGGGACCGACGGGTGCCACTGGAGACTCTACGTGAAGCCATATGTGTAGAGTCACAGGGCCACAGAGAAGTCCTGAGGTTAGAACTCCATTTCCTCAGGGAGATTCTGGGTGAACTTTAGGCTTCCCGAAATTTTAGGTGACAACAACAGCTGGAGCAGCTCACACGTTCACTCTCGGCAGAGCTCCAGGCAACCCGTGCGGAGATCCGGGCATCACGCGAGGCCATGCGGGTAGAAATGCAGGCTACCCATGAGGTGCTGCATGGGGATCTCCGCACCATCACCCTTCAGAACGAAACCTTCCACGCTCGCATGATTGCTGCCATGGAGGACCATACCAGGGCTTTGCGTGGGCTGCCTTCCATAGCACAGCCACCTCCTGATGTAGCAGCAGAGGGTGAAGAGATTGACAGCGGTTCTCCCACAATAGCGTGGCCGTGCAGGCCATGAGCCCATGAAGGTATTTCTTTTTCCGCAACATCCATGCATGTGGGTGTTGGTGTGCTCCCTGTCCTCGAACCTCCTGGGTCCCCCCCCCCTGGTCCACACATGGCCATTTTTTTTTTATTTTTTTTATTTTTTACAGTGTGTTGCCTTGTGTGGCTCCCGTGGGCATCCACTGTGTATTCCAGCTGGGCACATGCAGGCTTGTCCTGTCTTTGGGTTAGATGCTTGGGTTCCTGACACACACACCCCTCCTGCTTCTCCTTTCCATGGGCTTGCAAAGGGTATCACCAAGTGACAGTAACTTACACAGTGACATTGGGCTCCCATGAGCTGTGTGGGCAGTCTGTAGTCAAAACTGTGTGTACATCCCTAGTGGGGATTGTTGTTGGATTTAACACTGCATGGTGTATTGATATGTGCTTGTGCATCCATGACTTTCTCCTTATTCACATGTACCTTCTTCATGTCTTCACAAGTCCGTCTCCTTTGCAGATGCAGTTCATGTTGTATGCAGTAAACTGACACATTTGCCTGACAGTAACACTCTGCAGTTGGAAGGGGTTGATGTGCTGCCTTAGTCAGGTTGTCAGACTTGCACTACTTTGATTTTGTACTGTCGTATTTTGACACTGTTTCATCCTGTGTTGCTGTTCTGTGTTGCTGGTAAGTATTTGTTAATGTGTGCTGTTTCTTATTGATTACTGGGAGCATATTGTCTGTGGCCTGTTTACATTTGGAACAGTGCAGTTTGTGACACTGGTGTCATGTGTTGTGCATTCATTTTGTTGCGTTCACATTGCATGACATGCCATGGTGTGTTGGGTAGCTGAGATGGGGAGGGGTTGGGTGACATGGCACTATTTTCATGTTGTATTTTTCAAGGGGGTAGTCATTCATGCAGCATGAATGTGTTTTTTTTTGTCACACAGCATTGGTTGTCTTTAAGTAGGTAGGGATGCACACAATGTAACACTTCCAGGTGACCAATCTCAGGATGGTATGGTTGTGACCGTTGACTGTCCCTTATGCCATCATCATTGATTGTCAGCAGGTATGTGCCAGGGCTGTGTGCAGTCCACAGGGGTAGGTTTTAAGTGAAGTAATTAGCCACCAACTGTGTACGGGCTGCCTCACCACGTGCCCTTTCACCTCCTATGCGCAGCGGGCGTGCATGTGGTTGGGGATGTGGGGGCACCACCATGTCCACCGGCAGACTCCGGCGTGTTGCAACTTTGTGCAGGGCACATGCTGCCACTATGATCCTGCACACTACTAGGGGCACGTATAGCAGCTGCCCACGAGAGTGGTCAAGGGAGCAAAAGCGTGACTTGAGCACTCCGAATGTGCGTTCCACTATGCCCCGGGTTGCAATATGGGCTGTGTTGTATCTTACCTCAGGTGGTGTGGTGGGGTTCCGAATTGGCGTCATCATGTGGGTGCTCAGAGGGTAGGCACTGTCCCCTGGGGAGGTGGTGATGGGTGTCATTATTGGGGTTGTGACATTACTGAATATCTGACATGCATGCATGTGCAGAGGTATTTATACTCATCAAGCAGCCATGTATCGCCATGCCGCCCAGCTTCTAGGTCCCGGTTTGGGGGTGACATTCTGAAAATGAAACTATCATGGGTGGAGCCTGGATAGTTGGCATATACTGAGGTGATGATTCCCTTGGCATCACATACTACCTGCACATTGATGGAATGCCAGTGCTTGCGGTTTCTATAGATGTGCTCAGTTGCCCTGGGTGGACATAGAGCCACATGGGTGCAATCAATGGCACCAAGCACTTTGGGGAAGTGTGCCACCCCGTAAATGTCCTGGACGGCAGCCCGCCTTTCTGCAGGTGTTCTAGGCATGTATATGTGGCTGCGGACTGAGGAGCGTGCAGTCATGATGGCCAACACCTGGTGTAGGAAGAGTGACTGTGTGGCCTGTGACACCCCCCCACTATGGCACTTGTCCGCTGAAATTAACCAGTGGCCAAGAAGTGCAGTACATTGAGCACCTTTTCCAAGGGGCTCAGTGCTTGGTAGCACAGGGTGGGTGACGTGAGGTCATCCTCCCACTCACTCACCAGGTCGAGTATTATGTGTGGTGGAAACCTGTACCTCCCATACACCTGGTCATCAGGCATCCTAAAAAGGATGGTCCTGGGTGTAAAAATTCTGGGCCTGGCTATCCTCCTACTCCTGCGGTTTCCCACGACCACTGCTGCGAGGAACGGTATATTCATTGTAGCGTCTGAGCTTGTTTGTTGTTTGCAGCACTTTTATGCTGCGTGAGGCCGCGTACGCCTGCTTCCTGCTGGCGTACGTGTTTCCGGATTAGCGCATCTTTTTTGGCGCACGCGTTTCCCCTGTTCGATTCCATGAATACGTGTTGTAGGTGCACGTGTGGGCTTTGTGAGCATTTACCTCCTGTACTTCCCCCGTAACGGCCACATTTTCACGCGTTGTTTCCGATTCCGCGTGTTACGCCCCATGTTCCGCCCTCTGTTGTTGTGTGCGCTGCGCTATGTGCGCTTTCGCTGTGCGCATAACGCACGCCGTTTGATGACGTGTGCGCCCCCATGCGCCACCCACGATTTTAGCACACATCCCAGGATTTACACGCGCACGGACTTCCATGAATCAATGTGCGCGGCTTTGGCATGCTTGCGCTGCGATTTTCACGCTTGCACTGCAATTTTCCGTGCACATTAATTCCATGAATCGGCCAGTCGATCTTGAAACAAAAATGCCATGCTGCTGTGGTGTTTGATAAATGTGCTCTGCACCGTCTATCAGTATGGTTATTCATTGATATGTCTGAAACCATTTCTAGAGCCAATCTTTTGTTCCTGGGACCTTTGCTTTACCTCGCAGGTGATATATTCTGGTGTTTCAAAGAAAAGGAGGTTAATCAACCAAAAATATTGATTTTAAGGTAGGGTGCATACTCAAAGAGCATGATATTTAAAATCTTGCACCAATAATATAACCTAGATTGAATTTCTCAACACACACACAAAGAACTCATTTAAAACTCTGAATGCACCTTTGGTGTATTTTATCTAGATGACCTAATCCTGCAGTTTATTGCGCCAGCCAAATCCCGTGCTGTTTCATCTTTCGAGGCTTTTTTTCTATTTACCTTCATCTTGGGAGGTATGATGCCGAGTGCTTCCAATTACCAGAACATATGCTTTTCCCACACATCTGAGAGCCTGATGGATGCTCTGGGCGAGCAGAACAGCAGGAATAAGAAGAGTGATGATATACATCCGCCGTTAAGGACCTATACTTTAACCTGGCACTACAGGCGCAAAGTAGAACATTGAATCTTCGTCTAGAAAAGCTTAAACAGAGTGTGTTCCTATTGCATGGTTGATGTTCACATTACAATTAAATAAAACTTTGGAAAAAAAAGTGTGTTTCATCATTCTTTTTATAGTAATGCTCATTATATAGTGAACTGTGATCATGCAGGATGAAGTAGATATTCGTACTTGTTTGGAAAGAGCTTCTTAGTCCACGAGATGGGTTTTCTTTACTGCATCCCTCTTCTTATGCTTTATTCATCTTCCTCTTTTCAGCCTAAAAATGCAGGAGCAAAACTGTTGCAGTTCTGTGGATACGGTCTCCTGGCCATTAAACCAAGCTTGGTAATGCCAGTCCGCCAGCCAGAATCAAACATATCAGAGCTGATGCCCCCTTCTGGTTTAGAGCTGCATCACTGCACATGATCGCCACCCTCCTCCCTTCTGCATCAAGGAAGTGACTGCCTCACAGGAGATGATATATTAATGAGACATTAGAATAACTAAAACGCCCACTGTCACAGTTTGTGCAATACATCTCTCTTAGTGTTATTCCTGTAAATACTTTGCCATATAGTCAAATTTAAGCTGCACCGCTTCAGGTGCAGGTTAGATAGGTCCTTGTGTTAAGTGTTTTCTTGTGCGATCCGTATTCCTATTGCAAGTCGTGGGTTCAGAGCCCACCATCCAATACTCATGCTTTGGAGATCAATACACTTTGCGCCATGAACTTGAGTAACAGTAACAACAGTGCTCAGAAGGTACAGAGACAGTGGCAGGAAGCTCCACATACAAAGAAAACTAGTCTCTGTTTACTTTAAGAATGATCCAGAGACCCAACAGTCTTTGCACGTTCATTGGCACTTTCAGAGGAGGGGGCATGAAAGAGAACGTCAATCACTGCTGTGACTAAAGGATGAGCAGGGTTTAAAATGACCCACTAAGTTCTCAGACTTCTGCAAACCAAAACACAAGGCAATCATAATGGTAAAGCAGGTACAATCAAGAGATAGACCTCCTTTGCCTTTTGTGTTAACCCAGGCTGAGAGACGGCACACTCAAAAGGGGCAGGAAGGTGAACTAGTAGTGACCCAAACAAAACAGTATCACAGTCCAAAATAAAGGGAATGTCCAATCAAAAATAAATAATACTTTAATAAAGAATACAGGCTGCATGTAGAAGGAAAAGAGATTACTATACAAAAACCCACCCTAAAGGAAAGCACAGAGAAGATGCAAGAGACTGGAGAAAGTAGAACTCTGAGTGTAATTCCAGGGGTGCTAGTTAAGGTACAATCATAAGAAGGATAGTGGCATGAAAACAGGAGCATTTGTGACCTAATCAGTTTCTAGGGCCGAAGTGGACCGTGCGGGCGTTTCACTATCACGGTATCCGGATTCAGTACTTGGTGATCTGACGCATCAGGCCTGGGTTTGAATGCTGTTGCGAGCTCATCAGGCTTAGTTGGGCACATAGGATCATGAAGGTTCTTTCAGCAAGCAGGAGTTGGGTAGGGTTGAATGTGGGTGCATTGAGCGGCCGAATGGAGGGGGTTCAATGATGCAGGTCAGGGTGGTCCCAAGAACACATTTGGTCAGGATGAGTCAGTCTTTGGCCAGTTGGAGAGGTTGGCGAGTGGCGGTCCAGTGGTTCGAGTCAGTAGTCCAAGGTGGTTGAAGTGGTGATTGAGGGAGCTTTGATGTTCTATCAATGAGACAGTGGTTCTCAGGTTAGCTGCGAAGAGCCATGGCTGTAACCCTCAGTTAGTGTTGAAAAGGGACCCTTTAAAGATTTGGTTTGGGTTCCGGCATTGTGCAGACACTTCGGGCCTAACAGGTGATGTGCTTCGCTACGACTCAATGTAGCATTGAGCTGGTTAAGATGCAATGTAATCGTTTGGCTTGTTGGAGGAAGTCAGACAACAGCACCAGTACCCACCCTATTGTTCATGATGCTAGGAACATGGAGTGACTGATTTGGTGTGGCAGAACAGGGAGTTTCAGTTGGTCTGGCCCTCTGGCTGCTCTGAGGCCTATGTAAAGGGCTTGAGGACAGGGTACTCCAGTTAAAGGTCTGCTCTTATGGCACAGGAGATCCGTTGCAGATTGGTTGGTCCTGATCCACTGCGTTGGTCACTCGCAATCAGTGGACTAACTTTGCTGAAAATATTGGGAAGGACATGACATTGAAAGTAAAGAGGACCCTGCCAAATGAGGGGGACACAATGATGTGCCACGAAAGTTGGGGCAAACACCCTTGTCCCCACCTAAAATTACATCCCTACTCCCGATGTTCCCTTAGGATTGGTTAGCTAACACATATTCCTTCGTCTTGGATGGCTCCTTTTCCCCTGTCCCAAAGGAAGTCCACTTGAGAATGTTCAGAATGTCTCTTTGGTTTTGAAAGGATCCTTGAGGAACTGAGGGAAT
Source organism: Ambystoma mexicanum (assembly GCF_040938575.1). NCBI lineage: Eukaryota > Metazoa > Chordata > Amphibia > Caudata > Ambystomatidae > Ambystoma > Ambystoma mexicanum. Next base: position 667,268,410 of record NC_090924.1, on the reverse strand, counting down.
TCTCCTGAAGGGGTGCAATACTCCTTCTTTTAAAGGCAAAAGTCCTTAGGTCATTGGTTAAGGCTAGCCTGCTTAAGGGGACCATTCCATGCTCCTGGATGGTGTAGACTTTGCTCTGTTGCTTTTGCACCTGACGTGCCTTGCTCCAGATGAAGTGGATGAGACAAAAAAAGGAAAGAGAGGCAGTAGGAAACAAGATGGTGGAAGGCGTCTTCCAGTGATCAGAGAACTATTTCCTTTCATACATACTCCTTCCCTCCTGACAACAAAGATCTTTGGAAATGCAGCCTTCTGGTGTGAGGCTATTCCTCCTGAATGGGTATGCTCCTTTGATACCTGGGACAGGTAGCTGTCTCTTGGGGAGAGGGTTACTGCCCCTCCTAAAGGGAATCAAAGAGAGGCTGGGTCCTCTGGGTTTCTGTCCTGCTGTGTGGCAGTATCGGCCCGTCTTACCCCAAGTCACATTCCCTTTCACAGCAGAGCTGATTCACAGGAGCTGTCACTTGTGCAATATCAATTAGACTGTGGCGACCATGATCATAGATAGTGCCATTCACTATGCCTTAACTCAGGAACAGCTTATTCTTAGAGATTACGCTGCCAATAGCATGGGGTACTCATGATCTTTGTAGTTTGGATAGAGGGGCATATCTTAAATGTCACCCCTGTGCTCACCCCTGTGCTGCAGTGACTTTTCTGTTGCTGTGGCGGTCGAGTGAGCATCTTGTGACCTTTGAACCTGCTCTGCACCACGAGCTGAGTGGGTGCTGCGGATCAGGCTACTGATGCAGCAGGGCACAAGGGCACTTTTACCATGGAATTGTGACCAAGGGGATCTGGTTAGCAAATTAGCCCTTTGGAGGCGGAATCCCCAGCATCATTTTATCTTTATGTATAAATCTGAATGTGTGTGTGTGTGTGCATGTTTGTCCAGCTATATAAATCCACACTGTTGAACCCACTGCAACCATATTTTGCATGGATTGCACATTTGTCTGGGGCAAGATTGTAGTCTATGTTTGGATGCAAAAAAAACACTCCGTAGACACCCTCATTTACTGATGCTCACATTGGTTCACTACAGTAGGTACTAGAAGGAGTAAACATTTGGAAAAGTGTCTGAGACAAAATGTTCAATGTGTTGGTTATTCCTTTGAAAAGTATTACTACTGTATACAGTTTGAAAGTGTTTACTGAAGCAATTTGAAAGGGAATACAAATAAAAATGGATCATGTCACTCCAAATATGGGAAATGGCAAGATTACAGTTTACTTAAGTTCATTCACGAGAAGGGAGCACAATCAATCAATCTTTCTTGTGCATTTTCTCAAATGTGCAGAAGCCATTGAGTGACTGAAACATGCCACACAAAAAATGCTCCATCTGATGCAAAGCGAACATCTATATCAAGAGATTTTGAAACACAACAACAAACAGCAGCACAAATTGCAGGCCAGAGAACCAACTTCCTCCAGGGAAAATGTGACACCAGAGCAAACTGAAGCAAGACTTGCCGACAAGAGGACAAGTGCACATCCTCTGGGGAACATGAGACACCACTCGAACAGGACATGGGCAACACTGGTTACCCCAGCTAGTGTACTAATAAACATAAAAAAGCCAAGGCTTCTCACCCTTTCCAGATGGCAATTCCTCACAACTAAATGATGACAAATGCAGTTTTAGAGATGGCTGTAGAACTCTGAAAATCTTTCTGAGCAGAGCCATTAAGAGTGGGGCCTGTGGATGAGAAACGAATATGGCTTGAGTTTCAAAAAGGTCTGCAGTCTCACAGTGCCTAGGTGAGTGGTGGTGACATGCCAGCTGACCCCTGCTTTGTGGCAAATCATCAACAATGTTATGGATTATCTATGTGGAAAAAATCTTGTGTACAGCATTGCACACAGTATCAAGATTTAGATGTGTACATGTTGACGTTCTTTTACAGCATATAGAGTCAGAGTGGCTCATTCTGAGGTTTGCAGCGTGGTAAACAAGTAGTGGTAATAGAATTACCACCACTTTTACCACTACACCAAATCCTGAGTTTGGCTATGAAGTGGGGGATGTACTTGCAGCATCATGCTGAGGATACATCCTCCTTGATACAACTGAAAATTCAGTAAAATTGGTGGAATTAGCTTCAGTGAAAATCTCCATGGAAGACTGTGGACTCCATAAATAGGGTACTTACACTGCCTACCACCACTTGTAATCCTGCAGTAAATCCTTGTGATCAAGATGCAATAACATTAATTCTGTTTGACAGATTTACCACCAAACTACCACCAAATACATAATGAGAACCAGTGTATTTTCACTGCAGTAACTTTACTCAAGCTGCACTCTCTCATCAGAGAGAAGTAGCACATCCCTCAATTAAAGCTCCATGCATCCATTGTATGCATATGTACAAGGTAGTCTTTCGGGGAGAGTATGAAACTTACCCTGAAGCAACAGCTCAAGGATTTCCAATGAGTAGAGTACTGAACTGAAAGCTTTATGGAAATAAATCAGGATGGAGAATGTGTTCTGTGTCAGTAACAGTTTGAAGCAAATCACCAGACTCTTTAAGGCTTTGCCAAAGTTACTTGAATGCTCAAAGAGAGAACAACTTATCAATGCACCATGGTAATTGAGTGTGAGGTTTGAGAGGTAGGAAAGAATCCTATCAAGAGAAAGTGTGTGGATGCATCATACCTCTATTATGTTACATGCTGTTCTAATTATAATTCCTCCATTTGGGTATAACTAAAACATATAACAATAAGAAAAGCATCATATTGGAAATAATCTTTTCAACTCTGACATTCAACTAATTAAAGCCTCCAGTAGCAACATTAAGATAAAGCTCCAAAAGAGATCGGAAACATTTATCAGTGTATAATAAAAAAGTAAAATCATGACTCATGTACTACTCTGCTATAAATGTGTGTTTTGGGGAATTACAGTGAAATGCAGTTTCATAAAAAGTCATGAAAGTATGAATACGTTGGCTTAAGCATACATATAAAAGATGTGAAATATTTTAAACCAATTGTAAACTCGATGTTTAAAATTCACAAGTACATTTTGAAATAAGACAATTGCTTGTAGCTGTGTGACACATTTATGCAATTTAGTTGTCACCTGCATTGAATTAGCCTTTAAGCAATCATTGACATTTGAACTGATAAAGAGCATAATGAAACTGAACAAAAAACTGTGTATGAAATGATGGTATCCAGTGATAAAGTTGTCTGGGAAAACGGTCACTAGGGGGCGGCATTTCCCCAAATGTGCACTCCCACAAAAATCAAGCACTTTCCCCAACTATTCTAGGACTGGAGTTAGAATTAAAATGTGTACCCAGCCTAGAACATGTGGGGGGAAGGCTTTTAGGGGTGCAGGATAAAAAAGTCACCTACATGGTGACTTTTTCCCCGTGGTTGTCCAGTGCACATTTTCACATGGAACCAAAATTATGACTCTGTCAATAATCCCTCATGTGAAATACTGTTTTATGTTATTTTACAACGAAACACCCCTGCTGCACTTAAATAAGGGAATACTTCCCGACAGTACCACATGAATGGAAAATACAAATGTAAGCACCTAGATATGCATTTCTTTTATTTTTTTATTACAGTTATCAAAAACTCCATATCAGACAGAAGATATAAACAAGAATACAAGAGCAGTTGCAGATTTAGCACATACATATTACATATCCAGTGCAGCAAACTGTTTAATAAAATATAATGTATAAAAACAGCTAAAAACCTAGAGCATTAATTTGCATGGGAATACATCTAGTATAGCATACTTACTTTATAACTTTGCTACTCAAAAGTATGAGAGCAATACACGTTAATGAAAGAACAATTGGTTGAATGTAAGTCTCAAGTGGTTAAATGTACATGCAGATCTTACTGCCCCAGAAGTCTGCCTCGCAATAATATCCGAACTTCAGCCTGTGACTGAGATTAAGCATATTAAGCATACACCTTTCCATTTAGCAAAAGTCAATGGTTTGGGTAGCTGTTCCTTGTAAAAGATGCTGGGAATCATTAGGCATTCAACAAGAGGGGCCCAATTAGCGAAACTATGCACAAATATGGAGCAACTCAATCTAGTGGCAGTTTTGCTACTTGGTTAATAGGATATGGAACAAATAGGTGTTGCCCAAATCCACATTATTTGAACATGTTTTCACTATGGCTAAAAAGAAGGAGCCTGGTTATTTTGCAGTTTGCTACATAACAAACACATTTCTATTCACTACAAAAAAACAGTCAAATTCATTGTTGCCCTATTGCAAATGTTTTTAGATATGTGGAGTATGACAAAACTATATCTTCCATTTCATATTACTAAGCAACCAAATTACTCCAAAATATGTTCTAAAGATAATGATCTATGTTTTGTTGGTTTGGATTTTAGATGGTTGATATCCATCCTCTGTTAGGCCAGGCCAAATTGTCACCATTCTATGGCAAATACCTATTTTTGTTATGGGAGTGGTTTGGTAGTGGTACTTTGCATGATCTTATCCTGTAAAGTTAAGTTGGTATGCAGGGTTGTAGGATAGGTTAAAACAGAGTTCACAGTCTCAAAATATTATATTTTGAAGTCAATAAGAATGCTGAGAGGAATTACCAAGGGATATGGATATACTATGTGTTGGTGCAGTATTGTGGAAAGTAGTAAATGGTCACACATTGTGTAGATTGTTTAATAAGATCTGGAGTGTTGGTGTAACAGAATATTCAGTGTGTCCGATCTAACTGTAAGCTCTTTGCGTTTAGATGAAAATGTGTAGTTTACAGCTGTAAAGAAGGAAAAGAAGAAGTTAGTTACAATCAAAGTTTATTTTATTTTTAAATTTGTTTATTGGCATTTTGTTACTTTACACCAATTACTCATCATATAGGTGTACCTCTAATTGCCAGGTTATCAGTTTTTCTGTTATTACGATAACACATTAAACATTAACATTTCAAACAAAGTTAACATTAACTGTCTCCATATTCTGTCCTTGCAAATTAATTCAAAAGATTCTAGCGAGGGGGGGTGTCCCAGCCGTGGGGGGACTGTTTGAGGTCCATCTGAGTTTTTGCACATCTCTCTCCTGGTGTCATTGCTATCGGTATAACTCAGGGTTGTCTAGGTTGATTTGTCCCTGGGGGTTTATCATCTGAGGGGTGAAACAATTTTCTTATGACGTCTTTCCATGCTTCTAGTGCCAACTTTAGTCTTCGGTGGATCTAGCTACACTGGCTTTCCAGGCCTTTGTTTCAGCACTCACCCACCTTTCTAGCTCTTTATGCCATACCTTGTACTTTGGTCCTGCAGGCTTTTTCCAAGACATTGCGATAGTTCTTTTAGCTAATATGCACGTTATGTTCATTAGTCTCACTACATGCTTGAGTTTTGCTGGCCTGGGATAAGTTCCCAGAAGACATTCGGAAGGGGTCCACTCATATCTTGTCATGCCTGCCTTTTCGCATGCCTGCCTTATTCCGGCCCAAAGAGTCTGTGTATTGTTACATTCCCATAGCATGTGGACTAGATTTGCCTTATCCGCCCACACCAGATACAATGGTACTGCATTTGTTTGCTGAATTTTGCCAATTTACATGGGGTTAGGTATGTGCGGTGTAACACATTCAAATCTATCAATCAGAATCTATGGTTTCTAGATATTTCTTTGGGAAATGTTAGTGCTCTGTCCCATTCCTTGTCTGTCATTTCCTATCCCATGTCTGCCTCCCACTGGTTTTCAGTTCAGCACTTCGGGGGCTGGGAGTATCGCTTAGGTGGCTGTATATTTGAGACACTGATCTCCATCCCTCCCCCAAGTTACATAGCAATGTTGTGAGGGGGTTTGCATCAGGTTCCTCTGTCCAGGTTTCCCATTTAGTTCATGCTATTTTGCGAATCTTTTGATACCATAGGTATTGGCCGGTGTGGATATCATCCTCTGCCTGTAGTGATGCGAACTCCCGGAAGGTTCCTTCGGCATATAAGTCACCCCAGTTGTAGACCCCTTTTCTTTCCCAGAGCCTGATGTTCTTCAGGTGAGTGTCTGATTTGCCTAGTTCCGAGATCATTGGCACTTCTGGGGAGTATGGGTGTTTTGAGTGCATACGCGTGTTAGTCCTGTGCCATTTTTTCCTTCTTATGTTGGCTAAAAAGGGTGCATTTCTCATCAGGCTTTGGGGCACCCAAATAAGCTCCTTCAATTGTATCAGGGAGATCATGGTTTGTAGCAGGGTTGTCTCAGATGTAATTTCGTTTGCTAACCACTTAGTTATAAAGCTCAGTTGGGCGAGCATTTCTCTAGGCTTGGTAGTTGGATTCCACCCTGTTTGTACGGTAAAACTAATGTGGATCGTGCCACCCTGTGTTTGCCCTTTCCCCATAGGAATTCTCGGATTATTGTTTCAAGTAGTTGGAAGAAGGGTTTTGTGATGTAGTAGTGTACGTTTTCAAATCCATATATGAATCTAGGGAGGACTATCATTTTGATTATTGAGGCTCTGCCCATCATTGATAGGGGTAGTTTTGCCCAGAATCCCATTGATTTGCGCAGTGCGGGTAATGCTGCACTTGTGTTCGTGCATTAGTTCGGGGGTGTGCATTATCTTGACCCCGAGGTATCGGAATGAGGTGGTCCGCCATTGTATACCCACCGAGGGGAGTTCTTCTATCCTTTTGTCTTTCAGCCCTGCTAGGGGGAACAGGCAGGATTTTGTCTTGCTAATTTGTATGCCCGAGACCCCAGCGTAATTGTCAAGGACTTCTAGCATTGTCAGTACATTGAGATGTGGGTTTTTGACATACAGTAGTACATCGTCTGCATAGAGTGAGATGATATGGTCCACTCCTCCTAGTCATATTCCTGCATCAAAGAATTGTTTCCTAAAGTAAATGGCGATGGGCTCCAATCCCAGTATGTAAAGCATGGGGGAAAGTGGACAGCCCTGCCTGGTCCCCCTGCATATGTCCCATGCCTCTAACACATATTTCCCAGATTTCAGCCGTGCTCTAGGTTTGTGTAGAGTATTTTGATCCATCTAATGAACCCCGAGCCAAAGCCAAATCTTTCAAGGACAGCCACCAACCACTCCCAACATATGGAGTCGAATGCCTTGATGGCATCTAGGGATAATAGCTCATACAATTCCCCATTTGTGTCAGTTTGGGCTATTATGTGTTGTAGCCTACGCAAAACTGCTCTGGTCCATGTGAACAATGTCTCCTATTATTCTGGACAGCCTTTTAGTTAATATTTTCACATTGTAGTTGAGCATAGCAAGTGTGTGGTAGGAGTCGCACTTATCTGCTGGTTTATTTGGCTTGAGCACTGCGACCACAAGGGTCTATCTCATGCTCTCAGGTAGGATGCCTCGTTCATACGACTCTTGGAAGACCTCATGAAGCAGGGGTGTCAGAGAAGATTTGCATGTCATCATTGCCTGGAGCTTTGCATGTGGCCAGGGATTTGATTGCTTCGGCTATGTCCTCAGTTGTGATGTCTGTGGCTAGTGTTTTTCGGGGGATAGTCTGGGCAATCCTATTTCTTCTAGCGTATCTGCTATTTGATCTTGGGCTAACCGGTCTTCGTGAGAGTATAATTGTGCGTAGAAGTGCTTGAAGGTGTCATTTATGCTCTACTGGGTCTGGTGCACATCGCCAACTTCATCCTGCAATGCAGTGGTTGTGTGCCTAGAGTGTTCCTTTTTGCAGAGCCAGGCCAGTAGTCGGCCTGGTTTATCTGCTTCTTCGTGTGTTCTGTATGTTCTAGTGGCATAGTCAAATTTGGCCAATCTGCTCCACACTTTTGTGCAGTCCTCTCTATGTGTTCTGAGTTCTTCTTCTCTCTGTGGGGTGTCTGTAGGGGTGGATTCCAGTCTCTCGATTTCCCATTCCCGTTGGTCTAATTCCTTTCGCAGTAGTTTCCTGATGCCTCCCGCTTTTGCTATGATTTCCCCTCGTGTTACTACTTTTAAGGCATCCCACATTGTGCTTATGTGTTCTACACTTCCCGTGTTTTCTTCTATGAAATTGCCAATGGTGACTTGTAGATCATCTTTGATTGCCTGATCCTTCAACGCATTTACAGGCATTCTCCACATGGGGATGGGAGGTCTGGGGCCAATGTGGTTCCATTCCACCAGAAGTGGCAAATGATCTGAGATGGTTCTCCCTAAATATTGCGCTCCTTCTATCTGGGGTAGGTGTTCCCTGCTTAGGAAGACATAATCTAATCTTGTGTGGAGGCCATGTGGGGATGAGAAATATAAGTAGCCTCGCTACTCGGGGTTACAATCAAAGTTTATAACAAATTTACATTAATTTAACTTTTCCTGGACTCTCACAGATAATACATAATATGTAGTATGTTTTCATACAACACTTTCTTTGTAGAACAGATGCACAAAATATTAAAACAGTTCTCATTTTATATTGCAATGTTTATGAAGTATCCAGGATGTATTTGACAGAAATGCTTTCTCTTTCTAGAACTTGTAGCAAACACATGAGGTATTCCTGTGGATCCCCGTGAGAGTATAACGTGACTTACAGTATCACTGCACCTGTATCTAGTAAATCCAGTATGTCTGATATATCGTGGGTTACAGCAGTTTTTATCATTGCATTTCTGTGCAGCTGGACAAGAACACTACATAGCTGCTGTGAGCCATGAAAGTAAATGTGGTCTACTAGTGGTGACAATTCAAGCAGCATATTGATAGCAACATTAGCATAACAGTTGACTCCAGTAGTGTTTTAAAACGTGAATGGTGCAGCCTGTGTGGTTTCATTTTTGGGGTTTCATGTAGTTTGTCAAATGTTACAATCATAGACTGTATACAATCTTGACTGTGATAAGGCTGTATGCCAACCATGATGCCCATTGCACCATTTACTGAACCATGTTCTTCCTCCAGGTTGCTTCATGGGAAGACTCTGTACTGCAGGCAGAGAGTCAATATAGTTACTACACCGTTTATGTTTACACAGGTTTTTCTAGTTGGTTTAAATGGACAATGGATTGTTGAAACATAAGCATCACTCCATCTAGATCTAATTTGCCTATATGCTTGGTGTGGATTATGGGGTGCTTTTCATTTGAAAGCATACATACATTAAATTGTGCGCAATGTGTGAGTGTAGAGATCAAGCACACTTAGTGTACATCTTGGTGTGCTAACTGGTCTATTTGCTGAGACCATGTTGTTCCTTTTCAAAAGAGTTCAGCAACTAGCCTACTTTTAAGGGCTATTTTGGCCAGATCGTGCACCAATATGAATGCATTGAAGCATTTTTGCAATGTTCTTGACTGTGGCCAACACAAGATCAAGTGGGCCGGATCGGGTGATATCAGTCCAGGGCCAGATTAAAAAGGCCCAAGCAGAGCCCCTAGGTCGATAATGTCTGATCCGGCCCACTGGAGAGGCTGTTAATGCTATTTAAACCCCAGGTTTCCGATCTGGAAACCCTGGGTGTTAAGAAAAATGTATTTTCATTCAGGGAATGCAATGTAACATGTGTCCCATTCCTTGAATGAAAATACTTGCTCACGATGGCCGGCATGGATCTGGATCACAGGGCTCCCTAAGGAGCCCCTCTACCATTACCATGGCGACCAGCAAAGGTAGACGGAGTGAAGCTGCAGGGGCGGTGGGCATCGCGGCTGCCACAATCAGGTAAGTGGGGCTGGGGAGAGGGATTGGGGTTTCTAAAAAAATAGAAGGAAGCGTTAGGGTGGGAAGAAGATGGTGCCGTGGGGTGGGGAAGCAGCCTCCAGGTTCGATGCAACGCAGGCTGAGATTAGCAGTTTTACCCCACGATCCAGGGAACCTGATGGGCTGCTCCCCCGCTCCAAAGTGCTAATTTGCATTAGTTCCCAGTAGTGAAATATAACTCAGTGATTCACATTTCCTATGCTGCCTACTGTCTTACGTATTTCTTTTTCTTTATGTTTTGAAACCGCTTGGCTATGACTTGAAGGAGAACCCCAAATACAAAGGCATGTTTTCCTCTAAACAGCATTTCATATCCTGTTCTTAGCACTTCCTGCATTCTAAGGTGAATGAAGCATAGCATACATTTACCATGCTCACCTCATCTATCATGAACATCTCAATTTCACACAGCAGTGTTCCCCCTTTATGTGTCAGTTCTGCTAAAACTGTCTATATTCCAACTTCTCTTAATGCTCAACTGGAGCAACTAGAGTTGATGCAAGGTAACACCACGCATTTTGTAAATAGCAATTTTGTGGTAGCTGCTCAAAACATGGCACAAACAAGATTGTTTGCTCCCTGCAGTGTCAGTGCGTGAATGTTTGAATCAGAACATATCCAACCTTAACACTAATGTAGAGGAAACAGAGTTGACATTCGGTGCAGCAGCATTTTTGGTTCTGAAGCAGTGATCCATGTTCTACTTCTTTAGTGACTTCATGGTGGATGTGAAGCCTATCCTTGTTTATTTGAGGTCCAAACACTACCAAATCTTCCTCTGCTGTTTGCTTTGTAGCATGCCATGTTTGACCTCACTCATTGCTGTTTCATCCTCATTTTTGATGAGTGCTTATCTAAGTGGGTGTGGCTTCCCACTGGGGATGACTGAATTCGTTAAGAAGTCTCTTGAGCTATTTCAGGATCTAGTTGTACTTCTTGGTGGACTTTCTATTAAAACAGATGTTTGTAAAAGTGACATTTTCCATATGCAATGTTGTTTTCAGTTGCTTTGAAAGGAGCTTGCAAAGTATTGTACTTTCTTCGCAATTATACTTCTGTTTGACAAGGTTTGAAAAACTGCTAAGTGGGAAGATGATTTATCATGATTTGTTAAATTGGGTTTTGAATATTGATTAAACAACCTTCATGATTACACATTGCAAATCTATCAGCTGTTTCTTATGCAGACACATATTTAGTATGTGTAGGACTCTCATACATGCACATGCATTCCACATCAGCACATCATCTGGAAAAGTGTGCTCAATAGGGTTAGTTTTGAGCACGTCTTAAATGTGTCGATGTATTACAGCTAAGTATTCATATTCTTGGAAAAAGTTCAGTACTCTTTTTGGACATGATGCTGGGCCGCGTCAAAGCCAAATCATATTTTCTTATGTACCATACAGTTATGTGCTTGTGTAGCAGTATGACGTTTCGTACGCATCACACTCTCTGCATGGCAGCATTTTCATGCCAAAGTTGTTTTGAAAGTGACAGTGTTTTATTTTTGATGAGCTTCAGACATACATGAGGCAATGACAGAGAAAAATTGCTGCCATTACAGTGGGATGATACAGTGACTACAAGCGTGCTTGGGTAGGTGGCGTGTAAGAGATCTAATTGGTTGGCACAAACATAACTATCCATAATGTTATGCAAGCATGACGTTAGCATTTGTGTGACTCTACCTTTGCTGCCTGAGGTTGCTTATTGGAGTGCATGATGATAGATGTATGTTTTTAGAAATTCGTGCTCTTATGTCTGTGATACACTATGCCAAGCTGAGATGTTAACGGAAGAGGAGGACAGCTGCCCCTACAAACCCTGTGTGAACACAGGATAGTTAGTAGGCTCATTAACACCTCTACAATGGGTCTCGTAGGAGGGTTGCTGTGTAGGTTGGAGTTTCATCTTGGGCATCTCAAAAGCTTGCATTATTTAGTCATAAGAGCAACACAAGTAGGCAAAGGAAGGGTAGAATACAATTGTGTCAACGTTAAAGAGGGATAAAGACAGAATGAACTAGGAGAAGAATAGTGGGCAATCCTGAGATAAGATTTGAGTCTGTAGGTAGGTAGGTAGGTAGCTACGGACCATAGTGAAGTGAGCTGAAGCTGGACATAGACAATCCTGTATACAAATATTCTGTCCTAAATTGACAGATTCTAAGTTTCTCTGTGAGTTGGTTTCTCAGTGATTGGGTATAGCTCAGGGGCAACGTGGTTGTCTTGGAAGCAAGACAACACAGCGCAACACAGGTTTGTGTCCCAATGCAGCACTTAGAAATCAATCTCTGTTATTAAGTGTCTTATAAAAGAATAACTATAATTATAAGTACTTTAAGCTAGACTTGAAAAAGTAGGGTTTCTTTAAAGCATGTAAAAGGAGTGGGCTGCTTTAGACACACAACGTGGAAGAATTAGTATAAGAAGTCTAGCACTCTAGACAGGAGTACAGGTGCATACTTTCTATGCATCAGTTATCTACCGGAGCCATGTGAGTACTTAGGAAAATGGAGCTCCATGAAAAAGGGGGACAGTCGGTATCCATTCCCAGACAATGGGACATTTGATCTGATTAAACTTTTCTATTTACCAGGCATTTTAGAGGATAAAGGAGAGGAATAACTGGAAGCGTAGGACATCTTTTTGAATTGGTTTGCAGGAGGAAAGAAGACAGTCGGGGAATCAAGTTTAAGGGGCCTGGAAGGCATGAACACAAAGTTAAAAAATAAGAAAATCTGCAGAAACAAACAAAAAGGACAAGAGAAAAGAGTGAGTTCTAAATTACTTCATCAAAATAGCCTGAAAGGATAAGGGAGGAATGTGGAGTTTAATTTTCATCATCAAAAAAGCTGAAAGGATAGGAGAGGGGATGAAGGTCTAATTCACCTCCCCAAAATAGGAAGATTTTAAGGATATAGCCGCACTTGACAGGAAGCAATTTACAGAAAAAAATAAAAAAAGGGGAGGAAGATAGAGAAGAAGAAGAAGAAGAAGAAGAAGAAGAAGAAGAAGAAGAAGAAGAAGAAGAAGAAGAAGAAGAAGAAGAAGTGCAGTGAGCTGAGTGCAAGCATGCTGGTTCTGACATAAGGTCAAGTCCCAGCCAGGCAATCATAGAGAGTGTCCTGCTCAGTAACTCTTTCCCATACACATGTGATTTCAAGTGCAGTAAATATGCAATGGCAAGCCCTACTGAGAAAGTTATCAGGAGTGGATGCTGATGGTGCTGGTTGCCTGGTAATAATTGTACATGCCACGTGGAATAGTGGGAAATGAGGAATTAGTCTAATGGATTTTCAAATGTTGCGGAAGAACCAAAGAAGTATAATGAGGGATTCAGGAAAGTAATTAATTGTTAAAACCCTTCTTGGCCTGACATGAACCAGTTCAGAAAGGTGAAAGTCCAGCAACATTTGGATAGAGTGGTTGGGCCACTGATGACATTGGAATTAGTGCTGAATTGATACAAATGAGGGATGCTTTGGTACAGAAAATTGCGATAGTGAATCCAAGAAAAATAGATTGCGCCAAAACCAAGAAGTGTAAGTCGACGAAAGATGAGCGACCGGCCGATTGAGGGTTGTTTTTACCAATGATTCTGTTCAAAATAAATCTGATGAGACAGCAGAGGTGAAGGCTTTTGTTCAGGGGTTGTTACCTATGATTAAAGTACAATTGAAAAGTAATGGTGTGGTGTGGAAAACAAAACCACTCTCTGAACTTGTATGGATAAACAAGTACTGTGTGTTTTTGTCAAGAACAAAGGAAAGAGATAAGCACGTGTAAGTTAATAACACTTCAGTTTCAGAACTTCCATGTTAAGAACCCCTTGCCTAAACCACTGCTGCAAACATCAAGTGGCAGTCTGATGCCAAACCAACTAAACACATGGGCAAACCTAGTTCATAAATATCATGTTAAGATGGCCGCCAGGTTACATGCAGGAAGACTTTCAAGTTGGCCACTGCCTCGGCCTCTAAACACAATGAAAGAAGAGCAGTGCAGTTTTGCATAATTATGGGCCTATAAACATCCACCCAACAAAAAATCCATGCTTCGCGTTGCTTGCAAGTTCCTAGTAACTTGTCTTAATGCTTACTGTGTTATTCCACTATTGGATCCTGTCACTGTTTTCTCTGAAAGCTTCTGATTTCTTCTGTGGAAAATATTAAGGAAAGACTCCAGGAGGCAAGAAAGACTCGCGTAAGTAAGCAAGTATCGCTCTCGCGCATTCCTTTCTTACATTTTGCAAAATTAAAGCCTTGATTAGGGTTCAAAGCCTATTTATTCCACGCTCCGCTTCTGAGTCTGCAGTCCGGTAATACGAAGCACCTGTGCTTTTGCTCCCACACGGAGTCCGTGAAGCTAACGAGACTCATCATTTTGCTCCACAGTAAACTAGCGCCCAACATGCTTCTCTCTGCAATGCCCTCAGTGAAGCTAACGGATGGCATAGGTCACTCTTCAGCAGCTTGCACACCTCACAGCACTCTGTGAAGTTAATGGACTGCATTCCTCAGCTGCAAACCTTGTAAAACATATCTGATTTATTTGCTCGAGAGACTTGCTTCACGCCTGCATCGCGCTACCAACGTGTAAGGTGAGAGAAAAGACATTGTTAAAGGCATATAATCTATATATATAAAAGTCAAAATGTGTTGCTGGGTTTGTGGGTCTGTGGCTTTTGGAAGTTTTGTTCCTTATGCAATTCCACACTGTTTCACCAATCTGCACCACATTTTGAATACTTGCCTGTTAGAACCATCCGGACATTACTGGCTGCATGACAATTGGACACCCCACCACTTTCCCTGGATTTCACCAAAGGTTAAAATGTGGTTGTGGGTTTGTGGCTTGGTGAAGCGTTGTGGCTTGCTGAAGCGTTGTTCCTCATACAATTCCACACTCTTCACCAACCTGCACAAAATTTTGCATTGTTATCTGTTAAGACCCTTTGGACATTATCGGCTACATGACAATCAGACAACTCACCCCTTGCCCTGAATTTCAGCAAAAGTAAAAATGTGTTTGTGGGCTGCCGACAAAGCTGTAAACCATGTTCACCGGCTAAGGGAAACAAAAAATGCATGATAGTCGAATGGACCTGAGCTGTGAAGACAGGTAGAATTCCAGATGTTTCCACATGTTTGAGGCATCAGTTGAAATGACTAGTGGGAACTGTTAATTATATAGCCTCTAATGTTAGCACTCTGTTCTGCAGGGAAGGGAAACATTTCTGTGAGATAAGAGCTTCACAGTAGCTCAACACCAACAAAACAGTCTTATCTCTATGGACGCAAACGCGTGTGAGCATCCCTCAATGGCACACCTTTTTGCTACATCAAGAGGTGTGGGTATTTTCATCGAACACTGCCCAGAATCTCTGTTGCCTCCACAAGATCAGGTAGGTCATCATCTGTCCCTGCAAGACACCAGGTAAGAATTACAGAACACAAAGCCCACGTTTCTTGTTTTGCCTGGATGAGATGGAGACCTCAGATATAGGCCAACTATCCACCCTCTTAGGAGACATCAGAGCGGAGGTGCATACCCCTGTAGAGATGGATGATCGTCTTCTCCGGAATTTTCAGGGATTCCAAGGGGAACTTGAGAAAATGTTTGCAAGAAAGGCACAGGCACTGGCTTCCATCTCTACGGCAGGGGTTGCAGGACCTTTTGGCATACATCAGCATGCTTAACAGATTGATTGCGGAAACCAACTGGCCTGAAGAAAAGCAAACTTCATTGTTTCACAGGGGTCTCCGTGGGGAACTAAAATGTGTCCTATCTCAGGTTGTGAACCCTCCAAACCCCTGCTCAGAGCTTATTAAACTTGTTGTGCAATTAGATCACTGTCTACAGGAAAGGAATACAGATTAATCAAGATTAGAATTGTGACTGTAGAGGTGAAGTCTGACATCCTCGCTCCAAGCTCTGCCTCTATGTTGCCTATGTTGGGAACCAGAGATGATGAATTCTGCAGTCCCAGTCAGTGTGCCAATACCGCAGAGAACCTTCGAGACAAGATAGCCATTAAGGAAACCCTATCTAAATGGGTGGAGACATACCACTCTTTTGGATGAAGTACTGGAAGAAATGTGTATTTAAACATAAAAAGGAGCCTGATGACGTCCCATGAAAGGGAGTTGACGTATCTAGAAGCTCGATGGAGAGATGAAACATAACAAGTATTCTCTAAAAGACGTAAAGAATAGACGGTACAGATGAGCAACATTTCGGGCTCAAGATGAAGATGCTCAGTCTACAGAAGCACTGAAGAATATGTAAATCAGTTTACACGTGTACAGTTGCTGGAAACAAAAGTATGGAAAAGAATTCATAAGGCTGGCTACGTAGTGAATTAGATTGAGGCAATGCGCCAATGTAAATACATAGGAATGTATATGACCTGGATGTTCCACAATGCACTTTTAGCAGGCCTGAAGGTTCATGACCAAGAAAAAGACTTTCAAAATGAGTGGTGCAGCTGTAAATTACTGATGTCATTGAAGGTTTTGGAGACGATGGGGCTGGCCCAGAACCAAGGGAAAAGACCACAGTGTAACTGATGCCTGTCAAGAAAGCCACAACGAATGTGAGAAAGGAACACGCTCTTGTTTGAAGAAGTATTGAAAAACAGTAAAGGTTTCCACAGGTCATTGTTTAAAAGGATTAAATACTGCAAAATACTTGAAAAGCGTGGTCTTCAAGTCACATGAGTAAAATCGGAATGGCTTAGGTCAGGCTTTACCGAAACTAAAAGATACAGTGAAGCTATCCTCCCTTTTTTTTCCCAGACGAAGTCCACATCTACAAGGCCAAGTTCAAAAGCTAATTCCCTGAACAAACTGAAGGAGTGTTGACAGATAGTGGGTTAATTGGATGGGAGGCATGGTCACGCCGAGCTTCCATGCACCTGTAATGGTAGCCTGCTTGCTGCTAGCATGAGGAATATCCCAGAAGGGTACAAGGGTGCCAAACCAATCATAGTGGGCCGTATAATGAAGAGCCCTATAGTATGAAGACCCAATGAATCGTCGTGTATTTAGTGAGGACAATAGTGACCAGTTATTGGGGGTGGGTTCTGATGCCCACCTGACTTAAGGACCCACTCATAACCAGTGGCTATTTTGAACATATACTTAGATGTTCACTGAGAGCCAATCATGGGTGCCCATAGGTTTTGTAGTTTGTCATGTAATATGATGTCATCAGGGACAATTTTTTGTTATAAAAGAACTGTTTTTTTGTTAAAAGCTTTGAGACCCAGATGTGCGGCGTCGGATGATGCCTGTTGTACTCCCTGTTTTAGATAATTGATATTAAAAGAGGAAAGCACTTTGCCAAACTTCCTAAGTCGTTTTTTTTATTGATGTCGGAGTAACCTCTGCATCCCCATCCACCTCTGAGTATTGCTACCTCATCTGAAAGGGCTCTTGGGAATAAGAGTTCATGACCATTGTATGTCCGGTCAAAGGACAATTCTCCTCGACACACTGAACCCACACCAGAACCTATGCAATTGGGGAGTGTTCGGGGACCCTTCACAAGGGAAGAAAGACATCAAAGGTGGCAACTGCAATTATGCTTTTACTGCCAAACCCCAGCACAAGCCATTAAGGGCAATGGACTCTACCCACACGATTACACCTCCTCAATCAGAACACTAACAAGCCCGGCAGGTGTCGAGACCCAGCTGTCAAGCGTTGAGAGAGCCATAGGTGTCACACCTTGCTATTCATGTCATTCGAATCAGTTTACGTGAGCTCCAGAAATTACAGACCTTGGTAACATATCTTGTTTGTGTAGTAATTGGTAAATGCATGGACCCGAATCTGGCATTCTTTGTTTACCTTGGTTGGCGAATCATAATCCCAGAGTGGAATGGAGGGCAAGACAATTGGCATTTCCAGAAGAATGCTTGCAGAAGTGTTACACTCAACCGCCTGTCCCTAAAAACACTGTACCTGCAATCACCTTGCATTCAAGTGAAAATGTGTTGTGCCTCATTGGAGAAATTCCTGCCATCTTTAAGGAGAATGAAGATGTGTTCAAGAAAGAATAAGCCGAAAGTGTATCCCCCCACTGCCAGAAAGACCTGATACCTAGGGCTCAAATGCCATGCAGTCGTATTTACACTCTTACAGAGGAAGAGAATTAACATTTCATTTGCTTAATTATCTGGATCAATACTTGGCCAATGGCTATATTTGACCTTCAAAATCACCAGCAGCATCTCCTCTCTTCTTCCTTCCTAAGAAGGAGGGAGACCTCTGCATATTCATCGATTGCAGGAAATTAAACAATGTCACATGAAAAACAGTTATCCTCTGTCACTTTCAAAAGATCTGTTGGATCAAGTTAGAGGGGCCACCGTATACACTAAACTAGATCTGAGGGTGGCCTACCATCTTGTGCGCATTAAAGAAGTGGACGAATGGAAGACCGCTTTCTGCACTAAATATGGCCTCTTCAAATACCAAGTAATGCTGTTTGGCTTATGCAAAGCGTCGGCAGTGCTCCAGTACTTTATAAATGAAGTTTTGCAACAGCCACTGGATATGTGCACAGTAGTGTACAATGATGATATCTTGGTGTATTCATCACATTTTGAGGATCATGCCATACATGTCAAAGTGGTTTTAGAGTTATTTAGACAACATTGTTTGTTTGCAAAGGCTGACAAATGTTCCTTCCATGTGACCGATGTTGAATTCTTAGGATTTATCTTCACTCCTCATTGAGTATGCATGGACGACAGGAAGGTGGAAGCAATTCTACAATGGCTGTCCCCATACATCATAAAAAACTGTGCAGAGTTTCATCAGTTTCGCACATGCTTATAGACACTTTATTCGAGACTTTTCAGCAGTGGTCCATCCCATTACCTCGTTGTTGTTAAAGAATAAACATTCCAGTGAAGCAGTGTGAAGCAGAGAAAGCCTTCCAAATTCAGAAGGAGAAATTCATCACTACACCAATATTGAGATATCTGAATCCAGAACTACCACTTATGATAGAAACAGATGCACCAGTGTAGCAATGGGCAGAGTTTAATTACAGAAGGATCCACTGTGAGGGCAGTTGCATCCAATAGCCTGCTGGTCGAAAAAATGAACACCCACAGAAAAGAATTATACAATAATGGGCAAGGAGCTCCTGGTCATCAAGGCAGCATTCAAGAAATGGAGGCACCATCTTCTTGGAGCTAAACACCAGGTAACAGTCTTCACCGACCATCGAAACCTTCAGTATCTGAAATCTGCACAGGCCAAATCGGCTAGACAACTACCCTGGGCACTTTTTTTTGCTGAGTATGACTTTGTTATTTCCTATCGACCTGGAGCGCAAAATGAAAAGGTGGATGCTGTATCCAGATTAGGATGTGAGAAAGAAGAAGTAGATCAAGCATACGCAACCCCTGAACCCATGGCGATTATCCCATCTCTGAAAATCATCAGAATGGTTGATGCAACTTCGAATTTATGCAATTATGAAATTACATCAGCACAACTCTACTGAGGAAATACAGACCTGGGTAGGAAAGAATGCTAAAGACAAAACAGACAGGCACTGCCTTATCGTCAAGGATGTTTGTTTATTCTGACAACCACAGCTCTATTAGGAATCACGGCGCTACAATGTCCAGTTCCAAAATACCTGCAGAGAGAATTGTGCTGACACGTCCGACGCTTAAAAGGAAATCCCTGGGACTTCGGTTGTTACACTCCTGACGAAACCCTAGGTTGCAACAGCGAGCTTCGTTTCTCGCTCGTTACCGGTTACCCTGGCAACGAAGAGAGCGCTTCTGGTTTAGGCACGCAGCCGTCACCACGTCACGTGACTTGGCACGTGACTTACACAGAATAAAGCCAGCCCACAGACTATGGCACAACGCTTCTGATTGAAGCGTTTTGGAATTCGCTGCGTATCTTGGAACTCTTGTTTTCTGGACCTGTGTTTTGCCTCTTGCTTTTTGATTCTTCCTGGTCCCCGCATCTTGCCTTCCTGCTTACTTCTGTTCCTGTTTCTGGACTGCGCTCTTGTTGCTTTTTGTCTTGCTTTTCGAACTTTTGTTTGTCCTGGTCATTGCCGAACCTGCTCTGCACCTTGGACTACTTTCAACTCTCGATTTGATCTTACACTGCCTGCACATTGCCGAACCTGCCTTTCCCCGGATTGCCTCTGCCTCGTGATTTTGTTTGGCTAGCCTGCTCATTGCTGAACCTGTTTTGCATCCCGGACTGTCTTCCTAGTGATTCTGTCTACTTTGCCCGCACGTTGCCAAACCTGTCATGCGCAATGGACTGTCTCTGCTTTGCGATTTAATTGTATCCTGCCTGATCGTACATCCTACAAAGTTGGTCCTTCTGCCTTCCCAGCACCATCCTGTCTACAGAAGAACATTTCCATCCGGACTCCCTATAGGAACTCCTCGAACTCCACCTCTTGGGATCTCAAGGACTAGAGACTTCTTTTGTTTTAGGCGTCCTCGTGCTGTCGGGGTAGTCTTGGACAATGGATTGTTGGGACTTCTAGGCATCCTCGTGCCGTCGGGATAGAACCTTGGACCTGGATCATCAACTGGGACTTCCGATAAACTTCAAAACACTGAATGGTAAGAACCATTTCTACTTTCATGTTCTATTACCTAAACCCTCCCTTTGCTTAGATTCCTCATTAGTTCTTGCTTTGTTCTTGTGTTGATTGGCTTAGGAACTCCCAGGCTACTGAGGAAACTTCACTTCCCGTCTATAACATCAACGCCGTGTACCATCATTCAGGTTGGTGCAGTTGGTATTCTGGTACTTTCAGTTTTAATAAGACCACAAAGAATACTGATTCTGATATTCTTTCTATTGCTCCTAGTTGGTGCCATCGGGTGTGTGTGTCTCCTCTTCCGACTATTAGATCCCTCTGTCTGTAAACCTTACACAGCAAAGGGTTACAATTGTAGGAAAAATTCTTCAGCGACTCTGAAATCTTCTGCGATCAAGCTCCTACCGTCCTTGTTACCTGGTGGTGAGTTCTAACAAGCTCGCAACAAGATATTACACAATTACCACAACACATTATTGGGGGCTCATCCTGAATTGCTAAAACCTACAACAGGATCAAGAATCATTACTGGTGGCCTACCATACGCCAAGATGTAATTCGTCATATAAACACATGCAGTGTTTGTGCTCAACAAAAGTCATCACAAAAGAAACCTCAAGGTCTATTGCAACCCATGCTGACACCACCAGCCCCCAGGGACACAATATCTGTTGATTTTGTGAGGGATCTCCCCTCAAACCATGGACATAACACTGTTCTGGTTCTGGTAGATCTATTGTCCAAGATGGCCCATTTCATCGCATTGAAAGGTACTGACGGCAATGCTACTAGCTCAAACGTTATTGCAACAGATTGTTTGCCTAGATGCTTTCCCATCGGTCGTAATCTCACACCATGGAAGTCATTTCATATCTAGGGTCGGGTTTGGCTCTAGGTGTGGAGGCCGCCTGGGGTAAGCTCCGCTATTGTTGAGTCTTAGAAGTTGATCTGGTGTGGCAAGATCACAGGAGTAGTAAGGGTTTAGCCAGTAGCCCAGGTTGTTAAGTAGATAAAGGAAGTTTTCTCCTGGCTGTTGTCAGACAAACAAGGCGCAATTGCCCTAAGTGTAATTTACGTTTATCATTGTAATGTGAGAAACAATCCAACACTATTACCAATAAAAGCGAAACTTGTATCGCACTAACACAGTGTCAAAAAGATTATTTAAACTATTGACGCAAGATAGCCAGGAGAAAACTTCCTTTATCTTCATTTCATATCTGGATTTTGGTAAAGATGCTGCACACTAGCACTCATGGCCATCATCCCCAAACCAACAGACAAACTGAACTAACTAACTAGAGCATAGAAACATGTCTCTGTTGTACTTTGCCCTATACCAATCAAGATTGGATGCACCTCTTATGGGTGGTGGTATATGCCTACAACAATGCCACACATAGTTCCACAGGTTTCACATCCCACTACTTCATACATGGCATGCATCCACGTATATATCTGTTTATGATACACCAGAAGCATTTGAGATGTCCACAATTCGAAACACAATAGAACAACCTAAAAGAAATTTACGACAGGCTGAGGATCACTACAAAGACAAGCCGACAAAAAAGAGAGTCGGCCCCAATTTACCACCTTGGGGACTAGGTATGGTTGGCTACACTACACATTAGCGTGAAAGGCCATAGAAAGATTCTCCCACGATATATAGTGCCCTTTCCTGCCACTGCCATTATTAACAATGTTGATGTTAAATTGGTATTACCCAAGAATGTACAAATTCATCCAGTCTTTCACGTCTGTTGCTAAAATGTACACCATGATAGACGTAACACTATCACTAAACCACCCCCTGTGATTATACACCAAGGTGAACGTGAATACGAAGTAAAAAAGATATTAGATTCCAAATGGGTGAAGAACACACTGGATGGCTTCATTTATTGGAAAGGCTACAGGGCAATTGACAAAACTTGGGAACCCACCACTAATGTTTATGCTCAGAGACTAATAAAGCGCTTCCACAAAGAGTATCCCAACAAACCAAAACCCTGACATGTCACTGTAGGGGTGGAGGCTTGTGGGGGATGAGCTGTCGGGAACCCATTGCCAAAACCACTGCTGCAAACATCAAGTGTTAGTCTGGTGCCAAAACAACTAAACACATGGGAAACCTAGTGCATGAATATCATGCTAAAATGGCTGCTAAGTTACAGGCAGGAAGACTTTCAAGATGTCCACTGCCTGTGCCTCTAAAGGTAATGAAGGAAGAGCGGTGCAATGTTGCACAGTTAAGTACCTATAAAAACCCAACCCAACAGGAAACCTGTGCTTCTTTTTTTCATTTTTTGTATTTCTTTTTTTTTTATTGTGCATTTGGTGAAAAAGAAATTGCAACCTTAAGCACAAGTACAGTAAATATAAAAACAGATACAGTAAAAGAAAGGAATTAGCACATTTTGATAATGCATAGAAATATGATAAACAATTCTCAAAGAAATACACTTAGTATATACTACATCTTAAAAAATATAATAAAAGTGAAAAAGGAAAAAGGAGAAATGACTATCCTACTTCCTTATGTCTATGAGAAATTAATCTGGTGGGACAGGCAAAACAGACCCTATCATTTCCAATGCGTCCTTCCATAAATAAGATGCAGCACTAGTAATCACCAGTGAGGCAGCTCCTGTCAATGTACCCCAAAATTGCTCTCCCTGCACATTCTCTATTTGCGAAACAAAAGCATGATAGCCCTTTTGGTATTGCTCATCTGAATTAGGGCACTGTGTTAGTATGTATCTAGCTGTCTCGACCGCTACCCTTCATAATCTACCGTGCCTCTTGTCATGGGAGACCTTACTCCATGCTCCTGTAAATTCGTAAATCTGCAATATATTTAAGCACAGAGAGCTAACAAATCTGGTCAGGTGTCTACTGCACATTTTGGTGACATAGCTACAGGGTTTGTTAGATGAGAATCCTTGCGTACTTTATTCCGGAAATCTTTTTTTTTTGTTGCTAAGGTAAGCAATCGTGCAAGCTCTATCCCAGACTTGTGTCTTTGATCTCAATTTATTTGACACATCAAGACCGATCATACTGATAGTCAAAGCCAAACTAATATCCACATCTAAGTCGATATTACTAAAATGCTTGTGTGCCGTTGTCTTTAGTGCTAGCAGAAATGAATTGAAACAGGAGGCTTGGAACCTTTCACAGTATAGTCCTGCAACTGTTTGGCTGTTATTAAGGGCAGTTATCAGGGAAACATATAATCTGCAATGCTTCACAAACCAGCTAGCTCTTAATGATTGCAATCCCAGTTCCAGTCGGAGGGACTTTACCGGGACTGAGCTGGGGACCCACAAGATTGCTCTGAGGATCTTCCTCTCCAGTTTATCCAGCCATCCAACATAGTATTCTGGAAGCAGTTCCATTCTGTAAGTCAATCCAGAGAATATTCTGGAGGTGTACACGGCCAACAGTCCCTTAATGTTATTCTCGCTATATATCTATCTAATAGCTGATCACTGCATCAAAGGTTTTGTCTCAATATATTCCTCATAGGCCATTTGTGTTGGGACTGCATACAGTGAAACGCAAATATATATATATTTCTCAACTGCTTCTAATTTGTAGTTTCCAAGCTTCCAGTCAAACAGACTTTTCCTACTACGTCTATGACCAAAAACCATTATCTTGGTTTTAGTTGCATTAATAACAAGTCTACTAGCGGTAACGCAGCTCTGGAGGGCATTGATTAAATACTGAAGTCCAATCTAGGTACAGTCCATGAGGACTGTATCATCCGCATACATCAATTACAGGTAGGGCACAGCTTCAATCCGAGGTGGGAAGTTGTGGGTCTCTCTCAGAGTATAATCTAAATCAGAGACATATAGGTTGTATAGCAGGGCCACCAATACACACCCCTTCTTAAACTGGACATTTACTTAAAGCTCAGACGAAATGTTTCCCTCTTGAGATGAATGGCCACCCTGATGTCCTGATATAAAGCCCAAATAAACCATAGAACAGAGGCCCCAGCAATGCAGTTTTTTTTCAGAGAGAAGGGCAGGAGGTGGAGTCAAATGCCTTAGAGAAGTCCACATAGAACAGATACAATTTCCGTTTGCTGGAAACTTTTTCCACTGCAAAGTATTGTAGTACGCAGGTACTAAGTACTGTGCTATGGGACTTTCTGAAGCAAGTTTGGAATTTTTTAAGTGAGCCGCTGGCTTCAGTCCAGATGTTTCGCTTTCTCAAAAGCAAAGAAGCAAAGATCTTAGAGCAAGAATCCGGCATGGCCAGTAGCCTAAAATGAATAGGGTCTTGAGGATCACCCTTCTTGTGGACAGAAATCAATATAGATCCAGTCCAACTTCTTGGTAGTGAGCCAGTATGTATAATGTCTCTAATCCAACACTCCAAGACCCAGGTCCAATAGTCTGGGTTTGATTTGTATACGATTTTAGGCACTGCATTAGGGCCTGGTGCCCAAGAAGGGCGCAACCTCATGATAATTCCCCTAATATCCAATTAATCAAAATCCAATTTTAATGTGGCATCAGCAGGCTTGACCATCCTCTCGCTCAGCACTTTGTCATTGTAATAAAGGGTTGAAATATAAGTCAACCAAACAAATGGATTTAGTTTTTTTCTCTGTGTGTCCAGTCATGCATCCTCGGTAATATGACCAACCTTTTCCCACTATCATTGGTATGTAAAAGCTTGAACCTAACACTCACGTTGGCACTCAGCAGTGAGTTCTTGTGGTAGCATAGCCAATTTTTATATTTAGTGGTGAGCAGAGTTGTCACAGCTTTCTGCTCCGTATTGGTCAAATGCTTCGAGCTTCCTGTAGTTGGTCTTGTGTCCTAGTTTTTGTGAGGCAAAGAGCAGTGCCATGGCTTTGCTCATATCACAGTTGTAATATGTCAACACACTGACCATCCAAGCATGCTCCAAAAGCACATGTAGGTTGAATCTTAACATATTTGCCTTGGACCATATGAGCCTGTTGCCTTGATTGTTTACTTGGATTGCCAGACATTGTCATCCCTCCATAGGCTGGCATGCTGCTACCAAGCGCCATATCCATCTCAGGAGCATATGGTCGCTAGCGGTGTTAGATACATATGAAATGTCACTGCATAGATGCCATAGCTCATGATTTATAAAGACATAGGGCCTCATTACAACGATGGCGGTAGAATGATAACAGCGCCGGTAGTGCTGCCAGTGCCGTTATCACTCTACCACCACATTACGAGTTCTGCTCGTGGGGCCGCTCTGTACGCCTAGTCAGACCAGACGTGCAGAGCGGCACCCGCTAGCAGAACAGGATGGTAGCAACGGTCCATTTATTAATGGGACCGTTGTTACCATCCTCCCCATTCCCATTGAGCCCTATGGGGGCTCAAATGGGAATGGGGACGTACCAGGTCGGGTCCCGCGAATGGGAATTATCGGGCCCGCAAAGGTCGGAATGGCCCAGTAATTCCCATTTTTCGGGACCCCGACCCGATTTTGGGAGTAGCCATGCCGGTAAAAACAGCATAGCTACCTCCGAACTCGTAATGATGCCCATAGTCCCGACAGGAGTGCGATTTGCCATTTTACCAAGTTGGCTGTAATGGCTCACCCCTGCCCTCCTTAGTTTTAAGACAGATTAGATCATGGGCTTCTAAGTAGTTGCCCTAACCTGATGTTTTACGCCTAGCTACTGCACAGGGTTTATTCTAACCATCAAAACATATAACATAGTCATAGTCTGTCTCTTCCTCACTGTGTAATTTACACACAATGATCTCATTAAAATCCCCAGCAACTATCACATGCCCAGAGGGATACAGCTCAAACCAATGGTGAAGAATGGCATCCATCGTCCTCCTAAGAGACTGTGTGACTTCGGCCTCTGGTGGATCATAGACATTTATGGTCAGTATTTTAAAAGTCTAACAGTCCGGAGTTTGAATGGTAACCAGTAATACATAGGGAGAGTTGATGCCTGCAACAAAAGGGGTTAGGATGTAATTTGTTCTAGCACCAATGGCCAAACCCCCCTTTGGGCGCACCCTGGGGCCATGTGTGGCAGGTTTACATAAGCTATTATATCAGTCGATAACAAAATTGTCTAGCATCCAGGTCTTCTGCAGCAGAAAAAATCACTAGTCAATAGCATTGACAATCCAACTGGGTTTGACAAGAACGAATTAAATCCACACGTGTTCCACAAAATCCATTTGCCAAGCTTATCTATGGCAGGTCACAGAAACGTGTCGAGGATCTATTTATCAACAAACTTCTGTGCAGCTGCATTGGGTTGTCAGTGGTCATAGTAGCCAGCAAACTTGTCCTTTCATTGTCATGTGGAACCAAGAACTTGGTTGATAAGGCGCCAGTTATCAGTTCCGATGCTATTTCCTCTTTGTCCGTCTATATTGATTGCTTTCGGCATACCGTCAGCTGGAAGCCCATTTTCCTCAAGGCCAGATGATAGGTACTCAATAGGGTTGTCACCGCCAGTGAGGCAAGTTCCATTACAGCCCAGTTTGTGGGGCTGTCAACTTTCAGCAGTTCCACATGAGCAATGTCTTCGCTTTGGATTTTCTGAGAGCAGGGATATTCTGGAATTCATGATGAAGCTGCACGTTCATAAATGGGCTGGAGGCTCTAGGATTGATCTCTTCCAGCTTTATCCATTTGTCCAGAGGTAGATCAGCGTAGACAAGTGTGCTCCTTCGTTGCCTACTTGATAATGCACACGTCTGGTAGTGTATATCAGGATCAATTGCAGGTTTCTCGTTATTATGGGTCGTATTGCTGACAAGACAGCTGTTGGATTCTATATTGCCAACTGTCATTTGGCAATCAATGTAGATATTGGTATTATTCATATGCAGTGTCTTGCCTGCTTTTTCAGCATTATTTGGCATGCATAGATTATCAAATGAGGCTAAATGGCCATGGTACGCAATGTCCTCATTCGCTGCAATGCAACCACTCCATTACCTGGCCTAGATAAGAGACCTGGGTCAATCGCACTGCACTTTGCAATCCCATTTGTCAAGTGATCCTGTAGCGGCAGTGTTACAGTTTTTGCTGGACCATTGTTTTGCACCCATCTGTTGAGGGGGCCATGTAGTTTGATTTATCTGGATGTGCCATCTTCTTGGGTGGAGGTAGTCCTAGTGAACCCTGTTTCCACACATGAGTACCGGGTGATAGAGCAAAGCTGTGATGCACCAAGGATAGATGCTGTATCATGCGGATTTGTGACCGCAGCCTATGGAGGCACCAAGACTTTCAGCAGTTTCCAGTGGTACCGCTTTCCCAGGAGCGTAGGGAAGCTGTCCAATGCCATTGCCAATGACATGTTATGGGAAGCGGTAGGGCTGACTCCAGTAGCAATATTTTTTTCTCACTCGCCCTTCCTTGCTGCTTGGCTATTTCCTCACATAAGCCACCTGCAGCCAGGAAAAAAGCTCTGTGTGCCCCCAGATCCGAATTTACACCACGAGACACGGACCAATCCAAGATGGCTGCTCCGACGCTCTGAGGACTACATCTGCAGCCCAGCTTGGCCATCCGGTGCTGATACAATCAGATTGGCCCAATCTTCACTCTTATTGGCCAATCCACGGCTGGGAGGCGAGAGCCGGCCCTCTCACAGGAAGGCCCTCGATACTAAGGCTCCCTGCCTGTTCAGAGCTTGTCAAGAGGCGACAGAGGCCAGGGCCAGGAACCCTGCCCGTCAGCTTCCAGCCTTCCAGCCGCGTCCTCACTTCCTGGTAAGCTGCTCTCAAACACGCACTGTCTGCAAAAAGAGTGTACTGGCAGGATACGCCACTTCCTAGACCTCTATTATCCAAACGCTATCCCACGGCTTTGACATCAGGACCCACTGCAACGTCCACAACATATCTTGCTGCCTAACTCTATGTCCTCTAGCAATGCAATGTTAAGCTATCACTACCAGTCTCTATCGACACTGGTTATTACAAACTCTCCTGCAACTTATAACTGCCCCAATATAGAAATAGCTGATTTTAAATTGCCATTGTGAATTGCATCATGCCAGAATAGCCTACTTCCCATTGCTTACTGTGCCCCGCACCTCTATTGAAATTGCCTACTTCTAAATTGCTGTGACCTATATAGTGACCTGCACCTTTATTGAAATAGCCGACTTCTAAATTGCTGTGACCTATATTGTGACCTGCACCTTTATTGAAATAGCCTACTTCTAAATTGCTGTGACCTATAGTGTGATCTGCACCTTTATTGAATAGCCTACTTATTTGAAAATTGCCATTGTGAATTGAACTATGCCAGAATAGACTACTTCCCATTGCTTACTGTGCCCCGCACCTCTATTGAAATAGCCTACTTTTAAATTGCCATTGTGAAGTGCACCATGTCAGAATAGCCTACTCCCATTGCATACTATGCACTGCACCTATTTTGAAATAGCCTATCTCTAAATTGCATACCATGCACTGCAGCTATATTGAAATAGCCTATCTCTAAATTGCATATCAAGAACCACAATATCCCGCACTAGCCTATCTAGTAATCTGCCCTACCTCACACACGCCACTAATGTATCCTCAAATGTCCTGCCTACTAGCGTCACCGCCACAGGGCACCTCAATTAATTTCAACCACCCTGCCATCTATATTATCACACTCGCCCTCTGCTCCATCTGCAGCATGACACTCGCGCACTAAGCTAGCACCCCCACCTGACTGCAGTCCTACCACCTCATGCCCTCCTCAGAACGCACAGCACAGCCCACTCACTTTCAAGCTCTATGACCACAACATCTTGCAACTGAGGCTCTGCAGACTCAGGTCCCGCACCAAGATACACACCACTCTCCACAGCTTTCCACCCACTATCAACCTCAGAAACAGCAGACTCATCTCAAGCACCCCTACAACACACACACACCGCTCACAACACAAGCTGTCCATCATCCACCCCAACACTCCATACACCCTGCCCACTCCAACCCCCTCACTTCCACACACCCACCCTACATCTTCACCCCTAAGCCCTAAACACAACACTGACACACTGCATCCACCCACACCACCCCACAGTGAACTGAAATGTGCGCTTATTAACGCCCGTTCTCTCCCAGCTCATGCCTTAGAGATCAACAACCTCATCACCACCCTCAAACTGGACCTACTAGTCATCTCTGAAACCTGGATACATGAAGC
Source organism: Ambystoma mexicanum (assembly GCF_040938575.1). Taxonomy (NCBI): domain Eukaryota; kingdom Metazoa; phylum Chordata; class Amphibia; order Caudata; family Ambystomatidae; genus Ambystoma; species Ambystoma mexicanum. The sequence goes on along the minus strand of NC_090924.1, from coordinate 667,238,876 downwards.
ATCAGGCCCTTCTCTCTCCCTTGCCATCCCTCAAGGATACACTATCTTGAGACCAGACCGCAAAACTTCTAAAGGTGGAGGAGTAGCCCTCATCTTCAAAGATTTCCTCTCCATTAGACTCGGTAACCAACAATGGGAAAAAAACGCCGACCTCCTCATTGCTAAACTGTATATCTCCCCCAACTGCAACATAAACACTGTAATCACTTATAGACAAGCACATCCTCCAAATTGTAGGTAATAACCTAAAAAGCTCCACCAAAACGATCCTACTAGGTTACCTTAACTTAGGCTTACACGACCCTAAAGACAATCCAGCTGCCTCCCAAGCCAAAGACCTCACCCACATTCGGTTTGAACATAAAATCATTGCACCCACCCACTGAAAAGGCCGACCCATAGACTGGATCGCAGACCACAAGTGCGCCTCATACATCACAAACATCTCACCCCTCCCTTGGATAGACCACCACCTCATCCAATTTACAATTCCCACCTCTCTGAAACGCAAGATACTCTCTTATGCTCCACCTGCCAAAATCAGAAGTTCCAAAATATTGAACAAAGCCAATTTAGCTCTGCTTCTCGATATCCCGGAACTCAAACCTCCATTTAAGAATGGCCCCACCTCTCTTGCCAACACGTATGCACGTGTGATCACCCAAGCAATTGAATCCACAGCTCCATTAGAAGACAAAAAAGAGAAAAAAAACACTACACTCTAATTCCTGGTTCATGGACGATCTTTCTGCCCTACGTACCAAAAAGCGACAGGCACTAACCAACTGGCACGCTGCACCCAACCAATCATCCAAAAACAAATTCAAAGAGATCCCATCCGAGTATAAAAAAGCCATATTCCGAGCAAAATCAGAATCCTTCAACCAAAGAATCTCCAAAGCCAACTCTAGATCTAGGGAAATATTCAGCATCTTCAGAGATATTACCTCCCCTGCCACCACCTCAGACGAAACCACCAAAGACAAAGCCTGGTGTTCGAGCATTCAAGATGCCCTCATCAACAAAATGAAAATGCTACAAGAAAAAATAAAAACACAGCGTAAAGCCCTTCCCAATCAGGACATTCCACACCCGCCCCCCCTACCCAATCCTCACTCTCAGATACCCCTCTTCGTCTTCAGAGATGTCACTGAGACAGAGGTGACTAACCTTCTCAAACACATCAAACCTTCCACCTGTAAAGCGGACATCTCTCCCCTACCATCATTAAAGAATGCACTGACTCACTCACCCCTATCATCACATAATTCATTAATGCCTCATTCTCCACCAGAATCGTACCGCATGACCTCAAAGAAGCCTGGGTTCGCCCACTCATAAAAAAAAACACCCTAGACCCCGCCTGCCCCAACAACTATTGCCCCATCACCACTGTTCGCTTCCTCCTCAAAATCCTAGACAAAGCCGCCATAACCAAATTCAATAATATCTAGCACCCAATGCCATCCTAGGCAGAAGACAATCAGGCTTCCGCAAAGGCCATGGAACAGAAACCACTCTCTTAGATCTTAAAAACCAAATCACCAAAATAATGCATAATGGCAAACCAGCTCTCCTGCTCCTCCTCGATCTCTCCGCCGCGTTTGATCTTGTTGACCATGACATCCTCACCTCCCATTTGTCCAACGCCGCCCACTTCTCTGACAAAGCGACCTCCTGGATTACCTCCTTCCTAGAAGGAAGAGCCATGAAAGTCTACTCTAACCAAGCCCATGCAGCACCCACCACCATCTACTGTGGAGTCCCCCAGGGCTCTTGCACTGCACCTACCCTCTTCAATCTGTTCACCAAACCTCTCTTTGACCTACTGGATGCTCTTGGCATAGCATACACAAACTATGACACCCAAGTCCCCCCCCTCACTATGACCAAGACTCAGAAGCTCTCCTCCGATATATGACACCATCATAACATGGATGGCAATCAATGGTCTCTGCCTAAACGGGAATAAAACTGAAATCATCATCCTGGGCCCCAAGCAAATCCTCTCCAAACTTAACACCAAATACTCCCACTTCACCATTGACCTCACTAACATACCTGTCTCTACATCTGTAAAGACCCTTGGAGTCTACTTAGATGCCACACTTTCAATGACAAGACAGGTCAGTGCCATCTCCTCCGCCTCTGCTCACACAACTAAACTCATAACTGCCATAAAACCCTTTATAACCACCCAAAACTGCCTATCCATCGCCAGAGCCACAATAGGAGCCACACTCGATTATTGCAATGCCCTTCTGGCAGGCACATCTACAAAAAACATCAATAGACTACAAATTACACAAACCAATGCACTCCACGCAGCCCTTCACATTCCAAAAAGTGATCACATATCACAGGCCAGACGTGAAGCCCATTGGCTCCCAGTCAAGGAACGGATCAACTTCAAAATCCTCAACCTTAAACATAAATCCGTCAATCTCACTGCCCCTTCCTACCTATCAGAAACTATTTCCAAAAACATCTCGGCCCGCCCCACAAGATGCCACCTTGTTAACCAACTCTGCATACTGACCAAAAAAAGCGCCAACGCCGGTGGCATTGGCTTCCCCCACATGGCACCAAAACTATGGAATGCACTCCCCAACGCACTAAGAGCCGAACCTTCCTTACTTACCTTTCGCAAATCCCTCAAAACCACACTATTCATCTAACCCCCCATTCCTTTTATGCCCTAGCACCCTGCCTACCAGCTTCTACCTTCATCTATTCAACCCCAGGTTGAACTGTACTGCTAATATATTCTGTCTGAACTGTACTATGTCACGCCAACATGAACCGTAAATACAAATGTCTATGTAACTACCAAGCCTTCTTGTAACCAGATATGCATATGTAACAGCGCCACGATGCCCCCGGGCTGCTGTGCGCTTTAAAAATACGAATACATAAATAAAATAATAAATAAGTAGCAATACTAGTTTCTTCACCTCTAACTTCCAGTGCTATGCGGATGACACATAACTTTCTTTCAGGATACCCTCAGACACCTTCTCCTCCTCGCTCATATCTAGCTGTCTGTCCGCTTTTCAGTCATGGTGTGCTGCAAACGACCTCTGCCTCTACACCACTAAAACTGAAATTGTTCGCATTGGGACCCCTGCTACCGCTTTCCCACTTTCACTCTGGCCAGCCTCTCTTCACCCTGCACCCACCTGCAAAGCAAGAAACCTTGGGGTCATCTTTGATTCCACTCTCTCCTCCTCTCACATATCAGACATCTCTAAAAATGTCTAACTATAAGCTACACCTCCTCAGAGGTACTCTACCCTTTCTCACTTTCCCCCAGAGTGTCACTGTCTCTAGAGCCCTGGTTCTCTCCAGGCTGGACTACTGCAACAGCCTCTTCCTCAACCTCCCTTCTTCTGCCCTTCACCCTCTGCCATTCATCCAGAAGAGAACTGCAAGACTTATTCTTGGCATCAAGCCCATGGACCGCATCTCTACGGCACTGAAATCTCTCCACTAGGTCCCTGTGGCTGCAAGGATCAAATTCAAGAACCTTTGCATTGTTCACATGGCTTTCTGGGGCCTGGGACCCACCTACCTGCAATGCTGCTTACCAAAATACTGTCCCTCACGAGCCCTCTGCTCATCTGCCTCCAACCTTCTGCTAGTGAGCCGAATCTCCAAGCAGATATTTGGAGGGAGATCCTTATCCTTGTTTTTTCCCCGTGTTCCCACCCTTCTTTAGCACTTCGAAACACTTGCCTGTGTATAGGCACTATATAAATAAACAATACCATACCATACCATCGGTCTGGACCATAGGCAGTGGTTGAGTTGCAAGATTGATAATAGGCAATGCATCAGGAAGTCCAGTACTTATGTCATTATTAGGATGGTTGGGAAGCAATTCCCTCTGTGAATTTTTTATCAATTTTTTATGTTCCTCATGCGTCTGTATAATAGCATCCACAACTCTCCCAAGAATAAGTGTAAGCTCCTGTTTTTCCACGGCCATAGTGGAGCAAAGGACAAAAAGTGCCTCAATAGAGGGCTAACACTGCATTCGGTGAGGGGCGAAAGGGCTTGCCTCCCAAGGTTGGCCCTGTGAGAATGTATCGTGAGACACAGTAGCCTCATCTTCAGTCTTCGTCACTGAATAAAGAGCCTCCCAAGCTTGAGTATGATAGTAATTGATCCAGGTCAGGAGTATCAGATAATTGGGTGCTGGTAGTATTGTTGTGTTTGTTGCACATGCAGCATTGATCAAAGAAGGTGTTTCTAACAAAGGGCTGAGTGCGTGTTTCACAGAACGTGCAACAGAGCTGCGCGTGGTCAGCTTCATGTTCATAAACAGTTGTACAATCGAAGTTTGGAAGGTTGAATCAAAGTACTCACCAGCATGGGCTTAATTTTAGGGGGGGACAGGGGTGTTTGCCCCACCCCCCAATTTTCATGGCACACCATTGTGTCCCCATTCATTTGGCCGGGGCACCTTTTCTTCAGATGTCATGTCCCCCCCCAACATTTTCAGCAAAGTTACTCCACTGCTCAGCAGGTCTTCTAGTGGCAGTCTATCATATAATCAGTCCCAGTCAGCCCCGGTAAACCACAGAAAAACCACTCCTCTCACCACTCTGGGCCCTGCGGTCTGAGCGTCAAATGAGTTTATATCAAATGTTCCAGGGAGACACACAGCAAACCTCCTCCTTGTTAGGCAAGAATGCATGCAGTAACCCTGTGGGAGACTACACCAGTCTTTTCCTCTTGGTATTAGGTAACCAACCTATTGGCATAGATCTGTACTACACAAGTTGGTAGAGTGACTGAGCAGCCAGATTTATCTCAACAGGGATAAATGTGAGCTGTAGAGCTGTGACATCGAAATATACACATACAAGTATCCAAATAACACTTACGCTCAAGGTTTGCTAGTAAAATAATTATTTATTTATTTAACGGTTAGTTTTAAATAAGCCTTCTTTAAAAAGGTCAATAAGCAACAATCAAAATACACTTCATACCACTTTCCCAGATTTAGAATAAGCAAGTAGCTGCTCATTAGCGATGCTGTCAATACATTTCCTACACCCTGAGGTGACTTCAATTACTAGGCAGAATTGGTATTAATATATCATTTTTTTGGTACATAACACATTCTGAGGTTGTGACAAAGGAAAAGGTTAGGGAAGGAAAAGGGTTAACAGGTTCTCAGAGCATGTGAGCTCTTTTCAATCTCCCAATGAATTCTAGATTATATCTTTCCCATCAAAACAAGATAGCTCAGCGGGCTGAGCGCTCGCTGCTGATCTGCAGGTCGTGGGTTCGAATCCCGGCAGGGCCAACTCAGCCTTTCATCCTTCCGAGGTCGAAAAATGAGTAGCAATTTTGGTTTGGTGATATTAAATGTAAATATGTGCTCTGTAAAGCGCTTTGGATTGAGGCACTTTATAAATAACACATCATTATCATTAAACATATGCACAACCTAGGAGGGACATTTAGAACCAAAGTCAATGGGTTAGAAGAGTCTGCAAGGGGCCAGGACAGCCAACGTCAATTTGAACAATGTCTATGGATCTGAGGCACTTCTTTAGATAGCACAATGTAAGAGAGAGTGTAAGGAATCATTTTTGGGCCACAAGTTGTTAGGCTTGTGAGGGTCAGAGCTGAGATCAACTCTGCAAAAGCAGCTACTGCAAGTCTCAAGTGAGATAATGTAAGACATAGACAAAAGAGGTAAGTGCCCCTTAGTCAGCACAGAACCTTAGGTTTGAAGAAAAGGATCCAGCTGGTTTCTGTCCTGGTTTTTGTCTTGCAGATCCTGGGTTCCTGGCCCTCAGTCGTGGGGACAAGAGAGAGGATTTCTGGAGGACTCCTGCATTGCAGTTTGAAGGTGAGCAGTGTCTATGGGCTCTTTTCAGATCAGCAGCATTTTTCGGTTTCAGCTACTGTCAAATAGCACCACTGCGGTTGTTGCACACTTGATGCGCTTCCCTTGCTTCTGGAGTCCAGCACACTGGTGAGGTGACTCTGGCTTGTGTCATCCTGATTCAGGAGGGTCCTCAGGATTTTCCTGGAGATGTGGTCTGGCTTAAAGATGATGCACTCGACTACGGATTTCTTGACCCCTAGCACTTTGTTCCAGCAGCAGCAAATAAGTACAGCCAGTTGGGGAAGGTCCTTCAGCAAAGTTCATCTTGGGGTTAGTTGATCCCACCAAGCCAAGGGAATAAGTTGTCTGTTCCAGGGCTTCTCTATTCAATTCAGAGTTGGAGCTTCAGAACTGCTGCAGGGCTTCACCGGGCAGTTCAACGGTCCAGGAGGATGCAGCAAGCTTCTCTTCCAGTTTCCTCCGTCATGATGTTTCGTCCGGTGGTCGACTCTGCCTTCAGTCCAAGAACCCTCGCCTTTTATGCAGGTTTCTCCCATTCATGCACAGCCTAGCTGTCACTCACACAGCAGAGTAGCTGTCCTGGAATGACAGACCACCAGCCAATCAGCAATGGGTGTATTCAGGCAACCAAGGAGACTAAGGACAGGGAGTTGCTGGCACCTCCCTAACTTCCTGCACTGCCAGACACACTGGAGTCAGAGGTGGGTTTCAGTACTGGAGCCTGCCAAAGGCAAAACGAACAAAAGGGTTAAACCTGGTTTGGTGCACAGAGTAAACCCCAAGAAAGACCTCACAAGCAAGAAATGGTGAAAAAAGAAGACCAGGGCCATTTTGACAAAATGGGCACCCATGAGTGCACTACTGCAGCTGAGGGTTCAGCCTGAGGCAGAAACACACAATGGTAGGAACATTAAACCACTGCAACCAGCTATTTACAGTCATGAGGGTAACATACACAATGTTACACGAGTAAGTAGGAAAAGGTGTTACAAAGTAACCCTCCAGTACTTCCAAATAAAGTTGGGGTGTACTGGACCTACATAGGAAAAACAGGTAAGTAAAGTCAATTTCACTTTACTACTCTTGGGAACAGTAGTTCACCCAAGAGAAGGTATTTATACCTTAAGAGAAATCCAAGGGACTTTGTGACACTGCACTGAGGGTGCTGTGTGTAACCATACAAAAGTAGATGCCTATGGAGATTGTCAGACTCCAAGAACAAAGAAAAGCAGAGTCCACATCAGATGAAAAATACATGAGACAGTGAAAAAAAGGTCTCACTCACTCCAGGATAAAGAACTGTTGGTCTCTAAGGTTGAAGGGAATTAGCACAGAAATTAGAATTCTCCCTAACACACCTCCAGAGAAGAAGCAACAGAAAGCAGACTCTTCCCAACAGCAGGACACCACGGCAAACCACTCCTCTCACCACTCTACACGCAGTGCCCTGCGTAGCAAATTAATTCATAATCAATGTTCCAGGGAGACACACAGCAAAACTGCTCCTCCAGAGAAAAAACAATGGAAAGCAGACTCTTTCCAGCAGCAGAACCCTGAATCAAACCACTCTGCATTGCCTGCAAGTTCCTAGTAACTTGTCTTAACGCTTATCCTCTTATTCCATTCTTGGATCCTGTCATTTTTTTGCCTTAAAGCTCCTGATTTCGTCCATGGAAAATATAAAGGAAAGACTCCATTAAGCAAGAAAGACTCCAGTAAGCAGGGAGCGCTCTTTTGGCTTTGTTTCTTACATTTTGGTAAATTAAAGACTTGATTTGCAGCTGCCGACTGGAATAACAAAAGGAAAATGGAGGAGGCGGCCCGGTAACCCCTGCAGGGGCCTACTCTAACCTTTCTCCCCTCCCCCTGGGTAAGGGGACGGTGCGGGGCAGAACGGCGCCAAAACCACCCCAAAGCCTGCAAAGGGCAAACAAAGGAAGGGGCGGGGTAAGCTCCTTTATAATGAGCAGGCATCCTACAGCAGGAAGCATCCAGCACCTGCAGTAGGACGCCTGCTTCGGTGCCGCAGTGGAGAAGGATTTCGTTTTGTTGATCCAGGACTTCGTGATTCGCTTGGACGTCGGGAAGAGGATCGCCCAGCTGAGTGAAGCTGAAGGACTCGGTACGCTTACCGTAAGAATGAGCAGCAGCGTCCATCGGAGCGCGAAGCTGGAACGGGCCTTGCCATAGCACACGCTGCAGGAACTGCCGAGGAGGGGCTGGGCCCGGGTCCACGAGCAAACCGGACCAAGAAGCGTCGCAGTCGGAGGAAAGGAGGTCATGGCTGGAGCCTGGAGCAAAGTGCAAGCGGCGCCAACAGGGATCAGCAACGTTCCAGAAGGCGGTGCTGCAAGGAAGAGGCCACCCAGAAGTGAAAAGTGCACGGCGGAGGACTGTAGAGGGGCCCACCTGCAGGTAAGGAGCTGCAAGGACTTTGAAAGCCGCGGCCCTGAGCTGCACTGCATAACCAGGTCAACAGAGGGTGAAAGAGAGCCGCAAGCAGGTAGCTGATACCGGGCTGCCCGGGTGAAAGCGAAGTTGGGAACATCAGAGCGCGATCGGGAAGGCGCCCGGAAGAAAGGAAGTTCTTCCCCCCTTTTTGTTGCCAGCATATCCTGAAAACTCGGAGAAGAAAGGAGAGGCCGTGAACAGGCTCCGGTACCAGGCTGCTTGGGCAAAGAAACTGGGCGCAGTGGTGCGGCAAGCGGGCAGGCGCACATAAGTAAGGAGAGTGCCGCATCATAGCAGCCACCGGGGAAAGGCACCCCCAAACACAGTGGGCGCCCAAACTGCCTGGGAAGCACGTTGCTCCTGCAAGGAGCATTAAGCAGCAAGGAAGGGAAAAGATACTCGGGGAGGACACCAGAGGAGGACAGTTAGCTGGGCAACAACGGCAGGAGCCATTAGAACATTTTTGTATATCAAGGACAGCAGCCCAGCGAAAGGCTTTTAGAGAATGGAATTAGGGGCCTTTCTGGAGATGGCTAGGTTGGCTGCAGCAACCCATGGGCCTGACTGGATGTCAACACGGTGGCTCAAACAGGGCATGAGCTTCCCGGGCCCAGTGATGTGAACAGCTCACCACTCATTTTCCAGGACAGTGCCAGCGAGAAGGCTCTGGTGGTCCAGGCTAAGAAAAGGAAGAGGACCCTGACTGCGAAGGTCAAGGCGAGCAAAGAGCAGTCCATCGCCACCAAGAAACCAAGAGGGAAAAGGAGGGCGCAGGAGGATGCAGCCTTAACAGCTCCCACACCTGCTGAGGCTCCAGGGAAACGTGGGGGATCACCCAGCACTCCTGCAACCAGACCGGTGGATGTAGCTGTGAAAGGACCCACATCCCTTGAGATGGTTAAAGGTATGTTCATGGAGTGCATGCAAGCATGGGGAAAAATGGGCAAGTGCCAAATGTATGTGCTAATGACAGTATGCTGAGTAATACGGCAAATAGAAATGGTGCATTATTTCTACAGGGGATGACTCAGGGCTCAAAGGGGACTGTAAGTGGAATGTATCAGGCTTGGTCCCTGGTGGGGGGGATGGGTCAACTGCCTCAAAGGGGTGGGATTCCACCAGGGTTTTTTTTGTCGGTCAGTTTGCCTAGCACAGGTCCAGCTGGGGGGGTCAGTCCGCTGTCTCAGGTGGCTTCTTCAGCAGGGGCACAGAATGGGCAGGCATGGTGGGGACTTGGGCCCAGGGTTCTCAATGTCAGTGGGGAGGAACAGCAGCCTGCACCAATGGCCCCAACGGGGGCACAGATGGGGCAGGGTTGGTGGGGGCAGGGGCCTAGGACTCTCACTGTAGGAGGGGCGACCCAGGCACAGCCTGCACCAGTGGGCCTGACCAGTTTAGGGGCTGGAGGAGCGTGGGGGCAGGTGACCCAATATGAGAGGCCAATGCCAGGGTTTACACCAGTGCGCGGCAGTCAACTCACTAGTATGGCACATTCCATGGGTCACCAAGGAGAGGCTGTGGAGAAAGGAATTTGTGGACATCTTCGACTTATTGTGGATTGTGCCTCTGGGGAGAGGCTTGAAAGAACTGTCAGAGAAAGAGAAGGAGAAAAGAGATAAGGAGAGTGCCAAGGTGGAGCACACTATTCACAACTGGCTCAAAGCTTTTAGAATGTACATGTCTGTGATGTTAGAAAAATATCCACAGGATGCGTTAGCAATGGTAGCTTATGAGCAATATATTCAAGATCTATACCTGAAGTACGGCGGTGAAGGGTAGCTGGATTATGATTGGGGTTTCAGACTGAAAATGCAAATGTGGCCTGCGATGTCTTGGGATGAGGTCGGGGGATACATTGATAAGATGATGCCTGCCAGGGAACCAGGGGACAAACAGCAAGGGGAGAAGTCCCGGGTTTGGAGAGGCAGAGGGGGTTATGCACAGTGAGGTAGGGGATCCTTTTGCGGGCCCTCCTCCTGGGTCTAACGGGCAGCAACCCACCAGGGGGAGCAAGAACATTGTTGGAGGTGTGCAGAAGGGGATTGCTCCTATGGTAAAGCATGTAAATTCAGGCACCCAAGGGGGCGGGAAGCTCCGTGGCTCGCAGCTCCACTCCAGGCAAAGCAAAGCATAAAAGCAGCAGCAAACCTACAGAGAAATCAAAGAGAGATTGAGGTATTGGCGGAGAGAGCCATTGTTGTCAAACCTGTGAAAGGCATGAGTATGATTAAAAGGAACTTACCCACACCAGTTAACCTCCTTGCCATGACTCCTTTTCTTAATATATACTACAACAAGGTTGATGCAGATTTGTTGTGGCAAGGGTTCAGGTGGGGTTTTAAGATCCCAGGGGCAAGATAACAAGGGATTAAAGAGGAAACCAACTTGCGGCCAGCACTGGAAAGACCAGTGGTGGTGGAATAAAAAGTGGAGAAATAAATCAAGCTCGGTAGGGTGGCGGGCCCCTTCTCTTCCCCTCCCATGGACAATTTAGTGATGTTACCACTAGGGTTGGTGCCCAAAGAAGAAGAAGGCCAGTTTCGCCTGATACACCATCTATCCTTTCCAGAAGGGCAATCAGTGAATGACGGCATACCAGAGGAATTGTGTAGGGTGCAGTATGCCTCCTTGGAAGATGCTATTCAAATGGTTAAAGCAGCAGGGAGGGGTGCCCTATTGGGAAAATCAGACATCGAGTCAGCGTTAGACTGTTACCAATTCACAAGGACAGCCATCACTTGCTGGGATTCAAGGTGGCAAGAAATATTTTTATGACAAATGTCTGCCAATGGGCTGTGCCATTTCATGCGCTTATTTTGAAGCATTCAGTACCTTCTTGGAATTCACTGTGAGGGAAAAAATGAAGGAGGGTGGAATGTTGCATTATCTTGATGATTTTCTGTTCATTGGTAAAAAAAGGGACTGAGGAGTGCAGGGCACTCATGGAGGCATTTCAGGGGTTGATGTCGCACATGGGGGTCCCGCTGGCTCCTGGAAAAACAGTGGGTCCAGCCACTACTCTGACATTCTTGGGGATTGAAATCGATTCAGTAAAGGGTGAATGCAGGCTCCCACAAGAAAAGGTGCAAAAATTGAAAGACAATATACAAGGTTTGAAAGGGAAGAGCAAAGCAACCCTGAGGGAGCTGCAGTCACTGGCAGGTAACCTTAATTTCACGCGTTGAGTAATACCTTCGGGGAAAGTGTTTGCCGGAAGTGTAGAACTGAAGACAGTGGGGCTGCAGCATGCCTCTCAACACGTCCAGTTGGGATCCGAGGTAAAAGAGGATCTCCGGATGTGGGAAACATTTTTGTCAGAGTCGAATGGTGTCTCAATCTGGAGGGAGGACTGGGCAAACAGCGAGAGGCTCAAACGGTTCACTGATTCATAAGGGTCTCTTGGTTTTGGGGCAATCCTGGGGGTCAGGTGGTGTGGAAAGCGTGGCCGGCTGAGTGGCATAGGAAGGGAATCACAAAGGACATCACGCTGTTGGAGCTGTTCCCCATTGTAATAGCATTTAAGTTGTGGGGGGAACTCCTTGAGAACAAAAAAGTATCCTTGTGGTCAGACAATTTAGCAGTGGTTCAGATTATCAATCTGGGGTCATCAAGCAATTTAAGAGTGTTGAAGTTGCTCAGGGAACTCACCAAATGCCTGCTGGCATTAAACATCGAGGTGAGGGCACGGCACATTCCCGTTATCAAAAAATACGGCCGCTGATTCTTTGTCTCGTTTACAGTGGGAGAAGTTCAGAGAAAGCTGCCCAGAAGCAAGGAAGGTGATGGCCCCATTCAAAGACCAGTGGTGGGGAATGATTGTGGTGATCTCAGCTCTTGGATAGACACGTCCCTGGCACCAGGCACAGCAAAGAGGTACAGGGCATGTTGGGAATGTTTCATTACATTTCAAAGGGAGGTCCTGCCAGAGGGTCAGGAAGAGTTTGCAGTGCGGGCATTTGTGGGCTGATGCTGGAGGGTGGGGAAAACCAGAGCCTGTATGACATATCATTTGGCAGCAATAGCTCGTTATGCCAAACTAAGGGGTGAAAAGGACCCCACCAGGGAGCTTTACATCACACTGGCCATGAGAGGATGGGCCAAGCAAGCAGTACTGAAGCCCGACGAGAGGCGGCCCATTGATATAATAAAGCTGCATGTTTTGATTAAATGCCTGAACACAGTATGCAATTGCGAATCGGAGAGGGTGCTATTTACAGTGGCCTTCACAGTAGCATTCTTTGGGGCACTCAGGGTGAGCGAGCTGGTGCCCGAGAACAAAGGGGGCAAAGGGAATGGCTTTTTGCGTTTAAGGGATGTGCAGGTAAGCAGCGCTCAGGTGGTCATTTATGTGCGGAGGTCAAAGACTGACCAGAAGGGGAAGGGAGTGGCATTGATACTTCAGGCCATTGAAATGAGTCTAGTTTGCCCGGTGGCTGCCTTGGCCAACTTTCTTCAGCAACGACAGTCGTCAGAGGCAGGGGCACCATTGTTTCTGCATAGGGACGGGTCCGCCTTGAGCCGCTTCCAGTTCAAAAAGGTGAAGGAACTGGCATTGGGGAAAATGGGACTAACGGAGGGCCGGTTTGGGACCCACTCGTTCAGGATAGTGGCTGCCACTTCCGCAGCAGCTGGGGGCTTGGGGGCGGAGGACATCAAGAAGTGAGGGAGATGGTCTTCAGGGTGTTTCTAAAGGTATATCAAAAGGTATATCAGACCAGAAAAAAATGTAATGTAACATACCATCTCATCTCCTTCTCATTTATCAGCTTTGCAAAGAAGGAAGAAGTGGGTAGTGGGGCATTCGTTTATTTCAAGGGCCAGGGTGAGCTGGACACCGCAGCAGGTGGAGCTGATGGCCGGCGAGTTCCGGATCTGGTGGCATGGGGTTCCAGGGATGAAGTGGGCGCAGCTGCAGGGGCTGCTGCGGAAAATGCTGAGTAAGCAGCAGATTCCAGATGTGCTGGTCATTCACTTGGATGGGAACGATTTGACCAATTTAGGGAGCGGGGTCTTGTTGAGGGACATGATGCTCTCATTGCAGGAGATATCAGCACAACTGAGTGAAACAGAGATCGTTTGGTCGGAGGTGATTCCCAGGGCGGAATGGAGGGGGGCCGAGAACCACGCAGCAGTTGAAAAATCAAGGAAAAAAATGAATGGTGCCATGGCAAAGTTCTGCAAGGGCAGAGGCTTTCAACACATCAGACACGGCCTGATCAACTTAAAAAACCCAGAATATTTTTTTAAAGATGGCGTGCATCTGTCGGCAATGGGGATGGAACTCTTCTACTGCAATATATGTACTAAACTATTGGAGCTAGCTGTAAAAAGAAGCAGGAGAGAGGGGAGCCACGGTGGGTGGTAACCCACCTGGTGGCCTGGCAGTGTTTGGGCGACCAAGCACGAAAGACAGACTCCGAATGATCCAGGAGGAAGCCGGAAGGGTCTTCGCTCTTCTCGGACAACCGCCTCTTGGGAGCCTAACGGCAGGGGCGTCTGGTGGTAACAACAAGGGCTCAGCTTCCCCTAAAAGAAACGGCGCTCTCCCCACCCGCGGACACCTGCAGGGGCAGGGTAGGCTCAGGCACAAAGGGTTGGGAGAGTTGGGCCTACTATGGACACTATACAAAGGAATAGGGGGAAGCAGGTGATCTTGAGCATGGAGCAAGCGCCACACTTACAGACTGGATTTCACAAAATGTGTGCAGTGATTCCTTTGTTGTGGAAATAAAAGTGCGGCCAAGTTTGCCATTTTGAAACTACTGTCTCATTCCAATAATTTTCTTGAAAGAAAACAAAGTGCATTGGAGGAATGAGCAAATGATGGCTGATTGGTTATGGGTACAAATGGACAAATGCAGGGGTTAAGAGTTCAACGTCCCTTTGTTCCATGCTCCGCTTCTGAGTCTGCAGTCCGGTAATACGAGGCGAGTGTGCTTTTGTTCCCGCACGGAGTCCGTGAAGCTAACTAGACTCACCATTTTGTGCCACAGTAAACCAGCACCTGACACGCTGCTCACTCCAAAGCCCTCAGTGAAGCTAACAGACAGCATAGTTCAATCTTCAGCAGCTCGCACACCTCACAGCACTCTGTGAAGTTAACAGACAGCATTCCTCAGTGGCGCATACTACAGCACGTGCAAACCTTGCATAATGTACCTGACTTTTTTCCTCGAGAGACTTGCTTCAACCCCTACATCGCGCTACTAACCTGTAAGGTTAAAAAAATGTTTTTAAAAGTTTATTGGTTTCACTTAAAACAATAACAAGTTAACCATTTACATTAAAATCCTTTATTTATTTATTTAGTTGTTTTTAGTACGTAGAATTATACAACTTTTATATCCAAACACATATTAAAACCGATAAAATTAACATCATTTAATTTCATTAAATGGTATCATCACACAATTCAACCAATAAAGCCTATGAGCCTGTAGACAGCCAGTGCGCAGATTGGTGAGAGCTGTGCACGCAGTCACAAGATGGCAAAGGGTTTCAATTTCCCCAGGCGAACCACAGTATCTACAAAATGATTGGTCTTGCATAATTTGTTTCCTAGTTAATTTCACCTCTCCAGTGGCCAGTATATTGAAAGGCACTCTCATCAAAACCTCCCTATAATGTTGAGAGGGACATTTTTATAGATACTGTGTTGGCCTGTTTAAGCCCTTTTGTTCTATTTCTAGACAAGGGGGTCATAACGAGTTTGGAGGCAGCCATGGCGCTTTTAGCGCCATGGCTGCCTGCAAACCCGGGTACGGTGTCACTAAATGGGGACTTACCGGGACATTCCGACCTATGCGGACCCGGTAAATCCCCATTCAGTAAACCATTCCTCATTCCCATTTGAGCCCCCATAGGGCGCAATGGGAATGGGGAAGGCGCTAATAACGGGCCCGCAAATTACAGGCCCGTTATTAGCTCCAAGGTCCCTTAACGGGTCCCGCAAAGAACGGCTGGTCAGACCAGCTGTTCCTGCTGGGACCTGCTAAGGGACCTCGGAATATGGCGGTAGGGGTTTAACGGCACCGCCATCATTAACGGTGCCGTTAAGCCCCTACCACCATACTCGTAATGACCCCCAAGGTCTTATCGTGTCTAGATTTCTTTTCTGGATGGTTTCAATCCAATCACTTTCCTGGAGTTTGGTCTTAATCTTCATATGGTTGGTCATTAACTCCTCACTCTCTACAGTGTGTTCAACCAGGATTATTTCTATCCTCTCCGACCATGTTTTGAGTGGATGATTGATCAGTTTATCTATTGAGATAAAGATTTCAAAAGGTGTTCCCTTTCGGTTTGGTTAGGTATGGTTTCCGCCATATTACACTTCCTATAGAACAGAATGGACTTCCAGAGGGATATTGACTCCAAGGACTGCAATCTGAGTTCTGAGTTCATGTCATGTCTGATGGTTGCAATTGCCAATGATTTGGGTAAGCTAAGTATCTTTCTCCAGAATAGACCTTCCAATAACGCCCAAACTTTCCATGATAAATTGAGCATTCCCTCTGAGCCATAGGTCAAAATGGGAACTGCCTTTTGGCGATAGAAGGCCAGCAGAGAAGTGAGAAAAAATGTGCAGTATCTGCCCAAAATGTTCATGCCCTGTGCCGTTAGCTGCAGGGTTTTGACCCGAAGCGAGAGATAGTGGGCATTGGCATTTATATTTCTATTAATGACGACATCCAAATACATTATGGTCTGAACCACTTCTATTTTCTCATTTCGTACCCACCACACCTGTTGCTTTGTTTTCTTCTTTTTAGCGGATGACATGCTCAGGACTTTCAATTTGTTGACATTGATTTTCATGTCATTTTGGCTTAGATAGTCTGTGAAGCAATTCATTTGCATCTGTAAGCCAACTCACGTAATGTCCATGAACACTATGTCGTCAGCATAAATGACCCAGAGGATATCCACTCCAATTAATCTTAGGTGGAAAGGCTCTCTCTTCACTCTGCAACTCACCTAGATCAGAAATGTACAGGCTAAACCAAAGCGAGGCTAAAGCACAACCCTGCTTTAATCCGCAATGAGTCGAGATTTTCCCCGACAAGACCCCTCTGGTGGTGAGTTTAATCTGTACCGATGTGTTTGTATACAAGGCACGAATAGCTTTTGTATACAAGGCACGAATAGCTTCCAACAGATCTAGAGGGAAATTCCAGTGTCTCAATTTCATCCACAAATTAGATCTGTTGACGCAGTCGAATGCCTGTTCCAAATCCATCAGTGCCATGTGAACACATGTCACAGATTTTAGTACTTCTTGTTTAAGAATCCCAAGTATTAATAGATTCAAGGAGATTCCCACACCTCTTACAAAACCCATTTGATGGGGATCTAACCGTCACATCTTTGTAGCCCACATTGTCAGATCACGCGATAAAATTGAGGCAAACAGTTTCCCTATGGAATCAAGAAGGGCTATCGGCCAATAGTTCTTGGGATCAGCTTGATCAACCTTCTTGTATATTGGGACAATTATCGCCTCTCGCCAAGAAGGTGGAGTTGTTTCGTGCGCAAAAACTGTTAAAAAACCAAGGCCACTAGATGACTCCACTCCTCAGGATTTTGTTTGAGAAGCTGGTTCACAATGCCATCGAGTCCTGTAGCTCTTGATGCACTCAGCCCCTTTATTCTGACTTCCAGATCATCCCTTTCCACTGAGATCTCCTACTTTTGAGTATTCCTCCTCTCATCCATGTTCACCTGATCCCAGAGTCCGCAAACAACTTGGAGTAGTGGGCATACCAACTAGCCTCACTCACTTCACTCAACGTATTGTCTGCTCTGAAAGTGCCCCTTTTGTTTAACAGTTCCCAAAGATATATCTTTTTCCTGCAAAACCCTTTCAACATCTGTTCAGCATCAGACTGCCAATGTTGGCTTTTAGTTGCTATGAGCCAACTTTGATATTTTTGCCAATAACACGACTCAACTCTGAAGTTTGAGCAGTCTTTAAGGCTTGAATTTTCCTTATGTTGGCCTGTAGTTTTTGTTTTACCCTTCTTACTATTGGTTCATGGGCATGTTTAGGTGGTTGCAGCTGGATGTTGTGATTTTTAACTGATGAGTGATTTTGTTTTTTAACATCCAATTGTAATCAACAGTGGAGTTATCCACTTCAACTGCCATCTCGTATTGATCTCAAATTAGATGTAAGACTTGCTTGCCAATCCATAACCTATTTCTAGCCCAAGTCACTTCTACCGGTTTCATTGTCTGTCTCATATTGGGCTTTTCCTGCTTGACAATTGCGATGGAAACTAGAACATCATCGCTTTCGAGTTTTGGAACTATTTCAAGTCGGTTCACTCTATCTATGAGGGTGTTTGAAACAAAACAGTAGTCTAGGCAGAATTCTTTTGCTTTTGACCCCATGTGCATGCCCTGGGGATGTCCCCCTGGGTTTGTGCATTTAACATGTGTAGATCTCTCAAACGTGTTTCAAGGAAACACTCTAGGGCAATGTCTTCTAGCTCTCTTTCTGGTCTGGGTAGACCATTCACATTTGGCAAGTGCATGTTCAAATCCCCACACAAGATCATTGTAGCATTCTCCGATTCAGCCAATGCTTTATCTACAACATTCATAACAGATTGAACAAACTTTACTTCCTTGGATGTGTTGACCCTCCAGTAAAGTTTGATTAGTAGGAGCACCCCTTTTTTGCCCTCTGCAATTTTAATAACTTTATCACCTGGACATAGGGATTAGGAGTCTGGTGACTAATCACTTCATATCACACATCCACTTTTATGAGTGTTTATAGACATGAGGAGGGCCTTCCCATTGCCCCATTTATGGCCATGTTTAAAAAGCACTCATATCCATCACCAAGGTGTTAGCCCTGAGCCAGGTCTCTTGGAGACAGATGATATCATTTTTGCTCAGGTCCTTCAAGTTGTTCGTAAACAGTGCATTAAACCCCCCTTATCTTCCATGAGCAAAACCACACGAGGGGGCTCTCCGCCCTCATTGCGATCTAATGCTTGCAACCTCTTGCTAAGACACCAGGAAGCCAGTCCCAATTTTCTGATTTAGACTCCAAGCCAGATTTCACAGTGAATTTGACTCTGTGCAGTTCATTTTTTTCTGGGAGAGATATAAGGGAGGTTTGGGCCTTATTAAGTTGCATAGAAGACCGAGCAGGCTTAGATGATAACACTAAGGCCCTCATTCCGAGTATGGAGGTAGTCATTGCGCTATTTGCGCCATGACTGCCTCCCATACTGGTACCGACTCCGGATTGGTGAAAGGGAGACTTACCGGTCCAGTCCGACCTTGGCGGTACCGGTAAGTCCCCATTCACCAAACCATTCCCCATTCCCATTTGAGCCCCCATAAGGCTCAATGGGAATGGAGAAGTAGCTAATAATGGTACCGCAAATTGCGGTACCGTTATTTGCTGTGATTTCCCTTAACGGGTCCCGTCCATAACGCCTGGTCAGACCAGGCGTTAAGGAAGGGACCCTGTAAGGGAACTCGTAGGAGGGTGCAAAGGGTTTACCGGCACCAGTGTCCTTACCGATGCCGGTAATCCCTTTGCGCCCAACTCGGAATGAGGCCCTAAGTCTCTGTTTCTCTCCGCAGCTTCATGGTCATTAGCACTTCTTCCTTTTTTTTCTCAGGCTTCCCTTCATTGAGTTGTTTCTTTAAGTCTGCATATGATGGCTGCTCCATTGCTTGAAACTCTCTCATATCGTACCCGAAGGGTAGCAATTTCTCACTGTTAGGCAGATTTGCATGCAGTACCCTTTGGGAACACTACACACAATTAAGACTACAGGTGTAAGCACACTCTCACCTTTGGTACAAGCCTGTACTACACAGTTATGTGGTAGCAGTGGCTGAGCAGCCAGACTTATCTCAAGAGGGATGTGAGCAGTACAAGATGTTGCAAAAAGGACTTGCAATCACAGTAGTTCAAACAGACACTATTCAAGGTTTCTTGGTAAAAGAATATACATTTATTTACACAGTCAGTTGGAAAACATTCCACTAGTAAGAAGCAACTCAATATGACACTATAATACACTACAGTACACAACCAAAACCTTTCTGAACAAGTTAAGCTCCCCTGAAGTGGGAGCAAAATGGCACTTCTATAACTTTCAATAAGGGGTCGAAAGACAAAGTTTAAAAGAATTAAAGCACAATTACTTTCAGAGGCAGGGCAAATAGTTTCAGTTCACTACAACAGGCAATTCAATTAAAAAAGCATGGGCCAAAGTCAATGGTTCAGTGTCTTGGATAGGATAGCACAGTTCTGGTAGTAAACGGTTAAGTCTTTGCCAATGTTCTTAGAAGTAATTTGCCAGAAAAAGAGTTATATGTCGGATAAGGAGCGAACAACACTCCAAAGTTGGGAAAGTTTCACAAACTTTCATCGTGGCAGAAAGGATTTCCACACGGCGTTTGCACAGTATCTTAAGTATGAAGAAAAGCTCTAGCTGAGGCAGTTGTTTCTGGCAGTTCCTGCAGATCTCGCTGTTCCTGAGATTCAATCGTGGGGACAAGAAGGAGGACGTTGAGGTTTCAGCCAATTTGGACCTGCAGCAGGGCTTCACTGGGCAAACCAACGGTCCAGGAGTTGCAGCATTCGTCTTCCATCAGTTTGTCTTTGGATCTTTTGCTCCAGTGGTCGACTCTGCTTTCCAAGTCCCAGAGACCTGCTTTTAAACAGTTTTCTCGCATTCATTCCAGCCTAGCTGTCCCTCACCCAGCAGGGTGGCTCTCCTTGCCGGACAGTCAGCCAGCCAATCACACTAGAGTGCATTCAGGTCTCCTAGGAGACTAAGCACAGGGAGTTGCGGGCACCTCCCTCACATCCTGTCCACCTCAGACACTCAGGTGCCAGAGGAGGGCTTCAGCACTGATGCCCGCCAAAGGGCATCGAATAAAGGGACCAAACCTGGTTTGGCGTGCAGAGTTAAACACAAGAAGGACCTTCCTAAAAGGAACAGCAACAAAAAGATGACCAGAGTCTATTTTTACAGATAGGTCTTGGGTGCCATATTGGAAAACATGGCAGAGCTGATTTTTAGCTACCGGTGTTCGCGGTCGGGGAAAATCATGGTAGTTTGTTCTAAAACCACTGCCACCAGCCATTTCAGGAGGAAAGGGCAACATGTGACTGTTACATGAGTGTTTATACCCAGGAGATGCTAGGCAACCCCTCCAGCACTCTATAGGAAGATAGTGTGTGCTGGGTCTATGAATTTAAAAAGACTAGCAAAGTCAATTTAACTTTACATGATATGGGAGACGACAGTAGTCAGTCCCAGAGAAGGTATTTTAACCTTTGGAAGTCTGAAATACATCCCAGTGCCACTGCACTGAAGGTGCTTTGTGACACACAAGAACAAGATGATGACTATGGAGTTGTTTAATACCCCATATCCAAAGAACACAAAAGTAAAGCATGCATCAAAAAACTTGAAAGAGTGGAAAAAAAGGCTCAAACCCTTTCCAGGTAAAAATTAAAATCCCAGAACTCCAGCAAAGTTGCTGGGGGTCTCAAATGGTAAGGGGAATTAGCACATTCTTGAGAATTCTCCCCAACACTCACTTTGTCGGAGGATTGCAATTTTTATCTTATTCGAGATGATATGCAGAATGACCCAGTACATCTTTTGTTCTGTGACAGCCTCTACCACTTTGATGTCCTTTTTCTTAATTTATTCATCTTCCATCTGCACATCTTCCACTGAATTCTTTTTTCTCCTTATACCAAGTCCAAGTGCTTTCTCCATTCCGTCCATGTTTTATTTTTATTTGTCCTTTGGGCTGCCCTGCAGCAAGTTCAAGGACCCCTTAATTCATAAGCCTGTCTTTTTGGATTCACTGTTTTGTGACCACAGAGGACTCAAACTCTCAATCTTCTGATACACATAAGATAATTAGTTGGGGGGCATAGATTGTTTCTGGTGAACACAAGGATGGGGGAGTTTCATTAAGAAAAATCTTTAATTTTATTTGCAACTGGGCATCTGGCTAAGTCCCTCACAACCCCTTTTCATGATAATGTGTGTTTTTCTCCCTGCTCGCAGGATCGGTTTCCATCAATCACCTGGGGTGCAGGTATATCCCATCCATATGTGATATAGAAACTGTATGAGTTTCTTGAAGGATAAGTACTTTTTTTATCATCAGTACTGCCTCCTCAATCCTACACTTTAAAATAACCATGTCCTTTCCCTTAAGCACTCCTACCTCCTAAAAACAATTGCTACTGAATTTTCTCTTTTTTCTAATATATTAAAATGGCTGCTTCTTTCTCCCTTTCCTGCATATCTTACTGTCACCTATGATTCATATGTACTGACTGATACCTCAGTGTGTCTATGACATGAGACCATAAAGCACATACACATTTGCTTTTCCCTTAAATTGCCCCATTTTTCACAGGATTTCATTCAACATTTTCTTATATTGTTCTTATTTTCTAAGTAACAAAGGAAACATTTTCTCTGTGGTTTGGTCATTCTTCAGACCAGTTAGAATTATGTGGTCTCCTTCTTTCTGATAAAAATAACAAAAGACAAAACAAACAACAGTCACTCCCCTTCTTCCTCCTTGGCGTATCCGTAGTTGATATTGCTTCTTGCTCCCTGTAGGAACCAAGAGGAAACGTCATGATAAGTTGGCCACACAATCACTTACTTCCTTAAAATAGGCCTTTGTTTTTCTTCTAACATGTTATTGCTAAGGTCGTCTCTTGGTATCCTCAGCCCAATAAAATACAGGATTGCTTGTCTGAAAAATAAAATGTTTAAGCACTTTTAGTCTCTTTTGAATCTTCATAGTGGCAGGCCTGTTTTTTTCGTTTTATCTGCTCTATGCTGAAAATGTCTGTACTTTTAAAGTCCTCCTCCTGATGGTGTGGGACCACGTTCTATTCTTTCTTTGCTGTATTTATTCCGGTGAGACACACTTGACATATGTTGTTGCCCGTCCTACACTAATCTTACCTACCCATGGTATTTGTAAAAAAGCACTGATCCTATTAAATGCATGCAAGTGTGACATATAGGCATACACTGTTTTGCCTATCATTAAAGTTTCATGCATTTCCAAATGTTCATATTTGGCATTCCTTATCACTAGGATTACAAAAAGGTTACTCCACCATTTATCCAAAAGTCTTCTCTATTGTTCTCATTAGATATGGCCATACTCGTACACATGTACTATCTTGCGCTCCCACCTGTTTACACCTTTCTTGGGAAAAATGTTACCTATTTAAAAGGACTGAATCCCTTACTACCTTTTAACTAATCCCTAAACTAGTGCACGTTATTTCCTTTTTTTTTTTTAATGTGATCACTACTCGATATAACTTAAATATATCATGGTTTTTTAATCTATATTGTGTGTAACCTTAGCCTTGGTGCATTTGAGAGTACTTCCTCTCATTACTTACTGCTTCCTCATTCTAAATACAAATGTTTGCATCAATACATGCACTTTTAACATTGTTGCTGAAAAAAGGTGTATCTCCTTAATCCTTGCTATTCCCAATACATATGAACTGTGCTTAATCTACTCGTATTTACTATTGTATTAATCTGCTTTTTAATGTAATTTGCACTCATAATTACATTTTTATTCTCAGCGACATTTTTCACAATTAGTGTGATCTTAGGCACACATTTTTATTTTTCATGTCTTTGTATTATCTTTATGCTGTGCAGTGGGGGAGACACTGCCCCCCTCTTGAAGCATGTCTGATTTCCTGTGGCTTTGGTGCATATGCTTGAGGCTGCATGTAATATCCTTATGACTGTGTATTGTATTATGGTGCATATCCCAATCCTCCACTCTCTGTCCTCGATTACTAATATTCTCACTGTTATGGGTATTTCTAGCACTCTCTTGTGCTTTCATTTGCAATCTCTAACTTCCTTTTGCTCTACCAATCATTTTATGTCCCTTTCTCATTCTCCTTCTCTCCTTTTATAATCACATTCCCATTCCCTTCTGCTGACATATGTCATTGCCTTCTGTTGCAAATTCCATGATAATAAACTGTGTGCATCTGCTCTTCCTTCTAGTAGTGCACTGAACCCTTTTAGCGAAGCACCTTTCTTCTTTTCCCAATTACTTTCCATTAATGCATCTAGATTTATTTTTTTAAATGGTTCCTTTCTTTTACTTTCCCATGCATGCTTTATGATATATGCTTTTCAAACTGTTCCATGTATCACCAATAAGAAATGCCTAATGAAATTAACAAATCAGGGGCAATCTAGTGTGTGCCTAACAGAGAAAGTATCTAGCATTAACTTGAAAATAACTAACACACCCTTAAAAATGGGAAGTGACTTGTGTGACTTTAAACAGTGACCTAATGGAACCACCCAAGTTCACATATGTGCAATGACTGGAGACAACTTTTCAGTATAAAACAGTAAACACTCAATATGGTTTAATCACATTGGCAAAGCACAATATTTCAAAATGTATATATTTGCTTAAATAAACAACCAGGGGCTTAACTAACCCACAATGTCATAATATTCAATCAAGTGCACCTGATTTCAAAAAGAGAAACAGCACAAATACCATGAAAAAATACAGTTATCAAAACCTACTCAATTGTCAATTTCTTCACAAATGAATCACTAAATGTATTCCACACATGCTTATACATGCATACACTTCTGGCCCTACTCATTACCTCTCATTTTGATCATATTTTCATGAATTCTCTATTTCTTTTTCAATGTTAATACACATATATACATTTGTCATGTGTTTCCCATAATTTCACAAGTGTTGTATAAAGTGTTGTCACTTTTACCAAAAAAAAAGCATCTTGCTCTTTCTCAATAAAAAAACTGGTTCATAGCTGCTTTAACTCGCAAGACTGTCTCATGTTTTCGAATGTGCTGCAGACCTTTTTTTCAACTATTAATCCCTTCCTGGATCTGCGTCAGCTCTTTATCTTAGCTTTGAAAAAGAATCTTGGCTCACTTCAAAGTTGCCACGGTTTTGAAACATAAATCTTGCTCTGCATGCTCTGCATGGTTTCTCTCAAATACATACATTTTAAAATTAATACATTTCTACCTTCTGTTTACTTTTAGAGCATGTCATGTACAAACTATCTTTATTTGTTCAAACAGAAAATGAGATTACTGTTGGTTTAGCTCACAAATCATCTTATTAAGGAAAGCTTTCAACTGCGCACTTGGCAGACTCTCCCAGTGTCTTTCTTAATCAGTCTTTGTTTATTTATTTTTGTTTTTATTGTTTACATTTGTATAGCACACATGCAGCCCAAAGGCATCGTGGCACTGTTACTTGTGGCATACTTAGTTACATAAAGGTTACATACATGTAACGGAGGCAGGTTACAGATAATCCGATAGCGGGTACATAAAGAGTAAAGAATCATTCAGAGATGAGCAATGTTTGGGCTGGTAGATGCGTTCCAGGTGAAGGTAGGGTATGGGTTCGTTGAAGAGAATGGTTTTAATCACTTTTCGGAAAGCTAGGTGAGAGACTTCAGCTCGCAGGGGTGGAGGTAGGGCATTCTAATGTAGTGCACCTAGGTATGGGAAGCTAGCTCCACCTGCTCTGGCTCTCTTGACTCTAGGGGTCGTGAGAAAGTTTGTGTATGGAATTCTGGTAGGCCTGCTGGATCTGGTGGGGTGCATCCTATCGGAGAGATAGGGTGGAGCAGTGAGATGGATGCATTTGTGGGTGATGGCAAGTTCTTTAAATACAACTCTTTCTCTTACTGGGAGCCAATGTGCTTGTTTTCTAGCCTTTGTGATGTGCTCTTTCTTGGGTATTCCAGTGGCTGCTCTAGGAGTGCTGTTTTGTATTGTTTGATGTTTAGATAGGTTATTGGAAGAAGTGCCCAGGATCAGAGCATTACAGTATTTCAGTCTTGACCCCGTTATGGCTCTGCCAATTGAGATGCAGTTATCCTTTGATAGAAAGGGTCTGGCTGCTGTGAGGAGTTTGGCATGATAGGCTGCCATTGACACAATGGCGTTTACTTGTCTGGTCATTGATAGATTTGAGTCTAGATAGACACCTAGTGTCTTTACTGCATTTGCCACTGGTATTTTTATGCTGTCAATTGTGAAGTGAGTCAATTGGGAGTCAAGGTTCTTGAGTTTCTCTTTAGAGCCCTCTATAATGAGTTCAGTTTTGTCTGAATTGAGGCATAGGCCATTGGCTGCCATCCAGGCTTGAATTGTATTATAGATGTAGTTAAGATTAGAGAGATACCCAGGGAGTCGAGGATGAGGAATAAGGGTCGAGTGAAAATGTTGTAGATGGTGGGCGAGATGCATGACCCTAGAGGCAAGGTCTGAGAAGACTTGCATGGTCCTGCCTTATAGGAATGAGGCGATCCATCCTGTGGCATTCGGGGAGAGGTTTGCTGTAGTGGAGAGGTGTGGCATAGGACTTGGTGGTTGAAGAGGTCGAAAGCCGCCGATAGATCTAGGAGGAGGAGGAGAACATGTTTCCCTTTGTCCCTTGCGTCGTCCATTTGGTTTTTTAGGTCAGGTAGTGCTGACTCAGTCCTGTGACCTGGGCAGAAACCTGATTGGCGTAGTCCAAGAAGTCTGTTTTCCTCAATTAATTGTTATACTTGTATGTATGCCGCCTTGTCCAATATTTTAAGAAGGAAAGGGACTGTGGTAATGGGTTGGTAGTTGTTGGGTATGCGTGGCTCGAGAGAAGGTTTCTTTATGAGAGGGCAGACCCAGGCTTCCTTCAGGCAGGATGGGACTTTGTTTGTGGCATAAGGAGGCGTTTACAAAGGCTGTGAGGAAGGGGGTGAGATGGCTAGTGCAGTCTTTGATGAGTGTGGCTGGGCATATCTCTCCATTGCAGTTAGATGGTTTGATGGTTTTCACAATACTGATTAGATCAGATTCTTTGATTTCCTTAAAGGAGAAGGAATTAGAAGCCGTAGGTCGGGGTGGCGGTGTGATGTTGGAAGTCGGGATGTTGAGTGTTTGCCTGGTGGTTAGAATTTTAGCTTGGAGGGTATTGAGCTTACTATTCATAGCTGATTGGATTTCATCGCACCAAGTTTTATCCTTGTTGAAGTTCTGTGGTGTTGGTGTGGGGGTCTCTAGGTCTCTGAAGATCGAAAAGATTTCTTTGGTATTAGATTGTGCCTCTAGGATTCTAGCTTCGAAGGAAATGGTTTTAGCCGTAATTATAGCTTTTTCATACTCTTTTGTATTCAATTTGAAATTGAGTTTTGCTTCGTCTGTGCGCGTGGTTTGCCAGAGGGTCAGTGTTGCCTGTTTCTCCGAACGGAGTATGAGGAGGTCTGGGGTAAACCAAGCGTTGGTGTGGCTTGTGTTTTTTGCCTTGCGTGGTTTAAGTGGTGCAATGGCTTTGACAGCTGCCTTTATGGCTGTGTTGTAGGTTCTCGCTAGGACCTCAGGGTCCGCTGAGAAAGGAGTTCTGAATGCCGGCCCGGTTAGGAATGGGATAAGGTTATCCTTGGTGAGCTGCCTAGAGCTTCTGGTGAGTGCTTTGGGCAGAGGTGGCTCATATGTTTTGTTGTTCCTGGTAGTGGGGATGTTGAAGTTAATGGCATGGTGGTCTGACCAAGGGATGGGGGTAGGTGTTGGCGGTGATAGAGATAGGACAGTTATGCTGAGGTATCCAGTCTAGGGAGCAACCTTGTATGTGTGTGGGTGTGGTGATGGTGTTTGTAAGCACAAGAGTTTTGAGTGCTGTGTTGATTGTTTTGGGTGCATGATCGTTGGCATCATGGAGACCTAGGTTGAGGTCGCCTAGTAGTATGGCTTTGGTGGGGTGCTTCAGGTTATCAGAGAGGAGGTCAGTGAGCGTGGTCTGGAAATCACCTATGGGACCAGGTGGTCGGTAGACGAGGTGCAAAGTGATGGTGCAGTGGTCTGATAGTTTAATTTTGATAAGCAGGTAGTCACTGTTTTAAATGATGCCTTTGTCTATTTTTCTGATTGCAAGGGTGTTTTTGGCTATCATGGCTACTCCACCGCCTAGGGTGGTGCAATCTTGTCTGATGATGGTGTATCCTGGTGGTAGGGCTAGAGATAGTGCCGTGCCTAAGGCTTCATGAAGCCAGGATTCAGTTATCATGAGAATATCAAGGTCTTGTGTAGATGTGAGGTCGTGGATGTCTAGGGCATGGGCATTGATGGAGCGCGCGTTAATGAGTGAGCATTTAAGGTATGTGCTATTGGGAGTAATCATGGTTTTGGTTTATGTGTTTTGCTTGTTGGATTTTCTACCATTCAAAGCTTTGCAATATGTCAAGAGCTTTATCAATGGGGGTATATCATTTATATTTGTCTTTAACCCTTTACTCAATTTCACTCACTTGTTTAAAATAGTGTAGAGGAGAGTCACACATGACTGTGTATTTTTACCAGATCCTTAAATAAAGCCTCCAAACATTTCAAAACAACAAATATGAGCGTGCCCCACCATTTGCTGCTCAAGCCTCTGATTTCAATAGGCTATGTATTCATTTAACTGGCACCAATCACTTTACTATGCTCAATCACTGTTGCTCCTCAAATTACTCCACAATTTTGATCACTCTTCAATATATTTACTCAACACACGACATATAGACTAGTCAACTTTACACATGTATAGACTCTGTAATCACCCTTTTTCTCTCTAGCCTCTAATTAAATACCCTGTCACAGGATTTAAAATGTCTCCTTATGCGAACCTGTTTGCACGTTGACTATTTTACTCCTGTTGAAGTGTGAAATGTTTTCTTCTGGACTCCCTAGTGTCAGGAATCAAGGCGCTATCTTTATCTGCACACAAAATTTCTCATTACTCAACAATTATCACAACCCCATAATATGTACATGAAATAATTTTATTTATTTTCTGTTGCCTCTGTCTCTCATAATACAAACCATAATTCACAGATGCCAGGTGTGCCAAGATGATGGTCATGAGGAGAAACCACTGACAGAAATGAAATAATACTCCAGTTTTGTAACTCACCTTATCATCTTTTTCAGGCCTCTCCCCCTGTCCGCCAGCACATCATCATGAAGGCTGGGTCCTTGTCCCTGAATCTTTATGAAATTGACTTTAGGGCCCCACGTTTGGGCGACACATGAATAGAGGGCCCCGATCCCCACCATACACCAGGCATCCATGAATCATTCTTCATGAACAGAGATAAGAGAAAATCAAGTACCCAGGAATTTTTCTCAGCAGTCTTTATTACGTGCAGTTACAAGACACACCCTCGGAAGCAGTCAGCACCATTTTGCCTTCAACCTGCTTATATAGGCTGTTTGGATGATGCATCATCATCATGAAAATGACTACTTTGGTCAGAGTAGGCTTCTGATAGGTCCTCTTAGCCAGAGAAAAAAACTCACTTCACTATGATAGGATGGCTTATCTGTTGCACACCAAGCCCAGATTAGAATAGTTGCCATCCACTATTTTTTGTAACTCACACAACTGATAAGCTTATTTTAGACTAGCTGGACATACTGTGCTCTCCTTAGTATAACATAGATAAATGTATTCAAATTTGCCTTGCTTTTATCTGATTTCCTCATTAATAGTGTCTGCTTTTCCTGCCAAGTTCCATTTTTGGCTAGCAAACCCAATTATCTCACTGTATGTTGCTGCCAAAGACTCTCTGATGTATCAGCCTCCACTATTTGTCTGCATGAGTCATAGTTTTCCACACCTGGCTTCATTCTGGACAACATTTTGTACTTGAGACATCCATTTTGAAATATATGAATTCTTCAGGGAGCTATTATTTATTTAAGCATGTATCACGTTGTATCCCTTATTCATAATATATCTTTATATATGCATGGTATGTGTGTGATATTTTAAAACACCCTTCACTTCACGGGTCATTCTAACCAAACATGTGCAGTGCCATGTGCACTTTTTACCTTAAATAAAGGCACTATAATCCTGATTTTTGTAATATAGAACCATTTGATGTGCCTATCATGTTATCTAGTCTAATTTGAGGGGGTAGGGGTTGGCACCTCGTATACAGACACATGTTAATAAGAACTCATTTTGGGTTCAACCGGCACCATATGCTGTTCTACTATGGGCAAATATCCTTGTTCTCCATCTTGTCAAAACAGGGGAGCCCTTTTTCTAAATCCCCACAAATTGCATGGAGAGGAACGCCTAATGTTGCATTTATTTGTCTTTTTCACTCTGTGGTCGAACTGTATGAAAAGAAGTAGTCAAATTATGTTCCCTGCAGGCCTGTCCTGCTTCCCACAAAACCTGTCACCATGCCCCCCTTACCAGGGATGTCATTTGAGGGTTGCTAGGGGTCGCAACTGGGACCACTTCAGTCACAGTTGCGATCCCTGTATTTAAATAATACATATGCATTTTTTTAAACAGAATTTCTATTGCCATCATTGTTTTAATCAACATCAATGCCTTGTATAGAGTAGGTATCTGGGCAGCACAGTTATCCCATATATCACAGCAATGTTAATGCTGTGTACGTTCATTTTTTGTATATGGGCGGCGTTGGAGCGAGCATGTTTCAGACCACGGACACCGTTTTCAGTTTCCATGGCCTTCGCTTCTTACAATATGAAGGACTGTAATGGGTGTTGTCTTCGAGTTTACACATGTGTATCTACAGGTTTGCGGGAACAGTGATTCGTTTTTCCCGCAGTGAAGAGAAAGTTAAGGTATGAGGCGTGTCACCTTTTACAGCGTGTGATTTGTCTTCAAACATAGTAAACATGTGTGAAAGTGGACGCTTAATGCTGCCATGAAATGTGTGAAATCTACAAAAAGGGGATGTTTTTCACTAAATAGCACATTGCAGTAGGGCCATTTGCTCTGATTATTATAATGAGATATATTATTACGTTTTAATGACATTTCAAGATGGTCAATATCAGCTGCTCTCATGATTCCTCAAGTTAATGGGTCCTCACGTTTTAGAGCAGGAGGGATTATGGGCTTAGTCGGCCCCACAGGGTTTCAAACTTGAGACGTCCAGAGTGGCCCCGTGGCTGAGGAGGTGCTTAAGAGCTGCTCCACCCCACCAGTATACAGAAGCCGCAAGACTCCACATTGAAAGGGTTGTTGGCTACAAAGCCAGGACTCACTGAAGATGTCAAAAGTGGGGGCAGAGGGGCTACTTGCTAGCATTGAATTCAGGCCTGTGGGCATGTACGAGAGGTGGAATAAATAGGCTCAGACGCTGTGTGTGGTAGACAGGGGCCCACTGAAGCAGAGGCTGGTTGATAAGTGCTTTCAGAAAACCAACAGTTTGGACAAGAACTCTTTGGAGAGGTACTGAGTGATCAGCTGGCCAGAAGTGAAGAGGATGGGACTGTGCTTCTGCTGCCATCTCCCGTTACACCCAAGTCCATGCTCTGCCCGGCTATTTTTACATGAACTGTCTGTTTCACGCAGAGTTGGGCAGGGATGCATAGCTTCTCATCGTTAAGGGTTGCAGCATCACTCAGTGGCGAATCTGCTGCCTTCAGCTGGCAAAAATGAAAGACTACCCACTCCTTCACGTGACTGGTCACCCTGCAAATGAAGGGCTTGCCTAGTTTCAATAGCTCCTTGCATGGCAGGTTTGGATTGAAGGGTGTATACAAGCTGTACTCCAGCTGCAGGTGGCAACCATTGCACCACCCCACTTTCATAGTTCTACTCCTTCTCTGCCAAAAGTGCACCCCTTTTCAGCCCATCTGCAAGGCTGCGGCCCACTTCCTGTTTTGTCTATGGTGAAAGGTTGTGTGCCATCACTTCATCTGATGTCAGTTAGGGGTGGGGACAATGACATCACGTCTTGTGAGGTCCTCAGAGCTCAATGGCTTTGTGAAGTTATTCCGCTACCCCTGACATTTTGGTGAAATTATGTTCCTGCCCGTCCCTCACACAATACAAACCCCCAAACAAGTGTGTCTGCTGTTTAAGGGAATGTTCAGTACACTGAAGTGGAAGTTTCAACCTATTCTTACACTTTACTTTAAAACGAAACCGTTCCTGGACGGTTTCTTTTTAAAACAAAAGTATAAGAACAGTAAACATTCATTTAAAAAAAGAAGAGGAGCACTGCTCCCAACCTCTCCCGCCCGCTTCGACCCCTGTTTTCACTACAACGTGCAATAAGAAGATGCAAAAAGCAGGAATAATTCCTTTTACACCTTGTGTGTGCACTTCTTGTAGCAAATTGAATAAATGCTGCATGGCAGGCAGTGTTTGTCTTGGAAGCAAGACAACGCTGCACAGCACAGGTTCGATTCCCGATCCCACGCTTCGAAACCTCTTGCTGGTATTAAGCGCGTTATAAAAGATCAATTCTAATTATCATTATAACTGGTGTACAAAGTAGATGGATTCCATAGTAATCCAAAGCATTTATAATCAGCTGAAAGCATGCAGATTTGAAGGGAGGAGTGGAAGCGACTGGCGAAAACATCATCAGTGAAACTATTAGAGAGAGCAAACTTGTTCATGCCTTTCGCACATTTTTTCTCTGCTCCACGATGAAAATAACCCAGTGTTTTCTCGCCTACCTAAATCCACGTCTTACCTAATTCACATTTTGAGTAAGCCCTTTAGTTCCAAGCATTTTCTTTTAAATTTGTGCAAAACAAGCGATCTTAAATCAAATTCCTGTGGAGAATATTCTGCAAATTGTCGATGCGAAAGGTTTGCAAGCAATCTTAGTTTGTCGAGGCAATCAGAAGTTCATCTGTCCATGCAGGCTGGTGGAACAGAACATCAAGAAGAATGAGAGTCATAAAGGATGCAACCTGAATTTTTTGCAGTAATGTAAATTGCACAAATGTATTAACCATGTTGGGTGTTCGTGAGAGGGTGGGCCATTAGCGCCTGATTTACATGTTCATAAATCAGGCCCTTAGTGTGCTTATGCATGAGCACCTTTAAAAAAGCGGACGTGACAAGACCCACAGAGGGGCTAGTACTATGGCAGTCAGTGGCGGCTGAATTTACCATCATGGAACCTCATATGCGCTGCACACGCTGGGCAACTGGTCTCCCACATATACACAATTCTGTTGCCGATTTTCTCATATGACTGAGTTACTGCACACATGTTAATAAATGTGAACGTGGTTTGTTTGTCAATTGGTATTTTTCTCCTGTTAGATCTGGTCTGATGATGGGGATTGAAGCACCAAACACAACGTTAGACTTTTCAGAGAATAACGTTTCATTGCTTCTAGTGTTGGATCACAGAAGCTCCCGATCATGACGTATCTGCAATTTAAGCTTACATCAAGGGGAAAGGTGCCTACAACAATGTTACATTGACCTTAAACTTTACAACAGACCAATGTAATCCTTGCATTTAATTAGCATTTCATAAAGCCATATTAAAAATGCTTATGGAAGACGTGTTTTGAGTACTCCGTTCATATGTTTGCGCAATAAAAGAGTGGTCATTCATTTGTCATGGAAGGCAGCAGTTACTTTCTGTTGATTAGCTGAATGTTGTCATTTTCACCAGCACAAAGAAATTAACAATGTATTCAAAAAAAGGCATTCTTTATAATTTCATAGAAGAGTATACTGAAAAAACTTTTAACACGACTTTAAACTTCAGCGCAGTTTTAGCCGCTAAAATAGCTCAGTGGGTTAAGCGCTCGTTGCTGCGATTTGAGCGTGATCTGCAGGTCGCAGGTTCGAATCCCGGCAAGGCCGACTCAGCGTTTCATCCTTCCGCGTCCGTTAAATGAGTACCAATGGTGATATTGTATGTAAATATGTGCTCTGTAAAGTGCTTTGGAATAAAGGTGCTATATAACTAAATCATCATTATTATCATTACTTGAAAGTTAACATATTGAAAGTGAACATGCGGTGCGGTCGGTAGATACGCAGAGTCAGAGCTTCGTGATGGTTACGTGGGATTCCCCGATCCTAGAAAAGCAGTTTAAAAATTCCTCAGGGGTGTTTTAAGTGCTGCTTCTAAAGACCCTAAATGGGCTGGCAAACTCTCTAAAACGGGGTCTGCTTCCATAGCCTCCGACTCAGAGGATGCTTACGACAAAAGAGGCAACACGCAGGACTGTGCAGGGCCTTCTGCTTTGCTAAACTCTGATGTTGCTTAAAGGTCAAATGAGCCTGACATTAACTTGAGAGGGGCAGGTTTGGAGAGTGCCTATGACCCAGTTTTAAGGGGCCCTATCTATAAGCCCACGACAAATGACAACTGGTGGCCTAAGAAGCCACACGAACCGGCTAGATTCTCTGGTTTCAGTATTCTGCAAGGTACAGAGGAGGGACAATAATATTTCTGGGAGTTAGAGATGCATTTACAAAGCCAGGAGCGGACGATTTGAAGCGCTGATCACATGATACACATTCAATAGTTAACACTCGTTCTAACAGATTGCTGGCGGAGAACTTATGGCAAGAAGACAGACAACTTTTGTTGAATTGGTTTAACATTTGGGGCCGGAACTATAGAAAAAAAAAAAACGTCCCTGCAAAGTGCTTAGTGTCTAAAACAACTTTGCACCTACTTGCATGCAAACGTTTTTTTTTGCGTGTTATGCGTATTCATGGATTTCAAAGCGCAAAGTAGAGGCGCAAAGAAAATCAAGTTGCGCCTGGAACGCCCAAAACACACCCCCACGCAAATTAAAAACATTACCAAATAACCTTCGTGCCAACCTTTGAATCTATCTTTGCCTCACCATCCAACACTCCAGTGAAACTGCGTGCGGTCCCCCTCTAACTCAAGGTTTCACCCTGGTGAAACGGCGTGCAATCCCCTGAAAGACAAGGATGCACCCCAGTGAAAATCCGTGCAGTCCCCCGTAACTGAAGGCAGCATTCCAGCGAAACTGCGCGCGCTCCACCTGTAAATCAAGGTAGCACCCCGGCCAAACTGTAGACCATCACTCACTCCTAGTTTCAAGACACCCAAATTAATGGCCTACACCCCTAAATCATAGAAGCCACTTCAAGTCCTGACACCACTCCCACTGAGTATCGCCACAATCCCCAGGCAGACCTCTCTAGTCCTGACACCATACACAAACCAGACTCACCTCCACCACAACTCCCAGGCAGCCCCCTGCTACTACAAAACACTACCCTCATCCCACTCACCCCTGCCACAACCCCCAAGCAGCCCCCTCAAGTTTTGACACTACCAACCACCCACACTCACCTCTGTCACAACCCCCATGCAACCACCTTCTACTACACCCCTCTTCCCTCACCCCACTCACCTCAGCCACAAAACCCAGGCAGCCTATCAGGTCCTGATACCCCCATCACCGCCACTGAGCTCTGCCCCAAGCCTCAGGCAGCCCCAAGTCCTGACACCACCCCAACTCACCCATGCAACAACCTCAAAGCTGCCCCCTGCTACTACACCCCCCTCACCCCCCATCCCCTCATACCATTCACCCCCATGACTCTAAGGCAGCCCCCTCATGTCCTGATACCACCAACCACCTCCACTGACCTCAGCCACAACCCTTATGCAGACCCCTGCTACTACACCCCCTTCCCTCACTCAACTGACATCTGACACAACCCCCAGACAGTCCACTCAAATCGTGACACCCTCCAACACCCCCACTGACCTCCACCCCAAGCCACAATCAGCCCCCTCAAGTTCTGACAGCACCCCTACTGACCACTGACCCAAGCCCCAGGCAGTACCCTGCTACTACACCCCACTCTCCTCTGCCACAACCCCAAGGCAGCCCCCTCAAGTCCTGATATCCCCACCAGCTCTCACCTACACCAAGCCCCCAGGCAACCCACTGCTACTAAACCCTCATCCCCTCACCTCACTGATTTGCGCCACAACCCCCATGTAACCCCCTTAAGCCCCGATAACACCCGTCAACCCCACTCACCTCCGCCGCAACCCCCAGGTAGGCCCATCAAGTCCTGAAAGCACCCCAACCGACCTCCACCCCAAGTCCAATGCAGCCCCCTCAAGTCCTGACACCCCCACTACCCTCACTTACTCCTACCACAACCCCAAGGCAGCGCCCTGCTACTACACCCTTCTCCGCCTAATTCACTGAATACCTCACAACCCCCAGGCAGGCCCCTCAAGTCCTGACACCCCCCACTGACCTCCACTGCAAGCCACAGGCAGCCCCCTGCTTCTAGCAACCCCCTCTCCTCACCCCATTCTCCTCCGCAACAAACCCTAGGCCGTCCCCGTGAGTCCTGACACCCCCCACCAACTCCCCTCAAATCTGCCACAACCCCCAGGCAGCCCCCTGCTACTACACTCCCCTCACCCTACTCACCACCATCACAACCCCCAGGCAGCCCCCTGCTACTAAACCCCCTCCCCTCACCCCACTCACCTCCGCCACAACCTCCAGACAGCCCCCTGCTACTACACCCCCCTTCCCTTCACCTCACTCACCTCCGCCACAAACCCCAGGCAGCTCACCAGGTCCTGACACCCCCACCACCGCCACTGAGCACAGCCCCATCAAGTCCTGACACCACCCACCACTCACCTCTGCCACAACCTCCAGGCTGCCCTCTGCTACTACACCCATCTCCCCTCGCTCCATTCACCCCCCCATGACCCCAAGGCAGCCCCCTCATGTCCTGACACCACCAACCACCCCCACTGACCTCCGCCACAGCCCTCATGCAGCCCCCTACTACTACACCCCCCTCTCCTCATCCCACTCTCCTCTGCCACAACCCCAAGGCAGCCCCCTCCAGTCCTGACACCCCCACCACCTCTCACCTACACCAAAAAACCCCTAGGCAACCCACTGCTACTAAACCCTCATTCCCTCAGCTCACTCACCTCCGTCAGAACCCCCATGCAGCCCCCTCAAGTCCTGATAACACCTGTCAACCCCACTCACCTCCACCGCAACCCCCAGGTAGGCCCATCAAGTCCTGAAAGCACCCCAACCGACCTCCACCCAAATTCCCAGACAGCCCTCTGAAGTCCTGACACCACCACTACCCTCACTTACCCCTGCCACAACCCCCAGGCAGCGCCCTGCTACCACACCCCTCTCCCCTAACCCCACTCACCACCCCACAACCCCCAGGCAGGCCCCTCAAGTCCTGACACCGCCCACCACCTCCACACACCTCTGCCACCATCCCCAGGCAGCCCCTTCCAGTCCTGACACCCACCACCACACCCACCGACCTCCCCAAGCCACAAGCAGCCCCCTCAAGTCCTGACTCCACCCCCCTCACCTCTGCTTGAAGCTCCATGCAGCCGCCTCAGGTCCTAACACCACCTCCACTGACCTCTGACCCAACCCCCAGGCAGCTTCCTCAAGTCCTGGCACCACACCCACTGACCTCCACCCAAGCCACAGGCAGCTCCCTGGTACTACACCCCCATGCTCCCACCTCTGCCACAACCCCACCCAGGCAGCCCCCTCAAGTCCTGACACCCCACCACCCTCTTCTGACACTACAATAGACAGATTGTGACTGGTTAATCACCCATCACCTTCAAACACTGCTGTTTTCCTCTCTCAAAAATCATATGAGTCTGAGTCTCACTCTAGCTGCCCTCAGGGATTATTTGCTACTCCTCACAGGTGTCATCTGATGGCATCTGTTTCGTTCGCGCCCTTCAACAGATGGAAGCTGAATGGTGTGTCACCTGCCACCCTGAATCTCTGCAGCTCCCTCCCTCATAGGAGGAGAAGCAAATAATCTGTGATCCTTGTGGCCATAAGCCATGAACAGTGACCACCAGTCCCATAATGGGGTTATACTGACCACTGGGCCAGGCTACAGGTTATGGGCAATGTTTCCTTACGATTGATTTGTGGGGTAGACAACATAGCTAATTCTCATAGCCCAGGGACTTTGGATAGAGGCCATGTCTGTAAGTCATGGTCAGTGCAACACAGTCCCAAAATTGGGGTATAATGGGCACTGTGATTGGCTGTAAGCCAGGCCCAATCTCTACTGTGGGTTGGTTCATAGGGCTGGCAACATCTCTGAAGCTCATGAACAAGGGTTTGAGTTCAAGGGCCATGGCCACAAGCCATTGGCAGTGGGCCACGCTTGAAATGTGGTAAAGTGGGAACAAGTCAGGTAAAGTGGGTATTGTGGATGACTTAGTGGGGCCTGGGGCATGGCTGAACCTCATGTGCGAGGCACTTCAGCCATAAATTGCATCCCAAGCATATGTTGCCCCAAGTGACAGACGTCAATGTGTGCTGCAAATGAGTTATTTCATATATTTTGAATTTTGAATTAAATACAATGTGTAATTACACACATATGGTACTGGAATGGAATAAAATATCTTCAGTTATAAAAACTGTTGACATTCAATGAAAGAATTGTGTTAAATGTGTGTTATTGTCAGCTTGCCCTTGCCAACCCCTATGGCAGAATGATTGCTGAGGCTTGTTATATGACTGAAGCACATGCACCAGCGGTTGCAGTCACTGGCCATTGCCCCAAACCATGAGTAATGGCCCTCAATGCCGTAATGGTGCAGCGTGGACACTGGACCTGACTGCAGGCATCATCCAGTGGCTATTGAGGGTGATTTGGGCTGGGGTCATGGTTATGCCCAATGCCCTAGGCAATTCAACCATGACCTGCATTGCTAAATGTTCTTCTCAGAGTAACCCACATCAGTATGCACTGCAAAAAATATGTTTGTTAAAGTACCGCTGCATTTTATTCATATATGTTAAAAGTGGGATTATTAATAACTTGCATGCAGTGATGAAACATCATGAAACATCTCCAGTTACAAAAACCTTTCAAATTCAATGAAAAACAGACGTCATGATTAAGTTGCACTTTGAAATACAGAGAGAAATCTTTGTTAACAGAACGTTATGGTTGCAGCACAAACAATCTCAGAGTTATGGTAAACTATGCAACTATACACAAAAGGAAGGTGATAAAGTGAGGGTCAATAGTCTTATCATCAGCAGGACCTGGAGTTGGTTCAAAACATATACTAGACCTATAACTCGACACCGTTTTTTTACAGAAAAATAATATATCAAATTGTATTTCAAAATTGCACACACAAGGTATCATAATCTAATAAAAAAACTAAAAGTAATCGGTGAAACCGATACAAAAGTAGAATGCATACAAAATTACATAATATCAATTCACACTATAACAATACACTGGATTTTGCAGCGTGGATCTATTAATCACACTCTCTCACGCTGTACTAAGAGCCCAACTTGTAGAAGTTTTTGTCCTATCAAGGCTAAATTCTGCTGGACGTTCACCAGGGGCACAAATGTTCCAGGTGTGTGTCGTGTATTAGCTGGCGATACATTTCAACCATCTACTGCCCTGGTCTTTTTGTGGATCCCCAATAGGATACAGACACACATTTACTTCACTGATAGGGTCTTTTTAACTCACCCTCACAATTACCCTTCCCCCTCGGGTAACAGATATAATATTTAGTGATATGCCAGAGTGGTCTGTCTGATATGACTTCTAAAGGCCATCTGCAACCATTTGTGTTGCTGTCACTGGCTTCCTCACTTTGAATACGCCAGGTATTCTTCCTCCTGCTATCCTAAAAGACAAAACAACCTCAATAGTTGTGGATTCATTCATAACCTGCTAAACTCTGGGCCTCATTACACGGATGGCGCTAAGGGATTACCGGCACCGGTAAGGGCACCGGTGCCGGTAATCCCTTAGCGCCATACTACGAGGTCCCTCAGAGGGTCCCGTCCTTAACGTGTGGTCAGACCACACGTTAAGGACGGGACCCGCCGAGGGACTTCAAGGCAAATAACGGTACCGCGAATAGCGGTACCGTTAGTTGCTCCTTCCCCATCCCCATTGAGCCCTATGAGGGCTCAAATGGGAATGGGGAAGGGCCTTGGTGAATGATGAATTACCGCCCCACCAACCTTGGAATGGGGCAGTAATTCCCCCATTCACCAAGGCGGAATTGGTAAAATACCGTGTAATGAGGCCCTCTGACTCTCGTGCCTACACTCCAATGTTACCTCTGAAGGAGTGCAGGGTCAATCTCTCTCTGAGTGTATTCTGTCCCTCATTAAATGGATGGCAGGGTCTGTACAGTGTAGAAACACAAAGAGAGGGAACCACTAGACATTTTGTGGTCATCACACAGCTGCAGCTTATTATAGCGCAGTTCTATCTTAAGACTTACTTGAGTATTGGTAGGAATCCACTGTACTTCAATGTCCATCATATGGTTTCAGAGAATTTCCCATTCATTATGGTTTTCATATCCATTGTATGACCCGTTCTTTACATGCTCGCCATTCAGGCTCAATAACTCTCAGTGGAGTATCTGAAATGTCCAAACCTGTAAATAGCAAAACTGCACTATTTTAAATGGCTTCACTCTAATATTGCACACTGATTGTTGTATTCGAATCCAGTTCAGGTGATGGAAGTTATGAGAGGGGCAGTGAGAGTGCGGGTTGGCCAGCTGTGGAAGTTGGCGAGAATGGCGAAGGTCAAACAAATGGAATAATAAGGCCTAAGCTATCTCTAAAATAATGTAGTAGGCCTATTTTCTCATTGTTCATCATGGTGTTGCAATCTCGGCAGGTTTTCCTTGTACTTAGTTATCTTGTGTGAGTCCAAAATATCTAGGATCCTAAATGTTTTCCTGGTACATAGTTATTGGTGGGATGGGCGTGTGAAATATGCATTTCTTGATGCACTGGGATGAGGGAGGCAGATGTGTTGCAATGGCTCTCAGTGGAATATGGAACTTAAAGATGGAACAATAGTGCACTGGCATAGTGACCAATTGTGAGTTCTAAAGAGAGTCAGTTGGTGTAGAAGGTGTTGATGGAAGGGTGGGGTCCTTATCTGTGATTACTCTTAACAGAATAAACTCACGTTTGGCCACCGTGAGCTGGCACCCTTTCACTAATCTTGCTAAAAAAACTACCTGTCAGGACTTCTCTGTTATGGAAACACCTGCCGAGTGATTCAGGGATCTCACTGTGTTTCAAAATGGTCACGTGTTAAAATACACGTGATGATGTCATCATGTTATGCGTTGACGTCATCAAAGTGCCGGTCTGGAACAAAATAAGTACAATTACACTGGTCTAATGTAACGGAGGGAGCTCAGACCTATCTCCTCATTCTAATATCAAATTGCATACAAATGATTTATGTTATGCTACATTACATTTATATCTCAAGTCTCGTATTACTGTAGTCCACTGGTACACTACACTTCGTGTCCAAGTGACAGTGTGGACATTCAGTAATCTCCTACTCCCCATTATTGCACTTACCCTGCAAGATCCCTGACTAATCGACAAGGCTGCTATGGTTGAATAAGTCCATAATAGAATAGATGTGTATAGATTTCTAGGCCCCACATCACTACCTTGTGTGAGACCTTCAAGGAAATGTGCATCATTTCTCAATCATACAGCCAATTAACATACATCGAATCTCCTTGGTGGTTGATGTTACATTGTTTGGATTTTTCATAGATAACAACGCCATTGCTACATAGTCATTAAAAGGTACTTTTTAGGCAGAATCCTGTGCAGTTCCATTGGGGAACACCACACAAGATTAGAACTACAGGTGAGAGCAATAAATCCCCTTTGGTATCAGTCTTTCCCACAAAGATTTAGTTGGTAGCTGTGGCTGAGCAGTCAGACTTATCTCAAGACGGAGATGAGCAGTATTCAGGGTTTACACAATAGGCCTACAGCACCAGGGCACAAGGAAGCACTGACCAAAACTTTGTATTATAAAGTAGATATATATTTATTTTATACACTTCTAATAAAACACGTGTATCACAGTCATCAAGCAAGTTAAATTAAGTCGAAGGAAAAATATACACACTCCCAAGGTAAATTGTAGACCAAGTGAACTAGAGTGAAAACTGAGCAAAACGGCACAGTGACAACTACACACAGGGGATCCTCTAACAATTCCTCACAAGGGAGGGAAAGCACAAGTTATATAGAAATAGGTTCTTATACACCCTAACATTACTTCCCATCAGTTTGTGAACCAGTTTAAGCAAGGCAGTGCATCAGTGTAAGCAATACTTAAATGAAAACTGAGCAAAATGGCCTTTCACAAGGTTTAAAAATGGAAAGGAAAGGGTAGTTAAAAGAAATAAGTGCACCAACACATTTCTCAGTGAGAATCAATCTAAAGAAAGGCAGGTCTAACAAATGTAGCCAGAGTCAGTAGGCCTGTGCCAGAGTCAGTGGTATAGGGCAAGGGCCCAGGAGCAAAATGTTCTTGTAGCTGCAGTCAAGTCTTTGGTTAACGAATTTGAAAAGGTGGTTGCAGAAGTTGAAAAGACAATGTTAAGAGAGAGGGGCGGCCAACCCAATAGGTAGGTAAAGGATTTAAAACACCTTTAGTGCTACCGCGAAGGAAGGGCGGCCTGGCGGAACAATGTACCTTTAAATGAAGAAGTGGCTCCTGCGGTGGCGGTTGTTCCTGGTAGTTCCTGCAGTTCGGGTGATCCAGCAGAGGAAGAGAGGCTCTCGTCGCGGAGGAAGATTCGAGTTGCTGCACTACCCAGGGATGAAACCAGCCGCAGTGCTGCCCGATGAATAAAAGGTACGCTCCTTTAAATTGCGGTCCGGGTGAACTGGTGCCTGGCTATCTGGCCTGCGAGTACAGGGTATGGGAGATTTGACCAAGGCAGGTCCGGGAAGGCGAATGGCAAACTGGTTGGCCCCACCAGCTCAAGGGAAGAAGGCTCTTGCAGATGAATATCTTCTCTCGTCGTGTGGAGAAAAGTGGTGAGACACTGCAGCAGGGCTTCACCAGTGGTATTGCCATTGCAGATGTCTTTGGCTTCTCTCCTCTTCGGCTTCCTAGTTCCAGTGGTGACGTCTTGCCCTTCCAGTCCTCAGGACCCTGCTTTTATGCAAAAAGATCCCGATTCATACAGCCTAGCTGTCACTCACACAGTGGAGTGGTCATCTTGGCAGGAGACCCTCCAGCCTATCAGGATAGAGTGTGACATGGGTTGCGAAGGCAAACCTGTCCAAGGGTCCTACTCCCCCTCCCACACAGCGGACCCACCCCAGACTCAGTGGCGCCGAAAGGAGGGCTTCTCGGCAGAAGCATGCCAAACGGACGAACAAAGGATCCCTGACCTGGGTTAGGAGTTTAGAGAAAGACACGAGAAAGAAGTTATATTAAAGTTCTGGCAAATAAAAACTGCCGGAGCAAAGTTAATATTAAAATGCGCCGGCGGTATGTTAGAGGCTGTCAGAAAAGGTGGTAGCCTCGAACAATGGGAAAATCCCATAGGGACATATTTGCGGTCGAATATTTATGGTAGTAACCACTGCCACCAGCCAGAAACTTTTAAGAGAGGGACTGTACGGTACCCTCTCGAAAATGAACAAAGGGGAAAAACTATTAACCCCTTCCAGTACCTCCATAGTAAGATGGGTTGTACTGGTTTAGTTCGTAGGATTTGTCTAGTAAAGTCAATGGGGACTTTACATGCCCTGGGAGACAGTAGTCAGTCCCAGGGTATGGAGTCTATGTTTGGGGGTCGCTACAACACCCCTGTGTCACTGCACTGAGGGTGCTGTGTAACACATATGAATAAAGATGGTTCCTATGGGGTTGAGAAAGATCCCATAGGCATTAAACACAAAAATAGCCTAGAACACACTTAGCAAACATGCCTAAGAGTGGGAAAAAGAGTCTCACTCTTAGCAGGTAAAAAGAAACAAACCCTTCAAATCCAGCAAAGCTGCTGGGGGACTCTATAGGTAAGGGAAATTAGCCATAGAATGAGAATTCTCCCTAACAGTACTCCAAACCTATCTCACATCTTCATTGAGCCAGTTATCATTGTAGCCAGAAACCAAAGCCTTTTTTGCTTATTACCCTGAGTGCGAGGCCCTTACATACATGTCACAGGCTTTTTCTGACACCTTTAGCATAATCATCAACATTTGGACTGGCATGAAATATAAATGCCAATCAAAACACTACATTTGTCCTGATTTCTTATCGCACTTCTGGTGGATCATCATATCTATACATCTTTTAACTTGCAAATACATAACTTTGACTCCACACCAGGGGTCATCTGATAAATGTATATTACAACCATGAGTCAAGGATCAATAAACTTAATTAACAAATATTATGGCCCATGTAGTTCACAGAACTCTTTGCATAACAAATTCCATGCTGTTTATCCCAGAACATTGCTCTCCAAGAATGACCATCATGGGAGGACCCTCAGGCTCCACTGTGCCACTCGGCATTCTCATCCAAGCCCCTAATATGGCTTCAGTCGTGAAAATTAGTTTTTGCTCTAAATTGAGCATTTTTTTATTGACTTCTTCTTGCGAATACCCCTGGACTTTTTTGAGAATAGTCCACTCAAAATCCACATAGTTTTGGCCTTTTTCAATGAAATGTTTCACTAGGGGAGCGTGTTCGATTTTATTTTTAATGCAGCTCCTATGCTCTGTCATTCTTGTTTCTCACTTTCTGTTAGTTTTTCCAATAAATACATGGACATGGATAGGTGAGCAGATATATAACGTTGTCTGTGTTGCATTTTCTGTGTTTTTTTATCACCCATTCTCGTTTTAACCCAAGATCCACAGCTAGACTTTTCTTAGTCAAAGGGCACATCACACAATCACCACAGGGATGATGCCCTACAAGCCGTTCATGAGAAACCTATCTATCATTCTTCATATGTTGGTAGCAATACCCTAAAGAGAACCACTTCTAAGGACATTCCATCAGGAATGTTACAGATTAGTGATATCGTATGTGACGTCCTCGGTGATGTCATTGATCATGTTGTTTGTGATGTCATCTTTGATGTCTTAGGTGTTAGTCTGAGCAGTGCATGGCAGGGGTGCAAGTTATGGTTGCATAACTTACCATAACTGGCACATTTCTTTGTTTTTTTCTATTTTTTGCTGCAGCCATACCATCCCTTTAACAACATTTTTTCTCTGAGAAACTGTGAGAGTTCATTGGTTTACCAATCTCACAGTCTTGATGCCTTTATTTTGGATCACTGAAAATATAATGGTGAGATTGTACAGTGCATTAGTTTAGATTGTACAGTGCATTAGTTTACCAACACCCATCGATAGCCTTCTTCATTACAGACCTAATAAGTAACAAAGCCAAACGTTTTGGCTTTTGTGCAGCTATGTGATTCACATGTTGCAAGCACTGCAATAATGGTACCACCTGGCCATAAGATGGCAGAAGCTGGCGAATGATGCTAGTACCTGGGCATGGCAGTGTCTGGCAAATGCCTACCTAATTCCTATGTAAGAGCCAACACTCTTGCTTTTTCCAATGCATTTTAATAGGAATTCAATGCAATGAACACACTGTTTGTGAGTGGCTGAAGTACACTTGTTTATGACAGTTGTACTGCATCAGGGGCTGTTTATAACTATAATTAAGACATTGGGCCTCAT
This sequence comes from Ambystoma mexicanum, assembly GCF_040938575.1. Lineage (NCBI taxonomy): Eukaryota > Metazoa > Chordata > Amphibia > Caudata > Ambystomatidae > Ambystoma > Ambystoma mexicanum. Next base: position 667,194,122 of record NC_090924.1, on the reverse strand, counting down.
TACGAGGCTTACGCTCCCGTAATCAAGGGTGCCAGTACGGGACCGGCACCGTTCATTACGGGATGCCTCATTACGAGGTCCTCTAGCGGGACCAGGAACAGACATCTGGTAAAACCAGATGTCCTTTCCGGGTCCCGCGAGGGGTCCAAGGAGCTAATAACGGGCCCATTATTAACTGGCCCGTTATTAGCTCCATCCCCATTGAACCCTAAGGGTGCTCAAATGGGAATGGGGATTGGTTTTGTGAATGAGGAATTACTGGGTCCTCCAAGGTTGAAATGACCCGGTAAATCCTCATTCAGTGAACCTGGAGCTGGAATCCGGTATGGAGGCAGCCATGCCCTTATTAAGAGCATGGCTGTCTCCATACTCGTAATGAGGCCCATTCTCTTTCTGACGGCTGCTTAGAAAGCACAGAGCTGGACTCAAAAAGAGATCCAACGTAGAAGGGTTTTGGGTTGGGAGGAGCAGGTAGTGGGTGGGAATGGCCACAGGGCCTAACAGGGACATGGACACTCAAAAGGTGGGTTAATAACCAAAACAGCCATGGGTTGTGTGTACCTCCGAACAACTTATCTGTACCATAATTACAACTTTATGACAGTATTACAGACATTGGTATCAGCAACACATACTAGGCAAAGAACAACACACTGGACAATTCTGTCTCATATTAACAAAATTAACGATAAGTGAAAGGTCATACTAACATCTCATATTTACAAAGTGTAAATAAGAGGAGTCCTAAAATGCAGGGCAGAAACGCCAAACAAGGCGTGTGTTTGGGTGCTTGTGTGTGTGTGTGCTTGTGTGTGTGTAAAATGACACTCTCAACTGCACTCAGGTTGCAGCCTTGTGACAGGTATACTTTGATTGCTGATATCTCCCCACCTTCCCCTGCCAACCGCAGTGACATGTCAGAACAGAAGAAACACAGATATATCTCCCAATACTTATCCAGTAAATCACGTGGATTTAAATGTTAATCAGCGCTTTTAATTTTGAACATCACTGATGCTAAATGATTAGGCTGCTGAAGGGAAAATAAGGAAAACCGAATTTAATTATGAGCATTCGGGAACTTAATTTGAATTCACAGTTGGTAAATAGCAAACAGTATACTCCCCTGGGCATTAATGAAGTCATAGACCATATGCAAGTCTGGAAGTTCATAAATGAGGCAGCATTATGGAAATTGAAATGATGGGATTGTTTACTTTATTAATCACTTGGGGGGCAGAGTGATGCAGAGTTATTAAACAATTGCTTGATAGCTACGGATCTTTTTAGAGGAGGAAATGAAACACATTAAATATGTATTCGGAAGCTTCAGATAAATGAGGTTCTGCTAAGAAGCACTGGGGCAGAATTCTTCTGCGCCAAGACCCTTTGTGCAATGACCTGATTAAAATAACGCAAAACAATGTATAGCATTCTTTGGTCAGAAGAGATAGATTCCTCAATTAGTAGTTAGAAGTCAAGTGACTCATCAATGGATATAAAACTTACGTGAAGGCACTGGCTCAATGATATGGGCGCTAACTAGTGGTCACCTGCCCACGGTGTTGGGCTCAGTATACAAAGACATCTAATTGCTATATTAATGTAACCCAGCTCAGTGTTAGCGTGCATGGCAGCACTCTGGCCCTAATGCAAAGCTCGATGCCCTTTACCATGATAATGATATAGATTCCAAAACGCAAGATGTTGGACACAAGCACTATCTGTGGTCACTTGATCATGGCACGCAATTGAAATACATTGTGGCCCGTTGCCTGGCATGATTTGTTATCTTTTTTTTTATTGTTTATTTGTTTATTGCTTTCCTAAGAAAACCTTTACAAAAAAAATAAAAAGAGCAATAAGAACTTTAGGAACAACCAAAGTCTTACAGATTGATCGAGAAATATTCACCCATTATTCGATACTTCAACTATACTTTGTGAGTATCGAGCAGTTTTCTAGAACCTTTACTATTGCCGTGGTGAGCATAACTTCCTGACCGGAAATTAGTCTGTCCCAGAAGGAGTCTTGTAATAAGGACTCTTCTCTAGCGACGAATCTTCCAAGCAGCTGACGTCTTATAGTCCAAGTCCCCTCACACTCTAGCAACAGATGTCTCAATGTTTGTAGGTTCGGTGGGTCGCAAGACCTGCAGAGCTTTATGGTTTTGTCACCCTGATGTCTTTTAGCCAAAAGTTTTTTTTTTTGTTTTTTTTTTGTTGTTCTTGGTGGTGGGGGCTGGGTTGCAATACTGTGTTTATTTATATGAGTATGCATTTACGCTGTAGAAGCATGCACTGTGAAACTGCTGTAACTACATACATCAAAACAAAAGAGGTGATGGCTGGAAGGTTTATAATTAATCTTAACCTCTGGCATTGCTTTGGGTAACCCTCCAGGCCATTGGTCTTTGTCTGACAAACCATTACAAAAAAGGAAAGACTATATGAAACTCAGGCTTGGTCCCATCCCAAAAGGGGCAGTCCAGCCCAAACTGCTTGGTCACATCCATTCTGCACGAGACCACAAGCATCCCCAAACATGTTTCAGCCTTGTTAGGCCTCATCTGTGAGGGGTAGCTTGGGTCTCTAGGCCCAGCATGCACCATGAAACTGTCGTAACTACACACAACACCAGTGGTCAGGCTTAGAAAGCCAGGACATTTGTCACACAGTTTTATGAGCCATATATACTGCAAGCAGGTGCAACAGCACCATCATTGAACTTGTTGTCATCTAGTGGTGTATAATAGCATTGCTATGTATCATATCGCAAAGACAAGTGAAGAGAGGTCAGTTCATGCCAGCAGTTAATGCCCGCTTTTAGTAAGGAAGACAATGACAATGCCAATTGACTGGCAAGCTCCTTTCAAAGGTCGGCGAGGAAGAGGCTCCTATTTTGTAACAAAGTACACCAGGTCTTCGGGCCGGGTGAGGAGCACAGTCTGCCTGCGCAAGCATGTGGCTGGTGCATCAAAACATAGTCCATGCCAGGAAAAGACAAAGTAGAGAGGGCTGCACATGCAGATCACCATGTAAGCAGTGATCAGGGCAACATTATGATCTGAGCACATCATGCTCATACATATACTCACCAGCCACCTTAATGACGCTATATTTCTATTGTTCTGCAGGTGGGCACGCGCAGGCGCATGCATTTATATCACCCACAGTAGGAACGTTCAGGAGTTCGCATCTTAAAGTCAGCATAATTAAGGACTAAGGTTCCAGGTGTATCAAACCCTGCATTCATCTATACCGAGCTGCAGCTCTCAGTTGGACCTGTGGCGAATAGTGCTGGCACGGGCATGCCAATAACACGTCTGTGTATTTACAGCCTTTAAATCAGGCACCAACAGAATGTCCAAGGCTGGAGGATTGAGGGTCTTGCTTGGATTTGTATCTGTTGTGTTGTTCTATTCTTGTTCACATTGCTCCTCTTGGACCACAACCTCAAGCCGCCATCTTGATGCTCAGAGGACAACACATTTGCATTGACCTGTCCTGGTTTTATGTGAATCCATGAAGTTTTTTTTTTTCATTGCAGGAGAATTCATTGAATGATACTTTTCTTCTAGGAGCCCCCGCAGCCCACCAGGCCCCCTCTAACTTTGGTATAACCCTCACCCACCCCCCACACACATTTGCGGCAACACTCAATGAAACAAATCTCCTACGATGCAAAATGCAGCGATGGAACGTACCCATCATGCTGTCCTCACGAGTTTCTATGAACAATTGACAGGAGTGACCCATTCTGGTCATTCAACTAACACATTTCTCATCTGCAATGTTGTTGTGCACTCACAGCAGAGGCGCATAATGTGAGCTAGCAGTACTGAACAATGTAAGCGTCAAACTGAAAGCAGGGGACACAATATCCCCAAAGCTCGAAATAAACACCACGAGGAGCAGATGTAAATGTACATGTGGGGGTGTAGTGGGTCACACATCACGTGGTGACGTGGTGTCACAGAGAAATGCGTTTGTTTCGTATATTTTAAAGAAACATTGCTTTGTATGGTAAGATGCTGGTAATATTATACTTGAACAACGAATCAAGAAAAGAAAGATACTTTAATCATCAAACAAATATTGAGAAAAAAGTAAACATTGTTGGTAGTAATTGATTTATGGAGCAATTGATCAACATAATGACAACATTTTCTTTATGAAAATAGCATACCAATGAAGTTGAAAATTGTTTACCAGGAGATAGTTCAGAGAAATTGCATTCTCATTAAGTGACGTAGAAATGAATGTACACAATCACTACTGAATTCGAATTTCTGGGCACACTATTGTGAAAATGTTCATAGTTAACCATGTGTCCACCACAGGCATGATTTCCCTCTCGTATTAACTTTCTTTCTGGAATCTGGAGAAATTGACATCACAACCCAGAAACAAAGCACTTGGAAGTGTGAACAGTAAGGAAATTCAAATTGCAGAGGTGGTATTCTGCTAGGATGCTCTCTTTTGCCATGTGGCCAACAGAACTAGCCTCAGCAAATGCCTCATCGTCTAGTAGCATGCATTTGGACAACGTGAATGCTGGTGCTGTTGTTTGGGAAGCTGTAGGTTTCGCGGAGGAGCCTGGTAGGGGTGCCTGTGGTGGGAGAAAGAATGCTGGCTAAAGTTGCACTACTTTGCATTCCTGTTAGGAAGATGGTTCAATGGAATGTACTATGGAACTGTCTCTGCACCACAGCCAAGCCTCGGTTAGAGTGCAGAGGCACTTCTGGCTACCTGCTTCCTCATATTGAGCTATGAAAGGCCATTGAGAGATTTGGAAGCATAGAAGCCCTCCAGAGCCCATAGACTTGATTGCCAAAGCGGTGCATTTAAGCCCGAGTCTGTGTTTTAGGGTTCTACAATGTCACAGCTCTTGTGGCATCTGTGTAATATTTTACTGTGTGGGTCCCTTACCTCACCACTTCACATCAGCAAATCAAATTAGGGGAGTAGACTTTCATTGCAAGAGGACACCCATCAGTGCTGCAGGACCATGTCACATTAGTGAGTAGCCTACTTCTGGCAATGTTTTCCCCCTGAAGAACATCTTTCATGGACGATAATTCAATTGTCTTACATTGTTGAATGTAGATACTCAATGGCGCGATTAGTCTGGATCCATGTTCAGTGCTGCACTCATCAATTGTTTACATTTTGACCTGTGATGAAGGAATCGGCACCCCACCTGCATTTTCTGTGTGCGGCAATTGAAGTATGCTTACACTGCAGAAGTCAGGGACATCATTTAGTGGTCGCCAAGGATTGCACCTGAGACCCCTGAGGTCTCCCTTAATACCCCTGTGGTCTACCTTGCTACCCCTAAAAGAAATGTTAAAAGAAAATCACCTTTTTTTGGTGGGAAATTGAGGCTCCTGGGCTGTAGCCAGTAGCATGTGGCTCTTTGTTTCTGAAGTGGCTGGTTTTCTGATATCTACAGCTGGTAAGATAGCTCAGTGGATTCAGCGCTCGCTGCTGCAATGTGTGTGTGATCTGCAGGTTCGACTCCCGGCAAGGTCAACTCAGCCTTTCATCCTGCTGAGGTTGATAAATGAGTACCAACACAGGTAGGGTGATATTGTATGTATATTTGTTCTACATGAAGCACTTAAGCATACGTGCTATATAAAACACAACCTTATCGTTTGGCCATGGATGTCTGCTTGCATTCACAGAAATGTGGTGATATGGGCCTATACGCGCTGATATTAACGTTACATATGGTGATCCATTCTTGTATGAAATGTATATCACTTTACAGTGATATCGTAACCATATTTGTTCACAGTGCACTTAGAAACAATGCTATGTGATGCCACTTCCTGTTTTGTCAAGGAGTGAAAGGTTGTGTACCATCGCTTCCTGTGATGTCACTTGGGGTTGTGGGATGTATTTACCCATGCATCCAAGCCCTACCTCAAAACTGTGCAGTATTGACATGGGAAACATCATGATGGCCAGAGCTTCCCAGAAAATGCACAGGGAAATGCATGAAGAATAGGCTGCCACTCATTTTTGCCGATGTTATGGGCACAGAAGGACACTGCCTAAAACCACCATTGGACTACCCACACAGTAGTCTGAAACCATTGGGAATGGCAATGCTGATTGCCAAAAGCAAACCCATAACTGTTGGGAATTCATTTTCTTAAATCCCAAAAAGGGGTGCAGTACCAGTACTCACCACTATCCAAAAGCCGGCGTTTTAAAACCACCAGATTTTGTAGAAAACTGAATAAATGAACCCAAAACATGCCAAAGAAAGACATTTTAAGAGGTGGATCCAATGTAAAGTTATATTCTGAAGTGACTTGAAGGTTTATAACAAGACTGGCTGAGCTGTGGATTTCAGCAGTTTAAGTAAATTTGGACTGAAAGACACTAAAAAATCTAAATGTTTAAAAGAAATGAGTGACCTATTTCTGAGTGTCACATAGGTTGCAATTGTTTAAATGTCATAGTTTTAAACTTAGAATCAGCATCCTAGCTGCATATGTAAAAAATGTCTTGACTTAAACTGGGGAACAGAAATGACATGTAGCTAAAAACTGGCTTAGAGAGATTCCAATTTTGCCTGGCAACTACCCCCCATCAGGAGTGAAACTTGAGTCACAGCTGTGTTCCCAGGCCTATCTGCCTTTTGCTGGCCACACTAAGGATATGCCATCTCTCTGATAATTGAATTAAGGGGAGCCCCCACAGAATACAGGAGCTCTGAACAAAGCCCTGTCCTGACCCAGGCAGATGGTTTATTGCAGATGTCGTAAATGTAGCTTCCTCCTGGAAGGACAAAGGAGGGGCACTGCCTGTGAGAGCAAGCTGGCTTGGCAGAACTGGAAAAACCAGAAATTCAACCTTGTGCTCGGGGGAAACCACACCCCTTTGGGGCCAGAACATAACTCTAAAAAGATGAATAACTCATAGAGCGGACATGTGAAAATTTTATAAATGATACCATAATTCTTTTGATTTTTCTGCCCACATTTTAAGAGGTTTTTAGAACCGGTGGTATGTTCAGGGGGGTTTTAGCGGAGAAGAGGATATTACTCAAAATGTGTGCATGTGAAAAATCTGACACTTCATCAACTAATGTCCATACTCCCTGCGCACATGTGTGTAAATTTGGGTTAATGTCCGGTATTGCAAACCAGTTAAAAATTGCAAAATATTGCCATTTCTGAATGCAAGCCCCCAGGAAGAGCAGAGTTGGAACAGGGGATACCTCCTGTGATATGTGATGGGTGCATGTAATTTCAAACCACTGTGTAGCTATGAAATGTGTATTTGGTTCAAATCTAGATTTGTGTGCAAGTTGACAGGAGGAGTGGACTTTCTGCAGGCTGTAAAATGACATCACTCTGACACAACTTAGCTCCCCCAATCAGGGGAGAAATGAAAGCTTGGCCAATGATAAGTGGAGAGGGGCTGGCTAGTGATGCTGCTCACACACACACCCATTTAAAAACACATAAAAGCAGAGAGACAGGACAGATAGGGACCTTCAAATCCATTTGCAGCTGGAAGCTCTGCCGGGAAAATCCATACTTTACCTCCATCAACCTTCAGAGACCCAGACCAGACCAGCAGAGTAGAGCTGACCTGTTAGCAGAACCAGAGAGAGCTGACCCAGATCACTGTGAAGTGCAGAGACCAGAGTCCAGTCTAAAACCTGACCAGATCCGTGGCGAGGCCCATTTAACTCAAGAATATAGTGTGAGTACCTAGAAAACTGTGCAGAACCAATCTCTTAGTTAAAATAATATAATCCAAGCTATTTTAATCTAAGTAGAACTGCCTCCTAACTGTCACCTGTGATTTGCTAGTTGCAAGCTGCACTTGTCTTTGTGAACTTTAAAATTTCAAATCTGAAAAACGACCTTTATTTAATCGCTCATATCTCCATAACCGTTTGTGCTAGAGACTTGCAGTAACTTTCATCTGGAAGCTGAGATCCTAGGCTTTCCTAGGACCCCAAAACGATAGTGATATCCTTGTAGTTCCTCTGTAATCGCGCCAGACGCATTCGCGAATTTTGCCGCGATTTGCAAATTTCTTCACGTGTAAAAATCTGCTGCTGCTTGCCTTCCATTTGCCAGAAATTCGTTTAACCTGCTAATTATCCCTGAATCATTGCTAGGGTGAGCCTGGACTAATATTAACTTGATACCACTCACCCTGAACCTCTAGAGGGAATTAAAAGCATTTTAGCATATTTTCACTCCATTGCCAGCACATATCAAAGCATTTTGCCTGTGTTTTCAACTTCTGTAGTCTAAGTTGCTGGGTGAACTGAATTACATTTGAATTGCATTTCTGAGAATTGTGTGCCTTCCTTCCATTTCCTTGCATTGCATAAAAGGGGGGGTGAATTGTCCAAGAAAGGGATTACATTGTCTTTGCTGAAATCCTATCAAGTTATTTTCTGTACTGCATTTCCTTCCACATTGCATCCATTGGAAACCATAAAAGTATTGTTGCTATCTTATCCATTTTCATGTCAACTCCTTAGTGATTATAAAGAAGTGTGCTAGTGCCAGATTCTTCGTTGTTAATCTTTATCATATCCGATTAAGTGTGATATTTAATTATTAATTTATTATAAAGCGTGATATATATATATATATATATATTGTTTAAATTATCAATTAAACCTCTTAACTTGCAAAACCGAACTATTTCTTGGCTCAGTGGGGTCAGGAGGATTCCAAGAGAGGGGTGTTATATAGGGGTAGTCATCCAGAACGCATGAACTGGACATAAAGTTATATCAATAAGGGTTTTCATTCAGTATTATAGACTAGGCGTTGACTTAGCTGTAGTGTTGAATTGAATCCTCTAACAAATTGGGGGCTCGTGCCGGACGTTTGGGTTAGATCTATCACTTGTGCAGATTAATACAGCGTGCCAGCTGACCGGATACACATATCCGGTCGGAGCACACGCTGTGTTACGCTGTAAAGCACTTCTCAAAGGAACGCTCTAAGAAAAAGGTCTGTTTTGAAAAAAATAAAATACAAACTTCTGTAAGTCAGGACAGAGACCAATCTCTAGAATGACGACCTTAGTAGACATGAAAATAGCCAGAGAGCACTTCTTACATAAGTTATTTGTGAGAGGTGAGTGGACTCTCACAGTCTGGTTGCAGGCCATCACACCCCAAATCACGGAAACAGGGTCAGATATATGGAGAGACTAGGGTCCCTTACATGTGGCCCTGAGTGAACTATATATGTCCTCTAAGGCCAAGGATGAGCACAACAAGATTGCCAGGGTAGCGGCATATTTATATTTACATATGGGAGCCATGCAGGACAAATGTGCTGAAGGCCAAGATCTGGCGAGTAGGCAACTGCTGGCATTACAGAAGGCCCAATCTGAGCTGGACTCTTCTGAGCAGAGGCTGCTCAGGAGCCAGGAGTCAGAAAATGACAGTAGGCAGTATATCATTAAAATAAAAGAGGACATGGATATACTGCAACAGGAAAAGGCTGACCAGGATACTAGATTTCTGGCCCTGCAGAAGGAGCACCGAGACAGTTTGGACTCCTTACTGCAGAGCCAGAAAAAGCTGGAGCAACAATTAGACTTTAACAGGGCATGCACGGAGCAGGTAGCCACCCTGCAAAGTCATCTAGATAGAGTGAAGGTAGAGAGCAACAAGCTGATTTCGAAAGACCTGGATACCCAGGCAGAGTTTGATGAAGAACGCCAGAAAGCTGGTGCCTTTCAAAGGCAGAGGGACGACCTGGCGGCACAAATGCAGGCTCTTAGTCAGGAAAGAGACGCCTTAGGCCAGGAAGTCTGCCATTTAAAAAGAAAAATGGAAGAAAATCACCTGGCCCACCAGGGACTGGGTGACCTCCAAAAAGAACACCAGAACTTGTTAGAGCACACCAGGAGGGTGGAGGATGCTCTAGCAAGAAAGGAGCAGGCCAATAGGGACACAGCTCAGGAGGTAACCCTCCTGCAGCAAAGACTGGCCCAGTGCTCCAGGACCAATGAGGAAACACAGAGAGAGAATGAGGCTCTCTGCCAGCACAATGATAGGCTCCAGCAACAGGTAGCGATGCAGGAGAGACTGATAGAGTCTAGTAAGGCCTTAACTGAGGAACTGAAGACACAAATGCAGGCTCTTGCATTGCAACAGGGAGCAGGGGCGGATAGAGATGAGGTTCGCTGGGAAAGGGAAGCTCCGGAGCATAACCTCAGGAGCCCTAGTACCAGAGGCCCTCATACCTCTCAGTCACTGGACTCTGCCACCCATTCCCTGGCGCACATGAGCACCGGGCCACAGGGATGGCAGACTACTATCCAGACAAAAGTATGGGGCTCATAGGCCAGTACCACCCAGGTATGGAGGGGCGGGCATCCGGGTATGGGCACCCCAGCACAGTGCAATTTAATGGGGAACCCCAGGAGAGTAGGCCCATTAAGGGCATCCTGAAAACCTCTGCCCAGTTAGGTCAGTGGGGGGGTACTCATCAAATCCTGGCAGCAAGGAGGAATCTGAAGACTCCTCTGAACTGCGCAGGACACAGGAGACCAGGTCCCCACATTCGGCCAGCCATTCCCAGGCTCGCAGAATCCGGGAAAACCTGGAAGAGCAGACAGGAACCTCTGGGAGCAGTGCCTCTGAGTCAGAGGATGAATGGACAAGGGTTACCCGAACCAAAAAGGCCAATAAGGCAAAAAGGGCCTTGCTTAAGGACCCCTTAAAGCAGATTAAGGCGATCAGGAGCGTCATCACGCCTTACCATAAGAACGCTAAGTATTCTGTTTGGGAGCACTTAGAGTTGTTTGAGCAAATGATGGAGACTTTCCATTTGAAGGACAGCCAAAGCTGTATTCAATATGTAAAGTGGACCTTCTCCCCGGAATACTCCAGTTTCTTTGCGGGGCTGGAGGACCAAAATCATTTAAGATGGTCCACCTATAAGGCGGCCATCTTGAAACATTTTTCTGTACACAGAAATCCTCAAGAGGCTCGCAAGGCAGCCTACAATTTGCAATGTGGGGAGGATCAGGCCCCACAAGAATTTGTGCAAGAACTGAAACGTGCTTTTGCGCAGACCACCAGAAGGGTGCGCACAGACAGTAGAGAATTCATTAATACATTTTTTCATGCCTTGCCCAAATACATAATGACCCAGCTCGTGAGGGATTTTCATGAGAAAAGATCTTTAGACTGGGTCATTGAACAGGCTACCCGGATCTATGAGGTGCAGAAACCGGTAGATAGCAAAAGTAATGCCCAGAAAAACCCCAAAGCCAACAGCACCCCTGCTGCTGCCAAGGTGGCAGAGGTAAAGGTCACCCCCGTTTTGGATTTGGAGATGGGGGGGCCTAAAAACCTACCTGCACCTAATAATGCTAGGCCCAGGAGGTCCTCGGGTCAGTCACAGACAGGGAGCCAAGGAGGCAGCCCCACAAATGGGGTCCCTCGCTCTCCTGATTATGTAAGTCCCCGTTACAAGGGAAATCGACCCATCCTGGGTTATGTGTGGACTCCTCCAGCCCAAGGGGGGGATCCAGCCAAGCACCTAACCCAGGGAACTTCCCTCCCAACTTCCCACAGGAGGGCAGAAATTCTCCAAATCCTGGGCAGAACTTTTTCCCCAGGTATCCACCCAATTTCCAACCCCAAAATCATCCATCCTTCTTTCCCCAATTCCCTGAGCCCAGACAACCTAATCCGGGAGAGGGGAGGCCAAGAGTGGAGGGGTACCCAAATCTTCCCAATCCGGGGTATTACCAGAGAAGGGACAGCCACCCTTCCCGGGATCAGCCCAGGGGAGAAAACAGGGCCCCGTATCAGCCTGAGCGGGTTTCCCAGTTAGAGCGCCAGGTTCAAAACATGGCGCGGGATCTGGGTCACATACTGAGGGCTCAGCAGAACCCTCAGATGGGCGTGCCGGCGCAGAACGCACCCAACTCTGGACTGGTGCTCCAGAACAATGACGGGGGCAGCACCACGATAACTCACCGGTTCCCAGGGAGGAGGCACAAAGGGAAGGGGGGTGTAAAGCCTTGGAGGAAGCTTCCTTCCTCACTTGTAAACAGCCCCTGGAAACCCAGGAACCGGAAACAAAATCTCTTGCCCCTGAAAGTCTGCCTCCTAAGGAGCAGAGGGGGGGTAGGAGAAACAAAAGACCCAAACAGACTCAGTTTGAGGAGGAGGTACAGATCTTCCAATTTGAGGGAGAGGGATCCTCAGAGGGTCCTGGGAAAAGGATCTTCTCCTTCAGAGAGGGGGGAACTCCTCCCAAAGAAAAATGGGTCCCTAGGGATGCAAATCCAGACTGGGGAGATGTGGAGACTGAGCTACCGCCGCCCACCATCTCATCCCAGAACCAACAGCAAGAAAATCCCCTGGTTTTAACCCATCCTGGTGACTGCCTCCAAAAAGGGGGGGGCGGCCCAGAACTGGAGCCAGGGGAACCCACAATGGCTCTGATCTCCAGTTGCCAACTTTTTCTTTCAGATTCCCAAGACTCTCCACAGAATTCTGCCCAAATCTCTTCGCTAGCGATGTCCAAAACCAGAAAATTAGCCCACCAGTTGTCCAAAAATGTACATTATCTGTGCCCCCTTGAGGAGAAGGAGGGAAGATATTATGCCCCGGTACAAGTACAGGGGCAGGGTACCATTTTGGCACTGGTGGACACTGGATCTCAAGCTACCCTTCTGTCCAGAAGGGCCTTTGACGAACTGAATGCAGGAAGGGGAGAGAATTATCGTATTCCTCTCACCTCACTTCCTGGACAACTCCAGAACTTTGACGGGAAGGAAATTCCCGTTGAGGGGACTGCAGATTTGGACATTAAAATTGGGCGACACAAGTTGAAACACCCGGTCATAGTTGTGACCCCAGAGGGCACCCCTTGTTTACTAGGGAATGACCTCCTGAGAAGGTTGTCACCCCTAATAGATTGCGTAAACAAGGTCCTCTGGACCCAGACTAGCCGACCAATAAAATTAAAACAGAGTGTCAACCATGTTAGTTTAAACGGCACCTGCCACATGGTTGAACAAAAATCTGACCAAGTAGAATTTCACTTCCAGAATAGCCAAATTCCAGACGTGACAGTAATAGCAGTAGGACAACAGACTGGTGATGGATGGTCCTCTCTATTTCTGAAAATCAACCTTCCTTCCAGTCTAAAGTGGTACTCCACGCTGGAAGGAAACACTCTGAGATTCTATACTAATCCACAATCAGAAACTCCCACTCCTATAGTCCAGAAAGATGTGAAATCAGCTCAGAGCCTGGCTGATATTCAGCAAATTGGAGAGCAGTTGTTCATCCCTGTCCAATTAAATGATGGGAAGGACTCTGTTCTCGCTCGAGTGTGTGTGAACAACGGTAAGAGCTTCATCAGCGAAGCCATGTTCCGCCAACTCCCAAAAGATCCAGCCATTCCCACATTCAAACTGATAGACAAATGGGAAATGGACCTGGAAGCGCCTAATTCCAAACATCTCCTGCCAAGCAGGTGTATGCTCAAAATCTCCATTGGCAACAAGAGCATAGTCCATAATTGTTGGGTCGTGCGAGACGTCCCTGCCGCCTTTTACTTAGGCAGTGACATTCTCAATCGCTTTGCCATTAGTTTGGACCTAATAAACTTCAAAGCTTGGTCCCGATTAGCGGATAATCCCATGGGCTTTGATGATCCAGAAAAAGCATTTAGGTCAGCTCAATTGCTACCTTATGCAGTTGAAATTCAGATTAAAGAGGAAGTCACCATCCCAGAAAGGACCCGACAATTCTCCCTGGAAGTGAAAGTTAAAAGAGGACAATATTTGCAAAACCCTGATGCTTACATACATCTAAATGCTTCTCTCCAACAGCAAGGGTTGGGGGTAAACCCAACTCCATTAGTCAACATAGAACATGACACCATTACAATAGAGGTGGATAACAGCGACTTAAAGAGTATTACTCTAGCCGCAGGCACCATTATTGGAATGGCGGTTGATGACCGACATTTTTCCATCGACTTAGTAAATGAACTGTTAGGACCAATCCCCAAGGACTGTTTTGACAGTGACAGTGAGGACAATACAACACCAGACAGGATTTTTACCCGGCATGGGGGGAACTTCCTGGTGTACACTTCTTGCCCTTATGGTAAGGAAGATGTGACTTGTGACTTCAGGAGGGATGATGTGATTGTCCAAGTCCATGAGGGCTGCCTTTCCCACCTGAAGCCTCCAGTCCAAATCAGCACTCTGACCAGGGACTTCTCCACCCAGCTGGAGGAGGCCGCGGAGATAGCCAAACCAGAAGTCTTTCCAGGCTTCAGGCAGATGGTGGAAGAGAGAGTCAACCTAGCTGACGCCTGTGTGACTCTGGAACAAAAGCAAAAGTTGAAACAAGTTTTCTTGGATTTCCAAGATCTCTTTGCGGTAGACTCATATGACTGTGGCTGCACCGACATCCACACAACAACAATCCCCACGGACCCTGGCATGACTCCTGTGTTTGTGAAGCAATATCGCTTGCCTCTCGCATCAATGGAGTCCCTTACTGAAATAATTAAGAACCTTGAGTCCCGGGGAATAATCCGTCCAGTCCACAGCACCTTCAATAATCCGGTGCTGGGAATATTGAAGCCAAACGGCCAGTGGAGACTCTGCGCTGACCTCAGGGAGCTCAACAAACGGGTCCATACTTCCCGATGGCCTCTGCCCTACATTGACCAAGGGCTGGCCCAGATTCAGGGGTCACAGGTATTCACTGCAATAGACCTGACCAATGGATACTGGACTGTGCCTGTCAGTAGGGAGGACCAATACAAACTGGCTTTTACCTTTGGGGGCCAACAGTATACATGGACCCGGACGCCCTTCGGATACCTTAACTCCGGTAATGAGTTCAATATTTTCCTACATAAGGCCATGCCCGACCTGGGTGCAAGGGGTAACCTGGCTTATGTAGATGATGTCCTCATCAAAAGTTCATCTGTGGAGGAACACATAGCGGAGATCCGTTATGTTCTGACCCAGTTGAGAGCCGCTGGAGCAAAACTTTCCTTTCAGAAAGCACAGTGGTGTAGAACCCGTGTTAATTTCTTGGGGCATGAGATTACTCCTCAGGGTCTCTGTCCCCAGGAAAAGAAAGTGGAAGCACTTCAGAAACTGAAAGACCCCACAACTCTGCGGGAACTAAGGAGCCTCCTTGGACTGACTAATTACAGCAGAAAGTTCATTGAGGGCTACGCAGAGATCACCAGACCCCTGATTCATCTCCTGAAGGGGGGGGTCAAGTGGGAATGGGGTCCAGAACAAGCCGAGGCAGTAAAACAACTCAAAAGAAGCCTCTCACAAGCGCCTTGCCTAGCTTACCCTGTCAGAAACAAGGAGTTCTTCCTGGAGACGGGGTTCTCTAATACGTGCTTGACGGCAGTATTATACCAAAAGCATGACAAGGTCAATAAAGTAATCTCATATGCGAGCAAAACTTTATCCTCTGTGGAGGAGAAATTCAACGATTGTGAGAAGGCACTCCTGGCGACGGTGTGGGCATTGAAGAATTACCGCCCGTTTATCCAGGGGGAACACATCATAGTGGAGACTCCACACCAGCCTCTGCAATATCTCCAAAGTGACAGAATCCGGGCCGGAAATGTGAGTAATTCCCGAATTACTTCCTGGATTCTGTCAATGCAAGGCTTTCCTGTGGAGGTCAGATATGGCCAAAACAAGAAGAGTCCCCTCGCGCAAGGTCTGGCTGACTTGCATGATTGTGCCAGAGAAAACTGTCTCGAGGACGAAAGTCTAAAAATCAAGGACAACATGGAGGCATACCTTAATTCCCCACACAAAGTCTTTGAAGAGGACAAGTGTGAGGGAATGCCCACTGTCTATGTGGATGGATGCTCGTACCATGTTGACAACAACGGGGAGAAAGAACTGGTGGCCGGCGTAGGGAATGCATGGGTGAATGAGTCCCCGGAACCCTCCGCTGGATACAAAATTGGTCCCCGAAGTAGTCAGGTGGCAGAATTGATGGCTGTGCATCAAGCCATCCTCACTGCTGTCCAGCATCAACTCCGCGAACTGGTCATAATCACAGATTCGGATTATGTACGGAATGGGTTCGTGGAGCACCTGGTTAATTGGAAAACCAGAGGCATGTTATGTGCTAACAACAAACCCTTGAAACATGGGAAGTTGATCCAAAACATTGATGATCTGGTCACCTCGAATGAGATGACCATCTATTGGAAAAAGATCAAGGGTCATTCCAAAGTAGAGGGACCAGACAAAACTGGAAATGACTTAGCTGATCAGCTGGCCAAAACTGGGGCCATCCAAGGGGATCTAATTGAGATTGAGTCCCTGTTGGGGGAAATCCAGTCCAGGTCACTGCTATCACTAGGTCCCAGACAAATGCTCACAACGACCTTTCAATTGCACAATGGAGTAAGGAGACCCCTGATGCTGATTTGATTACCGCCCAGAAGGGGGATCCAATAATTGGTAAATTTTACCAGCACCTTGAGGACCCTGAGAACTTTCCCCTGACGGATACCGATTACATTGGGAAAGAGGACCTAAGAGTGTTGATGAAGTGTCCAAAAATGTTCCGGATCCAAGACGGTTTGTTGGTAAGGAAATCCAAAGCTGGCCACGATCAGTGGGTGGTTCCTACCTCATTCCGAAGCCTGATGTTAAGTCACGCCCATGATGCGGCCACCGCCGGTCATAGGGGGTTTCACACAACATTGGAAATCTTAAGAGAGGTTGCATACTGGCCACACATGGGGCAGGACCTTGACCAATACTTGAAGGGGTGTCTTGTGTGTGCACAATTTCAGCCATCATCCCTCACGCACCGTGCGCCTCTCCAAAAGAGGGGGATGACCCTGCCATGGTCAGATTTACAAATCGACTTCGTAGGCCCCGTGATTCGCTCGGCTAGGGGGAATAAGTACATGTTGACTGTGACATGCTTGTTTACCAAGTGGGTGGAATGTCTCCCAGCCCCAAACTGCAAGGCAGAAACGGCAGCTGCCTTGATGATTAACCACATCTTTTCCCGTTTTGGTCTACCTCAAAGGATTGAGTCAGACAGAGGTAGCCACTTCACCAGTGAAGTAATGACAAAGATGTGGGAGATACTGGGGGTCAAGAGAAAGCTGCATATTGCTTACAGGCCAGCTTATTCTGGGGCAGTAGAGAGATATAACCGGACAATTGTGAGCATATTAAAGAAGTTTGTGGCAGATTCTGGGCCAAGTTGGGATATCCGATTACCTCTGGTCCTAATGGCCATCAGATCTACCCCTTCATCTGCAACCAAAATGTCACCATTTGAATTGATGACTGGGCGCAAGATGGTGCTTCCTCAGCATTTGCTCTACAGGACCCAAGAGCAGACACTAATAAATGCCTCCACAACTCATGAGTATGTGGAGAATTTAAGGAAACACCTCCAACATGCTTTTGCTTACGCTCAATCTAGAAAGATCGGCTGATAGCATGAAGACCCACTATGACCTGAAGACTTCCAGGAAGGAATATCAGGTGGGGGACCGGGTCTATCTATACAACTTCCAAAGAAACCAGGCAAAACAGCGGAAATTTTTGCCTACGTGGAAGGGACCCTTTGAGATCATCGACAAGATCTCCCCTGTGGCCTACAAAATCCACATCCCCAAAGGTCCTTTGGCATCAGGGGAAGACAAGTGGGTCCACATAAACCAGTTGAAATGTTGCCATCCCAGGCACGCTCTGCAACAACTGGAGGAATCCTCTGGAATCCTAGCGGGTACTGTCTCAGACTAATTCAGTTCCAACCATAAAACATACAACATCTAGTCTCTAAAATATTGTGATTTGCATGAAACTGTATCTTAGTTATACTGTTTTTTTTTTTCAAAATAAGAATGTAATGTTTCGTTATGATGAAATGTATATGCTGCCCCACTATCTCAACAGTGGTGGAAAAAACGTCTATGAATAGGTATTGCCGCTCTTCCTTTGTCGTCCTAGGAGAAAAAAAACCTTGAGACGGGCCAAGGAGGACGATCCGGAGACCGGGAGCTGAGACGCAACGGGCCCGGGGTACCGCCCAATTTTCCCATCAGGACCGGCGAGGAGAACCGATCGATCCACCGGATGAAGGAAGAGATGCTGAACTGGCCATCTACCGGAAGAAGATGAGAACTACATCCCAGGTCTTGCGAG
Source organism: Ambystoma mexicanum (assembly GCF_040938575.1). Lineage (NCBI taxonomy): Eukaryota > Metazoa > Chordata > Amphibia > Caudata > Ambystomatidae > Ambystoma > Ambystoma mexicanum. Next base: position 667,175,913 of record NC_090924.1, on the reverse strand, counting down.
TCCCATCAGTGAAACAGAATGGCCATCGCAAGAGGGGGGCTTGTGGGATGTATTTACCCATGCATCCGAGCCCTACCTCAAAACTGTGCAGTATTGACATGGGAAACATCATGATGGCCAGAGCTTACCAGAAAATGCACAGGGAAATGCATGAAGAATAGGCTGCCACTCATTTTTGCCGATGTTATGGGCACAGAAGGACACTGCCTAAAACCACCATTGGACTACCCACACAGTAGTCTGAAACCATTGGGAATGGCAATGCTGATTGCCAAAAGCAAACCCATAACTGTTGGGAATTCATTTTCTTAAATCCCAAAAAGGGGTGCAGTACCAGTACTCACCACTATCCAAAAGCCGGCGTTTTAAAACCACCAGATTTTGTAGAAAACTGAACAAATGAACCCAAAACATGCCAAAGAAAGACATTTTAAGAGGTGGATCCAATGTAAAGTTATATTCTGAAGTGACTTGAAGGTTTATAACAAGACTGGCTGAGCTGTGGATTTCAGCAGTTTAAGTAAATTTGGACTGAAAGACACTAAAAAATCTAAATGTTTAAAAGAAATGAGTGACCTATTTCTGAGTGTCACATAGGTTGCAATTGTTTAAATGTCATAGTTTTAAACTTAGAATCAGCATCCTAGCTGCATATGTAAAAAAATGTCTTGACTTAAACTGGGGAACAGAAATGACATGTAGCTAAAAACTGGTTTAAAGAGATTCCAATTTTGCCTGGCAACTACCCCCCATCAGGAGTGAAACTTGAGTCACAGCTGTGTTCCCAGGCCTATCTGCCTTTTGCTGGCCACACTAAGGATATGCCATCTCTCTGATAATTGAATTAAGGGGAGCCCCCACAGAATACAGGAGCTCTGAACAAAGCCCTGTCCTGACCCAGGCAGATGGTTTATTGCAGATGTCGTAAATGTAGCTTCCTCCTGGAAGGACAAAGGAGGGGCACTGCCTGTGAGAGCAAGCTGGCTTGGCAGAACTGGAAAAACCAGAAATTCAACCTTGTGCTCGGGGGAAACCACACCCCTTTGGGGCCAGAACATAACTCTAAAAAGATGAATAACTCATAGAGCGGACATGTGAAAATTTTATAAATGATACCATAATTCTTGTGATTTTTCTGCCCACATTTTAAGAGATTTTTAGAACCGGTGGTATGTTCAGGGGGGTTTTAGCGGAAAAGAGGATATTACTCAAAATGTGTGCATGTGAAAAATCTGACACTTCATCAACTAATGTCCATACTCCCTGCGCACATGTGTGTAAATTTGGGTTAATGTCCGGTATTGCAAACCAGTTAAAAAGTGCAAAATATTGCCATTTCTGAATGCAAGCCCCCAGGAAGAGCAGAGTTGGAACAGGGGATACCTCCTGTGATATGTGATGGGTGCATGTAATTTCAAACCACTGTGTAGCTATGAAATGTGTATTTGGTTCAAATCTAGATTTGTGTGCAAGTTGACAGGAGGAGTGGACTTTCTGCAGGCTGTAAAATGACATCACTCTGACACAACTTAGCTCCCCCAATCAGGGGAGAAATGAAAGCTTGGCCAATGATAAGTGGAGAGGGGCTGGCTAGTGATGCTGCTCACACACACACCCATTTAAAAGCACATAAAAGCAGAGAGACAGGACAGATAGGGACCTTCAAATCCATTTGCAGCTGGAAGCTCTGCCGGGAAAATCCATACTTTACCTCCATCAACCTTCAGAGACCCAGACCAGACCAGCAGAGTAGAGCTGACCTGTTAGCAGAACCAGAGAGAGCTGACCCAGATCACTGTGAAGTGCAGAGACCAGAGTCCAGTCTAAAACCTGACCAGATCCGTGGCGAGGCCCATTTAACTCAAGAATATAGTGTGAGTACCTAGAAAACTGTGCAGAACCAATCTCTTAGTTAAAATAATATAATCCAAGCTATTTTAATCTAAGTAGAACTGCCTCCTAACTGTCACCTGTGATTTGCTAGTTGCAAGCTGCACTTGTCTTTGTGAACTTTAAAATTTCAAATCTGAAAAACGACCTTTATTTAATCGCTCATATCTCCCTAACCGTTTGTGCTAGAGACTTGCAGTAACTTTCATCTGGAAGCTGAGATCCTAGGCTTTCCTAGGACCCCAAACCGATAGTGATAGTCCTTGTAGTTCCTCTGTAATCGCGCCAGACGCATTCGCGAATTTTGCCGCGATTTGCAAATTTCTGCACGTGTAAAAATCTGCTGCTGCTTGCCTTCCATTTGCCAGAAATTCGTTTAACCTGCTAATTATCCCTGAATCATTGCTAGGGTGAGCCTGGACTAATATTAACTTTATACCACTCACCCTGAACCTCTAGAGGGAATTAAAAGCATTTTAGCATATTTTCACTCCATTGCCAGCACATATCAAAGCATTTTGCCTGTGTTTTCAACTTCTGTAGTCTAAGTTGCTGGGTGAACTGAATTACATTTGAATTGCATTTCTGAGAATTGTGTGCCTTCCTTCCATTTCCTTGCATTGCATAAAAGGGGGGTGAATTGTCCAAGAAAGTGATTACATTGTCTTTGCTGAAATCCTATCAAGTTATTTTCTGTACTGCATTTCCTTCCACATTGCATCCATTGGAAACCATAAAAGTATTGTTGCTATCTTATCCATTTCATGTCAACTCCTTAGTGATTATAAAGAAGTGTGCTAGTGCCAGATTCTTCGTTGTTAATCTTTATCATATCCGATTAAGTGTGATATTCAATTATTAATTTATTATAAAGCGTGATATATATATATATATTGTTTAAATTATCAATTAAACCTCTTAACTTGCAAAACAGAACTACTTCTTGGCTCAGTGGGGTCAGGAGGATTCCAAGAGAGGGGTGTTATATAGGGGTAGTCATCCAGAACGCATGAACTGGACATAAAGTTATATCAATAAGGGTTTTCATTCAGTATTATAGACTAGGCGTTGACTTAGCTGTAGTGTTGAATTGAATCCTCTTACAGGGTGGAGTCAAATGACATCACTTCATGTGATGTCATCAGAGATCAATGGTCATGTGATATCACTTCCGCTACCCCAGGCATTTTGGTGAAATGAAGTCCGTGGCAGAAGTCAGGGATATTGGAAATCAAGAACCTGCATTGCTGAAACCAGGTGATGAGCATGGGACAGGCATGTGTTAATTAAGGTTGTGTTTGTTTCATTTTGTTCATTGTATCTGTACGTTATGTATTGACGAATATATTGGCCATGCTTGCATTAGGACATGATTCTATATTTGGTTAACCTATGTAAATAGAATGCCGTATGTTTTATATATTTGTGTCAATAGGTAATGCTTAGATATGGGTAATGTTGTTCGTTGAGTGTTATCACGGAAATAAATGCACATTAAATGCATCACTATTCTAATCATACACAAATGTATGAATAATATATTGATGATTATATGTTAACTGTTTTCCATATACATTGAAATGTACCTATTGGCATGACCGGTTGTGTTGAAATTGATTTTTGAGTGTATGTTAGGGTAGTTTCTTTAACAGGGTAGGATTGCCGTGGAGCCTGAACATGTGTGTTGGGTCAAGGATAGGGGAAGAATGCTGGAAATACGGATACGTTTGTCTTACAGTTAAAGAACTGGTAGGACTGAAAGAACATTAAGAAATGCATTCGCTCCCTTGTGCGCAGTCCACTCTTCTTTTTTTTAAGGGATTTTGCATGTTTTATGGTGAGTGTGGCACTGGGCATGGCCTGTGGTTACATTGTTAAATCTTCGTAATCATCAGCTTCATGATCAGTAGTGGGGGTCATTACAAGTTTGCCGGTCAGGGAACTACGGTACTGGTAAACTTGCAAGTACCGTAGTTCTCGGACCGGCAAACTATGAGTTCTGCTTGCGGGTGCCATTGCGGCCACCAGGTCTGACCTGGCAGGCGTAACAGCACCCGCAAGCAGAGCATGTCGATTGCACCGGCACCATTGTGAATGGTGCCGGTGCATCTGACCTCCCCATTTCCATTGAGCCCTATTGGGCTCAAATGGGAATGGGGAGCATTTTATTCCGACGCCCGCGATTGGGCAATTACCGGGTCTGGTGGGCCCTAATGACCCCGTAATTGCCCATTTGTGGGTGCCGGAAATATTCGCAAGTTTGGCGGCAGCCTGCCGGTTTTACCGGCAAGGCTACCGCCAAACTTGTAATGAGGCCAGTATCTTTAGACACATCCTCCCCTAGTGGCATGGGCACACAATCCAGAACATAAATGTTGTGCAACATGAAGCACATTAGAAATAGCTTTCCAACCTTCTCAGAGACATTTGCCTCCAACTCTGTGGAGAGAAAATGCAGACTCTAGGCCCACCTTCATTCAGAAGATTTTCAGCTAACAAATCTGCCTGCGATACATACTGTTATCATACACAGATTTCTAAGGGTCTCGGCACGATTACGGTTGCCCAGCTGCACAAGCAGTAAAGCGTATTTCCTGATATGGGACATGGCCAAAATATGTGATGTGATTACCATTGCAAAATACATTGAAAGAGGATACATTGCAACAGCCATTTTGGATTTTCTATACAACTCTAGTTCGCCCAGTTCTCCTGCAGCCATAGAGTAAAACAACCTGCCACAGTGAATAATGAGGTGAAGGGTAGGGCACTGGGGGGAAGGCCGACAGACGTAAAGTTACATATGCAGAGCCAGAGCTGGACATTTGTGCAGAGAAATCGCCAAGGAGACATCACAAGTTATTGGCAACATCCGGTCCTAAACTACGTCCTGCAAGTGTGCACCACTCTGGAGAGCTATGCACAGCAAGGTTGTCGTCATCTCCAGCGTCCCCCAGATTACGCATGAGTGACCCAAGTAGTGGAAGCACCTCAATCGGTGCATAAGGATTCTCTTGGCCAAACATCACTGGGTGTCCATGTCACCACATATCCTTTTCTGCAGCATGAACGGCATCAGCAGCTGGAAGGTGGGAGCTGTAGCCCCCAGAGGCAGAGGTGAGCACCTTCTAAAATCATGCATGTTCTACTCACACCATTGCAGTTAATATAACCCAGCGTGTGTTTGTTCCTATGAAGCTCGAGTGCCTTGCATCAGTGTTGTGTGACCTAGCCATCAACAGAAAGCAATTGTCTTATCCAACCTAGTGACAGACAATGCACCACTGCATTCATGGGCGAATATTGCTTAATGGGGTTTTTGAGTAGAAGTCTATGGGCCTCATTACGGCCATGGCTCTCCCGTAATGAATGGTGCTGGTACGGGACCGGCACACTTCATTACGAGATGCCCTATTACGAGGTTCCCTTGAGGGACCCGGTAAGGACGCCTGGTAAAACCAGGCATCCTTAGCGGGTCCCGTGAGGGGACCAGGGAGCTAATAACGGGCCCGTTATTAGCTCCCTCCCCATGGGGGCTCAAATGGGAATGAGGATGGGTTTTTCCAATGAGGATTTACCGGGTCCTCCATGGTTGGAATAGCCCGGTAAGTGCTCATTGGAGGAACCCGGTACTGGAACCCGGTATTGAGGCAATGACAATCTGCGCACATGGAAGAATGCATTGCAAGATCAAACTATGCAAAGCTCACCAACATTTAACATATCAGTTTAAAGATGGGCAGCCCACAAAATGACCTGCTGAGTGAAAACAATTAAGGGGTTAGGTAGAACATGGAATATAATACCCAATCAATTTACTATAATCCCTACACCTGTTCTACAATTACTAAATGTTTCATATTTGAGGTCCTCGACTTGGAGCGCCAGCAACATATTCTTCAGCATAATCTACGGGTCGTGACCTCATTTAGACACATAGCTGTTGCATGTCCAGTACCACTAATGAACTGTCACGTTGAGCACAATGCCCGGGCCCCAGAATAGTTGGCCAAGTTGCATAGAATGATAGCCAGACCCTTCACTTGCAAACCAGGCATGCAGTGCCCAATGTCCAATTGGAATGAGAGTCTGACAGCTCTCCACATGACATACATTTTCAAGCACAATCAGAACCATATCTTTAAAGTCTGTAACTTTATTCAATCTGTATTCCTAGCTATTGCTGGCACCTGCTCCTTCAAGAACAACCTCCACCACCCCAGCACCAAACCTAACTGCAACTTCTACCACACAGACACCTGAACCACTGCACCTGCCACCTCTTTCAACTTCTCCATCTTCACCAGTGCAGCCACCTCTACCAGCACTGATGCCTCTCTCAATTCTCCTGTTACTATCCTTAAGCACCTACTATAATAGTTGGGAAGAGGGTTAGGCATAACTTACTACCCTTAATGGAGCTAAATGTCAGGGATGTCTCACCCCCTCTCCCTACTCCAGCTCCCCTTGTCTGGAGCTCATCCATAACCATTTCCTCTGTCATGAGCACTCCACCTCCTGCTGTCTGGGGTTGCTATATGAGAGGATAGGGCTGTTGGAGAGGGAGAAGGCACAGGACTCAGGGAAATGTATGTGTTAGGATTCACAAATTAGTTTCGATTATCATCAGCCAGAGGTGCACATCACAAATAATTAGGCTGGAGATGACCTTGGGGGTATTATTAGGATGGAGATGCCCCTGGGGTTTTCGCTGGTGCAGGGAATGCTTTTCATAACCCATAATAAGCACATGTAGGGGGATTGAAGGACATGTCCACGTGTTGCTGGTGGCCTCCTCCCTTAGTAGCAGCCCCATCTAGTGTTGGGCATATTTCAGGAGATGAAAGGTAGGCATGAGGCCCAGGAACAGCTGGGAGTTCACACAGATGTGCAGATTCACATTAAGAAAATGTATGGTAGGAAGTTGGAGAAATCGTTTTGGTGGTGCCCCTTGATGCAGAGTTGGGCTTAGGGAGTCTTTGGGGACTTTAGTGTCTATCCAAACTCAGTGGATGAGGGCGGCCACAGAAGCCATACCAATGCTTGCTCCCTTCTCTTTGGCATGCAGGAGATGATGGAGGCATTCATTGGCAGCACATCAATCCATCTGCCTCCACCTGAGGATTCAGCAACCACCTGACCCACAGTCCCTGTCAGAGGTCGTCATGGCACCTGGCTTACCCCAAACCTCCATCTGAATTGGGAACATGCCACAGTGGAATAGTTGGGGTGGGAAGCATGGGAGTGTTTGGAAGAGGAGGGCTCTTTAAGCACAATGGGGGTGACGATTGCCTCTGGGAGAGTACTGTTAATAATCTGGAGTGGAGTATAGATTTGCTTGGAGGGTATTGTGAGGAGAGATGTGGTGTGCCGTTTTCCTCGGAGAGTGTTGTTATGGGGGTGGGGTGCTGATTTCATAGAGAGGGTATTGTTAGGAGGGGGGTGCAGGTGTTTTGCGTGGGTGAATTTAACATATGGTTGTTGGGAGAATGGGGCAGTGGGGGTGTGATTTTCATTTGCAGGGTGGTGTTTGTAGAAAGGCTGCTGTTGTGCTAGTGAAGGGCCTTAAATATTGAAACAGTTGCCCAGGTGTTCATTATAATTGAAACCAAATACTCTTGTACCTAGTTATAAGTGAAAAGGTAATGTGTTTTTTGCATCAAAAGGCAAAGTTGACTGCGTATCATCTGTGGGCATTGCTACATGTGTCCTTAAATATATTGTTAAGAGGTTTCTAGGAGATGAGTTTCCCATCTTGTCCATGTTTCTGGCCAGATGAACGCTCCTCCATATGCTGTTCCAGATCACGGTCTGGATCCTGTTGCTCAGTCCAGGCCTGGTCACAGAGGGCATGCTCACTATGTTGTATAACATGCAGCACAGGATGACGAGTTTGCCAAGCTTCTCTGGGCTCTACTGCAGTTCACCATGTGCAAAATGCAGGTGCCAATCTGGCCTTAAGGATCAATCAACCAATTCATCCCTGTGCTTGGTCCCAAACGTTTGCTGCCATCTTGATTTTAAACCATAAGAGGGGGATGGAATGTGTGGCGGGAAGTCTGTGTGAAATGTGAAGTGGTAGGGGTTGAGGAGAGATTGGTGTTTAAAGTGAGTTGCTTCAGTTACGTGCCTAGCATCAATGACTCGGCTACTGCTGAGTGACTCAACAAATCAGGACAGGGACTTTATTCTGGAGGTTGAGGGAGTGATGAAGGGTGTGCTCATTTTATTATGATGCACAATTGGGAAATACATGTAATCTTCACATGGTGGGAGTGCTGCTGTTTGCATTTCTTAGTTACTCTCCAGCATGTAGACACAGTACTTGATAGAAGCGGCCTCTTCTGTCAGTCAGCATGTTCGCGTTGTGGGTCTCTGCAATGTGAACATGCCAATGATCGAAGTGTATGATAAGAAGTAGTGGAACTATGTTCCCTGCTGGCCTGTCACTGCTCCCCACAAATTCCATAATCACGCCCCCTCCCATGTGCCATACAAATCCCGAAATAAATGTGGCTGCTTTTTAAGGGAACGTTCAGTGCAGTGCACTGAAATGCAATTTTCAACTTCTTCCTACACTTTTGTTTTAAAACAAAACCATCCCAGAATGATTTCTTTTTCAAATAAAAGTATAGGTACAGTAAAACTCAATTTAAAAAAATCAGAGGAACACCGCTCCCGTCCACTTCAATCACAGGGACATGCTGACTGACAGAAGAGAAGTCCTCTACTGTCCTTCAGCTTGTCTACACTGTCTGCGCAGTAATGACAAGTGGCAGAGCTCACTTCTGAGTGCTGGCATCTCTCATTATCTTGCTGTTTGGTGTGAGGTCAAACAGCTCCACATACAAAAGAACAAATGTTTTGCAGGAGACGCTTCCCTGCTGACTGGCAGACAGCACAGCGGCATTCTCCATGTGTAAAGAACACAGGTGGACTCTGCTGACCTTCACTGGGTGGGGGTGCAATGAGGCCCCTGCCAAGCCCCTCACCATGGCCCTGCTGAATAGTCATGGCATCTATCTCCTGAAAAAGCAAGGTGCTGATCCAAACCTGCTGACCATCTTTCGTCCTATGTCACTTCTTCCTCAACAGTCTAACGTGAAGGAAACTGTTGTATTCAACCACCTTACTAGCCTTCTTTACATGCACAACCTTTGTGACCCCTCCACACTGGTTTTCACTCCTGCCACTTCACTGAAAGTGCTCTCATGAATGTTTTGCCTTTGATACTGCCAATAACTCTGATCCCCTCAATATTCTCTCACTGTTTGGTTTTCATGATCAAGCATTTGCGTGGATCGGGTCCTACCTGGCACCTCATCAGTTCTCTCTTTCCTGGAACAACACCTCTCAACTCACTCCTCTTACTGTCTTGGGTCCTCTCCTTTTCACACTGTACACTTCTGCTCTCTTCTCCTTTCCTGAACTCTCTACTTACCTATCTACCAAAATCTCTGACTTCCTCCATGTGATTAAATACTGGATGGCTCAAACTCTCTTGTGGAGAAGGAGCTAAGTACCCCCACCTCAATCACTTCGCCCATATTGCTAATCTGCAGGAAACCAGAATATGACGCATGTACAAAGCCATTTGAATTACATATACCAAGGAGAATCTTGGAAGCAAGGTTCCCATTGAGGCAACCATACCCGCATTTGAGACAGTATGATGGCTGTCCGAGTGATAGATATAATCAAAGACATGGATCAAGGGCAGTGAGGTTGGATTATTTTCTTAGCATAAATACTTCATATCATCAGATTTAGCAAATACATCGTTTTAATTCTTTTTGACAAAAAAAGTTTACAAATTTCATAAAAATACCATAGATATTGTATACACCGCACATTTACCACATCTCTCACTACCACCTTGCATACGCATTCATGCCTTCACACACTCTGATATTTACCACATATTCTAGCATATATAAACAATATAATATACACTGTAGTTCCTTTTCCTCTTCACCTATTTTCAAAAGTCACTTTGGCCTCACATTCTCTTTTGTAGTATGCCTTTCTCGTTGACCACCCAGATAAATTTGTGGCCTATGTCTACATATGTTTCGGTCCCTATTAGGCACCAATGTTGCCCATTTTTCTTAGGACCTTCGTCAGGACAAACTATACACCAAAAAGCAGTTCACTGTCTGCTTATACCAAAATATAAGGTGGTAGATGTCTTCACAAGTGCTACAGTTCTCAATCACCTCCAATGTTTCTGATGGAGGATCTTGTAAGTATTTGGGTTCAATCCCTCTGGTTCTCACAGACTCCGTAGTGGTCTTCGAACCTTCTGTATCCTCCCAATTTAGGAACAGATCAATGCTGACTTCCACTAGACGCTGTCAGCTGGCTCAGTATTATGCCAAATTAGGAACATCACAAAAGCAATCACAATTCTATTCAGCTGCATGTGGATCCATATTGGACAGAGTTCTCTTGTACCCTGTTCTGTGTTCTTTATTTTATTTATTTATTTTACTTTATATATTTGTTACACGCCCAGACCCTCGGGTGTCACGGCGTGGTTATAAGACAGCTTAGAAATTAGTAAAATTCAAAACATTACATTACATTTACAGAGTATTCACAGCAATATACGACAACTTAGAAATTAGTAAAATTCAAAACATTACATTAAATGATATGAATTACAGAGTATTCACAATTACAGAGTATTCACAGCAATATACAATGGACTAAATATTCACAACCGTATACGATGGACGGGGTCCTATCTTTGGGTGCTAATATTGGTTGAATAACCATGTTTTTAACTGTTTCTTGAAGGCCGTGAATGAGGGTGCTTTTTTGATGTTAATGGGTAGGGAGTTCCAGTGTTTGGGGGCTAAAGTGGTGAAGCTGCTGCCCCCTGCTCTAGTGGTTTTGAATCGGGGGGGTCCAGGAGGAATTTGTCATTGGATCTAAGTAATCTCATGTCGGTTTTGGGATGCAGAGTATTATTGAGGTAGATAGGTCCTTTTTTAGTGAGGCATTTGTGGGTGATGCATAGGGCCTCATTACGAGTCAGGCGTTAAGGGGTTAACGGCGCCGTAAACGGCGCCGACCCTTAACGCCTGATTACAAGGTCCCTTAGCGCCATGGTGATTTTAACGCCTGCTTTTTGCAGGTGTTAAAATCCATGGCGCTAAGGGACCTTGGAGATAATTACGGCACCGTAATTTACGGTGGCGTAATTATCTCCTTCCTCACTCCCATTATGCCCTATGGGGCAAAAATGGGAATGGGGAAGGGTAAAATGGGAAATGGGGATTTACCGCCCCACTCACCTTGGAATGGGGCGGTAAATCCGCCATCCACCATGGTGTAAACTTGGTTTACACCATGGTGGTAAGGGTACGACCCAGGCGGTAACTTACCGCCTGGGTCGTAATGAGGCCCATAATGTTTTAAAGATAATTCGGGCTTTGATAGGGAGCCAGTGGGCATCTTTCCTGGTCTTGGATATATGGTCTGATTTTTTTAAGCCTAGGGCTGCCCTCAGGAATTTATTTTGCAAAAGTTGCATTTTGGCTAGGTTGGTGTTGGAGGTACCCAGTAGTAATACATTACAGTAGTCCAATTTCGATAGGACCAGAGGTCTGGCTAGGTTGAGGCAATTTGCTGGGGTCAGAAATTGTCAGCTGAGCGCAATTAATTTGGAGGTGTAGACCGTTGAGGATGAAAGTACATTGATCTGTTTAGTCATAGTCAGGCTAGCATCGATGTACATGCCCAGTGTTTTTACTTGCTTCGATACTGGGATATTGGTACCGTCGATATTGATGGTTGAATATTCTGGCTGAAGGGTTGCTATTTTGGCTGGAGATCCTACGATGAGGATTTCTGTCTTCTCATCGTTAAGACATAGGGCCTCATTACGACCCTGGCGGTAATCGCCCGTCATTACCGCCATGGCGTAATGAGCGTTTACGCCGTGGGACGATGGCGTAAAGAGCGCCACATCACGACCCATCGCGCACGAGCATTACGCCATGGCGGTAATGCAATTAACGCCATGGCGGAAAAGGCCCCTACCGGCATCGCTAAGCGAGCAAGGTGCCCTTCCGCCAGCGTAAGTAGCGGCCACCGTAATTTACGGCCACCGTAATTAGCGGCGGCCGTAAAAGGCCAAACCGGAAATAGCGTCATCGCGCCGGAACGGGAAGCAGCCCGTCGGCCATCTTTAAAAACACAATCCATTGCCATCCTCCCCAACCACTGGACATCCGAGCCTGAGACCCCGCAAATACCAGCTTCAACCTTCTACCTGCAGGAAAATGCCTAAAGTGGTGAAAAAAGCCTGTGACCGCCAGCGGCAAGACCGCTTCTCCAGAGAGGAGCTTACCATGCTAGCGGAGACCCTCCAGGAGAACGCCGCAGTGGTATTCTCCAACCAAATGACAAGACCGGCCATATCCAAGAAGAAGGCCATATGGGCACTGGTAGCTCAGCGGGTCAGTGCCGTGGGAACAACACCCCGCAATGTCACACAGTGCCGCAAGCGGTGGGACGATCTCCGGCTCAGAGTCAGGAGCATACTATCAGCAAACATGAACCAGGCAATGGCAACTGGGGGAGGATCGGAGTCTCCTATTAAATTGCAGCCATGGGAGGAAATCTGTGCCTCCACAATCGGAATGCAGAGCATTGAAGGAGTAGGAGGAATGGAGAGAGGAGCCCCGACATCAGGCGATGCAGGTAGGTGGCTCAAATCAAGGCATGCAAATCTCACCTAAGTCCATTCATGTGAAGTACAATGTTGGCCCATAGTGTAAATGCAACACATCAGCAGGAGACTGCCCACAGATACATCCGATCTGCACCCTGTACACATGCAGTATGCACACCCTAACTGCAGGCACCCACATACCTCCACGCTACTTCCACACAAAAGGGAGACAACTTTTTTCCCCTGCATGAAATGTGCCACATGTACCAACTGATAAGATGCCAGTCGCCACAATGCCCGGCCAATGTCCGCAGACCCATCAATAACACTCTCCCTCCTTTGTCCCACCACAGGCTCAAATTCCGACCTTGAGGAAGAGGACACCACTGCCTCCACACCCACCAAGAGGGCCAGGACAACTGTGCCAACACCACAACCCTCCACCTCTGCCGTCCCGAGGAAAACCCCACAGCAGCCAAAATCCATGCAAGGAAAACAGGACAGGGCACAGACAGCCACCCCAGCAGGCAGTACAGAAGCAGCAGCAGCAGCAGCAGCAGACATCACACAAATCATGCCCACAGAAGGCACAGCCTCTGCTGCAAGCAGCACTATAGGGGAAACTGCTGCCATTGCAGCCTCCTCCGATAGCGAAGCAGGGATCTTTGAGGAGAGTGATGTCAGAAGCCCCACAGCCCACCCTCATTCCCCCTACCTGTCCCTAAGCAGCCCGCATGCGGATGCCACACAGGGTCAGCCAGAGGATGACGATTGGCCAGCCACTCCATCCCCGCTGCAGGGGGTGATCAGCCCAATGGGTATACCACTGCCATTAGCCATGGGCCAGAATACCAACCATTCCCTGGAGGCGATTGTCACCCGGCAGCAGCAACTTTCCTCGCTGCTCGAAGAACATGTTGCAGAATGTGGGGGGTCAAGTGCAGCAATGGAGAAATGTGCTGAGACAATGAAGGGCGCTATAGAGTCCTCCACAAAGGACATCTGCGCGGAACTTGCTGCTGTGCGGCACGCCATCACTGACCTTGTGCAGACAATTCGGGACATGCGTCCAAATGAGCAGGCAGGATCCTCCTCGGCTGCCAGCTCGACACCGAGCAGCCCCATCCGCCGATCGGGGAGGAACCTCCGCAGCACAGGCAGGGGTGCCCCGGGGGCCAGTGGAGGGGGCTGCCAATAGTGGCCGGACAGTGTAGGAATCCTACTTCAGACACTGCTGCACAGACTAACTCACACCTTTGTTGGGATTCCAGGGGGGGGGAGGGAGGAGGGGGGAGTGGGTGTGTTGGGGTGTGCAGGGGGGTGGCGGGGAGGTGTGTTGGGGAGTTAAGGGGGGAGTTGGGGGGGTGTGTGTGCAGGGGGGAGGTGGGAGGTGGTGGGTCACGACGTTCCATGGCTTGAATACACTTTTACCTTGAAAAAAAACCCAGAGTGTGTTGAATTTTTCTTTGCGCATGTGTGCTTTATTGGTGTACAGTCCACAGTGTGCATGTCCCGGTGCCACACAGTGCCCCAAGTGCAGTCACCATGTGACACACACCAGCCATGTGTGCTAGAAGCAGTGGTCGATGATAGTTTGGCGCATTGCACGCCCCTCCTGTGCATCGCCTCCTCCATGGGGTGCCGCCCCATCTGCTCCCTCCTCATCCTCATCGTCAGGTGGTTGTAGTGCTGCGTCAGGGGGCAGGGGCACATTCTGCCTGACGCACATATTGTGTAGCATTACACATGCCATGACGATCTTTGCCACCTTCTCATGGCCATACAGGAGTGCCCCACCAGACCTACTGAGGCTTCGGAACCGTGCCTTCAATAGGCCGAATGTCTGCTCTATGACCACACGAGTACGTGTATGTGCACGGTTGAAGTCCTCCTCGTGCTGGTTCTGCGGGTTCCGGACTGGTGTAAGGAGCCAACTCTTCAGGGGATAGCCTGCATCACCTGTATGTAGGCGAGAATGTATGTGTCAGTCATGTTGTCTGATCAAGAACATGATGTTCCATCATGGCTTGCATCCAACTGTTAATTTGGCTCACATCTACATGACCTAATTTATTCACACAATGCTACCTGTATATGCTCATGGCTTCCATGGCCTGTTTTGCATGCCATCACCCAATGTATGCAGAGGGGTTGTGTGCATTGTGAGTGCCCATCCTCTGTCTCCGTTCTCCGTGTTACTCACAGCCAGGTGGAGTATGCACCCCCCCCCCCTTTCAGCCAGGTGGAGTATGCATCCCCCCCCCTTTCAGCCAGGTGGAGTATGCATCCCCCCCCCCTTTCAGCCAGGTGGAGTATGCATCGGTACGTCATTCACCTGCCCACTTCCATTACATTGGACTCACCGAGTAGCCAGGATCTTGGGCCTGCATGTCGCTCCATGTAGCGTGGTATTGTGGAGTTCCTCAGGGCCATGGAATCATGGGTTGATCCGGGGAATCGGGCACAACAATGTGTGATGATCTTGTTGGAGTCACAGACCATTTGCACGTTGATTGAGTGGAACTGTTTCCGGTTGCGGTACGGTACCTCCACGGCATGTGGGACCACCAATTCCACATGGGTGCAGTCGATGGCACCAATGCAACCGGGTATGCCGGCTAGTGCATGGAAACCCACTTTGGTGTTAGCTATCTCCTGGCCAGTCCGTGGTAATGAGATGTGGTTGTCTGTGTGCTTGAGGAGGGCATCGAGCACTTGGATGAGTGTTTGCGAGAATAATGGTTGTGAAATGCCATGCAGGTGCCCCACTGTGTGCTGGTAGCTGCCTGTGGCCAGGAAGTGGAGTACAGCCACTACCTTCAGTAGGGGGGGATGGCGGTTGGACTTTCTATCATGCTGACGATGTCGTTGTGTGTCATGTCTACGATGGCGGTGATGGTGTCCCGGTCCAAACGGTACAGGGTGTGGATCTGCTCAGCAGTGAGGTTGAATGGATTGGCTCTGATGCGTGGTATTGGGGGCTGCCTGCGTGGTGGCACTGGCTGTGCAGGTGGGGCTTGCTGGGCCTGCCTTGCCCTCCTTCTCCTCCTGCGTCTCCTCTGTGCTGCCTGTTGTTGTTGTTGTTGTTGTTGTTTTTGTTGTAGTAGTTGTTGTTGTTGTTGCTGTTGTAGTAGCACATGCATTGCTATCAGGTCCTCCAGCCCCAACATTGCTAGTCGTATTGGCATCATTGTGGAGTGTGACTGGGTGTGGGTAGGGGTGGGGTGTGCTCTTTTTGTACTCCCCTGAGTCTGTATTGCCTTCACCTGTGCTGTTTCTGTGCACCTGTGGCAGCTGCATTCACTTGACATGGCCCTTTACGGTTGGTTCGCGATGGCGTTATTTGCACCATGGCGGTAAGGTACTTAGCGGCCTCGGTGATGGCGTTAGGTGCATGTCCGCTTGGGTCGGCATTTGCGTACCTTTCCGCCATGGCGCTAAGTACGGTGTGGGCGGTCGCGTGCGCGCACCCTTAGCGCAGTTGGCGGCAGCGTTAACTACGATGCCGCTATTGGCATCGTAGTTTACGGTCACGAGTCATGATCGGACCTGGCGGAAAACGATGGCGGTAACCATTTACCGCCATCGTTTTTCACTTAGCGCCAGGGTCGTAATGAGGCCCATAGACTGTTTAATGCTATCCAATTTTGTATGATGACGTAGATTTTATTGATTGTTAATGCATCCTGGTCATAGTTGCCTGTAAGAGGTATGAGAATCTGGGTGTCATCTGCAAAATTTGTGTATATGACACCCATATTGTCAAGTGCTGAGAACAGGAGCTTGGTATATGCTTTGTACAGCGTGGGAGAAAGGCAGGAGCCTTGAGGTACTCCTATGGGGACTGGGATGGGGTTGGCTGCTTCTTTGCCTATGGACACTCTGGAGGTGCGGTCGGTTAAGAAGGATTTCACCCAGGCAGTGGCTGCCCTGGAGAAATTGAACTCCCGGGCAAGTGAGTTACAGAGTTTGTCATGGTCCACCAGGTCGAACGCAGCTGAAAGGTCCAACAGCAGGAGAATGCAGAGTTTCCCTGAATCTCTGATGGCATCCATCTGGATTTTGAGGTCCAAGAGAGCTGTTTCAGTGCTGTGGTTGGGCCTGAATCCTGATTGTCTGGTGCCGAGGAGCTGGTTAAATTCTAAGTGGGTTTGAATTTGGTTGTAGGCTAGTTTTTTGATGATTTTGAGTAAAAATGGGACAGTGGTTATGGGGCGATAATTGGTTGGAATGGTGGGGTCTAGATTTGTTTTTTTTAGAAGTGGGGTAACCCAGGCTTCTATAATGCAGGTCGGGACTATGTTGGAGTTGAAAGAGGCATTGACAAATTTAGTGATGAGGGAGGTCAG
This sequence comes from Ambystoma mexicanum, assembly GCF_040938575.1. NCBI lineage: Eukaryota > Metazoa > Chordata > Amphibia > Caudata > Ambystomatidae > Ambystoma > Ambystoma mexicanum. Next base: position 667,158,993 of record NC_090924.1, on the reverse strand, counting down.
GGTGCGTGCACAGGCTTTGACTAGTTTGGCTGGGACAGTGTCTCCTTTGCAGTTGGATGCTTTTAGTTTGGAGATAGTTGTCACGCTCACCTGATTCCCACGGGGGCGCAGGTCTGGCTTCGAGTGCTGATGCTTCTTCAATGGTGAAGCGCAGGACTCTGAAGATGGACAGGAAGGGCCCCTCTACTCTGGCTTTTTTGGCTCGCATGAATATTCCCCTGTGCGTGAAAAGGGAGTATTACCTACTGACGGAATAATGCTCAAGCCTCCCACTCCCTTCCAACCCTCCACGATACCCTTCCACGATTCCCCGTGAAGTCTCACCTTAGGGTCTGGAAGGATGAGTTCTCCATTCTGCTTCTGATGCAGGGGCGCGTTGAAACCCAGTTACTTCACTGGATTGAGGTTTGATGGGAGTTCAAAATAAGCTTGACTATTCAGGTGAGGCGCTGTAAGAGTTCTGTTGCACGTTCAAAAGTTCAAGCTTAATAATAATGTTCATTGTCTTATTGCAGCAAGCGCTAATGCTTATGTCTTTTTCCCATTAGGGGCCAGGATTCGGAATGCCGGAGATATGGCGCCGACCCAAAGTGAAACGTGCAGTTCCAGTAAATGACAGGTAAGTTCTGGATGAGCGTTCAGGTAATGTCTTTGCATTCGCTCATTCAATGTCTTTGTCTTTTTTCCCCACAGGGGCCGGGGTCCGGAATGCCAGGAAGCGGCAGGACCCGAAATGAAATGGGAATGACCCAACAGGTAAGTCTTAGAAGGAAACTGAGCCTTTCCTATTCCCTTCCTTCTCTCACCTTGTTTTCTTGTCTTTTTCTCTCTAGGCTCTGGGAAGTGGGTGCGGATCCGGATGATCGCTGCTGAAGATGGTGGCGCCCAGGAAAGGTGAGTGAAATGCAGCGCTGCAGTGATCGAAGCGAAATGCTTTTAAAATGATGTCTTCCCTTTCAGGATCGTCGATGTGATGTCTCCGTGATGCAGCTTTAGCAGGTAAGGTCTTCTTTATCTCCAATTCTCTCTTATCTCCCTTTGCAGGCGACCCAGGAAGCTGACAGGCGTGGCTGAAGTCCAGATGCAGGAGCTGACACGGTGAGTGTCCAGCTGCGAGGAGCAGAACAACGCGAAGCGTGAGTTGCTGATCGGGCGGGTTTAAATAGCTTTGGAAGAAGTTCCAGGTATGTATCCTTCCACCGATCAGGTATGTATCCTTCCCCGACCACACCCAGGTGGAAAGTAGTCCCACAGGTAAAGTAGTTCCATTCAGGCCTCAAGAGGGCCTGGATGTAGCAGCATGGTCTGCCGCAGGTAAGTGCACATTAAAACACTTGAACACATGTCTAGCTTTATGAGCCTGGCGCCTAAGGCGCCAGGACAGGGGTCCAACATGAGCCTGGTGCCTAAGGCGCCAGGACTGTGTCCAAAGGGCCCCAGCTTGGGCCCGCTGGCACTTCCCTTGGGGGAATGATGCCTGCCTCTGGGGTTGCTGGGTTGGACCTGGCTCCTTGGAGGTAGGCATCATGACAGTACCCCCCCTCAAGCCCCTCCCAAGGTTGTTCCCTCCAGGGGTTTTGGCTTGTTCGGAAATCTCCGGTGGAACCTTTGTATTAATCGAGGTGCGTGAACATGGTTACTAGGCTCCCACGATCTCTCCTGAGGTCCATATCCCTTCCAGTCAACAAGATAGAAGAGTTTCGACCTTAACACCTTGGAGTCTAAAATGTCTTTAACTTCGAATTCCAATTCCCCTTCAATTTGAACTGGGTCTGGAGGCTTGGACAGTCGGGTCCCTGGTTGTACTGGCTTCAAAAGTGATGCATGAAAAACTGGATGAATACGCATGTTGGACGGTAAATCCAGTTTAAAGGCCACAGGATTGATTATAGCCTTGATGGGATAAGGTCCTATGAATCTGGGATTGAAGGTTCGCGGGCCCTTGAGGGGTAAATGTTTCGTTGCTAGCCATACCTGGTCTCCTACTTGGTAAGGAGGAGTTTTACTTCGGTGCAAATCAGCGTTTTCTTTATACTTTTTCTTGGCTTGCTGTAAATGAGTTGCAGCTTCTTTGAAGGCTCGGGTTATTGTGGAAAGCAGATGATTTACTGCGGGCATTTCCAGGGTCAGAGGTGGATCTAGGTCAGAGGTCCGAGGATGGTGACCATACAAAGTATAAAAAGGAGTTTGTCCGGTTCCAGAATGCACTGAATTGTTGTATGCATATTCTGCGATCCAAAGGATGTTTTTCCAATTTAACTCGGATTGGTGTAACATGCACCGAAGATATTGCTCGAGAGTCTGATTGGTTCTCTCGGTTTGTCCGTCGGTCTGGGGGTGGTGGCTGGTGGATAACCGCACATCTATTTGTGCTAGTTGGCAACACTTCTTCCAAAAATGGGAGATAAATTGACTTCCACAATCCGAGACTAATATGGAAGGGAAACCATGTATGCGAACTATATTCTCCAGAAATTCCTTGGCCAAGGTGGAAGCTGAAGGCAAACCTTTCAAAGGGATAAAGTGGGCCATTTTGGAGAATAGATCGACAATTACAAGGATAGTGTTGTAACCAGCACAAGGAGGCAGATCAGTTATAAAGTCCATTGACAGGCTGTGCCATGGTGCCGGTGGAATATCCAAGGGTTGAAGTAGGCCGGCTGGCCTTTTCTTTTGACCGTTGTTTTGGGCGCAAATTCCGCAAGACAAAACAAAAGACTTCATGTCTTTTCTCCAAGAAGGCCACCAGAAGTGGCGTTTGATTTTTTCCTCCGTTTTAGCGATACCAGGGTGTCCTTCCATTAATGATTCATGATGATGGACAATAACAAGTTCTTGCAATTCTTTACTTGGCAGAAACAACCGCTCCTGGAAGTAGGGTAAATCATCCTTAACGGTGTAATGAGGACCCTTTTGACTCCATTCCAGTAAGGCTGAAGAGTCTAGAAGTTGTTTTACTTGCGTTTGGATGTCCTCAATAGTTTGCAATGAAGTTAGGCCTAAGATTCTTTGTTCAGGTATGATTGGCACAGGTTCTAAACTCGAATTGGGTTCTTCCATGCCAATCCGGGATAAGGCGTCCGCTTTACCATTCTTGCAGCCAGGGCGATAGGTAATTACAAAATCAAATTCCGCAAAGAATAGAGCCCATCGGAGTTGTCGTGCAGATTGAGCTTTAGCCGTCTTTAAATACTGTACATTTCTGTGGTCCGTAATTACGGTGATGGTGTGTCTTGCCCCGAGAAGGTAGTGACGCCAAGCCTTGAAAGCAGATTTAATAGCCAGTAACTCTTTGTCGGTAATTGCGTAGTTGATTTCAGGAGGAGAAAATTTCCTGGACCAAAAGGCCACAGGGTGTAGTTGGTTAGTTTCTGGGTCTCTTTGCGACAGGACAGCTCCCATGGCCGAACTGGATGCGTCGGTTTCCACAATGTAAGGGAGATCTGGGTGTGGGTGCTTCAATACAGGTGCAGAGGTGAATTTGGTTTTCAGGTCCTGAAAGGCTTGTTCAGCCTCAAGAGTCCATTCAAAGCGTTTGTTTTTCTTTAGGAGAGCTGTGATGGGTTGGACTGTTCGGGAAAATTCCGGGATGAATCTTCGATAAAAATTGGCGAAGCCGAGCATGCTCTGAACTCCCTTCACCGAGCTAGGAGATGGCCATTTGAGGATGGCATCCACCTTTCGCGAGTCCATTCAGACTCCTTGAGGTTTCAGGATGAATCCAAGAAACTCAACTTCTGTGGTATGAAAAACGCATTTTTTGAGATTTGCAAATAGTCTGTGCTGGCGCAATTTCTCAAGAACTGCCCTAACATGTTTTCTGTGATCGGATTCTGAAGAAGAGTACACCAGGATGTCGTCAATATAAACAATGACACAGACATCGATAAGTTCCCGAAGAACATCATTCATAAAGTACTGAAAGGCGGCAGGTGCATTGCACAACCCGAAGATCATCACCTGATATTCGAAGAGCCCAAATTTGGTGCGAAATGCAGTCTTCCATTCGTCGCCTTCTCTTATACGCACCAGGTGATAAGCTCCTCGGAGATCTAACTTGGTGTACACACAAGCGTCTTTCACCTGGTCGATAAGCTCAGGGATCAGGGGCAGAGGATAACGATTCTTAATCGTTATTTGATTTAGGGTGCGATAGTCTATACATGTTCTAAGGTCGCCCTCTTTTTTCGGCACGAAGAACGGAGCTGAGGAGACAGGAGACTTAGACGGGCGAATAAAACTATTGGCTAGGTACTGATCTAAATACTGACGCAAATGCAGGTTCTCAGGTTCCGTAAGAGCATAAATCCTACTACAAGGTAGTTGAGCATTGGGTACCAGATCGATTTGGCAATCATAAGACCGATGGGGAGGTAACGTGTTAGCCTGTTCCTTCTGAAAAACGTCTTGGAATTCTTGGTATTCTGACGGTAGCTGTACAGGGGTGGAAGTTGCTGAGGCTAGACCCATAGCTGGATTTCTTGGATAACAAGTTGATTCACAATCAGGAAAACTTATCTTCTTTGCTCGCCAGTCAATTCTGGGATTATGTGTTTCTAACCAAGGAATTCCAAGAATTACTTGAAATTGTGGGGCCTTGATCACATCAAACACGATTGCTTCCCGATGTCCATCCTGACCCACCAGTGTCACTTCAACAGTGGAATGCGTTACAGGCCCTGAGGCTATTTCGGTTCCATCTACTGTAGTAATGACATCTTGGGTTACTTTCGGGCGGTGAGGGAGCTCAATCCTGGAAGCCAATTCACGGTCTATGTAATTTCCAATAGCTCCGCTGTTGATGTACGCTTTTATAGCATGCAACTGCTGAGGCTGTTTTGGGTCCACGAGCACCATTGGCATGACAAAATGCGAGGTCAAAGAGTTTGTTTTCAAGCTTGGCAAGCGGACCCCTACGCTTGTCGGGCTAGGTCGTTTCCCGAATCAGGTGTCAATAAATCGTTATCAGTGGCTCCAACCACCTTCTTAGGTGGTTTGACTGGACAATTTCGAAGAAAGTGACCGGAAGTCCCGCAATACAGACAAAGTTGCATTTGCCGCCTTCTCTCTCGTTCCTTCTGCGTTAATGGTCCTTTAACACCGCCGATTTGCATAGGTTCGGATACGTCGGTACTCTTGAAGTTAGCGTGGGTTTTGATCGGTACTCGGGTTTCGTACTTGAACCGATCTGCTTTTCTATTTTGAAGTCTGTGATCAAGTTGAACCACCAAGTCTATGTAGTCTGCGCAGACCTGGGGTAGATTTACAATCTAAACTAGAATATCCTTATACTCTCCGCGCAGGCCTCGATGAAACAATGTGATCCTTTTGTTTTCTGGCCATCCAGTTTCCACAACCAGTCTATTAAAGGTGGCAACGTAGGACAGGAGATCCTGATTACCTTGTTGTAAGGATAGCAGTTCGTTATCAAGGGCCTGTCCTTGAGAGTGTCGAGCAAACAATCTTTCCATGCTGGCCTGGAAGCCCTGAAAATCCTGCAGAATGGGATCATCCTGATTTACCAATGGAATAGACCAATCGGCAGCACTGCCACTGAGGTAAGATAGTATAAAGGCTACCTTGGTCTGGTCGTTAGGGAAGGCCCCGGGTCTGCATAGAAAGTGTAAACGACATTGGTTCATAAAGACGGCATATTTCTTGGGATCCCCGCAAAACGTTCAGGCGGGGCCAAAGGCATGTGTCCAGGTAGATTGATTTGTACCGGGTTATTCAAACCCATTGATGTGGAAGTACCTCCGGAATTAGGTAAAGGAGTGTGCCCTGCCTGGGCCTGCAATAACCTTTTGGCCAGGTCATCTGTTCTTTCCTTTGATAGGATCAGTTCTCTTTTTAGAGCGTTAGTCTCCTGGCGGGCTGAGTGCACTTCTGCCCGTAATTCCCCCAAAAGCTGGGCCAGCTGATCTGTCTCGGAAGTCTCCATAGCGCCCGGGTGGGAAATTGTGGGTAGGCTTCGCGTTCTGTCACGCTCACCTGATTCCCACGGAGGCGCAGGTCTGGCTTTGAGTGCTGATGCTTCTTCAATGGTGAAGCGCAGGACTCTGAAGATGGACAGGAAGGGCCCCTCTACTCTGGCTTTTCTGGCTCGCAGGAATATTCCCCTGTGCGTGAAAAGGGAGTATTACCTACTGACGGAATAATGCTCAAGCCTCCCACTCCCTTCCAACCCTCCACGATACCCTTGCACGATTTCCCGTGAAGTCTCACCTTAGGGTCTGGAAGGATGAGTTCTCCATCCTGCTTCTGATGCAGGGGCGCGTTGAAACCCAGTTACTTCACTGGATTGAGGTTTGATGGGAGTTCAAAATAAGCTTGACTATTCAGGTGAGGCGCTGTAAGAGTTCTGTTGCAAGTTCAAAAGTTCAAGCTTAATAATAATGTTCATTGTCTTATTGCAGCAAGCACTAATGCTTATGTCTTTTTCCCCTTAGGGGCCGGGGTTCGGAATGCCGGAGATATGGCGCCGACCCAAAGTGAAACGTGCAGTTCCAGTAAATGACAGGTAAGTTCTGGATGAGCGTTCAGGTAATGTCTTTGCATTCGCTCATTCAATGTCTTTGTCTTTTTTCCCCATAGGGGCCGGGGTCTGGAATGCCAGGAAGCGGCAGGGCCCGAAATGAAATGGGAATGACCCAACAGGTAAGTCTTAGAAGGAAACTGAGCCTTTCCTATTCCCTTCCTTCTCTCACCTTGTTTTCTTGTCTTTTTCTTTCTAGGCTCTGGGAAGTGGGTGTGGATCCGGATGATCGCTGCTGAAGATGGTGGGACCCAGGAAAGGTGAGTGAAATGCAGCGCTGCAGCGATCGAAGCGAAATGCTTTTAAAATGATGTCTTCCCTTTCAGGATTGTCGGTGTGATGTCTCCGTGATGCAGCTTTAGCAGGTAAGGTCTTCTTTATCTCCAATTCTCTCTTATCTCCCTTTGCAGGCGACCCAGGATGCTGACAGGCGTGGCTGAAGTCCAAATGCAGGAGCTGACACGGTGAGCGTCCAGCTGCGAGGAGCAGAACAACGCGAAGCGTGGGTTGCTATCCGGACGTGGTTTAAATAGCTTTGGAAGAAGTTCCAGGTATGTATCCTTCCACCGATCAGGTGTGTATCCTTCCCCGACCACACCCAGGTGGAAAGTAGTCCCACAGGTAAAGTAGTTCCATTCAGGCCTCAAGAGGGCCTGGATGTAGCAGCATGGTCTGCCCCAGGTAAGTGCACATTAAAACACTTGAACACATGTCTAGCTTTATGAGCCTGGCGGGTCCAACATGAGCCTGGCGCCTAAGGCGCCAGGACTGTGTCCAAAGGGCCCCAGCTTGGGCCTGCTGGCACTTCCCTGGGGGGAATGATGCCTGCCTCTGGGGTTGCTGGGTTGGACCTGGCTCCTTGGAGGTAGGCATCATGACAATAGTGTCCAATATGAGATCGTGGGTGACTGGTGTGAACTGAAAGGGGGGTTTGGAGTTGTCATCGGATGGGGTACACGGAGTAGGGGTGGGGGAATTCTTGGTTGCTAGGAGTAGTTTTTTGGAGTTGATTTTATTTTGCAACATGGTGATTTTGGAGGCAAGAGCAACTTGTATGGTGGTACACCATTCTTTGCTTGTGTTAGTGGGTGTGTCGGTCGGAAGTGGATTTTCAAGTTCTCTAAGGCTAGAGAAGAGCTCTTTGGAGTCTGATGCTGCATTGCTAATGCGAACATTGTAAGTGTTAGCTTTATGGGTGATGATAGCTGATTTATAGAGGGTGTTGGCGTTTTTGAGCTGAGTCCGGGGAGGGATGTTTGTTGTGGGCATGCTCAAGGGAGCGTTTTTTCCTTCTAAGGGCTATTAGTTCCTCGTTGAACCAGAAGTTGGATTTTTTATTGATGCGTTTTAGTTTGGATGTGATCGGAGCTATGGTGTCAATCGCTGTGGAGAAGCATTTGTGGTAGTACTCAGCGATAGTGGTTGGGTCATTGCTGTGGATTGAGTGGGTATCTAGCAATTTGTTCAGGGTGGGGTCAAGGTTTTCAGCTGTGAGCTTTTTAGAGTTTCTACTTTCAATGGTATCCATGATTATATTCTTGGATATGCAAGAGTCGTCACTTGTGATAGTGAATTCTATGCAGTGGTGGTCTGTCCAGCTGAGTGGGGTAATCGGGCCTACAGTGATGTTGGTGTTGAGGGTGAGCATCCAATCAAGGGTTCTGCCCTTGGTATGGGTGGGGACATTGACGTGTTGGCAGAAATTCATGTAATTTAGTGCCAGGAGAAGGGCGGTTGCTTTGGTATCTTGGTTATCATTAAAACCGAGATTCAAATCGCCAATGATGATACATTTTGTTTTGGGTCTAAGGAAGGGCGCCAGTATTAGTGGGATGTCTGTTTCTGGGTGGCTGTTTGTGCTAGGAGATCTATATATGACCACTATATTAATTGTGTTTTTTTCATTCAACGTGAGTTTGGCGAGCAATAGTTCGTACCCTGCGATAATTTCAATGGAGCTTGATCTTAGTTTGATGGTATTTTTTGCAATGATGGCAACACCGCCTCATGGAGTGGTGGTTCTATCAGATCTGAGAATGGTGTAGTCTGGTGGGATGGCTAATGCTAGCAAAGGACCTGAGGCTTGGTGTAGCCAGGTTTCTGTGATAACTAACAGATCTAGGTGAAGTTCGGTGATGAGGTCATGCATTTCGATGGTGTGGGCTCACAGAGAGCGGGCGTTGATGAGGTCATTTTTGAGACTAATGGGAGGGTTGGGCTCCTTAGTGGGAGAATTATTAGTTGGTGGGCAGCTTAGTGGAGTCGTTTTGGTTACTGAAGGTTGGGTGTGTTTATTATTAGTTGTATGGGCCGTGGATTTGGGTGAACTGGGTGGCTGGGTCCTGGTAGTGGTAGTTTGTGGTGTGGAAACCTTGTGCGTACTCTTAGTCGGGATGTTCTCTCATATCCTAGGATAGGGTGTGTTTTACCATTACGTGATGGATTGGGGGGTACATGTGGATTGTTAGTGATGGCCGGGGTGGGATAGTGTTCCTTACTGGTTGTGTGGGGGACCTTGGGGCTAGGAGTGAGAATGGAGGAGGATGGGAAGGGAGGTGTGGTGGGGAGGAAGGGGGTAGGACAGGGGATGGGATGGTGTCTTGGGCAGGCTAGTTTCGTGAGCCCATTACTAAGGGCAATGAAGTGGTTGCCAGTGCATGGGGTGTCCGCTCGGACAAGGCAGAAGGGGAACATGATGCACAAAATCCAATTCATCATAGCTAGGGATGTGGGGTAGGGTGTACTGAGGCTAGGCTCACTTTGTTTACACCAATTAGGCTGGATACAGTAGTCAAAAGTAAGGTACTAGTAGGCTAACAACAGTAATCCTAAGAGGGACACATGCTAGGCTAAATATCGTTAAAGCACATGGGACAACATTAGACTAGAAACGGTAATCCTAGATAGGGCACAGATTAGGCTAGATATCATTGATGCACATGGGACAACAATAGGCTAGGAGTTTGGCTATGAGCTTCAGTATTAAAAAACAGTATAAACAAAGATCAAAGTGGCAATTGGGCAAGCGTGGCACATGAGAGCACTGGCTGTAAATACAAATGCTGCAGTGATATGAACATGGTAATCAGCGATATAGTCTCTGATAGTACACGGGCAGTGCAGTGGGGCACAATAAGGGATTAGCTCTAGTAGGGCGTACGGTGCTAGCAGGAAGTCAGCATATTATGCAGGCACAGAAAAAAAAAAGTTAGCATATAGTCAAAGATCAGCAGGCACATGTGGCATGGCTGGAGTGGGCCCGTGAGCAGTCAGATGCTGGCGCCGTACGCTAACGAGGAATCGTGTCCTCAAAGGGTAGCGTGGACGGCAGGAGTAACCTTCGCTCGGGGATGACAGGATAAGGTGATCGTAATAGAGCTCACGTGGGTAGTGCTAGGCGCGCTGAGGTGGGCGTGAGGGGTTCAAGTGAAGGAGGGTTGGCTGGGTCGAAAGCGGCCAGGGGGGCTCTCACCTTTAGCAAAGTGGTAGTAGCTGGGCGAGCGGGCACACGAGCACGGCCGAGATCGGTCAGGCTCAGTCAGGAGGGGAGCCTTTGTCTGGTTGCCTTCGTCGGGGCCGGCTTCGCCTGCCGGTGCACCCCGATTGGTTAAGGAACAGCAGGCAACCAATCACGAGGCAGCAGGCTACTGGGGCTTCTGGGGCTTCACAGTGGAGCAGAAAAAGTGAGGGGAGGCGGCGGCGGCCATCTTTAAAGGCAAAAACCTTGTGTTTTTGCAATGCCAAATATAGATAGTACACACTGAAAATGTTGTACACTCATCACTGCATCTTGCCGGTACTGAGTCTGAGTTTGTCTCTATTCCTCACGGGTAGCTTCTGCCGTGTCTGAGTGATAGTCCGGAAGAAAACAGGACAATCGAATAGACAAAGAGAGATAATGTTGTCATATAGAGCAAAGCTGAAGTATATAGAGAAGAGATGCAGAGAAGAGAGAATGAAGGAAATTCTATAAGGCATCAAGAAAGTATTGAGATACATGACATCTTGGGATCATGATGAAGAAACTTATGCTACAGAAATAATGAAGATATTGAGTTATTTTACAGATGTAAATATGCTAAAAAATGCAAGTAGATGAAGTATTCTTAAAGGCTAGCTTTATAGTGAATAGAGTGCAGCATGCACCAACATGTATATTTACTAACACAAACATTGTTAAAGGGACGTTATGATTAAGTTGTACTAGCAAAAACCTAAGAAATTAGATGGAAAAACGTTGTTACAGGGACGTTATGGTTACAGGTAAAACAGAAAAAAAACATGAAATTGGACAGTTATGGTAAGCCAAGCAACCACAACTTGTGCCAACAGTGTGTACTGCAAGGACTAACACCCATGACATCAAAGATGGCATCACAAATCTCATTCATGACATCACTCATGAGATCACATGTGTGGCTCTCTCTGTTTTGTTCACTACCCTAAGTAGGGCAGGTGCTTTTCTTCACTAATAGTCATGAACAAACAATTGAAAAGGTTCTATATTTGTTTACGGTACCTTCTCATATGTTCTTACACACCTTTCTTAACAGTTCACTCACATTATTTGATACATGTACATATAGGGGAAGAGGAACGCATAAAACACAGCACTGGTTTCTGTGCATGAAGATAATCAGTTATTTTATGAACAGTTTCTGGTAATACTGCTGCTTTTTAGCTTACTTTAAGTCCCTTGCATATCATCATGTGTGTATGCATTATGCTGTCTTTATGGTTTCTGTACAGTAGAGCAAATAGGTAGTTATAAAGGCTATGGTAGCAACTTCTTACATGTTTCACAGTACCCGGCAATCTAAAACAAATGCATTAATATTGTCACTATGTAACATGGAAAGATTTTGAAGGTTACACTTCCATGAGCCATGGTGCAGACAATGGCTATGTTTGCACATGAGTTCCTTCATATATACTGAACATGTGTGTAATACGATGGTGTGTATAGCAATGCATTCCTCCATGACATACTTCTCTCATGACAGTTCTTCAAATATTTCTTTATAGTTTTCTGCCACCATTACAATAACAATCCCTTGAGGAGCCTTCCTATGAAAAGTAAATGCACATGTGATGTCATGAGTGATGTCATGAATGAGATTTGTGATGTCTTCTTTGAGGTCATGGGTGTTAGTCCTTGCAGTGCACACTGTTGGCACGAGTTATGGTTGCTTAGCTTACCATAAATGTCGAATTTCGTGGGTGTTTCGGTTTTACCTGTAACCATAACGTCCATGTAACAATGTTTTTCCATCGAATTTCATAGGTTTTTGCTACTGCAACTTAACATTAATGTTCCTTTACCAATGTTTTTGTTAGTGAAATTCATAGGTTTTTAGTAGGGTACTGTAAGCAGAACGTTGCTTTAGCATACCGTTTTCTGTAAAGAGGATAGGTATTTGGTACGGCAACATAACCATAACGTATTGTTAACAATGGTTTGTTACTGATTCCTTGCCTGCCCTCATGACAAAATCGTGTGGAAAGGGCAAATTGTCTGGTGTATGTATCCATTTGTGCTACCCCTTACTTTTCCGAAAAGAGTTGGAGTATCGTCCCAAATACAGATGTACAGAGTAAATGATGTTTAGTGTGTCAGGAGGCTCTTTTTTTCTGTTAACAGTGCATGATAAATCTGTACCGCACACTACTGGCCGAGATAACTACAGATGAGCACTATGGGCGTTTCCTAGGGACACTGCACCTAGTTGTCATATGTGCAATCACACTGCAGCTGTCCGCAGGACTCCATAAGTGGCCGCATGTCTGCATCTTCGAATGCACTAGTAAGTAGTTGGGGAAGGGCACGTGTTTCCGTTCCACACCAAGACCCATGCATAGGTCTTCCACTGTATGCTGGTAACACTGCCCCTGTCGCTAGCCCTACAGATTAATGCAGTAGGCTACTCCATTTACAGGACTGCTGCCAACTTCCTGGGTGCCTCTGCAAACCTACCAATCTGTGGCTAAAGTACTCGTAACTGTATACCGCCCACTGGTAAACAAGGAACAGCAACCTGCAATGTCACATGGGCGTGGTAAATGTCGCATTACTTTGATTTATCAGCTGGTTGCCTTTCCATGACACGTTAAACAGATACATTGTGTGTGCACTCAGCAGTGTGACTGAAAGTATAAAGAGGTTGCCTGCCGGTTGTGCAGTTGAAGACAACATGTAACTAACTGCAGGTGGGACAGTTTGTACTAAATCTGCAAAATGGCAAAGCTTGTGCACCTTCCTCATGCACATACTAGTGCATTTACAGGCAAATAAAAAAACTGCAGAATATGCAGAGCGCAAACAACCTTAGTGGTGGTTACAAAAGTGCATTATCTGCATGGGTTGCACACAATAAATGGCTTCCTGCTGCACGTAATGAAGCTGTGTTTCCCATTGTAAACATTATTGTATTCCGCAATGTATGCAGATCCGTGAATGCTACCCCTAACACTAATGGTGTAGCATAAAGTGGTTATACTGTATGTGATGACAACTGAAATGAAAGCACAGGGGACCAGTAGGCAGGCTACTGCCCTTCCAACAATTACGTATCCTACTTTCAGGTACACCATTGCCCACAACTGTTACGGGCAAAAAGATGGGCACTCCTGTAGGGTAGCAGAGCTCTAAAACAACCTTAGCAAACCATGTGTCATACTACAGACCCTAACCCGGCAAAGAGCATTGTATTGTGCATGTTCTGGAATGCGCTGCTGTACAGAGGGAAGGTACTTTGAAGTGCATGGGTACAGCCCTTAAAGGAGCATTACGACTGGTGCCTATGTACGTGAGAGCCACCCAATAATTCTGTCTCCTGGCATGTTCCCTATAGTATACAGGTAGTCGCTGCCCCTTCTGTACCTGACCTTTGCTGTCGTTCCTTCTGTGGCATGTGTGAGAACAGCATGATAAATGATAATGAACTGGGAAAGGAACAAAAGGTAAATCAAGAAAGCACCTTGCACAGATCAACAATGGAATTGCCAATGCACACATGCACAGCTAGACGGTTGGCAGTGTGGGAAACACTGTAGTGGAATCTGTTAGAAAGGGGGTTGCTGTACAATTAAGTTTATTTACGTGTTGCAGAGCATTTTCAAGAGAGTCACAGTGCAACACTAGCTACAAATAAGTACGAATACTTTCAAGAAAGGCACCAAACCAATGTAGAGGCGGTGTGCAAAAATCGGGAGGGCTGGCATACTCAGATGAACGTTATAGGTGACGAAAAGTATTTGTGCTGTGAAACGTCATATTCCCAGGGGCAAAGTATGTCATTGGCACATGGCAAAGAGAGGCAAAAATAAACTTCTTTGCAATGTACCACACTGTCTGCATTCACGGACCAAATAGAAAATGACTCTCTCACATGGGTGACTGCATAATGTGGTAAAAACATATGCAAAAGATCGGAAACAAACGCATGAACTGGGGAAGTGCCTCATTCATCACAAACGGCACTGAAACTCGTGTAACTGTGCAATTTTCCCTGCACAATCAAAAACAATAATATCAGCATGATTGCTTGCCACCAAGGTGTCACACAGAGAAACTAAAATCAGGCATTTCATTGCAGCTACTCCATAGCACCACACATTGACATCATACATTGCAAAATGAGTAGCCACTGCACAGTGTTTTCCATTCACTTTCAGTCAATGTATGTCGAAATGGCCTAAAACCCACACACTGTGCCTCGTGAAACACACAGTCATAGCTGCACCATCTGCATTTCTGTCCACAAATACACTGTGTAGCACACTCTGTCGGTACACACCACATCCACAAACATTGTTACCCAATCCAGTAGTGTCTACAGGCCCATTTCTATGAGTGTCATCTGCAAAAGAGGAGTATGTAACACATGCCACCCTGCAACTATCGTGATATTTGTGGACTTTGCTTGCTGGGCGCGCGTGCGATTGGGGGAATAACTTTCAACCAGGGGAGCGGACGTCATTAGTTGTACTGGCTCTGAAAAGAACCTTTGTTTGTGTTTTTTTAAATCATTTTTTTTAAAGATGCTTTCCTAGAAACACTGTTTTTGCTGTTTTCTTATGTAAATGTGTGTTTTCAACATTAGCTCAAATTCTGTGCAGTGTGTAGATTGTGAAAAAAACGTAATTGCCACTGTACGACAAAGACATGCCATTTGTTGTGAAAAGGTGTATGTATCGCAAACTAATGTTCTCATTCTCACAGTAGAACATCCCAGCAGCACTTAAGAAGTCACACATGCTTCTGTTTATGAGACCCCTTCTGACCTTTGGCTGGCGACAGGAATCATTGGAATACTGCCACACTATTCTCGGGGGTATACATGAGAAAAGCACCTTAGCAGTAGGAAAAAAGCGCTGCATTGCTTTCATCATAATCTTCAGTTGATGGAGCACACGGGAACAAGGCATGTAACCCATAAAGAAGGCTCCAAAGTGCACGATCACTACATGTACAGGTGACAAAGAGGCCACGCATCGACACTCTAGAAGCAGCCCGCCGAAACAGCACTATTCGACGTTACTCCACAAAGTGTCGACTCCCTCCAAACCGAAATTGCCAGACATGTCTTCTTGAAGGGCATACACGTACATATCTTCCACAAAGCCATCACCCACAACGAAAACTTTACATCTTGCCATGTTTGCCAGCTGCAGTACACAAAGTAATGGGGAAAGTGAATGCCTCCCTTTCCTGTGACGCACACACAAAGCACCTGATTGGCCAAAGGCCATAGTCCCATTTCTATTGCCCAGCATGCTCACAAACACAGAATGTGGGACGTGCCTTTCCCCAAGTACCATCAGGGTCACGCCTTAGTAAAGCAGGAAGATTCATTCTTCTTATTGGCACTGTCCTCTGACGCACACCGTGAGCAGCACATGATAGGACAATTGCCACAGTCCCATTTCCATAGGCAAGCAAAGTGAGGAGCGTCAAATGTGGCACGTGCGGGTCCCCAAGTACGCTGAGGGCTTGTCCCCAGTGCAGCAGGAGTCTCTCTTCCTACTGCCACACATCGTAAGCAACTCATTGGACAATCCCCACAGTCCGATTTTCATGGCCGACACCCGCAAAATCCCTGCATGTGACTTTTGTGCTGCGTGCGGTCGTGGGGGAATAACTTGCAACCAGGGCAGGGGGAGTTCATAGTGAGGGGAGATTTTTTGTTTAAATCCTTCTACAAAAACACGTTTTTTGTCTGTTTTTAGTAACTTTTGTGTTTTCTTCTGCGCACATTAGTTCAGTAAACTCTTCATCCGCATCCTGTAGATGAGAAAACAAAACTGCATTGCCAATGGTTGACAACAAAATTACATTTTCTTGGAAAAACTCAACATTTCCGCAAGTAACAAGGTAATTGTTGCGGAAGAACATTCCACGAGCAGACAATAAAGTGTACATGCTTCTGTTGATGAGACACCTTCCTTCGTCTGGATCGGAACAACATCCATGAGCCGTAGGCCATACTCTTTGCCATATTATAGATGAGAAAAGCACCTTGGCGGTGGGAAAAAAGCATCCTGACGACATCCAGCAACCTCTTCAGTCTACGGAACCAATGTAAGAAAGACAGGTAACCCATATGCATGCCGCTGTAATGAATTATGATCACATCTTCTACTGGAAACGTGGCAAGGTCTTGGAAAAGTGCATGCATATCAAAGAAATGGCACTCATACACAGCCTTCCACAATGCGTACAATCCTTCCAAACCAAATTGTGCAGATCTATTAGAAAGGGATCACCCACAGTCAACACAATACGTTTAGCCATGTAAGCCACCCTCAGTACGCAGAGTATAATGTGCAACCATTTCACCTCCCCTTTCTGTTAACCACACCCACACTACCTGATTGGCTAATTCCCCACTGCCATGGCAATTGGGCAAGGTTGCGTAAAGGGCAGATTTTGGCACATGCGCTTCCCAAAGTCGCGTGTGGCCCGCACCCCTGTAAAACTGGAACAGTCCTTCTTCACTTTGCACATCTTCTCTGCAGCTGTACTTCATTAGGTTACTAGTAAATATGCACACACTCATCCACCAATCGCATTAAAGCCGCCATCATCGAACACTGTCACTGCTGTACAACACTTGAAATGTACTGTTGCACATTTACAGTACAAATGTTGTGCCATTCCAAAGCATGTCCACTGCAAAGTTCAATGAAAGTATGCATATTGTGATGAAATGGTACCGCCCCTTCCTATCAACCACGCCCTAAACTCACTCCTAATTGCCTATTTCCCACAATTCCATTTCCATTTCCACGCTGCTCATAATGGGAGGATGTGCACATGCACTTTCCCATCTATAGTGAGGGCCACAGCCCAGTAAAGCTCTCACAATTCTTCTTCACTTTTTGCAGCACTCCCCAAATTGGATCCTGTCACATTTCAAAACACGCAAGCACCAATCACATACAAAACCTCTGCATTGTACACTGTCATTTCTATAAACCACTAATTATTTACCGTTAAACACTCTCTACATGTTCCGTTTGATTGCAAAGCCCACCAGAAATTCCTGCTAAAGAAGGCACTATTGCAGCATCCACAAACATTCTAATATGCCTGACACACCTCTAGCTATGCACACAACAGTACAACCCTTTCCACACCCACCACAACACTATACATCCAAGCAAGCAACCATGTGGGCACCTAACATTATGCACAAATGTTACATACGTGGTGGCAGTTCTACCAATCTCCCCCAAACCATAAAACACCCATTCACAAACACATGTCACACTTAGCAGAAGCTACAAACATAGCGCAGCCTGCTCCACCTCTACGCACAACCATTCACACGCTATTGTGTCACTGCCAACCTATGCACACCACCTTCACAACATTGGGCCTGCTTCAATAAATCTGCACACAGCAGAGTAGCCAACCACATATAAGCTGCCCTTCAACCACACCCACTTCCATACTCATATGACGTATGCACTGCACCTTGTGGCCACACTACCCAACTTCTCACTGCATCATCTCCTGCTGCACACCAAATACTGCAGCATGTTCCAACTATTACCACAACCATAAAATGCACAATACATGCTTTGCAACTCACTTGTGCTGCTGTAGCACGTTGACAATGTGCTTCACATGCATTCTCCAAAGATCACCACCCTGTGCCTCATACACTGCCAAACCTGCATTGTTCCAGTGGGTCTGCTCCTTGCACACATTCCTCCCACCGTAATTCAACAATACATGTCAGCCTATCACCAACTACCACTATACACATATGCACCACTGGCACCAGCACTCCTAACCAAACTTGACAATGGACATATACATCATTACATCCAACTGTTACCATAATGTATAAAAATTACACTGTCTCCAGCACCCCTACGCCCTTTCATTCACATATTATTATCTTACCCACTTTCACTCAGAAAGGATTGTTTCACTAGCAACCTAAACACAACATTGCCCATACTGCAAGCATTGTGCACATAGCACACTATCCCAGCACAAATAAGCTGCCCTTCAACCATACCCTGTAACATACTGATAGTATACAGACATTGCACCCAGTGCCCACACAGCGTGATATTTTACTGCAGCATCTCCAACCACAGGGCACCGCCATGGAGCTATGCAGTAACAAATTGCACAAATTGCAACAGTTTCCATAATGTAAAAACAAGACACTCTCTCCTGCATCCCTGTGCACTTTCAATCACATACTATGGGCGTACCCACTACCATTCACAAAGTATTGTGCCATTCCTTACATGTCACCACCCTCTAACTCATGCACATTCAAAAATGCATGACTGGCGTGTGTGTCCTCAAGGCCGAGGCTCTTGAATGCATAGCATACGCCCTACGGCCTTCGGCCATGCATCCAATAGTCTAGGCCCTGAACACACTCACAGCAGCGTTATGTCAGCATGCATGTCTCCATATGAGCAACTGCGACAATCCACATAGACACCACTGCCATCAACACTCCTACCCAACCTGTATGCCGCCATGGCACTCCACTGCAACACATGGTACCAGTTAACATAATGGCCATGTGGGCAGCTATCATTTTGCACAAACGTGCCACATGTAGGTTGCAGCACTTCACCCCAACTCCCCCACACCATAAAAAACCAAATCATGAACACAGGTCGCACTTACCAGAATGCAAAAACACACTACACTATGCAAGCACCACCCTGTACCGGAAGTAGACTCAAACATGCCTTCCTGCAGTGTGTATGTTGCAGCCCTACGCTCCTCAGTGCATGCCCTACAGCCAATGGGGTACAGGCTTCGGCCATGCACCCAATAGTATAATCCTCCACAGACCCACTGCACCTTCATTCACCCAAGCATGAGTCCATGTGCCCAACTACCGCATTCCATCCACAGCACACCGCCACCCGCACTCCCACCCAACCTATGTCATGTGCAATTCACTCCCCATCTGCAAATGACCTGTCACCATGAAAAGAGTATGCTGCAAACAGGTTGTGGCAGAAGCTAAGAGACCATTACGACAGCTGCCTCCAATCACCACAGAAAATACTAGCCTACATATGTCACATATAAACCACTTCTCACTCCCCCAGCCATTCCCGCCCTTATTGCCGCCAACACACTGCGTACGGTACATTTTTCAGACCCTTCTGCCGCCGCACTGTCCTCCGATACACCATGGCGGCTTTCCCAAACAATGTTGACACACAGTGCGCTTCCCTCCAGCCCACTCCAAACTTCTCCAACACCACGCTGTACTGCGATCCAATGACACTTCTGTCCACGGAGAGAACAGGGATCTAGGTCAGCAAAGCGGACCCAGATATCACACATTTAATTGGGACGTACATTTCAGTGTTTTGCAAAAATGTACCAGTCCGATTTCCACCGAACATACAAAAGTACACTTTCTGGGCCAAGCCCCCACTCCTGGTGCAAATTTGTTGAAAATCTGTCCAGCCATCCGACCTGTACACGTGCGCAAAATTTTCCCCATTCAGTCTATGGGAAAAAGAAATGTTTGGGAGCCCTCCTATAACTCCCCCACCTCCACACAAAACATTGCCCAACTTGGCGTAAAAATTCAGAGCCTCCCATATACTTTTTTGCAAAGTTTGGTGAGGTTTCTTCCAGGGTGAGCGAAGTTATAAGCCACTGAAAAAAGTGTTCTTCCTATGAGTTTCACAACTTAACCATAACTACACGGCCGCTACCGCAGGCCGTGTAATATTGGAGTCAGTAAAGGATGGATGTTCCCACTACGTACGATAGCAGTGCTGAGCAAAAGAAGGAAGGCCACTTTTTCATTTTGTTACAGTTAGAAAACAAGTGAATTACAGGTGAAAACTCAGAAAGGTGAGCTGACATTGGATACAAATCGTATGAAAGAAATAGCTCCTGTCCAGAAGGCATGGACGGAAACAAGAAGACGTCAGAGATCTATTAGAAAATAGCATTTTAAAACATTGAAAGCTAAATTTCGTGGTCTTTAGTCACTTGGAGAGAAGAAGCTGGACAAGCATGATGGTCACACCTACGCACGAGGGCAGAGTGTGCCTTCACACCCCGGAATTCTTCAGTAGAAAGGGACATTTACCAGGGCAAGTTCAAAGCTCTAATTGACAGCAGATCACTGAGGTGATGATGGATGGTCATGGTAATTGGTGGGAAGCTATGGTTACGACTAGCTTATCTGCACCTGGACGCTCAGCCTGCATGCTTCTAACGTAGGTTGGGAAGGTACTGATGGAGGTTAGAAAGTAACCAATGATAGAGGACCGCATGATCAAGGGTCCTATAGTTGTGTAGCCAATTAGACATTGTATATTTAGTGACGTTCATAGTGACACATTTTTAGGGAAGGGCTTAGTTGCCCCAGTTGATGTTAAGAAGCAAATCACTTTATTTCACTGCCCAAACGAGTATGGATCGTATACCTAGATGATCTGTTTAGACCATATCACATTCAACTGTACGTTTTGTAGTTTTGCCACATAGGATGACGTTAGTAATATACAGGTTAACATCATCAATGACGAACATTTACTATTACAATGTTATTTTTTATGAAATTCTTTGAGAAATCTCGAGAGAGATCATGATGGGGGATGTCTGTTGATGTCTGTTGTACTCCCTGTTTTAGATAATTGATAGTAAAAGAGTATCCTTTTGCCAACTACGTGAGTTGTTTCGATTATTGATGTTTGGATAAATTCTGCATCCCCATCCATCTCAAGGGTATTGCTAGCTCACCTTAAAGGGCTGGGATACCCAGTTCACGCTCTTATGTTGAACTTGTCCAAAACAAAGGTGCTTTTCTTTCCTGCCAAATCCTCATTCTGTTCTCCTTTCCTGCCCATCCAATTCCCACCTGACAATCTTCCCTACTCCTCTTAAGCTAGAAACCCTGGTCAAATATTCGACCATTCACACACATTCTCTACTTTCTCTCTAAAACGTCAATTGCAGCTCACCCATCCTCCTGATATCAGGAAAATCAGGCACCTCCTTATCTTCAAAATCACCAAACATCTACTAACCACTCCTGTCTCCTCTAAAATGGGCAACTGTGCCAGTATCCTCTTAGGTTTTCCAAACTATGCATTCTGTCCACTTGACAATAATATTGACTTTGACATTTATATAGATATTTTATTTGTATCGCGCTTGTACACAAGTGTTTCAGAGCGCGACGAGGCAAGGGAGGGGAATAAGAGAGAACAAAACGATCTTAGTAGGCCCAGTGACATTGAGAAGGTGCAAGTGCATGTGAGAGGGAAAGGGGACAGTGCATGGGAGGGGGAAAAGTGGAAAGTGCTGAGCAAAGGAGTACAAATAAATAACTGTCTTTGAACTCCCTCACTTGACCCCTACTTACTCCTATCACCAGCAAGCAAGCTGGCTAGTCAACTATGCAAAAAAGAGCCAAATACAAATGTATCCTACTAGGACAAAAATCCATCCATGGTTTGGCACTGCAATATCTATCCTCTTATATCAACCCCTAATAACTCTATTGCAACCTTCGCTCTGCCTCCTCCACCAGCCTTGTATCACCTTGTCAACCCTGAGCTTTATCTCGATTCTGCTCTTTCACTCTTCTTGATCCGCTTACTTGGAACTCCCTCCTTTCATGAACCAAATCAATGTATTCAAAAGCAATTTGCGAGCCCACCTCCTCGCTTCTGAGCTATGCTCTTGATTCACCTCTCCAGCCGTACTTCTTAAGACTTCCCCCACTGCTAATCAGACTCTTCCCTCTCTTTTCCCCACTACACTAGAACTTAATTGTTAGAGGTTGTGCTTAGCTGGCAACCTCCCTACCCGCTAACACTTACTTGTCCTAAATTTGTCCACAGTATGGTTCCTGGGGTTTATCCAATAAACCCCTTTTCAAACCAGGTTATTATGCCACTGAAACTCTCCCCATTATAAGAGGCTCACCGCCTCCCATTTATCTGCTATATCACTTTTTGTATGTGTTATGAATGAACACAAAACTTTACTGTTTAACAATCAAAAGTGTCCCGTTTAAGGAAAACATAGAAACGAAGTTCTCTCACCTGGGAATTTGGAACAGAATAGCAGCTACGGATGTAGAAAACAAAGGTACCCATATGGAGATGTTCTAGCTTCGGATGACAATTAGAGTTCCCCCCGAGAAACACCCAAAGACCCGGCACAAAGGCCAGAGCAAGGGGAGGTTCCCAGGGAAACCCTCTTGGGGAATAAAACCCTCTGGAGCTGCTAGTGAGCATAGACTCCTGAAAACGTCCCGTGGAGGTAGAGGTAGAAATGATTCTGTCTAGTACTGGAAAAGACACCTCTAGAAGCGGAACCCTTACCAAGGGATCTGACTGTAGTAAGACTTAGAAATGAGAATAACCGACGATCTGGTATGATCTGAAAGACTGGATACACTGGAAGGTGTAGAACAAGGGAAAATGATGAACAAACACTCAAGAGTAATTGGAAAAAACCTAACCTCAAGAGGGGAGTAGAAAACAATAGTTACCCTGAATAAAAAGAGACCCCTTCTAGCTTGATGAGTGACTGAGGTTCAGAAGGGATGAGAGTACAGGGTGTTGCGTCTGGAAGACGAAAACAAACTATAAGTCCGCAGGACAAGAACCCAAAAATTCTATAAATGTCTCAGGAGAACAGGATGCCTACCAAAGGAAACCCTAGTAACCCACACCGTTCGAAGGCGGATGTTGCAAACAAATTCTCCCAAGGCGAGTGGCTTGGTCGGCTCTGAAAGATCCCCAGAACGGGACGGCAACAAAGCGTCCTAATGTAAACACTCATAAACAACAACAAAGATCAATAAGTTTCAATAGAAAAGTGGCAATAAGAATATATGCCCCAAAGGTGAGTCTGAGTAGAAAGAGAACAGGATTCCCTGACACGGACTCACGTAGCGTTCGCAAGCTTCTTGGAGAGTAGCAATGCGTCCTTGTCTGGGAGAAGCAGGCAGATAAACTGTCGGTGCATCGGCCTGGAAACGTTGCAAGGCATTCTGGGGCGCGGCGACTAGACTGCTGCAAATACTGCAGTGGATTGCAGGAGCCGCCATGTTGGGGTCAGGCATCACGTTAGGATTAACGCATAAAGTCGTGACAGTATGCTCCTTTGTGACCAAAAGAGCTTGTTTCCCTGTATTTATGTATTATTATTATTATTATTATTATTATTATTATTATTATTATTATTATTATTATTATGTATTGGGTGTGGCCATGGCTACAGGGAGCAACTGAGGGCTTTACAATTATAGGGGGAAGAACAAGATTAGGGAGCAGAGAAACATAGAGTGGGGATCTAACTACAGGGGACGGAGGGCAATTGTCAGCCGGGGATGCCACCAGGGGAGGATACCGTGAGGATCATATTACTCAGTCTCAGGTATTGTGGGGAGTGGACGGTGCATGGACCTCAGTGTTAGGGAGGAGCCATTCCTCGAGGAGGAGGGTCTTGAGCTCCTTACTGAACTACAGAAGTGAGGGACGAGTTGGATGTTGATGGGGAAGAGTGGCTATGTTTTCAAATGCAATAACAACGTGCAATCAAGTCATGAAATGATCAATCAAACATCCTTGGTCGAGTTTCAACCCACCTACTAACACAGACATATTCTGATGCCCGTTCTCAAACGTATCTGACTGTGAGGTGATAGATTGTCAACTACCAAAGAGATGACTCATTACAACCAAGAGCAACCGGGTAAACACAAACACTGGGTCTGGGAGTTTACCATAAATTTGCAACATTCATACAGACAGAAACCCACATTCCTACATGCAACATCCACAACTGACATATTGAAATATTCGCTTTCTCCAATTACATGGCATGATATCTAACCAACTGCTTTATTCAGACTGTGGCATTGAGAAGGTAGAGTGGAAACGAACGTGTGCTTTGGTAGGACTACAAGTACACTATCAAAGTATCATGCACACACTTCATCATACACACATCTCAAAACACTTGCCCTGCACACCACTGCATCACAATCCTACATCGATGTCAACACTGTACAGGCCAAAAGCATCATGTATGCACAACCAAATAAAAATAAGAAAGTTAGTTTCATAGTGCATTAAAAACATACTAAACACTATCGGCTCATCCTCAAATCCACTTTCTTGCATTCAGTCACACATCAAACGAACACACAAAGGCATAACAAGTTTGGATTTGCTACTCTGCAGTTTTTAGAAACATGTGTCTTAGTTATACAGCATATAAAAATGCACACCCAAACGTCCACTCTATACCCAGTGACAATGAAACACCATAACAACCACAAAACTATTCCGCAACACACCCAAACCAATCCCCTAACTAAATTGGAAAACACATCAAAACACATAACTAAATAATAGTGAATTCTGAAACCTAGACTGACCAGCACTCTCTCAGACCTCACCCAAATCATCTTAAAACAAAATATGACTTTCTAATGTGCAGCGTCAAAAGACAGATGTTGCAGCTGCACAGCATACAGCCTACAGCATACAGCCCGCAAATATATTACAGACACTTTACCTTAGTGTGTTTTTCAACGCATTTACCCGTGTCAAGCAACATATTAGAAAAGATACCTCAGTATCACAATAACCCCCATGCGTGTGCTGCCTATTTAAACATACTCCAAAACAGCCCACTCTAAAAACACCACTCACCCATACACTACACGTAACGTTTACTTCTGTGCCATTTTAAATCAAATCACAGTTGACACACAGAAACACTCATACACTTATCCCTGATATGCTAATCATCAACATGTTTGTTAAAGTTGAGCAGTGCACTTAAAAAAGCTGCACTAATCCACACACTTCATCTAACATGAATACTACTGTACTATTTCAAGACATGTCACAGTTGATCATACAGAAACATGCCACTCATTATCCACAGGTAATTAATAATTGTTTTTTAAAGCCTTCAATAACAATTCAACGGCCTACAAAAAAAAACACACCACAGCTGACCAGCATATTAAAAAATACTCTGAAACATCCTATGTCCCTTACAGAAAAGGGAATGCTCACAGTGCACCCCACAGACCATTGCATTTTTAATTAAAAGGATCTTGGAATATAAACACACACTAAACACGGTCAATACAATCCCTCACATATTCCCTACTCATTTTATACATAACTACCAATAAACAAAAAGACAACATCAAGTTAATGAGAACATATACATTCATTAACGTATATGTCCATATGGCAAATATATATAACATCATAGAGGCTTGAATGAAAGCAAACTCGATGTGTATGAACGGAAGAAAAACTAAGCTGATGATCTTTGGTTCTTATCAAGCACGAGCTAAATTAAGCCAGAAGTCTTCGACCTTTAAGATCAAGGACTCCCTCATCCAGGTTTCAGAAAAAGTTAAACAATAGGGATATACCTGAAAGCCTCCCTGTACTCCGAAGCGCATGTCACCTACTTGAACAAAAACTGCTAATACTGTCTGAGACCGCTGAAACACATTAGACTGTACCTGAGTGAAAAGAACAGTGCAAATATTGCAAGAAGGGCCACAATCCTTTCCAGGTTGGACTATGGAAATCCCCTACTGACTGGAGCTAGCAAGGGATGTATAGCATGGTGTCAAAACATCCAAAACAAAGCAGTAAGAAATGTCAGACCCAAATCCAGAAGGGATCACATCACAGCTGACAGCAAAGGCCTTCACTGGCTAGCACTGGAGGACAGCATTACTTTTTAAATCCTGACTATGGAACATCGTTGCATTTTTGGAACAGCACCTGACTAACTAAAAGAACACATCGTACTCTACACCCCGGGTCGATCTTTGAGATCAGAGGCACATAGGCAGATTGTACGGATCTCTGCCAATAGAGTGAATGGACTTGGATGACCATTTCCCATAAAAGCGGCCCAGGCCTGGAACGGGCTTCTGACTTCTCTAAGACTTGAGAAAAACTACACGACAGTTAGGAAAAGACTAAAAACAAACATCTTTAAATAAGCACACAGTTCGGAGATGACAATTCATCCATTACGGACGTCCTGTTATATTTGTGTATGTCCCCTGTCTAAATGTATGCACCCTGATGCCTGCGGGCTTCAGCGCAATATAAATAATTAAAATACATTAAAAAATAAATAAATGTTTTTATAGATACACCATCTGTCAGACATCTGAAGAAGCAACCCACTTGCCAACCAGAGAAAGAACCAAGTCAGCAGACACTGCCACACAGCTG
Organism: Ambystoma mexicanum; assembly: GCF_040938575.1. Lineage (NCBI taxonomy): Eukaryota > Metazoa > Chordata > Amphibia > Caudata > Ambystomatidae > Ambystoma > Ambystoma mexicanum. The sequence continues at coordinate 667,132,700 of NC_090924.1, read as the reverse complement.
ACAACTTGAAAGCCCCCAATCCACTACCCATGCTGCTCCAAAAACATTTGGCAAAGAACCTAATCACATTTAGAATTAGCAATACATGCACCCTTACAAACATATTCAATGAGACACACAGAAAAAATAAATAAATAAGCAGAACATGAGGCTACACATAGGAAATGAGGATGAACAGGAAACAAAGTCACTGCAAGAGTTTGTAAATGTCATGACGCGTGCTCCATGGAAGCTATGGAGCCGATGGAAGAGCTGATTCCGTTCCTCCACCAGCGGTCTAGTCTCCCACGCACTGCACGTTACCGTCATGACGCATATAAATAGGCATCACACGCGGTAGTTGATGCGTTGCAACCTTGCTTTCCTCACCAGGTTCGTACGCTAGTGCTCCTCTCTGACTCCCCTTCTGAATTCCCGCTTGTTTTCTCTTCTCAGTCCACAGTGATTGCCCGCTCAGCTCCTAGCCTTTGTTCTCTCATGGTGCCTCCTCCACTCCTCTGTTCCTCCCGCCTTGTAGTCCTTGTTCCTTCTTCCGCTATAGTGCTTTTCCCTACCTTGTTGTACATATTCCTACGATTGTACGCTCCTTCCCACCGCAGCCTCCTGCAGACCTCTTCTTCATTCCTCGGCTACAAGCAGCGCTCAGGATATACACGCTAGCCCGACTCCAGCAGTGTCTTCTGGGAATTGAAGTCCTCTCATCTACTTCAACGGAAAGCCTTCAGCCTTGATATTCGTAGTGCTACTACATCCAAGCACACCAGGGTTTTTCAGCCACGCTTTTCCCTGGAATTGGGGGCGGACTCCCTGAGGGCCCCTTCTGCCTTGCTGCCTGACAGCGGGCAGGGTGGCTTCCAGTGGAGCTCGTCCCAAACTCAACAAGAAAGGACTGGACCTCTGGAGAGAAAGGAGAGCCATAGACACAGACAGTTCCTCAGGAGAATTCAGTACAGGTGAGGAGGAGGAGGAGGGAACCAAGGAGGGTATTTGTCAAGCAACCAATACTCCATCGCATGAAAGTTTGCAACGCCTAAGGATGGCTAGCTTAGAGCAGTATCAAGAACTGGTCAATGCCATACAGGGGATAACTGCTGAGCTCCAAACCATGAGGGTAGAAAACACCGCCCTTAAGGCTGACAATGCCGCTCTGAGACAACAAATGATTCTGAGAGAAGAAGTTCGGGGAGATCTTCCACCTATGCCCTTACCCTGTGGGAAGTATGAAGGGAACCCCAGGAAGATTAAGGAATTCCTCGACGCCTGTAGAGTATACTTCACTTTTCGCCCAAAAATGTATGAATTCGACAAAGCAAAGGTTGGCTTCCTCGTCTCAAACCTTGGGGGTAACGCTCTAGCATGGGCCACCCCGTTGGTCACAGAAGCTGACCCTGTGCTGAATGACTACAATGCCTTTGTACTACGATTCAGAGAAGGCTTTGAAAGGACCGAGACTTTGTACGCGTCCTATGAAAACATACTAGACCTCAAACAGGGTCTTGTTGATGTACAAACCTATGCCTCGAACTTCCAGAGGATAGCTTTGGAGACAGGATGGCCTGACTCCGTTAAGCAGACTCTCTTTCGGAGAGGGTTACATGAAGACTTGAAGGATGAACTCTCTCGAGTAGCAAGACCCTCCTCCTTCCAAGAACTGGTCGCTCTGACCCTCCAGATGGAATTTCGAATTTCTGAGAGACGAGCAGAAAGAAGGAAGACCAGACCCAATCCGCCTTCTACACCATCCTCGTACACGCCAGCTGCTCCAGACAGATCTCTTCCCCAGACTGAAGAGCCCATGCAAATAGGTGCAGCAAGGGGTCCCCTCAGCGCAGCAGAAAGAAGGAGACGAAAAGACTACAACTTGTGCATGTATTGCGGTTCTGAGAAGCACCTTCTAAGAGACTGTCCGGAAGTACCTCCCCGAAGATCGGGAAGCGAAAGACCCCGACCCTGAGCAGGGACACGGAAGGGGCTTTTCTTGCTAATCCCTGTGTTACAAGTCCACCTATACCATGTACCCCCTCAAACCAATTTATGGTCCTAAAGATCGTCCTGGAATTGACCTCTACCCAAGCAGTTGAGTGTCTAGCAATGCTAGACTGTGGTGCAGCTGGGAACTTTATGGACGACCAATGGGCCAGTAGATATGCTATTCCTAGGAGAGAAAAACCTCAACCCATACCTGTAGAAGGAGTGGATGGTACCCCCTTGTCTTCCGGTCTTATCCGACAAGAAACCACCGAAGTCTTGGTTAAGATGAAGACTCACCATGAAACTGTGATATTTGATTTGATAAAGGCTGCCCACTTTCCAGTGATATTCGGGATACCCTGGTTAAGAAAGCACAATCCGGGAATCGACTGGGTAACTAACATTATAGAGTTCAGGTCAGACCTTTGTATGCAGTCCTGTTTGAAGGAGGAAGCGCAACGTTCACTTCAGGTTGACACAGTGCCAGCGAGGAGTATTAACTCCATTCCTGTTGCCTATCAAGAATTTACCGACATCTTTGCAGACACTCTTCCCAGACCTCTTCCTCCACATCGAGCCGAGGATTGTAAGATCGACCTTATACCTAATGCTGTGGTTCCATTCGGGAGAATGTATCCCTTATCCCTCCCGGAGAAGGAAGCATTAAGAGACTACCTAGCCAGCAATTTACAGAATGGCTTGATACAAGAATCAACTTCCTCGGCGGGAGCTTCTCTGTTCTTTATACCAAAAAGGGGAACCAAGGAACTCAGACCTTGTATTGACTTCAGGGGCCTAAATAGTCAAACCATTCGTGATCGGTACCCGATGCCTCTGATAAAGGAGATCATGGAAGCAGTACAAGGGGCAAAATGGTTTACCAAACTAGACCTCAGAGGGGCCTATCATCTCCTACGAATCAAACAAGGGGACGAATGGAAGACCGCCTTTCGTACTCCATTAGGTCATTTCGAGTACAAGGTAATGCCCTTTGGGTTGGTTAACGCGCCAGCCCAGTTCCAAAGGTTTATGGACAAGGTCTTCAGTGATCTTCTGTTTAAGTCCACTGTAGTTTACTTGGATGACATCTTGGTTTACTCTCACACATTCGAACAACATCGTTTACACGTAAGAGAAGTGCTCAAGAGACTCCGAGACCACCACCTATTAGTCAAGCCAGAGAAATGTCTTTTTGAGGTTTCTACAGTTTCATATCTGGGCTTTATTCTGTCAGAAAATCGCATTGAGATGGACCCTAACAAGACTACATCTATTAACAATTGGCCTGTTCCCAGCTCAGTCAAGGACGTCCAGAGGTTCTTAGGGCTGACAAATTTCTATCGGAAATTCATCACGGGCTTCTCCAACATAGTCCTGCCTATCACAGCTTTGCTAAAGAAAGGGGTGAAGTTCCATTGGACACCAGAAGCAGATTACGCTTTTTATCAGCTCAAACAAGCATTCACCTCCGCACCTATCCTCAGGCAGCCTGATCAGTCTCAACCCTTTATCGTAGAAGCTGACGCCTCACAAGGGGCTATTGGAGCAGCTCTACTACAAAGGAAGGAGGACCAACTCGAACATCCCATTGCCTATTATTCCAGAACACTCACCTCCAGTGAAAGAAACTATTCGGTGATTGAAAAGGAACTGTTAGCAATTAAACAGGCTTGTGAGGAATGGCGCCATTTGTTGCAAGGAGTGAAATACCCGTTTCAGGTACGAACAGACCACAGGAACCTAAGTATTCTCCAACAGATGGAATGCAGGAACTCTCGTCATGCTCGTTGGGCTTATTACTTCTCCCAATTTGATTTCATACTCACATACCTACCGGGTAAAGACAATCCCTTAGCTGATGCACTCTCCCGCAGCCATCAAGAAGGATCAGGGAATCACCCCGAACAGGAATGGCTGCTCAATGGGAAGAGATTCATAGGAACAGTAAATAAATATCTACAACAGGTTCTGCAAGCTCAAAAAACCACCTCTTTTCCAAGAGACCCTTCTCTAACCTACAAAGGAGAATACCTGTTTAAAAATGACTTGCTTTACCTACCCACCCAAGACCTCCAGAACCAAGCTCTTTCGTGGTGCCATGATCTGCCCATGGCTGGTCACAAGGGCTGTACTGCTACCCTGGAACTACTGAAGAGGAATTTCTGGTGGCCAAAGATGAATAAGGACGTAGTGGAGTACGTCTCTTCCTGTCCCATCTGTGCTCAAAGCAAACACAGTTCGGCTAAACCATTGGGGCTGCTACAACAAGATGAACCACCTGCCGGACCTTGGCAACATATATCTATGGATTTTATAGTTGAGTTACCCAGATCGGGAGGATGTTCTGCTATCATGGTAGTGGTCGACTCCTTCAGTAAGCTGGCTCATTTTATTCCTCTTAAAGGCACTCCTTCTGCCACTACCACAGCAGACGTGTTCTTAAAGGAGATAGTCCGTCTCCATGGTCTACCTGCATCAATTGTGTCTGATAGAGGAACACAGTTCACCTCCAAGTTTTGGACAACCTTGTGTAAACAGTTGCAGATTCAGAGAGCGTTGTCTTCTGGCTTTCACCCAGAGACAAACGGACAGACCGAACGCCTCAACGCTACACTTGAACAGTTTCTAAGATGTTACTGCAACCAGACTCAGGATAACTGGTATCATCTCTTATCGGTTGCAGAATTCTCGTATAATAACACCAAACATACTGCAATAGGAATGAGTCCTTTCAAATGTACTTATGGGTACGATCTCAAACACATCCCATTTCCTACTGTTCAACCCACTAATGTCCCTACCATAGATTTACTACTGGACACTCTGAAACAAACTCATAAGTCTGCTCAAGAAACCCTGTTAGCCAGTCGCCAGACTTACAAGAGATGGGCTGATAAGAACAGAAGACCTAATCCTGATTGGAAGAAAGGAAGCAAGGTGTGGTTATCCACTAAATACCTTCCCCGGAGAGTCCATCCAGGTAAATTCACTCCGAGATATATTGGACCGTTTTCCATAAAACAACGGATCAATCCTGTGGCCTTTCGGCTAAACCTCCCGCACTCTCTTCGAAGAATACATCCAGTATTTCATACCTCGCTTCTTAAGGAGTATAAACCTGACCCTTTTATGAGAACCTCCAGAAGAAAGATACCCAGGGGGGATGATGACACCCAAGAGTATGAGGTTTCACGCATCTTAGACTCTCGTTACAAACACGGAGTCCTACAATACCTCATACTGTGGAAAGGATACCCTTGGACGGAAAGATCTTGGGAACCAGCCAAAAATCTACATGCCACCAGACTCCTACGCATATTCCACAGACACCATCCAGGCAAGCCTGGAGGACGGCCTTGGTGAAGGGGTTATACTGTCATGACGCGTGCTCCATGGAAGCTATGGAGCCGATGGAAGAGCTGATTCCGTTCCTCCACCAGCGGTCTAGCCTCCCACGCACTGCACGTTACCGTCATGACGCATATAAATAGGCGTCACACGCGGTAGTTGATGCGTTGCAACCTTGCTTTCCTCACCAGGTTCGTACGCTAGTGCTCCTCTCTGACTCCCCTTCTGAATTCCCGCTTGTTTTCTCTTCTCAGTCCACTCCTAGCCTTTGTTCTCTCATGGTGCCTCCTCCACTCCTCTGTTCCTCCCGCCTTGTAGTCCTTGTTCCTTCTTCCGCTATAGTGCTTTTCCCTACCTTGTCGTACATATTCCTACGATTGTACGCTCCTTCCCACCGCAGCCTCCTGCAGACCTCTTCTTCATTCCTCGGCTACAAGCAGCGCTCAGGATATACACGCTAGCCCGACTCCAGCAGTGTCTTCTGGGAATTGAAGTCCTCTCATCTACTTCAACGGAAAGCCTTCAGCCTTGATATTCGTAGTGCTACTACATCCAAGCACACCAGGGTTTTTCAGCCACGCTTTTCCCTGGAATTGGGGGCGGACTCCCTGAGGGCCCCTTCTGCCTTGCTGCCTGACAGCGGGCAGGGTGGCTTCCAGTGGAGCTCGTCCCAAACTCAACAAGAAAGGACTGGACCTCTGGAGAGAAAGGAGAGCCATAGACACAGACAGTTCCTCAGGAGAACTCAGTACAGGTGAGGAGGAGGAGGAGGGAACCAAGGAGGGTATTTGTCAAGCAACCAATACTCCATCGCATGACAGTAAAAAAAAAACATCCTATGATTCTCCTTAAGTCTAAAATCAGTCTTCCACATTGGTACCCACTTAGCTGTCAATGCAAAGAAGCACAATCACATCCCTCAGTTCTCAAGACCCTACCTTTGCTGTATTTTGAGAATCCATGCATTTATTTATTTAGCATTTGTAGAGCGCTCCCAGCCCGTAGGCATGTGTGCTCTGGTTACATTCAAGTCAGAGAATACAGGTAAGAGACAGAAGGTAAAAGTACATAAAACATGACACTGGTTGCTGGTGCCAAAGGGCGCATACCAGTAGCATAAGTCAAAGATGACAGAGGGTGCAGGTCATATCTGGAGAGGCAAAGTGGTCTATAAGGTGTTGGGGTTTTGCAAGAAAACCCAGGTTTTAAGGCTTTTATGGAAGGCCCGATGAGATGTGTCAGAGCAGTGCGAGGGTGGGAGAGAGTTGATTGGCGGCTACCACCAGCTGTTCTGTATTTATTTTAAATCAATACTGTTACTGCAACCTAGATAACTTTCTTGTAAATCGTTTATCTGTGGAAGCCTTCACGAGTCTCTGAAAAAAATGGCAATTCTGCCAGGCCCGGCTCCAGGAATTTGCATCTGGTGGGCCAGGTTTGTGATCAGGGGGGCCCAATTTCCATTGGGTGTGGATGTAGGAGTACCCTAAACAAAGTGCTGACATGAATCCAGAATTCCCAGATCTGTGATTCAGAAAAAAATGTCTTCCCAGATCCAGATAAATGCATTTGCACAGCTCTATAAAATACAGTACAAAGAAAAAGAGAATCAAGGAAAATAGTGTTGCAACATCAATCTACCTGTATGCCCTTTCCATCTGTTCTCCCCTTTCTATTATATACACTTATCCTTCACCTTTCACCCCCCAGTCACCTTCCATCATCTCCCCATGACCACCAATCCTATTTATTACCACTCCCAACTACCACCAATAACCCTCACCATGTCTTTCTTGGCTGACTGGGGAGAATCAAGGGTGATGCTTCTTACTCTGCCAGGGCTGAGGAGCAAGACACCAGTGTTTCTTCCATCTCAGATGGTGTGCTCTCAACAATGCCTCCCTGAACACTCTGGCTACTCCCATAAGGCCTTGGAAGAGTTGCTTGTGGTTCTGCCACCTTGTTGTGAAAAGCAACCCACCCTCCAGTATACTGAAGCAAGAAACAGGACATTTTGTTTCATACAAACATTTAATTTTGAAGCACAATTTTTTTTTGTTGCATTTTTGCAAAACATTTTAATTCAGTTGCATGCACCAGAGAGTGCTAGCATGCAGGGAAGAGAGCCAGGGTGGGAGACGTGGGCTCAAGAGGCTGATGGTGCAGGTTTAGGGTTTTCTGTCTTCCTGGTATCGCTACCGGTGGGGCTTGGCAGGGAGTAGCCCTTGCTCCCCTGCCACTTCCCTATACGTCATTGTCTGTTACATACTTTTTACTTACTGGTTATTACATGCAGTTGTCCATTAGGGCTTTTTGTTTGATGTGTTTACTTTGATTTGCTAGTGAATTTAACAATTGTGTTCAATAAATGTGGCCTAACATTTTCAATGAAAGATGTGTGTGTTCTTGGCAGGTCCTGACACATGTGCTGCCCATTTCTTAAACCATGAGTGATACTTTTCTTAAATAACTTATACTGTAAACTGAATCACTTCTAGGGGCACCTAATGTTGGCAGGGAAGGCACAGTGTGATTACATGATTTGCCCAGGATCACACAGTTTGGTTAAGTGGTAAAGCCAGAATTTGAGCCTATGCTGAAATTTTGATACATGACCACACATCTTCCAAGCTCAAGTTGGTACAAATATGTATTGAAGTTTGGTTTTGAATACCTAAAATAATACTCGATTTTATACAGATTTTTTTAAAAAGTCACATCATAAACCAAACTGACAATGTATGCATCATTGCGGAAAAGTGTTGATGAAAAACAGTAAGGGAGTCATTTTGTTTTGAACCTTAAATTGCACAGAGGGGACCACTCATGTTTGATGTTTTTTACAAAAGGGCCCCTCCATGCAATTTTACGTGTTTCCACCAAGTACTAGAAAAGTAAAGAATAAAACACTGGCAATATCGCCTTTGATCTTCACTTTTCTACTACGTGTCTGGAAAAGTGTAAATCCCTCCCACAATTAATGATTGTGGGAGCCATCCACAGTGGTTTCTATTGGAATCTGCCTGTTTTTACCAGGTGTAAAAGTCGGTCTGATTCCATAGGAATCTATTGGTTTTCCGCCAACATAAAAATACATGCTGGTGAAAAACCAATCGGATTGGGCAGGGAAACCTGTAAGAGCAGGCAAACTTGTTAAGTCTGATGTGCTTTCCAACTTCGACTGCCAAATCATTCAAAATCCTCCAGTGCATAAAAAGTGTAAATAAATGTTTTTAGCACAAATTTCCAAGCCCGCTTGACTTGGAAAATTACCCCCTATGATTGTAACTTTATTTTACTCATCCTGAATCGAAGCCTACAAGCTCCAGCATGGAAATTAATGAGAATTTACAAAAAAATCTCATACAAGGTAATTGTTTTGCACAGCTTGTTCTGTATCACCTTAATTTCAAATCACCCAACAATCACACCTTATATCGTTTTAAGAAAAAGGTGACAAAGCCATGGTCACTGCCAGTTACCTTTTTCCCATCTGTTAACTTCCTGTTGTAAATAATCTGCCTCTGAGACACATTAAAAAGATAAAACCTCACTTGGAGGACCTTTTCAGCACTGGCTGTGTTTGAGAGGAGAGAGGCAGAGCAGGGAGAAGGGGCAGGGCCAGTTGTCCCTTGTCCAAATGTGAAATCCATCTCTGATTGCACTCTTTAGGAAATATTTAAATACTGTATTTTTGTTTTAAAAGATGTTAATATTTTATATTTTGCCAGCAACTCCCTCTCTCTCTTGTGTTATTTTCCAAGTGTTCATGATTAATTTTCTGAGAGGCAAAGGTTTAGTGGGGGGTGGGAGCAATCCTCCCATCCACCTCCCACAATCACTGATGGAGTCCCACAGCAAATAATTTCCATTTCTGGCACTGCCTAAACACCCAGCAGGTAGGCTTTTCATTATACTTTTCAAACAAGACCCACAATACACATGATGTATTTTGTTTGCATACAAACACTGTTAAGTTACTCAAACACTATGAGGTTATCAATTCAGTACTTACCAGTTTGAATCACGAAAAGTCTGGCAGTTCAGGCAACTCTTCCACACAGAAAAAATATGCATTCTACATAGTACGGAACCCTACTGGTAAGCACGCTTGAGAAGAAGAACTGAGTGTGGTCCATACTTACCATCCTAGCTTTGTCATTTTCAGGTATTGCCTTGTTGGATGAACTCAGTGAGGTGCAGCTTGTTTCCCAAGGCATAGCAAACAAGACACCCACATCCGGGCATAGACACTTTTACTTAGGGAGACAAACTGAAACCAAAACACATTGGCAAAGCCAACAGCTTGGCGTTTTGATTAGGCATGGATAGGTATTTGCCAGTCACTGCCATAAGGGTATTACCTGGCCATAATATGGGAACAGCTGGGAAACTTTGTGAGTACCTGGGCATATGATGTAATTGCCTAGCAAATTTCTGTCTAATACCTATACGCAAGCCAAAACTGTGGGCTTTGCAAATGCTTGTTTTAGATAGGACTTCAGTGCAAGGGACAGAGGCATTGACACAGATTTCACACCGTTCAGCCAGTCTGCACCATATTTTGCACAGTTACCTGTTAGGACTCTCCGGATGTCACTTGCTACATTACATGTGGACACCCCACTGGATTACCAGGATTTAAGCCTCTGCACACGAGACGGTTGGCTGGAAGCGGCGAAACATCAAGGTGGTCGTAGAAGGACCAGGCAGAGCTGATTTCAAGTGTCTAGATGCGAGGTACAGAAGTTCAAGTTCAACCACATTTCCAGGCCCTAGGATGCACTGTTTCCAAGATATAGACACCGCAATGTGCAAAACATCAATGTGGTCATAGAAGGAGTGGACAACGCTCATTTTAACTGTCTCAAGGCCAGGTAAAAAATCTGAAGGCTTAAAACCCACGTTTCAAGGCCCTAGGACTCGGTTTCCAAAATATCTGCACCAAAATGAACTGCAACATATTGCACAGCGCCAGGGTGAGGCGACAGGTGGGGAGAGCACACAGAAGATCCTATTATACTGCTCCCCTCCACATCTGCTCTGCGATTGTCAACAATTGATGACAGTGTTCTCATGTCTGTCTACAGAACCAGTGCGAAGTACGGACACCATTTGCTAGTTGCTTATAAAATCAACTGGACTGAAGTCACACATTAAGAGATTTGTATCACACCAGGGGCTCATTTACAGAGGCAATTAAGTAATTAAACACTGAAAAGAATGTTGAGATATAACACTGCAAGGTCCTATACAGCACAAAGTGTGGTGTTAGTTTGTGATATAACTTGCACAGAGAGCTCCCAAAGGGTACATTTTGGCAGTGAGGGGGAGGTAGTTGGTAGTAATACCATAGGCATTCACATAGCCATTGCTAGTCATTGTGTGGGTAAATGACCAAACACGTCCATAGGATGTGTGTTTCTCCTCACATCATATCTCCATACTATCTGTGTTCCACTTTAAGAGTTCTGCATTAGGCAAAACTAAAAAAGGATGTATGTTTGTTTCTGAATCAATCATAACCACCAGCATTGCTCTGGTCAAACTTCCATAACATTGCCTGTGAATCAGCCTTGGCCCTGCCATTAATGTGAGCAGCCCTGCCTAAACTGCTAGACTGCTAGACCACAAGGCCAAAGATTGCCTGTGGTTACTTGTCTTCCAGTGCAGAGGGTACATGGCCTAACATCTGAGACTAATCTACACCCTTTGGTGATAGGACCAAGAGCCATTTGCTAATGGCTTGTCCCCTTCTGTAATGGCAGGACATACTAAAGAATATAGCATGAAATGTTGTGCAAAGAAAGGAAATTGGTAAAGTTTAATTCATAGCCTTGCATCCATCACTTTTTCACTATACTGCTCTCGCCTCCAGAATTACATTTTTGTTACTATCAACCGTATTTTTTCAGTATACTCAAGTAGTTAATGCAGCAGAATATATGTGTAAGGGTCCCCAGTCAGTTGATTCACCTTCTGCAGAAATCTGTGTGCAATCAACATCAACTGCCATTTATTGTTTGACATAGTTAACCATTTTATTAAGCATGATGAAAAATACTATTTTCCCACAAAAAAATAAACATACTTTAAATAAATTACAGAAACCAACTTTGTGACTTTAGGCTTGAGAAAATAGTTGTATGCAGCCTTCTCGATTAAGTGCTACCTCACGTAGAGGTGTGAATGGCTCCTCGTCTCCCTGGTCATTTGCGCTTTCATGGCTATAGGGCATAGCTCATTGTCCAGGACAAGCAAACAAATCCTGGCCAGGCCTCCTTCAGTGCCGCCCATTAGAATGCTAATCTCTCTGCATTGCTGCATGCTTAGAGTAAAATGCTGCTACCCACCCCCACAGACCCCCAATGCCTTCACTCCCTCAGGTCCCACTTGCAATGACTCCTTTCTAGGGGGGGAGGGGCAGGGCATGACCTTGTCGGGGGGGCTATCCCCCTGTGCCCACCTGCTGGAGCTGGGCATGGATTCAGCTGGATATTCCCGTTGTGAGGAGACCATTCACAGGTTTTCAAGCTCATTCTTGCGTTATTCCCCAAATCTGGAAATTCCATCAAGTTTCCTTGTGTCTAACTTACCTTGCTTTCCAGTAATATGTAAAGACATTTTTCTTTCTTAAAAAATAATTTCTCTTCTTATCTTTTTATAGGAAAATATGGACTGATTTCTAAGCTTTCATATGTTATTGATTTGTACAGTAATGTTTAATGTACAATGTTCCATTTGCCAATAAACCAGGTTCACTCTTAATCAAATGCTTTAAATTAAATTAAATAAGTATTATTCTCCTTAAGTACTTTTCTACTAAACCAGTGGTCTTTAAACTGCAGCCTGAGTACCGGCTGCAGGGGCCAGATGGTGGGCTGTGATGAATCAACTTCCGGGGCATCAGTGATCGAAGGGATGAATATCGGTTTCTAAATCTTCAATCAATCCTACACCTCTAGTACACCAGAAGGGATCCAAACAGATTGGACTGCAAGTAAATTATAAGAACTCCTTGTCCAATTTTGGTAACATGGACGGAAAGGCAGGCTTATTGCCGCAAAGGTCATGGATCGGTGGTTAGTTGCAACAGAGCAAAAATACAATTATTACCCAGTGATACCAGGGACTCTCCAGTCAAGGTTGTATACAAATATCTGTTTTTTTTTATTACTACAACATACAGTTCTAGAACACTACAATTACAAACCACACTGTAAAGGAACACAGAGGACAGACAGTTTCACGAAAGAAAGGGATGCACTCTGGAACCTGACTGGAGGGTAGTTGATAAAGTAATCAGTTTTGCAGTTCAATATTATTTGGTTTCAACACCAAAAGGGCAAAGGGTTGTAACTGTCTCTAGTTACCTTCAGAGAAGCAACAGGGGAGTAGAAACACAATGTACCTGGTGCTGAAAAAGTTCTTAGTGCTCAACAGCGTCGAGGTAGTTCCAGGGCGCTTTGCAGCCCATGAGAAAGAGTTAGTGGCGGCAGACAGCTGCAGTTACCAGGCGGCAGGCAGTTCGGCAAGCAAGGCTGGACAGACGTCTGTGGGCTGTCCAGCATGGCGGCTCAGGGCCAAGAATCATTGTCTCTGTGCTGGTTGGCATATCTGGAATGCTGGTTGAGGCGTCTCGGATGGCTCTGGTGACTGCGGCATGACAATATGCGGTTTGAGGACTCAACTGTCTCAGAATTGTCCTTAATAAGATGGACACTGGAGGATGCTTGTGTGGCACTTCTCTTAGCTTCTTAGCAGGGCTCCTGTCCTTTCAAGGTGAATGGCCCAAAGCTGAGGAGGGTATTAGGAGGCAGCGGCCTTGTCCTTTGTCCAGAGATTCTCCAGCACTTCCCACCTAGGAAGCATGCTGTCAAAACCTAGCAGGGCACACAGTGAGCTGGCTGGGTAACAGTTCTGGAGCTGCTGGGCGGGTCCTCTGAGTCTGGTACCTCACTATCTTACCTGGGAGATGTTTAGGGGAGGGCACTCCTCTTGGAACAGTGAAGGTACTCCTTGGCTTCCATCACTGGCGGAAGATATAAGGTAGACTGTACCTTCAGCTCGGGTCCAGATGAGTCTCTCTTCTTGCTTCTTACTCCTTGCAAAGTCTTCAGATGAGCTGATCAGTGAGGGGCTCAGACCTCTTTTAAAGCCAAACAGGTATGAGTGATTGTTTCAGATTAAGCCCACCTTAATGAACAAATCCTGGATCCCCATCAACAATCTTCAGTGATGCCTCAGGTCAGATTCAGAGTGCTTGGCAACAGACAGAGGAAGGATGACAACATATACTTCTAAGTCCCACCCATCTGTACATCAAAGTGTCTACCTAATTAACCTAGCCATATGTGGCGCTTGGTCACAACATGGGCCTCCAATGAAGTAGTGGGTTGCTTGCAGACTTTTGTCTCCTACAATTCACATACTTCTCTGCTCTGAAAGGAGTGGTTCCAGACAGGACATTCACTGCCCTTTCATGCAAAGGAGGGGTGTTAGTACCAAGTTGACACATTGCATAACAAAGAGATGTTGGTATCAGGTATTCATTGTCACTTCCTGCACCCATGTCTTCCCTGAGGCCTGCTAATTAATATTCTTCAGTATTTGCCAAATGCTAATCAGGCTGTCCACGGCCAGAGGCGTTTGATGTACCCACAGCTGTCAGGTGTCAGCTACACATGACAGGGAGGGTATCACTGGTAAACTGTGTCCTCCCAGTGTACATGACTATTTTTCTGCTGTGCGGTGAGCGTGCAAAATATGTGCAGGAATAGCCCCACATATTTTTGGGAGGTTGATCTCCCATCATTCATTCTTTTTTAAATGAACAAAAATCAAAAAGCACAGGCGAGCACAAAAATATTTTAAAAGCATTGCAGGTGAGTTTTTTCACTTAACCAGTGGACATCAAACTGTGGGCCTGCCCTGTAGGGGGGCCCAGAGGATATTCAGTGGGTGGGCGGGAGGTGATTTAAAAATGAGAGGAGGATGTACACGTAAGCAGTTGTAATAGCAGACCCACCAATATTATTATTACTGGGGGTTCAGCATGATACAGTTTGGAATTCGCTGTACTTAACAGTGTTAGTACAATCAACAGAAAGAGAAGGTCTAAAGAGAAAACATGAAATAAATGTAGGAACTGAACCACATCAACAAGCAATTATTTTGGTTAGTATAAGTTACAATAAATACAATATACCGAAATGTAACAGCAGTATATGTACCTGTTAGGGTTCTGTAGATGGACATGACAGCAATCATCCATTGTTGGAAATAAATGATCCTGTAGGTCGCTGTTTTGATTCGCTTATCGCTTGATGTGCTTTGCACTCTGAAGCAAACTGCACTGAGAATGGCCGCGTGTGGCTGGCTGACATACCCTGGAGCATTGCAGTGCAAATATCTCAAAAACCTTTCATGCTAGGGTCTTGAAACAGTTGTGTTCCTCATGTTGAGACAGGTACATCTAGGACCACATTGATGTTTCGCCAATTTCAGGAAACCATCTCACGTGTGAAGGTGCTGAAATCTTGGGGAAAGAAGTGGAGTGTCCAAATTTTATGTAACCAGTAACTTCCAGAGGGTCCTAACAATAAACTATGCAAAAAAAAAATGATTGTCAAGCCACAAAGACAACAAACACATTTTGACTTGTGCTGAAATACGGCAAAAGGGGTGGAGTGTCCAAATGGCATGTAGCCAGTAATGTCCAGAGGGTCCTACAAGGTAAGTTTGCAAAATGAGTTGCAGATTGGTGGAACAGTGTGGAATTGTATGAGGAACGACGCTTCAACAAACCACAAACTCAGCCACAAAACCACAAATGTGTGCTTTTATAAATATAGATTAACATTGCCAAGTCTAAGTAATAGCCACAGAGAGAGCTGCCTTCCCTCACAAAAACAGATGATAGCTGGCCAACAGCACCTGAGTCCCACAACTCCAGCAGACACTGATAAGCCAAAGAGTACTACCAGTGGGTACCCAGAAACAGGCGCCCCAGCTGTGAAGCTGTGAAAATGTGAGAATTTCATTACACACAATTCTAATGTGGTTAACAAAGACTACTTTGTCTAATCATTACAGAATCACCACCAATAGACAGGTATAGTTAAGGCATCAGCCAGAGATGCCTTTCCACCTGACAAGAGAAGCAACCAACACCTGGAAAAAAGAGTCAGAGTCATACATCCCTGGGCGATAATGAGAAGTTAAACACCACTGCAATGACAACCCTGAAGCAGGCATACAAGTTGTGATTCGTGCAAAGAGAGCCCACCGACAATGGGCTAAACAATTAAGAATGTGCCACACAAGTGAAGCCATAACAAATGTGAACAAATCATTGCACACCACAATACCATTGTCAAGTGAAAGGCAAAGATTTGAGAATTCATTATTTGCAAATATAGCATTAATTACCAAACATGACTTTGCATATTCATTACAGAACCACTGCTAAAGATTAGAGATAGTAAAGGCACCAGCCAGAGCTGCTTCTCCATCTGCACAAGAGAAACAACCAACCCTTGGCCACAAGATCGGAGAACAAAAACCCTGAAAAAAAAGAGAAGAAAGGAATATTCAAAGAACATAGCCACAACAGCACCAAACTCCACAAACAGTAAATTGGTAATTTTCGCAAACTAACAACTAAATCAAGCAAACCTAATATATTAAAAAAAGAACACTGTAATGTTTTTGTAAAGCATGTCCACTATGGTACTAAGAATCTGTAAAAGTATTAGTAAGAAACATTGTGTAAACAGGAAACATTGAGGGCCCGATTCATGGAAAAGTGTGCATATATCCAACAAAGCATGCGTTCAGGAGAACAACACTGCATGGCCTGTCACGCATAAGAAAATCTGCATGCCACACATATTCAAGGAATTGTCCAGGAAAAATAACCCTATGCATAAGTCGCAGCCGGATTGCCCACGACACACCCACACGCAGAGCCATACCAGCCTTGGAAACAGACCTCTACACACTCTTCACACTGGCTGAAGAGTCTTATCTAGGCAGTACCTATTGATTATCTGCAGTCTTGAGTGTGGGAATATTGCGTGCTCCCACTCCAGGAAGATGTTATAACAACAAAGGCAGTCATATTCTATATACAGCTGGTCCATATAAAGTGGCAATCTGTAAACGCTTTCCGGATACATCTTATATGTTAATCCACTTGCGCAACATAGCTGCAACATTACAGGGAAGATTGATTGGATGACTCCACAGGATACTTCACTAACCATGCATTGCAGCACACACTGCCCCAACACAAGGGCTGAGGCAACACACACAAATCTTACTAAACAGATTTTGGTGAGGCCTAACCCTCTACCAAGGCCACTGGCAAAACAGGGGAAATAGTGTCAGCCCAGAAGTGCCTTACAAACATGCATATGTGACATTAACTTTGAGTATTTGAGAATATTATTTAAGAAGAATTAGGAAAAATCTTGCGCAAATTTAGACTGAATGGATCATAGATATTGGGCAAAATGTTAAAATTTGCATTTCACGTGGAAGTTAGATTTGCTGTGTCCTGTGTCCTCTCTGCTGGTTCCACAGAGCTAGATCCTGACAACTGAGTGATGCCTGACATCCAGGAGTTCGTTTTAACTCCTGCTCATCCAATGTTAATTTCAAACCCTGTCCACAGGATGAATTAACCCTTTGTAAGTAATAGAGGCATGTCCACTATGAAAAAAGGATATCATAAAAAGTGAAATCATGCGCATTGTACGGTTCTTCCAAATAAGTCGGAATTTTCAGTGGTAATGTCACACTGAATTGTCTTATATGAAAAAGGCAAATCATCCATGTAAGGTATTGCTTCAAGTCAATATAATCTTCTTTAATCACTTCTAATCAACAAAACAAGTTTTATAGATGATGTTCACATTAAAAAAAGTTGTTATAAAAGAGTTGACAGAGGAATACTGCACATAAAATACAGAAGCACATAATTCAGACACATGGACAAATCCATATATTTATCTGGCTACACACAAATCATTATTTAATTTGGTAATGTGGTAAAAAAAAAAAAGCTTATCTGCCCTCAAAAGGGCTGCCAAAACAATAAAAATGTCAATAACAAACAAGAAAATGAGTCTGCACAAATGAAAAAAATGAAACATGCTGCAAATAAAGTACAATGTTCCGTAACCGAATGTAACACAATCAACGCCATTCCACTTAAAGCTTGCCTCCAATTATAAACAAAAGGTGCTCACCCTATTTCTGTTGAAACTGTTGAATCACTTTTCAATGGTGGAAAGCAAAGCCTAACACTCACAATCCAATTACTCTTATAAATCTGAATATTGTATGCATAGAATCTTCATAAATACAAAATCAGGCAAAACAAAACATGGCGAAATGAAACTCTCCCTTTTCAGTTATCACAAATCCCATTGCCACATCTCCAAAACATTATAATTAACCATTAGACATCATATCCGAAATAATCTAATTTAGGGGAGCATTCAGTCACATGAGGGTTGTTTTACGGAGTCACACTTCCATCAGTGAGCAACTTCCAGCAGTGAATAGTTTAGAAAAGTAAAGAAGGATCATTGTTAAGAAGTTTCATCAGTTCTTGCACAGAAGTCTGTACGCATCTCTGTACGCATCTCTCACTGTCCTGTCCAGGAGGACTGTCTGTGGGCGGCACATAGAGAAAAGGATAGAAGGATCATTGTTAAGAAGTTTCATCAGTTCTTGCACAGAAGTCTGTACGCAACTCTCACTGTCCTGTCCAGGCGGACTGTCTGTGGGCGGCACATAGAGAAAAGTACCTGACAATGTGGAAAGTCGATGCAAGACGTAACAAGCCACCGTGCGTTGCTTAGCAATTGAGGACGCTATGTAGTCGAGCAATGCAGTGAATAAAAAAATGAAGTCAAGCTGAAGCATGAATGAGTAATTAAGCAAAGTAATTAAGCACACATATTAATGCTGATATATGTGCATTGTACACACTATTGCCACATATATTCCACATCAATCTACAGTTTCAATTGTCTGAGCAGTGAGCACTGAGCAATTACAATCCAACCAGGAGAAATTATGTAATGACGGATGCTAGCAACAAAGGTGTGGGTGCAGTACTGTCGGGGAGAGCAGGAAAAAAGAGTATACAATTGCTTTTGCGTCTAGAGTTTTAAAGCAATCCGAACTAAACATTTCTACCCTAGAGAAAGAGTTACTGGTCTATCAAATAGGCTGTGGATAAATTCAGACCGTTTCTGTGGGGAACTAGGTTTGTACTGTGATTAGATTACACACCCTTGAATGAGATTCTAACATTTAAAGGTATAGGCAAGGTCTTGTTCATGGGATGTATTTATTTATTTATTGAGATTTTTTGTACCATCGCGCCACATGCCTGCAGGCCTAAGGGCGCACAAAGAACAAGTAAAAGACTGACAACCAAAACAAAAAAAATCAAAGCGATACACAGGAGGAAGCCGCCGGGAGACGGAACTCAGAGGTCGAGGAAAGAAAACCTTGATCAGATAAGATACTTAATATGGTGAGGAGTTAAAAAGGAAAGTTTTCAGATCCTTCTTGAATTTTGTTGGTGTTTCAACTGCTCTATTACTGAGAGGTAGCGCATTCCATGCACTGGGGCCTTGGGCACTGAAGCTGCGCCCTCCAGCCTTCACCAGCTTAAACCTCGGTTGAACCAGTCTAAGATGGTGTTTTGATGTAAGCGGACGAGTTGGAACATATGGATGGAGGTGCGCTTTGAGGTATTCAGGAGCCCCATTCACCACACATTTATGTGTGAAGGTAAGAATTTTGTGGGTAATGCAGTTTCACTGGTAGCGAATATAGGACCCCTCTGACCGCAATGGTGTCAGAGTGTCTAGCCAGAACCGTGACGGCTCGTACTACACCATTCTGTGTAACCTGCAGAGCAGCTAAAACAGAATTAGCACAACCACTAAGTAAGCTACTACAGTAGTCAAGGTGGGTGTTTATAAGGACTTAAGCTAACGTGGCCAGATTCTCTTGTGTGAGAAAAGGTTGGATGTTACATAA
Organism: Ambystoma mexicanum; assembly: GCF_040938575.1. Classification (NCBI taxonomy): domain Eukaryota; kingdom Metazoa; phylum Chordata; class Amphibia; order Caudata; family Ambystomatidae; genus Ambystoma; species Ambystoma mexicanum. The sequence goes on along the minus strand of NC_090924.1, from coordinate 667,113,314 downwards.
AAGCTTGTTAATCAGACCACAGGTAGATCTGACAGAGGCCACGAGTTTACTCATAGAGAGTTCTGCGTACAAGACCACACCAAGGGTTTTAACTTCTTTTTTACTTCAATGATTTGAATGTTAGCATACTCTGCTGGGAGTATTTCAGCTTTTGCCTGGAGGCAACAATGAGCAGCTCAATTTTGCTTTTGTTAAAATCCAGAGAGTTAGCTGCCATCCAGAGATGGGTGGCTGTGTAGATAGTACTCAGTTTTTCCAAGTCAACAAGGTATATGCCTGAGAGTTTAATGATGACTTGCATGGCATCGGAATAATTAGCCACTAATACACCCAAGCTAATCAGCAGATGCAAAAAAGGGATCATGTAGATATTAAACAACATCGGTGAGATGCATGACCCCTGTGGGACACCGCAAGAAACAGGGGACGGGTCAGAAGAGACGTCACCTACATTTACTCTTGAGTTCCTTGGACCCAAAAAAGAAGAGATCTAGTGAGAAGCTTTGGGCGAACAGCCGGCGACTGACTGAAGTCTGTCGGTTAGTAATACATCATCGACAAGATCGAATGCCGAAGACAGGTCTAATAACATCAAGAGTGATAAAAGCCCTTGGTCAATACTCAGTAGCAAATTGGCCTTGAGATCCAGCATAGCTGTCTAGTGCCAAAACCTTTCCTAAACCAGATTGTTGTGGCAAGGGAGTAGAAATTATTATCCTCTACATAGCTCTGAAGTTGCAAGTGTGCCACTTTGTCCAAAATCTTTAACAGAAACGGCACATTAGTGATGGCTCGATAATTATATGGAATAAAAGGGTCCAGGGACTCCTTTTTGAAGAGGGGGGTTACCCAGGCCTCTTTTAAGAAACGGGGGACACTGCCTTCTAGAAATGATTGGTTAATAAACTTAGTAACCCACGGGCAGACGGTGGCCCAGCATTATATGAACAAACTGGATGGGCAGGCATCACCCTGGCAAGAAGTCCGTTTCATAGCCGCAATGCTTTCTAAAATAGACGATTATGTGCAGGGAGTGAAGTCAAAAACAAGAGAATTAGGCCAGGGGAGTGCATCTACATTGCAGGCTGCCTCTTCCATCTCCTGTGGTGGACACGAGTCCCTAACCTGTTGGATATTAGTGTGATGCAGATTGACGTTCTTGATGAAAAAATCATGGATCGACTGGCACCATTGCTTGTCTTTTACTGGAATATATGAGGGAGGGGGTTTACTCTTGAATTCGCTCAAAATAGAGAACAGTTCCTTGGAACTAGACTAGGCGGTCTGAATCCTATTATTGTAGACCTCAGACTTTGCTTTTGTAATTCCGTCCTTATATTGTTTGACAAGATACTTATAGGTGGCTAAAGTAGTGGCAGACAGTTTTTTTTTTTGCCAGTCATGTTCCGGTGCACATTTCTTTTGTCTAATAAGGATGATGTCCTCATTAAACCAGGGTTTCTTTATAACTTCAGTTTTTATAGATCGAGTACTGAGAGCTGCCAACAGATTGGTCACCTCAGTGAGAGATTTCGTTACATACCGAGCTAAGTCATCCGCACTCTCAAGTCGAGAGAGACCAACTCTCAGACAAAAGTGGAGCAAAGTTTTCCAGTGTGAGAGCTTTCAAATTATGCATGCACAATCCCATCCTAGGGTTGGAATCAAGTTTGGCCGGTGGAACCAGGGGAATGAAATAAAAGTGAGTGATCAGACCAAATACAAGGCAGAATTAGTACATTGGCGAAAGAGAGCTGATGGGCTAATAGCCAATCCAAGGTATGCCCTGCACTGTGTGTGGGTCGGTCAACAAGTTGTGCGTAGCCGATGGAGTTGATGGCATCCACTAGAGACCTAGTAGCAGCATCTGTTGGGACGTCATACCAGTGGTTGAAGTTGCCCATGACCAAAACCGGGGATTGTGGCTTAGTAAGAGTGTTAAGAAGTTTTAAGAAGTGTTCTTCAAATAGAGGTAAGACCCTTGGAGGCCTATAGAGAACAGTTATAGTAAGCTAGGTGTTGTCAGACATTTTAATTTTAATGAACAAGCTTTCACAGTCCACCAAGGGTTCATGAGGCTGACCAAAGCATATAAAAACAAACAGCCAATACCAGCTATTTTAAGAGGGGCCAATTCCACTCAGTTCACAAAAAGCATGCCACCATATTCCACCAAGCACTAACATATAATTGAATGCTCTGGAGTAGGTTAAAGCATATATGCTCTGAGATCAAACTTCATAAACCTTGGTACAACCAAATAATTCTGGAGACCCAGATCCACAGGGCAAAACGTACCTCCCACTGCAACCTCCTACAACACATAGAAAAAGGGTCCTGAAATTGGGTGCCACTGGTTGACACCTAGAAGCCAGGGTTGAAAAACTGCTGCTAGATTGCTCTTGAACTCCAACTCCTTCTACACTAAGATTAATGAATGTATGAGGTTTTCCCTGAAAACATTCCTCCTGGCTTTCTGGCAACCAGACAATCTTAAATAAGTTATAGTAAAAAGCAAATTACAGCTACATAATATAGAGAATTGAACTATGTTAGACAAAATTAAAAGATGCCTAACCTGTCCACATATTTGCAATTTGAATACAATCAAGATACCCCCAACAGAGCAGGATTGCAAACTCACAGGTAGTTTCACTTGTGAATTCGACGGCATATGTGTATAAAATGTTTCGGGGGAGGGTACCCCTTAGGGGAAACTGGTCAACAACTACATGTGTTCAAATCTCCACGGGAGAGAATTAGGAGACATTCAAAGGACAGTATCATTGGTGAGCATTTTTATAAACCAAATCATTATCTTGATGATCCTTAAACTGCTGTCTCATATGTAATTTCACAATAGAAAAATCAAGGAGGACCCATGAATCCAAATGCATGCATATTTTGCAAACACTGTCAGGTAGCTTGAACAGACATCACAACTTCATGAGTCTATTTCCCATCTAATATACTCACACATTTCCACCAGTATAAATGCATGGACCACAAGATCTAAAACTGATACTTCCTCTCAGTTTCAGAGAGGCCCTTTAGTGGAAATTGACTGGCACAGCACCAGCCCCAGTGGTCACTCTGGGGCAATGTGTAATTGCCGGACTCAGCCCAGACTTTTCAACCATTTAAAGAGTACAAAACTAACGAGATTCCCCAAGGCCTGTGAGTGCCCTATTTCCTCCTTATGGGCCACCAAGAGGCACCAGCCCAAAATGTGAATGTTTGTGCCAGCACTGATCATGCAAAGGAATCAGCCTGTCAAATGGCAGAACCCAAACCTGACTAGCCGCTCCAAGGCAATGACTGGAAATGCGACCAATAGTCTTTTGGTCTTTCAAATTGAATTGACTGACATGTGACTCCTATCCCAAGCTTAAACATATATTGGCACGGCAGCAGACTCAATCAAAATATACATACAACCAGCTGTGCCTCGGACCTACCAGCCTTAAACTGGACTGCTGGAACCATGACTGACAGTCCAGGTCTCTCTGGGAAAAACTACTGAGGTCATTACAACCTTGGTGCTAAGTGCACCAACTTTACCACCATGGTGTAAACTATGTTTACACCATGGTGGATGGCGGATTTACCGCCCCATTCCAAGGTGAGTGGGGCGGTAAATCCCCATTTCCCATTTTCCCTTCCCCATTCCCATTTTTGCCCCTTGGGGCATAATGGGAGTGGGGAAGGCGCTAATTACGCCGCCGTAAATTACGGCGGCGTAATTAGCACCATGGCGAGTTAGCGCCATGGACTTTAACGCCTGCCAAAACGCCGTCGTTAACCCTTAACGCCGGGGTTGTAATGACCGTGATAGACATGAATGGAGAAGAAATCCAAGACGTGACAGGTTAAATAGTATTGTTTTTTTAAAGCATCATTTCATCTCTTCCTGAAGAAGTGGTTGGAAGATAATGAAAGTTAAGAAAAAAATGACTTCTTAGATTGGTAAAGGTATTAATTAACTTTGTCTTGTTTCCATCAAACCTTTATTATGCATGCAGTGTTTGAACTGTGAGCCCAGTAAAGCAAGGCTTTGCTGGAACTGGTGTTCTCGTAGCTGATAAAAGAAAACTAAAAAAAAAACAATTATAGCTTCACAAGACAATGTTTTCATTGTTAAATAACCGTAGGTACAGTCAATACATGGTGCCCTAGAGCAACAGAGCTTTGTAAGTGGGGTGACACCCTATACCCAAAATTGATCTGAATCCTACGTTTTCTGCATGTCTTGGTCTTGGAATGATTTCTACAGTTATGCATGTCAAACCAACGCCCCAAGACTAATGGGGTTGGATGGTGAATGCACCTTTAAAGCTGCTTCTCTTGCTAGGATTTGTGTTCCTGGCATTTGGACGACCGAGGAGCCACTTAGATGAACGGACTAGTATCAGAAAACATCATTTTGGTCTAGACACATTGTTTCACTACAAAGACGAGGTGTGACTTCTTTTTACATTTTGGAGTCAATTTAATAAAATTAAATTGGAATAAATTGATGACCTGTTGTCTCACTATGGCCTTCATGGTATTGCTAATCATTTTAAATTATTAATGCAAGGCTATAGGGGGTGAAGTATTCTATTGCAACATATCATGGTTTGCATTGTATTGTTTTGTATTTTAGTTGCTTTTAAACGTATGTGCTTATGAAACTTCAACAATGGGACTCCATTCTTTTTAGATTCACCTTTCCCAGTCGGTCTGCTTTCCATCTAACAATGCTGAATACGTTATTTTAAAAATAAATTTTAAAAAAATGTCCATGAAATCATTGTTTGATATTAAATGCCCACAACAATGACAGAACGTGTGTCTTGTGTTGTTTCTTTCCATCAAATATAATGGTTGGGAATGGTTAAAGTGTATGAGTGTATGACGATCCATGTACAAACAATCAATGGTGTTTTCACGTGTGTGTGCACTTTTTAAAAACGATTAGAACATATTTGTGGAATATTTGCAAATGCGGCATAATTAGGGTACCATTTATGCTGGGGGAATAACAGTGAGCTGACTGGGGGGGGGGGTTGATAAACGTGCCTGTACACAAGTGTCTCTAGGCGTGACAATGCATGGAGGGGAAAACAAGGAAGGACAAAATAACAATCTTACTAGACCTTCTGCCATTCAGATGGCGCAAGTGTGGGGAAGATGAAGAACGGGAGAAGTGGCAGAGGGAGGGCAAGGGGGAAGTGCAGTTAACTCGCAGGCAGCGGTTTAGCCAGCCATATATATATATATATATATATATATATACACAATGACTGCCCATGAAATAAATGTACTCTGGACACAATACAAACACACACACCACATTTGGATGGTATTAAAATAGGATGCAACATAATGCAACGGTCTAACCGGGGTGTTACTTTATAGCAGAGAAACACTCTTACCTGCACCGTTCACTGCCGGGGAAGAGAAATTGAAACATTAACCAGGAAAGAATCCTGGGAGGCACAGGCGCCTTACACAGACACCAACCTGCACACAGGAAATCATAGGCACCTTATTGTGATTTAGGCGGTAGTTGCAATCACTTCTAAATATGATTAACACAGCCTAGAAAGAAAGCCACGAATGCCAACCATTGATGTGTGCCTGTCAGACAGGCATCACACTGAAAGGTTGGTGAAGTCATGGAAGCCACACTGTACTTGCAAAGGCCAACCTTCAGCAATGGGTCCCATTGTCTTGCCCAACCTAATCCTATGCTCCAACTTGTACGCATATTTGATATCGGAATCATAATCTGCTTGATTTTCGCCCGATGCCATAAACCATTTTACTGAGGAAAGGCTTACTAGCAGATGCCAGACATTGCAGCTAAACCTCACTCCCGAAAAACACACCTTTTTGGAAAAGAAAGCGAGTACAAAACATTTCGGTTCCTTTTTGCGATTATCATATGTATGCTCCCATCTTCAAGCGGTATCTGCACACTGCACCCCATCATTGGTGAAAGCCTACCCCAAAACAACAAAGCTATGTATGGGCCCAACCAGTTCAACACAGTTTGAATGCACGAGGAGCTAGCGCACAGATAGCCAGGGAGTTTGTGTGTGATGTTGAGATATAGTCGTACAGTGGATAGATACCTGGAGTGATGTATGTAAAGAAAATAATAATTAGTGCAGTAAATAGCTCAGCATGTCAAGTCTACGTATCACGCAGTGAAACGATATGGGAGCACAATGGCACCAAAATGGTGCCAAGGAGGACTGGTTTTACACAAAAGCAGACTCCATTTTGGCAAATCTGGGCCGAATCCAGGCACTGCCATACTATCTTCTTCGCGCTTCTGTTATACGGGACACGCCGTTTATCGATGACTTGGCGTCAGAAGCGCAGATGCTCTCGGTGCGTGGTTTGTGAAAGGCGAGTTCTGATTGGCCTTTTATTTCCAATGCTCTTTGAATGGTAAGTGGCGGCCGCTATCATATTCTTCTAAATCTGTTTGTATTTTCCAGCAGGGGGCGCTGTGGTGACAATGCCTATTCCTATTCATGGTGGGCCCATTGGACCGACTATAACAGCGGGGTGCGTCCCGTTTTATACAGCTTTTTGTCCATAGTAAAGTGTGTGTAGCGTGTAGCTCCACGCACTTTACGTAACCCTTTTCAGTAGGAGGCTGGCTGGGCACTTGAGGGGTGGCCCCGCCAGTATTAATATGTGCACAAACAGCGCACCCACCAAAAAATCTATATCTCCCTCACCGCATTGAAACAGTAATGCCATTGGCTGTTTGCCAATGGCTGGCAAACAGCCAATGGCATTACTGTATGCAGGAGGCAGCCAATGACTTGAGTGTGGGGGTGGGGTCAGGGTCATGGCGCAGGGTGCATGAGCCAGCACCACCCACACTTCTCGTTCTTTCTCTCTACCATCATGATCATGGTGTAATCTTTATCTAGCTGAGGTAGTGCTCCTGGGCCGACTGAACTGTCAAAGGGAAACACTGTTTGCCTTTCATAGTTCAGTTCCCCAGCTGCACATGATCACTGAGCCATGCAACGTTGGGGGTGTTTTGCTTCGCCAGCCTTGTATAGCTCATTGGAAATGCTGGCTGGGGCACTGCATCTATGTATGTGCGAGGGGGTGCTCCTGCGCCTCCTCGCACATACGGGCAGAGCAACCTGGAGCGGGGCATTATAGCAACCACGCACAGGCCCCTGCAGAAGGTACGTTTATGGCGATTTATTTTTTATTTAAATGTGTATGGATGTGTGTATGTTTGTGTTATGGGACTGTGGTGGGAGCAGTATGGGCGGCAGCACTGGGATAGTGGTGGGAGTAGGGTGGGGAGAGCCCAGGGTCTGTACTGGGAGTAGGGTGCGGTGACGGCACGCAAAAGTTCATAGCGATTTCTACATACTGTCCATCCAGCACTTTTAGGGGGGCCCGGCCTGCCCAAACTTGGCTCAAGGGGGGCCCGAGCCAAAAAAGTTTGAAGACCACTGGTGTAATGTGTTACGGTCCGGAACTCTCGGTTTACAAGCAATAAAAGTTACATTTGCATTTTTGTTCCAAATGTCTGCATAATTTTTTACAAGATAACACGATATGATTTATTTAATAGTCCCTTAACCAAGCGTTTAGTAAATGTGGGTACACTTTGCAGCCATATTACTGCTTGGTTTAGAATGTTGCGTTGATTACTGGTTCTTGTTGTGAGTATTATACAGTCCCTTTGTTTCCCTTGATTTTTGTCATCAGATTTTTTTAATGCCAGGCCCGGACTATTATAAAAGCGGATAGATACGCACAGCTTGTTTTGGCATTGCCATTTTAAAGGTTGCCTGTGACTTCTTCGCTTGCTGGCTGCCTTCATGGAAGGAGTAGTTTGGTCTGTTTCTGCCTGTAGATTTTGCAAAACATGGACATTGTTGGCATGTGCCGCACCTTAGCTTTGGGTCTTTGCATCCTGTTCGGAACACATGATTTGAAGCACATCATTATAGCAATCTACAGCGCATTGTCGGTAGCACAGGTCGCGCGCACTTGTCTAGTCTTGGAATGTACACCAGCCTCCGAGGCAATCGCTTCTCATAAAGTGTCATTATGGAATGGATATCATGAGGACCGCCACTGAAGGCACGGTGCAGAGAATGACAGTGAGGCATTAACAATGTATGTTATTTATTTGTTTGTTTATTTATTTGGGAGTTTCCTATTATGCACTACAATGTGTGAGGGCTTAGGGGGTGGCAGCAGAAGGAGATGAAGCACCCACCTTTGGAAGCAGGATGTGTTTGCATTCTAGAGGGTCCACTGCTATGTTGTCTTCATAAGGGCACACGGGTGATCAGCTCAAGGTCCGACAGCTTCACCTAGGTAGCTCCACACCACAGGGAGTGTGGTGAGGCTTTGCTGAGTGGCTTTTGCGTAGACCGTGGATCTCAATTGCAAATGCACCCTGCCATGCACGGCACAGGCAGGGAGGCATTTATGTAAGTTTGCACTCCAAAATGCAAAGAAGAATGTGGACCTGGCTCTTCCTGGATTTGCATGTATTTTTGCACTATATAGTGCAAACAATGAACATTGCATGGAAGGGGCTGCTGTACACAGAGCACACATTGGCGGTCCCCTGTCTGTAGACTTGCTGGTGTAAGAGAATGGTGACAGATCATTCTCATATTTAATGTAATGTAGTAGGTATATTTTATATCACAGCTGTTGTCATCCTAGTGGGAGGCAAACCTAAAATTGCATGTGCGTTTTCATAGTCTTTTTTTTTACTGTCCAACTCACCAACATTTAAAATATGTAATGTAAAGTGGTCTTGTGCAGCGTACTTCTACCACTTTAGTTGCCTTAATATGCACGGCCCAGTAAGAAAAGGCAGATAGGGGGTGTTTGTGGCAGTGCCTTATGAAATACTATCACTTCCTATTGTACTGGTGTAGTAAGGTAAGTACTGGTGCCCTGTTCACCTTGCTGCAGCAACACAGGGAACTTCAAAAGCCACGTGGTGGGGGAAAAGGATCTCCTCTCAGTCATGGTCACTGCTGCCAGTGACCTGCCTCCCTTGGCAGAGTGGTTGGACAACTGAGAAGGCCCATCGGTTGGGATGGGAGAGGGGGAGGCTGCCATGTGGGGCTGATGGCATAGCACTTTCCCCACCATTGCAGAACCCTGCCCGGCATATCTAATGCTTGTAAAGGCCCACTTGGCTGTACCCAAGATTGTGTGCTCTTAAGAGGATGAACGCAAATGAATGCCACCAGTAACAGCATGACAACATGATATTCCATCATTACTGACTATATGATTAATTTCTTTATGCATGCACCATAGTACCAGCTATTCTCAATACATGTTGCTGTAAAATACACCATCAAACATGCACACGTAAGAATAATGTACCACCATTAGGATGTAAAACCTAATGCTTTTATGTCATAGTTTGGTGGGTTTGGACAGTAAATTGCAAATTTTGGAGGCCATTTTTCAAATCGGCATGGGACATTTACGCCCCATCAGCTTTCAGACCCACCAGCTGCCACTGGACAGGATACATTTAACACTTGAAGAAACACAAGTTGATTGCTCAAAAAGCCCTTCTTTATGCACGTATTGCTTATCCTTGCCTACATACGCTTTGAGGCAATAAGTAAATCGCTCTGACAGACAGGAACATCTTACCCAGAACATTCCTCAAATTACTGGCTCAAAACGAATGGCATGTGGGGGGGGAACACCATCCTCATACAATAATGTCCACTTGCTCAGTCATCTGCTACAGGAAGCTGGTCATCCTCATCCTCTTTCAGCACCTGGGTTGATTCTGGGCCCCTTCAACCCTATGGGGTGGTACCAGGCCTGCCTTCCTCCTCGCTGTGCTAGTTCTTCTGACATCCTCGCTGGACCTGTGTCTGATTTCCTCCCCTTCTGCTTGTTCAGTGTCACCCTTCACTCTCGTACCCCCACCTGTTCTCCATCGCCATTTTCCACAACCTGGGCTAGTTGTGGGTTTCTGAAACCCATCCCTATCAATGTGCTACTTCTGGGTGCCATTGTCCCCACTGGTTTATGTTCCCCTTAATCGTCTCACTTTCTTTTAATTGTTCTGGGAACTTCTGGGTGCCATTGTCCCCACTGGTTTATGTTCCCCTTAATCGTCTCACTTCCTTTTAATTGTAACGTATGTATGCAGCCACGGTTTACCGTCACAGCAGAACGCCTGCATTGGTGAGATACCCAATGCCCCATTGCGAGACTGATCTCCATCTAAGATCTAGGAATTGAAAACACTCCTCCACCCTTCTTTACCCAGAAAGCAACTCTTGCACTATGCATGTATCACCAACCACTGTACACCCTACTTTCCAAACAGATGTCCAAAAGTAATACACAGTTTAACAAAGTCATACTCTATAATTCTACTACTGATGCATCTAAGCACCACATATTACTGCTCCAAGTATAACTAGCATCTTTCTTGCATCTATTCCAAGGACCGCCTGCCGATATGTTTCATCTCTTTTCTCTACCATACAAATATTGAGAGGATGCTCAAGGGATGAGATTTTTTTCAAGAATTTGGCTGCCTCTGTCCAGCATTTAGAGATACTCCGAAACTCTAAATGACCTTTTATAATGTTTGGAAACAGCCTTGGGAATATTGCATACTAACGTTCCTTTATGGCCGCTAACAGGGACAAGATTGCTAGTTGCTTCAGTGAGCGGGGGTCACTAGTTCTCGGAGGATCTTTGTAGAATGGACTCCTTCATTACCTTTTTCGGAGAAGCCAGTGTCGGGGTATTTTCCCAGGGGTCGGCAGGGCCGTTTGCTGACCTCTGGGGTTGGGGAGGCCCCAACTCCTCCTGCGTCCCAAAGGAGTATGAGACACACGCAAGAGCAAGAGAGTTACTGCTGTTTATTGTACAAAACAGACAGGGACAAGTTCTAGGATCAAAAGAACTCACGAAATGTCTCCCCATGATGGGCTTGTAGGCCCTTTTTCTAGCTGTATGACGCGGCTACATGCGTCACCTGGGAAAACTAGCCCAAAACTTAATGCTATCTTGGGTTGGCTCCCCGAGTGGTAGGGTCAGTATAGGCCCATATAGGAGAAGAGGTTATTGGTAGAGAAAGGGTCAGGTGGTATGATTGGGTTGTCCCCAATAGTTGCTACATGAGAATTGTTACAAGGGGACAGTTAGTGATTGGCTAAACTATAGTAGCGTCAGTGGTTAGCCCCACGTATTCTGGTTGGTTCACCCGTGTGCCCCCAAGCCTGGGACCATTACCGTTCCCAGTTTGCGGTGTACCTGATGCTGGCAACAATGTATGACTATGTGTCAGTGGCGGAAAATGGACACGTCTGACTATGGGCTGTTGCGTGTCCCTTTCCCATTGCTGTCGGTGTCCAAGTTGTCACTTCATTGTTGCAGTCTGTGTCCCAGATGTGGGACGCCAGAGCTTCTCTGGTCCTTGGGGCTTGGCATCGTATCAGGTCGGCCTGGTCACGTGTGGTGAGACCGTGGCTGGAGCAGAATCATGAGTATTTGATTTGTATTTCGGCTCTGATGAGCATTTAGCAGTAGCAGGTGTAACCTTGGCGCGGGGAGCATGGCGTGTAGATTGTAACTTTGTGGCCTTGGCCGTGGGCTCTCGTCAGGGTTCGTTCTGCACGATCAGCATCTTGCAGCCTCATCTGAGCTGCTCTGGTCTGGGTATCTGGTTTGCTGCCTACCCTCGCCTAGCTCATGGGTGGCGGTATGCAGACAGTAATACGGGGGTCACGGGGCGACATGGGTTCTTATGCATTAGTCCATATGTAGGGTTACATCTTCATAGCTTTAGCAGTGAGGAAGCATCTGTAAGCATGTATACAAGCTCTTCTGGCATCTTGCGTTTCTGCAGTGCTGTACTTGGCCTATGTGAAAAATAATAACAATGCATATGTGAGTGTTAGTGGTCCTCTACGTCATAGTACTGAGTATGTTCTTCATGTGGGTTGGTGTGTGCCTGATCCATGTGCTCGGTGGCACGTGTGTCCTTGTCTGCTGGCTATGTCTTCATGGCATCTTTAGTGATGGCGAAGTTGGTGGGTGATGTCTAATCGAGTTGGTCCATATGGTCTGTGTCAGCTCCACCCAAGGTCCCAGCCCGAGGCGGGGATAGTGTGCAGCCTGCCTGGGTGTGTATGGCGTGGCCACAGTTGATCTTGACGTCCTGGTTAACAGTCGGTTGGTCGAACTCCTCACTTGGCGGGTGCTTAGGTTGTGACGTCATAGGCCATTGTCTGGACGAGAATCGGGGAAAGGGATCGTCCCATTTCCCTTCTTCAGTCCCCCCTGTGATCGACTTATCAACCACAAAATTATCCACTCTCTTATCTCCTCGTACTCTCCATACCTTTGTTATTCCTACCAAGTGTCCGTACCGGTCCACATGGTCTTCAAATGACCAGCACATATTTACACATCCACCACCGGGCTTGCAGCAAACCCATTTTCCAACATAGCTTTTCGGGTTCCTTGGATTCTCAACTTTAATGGATGTTGGGTACAAATCTGCTTCTGCTATCTGCTAGCGCAATCGTTCACGTTCCTTGATGATGATGTCTATGTGTTTATCATCTTCAGCTGGCATGAGGACGTGCATGCCGATCATCTCCTCAGCAGTACGCTTTGATCTTGCCTTCCATAGTTTGATTCCCATCAGAGAAGCCATTCCCAAGATCACACATCCTGCCACAACCTTGAGGCCATCTGAGAGCCATGATGGCATCCAGGACCAAATGTATGAGAACCAGCTATAATCCTTCTTCACTCCTTTTGCTTCTTCTTCCATCTTTGCATGCATCTTGGCCAGCTGTGATACCACTTCCGATAACGTACCGTTGTCCTCATCGTTTGCAAGGAATAAACGTGCAGCATGAACTTCCAATCTTTGTGCAAACGCCTCCTTCCATAGCTGTCAAGAGGTCCAGCACATACCTGTTTTGTAGGGCCACCATTCTAATTGCTCTTAATTCTTGTTTTATCACGTTGAATCCGTTAACTGTAGAATTAATCGTCATCATTAGCTCCCTCCTTGTGATTTGTAACCATTTCGTATTCACATATGCCTGTACACCTGGATGTATGATTGAGGAAAAGAACATTGCTGCTCTGCTAAATAGTCTGTGTGCTAGTGGAATGTCACTCAGTGCTGTTTCTGACTTTCCCCACAGGTAATTTCCTGTCAGTGGTTCGCCTTGTCTTTTTACTCTAGATAAATGGGTAGTGTCACTTTGTGTCTTGTTTCTTATAATCTTCAGTGATCTCTTTTTCCTTTTGTTCCCTTCGTCCATCTTAGGGAAGTTGTCAATGTTGACGTGCTTCTGTGGGACTACTAGTGATGGCACGTTGATGTGTACCATAGTGCATATTCCATTCCACAATGGTGGCAAGCTGTTGTATGCCTTGGCTCCGCAGGCCCAATAGTGGTCCATCAATACTGCTGTTCCTGCACCCCCCCTCAGGAAGCTTGATCATTCTTTTGCATCCTTCGTTCGTTCCAACATCAATTTCTCCATCATGCTGGTAACATAGTGTGTGCGCTGTTAAGGGAAGTATTGTTATGGGTTCCTCTTCTTTATCTAACCCTGTTACCAATGCTGCACTCTTTGTCCATTCCTTGTAGCATTTGTCGTTTTCTTCTTGTACTGTTACTACTGATGATTTTGTCAACGTCAAGGGTTTACTTCCCACAACTCCATCCACCCATCCATTCTTCATGTATACCTTACCAAATATTAATATTAATGGCCTTTCCCAGCACCCTGGTTCACCCACAATCTCTTTTGCGCTTCACTGGCATGGCAGGTAGCCCAGTGTAATCTCTTTTGTTTCTCCTTTATCGGGTCCATCTGTTATGTACTGAAGTTCTTCTGTCAGCTGCCAGTAATGGTCAAACATTGGTAGTGTTTTGATGAAGTTGTCTTCATAGGGGTAGGTCAATCTTGATTTCCATCTTAGTGTTGCTCTCTTCCCCTGAAATTGTCCTTGTGTTTGAAATAACACTAAATACAATAGGCATTCTGCAGTTGGTGCAGGCACTTAGTTGCCACGAATGTTCTAGATGTGCTCATCACATATGGAATCAACAAGCACACATAGCAGTTGTCCTTTGTTGTGTTCTTACCAATTTTGGACATGTGCTTGTACCACATGTTAGCGATGTGTGCTGATTCAGTGATATATGTGTCCACCCCATGTATATCAATGGAAACACTATGTTTGTCCCTCTTTACATTTTGCCCCATGCTACTGGAACCAGTGACACCTTGCTCCTTACAGCCATGGTAGGCAAAATGGTAGTGTTGGGAGATGCCATCACACAAAAAGCATAGTACGCCTGCCAGACAGTGGCAGTAATCAGACCAGTTGTGAAAAATATCCCTATCATCTTTATTACAGTTGCTAATACCACTGGAGTTTTTACTCTTACCTTCGCTGCCGTCCTGCAGCTACCTTACTTTAGATGATACAGGTGCCCAATCTCTCAAAATTGTGCATTATTACTGTTAGTATTTTTATTGAAGCCCTGCGTATCAAGTGGTCGTTCAATGCACAGGTGAAAAGCTCTTCTAATACTTTCCTCACCGTCCTATCTCTTAAGGCGGTAGTGCTGCGTGGAGGTGTGGGAACGATCGTACAATTAGCAGGAGAAACGCATTATAAGATGCGTATCCTCTGTTGTTTTAAATATTTTGGCCTTTTGATAATATATACAAATTGGTGTGACAGAGATTCTAGTATATCGCCGCAGCCCCTGGGCAGTGGCGAATATTCTTTGTTATACACTAACATATGCAATGATAATGCGTAATACCTGCATGTGCGAGACAAAAAGAGAAGAGAGCATGCACGTGTTTACACAGTGTGGTGTATATTGTAAATTCCTTTGACTAAGTTCTTCATTAACTGGTGGCTGGTGAGTGTTCATTTTAGCTAAGCTTATTCATTTTGTCTCAGATCTCGTGATCATGGGGTGGCATATGGGGGGTTGATTGTGTCTTTAGGGGTATTTGGCTCTTGCTCTGTGCCGTTGTTGTCATTTGTTGTTGCTGAAGAGTTGGCCCCTTTTCTGAGGTAAGGGCAGGTCTGTTCTTTTTAGGGCTTGATGTTGTGAATGTGTGTCCACACGTCCTTATCCTGCAACGTAACTGCTCTGGGGGCTACCTTTTCTACTGTATGGGGCTCTGTGAATCTAGGGGCATTCCACTTCCTGCAATAGTTTTTCAGGAGAACTGCATCTCCTTCTTTCACTGTCTCCTGTGCAGTCAGTTCCTGTTCCTCGCTGGTTGCTTCTCCCTATTGGTAGTTCTTCGCCCGCCCTGTGTCCGTTGGATTAGTTGAGAGATAAAAGCAGCACTAGTAACCAAGGAAGCGACATACTCATGCATTTCTTCACCAAAAACAGTACTTGTATTGTGACAATCAGTCGTTGCCCTTGATGGCGGTGTGAGTGGGAGGTGCATCTGATGTCTGGTCACCACCTCGTGGGGTGTGAGGTGGTGGTCCGACCCTGGTCTATTCCTAAACTCAAACAAGGCCAAGGGGAGGCAGTACAGTAAACTCTTTTTAGTTGTTTGCTGGACCTTTGCTATCTCTTCTTTAAGGAGACTGTTGAGGCATTCACAGACACCATTTGCTTGTGGGTGATACGCACAGGCAAATTTATGTTTAATTCCCAGAAGAGCAGTTACATGCTGGAACAGTTCATTGGCAAAGTGTGGGCCGTTGTCTGACCTTAGCACTTCGCATACTCCCCACCTCGGGAACACCTCCCTTACCAAAAATGTGGCTGCTCTGAATGCATCTGCATGCGAGCATGGACCTGCCTCGATTCACCTTGAAATTGGGCACACTACTACAATCATGTATCTGTAACCTTAACATACATTGATCATGTCAACATAGTGAATGTGTAGGTGCGGAAAGGGTCCTTCAGGCCGGGGTATTGTACCTTTGATCACTTGCAGCATGTTACCGGCCATGTATTGTTGACATGTAAGGCAGTTGCTAATGAAATTAGTAGCGTGTGAGTTTAGATCAGGGAAGAACCATGATTTTTTTTTATTTTTGCTGCAAGAACTTCTTTCCCTGTGTGTGTGGGATGGTGTAGCTGGGTCAGAGCTATTTGCAGTAGGGCAAGGGGCATCAGAATCTTCCCTGTATTGTTCTGTCTCCCTAGTGCATCTGTGGGGGACATGGTGCATCCTCTTTTGACCCACAGTTCCTTTTCTGCCATGGGTGCTGCTGCTTGCAGCTCCGTAATCTGTGTCTCAGTGATGTGTGTGTACCCATCCTTCAATAACAACTGCCTCGCTCCACCCTTATCTTTTTGTTTTTCTGGGAGGGTCCATGAGTCACCCAAGTATGCAGCATATTTTGCGTGTGCGTCTGCTGTTTCGTTACCTCTTCATATTGGGTCGTCACCATTGGTATGTGCCTGGCATTTTACCAGTGCTACCTCTTCTGGGTAATTGACAACCTTTATTAGTCACCCAGTAGCAGAGCATGTTGGACAGGAGTACCATCAGCTCTTCTGAATCCTCTTCTTTGCCATTTTATCAATCCTGAGTGTACTGTTGACGTAACGTATGCACTGTCATAGTATATTGTTATTCGTTTCCTATTGCTTTCTTCTAAGGCTAAAATAAGTGCTACCAGTTCTGCTGCTTGTGCTGAATAGTGTTGGGGTAATTTGACACATTTTAGTGGAGTGTAAGTCCAGTCTTCTATCAATCGTACTACTGCCGCTCCTGTTCTTCTTATTCCATCACCTTGATCAATTGTTGATGACCGATCAATGTACATTATCTCCCCCCCTAGGGCATTTTCCTCCACTGTTCTGGTGCCTGACTACATTTCAATAGCTTGTGTACAGTCATGTGCATATTCTCCACTTTCCACTTCTTCTGCTATAAACCCTGCTGGATTGACATTACGCATCTTACTATCTTTAGCTCAGGTCTGAACAGTATTATTTTGTACCCTGTGCTCTTTGAGTGGTCAGTGTGGATTTTGGCTTATTGTCACAACCCTCAACCAAAACCCCCTCTGGCAAACCCATTGGCCAGGTGGAGTCAGGACTCAGGGCTCTAGAGCCTAGCATCCTCTTCCAAAAACCCTCTTGGGGCCAGTCCTGGCACCTATGGCACCAGGCTCACACACCATGAAAAACAATGTGCTTGGGAACTACTTTATTGTGTTGTCAGCCAACATGGAGGCATCCACATAGCTTGGTTCCTCGGAACCAAGCTATGCGGTCTAGTGTTTTGAGTGTGGTAGCCTACGGACTACTTTACCTGGACTATTTTGTTGGGGCTATTTAAACCACACCCGAGCAAGACAACACGCTTTGTGTTAATTTGCAGCTTGCAACCCCGAACCGCGGAGAAGCAGAACCTGCATGGAGACAAAAGGAACATCATTAGCAGCAGCATCTTACCTGCAGTCTTCATCTTTAGTTACTCGCAGCTCCTGAGAACAGCTTTCGTTGGATCTGCACGCCTCCCGGACTGCACGACCCGAAAGAGGAAGATAGAGGCAACATTAAGAAAGCAGAAGAGACATTGCAAATTACGAACTGCTCAAAAGGCTTACCTGGCTGGTCGCCTCTCGGCTGGCACCACTCCGGAAATTCCACACACGCTGAAGAACACCGCGACCTGCAAGGAAAGAATACAAAACAGGTTAGCAAAGGTAAGCCATCGCAGCGCTGCGCATAGCGCTTACTTACCGCATCATAATGCTCTTAAAGCGCCATCATTTACCAGCAGGGCTCAACCACGCCAGTTCGCTGCGCTGAAGCTCCGCATACCTAAGGGAGAAAAAGAGACATTATTAAACAAAGAGAGGCATGCAGGATAGCAACAATACTAAAGAACAGCAATAAGACCTACCTGAATGATCTCAAACATGCCGGCGTCAGTGAGGTAACTGGACCGCACACGCCCACGAAAGACAACGCGCCCCTGCAAAGAAGGCAGGATGGAGAGCACGCCTAACTCTGCCACAAGGCAGAACCTTCCCCGCAGACCACATCTGAGCAAAACTGATAAGCATACCAGCGAGTAACCCGGCTGGGTGGCGTCCCTGTGGATACCAGGTGAGTGTAACAGAATGCAAAGCCTACTGTAACAAATCCACCTGGGCGCCATGGAGACATCAGAAATGGACCAATTGGCCCAATTACTAGGAGAGCTTCATGCTGAGGGTCATTTTGCCTGACAAGAGACTAACGCTCTCCGGAGAGACTTGCTAGTGACCAAAGATCGTACGAAGGAGATCAGTAGGCAGATCCTGCAATCACAGGCAGGGCAGACTCCTCTGCCTGGGAGCAACCCACTGATGCAAAACCCCACCTTACCATCTACTCCCCTACTCCAGTACAGATCACGTTACCTGGAACTATTCCCCTGGCACCACCGGAAAGGCTCTCAGGCGACCCACGGAAGTACGTGGCATTCATCAATCAGTGTCGCCTTCATTTTCTTTGTAGGCCTGCAGCATTTCCAAATGACCAAGCTCGGGTAGCTTTTGTCTTATCATACCTGAGTGGTAGTGCAGCAGATTGGTCGATGCCGTTGGTGACCCATGACGATCCTCTATTACATGACTTTGGGGGGTTCCAGAGAGGAATGGAAAAAAGTTTTGCTCGCCATACCTGCAGTAGACAATGAACTCTTTTCCCTGCGACAGGGGAATCAGTACTTGTTAACGTACATTGCTACATTCAACAGACTGGTTGCCGAAGCTAGGTGGCCAGAAAACAAAAGAACCACGTTATTCCATTGAGGCTTACAAGGCAAATTAAAGGACGTTTTAGCCCAGGCGGTTGATCCACCCAGAGACTGTGCCGAATTCATAAATCTGGTCGTGCAGCTAGACCACCGGTTGCAGGACCGAAAAGCAGACCAGTGTAAGACAGACCCTCAGACCGTGTGTGTTCAACCCAGGGAAAACACACCCGGTGTACCTGAAAATGCTGTAGAACCCATGGAGATTGGAGGGATACGGCCTCCATTAAAAAAACAAGAGCGGGACAAAAGAAGACAACAACAACTTTGTTTGTATTGTGGGAAACCAGGACATTTCCTGGAGGACTGTCCAGTAAAACCCTCAAGAAGAATAGTCGGGCCTCAGAGAAGGATGAAGCTAAAGAATCGGAAAACTACCAAGCTCGACAAACGTAGAGGTCAGTTTGTCGAGTGAGAAGAAAGAGTTGCTGACCTCGCACTTTGCAATACCAGTGATCTTAATCAACCACCAACAGTCGTCAAGAATGCATGCAGTTGAAGCATACATCGATAGCGGAGCAGTTGGAAATGATATTGATCAAGAACTGGCAGCAGAGATGGGGCTTCCTTTGTGTTCTAAGCCAACTATGGACAAGGTAACCACTGTGGATGGGACAGAAATCACTTTCGGACCAGTAACCCAATGCACAGCCAGGGTAACCTTGGTTTGCCAGGACGGACATCGGGAGTCTATTTCATTTGATCTCATCAGGGCACCTCAGTTCAGGCTAATATTAGGGATGCCATGGTTGGTTGCTCACAACCCTTTGATAGACTGGCGGACATGAAAATTAACCTTCCTCAGTGACTGCTCCTCTGCTTGCTATTACCAAGAGGAAAAACCCCCGGGGGTCTGTATCCCCAAGACCCCCGGAGCGACAGTATCACCCCTGGGAGCAACTAATACCTTGCCAAGTAAATGCCATGATTTCCAAGATGTATTCCAAAAGGACTAAGCCAATACATTGCCGCTGCACAGGCCCTATAACTGTCAGATCGACCTTGTTCCTGGTGCACAAATCCCTTGCGGCAGGATCTACGCTCTCACAGAACCGGACAACCTTCATTTGAAATCCTATTTAGACCAGTACCTTGCAAACGGATATATCCGTCCTTCGAAGTCCCCCGCAGCCAGTCCTTTGTTCTTCATACCGAAAAAGGAAGGGGATTTGAGAACCTGTATTGACTAAAGTGCATTGAACCAGATCACCGTGATGAACCGCTACCCCTTGCCACTTATCCCTGAGATGCTAGACCAAGTCAAACATGCCCAGATTTAAATCAAATTGGACCTTCGAGGAGTGTACCACCTGGTCCGAGTCAGAAAAGGAGATGAATGGAAAACCGCCTTCCGTACTAAGTACGGCTTGTTTGAATATCAAGTCATGCCCTTCGGGTTATGCAACGCTCCTGCGGCATTCCAATATTTCATGAATGGCGTCTTAAGGGAGTTAATTGATGTGTGCGCCTTAGTGTACACAGACGATATCTTAGTATACTCAGCCTCGAAACAAGTTCACGTCAGGCACGTTCGTTCAGTCCTCACCAAGCTCTGTCAACATCGCTTGTTTGCAAAGCTTGAAAAATGCTTTTTTCACGTCACCGAAGTAGAGTTTCTTGGTTTTATCCTTACTCCAGGAGGCATCAGAATGGACGTGCACAAGGTAGATGCCATTCTCAAATGGCCTTCATCAAAGTCACTGAAAGGGGTACAAAGCATGTTGGACTTTGCAAACTTCTACCGCCGGTTCATCCAAGACTTCTCTCAGGTTGTGCACCCAATCAAAGTACTATTACGAAAACACAATAAAAAGTTTGCTTGGACCGAAGAAGCAGAAGAAGCCTTACAGGAACTTAAATGAAGGTTTACCTCCGCTCCAATCCTGTGACATCCTCATCCAGACCTCCCTTATGTCATTGAAACTGATGAGGCCAGTCTTGAAACGGGGGATGTCCTTTCACTGAGAGAACGGAAACCAGCCAGCTACATCCTGTGGGCTTCTGGTCGAAAAAGTTCTCACCTCCAGAGATGAATTATGCCATCACGGACAAGGAACTCCTGGCTATCAAATCAACCTATGAAGCCTGGAGGCACTACCTTCTGGGGGCCAGACACACCATTACAGTCATCACAGACCACCGAAACCTGCAATATCTCAAAACAGCCAAGGCCCAGTC
This sequence comes from Ambystoma mexicanum, assembly GCF_040938575.1. NCBI lineage: Eukaryota > Metazoa > Chordata > Amphibia > Caudata > Ambystomatidae > Ambystoma > Ambystoma mexicanum. The sequence goes on along the minus strand of NC_090924.1, from coordinate 667,092,309 downwards.
CTCGAGCCAATTACGGTGGGCCCTTTTCTTCTCCGAATATGATTATTTAATCACATTTCGACCAGGAGTCAGAAACGGAAAGGTGGATGCCTTATCTCGCATGGGCATAGATGAAATGGTATACAACTCCAGACCCAGTACCTATTATACCTGAAGACAAACTCTTGGGTATCACAACAGCCTTAACACAAGCAGAACTACAAAAAGAAATCCAACAGACAATGAATCCTGATGCCTTCCTCGCATGGCAAACTCAAGGAGAACAATATACCATCAAGGACCATCTGCCCTTTTTTAGGGATCTCCTATATGTACCCAAGAGGAAATTACAACAGCATATTATTTCAAACTATCATGATTCACTGATCAAAGTGCACCCCTGGGATCGCCAAAACACTAGCTAAGGTGAAAGAGAACATTTGGTGGCCTACCTGGCGTAAGGACATCATTCAGGATATTCCATCTTGCAGTGTCTGTGCACAAAATAAATCACAGAAACAAAAACCATCTGGTCTCCTACAACCATTGGACATTCCTCCAGTTCCATGGCACACTCTTTCCATTGACTTCATCACTGATCTACCTCCACCAAGGGTTGAACACCATCCTTGTAGTTGTGGACTTATTCTCGAAGATGGCCCATTTTATTCCTTTCAAAGGCCTCCCAGATGCAGCCACTTTAGCAAAAGTGTTCCTGGAAGGCGTGGCTAAGCTACATGGCTTCCCTTCGGTTCTGGTCTCTGATCGAGGCAGCCAGTTTGTTTCTAACTTCTGGAAAAAATGTTGTGCAATGGCGCAGATCGACATTCGGCTATCTACCAGTCACCATCCCCAAATGGACGGCCAAACCGAGAGAACCAATCAGACACTCGAGCAATATTTACAGTGCATGCTGCACCACGAACAAAAGAATTGGAAAGACCTACTATGAATAGCCGAATATGCATATAACAATTCTTTGCATTCAAGCACAGGACAAACGCCCTTCTATACCCTTTATGGCAGACATCCACGTACCTCTGAACTAGACCTTCCAGCCAGCTTGGAAATGCCAGCGGTAAAGACTCTACACACAACCATTACTCAGGCTTTCAAAAGGGAAAAGGAACATCTTATTCATGCCAAAGAAAAACAAAAGAGATTTGTCGACCAACACCGGTAGGGGACAACGTTTGGTTAGCCGCTAAATTCGTACCCATGAAGGGAACCCAGACCTTTTATCCTAGATTCTTAGGACCCTATACCATTAAGGCAATTATCAACCCAGTAGCCATGAAACTGGATTTACCACCTAATCTACAAATCCACCTGGTATATCATGTGTCCCTCCTGAAACCAATGCAACCCAGCACACAGATTGGGACACCACCTCAACCAAGCCGATTCGCCACGCTGAAGCTCTGCATACCTAAGGGAGAAAAACAGACATTATTAAACAAAGAGAGGCATGCAGGATAGCAACAATACTAAAGAAAAGCAATAAGACTTACCTGAATGATATCAAACGGGCCGGCATCAGTGAAGTAACTGGACTGCACATGCCCACGAAAGACAATGCGCCCCTGCAAAGAAGGCAGGACAGAGAGCACGCCTAACTCTACCATAAGGCAGAACCTTCCCTGCAGACCAAATCTGGGCAAAACTGAGAAGCATACCAGCGAGTAAACCGGCTGGGTGGCATCCCTGTGGATACCAGGTGAGCGTAACACTTATTTAATATTGCAAAGAGGGCGTGTTCCACGTACAGTGTGGCGGAGCATCCCATAGTCATTGAGGATGATTTTTCTACTGCAAATTCTGCTGCAGCTAAGCTTGGTTCGCATGGAAAGTGTCCCATCATTACAGGATCCAAATGGCCACTGTAAAAGGCCACTGGTTCGTGTCCCATGCTTGTCTTTTGTGTCAGTACTGCTTTCATTACTGTGAGAAAATGTAAAATTCCTGTTCGTAATTAGGGGTAGCTAGTACTGGCGCAGTTGAAATGTTGTGTTTTAGCTCATTGAATGCATCTTTCATCTCTCTTGTCCATCCCAACTTCTTTGTCCCTCACTGTGCTTCTCTGAGAGCTTCTAGCAATGGTACTATGTATGAACTGTAATCAAAGACCCATGCTCTGCAGTAGTTGCATAGGCCGAGAAATTGCTGCAATTCTCTTACTGTCTGCAGATGTGGGTGTTTTATTGCTTGTGCCCTCGTGGTGCAATGTTCCTCCCTTTTTGTGAAATGATCTGCCTGATGTAAAGCACTTGTTCTTGACAGTACTCCATTTTACTTTTGTCCACCTTTTTCAGACAGTACTGTGAGCATCTTTACAGAGTCCCTCCTGCACTTCTCCTCAGTGGTGCTGCAGATGATAATATAACCTACATGCTGTAGGACTGTGCTTTCCATCTCTATGTTTCCTAAGTCCATTTGTATCACCCTGTTGAAGATGGATGGTGACTCACAGTACCTCTGGGGTAGTCTAGTGTGTTTCCACTTTGTGTTGCAGTACTTGAAGCTTGTTAGATCTTGTGAGTCAGGGTGTAGTGGTATTGAGGAAAAGGCATTTTTGAGGTCAATCACAGTGAATCGTGACACCTCTGCTGGTATTCCACACAGTATGGTTGCTGGGTTAGCTGCTATCGGGTACTCTGCCTCCACAATATGATTAAGAGGCCTCAAATCTTACATGAAACACCAAGACCCTCCCTTTGCTTTGTGCACAGGGTAAACCGCAGTGTTGCATGGTGACTCTGATGGTACCAATATTCCCCTATGTATTAGGGCAGTTATTGTCTCATAGGTCAGCTCATCAGCTTCCTTAGATAGTGGGTACTGTTTCACTCTAGGCAGAATTGCACCTTTCTTTAGCTTTATTTGTACTCCTCCAATGCTTTTTATGCAACCCACATCGTAGGGGCTAGTAGTCCATAGAGAGGTGGGTACAGCTGCTAAGTCTTCCTCATAGAATGGTACTTGGGTAGTGGTGGGTGCTTCTAGTACCATTGCCATTTTCTGTGCTACTTCCTTGTATGTCACTCTTAACCAAATGTAGACGCTCATCTGGAACACCATTTCCCCATCTTCTGCTCCATGTGAGAACAGCTCCTCATCTGACACTTGCGTCAGCCTGCACCCTTCTGCTAGTGCTATTACTGCTCTCCATGCTTTCCCTCCCCCATCCTGGGCGTGAACTGCAATGTAATCTGCCGTTGCCACAATACTTTCAATGTCCACTGATATTATTGCCCCTTCCTCCTCACTAGTGAGTGTTTCTGACCTGAATAAGTATGCTGCTGGTCTTCTCCACACCTTGCCCTCATTTCCTGGTAGCCATGCTAGTGCCATGTCCATCCCATATTGGAAAATGTCTCCGTCCACTGGTTCTGCCCTTGCCACTGTTTTACCGTAGTAAGCCTGGAGTATGTGTCATGCTGTTAGCATGTATATGCCTGGTGTGAAGCACACTATTCCCTTGTCAGTGAAGGATATGGTCATGTTCAGTATGCTCATAATGTCTGCTCATAATGTCCCTCCCAAGTATATTTACTGGTGATTGTTTTTAATACAACAATGGTAGAGATAGATTGTGATCTCCAACAGATAAGATGTTATCAGTGAAAGGAACCAGCCCTCGAGCCCCAGAGAATCCTTGAGTGTGCATAGCCTCACCTGACAAGTTGAACTTCCCTTCCCTAATACAGGACCTAGTAGCCCCTGTGTCGACTAAGAAAGAGAATGTTTTGTCACCTATCGCCACCTTTTGCGTGGTTCCTCCTCAGGGTTAGCTGTTACCGATAGGATGGGACACAACAAGGATGTCTGTGGGCTGTCCTATTGGGGGTATAGTGATTGTCCTTTCCCTGTGTATGGGTTGTGACCCAGTATCGTCACCTTTCCCAAATGCATCTGTTGTATTGGTGTGTCTGCGGGTATTTGCTTAGTGTCCGGTATTTGTGTGAGCTGTTGTACTGTCTGGATGTTGTTGTTGTGCCATTGCTATTTTCTGTTGCACTTGTTGTTGTGCTAGTTGGTACTGCACTTGTGGTACAGGGGGTGTCGTGTATGTTTGCTGTTGCTGCTGAAGTGGCATTTGTTGTTGTGCTTGTGTTTCTGTCACTTGTTGTGGCTGTTGTTGTTTATAGTACTGTTGTCCTCCATTGAAACCCTGCTGCCCTTGCTCTCCCCACCCTGCTTGTGCTGGCCTTGTTCTGCATGTGAGTGATACGTGTCCTACTAGCCCACATGTCCAACAGGTTGCAGGCTCTCATGCGTGCCATGGGTACCCTCCAGTGCTGTCTAAGTACCCCTGAGGTCCATATTGGTTGTACCCTCGGAATCCTCCTCCTAGTTGTGGTTCTGCTGGTCCAAATCCTCTTCCTCTTGCCCACCCCTTCCCCTGTAGTTGTTTGTATAGCCATTTCCCACTTGCATATACCTACCCCCCCCATCGGAGGAGCATATGTGTTTTGGGCTGTGTTTGGAGGCAGTGGTGGCATTTGCTGTGTTATTATGTGTGCTTGCTGTGGTGGTGCTGCTGGTTGTTGTTGTTGTTGTGTTGTGTCTGGTGTTAGCTTGGCCTGGGCAGAGCTTGTTATTAACACACCTTCCATGGCATATTTTGAGTTTCTCTACGACCAGTTTTGCCTCCTATGCCTTTCTGTCTTCCTTTTTCTGTTTCATCTTATCTTTCCATAGCACAAATTGATGTACTATTGTCAGCTTTATTTCTGGCCATGCTTTTGCTTCCATTCCTACCAGTTTCTTAGTTTCTTCAACTGCCTTTGTACTGGTTCTGGAAGATATGCTAGAGTTTTTTCCCATGCTTCCCGCGTTTCCAGGCGCCACTTCTCCTGAATTTCCTGGATGTACTCAACAGGGTCTTCATTCTCACGCATTTTGTGTGACTTAATTGCCCCTATGTCCCAAGTGTCTGGATATTGCACCCTCAGTGCCTGCCAAAGTGAGTGTCTACAATTTGCAAATGGTGCCCCATCATGAGACGTGCCACTGATTGATACCCCTGGGAATACCGCCCTCTTCCAAATGTCATCTGCTCCATCACCCAGTATGGAAATTATCAACCCTTGACATCGCCCATTGCTAGCTTTTGCCTTGCAGTTTGCTTTTCTATTTCATATATCCATTTCCCGACCCCTCCACTCAAGGATGGTAGCATGCATTTAATGTTTTCTTTGTCTGCATGTTTCCATGAGACATATTGTGGCCTTGCCCCCCCTCTCTAGTAAGGGCATCATTGTGTATGCTTTTACCTCTCCTGGTATGCGTCTTTGCTGTGATATGTACGTGTATTCGCTCTCCTCTTCCATGTCAGAAAGTTCTTCAAGAAAGTCAGTAAGGTGTTGTGTTATTTTATTATCCCCTATGCTTTTATGTCCTCTCTGTTGACCAGTGTGGTTCGTCTTGTGTGGTGTAGCTGTTCCCTCCATTCTGCATGCTGGGAGGTCTCTAAGTCTATATGGCGTGTATTGTGCTGGTGGTGTTAGTGGTCATTGTGTTCCTGTCTTTTGTTGTGTTCTGCCCTCCCTTCCTGTCATTCCTTCCTCTTGTGTCTTACATTCCCATGGTGACCCGCAGTCTGTGCGTGTTATGTATAATTTACTTAGCCCCTCCCCACTTCCATCACTTCGTCCTCCACACGATCCCTCTTCCTCCTCACTGCAAAATCCATCTGAGAATGTAATTTTCATGTTTGGGCGTGTTCCCCCTACTGTTACAGTTTCTAAGTCTATGTGGGTCATTACGAGTTTAGAGGTAGCCATGGTGCTATTAGCACCATGGCTGACTCCAAAGTCGTGTCCCGGTTCTCTGAATGTTGACTTACCGGGTCATTCCAACCTTGGAGGACCCGGTAAATCTCCATTTTAAAAACCCTTCCACATTCCCATTCGAGCCCCCATAGGGCTCAATAGGAATGGGGAGGGAGCTAATAGCGGGCCCATTGTTAATGTGCCCGTTATTAGCTCCCTGGTCCCTTAGCGGCTCCCGCTAAGAAAGGCTGGTTTTACCAGCCAGCCTTAGTGGGACCCGCTAAGGGACCTCGGAATGCGGTGGTAAGGCGTTTACGGCACCAGCATCCTTACTGGTGCTGTTAAACCCTTACCTCCACACTCGTAATGAAGCCCTATGTCTGTGTACTCACCTGTCTTTCATGTGTCTCCCTGTGCTTGCAGTGTTGTTGCCTTCTTATTGCCATGTGTGTATGTTTTGACCCCATGTTCCTTGCTTGTCTCACTTAATCCTGTATTGCTTTCTTTGCTCCCATCATCCTCTAACCCCGCTCTTGCCCTGCAAAGTTCCTTTATTATTGCATCACTTACCTGTTCTAGCACCCTTACATCTTCATCTTTGTCATTCCATATCCCGCCTTCTCTTGCCAATATACTCTCTATAATTTTCCCCTCCTCATACTTCCGTGTGCTCTCTGATATAATCTTTCTTTTCCATAGTGTAATTTCCCTGTCATTCTCTTCTCGTTCCTCTTCTTTCCTCCTTATCTCCCATTGCTCCATGCTGTTTTAATCCCACCCTATCCTCCTTACCTTCCTTCTTCTTCACCTCTCTTTCCCGTTCTTCCTGCTCGAGCTGTCTAATCAACACGCTCAGCACTTCCCTCAGCTTTGCTAATTACACCTCCAGCGCTTCCTCTTCCTCCCGTGTCATGCTACCCTCGTCCCTTGTACTAACCTCGCACCCTCTCTGTTTGTGTTCTATCTCTTCCTTACCTACCCTCTTTACCGTGTCTTGCTCTTCTCCTATTAACGTCCCTCGAAGCTTCAGTAACACCTGCGCTGTGACCCATTCGTCTGGCCCTATGTTTGCCAAATCTATCTGTTCCTTTTTTATGCTCCTGGAGCTTACCTGTGCCAATTTTGTGTCTGTTGCACTCCCCGCACCCACCCGCTTTTTGTAGTTGTCTGCTGGCGCGTATGGCGGTGGGCTGTATGTAGGGTTTGAGTATCCCTCAGATGCTGTTAACTGTTGTCGTGTCGCTTCTCTCAATTCTCTTATTGGATACAGTCCTCCTGTTTCTTTCTTTACTTCTTTAGTTATAGGTACTGCTCCCTCACTCTCTTTTTTATCTCTGCCACTGGGTATGATCCTTCTGCCTCTTATTCACTCTCTTCTGCGCTGGTAGGAGTTTGGGCTGTGCTGCTCCCGGCCTCCTCACTCACTTTCTCCTCTTTTACCCCCTGCATGATGAACATCCCTGGTACACCTGACACAAATCCTTGAAACATCTTCCAGAGATCGAAAACTTCTAGGTGGATCACAAATTTTTTTCCCTTATATGTATTATGTGAATATGCTAACAATGAATGTTGGGTGGACATGTCAAAGCTACTGTTGGGCGGCCATGGTATCCTGATTCTGTTATCTGTCCCTTGCGTCCATTCAATACTGTACTTTACTATTTTATCTCTGTGCAGTGTTAATGTCACGCAGAAATGCTGGCGTGGTGGGGTTAGTGTGCTGGCTCTGTATCCCGCCCCATAGTACATCGACATTTTTGAAATGTTCACTTGTTCAATACCACCGTTACCTGGTCCCATAGGTTGGGGACTTTCGACTTTCCGGCGCAAGGAAAAGCAACTTTTGTTACAATACTTTTGTGCTGGGATCCACCGCCCTCTTGATCTTTACAACGCTGTCACTTTCCTGTGTAATCCTTCCAGAGCTAGGGCCTCCTTCGACCTGTGGTGCACAAAGCCCCCTGTGGCTTTGTGCTCCACGCAATGTGCTTTTGAGTTGCCCCGCCTTTCCTGCGTCGCCACTACTCAGCGCACCTGTAATGTACTTCTGACTCCTCCTCCTTCCCCTCTACCTTCACTGCCTGCGCAGTGTATCCCTTCTCTTCCCCCTTCCACTGGTCGCACCACCTCAGTACAAACCCGTGATCAAGGACGTGCCGGCATTCAACATGCTTGGCCGCCTCTCCCCCTGCACCCCTCCATTACCGCGTGTCTCTGCCCCGATCATGCTTGAAAAGGGTGTGCTGCCCTATGCAACTCCATGGGAGACGTCAGCAAATACTACTATGGGTTACCGTTATGTACAATTTAGAACAAAAATGAAATGCTCACTGTGTTCGACGATGTTATTCCCCACAATCCCTACAGCTGTCTTCCCACCACGCCTGGAGTAGAGTATTCATTAATCACTTTGTTATTACAAAACACTCAATCAATAGGGATCCTCATCTATTCATTGATCTACAACGCCAACTCATAGGAATGCTACACCCCCTTATACAGGTTTCTGCGAGCTAGACCAATCAGCGCAATTCACCAGCCCCACCCAGCCTGTTCTTTAAAACTAGAGGGGACAGCCCTCGTGCCGATCTCCGCTACACCTTACACATCAATCCCCGCTCAATAACCAAAATCCTTCCTTAACACACTGTGAAAACCACCCGCCACCCTGGTTACAATGCCTCCCGCCACCCGCACAAATTTACACTGCTGGTTGTGTGTGCCATACTCACATCGGGCTCTGGCCTGTTGGTGCTGCTCGACTGCGGGCACCCCTCCCAATCAGCTCACTGCCTCGCCTCGTCTGGACCGCGTCTGGACACTCACCAACCGCAGGCGAGATACTTTTGAAGTCGGCTCCCGACGGCCAATCTCCGGATTGCGCTGTCCGGTTGTCTTGCAGTTCCGCAATTGTCCTTCAGTCCTCCAAAGGGGGCAACAGCAGAGGGCGCCGTGTTGCTGGGCCACCTTGACACAAGCGGCCTCGCTGTGGTCTATCTCAGCAGTGCCTCCAACTTGGGGTATTTTCCGGGGGTCGGCAGGGCCGTCCGCGGGCCTCCAGGGTTGGGGAGGCCCCAACTCCTCCTACGTCCCAAAGGAATATGAGACACACACAAGACAAAGAGAGTTACTGCTCTTTATTGTACAAAACAGACAGGGACAAGTTCTCGGATCACAGGAACCCAGGAAACGTCTCCCCATGGTGGGCTTGCAGGCCCTTTTTCTAGCTGTATAACACAGCTACGTGCGTCACCTGGAAAAACTAGCCCAAAACCTAACGCTATCTCCGGTTGGCTCCCCGAGTGGTAGGGTCAGTATAAGCCCATATAGGAGAAGAGGTTATTGATAGAGAAAGGGTCAGGTGGTACGCTTGGGTCGTCCCTAATAGTTGCTACATGAGAATTGTTACAAGGGAACAGTTAGTGATTAGCTAAATTATAGTAGCGTCAGTGCTTAGCCCCTCATATTCTGGTTGGTTCACCCATGAGCCCCCAAGCCTGGGACCATCACCGTTCCCAGCTGGCGGTGTACCTGGTGCTGGCAACAATGTATGACTATGTGTCAGTGGCAGACAGTGGACATGTCTGACTATGGGCTGTTGGGTGTCCCTTTCCCATCACTGTCGGTGTCCAAGTTGTCGCTTCATTGTTGCAGTCTGTGTCACAGACGTGGGACCCCAGAGCTTCTCTGGTCCTCAGGGCTTGGCATCGTAATCATTTCAGGTCAGCCTGGTCACTTGTGGTGAGACCGTGGCTGGAGCAGAATTACGAGTATTTGATTTGTATTTCGGCTCTGATGAGCATTTAGCGGTAGCAGGTGTAATCTTGGCGTGGGGAGCGCAGCGTGTAGATTGTAACTTCGTGGCCTTGGATGTGGGTTCTCATCAGGGTTTGTTATGCACAATCAGCGTCTTGCAGCCTCGTCTGAGCTGCTCCAGCCAGGGGATTCTGGTTTGCAGCCTACCTTGGCCTAGCTCATGGGTGGCGGTATACAGTCCATAATACGGGGGTCGCGGGGCGACATGGATTCTTATGCATTAGTCTATATATAGGTTTACATCTTCATAGCTTTAGTAGCGAGGAAGCATCTGCAAGCATGTATATAAACTCTTCTGGCGTCTTGCGTTTCTGTAGTCCTGTAGTTGGCCTATGTGAAAAAGCACAACAATGTCATATGTGAGTGTTAGTGGTCCTCTACATCATAGTACTGAGTATGTTCTTCGTGTGGGTTGGTGTGTGTCTGACCCATGTGCTTGGTGGCACGTGTGTCCTTGTCTGCTGGCTATGTCGTCATGGCATCTCTAGCGATGGCGATGTTGGTGGGTGATGTCTAATCGAGTCGGTCCATATGGTCTGTGGCAGCTCCACCCGAGGTCCCAGCCCGAGGTGGGGATAACGTGCAGCCTGCCTGGGTGTGTATGGCGTGGCCACGGTAGATTTTGACGTCCGGGCGACAGTAGGTTAGTCGAACTCCTCGCGCGGCGGGTGCTTAGGTCGTGACGTCATAGGCCATGGTCTGGACGAGAATCGGGGGAAGGGATTGTCCATTTCCTTTCTTCACCAGCAACCTGCATATCTTACATTTCTTACATTTAACAATAGACACTGCATCAGCAAAATCCAAAGCCTGCATCAATGACCTCCTGGGTGGAAAGAATGCAGTATTCCTGTTCCTCGCCTTGACTTCCCACAAGGCATCAGCAATTAGGATGAGTAATGTATTGAGGGAGTTGGTGGTCCTGGAAACTCCCACTTCTTTGATCACTGCGGGCTACTCCTTTGCACAATATTTTCTTCCATGACATTCATGAAAACACAAATCTGCCTTCATTGAAAAGATGGTGTGCTTCCAACCACTTGTTCGGACACATTGATGACCTATTGAATCTTTATTAGGTCGGGCTATAGAGAGCTTTAGGCCAGAGCTCATGGAGGAGTATAAGCGGAATCATGATGCCAATCAGCTGCTCCTTGAAGCCAAAAGGGAGCTATACAGTTGGGATGACTTGGGGTGTTAGGTGGAGCTTATTGCAGCAAACGATTGTGGAAGACTTTATCAGAAATGTCCTCCAAAATGTTTGTGTTTACAAGAAATACATATCCTTGCTTAACTCCACAACAGAACATTCTCCTACAGTAAGGTAGCTCAGTCAGTTAAGCACTTGCTGCAGAGAAGTACCCTATAGCTACAAGTTGAATCGACATCGTTATGACTTCACAGAACGTTTTCCTATGGGATTGCGCCATTATAAAATGCTTCCATGAATAAAGCCCTAAATTGGTCCAAATATCAACTACTATTGCAGTGCTTAGTAGTGGGTGGCATGCGGCATGATGCGCTATGTAAATACATGATATTATTATTATTATAATTGCCGAGTTCCATGACATTCAGGGTGTGTAGATAATCAACCCTGATTAAAGAGAGTCTGCGAATGAAGGATCTGAGATCAGAATAATGCTGGCCGCAGTCTGGAGATTTTCGACCGTGTATAAGTGAGAGCCTGGATGCACAGAGCATAGGAGGCAATGGTATTTATGGTCTGGCCTGCCTGTAGATAGAGGCTTCATAGGAACAGTTTGTGCTGAGTACAGTGCCAATCTGAAAAACATATGCTTAGAATGTGTGCTGGTTGCAGTGGCAATCAGTGCTGATAGTAGAGTACCCGTGAGCTATGTGACCACCTGTGCTGTGCACACGGAGTTTTATTGGGGAGCACAATGACCACCTGTGCTGAGACTACAGCAACAATGGCATGTGACAGCCCACACTACATGCTCGGTACGTTGACACTGACATTCTGCGCTTGGTGTAGATACACTTTGTTAAGAACCAGGCAGCTGTATGCACATTGCATACTTGCATATGTATGTATGTATTCATGTTAGTGGCCTAATCAAAGGTTTGTATGTAAGAACCAAGACAGCAAAATGGAGTGATTACAGAAATGAACCGAGCATGGGTATCCTGAGCAGGGGGGTTCCTTGTGGTTCCTTGTGGTACATCAACATCAGAGTCTGGTCGACAGAAGCTTCACACAGTTGTTTGTAGGCATTATAAAATTCATTTAGAAGATCTAAGGCTGCTAGTGATAGTGAACTTAAAAATGAATAATGCAGGACCAGAGCAATGTTGAGAATGGATTGCCATGGGAAATGTGGTGTCATGGAATGCAAGTAAATTGTGGACATAGCTCTAGGGTGTACGGAGGCAGTCTTGTCTCAGTACTGTCACAGTGGGCACTATGCGATCTCGACATACACTGATTGTCTAGTAATGACATTGATAGCCTCTGCACTCGCCGTCAATACAATAATAATAAGCACACGGACACCCTGTGAAGCAATAGTCTGCAGGTCTACATTCACTCCAGTGATAGCCCGTAGAATGGCAGTGTGTGCAGTACAGTTTTATGCAAAGCAAATATCACTCTGTTCAATTACAGCCTTGTGGGTCTGCAACCTTTGGCTCTCCAGATGTTTTGGACTACAAACAGGGATGTCATTTGGGGGTGCCCAGGGGTTGCAGCCGTCATCCCTGGGTTCTTCCTTGCTACACCAGCTATCTCCCTGGCTTTTTAAACTGAAGCGCCTGGAGTAGCAAGGGCCCCCACAGCTCCTGCAGGGCAGCGGCCCTGCCAAACCAGGTTTGGGGTGCACAGGGGCAGTCTTAACGCTTGCAGCGTGAGAAGGAAGCGCTCAGAAAGGGCTGGAGCTGATTGTGACATGTGACACGTGTCACATGCCACGTTTAGCTCCAACCCCTTCTCCTCCAGCTTCCCTGCGGCTCATATACAGGAACCAGGAAGCTCTCGCTGCTTCCTTGTTCCTGTTTCTGAGCAGAATGGAGAAGCCAAGGGTGGACTGGAGTGACGGATCGAAGCTGGAAAAACAGGTAAGGCTTTAAAAAAAAATGAGATGTGTATTTTGCATGTGTGAAGTGTGTTTCAGATGTATGTATGTGCTATGGGTCAGTGAGTGGTGGGTGAATGAGATAAAATGTGATAGTGTGTGTGTTGAATGTTTTGGGTGGGTGTTTGCCTGTGTAGAGAATGCAGTGAGAGTGGATGTAAGAGATTGTGTATGAGTGAGTGACTGGTGGGTGAATAAGCATGAATGTGATAGTGTGTTTCAATGTTCTGGGTGGGTATGTGTCTGTGTAGAGAATGCAGTGTGAGTGGACGCGAGAGAAGGTGTATGGGTCAGTGAGTGGTGGGTCAATGAGTAGGAATCTGATAGTGTGTGTTTGAATGTTCTTGGTGGGTGGGTGTGTTCCTGTGTGGAGAATACAGTGCAAGTGGACATGATAGGTTTATGGGGGAGTGAATGGTGGATGAGTGATTAGGAATAAGATCGTCTGTGAATGTTCTGGGTGGGTGGGTGCATGCTTGTGTGGTGAATGCAGTGTACATGTATGTGAGAGGAGATGTATGGATGGGTGAAAGTGGATGCCTACGTGTGTGTGTCTAAGGCCATGAGGGACTGGGGATCACTAGAGCATTTTTGACACATCCTTTATTGACTTTGCACGTGTTTCTGCTATTTTTTGGCAAAGCCAAGGTCATGTTTGTCAATACCTGGCTAGAATGGCATTTTGGTACAGCCAGTCTAGCCATTGCTTACTGTGGCATGACATTTATTACTCATCATCTTTGATAAAAACAAACATGATAAGTAGTATTACCTTGCTACACTGAAGTTTTGGTGTAGTGGCCTGTATATTTCTTACTGTAGCATGACTTTTCTATTAACTGATGAAGCAAGGATGATAAGAGTTCTTATGGGTCTAGACTGGCTTACATTGGGATCAGTTTGGACATGTTTTCTTATTGTGACATGTCACTTTTAGTGGCCGAACGAACTGGAGTATTTTCTTACATAGGAGTACTGGCATATATTGGCAGAGCTAGCTTTGTACCTAGTGCCTAGTGCCAGTAATGGTACGATTAAAAACATCTCAATGTGAACATGAGTATGTTCTTATAAGGGAATACTAGCATATGATGGTGGAGCAAGCATGGAAATATATGGGCACAGCCAGCATGACATTGTTTTTCATACTGGCCTATTGAAGGGACTGGCATGGAAATGCATTGGGAAATGCACTTGTGCAGTTTTGGTAACTTGCATCTACTGTACTTTATTTTTCCCATGAGTTACCCTACACCCTACAAAACTGATTGCACATGCTGTAAAACAAATGCATCCCCCATAACACAATGCACTCGATCGCTGATAAGCAGGACAATTGTAACATGTTCATATTGTCTTATTGTTTTTTTGTTTTTTTTGTACAATGTAGGTCATGCAGACCAAGCCCCTCAGCCGGCAATACCACAAGCCTGAATGCCCCTCTCCCTGTCACCCCATTGTGAACCCCATCTCCCCTCCACTCCCACCCGTTAGCAGATGCAGCGAGAACAACAAAGAAACAATCACTTTGGACCCTCCCATTTCTTTTCGAATGCTGAGACAGCAAGCCGGCACACAGCTCAGAAAGCTGTACCAAATGCAAGCCTCATAGTCAGTGCATGTGAGACCAAACAACCACATTAAATAAATAATAAATACAAATACATACCAAAAATGAAGCAATCTACGGAAGGCAGTAGAGGGGATGTCATGGAATGAAACATCACCAAAATGTTGATAAGTCAATCGCCACGCCGAAACAAGCCAAAGTAAGAGCCATACATACATACATGCATACACATACACACAAACATTCACATAGACAATACAACAAATACAAACCAGAATTGAAGAGACCTGTGGAATTGTCATGAAGACAAAGCAAAGCAGCACAGCATTTGAATTGTACAGAATTGTGACACTCAGGCAACAGACTATTATTTCAGCACTTGAATAACTAGGAAAGAGAGGCTAGCACTGCTGAGGCCTATGTTGATCTTGCTGTATACAAGGGCAGTGCCTATGGGGCGTTAGGGAAGTCTGAACTGTTGAGGACCGTTGAGGGTCAGTTTGATGTGAGGGAAGCTTGCACTTTCCTAAGGCCCTTACCCAACCTGCTCTAGGCGAGTGAAGCTAGCACTGCTGAGGCTTATGTTGATCTTGCTGTGTATAACGGCAGTGCCCAGGGTACTTTAGGAAAAGGCTGAACTACTGAGGACCATTGGGGGCCAGTGTGATGTCAGGGAAGCTTGCACTTTCCTAAGCCCCTTACCCAACCTGCACTAGGAGAGAGAGACTAGCACTGCTGAGGCCTATGTTGAACTTGCTCTGTATAAGGGCAGTGTCCAGAGGAATTTGGGAAAAACCTCAACTACTGAGGACCATTGAGGGCCAGTGTGATGTGAGGGAAGCTTGCACTGTTGTGATGTAGAATCTGTTCTATGTGAAGGAATAATACACCTCCAATGTCCAGGCTCTATGTGTCTTGTGTCAGTGTTGCTTAACCGGCGGGAGGTCTCTCATGCAATACATGTGGAGTGAACTGGCCATGCTCTTAGTTAGGCGGCAGGAAGCAAAAATATCTTTTGCCTAGGGTGGCAAATATCCTTGCACCAGCCCTATAAGAAAGGCACAGCCAGGGGAACTCTGAAATGCCCTCTTTTACTCAACTGGTACAGCACAGATAGCATCACTGTCTCTTATGTAAAAGGAAAGTACAGAATGATCAGGAGCAGTACAAATTCACCTTTGGTACAAGTCTATACTACACTGTAAAGTGGTAGCGATAGCTGAGCAGCCAGACTTATCTCAAGAGTAAAGTGAGCAGTATCAGAAGTTACACAAAGGACAGCAATTACTATGGTTCAAACAAACACTGACTCAAGGTTTCTGAGTAAAAGACTATACATTTATTTACACATAATTTTCAAAACAATTCACTAAAGTAAAGCAGTAGAAAAATCACACTGTTATATACTACAAACCACCCAATAGATTCTGGACAAGTTAAGCTAAAAATGAAGTGTGAGCCAAATGGCACTCCAGCAATTTAAAAAGGGAGGGAAAGACAAGGTTAGACAAAAAATTAAGCAGCACCAACAAGTAAGCAGAGCAATCTCGATAAGGCTACTACACTGAGGAAATCAAATCAAGAGACCTGGGCCAAAGTAAGTGGACCAGAGTCTTTGCAGAGGATCACACAGTTCAGAGTAGTTTACAGTTAAGTCTTTGCCAAGAGTTTGGAACGAAGTTGGTCAGAAGAAAAGGTACTCTAAAGAATAGAGAAGGACAAGCCCTCGGATTGGTGAAAGATTTCAAACACTTTCACTGCGGTCGGACGGAACGAACAACTGGGTTGGCACAGTACCTTTATAGCAGAAGAATGCTGTAGCTGAGGCAGATGTTCCTGGCAGGTCCTGCAGGCTCACGGTTCCTGAAGCGGCTGTCGGACTGACAAGAAGGAGGAAGACTGGAGGGTCCTGCACTTCCCAAGGAAGAAAGCGGCGGAGCAAAGTGACAAATAAAAGGTGTGCTCCTTAAAACCCAAACAGGGTCCGGTCCTCCTGGCTATCCGGTTGTCTGTAGCTGTGCACAGCAAATTTAACCAGAGGAGGGAGGCCTGGCTTGGAGTTTGGCAAACTGGTTGGTCCCACCAGCTCAAGGGAAGAAGATTCCTTGCAGATCTTCCATGTCGTCGAAGTTTGGAGATCCGGACCCACAGCAGGGCTTCACTGGGAGGTTCAGTCGTGGTAGTGATCCTCTTCCTTCAGCTTCTCTTCGGTTCTATTGATCCAGTGGCGACTCTGCCTTTCAAGCCCCAGACACCTGCTTTTTATGCGGTTTTCCCCCATTCACACAGCCTGGCTGTCAATCACACAGAAGGGTGGCTGTCCTGGTGGGACAGTCACCTGAGCCAATCATACAAAGTGTGAAATGGGTCTCCAATGAGACCCTGTGCAGGGAGTCTCAAACCCCTCCCTCACATCCTGTCCCCCTCAGACATTCAGGTGCCTAAGGAGGGCTTCTGTGCAGAAGCCCCCCAAAGGAGGGTGAACAAAGGAACCAAACCTAGTTCGGCATGCAGAGTAAAACAAGAGAAAGACCTTTACAAAAAGAAATGGTGAATAAACCCAGCCAGAACCGAAATAAAATAAAAGGGGTCCAGCGGATTTAAAGTTTGAGGCTACTAACTTAGCCTAAAACAGCACAAGGGCTATTTTCATAGTCCACGGTAGGGAAAAAATGATAGCTACCACTGCCACCAGCCAAATCTTAAAGAAAGGCGAACAAAATAATGTTCTACGAGAAACGGACAAAAAGGGATAACTATTAACTCTTTCCAGTACTCTATGGGAGATAGTTTGTACTGGGTCTGTGGATTTTTTATTAGATTTAAAAAGACTAGTAAAGTCAATGGGAAATTTACATGTTCTGGGGGACAGTAGTCCGCCCCAGAAAATGGAGTTCAGAGTGGGAAGTCTAAAAAAGACAACCCTGTCTCACTGCACTAAAGGTGCTATGTGACACACAGTAAAAAGATGAGGCCTATGGAGTAGGTGAGGCTCCACAGTCCATGAACACATAAAATGTACAACACATAGCCAAAAACACATGTAGGTGTGGGAAAAAAGCCTCACACTCTTACCAGGTGAAACAAATAAATCCCAGAAATCCAGCAAAGTTGCTGTGGGACTCAGTAGGTAAGGGAAATTAGCCATTCTGTAGAATTCTCCCTAACACTTGCCAAGTATGGAGCAGAATTAGGTAGAAGATGAAGACGTGTTCTGCCTCTGAATGGTGCCTGGATTCTCAAATTCAACAGATACATGCTGTGGCACATTGGATTCTGCTCCACGAGTGTAAAAGGCTGAGTAAGCGTAAAATGGCCCACTCAGCCCTCACACATCTACAAAACAAAACACAATGTAATCATAAAGGTTAAACAGGGGCAGTTAAGAGATATACCTCCTTCGTACTTTGTGATAATGTGGGCTAAGGGAAGGCTATGTTCTTAAGAGGGCTTTGAAGGTGACCCAATAGTGACCCAAACAACACTGTACCACAGTCCACAATAAAGGGAATGTCTAATCAAGTTCTATAAAAAAGCATATAAATACTTTAATCAAACACACTATCTGTGTGTGGAACAAATAGAGAATACTGCACAAAAACCCACCTCAAAAGAAGAAAAGAGAAGATGCATGCAATAGACTTGAAAAAGTAGCACTCTGAGTGTAATGTCAGGTGTGGTAGGTAACTCATTATCCACAAAAATTATATCTTGGATGAAAAGGAGCAATCATGACCTAACCAGTCTCTAGGGTCCAAGTGCATTTAGGGGACAGTTCAGAGTCAACAGTACCTGGACTCAATTCTTGGTCAGACCCGGTGTCGAAAGATGATATGAACAAATCAAGCTCAGTTCGGGAAAATTGGATCATGTGGGCCCAATCGGTAGAAGGCCAGCTCTCAAGGTTGTAGGTAGGTGTGGTCCCAGGAATGCTTTGCAGTTGGCCAGTTCAAGTCAACCATTAGCCACCAGTAGGGGTTGATGAGTGACACTCCAGCAGTGCAAGTCTGAGGGCGACGGTCATCAAAGTGGTGATCTTAGGTGCGTCGATATGTGATCAATGAGGCAGCAGTTCAAGAGCTAGCTGGGCAGAGCTGTGTTTGTAACCCCTGGTTAGAGTCAGCGTGTCACTCTCCAGTGATTCGGTTTGGGTCCCGGCATTGAGCAGTTGCCTCGGCCATAGCATGTGACAAGCTTTATCTAGGGCAAAATGCAGTGCCGAGCAGGTTTAAGGTGCAAGCCAGTTCAAAATGGTGGAGGATCTCAGCAACCAGTGCTTTGGAGGATCTGGTTCTCCAGTTGCTGTGAGGCCCACTCATGGTGACTCAAGGTTAGGATGGTTCTGTTCACGGTCTGCTCTCCAAGCTCAGGAGATTCTGCTGCAGAGTGGTATCTGTTCATTCAACATAGAGGCCACTCCTGTTGTGCCCTGGGAGATGGTAGGGAACAGATATTTCTTCTGTCTTTTATGATTCCTTCTTCACTTGATGCCTTGGAAAGTGCAACTGTCCCAAAGAAGGTCCAGTGTGAACTTCACTGCAAATTTGCAGCGTAGAGGATCCAAGAGGTTCTGACCAAATCTGCAGAAGGGATGGGAGTCCCTTTCTTTTGAAGGCAAAAGTCCTCAGGTGATTGGACTAAAGCTAGCCTGCTTTAGAGGTCCAATCTTTGCTTTTGAATGGTGTGGAATTTACCCTTCTGATGCTTTGCTCTAGGGGAAGAGGATGGTAGAAGAAAAAGAGAGAGGGACAGTGAGAATCAAGATGGTGACAGTCTTCTTCCAGTGACCATCACCCTCCTACCTATCATAATCCTACCCCCTTCCCTTATCACTGAGAACAAAAGCCTTTAGAGAAGCAGCACCCTGGTGTAAGGCTACTCCCTTTGAATGGTGTGCTCCTTTGATGCCAGTGTCCAAGATTTCTGCCGGCTGTGCAGTTGTCTCCGGTGGAGGGTGTTACCTGCTCTCACAAAGAGATCAAGGAGGAGGTTCCAGTCCTGACATTTGACAGGCTGCACTTCTCTGACCAGATTGCACGTCACCTTCCACATCAGAGATGACTCTCAGAAGCTGACACAGGTACCCTATCAATTGGAATGTAGTAGTCATGATCATAAATAGTGCCATGCGCTATGCCTAAACTCAGGCATAGCTTTATTTTAGAGGTTATCCTACAACCATCGCAGGCTACTTGTTTGGGTACATGGGTGCATATCTTAAATGCTGCCCCTGTAAGGCTGACATTTTTCTCTGTTGTCGCTGTCACTTGGGAATTGTAACCTCTGTAATTACGTGATGCCATGGGTAGAGCAGGCGCTGCGTCTCAGATACTCATTCAACAGGCCACAGATACAAACTCTGCTTTTGCCATGGAGGTGGTGAAAGGGGAACAACAGATTATACTTTCTGGGATGGAACTCCCTGCATCATTTTATTGTTCAATACAAATCAAACAAGCCAGGCCTTTGTACCCTTGCCAGATGGCAGTTTCTCACACCAGCCCCCAAACAAAGCCGTTGATTGGCCTCTGGCGTTGATGCCTTTAATCACGATTCCTACTCACTGAGCTCTTCGTTATAGTAGCATGTTTTCTAAAATGAGAATTCTCTTTTAGATTTATGTTAACTGGATCCCCAGGAGAACACATTCTCTCGTTGACTGATAGAACATACATCTATAGCCTCACCAGCATCCTAGAGTAAGAGTAGGCTACCTGAAAACTACATTGCACATACACTTGGCGAACAAATCGAGTAATGATTGGAACGTTTACAGTGTTCCAAAACCATTTCATTTGTGTAAGATACAAAAGCGGTTCTCCACAAACACACTTAAGATAGATCTGTGGATATCTTTTCCAGGAATTCCTACATGGAATTGTAAAGGTGAACAGGAGTGTGCCAAAAACACATCTTTGACAGATGCCCCTGCTATGGAATATGTGCAAACCTCACTGCTCTCCTACCTTATCACTGCACTATACTTGCCTTCTATATGCCATTAATCAAAAGAGCTTTGGTTTCTTACCTAACACTTTCATTTTTTTCACACCGGAATCCCAAAAATCCCTATGATGAAACCTACATCTCACTGAGGAATCCTCCACAGGAATACAGCATTCATTCTAAATGGCTACTGTGGCAGGGAACAGCATGGGACAATAGACCAAATGGAAGTGTGCAGACGTCCACAGAAAGACAGCAACCATCCTCCCGGAGCACAGCAATGCATAGCTGAAAATCCACCACACGTGTCCCAACCCCTGTCCTCCTGCCCAAGATTGTAGACATGGTCTAAAATTGTGATTATTGGTTAATAGAAGAGTGGGATCATTGCATGCTACCACAAGTGCACTATTTACCCTTTGCATACCATTTGCCAGTCAGAGACTGCATTTCTTTCCCCTCTCCCAAGTGTCCTCCAGGGATTGACATAGCATAGAATTTGAGAACATATGTCATGACCAATGCTCTCTGAGTATGAGGATCTGCACAACACAATGACGTTTTGTGGGTGAGTTGGGATTAATTAAGAATGCAGCTTAATTAATGCTGCACACCACGTGGTTTAGCAACAGATGCCATAACAGATGGAAAGTGTATGTTTGACACCCAGATATTGGTCCGTTTGGACCATACAAAACCAGAAAAAGCTAATAGGTTAAAAAAGTGCCTGGAAGAGCTGGGTATCTGGATGACTATGAAATGGCTTAAACTAAATGGTTCTAAAACCGAAGTTCTGCTTGTAGGTACTGCCACCCCTCATGTGTTTTGGACGGCCGATTTCTGGCCCCCTTTGCTGGGCCCCCTCGTGATACCTGTTCTATCTGTCAGGAGTTTGGGAGTATGCTTCTCAGCCACTCTAACTATGGATGAACAGGTGGGAGCAGTTTGTAAATCGGGCCACTTTAAATTCAGGGTCCTCCGGAAAGTCCTCCCCTTCATTCCTTCGACCAGTCAGGCACCTGTAGTCGGAGTTCTGGTCCTTAGCGTCCTGGACTACTGCAACTCATTATATTTAGCCCAACTGAGTTACCTCATTGGGTGTCTGCAGCTACTCCAGAACGCTGCTGCTCGCTCCATTATCCGTCCTCCTTTTGGAGCTCACAACCCATACTGAGACAACTTCACTGGCTTCCTGTCACCCAGCGGATCTTGTTCAAATCTATGTGCTTGGTCCACTGGGCCTTAAATGGAATGGGAGCAGAATATTTGCAAAGCAAATTCACTCCCTATCAACCCACCCGCACCCTCCGTTCTCTCACTGCCCGCCGGCTGACTGTTCATCGGTTCAGGCTAGCCCACAGGGGTGGCAGTGCCTTCTCTTTTGCCGCTGCTGAAGCATGGAATCGCCTTCCCATTTCACTGCGAGACATATCTGATCATCTTGCCTTTCGACGAAGACTGAAAACTCTGCTTTTTTAGCGTCTCTATCGTTTTCTGCCTCACTTCCTCAGCGCCTAGATGCCTTTGGGTGTACGTGCGCTTTCAGAAATGCACTTAACATAACATAACATAACATATGTTGCAAAATAACGCACGGTTTTTTTGTAGTATGTCTCGCCAATCTTCTCAAATCGGATGGAATTTGAAATAGTGTGCCCTTTAAAAGGAGTTCACTATATTTCATGTTTATTGATCATTGAATGTCATATCTTGCTCCTCCAATGACAACATTACACTTACTCTAGTTTTATGCCCCATGTTTTGCGGAAATCCTGGGTGGTACTGGCCCACTAGCCTGAGCTAGGTGACGGGTTAGGACATTAACACTCAAGCCACCTCAGAATGCAGGACTTGACACTATTATCATCCAATTCGTTTTTTTCCGGGTGTTAAAAGTGTATTTTTTTTTTCCTTTAGTGATTGGTGAGGTCCCCTTTGATGGATGAGCATGTGCTGTGGAGCGCACGTCCGTCAAAAGGAAGATCAGGCTGACTCAAGAGCCCACTATGGTTACGCGAGAGGGGCTCAGAAGAGGAGTGATGCCCTTAGCGTTTACCATGGTAGCATCATGATGGAGTAGGCTCTGGTGGAGAAATAAGTAAGGGGTAAGGAGCTGGAGGAGGTTTGCAGGCAGGTGCATGGTGTGGCTCAGAGCACATAGATGGGAACAGGGTGTCCGCACATGTGGGATCAGGTTTCAGATGTACTGAAACATGGGGTTACAGTGGAGGATGCTGCCTGGTGTTCCAGGGTGCTGATTGTCTGTCACAACGCGCTGGGGGCAGGTTGTGCAGTGTTAGTTTGCCCTACTGGTGTGTTGATAACAAGGCTCATTTGTGTGTGTTGAATATGAGGAAAAACACTGACAGTTGAACCCTTTGGAAAAATGTATGATAAACGAAGCCAGGCTAGCAATCGTGTGTATAATCTGAATGTTTTAAGTGACACTATTAATATGGATATTTTGGATTTTATGTTGGATCTGTTTAAGCGCCTAATTCTGTCTTTGCCTGCCCTCCCTTTTGCTTAACACAGAAATATACAAGGAGAGAAAAGATCTGATTCGTTTGTTTCATCCCTATAAACAAACGTTGCTTACTTCTGGAAGGAAGTTCTCCGCTTCATCAATTCAGAAGTTCTTTTCTTGCAAGATTGATCGCAGGACTCAGGCTGCAATGGCCTCTTCTCCGTTGTTTATCTTTACTGTTCAATAATGTTCTCCCTTTCGAACAGCACTTTTTTCATTCTGACAAAAGTGTCTTGACACTTATATTCTGTTTTCCAGCATTCTCTGCGTCAGATTTAAAGACAGCATTAAAACAAATTGTATGAGTTAAATAGCCATTTTTACTTATCATTGGTTTGCCTGTTTTTGTTCCGCTTAGATATACTTATGTCATAAGTATTGTGTTAGAAAGAAAGGTGCACAAATAAATCGGTGTGGAGAAGATAATCACAATTAACAAGAGGCTCTTTCTCTTCTCCCCAAATATGCGTTGCTTTATGTGAGTAACGACTAAACAAGAAGTTGAGGAAAAAGACCAATCTGTGTGTCTCCTATCTCTATCCCATTGACATTACCAAACAAAGTAGCTCCAAGACATTCGTTTCTTTAGGTTGAACCACTGCTGCATGTCTGATCATGCCTGAGGAAATGACGTAGGTAGCTAGGGTAAATGACTAAACACTCTTTCAGAAAAGATCAACATATTGTTCAATATACCTTATGGACCTTCGTTTCTTCATCTTGATTCTGTGATTCAGCCCAATGTACCTAACATTCAAACTAGTATGCAGCTCTTGGTAACTTCTCCGGTAAGCTTGATATAGATATCCTTTTTTGCATCTTCATTTTGCCGCTCAGGAGGATCATGGACCACAATACTTTGCCAGGGTAAATCATGTTCAGTGATTATATACAATCTCCATATTACACCTGACCACAAAGCGGACCTTAGTTAAAGGTTGAGTGCAAGACCTGATACAACATACACATGTACACAAACCTTGTTTTTCTCCTGTCCTCCTTTAAGTCAAATTGATGTAACTGGGATATGCGCCGAGCATAACCTAGAGGTGAGCTTTAAAAGCTGTGTTCCTGTTACAGTAGATTTCCTTTTTGAGTGAAATTCTCTCCACCTGTGAGTGCCCCAGCACTTTTTGCTGGACTCTGTTTTAATCCAATTCTCCTTTGTCCACACTCATTCTAAACTTTACTCTTTACTTTGGAACCCTTTTTACCTCTTTGTATTCTGGCATATACATGTTATTATTGCAGCACACAGTACTTTCTGTGCAGTGTGGTTGTAAGCTCCTTGAGTTTTCCTGTTTATGTTACCTGTGTTAACACATGTTACCAAGGCAGGGGGACACCGTTTTGAACCTCCTGTATTTTATTTTATGAGATCAGCACATCCCACCTTATAAGGAGTGCTGAAGGGAAACATTGTCTCCCTTTTCTCACTGTTCCAGTAACGTTTAGTTACTGTATAATTTCATCTGACAGGCTGGTGGCAGTGTACATTTTGCATTACTTTTTGTGGACTTTGTCGGAGGCTGCCATCGCAGCTGGGACAAGGGACACTAGAGTCACCATTTGCCTAAAATGGCAGCTGTAATTTTGTAAACCCTGTTCATGATGACTTGTTCTCACTTTAGTCTTCTTCTTCGGTGGTGGAGGTCTTGATGGGTCTTTTGTCTTTGGCAGGCTGTCCTTGGAAAGCCCTCCAAGGTTTGTTGAGTGCCTGAAAAGACAGGAAGTGGGGGAGATGACCACAACTTCCCTGGTCTTTGGCCTGCAGAGTGCCAGCTTAGAACCCGTTAAGAACTGGGAGGCTGGCTGTCCCCCTTGGACAGCCAACACCCCCCACCCCCGTTGATTTGCATGAACGGTTTGTCTGGTGATTGGTGGGCTCAGACAGTTTTCTTGCATAAAAGGTGAGGGTCCTTAAGATGGACCTCAGAGTGGACCACTGGACTGAAGACCTGAAGAGGAATTCTTTGAAGGACGTCCCATAAACTTTAAAGCGACCACCAGAGCCGTTGATGGGCCACCACAGAGCCGGCACTGAATTCTGAGTGACAGGGAAGGTTTCTTGAGGATGACTTACTCCACTGGACTAGTGGGCCTCACCAGTCTTGAGACCACCTGCATTTCGTGCCATTCTACGAAGAGCTGACACCCTCCCGGCTGCAAACTCCCAATACTCTGTGGCCTGTGGATTTTGCAGTGCAACAACTTGTGAAGCGTGCTTTTGGCTGAGATCTTGTGGATATCATTCTGGGTCTGAAGTTACCCGTTTCGACTCCTAGACATCCCCTCAGCTGAGTTATGGACTGTGAATCAAAAAGGAGTGTACCGGATGACAACCGTCACTGACCCAAAGACTGTGAATGGCTCCAACGCACCAGTGCCAAAAAGATCGACCACCGGGCATCCTCCTGCTTGAGTGCATCCATCTGTTCCCTCCAAGGTTCGATCTTCAGCTGGCCAGGCCAAGAAGGCTGAACCGGGGACAACAGTTGCCTCACCTTGGGAACAGTCCTGTTGCACCAAGTTCTTCATGACTGAGTTTAAGCTGTTATTTCACCCCTTCCCCCTCCATAGCACCCCCTAGTCCCATTGGGGTGAACAACCCTTTGGGCTCTAACTTGACAAACTAACTGTTACTTACCTGCAAACCTGAAGAAATCAGACTCTGCTCTGTCTGTTGCTTACCCGGCTCTTTCTTCCTCAGCACTTGGTCACTGGACCACCAAGGCCCCACTTATCTCTGTGAGACCCACCTAAGATAGGGTTGGACTTTTAAAGTTTGGTGAATCAGGGGTTAATTCAAGTTGCAAGAGTTGATCTAAAGTTTGCTTATTGGTGTCAGTAGTTTCTCTCACTTTGTGTTGCTTTACATCGATTTAAAGTGTGCTACCTTTTAATTCTACTGTGATATTACTGTGTGGCTTGTACTTACCTGATTAACTTATAAAGCATTTTTGTATATAAAACAAATCACAATTTTTATATAATCTCTAGTGTGTCAGTATTTCTTTGAATAATTGTATACTCTACGTATTGTGAGCCTCACTACAGCCCTTATCCCTCCTAGACAAAGCCTGGATGCTCAGCCGTTGCTACCAAACCTTTTGGTAGTTGAGGCTAAACGTAGGAGGTGCAACCCTGTCACCTAAGGTGAGCTTTCCCAAGTTCTATCACAGACAGCAACTTGTGAAACTTCACAACAAGTGGAGTTACAAAGGTGGGAGTGTGCACTTTTTGACACACTGAAACTACGGGATACAAGGGTTCAGGGAAACCCTTCTCTAAAGCTGTTCACAAAAAGTTTTTGGAAGAGTAAAAATTTATGAAAACGGTGTTAACATGGAGAATTGTAAACAAGAGGCACGTCTCCACCTCATAGTTGAACAACTTAAAGAATTATATAAAAAAAAGGACTGTTAGGGAGAATTCTCCAGAATGGCTAATTTCCCTTACCTACTGAGTCCCTCAGCAGCTTTGCTGGATTTCTAGGATTTATGTTGTTCACCTGGTAAGAGTATGAGCCTTTTTTCCCACTCTTACATGTGTTTTGCTATGTGTTTAACATTTTTGTGTTCATAGACTGTGGAGCTCCATGTACTCCATAGGCATCATCTTTTTACTGTGTGCCATACAGCACCTTTAGTGCAGTGACACAGGGTTGTTTTATTCAGACTTCCCACTTTAAACTCCATATTCTGGGACTGACTACTGTCTCTCAGAACATGTAAAGTTGCCATTGACTTTATTAGTATTTAAATTCACAGACCCAGTGCAAACTATCTTCTATAGAGTACTGGAAAGGGTTAATATTTATCCCTTTTTGTCTGTCTCTCAAGGAACATTATTTCGTTCCCCTTTCATTGAGATTTTGCTGGTGGCAGTGGTATCTACCCTATTTTTCCTACCGCGGTCTATGTAAATAGCCTACATACATTTTAGGCTAAGTTAGTAGCCTCGAACTTAAATCTGCGGGACCCCATTTACTTTTATTTGGTTCCGGCTGGGTTTATTCGCCATTTCTTTTTGTAAAGGTCTTTCTCGGGTTTTACTCTGCGCGTCAAACTAGGTTTGGTTCCTTTGTTCACCGTCCTCTCACGGGCTTCTGCACAGAAGCCCTCCTTAGGCGCATGAATGTCTGAGGGGGACAGGATGTGAAGGAAGGGTTTGAGACTCCTGCACAGGGTCTCCTTGGAGACCCATGTCGCCCTAGGTATGATTGGCTGTGGTGACTGTCCCGCCAGGACAGCCACCCTGCTGTGTGATTGACAGCCAGGCTGTGTGAATGTGTGAATGGGGGAAAACTGCATAAAAAGCAGGTCTCTGGGGCTTGGAAGGGAGAGTCGCCAATGGATCAAGAGAACCAAAGAGACGCTGAATGAAGAGGACCACTACCACGACTGAACCTCCCGGTGAAGCTCTGCTGCAGGTCTGAATCTCCAAATTTCGACGACAGAGAAGATCTGCAAGGAATTATCTTCCCTTGAACCAGTTCACCAAACACCAAGCAAGGCCTCCCTCCCCTGGTCGAATTTGCTGTGTATCGCTGCAGTGAACCGGATAGCCAGGAGGCTCGGACCCTGTTTGGGTTTTAAGGAGATCACCTTTTATTTGTTGCTTTGCTCTGGGGGACTCACTAGGTTTGGGAAATTAGCCTCATAAGAGAATTCTCCCTAACACTCGCCCTCCCCAGACTAAGGGACAGGAGGATTGAATCCACTCCTGGATGAATCTCATACTTCTAGTCGGTTACAAACACCCTAGAGAGACCATCAGCATTTTGGTGGTGACACCTTGACCTTTGTTCAATGGATAAATTAAAGGTTTTCCTTTGTAAGCTATATGACCTACAAACCCTTTGAGGAACATCTTCCTTTTTAAATCTATAGGGGATCTGGTTGACCAGTCCCTCAGAAGTTGGTACAACTTCTGAACCTGTGTTAGTCTTTTTGAAGGGGTCCTCATAAAGGATTCCCTTAGATCTAGAGGGGCCTCCAAGTTTCCTCACCACCTCTCTGTTGGGAGCAGGTTGGATCTCAGGCCTCTTGATTGGAGGGGTTGGGGTTAGGCAATGTACCTGCTTCCCATTCCTCTTAGATCGTACCTCACCTACTTTAGGAGTTTCACTCCCAATAATAGGATTTCAGTTGGAGTCTTCAGTAGAAGGTCCAACAGTCTGAAGGTGTTTGGCCTTAGACCTTTCTTTTCTGGTTTTCCACCAGCACTGAGAATTACCAGTTCTCTTAGGCCTAGGTAGGGGTCCAGTTGGGCTATCCACCTCTTCCTCAGAAGCAGGGGGAGTCAGAGACTCTAAAACTGGGGGAACAATGATGGAGCTTGGTTCGGGCTCCCATTTCCCTAACATTTTAGCCTGAAATGTGCCTGGATCAGAGGTCAATTTACCAACACCAGGGCTTGTAGTGGGGTTCTCTGTAGAGGTTCCCACAGGCTCAGAGTGGTCCCTTAAGGTGGCCTCTCTAGCCAATTTGGTTAGGTTCTGTGTCTCTATACTGGGAGGCCTGGGGGTACTGGATACTACTCCTAGAGTTTTTAGATCATTCCCTAACAGGACTCTCCCAGGCACCTCAGTCTTAACACTGACAGGGATCTTCACCGTTATGTTATTACACTGAATGAGGGCTGGTAGAATAGGAACCACCTGGACAGGGCCTCCAGAATTTCTAGTGGGACCTTTGGGTGCCTTAGCCACATCCTCAGGTTTGAAAAAGCTTTCATCCACTACTGTTCTGCTAGCCCCAGAGTCTCTCCTGGCAGGAGTATCCTGGCCATTGATGAGAACACTGTCCATGTAATATATCTTTGAGTTTGCTGGTAGGGAGTCATATTTTCCCTATTCTGGCTGCTAACCAGACACATAGGCTCTAAGGTTACACTTGCTTGAAGATTCAAAGGGTCTTCAGCAAAGACTTGAAAGTGAGCACTAGCCACTTGTACTTCCTCCTCAGGAGTGAAGGCTAAGGAGACTGTGCTGATCCCTGCAGGTTTACCCTTACATCTGGGATCTCCTTTGATGTGGTCAGTTGGCCCACAGAGATAGCATGTTCCAAATGCTCTCTGGAATGGTGGCTTGTTCTGACCTCCTTCTGGTTTGTGACCAGAAGGTACACTAGCCTGATGGGGTTTCCCTGGTGGATTGCCCTGGTTATTTTGTTGTTTGTGGCCCTCTTTGGTGTGGGAGATATTAGAATTCTCTGGATTCACGTTTGGTAGCTGCTTTCCCTCATCCTTTTTCTGAGTGTCTCCTGAATCCTTGTGAGTAGCCCTGTTGGCAATCCACAAGTCAGCAACCTTAGCTAGCTTTCTGGGATCTATTTCCTTTGAATCAGCTAAGTGCTGTCTGAGCTCAGGAGAGCAGGCATCATAAATGGACTCCAACATAACAGGATTTCTCATTCCCTCATAAGTGTTCACTTTGTAACGCTTAATCCATCCCTCTAAGTTCTTCAAACCTTCATTCACCCATGTAGCCCAAGGGGTACCATCATTCTTTTTGAGGGTCCTAAACCTCTTAAGGTACTGGGAAGGGGTCTTCCCAAATCTAGCAATTAAAGCTAGCTTCACACATTCATAGTCCATCCTATCCACCTCCCCCAACTCCATTACCACATCAGATGCAACAGGGGGGAGCCTAGAGAACAACCAAGGAAGCATCTGATTACCTGTAATGTCCTGGAGCCCATGATTATACTCAAACATAGCCAACCAATCTAACACATCCAACTTAGGTTCATACATACCCACAATCTCTTTAGGCATCCGTGGTCTTTTGGGACTGGAACTCCTAGAGGATCTGGGGAGAGAAGTATGTTCAACAATTTCTTCATCTCTAGCTCATGCTTGAGCTCCATTTCTCTGAGCCCTAGTTCGTGGTGCTTTTGTTCAGATTGGGCACTAATTCTTTTCAATTCTAATTTAAGTCTCATTCTTTCCAGTTCAATGAATGCAGGACTTAATGTGGGACCTGACAAAGGTCCAGTAGACACAGGCTGAGGTGCTAGAGCAGGCAGAGGGCCAGTGGGAACAGTTATATTAGTTTCCTCTTCCTCTTCTGACTCTACAAAAATACTATCATTACTTTGATTCATATCATCCTCATGACTATGGTTTTCATTTGCTGGAGAGGTAGGCTCTTCTGAACCACTACCCAGACTTTGATTCTCTAACAATGTTTCTATCAGTTCCATTTTCTTGCCTTTTACAAGAAGATCCTTATGTCTACAACAAACTCTTAAACAATCAGCAGTTTTTGCAGAAAGGGACTCCTGGCTGTAACTTTCCATAGTTGACTTGTTAAAAAATAGCTTTTACAGTGCTAAACTTTGTGGTTAGTTGCACTAAAGTATCAGAAGCACTCAAAAATGTATACTCAATACAAATCCCACCGCTGTACACCAGTGTTAGGCAGAATCCTGTGCAGTTCCCTTACGGAACACTGCAAAAAGATTAAGACTACAAGAGTAAGCAGTAAACCCAATTGGTAGCAGTCTGCACCACCCAGATTAACCTGGTAGCTGTGGCTGAGCAGTCAGACGTCTCTCAAGAAGAGTAGGGCAGTATATAAAGTATACGCAATAGGGCTAAAAACACAGTAGAGCAAACAAACACTGACCAGAGCTTTGTATAAAAAGTATATAGTTATTTATGTAAAACACACTTTAGGCAATATACTAGCACTCTAAATCAAAAGCAAGTTAAAACACAGTCAGGTAAAGTATACACACCTCCCTTGATAACTATTAGACAAGTCAGAGTTAAAACACCACGATTTGTTAAAACAGATGTAAGCACGTAACCTAGATGGCACTCCAAGAGTTAAGTTAAAGTGAGAGAAAAAGGCAGAGCATAGAAATAAAACAGGTCCCAACACTTTTAGGAGTTCTCAGCAATTGAATAAAGGCAGTATACACTGTAGAGCCAAAGTTCATAGGCCAGGCCCACTTTAAATGGAGCAAAGCGAAATGTGCCCAGGATCACACGGTTTAAAATGCACTAAAAGTATTTGCAGAATGTTCAAAAGAGGTTGGGGCGATTCAAGAAGGTAAAGTTAGAAGGTCTGGGGCCAACCCAGTTGGAAAGCCAAGGGTTTAAGGGTCACCTTGGACAAACCGAAGAAAGGGAGGACAGGCAGGACACAGTACCTTAAAGAGAGAGGAAGCTCCAGTGGTGGCAGTTGTTCCTGGCAGTGGTTGCAGTTCATTGTTCCGACTAGGGGAAGAGAGGATCTCGTCGAGGAGGAAACATGGAGTCGATGCACTGCACAAGAATGAAACCAGCTGCGGAGTTCATCTGTAAAAGGTGCGTTCCTTTTATTCGCGGTCAAAGTGGTGAAGCTTGGCTATCCGGCCGCCAGGGTGCTTGCCACGGGTGATTCGACCAAGAGATGTCTTTGGAAGGCAAAAGGGGCGACCTGGTTGTTCCTACCAGCTCAGAGGAAGAAGACTCATCCAGCAGAAGATCTTCTCTTGTCGTTGGGAAGTGGTGAGTTTGTTTCAGTAGGGCTTCACCGGTGGTGTCGTCGTTGCAGATGGCTCCGCTTCTTCCCTCTTCGGATTATTAGGTCCTGTGGCGACTTCTGAAGTTCCAGTCCCAAAGGCCCTGCTTTTATGCAGAAAAACCCCCATTCAACAGCCTAGCTGTCACTCACACAAGCTACGTGGTGAACCGGGCGGCTCACCACTGGGCCAATCAGAATAGAGTGCGACTTGAGTTGCTAAGGCAACGCAGTCCAGAGTGCCAATTCCCCTCCCCACCCATCCTGTGGAACCCAGACAGAGTGGCACCATTTGGAGGGCTTCTGTGGAGAAGCCCGCCAAAAAGTGGAATAAAAGGCTCGACCTTGGTCAGAGTTACAGAGACGGACACGAACGCCATTTTAGAAAAGAGTTCTGGCAAAAAGACCCAACCGTTGGTTTAATATTAAATAAATAAACCAGCGGTATCTTTAACATTGCACCAAAAAGTGGTGCGTTTAAAATCAATGGGAAAATCCCATAGAGAATATTCTGGTGGAATATTTTGCGTGGTAACCACTGCCACCAGCCAGAAACTCGACAAGGGGGGACTGGACAGTGGCCCCTCAAAAACAGACCCTGGGGCAATATAATTAACCCCTTCCAGTACTTCCACAATATGATGGTTTGTACTGGTTCTGTTCACAATTTAGGACAAGTAAAGTTAATGGTAACTTTACATGACCTGGGAGACAGTAGTCAGTCCCAAGGTATGGAGTATATGTGTGGGGGTCACTATGACACTCCTGTGTTACTGCAATGAGGGTGCTGTGTAACACATACACAAAAAAATAGATGATACCCTATGGAGTAAAAAGAAACCCCCATAGCCCATAAGCACATAACAAGTCAAAGACATACCTCAAATCGTGCCTAAGAGTGGGAGGAAAAGAGTCTCACTCTTAGCAGGAAAAAAAAACAAACCCCAAAAACCCAGCAAAGCTGCTGGGGGACTCACTAGGTTTGGGACATTAGCCTTATAAGAGAATTCTCCCTAACACTCTGCTGCTGGTTTCTTCCCTGGGCAGTGCAGGACCCTCCAGTCTTCCTAATTCGTGACAGCCCGACAGTCGCTTCAGGAACCGTGAGCCTGCAGGATCTGCCAGGAACTTCCACCTCTTCTGCAGCCTTCTTCTTCATTTAAGATACTGTTCTAACCCGGTTGTTTGTTCCGTTCGACCGCGGTGAAAGTGTTTGAAATCTTTTGCCAATCCGAGGGCTTGTCCTTCTCTACTCTTTTAAGTAACTTTTCTTATGACCAACTTCGTTTCTAACTCTTGACCAAGACTTAACCACAAACTACTCTGAACTGTGTGATCCTCTGCAAAGACTCTGTACCATTAACATTGGCGCAGGACTATTGATTTGAATCCTCATTGTAGCAAGCCTTTTCTAGATTGCCCTGCCTACTTACTTGTTGGAGCTGCTTAATTTTGTATAACCTTGTCATTCCCTCCCTTTTAAATTGCTGGAGTGCCATTTTGCTCACACTTCATTTTGAGCCTAATTGTCCAGAATTGATTGGGGGTTGTGTAGTATGTTAAGAGTGTGGTTTTTCTGCTGCTTGTCTTAGTGAATTGTTTTACAACTGATGTGTAAATAAATGTATATGCTTTTACTCAGAAACATTGAGTCAGTGGGCCTCATTACGAGGTTGGAGGTAAAAACAGTTTTTACAAGCATGCAACAAATACTGTGTCCATGTAGGAAAGAGCCCACTAACAGTGAGCTATTACGAGTTTGCCTGCACAAGCGTAGTGGCATGCCAGTATCAACAGTACCTGCATGCCACTAAAGTCCCAAAAATGCACCTTAGCGGCATCATGGAAAGTGCAGACAGCACTACCGCTGCCGTCCTCCCCTAAATAACGTGACCGGCATCAATGGATACAGCTTTAGCAATGCCCACTAATAAGCTGAACCAGAAGTAGCGTCATCGCACCAGAACGGGAAAGAGCACGGTGGCCATCTTGAAAAACACAATCCATTGCCATCATCACTACACAGGACCTGGAGCCTATTTCCAAATGCAGAAAAAAAATCACCAACAGCATCATGCCTAAGGCTGTCAAAAAAGGCACATCCCGGCAGCGCAAAGAGTGCTTCACGGAGGACGAGCTGACAATGCGCGCCGAGACACTGGCAGATTATGCTGAGGTTGTGTTTGCAAACAACCTCAAGAGAGAGGCACAGATGAAGAAAAAGGAGATCTGGCAACTTGTTGCCCAAAAAGTCAGTGCTGTAGGGAACACCCCCGTACAGTCAAGGACGTGCGCAAACGATGGGACGACTTGCGGCTGAGAGTCAGAAACAAAATGTCGGCCAACTGGAGCCAGGGCCTGGCTACTGGCGGTGGTCCTAGCTCCCCTATCAAGCTAAGCCGGTGGGAGGAAATCTGCGCCAGAACTATTGGCATCGAGGCATATAAGGTGTGGGCGAGATGGAATGTGGCGCCACCTCATCGGCAGATGGAGGTGAGTGTGCTAAGAAAACACTGTAATGCAAGGTATGATGATAGTCCACCAATTTGTCCGTCCCAGGAGGCAATGCATGGCCCATTACATACACATGAACACATCCCTGCCTAGATGCCGTCCTCAGCACTGACGCATCGACATGCATGCAGCATGGCAATGCCATACCTGAGACACAACACACAAATATGAAAACGGCATTAGTCACACTGCACGCAGTCCACAACAGCACACAGCATACGCCAACTCCAACATATGTGACCCTGACGGATGCCTGCATGCTCCACCCATATAACAAGCAACGTGATTGTCAAAACTCAAATACCTAATCCCATCTAATGTGTAGAACAGTAATAAGACCATTGTATGCATGATGCTTGTAGAACCATCACTGATGCCGTCCCTCTCTCGGTCCCCCACAGGCTCTGATCCTGACAGCGATGCCCGGGACTCAGCCGCACAGGCAACAACTCCCCAGAAGAGGCCCAGGGGCAGGGAAGATGGCAACAGGCCTTCAACATCGAAAAGGCCAACCAAGCCACGATAGGCACAGAAGGGGCAGACATCACAGGATGCCACGGCACTGGTACCGCTAAGGGCCACTGCTACAGTCCCCACAACAACTGTGTCCCCTGCACAGGAGACAGTGGCCGATGGGGCACTTTCAGCTGTGAACAGCTCTGTTAGGGAGGCGGCAGCCACGGCACCCCAGACGGATGAAGATGCGCAGAGCCAAGGCCAGGTGTGTGTCCCTGTGGAGGATGACTCTTCGGACTTACTTGCCACACCCAGTCTCACACCATCACCCCAGATCACCCCATTGTACTCCAACATTGACATCACACCAGAGCAGTCTGGAGGAGAGCCAGGTCAAGGGAGCATGAGCCCCACAGACGAGCCACAACAGTCTGGGAATTTGACACATGCACCATCCACCTCCACTGGTGTCCGGGATGGGGTGAAGCACATGGAACATACCATGCAGCGCCAGGAGGAACTGACTGCCCTAGTCGGGCAGTTCGTTTCAGACGGTGCCCAAGCAAGGCAGGAGGGGCGGGACAACACTGCCTCCCTGAGACAGGCCATTGAGGCCAGCATGACGCGTACATGCGAGGAGGTATCTTCCCTGAGCAGGTCCTTTCTCGTATAGCGGATTCCTTGGTGGCAGAGCGTCTGGCCCCCAGACTGGAGCAAGCGGGCACCGCATCATCCTCCAGCTCCACTCAAACCAGCGCCCTTCGCAGGTCTGCGCGCACCTTTCATCGATCGGACATGCCACCACCAGGTGCGGGAGGAGGACAAATGTCAATGGGTCAGCCTGATTAAGGCTGTAGACGCAGAAACCTGCAGCATTTGCTTGGACACCATGTGTGGGGGAGTTGTGGGGGGAGGTGGAGGGGGGAGAGGGTGTGTGGGGGAGTTTTGTGGGGAGGGGGAGAGGGTGTCATGATTCCTGCCCCTCATGTCCCCAGCCCTCCAAGATGTCAGGCTGGAGCCAGGCCAGGATCACCTACATGGCCCTCAAGGGCCTCTCCATCCCTCCAAAGACCCACTTGGAGTCAGACTTGGCACTTGTGGCACCAGACTCACTCACTCCCATAGGATAACATTGGGGATTGGACTTGTAGTGCATTGATGGGGACAAGATGGACGCCCCCACATGTTTCGGTTCCCAGACTGCATGTGCAGTCTAGTCTTTTGGGTGTGGTTCAGCCCAGAGACACCTGGGATACCCAGAGACTATTTAAGCAACACCCAGGCTGAGAAACATGCTTTGCGTTTTCTGCACCTGCAGCGTGACACTCACCGTGTTTGGATCGGTCTCCAGTAGGCCTGCATCTTTCTTCTGCGCTCAGCTCCTGCAAGAACGAGAACACCATTACGAACAGCCTTGTCTAGCGGTGCTTCTGCCCATCATTCATTGCTCCTTCTGTTCTGCGGGCATCTTCGGCGGTGTCATTCCCGGCACACCGCTTCCTAAGGAAAAGGGAAAAGAACAGAAAAAAGGCATTAGTAAGCATTCTGCAAATCTTCATTTTTAAATACTGTACGAGCTCCAAACGCTTACCTGAATCCCAGCCGCTCTGGGGGAACTCTGTCTCCGGAACTTCTCTTCCATCTGCAAGAGGGAAAAGACACTCCAGGTTAGCGTGGAAACATCTAGACGCGCTGCATACCGCTCTTTCCCACCGCATTTGTTCTTCATAACCGGCATCCACGCTGAAAACATCGCGGGAACCTAAAAGAGACAGAAAAAGAACTCAGTTCAATGCAAATACGAAAGGGGTGCATCGCGCATCCCGCTCTCACTCACCTTCAGCGCTACTCTTCTCAGCAGCACGCCACCATCCCCGGACGCCGGCCATCATCTAAGGAAGGAAAGGAATGAAGTTAGAGAACTGTTCAAAAGACTCATTATACTTA
The DNA here is from genome assembly GCF_040938575.1 of Ambystoma mexicanum. Taxonomy (NCBI): domain Eukaryota; kingdom Metazoa; phylum Chordata; class Amphibia; order Caudata; family Ambystomatidae; genus Ambystoma; species Ambystoma mexicanum. The sequence continues at coordinate 667,056,167 of NC_090924.1, read as the reverse complement.
CCTGTCGGACTCTTGCCAGTGAAGTAACTAGGCAGCAACGAGCCCGCATCAATCAACGCGCCCCTGCGCTGAAAGCGGGACGGAGAGCACACTATCCAAGAAAACAAGGTGAGCTGTGGATCAAAGGGAAGGGTTGGACCCCGGGAAGAAGGGATTCAAGCACACAGAGACAATAGGGAGTTAAACTCTACCAATCCTGTGTTTCAGGCCCAGTCTCCAGTCGAATAGCCTCCAGGGAAGGGTTTGAGGTCGTAAGAGGTCACAACAGGCTGAGTGACGTCCCCGTGGATACCAGGCGAGCGTTACAGAGTGTGTGTGGGGGAGTTTTGGAGGAGTGGGAGGGGGGAGAGGGTGTGTGAGGGAGTTGAGAGGGGGAGAGGGTGTGTGGGGGAGTTGTGAGGGGAGTGAGAGGGGGAGAGGTTGTGTGAGGTTGAGGGTTTGAACACTTTGTACTATTTAACAGTTTAATACACCCATTGTGTAGCAGAAAAAATACTTGAGTGGACATTCCTTATTGCATGTATGTCATTTATTGCTATACAGTGCATAGTGTACATGTACTCCCACACCCAGTGCCCTCTGTCCCACATTCATGTCACCCTCTGCACCCATGTGTCTTAGAAATATTGTCCAATCACAGACTGGCACACAGCACGTCCCTCCTGTGCATCAGCACCGCAATGATGTGCGCCCACATCTTCTTCATCCCCTTCATCATCACCTGCTGGTTGCAGTTCCATATCAGGGGGCAGGGGCACATTCCGTCGGATACACATGTTGTGCAGCATGACACATGCCATGATGATCTTGGCCACCTTCTAATGCCTGTAGAGGAGTGCCCCACCCGACCGGCTTAGACAGCGAAAACGTGCGTTTAACAGGCCAAAGGTCTGCTCGATGACCACACGGGTACGGGTATGAGAACGATTGTAATCCTCCTCGTGCCTGTTCTGTGGGTTTCGGACAGGCGTGAGGAGCTTCAAGGGATAGCCACTATCACCTACATGGGAGCAAAATAAGGTATGTGTTAGTCGATTCATGATGGACAGCTGTACTTATCACACATGCCTGCAGGTATTTGTTGGTCACATGCACATGGCCCTGGTTGTATGCACACATTTTTCCTTCCCTCAATGTGTGATGTGCCATGGTTTTATGGTGTGGATTGCGTCTTCAAAATGATACACGGTGTACACTGCATTGATGTTGCTCATGCATTGTGGACGCACACCGCTGTGCTTGTGATATATATGTTATGTGTAGTGTTCTGTATGATTTTCTAACTGGCAGCTTTGGCAGTAGTCTCTGCATTATTTGTCATTCAGCGCTGATTATTCCCATGGTGACATGCTGCACTACTGTTGTGGTGGCCCTGTGACAAGCAGTGGATTCCCTTGGTGGTTTTGTTTGGTGCACTCTCATGGATGCTTGTCCTGTGTAGTGATTTGCTGCAGACATTTACATTGTGAATACTCACAGCATGTTGCTGGATTGTGTCACGGAAGGTGAGGTCCGATGATGGGTGGTGCACATGTTGTGGGATGTGGGGTGGTTTTAAGTTTGGCATGTTGTGATAGGTGCGCAGCTTACTTCATTGCTATGGGAATTGGGATGCTTTGGGGCACAGTGTTTTGGTATGTGGACATTGTGCTGTCACCACAATGACACCATGGTGGTGTGTGCATCTCTACCCCCATTTCACTGCCATGTGCCTGTCATGCAACTTACCAAGCAGCCAGGCACGTCGTCCTACATGTCGCTCCATATAGCATGGTACCGTGGAGTTGTGCAGGACCATTGAGTCATGAGTTGATCCGGGAAATCGTGCACAACAATGTGTGATGATCTTGCTGGAGTCACATACCATCTGTACATTGATTGAGTGATATAGCTTACGATTGCGGCACACCACCTCTGTTGCATACGGGACCACCAATTCCACATGGGTGCAGTCAAGTGCACCAATACAATTTGGCATGCCTGCCAGTGCATGGAAGCCAACTTTAGTGTCAAAGATCTCCTGGGCAGTCTGTGGTATGGATATGTAATTCCTTCAGTGCTTCAGGAGGGCATCCAGCACTTGGTTCAGCATGCGAGAAAATAAGGGTTGTGATATGCAATGCATGTGCCCCACTGTGTGCTGGTAGGTGCCTGTGGCCAGGAAGTGGAGCACAGGCACTACCTCCAGTAGAGGGGGGATGGCGGTGCGTATTTCAATCAGGCTGACAATGTCGTCGTGTATCATTTCCACAATGGTGGTGATGGGGTCCTGGTCCAGTCGGTACAGGGTGTGGATCTGCTCAGGGGTTAGGTTGAATGGACTGGATCTGATGCGAGGGATTGGGGGCTGCCTGCATGGTACCACTGGCTGCACTGTTGGGTCTTGCTGGGCCTGTCTCGCCCTCCTTCTCCTCCTGTGTCTCCTCTGTGGTGCCTGTTGTTGTTGCTGGTGTAGCAATGCAAGCATGTCCTCCAGCCCCAGTATTGCTACTACAAGTGAAATCATTTTGGTGTGGAAAGTGGTGTGGTGTGTGGGTGTGCTCCTTTTGTGCTGGGCCAGACTCCATTGCCTCCACCTGTGCTGATTGTGTGCACCTGTGGCAGTTGGGAACACTGCACATTGCTGTTGGCGGGTGGTTCACGATGCCGGTATTGCCGGCATCCCGGTATCCCTCATTACCGCCTTCATGATGCCGGTCTGAACTAGCATTCCTATTGTGTTGTAAGCGCCCTGCTTAATAGTCTACTGCATGTCTCGAATTAGTTTACTGATTAATTATGCACCAATCATAGCACTACTATCTGCACCTACTTCCTACCACACCATGCTCACCAACACCTACAACCCCCCCATTCTCAGTATACTATGCATAACAAGTCTCCTTATGTACTTCAACTGGCCACCCCCCTTTGAGGCACAAGCCAGCAAAATGTCTACATGTAGCCTAACCACCAATTGCCTACCTAGCCATTTGACCACATCAAGTACCCTTGCAAGTAACCCATGCATGTTAAAATTGAGGTATGCTAGACTCCGTGCAAGACTACCTAAACTTTATGAACCTCCTGTGAGATCACTCCCACCGTCAAAAAAGATTAATCTTCAAACTCACGCAAAGCCCACTACCAACACTGTTAACACCCGGCCACACCTGCAGACCACTAATAAGCAGCATCCCATTCATAAACACAAGATAGTTGATCCTAAACTATCAACACGCATGCATGCCCGAGCTACCACTGAGATCCACCCACTTAAAGGTGCACTTATAAACACTAGGTCATTGGTTGCCCAAGCAACAGACATATCTGACCTCATATTGGCAGACAATGTAGACTTCCCTGCCATTTCTGAAACATGGCTACACGATGTGCCAGGACCATCTTTCTCATTAGCTATCCCTGACGGCTACACTATATTCAGACAGGACCGTGACAAAATACGAGGAGGAGGTACTGCTATCATATCTAATGCAAGTCTCTCTCTGAGACCAGTTTCTTCCCAAAATACGCAATCATAAAAAGTTCTCACGGTCAAACTCTCCCTTATCAACTCACAAACCCTCACTATTCACCTTATCTACAGACCACCAGGCCCACTTGGAACGTTCGAGGAGGACATTCACACGCTAGTATCCAATAACCTCAAAACTATGACACAATTGTTACTACTCTGTGACTTTAATCTCGGCTTTTATGATCCTTCCAATAAGCATGCCTTAAACATAGCAAATAGCATACCTGAACTTGGCCTATCCCAGAAATGTTACCAAGGCTACTCACAACAAAGGAAGAATCCTAGATTGGGTAGCTGACTACAACTGTACAGATAACATCACCTCTATTACACCTCAACTGTGGACAGACCACCACCTTGTGTCTTTCACATTATCCACCATTAGACCTCTCCCACTAGCTACACACACCGCCCCACCTTGTTTGACAAGAAACAAAAAGAATATCACAGCCGACAAAGTGACCCAGGCTATCCTTCCCACCCTCAACTCACAAGCCGACAATCTTGACCCAGACACCCTGGTCAACGAGTATAACAAAACCATGTTAAATGCGCTTGATAAAATTGCCCCACTCAAACTCAGACCTAGTAAACCTAAATCCCACCTTAAAAAGTGGTTGACCCCCAGCTAAGGGACCTACGACTCCTAAAAAGGAGATGTGAAACCACGTGGAGACTACTATCCTCTGAAGATAACTAATCCAAACTAACCAAAATTTCAGCCCAATACAAAACTGAAATCTGTCTAGCTAAACGTAATTCCTTCAATGAATGCATTACTAATGCGAATTCCAATATGAAGGAGTTATTTACTATTTTAAAAGAACTAGAATCTTCCATCACCACGCCTGACCTCTGTACCAAAAACAAAACCTGGTGCTCTGATATCCAGCATGCACTTTTGAATAAAATCACTACCCTACAGAATACAATAGCCAATAAAAAAGCCTTCAACAAAGGTAGCAGGCGCCCCTCTCTCAGAAGAAAAAGGCATGATAACCTGTTCAGTTCGCAGCCATCTGCTTTTTGCTCACTGTACCTTTCACAGATGGGAAATATCCATTTGCACATCAGTCTTTGTCCCGCCCACATGGGCAGTCCAGCACCAAAATGTTATGGCAATTCCTCTCTGAACAAGAGTACCAACAGCAACCCCATACACATGTTTCAGCCTTGTTGGGCATCATCAGTGAGGTGAAGCTGAGCCTCTCTAAGCACAGTGCGCAGGGAGTCCACATCTGGTTGCCCCCAGGTAACCTAGGGTGACCAACCCCAAGTTCCTTCAAAGAATTCAACAAAGGTAGCAGGCGCCCCTCTCTCGGAAGAACAAGGCATGATAACCTGTTCAGTGGTTGTTAACCACATTGAGAGTTTGCAGCAATCTGCAAAAGCCTCACTCAACCAACTATCCCAACTAAATTACCCAGACCTCCCAGCTAGTGAAAATCATATAACAGCCCTGCCAGATTTCACTTTTCCAAAGCCTCTATACTTGAGGTAGAAAAAGTGATCCTCTCACTAAAGCCCTCCAACTGCCAGGGTGACTTATGCCCAGCACAGATTATAAAAGACGCAGCAGGCTATTTTGCCCCTTTTATATCCAAATTAATTAATGCATCATTCTCATCCGCCACTATCCCTAATAACTTGAAGCAATCCTGGGTGCTCCCATTGTTAAAGAAGCAAACATTAGATCTGTTAATCACCACAAACTACCGCCCCATTACGAAGGTTCCCTTCTTGCTTAGGATTCTTGACAAGGTGGTTTATAATCAGATCCAAAATTACCTGAACCTACACAAACTCCTTAGAGCAAGACAATCAGGATTCCGCCCCCAACATGGGACGGAAACCGCTCTTATTGACTTGAAAGCTCAGGTTGACGAGTTAAGAGATAAAGACAAAACAGCTCTCCTCTTACTGTTAGACCTCTCTGCCGCATTTGATCTGGTGGATCATAAGGTCCTATGTGACCACCTGGACACGGCAGCCCATTTCTCTACTGAAGCCATAAGTTGGATTATGTAATTCCTGTGCGACACAACTATAAGGGTCTTCTCCCCGTCAACAGCGGCGGACCCCATTCCTATTACATGCGGTGTCCACCAGGGCTCTTGTGTCTCCCCCACACTATACAATATATTCACCAAGCCCTGTTTGATGATCTGGACCTTCTGGGTATCACCTACACTAACTATTCAAATGATACTCAGATTCTCCTCCCACTTTCCGGGGTCTATGACATGGATTTGGAGTTGGTGAAAAGAGTGTATATCATCATCCAGGCATGGATGACCATCCATGGTCTATGCCTGAATGATGAAAAGACTGAGCTCATCATCTTGGGCACCCACACCAACCTCAAGAAATTATGCCAAGACTATTCATTGAACATCGATGGGAACCTTATTAAGGTGGCCAAGGAGGTGAAGACATTTGGCTTTTAACTCGACCATGCCTTCTCTTTTGACAAACAAGTGAAATCAATGGCCTCTGCCACCGCCTACACTTGTAAGCTCATCAGGGCCGGCAAAACATTCTTGTCTAACGATAATTGCATGATCCCGGCCAGAGCCTAAATGCTCTCCATGCTAGATTACTGCAATGCCCTCTACATCAGTGCTAACAAGGCCATTGTCCAAAAAATAGAAATCCTTCAGAACATGCCTTAAGAGACGCACTAGGAGTACCTAGAAAACCACATATTTCAGCAACTAGACGCCATAATAATTGGCTCTCAACCCAAAATAAAATCCTTCTAAAAACTGCATCCCTTACTCACAAAGCTTTAAATAATGCCGCCCCTAGTTACATCTCAGATAAATTCCAGAAAATATCATCCACTAGACATACGAGACTTGGCAACATCAACTGTCTCAGTACCCCAGATACAGGCTTACCAGGGCCGGTGGCAGTAGCTTTCCTGTGAAAGCAGCCAAACTATGGAACTCTCTGCCTCTCCCTTTTAGAGAGGATCAACCTTATTTGACCTTTAGACACAAGTACATCAACCTGCTCAAATCCACGGATTTGTAGGCTTATCTGCTGTAATGTTATCTTTTTCGATGTATGTCTGCTGTACATGCTTCAACTGTACATATATTTCATTTTGCCTTTATTTTTATCTTTCCCTGTATTTTATATTTTGATTTTTGTAACCTAAGCTTTGCATCTGATTTTAACTGCTGCCCCACCTTCGGGTCTGGTGCGCATTAGAAATAAATAAACAAACAAACAAACACTCAGTCCTGAGTTCATTGCTCTAGAAAAGATGAGGCTTGAATTGGAATTCAAACGTATAAATGCTCAAACTGAACAAAAGCATCTAGAACTTAAGCTCAGAGAAATGGAGATGAACCATGCCTTAGAAATGAAAAGTCGTCTATTGAAAATGCTTCTCTCCCAGAGTCTTCAAATTTCCGCATTGCCAACATTTAGCGTCTCGATCACAAGCCGAGACATAGGGGAATATATTATGGATGCACAAACATGGCAACCACATTTACCCCAGTTTAAGACAAAATATGTTGCACTAGAAGATGGAAACAGTAGAAGGATTTAATGCCTGTGAGATAGCAAAACACCAGAAACACTGTAATCTGTGCAATCTGACAAAGCCCGCCAGGGTGAACCGCGTTGTTGTGTGTTTTTTATCTGTCCACCCTTGTCCACCATGTATCCAATAAAGGACTTTATGCATATAACATAGATCTCGGTGTGGATTTTGAAATTTACAGAGGAGTGCCGCCGCTTGCTGATAGTGTGCAGTTTTCTGGTAAAACTATATTTTCAGTAAAAAAAAATTTGTTAAAGGGACGTTATGGTTAAGTTGCGCTTTTAAAAACCTATCAAATTCAGTAAAAAAAACTTTGTCAAAGGGACGTTATGGTTCAAAGTAAAACCGAAAACCCCCTGAAATTGGCCAGGTACGGTAAGCTAAGCAACCATAAATTGTGCCACCACCATGCACTGCTAAAACTAACACCCAGGACATCAAAGATGACATCACAAATGTCATTGATGACATCACTGCTGACATCACATATCTGGGCCATTTTCGGTTTTACTTGGAACCATAATGTCTGTTTAACAAAGTTTTTTCAGTGAACATATATATATTAGTGACAGGGCCTGCATTAGTGGTAGTTATGGTTAAATTGCTCAACCCACAGGAAGATCACTTTCTGCAGCCTATACCTTTGCTCCCCCTGGACAAATCCATACCAATCTCTGCAACAAAAGTATATGGCCCCGTCAGATTCAATCTGCGAAGTTCTGTGAGGTTGGTCCCGAAAGCGTTCTTTTGTAAATTTGGTGTAAATCCATCCAGTAGATTGTTTTTAAAACAGCCTGTTTGGTACACGGATGGGAATCCGATTGGCCGAGAGGGCGACGTGATGCGGAGACCGGACGCACCCACTGATTGGATGCTGAAAAGCACGAAATGAGTCAGTATTTGAAAACGCCTACCATGTTGGATTCAGGGACAGCTGCTGTTGTCATATATACATGTTTTGCCATTTGATGAATCTACACAAAAGTTTGCAAAAAGATTTTAGATCTAGATTTAATTGTTATTGTAAAGTTTGGTGGGATTTTGTCAAGAGGGGGCTAGATGGCGTATAACTTTGTTGCCAATTGACGTATATGGAAAAATGTTTTCAGAAAGATTATAGAGCCAACCTTGAATGTTTGTGTAAAGTCTGAATGGATTTTATCGAGTGGGGACTAAGATATATGACTATTGTATTAAATACTAGGTAAGTCAATTTTGTTATCTTTCAAATGGTACTACCGTAATTCGACGACTGTTAGGGAGACTACAGGACCTTCCGCAATGCTCTAAAAACCTGGCTCTTTCAATTATGCTGACTAAGACCATCTATGGCGGCTGAGAACCTGCAACCTGATGACAAATGCTCAAAGAGATCCCGAGCAATGAGGACACTGAATGCACCTACTAAATCACAAATCATTTTTATCTGAACGCAGCAATCGCAATAAAGTACTTGAAATCCAGAATAGTGAGCTTGTTAGATCAAAACTCCACCCAGACACTCACCTCTCCTATCACTATGCTCACTCTCTACACCAATACACAATTAGAGCGCAGCTACTCACCTCGATCAACTTTGGCCTAGCTGCTCACATGTGAACAATACACCATGAACACCTCAACATTCTGATAAAATGCAGCTATACCCATAAAAATCGGCCTAGCTGCACGCATAATCATCCTACACAGGCCTAGCACACCCAGAACCCAGTCTTGGTGACCCTACTCCAAACTGCACACATTAAACTTACTTATATCAAATACCACCAAACCGAACGCTAGGATGCAGCTACCATCAGGCAATCACATCAGCTGCGCACATAATCTGTGCACCCCAGCAGCCAAAGACACCATACTCTATCAACTGACCTGGACAAAGGTCCCCGAGGGCATTAAACATGGCAGCGCTTTGAGGTCATACCAATGATATATAGAGCGCTATATAAATGCCAAATAACATAACATACATTTTGACACTTTTGAAAAATTAAAACATGGGTGGATTTCCAGCAAACTTGTGTAAGGAGCATTGGCAAGGACCTTAAAGCATGGTTTTGCAAATGTGCCCACGTTTTAGTTTTTGACAAGTGTCATAATGTAGGCACAGAAAATAGTGATATACCTTTGATGACTGAGGTATAGCCTGTGGGCATGAGCAGTGGCCAGATTGTCCCGGTCATGGCATAAGGACACAACCCCGACAATCTGGCTACTGGCCATTACCACGAGGGACGACAAAGGGGGTTAAAGTGGCCATGTCCTCCTGGGACCGGCTATGTGACAAAGTTATTCAAAAGTTTGATAATTTTGAAAGGGAAAAAAAATGTGCTTGTGGTACTATGGTCATAGGGTTCTCTCTTCGCCTTGTGTAGACTGCCATGGAAAGGGGAGAGAGGCTCTGTATGGAGCCCCCCTTCCTTTTCCATGGTGGCCATCTTAAAAAAGGATTGTCTTTCCTACAGAGGGGCACCGCAGGCATCCCGCTTTAGGACGAAAAATCTTCTTTTTTTTTTTTATTTGTACCCCGGGTTTCTGCTTTGAGAACCCGGGGTGCTAATGGTCTTCATCCCCCATTGCAAGGGCTGGAACGGGGATAACGGTCCGGGGCCATCATTATCTGCCCACTCTTCACTTGGGCCGATAACTTGGGCTGCAGGCCGTTATCCCCATTCGAGGGGCTGGAACGGGGATAACAGCCTGGCAGCCCAAGTTATATTTGGTAGTTTATCCTTTGGTACATTCCCAACAGTGGTAAAGAACTGCCACATCCATTATTTGCTCAAGGTACAAGAGCGAGGCACTTTCTCTAACTCATCTTCTTGGTCCTCTTCATTGGGCCTCATTCCGAGTACGGCGCTAACCAATGGCGATATTAACGCCTTGGTTGACGCCGTACCCGGACCGGCAGCGCCTTGGTGGATGGCGGAATTACCGCCCCATTCCAAGGTTGGCGGGGCGGTAATTCCCCATTCACCAAGGCTCTTCCCCATTCCCAAATGAGCCCCCATAGGGCTCAATGGGAATGGGGAAGATGCAAATAACGGTGACCGTTCATTACGGTCACCGTTATTGGCTTGGAGGCCCCTTTGCGCCCTCGACTTTAACACCTGCTCAAAGCAGGCGTTAAGGGCGAGTGCGCAAAGGGAACTCGGAGTATGGCGGTAAGGGATTACCGCCACCGGTCTCGTTACCGGTGGCCGCTATCCCTTACCGCCATACTCGGAATGAGGCCCATTGTCTTTGGAAGTACTGTGCTTTTTTTGTTGCGTAGGTCCCCCAGCTGGTGGTGGTGGTGGCTCTCGGGATGGCAATAGCTGATGCCATTTTTAAGATAAATATCAGTTTTGCTAATATTCTTCCAAGTATGTGCTTTGTACTAGTTTGTTAATGGATAATGAGTAAGTATAGTTGTAGGAGCTGTGCAAGGGTACATTTTGAGCTTTAAAGAGCCTAGATCAGTGGAAGATTCCCAACTGTCCTCAAAGCACAGACCCAATCATGAAGTCGGGACGCATTTGCAGACACATGGTCATTCAGCGCACAAGCACATGGTCACGTGGCACTGTCCAGAAGGTCTGTGATGATGTCAGACATACGCGGAAGTCGACGGATGCAAGAACAGCGGAAAAAGTTGCAAAAAGTGTATAGAAGTGTCAAAAAAGATGCTAGAATGTTGGAAATTGCAGTTTTAAGATGCAAAATGGACAGAAATGGTGCTATATTGGGGTAACTATGATATTGGTAAGTTGTAGGAAAATAGCATGCACTGGTAAAAACACATGAAATTCATTGAAAAAACGCTGTTAAAGAGACGTTATGGTTAAGTTGCACTAATAAAAACCTATTAAATTCACTGAAAAATCTTTGTTAAAGGGACGTTATAGTTAAGTTGCACTAATCAAAACCTATGAAATTCAATAAAAAAACTTTGTTAAAGGGACGTTATGGTTACAAGTGAAACCGAAAAAATCGCAGAAATTCGCCAGTTATTGTAAGCTAAGAAAGCATAACTCGCGCCACCACTGTGCACTGCTAAGACTAACACCCACGACATCAAAGATGACATCACAATGTCATGTATGACATCACTGATGACATTACATGTGAAATTAATTTTGATGAATAGTCCCTAAAAGGGGATGTGTTTATAATATTGGTAACCTGATGCCAGGGGTGATCAGGAGACCTATCATGAACTGCTTAATCTGTTAAAGAATGTACTCATCTAAACAACATTGTATTTGAGTGTTGTTGTTAATACTGGCACCTAATAAACATAGGTAATGGCTGCAGCATGCACCATAGAAGTATAATATTTATAATCTTGTAATTTTGGATAGTAAAATAATAAATGCTATCTTATCAGAGTTTTGAGTAATGTTAAACATGTAATAACAAGCTAACAATTCAAGACTTACTACACACTTGTTCTAGTACAAACAATTCATATGAAGACCCACAATGCATAGAAATCACAGGCACATACAGGGAAACTAAAGTAAGGAAGAAAGAAACGGCATCATCAAAAAATGTTAATAAAATTAAAGTGTATCTTTATGTATACAAATCAATTGTGTGTTTAAGGCTTGCTTATTTCCCAATGTACGTGCAACATGAACTGAGACCAAACCCTAAGGAAAGTACTATAAGAACATATAACACGGTTAACGTCTAGATAAATAGCACCTTTTGAATTTTAATATTCTGACTGTCAGTGAATAAAACCACCTGAATGAAACCCCAACCTATTCCATACATTTGGTTATATGCAAACGTATCTTCCCTCTAGCCTGAATCATCCTGTAGGGCACAATCTTTATGTTTTGATCTCCTTCGACCTCCCCCTCTGTAACCCTCTCACCACTCCTCTCTCCGGGAGTGACCACTTTCTCCTCTCCTTCCATCTCTCTCTCGAGCCCTCAGGACAAGCCAACTCCCACACTGCCACCCACCTTCTCACTGATTCGACCCATAAAATGTGTGTCAGTTGAGGCTTTCACTGCATCTTTCTCTCCCCCTCCTGCACCTCTGGCTGACTCACACCCTGACACAGCACTTTCTATTCTCCACTGTGTTATCTCTGACACGCTCAATGTACTTGCGCCTGTCATGAGGATCCACATGAAGTCTAAAACCAATTGTAACTCCTGGTATGACTCAGACCTTGTCACCCTTAAATGCAAGTGTAGGGTGGCTTGCAGGAAATGGTTGGCATTGTGTACATCCTCTGACAATCTGGTCTGTCGCCTACTCCAAAGGCAATACCGACTCTCTGTCCTCACTAAGAAGAGAGCTCACATTCAAGCCTGCATTTCTGCAGGATCTAACAACCCAGCCGAACTCTTGAAAATCTGCAAGGAACTGGCCAATCCTACCGCAGTCTCTACCTCTCCTGTCCCCTCCCAGGCTCTCTGTATGGCCCTGGCTTCTCACTTCATCTCTAAAACCGAGGACATCCTGTCAACCCTTTCATCCTCTCCTGCTTCTCCTGCCACACTCTCCTCTTGCTCCGGTCACCCCCATCACTTTGCTGCCTTTCCTCTCTTCACCCCTGACAAAGTTTCTAGACAAGTCCGATCTGTGAAAACCTTGTCAAAACAGGTTCTTTTCTGTTTTTCCAAAACCATCAAGGACCACATTGACACCTTCGCTCCAGCCTTGGTCAACTTCTGCAACCACTCTTTTGCCACTGGAAACACTCTCTTTTGAACCCTCTGCTCAAGAAACCCTCAGCCGACCCATCCCTTCTAGCTAATTATCGCCAGATCTCCATCAGTCCTTTCCTGGGCAAACTCCCTGAAAAACTGGCCATCTACCCACTTAATCTTCACACTGAATCTGTTGGTTGTCTCCGTGACCATCAGTCTGGCTTCAGAGCATTCAGAAGCATGGCAACTGCTCTCCTGAACATCTGTGAAGACCTGCTCTCTAATCTTGATGCTAATCTCCCCTCTGTCCTCATCCCACTTGATCTATCTTCTGCCTTTGACATTGTCAACCATGCCATCCTGCTCAACAGGCTCCGTGATGACCTGGGTATCACTGATCAGGCTCTGGCCTGGCTGGCGTCTTTCCTCTCGGACCGACCCTCCCAGGTCAAATTTGGGTCCTCTCTCTCCTGTATCTCTCTCCACCTGTGGTGTTCCCTAGGGGTCTAACCGTTCTCCCTGGTTGTTCAACCAATACATGGCACCTCTCGCCAAATGGCATTGCTGCTCTCTGCTCCAAATTCCAGTGCCATGCGACCGAACCTCAGTTCGCTTTCAGGTTCCCCTCTGCCGACTATTCTCCTTCTCTCTTCCCAGATTGTCTGTATGCAATTCAGGAGTGGTGTGCTGCCAACTATCTCTGCTTGAATGTCAGGAAGACGGAGATCCTAATTGGCACACCTGCAACTTTCTTTCTTGCCACTCTCTGGCCGGCCTCCCTTGGCCCTCTTCCTTCTCCCACCTGTGAGGCTAAGCACCGTGGGGTCTCCATCGACTCCACGCTTTCCTTCTCTCCTCACATCTCTGACGTCTCTAAGAAGTCAAAATGCCAACTGCACCTGCTTAGAGGTATTCTTCTTTTCCTCTCCTTCCCTCAGAGGCTTGCTGTCTCCAGAGTTCTGGTTCTCTCTAGGCTTGACTACTGTAACAGCCTCTTTTAAAATCTGCCTGCCTCTACTCTGTCCTCTGCAACTCATTCAGAACAGGACTGCAAGGCTTGTCCTTGGCCTCAAGGTTGGGGATCGTGTCTCGCCAGCCCTGAAATCTCTCGATTGGCTCCCAGTGGCTGCAAGGATCAAGTTCAAGACCCTCTGCATTGTCCACAAGACCTTCTGGGGTCTGGGATCACAATACTTCCAACTCTCTCTTCGAAGAACCTTCCTACTCGAGCTCTTCACTCCTCCACCTCCAACTTCTTGATGGTCAGACGCTTTTCCAAGCAACGAGGGCCCAGAGTGAATGGCCAGATAGAGAGAGAGGAAAGGACATCCTTGATACAGGAAAAAGCCACTGAAATATGACAGCCTTAGAAAGTAGCATAACCAACATGATTTGTTATTTTGAGCTGTGCAGAGTATACATAGCAACAACTGTTAGGGCCTGATTTACAAAAAATGTTTCAATGGGACTCTATCATTTTAAAACATTTTTGTAAGTCAGGCCCTTAGACCTTTAAAAGATGCAAATGCAAATCTTCCTAACATTAACAGTTTAACTCCAATTGAACTTTGTGCACCTGTACTGTACAGTAAGTGTTTCTAGACATTTTCATCATCGATTCATTGCTATGTTGAACTTTATTTTAGATACACAGTACCCACCATTAAGTAAAGTTGCACATTGCTTTCGGAGAAAGAAATATCAAGCTCGAGGAGCACCTCATATACATACGATTCATGAGTTGATGGTACTCTTGGATTTGGTAAAGTTAATTCTGAAACATTAAGCAACTTTATAGAAAAAACAATGTGGTGTACCTGTGCTTCGCACAGTAACTCCTAGGGCTAAAGCATGTAAGCTTGAAGTGATGTACCCGTACATGTAGGGCTGAAGCATGTAAGCTTTGTATTGTTGAGATGGCATAAATTCATCAACTTCCGTGGGAAATGAAGTTACTGTAATTATTATGAGAGATTTGACACAAAGTGACAAACATCTTCATTGCGGACACTATTGGAGACACATGCACTGTGTCCTTTCACCAGCTTTACTACAAGCGCACTGCTTTATGTCACACGCATGCTTTCAAAAGTGAGTGCCTCTAATGTCAGCTAGAATGCTAATAGTGTGGAAAGTTTAGGAACAATGAACTGCTGAGGTTTACGTAGAACTACTGCAGAACTAGGTGGCGAAGTGACATATGGCAGGGGTAAGCATTTCAGACTTCAGGAACATTTATATTTTATACTTTCGACATTGTCTACACCATGGAACCTACTCACATGACAAATTTCAGGTTTGTAGTATGTTGGGAAGTATGCTGAACATATCGAACGGACACATGCACATATTCACAGATGGCAGGGGTAAGCACTGCAGACCGCTTGTCTACCCCATGGAATCTGCACACCTCCCAAATTGGCATTGCAGACCGCTTACCGAAAAAGAGAAACATTTATATTTTATACTGTTTGCGTTATCTACATGATAGAACCTAAATGCATGCCAAATTTCAAGTTTGTAGCATGTTGGGAAGTATTCTGAACATTTCGAACAGACACACATACACTCATATCCACATATGGGAGGGGTAAGCATTGCAGATCGCTTGAAAAAAAAAGAAATTTAGAACAATGTACATTTTTTACTTTTTACATTGTCTACACCATGGAACCTACCAACATGCCAAATTTCAGGTTTGTAGCATGTAGCATGTTGGGAAGTATGCTTAATGTGTCAAACAGTCACACACATACATATCCACATACGCCAGGGGTAAGCATTGTAGACCGCACAAATAAAAAAATAGAAACATTTATATTTTATACTTTTTACATTGTCTACACCATGGAACCTACCCACATTTTAGGTTTGTAGCATGTTGGGAAGTATGCTGAACATTTCAAACAGACACACACATTTTCCCTTGTATATATATGTAGATATGTTACCAGCATAATTCCAAACTCTGAAGAAAAAAACAAATTTACATGAAAAAGAAATCCATTTTCGAAATCACAAATGCACATCTTATTGTAAAAGAATAGACAAATCAAATGTCCAACTTTCACAAAAGATTTTAAATTTGGATTTCCAAGAAAAGAGCATGTGGAATGAAAATAAAATAGATATTTAATGTGTAGTTGACAATTCTATGGCTTTAAGAGGAGTACCAGGGGACCTCTGTCAAAAGTAATCCAAAGGAAGGAAAAGTAATCCAAAAAAGCTGCTTACACCAAGCAAGAAGTATCGTAAATGTATTGGACTGAAACAGCTGGGAGACATGCTTCAGACAGCCCTGTTGAACTGAACTGAATTAAATGAGCTCTTGACACCACACGTGGCAGCTCCACATTTTATACACACATTATGAAATCACCTTAAAAAATTATAGTTACATTTTTAGGGCAGGTCACAGGAGCTGATTGGTGGAACTATGTCAGACCACTATAGGAATGTGTACCTTAGGTGACCCTTTTTGGATAAACTACTTCTGGGAAAGAAATCACATTAACAGCCCCCAGACCTTAACAATTACGTGATTGTGCTGATCAGTCGGAAAAAAAATGTGTTTGCCATTGGCTGGCACTGCCCAATTTAAAAATTGATAACTTGCTATATTCTGATCAGACATGGCATCTTGAGATGGCAAGGGGTTTAGACATTCTCACTGAGTACGACCAATGATGTGCCCCACGGACACCAGCAAGGATAATTGACAATGTTGCACCCTAGGGACACCAGGACCTCTCTGACCTAGATGGCTCCCCATCGTGCGCCCCACAATCCCTGTGCCTGAGCTCTGCCCCCCCCAGCTTCCTACTCACACCTTGCTGCCAAGTGTACTCTAAAAAACTGTACCACACTGTGGCTGGATTTTAATTAACTATATTGGATTTATATTTCCCTGATGAAACTGTGTTCTCCTGGAAAACCTCATTCTTGCAATATTTCTGCATACTGTTTCTGCTGAATATTCCAAAAATGACCATTGCTGTCACAAAAGCCTACACCCCTTTATGATCTGTCTACACAAAAGCTTTTCTACCTAGGTCCTACACAAAATGGCTTCTCTAATGTTCACATATTGCTAAAAAGCCCCTTATCCCTATCCCCCCTCAGATCCCATGCAACCCCACCCCTATACCTGTGCCAGCTACCCCATCATGAAACAAATTACACATCCTTTATTCTGTTCCACCATGGGATTCCTTGTGCTGCTCCAGTTCCTGTGACTTAACAAACTATATTTATGCTACCTGCACCATGCTCACTGATGTCACCTCTCCTGATGTCACCCATCCCGTTACATGCACTCCCCTTGGCTGCGTTGAGCCTGTGTTGAATCTGGACCCTTACAAGATTAATCGATTGACACATTGTTTGCCAGCATCTTTTGCTAAAAGCTCTCTGCTCTTTTCCTTTGGTATCCATATCCTTGTTACCCTGTTCAGGCTCCCCCCTTGTGGATCAAACTGTTCTGGGGAGCAATACAATATAAAACAAGCCTCCTCCTCTTCAGCTGAATGAACTGCCCAAAAGGCCTCATAATTATCTATATCGAGGGGTGGTATTGTAAACATTCCTCTGAGGGCCATATTCAGGCATTTCTGTTTGTTTGTGTGTGCATGTGTCGTATGCAGGGTGTCGGTTCCCTTGCACTGTCAACATTCAAGGGTAACATGTTTGATCCCCCATCCCTACTTCCCTCACAAATTTATAGTCTTAGTTGACAGGCACAAAAGATCATGAGTACCAAAATGAGGATTGGGACAGGTACCTGAAAAATATAAGACAACCACATGGGGAGCCATGTTGTGCCAGTTGTCAGGTGTTGATGTGCTCATCTCTGTTATCATAGTCGAGTGGAGTGTGTGCAGCTCTTCAATAGCCTCGGACAACGTTCCATTGGCTGCATTGTTAGCAGACACAAATGTACAGCAGCTGCTGCCTATCTTTTTATACCCCCCTCCATCGCTGCCAACCAATCTAAAATGAACCAATTTTGAAGCACAACCGTCCTTACAGCCCTTAGCTCCTCTCGCACTGCATTCAATCTTTCTCTGTTGATGTGGCCAACCGTAATACTAATACTTCATACCTGGTTATTTGTAACCACTTTGAGTTCACTGCTGATTGGACGCCAGGAGGCAAAAGTAAAGAGAAAAATGTAGACGCCTTGCTGAACAGGCATACCTTTGATGAAATGACCGCCGGTCTATTGGATGACTTTAAGGGCCAGTATTTGTTGTCCTTATGAATTCTTTTCAAGTTCAGAGATCAGGCCACTCGTGTGTGCACCCCCTGCCCAATGCTTTACTGGAGTGCAAATCTTTATTCAACAGTGCTTAATGATTGGCAAATTATATTAGCTCTGCACGTGGTACCACAAAGGCGGGGTTGTCTAGCGTGGCATGGAAGCACCTTCCCCCTTAGTCTGGCGGAAGCTCAGCATATGCCTGTGTCCCACATGCCCACCAGAAGTCCATAGCAGCTGCAGTCCCATTCCTCAGGGATGGCAGAGTTTTCATCTTTTGGCACCCTTTGCTGTTCGACAGATGTATTGAGCCATTTCATCTAAAAGCAGGTGACTTCCCTTATGTGTAAGGGTTGTTTATTCTCATCTATCCATGTTAAAGCCTGGACATGCTCATTCCAAATTATTTGACCAATATTGTTCATCTATTTTACCACATTTTATTCAAACCCTGCCAGTCCTTCCACCCTACATTGCAGCATTCCCCTCTCCCATCCTCCATCATAGAAAACTGCCACTTGAATGAGCATTAATGGTCTTCTGTGGCACCATGGCATACTATGCCCTGTGGCATTGGAGCATGCTAGTCTGCTGTGGGTTGTAAACAGGTGTTTGCCCCTTCTCGCCCCGTCCATTGCATACTCTAGTATTCTGTGTTTTGTGGACTCTACATTTGCCATCTTTATAAGTTTGATATAATTGTCAAAATACACTTCTTCCCTCTCATCTGTCTAGTGGACGGCAACTGTGTGTGCCTGGAAAAGACCCCATGTTTTGCACAACGCCAAATGCATCAAACAACCCCCTACTGAAACAGATACCTCTTGAGGGAGGAAGAGATTTGGTGTCCCTGTAATGATTGGAATGAAAGAGCACACATAACATGTGTCATTGGCCCTCTCTCGCCCCAAAGTTCTCATATGGTCATATGGTCATACCATAAATAACCAGACACAGGGTATTGTACAATTGACTGTATCCAAATGGTTGCATGTATAAAAAGTTCTAAAAATGCTACCACCAAAGGTTGGAACACCAAAAGTTTGAACCTTTGGTGGTAGCGTTCTAGGTAAGTATTAACAAAAAAAAAGACTGTGGGGGCTGCGGGGGTTTCCCCCCGCAACACCCTGCTCACTATACTTTGCAGTATCAGTGTAAAGTATATGATGTGGGGGACATCTCCACAGCTCACAAAAAATAATAAATTTGGGGGCTGCGGGGGTGTCCCCCGCAACACCCCGCTCACTATACTTAAAAGTATAGTGAGCGGGGGTTGCGGGGAAAACCCTGCAGCCCCCATAAAAAGAATGTAAGAAAGAAAAGGACCCTGCGGCGCTGGTTCCCCATCACAGAACTGAAAGGGAACTGGCGCCGCAGGGACTCAGTGGGATGAAAAGGTAAGTAGGGTATGTTGGGGTGTGGGTGTTGAGGGTGTGGGTGGGGGATGTGTCGTGGTTGCATTGGGGTGTGGGTTGGGGTAAGGTATGTAGGGGTTGTGTACGTGTGTTCACATGGGATATGTGCACATTTTTGGTGGTTCGCACATTTCTCATGCAAACTTTCCAGCTGCAGGAAAATCAGCCGTGGTTGGATCACATAGAACCAGACGCAGTGCAGTGTCTGTCCCGAATGCCATTTTTGATAGACCTCTAGCCTGACTCATCCTGTAGGGCACACTCTTTATGTTTTGATCTCCTCAGACCTCCCCCTCTGTAACCCTCTGTAAACCTCTCACCACTCCTCTCTCCTGGAGTGACCACTTTCTCCTCTCCTCCCATCTCTCTCTCAACCCCTCAGGCCAAGCCAACTCACACACTGCCACCCACCTTCTCACTGATTCGACCCATAAAATGTGTGTCAGTTGAGGCTTTCACTGCATCTTTCTCTCCCCCTACTGCACCTCTGGCTGATTCACACCCTGACACAGCACTTTCTATTCTCCACTCTGTTATCTCTGACACGCTCGATGTACTTGCGCCTGTCATGAGGATCCGCATGAAGTCTAAAACCAATTGCAACTCCTGGTATGACTCAGACCTTGTCACTCTTAAATGTAAGTGTAGGGTGGCTTACAGGGAATGGTTGGCATTGTGTACATCCTCTGACAATCTGGTCTGTCGCCTACTCCAAAGGCAATACCGACTCTCTGTCCTCACTAAGAAGAGAGCTCACATCCAAGCCCGCATTTCTGCAGGATCTAACGACTCGGCCGAACTCTTTAAAATCTGCAAGGAACTGGCAAATCCTACCGCAGTCTCTACCTCTCCTGTCCCCTCCCAGGCCCTCTGTATGGCCCTGGCTTCTCACTGCATCTCTAAAACCCAGGACATCCTGTCAACCCTTTCATCCTCTCCTGCTTTTCCTGCCACTCTCTCCTCTTCCTCTGGTCACCCCCATCCCTTTGCTGCCTTTCCTCTCTTCTCCCCAGACAAAGTTTCTAGACAAGTCCGATCTATGAAAACCTTATCAAATCAGGTTCTTCCCTGTTTTTCCAAAACAATCATGGACCATATTGACACCCTCGCTCCAGCCTTGGTCAACTTCTGTGACTGTAACTCCTATAATGAGCCCTGCAGCAACCGCCACAGGTTTACACTACTCCAGTAACCATATTAACCAATACCTCAATGACCCAGCTTTGTGGCTGGAACACTTTGCCAGGAAACCCACACCTAACCAACCTTGCCCCCTCTTTCTTAGAAACAAGAGACAAGGCACTAGATTCCGCCTACGACACTCACGCAACAACGCCAACAAGCAAACCTCACATACACCACCTGGCTCACCCTCATCTACCGCTACATGCAAATCCAATACCACAGGGATTAAACTGCCTGTGTTCAAGGGCCCCCTTATCAACGCTTGATCTCTCCCAGCACACGCATTAGACATTGCTGACCTCATCACCACCTCTGACCTTGACTTCATCGCTATATCCGAAACTTGGCTACATGCCGCATCTGGCCCCTCACTATCCTTGGCTTTACAGCCTGACTACAGCAACACACGTTGTGACCGTACCACTGCCCAATCCAGAGGTGGTGGCGTGGCCTTCATCCATAAAAAACTCTCTTGACCTAAGAGTGGTATCTGACTCCAAACTCGAATCAGCTGAGTCTTTGTCAGTCAAACTATCACTAACGCCTAACCAAACGGCCACCCTCCACCTTATCTATAGGCCCCCAGGTCCGGCACTGACCTTTGTCGGTGAAATATCCACTCTCCTTGTTGACAAAACTAAAAATAATTCACAAACAATCATCCTAGGCGACCTTAACTTAGGTCTTGGTGACCCAAAAGATCCCGTGGCACTAGATCTGGACAATGTTCTAACTGACCTCGGCCTCACCTTGTACATTCAAGAAGCCACCCATATCAAAGGCAGGACCCTTGACTGGCTAGCCGGCGCTAACTGCAATATCAAGCTTCTCAACAATACCCCTTGCTTATGGTCTGACCATCACATCATAACTTTCAATATTGAATCAACTCTGCGAGCCCCTACACCGATAGCCCCAGCACTCCCCACTAGAAGTAAAAAGGACATAACTAAGGAGAAACTCCTCCCACTGTTACTCCCTTCCCTCAATGCGGCCACCAACACCTGCTCTGATCCCACCTCCCCAGCAGACACCTATAACCAAACTATGCTCACGGTTATAGACTCTATAGCACCCATCAAACTTAGGAAGGCCAAACCACAAGCACATCTTAATTCATGGTTCACCCCACAGTTAAGAATGCTCCGCAAAGTTAAACGCTGTGCTGAAAATAGCTGGAAAAGCCACCCTTCTGATGAGCATAAAGATGGTTTCCTTCTTGCCTCACTCACCTACAAAGATGCTATCATCACTGCAAAAAAAGAGTCTCTTAATAATCGTATTCTGCAAGCTGATTCGAATACAATGGAACTCTTCAGAATCCTAAAAGAGCTTGAAACTCCAGTCTCCCCCCCAGACACTTGCACAAAAGATAGTAAATGGTGTGCTAACATTCAAGCAGCCTTACTGAACAAAATCTCTACGCTACAATCCAAAATTAAAGACAAGCAGGACAGTCTGAAGCTCGACAACCGCTTACTCTCCCCTGCTAGGGCCCTCCATAAAGACACTGCTAACACTAAACCATTTGCCTTCTCACCTGCACATCCTGCGAATGAAACCATCCAACTGCCAAGGTGACCCTTGCCCAGCTCCCATGATTAAGGACTCTGCACATGATTTGTCCCCATTCATTACGGCCTTCATCAACTCCTTTAAAACAGGTATTGTCCCAGACAACCTTAAGGACGCTTGCGTGATCCCACTGCTCAAAAACCATCCCTAGACCCAAGCATACCTACTAACTTCTGACCTATCACCACGTTACCGTTTTTGCTTAAGATTTTAGACCGCGCAGCATACCTTCAGATCCAAGATTACTTGGAATCTAACAATCTGCTAGGTCTACGACAATCTGGATTTCGTCCCAGACACGGGACGGAAACTGCTTTAATAGACCTAAAAACCCAAAATGAGGTATTGAAGGATAAGGGCAAACTAGCAATGCTACTACTCCTCGACCTCTCTGCCGCATTTGATCTGGTCAACCACCAGATCCTATGCTAGCACCTGCACTCTGCTTCCAACTTCTCGTCCTCTGCTAAGGCCTGGATCAAATCCTTTTTGAGCAATAGATCCATGAGGGTCTTTGCCCCATCCGCAGCCGCGGACCCTTCCTCAATTCACTGCGGCGTACCTCAGGGATCTTGCGTGTCACCTACACTCTATAACATTGTCACGAAACCACTCTTTGATGTGCTTGACTATCTGGGTGTCTCCTACACTAACTATGCGGATGACACCCAGATACTCATTCCCATCACAGGTGATCCAGCTGACACCCTTAACAACATCTACCTGGTCATCCAAGCCTGGATGGCCCAACACCAGTTATTCCTAAATGACAACAAGACGGAGCTCCTTATCTTGGGCACCTCGCAACTCTTGAGCAAACTAGAGCCGTCCTATCAGTCATTCACTATAGACGGTAATACCATACGCGTCTCAAAAGATACCAAAATGTTAGGTTTTTACCTTGACGCCACCCTATCCTTATCTCGACAAATAAATGCAGTCAGATCTGCCTCTGCATACACATGCAAACTTATTGCAGCTTGCAGACCGTTTCTTACCACCTCTAACAGTGACACACTAGCAAGAACTCTCATTATGGCCAAAATTGATTATTGTAGTGCTCTCTACTTAGGTACCAGCCAAGAGAACTTGAATAAACTCCAAACAACCCAGAACAATGCCATTCGAGCTGCCCTAAACATCCCCCGCAACCACCACATTTCAGAATCCAAAACTAACCTAAAGTGGCTACCTGTCAAGCAGAGAATCTGACAAAAAACACTTGCCCTCACGCACAAATGCTTGGCTAACAAGGCCCCTATCTACCTCTGTAGTCGGATGTCTCGCCACTCGATCTCCCGACCTCTAAGAACTGCCCAGAACCACTGTCTATCGATCCCTAGGTTCAAACTTCAAAAAGCGGGGGGCACTAGCTTCCCTGTCCTAGCTTCTAAGCTATGGAACTCCCTTCCCGCTACAATCAGAGCTGAAGACTCATTCAACACATTCAAGTCCAAAACCTAATCTTGGCTTTTCGACCAGCACTAAGACATGCTCTGCGCCCTTGTCTTACATACTCTGGCTCACTGACCTCCGTTACTATTTTCTGTACACCCTATGGGTATATCCACTGTCAAGCCTTAGCGACACTGTAATCACTGTAATGTATGTAGATAGAAACACTGTTAGTATTCTGTAAATGTAATTATGTCTGCATATATGCATTTTGTAACTTTGTACTAATTGTGCCCTGATGCCTCTGGGTCTGATGGCTTGCGAGTTATAAATAAACAAATACAAATACAAATACATAGCAATGAAACGATGATGGAAATATCTTGACACATTAACTGGATCTAGAGAGCAAAGTTCTCCAGGTGTTAACATATCTATGTTGGTTTTGTTGTTGTTTGCTATGCGTAGGAACTCATGTAAATCTTCCCATGCATATTCTGCACAACTTAGTGTCACAAACCAAGTCGGTGGTCCAAGGTTTCTGATCATTCAATGTATGTCTCCGTGCCGTCGGAACTAGTACTCTTTTGTACCACGCATGTTTGCAAACAAATGTGTTATACTTGATTGTAAAACCTCATCTTTTTTCTGTACTTTTTGTATTAATTGCGTATCTGACATATTTTGAAAGTGGGTTCCAGATTTCAAAATGTGTGCAACTCCGTAAATAGCGTTGCTAGTTCACTTTCAAAGAGTAGGTTTAATATGTTCTCCACATTTTGTCTAAATCTGGGATCGTGCAAATACATTCGTAATGAGCGGTATTCTGATGCCGTAATCTGAGTGGGTCTATCATTGTATCTTCCACCTTTGCCAGTATTTAATAGCAGTGGAAAAGCATGTGCTTCTATACTTTTTTCCCATTTACTCATTGGTGAACCTTTGGTTTGTCGCATTTGGTAAGTTTCTAGTGCATCATCTATGCTTTCATTGGAATGCAATGGATGAATTGTGTACTGGTCCAAAAGAGTGCATACTGCAGCAGGATCCAGAAGTTCGAATTGTCCAGTTTCTGATGGCTCTTGAATGATTTCAGTTGCTTCCCTTAAGTTTTCTTCAATATGTATTTCCTTGTAGTACTCGTTATTGACTTTCAGATATTGCAAAGCTTGTCTAACTTTATGTAAGTCCACAAGTTGTTGCCAATTTTTTTTATCCTTTGTTGGTACACCATTTACCAAGACAATTAAAGAATGCTCTATTGATCGTTGCACTCCTAGAGTGTGTACATTTTCCATTAGATCTAATGGCTAATAAACTACTTTGCCACAAATGCCTTTCTCCAATTCAGAGGGAGGTAATTTTGCTGTTTTTGGTTGAAGGCGTATAATTGCTTGAAATGGGTGAACTGTTTGAATTATGATGCTCTCATACAAATTGAGTTGTTGCAGGGTTTTTGGTAGTGGGAACAATTCCAAATTATTTGCGATAGCACGTGAAGGAGTTTGGTTGTTGTCTAGTTTTGTTGTGTAGTAACTGCAAAATATTAGGGGTTCTCTTATTTCATATTTGTTTTCTGCTAAAAGGTAGAGAGTTAATTGAAACCATTTGGAATCTTCATTGTCTTCTATTTTGTATGCTATGTCTACATTTTTTGTGTTCCTTTTGTAAAACGTTCAGCGGCAACACACACACACATGGTTTGGTACTTCAGCCGATGCACTTTTAAATTTTAGAATTTCTTTTTTGTATGTGTGTAATAGAAGTTTACTATGTGCAGCATTGTTGGTAGTCTGTTCTAAAACTATTGCATTTTGTAAGTGGCTTTCACTTCCAAAATATTTTCTCTGGATACAGTCAATTTCTTCTTGTAGGTATTTGGGTGTACCATGCAGAAGAGTGTTATTTAAATTGCCTAATTCTGAAGCTGGACTTTTAGCAAAGTATATTTTATACACTAGATTTCTTACAGTTGAATGATGTATTGATATCCTTTTGATATCATGGAAGGTGCTTTTGCAAATAGGTCCAGAAATGCAGGCTAATGAATGTCCTTGCAGTTCTGTGTATTTGCGCAGTGGACAGATATCCATATTTTGCAGCACTTTCATTTTCATTTTGTCTTTACCTTTTACATAATGGTTGAGGAACTGATGTAAAGATTAGAAATGTTTGTTAGGAATGGCACACATTCATGTGCACAGTCATTTGTATACTGGACGGTCTGGTTCAGTCAAATCGAGAGGTAATTCTGAGTTTTCAGGGGGATACTTTTCTAAGCACTGTTTCTTGTTCCATGAAGGTATTATTGATGTTTTCATACCCTCGTCCACTGCTATGGATGGCAATTGTGTTTGTTTGATTTTGTTTGTATGCTTCTTCATTAAAATATGGTTATGTGGTTGTCGTGTGACTCCATTCACCTCCACAAATATGTAAGAAGTTATTTTTGTTCACATTCCATTTATTGATAAGTTTCTTTTGTAGTTTGGTACTTAGTTTTGTAAGTGATTTCATCCTATTTAACACTAATATGAACAGTTTCCTTTTGAGAAGGATTGCACTGTCCATGAGAGCTTGTAGGATTAATTTTCTACGGTAGGTTTTAAGGGTTGAGGATGATTTCGGTCCTGTTCTTATTAGATTCTGAAGCACTTTGTGGCGAAACATTTTTGCTAAAATACTTTTTTTACTATGGGTTCTTGTTACTATATTAGGATTAATAGGAGAATTGTTAGCAGTACTGGTAGCCAATTTTTTGTGAAAAGTTTTGTGTTTCATGCTACATTTCGATGGAGGAGGTAAAGTTTCGGCAGTTGAAGCATCCTTTGTTTTCCGAAACGTCTGTATTAGCTGTTTTGTTCCAACGTTCTCTACAAACTCTGCTACAGATGGATGCTTAGGTTGGACACTTTTATTTTTATTTGCTCTACTTCTGCATTCCTTTCTACAGACTTGCTTTTTGGTAGGCATTCTTTGGGGTCTGTTAAAAAAAGAAGGCATGGTTTTGTATGCTGTACAATGTATGTGTGTTGTGTGCATGCGTGCATGCATTTGATGGGGAAAATCTGTGTGGTCGTGTGTCAATGTGCATTGGGCTCTTACAATGATTTGGGAAGGCTATTTCTCTGTTTATATACTACTACAATGTGCTTCAGATGAGAGTACAAAGTGGCCTAGTGGTGAGGAGAAGCTATAACAGTAAATGTAATGGGATAACATTAAAACAGCTATTTGTTTTCTAGTACTAACATTCTTAGGATTTTGTATGTTATTTGCGTTCCAAACACACAGGGATAGTTGTGACGTATGTACAGGTTATGCGGGAGACAGTAAAAAGTAGTGCGGTTTGGCAATGAAAAATTGGATATCTTGCACATAAAGGGGGAGCGTTGGCATGTATTGCCTATGCAGATTCATTGGCATTCATTTGTTTAAATGAAATCATAAGGGTTGCACATGTTCCCTGCTTAAAATATGCATACCTGTACTTTATACTTGTGCATGTGCGCATGCATGGAGATGTACGTAGAAATACGCGACACTTGCACAGTAGCTTTGAAGTAGGTGCTTTGCAATGATATGTGCCTTCCCTTCACAGTCATCGATAGTACATTTGAAGTGTGAAATGTTGATGATGGAGTTAGATTTAGCGATGTTTATTGTGATTGGTGGATGGCTGTGTGACTGCTTAGTTCTGTTCAATGAGGGAATGGATTTGCGACTGATGTGGAAAGGGTAGAATGATTGGGTAAGAGTTAAGTGCCATACATAGACAACGCTAGTCCGCGGGTAGGGCGTGTCACATACAGGTTTCGACAGTAAATCCACCATGGAAAGGGGACTGTAGGCATCAGCCAATCAGATGTTCACATTGCTCTTTTGTGTCGAACGACGGTGCGTATACTGAAGATGGCAGAGGTGCAGAGGGTCAGGGTTTTGGTGCTTGGAGATATTTTTGTCCATGGTTTACAGCACTATGCCGAGAGTAGGCATGTGGTACACCATTTCGATGTGAGAGGAGTGGAGGTGGTGTGGAGCGCTGAGAGTGATTGCAATGTTGAGACAATTGTGGAAGTTTGCCGACACATGCGTACAATGACCACACCGCATGTAGTACTTTTGCACTACGGTGCTTGCCATTTGGGCTACATGACTTCTCGTACTTTGTTGAAAGATTTGGAACAGTTGGTTCAAGCTGTCATGAACATCTTTCCAACTACGAAAGTCATTTTTTCTGGTTTACTCCCTAGAGGAAAATGGGGCAAAAGGTCTGCCCTGATCAAAATATTGGGAGGCGTATCATCAATCGCGGCATTCGTGCATTCATGTTACGAGCTGGTATGTTTTTCTGCAGCCACAATAACATTGTTCCCAGTAATGCAGATTATTTGCGTTATCTTCTTTGGGAAATGCCATGTTCTTTTGGAATGTAAGGCTTGCTTTAGAGAAGGTTCTATAATGGTTGTAGAAGTAAAGCAAGACATTTATTTAAAAAAAAAACACAAAATAACAGGTGTCTGTAAGGCATCTGCCCAAAACAAAAAAAACAGCCCACCTTAAAGTGGAAAAGGGGAAAAATACTTAAATGTACAGTCGTCACGCTCTGATCCTGTACGTGTCCGTGGACATGGTATTGGTTTGCAGGCGGTGCATGTTAACATGGGAAATTCTGGGGTGGAGACACATGCAAATGAGAATGAGCAGGGCTAGGGATTGGTCAGTAAAGTTCAGTGGGTGTGTTCCGAGTGGAGAGATTTAATGACACCGTCTTCTCCCTGACAGGAGACCAGATAGCCATGGCTCTGTGTGCGCGCAAACAGATTATCTGGATGTTGGGAGACTCCTGGATACATTGGTTAAAGGTGCATGCAGAAAGTTGCGGTCTATCTGCCGATCTTGGATTTCCTCATGTGGAAGTGCACTGGCATGGCGTGCATGGAATGAGGTGGCTCGACTTGGTACCTCTCTGTGCTACTTTACAGAAAGAGAGTCATCCTGATATAATTATCATTCATTGTGGAGGAAACAGTTTAGGCCATGTCTCTGGAATTTCTTAGCAATTTGCAATGAAGGAAGGACTTGCGAAGGTCATAGACATGTTTCCAAATTCCCAAATACTTTTTTCCCGTATTGCACAAAGACAAATATGGCTGCGTTCCTCTGCATTTGGTCCACAAATGGAGAAAGCGAGGCACAATGTAAATAAGGGTGTTTGTGCCTTTCTAAGAGATGTTGGCATGTCCTCATTCCACAATGAAAACATTTTGTTTCGCAGCACTTTAATTTTTCGCAGAGATGGAGTCCATCTCACATATGATGGCAATCAGATTTTTCTTCACAATGTACAATCCGCATTCCGACCTTTTTTGGATTCACTGTAACCTATTTGACAATCCATTTTTTCAAATGTACAATTTTTGACGCACACAAAACACCACCAAAAGGCTCTTTTCAGAGCCACCACTTACTCACAGCGTACAGTCCATTGGTTTTGCTCCGCTTGCACCCTCCATTTTTGTGTGTCCTACGACTGTCCACAGACTTTTGAAAGATGCACGCAGGCCTACACTTGATAGTTCTATTGTTTAACTAAGAAAGACGGCTATTTAAAAATGTTTGTAGTTTTCCACTTCACTGCTTTTGGGCACACGACAGACTAGGAGAGGAGGGCAAAGGAGGGTAAGGAAGGGACACCAACCTTGGGGATAAGAAGGGGCAGGTGGAGAAAGATATAGGGTGAGTTTTACTTGGGTAGGAGGCACTTCTTCTGGTGCTCCGTGACAGTAGCCTCAAAAGCACTTCGAAAACTCTCCCCCCTGCAGAGTACTGCATCGCAATACACACACACAATATTGTCACCTTGGAAAGGTAAGGGTCAACAGCATCGCAAATGGCTTGTGAGGCAGCTAGAGGGATGCGCTCCCCCACAGGAGTGTCTCTTGTGGTGAGAGGATCAGACACGGAGGATGCTGTGGAGGAACTCAACCTACTAAGTTCTTCACATGGCACCACCTTGCGAATGTCCGCACTGTGGAACGAAGTTAGATGTCGCTTCATGGTTGTCGTACCATAGCTGTACGCACCAGGTCTCCCGCGACTCAGCACCAACTGGCACTGGTTACACCTCACCAGGTTAGCGTGAGCTTTTGGTACATTCCCATAAACGGAAAACAACCGCTACACCCACGACTCCCGGCGAGTGCTTGTAGTGCGGAGTTCCTCCACCTCATTCTCTTCTTCCTCTTCCTCCTCGATCTCTACATCCTCACCCGTATATCCCTCTGCAGGCCCTTGGGAAGGTGGTGGCAGTGGAGGGTTTGGCTAATGAAGCAACAGTACCCATGGATGCCATAACAATTACTTTCCTATTGCTCACTACAGCAGTAAAGGCAACACAACTCAAAGTGCTATAGCCAGAGGCACAATGAAGGTGCACTCGGGGGTGTGGCTATTTATAGGGGTGGAGGGGTGCGGCTCACGACCATCTTCATCACTCAAAAGTGTTCCAAAAACTTTGAACAATACGTGCACAGGTACAGCTATTTTATGGCAAATGTGAAATGATGATTTTATACTGTGAAATAATTTCCCTTTCTGTATATAACTTCTTTTGTAATGTTGCGGAAGCACACAAACTGCGCAAACTAGTCCACACGCTCAGCGTGGGTGCGGTCACATGATGACGTCCTGAATACATTCGCGAGGGAAATGAATGCCCGCTGGACAGCTAATACAGAGTTACAAACGTGCACATGCGCGCAAATGTCCTAAGGACAGTGTTCGAGTCCTGCAACTAATTAAAAGTGCGACACAAGGGAGACGGGCAGTTAGGGATAGGTGCAATGTTCTCTGTACTTATGAGTTTACTGCACATGTGCAAGCATTATCTCATGACTGTACAGACAGGTCCAGTGTCCTTAGGACACCTCCATTTTCTTTGACTACGAACATGCCGGCCACCGCCCCTGTTCTACGACGTTTCCATCTTGGATGCGGACGATACGGACAGGTATAGTGTCCTTAAGACACTCCCATTCTGCTCATTTACTGACATCTCGGACACGTGGTGTGTTCTAAGAACATGTTTTATCTCGTTTATGAGCGGTACGGAAAGCTATAATGTACTTAGGACGCCCCATTCTGTTTATTTACGCACAACTTGCACAGATGGTGCATTCTAAGATCAGTTCCATCTTGATTGCCATTGCTACGGGTAGGTGTATTGCCCTTAGAACATCCATACTCTATTGCTTGCGGATAGCTCGAACAGGCGCGCTGTTCGCGGACATTTTACGTCTTTATAAAAAAAAAATCCCTCAAACTCTTCATGAACAACTAATATACAAAAACTTTCAAAATACACACACACACTTCAATCAACAGAAACACAGGGGGAAGCAGATACTGACACTAATATAGGGGAATCAGGGTTCAATACGGGCTGGTTGTGAGGGGAAGATTTGTGCGGGGAAGAAGGAATAGATGTTTCATCAAAACGTCTATTTTCCTCTTGAAGGTTTGGGGACGTTTCACTAGGGAATGGAGAAGGGGGGCAGGTACAGATGGGACAGTGATAACGTACTTTTCCTCTCACAAACTCCTCCACAAATTCCCTTAAACTTTTAAAATTATAATTTAATGTGTCCATTTTCAGTTCTATCCTTTTCAGCCTGTCTTCCTCTGTGTCGTTTGTTATCCTTTTATCTTTTTTTTTCCTCGTCTATTAAAAAAAAAGATACATATGTTGAATGCCCATACAATACTGACCATTATTTTGCTTATGCAGAGCAGTGTGTACCATTCTTATCGCTATCTTCGGACATTTCCCCATGCGGAAAATTCTCCTCCAACCACTCCAAAGTACTGCACATTTCTGTATCAAAACAACAGAAATACGTGTATGCGTGTATGAGCGTGTATGCCACATTACCACTACTTATCATCAGCATTCTAAACACTGTACTCTGACACTGCATTAATGCCTCTGCCCTCCTCTACACTAGGACTAAGCTGGTAATCCGCCATTGCACACAGTCTTGGTCCACCCTTACCAATCTGACTCTATGCCACTGCTGCATTACCTTTGCTCTTGCCGCCAGGTGTGGCGTGTCTGACCCTGTGCTATAGCCGCTACCTGGTACTGGTTTTCCCCTTGCTACCGATGTGTTACTATACTTTTGTGACCCTATGATAATGGTTGCCACACTGCTAATCCATGCACTGTGCCTCTGCCTCATTGCCACCACCTTGCAACTTTGGCTCACCTTTATCATATTCCCTTTCTGTGTCATTCAAAACAACGTACCCTGCAGTGGTAAAAGCTACATTGCCTATAAAAATGGCTTAGCTAGACCTGCCTGCCCAAGGCACCATCCTATTGCTTGCCCCACACAATTCTTGCCCACCACACCAGCCTTCCCTCTAGGCTCCCAATACACCCGTCCTACCCATGATAGCAACCATTCAGTTGACTCCCCCAGCCAAAGTAAACCTGATAGTCCCAAGTGGGATCGCCCTAGCACAAGCTCATCACACCCAACTCGGGGTTGCACCTCCAGCAGAACCACTGTCCAAACAGACACACTTACCACCACTCGCGACTTGACCGAGTGTAACAACAGACTTGGAGCCAGAATATTGCACAAGAATTGTAACCATCCAGCCATACCACCCACCAAGACCAACAATCAGAATGTAGCTTCAAACAACCTTGACCCTCCCCCCCTAAAAGGAGCACTTCTAAATGGTAGATCCCTAGTCGCACATTCCATAGAGACTGCCAACATCATCCTGACCAACAACCAGGACTTCCTGGCAGTGACTGAAACCTGGCTGCATGTTGCTGCAGGTCCTTCTTTACTGCTAGCTATTCCGGATAACTATGCCATCCTTAGAGCCGATAGACCTAACGCTCGAGGAGGTGGTGTAGCTATCATTTTTAAATCCTCTCTTGACATTAGACTAGCCTCCTCCTCCCCACTAAAATCATGTGAGCACCTCACAGTCAAATTGCAAACATCCCTAAAAGCACAATTACGATGCATCTAATATACAGGCCCCCAGGTCTGCCTGGATCGTAGGAAGAAGACATCACATCCCTAGTAGCCGAAAGCTCCAAACCCTCAGCTCAAATTATCATCCTTGGGGACTTCAACCTCGGATTCGATGACCCTCATGACACCCCAGCTACTTCCCCGGCCACTGCATTATCTGAGCATGGCCTCCTACAACTATGCTCCCAACCCACCCATTCGAAAGGTAGGACTCTCTATTGGGTAGCTGCCCTTAAGTGTAACATCACCCTAAAGAACCCCCAACCTCTTGTCTGGACGGATCACCATCTCCTTTCACTAGATATCAATATCAATAGCCCAGTGCCCAAAAAGTCTTTTATTGCACCAGCCTTCCCAACATGGAAGAAGAGTAACAATACAGCTGAAGCCCTAATACCCCTGGTAGTCCCCACTCTGAACGCACTACCAGTCACAGCTGACTTGAATCTGTTGGTCAACACCTACAACGATTCCATGTCTAAAGCTATCGACATCATTGCCCCGCTGAAAATGTGCAAAGGGAAACCGAAAGCTCACCTGAACTCTTGGTACACACCGGAACTCAAACTACTTAGACAACAAAAAAGTAAACTTGAAACACTGTGGAAAACAGCTCCCTCACCAGAAAATAGAACTAATCTCACTAATATCACTGCTCTCTACAAAAAGAAGATAATATGTGAATCCTTCAATCCTTCAACTCCAGGATAACTCAGGCAGGGTCTAGCACGAGAGAACTATTCAACATCTTAAAGGAACTAGAAAACCCTAATCCCCCCATAGTGACCTGCACTAAGGATAAACCCTGGGGCACAGGTATCCAGAATGCCCTCGCCAACAAAATCACAGGGTTCCAAACCAAAATTGAAAACAAACGACAACAACTCACGTATGGCTCATCATCCAACCCAACCACACAACAGCCCAATGTTATCAACTCAGGCTTCACATTCAAAATGGTGTAAAGGGGACAGCTGCCCCGCTCAGATCATAAAAGACGCAGCCAGGGATCTTTCCCCCTTCATTACCAAACTAATAAACCTGTCATTCACTAGCAATTCCGTCCCATGTAACCTGAAACAATCATGGGTTCTACCACTGTTAAAAAAAAAACACTTGACCCATCCATACCTACCAACTATAGACCTATCACCACCGTCCCGTTCTTAATAAAAATTCTCGATAGAGTGGCCTACGTACAAATTCAAGATTACCTAGGAACAAACCAACTATTAGGAATTTGTCAATCAGGCTTTTGTCCTCAACATGGAACGGAAATGGCCCTTGTTGACCTCAAAAGTCAGATTGAGGAACTCAAAGATAAAGGTAGGGCTGCCATCCTCCTTCTCCTAGACCTCTCTGCTGCCTTTGAGTTGGTTGACCACAAAATCCTATGCAACCACCTGTCATCAGCAGCACACTTCCCCACTCTGCGGTCACATGGATCCAATCCTTCCTTGCTAACCCGGACTATGCGCGTCTTCTCACCGCTAGCAGCGGCCGACCCGATTCCCATCACCTGTGGTCATCAATGACATTTGTGATGTCATCTTTGATGTCCTGGGTGTTAGTGTTAGCAGTGCACAGTGGAGCGGGCAGTTATGGTTGCTTAGCCTACCATAACTGGTGAATTTCAGGGGGTTTTCGGTTTTACTTTCAACCATAATATCACATTTATAAAGTTTTTTTTAGTGAATTTCAGAGGTTTTTAGTAGTGCAACTTAACCATAACGTCCCCTTAACAAAGTTTTTTTTAGTGAATATATATATATATATATATATATATATATATATATATAAACACCAACTTAACCATAACTACATGGCCACTACCGTCGCCATGTAATGTATATATATGTAGTATTTATTTGTACAGCAACATAACCCACAGGCATCACAGTGCAAATAAACACCTGGACAATTTCAGTTAGACGAGAAAATGCATAATAAATGATAGGCTTGTAGTCTTGTTATTTAAAGGGTAACGCTTTCAGGTGTTTCCTTAATATCAAAGGTCTTTTTTTCCAAGTGTTGATCTATTGGAAAAGTGTTCCATGCCACGGCCACCTGGACTGGAAAATATCTGCAATTTTCCCTAGTTCTTTTTACACATGTGATGGTGAGCCATTGATCAGTGCTGGAGCATAAGGATCTACTTTGTTTGTATTGCACCAGTTTTTGTTTCAGATAACATGGTCTTCTCCATAGAGACACTTATGGGTTAAAGTGAGTGTCTTGAAACATACCCTTGCCCCGAAAGACAGCCAGTGTAGTGCTCCCCTGGAGTTGGTTATGTGTTTCCTCTTAGGGTTCTTACACACAATCCTGATAGTATCATTTTGAATTATTTGTAGTTTATGTATACATTCTTTGGTTGCTCCACAGAGTAGGCAATTACAGTAATCCAGTCTTGGCATTATAATGGCTCTGATCAAAGTTTCACAGTTCTTATGGGCAACCAGTGCATTTATCTGTCGTCGTCTCTTAAGGTCTTTACTTTTCCTGATGGCTGCATTTGACAGCCCTCTAACTCAAATTGTATATATGAGTGATCCAGTTTGACCCTTGCTTGTTTTGATGCATAAGCTCAGTTTTGGAGCTGTTAAGACACATCCAGCTTTTGGTCATCCAGTTTTTAATGGATCCGTAGATGAGTTTGAACGGTTTCCGCTCAGTTCCATCACTAGCTGAAGGTCATCAGCATAGTTGGCCAAATACAGAACAATTTGTTCCACTTGATCACACAAGGGTCTAACATAGATTTTAAAAAGGGCTTTGCGAAGGCATGCACTTAGAGGGACCCCATAAATAATCTGAGTTGACCCTGAGGTGGCATTATCCCAGCAGATACTAGATCTTCTATCACTCAACAATGATTTGATCCACTGAATAGCATCATCTGAACAATTTCCTTGGGTTGCTAATGTCCGTAGCAGTCGTTTATGGTCTGTAAGGAAGGCATGGTATCAAGAATAGACATAAAAATTCAAAGTAAAAAAAACTTAGTGAGGCAAAGGTTTCTGACATATGTTTCTTAAATTTGTTTATAGGACAACATTGTAGAAAATTGAACAAGAGTTGCTATTTTGCTCCTGAAGAAGCGATGGAAATCTCGAAACACGTAGAGCTCATTCTATAAAGTGTTAATCATTGTGATAATTTTTCACTATGTTGTTTCAGGAATGTTCTAATTCATTGATGTATGATAAATGTGATTATGATATTTAAATAATGAAATTAGTAAATCACTGACTTAACTGAGTATTATCATGATATGTTTGTTTATAAGTTATGTACCTAATCACCACCCATATATATATATATATATATATATATATATATATATATATATATATATATATATATATATATATATATATATATATATATATATATATGTGATTAAGCCTGTAGAGAGTTCTGTGGAGTGGTCGTTTTCTGTGGTGACTGGGCAACCCTGTGTCCGGCCTGTTAGGCTGCCCATGCAAGGGGAACCTGCTGTGGTTGAAACTGTTGTGCATGGGTTGTATCTGTTGTTGCATGGGTTGCACACATACCTGATAACCACCCCCTGTCCATGTGGCTGCTGTTTTGGGCACATCCCTGCAACGCGCCCCCTGTGCCCGCATTTAAAACATGGACCTCCAAATCTAGACCCTGCTCCTCCATATATGTACCCTCCTCATGCTGTGTGAGTATCCTCTGCCCTGTTGGTAATATCCCATCTGTGGGTAGTACCCCCCGTTGATAATACCTTTGTGGTTGATATGCCCCATGTTGGAGGTACCTTCCCTGCTACTGGAACCCCCTCCTTGCAGTGGGTATACTCCTCCCTGCATCATGCCCCCTGCAGAAAACCCCCCTTGTTGGGCGGGAGCTACTTCAAGATACCCTCGGACAATGTGTGTGAGAATGGCCCCTTCCATGGATATCTTTTCTAATTTCTTTTGCACCAACTTCACCTCTGCCTTCACTGCATTATCTCCCTTTTCTGTTTCCTTTTACAAAAATGTGCAATGTGGGCTTGTATCTCTGGCCATACCTTTGTCTAATTCACAAACACCTTTTCTAAGGATGTTTGCACATCGGAGAGGATGCCCCTGAGTAATATGTGATAAAATATTGATATGTTCACACCTTCACACCCCACGATTGTCGTGTCTCTTATGTTCACATATCCTATATCTGTTGTATATATACTGCTGGGTCTTCATCTGGTTTCATTTTGCATGCCAAAATGGCCTGCATGTCTGATGTGTTTGGGTACATAGTCGTCCATATTTTCCACAAGTGTGCACAGCAGTTATTGAAGGGTGCACCGTTGTGAATGTTACTACTCAATTTAACTGCACCATATCCTGCCTATTCCCATATTCTGTCTCCTTGCTCACCCAATAAGGTTGTAAATAGACTCTTCATGTCGACAATGGCCATAGTAATCCCTGCGCTCTATTTCTCAAGGGTATATATATCCATTTACCTGCTTCTGCCCTGTGGGACGGAAAGCTATACATCAAATTGTTTCTATGCATGCTCTGTCATCGTATATACTGTGCTCCTCTCCTGCCCTTCTGTAGAACAGGCAGCTTGGTGTGTGGCACTGGTGAAGCCCCGCCCTTTGCAGCACTTGCTCCCAACATCCTCCCAGTCCTAATATCTGAGGATCTGGGACCAGTCCCTGGCCAGCCCCATTCTTTCTCTTGTTCCTTCTACTTTTCCCCTCTCTCTCCTCTATCTTCACTTCTCCTCCGTTTCCTTTTCTCTGTCCTCGTCTGATTCCTATTTGTCCCACATCCTCCCTTTCTCACCCCTCCTCCTCTGTCTTTGCTGGTATACTCAGGGTCCACTTGAGACCCTGCAGAGGCCAATTCCTCCTTCTCAGCGGTATTTATATTTAATTTGAACATTGCTTTTGTGGACATCGAGACACCGGGTGTTCCTGTCGCCCCTCGCTCCTCCTCCTCCTTTTTTGTAGACCGCCCTCTCTATCTTATTCTCTGCTGCCTTGAACATGGTTTCTTACTGCTGCTGCACACTTTTTTATATGTCAGCTAAGTATTTCTTTTTAATTGCTGATGTTTTCACAGCAGTAGTGGATCTAGTCTCTGGCCTTTCTTTCCCTATTTCTGTCTTGTCCCTACTTGGTGACACCTGTCATGGGTTTGTGTACTCCGCTGCAGGCTTCAGTCAAGGGTACCGCCATGTCACTACATTTTATCAGCTCTTTTTTTCTCTTCATACAGCTTCCATAGACCTAAAATGCTTTGCCTACTCTTCAATTTGGTGCATTATATGTCACATTTTTTCTATTATGTCACTATCAAACATTCCTTCTCCTGGCCATTCTCAAAAACACTATTCCGCTGTGTCCTCCACCCATTTGAACCAGGACTCCTGGCCTTTTAAGATGAGGTAACAATACTTTGAGATGAATGTGGATGCAGAAGTTACCAAACATCAATAAGCAAAAAGGACTCAGGTAGTTGGCGAAAAGGTTGACTGTTTTAATGTCAATTATCTAAAACAGGGAGTACAACAGACATCAACGGACGTCTCAAAGCATGGTCTCAATGATTTTTTATAAAAAACATCATACTTATAGTAAAAACTTGTCATTGATGACGTTGACCTGCGTATTTGCTAATGTCATCCTACGTGGCAAACTACAAAAACCTAGTGGAGAAAATGATTGTGTCTTAAGGAACATTTAAGTATATGTTCCATACTAGTCTGAGAAAGTGATAGGCTCCTTACCATCATGTGGGGCAACTAAGCCCTCCCCTCAGAACACGTCACTATGAAGGTCACTAAATACACAACGTCCCATTGGTTACACAAACTATAGGGTCCTTAATAACGCGGTCCCCTACCATTGGTTGGCATTCTTACATCCGTAAGTACTTTTCCACCTATGCTAGCAGCACGCAGGTTGGACTTACATTTGCTGGTGAGCTGGTCATAACAATAGCTTCCCACCAATTAGCATATCATCTATCATCACCTCAGTGGTCTGCACTTCAATTAAGGCTTTGAACTCGTCCTTGGAAATGTTCCTTGCTCTGGAGAATTCAGGGGAGTGGAGGCACACTCTGCATCCCTGTGTATGTGTGGTTTGTCACGTTTGTCCAACTTCATTCTTCCACGTGACTGAAGACCACAAAATTGAGCTCTAATGTACTTAAAACACTATTATTTAATAGAGCTCTGATGTCTTCCTTGTTTTTGTCCACGCCTTCTGAACAGGAGTTTCGTTCTTTCACACGATTGTAACTAATGTCTGCTAATCGCAGTACAATATGACCTTCGCTTCTTGGGGCTCATCCAGTCTCGCCCTTCTGAGATTCACTCCTGTGATTCAATTGCTTTTTCAATTGCGACACACTGGAAAGGCCTTCCTTTTCTAGTCCTGCACTGCTAAAACACGTTATGGAATCATCCATTCTTTACTTGCTCCTATATTTCTATACATTGGCGCATGACACAATCTATTCACTACATAGCTAGCCTTAAGAATACTTCGTCTGCTTGCATTTCTGTGCATATGTACATGTGTAAAATTACTTGATAACTTAATCATTTTTGTAGCATAAGCCTCTTCATCATGAGCCCAAGATGTCACTTATCTGTGATACTTTCTTGATGCCTTATATAATGATAATTGGTAACTATTTAGTATTTGCTCCAACCTGGATCCTTGGCATGAAGATCATCATGAATATCGACAAAGTCTGGCTGAACAGTCTATGTTCATATGGGATGGAGTCAAACGCTTCTATTGACTTGGCTGAGAAATAGTTCTGCTTCTTCATTTGATTAATAAGCTCGACAGATCTCTTCTTCCTCAGATGAGCATCTGCTTTAGGAAAGCTGTCAATGTTCAGGTCAATTTTAGGAATCACAAATGCTGGAACATGGACATTTACTAGTGAACACTGTCCTCTCAAGTCTTTGGGTAGCTTCGTATAAGCTATGTATCCACAAGCCCAGTAGTGATCCATGATTACTGCCATTCCAATTTCCATTCCTGGTACATCAAAGATTTGACCACAGTTCTGGTTCTCTCCAACCTTTCTTGTGCCATTGTTTCTGAAGCGCAGCTTTGCACTTTCCAAAGGTACTATCTGCAAAGGTCCAGCTGTATCTTTGACCAATGTCAGTAGTCTTGGCCGTAGAGGCTTGCATCCATGTTCTATAATGCAAATAGTTGATTCAGGACAACAAATTGTCACCCATTCTTTTCAGATGACCACCCCTTCTTCCCATCCATCTGGTGATAACACTGCTCCCCAAATCTGTATCTGGCCTCTATTCTTCCATCTACAAATTTCTTCTGCAGATTTTCCTGGACCATGATCTTTCAAAAGAGGAGCACCTGCTACCTTTTTTTTAAAATATCTCCAGTCTTCTGTTTACCCCCGATCTGATTCCACCTCATTTTACTCCAGGCTTTTTGAATTTGATCATGTGATTCTTAGTGTGCTCCCTATTTCTTGTCTTTGTGTCTTGCACATACTCATTTTCATCTGGATCTGTCCATTCAGTCGGCCCATGAACTGACCACTTGTATGGCAGAGTGCTATGTGTGATAGACAATGTGCAGTCTGGACATCTATTTCAATAGCTATGAACATTTCAGATTTCCCCATTCTATAAGGCAGGAGTGAACATACAAATCATTCCTCCTTTGAGGTGCTCCTTCCCACTTCTTTTATATGCTGATACCATATGTTATTCCCCAAGTGTGCTGTACTATACAAGTAATCATTTAACTCATGACCATCCTCCCCATCACTTCTCTTAGGTCTCATTCTCTTCTTATGAGTTTCTGTGAACATCTCATGAAGTATGTCAGCATAATTCCTTCTTACTGGACCAATCATAGGAATATTCGTCAGTGGACTTGGTGTTTTTACGTGTGCTACCTCTGTAGGCTTTCTCACAAAGGATCTCCTTTTTTGTCTCTCCCTTCATGCCTGTATTCAGTGCTCAAGAACAATCTCCATAAGACTCTTTCCTGAGTAAGGATGCCTACTGTCATTTGTCACAGAACCAGGCACTTCTTCATGAACTACTGGAGTAGGGACAAGTACATAAGATCTTGGTTGTCTGGTCGTTGCCACATCTGTACCCTCATTCTGCATAGAAAAATAGACAGGGATCCTTTCTTTGTTTGGATCCAAATAGTAAGAAGCGTGCACTGTAAGTGAAAGAAGTATCACTATAAACAAAATGCATGTGTAAATGACGTACAGGTAATCCCACTTCTTGCAATAGGTTCTTGCACATCGTGGATGTCTCTCATTGTCTGTCATTACATTATTGTCCGGAGTCGGAGGCTGAGTTTTGGGGCTGCAACCAGTTACCTGCTTTCCTTGCTGTTACCAGTCCTCTTTTTACCCTTATCATCACCAACCTTTGAAAACTTCCTCCTGCCGCGGAGCGACCGTGGAGTCAGAGGCTGAGTCTTCGGGCTGCAGCCTATTACCTGCTTTCCTTGCTGTTACCAGTCCTCTTTTTACCCTTATCATCACCAACCTTTAAAAATCTCCTTCCGCCACAGAGCGGCCACGGACTCGGAGGCTGAGTCTTGGGGCTGCAACCTGTTACCTGCTTTCCTTGCTGTTACAAGTCCTCTTTTTGCCCTTATCATCACCAACCTTTAAAAACCTCCTCCCGCCGCGGAGAGGCCGCGGACTCAGAGGCTGAGTCTTGGGGTCTTTGGGTCTGTTACGAGAAAAAAAAGAAAAAAAAGTTTTTCAATCGTTTAACAGTCAAACTGGTAAGCCTTTGTAAGACTTTGTACTTCGTGTTTGTTTGAACGCACCGACCCTCAAAGAACCTAGCGTATCGTGTTGCATCATTATACATAAATCTACAAACTGAATTAGTTGCTTTTTTTTTATAAATCCTACTCACATTCTGTGGGACATTCTGTGGGATGTTCCTTCGGCTGCTTAGAGCGGAGTGGAAATCAGGGATGTTTTTTTCTTGATCTGCTCCAGACTCAGACAGTGTTTATGGACTAGGCAGAGCTAAAAGCCTTGATTTTCAGTATTTGATCGGACCCGACCCATGTGAACTTCCTTTTTTTAAAAATGTTTTTATTTGTCAGTACTTATGAACAGGGACTAGGGGCCTTGCCTCCGAACTAATCCCCAGCAACTTCTACTAGCGCAGGTGACGCTGAGTGGGGACTTTGCCTTTGACCCGACTCTTGATACGCATCCGAAACGCTGGTGAATACAAATAAAGACTGTAGGCATTGCCTTTGACCCGTATTGTGTGCAAATATTATAACAAATATATTTCCGGGAATCTTGTCTTCAATAGTTCTACGAATTACACTCTTCATTTGCTATTGTGATTATATTTGAATACACTATACCGGAATTTGACGAACCACCAATTGGAGACAGGAACAGACCCACAATAAATAGAACAATATTTAAATCACTTATGCGAAATAGGAAAAAGTCCACCTTTCTTGGAATACAAAGTGTCTATCCGAATGCTGAACAATTACCTTCAGTTTCTGGTTTGTCTCATCTTACTACTAATGATAATACTGGCGCATCTACTCCAAAGAATGATAGATGTCATGATAATGCACATTTGCATAAGGATTACACACTAACAACAACAACAATCAAAAACACAATACTCAACTACTTTCCACGAAATCAAAATTGAGATGGAATGCAAAGTAGTAACTTAAAAAGGAGCCAATATATGGAGAAAAAACTTGGAAAAATTAATGACCATCATGACCAGAGCATCAA
The DNA here is from genome assembly GCF_040938575.1 of Ambystoma mexicanum. NCBI lineage: Eukaryota > Metazoa > Chordata > Amphibia > Caudata > Ambystomatidae > Ambystoma > Ambystoma mexicanum. The sequence goes on along the minus strand of NC_090924.1, from coordinate 667,013,784 downwards.
TCAAAAAAAGACATGAGAATCTATTTATAGGATCAAGCTCTAGTCCACTCCGACAATCTGCCCAATATAGGGTTGTCATTTGAGCTAAATGTCATATCGGCCCTAATGGACAACACAAATATAGAGTAAAGCCTGCATAGGCATCCTTTAGAAAATGGAAAAGATAAGATAGAGACTGGCCTTCAGGAAAAACCTGAAGAAAAAACCTTCAAAGAAAACTCAAGTTCATCTACAATGATAGCCCTAAATTATGTACTGACTTCAGTGGTAAAAGTCTACGAAGAAATTCGCACAGAAGTACATTTACATACAGGACATTTATTAGAGATTACAAAGGATTTGGAAATCAGTGATACTACACTAGTTGCCCTAAGGAATGCAATAAATGATTTGACAATATCAAATAAAATAGAAACTCAGTTCCATCACCAGGAAATAATGAAGAACTTTGAGGCCATTAGACAGAGAGATGAAGAATCAAAAAAGATCATGGCAAATTTAACCACTAAAATGCAGCAATTTGAAAAATGTTCTCCTGTAAACCAGGGGAAATCATGTAATTATGACTATAAGATGGATGAAAACAAGGTAATAGATGATAACCCTTTATCTGAATCAACGTCTCCCTCAATAAGCAGAAAATGAAGAGGAAAACAATAGGAAAAAAGAAAGAGATCGTAGTCATAACCAAGAAATAGACACGGATAAGAAAGCAAAAAAAAGAGAAATCACGAAACAGGACAAAGATATCAAAAAGAGAAATCAGAAAAATAACAAAAATTGTGCCTCTGTTGATGAGATGCATTGCACAGAAGATTAACAGAATCAGAATTATGACCCTTCTACCACAAAAAAACAAAAGAAAAAACTAACAGGTTAATCTGGAAACTAAAGAAAAAACAAGTTGAACAAATAATGCAAGAAAAGAAAGAAAGAAAGAAAGGAAGATTTTTGAAAAATGAAGTATGAATATAGCACAAGAAAAAGAAAAAAATATTGGGAGAAAAGTAGCAAGTTCTACTGTAGAACTGTCAAAGAGAACCACCGAAAAGCTATTAAAAATAGCGCCAATCTTCCTGAAACCTTTGAAACCAGCACTTAAACTTGACCCAGTCTTTATTAAGCAAAAAGAGAAGAACATTGCTCAAAACAAGTTACAATTAGAAGAGACAGATGATGGATTAAGCAATAGAGGAACAAATCAAGATACCGTTTATTTAAAAAATGTAAATCAAGTAGATGTTTCATCCAATACTTTGAAAAAAAACGATTGAGGATTTGCAAGAACAGATATGCAAATCAATAACAGGATACATTTTATCAAGTGATAAAACATTGAATCAACAAATTGAAAGTCCTCTAACCTGTGGCCAACACGAAAAACTCTCTATATCAATGAATCCTCTATCCATCAAGAAAATATGAGAGGAAATGGAAAAGAACCTGAATGAGGGAAAAGTTAATCAGCGAGATCTATCCACGGCGAATGAAGAACACTGAAAGCTTCTACTTTACAAACATGCAAGTACCCTGGGGGAAATATCCATGATGAAAGATCTGACAGAAATATGATCGGGAATCAAATACAACGAAATGATAACAGAACCAACATGAACTCAGTTCAAGAAGAAACGCCTAATTCAGTTGATATAGAGGACATGACAAGTCAAAATAAACAAATAAATCAGGACCACATACATGACGAAGTGCGAAGATGTGTGATGATATATAATACAATTACTCAAGAGCTGCCTCAAAAAAACTGGATTAATGAAAAGGAACAAACAAATAAAAGATATATTCCGCATATTACTCAAAATACTCAAAAACAACTGAAAGCATCAGCTCCTGTAAGAGAATGGATAACACCACAAAATGAGACAAAACATAACAAATTCACAGATTGAACAACTGTTACAAAACAGAGACAAGAAATACAAATTACTTGGATGAAGAACTCACCACAGAATTCTGATAAACATCAGATTATAATATGTTGTAGATGTCACCCTTTTCCACAGTATGACCTGAATAGAACATGTATACTAAATAAATTACATGAGATCCCTAATTTAAGGAAAATAGACACTAATTACATAGATAGAGTTGATTTTCTGGATGACAAAGACTTGACAGCTGCTCGTATCAAATTAAAATCTAGAGTGGTACTAGATGTTCTACTAAGAAAAGCAATAACGTTGAGCAAATTAGGCTTCCTAATACACCAAGAAAATTCGAATTTGCAAGATAATCATCTGAATGACATTAACAAGAATAGCTTTTCGAGAGAACTATCAAGAAGACATGAGAAACAACAGAATCAGACAATTGACATCTATAAGAACACACAGCATGACTATTGCTATCGGGCATAACTATCCAATGAACGAGAAACGTATCGTCTGGTGTCATGGAACTCAAGGTGCCATCGACATCTGATAAACTCCCTTACACATGAATTGGAGTTATATGAAATTGTAGCTATTCAAGAATCTTGGCTACATCATATGCCCATTTGGGACAAATTTGAGATAAGCATGATACCGGCTGATACTTCAACTCAAGGCAGGCCCACATCAGGACTGTTAGTTGCGGTTAACATAACTAAAGGCTTTGCAATTGAATCATGGCTTTCCACTAGCAATCACGTTCAACTGGTAAAAGTCATGGTAGAGCATTATGTGATTGCCATATTAAATATATATTGGGGCCGAGCCAGTCTTTCTGCAACTGACTTTTTCGAACAAATTGAATTTATACTTGAGGCTATTTCATTGGACCAGGATGTAGAACATACCATGATAATGGGCGATCTGGATCTCCATCTGTCGAAAAAAGAGAACGGTATTCAACATCAAATAAAAGAAAGATGGAACACTTTAATGAAGGATCACTCCTTGATCATGTTAAATGGTTCCCTGCCATGAGATATTCCAGCTAAAAAAACATGGCAGAGAGGAATTCAAGAAGCTACGATAGATTTTATCTACTGCGACACTTCATTCATGCAACTATGCGAAAAACTTGAAATAAAACATAATGCACAACGTGATCACAAGCAGCTATGTCTTGAATGGTCATCTACTAAATCAAGAAGGCTAATTGAAAACACCAAAAACTGGTATGATAATGGTAAATAATCAGAAAAACAGGATTAGATGGACACCAGAGAAGCTAACGGACCTTCAATTCAAAAAAATGTACATGAAGGAAATGTTGACCCTGACATCTATATTTCGTTCATGCAACTATTCAAGGTATTTATCATGAGTAATGGTGAAATTAGAGTTAAACATACTCATGCCTTTGACAGTCAAATTAAAGTGAAAAAGAATGTGTTAAGGAAAGAAATAAAACAACTTTTGAAATTTCCCTCTGATACTACCATCTTGCAAACTAAGCATTTAAAATGTAACTACAGAAATTGGATAAGAAATCAGAGATATTTAACTGTACAGCAAGATAGAGAGTTAATGCTGAGAAGAATTGTCTGCAAGTCATCGGCTGGGGTATGGCAATTATTGAATATTGCCTCAAACAAAACACAAACATTAGTTCAAGTAAATGCTGTGACATAACGAAATTGGATGAAATATTATGAAAAAACATATAAAACTCCCTTTCCAAACTGTTTGAACAAACTTAAGACATCAATGATGGCTTGTAGTTTCACCTTTGATTGAGAAGACATAATGCAATCCATCTGTACCCTGAGCTCCTCTCGTGCCCCCGGCCCGGATGGATAAAACTATGAAATCTAATCCTGAACAATGGGCTGATATTCTTTATATCATCTTTAAAGAAATTCTGCAGAGAGAAGCTATCCCTCCCTCTTGGAAAAAAGCCTTAATTATATCTATCTTTAAGAAGGGAGATAGAGCGGATCCAGCAGTTTATAGACCTATTGCCCTCCTGGACACGCCAGGTAAAATCTTTGCCAGTCTCTTACTACAGGAATTCAATTTATGGGCAAAGGAAAATAAAATAAACAATCCCTTTCAAACTGGCTTTATTCGTGGAACTGGCACAAACATCAATCTGTTAATTATTAATTTTTTAAAGCAAATGCCAAAGAGAATAATCAAATGCTTTATATGTTTTACATAGACTTCAAAATGGCATTTGATTCTATACCAAGAGAAATATTAATAAAAAAACGTAGTGATACACAATGCCCTGAATTCCTCATAAATTACATCTATCAATTACACACGGGAACAACTGTCCAAATTAGAATCACTACATATAGGGGCCAATTCATAGAATTCGGCGCACAAGTGGCGCACGCGGCTGGCGCACAGTGTGCGCGTGCGGTAGTCTGCGCCAGCCGCGTGCGCCGAAACACATCCAGGCGCACAGCGTATTCATGGATTCCAACATCCACAACCAGCCGTGGCGCACAGTGGCGCAGCGACCCTGCAGCAGCGTCAGTTACGCCCCCAAGAACGCCCCTCGCGCAGGGAAAAGCCATCAAAATCCCCAATCCAGCGCAAAGGGCAGCAGCAAACGCAGAGCGGGGAGCGTGTATTTCAGGGGTGTGCGGGTGTACCCACACGCGATTGGCCTGGTTACGTGTATTACAGGGGTGCGCGAGAAAATCTACACGCGATTGGGCTGGGTACGTGGATTTCAGGGGTGCGCGAGAAATGCTACACGCGATTGGCCTGGGTACGTGGATTTCAGGGGTGCGCGAGAAAATCTACACGCGATTGGCCTGGGTACGTGGATTTCAGGGGTGCGCGAGAAAATCTACACGCGATTGGCCTGGGTACGTGTATTACAGGGGTGCGCGAGAAAATCTACATGCGATTGGGCTGGGTACGTGTATTACAGGGGTGCGCGAGAAAATCTACACGCGATTGGGCTGGGTACGTGTATTACAGGGGTGCGCGAGAAAATCTACACGCGATTGGGCTGGGTACGTGTATTACAGGGGTGCGTGAGAAAATCTACACGCGATTGGGCTGTGTACGTGTATTACAGGGGTGCGCGAGAAAATCTACACGCGATTGGGCTGGGTACGTGTATTACAGGGGTGCGCGAGAAATTCTACACGCGATTAGCCTGGGTACGTGTGTTTCCGGGTGCGCGGGTAGTTCCACACGCGATTAGCCTGTGTACGTGTGTTTCCGGGTGCGCGGGTAGTTCCACACGCGATTAGCCTGGGTACGTGTGTTCCGGGGTGCCGTGAACTTTCACACGCGATTGGTTGAAATCCACGTGTGTTCTGTCATCACGTGCAATGAGGGATACACCCTCGCACATCACTTCACAGACGCGCTCACGCGCTGAGGGCCTTTGGTCCAATGAAAATGCGTATGCGTGCAGACGCGCTTACGCGCTGAGGGCCTTTCCTCGAATTACACGCTGACGTGCAGATTTTTCACGTGCCAAATCACTCCGTATCAAGCTGGCCACGCGAATACACACGGAAGACCACGCTCCTGCCCAGAAGGCCGAATCACTGCCCCCCAGTCCCCCGAGCAGCCTCCCACGTGCCATCTGCTGCTGCCTGCCTGCCTGCCTGCCTGCTGCCACCGTGCCCTGCCATTTGGTGCCTGCACATCAGCCATCTGCAGGGGTCCAGTTGCTGTGTCCACCCCTGCTGGAACAGTAGACTCCCGACTGGGATACCATCGCTCCACAGCCCAGCCCCAGGACCCAGTTGCCCACCCACGCCTGCCTCGGGGGTCGCCATGTCGGGGCAAGCACCATCTGAGACCAGTGGCGACCCCCAGCCAGAGAGGCAGAGGGCCACCAGCTTCAGTGAGAAGGAAGTTGGTGTCCTGGTGGAGCATGTCCTGGTGCATTATGATGCCCTCTTCGGAAGACCACGCGCCAACAAGGAAGGACGGGAGAGGATCTGGGACGATGTAGTGGTTGCCATTAACGCGGAGGGGGTGGCAACCCGCGACATCAAGCACATCAAGAAGCGCTGGGAGGACTTGAGGGCCAGGACCCTCAATAAGGCCCGGCGCCTCGCGGAGGGGGGCCGGGCACGCCTGAGTGACATCCAGATGAGGGTCCTGGAACGCGTAGACCCAGCACTCCACGCCCAGATCCTTCGGAGGCAGACCCATCTGGAGTTGGCCGGTAAGTGGCCAAGCATTGCTGTGTGAGACAGGGCATGTTGCAGTGTGCTGGTTGTCTGATACCTGCCTGTATGTGTGACATAGGCCATGTACGTATGTGTGTGTGCAGGGACATCATGGTCAGGCATGTGAGTACAGTGATGTGTTCTATTGCAACATGGGGGGCTCTGTGCGGAATGGACACATGGAAGCATGGCAGTCTCTGTTCCTGGACATGGGTGGGGGTGAGGGATGGGTGCTGGTCCCATGTACACGTATGGTGTCCATGTGTGTGTGTCTGACCTGCGTGTCTGTGACTTGTCACCGCCATGGATGTATGACACATGTCTGTGACAATGTTCAGATTCACTGATGCAGCCTAGTCAACCTTGTATCCACTGCGTCTGTGGTGCACGAGGCCAGATGGATGGAACTACGGTGAGGTGTGTGCATGTGATGGAAAGACCCATGATGCATGTGAGTTTGAAACCAACATTGTATGAATCATGAGGCCCTTGGTCATGTATGCCAATGTCCATGGCCTGCGCCATGCCTGTTACTGTATGTGTTTTGCCTGCACTGACCCATGTGTTGTGGAGGGACATGATGGAAGTGATGTATGACAGTGCCACTCATCTGCTGTTGCTTCCTGTCTAGGGGACCATTGTACAGTACCCTGATGCTTGTGTTCTATGTCTCCCTCTACACAGTGGCAAGTGAAGAAGAGGGCGGAGAAGGCGCTGTGGAGCAGAGCGGCGGGGATGCCGCCACGGCTGCAGCGGAAGGGGTGGGTGAGCCCCCACAGGGGCTTGCACCAGCGGAAGACGGCGTGGAGACATCCAGGTTGGTGGTTTCCACAGAGGGGGAGGAGGCCGCTACTGAGCCACACATGGGGCCTGGTGGGGGCATCCCCGCTGGTGCAAGTGGTGCAGTCCAGGGCCAGGGGCAGGAGGCAGCACAGGTCGCCGTGGAGGTGCCTGTGCATGTCACTGTCCCTGACACTGTGACTGCACCACCATGCACCAGCAGGGATGCCCCATCCTAGGCCCATCCGCAGGTAGGGGAGATGTCCATGTCATCTGACACTCCTCTACCTGCGGACGAGGGGACCCCTGGCCGTGTGGAGAGGGTCCTGATTGGTGTCGCGTTGCGCATGGCTGGCATTCGTGATGAGGTGCATGCTTCCCGGGAGGAGCATGCACATCATCACGAAGAGCACCGTGCGTATGTGAACCATTTGGGAGCCGCCATGGTCGGGGGTTTCCTACATGTGTGTGGCCTTCTGGCGACCCTCTCCTCCTCTGTGGGGGCTATGCGCCAGTCGTGCTCCATGCCGTCTTCCGGCCCAGATGCCACCAGGGCCCCCTGTGGACCTGCCCCGACCAACGCAGCCAGCTTGGTGGGGACCCCATCCCTGCCACAGTCGGGAGTCGAAGGTCCAGCAGGGGTGGACACACCAGCAACTGTCCCCCTGCAGATGGAGGATGTGCCGGCATCATCTGGCAGGGCACGTGCACGACGGCATCGGTGGATTCCATCAGCCTGGATGCCGTCGTGCTGGCAGAGGCAGTGGCGTCGGAGGCAGCAGCAGGCTCGACGTGGGAGGCATCATGGCTCGGGGCCATCAAGATCAGAGGGGCAGGCATCGGCCGGAGGGCAGGAGAACCCTGGGATGGCAGTGTCTTCCGTGTGGGAGCAGTTGGTCCAGCGGATAGGTGCGGAGCGGCAGCGGGCGGAAGAGGAGCGGCTTACCATGGTCAGGGCGGAGTTCTCCATGCGTCGGGCGTTGAGGCGGGCTGAGTGCCTCGAGGAAGCTCGCAGGGAGTTTGAGGTGGACACGGGGTTGTCCCTGCGAGACCTCGGGGCCAGGACAGAGTCCCGCCTCCGGGACATCGACATGGAGTTCGATGATGCCCTGGCCGGCAACATCACAGAGTGAGCCGCAGGACTTGCCCGCTGCCATTGTATATAGTTCTTTAGTTAGTTAGTGTTAGGTTTCCTTTATTTTTTAAGTTTTTTTTGGACCGCTCGGACAATGGCCACTTTTCTGTATATATTTTTTTCATTAGTTAGTAGTAGTAGGTTTCATTTATGGTGTTGGGCTCATGGACCCTGGGATATTCTTGTACATAGTTTGATGTTTGAAAAACATTTGTTGGATTTATATTTCTGTTCACCACAATGGTTTTTCCTTATTTTTTCCCCCCATTATTTTTCTTTGGACTACATTAGTTTTTGGATTCCTTTGTTTTTTGTTTTTTTCTATTAGTTCTCGGACATGGACCATTTGTTTTGTCATCCCCATTGTTGTGTGTTTTATTTCTTTACTTCATTTTCATCTTTAATACATATATTTATTACTTACATTTGTGGTATTTTCTCATTGGTTTCATGCATGTCATGATATGGGTTTTGACATTCACTTGCACCCATTGTGTATGTGTGTGTGACGGACATGTGTTCATTTACATACTTGCCATTGGGGTTGTATCCTGTAATTGCATCTACTATGTGGGTGGATGCAATCCTTGGCTGGGTGTTTGTGCTGGGTATGCTGGCCATTACATGATTGCGTTTCGTCAGGACTTGGGGGCAGGGGGACATGAGTGGGGGCCTGCTGGCAGGTGCCCCACAGTGCTGGGGGGTGGGGGTGCAGGGGGACATGAGTGGGGGCCTGCTGGGGGTGGGGGTGCAAGGGGACATGAGTGGGGGCCTGCTGGGGGGTGGGGGTGCAAGGGGACATGGTTGGGGGCCTGCTGGGGGGTGGGGGTGCAGGGGGACATGAGTGGGACATGGTTGGGGGCCTGCTGGCAGGTGCCCCACAGTGCTGGGGGGTGGGGGTGCAGGGGGACATGAGTGGGGGCCTGCTGGGGGGTGGGGGTGCAAGGGGACATGAGTGGGGGCCTGCTGGGGGGTGGGGGTGCAAGGGGACATGAGTGGGGGCCTGCTGGGGGGTGGGGGTGCAAGGGGACATGAGTGGGGGCCTGCTGGGGGGTGGGGGTGCAAGGGGACATGGTTGGGGGCCTGCTGGGGGGTGGGGGTGCAGGGGGACATGAGTGGGACATGGTTGGGGGCCTGCTGGCAGGTGCCCCACAGTGCTGGGGGTGGGGGTGCAAGGGGACATGTGGCTTGGCTGGGGGGCATGCCCATGGTGGATGGGCTGCCTGCGGGACATGACCAGGGGTGCAGGGTAGTCCCCTGTGGTGTGGGCTGCCTGCAGAGGTCGTGGAGGGGGTAGAGGGGAGACCTGGGAGGACCCACACTGGCAATTCACCTCTTCAACTTCCCGCACACCCACGTAATACACTGCCCCACTCGCACAGGCCCAATCGCGTGTAGGATTTCTCGCGCCCCCCTGTAATACACGTACCCAGGCCAATCGAGTGTAGAATTTCTCGCGCACCCCCGGAATACACGTACCCAGCCCATTCGCGTGTAGATTTTCTCGCGCACCCCTGTAATACACGTACCCAGGCCAATCGCGTGTAGCATTTCTCGCGCACCCCTGGAATCCACATACCCAGCCCAATCGCGTGTACATTTTCTCGCGCACCCCTGTAATAGACGTACCCAGGCCAATCGCGTGTAGCATTTCTCGCGCACCCCTGAAATCCACGTACCCAGACCAATCGCGTGTACATTTTCTCGCGCACCCCTGTAATAGACGTACCCAGGCCAATCGCGTGTAGCATTTCTCGCGCACCCCTGAAATCCACGTACCCAGACCAATCGCGTGTAGATTTTCTCGCGCACCCCTGTAATACACGTACCCAGGCCAATCGCGTGTAGAATTTCTCGCGCACCCCTGAAATCCACGTACCCCGCTCAATCGCGTATTTGACTTCCCGCGCGCCACTTTTTTGATGCGCTGGGACTCTACCGCCTGCCTTCGTGTGGCGGCCGTGTTTCAGCTTGTGCGTGTCTTTGGCTGTGTGTGGCTTTGCCCTATTCGATTCCATGAATACGTGTGGTTCGAGTGCGTGTGGGCGTTCCGTCTGCTTCCCTGCAGTACATCCCCAGTTACGCCCTTATTTTCGCGTGTTGTTCCCCATTCCGCGCGTTACGCCCCATGTCCCGCCCACTTTCTGGTGTGTGCGCTGAGGTTGTGCGCTTTCACTGTGCGCGTTGCGCACGCCTTTCGCGATGTTGCAGTGACTTGTGCGCCAACAGGTCCCGCCTGTTTTTTTCCGCTTGCGCATGCTTGCGCATGCTTGCGCGAAGATTTTCGGCGCACGTTTGTTCCATGAATCGGCCCCATAGAGTCTTCACAAGCCCTATAAACACCAGCAGAGGCTTGAAACAAGGATGTACTTTTGATCCTGCCTTATTTAATTTTTACATCTCTGATATAGATAATAGCTTCAAAAAAATAAATAGTGATTCTCCAAAATTGGGAAATGAATATATACAATGATTATTATATGCTGACGACCTGGTTTTAATCTCAAAAACACCAAAAGGCATGCAACTATTACTGAATGCCCTTGCGGCATATGCAGAAGAAAACTGTCTAACCATAAATGTAAAAAAGTCAGAAATAGTGCAGTATGGTCAAATTAAAAAACGGCAGACTTGGCACTTACAAAAACAACAGGGGATTTGGCACTTACAAAAACAAATACTTCCAATAACCAATGAATATGTATATTTAGGTCTAAATATTAATAATCACCATAAAGACGAACCATATGAAGAAAGAAAATCACCACTGCAATTTCACAATAAAAAATAATAAATGAAAAATAAGTGAAATTTTCAATGATTCCGATAATGACCTACTACAAACAGAAGGTCATACCCACCATTCTATATGGCTCAGAGACAAAAGCTGAAAGATCAGATTGGCAAAAAATTGAAGCACAATATTGGAGAGCTGTTTTACAGATGCTGAATTCGCATCCAATGCCGATACTGCGCCATGAGCTGGGCCTATTATTGTTATCTGCTGTGTACAAATGGCGAAAAATGAGCACTCTACAGTAAATGCATAACAGCAAAACAAGCAAACAATGTTCTTTTCTTTTTGGCGAAATACTTGAACACATTTACACACAAATGTATTAACCAATGGAAAAAATTGGTAGAACTAATTTTACAAGAAGCCGGAACAACTATTGAGCTTCTTGTGACCAATCCGGATAAAACTAAACTAAAGATATGGCAAACCGACTAAATAACAACTAGACAACAATGTACTGCATATAAAAATTTTGATTCTCATCCCTTTAACATCAGAAAATATGGAGAACTTCAAACATATTTGACTCAATCGTCTAGTATAATGTATAGAACAACCATTATGAAATTTCAACTAAATCTATGCAATACAAATTAATTGAGAGCTAGACAAAGACTTATTACACCAGAAGAGAACATCTGTCGATTCAGCAAATCAACTAAAGAATCAATGAAGCACTTGATGACGAAATGTTTAACATTATCTGAATCCAGAATATTCTACTTTAAAGACTTGTTTTAAAATGTATATGTATCTGATAAAGATGAATTGTGGCAAAGACTTACAAGAGTTGACAACAGGAGGTTGGGTTATGCAATAATACATTTTTTAAACAAAATGATCTTGGCAAAACAATGTAATTTAATTGAAGTTTTGGAACAGTACGTTATGTTCTACTGCAATTTTATTTTCCTTCAGTTTTGTATTTTATAAATAATATAGAAAAGTTGAGTGTAATCAGCTGTGTCAATAAAAAAAAAATGACATTATTGCTATTGATGCTGCCCATTCTTAATATTTTTTTAAGGAAGGAAAACAACAACTTTTAATCATGAAATATTCTGGAAGCTGCTGAGGCTGCTTCACACATTTCTCGATCAGCTGGCTCCTGCTGGACGATTAACAAAGTTCCCAATGCAGTCCTTTCACCAGACAAAATGAATGTTCTCCTCCAGCAAGAAATAAAAGACTTCAGATAATAGATTTTTGGATCTCTTCCCTTGAAAGTCTCATTCAGTTCTCAGTGTTCTCTCAGAATATAGGTTGACTTGTTCAATGATGTCTCATAACAATTCATTAGATGCCACATTATTCCTCGGATCTCTCAAGAAAGTGCAAACATCAGTTTGTCTTCTAACAAGTTGTGGGCATTCCTCAATCAAATAGTAGAACATCATGCCAACCAGTCTATGAGCATTATCAGCCGATAGCGGCATTTGTGTTTTCCCTACTGTACACATGAAGCTGGAGAACTTGCTGTGAGCAATCTCCTCACAATCGGACCATATTTAGGATCTTGCAGGAAAGTACGAATGTCAAACGTTCTCCCCACCAGCGCTGGTCAAGAACAAAGAATGTAGATAAAAATAGCAAGGGTGATCCGATGAATGTTGTCATTGGACAACACCATGGGCACCTCCGAGAAAGAAATCGGGGAACTGCTCCCTCTTCCAGTAGTCAAAAAGGAACTCCAAATCTGGCATTTTTTCTTTCTCGATCAAGACTTAAACATGTCTCAGTCCAATGTCAACATACTCCTGTGGCTTCAAGAACAAATAGCTTCCCTTAACTCCTTTTTTAGCTACTTAAAAGAATGTCCTGAAACAAGCCACAGTCCAATGTACTCTTTGTCTGTCTATTCAACAGCTTCTACGTCCTTCTTCCTCCTCATGGACCTAGTCTGCACGAGCTGTGGTTCTTCCCCAATGCTTGCTTCTGACTGGGGTGGGGGTGAAGGGAGTTCTCCAGTGTAGATCTGTAGGTCTCCACGAAATATCCACGCACATCTGCCTTGCACTGTCACTGCTGACAGTGTTACGTCCTATACGATAAACAGGCCATTCAAGTGTGGCTCATGCCATCTACACGTAAAGTTCCTGATCAAGATTTGATCACCAGAAAAAGTTTGGGAAGACATAGTTCTTCACATCCAGATGTTCTGTTATCTCAATCTGTGTTCTCTGCCCCACATCTATTTTGCTTGAGCTGATCTGAAATGACAGATACTCATAGTCATACATGTTAAGTAATCACTGTCCTAATAATTCTTCTGTCGTCTGGGCATCACTTCTAGTTCTAGATGGAGGTGTGAGGGGTGTCTTCATCCATCTCCCTGTAACTATTTCATGGGGCTTAAGATGGTGGTCAGAACCTGGTTGATTTTTTTAACGCATACAATGCCAGTGGTAGGCAATGCAACAATCCTTTCTTCAGGGTAAGCTTCAATTTAGCTATTCTTTCTTTAAGCAGGCTGTTGAGTCTCTCACAGGCTCTGTTCGCTTGCAGGTGATAAGCCGATGAAAACTTGTGCTTTATACTAAACAACAAGCTTATCTGTTCAAAGACTTCCTTAACAAAATGAGGGCCATTATCTGATCGTAATACTTCACATATTCCCCATCTATGAAACACTTCTCATGCTAAAAATGTTGCTGCGCAGGTGGAGTCTGGATATGTACATGGACCAGCCTCAATCCACCTTGAGAAGGGACATACCACTACAATCATATATCTGTATCCATTGCATACTTGCAGCGTGTTGACATAGTCAATATGCAAATGCTGGAAAGGACGATTAGGTCTCAGAATGACTCCTCTAACTGTACACAGTGCGTGCCCAGGTGTAATCTTTTGACATACAATGCAGTTTACTACATAAAATGCAACGTGTTCTACCAAATTCGGAACAAACCATTCCTCCGCCATTGTTGCAGCGAGGCTCTCTCTAGTGACATGTGCAGCTTAGTGTAGCAGTTTCAACGCCGCCCTTAATAAGGCTACGGGTATCACCAGTTTACTAGTGCTATCTTGTCATCACAATGCTCTGGAAGGACTTAAAGAACACCCCCTCCGCGTCCATAGGTCTTTCTATTCCTGAGTTGCTTCGCCTTGGATCTCTATCAGCTGACTCTTAGACAAATTGTTATAACAATCAGGCACCCTCATCATCACCACCATTCTTTCATTCACATCAGGCGTATCAAACTTCATGATAATTTCTGAACATGCATACGTTTTGCTTCCTCGTCTCCTACTTGATTTACATATGAGATACAATCTGCCCTTTTAGTGTGAGCTGCACACGTAACGACTGTGATGGCTACTGGGGTTTGTAGTGCTTTAATAAGTCTGTCTAATAAGGCTGTGTGCTGCACTGGAGTGCCTTCCGCTCAGAAGTAGCCCCTCCTTTTCCAATGTGCTAGCTCTGCGTGCACTGTCGACGTCACATAGGTGGAGTCACTGTAAACTGTTACTTTCTGGTCTGCGTGATTCTCGAGCACGACAATCAGCACCACTAATTCTGCAGCCTGTGCCGAAAAGTAAGACGGTAATTGTGCACTTATCAATACTTCAAACTCTCCATTGGCCATGTGCTTTACCACAGGGGTACCTGTATATCTCTGTCCATCATTTTGATCGATTCTAGAAGAACCGTCAATAAAGAGAGTCTCCCCAGCTGCTAACGCATTTTCCTTCACCCTCGGGAGCTAATCATACAATTCCTCATAGTTCGAGCAATCATGTGTATGCTTGTCCTCTGCCAGTGGTTCTGCTACAAACATGGCAGGGTTTACTATTCTGCATCAAACTATTTTAATTGATGGATTTGATGTAACCACCTCGTAGGCAGAAGCCCTTTGAGAAGTCAACGTGCCTTTAGGTATTTCCAAAATGCCAAACAAAGCATGTTCAACAAATAACGTCATGGAACACCCCATTACTGTGTTGGCAGCCTTCTCAATGGCGAACGCGGCGGCTGCCAAAGATTGTTCACAAGGAAAGTGACCCCTCATTACTGGGTTTAGAATCCCACTGCATTATGCAAGGGGGTTGTACCCCAAAGTGGTTCCTTGCGTGAGTACAGCTGTCATAACAGTGCAATTTTTGGGCAAGAATAAGAAGAATTCCTCTGTATAATTGGGAATCCGTAAAACTGGAGCTGTACAAATTGCTTTTTTTCAATTTATCAATCCCTGTTTCCATTTCCCCAGTCTAGACTATTTTCTCTTGAGTTGCCTGTGCTTTTTTCAAGGCTTGCAACAAGGGCCTTATGTATGAACTGTAGTCAAAGACCCAATTATATAGTCCCAAAAATCTCTGCATGCGCTTTATCGTATGGCTTTACTGTTTTTAAAATAGCTTCAGCCCCCTCAGGAGTGACTCTCTTTCCTTCATGCGAAATTAACTGGCCTATATACAATACTTCTTCTTGACAATACTGCAGTTTCTCCTTGTCTCATTGATATCCTTTCTCTGCAAGGAGAGTCATCAATTGAACTGAATAATGTCGGCATATTTCCTCTGTTGTGCTGCAGACTAATGTACTGCAACACAACACTTTCTAAATCAATATTGCTTAAGTCCATCTATAGGACTCTATTGTAAATCGATGGAGACTCACAGTTCCCTTGAGGCAATCTCATGCTTTTTTTTGTCTGAATGTAAATGACGTCAGATCTTGAGAGTCTGTGTGCAATGGGATTGAGAAAAACACATTTTTCAAGTCAATCACAGTGAAATATCGGGCCTCAACAGGGATATTACATAAGATTGTCGCAGGATTAGGAACTACAGGGAACTCGGCCTCTACAATCCGGTTAAGCAGGTGGAGATCTTGTATTAAATGCCACAACCCCCCTTTACTTTTATTAATCGGGTACAGTGA
This sequence comes from Ambystoma mexicanum, assembly GCF_040938575.1. NCBI lineage: Eukaryota > Metazoa > Chordata > Amphibia > Caudata > Ambystomatidae > Ambystoma > Ambystoma mexicanum. The sequence goes on along the minus strand of NC_090924.1, from coordinate 666,998,090 downwards.
CGTATTACACAGTGACTCTGACATCACTAAGATACCTTGTTCCATCATGGCAGATATCGTCTTGAAAATACCTTAGTCTGCCTCATGAGAAATGGGATACTGTCGTGCTCAAGGTAAAAGTGCTCATGGTTTCAATGTAATCTTTACTTCTCCAGCCCCTTTCAATAGGTCTATGTCATAGGGGCCTGTTGTCAATAATGAAACTGGCACTTTTGCCATGTCTTCATCAAAATACTCGGGCTGGTTCAATACTAACATCATCTTTTGAGGAACCTTGCAGTTTATTGCATTTACCCAATAAGTAATACTCATCTCAAATATTACTTTGTCATCAGGCGGATGGTCTCTAAACATATCCTCATCAGAGACATCAGTCAATCTATAACTTTCCCCAATGGCAATCACTGTGCACCATTGTTTGCCTTCATAATCAGTACCATCAAGCAAAGCCATTTCTCCTTGCACTATGGCTGCTTGTAATTCTAAAGGAAAGACTCATCCTTCGTCTTCATCCATAGGTATCTTTGGTCTAAATAAAAATTAATCAAGTATTCTCATAGTTCTGCCCACGAAACCTGGTAGCCATGTTAACAGAATGCACCACCCATAGTGGAAAACGTGTGGTTCTAACGGTACTCCTCGTATGGCCATTTGTCCTGCAAATGCCATAATAAATTCACACATGTTTAAATAATGCATTCATGGCATTGAACATACTATGCCTTCATCAGTGAACAAAATCGTCATGTTCAACTTGGTCATAAAATCTCAACCTAATATATTAACAGGTGTCTGTCTTGAATATAATAATGGCAGATGTGTCACACTCTCTCATAGAGATTGTCATTTTTTCAGTAAAAGGAACTCTACTTGTAGCTCCTATGAAACCTTGAGAATTCATGGCATTTCCAGACATTGTAAAATTCCACTTTTGTATACATGAGCTTGTCTATTGATATTGATATTTATATTTTATTTCTATCGCGCTCGTACACAAATGTTTCAGAGCGCGACAAGGCAAAGGAGGGGAACAGGGGAGAACAAAACAATGATCTTACTAGGCCCAGTGACATTGAGAACACGCAAGTGCATGGGAGAGGGGGCGGGGGGAAAGTGCTTGGAAGGGGAGAAGTGGAAAGTGTGGAGCAAAGGAGAAACATACATAATAATAAATAAATAAATAATAAAGGCAACAAACAGTGGTAGTGCAGCCAACAATTGGCAAGTGCTGGGTTGAAGGCAGCAAACAGGGTAGGTCTGATAAGTGCAGGAAGAAAGAAGAGGGGGTCTGTATGGGTACAGATACAGATCCCAGTGCAAGGGGTGGCCCAGAGGCAGTGCGGGAGGATGTCAGGGTGAGCAGGTACATGGGCCTGGAGGACAGAGGGTGGCCAGGTGCACGGTGTCAAGAGAGAAAAGATCAGCAGGGAAGAGGAGGGGTGAAGGTAGAAGCAAAGAGGAAGGTCTTGAGGTGCTTCGGGAACCAGAGATGGTTCTCCTCAAGTTTTAGAGTGGCAGGGATGCTGTTCCAGAGGGAGGCCCTAGCCGAAGACAGAGATCTACCCCCAACTTCTTTCTTTGAAAAACGACTGACCCTGAGGGAGTTAGATGTGGAGGAGCGAAGAGCTCAAGAGGGGAGGTATTTGCGGAGGAATAGATGAAGGTATTTTGGACCCAGGCCCCAGAAAACCTTGTCGACAATACAGAGGGTTTTGAATTTAATCTTTGCATCCACTGGGAGCCAATGGAGAGATTTCAGAGCTGGAGAGATACAATCCCAGGGCTTCAGGCCAAAGACAAGTCTCGGAGTCATGTTCTGGATTAGTTGCAGAGGGCGGGGAATAGAGGCAGGTAGATTTAGAAAGAGGCTGTTACAATAGTCCAATCTACAGAGAACCAGAGCTTGGGAGACCATGAGCTTCTGGGGGAAGGAAAGGAAAGGCAGAGTACCTCTGAGGAGTTGCAGTAGGAAGTTTGACTTTTTAGAAACATATCGAGATGTGGGCAGAGAAGGAAAGTGTGGAGTCAAAGATGGCCCGAGGTTCTTAGCCTCGCAGGTGGGGGTAGGAGGATGGCTGAGGGAGGCCGGCCAGAGAGTGAGGGGAAAGGATGGTGAGGGTGTGCCGATGAGGAGGATCTCCGTATTGCTGGTATTCATACAAAGTCATTGGCGGTACACCAATCTTGAATGGCAGTTAGGCAATCAGAGATGATAGAGTGAAAGGTGATGGCCGAGGGCAGCCTGAAAATGAGTTGAGTGTCGTCAGCGCAGCACTGGAAATTTGAGCAGAAAATGGCAATGCAGTGGGCAAGAGTTGCCAGGTATTGCTTGAAAAGCCAGGGCGATAGGTTAGACCACTGGGGAACACCACAGGTAGAGAAGAAGATAGATGATATGAAGGACCCAAGTTGGACCTGCGAGGGTCGATCAGAGAGGAAAGAGGTCAGCCAGGCCAGAGCCTGATCAGTGATACCCAGGTTATCACGGAGACGGTTGAGCAGGATGGTATGGTTGACCGTGTCGAAGGCAGCAGAAAGATCGAGGAGGATGAGGACAGAGGGAATGTTAGAGTGAAGGTTGGAGAGCAGATCTTCATGGATGTTCAGGAGAGCAGGTTCCATGCTTCTGGCAGCTCTGAAGCCAGACTGGTGGTCATGGAGAAAGCCAACAGATTTGGAATGAAGGTTAAGCTGAGAGATGGGCAACTTTTCCAGGAGTTTGCCCAGAAAGTAAGTAATGGAAATTGGGCAATAGTTAGCCGGACAAGAAGGCTAAGCTGACGGTTTCTTGAGAAGAGGATGCACAAGGGAGTGCTTCAGAGGGGAGAGGAAGAATCCCGAGGCAAAGGAGTGGTTGCAAAAATCAGCAAGGGCCGGAGCGAGGGTGTCAATGTCATCCTTGATGGTTTTAGAGGAACACAGATGAACCTGTTTTGACAAGGCTTTTATAGATCAGACTTGTCTAGCGGCCTCATCAGGGGAGAAAAGAGGAAAGGACGAGAAGGAGGGTGGGGGGCTAAAGGAGGGTCAGCAAGCACAGGTGGAGAGGGGAGAGGATGGGGGTGAAGAGGGTGGACAGGATGTCCTGGGTTTTTTAGGTAAAGTGAGAGTCAAGGGCATTGCAAAGAGCCTGGAAGGCAACAGGAGGGATAGAGACTGCAGAATGGTTGGCCAGCTCCTTGCAGATTTTAAAGAGTTCAGCCGAGTTGTTAGATGCTGCAGAGACACAAGCTTGAATGTGGACTCTCTTCTTGGTGAGGACAGAGAGTCAGCATTGCCTTTGGAGCTGGCGACAGGCCATTTGTCAGAGGATGAACAAGAAGCCCTCCATTTTCTCTTAGCCGCCCTACACTTATGTTTAAGTGTAGCTAGGTCGGAGTCATCCCAGTAATTGCACTTGCTTTGGACTTTAAACAGATCCTCATGACATGGGCAAGAACATCAAGAGTATCAGAAATTGAAAAGTAGAGCAGAGACAGGGCTGTGTCAGGATGTGAGACAGCCATAGGTGGAGGGGTGGGAGAAAAGGTGGCAGCAAAAGCCTCAACTGACACACACTTCATGGGCCAGATGTCTGAGAAGGTAGGTGGCATTGTTGGGGTAGGCTTGGCTAGGGGGGAAGAGAGGGAGAGATGAGAGGAGAGGAGGGAGTGATTGCTCCAGGAAAGAGGAGTGGTCAGAGGGATGGAGAGGGGGAGGTCAGAGGAGATCAAGACATCAAGTGTGTGCCATGCAGAGTGAGTCGGGCCAGAAGGTAGGATGGACATGGAGAGGGAGTCGCAGAGGACACAGGAGAGTACAGAGGAGGAACAAGGAGTGTCTAAATGGATATTGCGGTCACCGAGGAGGAGGAGTTGAGTGATAGAGGCCCGGAGGGAGGAGGAGAGGTCTGTCCACTCAGAGAGAAATTAGGTGATTTGACCAGGAGGCCGGTAGATGGTAGCCACAGTAAGAGAGTGGGTAGGAGAGCTGGAGAACCTACAGACAAGGCATTCAAAAGAGGAGTAGCTCTGAGTGGAATGATAGAGGCAGGAATCTACTCATAGCTACCCCCTAACTGACCGGGAGGATCTGGGTGCAGAGAGGATCTTGTAGCCATCAGGGAGGAGAGTGTCAAAGCTTGTGACAGAGCTGGCCGTGAGCCACGTCTCAGTACGACCAAGGACATCACGGTCTAGTTCTACAAGGAGGTGGCAGATGTCAGCGGAGTGTTTGAAGGCAGAGCGAGAGTTGAGAGTGGCAATATGGAGAAGGTTGCCAGCCTTAAAGACTGTCCACGGAGGAGTACAGATCAGAGGTACACCCTCTGGAGGAGAAAGAGCCCTAGGAGGGGTAGAGGAGGAGAGAGAGGGCAAGGTAGCCAAGGGGGGAGAGGAGGGGACAGCAGGAGTTGAAAGGAAATTTATGATGTAAGGGAAGTTCCTATCAAAGAGGAGGAGATTGGCCTGAGGGCCTTGGACCATGACAGTGCCATTAAGGTAGACATTAATAATAACTTTCGAGGAGTCGAAGGAAGCCATGAGAACTCCTCAGCAAGTGCCACCATTAATGGGAGAGGAGGAGATAGGACAGAGCACAGAGATCATGTGAAGAGTCCATAGATCTGGTGAAGGAACGACAAAGAGGATGTCGGTAAGGGTCTGTCTGGAGGAAGTATTGGATTAGGCATCTGCGATAGGAAGATCAGGGTTAGAGGCCAATATATCCTTTTTGAACTTCTTCCTGCCAGACTTAGTGAGAAGGGAAGGATAGTTAATGGAGAAGCAGTTGGAAAAGATAGGAGAAACAGAAAACGCCATGGGAGTGGAAGCAAGGAGGGGATGGAGAAACTGGGCGGGCTAAGGCAGGTAGGTGTCGGACAAAAGAGAGTGGTGAGGTCACTGGGCTGGCACGTTACAGAGTATTACCACCTCACTTACCTGTCAGAGGGGGCGCGGTTATGGGTTCCGACGCGCCCCCTCCTGGCGTTGTTATCCCCGATACCGGTTGGGGGGATCGCGGCCATCCGCGGCACCCAGCGTTTCCGGGGTTTCTGTGTCCCGGGGTCTGCGCATGCGCGGAAAGCCGCGTCTCGGTCTCCGCGCATGCGCGATCCACAAGCTTGCTTCCCAAGCCTCGTTCCGGACGCGGCGGCACTCGGGACAGCACGGCTTGCGTTCCAAGCCTCCTGAGTGCTGCCGGTCCTATTTAAGCAGCGAGATCTCGAAACTCAACGCGTCTCAACGCGGTTTGTTTTGCGGATCGTGTCCTCGCTCCTGAAGCCTTGCTGCTTCAGTTCCTTACCTGCCTCAGCCTGCCTTCCAGTCCTTACCTGCCTCAGCCTGCCTTCCAGTCCTTACCTGCCTCAGCCTGCCTTCCAGTCTTACCTGCCTCAGCCTGCCTTCCAGTCCTTACCTGCCTCAGCCTGCCTTCCAGTACTTACCTGCCTCAGCCTGCCTTCCAGTCCTACCTGCCTCAGCCTGCCTTCCAGTCCTTACCTGCCTCAGCCAGCCTTCCAGTCCTTACCTGCCTCCAATCTACTCTTCAGTCCTGCTCATCTGGCTCGCCTTCCAAGACCTGCCTGCCTCTTCCTTTCCGCCTACCTGCTGCCTCCAGATTGCGTCTTCTGTAATATACTACTGCAATCAGTCTGCAATCCTACCTGGCATATTGTTACATTCTGCAAGAACAAGGAAGGTGCACTTTTGGGGCGTTGGGAGCTGGTCCACCTCTAACCCTGTTTACTTCAGGGGAAGGGGTGCGCTGGTTTCTCGCGTTTCATAATCTACAATAACCTATCGGACAGCCTGGCGACCTCACCACGAACTACTACCGGAAGCCCAGGTACTCAGCGCCCTAGAGACGCCATCTTTAACAGATTGAGACGCCTGCCTTCCGATTCCGAGATGGACGAGACTCAAGAACTCCGGGAGGAGATGCGCGTTCTTCGGGCCGAAATGACAGCACTCCGCCAAGAGAACATTGGTCTAAGACAGATGATGTCACAATCCTCTGGAGGAACGTCTCAGGGAGAAGGGGCCATGTCCCAGACTACGCCCATCAAGTTTGACGGAGATCCGAGACGTGTAGCGGAGTTTTGTAATCATTGCAGAATACATTTTCTCTTCAGAGCCTCACATTTCAATTCCGATAAAGCCAAGATAGGATATATTTTGGGGAATTTGATCGGAAATGCCTTGGCTTGGGCCGTTCCGTTGGTGTCCACCAATAGCCCTATACTTAATGACTTTGCAGCTTTTGAAAAAGCATTTCTGGAAGTCTTTCAATCACCTAATTTGGCCTCCACTGCCCAGAACTTATTGATGGAACTGAAACAGGGTGCTACAGATATCATAGCTTACATTGGTCGTTTCCGTCAATTGGCAACCGACTCCCAATGGCCTGAGATAACCCAAAAGACTTTGTTCCGAAGAGGTCTACGAGAGGAGTACAAGGATGAATTATTACATATTCCTGAGCCTGATACCCTGCAACAATTAATTGAGCAAGTCTTGCGAATTGACCACAGATTGGCAGAACGGAAGGGTGAAAGAAGACGAGCTGAACGGCTGTTTACAAGACCACCCAACGCTCAAACTGGAAATTCCGGACCCTCGGACTCTGGCCCTGAACCCATGCAGTTGGGAGCCGTTAGGGGTCCGCTCTCGGAAGCTGAACGGAAACGCAGACGGAATTTAAGACTTTGCCTATACTGTGGGGCTGCTGGGCATTTCTTGGGTACTTGCCCTTTACGCCCACAAAGAAAGTCGGAAAACTAGTTGACCTGTCGTCAGTAGGAAGGGCAACGACAGGTCCAGATTCGTATTCAGTCCTTTCCAGTTCTGTCTCTTCATTGCAGCCCATGCAACCGGCAGTTTTATTGGTGGTGAGGATCAAGTTGTCATGGTTAAACAAGGAAACAGAGGTGCTGGGCTTACTGGATTGTGGAGCATCTGGGAACTATATTGATGAGACATTTGCAGTCTGCCAAGAAATACCCTTGTTTCCCCGGAGAAGTATCTTGCCCGTCGAGGTTATTGATGGAACTCCATTGTCTTCAGGTCCGATTCGTCAACAAACCATGTGTCTTCATATGCAGATCAAAGAACACGGGGAAAAGATCGTCTTGGATGTCATCAGATCACCCTCTTATCCCGTGGTCCTGGGTTTACCTTGGCTTCTTCACCACAATCCTACCATCAATTGGGGAGCTCGCCTTTTGGATTTCACCTCAGTTCTCTGCCTCCAGGACTGCTGTTTGGCCGGTGTGTCAAGGAAGGAGATTTCCCCCATACCCCTCACGAGGGGTACTGGCTGTCCTGAATTTTGTGCTCTATTGTCTGTTCCTCAGGAGTATGCTGAATTCCAGCTAGTGTTTTCTGAACCCAAAGACATACCATTACCACCTCATCGAACATTTGATTGTACTATTGAATTGGTACCGGGTTCAGTGATACCACATGGGAAGGTATACGCCTTGACCATTACTGAAAAGGCAGTTCTTCAAGACTATTTGTCAGACTGTATTAAGAAGGGTTATATCACTCCCTCGAAATCACCAGCCGGATTCCCACTATTCTTTGTGAAGAAGAAGGAAGGAACCCTACGACCCTGTATTGACTACCGTCAATTAAATGATATCACAAGAAAAGACAGGTATCCATTGCCTTTAATTCGAAGCATCATGGAGTCCCTTCGAACTGCTCAAGTGTTTACAAAGTTGGATTTACGAGGCGCTTATCACTTAATCCGAATTAAAGAGGGAGACGAGTGGAAGACGGCTTTTAAGACCCCTTTTGGGCATTACGAATACAGGGTTATGCCATTCGGATTATGTAATGCCCCGGCGGTCTTTCAGCGTTTCATGGACAGCATTTTTTGTGATTTAATCGGGATATCTGTTTGGGTGTACCTCGATGATATCCTTATTTTCTCTGTCTCCCTAAAACAACATGTGGAACATGTTCGAGAGGTGCTTCGACGTTTGTCCCAGAACCGCTTGTACGTGAAAGTTGAAAAGTGTTCTTTTCACCAGAAAAGAATGGAATTTCTGGGCTATGTGATCAGTGGCACTGGAATTTTCATGGATCCAGCCAAAGTACAAGCCATTCAGGATTGGACTCAACCTTCTGATGTAAAGTCCCTTCAACGGTTTTTGGGTTTTGCTAATTTTTATCGGCAATTTATACCCCATTTTTCCCAACTCACAGCTCCCTTAACCCAACTAACTAGCAGTAAAACACCTTTTTTCTGGGATACACAAGCCACCAAGGCTTTCAACGTCTTGAAACAGGCCTTTAGTACTTCTCCAATTTTGCGTCATCCCAATGACGAGATGCCATTCATTATCGAAGCCGACGCTTCCGACCTTGCGGTGGGAGCAGTCCTTTTACAAAGAGAACCAGAAACGGATGTGGAACACCCTGTGGCATATTTTTCCCGCAAGTTAACACCTAGCGAACAGAATTATGCAGTAATCGAGAAGGAATTGTTGGCAATAAAAGTTGCTTTCGAAGAGTGGAGACATCATCTCCTCGGAGGTCAGCATTCCGTGGAAGTACGTACTGACCACCGAAATTTGCAGTATTTGAAGTCCCTTCAGTGCAGAACCTCTCGTCAAGCCCGATGGGCCTTTTTTTTCTCTCATTATGACTTCCATATCACATACATTCCCAGTGTTCAGAATTTTAAGGCTGATGCCTTGTCTCGATCCTTGGAGGTAGAAGCAGGAAAGCAGTACAGAGAAGAGCCAATAATATCCCCAAAGCATTTCTTGTTCACTCTCTCACCTTATCTTCAGAAGATACTACAAGAAACAATATCCGATCCTGATCGGGAAAACCTCATGAAACGTCCACAGATTACTGAAGATAATGGACTGCTTTTCTTCCGGAACAGGCTATATGTTCCCACGACCAGTCTTCGAACTCTAGTGCTTCAGGGGTTTCACGACTCCCGAGTTGGTGGTCATAGGGGAATCGGGGCAACTCAAGAAATAATATCCAGACAGTTCTGGTGGCCTGGTTGGGCCAATGATGTGGAACGTTACGTAAAGAGTTGTCCTGTGTGTGCCCAGGTGAAAATTCCTAGGAAGAGGCCCCTGGGATTGCTTCATCCCACCGAGATTCCTCCATACCCTTGGCACACCATAGCGGTTGATTTCATTGTGGAACTTCCTCCATCTGAAGAATATACCTGTATCATGGTTGTAGTGGACTGTTTTTCCAAAGCAGCGCATTTTGTTCCCTTCTTTAAAATACCAACTGCTACTCAGATGGCATCGGCATTTCTTTTGGAGATATACAGGTTACACGGACTACCGCAAAAAATCATATCCGACCGAGGGTCTCAGTTCTTGTCATCATTTTGGCATCAATTGTGCAGCCATCTCGGCATTCATCGTGCACTCAGTTCTGGATATCATCCTCACACCAACGGCCAGACAGAAAGGACTAACCAGACTCTGGAACAATATCTTCGCTGTTTTGCCAATGCCACTCAATCCAATTGGAAGTCTCACCTGGTTTTTGCTGAAGTCTCCTATAACAACACAGTCCATTCAGCTACGGGACTGAGTCCGTTTTTCTGTTTGTCTGGCTTACATCCTAGATTGGTACCCTTTTGCCCTGTACCTTCGAGTGTGGTTCCCTCTGCTGATTGGCTCATCACTTCCATTCAAGATCAACACTCTTTGGCTCGCAGTACTTTGGCAGAGGTCCAGACTCGGATGAAGAGACAGGCTGATAAGGGGAGGTCACCTGAACCTGCTTTTCAGGTGGGGGATTTAGTTTGGTTGTCCTCAAAACATCTTCCCATTCGCAATCTACCCACCAAATTGGCTCCCCGGTATTTTGGCCCTTTCAAGATCACTAAGCGTCTGTCTGCTGTGGCTTTCCGTTTGCAACTGCCTCAAACTTGGCGGGTGCATCCGGTTTTTCATGTCTCCTTGTTAAAGCCATACGTGGTGGACACATTTGGCCGATCTACTCCTCGTCCAGCACCTGTTGTGATCCGGGGGTCTCCCGAATTTGAGGTACAGGAAATATGCGATTCTCGCATCAGGCGAGGGGTGTTGCAGTATTTGGTGGACTGGAAAGGCTACCCAGCCTGTGATAGAACTTGGGAACCACACAGTCATGTACATGCCCCCCGCCTGGTCCGAGATTTCTATCGCCGTTTTTCTTGGAAACCTGGGGCTTCTGGGCTTTCTGGGAGGGGGCAAAGTGTTACCACCTCACTTACCTGTCAGAGGGGGCGCGGTTATGGGTTCCGACGCGCCCCCTCCTGGCGTTGTTATCCCCGATACCGGTTGGGGGGATCGCGGCCATCCGCGGCACCCAGCGTTTCCGGGGTTTCTGTGTCCCGGGGTCTGCGCATGCGCGGAAAGCCGCGTCTCGGTCTCCGCGCATGCGCGATCCACAAGCTTGCTTCCCAAGCCTCGTTCCGGACGCGGCGGCACTCGGGACAGCACGGCTTGCGTTCCAAGCCTCCTGAGTGCTGCCGGTCCTATTTAAGCAGCGAGATCTCGAAACTCAACGCGTCTCAACGCGGTTTGTTTTGCGGATCGTGTCCTCGCTCCTGAAGCCTTGCTGCTTCAGTTCCTTACCTGCCTCAGCCTGCCTTCCAGTCCTTACCTGCCTCAGCCTGCCTTCCAGTCCTTACCTGCCTCAGCCTGCCTTCCAGTCTTACCTGCCTCAGCCTGCCTTCCAGTCCTTACCTGCCTCAGCCTGCCTTCCAGTCCTTACCTGCCTCAGCCTGCCTTCCAGTCCTACCTGCCTCAGCCTGCCTTCCAGTCCTTACCTGCCTCAGCCAGCCTTCCAGTCCTTACCTGCCTCCAATCTACTCTTCAGTCCTGCTCATCTGGCTCGCCTTCCAAGACCTGCCTGCCTCTTCCTTTCCGCCTACCTGCTGCCTCCAGATTGCGTCTTCTGTAATATACTACTGCAATCAGTCTGCAATCCTACCTGGCATATTGTTACATTCTGCAAGAACAAGGAAGGTGCACTTTTGGGGCGTTGGGAGCTGGTCCACCTCTAACCCTGTTTACTTCAGGGGAAGGGGTGCGCTGGTTTCTCGCGTTTCATAATCTACAATAACCTATCGGACAGCCTGGCGACCTCACCACGAACTACTACCGGAAGCCCAGGTACTCAGCGCCCTAGAGACGCCATCTTTAACACAGAGAAGCAACAGTATACAATCAAAATACTGAGAATTTAACAAAAACAGCAAGATTTGACTTTCCAATCAGGGATTCAAATGTTAGCAAAGGGTTTTAAGAAGCACTGTACTTCAGGATGACAACATGGAGTAACAAGCAGAAAGAACAGTGATAGTCAAAGGTGGTAGGATTGAGTGCAGAAGGAGGGAACTAACCCATAGTTCTGGAGGGAACAATGTCAAGGCAGTCCGGATTTCCTAGAGGAGTGAGGTGGCAGCCTCATTGTGGTTAAGGAGCAGGTAGGACTCCAATTAGCCTTTTGGAAGTGGACAGTGGGCCTTTGCTTTAGGGCCGGCTAAAGCCTGCGGTTCCTGGTTGGATGGAAGAAAACAATCAGCAACCAATGGGAGTGCTGCACAGGGAGAGGTAGTTCAGCCAGCCTGCCTACAAAACAAAGAAAACCATGGCAGCCATCTTGGAAGGGCCAATAATGAGTCAAATAAGCAGGCAATTCTGGTAAAACTCATGGCTTCTAAATAGCAAGGCAGCTTCAGGTATTAAAAAGCTCAAAAAACGTCAGCACAATGAAAATGCCCAATAAAACAGTGCTTCTCCAACAATTTTAAGCAAATTTCGTTTTTCGTCTACTAAAAGAAAAGATTTGCCTCCCATATTGACGTCAACCCTTAGTTCCTCTTGAGGATTGAGCGGCACTGATAGTACTGAACACATCAAGTCTCCCAGTGAGCTGTCCTATTGTGGATATATTCTTATCCCTGTACCTGTGAATGGATTCCCTCCATCAACAGCCACACCCCCTATCCTAGGAATCATCAATTGTCCCATGCTCGGACCTTGCTGTATCTGCATGGGTGAATGCTGTGACTGCCCTTGGGGTGGATTCATTGTTGTCTGCTGTGTTTGTAAATCTTGCTGTATAGATTTCCCCAAGCCTCGCGTGTCTCCATCGCCCACTGCTCTTGAAAATTCTGAATATAAACAAGTGATCATCCCCTTCCTGCATCTTTCTTGCCATTATAGCTCCCATGTCTGACGTGTCTGGATACAGCACTCTAAGCGCTTTCAGACCGCCGCCCTACAGTTATTGAATGGTACTACATCGTGAGCTGTGTTCAACGTAGTGACACTTGCGTATCCTGCTCTTGACCAAACGTCATCAGCCCTTTCCCCAAGGAAAATGATTAGGAGAACTTTACCATCCCCTATGACTAAACTATTTGCCCCTGTCATTTTTCTAACTCATGTATCCATTTCCCAGGGCCAGAAGTCAAACTCGGGAGCTTACACCTTAAATGATCCTTATCCATCTGTGGCCAAGGTATATGCTGTGGCCTCGCTCCTCCTTTCTCTAACAAAGGAAACTGCGAAATCCCAAAATCACATTCATCTCGCATCATCTGTCTGTTCATAATAACAGGGACAATGGCTCTAACTGCCTTCTTCCTGGCAGCGACCTTAACCTGCTAACATAAAATGGGGAGTCCCCCCTCTCACCATGTGATCGCCCTTTAGATCGATCTAGCCGCGTCAGAGATTCTGACGCCCGAGATATAGGTGGGTCTATATCCAACCATCTTACTTCCTTTTCCATTGAAAAACATCCTACAGGACCACATGCGTTACCTCCCTCCTCCCCACGGAAGGTTTCTTTGTCCTTGTACTAACATATCCTGTCCCCAACTAGTGTGGCTTCTCTCCTCTTCATCTCTATTCTGGGTTAGTCTGTCTAGGGACAACTCTCTATTGTACATCTGCGAGTTGCTCATTTTTACCCTTTTCTTTTCATTTCTTTCTTAGTCCTCATCTCATGATAGACTTTATCGATTGCGTCACCAATGCTTCTACAGTTAAACTCATCCTCTAGATTTGCACTAGATGGAATTGGTCTTGGTTCATGTGCTGGGAAGAATTATTCTATGTCCTCCCATGCCACTATTGGGTTGGGATGCATTAATTATTTTTCTACACGTTCAAGATTGTGTGCTCTCTGCCTCCTCTTTCGTTCTATTTCATCATCATACTCTCTTCGCTTCCTTGCTTCTTCTCTCACCCTGTCTTCTTCCTTTCTTTTCATATCTCTTCTCTCATTTGCCCTTTTTATCTCTTCATCTTTGTATTCTTTTATCCCTTAGTTAATGTTCTTCCTCCCTCTCTCTTTCTTTCTAGCTTTTCTCGTTCTTCAATTTCCCTCTGTCATGTGTCATATTTCTTTGCTCCTCTGCCCTTTCCTGCTTTTTCAGTTGTTCGTCTTGATACAACTGTTGCCGTCTTTGTCTATCTTTTCTTTTCGCCCCATTTTATTTTAATTGTTCCTCTGTATATTTATATTTTTTGTCTTGCTCGTCTCGATCATCTCTTTGTCTTACGTCCTCGATGTTTTTACCATCAAGTTTGAGCAGAATCTGACCACCCATCCATTTGTTCTGTATGAGCACTACCTAATCAGCTTTATTCTTTTCTCCTTTCCATCACTTTATTTCTTACCCTATATCTAAGGATGTACTTTTTCAATCACTTCTCTCCTTGTCACATTTCTCCTTGTCCCTCGGGACTTTAGAGATCACTTCTTTTTCGTGAATCTTCTCTGCACCCTCATCGCTGCTTTGCACATGCGTCTCATATGTCGGATTGCTGTACCTTGTTGCTGCCTTAAGCTCTCTTAATGGGTACAATCCGTTATCTTTCTTGCTTTTATCATTTATTTTAGGTGCGGAGGGGGGGAGCAGAAGGCTTCTCACACCTCTCTCTGCATATATTAAGTATCCAGTCCCCAGGAGGTTGCTCTTCTCTTTCCTCCTGGTACATTTTCCAGAGCTCTAAACTTGCTAACCTTTTGTCTAACTTGTTTCCCATGTATGCCTCTTGCAAATATGTCATCATGTGTTGCAAAACTCCCTTTGATAATGATCCACCTTGTGGCCATGGCATGAACATCTTATCTGCTGTGCCCTTAACCCATTCTGCACTATACTGTTTAAGCTTGGGTGCTTGTATTGGCAACTGCTTGCAGAGATGTGTAAGCAGAGTAATATCCTCCCTTTTGTCTCATCACACTTGACTGTCAATACTTACCTTTGCACTTTGCAATTTTTTCAAAAATATGTTTCAAGAAAATAATACAATATGAGCATGCACCAATCGTCGGAGCTCCAAACCTGCTATATCACGTTTTACTCCACACTACTTATTTCACTGAGCACCATCAATTTCAACTTCAACAAATAAATAATTAATTAATAAATCTCACGTTTTCCTTTGTACGTCTATGAATTCCTTTATTATTTCTTCACCATATACAATCACATAAAAGAAATAGACAAACCACAAATAGACAAACAAACATTCTCGACCGGGCACATATATGTCAGTCTACGGTCCTCGAGACTTATCCTCACTCATAAAAAATATCGCGATTGGGATGAGAGTCATACTCTTTGGACTGTAGTGTACGTCACCCGCCAATGGGACTCTAGATACGACTCTTTCTGTTATGTGTTATGACGCAGGACACTGGGCTTACTCTTATTGTGATGTTCCTCATCTCACGATTACTCAATTGCTTGGCTCCTCTCCTCAAGTCAATTACTTAATAACTCAACGCGCATCGTCTTGAGTTGCTTTTTACCCCAACCTCACTCGATTACTAGTTTTCCCATTATCACTTTCTCCACTCACTGCCCATTCACAATTTTGCCAACTCACACAGTTTTTACTCACCATTCGCTTTTTCGACTTCCGACTCTCGGGATTGCTGTCTCTTTATCAGCCACTTCAACCTTCCATCCGTTCAGCTTCCTGTAGAAGTCGGGAGGGGATTTCATACGAACAGAGGGACCCATCTCACCTGCGCTTGCAGGACTTAACTTAAAAAACTGGTCCTGCTATCTACAGGGAGCTTCACGTCCTTTCAGCTGAATGGCAGAGGACGTCCGATATTCCCAGGAACCCCAAAGCTTACTTACGGCGATGGCTCTGAACCATCCTCTCCTACCACGTGAACCAGAACTCCCGGCCCTTTAAGATGAGGTAACAATACTTTGAGATGAATGGGGATGCAGAAGTTACTCAAACATCAATACTCGAAGCGACTCAGGTAGATGGCAAAAAGGTTGACTGTTTTAATGAAATTTATATAAACAGGGACTACAACGGACATCAACAGACATCTCACAGCATGGTTTCAATGATTTTTTTCTAAAAAAAGTCATACTTATAGTAAAAACATGGCATTGATGACTTTGACCTATGTATTTGCTAACATCATCATTTGTGGCAAACTACAAAAACCTAGTGGAGAAAATGATTGGGTCTTAAGGAACATTTAAGTTTACGTTCCAGACTAGTCTGAGAAAGTGATAGATTCTTTAACATCAGGTGGGGCAACTACGCCCTCCCCTCAGTACAGGTCTCTATGAACGTCACTAAATACACAACGTCCCATTGGCTACACAAACTGTAGGGCACTTAATTATGCAGCCCCCTACCATTGGTTGTCATTTTTACATCCATCAGTACTTTTCCACCTACATTAGCAGCACGCAGGCTAGACTTCCAGGTGCTTGTGAGCTGGTCCTAACCATAGCTTCCCACCAATTAGCATATCATCTATCATCACCTCAGGGGTCTACACGTAAATTAAGGCTTTGAACTCGGCCTTGGAAATGGTCCTGGAGAATTCAAGGGAGTGGGGGCACGCTTTGCCTCCCTGCATAGGTGTGGTGTGTCATGTTTGTCCAACTCATCCTTCCACGTGACTGAAGATCACAAAATTGATCTCTAGTGTATTTATAATACTATTATTTAATAGACCTCTGATGTCTTCCTTGTTTTTGTCCATGCCTTCTGAACAGGAGTTTCGGTCTTTTACGCAATTGTAACCTATGTCCGCTCATCCCAGTACAATATGACCTTGGCTTCTTGGGGCTCATCCAGCCTCTCACTTCTGAGATTCACTACTGTAATTAATTTGCTTTTTCAACTGCAACACACTGAAAAGGCCTTGCTTTTCTAGTCCAGCACTGCTATAACACGTTGTGGAATCATCCATTCTTTACTTGCTCCTGTATATGTATACATTAGCACATGTTGCAATCTATTCACTACATAGCTAGCCTTAAGAATACTTTGTCTGCTTGTGTTTCTGTGCATATGTACACGTGTAAAATGACTTGATATCTTCATCATTTTTGTAGCATAAGCCTCTTTAACTTGAGCCCAAGATGTCACTTATCTTTGATATGTTCTTGATGATAGATCATCTGCATTCTCTTGTCTCTGAATCTCTTCTATGTATGTCAGCCTGGCTTTGTGTGAGGTCACCATTCTGCTCTTCCAGACATTTGCTCTGTTTCTTCTGGGATTTCTTTCAAATGGCCATCATACTGTCTTGTATGCAGGTACGGTTTTCTCAATGGGAACTTTGCTTCCAGGATTCTCCTTGGTATCTGTATTTTCAATGGTGCTGCACGTGTCTCACTCTCTGGTTCCCAAAATATAGACAATATGGGCAAGATGGTTGAGGTGGGGGTACTTGGCTCCTTCTCTACACATTGGAAATGGTATATTAATATTTTATTCCATATTGGGGCAATTCAGTACAAAGATGGCCCAAGGGTGTGTCCATAATCCCAATAAGCCCCATTGTTCCCCCATTAATCCACTCCCACTCATTTACCACAGTTGAGAGTGTTGCTCTCCTTCCCTTGTGCAATTTAGCATCTCACCCAATTTACAAAAAAGTGCCAATCACAATTGCTTCAGTTGTACAAGTCTCCAAATTGTTAACAAAAAATAAACATTACCTCCACCCTCATATTCTCAATCAACACCCACTACTCACAACCACACACTACACAGCCCCCTTACCTCATACACACTCTCTCCCCACATCCACAACCTTCACTCCCAATCTCAACCACCCAAAACAAGACTCAACTTTCCACAGGCCCACACAATTTTCCCCAAGAAAACATAATGGCCCTCTCCACAGACCCACACAATTCTATATACCACCTAGTCTATCTTATCATACAACTACCTGTCCACCCCCTCGTCGGGCCACCAAACTATCTAAACAATCACTAAGCACTACTATTAACAGCCACAATCTCCTGTCACCTCTAGCGTTTTCCTCAATAATCACTTCTCTCAATCCCCTAATAAATGGAAAAAAATGATGCAACCATACAATCTTCTGCACTACGCACCACTTTATCTAATGGAAGTCTGTCACCGTCTTCGCAATTATCTATTCTACTATAGATGTGCCCGCCACACACCCTCTCCCTATCAGAGGGGTGGAAATAATATCTACGACTACTATGGCCGATCGTCCTGCCCCCAGTAGGATGCATCCTATACACCATAAAAGCCCTGATGCACGCGTGCATGCAGGGCACTGCACATTCATGCATGGGTGCACTCACGTGCTCTAGCGATCCTCAAGTCCTCTCAATGCTGAGTCTTCCCCCTCGGCCTGCACCTCCCTTTGAGCACTCAGCATCTGTGGGACATCCTTGTGTGTGCACTTTGAACTGGTCTCAGCCCGCCTGCTCCGTACCCCCAGGAGTGTGGCAAGAAAACCCTCAGCTCACCAAGGGTACTGTGGATCTCACTGAGGCCTCCACATGTGCCAGGGAACCTCCGTCAAACGTAATCCCAAGGAAGGAAAAGTAATCCAAAAAAGGAGTCTACACCAAGCAAGAAGTAATACAATGTATTAGACTCAAACAGCTGAGAAGCCACAGTTCAGACTTCCCTGTGCAACTGCACTGAATGAAATGAGCTCTTGACGCTGCCCACGGTGGCTGGACATTTTATGCACAAATTACAAAATTACCATACAACATTTTAGTTAAATTTTTAGGACAGGACACATGAGCTGATTGGTGTAACTACAGCAGATTCCTATAGGAATGTGTACCTTAGGTGACACTTATTGGATAAACCACTTCTTGGAACAATATCACATTAACACCCCCCCACCCCGATGTCACGGACCTTCCTCCACTTCCCCCCAATTACATGATGTGCTAATAAGTCAAAAAGCACTTGTTTGCCATTGGTTGGTACTGTCCAATATACAAATGGATAACCCACTGAATACTGATTGGACATGGCATCTTGAGATGGCAAGGGGCGAGACTTTTGCACTGGGTCCGACCACATCAGCCCCACCGACATCAGTGAGGACACTTTACAATGTTGCACCCTAGGGACACCAGACCCTTTCTCAGCTGATTGGGTGCCCGTCCACGCCCCACAACTCCCACCCCATTGCTCTGGCCCCCCAGCTCCCTTCTCATGCCTTGCTGCCAAGTGTACTCTGAAAAAGCATACCATACCGTGGCTGGATTTTAATTATCAATATTTGATTTCTATTTCCCTGCCAATTCTTCTCGGGTGCCCAGGTGTCTAGCTCAACGGCCTCGAAAGCATCTCATGGAATTAAATCAATGGGAATGCGTTATCCTGGGAAACTTCAGTCTTGCAACATTTCTTCTGAATTTTCAAAAAATGAACAGTGCTGTCACAAAGCCTGCAGCCCTTTATAAGCAGTCTACACAAATACGTGTCTACCTTGGCCCTACAGAAAATGGCTTCTTTAATGTCCATATATTGATAAAGAGCCACTTAGCCCTATAACCCCTAAGATCCCTTCCACCCCTATGCCTGCACTGTGCCAGCTACACCATCACCAAACAAATTACCCACCCTCTTTTCTGTTCCTCATGGGACTTCTTGTACTGCACCAGCTCCTGTGTCTTAACACACTATATATATCCTACCTGTGCCGTGCTCATTGACATCACTACTCCCGATGTCACCCACCATGTGACATTTACCCAATACCATTACCTGCGCAACTGGTATATGCACCCCCCTTGACTGCGTTGAACCTGGACCCTTACAACAATATGTAACGTCATACATAACTAAAGCAGAAAATGTCAACTCCAACATCTATGGCAGCAAATTACAAATGAAAAGTCCCTTTCAGTGTGTTTAATTAGCTTCGGAGTTAAAACACTTTAACTATGTGTTATGCGGGACATATGACACATCACATAGATCAACAGGAACACACCTTTATGGAAAAGATGTAGATATTAAGTGGATCAGTCTTGGCTAACCCGAAAGCAGACATGCATGTTTAAAACCGTATAATCAAATAGATAGGTTAGCTCTTCATAACCCAGACAGTGAAGGTATAGTAAAAAAAACATGCTTGATAACCACTACCCTAATAGTTCTGACCATTTAGAAGATTTGTGTCTCTATGAAATCCTGTAATATTACAATTGTCGTGAATGTGTTTTAAAGAAAACATTGATAAGGGGCATGCATTGAAAAAGGAAAAACCGTGATGGTTGTTTAACTAATGTAAAGCCAAGTTTAGTCAATCACCATAAAATTCAAATCTGTTTCATTAGAGAAAAAGGGGATGTATTACTATTGCTTACTACAGCTGTTTTTACCTTGGCGTAAAGAATCATAATTAATTAAAATTGGAACAGTTCAGAAGCAGTATTTACACATCATAAGGAACACATTAAATGTCATTCTTTTAAAAATTCTGTTAAAATGCTTGACGAAGAAAATGAGGGAAAAAGGTTAGAAACATAATTAGCTAAAGAAACAAACACACAACATCAAATCCAAATTCTAATGTAATCGATCCACTTGGCCAACCACTACAAAGAAATGAAGCACAATTAGCAATGCAAGACGTTCTTGGTGGGGTGCAAAAAGGTAATCAAAAGATTGATACTAGAAAAACGTGTTGCTCAATTAAATGTAGAACAAACATCAACCATGACCTTTTACATTAAATTAGTAATTGTGAGTGCATGCACGTTAAGCTAACCTCTGATGTATTAGTGGGGAAGCAAGTACTTGAAAAGGTTTTTTTTTAATTACGGTTATGCTAACGTGTGTATGATATATTTTCTGATCTGTTAGCATGTTTAATAACAAGTCTACTGGTCTGGTAGTTTATAATATGTGTGGTATAAATCTGCATAAACTGTTTACGTGAGTCTCTCCCGTACCTAAAATTATATTGTGAAATCCACCACACAGGGTGTCCACCTCTAAGTACATCCACCATTATCTACCTCCATACTATCAAACCTGCTGTATCTGAAACCTACACCTTTCTCCCATGGCACCGCACTGTCAAATCTAGGCCTGATCTCTCATAACCAAATTGTACCATTCCATGAACCTAGCCTTTCCCGCCACTCTCACCCGCTCTCCCCTACCAAGTACCATAGACCATGCAGACACCATGCCACACA
The DNA here is from genome assembly GCF_040938575.1 of Ambystoma mexicanum. Lineage (NCBI taxonomy): Eukaryota > Metazoa > Chordata > Amphibia > Caudata > Ambystomatidae > Ambystoma > Ambystoma mexicanum. The sequence continues at coordinate 666,977,630 of NC_090924.1, read as the reverse complement.
CTGGTCAAAGCAGATGTTATCCACAGCAGCGGATCTCTATCTACATCAACACACCGCCTACTACCCCACCACTGCACTCCATCAACTGCCAACCCTCACACCTCCCATATTCCCCCTCATCGCCAAACCAACCCACCGCAGCTCGACCCGCTTTCACCCCATGTAGATCCCACTCTACCCAACTAAGAGCGGCAAGATGGAGACAGGGAACAGAGAACATCGTTTCCAGGGAACATACCAGAAGGTGCAGCGAGCCACATATAACTCCCATCATGCACCACCCTTGCCACCAATGAACCACTCACACCAACTGCTCACACCGTCCCCATACTACAGCACATCACCTCAAACTCGCATTTCCCCAGCCTTAGTGGAGCAAAAGCAGCTCTGGCCAAAACCCCCAAGTTCCACAGTCCCTCCCACACTCACCCACACCCCCAGGACCACCCAAATGTCAAGTAAAGGCTGACACCAAAGGCTCCACACACCCCTCCAAGCATCACCTTTCCTCAAACTCAGGTTCCAAACACTGCCACCACACTATTGCACGCAAACCTCCCCTCCCACACCTAACCCAGTTCTAATCCTATTTTCCTCTCCTCCCACTTCCCCTGTTCCTTCTCCCCACTTTGCCACCACCCCTTACCGTGCCCCACTCCACTCATTGCACGTCCCAGTCCCAGCCCCCGTTAACCCCTTAAACTCCACCCGCCCAGCACCAACAAGGGAAACCCACCAAATATCCTGCACCCTCATCAGCGCCAGGTCAGTTTCCAAAAACAAATTCCACATCTATGACCTCATCACAGATGAAAACCCAGACATCCTCTTCATCACTGAGACCTGGTTTTCCAACGACTATAAACCCATCACACAAGACCTTCCCTACTGGCTACCACCTCACTGTGTGTAACAGATCACGGGGGGATGGGAGGGGCTTGTGATACTACACAAACACCAACTGCAGCTAATAATCAAGGACACCTCCACCAACACCACAGACAACAAAACTCTCTTTGTAAAACTGCCACTCTCACCCTTCACCTCCCACCATTTCCTACTCATCTACAGACCCCCCGGCTACAACAAAAATGTTGTAGACACACTTGACGAAGCACTAGCCACCGACATCATCCTACATCCAACACTTACCGACTTTGGGGATTTCAACATATGGTATGATTCACGCTCAAGCCCTATGACCCGATCACTCACAGACAATCTAGAATCACTAAACCTGACACAATGCACCTCCACCCCTACCCACACGAGAGGTCACACCCTCGATGCAATATTCAGCACCACAAATATATCCACCCAGCCCCCCACCCCCTATCATGGACTGATCACTCAGCAATTTACTTCTACATATCACTGAACACAGCGGTCTGCATTCCAGGCCACTCTAGACCACCGCCAGCCACCCCCCCACCATTCCACTATGGAACAAAGTTGTAATCACGCCAGATCTAGCATACTCACTCCTCAACTCTCTGCATACACGCGGCCTCCAGGAAGGACCTCCAGTGATCGAATCCTTCAACCTCTGGCTTACAAATGCCCCCACAACCTTCACTCCAAAAAACAGAACTCACAGAGATGAGTACTAACACCCAGGTGGTTCAACGCCAATCTCAAATCAATCAAAACTCTCAAGCACCGACTTTAATGGACCTGGAGAGCTGACGCCTCAGCCCAGAACAAAATCACCCTAGCAAAAACAACGAGAACATACAGACTGGAAATCAAAAAAATCAAGAAAACAATCTATAGGAACAGAATCTAAAATGCTTGCGCAAAGAACATTATAGAATCATAGCGGAATTCAAATCCCCCTCATGCACGAGCCAACCGCCACCTATCTCCCAAGCCCTGTGTGAGACCTTATCACTGCACATCCACAATGTCTCTAATGACAGACACACCACCATGATTTCTAAATCAAAACAAATACCCCCGTCACCCACTCGCCCGCCGACCAAGCTTCAAACACCTCCCATTAAAAAACCCTCAACTCTTTCTCTCCCATCACACACCAAGAGTTCCTATTGCTTGTAGCAGAAAGCTTCCCTTCAGGCTCACCTGTTGACCCCTGCCCACCCTCACTCCTCAAAAACATCCTAGCCTCCACCTGCACAATCCTCAACCATTCACTCACATCAGGATCCTTCCTGAAAGCCCTAAAAACCTCCCCCATCAAACCCATCCTCAAAAAACCGACACTCGACCCACTCCTCCCCCAAAACTACTGCCCTATCTCCAACACACGCTTCATCGCCAAACTCATGGTCCGTGCGGCATACACTTGGACACTTTCCCAAAGCCAACAACCTCCTATACCCTACACAATCAGGTTTCAGGCCTCTGAGGGGAACAGAATCTTCCCTGGTCTCCATCTGGGAGGACTAAAAAGAACTTTCGCTGCAGAACGCTGTGCAGTACTCATCCTGCTGGATCGCTCTGCAGCCTTCAATACCATTAATAAAACTATTCTACTAGATAGGCTAAAAACACTCTTTTATCTCAAATCAATCACAAATCATGCACTTCCACCAGTTCATTTCCACATCATGACCAGTAAGCAAAGGTGTTTCGCAAGGACCATCCCTATCTCCCCTAAATTTCTCCTTCTACCTAAAACCCTGGCCCGCAATAACCGCTCAGTCAATCTTACCTGCGACAACTACGCAGATGACACCCAGATCATCCTCAAAATCCCAAAATCGCAATGCTCGGGCAGTCCAGACCTGTCATCATGCCTCTCGGATATTGACCACTGAATGACAACTAACCACCTCATCCTCAACCCGGGGAAAACTGAAATCCTAGTCTGCAGGAAAACTGCCCTCCTCCCCAACCGATTCCATGGCCTCAAGCTCTAGAACAAGCACCGGCAATCTCCAACGTGGTAAAAAATTTGGGATGTACATTGGACTCAGACCTATCCCTCACCTAACACACCACTACCAAATCTAAAACCTGATTCTTCCATCTACAGATTCTCAGTTGTATCTTTCCTTATCTCACCTATGCCCACCGCTTCTCGCCCATCAACTCGATCACCCTGTCCCGCCTAGATTACTCTAACAGTCTCTACCTAGGCGCACCGGCACCTCAATTAAGGAAACTCCAAAGAATCTAAAACGTGGCAGAGGCCTACTCATTAACCTACCTGCCAGAGAACACATCAGCCCCACACTAAAAGTACGCCACTGGCTCTCTATTGGTCAACGTGCCACCTTTAAAGCCATGTGCATCACTCACCGAGCCGCCTACAACACCAAACCAGATTTCCTTTGAGGCAAAATCAGGGCTTACCAGCCCTCAAGGAATCTCAGATCTCGCACAGCATTTCGCCTAGTGGTCCCAATCCACAACTCCTCAAGGCTGGGTGGATACTCCTTCTCTGTCCAAACACAAATCATCTGGAACTCCGGACGCCTACAAATTCACAACACTGAAAACCATCTGAAATTCAAAAAAGCCCTAAAATCCTGGCTCTTCCAATAATATCCCCCATGAACCATCCCACCCTTCGAATCCAAAGCGCTGGACCCAATCAGGCCAGACAATCAGGACAGGACACCCTTACAATAATTACAGCACGGAGGCCGGCAGCATTCACAGCGGCCCACCAGACAAACTCTCCCCCATACACAACAACACTCATTACCCAACAGATACACCAAGGGAAGCCAGCGGCCTTCGCTGTGGCACACCCGATTAAACTCACCCACCCCCACAACCCACATCCTCCAACCTGAGAGAACCAATCATCTAGAATTACATAACCCTATAGATTTGCAACACTGGAATCCATCTGAAACTCAGTAAAGGCCCTAAAAAAATTCTGGCTCTTTCCAATTTCCGCCTCAACCTTCGCTCATCGAAACTACACTGCCATACCCAACTTCCCCTACACCAAGTGCAACACAAGTGGCCGGCAGCTTTCGCAGCGGCCCACCTGACACACTATCACCCCATGCATGACAACATTCCTACCTAACAAATACTCCAGTGTAGCCAGCAGCCTTAGTTGTGACACACCGCAAAAAAACGTAGCTGTACTCACCGGCCCCGAGACCCCTGCACAAAAGAGACCACGAATAATGAGACAAATAGACCAGGGAAGCCAGAAGTCCTCGCTTAGGCACACTGCTACAAACTCACCCACGGTCACCGCCTACTCAGACCCACACTAGAGAAACCATGAAAAATTAGACCACACCGTCCACAATGGACAAAGATCACTCCAGCCAATCAACTCTGAGGAATACAATACGTATATCTTACACCACACTTGTGGAAATAGGCCGCTGGCATGGCCAACCAACCATGCACCATAGAATGCAGCTATGGCTATGCTTTCCGGTCTAGCAGCACACATAGCCGCCCACACTGAAACACTTGACGTACCTCACCACCTCTCCCACTAGCATAAAGTGACTACCAGCTTGAACTCACGCATTCTTTTGTGTGGTATTTGAGATGTTACCTTTTAAAACCATCACTGAAAGATCCTACAATGCCCATCCTTTGTAAAGTGTTGACCCACTGGTGTTTCTTTTAAATCAAAAGATATTATCCTTTTGCACCAACTGGTATACCTAATTCAAAGAATTACAAAGAATTACTCTCTCAACACGTGTTTCACCACTTTTTCCAGTGGCTCATCAGGAGAGATGTTTACAATAGTAAAATTAGCTCACATCAGCATCAACATAAACATCATGCAAGACATAATTAGACATTTATTCTCAGTATTAGTGTCCTAAATGACTAAAGGGTTTACTATTCACCCTATAATTATTCCAAGTGTTTTAAAGAAGAGATTTCTATTTTTGTCCTTCAACCAGTTTTATTTTCAATGGTTGCCCTTTAACCAGATTTCCTTCAGAATGGTCAGTGCAAACAACCCAAAAAAGAAAACGTAAATTAAACTTTGCTTTAATAATATGTATGAGTTTCTTACTAAATGTTTTCCAAAGTGTCAAGGGATGATAAATTATTATACTCAAAGACACAAAGAAAGATAGAGTAAAGGGGGGTGCAGCATATTCTTACCAGATACCAAGGCCATGATGCGCCTACCACATCCTGATGTCTGCCATACGAGGCACAGGTGTTTCTGTTTTCTGGTTTATGATGGTGTATCTATGTAAGTTATTCCTTTCACGCAGCTCTTTGCAGGTCTCACCCACGTAACTCCTTTTAATTCATTTTTTTGCATCAAATGAGGTATAGAATGTTGGATGATCTACAGTTGTATGTCCCTTGCTTCTGTATTGTGTTCTGCTGAGTTATGTTAGATCTAGTCCAGATGTGTTGTCATGTTTTGCATCTCCAGGTGTAGGGTCCGTTCCAGGTCTCAGTATATGCAATTAGGGGAGAGTCTTTGAAGATGTTTCTCAGTTCATCATCCCTGCTGAAAATTGGTTGTAGGTTGTTAACAATCCTATTCAGTTGGGTTAGTGGCAGGTGATAGGTGACAACCAATATCTTCGTCATCATTGTAACACCACAAAAAGTGGTAATTTTATAATATATATACAACAAGACTCATTATGATTTGAATGTAATGATGAGCAAATTACCATAAACGAAAGATTGAAATGGAATTTAAAAGATGCCTACATCATTTTATTAAAAAGAACAGTTATTAGTGAAAAATATAATAGTTACGCAATACAAAAATCAATATAACAAATTAAATATTCACAATATATCATTATTAATAACAAGTATATGTATACATACTTCCTAAATTTCTGATGATGTTCTTAATGATACCCCGAAAAATGCATAATCTGCATGGAACCATAAAAGAAAGATTGCCTTTTGATTTAAAAGATGCCTACATAATTCGATTAAAAATAACAACAGCAAGGCAAACATCATATATTTATGTAATAAAAGCAAATTAACAAATTAAATAGTCACAATATATCTTTATTTATAGTTAACACATAAGTATACTTTTACATACTTCCTCAATTACTGACAATTTTTGTAATGATACCCAGAAAACTTTGAATAAGTACTCAACCGTATTCATGTTTTAACGTGTATGTAAAAATAAACTGTATTGCTATTTTTCAAAAGACTATTATTCATGAAGGCAATATAATTTATAGTTTAAAAATTTTACATTTGTTTTTTTTAAGTGGACTATTTTTAAAAGGATCTTGGTAACACTAGACTTAAAGGACGGCTGTAAGGGACGATTTGGAGGCTGTCATGGAAACTAAATTTTACACCACTAAACAACTAAACTAAACACAGTTACAACCAACATTAATTTATTTTAACAAATGATTACACACTGACATTAGTAATAGTACTGTTAATCAACTTCAAAAAAGTCTTTGAAGTCTTTGTTCTTTAACTTATTTTCTATCTTCTCTGTACATTTCCACCTCCATATTCTATTTTATTTGATCAAATTTATGTCCCCTATATTTCATTTACTTATGAAACTGACTTTTATGGTGTGTCCATATTCATTTAAATGTATGTAGGATTTGAGTTCCTTAGAAGTTTTAAAATTCAATTGTTTTTACATCCATAACTCAATTTTCAATGCATAAAGATGGCTGTTATTTAGCTTGTTTTGTTCTGGGATATTATGTGTTTTGAAGATTGGGAGCATTTCAATTATATAAAAATAGGCCAAGGGGGCCTACATGGATATATGAAACATGAAACATGTTGTTTGTTAAGGTAAAGGTTTTGCACTGATGATGTTTTTCAGGGTGAGTGAAATGTTATCAGTGTTTGATATTTTTCACCTTTTCCCTTAATGCCCAGCTTCTTTGGATCTTCATTTGGAGCTGAGATCAAAGTCAGAAGTCATATATATTTTCTTTCAGCCATGTAATCAAGTCATCTTTTATACTTTGTTTCAATTATTTCTGAACCAGGAAAGTTATATGTACGTAGAGAAACAGAGGGCTTTAGTCATTTTCATCACCCTGTCTTGGCCCTCTCAGGCTTGGTAATTAAGGCTTTTAAGTGGGCATAGCTGTCCTACTTCCTTTGATCCCAATCTTACTGGCAAACCCAGAGGAATGTCAACAATCTTTGGCAATAGGGTTAAACAAACAAGGCTTCATCCTATCCTCCTTGATCTTCAATTACTCTGGCTGGATGACCTTCCTGCCAACACTAATGTTAATATACACCAATACACAGATGACACAACGATTTGGCTAAGGGGTAATTGCATCAACATCTTTCATCTACGCAAGCAATGTTTGTCATTCATCAAGACCTGAATGCCAAGTGCCTACATTACCAAATCTATTTAGGAAATCCTGCCAACCATGCCCACTAGAACTAGCTGATGGAATTTGAACTTGATCGATTCATGGTTCAAATGACACCCAGTGCAGAATCACTCAACTTCAACGTCTACCTCTCATTCAAAATTCATACCACTTAGAAGAACCAAATGTCATGGCTTAGACTGTGCTCCCCTGCAAATGAATGCACTTCATGGCTGCTCCAAACTCAGAACAGTATTACGAGCCCTGGTTATCTCCCAACTGGTCAAAGACAATACCTTACTCACAGAAGCTGGCCCCTATGAAGGGCATCCAGCACACTGCAGCATACCTCAATACAGATTTAGAACAGTGTTGTCATGGAGCTGCCGTTGATACCTTTTCCAACATCCACCATCTACAACATAGCCTGAATCACCTACAAGCAGTCAGAACCATAACACTGATATACATGACTCAAGAAACCCATGATCTTTGAAGGTCAATGTACTGCCAAAATGGCTAATATCACCACCCTAAAAGCAGGAACTGCATAAGGGAAAACATTAGGAAACAGGCCCTTATCTGTCCGGCTCCATGTCTCTGGAACAAGTTGCAGATCAGATGGGCCTCTTCTATCATGAAATTCAGGAAGGATGTGAGAACAGTCATGAATCCGATGGACTCATCACTGATTCCCGGTGGTGACCTCTTTCCATGTGGCCAGGGGACGGTGGTCGCTACCTGATCCTGACTCTGTCCATTGGGGTGGTTATATAAGGGAGTATCACAGGGGAGGGGACAACTGCCAGGAAGAAGGGATGATTCAATTAGATGAGGCACAGTATCCCCCGTTTCCATGATGAACACACTTTAATACCCACGTTCATGATGGCTTGTTGTCGCCCAAAAATGTCCCCTTATGGTGAAAATCAGAGACCTTTTCCTTTATGTCACCCTAAACAAAATTCAATGTATACCTCCAGCATTCACAACACACAGAAAACATCATCTGTTTCTGAAATTTGTGTATGTCAAATTTTTAAACAACATCCTTTTGGAAATCCAATTGCATCTATGGACTTCAGCTCCCATACAGCCTTAAGTACTGAGACGAAGATGAGGAGGGAAGAGTTAATGCAGATTAAGCAACGTCCAAAGACAAAAATGCAGACTAGGTGTTCCATTCTAATCAAATTGTCCGGGAAATAAAAAAATGGCAACCTCAGCATCCGAAAAAGCAGTACGGGAGAGACACGCAGAGGAGAAGATGGGCACATTCGCGTGGCGGCTCGCGAACTTTAGTTACAAACACCTGCATGGTGGGAAATAAGGAGCATGCTTACCTGTAGGACCACGGGAGCACCAAGAAGTACAGCAGAGCTCCTGGAGGTATGGTCAAGGCATGGAGCAGTATTCTCTGGTCCAGGTGACAGAGAGAACCCAACAAGTAAATGCAAAGCTGCAGTGAACGCTGAAGAGACACCTGCACTGCATGGGAAGCCAATCCAAGGAGGAATCTTCACCACTGAGGCACACCACAAGTTGGGGACACCACTAAACACTGGGGAATTGGCCCAGTGCCATTGGGGACCCTGGGGCATACCAATAAACAAGAAAGCAAGTGAACAGAGCATGTGAGATTGAGATTTTGGACAATGCTCAAAGGTGATTTGAACACAGGCAGAGCCTAATATTGGATCATGGTTGAAAAGAAAGAACATTTTAATACTGAGAAGAACAAGTGCAACAATGAAATTTGAATAAGTATATATGCATGAGATGTCAATGCGGTGGAGAGCTGAAACAGGTGTTACCCTAAGCAAATACATTGGACAGAGCAAAGTAGATGCTGATTTGAGAAATTGAAAGTAACAGGGAAGTCAATAGAGAAGTGCTGGTAAAGAGAAAGGCACAGGCAGCTGACATTTGGGGTAAAGATACCTGGCATGGTGTATAACAGGGGATTTGTGATACCTCCAAGAGAAAGGATTCCTGGCAGTGAAGTATACCAGGAAATCCATTGAAGTAGTGAAAAGACTGTGCCATTGTGAAAGGATTCCTGGCAGGGGAGTATAGCATGTAATCCATTGAAGTTGTAAAATGACGGTACCATTGTTTTTGGATTCCTGGCAGGGGAGTATACCAGGCAATCCATTGAAGTTGTGAAAAGACTGTGACATAGCAGCAAGATACCTAGCAGGGGAGTATACCAGGGGATCTAAGAAGGCCATGGAAAGCAGATCTGGCAGTCAAATACACAAGGCATTTGGGATTCCTGGCAGGGGAGTATACCAGGTAATCCATTGAAGTTGTGAAAAGACTGTGACATAAGGGCCAGAAACATGGCTGGGGAGTATACATGGGGATCTACAAAGGCCATGGAAAGAAGTTCTGTCAGTCAAATACACCAGGCATTTGAACCTGTATAAAGATATTTAACACTTACAGAAGAGACCTGACAGTACAAGTATAGCAAGGAATCTGAAGAGCCCTGTAAAGAGGATTCCTGTCAAAGGAGTATACCACATAATCCAACAGCAATTGTAAAGAAAAGTTTAACACTAACACAAAATACCCGGCAAAGAAGTTTACCAGGGAATCTGAAAAGTACATCAGACACATTTTGGGCCAGATTCATAGAATCCAGCACAGAAAAGGCGCAAAGAAAGAATTGTGCGGCACGCGTATTCATGGATTTCCCGAGGCATCACTAGCTGCGGTGCAAGGAACATCAAGCAGCGCCAGTAAGGCCTCCAACACGCCCCCACACGCAGTAAAAAGCTAGTAAAATGCCAAACATGGCGCAAGGTGCCGTGCCATGCCTGAACCAGCATACAGATGCACAGCCAAATGGCGTGAAAACTCAGTGCGGACGGGGTACGCAATGAGTTTCCACGCGATTTGGCTGGGGTGCGGAAAGGTAAAGTGATGAGTATCCATGTGATTTGGCTGGGGTGCAGACGGGGTATGCGCTGAGTATCCATGCGATTTGGCTGGGACGGGGATGGTGTACATGCTGAGTTTCCATGCGATTTCGCTGGGGCGCGGATGGGGTATGCACTGAGTTTCCACGCGATTATGCCATCCGTACCCCAGCCAAATAGTGTGGAAACTCAGCATGTACCCCGTCCTCACCCTAATCGCTCAAAAACAACATGCGATACCTGCAAAAATCCCACGCCCACATCACCCCAGCCTGCAGGCAGCCCCCACTACATGGGACCCCCTAACCCCCATCATTACAGCCTGCAGGCAGCACCCACTACATGGGACCCCCATCCCCCATCAACACAGCCTGCAGGCAGCCTACATCACATGGGACCCCCATCACCCGTGATCACACCCCGCAGGCAGCCCACACCACATGGGATGCCCCCATCACCTGTGACATCACCCCACAGGCAGCCCACACCACATGGGACCTCCGCAGCCCCCATCACCATTGACCACACCCTGCAGGCAGCCCACACCACATGGGATGCCCCATCACCTGTGACGCCACTCCACAGGCAGCCCACACCACATGTGACCCCCCAACCCCCATCACACATGACCACACCCTGCAGGCAGCCCACACCACATGGGACCCCCCATCACCCGTGACTACACCCCGCAGGCAGTCCACACCACATGGGATGCCCCATCACCTGTGACACCACTCCACAGCAGCCCACCCACACTGCCACCATCACCCGTGACCACACACTGCAGGCAGTCCACAACACATGGGAATCCCATCACCCGTGACCACACTGTGCAGGAAGCCCACACCACAAGGTACACCCCATCACCTATGACGCCACCCCACAGGCAGCCCACACCAAATGGGATCCCCCATCACCCGTGGCCACACCCTGCAGGCATCCCACACCACATGGGACCCTCCCAGCCCCCATCACCCATGACCACACCCTGCAGGAAGCCCACACCACATGGGACCCCCATTAAACGTGACCACACCCTGCAGGCAGCCCACACCACAAGGGACGCCCCATCACCTGTGATGCCACCCCACAGGCAGCCCACTCCACATGGGAGCCCCCAGCACCCATTACCCATGACCACACCCAGCAAGCAGCACACACCAAATGTGACCCCCATCACCTGTGACCACACCCTGCAGGCATCCCACACCACACGAGAGGCCCCCATCACCTGTGACTCCACCCCACAGGCAGCCCACACCACATGGTGTCACCCATGACCACACCCTGCAGGCAGCCCACACCACAAGGGATGTCCCCATTACCTGTGATGCCACCCCACAGGCAACCCACACCACATGGGATCCCCCCAGCACCCATCACCCGTGACTACACCCTGCAGGCAGCCCAAACCACAAGAGACACCCCATCAACCGTGAGTACACCCTGCAGGCAGCCCACACCACAAGGGATGCCCCATCACCTGTGACGGCATCCACACGCAGCCCACACCACATGGGACCCTCCTATCACCTGTGACCACACCCCGCAGGCAGCCCAACCCACATGGGACCCCTGAGCCCTGATCACCCGTGACCACATCCTGCAGGCAGCCCGCATCACATGGGACCTCCATCACCCGTGACCATACCCTGCAGGCTGCCCACACCACATGGGACCCCCCATCACCTGTGGCCACACCCTGCAGGCAGCCCACACCACAGAAGAGGCCCCCATCACTTGTGACGCCACCCCACAGGCAGCCCACACCACATGGGATCACCCATGAACACACCCTGCAGGAAGCCCACACCGCAAGGAATGTCCCCATTACCTGTTATGCCACCCCACAGGCAACCCACACCACATGGGATCCTCCCAGCACCCATCACCCATGACCACACCCTGCAGGCAGCCCACACCACAAAGGATGCCTCATGACCCGTGACTACACCCTGCAGGCAGCCCACACCACAAGGGATGCCCCATCACCTGTGACGTCACCCCACAAGCAGCCCACACCACATGGGACCCCCATCACCTGTGACCACACCCCACAGGCAGCCCAACCCACATGGGACATTCGAGCCCCCATCACCTGTGACCACACCCTGCAGGCAGCCCGCATCACATGTGACCTCCATCACCATGACCATACCCTGCAGGCAGCCCACACCACAAGGGATGCCCCATCACCTGTGACGCCACCACACAGGCAGCCCACACCACATGTGACCTCCTAGCCCCCATCACCTGTGACGCCACCCCGCCTGCAGCCCCCTCCCATCCTGACATCACCTGCAAAGTGGATGTTGAAAGTGTGGCACATGTTCACTCCAATGATGGCGTGTCGAGCACCTTGACTGCCGTGAAGTGACACCACCCAGACCCTTCTGTAAAAAAAAAAAAAAACCTGCAAACAGAAACAAATGCATACACCAGTGACACATCCTTCAGTGTGGCAGCTGCACAAACACAATTCCTGTCTGCAACCATCTCCCAACATACACATCACACAAGTCAATGATAAAGTGAGGCCCTGCAGTCCATGTGACAAACTAATGTAAAGAATCCCCATGCTAGAATAGTCACACAGTGACAGAACCCTAAGCACCCTCAAAGTGTGTCACATGAACAGACACTGCAAATGACATGTCAATCATAACGCGCTTATACACAAGTGTAAGAATCCACAAAGAGTCCAGGGATGTGGAAGACAGTGATGACAGAGACAACAAACCTGGTAGGGCAGATGACACTGAGATTGCGACAGTGCATGGGAAGTGGGGTAGGAGATAAGGGGTTTGGGTGAGGGGGCATTGCAGAAAATGTGAAGTACACCATAACAAATAGAACTATGTAGAAAATTAAGATGTGTCAAGTCCAAGCCTGAGTGCAGACAGCAGGTGTTAAGTGCAGGCAGGTGGCTGTTGTCATGCATAAAAACAGTCCAAGTGTGGTGGATGCCAGGGAGGCAGTGCAGGCGTACAAGTGGCATGCAAGGGGACCTTTGCCCAAGTTCAGAGGAAAGACACGTGACCATTGCAGATTCCGACACGAGTTCAGCAGGTCAGAGGAGCACCAAAAGTAGAAGCAAAGAGGAGTGACTCAAGTACTGAATGACTACATGGAAATCTGAAAGGGCACTACCCACCGATCTGCTGCATTTGTGTGGAAAAATGCAAAAACAGAGAAATGCCAAAAGTGACTGCTAGTGCAAGATGCCCAACCACAGCAGAGAAAATGAAAACAGGACAAACACATGCTTGTGAAAGTCAATGCACGCCATCTGTGTTACACAGCATCAAGCAGTTCCTGGACAAATAATGTGAACATTTCACACTCCAATCATTAACCCACCCCAAGCCCCTACCCCCAACACAGTGAGGACCAATTCACAGTGATGGTGCACATATGAAAGCAAAAGAAACTTCCCCGTGCATGCCGAAACTCACCCTTCACACACATCCAGTGGTCATGCACATGTGTAATTACAACACGCAAAAGGATAGCAAAAATGACTCATGCATAAAGTAAGTACACACATGACCAACAATGGTCCTTACCTGGGACACACAACAGAGAAATAAATCAGTAAAACATTGAAAGACAAGTCAGAGAAGCCATTAAATTAAATTAAATTAAATCAAAATGTATTATACAATTGTATTAAAGTCATCGAAACTGCAATACATATATAAAAATCTGTAAATTTGAAACAAAGAAAATGTTCAAATGTCAAAACTATAATTTCAAATATGTACATAAAAAAGGAAAAGTCTCACAATGTCCATAAAAGTCTTATAAAATAATCATCCAAATGTAATTAAAAAATGATTCCTGCAATAAAAATAAAAAAATAAAAAATGAAAACACCACTAAACTGTGTACAAAGAAACACTGATCACAGTCCATTTAGCACACCAAATCATAAAGAAAACAAAAGGTAAATCACACACAAACAACTATGTACAAAAAGTGGATTGTAGTACAAAAACTGCAAATCATAAAAAATAAATAAAATGAAACTTGTCACTAAAGAACTATTTACAAGTCTCTGGCAGGGCATCATCGAACACTGCATCCAATTCCCCTAGGCGGGCCTCTGTTCTCACCTCAAAGGCTTGCAGGGACTCCAACATGCTGCTCTCCCACTCCCTGCAAGTCTCCTCAAGGACCTCAGCCTGCCTCTCTGCCTGACGCAGTGAAATCTCCGCCCTTGGCCATGCGTGGTGACCACCTCAGCTGATCCAACTTCGACTCCCGACTGTGGCAGGGATTTGATCTCCAACAGACTGGCTGCCAGTGTTGGGACAGGTTCACAGGGGTTCTGGTGGTATCTGGGCCTGAAGGCAGCAGGGAGGATGACGCAGAGGGGGTCGCAGAAGTGGCCAGCCCACGCACCCAATTTGAGACCAGAAAATGTGCTAGCCAGTTCATGAAATGCAAGATCTCATTGTGATGATGTGCAATCCCCCGATTGGAAACCTGCACATCATCACAAATGGTGCCTGTAGGACTCATGATACCGACTAGCAACGGTTCCACCCTGTCCCGAATGGTGACATCTGCAGGTATTGGAGTTTCCACGTGTGTGGAAACATCCGCCACCTGTGGATGGGCCACCATGGTGCATGCTCGCAGGTGCATACTGGTGCAGATGCAGTCCCAGGGGCAGGATTAGGCACAGGCCCCTCCATGGAGACCTGCACTGCCTCCTGCCCCGGGATCTGGACTGCACTAGTCACACCCACCTCATCACCCCTGCCGGGCCCCATGGACTGGGCTGATGCGGTCTCCTCCTCTCCCTCCCCCACCAACCTGGATGCCTCCCCACCATCTTCCACATTGGATTGCCCCTGTGCGACCTCACCTGTCCCTCCCACTGCCGAGAAGTCCGTGACCTTTGCCCCCTTGGACCTCCACTCAGTAGCTGCGGCCATTGTCTCCGACGCGGCACCAGTCTCCTCGCTACCTGGAGATGAAATCTGCTGAGAGCGCGAATGGGCCTTGCTTCTGTGCCTGGTGGAGGCATTCCTGCTGCCTTGCTCCACAGCACCTTCTCCACCCTCTTCTTCCAACGTCTCTGTGGATAGGAAGACATAGAAAAAAAGATACATCAGAATGCTCAGGGTGCTGTACATTTGTGGTTATGGCACAAAACATATGCACATGAATTGCACTGGCAAAGGCCACAAACATCATCACCCTCCACAACATATTGGCACGTGCAATTAACACACAAGCACATACATGACTGTCCTTCACAACAGTCAATCTCATCCTTGGACAAGGCACTGTCAGCACCTACAAATTGTGCATGTCCCTCAAATGCATAATGCAACATACACATGTCATTCACACACATCACCCGACACCCGATAATGCTGCAGGACCTGTTGTTCCACCAGGATGTCAACTTCCCTGGCTGAGAAGCTGACAGCCCTCTGCCTCACTGCCGGGGGGTTGACACTTGCCTCTGATGATGTTGGTTCAGACATGGCAACCCCCAGGACAGGTGTGGGTGGGCAAGGTGGTCCTGTGGCTGGGCAGTGGAGCAGTGATCTAGCAGTGATCTAGCACGTCGGGAGTCTTCTGGATCAGCAGAGGTGGTCACAAGTCCGACGACAGGAGCACTGGCAATGGCTATACAGCAGGCACCAAAATTTCAGGGCAGGTGGGCAGCAGGCACGGACAGTGGGCAGGCAACAGCAGATGGCTCGTAGGAGGCAGCTTGGAGCATTTGGAGGCAGGAAAATTGGCTTGTATGTGGGTCTTCTGTGTCACTCACGTGGGCAGCCGGAAACAGAGTGACTCCACATGTGAGGAATGTGCGTGTCAGTGTGTAATCAGAGGAAAGGGCCTAAGCGTGATGAACGTTGGGCATGGCGTTCAAGATTGGGATAAAGTAGAGCGTAGGAGACCATCACACGCTTGCACGAGTTATACCGGACGGAAGTGTGGAGTTCATTTCCACGCGATCTCTTCACTACTGCGACCATGCAAGCCTCTTGTTTTGGTGGGTGACTGTCTCTGCGCACACGCAAGTGTACTTTTGAGGCTGACGGTGAGTTGCATATGTATTTTGCATTCTGTGGGTGCCCCTGTGTGATGACTAACCCCTTATTTAACATGACAGTACCTTATGATCGACCCTCCCAGGTCCAACTTGGGTCCTTCCTATCATCTATCTTCCTCTCTACCTGTGGTATTCCCCAGGGGTCTAACCTCTCACCCTGGCTTTTCAACCAATAACTGGCAACTCTCGCCCACTGCATTGCCATTTTCTGCTCAAATTTCCTGTGCTACGCTGATGACACTCAACTCATTTTCAGGCTGCCCTCGGCCACCTCCTCTCCCTCTCTCATCTCTGATTGCCTAACTGCTTTTCAAGATTGGTGTGCCGCCAATGATCTTTGTCTTTATGCCAGCAAGACAGAGATCCTCCTCATCGGCACACCTTCACCAGCCTTTCCCCTCACTCTCTGGCCGGCTTCCCTTGGCCCTTCTCCTACCCCCACCTGCAGGCTAAGAACATCGGGTCATCTTTGACTCCACCCTTTCCTTCTCCGCCCCCATTTCTGAGGTCTCTAAAAAGTCAAACTTCCTACTGCACCTCCTCAGTGGTACTCTGCCTTTCATCTCCTTCCCCTGAGAAGCTCATGGTATCCCAAGCTCTGTTTCTCTCTCGGTTGGACTATTGTAACAGCCTCTTTCTAAATCTACCTGCCTCTACTCTCCGCACTTTGCAACTAATCCAGAAAAGGACTGTGAGACTTGTCCTTGGCCTCAAGCCCTGGGATCATATCTCTCCAGCTCTGAAATCTCTCCATTGGCTCCCAGTGGATGCAAGGATTAAATTCAAAACCCTCTGCATTGTCCACAGGCTTTCTGGGGCCTGGGTCCAAATTACCTTCAGCTATCCCTCTGCAAATACCTCCCCTCTCGAGCTCTCTGCTTCTCTACCTCTAACTTCATCAGGGTCAGTCGTTTTTCAAAGAAACGAGCTGGGGGTAGATCTCTGTCTTCGGCTGGGGCCTCCCTCTGGAACAGCCTACCTGCCACTCTAAAACTTGAGGAGAACCATCTCCGGTTCCCGAAGCACCTCAAGACCTTCTCTTTTCTACTGCCTTTGCTCCCCCTCCCCCCTGCTGATCTGTTCTCTCTTGGCACTGTGCACCGGGCCCAGGTACCTGCTCAACCTGCTACCCTCCCGCACTGCCTCCGGGCCACCCCTTGCACTGGGGTCTGTATCCGTACCCATACAGCCCCCACTTTTTCTTCCTGCACTTATCAGACCTACCCTGCCTACTGCCTTAAGACTAGCACTTGCAAATTGCTGGCTGCACTACCACCGTTTGTTGCCTTTATTATTTTCTTTCTTTATTTATTATTTATCTGTTTCTCCTCTGCTTCGCACTTTCCACTTCTCCCCCCTTCCATGCACTTTTCCCCTCCCCCTCTCCCATGCACTTGCGCGTTCTCAATGTCACTGGGCCTAGTGAGATTGCTGTTGTGTTCTCCCCTGTTCCCCTCTCTTGCCTTGTCACGCTCTGAAACACTTGTGTACGAGCGCAATAGAAATAAAATATCAACATCAATATCAATTACGTGTCCTTCGTGCACATATTTTTTGTGTTGCTGGGTGCCGCAGCGTACTGCTTTACGTTTTTCCTTTACACGTGGGCTACCGAGGGGTCGCATATATGTATTTTTCATTTTTCGGGTGACAGTGCGTTACACAGCCCGTTTTCTTTTCACAGGGGTTACATAGAGCCTTGCTGGGGCACACTGATACGTTTAACATCATGTACACTGCCCCCTCACTCAAATTGCCCAGGACAATTCATAGTTGCAGCTCACATTGCACTAATCAAGCAGTGCCATGACTGGTAGGGCAACAAGTGGGAAGGGAGGCAAAGGTGAACGAGGTGGCGGAGGTGGCGTAGGTGGCCAAGGTGTCCGGGGCCACGCAGAGAGAGCCATGTCCTCCACCCAACTGGGTCAGGGATATGCAGCTGATGCTGATGTCCCCAGCACCTGGGGTCATGGAGCAGCATTGCCATCTGCTGTCCACACCAGGCAGGGTGAGGAAGCTGCAGGGGCAGCTGCAGCAACCACCACCTAGGCTCAGGGTCACCCAGCCCGGCCTGTAGTTGTCCCGGCCCAGGCCAGCAGAGACTCTGGGGCCGATATCCTTGTCTCCAAGGGCAGGAGATGTGTGGAAAAAGATCCAACCCCCAGCACCCAGAGTCCTGGGGCAGCAATGCCATCTACTGTCCAAACCAGGTAAGGTGAGGAAGCTGCAGGGGCAGCTGGAGCAACCACCACTCAGGCTGAGGGTCACCCAGCCAGGCCTGTAGTGGTCTCAGCCAAGGCGCGCAAAGACGCAAGGGCAGATGTCCTTGTCTCCAAGGGCAAGAGAAGTGCAAACAAAGGTCCAGCCACCAGCACCCAGGTACAGATGTCTGGAAGGCTACCTACAGTCACAGCATCAGGGGATGATCCCACAGCCCAGTCTACCAGTGCTCCAGCCCCTACTGACACAAGTGGTCCCAGAAACTCAGTGTCTGCACAACCTTGCAAAAAGGCAAAGCATGCAGTAGGCAAACAGGCTCAGACCCGAAGCACGGCACAGGAGACCCACACATCGAGGAAGAGGAGCTTTAGTGATGAGGAACTCCAGATCCTCATGCACTACGTGCGGGAACACGAAGATGACATGCTTGTGCGGGCAGGGAACACACATACACCTACCCAGCGTATGGCCCACCGGCATTGCATCACCAATCGTATCAATGCCTTGGGCAATGAGAGGCTCACAGCTTCTGAGTCAGTGAAGCATTGGAATGATCTCTGGCGCCGAGCCAAAGATAAGCTGGGTGCCAACTACGCCTCTACTCTGGTGACTGGAGGTGGGAAACCACGAGTGGACGAAGAACTCACTCCACTTGAGGAGATCATATGTGATATGATTCATGTGGAGCAGATCCAAGGCGTGGGAGACTTGCCAATTTATGAGGGAATGCCTGGTGAGTCCTGATACGTGTTTGTCCAGGACATGTGTATGATGCTTGGATGAAGTGTAATGATTCAGTTCTGCCTGCATTTACATGACTGCCATGGGTGAACCATGTCATGGTGGACTGACACGTGCTTGTTGCCCTGCAGACTGCATATACACGATGTGCTGCACACCTTGACAAACCCCATCACCACACCTGCTCTCTCCTTCCATGTCACTCTCTGTCCAGTCTCTCTTGGCCCTCTTCCAGCTCCGACCTATGATGGCGGAAAGCCTGTGATAATCTTCCACTCCACACTCGGCTTCTCTCTGCAAATCTCTGACGTCTCTGAGAGGTCACCCTGCCAGCTGGACCTCCTCCGGAGTATTCTTCCCCCAGCAGCTCAATGTCTCCAGAGAACTGGTCATGCGTATGGTAGGATACTGCAATGGCCTCTACAAAGAATTCTCTGCTTTTACTCTCTTCTCACTGCAACTCATCCAGAACTGGACTGTGGGAATTGTCCTTTTGTCTTGGATCCAGGTGTTGTATCTCCCCAAAACTGTGATGATGGCACTGGCTCCCAGTGGCTATGACTGTTCATTTCCAATCCCTGTGCATTCTCCACAGGGCCTTATAGGTCCTGGGGCCGCAGTTCCTTCAACTCCATCTTCCAAATTTGCTTCCTTCTCATGGTCTTTGATCATCCCTTTCCTACTCCCTCATTGTTATTTACTTCTCATTGAAATTAGTTTGGTGTTAATGTCTAACTTCAGTTGGGGCCTCTCCCTGGTACAGCCTCCTTGCCGCAATGGAACTGGAGGTGAACCTTCTCCGGGTCTGAAGGCACTTCTGATGCTTACTCATGTGTTGTGCTCCTCCTCTCACCTGCTGGAGTCCTGGATGACAGATAATGCACTAGTCATCTGCCCACACTCTGATCCCCGACACGGCCCTCTGAGCCACCAGTTGAACCCATGCACTGCATCCCTGCCATCCCCCGGACTCGATGGCTGTTTAATGTATCCTTACAACCCACTAGCAGCAATTGACACCTGATGTCTGCACTTACATTTCCACTGCCAGCAGCCTGCCACATTTCCATTACTGATTATGTAGTTGTATTTTATTTGGTTGCCATTCCCATGTACTGTACTGCCCACTCCCACTTCCAACCCCAGGTCTCACCTTCACCGTGCCTAATCACTCGCGTGATGTCAATGTGACCTGGCCTCATGGGATGGGTGTTACTGGCTTCACTCTATTCCACTATCAATGCATCGTAGCACCTTGTGACACTTGTGTGTATTGAGTTTGTGAATTAAATGTCAAGTCGTGCCACATCCATTGTACATGTCTCTGGGACAGTAGTCAGCAAGTTCCATTTCATGCAGATTGACAGATCAGGCATAGCTATGCTACGTGGCATCTGTGTTTTTGCATCAGTTATGTTGGTGACTGAAATATGCTAGTCAGGTGCTCATTTGTGAAGCTATGCACCATGCATTACATGTGGTATTTAGCCCTTCCACACACATCCATGGCTGCTTTCATGCTACCCTTCACTTCCATTAACACTGTGTTCGTGCGGGAGTTTGTGACATGGCAGGTTAATGTTTTGCATGATGACATTGTGATGCCTATTTGTGTGGGCTATGCTATTTACATGGCTCTTCATGTATTTTCCTGTCCATGTGCAGGTGATGAGGCACTGGATGCAGAGGAGGAGGTGGAGGAGGAACAGGATACTGAACCGCGACCAACCACCAGTGGAGGACGTGGTGTGGTAGCCCATGAAGATCCACTGGTGCTACAGGCCATCCTGGCCCTGGCTCAGTCTGAGTCCGCCTCTGAGGAAACCTTTGGCTCTGATGGTGAACCTGAATTTGATTCGTCTGTGCTGTCAGTTTCGGTAAGACAGAAACTTTCATAAATAATTTGATGTTTCTATTAGAACACCTGTATCCCGGGAGCTCTCGTATGTCTCACTTAGAGTTCTGGTATGTGCTGGTGTGTCCAATGTGATGTACATCCCTTTGGGTCAGATATTGTTAAAACATCAGATACGTACCACTTTTGTTCATGGATCTGGCCTTAAGACCACCTTATTATATTGGTAATATAAGTTGGCTCTTTCTGGTGAATGTTATTTAGTGGATGTTTGCCAGTAGGTGAACATCCTTGGGTGTGTTGTTTCCTTCGGGGATCTGTGAACAAAAGCCTGAACAACCCCAATATGCTTGTCTTTAGAACATCAATGTGATTGTTGTCCTTTTTTGGAAGACATAAATGGATAATGCAGATCTCTTCCTCTAGGTGCTTTTTCCTTAGGTACTTTTAGTCATATGCCTGATTCCTTTTAGATGTTTGCCAGATGTACTGCCTCTTGACATTACAGGTTGTTCTCCTTCTACTCGTAGTGTTACCTTTGTCTCGCTTGCTGTACTAAAAAGGGTTTAAGGTCATTTCCAGACGTTCATAACTTATGTGCAATATGTTGCATTCACCAATGTGAGTCTTGCTCCAAAGACTTGAGGATGTCTTCATCTCAGCACTTAATTCCACTTAGCTATCCCTAACACATGTAGCCTAACCTACATTGAGATTGTGGATTCTGTGGGTCATTATTGAGTGAATGTTAAAAAATGTTAGGATGTTTCCTGCAATGTGCTTAGCATTTTCCCATACCTCTTACCCACAAGAGGACATGTGTAATTTCCCACCAAAACAAAAACAGATCTTGTCAAGATTTCATTCCCATTGCCAATTCTCACTCCCATTGGCAAAATGCCTACTTATCATCCAGTAAGGAGATGCAGAGAAAGTCCCTCTCACCTGCTTCAACACGGGCAAAGTTGTGCTGATTCTCCCATCGGACAAGCATCATCCTTCCCCAAATAGACAAATCGAAAGATAAATAAACATATCTTCCCAACAGTGAGGGCCTGTGACTGTTGAGCTGAAAATAAAGAAGTACCATACAATACAACATTGGTTCCTCATGTAAGATAGGGCCTCATTACAAGTTTGGCAGTGTGGGAAAAAAGTGGCTGTAATTTTGTTTCTGCCACTTTTCCCGCATACGTGTTGGCGGATTTACCACCAGCGGAATTACTTTGTGGTCATGAAAAGTCATGGATTCACATTTAACTTGCTGCTAGAGGTAAATCTGACACTTTTCCTCCAAAAACTATCGGCTTTATTGCACAGCAATTCTGCCGGCGGTAAACTTTAAAAAATCCCCATAGGATGCTATGGACTCCAAAAATGAAATGGGGAATTACCGCCACTTTAAACCCGTGTTAACTCCACATGAGCAAGTGTTGGTAACAGTAATTGAGTTTGGTGGTATTTCAATGGGTTTACTTACGGAATACTGCCAAATCGTAATGTGGCCCATAGAGTAGTTTAGATCCGGTTAGCTCTCTCACACTTGAACAACAATACATTTTATACTCTGTGAGAGGCCCTTTATTTTGCGACCAATTTACACAGTACATTTGGTTAACAAAAACACAGTGCAGTCGATTGGACAGGAATTGAGTCAATGGATTAGCATATTACCTGCTATTTGATGATTTTAGTTGGCATAAGAATAATGTATGCTTTAGTTTATTTCACGGAATCTAAAAGTTGTTAAACAAAAAAAAGCTTTACATCTGTGCTTTGCTCTCTTTTGATGAGTATATTGTTCACGTGTCTGATATTCATAGTATATTTAGTATATTGTTGGTTCCATGTAATAATGTCCCCACAAAAATGTCTCCTGGCAAAAATGTCTCCGTTTTTTGCAGAGACATTATTACATTGAACATGCGGGGGACACATGTGGAGCAGAGGACCTCCCTGCAACCCGTCCCCATGCATAATTTGACCACATATAATGTTGCCAATGGCTTTTTTCCGGCGACATTATGTATGGGGACATTATTACCTGATACCATATTGTTAATGAATGACTGCAATAAAGCAAACTTGGCTCAGATAAATAGAAACAAATCCATAATGTTAAATCCAGCCCCGCATGAGTAACACTAATCAGGTGAAATTTACTTTCTGGTTGGACTTTTACGTGTGCCCATTTTTATATAAATTGCATACTTTCTGTCAGTCTTAATTTTGCAACATACATGGCTAATTCTCTTGACTGGCTGTTATTCTAATTCTATTAATACGTAATAATCTTGTACAATATAATGCATGTTCAAATTAATTTTATGTTTTTGGGCTTTAAAACTTCAAGTGCCTAATCAAATGTGATGCCATAATTCAGTGATTAATGTATGAGTCTGTCATTCACAAGCTAATTGATAAGTGCTTAATTAACCATCAGATGGAAAATATTCCCAAACAGTGTCAAACAAATTAAAGCTGCAAAATGTTTCCTAGAATCCGATAGAGTCTAAAAAAAACTAAGAATAAATATACTTAAAAAGGAATTCGTACATCTTTTGATCTAAGCTCTTAGTTGACAGATGTTGGACTCTTTAAAAATGTTAATTTAAATAATCACTTCCAGTGCATATGTTAGTCATAATAAAACATTAAACGTATCTTTCTGAGCAAATCACATTATCAAAACATATAATAACCAGATGAATTAATTTCTAATAGAAGGCAATCACTCCAAGATGCACAGTCTGGTACACGTATACTGTACTCTTTTGAAACACCCCTATGAGAAACAAGAAGGTGACAAAGAACACCAGTGAGGGTTCACGCCTGCTTTCCATAAATGCAGAGAGCATTTTGGGAACAAAGGAATGCACACTTGTTTAAAAAAAATTGCTAAACCGTTCTGTGGTAAAGGGGTTATATGTTTGAATCGAATCACGAAATACATGGTGCATACTGGGCTTGGCGCTCATTTAATTGTTCACAACACACACCATAACACGAAAATGTACATAGCATTAAAACACATCCACTGTTTCGGGCAGCTTCAGGATTTGAATTTGAGCCTAGGGCACATGCAACATCAGCCACTGCAATGAAGTTCAAACGGCTGTCCAGTCGAAATAAGCCAAGCACAGTTCCCATGCTAAGGATGGATTTACACACGCTCTATTCCCACTGCACAGACATGATACGGGAATTGTATATATGGGATTGTATTGCTGCAGGTGCACTTAAAACAGAACGGTAAGGGATGCTTTTAATACTCAAATACAGAAACAAGGACGACATTTTGAAATGTGGAGAGGTCCACAAGATGAGCTTGAGCATTTCTTTTGAAATGATGAATCAAATGCCTCCCCATATCAAATTCACTACCACGTATAGCCATATCAACACACATTTCCTTGATGTCGAAATGTATAGTAAAACTCAGACACTCAGAACTAAGATCTTTACTAAACCAACAAACTGGAACAGCCTTCCTCTTTCGACTAGTTTTCATCCAAAACGTACGCCCGACAGTGTTCTTTTGAGCGAGTTCATGAGATATCGATGAAATATTTTGTCTCTGGAAGAGTATGAAGTGCAGCCTGAAAGATTAAAAGAGAAATTTATAGAGAGGGAAAATGACCCGGACATAGTAAAGGAGCTAGCTCTAAACGTTGACCATCCTACAAGAGAGTCATTATTGACACCATAACATGTTGAAACGCATCCATCATTGGTTTATGTTACAACTTATTCAACACAGAGTCTGAGGGCCTCATTTTGGTCCAGCAGTAACCATTCTGGTGATACCGACGGGTTGCCGCCGGACCCGTAATCATTTACTGGCGCCTGACTTTCTGGTAACACCGTGGGATTACAACCCCAGCGGACCGGAAAGTCAGGTGCCGGTTAATTGAAAGTCCTCATTCCCATAGAGTCTGACAGGACAACGGAAGACCAGCACCATTAATAACGGTCCCGGTGCTTCCGTGAAAACTCTTCGGGTGGGAGGTCTGACCTGCCGGGCGGGACGGCACCCGCCCGCAGAGTTGTAGTGTGCCTGTCCGGAAACAATGGTGCCAGTAAGCTAACTGGCACCATTGTTTCCGGACCGGCAGGCTCCGAATGAGCCCCACTGAATAAAAAATGTTGTTAAGAAACATTGGTACATCATGCAATTTGACCCCACCCTTGAGAGGCTTTTAACAAGAACCCCTGTGTTTGCTTATAGGCAGAGCATGGCTTATCTGCAGCAAATACACATTTTAGTCAGCACTAGTTCTTCCCTTGAGTTGTTTTCTGCATGACTAAAAGTATTCAGCATTTGTTTATAGTCTTTCGCTGGAC
The DNA here is from genome assembly GCF_040938575.1 of Ambystoma mexicanum. Taxonomy (NCBI): domain Eukaryota; kingdom Metazoa; phylum Chordata; class Amphibia; order Caudata; family Ambystomatidae; genus Ambystoma; species Ambystoma mexicanum. The sequence continues at coordinate 666,952,202 of NC_090924.1, read as the reverse complement.
AGCTGTTTCCTGATACTTGTTGCAAAGAAAAAGCCATGTTTTTCCCCTTGGAAAATTAAAACAAGGGTTCCTAGGTTTCTTTTTCATAGATACATTTTGTAGGAGCTGTCATTCCAATAAGGTCTGGTTCCTCTGAGCCTCACTGGATGATCCTAGGCATTGCAGGGCCATTTAATCTCAATGATTCAGTAGAAATGAATGGATCTGGCACCAAAAACAGCACTTTTGAAGATTAGGAAAATGTCAGTTTAAAAGGTATTTTCGGGTTTTCAGCGCAATGATGCTGTGTCATTCACTTTGCTTCATGTTGACTGTGGCAGAGCCCACTGACATGCTCCTGCAGTGAGGACTCTGTTTTCACCCTCCCTGAACTGTGTGTGGCAGGGTGTGCAGCCTTTTTCTGATTGTGACACAAACGCAATTTTTAAAGATTTTGGTGTGCCCAGCAGTCAGCGCGGTCATTTTGGGCTGTTTCCTTCACCATTGCAGTAAAGTGATGTAGTGAGGCACATTGGAATGGGTCTAACTGATGAACCCATATGCATGCATCATATCATTGTCGGCCGATCCCAAACCCTCACCCGAAATAATTTGTCTCACAACATTTGGTCAAGTGTTGGCAATAAAAGGCCATAAGATTTAATTGTACAGATATGGTTATGCAGATAACAACAATCATGTGATCCTAATAATATCATACTTTTGGGCACCGGGTCGTGAGGTTACACTCTCCGGCCCGTGCCGCCTTCTCATGTCCCACGACTCGTTGTGGACACCGTACAGTGCCCTGTACTTTTTTTTCGTTGTTCTTCTCCCTTATTTGTAGGGTAGGAGGGTTTTGTGGTACAGAAGCAAAGTGCGGAAGACACTGAGTGAACAGCGAACCTCATGTTAGTTTGGGTCCCCATTCAGGGTCCACAAACCAATTGTGTTTTCTTACAGCATTCTGATCTTATTTATAAGACCCAGGGTAGCCCTTTGATGTGTATAGAAGTGGGGGCTGTGCGCCAGCCCCCAGCCGGATAACCGACATGTCTGGCCCCTGAGAAGGGGGCAGGTCTTTGAACCTGGGCCCTGCCTGACTGTTGGTTTTCCTTAAGTGCTTAGCACCTTGTTGTTTGGAGGAAGGGTGCGGTGACTGTTCACACCTCACCCTTCCTCGGCTTTGTGTGACAGAGACTGCGTGTCTCTGTGGCTTGTGGGGGAGAGGAGCAGGCGTGGGGGCGGGAGCTGCCCCTCTCCTGGCCTGCCGGATGGTAACATCAGTTACTCTGCCTCGCCTTGGGTGGCCCTGCGGCATTGCCTAAAAATATCCCACAGAGATGAAAGCACTGGCATAGGAATGGTCAGAAAGCAGTTGCCCACACAATGCTACAGCGGCTCCAATGCAACAGTAGAGCTGGAGTCTTGGGGACAAGATGGAAAGTCCAAACTATAGGTAAGCCAGGTTGTGGCTCACAAGTTGTGGCTCGCAGGTCACGTGAAGCAGTCACGTAATGGTGGAGGGTGGTCAGGTTGGAGGGGCTAGTCCAGGACTCATGACAGTGAGATGGAAGCACCAGTCGAGGGAGGGTATGTCACAGACATATGTTGAAGTGCATCTCGGGGATTCTAAAGGCAGATTTGGATTTCTCCTAGATTTAGGCTTTGGTAATCAGGATTTGAGGTAGCAGGAAAACATCCGTGATGCTCAGGGCATGTCCTTTTAACTCTGGCACAAATACGTGTAAATGGGACTATTAGAATTATTTTGAGGCTTTGGGAAATTAAACTCAGGGTTGCAGATCAGTTACTATCTTTATTTGATGATAAAGTAATATGCGAAGCGAATACCTGTACTATGGGAAAAGGTGTTGTTTTGGTGGAAGGGGAATATTGTATTCAGTTTTTGTAACTGAGTGAGCAAATACTTTCTGATGAGGGAAAATATGTGTTAGGAAGAAAAAACTCTTAGAATTCTTTGGAGGGAAGAGTAGTTTATTTTCAGTGTCTATAACAGAGTGAGACACTTTTTGTGGTGAGACAAAATATTTGTCTCAGAAAAAAGCCTAATGATTCTTCAGAGACTGCAGGAGATTGTATTGAGCAGCTGTAAATCAATGTGTCATCTTTTTTGGGATGAGACAAACTACTTGTTTTAAAGAGAAAGCTTTAGTTTTATTTTGGGTAAAAGTTCATTATAATTAGGGGCTGCGACTGACTGGACCAATCTTTTTGTGAAGATAAAATATACTTGCTGCAAAGAAAAACTCTTTGGAGGCAAGGAAGTACATTCGGGGCTTGTAAGGTACGGCATGAGCTACCATTTATGACTAAAACTAATTGTACATCTACTAGGATAGGAGAGAAACCCAACAACTAATTTTTATGATAAACTTGTATGTAACATGTCAGTGGAACGAGAAATTCCCATCATGCCAAAATGTCTGTAACAACTAAACATAATAGGGGAATGAGAGACATAGGCGATTTACATCAGCTCAGACGATGCTCTGTGTTCTGGCGGCCCAGAAGATTGTGTGGGAACGTGAAAGCATCAATGTCACAGTCAGCATCATCTGATGAGCAACAGTTAATGGTTAATGCTAAAGTATTGTAGTCCAAGGAGGAGGATTTCCAGTTCACTGGCTCATTTGCACAAGGGGAGAAGTGCTGATGTGTCTACTGATGCGCTGTGAGAGACAAAGCACAGAGTAGAGAGAGGAGTGTGCTGATTTAGAAGAAACAGCATATAGTGTGGAGGAATATGAGCAACACAGATTGTACATGAGCAGTACATGAGAGGCTCCTGGTCTCCAGGACCACTCACATACTGAAGTCTGGAAATGTAATGCTCATGAGCTAGACACACATTGTGACTCATCTATGTCCAGACATCAACAACACATGATTCTGGGAACTACTTAGTACCCTAAGAAGGAGGGAAATGCACCAGGGACAGCGATTGTAGTGAGAGACAATGCTACTCTCTATGTGTGCACATTGTGTTTCAAACATAACCTATACGATCAGGAAATTCAAAATTGGAGTGATTTTTGTGGAGATCTAGAGTTTGCCACTATGAAAGGTTGTGACATTGTCCAGTGTTTTCTGGTTTTGCTGATGGGAACGTTTGTTCACCTGCTATGTAGCCTTGATGGATGACATTTCCAAACAATTGTCACTTCATCTGAAAAATATAGCACACATGTACTGTCTATGTGTGATGTAGAAAAGAAATATAGTTGTGCTGAAGAAAAACTGAGAAGCATAACTCCATTTTCAAAATTCATCAATTTCCAACGTGAATCTGGCAGAAAATAAAAAAAATGCAGAACTACATTTGTAAACTGTATTGCTGGCTAAAGCATATTGCAAGACAAAATATGCAAAAAACATCATACATTTCAAATACAAGATGAGATTACATAATCATCGCTTTATTGCTTCTAAAAAAGTAAAACATCACAATCAAGTGATTTGTTTTAATAAATGAAATGAGCAAGTAACTGCTTTCGTGATAAACAAAAAGTGAGAACTATACAGCAGAGCAAAGGATGCATATAGATTCTTTCTCTCACAATCGTGTATTGAATAACCACTGCCAGGACAGTCACACGAGCAAAACAGAGGGTAGAAGTGGAAGTCAGACCTGCTTGCTCCATGCAGTGTGTGGCATGGTCATCTCTAATAACCATTTGACCGTGAATCAAGTGGCTTGTGTTAAATTGTTTAACAAATAGTGTTTTACTGAAAGATGTCTCCGCACCCACTTAGTTAGGCAGGTATGTTTTGTTAGCAGAATTTGTTCTTTGATTACAGCTGTTAGTGGAGGGGAACAATACAGCACAGTAAGGCAATTATATTGGTTTCTAGAATATATCTTAGCCTAACCTTCACTTGTATGGAGCATGTTATGTTATGTTGTTATTTGGCATTTAAATAGCGTTCTATATATCATTGGTATTACCTCAAAGTGGTAGGTTGAACGCCCTTGGGAACCGTAGTGCAGGTCAGTCGAGAGAGTAAGGTGACATAGGGTGCTTGGGTGAAGCGATTATGTGTGCAGCTGGAGCGATTGCCAGATGGTAGCTGCATTCTAGCATTAGGTGAGGTGGTATTTGATATCAGTTGAATGTGTGCAGGATGGTCACCAGGACTGTGTTCAGGCTGTGTTAGGCCTGTGTAGGACACTTATGTGTGCAGCTAGGCAGATTTTGAGGGGTATAGCTGCGTTTTATCAGTGTGTTGATGTGTTCATGAAGTATTGTTCGTATTTGAACAGCTAGGCCGAAATTGATCGAGGGGTGTAGCTGCGCTCTAATTGTGTGTTGGTGTAGAGTAGAGAGTGAGCGTGTCGATATGAGAGGTGAGTGTCTGGGAGGAGGATCGATCTAACAAGCTTGCTGTTCCGGATTTCCGGTCCACGTTTGCGATTGCTGCAAAATGTATTCTTAACTTAATAGCCACATTCAGTGGCGTTATTGCTCGGGGACTCTCTGAACATTTGTTATCAGGTTGCAAGCTCTCAGCAGTCTTAGATGGTCATAATCGCCATTACGGAAAGAGCCAAGTTTTTAGACCTTTGTGGAATGCCATGTAGTCATGGGTGTGTTGAATATGTGGGAGGAGTGAGTTCCACAGAGTTGGGGCTAAGGTTGAAAAATGAGTTCCTCCGATCCTGGCAGAATTAGAGGTTGGAATCACCAGGAAGAGGGCAGCGCTTGATCTTTGGGTGCGTGATGCGAGATACGGTTTTCTCTTCTCTTGGAGGCACGTTGTGCCAGTCTTGTGCACTGCTTGGTGGGTAATGCATAGGGTCTTGAAGGTGGCTCTTCATCCAACTGCGAGCCAGTGGAGGGTTAGAAGAGTGGGAGAGATGTGGTCTCTCTGTCCCAGCGCAAGGAGGAGTTTGGTAGCAGCGTTTTGGGTTTCTTGAGTTGGTATGCTGGTGCTCCCAAGTATAAGGAGTTGGCATAGTCCAGTCTTGACATGACAATAGTCATAACAGCAGCAAGTCTGTTGGGGTAGGAGAGGTAAGGGAAAATGCGTCTTAGAGGTTTGAGGTGATAGTCACAGTATTTTGAAACATTATTGATCTGCTGGAAGAGGGTAAGGCCTGAGTCCAAAGCGCAGCCTAGCATTTTGACTATATAGGAGGGAGGAAGTTGAGGGCTGAGGGAGGGCAGCCATGGGAGGGGTTGGGGGAGAAGGGTGGTATTGCTGCACACTATGATTTCAGTTTCATCAGGGTTCAGAAGGAGGTGGTTACATGTCACCCATCGATCAATATCATGTAGACGAGCTTCAAGGTCAGGACAATGGTTGCTGCTTGTCTGGGGGATTCTTATAATCATTTGGGTATCGTCTGCGTAGTTGTAACAGGAGAGGTTGCGTGCATGAATGATTACTGGTAGAGTGATCATATAGAGATTGAAGAGGAGAGCAGAGAGACATGCAGCTTGGGCTACTCCAGTGTGTATGGGGCAATCAGTCGAGACAAAAGTGGAGAGGAAGACGGTTTGCTGAGGTAAGAGGCAATCCATTTGAGTGCCGAGCCACGTATTCCTAGGGAGTGGAGGCGGTCAAGGAGGGTTGAATGGTTGACTGTGTCAAAGGCTGCAGAGAAATTGAGGAGTATCAGTGCTGCACAACCCTCAGAGTCTGTCGTGATCTTGAGATCATCCCAGATTGAGATCAGAGCGGTTTCTTTTCCATGTCAAGGTCTGAAGCCTGATTGATTAGGGTCAAGGCGATTGTTGGATTCTACAAAGTAGTTGAGCTGGGAGTATGCCATCCGGTCAATGAGTTTTGCTAGGAATCTGGTGTTGGAGATAGGTCTGTAATTATTCGGTTTAAGTGCGTCGAGGGATTCCTTTTTTAGAAGAGGTTTGATATGTGCTATTTTAAAGGCTTTTGAGAAAATACCAGATGTGAGGGAGTCATTTTGTATGGCTCTTGCAAGTTCTACTGCGCACGTAGAGGCAGGGCAGCGTTCGAGGGGTGATCTGGAGGGTCTGCTGGCTGTAAGTTGATCAAGGAATTCATCTCTGGAGATAGGTTTGAAAGAGTCCAAGGTTGGTCGAGTAGGCGTCGGGGAAATAGGATAAAGAGGGTTTGATGAAGGTAGGGTTTCAGTGAGGACAATTTGGACTTAAGTGTTGTCGTCCTTTCAAGTGCGGTGTTGTAGAAATGTAGAGAGAGGGAGTGGCAGAGTGATTTTGTGGGAGTGCTTTGGGCAGAGATGCAGGTAGGTTTCACGAATTCTGAGATTATCTAGTGGAATTCCTTGCTGCTGCTGCCACAGGTCAGAATATGTTTGTTGTAATAGGCTTTTTTGGGCTGTTCCGATCTTGGATTTGTAATTATGGTTGTGGAGGGCGAAAATGGATGTGCTGAGATTGGTTCTGGATGCTCGCCATTTGCATTCAAGAGAGTTATTTTTATTTTTGAGTGTCCTCAGGAGAGGCGTGAAACAATTGGGGGGATGGTCCTTTGCATGAGGTTGTAGGGCACGAGGAGGTGAGTGTCATTAGTGATATTTCAAGCCAGGAGTCAAAAGATTTGATGGTTAAGGGTCTACCACAGAACAGCTTTGTGGGGGGATGGAGTAGTAGGGCTCAGCTAAGTTGTGGAGTACTTTGAATTTGTTTCAGCATTTGTGAACAGAGGAGGGGTCAGAGGGCACTGTAGGAGGAGGGGCTGATGTGTAGATTGAGAAAGGGATGGCAAAGTGGTCTGTCCAGATAAGTGGCTAAGGACTAGATATACAGATCAGGTCATAGGAGCTGAAAATCGCATCAAGGGCATGTCTGCCTGATTGAGTTGGACCGGTGGTATGATGGGAGAGTTAGAGTGCATCAAGACTGTCAACCAGCGGATGGGTCATGGTTGGGCATTTCAAACCAGATATTGAAATCTCCCAGGAGTGTAAGGGATGGGTGCTTTACCTGAATTGTAGCTATAGAGTCATAGAGATTGTTTGCAAATTGTCTGTCATATCCAGGGTGTCTGGAGATGAGTAGGAAGCTGTGGGTGAATGTCGCTGGTAATGCAAGTTTTACCAGAAGGGGTTCACAGGAAGCGTTGAATGTCTGGGGTTCTAAGAGTGCGATGGAGAAATGGGGTTTTTAAAGGATTGCCAGTCCAGCACCTTTGGAGGGTCTGTTTTGGGCAATTAGTGTGTAGCTAGGGGGGAAGGCCTCATGGTAATACTAATCTAACACCCCCTAGTACATATATTGGCCCAGCTTCAGTCATTTAGGAAGGAGCAAAAGATGCAAAAGATCTAGCCCCGTTCATCACTGCCCTCATCAACTCCCCCTTTGAAAGTTGCTGAGTCCATCACAACCTCAAAGAGGCCTGGGTTATGCCACTCCTCAAAAAAACAAATCTTGATCCAAACGTACCCACTATGACAGTTCCATTCCTCCTAAAAATACTTCATTGAGCTGCCTATCTTCAAATCCAAAAACACCTGGAGGACAACAACCAATTGGGCCTGTGTCAATCCGGTTTCAGACTGAGGCACGCTACTGAAACTGCCCTGCTGGATCTGAAAATCCAAATGGATGAAGCAAAAGACAAAGGCAATCTGGCCATTCTCCTTCTGCTGGACCTCTCAGCAGCGTTCAATTTCGTTGACCATCAGATCCTTACCAAGCACTTGACCTCAGATACATCATTGTCTCCAAACGCTGCCACATGGATCTATTCCTTTCTCTCAAATAGAATAACAAGGGTCTTCGCACCCACAGCGTCTGCTGATCCAGTTCCGATCTACTGTGGAGTCTCTCAGGGATTGTGTGTTTCACCTACGTTGTACAACATTTTTACAAAGCTCCTCTTCGATTGACTTGATAGCCTGGGTGTCACATGTACAAATTATGCCGATTGACAAGGGGGGTCCTGGGAGTCTCTCTGCCAGACATTAGTCCTGGTTACGAGAGAATTACCCAGAGTCTTTAGCTCACTATCTTTCACAGAGAAGAAATATCCCAAACATATCAGTCTTTGTCCTGCCCTGGGGCAGTCCAGCACCGAAATGCTAGGCAAATCTCCTCTGAACAAGAGTACCAACAGCATCCCCAGACACGTGTTTCGGTCTGGTTGGACCTCATCAGTAGGGAGGAGCTGTGCCGCTCTAAGAATAATGAGCAAGGGGTCCACGTCTGGATTCCCCTAGTAACTTAGGGTGAGACCCAAAGTTACTTAAATATGCAAATATGCAAATTGACAAGGGGGGTCCTGGGAGTCTCTCTGCCAGACATTAGTCCTGGTTACGAGAGACTTACCCAGAGTCTTTAGCTCACTATCTTTCACAGAGAAGAAATATCCCAAACATATCAGTCTTTGTCCTTCCCTGGGGCAGTCCAGCACCGAAATGCTAGGCAAATCTCCTCTGAACAAGAGTACCAACAGCATCCCCAGACCTTATGCCGATGACACCCATGCTCACTGGCTGCTACGATAAAGACTCAAAAATGCTAAATGATATTTACCTCGAAATCCAGGTCTGGATGGCAGCACACAGTCTTTGCCTAAATGACAACAAAACAGAGCTCCTGATCATTGGATCTCCAGGTCGCCTAAACAGACTGGATGCACGGTACAAGACCATCAACATTGATGAAATATTATCAAAGTTGCCAACGATGTCAAAACTTTAGGCGTCTACTTAGACTCCACTCTCTCCCTCAAAAAACAAGTTAACATGACATCCTCAACTACAGCTTACACCAACAAGTTGATCAACGCCTGCAAACCTTACTTGTACACTAACAGCTACCTTACACTTGCAATGGCATTGATTTTATCCAAGCTGGATTACTGCAATACATTATTCCTAGGCTCCACAGAACACAATCTGAATAAATTACAAGTTCTCCAGAACAATGCTCTTAGACCCTCGTTAAATATCCCACGTTCCAATCATATCTCTGCCACGAGAAGGGACGCACACTGGCTCTCAGTGCGTGAGAGAATCTTGTTGCGCACAGTAGTCATCACACACAGATGCCTGTCCAATACAGCCCCTAAATACTTGTCTGACAAATTCACCAGGAACCTATCTTCTAGACCTACAAGATCCTTCTATTCACACTGCCTTAACATACCCAAGTTCAAACTGAAAACTGCAGGTGGGTCCAGCTTCCCTGAGCTAGCTGCAAAGTGCTTGAATTCCCTACCTACAGACATCAGGGCTGTACCCTCTGTTTGGACCTTTAGATCTAAAGTGAAAGCCTGGCTCTTTGCCCAGCAACGTTAAACTGATCTCCTACCGCATCCACCATTTATTTGTGCAAACTGCTCCATTGCTGCTGTTGCCACGCTGTATTTATTTCTGCTGTTGGTATGTTGACTAATCTGTAACCAATGTCAACAAACCTTGTCTCAACTGTCTCGTTATGTATGCGTGCGTAAAGATTACCTAAGTTCAAGTGCCCAGATACCTCAGGTTTAGGTGAGCAGCTCTACAAATAATAAACTAAACTACAGTCCCACCTCAGTATTCTGGGACAAGAAATAAACAGTCATTTGGTTTAATACTCGATTTTTATTAAAACACTAATCAAAACCAAACATGGTCTCCTACCTTTATGCTGGGGATGTTACTAACAATGTTATACAATCACAGGCAGCCTGTCTAACGAAAGAACAAATTATCTACCTGTAAAAATCTCGATAATATGCCTATGCAATTCAGTTGTAACATTACCGCTTGTCGGCCAGTGGCTACTAAGCATGGTTTTTGTTGAATGGCAGTACATTATTTACTTCAATATCAATTATACGTTTTTGTTCCAGAGAATGGTTTCACAGGAAATTCATCATCAAGCATATACATGTATGGATTTGAAACATATTTCCATATTCATATAATATTATTATACATGTGTATGAGGCTAGTGGCTTCTAATGTATGCCTGTATATAAAATACACTCTTTGGTGGGTTGTATTAAGAATTAGTAGTCTTAGGTTTAGGGAATTTGTGCTTTCAATTGTATAGCACACAGAACATTAATTCAATCACACAACATGGGAACATGACTTATGATTTTCTGGGACAGAAATGGCAAACTAAACTCTGTCTCATGCCACTAGAAAGGCATGGCTGCACTCAGAATTCCTCTTTTTATATAATGAAGGCCTTCACAGGTCAAAATGTAATAACCCACTATAAATGTGTGAAGCTATGCACTCCAGTTCACAATTCCTCTTTCAAAATACACATGTGAAAATAGATTTCTATTTATACAGCCAGTGTCAAAAGACCAATGGCCTTTTTTCTGCTGAAAATGCTTCCGTCTGGCCTAACTCAGTTTTCCGTTTGCTGTGGCTATTATCAGAGAACAATGGGCATTTTGCAGTGAAACATGTGATAGCATTCTATTTTGCATCAGTCTCCCAGTGACTTTCCTTCCAGTCCAACCCCGTTCAGTGGGTCTACTGACAAAGGGTTCTAGAGGAAATATATCGAAGTGCATTTCATATTCAACATTCACTTCTGGGTTTTTCATTTAAGGCACATAACCTGCATGGCACCTCACAGCTGGAAACAACTTGCACCCATTCAGCTATGCCCACCAGTCTCTGATTGGGAATGGTGTCCAATGGTTGCCAGTCATTTGGTCGAAAACATTTGGTCGACTGGACAACTGGCCGACACCATTTGGTCGAAAACCAAATGGTCGAATTTTTTTTATTTTTTATTTTTACCCCTTTTTTGGTTTTTTTGGGGGGGTCCGGGGGGGGTCCCCCCCCAACCCCCTTTTTTTTCTTTTTTTTCCCACACGAAAACCCACCAAACACATATATAAATAAAAATAAAAAAATTCGACCATTTGGTTTTCGACCAAATGGTGTCGACCAAATTGCAGTCGACCAAATGACCGGACACCGTGTCCAATAAATATCAAGAAAAACACTTGCATCTGCTGTGGTTACAGATTATTTAGTAGCCAAAACGGTATGTTTGTGTTGAGAAACCCCACTGTGGGGATTAGCCAACAACAAAAGCGTATGCAGACATACATTGGATTCATGTGTATGTAGTTATGTATGTATTTATGTTTATATATAAGACAGCATCTTTCAGCACATTCACTTTGTGGTGCCCCAAGTGGAAAGAGGAAGAAAAGGAACTCATCTTCACAGTCTTGACACATTCAGATCAGATAAGTGCAAGGGGGATGGGGGGGGGTGAGAGAGAGGTGAAAAGACAAATAGGTGCCCGAAATACAACACTGAGAGTCAGAGTTTCACACTTGAGACTCCATAGGACTGCAAAAAGCAAAGCAAAAGGAAAGTGAAGATCATTTGAGTGCCAAGCTCATGCTTAGGAACTCACAGAGATCTCCAACCAAGAGAGACATGACGGTTGTCAAAGCACGGGTGTAAAGGACCATGTTGCAGTGTCAGGAAAGGTTGGGAGGCCTTAAGTGAGGGGACTGCAAGCAACTGGCAGGCAGCCATCGATTCAGTCGAGAGGTAGAGGGGGTAACCACCACCGGCAGAGTGTTGCTTGACAAGGAGTGGCTTAATCCTTTACTGAAATGGAGGAGACAGTATTCTCTGAAGACTGCTGGCAGGACAATAAGGCCCAGTGATGTTACAGGTGCTTATGAAGGAGATCTAGCCCTCTACTATGAGCCAATAAAGGGCTTTCAGGGCTGGGATGACGTGGTCTGTAGGGTCTGATTCCAAGAATTAGCATGGCACCTTTTTTTGGAAACCTCGAGTAGAACACGTAGGTACTAATGGACGTGCAGGTAGAAACTGTTGCAGTAGTCTTCCCTCAAAAGGACAAACTAGACTTATACATCCTAAAAAGGTTAAACACTGTCAAAATTGTTTCTGTATCTTAACAACTACAACAGTCACATCAAACAATTTCAATGAAGCAATCATGTATTATCACGTTCTTAGCTGTGACCAGCTGTTACTGACCTGGAAAGCATATAAAGGGTTCAACACTGCGGCAATAAGACCCGAGGCGGCAGGCCAATACCGCTCCAGGTAATGCCCCGGGAGCATTACCGTGGGTGATATTGGCCTGCTGCCTCAGGTCTTATTGCCATTAGTACCCCAGCCCGTTAGACCGGAGTACTAATGGCATTTTTTTCTGTTTTGAAACACCGCGTTTCGAAACAGAAAAAAAAAAGTTGCAAACAAATGGCCGCAGGGAAAAGGAAAACGTAGTCTGCTTTCCCTTTCCATGGCGGCCATCGGGAGCGGACGTGCTGGGAACAGAAGTGTTTCCAGCGCGTTCGCTCTAAGAAAAGACGAAAAAAGAAGGTAAGTGGGGTTGGGAGGTTGGGGAGGAGAAAGTTTGTGGGGGCGGGGGATGAAGAAAAAAAAAAACGTACCTGAGTCCCCGGCGGGGGATGAAGGCAGCCTCCAGCCATGGGGAGGCTCGGAGCAGGGAATGCACCATTTCGAGCTTCCTCATTGGCTAAGGGGCTACCACGCCCCTTTCCGGGAACAGAGTACCCGGTACACACGGCGTACATGGGAATACCATTTGGTATGGCTCAGAAAAGAGCCAATCCACGTGTTGCATTCCCGGTGCGCAGCGCGTGCCGGGTACTAATGACAATTATAGTTTCCTACTATTTCCACATTTTACTTTGAATCCGACATCAAGGAAATTACTACACACTATACAAGGAAAAACATTTCAAATTTAAAGGGCCCCCATCCCACAATCAACAGTTTATAAAGTTCTAAGAGCTACGGGTCAAGCTCTTACACCCTTTCCCTTCAAAGGGATAATCTTTATTATTTTTTTTCTTCTTTTGGAACGTTTCACGAATTTGCGTGTCATCCTTGCACAGGGGCCATGCTAATCTTCTCTGTATCGTTCCAATTTTAGTATATGTGCTGCCGAAGCGAGCACCAAAGGGATCATTTTGTCACATAGAAGACACTAGCCCTGCAGGGTTACCAGTTTCCCCTCATCTTCGGAACTTTGGGAGTAGGGAAATCATCAACCTTCCACCCTTGGACGAAACTGTTCCTCCTCTTCTTCCGATCCATAACCTGTGCCCCGGTGACAATACCTCATGAAGACAGGCTCAGGCTGCTCCTGTGGTGTTTGCGGATGCCCACAACTCATAGTTAATGTTCATAGCAGTCAGGTTACAAGGGGCTAACTAAGGAGTCTGGGGGCATTTGATGAAAAGCACTGGCACAGATTGGCTTTGAGACCTGCCATTGGTTGGAGGACATTCAGGAGAATCTATCAAGAGTCTGATTTCTGGAGATGCAAAATAAGCTTTTTTCCTTGCTTACTATAGTCTCCTGCACTCCTCACTGTTCTGGCTAATCAGGGCCTGATTCAGAGGTGTATGTTAAAATGTAAAAGTACTGTGAGGCACTTTTCCATGAAGACATGCATTTCGATGTATTACGGAAGTGGCAGCAATAATCGAAACCTGACACTCCTGCAAAGACGTGATTTACGGCATGGCAATATCCTTGCCAACCACCTCACATGCGAGGGACTGGCGAGGACTGCATTCAGAGGCCAGAACACTCTTCCTGTACCAGCCAAAAGATGCAGAGATTAGCGGTACCCTTGGAGGTGCATTTCAACCCCACAGCACCCATTCTCCCATTATGTAGATACCATTTCTCAGACCGCAGCACCACTTTTCTAGTTCAATGAAAGTTTAAGAAAACGTTCTTGAATAGGAAACGTGGCAGTCTTGTGGGAAATGCTCACTAAGTCACTGGAGCACATGTTTCCCCTGCAAAGATAGAATTTAGCAGCTTTTATTGCTGGAAACGTCATTTCCTCTCCAGTGCTTCCACCCATCTCAGAATGATGGTGTTGGAAACAGGAGGGGAGGATGTCGGTTTTCCATGCTATGTTTGTTATGGGCTCTGAATCAGGCCCTCTGTCCCCATTTCACCTGTCTAAATGTGTATTCCTTAGCCTCAAATCACGACCATCAGGTGTCGGACATTGTTGACAGCAGTCATCCCCCAAAGCTTGGTAAATGCATGCTCAGCTGATGCACTGGCACTTTGAAGGGCGGGTGACCTTCCCTCTGATTACCCTGGTTCTGCGCTTCCTCTGGAAGTCCCAGCAGTTCAGAACCGAAACTCATCTTAGAGGATGCATTCAGATACATTCCAGCTGAAAAGAAGATGTTCAGCTTCGGCCAAATACTTAATTATTACTCGAAGCTAAAGCCGAATAGTTTCCCTTACAAAATACATTTAAGTTCTGTTTTGACTGCCTGCCTGGAGTACATCAGGAATGTCATGTTTGTCATGTTTATCCATCAAATGGAACATAAAACAAATGCTGCTGTCACTTTATGTTTGAGTACAGGCAGATCATAGGTGTGAAAGCCCAAAAAAAGTCCTTGCCCTTCATGTGCTCGACTGATAGACTTCATTTATTTATGTATTTATTTATTTTAACATTTGTTAAGCACGCTTTGCTCGGGGGCATCTAGGCGCTGGTTACAGGAGTATGTTGCTTATATAGGATTACTTATATTGCTTATGGTTACAGTTATACATGTATTTACAATACAGATCTTCGGGTACATTGGTTATGCTGTTTACACATAGTTTCTCATGATGCTTAAGGTTACAGAATTACAGAGGGTTTGCCGTGGAATTCTGAGTAAACATTTATCATACATTGGTCATGCCGGGGTACAGGGTAGCACGCAAGGGATCAGGTTAATTAATGTTAAACAGTTGTGCAGTGGCAGAGTGTTCCAGTGTTTAGCTGAGATCACTGGGAAGCTACTGCCACCGGCTTTTTGCCGCTTGAAGCGGGGATGTCAAGTCAGAAGGAGTAAGCAGATCTGGTGGTCCTGATGGTTTGGGTTCTGGTGATTTGCATCGACAGGTAGCTTTGGGCGCTCTTTGACAGGCATTTGTGCATGAGCGAGAGGATTTTAAATGTTATGCGCTCCCTTATTAGTAGCCAGTGGAGTTTCTGTCGGGCAGCAGAGATGTGCTCCCTTCTAGGAATGTTGAGCGCTGCTCTTATTGCATTATTTTGAATTCGTTTGAGATTTTGTTATATGTTTGGTGTTGGAGCCTGCAAATAGAGAGTTACAGTAGTCAATTCTGGATAGTATTATTGCTCAATTATCAGTGGTCAAGAAGGGTCTGCTGGCAATGATTAGCTTGGTTGTGTAAGCTTGCCTCCGATGCGAAAGCATTGACCTGTCTGGTCATGGTGAGTGAGGAGTCTAGATACACTCAAAGTGTTTTAACCTCTTTGGAGGTGGAGATTGTGTTAACGTCAATAATGAAGGCTTTGTAGTCATTGGATAGGTTGTTAATTTCAGAGTAGTTGCCAATGAGTAGTATCTCAGTTTTGTCGTCGTTTAGGCAGATAAGAGCCATCCAGCCCTGAATGGCGAGGTAGATTGTGTTTAGTGTACTGGAGTTGTGGAAGTGGTTGCCAGGGATAGGTACCAGTATCTGAGTATAATCAGCGTAGTTGGTGTAGGTAATTCCTAATTTGTGAAGTCAGTAGAACAATGGCTTGGTGAAGAAATTGTAGAGTGTAGGGGAGACGCAGAACCCTTGGGGGACTCCGCAGGTGACTGGGGCAGGAGGTAAGGTAGTCATGATGGAGAAGATCCTCATGGTGTGATGGGATAGGAAGGATTCCACCCATTTTATGACATGATCCGAGGAGTGTTAAACAAGAAATGTACCCTTGCTGTTTCTGTTTTAACCACAGAAATTCAAGAGGGACAGGTCAATACAATTGTTTGGCCTGGTCTCTTGGGCTATTTAGAAATAGAAGAATGGGTTGCTTAATTCTAACAATCCCTAAAGGATTCAGCCGCTAAATGCATATTTCCACCCACTAGGGAGGTTATCTCTAAACATGAGAAGAAACAAGAAATCATGTGAGCAATAAATGAGAGATGTTTAAAAATTAAGGAGATTAAATCAAGTGCTTTTACTGCTGAATGTGATAACAGACAAAAACACGAAAAAGTTAAAACAATTCTAGAAATTCAGTTGTTGCAGATGATTATAGATAATCCGCAGGTTATAATCAAATAGTTAAGGCAAATTTCATGTATCAAGAGTAGAATCAAACAACTCAAGATAAATAATGCTTCAAAATAAAATCACTAACATACAGACATTTTTTGATGTGAGTGAAGAAATATAAGTACATGTGCAATTTACTAATAAATTAATTGCATCATGAATCCCCTCATTTGGTACATTAGTACATCATTAATATGGCAGAGTCATTTGGTGGGAAAATCAATAAATGATACAGGGTCTTTCGATGTAAGATATCTGATCAATTGCCGACGTGATTGAGTGCTAGTTGGCAACAGGGATTCCAAAAAGCTGAAGTACAGGTTAGCCAGTGTTCCCTGTAGTCTTCACGTTTCGGCAGTGGTAAGTGGAGGTAAGTCCGCCTTCATCAGGGCTCCTAATCAGGGACCCTGTATAGGATTACATAAGTGTATAGTGAGTGGGTTTAGTACTGTGGATGCCCATAGCAATGGGGCATTTGTTAATGCTAATTTGTTCTCATGGCGACGGTCAGAACACTTACTTGCGGTGCTTGTTATCTCAAGCGCATTGGTGTGCCCACACATTGGAGAAGAAAGCCAATTGCCAGGACCAGTTACACAGGTGCCAGAACAGACTGGAGAGCTTCACGATTAATGCAGAAGTTCACAGGTAGTCTCGAGGCTGTGGACGGACAAGCCGTGTGAAGCCACCGTAGGTAATGGCAGGCCAAGGTTTCAATTGTTGCAATACATTTCCTGAAGGATAGGAATAAAGCACAGAGACCGCAGCCACGTACAAGTACAGTCGGCGGTGTGTGCTTCAAAACTGGATTGAAAGGGGGAATTGTAGGTGGGGAGGGCAAGCATATAGTCTTAAGGGGATCGTGCTTATTAGAGCTCTACTGGCTGATGATATGTAGAAAAGTAGGCAAAACGGGCAGGGAGAGCCTTCACAGAGACCAAGAGGGTGTTCAAAGGTCAAGAATGTTGTTGCCAAGTGCTATAAATATTATTGGAGCATGTGCCAATGAAGGGAAAGAAGACCTTTTGTGTCAGCGTTTTCGAAATGAAAAAAGGCACGTCCGGTGTATGCCAGCATGTTAATAGTGTACGCTATTAATATTGACTAAGGTTTAGTGCTGGGAGGTAGCAGAGTAAGTGGGAGAGAAGCGTGGCCTGGAGCGCACTCGCGTTCAAATCCGAAGAGACCGGAATGCCGCTTGTGCGCATGCGACCAGGTGACCTCCAGGCTTACCTCGTTTTTCTGGTTCGAGTAGTGGAAGCAGTCTCTCCTGTCAGTTCTGCTAGCGTGCGAATGGATCGCACTGGCACGCCTCCAAGAATGCGGAAGTGAGAGTCCACGCACCGCGTCAACGGGCATTATGCTCGATGCTTGCGAAACGGCGCATGCGCGTTTGCCTGGCTGCTGTTGTTTATTTGCGTAGTCATGCCAAACGTGCATGCCTCGAGGTGAAACCGTCATATTATGCGTATGCCAGAGTAGTAATGAGCTCAGTGGTGCGTTTGGTGCACGCCACTCAAAGATGTCTGGCATACGCCGTGGGCAGTGCGGAGGGCAAGTTAGGTAAATAAGCCTGAAATGTGAAGCTGCTTAACGGGTATAACACAGAGCATGTAATGTTAAAGTGAGAAAGGCAGAGATACCGCATGTATTGGTAGCCTCAGGGTGTGGGCTTCAAAAGAGGGTGTCTAGTGCGCCTCACAGATGGATAGATGATGTAAGCATCTAGGGGCCTCCAACCTTAAGGAGCGATAAGATTACTCAGGACATGTTGCAAAAAATAAAAAATGGATGATGAATGTTGTGAGAGTACTTGGCCAGTATTGCGGACCTTCATAATAAAGGTTGAAAAATCTCATTAAGGCCGTGATGGTATGTGTCCAGCCTAGGTATCCAACGTGCTTCTTTCTTCAGGAGGCTATGGTGAATGTCGGGTCCTCCCTTTACCTTCTCTACCACCAACCACAAGATATTATTGGGGGTATTGTTTGCAGACAAAAAGTGTTCCACCAGAGGCGCTGATAGGTTTTTGCAGCAAATTATGGACCTGTGTTCAGAAATTCTGGTGTTAATTGCTCGTGTAGTTTGACCAATATATCTGAGACCGCACGGACATTCTATGCAGTAAATTACATTTTGACTCTTGCAGTTAGTCAGGTCCCTTAGGTTCCATTTGCATGTCCCTATTAGAAAGAAACTAATTTTCTTGGTGAATTTGCAGGCAACGCAGTTGCCACAGGGATGATGGCCATGTAGGGGTCGAAGAGTACGGGTGGCATTCAAAACTGATTGGAACAATGAGTGTACAAGATGTTCTCTTGGCACGTTTGTAAGCGAATCTGTGAGTGGGATCCTCAGGTAGGTTCAAACGGGCTATATGAAAATGCTTGTTGATAATCTGCTTGATTCTCGAGGTATGGGCTCCAAAGGTGACTACACAGGTGAGGCGTTGATCTGTAAGATCTTTATTCTCTCGTTGTAGTTGGGGAAGTGTATCTCGGTTGGAGCTGTGAGCTCATTTATTAGCTTGGTCTAGCTGTTTTTTGGGGTAACCTTGTGCTATTAATCGTGTAGTCAGACTCTGTGCATGTTGCTTGTAACCCTCAGGAGAGGAGCAGTTTCGGCGTATTCGTAGATATTGTCCATATGGTAGGTCGTCTTTAGTATGGGCCGGGTGGTTGCTTGTAGTTGCTGGTGTAATGTAGTAGGGTGTTGCGAGCTGTTATTTTTGCGATATAGGTCACAGATTAGTCTCCCATCTTTAGAGCGGATTGATAGGTCCAGAAATTTTATTTCAGAGTTGCTTTGGTCAATTGTAAACTGGATGTCAGGGTTGCAAGTATTGAGCCAAGTCCAAAAATTGTTGAGTTTGAATAGGCTACCGGTCCATATGAAGATAACATCATCGATGTAGCGGCAAAGGCTGCACCCATCACGGTGCCTTTTGTTTGCAGGTATGTAGTGTTATCAAAGATAAAGAAATTACGACGGAGTGCAATAGTCATTAGTTCCACAATGAAGTTCATGAGTTGGATCTTTTCGAAGTGTTGTGTAGCTATCTTGGTCATTAAGTAATGCCAGCACGGGGGCCACCAGGGGGCGCACAGGCAATGACTGCCTGATTCCCATGCTCCGTCAACAGCCAGGTTTTAACCGGGACTGAGCCCCCCCCAAAACCCCCCCGAGGCGAAAGAGAGGGCCGAAGAGCAGGGAGAACCCCTTGTGGCCCCGCGGAGCGAAACAGCGGGGTCGAAGGACCCAGGGAGGGCGGAGATCAGGGGCTGCAGATCCAGCAGCGGGAGCGCCGCAAAGGGCCCGGGCGGCGCGAAGCTGGAAGTCGGAGCCGCAGCCCATCGCACAGGAGATCGGGACGGGAGGGTCATCCTCCTACGCCGCGGCGGACACCCGTCCCCTGCGGCGCTAACACAGAGCGGGAACCGGAGGGACCCACCCTGGGGAGAGGTCTGCCGGCACCTCCCAACCGAAGTCGGCGGGGGCCGCGTGGGAGGCGTGCCTGACCCGGGGAGAGGAGCGCCGGCCCGGATAGGCCACTGAGAGGTGAGAGCTCCGGAGCGGACTCAGAGGCCCCCGGTGGGGGACGGCGGGCTGTCTGCGGGGTGGGCGACGGCTCCTCCGCCCCCCCACCCCCATAGTGGGCCACAGACAGCGGGGGAGGTGCCCCCACGACTAGCACGCGCGGGCCGCGTCCACGGCCGGGCACCCCACACGTGGCAAGGAAGACACAAAGGGCAAGGAAGGCCCAGAGGATGCCGGGTGTGAGGCCCCCGCCGGGGAAAGGCGGGGCGTGTGCCCGCCCAGAGGGGTCCCCCAGGCACAGCAGAGACCAGTGAAAGGAGAGAGAAGCAGCCTATCCCCTCGGGTCCCCAACCCCACCACCGTAGAGGGCTTCGGGCTCAAGCACCACGCTAACAGGGCACGCGGCCCACCACCACGCAGTGATCAACGCGGCAAACAAGCACCCCTCCCCCCCCAAGGAAGACACAAAGGGCGCGGAAGGCCCTGAGGATACCGGGTGTGAGGCCCCCGCCTGAGGCCGGTGGGGCGTGTGCCTGCCCTTCCACCAGTGGGGCACAGGACGACCCGCAAAGTGACCCACCAGGAGCTCTCCCCAGTCCAAGTACACCCAACGAAGAGCCCAGTGGGGGACTGAATGGACTGGCAGAGGAACTTGCAGAAATACTGCTACCGAGACCCAGGTCCCTACGGAAAAGACCCGGTCCGAGTCAGAGAGATGGCCCACTCAGAGGCCGCTGCCCCCGCAACGGAGGCAATGGAAAGGGGCTTTTTCGTCTATCTTGCAAGAAATTAGAGACATGCGCTCCGAC
The DNA here is from genome assembly GCF_040938575.1 of Ambystoma mexicanum. Lineage (NCBI taxonomy): Eukaryota > Metazoa > Chordata > Amphibia > Caudata > Ambystomatidae > Ambystoma > Ambystoma mexicanum. The sequence continues at coordinate 666,931,832 of NC_090924.1, read as the reverse complement.
ATTGCCCAGAAGTTTGAGAAGATGGACCAACGGGTTGACAAAGTTGAGGACAGACTCCTACAGGTTGAATCCAACCAATCCTCCTCAACAACCCTGGAGATAGAGCCTAATATGAGGTTATCAGCCCTGGGGAAGAAGGAGGAAGAGAGGTCGAGACAAATGGACGATTTTGAGAATAGGGAACGGAGAAACAACCTCAGGTTTTTTAGGGTCCCAGAGGCAGAGGGGGAAACGGAGAGAGAGCTTACTCGAATGGTGCGGAACATAATCGCCCTCCTCTTCGAAGAGGAGATGACTGCTGAACTCACATTTGACCGGGTACACAGGGCGGGAGGATAGGCAGGGGGCCCTCGTTCGATTCTGGTCCGGTTCCACTACTATTGTAACGGTCACCTGATTCCCACAGAGGCGCAGGTCTGGCTTCGAGTGCTGATGCTTCTTCAATGGTGAAGCGCAGGACTCTGAAGATGGACAGGAAGGGCCCTCTACTCTGGCTTCTCCGGCTCGCAGGAATATTCCCCTGTGCGTGAAAAGGGAGTATTACCGACTGACTGAGTTATGCTCAAGCCTCCCACGCTCTTCCAACCCTCCACGATACCCTTCCACGATTCCCCGTGAAGTCTCACCTTAGGGTCAGGAAGGATGAGCTCTCCATCCTGCTTCTGATGCAGGGGCACGTTGAAACCCAGTTACTTCACTGGATTGAGGATTGATGGGAGTTCAGGTAAGCTTCACTATTCAGGTAAGGCTCTGTAAAAGTTCTGTTGCAAGTTCAAAAGTCCAAGCTTAATAATAATGTTCATTGGGCCTCATTACGACCGTGGCGGAAATCGAAAAACGATGGCGGAAATGCAATACCGCCATCGAATAGCGCTCGGTGCGATCATGACCCGTCACCGCAAAGTTCGATGCCATTAGCGACACCGTAGTGAACGCCAACGCTAACTGCACCAAGTACGCGCGCGCGCGCCATGCCAAACCGTAATTACCACCATGGCGCAACGGTACGCGAATTCTGACCCTAGCGGACATGCACCTAACGCCATCAAGCACGGCGGAAAGTACCATTCCGCCATGGTGAGAAGTACGGCATCGCGAACCAACCGTAAACGGCCCTACTGAGTGCCTGTACACCGCTCCCTGGCCACATTGTACAACTCCCCGTAGGTGCAATGAAGTCACACAATGCAACCAGTGAAATGTACTAGTCATCCATGCCTGCCAATGAACAAATGAATCTCAAGAGGGGCCAATGGGAGCTGCAGGGCACAGATGGCACGAATACAGAAGCTATACAAATGGACATGACCTCAGTCTCCCACCAAGAAACGCACGCAAACACAGGCACCTGTGACCAGCCATATTCCGATAATCACATCATTCCACCAATCCAACTGCCTGACCGGCATCTGTTACACAAAAGCTAATCCCCCGCCCCTGAGCATGACATCATCAAAACAGTCATATTGGCAGCCCTTATCCCTGACCTCACTGGGCTTCGTAGGCAAACGCGCCCAGCACAGTACCACGCAACTATACTCCGAAGCTGGAACCCAATGCAGATCTCCTCACAATACATCGCTCCCCAAATAGGAATATGCCACATCACTTGCAAAGAAGAACGCTACACGGTTCATATCAGAATAGAAATTTAATGCACAACAAATTCACCAAGCCCATACAGCCATTAGGCCATGAACTCCAAAATACATTTCACCATTGTGGGCTGCATCCGCAATAAATGACCAGCTTCTTCTTGTGTGACGCCCTGTTCCTTCATGGTACACAGGGGCTACATTCTCGTACGAAAAGGCAACATGGAAGCGCCTAGAACCGCAGGGCCGTCCCAATAGGGAGGCACTAGTCCAGCTGAAAGGCCGAAATGTTGCTCCTAGCCACTAGTACTGCGTAAGGGCATGTGGCCCATTGGCGATCGTCCCATAAGATCGTAATGCTGCTCCACTGATTAACACGAAGCAGCAGGTGTCGGGAGTAAAATCCATCTGCAGGAGTGGCATACAGATGGCAGTGGCAAAAGGGGAGGAGATACCTGTCACCCAAATGAAATGAAAAAGAATAGTATGGCCATCAGAACTACATTTGAATTACTCACTTCAATGATCACACCAAATCCACAGCCATATGCATGCTAGCCCAATCCAAAGGATCATCACCACCCAAAAACCACTTGCGCATCATAACTATCTATATCGAGGTTAAAACACTATCACAAACGAGTGTACCTGTGCATGCGTCTGTTAAAACAGGATCCATCAGATGGGATTGGTAACGTGCATAGACACAAGTGTCTGAAGGCGCGCCGAGACAGGGAGGGCTCAACAAGGCCAGATAGACGATGGTCCCACTATGGCAGCCCTGCATCACATAGCGTAGGTGAGGCGGATAGATTCCAATAAGCCCTGTACATGGCAAACTCTGTATCAAATCATCTGTCCATGCATCCATACATCATTCCCTCATCCCGTAATGAAAACGCCTGTTTCCATACTCACATAACATGTGAAATTTCCATTGAGTCTGTGCGTTATGCAGCCTGCAAAATCCACTGTGCCCCAGCCCGTAATTCCAGTGTTGTGAAGTAACATGTATTTGGGAACGTCCGGCCTTATCGCCCACTTCGCTATTGCGCATCCCAAACTATTCATATCAATCATTGCATCCTCGCCATGGCCCCTGTCCCAAGGACATTGAACAATAGAACGTTATATTTGCAGTCAGACCTGTGGGCATCTCCTCGCCGCTAGCTGAAAACCGAAAGCGCCGCCCTTCGAATTCCTCATTTGCAACATCACGTCGAAAAGGCATCTGTGGCCGCTTGAAATCACAAATTAATCCATCTAGTGCGGCTGTGTGTGAAAATGGCAACTGCCTTCACTCACAAATGGGACGCCACGCCCGTCGGTGAACCTCGGTACAGTGTTGCATGAGGGTCCACCGTTACTCGAGTACTACGTTCCACTGACCCTTCACAAGTCTGTTCGCGACTGCAAAGATAGTATGTGAAACAATGGGAGCATAGCAGAATGTACATATCAACCAATGTTACACTGCCATCGGGTACAAATACATGATTGTAATAGCAAGATGCCATTCGTCGAATTGCAGCGTTGTGTGCGGGACGTGCTCGCCCAAAGGGGAGAGCAGCTTGCACAGGTGGAATGAATCACCACAGGTGGAGGCCATACAGCCTGAAAACACATAAATTGCACACCCAGCCTCCTCCCACAACCACACCCACTCCGAAATGCTACCGGCAGGACTAGCTATGTTGGCCCTGGGGGACCTGATAGCACTGCAAGTACTCCAACTTCAAGAAGAAGACGAACACCAACTACAACCGGCCGCACGGAGGAGACGCAGGAGGAGGAGGAGGGCAAGGCAGGGCCAGCAAGGGCCGCCAGCACAGCCACTACCACCACGCAGGCAGCCCGCAATCCCACGCCTCCGAGCACATCCGTTCAACCTCACTGATGAGCAGATCCACACCTCTACCGTTTGGACCGGGACACCATAACCGCCATTGTGGACATGACACAGGCTGACCTTGTCAGCATGATCGATAGCCCAACCGCCATCCCACCCCTACTGAAGGTGGTGTCTGTACTCCACTTCCTGGCCACAGGCACCTACCAGCACACAGTCGGACAGTTGCATGGCATATCACAGCCACTGTTCTCACGGACACTATTGCAAGTGCTCGATGCCCTCCTGCAGCACGCAGACGACTACATCTCCCTACCACGCTCGGAGCAGGAAATTACCAACACAAAAGTGGGATTCCATGCACTTGCCGGCATACCGGGTTGCATTGGTGCCATCGACGGCACCCATGTGGAATTGGTCGTCCCACATGCCATGGAGGCCCAGTACCGCAACCGAAAACAATTTCATTCTCTGAATGTACAAATGGTGTGTGACTCCAACAGGATCATTACACATTGTTGTGCCCGATTCCCTGGATCAACCCATGATTCTATGGTCTTGAGGAACTCTACAATACCACGCTACATGGAGCGACACGCAGGGAACAGATCCTGGCTACTCGGTGAGTCTCATTTCAAGCATGATGATGTGGGGTATGTGATGCGGCAATGACCTGGCAGGAAGGGGGGGGGGTGCGTACGTAGCAATGGCATTCCTCAAAATTCCTTTATTGTCCACATACAGGTGATGCCGGGTATCCACTGAAGAGATGGCTCCTCACACCAGTCCGGAACCCACGGGACCAGCATGAGGAGGACTACAACCATGCCCACTCACGTACCCGTGTAGTCATAGAACAGGCATTCGGCCTACTGAAGACTCGTTTCCGCTGCCTCAGCAGGTCTGGCGGGGCACTCCTGTACCGCCATGTGAAGGTTGCAAAGATGGTCATGGCATGTGTCATGCTCCACAACATGTGCGTACGTAGAAATGTGCCCATGCCCCCTGACGCAGAACGGCAAGCACCTGAAGATGGTCATGATGAGGGTGGGGATGTGGCAGCACCTCAAGGAGTCTGCGAGGCACAGGAGGGCCGTGACATTCGTCAGCATCTCATAGATGCATGCTTCTAGCACTCACGCCTGGTGGCTGATACATGGACACGGGACTCGTGGCACTGTGTGTGTCTGGAACATGCACAATATGGACTGTACGCCTATAATGGCCTCGTACACAAAGATCAATGTCCACACATCTCATTGGATGATCGTGCATTGTTTATGGCATATGTGATATCATGTTAAACACCCTATCGACCCGCCACCCAAGTGAGCCCAACACACCCCCTCCACCCTCCTACCTCCCCCCCGAACACCAGTGTCCAAAGATGCTCATTGTCAGTGGGCAGTCGCTATTGCAAGCCCCCTCTCCGGGTATCAGGGGCACCCCTGCCTGTGGAGCGCAGGTTCCTCCCAGATCTACGTTGGGGGCTGCCCTGGACGGAACTTGCAACGGATGATGTCTCTGCCTGCTCACGTCCATGCATGTCCCTAAGGGTTTGTGAGAGCTCAGTGAGCACACGGCGCACTGCGGCAAGTTCGGCACATACGTCTTTGGACGTCGCATGCAGTTCCCCCCTCAGGCTCTCGGTGCTTCTCTCCATTTGTACTCTCAGGCTCTCGGTGCTTCTCTCCATTTCTGCTCTCAGGCTCTCGGTGCTACTCTCCATTTGTGCCCTTAGTGTCTCTGTACTTCTCTCCATTTCTGCCCTAAGTGTCTCAGTTGATGTTTCTATGTCTGCCTTAGTGCCCCCACATTCATCGGCATGGTCCTTGAGGAGCGTGGCCAGTTGCTGCTGTTGCACGATTACCTGGTCGAGGGACTGTTGCCTCTGCTGGGCCATGGCCATTTGCGGTGGTGTCACAGAGTGGCTGATCACCTCATGTTGCCTTGCCACAGGGCTTGTGGGGGATGGCCAGTCGTCGTCTTGTGGGTGCCCCTGCGTGGTATCCTCATGGTGTACGGGATGGAACAGACAGGGGGATTGAGACAGGTCATGGATGGATCTAACTTCGACATCCCCGTTTTCTGTGTCGGAGCATGCTGCCATTAATGCAGTGTCACCTATGGTGCTGCTGCCACCAGAAGCAGTGCCTACTGTGGCATCCATTGGGGGGACCTGTGGTGGTGCTGTTGTGGGCATGCTGGCTGCTGGGGTGCCTGTTGGAGTTCCCTCCTCTGTGCTGCCACTTGATTTGTGCTGCTTCCGTGTCTTGATGCGTGCAGCTGAGGTGGAGGGTCTTTGGCCGTTGGTCTTGGCCCTCTTTGCAGGTGTGCTGGTAGGGGTGTCCTGGAGCTCGTCGTTTGAATCGGACCCTGTGGTGGGGTAAAGGAGGGCGGGCGTTATTAATGGGTCTGTGGAAATTGGAATGGCAATGTATCACATGCATTGGGGTGGTACCTGAGGGTGATTTGGGTCGGGGCCTTGGAGGTGGTTTCATTTGTGTGTGGAGTGAGGGTGCAGTTGTTTTGCAGCCTGCAGTTAGGGTGTGCCTGCTGCACGTGTAGAGGGTGTTTTTAGGATTTTTAATTATTTATGTATTTGATGTGAGTTTTAAAGTGTGCTATCAGGCCTATGTATGTGGACGTTCTCCTGGCCATGTGTTACTGTTGCACTATGTGGACACGTGGTACTTCACATGATTGGACATTGTGGTTTTGGCATTGTTTTATTTGGGACACCTACCTGATTCTTCGGATGTCTGCACTCCTTTCTCCATCCCTCCGACTCCCTCTATGCTCTCCATTCCAATGGTGGAGGCACAGATTTCTTCCCAGGGGGTCAACTTGATGGGTGATTCCGATCCTCCCCCGGTAGCTGTGGCAATGTTTCGGTTGGCAGAAAGTATGCTCCGGACGCGTATCCGCAGGTCGTCCCATCGCTTTCTGCATTGCTGTGGGTTGCGGGGTGCGGTCCCCACTGCACTTACCCGCTGTGCCACCAGGGCCCATATGGCCTTCTTGTTCGCAAGTGCCGTCCTGGTCATTTGCGTGGAGAAGACGACGGCAGCATTCTCCTGGAGGGTCTCTGTGAGCACAGTGAGTTCCTCACGGGAGAAGTGGACCTGCCGCTTGCGGTCGCACGCTTTCTTCGCTACTTTTCCCATTTTTCTTGGTTTCACTAGGGTGGATGACGGGTTGGGATGTGTCTCAGGGTAGTATTTTTAATGGTTGTGTGGAATTTGTGGTTTTATAGGTGTACGGCGTGATGTTTCCCGTTCCGGGACCATGCTTTTACTTCCGTTTCCGTATATTTCCGGTCACTGTACTTTCCGGTTGGCGCTCACTGCGGTGTCGGCTAAGATGGGTGGCGGTATTGCACCTAGGGCGCCGTACGGCGGCGGTGTGGGCCGTTTTGGGGTCATTTCCGCCATCGCGGACTTTGCACTTCCGCCATGGCGTGGTGCTCGTGCCCGATGGGTCGGAATGAGCCGCACTTTGCTCCGTCGTGCAATGGCGGAAACGCTATTTACGCTATGGCGGTCCGGTCGGTTGATTTCCGCCAAGGTCGTAATGAGGGCCATTGTCTTTTTGCAGCAAGCGCTAATGCTTATGTCTTTTTTCCCCTTAGGGGCCGGGGTTCGGAATGCCAGAGATATGGCGCCGACCCGAAGTGAAACGTGCAGTTCCAGTTCCAGTAAATGGCAGGTTAGTTCTGGATGAGCGCTCTGGAACTGTCTTTGCATACGCTCATTCAATGTCTTTGTCTTTTTTCCCCATAGGGGCCGGGGTCCGGAAAATGCCTGAAAGCGGCAAGGCCCGAAATGAAATCGGAATGACCCAACTGGTAAGTCTTATTCCCTTCCTTCTCTCACCTCTTATTCTTGTCTTTTTCTCTTGGCTCTGGGAAGTGGCTGTGTATCTGGATGATCGCTGCTGAAGATGGAGGAACCCAGGAAAGGTGGGTGAAATGCAGCGCTGCAGCGATCGTAACGAAATGCTTTTAAAAATAATGTCTTCCCTTTCAGGATCGTCAGTGATGTCTCCGTGGTGCAGATCTAGCTGGTAAGGTCTCTTGTCTCCCTTTGCAGGTGACCCAGGATGCTGACAGGCGTGGCTGAAGTCCAGATGCAGGAGCTGACACGGTGAGCGTCCAGCTGCGAGAGCAGAACAACGCGAAGCGTGAGTTGCTGATCGGGTGTGGTTTAAATAGCTTTGGAAGAAGTCCCAAGTGTGTATCCTTCCTCCGATCAGGTATGTATCCTTCCCCGACCACACCAGGGTGGAAAGTAGTCGCACAGGTAAAGTAGTTCCATTTAGGCCTCAAGAGGGCCTGGATGTGGCAGCATGGTCTGCATCAGGTAAGTGCACATTAAAACACTTGAACACATGTCTAGCTTTATGAGCCTGGCGCCTAAGGCGCCAGGACAGAGGTCCAACATGAGCCTGGTGCCTAAGGGGCCAGGACTGCGTCCAAAGGGCCCCAGCTTGTGCCCGCTGGCACTCCCCTGGGGGAAATATTGCCTGCCTCTGGGGTTGCTGGGTCGGACCTGGCTCCTTGGAGGTAGGCATCATGACAACTATCTGGAGAAGACACGGGTACTGGAAGCAGCCAGGAGAGCCCAAGAGATAACGTACAACAACTCACAGGTCTCCATCTTTCAAGACCTCTCCGCATACACACTATCCAAACGCAGGATGTGCCGCCCCCTCACACAGCTGCTGAAAGAGAAGGGAATATGATATAGATGGGGCTTCCCCTTCTCCCTAACCTTCGAATACCAGGGCCAACGGACAACGTTGATCACGGAGGAAGACATCAAAGGAGCCATCCAGGACTACGTGGTGGACCCACCCCCCCCGAAGGGAGCCATCAGGACCGGCGACAGGCGGAGCAAGTGGCCCGGGCCCGGCGAGCGAAAGAAGGAAGACATCTGGGGCACGGAAATTTAGGAAAATGAACACACCCTCACCAGCGAAAGAGGCAGAGCGGAATGACTCGGAGGGATGATTACCAAGGGGTCCCAGCCAGCACTGGCGCGAAAGAATGGTCTCCTGGGATGACCGGAGTTAGCTAACTAACTACAGGGCGGTAATCGGGGGATCACCAAAAGGCAAGAACGGTGCCAGAATCAGGCTGAACAGCAAGTACAATGGGGGCAATTACGGGAACGAAATCGGGGGGGGGCTCACAAGAAGGAGGTTTTGCAATGATCGCCTGGCCGAGAGGGGCAGGCTGGTGGTCCGGCCAAAATGCCAGCAATGGCGGAACTATCTGGCTGGACACCGGGGCAGGGGGTGGGGGTTCACGATCAAGTTGGGGTTTGTTTGTTGGGGAAAGGGTTAGGGGGGCAGTTGGGGGTTCATTTCAATAGCGTCCAACCGGTGAATCAAGGGGGGCGAAAAGGGAGAATCGATGCGAAGTTGTTGACCAGTAGGGCAGGAAACATTGATTATGGCTGACAGCCGTCCGGCCCTGGGAGTGGGTACCCTGAATGCGCGGGGGCTGAACACCCCCACAAAAAGATCTCTGATTTGCAGAGAGTTTAAGCGGGCGAAATTAGACTTACTGTTTGTGCAAGAGACACACTGGGCAAGGGGGAAGGAGCCCAGGCTGCGGGGGGGAGGAATTGAGGAGGTCTTCCATGCATCCCACAGGACTAAGAAAAGGGGGGTGGCCATATTGATTGGAAGGAACTTAGGGTTCGAGAAGGAGGCGATCTTGAAAGATCCCGAAGGCCGTTACCTGCTGATACGGGGCGCCCTACAGGGGTCCCCCCTTACCCTGGCGGTGGTGTATGGCCCGAATGAGAACCAGGCCCAATTCTGGGAGGAAACCAGGGACAAGCTCAGACTATTCACGCAGGGCCCACTGGTGGTGGGGGGTGACTTCAACATGGTCCTGGATCCCGCCATAAATAGGAAGCGGATGGGCCCCCTCAACCCCAGGCCCACAGAAGAGGCCATGGCACAGAGCTTTCGGAGAGTGAATGAGGACCTGGGCCTGATAGATACTATCCCGACCCCCAGGACAGGGATCCCCTCCTTTACTTATTACTCAGCCATACATAATTCATTTTCCAGGATAGACTACATCCTAACGGACAAAATTCTTCGTCCGTATGTAGCAGGCTACAGGATAGACCCAGACCCCTGGTCGGACCACGACATGGCCCGAGTCACCATCACAATGGGCTGGAATAGGGAAAGCAGAGGGCGCTGAAAATGCAATGACGCCCTGTTGAAGGATGAGGTCATTGCTCAGGAGGTCTTGGACTCCATAACAGAGTTCTTTGAGCTTAATGATAACGGGGAAGTGACCACGTACACGCTCTGGGACGCCTTCAAGGCAACCCTACGAGGAGTCCTGATAAAAATAGGCGCTCTAAAGAAGAGGGAGAGAGAGGCCCAGGAGAAAGCCCTGTGAGAAAAAATAGCCCGTCTCCAACCGGGTGGATCCCTGACCCAACCCCTAGACCGTGACCGGGTGGCAGCACTGGAGGACTATAGGCTCCAACTAAAAGACCTCCTCCTACACAAAACGGAGAAGAGTCTTCAAATGGTTAAGCAAAAATATTATGAGAAAGGGGACAAGGCGGACAGGATACTTGCCTGGAAGTTAAGGGAGGTACAGAAAAGCAGGAGGGTGAAGGAGGTGAGGGACGCCCAGGGACTCCTTGGCTGCGACTCTCCCCATATAGGAGAGGCTTTCCGACAATACTACAGAACCCTCTACTCTTCCGAATACGATGGGGACGACACCCAGATAGAAAACTTCCTGAACTCCATACAGATTCCATCCCTCTCTGGGGAAATGTCAGAGGGGTTGGAGGGCCCGATAACCGAGGATGAGGTGGACAAGGTGATTAGTGGGATGAAGGTGGGCACTACCCAGGGGGAGGACGGCTTCTCCGTCCTCTTTTACAAGAGATTTCGCTCCTCCCTGGCCCCTTACCTAGCAAGGGTCTTCAACGCGGTGCTAGAGGGGGACATCCTCCCAGAATCCATGAAGGGAGCCGTTATAGCGGTCTTGCCCAAAGAGGGAAGGGATCCAGCGGATTGTTCTTCCTATCGCCCCATATCACTATTAAACATTGACGTCAAGATCTTGGCCAAGGTGGTGGGGAGGAGGTTGGAAGGTATAATGCCGAAGTTAGTACACGGGGACCAGGTGGGCTTTATCAGAGGAAGGCAGGGGTCAGATAACATCCGCAAAACAATAGACCTACTCCACTTCGCTCAGTCGTCGGAATTGGACTCGGAGAAGGCCTTCGACAGGGTGGAGTGGCGCTACATGGAACTCCTCCTCCGCAGGATGGGCTTTGGAACTCACATCATGCCTTGGATAACCGCCCTCTATAGAGCCCCAACGGCAAGGGTACAGGTGAATGGGATATTATCTGTATCATTCCCTCTCTCCCGCGGGACAAGGCAGGGATGCCCACTTTCTCCCCTGATATACGTCCTCACGATGGAGGCATTGGCAATATCGGTCAGAGGGAACCCGGATATCAGGGGTATTAAAAGGGGTGAGGTAGAATTCAAGATCTCACTGTTTGCGGACGATGTCCTGGCTACCTGGTGGACCCGGGCTCCTCGCTCCCCCCCTTCCTGGCCTGCTTTTGGCCGCTTTTCTGGCCTAAAAATAAACACTGGGAAATCTGTCATGCTACCAATGAGAACAATAGACCCAGTGCTAGACCCTCTGGACAGGTTTCACGGGATTAAGGTGGGTAAGGTTGCCATAAGGTATCTGGGGGTACTTCTCACCAGGGATCTAGCGAATTTGGGAGCAGCCAATTACAACCCCATGATTGCGGTGATCACTTCAGACTTGAGGAGATGGGGGAAGATGATCCTTTCTTGGTACAGCCGAATGACTGCAATCAAAATGAACGTACTCCCACGGCTCCTGTACCTCTTCACTGCACTCCCGACTACAGTCCCAGCACAGAGCTTCAGAGATTTACAAAACGGGGTACGAGACTTTGTATGGCAGGGGAAAACCCTGAGAACCGGAAGGGCCACGCTGACCCTGCCAAGGGAGGAGGGGGGATTTGGGCTACCGGACTTCCACCTATACTTCTGCATGGCCCAACTGCGTGTCCTCCTGGAGCACATGAAAGAGGGGCTGGGAACGTACTGGTCTTACTTAGAGGACATGGACGCCCACCCTCTAAAGGTCCGAGATCTCCTATGGGCACCACGCAGGACGATCCCGAAACACCTAAGATCCCATCCGACCATGGGAGTCCTCTGGGACATCTGGAAAGAGGGCACCAGCACCGCTCACCTTACCACATGGCCGTCTCCGATGTCCTCTCTCTGGGGCCACCCTATCAACCTGGGAGGGCAGGGGTTCAGGCACTCTCAGATCTGGTCAGATAAGGGACTGGAGTGGGCTGGGCAGATGTTCAGAGAAGGCGAATTCATGCCTTACGAGGACTTGAAAGATGCTCTCGGACAAGGGTCACTTTCCATCTTCGAGTACCTCCGCCTGAAGGGCATCCTTTGCGCCCAATCATGGGGCCCAAACCTGAGGAGGCAGTTGACTCCTTTTGAGAAGCTTCTAGACTCAGTGACGTCCAGGAAGGGGGCGGTGTCCAGTGTGTATAAAATACTAAATACCGACAACCTTCAAGGAAGAAGGAGCTTCCGCCCGTTCTGGAACGACCTGGCAGGCGAGGACATCTCTGAGGACGCCTGGGCCAAAATATTCAAGATAGCATCCCATGGGAACCTATTCACCTCGGACATGGAGCATAACTTTAAGATAATACAGGGGTGGCACAGAGACCCTGTAAAACTGTCTAAAATGTTCTCAGGGGTGTCACCGAGGTGCCCGAGAGGTTGCGGTCAGATGGGATCTAGAAGCCATATGTGGTGGCACTGCCCGAAAGTACAGACCTACTGGGAGTCGGTGAGGGGCTGGATAGAGGAAGTAACAGAGGACAGTCTGCCGCTAAATCCCTTAACGATGCTGCTGGGCCTCCCCCCGGAGGACACAGAGCTCCACCGATACCCAAGGATGTGGGAAACCATGCTGAGAGCAGGCAGGGTAGCCCTGGCCCAGAAATGGAAGAGTCCGGAACCCCCATCCAAGGAAGACTGGCTGAAAAAAGTAAAACACATGTTTCTGATGGACAAACTAACTGCTATGGTGAACAATGACACAAGCTCATTCCTCACAGACTGGTACGGGGTGCAGCAATCCTGGGGATGGGATGTCCATTGAACTTAAGGGAAGGTGCCCATGGGAACGGGTTAAGCCCCGTAAGACAAGGCACTATGGATTGTGTCCCCACGACCTGGGGAACGGAGGCATTAAGTCAGCTTAAGACACGGTCACGAATCGCATCGCCCTCGAGGCTCGAGAGACGGAGCCAACACAGGGAGTCTCCCATGAACAAATCACCGGAATGGACACGGGGAGGGGGGGGGTGGGAGGGGTTTGGGGGGGCACAAAGGGAGGGGGGGAGGGGTTGTTCAGTTTTCTTTTGTTGTTTCTCATATAAAAATGCAAATAAAAACTAAAGTTGAAAAAAAAAGTAATGCCAGCACCATGTTTTTATCTTGAACACAGAAATTGGAGTTATTTAAGACCGACCTTCACAATCTGCGACTCATTAATAACTTGACAAACTCATATGCATCAAATGTGGATGTCACATTTGGCAGGAGAGTTAGAGGTACACACTCCAACCTCTATGATGAAACATACGATAGTGTGGCTCTCCTTCATACAAATGCGCCAAACTCAATCCAATAATATCTTCAAGATTTAAGATTTATTCATAAATGCCCTTCATGGTCTCCAAAATTGAGATTTATTCATAAGTGCCCTTCATGGTAGCACGTGTTTCGGCAACACAATAGACAGTGCCTTTTTCAAACCAGGGCTGTTTGTATCAATTGACAAATTAAAACAAAATACGTTATATTGCACGCAAATAATAATCCAATTCAACATTGATTGTTTAACGTTGAGTTATGATTTCAACATTTGGTCAACCAAAATATAGTGCATGTAACCAATTCGTAAATAAACAGAGAAGACGAGGGGTGGGTGAAGGGGAGGATATTTATGGTAGAGAAAAATGCACAGAGAAAACGAGCGAGAAATATAAAATGAAAAAATCATAAATAATGGGAAATGATGATTTCTGACAATATTGCATTTGATACTGATTGTAATTATTGACATGTTTTATACCCGTATTTCTAAGCAATTGCCATGTTTTAAAATGTATATTAAATAAATGATTCCCATATTATTGCAAACTTCAAACTTGATTTGCATATGTACTGACTTTGCTATTATCCCCCGTCAATTTCAATTGTTGATATGTATCTAGCTCCTGTGTTATTTTTACTTGTCTCCATGGACACAGAATACCACTATTCATATACAAAAACTAAATATAAGCAAAATGGCATTCAACACCATTCTCTTTAAATCGTGACGCTATTACCTGTACGCTTCATATCACGCGCTGATAGGTTGCCGTCTGCTTTTGATATATTTATCGGGATAAATCCCTGGAAAATGAAATGTTTCTGATTACTCATTAATGTACCTGCGTAATCGTTCGCTATTGTTATTTAATATTTGTTAAGCCATGCATAGTCTGCCTAAGCCTATGTTCCAAAGGCTAGTAGTTCACACTCTCCTCGAAGTTGGGTCCTCATGCCGGGTTACGGCATACTTTTAGAGCATCCCATTTTGACATTGCTGCAGGTTAACCGATTGCGTTATTTTCTCAACGCTTGTCCACGTTTTTCATATATTGTACATGTACTGCTAATGAAACATTCATTACGGACTGCTCGTATGCTAAATATTGCGTGGTTGGACCATTAAATATGGAAACCCGGCTTACCGTGCAAGTTCGGGCTGGTCAGCCATTTGAAAGAACCTGCATCCTTTCCGTTCTGCTTATGTAAAATCTGAGTGTTCGTGTTTGTCAGCAGGAGTCATGGCAACAGGGTAGTCCTTCCTTAGTTGCCATGACCCTGTCGGCCATCTTTTGGGCTCCTTTACATGCTTCTTAATGCTGGGACACGTTATATTATCGTATTGACACTTTCAATTAAACTCATAAACGTGTGTATTGTGTTTTCTTAACTAGATGACATGCAGACTTTATATAAACCTAAGTAGGATTAGTTATACACCTACTTAAACATTATGTTTGCATAATTAGACGTTCAGTTGAATATGTTAGCCTTGCAGCACTGTTCATGTATCTACACATATTAGCATAGCTCTCAACTCACACGCTTTTGGCGGGTGTCACCCGCCTTGTAAACAGCTGCCTCACCCGCCAAGCCTCCTGCACGCCCATTCGTTTCAATGAGCCTCTCACCCGCCAAAAATAAAATCGGGTGTTTTCACCCGCCATTGCCACATAAATGGTTGAGAGCTATGTATTAGAAAGGGTGATTTTAACGCAATTTGTGTGTAATACCTGATTCTAAAATGGAATATATTATTGCGTGATCCAGATACCAGTAAGCATTACATTCTGAATATACTGTGTTACGATAAGTATCTCATTTGTATGGTCTTATGAGATACCTGACGCATTTACATTATTTTGTCTGGTACAATGGAAAATGATGTCAGTTGTGTGCTAACGGTAATGGTTGATCATTTGTCCTGTATGTGGGCCTGTATCTCCATTGTCAATTATAGCGTGTACATGATGGGATGAATCAACATTACAGATTGTTCCCATTATTGAATGTGCTATAAGAAACAGTACATGTCGCTGTCAGTGTTCAAACTGAAATTTCAGGGCTTAAAAATGGCAGATAAGCATAGCCTCTGATTGGCGTAATACCAGCTCAAGGTTGCCGCCTCTCATGCCAAGCTTTTCTTGTTTCAAACCAATGAATCTGATCCCTTTTTTGTCTGCCATTTGATGCTCTTGCTGCCAATGTACGGCTAGCGGTAGGCTCAGGTTTTGGCTACCGATGCCTGCTAAATGCTCACAAATTTGTGTGCGGAGTTGGTGAATCGTGCTTCCGATGTATACTTTTTGACAAATACATATTATGGCATATAATACATGCTTGGTTCGGCAGTTGATGTTCTGTTTAATGTTCAAGAAACATCCATGATCATCTTGAAACTTTGTTTTTGGTGCATGAGGATAAGGACACATGGAGCATATCCCACATTTCCTGAATCCAAAATTGTCTGATGTTAGCCAGTCAGATGGCTGGCTGTCTCTGATGCTTGGAAGCAGTGAGGGACTGACATGATTTCTTATTGTGTTTGCTCTAGTGAACACAATTTGGGGTTTCTTTTGTGTGAAAGACGTAAAGTCTGGGTCTAGTTGTAGTAAGTGCCAATTGCGATTTAATATTTGCCTGATCTTGGAGTGGTCATTTGAATAAGAAGTGATAAATCTGACATTTTCAGACTGACTCTCTCTGGCTTATTTTTTGCAAAGTGTTTCCGACTGTTTCATTGCTGAAGCTCTGTCAACTGTTTTTTTGATGTGCTTGATCTTGTAGCCCTTTGCTTAAATCTTGCTGACAGTAACTCACATTCTCTTTGATACTACAGTTGGTCTTTACAATTGTGTCTTGCCCTTATGAATTCTCCTGCTGGGATGTTATCCTTAACCTTTTGTAAATGGCAACTTGTTGCACACAATGTGGAATTTACTTACGTAGGTTTCTGAAACGTTTTGGTGAATAATTGATTATTCTCTATGTAAATTGTAAGATACAGGAAATTGATTGATACAGTGTCCATTTCTGAAGTGAACTGAATTCCACATTTGTTTGTATCGATCCGTTCTATGAACTGTTCAAGTAGTTCTTTCTCTCCTCTCCAAATCAGGAGAATGTCATCAATATATTGTGCCAGCACAACTACATGCTCGCCATATTGTTTGTCACTGTAGATTATGTTGTCTTCCAGCATCCCCATATATAGATTGGCCAATGCCGGTGCATATTTTGTACCCATTGCCACTCCTTGACAGTGTAATTTTGGCCAGATTAAAGATTGTGATTGTTACAGAATCTTCAGGTGGATTTAATATCTCTGTCGGCGGCATCGGGGGTGTTGATTTGTTCTTCCTCCTCGCGGTTGGAACCCCCATTGTGGTGGGCCCCATTGGGGGTTGCCAAACCCCCTCCCCCTAAAAAGGGGAAAAATTATGACGGTCCAAGGTATCCAAAGTTCACCGGTGGTGGGCTTTGTGGTGGCGGTTGTTGTCGGGATTGATCGTCAGAGGATGACCCACTACTGGACCCTGAGAAAGTTACCCCTCATCTGCTGTTCCTTTGGATGCCTTGGGATGAACCCTGATTTAGGTTATTGATGTAATTGCCTGAGATATATGGGTAAACGTCTTCCATATTAAATTCTTTAATATCTTTGTGGAGTTTCTTAGTCTTGCAATTCAAGGTTGCAGTTTTGAAATCATCAAATTGTTTGTTGAAGTCTGTCAACAGGTTCTTAGCATTGGCTATCTCTGCATTAGTGGTGAAGCTGGTTTCTTCAAGGTCAAGATCTTTTTGGATTCATGTAGCGATTTGTTGAGCAGTGTTAATGGTTAATACCATGACATCATGGCTGCACTTAGTTGCTACATAACTGAAATTAGTCACGTATTCTTTGTCGTCTAAGAAAAGACAGGGAGTATTTCTAATAATCAGGCCACTGAGGATAATGCTGGCTCTCAAATACTCTCTTAAAAAGTGAGCGTGAATTTCTGTGCAGAAGCACTTTTTCTTCAACCGTAGGATGTTATCTCCTGTGTGTGTTACTCCTGGGAGAGGAAGGGAGTTGTCACCTGAAGGGGGAAAGAAAGAGGGACCACCAATGGTGTCTAAGATCTGTTGGTCTGTGAAGCTCAATGTTGCACTCTCATCCATCCCCAGATGCGAGGTGAGAGAATAAGTCGAGGAATAAAGAGTTGGTCAGAGGGTTGGCATTTCCGATGCAGTGGAGAACCAAGCAGTAGTAAACTTGGGAGAGAACAGGCGGTGGATTTAGTGGTGATGGACACTGGGACAATGTGGACTCAATCCAAGTCCTATCAGAAAAGAGTGGGACCCTAAGCAACAAGGTTGCCCGCAAATGGTAACAGGTAAACCCCGGTTTGGGGTTATTAGGGGATGGCCAATATTAGGAAGGGTACTTGGCCAAATAATAGAACTGTTAAACAAGAAATGTACCCTTGCTGTTTCTGGTCTCTTGGGCTATTTAGAAATAGAAGAATGGGTTGCTTAATTCTAACAATCCCTAAAGGAATCAGCCGCTAAATGCATATTTCCACCCACTAGGGAGGTTATCTCTAAACATAAGAAGAAACAAGAAATCATTTGAGCAATAAATGAGAGATGTTTAAAAGTTAAGGAGATTAAATCAAGTGCTTTTACTGCTGAATGTTAGATCAGACAAAAACATGAAAAAGTAAAAACAATTCTAGAAATTCAGTTGTTGCAGGTGAATAGAGATAATCAGCAGGTTATAAACAGATAGTTAAGGCACATTTCATGTATCAAGAGTAGAATATAAAAACTCAAGATAAATAATGCTTCAAAATCAAATCACTAACATACAGACATTTTTTGATGTTGTGAGTGAAGAAATATAAGTACATGTGCAATTTACTAATAAATTCATTGCATCATAAATCCCCTTATTTGGTACATTAGTTCATCATGAATGTGGCAGAGTCATTTTGTGAGAAAATCAATAAATGATACAGGGTCTTTCGATGCAAGATATCTGATCAATTGCTGACGTGATTGAGTGCTAGTTGGTAACAGGGATTCCAAAAAGCTGAAGTACAGGTTAGCCATTGTTCCCTGTAGTCTTCACGTTTCGGCGGTGGTAAGTAGAGGTAAGTCCGCCTTCATCAGGTCTCCTAATCAGGGACCCTGTATAGGATTACATAGGTGTATAGTGAGTGGGTTTAGTACTGCGGATGCCCATAGCAATGGGGCATTTGTTAATGCTAATTTGTTCTCATGGCGAATGGTCAGGACACTTACTTGCCGGTGTTTGTTATCTCAAGTGCATTGGTGCGCCCACGCATTGGAGAAGGATGCCAATTGCCAGGACCAGTCACACAGGTGCCAGAACAGACTGGGGAGCTTCACGATTAATGCAGAGGTTCACAGGTAGTCTCGAGGCTGTGGACGACAAGCCGTGTGAAGCCACCGTAGGTAATAGCAGGCCAAGGATTCAATTGTTGCAATACATTTCCTGAAGGATAGGAATAAAGCACAGAGACCGCAGCCACGTATAAGTACAGTCGGCGGTGTGTGCTTCAAAACTGGATTGAAAGGGGGAATTAGTAGGTGGGGAGGGCAAGCATATAGTCTTAAGGGGATCGTGCTTATTAGAGCTCTACTGGCTGATGATGCATAGAAAAGTAGGCAAAACAGGCAGGAAGAGCCTTCACAGAGACCAACAGGGTGTTCAAAGGTCAAGAATGTTGTTGCCAAGTGCTATAAATATTATTGGAGCATGTGCTAATGAAGGGAAAGAAGACCTATTGTGTCAGCGTTTTCGAAATGAAAAAAGGCAAGTCCGGTGTATGCCATCATGTTAATAGTGTACGCTATTAATATTGACTACGGTTTAGTGCTGGGAGGTAGCAGAGTAAGTGGGAGAGAAGCGTGGCCCGGAGTGCACTCGCGTTCAAATCTGAAGAGACCGGAATGCCGTGTGTGCGTGGGCAACCAGGCGACCTCCAGGCTTACCTCGTTTTTCTGGTTCGAGTAGTGGAAGCAGTCGTTCCTGTCAGCTCTGCTAGCGTGCGAATGCATCGCACTGACGCGCCTCCAAGAATGCGGAAGGGAGAGTCCATGCGCTGCGTCAGACGGGCATTATGCTTGTTGCTTTGGAAACGGTGCATGCGCGTTTGCCTGGCTGCTGTTGTTTACTTGCGTAGTCATGGCAAACGCGCATGCCTCGAGGTGAACCCCATCATATTATGTGTATACCAGAGTAGTAATGAGCTCAGTGGTGCGTTTGGTGTATGCCACTCAAAGATGTCTGGCATACGCTGTGGGCAGTGCGGAGGGCGTCATGGTTTCACAAGAGGCAAGTTAGGTAAATAAGCCTGAAATGTGAAGCTGCTTAACGGGTATAACACAGAGCATGTAATGTTAAAGTGAGAGAGGCAGAGATACAGCATGTATCAGTAGTCTCAGGGTGTGGGCTTCAAAAGAGGGTGTCTAGTCCGCCTCACAGATGGATAGATGATGTAAGCATCTAGGGGCCTCCCAACCTTAAGGAGCGATAAGATTACTCAGGACATGTTGCAAAAAATAAAAACTGGATGATGAATGTTGTGAGAGTACTTGGCCAGTATTGCAGACCTTCATAATAAAGGTTGAAAAATCTCATTAAGGCCGTGAAGGTATGTGTCCAGCCTATGTATCCAACGTGCTTCTTTCTTCAGGAGGCTATGGTGAATGTCAGGTCCTCCCTTTACCTTCTCTACCACCAACCACAAGATATTATTGGGGGTGTGGTCTGCAGACAAAAAGTGTTCCACCAGAGGCACTGATAGGTGATTGCAGCGAATTGTGGACCTGTGTTCAGGCATCGTGGTTGAGGGTAGGCGGTGAAGCTAGCTTGGACTTCTTGGAATTGATTTTGTCTTGAAGTGTGGCGACTTTGCTGAGGTGTGCATTTTGGATATTGTTGTACCATTGTTCGTCTTTAACACAGTGGCCGGTAAGAGGTGAGGGGGATTCTAATTCCTGAAGGATTAGAAAGAGTTCTCTGGATTCTGATTTAGCATCCAATATTCGTTGGTTGTAGGAGTTTCCTTTAGCTTGGAGGATGGCTGTTTTATGACTGTGGTCGCAGTGAAAAATTGTTGCTTGTTGATGTGTGAGGGTTTTTTTTTTCCAGGTGTTTTCCGTCATTCTTTTATCAAGGCATAGTGCATTAAGATGGGGGTGTGCCATGAGTTGAGGTTTACGTAAACCCAATCGGGCGATTTTGTTGATGGCCTTAAAGGATGGTATTATTGTACAATGGTGGTTTGAGGGGGAGGGGGAGCTGAAGCTAAAGACTCAATATTTTCATGCTATCTCTGGTCTGCCCTATATTTTGCAGTTGAAAGCCATTGAGCTGCAACAGTAGTTCATGAAGTCACTATTGGAAAATAGTTGTTAAGTGAAATAATATAGCAGTTGCAGTGATCCCCAGTAGTCTCCAAACCCTGAGTCAAATAGCTCCTGGCGGTGTCCCGGAAGCAAACAACTGTATTCAGCCTGCAGGCCACGGTTATAAAGCAAGGAAAATGGCTCTGTGGGCAATGTGCACGCAGCAGAGAGGTGCTTGCAATATCGAAACATAAGTTCCTGCCTCCAACTGTCCCATGCTGCCAAAATGAGTCCCTTTGAATTGAGTAAAAGTGACAGAATGTATGTTGCTATATATTTTGTAACCAAAAGACCCCAGTCTGTGGCAGCAAAAATATTCCTCCCAACATTAGAGAGTTAAAAAAGAGAGATCTCTGTATAAGACAAGGAGATACACGTTTACAATTTAGAATTGTTGTACCAAATGGATGTACATGCGAAACAAATAAGTACCATGCCACAAAACACCACAGGAGTAGGAGTGGTTTGCACATACCAAATGTCATTTGCATAGTTGCATATACCTTGTCTCTATGGCGTTTCCATTTCCCAATTTGTGGTGAATACTTAGATCAAGGCTTACTTTCTTCTGTTGTGAGATGTCTAGCTTCTACTCCAAACACATAACAGATCATCCTCTGATCTCGTTATGGGTCATCTTCTAAAGACCTTGGTACCTTTAATGTCTCCTATAGAGAGAGTACTCAAGGGGTTGAGCAACAGTCTTGGAACAAATGTCTGCATTTGGTTTGCAAAACCTTTTTAAATTTCATTTTTCTCACCAATTTGAATATATCACTCACTCTTGACAAATGTTGCCTTGCCCCATGTTTCTAACATGACAATCACATGTGATATTATGTACTCCACATGTATGCGAGTAGAGCTCTAATCTTGCTTCATAGTGTTTTGACATGGCAAATCACCGCTTTAGAATCGATTTTGACATTACTTGCTCTGGTAAGACAATATCAATATTTTGCATTTAATCAACAACAGAAACGACACACTATGGATTGGGTACCATTGACTGACTTATCTTGATACGTATATGCAACTAAGCTATTGTATGTATACAGCATGAGTTTTCGACTTTACTTGCTTCCAGGAGGGAACTCGCAGGTTTTCTTGACAATTTTTTCTTGCCCCATTTGATGTTGTTCATATGACAACTACATGAGCTATTAATTCTACCCACAGTTATGGGAATAGTGTTATGGTGCTTCTCACTGTTCTGACATGGTTGATCACCTTTTCAGAATCGAATCCAACACAACTTGGTCTGGTTATCATGATATAGACAAATGTGGCATTTGTGAATGTCAGAAATAATTCATCTTTCGAGTGATATAGTACTTAACTCATGGCTTGTTGTGAGGTGACGTCACACGAGTTTGGCGTGTGACGTCACCCGCATCAGCATCACTGTGCGTGTGACGTCACATGCACGACTGCAGCACTACAATACAATACATATGGCATTAGGCTAACAAACCATCGCATGCTAATTCGTTTTAGGGAACTAACCCATGATTTTCAAGTACCACTACAGATTTTTCAACATAACACGCCTGTTATCGGTAAGGGACTTATGGAATAACTAATACTATATATTTAGCAGATTATGCAGAGCGCTTTTGCTCAATGATTTCATCACATTTCACAGATCCAACCCTTCTATCAAATACTATGAGAGCTTTCTTCAAGATATCACCATATCCAACACAAACGCACATTTCACGGTAGGCACATTTCTCGTTCAGATTGGGTTACAATGCCAGTACTGATAGAGGCGCTCACTGAGTACAAGACAATGTTTACCTTTTCTCATTTTACCAGGTCAACATACCCAGTTTTGAAAACCAATGGTGAGTCTTTACGAAACCCCTGCATGCACTAGTACCTATCAGGTAATGACAGAGAGTGGTGAAAGGCCCACCAGACACATATAACATAGTTCCACATTATTAAAATATTGGGCCTATTAGGACCCCGGTGCTAAACCATGGTGCTATTAGGTGAATGGCGGAATTACCGCCTCATTCCAAGCTTGGCGGGGCGGTAATTCCCCATTCACCATGGGCCCTTCCCCATTCCCATTTTTGCCTGATAGGGCTCAATGGGAATGGGGAAGGCGCTACGTACGGTGCCGCAAATTGCGGCACCGTACTTAGCACCAAGGTCCCTTTGCGGGTCCCTACTTTAACGGCTGGTAAAACCAGCCATTAAGGTCGGTTTCTGCAAAGGGACCTCGTATTTAGGCGCTAATAGGTTAACGGCGCCACAGCCTTTTACGGCGCCGTTAACCCATTAGCGCCTGGGTCATAATGAGGCCCATAGTCTAGTTCACATAGACTCAGATAACCAACATCGTTCTTTTTTCACCCATTGATGGGGATCATTGCTAATATATTGGTCACTTAATCTGCAGGATATCACATTTGGTATTGAGTGATCTAGTGGCTGGGTGCAAATGAGGTGCATCACACATTGATGGATTTAACAACCAGTGTAAAGTTTGAATGTACGTATTCTTGTTTGTGAAAGTGTTTCTTGGTTTTGTTTTCTTGCTTCTGCATCACCTTCCATCAGTCAGTGACTTGTCCTTGAGTATGTAACTCTTTGTTCAATATGTTTATATTTCTAATTACTTTATATTTATACGTGTGCTATGGTGTGGAAACAGAGAAATTGATATGAGGCCGGGAAGCCCACCCAAAAGGAAACACACCAACACAGGTTACAAAGGACATACAAAGCGCTTTATTTCAAAGTTACAAAGTTACCAAAGTCAATTGACATGCGAATAGCTATTCGGCCCTCTGACTAACACGCGAACCTTCAACGTTAGGTTCGCACTGAAAGTGGGAGAGACCGATCATCGGGATGCTCGGGCTTTTATACATTTTGTACTGCATTGGCCAGCCCTCTTGTAAGTTAACCATTCTTGGAACAACGGCTAGGGTTCGTAGCCAGGTCGAACATGCAATTTCCATATATTAGATCGGTTCCGCTGATACAGTTACATATTTACACCTAGGTTAAACAGAGGACAGGGTCTTAGTTCATGACCCTAACAGGTAGCCTGCGGACATATTATTCATTCACGTGTGCGGAGGTCACCATAGCCGAAGTCTTACTCGAAATGTCATACGGCCTCCATTTTGTGATTCGAGGTGACTTTCACACGGCAAGAGTACCTAAAATGGCGGCTAAATCCAAGATGGCAGCTTTCACGATACATTAAGGTCAAGACCTTGCCGCGGAACCTATGTACATAGTATTCTTTAGACAGCTTGGCGTAGGCCAACATACATTTAAACGATGCGATTGGGGTCACAATATTATATCGATTTCCACAGACCCTCCTTTTGGCCTATGCCAAGTGCTAAAACATTATTTCCTAATACTCTTGAAAATACTTGAAGGCATTATCATTCATAGGTTCCGCATCATTGTCTGAAATGTCAATGGCCATAAAGTTGTTCATAAGAACTTCTTGCAACATGAATTCTTTAGATGCTGTCTTCGGGGTATATATTCTACGCCCTATTGCGCTCATAACTTGGGCACAACATCCCCCTATCATTCCGCATATACTCGGGAGGCATTGAAAACAGCAGCAAAGAAATAACAGAGTCCCTAAAATACCTAAAATAACAGAAAGCACCTTCCACCCCCAAGATCGTAGAGAATCCCAAAACCAAGTACTAAGGCTCCAGTCTCCTACAGGGATATGGACTTCAGAACTAAGAGTGTGTAAATTCTGAATTGCTTTAAATATTGTTGATGAAGAATCTGGTACGAAAACACAGCAAGCGGACCCCACTAATTTACATACTCCACCTCGTTCAGCTAAAATGACATCTAATGCCATTCGGTTTTGAAGTGCTACCAATCTTATCGCCTTTTGCTCTAAGGTCATATTGTAAAGTATGTCCGTGGTCCGGTTGATCGTTTTCTCCAATACCCTCGCTAATCCCCTAATGTTTTCTGAATTTGCTATTTGTCCCCAGAAGGGGACTACTGATTTGGCTATATCCCCGAATACTTGTCCAGGGGTATCTCCATCATTATCCCGTCGCGGGCGAGCCTTAGATACCTCTAAGGTACTGGCTATAAACACACCTGGTAACAATATCCCTAAATAACAAGTCCCCTGCCAATCCTTGGGCAACCAGGGAAAAGCTAAACTACCACAAACAAAATAAACGGGTCCCCCTACATACAAAGGCCTATTTTCCCCAGTCAAATTTACAATATTTACACAAGGCTCAAAATCTCCCATTGGCCTAGTGCCATTTCTTTGTACACAGAAAGGGACAGAATCAGGATTGTGATTTACAGAATAAGAAGGAGGCATGGCATCCTTATTGCCTATCGGAGCCATCTTAAAAGAAACTAGATTTTGAAAAGGAAAAGAAAGTTTATCAGACGGCCTAATAGAAGCGATATTAGGTCTACTCCTATTTGCGAAAAGCGAGCATCCCAGGGGAGTCAATTCACGTTTTTCAAATTCATTCAAATTAGTGCCATCGAAGTTCCCTGAGATGCTATCATTCCATCGGCCAAAGAAGAGTGCTCTAAGAGAGGCATAGCAGGAAGTCGTTAGAGGTAGGGGATGTATGTACCATCCCAGTCCCTTGTTCCCATGTTGTGGTAAGTGAGTGCAAATCCAACAATTACTCCTATTAAGAATAGCATGCGTAGCATTCATTACTATCATCAAAGTGTTATTATGATATTTCTGCCTATGCCGAGAGTCCCTAGGGGACAGAGTATGAAGGTGTACAGAGGGAGTCAAAACAGTTGGTACAATTTTGGTCGGTAACAGAGGCTTCAAAGGATACATTTCTTCAAAGTACCAAAGTCCCACGGCAGCGGTTGCAAAACTAACAATAATCAAAACAAGAACACAACAGTACGTTTTCAGGGCCCAGGCACATTGTCCATTGTTCGATTCGGTCACCCCCTTGTCTAATAGTTCGATACGAGGAGCAGCGGTGGAGGCGGCAGGCATCATGGTTATCCCGATCGTCGGCCCCAATGTTCGTTGCTGGCGGCACTTCGGCCGCGCGACTTCTTAGTCCTTCCCAACCCTAGCCAACAGAACCCTCGTTTTCCTTTGTTCCAAAAAAAGGAAAGACAATAGTATTTCGATCACTCCTTCTTCCTTTCAGATGCACTATACTCGTGCGGCGCGTGGTCGAAGGTTGTACCTGATGGTACCCAAGTTTGCTGAATCCAAAAGCAAAGTATCGTCGCTCCCTGAGGGGAGCGTCACGTCGGTGGCGACGGAAGTCGCAGAACTTGAAACAAGAGTTTCCGGAAGTGATCGATCAAGAGAGTGTGGAGACGAGATGGACGGCTCCCCGAGCTCCTCGGGCTCAGAGAACTTCTCCGACGCACTCACAGCGCTGCCTGCTACTCCGAGATCAGAGATCGTAGCATCAGCAAGGGGTTCTGTTTCTTCTGTAACGTGTGGCGTCGGGTGAGGGATCTTCTTCACATGCGTTGCATGTACCCAGTTCTTCTTTCCTGCCACCCGCACTGCCGTCCTGGTGACCAATAAAACCTGGTAGGGTCCCCGCCAGCGAGGCGCGAGACAGGAAGACCTTTCGTAGGCCTTTACCAGGATCCAGCTGCCGGGCAATATATCGTGTCCTGGGCCCGTAAACCGTACAGGTAAGGCGGCATTCACCTGGTGGTAAATGAAATACAGGTTTTTAGTCAATTGATTACAATAGTCTACGAGCAATACATTCTCCACATCCCTCAGGGCTTTAGGTTTAGGGAGACCCCAAATATTAGCAGGCCTTCCCATTACTACCTCGAACGGAGAGAGCCCAGTTCTAGTCTGGGGTGTGGTGCGCATAGCTAACAATACAATGGGTAAAGCATCTGGCCATTTTAATTTAGTGTCGGCACATGTTTTTGCAAGTTTGTTTTTCAAAATACCGTTGTGTCTTTCTACCAACCCCGCACTTTGAGGGTGCCTAGCTGAATGAAAACGTTTCTCAATCCCTAAGGCAACACATATTTGCAATATTACAGCTGCGATGAAATGTGGGCCATTATCCGACCAGATTATCCTCGGGAGCCCAAATCGAGGAAAATATTCTTTCACCAAGATCTTTGCGGTAGTCAGGGCGGTAGCATCTTTGACAGGGAAAGCCTCGACCCATTTGCTAAAAGCACAAATGATAACAAGAACATATTTCAAGTTATTACAACGTTCCATTTCAATGAAATCAAGGTGAATGGTTTCAAAGGGGACAGAGGTGGGCCCGAAACTTCCCCTTGGAGTCACTGTCCCTTTACCCACATTGTGTTGCAGGCAAATCATACAGTTTTCAACGTATCTTTTTGCAGTTTCCAAAATTTTGTCATTCACCCAAACCTGCTGTAATATCTTCGCAATTTGCTGGGCACACACATGTGTTGGACCGTGTGCCATTGTGACCATTGCTAATACATAAGAATCAGGAAGCAACCATTTCCCGTCAGATGCGTCCACCCAACACCCTTCGTCATCCAATTTCCCCATGCCTTCAGCCCATTTCCTAGATTCTTCAACAGAGGCATCAGTCTGAATATCTCGCACAGACCCAATGCCTTCATCTATTATACAACCATCTCTCACTTCCCTCGAGGTATACATGTCTGTGCTAAGGTCTGTGGCTGTTTGTCTAGCTATCGAATCTGCAAAAGCATTTCCCTTGCCCACATCGTCTATGACCTTCCGATGTGCTGCACATTTCATGATCGCTAGTTGTTCAGGGAGTGAGAGTGCTGAGAGTAGTTGTACTATTAAGGGGCCATGCTGAATCTTGGTCCCATGTGAGGTCAGAAACCCTCTTTCCGACCACAGTTTTCCGAAGTTGTGAGCCACCCCAAAGGCGTACTGACTATCCGTATAAATGTTAACTCTATGCCCTTGGGAGAGCTCACAAGCACGGGTCAACGCTATAATCTCTGCGGCCTGCGCGGAGTTATGCGGAATCCTTTTAGTTTCTATAATCTTATTCAAAGTAGTAACTGCATAAGCAGCTGTAGATGTGCCATTCGGAAGTTTAAAACAGGAGCCATCACAAAACAGCTCCCCTTCCGCATTCTCCAAAGGAGTATCTGAAAGGTCTATTCTGCCCTTTGTTTCTTGTTCGGTGGCGTACAGGCAGTCATGTGATCCATCATCGCCGCAAGCAGAAGTTTGCGGGAGAGGCAAAAGTTCAGCCGGATTGAGAACACAACACCTTTTAATTTGGATATGAGGAGCAAATAGAACTAATTCATACCTGGTCAACCGGGCAGAAGTAAGGTGTTGTGTTTGAGTTTTATTCAATAGAATATCAACAGAGTGAGGTACCATCAGAATCAAATCGTGGCCTAGGACCATCCCCTCACTCTGTTTTACAGACGCAGCAGCAGCAGCAACAGCGCGCAGACATCGCGGCAAAGCGCATGCAACAGGATCGAGGGCGGAGGAATAATAGCCGCACGGCCTATTCTTCCCTCCATGTTCCTGCGTTAACACAGACAAAGCACATCCATTACATTCATGCACAAACAACACAAAGGCCTTATCGTAATTTGGTGTACCCAGAACCGGTGCTGAACACAGCGCGGCTTTGAGAAGCTCAAATGATCGTTGATGTTCCGATTCCCATGGCAGTGGCAGAGAAATGCCCTTCTTCGTCAAAGCCAACATCGGTTTTACCACTAGGGCAAAGTTCGGGATCCACAGTCTACAGTAGGACGCCATCCCTATCAGGGCTCTGACTTCCTTCTGTGTTTTTGGGACAGACATGCCAGAAATGTGTTTTATTCGTTCAGGTGTCAATCTTCTCCCCTCCTTTGACAGGAGGTAGCCTAAATAGGCAACCTCCTGGCAACAATATTGAAATTTCTTAAGTGAAGCTTTGTGACCATGTTCAGCTAAATGAACAAGCAACAATATAGTGCCTTCTTTACAAGCTTTCTCAGAGTCTGCAGCTAGGAGCAAATCGTCTACATATTGAAGCAGCGTGCAAGTAGGTGGCAGTTCAAGGGTGTCGAGCTGCTCTTTTAAGGCTCTACTATAGATACTAGGACTTTCAGTATACCCTTGAGGTGCCCTTGTGAATGTAAATGAGCGTCCCCCCAAGGTGAACGCGAACAAATACCTGCTCTCCTTGTGTATCGGAATACTAAAGAAGGCGTTTTTCAAATCTACGACACTAAAGTGCGTAGCCGTAGCAGGGATCATTGTTAAGATTGTTGTTACATCAGGCACGATTGGAAATTGTGGGGCCACTACCCGGTTAATAGCACGAAGATCTATTATAAACCGGTACGGAATTGCATTGTCGCCTTTCTTATATACCGGCAAGATCGGACTATTACATAAGCTACCTGTAATCTCTTCGATCACTCCACGATGTACAAAATCGGAGACAATGCATTTCAGAGCGCGCTCGCCCTCAACTGAAATTTTATATTGCGGAATGCGCGGTAGCTTAACCCCATGTTTCAAAACTATCTTAACAGGGTCAATGTGCAATATCCCGACATCATTGTCGTCTATTGCCCACAAACATTCTGGGACAATGTCAAATTCGGGAGGTAGAGGTCGGGTCAAGTATTGGGAGTTAAAGGGTTGCTGTGGTGAAACTGTTAATCTTATTCCGTCAGGGGAACAATGAATCACTGCGTTCAATTTCTTCAACAAATTCAACCCCAGCAAATTTTCTCCACAGTTTGAAGTAAGAAGAAAAGGGCACTGGTCTGTAAAAGGGCCCAGAGAAACGGGTACCGGTGCAGAAACCGGACAAACAGTTGGTATACCAGAGAACCCTATAGAAACATTTGTTTGCCCTGACAGGGGGATGTTTGGAACCCGAGAATGGTCGATGGAGCACTTCTGTGCTCCAGTGTCGATCAAGAACTGATGTTTCCTATTCCCCACCAATAATTCAACATAGGGGCCCTTCTGAATAACGGGAATAGGTAAAGGTTCCAAACGCTGCTTCGGGCAATCCTAATAAGGCAGAACTTCATCAAAGGGAAGTTCCTCAGAAAGATAGGCGGCGGAAGGGTGATCAAATATATTTCTCGAGTCCATACTCGGAGTCTGATTTTCCCGTGAAAAAGGTTGCTGTGGATCTTGTAAAAGCTGACCCCTATCAGGGCCCCCTGCTCCAGGGCGGCCCCGTGGTTGCCTACCCATACCTCCGATTGTGCCTCCTGACCTCTGACGGAGGGCAGGGCACTGTGCTCGCCAGTGACCTTCCTGGCGGCAATAAGCACACTGATTAATATTTATAGAATTTAGAGGAGTATTTCCTCTTGGAATGTACTGACCTCTAGTTTGTGTCGTACCTCCTCTGGGGTGTCTGACAATTTGCTGCAACAATACCTTAGTCTTTAGGTCACCCCTTCTTTTTTCGATTTTCTCTTTTTCGTTATTAACCCGATTCTCATAATACTGAGCCATATGCAAAACCTCTGACTGAGATTTTGCCTGCCAAGCGCTCTCTGAGGACATAATTTGTGACTGGATGTCGGGCAACAATCCACGCACAAATTTGTCCACAAACAACCTCTTCCCCGACTCTGTACCTAAATCCTGTCCACTGAAGTCGGAGAACACCTGTTCGAATCTATTAAAGAATTCGGTAGTACCTTCAGTTTTCCCTTGGACGCAGGCCGTAAGCTTGTCCCAAATAATCCTTTTTTCTGGGATTATAGTTTTTAATTTGGCAACTATTCTATCGGGTAAAGTGAGTATTACCTGGGGTGGTTTCTCACCAGCTGGTCGTTCCCCATCTATTCTAGTCAAATTTACCCATGTATCCCCTAACCCCGGCACATCATCTATTGTTCGTACCTGTTTCCATACATCAACAGGTAAAAGCACTGGAAACAATAAATCCATGTCACTTAAGGTGAACACAGAAGACTGCAAAACGGATTCTATTTCTTTGTAAAACCCTGTCGGGTTCTTCCTGATGTCAGGGACTGATTGTCTAATCGTGTTCACTTCCTGTCGAGAGAACGGGACGTGAACAAACTGTGATACGTAATGTGCAGGGATATCCACCGCGGGAGTACCAGCCGCCGCGTTGGCGGGGATTTCTACTTTTGGGACAAGGGTCGGAGGGACCTCTCTCATAGGCAACTGAGATATAGGGACCTCCGTCCGCTTACTAAGTAATAAGGCCAAATCGAGCGCTAAAGCAGCTGTAAAAGTGTCGGGCGAAAAAGCTCTTTTACAAATACCTAATAACTCTGTGGGGCAACCAACCTTTTTCCTTATACATTCCTCCTGTAAATGCTGTACCATCACTTGAATCACCTTCCTTTGCATCTCTACCGTGTATTGACTATATGTGTCATATACCTCATCTGGCGGTATCGATGAATCCGAGATCCACCGAATCGCATCTCTGGTACAAATCCGTACTTCCTCAGGTGCTGATCTTCGGCACGAAAGGAACCGTTTCTGCACATATATCCTATCGTCCTCATCATCCTCGTTTTGTAACCTTTCAAAATCCCTTCTAAACTCAAACAACTTATCGACATGCCCATATACTTTCTGCTCTGTATCCCTCGAGAGTGCCAAGGCATTCAGATCTCTCACCCCTTGTGGGAGATCCGAAGTCTGCAATCTACCCCACATTACACATAAATGAATCCCCAGTCCTTCAATAAAAACGTTTTTCTCGGGAAAATCGTGCAAATTAGATAATGTTGAAAATACATCAGTTTGATCACCTTTTTCCATGCAATGTTTAGCCCAAGCAAATAGTTCCTGTTTCCTGCCTGCAGGAACAGTACTACGAGTCACTATTCTCGACCCTGCACCGGGATCTGATTTAATGAACACAGGACTCCCCGGAATCGAAAGTGTAGGTGAACCTAACATGGGTGCAGGGGAAAGAGGTAATGTAACAGACGAAATAGACGGAGGAGCGACAACTAAAGAACTAGGGGTAGTAGGCTGTGTAGGAGGAGTAGGAATAGCGATAGGAACAATAGCAGGAATGGGAAGAGCGCCCACAACGGGAGCATACGGAGGTGGCGCTGAAGAATCAGGCCTCCGTTCGTTTAATATTTTCTCAATAAACTCCTCGGAAACATGGAAATCTTTAGAGGGGTAAATTTTCTGGACTCCGAGCGAAAAAGCTCTGTCCATTTTCTGGGTTTCATCTAATCGTTTTTCCTTGTCATATAACAATGCCTTTTCGGCATTCGTTTTATGACGTCGTGCATGTTTATCCCTACTTTTAAGCTGCTGTAATGCTTCCTTTTTCCAGTTTTGTAACACATCAAAGGCTGCTGGCCTAGCCTTTTTCTTAAGCAAGATCGACTCTAAGTATTCGATACGGGGGAACTCAAAACTACCATTGATTGGCCACTGAAATTCGGAGGCATTTCTGGTCTGTCTGTGCCAAATGTCATTAAATACAATACTACCAATGCCATACTTACAGTACATAGTACACGCCGGCGACCCCTCCTGTGGTGCCGGATGGCTAAATTCCAAAGATTGTCGATCGCTGCGGAATAGAGCCCTAAAACAGCTAGACAATTTCCCAGGCATTTCTCAAAGAATTGGTGTTACCTGGTCCAATAATTGTGTCTGCAGATACAATACGCCAAATTCAAATTGTCAGGGTTAAATTAAGAGCCGGGTCACGACTACACCTGACCAAACCTAAGGAGGACCGTATGGTTTACAAAGGACTTCAACTAACGAATTTTACCTGCGTTCGGTGGTTTCGGCAAATCTGCCCGCCTCGGAATTGGACCCTCGTCAAGATGCCGTGTCAGACCGCACGACTATCGCCCAAGGATCGGATCGTGCAGCGCTGCCGAGGTATCGCGTCTCGATCGGTCGGGCCCGCAGAATCACACCGTCCGATCCCAATTCGATAGTCTGCGTCAACCTTCAATGATCCGGCATCAATCTTGAGGGTCCCTATTCGGGCGCCAACTGTGGAAACAGAGAAATTGATATGAGGCCGGGAAGCCCAAAAGGAAACACACCAACACAGGTTACAAAGGACATACAAAGCGCTTTATTTCAAAGTTACAAAGTTACCAAAGTCAATTGACATGCGAATAGCTATTCGGCCCTCTGACTAACACGCGAACCTTCAACGTTAGGTTCGCACTGAAAGTGGGAGAGACCGATCATCGGGATGCTCGGGCTTTTATACATTTTGTACTGCATTGGCCAGCCCTCTTGTAAGTTAACCATTCTTGGAACAACGGCTAGGGTTCGTAGCCAGGTCGAACATGCAATTTCCATATATTAGATCGGTTCCGCTGATACAGTTACATATTTACACCTAGGTTAAACAGAGGACAGGGTCTTAGTTCATGACCCTAACAGGTAGCCTGCGGACATATTATTCATTCACGTGTGCGGAGGTCACCATAGCCGAAGTCTTACTCGAAATGTCATACGGCCTCCATTTTGTGATTCGAGGTGACTTTCACACGGCAAGAGTACCTAAAATGGCGGCTAAATCCAAGATGGCAGCTTTCACGATACATTAAGGTCAAGACCTTGCCGCGGAACCTATGTACATAGTATTCTTTAGACAGCTTGGCGTAGGCCAACATACATTTAAACGATGCGATTGGGGTCACAATATTATATCGATTTCCACAATGGAACACATATGTGCAAAATATGTTCTATTTTGTTGTTATCTTTTTGCTTTAACTACACATACACACGTTTACCCTGTATGGGACAGAACACTGCAAGGACTGACCCTATGAGAATAAAATTACCTACAGATGACCTATTTGATGATATTGAATTGATCTCATACAAAAAATTGTTTATCTAAATTTAAGGAGGCAGGACGTGGATCGTCAAAACTTAATTCTTGTTTCATTTTTTCAAGGTCTTTATGGGTGGACCTTGTGGAATTGATGAGGCAGCTCGCCACCATCTATAATTCTAGTGTTCAAATCGCACTCCTAAGGATACGAGCCCATACACAACATGTTATTTCTGCCTACAGAATCACGGTTCAATAAATCTACAAATGTTCTGGTGTTAAACTAATTCTGCTGAAAAGTGGTGGATTTACCAACGGCTAATGCTTTCTGCTGCTAATTCCGACAGGCAGAATTGCCATTAATAGTGACAGGTAGGGCGGGCACACATGGCTCTGTAATTTGGCACTAATTCCGCCTGACCAAATTTATTTATTTATTTATTCATTCATTCATAATGCCCACAAAATCCAGAGGCATCTTGGCGCGGTTACAAGATACCAGTTGCATGTGGCCATTATGGCTTGGGTAGGAAAGGAGTACATAGCATATAAACAAATGGTTGCACTTGGATACAGTAATCAAGTACGTTTGCAAATACACCCTGGCTAAAGAAATCAAGTAGGTTTGCGATTATACAATAGGTTTTCACTTTAGAATTGGGATTTTCAGATTGTGAATCAGTGTAAAATTTCAGAGTACTTAGGTAAAGAACAGCAAGCATGTGGTCCAGAATCGTAGAGTTCAGGTCAGGGGGCCAAAGGGACCTAGTTGAATTGCAGTGAGGATTCGCACAGGTGTGCAGTGTTGGTGGATCAGGGGGTCAAGTGAATTAACTGAACAGCCAAGTTTTGAGCGCTTTCCGGAATGTCCAGTACGATTCTTCTGCCCTTAATGCATGTGGCAGGTAAATACGCTGCTCAGTCTATTGTTTGTCTGCAATGGATGGGAAACTGGAGCCTCCCGCTTTGGACCGTTTCACTCTAGGTTGAACTAGTCAGTGGGAATATACCTTTCTGCTGGGCCTGGACGAGATGGCTCTGGTAAATATCTGGGACAGTATTGGTGGGGCTGATTTTGATATGCATTTGTGTGTGATCCAGAGGGTCTTGAACCTGATCTTTTCTTGGATTGAAGCTAGTGGACAGCTCTCCCGGTAACTGAGATGTGTTTGTGCTTTGGGATGTTCAGGGCAGCTCTCAGGGAGTTGTTCTGGATGGTCTGTAGTTTCCGAATGTTGCGTGTTGAGGTGCCTGCGAAGAGGGTATTACAATAATCCAGCCTGGAGCCTACCACGGCACAGGCAACTGTGAGGCAGCATTCTGCAATTGTATTCACTCTTACCTCTTGCGCCTCCACTCTTTTGACTGCTAACTCTCTGTTCTCCCCTCCTTTGCCTTCTCCCTTTTCCTATTTCCTCCCCTTACTTTCTTCTATGCACTTACTCTACCAGAATTGTCCCTGGACCTAGTATGATAGCAACATCGTCTGTCTCCTCCCCTTACTGTTTTTTTCCTCCCCACCCTCCTCCAGCACTATCTGAAATGTCATCAGGCCTAGTATTATAGTCGCTTGTTTTGTTCCTCCCTTACCCCTCTGCACCGCTCTCCCTCACCTTTTGTTTTTCTCAGGCTCTACCAGTAATGTCGTCAGGCCTAGTGGTAGTCGCATGTCTGTTTCCATTTCCTTCCCACTCTCCCCCTCCCTTCCTTATCTATGTCTTAGCTCTTGCACTATCTGAAATGTCGTCAGGCTGAGTATGATAATTAATTTCACATCCTTACTGTTCATGGCCTGTAAGAATGTGATTGTATTTTCCCTTGTTCCCTGCCTTGACTTGAAGCGCTTTGAAACACATTGTGTATCGGCGCTACGTAAATAAACATATCATATCATTCGGTGGACAGGAAGGGTCTGGAGGCATTAATCAGTTTGGTGGTGTAGGCTGCTGAGGAGGAGATGGCGTTGACTTGGATAGGGTGGAGTCTAAGTAGAGTCCCAGAGTTTTTACTGCTGGGGAGATTGAGATAACAGTACCATCAATTAAATGTTGCATATTGCGGGTCAAGTTTCTTTAGGACCATTGTCAGGGCGACTAAGAGGAGTTTGGTCTTTTCGTCATTAAGGCATAGGCCATGCATTGCCATCCAAGCTCGGATGGTTGAGTAGACTTTGTTGAGGGATTCAGTGTCCTTGGTGTAATTGCTGGATAGGGGAATAGAATTTGTGTATCGTCAGCATAGTGAGTGTAGGCTATGCCGAGTGAGTCCAGGAGGTTGAATAGCAGCTTCGCGAATATGTTGTAAAGTGTCGGGGACAAGCAGGAATCCTGTGGTACTCCACATTTTATTGGCTTGTGGGAGGCACTTGCTTCATCAAAGAAGACTCTGCCGTCAAGGAATGAGGGGATCCACACGCTTGCTTCGGGGGAAAAGTTTGCTGATATGGTCAGATGGTGGCAAAGTATTTTATGGTCGACTAGGTCGAAGGCAGCAGGGAGGTCCAGGAGGAGGAGAGATGTGGGTTTACCTTCATCACAGACTCTGGGTAGTTACCACTGCCACCAGCCAAGTCTTGATGAAAGGGGAGCGAAACAGTGCTCCAAGAGAAACAAACAAAAAGGGATAGGTATTAACTCTTTCCAGTACTCTATGTAAGATAGTTTGTCTGGGAGACAGTAGTCATTCCCAGAAAATGGGGTCTGAGTTGGAAAGTCTAAAAGACAACCCTGTGTCACTGCATTGAAGGTGCTGTGTAACACACAGTGAAAAGATGATGCCTGTGGAATAGGTGAGGCTCCACGGTCTATGAACACAAAAAATGTTACACACACACAGCAAAACACATGTAAGAGTGGGAAAAAAAGGCTCACACTCTTACCAGGAGAAAAAAATAAATCCTAGAAATCCAGCAAAGCTGCTGAGGGACTCAGTAGGTAAGGGAAATTAGCCATTCTGGAGAATTCTCCCTAACATCTGGCCCCTCTATTCTGGAATGACCCTTAATCTTCTTCCAGGAAGTAATTCTGGAATTATTTACATTTCCGGCCTGGATTCTGTCATTTTGGAGGTATTGCAAAGGCTGGTGTGGAGTCTCCACTATGATGTGTTCCCCCTGGATGAACGGGCGGTCATTTTTCAATGCCCACACCGTTGCCAGGAGGGCCTTCTCACAATCGTTGAATTTTTCCTTCACAGAGGATAAAGTCTTGCTTGCATACGAGATTACTTTATTGACCTTGCAATGCTTTCGATATAGTACTGCTGTTCAGTGGCGTAACACAAAATGTGGGGGCCCCCCTGCGAGCCATGCTGAGGGGGCCCCACAACTCGGCAACAAATCACGGGTTGCGCCACACTCTGGGCCGGCCTAGACTGTCACGCTTGCACAATACGCATGAACGTGCTGCTGAAGGGGTATGCCGCACACTGCACTAGGAAAAAGATATAAATATGTGTTTTAATGCAATATACAGCACACTTTCTGAGATAAATTGGCTATAAAGCCAGAGTGTTTGCAATTGTTTTGTAGGGTAACACAATCCAATACATGCAAGTCACCAACAGTGCACAGGAACATTAATGCTTCCAACTGGCTGCACAATGTAGACCAGTGTAAACACGTAATAACATTATAGTACAGAATGCCAGGCCACATTTAGACATACCTAGACTGTTTTCAGCAAAATGCCAGTCAAAGCAATAACACTCATCAAGAAGAGAGCACACAATAAAGCATGTGTCTCCATGGCCCCGAACAACACGGCCAAACTCTTTAAAATCTGCAAGGAACTGGTCAATCCTGTTGTGGTCTATACCTCTTCTGTTCCCTCCCATGCCCACTGTACAGCTCTGGCCTCTCATTTCTCTGCTAAATCTCAGGACATCCTGTCCTCTATGTCCTCTTCCTCTCTCGGCCCATTTTGGCCATCTCTTCTCTCCTCCTCCTTTTTCCTCTTTCTCTCTGACAACACCTGACGAGGTTTCTAGACAAGTCCGATCTATGAAAGTGTCGTCCAAACAGGTGCTCCGCTGCTCCTCCAGAACCATCAAAGCCCATATTGACACCCTCGCTCCAGCCTTGGCCGATTTCTGTAATCACTCTTTCGCCACTGCAATGTTCCCCTCTCCCTTTGAGCACTCCCTTGTGCACCCACTCCTCAAGAAGCAGTCTGCTGATCCTACCTGCTGGAAAACTATCGCTCAATCTCCACCTTTCCTGAGCAAACTCTTGGAAAAGCTTGCCATCTCCCAGCTTACTCTCCACACTGAATCTGTTGGTTGTCTCCATGACCATCAGTCTGGCTTCAGAGCTGCCAGAGGCATGGAAACTGCTCTCCTTAACACCTGTGCTGCTCTCTAACCTTGATTCCAGCATTCCTTCTATTCTCATCCTTCATCTTTCCTCTGCTTTCGACAGGGTCAACATCGCCATCCTGATCAATCGACTCTGTGAGAACCTGGGCATCACAGATCAGACCCTAGAGTGACAGACCTACTTCCACTTGGACCGCCACTCCGCTCCCAGGTCGATCGTGGTCCCATTCTCTCCGCCACCTGTCTCTACCTGTGGCATTCCCCAGGGCTCTATCCTCTCACGCTGGTTTTTCATTCTCTACTTGGCCACTTTGGCCTCCCTGATCTCTACCTTATCCTCTAACTTTCAGTGTTGTGCGGAGGACTCAGCTTTCCTTCAGGCTTCCCTCATCCTCCTCTCCTCTCTTGCTCATTCCTGACTGTCTATCCACGATTCAGGATTGGTGCGCCTCCAACAATCTCTGCCTTAATGCCAGTAAGACAGAGATCCTTCTCATTGGGACCCTTGCCACTGTGTTTCCTCTCTCACTATAGCAGACCACCTTGGGCCCTCTTCCTTTGCCTTCCTACGAGGCAAAAAACCTTGGTGTCATCTTCAACGCCACACTCTCTTTCTCTCCTAACATCTCGGACATCACCAAGAAATCCCACTACCAGCTGCTCCTCCTCAAAGGGACTCTTCCCTTTCTCACTCTCCACCAGAAGCTCACTGTCTCTAAGCTGGACTACTGCAACAGCCACTTTCTCAATCTGTCTTCCTCTAGTCTCCATCATCTGCAAATAATCCAGAACAGGACTGCAAGACTTAGCCTTGGCCTCAAGCCCTGGGATTGTATTTCTCCAGCCCTGAAATCTCTCCACTGGCTGCAAGGATCAAGTTCAAGAACCTTTGCATTGCCCACAAGGCTTTCTGGGGCCAGTGCCAACACTAAATCCAATGCTCTCTTCCAAAATACCTTCTTTCTCTAACCCTTCACTCAGCTACCTCCAACTCTCTAAGGCTTAGACATTTCTCCAGGCAGAGAGTGGGGGTAGACCTCTCTCCTCTGCTGGTGCCTCCAACTGGAATGGCCTCCCTGCCCCTCTTAAACTTGAGGCGGACAACCTGAAGTTTCGGAAGCAGCTAAAAGCTTTCCTCTTCTCTGCTGCTTTCGCTCTCTCTCCCCCCCTGCTGACCTACCTGACCTACCTGTCTGCTGTACTGACTGGCTGCTTGGCTACCCTCAGAGTCTCTCTGAGTCCAGGCTCTTTCTTGATTGGTCACCCTTGCACTGCCTCCGGGCCTACCATGCACTTAGGGGCTGTAACTGTAACCCTGCAGTCCATTGTTCTCCTTGCACAACCAATAGCTGCTCTGCCCTGGCTGCACTTACTGTGAGCATTGCTGCCCTGTTTTCCCCTCCCCTCTCACTTGCCCTTCCCTGCTCCCTTTTCCCTTGCACTTCTCATTCTCACAATGACACAAGGCCTAGTGAGATTGTTTGTCTTGTCCTCCCTCTATCATCCCTCTCTTGTGTACACTTGTGTACAGGCGCATTATAAATGACTTGAATCACATCATATCATTTTATCACAGATGCCCAGAAAAATATACAATGCCGCAGTAAGAAATGGCTAGACTGCCAGCACCCAAATGCCAATCTAGCCAGGTAATTAAAGTTAGCAGGACTACTTTATCAGAAATGTCCAGTTAAAAGAAAGTCATACCAAACTGAGGAATGACTAGACTGGCTAAATCAAAATGCCTCTCTAGCCACTAATACCACATATCATGCCTGCTTAGCCTGGACATGGACAACCATTACGATTTATCAAACAATCCTGCCCACACACACATCCACTCTCCCTCCCACCCACCACCCCAACCTCCACAATCAGCTCCTTGGCCCAGAATTACCTCTGCGTCCCTCTTCCTTGTCCCAGAGCTTTCGTATGAGGCTCCTTGCCTCATAGGTAAGTACTGGGATGAGGAACAGTGGGACTAGGAGTGATGAAGATTACAGGTAGCTAAATCAGGCATTACCTCCATGTACCTCTACCTCTTCCCAGTACTTTTGTATGAGGCAGAGTGCCTCAAACACACGTACTGCCTCGTATATAAGTACTGGGACGAGGAAGAATAGGGCTAGGAGTAAGCAAGGCATTAAACACAAGTAGTAGCGCAACACCATTGAGTTGACTGGGCTTCAGCACTACCCCCCTGACATTTTGGGCTATATTGACTCAACTTGGCTAACCTTTAGAGCAGTTGCCAGACCGAACAGGACACAGATTTTAAACGGCACCTGGTTTTTGCTGTTAACAAGAACCCAGCAATTACCAACGTAAAGCATTTCACTGTTAGTACCTGCATTCAAATTCCACATTGTTTAGGCGATTGAAATCGTGATGTGGGTTTAGTACTTGCATGCCAGGGGAGTGATTGGAAGGGTAGAAAGGGAACAGGAGACTTATAGGAGAGAGTTAACTGCTTGTAACATTGAATCTGCACTAGAATAGTCTCATTAAAATGCGTAAATAATTTGGATGCGCCCACACAAATAAGTTTCCCCCTCCCCACCGCATGTGAAGTTAGCGCCTCTCCCAACATTTGAAGGGTTAGCCCCCCCGAAATGAAGGTTTTCTTGTGCCCCTGTACACAAGCACACACACCATTCACCTTATACACACCCAGTCATCCACACATTTAAGTGTGCACCCTTTCACCATACACTCACACAGGTAGCCACCTATACATTTATGTGTGCACCCTTTCACCATGCAGGCACACCCCCACAGCCACCCATACATTTAAGTGTGCACCCTTTCACCATACACACACAGGCAGCCGGCTATACATTTGAGTGTGCACCCTTTAACCATAGACTCATACACGCACACCTCATGGAGTTGAGGGGGGGCCCTATTACTTAAAAAAGAAATTGGGGCTCATTACAGGTCCAGCGGTAACCGTGCCGGTGCTACCAGCGGGTTGCCACCAGACCCATAAAAAATTACTATGGCCTGACTTCCCGGTGCCACCGTGCTATTTCAAGTCCGGCGGCTGGGAAATCAGGTGCCGGTAATTTCGTTAAACCCCAGACTCCACGGGAATGGGGACACAGAAGCACCTGCACCATTGTTAACGGTGCCGGTGCTTCCGTGACAGGTCTGCCTACCGTGGCTGCTGTGCCTGGCAGGGTCAGACCTGTCGGGCACGGCAGCCCCACCAGGCAGACCTGTAATATGCCGGTCCGGAAACAACAGTGCCTGTAAGCTCACCAGCACCGTTGTTTCCGGACCGGCATGGTCAGAATGAGCCCCATTGTTTCTTTTTTAAGTCACTATAACTTCATTAAGAAATTATTTCAGTTAAGGACCGAACCATAATCAAAATAATTTCTTTATGATGGCTGAGTGGCTTCAAAAACAAACAATTTCTTTTTGAAGGCATGGGGTTCCCCACCCCACCCCCCACCCCATGACATGGAGGCCTCCAGCCTAGGGTCTTCCATGTCATGGGTTACGGGGGCCCTCAGACTTCAAAAAGAAAGTTTCTTTTTGTAGTCACTCTGCCTTCATAAAGAAATTATTTCTGTTACAGAAATGCTCTTTATGAATGCAGAGTGAATTTCAAAAGAAACTTTTTTTTTTTTTCTTTTTTTTCTTTTTTACTGGGGCCCCCTCCCAGCCATGTGCTGGTGGGGCCCCCCACACCGCGGGCCCCCCGCACCGCGGGGGCTGCGGGGGCCCCTGTTACGCCAGTGCTGCTGTTAAGCATTTATTCGAGAACCCTTTCTCCAAGAAGAACTCCTTGTTTTTGTCAGGGTAAGTTTAACCAGGTGCTTGTGAGAGACTTCTTTTGAGTTGCTTTACTGCCTCGGCTTGTTCTGGTCCCCACTCGCACTTGACCCCCCCATTAACAGATGGATCAGGGGTCTTGTGATCTCTGCGTAATCCTCAATGAACTTCCTACTGTAATTAGTCAGTCCAGGGAGGCTTTTTAGCTCATGCAGAGTCGTGGGGTCTTTCAGTTTTAGGAGTGCTTCCACTTTCTTCTCCTGGGGACAGAGACCCTCAGGAGTTATTTCATGTCCCAAGAAGTTGACAGGGGTTCTGCACCACTGCGCCTTTTGGAAGGACAGTTTTTCTTCGGCAACTCTCAACATGGGTCAGAACATAACGGATTTCCGCTGTGTGTTCCTCCAGAGTTGAGCTTTTTATCAGGACATCATCCACATAGGCCAGGTTACCCCTTTCACCCAAGTCAGGCATGGCCTTATGTGGGAAGATGTTGAATTTGTTGCTGGAGTTTATGTATCCGAAGGGAGTCCGGGTC
Organism: Ambystoma mexicanum; assembly: GCF_040938575.1. NCBI lineage: Eukaryota > Metazoa > Chordata > Amphibia > Caudata > Ambystomatidae > Ambystoma > Ambystoma mexicanum. Next base: position 666,889,844 of record NC_090924.1, on the reverse strand, counting down.
CACGTGTACTGCTGCCCCCCGAAGGAAAAGGCCAGCTTGTATTGGTCCTCCCTACTGACAGGCACGGTCCAGTACCCATTTGTCAGGTCAATGGCAGTGTATACCTTTGACCCCTGGATCTGGGCCAGGCCGTGGTCAATGTAGGGGAGAGGACATCGGGTGATGTGGACCCATTTATTTAGCTCCCTAAGGTCTGCGCAGAGTCTCCATTGGCCATTTGGTTTTAAAATCCCCAGCACTGGATTATCAAAGGTGCTGTGGACTGGACTAATTATCCCACGGGACTCAAGGTTTTTGATAATTTCTGTCAGGCACTCCATGGATGCAAGATGCAAGTGATATTGCTTCACAAACACAGGAGTCATTCCAGGGTCCGTGGGAATTGTTGTAGTATGGATCTCGGTGCGACCGAAGTCGTACAAGTGCACGGTAAAGAGATCTTGAAAATCTAAGAACACTTGTTTCAATGTTTGTTTTTGCTCCGGAGTCTCACAGGCATCAGCTGCATTGACCCGCTCTTCAACCATTTGCCTGCAGCCTGGAAACACTTCAGGTTTTGCTATCTCAGCGGCCTCCTCCACTTGAGTGGAGAGGTCTCTGGTTATAGTATTGACCTGGACAGAGGGTTTCAGGCAGGAGAGGCAGTCATTGTGGACCTGGAATATCACCTCATCCTGCCTGATGTCACAGGTCACCTCTTCCTCCATGTAAGGGCAGTAAGAGTACACCAGAAAATTCCCCCCTTGCTGGGTGAAGATCCTGTCTGGTGGGATGTCATTGTCATTGTCATTGTCAAAGCAGTCATGGGGGATTGGTCCTATCAGTTTGTTTCCTAGATCCATGGAAAAATGTTGGTCATCAACGTCCATTCCAATAATGGAGCCTGCACCCAGAGTGATACTCCTAAGGTCGCTGTTATCCATCAATATTGGAATGGTGTTGTGTTCTACATTGACTAATGGTGTTGGGTTTAACCCTAACCCCTGCTGTTGGAGATGGCCATTGAGGTGTACATTTGCGTCAGTATTTAGCAGTTTCTGTCCTCTTTTCATTTTTAATTCAAGTGGGAATAGTCGTGCCTGTCCTGGGATGGTTACCTCCTCTCCAATTTGAACTTCAACCACATATGGCAGCAATTGAGCTGACCAAAATTCTTTTTCTGAATCATCAAAGCCCATGGGATTGCTCCCTAGTCAGGACCAGGCCATGTAATTTATCAGCTCCAAATTAAGTGCAAACCGATTGAGAATGTCAGTGCCTGAATAGAATGCAGCAGGGACATCTTGCATGACCCAACAATTATGTTCAATGTTTTTGTTACCTATAGAAATTTGGAGCATACACCTGGTAGGCAGGAGATGTTTGGAATTGGGAGTTTCCAGGCCCATTTCCCACTTATCAATCAATTTAAATGTGGGAGTGGCTGGATCTTTTGGAAGCTTTCTGAACAGGGCTTCGCTGATTAAGCTCTTTCCGTTGTTCATGCACACTCGGGCAAGAACAGACTCCTTCCCCTCATTTATCTGAATAGGGAGGAACAAATGTTCTCTAATTTTCTGAATGTCAGCTACACTTTGAGCTGGTTCTTCATCACTTTTCACTTTAGAATTGGGATTTTCAGATTGTGAATCAGTGTAAAATTTCAGAGTACTTAGGTAAAGAACAGCAAGCATGTGGTCCAGAATCGTAGAGTTCAGGTCAGGGGGCCAAAGGGACCTAGTTGAATTGCAGTGAGGATTCGCACAGGTGTGCGTTGTTGGTGGATCAGGGGGGCAAGTGAATTAACTGAACAGCCAAGTTTTGAGTGCTTTCCGGAATGTCCAGTACGATTCTTCTGCCCTTATTGCATGTGGCAGGTAAATACGCTGCTCAGTCTATTGTTTGTCTGCAATGGATGGGAAACTGGAGCCTCCCGCTTTGGACCGTTTCACTCTAGGTTGAACTAGTCAATGGGAATATACTGTTCTGCTGGGCCTGGACGAGATGGCTGTGGTTAATATCTGGGACAGTATTGGTGGGGCTGATTTTGATATGCATTTGTGTGTGATCCAGAGGGTCTTGAACCTGATCTTTTCTTGGATTGAAGCTAGTGGACAGCTCTCCCGGTAACTGAGATGTGTTTGTGCTTTGGGATGTTCAGGGCAGCTCTCAGGGAGTTGTTCTGGATGGTCTGTAGTTTCCGAATGTTGCGTGTTGAGGTGCCTGCGAAGGGGGTATTACAATAATCCAGCCTGGAGCCTACCACTGCACAGGCAACTGTGAGGCAGCATTCTGCAATTGTATTCACTCTTCCCTCTTGTGCCTCCAGTCTTTTGACTGCTAACTCTCTGTTCTCCCCTCCTTTGCCTTCTCCCTTTTCCTATTTCCTCCCCTACATTCTTCTATGCACTTACTCTATCAGAATTGTCCCTGGACCTAGTATGATAGCAACCTCGTCTGTCTCCTCCCCTTACTGTTTTTTTCCTCCCCACCCTCCTCCAGCACTATCTGAAATGTCATCAGGCCTAGTATGATAGTCGCTTGTTTTGTTCCTCCCTTACCTTTCTGCACCGCTCTCCCTCACCTTTTGTTTTTCTCAGGCTCTACCAGTAATGTCGTCAGGCCTAGTGGTAGTTGCATGTCTGTTTCCATTTCCTTACCACTCTCCCCCTCCCTTCCTTATCTATGTCTTAGCTCTTGCACTATCTGAAATGTCGTCAGGCTTAGTATGATAATTAATTTCACATCCTTACTGTTCATGGCCTGTAAGAATGTGATTGTATTTTCCCTTGTTCCCTCCCTTGACTTGAAGCGCTTTGAAACACATTGTGTATCGGCGCTACGTAAATAAACATATCATATCATATCATTCTGTGGACAGGAAGGGTCTGGAGGCATTAATCAGTTTGGTGGTGTAGGCTGCTGAGGAGGAGATGGCGTTGACTTGGATAGGGTGGAGTCTAAGTAGAGTCCCAGAGTTTTTACTGCTGGGGAGATTGAGATAACGGTACCATCAATTAAATGTTGCATATTGTGGGTCAAGTTTCTTTAGGACCATTGTCAGGGCGACTAAGAGGAGTTTGGTCTTTTCGTCATTAAGGCATAGGCCATGCATTGCCACCCAAGCTCGGATGGTTGAGTAGGCTTTGTTGAGGGATTCAGTGTCCTTGGTGTAATTGCTGGATAGGGGAATAGAATTTGTGTATCGTCAGCATAGTGAGTGTAGGCTATGCCGAGTGAGTCCAGGAGGTTGAATAGCGGCTTCGCGAATATGTTGTAAAGTGTCAGGGACAAACAGGAATCCTGTGGTACTCCACATTTTATTGGCTTGTGGGAGGCACTTGCTTCGTCAAAGAAGACTCTGCCGTCAAGGAATGAGGGGATCCACACGCTTGCTTCGGGGGAAAAGTTTGCTGATGTGGTCAGATGGTGGCAAAGTATTTTATGGTCGACTAGGTCGAAGGCAGCAGGGAGGTCCAGGAGGAGGAGAGATGTGGGTTTACCTTCATCACAGACTCTGGGTAGTTACCACTGCCACCAGCCAAGTCTTGATGAAAAGGGAGCGAAACAGTGCTCCAAGAGAAACAAACAAAAAGGGATAAGTATTAACTCTTTCCAGTACTCTATGTAAGATAGTTTGTCTGGGAGACAGTAGTCAGTCCCAGAAAATGGGGTCTGAGTTGGAAAGTCTAAAAGACAACCCTGTGTCACTGCATTGAAGGTGCTGTGTAACACACAGTGAAAAGATGATGCCTGTGGAGTAGGTGAGGCTCCACGGTCTATGAACACAAAAAATGTTACACACACACAGCAAAACACATGTAAGAGTGGGAAAAAAAGGCTCACACTCTTACCAGGAGAAAAAAATAAATCCTAGAAATCCAGCAAAGCTGCTGAGGGACTCAGTAGGTAAGGGAAATTAGCCATTCTGGAGAATTCTCCCTAACATCTGGCCCCTCTATTCTGGAATGACCCTTAATCCTCTTCCAATATATGGTCACCCCATTAAAGGTGAACAGATCATCAATATTTTGTATTAGTTTGCCATGTTTGAGTGGTTTGTTATTAGCACATAACATGTCTCTGGTTTTCCAATTTACCAGTTGCTCCACAAACCCGTTCAGGACATAATCTGAGTCGGTGATTATGACCAGTTCATGGAGTTGGTGCTGGACGGCAGTGCGGAGGGCGTGATGGACTGCCACTAACTCTGCCACCTGACTACTGTGGGGACCGATTTTGTACCCAGCAGGGGTTCCAGGGCATCATTCACTGAGGCATTACCAACGCCGGCCACCAGTTCCTTTTGCCGGTTGTTGTCAACATGGTAGGAGCACCCGTCCACATAAACTGTGGGCTTTCCCCGGCACTGTCTTTTTCATAGACTTTGTGCGGGGAATTCAGGTACACCTCCATGTTGTCCTGGGTTTTAAAACTTTCCTCCTCAAGACAGTTTTCTCTGGCACAATCATGCAAGTCAGCCAGACCTTGTGCGAGGGGACTCTTCTTGTTTTGACCATATCTGACCTCCATAGCAAAGCCTTGCATTGACAGAATCCAGGAAGTAATTCTGGAATTATTTACATTTCCAGCCTGGATTCTGTCATTTTGGAGGTATTGCAAAGGCTGGTGTGGAGTCTCCACTATGATGTGTTCCCCCTGGATGAACGGGCGGTCATTTTTCAATGCCCACACCGTTGCCAGGAGGGCCTTCTCACAATCGTTGAATTTTTCCTTCACAGAGGATAAGGTCTTGCTTGCATAGGAGATGACTTTATTGACCTTGTAGTGCTTTCGATATAGTACTGCTGTTAAGCATTTATTCGAGAACCCTTTCTCCAAGAAGAACTCCTTGTTTTTGTCAGGGTAAGTTAGACTAGGTGCTTGTGAGAGACTTCTTTTGAGTTGCTTTACTGCCTCGGCTTATTCTTGTCCCCACTCCCACTTGACCCCCCCCCGTTAACAGATGGATCAGGGGTCTTGTGATCTCTGCGTAATCCTCAATGAACTTCCTACTGTAATTAGTCAGTCCAAGGAGGCTTTTTAGCTCATGCAGAGTCGTGGGGTCTTTCAGTTTTAGGAGTGCTTCCACTTTCTTCTCCTGGAGACAGAGACCCTCAGGAGTTATTTCATGTCCCAAGAAGTTGACAGGGGTTCTGCACCACTACGCCTTTTGGAAGGACAGTTTTTCTTCGGCAACTCTCAACATGGGTCAGAACATAACGGATTTCCGCTGTGTGTTCCTCCAGAGTTGAGATTTTTATCAGGACATCATCCACATAGGCCAGGTTACCCCTTTCACCCAAGTCAGCATGGCCTTATGTGGGAAGATGTTGAATTTGTTGCTGGAGTTTATGTATCCGAAGGGAGTCCGGGTCCACGTGTACTGCTGCCCCCCGAAGGAAAAGGCCAGCTTGTATTGGTCCTCCCTACTGACAGGCACGGTCCAGTACCCATTTGTCAGATCAACGGCAGTGTATACCTTTGAACCCTGGATCTGGGCCAGGCCGTGGTCAATGTAGGGGAGAGGACATCGGGTGATGTGGACCCATTTATTTAGCTCCCTAAGGTCTGCGCAGGTTCTCCATTGGCCATTTGGTTTTAAAATCCCCAGCACTGGATTATTAAAGGTGCTGTGGACTGGACTAATTATCCCACGGGACTCAAGGTTTTTGATAATTTCTGTCAGGCACTCCATGGATGCGAGATGCAAGTGATATTGCTTCACAAACACAGGAGTCATTCCAGGGTCCGTGGGAATTGTTGTAGTATGGATCTTGGTGCGACCACAGTCGTACAAGTGCACGGTAAAGATATCTTGAAAATCTAAGAACACTTGTTTCAATGTTTGTTTTTGCTCCGGAGTCTCACAGGCATCAGCTGCATTGACCCGCTCTTCAACCATTTGCCTGCAGCCTGGAAACACTTCAGGTTTTGCTATCTCAGCGGCCTCCTCCAATTGAGTGGAGAGGTCTCTGGTTATAGTATTGACCTGGACAGAGGGTTTCAGGCAGGAGAGGCAGTCATTGTGGACCTGGAATATCACCTCATCCTGCCTGATGTCACAGGTCACCTCTTCCTCCATGTAAGGGCAGTAAGAGTACACCAGAAAATTCCCCCCTTGCTGGGTGAAGATCCTGTCTGGTGGGATGTCATTGTCATTGTCATTGTCGAAGCAGTCATGGGGGATTGGTCCTATCAGTTTGTTTCCTAGATCCATGGAAAAATGTTGGTCATCAACCTCCATTCCAATAATGGAGCCTGCACCCAGAGTGATACTCCTAAGGTCACTGTTATCCATCAATATTGGAATGGTGTTGTGTTCTACATTGACTAATGGTGTTGGGTTTAACCCTAACCCCTGCTGTTGGAGATGGCCATTGAGGTGTACATTTGCGTCAGTATTTAGCAGTTTCTGTCCTCTTTTCATTTTTAATTCAAGTGGGAATAGTCGTGCCTGTCCTGGGATGGTTACCTCCTCTCCAATTTGAACTTCAACCACATATGGCAGCAATTGAGCTGACCAAAATTCTTTTTCTGAATCATCAAAGCCCATGGGATTGCTCCCTATTCAGGACCAGGCCATGTAATTTATCAGCTCCAAATTAAGTGCAAACCGATTGAGAATGTCAGTGCCTAAATAGAATGCAGCAGGGACATCTTGCATGACCCAACAATTATGTTCAATGCTTTTGTTACCTATAGAAATTTGGAGCATACACCTGGTAGGCAGGAGATGTTTGGAATTGGGAGTTTCCAGGCCCATTTCCCACTTATCAATCAATTTAAATGTGGGAGTGGCTGGATCTTTTGGAAGCTTTCTGAACAGGGCTTCGCTGATTAAGCTCTTTCCGTTGTTCATGCACACTCGGGCGAGAACAGACTCCTTCCCCTCATTTAACTGAATAGGGAGGAACAAATGTTCTCTAATTTTCTGAATGTCAGCTGCACTTTGAGCTGGTTCTTCATCACTTTTCACTTTAGAATTGGGATTTTCAGATTGTGAATCAGTGTAAAATTTCAGAGTACTTCCTTCCAGTGTGGATTGCCACTTAAAACTGGAAGGAAGGTTGATTTTCAGGAATGGAGGGAAGTGCCTATCACCAGTTTGTTGTTTTACGGCAATTACTGTCACGTCAGTTATTTGATTATTCTGGAAATTAAACTCAATATGATCAGATTTTCATTCAACCATGTGGCATGTGCCATTTAAACTAACATGGTTGACACTCTGTTTTAATTTTATTGTCCAGTCAGTCTGAGTCCAGAGTACCTTGTACACACAGTCTATTAGGGTAGACAACCTGCAGAGGATGTCATTCCCTAGTAGACAGGGTGTTCCCTCTGGAGTCAAGACTATGACCGGCTGTATCACCCTGTCAATGTTTTGGAGTTGTCCAGGCTGAGGGGTGAGAGGGATCTGGTGTCTCTCCCCCCTTACTGAATTTAGCTGCTCAAAGACCCTTTTGGACAGAAGAGTGGCTTGGGATCCAGTGTCCACCAGTGCTGAAATTGCACATTGCCCTTGCACTTGAACGGGTGCATAAAATCTCCCCTCCTTCTCCTCAAGTGGGCAAAGGCAATGGGAATTTTGAGCAAGCTAGGTGGTCAATTTCTTTATTTTGGACTCTGACACAGTGGCATTTTGGACAATTTTCAGTGTCAGAGTCTGGGAATCTGTAATAAAAAATGTACATCCTGAAATAGGTGGGATTTTGGAATCCCCTTTTTCCCCTAACTCTGTGCTGCCCCCTTTTACCTCGAGGCAGTCACTAGGACCAGTTTTTCGAGAGGATCCCTCCTTTACGATTTTATTCTCAGAATGGGAATTCTGGGGTTCATGGATGGGTGACTCTTAATCAGTCCCCACACCCACCCAGTCTTCATTAGGATGTCATGATGCCTACCTCCACGGAGCCAGGCCCGACCCAGCAACCCCAGAGGCAGGCATCATTGCCAGCAGGCCCAAGCTGGGGCCCTTTGGACACAGTCCTGGCGCCTTAGGCGCCAGGCTCATGTTGGACCCCTGTCCTGGCGCCTTAGGCGCCAGGCTCATAAAGCTAGACAAGTGTTCAAGTGTTTTAATGTGCACTTACCTGATGCAGACCATGCTGCTACATCCAGGCCCTCTTGAGGCCTGAATGGAACTACTTTACCTGTGGGACTACTTTCCCCTGGGTGTGGTCGGGGAAGGATACATACCTGATCGGTGGAAGGATACATACCTGGAACTTCTTCCAAAGCTATTTAAACCACGCCCGATCAGCAACTCACGCTTCGCGTTGTTCTGCTCCTCGCAGCTGGACGCTCACCGTGTCAGCTCCTGCATCTGGACTTCTGCCACGCCTGTCAGCATCCTGGGTCACCTGCTAAGAGAGAATTGGAGAGAAAGAAGACCTTACCTGCTAAAGCTGCATCATGGAGACATCACACCGACAATCCTGAAAGGGAAGACATCATTTTAAAAGCATTTCACTTCGATCGCTGCAGCGCTGCATTTCACTCACCTTTCCTGGGCACCTCCATCTTCAGCAGCGATCATCCAGAACCGCAGCCACTTCCCAGAGCCTAGAGAGAAAAAGACAAGAATACAAGGTGAGAGAAGGAAGGGAATAGGAAAAGCTCATTTTCCTTCTAAGACTTACCTGTTGGGTCATTCCCATTTCATTTCGGGTCCTGCCGCTTCCTGGCATTCCGGACCCCGGCCCCTATGGGGAAAAAAGACAAAGACATTGAATGAGCGAATGCAAAGACATTACCCGAACGCTCATCCAGAACTTACCTGTCATTTACTGGAACTGCACGTTTCACTTCGGGTCGGCGCCATATCTCCGCCATTCCAAACCCCGGCCCCTAAGGGGAAAAAGACATAAGCGTTAGCGCTTGCTGCAATAAGGCAATGAACATTATTATTAAGCTTGAACTTTTGAACTAGCTACAGAACTCTTACAGCGCCTCACCTGAATAGTCAAGCTTATTTTGAACTCCCATCAAACCTCAATCCAGTGAAGTAACTGGGTTTCTACGCGCCCCTGCATCAGAAGCAGGATGGAGAACTCATCCTTCCAGACCCTAAGGTGAGACTTCACGGGGAATCGAGGAAGGGTATCATGGAGGGTTGGAAGGGAGTGGGAGGCTTGGGCATTATTCCGTCAGCAGGTAATACTCCCTTTTCACGCACAGGGGAATATTCCTGCGAGCCAGAGAGTCCATCTTCAGAGTCCTGCGCTTCACCATTGAAGAAGCATCAGCACTCGAAGCCAGACCTGCGCCTCCGTGGGAATCAGGTGAGCGTGACAGAACGCGAAGCCTACCCACAATTTCCCACCCGGGCGCTATGGAGACTTCCGAGACAGATCAGATGGCCCAGCTTTTGGGGGAATTACGGGCAGAAGTGCACTCAGCCCGCCAGGAGATTAACGCTCTCAAAAGAGAACTGATCCTATCCAAGAAAAGAACAGATGACCTGGCCAAAAGGTTATTGCAGGCCCAGGCAGGGCACACTCCTTTACCTAATTCCGGAGGTACTTCCACATCAATGGGTTTGAATAACCCGGTACAAATCAATCTACCTGGACACATGCCTTTGGCCCCGCCTGAACGTTTTGCGGGGGATCCCAAGAAATATGCCGTCTTTATGAACCAATGTCGTTTACACTTTCTATGCAGACCCGGGGCCTTCCCTAACGACCAGACCAAGGTAGCCTTTATACTATCTTACCTCAGTGGCAGTGCTGCCGATTGGTCTATTCCATTGGTAAATCAGGATGATCCCATTCTCCAGAATTTTCAGGGTTTCCAGGCCAGCATGGAAAGATTGTTTGCTCGACACTCTCAAGGACAGGCCCTTGATAACGAACTGCTATCCTTACGACAAGGTAATCAGGATCTCCTGTCCTACGTTGCCAACTTTAATAGACTGGTTGTGGAAACTGGATGGCCAGAAAACAAAAGGATCACATTGTTTCATCGAGGCCTGCGCGGAGAGCTTAAGGATGTTCTAGCTCAGATAGTAGATCCACCCCAGGTCTGCGCAGACTACATAGACTTGGTGGTTACACTTGATCACAGACTTCAAAATAGAAAAGCAGATCGGTTCAAGTACGAAACCCGAGTACCGATCAAAACCCACGCTAACTCCAAGAGTACCGACGTATACGAACCTATGCAAATCGGCGGTGTTAAAGGACCATTAACGCAGAAGGAACTAGAGAGAAGGCGGCAAATGCAACTTTGTCTCTATTGCGGGACTTCCGGTCACTTTCTTCGAAATTGTCCGGTTAAACCACCTAAGAAGGTGGTTGGAGCCACTGGCGATTTTTTGACACCTGATTCGGTAAACGACCTAGCCCGACAAGCGTAGGGGTCTGCTTGCCGAGCTTGAAAACAAACTCTTTGACCTCGCATTTTGTTATGCCAATGGTGCTCGTGGACCCAAAACAGCCTCAGCTGTTGCATGCTATAAAAGCATACAACGACAGTGGAGCTATTGGAAATTACATAGACCGTGAATTGGCTTCCAGGATTAAGCTCCCTCTCCACCCAAAAGTAACCCAAGATGTCATTACTACAGTAGATGGAACCAAAATAGCCTCAGGGCCTGTAACGCATTCCACTGTTGAAATGACACTGGTGGGTCAGGATGGACATCGGGAAGCAATCGTGTTTGATGTGATCAAGGCCCCACAATTTCAAGTAATTCTTGGAATTCCTTGGTTAGAAACACATAATCCCAGAATTGACTGGCGAGCAAAGAAGATAAGTTTTCCTGATTGTGAACCAACTTGTTACCCAAGAAATCCAGTTATGGGTCTAGCCTCAGCAACTTCCACCCCTGTACAGCTACCGTCAGAATACCAAGAATTCCAAGACGTTTTTCAGAAAGAACAGGCTAACACGTTACCTCCCCATCGGTCTTATGATTGCCAAATCGATCTGGTACCCAATGCTCAACTACCTTGTAGTAGGATTTATGCTCTTACGGAACCTGAGAACCTACATTTGCGTCAGTATTTAGATCAGTACCTAGCCAATGGTTTTATTCGCCCGCCCAAGTCTCCTGTCTCCTCAGCTCTGTTCTTCGTGCCGAAAAAAGAGGGCGACCTTAGAACATGTATAGACTATCGCGCCCTAAATCAAATAATGATTAAGAATCGTTATCCTCTGCCCTTGATCCCTGAGCTTATCGACCAGGTGAAAGACGCTTGTGTGTACACCAAGTTAGATCTCCGAGGAGCTTATCACCTGGTGCGTATAAAAGAAGGCGTCGAATGGAAGACTGCATTCCGCACCAAATTTGGGCTCTTCGAATATCAGGCGATGCCCTTCGGTTTGTGCAATGCACCTGCCGCCTTTCAGTAATTTATGAATGATGTTCTTCGGGAACTTATCGACGTCTGTGTCATTGTTTATATTGACGACATCCTGGTGTACTCTTCTTCAGAATCCAATCACAGAAAACATGTTAGGGCAGTTCTTGAGAAATTGCGCCAGCACAGACTATTTGCAAAGCTCGAAAAATGCGTTTTTCATACCACAGAAGTGGAGTTTCTCGGATTCATCCTGACACCTCAAGGAGTCCGAATGGACTCGCCAAAGGTGGATGCCATCCTCAAATGGGCATCTCCTAGCTCGGTGAAGGGAGTTCAGAGCATGCTCGGCTTTGCCAATTTCTATCGAAGATTCATCCCGGAATTTTCCCGAACAGTCCAACCCATCACAGCTCTCCTAAAGAAAAACAAAGACTTTGAATGGACTCTTGAGGCCGAACAAGCCTTTCAGGACCTGAAAACCAAATTCACCTCTGCACCTATATTGAAGCACCCGCACCCAGATCTCCCTTACATTGTGGAAACCGACGCATCCAGCTCGGCCATGGGAGCTGTCCTGTCGCAAAGAGACCCAGAAACTAACCAACTACACCCTGTGGCCTTTTGATCCAGGAAATTTTCTCCTCCTGAAATCAACTACGCAATTACCGACAAAGAGTTACTGGCTATTAAATCTGCTTTCAAGGCTTGGCATCACTACCTTCTCGGGGCAAGACACACCATCACCGTAGTTACGGACCACAGAAATTTACAGTATTTAAAGACGGCCAAAGCTCAATCTTCACAACAACTTCGATGGGCTCTATTCTTTGCGGAATTTGATTTTGTAATTACCTATCGCCCTGGCTGCAAGAATGGTAAAGCGGACGCCTTATCCCGGATTGGCATGGAAGAACCCAATTCGAGTTTAGAACCTGTGCCAATCATACCTGAACAAAGAATTTTAGGCCTAACTTCATTGCAAACTATTGAGGACATCCAAACGCAAGTAACACAACTTCTAGACTCTTCAGCCTTACTGGAATGGAGTCAAAAGGGTCCTCATTACACCGTTAAGGATGACTTACCCTACTTCCAGGAGCGGTTGTTTCTGCCTAGTAAAGAATTGCAAGAACTTGTTATTGCCCATCATCATGAATCATTAATGGAAGGACACCCTGGTATCGCTAAAACGGAGGAAAAAATCAAACGCCACTTCTGGTGGCCTTCTTGGAGAAAAGACATAAAGTCTTTTGTATTGTCTTGCAGAATTTGCGCCCAAAGCAAGGGTCAAAAGAAAAGGCCACCCGGCCTACTTCAACCCATGGATATTCCACCGGCACCATGGCACACCTTGTCAATGGACTTTATAACAGACCTTCCTCCTTGTGCTGGTTACAACACTATTCTTGTAATTGTGGATCTATTCTCCAAAATGGCCCACTTTATCCCTTTAAAAGGTTTGCCTTCAGCTTCCACCTTGGCCAAGGAATTTCTGGAGAATATAGTTCGCATACATGGTTTCCCTTCCATATTAGTCTCGGATCGTGGAAGTCAATTTATCTCTCATTTTTGGAAGAAGTGTTGTCAACTAGCACAAATTGATGTGCGGTTATCCACCAGCCACCACCCCCAGACCGATGGACAAACCGAGAGAACCATCAGACGCTCGAGCAATATCTTCGGTGCATGTTACACCAATCCGAGTTAAATTGGAAAGACATACTTTGGATCGCAGAATATGCATACACCAATTCAGTGCATTCTGGAACCGGACAAACTCCTTTTTATACTTTGTATGGTCACCATCCTCGGACCTCTGATCTAGATCCACCTCTGACCCTGGAAATGCCCGCAGTAAATCATCTGCATTCCACAATAACCCGAGCCTTCAAAGAAGCTGCAACTCATCTACAGCAAGCCAAGAAAAAGTATAAAGAAAACGCTGATTTGCACCGAAGTAAAACTCCTCCTTGCCAAGTAGGAGACCAGGTATGGCTAGCAACGAAACATTTGCCCCTTAAGGGCCCGCGAACCTTCAATCCCAGATTCATAGGACCTTATCCCATCAAGGCTATAATCAATCCCGTGGCCTTTAAACTGGATTTACCGTCTAACAAGCGTATTCATCCAGTTTTTCATGCATCACTTTTGAAGCCAGTACAACCAGGGACCCGACTGTCCAAGCCTCCAGACCCAGTTCAAATTGATGGGGAAGTAGAATTCGAAGTTAAAGACATTTTAGACTCAAAGGTGTTAAAGTCCAAACTCTTCTATCTTGTTGACTGGAAGGGATATGGACCTCAGGAGAGATTGTGGGAGCCTAGTAACCATGTTCACGCACCTCGTTTAATACAAAGGTTCCACCAGAGATTTCCGAACAAGCCAAAACCCCCGGAGGGAACAACCTTGGGAGGGGCCTTGAGGGGGGGTACTTTCATGATGCCTACCTCCAAGGAGCCAGGTCCGACACAGCAACCCCAGAGGCAGGCATCATTCCCCCCAGGGAAGTGCCAGCGGGCCCAAGCTGGGGCCCTTTGGACACAGTCCTGGGGCCTTAGGCGCCAGGCTCATGTTGGACCCCTGTCCTGGCGCCTTAGGCACCAGGCTCATAAAGCTAGACAAGTGTTCAAGTGTTTTAATGTGCACTTACCTGATGCAGACCATGCTGCTACATCCAGGCCCTTTTGAGGCCTGAATGGAACTACTTTACCTGTGGGACTACTTTCCCCTGGGTGTGGTCGGGGAAGGATACATACCTGATCGGTGGAAGGATACATACCTGGAACTTCTTCCAAAGCTATTTAAACCACGCCCGATCAGCAACTCACGCTTCGCGTTGTTCTGCTCCACGCAGCTGGACGCTCACTGTGTCAGCTCCTGCATCTGGACTTCTGCCACGCCTGTCAGCATCCTGGGTCACCTGCTAAGAGAGAATTGGAGAGAAAGAAGACCTTACCTGCTAAAGCTGCATCATGGAGACATCACACCAACAATCCTGAAAGGGAAGACATCATTTTAAAAGCATTTCGCTTCGATCGCTGCAGCGCTGCATTTCACTCACCTTTCCTGGGCACCTCCATCTTCAGCAGCGATCATACGGATTCACAGCCACTTCCCAGAGCCTAGAGAGAAAAAGACAAGAACACAAGGTGAGAGAAGGAAGGGAATAGGAAAAGCTCAGTTTCCTTCTAAGACTTACCTGTTGGGTCATTCCCATTTCATTTCGGGTCCTGCCGCTTCCTGGCATTCCGGACCTCGGCCCCTATGGGGAAAAAAGACAAAGACATTGAATGAGCGAATGCAAAGACATTACCCGAACGCTCATCCAGAACTTACCTGTCATTTACTGGAACTGCACGTTTCACTTCGGGTCGGCGCCATATCTCCGGCATTCCGAACCCCGGCCCCTAAGGGGAAAAAGACATAAGCGTTAGCGCTTGCTGCAATAAGACAATGAACATTATTATTAAGCTTGAACTTTTGAACTAGCTACAGAACTCTTACAGCGCCTTACCTGAATAGTCAAGCTTACTTGAACTCCCATCAAACCTCAATCCAGTGAAGTAAGTGGGTTTCAACGCGCCCCTGCATCAGAAGCAGGATGGAGAACTCATCCTTCCAGACCCTAAGGTGAGACTTCACGGGGAATTGAGGAAGGGTATCGTGGAGGGTTGGAAGGGAGTGGGAGGCTTGAGCATTATTCCGTCAGTAGGTAATACTCCCTTTTCACGCACAGGGGAATATTCCTGCGAGCCAGAGAGTCCATCTTCAGAGTCCTGCGCTTCACCATTGAAGAAGCATCAGCACTCGAAGCCAGACCTGCGCCTCCGTGGGAATCAGGTGAGCGTGACATAGGATCTTTTGGGACCCATTTTTCTTTGGGAGGAATTCCCCCATCTCTGAAGGAGAAGATTTTCTTTCCCAGAATCCTCTAAGTATTCTTTCCCTTCTAATTGGAGGAGGCTAACTTTCTCCCCAAACTGGGCCTTGTTGAGGTCTTTATTTCTCCTACCCACCCTCTGTTCCCTGGGTTGCAGATTTCCAGGGGCAGGAGATTTTAGTTCCAGTTCCGGGGTGTGCAGGGCTTTTCACGGGTGAGGAAGGAAGCTTCCTCTAGGGCTTTACACCCCCTTTACCCCTGTGCCTCCTCCTTGGGAACCAGTGAATTATTGGGGTTCTCTCCCCATCATTGTTCTGGGGTGCCAGACCCTTGATTTGAGGGGTTCTGAGCTGCCATGTTTATCTGAAGGTTCTGCTGAGCCCTCAACATGCGACCCAGATCTTGTGTGAGGTTCTGGACCTGGTGCTCCAGTTGGGACACCTGTTCCAGCTGGTACGGGGGTCTTTATTCGTACCTAAGGGGTTCACAGGAAGGGTAACTATCCCTTCTCCCGGAGTACCCTGGGTACTGGGGATTTTGGTAACACTCCACCCTTGGCCTCCCCTCTCCCGGATTGGGTTGTCTGGGCTCCTGAAACCGCAGAAATAAAGGAGGGTTGTCCTGTAGGTTGGGGTTTGGAGGATACTGGGGAAAGAAACTTAACCCAGGATTTGGGGGATTACTGCCCTCCTGAGGGAAGTTAGGAGGGAAGTTTCCTGGGGGAGTATTTACCTGGTAAGACCACCCCCTTGGGCTGAGGAAGTCCATACATACCCCAAGATAGGTTGGTCGCCCTTGTATCTGGGACTTCTAGGTGCTCCCTGATTCTGTGAGCTTCGGAAGGGCAGGGTCTAGTTTATTCTCCCCAGTGGCACACAGGAGAGTAGTCTTCTGACTCCTCCCTGTTTCCAGGGTTGGCGGAGGATTCCCCCCACTGCCCGGATTGGGTGGAGGTCGTCAGAATGCTCTTTTTGGCCTCATTTCATTCTGTTTTTCTGCACATTGAACCAACTGGTACCTTTGGAGGTAGTATTTCTGCAGATCTAATTCCCTGACTTTCTTCTCATAGGAGCCTTCCTTGTCAGAGAGATCAGCCTTAATATTGTTGTATCTGTACAGGGACGCCCGTCCATCCATTTCTGGGGGTCGCTGACCTGTCGGCTCCATTATGCTCGGCCTATTTAATTCTGCCAGCCTCATGATTTCTGGCTCATATGAACCAGTATACATGAAGTCAGCAGTGTACACAGTATTAAAGGGATTTGAGTCCCTTAGTACAGAGGTCATCATACTATAATCAGGGGTTACCCTGTCCCTCTCTACTTGTTCGGGGTCCCTCCAGTTTGGATCACCCTCTTTCTTCAACCTCGCTAGTTTCTCCTTCTCAGCCCCTACCCCTTGATAATAGGCAAAGATCTGAGCCTTTTGCTCAGCTATCAGGGCTATACTGGCCTCTATGTCCCGCTCTTGAAATGCCATCTGCTGGTGGAGCCCTTCTTTTTCTCACAGAGGGCCTCATTGTCTCTTTGCGCTACCTGTATGGTTTGGGATCAATGAGACAATTTCTGTTGCAGGAGGTAAACCTCCTTTTTCTGCACATTTAGAGCCTCTGTGGCCTGCTCTACCTCGAGTTCCATTTCTCTCCTATGCCCCATTAATTTATCACATTCTTCTTTTATGCCAGTCAGTACCTGATGGTCTGACTCCCTTCTCTCCAAATTGTTTTTTAAACTATACATTTCCTGGTATAGGGCCTCTTTCTCCTGACACAGAGCACCCCTTTGTTCAGCCAGGTCATCCCTTTGTTGTGTTATGGTGCCTAATTTCTGGCATTCTTCATCAAATTCTAATTGAGAGTGGAGGTGTCTCATAATTAATTATTGTAAAGTGGCCATTTGCTCTGTGCTGGTCTTATTGTATCTTTCTTGTTGCTTTAATTTCAGTTGACTCTCTTCCAAAAAGTCAACCCTTTCTTGACAATCCAATCTTAAAGTATTTAATTGGGCCTCTTTATCTGTATTATTTTGCTGTTGTAGAGCCAAGTCCTCTTTCAACTGTTTAATGTAATTCTCAATCTGGACCTCAGAATCTTGTCTCTTTTGCAAATTTTGTTCCGCACATTTTAGCTCATCCTGAATTTTAGTTATGAGTTCAGATTGCTTTTGCGCAAGAGTTGTATCTTCTTCACGCTTTTCACGCATCACTCCCATATGGAGATACATGTATGCCGTGATTCTGACAATTTTAATCTGTTCCTCTTTAATTTTCGGAGTCATGAACAGCTCGCTCAAAGCTTGATGTAATAGGCCACTGTCCTGCCACACGTCCATGTCCATGGCGGTGACCTGTTGCATCATTTCGTCTAGCCAGACTTTTCATCTTGCTCTGGCCATTCCACTCTGACAAATAACGTGTGCAGAAGGTGCTCCCTAGCCATCCTGATCTCTACTGTGGTCATTTTGGAAAGTGTTCTGTCTTTATTAATTCATTTATGTAAGGATAATCTGTATTCTGTTGCTTTTTGTCTAGTTTGGGGTTGATTTAGCTTTAATTGTATACACAGGACTGATACTTTTGTTTTGGGGAGGCACTTCTACAGTGTAACACAGTGTTCTAACCACACAAAGTATCACTACCTTGAAGGTTAGCCTGCTGTGGTAAACTGTCACGGGTGAATAAACAATCCCAGTTCCCGGCACAAGCCCCCAATCTATGAAGGATTCCAATCGAGTGTCACACACCAATCCAGGACTCCTGCCCATAACATCTCAAGTAGCACTCAATTAGAATATGCTATAATTTAGATGTATAAATTAGAATGTTACTCATGTGTATAGTTCCAACCAAGAGTGTTCTACCCGTGTGGTTCTGGAATTTAGGATTGGAGTCACGCAGGAAGAAGACAGCCGTTGTATGGGGTTAGCTGTGGGGGACTCCCTTGATGAATAAATCTACATTAATCTTATACCAATCGTGTGGACATTCATCTACATAATAACGTATCAATACTTTTTGTTTATTTTCAAATAATTCGAATTGAGCCGATACCCAACCCATCTCACACCCCCTTTTACAAATACCCTGGGTTACAATGGATCATGCACCAGGCCGGTGGGTGGAAACACAATATTTATTTATTTTAAATTCAAAGAAAATCACACCATTTTTATATTGGGCAGCAATCACCAATGGGGTGGTAATTACAATGAAAATCACTGAAATACACTTGGGTGGCATTCTACAAGAACATATCCAAAGAATAAGCGAATAGGAGTGAATAGGAGCACTTTTTCCAATTAGGATAAATAGCATCCGGGTTAAGGTTTCCCCCTACAATGTTCCCTCAACCCACAATTAATCCAATTCTGGATAGAATGAAGTAGCAAGGAGTCAGGAATATGAGGCAGCAAACAGAATCCAAATCCGACCTTCCCTCACAATATAAGAAGCAAAAACCCTTTGTAATCGCTTAAAATGACACTTGAACTTTGACAAATAATTAATTATATGTGTGGTTAAGGAATGAGGTACATATGTTTTATCACAGTATCAGGGATGTAATATCACTAGCAACTATAAAGCAATGTATCACAAAAAGGCATACAGTTCAAAAGCAATTTGAAAGTGAGAACCTTAGTGCAGTCAAAATCACACGTGTAAAAGTTGCATTTTCACCTTTTTCAGTTTTAAATGTCAAAATGTTTTTTCCGGAAAAAAAAACGGGTTAAATACACAGAATCAGAATGTGGTTTTTAGGCTGGGGAATAAATACACATCATAGGGACAATATGGAAGTGAAAGGGTGACAATAGCTAAAGAATTGGATGAGATTTTCGAGGTGAAAGAAATTCGGTTTTGGTAAAATAAAGCAGTTAAGAAGAGAGAAAATCGGTTTGGAAAGAAAGGCAAGTTTTACTTAAACTAGATTATCTAGACTAAATTGTTAAAGAAAGACACGGTACGCTCCAAGGTTGATTTGCGACATCAACCTTTTCACCTCACGTTCAACTTTATGTGTGAATTAATTTGATTACTCAAAACATGACTGAGGACTTATGATCTATGCAAGACAGAAATGAATAGAAAAGTGGCGCTAACGCTGGAAAATCAAACAGTCTTAAACACGTTACCTGGGTATGGATATGATTAATTAGAACATAGGACAAAGATAAAGTATCAAGATAGGGTAGACTATGTGTGGCTATGGGTTGGGGAAATACTCACAATCTGTGCTTAAATTTGGGATTTGGGACAGCCAAACGGGTTCTGGAATCAAAAGGTACTGGTCACAGCAAGACGACTCTCCTGACAGCATACAGCTGGGCAAGTCTGGTCAATGGATGGCAAGGATACAGCGGCCATGCAGGTAGTGGGCAAAAAAAGGTCTGGTCACAGGATACTTCCCAAAGGGTACCACAGCATTTCCCCTTTGTTATTGGGATTTTTTTGTGGGGTTTCTGGATCAATGGCCTTGCTGGGATAGGGAGAAAATAGTGGACCAGACTGATTACCCCTTTCTAATGCTCCTGTGAGAGCCTTGCTGGGATAGGCCTGGCAGTAGAGTCTGAAATCTTGCAAAAGTGGATCTGGAATGTCTGGATACGTAGGTGCTGGAAATTCATGAGAGAGTGTCTGAGTGTGTGTCAGCCGCTCTTTTTTATAAGACGGGTGACATCACAAAATGTATTGTTGGGCAGAACTAAGGGAGGCCTACTCCTTGAGAACTGGATAGGCCTGTCTCTGTTGGTCACCTCTTCAAGGAGGGGCCTCGGTTTAGGGGGTTGTGTTTTCTGAGGTGCAAAGCCATCCCACAGTCCTTTTTGCCAAAAATCAATCTTAACATAAATCACACATTTGTACAGTTGTGGAACTTTTACCAATTACATAAACAGATTAAATATTTCACACAGAGCATGTCAGTCCAACTTGCAAGTTTGTAGGACTTTGTTTCGTCTGTCTAATAATTATTTTTTATTTTCAGTGAGAAATGTTATACCTAGAATACTATAACTTTGTACATGTGTACATATCATCATAAGGCATGTTAATATTGAATTTCAAAGTGGCACCATATACACTTTCCTCAGAATATCCAATTCTCTGTCATTTCTGTCCCTTATATGCCAGTGAAGGCTACCACGTCTTAATTTAAAGCCACCAAAATTGCATCTAGATTGTAAAACTTCCGCCTCTGCGTTGTCCAATTGCAGAGATAAAAAGTCTCAAAGTTTTATTAATAAACTAATCTTCTGAGCCAAAATGGGGTGGCCTTTGTCCTCCAACTGGGGCAATTTTTTTCTTCAGGTTACCACCAAATGTCAGTTTAGCCCGGGGCTGCCCTGGAGCTTCCCCAGTTTGAGTGACTGGTGGTTGTCACTTCCAAAAGTCGCACGTAGGTGTCCTAGATCTATTGTCTCAAGCTGAAGCCCAGACAGAAGTCTGACGAGCGTGTGATATTTCTTTCTCTTGGTCCATTCAATGTTTTCAAAGCAGCAATTGACATGTATGTGTCCCAGAACTCCCTTGTGGCTCCTGCTGGGGGAGGCCCCCACCCCCAACTGTCCCTTGAGCCATAGTAGTACTTTGGTTGGCAATTTTCCAGTATAGCCCATGCCTTTATTTCTTTATTTTATTTTGTTCTGGATCAGCGTCAAGAGTGTTGAAATAAAACATCCCATATATGCTTCCCAGCAAAACCCCCTTTACACTGCTAGGCCAAGACAGGGCCTTCTTTCAACATTACACTTTTAAAACAGGCATTTTTCCTTATTTGCAAAAGCACATTTTAACACATGGTGGAGTCTGCTGGGCTGACCATTTCAAAAGGTTTTCTCTTCCTTCTGACTTCTCAACATTTTTTTGCAGCCCTAGTCAGTTTCACTTATACAGCAATGTGTTTAAGAAACAGGTCCACTGAAACTGACATATGCCCTTAGAGCTAGGGTTTCTTTTAAGCAGTGATTTTTGACATTTTGTAGCCCAAAAGTCAAGCGTTTTTCCATGCAGCTAAAAGTAAATCTTCTGTTGATTTCCTGGATATGGTCTGACACAGCCTGTTATTCAGGGATAAATCTTTCTTCTGCTTTAGCACCATCTAAATATTGATGGGCATAGTAGGGCCTCATTGATAAAAGCAGAGTAATGTAGAACAGATGAAAAGAGCCTCAGAGTGGCATCATTTAAAATGTAAAATATTTCCCTTTTTCAACATTAAGCTTTGGGCTAGCAGCAAAGCAGATCTGCTTTTTCACTCTGCTTCTATAGTATACACCAGAACACACCCAGTCAGCCTTTCCCAGGTGCTCCCTGTTCCAACTTGCCCAATATGTGCTTGGCAAGACAGGACAGCCATCATTTTGTAGCTGCAAAATCCAGTTTTGATGCACCGCAGTGGTGCTCAAAGGAGCCATTTTGTTGTTAATTGCTGAAGTACAGCCTTGTTATGGATGGGAATTTTGCTGAGTGGGTCAATGTATCCCACAGGCTGAGATAGGAAATGTAATGCGCAGTACAGGACATGGCTTAGCTTTGCGGTACCTGCAAATGGTGTGTGACCAGGTAGGATGTGTTGTGCCAATTGCTGGGTGCCATGCAGTGGGCAGCGTCACTTGGCAGAGACCTTGGTGTCTGCTGGTCTCCGCCATCTGGCTCCGACACACTTCCTCCATATGTGGAGCTTCTGCCCAATCAGGGTGCAGCACAGGGCCAGGCAAGAAGGCTGGCTTCTGTGCGTTGTGGCGGCGACCATCTTTGTAGATTTAGCTTTATTGCACTTCCAGTGTGCAGTTGATAGGGTCATCAAGCTGGGGGTTCCCAGGAGGGGCTCAGGGACTAAGTTTGTGCAGGGAATTTAGGGGAGGGAGCTGCAACAGAGCCCTGGTTCGAAGAGAATTTTTTGCCTCATGGCAATTTTTTACCTCATGGTGGTAACAGTAGTTTCACTAGGCCGAATTAGCAGCGATTTTACTACATGAACCTGTAATGAGGCCCATAATGTTACAAATATAGGTATATCGCTTTTTTGCATGCATTAAATTAAATAATGCACATGGCAAACTGAAGCAGACACTGAGTATATATATTTTTTTAAAGTTCACTGCTGAACGTGTTGTGTATGCACATTGTTTTTTCGGAAAAGTAGGCATTTCCAAATAGTGGTTCTAGAGGTAGAATCAGGCAAGCGGTGGACTTCCAAAGAAAACAAGAACACTGGCAGCCTGACTTTTGTGTTTACTTATGGCCTTAGATATTATTTTTTCTATACCGGATGTTTCATTATAATTTATTTGCTTTCCCATCCTTTTAAAACATTCTGCACTGTCACTTAAAATATGTGCGCTGTCAACTAATATGGGAGCTAGAGTACAAGTGCTTTTAAAAATAGATTTGCGCCTTTCTGGTTGATGACCCATAGCAACATCAGGCAGCATAGCTCAGTTTTATGATGATCTATGAAAGTATAGACATTTCTTGTCTACAAAACAAAACGGTGAGCTCTGCTCCTGAATGGAATGGCAGCTGCAGCTTTTTATTTCTGCGTAAGACCTTGCTTTTGAGATACACTTTCATTTCTTTCTTAATTCGATCTTCAATGCTACCTGTTCATACTCCGCGTCTTCCATGTGCCTTTAAGCTATTCCTGCAAGTGTCTTGTAAGACAATACACAACAGCATGAACAAATGCAATCTGATTGTTACTCTCCCACAGTTTGTATACAGTACTGACACAAAGCCCCATGTTTTAGGCTGTTGTAGGGACTAGGGCAATCAATAAAGGGCCCTGGATGAGGTGAAAGGAGGAGCCACCGGTTTCCTCAGTCCATCGACAGCCTTAAGAATGCGAGCCATCCACTGAACTCTAGGGGCTGCGAGATAGGAATAAACCTTGCAAATCATAGGGAAGAAGAACGATGAATATCTGGTTTCGAAGAGAGGCACAAAGAGGTTCAACAATGGAGGATTGGTGAGGCTGTAGAGACCATGTGTGCCAGTTGACATCACCCTCTAAGTGATGTAGGGCCCAGAGGCAGAAAAGGGGACGCAAGCCAGGTTTCCGACAACATCCCGTATCTGGAGCTTTGAGGTTACCATCCATCAGCCTTAAAGTGGATGTATATACCAAACGCCCAGTCACCCTCCCCTTTTGTACAATGGATCCCTAAAATACAATGCATTTTGCATTTCAAGCTAAGATTGCATGGTTCTTGTAAAGAAATAAGGCAATTTAAGACATCAGGGGTCCTGATGTCTGCCATTAGCAAATACTCAATGCTGGTTAAATGTGGGCCAGGCCATGGACAACTTCCGTAAAAGACCAGCAGAGCTACATAGAATACATTTTGAGCTCATAGGAAGTGTTGTACTGGCTGGGAGTGCATCTGTTGTGTGGGTCCTGAGGAGGAAAGAAAAACAAAATGGGAGGCCACTCCTTTAGCAGCTGGTTCCACAAAGCCACACTCTGAATTGCAGATCGAAGCCTGATGCCTAAGGAACAACATACAAATGCAGATAACCAGTATCTGTGCAGACATGCCAGATATCGTGGGCATTGAGGGATGATGGCAAGCAGCAGTGGAAGAGCACAGTGCAAAGGGTGAGGGAACGAAACCCAAAGAGCTCAACAACCAGGAAGGGCAGAGAGAGGGGGTCAGAAATGGGGGCAGAAAGACGTTAGAGAATAGAGGAAGAAAAGGGGTACATGATCAGTTCAACTTGGAAAAAATGAGCGACAGAGGTGAAATAGAGAGAGGATGGGGTGTGAGGAATTTCCATATGGCATGGGTCTATTAATTAATATAATTATCTGGGCAGTTTCATCTCTGAAAGGAAATCTGCTGACCAAATTTCCCTTTCAAAGGCTCCATGCTGAAAGCATAGTATGCAACTGTGCCCTTCTGCATTAGTATCTTAATCTACAGCACCCACTTTACCAGTGGCACAGAGCAGGTTCAGAGGTCCCCTGTGCCCATTTGACAGATGCAATGACAGCCAAAACTCTGCGGCACAGTGTATTGCTCTCCCCCAAAAGTGCACGGAACAACCATAAATCATCAATGCAATTATAAAGCGAATACTTTGAACGTAGACAGACACAATAACTCACAGCCACGCACTCTTAGAAGATAATCAGCTCTTATACGGCTATTTATTCAAATCTTAGAAGTACATAGAAATAACTCACAAGAATAATATGGACATAGATCACAGAAGAAGTAAAGAAGTCAAAAGGAAATACATCACCGTGAGCGTAACAGGATTCCTCATCTCGTCCAGAAGCAGCTGGAAGACCCCGGAAACAGCCAGGCCGAGAGCACCACAGCTCACAGGAGGGCCGGACGTAAGCGTCCTTCTCTGGCTGAAGTCTCACCTGACCACCTCCGGGCTTCCGCATATATACACACTCCACAAAGGGGAGTCAATTCTCAAACTTTCGGCTGGGTCAATCGACAGCTCCCCCCAAGAAGGGCAGGGGCTCCCTTCTCTAAAAACACGCTCCATGGAGAACAGTAGCAAACCTTAACAAGGTGAGCTTTCCCAGCAGAAATGTCCTTGACCGCATACCAGGTATGGAAAGCATGTTTTTCTCAACACCGTGAATCTAACACTCAGCAAAATGTGTGCAGCTTTTCACTGCGGCATGAAGTAAATATCCATCATGTCTCCGAGCGCTCCCAAAATGCATTGCGCACCAGAGCCATTTTAGATCAAGCATAACAATTCCACACTTGGATATTTACCTTCTATCACCCGGTGGCACAGGAACTGGTCTCTGAAACCTACGAAATGTTAAAACTAAATTGGGAATACATTAAATGCAACAAAAACAGGCAATTATGATCGATAATATAACAAAAATGCAAGCAAAAACGTAACACAGTGTACCCCCAATATCAGGTATCCATGAAAATAACCAATCCCACCAATTTCTATTACGATCTTGAGACACTTGAGAAATGAGATCCCTCAAACCTCGAATATGACTTTCAATAGATTGTGAATGGTCACTTAAATTGAAACAACACATACCTTCAAATGCGTTACACCCTAAATTATGTTTTAGCAATAGATAATAAACAGCAGCTCTGTTCTGCAAAGTTGCTTTTCTAATAACTTGACTATCAAGGAGTAATTCTTCTAAAGACTGCGAAGTATGATTAAGGCTTTTAACTACTAAACATGCTAATTTTATCAATGATTTGTAACCTCCAGCAGCTAAACCCCAGACTCCCAATAATGAAAGGGTTAATGGTAGAACCTCAGCTTCTGATAACAAATGTACATGTGAATCACAGTCAGGAGATAGACCTACAGATTAAAAAGTTGACCTTTTACCTCGAGTTATCGCTGGGTGTAAAGGAAACATCATTAGTCCTAATTGACTTAAAGCACGTGGACCTCCAGAAATGTTAGCTGAAATATAAGTATATGTAATGTTACCACATGAAAAGAGCCATCCTGTTGGAAGTTTCACATGATTCAAATGACTAGCAGTTATCACTGTATGATTGCAGGACATAGTGTTATTTACACTGGTGCATTTGCGTGACCCTCGCGAAAACAGTCGCCTCTCGAACATAGTATGATTGCGCTGATTGGTCAACTCTATTTGTCAGCATTTGCCAATTTCTTGTGCATTGCAGGTCATAACGTAACATACATCACCTTGGGTTATATTGTAGGTAATAACACGTGTAAAATGTCTCCATTTACGGTCAGTCTCTTGGCGGAACCGACAGTATTCATAAACTGAAAAAGATTGTCTAATATCTGAGTCTTGAACTAAAGAATCGTGTGTGACGCCGAAGATATGCTTTAAAACCGGAACAGGCGTCGGCACCGCTACTAAACACGTAGTCAATAAAGCTTCAGCATTGGGCACATCAGTAAGACAAAAGTATGATATGTTCAGTACTTGCTGTGCCAGATACATCCACATATTCTCCTCTTGCGTAATCATAGGAGAGTGTTTCCGCCTTCCTACGAATGTGTGTTGCACGACTGGCATCAAGGTTGTTTTCACTTGCTCCTGATGTGTTTGTCGCATTTCACAAATCCATGTCTTCTGTCTGGTTGGCTTTTCAGCACTGACATAAGGCTCCTTGGGGATAACATTATTCATCACTATCAGAATCCCCTTGATCACTGGCACAGATGTGACATTTTTCGTTGGTAGTAGCAGACTGTTTAACTCTCTCAAATGGAGTCCATTTAGTGCCAGAGTTACACCAACCAGACACAGGATCTACAAAGAAAACCCAGAAAAGAGATATCAGTGTTGCACATCACTCTCTCAGGTAACATTTGTCTGCGGGTACATATTGCCATTTCTTTCTACCAGGTTCCATAACTAAAACTACTTGATCTTTGCCTGATGCAATGACCTCTGCGGGCACTGGTGGGCCACTTGGCTTTTCCACCCACACCTTTGCACCCAGTACCATACTGTCTGAAGAGCCAAAACCGCGATCCCCACGGGTAGTTAACACTGTGGGAGGCTCCCCCTTCTTAATTATGGACAACTTAATGGGAATGACTATCAATTGGGCTACTCGATCACCCTTGTGGATTGATAACAATTGATCCCCACTATTCATTAGGATGACTCTAATCTCACCCTGGTAATCAGCATCAATTACCCCTCCCAACACTTGAACTCTTTTCAATGCTAGGCCAGATCTAGGGGCAATCCATCCCATATGCTCTGGGGGAATCTGTACTCCAATTCCTGTTTCAATTAAACTATTTCTCTTTTATCTAATCTGATTTCTTCATGGGAATGCAAGTCTACTCCTGCTGACTCTGGAGTTGCTCGATAGGGAACTAAAGAACCTGGAGTAATTTCCCAGTACAATAGTGTTTCTCTAACTGAATTGGGTTGAACCTGTAAAATAGGAGTCATTAATCGCATCAAAGGAGTTTCATGTTCATACACAGGCCTATTGTTTAATACTTGCACCGCATCAAACACACAATCACGCCAGCCTGCCAAACTGCCGTCTCCAGATTTGCACAACTGTTCTTTCAATAACCCATTCATTTGTTCAATTAACCCTGCAGCAGCTGAATGGTAGGGAATGTGATACAGCCACTCAATACTCTTTTCCTGACAAAACTTTTGGATTAGTTTGCCTTTGAAATATGACCCATTGTTACTTTGAATCTCCAAAGGCACTCCATAATGTAATATGATCTGATCTAACAACCTGATGGTGTTTAGTTGGGTTGCACGTTTGCACGGCAAAACCATCAAATATCCCGAGTATGTACCCACAATAGTGCATGCATACTGACAACCTCTGCTGATTGGCATGGGACCGATATAATCAATCTGCCAAATTTGACCAGGTAATTTTCCTCTTCTCAATGTGCCTCGAACAATTTGAGGGATAGGTCTATGCAATTGGTGTTGGCACACGGGACATTGCAAAATAATCGTTTTCACTACTTCTAAAGGAAGACTGATTCGTCGAGCTTGTGCCCACCTGATAGTAGCCTTTTCTCCAAGGTGCCCATATTTCTGATGGGCCCATTTGGCCAAACCCTCCAAATCGTCTTCCTGAGCCTCTGCATCCATTGATGAAATTTTGGTGTGTTCATCTGCAACAGAATTAAACCAACGTTCTAATGAGTCTGTGGCACAATGTGCGTCCACATGATATACAGCGACTTCACTTTGTAATAACATTTCTGCAATATCTTGCCACAGTTCTTTTCCCCACAACTCTTTTGAATGAATCTTCCACCCATTCTTTTGCCAAGTTGGCAACCACACTGCCAATCAATTTGCCACTGACCATGAATCTGTGTACACATAACACTGACCTGGGGTCTCTTGTTTCATTGCTTGGTAAACTGCGTAAAGTTCTGCGAACTGACTGCTCTTTCCTTTCCCTGTCGTTGTCAACATCTTTTTTGTTTTGGGATTGTACGACACTGCTTTCCAGTACCGCTCAGTTCCCACATATCGAGCTGAACCATCCGTGAACCAAGCATGCTCTGTTTGCTCCACGGTCAAATCGCTGTAAGGTACTCCCCATTTCACAGGAGACTCACGTTTTTCAGGCACTTCCGGTGGTATGTAATCTGAGGGCGGTATGTTGGCTACTTGCTCATTTAATTTTGCCACTCCACCCTTTCCTGATTTGGCTCTGTCTTGAATATACCATTTCCACTTAATTATACTGGCTTCTTGAGCATGTCCTATTTGATGCGTTTAGGAGAGCTCAGTACCCATTGCATGATTGGTATTTCTGGTTTCATGAATACATCATGGCCCAGCGTCATCTGCTCGCTATCAACAAGAGCCCAATAACATGCCAGCAATTGCTTCTCAAACGGAGTATATCAGTTACCAGCGTCGGGCAACTTACGACTCCAAAACCCTAATGGCACACGTTTCCTGTCTTGTTTCTGCCACACACTCCAGTTAGCATAATCTACTTGTACAGACACATTTAATTCCACTTCGCCTTCCTTCAAGGGCCATAAATCAAGCACCTGCTGCACGGTGTCTTTCGCCAGCTCAAAGGCTTTCTGCTGCTCTTCCCCCCACTGAAACTCATATTTCTTTCATGTCACCTTGTAGAGGGGGGCCAATATCTGCCCTAAATGAGGAATGTGTTGTCTCCAAAACCCAAACAGTCCTATAAACTGCTGAGCTTGCTTTTTGTTCATTGGAGTGGTAAATTCAATATTTTCTGTTGGGCTTTTGGCACCATTTCTCGATGCCCATGATGCCACTGAATTCCTAGGAATATCACTGTTTCAGCTGGGCCTTAAATTTTACTTGGATTAATCTCCCACCCTTCCTTTTTCAATCCTTCCATAAGGACATCTAACTGGCTTTGCACACTGTGCTCATCTTTGCCTTGGATCAAAATATCATCAATGTAATGAGAGATTTGTATGTCAGGTTTATACGGTATCTTGTCTAAGTGCTCTGCACCAGCCGGTGACAGATAGTCGGGCTGTGCATGTACCCCATAGGTAGCCTTGTGAAAGTGTACTGACGTCTACTCCACGAAAATGCAAACTGTTCTTGACACCTTTTAGCAATTGTCACGGAGAAGAATGCATTAGCTAAATCGATCACTGCATACCAAGTCCCCTCAAACATTTGGACATTTTCAATCAAGGTAATAGCGTGTGGGACTGTGGGTACTAAGGGAGGAGTATGTTTATTCAACTCCCTGTAATCCACCATCATCCTCCACGACCCATCTCCCTTTTTAATAGGCCAGAGAGGATTGTTCCATGAGGTGGTAATAGGGCGTAATACACCCGCCTCCACGTACTCTTTGATGGTGTCTGAAATTTCTTTGTGCCCCCCAGGAATGCGGGATTGTTTCATTGCTACTTGCTTGGTTGCCACTGGCACTTGCACTGGGGGCATCTTCAATTTGCCTACGGTAATGGGTGTACAAATTAATGTACTCAACCCAAACTGGTACTTTTTACCGCCAAGTCCCAAGGTTAACCCTTCCAAAATGTCAAAGCCAATTATATATTCAGGTATTGGGACAATCAACACTTGATATTTCCGCCTCTTCAAATTGCCTATTTTCATCTCCACTTTCGTTTGTACTGAGGGGGTCTCCTTTCCCCGTAAACCTGTAATAGTAAAGTGTTTACCTTTAAATCGTATTGGATTACCATGAATCAAAGAGGCCTCCGCCCGGTGTCTATCAATGCTTGCACCCCTTGTGTATTTCCTGGCCCCCAAAAAATCTTAACATCAACATGAGGCCGCCTATCCACTTTTATGCGGGCAGACGCTGCCAGAGCTTGGCCGTAGCCCTAGTCAAACTTCGAATGAGTGTGACTCGACTCCGCCTCTAGCATCGCACTCACCACCTTTCTCAAATCAGCGTATGTTGGCTGGTACGGGGACGGTGTCCCCATAGACCCTTCGTCTTGTTCTTCCGCAGGGGGAGCAGAAGGTGAGGTGTCCCCCTGTGGCGTGGTGACTACTTGTTTCTTAACCTGTTTATAGCACTCTTTGGCTGCAAGTCCTCATTTTTTGTACAATTCATACATTACTCTGGTTTCAATGCCATCAATTTCCTCGTGTGGCAGGCCATCTTTTAACAAAGCCAAAAACATGTCTTTTCGGGACACTCTCGAGTCTCTGCTATCTTGCCGCCTGCCTTCGGTTCTTCTCTCACTATGCCCCTCTCTCTCCCGTGGCTTGTTATCACTCGTATCCCACTCTCCCAAGTCTGCAAGTTGCCGAATGGCATGTGCTACCTCATCAGTGGCCTTGCCCGTCATACCCACGAGCAAAGTCATAATGACACATTTGTATGAGGGTGGCACAGTTCTAATCACCATGTTTCGAGTTGAAACTGAGAGCGACACGGCTCCCATGTGATCAGGAGCATCTATGTGAATCGCCTCTTTCATTGCATGCTCTCTGACTTTTTGAATTACTTCTCTTAACGTATACCATTTCGTTTCTTCACTAGGCCAATCTGTGGTAATAGGGTATTTACGGTTACATGCTTGGACTACCAGGTGTAACAAAGACACCTGCGTATCTTGACCATTTGCATCAGGGGGTGGTCCTGCTCTTAAGACCTCCTGTACATTGGTGTCAATTGACAGGGGTAAAAAATGCGGTGAATCCGTAGAATCTACCAACAACCCTGCAGCACCCCCATCTAGTAATCTACCATCCATGTCAATAAAGCTTCCCCTGATTTTGCCTCAAACGGGTAATAATTTCCTCAACCTCCTGTTGTGTGTAATCCTCCAGTGTGGTTAAATCCACCATTCCGCCAGCAGGATTCTGCGGATGGGGTCCGGCTCGCCGTCTTCTAACGGGCTTAGCCGCCACTGTTTTCTGTTTCGCCTCTGGTTTGGGGTCAGACTCATCTGCGGAACTACTTTCTAGACTGGTCGAATCAAAAATATCACCATCCCACTACGCCAGCGGTAGCGATTACCATTGCTACCTTTCTTTTGTTGATCCCTCCCCATCTTTTCCTATACTTATACCGGGCTGCTCTGGCTGCTGCCCTCTCGGCCACCGCCTGATATGTGTCGGCCTTATCTTTAAACAGTTTCATTTGAATCTGCTGCATTAACGCAGTCTGCCGATCTGCAGCCAGCTCTCTCTCTAATCGCAAGACCTAATTTTTCATTTCCACCTTCATTTGATGTATTTTCCTATAAGCATGCAAAAGAACGCAACCTCGCCTACCTAATGCCACACTTTCTTTGCCACGTTCTACTGGAACTTGTTGTAAGCATGCCATTACATCAGCCGGATAGGCATCTCCCAATCCTTGATCCCATGTTTCACTTAAATCGGCACCACATGCCCACGCCTGAGCCAACTTATCATATGGACCCTTAGTCCATCCTGGAATAACAACATCAGAACAGTCACCGCCAGCGGTTACGTTCTTCTTCCTGAACAAACTACTCATTATCGCAAACAAAACAAAACCTCGTTGAATCTATATATTTTCTTCTCCACACTGTGATCACTCCCACAGGCACTCACACACTTACAAAACAGAAAAAAAACTTTACTATTCAAAACCTTCACTTACAAGACAACCAAATCCTATCTACGTTTCAACAGATTCTTGAATACTCGGAACAACTCATCACAAGTATCCTGTTCGTGACCCCAAAAATGTATTGCTCTCCCCCAAAAGTGCACGGAACAACCATAAATCATCAATGCAATTATAGAGCAAATACTTTGAACGTAGACAGACACAATAACTCACAGTCACGCACTCTTAGAAGATAATCAGCTCTTATACGGCTATTTATTCAAATCTTAGAAGTACATAGAAATAACTCACAAGAATAATATGGACATAGATCACAGAAGAAGTAAAGAAGTCAAAAGGAAATACATCACCGTGAGCGTAACAGGATTCCTCATCTCGTCCAGAAGCAGCTGGAAGACCCCGGAAACAGCCAGGCCGAGAGCACCACAGCTCACAGGAGGGCCGGACGTAAGCGTCCTTCTCCGGCTGAAGTCTCACCTGACCACCTCCGGGCTTCCACATATATACACACTCCACAAAGGGGAGTCAATTCTCGAACTTTCGGCTGGGTCAATCGACAGCTCCCCCCAAGAAGGGCAGGGGCTCCCTTCTCTAAAAACACGCTCCATGGAGAACAGTAGCAAACCTTAACAAGGTGAGCTTTCCCAGCAGAAATGTCCTTGACCGCATACCAGGTATGGAAAGCATGTTTTTCTCAACACCGTGAATCTAACACTCAGCAAAATGTGTGCAGCTTTTCACTGCGGCATGAAGTAAATATCCATCATGGCTCCGAGCGCTCCCAGAATGCATTGCGCACCAGAGCCATTTTAGATCAAGCATAACAATTCCACACTTGGATATTTACCTTCTATCACCCGGTGGCACAGGAACTGGTCTCTGAAACCTACGAAATGTTAAAACTAAATTGGGAATACATTGAATGCAACAACAACAGGCAATTATGATCGATAATATAACAAAAATGCAAGCAAAAACGTAACACAGTGTACCCCCAATATCAGGTATCCATGAAAATAACCAATCCCACCAATTTCTATTACGATCTTGAGACACTTGAGAAATGAGATCCCTCAAACCTCGAATATGACTTTCAATAGATTGTGAATGGTCACTTAAATTGAAACAACACATACCTTCAAATGCGTTACACCCTAAATTATGTTTTAGCAATAGATAATAAACAGCAGCTCTGTTCTGCAAAGTTGCTTTTCTAATAACTTGACTATCAAGGAGTAATTCTTCTAAAGCCTGCGAAGTATGATTAAGGCTTTTAACTACTAAACATGCTAATTTCATCAATGATTTGTAACCTCCAGCAGCTAAACCCCAGACTCCCAATAATGAAAGGGTTAATGCTAGAACCTCAGCTTCTGATAACAAATGTACATGTGAATCACAGTCAGGAGATAGACCTACAGATTAAAAAGCTGACCTTTTACCTCGAGTTATCGCTGGGTGTAAAGGAAACATCATTAGTCCTAATTGACTTAAAGCACGTGGACCTCCAGAAATGTTAGCTGAAATATAAGTATATGTAATGTTACCACATGAAAAGAGCCATCCTGTTGGAAGTTTCACATGATTCAAATGACTAGCAGTTATCACTGTATGATTGCAGGACATAGTGTTCTTTACACTGGTGCATTTGCGTGACCCTTCGCGAAAACAGTCGCCTCTCGAACATAGTATGATTGCGCTGATTGGTCAACTCTATTTGTCAGCATTTGCCAATTTCTTGTGCATTGCAGGTCATAACGTAACATACATCACCTTGGGTTATATTGTAGGTAATAACACGTGTAAAATGTCTCCATTTACGGTCAGTCTCTTGGCGGAACCGACAGTATTCATAAACTGAAAAAGATTGTCTAATATCTGCGTCTTGAACTAAAGAATCATTGTGTGTGACGCCGAAGATATGCTTTAAAACCGGAACAGGCGTCGGCACCGCTACTAAACACGTAGTCAATAAAGCTTCAGCATTGGGCACATCAGTAAGACAAAAGTATGATATGTTCAGTACTTGCTGTGCCAGATACATCCACATATTCTCCTCTTGCGTAATCATAGGAGAGTGTTTCCGCCTTCCTACGAATGTGTGTTGCACGACTGGCATCAAGGTTGTTTTCACTTGCTCCTGATGTGTTTGTCGCATTTCACAAATCCATGTCTTCTGTCTGGTTGGCTTTTCGGCACTGACATAAGGCTGCTTGGGGATAACATTATTCATCACTATCAGCATCCCCTTGATCACTGGCACAGATGTGACATTTTTCGTTGGTAGTAGCAGACTGTTTAACTCTCTCAAATGGAGTCCATTTAGTGCCAGAGTTACACCAACCAGACACAGGATCTACAAAGCAAACCCAGAAAAGAGATATCAGTGTTGCACATCACTCTCTCAGGTAACATTTGTCTGCGGGTACATATTGCCATTTCTTTCTACCAGGTTCCATAACTAAAACTACTTGATCTTTGCCTGATGCAATGACCTCTGCGGGCATTGGTGGGCCACTTGGCTTTTCCACCCACACCTTTGCACCCAGTACCATACTGTCTGAAGAGCCAAAACCGCGATCCCCACGGGTAGTTAACACTGTGGGAGGCTCCGCCTTCTTAATCATGGACAACTTAATGGGAATGACTATCAATTGGGCTACTCGATCACCCTTGTGGATTGATAACAATTGATCCCCACTATTCATTAGGATGACTTTAATCTCACCCTGGTAATCAACATCAATTACCCCTCCCAACACTTGAACTCCTTTCAATGCTAGGCCAGATCTAGGGGCAATCCATCCCATATGCTCTGGGGGAATCTGTACTCCAATTCCTGTTTCAATTACAACTATTTCTCTTGGATCTAATCTGATTTCTTCATGGGAATGCAAGTCTACTCCTGCTGACTCTGGAGTTGCTCGATAGGGAACTAAAGAACCTGGAGTAATTTCCCAGTACAATAGTGTTTCTCTAACTGAATTGGGTTGAACCTGTAAAATAGGAGTCATTAATCGCATCAAAGGAGTTTCATGTTCATACACAGGCCTATTGTTTAATACTTGCACCGCATCAAACACACAATCACGCCAGCCTGCCAAACTGCCGTCTCCAGATTTGCACAACTGTTCTTTCAATAACCCATTCATTTGTTCAATTAACCCTGCAGCAGCTGAATGGTAGGGAATGTGATACAGCCACTCAATACTCTTTTCCTGACAAAACTCCTGGATTAGTTTGCCTTTGAAATGTGACCCATTGTTACTTTGAATCTGCAAAGGCACTCCATAATGTAATATGATCTGATCTAACAACCTGATGGTGTTTAGTTGGGTTGCACGTTTGCACGGCAAAACCATCAAATATCCCGAGTATGTATCCACAATAGTGCATCCATACTGACAACCTCTGCTGATTGGCATGGGACCGATATAATCAATCTGCCAAATTTGACCAGGTAATTTTCCTCTTCTCAATGTGCCTCGAACAATTTGAGGGATAGGTCTATGCAATTGGTGTTGGCACACGGGACATTGCAAAATAATCTTTTTTACTACTTCTAAAGGAAGACTGATTCGTCGAGCTTGTGCCCACCTGATAGTAGCCTTTTCTCCAAGGTGCCCATATTTCTGATGGGCCCATTTGGCCAAACCCTCCAAATCGTCTTCCTGAGCCTCTGCATCCATTGATGAAATTTTTGTGTGTTCATCTGCAACAGAATTAAACCAACGTTCTAATGAGTCTGTGGCACAATGTGCGTCCACATGATATACAGCAACTTCACTTTGTAATAACATTTCTGCAATATCTTGCCACAGTTCTTTTCCCCACAACTCTTTTGAATGAATCTTCCACCCATTCTTTTGCCAAGTTGGCAACCACACTGCCAATCAATTTGCCACTGACCATGAATCTGTGTACACATAACACTGACCTGGGGTCTCTTGTTTCATTGCTTGGTAAACTGCGTAAAGTTCTGCGAACTGACTGCTCTTTCCTTTCCCTGTCGTTGCCAACATCTTTTTTTGTTTTGGGATTGTACGACACTGCTTTCCAGTACCGCTCAGTTCCCACATATCGAGCTGAACCATCCGTGAACCAAGCATGCTCTGTTTGCTCCACGGTCAAATCGCTGTAAGGTACTCCCCATTTCACAGGAGACTCACGTTTTTCAGGCACTTCCAGTGGTATGTAATCTGAGGGCGGTATGTTGGCTACTTGCTCATTTAATTTTGCCACTCTACCCTTTCCTGATTTGGCTCTGTCTTGAATATACCATTTCCACTTAATTATACTGGCTTCTTGAGCATGTCCTATTTGATGCGTTTTAGGAGAGCTCAGTATCCATTGCATGATTGGTATTTCTGGTCTCATGAATACATCATGGCCCAGCGTCATCTGCTCGCTATCAACAAGAGCCCAATAACATGCCAGCAATTGCTTCTCAAACAGAGTATATGAGTTACCAGCGTCGGGCAACTTACGACTCCAAAACCCTAATGGCACACGTTTCCTGTCTTGTTTCTGCCACACACTCCAGTTAGCATAATCTACTTGTACAGACACATTTAATTCCACTTTGCCTTCCTTCAAGGGCCATAAATCAAGCACCTGCTGCACGCTGTCTTTCGCCAGCTCAAAGGCTTTCTGCTGCTCTTCCCCCCACTGAAACTCATATTTCTTTCATGTCACCTTGTAGAGGGGGGCCAATATCTGCCCTAAATGAGGAATGTGTTGTCTCCAAAACCCAAACAGTCCTATAAACTGCTGAGCTTGCTTTTTGTTCATTGGAGTGGTAAATTCAATATTTTCTGTTGGGCTTTTGGCACCATTTCTCGATGCCCATGATGCCACTGAATTCCTAGGAATATCACTGCTTCAGCTGGGCCTTAAATTTTACTTGGATTAATCTCCCACCCTTCCTTTTTCAATCCTTCCATAAGGACATCTAACTGGCTTTGCACACTGTGCTCATCTTTGCCTTGGATCAAAATATCATCAATGTAATGAGAGATTTGTATGTCAGGTTTATACGGTATCTTGTCTAAGTGCTCTGCACCAGCCGGTGACAGATAGTCGGGCTGTGCATGTACCCCATAGGTAGCCTTGTGAAAGTGTACTGACGTCTGCAAACTGTTCTTGACACCTTTTAGCAATTGTCACGGAGAAGAATGCATTAGCTAAATCGATCACTGCATACCAAGTCCCCTCAAACATTTGGACATTTTCAATCAAGGTAATAGCGTGTGGGACTGTGGGTACTAAGGGAGGAGTATGTTTATTCAACTCCCTGTGATCCACCATCATCCTCCACGACCCATCTCCCTTTTTAATAGGCCAGAGAGGATTGTTCCATGAGGTGGTAATAGGGCGTAATACACCCGCCTCCACGTACTCTTTGATGGTGTCTGAAATTTCTTTGTGCCCCCCAGGAATGCGGTATTGTTTCATTGCTACTTGCTTGGTTGCCACTGGCACTTGCACTGGGGGCATCTTCAATTTGCCTACGGTAATGGGTGTACAAATTAATGTACTCAACCCAAACTGGTACGTTTTACCGCCAAGTCCCAAGGTTAACCCTTCCAAAATGTCAAAGCCAATTATATATTCAGGTATTGGGACAATCAACACTTGATATTTCTGCCTCTTCAAATTGACTATTTTCATCTCCACTTTCGTTTGTACTGAGGGGGTCTCCTTTCCCCCTAAACCTGTAATAGTAAAGTGTTTACCTTTAAATCGTGTTGGATTACCATGAATCAAAGAGGCCTCCGCCCGGTGTCTATCAATGCTTGCACCCCTTGTGTATTTCCTGGCCCCCAAAAAATCTTAACATCAACATGAGGCCGCCTATCCACTTTTATGCGGGCAGACGCTGCCAGAGCTTGGCCGTAGCCCTAGTCAAACTTCGAATGAGTGTGACTCGACTCCGCCTCTAGCATCGCACTCACCACCTTTCTCAAATCAGCGTATGTTGGCTGGTACGGGGACGGTGTCCCCATAGACCCTTCGTCTTGTTCTTCCGCAGGGGGAGCAGAAGGTGAGGTGTCCCCCTGTGGCGTGGTGACTACTTGTTTCTTAACCTGTTTATAGCACTCTTTGGCTGCAAGTCCTCATTTTTTGTACAATTCATACATTACTCTGGTTTCAATGCCATCAATTTCCTCGTGTGGCAGGCCATCTTTTAACAAAGCCAAAAAAATGTCTTTTCGGGACACTCTCGAGTCTCTGCTATCTTGCCGCCTGCCTTCGGTTCTTCTCTCACTACGCCCCTCTCTCTCCCGTGGCTTGTTATCACTCGTATCCCACTCTCCCAAGTCTGCAAGTTGCCGAATGGCATGTGCTACCTCATCAGTGGCCTTGCCCGTCATACCCACGAGCAAAGTCATAATGACACATTTGTATGCGGGTGGCACAGTTCTAATCACCATGTTTCGAGTTGAAACTGAGAGCGACACGGCTCCCATGTGATCAGGAGCATCTATGTGAATCGCCTCTTTCATTGCATGCTCTCTGACTTTTTGAATTACTTCTCTTAATGTATACCATTTCGTTTCTTCACTAGGCCAATCTGTGGTAATAGGGTATTTACGGTTACATGCTTGGACTACCAGGTGTAACAAAGACACCTGCGTATCTTGACCATTTGCATCAGGGGGTGGTCCTGCTCTTAAGACCTCCTGTACATTGGTGTCAATTGACAGGGGTAAAAAATGCGGTGAATCCGTAGAATCTACCAACAACCCTGCAGCAGCCCCATCTAGTAATCTCACCATCCATGTCAATAAAGCTTCCCCTGATTTTGCCTCAAACGGGTAATAATTTCCCCAACCTCCTTTTGTGTGTAATCCTCCAGTGTGGTTAAATCCACCATTCCGCCAGCAGGATTCTGCGGATGGGGTCCGGCTCGCCGTCTTCTAACGGGCTTAGCCGCCACTGTTTTCTGTTTCGCCTCTGGTTTGGGGTCAGACTCATCTGTGGAACTACTTTCTAGACTGGTCGAATCAAAAATATCACCATCCCACTACGTCAGCGGTAGCGATTACCATTGCTACCTTTCTTTTGTTGACCCCTCCCCATCTTTTCCTATACTTATACCGGGCTGCTCTGGCTGCTGCCCTCTCGGCCACCGCCTGATATGTGTCGGCCTTATCTTTAAACAGTTTCATTTGAATCTGCTGCATTAACGCAGTCTGCCGTTCTGCAGCCAGCTCTCTCTCTAATCGCAAGACCTCATTTTTCATTTCCACCTTCATTTGATGTATTTTCCTATAAGCATGCAAAAGAACGCAACCTCGCCTACCTAATGCCACACATTCTTTGCCACGTTCTACTGGAACTTGTTGTAAGCATGCCATTACATCAGCCGGATAGGCATCTCCCAATCCTTGATCCCATGTTTCACTTAAATCGGCACCACATGCCCACGCCTGAGCCAACTTATCATATGGACCCTTAGTCCATCCTGGAATAACAACATCAGAACAGTCACCGCCAGCGGTTACGTTCTTCTTCCTGAACAAACTACTCATTATCGCAAACAAAACAAAACCTCGTTGAATCTATATATTTTCTTCTCCACACTGTGATCACTCCCACAGGCACTCACACACTTACAAAACAGAAAAAAAACTTTACTATTCAAAACCTTCACTTACAAGACAACCAAATCCTATCTACGTTTCAACAGATTCTTGAATACTCGGAACAACTCATCACAAGTATCCTGTTCGTGACCCCAAAAATGCATTGCTCTCCCCCAAAAGTGCACGGAACAACCATAAATCATCAATGCAATTATAGAGCAAATACTTTGAACGTAGACAGACACAATAACTCACAGTCACGCACTCTTAGAAGATAATCAGCTCTTATACGGCTATTTATTCAAATCTTAGAAGTACATAGAAATAACTCACAAGAATAATATGGACATAGATCACAGAAGAAGTAAAGAAGTCAAAAGGAAATACATCACCGTGAGCGTAACAGGATTCCTCATCTCGTCCAGAAGACCCCGGGAACAGCCAGGCCGAGAGCACCACAGCTCACAGGAGGGCCAGACGCAAGCGTCCTTCTCCGGCTGAAGTCTCACCTGACCACCTCCGGGCTTCCGCATATATACACACTCCGCAAAGGGGAGTCAATTCTCGAACCTTCTGGAAATTACACTTGCGCAGTTGAGGAACAGCCGTCGGTCAGCTGGGTCAATCGAGAGCTCCCCCAAAGAAGCGTAGGGCCTCCCATCTCTAAAAACACGCTCCACGGAGAACAGTAGCAAACCATAACAAAGTGAGCTTTCCCAGCAGAAATGTCCTTGACCGCATACCAGGTTTGGAAAACATTTTTTTCTCGAAACCGTGAATCTAACACTCAGCAAAATGTGTGCAGCTTTTCACTGCAGCATGAAGTAAATATCCATCATGGCTCCGAGCGCTCCCAGAATGCATTGCGCACCAGCGTCATTTTAGATCAGGCATAACACACAGGTGCTAAATTTAAGACATGTAAATGTACATGAATTGTTGGTACCACTATTTGAATTTTACCATAATGAGGGTAAGGTGTTAAACATCTTCTTAGCCCTGTGGCTTGTAGGTCCCGAGATGGTGATGAGAGGGGGCACGAGTGACGTAAGTGATTCCCAGAAGTCAGATAAGTTTCACCAACTGAAGTATTTATCTTCTTAAAGAAAAGAAGCCCTCCTGCTGCAGATGATTCTCAACTCCAGAAGCCTGGCTCACACTTATATACAATGCTATAGAACCTTGTGAAGATTCTATATGTCCAAGGAGATTACAAACACGTTTATTCTGATTTGTCATGGACATGGCAGCACAGGAAGATTCAACTTTAAACCTGACCAGGAAACAAAACATGTTTACCCATACAGTTATAAACAAAGTGATAATATGTTTGCTTGTCAGGGTTACCAAGCTGTTCATGTCCATATAAGGATTTGGCATCATAACATCTTCATGTGATGCAGTTAAAAGATATACAGAAATATGTTTCACACAACAGTAATCAATGGCCAAACAAGGCAAACTTATAATACATTTAAAAACATGTGAAAGACGTATACAACACACCTCCCCTTGTGGAATATGACTACAGCACATGAGACACCCACCGGCCATCCTCTCACATCCAGCTCAGGCCCCCAACTGACATTCATGGAACACTCACACATCACACTTACTCAACATTCCTCTGAGCTGTCCATCATACGAACACCAACATTCTATCACATGCATTCATGGCCAGTGAGACTGAATAGGACTAACTCACATCATAACATCTCCCTCCCTCTATATATTTCATTTATGTCAAGTGGTTATTCTGCTTTTTTTACAGGTCTTTCCATCATTTAGTATCAGAGATCATCTAGAACACAATCTTCTTTAAATATACCAGAAAATGTGCTTTCTCCCTTAAGCACACCAACTGGTCTGCGGACCCACACTCGGTCAGCATTTTCAATCCTCAACAACAATCTTTTATTGTACCAATTCATAGCCACCTCAGATTTATTTTGATCCTTTTTTCTCAACTCTA
This sequence comes from Ambystoma mexicanum, assembly GCF_040938575.1. Classification (NCBI taxonomy): domain Eukaryota; kingdom Metazoa; phylum Chordata; class Amphibia; order Caudata; family Ambystomatidae; genus Ambystoma; species Ambystoma mexicanum. Next base: position 666,848,586 of record NC_090924.1, on the reverse strand, counting down.
AGTCATTCCACTCAATGAACCTCATCCTTCCCCACCAAGAGGGGCATACATGAGTTGCTGTTTTTCTTCTCCTTAAAATTTCAAATGGGATTAACCCAGTAGCGGCATGTGGAGTCAATCTGTCTGCTAGAGCAAGCTTGTCTATCTCCTGCTCCCAGTATCTTCATCCTTTAATATTCATGATATGGTTTGCATAAGCGTTCTGTTAAATCTCTCCACTATGCCATTGGATGAGGGATGGAATAGTGATGATCTATTGAGTTCAATTACCATGTTCTCCAAGAATGCTCTCATCAGCTTTGATGTGAATTGAACACCATTGTCTGTGAGAATCTTTTTTGGAATTCCTTCTCTTTGAAAGATATCATCCATAGATGTAGTTACAGCTTTAGAGTCTGCTTCAAAGACAAATCTCACTTCTACCCATATATAGTAAAGGTCCACCATAACAAATACATGTTGACATGGGCTGGCCCAACCTCAGGCCCAACCTCAGTGAGATACTGGTGAGCGCCCTGACCTGCATCGCTGCAAGCTCCCCTTTGAAACGGACAGAGCGAATGCATTTGTTCCTGCTTGAGCTTGATGCTCCCACTTGCAGCATGGGCCCACATGATCCACCATACCAAAACTGAGCTTGATCTGCTTTCATCAACTTTCAACACCGGGTCTGACTCTGTCAACCCACCAAAGTAAAAAACGGTGATACTGTTGACCTCAAACTTCCCTCTCAGTCCACTGGGACCGTAGAGACTGGTTTGGTCACCTGATCAACTTCTTTCACCCAAAGACATATCCTTTTCATGTTTTGTATTTTGCCTATCATCCCTGTATTCACATTCAGAGTGCTACTTTCTACAGTCGATGGCATTTTCTCTATTCTTTCACAAAGGTGTTTTTTTTAGTGTTCTCTATTACTTTTTTTGCAGATGGTGGGCCTCATTACATGGTAGGCGGTAAGGGTTTACCGGCACCGGTAAGGGCACCGGTACAGGTAAACCCTTACCGCCTTACTACGAGGTCCCTTTGCGGGACCGGACCTTAACGGCTGGTGTAGACCAGCCGTTAAATTTGGGACCCGCAAAGGGACCTTGGTGCTAATTACGGTACCGCAATTTGCGGTACCGTAATAAGCCCCTTCCCCATTCCCATTGAGCCCTATGGGGCAAAAATGGGAATGGGGAAGGGCCATAGAGAAATGGGGAATTACCGCCCCGCCAACCTTGGAATAGGTTGGCAATTCCCCTTTTCTCCATGGTGGTACCGGTATGGTACCGGCGGCAACCATGGTGCTAATAGCACCATGGTTTACTGCCTCCCGTGTAATGAGGCCCGGTGTGTTTGAATAAAGTATATATATTTTTATAGAAACTTGATTGGACATTCACTTTATTTTGGACTATGTAACTTTGGTGTTTGGTGCTCTACTGAAACACATTCACACCCCTCTTAAGAGCATATCCTTCCCTCAGCCCACACTACCACGAAGGATGAAGAAGGTATATTTCTTAACTGTGGCTCTTTTTCCTTTATGATTGCATTGGCTTTTGGTTTATTGAAGTGTGAGGGCTAAGTGGCCAATTTTACCCCTGCTCATCATTGTACTCCTTCAGAATTGAGAAGCTCCTCATACTCTGCCATACTTTAGCAGAGTACCATGCAGTTAGTTGGTGGCCCATAATTGCTGAAATTAGAAATATATTTCTGTAGATGACTGCATCTCTATGGGGCCACTGTGATTATTTGTATCCATTGCGCCTGCAAGGATTGTTTTGATTTTTCATTTCCATTAACTTCTTCTTCAGATGGTATTCGCCATGGGAAACAATAATGATTCTGAGTTCAAGTGTTTCAGAACCAAGCAAACATGAAAGTTAACAGGGTCTTTGAATTCCATTGTCCATGTCCCACTCTTTCAACTCTGGGAAGGAAGACTGAAGCTATGTAACAATATGAATACACAATGTTCAGTCTCATTATTTTTTTTCCTCCAATGGTAAAACATTGTAAGCCCTGTTAACCCAGTATTTCAAATCACAGATGTAGCTCCTCCTTACTGTAATTTAGTGAATTCCAGGAGTAGATGATTGTGTCCTCCAAATTCCAGCTTCTTAAGAAGTGGAATGGCCATGTGATGAATCTGGAGACTGTGTGCTTTCTTCCCTAGTGGGAGTCACCTGTTTGAGACCAGGGGGGTGAGAACACCCAGCAAAACCCTATCTAGGAATTTGGTAAAGTGGGATCTCACTTGGAGTGACTCCCCTCTAGGGGACAAGGACTCCAATTTGCATGCAGAACTCCCTATACCTAATGTATGTTCAGCCTACATGGGAGTAAGAAATATTGACAATACCTCTATGTGTTTGGCTCACGGTAATGCTAAACTTTACACATGCTTTTCAATCTGTGGTGAACAAACCACCCCTTTTGAATATTGGAGCAAGAATAAAAGGCCAACACCCCTTGAATGGAAGAGGAGAAACCCAGCACTGAAGGGAGCCTCAGACGTTTGAAATACATCAAGGGGCAGAGCCGTGCAGACCAGTGGAGCTGGCTGCAGTGCAGAACAAAGAAGACACCCTATGTGATGCCGTCCACAAAACAAGGAAGCATGTGGGTCCTGAGAGGCAGAGGTCATGAGAAGCAACCCAGACCTTGAGGCGTGATCACGTACATGATGTGGTGGGCCTGGAGCCCGCAAACAGACGACGAGTCCAAGGATAAGGGGAAGACTGGGTCCTCCACTCCCAGACTAAGAGGGAGAGAGAGAGCCAAGATGAGTGGAATGCAAAGACCGCTAGTATCCAGTGTGAAAGAGCAGCAAGCTGTGGAGAATACTGCGGTCACTTATTTATTTATTTTTAGATTTATTGAGTGCACATAACCCTAAGTCATCAAGGCATTGTTACAACCAGGTACGCTGCACTTGTAGAGAGTGGGAAAGGAAGAACAATAGCAGAAGAGCAATAACAGAAGAGCAAAGAGCGCAATAGTGTCTGAGGCTGTATGTAAAGAGCCAGATTTTCCAAGCCTTTCTGAAGGCCCAGTAAGAATGTTCCAACCGTTGGTGAGGTGGGAGTAAGTTCCATTGGTGGGTGGCCATGCAAGGGAAACTGGCACCTCCACGTTTAGTGCACTTGGACTTGGGCAGGACAAGTCTGTGGATGTAGGCCCTCCTGATGGGTCTGGAGGAATGGGCTTTCAAGAAGCATTGAGTCAGGTATGATGGAGCAGAGTTGGACGGCAACAGTGCGTGATCAATAGTGTTGTAAAGATCATCGTTTCCTTGACCAGCAGCCAGTGGGTGTTTCTTTGTGCCTCGAATCTATGCTTGAATTGGATTGTTCTGGATCACTTGTAGTTTATGAATGTTGTGTGCAAATGTGCTGGCAAAGAGGGCATTACAATAGTCCAACCTGTCTCCAATGATGGCTCTAGCAATGGTGAGGCAGTTAATGAGGGCTAGGAAGGGTCTAGGGGAATTAATTACCTAGGTGGCTGAGGTGATAATGTCATTGATCTGGTGTGTCAAGGAGAGAGAGGAATCCAGGTAGACACCAAGGGTCTTCACCGATGTGGAGAGAGGAATCAGAAGATCGTCTATGCTGAAATTGGCATATTGAGGACAGAGTTGTTTGATAACTGATGGTGGCCAGATCATCAAGATCTCTATCTTTTCTAAGCATAGGCCATTGACTGCCACCTAGGCTTGGATGGCAAAGTAAATTGTATTTAGAGAGCAGGAGTCTTCTGTGTAGTTGCCAGTGAGGTGTAGCACAATTTGCGTATCATCGGCATTGTTAGTGTAAGAGATGCCTATGGGGTCCAGGAGGTCGAAAAAGTGGTTTGGTGAATATGTTGTATAATGTAGGGGAAACACAGGAGTCTTGGGGCACTACACATGAGATGGGGCAGGGGGGCGAATCCACTTCTGAGAGGACACTAATTGAACTTCTAGCCAGGAATGAGGCTACCCAGGATGAGATTTCTACTGAGAAAGTGGCTGCTGAAGTAAGATGGTGGCAAATAATGTTGTGGGCCACCAAGTTGAAGTTGGCAAAGTGGTCTATTAGGAGAAGGAGGGTGGGATTGCCTTAATCTCTGAGTAAGTCAAGTTGTTTTTGTTAGATCCAACGAGGCTGATTCGATTCCATGTCCCGGTCATAGACCTAGGACCTGATTGGTTTCTAGATAATGCTGGATTTGTAGGTACGCAGCCCTGTCTAAGACTTTTAGCAGAAAAGTGACTGTTGTGAAGAGACGGTAGTTGCCAGGCTTAGCATTGTTTTTTTTAAGAGGGGGAGGACTCACATTTTCTTCAAGGAAGTGGGAACTGTGTTTGAAGAGAAGGAGGCATTCATGAAGTTGGTGATGAATGGGATAAGAGCTTCAGCGCAATAATTGATGATTGGGCCATCCAGGTGTCCCCTTTGCATCTGGAGGGCTTGAGGCTTTTGAGGTTGGCTCCAACTTTGGTTTCTGAGACCTGATGGAAGAGGAAGGTGGCTTGGTCCTAATGGCTGCAGTGAGGCAGGCTAGGAGGAGGAGCTTTATCGAGGCTTGCTTGGAGATGAATTTCTCCTGTATGTTGGCTACTTTCTTTAATAAGGCCTTTTTGATACTCAGACACCAGGTTTCATCTTTGGCGGTGCCTGGGGGAGGTGAGGCTGGGGCTTTCAATTCCTTAAGGATAGTGAACAGCACCTTAGTGTTGGAGTTGGCTTTGTGGGTTGTCCCGGGACTGTGTGATGGTAAAGGTCATGACAAAGTGGTCGGGCCAGGGGCAAGGTAAGACAGCAATGGAGTTTACTTTACAATTGGTGTCCTCCAACAAGTCCAGGGTGCGGCCCTTGACATGGGTATGAGGGTTTATACAGTGCGAGAAGTCTAGGGCATTCAGTGGATTTGACAGTGAGGTGGTGTTACAGTCTGTATAGTCATTGAGGGTCAGTTTCAGATCCCATAGGAGAATGATAATGGAAGTTGGTTTGAGGTTAGCATTGAGGAGATGTAGGAGGCCATCCTCAAAAGTGCAAAATGGTACTGGTGACCTGTATATCAGGTTAAAAAGTATAGAGTTAGAATGGGATTTTGTGAGTTGTAAGGAGAGTAAATCACAGTTTCCCTCCAGTTTAGAAGGACACTGTCTGATTTTCAAGGTGTCATTGTATGTCAGCACAAACGCACCACCGCTGGTGTCCTGTCTATCTGCTCCCAAGATCGTGAACCCAGTTGCAATGGCTAGGGACACGGCAGGGTCAGAGGCTGGATGTAGCCGCGATTCAGTGATGGCTAGGAGGTTTAAATCTAGTGAGTCTATGAGATCATGGACCTCTAGGGCATGGGCAGGTAGAGATCTGACATTTATCAAGGCTCCTTTGATATTGGCCTGTCAGGGTGCCTTGTAGATATCATGGGTGGTACCTTGTGTGTGGGCTGGTTGGTAGTGGGTATTGGCACAAAAGGCGCAGGTCATGCAAGGGTGGGTTGCTATGGGGTGGTAGGAGAAATGTTGGTTTCCTGGTTGGATTGGCTGCCGTGTGGTCTGCTAGTCTGAGGTTTCTAGTAGAGATTGGAAATGCTCATTTCTTGTGGGGAGGCATGTGGGCCAGATGCCAGAATCTATTGTGCACCATGTATAATGTAGTGGAGGGCTTGAGCGGGGCGTGTACCAAGCTGCTGGAAGGTTCAGCGTGTTTGAGGAAAAGTGGCGGATGGAGCAAGCTTCTGCGCAAATGTCGATCAGCTGTAACAGCATCAGACTGGGCATGGATGTGCGCGGCAGGGCTGAGAGAGCATACAGGCATCGTTTGTTCATTCAGGAAGAAGGTGGATCGAGCAGGAATTTGTGCAGGTGAGTTGGGCGCACTGGAGCGCTCAATATTGTAGTAGCGTGGAAGCTTGAAGGTGTAGCAGATTGAGCTAGCGCGGCGGCATTGTGTAAATCATTGTTTGTACATGCGGGCTTTAGATGTTTTGTTAACCACATTTGTGAAGCGCACATTCGCTGAAGCATCTTGGTGCTAAAAGTAAGTAGCCAAGGATTTAGGAGCCTGGAAGACATAGGTGTTAGAACAAATATAGTTTTAGTGCGCAACGGAAGGCAAGGGGATTATTTGTGGCGTGAAGTCAGAGGTAAAGAATTCCACAATTTGCAAGCCTCTGCTGAGAAGACGCAGCTCCCTACCACCTCAAAATGATAGCGGGGGATCGGGAGAAAGCAAGCATCTTTAGAGCGCAATGTACGAGATGGCACATAGGGCCGGAACTTTTTCTGCAAGTACTCCGCTCCTGAGCCATAAAAGGCATGATGTACTATTACCTGTGATTTAAAATGAACGCGTTGGAGAAAAGGGCAGCCAGTGGAGTGAACAGAGAGTTGGTGATATATGATGATAGATCAGATTAAGACAATAAGGTAACATCAAGGGTAGTGAAATTTGGTATGGCGGCATTGGAAACGGAACAAGATACATGCTTGCCTTTAGGTAGCAAATGGTTTTGAGGCTTGGTGCTGCCTCTGGTGATATGGGAGCAGGAGTTGATGTGCAACGTTGTGCTGCGGAGAGTGGGTGAGAGTTCCCTTAGCATTAAGAATCGGCCTTGAGAAAGGGCTGGCATCACCTTCCAGCTCAGTGAGGGCCAGTGAGGGCCTTGCCATTTGTTGCTGGATTGCCCAGTCAGGATGCTTCATGTTTCCTTCCTTGATGCAGGGAATTTCAGAACTTGTAGCGGTGGCCATCTTTACAGTTGCAGCCTCCAGTTTAATTTCAATGGCATCATGAGGCTGGGGGAGACAAAGGGATCCCATTGTGGGCTGTGGGTGAATTGCTGCTGCTGAGAGTTCCCTTGGCCTTAAGAATCAATCTTAGAAAATGGCCGGCTTCACCATACGGCTTAGTGAGGGCCTGGCCATTTGTTGCTAGAATGCCCAATCAGGATGCTTCATGTTTCCTTTCTCCATGCAGGGGATTTTGGAGCTCGTAGTGGTGCCCATCTTTACAGTTGCAGCCTCCAGTTTAATGTCAATGGCATCATGAGAATGGAGGAGACAAAGGTGTTGCAGGGTGGGCTGTGGGTGAATTATGAGATTAGAAGGCGGGCCCTCACTGGAGCTGGCACCACAACACTGCAGGTATGTGGGTTTCCCAGGTCGGAGGGGCCAGAAGAGTAGAGAGAGTGAGCAGTGAAGAGGGATGGACTTCCCCATCCAAGAGTAACAGGGACCTGAGAGAAGAGAAAGCACAAGTGAAGAAGAAGAGTTACACAAGATTTAGAAACCCGAGCAGCATAAACCTCAAGAAGGGTCACCTGGACCTTGGAACGCTAAGAGAGCCATCAGCAGAAAGAGGTCATAGAAACCCTAAAGTGAGATACTGGGCCACAGGAAACCAAAGGCGCCACAGGGGCACAATAATCAGAGTGAAAAGCAGATGCAATGTCCACCCAGGTTAGTTAAGTTACTCCCAGGAACCACAATAGGAAAATAGGATAAGGGAATCTTAACAAATGGCTAGCTTGTTTTAGGGTAACCACAATAAGCTTCAGTGTTTTATTCCTTGCATGGGAAAGGATGAAGCGAGAAAAGATGTATGTTTCTTTGCTCTTTGTATTTCTTGATATGCTATTCCACAATAATAGGTATCTTGTAATGTAAAAGTTGGTTTTATTTATGTACTTTGCCTGTTTAGTCTTTGGTGCATCAAGAAAAACAGGATGCATGACAACCGACATATTAAATGTGAAAGCAACAGGCAAGGAGGGCACGATTGGAGAAAGGCATAATCGTTATTCAAAGTTAATAAAGTCCAGCACAGATGGAGAGAAAATTGGTGAGAAAGCACAATATGTTTGCATCTTTTTGCAATATAGGGTCAGTTTAGAGTTTCATACGTTTAAACAGAGATACAAGTTCATCTTACACTGCTGATGTCAGTGTCATGAATACTTGTTAAAATTATAAAACAATTTTTAGATTTAAAACCTGTGTTCCTGGGGGGCGTGGCCAGCATGCGAGCAGAGAGGACGTGAGTCCCGACTGCTCCTGTGGACCGCCAACAATATCCTGAAGAATAACCTTCTTGGCGAGGCAGATCTTTGCAAAAGTCCCTTTACAGGTGCAAGTTAATGTGCTGCATCTCTGACCGAATTTGAGGATTTGGCAGTGGCTCCTTCCTGAAGATACACAACGTTATTCTCTGCCACTCGGGCACGGAAACCAACTCTCAATAGACTACAGCCGAAACGTGAAGAAGACAGGGAACTGAATTGAGCACGCACATCCCTGCCCTCTAGGACCCATTTCTCTGTTCCAACCATCAACCTTCACGTTGACAAGGATAAAAGATATCTTGAACCTAAAGACCTTGCAGCATTAATTGCTTGATATGAACAATTGTAGAAGGGACTATCACTAAACAAAGCCCCTATTCTGGGAGCTATGATGCAATGTATCCATTGAACCACTATCATGCATCCGTTTTTTCTGCATCCCATCTTTTGACACAGGCTTTTTTCAGTGAATTAACCAAACTACATTGATCTTTTGCTTCTTGTTTCTGTTTTCGCCATATGTTTGTCTCACAATATTTCTTTGTACTGTTTTGAAAAAATCTTGTATTTTACATGTACCATGTGGATGTACTTATTTTCTTTTTTGCCCTTGGTTGAGACTATAACCATGTTGATCTTTTGTTATGCGATTTGATAAAAATATATGATTATCACCTTTTTGGAAGTAGGAGTTGACTGTTTCTTCTTCTTATTAATACTGTTTACTTATTTGTTAACCACTGTGAGTATTATTTAAACGTTTGCCTTTGAAACATATAGCAAGTTCACTACATGGGTCGACATTTTTGAACAGCGGCTGATCTTACCTTAGGATTTCCGCAGCACGGAAACCTAATGTTATCTCTAAATAATTTAAAGTGAATTTTGAAAATAAGCATTAGTAAGGGTACATTCTTCTGTTTAGACGGAAACCAACTCCGCCAAGATGGCCGCCATGGCCTAACGGCTGACGGAAAGCAAACAGCGATACCCGAACGGCGACCCGCAGCAGAGAACTGGCAGCGGAAAGGAAGGAGCGAGTGGACCCCTAACCCAACGCTGGAACTTCTAAGCAGTTGGCTCCTAGCGGCATCCGACTAGCGCGAGGCGCTGCAGCACAAGTTGGACGCAGAGATACTTCAGTGGACTCGGGACTGAGCTGCGTCCACGGGAGGACTGGATGCCGCTTTGGACAATGAAGAACTAAAGGCTGCTCAGTGCTAGAGAGCGGACCGAGGAAGCGCTGGTCTGTGGCAGCCAGAACACCTAAGTGAGCCGGCTTCTGGAGTCCTGAGAGCGGCGGCTCCGCCCCTCCCTGAAGCGCTTCCCAGGAGGAGTGGACTACCGAAACTGTAGCTCTAGGTCTCGGACCAAGAAGAGCCGGAACGTCCTGGAGGGTGCATAATCCTGGCAATCCCAGACCCGATGTGCTCCCCCTGTGGCGAACAACCAGTATTGATATGCAGCAATTGCATAGTGAGAGCTGCCGCAACGAACATGGGTGCCTGAGCCCTGGGACCCCCGGGACCTACGCCAGCCTTTCTGGGGTGCCCCCGGGGCAAAGACACTTACACACACCTGGAAGCGGACCCGCGGGTACAACCCGCGACACAGCCGAACAGAACTCTCCTCAAACATTAATTATCTATAAAACCTGTATGCCTGGATGCCATCTACTGTGGAACATAACTCAACATCACGGGCTGAACCACTGGCGAGTTGCTGCACCTACTGGAGCATGCAGTGATCAAATATTGCAGGGTTGGTGTGTGGCCCCTTACCAGATTCTCTTGTGCTCTGGGAGAGGGTAAAAAGGCTGGGGAGGACGGACCGGCACTGCCAAGCTGCTGACTGACTGCTGGCTGTAGGGGTGGGATTCTTTCTGCGCCATGTTGCTGGAACACGTGTGGGAGAACCACTGTGTGCCCAGCCTCCTGCAATAACCCCACACAGAGACATCTCGATTAGTCCCTCCCGGTGGGCACCACAGTCCGAAATAGCAGACAAAACCCCCCTCCTACCCAGTCCCCCTCTGTGGTGTGATAGACCAGAGAAGGACGCGGTATGCCGAAAGGAGCTGCTGCTGGGGGGAAAAAGGAAATAAAGACTGTTAGGGAGAATTCTCCAGAATGGCTAATTTCCCTTACCTACTGAGTCCCTCAGCAGCTTTGCTGGATTTCTTGGATTAATTTTTTTCACCTGGTAAGAATGTGAGCCTTTTTTCCCACTCTTACATGTGTTTTGTTGTGTGTGTTTAACATTATTGTGTTCATAGGCTGTGGAGCCTCACCTACTCCATAGGCATCATCTTTTTACTGTGTGGTACACAGCACCTTCAGGTCAGTGACAAAGGGTTGTCTTTTTCAGACTTCCCAACTCCGACTCCATTTTCTGAGACTAACTACTATCTCTCGGAACATGTAAAGTTGTCATTGACTTTATTAGTCTTTTTAAACTCACAGACCCAGTACAAACTATCTTACATAGAGTTCTGGAAAGGGTTAATACTTATCCCTTTTTGTCTGTTTCTCATGGAACATTGTTTCATTCCCTTTTAATTAAGACTTGGCAGTTGTCAGTGGTAACTACCCTATTTTTCCTACGGCAGTTATCTTAAATAGTCCTGGTATTCTTTTATGCTATCTTGGTAGCCTCGAACTTAAACCCGCTAGACCATATACGTTTTTATACCGTTCCGGCTGGGTTTATTCCCCATTTCTTTTTGTAAAAGTCTTTCTAACGTTTTACTCTGCGTGCCAAACCAGGTTTGGTTACTTTGTTCACCAGCCTTTCGCGGGCTTCTGCACAGAAGCCCTCCTTAGGCGCCTGAATTTCTGAGGGGGACAGGATGTGAGGGAGGGGTTTGAGACTCCCTGCACAGGATCTCCTTGGAGCCCCATGTCACACTCTGGTATGATTGGCTGTCGTGACTGTCCTGGTGGGACAGCCACCATGCAGTGTGATTGACAGCCAGGCTGTATGAATGGGGGAAAACTTCATAAAAAGCAGGTTTCTGGGGCTGGAAAGGGAGAGTCGCAACTGGATCAAGAGAACCCAAGAGAAGCTGACAAAAAGGACCTCTACCATGACAGAACCTCCCGGTGAAGCCCTTCTGCGGGTCCGAATCTTCAAACTTCAACAACAGGCAAGATCTGCAAGGAATCTTCTCCCCTTGAGCTGGTGGGAACAACCAGCTTGCCAAACTGCTCGTTGGGCCTCCCTTCTCTGGTCTAATTTGCTGTGCAGAGCTACAGTGAACCGGATAGCCAGGAGGAACGCACCCTGCTTGTGTTTCAAGGAGCGCACCTTTTATTTGTCGCTTTGCTCTGCTGCTGGTTTCTTCCCTTGGCAGTGCAGGACCCTCCAGTCTTCCTCCTTCTTGTTAGTCCGACAGTCGCTTCAGGAACCGTGAGCCTGCAGGACCTGCCAGGAACGTCTGCCTCAGCCACAGCATTCTTCTGCTTTAAAGGTACTGTGCTAACCAGGTTGTTTGTTTCATCCAGTCGCGGAGAAAGTGTGTGAAATCTTTCGCCAATCGGAGGGCTTGTCCTTCTCCATTTTTTAAAGTAACTTTTCGTCCGACCAACTTCGCTCTGAACTCTTGGTAAAGACTTAACCGCAAACTACTTTGAACTGTGTGATCTTCTGCAAAGACTTTGGTCCATTGACTTTAGGCCAGGCCCCTTTAATTTGATTTCCTCACTGCAGTTCCTTTTTCTAGATTGCCCTGCTTACTTACTTGTAGGTGCTGCTCAATTTCTGTCTAACTTTGTCTTTCCCTCCCTTTTAAATTTCTGGAGTGCCATTTTGCTCACACTTCATTTTGAGACTAACTTGTCCAGAATCTATTGGGTGCAGTGTAGTGCATTGGTAACGTGATTTTTCTACTGCTTGATAATAGTGAAACGTTTAATAAATGATGTGTAAATAAATGTATATTCTTTTACCGAAAAACCTTGAGTCAGTGTTTGTTTGAATCATAGTTATTGCTGTCCTTTGTGTAACTATTGATACTGCTCAGTTTACTCTTGAGGTAAGTCTGGCTGCTCAGCTATCACTACCACTTTACTGTATAGCACAGGCTTGTACCAAAGGAGAATTTGTACTGTCACTTGTAGTCCTAATTGTGTGTGGTGTTCCCAAAGGGTATAAATCTGCCTAACAAAGACAGGTGAAAATAAAGAGGCACAGCTGGGCATCATAATACGCCGAGAACTATGCCAGATACCCACACTGGGCCCTGCCCCTGTCTTGCTACTGTAGCTGGCCTTCCTACAATACTGGAATTGCAATTACTCAAAACTAGTTTCAATTAGGAAGCATCTCTGCGGAAGGGGGTGGCCCCCCTCTCTCTCCCTGATTTCCCTGAACGGTGGAGGAATCCGAAGGCACCTGTGACACCAACTTGGATCACTGCAGCACTGGCTGTGGCCCACGTAATGCAGGAACACCCCAGGGAAGCTTTGCCACACCTGAGACCACACTACAGGATCAGAGAGAATTCAGCCATTACCACGATACTACATGGGGCAACTCTCTAACGCAGCCACAACCGGCGCTGGGCATCCCGGGACGAAGCAGGAGTCACTTCCCAACCTTCCATCAGGAAGCTTGGACGGAGCTGTGCGGTATCATGGGAAAGACAAGAGTAAAAAAACAACCACACAAAGTACCATAGACCAATATGCCATAAGCACCCCGTATGTGTCGACGGATGCAGAGCCACAAACAACCTCCTCATCGCCGGCAGAACAGTTAACGCTGAAAGACGTGATGGCCGCCATTGCCAACTCTCGCTCCTCCATGGAGAAAAAAATGGATGGCATTTCTGCTGAGGTCTCCTTCCTCCGCCATGATCTTCAGAAACTCTTGTCTAGAACTAGTGAAATAGAACAACGAGTATCAGGAGTGGAGGATGATCTCGGAAGAGTCCACCAACAGCTGTCACATGCACTGACCCAACTAAAGACCCTAGAGGCGCGGGTCGATGTGGGCGAGGGTAGATCACGCCAAAACAATATCTGCATCCTCGGCCTACCGGAGCAAATGGAGGGGCCCAGTATGGAACTCTTCTTGGAGCAGTGGCTGGCGGATCTCTTTGTGCCAAAATCCTTCTGGAATTTCTTTTCGATAGAACGTGCACCTCGAATACCAGCAGTAAGAGCAATCCCGGGTGCATCTCCAAGAACAGTGATTGCTAAACTTCTTAATTATTGCGACAGGGACGTAATTTTGAAAATGGCCTGAACAAAGGGAACTGTCACATACAATGGCGCTAGAATCTCCTTTTTTCCGGACTATGCTTGCGAGGTCCAGAAGGCTAGACAATCCTTTGAACATTTAAAGAAAAAGCTCCCTTCCATGGACGTAAAGTATGGACTACTCTTTCTGGCCCAGCTGAGGCTCCAGCACGGGGGCACCATAGTACACTTTACTGACCCGCGGGAAGCCTGGAAATGGGCTGAAAACCACATTGACAGGGATTGGACAAGGAATGGCCCGGACCCCGGGGGAAGACCACGAGCCCGACCAAACCGAGATAGACCTGCAAGATGACCCATACCGGATGCACAGGGCGAGCCAGGTGAGGCCGCAGACCCTTAAGAACCTCAAGACTGGCACCCAATATGCGCAAGACCAAACATGGGCTGAAAGGGGCCCTTGAGAAAGATGGACTCACCCGAGCACAAGGATAACAAAGAAGCTATGCAGACTGTTAAAGTACGGCATCGGTTCCGGTCTCGCAGCAATGGAAAATTAGGTCGCATTTCATCTTCGCCAAGATGGCACATTACTGGTGCCCACCATGACCCCCTACCCGGACACTCGACTTATATTAAAAGCAGTACGTTCGTTTGGAGACAGGTACAGTTCATACTAGTTAATTACGCTGGCGGCATAGTCTTTAAGTCGCCAGTGAAGTTCGGGCGACAGACACTTCATGTTGGGGAGGAGTATGGGGAGAGGGGTAGATAAGCTGCACTGTTTTTTTGTTGTTTTTAGGCTATCACATACTCACATGGCATTTCAATCGCATCGGTTACCACACACTGTTCCATGCCACCTACTACCAGCAACACATCCCAGTAGTGACCACTGGCTGAACACTATCCCTGTACTCAGTCCAAATAGATTCTGCAAACCCTTTATCACACGATATGAATGATGCCCACACAACACTGATCATCACTCGCTGAATGTCCTAGGTCCCTCAAGTTGCTCACATGGAACGTGAACGGAATGGGCTCTGGGATTAAAAGGCGTCTGGTTACGCAGTTTTTGAATAGACACTCCCCTGATGTTGCACTGCTAACTGAGTCTCACCTAGCAGAGTCTAACTGTACCTTCTTTCAGAGAACCAATTATCACTCTGCATTACATGCAGGATACACAATGGGATCCAGGGTCACCATGATCCTGGCCGTATTCCTGGTTCATAAACGTACCCCATTCGTGCCACTGATGGTGGAGTAGGACCCCAGGGGTCGCTACGTGATGGTCCTTGGTACACTTTGGGGGGAAAAACTGGCCATTGCTGCGATATACTCCCCACTGGGGCTGGGCGAGGAACTGTTTGATGAACTGACCACCCTTATGGCAAAGCGTCAACCAGAAATGAGAATTCTAGGGGGTGGCTTCAGTGATGTCATGTGTAACACCATGGACCGCACTCACATCCGACATTGTAATCGAATACCCCCACGAAAATGGCCTATTTTGTCTCGGCCTTAGGCCTCTAAGACGTGTGGAGAGACCTCCACCCTGGGCTTAAGGGGTGTTTGTTCCATTCGGGAGCCCATGACTCCATGTCTAGACTAGATTACCTCTTCCTTCCAGGCACCGAAACACACAGGGTGATTGCCTCAGAGCTCCTCCGCCGAGGCATCTCGGATCACTCACCGTTAATTGTGGTGCTGCGTATGCATGGTGTAACTCCTCCTAAAACATGGAGGCTGAATAACTATCACCTTGGCTTCCCCGACTTTGTCGATCATCTCGCTGGGCAACTAATGAATATTTTGAAATAAATAATAACGCAGTTGAAAGTGCTGGGATGATATAGGAGGCCTACAAAACGGTGCTGAGAGGAGAGATAATCTCCTGGACGGCAAACAAAAATAAAGAGTGATTCCAAAAATTATCAGAGGCTGAAGAGAAAATGGGCGAATGGGAAGCTAGATATATCCTATATCCATCCCCTGAGATCCATGAGTGTTATGCTCACCTGGTCTCTGCAGGGATGATGGGGCACAATTTCAGTCCTCCCTGGAACTGGCTCCCCTTGGTCAGGCTTCTTCCCCTGCTCTTGTGTTATGGACAGTGCTGGTTGTTGGCACTGCCCCTGCGAGAATATGAGAGGCCGTGAGAATGATGTGATATGACTGTGGCCCCCCTCAAACCCTTCTTCCCAGAATGTGGTGAGCATGCACAACCCATATAGTCTCACTTGTTTAATTATGATGGCAAGCTCTCCGTCCTGCTTCTCACTGCAGGGGTGCTTTAGATAGACCGAGTTTCTTCACTGGTCCATGTTTGTGGCAGCCCAGACCGGCTGTGGCTGAACCACTCCAAAGTTAAGTATCCTTTCAAAAATTATTACTGTCCGTATCCTTTTGTAATGTCTTTCCTTGAATGTTGTCCTTATCTTTTTGTAATGTCTTTCCTTGTCCCCAATAGGTGATATGAGGCACAGCAGAAGTTGCAGTGCAGAAGCGAGCCCCAATGGAAGAAAAGGGAGTTCACAATTTCCCAATAGGTGGTAAGTTTGGTTGTAAGGTCAAGCATGAGGATTGGTCTAAGCGCGACCTTAGCGTAATGTCTTTATCGCTTTTCTCACCTTGTTTTGTCTTTTTCTCTTGCAGGGATTGTCTGGCGATGTCGGACTAGAATCATTTATCTGAAGATCTACCGGCGGATGAAGCATGACCGAAAGTGGACTCCTGAGTAAGTGTTGTGGCTGGGAGCCAGAACCAGGTAAGGATGCGCTCTGACTGCGGTTGCTGCTGGAATCAAGTAAGGATGTGCTCCCTCTGCGGTTGCTGCTGGAATCAGGTAAGGATGTGCTCAACTACGGTTGCTGCTGGAATCAGGTAAGGATGCGCTCTGACTGCGTTTGCTGCTGGAATTAGGTAAGGATGCGCTCTGACTGTGGTTTCTTCTGGAATCAGGTATGAATGCGCTCCGACTGCGTTTGCTCCAGGAATCAGGTAAGGATGCGCTTCAGGCGGCGGTGAGCGTTACACTGCAATAATCAGACTAAAGCGAAGCGCTTGCATGCGGGCGGGGCAGGCTTAAATAGCCTGGTCCTGCACACACCCATTTGTTCTGACTCGTGGCCCCACCCTGCCACTCCTAGAGAATGCTGCACGTGCGGCCACATTCACTCCCATGGCCACGCCCGACCTGGAGACACGTGTAGGCCCTGCAGGGGAAAAAACAGCACGTGCACCAGAATAAAAGTGTTCAGAGCACACTTTCTCATGAGCCTGGACCTTTTATGTAGTGGAGCTTGTGGTTCTTGCCCAGTGGCCATGACAATGGGTCCCTTAGGTGAGCCAGAGAGCGACTCCGCAATATGATGTTAGACAACGCCAAACATGCCCACTGGGAATCTAGAGCTTGGATCTACGAGCACAGGGTCAAAGCGGGTAAAATGTTGGCCTGGCTCGAGAGAAGGGATGAGGGCCACCGCCATGTCAGAGAGATTAAAACTTCACAAAACGAGAAGTGACAATCGGATCGTGAAATAGCGGAAGCCTTCGCTAACTTCTATGCCGACTTGTATTGTACCCTGACATCCCAATCAAACCCTTCTCTCTTAGACGATATTACACTACCGTGTTTATCAGAACAACAAAAAACACAGCTGGACTCTGATCTTACTGAAACGGAGATTGCTGAGGCTACATCACAACTGCAGTCTGGGAAAACACCAGGTCCCAAAGGATTCCCAGTCGAAACCTGCAAAAAGATGGGGGGCAAAAAAATGGCATCCCCCCTTCACAAAATGTTCCTCCGGGCCCGAGAACAAGGTACCCTCCCACCGGATCTATGCAAGGCCACAATCGTAGTTATTCCCAAACCAGGCAAACCTCCTGAACAAGGCGCCTCTTATAGGCCCATATTGTTGATTAATAGCAAATCCACGGTCCTTGCCAAGCTTCTAGCTAACCGGTTACAATCAGTCATCTCTTCTCTGGTCCACCCAGACCAATGTGGTTTCATGCCACACAATTCAACACGAGTGAACATTCAACGTCTCCATCTATTGTTGGAACGTTTTCCCATCATAAATACCCCTCTTGCATTGTTAGCAATTGACTTTGAGAAGGCATTTGACTCGGTCCGGTGGGCTAGCCTTTGGGAGATAATGCGACGTACAGGGTTTGGGTACACGTTTCTGGGCTGGGTGCAACTACTCTATGCGAACCCTCAAGCAGAAGTCAAAGTGAATGGGTGGCCCGCTGAGCCCTTTCCTCTTGGTAAAGTAACACAGCAAGGATGCCCACTCTCCCCCCTCCTCTTTGCTCTCGCTATTGAGCTGCTCGCTTTGTGGCTACGACAGAGCAAGGCCTGGACGGGATTCAGGTGGTCGGATGGATATGAGGATAGGGCGTCTCTATATGCTGATATTCTGATGATCTTTTTATATATTAGGAGGACCCAATCCGGACCTGCCCCATAGTGACGCAGATGCTCATTCGCTTTGGTGAGTTCATTGGGCTGAGAATCAACTGGGGAAAATCTATTTTCTTTACGGTAAAAGGTGGAACACAGGCTACCCCCCAAAACTGCCCATATAAAGTTGAACAACACGGCTTGCGATACCTGGGGATTTGGATATCCGATGACCTAACAAACTATGCAATTCACAACCTTCAATCAATTAGGGATCGATTCACTAAAGATGTTCACCACTGGAAGCTCCTACCATTAACACTTATGGGTAGAACTGCACTTTTCAAGATGATGACCCTACCACGATTCCTATATGTTTTACAGAACGACCCGCTCACGATCCCTAAGTCTGAATTTGACTGAGTCGAGAGCCTCCTTAGAGAGCTCATATGGGGAGGGAGACAGCCTTGCATTGTATTATCCACACTTCAGAGATCGATGTGGGAGGGAGGTATCGGTGTGCCATGCCTCCAAACCTATTATTGGGCATCCTAGCTGGTGGTGGTCAACAACCTGCTTCACAGGGAACGAAACCTGCCACATGTAAGAGCTGAACTTGCTGCCATTCACGGTATAGACCCACTTCATCTGATATATCAATCTCTTTCTTAACTCCCGGTACAGACGACCGCAGGCCACACTGTTAGGGTTTGGGAACAGGCACATGCTTTTGTGGGATGGAAGAACAACATAACCACTGTACGACCCATGTGGCATAACATTAACCTGACCGAATTGGGAAAACTCAAAGCATGTCCTAGATGGGAGGAAGCCGGGTTTACGAAAGTGGGAGATATCCTTGTGGAGGCGAAGGTAGCCTCGTTTGATGCCATACGACTAAAGTTCCAAATCCTGTGCACTGAACGATACCATTATATACAACTGATTCACGCACTGAAGACACACATCCCGGCAGGCACTACCATACCCGAGAGCACACCCACAGAACGTAATATACTCCTGGCATACATCCCGACTAAGGGTACCTCCATTTTGTATAATGCCATGTCTTCATTTGCCACTGAGTTGACTAACCTTAAAACTAAATGGGAAAGGGACATAGGTACAATAGACCCGGAAGACTGGATTCAGGTGCTGATGCATCCTAGGGAGATTGATAGTTCTTCTAGACTCTGCCTGGTACAACTAAATGTTTTACACCAAATCTATTACCCTAGGACTGTGTTACACGCTTGGAAACGGACCCCAAACCCAAAATGTCTCTGTTGTGGTGCAGAGGAGGGAACCTTTGTACATATCCTATGGGGTTGCCACCGGATCCAAAACTTTTGGAGCAAGTGTTGCAACAAACTGACTAAGGTTTTGACCCGCAACATAGCGTTGGATCCGGGAGTCCTGCTGTTGGTTGTACATGATGAAAATACCACTACTAAATGGGAGGGACTATTCCTATCCACAGTGGCAGGGCTAATGAAACAAAACATTGCACAAAAATTGGGTGCCCCAGACTCTCCGACATTTGGACCAATGGGCAGCTGATATGGACATTTGTGCAATGATGGAACATAGGATTTACAATGCAAGGGGCTGCCCGCCAATATGGGAGAAATAGGAAGAGCAGGAGACTTAGAAGCTCCGGACACACAAAGGGAGGAAAGGGATGTGGGACCAGATGGAATCAGAGCAATACACTAATATGTTTGCGAGTGGGACTTTTGTGATCACAGCCATGGTTAAGTCGTGGGTTTACTGATAGCCTGATGTATGTTTGTTTTCATTTTGTTTTGTCTCTTGTGATTATTGAATAAATCAATAAAAAATGTTTTATCCCCCCATAAAAACCTGTGTTCCTGGGTCTCTAGTGTTTAAAAAAAAATGGGAAAGCCGCCTTCTTTTCAACATATGATAGTGCTGTCATTCCTTGGCTCCCCCTCTGCTATATACTCCCTCTTTAACATGGTTGGGTCATTACACCTCACATATTACTTTTCAACTTACCCAACTTTAAGTTAAGCATCAGATTGTATGAAAAATAGGAGCTGTTGCTCATAAAGACTTGCTTGCTATGGAAACCCTTCCCAGATTTTCGGTGGTAATTAAGTTATTGTGATTGGGGGCAGAGGTGCTGCCTCAAATGCATCTTGCAGCTTTTCAGATTGGCCTGCAATGTCTGTCTCTTTAGTATATGACTTGAAAAGGAGGGAAATGAACATGGTGTTTTGCTTTTTATTATTTGTGGATGACTGGATCAGGAGCATATGGGTGAACAACTCAATTTGCATATTCCTTTCCACATCCTATCTTTGGAGTTGACCTTGGGGGTCATTCAGAGTTTGGAGGTAAGTAACTGTCTTTACCGGCATGGAGTAAAGACTGTGTCCGTGTAGGTCAGAGACCACTAATAGAGGGCCATTACGACCTTGCGGGCACGAGCTTTGTGTTATGACGGTAACGACATTACCGACATGCCACTAAAGTCCCGAAAAACGCCCTTAGCATCATTAACTAAAGCGCAGATTGCACTATCGGCATGAATCAAGACGGCATTAGCGGTGACCGCTGTCAGCGGTCACCACTAATAACAGTCACCATAAATCAGCGGAACCGGAAGTAGCGTCATCGCACAGAAACGGGAAAGAGCACGGCGCACATCTTTAAAAACACAATCCATTGCCATCCTCAGCAGCCAGGACCTGTAGGACTGCTGTGTGTGAAATCCTAACCACTACAACCCCACAATACCCAAGGCTGTGAAGAAGGGTGCCTCCCGCCAGTGCAAGGAGCGCTTTAATGAAGATGAGTTGACCATGCTCGCGGAGACCATGGAACAAAATGCAGATGTAGTGTTTGCCCAGAGCCTCAAGAGGGAGGCCATAATTAGAAAGAAGGAGATCTGGGCACTAGTGGTGCACAAAGTAAGCGCGGTCGGTAACAGCCCCCGCAGAATCAAGGACTGCAGCCAGAGGTGGGATGACTTCCGCCGTCGAGTCTGCAACATCCTCTCAGCCAACAGGAGCCAGGCCATGTCAACTGGCTGAGTAGCAAGCTCCTATAAAAAAGAGAGAACTTAAAACACCTGTCTTTGTATCAAAATTCTCTATCCAGAGCAACAGAATTAAGAAGACCATCAATAAGCACTGGGGGATCTTTAAAAATGACATCAGAGTACAAAATGTATTCACTGAATTACCGGTGTTTGCTTACCAACGTAGCAGGAATCTGAGAGATGAACTTGTACACACAAGTCCACCACTTAAGGAACCGATAACCCAACGGACGGGTACATACCCTGTCTGAACTGTACTAACTGCAACTTAGTTATCAAGGGAGATTCCATTAACCATCCCAGAACAGGGAAAAAGATTTTGCTAAAAAATTATGGAACCTGTGACAGCACCAACATAATTTATGGCATCAAATGCCCGTGTGGAAAATTTTATGTGGGCCAATCCACAAGAATGGCCAAAACAAGGTGGAATGAGCATCGTTCATGTATTCGTATGCTAACACCAACTCTGCCGTAGCACGGCACTGGTTGGAGAATGGACATAATTTGACTCAGATTAGATTTGTGGTTTTAGAGGTACTCACAAGAAACAACCCACACGAAGACCTTAACCAACGGTTGAATCGCAGAGAGTCATTCTGGATTGACAAACTTGGGAGTCTGGTTCCCAATGGGATTAACGAGGAGATTAATTATCACTGTTTTCTTTAATTGCGTAATCTCTTTTCCTTCAAGGTATAATTTCTAGCAACTATTTACTGTGATATATCTTATGGACTTAGACCACCCCGCTGTGTTTCCTGGACTTCGGTCTGGGACCCAAGGTGCCGTCTGGCGACGACACCATTACAGTGGGTTGGTACTTGCAGCATTACTCATGCATCTGATTTCTCCTATGATTTTTCCTATGACTACATAAAATAGCCGCAGATGCCGCCGTTTGATGACATGATCCAGTGTGGTCATATATATATATATGTATATATAATAATGTTGATATAGATGTTTTACTTTGCAACTTTCTTTTATTAGCCCAGCATTCTTTAGGGCTCTTTTGTATTTGCTATTTCTCTTTTATGACTCTCTTATCCTCTTTCACTAGTTCTACCCCTGTTACTTTGTCTTGTATTGGAGTATTTCTTTTATCTCTATGCTTTCAGTTTCCTGGTTTTTACATTTTTTGTTTCCACAATTCTTGACATATTCCAATTAAGGCGTATAATTATTTTATAGCTCTAAATAATCACTTAGAAACCTATTTGCTGTCATTTGTCCCAGAGCGCGCGCCTCGCTAGGCCGCGATCACGTGGTTTATTTAAGGAGCGTTGTCTGGGCAACGCTCCGATGCGAACAACGCAGTTACACGCCGACAAGCGAGAAGAACAGTCCGACTCCTCGCTGGTCTCATGGTAAGCTCCCCTGATGTTATGACACGTACTGCTTACACGGATCCCACCCGGGTTCCTTACAACGTCTCTCTTACATTTCAGCTTATCTGCGCCTTGGCGCCGATTTTGTCCGGGCAGCTTTCTGCCCACCACATGGTTCTGGTTCTCCAAGCCACTGTCCATGCAAGCATTCTGCCATTTTCTCAGGTAAACGCGTTCTGTATATCTTGTCATTGCTAACCTCCTTACTTACAGACTTCTTACTGCTCTTTCTTTCTCTTTTTTCTTTTATGTATCAACCAATCTTTCTACCACTACAACGATTGGTATGTTATTTATATATTTTTTTGTGAATGTGCATTGTGATACACTTTCTTTTGGATGTTATTTAAATATACATGTTAACTACAGACTTGCCCTGACGAAGGATTTGTAAATCCGAAATGCATTGGCAAAAGATTGTTTTGGTCTGACATAAAATGCTATTGGCTTTTTTCTTCCTCACTAAGAAGATATTAGTGACGCCTCATACCAAGAGACGTATTTTTTCACAAAACCAGTGATTGATAAAAATCTTTATGAAATACCACTGAACTTTCATTATTATCATTATTTTTTGAATATGTAAACAATTTTACTTTGGAGTCTATCAAGCTTTATAGAGTTTACATAACTTACATACCCTGATTGGGTCTTCTAAGAGAGCGGCTGTGTGACCTTGCATCCGACTTGGTCTTTGGCTTTTTGAGTAGCAAGCTCCCCCATAAAGCTGTCCCAGTGGGAGGACATATTGCTAGCCTGATTGGCATGGAGTCCATAGAAGGCGTGGGAGACATGGAATGTTGCGCCACGTCATCGGCGGACGGAGGTGAGTGTCCTAAGAAAACACTCTAATGCAGAGTCGGATGATAGTCCACCAATATGTCTGTCTAAAGAGGCAAGCCTTGGCCCAATACACACACATTCCCAGCAAAGTTGTCGTACGCAGCACAGACACACACAGATGCCTGCAGCAAGGCAATGCCATACTATACAGAAACCGCACTAAGATGTCAATGGCATAAGTCACACTGCATGCAGGCCCCAAGAAATATGCATGTCACATACCATACGTCTGACCCCGACGTATGCCTGCATTACCCACCCATGTAGCGAGCAATGTGATCATCCAAACTCAACTGCCTATTACCCGCTAATGTGTAGATGAGCAATTATACAAATGTATGCATGATGCTTATCAAACCATCACTCATGCCGTCCCTCTCTTCCACACCCACAGGCTCAGACCATGACAGCGAGGTGCGGGACTCACCCCCACAGCCAACCACACCCCGGAAGAGGGCTTGGGATGAGGGCAACAGGCCTTCGACCTCAAAGGCCCAACACAAGGCCCGCCATGCACCACCGAGGAAACCACCTCCATATGCCACGGCACTGGTGCCGCCAAGGGCCGCCGAGACGGAACCCTCAACTCCTGTCACACTGCCACAGGACACAGCTGAAGCTCCACACTCAGCAGAGTCCAGTTCAGTCAGGGAGGTGGCAGCCACAGCACCACTGGCTGAGGTGGAGGCGTAGGAAGAGGTGTGGGTGCCCGTGGAAGACGACTCCTCAGAACTGCCTCACACACAAAGTCCAGCTCCATCCCCCCAGATCACATCGTTAGAGTCCACCACCCCGGAGCAGTCTGCGGGGGAGTACAAGCAAGGGGCCATGAGTCCCATAGTGGAGCCCATAGAAGTTGTACATGACCCCCAAGCACCTTGCACCTCCACAGGTGTACCGGCGGGTCCTCATCGGCAGGAGGAGCTGACTGCCCTTGTGCATCAATTTGTGAGTGACAATGCCCAAGCAAGGCAGGAGTGGCACAAAAACAGTGCCTCTCTGGGTAGGATAATTGCCAACAACACTGCCTCCCTGGGCAAGATATTTGCAGAAAATACAAGTAGACTGTGCGAGGAAGTATCAGCCCTGCGGCAGGTCCTCGGCCGCATTGCTGATGCAATGGAGTCTGAGCGTCCGGCCCCCCAAATGGAGCAGGCGGCCACCCCATCGTCCTCCAGCTCAACACAGACCAGCCAACTCCGCAGGTCGTTGCACACCCTGCGCCGGCTGGACATGCCGCCACCAGGTCCAGGGAGTGGCAGGAAGTAGACTGGCCAGCCTGATGAAGGCAATAGACACTTGTTGGGACATGTGTGGGGGAGTTGTGGGGGGAGGGGGTTGGGGGAGGGTGTGTGGGGGAGTTGTGGGGGAGGGGGTTGAGGGTGTGTGGGGGAGTTATGGGGGAGGGGGAGGAGGGGGAGGGTGGTGGAGGGTTAGTGCACTTTCATCTACATTGTACATTTCAATGCAACCGTTGTGTAAAAAAAATGACTTGAGTGGACATTCATCACTGTGCATGTGTCATTTATTCATATACAGTGCATAGTGTACAAGTACCCCACACCCAGTGCCCTCTCTCCAACTATCATGTCACCCTCTGCAGCCATGTGTGTCAGAAATATTGTGCAATCACTGACTGACGCACAGCACGTCCCTCCTGTGCATCGGCACAGCGATGATGTGCAGCCACATCTTCTTCATCCCATTCATCATCACCTGCTGGTAGCAGTTCAATGTCAGGGGGCAGGGGCACGTTTCGTCGGATACACATTTTGTGCAGCATGACACATGCCATGATGATCATGGCCACCTTCTCATGCCTGTAGAGGAGTGCCCCACCCGACCAGCTAAGGCAGCGAAACCGTGCCTTCAACAGGCCAAAGGTCTGCTCAATGACCACACGGGTACGGATGTGGGATTGATTGTAGTCCTCCTAGTGCCTATTCTGTGTGTTTCGGACAGGGGTGAGGAGCCACGGCTTCAAGGGATAGCCACTGTCACCTGCATGGGAGGCAAAAAAGAGGTATATGTCAATTGATTCATGATGGACAGCTGTACTAGTCACACATGCCTGCAGATTATTGTTGGTCACATGCACATGTCCCTGGTTGTATGCATGCCATTTTAGGCCCTCAATGTGTCCTGTGCCATGGGATAATGGTGTGGGTTGCATCTTCAAGATGATACACGTGTGTTCGTGTCTAATTTTTGATGTGTTGTGTTCTGTATGATTTTCTGACTGGGAGCGTTGGCAGTAGGCTCTGCAATGTTAGGCATTCAGCGCTGATTTTTCCCATGGTGACATACAGCATTCCTGTGGTTGTGGTGGCCCTGTGACAGACAGGGGATTCCCTTGGTGGTTTTGTTCCATGCACTCCCATGGATGCTTGTCCTGTGTGGTGATTTGCTAGAGACAGCAACATAGTGCATATTCACTGCATGTTGCTGGATGGTGTTACGGAGGGTGAAGTTCGCTGATGAGTGATGCACATGTTGTGGGTTGTGGGGTGGTTTACTGTTAGTCATGTTGTGATAAGTGTTGACCTTACTTCATTCCTATGGGATTTGGGTGTCATCTTCCGTTTGGGATGCTTTGGGGCACGGTGTTTGGTGATGTGCACATCGTGCAGTCACATCAACATTGACACCATGGTGGTGTGTGCATCCCTCCCCCCATTTCAATGCCATGTGCCATTCATGCAATTTACCAAGCAGCCAGGCCCTCCGTCCAGCATGTCGCTCCATGAAGCGTGGTGGCGTGGAGTTCCGCAGGACCATAGAGTCATGAGTTCATCCGGGATATCGGGCACAACTATGTGTGATGATCTTGCTGGCGTCGCATAGCATCTGCACATTGATGGAGTGGTATTGCTTGCAGTTGCGGTACACCACCTTCATGGCATGCGGGACCACCAACTCCACGTGGGTGCAGTTGAGGGCACTTATACAATTTGGCATGCCTGCCAGTGCATGGACACCAACTTTTGTATCAAAAATCTCCTGGGGAGTCCGTGGTAGGGATATGTTGTCCCTTTTGTGCTTGAGGAGGGCATCCAGCACTTGCTGCAGAATGTGAGAAAATAAGGGTTGTGATATGCCATACATCTGCTCCACAGTGTTCTGGTAGGTGCCTGTGGCCAGGAAGTGGAGCACAGACACTACCTTCAGTAGAGGGGGGATGGTGGTGCGTATTTCAATGAGACTGACAATGTCGTTGTGTATCATGTCCATTATAGTGGTGCTGGTGTCCCGGTCCAGACGGTACAGGGTGTGGATCTGCTCAGGGGTTAGGTTGAAAGGACTGGCTCTGATGCGAGGGAATGGGGGCTGCCTGCGTGGTAACGCTGGCTGCACTGGTGGGGCATGCTGGGCCTGTCTCACCCTCCTTCTCCTCCTGCGTCTCCTCTGTGGTGTCTGCTGTTGCTGTTGTTGCTGGTGTGGCAATGCAAGCATGTCCTCCAGCTCCAGTATTGCTACTACTATTGGAATCATCTTGGTGTGGGAAGGGGTGTGGTGTGTGGGTGTGCCTGATATCCCGGATTAACGCACGATTCAATGGTCCCATGGAACTCCACGCTAACATGCTACATGGAGTGACATGCTGGATGACTTACCTGGCTGCTTGGTAAGTTGCATGACAGGCAAATGGCAGTGTAATGAAGTATCACAACCTTATCCCCACCGAGTGTTCACAGGGCCCTAAAGACTCTATTTGTTCCCCCTCGGATCCCTTGGAGCCAGTCCTGGCGCTGTTGGCATCGGAGGCACATGCTAGCACGGGGTTTCAATAGGCAATGGACAAGCATGGCCGCCCCTATGAGGAACGTTGGGGAACTGCCTTTGCCGGTCTAGCTTCCAGGGCGGGACTCACCCGAAGGCACCAGGGATACCTGCTGGCCATTTAAACCATGCCCGATTAGAGTCACGCGCTTTGCGTTATTCTGCTCTAGCAGCGTGACGTTCACCGGGTCCTGCTCAGCATCCTGGCCTGCAAGGGCGAGAAAAGGCAAGAAGCATTGCCTTCCTTACCTGTTCAGCGGCATCCTCCGGCAACCAAAGTCGTCCAACGCACACTATCTTCCTCCAGCACCATCTCCGACATCGTGTGAGCTTCTTACCAGTCCGTCAGGAAGGTTATCTTCTCCAAGACATTTTCCGCCCCCTTGGATTCTGGAGAACCACTCATCTTCTATTCTTCTCGACCTGCAAGACAACAATAGCACAGGTTAGCCATTTGCAAGGACGCTCGCAGCGCCGCTTGGCATTTCGTTTTACCTTCTCGAACCCAGCTTCAGCATCCACCTCAGCCTCCAACATCTGCAAGAAAAAGAGCGAAGGTTATTTGTGCTTAAATCACTAAAGAAATTGCTATCATCTTCATCTTCAAAGACTTACCTGAAAAAACGGAGTTGCAGCCGGTCTGGACTCCGGCCCTCGCCAGTGAAGAAACTCGGTGGAACGGTGCCATTGACGATGCGCCCCTGCCCAGCGCGGCAGGATGGAGAGCGCATCCTTATAGAAATCAAGGTGAGGGAGTCCCAGGGGAACCGCAAGGGGAACAGGAAACAGGGAGGCAGATAGCCAGGGAAGGAAGCGCTGTTAAACTTCACCTCCTGTCTTCTAGAGCCTACACTCAACAGCACAAACTCCAGGGAAGGGGAAGGGACCAAAGAGCATCCCGGCCAATCGAGAGGCGTCCCCGTGGATACAAGGTGAGCGTTACATAAAGGGCGGGGCGAGAGATGCACACACCACCCGGGTGTGATTGGGGTGGTGACTGGACAATGCCCATACTGCAAAACACTGTGCCCCAAAGCATCCCAAACCGAACATGACACCTAAACCTCATAGTAATGATGTTAGCTGCACACCAATGACAATATGCCTGACTTGCAACCAGCCCACATCCCACAATACGTCCACTGCACATCATCAGACCTTACCCTATGTAACACAATGCAGCAACATGCTGTGAGTAAATGACTGCAGCAAAAAACAACACAGAACATGCATCCATGAGTGTGCACAAATCAATCCGACCAAGGGAATACACTGCTTGTCACTGGCCCACCACCACAGCAGCGCTGCATGTCATCATGGGAATAATAAGCGCTGAATGAGAAATCATGATGAGACTTGTGCCAATGCTGCTAGTAAAAAAAACATACGAATCACTCCACATCACATAGATGATAGCAAATACAGCGGTAGGCATCCGCAGTGCATGAACACCAGCAAGGAAGTGACCACCCTGCATCATCTGGACAACGCAACCCACACCTGTACACCATGGGACAGCACAAATTGTGGCAAGTTAAAATGTGTGCATACATCCAGGGACATGTGCATGTGAACAACAAAAATCTGCATGCATGTGAGAGATAAGTACAGGTGTCATGTTAGGAATTGACTCACATATGCAGGTGATGCTGGCTATCTCTTGAAGCCGTGGCTCCTCACCCCTGTCTGTAACCCACAGAACATGCACGAAGAGGACTACAATCAGGCCCATACCCGTACCCGTGTGGTGATCGAGCAGACCATTGGCCTGTTGAAGGCACGGTTTCGCTACCTCAGCAGGTCGGGTGGGACACTCCTGTACAGGCATGAGAAGGTGGCCAAGATCATCATGGCATGTGCCATGCTGCACAACATGTGCATCCAACGGAATGTGCCTCTGCCCCCTGACATTGAACCGCAACCACCAGGTGAGTATGAGGATGATGAAGTAGAAGGGGTTGCACATCATCCAGGAGGCGATGAACAGGAGGGACGTGCTGTGCACCAGTCTGTGATAGGCCAATATTTCTAAGACACATGTACGCAGAGGTTGCCATGGATGTGGGACTCAGGGCACTGGTTGTGGGGGCACATAGACACTGTGCACTGAAAACCAATTAATCACACATACATAATAAGCAATGTCCAGTCATGTGATTTTTTGGTACACTACGGGTGTATTGAACAGGTAATATGAACAAAGTGTTTTGACCCTCCACCTCACACACACCCCCTCCCCCCTCCCTCCTCTCTCCACAACTCCTCCACACATCCCCTCCCCCACAAACCCCTCCCCCACAACTCCCCCACACACCCCCTCCCCCCACAACTCCCCCACACATGGTGTGCAATTGTATGCTACATGAGTCTACACATGCAGGCTGCCCCTGCTACTTGTGTCCTCTGTCGGCCTCAGGGGACGGCATGTCAGAGCGCCGCATGGTACGAGAAGACCTGCGCAGGGGGTTCGTCTGGGTGGAGCTGGCCGATGACCCGGTGCCCACATGCTCGACTGTCGGGGCAGGACGCTGAGCCTTTAAGCATCGGCAATCCTGGCCAGGACCTGCCTCACTGCCGACAGCTCCTCACATATGCGTATGGTGCTAGACTCAATGGCCCCTTTCATGGCCACAGTGTTCTCGCGGGCCTCCTTCCTTGTCAGGTCATCATCTGAAATGTTCTGTTTCACAAGCCCTGTCAGCTCCTGGTGGCGTCCCTCCATCTGTGCAATTTGCCACTCCCCGTCCCGGACCCCTGTGGAGGTGGATGGGACATCTGGCAAGGGGCCCAATGCATGTGGGGCCTCTGTGGGGTTCCAGGCCTCTGGTATTGCCTCTGTTCCAGACTAGTCGAGCGTGGTGCTATTGGGGGTGCTCATTGGGGTGTGCTGGGGTGTTTGGGGCTGGGTGTGTCTACAACTTCTGTTGACAGGTTGTCGTCGTCAGGGACACATACCTTGCCTTGGAATGTCCTTCATCGCCACTCTGGGCGCTGTGGCCGCTACAGAGCTGTTTGCAGCAGACAGGGTCCCATCTGCCACAGGCTCCAGTTCAGTGGATTCCACAGGTATAGTCACTGTTGGTATTGCAGCTGTCCTTTACCACCCCTGTGCCTTGCCATCCTGTGTCGGCTGTGCCTTCGGTGGCTGATGTTGCTTGGCTGGGCACTTAGACGTGGAAGGCCTGTTGCTGTCTTCCCTGCCCCTGGCTTTCTTTGATGGAGTTGTGGCCTGTGCAGCTGTGTTCTGAGCATCGCTGTCGTAATCTGAGCCTGTGGGGGACTGAGAGAGGGACGGCATCAGTGATGGTTGTACATGCATCATGCATACATTGGTATTAGTGCAGTTGTACACATTTGATGATATGCTGTCTTGGAGTTGTGACATACAGGTTGCTTGCTATATGGGGGGGTTACTCAGGCATATGTCTGGTTCACACATGTGTAAGGTGGTGTATGCTGTGTGACATGCCTTTGTGTTGTGGACTGCGTGCAGTGTGACACATGCTGTTTCGCTGTTTGTGGGGTGTGTCTCAGGTATGGCATTGGCATGCTGCATGCATGTAGATGTGATGCTGCTGGGGACAGCATCTAGACAGGGATGTGTCCATGTGTGTGTGATGGCCCATGCATTGGCTCATGTCACTGTCACATTTGTGGCCCATCATCATACTTTGCATTCCAGTGGTTTGTGTGGACACTCACCTACAACTCCATGCTCCATGTCCCCCACTTCCTCTATGGCCTCCATGCCAATGGTGCTGGCACAGGTTTCTTCCCATCGGGTGAGTTTTATGGGGGAGTTGGACCTGCCGCCTGTAGCCAGACCCTGGCTCTGATTTGCAGAGAGGATATTGCGCACACGGAGGCGCAGGTCATTCCACCTTTTTTTGACATCCTTGACGGTGTGGGGGGTGGTGCCAACCGCACTGACCTTCTGGGCCACTTGCTCCCATATTTCTTTCTTTTTTAGCTGGGCAGCTCTCCTGAGGTCTGATGCAAACACCACGTCTCCATTCTGGGCCAGAGTGTCTGCCAGCATGTTTAAGCACGCCTTTTGTTGGCGGGATGCTCCTTTTTTAATGGCCTTTGGCATTGTGCTGGAGGCGTAGCTGCAGATGTAGCTGGTATTGTGTGGCTCCAGCCCTGTGTCTCGGGGATTGCAATGGATTGTGTTTTTCAAGATGGCTGCCGTAGCATTTCCCGTTCCGGCGCAATGATGTTACTTCTGGTTACAGTATTGCCGGGCCTGGTATTGCCGGGCCCGTTATTGCCAGAGCCCGTTATTTAGGGGTGGACGAAGGTGGAGGAGGTGTCAGCGCTTTCCATGATGCTGCTAACGGGGCTTTTAGGGTAATTTACGGCATGCCGGTACAAACGATGACGGCATGCCGCTATGCGCGTGCACGCATTCTCGTAATCGGCCTCTGTTAGCGGGGTCATTGCTACCCAGACGCGGTATTGCCTCCATGCTGGTAAGGTTTGGTTTTTACCATGGATCTCGTAATGAGGCCCAATTCTAGAATTCAGAAGGAGTTACTGCCCTTCAGGACATAATGTGAGGACAGTTTATATCTGCAATGTGTGCATAACATCAACTCTCTTGTCCTTTCTCTCTGTATAAGCACGGGTTGTTTGTTGCCATCAACATTCCCTTGAACCAAATGTCCTTAATTCTTTGGTATTCTCAGGATCGTTCACATTTTGTATCCATTGTCTTGGTGTGAAGTTAACTGTGAGGAAGTTCACAACTGCACCCATGATGCACTGGCGTAACACAAAATGAGTGGGGGCCCCCTGTGAGCCCTGCTGGGGGGCCCTCTCCTGCTCCTCGAAGAATGGCATTTAGCACCACAGAATCTCGGGCCGGCCTGGGCCACCAATCATGCCTAATGAT
The DNA here is from genome assembly GCF_040938575.1 of Ambystoma mexicanum. Classification (NCBI taxonomy): domain Eukaryota; kingdom Metazoa; phylum Chordata; class Amphibia; order Caudata; family Ambystomatidae; genus Ambystoma; species Ambystoma mexicanum. The sequence goes on along the minus strand of NC_090924.1, from coordinate 666,816,941 downwards.
TACGACGATCATGCTGGCACAGCGACGGGTATGGGCTTTTCTAGTGGAAAGATGTAAGCTTTTGAATATAATCTTACAGGTTACACCTAACATACCAACAAGGGAGTGGCACCTGGCCCCTTGCAGTCAACTGTTTCATTCCTCATTGTGTGTGGACAGTAACATTCTTATGCACATGGCACATGGCTGTAGCGGAGGCAGCTTTTGGTGCCAAAGGGTCAGGCAGCTCCTGAGGGGGCACTGGCATTGTAAACCATTAAAAGTAATTACCAGGAGGTGAATATCTTTAGGACAGGGGCATTAACATGGTATACGAGTGCAAGCTAACAAACATAGCAAGAGAGCCCTACTTAATATAGGGGAAATCAAGTGTTTTTTTCAAGATCCTTTTTTAAATAATCCATAGAAACCCATAGAAATTGTGCATTTTACAGTACATATATGTGAGAAAATGTGTTCAAATTCATACAATTTACAATTTGTAAGAAATCTAGTAAGGCCATGTCGCGCACATTAGATAGGAGCATTTGACAACATGTTCACGATGCCTGATTTTACAACATATGCCAACATTGACATTTTTAGTCATTTTTATGCAACTGCACAATTATATATCCCAGCAGTACCAGTATAAATCATTTCATGAAGCTGAGTCCATAATAAATGCCAGCATTACTAGTGCAATGCACATTGATGTTGTGGTCACAATCTGTGCAATTACGGTCACTGTAAACAACTTTTATCAAGTTGCATACACAATCTAGGCTTTTATGGTCATTGTAAAGCACCTTCATGATGCTACGCCCACAATCTAACCCAGTATGGTCACTGTATACCACATTGATAAATCTGCAACCACAATATATTTAAAATTCTAAATATAGCTAATTGGATGAAGTTGCATGCACATTATAAGCTAGCTTTGTCACTAGGAATATCCTACCTCATGAATCCCCCTGTTGGCAAACACATCGATGCATTGCATGCACCCATACATCACCTGCACACACAGCCAACACACAAATATCACTTGCAGAGTTAATCAGAAGCAAATACATGTGCAGACTTGAACTCCACCCATGCAGGAAAAAAAGAACCAGAAGACAACCTTCTCTGTCTACTCCCCAGACTCTTGAACCTCCTCCCTGTCAACACCAGATGCACCCCCTCGCTTTACATTTCAGGATGGTGCTCAAGACCCTCCTCTTCACGGAATGTCTTCTCCCTAATGTCTAGGTCAACACACGCTCCACTTTCCCCCTAACCTGAGACTGGGTGATATGATGCACCCTGTTTCCTCCACTATTTACTTTTAGATACCTTGGTGGCTAATTACCCACCCTCACCTTCCCCCATTATTAGCTCCCTGCTTCATTGAATTGTTCCCTACACGCTTGATGGGTTCCTTCGCTGTGTACTTCCCCCTATGACTTGTAAAGTCATCTGTTGTTTGCCGAAGCTAGGGCCACCCACAGTAACAATAATAATAAGAACAATAAGATGAAGAAGAATCATGAGGCACTACAAATATGTATGTTGGGTCACTCAGCCTGATCTCAGGTGGTCTTGTTTGCATCCAGTCAGCATGTTGTAAATACATTGCTCTGGCACAGTTTGTAAATAAATCAATGTTTATAAATACAATATTCTCTCACGCAGTACCTGTATATATCTGCTGCTTCTGTAAAGAAGTCTCCTTTTGGGAAAGGGTATTGGGATAAATGGCACAAATGTTCACTGACTGCTTTGCATTCAAAGAACGTTTTGAGAACATACAAATTGACATAGATGTTTATATTTAACTCATATATCTCTTATAATGATGTAAACATGCAAGTCTTTTGAGCACACAATGCACAGTGGGCTTGGTTGTCATGTGGCACAATGTTCACCCTAATGGTAAAATGTCTGCAAAATATATGAGTCATATATACCAATGTGGATATGATTTATTTTGGTTGTGAAACTTTCGCTAAACTGCACAGACACAATGGGCCTCATCACGACCCTGGTGGTATGGGTTTAACTGCGCCGGTAGAGCTGCCGGCGCCGTTAAACCCATACCTCCCTATTACGAGGTCCCCTTCAGGGACCCGCTCTGGACATCTGGTTTTACCAGACGTCCTTAGTGGGTCCCGCGAGGGGCCAGCATGCTAACAACAGGCCCGTCATTAACAGGCCTGTTGTTAGCATGCTCCCCATTCCCATTGAGCCCTATGGGGGCTCAAATGGGAGTGGGGATGGTCTGGGTCCGGGTTCCCTGAATGGGGAAATACCGGCCCCTCCAAGGTCGGAATGGCCCGTATTGCCCCATTCAGGGAAACCCGGACCCGAGTTTGGAGGCAGCCATGCCCTTATTAAGGGCATGGCTGCCTCCAAACTCGTAATGAGGCCCAATATCTCTGGTGAGTATTAGTTGAGTATTAAGTTTGTTCCTGTGGTCTCTTTCAGAGACCCACTCTCAGGTTCCCCTCACCAATGGGGCCTCTACCTCACTAGGAGGAGGGAATCCTGAATGTTTGATTTTTGTCCCGGCTGCTTAGTCTGTCTTTTTACTAGTGAGTTCTCCTCAAGCGCCTGGTCAATAACACAATACCCATATGTGCCTCTAATAGACCAATGTGAAGCTTAGGGTGCTCCAAAAGTACCCAGCTCCTTGCCCTCCTCTCACAGTGTGATGTGTGGGCTCCACTGGTAGGTGACATCATTATTGAAGGGAAAAAAGGACTTATGCCCCCATATGACTGCCTGTTGGAAAGAACTTAGTGGACATTTTTCACTAAACATAAATAACACATGCCATCGTATTGGCTAGTGCATGGCAGAGACATTGAGCCTGCTGCCAGGCAGTTTAAAACTAAGGGCTGATCTGATCCATTAACCCTATGATGTGTTCTCTGCACCATTCAAATACAGTTTGTGCTTTCACTACAGCAAAACTAGAACTCAAACTCAACTCTCTACTCCCAGTCACACACTCATCCAATATTCACTCTGTCTACCCCTTCCCTCACTATCTCTACAAAGACCAACCAACCCCATTCTCATTACCCGCCCACCTTATGCCAGGTATTATAGCCCCAGCCATACACCGAACCAATCATCACTCTCTTTACCCCACTCACCCACCCTAACCCTACTTTCTCTTCATTTGCCCACCCTTGCTCCACTCTCTCTACCACATCCACCCACACTACCAAGCTCTCTCTCCTCCCTCCACCCGCCATAGCATCCACTCCCTCTACCCCACCCACCCACCATATCCCCCACTCCCTCTACTCCCACCCGCCCAATCCCTCACTCTTTCTACCCCACCCACCATATCCCCACTCCCTTTACTACCAGTCACCCTACCTCAACTCTCTCTTCGCCCACCCACACACCCTAGTACAAACTCTCTACTCCCGTTCACCCTACCTCCCCTCTTTCTAACCCCACCCATCCACCCTATTACTGCTCTCTCTACCCCCACCCACCCAATCCCCACTATCTCTACACAACCCACCCACCATACCTCACCTCTCTCTGCTGCCACCCACCCTACCTCTACTTTCTGTAACCCCAACCACTCTACCTCCACTATCTCTACCCCAACCAACGCGAACTCCATTCTCTCCACCCCCACCCACCCTACCCCCACACCCTCTACCCTCACCCACCCTAAACCCCACTCTTTCTAACCGCACCCACCCTACCCAACTCTCTCTAATCCCAGTCACCCCAACCCTACTCTTTTGCCTGACACCCACCCACACTATCCCCCACTCCCTCTAATATCAACCACTCACACCTTCTCCACTCCTTCTACCCCCACCCACCTACCCTATCCCCCGCTCTCTCTACACTAACCCTATATGAGAAACCAGAGGGTGTCTCATCGGCTACTCCCCAGGGATCTCTCTCAAGTGGCCAGGGTGTTAGGGAGAATTCTCAAGAATGGCTAAATTCCCTTACCTACTGTGTCCCTCAGCAGCTTTGCTGGATTTCTAGGATTTTCTTTTCACCTGGTAAGAGAGTGAGCCTTTTTTCCCACTCTTACATGTGTTTTGCTGTGTGTGTTTAACATTTTCTTGTGTTCATAGACTGTGGAGCCTCACCTACTCCGTAGGCATCAACATTTTGTTGTGTGTTACACAGCACCTTCAGTGCAGTGACACAGGGTTGTCTTTTAGACTTCCCACTTCAGGCTCCATTTTCTGTGTTTATTGCTGTCTCCCAGAACATGTAAAGTTGTCATTAACTTTATTAGTCTTTTAAAATCCACAGACCCAGTACACCCTATCTTACATAGAGTACTGGAAAGTACTCATCCTTTTTTTCTGTTTCTCTTGGAGCATTGTTTCGCTGTCTTTTCATTAAGACTTGGCTAGTGGCAGTGGTAACTGCCATATTTTTTCTACTGTGTTTATCTTAAATAACCTTGGTATTGCTTTAGGCTATCTTGGTAGCCTCGAACTTAAACCCGCTGGACCATATACTTTTTTATACGGTTCCGGCTGGGTTTATTCGCCATTTCTTTTTGAAAATGTCTCTCTCGTGTTTTACTCCGCGCGCCGAACCAGGTTTGGTTTCTTTGTTCACCGTCTTTTCGTGGGCTTCTCCACAGAAGTCCTCCTTAGGCGCCTGAAAGTCTGGATAGGCAGGATGTGAGGGGGCTGGGGGGTCTAGGACCCCTGCCATGGGTTCCCTTGGTAACCCAAGTCGCACTCCTGTTTGATTGGCTAGATGACTGTCCCGGCGGGACAGCCACCCTGCTGTGTAATTGACAGCCAGGCTGTGTGAATGGGGGAAAACTGCATAAAAAACAGGTCTCTGGGATTGGAAAGGCAGAGTCGCCAATGGAATGAAAGAAACGATGAAGAGCAGACAGAAGAGGAGCCCTACAATGACGGAACCACCCGGTGAAGCCCTGCTGCAGGTCTGAATCTTCAAACTCCGACAGAAGATCGACTTCCCCTGACCTGGTGGGACCAACCAGTTCACCCAAACTGCAAGCCAGGACCCCCTCCTCTGGTCGAATCTGTGTATTAAGAGTGTGATTCTTCAACTGCTTTACTTTAGTGAAATGTTTTATAACTGATGTGTAAATAAATATATATTCTTTTACTCAGAAAATTTGAGTCAGTGTTTGTTTGAATCATAGTAATTGATGTCTTTTGTGTAACTATTGATACTGCTCACTTGCTCTTGAGAGAAGTCTGGCTGCTGAGCCAATGCTACCAACTTTACTGTGTAGTACAGGCTTGTACCAAAGGTGAATTTGTACTGTCACTTGTAGTCTTAATTATGTGTGGTGTTCCCAAAGGTTACTGCATATAATTCTGCCTAACACACACTGCCCCAAGCCTGGTTGTTATACTGAACGCTTTCCCCATCCAAATGCTGTTTGTGTTCGTAAGAATTACATAAAGAAGCACTTATCTGCTAAGGTGCATGGGGCCTGCAGTACTCGCAGGCGGGGTATGGCCCTGCATGTCGCTGCCTGCAGGAGCCCTCTGTTTGCACGTCTTCTCCGGTCCGTGTCTTTCAGCACAAGCGGGGATCCTTGCACGCACCGCGCAGATGATCGGGTGTTGTCCCAATGTAGTCCAGAGACTCACAAGCCTTCTGGGTATTGAAGTCTTTTGGCAGTTATCACGATCCATGATGCTTTCTGCTCACACCAGGCCTTTTCCCTGCAATGAACACCAACAATGTCCTGAAATATGGGTGTTTGAGCTTCACAAAACGTTTCCTTGGGCCATGTTCCTGCCCACCCAACAACGTCTATTTGATGCCTCTGACCTACACTAGCCACTGATGAAGTCCTGACACAAGGATCAAGGTGACGATAGGAGGAAAAACATTTTCATTTCTTGTAGACACTGGAGCATCTCATTCCTGTGTCCATGAAGGAAAATATCCAATGTCTGTTATTGCCATGAATGTGCAGGGATTCTCTAGGGTGATGAACTTAGTTCCTTTTACAGACAAATTGCCTATGTCTATAGGAGAACATGATGTGTAGATGCCATTTTTGTGTTCTAGGCAGATGACAGTTAATATATTAGGGTGTGAATGGATGCCAAAACTCAACACAGCGATATCTTTTACTGACAAAGGAATAGTGTGTTCCACCCCAGGGATACATTAAATGACTGTGAAATAACTTATATTAGCCTTTACAGGCCAGAAGGCATTGCAAGTAGTTCCCTTATATCCAGAAGTATTTTTGTATTGAGTGACTGTTGTATTATCATGGTTGCCCAGACGGATAGACAAGCTATTAAGAATACCTGACAAGTTTTTGTTCAGGCCAGAAATCCCTATCGATGATGAAGAAGGGCAGATTATTCCTTTAGAGTTAGAAGCAGCAGTGGTCAGAGAGGAAAGGGTGGTTCTTCATGGAACAGATGATGAGGGAAGAGGATGGAGTACAGTTATAGCACTCATTGAAGGGAACAGGTTGACAGATTTGACAGATGAAGAGATGTTTAAGGATGAATATTCTGGTGAGTTAGTATTTTTCATTAGTCTCACATATTGGATTAAAGTATAGAATAGAGTAATACTGCAGAGAATGGTGATGGTAAAAATGGTATCAACATTTCTCCAAGAAGATTTAGAGAAAGTACCAAATACTTTATGGACCACAAGTCTATATGATGTGGGTCTATTAAAAGGAGTAGGAGCAGTCAAAATCAAACTTAAACCAGAAGATCTTTTACCATGAGCAAAGCAATACCCTATGTCTAGAGAAGCGGATGAAGGGATATTTGAGGCCATTTGTGCTTACTGTTGCCATCCGACTTTCATTTAACACAGCTGTGTACCCAGTGAGAAAATCGACCGGGGCGGTTATGGGGATTTATACAGGACCTTCGCCCTTTAAACAATAGTCGAAGCTTAGTTTCCTTAGGTTCCAAATCCTGCAACAATATTGTGCACCATCCCATCCAAGGCCAAGTATTTCAAAGATATAGATTTAAAAAATGTGTTCTTTTTAGTTCCCCTTCACGAAGACTCACAAGATTTGACTTCCTTCTCGTATATAAATATGTACCTGAAACATCCTCAGATTGCCCCGAGAGTACTGTGAGCCTCCCCCTCAATCTTTACCAGAGTCCTTCAGATGGACCTGGGGAATGTCGAGCTCTAAAATGTAATAGTTCAATATGTGGATGACATTTTGGTGTGCAGTGAGAGAGAAGAAAGATGCAGAGAAGATTCAGTTAAGCTCATGACTATACTCTCAGAGAAAAGGTATGAGGTGGACAAAGAAAAGTTACAATGTTGCCAGAAAGAGGTATTGTGCATAGGACAATTGATCTCTCAAGAAGGGAGGAAAGTGACACCTGAGAGAGCAGAAGCAATAATTAAGACTGTGGAAGGGAAATGCAACAGTTGCTAGTCCTGTGTGATTATTTTAGGGCCTGGGTTTTTGATTACAGTACTTATATTCAACCACTTTTAAAAGGACTTAAAGAAGTACAGTGGTCAAGAGTAAAATCATGTGGACAGATGAGTTGACTGAAGGATATGAAGAATTGAAAAAGGCAATCAGTGCAGCCCTTGTGTTGGGAATTCCAAATTATCATGAGGAGTTTTATCTAGATTCCCATTCAAATATAGAAGTCATGACAGCAGTCGTTAGACAGAAAATGACATTAGGACACAGGCATTGACTATTGGCCTATTATAGTGGGATTTTAGATCCAACTATGAAAGTACATCATACCTTTGAGCAGTCTTTAGCTGCTACTGTTGCTGCATTCGCTATTGAAAAAGCTTCAAGTATAACAATGGGTGTTCGGTAACACTATTTGTAGAGCATGCATTATTTGCAATTTTAGAGAAGCCCAACAGTACATTGACCCCACAACGAGCATCAGGATACGAGGTCATTTTATTAAATCCTGTGATTAAAATTGTTAGATGCAAGACAGTGAACCCAGCAACATTCATAGTAGAACCAGTAGGGGAGAATGATTATGTACATGATTTCACAACATACATTGAGAATTACAATTAGAGAAAATGCTATTGAGAGGGGGGAAGTTGTCTTTATTGATGTTTTTTTCAGAAATTGACCAAATGATTGGCAAAAGGCATACTGGATCAGCGTTAGTAATGCTGAACCAAGAGGGTGAATTTGAAGTAGTAACAAACTGGAGATTGCCTTTGCATTACTCAGCACAGACTGTAGAATTAGTGGTATGTATTGACGTGCTTCAGAGATTCGAGATTCGAGATTTGAAGATGAGGAAGTGACGGTGTACTCTGCCTATTTGGCATCAACTGCACATGCACGTTTGTCACGCTAGAAAAGGAGGGTCTTCCTCTGTACAGACGGAACTCTGGTGCAACATGCAACCCTACTGAATAAATGTATTAGCACTCCCATTGACACTAGCAGTCATCAAATGCGCAGCCCATACAAAAAGAGAAGATGTAATTTCCTGCGGAAACAAAGCTGCAGGTTTAGAAACCAAAAAAGCAGCCAATTTTTTTAGAGATCACTAATTTTGAAATTAAAAGTATTAAACAGATGACAGGACAATGCATGTTGGTAAAGGAGGGCTTTAATATGCTATCTGTTGTCCAGCTAATTGAGATACAAGGATGAGCACCACAAGAAGAAATTGAGTATTGGAAGAAACGGGGTGTTCTCTATTCCCCATTGAGGCAATTTGGAGATATGCTAGCACTTGGAAGCCAGTTATGCCTCTAGCATTATTGAGGATAGAATTGGAGCAACTCCACTATCCCACGCATATAACTCAACAATTGCAGAAGAGTGATTCTAGCCAAATCTGTTAGAACATGTGGCACAGTTTATTGTAAATTGCATCGTGTGCCATAAATGTACTGCAGGGCACACTTTACGAACAGTCAGAGGAGCAATTCCCTGTTCAAATTGGGCATTTCAGCACCTACATGTAGATTATGTAGATATGCTGCGGACATGAAATGGTTACAGATACATGCTGGTCGTGGTATGTCCTTTTTCTTGATGGATCGAGGCAGGTCAATGAACACACCCTGATGCCATGTGAACTGCCAAGTTCCTTGTACGTGATGTCTTCCCAAGAGGGGGTGTGTATGAGATTTGTCGGTCTAGAAATTGACCACATTTTGTGAATGAGCTTTTTGAGCAAATAGTTTTCCTATTAGGCATTAAGCATAAATTCTCCTGCGCATATCACTCACAGGCAAATGGTGTTTGCAAACAATTAAATGGACTGTTGAAAGAGAGCATAGCAAAAATCAAAATGACTTTGAAGAAGGGATGGCTACATTGCCTACCTATTGCCTTATATGGCAAAAGAAACCAGCCTGGCTCAGATATGTTCACTGTAATTTTAACAAAAACTGTAATAACTAAAACATGCTTAACAAACCTTAATTACTGTAAGAAATACTGTTTTCTTTTTTATCTGGGCGTGTCCTCCCCAATCCCCCATTTCCCTATGATTATAAACCTTCACTAAACCCCTCCCCACCCGTTTTCATCCTTTACCTGACCCCATATATAGATTTATTAAAACATTTGGTAGTTTTCAATATTTAAGGTTCAATTAAAAAGTTATTTGTTATTTTATTTTTGTTAATATCACTGGATACTGCTCAGATCTCCATTTAACTGCTCATGAGTTAGTGACTGGCTGCCGGATGTGAACTCCCCTTGCTCCTCCAACTAGGTTAAAAATGTATGCCCACAGTGTAGCAAGGGTATTAGGAGATGCATGATCACCTAACAACAATAACTGTAACTATTTATTTCATGTCTCAACAGGTGAACAACCAAAGTGAAGCAACAAAGACAACCCATTGAAGTAGATTTTTTGAAACAACCCAGCATCTACCCAGGGGATCAGGTGCTGGTGCGGAAATGTGTATGCACTTGGAGTTCACCCCGCTTTGAAGGTCCGTACTAGTTGGAAGAAGTTACCCCAACTGCTGCAAAATTCAAAGGAAGGCAATCTTGACTACATGTGCATGACATCAAACCATATAAAGGAGAAACTCTGACCCCTCCTGAAGATACTGAAGGTGAAACAAGAGAAGAAGTTCTGTGCATGCAGATGATCAATGGCTACGAGTAAAGACAAGGAAAATGAAGAGCATAACAGTATTTTGAACTAATGGCCAATATATTTCAGCAATTGATAAGGAGTAAATAGACTTGCAGTTATCCTGGAACTTTCTTTTTGGACAGGCCCAAGAAACATTATATTGAACTTTCAGAATTGATAGAAGAAAAGCACACTTCACCTCTTCATGTTACCTATTGTTACATATACAGAATTAAAAACAAAATGAGGAGGTTTCAAAATATAAGACATTCATTGCCATCAAGAAAATCGATGGGTTTTCATGGAATATTAATTTTGATATCATTATGCATTATAATTAATATTTTCCTCCTGATTACTATGGCATTCAGACATGTTATGAAAAATAATGCAGACGTGATGGGAACAATGAGACAGTTACTAATGCCCCTAATGGAATCACAAACAGCATTTTTTATAATCTTACTAGCCATCTATTTCAATTTAAAAGGGATGTTGGGGAAAACAATGTAGAAATAAATACATATCTTGAGAATGTGGCTCATTTAAAAAATAACCTATGGTATCAGTACATGAAAAAGGCGGGAAGACGAATGTCAGATGAAAGCTGTGTTCCCTAATACCTTATGCATTTGGAACTTCTAAAATATTCACAGTCACAGAATTATCAGTGAGGAAGGCACATTGCCTGATACACCTCACACTTTGCCTAACAAGAGGACAGTTTCAAGGCAGAACTGCATCCATAGTGTGGATGAATAAAGGGACATCTCAAAGAAGAGACAAGATTTAAAGACATGAGAGAAGCCAGAACCAAAGCATCAAATAATTAAATATGAGCAGCCTGGAATAAATGGAGCAGGAATCAAGACTGAAGAAAACAAGATGTTGCAATTCAAAGATAAGAATGGGAAGTAAATGCAAGAATGCCCTGAAAGAGGTCAACTACAAATCTGTTACGCTCACCTGGTATCCACGGGGACGCCACCCAGCCCTGGATGGATGATTTGCACTCTCGAACCCTCTCCCGGTCCCTTGGTAAGGCCTCTGGTTAAAGATGGATCTGCAATGTAGGAGAGCTGGATTCAATACCAGATTGTCTTTATGTTTTCCTACCTCCCTTGGCCTCAACACCTTCCTCCCCCTTGGGCCCTCTCCTCACCTTAACATTGTAAAAGGTGGATCCTCCATCCTCCTCCTCGTGGCAGGGGCGCGTAGATGTGGGGGGGGCGAGCAGTGACCAAGTTACTTCACTGGTGCAAGCCCCCTGTGGGACTCCAGGCCTGCTGCGACTCCGTAGGTTTGCTGCTTTACAGACTTTATATGCAGTTCTTATGTTCCTCTTAGTTCGAATAATAATGTCTTGCTTCTTTCCTTTTAGGTATGGAAAGGTATTTTGGTGTTGTCATGCAGTTTGAAGATGAGCATGGGCTGGTAGGCGAAAGCGCATTGTGCGCGATGCTGTCTGGTGAGTAATGCACAATGTGCAGCGCTGTTTCGCCTTTTATATTGCTAACCTGTGTCTTTTCTCTCATTGCAGGTCGCGATGTTCCTCGCCGAGTGCCGTGATGTTCCAGCGATGATACTGACCAGTCGATGACTACCCAGGTAAGAATTCTGTGGCTTTCTTCGTTTGGGAGGAAACGTGAGTAACCGCTTACTAATGCTGTCTTTCTTTCTCCTCTTTCCAGGTTATGGTATTCCAGGATGCATGCGGTGCCGGATGATGGAGTTTGTACCTTCAAGTGAGTGGAACTGAAGTCGGCGATGGATTGAAGACGGATACTATTCCAGGTAAGTTTTGTAGTGTTCTTTCTCCCTCTGCAGGTCCTTGGTTTCAGTTAAGCTTGCATCAAAGAACTGGACACGGTGAGCGTTACGCTTCCCACAGCAGAATAACACAAAGCATGTTCTGCTGTTTGGGTGCGGTTTAAATAGTCTCAGGTAAAGTAGTCCAGGTAAAATAGTCCCAGGCCTGCCACACCCAAAGAAGCCCAGGTAAAGTAGTCTCAGGCCTGCCACACCCAAAAGACTAGACCGCATTGCTCAGTTCCTTGTAACTGAGCTATGTTTGTGCCTCCATGTTGGCTGAAACCCCCAAGTTAAATAGTTCCAAGTAAATAGTCCCATTCTAATGTTGGTCTTCATGATGGCTATGAGCCTGGCGCCAGAGGCGCCAGGACTGACTCCAAGAGAGTCTTGGATGAGGTTTTAAGGCCTTTGACCTGGCCCTAACTGGAAGGCTGACTTGCCAGTGAGGGCCAGGGGCAAGGGTCATGACAGCACTCCCCCCCCAAGGCCCATCTCATGGTGGCACTTCTGCCTGGTCCTGGTTTGGCTGGGTAATTCTGTTGGAACCTTTTAATTAATTGAGGTGCATGAATGTATTCACTAGGTTCCCATGATCTGTCTTGAGGGCCTGGTTCTCCGTCAACTAATACTGGTTTTGGTGGTGTTGTAACCCGAGTACCATGTTGTACCGGTTTCAGGAGTGACACGTGAAACACTGGATGAATCTGCATAGTGGGTGGTAGGGATAATTTAACTGCCACTGGATCTATTATGGATTCAATAGAATAAGGTCCCAGATATCAGGGACAAAAGATCTGAGTCCCTTTTACGGGCACATATTTTGATGCTAACCAGACCTTGTCTCCAATTTGATAGTCGGGGGTTTTACTACGATGTTGGTGAGAAAATTTCTTTTGTCTGTTCTTGGCTTGGAGTAAATGTTCTGCTGCTTCTTTGAAGGCCTGGGAAATAGTCGTATGTAGGGTTTTAACCGCTGGCATTTGCAAAGGGGTTAGGAGATCTAATTCTGAAGTACGTGGATGTCTACCATATATAGTGTAGAAAGGGGTTTGTCCAGTGCTGGTGTGTAATGAATTATTATAAGGATATTCATCTGTCCATAACAAGTCCTTCCAATTTCTTTCCACTTGATGTAACAACGTAAGTATTGCTCGAGGGTTTGGTTTGTTCTTTCTGTTTGGCCATCTGTTTGAGGATGGTGACTTGTGGATAGTCGAATGTCAATTTGGGCCATTGAACAGCATTTCCTCCAGAAGTTGAATATGAACTGACTACCTCGATCTGAGATCAAGACCGATGGAAAGGCATGTAGCCATACAATTTCCTCCAGGAATACTTTTGCTAAACTGGATGCATTTGGAAGATTCTTAAAAAGGAATAAAGTGTGCCATTTTAGAGAACAAGTCTACAATTACTAAGCTGGTGTTGAATCCTTGACTGGGAGGTAGATCTATAATGAAATCAAGGGACAGTGTGTGCCATGGTGCGGGAGGAATTTCCAATGGTTGGAGAAGACCAGATGGTTTCTGCTTTTGGGACATATTTTGTGCACACACACCACAAGATTATCTTTACACCATGTGGGCCACCAATAGTTTTGTTTTGTTTTAGCCAGAGTTTTGGCAATTCCAGGATGACCTTCAATCAGGGAGTCATGATAACCCGAAATAACCTGCTCTTGTAAATCTTTACTTGGCAGGTATAGACGGTTCCTAAAATACGGTAACTGGTCTGTAATGTGTAATGCTCTCCCTGAGTACACCACTCTTGTGAGAGTGTGGGATCCATTAAGAGTTGGATCTTGTTTTGGAGTTCACCCTGTGTCAATGTTGTCATAAGACCCAGGAGTTTGTCTTCTGGAATGATGGCTAGTGGATCTGGAGTTTTGTATACCTTTTCATCAACACTCATGTCAAGGCGTCTGCCTTTCCGTTTCAGACTCCTGGCCGGTAGGTGATCACATAGTCATATTCAGTGAAGAAAAGAGCCCACCACAGTTGACGGGATGATTGAGCCTTTGCTGTTTTTAGGTATTGCAGGTTTCGATGATCAGTTATGACCGTGACAGTAACAGTGACAGTATGTCTAGCACCAAGGAGATAGTGTTTTAGAGCCAAGAGTTCTTTTTCTGTGATAGCATAGTTGACTTCAGGAGGTGAGAAATGTTGAGACCAGAAGGCCACAGGGTGTAACTCGCCAGTTCCTGGGTCTCTTTGTGAGAGAACAGCTCCCATAGCCATGCTAGAGGTATCTGTTTTAACTATATAAGGGAGGTCTGAGCGAGGATGCCGTAGAACTGGAGCAGAAGTTAATTTTTTCTTAAATTCTTGAAAGGCCTGCTCTGCTTCTTCGGTCCAATGGAACTTTTCATTGTTTTTTCACAATAGTGATGTAATTGGATGCACTATTTGGGAAAAATCTGTGATGAATCAGCGGTAAAAGTTTGCAAAGCCCGACATACTCTGGATTCCTTTAAATGAAGTTGGTGAGGGCCAGTTAAGACTGGCATCTACCTTGTGTCTATCCATTCTGATACCTTTTGGTGTGAGGATAAAACCGAGGAACTCCACTTCGGTGACATGAAAAGAGCATTTTTCAAGTTTAGCATACAGTTTATGTTGGCGGAGTTTAGTAAGGATGGAGCGGACATGCCTGACATGGTCTTCTTTTGTAGCATAATACACTAAGATGTCATCAATGTAAACCAGGGTGCAAACATCGATTAACTCCCGGAAAACATCATTCATAAAGTACTGGAATGCAGCGGGAGCGTAGCAAAGTCCAAAAGGCATTACCTGGTTTTCATACAAGCCGTATTTGGTACAAAAGGCGTTTTTCCATTCATCTCCTTTCTTCACTCGAACAAGATGGTACGCCCCCCTAAGATCCAGTTTGGAATAGATTTGGGCATCTTTGACTTGATCCAATAATTCGGGAATAAGGTGCAGTGGATTACGGTTTTTTACTGTGATCTGGTTTAATGCGCGATAGTCAATGCAAGTCCTCAAATCACCTTCCTTCTTTGGTACGAAGAATAAGGGACTGGCTACCGCTGATTTAGACGGGCGGATAAATCCATTTGCCAGATACTGATCAAGATAAGATTTCAAATGGAGGTTTTTTGGTTCAGTAAGTGCATAGATTTGGCCACAAGGAATTTGCGCACCAGGTATGAGGTCGATCTGACAATCGTAGGGCCTGTGCGGTGGTAGAGTATTGGCTTGTTCTTTCTGGAACACGTCTTGAAAAGCTTGGTATTCATTTGGTAGAGTACTAGTCACACCTAGTACAATCGCCGCCATACTGCGAGTAGCAGATGTACATAAGTCTGTTTTCCCCTTTTCTTGGTAATAACAGGTGCGAGCACAATCATCGGAAAAGGCCAACTTCTTGGCACGCCAATCTATTAGAGGGTTGTGAGCTACCAACCATGGCATCCCTAAGATTAGTCGAAACTGTGGAGCTTTGATGATATTGAATGCAATAGATTCTCGGTGTCCATCCTGGCACAGTAGGGTTGTGCTCTGTACATTGGGTTACTGGTCCGGAAGCTATTTCTGTCCCATCAACAGTAGTAACTTTTTCAGTAGTCGACTTAGAGCATAAGGGAAGCCCCAGCTCTGCTGCCAGATCTTGGTCTACATAATTCCCAACTTCTCCGCTGTCTATGTATGCTTCACCAGCATGCATTTGAGACGGTTGTTGGTGATTGATCGAAATTACTGGTAATGCAAAGTGTGAGGTCTGTGGCTCATCCTTCTCGCTCGACAAGCGGACCTCTACGCTTGCCGGGCTTGGTAGTTTTCCAACTCCTTGTTATTATCTTCCTTCTCTGTGGCTCCAACAGTTCTCCTTGGTGGTTTCACTGGACATTCTTTGAGGAAGTGGCCTGATTTTCCGCAATATAAGCATAATTGCTGTTGCCTTCTCTTGTCTCTTTCAGTTTTATTTAAAGGGGGCCGTACACCTCTGATATGCATGGGTTCTACCGTGTTTTCCAATGTACGTGGAACATTATCCTTTGACCGGACATACACAGCTTGAGTGTCTAACCTTATCCGGTCTGCTTTTCGGTCTTGTAATCTGTGATCTAATTGCACCACAAGGTTGATGAATTCTGCACAGTCTTTAGGTGGGTTAACCACTTGAGCAAGTACATCCTTTAGTTCCCCTCGTAGACCCCGATGAAATAGTGTGGTCCTTTTTTCCTCAGGCTGCCCAGCTTCAACGACTAGTCTGTTAAATGTTGCTATATATGTAAGCAAGTCTTGACTTCCTTGACGGAGTGACAAAAGTTTGTTGTCTAATGCTTGGCCTTGGGTATGATGAGCAAAGAGTTTTTTCCATTTTCATCTGGAATCCCACAAGGGTTATCCTGACTTACGAATCGTACCGACCAATCCGCAGCACTGCCACTCAGAAATGACAAGACAAAATCAACCCGTGCTTGGTCATTAGGAAAAGCCCCAGGTCTGCAAAGGAAATGAAGACGACACTGATTCATGAGCGTTGCATACTTCTTAAGGTCCCCTGTAAATCGTTCAGGTGGAGCTAAAGGAACTACCCCAGGAAGGGTTATTTGTACTGGAATGGTGGAAGAAGTTGGTACAGGTGCTGGAGGAATGTTATCAGGCAATGGGGTCTGTCCTGCCTGTGATTGGAGCAATTGTCTACTTATTTCGTCGGTACGATCCTTAGAAACAATCAAATCCCTCTTTAGAGTCAAAGGATTAGTGTTTACTTCTGAAGGATGGGCTGATGGACTGGTTGTGTGCAAAGCAGCAGCATTAATCGAACAGTGGGGAGTAGTTGTGGCAAATGCTGGAAAAGAATGCAAAGATCAATGGCCGAAGATTGCAAGATTGTTGAAATGGGTCCATGATGAGAGAGGTCTATTGCAGATATTACACCTGAAGAATGCATCCTTATATTTCAGAAATAATGGTGCAGTGAAAGTTGGAGTTTTTGATGTACCAGGCATCAAGGGAGGAACAGCAGTCCTGATGGATCATTATTGGGCATGAGGATCAAGAGCATACACAAAGTTTCCACCAAAATGGGGAGGAGTTTGTTCATTGGTGCAGATAAGCATACCAGCCTTGGTGGTACGACAAGTGACCTGCAGATTACAGAATGTCCTAAAATGGACACACACCTGAGGAAGAAAAGATCCTTCCAATGTAGCAGACATAGGAGAGATAATTACTTCTCATGAAAATCAATAGAAGCCTATTATGGCATTACAGATGAGCATAAGTTGTTCAGCAGAACAGCATTGATGTTCAACTCAATATTCCTAGGAATTCAGACAATAAAAGCTAAATGGTTGCAGATAACCAGATGGGAGCTGCTGCAAATGATTAGCACGACAATAAAAGGATTTATTGTGATCAGAGAAGAATTGAGGGCAATCAGGCTCATTGCCCTCCAGAATAGGTATGTCCTGGATTTAATCAGAGCAATGGAAAGAGGCGTGAGCACAAAGATTGGACCTTCTTGGTGCACATTGTATAGCTGCCCAGGATGAAGATAATGACACTCTGACAGAAGCAATAACAATGTTGTCTACACTGCACACGAAGATGAAGGATGAAGTGGATGAGCCTGAGGATGATGGCTGGGTTTTGCCCCTGTTTTTATGGATTCCAACCTGGCTGGCGAATGCCTTCAAATTACTTGGAGCAGGGCTAGTGTTTGCACTGCTAGTATTTTCTCTTATAAGGATCAACTTAACCAGGGGACAGTTCCAGCTGAACAGAAACTTTCAGTAATCCCCCTTTGCTGAAGAAGCCAAACCTGGACCCAGATAACCTTAAGAACTCATCCTGCAGGTCTTCTTTTTTCAGGAATAATTCTAGAAAAAGAGGCCACAATGCAGTTTCAAGAATATATCAAAACAGAGGGCCTTTTAGACCCCCTACAATCAGAATGTTGGCCTAAACTTGGTACCAACATGGTGCTCTTCACAGTTTGGGACGAGTTGTTGCAAATGGGAGATGATGGTAAACTATCCCTACTTGTAATTCTCGACCTATCCGCAGCCTTCAAATCTGTGGACCATAATGTCCTACTGGAATGCCTAAAAACTACAGAAAATTCTTCAGGGAGTGCTCTTGAATTGTGTGTCTCCTTTCTGAATGGGCAAAGGCAATGAGTGCAGCTGTGAGGCTTAGTGACGAAAACCCTCCCAAAAAGCTGTGGGGTCCCGCAAGGCTCTGCGCTATCACCACTCCTGTTCAACCTGTATCTTTGCCCACCGATGGACGTTCTAAGAAAACACAATATCAGTTTTCAGTCTTATGCTGATGATACTCAGCTGTATATTTGGCTCGATGATGTATAAGACTCCCTCATCGGGGTGGGTAGGTGTTTGGAAGAAATTGGAGTATGGATGGTCTCTAATTGGCTACAACTTAAGCCAAGCAAGACTGAGGTGATCCTTTTTGGACTGAAACACCTATTATAGGCAAATAGTAGCCCCCCTTCACCTTCATTTCTGGGTTCAGAATTGAAGTATGTGTCCAAAGTGAAAGATTTGGGGTGCATTTGGGAAAATTATATGGGCTGCAATGGGCAGGTCTCAGCCAAAGTCCAGGCAGCATGTTTTAACCTGCAACTGCTGGTACAGGCTCTTCCTTATGTACCTGACAAGGATCATGCCATAATGGCAAGAGCCCTAGTGAACTCAAAGCTGGATTATTGTAATGACTTACTCGCTGGGGCTCCTGCCAAACAAATCTACCGGCTACAAAAGGCACAGACTGCAGCAGTCAGAAACATTTTTGAGGTGTCAAAATGCACCCTAATATCTGGCCTTTGCTAGTCCATTCACTGGTTAGCAGTAGAGGATCACATTATGTTTAAAATGGGCTGTTTAATATTTCAGTGTTTGAACGGCTTGGCACCGGGATACTTGCGGGACAAGTTAATGCAATATCGACCAACTCAGTCCCTAAAATCAGAGGACAAGCACCTGCTTACTACCCCCCTAACAAGATGTGTTTTAGGGGAGATTGCAGATTTTTGATGTTTGGACCCAGACTGTGGAATAGTCTCCCACTGGAACAAAGGACATCTTTTTAAATATACTTGTTAACACCTGTAGGCTACTGTTGATATATAATTGGTGATGGTATTATCACATAATGATTTTATTCCATCTGCAGAGGTATACAATGAAGTTTGTTGAGTGTGTGATATAAATTCATCAATCAATCAATCAATGCACCCAGACAACCATACCGAATGTACCCCCACATCGAGAGAGTGGATGGATACCTGCATGCACTATTAGACATCATGGAGCACTGAGTGACATCTGACAAGGGTAAAGTGATGTCTTGAAGAAGACATGCAAGGACATGCTGAAATGATATGAAAATACTTAAGAATGACAATGTAACTAAAGCTTTAAGAAAAACAAGTACGAAATGATAAAGTAATCATGTATGCAAAAAGAAGATGAAGTAACTTGTCGATCAATAAGTTTTAATACGCAGTAATGCTAGGTAGATGAGACGCAGCGAAGCTTGCTATAGAGGAATATAAAATGTGGCTAGGAAGGCAATGATTGGAAAATGGATGATGGCTCGTGTGAAGATCCATTTACTACCTCAGAAACAGATCGGGGCTGAAGAGTCAGGAGATGCTCAAAAACGGCATTGTGCGCAAACAAAGAGAAATCTATGTTGGCCTGGTTTCAAGGATGCTGTTTCAAGAAATAACTGCAAAGCACAAAGAGAACCAGACAGATAAAGCCGTGAGCGTGAGACATATTTCTCTTAGATTAACGGAGATGAAAACATGTGCAAGAGCCAAGTATTGAACATGTAACTCCTTATTAACAGTGAATGAGGAGTGAGCAAGTCTCTAGAAACCAAAGGATTAATAACAACCAGCTAAATTGAACCAAATAGCAGTAAATAGGTAGTCGAAATGGACAGGTTTTCAATCTCCTCACACCTGAGCAGAAATCGAAAAACAAGGGTTATTTATTAAGCTGCAGTTGAAGATAGTGATGTGTTCATACTCCCTCGAATGTCCTAGAACAGAAAGAAGACTATGAGGTCAACTACAGACAGGAAATTTTGGCTGATGTTCAAACTGATGAGAGATGATGGACTAATTGCAAAAGTGGGGAGTAATCTAACGTAACTCAAGGGTTTCAATTTCGTTACATGCTGCTAGCAAGCCGAAAGTCCAAGGTTCGGTGGGATGGCAACCAATCAGTGGGTCTGTGGGGCAACCTGCTATACAATGTTATATAGACCAATCCACTGCCATGTTGTCTGCTATGATCAGTATTATATACCAATTTAGAGGTAGTTCCAGGTGTTTCTTACAGATAAGAGACCACCAATGAAGTACTGACCTGTATATTTTCTATAAGTAGACATGTTCCCCTAACCAATCCCTTCCGCCAGTAGGTTATACAGTTTGCCACGCAGGATGACATCATAAATGATGCACATTGGGGTATAAGACCTCTGTGTAATCAAGTTTGTTTGTGTGTGTGTGCAAACATCAGTCCAATGTTCGTCAGTATAACCTGCTTTGTTAAATTGAGAATAATGTAGTACCTTGCCATATTCTTTGATTCTGTCTGGTTATTTGGTCTGAGATCTTCATTGGTAGAACAAGAGGCACTTCAAGGTGCTAGAGCACACTATCACCCACTCCCTTTTCCGCCACCCACTCACCTTATCCCCAACTCTCTCTCCCCCACCCGCCTTACCTCCACTCTCTCGACCACACTACCCACCCTACCCCCATTCTCTCTACCCCACCCTACCTTTACTCTATCTACCCATCCACCCTAACTCCACTTTCTCTATCCCCACTCGCTCTACACCCAGCCACCCACCCTTCCTCCTCTATATCTTTCCCCACCATCCCTTTACCTCACTTGCTCTACAGCCACCCTCCCAACCCCATCTATCTACGCACCCTTCAGCCAATTAGCCACTATATCAATCCCCACCCAACCTATCCACAACTCCCTCTATCCCTACCCACCCAACCTATCCCCAAGTCCTCTACCCCCAGCCACTCAATCCCCACTCTTTAACCCCACCTACCCAACATTCACTCTCTCTACGCCCACCCACCCTATGTTTACTCTACCTACCCTATCTACCCACTCCACCCTAACTATCCCCACTCGCTTAACCCCCAGCCACCCACATTTCCTCCTCTATCTCTATCCATCTTTCGAATCTCCCGCCGAATCGATGCCTCTTCCCGCCTGCAGCCCGCAGCCTGATACGGCTTCCCGCCCTGCCGCCTCCACCCCCCCACCATAAAGGGAGACAGGGCTCACCGCCAGGCGAAGCCGCGAGGGGAAGGCCAGAGGACAAGGCCTGCACTCCTCTTTGCAGCACCGCTGCGAGTGCCTCCATCAGCTGTGCTCGATCAGCTGTCTGCTGACTTTAATCTTCATTTCGGAGCCCCAGCTGATCCAGCGCGTCTCGCGCATATTGCAAAGGCCTCCACCATGGAAGGCATGATCACCGCCTACAATGCTTTTAAAAAAGCATCTTTCGAATCTCCCGCCGAATCGATGCCTCTTCCCGCCCGCAGCCCGCAGCCTGATACGGCTTCCTGCCCTGCCGGCTCCACCCCCCCCACCATAAAGGGAGACGGGGCTCACCGCCAGGCAAAGCCGCGAGGAGAAGGCCAGAGGACAAGGCCTGCACTCCTCTTTGCAGCTCTTCGCTGCTCGAAGTCTGCCGTTTGCCGTGGAACCCTGCCCGATGTACAAGGTAAGGAGTCCCTAACTCCTGAGCTACTCAAAGCACTTGCTTCCAGACTTCAGCGTCTGCGTGCCCGCACCCTTACATGTGCACTGCACTCAAAACGTTTGCCCACAGACGTTCGCAACACACGTCTGCAATCCAGGTCCCTGAAGCCATCCACCAGCCTTAACGTTCCTCCCTCAGCAACTCATAAATCCCACAGGCTGCGCCACACCATGACCCCCTGCCCACACAGTATACAAGGCCCCAACCATAATGCAACTGGAACAATGGCTAAGACTATCGAAAATGTGCCCCCACTACTTTAATGTGAATACCGCAATGTGCAATTCTTCTACCACAACCTTGCTACCCACTGATGCAAATGCTACTTTACCTGTGTCTAGGACCCCAGAAAATGTGCCCCCCACTACTTTGAATGTGAATACCGCAATGTGCAATTCTTCTACCACAACCTTGCTACCCACTGATGCAAATGCTACTTTACCTGTGTCTAGGACCCCAGAAAATGTGCCCCCCACTACTTTGAATGTGAATACCGCAATGTGCAATTCTTCTACCACAACCTTGCTACCCACTGATGAAAATGCTACTTTACCTGTGTCTAGGACCCCAGAAAATGTGCCCCCCACTACTTTGAATGTGATTACCGCAATGTGCAATTCTTCAACCACATCCATGCGATCCACTACCACCAATACCACCCCTGAACCCCACCTCAAATGTGCCCTCATCAACGCCCGATCCATCAATGCTCACGCCCTAGACATCCACAACCTCATCACCACCCTAGATCTAGATCTTCTAATGGTCACTGAGACCTGGCTACACGAAGCCTCAGGCCCCGCTCTATCCCTCGCTCTCCCACAAGGCTATGCTATCACAAGACAAGATCGCCTGACCACAGGAGGCAGTGTCGCTCTCACAGCCAAAGACTCGATCACCATCAGAAAAATAGACAAAACTATCAACGATAACAGCGACTACCTTCAATTGAAACTCACTATCTCACACCACTGCACCATCACCCTACACCTCATCTATCAGCCACCAGGCCCCTTGGGAGACTTTCAGGCCTCCCTCACCCACCTCCTGGCTGACAACCTAAAAAAGTCATCCAAAGCCATTCTCCTCGGTGACATCAACCTAGGCCTAAATGACACCTAAGACCCTGCTGCCAAATCACTTGACGCAGCCCTAGCCACTCTAGGATTCGCCAATACCATCACAGACCCCACTCATGCCCTAGGCAGATCATTAGACTGGATAGCCCATCACAACTGCCCCCTCACAGTCACAGGCAATACCCCCACCCCGTGGTCCGACCACCACACCATCACCTTCAACATCCCCACCAACACCCCATCCTCCCTCCCCCAACCCTTACTACCAGCCCTCACAAGAAGTGGCCGCCAATTAACTAAAGAAAGACTCTTACCCTTCCTACAGGGACCTGCCTTTAGACCTCCCTTCTCCAACGACCCAGAAACTCTTGCCAAGAAGTACGACTATGCTATCTCGTCAGCAATCAATGCTATCGGCCCACTTAAACCGCGCAAAACCAAACCTACCAGACACACTAATGCTTGGTTCACCCAAGACCTTCTCAAATTGCGCACTGACAAACGAGCAGCTTTAGCCCAATGGCAATCATCCCATGATGATAAAGACAAACTCAACTTCAAATCCCTCGCAAATGATTATAAGAAAGCCATCATCAAAGCCAAATCCTTTGAAGATAGAATCTCTGAGGCCAAATCAAACTCCAAGGAATTGTTCGCCATATTCAGGGAACTTGAGACCCCTACACCCACCCCCCAAAACTTCACCAAAGATAAAGCATGGTGCGATGACATCCAAACAGCCATGCAAAACAAGATCAGCTCTCTCCAAACCAAAATTCGGAATACCAAACTAGCGCTACCTACCCCCCCTATCCCCCCCACCAACCCCCACCCTCTCCTCATCCACAGAGGCCCCCCCTACCTTCTCATTTAAAACCATCCAGGAGAAAGACATGATTAACATCATGAAAAACATAAAACCATCCAATTGCAAAGGAGACCCCTGCCCCGCCTCCATCATCAAAGACTGCGCAGACACCCTTGCCCCTTTCCTAACAGCCTTCGTCAATGCCTCCTTCACCCTGGTGAAAGTCCCCTCATGCCTCAAGGAAGCATGGGTCCGACCTCTCATAAAAAAACAAACACTTGACCCCACCTCCCCTAACAACTACCGCCCCATAACCACAGTCCCATTCCTCCTCAAGATTCTAGACAAGGCAGCCTACCTGCAGGTCCAGCACTTCCTCGAAGAGCACAACCTCCTAGGACTAAGACAATCTGGCTTTAGGCCTAGACACTGGACAGAAACCGCCCTACTCGACCTCAAAAACCAAATGGATGACACAAGGGACCAAGGCAAACCTATCCTGCTCCTCCTCCTCAACCTCTCTGCAGCTTTCGATCTTGTAGATCACGACATCCTTTGCCATCACCTCACCTCCATAGCCAACTTCTCCCAAGAAGCTACCACATGGATCACCTCCTTCCTCCAAGGCAGGACCATGCAGGTCTTCTCTGACTCTCCCCTACCCTATACAACATCTTTACCTGCCCCCTCTTCCTTATCCTCGAAGCCATGGGCATCTCATACACCAACTACGCCGACGACACTCAGATCCTTCTCACATTAACAGGTGACTATGACACTGACTGCGCAACTCTCAACAACATATATAACACAATCCAAATGTGGATGGCCATCAACGGCCTTTGCCTTAATTCCGACAAAACTGAGCTCCTACTTGTAGGTTCCCCAGACACCCTCAAGAAACTTGACGCCCAGTTTAGCCACTTCACCATTGACTCAATCAGAATTGCAGTACTGGACACAGTAAAAACACTAGGGGTCTATTTTGACTCCAACTTGTCCTTGACCAGACAAGTAAATGCAATCGCCTCCTCTGCGGCTTACCATGCAAAACTCCTCAACGCAATCAGGCCGTTTCTGTCCAAAGACACTTGCACCAACATAGCCAGAGCCATAACTGGTTCCCGGCTAGACTACTGTAATGTTCTCTTTCTAGGGACCTCTAACAAAAACCTCGAGAAGCTGCAAGTAATCCAGAACAGCGCCCTGCGTGCTGCACAAGGCATTGCCAAGAGAGAGCACATCACTGCTGCTAGAAATCCCACTGGCTCCCCATAAAGGAAAGGATTTTATTCAAAGCGTTAAGCATCACCCACAAATGCATCCACCTCTCAGCCCCAGCGTACCTATCCCAGAGAATCCACCCGGCCGCCTCCACCAGACCCACCAGGACACCCTATGCCAATATGCTCTCCGTACCCAGGGTAAAAAGAGCCAGAGCAGGTGGCGCCAGCTTCCCCTACCTTGCTGCTCTACATTGGAACACCCTGCCCACGTCTCTGTGAGCTGAACCCTCATTAATTGCCTTCCGCAAAGCCATGAAAACTACCTTGTTCACCTAACCAACCCCACATGTTTAAACCTTCATGACTAACATGTATGATGTACTATGGTGTATGATGTATTATGGTGTATGATACTCCTTATCGCTCAACACATGATCTTGCCTTACTGTAACCCATGGCACAACCTGTACTTGTACCTGTAACTAAGTTCCCCGACAAGTAACAGTGCCACAATGCCCTAGGGCTGCCTGCGCGCTATATACATGTAATAAATAAATAAATAAATAAATATCCCCACCATCCCTTTCCCCCACTCTCTCTACCCCCACCCACCTGATCCCATCTATCCACCCACCTCATTAACCACTCAATCAATCCCCACCCACCCAACCTATCCATAACTCATTTTATCCCCACCCACCGAACCTAGCCCTTAAGTCCTCTACCCCCAGAATTCCCCACTCTCTCTAACCCCACCTACCCAACTTTCACTCTCTCTAACCTCACTCATCCACCATACCACCACTCTCTCTCCTCAAACCCACCCACCCTACTTCAACTGCCTCTACTGCCACCCATATACCATACCTCCCTTCTCTCTACCCCCACCCACCCTACCTCTCCTCTCTCTGCTCCCACCAGCCCACCCTACCTCCCCTCTCTTAACTCCCACCCACCCTACTCCCACTCTCTTTAGCCCAAGCACCCTACCCCCACCCTCTCTACTCCCACTCATATGCCCAACCACCACCCTCCCACCCAATCTTCACTCACCATACCACCATTCATTACCCCACTCTCGCTACCAACACCCGCACACCCTAACCACACTCTCTCTACACACACCCACTCTACCACCACCCAACCCACACTCTGTCTACCCCCACCTGTCCTATCAGCCACTCGCTCTACCAGGTCCCACCCACCCTATCCAAATCTCTCTGCCCCCACCCAGTCTCCCTCCACTCTCTCTACATCCACCACCCACCCTACCCAAACACTCACTATACCAACCCACCCAACCTTCAGTCTCCCTACCACCACACTAACTCCACTCTCTCTACCCCCACTTTCTCTATCCCAGTCACCCACCCACTTTTTCCCTCACTTGCTCTTCCCCCTCCCACCCTATCCACCACTAAATATATATCCCCACATGCCCAATTTATCCACCACTCCCTCTATCCTCACCCACCTAACCTATCCCCCACTCCCACTACCCCAATATCCCCACTCTCTCTATCCACACCCACCCACCCTACCTCACTGTCTATCCACATCCACCCACCCCACCTCACTCTCTATCCACACCCACCCACCTCCACTCTCTCTAGCCACACCCACCCAGCCTACCTCTACACTCTCTACCCCCACCTACCCACCCTACCTCTTTTCTCCATACCCCCACTCACCCTGCCCCCCACTTCATCTACCCCCATCCACCCTACCTCCTCTCTATCTACCCTTAACCACCCACCCTACCTCCACTCTCTCTACATAACTTCACTCTCTCTCTGCCTCCACACTCTCTTCCCAACACCACTCTCTCTACTCCCACCCACTCACCCAACCTCCACTCTCTCTGCAACCACAAACCCTACTGACACTCTCTCTACCCCTACCCATCCTACCTCCACTCTCTCTACCCCACCAATCCACCCTACCTCCACTCTTTACCCCAACCTGTCCACAGTACCCATCTCTCTACCAGACCCACCTTACCAAACTCTCTCTTTCCCAAACAACCACCCACCCAACACCCCTCTCTACCCTACCCACCCTACCTACTGCACTCTCTTTACCCCCACCCACCCTAGCTCACTCGCTTTTTAAAACCTGCCTCTACTATCTCCACCTCCAACCACCCACTGTACCACTGCCCATCCTCTGAAACCGCACTTTCTCTATCCCTACCCCCACTCTCTCTACAGCTACATTACCCCCACCCACCCTACAGCTATTCTTTCTACTCCCCACCCCTTCCTAGCCCCATCCACTCTACCCCACTCTCTCTACCACACCCCACCCAACTCTGTCTACAACCCAACTCTCTACCCTGTCGCTCTCATCCTTCCTTTCACACTGTCACTTTATTTCTTACCATTTCACTCGCAACCTTTCTCGCTCATATATCCTTTTGTTCATAGTCAATGGCACCCACTCTCAATCATTTCCTTCCTTGCTCTATCATCCTTCCTTCCCATTCTCTTGCACAGTAGCATAATTTATCGCATTCTCTTTTGAAATGTTACCCTCCCCTCCTTGCACCCTGCTGCATATAAATGCAAAATGCAAAGAACAGTAGTAAATGGCAGAACTATTGGCTTTGTCAATGCATCAGTATCACGTCAGGGTGGCAGTGTTTTTCTAGGATTACTCAACAACTTTGGCAAACATCAGTAATTGACTATTGAATGATCTTAACTCATCCTTGTCGTCTGGGACCATTACCTTTAGATTGCCTTCACTATTTTCAGGTGTGTGTCACGATGTACTCCTTTTGATCCTGTTCCTATCACTTGGGGGCCTGAGTTGGGATGTATTCCCTATTGAACTTTCCGTCTGAAAATTATGTGACAATGATGTGTTGAATTGGGAGCGCAAAATCTTTATTGTCCATGTTACTTCCCTTCCGGATCCATTCCAGCTTTTTGGCAGCCAGTATGCTGCTTTAATCAAAAGACTATGGGCCTCATTCCGAGGCTGGCGGTAAGGGGTTAACAGCGCTGGTAAGGGTTCCGGTGCCATTAACCACTTACCGCCGCATTACAAGGTCCTTTAGCGGGGCCTGCTAAATGCAGCTGGTTTTACCAGGCGCCCTTAGTGGGAGCCGCTAAAGCACTAGGGAGTTAATAACGGGCCCGTTATTTATGGGCCTGTTAGCTCCCTCTTCATTCCCATTGACCCCTATGGGGGCTCAAATGGGAATGGGGATGGGTAAAGTGAATGAGGAATTACCTTGTCCTTCAAGGTTGGAATGGCCCGCTAATTCCTCTTTCAAGGAGCCCGGACCCAAATTTGGAGGCAGCCATGCCGCAAATAGCGGCATGCTTACCTCCAAATTCGTAATGACCCCCTATTCTTTCCGGAATGCCTGGCCCACTGCTTCATCTCCACCCTTGCAGGTCAAGGCTGGGTGGAGGATAAGGAGCAACTGTAGCTGGCAGATGCAGCAAGCAGCACACCTGAGATGTGTGCTCGTTCTCCAGCTTCAAAAGCCTCAGTTTGCTTCAGTCCAGCGCTGGTCATTGATGCAGTGTTCCTGTTTGTGACCAGTCCCTTGTTCCTGGTTCTTAACTTAGTGTCTAGTTCCTAGTTTCTATTTTCATGTTCCCTTTTCCCAGGATTTCGAATTGAGTGTGCTTATTAGTAATTTCTGCTTCCTGGATTCACTTTCTGTCTTCCTCTGTTCTGCAGTCACCACTTTCCAGTGCTTTCCCTTTTCTGTGATGCCCAGTTTGTCTGTGTTCTTTATTCCTTTGACTTTGCCTTATTCTTCAGTGAAACCTTGATCCTTTAGTCACTCCTCTTTTAAAGATTTAGTTATTTCACCCATTTTGCCTCTCCTTCCCTGGGTGGGGGGGGGGAGTTTTTGCCTTTGTAGTTTTGTTTTCCCTGCTCCTGTTCCTTTACTTTCTCTGGGAGTCTGTTCCATGTTTTCCCATGCACGTTTCCTTTTGTTCCCTATTGATTATATTAGTCTTGGTGTGCTGTTGTAGCCCGCTCCTGTGTGAATGTCTATGCTTTCCTCACTATTCTGTAATCACTATTCATACTTGCCCCTTGTCAGGAGTTGTATGCATTAAGTTATACTCCCGTTGCTGTTATAGCCTTTCTGGGTCCCTGATTGATAAATAGGGATTGTGGGCTTTGCTGCCATTTCAGGTGGTATTTCTCATCATCATGAGTATTGTCTTTAAGATATCTTATACAATACCATAAAGGGTGTTGGTTCACAGATTCTGTCGTACCTTGCCCTGTATGCGGGCTTAGCGCTGACAGTTCCTGTAACAGCAATTGTGGTTAAGGAGCTTGCCGACTTTCTTTGTAATCACAAGATACTTCTAAGTGCTTACCCCAGATCCCATTTCACATATTTGCATTCTTATCACGCCCTACTGCGTTTTATCTTACATGTATCTTGGGTCCTGAGTGTATGTTGTTTGACTCAATGCTCTTCACTGTGTGATCTTGTGCACATTTCCCTTGCCTTATTCACTGCCGTTGTCCTCTCATGACACTGTGTTTCATCCCCATTTTCATATTTTAACCCAAATGTTATTTTATTATTATTTTCTCAAATTTGCGTGTCATCCTTGCGCAGGGGCCATGTTAATCTTCTCTGTATCGTTCCAATTTTAGTATATGTGCTACAGAAGCGAGCAAATTTTTAACCCAAATGTGTGACCGTATACTGACACTGTTCTATGTGTATGCCCATGCCCACTTCCTTCAGTTTCCTTAGCACCATATGCATCAAATGATCCTACTCCTCCAGAATCCTGGAAGCAGTCCACATGTCTTCTTGACCATACGTACTCATGTCTCTTTGGGAAAGAGGCTCTCCATGATTCTCTCGAAGACCACACTAGCAGATGGGCATTTGTTTTGTTGTAGCAGTATGCCTCATGGGCATCACAAAGGATGTTAATCTTTTGGACTCAAAGCGTAGACCTCCATGATGCTAAGCAGAGATTAATTCCAGGATTTGAAACCTCTTCACTCCCCCCCATGGTAGGGTAAGCAAAATCCCCTTCATATTTGTGTGATTCTACTCAGATCACTCATTTGTGTCACAAAAGTGCACAAATAATGTAATCATCCCTTCCTGCGACCAGTACAGAGAAAGCCATATGCACGATTCTGTGGGCTCTGTGACTCCCTTTGTTGCACAATTTGTTCAACTCAGGCCTCGCCTTCTCTTTGGCGCAAACCCCAAAAAAAAAGTTTTCTTTTTGTGTGCCACTGGCCTCGCCCAACACTACAACTTTATCTCATGATTTTAACCATCCAATGTCCGTATTCTGTTGCCAAATACATTAGGAAAGTTCCTAATCATAGTCTCCTCAAAACCATCATATGCAATGATGATGCCTGCTCCTCCTGCCTGAATTCAACTCAACTTTCAACTTCACTTGGTTGTCCCTGGCACGGTGCCACTTTCGGAACTTATCACCAATATATTCTTCACCATTTTCCTGCGGTACACTATTGACACTCCTCCCCCTTCCATTGACCCTCCCCTGTACTTTGCATAATGGGGCATAGCGTTCTGTCTTGTTGCATCTTCTGCACCATGCCCTTATTGCTGGGCACTCATTAACATTGCCCATGATGGATTGTGAGGCTAAATCTGAAACGGCCTCCCTCAATCCATGTCTTATCTTCATCAGTACCACACAAAATTGCCAGTACCAATTATTTTTCATCACTCCCCCCTGTATGGAGACACACCCTCCTCACCACTTTTTAACCGGGGCTAGCACAGGGGCAATTCGCTGGTCTAGGAAGCAGGACCACGCAGGGCAACAGAGGTTCGAATCCCCGATCCGAGACAAATGCATGGATGGCACTAACATGTGATTTTCTTTTTATGATTTTTGTTTACAGTTTTAGCAAGTCCTAGCCTTCAACTCAATGCGGTTAAAATCGTTGCAGTCAACGTCTTTCGGACAAGACCAGCATGGAGGGAGGTCCTGCAGAGAAGCCAATTCGGGTTCCTTCTGCTCGTTGTCTACATTAGCAATTGCTCTGCAATGACGGTCAAATTAGAAATGAGCAAGGCAGATGTATGTGAAGAATTCATGGCGGCAACAGCGTGACAGTGCATTTTAAATTTGCACTCAGGCCCTATTTCATCAAAATAAATGCATTTTTATGTTTGCGTTGCTAATATTTTCTGAGGTATATGTTCTTTTTATAGGTGAGATTCAATTTAACAAAGTAGCCTGACTAACCATTAAAATCTGGTAAAATATTGAACACGTAACCCCTCTAAGGATTTCTCTTTCAGAAGCTAAAGGGCGCATAACTGTCCCAACGCTCCGAGATTTACCATCATAAAGTCCCAATGTAGAAACAGATGTTCTGAAGAGCTGCACAATCTGCGGAATTGTATCCCTTGCGGGTTCAGCGTGAGTCTTTAGGGACGCCACACAACGCTTTGAAGTGAAGGTCTCAGCGTCCATGCGTTACCTAAACTGCAACCTTCTGAAGGGCTTGTCTTCGCTATCTTTTGTACGTGATTTATGGCGTTTTTTTAAATGCCTCTCCGCTGCCCTCATGGGGGCAGTAATCTTTTGAAATGGCAAGATGCTCTCTTATGAGCTTTTAATATCCCCTTCCCTCGGGAGCGAACTATCTTTAGGCCTCGGGATGGAGGCCCGTTAAGAAATGCATTGAGATTAGTTTAGAAAATTAAACAGCTTGCAAATGAAAATGCATTTAAAGATGTAACGTGAGTTCTTCATCACCAAGACAAAGGGAAGTATTACAAGGCACATGAAGTTTATCATGAAGTGTGGTGCCAGGCTGCCAAAAGCTGCAGAGTCTGGAGGCTCAGGTGAGCTTACAGTATGTGTTATTTGTGCAATCTTGCGCTTAGTGCACTTTTGTGGTTGACACAGTAAACGCCCACTTTGGATTGTGCTGGTGTCACGAAATAAAGCCTCCCCATAATAAAGTCCCCCCCAGGAGACCTTATTCTGAAATAAACTCGTCCATTGAAAAAATGTACTGTGAAATGGAATCTCCCCAGTGAAATATCTCCCCCTTCATAAGAAATTAATTTCCTGCATTTTAAAACCTCCACCACCTGGCATTTTTAAAACCAAGTCTCAGTACTTCTAGGGAGGGTTTTGGAAAAGTCAAGTCAGAAAAGGAAGTCTCTGCTTTGAAATAAATCTCTATGTAAAACTGCTGCATTGTACCGCCACGTCATCGTTTTCACACAGACACTTCATTTGTTGTATGCAAGTCCTTGGGCAAAGGCTCAGAGGGCAACTTGTTGGTGTCCACCTAGGATCTATATGACATACTCATTTGCCCAAGCATTCAGAATACCTTGTTAGTGAGGGCTATTAGGTGTCGCTTGCAACACCTATAATCCTACACTATTACAATAGAGGGCTGACAGGAAGGAATGGCATATGTCGAGTGGCACATGGGAATGACATATGAGGAAGGATACATAGTGTATAGATGTGGTTTGGTTATGAGCCCACCCATTGACTGCCCATGGCCATGCTAATCACTATGGCCATCCCCACCCATTCCTACCTCTCCCCGCCCAAAACTCCTCCTCTTGGGAATTGTTTGAGCCTGCTTTAATGAAGCCTTGCCATCAGAGTTTGCACTGGTTTCATCAAAGCAGTCTTTTTAGAGGTAATGACTTAATTGGACTTGTAAGCATGCTGCTGATGTAATAAAAACATCTTATCAGGCCTGATTTCAGCCACTTGATTTAACAGCACTCTGCTTGTCCTTCAGTGAACTCCTGTTAAAAAGCCCAAACTAACCAGGGCTGGACAAGCATTGGCTGCACGGAATGACAATTCCTCAGGGAAGCCCAGCCTCCATGTCCTCCATCTACTATTCCTTGGGCCATTCTTACATGTTGTGCAGGGGGAGGAGTGAGGCATCCAAATACAATGGCTGGGGGCCCTCTTACCTACAGCTGTGAAAACTTGTCTGTATATGTTCATAATAAAAAGGCATTTATGTAGTGTAGTTTTAGGATTTAAAATGCAAGGGGACAGCTGACAAATGGTAGGCATGCTTAGGGGCACAGGCAGTTTTAGTTGAGTTTTTTTTTCCAATACCAGGAGCACATATCTGATCACAAAATCCATGTATCATAAGGAATGGGAAGACTGAATTCAGTGCAACCTAGGCAAAGGGCTTCTGTTAGGGGAGGCAGCTGTAGAGTGCAAAGATTATAATAGAAGAATATGTTTCCTAATGCAAATTGAATGAGTGATCTCCCTGGTTTAAGCTTTAAGGTTGGATGAGCTTGATGAGTTCCACTGTTGAACTTACCAGAATATTATATACCCAACTCCAAAATGCTAAAAGGAGGGTGAAACATGCCTGTGACTATTGAACAGTTTTTGGAAAAGTCTGTCTTTGGCCAACATTGCACAAATGAAGTGCACAGCCTTCACTTTGTGCGGACGAATGTTTCTTTTGGGCATATGTGCATACTTTCCACTCCACCCTGTGACCTCATCCTGTGGCAACCCTAGATGTGCAATAGAGAGGATGTTAAAATTACATATTATCACAGGACACGTTTACTGACCTCTGCATAGCAAAACAAATGAAGTCAACCAGCAGGGAATCTTTAACCCCCAATGGACCACTTAAGAAAAACAATTCAGTTTTCTTGTCAAATTTGAAGGGGGGCCCACAAAGAGTAGAGTCCCATTGTAACTCAATAGCTTGAAAGGCCCTGGTGCCAGGTCTGTTTCTGAATCACCTTATTATCCCATTTTATAATCTTCACACTCTGATTTCCAGAGTCTGGCAATTCATGATGCACAGACACAGAAACCCTAGGCTTCCTCTGGGTCACAGCCATGCCCCATTATCACCATGTGAGTAACCTCACCAGGCCGGTTGCTTGGTGACTGAGCATAACTGGTTTCTGGAAGTATGTATAGTTTGTACAATATAGTAGTGGTTGTTGCTGGTGTAGTGAAGTCTCTAGGAAGGGCCGGGCAGACCCCTTCCATGAAGTCTGCCATCACCCGCTTTGCCCTTCTGTATACTGAGCAATGTAAGACCTAGTGCTGGGAAGTGCAGCACACAGAAACTGTGTTTGTTACAGATTCTAGTGCGGTGAAATGTATACACATTGCATTTAATGCAGGCTGCAGTTTGGCATTCACGCCACAATTTCTCCTGCCAGGAAATGTTGTCATTTCACATATGTGTTTGCTTTCTTTTTGTGGCTTATGTGCTTTATTTACAAGGGTACAGGTAGAGAATATGGTTTTTTCTATTTAGGGCAGGCAGACTGGATGCTTCACTTCAAGCACTGCTTATATAAAATCAACTTGACTGTTGTTTGTATGGTCTATCATTTTGGGCATGCCAAAATGCTCAGTTTTGATGCTATTGTAGTGTAGAGTTCCATAATGTTACGGGAATATATTATTATATCATATGTTTATGTATAGCGCATCGTGCTTAACCCGCCCACTTCTAAGTGCTGTAACGCTGGTGGAATTGCTACCAAATTTAACCGTATACAATGTATTAACTTCAGAAGCGTGAAGGCTGATTAGGTGTTTTCAAGGTTTGAACTTGGAAAGAGCAGGTATGTACATGTCACAGCTGAGCATTTAACTCACTGAGCTATACAATTACTGCAGATAAAATGAAACATGTATCATTAACATTTATTTGCCCTGCACCCTCTCCTTGCCCTGTTCCTTTTAGTCCCTTTTCATTACAAAATATAGCATTAACATTATCACATTTATTAGAAGTGTTTCCTATGACATATTTGCCCTGCTTCTAAACACTGTAATACAAAGTGAAATAATAGGTGTTATATTAATAAGAAATGTAATCCCTACAGTCAAAGCATTACCAACAGTTGTGGGTATGTACATGTAATGAGACATATCTAAATGTTAGCATCAATAATTCCATGCAAAGGGTCAGAATTATGTTACAGTCTTAAATCAGTGTTGTTAGTGTTGATTTAAGTGTGACTGCTGTGATTCTTACTAAACTTCAAACATGCCCCAATAAAGAAATCACATCCCAAGCAGTGTCTTTGCTTCCATGAGATATGTGCTAATCTAATCTAATCGGTTTAGGCTATTAGGTGGGACTTGTGCCACCTGGAAGCTGAAATGATTGCATTGGAGTATATACAGGGAGAAAAACATATTCAGAGGGGCACACAGTTTGTATGTCTTGTTTGATTCTGTACCCACCCGTGGCCAAGCTAATCCCTATGGCCATCCCCATGCAGTTACTGCCCCTCCCTGCCCAAAACACTTCCTCATGGGATCTCTTTGTCGTTGCTTTAGTCAAGCCTTACTATCAAACTTTTCACTTGAAGTTCCTGCTAGTGTTTTCCCAATGGAGTCTCCTGAACAGTTAATGAAATGACTTAAGTGGGGCTGTAAATATGCTATGTATCACAACTGTCAGAGGCCCTCATTACGACCCTGGCGGAAAGTGACTGACCAGACCGCAACAGCGTAAATAGCGTTTCCG
Organism: Ambystoma mexicanum; assembly: GCF_040938575.1. Lineage (NCBI taxonomy): Eukaryota > Metazoa > Chordata > Amphibia > Caudata > Ambystomatidae > Ambystoma > Ambystoma mexicanum. The sequence continues at coordinate 666,781,649 of NC_090924.1, read as the reverse complement.
CCATTGCATGAAGGAGCAAAGTGCGGTCCATTCCGACCCATCGGGCACGAGCACCACGGCATGGCGGAAGTGCAAAGTCCGCGATGGCGGAAATGACCCCAAAACGGCCCACACCGCCGCCGTACGTCGCCCTAGGTGCAATACCGCCACCCATCACAGCGGACACCGCAGAGTGCGCCTACCGGAAAGTACGGTGACCGGAAATATACGGAAACGGAAGTAAAAACATGGGCCCGGAACGGGAAACATCCCGCCGTACACCTATAAAACCACAAAAACCACACAACCACTAAAAACACTACCCCGAGACACACCCCAACCCGTCATCCACCCTAGCGAAACCAAGAAAAATGGGAAAAGTAGCGAAGAAAGCGTGCGACCGCAAGCGGCAGGTCCACTTCTCCCGTGAGGAACTCACCGTGCTAACAGAGACCCTCCAGGAGAATGCTGCCGTCGTCTTCTCCACGCAAATGACCAGGACGGCACTTGCGAACAAGAAGGCCATATGGGCTCTGGTGGCACAGCGGGTAAGTGCGGTGGGGACCGCACCCCGCAACCCACAGCAATGCCGAAAGCGATGGGACGACCTGCGGATACGCGTCCGCAGCATACTCTCTGCCAACCGCAACATTGCCACAGCCACCGGGGGAGGTCCAGAATCACCCATCAAGTTGACCCCCTGGGAAGAAATCTGTGCCTCCACCATCGGAATGGAGAGCATAGAGGGAGTCGGAGGGATGGAGAAAGGAGTGCAGACATCCGAAGATTCAGGTAGGTGGGCCAGATAAAACAATGCTAAATCCACAATGTCCAATCATGTGAACTACCATGTGTCCACATAGTGCAACAGAAACACATGTCCAGGAGAACGTCCACACACATCGCCCTGATAGCGCACTTTAAAACTCACAATAAATACATAAATAATTAAAAACACCTAAAACACCCACTACACGTGCAGCAGGCACACCCTAACTGCAGGCTGCCAAACAACTGCACCCTCACTCCACACACAAATGAAAGCACCTCCAAGGCCCCGACCCAAATCACCCTCAGGTACCACCCCAATGCATGTGATACAATGCCATTCCAATACCCACAGACCCATTATTAACCCTCGCCCTCCTTTACTCCACCACAGGGTCTGATCCAAACGACGAGCATCAGGACACCCCTACCAGCGCACCTGCAAAGAGGGCCAAGACCAACGGCCAAAGACCCTCCACCTCAGCTGCACGCATCAAGACACGGCAGCAGCACACATCAGGTGGCAGCACAGAGGAGGGAACATCAACAGGCACCCCAGCAGCCAGCATGCCCACAACACCACCACCACAGGTCCCCCCAACGGATGCCACAGAAGGCACTGCCTCTGGTGGCAGCAGCACCATAGGTGACACCCCATTGATGGCAGCATGCTCCGACACAGAAGACGGGGATGTCGAAGTCAGATCCATCCATGACCTGTCCCATTCCCCCTGTCTGTCCCATCCCATACAACATGAGGATACCACGCAGGGGCACCCACAAGACGACGACTGGCCATCCCCCACAAGCCCTGTGGCAAGGCAACATGAGGTCAACAGCCCCTCTGTGACACCCCCGCAAATGGCCATGGCCCAGCAGAGGCAACAGTCCCTCGAGCAGTTAATCGTGCAACAGCAGCAACTGGCCACGCTCCTCAAGGACCATGCCGATGAATGTGGGCGCACTAAGGCAGACATAGAAACAACAACTGAGACACTCAGGGCAGAAATTGAGAGAAGTACAGAGACACTAAGGGCACAAATGGAGAGTAGCACCGAGAGCCTGAGGGGAGAACTGCATGCGACGTCCAAAGACGTATGTGCCGAACTTGCCGCAGTGCGCCGTGTGCTCACTGAGCTCTCACAAACCCTTAGGGACATGCATGGACGTGAGCAGGCAGAGACATCATCCGTTGCAAGTTCCGTCCAGGGCAGCCCCCAACGTAGATCTGGGAGGAACCTGCGCTCCACGGGCAGGGGTGCCCCTGACACCCGCAGAGGGGGCTTGCAATAGCGACAGCCCACTGACAATGAGCATCTTTGGACACTGGTGTTCGGGGGGGAGGTAGGAGGGTGGAGGGGGTGTGTTGGGCTCACTTGGGTGGCGGGTCGATAGGGTGTTCAACATGATATCACATATGCCATAAACAGTGCACGATCAACCGATGAGATGTGTGGACAATGATCTTTGTGTACTAGGCCATCATAGGCGTACAGTCCATATTGTGCATGTACCAGACACACACAGTGCCACGAGTCCCGTGTCCATGTATCAGCCACCAGGCGTGAGTGCTAGAAGCATGCATCAATGAGATGCTGACGAATGTCACGGCCCTCCGGTGCCTCGCAGACTCCTTGAGGTGCTGCCACATCCCCACCCTCATCATGACCATCATCAGGTGCTTGCAGTTCTGCGTCAGGGGGCATGGGCACATTTCTACGTACGCACATGTTGTGGAGCATGACACATGCCATGACCATCTTTGCAACCTTCTCATGGCGGTACAGGAGTGCCCCGCCAGACCTGCTGAGGCAGCGGAAACGAGTCTTCAGTAGGCCGAATGCCTGTTCAATGACTACACGGGTACGTGAGTGGGCATGGTTGTAGTCCTCCTCTTGCTGGTCCCGTGGGTTCCGGACTGGTGTGAGGAGCCATCTCTTCAGTGGATACCCAGCATCACCTGTATGTGGACGATAAACGTATGATGTGGAATGCCATTGCTACGTACGCACACCCCCCCCCCTTCCTGCCAGGTCATTGCCGCATCACATACCCCACATCATCATGCATGAAAAGAGACTCACCGAGTAGCCAGGATCTGTTCCCTGCGTGTCGCTCCATGTAGCGTGGTATAGTAGAGTTCCTCAAGACCATAGAATCATGGGTTGATCCAGGGAATCTGGCACAACAATGTGTAATGATCCTGTTGGAGTCACACACCATCTGTACATTCAGGGAATGAAATTGTTTTCGGTTGCGGTACTGGGCCTCCATGGCATGTGGGACGACCAATTCCACATGGGTGCAGTCGATGGCACCAATGCAACCCGGTATGCCGGCAAGTGCATGGAATCCCACTTTTGTGTTGGTAATTTCCTGCTCCGAGCGTGGTAGAGAGATGTAGTCGTCTGCGTGCTGCAGGAGGGCATCGAGCACTTGCGATAGTGTCCGTGAGAACAGTGGCTGAGAAATGCCATGCAACTGTCCGACTGTGTGCTGGTAGGTGCCTGTGGCCAGGAAGTGGAGTACAGACACCACCTTCAGTAGGGGTGGGATGGCGGTTGGGCTATCTATCATGCTGACAAGGTCAGCCTGTGTCATGTCCACTATTGCGGCTATGGTGTCCCGGTCCAAACGGTAGAGGGTGTGGATCTGCTCATCAGTGAGGTTGAACGGATGTGCTCGGAGGCGTGGGATTGCGGGCTGCCTGCGTGGTGGTAGTGGCTGTGCTGGCGGCCCTTGCGGGCCCTGCCTTGGCCTCCTCCTCCTCCTGCGTCTCCTCCGTGCGGCCGGTTGTAGTTGGTGTTCGTCTTCTTCTTGGAGTTGGAGTACTTGCAGTGCTATCAGGTCCCCCAGGGCCAACATCGCGAGTCCTGCCGGTAGCATTTCGGAGTGGGTGTGGTTGTGGGAGGAGACTGGGTGTGCACTTTATGTGTTTTCAGGCTGTATGGCCTCCACCTGTGGTGATTCATTCCACCTGTGCAAGCTGCTCTCCCCTTTGGGCGAGCACGTCCCGCACACAACGCTGCTATTCGAGGAATGGCATCTTGCTATTGCAATCATGTATTTGTACCCGATGGCCGTGTAACATTTGTTGATATGTACATTCGGCTATGGTCCCATTGTTTCACATACAATCTTTGCAGTCGCGAACAGACTTGTGATGGGTCAGTGGAACGTAGTACTCGAGTAACGGTGGGCCCTCATGCATCACTGTACCGAGTTGCAACGACGGGCGGGGCGTCCCATTAGTGGGTGATGGCAGTTGCCATTTTCACACACAGCCGCACTAGATGGATTAATTTGTGATTTCAAACGGCCACAGATGCCTTTTCGACGTGATGTTGCAAATGAGGAATTCGAAGGCCGGCGCTTTCGGTTTTCAGCTAGCGGAGAGGAGATGCCCACAGGTCTGACTGCAAATATAACGTTCTATTGTTCAATGTCCTTGAGACAGAGGCCATGGCGAGGAAGCAATGATTGATATGAATAGTTTGGGATGCGCAATAGTGACGTGGCCGATGAGGCCGGACGTTCCCAAATACATGTAACTTCACAACACTGGAATTACGGGCTGGGGCACTGTGGATTTTGCAGGCTGCATAACGCACAGACTCAATGGAAATTTCGAATGTTTTGTGAGTAAATATTCAGGCGTTTTTATAACAGGATGAGGGAATGATGAATGGATGCGTGGGCAGGTGATTTGATACAGGGTTTGCCATGTACAGTGCTTCTTGGAATCTATCCGCCTCCCCTGCGCTATGTGATGCAGGGCTGCCATAGTGGGACCATCGTCTATCTGGCCTTGTTGAGCCCTCCCTGTCTCGACGCGCCTTCAGACACTTGTGTCCATGCACGTTAACATTCCCATCTGATGGAATCTGTTTTGACAGACGCATGCACAGGTACACTCGTTTGTGATGGTGTTTACACCTCGATATAGATAGTTATGAGTCGCAAGTGGTTTTGGGGTGGTGATGATCCTTTGGAGTGGGCTAGCATGCATATGGCTGTGGATTTAGTGTGATCATTGAAGTGAGTTGTTCGAATGTAGTTCTGATGGCCATTCTGTTCTTTTTCTTTTCTTTTGGTTGACAGGTATCTCCTCCCCTTTTGCCACTGCCATCTGTATGCCACTCCTGCAGATGGCGTTTACTCCCGACACCTGCTGCTTCGTGTTAATCAGTGGAGCAGCATTACGATCTTATGGGACGATCGCCAATGGGCCACATGCCCTTACGCAGTACTAGTGGCTCGGAGCAACATTTCGGCCTTTCAGTTGGACTAGTGCCTCCCCATTGGGACGGGCCTGCGGTTCTGTGCGCTTCCATGTTGCCTTTTCGTACGTGAATGTGGCTCTGTGTACCATGATGGAACAGGGCGTCACACAAGTAGTAGCTGGTCATTCCTTGCGGATGCAGCCCACAATGGTGATATGTGTTTTGGAGTTCATGGACTAATGGCTGTATGAGCTTGGTGATTTAGTTGTGCATTAAATTTCTATTCTGATATGGGCCGTGTAGCGTTCTTCTTTGCGAGTGATGTGGCATATTCCTATTTGGGGAGCGATGTATTGTGAGGAGATCTGCATTGGGTTCCGGTTTCGGAGTATAGTCGCGTGGTACTGTGCTGGGGGCGTTTGCCTACGGAGCCCAGTGAGGTCAGGGATGGGGGCTGCCAATATGACTGTTTGAATGTTGTCATGCTCAGGGGCGGGGGATTGGGTTTTGTGTAACAGACGCCGGTCAGCCAGGTGGACTGGTGGAATGTTGTGATTTTCGGAATATTGCTGGTCACAGGTGCCTGTGTTTGCGTGCGTTTCGGGGGGGGGGACTGTGGTCATGTCCATTGGAATGGCTTCTGTATTCGTGCCATCTGTGCCCTGCAGCTCCCATTGGCCCCTCTTGTGAATCTTTTGTTCGTTGGCATGCATGGGTGACTTGTACATTTCACTGGTTGCATTGTGACTTCATTGCACCTACGGGGAGTTGTACTTTGTGGGCAGGGAGCGGTGTACAGGCACTCAGTGGGGCCGTTTACGGTTGATTCGCGATGCCGTACTTCTCACCATGGCGGAATGGTGCTTTCCGCCATGCTTGATGCTGTTAGGTACATGTCCGCTAGGGTCGGAATTCGCGTACCTTTGCGCCATGGTGGTATTTACGGTTTGGCATGGCGCGCGCGCGCGTACTTGGTGCAGTTAGCGTTGGCGTTCACTACGGTGTCGCTAATGGCTTCGTACTTTGCGGTGGCGGGTCATAGTCGCACCGAGCGCTATTCGATGGCGGTATTGCATTTCCGCCATCGTTTTCCGATTTCCGCCAGGGTCGTAATGAGGGCCAGAGTCTTTTAAGGCTTCCCTCCCTTCCTCCTCACCTGAAGTATCCATAAGGTTATCTTGTGACTCCGACTTCCTTCCTGGACGTCTTCAGGCTTGGTCTTTGCCGTCTTTCTTGGCTTCCTTCTTTTGGCATGAGTAGGGGCGAGCTCCCTGGGATACTACGCTGTCGGGTGATTGAGGAACCGAACAACGGGAACTCCCGGGAGCCGGCTCCTGAGCAGGGAAAAAGCCCCAATGGCAGAAAAAACCCTGCGGTGAGAGTCCTGACAGGATGGTCTCAGATGATGAACCAACTTGGGAAGCTGAGAGAGGCCAGCAGACTGCAGGGGAAGGTCCGAGGAGTACCGGATTACTGCCGGTGAGGGCGTGGAAGGAGGAGAAAACACCAAAATAAGACAGCAGAGACTCCCAGGGAGAAGAAATGGCGCAGAATGCTCCAGGGGTAAGGGAAACCAAGGCGCCAAGGAGGGAGTGAGAAAAGAAGCCAGGCAGAGAGAAGGGAACAGAGAGGCCGGACAGAAATAATTCCGTATGGCTAGGCAATTGCAAGGCAACAGGAGAGCAAGATAAACAGAGTCCAAAGGAGGAACTGGACAGAACAGGGAAAACAGCGTTACCTTCGAGCCGGGAGTAGCAGAGAAGGTGCAACGCGAAGAACGCTGCCCGAGCCCGACACTAAAGTACGTCGGCGGCCATCTTGGAAAACACTAGAGCGGTGCTTCCAGACGGCCGTCAAACGTAATGGCACCTGTCAATGGCATCTCCACACATCCAAGAAGCGCCGCCATACAGGAATCATGACAGTATGTCCCCTTCTACCTGGGGGGCCTCCTGGTTTGCCCGGATGCAATCTGTGAAATTTCCTAATGAGTCGAGGGGCATGAATGTGACTCATGGGCTCCCATGTGCGTTCTTCAATGGGGTAACCCTTCCAGTGAACCAAGTATTGAAGGGTTCCATGATGATAATGGGAATCAACTAAGCGGGAAACCTCGTAGTATGCTGGTTCACACTGAAAGTCGCTAAGCGGTCTTTCAGATCTTCTTTTGTAAGGGTCCGGAAAGTAGGTTTTCAGAAGAGAGGAATGGAATACGGGATGTACGTGTTTGAGAGAGGAAGGTAACTGGAGGCGAAAGGCAACAGGGATAACCTTCTTGGTGATCTGAAAAGGTCCTATGTATCTAGGTGCAAACTCCCCTATGTGTGTCCAACGGGGTAAGAATTTTGTGGCCAACCAGACCTTATCGCCTTCCGTCCAAGCGGGTACAGCTTTCCTCTTTTTGTCGGCCCATGTCGTGTAGGAATGTCGGCTAGCGTTCAAAGTCTCATTGGCTAACACATGAGTGTCCTTGAGGTTTTTTAGGAGATGATCTATAGCCGGTAATTTCGACGGACGAATCTCTGTCAAAGTCAAATCTCTGGGATGGTAGCCAAATGTGCAAAAAAAGGGGACATATTGATGGCCGTATGTCTGGTGTTATTATAAGTGAACGCAGCCATAGGGAGAAAGGCATTCTAATCATCTTGCTTTCTGCTACAGAAACATCAGAGGTATTGTTCTAACGTATGATTGAGCCTTTCTGTCTGCCCATTGCTTTGTGGGTGGAACCCAGAGGAAAGGGCTCGCTGAATCCCCAACTGTTTGCACAGAGAACCCCAAAATTGGGAAGTGAATTGAGGGCCTCGATCAGACACCACGGTTTCAGGTAGACCATGAAGCCGCACAATCTCTTTCAGAAATATTTTGGCCATCTCAGGGGCTGTAGGTACCCCCTTCAAAGGCGTGAAGTGGGCCAACTTGCTCAGAGAATCTACAGTTACCATGATGGCAGTGTTCCCATCAGAATTAGGCAACTCCACAATAAAATCCGTAGAGACGTGGGTCCACGGTTGTTTGGGAGCTGGTTCCTGCTGTAGTAAGCCTACGGGCTTAGAGAAAGAATACTTATTGGCTGCACAGATGGAACAGGTGGATACATAAGAATGCACGTCTCGATTCCAACCCGGCCACCAGAACATTCTGGAGAAAAGATCCTTAGTGGCTCGTATGCCCTTATGTCCAGCCATAGGTGAATCATGACACCATGAGAGGGCCAGTCTTTGATGCTTCTTGTCGGGTAGATATAGAGCTCGACCTTTAAAGAGGATCCCCTCTTTTTCTTGTAATTCAGATCCTAAATCCGACCCAATCGGTGAGCAATGTTGCTGGATTCGGACTTCGCGCAAAAAAGCATTGGCCACTGTACGAATCTCCTTACCCGCTAACAGTAAATCATGGCTAAAGTCTGTTTCACTGTCCGAACCATGACTGCGAGACAGGGCATCGGCTAAGATATTCTGTTTGCCGGGGAGGTATGTAACCTCAAAATAAAATTGAGAAAAAAATACGCCCAACGGGCGTGTCTGGCATTGCGACATTCCATCTGTTGAAGAATGCGAAGATTACTGTGGTCGGTGCGTACAGTAAACCTATGCATAGCCCCCTGAAGGAGGTGTCACCATTCGTCACAGGCATGTTTGATAGCCAACAACTCTCTTTCAATGACAGAATAATTCCTTTCACTGGGGGACAAGGTTTTAGAATAATACGCCACTGGATGTTCAAGGCCATCTTTACCTTTCTGAAGGAGGGCGGCACCAATAGCTCCTCCTGAGGCGTCCGTCTCTACAATAAAGGGGAAAGTCTGATCAGGCTGCACAAGGATAGGTGCCGAGGTGAATGCCTCTTTCAGAGCTTGGAATGCAGAATCTGCTTCTTGTTTCCAAGAAAAGGTAACTCCTTTCTTCAATAGCGAGGTGATAGGAAGAACCATCTTGGAGAACCCAGGAATGAACTGACGGTAAAAATTAGCAAGTCAGAGGAAGCATTGTACTTCTTTAACGTTTCTGGGGGCTGGCCAACAAGTTATAGCTTGTATCTTACGGGATCCATGCGGGTGCCCTCGTGGGAAAGGATGAACCCTACATAGGATACTACAGGAGCTTCGAAAACACATTTTTCAGGCTTTACCAAATGCTTGTTTTCCAGCAGACGTTCCAGCACCAGCCGAACATGTCTTCTGTGTTCAAGGAGAGATGAGGAAAAAATCAAGATGTCGTCTAAATACACCACCACTGAAGAGAATAGGAGATCGGCAAACAACGTATCCATAAAGTGTTGGAATACAGCGGGTGCGTTAACTAAGCCGAAGGGCATAACTCGATATTCAAAATGCCCTAGTGGTATCCTAAACGCTGTCTTCCATTCATCCCCCTGTCTTATACGGAGCAGGTGGTATGCTCCCCTGAGATCTAGTTTCGTGAAGATAGATGCACCTTGTACAGCTTCCAGTATCTCTTTGATAAGAGGCATCGGATAGCGGTCTTTAATGGTAAGGCGATTTAAGCCTCGATAGTCGATACAAGGGCGGAGTTCAGATGATCCCTTCTTTGGTATGAAGAACAATGATGCTCCAGCTGGAGATTTAGATTCTTGGATGAGTCCATTTTGTAGATTACAATCCAAATACTCCTTGAGAGCTTTGCGCTCTGGTAAGGATAGGGGAAACATCCTCCCGAAAGGTATAGACGCATTAGGTTGGGTCTCAATGGCGCAGTCTTCTCTTCTGTGAGGAGGAAGGGAATGTGACTGTTTGTCCAGGAAGACTTCTAAAAAGTCTTGATAGTGTTCTGGGACCATATGGAGTGATGCTGTCAACACGGGATCTCCCTTGTTCGGGGTGGCCATGAGATGACTAATGTTAAGACATTCACTGAGACAAAAAGACGACTGAAACTGTATGGTATTGTTCGTCCAGTCAATCATCGGGTTGTGTCTGCGTAACCAAGGGATTCCAAGAATCACCGGAAAGTGTGCAGCCTTAATGATGTCAAATACCATCTCTTCCTGATGCTGAAACAATTGGACTTGAAGGAGCAGAGTCTCTTGGGTAATGGGTCCTGAAGATAGAGGTTGGCCATCTACCCCTTCTACAGGAATGGGCAATTTCTTGGATAGAATTGGCACATTGTTCTCTTGGGCCCAGGAAACATCAATGAAGTTCCCTGCTGCACCACAGTCCAGCATGGCTAAAGCTTCCCAGACGGTAGAGGGATCCCGACACAACGTAACCTGAAAGACCATCAGCCGATTGTCTTCTCTAGGTAGAAGAGTCAAAGTGTTGGTACAGGGATTTCCTTCAACACCCCCGGACTTACCCCTGATTAGGTTCGGGGAGATTAGTTTCCCTGGCGGCGCGGAGGAACCGCAGGGCAATTTTGAAGTAGGTGTTTACTAGAACCACAGTACATACAGAGACCCAATTCCCTTCTTCTCTTCTTTTCTTGGGCTGTCAAGGGCCCTCTTGTAGTACTGATTTGCATTGGTTCCTCCACAGCAGGGGGAGCCGGATGATCCCTAGAAAAATTGGGTGAGATAGGTAAGGGAGGGAGACGTGGGCGCCTTCTTTCCGGCCTTCTTTCTCCCAACCTAAATTCGATCTGTAATGCGAGTGATACAAGTTCTTGGAAAGTCTGGGGTCTTGCAATGTGTGCCAATTGGTCCTTTATATCCTCATGTAAGCCGTGACGAAACAATGCCTGTTGAGCAGAATCAGGCCATCCGGCGTCTGTGGCTAGCTGCATGAAGGATGTAACGTAAGTCTGTACATCATGGGGGCACTGTCTAATGTCAAGGAATCATATTAGGCATACTGAACCTCAGGTCGGTCAAAGCGGGTCTTTAGAAGTTGCACAAACTGATCATAGTCAGAGGTAGCTGGATGAGACTGTAGAACTAGTGGTGAAGCCCATGCCAAGGCGTTTCCCATTAAATTTGAGACTAAGAAGCCCACCTTGGCCTTGGTAGTCTCATAGGTGCGAGGGCAGAAAGTGAAATATAGCCGGCAAGCATCCAAAAATTCTTTCAACGTCTTCGGATTTCCATCATATTTTCCGCAAGATAAAGGTAGAGGAGGTAGATCTCCGCGGGCTTCCTCACGAGCTGCTACCTGTAGCCGTAGAGATTGATTCTCAGATCGAAGTGATTGTACCTCTACCGTAAGCCCCTGAATGGCGGCCACCAATTCCTGGTACTGTTCGAGAGAAGCCATCAGTGTCCTTTGGCGTTGCACTCTATCACAACTGCCAGAGTCTTTTAAGGCTTCCCTCCCTTCCTCCTCACCTGAAGTATCCGTAAGGTTATCTTGTGACTCCGACTTCCTTCCTGGACATCTTCAGGCTTGATCTTTGCCGTCTTTCTTGGCTTCCTTCTTTTGGCGTAAGTAGGGGCGAGCTCCCTGGGATGCCACGCTGTCGGGTGATTGAGGAACCGAACAACGGGAACTCCCGGGAGCCGGCTCCTGAGCAGGAAAAAAGCCCCAATGGCAGAAAAAACCCTGCGGTGAGAGTCCTGACAGAATGGTCTCAGATGATGAACCAACTTGGGAAGCTGAGAGAGACCGGCAGACTGCAGGGGAAGGTCCGAGGAGTACCGGATTACTGCCGGTGAGGGCGTGGAAGGAGGAGAAAACACCAAAATAAGACAGCAGAGACTCCCAGGGAGAAGAAATGGCTCAGAATGCTCCAGGGGTAAGGGAAACCAAGGCGCCAAGGAGGGAGTGAGAAAAGAAGCCAGGCAGAGAGAAGGGAACAGAGAGGCTGGACAGAAATAATTCTGGATGGCTAGGCAATTGCAAGGCAGCAGGAGAGCAAGATAAACAGAGTCCAAAAGAGGAACTGGACAGAACAGGGAAAACAGCGTTACCTTCGAGCCAGGAGTAGCAGAGAAGGTGCAACGCGAAGAACGCTGCCCGAGCTGACACTAAAGTACGTCGGCAGCCATCTTGGAAAATACTAGAGCGGTGCTTCCAGACGGCCGTCGAACGTAATGGCACCTGTCAATGGCGTCTCCACACATCCAAGAAGCGCCGCCCAACAGGAATCATGACACTATGGGTGTAATAACAATGTCATAACCAGGTCTGCCTTCAGCCACCCCATTTATAAGCAGTATGTGTGTACTTCACTGAAGTCCTGTTAAAAATAATCATTGTCAAAGTCAATAGATTTGGCTTGTGTATAGGTACTAGGCATATGCCAGGCACAGCTATTAAATGCCCAAGTATTTGCATAAGTTACATCAACGGCCAGCTAATACCACTATGGCAGTGCCTGGCATGTGCCTTTCCCATGTCTACACAAAAGCCCAAACTGTTTGTATTGCCAGTGCTTGTGTTCTGAAGTCATACACTAAAGTGATGGATATGTGCACGAAAACATCGTAGGATTTCCCAAAAATAATGGAAGGCAATATCCCCACAATGGAAAAACAAATCTCTTGAGATGTTTAAATTAGGACTAATGTAAATAAACCAGAAGGAAGGACAGTGATAATATGCAGAAAGCAAAGATTCAGATAATTGACTGAAATCAAAAGTTAAAATCTTTACAACCTGGGTCTGCATCCTATGGCTCTGCAGTTGTTTTGGAGTGCCACTGGCAAATGTGAAGCAATAGGACTTCCTGTACCTTTTAAAGCTCCTGGCTGTTTACCAAAGGCAGACACAATAGAATGAGAACCTTTGCCGACTATGAGTGCAAGATATAAATAGAAATATAGGCTGTATCTCTAAGTTCTGATGCCATAACAAGCTAAGCATTTAATGAGGAATAGCGATCCACAATGTCACTGGAATTCATACAATATAAAGCTGAAAGGCAAGAAGTTGTTCATGTTGACTGGTTTAAGGATCTTGGTAAAACTGAGATTAAAAACAAAGCTAAAGTATGAGGGGATGCAGGCCAGGGGATTAGTGGTGTGCCCTTTGAGACTTTGAGATGCATCTCTATGTGGCTGGCAGCACATCAGGTATCCCCGCTGAGTGCTTTCCACAATTGATAGACCAGTATGACATGGAAGACGAAAAGAGATCAAATGATGTACACCCACGTGTGGTAGTGAAAATCCCAGTTAGCAAAGAACAGCAGGAGACGGCAGCCATTTTCTAACCTTATGGCCCTGATATGAGCAGGGCTAAGGATGAAGCGCTCTCTGTTTGCATTAACTGCCAATATGAATATTGTGGCTGTGATGTATGGATGACAAAGAGCTGCATGATTAGAATGTTTAATGACAAATAGTAATTTGCCTCCCAGAATACCATAACACGTCCAGGCTGGACATCACATTGGGAACAGATGTTTATGACAAGGCGTTCTTTTCTAATGTGCTGATTATATGTTGGTTATACAATAAAGCTCTTTTGTATTAGTGTAATATGATCAAGCAGATGTTACTTTTCTAATCCAAAATGCAATATCCACACCAGTTCCACTCCCCAGCTAACCTGAAATTGAGCGATCTGCTCCCCTTGTTTTCTCCCCTTGTTGCTTGTAGATCCCTTTCTGCCAAATTGCACAGCCTCCCCTTGCCCCGTTGTTAGCTCCCTACTCCTTTGTACACAATTAATCTGAATGTTATCTTGCACATTCCCCCATCCGACAGCCACTTTGCCTTCTATAGTGTATCTGCACTTGAAGAATTTTGGGAGCTCAAATCAGATGACCCATCCTTAAAGGATGTACCTGGTAGCATACAGGTACTTGTTGCATTTTATTTGAATTATATTGCACTCTGTGTGTGTGTAAACAGCTGTCCATATGCTGAATTTATATTTCCTAGACTTTGTTGTGGCCCTGAGGAAGTTAACTAGACTTCTTATGTTCGTGGGAACTAGTTTGCTGGCCATGGAAGTTTCATTATTGCTTTCTTGAAAATCTGCGCTTTGGTTCAGCAATTCTTTTTGGACTTTGTGGTTTTAGACATTTTTCAATCTATCCACATTAGTTAGAATTACTGTACACTAGTTGGCCTTCTTGACCACTGCTTGTGGGACTAGGCGTGGATGTGCCATCTCATGATTGCGCTCCACTCCAGCCACATTTTGCACTTTATACACCAGACAATTTATTTGATAGAGGTCAATGAGCACTTTAGCAATGTTTGCACGTAAGGCATTGTTTGCACTGTAGCCATACTTTTGGCAACCTGTATTTGTATTAAATGTATGTGTATTTGTATGCTTATTCATAATGTTGTGTGTGTCTTTATAAGAATAGTGTGGATACATTTGCTGTTTTTCTTCACACTCTTTGCAAGTTTCCCCTTGGCCTTATTACAAGTAGAATGGTGTGGAATTAGCGTGCTGGTATTAACGTTCAGTAGTACGTTTCTTCACCGGCCAACTACAAGTGAGCCGGTGAGGTAAGAGCTAGAGGTAAGTCATGCACCTTACCAGCCGAATCTGCTGGTACTACTGGCAAAATCTTCCATGGAGTGCAATCAAACTCTATGGAATGGAGATTTATATCCAACACCAGAACTTGTAATCTGGCGGTAATAACTCCAGACCAAGTACCAGAATTGGTATTTCAGTTTACTGGTATCCTGACAGATTTACCACAAGGATACTGGCAAACTTGTAATGAGGCCCATTGTGTTACAACATAATGAATCCTCCTATATAATAAAAGGCCAGATGTATGTTTTTGGGATGCCGTCATGCGCAGTACAGTCTGCCCGAAAGAACAGAATGCTCTGCTAGAGGGAGGTATTGCCTTGGGATATACAGTGGTCCAATTTGCATAGCTTTGTCTGTTGTCACTGCTAAAGCAAGCTGCAGGCTTAGGAAACATAATGGCTCTACTGTGTTATGATGATATGATATTGCATTTGTAACAGGCCTATACACAGGTGTTTCAAGGCACGACGAGGCAAGGGAGGGGGAACAGAGGGGAGACAGACAATGATCCTGTTAGGCCAGATGTCATTCAGATTGCGTAAGTGCATGGGAAGGCGAAGTGGCAAAGCGCAGGGGAGGGGGAAAGTGCAGTACAAGGGATGAAAAAATAACAATACGTAAAAGTACAGCCCGCAGGTGGCAAGGGTAAGTGCAGACAACAGGTGTCAAGTGCTGGTAGTGGCACTAGTAGGGATACAGAACAGTCCCAAGTGTGGGGGTTACCAGGAAGGCAATGCAGGTGTGCAACTGGCAGGGTAGGGGACCAGGGCCAGAGATCAGGGGGTAGCCGGGTAAATAGTGCAATGTCAGATTAAGCCAGGAAGTCAGCAGGGGAGAGGAGGAGAGAAAGCAGAAGCAAAGAGAAAGGATTTGAGGTGCCTCCGGAACTTGAGATGATTCTCTTCAAGTTTCAGGGAGGCAGGGAGGCAGTTCCAGAGGGAGGCCCGAGCAGAAGAAAGAGATCTACCACCAACTTGTTGCTTGGCAAAGCGACTGACCTTGAGGCAGTTGAAGGCGGATGAGCAAAGAGCTCGAGAAGGAAGATATTTAGGAAGAAAGAGTTGAAGGTATTGAGGCCTCAGGCCCCAGAAGGCCTTGTGGACAATGCAGAGGGTTTTGAACTTAATCCTCGCAGCCACTGGGAGCCAGTGCAGAGATTTCAGTCCTGGAGAGATACGATCCCTGGGCTTGAGGCCAAGGACAAGTCTCACAGTCCTGTTTTGAATAAGTTGCAGAGGGCAGAGAGGAGAGGCAAGTAGATTTCTAAAGAGGCTGTTGCAGTAGTCCAGCCTAGAGAGAACCAGAGCAATGGAGATGGTGAGCTTCTGGTGGAAGGAGAGGAAAGGAAGAATACCTCTGAGGAGGTGCAGCTGGTAGTGTGACTTCTTAGAGATGTCAGAGATGTGAGGAGAGAAGGAGAGTGTGGAGTCGAAGATGACCTGAGGTTTTTAGCCTCACAGGTAGGAGTGGGGAGAGGGCTGAGAGAGGCCGGCCAGAGAGTGACAGGAAAGGAGGGAGTGGGTGTGCCGATGAGGAGGAGAATCTCAGTCTTAATGGTATTAAGGCAGAGATCATTGGCGGCACACCACTCCTGTTAATGAAAACCTGCACTTTGTCCTGTGTACACAGTACCTGAACACTAGTTTTGAAATAATATTGTGATTAATTCATCCTTCAATCTGCCTGTGCCTCAGTCTTGACTTTCAGCAAATATGTTGTAGGAGTCAAGTACCCCCACCAAAAGCTCTGCCCCCATGTTGCCTATATGTTGGAAACTGGAAATTGTAACACGTGCGGTACCAGTTAGGATGCCTGTACCACAACGAATCCTTGAAACAAGCTATCCAGTGAGAAAACCTTATGTGCATTCACAAAGATATGATGGCTTTTTGGACAAAGTCCCAGTAGAAGTG
Source organism: Ambystoma mexicanum (assembly GCF_040938575.1). Taxonomy (NCBI): domain Eukaryota; kingdom Metazoa; phylum Chordata; class Amphibia; order Caudata; family Ambystomatidae; genus Ambystoma; species Ambystoma mexicanum. Next base: position 666,765,366 of record NC_090924.1, on the reverse strand, counting down.
TGAAAATTAGTGAGAATGAAGACTGGTGACGACATGCGGAGCAGAACCGACACACCCAGAAAAGATGCACAGGCCAAAAGAACATAAACATTCATAAGATCTGAAGAGGAGGTGTTAAAGATGCACATTATTTCCGGCTTGAGATGAAGGTGCTCATTCTACAGAAAAGCTGAAGAAAATGTAAAATCAGTTTACACTTGCACAGATGCAGTAACGCAAGTAGACAAAGTGATCTTAAGGCTGGCTGCATAGTGAATAATTTGCAGCAATGTGCCAACCTATATACATAGGAATGTATAGAATCTGGATGTTCCAAGATGCACTTTAGCAAGCTAGAAACCCTGTGATTGGAAAGGGTTTTTCAGTGTGGTGCAGTTGGAAAATAGCTGATGACGAAGAAGAAATTCAAGAAAGTCTTGGGTTGCCCAGCACCAAGAAGCTGAGGCCACCATGAGCCTGGTTGTCCATCCAGTAGTTACATGAACATGGGAAAGAAACAATTTCTGTTTGAGGTGGAATGGAAAAACACTGATGGCGTCAATAGTTCATCATTTAATAATATTAAATGCAGCAAATGGCTCAAAAATGCAGTCTCCAGTGATATAGGGCCTCATTACGACCCAGGCGGTAAGGGGTTTACGGCAGCGTAAACAGCGCCGACCCTTACCGCCTGAGTACGAGGTCCCTTAGCGCCATGGAGGTTTTAACACCTGCTTTTAGCAGGTGTTAAAATCCATGGCGCTAAGGGACCATGGAGTTAATTACGCCACCGTAATTTACGGTGGCGTAATTAACGCCTTCCCCACTCCCATTATGCCCTATGGGGCGAAAATGGGAATGGGGAAGGGTAAATGGGGATTGGGGACTTACCGCCCCGCCAAGGTCGGAATGGGGCGGTAAGTCCGCCAACCACCATGGCATAAACGTAGTTTACGCCATGGTGGTAAAGTCACGGCCCAGGCGGTAACTTACCGCCTGGGTCGTAATGTCGGCCATAGTCAGATCAAAACAGACATTGGGTCGAGCTACACCAACACCAAGAAGAAACTCCCAGCCTCAAAGCCTTAATTGACTGGCAGACTGCAAGAGTGATGATAGATGTTGGGGTTATTGGGAAGGTAGGCATGATCACGCGACCCTCTCTGCACCTGGAGTGGTAGCCTGCATGCTGCTAGCATGTGGAATATTCCAGAAGGGTACAAAGGGACCATTTATCAAAGAGCCCTATAGATTGTTAAAACAATTGATCGTTGTATGTTTTGTGATGATCAAGATTACTTGCACTACAGAAGGGCTTAGTTGTCCACCTGATATTAGAGACCCAATCACTAACCCCTTCAGTATGGAACGTGTACCTAGATGTTCCCTGTAAGCCTATTTATCATTCAAGGGTTGCCCCACACTTAAGGTGATACTCCCTCCTACCAAGTGAGGATATAATATATATATTTAACCAAAGGAAGGAAACACAAACAACTCTCTATGTGAAACAATTAGTGTACCCTTAGATAGCCGTGTCTTTGAGCAGCCACTTAACAAATATGGGCTGCGTACTGTGTACTCAATAACAAGCAATGTTTCCTAAAATATCGTTTTTAATTAATTTTTCTTTTTCCAGCATAAGTAACACAAACATTAAAAAACATATATACATAACATAATGGTAAACATAATAAAATGATTCCACCTCACAAAATCAAAGTCACAAAATACTTGATAACAAAACAACAGTGGCAACTTAATTTCTCTTATTTCCCACTGGGTTGAACAAGCACAAGGGCTGGTTCAACACAGTGGGACCAAAACAACAGTGGCAACTTAATTTCTCTTATTTCCCATTGTGTTGAACAAGCACAAGGGCTTGTTCAACACAGTGGTAAATAAGAGAAATTAAGTTGTCACTGTTGTTTTGTTATCAAGTATTTTGTGACTTTGATTTTGTGAGGTGGAATAATTTTATTATGCATACCATTATTTTATGTATATATGTTTTTTAATGTTTGTGTTACTTGTGCTGGAAAAAGAAAAATGAATTAAAAACGATATTTTAGGAAACATTGCTTGTTATTGAGTACACAGTATGCAGCCCATATTTGTTAAGTGGCTGCTCAAAGACACCGTTATCTAAGGGTACGCTAATTGTTTCACAAAGAGAGTTGTTTGTGTTTCCTTCCTTTGGTTAAATATATACCCTGTAAGACTATGACCTCCCCAAGTAGGTTTTAGTAGTTTGCCACGTCGTGTGACATCATTTATGACAAGTTTTGGCCCATGGTCATCATTGAATGGCACCTGGGATGTAGCTTGATCGTGTGCACTCCGCAGGGGAAGGATTTTAGGTAAAGTAGGATTGCACCAGCTGGGTATGTGCATCATCTCCACGTGCCCTTTAGCCAGCCATGCACAAGGGTCGTGCCTATGGGTGTGTGTAGTGGCCTACCATGATGTCCACTGTGACACCACGCAATGTGGTGACATTGTACAGGACACATGCTGCCACAATGATCCTGCACACTACTGGTGGTGCATATAGCAACACACCACCAGAGTGGTCAAGGGAGCAGAAACTTGACTTAAGCAGTCCGAATGGGCGCTCCACTATGCCCCTAGTCGCTACATTGGCAATATTGTACTTGACTTCAGGTGGTGTTGTGCGATTCCGTATGGGCGTCATCATGAATGTGCTCAGCGGGGAGGCCCTGTTCCCTGTTAATGTATACATGGTTGTCATTATCATTTGTTGCCAGTGTCTATTGGTAAGTGTGCAATGTGCATGCATGTGCGTGTCCGTACATACTCAAAAATGAGTCATGCGTTCCCATGCTTGCCAGCTAGCAGGTTCTGGTGCAGTGGTGACATCCTGAATATATAACTGTTGTGTGTGCTTCCTGGATAGTCGTCATCCACTTAATTTATGATGCCCTTGGTATCGCACACAAGCTGAACATTGATTGAGTGCCAATGGTTGGGATTGATGTGCTCTGTCGCTCTGGGGGGACGTAGCACAACATGGGTGCAATCTATTGCACCAAGCACTCGTGGAAAGCGCGCCACAGCATAAACGTCCTGCATGACTGTTTGCATTTCTGCCGGTGTTCTTGGCTTATAAATGTGGATGTGCACAGAAGGTTGTGAAGTTATGCACATCACATCAACGCAACGGGACTGTGTGGCCTGGGAGATGCTGCCTACTATGGCAGTGATCCGCTGGAAGGATCCAGTTGCAAGTAAATTTAAGGCAGTGAGCACTTTTTGTAGGGGGCTAAGGCCCTGGGAGTACCTGGTGGGTGATGTTAGCCCATCCTCCCATTCCCTGACTAGGTCTCGGATGATATGGGGGGAACCTGCACCTGCCATAGACCTGGTCATCCGGCATCCCGAAAAGGGTGGTATGTGGGTTGAAGATGCAGGCCCTGGCCATCCTCCTCCTTCTCCGGTGTCTGTGCATGATCGCTCTAACAAATGCAAAAATGTTTGTGGCTGCCTACGTTTCGTTTGGTGTGTATTGTGTGATTTATAGATGTGCATTGAATTTATGTCTGCTATCAGGTGGCAGGAGTCTACCAGGATTTGCGTGAACTTTTTCATGACCCGTCGTTCAGAGTTCCCATCCATGAATGCATGTTTATTTGTGCTGGTAACGACTTGACTGTGAACCGTCCCTCGACACGGCCACATTTTCACGTGTTATTCCTCATTCTGCATGTTCTGTCCCCTTTTTTGCTTGCTGGGTAGGCCTGTCCCACACTCTGCTTGGAGTCTCGTGCAAGGCATTCCTCTGCTCACAGCGACGTGCCTGGTGAGCGTAAAATCCACACAAGTCCAGGAAAACTACTGCGCATTCGATTCATGAATCGACGATGGCAGATTTGTGCACAGATAATTCCTTGAATCGGGCCCATGTGTAATGAATGCATGTTACCCTTGATTGTTAGCATTATTGAGTTGAAGTAGGTAAATACCTTGGAAGAATTTATAAATGAATCAAGTGAATTGGATAAGGAGAGTTTGCAAATGATGTAGAGGGAGTTTGAATAAAGAACTCCTCTATGTGTGTGTGTTCTAAATCTAACTGTGCATTTAACAAGACAAAACATACTCATATACTCTATAAAGCTGGAATGTTCATTACATGGGTAGGAAGAGACATGAAAGGGGATATGGATGGGGCAAAAACGATGGACTAAAGATGAATTGCAAAGATGTGGGGACAAAATATAAAGTAAAAGAGGTGATGGCTGGAAGGTTGAGAATTCATCTCAATCTCTGGCATTGATCTGGGCAACTCTCCAGGCCATTGTTCCTCAGCCTGCAAGCAATTATAGAATAGGAAAAGACTGTATGCATATCAGAATTGCTCCCACCTCAAAAGGGGCAATCCAACCCAAACCGCTTTGTCACATCCCTTCTGCATGAGACCACAACCAATAAGATTGGTTCATTAAGACTGGGCAGGAACAAATTATTTGAAAGAGAAACAGAACTTTTCTCTCAGAGTTCTATTCAAAGCTGTGCACAAGAACCTGCGATCCATCAATACAATCTCTAGAAGCAAATGGGTTTAAGAAATTGCCACAAGGATCGATAGCCATATCCATATCAACACCACTATTAATTAAGATTGGACACATGTATGAGATTTGCACATGGCTGCCTAAACCAACAGTCCACCATTTCAAAAGCTCAAGACATAAATGACCAATCAATGCTACTTGGCCTCAATTGAGGTTGAGCTTTCCCATTCATCCATACTTTGGCATCTCTCCAAATGCATTAACGCTCAATAACTATGGGTGATGGGCCAATGCAGTACCCATCATATTAATGCAAACACTCTGCTAGGGATGGAGTGTTCTGTATTCATGCAAATGTAGTCCTTGTCAAAGGTGAGGTGCAGACACTATTTCCAGATGTCATCTTGCATCAATCCGCTCCCCATCAATGGGATACCTCCCTTTCCCCTTTTCAAGTTCTGCGACATACTTCCTGCTCCGCTCTCTGCCCTGCCCTTCTCATGACCCCTTTCTGTTATCCAACAGTCTTTATTATGTGATGATATTATGTGATGAATCTGATGATGTCATCACACCTTTCTTGGATGTAGTCTCTCTCATGTGGCCAGGAGACAGCAGCCAGTACCTGATCCTGACCCTGGGGGTGGCTATTTGAGGGAAGAACACATGAGGGGAGGCGACCCTCAGGAGGAGGGCCCAGCATCATCAGATGAGACATGGTCTCCCCCTTTCCCTTTTAGTGATATCCCGTCCATTCCTCATGTCTTCATGTCATACTGTGATCATCCCCTTCAACAACCTGTAAAGCCTGCTGAAAGCATCCCTCAATATTCTGTAACAAACAGAATGATAAAAACTTGGACAAGGAAGAGGAGCCGAGTAATGCTGATTACTCGGCAGAAACAGAAGGAGCAGTGTAGTTCTTGGAGGAAGCTGATTGACTCCAAGCAACTCCCTTCGTTGAAGCAGGAGTTTAAAGTTGGAACAGCTGAAACTAAAGGGAGATTCAACTGGCTAGTCACCTCCGGGGAAGCCAAGCTGTCAGGTTCAGAGACATGCATGGAGACGGCGGAAGAGGAATGGCCGCAGGAGCTGGTTCATCATGCTGGCATTGCAGCAGGAAGAGAAGAGGACCCTTCCTGGTGACCACGGGAATCAGGAAGCGGTACCATCACTGCCCAAACACAGCTCAGGACCAAAGCGTGAGCCACAAAGGATGTTGAAGCCACCAGACAAAGCCAGTAAGCCCGTGAAGTGGAGGCCAGATACTGGAGCGCTTCTGTATGTTTGCTACGAAAGGTCTGGAGAACGCCAAAGAAAGCCAGTGAGCCCTGAGAAGGGAAGCTGTGTCACGAGGCACTTCGGAAGCTTCATCAAGTACTGATAAGTGCCAGTTACATGAGTTGTGTGACCCCAACCAAGTAGGTTGGGTCACTGGGACATTTGATAAAGAAAGTGAATGAAAGTGGGTTTGAGATCCACTACTTTGATCAAAGTGAAACAGAATATTGGAGCTGTGTGAATGCAGGAGATACAAGAACAAAGAGAGAACCTGGCAGGGAAGTTTGTCGGGTGTCTGGACATTTGAAAAAGGAAGTAAATGAAAGTGGGATTGAGACCCGGTGTTTTGGTAAAAGTGATACAGAATATTGGAAGTGTGTAAATACAATAAAAACAGGATTAAAGGGACAACATGGCAGGAGTGTATAACAGGTGTCTTGCAAGTCTGGGACCTCCACCCACATTCTTTAAAGGAACTGCATTTGAACCTGGCAGGAAAGTATACCAGGTGTCTTGCGTGTCTGGGTCCCACAACCGAATTGTGTAAAGGAACTAAATGAGAGAGCCTGGAAGGAGAGTATACCAGATGTTTTGCAAGTCTGGAAGCCGCACCCAAGTTGTGGTAATCTGAAAACAGAATCCGAAGGAAGAGTCATGCCCTTAACTTTTTGAATTACATTGATTGTGGAAAAGACTTGGGGAAGGGTGTTTTTTCCCCTGGAGTGGATTGTAAAACCATGTGGAGGTGGTCATCCTCTAGGGCTTTAAAGAAATTGGTTATGCTTTGGAACGTTTGTTTTAGTGGAGAGAAACCTTGGTAAGGGAGCCATTGCCAGGAACATTGAACATTTGTTGGAGTATACCTTTTAGTTGAACTTGAACATTTGTACTCTGTTCAAGTCAAAGACAATACCTTTAGCACCCTACAGTTACTTTTAGAAAGAGAGGGCTAGGATAGGATTTCATACACTAGCCATTTTTGCTTTGGACACCTTGACCAGGACAGGCCCTTAGTTTTAGTTGAGGTAGGGAAATAGCTCCTAGATTAGAGACAGTTGGAACAGTTAGGCATTTTCCAGCCCCTTTATTATTAAAATAAAAGTCTATAACCAAGACCATGAGTCCTCTGTGTCTGCTTCTCATCCCTGCTTCCTCACAATTAGCAGAACTCTTATTGGTGCTATGAGTATTGCATGAGCTGTGCGATTAGAGAGATACCTGGGAGAAACACGTGAAGTGGAAAGAACGCAGAGATGAACATGGTCTCTTGAGAAGCCCTAAAGCATTAATGTTTGTCCCATGGTTTCGCTGAATGGTTTCCCAGTGAAGGGGGGGTGGGGTGCTCAGTTCAGGCAGTGCTTTGTATGGTTGGGAATATGGGATGATTTTATGTCAACTCAAGGTGATGTTGAGTGTGAAATGGCTGTGTATGTCTAGGCTCTCGTCTTACTTAATGCAGTGTCTGTTTGACACTGTATTCCTCTCTCTCTCTCCTTCTCTTCCCCCAACCCCTTCTCTCAGCCTCTCTCTCTCTGTCTCTCTCTGTCTCTGTCTCTCTCTCTTTCCCCTTCTCTTCCTCCTCTGGCTTAGTGGCCTGGCACTGTGGCAGGATAGCAGCTTGCACCGATGAGCCTGCAGGCAGTGCTGACAAGCCTGCCCAACTCACACATACTAGCATCCATTTTACTTGGGGCAGGATGGCACAATAGTACGAGACATTAGTCAAGGCATAAGTAATACTCATCATAAGTAAAATATAGGCAGCATCATAGTGAAAGGAACATGAACAGATTTGGTATGTCTCATAACATGAAAGTGTTACTGCCTGGCTAGTTTAGTATTCCAATTAAGATTAAAGACTGTGTGTCAGTGGTATAACAAACTGAGAGAGCCATGTAAGCCCTCCTTATGGAGTCCATCAATCTACGTGAAGAAGCACACGCTGAATGACAGACTAAACAAGCCAGCCTAGGCCATGTGCATGATGAAATGAGAGCTGACAATGCCTGCGCAGGGAGAAACCAACTGCTGCAGTAGGCGATATACGTATGTATGTTTTGATTCAAACTTTACATATTTCTCCTAGTATAAGAATAAGGGGGGCACCCGCTCCCCAGCGTAAGAACATACAAGCCACCACTAAGCACAGCAAGTATCATAAGGCAAAGGCAGTTTTTCTTGCCAGGACAGGATGGGGTCCACTGGCAATGTAAACTATTCAAGGTCAGTGGCAGCAGGTTAATAATTGTAGTTATTTTTAGTGGAGGAAAATGAAGATCTCTCGCAAATTAGTCCAAGTGGCCAAACATAAACAGGGAGCCCTAGTAGGGTTTGGTAGACTACCCCCGAGAACATTTTTAAAATAAATATTTTTACGGTGCATATTACAGCAGGCTTTTTGAGAAACAGGCATACAATGTACAATTGGTTCTCTATGGTAACACATGCAAAATGCAGTAGAAATTGATCTAACAAGAGGTGTGACCTAAAGAGTTGATATTGATATTGATATTTTATTTGTGTGATGAGTGATGAGCACTGCTTAAATGGGGAGCCCCAGGAAATATATCATTAGACCCTGCAAAGAAGTATTTCAGGTCACTCTGCATGGTGTCATGTGGCCTGGTTTGCATTCAGTCTGCATAGTGTAAGTACACCTCTCTAGTCCACTTTGTAAATAAACCACTATCTGTAAATACAACTCTCTCACACTCAGTATATAAACAATTCAATCAGTCGGGCTCATTTTGTTAAAAGTGGTAATTGCATAGATGTGACCACCAACGTTAGCCCTTGGATGCTGCTGGGTCCCCTTCACACAATTTGCCAAAAAGACAGACTAAATACAGGCAACGGTAACTGGAGGGATGGCCCAATACAGGGACAGAACTATGGGCTATGAATAGATACACACTAGGGGGTGGGGGGGCCGGTTGGCGTCCTGCCTGTGGTAGTTGCAATATATGTAAATGCAAATTCAATCAGTTGTGATAAAGAACATTAATGGACAACATTATTTTTTACTATATAATGTACTAACGTGCAAGGTACAAACATGCACTCAATTTTAGTTATTTTTTGTAGTTCAGCTTTTCTTATTGCTGATACATTTCTGAAAACATCAATCTGTCTGTGGTCAAAAATGAACCTTAATAGTTTTGAGAAGAGGGTGGCGTAGCTTGTTTCCTATACACAAGTGTCTACACTGCGTACACTAAAACCTTATTCAATTTCAACATCCTAGGAGAGCATGTACTACAAGGTCACCCTTTCGCCTTGCTCTGGTAGACCTCTCAAAGGTCCTTTCTCCTACAGAAGATTTATTAGTTATTCTCTCCTAGGATGTTGAAATTGAATAAGCTTTTAGTGTACCATAGGACACTGACATGTAGTATGAGACATTCCATGTTAGTGTTTGCATGCTTGCATTTTTTGTCATATGTTGCATTGCCTTTCACTAATTTGCCTTCTTGTATGAAGTAATTCTTTTTGTGGACCTAACTCTCTGTTTATGCTGTCCACATTGGCGTTCTACCATTTAATCTAGACACTAGTGTAGAGGGAACAAGCTACGCCACCCACTTGTCAAATGTATTAAGGTTTATTTTTGACAGCAGACAGATTGCTGTTTTCAGAAATGTAACAATAATAATAAAAAATAGCTTCAGCAATAAGAAAAGCTGAACTACAAAAAAATCACTAAAATTGAGAGTATCTTTGTACCTTGCACGTTAGTACATTATATGGTAATAAATCATGTTGTCCATTAATGTTCTTTATCACAGCTGATTGAATTTGCATTTAAATATATTGCAACTACTAACTACCACAGGCAGAACGTTCCCTCCCCACCCACTTCCACCCCCAGTGTGTATAAATACAGGCAAAACCACCTTTACTTGTTCACTTTACACTTCATTTTGTGGAGACATTTATTTTTGTAAACGTGCATGCTAATTACACTTCACAGATTACATTTACAGTTAATTCCTATGTGATCCACCTGTTTTAGCATATTTTAAACACAGACAGATTCCATAGAATTTAATTAGTTTTACTCCAGCATGAAAATCTAAAACTAGGTGTTTTTTTTAGGCAGAGTGGGAATGAGGAGGAGGACATTTATTTCCCTCTCCTGCGTCCTACATTGGCAGCAAAAGATTTTTAAAATGCTCCTGGGCGTTGAAACAATAGTTATGAATGGCAAAATCATCTTGCCGCTTATTTATTACTGCACAATGGCATTTAAAACGAACCCCAGTAAATACATCATATTAAATGTGTAAATACATTGCCTATGAGAAAGGAGAGGCTCAAATAGCAACTTGCTGCTTTTCATGAAATCAAAGAATATTTGGGCAAAATCAGAACCACCACAGATTTCATGTTTGACAAATATGTCTGCGATAGTGACATAATCTAAAATTATTCTTGGCACATAACATACACTGGGCCTGGTGCTGATTTTCTTGTCACCAGACTCCCCGGAACAGTAACATGTCTGCATATCTTGGTACATATATATTCATTTGCACAGGTTTTGCTCTTGATTATGTGGGTTGAGTTGATTTACCTAAGCTGCAGCTGTCCCTTCGGTATCAGGTAATATATAATGTTGCCATACAGCGCCTTGATGCCCCTGGCCCGTGCGCTTTATACATTTAAATAATTAAATATAGTCGCCAGGAAAGGGCATAGGTGATATTATATATGGGGACAATATATGGGTAAATGAGAGCAGGGGTTGCAGGGGTGTCCCTCGCTCCATTAAAAACAAATTAGGGGTTGCGCGGGTGTCCCCCACAGGTTCCATACAATAATGTTGCCTAAAAAAACAGTGTCATTCTGGCAACATTCTTTGCGGGGACATTATTACAAGGAACCGTCCCTTCACGTGCAAGCAATGGAATATTATTGGGCGGGGGGGGGAACCAAAATGAATGTTCAATATTTTGAGAGGGTAATGAGTTCCCTAGCCCCGCTGGTAGTTGAGCCCCTGTCATACTGATTTTCTGTATGAGTTTCATTGCGTCGAAATGCACCAAAACTCTGAGATTTCTGTGCCCTCATTTTGGAACAATGATACTATGCCGGTTTCCCATACCATTTCCGTACAGCTCAATGGAAATAATCCTTGTCTCTGACTTTGCTGCTTCTTCCCTCCCCCCGCACCCACCGGATGAGTGTTTGGTGAGGAACTACTGGTATCAGAACTACCTTTCAGGACTGGTGGAAGCAACACCACTTGGTGGGATTGTTTTTATCATGGAGATTTCCTGTACCTCCGCGCACGTGACAGTGACAGCAGTCCAAAGTTTGGAGCTGAAAGAAAGGGCTCATTTGTGGGAGATAATGTAAATGAGCAGGCATGCTTATGCTTATGTTGAATTGGATCATATTAAATTCAAGAATGTTTTGAAAAAACCTCATCAGCAAGTCCTTCATGAAATGATTACCTCACCAATCTGATCAGTTTTGATGTTTATTGTTCTTAAAAAAGAGTCATTACACCACCAGTGTCCCATTGCAGATGAGGTTGCTCCCCTAACAGGGGACCCCCATATATTTCGGTCAACTTACACCTGAAAATGTTGGTTTCTAGTATGCACAACGACAAACCAGAGACATTCATGTATTAAACCTACCTGAATGCAAGAGAAACTCTGAGAAAGAGCCCAGCCTTGAGAAAGGCCAGTATTAATCTGAAACACGTGGTGGCACCAGGGCATTTGTACTACTTGAACACATGCTTTTTTGGAAACTAACTGCAAGAATGACATTCCATATTGATAAAAACTTATATTTTATCTAATGATAATTAACTCTTTGAGAGACGTACCCTGACTGATAGGTGAATTTAGCAAACTGGACTGCCAATTGTGATCTTTAATTGACTACTTTGAGAATTAAAGAAGTTTGCAATCAATAGGGACATGCATGAGATAAGGTGCAACTATTTTTTTTCCAGTGTTTGTGGGTGTGGGGAAGCGTGCATGCACCTGCCATAGCAGCAGTCCAACAGTATTGCTATACTTAAGCACAGCCAAACTGAGTCTAACTCATACCATTCTTTTTAATAAAGAGTTACGCTTGTGCATCCTGGAATGCAACTAAATTGTCTTCTAAAGAAAAACCAGTAACCATCTTTAAAGTAATGAGTAAACCGCAACGTCAAATACTTTTAGCAGATAATAATAACCAGGGTAGATTTAAGACCCACAAGTGTAAATATGAAAGAAAAGAGGTAACATAAGAAAACTGCAAGCACATAAAGGTTGAACAGTAAGAATCAATTGTGGTCATATTATTCAGCAAATATCAGAAGAACTTGGTGTTGAACATCAAAGACCTTAGAAAGACATAGTGCATATTGAGCAAATCTTATAAAACAAGTGAATTGTGGGGTTACTGTTCACTAAGGCGCACACTAATTCGACAATATGAACCAATTATTTGTAGTGGTTTTCAAAAATCAACTTATCTGTAGTTGTTATTGCCATTATGTTGGAAGGCAGCATTGCCTCTCGAAGAAAAAGTCATGGATACAATTGTTAGGTTACCTAGCTGAATATACAGCATTTCATTCCAGATAATAGGTGCTGCAGATTGTGTTCCATGAGGAGTTAATATTACGGCTAGAAAAAGACTTGCAAATGAATCGTATGCATTGACATTCTGCTGCTAACACTGTGCCCATCAATTTGGTGATATCCCTATTACCTGGAGAGTTGCTCAGTATGCAACCCAATGCAACATTGTATGCAACACAACAGAATGCATAAACCCAGAATATAATCAATTATCACCAATTATGAGATAAACTTCAGACCAAAACAGTATACTCAAGGAAAGTTCAATGGTTTTTATTTGTAATTTTAGTGGGCCCTAGGACCCTCCCTGTCTTTCTCACCTCCCATGGAATAACTCCCCAACCCAGGCATCTGTAACCCCAGATAGTGCTACAGAAAAGTAACCATTGCTATCTAAGATGCCTGCTATTGAAACTCCCTCAGGGACTTCCTACCTGTTCCTACTCCTACCAGTCACAAGTGTTTTAAAAGCAAACTGGGGAAAGTGCCTTGCACTTATTCAGATGGATTCACATACATTCATTCATGCCCACATTTACCATGTACCTACTACTCTTTCCACCTACCCCTCTTTTTACTCCTCCCTTCAATTCTCAGTCACTCTGAAGTTTCACTCCTCCTCCCTCTTGCATCCTCCCTTTGACATTACTTCTCCTTCCACACCACTTCACTACTCCTCTTCCTAAGATGACTAATCTCTTCCTCCCACTATTACACTCCTCTTTTCACTACTTCTATCCTCTTCACACTTCTATTCTCCTCCTCCCAATGCTACTCTCCTCCTCCCACTATTACTATTAAATACCCTCTGTTCACTTAGTACCACTCGCTGCACATCCATGCCTTACACTAAACCCTACTCATTTGCCTCACAAACATGCATACTCACACTGCAAAACGACTTTCACTCCTTAACCAAAGCATCACTTTCTCCAACAGTCCCTCCCTCCTGCTGCTCTCTTGGTCTTCCTCCACCTTCACTGCTGACAGCAACTAAAAAACCCACCATTCTTGTTTCCTGTCCCAAGCTTAAATCTCCCTCACTCTATGCTGATTGCACAGCTTTCACTGGCACGTCCAGACCAGTCTTCGGCTCTCAGAATATGTTTGTTAATGTTAATGTTAAAGGATATTTATACTGCACACTATCACCGCCGTAGTGGTCCCCTGGCACTCTGGCGGATCTGAAGGAAAGGGGGGGTAGGTTAGGGTTCGTAAGTAGGAGAAAGTTTGGAGAGAGAGCAAGGGAGCTCTGATGTGCTTTTGGCCGCTTCCGTTTGGTTAACCCTGTTCGCTGAGCTTTTTGGTGTGATATCGGTTCGGAGTCAGTCGTGTGCTGTTGTGTGAGGGTCTATGTGTTGTGTTTGTTTTTGCGGTGTGGTGAAGTGAAGTGCATGCAGGTTTCTGTTGTTTAAGGGTTATGGTTGTGTTTAGTTAGGGTTTGGGCGGTGTGTGAAGAGGGGAGAGGTTTTAGTAGGGTTGGTTATTAACATTGTTGTCTGGAAAAAAAATGCACACTCATATTATGTCTTTCGAGATTTAGACAAAATGTCTTCCTTATAGTGAAGTAGTTTCAGCATGTTAAGGCTGTCTTTACTCTCTCTGTCATTATGTTGCATTAGTCTCTACATTTCTATCTTTGTTCTTCCTCTGGCCCACTCTTACACCCCAGTCTGTGGTTGATGCAAACTGGTCCCTGCAGAACTATCTAGGTGTGACCTATGCCCATACCCATCGCTCTATCTGAGTGTGATGCTGTACCGTTCAGTCCGTGTCGAGATGTTTGGATTGGCGCAAGTGAAACACCAAACCTATGTCTCAGATGACTTTATTGTACTTGTAGGGTTATTGTTTGGAAATCAGTATACCTCCAAGAAGATTGATAGGGTATTGTTTAAGTCGGTCTAGTGCATTTGGTCTTCTACTTACTAGCTTGGTTTGGGTTTCATAGTGTGGTGATAGTGGTCTCCTTATGGCTGGGGGGTTAGCATATATCGAGGGGTTTGTTTGAGGATGGTTGTCTTGTCAGTGTTGGTAGTGATGCAATAGTGTGGAAGTACATTGCATTGGGTTTGGGTTTAGGCTAGGTTTGTGTAGTGATGTCTGTCACGGGAAGCTTGGGTAGTGAGTAAGGTTGATAGTTGTGCCTGTTTTTTGTGTCAGTCTTGTTTGCTATTGTTCTGTCCTGGTTGGGTTGTTGCTCATGGAAAGTTCCACCTAGCATTGTCTCTCTTGTTCTTTTGGTTGTTCCCCCCCTGTCGGTTCTAGGTGTTGTCTGTACCGTCATGGGTTCTGTCAGTCTGTTCTTTTTTCCATTTCCTGTTTTATTGTTTCAGTTGTTTCTGTCTGGTTCCAAGTTGTTGAAGATCCAGCTTTTTTAGTAGGTTTCTGAATTGTAGGTAGTCTTTGTTGTTTCTTATTCCTTTTGGGAGGTTGTTCCAAGTTTTTGATGTCAGTTGGTAGAAGGAGGAGCCTCCTAGTTTTTTCTTGGCATATGGCTTTGGTTCCAGGCGGATTTCATTGCTTGATCTGAGGAGTCTCTTTGGCTTGTAGAAGTTGGCTTTGTGCATGGGGAAGTCTTCAAAAGGGGGCTAAGACCAGTCCACTTTCTTTGCATGGTCTTGCCACATAAAGGCCATAGCAGTGTAGGAAATGCTTTTCCTGTCCCCTCCCCCTGACCATCTCAGTAAGTTCAGGAAATATTATTTGCTAGCATAGGGGATTGCTGCTTTTTGATGCCGACTGGGCTGACAAATCTGTTGATCCTGTGTGGTGGTACCCACCTTCTAGTGGTGCAGCGGATGCAGAATGTCTCTGTCTGTCTGTCTTTCTCTCTCTCTTTGCTTCTCTCTTTTTCTCTCTTGCTAGCCTGCTGCTGTGACGGGTCTGTGTGGTGTCATTGTTGTTGTCCCTGTTCTTGTCCTTTGGATTAGTGGTATCTGCAACTGATAGAAATACTCAAAACTATGTGTGGGTTCTAACTCCCCTTACTTTGCAGACACCTGCGGAACAATAATGCTAAATTCTAAGAGCAGTGGTCTCTCACCAAAGTACTTGTTTACATTTTTAAGAGCTTCGATCTAGACAATGGATCAGTTCATGCAAACGTGTGAATATTTATAATTTATTAATTCATTATCGTTTAAAATCTTTTACAACATTGACGATATAAAATACACATAATAAACCAACACATTCCATGAAAATATTTGCTAAAACACATAGCAATAATGTTGTGCAAAACATTGCCTCGAAAGTGCAAATACAGTGCAGACCAACTTCTATATAGATAGTATCAACACTTTTCTATATTAGTGCACATAGCCCAATTTATGAACATATTTAGAAAACTCCATGTGTTACAGTCGTCTCCTAAAGGTAGTTCAAGGCAGCAAATTGCTCATCACTATTCACTGTAGAACTTTCCCTTATTCTAGTTTCGACAGATAAACATCTAGAACTATAATTGTGCTCATGTTAGTCTTCTTCAGGACCAGAATGTAACATGTCTGATCTCTCTCTATTTTTCATAGACCTTTGGAAATTTGCTTGTAATTCTAAAAATATAAAAACATTTATGACATTTAAAAAATTTTTATGCACATTATTGCCTGTTCAAATACCATTAATCTATATTCTGTAGCAAACAGAAGGCATTTACCAATTGTTCTTCACAAATTACTTGATAGGTGAATATCTTCCATCAGCAATTCAAACTTTACAGATGACCAAATCCTGTAATGACATACCACATATTGGGTGTAAGTACCCTCTAATATTTGGTGGTGGTTCCTAATTAGTCCATTTCAAATTAGGCTTGCAAAAGGCAAATTCCACCTACCTTTTCCACATATTTTATTTATCATGGCGGGGAAGGACACTCATTTAAAAGTATCTTTTCCTTTCCTTTTTACGAGAACCTTTATAGCCCTATTGCAAACTGACCAGGTCATTTATTATGTCAGCTTGAACTTGAATGTATCTAAAATACAACAAATCTGTGTTTGTTTAATTTTATAAAATGGAAAAAATTGTTCTATATAATGTTGCCTAACGAGTATAAACATAATTTAGTATACACCACTCACATGAATGGTACACACTGCACAGAAGTTTGCCTTTTGTTTTCCATTTGAACTCAGTGTCCCCTCTATCAACTTATAGCTCTCGTGTAAGATTGCAGGATTGGGAGCTACCACACAGAACATGTTTACACTGCCCAACCATCTTATTGTGGCCACATAGTTAGCTTACAGAGCTCATAATTGTTTGCTACACAAGGCAAACAAATAACATGAGAAAAAAGGTTTTGCCCATTCCAATATTAGCCAAACGATCAACCACTCATAATGGCTAACCGAGCCGGTAGCTCCCATGAAAACAACGAAATACCAATGTTTACAATGTAATAACAATAAAGGGAAAACTTTCAAATTCCCCATTACTAAAAGGTGAGAAATGACAGCCAAATACTCTGTTCAACTCACGTTTCACTTACTTCATTCAATGGTTGATACTCTGTAATTTCAGAAACCGGCGCCAGACCCAAAGAACGCTGTTGCTGCATTCACCCGGCATTTTAACCCAGCATTGTAATAAAAAATAAAGAGGCACAGAGAATAGTCCTAAATATGATTTGCTGCTATTGCGAGCGCCATCTTAATGTGAAAGCTCATAACTGCCTTCTCTATCGCATAATATATGCTACAATTCGTATCCTCAGTCAAGAACACCTCAGTACTTATGAAACTTACTCACCGGCTAGCATTACAGGAACAGTAGTCCAAACACAATAACCGCTATTTTCTATGCATCTTTTTTCAGCAAGTCGGCAAATGTTACATTTAAATACTATCCCGGCGTTACAATAAACACCAAGGAAGGACCGAAGCATAGACCAGCCATAGATGTAATGAATTGCTATAACAAATGCCATCTTACCTTAGGCACTGAAACCCGCTTTCTCTATAACATAACATGTGCTGGAAGGACACATATTTGGATATTGCCATACTGGCCCTATTTACCAGACTACTTGACTACTTCACCATTTCCTTACTTTAACCTCATAGGCAGGAACGCAAGGTTACAACTGCTTATGTAAAATGAATGCCTCTTTATGTTCCGGGGTTAACACCTAGTCATTTCTTAATCTTTCAATTTTGGTTGTGAGATTAAAAATTTGAATATGAGCAATTTAATTATTCAAGCATTGGCCCTCATTACAACTCAGGCGTTAAGGGTTTAACGGCGCCGATTAAAAGTGTTCCTTTGCGGGTTGGTGTTTAACGCCTGCTTTTAGCAGGCGTTAAAAATCCAACCCGTATAGGGACTTTGGAGCTAATTACGGCACCGTAATTTACGGTGCCGTAATTAGCGCCTTCCCCATTCCCATTATGCCCTGTGGGGCAAAAATGGGAATGGGGAAGGGCAAATGGTGAATGCGGAATTACCGCCCCACTCACCTTGGAATGGGGCGGTAATTCCGCCATCCACCATGGCGGAATCGTAACCTTAGCGGCATGGACCATGGTGCTAATAGCACCATGGTCCTCGGCCAAGGTTGTAATGAGGGCCATTGAATGTAAATGCTAATTACTCAACATTGCAACATATCCCTATTAGGTTAGATGCAGCATAGCAATCGCGAAATACCGAAGCTCCACTGGGACATATTTAACTCATACATTATATGAGCTTAAATACCATTTAATGTACCATAAGATACCAATGACTATGAGTAGTACTTTTATTTGTTTCAATTGGATTTAAATGTTCATCTATAGAGAAGTTAGCGCACTGCTGACTGTAATTGAAACTTCCAACATGGCGTTCACGCTTACTACTTGGTAAGTAATGGCTCCACAAGGTGAGTATTTTGTTCATGTCCACATAGGGACATCACGTTGCCCTATATCTGTGGCAACCAAACATTGCGCCTAACTAAAACAAATGCTTTCCAGCATAGCGTCACTAACGTAGGACAAAGCCTTCCATAATTAAGGTAAGACTTTTCATGGCGGAAATATGAATCAGATCAACTTAGCATAAGTTTCCTCGTTGACTGTGCAAATATATTTACAGTTTTCATTAGGAAATTGCTTGTACTTGCATTCTCACATTTGAGTTATGACAGTCTGACAGACTGTCCTGGCCTTTGCTTTGGCTTTATGATGAAGTAGGACAGTGAAATATGTTGAGAGTCACATATGAAGGTCATTACCAGTTACGGCTTAATGCATTCACTTAACACACTATGCTCATAATTGAATTTTGTGAGCTCACGCATGATGGCAAATTATGTTTTACATCTATTTTAGATGGTGAAATGCTTTCCTAAAACACGATAACACCACAAGCACTGTGATAGGCAGGTGACAACATACATTTTGGACTATAGGTTCACTGAATTCACCTATCACATACTGCAATTTTAGGAAATAATTTTGGAAAGTTTGTTCACAAACACTGTCACACATGTGTAATTGGGAGTAATTGGTATTTATTATCACACATTTGCGTTTGAGCTCATCACTTAAATGCATGAGAAGTGTCGGCTTGGAATCATCAGAGGCATGAATTTAGGTATATTTTTAAAAGGAAATCTGCTATAAAGCGTTTTATGGTTTCACTTGTTGTTATGCTTGAGCTAAAACATGGCGCTGGTGCGCAGTGTATTCTGGGGGCACTCAGAGCCATAATGGATATTTACTCCATGCCTCAGTGAAAAGCTGTACTTACTTTGCTGAGAGCTGAATTTACTTTGCTGAAGAAAACTTGCTTTCCAAACCTGGTATGCAGTCGACATTCTGCTGGGAAAGCTGGTTTTGTTATGTCTTGTTATGAGTTATGGGACTGTTTTCTGTGGCGTTTGTTCTTAGGAGAGGGAAGCGCTTTGCTCCTTGAAATTACTGTCGGTTGACCCAGCTGGCAACCAACGGTTACCCATCAATGCGCAAGTGCATTGCCAGAAGGTTCGAGAAATTACCACCCCTTTTTGAGGAGTGCATATATGCGGAACCCCTCAACGGTCAGATGGGACAAGTACAAAGACCTCAGTCGGAAGGGGGACGCCTTTGTCCGGCATACCTGTGGGCTGTTGTGCTCTCGGCCTGGCTGTTACCGGGGTCTTCCAGCCGCTTCTGGCGAGATGAGGGATTCAGTTACACCCACGGTGATGTATTTTCTTTTGAATTCTCTGTCTTTTCTTTGATTTATTTCTGTGTTACACTTGTTGCTTCCAAGCTTTGAATAAATAGCCGTATAAGTGCTCATTATTTTCTAAGCGTGCGTGTGGTTGTAAGTCATTGCGTCGTCTACCTGCGTTCAAAGTATTGGCTCTGCAATTGCGCTGGTGATTAATGACTGTCCGTGCACTCTGGGCGAGCAATACATTTGTCTACATATAAAACAAAGTCTTGTTTGTTTTTGGGTTTGTATGTGGTGTTCTTGGGGACACAACTCCTCATGAACGGTGAGTTCTGGTGTCATGAATTTTGCATGGGATAGTCTTATTTCATTGCCAAATTAGAGCACCTGTTTCTGGCTCGATAGATCATCCAGTTCCTGAGATAATAAACCTTTTTGGTTTTTCAGCTTTGTTTTTCAGCATTACGTTTTGAGGTGTTACACCGCTATCTACAGGTCATTTGTAGAAAGTGCTCATCATCGCGCATCGAAGGTGAAAGATGATCAACATTCTGAAGAAGGAAGATCTAAAGACCATGAAGCTGATAGAATTCCACATGCTTTGACACACAATAATGAAAGTGCTGACGAACCTGAAGCAAGACTTACTAATCAGAGAATTTGTGCTGCTAAAAAACAAAGCAGTGAAACTGCTGAATAAACTGAAACATGGCTTGATGTTAAGATAATTAGTGCTGCTGAGCAATGAAGAATGAAATTGCTGAAGAAACTCAAGCAAGACTTACTAATCTGAGAATGTGTGCTGCTAAAAAACGAAGCAATAAAACTGCTGAAGTAACTGAAGTAAGATTTACCGATCAGAGATTTCAAAATATGAGAATGGAACTCCCGGGCGATGCTGGGTAGTTCAGCTAGTGATTTAATAAATCAATGCTGTCTTCTTTTTTTCTTATTTGTCTTTTGTGTCCATGTCCTTGGTGATTTTGATTTCAATAATACTTTATTCAAATAACAATTTCACAACATTTTTTAATTTGATAACCACACTACTATATTCTTTATATGTTCCATTAGCAAACTGATGCAATTACTAAACGCCTGGTTTAATGGTGTTGTTAATCATTTATCTCAATTCACTCTGTAATGGGTTCAATCATATTTCATTTTGGTTGCTCTAGTGACGATATTTAAATGGAAACATGTTTTAAAAAGCGAGTTACTACCAATCGGAAGGTTGGACTGCTGTAATTTGAGCCCTGAGGATGAGCTAAGTTTGAAACAAGTGTTGGATCAGGAGTTCAATTCCACAAATGATCATTGCAGTATACATCTTTGAGAACTAATAAAAAGAATACCGTTGAGATTCTTGATATTTTCATTTATTAGTAGTTATTGGATTCTAGTCACACCTTAATGAAAGCTGAACATTGTATACTACACTTATATACTCAGAGAGCCACAGTTTGAGACGAAGGCCGATTTCTCTATTCCAAGTAAGGGCCTGGATTAATGGAGAGGTCAGATCCTAAAATAAATAACATGCCTATCTCACAGGGGCAGACAATGAGCAGTTTGAGAAAAATGAGTTTGATGAGGTGCTGTGGTGACTTGATATGTGAAAAGTACACATTAGTTGAAGGCAATTCATCCCTGAATGCTGCCGACAAGGTGGAAAACCCCTATACCTGAGAGGTGGTGAGAACAGAAAGTAACTGAAATCTAAGTGGTGCACATAAATTGATACTGCTTGAACCCTGAGACATGGAGATAATGTAAACCTGAACACAGTTAATCCCTGGGAGAACATACAATAATAAACACTAATCTACATGGAAAATTGAGACACCTATAACCTATTTTGGGATTCATGGCACCAAGTGACCACATCAACAAAGTTTGATTGTTCTGTAAAGGAGCACATGCCATTTAGAATAGACCTCCTTGAAGAATGGGACAAGGTAACAATTAATGGTACAGATTTCAAAGTTAGTAAATTCACACTTTGTTGGGTAGTTGTAAGAAGGGAAAATAGGATTGACTTTGTTGTAAACTGAGTGAACAGGAGGGGATGGACAAAATGGAGAGAGAATGTGAAAACTTGAATAAAGATAGAGATTGAGAGGATATCTCACTATGGGGCCTATCAACATTTCCGAGAAAGTATAGGTCTATAATTTAGAATCTAAGAATCATGAGAAAACAGGTGAAAAAGGGAAGAATGATCTTTACAAAATAAAAAGCCATATAAATCAAACATTGTTCAGCTAATTAGGTGTTTGATATCACCCTGATAAGCACAGTTTTGGAAGTGGGATTTTAACTTTTAACAGCTTCCCAGAAGTTCCTGATGCAGCCCTCCAAGGACATAGCATTGAGAAATAACCAGGAGAAAAGTCAATGCCATCATCACTTTGAATGTCTGCATTATCTCCACAGAGATTTAAAGGTGCATATCATTCTGTGAATTCTACTCAACATGCAGGAAAATTGGGTAAACTGGTGAAAATAATTTCCAATGGTCAACAACTACATAAAGTAATAAAACTGCAGACTGAGAAAATCCAAATGTAGACTGAACAGACAGTGGCCCATTGACATGCCTTTCAAGAGAGAAAATCTAGTTGGTTTTAGGAACTCTGGGGTCAACATATTCATCACTAACTTGTCCGCATAAGTCAATTGTTTTAAGAGGCTATTAATACAACCATAGATAGCCCATATACTAATCTAATGTACACTATACTTGAGACACTAGAATTTGATGATGATGAGGCCTACGGACTAAAATATCTGGCTTTAAGATTATGGTCAGAGCCTAGAGCCAGCTACAAATCTCTAACATTAGTTAAGAGATCTGACAGAAACATTTCTAAAGTATCCAACTACTCTTTTCATGAGAATGATGAAGGTTGCCCTTAGACAATCTGTACAAATATTACCAATAACAATACAATGGTGGGTATGTGAACACCACCAATCACGACTCAAAGAGGAAATTCATATTAACTCAGTGCATGAATGTGGCAGCACAGGTTGAACTCCAATATTGGAGCCTTTCTGCTCCTCAGACATAGCAACAGGGATCCATAGAATTGCAAGACTCACAACACCAACAGGAACAAATAACACTTGTCAGACACTCTGTAGAAACTGTGATGTATCCTGCTGAGTCATCACAGAATCTCAGCCTAAATTTCCTCCCATGGGGCAAGGGAAAAGCAGCTTTTACCTGATGATAACCCTGAGGTGGGATTAGGAGAGAGAATCACATGGGAGGATAGGGCAGTAAAGGGAATGTGGTAACTCCACAAGGGGAGACACAGTGTTCATCCTCTTCCAAGGATGAGGTTTATGTAGTGCCTGAATATTTAATGGAATGTTGTCACAGTAGGGTTTCCCCTCCCACACTTACCCAAGTATCCAAGTATGAGAACCCTTTTTGTAAACATGAAAATTATGTATGATGGGGTCAGGGAGTTAATACTACTACCTCCAGTAGTTACAATTCTACATTGTGTTTAGTTATAAACTCAAGAGAAAACTATTGCTTCCTTTGAAATTTTTCCTTAAATATACATCCTATAAATAACTCAAACAGAGTTGGTATAATAATGTGAAAACAAATAAGTACATTATGGACTTCACGTCCCATAATGTTGTTAGTACTGAGACGAGGGAGAGGGGTCCAGAGTTACCAAACTGTAAGGAACAATCAAGTTGTTGTAATAACCCACACCTCAGCAGGACCTTTAAACATTTAAAGGTCTTTCAGGTGCGGGCAAAGGGGAAGCGGCAGAAAGAGGTAGAAGTTGGCATTGTCGTTGTGCTGGCAGTGGGACACCATGCAGAGGTCGGGATTTCTGTTTTATGTAGAGGATGCACAGAAGGAAGCAGTATTGAGGTCCGCTACCCCAAGGCAGAAAGAAGCTCCTGGCGTCCTCTAACCCGCTCTGGTGTAAGGTTTTCACCGGGGACTGTACAGAGCTGTGAAAGCTCCATTGATGGTCAACATGAGCAGCGGCAGACTGACAGGAGCTGTCAAACACTAAAGGGAGTCCCGATGAATGAAGACGCAGAACCAGTGAGTCAGAAGCCACCAGGACCCACCAGTGAGTTGGCCTGATTCAGGTGACCCTGGGGTACTCCAAAGAAGACCTCTGTGTAATAGCAAACATTTTGAATACAGAACATTTGAATTTAAGCAAACTGGATGCAACTCTCCTATTGAGAGATGTTGTATAGGGGAATATTTTAACCCGCATTGCCGAAGCCACAGAGGGGCAATAGTAAAGCAAAGGGAACGCAACTTATCTAAAGTGGGATATCCAATAAGGGGAAATTATAACCTGCATTGTCAAAGCCAAAGAAAGCTGAGGGGGACACCGAGGCAATTTGAATGTAACAGTGCCAGAATAAGATACCTTGACGGAGAAAGTTGTAAACCACATTGCCAACATCCAAAAGGTTGCGTAAATAGAAATCAGAGTCTGCAAGAGAAAAGCTATTCTTGTAAAAAGGATCAAGGGGGAGAGAACAGTAGCCTGCATTGTCTATGACAAACATATCAATGTGAGAATAATTGTCCTTTTGTGCAGCATTCATGTGGAAGAAGCTGTAAGCCAATTGTGTTGAATGTCAAAACACTAAACCGAGATGCAGTTATTGATTTGACCTTCCCCATTGAGGATTTAAGTGTTAAAAGTTTAGAACAAGCCTTACCACAGAGTACAAGTTGTAGTAGTAGGAGTTTTATCCTGGCAGGCGAGTAAACCAGGAAAGGTACAAATAGTGGTTAGTGCTGTCGGGCGAGTGGACCAGGAAGAAGATCATTTGAAGTACTATAACTGTGTAGAAGGTTATGGTGGAAAAGAAGTGGCAATTCCACTACCATGTTTTGATGTACTGTTGTTGTGGAAAATAAGTGGCAATTCCACTAATGTGTTTTGATGAACTGTTGTATAACCATCCTGACTAAAGTATATCTTTTTGAATAAACCATACTGTCAGAAGTGTTGCTTATGAAGGAGAAATAAAATGTGATAAAAGTGATTGGTCTTCAGAGAGACAACAATGTGTGAATATCCTTTTGTTTTACCAAGCAGAAAGTTGTGGAAACTTTAACAATTGTCTTTAAGTGTGAGCAAACGTCATTTTGCAAGTGAAGGACATATTGAATGAAAAAGATTTCTATATCCTACCTAGAGTGGAACTTGGCAGTGAAATAAACTTTCCTGAAATTGAACTTTGGGCTGAAAAATCCTGAATTAATCCAGGGGGTCCAACCCTGGTGACAAGGAGTCCTGTTTATATCCTTTGTGTTTTAATTTGTATGTTATTTTGTGAAGTTTAAACAGCCATATAGTTGCTTTATGCTATTGTATTAATGTGAGGGACAGAAACATTTGGACATTAGGTTATTTTCCTTTAGTTTGTCAAGTAGGGAAATCCTTGTTAGACTAGGGAAATATAGGCATTTGTCACACCCCTTATCATTTAATAAAATGGTGACTTGTGAAAAAACTATACCAATGTGTTTGTCTCACATTTCTGATCCCTCACAAAACCTACAACACTGACAAGTGACCATTAGGACATGGGTTAAAAGAAGTAAAAACATTCATAACTCCTAATATTTCTAGATAGAAATGAGGTTGTAGTGCACGGGGATATCTAGCCAGAAACTGCACATGCAAACTACTGGAAATACTATGGGGTATCAAAATCTGGAAATAAAAAGTACCCCACATAAAATAAACCTCATAACTTGGGTCTTCATTAAACCCAAAAACTGTTTAACACTGGTGTTAATTACCATCCCATTTGTCCATGGAGACTGCAAGATCTACACTAGAGGTGATGTCATCTTTGAAATACAGAACAATGCAATACCATGGTGGGGGGGTTACCTCTAGGTTGAAGTTAACTAGTCCCTTCATCTTAAGAATTTATTTTTCCAGATTTGAGAACTTGGTACAGGATCAGCACAGGATGAAATGAGTCACAAAGATGCAAAGAAAATAACTGAAGAAGAAACACCTAACCGTATGAAACAGGTACAACACACTAAAGCATTGGTTGAAGGATGCAGAAAGAGCAACTGGTACGAGATTAAAGCATCACATATAATGAATGCCTTAATGAATTAACCTTCCCTGATCAAACCTTCTGAGTTTTCAGCACAACTGGTCAAAACTGGTAAAGCATTATTGTTCTTTCTGTTAGCTCTACATGTGATGAAACCTTTTTCCTCATATTAGTTATGTTATGTTACATTATTTTGCACTTATATTGCGCCTTATATACCATTGGTATGGTCTGATGGCGCTGGTAGGTTGAACGCCCTTGGGAACCGAAGTTCAGATCAGTAGAGAGAGTAGAGAGAGTCAAAGGTGCATGTGAGCACCGGGTATGTGTGCAGCTCATGCGGTATTCGTATAATAGCTGCTTCTTAGCGGTAGGTGTGGTGGTTGAGAGATCATCAGGAGAATGTGTTTGTTCGAGTAGGTTTTTATCCAGAGCGGTTGTGGCTGCGCTAGGCCTGAGGAGAATGCCTGGCTGGGGGGTGTGAAACCAGCAGTGTTTACTTAAAGTGATGTGGAGTAAGCCGCGGATGTTGGTATGAGAACAGTCATACCGAATGGTGTCATAGTATCTCTGTGTTCTAGTTGAGTGGTGATGTAAAGGAGAGAGTAAGCGTGGTGGTGTGATATGATGGGTTATATGCTCATTCAACGTTCTCTGCATTCCAGACCATACTTTATACGTCACACAATTCTATGTGCTCCAGTCCGTAGCGTGCACTCCTATCCACTCGTGCACTCCAGTCTGGTCCAAAGTAATGAAACCATTTCCTCATATTAGTGGAACAAACTAGAATTCACCAATTGCTACAGTGAGTGAAACCTATTTAGGATTGTCAATCAGAGGCACTAAAAACAGTATTAGCACCCGGGGTGGGGGAGCCAACCAATCAGGTTGCTCAGCTCGTAGGCTGAATCCCACGATCTCAGCCCCTGTTCTGAACAACGTGACGGCTTCCTCCCCGCCCCAAACATCATTACCTCCTCTCTCCTCCTCTGATATCTCTTATCCCTTCCCACCCCCTACCCCACTTACATGATTCCTTTGGTGGCAGTGCCCCGTGATGCTGTGGGGTCTTTCTGTGTCATCACCAGTCACTATGTAAAGGATGGAAGTGGAGCTGCTTATGGATCCCTGTCTTCCAGCTCCATGGCGGCCACCATGGGAAAGTATTTTGTTTGAATGATCAGCACGCTGTGAGGCATCCAATTCATTCAATAAAATACATTGCTGTTAGCACCCTGGGTTTCTGAATTGAAAACCGGGGATACTAATAGAAAGAACACCGGATCTGGCTTACTGGATCATATATTATTGCTATATTAGCAAACAGTAAACACATGTTACAATGCCTGGGTGAAAATTATCCAGCAATCATTGTGCTATTTGACACATGTGTGACATATAACACAGAAGATCATTCTTCCCTTTTTCCTCTATTTAAGCACAGGAAAAGCATGGGCAGCATTTTCATTGTTTGCCTTTTTTTCTCCATACAGGTCATGTTTGGAAAAATAGTCATCCCACAGGACTAGACATTGGGCCTCATTACAACCTAGGCGGCCACGGAATGAACGGTGCCGGTAAGGGGCCGGCACCGTTCATTCCGGGCCGCCCTATTACGAGGTCTGCAGCGGGTCTCAATCTGGAACGCCTGGTCAGACCAGGCATCCTTAGTGGGACCCACTAGTAGACCAGGATGCTAACAACGGGCCCGTCATTAACGGGCCCGTTATTAGCATCCTCCCCATTCCCATTGAGCCCTAGGTCGGAATGGCCCGGTAATTCCCTATTCCTGGAACTCAGACCCGGTACCTGGTATGGGGCTAGCCATGCCTCTAAGAGAGGCATGGCTACCTCCATACTCGTAATGAGGCCCATTCTCTCTATCGATCTCATTAAGATATATACAGGCTTTTCACCATCCCGGTCAACCAATTTGACAATGTCTTTCAAGATGTATGCAGATTACATCCACATCATTTACATCACACACAAAAAGTGCATTATTGAATAAGGATGTCAATACATGTCTAATGAAAACCAAAGAATGGATGAACAACCAAAATGATACTATTTAGCCAATGTTTTTTCTAAAACATATATCTTTCAGCTAAGCCTGGTCTATAGGTATCTCCCAAAAACAGCCCATAAAGCCAGGTATATGGGTACTACCTTTGAATCTACTCCCCTTCAGTCTTCCATTGAATACAATGTCAAGGAGGCAACACAAGCTGTTCCACCTTAATGCCTTAACCATTGCAAGATGGTTTATAGAGACATACTGTACAACAGAAATAGTCAGCAGTTATCTGTTCAAAACAAAAATCCTAAAAACATTTGGTCTACAATCATGACCACACTGCACTAGCACTTACTTCCCTTTGGTCCCCAATATGCTGTGTAAAATAAATAGATAATAATTGTCCTCTGTCCCTATAGACCAGAATATACCAATTTTCGCTTTCTCACCAACATGGAATCTTTATTCAGCACGAAAGAAATAATTATCTCATTGACCTTTTCCCAATAATACTAAGACGACAAAACCCAGGTCTCAACCTGCCTGAAACACTGGAATAATTTGACACTTGACTTCAGACTCCACACCCTGGGCATAGTGGCCGATTGTGCATTGCTCCAATCCATGCCCAACAGGTACTGTATCCTGGGATCTGGTCTCTCAGGGATTGCCCGGAGGCCAGGCCATGGGTACAGTATGCAAAACCATGGGCACTGAAGGTCAGGTCACTATGCCGTGGGCGTGGCCACAAACCATGTCTAGAGGGTACTAATATTAGGATCACTATGATCAGTGCATGTGGGCAAGTCCCCAGTTCACTCCAAGCAATCACATAGGTAATGCCAATGTTTGATCAAGTCCAATGGGAAGAATAGTTTGTGTCAAAGTGCCTCAGGCAGGCCAAACCCATGTTAACCCTACTGGTACTGCAGAAACTGTGCGTGTACGGTTTAAGTGTGTCTTCAAAGAAAACATAATATACTATGATGTAGTGATATAATCACATTTTTTTAGTTTACTTTTAATGTGTGTAGCAAAAAATGTTAGCTTGTCACAACATAAAATACACTCTCAGCAGATTCAATACTAACTCTAATAATAATAATTTAACCCATAATACTGCTAGTTCAAATTAAAATTAGTGAGAACACGTCAACCTTATGTTTTGTAAATTACATGAATATGTGCCATTTTCTTTCATTTATCTACAGAGTTCCATTGTCAAGGATCATTTTAAATATCAACATTATAATCACAAAGATGATAGCTAAACAAGCCACCCAAGCTGTCAATTTGGGGTTATACAAGATAAATGATACATCCAATTTAGATAGTTCAAGTGAGGCCGACTAATTTGGGCCCCACAAGTTTCCAAATGTTGAATAATGCAATGGTAAATGTATGTTGTGCCTGGATGCCAATGACCGGGTTGATAAAGGTGAACTGTCCCTCTGAAGAGCTAAATGCAAGCTAACTAGAGGCAGCCAGTGGAGGGACTCTAAGGCTTTTTGGTCCCTGGTAGCAGGTAAAAAGGAACTAGGGATGAACTAATTCTACTACATGATAGCCCCGGAACAATGGCTTAATCCTTTTCCAGGCTCTCTATGAGCCACCAAAGATAGCACTACCCTCCCACAGAGGGGCATTACTATCGGGAACCAAGGACCATCAGAGGATAGTGGGAAATCGGTTATTATCACTCTAAAAGAAGTATATGACGCAATAGGAAGCTGAAAGGGGCAAAAGGCCCTGGTCTTGGACAAGTTTGTCCATAAACCTACTGAAAGATGAACCCCTTATTTGGACACCAGTCCAGTGTTGTGGAAACTGTTCACGGCAGTACTTAAGTCAACCAAAGTCCCTGATTTTTGGCGTGAAGCAGAAATTGTGCCAATTTATAGTGGAAGGGAGAATCCTGGAAATGATAGGCCAATTTTATTGCTTGATGCCCGTGACAAAGTTTAGATTAAGGCAATCCTTAAACAGCTACATGATTGGGTAAATTCAAATAGACTTATCAATCACCTCTAGGCAGGGTTTCAACCACTGATCAGGATGGGTGATAAATGTTTCTGTCTATCCCTAACCCTGCAAATATATACAGCCCTAAGAAAAATGAGGATCTATGCAGTCTTCGTTGCTTTGAAGACTGCATTCGACAGCATCCCAAGGAACCAACTCTGGGAGGTCTTGGAGAAGAGGGGGATGCCCAAACCTTTATTGATTGCAGTGCATCAACTTAATATTGAAAATACAGCTGTTGTGCGATGGGGGTTGGGAGTGAAACCACCAAACCGTTCAGAGTTGACAGGGGAGTATGGCAAGGCTGTGTACTTGTCACACTCCTGTTCTGCATGTATATCAATTAAATCATTCTGGTCCTATCGACCATATACCAAGCGGAAAGATCTGATTCCCCGACATCACCCATGGGTATTAAATGTAGCCTGTGGTGTTTTGTCAACAAATGCAACCAAACAAGTCTGACCTTAAAAAAAGCAAAGATGTTCAGGCTCGAGGGATCTAAACCTTGTGACTATCTCTTTGAGGTGGAGGGTACTAAGTTGGAACAGGTCAGGTTCTATGAAGTTTTTGGACATCGGCTCTTGGGCTGCACACGTCAACTAATCTGCTATTATCCTGGAGAAAAATAGCGGTGGATTCAAGTCAAGGGGCTGCATCACCATCAATGGAAATATACACAATCCAAACCACCTCAGTGGCCCTGTATGGTGCAGGGTTATGGGGTCATAGCAACTGTCAGAAATTGACCCCTATGGTGAATGGGTTTCAAAGGTTTGGCCGCTTCATCTGGAGTGTGGACTGAAGGCAATTTCTGGTGACGCATCCATAAGATCGTTTACCGACTGTGTTCTGCTCTGGGTGACTCCTGGAATAGCAAAATATACAGAGGCTCTGACCCACATACCAGAGTCACCAGGATGGCACTCTCTTGCTTGGGTACATTACATCAAGCAGCAGTTGAGCACGCTCAATTTAAGTGATCTGCGGCTAAATCCCGAGTTGATAACTACAAGTACAAGGCGCGCATGGTGAAGTCCCGACAAAGTCTTTTGTCTGAGGTCAGAAGGCTGGGTACTGTCTGTGCACAAGAGGATTGACGTGCTGAATTGCAGGATTGGAGGCTTTATCTGTTTCAAAAGTACGTTGAGGAACCCTGGTGGACTTTGATCAATTGTATAATGAGTAACATTAGCCCTAGTTAATACCTTTTTTAAACATGTTTTAAAAGTTTTTAGATGTGGCCCCGCCCCTTTTGCGTGACAACATTCAAATACAAACTGCTGCGCGCACCAGCACGCGCACACGGCAAAGTCCCGGCAAAGTCTGTTGTCTGGAAGCTTGGAGGCGCCTTACTTGCATCCATGTATAATTGAATAGTGTGAAGTCATGATACAAGCTAGTTGATGCCTGCACATGCTCTGGCTTCAGGCATAGCTATTCTAATACTTTAATTGTCAGACGTCATGGGTGAATGGAATAGAGGCTTTGGCGCAGCGAGTAACACACCATCACGAACCGTTGTGAGTGCAATTGTGATCAAGGAGATATTTTATGTGACTTTTCACACACTATATGCGGAATACAGAAGATTTTGACAATTTGACCTAGGTGCTGGTTCGCCCTAACCCTTTACTATTGCAGAGATAGTACTCAACGTAACGGAAGCTAAAACTGGTATTAGTGATAACTCTTTTGGTCGCCCCCGCTCCGTTACTCCGTCAATCACCTCGTTTGAATTGGAATCGGGTGGTGGGTGCCAGAGATGAGATCTGTGTAGATCTGATTAAAGAGGGGGACCTGAATTATTTAAGTGAGAGTATTTCCTTGCTCACCTAAGGTTTTTTGAATAAGATGGAACCGTGTTCTACAGTTTGTGATCCGAAACTTTGAGCAAATTGGAATAAAAAAAACCCTGTTGGGTTAAGTAAGCTTCCAGAGCAGTATCCCCGCGCTACTAGAACTTGTGCGAGGAAAACAATAAGTCAGTTAGGACTTGTATCCAATATTAATTTCGCGAAAATGACAAGTTTTTTTAGGAAAATAGAATGTAAACAAGCTGTAACCAGCATACAGGAACCTGTGAATGTATCAGATGAGGCATGCTGTGAAATTGTTATGGATATCTGTGCTAATCTCAAATGCATAGGAACAAAACTGATGTCCCAAGTATTTCAGTTACCCCATCAAATAGCTGAATGCCGTGAGGAAGATAGCAAGCAAACATATATTTTAGAAACATTAACTGAGAATGAAGGTAAATCATTGATGGATAAAACTAACCTATAGGGAAGTAACACTATACTTGAAGAGTCTCTGCACCAAATGTGTGAGCATGATGAAGTGAAAGTGAAACTGGGAACTGAGTATTCATCTTGGAAAGTACCCTCTTTAAGTGAAATTGCAAATATAAATGTAAAAATGGCACTACTACGGGCAGATATAAATCCGCGTGAGAAGAATATTTGTGAGATGTCTGACTGGGAAGCAGTAGTAGCCACTGATTCAATAGAGAGGGCAATGTAATGTAAAGTATGGGAGAAATTCTCTGACCCGTCAGTGATGACCTGTGATGATTTTGGATGGCGATAGAGTGACAGTTGACCCTAAGTCAGGTCAACTGATACTATCGAAAGGAGAAGATCACACCATATTATTTCCTGTAGTGATATCTTTAACACCTTCTCTGAATGACTTACCGGACGAACAGATAGCAGATAGATCTGACGATGTAAGCTTTGAGGAGAAAAGTAATTCAGAACTATTTGAAGCTTTGGAGAATGTGCTTACTACATCGGTTGATAAATGTGAGAATATTGAGCGCACCTTAGATGTACACTCGGTACTCTTACATAAAAGTATCAACAGAGACGTGTTATGAAAGACTCCAGCCCTAATACTGAAGATATTATCCCTAATCTCCAGGAAGGCCTAACCTGTCCTTCCCTTGCTGTTAGGGAAGACATGCCGAAAAAAAAAGTTCTAAAATTATTCCTAGATTACGAAAGATAAAGAAATGTCAGAAGCCACTAGCTCAAGCTATAATGTATAGTAACAAATCTAATAGTCATAACATGAATGGATGCATTTTAACAAAAAAAACATCATTAATAATAGAAAAGGCTGTTAATGATGAAGTGGAAACAGCTAAAATTAGAAATGCAGCGACACCGAAACCTATGGCCCTATGTAAAGAACCAAATTTGACTGGCCCCAATATAGTTATGCTCCACACTAACTTAGTAAATTCAGTATATTGCAGTCCAATAAATAACAAAAAGGTGAACTCTAATGAAGTAATGACTAATAATAAGAGGTTGAAGAAGTCAACCACCACTTCAGATATTAGATCCTTTCTAACTTGCCCTGACATAGGAGAACCAAAGCTCATCCAGGAACCGTGGTCTGGTAAAAAGAAGATTGCCACACAGAGAAAAAAAAAGGTTAAGAAAGATAAAGGGATTGCCGACATGGTACTTCATGATTTGCAGACATTATTTAATGATGAATCTAGCACGGTAAATCCTATAGTTGAAGCAGTGCAGAGATCTATAGCACCTCTAATATTATTGGAGGCTTCAACAAACAAGGCAGTTAATGTAAATAATGTAGAAACTGTAACTTGATCTACCTTAGATATTATTCATAAGCTTAAAAGTGATAACGTTTCCATGATTAATGTTATTCAGCTAGAAGTAATGGAACCTAGAAAAAACGTCAAAATCCTTAATTATAAAGCGATATTGGAGCTATGTAGATCGATAGTGCCTTTAAGGATGATAACATCGAATTACTTAAATATAGTAGATCAGGTAGTCATGCGTGAGATAGTTGTCTCTAATGTATGGTGTTATGAGAGAACGCAATACATGAGTATTTACTTAATCATGCTAAATTATTTGAACACATTGGATATAGTTGTAAAGAAGCACTGATCCCTTCTACAAAATATCCTAATAGAAGCCCAATAGATAAAGCAGTAATGAGCTTACCCGTGCCACGAATCAAAGAACAGAAACAGTACCTGAGAAAATCCCTCCTAACCCCTTAGGGATTCCCCTAGTAACTTAGGGTGAGACCCAAAACTACTTAAATTATGCAAATAACAAGGGGGGTCCTGGGAGTCTCTCTGCCAGACATTAGTCCTAGTTACGCGAGCCTTACCAAGATTCTTTAGCTCACTATCTGGGTAAGGCTCTCGCAACCAGGACAGAATCCAGACGTGGACCCCTTGCTCACTATTCTTAGAGAGGCACACCCTACTGATGAGGTCCAACCAGACCAAAACACGTGTCTGGGGTTGATGTTGGTACTCTTGTTCAGAGGAGAATTCGCAACCAGGACTAATGTCTGGCAGAGAGAGTCCCTGGACTCCCCTTGTTAATTTCCAAACTATCAAGCCATTTGAGGTCACTTATGTAACTTATTTCCAAGCCATAAAATATCACAGGCACCACAAATTGCTTATAAACCATGATGACATCTTTTAACGTATAACCACCTGTCTCTTCAGCAAATGTCTTTGTCATTGTCATAAGTGAATTGGTTCTCAGTTGTATAAGCTCTATCAGACCATTGTTCTTGTTCCCCTTGTTTGCAATGATGTATCCCAGATAGTTATATGCACTCACTCTCTCTATGACTTCCACCTCCAGTGCCATAGTACTATGAGCACATTTGCTTGTACCAAATGCCATGTATTTTGTCTTGTCTAGATTAAATTCGAGTCAGTTCTCCTCTGCGTACCTATACGTCAGTAGCAGCTCTCTTGAGTCCAAAATAGTTATGGTCTATCAAGACCATGTCATCAACATAGGAGAGCCAACTGACCAGGCAATCGCCAATTCTGGGTTTCACACAATTCACTGCCTCCATTCACTTTGTGAAATACGATAAATAGAGATTGAACATGAACACATGAGCGCCAGCACGCATCTCTGCTAAATCCCTCCCAAGCCGGGATATCTGCTGTGCAGGCGCTCATGCTTCCCAGCTTAACTCAGGTACCTTCATGCAGTGGTCTGAAAAAGCCTAACAACTCCTTGTCTATGGACCACCTCGTCCACTCTGTTTTGACCGAATCAAAGGCGGCCTTGAAATCAACAAATAATAAATGAAGAGGAGGGTTTTCCTATCTCAAGGCCACTCTGATCAGTGCGGTTAAGGTCAAAATCTTGTGAGTTGTAGCAGTATGAAAGCCAGATTGGAATGGACTAAGGGGCTCATTAGAACTTTGCGAGTGCATTAATAACATGCCAGTATTAACGCATAACGGCATGTTACCACAAAGGCAAAGTACAAGATTGCCAGTGGGGTGGCCTGAATTACCTCCAGCTGTGAGCAGGATGTGATTCTGCCACCCTACCAGCAAAAATAGCCAATATTACGAGCACTGGTATTACTCCATGGAATGGGGATTTACCAACCATACTGCAACTTGTAATCTGGCAGTAATTCGGCCAGACCAAATGGCAGTAATGGCGATTCCATTTGCCAGTATCCTGGCAGATTTACCGCTAGGATACCAGCTAACTTATAATGAGGCCCAGTGTTTCTAGCTGAAAAATCCTGCAAATCACGTAATAAAGGACTAACAAATACCTTGCTGGTCAAATCTAATAAATAGAGCAGCCTATAACTTCTGGGATTATCTCTATCATTCTTTTGGCATATTGGAATAAGAATGGCTTTTTTCCATGACTCTGGCATCTCACCTTCCTGAACAATCTTGTTAAATAACTCTGTTAAAATATTTGCCCAGGCTTGCGGTTCTGTCACCAATACAGTATTTGCAAGACCTTCAAGCCCAGGAGCTCACAACCTCTTAAACGTCTTGATCTTATTTAATACCTGTTCTGATTCAAAACACATTTGTATGTCAGTCTGGGAGATTGTAACCACTTTATCATTTAGGGGCGCCCTACCTCCAAAATATCTCTCAATGTATTTGACCCAGATATCCCTGGCAATCGTGTTTGTCACCATAATGACTTTATATCCATTATGTTTTTAAAGATTTGGCATATCTTCTTGTTTTTCCCCTTACACAATACAGCAAACAAGCTCTGCCATCGAACATTTCTAGCAGAGTATCTTCCCCTCTTAACCCCATTATACTTTTTTGTATGGATGTTTATCACTTAGAGGTTTACCAGCTCACCAAGGTGTAGCTTTTTAATGTGTCCGATATCCTGGTGTATACGTCTCTTTTCCATTTTTATCCCAGCATCATACACTGCTTTGTTTTGCTTACCACAAACTAATGTATCATGTCCTCCTGTTATGGTGTGTGTCTTCACCAGACTAGTCATACATGTCACTATTTTGTTGCTCGTCATAAATTGTAATCATTTAGACAATCTCGCAAAATCATGCACCAAACAAGTACTAAATGTACGAAGATTCTTAAATGTCTAATGTATTCTGTTGCCCCAAGTTCAACATGGCCTGATCATTGTAATCAATCTTCCTAGCGGTGAATGCCTTAAGCATTTTTATTTTAGGAGTATGTATGTACACATATCCCAGCATAGTACACTTCGCCCCACTAAACCAGGTACAGTGGGCTGGTAAATCACCCTTTACCCGCCCATTCAGCATAACTAGATTCCACTCATCAAAAAATTCAGACCAACATGTGCCCATCGCATTACATTTAGGGTGCTCAAGACAACTGGTTTAATTTATTTTAATTGTTTCCATAATGGTGTTCTTGTCTCTGCACCCAGCATTCAGGTCACACCCCCAACAAAAGCAAACCATTTACATGCTCTATACACCATTCCATCAGAATATTGTGTGAGGCTTCCTGAATACTATCCATGTACACTGAACCAGTTGGGTCATATGCTTTAATTACCAGCATCTCAGTTTGGGAGGTTTCCATTTGCATTAATTCCACAGCCAATAGATGTAACATGTCCACAGAAGTTTTAATCTCTGCTGCAATCATGTCGTTACACACCCCTATTAGTAGGCCACCGGCTGCTCTACCCACTGCACCTTTCTTAGCATATTTTTGAAATATGTTATAGCCATCTAGTCAACCAATAGTCTTGAAAAATAAATAAATCATGATTTTCAAAATTATTGTGTCCATCCTCGCTGGTAAAATGTATTTTTCCCTGCATGTTTCAAGTGAGCACATTACTTATTGAGGGTCTTTTTGATGAATTCAGTGGTAAAAACCTGAAACCACCTCCATTGTGTCTTTCCCCTGTTCAGTGCCAGCGCCATCAGTTACCTGTCTACCATTTATAGTCATGGTAACCTTTAGAACATATTTAGAGGCAATACCCTGAGTTGTATTAGCATTCAAATGGTCACACCTTTACATGTTATATCCCATTTTAAAAAGGTTATACATACAGGACATGAATAAGGTCACTGATTCAGTCGTGTAGCTGTGTACAATAGAAGTAGGTTTTTCAGCCTGTTATATAGCAATATAATCAATGTCACTGGAGCCCAGCACTCGAAATGGAGCAATTGAAACAAATAAATGCAATACATGAGCACAGTGTAATCAATTGACTTCCCTGCCTGGGAACAAATTGCATACGTAAAATGGCTTTGTACCCCCAAACACCCAGGAAACCCCTGCTGTGGGTATAATATTAGTTGTAGAGGGCTTATCCCCTGTCTCATTACTGCTCTCAGGCATATGGTACCTACCTTTTTTCCCCTCCTCAATCATTTGACTCAGAACTGACTCAGTTCCAGTTCCATAAAGTCTGTAAAATCCTCCTGTACTGCACGAGACTGTTGGACTTTTATCACCCAGTTTGATAATACACCGTTCTTCCCCGCTGCTCCGTTCATTCTACGGTAAACTTTTTAAATTTAATTTCTTGTAATAAGAAAATTGGAGGGGGAGGGGGCTATAACCTCATCGTCATTTATGGTTCTAGTAATGGCTTTCTCAGGAGGATAGCTCAGGGGCAACGTGCTCGCCTAGGAAGCAATCCAACACGTTATAAATAACCTATCATATGAACCAGGTGTAACGGTTCATATGAACAATTTATTGCGAGGCCATCCTCATCACAGGGAGTTCCTTCCTTCCCCAAGCTAAATCTCACCCAATAAATGGTTAATGTAAGTTCTTATCGTCAGCCCCTTCTCAGCCTCATATCATGTCCCTTGGTTCCCTCCCCATGAGCTACCAATAAGCCAACAACCAGGCCGGTGTACCGGAAATATATATGTATTTATTTGGATGATGGGTAATAGAAAATTGAACTAAATATCAAACACAACTTTATCCATGGCAAAACACAATAAACTTCTCTCTACATAAATAACA
Organism: Ambystoma mexicanum; assembly: GCF_040938575.1. Taxonomy (NCBI): domain Eukaryota; kingdom Metazoa; phylum Chordata; class Amphibia; order Caudata; family Ambystomatidae; genus Ambystoma; species Ambystoma mexicanum. The sequence goes on along the minus strand of NC_090924.1, from coordinate 666,727,401 downwards.
CAACAATTTGGTTGAAAATACTTAAATCACAATAACAACAAGCCAAAAGGGCCTGCCTTGGGCCTAATAAAAACTTCATGGCAACTAAGTGGACTTCTCTTTTCAGATGTTTGCCGGTATTTTGCATGTGAAGCATGATATACATTACTTTTCTTTTTGTCAACACACACCGACAGGCCGATTCATGGAATGAATGTGCGCCGAAATTTCCGGCGCAAGCGTGCGAAAACGTGCGATTGGAAGTGAAAGAGCAAAAATCGCAGTGCAAGTGCAAAAATCGCAGGGAAACCAGCGCAAATCGATTCATGGAAGTCCGTGCGCGAGAAAAATATTGGATGTGCGCTGAAAAAGTGCGCAGCTCACGCTGGCGCACAGGTCATCGAACGCTGTGCGATAAGGCCACAGCGAATTCGCACATAGCGCGGCGCACATAACAAAAGTAGGCGTAACACGGGGCGTTACACGCAGAATGGGGAACAACTCGTGAAAATGTGGGCGTCACGGGGGAAGTACAGGAGGCAAGTGCGCGGAACGCCCACACGCTCGCCTACAACACGTATTCATGGAATGGAATAGGGAAAAACAGCGCACGGCCAAAGACGCGCACAGGCCCATACATGTCCGCCACACGAAAGCAGGCGGTAGCGTCCCTGCGCAGGCAAAAAATGTGCGCCAAAGTTCTACACGCGTGAGAAGTTCCACAAGCGATCGGGCCTGGGGGAGCGTGTGCGTGCATTTCAGGGGTGCGCGAGAAGTTCCACACGCGATCGGGCCTGGGGGAGTGTGTGCATGTATTTCAGAGGTGCGCGAGAAGTTTCACACGCGTTCGGGCCTGTGGGAGCGTGTGCGTGTATTTCAGAGGTGCGCGAGAAGTTTCACACGTGATCGGGCCTGGGGGAGCGGGGTATGTGTATTTCAGGGGCTGGTGGGTGGTTTTACACGCGATCGGGCCTGGGGGAGCGGAGTACGTGTATTTCAGGGGCTCGTGGGTGGTTTTACACGTGATCGGGCCTGGGGGAGCAGGGGTCCACTCACCGTCTGCCTTGCGTGTAGAAGAACGCGTAGCCAACACCCACCCGCTGTGAAGTAATAGCGTGTGAACCCCAACGCCTGCAAAACACACGCACCGCACCCCATGAAAAGCAACACCCGTGCGCGATACGTCACAGACGCGAATACGCGCTAAGGCCCTTTGGTCCAATGGAATCGCGTATGCGTGCTGACGCGCTTACGCGTTAAGGGCCTTTCCTCGATTTACACACTGACGTGCAGAATTTTCACGTGCCAAATCACTCCGTATCAAGCTGGCCACGCGTAAGCACACGGAAGGCCACGCACCTGCCCAAAAGGCCGAATTACTGCCCCCCAGAGCTCCGAGCAGCCTCCCACAAGCCATCTGCTGCTGCCTGCCTGCCTGCTGCCACCATGCCCTGCCATTTGGTGCCTGCACATCAGCCATCTGCAGGGGTCCAGTTGCTGTGTTCACCCCTGCTGGAACAGAACACTCCCGACTGGGATACCATCGCTCCACAGCCCAGCCCCAGGACCCAGTTGCCCACCCACGCCTGCCTCGGGGGTCGCCATGTCGGGGCAAACACCATCCGAGACCACTAGCGACCGCCAGCCAGAGGGGCAGAGGGCCACCAGCTTCAGTCAGAAGGAAGTTGGTGTCCTGGTGGAGCTTGTCCTGGGGCATTATGATGCCCTCTTCAGATCACCACGCGCCAACAAGGAAGGACGGGACAGGATCTGGGACGACTTTGTGGTTGCCATCAACGCGGAGGGGGTGGCAACCCGCAACATCAAGCAAGTCAAGAAGTGCTGGGAAGTTTATCTGTATCCAGCTGAGGGTCCTGGAACGCATACGCCCAGCGCTCCATGCCCAGATCCTTGAGAGGCAGACCCGTCTGGAGTCGAGCGGTAAGTGGCCAAGCAATGCTGTGTGAGACAGGGCATGTTGCATTGTGCTGGTTGTCTGATACTTGCCTGTATGTGTGACATAGGCCATGTACACGTGTGTGTGTGCAGGGACATCATGGTCATGCATGTGAGACCGGTAATGTGTGAAGCACACGGTTGGTGTATGTGTTTAAATGCAACATGGGGAGCCCTATGCGGAATGGACACATGAGAGCATGCCAGTGTCTTTTTCCTGGACATGGTTGGGGGTGAGGGATGGGTGCTGATGCCATGTACATGTATGGTGTCCATGTCTGTGTTTCTGACCTGCGTGTCTGTGACTTGTGAATGCCATGGATGCATGACACATGTCTGTGACAATGTTCAGAATCACTGATGCAGCCTAGTTATCCTTGCATCCACTGTGTCTGGGGTGTACGAGTCCAGATGGATGAAAGTACGTTGAAGTGTGTGCATGTGATAGGCATGACCCATGATGCATCTGAGTCCAAAAACAACATTGTATGCTTCAAGAGTCCCTTGGACATGGTTGCTTATGTCCATAGCATGTGCCATGCCTGTTACTGCATGTGTTTTGCCTGCACTGACCCATGTGTTGTGGAGGGACATGATGGAAGTTATCTTTGACAGTGCCACTCATCTGCTATTGCTTCCTGTCTAGGGGACCATTGTACAGTACCCTGATGCTTGTGTTCTATGTCTCCCTCTACACAGCGCAAAGTGAAGAAGAGGGCGGAGACGGCGCTGTGGAGCTAAGCGGTGGGGATGCCCCCACGGCTGCAGCGGAAGGGGTGGATGAGCCCCCACAGGGGCTTGCAACGGCGGAAGACGGTGTGGAGCCATCCAGGTTGGTGGTATCACAGAGGAGGAGGAGGCCGCTACTGAGCCGCACATGGGGCCTGGTGGGGGCATCCCTGCTGGTGCAAGTGGTGCAGTCCAGGGGCAGGGGCAGGAGGCAGCACAGGTCGCCGTGGAGGTGCCTGTGCATGTCACTGTCCCTGACACTGTGACTGCACCACCATGCACCAGCAGGGATGCCCCATCCCAGGCCCGTCCGCAGGTAGTGGGGATGTCCATGTCATCTGACTCCCCTCCACCTGCGGACGAGGGGACCCCTGGCCGTATGGAGAAGGTCCTGATTGGTGTCGCGTTGCGCACGGCTGTCATTCGTGATGAGGTGCGTGCTTCCCGGGGGGAGCACGCACGTCATCACAAAGAGCACCGTGGCAACGTGGCCCAGTTGGGAGCGGTCATGGTCGGGGGTCTCGTACATGTGTCGGGCACTCTGGCGACCCTCTCCTCCTCTGTGGAGGCTATGCGCCAGTCGTACTCCATGCCGTCTTCCGGCCCAGATGCCACCAGGGTCCCCTGTGGACCTGCCCCGACCAATGCAGCCACCTCGGTGGGGATCACATCCCTGCCACAGTCGAGAGTCGGAGGTCCAGCAGGGGTGGACACACCAGCAACTGGACCCCAGCAGATGGAGGATGTGACGGCATCATCGGGCAGGGCACGTGCACGACGGCGTCGGTGGATTCCATCAGCCTGGATGCCGTCGTGCTGGCACAGGCAGTTGCGTCGGAGGCAGCGGCAGGCTCGACGTGGGAGGCATCATGGCTCAGGGCCATCAACATCAGGGGTGCAGGCATCGGCCGCAGGGCAGGAGAACCCTGGAATGGGAGTGGCTTCCGTGTGGGAGCGGTTGGGCCAGCAGATAGGTGCGGAGCGGGCAGAGGAGGAACGGCTCACAATGGTCAGGGCGGAGAACTCCATGCGGAGGGCGCTGAGGCGGGCTGAGTGCCTCGAGGGTCTTCGCAGGGAGTTGGAGCTGGACACTGCATTATTCCTGCGAAACCTCGGGGCCAGGGAACATGCCCGCCTCCAAGCCATTGAACAGGAGTTCGATGATGCCCTGGCCCATGACAACAACCAGTGAGCCGTCGGACTAGCCCGCTGCCCTTGTAAATAGTTATGTAGTTAGTGTTAGGTTTCCTTTGCTTTTTTATTTATTTTGGACCTTTTGGACAATGGACCACATTTTTGCATATAGTTTTTTATTAGGTAGTATTTTTATATAGGTTTAATTTCTTCAGTTGGGATCATGGACCCTGGTTTGTTTATCTGTATATAGTTGACTGTTGTATTTTTTTTTTTTTTGGATTTACCCATGGAGCAATGGTTTTCGGTTTTGTTTTTACCTTGGATTTAGTTTCTTGAACTGTGACTTTGGACACCTTTCCTTTGGATTATGATTTGTCGTTTTTCATTATTTTACGGACATGCTGCTTTTGGTTTTTGATTCCCATTGTCATTTGTTTATTTTTAATTCCATTTATGCTGTTTTTAATACATTTTTTTCATCAAACTTCAATGTGTAGTATCATCTCATTGGTATCATGCATATCATGATATGGGTTTTGAGATTCACTGCACCCATTGGGTGTATGTGAGGGACATGTGTTCATTTCCAAACTTGCAATTGGGGTTCTATCATGTCATTGCCATTTCTAAGTGGGTGGATGCAATACTCTGGTGGGTGTTTGGCATTTGGAGGCTGACCATAAGGGCCAGGGATCTGGATTGTGATGACATGTTGGCTGGGGGACATGTGTGGGGGCCTGCTGGCAGGTGCCCCGCAATGCTGGGGGGTAGGGGTGCAGGGGGACATGAGTGGGACATGAGTGGGGGCCTGCTGGCAGGTGCCCCGCAATGCTGGGGGGTGGGGGTGCAGGGGGACATGAGTGGGTCATGAGTGGGGGCCTGCTGGCAGGTGCCCCGCAATGCTGGGGGGTGGGGGTGCAGGGGGACATGAGTGGGACATGAGTGGGGGCCTGCTGGCAGGTGCCCCGCAATGCTGGGGGTGGGGGTGCAAGGGGACATGAGTTGGTGATCAGTAGTGCAAGGAGACATGTGCCTTTGCTGGGGGGCATGCCCATGTTGGGTGGGCTGCCTGCGGGACATGACCAGGGATGCAGGGTAGTCCCCTGTGGTGTGGGCTGCCTGCAGGGGCCATGGAGGGTGTACGGGAACACCTGGGAGGACCCACACTGCCAAATCACATGTAGGACTCCGCGGCACCCCTGAAATACACGTACCTGCTGAAATCGCGTGTGAAACTTCTTGCTCACCCCTGAAATACACGTACCCTGCTGAAATCGCGTGTGAAACTTCTTGCGCACCCCTGAAATACACGTACCCTGCTGAAATCGCGTGTGAAAATTCTCGCGCACCTCTGAAATACACGCACACGCTCCCCCAGGCCCGATCGCGTGTGGAACTTCTTGCGCACCCCTGAAATACACGCACACGCTCCCCCAGGCTCGATCGCGTGTACAACTTCTCGCGCACCCCTGAAATACAGGTAACCTGCTGAAATCGCGTGTGAAAATTCTTGTGCACCTCTGAAATACACGCACACGCTCCCCCAGGCCCGATCGCGTGTGGAACTTCTTGCGCATCCCTGAAATACACGCACACGCTCCCCCAGGCCCAATCGCGTGTGAAACTTCTCGCGCACCCCTGAAATACACGCACACGCTCCCCCAGGCCCGATCGTGCGTGGAACTTCTCGCGCACCCCTGAAATACACGCACACGCTCCCCCAGGCCCGATCGCGCGTGAAACTTCTCGCGCACCTCTGAACTACACGTGCCCAGGCCAATCGCGTGTGGAACTTCTCGCGCATCCCTGAAATACACGCACACACTCCCCCAGGCCCGATCGCGTGTGAAACTTCTCGCGCACCTCTGAAATACATGCGCCCAGGCCAATCGCGTGTGAAACTTCTCGCGCACCCCTGAAATACACGCACACGCTCCCCCAGGCCCGATCGCATGTGAAACTTCTTGCGCACCTCTGAAATACACGTGCCCAGGCCAATCGCGTGTGAAACTTCTCGCGCACCTCTGAAATACACGCACACGTTCCCCCAGGCCCGATCGCATGTGGAACTTCTCGCGCACCCCTGAAATACACACGCTAAGGCCAATCGCGTGTGAAACTTCTCGCACACCTCTGAAATACACGCGCCCAGGCCAATCGCGTGTGGAACTTCTCGCGCACCTCTGGAATACACGCGCCCAGGCCAATCGCGTGTGGAACTTCTCGCGCACCCCTGAAATACACTCACCCAGGCCATTCGCCTGTAAAACTTCTCGCGCACCCCTGAAATACACGCACACGCTCCCCCAGGCCCGATCGCGTGTGGAACTTCTAGCGCACCTCTGAAATACACGCGCCCAGGCCAATCGCGTGTGGTACTTCTCGCGCACCCCTGAAATACACGCCCCCAGCCCGTTCGCGTGTGAAACTTCTCGCGCACCTCTGAAATACATGCACACGCTCCCCCAGGCCAGATCGCGTGTGGAACTTCACGCGCACCCCCGAAATACACGCGCCCAGCCCAATCGCGTGTGGTACTTCTCGCGCACCCCTGAAATACACGCACCCAGCCTGTTCGCGTGTGAAACTTCTCGCGCACCTCTGAAATACACGCACACGCTCCCCCAGGCCCGATCGCGTGTGAAACTTCTCACGCACCTCTGAAATACACGCGCCCAGGCCAATCGCGTGTGAAACTTCTCGCGCACCTCTGAAATACACGCACCCAGCCTGTTCGCGTGTGAAACTTCTTGCGCACCTCTGAAATACACGCACACGCTCCCCCAGGCCCGATCGCGTGTGAAACTTCTTGCGCACCTCTGAAATACACGCGCCCAGGCCAATCGCGTGTGAAACTTCTCGCGCACGCGTGTTCCCGAAACCCGTAATACACGTTCCCCGCTTTGCGTTTGCTGTTTGCCAGTCCGGTAAACTGGTACAGGGTTGGCGCAGCCCTTTGCGATGGTTTTGCGATCTTGATGGCTTTTCCTTGCGCGAGGGCGTTCTTGGGGGCGTAACTGGCGCTGCTGCAGGGTCGCTGCGCCACTCTGCACCACGTCTGCTTTTGGAGGCGAGAATCCATGAATACGCTGTGCGCGGAAATTGATTTTATCGCACGCGGCTGGCGCAGACATTCGCATGGGCACGCTGTGCGCCAGCTGCGTGCGACACTTTTGTGCGAATTTCCATGAATTACCCTGCAAGTCTCTACTCTGACATCTTTATGTTGGCAGGGGAACATTTTTCTCATATCTTGCTGTAAACTGTAAATACACATGCAAAATAGTTTTTGTGTCAGTGTTTGAAAATCCTGTTTTTCATGTGAAAGGACCTTTGAATTTCTTCTGCCAATGTGAATTAAAATGCTGCTTTTACATTTGCAATAAGAGTTAGGCCTTTTTCCCATGGCTCTTCCTTGTGCTACTTTCAGAAACCTCACAGTCTGCCTTAATAGGCCAGTTTTTCAGTGTGAAGGCTCTGTTATTTATGTTTATGAAAGCTCAAAGATCGTTTTTCCAGTGGTCCTTTTAGTTCTGTTGGCTTGGGGCCTTTGATCACACCCCACACAGGGTCGTGAACATTGGTGTGGTCCACTCCACTGGATTCCCCACATGGATTCAAGTAATGCTGTAATTGATTCTGATCTTAGACTTGGTGTTCTCTTTTGATGGATGATGTTTGCCCGGTATTAACTACTATGAACAATTTCGCAAGAAATTCACAATTATTTAAATCAATCTACCGTAATCAATTTTAAAAATATCAAATGGAAATCAAAAAGAATATTGTGTCATGAAATGTATTGAATGGAAAGCATGGATAATTTTGTTTTGTGTTTCAAAGCCATTTTGAACATATTTTGGGAAAATAGTCGGTATAAATAAATCAAGTTTTAGGTCCACGCCCATAGCATTCTTTAATCAACTGGATGTCTTCTTCTATATTAACTTCTGCCCAGATTGGATACATTTCCAAGGTTATGGATTGATTGGTTCAATTTGACTGATGATGTAACATACTCAAAAAGGCATAAATAGTGTGCAGGTTCCCAGGAAATCTTCAAGAGTGCAGAAACCTGAAACATGAATGTGATATATGATTAATCACCTGGGGATTTCAGCTGACTTCATTAGTGTGGATTTATATTTGAAACAGGCAGTGCTTTTTGTGCAGCTTTTGTACTCTTGAAACTGACAAGATTAGCAGAAAATGTGTGACAGACTAAGAAATGGTCAAATTGGCATGGAGGCATTGTACAACAAAGAAAATAGTTAATGGATGGAATGTTTTGTTCAGATATTATTGACGTGATTGACTTGTCATTGTTTGCTTTTTTGGGGTAATTTTGAAAGATGGAATGAAAAAATGGAGAACTGAATTTCACTGAAAGAAAGTCTCAAATACTGCTTTATAAAAAAAGATGGCTTGCACTTACTGTATCCGAAATGTCATCTGACCTAGTATGATAGTAACTGTTTGTCTTCCTCCCCCTCCTTCCTTGTTTGCTTCCTCCCTTTCAGCACTACCTGAAATGTCATCAGTCAAAGTACGATAGTTGCTTGTTTTGTTCCTCTCTTCCTCCCTCTTCCCCCCTCACTGCACCTTGTGTCCACTCTCCGGCTCTAGAGAAATGACATCAGGCCTAGTACGATAGTTGCTTGTCTGTCCCATCTCCTACCCCCACCCTCCCCCCTGATGCATGTCATAGCTCTTACTCTATCCGAAATTGTTATCTGACCCAGTACGAAAGTAGCTGTTTGTCTTCCTCCCCCTCCCTCCTTGTTTGTTTCCTCCCCTTCAAGCACTACCTGAAATGTCGTCAGGCCTAGTACGATAGTCGCTTGCTTTGTTCCTCTCCTCCTCCCCCCCCCCCTGCACTTTGTGTCAACTCTCCGGCTCTACCAGAAATGTCATCAGGCCTAGCATGGTAGTTGCTTTTTTGTCTCATCTCCTACCCCCCTTCTCCTTATCTTTGTCATAGCTCTTGCACTATCTGAAATGTCGCCAGGCCTAGTACAATAGTAATTTTACATTCTTAATATCTCTAGGCCTTGTAGTGTTAAACGGGATATCATATTGTGTCTCCTTTATTGTATATTTTGGCCTAAGCCCAGTCGCTCTGCGAAGAAATCCGCGTTGCAAAGTTCCAACCTTAGATCGACTTAGCCGCCATTTTAGGTCCATCTGCCATTTTGATTTCCATTTCAAAGTCACTCTGTGTTCTAAAATGATGGACAGTGTTTACTGCTTGTAACCTAGCCGTCCTGACCTTCGCACCAAAGTTAATGTCTAAACTGCCCGTAGGCCAAATGTTAGGGTCGTGTAATGAGACCTTGTCCTACGTTTGACTCATAGATCGAGGATTACCTGCGCCAACAAGTCCGATCCGCGGACATACATCAAATACAATGTTGTTTAAATACTAAACGTGAACACTCGTTGAACTACATTGTATAGGACGTGTACTAAGGCTTAATGTTAAATCCGAAGATACACTGTTGCCATTGTGACTTGTTGTTGTACAAACTGGAAATAATCTACATGCATATAGTTGGACAAACTAGAGGTGAACTCGGCACGAACCCTAGACCGAGAATTATTAACCTGCAGAGGGGTTGGACATTACGAGTGAAATATGTATAAAAGATGTAATGTTTAGATGTCCAGTTCCTCTCACTTCTCACACCAAAAGGGCTGGTATTCGCTGTGATGTACTGAGGGCCAGATAGCTATCTGATACTTTGTTTCTTTGTAAAACTGTACAGTTATAGAATAAAGATCTGTGAATCTTAATAAGCCCGTGTTTGGTGTATTTCATTTTGGGGTACTCAGCCTTGATATTTTCTTTGCTTTTACAGATGGCAGCCGAATAGGGACCCTCACGATTGATGCCAGCTCGTTGAAGGTTGACGTGGCTTTTGGACCGGAATCGGACGGTGTACAAAGGGGGCCCCTTTCTTGGATGAGACACTACACCTCAGCAGCGCTGCATGACCGGATCCCTGGACAGTGAGCACGCGGTCCGAGTCAGCATGGTGATGAGGGTCCATATATCAAGGCGGCCAGATTTGCTGAAATCACTAACCACGTGGGACCTTAGTTAGAACTTTGCAATCCGATCGGACCTCCTTAGGATTTGATCAGGTGAGTCTTGACACGATTCTTAAGTGACTGATAATTTGTTTAGGCGTATTGCACTCGCGAGTACAATTATTGACCAGGTAACACCAGTATTCTGATATTCCTGGGAAATTGTCTGCCTGCTTCAGGGCGTTATTCCACAGTGACAGACAATCTTTGGAATTTGGCCGACCGGCGCCAATGGAGGGGTCACTGGCATGTACTATGTACTTTAAGCACGGCAATGGTAGTATAGTATTTAATGATATTTGGCCCAGACAATCTAGACATGCTTCCGAACTTCAGTGGCCAATCAATGGTAGTTTTTAAATTCCTCGTATTGAATACTTAGAATCCATATTATTGAAGAAAAAGGCTAGACCTGCAGCATTCGATGTATTACAGAATTGGAAGAAAGAAGCTATGCAGCAACTTAAGAGTAGGGAAAAACATGCACGCCGTCATATGACGAACGCCGAAAAAGCGTTGTTATATGACCAGAATAAACAGTCTGAGTCAGTTAGGAATATGGATAGGGCTTTTTCACTTGGTATCCAGAAAATGTATCCTTCCAAAGACTTTCATGTATCTGATCACTTATTAACAAACTTCTAAATGAACGAAGGCCTGGTGTCACTGCGCCACCTCCGTATGTTCCTCTTCCTAATGTTATTCCTCCTCCCGTTGTTCCTCCTGCTCCTCCTATTGTTCCTCTTAATGTTCCTCTTCTTCCGGCTGTTGTTCCTCCTCTTGTTGTCGCTCCTCCACCTGTTCCTCCACCTTGGCCTGCTGTTACGGGTCCGGTGGGCTTGCCTGCCGCGCCAGTGATAGTACCTTTGTTTCCGGATGTTCAAAAATTGCCTACTCTCCCTCTTCCAAGTGGTTCTACACCGCTTGTAGTGGATCGGGGAGCGGGATCGAGGGTTGTAACTCGTAATACTGTATCTTTAGAGAAAAAGCGTGAATAACCTGCATTGGCTAAACATTGCATGGAGATGGATGAACAAGCTGATGTTTTTGCACACTTTGTAATTTGGACAATTTTCCTGAGAAAAACGTTTTTATTGAAGGATTAGGAATTCATTTATGTGTAATGTGTAATAGACTAAATGATATAGATCTCCCACAAGGGTTAAGGGATCTGACTACTTTAGCATTCTCTAGAGATACTGCGGAGAAAGTACAAGAGCATGTCGAGAGGGTTTTTGAGCATAGAAAGGAGTTGGAAAGGTTGAAGAATGAAGATGAATATGGTAATAGTTTGGATGCTATGTTTGTGCAGAAACGGTTCTTTCCTTGTCGTAAATCAATAAATGAGGAAACACGAATTTGTACGAAAGATGCGATTAGGTGGATCTCAGATACGTCTGTAACTCCCATTGAAGTATATGACACGTATAGTCAGTATACACCAGAAATGCGGAGGAAAGTGATACAGGTAATGGTAGAGTACCTGCAGGATGAATGTGTAAAAAGAAAGATTTGTTGTCCCGCAGAGTTATTGAGTATTTATAAGAGGGCTTTTTCATTTGACACTTCTCCGGCTGCTTTAGCGCTCGATTTAGCTCTGTTGCTTAGTAAGCGTTCGGAGTTGCCTATTTCTCAGTTGCCTATGAGAGAGGTTCCTCCGACATTTGTCCCAAAAGTAGAGATTCCCGCTAATCCTGCAGCAGGTACTGCCGCTCAAGAAATTCCTACACATTATGTGTCGCAGTTCGTTCACGTCCCGTTCTCGAGACAGGAAGTGAACACCATTAAACAATCTATTCCCGATATTAGGAAGAATCTGACAGGGTTCTACAAAGAAATAGAGTCTGTCTTGCAGTCGTCAGTATTCACCTTAAGTGATATTGATTTGTTATTTCCCGTACTCTTGCCTGTTGACTTATGGAAGCAGATTAGGACTGTAGATGATGTACCAGGGTTAGGAGATTCAGGGGATACTATGGCTACTCGATAGAGAAAGGCCAGCTGGTGAGAGACCACCATAGGTAATACTAACTTTGCCTGATAGAATAGTTACAAAGTTGAAAACTATAATTCCTGAAAGAAGGATTATTTGGTACAAGTTTACGCCCTGTGTCAAAGGAAAATCCCAGGGTGCTACTGAGTTCTTTAACCAGTTCGAACAAGTATTTTCGGATTACAGTGGGCAAGACTTAAGCACAGAGTCTGGTAAATGACTATTTGTGGATAGGTTTGTGCGTGGATTGCTGACTGACATCCAGTCACTGATTATGTCTTCTGAGACGCTTGGCAAGCAAAGTCTCAGTCAGAAGTACTGCACATGGCTCAGTACTATGAGAATCATGTCAATAACGAAAAGGAAAGAGTTGAAAAGAGAAAAGGTGACTTAAAGATGAAAGTATTATTGCAGCAGATTGTTAGAGGCCCTAGAGGGGGTACTTCGCAATTTAGAGGTCAGTACGTTCCACAGGGAAATGCGCCATTGGGTCCTGTAAACATAAACTAGTGTGCTTATTGTAGACAAGAGGGTCATTGGCGTGCACAATGCCCGATCCGCTAGTAGAGGTTGAATAATGCATTTGGGAATATGGGTAGATGATCCAGAGGCCGCCCAGGGTCAGGGGGTCCTAGTAGAATTCAGTTTTCACAGGATTCACAGCAACCTTTTTCGCAGGACAATCAGGCATCAAGTGTGGACAATAGAAACATTTTTGATCATCCTTCTGCCGCTTACCTCTCTGAAGAACTTCCTTTCAATGGCATTCTGTTTTGCTAGGATTGCCCAAAGCTGGGTTTGGAACCAACACCTATTCCCGTTAATCAGAAAGGTCCCTACGTTGAAATGATAGTGGGAAATAGGAAACATCTATTCTTGATAGATACAGAGGCACAGAAGTGTTCCATTGATCATTCGCGGGTTCCAAACATTTCACTGTCAGGGCAAACCAATGTTTCTGTAGGGTTTTCTGGCACACCAGTCGTCTGTCCGGTTTCTTCGCCGGTACCTATTACTTTGGGTCCATTTACGGACCACTGTCCATTTCTTTTGACCACGAATTGTGTAGAGAATTATTGGGGTTGAATCTGTTGAAAGAATTAAATGCAGTAATTCATTGTTCTTCTGATGGAGTGCGTTTGACGATTTCACCACAGCAACTTTCTGTCTCCCAATTCTTAACCAGACCTTTGCCGCCAGAATTTCGTAATGTACCAGAGATTTTGTGGGCAATTGACGACAATGATGTTGGTGTTTTGCAAATTGAGCCCGTTAAGATTATTTTGAAACATGGAGTAAAGTTGTGACGTATCCCCCAGTATAAGATCTTGTTCGATGGTGAGCAAGCATTGAAATGCATCGTCTCCGATTTTGTGCATCGAGGGGGGATTGAGGAAATTGCAGGTAGTTTGTGCAAGAGTCCAATTTTGCCAGTGTACAAAAAAGGCGATAATGCGATTCCCTTCGGTTTTATTATTGATCTACATGCCATTAATAAGATCGTTGCTCCACAATTTCCCTTTGTGCCTGATGTGACAACAATATTAACCATGATTCCGGCTTCAGCTACTCACTTTAGTGTGGTAGATCTAAAGAACGCTTTCTTTAGTATCCCTCTACATAAGGACAGTAGATACTTGTTCGCGTTCACCTTAGGGGGACGCTCGTTTACCTTTTCCTGTGCAACGCAAGGTTACATGGAAAGTCCTATCATCTATAGTAGGGCTTTGAAAGAGCAGCTCGACACACTCGAGTTGCCCAATACTTGTACATTTTTCAATATGTCGACGATCTTCTCTTAGCTGCTGACTCAGAGAGCGCTTGTAAGGAGGGCACTGTGTTGTTGCTTATCCACCTAGCACAACATGGACACACAGCTTTGCTTAAAATATTTCAATATTGTCGACAGGAGGTCACCTATTTAGGCTATCTCCTGTCAAAGAAGGGAAGAAGGTTGACACCTGAACGGATAAAAATCATTTCTAGCATGTCTGTCCCAAATACACAGAAGGAAGTCAGAGACTTGATAGGAATGGCTTCTTACTGTAGGCAGTGGATCCCAAATTTCTCCTTAGTGATTAAACCAATGTTGGCTCTGACGAAGAAGGTAATTTCTTCGTCATTGCCCTGGAACTTGGAACACCAGCAATCATTTGATCTGCTCAAGACTGCATTGTGCTCGGCACCAGTTTTGGGCACACCAAACTATGAAAAGGCCTTTGTGTTGTATGTGCATGAATGTGATGGATCTGCTTTGGCTGTATTAACGCAGGAACATGGAGGGAAGAATAGACTGTGCGGCTACTTTTCTTCCGCCCTTGATCCTGTTGCATGTGCTTTGCCAAGATGTTTGAGAGCTGTCGCTGGTGCTGCTGCGTCCGTAAAACAGAGTGAGGGAATGGTCCTAGGCCATGCTTTAACCCTGATGGTAGCTCACTCTTGAGATGTTCTATTAAACAGAACACAAACGCAACACCTCACCTCTGCACGATTAACAAGATACGAATTGATCTTGTTTGCACCGCACATTGTGTTCTTAATTCGGCTGAACTTTTACCTTTCCTGCAAGGTACTGCTTGCCATAACAAAGAGTCACATGACTGCCTTTACACTACAGAAAAAGAGACTAAAGGCAGAATCAATCTAAGAGACATTCCTTTGAACAATCCACAAGGGGAGCTGTTTTGAGATGGCTCCTGTTTCAAACTCCCGGATGGTACATCCACAGCTGCTTATGCAATCACTACACTGAGCACGGCCGTGGAGACCAAAAGATCACACATAACTCTGTGCAGGACACAGAGATTATAGCATTGACCCGAGCTTTTGAACTTTCGAAAGGGCATCGTAAATATATATACTGACAGTCAGTATGCCTTTGGGGTGGTTCACAATTTCGGTAGACTTTGGGCAGAACGAGGGTTCTTGACCTCACATGACACTAAAATCCAGCATGACTCCTTGATAGTACGGTTACTCTCAGCGCTTGCACTCCCTACTCAGCTAGCGATTATAAAATGCACAGCGCATCAGAAAATCATAGATAATGTAGGAAAAGGGAACGCTTTCGCAGACCAGATAGCCAAACATACTTCCACTGATCTTTGTTCAGAAATGTATACTTCAAAGGAAGCCACAAATGCCTGTACTTTGGATGAGGGTATCGAATCCATAAAGAACATTCAAGCCGATGCCACATTAGAGGAATCTAAGAAGTGGGCTGAGGGTTTGGCGAAATTGGATGATGACGGGTGTTGGGTGGACAAAGTTGAAGGGAAGTGGTTATTGCCCGACGCGTATATTATGATGATGGTTGTTAGGGCTCATGGTCCCACCCATATTTGTGCTCGTAAGGTCACCAAAATGTTGCAAAATGTGCGGGTAATTGACAAAATCTCTAAGGTAGCTGAACGCTTCGTTCAATGGTGTATGATTTGTTTACAGCACAATGTGGGAAAGGGCACATCAACTCCTAGGGGCAGTTTTGGTCCACCTTCTGTCCCCTTTGAAGTGATTCACTTTTATTTTATTGAAATGGAGCGTTGTCATAATTTCAAATATGTACTAGTTGTTATCTGTGCCTTTAGCAAATGGGTCGAAGCTTTTCCCATGAAAGATGCCACCGCCATGACCACGGCAAAGACCATGCTGAAGGAATATTTTCCAAGATTTGGTCTGCCAAGAGTCATCTGGTTGGAAAATGGTCTACATTTTATTGCTGCTGTAATTCTGCAGATATGCGCAGGATTACAGATCGATAAACGGTTCCATTCGGCCAGACACGCACAGAGTGCTGGACTAATAGAGAGACACAACGGCATCATCAAGAACAAGCTCGCTAAGACGTGTGCCGGCACCAAACTAAAATGGCCGGACGCCTTACCGATCGTATTATTGTCCATGAAAACAACCCCTCAAACTAAGACTGGGCTCTCTCCCTTTGAGGTGGTCATGGGTAGGCCAGCTAACATTTGGAATGTGCAAAGCCCTGTTCTTTACGAGATGTCGAAAATGTACTTCTTTCTGATTACTGTAGCCAGTTAACAAAAAATCTGTATTTGATTTATCACTAGGTGCGAGAGGCTTCACCTGACAGATACGAGGGCCCCGGTCACAGCATATGGCTGGGAGACTGGGTCCTCACAAAAGCATTTGAGCAATCTTCTTGCCTCGTATCTTATTGGAGGACCCCCCACCAGGTCCTCCTGGTCAAACAGACGGCGGTGTGGGTAGCAGGCAAGAAGCACTGGATCCACGTGTCCCACATCAAGTGAATTCCGTACCCTGTGCCAAACGCTACAGAAGATACAGAACCCCTTACCAGTACTGTAACCAACGATCACAAAGCAGTAAACAGCATCGAGAGTGCGTCGGAAACTCTCCCTGTGCCCGTGGGACCTGGGGAAACAGCCATTTCACCTCCACACTCTCTAACAGTTACGTCTTTAAAATTTGTTCCGGATCTTGCATCAGATCCTGCTTTGGCTTCGTCGCTCCCAACGGGAAGTGACGACATGTTGTTCACAGATCACTCAGTACCAGGAGTCACAAGGTACGATCTGCGTCCGAGGAAATAGACCTACTGCATGGTTCGGCTGTGCCATCAAAGAAAATCATCAAAGGGTTTGCCTTTTTGGCTTTATCATTTGTATATAAGGGGATTCTTTTGGCTAGGGTTTGTGAAGAAGAAGACGCTCGGCCTGAAAGTCGCCAGCAAATAAACTTTGGTGCAAATTGTTTGAAGAACACAATGCCTACAACCGCTCCCGCTCGTACGGAACAGATAAGAGACTGTGTGACCAGCCACGGAAAAAAATGATTGAATGTGTGGGCCCCGAAAGCGTATTGTTGTTTAGTGATAATGTTAACTGGTTTTACAATAGCCATTGCTTTAGGATTCTGGTATCTGGAAGAGGTACATCTGCTTGAAAATGTGTTACCCACTGAAAATATACCCACTGTTTCTACTCCATTCGTGCATCTGCACACTCTATCTCCTAGAGACTCTCAGCACAGACAAGTTTTAACAACAACACTCTATTACTCATTATGAATGCTATACATGCCATTTTTAATAGGTCCAACAGTTGGGTCTGTTCGCATTTACCGAAACACGGGGATACGGGGCTGGGTTGGTATATTCATACTTTACCTTTGACAACTGCTTGCTATGCTTCTCTTAGAGCAGTATTTTTTGGCTGATGGAACGATAGCATCTCAGGGAACTTTGATGGGACTAACTTAAATGACTAAACTTAATGTCTAAACTGACGGTTGAGTGTTGCGGCCCTCTTTATTTCTTTCTCCTTGGGTGTCATTCTATGTCTCCTCTTTCACCTTTCTGAGCATGAAATAACTTTCCAGGTAATAATGACTCTGTCCACTTCTATCATTTGCGTAGGGCAAGCTAATTACCACAGAAATGTCTTTATTTGACCACCTTCTTCCTAGCAATCTCTGTTTCCCTGCACCCTTCCTCCTATACTCTCATCTCTCTTTCTCACCCCTAACCTTCTTTCTAAATCTTCTTTGCCAAGAAATTGAAAATCATCCACTTTCCCTCCTACCACCTCAAGACAAACTCCAATCCATGACGTTCTCTTTCCTCCACCTTATATTGTCCAACTGTTCGGGCCACTTACACCAACTTCATGATGACTTTTACTCCCCTGTTCACTATCTCCACCATTCTCATTTAGCTTACCCCAGTATGGCTCCTAACATTATCAACAAGCTTTCTTCACAACCTCTCCCAAAGAATCCCCCAGATCTTCCTCAACCTCTTCCTTACTCTCACCAACATCTTCCAATATTGCCCAACCTCCTCTGTATTATTTCCAACTTTCCACTGAGTATCAACAACCTCCTTCTATGTATGTCCATTCCCTTTAAGATCTTTATCAACATCCTCAGTCCTATATTTAACTCTGTCCTCAATATCACCAGCCTCCTCCTCAAAGCCCCCACAAATCTAATGCTGGTTTCCAACATCCTCCTTGTTGTCACCACTCTCTATATCTTATTTTCTGTCTTCTGGATCTTTATCTGGATCATTATCCAAGACAGGTACTTCTTGGCGGATCCTCTTCTACCCTCCTGGAGCTCCATTCACCCCCAGATATCCCTCTCCTTACCTCACTCAGCTTCCTGAACCTATTCCCTAATCTGCTCTGTGCTATCTCTGAGCATGTCTATCTCCTTAAACTCTATACTCCTACCCCCCAACTAATCTGCTAAACCACCAACCCTCTTCCACCTCAAATAAATGAAGTTGACTCACTGTAGTCTATTGATTTTGTAATGCTCTGCCTCCTCCCCTGGAATGAGCTCTCGATGAGTGTCTGCTCCATTGTCCTGTAATTATGGCAGGGTTTGGATGGTTTGCTGCCCCTGGGTGCCCCTGACCTCACTTTGGGCTTAAGCGACTGGGCCAAGCCTCTATCCAATCGTGTCACCATCTTGGAGAAGGTGTCCTCTTGTTGTGTCATATTTTACTAACTTGGTCCAATCTTTGCAACTATCCCTAAATTAACTTGCAGCTGTTAAATAAATGCAGACTTCTTTATCTCGCTCACCTTGATTCTGCACAGCTTTGTGGCACCTGTGATTTCAGGTTTTATCTCAGAGACCTAGGGAGAAAAATGTATTTATTTAATAAGCATTGAAAAATGTATTCCTTCGAGCAGGGATCCCACCTGAATTTCAGGTGGTTCAAAAAGTCAAAACCAAATACAAACGTATTTCAGTTCTAATCAAATGTTTAAAACTGCTGCTTTCATACGATTCCTCTTCAGGCGGCTGAAGTCTTTGAGCCAAATTCAAATCTTACAGAGTTTGAAATGTTTTGACGGTTGCTAGAATGACTTCACAATGGTATTACTAATGAATTCTGTGAGTTTAAAGGACGTTTTGTTATAGGGCTTACACTTCCTGCCTTGATCATTTGCTTTGCAGACACAGCACAGATCAGAATAAGCCTGGAGATTCACCTAATCCATAGCAATCCTTTATTTCACCCCACAGTCCCTTTAAACATTATACTTTAGTTTTGTAATTCCATCATTTTAATTTCAGAAAAAGAGTTCTATTTTGGTTTAATTTGGTTTAGACACACTCGAAAAAAAAACGCGTGCATGCTTACTCAGTCAAACTATTTTTAGAGCCTGTGCCTTCTCTCTCATTCAACAGATGTGTTTCATTCTAAAATATTGGATATTATAGGGAAGAACCTGTAGTCCCTTAGCACAGCTGTGCTGTTGTGTTGAGACAGTGATGTGGCACTTGGAAGTATGTTTTTTCGTGAGTTAAGAGGTAAAAGGTGGGGGGGCAGGTGTTTGGGGTATGGGTTATAGTGCAGGTGGAATGGGGGTTTGGAGCCCCCCCAATAAAAGAAATACATTTCGATGAAAACTGTCGAAGAAATTTCCACTAAGTAAATTACCATGAAGTAATTTACTTTGTGGAATTGACATGGAACCAGAAGTATATAGCAACCAGTGAATTTCCATCTCTTGACTGAGTGAACTGCTGAGGTGCTCCTGTGAGACATTCAGATGAAGGCAAGAGCATGTAGGCAAGAGCATGTAATACCTTAGCACAGTGTGTGCTGTTGTGCTGAGACAGTGACGTGTCACTTGGGGTGCCAGAAAGTTGCAGTGAGGCTGGAGACAATGACTGCTTACCTTCCATCTCTTGACTGAGAGAACTGTGCAGGTGCCCCTGCATGACACTCAGGTGAATTTAGCACAGCTTGTGCTCTTGTGGTGAGAAAGCAATGTGTCACTTGGGGTGGCAGAAAGTTAGTCAGGCTGGAGACAATGACCACTGACCATCCATCTATTGACTGACTAAACTGTGCAGGTGCCATATTTCTGGAGTACAGTAACCACCTGGAGACAGGGGGGAAATGTGCTGCTTTTGCTATCTTTGCCCTAGCTACAGCACCGGCTTTGTGCACTGGTGATTCCAGCATATCAACAGGAGAATGGAAAGTTAAAACACATTCTGCCCCACCCCCTCAAATTAGTGTGAGGTGCATGCAGTACATGTACATACACAGGATGTGGAGCACAGTGATGTTGCACAGAGACTATCCGAGGAGGTTACACTTTCATTTCCGTCCACTACTTCAGGGGGGAATCAGGTTGAAATTGAAAGTTCCAGGCCGCCCTTTCCCTAAATCTCATCCACAAAGGAGGAGTCTGACAAAAATGAAGATGTTTTGGATGACATAAAAAAAGGATTATGATCATGATAAAAAATGATGACCTTTCACAGTCCGGATGGAAAGAAATAACACTAGTATTGTATTGTATTGTATTTTGTTATCTATATAGCGCTCTTTCCCCACTTGCGTGGGCTCAATGTGCTTTTTTCCTTGGTTAGAACGCCCTTGGTGACCGTAGTTGATGTGGTTAGAGATTCTAGGGGGGGGTTAGATTAGATGCATGTGTGCATGTTTGCCATTCTAAGTCTTGGGTGGCTAGCAAGGCTCGACTTAGCAGCCCAGTAGAGGTCAGACACGTGGGTGGGTGTTCTGGAGGGTTAGTGATAGATCGCTGTTGTCGAAGAGAATCTATGTGTAGCAAGCTATACCAGGTTCCTTTTGGGTGGTGGTCGCTGCATTCTAGTGGCAGAGGTGTTGGGGTACATCAGGTGTTTCAGTCTGGACAGCTATGTGTGAAACTAGACCGGAAGTGCTTAGCCATAGATGTGTTCTATCGTGCATGGATGTTTGGCCGTGCCTGTTGTTAGGGGAGAATTAGGGAGAATTCTCCAGAATGACTAATTTCCATCAGCAGCTTTGCTGGATTTCTAGGATTTATTTTTTTCACCTGGTAAGAGTGTGAGCCTTTTTTCCCACTCTTACAGGTGTTTTGCTGTGTGTTTTACATTTTTATGTTCATAGACTGTGGAGTCTCACCTACTACATAGGCATCCTCTTTTTACTGTGTGTCACACAGCACCTTTAGTGCAGTGACACAGGGTTGTCTTTTAGACTTCCCACTTTAAACTAAATTTTTTGGGACTGGCTACTGTCCCCCAGAACATGTAAAGTTGCCTTTGACTTTACTAGTCTTTTTACATTTACAGACCCAGTACAAACTATCTTCCATAGAGTACTGGAAGGGTTAATCGTTATCCCTTTTTGTCTGTTTCTCCTAGAACATTATGTTGTTCCCCTTTCTCTAAGATTTGGCTGGTGGCAGTGGTATCTGCCATTTTTTTCCTAACGCAGACTATGAAAATAGCCCTGGTACTGTTGGAGGCTAAGGTGGTAGCCTCGAACTTTAATTCGCTGGACCCGTTTTAATTTTATTTGGTTCCGGTTGGGTTTATTCACCATTTCTTTTTGTAAAGGTCTTTCTCGTGTTTTACTCTGCACGCCAAACCATGTTTGGTTCCTTTGTTCGCTGTCCTTTGGCGGTTTCTGCACAGAAGCCCTCCTTAGGCGCCTGAGTGTCTGGGTGGACAGGATGTGAGGGAGGTGTTTTAGGCCCCCTGCACAGGGTCTCCTTGGAGACCCAAGTCTCACTCTAGTTTGAATGGCTAGGTGACTGTCCTGCCAGGACAGCCACCCTGCTGTGTGATTGACAGCCAGGCTGTGTGAATGGGGGAGAACTGCTTAAAAGCAGGTCTCCGGGACTTGGAAGGCAGAGTTGCCACTGGATCGAGAGAACCGAAGAGAAGCTGAAGGAAAAGGATTACTACAACTACTGAACCTCCCGATGAAGCCCTGCTGCGGGTCCGAATCACCTGAAACTTCAACGACAGGGAAGATCTGCACGGAATCTTCTCCCCTTGAGCTGTTGGGACAAACCTGTTTGCCAAAAACCAAGCAAGGCATCCCTCCCCTGGTCGAATTTGCTGTGCATCGCTGCAGTGAACCGGATAGCCAGGAAGACCGGACCGTGATTGGGTTTTAAGGAGTGCACCTTTTATTTGTCGCTTTGCTCTGCTGCTGGTTTCTTCTCTGGGCAGTGCAGGACCCTCCAGTCTTCCTCCTTCTTGTCAGTCCGGCAGTCGCTTCAGGAACCGTAAGCCTGCAGGACCTGCCAGGAATTTATGCCTCAGCTACAGCATTCTTCTTCTACGAAGGTACTGTTCAAATCCGGTCGTTCGTTCCGTCTGACTGCAGTGAAAGTGTTTGAAATCATTTGCTTATCCGAAGGCTTGTCCTTCTCTACTCTTTTAAATAACTTTTCTTCTGACCAACTTCGTTTCAAACTCTTGGCAAAGACTTAACCGCAAACTAATCTGAACTGTCTGATCCTCTGAAAAGACTCTGAACCATTAACATTGGCCCAGTCCTATTGATTTGAATCCTAGTTGTAGTAAGTCTTTTTTAGATTGCCCTAGCTATTACTTGTTAGTGCTGCTTGATTTTGAATAACCTTGTCTTTCCCTCCCTTTTTAAATTGCTGGAGTGCCATTTTGCCCACACTTCACTTTGAGCTTAACTTGTCCAGAATTGATTGGGTGGTGTGTAGTGTATTAAGATTGTGATTTTCTTCTGCTTTCCATTAGTGAATTGTTTTATAACTGATGGTGTAAATAAATGTATATTGTTTTACTCAGAAACCTTGAATCAGTGTTTGCTTGAACCATAGTCATTGCTGTCCTTTGTGTAACTTCTGATACTGCTCACTTTACTCTTGAGATAAGTCTGGCTGCTCAGCCATCACTACCACTTTACTGTGTAATACAGGCTTGTACCAAAGGTGAATTTGTACTTGCACTTGTAGTCTTAATTGTGTGTAGTGTTCCCAAAGGGTACTGCATATGATTCTGCCTAACACTAGTGTACAGTGGTGAGGATAAAGTATAGTGATTACACTTAGAGTACTGCTATTACCTTGGATCAACTAACCACAAGGCTAAACACCACTAAAAGCAAATTGTAATCATTTCTGATATGGAAAGCTTTAGTCAGGAGACCCTCCTTAGTTACACTGTTGATTATCTGAAAAATGTGTGTAGAAAAAGGAATCACTCTGGTAAAGGCAAAAAGTCAGAATTAATTGAAAGTTTGTTAGAGAAACAAAGTCTGGAGAGTGGGTCTGAAATACTTAACACTCCAGCAAATGTGGAAAATAATGAGGATGATAATGTGTCAATCATTATGGATGAGTTAGATGAGGCAGATGTGTCTCACAATGTAGGCCCTATTGCTCCTCTGCTTGTTCAGCAACCTCAACCTTTGTCCACTGGGACCCCTACACGCCCTATACTCAGTCCTGAATTCATTGCTCTAGAAAAGATGAGGCTTGAATTGGAATACAAACGTATTAATGCTCAAACTGAACAAAAGCATCAAGAACTTAAGCTCAGAGAAATGGAGATGAACCATGCCTTAGAAATGAAAAAGTTGTCTATTGAGAATGCTTCTCTCCCAGAGTCTTCTAGTTCTTCTAGTCCTAAGAGACCACATATGCCTAAAGAAATTGTGGGTATGTATGAGGATAAGATTGATATTTTGGATTGGTTGGAAATGTTTGAGTATAACCATGGGATTCAAGTCATTACAGGGAATCAGTTGCTTCCTTGGCTCTTCTCTAGGCTGCCCACTGTTTCATCTGATGTTGTGATGGAGTTGGGGGAGGTGGATAGGATGGATTATGAGTATGAAGCTAGCTTTAATTGCTGGATTTGGGAAGACCCCTTCCCAGTACCTTAAGAGGTTTAGGACACTCAAAAAGCATGATGGTACCCCTTGGGCTACCTGGGTATGTGTATGTTTGAAAGACTTAGATGGTTAGGTTAAGGGTTACAGGGTTAACACCTATGAAGGTATGAGAAATCTTGTTACGTTGGAGTCAATTTATGATGCCTGCTCTCCTGAGCACAGACAGCACTTGGCTGATTCTAAGGAGATAGATCCAAAGAGGTTAGCTAAGGCTGCTGACTTGTTGGTTGCCAACAGGGCTACTCACAAGGATTCTGGGGAAACTCAGGAGAAGGATGAGGGAAAGCAGCCAAAGAAAGATAACAAGGAGAATTATAATACCTCCAATCCAAAAGAGGGCCCCAAACAGCAACATAAGGGTAATCCACAAGGGAAACCGAATCAGGCCAGTGTACCATCTGGATCCAAACCAGATGGAGGTCAGAACAAGCCCCCATTCATCAAAACATTTGGAAAATGTTATGTTTGTGGGTCAACTGACCATGTGAAAGGGGATCCCAGATGTAATGGTAAACCTTCAGGGGTCCACACTGTCTCCTTAGCCTTCTCCCCAGAGGAAGAAGTACATATGGCAAGTGGAAACTTTCACCTACTGGCTGATGAACCCATGAGAGTCTCAGCTAGTGTTTCTTTAGTGTCCCTGGGTTTGTGGGAACAACAGAATTTAGATGTCTATAATTGCATCCCAGATAATACTAAAGAGTATTATACAGATAGTGTTCTCGTGAATGGCCAGGAAAACCCTGCCATCAGAGACAATGGAGTCAGCATAACTGTGGTTGATGAATCATTTTTAATTTAGAGGATGTTGATAAGGCACACAAACACCTAACCAAGTTAGCTGGGGGCACTGTGCAAATGCTTCCCCAGTTACCAGCTCTCACCCAGTGCAATGACATGACTGTCAAGATACCTGTTTTTGTGCAGAGTAAAGTGCCTGGGAGAATCCTGTTGGGTAATGACCTGAAAACCTTTGGGGTTGTTTCTACTACCCCCAGGCCTCCCAGTAGAAGGAGATAGGAGCTCACTAGGCCTGCAAGGGAGAAGGACTTGAAATGTTCTCCAGGAGACTTGATAGAGGAAAGTATCACCCCCAGTCCGTAGGACTTGCTCACTGCTATTCCAGGAAAGAAAGAGGCGAAGGGGAAACCTAAGACCTCCAAGAAGAAAGCAGATAGCACCCCTGTGCTACCAACAAGGACATCCCCAAGATTGTCCAAATTCACAGCTGTGACCCCTCCATCTACTGAGGCTGAGTGTGAGGTACAACCCTGTGTGGTTGAACCAGCTTCTGAAGAGTCAGATCTGGAATAAGACATTACTCTATTTGGATATCTTGATCCTGTTGACCATCCTGAGCTGCAGTCTTTACTGGCAGAAGGTGGACCCAACAGGGCAGACTTCAGGAGAGGACAAAGAGAGTTTCCTTCTCGTGAAGGTCTTCGCCTACAGGCAGCTTCCCAGCTCGATGGGCAAGAGCCTGGGAAGCATAGGTTGCACTGGGAAGATGGTCTCTTCTACAGTGAACCAACTGAGACTATCACTGGGGACTGCAAAAGACTTGTAGTGCCCCTAGAAAACAGACTCCAGTTCCTACAGTTGGCCCATGAGATACCTTTGACTGGTCACTTGAGTTTCAAAAAAACCAAGTAAAGGCTCTCTTTATACTTCTACTGGCCTAAGATGGGTGCAGAAGTTGACAAATTCTGTAAGAGCTGTCACACTTGCCAAACCTCTGGCAAGAGTGGAGCCAATAATGTGGCACCATTGGGTGGGCATTGACATTGTTGGACCCCTTGACCCACCCACATCTTCAGGAAACAGGTTTATCCTGGTTGTAGTAGTGTCACAACTTGATTGTGGAATCACCTGTTGGGGCTTTGTGAGCTTTCTCTTTGCAGATTCTGGCTGTCCGCGTTTCTTGGAGGTGCGGGTCTCGTGGAGGTGAGGACGGGCTTCTGACGCCACTCTGACGGTAGTAATGGCCAGAAGTAAGGAGTTCAGGGGTGGTGTGAACGCAACCGCTGAAGATCAGTCTTGAAAGGAGTATCAGGGGAGGCGGCGTGAAGCGGCCGAGGTCAAGGATCCGGAAGACTTCGGATATCCTGGAGCAGAGGTAAGCGGTCTAATGGCAACCTCAAAGGCAGCCCTGGAAGGAGTACCGCGGAGGCAGTGGAACACGCCATGGTTAAGGATCCGGAAGACTTCGGATATCCTGGAGCATAGGTAAGGGTTCTAATGGCAACCACGGAGCAGTCCTGGAAGGAGTACCGCGGAGGCACAATGGAAACAAGGATAGATTCTCTGAACGAACGCAGGGAAACAGCAAACAGACTAGGACTGTGAGCGGATTGACAAGCGCCGAACCGCAGGGGCTGGGCGCTTATCTAGCCTAGCTAGAAAACTACACCGCTGATCAGAGAGAGGCGTCTGCCATATTGGGAGGGGGTGGAAGGCATTCTGGCACGTCGTTGTATGGACCAGGAGGACCAAAGGGGGCGGTGGTGTGGTTTCATGACAAGTAGACCATGCTACTAGATTTTTATTTTTATTCATTTATTTATTTTTTTAAACTTTCTTTATTGGCATTTTGGTTAATATAACAACACGAGTACTCGGACAAACCGTTCGAGTAGAAATTAAAAGAACAATAAAACGATGCAAGCCAGTCACATGTGCCATCCGGCATTTTCCCCTCCTGATGCCCACTCCCTCCTTTCCTCCCTGTGTCGTCCTCTCATCTGGCCGGTAGTTGGCGCCCGGTCGGAAGGTCCAATTCTTGTAATCACAGTTTTTGTAGGTCTTTACTCTGATATGGGATCTTGACTATTTGTCTGGGATAATGCTTGTGAGTCTGCCTCATCCACGGATGATATTAGGTAAGCGACATATGGTCCCCAGATGTCTGGAGGTCGTGCATGAAGAGGTAGTGTTTTTACGTAGCTGGTTTCTGTGTCTTGGCAGTATGTTATGTCTTTTAACCAGCGTTTTAAGCTTGGTGGTGGGCCTCTCCCCCAGCTGCATGCAATCCTTCGTCTGGCAAGGATCAGCAAAATGTCCGTTAGTTTCCGGGTAGTGGCTGGGAGGTCTCTGGTGAATCCCAGCATTGCCAGCTTCGGGTCGGGGGGCAACACTACGTCGATTATTGCAGATGTTTTTTCTAAGACTGCGTTCCAGAATGTAGTGAGTGCGGGGCAGCTCCATGCCAGATGTAAAAAGTCTGCTTCCAGGTATTTGCATCGGCTGCATTCAGCTGAGACCGATTTGTGCATGGAATGGAGTTTCGCTGGTGTGTGGTATAGTTGATGTAGGTAGTTAAAGTGAGTTTGCTTAAATTTGGTATTTATCGCCACTTTTTGGGTAAGATTCAGTATATAGTTCCATTCATCTTCAGTAAGCTCGGTATTTAGCGTCTTTTCCCATCTTATTTTGGCTTTCATGTTTTATGAATCTGAGGTTGATTGTAGCGATTTATAGATATTTTCTGTTAGGCGTCTGTTACGCTCACCTGACTCCCACGGAGGCGCAGGCCTGGTTTGGAGTGCTGTTGCCTCTTCTATGGTGAAGCGCAGGACTCGGAAGATGGACAGGACAGGACCGGACCCTCAAATATGGCTTGTCTGACTCGCAGAAATATCCTTCTTAGGGTCTGAAAGGACGAGCTCTCCCTCCTGCTTCTGATGCAGGGGTGCGTTGTAATCCAGTTACTTCACTGGATCATGGATTGTAAAGAGTTTAAGTTTGCTTGACCTTCCCGGTAAAGTACTGTGAGAATTCTGTTTATAATTTAGTTTAGTTTAGTTTATTCATTTGTATTGCGCACCAGACCCGAGGGTATGAGGGCGCATGAGCAGCAAGGTGATTCAAAGCTTGGTTACAGGATGCTTATACTTTACATTACATAATTATACTTTACATTACATAGTTACAGTGTGACGATGAAGGAACATGTGTACAGTTTGGAAGGAGAGAATGCAGTAGATGTATTTAAAGAATTACAAATATATACAAGTTTAGTATTACAAATTTACAGATTCTCTTAAAGCATGCAACGCGGAGAGCAGCCGTGTGGTGTTAGAGGTGTTAGTGGTTCGTGTTCTTTAACCAATGGATGTAGTTGCGTCTAAAAAGTGAGTAAGGTTGGGGAGTTCTGAGCGATGGTGGTAGGGAGTTCCAGAGTTGAGGTGCTTTCACCTGGAAGCTGTTGCCACCCATTTTAGTGCGTTTAAACCTGGGGACGGTGAGCAGATTAGCATTGGAGGTTCTGGTGGGTCTGATGGGGCTGTGTTTGCATATTCTGTCTGCCAGATAGCGTGGGGCAGCATTATTCAGGCATTTGTGGGTGAGCGATGCTACTTTAAGCAGGATTTTGTCTGTTGTGCGGAGCCAGTTATGGGATTTCCTGATATTGGAAATGTGTTCCCTTCTGGGAATATTGAGTGCTGCCCTAAGGGCGTTGTTTTGTAGCGTCTGAATTTTGTTGGTGATTTGTTTGGTGGCTCCTATGTAGAGGGCGTTACAATAGTCCAGTTTGGATAATACCAATGCTCTGGCTAGTGTAGTGCAGCTGTGGGTGGAGAGGAAGGGTTTGGCTGCTCTTATGAGCTTACATGTGTAGGCCGTAGAGGATGCCATCGAGCTAACCTGTTTGTGGAAGGTTAGGGAGGAGTCGAGGTATATTCCTAGGATTTTTACTTCTTTCGAAACCTTGATTAGGTTCCCATCTATGATGAAGTTGGCATAATTGTGGTCGAGTTTGGTTAGGTTGGACGTAGAACCAAGGATGATGAGTTCAGTTTTGTCATCATTCAGGCATAGACTGTGCGAAGCCATCCATGCCTGGATGATGAGATACACCCTGTTCACCAAGGCCAAATCCTGGTTGTAATCTCCCGTCAACGGGATGAGGATCTGTGTATCATCGGCATAGTTAGTGTAGGTGATACCCAGGCCATCTAGATCATCAAACAGGGGCTTTGTGAACACGTTGTACAGAGTGGGGGAGACGCACGAGCCCTGTGGGACTCCACATGTAATGGGGATGGGTTCGGCGGCGGCAGAGGAGGAGAAGACTCGCATGGATCTGTTGTTGAGGAATGACTTAATCCAACTGATGGCTTCTTGTGAAAAGTGGGCAGCTGAGTCTAAATGATTACATAGGATTTTATGGTCAACTAGGTCAAACGCCGCAGAGAGGTCTAGCAGGAGTAGTAATGCAGTTTTCCCGTTATCTCTAAGGACGTCTATTTGGGCTTTCAGATCTATCAGGGCTGTTTCAGTTCCATGTTGGGGTCTGAAGCCGGATTGTCTTATTCCTAGAAGGTGGTTTGTTTCAAGATACTTTTGAATTTGTTGGTATGCTGTCTTGTCTAGTATCTTGAGCAGGAATGGGACGGTGGTAATCGGTCTGTAGTTGGTTGGGATGGACGGGTCAAGGGAGGGTTTTTTGAGGAGAGGGAGGACCCAGGACTCTTTAAGGTTACTGGGGACTGTTCCTGAGTTCCTAAGTATGAGCCCGAAATAATAATTGTCCGTTGTCTCTATTTCAGGTGCAGAACAAAGATTCCGAGATGAGCAATGGAACCGACAAAGGAAACTCAGGTGAGTTGTTTGATGAGAGGTTCCTTTAGTGTCCTTGCATTAATGCACTAATACTTGTGTCTTTTTTTCCCCATAGGGGCCGGGGTTCGGAAATGCCGGAGATATGGCACCGACCTGAAGTGAAAGGTGCAGTTCCAGTGGATATCAGGTAAGTCTTTAATGAGCGTTCAGGTAATGTCTTAGCATTCGCTCACTAACGCTGATGTCTCTTTTTTCCCCTTAGGGGCCGGGGTCCGGAAATGCCAGGATGCGGCACCGACCCGAAATGAAGTGGGAATGACCCAACAGGTAAGTCTTATGATGGCAAATTAAGGTTTTCTTATTCTCTTCCCTAGCTCACCTTTGTTCTTGTCTTTTTCTCCCTAGGCGCTGAAATGTGGCTGCGGATCAAGATGGTCGCTGATGAACATGGAGGTGCCTAGTAAAGGTGAGTGGAATGCGGCGCTGCAGCGATCGATGCGATGTGCTTTTAAAATGAATGTCTTCCTTTTCAGGATCGTCTGCGAAATGTCTCCGGAATGCGGTTTTAGCAGGTAAGGACTCTTCTTTCTCCTATTCTCTTCTCTTCTCCCTTTGCAGGTGTTCCAGGATGCTGGCGGGCGTGGCAGAAGTCAGGATGCAGGAGCAGACACGGTGAGCGTCCAGCTGCTAGATGCAGAACAACGCGAAGCGTGAGTTGCTGCTTGGGCGTGGCTTAAATAGCCTTCAAAGTAGTTCCAGGTATGTATCCTTCCTCTCAGGTATGTATTCTTCCTCCGGCCACACCCGTGTGGTTAAGTAGTCCCCAAAGATAAAGTAGTCCCATTCAGGCCTCTAGATGGCCCGGATGTTGCAGCATGGTCTGCATCAGGTAAGTTTACACCAAGCACCTTTAAACACAAAGGCCCTCATTACGACCCTGGCGGAAATCGAAAAACGATGGCGGAAATGCAACACCGCCATCGAATAGCGCTCGGTGCGACTATGACCCGTCACCGCAAAGTACGAAGCCATTAGCGACACCGTAGTGAACGCCAACGCTAACTGCACCAAGCACGCGCGCGCGCGCCATGCCAAACCGCAAACACCACCATGGTGCAACGGTACGCCAATTCCGACCCTAGCGGACATGTACCTAACGCCATCAGGCATGGCGGAATGGACCATTCCGCCATGGCGAGAAGTACGGCATCGCGAATCAACCGTAAACGGCCCCACTGAGTGCCTGTACACCGCTCCCTGCCCACAAAGTACAACTCCCCGTAGGTGCAATGAAGCCACAATGCAACCATTGAAATGTACAAGTCACCCATGCATGCCAACGAACAAAAGAAACACAACAGGGGCCAATGGGAGCTGCAGGGCACAGATGGCACGAATACAGAAGCCATCCCAATGGACATGACCACAGTCCCCCACCAAGAAACGCACGCAAACACAGGCACCTGTGACCAGCAATATACCGAAAACCACATCATTCAACCAGTCCACCTGGCTGACCGGCATCTGTTACACAAAACCCAATCCCCCGCCCCTGAGCATGACAACATTCAAACTGGCATATTGGCAGCCCCCATCCCTGACCTCACTGGGCTTCGTAGGCAAACGCGCACAGCACAGTACCACGCAACTAAACCCCGAAGCTGGAACCCAATGCAGATCTCCTCACAATACATCGCCCCCCAAATAGGCATATGCCACATAACTTGCAAAGAAAAACGCTACACGGGCCAAATCAGAATAGATATTTATGCACATCAAAATCACCAAGCACATACAGCCATCAGGCCATGAAATCCAAAACACCAACCACCATTGTGGGCTGCTTCCGCAAGAAACGACCAGCCACTACCTGTGTGTCGCCCTGTTCCCCCATGGTACACAGAGCCACATTCACGTACGAAAAGGCAACATGGAAGCGCACAGAACCGCAGGGCCGTCCCAATGGGGAGGCACTAGTCCAGCTGAAAGGCCGAAATGTTGCTCCGAGCCACCAGTACTGCGTAAGGGCATGTGGCCCATTGGCGATCGTCCCATAAGATCGTAATGCTGCTCCACTGATTAACACGAAGCAGCAGGTGTCGGGAGTAAAATCCATCTGCAGGAGTGGCATACAGATGGCAGTGGCAAAAGGGGAGGAGATACCTGTCAACCAAAAGAAAAGAAAAAGAACAGAATGGCCATCAGAACTACATACCAACAACTCACTTCAATGATCACACGAAATCCACAGCCATATGCATGCTAGCCCACTCCAAAGGAACATCACCACCCCAAAACCACTTGCGACTCACAACCATCTATATCGAGGTGCAAACACCATCACAAACGAGTGTCTGAGGGCGCCTCGAGACAGGGAGGGCTCAACAAGGCCAGATGGACGATGGTCCCACTATGGCAGCCCTGCATCACATAGCGTAGGGGAGGCGGATAGATCCCAAGAAGCCCTGTACATGGCAAACTCTGTATCAAATCACCTGCCCATGCATCCATCCATCATTCCCTCATCCCGGGATCAAAATGCCTGAATAATTACTCACATGACATTAGAAACATCCATTGAGTCTGTGCGTCATGCAGCCTGCTAAATCCACAGTGCCCCAGCCCGTAATTCCAGTGTTGTGAAGTAACATGTATTTGGGAACGGACGGCCTCATCGCCCACGTAGCTATTGCGCATCCCAAACTATTCATATCAATCATTGCTCCCTCGCCATGGGCCCTGTCTCAAGGACATAGAACAATAGAACGTTACATTTGCAGTCAGACCTGTGGGCATCTCCTCGCCGCTAGCTGGAAACCGAAAGCGCCGCCCTTCGAATTCCTCATTTGCAACATCACGTCGAAAAGGCATCTGTGGCCGTTTGAAATCACTAATTATCCCATCGAGTGCGGCTGTGTGTGAAAATGGCAACTGCCTTCACCCACGAATGGGACGCCCCGCCCGTCGTTGCAACTCGGTACAGTGATGCATGAGGGCCCACCGTTAACCGAGTACTACGTCCCACTGACCCCTCACAAGTCTGTTCGCGACTGCACAGATAGTACGTGAAACAATGGGACCACAGCAGAATGAACATATCAACCAATCTTACACGGCCATCGGGTACTAATACATGATTGCAATAGCAAGATACAATTCCCCGAATTGCAGCGTTGTGCGCGGGACGTGCTCGGCCAAAGGGGAGAGCAGTTTGCACAGGTGGAATCAATCACCACAGGTGGAGGCCATACAGCCTGAAAACACATAAATTGCACAGCCAGTCCCCTCCCACAACCACACCGAAATGCTACCGGCAGGACTCGCGATGTTGGCCCTGGGGGACCTGATAGCACTGCAAGTGCTCCGACTCCAAGAAGTAGACGAACACCAACTACAACCAGCCGCACGGAGGAGACGCAGGAGGAGGAGGAGGCCAAGGCAGGGCCAGCAAGGCCCACCAGCACAGCCACTACCACCACGCAGGCAGCCCGCAATTCAACGCCTCCGAGCACATCCGTTCAACCTCACTGATGAGCAGATCCACACCCTCTACCGTCTGGACCGGGACACCATAGCCGCCATTGTGGACATGACACAGGCTGACCTTGTCAGCATGATAGATAGCCCAACCGCCATCCCACCCCTACTGAAGGTGGTGTCTGTACTCCACTTCCTGGCCACAGGCACCTACCAGCACACAGTCGGACAGTTGCATGGCATTTCTCAGCCACTGTTCTCACGGACACTATTGCTAGTGCTCGATGCCCTCCTGAAGCACGCAGACGACTACATCTCTCTACCACGCTCGGAGCTGGAAATAACCAACACAAAAGTGGGATTCCATGCACTTGCCGGCATACCGGGTTGCATTGGTGCCATCGACTGCACCCATGTTGAATTGGTCGTCCCACATGCCATGGAGGCCCAGTACCGCAACCGAAAACAATTTCATTCCCTGAATGTACAGATGGTGTGTGACTCCAACAGGATCATTACACATTGTTGTGCCCGATTCCCTGGATCAACCCATGATTCTATGGTCTTGAGGAACTCTACAATACCACGCTACATGGAACGACACGCAGGGAACAGATCCTGGCTACTCGGTGAGTCTCATTACATGCATGATGATGTGGGGTATGTGAATTGTCAATGACCTGCCAGGAAGGGGGGGGGGGGGTGTGCGTACGTATCAATGGCATTCCACATCATACGTTTCTCGTCCACATACAGGTGATGCTGGATATCCACTGAAGAGATGGCTCCTCACACCAGTCCGGAACCCACGGGACCAGCATGAGGAGGACTACAACCATGCCCACTCACGTACCCGTGTAGTCATTGAACAGGCATTCGGCCTACTGAAGGGTCGTTTCCGCTGCCTCAGCAGGTCTGGCGGGGCACTCCTGTACCGCCATGAGAAGGTTGCAAAGATGGTGATGGCATGTGTCATGCTCCACAACATGTGCGTACGTAGAAATGTGCCCATGCCCCCTGACGCAGAACTGCAAGCACCTGAAGATGGTCATGATGAGGGTGGGGATGTGGCAGCACCTCATGGAGTCTGCGAGGCACCGGAGGGCCGTGACATTCGTCAGCATCTCATTGATGTATGCTTCTAGCACTCACGCCTGGTGGCTGATGCATGGACACGGGACTCGTGGCACTGCGTGTGTCTGGGACATGCACAATATGGACTGTACGCCTATGATGGCCTAGTACACAAAGATCAATGTCCACACTTCTCATTGGTTGATCGTGCACTTTTTATGGCATATGTGATATCATGTTGAACACCCTATCGACCCGCCACCCAAGTGAGCCCAACACACCCCCTCCACCCTCCTACCTCCCCCCCGAACACCAGTGTCCAAAGATGCTCATTGTCAGTGGGCTGTCGCTATTGCATGCCCCCTCTGCGGGTATCAGGGGCACCCCTGCCTGTGGAGCGCAGGTTCCTTCCAGATCTACGTTGGGGGCTGCCCTGGACGGAACTTGCAACGGATGATGTGTCTGCCTGCTCACGTCCATGCATGTCCCTAAGGGTTTGCGAGAGCTCAGTGAGCACACGGCGCACTGCGGCAAGTTCGGCACATACGTCTTTGGACGTCGCATGCAGTTCCCCCCTCAGGCTCTCGGTGCTACTCTCCATTTGTGCCCTTAGCGTCTCTGTACCTCTCTCCATTTCTGCCCTAAGTGTCTCTGTTGATGTTTCTATGTCTGCCTTGGTGCCCCCACATTCATCGGCATGGCCCTTGAGGAGTGTGGCCATTTGCTGCTGTTGGACGATTAACTTGTCGAGGGACTGTTGCCTCTGCTGGGCCATGGCCATTTGCGGTGGTGTCACAGAGGGGCTGTTGTCCTCATGTTGCCTTGCCACAGGGCTTGTGGGGGATGGCCAGTCGTCGTCTTGTGGGTGCCCCTGCGTGGTATCCTCATGTTGTACGGGAGGGGACAGACAGGGGGATTGGGACAGGTCATGGATGGATCTGACCTCGACATCCCCGTCTTCTGTGTCGGAGCATGCTGCCATCAATGGGGTGTCACCTATGGTGCTGCTGCCACCAGAGGCAGTGCCTTCTGTGGCATCCGTTGGGGGGACCTGTGGTGGTGGTGTTGTGGGCATGCTGGCTGCTGGGGTGCCTGTTGATGTTCCCTCCTCTGTGCTGCCACCTGATTTGTGCTGCTGCCGTGTCTTGATGCGTGCAGCTGAGGTGGAGGGTCTCTGGCCGTTGGTCTTGGCCCTCTTTGCAGGTGTGCTGGTAGGGGTGTCCTGTAGCTCGTCGTTTGGATCGGACCCTGTGGTGGAGTAAAGGAGGGCGAGGGTTATTGATGGGTCAGTGGGAATTGGAATGGCATTGTATCACATGCATTGGGGTGGTGCCTGAGGGTGATTTGGGTCGGGGTCTTGGGGGTGGTTTCATTTGTGTGTGGAGTGAGGGTGCAGTTGTTTGGCAGCCTGCAGTTAGGGTGTGCCTGCTGCACGTGTAGTGCGTGTTTTAGGGGTTTTTAATTATTTATGTATTTATTGTGGGTTTTAACGTGCGCTATCAGGCCGATGTGTGTGGACGTTCTCCTGGACATGTGTTTCTGTTGCGCTATGGGGACACATGGTACTTCACATGAATGGACTTTGTGGATTTGGCATTGTTTTATTTGGCCCACCTACCTGAATCTTCGGATGTCTGCACTCCTTTCTCCATCCCTCCGACTCCCTCTATGCTCTCCATTCCGATGGTGGAGGCACAGATTTCTTCCCAGGGGGTCAACTTGATGGGTGATTCAGGACCTCCCCCGGTGGCTGTGGCAATGTTGCGGTTGGCAGAGAGTATGCTGCGGACGCGTATCCGCAGGTCGTCCCATCGCTTGCGGCATTGCTGTGGGGTGCGGGGTGCGGTCCCCACCGCACTTACCCGCTGTGCCACCAGAGCCCATATGGCCTTCTTGTTTGCAAGTGCCGTCCTGGTCATTTGCGTGGAGAAGACGACGGCAGCATTCTCCTGGGGGGTCTCTGTTAGCACGGTGAGTTCCTCACGGGAGAAGTGGACCTGCCGCTTGCGGTCGCACGCTTTCTTCGCTGCTTTTCCCATTATTCTTGGTTTCGCTAGGGTGGTTGACGGGTTGGGGTGTGTTTCGGGGTAGTGATTTTAGTGGTTGTGTGGTTTTAGTGTATTTATAGGTGTACGCCGGGATGTTTCCCGTTCCGGGCCCATGTTTTAGCTTCCGTTTCCGTATATTTCCGGCCACCGTACTTTCCGGTAGGCGCACACTGCGGTGACCGCTAAGAGGGGTGGCGGTATTGCACCTAGGGCGCCGTACGGCGGCGGTGTGGGCCGTTTTGGGGTCATTTCCGCCATCGCGGACTTTGCACTTCCGCCATGAAGTGGTGCTCGTGCCCGATGGGTCGGAATGGGCCGCACTTTGCTCCTTCGTACAATGGCGGAAACGCTATTTACGCTGTGGCGCTCCGGTCAGTCGCTTTCCGCCAGGGTCGTAATGAGGGCCAAAGTCATCTTTTATGAGCCTGGCGCCAAAGGCTCCAGGACTGAGTCCAAAGGGCCCCTACTTGGGGCTGCTGAGACTTCCCGCGGGGACATGATGTCTGCCTCTGGGGTAGCTGGGCCTGGTCTGGCTCCTTGGAGGTAGGCATCATGACAGCGTCCTTCGCCCTGGGCTTGAATCGTGTTGTACAAGAGTGGCCATACTGGGGGTTGCTGTGGGAATGTAGGAAAGAAAGCTTGTAGTGCGCCGTGCCTTGTCCTGAAGTAGATGAATGTATCTAGTGCATTGTTGCCACCCAGGTCCTTTGCCTGCTGTAATGAGAGAAACTCTCCCTCTGGCAATAGATCATGCATCGATTGGATGCGTAGTTTTTCTGTCCATTGTTGGTAGACATTTTCCCCTGTGATGGGGATTCCATGGATGAACTTCGCAGGTAAAAGTTGGGAGTATCTGGTCTTTATTTCTGCTGCTTTTGTCATTTTTTTTCCAGATGGAGAGTGTCGCATACACCACATTCAGCGGTGTTCGGGGCGTTGGGAACGTGCCCAGGATGACAGCTCTCAGTAAGTGTGGGGTTGCTAAAGCCCTTTTGGACATGAGGCCTGACAAAGTCCTTGGTATACCAGTGGCTAAGAAATTCAGCCTGGGCGGCTCAGTAGTAGTGTTCCATGTCTGGTAGTGCCAGGCCTCCCCGTCTCACCGGAAGGGTTAGGATGTTGTAAGCTACCCTTGCCACCTTTCCCGCCCAGATTAGGTCCAGAATCATGCTCTTGATGCATCTCAGGAATCTCTGCGTCAGAATCAGTGGGATATTTGTGAAGAGATACAGTAGTTTGGGCAAGATGACCATCTTCACGAGTGACACTCTTCCCCAGAGTGTGAGCGGGAGTGATTTCCATCTGTTTATTTTGTGCTGTAGGGTGTCTATGACTGTTTCATAGTTGTCGCGTAGAATGTCTTCGCTAGATCTTGACATGAAGATACCTAGGTACCTGACTTTTGTGTGCTGCCATCGGAAGCCAAAATCGTCCTCAAGCTCTTTGGTTGTGGCGGTTAGGGGGAATATTATTGATTTTGAGTTATTAATTTTCAGTCCTTAGTAGTGA
Organism: Ambystoma mexicanum; assembly: GCF_040938575.1. NCBI lineage: Eukaryota > Metazoa > Chordata > Amphibia > Caudata > Ambystomatidae > Ambystoma > Ambystoma mexicanum. The sequence goes on along the minus strand of NC_090924.1, from coordinate 666,690,161 downwards.
CCAAATTTTAGTACTGTGCGCATCACTGGGTTTAGGTTGTCACTGGGACCTCGGAGGAAAAGTGCGACATCATCAGCATAGAGCGATATGATCAGTTTGTGGGGGCCGAAGGTAGGGCCTCGGTGGATGTGTTGCAGTCTGAGATCTGACGCCAGGGGTTCCATCACCAGGGCAAACGACAAGGCAGATAGCGGGCACCCCTGCCGAGTTCCTCTACGCAAGTGTATGCTCGTCGAGTGATTTGCTCCCAGGAGAATATTAGATGTGGGAGATTTGTATAGAATGGAAACTAGTTTTATCAATCTTTTGCCGAGGCCCATTTGTTCAAGGATTGCATAGAGGAAGGGCCATTCGACTGAGTCGAATGCCTTTTCTGCATCTAATAGTATTGCGGCTGCTTGTTGTTCTGGGTCAAGGGCTTCGATTACTCCGAACATTCTCCTTATTCCAAAGTTGGTGTTTCTTTCTGGAATGAACCCTACTTGGTCTGCTAGGACCAAGGTGGGCATCAGCGGGATTAGACTTTTGGTTAATATTTTGACAAGAATTTTATTGGCAATGTTTATTAGTGATATTGGTCTATATGATGCGCACTCCTCTTTGGGTTTATCTGGTTTATGAAGAAGAATTATGTTGGCCATGTAAATTGTGGATGGTAGTTGTTCTTTTTCTAAAGCTTCAGCATACACTTGTAGTAGTATTGGGGCAAGAAAGTTTGCAAAGTGCTTATAGAATTCTCCTGTTAGCCCATCTGGGCCTGGCGCTTTTGTAGTGGGGAGTTCTTTGATCGTCTCGAGGATTTCTTCAAGGGTAATGGGTGCATTGAGTGGTTCCCTAAATCCTGCATCCACCCAGTACAGCTCAATTGAATCTAGATAGTGCTTCAGTTCTAGAGGATCTGCCGTGAAGTATGAGTCATACAGTTTCTGGTAATATTGCCGGAATGTTTCGACAATCTCTTTGGATACGTAGACGGGTCTGCCCACGTGATCCTTGATCGACTCAACCATTGTAGGTTTTCTGTCAGCAGAAATAAGCCTGACTAAGAGCGAGCCAGGCTTTTGCCCTTCTCCATATTGTCGGATTCGGTAGTTGTTAGTCAGGAATTTAATTTCCCTCTCAGCGGCTGCCCTGAATGTTCCCAATTCTTCTTTTACTTTTGCATGCGTTCGAGGGTCGTCTGCAAGAATGAGTGAATGTTCAAGATCCTTGAGCCGTGTCTCACTTGAGTCCAGTTCTCTCCGTATTAGCTTAAGAATGCAATTTTCTTTAGTTAAGCAGACCCCTCTTGTGAAGCACTTTAGGGTCTCCCAAAGCGTCCCTGCCGAGGCTACCAAACCCTGATTGGTCTCTATGAAGGATGTTAGTTCTTCCAATAGTTCATCTGCGAAAACTTGATCTTGTAACGCTCTAGGCTTGAATCTCCATTGTGGTCTGGCATTAGTTGTTCGAGTTGGAATGTATTCCAGGGTCACGGCCGAGTGATCAGAGAGAGATCTGGGAAGAATTTGGCAGTCACCCCATTGTGAGTGAGCTTCTTTTGACACCAGAGGATAGTCCAATCTTGAGCTTGATTTGTAGACCCAGGAGTAGAAAGTATAATCGCGGGTGTCCTGATGTTTTCTCTCCATATATCCGTGAGATGATATGCTCTACATATTTCTTTAACTTGTTGGCACCCTTTGGAGCATGGGAGTCTGTTGCTGTGTGATTTGTCTTTGTTGGGGTCAAGAGGTGTATTAAGATCACCTCCCCATATGATCGTGGGCCGTCGTCCTGTTTCTAGATGCGTTGTTGCCCAGTCAAAATTGTTGGTGCCATCTACATTGCATCCATATGAGTTTACAAGGAGTATTTCTGCTCCGTTGACCATTCCATGCACTAGTATAGATCTTCCTTCTGAGTCTTTCTGTGTTGAGATGAGTTTGAAAAGTATTGTTTTACTAATTAGGATCGCTACCCCTCTAGTGCAGGACGAGAAGGATGCAAAGTATCTATGGCATCCCCAGTCTTTGGCCCAGCGATTCTCAGAGGAGGGTTGCAAATGTGTTTCTTGAAAAAGGGCTATGTCGACTTTTTCGTCGGCGCAGGTATTGCGTCATCTGCCGTAATTTGGCTGGTCGATTGCCCCCTTTGATATTCCATGTGGCTACTTTGAACTTATAATCGTTATGGTTCTGTGTTTACTGGATTTAAGGCGGGCCTTCCAGCGCCTAGTCCCGTGTAGTCGGCCAGGTATCCGACTTGAGAGTTTTGGTGAGGAGGCGCAGGGTGGGGTCCCGTGTGGGCCGGTGTGGCCACCGCCGGGACATGTATAAGGTGGTGGGCTTCTCTTGGCTTGACATCGAACAACATATACAACTGGATCCCTCCCAACACACGAGAAACCCCCAACTTGCTTGTTTCTCTTTTTCCCCTCCCATTAACCTTAACTGGTGAATGATAACTTTGCTGTGCAAGGGGCCCTGGGAGTCTCCCAAGGTGCGCGGCCCCGCGGCCTTAATTTCAGTTCGTGTTTTCCGCTGGGACTGTCAGCGGGTGTTTGAGATTTTGTATTATCCATTGGTTGTCTATGGCAGATTTCTTTGGGATCTGTCTCTCCGGGGGCATGGTTGGTTAGCCGGTATGCTGCATCCAGCTTTCCTGGAGTCCCGGCTCGCCCAATTATTGCAAAGTAGCTCAATTACCGGGGTGGCGACACAATACTTCGCCTCGCTAGAGAAAAGGGGAACCTGCAGCTCGATGGGGATCAAATTCACTTCTACCCAGACTTTTCGCACACAGTACAAGCCCAAAGAAGATCCTTTACGAATATTGAGCAAAGGCTCAGAGACAACCAGATAACATACTCAATGCTCTTCCCGACACGACTAAGGATAGAGCATAATGGAAGACTCCAATTCTTCCAAACAGCCGAAGAAGCCAATTATTATCTCGCCCACGCTGGATGCAGCGTACCAGCTGACCATGCTACTAGATATCCTGAGGTGATACCTATGAGAACTGTTACTGCTCAGGCTGTGCCTAAGGCTCTACTTGGTATTTTTACCAGAGTAGGGTTTCCTAAGGAAGTGATATTCGACAGGGGATCCCATTTTACTTCCCACTACATGCAAGCCATGTGGAAAAATGGTGGTGTCACTTACAAGTTCTCTACAGCCTACCATCCACAAACCAATGGAATGGTAGAGAGGTTTAATCATACTATGAAGAGCATGATAGGTGCATTAGAGGAACCCCTTAAAAGAAAGTGGGACCTTCTACTGCCATGCCTTCTCTTTGCTTATAGAGAAGTCCCTCAGGAGGGAGTTGGATACAGTCTCTTTAAACTTCTTTATGGCCATCCAGTCAGAGGTCCTTTGGCCCTGATTAAGGAGGGGTTGGAAAGTGCTCCTTCCCCCAAGCCAGTCAGAGTGACTGACTATGTGATAGGTCTCTGGAGGAGAATGTCATACATGATGGCAGAAGCTAGTGGTAACTTGAAAGAAGGTCAGGTTCTGGTCAAACATTGGCATGACCAGAAGGCCAACATGGTTGAGTTTGCTCAAGACCAGCTTGTGCTAGTTATGGTGCCAACAAGGCAGAGGGGGTTGCAGGACAAATGGATAGGACCCTTCAAGGTTGTGGGAAAACCTGGAGAGGTGAACTATCTGGTGGACTTAGGCAAACCTAAGAAGGCTCCCAGAGTCTTTCACACCAACCGTTTGAAGGCATGTGTCTCTGGACCAGAAGTGGGAGTTTTACTTCTAGCTTCAGCTCAAGAGGTGGAGGAGAGTGAACTTCTACCTGACCTACTCAGAGACCAACCTTTGAATGAGAAAATAGAAGGAGTTAATTTCTCTTCTAATCTGACATCTGAACAACAGGAGGAGTGCAAGTTTCTGTTAAATCAGTTTGCCTCCCTGTTTTCACTTTCACCAGGCTTGACCCCTTGGGGCCAGCATGAAGTTCTCACTTATGACTGTTTACCTGTGAAAAGCAGTGGTTACAGAATGTCAGAACATATAAGAACCCACATAAAGGAAGGGATCAAGAAGATGCTTGATCTTGGGGTTATATAGCCATCTACATGTCCATGGTCTAGTCCAGGTGTTCTAGTACCAAAGGCGGGATCCAAGGAGTTGAGATTCTGTGTGGACTGTAAAGCTCTAAATGCAGTCACAAAGACTGATGCCTATCCTTTACCAAGTACAGATAAACTGGTGGATAAACTTGGTGCAGCCAAGTACCTCAGTACATTTGATCTGATGTCAGGCTATTGGCAAATAGCCCTGACAGACCATGCCAATGAGAAAACTGCATTTTCAACCCTAGCAGGCCTCTACCAGTTTAAGGTTATGCCTTTTGGATTATAGAATGCACCTGCTACCTTCCAAAGGATGGTCAATAAAGTTCTGAATGGGATGGAGGACTTCTGCATGGCATACTTAGATGACATTGCAGTGTTCAGCCCTACATGGAAAGAACATGTTGATCACTTAGGATATGTTTTGCAGGCTCTTGAATAGACCCATCTGACCATAAAGCTAATCAAATATCAAATTTGTCAGAGCAAAGTGGTCTACCTTGGTCATGAGGTAGGAGGAGGTGAAATAAGGCCATTGCCTAGCAAAGTACAAGCTGTAAAAAACTGAGCCACCCCTACTACTCAAACCCAAGTGAGAGCCTTCCTAGGTCTCACTGATACTGCAGGAATTTCATAGAGGACTATGGGACCATAGCTTCTCCCTTGAATGTAGTCTCCTCTCCAGAATTCCCTAAAAAGGTTAGATGGAATAAGGAGTGCAGTCAAGCCTTTGAAAACCTGAAGAAAGCCCTTTTTCAAGCTCCAGTCCTAAGAGCTCCTGATTATCACCAACCCTTCAGTGTGCAGACAGATGCATCCAATACAGGTATAGGTGCAGTCCTTAGTCAACTGTATGAGAAAGGTAGGGAGCACCACATTTGCTTCATCAGCAGAAAGCTGAAGGAACCAGAAACAAGGTGGGCAATCATAGAGCGTGAATGCTTTGCTATTGTGTGGTCTCTGAAGAAGTAAGTTAAAACCATACTTGTATGGATCTACTTTTGTGATTCAGACAGACCACCAACCCTTGAGATGGTTAATGCAAATGAAAGGGGAGAACCCAAACGTACTAAGATGGTTAATCTGCCTGCAAGGTTTTGATTTCACCATTGCGCACATGTCAGGATGTCACCACCAAAATGCTAATGGTCTCTCTAGGATGTTTATAACCAACTAGAGTGAAGAGATTCGCCCAGGAGTGGATTAAGTCCTCCTGTCCCTTAGTCAGTGGGGGTGAGTGTTATGGAGAATTCTCCAGAATGGCTAATTTCCCTTACCTACTAAGTCCCTCAGAAGCTTTGCTGGATTTCTAGGATTTCTTTTTTTTTTCACCTGGTAAGAGTGTGAGCCTTTTTTCACACTCTTACATGAGTTTTGCTGTGTGTTTTACATGTTTGTGTTTATAGACTGTGGAGTCTCACCTACTCCATAGGCAACATATTTTTACTGTGTGTCACACAGCACCTTTAGTGCTAATGACACAGGGTTGTCTTTTAGACTTCCCACTTTAAACTCCATTTTTTGGGAATGACTACCTTCTCCCAGAACATGTAAAGTTGCCATTGACTTCACAATTCTTTTTAAATTTACAGACCCAATACAAACTATCTTCCATAGAGTACTGGAAGGGTTAATAGTTTTCTCTGTGTGTCTGTTTCTCATGGAACATTATTTTGTTCCCCTTTCTCTAAGATTTGGCTGGTGGCAGAGGTATCTACCATTTTATTCCTAATATATAGCCTTGTCTATGTCTATATATTTGTTAAGCGCCGAAAGCCCGCGGGCATCAGGGCGCGGAGGACTGATGGTGCATAAACATACACAAAGGCCTCAAGAAGAAACACGCTGCCCTCAAGAAGGCTGCGCGTAATGCCTAATGTTAGATTTTTTTAAACATTTTTTTAGAGGAATAGGAAGGTTTTCAATGCTTTCCTGAAAGAAAGAAAGTTGCCCTCCAGTCTCAGTGCCGCTGGTAATTTATTCCAAAGGATTGCGGCTTGAAACAGGAAAGATCTACCCTTTCCTGACACCAGTTTAACGCCAGGTATGTTCATAAGCCCTACGTCAGCTGATCTCAAGCGTCTCCGGGGGGACATACTGAGAAAATTGGTTTTTAAAGTAGCTCGGAGCCTCCCAAAAAAGGCTTCTGTGCACTATTGTCATAGCCTTAAAATTGACTCTTTCTTCTATTTTGAGCCAGTGAAGCTCCCTTCTGCCAGCTGATATGTGTTCTCTATTTTTAATTTTCTTTACTCACCAGACTGCATCGTTTTGCATTACTTGGCATCTTTGGAGCTCTCCGTAGCTCCCAGCAGCAAGGCGTTTCCGTCATCCAAGCGTGATATTAAGATTGCTCTCACAATCGTTGCACAGTTTTCTTCATTTACGAAAGGTCTTATCGCTCTTAGTAGACGCAGATAGTATGTGTTATTTTTGTGCAGGTAGTTGACCTGTGCTACAGAGCCAACCAACGCTTCTACCATCATTCTTAGCGTTTTTACTTGGGGTGTTGTTGGGATGATGGCTTCTTTATAGCGAAAGTTGTTTTTGTATTCGGCTCCCAGTTTGGATCTTGCCGGCTGTATCCAAAGATCATGAGAACTGTCTTTGTATTGTTTAGACACATCCAGTGTTTTTGCATCCAAATGTCAATAGTATTGTAGACCTCTGCTATTTTGGCACTATCGGTGCCGTAATCTCCACTCAGTTCAAAAATGAGCTGAGTGTCATCGGCGTAATTTGTAAAAAACACCCCAATGTTTTCCAACAGGTCACAGACACTTCTCAAATATAAATTTAAAAGCAACGGGGATAGACTGGCTCCCTGTGGAACTCCAAACATAATTGGAGCTGCCTCTGAGAATTCTTCAGCCCAGTGTATTCTTGCTTTCCTGTCCTTTAGGAAAGATGCTAGCCATTTCCTTGCTGTAGTCGTGTAGCCGGCTATTTTATCAAGCGCTGATTGAAGAAGCTGATGATCAACTAGGTCAAAAGCCGCGCTAAGGTCGAGCAGCATAAGTAACCCAGATTTGCCCTTATCAATTAGTTCCAGGATGTGGGTCTGTAGGTCTAGCATAGCAGACTCAGTACTATGGGCTGCCCTAAAACCTGATTATTGCTCATGTAGTATCTCCTGGGATTCCACACGTTTTTGCAGTTGATTAATAGCAATTGTGTCCAAGATCTTCAAGAGGAAGTTGGAATTGGAAATAGGACGTAAATTGCTTGGATCTTTAGGGTCTAAGCCAGCCTTTTTAACCAGTAGAGTTATTGTCACCTCCTTAATGGCTTTGGGGACTAAACCCTCACTGAAGGATGAGTTGACTATCCTGGTCAGTATGGGCACAAACAGTTCTTTGTGCTCCAGAATGGTCTTTGTAGGCAGAATATTTTCCGCACAGGAAGTAGGTTTCATTTTGGACAAAACCAGGAGTAATTCCTCTTCAGAGACTGTTGAGAATGTGAATTTCTCTTTATTTTCTTGTGTGAGGATTTCTACCAAAGGGGTTTCTATATTAGCTGCTGCCTTTGCTGATATGATGTTATTTCTAGCTTTTAAAATGTTTGTAGCAAAGGCTTCCTGCACCCTATCACAGTCTTCCTTGGAGGGAATATGAGATGGTGAGAGCAGCTTGGGTTTTTCAAATCCCTTAAGGATTTCGAATAATTTGCTTGTCGAGTTAGGAGCCGCTTCAATTTCTTTGTTATAGTATTTTTTTTTTGCTTCTTTAACTCCCTTCCTATAGGAATGATCAGAACGTTTCCAGGTCTCCCTATTTTCCTGGGTTGGATTCTGAAGTCATATACTTTCTTTGGCTCGTTTTGCCTGTTTTAGTTTATTGGTTTCCTCATTAAACCATTTAGCTTGGTGATCATTTATTCTGACTGACCTATTTTTTTAAAGGGGTGTTCTTTTCCACCATCTCCTGTATGCTATGGGTGTACTTAGATAACATGCTTTCGCAATTGGGCCTCATTACGACCCTGGCGGAAATCGAAAAACGATGGCGAAAATGCAATACCGCCATCGAATAGCGCTCGGTGCGATCATGACCCGTCACCGCAAAGTACGATGCCATTAGCGACACCGTAGTGAACGCCAACGCTAACTGCACCAAGTACGCGCGCGCGCGCCATGCCAAACCGTAATTAGCACCATGGCGCAACGGTACGCGAATTCCGACCCTAGCGGACATGCACCTAACGCCATCAAGCACGGCGGAAAGTACCATTCCGCCATGGTGAAAAGTACGGCATCGCGAACCAACCGTAAACGGCCCTACTGAGTGCTTGTACACCGCTCCCTGGCCACATTGTACAACCCCCCGTAGGTGCAATGAAGTCACACAATGCAACCAGTGAAATGTACTAGTCATCCATGCCTGCCAACGAACAAATGAATCTCAAGAGGGCCCAATGGGAGCTGCAGGGCACAGATGGCACGAATACAGAAGCCATACAAATGGACATGACCTCAGTCTCCCACCAAGAAACGCACGCAAACACAGGCACCTGTGACCAGCAATATTCCGATAATCACATCATTCCACCTATCCAACTGGCTGACCGGCATCTGTTACACAAAAGCTAATCCCCCGCCCCTGAGCATGACATCATCAAAACAGTCATAATGGCAGCCCTCATCCCTGACCTCACTGGGCTTCGTAGGCAAACGCGCCCAGCACAGTACCACGCAACTATACCCCGAAGCTGGAACCCAATGCAGATCTCCTCACAATACATCGCTCCCCAAATAGTAATATGCCACATCACTTGCAAAGAAGAACGCTACACGGTTCATATCAGAATAGAAATTTAATGCACAACAAATTCTCCAAGCCCATACAGCCATTAGGCCATGAACTCCAAAATATATTTCATTATTGTGGGCTGCATCCGCAATAAATGACCAGCTACTGCTTGTGTGACGCCCTGTTCCTTCATGGTACACAGGGGCTACATTCCCGTATGAAAAGGCAACATGGAAGCGCCTAGAACCGCAGGGCCGTCCCAATAGGGAGGCACTAGTCCAGCTGAAAGGCCGAAATGTTGCTCCTAGCCACTAGTACTGCGTAAGGGCATGTGGCCCATTGGCGATCGTCCCATAAGATCGTAATGCTGCTCCACTGATTAACACGAAGCAGCAGGTGTCGGGAGTAAAATCCATCTGCAGGAGTGGCATACAGATGGCAGTGGCAAAAGGGGAGGAGATACCTGTCAACCAAATGAAATGAAAAAGAATAGTATGGCCATCAGAACTACATTTGAATTACTCACTTCAATGATCACACCAAATCCACAGCCATATGCATGCTAGCCCACTCCAAAGGATCATCACCACCCAAAAACCACTTGCGAATCATAACTATCTATATCGAGGTGAAAACACTATCACAAACGAGTGTACCTGTGCATGCGTCTGTTAAAACAGAATCCATCTGATGGGATTGGTAACGTGCATAGACACAAGTGTCTGAAGGCGCGTCGAGACAGGGAGGGCTCAACAAGGCCAGATAGACGATGGTCCCACTATGGCAGCCCTGCATCACATAGCGCAGGGGAGGCGGATAGATTCCAAGAAGCCCTGTACATGGCAAACTCTGTATCAAATCATCTGTCCATGCATCCATACATCATTCCCTCATCCCGTAATGAAAACGCCTGTTTCCATACTCACATAACATGTGAAATTTCCATTGAGTCTGTGCGTTATGCAGCCTGCAAAATCCACTGTGCCCCAGCCCGTAATTCCAGTGTTGTGAAGTAACATGTATTTGGGAACGTCCGGCCTCATCGCCCAAATCGCTATTGCGCATCCCAAACTATTCATATCAATCATTGCATCCTCGCCATGGCCCCTGTCCCAAGGACATTGAACAATAGAATGTTATATTTGCAGTCAGACCTGTGGGCATCTCCTCGCCGCTAGCTGAAAACCGAAAGCGCCGCCCTTCGAATTCCTCATTTGCAACATCACGTCGAAAAGGCATCTGTGGCCGCTTGAAATCACAAATTAATCCATCTAGTGCGGCTGTGTGTGAAAATGGCAACTGCCTTCACTCACAAATGGGACGCCCCGCCCGTCGGTGAAGCTCGGTACAGTGTTGCATGAGGGTCCACCGTTACTCGAGTACTACGTTCCACTGACCCTTCACAAGTCTGTTCGCGACTGCAAAGATAGTATGTGAAACAATGGGACCATAGCCGAATGAACATATCAACCAATGTTACACTGCCATCGGGTACAAATACATGATTGCAATAGCAAGATGCCATTCGTCGAATTGCAGTGTTGTGTGCGGGACGTGCTCGCCCAAAGGGGAGTGCAGCTTGCACAGGTGGAATGAATCACCACAGGTGGAGGCCATACAGCCTGAAAACACATAAATTGCACACCCAGTCTCCTCCCACAACCACACCCACTCCGAAATGCTACCGGCAGGACTAGCTATGTTGGCCCTGGGGGACCTGATAGCACTGCAAGTACTCCAACTTCAAGAAGAAGACGAACACCAACTACAACCGGCCGCACGGCGGAGACGCAGGAGGAGGAGGAGGGCAAGGCAGGGCCAGCAAGGGCCGCCAGCACAGCCACTACCACCACGCAGGCAGCCCGCAATCCCACGCCTCCGAGCACATCCGTTCAACCTCACTGATGAGCAGATCCACACCCTCTACCGTTTGGACCGGGACACCATAACCGCCATTGTGGACATGACACAGGCTGACCTTGTCAGCATGATAGATAGCCCAACCGCCATCCCACCCCTACTGAAGGTGGTGTCTGTACTCCACTTCCTGGCCACAGGCACCTACCAGCACACAGTCGGACAGTTGCATGGCATATCACAGCCACTGTTCTCACGGACACTATTGCGAGTGCTCGATGCCCTCCTGAAGCACGCAGACGACTACATCTCTCTACCACGCTCGGAGCAGGAAATTACCAACACAAAAGTGGGATTCCATGCACTTGCCGGCATACCGGGTTGCATTGGTGCCATCGACTGCACCCATGTGGAATTGGTCGTCCCACATGCCATGGAGGCCCAGTACCGCAACCGAAAACAATTTCATTCTCTGAATGTACAAATGGTGTGTGACTCCAACAGGATCATTACACATTGTTGTGCCCGATTTCCTGGATCAACCCATGATTCTATGGTCTTGAGGAACTCTACTATACCACGCTACATGGAGCGACACGCAGGGAACAGATCCTGGCTACTCGGTGAGTCTCATTTCATGCATGATGATGTGGGGTATGTGATGCGGCAATGACCTGGCAGGAAAGGGGGGGGGGTGCGTACGTAGCAATGGCATTCCTCAAAATTCCTTACTTGTCCACATACAGGTGATGCCGGGTATCCACTGAAGAGATGGCTCCTCACACCAGTCCGGAACCCATGGGACCAGCATGAGGAGGACTACAACCATGCCCACTCACGTACCCGTGTAGTCATAGAACAGGCATTCGGCCTACTGAAGACTCGTTTCCGCTGCCTCAGCAGGTCTGGCGGGGCACTCCTGTACCGCCATGTGAAGGTTGCAAAGATGGTCATGGCATGTGTCATGCTCCACAACATGTGCGTACGTAGAAATGTGCCCATGCCCCCTGACGCAGAACTGCAAGCACCTGATGATGGTCATGATGAGGGTGGGGATGTGGCAGCACCTCAAGGAGTCTGCGAGGCACAGGAGGGCCGTGACATTCGTCAGCATCTCATAGATGCATGCTTCTAGCACTCACGCCTGGTGGCTGATACATGGACACGGGACTCGTGGCACTGTGTGTGTCTGGAACATGCACAATATGGACTGTACGCCTATAATGGCCTCGTACACAGAGATCAATGTCCACACATCTCATTGCATGATCGTGCATTGTTTATGGCATATGTGATATCATGTTCAACACCCTATCGACCCGCCACCCAAGTGAGCCCAACACACCCCCTCCACCCTCCTACCTCCCCCCCGAACACCAGTGTCCAAAGATGCTCATTGTCAGTGGGCTGTCGCTATTGCAAGCCCCCTCTGCGGGTATCAGGGGCACCCCTGCCTGTGGAGCGCAGGTTCCTCCCAGATCTACGTTGGGGGCTGCCCTGGACGGAACTTGCAACGGATGATGTCTCTGCCTGCTCACGTCCATGCATGTCCCTAAGGGTTTGTGAGAGCTCAGTGAGCACACGGCGCACTGCGGCAAGTTCGGCACATACGTCTTTGGACGTCGCATGCAGTTCCCCCCTCAGGCTCTCGGTGCTTCTCTCCATTTGTACTCTCAGGCTCTCGGTGCTTCTCTCCATTTGTACTCTCAGGCTCTCGGTGCTACTCTCCATTTGTGCCCTAAGTGTCTCAGTTGATGTTTCTATGTCTGCCTTAGTGCCCCCACATTCATCGGCATGGTCCTTGAGGAGCGTGGCCAGTTGCTGCTGTTGCACGATTACCTGGTCGAGGGACTGTTGCCTCTGCTGGGCCATGGCCATTTGCGGTGGTGTCACAGAGGGGCTGATCACCTCATGTTGCCTTGCCACAGGGCTTGTGGGGGATGGCCAGTCGTCGTCTTGTGGGTGCCCCTGCGTGGTATCCTCATGGTGTACGGGATGGAACAGACAGGGGGATTGAGACAGGTCATGGATGGATCTAACTTCGACATCCCCGTTTTCTGTGTCGGAGCATGCTGCCATTAATGCAGTATCACCTATGGTGCTGCTGCCACCAGAAGCAGTGCCTACTGTGGCATCCATTGGGGGGACCTGTGGTGGTGGTGTTGTGGGCATGCTGGCTGCTGGGGTGCCTGTTGGAGTTCCCTCCTGTGTGCTGTCACTTGATTTGTGCTGCTGCCGTGTCTTGATGCGTGCAGCTGAGGTGGAGGGTCTTTGGCCGTTGGTCTTGGCCCTCTTTGCAGGTGTGCTGGTAGGGGTGTCCTGGAGCTCGTCGTTTGGATCGGACCCTGTGGTGGAGTAAAGGAGGGCGAGCGTTATTAATGGGTCTGTGGGAATTGGAATGGCAATGTATCACATGCATTGGGGTGGTACCTGAGGGTGATTTGGGTCGGGGCCTTGGAGGTGGTTTCATTTGTGTGTGGAGTGTGGGTGCAGTTGTTTGGCAGCCTGCAGTTAGGGTGTGCCTGCTGCACGTGTAGAGGGTGTTTTTAGGATTTTTAATTATTTATGTATTTGATGTGAGTTTTAAAGTGTGCTATCAGGCCTATGTATGTGGACGTTCTCCTGGACATGTGTTCCTGTTGCACTATGTGGGCACGTGGTACTTCACATGATTGGACGTTGTGGTTTTGGCATTGTTTTATTTGGGACACCTACCTGAATCTTCGGATGTCTGCACTCCTTTCTCCATCCCTCCGACTCCCTCTATGCTCTCCATTCCAATGGTGGAGGCACAGATTTCTTCCCAGGGGGTCAACTTGATGGGTGATTCCGATCCTCCCCCGGTAGCTGTGGCAATGTTGCGGTTGGCAGAAAGTATGCTACGGACGCGTATCCGCAGGTCGTCCCATCGCTTTCTGCATTGCTGTGGGTTGCGGGGTGCGGTCCCCACCGCCCTTACCCGCTGTGCCACCAGGGCCCATATGGCCTTCTTGTTCGCAAGTGCCGTCCTGGTCATTTGCGTGGAGAAGACGGCGGCAGCATTCTCCTGGAGGGTCTCCGTGAGCACGGTGAGTTCCTCACGGGAGAAGTGGACCTGCCGCTTGCGGTCGCACGCTTTCTTCGCTACTTTTCCCATTTTTCTTGGTTTCACTAGGGTGGATGACGGGTTGGGATGTGTCTCAGGGTAGTATTTTTAATGGTTGTGTGGAATTTGTGGTTTTATAGGTGTACGGCGGGATGTTTCCCGTTCCGGGACCATGCTTTTACTTCCGTTTCCGTATATTTACGGTCACCGTACTTTCCGGTTGGCGCTCACTGCGGTGTCCGCTGAGATGGGTGGCGGTATTGCACCTAGGGCGCCGTACGGCGGCGGTGTGGGCCGTTTTGGGGTCATTTCCGCCATCGCTGACTTTGCACTTCCGCCATGGCGTGGTGCTCGTGCCCGATGGGTCGGAATGAGCCGCACTTTGCTCCATCGTGCAATGGCGGAAACGCTATTTACGCTATGGCGGTCCGGTCGGTTGATTTCCGCCAGGGTCGTAATGAGGGCCATTGTCTTCTGCAGTAAAAGACTCCATGATTTGCTTTAGGCATGGTTCCAATTGCTCAGGTGAAAGGGTTTAGCTGTATATCGAAAGTGACCAAACTGTGATCAGACCAGATACACTGCTCTGTTTTTAGCCTTGAAGATAATAGGTTATTAGTACACACCCATTCCAGCAGATTCCCTTGCTTGGTAGTGGGTTCATTGTTCATTACTTGGAAGCCCAAGTTTCTTACATATTTTCCAAAGCTGTGGCTTCTTTATCAGCATGGTTCCCCTTCCAACGGTTAAGGTGGACATGTTTTTAGAGACAAGCTTGCTTACTTGCGAGGAGACTTCATTTTCAAAGTCAGAAACTAGGGACAGGGGTCTATATACCACAATAATATTTAAACAATCATTCAGTGTGTCAGTTAGCTTCAGCTGAATTGACTCACAGGCCATGCATTCAAAGTTGGCAGTGAAACATTTTACGGAATCTCTAGCTATTACCGCTACTCCCCCCCTTCCCCCACACGTTTTTCTCTGTTTTTATTATACAAAACATAGCCTTCTGGCACCGCGTTCAAACCTGTTGGACCTATAGGGTCCTTCAACCAAGTCTCAGTGATGCACATAATGTCTAGGTTCCTGTCTTTGACAAGGTCATGCACATTGTGTGCATGTTTGTTTAGGGATCGCATGTTCAGCAGGCCCACTTTAAGGGTTGTTGTGTCACATGTGTGGTTTTTCTTCTAGGTTACAATCCTGTTAGATTGAGGGCTAGGGCTCTCCCTTTTCACCTTACGTCCACTCATATGGCCAAGTTCTAGGGTACTGTTAGGATGGTGCGTTTTTCCATTACTGAATTGTTTACTTGTAACCCTGCTGAGTGTGCCAGCCATAGGACTATTTCTAATTTTAGGCACGGCGTACCCAGAAAGTGACAGACGTGAAAATTGGCAGCGCTAGTATACTGTTGAGTCAACAGCTGCAGCTAAGGCGGCCAGTTCTTCGCTACGGTTTACTGAGGGATTTTGTACAAGGTACGGGGATTAAAGTTAGGAGAGCTCTTACCTTGTGCTGCTCCCCTTGCCCTTCCTTGTACAGACTGCAACAGGTTTCAATGGAAGAGGAGTCTGGAAACTACAATCCTGCTGGGGATTGTAGTTTCTACCTAGCTGGAATGTGTGCAGAGAAAAAAGCTTCTCTGATTTAACTCACGTCGGTTGCTAAAGCTGCAAAAGTAATATTACCTGACTTCACAAACTGAGTAAGGTTGACCTTGGTACTGTTAGAGGCTGTTAGGCAGAATTATATGCAGTACTCTTTGGAAACATGACACACAATTAAGACTACAAGTGATAGTACAAATTCACCTTTGCTACAAGCCTGTACCACACAATAAAGTGGTAGCAATGGCTGAGCAACCAGACTTATCTAAAGAGTAAAGTGAGCAGTATCAATAGTTACACAAAGGACAGCAATTACTATGATACAAACACTTACTGAAGCTTTCTGAGTAAAAGAATAGACATTTATCTACACATCAGTTATTAAAATGTTCACTATTATCAAGCAGTTGAAAAATCACGATTCTAATGCACTACACCACACCCAATAGATTCTGCACAAGTAAGGCTCAAAATGAAGTGTGAGCAACATGGCATTCAAGTAATAAAAAGGGCGGGAAAAACAAAGTTAGACAGAAGTTCAGCAGCACCAAAAAGTAAGTAAGCAGGGCAATCTAGAAAATGGAAATACAGCGAGGAAATCCAATCATTAGGCCTGGGCCAAAGTCAATGGACCAAAGTCTTTGCAGCGGATCACACAGTTCAGAGTAGTTTGCGGTTAAGTCTTTGCCAAGCGGTCAGAACAAAGTTGGTTGGATGAAAAGTTACTTTAAAGAATAGAGAAGGACAAGCCCTTGGATTGGCTAAAGATTTACACACTTTCACCACGGCTGGACGAAACGAACAACCGGATTAGCACAGTACCTTTAGAGCAGAGGAATGCTGTAGCTATGGCAGACGTTCCTGGCATGTCCTGCAGGCTCACATTTCCTGAAGCTAATGTCGGACTGACAAGAAGGAGGAAGACTGGAGGGTCCTGCACTGACCAGGGAAGAAACCATCAGTGGAGTAAAGGTACGCTCCTTAAAACCCAAGCATGGTCAGTTCCACCTGGCTCACCGGTTCACTGTACCTCTGCACAGCAAATTCGACCATAGGAGGTAGGCCTGGCTTGCAGTTTGGTAAACTGGTTGTTCCCACCAGCTCAGGGGGAGAAGATTCCTTGCAGATCTTCCCTGTCGTCGAAGTTTGAAGATTCGGACCCCCAGCAGGGCTTCACCGGGAGATTCAGTTGTGGTAGAGGTCCTTTTCTGTCAGCTTCTCTTTGGTTCTCTCGATCCAGTGGCGACTCTGCCTTTCCAGCCCCAGAGACCTGCTTTGTATGCAGTTTTCCCCCTTTCGCAGAGCCTGGCTGTCAATCACACAGCAGGGTGGCTGTCCCGCCGGGACAGTCACCACAGCCAATCATATCAGAGTGCGACGTGAGTCTCCAAGGAGACCCTCTGCAGGGATTCCTAAACCCCTCCCTCACATCCTGTCCCCCTCAGACATACAGGAGCCTAAGGAGGGGTTCTGTGCAGAAGCCAGCAAAAGGACGGTGAACAAAGGAACCAAGACTTTTACGAAAAGAAATAGCTAATAAACCAAGCCGGAACCGTATAAAACCGTATATGGTCCAGCGGGTTTAAGTTCGAGGCTAACAAGATAGCGTAAAACAATACCAAGGCTATTTAGAATAACCGCTATAGGAACAAATAGGTTAGTTACCACTGCCACCAGCCAAATCTTAATGAAAAGGGAACGAAACAACCAATGTTCCATGAGAAACAGACAAAAATGGATAATTATTAACCCTTTCCAGAACTCTATGTAAGATAGTTTGCACTGGGTCTGTGAGTTTAAAAAGACTTATAAAGTCAGTTCCAACTTTACCTTTTCCGGGAGACAGTAGTCAGTCCCAGAAAATGGACTTTAAAGTGGGAAGTCTGAAAAAGACAACCCTGTGTCACTGCACTGAAAATGCTTAGTAACACA
This sequence comes from Ambystoma mexicanum, assembly GCF_040938575.1. NCBI lineage: Eukaryota > Metazoa > Chordata > Amphibia > Caudata > Ambystomatidae > Ambystoma > Ambystoma mexicanum. The sequence continues at coordinate 666,672,857 of NC_090924.1, read as the reverse complement.
CAGTAAAAAGATGATGCCTATGGAGTAGGTGAGGCTCCACAGTCTTTGAACACATGAAAATGTTAAACACACACAGCAAAACACATGTAAGAGAGGGAAAAAAGGCTCACACTCTTACCAGGTGAAAAGAATAAATCCTAGAAATCCAGCAAAGCTGCCTAGGGACTCAGTAGGTAAGGGAAATTAGCCATTCTAGGACGAAGGGACAGGAGGATTTAATCCATTCCTTGATGCATCTCTTCACTCTAGTTGGTTAAAAAAATCCTAGAGAGACCATCAGCGTTTTGGTGGTGACATCCTGCTCTGTGCTAAGTGGTGAAATCAAACCCTTGCAGGCAGATTGACCATCCTAGAAGTTTTGGGTTCTCCCCTTTCATTTGCATTAACCATCTCAAGGGTTGGTGGTCAGTTTGAATCACTAAAGTAGATCCATACAAGTATGGTCTAAACTTCTTCAAAGACCACACAATGGCAAAACATTCACGCTCTATGGTTGCCCACCTTGTTTCTGGTTTCTTCAGTTTCCCTCCCTTTCTCATCCAGTTGACTAAGGACTGCATCTATACCTGTATTGGATGCATCTGTCTGCACAATGAAGGGTTGGTGATAATCAGGAGCTCTTAGGACTGGAGTTTGACAAAGGGCTTTCTTTAGGCTTTCAAAGGCTTCAGTGCACTCCTCATTCCATCTAAATTTTTAGGGAATTTTGGAGAGGAGATCACATTCAAGGGAGAAGCTATGGCCCCATAGTTCCCAAAGAAATTCCCGTAGTACCCGGTGAGACCTAGGAAAGCTCTCACTTGGGTTTGAGTAGTAGGGGTGGCCCAGTTTTGTACAGCTTGTACTTTGCTAGGCAATGGCCTTATTTCACCTCCTCCTACCTCATGACCAAGGTAGACCACTTTGCTCTGGCCAATTTGACATTTGCTTTCCTTTGTGGTCAGATTGGCCTGCTCAAGAGCCTGCAAAACATATCCTAGGTGATCAACATGTTCTTCCCAAGTAGGGCTGAACACTGCAAAGTGATCCAAGTATGCCATGCAGAAGTCCCCCATCCCATTCAGAACTTTATTGACCATCCTTTGGAATGTAGCAGGTGCATTCTTCAATTCAAAAGGCATACACTTAAACTGGTAGAGGCCTGCTGGGGTTCAGAATGCAGTTTTCTCCTTGGCATGGTCTGTCAGGGCTATTTGTCAATAGCCTGACGTCACATCAAATGTACTGAGGTACTTGGCTGAACCAAGTCTATCCACAAGTTCATCTGTCCTTGGCAAAGTATGGGAATCCGTCTTAGTGACTGCATTTAGAGCTCTATAGTCCACACAGAATCTCTACTTGGATCCTGCCTTTGGTACTATAACAACTGGACTAGACCATGGACTTGTAGAGGGCTCTATAACCCTGAGATCAAGCATCTTGTTGACCTCTCCTTTTATGTGGGATCTCACATGTTCTGACATTCTGACACCTGCTTTTCACAGGTAGACATTTACCAGTGAGAATATCATGCTGGGCCCAAGGAGTTAAGCCTGGTGAAAGTGAAAACAGGGGGGCAAACTGATTTAACAGAACATTGCACTCTTCCTGTTGTTCAGATGTCAGTTGAGAAGAGTGATTGACTCCTTCTATGTTCTCATCCAAAGGTTGGCCTCTGAGGAGGTCAGGTAGAATTTCACTCTCCTCCTCCCCTTTAGCTGAAGCTAGAAGCAAATCTCTCACTTCTGGTCTCAAGACATATGGCTTCAAATGGTTGGTGTGAAAGACTCTGGGAGCCTCCTTAGGTCTGCCTAAGCCAATCAAATAGTTCACCTCTCCAAGTTTGCCCACAACTTTTCCAGGGTCCTATCCATTTGTCCTGCAAGGCCCACCACCTTGTCAGCACCATAATTATTACAAGCTGGTCTTGAGTAAACTCAACCATGCTGGCCTTCTGGTCATACCAATGTTTGACCTGAGCCTGACCTGCTTTTAAGTTATCACTAGATTCTGCCATCATGTGTGACATTCTCCTCCGGAAACCTATCACATAGTCAGTCACTCTGACTGGCTTGGGGGAAGGAGCACTCTCTAACCCTTCCTTAATCAGGGCCAAGGGGCCTCTGACTGGATGGCCATAGAGACGTTCAAAGGGACTGTAACCAACTCCCTCCTCAGGGACTTCTCTACAAGCAACGAGAAGGAATGGCAGTAGAAGGTCCCACTTTCTTTTAAGGGGTTCCTCTAATGCACCTATCATGCTCTTCGTAGTATGATTAAACCTCTCTACCAGTCCATTTGTCTATGGATGGTAGGCTGCAGAGAACTTGCAAGTGACACCACAGTTTTTACACATCGCTTGCATGTAGTGGGACATAACATTGGATCCCCTGTTGGATATCACTTCCTTAGGAAACCCTACTCTGGTAAAAATACCAAGTAGAGCCTTAGCCACAGCCTGAACCGTAACAGTCCTCATAGGTATTGCACCAGGATAGATATTAGTATGGTCGACTACAACCAGAATAAATCTGTTTCCTGAAGATGTGGGAGGGTCAAGCGGACCAACAATGTTAATGCCCAACTTCTGAAAAGGAACTCCCACCACTGGGAGAAGCACCAGGAGTGCCACATTCTTGGCTCCACTCTTGCCAGAGGTTTGGCAAGTGTGACAGCTCCTACAGAATTTGTCAATTTATGAGCCCATCATAGGCCAGTAGAAGTATAGGGAGAGCTTTTCCTTGGTCTTCTTGAAACTGAAATGACCAGCCAAAGGTATCTCATGGGCCAACTGTAGGAACTGGAGTCTGTTTGCTAGGGGCGCTACAATTATTTTGCAGTCCCCAGGGATAGACTCAGTCAGTTCACTGCAGAAGAGGCCATCTTCCCAGCTCAACCTATGCTTTCCATCTTCTTGTCCATCAAGGTCAGAAGCAGCCTGTTGTTGAAGACCTTCGCGAGTAGGACACTGTCTTTGTCCTCCTCTGAAGTCTACCCTGTTGGGTCCACCTTCTGCCAGTAAAGAATGCAGCTCAGGATAGTCAACAGGGTCAAGATCTCCAACCAAAACAGTGTCTTCCTCCAGATCTGATTCTTCAGAAACTGGATAAACCACACAGGGTTGTACCTCACAATCTGCCTCATAAGGTGGAGGAGTCACAGGTGTGACCTTGGACAATCTTGGGGATATCCTTGTTGGTAGCACAGGGATGCTGTTTGTCTTTTTCCATGAGGTCTTGGGTTTCCCCTTTGCCTCTGTCTTTTCAGAAACAGCAGTGAGCAACTCCTTTGGAGTGGTAGTGATAGTATCCTCTATCAACTCCTCTGGAGAGCCTTTCAAGGTCATCTCCCTTGCTGGCCTAGTGAGCTCCTGTTTCCTTTTACGGGGAGGCCTGGGGGTGTTTGACAAAACTCCAAGAGTTTTCAGGTCATTAACCAACAGAACTCTCCCAGGCACTTCACTCTGCACACTAACAGGTATGTTGACAGTCATATCATTACACTGGATGAGAGCTGGTAACTGGGGAAGCATTTGCACAGGGCCTCAGCTAACTTGGTGAGGTGTTTGGTTGCCTTCGCAACATCCTCCACCTTGAAAAATGTATCATCCACCACAGTTAAGCTGGCTCCAGTGTCTCTGATGGCAGGAGTCTCCTGGCCATTCACAAGAACACTATCTTTATAATACTCTTTATTATTATATGGGATGGAATTATAGACATACTAAATTCTGTTGTTCCCAAAAGCACAGGGACACTAAATAAACACTAGCTGAGACTCTCATGGGTTTGTTCATTAGCCAGTAGGTGAAAGTGTCCACTTTCCATAGGTACTTCTTCTTCTGGTGTCAGACACATTCACAATAAATGGGGAAGAGAGGTCGACACTCTCCCCCGAACCACAGAAGCCGAATGAAGTCAACCCTCCCACTGTGGTTGGCACAGGTACCTGATAGATAGAAAGCAGGACACCACATGGCAGCCAGTGGGGGGAAGAGGGTTAGGGAGAGGTTTTGGACAGGGTGGGGGATTTTAGGAACACCATCACCCATGTATTTCCTTATCTCATAACATACACCTTTGGTAAATCTTGATACGCTCATAACATACACCTTTGGTACACCTTGCTACTCATAACATATCCCTTTGGTCCACCTTGATACCCATAACATATCCCCTTGGCACACCTTGATATATTTACCTATGTCACACTCTGACATGAACAATATGTATAGCAAGCAAGATGAGTTTTAAGGAGCCCAACTTTTACTCATTGCTTTGCTCTGCTGCTGTTTTTTTTCCCTGGGAAGTGCAGGACCATCCAGTCTTCCTCCTTCTTGTCAGTCTGACAGTCGCTTCAGGAACCGTGAGCCTGCAGGACCTGCCAGGAACTTTTGCCTTAGCTACAGCATTCTTCTTGTACTAAGGTACTGTTCAAATCTGGTTGTTTGTTCTGTCCGACCGCAGTGAAAGTGTTTTAAATCTTTCGCAAATCCAAGGGCTTGTCCTTCTCTACTCTTTTAAATAACTTTTCTTCCAGCCAACTTCGTTTCAAACTCTTGGCAAAGACTTAACCGCAAACTAATCTGAACTGTGTGATCCTCTGCAAAGACTCTGAACCATTAACATTGGCCCAGGCCTATTCATCTGAGTCCTAGTTGTAGTAAGCCTTTTCTAGATTGCCCTGCATATTACTTGTTGATGCTGCTTGATTTTGAATAACCTTGTCTTTCCCTCCCTTTTTAAATTGCTGGAGTGCCATTTTGCACACACTTCATTTTGAGCTTAACTTGTCCAGAATTGATTGGGTGGTGTGTAGTGTATTAAGATTATGTTTTTCTGCTGCTTTACATTAGTGAATTGTTGTATAACTGATGGTGTAAATGCATGTATATTCTTTTACTCAGAGACCTTGAATCAGTGTTTGCTTGAACCATAGTCATTGCTGTCCTTTGTGTAACTTCTGATACTGCTCACTTTACTCTTGAGATAAGTCTGGCTGCTCAGCCATCGCTACCACTTTACTGTGTAGTGCAGGCTTGTAACAAAGGGGAATTTGTACTTGCACTTGTAGTCTTAATTGTGTGTGGTCTTCCCAAAGGGTACTGAATATGATTCTGCCTAACACCTGCAGCCTGTGTCCACGCTAGTGGTGTGAGCTATACGTACCATAGGCTGCGCGATTGCTTATTTGTCCAGGTTTAGGATTGAGAGTCATGTAGCGAAGGCCTGTGTCCATGCCAGTGGAGTGAGCGATATGTACCATAGGTTGCGAGATTGCTTATTTGTCCAGATTTAGGATTGAGAGTCCTGTAGCGAAGGCAAGTGATGAACAGCAAGGGGTCAATGTGACCACAGACACAAAGGAGGAATTAATAGAAGCATGTCCCCAAGATGTGAACAACCTCATTAAAAAAAAACAGGCTTCCTGGCACAGGACTCGCAGTACAACATGTCAGGTGCCACCTTAAAGAACACCACCACCACTCCCACCATCAGCACTGTGTTCAGAAGAATGCAGCCTGCATATTAGCCCACACCGAAAATCCAAAATGTGGCTTTATTTCACACAAAAAAAGTGCCAACCAATCTGGCCACTTGCACAATACTTTGTGGTCAGAGCAATGACAACATGGCCATCATGGCACATCAGGTAGCCTTTGAATTACCCACCAGGCAAGAGGTGTCTCATAATAATGCAAAAGAGCAACTAAGATGCTTGCCCGACATCAAGCAACACTTTGCATGCAAGGACTTTAGGGCAGAACCCACAGGGGGGTTGATATATGGGTGAAAGGTGGAGGAGATCCAAGCAAAGTGGCTAAGGCCTTATCATATTCAGTTGGGATTTGGCACAGCAGGCAATGGATCAAATATCAATGCTGCCTGAAGAATTTGCAATAATCTGCACATTCCATGCTTTTCACATGTACTGCACCTGGTCGTCACATGCTTTGTAATCAAAAGGCAGCCTGTAAAATAATGTTTTCATTGGCATAGAGGATCAGCACCCATTAAGCAGGGCCCACCATGCAAAAAATGCCCTGTGCCAATTACAGGTGTGTCAGAAGTTGCCAGAGGATAACCTTCGTTTTCAGACGCATGTTTCAATGTACCCAGCCTGTAGCTCAGCAGACTAATGCATCGACTACAGGGGCCCGTGTTTGACCTCGTGGTCCCAGGTTTGATTTCCGGCAGGTTCACTCAGCCCTTCATCCTTCATTAAGTTGGGCAACAATAAGCATGTGTTATGTCAATAGTGCCAAGATGCCCCTCTGGGGTGAACGTGCCCTCTGCAAATACACCTGTTATGTTATGAAAGTGGCTGCTTTTAGTCACTATGCATCAGCGGATGTGTATTTGCGACAAATATTGAAAGGAATTATTAGGAATTATTAGGATTATTTTGTATTTTATGGATATTATGATATATTTCCTGTAGCTTTTTATAGTATGTGTAAAGTTTCTTATGTAAACTAAATCACATTAAATAAATAAATAAATACATTGAAAGGAAAAGGCACTTTGAAAGAATGCAAGGATGCAATTGGAAGAAGAACGTAGGCACCAAGATGAGCTCAAGCACCCCAGGTTTGCTAACACCACCAGGAATGTCCAAAATAATTGCACCAATGGCCACATCATCACTGATACCACATGAACCACTCATGACCAGAGAATGCAGGGCCATAGGCTCTGGCATCTTGAATACTGATGACGCGTTCACGAGACCGGGCATCATGCCATCTGCTGCACTGATACTTGATGCCTATCTATGGAAACCGTGGGAAGGGATGACAACCCATTGCAATACTGGAACAGAAAGCGCTCCATATAGCTGGAGGCAATTGTGAGATTTGCAATGAGAGATTTGCACTGTGAAATTTGCACTGGGATCGCACAAGTCTGAGGTCGGATAGCGTTTACAGTGCAGCGCGCGCAATTGTCTTGGACCACAGAAGGAGCCTATTAGAGCAACATGAAGAACAATTGCCTTAAAACGAAAAACAAAAAAGAATCAGCACTTCATTGTGACAATTTATGGGATGTCAACGGCCAACACAGCAGCTCAGATGATTAGGATGAGTTGTCAACACTGCTGCTACTACGTGTCTGATACCCACAGGTGGAGCAAGGTTGCTTCATGCTGCTTGAGGTTGGGGGTAGTGACCGAAAGGCCATTATTGAGTGCTGACTGTCTCATGAGAAGGACATGCCATTGGTTTCTAGCCTATATAGTGTTACCATCCTGTAGTTGTCTGTCACAACAATCCATAAAAATCCATAAAACAATGACTTCTAGTTCCCCATATTTTATTTCACCCCACATCCACAAAAGTGTAGTGCATTTGTATTGTTGAAACATTTTCATTTTAGAAAATATTTGGGTTTTGGTTTGATTTGGTTTAGAAAGACTGGACAAAGAAATGAATGCGTGATTTGCTGGCAGAGCCACTCTTTAGAGCAGGTTCAGCAGACATTTTCTTTCTATACAATCTGATGTTATTATTATAGGGAAGTCAGAGCATTTTTATGTCAGTGTGTGCGCTTTCAGCAGGTTGTCTTTTCACAGTGACAGCGACATGTTGCTAAAAGATTTGATATTCCACCTTCCTAACTCGGTGTCAGTAGAATGTTGTGGCTTTTGTCAACAGCATTTTCAGGTTTTGTTTCTGTTTTTAGTTTATTCCTTTTTCAAATATGTCATAATACCTGGTGAAAACTGTATCTGTTTGTTTCCTCCTTTACTTGGATTTGTTTGATCTGACCTGCACAAGTTCTGTCTGCGCATCTTTGAGGTCTCTCAGAAATAGAATGAAAGTGCGTGTATCCATTGTCACGTCACTGTGCTGAATATGCGGTTCCCTAACTTCTGCCCTGGACATTTGAATGGTGTCTCAGGGAAAGATTATGCGGCCGGCATAGCTTCTATGGTCTCACAGGAAAGAAATGTACAAGCAATCTTCGCATTGGCCTCCCTGGTCTGAATGTGTGGTGACTTTCCAGGAATAAAATTCAGCTGTTTTCTATCTGTGCATCTTTGTGGACTCTCGGAAAAAAGATTGCCCATGTATGTTGCCGCCTTCACTGCACTCTGCCGAATATGTGGTTCCATAACTTCTGCCCTGCACATTTGAGGGGTGTTTCACAGAAAAATGAGGCGTTCGTGTTTCTGACCTGCCCTTTGTGGGCTTGATGTATGGTTCCCTGTATTGCAGTCTGCACGTCTTGTGTTGGCTCGCAGAAAGGCAATGTATACGCATCTTCGCTTTTGCCTCATTGGGCTGAATAGATGGTGAAACAGAATTTAGATGTTCTGTCTGCACATCTTTGCCGTCTCTCAGAAAAAAGAATGCACATGGATGTTGCCGGCCTGTAGGGAACTCTGAAAATTTCCCGGTGGGCCTCTGTACCCTGGCCCACTTTTGTGCGGTATTTCCAAATGTTCTCCTCATAGGAAAAGCATTGGGCTTGCTGTAAATGTGTCATATGGGGCCACTTTGAACATTATTTCCAGGGCCTCTTTTGGTCCCCAGTAATTATTTCCAGGGCCTCTTTTAGTTCCCAGTCCACCCCTGCTCCACTGAATGGGCCTCATTCCGAGTACGGCGCTAACCAATGGCGCTATTAACGCCTTGGTTGACGCCGTACCCGGACCGGCAGCGCCTTGGTGGATGGTGGAATCACCGCCCCATTCCAAGGTTGGCGGGGCGGTAATTCCCCATTCACCAAGGCTCTTCCCCATTCCCGAATGAGCCCCCATAGGGCTCAATGGGAATGGGGAAGATGCAAATAACGGTGACCGTTCATTACGGTCACCGTTATTGGCTTGGAGGCCCCTTTGCGCCCTCGACTTTAACACCTGCTCAAAGCAGGCGTTAAGGGCGAGGGCGCAGAGGGAACTCGGAGTATGGCGGTAAGGGATTACCGCCACCGGTCTCGTTACCGGTGGCCGATATCCCTTACCGCCATACTCGGAATGAGGCCCAATGTGTGGATCCCTAACTTCTGCCCTGCACGTGTGAGGGGTGTCTCAGGGCAAAATGATGCATGCAACGCCTTTCCGACCTTCCCTGTGTGGGTTTCATGTATGGTTCCTCTTGTGCAATGAAGCTCAACTATTGTGGGCTGCACATCTTGTGTTGGCTTGCAGAAAGGAAATATACGTGCATCTTCACTTTTGCTTCAATGTGCTGAATGTATGGTTCCCTGCCTAAAAGAAAATCCAGCTGTTCTGTCTGCACATCTGTGTGGTCTCTCAGAAAAGGAATTCACGCGCATGCTACCTCCTTCACTCGACTGCATGACTATACGGTTCCCTAGCTTCTGCCCTGCACATTTGAGTCATGAATTTCCCTTCTGGACTGGCAAGCAAGGATATGTATTCACAATTTGTAACACATCAACAGTGTAGAAGATCAAATGAATATTCCACTGGTCCAACTAAGACAAGCTCAAAGCAATATTAAAGGAAAGAAGTGACAGACATATTTAAAAGCCACAAGCTAATCAAGTTGAAGGGGAGATGCTTTGGTGATACCCCAGCACCATGGCAGTGGTCGAAGTGTACGAAAAGAAGTAGTGGAACTATGTTCTCTACTGGCTTGCATCTCTCCCCACAAACCCCATCACCACGCCCCTCCCACACACAATACAAACACCAAAACACATGCTCCTGCTGTTTAGGGAAACGCTCAGTGCAGTGCACTGAATGTGCAAGTTTCAACTTCTACCTATACTTTTATTGTAAAACGAAACCATTCCCGAACGGTTTATTTTTAAAATAAAAATATAGGAACTGTAACCCTTAATTAAAAAAAGTAAAGGAGCACCGCTCCCTACTGCTCCCACCCGCTTTGACCACTGCACCAGAGGCGTTGCTGGGGGCAGGGGGCAGGTTCGAGGGGACTATAGCCCTGGGTCTTCTGGCTGTAGCCCCGGATAGAAGCTCAGGAGCTACAACCAAAATACTAGCTAGCCCCGAATCTCGACAGTCCTGACATTAGTGTAGCCCCAGATCTTTTCCAGACCGTGCAGCACCCCTGCCCGGCACCTGCCCGGCACCCTTACTAGAGTGACAGATAGGAGTGGCTCTCCAAAGGCTACTCTTCCATCCAGACTCGCTTCTTTGATCTAATGCATGGGCTGTACATTATACACAGATATGAGAGCAATCGCTTTCCCCTCATGTTTTCTTGTTACTCGCCGGGCACAGTGCTCACAAACGATTTGGTGAAACAACGTAGGTATTAATGAGGGGGGTAACCGAATAGTATGGACACTAAATAAAATAGAGGATGGTTAACAGGTGGTTTGCGCTAGAACATGTTCATTTTATAGGGCTACTTTATGTAAGTGACCCACCGACCATGATCTGGTCAAGTAGTAGGGAAACTAAGCATGACAATCTGAAGTTGACTAAAGCTCTGGAAGAATTCCAGTTGTTAATTATTAAGATAATTTGCTAGACTTTTCATGCCCGGAGAGAATGCTGTGGACAGATTTCAAATGGTATGAGAGTAAATAGTGCGTCCTTCTATCGATCCTATGATGAAAACACCAGGTGCAAGAAAAGAAAGATGAGGAAGAAATGAAAGTAACTACTCAACTAATTATTTAAATAATTAGACTATAATAATATATTTTATATAATTATACTGCTAATCTTTGTAAGGCTATTAAACAGGACCATTGAACGTTGTTGCATAACTATAATACAAATTGCATTCATGGAACATTTTAGTCCAGACACTAAGAATAGTGATGCGTGTTGATTTTGGAGAACCATTAATCAGAAACCCAAAGACAATAAGACGACTTTGGGTGCCTGGAATGAGGCCTGGGAGGGTTACCTGGCTAATGTTGTAGGGAAAGCTGGAGCATCCTACTGGATCCCGCTTGAAGGAGAAGAATGATAGCAACTTAAACATGGATTGACTGGCATTGTTTCTTTAAGGACTCTAGAGCCCCTGGGCCGGATGGCATCTGTGTCAAGCGCTTGAGAAAAAATATAAATGGTTGGGCTAGAGTTCTCTACTCTTTGCTCAGGATTATTTGTGAGTCAGATTGGGTCCTGTATTCTTGGACAGAGAGCCAGTTTATAAGCAGGGCCCACAAACAGATCCCAAAAACGATCACGTTCTAGCAATGTTTGATGCCCCAGCTAAAATATTTACTAGGGTCTTATTGGATGAGTTGTCATCCTGGGTAAATGCAGCTGTTACCCTTCCATCAAAAATGATTTCAAAAGACCTCCTGTACGGTTGATAATATTATGGCTTTGATCACTATGATCGATGGGTCTTCAAAATCCTGTACACAACCCCTCTCTGTCACCTATGTTGATTTTAGCTCGCTGTTCAACACTGTCAGTCGTTGCAAATTGTGGATGAAATTACAGTCATATGACATTCTTGGGAGACCTCTCAACATGATTAGTAAATTATACTGCAATACTTCGTAACAGTGAGCTTGAATGCAGAGGGGGCATTGGCGACACCATACATACTCATTGTAGGCAGAAACAAGGCTGCATTATGGGCTTCCTTACACGTTTCCCATAACAATGCTGGTGATTTTGACAATATGGTAGTACCTTTTGCATCTCCCTGTGTGGTGGAATCAGTGGCATATTCCAACGCCCCGGGCACGCGCATCACGCAATTCCCTAAATGGTGATACCGGCATTATGGTAAAAGTGGAAAAACAAGAAATCCCGGTGCCACCGTAGAATAAAATGCAACAGCAGATCTGTCCCATTTTGGAAAAGTCAATCCAATTCAAACCGGGTGTTTCCTATTGCCATCCACACCTGGTAACACTGCCAGGATGTCTGGAAGCAATACAAGTAGGCTGCCTGAAGTCTGGCTCCGGAAGCCCCACTTCTTGGAGGCAGAATTGACTGCCCTGACTGAGCACATTGTGGACAACACTGAGACGCTGTTTGGCCGGGAGAACCGCCGCACCAGCCAAGGCCGCAAGTTGGCCATATGGCTGGAGGTGGCCAATAAAGTCACAGCCGCAAGAGGTGGGATGACTTGCGGCTTCAGTGCGCAACCTGGTGGCAGCCCACCGATGTGAGACAATGGTAACAGGAGGCGGGACGGTCTCCCCCATCAGATTGATGCCATGGGAAGAGTGATGCAGCTCAATAATGCACCTGCAGGGCACCAAACCTGTTGAAGGTGCAGAGGCTGGAGCAAGGACGCAGGGGGATGGTGGTGAGTACAACAATCCACACTAGTATGCCCAGCACCACACAAATAGTACTCACACAACCAACAGATTAGGGAAATGTGCCAAAGGAAAGGGGTAGTAGGTGTGACATCAACATATAAAGACCCCATGTAGACATAGATGATGGGGGTCAGGCCAATGTAAGCCATGCAAGAGCATTATACACGTCAAGCATCCATGCACATGAGCACTTGTCATGTGCACCATGGCTTGACTGGACAGTTAGAACGTCCCCAATGCACATACAACAAGCCACCCTGCCATGAGTCCAACCAAAAAGGACTGACACCATCCATGCCTCCATGCATGCACACATCAGTGCACAATCCACCCCACACATCTTGACCAGGCCAGGGAACATGAAATGTACAACTAGCATAATGCAAGTGCACCAACGTCACACAAAGGCATCTAACCACTTTGTCTTCTCACTCTAACAGGCACATCTACTGGCAGCGATAGTGCAGGACTGTCCAAAGGCTGTGCAAGACACAGTTGGGCTGCCTAGTGGCCACATTAACCACATCCGTGGCTACGCTGGCTCTGTAGGCCCAGCAGGCCCATTCAGCTGCCCAGGAATAGCAGCCATCTCCTCAAGGCCAACCAGCCACGCAGGAACATCAGTCAGCTCCTCAAGGCCAGCCAGCTGCCCAGAAACAGCAGCCAGCTCCTCAAGGCCAGCCAGCTGCCCAGGAACAGCAGCCTGCTCCACAGGCCCAGGCAGTGGCACACCCTTGGCTCCCAATTAGAGCCCCATCACCCATCAGGTGCCCACATACCACAGCACCACCTTTGAGGAGGCTGATGACACACCACAGCGCACCACCTACCCTCCCCCCACCAGCTTCAGTCCCTCCACCCTTCACAGCCCACCACGGCCACCAATGTTGTCCATCCAAGAGATGGACAAGCGCATTCGTCAGATGGAGGCCAACCATAACGAGATGGCTGAAATCCAATGGCAGCACCTGGAAGAGGCCCGACAAACACGGGATGCAATACAGGCAACTGGCTGGTGCTGTGCCCATGCCTTGGGCTGTACTACTACTGCCCTCATACTCCTGGCTCAAAGGGTCTGTGAGGGGAATGACGGGTATTAACTCTTCCGGAGTCAGTGGCACTCTTGGGCAAACCTGAAGGGAATGGGTGCTAAGGGTGCAGACCCCACCTCCAGCACAGCCACCCCCGTGAGAAAAGACACAGAGAGTGAGAGTGTGGAGTTGGACATGTGACACGTTGTTGTTAGGGTGTGTGGAGAGGGGATGGTGGGTGTGTGAATAGGGGGCAGTGCGTGTGTGGGGAAGCGGTGGTAGGCAGGGTGTTTGGACTGTAGATTGTAGAACTGTTCAATACATATATTTAGTCACTTGCTACAATGAGTGGACAGTTGTTATTCATGTGTATGAATTTTATTAAGTGAGCACATCGAATACAGTGACGCATCATGGGTGGTGCCCAGTGACGGGTCCTCAGAAGAAATTCTCTATGATTTCTTGTCAGCCAATATGCCTGTCCCTGGCGTCCATGTGCACGTGCCTGTGCCAGGCTGGTGCTGCCTTGCCAACAGCATCACCATCATCATCTCTGCACTTTGGTGGTGGCATGTCCAGGTATGGGGGCAAGGGTATATTTCATCTAATGCAGATATTACGCAACATTGCACATCCCAGGACTATCTGGTCCACCTTCTCTGGCCTGTACATAAGTGCACCCCTGACCATTATAGGCATCTGAAACATACCTTTAAGAGTCCAAACGTCTTCTCGATGGTTGCCCTTGTTCGCACATGGGCATGATTGAATGCCATTCCCTCCGGTGACTGTGGATCCCTTAGCAGGGTCATTCCAGGGCATCCCTTAGCAGGGTCATTAGCCAGGGCAGTTGTGGATATCCGAAAAATAATCTGCAAGGGAGGGGGCACAAGGTGAGCCATGCCATGCATGTGGCAGGACAGACACAATTTCATGGCACGTAATACTATACCATGAAACTTCATGCATCCCGGACCATGGTAAATCCATGAGTCATGCACTGTGATGCACCCTGTGACAGCAAATGTGTGTCATCTATACCAAGATGTGTTGTACTTCCTGGGGTGGAATGATGTGGATGGGAATACAATAGCCAACAACAGGACCTGCATGCATAACACAATATTGTGGTGTGGTAATCGCCATGCCTTGTGGTAATCGCAATGCCACCGCCCCAACAGTGTCTTCAAAGACTACATAACGCCCACACTGGGATCTGGACATACACTGACATGCAGCATGAGGGATCACATGCGCAGCAGGAACAGTATAAACATTACTTCTTTGTCATCACAGTAGCTAGAAACAGCACTCCATAGACGTGTTGTACATCTCCCATCTCCCACTGACATATACCCCTGTGCTTGTCAGATAGCAGTCAAAATTGTGCACCAGCATTCACACAAGTGGCAATGGTGCACTGCAATAGGCACTTTGATGTTTGCATTAAATGTTTATAAACATGGCAGGTGGTGCATGGCACTGGTGTTACCTGTGGGTTCTACACAGTCTTTCAATACAGTGTTGCATGCTGGTACCTGTAGTGGGTTGCCTGTTTACTTCCTCAGGGTTCATGTATGTACTTGCCACTGATTGACACAACAACAGTCTGGTGATATACCCTTGCTTCGTGGACTGACTTTTGCCCATGCACTTGTTGTACACTCTGATGCATGCTGGTTGTGGGACATGCATTTGTGTCATGACTATTGTGGAACATTTGCCTGAAATTTCAGTATTTTACTGTTTGTTTTTGTTTTTGGAAATTGATTAATACAGTTTTGTTCATGGAAATGTGTGAATACAATTTTAATGAAAACTTACAAAAGATTAAATGAAAATTATCTGAGTACAAATGTTACAAGTGGATGTTCCACTTTCCAAAACTGCCCATTGGAATTACGGACTCGAGTCTTGAGTAATTTATGATTAATTATTGACAAAACCCAGAGTTTCCAGCGGACGCAAGTGTTTCACAGATCGTGGACAGTGTTTCTTTCTGTTTTTTGACTAATGCTATACACTCCTCTTCACCTCACTACCAACCCTAAACTAACCATATACATATAAAAACATCTAGGTGTGCACCTGTATATTTTTTCCACATTTTGTAACCCCACTCATTGAGTGTGTGACACAAACATACGGACAGCACCCTAACAGCTACACCATTAGAAAGAACATGTCATTCTCCAAAATAAATACTATCACTGACACACATGCAACTACCTTTACCTTTAGTGAGGAAGAGGCAACCCATATATTAGGACTGATTAAGTACATTGAAACAACAACCCCAACGGCCTGGAACGCATTATCTCCCAATTGGAAAAAATGATAAGAATAGACATTTATCAAAAGCTCCATGCTACTACCATAGCGCAGTACTATCACGCACAAAGAATATCCAGAGAACTGCGAGGTTATCTTCGGCCAACCCTTTGCAAGGATGGTCCAGACTTAGTCAAAGGTGGGAACACATACTGATTAAGTGTCCAATAGACCTGATTTTACTAACCATTGAGGAACTGGCCAAATCTTGAAACTCAACACAGAGATAAGTGAACTCAGTGAGCAATTAGGAGCATTGAAAAGCAGTTAAGAACTCAAAACTATACTAGCGGAGATCAATACATCATTGGACCATTACAAAAAAGATATAGAGGAATGTAATGTCGCAAATTCAGGAGAGATACCTTAGACTATTTGCAGGATATAGAATATTCTTGGCAAGAATTTTACTGTAAAAACAGGGCTTCCCGCCCAAAATAGACCACAACCGAAAGCACCAAGACAGGACAGGAGTGATATTAGCAGCGAGATCCGTACAAGTGGAGTAGATAATACAAACACAAGTAACAAGAACTTGGCAACCACAAAACTACTCTAATTCTGGCTTTCACAATTCCCAACCAATGTCCACATCCACTACAGTTCCAGTGCCTTTTTTTTAGAAAAAAACAGACAAGAAGAACCATCAAGAAACCTAAGATCCTGGAACAAACAAGGCAACACCTAGTAGTCAATCTGTCATCTAAACAGCTGTTCAAAAGTCAACTGTAAGTACTTAATTTAGGATTATCCATTACTCTGACACAAAATACAACACACCTAGAAGAAAGAACTAACCTGTCTAGATTGATCAGAAAGATGGGGATCAAGATCTTCTTTGATATACAACCTCCCATAGAGAGACCACCTGCCAGCGAATATCTGGAGATTAAACCCAAAAGCATTTTTGACCCCCATATTTACAAGTATTCTGAAGGGTACCTGGTTACTGCCTTGCTCTGCCCAGGTTGGTACAATAGTATCAAAAAACGAATGAGCACGGTCAGGTCAATCTCTGCTGAAGAGTAACCACTGCTACACCCTGAGTGGGTGACCCCTTGTGTGGGTGGTCACAGAATTCTCATGAAACTGTTCTTCTGCACAAAAGGGTTCTATTTTGAAGTGCAGTGGTGTAGTAATACACTGGTATTTAAAAAGAAAAACATAGGCCATTCACATTTGATGCCATACAAAGTGTAGTACCTAAGTACGAATGATTAAGTAGTCAATATTTGAGACATCTACTTGTACAGTTTGTTCATGTAGACCCCAACCAAAGGAACATGACATTAATAGAAACAACACTGGAGAAAGCATTGGACAACGGCTGGATTTCCTAGAAAACCAAAAGATTTTTACTCAAAACAAAATCCATCAGTCCTGTATTCTACGAACTTCCCAAAATCCACAAACAACTCCAAAACCCAACTCTCAGGCCAAACGTAGCAGGAACAGATAGTATTTTTGATCCCCTGGTGATCTATGTTGACCAAGTCCTTTAACCCACAGTACAATAGACCAACACATATTTGAGGGACACTACAGACTTCCTAAATATACTACAAAACATAAGGAACCTCCAAGAAAAAGATCTTCTGGTAACATTCGATGTCCAGAGTCTTTACACATCAATCCCCCATGAGGGGGAACTCAAAGCACTGGAATGGACATTACTTAGGGAAAATCATTGCAAAGCCTCGAAACTCTTCATACTTGAACTGACAAAGTTTATACTACTGAATACAACAGTTCTATTTACAGGCATCAGGCACCTCCATGGCTCAGCAATGGCCCCGGCGTATGCCACGCTATTCATGCACCATTTGGAAACACAATTTATAACCAATCACCAAGATTGGGGACCTAAACTTATAACCTGAATGAGATACATCAGCAATGTTTTTGTAATTTGGAGAAGTAACAGGGAAGAATTGGACAATTTTCTGACCTATATCAACTCAGTGAACAATTGGATAAAGTTCACCAGGGAGGTAGGCACACTGAAGACAAATTGCTCAAAAAATGAAAGAACGGTGTAATGAACACAAAAGTAATATCAGGACAAATAACATCTGATCACCCGTATCTAGACATTTTACCAAAAAGAGGCATACTTTGGCACAACTGAGATTCATGACACTCAAAGTCGTCCATAGGGCACCAAGAGGAGGAGATGACGCCAGGAGATTGGATCAAAGAGAACTCTACTGGATTGATAAGCTTGACACTATGAGCCCATATGGAATGAACGAGGAGTTCCACCTGGGTGCTTTCCTATGAACTCGATTTTCCTAACACACCTACACTTACACTAGCATGACCATGTAAGGATTACTCAAACTGTCCTAGTGGGTCCTCAACACCAAAGTTTAGATGTTATTATTCAGTTTTTATTCAGTTTGTGACTGTTCACTTGCATGAGGAAAATCCTATGGACAATATATATGCCAATCGAACAGTTATTCCAATTAACAGTGAAGACTAGACACTGGTACTCTTAGGAACGTGCTGTGCATTATCACCCAAGATATACACACAATGGGCCTCATTACACGGATGGCGGAGAACCATGGCGCTGTTAGCGCCATGGTTCATGCCGGTAAAATACCGGCACCGCCTTGGCGGAAAGGGGAATTACTGCCCCATTCCAAGGTTGGCGGGGCGGTAATTTCCCCTTCCACCATTGCCCTTCCCCATTCTCATTTTTGCCCCATAGGGCTCAATGGGAATGGGGAAGGCGGTAATTACGGTACCGCAAATTGAGGTACTGTAATTAGCTGCCTGGGTCCCTTTGCGGGTTGGTTTTTAACGCCTGCAAAAAGCAGGCGTTAAATCCCCCAACCCGCAAAGGGACCTCTTAGTAAGGCGGTAAGGATTTACCGGTACCAGTATTTTACCGGTACCGGTAAATCCTTACCGCCATCCGTGTAATGAGGCCCAATGTATCTAATATATGGATTACGACAAATTGACATGGAGATACACATATGTGGAAATGCTTAGAATAATCAGCTTTGAGATATATGGCATTGATATATATGTTATGTATGTAACAAATGTGGAAGCGCTCAAAATATGAATGAATGGATAGCGTACAATGTATCCTACTGTATAGAAATCATCTTATTTTGAAGTGACAATGCTGTTAGAGGAACAACAAGAAGACTAATCGCAATTATTGCAGAGAGAATTTACCTACTGCCCAAGTTCCAGACTGCGAGCATGAGTGCCCCTGTGGTAATGCCAGCTTTAGAAACAACACACTATTTTAATCTAACTTTGGCAAACTGAAAATAAAATTAAACAATGAAAACATTCCTACTGTACTGCTCACGCACGCCCGCTGCACAGTAATGTCATTTGTTTACATGTAATGTCACCGTGCGGACATGCGGAAGCGTCACTGACCCGTTCTCTATACCATTTGGTACATCTGGCGTGCTATTGCCGCCACCATTTACACAGCAGACTCGCATGCAGTAGAGGTCCTAAAACAGGCGGTAAGCAAGCATCTTTGCACACATTTACAGGAAAGGATGTGGCCCATCACAGCACGTGTCTAACATGCCGTCTTTATTTATTTTCACCATTTAGACCTCCAACATCTGTGGCTAGTGGCTGCTGTATTCACACTTGAACCCGAAACATCGGATGGCCCACACAGGCATAGAATGAATGCTTCTTCTAATACGGAGACAGCTTGCCGTGGTGTAAGGTAAGCAGATCGCACATTAGGCACACAAAGAACAGAGTATATCTAGCGCATATGACATGCTCAGAGTCTCATTGGGTATACTTTTAATTGTTTAGAACCCGGTGACGGAACGGAATGGGCCAGCACCCAGAATCCTATATATAGTGTCCAATTGGTGACCATCCAAGAGTACAGTAAAGAAGAATGATCACCACCACAGCCTGCAGTCAGGTAGGTTTATAGAGTTAAAACAGCAGCACTCTTTCCCACAGTACCGTGTCTGAATTTATCTGGGGATGTATTTACTCATCACGTACCTCTATTCCTCAGGTAACACCGCTTCGAGGGGAATGCTTTCTTGAACCACTCAATAACAACCCGATAATACCCACATAGGGGTCTCCCAGGGGCACCCATGAGAGGTAGGGAACGATAATGCAACTCATGTTAATTAAGTATGTCAATTTGACCACTAACAGGACCATAACTAACACACACCTCTTCTCTTACCTTGTTATATAGATTTTGCTGAATGAACTACAAGAAACTATAGGAATTATGAACATTAGATAAGATATTGCTCCTGAAGAAGGGAACAAGATTCCCGAAAACATGTAGACCTCATTGTTAAATGTGGGAATAATCAAATATAAAGACACATATGTAGTAGACAATATGAACATAATATTGTGGAATATTTGTCTGAAATGTGAGTATTTTATTGTTTGTTTTTGTTTTGGGAAATTGATTAATACAATTTTTTTCATGGAAATGTATTAATACAATTTTAAGGAAAACTTACAAAAGATTAAACGAACATTTTTCAGTACAAATGTTACATGTGGATGTTCCACTTTCCAAAACTGCCCATTGGAACTCCGGACTCGAGTCCTGAGTAATTTATGATTAATTATTGTTTGTCATTTGACAAAACCCAGAGTGTGCAGGGGACGTGAGTGTTCCACAGATCATGGACACTGTTCCATTCCGTTTTTTGACTAATGCAACCTAGTGTCAGGGTTTCTATACACTCCTCTGCAACTCACTACCAACCCTAAACCAACCATGCACATATACAAACCTCTAGGCTTGCACCTGTATACTTTTTTCCACTGGCATTCACACAAATGGCAATGGTGCACTGCATGGGGTACTTTGACGTTTGCATTGAATGTCTATAAACATGGAACGTGGTGCACAACAGTGGTATTGCCTGTAACTGAGGGTTCTACACAGTCTTTGAATGCAGTGTGGCATTCTGGTACCTGCAGTGTGTTGCCTGTTTACTTCCTCAGGGTTCATGTATGTACTTGCCACTGACTGACACAACAGCAGTCTGGTGATACACCCTTGCTTCATGGACTGACTTTTGGTCATGCACTTATTGTACACTCTGATGCATGCTGGTTGAGGGACATGCATTTGTGACATGCACCCCCATCTTTGGCCTTTGACCCATGCAGCAATGTGTGTGTAGCTGCCTATGTACCGGAATTACTATGTTCATAATGTGTCATTAGCAGACAAGCCAACATTCTGAAGCCTCTGAGAGGGAGATGTCAGCACCGAAATCGGGGGAATGCATTTTCCCGATAGGAATGCATTGGGGATATTGTTATTTTAGACAGGAGACAATAAAAAATAGCACTGTTTTTAATGAAAAAATCGGTAGTCTCCCGCCTAAATCGGGAGGGTTGGCATGTATGCATTAGCTCCGTAGTGCTGGTGTTTCCGGACGGAGTCTGGGGGCGTGCTGATACTTCCGATGTCTGTGTCTCTGGCACCGGTGCCGGTGTTACGGGCAAATGAACTCTGAATTGTCTGATCTGGGACTACTGCTGGTACACAGTGCTAACGGCACATTATTACCGGACTGCCAACCTTTTATGAGAGCCTATGTCCCAAATGCTATTCGACCTGTATATGACAGATTTGTCATTAACTTTAGAAACGCAGATTACTAATCCCCCCATACTGAGCGATTCTAAAATATCTTTGCCTTGTTACTCCGACGACCTGCTTCTTATTAGCGAGACACCGAAGGGATTACAGAGTTTGTTCAACTCTCTTCAGGTATTTGCTGTGGAGTATGATTTCAATATTACTGCTTTATAAACTAAAACAATGCATTTGACAATATTGACAATAAAGTCTACTGGTGCGTGCATATAGGAGGAATAGAACAGGAAATGAGACAACAGTTGGGAGCCAAAAAAGATTTGCTACACAACATGCAGAATATTCCTTGAATGTGCTAACAACAGTTTACGAAATGAAAATGATTCCTAAACTGATGTATGGGAATGTGATCTGGGGGAAGAAAAGAAATGGTGATTCCACTAGACGTCAGAATACTTGTGTTAAAATGTTGTTGAACCTGCCATTGAGGACACCTGTGCAATGTCTGTTGCGTGAATTGAATCTACCCTCTGTAATTGCATTATTATCATTGCAGCAAGCAACGTATTATTGGAAATTAACAAGAGCAGTGGACATTCTTTTCACACTCTTTTGCTTATTGAAGTGAAGCAGAGGATATGCACTCCTAGGTGTTATATTTTGTTGTGAGATCATACAGCAAGAGACTAGGTGGGAACATCAGCTGGAGCTAAGTCCCACAAACATACCTAAACCCATATTCGAGAGACTGGTATGAGCTGGATGGCCTACAAATCTTGGGTTAATCTCTCGGCTAAGTCCACTAGTAGAGACTACCTCAGCGGTGTGTCCTCCTAAAAAAACAGGTCTTTATATTAAAGGATTTCCCAACACCCTGGAGCCTATAGAATATTTGAGGATTAAATTCAACCTCATGGAAACGGTACAAAATGGACAGAGCTGACCATATTTGTAGGTTCTGTCATATCAGGAAAATTGAGACAGCTAAACATCTCCTTTGCAAATGTGGCTCATTAATGGAGAGTAGAGGCAGAGCAGTGTTGGCCGCTGGATTCTTCACTTTTAAATTTGGTACTGAAGATGCATACGGTCTCAATACCTGGGAGGCAATAATGTGTCTTCTATTTACCATCTGGGAAAGTTATGGAATTAGATTAGGGAGCGCCATGAGCAGAGCATTAACAGTGTGATGCCATTTTAGTATGTGTGAACATATATTCTAAATTGAAGTAGTGACATGTTTTTTTTCTTTTTTCTTTGTTATTGTTTTCTCTTTTATCCAATTGTGGGAGAGATGATATCTATTTTTGATACATTGTTATATGTTTTATGAAAAGCCAGTTGTGGCTTTATTATGGTAGAACAAAGTAGAAAAGAAAATCACCAAATTAGGATTTATGGGAATTCTACTTAGTACTCAATTCACTGACCCGTAATTTTTAAAAGCGCCTCTTTCATAAATGGGATGACTATTACGTTTTCTAAGCATGACTTTCAGACAATGGAAACCCCTTAACTTTCCACTGCATGTCTTTCATAGAAGGGATTACCCTTAAAAGATTTTTAGGAGTGTCTTTGCTAGAAGAGATGACTTCAGCCGGGACCTACTATCTCTTTGGATCCAAAAATAAATAGCTCTAGTTGATTATAGTTTTCTGTCTGGCCCCCAGAAAATAAATTGTATGTGTTTCTTTTAACTTAAGCAAGACACACAGGAGTCTCTATGTCTCGCTAAAAAAAGTAATCAGAAAATTATTGTTTTAAAAATTGGTAACAATAATAATAGCATCATTTATTGCAGTGTTTTGAGATGGGAGAAATGCAGCATAACATGCTGTATTCACTGGGAATTATCAATGTATTAATTTTCCTTTTCTTTTTTGTAAATAATTTTGGTGGGTGTTTTCAATTTTGTATTACTTTGGTTTTGGTGTTTTTAGGGGGAAAGGATCAAAACTGGGGATTGTAAATTTCGGCAAAATTAAAAAACAAAAGAACAAAAGGAAGCTAAGACTAGCTTAAGTGGCTCGGTCATGTGGCAGGACAGTTTTTTTTATGGTGTTCTACCTTGGTATCATCCCTCTCCTTCATTGTGGACTCGATAGCACAGCATAGCAAATGCTGTAGACTTGGGTAAAGAAGCCCGGGACAGCTGGTGGTCCCTCTGTTCTTCAGGGGGCGGGGCTTCCTTACCAGCTACTGGCCTTTCTTTTTGTGGAAGGAACGTACGGTTGGTAAGGAACCAGAGACATGGATGTTATGTTTCGTTCCAAGGTGACTCAGCATGCTAGAGGTGGCGAAATGGGATCCCTTTTTCCTGACCAAGACCACCCCACAAAGGTTGTGCATTGCCTTGGCAGAAATTTGTGGGCCTCCCCTGCAGTGGTGGATAAATAGGTCCAGGCTCCTGACTAAGATCCCCCTTGCTGACCCATTGCCAGTGATGTCTGGGGTCTTTAAGAGCCCACCTGCTGCAGCGCAGGTGCTGCTGTTGGTGGCTGCAGCATCTCAGCTGCCTGAGGCGGAATTAGCTGTGGCTGCTCCTGGGTCTGTTCTGATGTCTGGCTAGGGCAGGGGAGGAAAGCATCGGTCCACTCCTTAGCTTGACCTTTTTCTTCCTCTCTTCCCCCCAGCTCTCTAAGTCTCCATTTAAAAAATGAACAATGTATTAAAGCTCAATAACAGCCACATACCAAACCCCCAGCTCCTCCTCCGTGTGTCTGTCCAGTGTGCCTCTGTCTACCTCTCTCAGTCCGCGTCAGAAGGCAATAACAGGAAACAGTAAGCATTACATTTCATTTTCACTTTCTCTTACTTCTTCAAACCAACTTGACGCAGTTCAAATTAGTAGATTCTCATGGTTTTCAAAAGATCAAGCTGGTTCAAATCAATATTTCTATTTAAAAAATCTGTAATTGAATTTGATAAATCAAGACCTATTGGCTCAAAATGAATCAAGCTAATTCAAACCATGAGTCAAATCATTGTTAAGGCTACCCACAGTGTTAAGGGTGGAGCTGATTCGAACTGTTCCAAACCAATTTGTGGTTCTATTGATTTGAAGAATTTCAAATCGGCTTGAGATTCGGACCATTGCTTTATCATACAAAAACCTGTTGTTTGTTTGATTTGTGAGACCGTTTGAGTCACTGTCAAGTGGTTTCAAAAATCTTGCGAACCAGTTTACAAAAGGTTTGACCAGACTTACTATTTAACACCACTGCTTAATTTTTAGGTTGTGACTCATAGGTGCCACATAGTTAGGAAAAATGTATTTGGATAGATGGTGGTATGTGTATAACTAAATGATGGGCCATTTTTCCCTGCTGAATAAACCTGCCATGCATCTAACATGGGCATGTTACATAATGTTCTCGTGTTGCCTATATAGAAACAAGCTCTTTAAGACATTGGGGGTCATTATGACCCCGGCGTTAAGGGGTTAATGGCGCCGTAAAAGGCTGTGGCGCCGTTAACCCCTTAACGCCTTACTACGAGGTCCCTTTGCGGCTCCTGACCTTAACGGCTGGTCTGGACCAGCCGTTAAAGTAGGGACTCGCAAAGGGACCTTGATGGCAATTACGGTACCGCAATTTGCGGCACGGTAATTGCCGCCTTCCCCATTCCCATTGAGCCCTATGGGGAAAAAATGGGAATGTGGAAGGGCCATGGAGAAAGGGGGAATTACCGCCCCGCCAACCTTGGAATGGGGTGGTAATTCCCCCTTTCTCCATGGCGGACTCCGGCATGGACCATGGTGCTAATAGCACCATGGTATAGCGCCGGAGTCCTAATGAGGGCCATTATGTATGTCAAAACATGTTTGCAAGGTTTGACCCTTCCATTCGTTGTAGCCAGATTTCACGTTAAACCACCTCTCAAACTCTGTGATCCACAGACACCGTCCGAATGGAAGTCCCAAAGTTCAGACTATCCTACTTAGATAGCAGATTTTAGAAAATGGAATTACATGCCATTTAGTAAAAAGAAGGAATTCATCCCACCTAGTGTTCACAAAACCCCCCCCCCCAAAAAAAACAGTCAGACCCCCCCTACAAGAGTCCATGACCTATTATCTTGGAATACAGATGGATTCGCCAAGATGCACACATTAGGTCAACGTGACACTTTACCAGCTATGAATAACATGAGTTTATTGAGTAGTTGTTTCATTTTCATTTTATTGTTTAAAGCGTGGACCAAGCTCGAGAGCATCAGAGCATAGTAAATGGTGTGGATAGCCAGCGTTTGGGCTGGTGTCTATTGATAGTCCTGCAGTACTGTGAGTTTTGGTCAGTACATCAGTCTGTGTGTCCATCAGTATTATAGCTTCATCAGGACTTGCTAAAAAAACATGTTTTGAGAGCTTTCTGGGCTAGGAGAACTGTGGGGATATTCTGAGTTCCAGAGGGTGATAATTGAGTTCCAGAGGGTGAGTGCATGACAAGAGAAGGATTGTTTATGGGTCCTCTCTTTATAGATGAGTTGTGATTTGAGATGGTTGGTTGATTTGCTGTGTGAAGATAATGAGCCAACAGATATGTAGAGCTTAGCCAACAGGTAGCTTTTGTGCGATTCGTGACTGCTTTGTAAATGATACTTGCAGGCTTTAACAGTGTACTGGCCTGTAGAGGAAGCCAGTGTAGTTCACGTGTTGATGGTCAAATTTCCACGCACCCTTTTTCCACCGTGGTAGACAGGTTTTGGATGATCCAAGTGAGCAACTGGGAGCCCCATCAGGAGGGCATTTCCCCCATCGATGTGTAAGGCCACAGGGACTGGACCTGCTCTGGTCAATGAAGGATTTGATGTTGTGAGGGGTGGAGGTTTGGGGCCAACGTAGTGTCAAGTTTCCTTATCTGGACCACAGTCTATTGGTATTGGTGATGGTTGTGCAGTTACGTTTTCAGCACACGGTGGCTACACACAAGTGTTAACAATTGCCACTATTCAACTTGTTGCATGGTTGATGTTTTTTGTCAAAGCGTCAACAGGTCATATGGTATATGTGAACAACATAGACAAGATGTAACTGAAAAGTTTTATTCAAAATGCCAGTACCACCACGTATATTGTGATCAATCTGTAAACAGTATGTCACAAACTTGTCTCCACCATTAGAACCTTTACAAACACTTGATGTATGTGATCCATCCATGGTTACCGTTAGAACACTCATAACACCCCACAGGGTTCTGACACTTTATTATCCATATGCGTGCCACATCAGTGTGCACATGCGACACCATGACAACCTATGGTCTAGAATACATGCAATATGGAACTTCCGCCTTGCATTCATAACCTTAGCTCTGGTGATTTGTGGGACTGACTGATGTGCAGCCATACCCCGTGACATGGCTCAGCTAAAACAGTGCCGTATCCAGATGCACAATGCACATGGAATATTGGCATTAACACGAAGAACATCCAGAGGGGTGTATTCTGACATCACCTCTATCTATGAGACACAGGGCCTCATCACGAATTGAGCTGTATTCCCGGCTGTAATACTGCCGACTGTAATAGTACTAGCACCGACCGGCCCGGTGGTATTACCACCAGATCACGGGTTGGGCCTTAACGGTAAATCCCCATTCCTGATTTTTCGGTGCTAATACTGCGGGCTAATACAGCCAGCTGTAATACCATTAAAAACAGTGATTTTCACCTCCAGAAAAAGGTATAACAGCCGATTTAGCGCCCATCTCGTGATAGGGCCAGCCATTAAATGCGGCGGTAATACCGTTACCACCGCATTTAAGGGCTACAGCCCAACTCGTGATGAGGCCTACAGTCTTCAGCAATAAAGCGCCCCATAATTATTTATGAATTCTAGCACATAAATATTGCCATTTTGTACCAGTATGTTTATAATACACTCAGAGTAAATCCAGTGCCAGTGTATTTTCCAGTATGGCATGTTTTGGGTGAATAAGCTAAGGTGCAGCCCGCCATAGATTCCTTCCTAGTATTATAAAGCACAATATGGCCGCCGCCGAGGGACACAACAGAAAGCTGCTGCGTACCCATGACAACGAGTATATGCATCGGGCCCGCCAGTGTCTCTGGTTTCCACGAGGAGAGCTTCGACTCATACGTCATACCATCGAAGTAAGTCTGCTGTTAAGCTGTGCTATAATACCAACATACGATACAAACTATCAGCCCCCTCCTCGTACCAACTTGCGTTCAAAGACGCAAACAAGCAGGGCTATGTTATCGGCTGAATCTTGCTGTATTCTTCTGTCCTCGCCCTAAATGGAGCAGACAGCCGCTATCATAGTTTCATCATGATTAGGTTGCTTTTACTTTACGTTGATCAGAACGTTGCCCATATAGGTCCAGACAAGCGAGTATTTATCTTGTTGTACAAATATAATGCGTGGTCTGTTGCGAGTTACAGCCCACAACCACTGCCCCGTCGCGCAGGCTGCTATCTTGTCTCCACCACAAACAGAGCAGCCAGTGAATTTTACAGCTTAAACATGATCGCGTTGATCACTGACTTGTCATTCACAAATCCAGCTGTATAAACTACGCATGGTGTATTGGTATTTATAGCTTTAAGGTACCGCACCAAACGTTACCATGTCCCAGAGCGGCAACATATGGCTTACAAAACGCAACTGCATTTTTTGAATGAACAACATGCAGGCAATTGTTTTCCATTTGTTTTTTATCGGCACACAAAACACGGGTTGTAGCACTTTATTAAGTGCACAAGATGGTTCTTGATCAAAATTAGAGCTTTATATATGTTACCATTCAAAAAACCCGGGCATACGCTTTCCAAAGCCTACAGGCTCCGTAAATAATGTCTGGTGGACCAGTTCTACACTAGCTTTCCAAAGCTCACAGGCTCCGTAAATAATGTCTGGTGGGCCATAAAATGAGCGCTGTAAATGTCCCCAAATTAAGAACAAGAGGGGCACTTCTGCAAAAGAGAGCCTCTTTGAGTTTGTACTAATGAGACAGTATAAAATTGTTGCACAGACAGTCGAAATTTGGCGATGGGTGTCCCCACCCACTGGCCTCTAAACCAATGTATAAACCATGTTTTTAAGGAGAAGTAAATAAAACCGTGTATGAACACTACTCTGGTTGCCCAAACCATGATCCTTTGGTTTGACGCACTGACTTTCTGATTTATTTTAGGTGAACCGTGAAATATAAACGCTTTAGCATTAATTACCAGAGCCAACCTCGAACGGACACATGGATTCATTTATCAAATGAAATAAGTTTGTCCCCAGAATTTGAGCCACCACCAGGTCAGTCTTTTTATCTCTTTTTTCTAGTTAGCCTCCAAATGAATATCTGGAGGGACACACCTTTTATCACTATCTGGTCCCTAATCACTCTTCATGTTTTATGTCATCCTTATCTATAGATTCCCATACAAAACCAAAAGGGTTAGAACACTGATTTACATTGTGCTTTTAACTATATCCGTCCTGATGAAGGCCCAATAGCACATCAAACGGCTGGGTTGCCTGGATGCACGTACCATTAGCGAAAGGGCCGAAACACAACAGGCCTCATTTCGAGTATGGGGGTAATCATGGCGCTATTTGCGCCATGACTACCTCCAATACCGGTACCGAGTCCGCCCTGGTTCAATGGGGACTTACCGGTCTATTCCGACCTTTGCTGGACTGGTAAATCCCCATTCAAAAAGCCATTCCCCATTCCCATTTAAGCCCCCATAGGGCTCAATGGGAAGTTGGAAGGCTGTAATAACGGTACCGTAAATTGTGGTACCGTCATTAGCTCTAAAGTACCTTCACGGGTCCCGTCGATAACACCTGGTAAAACCAGGCATTAAGGAAGGGACCCGGTAAGGGAACTCGGAATAGGGTGCAAAGGGATTACCAGCACCGGTTTCCTTACCGGTGCCCGGTATCCTGTTGCGCCCAACTCGTAATGAGGCCCAACGTGTCCACGCTTTGACAAAAAACATCATCCAAGCAACAAGTTGAATAATGGCAATTGTTAACACTTGTGAGTAGCCACCATGTGCTGAGAACGTTATTGCACAACCACCACCAATACCAATAGACTGTGGTCCAGAATAGGAAAAGTGACACTACGCTGTCTCCTGTTATACACAAGTCTTTGTCAGTTGTTAACGATCACCCAGAAACAAATTGGAAAAACATTGCAAATTACAGGGTTCGATTTCTATTGTAATAAAAGAACTTTGAAATACTAACCTCACTTAAGAGTGACACTGAAGACTAAGTTAGGTTTATTTTGTACGAGAGAAATTTTGCTAATTGAATTTTATCGTTTGTCATGAAATGTATGAAATGAATATGATGACCTACTATGGAGTTTGCCTAACAGGCAGAAATAAAGGTGTCTTGTAGGCACAAAAAAAACACCAAGGCGTTATGCATTTGTTATGATACATCTGCACCAGACTAGAACTAGAGATTTGAGGGACGGGTAGCTTTTCACTTTGTTCATTTTTGACAGATGTACTTTCCCCATTTATAAGTGAAAGCCACCCTGTGAACAAAACATTTAGGGGGTACCCCTTTTTTGTTTAAAAGATTTGGAGCCAGGCCATTTGTGCCTTCTTGGCTATCTGTTTCTAGAAGGCAGCCTTCTGTAGATGGTGAAGCCTAAAAATGTTGATGAATTTGATAGTTGAGCATCAAATACTTCTAGGTGCATATCACTTAGCTATATGTTGGATGAGTTGTTATTTAGCAGGGGGGTGGACCAATGAAGACACCTTTGTCTTGGAGGGGTTAAGTCTGAGGTAGGCAGCTGTCATCCAGGACAGGATGGCTATGTAATCTCAAAGATGACTGAAATCATGTGGGATTTTGACTTTCATGTACAACTGAGCATCGACCGTAGATTGATGGATAGCTGTATAGGGATCTTTGAGGAAGGTGCCTAAAGCCTCCATTTAAAGGTTAAATAGGATTGAGGGGAGGATGGAGCCCTGGAGAACTCCCGAGGAGACTTGGAGTTGTTTGGATTGCAACATGTTTGTCTGCACGGCCTGGGAGGTAGGGGGAAAACCAATTCAGGACAGTGCTAGTAAATTCCACTGTGTCAGCAAGGACGGAAAGGAGAATGCAATGTGCATAGGTGTCGAATGCAGCCGAGTGGTCACGGAGGTCTAGGAGCCATGATGTTGGCTTATCTATGATAAGGATGATGACTGTCTCAATGCTGCACTTCGGGAGAAACCCCGGATGATAGGCATGCTAGAGGTGTAGTTGAAAGATGTTGGCAAGTAGTTGTGTAGCGACTACCTTTTCCCAGTCTTTGTCGATAAACGGAAGGTTCATAATTGACCAATAATTGGCCAGGTAGTATGGGCCTAGGACCAGTTTTTAAAAAGAGGTTGTATGAGGCCAGCCTTTGAGGGTGTTCAGGAATGATGCTTCAGTGAAGGAATCATTAATGATGCTGAGGAGGGCGATGAGCGCTAGACCCATCAATTCTTCAATGAGGCCGGGATGATATAAAATAAAACATTGCTCATTCTGTCAAACAGTCTCAGCCATGCAGATTTAAAACAACTTATTTTAACAAGCACCCATCTCCCTTCCCCAGCTTCATATACATCCTTTCCTCCAATGGTTACCCCAAAGACTCTGCCACTCTTATAGCTATGGGTAACTTTGTCACCTTAATATTTGAAGATTCTCAGATGGCAACAACTTCATGAATCCAGAATAATGGTGTATAGTTCTTTAAATGAGTTGGATTCATTTTAATGGAGTTAACTCTATGGGTTTGGGTAATTCTTGTTCTTTTGTTCAGCTTCAGCCACTTTCACAACCTCTGCTTTAGTGTTTGAGAAGTTACACGATGTAGGTTTCTCAATGGAAACATGCAATTTAATTTTAGTGTTGAACTGCCACTTCAAATGATGTGCGTGCCCACCTTTTAGGTCAGCTTTTAGTATTCAAGGTATCTGAAAACACTGTTGCTTGTGTGGCCTCTTTAAACTATGCTTGTAACAATCTCTGAAAAAAAAGTTATGCTTCAATAAGTTTACTGCAACGTTCTCCTTGTTAATAACAAATTATTTCTAATAATTGGGAAAAGAGATGCTTTCACTATACCTGTGTACTTCAGCTTGTTAACATAAGCGGGTGTAACATTTCCCTTATTAGAAATACTTCCCACTTCTGTGAACAACTTCTACACACTTAGATGTATGAGCGAGTGCAAATACAACTGGCTACAGTTGCCGGCAAGGTATTTCTGTTCATTTGCAATCTAGAGATCCTTTTCAAGACTCCACCAATATAACAACTGCGGGCTCCTTCCATTTACCAGCATGGTCTCTCTCTCTGATACTGCTACGAGCACTCACACCCCTCTGCTGCATGGGTGCCTCTGATCCGGCCTCATTAAGGGGGAGTCTTCCACTCTCCAGCGTCCCACTGCATGTTTCTGTGCACGGGCCTTGGTAGAATGCACAACTTCAGCTCTGCATTCACAGCAACTAGGTGCACCTCAAAAGACTGCCTGTTTCTTCCCATCTCTTCCAATGCTGCCACAGCTAAACGGGTTTGTGAGCACACAGACCAACTCAGAGCCTGCAGGTGAAATCTGCCCTTTGTCTGCTCCGGCTTACCTTCTATGGTCACACTTCCTTGTGAAATGCCAGCCTCGTGCACTGCTTCTTTTGCTTCTGCTACTGCCAACCTTTCTGCTCCTGCTCCAGCTTCTTTCTACTGATCCTCCCTGCTGCAATCTTTTATCAGGTGAGTTCATTGGTTTCAGGTACAAGCCCTTGTGACTAATTGCCTGATCCTGCCAAAAGCTATTAGGTGTGCCTGTATGACCTTGACTCCTGCATGACTACTCTTCAGCTCTCTTCTTCTTTTCAGTCCCTGAGGGATTCTGCAACATGCAGTCCACTTTAGATCAATTCAATTCAATTTCTCTTCTTCTTTAAAAGGTTTAAAGATGGATTTTCTTCCATGATATTATGAAAAGAGGAATCATAAACTTAACATTTTTAGAGACAGAAAGGGCAGGAAAAGTCACATTTGTACAGTTCCTGTTGGCATACCTTTGATATTGTGGAGGACATGGGCACTTGGGGAGTATAAAAGATTGGTTCTTTCGGTTCAACACTAAATTGAGTCACTCATTCAGAATGTACCCTTTCATCCTTAGTAGGAGGTCAAGATATATCAAAATAGCAATAAGACAATTCCTCCTCTAAGTCTGTGGTACAAGTATTCCTCTTCGAGGAAAAATAATGTGTCTCACCCTGCGAAATCTACCCACCTCCCTGGGCCTGGTCTCCACCCAGGTGATCCTCCCACAGTACACCACAGTACACCACCCCCAGGCATGGGATCAGGAAGCGTCTATTGAAGGTCCTCCAGACCTGTCTGCACAGACGTTCAGGGAAATAATTTAATGTCAGCTGTCAGAAACAGTGTGTGTGTGCAAAAAATACATATAATGTCAAAAGAAACAAAACGTCCAAGTACATTAACAATTGCAATTAAATTGCTTATGTGTGGAATGCCAGTGTTGATGTACAATTTGTTGCAGATATCGTAACAGCTATAGTAAATCTTACAGCAGCAAAGCTGAAACTAGTGAGTTGAAAGACCCCTGGGATGTCATTAAATTTGGGAAATGTCTTTCTAAAATAAAAAATACAGCTCTAAAAATCCCAAACCATCACCAAGTAATCCAATAAACAGCCTCAGGCAGCAAAGGCAGAGAAAATATTAATATGTATACAGCTGTGCAGAAATGGGCACAGAAACTGGATTAGTATTTCCATCCCAAATATGTAGCATTCAAACACAGAAACCTTAGGGATTTTTGTATAGGATTTTACACCCTTAGCCTACCCACATGATACATATCACAACCTGTAGTGGATAATTTCATTACTCACAATATCCTTATTCTGTTTCTCAGGTAGCAAAGCATGCCTGGTATGACAGAGTGTATGTCACTGAGTAAGACGGTGCATCGGACAGAGCCTGATGTCATGCTCATATGGCCTTTTGTGACTCTATGTATGTGCCAAACTCTTCCTGCACCACCTCTCCAAAAATATCCACGATCACCAAGTCATCTCCAAGTTATGGATGCGGTTTGCTCTGTTATTGACTTATGCACATTGGCGTCTCATCAGAAATAAAACACTGTCATTTTTTATAGTTCTCCCTTTTGTGTTTTCAGCACAATTTGCATTCATATTTTAGTTCTGCATTGTTATGTTCATTTAGTTTGCTGTCTTAAACCAAGACTCATCATAACTATATTCCCTACTCCTAACTATGTGAACTTTATTAGTGGCTTGCTTTGTTGTTTGAATCAAAAATGAATACAATGGCATCCCCATCATGAATAATCAATTTGCATGATCCTTGGAATTAAATTGTGTATGCTTTTCATTTTCTTCACCATCACTGTTATTATCAGTAAACATAATTTCTACACGTTCAAGGAGTGTTGGCAGTATCCTCTTGGGGTTTTGTGACAACAGCATCCCCAGAAGAGTGGGAAGGTGAATACAATGACAACCTACTCTTGATCCGACTCTTGCCTCTAATGTTTACTCCATTTATCTCCTGTCCTTATCTAAACTATTAGAATGTATTCATCTATTTTTTTGATCAACATTCTCTTCTTCCTCCCTTTCAATCTGGGTTTTGCCCCTGTCATTCTACCCAGACCACTCTCTTGGAGGTCTCAAAATCCCTTTTTCCTTCATGCTATGCCAAACACTCGTCTTTCTTGGTACATCTTGATCTTTCTGTGTCTTTTGATACTGTCAATTACACTATTCTGCTCTTATCTTTCACATCTTTGTCGATGGTGCTCTGTTTTGAATTGGTTTCACTTTTATCTCACCAACCACACTTTTTCTGTCTCTTGGGCTGGTCCTTCCTCCCATGTTCTCTTCCTTTTCTACAGTGTGGCCCAAGGATCTCCCTTCGGTCCCCTTCTGTTTTCTCTCAACACTTCCCCTATTGGTTCTATTATTAATTCCATTGGCTTTTCTTACCACCTCTGTGCAGACAAATTCAAGATCTTTTTTTTTCCTTTTGTCCTTCCTGGACTATATTCACTTCTCTCTTTCTGTCTGCTAGCTATACAATAATTATCTACATCTGAGTCCACCAAAAAAGGAAGTTATTTTCTTTCCTGCTCTCACCATTCCTCTCCCTCTCCCTCCATCTTCTATTTCGTTTCCCTCTTCCTTACTCCCTATCTCTGCTTCAGCTTGTAATCTTGGAGTCATTATTGACGCATACTGTTAATTTTCATTTCACATTTCTTCTATCTCCCTTTCTTGTTGATTTCAGCTCTTCAATATCCACAAAACCTGCTGATTCTTTACTTTTCATGCTTCCAAAATACACATTTCATCTTTAGGTTTCTCCAGCAATTGTTCTTCTCTATTACTTGGTCTTCCTGTTTACCATCTTGCTCCACTCCACTCTATGTGTGACTCGATCCATGTTCTTTGCACTCTTTCTATTTATGATTCTATTTCCTCTGCTTTGTATTCTTGCATGGCTCACCTTTGAAGCCCAGAATCTTATTTCTTTGCTTAGTGTTTAGCATTTCGTATTTAAGTGTCTCTGAGATCTTGCTCCCCTCTATCTGTGCCTCTAAACAGATCGTGTATAGGCTCATTATAAATACACAATAAATAAAAAATATCCCTGCTCCTTAGTTTCGTTCTACTTCTCCATTCTTACCCCAAAGCACAGGAATGTCCTCCTTTTCTCTATTCAATCTTTGTCTTCACTCTCTCTTTTTAAAACTTGCTTAAAAAAGCATGTGCTTGCTAATTGATTCACTGTCATTTCCTATTGTTGTACAGTTTTTGACCGTGTGAAGCGCTTAGGTGTTAAGAGATGCATAAATAAAAACGAATACAAACAATTTGAAATATAAGCTATTACCACAATTAGCACTACTCATTCATATAACTCAAACAATGTTAACATTGTCGCTACGTGACGCAACATATTCTACGTGGAAAGAGGCAGGGGTGTTGCTAGGGGGGGGCTAAGGGGGCTATAGCCCCTGGTCTTTTGGTTGTAGCCCCGGATAGAATCTCAGGAGCTACAGCCAAAAGGCTAGCTAGCCCCCAGTCCCAACAGTTCCGACATCAGCTTAGCCCCGGGTCTTTTCCAGACCTAGCAACTCCGCTGGAAAGAGGATTACTGTTCGATGTGCTAACTGAAAGGTGTTTCTTTCATGATTAAACTTTGCGTGTATCACATACAGTTCCCTATTTAAATATAAAAAGACTCTTCACATCTGCTGCAGACTGTCAGATAACATTTGAAAATGACACAGAAAAAATGTAGGCCAGCTGAATTCTACCTCACATTTAAAATCTAATTCATATCTTTGTTCTGCAGGCCAGAACACATAATGCACTTCAGTCTATGTTAACATGGCAAAGATCACATCAAGTTCCAAACGTTCCTTTGGATGCACACAGCTGTCATTTAAGATAAATATTCAAGCTCCATTTGGCATCACACCTTTAGCGCTACCCTCCCAACAGATTTACATTTCCACAGTCAATTTGTAACCTGGCTTCACACTCTCCATGCATTGTATCTGAAGGGCCATCTCAACCAGAATGTCCAGTTCTTCCTGATCACAATCAAAAAAGTCTTGCTTAAACTCAGAAAAGGTCAACACATGTGTTAGGAAAGATTACCATGTATGGGTAATTTTCCCTCCAGTTGTGTGCCCCCCAAACTTTTGCTGTTGTCTGACCATCCTAGCCTGACTTTTTCCAGTGGAACCCAGCCTTCTGCTGTACTCCTCTGGGCTTTTGCTCATTTTGTTATTGTAAAGACTGGAGGGGGGTTCTGTACACCTGGCCTCTATATGGCAGAGAAGAAGCACAGAGCTCCCGAGCCAAGATTCTCTATGCAGTAGCGGAGGACGAGCAATCAAGGCGTAAACTCTCAGGAGGGGATGCAGGCTGGTTCTTAAGTACAGTGTAGTCCCCAAGCCCCCACAAAGGAATGCCCACACACTATTTTAGTGATAACATAGTTCTTTATATGAATAAGTTTCAAGTTATATACACATACAATAACACACTTTGTGCTCAGGCAATACTATAATGATAAATTAACAATTTCTATGTGGTACCACAATTACTCTTTGATTCCATTAAAATTAACCAACTGCGGACAGTTTCAAATGGCATACAAATCAATAGCAAAAGGTATCAACCATAGACTTGGTAGGAAAACAAGGTGATTAAACAAATTGGCAGAATACTGTGCCCCTACCAACTAGACACAGTTCTGTGTGAGGATCCCCCCACCTTGGCAACCTTTAAATAAAGATATACTGACAAGCCCAGTCCATATATTGCTTAGCAGAGTCTTATTTCCTTCTACAAATGTTCTACTACCCCGATGTACCTGATTTAGCAAAGTTGGATAATGGATCGTTGACGGATCCTTCTTGAGTGAACTCCCTTTAAGGCAGGAGGCATGGATCGTCGAGATCCCACGAAGAAAAGAGTGAACAACGGCGTCGAGGCAGCAGCTTCGGTCCTGTCGGTGCTCGTCGACGATAGGTCGTGGACGTCCTCAGAAGATGAGGCGTGCGGTGCACCTCGTCAACGATAGCTCATTGCTGCAAAGAGTCAATGAAGAATGTAGGCCCAGCAAGGGCATCAGGTTGTCGGCGTTTGGCATTGGCAATCGAGATTCGACCACGGCTGGCTTTTGGATCTTCGTCAGCGTCTTTGAGGACTTTGGGTGGTGGGAAACCCACTGGCGGATTCTCCTCGGTTCATCAGTGACCTTGACTTTCTTAAGCAGGACAAAGCGGTCGACGGTGCTGAGCAAGGGAGTCCTTGATTCAAATATCTTAGGCAATAGAGTGTTGCGGCTCCGGTCAACGATGTTGGTCATCAACGACAAAGGGATTCAATGTCTGGGCGCTTCACTTCAGATTCCTCGGCGGTCCCTGTCTCCGCTCGGAAGCCTTTAGAGGACTGACTTCCAGGGAGCCTTGGTGAAGGTGAGATGGTGCACAATGTTCCCTCGTAGCTCAGGAAGGGGTCTCCTAGCCAGGTCCTCTCTTGGACCAGTTCTTGGAGACACGACAGCTTTCGGATTGCGTCGAAGGAAAGCAGCAGCAGAGCCTTTTTCTTCCAGCTGGTCTTCAAGGTAACCATCAAGTTTCAACTTCAGCTTCTGAATGATTTCCATCAGTGAGAGATCACCAGATATACTGTTCGATCTCTCATTCCTCTGCTGGGTCACACTCAGGCGACCAATCATTCAGAAGGGCATTCAGGCAGGCAGGCAGGCAGCCAATCGGGCTCACAGTGCATTCAGGCCATTCTTCTGCATCCAGACACTCACAACAAGGAATGTTGATTGGGACAAGCACCCAGCCATTCAACACTCCACACCACATTCTTACCAGTTTCGGGCAGGGCTTTCTCAGTCTTTGTGTCACTGTTATGAAGATTTCTCACACAAATGCTTAATTCCCTCTACCTTAGAGCCCTCCAGCTCCTTCGCTATATTTTGGGGATTTGAACTTTTCATTTTCAATGTGTTTTACTTTTGTGTTCTTTGGTTATGAAGTTTTAAAACAACTCCAGTGGCATCATCTCTTCAGTGCAGTGGCACAGGGGTGTCTTTCAGAGAATGATTACTGTCTCCCAGGGCAAGTAAAGTTAAATTGACTTTACTAGTCTCTTTATATGTACTGACCCAGCACACCCTATCTTACTATAGAGTGCTGGAGGGGTTGCTTAGCTTCCCCTGAGTCTAAACATTCATGTAACAGTAAAATGTTACCTTTTCCTATTTTAAATGGCTGGTGGCAGTTGTTTAGATCAGCTACCATGATTTTTCACGACCGCTAACAACGGTAGCTCAAAATCAGGTGTTTGTCAATATGGTGCCCCAGACCTATCTGTAAAAACAGACTCCGGACGTTTTTTATTGCCATTTATTTAAGGAAAAGTCCTTCTTGTGTGTAACTCTGTGCGCCAAACCAGGTTTGGTCCCTTTGTTGGTGCCCTTTGGCGGGCTTCTGTGCTGAAGCCCTCCTCTGGTGCCGGAGTGTCTGGGGTGGACAGGATGTGAGGGGGTGCTGCTTAGTCCCTGCTTAGTCTCCTAGGAGGCCTGAATGCACTCTGGTGAGATTGGCAGGCTGACTGTCCAGCAAGGACAGCCACCCTGCTGGGTGAGTGACAGCCAGGCTAAATGAATGGGGGAATACTGTTTAAAAGCGTGTCTCTGGGACTAGGAAAGCAGAGTCGACCACTGGAATGAAAGAACCGAAGAGGAGAGGAAGCAAGAGGACTGCTGCAACTCCTGGATGACCGGTGAAGCCCTGCTGCAGGTCCGAATTGCCTGAAACTCCGATGACAGAAAAGCCCTTCAAGGTTAACTTCTTCCCTTGAGTTTGGTGGGAACAACCAACTCGCAAGCCACCTGGACACCATCATATTCTGCTTGAATTTTCTTCAGAGTGCAGTTGAAAACCAGATAGCCAGAGGGAAGGAAACCAGGGGGACTTTAAGGGACTCCAACCTTAAAACCGACGTCTTGTTACAGCTTTTGGCCTCTTCCCTGGGCAGTGCAGGAACCTCCCGGTGTCCTCCTTCTTGTCCCCATGACTGAAGCACAGGAACAGCGAGACCTGCTCAAACTGCCAGGAACAACTGCCTCAGCTACAGTTTCTTCATTTAAAAAGGTACTGTGCAAACGCAGTCCGGAAATCTTTTTGGCCAGCGAGAAACTGTGAAACTTTCCTCAACTACAAAGGCTTGTCCTTCCCTAAACATTCGTCAAACTTTTCGCCTAGCCAAATTCTTTAAAAATCCTTGGCAGAGACTTTACCGTTATATACCAAAACTGTGCTATCCTATACAAAAGACTCTGAACCATTGACTTTGGCTCAGGCCTTTTGAAAAGAATTGCTGGTTGTATTTAACTTGAACCCTTTGCCCTGCCTATGAATGTACTTAGGCTGTCTATTCTTATAACCTTGCCCTTTTCCTCCTTTTCTAAATATCTAAAGTGCCATTTTGTTCTCACTTCATTTTTTAGCTAAACTTGTTTAGTTACTTACCGGTTGGATTTTTGTGGTGTATCTTTGTGTGATATTGAGCTGATTATGCTAGTGTAATGTTTTATAACTGATTGAGTAAATTAATGTATATTCTTTTACCAAGAAACCTTGAGTAAGTGTTTACTTGAATCACTGTATTGGTTGGTCCTTTGTGTAACTTGTTCTACTGCTCACTTAAACTCTTGAGATAAGTCTGGCTGCTCAGCCATTGCTATTACTTTACTGTTTAGTACAGGCTTGTACAAAAGGTGAAATTGTGCTCACGCTTGTAGTCCTAATTGCCTGTAGTGTTCCCGAAAGGTACTGAAGGTGATTCTGCCTAACAGTCAGATACCAGAAACCAGACACCCATAACATGAAATGCATATTGGACACACACTCCATCCACCGCGTTCCCACCCCACGTGCGTACCCACAACATACAGTCATTGGGAAGGCTTCCCCACAATACCTTATGTGGAACTTCCACCCAACAGCCAGTGAGGGGAAGGGACAGAGTCAGGGCTTCCCAGGACTTTGGGAAAACAAGCTAACAGACAATTGAAAGCAAGAGTCCAAAAGGGGCCATCTTGTCTTCTATCAGGAATCAACTGATTCCAGTAACAGGGCCTGGGTATCTCAAAATGGAGGATACTCAGAGCAACTGTCAAATTCAGCATAGAGCTGCCACCAGCCCATACCCTGCTCTGTGGGCCACGCACAGGTCCCCAAAACATACAATAGTGGTACAGGGTTGTACCCCCACCCATGGGTGCCATAAGGGTATCCCAAGGGTCTGCTCACCATGACCAAAAAGAGAAAGAGCTGCACTGCCCAGAGTCCTGCATGGACTCCAGTGCAGAAAATAACACAGAACACACATGATAAGAGGACTACAGGACAAACACAGGAGGCCCTGTCCAATGCATTTCCAGATTCACAGTTATGGAGAAACTGACATGCCCTTAAGACAGTTAGTACTGGGAGACTTTGTTCCCCTTAGTCTTTCACTTTGTTGCTATTTGTTAGTAACATTTTATCAGTGCACAAAGCACAGTGCGCTCGGACCCTTTTTCATTTTCAAAGCCCTAGACACCCTCAAAAGATTTTTGTTGAATGTGCAGCTATGCCTTGGACAGAGCTGGTGGCAGCTGTTACTTCTGATGTGTTTTCAACTCTTTTCAAACGTCCAAACTGCGTTTACCACGTTTGGCCCAGGACAGTGGCCAGTGTCTAAAATGGCCATGCCATGCCATGAGGTCCTTTATTCTGTCCTTTGGCCATCTTGTCCCTTTGCCTTTCGTAGGTCGAGTAGACCTGGGAAATTCCTTATTTGGTCATGCAGACCGCCACAAAAACAAAGCTTTTGCTGGCTTCTGCATGCCTTGTGTGTGTGCGCCCAGGATGTGGGCTGGAGCTGTCTAGTTATAATACACATCCTGGGTGCCAGGATGTCTGTTGGGCTGGGATGATTGGGACCACTGTGGTCCATGATTGGTCCACATCTTGGATGGCTGTATGTGAGCATATCTCCTATTGGTTTCTCTTTGTTTTGGCACGAAGGAGATTTTGGATAAGAGAAGGCATCTTACACCCATTCTCGGTCGATCTTCTGAATCTAGACCGAACTTGGTAAAGGAGCCAGGTATCCTGAACCGAAGAAGCAGAGCCATGGAACCAATGGTGACCCACTGGAAGGTTTGGCACCATGAGCCCGCTGTTGTCCCGTCGGACCCCCTGTTTCGGATCAAACCTAGAAGGCCTGCAAGGGTGTTTTGACCCATTGGAATAGTGGGACCGACTATTCTCGGCCCCTCCAACTTCACCTGTAAGCCAGCCTTTTTGGAAGTGTTCCTGGACCGCCCATTGAACTGACCAGCTCAAACGGGATCTTTGCCCTGGAACCGCCGCCATACTGAGTTTTCACTTGAGGCTTAGAAGACTGCAAGCTCTGGATATAAGGCACTCTCCCCACAGGTTTCATACACCTAACATTCCTAGGTCTGGAATTAGGAGAGTACGCCTGAACCTGAGCATATGTGGTCACTGTGTCGCACATCTGTGATGACGAACTTCATGGGTGCCTTGCTGCTGTGCCCCCCGTGTCATCAGACTAGCTGCAGTGGCACTGGCCTGATCCCTTCATCAGAAGCGGAGTAATCACCACTGTCCCACCATGGAACAATTCCTGGAATGCAGTCCTTGAATGCCGCAGAGCCGCGCAACTGCAGGATTTGAACCTACCTGCGACCGAAGTGGACTCAACTGCCAAAATTTGGTCTGAAGTGCACCGAGGGTCAGTGAATACTTGCAACACTTACCAGTGACCCTTGGCACCTCCACCGATTCTTACGCACAAGTGTCCCCTGAGGGCCACTCTTCTTTACCGAGGTAGCCTGTGCTACCAAACAATTCCCAACTCTTGGATCCTGTTCTGCCCTCTTGGGGTGACCCTCCTCGAATAGTGGGAACTTATTCTTCACTGCCATCACCCACCTTTCTGAGTCGCTACATCCCCTTGAAGAGACCCCTTTTTTTTACTTAACTGCACAATCGGGTGCGCGGGCACCAAAAGTATTTTTTAGCTCAAGGCTACACTCATTTTAGGGACTGGACTGCCTCTTAGCTAGGGTGTGAATTGTGAAGCACTGTCACAGAGATATTCACACTGTATAACCCCTTTCATTGCGGTTGTGGAACTGTACTGAGTAATATCCCTGTTGGCCATTGGTTACTGTATACATGTTTGCTAAATTAGTGTTGTGTTGGTTTTGTTATTACTGCTGAATAATTACTTTATGTTTGACTTAAAAGGCCTTTAATAAATGCATATACATTTTTTATATACACCTGATTGAGAGTAATTTGTGGTGTTGTTTACTGTGTGTGCTCATTGTGGGCTTTCGATCACCCTGGACCCTCCTGAGACCTAGGCCCTCATTACAAGTCCGGCGCTGGACCATGGTGCTATTAACACCATGATCCATGCCGGAGTCTGGCATGATGGATGGCGGAATTACCGCCCCATTCCAAGGTGAGTGGGGCGGTAATTCCCCATTCACCATTTGCCCTTCCCCATTCCCATTTTTGCCCCATGGGGCATAATGGGGATGGGGAAGGCGCTAATTACCGTAAATTACGGTGTGAATCAGGCATTAAGGGTTAACGGCGCCAACGGCTCCGTTAAACCCTTAACGCCTGACTTGTAATGAGGGCCCTAGACCACCACCAATGCTACCATGATTGGTCTGACATGTCCAGGAAGGTTACCCTGTTCCAAGAAACTAGGCTGGCCTTCTGAACCTCTGCCCACCAGGTCAGATTTCAGAAATCCATCTTACATGACAATGAGTTAATTCTGGCGCTTGCATATCTCAGCTATCTCAGTGTATCACCCAGTGCCCTTCACAACTACTTCTGACCCCTGGTATTGTTTATTAGGTCGTGGTCTATGTAAATTTAACAGTGCGTTAAGTATTAAGGGATCATCTCACTGTTTTCTTGTTGCAGTGCCAGTTGTCAAACGTTCACCAGTTCCCTCAGGTCTTCAACAAGAAAGGAGTACATTTAGGATGGTTAACATTATACCGCTTACATCTTCAATGGCATGTACTTCTCCTGTACTTACATCTGTATTGGTCAGTTGTGAACCCGTGATTAACACAGTCATTTTTTGTAGCTCTCCCAATCCTTCCTTGTTAACTCTACCCTGTTAGAGGTTTAAGGTGGAGACCATTGATATTACCTCTTGCATGTCCTAGATTAATTCTTCTAGGTTTCTTTGTGCTCTTCTTTTCACCTTCAGCATGTCATTTTATTGCATTGTTCGGATTGACGCTCCTGGAAAATGGCAAGTCACTTGAAAGTGTAATACTGGCAAGCAGAAGCGCATAGATCCCTGGTAGTATTCAGAATTGTCAACTTTCCTGGGCCAGTCGTTTTATTTTTAGTTCTTGACCATGGTATTTGAAGCTTTATCACAATAGATTCTGCAAAAAGATTGGTCTTGGGGAATGATAGAGCAGATTGTCCAAGCAATTTATTTCATAAACCCACATGCAATAGTCAAAAGACAAGAGTTCAGTATGCATTTTGAATTTGCAAGAAAAACACATGCTCTGTGGGGCATCAGTATGTACACAAAAACCTAGGATGATCATGCTGTTGGGTTTCCTGGTCAACAGCATTTGATAATGCAGCTAACCTTTGATCCTTCACCTCTCTCATGTTGCCTTGTATCGCTCACCGATGTAACTGGCCTCCCTCTAGAAAATACAGAAATTAGAAGAGTAGGGTGTTATATTAGCTCTTTTCATGTGTCTGGTTCACCCTGATTCATATATCTATGGTACCGTTTTTCGTGTGTCTTTTCCCTTTCTTAACTTTCATTACACTTTTCTGTTTAACCCACACAGAGTCAGGTGCTGATTTTCCTAGAACCCTATGCTCACAGTCATTAGGGGCCCATTCTGGCAGAGCCCTATAATCACATGGAACTTCGCCAAATGTGCATTCATAGAATAAGACCCAAATTGTATGTCACTCGAAACTCCCTCAATGCACTTCTGCAATTCACTCTGTGGCAAACTACAAATATTATTTTTTCCATCAAATGCAAATCCTACATTCTTACTAGTCATTTGCTGTATGATCCCTTCTCCTTGGTGAAATATCGGTTTCTTGGAGCAAACAAACACTCATTTTGTTATCTCCTGCTTGAGTTCCAGAGTAATATAACAATAACTACCTCACTAAATATAACCGCAAACACCAGAATTCACAGAGATTGCATTGACTGGTGCACTTGATGACTGACAGAATCTTCCATGGACACAGGCTGAGTTTTTTCTGTATCCGACTGCTTTACCTCTAATAAGCAGAACCTCAAATGGCTCAGACCCCCTCTCGTTCCTCCATTGAATTATAGTGTTCTGATAAATGCATTGGTCTGACAGTGAGAATTTCATGTGGGCTAAATCCTGTAACATGTTTTGCAGGGCCTGAGAAGCGCATCAGAGCAAGCAGCATCGCATATGTCCA
This sequence comes from Ambystoma mexicanum, assembly GCF_040938575.1. NCBI lineage: Eukaryota > Metazoa > Chordata > Amphibia > Caudata > Ambystomatidae > Ambystoma > Ambystoma mexicanum. Next base: position 666,628,566 of record NC_090924.1, on the reverse strand, counting down.
TTTCAAACCAGTTTCTACATATATTTTAGAAATGCTATTTTGCCTCTTCTCCTCCCTCTGCTGATTGTGAGTGATGCGGGCAATAGAGCTTCTGCTGAATATATAATACCTTACATGGCGCCTGTATTAACTTTCGTGTGTTGTTCCTTGGTCACTGCTAATATTCACCGCCACTGTGAAATAAAGGATACAGTCACATTTCAGAGCTTGTACCACAGCCTGTGTATCAGCGTTAAAGGTCCGATATGCCGCTATCCATTTTGGAAACATGCCAATCACAACATGTACATATTCTAGTCTGCTAGGTTTGACAACTGAATGAAATCACACTGTTATTGAGTGAAGGGACTCTATGGGGCTGAGTGTTCTCTCCGCTCCACGTTCATGCTTTTACTTATTTTCTGCTGTTGGCAGGGCCGGTGCACGGAATTTTTGCCACCCTCAGAGAACTGTCAGATTGGCACCCCCCTCCCCCACTCCGGGCTCTTGGCCCCATGCCCAACACCTCTTTGCACACAGCGGGCACACATGAGGGTAATTGCACAGTCAGCAGTCCTGGGAACAAAGACCTTTTGGCATCAAGTCTGCCAGAATTAGCAGGGCATTGTTGCCAAACAGGGAAAATGAATTGGTGGAGGCAGGAGGTGAGAGAAGGAGATTTACAGAGGACATCTGCCCATGTGTTAAGCACAGCACGATCTACAAAAATGGAGGGTCTATTAAGCAATTCTCTCTGTGAGCTGGCACTGTGCAAGCCAGCTACATGAACAATGTGTGCAATGGTGGAGGATGGGCTTAATAGGACTTAATAAATCCCGTCTATATTATTAACACAGACCCGCCAGCTCCACCCCAGCTCCCCAATTCACAGATATTCTCATCCACTGCCACCCATGTTCCCATTCACCAGGCTTTGCCATGTCTGGTCACCACCTCCATGTTCTCGTCGCTCCTTCCATGTTCCGTTCACTACCCATCTAATTTCATCCCATTTCACAAGTGCTAGTCACCGCCTCAATGTCAGTCACATCTCCATGCTTGGTACCCCTTCCATGTCCCATTCACCCTTTCATGTTCCCATTCTATGCTCGGACTGCCCTATAGGACAACAGGGCAATGCCAGAACCTAAAACGCAAAATCCTAGTCTGGGCCTGTTTCTTTGGTCAAAGTGGGCCACTTTTCTGGTCAATGTGGGCCAGTTTGAGTTATTTCACTATGCGGCTAGTAGTTTTGACCAGTGTTGCTGTATAAATATTCTTTAAAATGTGTACAATTTGCATCACATGTTTATCAAAAAACTCCCCCTTCAGCACTGTCACAAAAGGAATGAATTGCTATTTGCAACTGTGTGCTACTTTTTCATGAGACAATGACATGCCCTAGCCTGATCCTGCCCCATTCATCCATCCCTACCCTTCAGTCATCTCATGTACTCCTCTTGTTCACATGCCTGGCCAATCGTAAACCTCTGCATCACATCTGCATTTTCTACAATACAGTAACCAATGTAAAAAGGCATGCTGCGATATATCTATTTACATAAAATAACCAGCAATGCTGCAGTCTTAATCCTAATGCCCAGAAGGAGTGGAGGCAACGTGCTTTGTGGTATCTGCAGAACAGTATACCTCCAGCTTCATTCCAATGGGCATTGGTCACTCTAGTGCTTTGGCTTCTGTTATTCGTCTAATTGCAGTTACTATCTACCCCCGTTTGGTCACATTTAGCGCTCCCTCTGGAGTTGACATCTTTAGTTTTGCCACATTGGCTACCAATTGCCAACTGGGGTCATGTATAGTAGATGGCTGAGTAGATTGTCTGCACTGAGTACTGCACCACATGCATTGCATGCTGTATCTGTGGACATTCAAAGTAGTGCAAGTTGTACTATTCCATTGCAAAGGGATGTGATTTTTTGCAGCACTAAAGACTGGTGTTAGTTCTGAGGGATGCCTCTTGCGATTGTTGGAGTACTTGGGCATATAATGCCAAGCGCTGGCACATGATGAATACCTTGCAAAGCCTAGGCAAACCCCAATGCTATTGGTTTTCTCAATGGTTAATATTAACATATTTATTTGTCCTTATGGTGAACCTTTCAGTTCATAACACCCAATAAATAACAATAAGAAAGGCACTACATGTCCCAGTAGTGGTCAGACTTAAAATCACAGGAATCATTTGTGTACTTGCAACTGATCCATGAAAGCAGTTAAGGAGAAAATAAGTGATCACAGGGTATGTGATGTAACAAACCACTGCATCGCAATTCTCCACGACCCCAGATGGAATCAAATGGAATTTGATCATGGCTCTGTTTATTGATGGATTTCAACAACGCAACCCAACAGTCTTTCTCTTCTGTGGCATGGCAATCAGTGATGTATGTTCTTGTTTAGAATAGTATCGGGTACTGACAGATAGGCACAAACCATTCCATCTTGAAAACTCATGTACATGTGTATTTGCTTTTGGGCTTTTTCGCGCTTCATTGTGCAATCATACTTTGGGGCAACACAGCGCTTGTCAGGCACTTCAGAATGCATTTATGTACAAATGTTGCAGGGCAATCAGGTTCTTGCCTTTCTTCGTGGGCAGAGATTGTGGACTGCCAATTTTCAGGCGCTACATACTGGTCCCAACATGAACTAAGAATGCCACACTTGATGGTTTTTGGAAACACACACCCTTTCCTAGCTGGGATGTTTTATTTTTGTATACCATGAAAAAAACGCATTTATTTGGTCAACAAAAATCTACAATTCAAATATACTGAGCTGGTGTTTGGAATCAGGATGGAGTGCTTTGGGTTATCTTACAAATTAAGCACTAGCCTCGCACATGAATCCAGCATGCACGTCATAAAACCTGGCCAGGCCGACTTGGCCCTTCATCCATCAGAGGTCGATAAATTGAGCAGCATTATATACATCCATGTACATAAGCACATGCACAGGTAGGCTAACTGCTGAGCACCTAATAAAGGGAGCCTGTGCTTTTTAGTTGTATGCACTTCAAAAGAAGAGGACATGCATTGGTTAAAGAATGTATGTATATATGTTAGGGAGACTGAGCAGCATATGTGCTCAACGGTCAGGCCCCACATGCAAGCGTTATGTAACTGGATGGACTGACCATCAAGCTACATAATATATAACGGTGAATAAGCAGTGTCTGTGCTCGGACGTCAGGTGCCTTATGCATGCGCTTATGTAACAGGATGGACTTACCATCCAGCTACATAATATAATATATATTAAGGCAAATAAGCATTGGCATTGCTCAGACTCCAGCTCACCTATGCATGTGCTTATGTAACTAGATGGACTTACCATCCAGCTACATAATATATATTAAAGCAAATAAGTAGTGCCTGTGCTGCTAGTCTCAGCGAGTCAGCAGGGTCCAGGGCCGGGCTGGCCTACTGGCGCACCGTCCGCATGGCATAAAGCTGCTAGCAGCCAGGTTAAGAATATAGGTGGGCAATGAGAATTAAGAGCACAAGAAGGCACTGGGGAAACAGTCTGGGGCCACATAATAGTACGTGGGTGTCAGGGGTGGGAGAATGGCCTAGGGCACCAAAGGAGGAAAGGTCGAGCAGGAGGTAAGACAACAGAAGGCCACAGACCAACAAGGAGGCAATGCGGGACTGACCTACAGGGCAATAGTGCAGTGCACAAAGAGGCTACATCTCCACTGTTGCACCAGGATCTCTAGTGATCCACCCTCTGCCCCTCACTGATCAAGCCCACCCCCCTGCCATGAGCTTTTGTCTCCTTGCTGCCCCACCCAGGCTCTTACATTCCTGCTCCCCAAGCCCATGTCCAAGACCTCTTTGGCGAGGCAATAGTTTCCCCAAGAGCCCTGCTTTCCCTTCTCCAAAGGTTGTTGCTTTCCTGCTTCCCACAAATTTAGATGTGGGGCCCTTAACTCAGTGTTGTTGCCCCATGCCCTTGCCAGCACTGCTGCCTCAAACTCTCACCTCTCTGCCAACACAGGCATTTAGATCCCTGCTGCCGCTGACCTTCAATATTATCCCGGCCACCTCGTGGCATCAGCCAAACCACAAATTAAACCCCCTACCCCCACACTTTTGCAAATAGCATTTAGTACATTTTCAAGAATGTATTCTGAGTTGAACAACAGGGTCATTTTGGGGAAAATCTGAAGAAAAAATATATTTTAAAGAACGTTGGGCCAGTAGCATTTGTGAAAACTGTCAACTACACTGTGCATTGAATCATCAAGTTGGCACACATTAGCACAGAACCTGCGGTTATTATTACCCGGTGGTCTCTGAAGAAGAGAGTTTGGTCAGCCACTCAGCCACTGGCAGCTCAGACAGATAAATTAGGCAATAACACATTTAATTGCGATTTTCGAAAGAGGGATGACGCATTGGCGGGGGGCATGCACCCTGACCCACTTTTATATATTTGGCAGTATAACGGTCAGCACCTCACTTGTCAGTTAGTCAGTAGTTCACAGAACTGGCTAGTCTCTCAGAGAATCAGCACGGGTCAGTGCCGGGCTGGCCACCTGCTGGCACACCATCTACATGGCAGAAAGCTGCTAGTGCAGGGCTGGTGATGGTGGCGGGGAGGTCCAGGACAGGAGTCAGACACACGCAGGTCAGGACAGGCAGGCAGGCACAGGCCACGGCCACCACAGTCGTCGTCGAAACGAATGCTTGCTGAATGCGAGCAGTGAGGCAGCATTCTCACAAGCCCAGAGTCATGAGGGGAGTTCATGGCACGTGCAGTGCTTAGCTCGTGCTACTTTTAATGCACAAGTCCGATTAGTGCAAGGCGAGCATCGCAATGCCCACACCCACTTGTGATCATGACCCGACCCCAACCACCTTGACAGTGGTTGGCTGGCATGCTGCTGCTGCAGGTGCAGCCATCCTGCAGACAGGGTGAAAGCAGCCTTACAGAAGACGAGAGAGAGAATATCATTTATATCTAGTGTAATGTAGACTTTGCCGCTCTAAGATTTGCGCATTATAGGCAAGGGCCTAACCTTGCCTCGTGATAGCCTAGTGATAGCACCGGCCCTAGCTGTTGGCAGTTTAAATGCTGGTGGCGCAACTGCTTTGCCACCTGTGCAAAAACCTGAAGCGTACCATTCTTTCCGTAGCTGGGCCACCATCATCATTTTGCAACCTGTGTTCCACCATAATGCAAAAGTGCTCTGGGAACAACTAACAACAGTCATGTGATGCCATTGCTTATCGCTGCAAAGCGGAATACCCTGACTGGCTCTGTGTATTTGTTTTCCATATCTGGAGCACATTGTCGTATTTCTGCCAACTAATAAGGCAGAACAACAGACTGCACTTTTGTTTGTGTCATTATCTTCTCTGCCAGGGGAATGGAAGAAAGGGCAGCCTCCCTTGGCATTCAGTCGGCAAAGGCAATTTCTTGACTGACTTTAGCTCTCTGAGATCGGTGTGCAAGGTACTTTATCATTGCTAATCCTTTGGTGCTTCATAAAGATTTTATTATGGGACATAAAGGCCGGAAATTCTAAATTGATGTGCCCGCTGCTGTTACCAAACCTCTTTATTTCCATGGCATCGAATAGTCATGCGAATGAGTAGCGAGAATCAGTAAAATGTTACTCACGTGCCCTTTGCTATCTTGCATTTTCGTATTAGGGCAACGAGCTTGCTACTTGCACTGAAAGTACATCTGGGAATGTCCTGCTTTTAATTACTTCATGTGCCATACAAACTGTTGAACCTTATTTTTTCTCCCCGTTTTCATTTCTCAATGGGATTTCCACCAAGTCCTCCCCAGGTCTAATAAGTGGTGACTTGGCTAAGAGGCAGTCAAGGGACTCCCCATCTGTTTGCATGATGCGTTTGTGCACATGTGTCAATGGATTGCTATATGAGCGTATCCTAGCATCCTTTGACGGCAGTACCCAGTTTCCAACCGAAAGGATCTCATTTGACTAACTGTGGTTGGTTTGGACGATTTCAGAATTACTATTATTCGGCAATATATATGTAATACCCCTGATTTCCAAGGATATTTTGTGTTCTAAATAATGGACCTGTGGTTGGAAAAACTGTAATGTCCTTTTGGATTCGTTATACCCCTTCTCTGGTAAAACCAGGCGTCCTTAGCGGGTCCCGTGAGCAGACCAGGATGCTAACAACGGGCCCTATCATTAACGGGCCCGTTGTTAGCATCATCCCCATTCCCATTGAGCCCTATGGGGGCTGAAATGGGAATGGGGATGTACCGGGTCCGGGTTCCGTGAATGGGGAAATACAGGGCCCTCCAAGGTCGGAATGTCCCGGTATTTCCCCATTCAGGGAACCCGGACCCAGTACCCGGAATGGGGGTAGCCATGCCCCAAAAAGTGGCATGGTTACCTCCAGGGTCGTAATGAGGCCCAATGAGTTTCTAAAAGCTGCTTACCAGATTCACAACTGCTTGTGCTTGCAGCTGTGGATCCCTTTGAAGTGTGGGATACCTATGATGAAGCTTTTCTGCTCTCCTCTTTTGCTTTATTCTGTAGTGTTGATGTTCAAATGTTCCTAGTGCTTTTAAATAGTTGAGCTTGATGCTAAATGCTCATGGACTTCATTATCTTTGTTTAGCTGACTGTTCCTTTGCTGTTTTAACCCGTATCTCTTATTACATGGCTTTAACAATGTATTTTAAAGTGGAGTGCATTAAGCAGAGTATTCTGTCTTGAAGTAACTTTGCTACTGTGCATGACAAGCTCCTGGAAACTCCCAACGAGCCACCTAGTGCGACCTAAGGAGTGTTTTTGCCAGTAAAAGCCTTCAAACCTTTCAACGTGCACTCCCCTGTAAACAACAGGAGACGGGGACTGCAACTTAAATACTTGGCGCTTGCGTGGAGTGCCTTTAGGCAGAGTGTTCTGTGTTTGGTGGTCGGCTGAGAGGCGGAGAGCCTGAATCCGGCCCAGGCTCCTTAAACTTCTCCAATTCATGTGCACCTTGACCGGCGACTAATCAATTAAAGGTGCGCCCTCGAATGCGAAACTTGATTGTTTTCTCCTCTCGTAGCTAAACTTGACACGTGGGTGTGCTGTGACTCGAGTTGCGAGCAACGTTTGCCCTGAGTGTTGAATAACTTAGTAAACATACACACGTGACTGATTGCTATCCCTCACGTCATCATTTTTGAAAACGCGTGTGCGGTTACCAGGTCAGGAGATCATGATAATGGTCGTCAATACGATTTCACTTTAACCTGGCAGCTGGATAAAACGTTTCTCAAATCACAACCAAGCCAGGAAACAAAATCGCCACAAAAATAAAATGGAATAGTGAGGGGCCTGTTTTTATTTTAATTACATCAGTGAGAACATTGCTTGTCCACAAGTAAGAGTGGTCACGAAATTCCCCTAGACGACGTCAATTCCACAAGCCAATGAAAACCTGGCAATTAGCCAAAGCAGGCTTAAAAGGCATCAATATGTTTGAAGAAATGTCATCGGAGTAAATATCTGCTTCCAGCATGCCAACATGCACTAATCATGGTGGCTGCAATGATCATAGCGAAGAACATGAAGACATTGCCTGGAAGGCTAGAAAAATGAAAAGTGCCAAAGAACAGAGCACTTCCAAAAAAGGAAATGAAGAGGAAGAGTGAATTAAGTGGAGAGCTGATCTGTTACTGTCCTGTGAGTGCGGGTTAGAAATTCAAGTAGTTTAATCGACCTCACTTCCAGGGTGTCCAATAACAACACTACCGAAATCCCCAATGAATAATGGAGTGGAAGCAGAGTTGAATGCAGAAGATCTACACTCAGAGATTAATGCCTCCTGCCCCTTGATGGCTCATCGCAATCATCTGACATTGCAGCACAATTAGCCAAAGATCAGAACTGACAGAAAAAATATCTATCCAAAAAAGGCTAAGTTTAGCCTTGATTGAAGACAGGTTGTCAGTATTAGAGGCCAATATGTCCTGTGAAGACTTAAATATGCTGCCTTTGCAGTTCAGCACTAACTGCGATCACTCAAGGAGGTTGTGTGAGTTGGATGAGGTGAACGATGTCGGGGACAGTGGAGACTCAGCATTTCCCTTGCTTCCCCTAAGCCAACCTTACCAAAGTATCCACTCGGACGCCGACCGTAGAGGCTCCCCTGACAATGCAACAGCTGATTCTTTGGAAGAAAGTCATGATAACTCTGTCTGGAGAGATCGAAGTTCATCATGCCAAGACTAACGACCAAATGTTGGTCCCTCGCTACCACATTAATGCCATTCACCAAATTATATGAGTCGCTCAAGGATGCCATACGAGATCAAGTTTCCATAATAGCGACTTTTCTTCCTAAACTGAATGCTCTAGAGAACATGACCACAAAAGTGGAGGAAAGCATCAATAAAGAGGCAGAAACCTCAGCAGTGTGGCAAAATCATCTGGGCGACCTTGCAAGAAAAGAAACATTTGATAAATCCATCTTGATAGAAGCCTTACTCGAGGATTGCAAGTGGATGCATGCTGCCTGGAAAGGCGTGCAGAGCTCTGGAAATGCCATTTCAAGTGAAATCACTCCTCCAAGCAAGTCTGTTACCTCAGAAAGTGAAGGCACCTTGGTTCATGAAATACCTATTCAAGGGAAGGAAGTTAACGTCTTTTCCATTTTTTCCGGTAGTAAAACAAAGAGAAGCAAACCCTCAAAATAAAAACAACAAATACAGGAAAAAAACAAAACAAAAATCAATTATTGCCAAGAAAGTATAAATCTAATAGCACAAGAGCATTTCTCAGGAACATTAGAGCCCCTCTACCCTTAGCTAGTGGACAATCTCCCAAAAGATCGAGAAAGGAGTTGCCAGTATCCTTTGGCATAGCAGAAAAGCCTAAAGACCCTCTCCTGAGTTTGGAAAAAAAGAATGTCGCTCTAGAAGAGATTAATGACACAGCGAGTGATACCTGCCTGAGTGATCTGGTGGAGATAATTGAAAAGAACATAGAGGGCGAGGAATGGAATAACCTCTCTAGAACAGAATGGGATGAAATTGAAAAACTGGCTACCACTCTTCCAGCGGAACCAACAACTAAGAAACCAAGTGATGCAGTATGGGAAAACCACGATCCCCTTCAGGTGGGATTTGTCAGGGGCATGGGAACCACAGTGAACATCTTATTACTAAGTGTTTTGAAGGCCAAGGTAAACGAGGGCAAACCAAATGTTTTTTTGGTATTCGTTGACCTGGCCCAGGCTTTTGACCAGGTCAACAAAGAAACGCTGTGGAGGAAGCTTGACAATCTGAAATGCCCAGCCCCAATCTTGGAGCCAATAAAGGCCCTGTACTCCAAGACAACGATGAGAGTGAGACTGATCAGAGCGGGCCTCTCATCAAAACCTATAACCACGGCACGTGGCGTTAAACAGGGCTGCCCGCTAGCTCTGGCCCTATATAACTCCCATATAGCTGACTATGTGGACTATCAGAAGAAGATCAGAGGCTTCCCTCCTACGTTAGGAAATCTAAAACTCTCAAGATTACTCTATGCAGACGACATTATTTTAATAGACCAAACACCAGTGGGCCTACAGAGGCAGTTGAACAACCTGATAGCCTACTTCAAAGAAAACCATCTGGAATTGTATAAAGCAAAAACAAAAGTAATGTTGTTTGAAAATCGGCGAAAACAAAGAGAAATCTGAGATGGTATGCTGAAGGGATACAACTGGAAAAGGTCCAGAGTTTCAAATATCTGGGAATCATTCTAAACAACAGTGAAATTGAAACACCGATGCAAGAACACCTCTATGCAAAGATCAAAGCATTGATGGCCCAAACTAAAGCATTAAATCGAAAGTATGGTCATTTTTCACTGATACCAACATTGGATTTCAATAAAGCAAAGCTCCTACCAGGACTAATTTATGGAGTGGAAGCCATGCCAAATATTCCGGTTTATATTCGGCAAAAACCGGAAGGCCTTTTTTGGCGTCAAGTGCTAGCCTTGCCGCAATCGACCCCTATAGTCCTAATTCGTCGAGCACTAAAATTAATCAAAGCAACAGTAGAGCTTAATGGTCTAATGCTTTATAGAAAGACCATCCTCCCCTCATCCAAATTGATTGTGGAGATCATCAGAAGAGAAATGGACAAGGGGCAAAATTAGTAAAAAAAACTCCAGACCAAAGAGTGTGGCAAAGCTTCCTACGAATTCGACTAAACCTGATCAGCACAAATGTTATTCAAACAATAGGTTACCTCCAATAAATGCTGTTTTTGTCAAAATCCAAATCAAGTGGAAACTATAAGGCACCTGTTATTAACTTGTTCAGGGGTGAATGACGAAAGGAACATTTCGCAAGACCACTTCTGTAAAGGTCTTCATTCTTACAAGGAGGAAGATTGGTGGGCCTGCCTAATGAGCAGAGAAAAGACCAGATGGGTGATAGCGGTAGTGGGATTCTTCGGGACGATTGGCTTGGTCTAAAAAGGAGAACAGGGAACCTGAGAGTTGGATGCTCCCGTGAACGAGAGATGCACTTGAAGAAACTCTGGTTAAACCTGGTATTAACTTTAAGAAGTTGGGATGTGAATCTTTCTTTTAGAAGTCTTTGGACAAACATTGGAACTCGGATTAATGAATTAAGTACATATGGGCCCCTTGCTTTTTGTAAAAATTGTTTTATACAATTAAATCTAAGAAATATATATAATTATAATGATGCTAAATTGTACAAGTTAAGGCTGCTGAAAGAGTCTTTAACATGATGGTTTTGCTTCATGGAGCAGAACTCACGCCCATAATTGTAACCCGACTAGAGTAGTATATTGCCACCTCTTTCTTTGGTGTATTTACACCACTCTTGTTCCTCACAGTGCCTCGGACCCTAAGCTGCATGAGCTCAAACTGCCTGCTCTCTAGGTGGCATTGGATCAACCATGTTCTGGGCTGGATCCCCTATTTCCCCAACCTTTCTCTGCATTCTTTTCATTAATGAAGGCATTCTTGAAGACTCCCTTCCTCACAATGGGGGAGGGGGGCATGCTTGGGGGACGTGGGGGGGGGGAGTGTGGGAGGGGGTTAAAATGATAGCTTGTGAAACAAATTCGCAAATTTTCACATTTTTACCATTTTGACTACTTTTAGTAAGATTTATTTTTTTCTGACATGTCCTTATTTGTTTTGCTGGTGAAGGTTTGCATGCGTCTAAAATAAAGAAATATTGCTAAATAAATGAAAATTCAATTGGAGGAAAAAATGTCTTTTTCTTTGAAATTGCATGTGCTGTCTGAAATATTCTGGAGGGAAAATGAAATTGCTGCCTTGAAAATGTCTGAAACTGCCAATTTTGCCCCAAGGGCGAAATCGACATAATGGGAAAATGTTGACCCCAATGTTCCACTTTTTTTTCAATCAAGTGAATTTGGGGTGTTTCTCCCACCCGAGCTCCCAATCGTGTTCTGAACCCAGGGAAAGCTGGAACAACACTGTATTGGCAGTTATTGGTCTATTCAATATTTACATTTCCAGTGTTGAGATTCGTTTGTTTGCATTGTTGCCTAGGCACTCTACAGTTCGTTATCGGCTAAGCTGTGAATCAACTATACAGTCTCACAGGATCACTGTGTACTAAGGGGATGTCCCGGGACATTGTGCATTTACACATCAGTTCAAGTTCCATTATGGCATGTTCCATCAGTTCTGAATGGCCGTAGGTTCCACCATCCTGGCATCGGGAGGAACGAACATTGGTGCTTGTGGCCTGCACCTCTTTATGCAAACCAACTCATGGAGCAATGCAGGCTGTTTTGGTGGGCATTAACAGGTGTTATTGGCCCACTACTGCTTATTGGGAGAAAAGGTCTGACAACACCAATTATATCTTAGCCAATGAAGGCTATAATAGCATGAACATATTTGACAATGGCAATTAACATAACCCACCCTGTGACACAATTACAATTGTCCAGCAATAGTACAGGGAGAGCAATATCGTCTAAGCACAAAACTAAATATTACACTACTCACATACCACTAGTGATCTGGGGCCTCATTACAACTCAGGCGTTAAGGGTTAACGCCGTCGTTAACCCTTAACGCCTGATTCCGATTTTAAAGGCTGCTTTTAGCAGCCGTTAAAATCCATGGCGCTAAACCGCCTTGGTGCTAATTACGCCACCGTAATTTACGGTGGCGTAATTAGCGCCTTCCCCATTCCCATTATGCCCTATGCAAAAATGGTAATGGGGAAGGGTAAAATGGGAAATGGGGATTTACCGCCCCACTCACCTTGGAATGGGGTGGTAAATCCGCCATCCACCATGGTGTAAACATAGTTTACACCATGGTGGTAAAGTTGGCGTACTTACCGCCTGGGTCGTAATGACCCCCCTGGTCATGAAGGTGACACGTTCAGCCAACTGAATTGCATGATTACTTTGCCTCTTATGGTCGCATGGGGCAAGTTCAGGCTGTAATCTCCAGGGATGTGTGAACCAGTAAAAAATCATCCGTACAACAGTACAGTAGTACAGGGGGCTGCCTGGGGGCTGTAGTGGAGGTCAGTGGGGGTGGTGGCAGAACTTGAGGGTGCTGTCTGGGGGTTGCGGCAGAGGTGAGTTGGGGCAGTGGGGGGTATAAGGTCTTGAGGGGGCTGCCTGCGGGTTGTGGTGGAGGTGAGTGAGGTAAAGGGAGGGGTGTGTAGTAGCTGGGGACTCCCTGGGGGTTGTGGCAGAGGTGTGAGAGGGTGGTTGGGAGTGTGAGGACTTGAGGGGGCTGCCTGGGGTTTGTGGCAGAGGTGAATGGGGTGAGGGAAGGGGGTGTAGTAGCAGGGGGCTTCCTGCGGCTTGCGACAGAGGTCAGTGTAGGAGGTGTCCAGACTTGAGGCGGCTGCCTTAGGCTTTGAGCAGAGGTGACGAGGCTTGTATCAGGACTTGATGGGGGTTGCCTGTGGCTTTGGGTGGAGGTCAGTGGGGGTGATGGGCATGTCAGGATTTAAGGGGGCTGCCTGGGGGTTTTCGTGTGGGTGGGTGTGGTGAGGTCGAGAGGGGTGTAGTAGCAGGGGGCTGCCTTGGGTTTTGGCAGGGTTGAGTGAGGGTGGTGTCAGCACTTGAGTGGGCTGCCTGGGGCTTGGGGCGGAGGTCACTTGGGGTGGTGTCAGGACTTGAGGGGCCTGTCTATGGGTTGCAGCAGAGGTGAGTGGGGAAGTGGGGGTATGAGGACTTGAGGGGGATGCCTGGGGTTGTGGCAGAGGTGAGCGGGGTGAGGAATCTTATTTGCTCTCTGAGTAATGACCACTCCAGTGCTTCCAATCCGTCCTGATGTGGAATGGACGTGTACAAACGTACATCAATGGAGACAAGTATACCACTTTCCAATAAGCCCGCTATCTCATCCAAAATGTTTGGAAAATGTGTGGTGTCCCTCAGGTAGGCTAGAGTTCCTCTCAGAAAAGGTCAGCATTGTACAACCTCACAGATAATATTCTGTCCCATATACTTAAGTCAGCAACCAAAACAAATGTTGCCATTAATACCTGGAAATATTAATATCTGAAAATACGAATGCGTCATGACTCTCCCCTATCCACAGCAGTCATAGATTATAATGTGGGCGGATGGGCAGCACGAGAGGGATACCATACCCCCAGCTCAGAGGAACTGACGAAGGCCTAGAAAGTGTAAGGATTATGGTGGACATGTTAAGTGAAGGAACGATCAGGCAGAGCTGGCAGGAAGATCAGGTATCAGGAATAAGCAAGGCAAGGGTGAAAACCAGGAAATATTCCAAAGAATGCTGCCACACCATGGACTTACAAGGGGCTTATTGCCTCCACGACGGAAGGGAGAGACAGCACAATGGGAAAACGGGTGACAGACAAGCAGTAAAATACCACTGTAGCTGACCTTCTAATAAAACAACTGGTCCCCAAAGGAAGGAGTGCAGCATCCATCACAGTGCCTAGTCTTAGGCATCTCCTGCGATGAGCATATCACAATCAGGGACATCATTTAGGGGTAGCCAGAGGTCGCAACTGCGACCCCTGAGGTCTCCCTTGCGACCTCTGTGGTCTCCCTAGCGACCTCTAAAAATAAACCCCCCCAAAACTTTTTTTTATTTATTTTTTTAATTGCAAGCTCCTGCGCTGTGGCCAGCACCATGTGGCCTTTTGGTTCTGGAGTGGCTGACTTTCTTGATCAGGCCCCTTAAAACAAATAAGAAAAATAAGAACCTGAGTGCCACAAGTCTAACACTTTCAGCACCAACCCTAAATCAGAAAGAATAGGGATACCAAATAATGTGTCTTTTTGGAATTCTATACAATAATTGCTAGACTCATTAAAGGTTTATTTCAGGCACACTTCAGGGGGTGAGTCACTGATTTAGGCTGTTCTTAAACGCCTCAACTCAGCCTTTCATCCTTCTGAGGTCGATAATTGACTATCAACATAGGTTGGGCGATATTGGATATATATATTCTCTATATAAAGCGCTTAAGGCAAGTACTATATAATAACACATCATTATCATTTGGTCATGGACGTCTGCTTGCATTCGTAGTAATTTGGTAATATGGGCCTATACACACTGATCTTAATGATACATATGGCGATCAATTCTTGTATGAAATGTACATCACATTATAGTGATATCGTAACCATATTTTGTGTAGTGTACAATGCTATGTGATGCAACTTCCTGTTTGTCAATGGGTGAAAGGTCATGTTCCATCGATTCCTGCGATATCTCTTCGGGGTGGGGTCAAATGGCATCCCTTCCTGTGATGTCATCGGGGGGTCAAGGGTCGTGTGATGTCACTTCCGCTACCCCTGACATTTTGGTGAAATGACGTCCCTGATCACAATCTTGATCTCTGTGAATGCTCAGCCCACATAAGCTTTGGTAACTTTACAACGGACTGCTGTGCATGCAAAGCAATGTGACCTAACTGCGTCCAGTACTTTGAAGAACAACACTCCATCTCTAGAGGAATAAGGCAATTGCACAGCGAGTTAGTGCTGCAACATGAAATTGCAAGCTTCAGATAAACTGAAATGGACCTAATTACGAATGTGACAGTAAGGCAACAACGGCGCTGGTAGTGCTGCCAGTGGCGTTGTTACCATACCGCCACATTATGAGGTCTGCTTGCGGGTGCCGCTCTGCACGCCTGGTCAGACCTTGAGCAGAACTTGTGAATGCACAGGCACCGTTATAAACGATGCTGGTGCAACCATGCTCCCCACCCCCATTCTGCCCTTGGCAGAATAGGGCTCGGGAGCTCGGCCATACCAGCACCCGCAAATGGGAAATTACCGGCCCATTCAACTCGTAATGGGTCGGTAATGGCACATTCGCCGGTGCCAGTGCCGGTAGCGAGTTTGGTGGTAGCCGTGCCCTTATTAAGGCCACAGCTACCGACAAAATCGCAATGAGGCCCATCGTCCTTACTTTCTGGACCTCACTTGCTCCAGAACTGCAAGTAGCAGTGTTCTTTATCTTGCTCTGGTATGGGCTCAAAGCCTCCTACTGAATTGTTACCTCATCTGTGAAGATTAAGCAAGACACTGTGGGGGTCATTACGAGTATGGAGGCAGCCATGGCGCTGTTAGCGCCATGGCTGCCTCCAAACCCGGGTCCGGGTCCGGTCTGGCTAAATGGGGATTTACAGGGACATTCCGACCTATGCGGACCCGGTAAGTCCCCATTCAGTTAACCATTCCCCATTCCCATTTGAGCCCCCTTAGGGCTCAATGGGAATGGGGAAGGCACTAATAACGGGCCCGCAAATTGCGGGCCCATTATTAGCTCCAAGGTCCCTTAACGGGACCCGCAGAGAACGGCTGGTCAGACCAGCCGTTCCTGCTGGGACCCACTAAGGGACCTCGGAATAGGGCGGTAAGGATCATTACCGGTGACAGTTAACCCTTACCGCCCAACTTGTAATGACCCCCCGTAACTCCACTATCCCACAAATAAGAACGTACTCAATTTATTTTGAATTTTCTTCCGTGCTCCATTTCCTAATTTCGGGGCTTAGGTGTCAGTCTTGCAATGTTTAGAACTTTCCACACAGGATGCATTTTCGAGGCTAAACATAACTCCCATGTTGGCTGTCACTGGAAGCTTAACATCATTTGAAATAACTTCACATTCCCTATCTACACTTGTGAACGTTGCAAGTCGCTGACAGTCACGCAAAAAACGATGTGACATGTTCATAGAATTCTAGAATTTCTCGAGTTTATTGGTAGTCTTGTTAAATTATTTGCAACATACCCTATAAAGATCAATAAAAGAATATGTTTTTGAATATAGGGTGCATTTATGTGTCTTGGTGAAAACAATATCATAGAGCTAATTAATAGGAAAGTAGTACCGTCCTTCGGTAAAAAAATAATTGTCTCTACGTTACGATATGCACATTTGAAAGGAGTCCTCAGAGCAATTTGTTCATTTGGATTTCAATGCAGAGAAGACAATGTTCTCATAAAACTGTATGAGGCTTTATGAAACCCTAATTATTAGCTAGTGCACACGCAAGGAATGCATTAATCTATTGTATTGTAAAGTTTAAGGTCAATGTAATATTATTGTAAGCACTTTTCTTTGTATGGGAATCCCTTTTGTGGTAAGCTTACATTGCAAAAACTTAATGATCGAGAGCTTCTGTTATAAAAGGCAAGAAGCAATTAAATATTCTCTGAACAGCCAGGTTTTCTATATTGTTTTTGCTGAGACAATCCCAATCATCATTTTTTTTCTAACATGAGCAAAATACCTTTTCACCAACAAAACACGTCCAAATGTATCAACATGTGAGCATAAAGTAGCTCGTATATGAGAAAATCGGCAGAATAAATTGTGCATATATGAGAGACCAGTTGCACAGTGCATGCAGTGCGCATAAGTGGCCTTGATGGTAAATTCAGTCGCCAATGACAGCAATAATGCATGCCTGTCTGCAAGGAAGAGCTCTTGCCACACCACCTTTTCAAAAGTTCTCTTACATGAACACTGTTGGGATGAACTCCCAGGTATGCCAGAGCGATGCTGTAAGTCTGTGGACTTGGAGAGCCCGACTGCCTCCCCAAGTATACACGGAGGTCTCAGTCAACTGCAAGTACAAACTGCGGTTTATTGCAAATAAAACCAACAGGGATCGATACAAGAACACAGGTGGATTCCAGTACCTCTCGATGTCTCCTGGCTCTCAGGCCAGTTTTACTACAAAGTTATGTCACTACTCCATCATCACTTGGGCCTTTCTCCAAAAACCTATCGATGTGTGGGATTGGCCGTCAGGAGTCTAATAACCTACATGGTCACCTACATGTGTTATTCTACTGGCTGTTGCATGTCAGGTGGCTGGCCTGTCCCATCCCCAATTCACTATTACATTGTTGCAGAGTGGTGGGTTTACCATTGGTTCTCGGCCATTGCTGCCCATCCCTGGAATGCTGAACTGTGATTGGCTAGAGCTGATCCCCCCAGGCCTGGGACTCAAACAAGTTCTTAACATGCTCTGTACCTCTTCAAGGTAATGTGAATGATTGTGAGTCGGTATTGTAACCTGTGCACACCACCTTTGCCTTATGAGAATATTCTCCTATGGTAGCAACACTTGTTGCAATCTGCGTTGGGCTGCTAGGACTGGCTTCTCTTTTCCACCATGGAAGACTGTCCATTGTTCCATTCGGCTGTACCATGTGTTTAGAGACCACAAAATCGAACTCTGCAGCTGCTAATTATGGGGATTTATTCTGTTTCCTTGCAGCTGGTCCGTTTGTCGTCTGGGGATTGGAATGTCTTCCTATCTCTTGACCTTGGCTGTGGGTCCTGTCGCATGCGTATTGCTCTCTGTCCAGCCTGAATCGGCCCAGCTTGTCTCCTGCTCAGGGATTTGAGGCCTACTGTTATTTTACTAAAACTTATAATGCTGTTTCTATATTGTCCATATAATACTATATTCCCTATGGGTTAGCTATACGTGGTTTGATCAGGTTTCATATATACTCCTGTATGTCCATGCGATTATTGGCTTTAAACATTAGCAAGCTCCCTCAGGATCTCTTGTGCCTTGTGTTTCTGCATTACTGCATTTGGCTAATAACACAATAATAAAAGCAATGACAGTGTATATATGTATCTGTCCTCTAACTATAGAACAGTGCACTCATGTACCTCATGTATTCGGGTGTATGTTTGTGTGGTGCAGTGCGGACTGCACGTGTGCTTTATGCCTGACGCTGCTATGTCGTATTGTCTCTAATGACATCAGCAACATGGCTTCTTGGTGCTTAGTCCGGCTATAGATATAGGTGTCTCTGATCACAGTTTCTGGCTCTTCACCCACTCATGGATAGATTTGTACCACACTTGGTCTGTATGGCTGACTGAGAGGGTACCTCTCAGTGTATTTGTCGATCATTGGTGCATTTCGGATTTGTCCAAAATAGAATAGGTGGTTGCGTCCTTTTCTGGCCTTCCGTCTTGTCATGAACTTACTGAGGTAGGTGACCCCAGGATCCCGACTCCCTCTTCAACACTCTTAGTGGCCCACCCTTGGCCACCCACAAATGGTTAGTACTTTGACGAACCAAAACACAGCACAATCATAAAGGTAAAACAGAGACAGTTAAAACATATATCACCTTCTCCTTTTGTGGTAACGTGGGCCAAGGTAAGGCTAAAGTCTCAAGACTGGTGCGAAGGTGAACCAGTAGTGACCAAAACAAACCTTATCATAGTCCAAAAAAAATTGGAAGGTCTAATCAAGGTTCTATAAAAATATAAACACTTTAATTAAGCACACCATTTGCATGTAGACTGAATAGAAAATGCTGTACAAAATCCACCTCGAAGGAAGACCAGAGAAGAGAATAGACTTGAGAAAGTAGCACTCTGAGTGTACTTCTATGGATGGTGGTTAAAGTACAAACAACAAAAAGGATATTGAATGAAAACAAGCGTGATCGTTACCTAACCCGTTTTAGGGTCCAAGTGGACTGAGGGGGCAGTTCTGAGTCAACAGTACCTGGATTCATTTATTGGTGGGCTGACACAGTCAGACTTGGTGTTGAACGCAGATGCGAGATGATCAGGCTCCGTTTGGGGAGTGCCGGATCTTAAAGGTCCCAGCAGCAGGCAGGCATCAAGTGGGGACAAATGCAGGTGCTCTGTTTAGTTGAAGAGAGGCTCTAAAAGATGCAGGTCAGGGCAGTGCCAGGAATGCTTCACAGTTGGCCAGGTTGAGTAGGGCTTTAGCTGCCAGGAGGGGTCAATGAGTGACGAAGTGGTGATCTTGAGTTTGTCGATGTGCGATCAATGACGCAGCAGTTTAAGGGCTATCTTGACGAGCTGTGGTTATAACTCCAGGTTAGAGCTGGTATGTGACTACCCAGTGATTCAGTTCAGGTCACAGAATTCAGCGGTCGATAAAGGCCTACCAGGTGACCAGCTCTGTGTCGACCTGGTTGAAAGTGCAATCAATGTTCAATGTGGTGGAGGAGAACAGCAACCTGCGCCACTGACTTCCCACTTGTTCCAGGTGCAGTGAACATGGAACAATTGTTTCAGGGTGGGGACCAGGGAGCTTAGGCTGGTCTGATCCTCTGGCTACCGAGACCCACTGTGGGGGACTCGAGGATAGGATAGTTCCATTCAGGCGTTGCTCTCCCAGCTCAGGAGATTCTTGTGCAGAGTGGTAGGTCTTCATCCACAGCAGAGGTTCGTCCTGATGTGCCCTGGGAGAGGTAGGGAACATATCTTCCTTCTGTCTTGGATGATTCCTTCTTCACCACAGGATGAAGGCTTTGGAGAGTACAACTTTGCCAAAGGAAGTCCAGTGAGATCTTCAGAATGAATCTGCAGCCTTCAGGATCCAAAAGAAACTGAGCGTATCTGCTAGAGGTGTGGAAGACCCCTTATTTTAAGGGAAAAAGTCCTCAGATGATTGGACTAAAGCTAGCCTGCCAATCCCTGCTCTTGGACAGAGTGAACTTTGACTTTATGGTATTAAACCCAAAACGCTATGCTCTAGAGGAAGTGGAGGGGACAGGAAAGAGAGAGAGAGAAAGAGAGGCAGTGAGATTCAAGATGGTAGAAGTCTCCTTCCCTTGACCAGAGCCCTCCTGCCTATCATGATCATGCCCCCTTACCTTCTCACTGTGAACAAAGTCCTTTTGAGATGCAGCACGCTGGTGTGCTGCTACTCTTTCGAATGGGCGTGCTCCCTTGATGCCCTGGCCCGAGAAGGCAACCTGCTGTGCAGCTGTCTCAAGTGGTGTCCTCACAAAGAGATCAAAGAGGATGCCCAACCCTCCAAATTCTAATCCTGCCAATTGGGGGCCTACACCACACTAACAAGAATACACATTACTTTCCACAGCAGAGCTGACTCACAGGAGCTGAACATTCTATGTCAAATGACGCACAGAGTGGTCTTTCTAATTTGAACTGTCACACCCCTGTTACACACAAGTGCGTGCAGGGGCAGGCAGGCTCAGCAGGACCCAGAAGCGCAAGACGAGGAGAACAGGTAAGTGAGTGTGTGTGCACATGTGTGTTGATGTGTGTGTGTGTGTGGCTGTGTTTTGGTTTGGGGGAGTCTTGGTGAGGGGGGCGGGGGCTGAGAGATGGGGGTTTGGCTGATAAAACACCTGATGTTAAGGAAATCCCACGGGAGAGGAGCAATGTTAGCTCGGGGGGTGATGAAAAACCTAATTTTGAAGGTCTCAAGAGAAAAAGACCTTTGCAATGCTAGTTTTATGATCAACAGAAAATCGCTTTTTGTAAATCGGTCTTTTTCTCTAGGGAGCTTTAAAATTAGGTCTTTTCACAAAGAACCGAGCTGACAGGTGTGCAATATCAATTGTATTGCAGCAGTCATGATCCTAAGTAGCACACATCATTTTTGTAGTTTACCCTGCCACCAGCATGGGCAACTTTTTATCTTCATAGGTTTGGGTACGAGGGGGGCATCATACATGCTGCCACTACACCACAGGGACTTGGCTGTCTAGGCGGCTGTCAAGGGGCATCTCACAACCTTCAAACCTGCTCTGTTCCACGAGTAAAGCAGGTGCCATGGATCAGGCTACTAAAGCGGCAAGACACGAGTACACTGTGCTTTTGGCATGGAGTCCATATAGAAGGGGACTACGGTTGGCAGATTTACCCATTTTGAGACGGAATCACCCTCATCAGTCTATTTCAAACAAAATCATTGGGCCTCATTACAACTCAGGCGGTAAGGGGTTTACGGCGCCGTAAACAGCGCCGACCCTTACCGCCTGAGTACGAGGTCCCTTAGCGTCATGGCGGATTTAACACCTGCTTTTAGCAGGTGTTAAAATCCATGGCGCTAAGGGACCATGGAGTTAATTACACCACCGGTGGCGTAATTAACGCCTTCCCCACTCCCATTATGCCCTATGGGGCAAAAATGGGAATGGGGAAGGGTAAATGGGGATTGGGGACTTACCGCCCCGCCAAACTCGGAATGGGGCGGTAAGTCCGCCAACCACCATGGCGTAAACGTAGTTTACGCCATGGTGGTAAAGTCACGGCCCAGGCGGTAACTTACCGCCTGGGTCGTAATGAGGCCCATTGTGCCTCATTACACAGAGGGCGGTAACCATGGCGCTATTAGCGCCATGGTTGCCGCCGGTATTTTACCGAGTCTGCCATGGTGAATGACGGAATTACCGCCCTATTCCAAGGTGTGTGGTGGTGGTAATTCCCCATTCACCATGGCACTTCCCCATTCCCCTTTTTGCCCCCATAGGGCTCAATGGGAATGGGGAAGGCGGTAATTATAGTACCGCAAATTGCCGTACCGTAATTACCTCCAAGGTCCATTTGCGGGTCCCGTCCTTAACGGCTGGTAAAACCAGGGACCGCGTAGTAAGGCGGTAAGGGTTTACCGGCACTGGTTCCCTTACCGGTACCGGTAAACCCTTACCGCCATCCGTGAAATGAGGCCCATTGTCATTTATATTGTCATTTATATTTTAGCACCAACAGCATTGGATTTTGTGAACACATAAAATCTGATTAGCACAAATGGATTTACGCAAAATGTGAATCAGGTAAGACGTGGGTCCCAGTGCAAAAGAAACCCTCTATTGAAAAGGTGGAGAGTGGAGGTCTTTGGCTATCTTAGAACTGTTGCCATTTGCCAGTTCTTATCACTATCGACCTATTTAGAAAACAATATTAATACAATAAATAAGCCACCATAAGGACTCTATGTGTACAGAGTTTACTAGTATTCAGAAATATATAGAATACAAAAACAAATAATAATTTAAAAAGTGTAAATCTTACCCTCCCATATAATGATATTTATCTAAACTGCTGTTTAGAATCATGTTAACATACCATTGCATTCTAGCCTGCCCCCGTCCCCACCCCGCAGCCAAGACCACCATTGATAAGAAGCAAACACATAAAACACAGCTAAGGTATGGCAAAGCATGTAAAGGAGGCAAATACATATTTTAATAGAAATATTATCCATCTGAATGTCCATTTTTAGGTTTTGCTAAAGTGAACTCTATCTATCTGCAAATGCCTTTGCGGGTAACCTTGAAAGGAACAAGCTGGCAATCAGCTACTCAGCGGCGCATAACGGGAATCGTGTCGGTTCATTGCATCATTATAAACCCTTCAGTTCGTGCACGCTTATTGTATGCCATATTGCACGAGTTAGGGCTACTGAAAGGTTTGGAAGCATGACTGTTCCTACTTCATGTAGCTATGCGCTCACCCACATATTTCCCCCACTGGGTGTGTATGTATCCCCCTCTCCCTGACCTTTGTCACTAGACTTCTCCTTCAAAGCATTCCTTGTGGGGAGCTGCACTGGTTATCACATCAAGTGCACTGTGCGTATACGCATATTTGAGTGACCTTCCTGATTTAAGGTGGACAGCCCAGATTTTTCACACCATGTATTTGTATTTGTATTTGGGTTATAGCGCACACCCTGCCGTGAAGCAATGGTGTGCTGAACAGGCAATTTAGGCCTCTTAAAAGTCAGTGGAAGGGGAGGGTACCTGTTATAGTGGCTTGGATTTCCTTTACTTGTCTTGAATTCCTTCCTGAACTGCAGGAGTCTTGGAGAAGTCATGTTTGCAAAGAAGGAAAGGCCGTATTCGTGGTTTTCTCTTTGCATTCCAGTTTTGTGTCGAAACTTGACATGGCATGGCTCCTAGAGGCGTGTATCCATTAGGTTTGTTGGTAGTTAGGCGACTAATCAGGAAACAGTTGCCTTGAATGTGATTCAGTCCGTTTTTAAGATGATCCTGTCTGTGAATCGTAGCCAGTGTAATTCTCTCAATACAATTGTGTATATCCTGCTATAAGTCATGCAGTGGCATGTTGAATGGCCCTAAGGAGGGCAAGATATATGGTCACAACTTTGGTGAGGAAGGCTGGGTTCTGAAATGTTCAGAGAGGAGAAATTATTTAATATTCTGTAGGAGTCTGTATAAAGATGTTGTGTGGTAATTCTGAACCCATTCAGTGAATGTTTGTGATACTAGATGGGTAACCACAGGGATGATGTAGAAAGTTCAACAGTAGTGGTGTATGATGATGTTGTAGTGTTTACAAAGACCCATAAAGGATAGTGTGATAATAATGAGGTCCCCACATGGATGGTGAGTGATGGATAATATTGAACAACCCACAGTGAGGATGTGTAATGATTCTGAAGTATCCATGGGCTTGTAAGTCATTATATGTTTTTCCCATAGAATGTTGTGTAATTATATTGAACGTGCCACAACACCCCCAAAGGCAAATTCCCAGCTGTTATTGAAATTACCACAGGAATTGGTTGTGATGACACCCACCTATCTATGAGATGGTGGCCAATTGTAAAACCCTACAGGTTGTTCTGTAATTATACTTATATTGTGACAGGACTCTAATGGGTAGATATCGAGGTCAACACAAAGGGTTGATGGTCATTGACAATGCACCACCCACAAAGCATGGAGTAGTCTCTGATGACATTGGTTTAATCACATGGATGATTTGAGATGGTCAGAAGTTGCTTATAAGATGGTCCTTTGTGGTGCTTTAATATCTGAAAGCATCGTGTGATAATATTAAAGTCCCAGAATACTTTCTGATGATAATGAATTCCCTAAAGGGAATTTGTATGACCGTGCTAAAGTCTGCGCAGAGATGACGTGTGAAAATAATAGAATCCCTGCTGAGATTGAGTGATGATATTAAAGTATTTGTCTACGTAGTGGGGTGATGTACAATGATGTTGAAAACTTGACAGGGGTGGTGTGCTAGGATTTGAAGTCCCCAAATAGATGGTATCCGATGGCTTTAAATAGGCTAAAAGCATGCTATGATGATCTTGAAATACCTAGAGATATTTTATGATATAGAAACCTCTAAATTATTGTTTGCTATGATGTTGAGCTCCCCATGGCGATGCTGTGTTTTGATAGTGAAGCCCCCAAAGTTATAGTGTGATGATATTGTTATTTCTCTACATAGTGACTGTGTGTGTAAATAAATCCATGAAGGATGATGAGTAATGATATTATGTGCTCCAACACATGATAAGGTGTGATTATACTGGAGTTCTCAATAGGGTTTGTGCAGGATTATATTATTAGTGACATAGGCTTCATGTTTAATGATATTGAAAACCCCACAGGGATGATATTGCAGTTCTCACTGACATTGAAAGATAATAAATGAATGTGCGGATTGTTTTGGGAGGATAGCGCAGGGACAATGTGCTCACCTTGGGAACAAGACGACGCAGAGCAACACAGGTTCAATCCCTGGGTCCGTGCTTAGAAATCTCAGGTGTGTTGTAAATACGCAATTACAATTGGGTGTGATGATCCTGAATCAATGCAGGGAGAAAACCATTTTCAAATTGTAGTGCCCATAGGTTGAGCGTGTTGAATATCCCCTGTGTGTTTTTTCGACTCATAGTAGTGATGACTAGTATTCACTTTGAGACTCACTGATTCACCTGCACATATGTATTAAGAATGCCTAAGGACTGGCCGTTGAAAATCTTTTCAACTGGAAATCACATCAGGTGCATTGTAAGTATGCTAAAGTCTACGAATATTAGAAGGGGCATCCTGATTTTAGGTCGACAGTCCAGCATTGCCATACCACATATTTTGTTTATATTTGGATTATAGCACAGACCTAGATAGGAAACAACTTATTGCTGTACAGGCAATATGGGGATAACAAAGGTTGGGAAATGCAGATGTTACCTGTTATATTAGCGTAGGTATCCCATATTTCAAGGGTGGTATAACCATAAGAGTAGCAGGTCTTAACTCTCCCCTTGGTGTTCTCTGTACAGCTGTGTCTTGAGTTCCTTTCTGAACTACAGGAGTGTCTGAGCAATCCTGATTTTGACTTGTATGGTGTTGTAGTAGGCTGGGGCATACGAGGAGAAGGCCTTGTTCCTGGTTTTTACTTTGCATCCCAGCGTAGACTCGAACCTCAAAAGAGCCTAGGCGAGTGTGACCCACCTGAACCCATGAGTTGTGTGGGTTGTCTGGCTGCTGTTCGGACAGGAGTTTCCTTATATGTGTTTATGGTTGTTTTGAAAATTCTACTGGTTGGCAATGGTAGCCAGTGAAATTCTCTTAGGGTGGGGGATGTGGTCAAATTGTTTAGTTCCCATTATAATATTGATAATTAGTTTCTTATCTAGCACTACTAACGCAGAGGTCTCAGAACGCGGAAATAACAGAAGACATTATTGTCCCACAGAGTGGTACTCAGTTAATTGGCCTCTGAAGGATGGAATTCAGAGTTGACCCTGTCAGCAGGGGTGTTGATAGGTCTGGAAAAGATCTCGGGCTATGCTAACTTTGGGACTGTCAGAACTGGGGGGCCTATTTTGGGATTGTCAGGACTGGGGGTTAGCTAGTCATTTTGGTTGTAACCCCTGAGCGTCTATCTGGGGCTACAACCAAAAAGAGCCGGGGATATAGCTCCCTCAGCCACCCCTCCCCTAGCAACGCCTCTGCCTGTCAGGATTCAAACCTGCCACAGATGTCAGGAGTGAGCACTGTACTTGCTGTGCTATCTAACCGGCTATTATCGATCATGCAGCAGAATTTTAAACAGCCTGAATGAGGGCCAGGTATGTGGCCGGGTCATTTGCGGGGAAGGTGTTCCATCCTTCAAGCAGAGAGATTTTCAGGGTCACAACAGGAAAGGGTTAAACCTTTGAGGTGTCTGTGCACAATAACGCTGAAATCCCTGTAGTAATGTAAGTGATAATATTCAAGTACCCACATGGATGATGTTGAAAGCTCAATGGTGATGATGTTTTGTTTGCAAGCAGAGCATGTAATGACATTGAAGACCCTGAAAGGATGTAGTGTGATAATTTTAAGGTGCTCACATGGATGGTGAGTGAGAATACTGAAGACTCAGAGTGATGATTTGTAATGATTATTACTCCATGTAACCATAAATCATGATATTTGTTTTCCATTGAATGTTGTGCAATTGTATTGCATGTGTGATAAAGTCCCCATAGGGAAATTCTCAGCCGATTTTGAAGTTTCCACAGGATTTTTTTGTGATGACAACCAATACCCAAAAGGATAGAGACAATTTATGTAAACCTGCCAGGTTGTTGTGTAATTGTGCTAATACCTTGGACGGTCTCTTAAGGGAACATAAAAAGGTCAACAGACAATATCTAAACTCATGGTGTGTGATAATATTGAAGTCCATGAAGGGATTGCGTATAATGGTTTTAGAGTTGCCATAGGAATGGTGTGCAATGATATTGAAGTCCCCACACGGATGGTGCATGATGATATGGAAGTCCCCAATGGGATGTTGTATGACAGTGTTGAAGTCTGTAATTGGATGATGTGCGAAAAATAATGTAATCCCTGCAGAAAAAAGTGTAGATAATGAAGTCTTTATGGGAATATGTTTTGATAACAACACCTACAAGAATAATGCACAATGATGTTGAAAACTCGGGATGGTGTGTGATGATGTGAAGTCCCCAAAGATATTGTGGTGATGCTAAAGACCCTGAAACATGATGTGTGATTACAGTGACATATCTCTTGAATTCCTTCCTGAACTGCAGGAGCATTAGTGCAGTCCAGATTGCAACAAGGATTGTGTTGCAGTAGGCTGGGTTGTAGCATTGGAAAGCCTCTTTCTGGGTTTTCTCTTTATGTGGAGTTTCATCTTGAGCCTTGCAAAGGTGTGGCTCCTAGAGAGAGCATCCTGCCAGAACCCTTCAGTTTTGTCAGTAGGTAGGCTGATATTTTGGCAGTAGTTGCCTTATATGGTATTCAGGCAGTTCTGAAGATTTTCCTGGCTGGCATTGGTAGTCAGTGCATTTCTGTTAGGATGGGCGGGTGTGGTCACATTTCTTAGTTCCTGCTACGAGCCATGCAGTGACATTAAATGGTCCTAAGTGGGGGATCAGGTATGTTACCTGGACATTGGTGAGAAGAGTGTACCTCCAATGAGCAGTCAGATTAACAGAGCCATGTCAGGGGGGAGGAAGTGGTTCATCTTCTCAAGGAATGCTAGATGATACCAGCAATTTGGGCTTTTTTGCTGGTATGCTGCCAAAGGGGGAGTGCTACAAATAATGAATCTGAATAATATGGGACATTGGGACAACTGATGTATGAGTCCATCTAGGTGCATGCTATTCACGGGCTTCCTGTTTAGATGGATGTCTTGGTAGGGCAAATTCAATTTTGGTGGGATGGAGTTTCAGGTAGGTACTTGTCATCATTGATTGGAAGGAGACAAGGCTTTTCCTGTAACATGTGGTGTCTGGAATTCAATTCACATAGCGGTATACTTGAGTATTGTTGGCCTCTTGGTGAAGTGAGATATACAGGTAATTGAGAAGTAAACCTACTGGTTACATATAGAGATTGATAATCACTGGGGAGAGTACCAAGCCCTGTGGGACTTTGTAGGTGATCAGCCAATGGTGTGATCTGACGTTATCCATCTCTATTGCTTGCTTTCTGCTATCTGCCTGAGAATTGAGGACTGTGCCTGTGAACCCTATATTATCTGGTAGTAGGATTTTAAATATGAAGTGGTCACCCCCTTCAAAGGCAGCAGAGAGGTCAAGGAGGATGAAGACTGAATTCTACTTAACTCATGTTTTGGAAAGCATCGTTGATGACCTAGATGATGGAGGTTTGAAAACAGCATCAAGAAACATATGCATTTGATCTTGACACAATTGAGTAACGCATTTCTACAGGTGAACTATTATTGATGTTGGATATACAGTTTAAAGTTGGTATGCTGCATACAGATCTAGAAGCAAATAGAGCAATAGTAATTGTCATCAGACTGTGTCAATTGATGAACAGAATGGCTAGCAGTGTTGTGCATAGTCAGAGATGCCCATAAATGTGTATGATGACATGGATGCCAATTCTAAACAGGAATAACCTAATGACACAGTTGTAGAAAGATAGCCAAAAAGAGCTTTGAGCAAATGGTTCCTTTGAGGCTTCTCCAGTAGTTTCTTTCAACTCGCGCAAGGGGCAGCATATTTCTTTAACTATGATTGTGTGTGTGTTTTTTTTTCTTTCAGTGAGTCAGTTTATCACTGCTCAGTCCTCAGATTGGACAGACATTGAGTGGACCTCAAATGGTAGAATCGGAACCTCCCTTCTGAACTTCAGTCAGTACCCACTGATGATGAGACTGCACTACTGATTTCATCTGCATGTTGGGCTTGATCCGAAGCAATACAATTGACCTGTAAAAGCATTGAATATGTGATGAATACAGATGTGGGTGCAGATGATCCAGCTGATGCACCCCTCTAGTACTGACACAGAGGACTCCAGAACCATCTCATTCAACTCTGAGGCTTCAGGAGGAGCCTGCATCTTCCAGCGTTTGAAGGTATGAACCTTAGTCGGATGACCCATGCATTTAATTGTGATATGAATTGTGAAAGACCTGGAATGGTCATTGCCACCTGGGTTGCAGAGCTAATTTCCTAAACTAGTAGGTATACTCAGTCCTGGGTCTAAGGCAATATCAGGGTCATACTGAAGGTTCCAGCAGTCCATCCTTGACCTGGGAATAGAAAGATCTGGCAGTCTTTAGAAGGGACTTTTACTATTTCAGAAAGGTGTGATCTTCTAAATGCACATATGGTGCACTGTCAGTCTATGGGCCTCATTATAACTATGCCGGCCTGGAAACACTGGTGCCGGTAAGCCTACCGGCACCAGTGTTTCCGGACTGGCATGTCTGGTATGACTCTGCGGGCAGGTGACATCCCAACCACCAGGGTCTGACCTAGCGGACGGAACAGCACCCAACCGCAGAGTTCCATGGAAGCACCTGCACCATTATTAACGGTGCCGGTGCTTCCGTGTTCCCCATTTCCATTGAGTCCATTGGGACTCAAATGGTAATGAGGAATAACAATTACCAGCGCTTGACTTCCCGGAACGCCGGGGTTGTAATCCCCGGTGTTTCCAACAAGCCAGACGCGGGTAAATATTGCAAGTCCAGCGGCAACCTGTCGGTTTTACCGACACGGTTATCGCCGGACTTGTTATGAGGCCCTATATTTCTTATTCAGATTATTTAACACATGAGGAAAAACTGTGTCATGGCTTCAGGCCACCTATTACCAGTCTCTTGGCAAAATTTGGATAAATAGTTCTTCATCTCTCTGTTACTGAGTTCAACTGCTCCCCTAGATGGGGATGTTAGGCACAGGGAAAATGCTGAGACATATTTAAGGCACTGCGGATATCTCTAACTACCTGCCAAGTGAAATGTGTACCTATGTCACTTTTGATAACTACAGGAAGACCAAATCTAGCTCTAACTATACATCCAGTAAGAAGTCATTTAGCAACTGCAACAGGGTGATTCCTTCCCCATTCACCCAGAGAACATATCCACCACTACCAAGAGGTACTCATAATAAATTAATTTAGGTAGTTGCATGAATTCAATCTGCATGTTGAATAACAGCCATTCTGGTGCTAGATGTGCAGAAAGCAAAGCCTTTACAGCTGTTCCCACATTCAAAGCCAAACAAACAGGACATTTGCTAGAGTAATTATGGACCACTGTGGGGCAGATATGGTGCAGATTCATCCGAGTTCACCATGCCTTACACATCTCCGTTTATTGAATGAGCTAGTGGATGTGCCAACCTGGTGAGATACTTTAGAATCAGAATGGGGGCTTCTAGGGGGCCATTTGGGGAGCTCCAACGGGTAACAGATTTGAGAACCATGCCAAAGGTATACTGGGTATTGGTATACATCATTCTGGATTTTCCCTTAGACAACACAAATGCACAGGAAAGCACAAACAAGTAACCGATTTGAGCAGAATGAACAATTCCGAAATGATATTTCTCCAAAACCTCAAGTGGCAGACAGCCCGCTCAACCCAATGACACTTTTCCCAGATTATTATTTAAACAAAAGACATCAACGTACAGAATCACCTTAGATTTCTGCAGTGGTACATCCTTTACTTCAACTCTCCAAACCAGGAGGTTTGTATTTACTAATAAATAGTCATGGGACTCCCCCTCTGACGGGGTGTGGAGCAAAGAGTCAGGATTCAGTGGACCGCTACATTAGCCATGGAAAGGAATCATGGTTCATACTTAGTTAAATGTGAGTTTGATATGTGCTGGGTCATGGATAACACCAGGAGAGCATGAGGCACCACTACATTGACTAACTGCCCCTGAACCAAGCTATCTGCTTGTTCCACAAACAGTGTAGTAGCTGCCAGTGTGTATGAGCAAGCTGGTAAAGACGCAACCACAGAATCTAACCGTCAGTATAATAGGCAACGGGGCTCTGTACTTATCACCATGCATTTAGGACAACCCTCGCAGGGCAAAGCATTCATGTGAAACACAATCAAGAGGGAACGATTCTCTATAATTCACTAGAGGAAGTCAAAGTCAGAAACAGCTTTATTTCAGCCCTTCAGGCCATTAAAGCATACAGAATTACGAACATTTCATTTTAAACAATTTAGACAGTGCAGGACAATAAAAACAATATAATATGAAAACGTTTCGTACAATGTATCACCTCACTGAAAAGCAACCCATTTAGGAATCAAAAAGATATAGTAGTGCTTCTATTAGTCACCATAGTACTTCTTAGAAAGTTAAAAATAATTACATTTGAGATGAAGGATAAGATGAAAACCCCGGATACACCAGGGGTCCACAATATAAAGTGCAATCTACAAAGCATGTCCTTGGTTGCCTTGCAATGGGCACCCAACTCCTAACATTGTATTAATGCTCTGAAGATAATACCCAAATATAAATTATATGTTTTATGCAAAACTCCTTGCATCCAACAGCGCGATCCAGGGCCTCCTAAACTAGTCATGGTGTGCTTGAAAGTATACGCAATCTTCTCCTCCATGCCAAGTGAAGATAGTTTGCCACCGAAAGCACCGCTAGTGGGTCATTAAATGTGCAGCAAAGAACGATGGTTTGTGAAGTAGAACTAAATGCTCTTACGAAGAACAGAGGCTTCAGGTATTTCTTTCAAATCAAGAAGCAAAAAGTGCACAATGTTTTCAATCCTATCACCACCAAAGGAATATTTATCTGATACGCCATTGTTCCATTTATCAGATAAGGCTGTCTGCGGTAATATACCCATATGTAGTTTGATATACAATGCCCTTGTTGACTTGGGCCGGACTATGTCCAGCTAGCCTAAAGCTTGTTTGATCTCCCAGTGCTATGTGAGGCTTTCAGTGCCTGCCATTGCTTGCAGTATGTCACGTTATGTTCTGCCTACAGGAGCACTTTTAATAGTAGACTTTGGGCCTCATTATACGTTAGGCGGTAAGGGTTTACCGGCACCGGTAAGGGCACCGGTACCGGTAAACCCTTACCGCCTTACTACGAGTTCCCTTTGCTTTGCGGGACCCGACCTTAACGGCTGGTTTTACCAGCCGTTAAATTAGGGTGCCGCAAAGGGACCTCGGTGCTAATTAAATGTAATTAGCTCCTTCCTCATTCCCATTATGCCCTATGGGGGCGAAAATGGGAATGGAGAAGTGCCTTGGTGAATGGGGAATTACCGCCCCCGCTCACCTTGGAGTAGGGCGGTAATTCCGCCATCCACCAAGGCGGACACGGTAAAATACCGGCGGCAACCATGGCACTAATAGTGCCATGGTTACGCCTACCGTGTAATGAGGCCCTTTGTACTGTGGTCTACGCAATATGGACTCGAACATTTGCTATGCTGCAGGCTACTCAGCAATGCTTTTATATGCACAGCGCACGGAAGGGAGCGGCCACCCTCCTGAGATAGTATATCTTCAATTGCCAACCTATACTTGGCCAACCTGGGCATGTCCATACCCCGATCCAGTAAAATACTGGCTTTGATTTACATAGAGAATCTATTCTCTGCATGTCAGTCTCCACGAAGACCGGAAGGTTGAGGGCTTAAGTGGGTAGGCTTTAAATATTCTTAATACATTTATTCTCAGTTATTGTGAGATGACGGGCAATTCGATCCTCCCCACAGCTCCGCCCCATACAAAGCCGCTTGTCTCACACGAATGCTTCAAGAAATACTTGACCTGTCCCATGTCCATATTCCCAGGCGAATCTGGCAAGTGCCCTGCCGCATCTGGCCAGGATTACATCAGATGTAGTTGCCCTGACCCCTTGAAGGTATCAGTGAATCTAAGTCCTAGATAATCATATTCTTCCACTCGCTCGATGGGCTCTTTAGTCAACCTCAATTCCATATTGCTGCTCTTTTTAGTCCTATGGTTTTCAGTGCAAAATTCTTCAAAGGCTAAGAGTTGAGGTGTTGAGCCCACTGGTGTCAAAGAAATGACTACTGCATCATCCACAAATATTCGAATGGGGCGTTTTTCCCCTGGCAGTGCCGGTGCATTACATTGCAGGTTCACTAATTTGGCAATGATATCATTGATAAAAAGACACTAGTGTTTTGGTTCCAGAACACACCTCTGCCGTACCTACATCTGGATCAGAACCTTATCACAGTTACTACCATCTGTGCTCCACCTGATCACTGCTTCGTTGTCTGTGTATAGACTTTGAACAGCCCTTAGCAGTGCTGGTTCGATGTCCATACTGACGAGTACACTTTACAACCTGGCCCTTGGGACCCTAGCAAAGACTGCTTTAAGGTCAATACAAATTGTATACAAAATCATGTTTCTAAGTGCCACATAATTGTCACAGGGCAGTTTCAATCTCTAACTCCATAGTACTGGTACCAGCTTGAAACCCAGCTTGAAGGTGATGGATTTTGTTCTTATCCTCTATCCAGGACTCCAGATGGGCCGATGACTTTGGCAATAATCCTGCTCTGTATGTCCAACAGGGAAATTGGACAGTATTACCAAAGTCTTCCCTGCCGCCTTTCTTATATAGCAGAACAATTTCCGCTTCTGTTCATGACAAAGGGACAGAGTCTGACATTAGAGCTGCATCAAAAATCAAAAAGCCTGTTACCCAGATTGTAGGTTCGTGTTTGTATCAGCATTATGGCTTACAAGTGCCACCCTAACCTCCTCTCTATGTAATCTAAGGGCAGGGTGCCCTTCCCCAATTGCTACTGATTCGATGCTGCCTGAATAAGGACAAACTGTTGTTTTTCTATATAATCTTTTAAGTGTGCATGCCAGACTGCTTCTGGATATTCGCTTGTATTGGTGTTTGGTCATCTGTGTTCACCATTCTCATCAATGTACAGAAATGTTTGGAATTTCTATCATTGTCAATAGGGAATCCTAGGTTTGCCCTACAAATTCATCTTTCTCATATTCCAGCAATTTGTGTAGCACACCCGTGCCTTCCATAGATCCTCAGATCCCCTTAACATGATTTGTTTAGCGCAGCAGATTACTTCATCCTTAGCATTTCTGCAATCACTTTTAATGTATGTGTATTATTAAATTTAGGATGGGTTGTAATGTTTTGTCTCAGCCCCTCAGTGATAGTGGAAATTATACCATTGCTTGCACCCCCATCTATGTGCAGGAAATCTTCCAGTGCTGGTAGAATGTTAACATAGATCTGTGCAAGTTTTACCCACTTCACCACTTGTCTGGCATGGCCATTCACAGTTATGACCTTGTTGGGTTCGCTTAAACCTGCTCGCGGTGGACTCACTGTGCTCAAGATCAAAGGACGGTGATCGCTTTCAGTCCTGTCCAGCATTGAGAAGTCCCTCACCAATTCCTAAGACTCTAAATTAACCAAAACGTAATCAATCAGGGATGTCTTTGATCCACTGACAAAGGTATTTTTGGTGGGGGCGTTTCCTGGAAAACCTGAGGCTTAATGACATGACTATACTTGCCATCTCCACCGCATTTGTTAGCAATCTTGGTAGTGTGACAGTTAGCAATTGCACACACTAAATTCTGTCCTCCTCCTCACATAAATCCTCTGTCATTATTAGAGGCTCACATTGGAGATTGAAATCACCAACTATGAGTATCTTAGGTTTGTGTGGATGTCTCTCCTTCCAAAGATTAACCCTATCTTTTAAGGTGTCAAACCATTGTAGCCCTTGTCCTGGTGTGTGCCTATTACACATCTTTATTAATAGCACCTCAGAACCATCGTCCATTGTAAGTTGAAGCTCTAGTTAATCGTTGCAGCATTATATATTTGAGTGGCCATAATGCCAGTAGAGGATTT
The DNA here is from genome assembly GCF_040938575.1 of Ambystoma mexicanum. Lineage (NCBI taxonomy): Eukaryota > Metazoa > Chordata > Amphibia > Caudata > Ambystomatidae > Ambystoma > Ambystoma mexicanum. Next base: position 666,593,851 of record NC_090924.1, on the reverse strand, counting down.
GATCTATACTAGGATTCCACTGCTAGGCCTCCCCCGTTTGCTCTTAACTGCCGGGATAGCAAAGGTAGCATAGCCTTGTAAATGCCAAGCACTTATAGCCCATTATTGAAGTAGGGAAATAATCTTATGGCTTCATACAAACTTCATTCTGTGCTCATCACCTAGGTTTCTGCTCAATCCTGCAATTTTCCAGGAGATAATATGCACCACCAGCTCTTTAGGTGCAACCAAGCCTTCTCCATGGGATGCCCTACATGAGTCGCTGTGCAGATCATGTCACACTGGAGTCCCTGCAAGCACTGGATTGCTCTCAGTGGGTACTCCTATGACCTTGGCTTGTTTTGAGTATTCTACTCTAGATGGATGTAAAATGGTGTGTGAACTTCTCTGGGAGGTACTGCTCGAAGAAACTATCCCACTTATTGAAGGTGGGCAGCTTGGTACAGAAGGATTTATACAGAATTATGTGGTTCCAATGATCCTAGGTCCCCCTGTCGCTCTGCCAACCATATATTTTGGTTACTCGTGGTCCCAATATTACATGCCTTAGTTGCCTGTGTATCATAATTTATGTCTAGTGGGTTGAAACGAATTACTATTTAAAGGCCCTGTGGGGCAAGATATCTCTATTCCATAATCAGTAGTCCCTCAACAATACTTTCTCTGTTCTATATATTGGTACATGGAAGATGCAAGCAGTTAGATATATAACTCCTTACGATAGAGCAGCAACCCCTCTTAGTTCTGAACTAATCTATGATTTTATTTGTCGATGAATCTTCGATTTCGAAATCCTTTCACTCGACTTTTGGAACATTTACCAAATATACTATGCTGTGACTTATAGATCTACCAGAGGCATTGGGGTTCGTAGATGGTGTGCCTTCAATTCCCTGATACCTAACTTGGGGGTTGTTGGCAGCAAATTCATCAATGACCTTGCCAACATCATTTAGTATCCCATGGTCAGCTCTTGTAGGGGGCAACTTGTCATAGGATTATTGGACTGCTGAACTGTATTGTTCCCTAATAATTCACTAGACTTAAGTGTGGAGCCTTTGACAATACCTGCTTAATTCTGACCAATTATTTTCCCACTTAAGATGACCAGAGAAGGAACAGAAGCAAGGGTGAGGTTCTGCAGTGATTTATTAATCAGAGCATAGCCCTTTATCCACTGTAGCTAAACTTGGCCATTACAAGAAATCCTCTCATTTGCTAGTGGGTTTGCAAAATCACATTAATTCCATATTTAGACATGGGTCTTTCCACAGTGGAGATACCATGATGAATTTAATGAAGTCTGGTTCGACATAATTTAACTTTTGATAAGAAACCTTCTGTCTCTTCAGAGCAAGAGCTGTCAATAAATCCAGAGAATTGTGGAGACGCTAATACAAGCATGTTGATGAATGAATCAAAACAGACCCCACTTTGAACACTTTACAGTGCATATTGTATTTATGTATTTATTTATTTTTGCATGTATAGAAGTGATCCAAGCCCATAGACAGGAAGGGTACCAAGTCAGTTGAATAGTCTGGTTTTAAGTTGTTTTCTGAATGCCCGGGAAGCAGTTTCAGTCCTTGGTTGGGGTGTTAGGGAAGTTCCAGAGTCGAGATGCAGTTGTTTGGAAGCTAGTACATCCAGCCTTAAGGCACATGAAACACAGTGTGATCAGATGGTAGGCTGCTCTGGTTGGTATTGAGGAGGTGTGTTTGGTGATTCTGGAAGAGAGGTAGGTACAGTGTTCCAGAGTGAGCGGTGGCTATTAAAGAGGATTTTGACGTTGATTCTCTCCCTAATGGGTAGCTAATGGACTGCTCTTCTGTGGACAGTTACATGGTCCAATTTGGTCAGGTTCAAGGCTGTTCAGATGGCATTAGTCTGGATAGTCTGGAGCTCATTCATGGGGCCTCATTACAACCCTGGCGTTGGACCATGGTGCTGTTAGCACCATAGTCCATGCCGGATTCCGCCATGGTGGATGGCGGATTTACCGCCCCATTCCAAGGTTGGCGGGGCGGTAAATCCCCATTCACCATTGCCCCTTCCCCATTCCCATTTTTGTCCGATAGGGCTCAATGGGGATGGGGAAGGCGCTAATTATGGCACCGTAAATTACGGTGCCGTAATTAGCACCAAGGTCGCTTAGCGCCTTGGACTTTAACGCCTGCACAAAGCAGGCGTTAAAATGGGAATCTGGTGTTAAGGGTTTAACGGCGCCACAGCCTTTTACGGCGCCTTTAACCCCTTAACGCCAGGGTTGTAATGAGGCCCATGATGCGCTTAGAGGTGCCTGCGAGGAGAGAGTTACAGTAATCTAAACAGGAGCCATTTACTGACCTGTTTGGAAGCTAGTGCCTCCAGCCTTAATGCACATGAAGCACAGTATGATCAGATGGTAGGCTGTTCTGGTTGGTCATGAGGAGGTGTGTTTGGAGATTCTGGAAGAGAGGTATGTAGGTGCAGTGTTCCAGAGTGAGCAGTGGCTAATAAAGAGGATTTTGACATTGATTCTCTCCCTTATGGGTAGCTAGCGGACTGCTTTTGTGTGGACAGCTACATGGTCCAATTTGGTCAGGTTCAAGGCTGTTCAGATGGCATTATTCTGGATAGTCTGAAGCTTGTTCATGATGTGCTTAGAGGTGCCTGTGAGGAGTGAGTTACAGTAATTTAGACAGGAGCCAATTACTGACCTAGCTATAGTTAGTTGATCTTGTGTAGTAAGGAAGAGTTTGGCTGTATTGAGGAGCTTGGTAGTATGGGCAGCTGATGAGGCAATGGCATTGACGTGCCGGGTCATATTGAGGTTGGAATCCAAGTAGAAGCCTTAGGTTTTGACATGTGGAGAGACTGGGTTAGTGAGCGTGTCAATGGTGAAGGCTTTGGAGGCAGGGTCTCATTTGGCCATGTGTGAGGGGGTTCCCACCAGGAGTATTTCATTTTTGTCTGTGTTAAGGTACAGTTGGTGGGAGGCCAAACAGGCTTGTATGATGTCGTAGATTCTGTTAATGACAATGGAGTCTTGTGAGTGGTCACCTGAGAGTGGGAGGAGGATTTGGGTGTTGTCGGCATGGTTGGTGTAGGCTATGTCGAGGGCATCCAGATGGTCAAAGAGGGGCTTTGTGTATATATTGTACATGGTGGGGGAGATGCAGGAGCCTTGTGGGACACCACAAAGTATGGGTGTTGAGGAGGTTGTTGCAGTTTTTGCATAGACCCTCGCTGTGCCGTTTGCTAGGAATGAGGCAACTCATTTGATTGCTTCAGCGGAGAAATGGGCAGCTGTTGTGAGGTGTTGGCAGAGGGTGTGGTGGTTGACCAAGTCAAAAGCTGCTGACAAGTCAAGCAGGAGTAGGTGAGCTAGATTGCGAGAGTCGCAGATGTCACCCAGTTGATTTTTAGGTCTAGAAGTGCAGATTCAGTGCCATGCCTAGGGCGGAAGCCTGATTGAAGTGGGTTTAGGATGTTGTTATTCTTGAGGTGGGAGTGAATTTGGAGGTATGCAGCACGGCCGAAAATTTCAATAGGAACGAGACTGGGGTGATGAGGCATTAGTTAGTTGGCGTGGCAGGATCAAATGAAGGTTTCCTGATAAGGGGGCAGATCCATTCTTCCTTAAGTGTATGTGGGATAAGCCTAGTGCTGAAAGTTGAATTGACGAAGGCTGTGATGATGGGAGTGAGAGCTTCTGTGCAGTCTTTGATGAGCAAGTGTCTCCTTGGCATAATGATGGTTTAAGGCTAGACCTGATTTTTTCAATGTCTGCTTCTGAGACTGGGAGGATGCTGAATGAGTTGGAGTGGTTGGTAGTGGAGCGGAGGCAGTGTTGGGCAAAGGGTCTGGTGTAAAGGGCATTTGTTTCTTTATAATTCTTTGTTGGAGGGTGAAGATTTTGTTAGTGAGAGCTACGTGGGTATTTTGTTGCCAGGCATCGTCTTTAGTGAAGTTGGTGATAGGAGTGACAGGGGTCTCTAGTTTGCGTAAGATTGTGAATATCTCACATGGATGGAAGTGGGCTTGGGGGATGCTGTTGGTGATAGCCATTGCCTTGGCGGTGATGATGGCCTGCTTGTAGTTTTCGGAGATGTTTTCCAGGCATATTATTGTTTCACGTAGTGGGGGCTTTACGCTATGTGGTTCCAGTGTACATTTTGTGGCTCTCATGGTTTGAAGTGCAGGAGTGAACCAAGTGTTTTTGGGAGTAGTGGGTTTGGCATTCCACAATTTAAGCTGTGTGATGGAGTCGGCTGCTGAGGTGATGCCAGTGTTATAGATATTGAGGAGTGCTGTGGGGTTTGAGGTCAGGGATATATGTGCAATTGTCTGGTCAGCCAGCAGGTGAGGGGGCAGGCATTCCTTGGTGAGGCCGCAGGAGCATTGTGTATTAGTGAGTAGGAACAGGTAGCTGCTGTTGGTCTGCGGGGGGCAGGTGGGAATATTGAAGGTGACAGTGTGGTGATCAGTCCAAAGGTTAGGGAAGATTGATACGATGGTGGGAGGGCAGTTGAGGTCAGCGATCAAGTGTTCTGCCTAGTCAATGTGAAGGGCTGGATACTAGTTGTGTAAAGCCTAGGGCTTTAATGGAACTGGTTAGATTGAGGGTGTCCTTGTCAGCATGGTTGTTGTAACCCAAGTTAAGGATCCTCATGATGATTGTTGTGGAGGAGGGTTTGATATTGTTGTGGATGTCTTGAAAGACATCTTCGTCAAATGATTTGACTGGGCCTGGGGGCGATAGACTGTGAGTATGGTGATGGTGGAGGTAGGGGTATTAAGGAGCTTGGCGGTAAGTATTTTGTAGGGGAGGAGGCAGTGCTAGGGAGCATGTGAATGGGTAGTGTCTCTTTGCGGATGAGTGCTCTCTCACCTCCTTTGTGTGAGAGGTGGTCACAGCGAAGGATGGTATATCATGGTGAATGACAATGGAGAGTGTCGGGCCGGCTGCTGGATGAAGCCATGTTTCAGATAAGGAGAGTAGGTCTTGGATGTCAGTAGCATGAGCTGTGACTGACCGTGCGGTAATCAGTGCACATGTGAGATGGCGTGGGGTGGGAGGTGCATTGTGAGAGTTGTCAGGCCAAGGAGTGTGTGCAGCACAGCACGTTCTGAGCTGAATATTGAGGGTGATGGGTGTGGGTGGGAAGGAATGCTTATTGTGCGGTGTGGTTGGGCCGGTAGACAGCATGTGTAGTCTATTAGTGCCTGTGCAAGGCCGGGGGCTAGTAGAGGGCTCAGTAGGGGTTGTGGGCATGTGTGCAATATGAAAGGTAGCTTGTTGGGCACCTGATGGGGGGGCTGAGCTGGGGCTGCAGGTTGGGGGATGTGAGTAACCATGGTTGTGGCGTGTGGCTGAGCAACATAGAGTGGGCTTGAATGCTGATGCCATGTACATTGATGTTCTTTGAAGTGGTGGGGCGTTGTTGTGCAGGAAACCATAGTGCAGGCAGGAAAGGGGTAGTTTTGGGCATTTGGCTTGTGCCCAACATAGTGTTGTTGATGGTATGGAGGGCACATGAAGTAGAAGATATTTGTGGCCAAGATGGCCTAACTATGTGAAACGCTGAGATTCGTGCAGCTGTGGTTGACATTTTAGGCGAGGGAGAGTTGTTTGGAGGGTTGCCTGGGCTCTTGCACCACCTATGGGCAAACCAGTCTCACTGCAAAGGGTCAGCCAGGGTTTTGGGGCCGGGAGGCAGGCAGCAAAGTGATGCAGCACCAGGCAGCTAGCCCGGCTCAGACAGGTGCAGACAAGAACACAATTGTGCCTTTGATCTGTGTCTTTGACATGGGCTGGCATTGCCTGCCGGCTTGCTGGGAGTGGGCAAGGAAGTTCAATGAGCACCAATCAGGTCACGTTGATGCCAGAGCACACAGCCCATCCTGCTGGGTGCCAGCAATCATTGTGGTAGCAATGGCTGCTGCGACCACTATCTTTAAATGGAGCTGATGCTCCTCATTGTGTGTAGCTCTCAGGGTCTGGATCCTGCAATGTGGGTCCCAGGCCCAATGGAAGTGGGCCTGGGATCTAACCTTGCACAGTTCCTCGGGCGCAGACATCAACACAATTGTGCCTTTGATCTGTGACTTCGACACATCTGTAAAGTGTGTTTCAATTGCAGGAATGAAAAATAAATTGGATGCAGGATTAGGAACAACAGGGAAACTGGGCTGAATTGTTTGTTTAATAGTGTAGATGTCTTGTAGAAATCGATAGTTTCATTTTCCAGGTTTCCTGATAGATAATATAGAGGTATTGCAGGAACTACGGGAGGGACACAAATTCCTTGATTAAGCAATGATCAAATGACAGCTTTCATAGCCTGTTTCACGTCTTTTAAAATGGGGTGTTGAGCGGTGGGTGGAAGGGATTTGGCTTGGTTTAGAATCATGTATACAGTTGCCACATGTTGGCATTTGCAGACCATAACTGCAGAGGAACTCAGCTCAACAGTACCTGGTGCAACAAGGAAAAGTCATTATATAGCTTTTTTTTTCAAATTTACAAACTATTGCAAAAGCCAAAAATGAAAATTCTCTACGTAACAGGACATTCAAATGCATAACATCATAGGAGCAATAACTGATACAACCCATTTTGCTCAAGAGATCCAATCCTAACAAATTAATTTCACTGGGTAGAAGGGCTCAATAGAAAAGCATGACACTCAGAAATAGAACCACCAAAGTGACAGTGATAAGATAAGTAACCTGATGCAGTATTGGTTGACCCCAATATCAACTGCATTTACGACTTCATCTGAAGGGGCATGTGGAATTTCTGATACTCTGAAAGGTAAGGGTGATGCCCCAGTATCAACAAGACAAGAAACTGTGATCCCACTAACAACAAACTTAACATAAAGAGCAGCAGGATCAAATGGAATAAATGATGGTGCCACAATATTGGGTATTAAATATAGTAGACTCTTGAGGAGGTTGAAGTGATTTGAAAAAGGAGGGGACTGCAGTAGTCACGCTGATTGCTGATTGCAGGCGTTGGAGTGGTCGGTAAAGGTGCCAGTGAGAAACAAGGGTTCACCTTGCACGCGCCATATTGGTCAATGGGGGAACAGTGATGTTGATGCAATGTTGCAATTTAGCATGTATTTAGTGTAGTAAATGGGAATGGGATGACTGTTACTTTTAGTGTTACTTTGTGTTTAAGTTGATACATTCTAGTATCACACATGTGCAGCAAGATAATGTCAAATGTCCTGATGTAATATAAATGCAATAAAGGTGTGAGGTGTGCCACTTAGCGCATGAAGTTGGTCAGCAAATAGCTTAATATGCGCATGTGAGAAAGGAGATTTGCATTGTATAAATCACTGTGAGAGGACGCAGCAGTCTTGAACATACATGCACAGACATACATGCATGGGGTTCTTTAGGCATATGTGTTTTGAGACGGTAGGGGTACAAGGTTAACATACAAATCTGTATGCTCGAATCCCTCTGATAGCCAGGGATCATGCAGGGTAAGAACCCTGGGGTTGTGAGATGAACTCTGCGTGAGTGGGAACATTGGTTTAACAAGGTAAAAGGCTGAGGAAGGGCAGCAGGTAGCTGCCACAATATTAGATGGTCAGTTTAGGCCAGGGCCTGGCTTTTGCGTCGTGGTACTATTGTGGATAGGAGATGTAATCTTTTTAAGTACATGGAGGTCGGTTATTCATCATCCAGGGAAGTCCGGACATCTGGTAGAGTAAGTTGTGACTGGATAAAAAACCCAGTGTAGTAGCCGCTTATGGGCAGAGTTGCAAATGGTTTATGAGTTTCGATCTGTTTCTCAGGATGTGCCCAGAGGCTATATGTACTGAATTGGTAGTTGTGTTAATTGGTGTGAAACAAGGATGCCAACAAGTCTGGGTGGATAAGATGTGTATTGCCAGTTCAAAGAGAACTTGTTATTTCTTCCCCATCTAATATCTTTAAATGTCCCTGTAAAGACCCTGTGCATTACGTTCAGGGCTAGGCGTATCCGGGCAGCTGAAACCTTTAATGAATTATGTTTGTTGTGTGAATGTGTAAATATTGGAGGGCGTCATAAACTACCACGGAAAGATCCCAAAAAGAGGTGTGCTGTAAATATAAGCTGATGCAAAGATATGTTGAAAGGGGAAGGTAGTTAAACAAATGTGTCCAATCAGAGCATGAAAATTAAAGGAGATTGGATTTATTTGTGTAGTCTTTAACAATTGTGTGGGGGGTGACTTGTAATAAAATATGTGGGGGTGTTTTAACTGTTGCAAAATGTATAAAATATGTATGTAGACTCTACAGCATCATCTTGCTCCTCCCGGCTGTTTGTATAGTAAACATCTTTACGGACAAACATGCACTCCCTTCTTCAGAGGTGGGCATAGTTTGGGTTAAGGTGATCAGAGGTCCCTCCGCACACTGGTCGGTCCAAGCCCTCAGACTGCCAATGCACAAGCTCCTTGGAATAATTACAAACATTTTACAGCTATCTACCTTGAGAGCCACCCTGACCAACATTAACATGGACTGCTCTTCCTACACCCCTTCCTTTTCCTTGAAGGTTAGGACCTGCTCGGTGCTGTCACCTTTCCTATTAAGTCTGGAGCTGCTAGATATTTGACACCATTAATCTAGTCTCAGTGTTTACAGTCTCATTCTCTTTCTCTGCCTTTTCAGGAAAGTGCTGAACAGATAATAACACCTCTGGCAGATTACTGCCTTCTTTGCAACAACGTAATGTTAGGCAGAATCATATGCAGTACCCTTTGGGAACAACACACATAATTAAGACTACAAGTGACAATACAAATTCACCTTTGGTACAACACTGCACTACACAGCAGCCAGACTTATCTCAAGAGTAAAGTGAGCAGTATCAACAGTTACACAAAGGACAGCAATTAATATGGTTCAAGGTTTCCGAGTAAAATAATATACATGTATTTACACATTCATTTGTGAAACAGTTTACTAAGTAAAGCAGCAGAAAAATCACACTCTTCACACTCTTAATATACTACACAACACCAAATCAATTCTGGACAGGTAAGGCTCAAAATGAAGTCTGACCAAAATGGCACTCCAGCAATTTAAAAAGGGGGAGAAAGACAAGGTTATACAAAATTAAACAGCACCAACAAGTAAGTAGGTAGGGCAATCTAGAAAAGGCTTGCTACAATGAGGATTCAAACCAATAGGCCTGGGCCAATGCTAATGGTTCAGAGTCTTTGCAGAGGATCACACAGTTCAGAGTAGTTAGCGGTTAAGTCTTTGCCAAGAGTTTGAAACGAAGTTGGCCAAAGGAAAAGTTATTTAAAAGAGTAGAGAAGGACAAGCCCTTGGATTGGCGAAAGATTTCAGACACTTTCACTGCGGTCGGACGGAACAAACAACAGGGTTAGAACAGTACCTTAAATGAAGAAGAAGGCTGCAGCTGAGGCAGAAGATCATGCAGGCTCACGGTTCCTGAAGCACTGTCGGACTGACAAGAAGTAGGAAGACTGGAGGGTCCTGCACTGACCAGGGAAGAAACCAGCAGCAGAGCAAAGCAACAAATAACAGATGTGCTCCCCAAAAACCCAAACAGGGTCTGGTCCTCCTGGCTATCCAGTTCACTGCAGCTGTGCACAGCAAATTCGACCAGGCGAGGGAGGCCTTCCTTGGTGTTTAGCAAACTGGTTGGTCCCACCAACTCAAGGGAAGAAGATTCCTTGAAGATCTTCTCTGTTGTCGAAGTTTGGAGATTTAGGACCTGCATCAGGGCTTCACCGGGTGGTTCATTCGTGGTAGTGGTCCTCTTCTTTCAGCTTCTCTTTGGTTTTCTCGATCCAGTGGCGACTCTGCCTTCCAAGTCCCAGAGACCTGCTTTTTATGCAGTTTTCCCCCATTCACACAGCCTGGCGGGCAGTCACCACAGCCAATCATATAGAGTGCGACATGGGTCTCCAAGGAGACCCTGTGCAGGGAATCTCAAACCCCTCCCTCACATCCTGTAACCCTCAGACATTCAGGCACCTAAGGAGGGCTTTTGTGCAGAAGGCCGCCAAAGGATGGCGAACAAAGGAACCAAACCTGGTTTGGCACGTAGAGTAAAACATGAGAAAGACCTTTACAAAAAGAAAAGGCGAATAAACCCAGCCGGAACCAAACAAAAGTAAATGGGGTCCAGCGGATTTAAGTTCGAGGCTACTAACTTAGCCTAAAACAGTACCAAGGCTATTTACATAGACTGCAGTAGGGAAAATAGGGTAAATACCACTGCCACCAGCCGAATCTTAAAGAAAGGGTAACAAAATAATGTTCCATGAGAAACAGACAAAAAGGGATAACTATTAACCCTTTCCAGTACTCTATGTAAGATAGTTTGTACTGGGTCTGTGCTTTTAAAAAGACTAATAAAGTCAATGGCAACTTTACATGTTCTGGGAGACATTAGTCAATCCCAGAAAATGGAGTTTAAAAGTGGGAAATCTGAAAAAGGCAACCCTGTGTCTCTGCACTAAAGGTGCTGTGTAACACACAGTAAAAAGATGATGCCTTTGAAGTAGGTGAACCTCCACAATCTATGAACACAAAAATGTTAAACACACAGCAAAACACATGTAAGAGTGGGAAAAAAGGCTCCCAATCTTACCAGGTGAAAGAAATAAATCCTATAAATCCAGCAAAGCTGCTGAGGGACTCAGTAGTTAAGGGAAATTAGCCATTCTGGATAATTCTCCCTAACACTTCTTTCCTTCAACAAATGTGTTCAGCAGCCACATTAAGAATATAGAAACGATGGCTTGTGCTACAGTAATCACTGCATTGTGGATCCCTGATAACTGATTGAAATATTGTTTCAGTCTCTTGAGAAATGTGGTCAGGTTCTCCCCTTCACTTTGTTTACATGTAGTGTTCTACGTTCAGTGTGTTTTCTTGGGGCAGCTTTTAGGATTTTACAGAGTATTGTGCGTGTGTGTGAAATGTCTTAATGCCTCCCAAGAGGGTTCTTGCAATGGGCAATTCCTTTTCTGCCTTAATAAAGTGAACGTGTGAGTACCGAGTGAGATTTTAATAGTCAATGATGACCTGTAACTCTTCTTGAATCTTTAAAAGAGTTGTCACAGGTTTTAGGAAACCAACACAAAATATCAAATTTATCAGTGCAGCTTCATAGTGCTTGTACAGTTACTATATATTAGCTGCCATAGAAACTGTCCCAAAACTGTTACATGCATGTGAGGCACCAAGAATATTAGAAATTCACATTTTATATTACGCAATGCATCAATTGCAGAAAGGGATCATGTTGCAGAGTCTTCTTGTGATCAAATAGTTGCACATGGTGGTTCACTGAGGAACTAAATCTGCCCACCTGTTGGGGATGGTGGGGTAGATTCAGCTCTAGTCATGGCCTTGGAATGCCTTTCAGTGGTTTCCATGCACTCGTCAAACAGGGAATTGAACTACTTTTGAGGAAACTTCAATGCCAGGATTTCTAGAGTTCCTCTTAAGTAAACAAACCTATCAATATCAAAAGTACCTTCTTCTGGAAATAGCTTCATGAAGTCAATGTGTAAAAGAAGTGTCATTTATACAGAGATTTTCAAGATTTGGGCAACTAATTTGTTTACATAACGTGAGCTGAACTTCCTTTATGGGAAAGTGACACTTGAATTGACAAACCTGCTCCCATTGTCACAATGGTGGACAAGGATAGACTTTTGAGCAAGTCTGTGCAGCTTTTTCTCAATGCCCCACAGTGTTTGGCAGAGAAACCACTAGGCCTGACTTAGCTTATGAGTGATCACTCAGTAACCATGCTCCACATAGTAGTGCTGAGAAATGTTTTATCCCACATTAACATCAGTTTCCAGTAACGATGCCCTATGTTGCAACATCATGAGACTGTTTATTGCCCCATTATATCAACATTAGCAGTAGTCCAGGGACGTGGTAAGGCTAAAGACAACAACTACATACCTATAATGCATTTGCTAAGATAGAAATAACAATAAATAAAGTCTTTACCAAAGCAGCACTTGCCAAACAGGTCTATGACAGCAAAAATGAGCCAGTGTGTGAATGTGTGGACTGAAAGCCAGAAAACTATTTCCCATGTTTGTTTTTCGGCACACATACAGTATTCTTCGCCACTGGTCCTATACACAAACCTTTTCCTGGTGACACACTTTTTAGAGCTCATGGGAGAGGTACAACACTATCCAATGGTTTTGAATTGTTCATGGACCTCTTTCTTTGCATTCATTCATGAGCCATTTATACAAGAACACTGCATTCCTTCACTGACAACTATCCCTTAAACATCATGCATGTATGCTATTGCTTATATTATAGACAGCTGCTTGTACCCTGACAGATAAGGTTTTCATGAGTGCCAAAATTAGAGTTTCTATGGAGAGACATAATAAACAAAACAAAGAACAATTCCATCTTAAATATTAATTGAACAACCTTCTGAGTTAAAGTGTCTCTTTTTTCAGTTGTCACAAAGGCACCTGGGCAGCAAAGTCAGTGAGATCCCCATAAGACACACTGTCTTAACTTCTTCAGTGGTCCTGCAGTGCCTCCCAGGAGCTTGTTTGCCTCTCTTGTGGGCACACCCTCAGCCAATGAACAAGCAACACATTCTACAGCAGTAATCAAACTCTGTCTCAAATCTTTAGTGGATTTATTTGGTAAATCTTTAATAGCAGCACTACAGATTGAACACAAAAACCGTCAGAACATGATCTCCAAGCAACCCCAAATCTGTGCTTCCTCCATCCCTGTACAACGACGTACATCAATTTTTAAGAACATGGACTCATATGCAGTGTAGGGAAGAAACACTTCTAGAAAAGTAAGCAAGGTTAAAAAACGCATGCCCAGGCTACAAAAGAGCTAGCTAGCAAGTAAAATGCTCAGTGTACCACATTTCTATATTCCATTCTGAAAGCAAACATGATTAGAAATTGAGTCTTATCTAAACTACACTTGCTCTGTGTGTTGAATATAAACCCTAGAGGGATGGCTGGGGGAAAAGATGAGGAGCTGGACAACTCCTCAACCAATGCATTACAGTTTGAGGGAGCCATCCAACAGGTGAAGACAGAGCCAGAGAGGAGAGGCAGATGGAGGTTGAGATTAAGGGTAAGGTGCAGGAGAAAGTTATTAAGGAGAGAAAGACAGTTAGTTAGCACAGGAATATTGTGGTTGAGGAGAGGGAGGCAATGGTTTGGGAGAGGGAGAAAAAGCATGAGGGGAAAGTGGCTACCAGCCTGGTGGGTTTGCTTTAGAGAATTAGTCACTTGAGGATTACCAACAGAAGTTGGGTGGGTACCTTGACCTTGAAGTTAGTGGCTGGGAGGAGGTACTCGAAGAGTTGCATGGTGATATAGTTACAGAAGTAGAGGGTTTGACGGACAGATGGATGAGGGAGTGCAAGTGATGCATGAGATCTAAGAGCACCAGAAGGATGAGCCAGAGATGCTCCCTCAGGAGATAACTCAGCAGAAGAGAATCGGGCCACTGGACCTTTGCCTGCCTATGCATAATGGCCAAGGCAGTCTAAGGCATCTGTACGAGTGTAAAGTCAGGTCAGAAGACTTCCCCACCAATGTCATTACTGCCAATATGATTAAGGGCCTGGGACTACTTCAGCTAGTATGAGGATGTGACTGTCACCTGGGAGGCAAGGAACATAATATGCAACCTCTGTCAGAAGAGTTAATCACGATAACCCAAGTAGGAGTGCCTTTAGCACCTCATGGATTATCAAACACTTTACACTGTGGCCCAATCGTGTGTCCTAGGAGTAGATGTCCCATGTCCCAGATGCCGCTATTGCAGCAATCTCCTGTAGCAGTGATGGTAACTGCAAGGAGTGTCAGATGAGAGTCCTCGGCATCATCTGATTCTGGATGTCCACCCCCCCTGATTCTGGACCAGCACAATTGTCTTCACAACCCCTTATTCCTTGCCCAGTATAGCCTGTCCCACTTGCACCATTCGACTACCCATGCCAATTTACCACCATCAGATTTGGAGGCTCCTAATGGTGTAATAGCATATTTTAGCATATAGTAGCATATTTTATTTACTTAAGCAATTTGGTTTCCAGCAAACCTTCTGTTTATTTACAAGAAACGATCACAAAATGCGTAAACAAATCTTCCCCTCCCGATATAAAAATTATGCAATTATAAAAATATTGGGCCTCATTACAAGGAGCGCGGTAAAAACGGGTTCATTACCGGCATCGAGGAACTAGCGGGTCCGTGCTCATATGATGCCGCTAATAGCGGGTGATTATGAGTGCACGAGCATGCGCGAACCCCCATGCCGGTAATGGCCATACCGGTATGCCGCTAAAGGCCCACCAACCGCCCAATAGCACCATCACAGGACCCACCGATACCGCCTCCGCTAGGAGAAACCCCTTAATACCGACCCGGTAATAACAGCATGCAAATACCGGGCTCATAATACCGGACCCGGAAGTAACGTCATTGCGTCGGAATGGGAAATGCACCGGCGGTTATCTTTAAAAACACGATCCATTGCAATCCTCCCAAACCACCAGTGTTCAGGAGAAACCAGTGCCAATCCCTTCACCATGTCAAAGGCTACCCGGAAATCAACCCCCCGCCTGCAGAAAAAGCATTTTTCAGATGAAGAACTTAACATGCTGGCAGACACCCTTGCCGCACATGCAGACGAGATCAACCTGCAGAACCTGAAGAGGGAGGAGCAGCAGCGCAAAAAGGAGATCTGGGAGGAGGTAGCTCGCAAGGTCTCGGCAGTCGGAACCACCCCACGGACAGTGAAGGACTGCAAAAGGAGGTGGGATGACCTCCACCTCAGGGTTCAGAATATCCTGGCCAGCAACAGGAGGGAGGCCATGGCTACAGGCGAGGGTCCCCACTCACCTGCCAAAGTGTCACGCTGGGAGGAGACTGCAAGCACGTTTATTCAGATGGAGTCCATCGAGGGATTTGGGGAGATGGAGATTGGGTGGCGCTACATCTGCAGATGGAGGTGAGTGACCCTGCAGATCCCTGTAGGGGAACCCATGATGTAGCACAAGTGATGTGGAAGAGAGTCTAGGCAAGGCAATGCATATGCCAACACACACATCAACATATCCTTGTGCAGATGGAGGGCCAAACCCTGCCACACTGAAATGCATGCTGAGTGCCAATCCCATTAACAACACACAGCTAACACATTCGGATCGTGCCCATGTAATTCATCACACTAACCCCAACACAACGGCATGCTACCTGCCATGCATCAAACGCCAAAATGCCCCCTTCATACCACCCTGTTTGACACACCTGTAAGATATAAATGCATGATACATTAAATACTCCACAGCACCATATGATGCATCTAGCATGTAACACCATCACTGATGGCCTTCATCTCTTCTACCCCCCCAGGCACTGATGGAGAAGATGCCAGCGAGGATCCAACCGCAAGGGCATCCACGTCCCGGCCAAAGACAACGGCCAGCGACAACACTACCTACTGGGCAGGCTTGCAGCCCACACCAACACCCAGGGCGCCTGACACCGTGGACACTGAGCGGGCTACACCCCTGGAAGGCTAGGCTGTTGACCCACTGAGAAACACTAATACCGCAGAGGAAGAGTATGTGGATCAGGATGGACTGACCCATGTGCCATATCCACACTCTCCAAACCCCATGTTCACCCACCCAACCGCACACTCAGCCCTCACCCACCTGCAGCAGTGTGGATCCCTTACTGCATGACTCTGACCTCAGCAGCCTCCCCGAGCACAGCACTGCCATTGCAGGCCCGGTCACAGCACCCTCGACCACTGCTGCTCCCACCAACAACCTTGAGGCACTGCTAACGAGGGTGGAGGCCAGACAGGACTCTGTGTTGGACCTGCTCAGACAATATGTCGCCGATGGGGTGGACACGAGGCGTGCAATAGCCCAGGCCGTAGCGGGGACCACAGCCGCCATAGCGGGGAACACTGCCACCGTTAATGCCTCGGCATTGTTGATGAGAGGCAGTCTGGGTGCCATCACGCAGGTCCTCACTTCCATCCGGCTGCACATGCAGCAGCCACGACCCGCACCAGCAGTGGAAATCCCCACGGCTTCCACCCCATCCATCACAACCGCTTCCTCTGCACCCTCCAGCCCTGTGCATATAACAAGACGTAGTGCCAGGCACTCTGAAATGCTGCCCCCGGACATCAAGAAATCCAGGAAATAGTGTTGGAGAACTATGGGAGTGGCTCAGATGGTGTTGGCAGTGAATGGGTGAATTAGGGGGAGTTCATTGGGGGGTTTTGGGAGTTTATTGGGGGGTTTTGGGAGTTCATTGGGGGTTTTGGGAGTACATTGGGGGTTTTGGGAGTTCACTGGGGGGTTTTGGGAGTACATTGGGGAGTTGGGGGGTTGCACATTTCTGCTGCTCATAATAATAATAATAATAATAATAATAATAATAATAATAATAATAATAATAATTTGGCATTTATATAGCGCTACAAACCCTCAGGTATCTGAGCGCTGCTTATAATTACCCACGGTGTGTGGTGCTCATTTATCGACCTCAGAAGGATGAAAGGCTGAGTTTGGCCCCGCCGGGATTTGAACCTGCGTTAGCAGACTCTGCACCAATGTCAAAGCGAGTGCTCCACTCGCTGTGCTACTTGACCGGCTATCGGCTCATATCAATACACCCGTTGTGTGAAAAATCATTCAATGCCTGGACATTGTTCATTTCGTGTGTACGCTTTTAATTAATGACGGTGCACAGTGCCCAACTCCCCACATTCCCTGTATGCATGTCCACATGGACCCAGTGTATATTGTGTCACTGACACATATCTATCAACGTCCCAGTGGGTCAGAAGTATTCGTCAATCAGTGATTGGCGTACTGCACGGCCATCCTGTACATCACATACTAGCAGGGGTGCTGCTTCTCCTCCGTCTTCATCCTCATCATCCTCACCTGGTGCATGCATGTCAATGTCAGGTGGCAGTGGTACATTTCTCCGGACGCACAAGTTGTGCAGCATGACACAAGCCATGGTGCTCTTTGCCACCTTCTCAGGTGCATAAAGGAGTGCTCCACCAGACCTGCTCAGGCAGCGGAACCGCACCTTCAACAGGCCAAAGGTCTGCCCAATCACAACACGGGTACGGGTATGTACCCGATTGTACTCCTCTTCATGGCTGTTCTTCGGGTTCCGCCCACGAGTAAGTCGCCACGGCTTCAAGGGATATCCTCCATCACCTGCAAGCAAATACAGATAGATCTATGTGAGTCAGTCTATGCTGCCACCTTCAGGATTCACAGTCATGGCCGCAGCTATTTGCTGTCGACCTGCACATGTCCCTGTACGTATGCACGAATATTGTTTAGATGCATTCTATACTGCAATATGGTGTGGTAGTCTGGATGGCGTTGTGCAGATGATGCAGGGTGAATTCATGAATGCTGATGTGGATGTACTGTGGTTGTAGGATGATGGTTTGCCTCCCATTTCTGCTGTGCATACTACACTGTGCATGCAATCCCCTTTAGTCATGCATTGCTTGACATACCCATGGTGGCCAGGTTATGCGTCTTATATGTTGTCATTGATAAACGTAATTGGTCAAATGTGTGGCAGTGATGTGTACTGTTGGGGTTGGGTGGTTCAGGTCAGGAGTGTTTAGCTCTGCGTGCATACTCCACTCACTGTCCATTCCCACCCAGGTGGAGTATGCATCCCCCCATTCACACCCAAGTGGGGTATGCATCCCCCCATTCCCACCCAGGTGGAGTATGCACCCCCCATTCCCACCCAGGTGGAGTATGCATCCCAACACATCACTGTCCCGATGCACTGACATGGGCCAGTCACTCAACTCACCAAGGAGCCAGGCACGTTGTCCAGCATGTCGCTCCATGTGACGGGCTAGCGTGGAGTTACGCAGCACCATGGCATCATGTGTTGATCCGGGTAATTGGGTGCAGCAATGTGTGATGATCTTGCTGGAGTCACATACCATCTGCACATTGATGGAGTGGTATTGCTTGCGATTGCGGTACACCGCCTCTACGGCATGGGGGACTACCAATTCTACATGGGTGCAGTCCAGGGCACCAACACAATTGGGCAGGCCTGACAGTGCATGGAAGCCTACTTTGGTGTCGTCTATCTCCTGGGCAGTCTGTGGTAGGGATATGTGGGTACTAGCGTGCTTCAGGAGGGCATCCAGCACTTGGTGCAGCATGCGTGAAAATATTGGTTGTGAAATGCCATGCAGCTGCCCCACTGTGTGCTGGTAGGTGCCTGTGGCCAGGAAGTGGGGCACAGACACCACCTTTAGTAGCGGGGGGATGGAAGTGAGTATTTATCTGAGGCTGGCGATGCCATGCTCTATCATGTCCACTATGGTGGTGATGGTGTCCCGGTCCAACCGGTACAGGGTTTGGATCTGGTGAGGGGTTAGATTGAATGGACTGGGTCTGATGCGAGGGATTGGTGGCTGCCTACGAGATACTACTGGCTGCACTGGTGGTAATTGCTGGGCCTGTCTCACCCTCCTTCTCCTCCTTTGTCTCCTCTGTGCTGCCTGTTGTTGCTGCTGTAGTTGTTGTAGTTGCTGTTGTTGCTGTATATGTAGCAGTATAGGCATGTCCTCCAGCGCCATGATTGCAACAGCTAGCGGTATCATTTTGGTGCAGGAAGGGGTGTGGTGTGTGGGTGTGGTCCTTTTATACTGCCCCATGCTCCATTGACTCCACCTGTGGTGCTTGTGGGATGTTCTGACCCGCTAGTCTATGCTCTGCAACATCACTGTGTGTGGCTTTCAACAAAAACAACAGAATAGCCGCCAAAAAGTGTGCTACAAATCTCTGCGAAGTGCGCAGGAATACCTGAAAAATAGGCCGCCAATTCATTTTGCCAATCTCAGTGGTAAAACAGGAGACCACACTGCCAAAACCTGGCACTGGGCTGCCCACAGAGTAAAATAAAGCTGCTTGAAAAGGAAGTGCTGCATTGCCAGGAAAATCCAGAAGTGCTTAAAATCCATTTTTCCTTGGCTGTTGAAAGTACCAAATCATGGCTCCCAAACAGCAGAGAAGATCCAACATCCTTGTGGGGTGTTCACCATCACCTTATTTAAGGAATCCCCATAAGCACAATGTCAGGAGAAACACCTTTCATCATAAAAATCCACATTCAAAAGGTGCTTGCCTTGGAAAAATATGTCAGATATGGGCGCAGTACCGCTGATCACCTGCGTCCTAGCTGTCATTATTTATACTGTCAGTTTAAAACTTGTGTCTTAAAATCAAATTGTAGAAAAGAAGAGACTTGCCATCAATAGCAATATGGGTTGCTACAATTCATTTTCTATATTTTAAAAAGACTGGAATGAAGAGATCTATGTGGATATTTGTAGAAAATGTAAATTGTATTTTAGAAAGGACCATTTTAAACTGTGTTTTAAAAGTGGACTAATGTCAGCCACACTGGACTTCAAAGACATTTCACAGCTTCTCCCCAAACAAAGGAAGCTTCCTCCTGCTCTCTGCTCAGGAACTGGCATTGAGTTGTTAATGGAAGTGGGAGGAGATTTTGGGCCTGTTGCTCTGAGTGGAGACAAAAGACTCCCTTGACTGAAAGGAAATGCAAATTTGGGCGTCAACAGAAAACAACTGCTAAGGAAGAAAGGCTCAGGTTGCTCTTGGCCCAGCCAAACCTTGGAGGCGGAGCTAGACTGATATGTGTATCTGAAATTCCAAGGAAATATCTTTTTGGAAAAAGACTCATAGAAAACTGTGAACAATTTGGAAAAATCTGTGTTTTATAGGTTGTTAATATAAAAATGCTGCTCACAATTTGAAATTACTCTGAACCCTGTGCGATATTCAGAGACTGGACTACTAAAATGTTGATATTGTACCAATTGTGATCATGCTAGGAATATGAAAATGTACAGGATTATGCCCAGATGTCATGCGCATGTATGTGGAAAAATGTGTACAGATCTGACACTGGGTAACCAACCAAAAGTGTGAAAAACTGTCAGTTTTGAATCAAAACTCTCAAGAAGATGGGACTCGGACGGATACATGCTTTATTAAATATGTGATGTGAATATGTATTATTAGCAAGTTGGTGATATTGTAGATATGCTTTATATGAAAAATAGATTTTCTGTGTAGGAACAAAGGGAAGTTTTTTCCCTGGATTGTAAAATGCAGCATCACTATGACATTAGATTTCCTTCTCAAATCAGGAGAGGGGGAATACTCTGACAAATCGGATTCCTAGAGGGTGAGCTTAGTATAATCAGCCTATCCCCCATGTGGGAAATAGATAAATAGGGACTGTTTAGGACCTAAACAGACACACATTCACCCATCAACTGATTTACTGGTGAAACGCTCTGCAGGAGGAACCCAGGTCCAAGACTCCAGAACTCTGAAAGCAGAAGGCCCATTCCAAAGCTGAACCCTTCTTAGCTGGCCTTTAAAATCTTGCAACCTGATGTTAACCCCAGACTTCCAAGGGGCACATCAAAAATTGAACAGCCTGGCTGTGCTGTTTTCTGCTTCTTGCCGAGAACTCTTGCCAGAACCCGTAGATCCAAACTAATAGAGCAGAGCAGAAACCAGATAGCTGTAAACTCCAGAACCAATCCATCAGATCCAGTCCAGAGTGCCGTGCAGAGACCAGAGTGCCATGCTGAGTGCAGAACCGGGTGCCTGAATCCTGTCTGGTAGGTTAGTCGAATTCCAGTCCAAAACCTTTGACCAGATCCTGACGGGCCTATTCAAAAACCATAGTTGTGAGTATCTAGCATAGAATTGTACATAGCCAATCTCTTATCCTTAAGTAATCCTATCCAACCCATGCCAACATATCCAGAACTGCATTGTAGAATCTCCTTTGTCTGTTCTGAATCTTTCCCTCATCCATATAGTCCTTTGTTAATTATAGTGATAATATCATCTTTGCTGAAGTGTCTCGGCGGGCAAAAGTCAGAGTGGAGGCGCCCTGTTATGGTGGCTGTACCGTTGGGTATCTTGCATCTTCATAGCCTCCTTAGTGCCAAGAAAATTATTGTTTGTCATATTCAAAAGCGCATTTTGCATTTGAAAACATTGACTCTTTCTAAAAAAAATAATCAATCTCTACTAAAACCTTTGTAACTTTTGAACCGTACATGCTAGAAATGAAATGTAAGTGTCAAATTGAAGCTAACATCCTCAGCTTTCAAAGGACCCTAAAACGCATTCCAACTCCTTGTAGTTTTTCTGTAATCGCGTTTCTCGCACGCTATAAAGGTTGCCGCAAATCTGCATTTGGCTCAATTTCATCGCATGTAAAATAGCTATTTCTTGCACTCAACCTCTAAATTCAGTTTCCTAATCGCCAGTCATTCGATCCCCATTGCTAGTGTTTACCTGAAGCTATCCAAAGCAGCTCACACTAGTTTTGAATCCCGTTCAGAGAATTAAATCCATTTTTAGCATTTAAAATCACATTCAAAAGCAATTGACCTGTTTTTAAATCATTCCTGTTTCTCTTGAAGCTTGCTGGGGGAATTGGGATTGAAACTGCATTTGTAGAGTCTTTATTCCTGAAACCTGTTTTCTCTACTTCCATCTCTATACTGCATATTAGGGGGGATTGAGTAGTATCAGGAGGAAAGAGTGATTACATTGCATTTGATTGAACACACAAAAGTATTATTTCTGTGCTGCATTAATTTCCTATCATTGCATTTCATTGAACCCACAACAAGTTTTATTCTATACTACATTATTCTTCTCATCCATACTCCTACTGAATAAAGAGATTGTTGATTGTAATATCACCCATCACTGATTATTGTATAAATATTAATAGTGTGATATCTAGATATTGTTCAAGTTCATAAAAGTGTGATATATATATATATATTGTTCAATTCATAAAATACATCTTTTAACTTTGCAAAACAACCTTCTTCTTGGTTCAGTGAGACCCGGTGGATTCAAAGAGAGGGGCGTGATATAAGGGTACATCATTTAGAAATAAAAGAACTTTAGACATAAAAATATATAATTAAGAGTTCCAGCTGGGCATCAGATGCTAGGCATTGACTTAGGTGGAGTGCTGGGTTGAAACCACTTACATGATTGTGTGCACCTGTGGCAGTTGGCTTGATTGCTGATTGCTGTTTACGGGTGGTCCGCGATGCCTCCATGGCCACCATCATGCAGGCCCTAATTATCACCTTCGGGATGCCGGTGTTTGCATGACCGCGTGGGTTGTGATGTCCTCCTATTACAGGCATCCCGGTATTTGCTCCATGAAGGGGCGTGTGTACGCGCGCACGCCGGTATGAGGGGACACAGTACGCACGTGGCGGTATTGGCGGGTTGCCAGTTTGTAATGACCCGGACCCATTAACGATGCCGGTATTACCAATTTGCCATCCTTTTTTCATTACCTCCATTCTCGTAGTGAGGCCCATTAGCTTTCATCCTATTTTTTAAAAAGATACACGGTTCACATATAAAACAGCCCCATAATTTAACCAATCATCATGTGAATATTAAACAAACTCTACAAGTGAGCCAACAAACACAATAATCATACAAGATTAAAAATATGGCATGAGATTGATCTCTGAACTCACTCCTCGTGTTAAAGCCAATCTCTTAAATGGCTTTTTAGTGCATCCTTATACATGGCTAGCACGTCCTGTTTTGAATGACAACCACATGATTTTTCCCGTTCTCAGGTACATGCTGTTAAAAAGTTGCCACCCAGATGTTAAACCATGTGCTAAAAACAAATGGGCGCAGATACTCTGCTTTTTCCTTCATCACAACAATATTTGTCAGAGTGCAGTTGTTAAGTAGCGATTGCCAGTTGCAAGCTCTGGCTATTGCAGTGATCACTAATTGTTTTGCACTGTTCTCACAGATACTACACCATATCAAGGGTGGAATTTCAAATGCAGTTGGCACTTCAGTGTTAAGCTGATTTTAAGGTTGATGGTGTGACAGCCTCTGCATTTCTAGCATATTTCAGGACCGTATGAGAAGCTAACATGGCCGTAGATCTTCTGGGCCATACTCACCATATCATGTAGCATCACCCTAGGATGGAGAACATGGGCAGGGCAAATGCATGCTTTTGCCTACTCTCAGGACACCTGTAGCATTGGTAATGTTGTCAGCTGCCACAAAGCCCACTTGTATAACAAAGGAGTGAGCATATATGCCTCAACGTCTTTTACTTTCTTAGAGAGAATACCTCTCCTGTCGGACCAGTTGTCAAACCCTTCTATGAACAAGGTGGCCTGCTTGCAAATGACATCTGGTGTCTGTTCCCTTCAGCTTTGCCAACGGGAGGTACAACTATTGACTTCCTGAATGTTCTACTAACCTATCTTTATGTACAAGAAAGGTTGAACTCAGTAGACTGATATCCCAAAGCTAGGGAAAAACACACTGGGCCTCATTACAAGTATGGAGGCAGCCATGCCCTTAATAAGGATTCAATGAGGATACCGGGCCATTCCAACCTTGGAGGACCTGGTAATTCCTCATTGAAAAAACCCATCCCCATTCCCATTGAGCCCCTACAGGGCTCAATGGGAATGGGGAGGGAGCTAATAAGCGGCCTATTAATAATGGGCCCATTATTAGCTCCCTGGTCCCCTAGTGGGACTCGCTAAGGACGTCTGGTCTGACCAGATGATCTGAGTGGGTCCCTCAAGAGGATCTCGTAATAGGGCATCCCGTAATGAACGGTGCCGGTCCCGTAACGGCACCGTTCATTACGGGAGCGCCAGGGTCATAATGAGGCCCACAAAGTTCAATCGTGGTGAACTCATGGAAATTCTATGGATACAAGTTTTGTCCCAAACGGTCAACTCTTGCTTAGTGGGAGGTACATTAATTCTAGCAAACCCTCAAAGAGCTCAGGGTTACATTGTGGGTATATAATGTTTAGAGTATTATATTACATCAGTTTTTTATATTGCGCTTCACGCCGAGTCAGCGTTCAATGCTGCACCGCATTGCCTTGTTTCCAGCCCTGGACTATTTCATAGTGTTTCATTATGACATACCAGACAGGTGAACACGTGTACAGGATAAAAGTTATTCTCAGAATAATTGCTGCTGCCATTTCCTGTTCAGAAGTTAGATGTGTCTGTGAATATAGAGTATGTTTTGGGTAAATAGGTTTTCCCTTCTGCTAGCGCAATGTTAGCAAAGCAATCTCTGTGTAGATGTCGGCACAATAGCCACTAGGGAAGCAAAATGAACTAAATTGATGACCTCCAATGTCGATTCGCTCATGGAGTTGATTTAATTACCATTTCACCACCTTTTAGAGGAATGAAGATTTTTTGACCGTTTTTTTTCAGGGAAGGAAAAATGTAGGCACATTAGAGGGCCAAAATGTCTTACGGCCCAGTAACTGGTCAAAATCTTTGCATGTAGAAAGCAAAGTCTCACAAAAACATTTCAGATGGACACATTGAATACATTGCAAATTCCGTCAGCAGGCGAAATGGCAAAGGGGGCAGCAAACATGTATCCATTACACCAACCCCTGTTGGTCTGACTGCTGGGTGAAGTGACTAATTTATCTAACTTTATATGCATGTATTTTGTAATTCAAAGCGTTTCCTTCGCATGTATATGCTTAATCACTAGAACATGTTCCCTGTGATGTTGTAGCAACCAGGTACACTGAACTAGTTCAATATTGTTTTTTTTTGTTTTTATTCCCACTCTTATCTAAGGTGTGATGTATACATGTTGTGTATGGCTTAGGAAGGCATATTGACGACGTTGTAGCTGTTCAATTATTACAATTAGACATGTAAATGTATTTCATACTGACATAGACTGTTGGACAAACATTACCGACCAATCCCCTCAGATTTATACATTCTAAGCACGTTTACACCGTTTACCGAGGCAAGTACTGGCAGTGTAGAAAATGTTCTTTTAAGAACAAATGTGAAAATAAAGAGCTGGGAGCATATCACTTTCAATTTACCTTGTTTTCAACGGAAGGCTATACTGCTGACTCAGAAATAGACTCCAGCTGGCAGAGGGTTTCAATTAATAACTGCTTCCTATCTGCCATTTTAAGCGAGGCTCATCATACTGCTGTGTGACAAGATGCACGAGAAAGGACGTTGGTGGGAAGGGCATTCTTGCAGGTTTGAAAATTCCATGATTGCATCGTTGCATCATTCACAAAATGAAACTTTTCATGAGACTTCGTAAGTATATTTCATGAGCAGAAATATAGAGGGGGGAAATGTAGCGCGACAAACTGTCAATGCAGATCAGAAAACAAATCGCACATTATTTAAACCTCCCATGGTTAAAAAGGAATCTGTTACCAATGATATCATGGAAACACATGCTTTCTTCTATCCGAACATTTGGAAAGTTGAATTAGCAACTTTTCCATTTCTGAACATTTTTACATCTACTTCAGATTCCACTATGTCAGCATTACGGCAACTTTGTAACAGCAATTGAAATTATGAGAATGAATATATGGGGTATGTTGAACTATGGACTGCTGCAGTCAAAAGCGTATGTCCCATTCACTGAGAAATGCACATTAAACTGTGACAATTGTCACAAGATTCACTCCGAGTCTCAGAGGTGATTATTGCAGATTGTGTGGGCCTTTGCCCGTCTGTCTCTCTTTCTCTTTTGTCTTGCATAGAACTACCATTCTAACTCACGTGACCATGGCCATGGTTTGCTATATGCAGACTATTGACCCATGTCTAGTACTGTCTAGATCTGTCTTCAGCCAGTGATGATAACCTGAATGCTGAGTGCATTATCTCATTAAACTCCCTCTGGGTCTTCTTAACTCTCATTACACAATCCAAAGGTTACTGTTCTAATAGGAGTTGGGATAGCACCTTGCAAATGTGCCGGTTCATTCAGGACACATCTAACATGCTCACTCTTACCTCTCCCTACTCTTATTTCTCTTATTTCTCCCCTCAATGATCTCACTTTCCTAGATCTTGTCTCCACCTTTGATGTTATTTGTCCTTCCTCCTCACTACTACTCCCTCTGCCAGTCTACTGCTCCTCTCTCCAACGACTACTCCCACCTCAAACTACTACTTCTCCTTCTTATTCAAATTTCTCCCATCTGATACCACTCTTCCCTCCTATGGCCACCACCACCCTGTGACAAAATTACTTCTGCCCTGCAGGAGTAAAAGGGTGAGTATTGCCTAAAGTGCCTACTCTGCCCTCAAGCTGCTACACACCAAGGGTGATTCCAATTATAAAGGTAAAGAACGTATAGTTTGAGCCGGGGAAACAATGTGCTCAGCTAACAGGGTGTGGTGGTGAATGGGTTTGAATGTGCAGTCCAGCGGTTTGGGTACTGCAGTCACATTGTTCTAGATAAGGCACAGATGTTGAGCAGAGGTTGAACAGGAGCTTGAGTGGTTTGAAGGGGATGCCCAGAGAAGTGCTCATCTTGAGGGTCATTAGGTTCAGTTCAGCAGTTGGTTCCATGGCGAATAGGCTGGTTACTGGATATCCAGTTCGAGATGAGTGGCGCTGGTGCAGTTGCATTTAGAGGGATTCCACAGCATATTTTCAACTGTCGATGGAGATTGGCAACAAAGATGCTGGTGGTCTGAAGAGGCGGTTTGAAGGCTGAGGGTGCACTGAGGAGATACAAGTTCAAAACAGGACAACAGTTTGCTCAGCTAGCATGGTGTGGTGGCAAACAGGTTTGAACATACAGGAAACTGGTTCAAGGTGGTGGAGTCCCACAAGCTGCTCCAGTCCTGTTTGTTCAAAAGCGTTGAACAGGCTTGAATCACAGATCAAAGTAGTTTGACTGGAGAAGCACAGGCTTACTGGCTGTCTAGTTCCTCTTGTTGTTTTGAGTCTGATTACAAGCGCTCATGCGCTCTCCAAGACCCAAACATCTTAGTGGACATATTTAAGGACACCCGTACTCTCGCAGTCAATACCATTGCCCCACTAGAAAACAAGAAAGAAAAAAAGTAATTCCACTCAAACTCTTGCTTCACAGAAGACCTCCAAGCATTATGCAATAATAAAAGACAGGCACAAAAAAACTGGCAGGCAAACCCCTTTGACTCCACTAAAGTAAATTTTAAAAAGACGGTCAAAAAATACAAAGACGCCATCTTCAAGGCTAAATCTGGAGCGTATAACTGCCGAAATAGCCGATGCCAGCTCCCAATCCAAAGAACTCTTTACCATCTTCAATGAACTCACAGATCCCCCCATCTCCAGCGACGAGATTGTTAAAGATGAAGCATGGTGCACTAGTATTCAAGCTGCCATGCTCAAAAAAATAGAGCTCCTGCAAAACAAAATTTCAGACCACTACAATGCCCTTCTGAATCAGAACCAGCCAACTCAGACCCCGACCATCAGCCAAAGTATCAACTTCCCTAAATTTGCTTTCAAAGAAGTCTCAGAAACTGAAGTCAAAGACATCCTCAAACATCTGAAGCCTTCGCAATGGAAAGGTGATGGATGCCCCCCTAAGATCATCAAGGAGTGTGCTGAGACATTTGCTACACTCTTGACTGCCTTCATCAACTCCTCCTTTAAATCAAGCATTGTCCCAGACAGCCTCACAGAGGCCTGGGTGTGCCCCCTCTTAAAAAAGCCTTCACTAGACCCTTCACAGCCTAACAACTATAGGCCTATAACAACTGTCCCATTTCTCCTTAAAATATTGGACAAGGCTGCTCACAGCCAGATCCAACTATACCTAGAAACCAACACCATCCTAGGAAAAAGACATTGGGATTCCGCAAAGGGCATGGAACCAAAACTGCACTGCTGGATCTTAAAAAAGGAACTAATAAATCAAATCACTCAAATCATGGATAATGGTAAGCCCACCCTTCTACACCTCCTAGACCTCTCTG
The DNA here is from genome assembly GCF_040938575.1 of Ambystoma mexicanum. Classification (NCBI taxonomy): domain Eukaryota; kingdom Metazoa; phylum Chordata; class Amphibia; order Caudata; family Ambystomatidae; genus Ambystoma; species Ambystoma mexicanum. Next base: position 666,565,912 of record NC_090924.1, on the reverse strand, counting down.
CTGCGCTCGATCTTGTGGATCATAAAACTGTCACCGCACACCTCACGCAAGCAGCACATTTCTCCAGCCAAAGTATCTTCATGGATCACCTCCTTCTTAGAAGGGAGAGCTATTAAAGTCTTCTCAAACATAGCTAATGCAGCTCCCATCATCATCCACTGCGGCGTACCTCAGGGTTCTTGTACTCCTCCCACGCTTTAAAATCTATTCACAAAGCCTCTTTTTGATAAACTGGATGCATTTGGGATAGCATACACTAATTATGCTGACGATACCCAGGTGCTCCTTCCCTTAACGGGCGCATATCACCAAGACTCTGCAGCCCTAAGGCAAATCTACTCCACTATCCAAGCATGGATGGCCACAAATGGAATTTGCCCCAACGGCGATAAGACTGAGATTCTTATTCTTGCCCAAAAGGCCACTCTAGCCAAACTAGATGGACTTTACTCCAACTTCAACATGGACAACTGCAACATACCAGTCCTATGCTCTGTCAAGACCTTAGGGGTCCACATCGATACAACACTGTCTATGAAGAAGCAAGTCAATGCCATTGTCTCCTCCTCCGCTCTAAGTACTAAACTCATTAACGCCATAAAACCTTTCCTTACTAAGGAAAACTGTCTCTCAATAGCCAGAGCCACCATAAGGGCTAAATTTGACTACTGCAATGCACTCCTAGCTGGCATCTCCACTAAAAACTTAAACAGACTCCAAATCATCCAAAATAACTCACTAAGAGCAGTGTTAAGAATTCCAAAAAGAGACCACATCTCACAAGCAAGAAAGTCTGCTCACTGGCTCCCAGTTAAAGACTGCATTGCATTCAAAATTCTCACGACTATTCACAAATACATTAACCTCACAGCACCGCCCTATCTCTCAGACACTCTATCCATATCCACCTCATGGAATGCCGGGAAAGCCGTACATCAATGGACCAGGCGAAATGGCTGGATATAGGCTATGATTGCCAGTTGTTGCGCAACAAAAATGTGCCTTATTGGATCCTTGATGTCAGGAGCTGTCTTCATTAGGTGAAAGAATGGTGTCTCGGCCAGGCGTACGGCTGGTGTACGGCTTTCCCGGCATTCCATGACAGATCTGCATTTCTACACACACCCTTGGTGTGCTTCTCAAAAACAACTTAACCAGGTATCTTTAATTGCACTTAACAACCTGAATACAAGTCAGTTCCGGTTTCCACCTCCTTCTCCCCTAGACGCTATTCTTTAAAGATTAATATTCGCATTCCTAAGTACACCGTTCTGTTGTCCTGAAGAAAGCTTGAAGCCTTCGAAAATCATGTTTTTGAACAATATGACATTAGTGTTCAAACTAAATGTAATTGACTGATAAACATCCCAACAAGTCCTTCAAGCCAGAAACACCAAACCTGTGTCGACAGTGTGAATGTGCTGCATATTGACTACTGCACATCAACCAATTCTTTTGATGCAATAATTTTTCTGTTACTGTTAAGACTCATGTCTAATTGTTTTTCATGTTTTTAACATGTTGTTTCTATTAAATTTTGTTTTAGCTGTTTAACTCCGAGTGTGATTCTGTATAACTAGTCTGATTTAACCACTAGTTTTCCAGAATAGGTTTCCCCACCTTCACCGCGCCTAAGGGAGGGGTAGCCAGGTTGCTTCCTTTTTGCTTCTTAGCGTACTTTGCCTTTCAGTACCAGTCCCCCCTTAAACAAAAAAGAAGGTTTTTTGCCCTTATTTTCTTCTTGGCAGATAGACAGGTCATGTCCCAGCAGTAGTTCACCCCATGGTTCACAGCGATGCTAAGGGAACAGAGGAATCCAAGATTTCCTTGGACTCTCAGTCTTCACCTCACTGGCGGAGGACATTGGAGAGATAACTCTCCCAAAAGAGGTCCAATGAATTTGTCCTTAAGTGTTTGTCCAAAGGTTAAGCACAGGAGGAGAAGGGGATCCCTTCTTTTAAAGGCAACCACTCACATTTGATTGGAGAAATAAAAACAGCCAGCTGCAAGGGTCTAATCCCTGTTCTCAGAACAAGTGGACTTTGTTTTCTGACATTACACCAAAAGTGCTTTGTGCTAATGGAAGTGGAGGTGACAGGGAGGAAAACTAGAGGCAGTAAGAAACAAGATGGTGGAAACTACTACCAGCTGTAATGTGCTCCCTCTGTCTATTCTAAACCTGTCCCTGGTGTGAGACCAAACCTTTAATGAATGTGGGTGCCCTTTGATTCCTATTTCCATGACAGCTTTCTGTGGAGTGGCTGTCTCTCTGGGGAGGGTGTTAGCTGGCCACACAAAGAAAAAAAAGAAGGTCAATCTCCAAGGCCATAGTTCTTTCAGCAGTAGCAGGATCAAGCCTCTTTGGAGAGGATACACTTGATCCTGTAACACGGCATACCGTCTCAATATAGTGGCATCACATGCATGTGCTACCACAGTGATGTCAGCAGCATTATAAAAAGTAAATGTTTTCCTACAATGACGACTTCCGATACTGAATGAAAACAAGTGATCTCTGCCAACACCTTAGGCAGCATATTGGTAAGGCATAGAGACATCATGGCCCTCATTAGGAGTTTGCTGGTAACCCGTCGGTACCACTGGCGGGTTACCGGCAAACTCCTGTTAACGTCACATGGGACGTTAAGCCATGAACCCATGATTTTGAAGGTTTTAACCACATTAATTATGAGCCTCAAGTAATCCTATACCAGTGAGTTACCAATGAACTGCTGTAGATATCCGGTGGGCCCTCTTTATGCTTGATGTATTTGAGAAACTGAGTGCCGTTATTTTTAGTCTTGAGTCCACAAATTTGCAGCTCGCAATGAAAAGCCTTCTTTTAATCTCAGATTTGTAACACCGGAACCATAGCTTCAGAGGATTCTCCACAAACATAGAATGCCAACTAGTGGGGACAGAAATAATTTTTGTTAGAGTGCTACATGGCATATATGGGCATTCGGTCCATGTGGCTTCAAAAATAAGGTATAATGTGCTCCCTCTGTCTACACTAATTCTGCTCCTGGTGTGAGACCAAACCTTTTGTGAACGTGGGTGCCCTTTGATTCCTATGCCCATGACAGCTTCCTGTGGAGTGACTGTCTGTCTTGGGAGGGTGTTATTGGTCCACACAAAGGAAACATGAAAGGCAACCTGCAAGGCTACAGTCCTGTCCTGTCAGCAGTGGCAGGATCTAGCCTGTCTGTCTGGAGAGGATACACTTGATCCTGTAAGATAGCCTACTGTCTCAATATTGTGGCATCACATGTGTTACCACAGTGATGTCATCAACATTATAACAAGCATACCTTTTCCTACAATGATGTCTTCTGATCCCAAAGGAAAACAAGTGATCTCTGTGGACACCTTAGGCAGCATATTGGCAAGTCATACAGAGATTACGGCCTTCATTAGGAGTTTGCTGTAAACTCCTCTTAACGTTACTGGCGTCCGTTATCTCGGTGTGAATGTGAAATCACAGGCCCGCAACGGCGGTAAGTTCCCATTCCATGGAGTCCTATATGACTACATGGGATGGGAACCCCTGAATCACCGGCACTGCAGTCAACGGTGCTGGTGATTCAGTAAATGTTCTGCCAGTAGGGGCCTGAACTACCAGCAGGTCAGGCCTGCCAGTGGTTCACTCCCTTTACTGGCAGTCTCGGGTTATGCCGGTCCAGAAATATGCCACAGCCGGTATTACCAAACATTTTACCAGCATTTGTTCCAGACCGGCATGTTCATAATGAGGCCTGTCTGTTTCTATCTCGAGCCTGTCATCATAACTAATGCGTAATTTCGGTATTACCCAAATTGACCGAATACAATTGACCGAATGACCTAATTGGTCGTATTTTAATGGTCCTAATTGACCTTTTGCACAATTGACCTTTTATTTTTTTTATATATATAATGGATTGGTTTAGTATTATAAATAATACAAGGGGTTTGGGTGGGGGGTTGCAGGGGTTTTGGATTGGGTAGGGGGTTGCGGGGGGTTTCCCCCAGCATATTTGTACTAATTGACCTTTAAAATTCGGTCAATTGTGCAAAAGGTCAATTGTCATTCGGACAATTGTAACTCCGTCAATTCGTATACAACCGTAATTTCTGGGCTCCCGTTCACGATCGAATAATTTATTATTTGAATGTTTTTAATTTGTTTTATTTAACGTGTTATACAGCAGTACAAAATACAGATTTTCAACACATTAAAATAAGCGCATCTATATTGACCCCCACCCTTCCCTATGGTCCCCTAATAAAAATGCTTCCACTCCTCACAAATATTTAACATAATGATTCCCACTCTTAAAATACAGGTTAACAACCCAGGCTTCCACCCAGTCCAACCTCAGAATGCCATGCTGAAATCACAACCAGCCAATCTCTCTTCAAAATGTATATTTGGAAGATGGTGGTCACCTACACCATCTCCTACACTTCCCGCTCCACTCCATGTGCATCTAGGGCTTTCAATATCAGTGTTACCCTTTTCCACATGCACTAAAGTATATAATGCCAGGTTTGTTGTTCATGTTCATCAAGAGGAACTAAACTAAAGTTCTTTCTCCTCTGTGCCGTTACAAATTCCATCTGCCTTCAGGGCACTCGTTCTCAATACAAGCAGGGCCTTACACTTCATCAGAAGATGTCTGGCTGTTTCCAGACAGGGTTCGCTGCACAAACAGCAATAGAGTTGGTTTAGCGGGATGTTAAGCCATGCCCCCGGGATTTCTAAGGTACTAACCATGTTCATTTTGAGCCTCAAGTAATCCCATACCAGCGAGTTACCCACAAACTGCAGAAGATAAGGCGATGGGCCCTCTCTAGGCATGATGTATTCGAGAAACAGAGTGCCATTATTTTTAGTGTGGAGTTCAGAAATGTTTAACTCATAATGAAAAGCCACAACCTTCTTCTTCATCTCAGATGTGTAACTCCGGAAAGACAGCTTCAGGGGATCATCCACAAACATAGTGCTACATGGCATATATGGGCCTTTGGTGATTTAAACTTTCAATTGGAGCATTGGCCAATTTCCAATCGGTGTACAGGTTGTAGAGCTGGGCTATCGCCATGCACAGGACTATGCACAATTCTAAGTATATCATTTCAACAAGTTTGCATGTCAGAAGACAAAGCAACTTTTTCAAAAATGTGCCTCTAGCGTAGATAACGCAACTATATTGGCAATAGCCCAGCTTTCCACTGCGTACATGAGGATGGGTAACAGTTTGGCTGAGTACAGTTGTGCCAATATTCCCACGGAATAGCCCCCACCCTTTGGATGCCAGTTTCTTCAAGCCCCCTATAACCTGGGCCATTTCAGTTTGAGATGATCCATGTGGCAAGAACCAGATCTATTTCGGTCAAATAAGGTGCCAAGACACTTATACTCATTGACCACCTCCAGTAGACTCCCATCCAGTTTCCATCCCGTTTCTTATTTTTATTTTAGAGTGATGGGGACTAAAGGCCATGACCTTTGTGTTATTGGTGTTAATAACCCGGGAGTTGATTTCAAGAAAGATCTTCAAGCAAGTCAAAGAGGCCTGTAGGCCTGCCGTGGTGAGGTCCATGAGCACTATATCATTTGTGTTCCCCATCCATAGTAATGGGGAGGTGCCCAGTTTAGGCGCGATTGAAATGGGGTTGTTCATTGACAGTCCCATATCCGCTAGATACAAATTGAAAAGGAGGGGAGCCAGGTTGCATCCCTGACAAGTGAGGTTCCAGACTAACGTCCTCCCAGTTTGGTCTGGCCGAATGTTAGCAGGGAGGTACTTTCACCAAAATGCCAGGGGTAGCAGAAGTGGCAACACACGGCCCTTGGCCTCTGATGACACGTCATTTGACCCAACCCACGGGATGCGAAGGAAAAGGATCTTTCGCCCCTTGACAAAACAGGAAGGGGCATCACATAGCATTGTTCCTAAGTACACAGCGAAAAATATTGTTACAAAATCAGTATAATGTGGTATACAGTTCATAAGTATTGTTAATATCAGTGTGTATAGGCCCATATTATCAAAATACTGTGAATGCATGTAGACATCCAAGGCCAAATGATAATGATGTGTTTTTATAAAGCACTTACGCTTAAGCGCTTTATATAGAACAAATATACATCCAATATCACCCAACCTGTGTTGGTACTCATTTACCGACCTCAGAAGGATGAAAGGCTGAGTTGAAGTGTTTAAGAACAGACTAAATCACCCCCTGAAGTGTGCCTGAAATAAACCTTTAATGAGTCTAGCAATTATTGTATAGAATTCCAGAAAGACAAATTATTTGTTCTTCCTATTCTTTATTATTTAGGGTCACTTCTCAAAGTGTTACACTAGTGCAACCCCCTGTTTTGTTTAAGTGGCCTGTAAAAGAAAGCCAACCGCTGCGGAAACAAAGAGCCACATTGCACTGGCAACAGCCAGCCAGCAGCTTACATTAAAAAATAATAATAATAATAATAATCTTTTTAGGCATAGCAAGGGAGACCACAGGGGTAGGAAGGGACCCCTGGTGATCCCCAAATTACATCCCTGAATGTTAGCTTGTGTGCCCTTGGGCAATAATCATTGAGAGCTGTTTGGCCGGGAGGTTCCAGTCTGACAATTTTTTCCATAGTCGGCCCCTATTCACTGAATCAAAAGCAGCGCTAAAGTCCACAAATGCCACATAGACTGGGCAGTCCCAGATGCCCCATTCCTGTTGTATGACTGATGCCAGTGCAAGGCAGTTGGTAGTAGTACTTAATAATTTATCATCCATTTTCACAAACAGAACCTCAGGCACACGCACACACTATGCTGTTGGCATGCAGTTTATGAAATGAGAGTCTGATCAGCAGATTACCCTTTCAAAGACTGAATTATCTGCATAATGTTATTAATTTAATGAAAATCAAAAAAGCCAGGGCTTTTACATCCTTTTCAAATGCCAATCTGTCACGCACCTCCAAACCACAACTCCTATCTCCGGCTACAAATCCTTCCTCCTACAACTACTTCTACTTTGGGATAAGTAGGGGGCTAAGCCCCTCCAACTTTCTCTGTGTGAATGAGCCACATAACATCCACGGTGGCCCAGTATGGCAAATGTTCAAGCTTGACTTTGTAGGGATTTATTTCTTGACCCCCACAAGTAAGTATGTTAGTTAGGAGGGTCGGACCACCATGTAAATGTCCATGGTGGTCCAGGACCTCAAGCCTGAGCTTACCAGTCTTTCCTCTGCTGCTCCACCAAGTGTCCAAGCTACTCACATGATGTGCTCTCTGAAGTTCGCCACATGTTGCACTGTGGTATTAGACAGGAGGGTTGCTTCTGCTTCTCTGTCTCTCCTTGACTTCTCTGTGGCATCTGGATGTTGATCAATGGTGATAGGGTGTCTGGCTTCTGTGGCTGGTTGTGAGGTTCTGTATAAGCTCTCATTTTGGAGTTCTATGCGGGAGTGTTGGTCTGATGTGAAGGTTCTATAAAAATAGGAAGAACACTGGTGAGCAACTGGTAAATGAGGCATGGCTCGAGAAAAAAGTGGTCTGCATAGACATAAACTGGCACAAGGGGAATGGAAAGGAATTATCTCCCTTTCAACTGCCTCTTTCCCCTACGTCAGACACAAGGGGAAGGGGAACATGCAATGCTCCAAAAGATCTTTTGGGATCACTGTATCATTTTCCTTCCCCATCTACAATGCTTATGCGTGGCATTAGTGTGTCTCTTAATTGTTAACATTTCTACCACCCAAACATAGGTTGAAATGAAGAACATTCAAATTGAGTTGTCACTCCCTTTAAAGCCTGTCACATTAAATGCACTTGTTGACTCCAAGTTGGTATTGGACAGTGCTCATCTACCACCAACATAGGATCCGTCAGCAAATGGAAATCTAAGGTCCTCATTACAATGTTGCCAGTCAGGAAACAACGGTGCCGGTAAGCTTAGTACACGACTGGTGGGCGGATGCCCTCCCGCCCGGCAGGTCTGACTTGCAGGGTGAACCGGCACCCACCCACAGACATTTACGGAAGCACTGGCACTGTCATTACCGGTGTCAGTGTTTCCATCCTCCCCATTCCCATAGAGTCCTTTGAAACTCTATGGGAATGGGGAAGAACATATCACCAGCACCTAGCTCCCGGTCCGCCGGGACTTGTAATGTCACAGTGTTACCAGGAAGCTAGGTGCTGGTAACTGTTTACGGGTCCGGCGTCTACCTGCCGGTTTTACCGGCTCGGTGACCGCCGGACCCGTAATGATGCCCTAAGTGTCGGTATCAAACCTAGAGGATATGTCTGCATGTCCCTGGTTATCACAGCTAGTTCATTCCTTGAAACTCAATCCCTTTTGCACATACAGTACGGTGTGATTACCACATTCGAATTGCACTTTATGGCTATGTTTCTGTGCTTGAAAACCTTTGTGAATTTCTCCCACCATTAGTAACCCTTCACAATGCACATCCAGTTGTAAAAATTGTGCAAGAGTGGTACTAATCATACAGATCTCGATCCCATGGCTTAGAGTGTGGGCCTTATTTTACATCTGCAAATCTATGTCGATATAATCCATACCTTAACCCGACTCAGAAAGTATCAAAAGTAAATTTGGACTTTCAAATTAGATTCAAATTCATATTTAATCTGTGAAGAGCTACAAATGACACTGTGGCTATGTGTTTCTGTATTTACTCATACGTTTTTATAAAGCACAAGCATAACATTTGAATGTATCAGAGCGCTGCACAAATAATCACATATTTAAAATAAAAAAATGTATATAAAGAAACGTATATTAAGTTAAAAGAAACAATTTAATTTCTGGACATGTACATTTCATCTCACAATTATGGAGCAACATGACAGTATATTATTATACATTTGGCCCATCAATATTCGGTAAAATATCATATGACTATCAAAAACCAGCTAAAATCAATGTTATGTTACCAGAAGATCACCATAGCCCTATGAGTCTTGTTTGGCAGTGACAAATGAACCTATGAAATATCCAATAACATAATATAACATTATGCCCCTCTAAATACCATGTTAGTGAGCCTCACATCTTTACTTAATATCTTGAACATCGAAAGAGTGAATCTCACGTACAGCTCTTTATCTCTTTACTAGAATTCATAAAAATCCCTTTAAACAACAATGCAATGTATATGCATTTATAAATTCATGTTTCGAATTCAAAATCCAAGCCATCCAATGAGTTAAATGCTGTCACAATACCGTCAAGTATGTTCTTTTTACATGTTGGGAATGTATTTCGTAGCATATTTGTAATATGTGTCAATCAATTATGGGGTTAAAAACGTATTTCATTGGACATATTGTTAATTGTGAAGTTCATTTGGGAAATGAAGAAAAAAAATATATAGGGCCTAATTCATGGAACGTTTTCCTATGGGATTGTACCATTATAAAACACCTCCATGAATCAGGCCCATAGTTTCAGAAAAAATAAATAATGCATGAACATCATTCAAAATAAAAACAACTATTGAATTTTTTAAAAAAAATCTGACATACTATTTCCATTTTGTGCTTTTTCAGCAGACAGGACAGCTTTGTTCTGGAAGTCTTCTTGTTGAAGCCAAGTTAGTAAACACAAGTGAGGAGGATGGGAGACAGAATTATGTGTGTTTGTGTATGTGTGTGTGTGTGTGTGTGTGTGTGTGTGTGTGTGTGTTTATGTGTCTGTGAGTGAATATTATTGTGTGTATTAGGGTGGTGTTTAGATGGGGTGGTATAATTGTGCAGATAGAAATCCATACCTCACAGTTTCTCTTATGAGTAAAGGAACATTGGTTGGTCAGGTCTTTCTTGGAGCCGAAGTATGCAGAACGTTGGCACATTAATGGCAGATATTTCACATGTGTTTAAAATATTTAATATTTTCAGACTACTTTTTCATTTCCCAAATTGGGACCATGGATTGATTTGTAGGTGCTTGCCTTATGGTGGGAATACCTGTGGTTTATATTCAGGGATCACGAGTGGTATTTCCTGCTCTACTGGTAAAACTTCTCTTTTTTTCTGTCTGTCCTTCCTAAAATCTCAAATACATTTATGTAGTCACTGAAAAATCTACACAAAGTACAGTTATGTTGAACTTATTGTAATACAAGCTTTGGAGTTCAATGAGAAGTTGGAAGGAATATGGTTTCAATGAAAACCGCAAACTAACTTAAATTCATCATTTATGTTTCATGAATCAGCAATTACTTGCCCCATATTTTGTGGGTGCATTTGATCTAATGTGATATTTCTTATTGTGGGAAATATGTATTTCATGCCAGTGAATGCATTCAATATTCATATTTATTATTTATTGATATTTATTGATATAATGTATTACTGGATGTGTTTACAGGCTATATTGTATTAATGCATTCATTATTTATTTTTTAATGAAATACAATTTATTGCAAAGTCATCATTGTCCTGTTGATGGGACCACGCACAACATGCACACTGTGTGCATGCAAATGCAATTGGAAAGGCATTCCATTTTGTGCACAGAAGCAATCTACACTTTTCAAAATCGATTTCGATTTGAGGCTACACTCCTAACACTGCTCTTCCATCCCTCACTCAATCACACCTGACGGGATGTTGAGTGCCAAGACCTTTACCTTAATGGGCCTCATTAGGAGGCTGGCAGTAGCCGTGCCTTTAACACAGGCACTGCTGCCGCCGGTATTTTATTTTTCTTGGTCGCCTAGAAATGGGCAATACTAGGTATTACGGCCTTACCGGACCCAGTATTTGCCCATTCCTGTGTGCTGGGAAAAATTCTTACCCATTCTAATTTGAGCCCCATAGGGCTCAATGGGAATGGGGAAGCCGGATGTACCGGCACATCCCACATGCTGTGCTCACGGGTGCCGCACTACCACCAGGTCAGACACAGGCGGGAAGAAAGGCACCTGCGAGCACAACTCATAGTTTGCCGGTCCGGGAATTACAGTACCGGCAAGCTTACCGGTACCATAGTTCCCGGACCGGCAAACTTGTAATGAGGCCCATCAAGTGGACTTATCGTTACAGCTGCAATGCCTGTCCTAGGCAATGCAAACTGATGCCCTCAAGGTGAACCCCTGCCATGGCACTACCTCAAACATACAAGCCATTTTCATGATAGAACTTCTGCTAATGTGACAATTGCCTGTACAGTATTTAAAGAAGAGGGCGAGATTGATTGCCAAGTGCAGGTCTACTGTGATCCAATTCCACAAACTTTCTTTTTTTTTAATTGGTTAAACATTAATTAAACCTTTAAAAATACACATAACGAAATTTTCAGAATCAAATGTTAGAATACATAAAAGTAATTGATATGATATGATATAACAATTCTAGATAAAATAAACACAAGACAAATAAACCAAAATATATTAACAATCCATTAAATCCATGAAACGTCCAAAGCAGTACTTAATGATCATAAAAATGACACCATTTAATTTACTGTTGAAGTTGTTCGCTCTGATAAACAATATTTCCATATGTCTTCCAATGTACGACTTGTGTTTTCATGAAGGGTGTTTTTACCTATAGAATTCTCTGTCCCTTAGCGATTTAGTGCCACACAGGTTAGTATATGCTTTACATTTCTCTTATTGTCTCCACCCTACAGTACCTACAAAAGGCAGCACTTTCAGTGACCAAACCATATCTTAACAATGTTTCATTTGTGTGCAGTATGTTTAAACGAAAGCACATGAAGGTAGACTGTGTTGTTTTACTAGAGTAAATGGACAGGTATGGTGCCAGGACACCCTGTTTTTTATTCTTCTCCATTAAGTTGCTCAACGAGGGGTATGCGTGGAATTCAGTAACCGTATTTGCCCATTCCGGGAAAAAACAAAATATCTCTTTATCTGGGTTCCCTACTAGTTCCTCGGTAGTGCATCCAGTCTCTGAAAAACACGGCAGTGAAATTGCCCTTATTTCTGCCAATGCTCGAGAACCTCCCATTTGACAAGCTCTCCCTAGATGGTGCAACAGAGAATGAGCAGGTGAGTCCAGCAGGAACAATATTTCAAAAGCTCTGATGCAATCCAAAAGCATCAGTTGAGTTCTTTAACAGGCAGAAAATCATGCATTCATCGATACTTGAAAGTTGGAATGCAGAAACCTGTTATGAAAAGGAAAAACCTCAGAAGGTGAAGGTAAATGTTACTTGTAAGAGTGAGAAATAGACACGGGACACAAAAGTGGCATGCGTGTTGGCATAAACATCTTTTGAAATAACAACTGTGATGTGCCCTATGGTCGCCTAGACCCCACTTGCATTGTGTTGTGCCCTATGGTCGCCCAGACCCCACTTGCATTGTGTTGTGCCCTATGGTCGCCCAGACCCCACTTGCATTGTGTTGTGCCCTATGGTCGCCCAGACCCCACTTGCATTGTGTTGTGCCCTATGGTCGCCCAGACCCCACTTGCATTGTGTTGTGCCCTATGGTCGCCCAGACCCCACTTGCATTGTGTTGTGCCCTATGGTCGCTTAGACCATACTTGCATTGTGTTGTGCCCTATGGTCGTCCAGACCCCACTTGCATTGTGTTGTGCCCTATGGTCGCCTAGACCATACTTGCATTGTGTTGTGCCCTATGGTCGCCTAGACCCACTTGCATTGTGTTGTGCCCCATGGTCGCCTAGACCCCACCTGCATTGTGTTGTGCCCCATGGTCGCCTAGACCCCACTTGCATTGTGTTGTGCCCTATGGTCGCCTAGACCCCACCTGCATTGTGTTGTGCCCTATGGTCGCCTAGACCTCATTCGCATTGTGTTGTGCCCTATGGTCGCCTAGACCCCACTTGCATTGTGTTGTGCCCTATGGTCGCCTAGACCCCACTTGCATTGTGTTGTGCCCTATGGTCGCCTAGACCCCACCTGCATTGTGTTGTGCCCTATGGTCGCCTAGACCTCATTCGCATTGTGTTGTGCCCTACCTATAACGCCTATGCCCCCTTCACGCCACTCCCCTGTACATTACCTTAGCCCCAGCATGCTACTCTGCCTGACTGCGATCATGTTCCCTTTCTGTGTCATGCAAAGTAACATACCCTGCACTGGCAACAGTTACCTAGCCTATAATAATGGTTTAGTCAGACCCGCCTGCCCAAGACACCACCCGATCACCTGCCCTACACCATTCCTGCCCACCACACCAGCCTTCCCCCCGGATACCAAGTCCGCCCTTCCCACCCATAGACATGCACACGTTCCGCATGTCGCAGCTAACACACACCTAGCTGTCTATAAGCAGAACCCCATCAACACGAGAGCATCTTGCCCTACCATTGACTACAACACCTCTACATTAGCTAACCCAACCAACTCCCGTAACACTACCCTCATCCCCTCCGATCGGAATTCTAGACTTGGCGCTAGAACCCACTACAGACCTAGCAAAGGCCCTACCAAATCACTCAATAAGATCAACCCTCACACTGTAACACCCATCAACACTATCCATCCCAGTCTTAAAGGAGCTCTCCTAAATGTCAGATCATTAGTCGCCCATGCCTCAGAAGTCGCTGACATCATTCTAACAAACAACCTGGACTTCCTTGCGGTAACCGAAACATGGCTGCACGATGCTGCAGGTCCATCTCTTACCCTAGCCATACCTGATAACTACACCATCCTTAGAGCAGATAGACCGAACGCTCGAGGTGGCGGCGTAGCTATCATCTTTAAGTCCACGCTTGACATCAGACTATCCTCTGCTCCCCCACTCAAATCCTGTGAACACATTACAGTCAAATTTCAAACCTCCCCTAAAAGTACTATTACGCTGCACTTAATTTACCGACCCCCGGGCCCTCCTGGCTCATTTGAGGAAGACATCACTTCACTAGTTGCTGAAAGTTCCAAACCATCAGCACAATTGATTATACTCGGAGACTTTAACCTTGGGTTTAACGACCCCCTAGACACCCCAGCCACTGCCCTGGCCATGGCATTAGAGGAGCATGGCCTCCAACAACTTTGCTCCAAACCTACCCACTCGAAAGGCAGAATCCTTGACTGGATAACTACCCTTAACTGCAACATTACTACGAAAGATCCCACACAACTTATCTGGACTGACCACCACCTCCTCCCGTTTGACATTCTTACCAGCAACTCAGCACATAAAAGGCCTATCATGGCACCTGCCTGCCCTACTAGGAAAAAGAGCAATATCACAGCGGAAGCCCTAATACCTCTGGTGATCCCTACTTTAAACGCACTACCCGCCACAATGGACTTGAACCAACTGGTCAACGCCTACAATGAGTCCATGGCCAAAGCCATTGACGTCATTGCCCCACTGAAGCTGCGCAAAGGAATACCCAAAGCGCACCTGAACACATGGTTCACCCCGGAGCTCAAAACCCTGCGTCAACAAAAAAACAAACTTGAAGCACTCTGGAAATCAGTGCCTTCTATAAATAACAGAACCAATCTCACCAACATCTCCACCCTCTACAAAAATGAGATTATACGGGCCAAGAAAGAATCTCTCAATACTAGGATCTCCCAGGCAAGCTCCAGTACTAAGGAGCTCTTTAACATACTAAAGGAATTAGAAAACCCCATTACCCCCACTGACTCTTGCACTAAGGATAAACCCTGGTGCACAGGGATCCAGAATGCCCTAGCTAACAAAATCTCAGGGCTCCAAACTAAAATCAACAACAAACGACAACAACTCACTCTCGATCCCACCTCCTTCCCCACGCCCCCTCCACCTACTGCCACTAATTCAGGCTTCACCTTCAAAAAGGTATCCATATTGGAGGTTCAGAAAATTATAGCATCCCTTAAACCATCGAATTGCAAGGGGGACAGCTGCCCCGCACAGATCATAAAAGATGCAGCTAGGGATCTCTCCCCATTTATCACCAAATTAATAAACCTGTCCTTCGCCAACAACATGGTCCCCAGCAATCTGAAACAGTCCTGGGTCCTACCGCTACTAAAAAAAACTACTCTCAACCCTGACATCCCCACGAATTACAGACCCATTACCACCGTCCCATTCCTACTAAAAATCTTGGATAGAGTGGCTTATTTACAAATCCAGGACTACCTTGAGGCCAATCACCTACTAGGAACTCGCCAATCTGGCTTTAGACCACAACACGGGACAGAAACGGCCCTTGTTGATCTCAAATGCCAGATAGACGAACTCAAAGACAAAAACAAGGCTGCCATCCTTCTACTCCTTGACCTCTCCGCTGCCTTTGACCTGGTCGACCATAAAATCCTGTGCAACCATTTATCTCTGGCAGCACACTTCTCCCACTCTGCAGTCACATGGATCCAATCTTTCCTGGACAACAGAACCATGCGGGTCTTCTCCCCCCTAGCAGCGGCTGACCCCATCCCCATCACCTGCGGTGTCCCACAAGGATCCTGTGTCTCACCTACCCTTTACAATATTTTCACCAAGCCCTTATTCGACAAGCTGGACAATCTGGGTGTCACCTATACTAACTACGCAGATGACACCCAGATACTCCTCACCTTATCAGGCAACTACAACAAGGACGCCAAATGGATCAATGAAGTCTTTTCCATCATTCAGGCATGGATGGCCACACATGGCCTATGCCTGAATGATGACAAGACTGAATTGTTTCTTGTCGGCTCACCGAACACTATCAGTAAACTCTGTCCCGGCTACACTAGCTTCACTATTGACGGTAACACCATACCCATTGCCAAGAGCGTAAAAACCCTCGGTTTCTACCTAGACACGAACATCAACCTAGCTAAACAAATCAACATGACCGCCTCAGCCACTGCCTACACCGGTAAACTTATCAGGGCCTGCAGACCACTGATCTCCCCTAGCAACTGTCTCATCCTAGCCAGAGCACTCATTCAATCTAAACTGGATTACTGTAATAGCCTCTATGTAGGTGCCAACAAAACAGTAATCAATAAATTGCAAGTTTTACAAAATAACGCACTCCGTGCCGCCCTCAATATTCCTAGAAGGGAACACATCTCCGCCACCAGAACTGCCTGCAAATGGTTGTCCATCCAACAGAAAATTGATTTGAAAACCATATGCCTTACTTACAAAGCCCTCAATCATCTTGCCCCACCCTACCTCTCGAACAAATTTACACTAAGACAGAACACTAGAACCACCAGATCGTCCAACTCATTACAACTAACAGTTCCCAAATACTCCCTCAAAAGAGCTGGAGGATCCAGCTTCCCAACCTTGGCATCACAACTCTGGAATTCCATCCCACTGGATATTAAATCCACACCTACTTTCCAACCTTTCAGAACCAAGGTCATTTCCTGGTTAACCAACAAATAACTGTCCTACCACATATATATGCACTCCGAATGTCCAATTTTATGTATATTGTTTGAATACTATTATCTATGCCCTATCAATACTGTACTATTGTCTTTTACCTGTAACCTGATGTTCAAAGCGCATATATACCCCCGGGTCAAGAGCGCTATATAAATAAATAAACAAACAAACAATAAGGAAAAGTATCCTAGCTCTCCCTGTAACTAAGCAGGGTTTCTCTGCCTCAACCAAAACTAAGGATAACATCAGAATGTCCATCAAAAGTAAATAGTCTGCGGGGCGCTGCTGAGCAGCCACAAGATGGCTGCATCTGTCTAAACTCCTGGCCGGCCGCCCGCTCTCCATTCCGAAAAGCCAACATTCAGCGACTATGGTTTTGGAATTTTGATGGATTTCAACATCAGAGGACCTGGAGCCATTCCAGGCTCAATCTGGCTGTAATCTGTGAGCTGGATCGGGAGGTAGGAGCCATTCCTGTAGCTGTGGCCTGCAATGCCTGTAGTCTGGGAACAAGTGCCATGGTCTTGAGGAGGAGTGATGGGAAGAAATCCTACTGGCCACTGTGGAACGGAGTTGGGGCCGGCGGACGGGCAGCTCCTCCTCCATGTGAGCAGTGCTGGTGCATGGACCATGCTCTAGTTATGAACTGTGTGACCCCCGGCTTCTGTCGACAGTCCATGAGGATGCAAAAGTATGGAGGATCAACACAAGAGGTGAGAGGAGGGAGCGGGCAGAGTCTCACGTTGCTGTGGAAGCAGTCTGGCTCCATGCTGCGGTACTGCATTAGCATTGCCTTGATTGGAAGGCACTATTGCTGGCTAAAACTCCGACTGGGCGCATGTGAGTTTGGGCCAGAGGTGGCCACCGAGATCAGCTTCCCTGATGGGCAGAGGAGGAAAGTGACAGTACTTTGCTAGACCCTGCTATTAAGCCATTCGGGAAGGCCAGAGATGCCTTTCACCTAAGACCCTGTGACAGATTTCCTACCTTTGCCCTCGAGTAACCCATATCCTCCCAGCCAGCAGTGGAATCCGCTGGCATACTAGTGCTTCTCCCTGTCAACCCTGCCCAGCATCCTCCTCCTCCTCCTACTACCTAGCCTCCTGCAATGCCAGAGCTATTGATTGTATTAAACCTTACACTCAGCCTGTTAACAAGCCACCTGCTGATACGGTGCAAACTTCCCAACCTGCAATTCGATTTCCTGCAAAGCCTGAATTAGAGTTGTAGCACAAACCTCTTGCTAATCCGGCTGCTGAACCTGCTTCCCAGTACTCTGCGCAGCCAAAGACTTTTGCCCAGCCACCTGCTCAACCTGCTTGTTGAGGACCCCATCCACAGCTCCCCATTGCCCAGCATAAGTCCTCTGCTATATATCGGAGCCCATTTTCTCTGTTTTGCCTGAACCTACAGCTGAGCCCCTATTACCAAAGTGTCTGAAGCTACCATCCCAGGCCCCCTTCCAGTAGGAAACACAAGCCCCTTCTCAGAAGCAGCCACAAACCCCTTCCCAGCATGAACTGCATGTCCCTTCCCAGCAGGAGCCGCAAGCCCCTTCCCAACAGGAGCCAAAATTCCACTACAACAAGAGTCACAAGCCCCTTCACAAGAGGGGTTACTGGAAGAGTAAAGCCCCCTCGGGGTGTTGAGAAGGTAGTACCAATTACCCTATGACTGCATTGATGCCCATGGAGGGAGGTAACCAGAAGAGGCAAGGCACAATGGAAGCGTTTGCATTTCAATCCAGACAACCCTGAAAAAAAGTATCCCCAGAAGCTGAGGGGACTTTGAATCCAGTAGCTGATGGAGGGAATGGAGGCTGGTTTTGCCTCCATGACTGACAAGCTGGATGACATTGCAACAAATTTAGTACCCTGAATGGGAAAATGGAGTGTGTTTGCATGAGGATGATGAAAGCAGAAACCTGCATTGGAACTACAGAGGATAAAGTCCACGGCCTCAGATCCCAGGTGATGACCATTGACACAGAATTGAAGAGAGCCTTATCTAAGTGTGATGACCTTGAATCTAGATCGTGAAGGAGCAATATTCGCATCATGGGGTTCCAGGAAGACTTTGGACATGGCTCATGGAAGTAGCAATCAAAAATATGTTGCAAGAACTACTCGGTGACCAAGGTTTCTCCTCGATGTTTCTAGATGAAAGGGCCCACAGAATGCCGCCTACATGCCCTAGACGCGATGCTCTCTCTAGAGGAATTATTGCAAAACTTCTCAATTACTGTGATACAGTGCTACGCCTAGCCAGGGAGAAGGGCCCTCTGCAATATGACTCCACATGTCATATGGCTCCACATTTCTACAGATTTCTCCACCACCGTACAGCTGGAACGGAAATCCTTGATGGGGGTTAAACAAATGCTCCACGAGAGGACCACTCTTATTGCCATTCTCTTCCCAGCGATATTGCGCTTTCACCACCACGGGAAAACTTTGTTCTTTATGATCCCAGATGAGGCAGTGGCATATATTGAGGCCAACATACTAATTGCTTCCTGACTGCCGTCAAATGATGATGATGGAGGCCTGCTTTTCCTCAGGATGACTTATGCTATTGAACTGCTGAAGCTGATCTTGATCTACTCAGAAATTGTTGGCCAGATGTTATCGCTCTTGCGACTCCCACTAAGAACTAATACCTAGACATGCACACATTATTACTGTACCCGTCTTATGGGGCTCAGGACTCCGTGAATATATGTTGTTATTATGATGGTCGTGCCGCCACTTTGGTGTTCAGATACAGAGACAGCTACCCTCAGGCAAGTTTGCTCTCACTTGTTGACGCAGATTGGGGTTGAGCACACAGTTAGAGAAGGGAGTGAGGGGGTGGTAAGGGGTACATGGACCTGATTGGGAGGGTGGTGTGGGTGGGGGGGGTAAATGGAACAGTTGGGAGAAATATTGGTTAAAAAATGTTCAGCCAGTCACAAAACGGAGTGTGTGTTTATATGCAACCTGGTATGAGAGTACACAGGCCTATTTACACAGGCTACAGAAATGTCTACACTCTCAATCACCCTGTTGAACCATAATATTTTAGGTTGGAATATGTGTGGTTTGGGAAATTATGAGAAAGCAAGGAGAGTGATATATCAGGTGAACCGGCATGACATCCAGATCCAGTTTCTGCAGGAAACCCACGCATAGGGGAGCATGAACGCTACATTTGCTAAGGGATGTGGGCCAAATAGGCTTTTCATGGATTACTCAATGCAGTCTAGATGGGTGATGACACTTATACATAAGTGAGTTGCATTCAACCTGCTGGGATCACACATAGACCCGTAGGACGGTATGTTGTGTTACACTGCACATTTCTCAAAAGGGAGGTCCTTTTGGTAAATTCATCTGGGCTAATTAAGATGACCCAGGATTTTATTTGGTGCTGGCAGATGTAATATTGGGGTACTCATCTGTCCTGATTATATGGGGTGGAAATATGAATGCTATCTTGAATCTGGATCTAGACCGCACTGGGGTGGCACCCATACCCTTATCAAGAGCGGCTAACTGTATCCTTGACTTATTGAGGGAGTTCCAGTTGCATGACATATGGCGCACCCTGCACCCAAGTGCTAGGGGATTCACTTACTATTTCACAGTGAACAATATGTTGGCCAGGTTTGACTTGTTCCTTGTCTCAGACCAGATGGTAGGGGGGACATAAGGCACTAACATACTTCTCCGCACTTATTCAGACCACTGGCCGATTAAACTATGCCTGAATTGGGGGTCCACCTCTGACAGCTCCAATCAGTGGCCATTTAACTCTTTGGCCTTTCAGGACCTTGGGCCTCATTCCGAGTAGGGCAGTAAGGGATACTGGGCACCGGTAAGGAGACCGGTGCCGGTAATCCCTTACCGCCCTTCTCCGAGTTCCCTTAGCGGGTCCCTCCTTTAATGCCTGGTCTGACCAGGCGTTATGGACGGGACCCGTTAAGGGACTTACGAGCTAATAACGGTACCACAATTTGCGGTACCGTTATTAGCTCCTTCCCCATTCCCATTGAGCCCTATGTGGGCTGAAATGGGAATGGCTTTTTCAATGCAGACTTACCAGTCCCACAAAGGTCGGACTACACCAGTAAGTCCCCATTGAACCATACCGGTGCCGGTACCGTTATTGGAAGCAGTCATGGAGCAAGTAGCACCATCAAACAGACTTGGAGGCTGATATACGCATGTATTTTTTGACAAATGATAATGGTACTGTTACACATGCTATGCTTTGGCAGGTAGTTAACACCTTCACAAGGGGCACGGCCATATCCCAAGAATTTGGGGTCCTCCACACCATGCACAGAGAAATAGCCAACAGCGAAGACAAGCTTACTTAACTGGAGCTTGACTATGCCATCGCTCCTAGCCACTCTGCGCTAGCCACTATAAAAGTGCAGTTAGAAGACTTCTGATGGCTTGCGGACAGAGAGGTGAAGTATTTTGCCAGACCTGCAGTAGCTTGACGGTATGGTGAGGGCAAGGGACCAGGAAGTACGCTATCCAGACTGGTGCATAAGGTTGGAAGCCGGACTTACATAATAGGTGTTAGAGAAGAGCAACAAGACTTGTGCCATTCAGAGCAGGAAATCAATGAGATATTCCTACAATTATATGCAGCACTCTACCAAGCACAAGAGTCAAAGGATGTACAAGACCTTGAGGAACTATTAGACAAATTCCTATGTTCATTCTGTCGTTGGGCACCAGGGCTCAGCTAAACATTCCGGTCACGTCAGAGGAAATACTGTGCGTCATTAAAGAACTTCTGAGAAACAAGGCGCTGGGTCCGAACAGACTCACGGCAGAATTCTATATGGAATATGGGGCACTCCTGATGCGCCCCTATGGGTGGAATCCATGCAAGAGGGACAACTACTGCAGTTGCCACATAAGGCTGTTGTGGTTGTACTACGTAAGCCGAACAAACCAAGCGAGGACTGCCATTGAAGAATGTTGACACTAAGGTGTATGCTAAGGTGCTGGCAAATAGACTACTGTCCTTAATGCCTGCCTTGATACATAGCGACCAAGCCGGCTTCGTCCCAGCAGAGCAACGTCCCTTAATCTCTGGCAGCTGTTTAACATCAAGGTGCGCTTTTCCCCTACGGCTAATGCAGTGGCTTTCACCGTAGATGCTCGTAAGGAATTTGACATGGTGTCCTGACCATTTTTATTTGCAGTGCTCCTATAATGTGGAATAGGAGACACCTTCATAAGTTATATCAAGATTCTATATACGAAACCCATGTCTACGGTTAGGACCAACATAACCCAGTCAGGCCCATTTAAACTTGGGAGAGGGACTTGGCAGGGTTGGCTGCTGTCAACCCTGCTATTTGCACTAGCAATAGAGCCCATGTGGGATAATCCACTCACGGCACAGGGACAAGGGTATATGAATAAGAGAGACCCCCAAAATCATATCACTATATGCAGACGATGTTCTGCTATATGCTACAGTCTCGCAGCATAACCTAGAACCCATTATGCAAGACATTATTAGATTGAGGAAGTATTCCGGGTTCACAGTGAACTACGAGATGTCTGTGATATTCCCATTGACAATAACTCCCCTAGACCCCAAGTAAATGTACCACTGAGAGGGGTGCCAAACTCATTGAAATACCTAGGGATCACAGTGTCTAAATATAAGGACACTTTACTTACTGAAACTATGAGACTGTAGTTAGGCTAATTTTTAAGAACTAGTTTGCTTCCATAAATTGCGCACACATCAGAAATTGTTAGAGCTCATTGAGCAATATTTAATCAAAAACAACATAGCCGACACGTGTTTCGAGCAACAACGCTCTTCTTCCAAGGCTGCCAATTGCAACACATAATTTTTGTACATATTTAACATAGTCATATGTAATGAACCAAAAAGTAACAGATAGACAGACCCAAACATCAAAAAGAGGGCAAGATGGTAATGCATTTCAGTCCAAAAAATAATAATCAATGCCCAACATAATTTTCAAAATTGCATTTGCACAAGTAAATAGTCAAAAATGCGACATATAGTAAGGTAAACCAATTTGCATCAAAAGGATATGGAGTGTTAACAAAGAATATTGAGAACAATTGATGCACATTACAGAAAATAACAACACAAAAAGAGAAGAGAAATACAATTGATTAGACAATACAGATCTATACTGAGATCGGTCGTGTGTGTTCAAAAAATGTTGTTCAGCCCATATGTCATGCGATTAAGGGGCAAGAAGGCCATATGAAAGAAAACCTTTACCTTTGAAGGCTTGAGTAAAAATGGTTTACTAAAGAAAATAAAATGAAAAAACCTGAATATTAAAAATTGATCCCATAAATATTTGGCTTATTATCTTATGGTAAAGAACAGTTTTTGAATTGGAATCCTTACCGATTGAAAATTGTAATTACGAGCTGTAATTATATAAGGTGATTTCACCAGCTCCACTGTAAATAAAAAGTAATTTATAAATTGTAATGCTTGCCTTAAAGTATGCACAGCAAAAAACTAATAAAGTAATTGAAGGCATGCAGACACATACCTATAGAGTTGCAATTGGAATTGAGCATTTGCCAAAACGAAAGCAATTGTATAGAACGGGAAAAACCCAGCAAGGAGGCGGCAACAGATGCAGGGGGAGACAGAAACAGACACTCACGTTAATGGTGTGCCAAATCACATAATTCACGCAAAAGAACGAGGTGGTCACATGCGTATGGCCCCTGCTTAATGCTAATTTGCAGGGGTCTGCGTGATAGACTAAACTCACCGGCGTTTCCGCACGTCGTAAGGAAAACAGGAGCCTCGCGTGTACGCGCGGACGCTCCTGTTTAAGTAAAAAATTAATGCAGCATAAGGAACACACTCGAACTGAAACAAGGCACAAATCGGCGCCCATGTTGAAAGTACTCATTTACAAAGAACAAGATAATCTAATGTTAAAGAGCGAGCTTAATGTTAAGAGGAATGATTTATTTGGAACCTATGTGTTATTACTCATTTAAGAAAAAAGAGAGGGGGGGAGGTTAACATCTAGCCAATTGCCTGCAAAAGGTTGGGAATCATGAGATATTATACTATTTGCTAATTACAACAATGACAAAAATGTAAAGGGATGAGGCAATAACTAAGCCTATGCCGAGAATCATTCATAGTTTGTCCTCCCCTGGACAGACGGAGCCTCCATGTTAGGCTAACACTAAAATGTCTAAATGGGAATGGTTGCCCATCTCTCTGCCGGGTCGACTGGCATTCATTAAAATTATACTAGTCCCTAAATTACTGTACACATTTGTGAATGTGCCAATATGGCCTAGTAGGCATTTTTTCACTGATCTCCATAAAAACATGTCCCTATTCTTGTGGCACTCAGGTGCAGTGCAGAAAAAGTGGAAATTGATTGCACTACCTTATGATTTGGAGGGATTTAATGGGCATAACATTGAAGTTTACTGGATGGCTGCCAAAGCACAATTTGCAACCGTTTGGTATGGTGTGGATGAGGCCCCACAACATGTTAAACTGGAGCAGGAGCTGCAGACGGTCTGGAAATGAGGCCACTGATGCTAGACAATACATACAGGGATGACTTCCCATTTGATCCAGTACTGGTCACATTGGAAGCCTGGAGGTGAATCTTCCGTAGAATAAATATCAAAGCCCCATACTTCCATGAATTACCGCTATGGAAATAGCCTCACTTCTCCCCCACACGGGACACAGCAACATGTAGACGGTGGAGGGCGCTAGGCTTCCACGCTGTAGGTGATCAATTCCCTGAAAGCAATTTCTGTACACTAGAGTACTCGAAGCGTAAGTGATTGCGTGCAGCAGCACAATACACGTAGGAATGCTATCTGGTAGATCCCTTAGAAAATAAATTGCTGGCCTACATCTCAAACTCTAACGGATGTCAGCATGTCCTGGCCACATTATACAAGGAAATAGTGACTGGGCCCCCAGTGGAACAGGACCTCTCTCATGAGAAGCGGGCAGCTGAGTTGGGCCATGAGATCACAGTGGGGCAATGGCAGACGATTTGTAGATTCACTACAATGGTATCTATGAATATGCGGATGAAGCTCATTCAATACAAGATCCTCCATATGTTACACTACACCACATATATACTCCAAAAGATATACCCAGACCATTCTGGCCTATACCGGCGATGTGGAGCGGGGGAGGCGGCATATATACACATGCTATGGAATTGCCCTGATGTAATGCAATACTGGGAACGGATATATTTGACACTGTCTGAGATTGTTGGGAAACGCCTGACTGCATCTCTGATGTCAGCACCATTTGGGGTTTGGCAGGGTATACTGGAAATACGGGTGAGAGCGCTTCTGAATGTGGGATGCATGGTGGCGAAGAGAGGTATACTGAAAAAATGGTAAGCACGCCGCCCACCATTAATGAATTAATGGCTCCGGGACCTGACCTGGGTTAATGAATGTGAAGATACTTATGTCTTAGCACAGCCATATACAACTCGTTCCAAAGATATATGGAGTGAGCTCAGAGCGTACTTAGCTAAAACTGCTAACCCTATATAGTTCATGTTCCATTTGAATCGAAGACTCTTGATAAAAATGCAATGTGATTTATGATATAGTAGTTTCATTATATGCTTGATGTTTGTATATTCTTCTGAAATGTGACTGCTGAGCTTAAATAAAGTAAATAGTCCACTGTCCTAATCCCCAAAACCTATTTCCGTCCCTTACACTTCAACAGAAACCTACAACTAGATTTCACCCTGCTCGTAGCAGGATGACTTCCTCCTTCTGGATGTTTCAGGCAGTTCATAAATGTTCAGCTCTGTAAGATGGATTTCATAAGCCCAGTTCACTCTCATGCAAGGCATTATCATCTATGTACAACTCGCTTGCTTTCTCAATGTTTGGGTCCCCGACCTCTCTTTCAATGTTGCAATGTTTCTTAACTAGGCCCGCTCACTACCCTGCCAGGCCTTTCTTTGTGTCTCTTTGTGGTGCTCTTTCACACCCAGCGTTCTCACTTGGTCTCGCTCCTCGATCCGACTGGGGCGAATAAGATGGCTCTGCAGTTCCTCCCAACCACAGCCTCTGGGGTCTCCATGTGCCTTCCTGATCCTTTTCCACATACCTGTGCACTTGATCCATGAGGGATCCAGACCTCAGCAATACTGATAAGCTTCTGCGGCTTACCCTGGACTCACGCAGAGTTCCTTTGGCTTTTGGTGGCTCCACCATGCTAGCTTCTCACCACACATCAGGTCTTGTCTGGACCACCCGGCTGGCTTGGATTCTGCCACCAGTGGTGGGTTCCCCAACAACTAGTCAGATCTTGGCTTTTCTCTCCTTCTCTGTCGCCTTCTTCTTGCTCCAGGCATTCAGGCCTGCAGTGTGTCCTCGCCACATTGCTCCACACCCCAGTTGATTTGTTATTTGATTGTTGTTTTGGTCCCATTATTGTCTATAAATATGGTTGTTTCAGGTAGTGCGTGCTTACACATAGTACAAAACTCTAGTGACTGTGTGATAGTGATCTATGAAACAACTTTTCAAGAGATTTATTATGATTTATGTTCTTCTATTTTTCTTTTGTTTATGTCATGTCTATATTTAGCCTGGATTTGAGTAAGGCAAGTCAATTTTTGCCGAAACACGTGTCATCCACTAAAGGCTACAGTAATTGCAAATAAAGCAATTCCAAATATTTCTCAAGACTTCTCTTTTCTGTTGAGAATCCTCGGTTCTGTGCATGACTGATATGATACTATTTATGGGGCGCACTAAATGTGTAAGCTCACCCTACCATTGAAATTTTGAACAACGGAGTTGAGGGCCTCTATGTCTCCTTAGACGCTTACATTGGTGCGACCAAAAGTTAATACATGGCTCCTTTAATCAAGATCTTGCAAGTTCTTAGCAACACACACACAACAAGGTTGCGAGGTATTACCGCAGAAGGTGTCAACCAAAAACTCCCTCACCATTAGACACCAAGGCACAGTTTTCAAGCTGGATGCGGGAGCTGCCACACACAATGAAAATGTGTCCCAATAAACTACTGTCCATTAGCAGCCATTGGTTTCTCCTGGCGATGCACTGTAACCATCAGACTCAAACTCGCCTTGCCTACGGAGCAGACAGAAATCCCTCACTCAAAAGTGGCACAAAAAAAAAAGGCCTGAGGTCTACAGACCTTATGCAGTGTGTGCTTTGTAGGCAGCTAACACATTTTATGTGTGTATTGGTGCCTGGAAAGGTGCCAGCTGCAAGCAGCAGCATATGTTTGGAAAGAGTGCTTTTGAAATTAGAAAAAAAACATCATAATAATATGCTCATTGATAGGTATTGCTATTGTATTGTTAATTTTTAACTGTTTTGTAAGTCATCATGACATACCAAATATGTTGATGAAATTGTTATTCTAATCGAAGTTCATTTAATCAACTGGTATGTTCTTAATTTGAAGTAACCGATTTTCTGTCATTTGTTGTAATTAAATTGATTTGTATCTATTTTGTTTATAGGCAGGGTTTATTTAAACTATAAGTACTTAAAAACAATTAAAAAAATGAAACAATAGTTACTTTGAAGCACCCTAAGGCAAGGGGTGGAGGGGTGTAGAAATCCGATCATTCACAGTCCTTGAAATATTCCAGATAATTTATGTCAAGGTGTTTGGGATCGGTATCAGATGTGCTTCCAGAACTGGAGAAGGTTCCCCTCAAGTTTCAGGGAGGCATGCAGGATGTTCCAGAGGGAGGCCCCAGCCGAAGAAAGACATCAACCACCAACTCATTGCTAGGAGAAGCAACTGCCCCTGAGGGAGTAGGAGAGGGATGATCGAACAGCTTGAGGAGGAAGATATTTAGGAAGATACTGTTGAAGGAATTGCGGCCCCAGGGCCCAGACGGCCTTGTGGACAATGCAGAGGGGTTTGAACTTAATAATCTTAGCCACTGGGAGCCAGTGCCATGATTACAGTCCTGGAGAGACACGATACCTGGGCTGGAGAACAAGGACAATTTTTGCAGTCCTGTTCTGGATGAGTTGCAAAGGGCAGAGAGTTGAAGCAGTCAAATTAAGAAAGAGGCTGTTGCAGTAGCCCAGCCTAGAAAAAACTAGTGCTCTGGAGACAGTGAGCTGCTGGGGGAAGAAGAGGAAAAGAAGAATACCTCTGAGGAGGTGCAGCTGGTAGTTTGACCTTTCAGAGAAGGCAGAGATGTGAGGAGAGAAGGAGAGTGTGGAGTCAAAGATTAACCCAAGGTTTCCAGCATCACAGGTGGGAGCAGGGAGAGGGCCCAGAGAGGCCCGCCAGAGAGTGACAGGAAAGGAGGGAGCAGGTGTGGTGATGAGGAGAATCACAGTGTGCAAAACATTGGTTGTATGCAGTCTGCAGGACACCAAGCATGGGTCAGTACACCATGACATGGTTCACCAATGGCAGTCATTGGAATGCAGGCATAAGTGCTACACAATCAGAACAATTCATTCAATTGACATACACATATCCTGGATGCACACGCTTCATCACTCACTGGACATTTCCTCATAATTTGGCAGGCCTCCAACGCCTTGGACCTGCTCCACATTAATGAACTCACTAATGGCCTCTTCTTGTGGTGTGAGATCCTCATACTCTTGTGGTGACCCACCACCAGTCACCAGGGTAGAGGCAAAGTTGGTACCCAGCTTGTGTTTGGTCCAACGGTGGAGGTCATTCCACCGCTTCACCACCTCATGAGTGGTGCGCCTCCCATTGCCCAAGGTGTTTACTCTATCCGTGGCTTGCTGCAGGGGTATGTGTGCTCCCTGCCTGCGTGAGCATGTCATTGTAGTGTACGTCCACGTAGTCCACGAGGATCTGGATTTCTTCACCATTGAAGCTCCTCTTCCTCGATGTGGCAGTCTCATGTGCCGTGCATTGGGATTGAGCCTGTTCTGCTACTGCATGCTTTACCTTCTTGGAAGGTCGTGCAGACCAAGGTCTTGCAGACCCTGTGTGACTGGGACCACTCGGGTCAGTAGGGGCTGGAGCACTAGTGGCCTGGGCCATGGCATGACCCACTGAGACCCTGCGTCTCAGTGGACCTGGGCCATGACCACTATAGCCATGGCTGGTGGTCCCTGAGCCTGGGTGGTGGGGACTGCAGCTCCCGGATCCTGGGTGCTGGTGACATGGATTTTGTGGGCACGTCCCTTCCACTTGGACGCACAGACATTATCTACCTCTGCATCTTTGTGGACCTGGGCCGTGACCACTACAGCCATGGCTGGTGGTCCCTGAGCCTGGGTGGTGGGGACTGCAGCTGCCCCTGCAGCTTCATGACCCTGGCTGGTGGGGACTGCAGCTGCCACTGCAGCTTCCTGACCCTGGCTGGTGGGGACTGCAGCTCCCCCTGCATATCCCTGACCCTGTTGGGTGGGGGCATAGCTCTCCCTGCATGTGCCCGACCCTGGACACCTCAGCCACCTTGGCCACATCGGTCATCCTTCCCTCTTGTGCCCTTCCCACACATGGCACAGATTGATGTCTACAATGGGAGACACAGCAAGCAATTGTCCTGGGCAATTGGAGTAAGGGGGCAGGGTATGTGATGTAAAACATTGTAGTATGGTCCAGCAAGGCATCCAAATAATCAAAAA
Source organism: Ambystoma mexicanum (assembly GCF_040938575.1). Classification (NCBI taxonomy): domain Eukaryota; kingdom Metazoa; phylum Chordata; class Amphibia; order Caudata; family Ambystomatidae; genus Ambystoma; species Ambystoma mexicanum. The sequence goes on along the minus strand of NC_090924.1, from coordinate 666,536,899 downwards.
TGCATGTGCGCGACGCCTCGGTAGGTTACGTGAACAATAAAAGCAGTATGCGGTACGCGGTGGCAACCATCAACACGAAAAAAAATGCATATTCAAAGCCCACGAAAGCCACTCTGATGTTAACAATGGGGGTACGCGATATACAGGGGCAACCAGAGTATGTATAATGCATACGCAACTCACTGTTAGCCTCTGAAAATAGGGAAAAGTGCGCGCGCATGTGCACAGAGGCAATTTCCCCACCAAAATAAGAAGATCGCATTTGCACAGTAGTGAACAAAAATCTCTGAAGTCCGCACGTCCGTCCTCTCCAACTCGCACACGCGTGTGATGTTTTCCTATGCACTCCTTGATTCTGAATCTGAACGGCAATGCCCAATGGCCAGCGCAATTAGGTCCTTTCCTCTGATTTCAAAAGTATGCGCAAATTTTGTATGCACAAAGTAAGCATCACTCTGCTTCCGGCTGCTCATGCGAATAACACGGAAGACCCACATGCTCCTGCCTATGAGCCATTTTACCTGTCTCCTACTGCCCTGAGCTGCCTCCTACGAGCCATCTGTTGCTGCCTGTCCACTGTGTGTTCCTGCTGCCCCCCTGCCCTGCATTTCTTAGTGCCTGCTGCAAGCAATTTCCAGTGCTCCTGTCCTCGGCCCTGTGACCACATCAGCTGATTCAGAAGACTCCCAACAAGCCAGAACATCACCACCACTCCACAGCCATCCCCAGGACCACCTTGCCCACGCACACCTGCCTCGGGGGTTGCCATGTCTGAGCAAACATCTCCAGAGGCAAGGGGCAACCCCACGGCAGCGAGGCAGCGGGCTGTCAACTTCAGAGCCAGGGAAGTTGACATCCTGGTGGAGCATGTCTTAGGGCATTATTATGCCCTCTTCAACCCTGCAGCGCAAGTCGGCAAGGAAGGCTGGAAGCTGATCTGGGACTACCACCATGTGCACAAGCACTGGGAGGACCTGAAGTGCCACACCCACAACAAGGCCCGGTGCTTCCTCCAGGCTGGTGCCAAGCAAGGGGCGCACCAAGGACGGTGTAACACCAATGCCATGCGGGTCCGGAGGAGGTTTTATCCGGCGCTGCACACCCTGGTCAACAATTTGCAGCACTGTCTGGCATTGTCAGGTGAGTGTCCATGTGTTGCTGTCCTCCACTGTGCATGTGCATGTTGATGTATGGTGGGAGTGTACACCTTGGCCTTACGGCAAGTATGCCTCTTGTACGGATGTCTGTGTGCATGTCCCAGACAGTGCTGCACATGTGTTCATCGAAGCATGAGCGATTCCAACAGTGTTACTTTTGCAATATGTGTTGTACTGCAGAATATTAAAATGTGCACATGGTTTCTTATATGCGTCTGAGACATGCTGTGACACATGGGTGTTGTTGTCAACATCATGAACAGGCATGGTGTACATGTTTATGTGTCTGAGATGTGACTGTGTGACTGGCCATCACTCCTGGATGGCTGTAACTGTGCATTTCAATGTGTAAAACAAAAGAGAAACGCAAAACAAAAGAGTTGATGGCTGGAAGGTTTAGAATAAATCTTGACCTCTGGCATTGCTCTGGGCAACCCTCCAGACCATCGTTCTTCGCCTGCCAAGCCATTACAAAAGGGGAAAGACCATATGCAAATCAGGCTTGGTCCCACCCCCAAAGGGGTAGTCCAGTCCGAACTGCTAGGTCACATCCCTTTTGCACGAGACCACAAGCATCCCCAGACATGTTTCAGCCTTGTTGGGCATCATCAGTGAGGAGTAGCTTGGGTCTCTCGGCCCAGCAGGCAAGGGACCCGCGTCTGGGCACACCCTTCCCACTCGGGGTGACAATAGCAAAACAAAAGAGTTGATGGCTGGAAGGTTTAGAATAAATCTTGACCTCTGGCATTGCTCTGGGCAACCCTCCAGACCATCGTTCTTCGCCTGCCAAGCCATTACAAAAGGGTGTGCCTTACTCTTGCTGCCTGATTGACGTTGAGAGGACTCTGATGTGACAGCTCAGTGCACTGCTTTGGGACTGTCAGGTGATATGTGTGCATGACATGTGTATGTCCCATGATGCATGTGTATCATGCAAAATTTGTAGTTGGTGACAGTGCCATGTCCAAGGATGTGATTCTGTTTTGTGAAGGACAGACATGTATGTGCATTTATATACATTGCATGTACCTGTGTGTTGTGGAGGGTGATGATTGTTGTGACCTTTGGCAGTGTACTTCATCTGAAAATGTTTTGTGCCAAACGCACACATAGGTACAGTACCCAGATGTTTGTATTCTATGTCTCCTTATCCACAGTGGCGTTGGAAGAAGAGAGTAGAGTAAGTGCTGTGGAACAAGGCAGCAGGAATGCCTCCAGCAGGCAGAGATGCAAGGCTCAGTCACACCCCCTGGCATCAACATCAATGGGGAGTGAGGAGTCTGGTGCCACGTCTCAAACATTGGCAGCTCTGAGGGGAGGTCCAAGAGGGCGAAGGTGGACGTGGACTCCTCGGCAGCAGGGGTGGGACAGGTGAGCTCATAAAGGGGCAATCCACTGTGGAAGACGCTGGGGAGGCTTCCAGGTTTGCAGGGGAGGAAGAGGAGGAAGAGACCGTATCAGTCCCGTCCATGGGGCCCCGGGGGCGTGATGAGGTCGGTGTGACTGGTGCAGTCCAGATTAAGGGCAGGAGGAGGTGCAGGTCACCGTGAAGGTGCCTGTGCCAAATCATGCACCTGGGCCAGCGCCTGCATTAGTATGCAACTGCCGGCATGCCCCAGGCTGGACCCACCCGCAGGTGTCAGATGTTGCCACACAAACCGACACCCCAATGCCTGCAGATCTGGCCATTTGAGACAGAGTGGAACCCCATGCTAGCTGGTATCACGTGGCATACAGGTGCCATTCGTGAAGATGTGCAGGATTACATTCGTGGGCTTGCATATCTTCACAAAGAGGTCTGGTATCTCCTGAACTGGCTATCAACATTCCTGCTCTCAAATTGGCTATGTGGGCTGGCCACCTATGCAACCCCCTCCTGGTCTTGCTCCTCTGTGTGCCAGTCATCCTCCCGGTCACCTTCAAGCCCAGATTCCACCAGGGCACCTGTGTACCTGTCCCAACCACGTCAGCCCGTCTGGTGGAGATCACATCCCTGCCTGAGTTGGGAGTCAACATTGGATCAGCCGAGGTGGTCACCACACTGATACAGGCTACGACAGGAGCTTTGGCAATAGAGGGAGTGCAGGTACCAAGGAGCAGGGCACGTGTCAGACGCCCCCGGGTAATTTCATCAGCCCGCAGGGTGGCTATGCGACGCAAGCACCGGGCAATAAGGCAGCAGGAGGCTCTGAGTAGGAGGATTTGTGACTCAGGGCATACCATCAAAAGGGGGCAGATATCCGGCAGCAGACAGGACGCAAATGTGGACCTTTGCACAGGGATGTCTTCCTTGTTGGTACGGTATGGGCAGCGAATTGGGGCAGAGACGCAGTGGGTTCAGGAGGCGAGACTCACCATAGCCAGGGTGGAGATTGCACTGCGTCGGGCAAAGAGGTGGGTTGAGGTCCTTGAGCATACTTGCAGGGAGTTGGAGGGGATGGAGAGGACCATGCTGGAGTCCCTGCAAGCCCTCGAGGAGAGAGCGAAGGCCCACCTAGGGGAATCGGACGGAGTTTTCGATGATTCACTGGCTGAGACACTGAGAAAGATTGGTGAGAAGGACTAGCCCGCAGCCTTTGTAAATAGTGTTTTAGGTATAATTTTCCATTGATGTTATTAATTATTTGGAGCTTTGGGACATTACTACATTTGTTCTTTGTTCCACATTTGTACATAGTTCTTCATGTGTGGGTTTCATTTTCATTATTTTATTATTTGGAGTGGACTTTGGACATTACTCCATGTTTATTGTGTAAATAGTTGTATTGGTCTTTTTTTGTGTTCACCATGCAGTAATTGTTATTTTTTTATATTTGATGGTATTGTAAATAATTTTATGGACATGGACATGTTTGCATTCTTTTATTTTTTTCATGTACATATTTTGAACTTTAATTTACAGTGTGTATGAGCACAATACAACTGTTCAATATAATTTATTTTCTTAACTCACAGTCATTGTTTCTCACTGTTTTTTTGGCAGTGTGCCGGTTTGTAAATCCATTTAGTGTCCCTTCTTCTGACCAACGTTGGGCATGTGTGTGGTTACTTGCATGCATGTGTCATGTTTGGTATCCATTTGCGTGGTGAATTTACACATGTGGCTGACCGGTGGAGGAGTGTGAAGGGGGAGTTTGGGTGTGCACAGTAAAATGGCATTTGCTTTCCCATGTGAAGCATCACTTTGTATTGGCACTCACTGTGTTTGTGAGGGAGGTGGGTAGGGTGACTGTGGGAGTGTTAGATGTTCAGGATATTGGCACATGATTTGCTTGATGCTGTGTAACACACAAGTTGTGCTTTCACCTTCACCAGCATGTGTTTGTGCAGTTATCATTGTGTTGTTCTACCTCTTGCACTGCCATGCAATATTGGCATTACTTTGGATTTACACATCGGCAGACCAATGCAGCTGTCTCAGTGCGTGGTGCATGGTCTGATTGCCACATACTCAATCAGAACTCCAGTCATTCCTCTTTGCTTGTGCTTTTGGTCCTCCTCTCCCCTGCTGAACTTCTGTCTGATCTGCACTGGTCACCTGGCTACCCTCTGACCTCGGGCAAAGGTCCCCTCGTCAGCCACTTGCACACCCGCACTGCCTCCCTGACATTCCCCGCACTGTTTTTCTGTATTCCTACAGCACCCTACCTGCACTTGACACCTGATGTCTGCACTTAGCCTTGCACTTGCCACCAGCTGGCCACAGTTAGATGATTTTCATAGTTATTGTATTTATTATGATGTCCTTCACAAGTACTGCACTGCCCCCTCCCCCTTTCCCCAGCACATTTCACCTGCCCCACTTCGCATGCACTTGCGCCATCTCAATGTCACCTGGCCCAGCAAGATCGCTGTCTCTGTCTTCACTTTGGCCCCCCTCGTCTGACTTGTTGTGCCTTCAAAAACTTGTGTATAGGCGCATTATGAATGCCATATCATTTTACATGAATTCATATCATATCCTTAACACATGAGAAGAACGGTGATGTGTTTATTAGGAAATGTGTTCTGGTAATAGCAGCTCATTGAGTCTCAGGCTGTGACACACCTGGGCAGCCGGTCTGGCAGTGTCTGTTCATGTGGCACACATGTGGCACACATTGAGTCTGCTTTTTATTCTGTCATTGTCTTACTATTTCTTCATGGAGATTTGTGACATGACATTGTCACATGGAGAGCAGGGCCTCACTTTACCATTAACTTGTTACATGTGTATGTTGGAAGATGGTTGCGGACAGCAATTGTGTTTCAGCAGCTGCCACACTCATGGATGCATTTATTTGTGTTTGCAGTGGATATTTGGGGTGGTGTGGTGTAAGTGATTTCAAGCCGGCACTCCACCTATGTCAATGCCTAGCGTGTGATGCACAGCTGGAACCCTTAATTATTTATTTATGTCTATAAGTTATTTTATTTCTGAATGATGTACCCTTATACCACGCCCCTCTGTTTGAATCCCCCCGGTCACACTGAACCCGGAAGCAGGCTGTTTTGCAAAGTTAAAATATTTATTTATGGATTTCACAATATATATAGATCACACTATTTTAATGGTTATGCAATTATCACCAATGGGGTGATGTCACACTAACATTCTCTTTAACCAGATGGAATAAGGATAGGAAAAATAATGCAGCATAGAAATAATACTTTTGTGTGGGTCCAATCAAAATGCAAGGTGATTACTCTTTCCCCCTGCACACTACTCAATCCCCCAATATGCAATATAAAGAGATGGAAGGAGAGAAAAAAGGTTTCAGGAATACAGAATTCAACAATATAGTATCAATCTCAATTTCCCCCCAGCAAACACAGAGAAAAACAGTAATGATTGCAAACTTGTCAAAATGGTTTTAAAGTTGGCTTTGCATGAATGGCAAAACACTGAAAATTGATTTCATTCACTAAAATGGGTTCAATACTAGTGGGAGCCACTTTGTATAGTTTCAGACAAACACTAGCAATGATTATTGAGTAACTAGCAAGTTGAAAACTTAATTCTGAGGTCGGATGCAATGAACAGCTATTTCACACGTGATAGATTTGCGTCAAACGAAAACTTTGCGGCAAACTTTTCCGTGCACGGTAAGCGCGATTGCAGAATAACTATAAGGAGTTGGGATGCAGTTTTGGGTTCGTTGGAGGATGTTAGCTTCAAGTAGACACTTAAATTTCATTTCTAGCATACACGGTGAAGAAGTTATGAAGGTTTTTGTGGAGGTCATTTTTTTTTAAGAAAGAATCACAATTTTGCAAAAGAAAGATGCGCTTTTTAAAATGACAAACAAGATTTCTTCACACTAGGGGTAGACTATGAAGCCGCAAACTACACGACAGCGCAGCCACCAGCCCACGATATCACTGGTTGATTTGGCCTGCCAAGACGCTTGCCTTTCTTCAGAAAATATATTACCGCAAAGATGATTTTAACACTACTCTCATAGGAATGAGAGAAAGAGTTCAGGTAAGACAAAAGATTCTAACAATGCAGTTCGGGAAATGAGAGAATGGGTTTGGATAGGATGACTTATGGATAATACATATGTTAAGGACAATCCTATGCTATGGATACTCACTACCAATGTTTGGAATGGACCCGTCAGAGATCTGGTCAGGGATTTCTGGACTGGAATTCTGCTAGCACACCGGACTGGACTCAAGGCGCTCTGGTTCTGCAATCAGCAAGGCATTCTGGACACTGCACGGCGGGGTTAGACTGGATCTGACGGGTTCTGGCAATGATTTTGAGCAAGAAACCATCACAGCATAGCCCAGCTGTTCTTTTAGTTCCCCTTAGAAATCTGGGGTCAAATCTGGTTTCAGGATTTTTAAAATGCCAAGCTGAGAATGGTTCAGCTTTGGAAATGGGCCTTTCTGCTGTAAAAGTTCTGGAGTCTGGAGTCTGGTATATGGATTTCTCTTGCAAAGTGCTCCGCCAGCAATCGGATAGTTGGTGAATGTGTGTCTCTAGGTCCTAAGCTATCTCTATTTATGTATTTCCTAAAGGGGTGGGTATGCTGAATTGTACTAGGCACACCCCCTGGTATTCTATTGGTTAGGGTCTTTCCTCTCCCTTAATTTGAGAAGAAAACAGGGTGTCATCATGACGCTGTGTTTTATGGTCCAGGGAAAACCTCCCCTTTGTTTCTGCACAGGAAATCTATTTTTTACAATTTTCCAAACTTGCTAGTAATATCAGATTTATATCCCATATTTGGTGGAGCAAGTATTCATCTGTGCCCCATCGCGGTCAGAGCTTGGGTCTAGATTTGGCAATTTTTCACACTTTTGGGCTGGTACCCGATGTCGGATTTATCACCAATTTTACACATATGTGCGCATGGTATCTGGGCATATTCATGTGAAGTTTCATGTTTCTGGCATCACCACAATTGCTACAAAACCACACATTCTGTAGTCTTGTCCCTGAACATAGCACTGAGTTCTGAGTACTTTTAAAACGTGACCAGAACGTTCATATTAACAATACTGTCATTTTACAATTTTTACAATTTCGCACAGTTCTGTGTCAGTCCTTTTCAAAAATATACTTTTCTGTGTTTTCAGAATATACAACACTGTCTGTCCCGCCCCCAAAGTTTTGGTGGGTCAAGAGCAATCCCCGCCTCTTTCCTCTGGCAGGGGTTTCTGTTGACAATTGCATCTGCATATTCTTTTCAGCCAAGGGAGTCCTTTGTCTCTCCCAGGAGCAGCAGAGCAAAATCCCCTCCCCTCTTCATTAACACCTGACTGGGAGTTCCTGGGCTTTGATGAGAAGCAGGAGAGATGCCTTTTGTTGGGGCAACTGTGGAATTTGCTTTGAAGTTCTTTGGCTTGTATCAAATTTACTTTAAAGTCAATTGTTACATTTTATTTAGTTGAAAAATAAACTTACAATTTCACAACAGGCAAACAAATCTCTTATTCCAGTCTTTTAAAACATAGAGATTAAATAGTTGCAACCTATCTTGCTTTTGATGGCAAGTCACTCAATTCCAACCATTTGATTTTAACTGCACAAGTTTAAGCTTCCAGTGTAATTAAATGACAGCTGTCACACAGGTGGACGATGGTACTGCGCCCATATTTTACAGATTTTCACAGACAAGCACTTTTTAATGTGGATCTTCTTATGATGGATTCTGCTTTTCCTGCGATTGTGTGCTTCTGTTAATTCTTTAAATGAAGTGATGGGTAACACCCAGGAAGGATGTTTGACATTTTCTGATGTTTTGCACCATTATTTTGCAATTTCAACAGCCAAGGAAAACAAGGATTGCAGAGCACCTTTGGGTTTCCTTGCAATAAAGCACTGCCTTTCATGAAGTTTCCATTTGCACTCTGTGGGCAGCCCAATGACAGGTTTCAGCAGTGTGGTCTCCTGTTCCACCACTGACACAGGCAATGTAGATTGGCAGCCAACTTTCTGGTTTCACTGCACAGTTTTCATAGGTTTAGTGTGCATAGGGCTTCTTGCAGCCATTTTGCTGGTTCTGGTGCCACAAGCACACAGTGATGTCACAGGGCAGAGCTAGTGGGTCAGTGCATCCCACAAGGGTTGCCTGCAGGGTGGGGTCACGGGTGATGGGGCTGGGATGGGGGTATCCCATGTGGAGAGGGCTGCCTGCAGGGTTGGGTCATGGGTGATGGGGGCTGGGGTGGGGTGGGGATGTCCCATGGGAGGGGGCTGCCTGCAGGGTGGGGTGATGGATGATGGGGAATGGGGTGGGGGTGTCCCATGTAGAGAGGGCTGCCTGCAGGATGGGGTGATGGGGAATGGGGCGGGAGTGTCTCATTTAGAGAGGGCTGCCTGCAGGGTGGAGTGATGGGGCTGGGGTGGGGGTGTCCCATGTGGTGAGGGCTGCCTGCAGGGTGGGGTCACGGTTGTTGGGAGCTCGAGTGGGGATGTCCCATGTGGAGGGGGCTGCCTGCAGGGTGGGGTGATGGGTGATGGGGGCTGGGGTGGGAGAATCCCATGTGGAGAGGACTGCCTGCAGGTTGGGGTCATGGGTGATGATGGCTGGGGTGGGGGTATCTCATGTGGAGAGGGCTGCCTGCAGGGTGGGATCACGGGTGATGGGGGGTGGGGAGAGGGTGTCCCATGTGGAGGGAGCTGCCTACAGGGTGGGGTGACGGGCTGGGTTGGGGTGTCCCATGTGGAGAGGGCTGCCTGCAGTGTGGGGTGATGGGGCTGAGGTGGGGGTGTCCAATGTGGAGAGGGCTGACTGCAGGGTGGCATCACAGGTGATGGGGGCTGGGCTGTCCCATGCGGAGGTGGCTGCCTGCAGGGTGGGGTCACAGGTGATGGTGGCTGAGTGGGGGTGTCCCATGTGGAGAGGGCTGCCTGCAGGGTGGCATCACAGGTGATGGGGGCTGGGGTGTCCCATGTGGATGGGGCTGCCTGCAGGGTCATGTCACTGGTGATGGGGGCTGCGATGGGGGTGTCCCATGTGGAGAGGGCTACCTGCAGGGTGGGGTCATGGTTGATGGGGGCTGGGGTGTCCCATGTGGAGAGGGCTGCCTGCAGGGTGGTGTCACAGGTGATGAGGGCTGGGGTGTCCCGTGTGGAGGGAGCTGCCTGCCAGATGGGGTCATGGGTGATTGGGGCTGGGGTGACCCATATGGAAGGGGCTGCCTGCAGGGTGGAGTCCCGGGTGATGGGGGCTAGGGTGTCCCATGTGGAGGGGGCTGCCTGCAGGGTGGTGTCACGGGTGATGGGGGCTGGAGTGTCCCATGTGGAGAGGGCTGCCTGCAGTGTGGCATCACGGGTGATGGGGGCTAGGGTGTCCCATGTGGAGGGAGCCGCCTGCAGGGTGACATCACGGGTGATGGGGTGGGGGTGTCTCCTATGTGGAGAGGGATGCCTGCAGGGTGTGGTCCCAGGTAATGGGGCTCGGGTGGGGGTATCCCATGTGGAGAGGGCTGCCTGCAGAGTGGGGTCACAGGTGATGGGGGCTGGGGTGGCAGTGTCCCATGTGGAGAGGGCTTCCTGCAGGGTGGGATCACGGGTGATGGGAGCTGGAGTGTCCCATGTGGAGGGGGCTGCCTGCAGGGTGGGGCCATGGATGATGGGGGCTGCGGTGTCACATGTGGAGGGGGTTGCTTGCAGCGTGGCGTCACTGGTGATGGGGGCTGGTGTGTCCCAAGTGGAGGGGGCTGCCTGCAGGGTGGGGCCATGGGTGATGGGGGCTGAGGTTTCCCATGTGGAAGGGGCTGCCTGCAGGGCGGCGCCACAGGTGATGGGGTGGGGTGTCCCATGTGGAAAGCTCTGCCTGCAGCGTGGAGTCACAGGTGATGGGGGCTGGGGAGGGGGTGTCCCATGTGGAGGGGGCTGCCTACAGGGTGGGGTGACAGGGGCTGGGGTGGGGGTGTCCCATGTGGAGAGGGCTGCCTGCAGTGTGGGGTGATGGGGCTGAGGTTGGGCTGTCCAATGTGGAGAGGGCTGACTGCAGGGTGGCATCACAGGTGATGGGGGCTGGGCTGTCCCATGCGGAGGTGGCTGCCTGCAGGGTGAGGTCACAGGTGATGGTGGATGAGTGGGGGTGTCCCATGTGGAGAGGGCTGCCTGCAGGGTGGCATCACAGGTGATGGGGGCTGGGGTGTCCCATGTGGATGGGGCTGCCTGCAGGGTTGTGTCACTGGTGATGGGGGCTGCGTGTCCCATGTGGAGAGGGCTGCCTGCAGGGTGGGTCACAGGTGTTGGGGGCTAGGGTAGGGGGGTTGTCCCATGTAAAGAGGGCTACCTGCAGGGTGGGGTCATGGTTGATGGGGCTGGGGTGTCCAAGTGGAGAGGGCTGCCTGCAGGGTGGTGTCACAGGTGATGAGGGCTGCGGTGTCCCATGTGGAGGGAGCTGCCTGCCAGATGGGGTCATGGGTGATTGGGGCTGGGGTGACCCATTTGGAAGGGGCTGCCTGCAGGATGGAGTCCCGGGTGATGGGGACTAGGGTGTCCCATGTGGAGGGGGCTGCCTGCAGGGTGGGGTCACGGGTGATGGGGGCTGGAGTGTCCCATGTGGAGAGGGCTGCCTGCAGTGTGGTGTCACGGGTGATGGGGGCTAGGGTGTCCCATGGGGAGGGAGCCGCCTGCAGGGTGACATCACGGGTGATGGGGGTGGAGGTGTCCCATGTGGAGAGGGATGCCTGCAGGGTGGGGTTACAGGTGATGGGGCTAGGGTGGGGGTATCCCATGTGGAGAGGGCTGCCTGCAGGGTAGGGTCACAGGTGATGGGGGCTGGAGTGGCGGTGTCCCATGTGGAGAGGGCCTCCTTCAGGGTGGGGTCACAGGTGATGGGGGCTGGGGTGTCCCATGTGGAGGGGCTGCCTGCAGGGTGGGCCATGGATGATGGGGGCTGGGGTGTCACATGTGGAGGGGGTTACTTGCAGGGTGGCGTCACTGGTGATGGGGGCTGGTGTGTCCCAAGTGGAAGGGGCTGCCTGCAAGGTGGGGCCATGGGTGATGGGGGCTGAGGTTTCCCATGTGGAGAGGGCTGCCTGCAGGGTGGCATCACAGGTGATGGGGGCTGGGGTATCCCATGTGGAGGGGGATGCCTGCAGGGCGGCGCCACGGCTGATGGGGGATAGGGTAGGGTGTCCCATGTGGAAAGCTCTGCCTGCAGGGTGGAGTCACAGGTGATGGGGGCTAGGGTGGGGGTGTCCTGTCAGGAGGGGTCTGCTTGCCGTGGATTGTGTGGTGCAGACGCACAATTTGGCTAGCGTGCAGATGGGGATCACAGGTGTTTTCACGTAATTATACTGGCGTGTGAGAGGGGATAGCGCAGAGTTTTCACGCGATTTGGCTGGGGGGCGTTCACGGATCGCAAGGTGTTTTCACACGATTATGCTGGGGTGCGACCGGGGATTGCAAGGTGTTTTCGCACGATTACGCTGCAGTGCGGCTGGGGATCGCGCATAATTTTCATGCAATTTGGCAGGGGTGCAGCCGGGGATTGCGAGGTGTTTTCGTGTGATTGCGCTGGGGTGCGGGTGGGGATCGCGCAGAGTTTTCACACGATTTGGCTGGGGTGCAGCCGGTGATTGCGCTTAGTTTTCACTTGATTTCGCTAGGGGGCTGTATACTGGCCCAGGGATGGCACAGAGGCTTGCACCTTGTTAGGCATTTCACTTGCTTTTTACTGCACGTGTGGGGTGTGTTGGGGGTGTTACTGGTGCAGCTTGCTGTTCCATGCGCCAAGGCTTCTGATGCCTCGGGAAATCAATGAATATGTGTGCCGCAGAATCATTTCTCTGCACCATGGCTGGCGCACGCTCCTTCTCAGCCTGCAGTGCCTGTGCCTTTTCTGCACCAGATTCTATGAATCGGCCCATATTGTTTACGTAATAGTAATAAAAGCCAAGATTAGAGTGAGAGAAGAGCTCAGCACAACCGATGGGAGAAAATTGATACACGAAGAATCTTTTGATATTTTACTATGAATATAAAATAATATTTGTTCACCTTTTTGTACCATGATCCACATATTATAACATTTCTTACTAGTGCTCTACAACTACAGATGTTACATGTCCACACTATGCTATTTTAGCAGCATGGATATGTATGGGACTTTACCACACTGAAATGGGAACACAAGTTGGATGGACAGACAGTAAAGGGGTGCGAAAGGGTTGTCAGAGGAAGTGCCCAGGATGGGTAGGGAAGGCTAACAGGAAGAGGGTGAATGCAGAAGTGTAGGCAGACGTGCGAGTGAGTACAGACACAAAGAGGAGAGACTGGTGAACAGGGTACAGGGTGAAGGGGAGTGGCAGACATGATAGGGGTCAAGGGAAGACCCCCACGTTCCTGGAGTTATAGTGGGGGAGTGGAAGGGGATTGGGGGGATTAAGAGGACCCCCTTCTAAGCATACACTCACACTCAGTGCAAGACAAGAGCCACAAAAAACGTTGAGGCAAAGGCTGCATGGAAAAGAAAGGCACAGGAAAGAACTGTGCAGAAGAAAACATAGATCTAATAAATGCCTCAAAATGTATGTAATGAACCTTTTTTATTTACAGGCATATTGTTTTTTCCAATAAATGTGAAGGGTGATACACAAAGCTCATACAAAATGTAAACAAAGTACGTACTTTGACAATTTACCATTGCTGTCATTCATAAAACCCATACTGTCATTTCACACAAGTACGATTGTTAAAAGGCCTAGCATTGTTAATGATGGCTTTCTATTCCATTGCAGAGAATGACACGTATTTTGTATTTTTGTTTGAAGCTGATGTACTACTTCTCAGAGGTGCCAAATACCCCAGCAAACTGTGTGTTCAAATTATGCAAAACCAATATAATATGACAAGGGGACGAGATAGAATAGGGTAAACCAAGAGCCTAAACTCCACACGGTTGCTGTCCTTATCTACTGACAGCATGAACAAAGTCTTAGAAGTGAAATGATGGATTCTATGTAGATGCTAAAGACACCTTTCTCTCAGAGTGAGAGCAAAGCCAGCCAATTGGAAATGTCATCCACAAACATTTAGCAACAAATAACAAAGGCAGGAATCCTCAGTGGTTATATACACATAGGTGTTGCATCCTAAAATGTGTCTCATAAGACAAAACTAACAATAAGGGACATTTGCTGGATCCAAAAGGTGCATTTGCCATTTTTCCTAAATTCTCTTGATTTTAAACTACAAGTTATTTAGCTGCTCTTGCAATGCTGAAGTGTTTTGGTGACCAGGTGTTGTTATGTTGTCATTTTATCAATTACTTTTATGAAATCATTGGGGATTAAAGCTAAAATGTATTGTGTTACAGAAGGGTTACCCAGAGAAAAAATATTGGTACTGGTGTCTGTCTCATTTGGCCTCTGCTGTCCATTTTGTCATATAGTTGTCACCCTTATTAAAAAGGAAGGTGGCACATAACCTGCTCAGGTGAACAGCTGGCTGGATATTCTTAAACACTAAAAATAACATTTTAAGCGCCTGTAAAATCGAAAAGAGATCTCGTAAAGTATTATCCACAAGTAGGTTTTTTAATCGCTTTGTTATGCTGCAAATATGTGTTTTTATTATTCTGCACACTGTTTAGTCAGCTCAGTGTATTTCTAAAGGGTGGCGCAGATCATGCAATTTGCATTCCACCAGGTGTCTTCTTTTTGGATTCTATTAGTTCCTCAGAGGACGCCTTCTAAGATGGATAAACTGAGGATCTCTGGACAGAAAAAACAGGTAATGATTGTATCAGGATCTTCGATTAGTTCATCTGAGAGCTAACACATGTTAAATATTTATTCTGATAGGGTTCACCCGGATCATTGAACACAAAGGATATTCATTGTACCATGAAATGGGAGGGTAGTAGGGACTGAAACGAAATGTCTATGAAACTAGATGTACTGCAGTGTCCCCACCCCGGACCCCGCCCCCGCACTTTCCCCTTCCCCCCTTCCATGCACTTGTGCGATCTGAATGACACCTGGCCTAGTAGCATCGTTGTCTGTTTTCCCTCTCCCCCCACCCCCCTTTGCCTTGTTGTGCCTTGAAAAACTTGCGTATAGGCACGTTATAAAAGCCATATCATACCATATGCTGGAAATATAAAACTCAAATGTGGATATGGTAGTGGGTAGTGACAATGACCATATGCTGATGTTACACAGTACTTTCAGCATCAATTAATTAATTATTTCATTCAATCATTCATTCCTACATTCCCATGAGTGTGGGAGTATAGCATCCCCCAAAACAGATACAGGCATGCCCAAGGATGACTTGACACATGTCAGTCATGCGTATACTAGATGTCCCATACCATTGCCTGTATGTGGGCTCACAAATGAAGGAAACAGAAGTTTGACCGGTTGCACTATTAATTGGACATCTCATGCATGTTTCAATGTGAGACATAGTAAATGCATGCATATCAGTGGCCAATACCTGGAGAGCATTACATGACATCCAGAAGCCAAGCTGTTTGTGCTCAGCACCTGTGCTTCAAAAAGGAATGTAGCCATCTGCCTGCTGAGTGGCACTTTGGTGCACCATGTTTTTCTTTAGAAACATGACGTCTGGCCTCAATTTATGGGAGGTGGGTACCAAAAGAACACTTTGCCTGGCACAGCATACTTCTTTGCACTGTCCCTGTTGCAACTCATAGAACAGGGGGGGCGAGAGGGGGCTCATGCCACCATGTTATTCGACAGGGATGACCCACTTTGGAGTGAATTGCTGGCAAGAGTGTAGTTATCACCTCACCTGATCACTGTGACCAATACATGTACATTATGTTCACTTGTCACTAGGCGTTATCATGTCTGTGGAGGGTACATGCTCAGTTGTGATATAAGCACCTTTATGCACCTGCGTATAGGTGACATTCCACAGGTGCTTATTGTATCAGACCTTCATGTTTAAAGGAAGAGGCTGACATCCATTATTTGAGATGCATTATACATGCTGACTGTCCACTCACTGAAAGTACACTTCAAGATTTCTGCAGTCAAGGATGCAGAGCAGAAAATCGATGTAAAACCGAAAGATGGTCCATATGCTGCAAGTATCTTGTACTTCTTTATTGGTACATCGCCATTGTCCCACCAGCATTTCTTCAAAAAAAACACTTTTGGGGCCCCGGGCATCGATATAGAATAACTTGTTTCTAGGGTGACCAGATTTTCAAAACAAAAAACCGGGACGGCCAACAACATAAAAGAGGGACTACCCCATCGCAGCCCACCAATTACCGCCCCTCCCCCAACACGCCCCCACAACCACCCCCAACCATATTTCCAGCACTTCTCCTTTCTATAAACTGTTTATAATCTCATTTGTGCAGTTTTGTCTGTGAATCGTGGCATGTTAATTCAAGACGTGCGTTAGCTCTAATTGATATTACATCGCCTGCTGGACATTCATTTGCAAGCCAGTCTCCGTGGCACAGTCAGTAAGTGTTCTGACTTGTACCTGAGAAGTTGGGGGTTCGAGCCAAACCTTCAACTTCAAAATGCTGGAAGGGTTGTGAAAAATAATTGCGGTTTTTATTACCGTAGCCCGGGACGGAGGGTGATTTCCCCGGACTGTCCAGGGAAAACCCAGACATATGGTCACCCTACTTGTTGCAAACCCCCCAAGACCCCTCGTTGCAATCACAACCTCATGCTCAATTGCTGCTTGCAGAGATCAAAACTAGCATGGCAAACTCCCTTTCAGTCTCCTTACCCTCTTCATTCTTGCTGTAAAGATAAAAATAAAAGTAGCATCTCAAGGGCAACATTGGCAGCCTACAACAAGGGTACTTGTGTTCTATCATAGGTGCAGGAAACATTTCATCAATAGGAGCCACTTGGAAGGTATACCAGACATAGTATACATGCATGACACAGGTCGTATGAAAAGGATGCACATAATCTAGAATAGACAAATGACTCAGATTAGCTGGCTCATAGAATGCACACGTGTATGGATGCAGATGACCAATGGGAAACAAGGGGAAAGCTTCACATACCATAGCATAGCATAGAGAGTGGGTGACAATTTGAAGATACTGCAAAGGTGTCCGCATCCAAACAGACTGAGATTAAAAGAGGGGCATGGTTTTCAGGTAGTGTTGCATTTAGAGAGAACATAAACAAGTTGCTCTGGTGTGCAATATATCAATGCTCACTATTACTATAAAGAAGTCAACACTGTATATAGCCAACAAAACCACCAGTGAGTCTTTTTTAAAGATCATACCCTCAGAATTAAATCATTCTGAAGGGCTGACAATTGTGAAAGGTTTAGCGACTACCAATTTTGACAGGTGAGGCAAAACCAGATTAAAAGGTGAAGCTGGGATTCGCACCCTCTCTGCAATGTCTTCACTTTACCACTTTCTTATCTAGTTCTTTCCCTGAACTAAAATAATCCCATTTTACAGAACTGAGTTGGAAAACATGCAGATCATATGAAACAACACAAGGCAGCACAGTACTGTCAGTGATAAAAGATGTGTCCACAATCACTATATCATCTGCTGGCAAAGCCAGGATCCGAGCATGAACGATTTGGTTACACAGTCTGGAATGTAAATACACAATCACCTCTGTGGATTAACACACATTAGACCAGCACTTTTTTACAGAGGGTGCCCCTTTTATTTTACAGGCATCTATTGGGCTCTGAAGTAGGTGTGGCTGTGACCACAATCCCCCACAGCGCAGTTTGGCTGGTATAAGCAGACAACCCCTCGAGTGGCACAGAAACATTGTCCGTCGGCAAGATCAACTAGATGAGACCGATCAGAACATCTCGGCATGCTTTATTAATGTCTGCATTGTGTACACCAATTGTAGACACAACCCAGCCTAAGCAACAACATGGTTTTTTCTTGAATAGGTAAGACCTTCGTGTTTGACTTTGTTCTGCACCATGGTCCAGGACTCATCGACACAGTCCTTCTAGTCTGCCTCCTCTGGAGTCCCACACAACTGTTATTCATTGATTGTTCACAAAGTAAAATAGTAATTTCTCAGTTGAGACACCAACGCACACTTTTCATACATTTCTCTGTCTCATTTTATTGACAGAATCTGCAAGAAGCTACCCCAAGCACTTCATCCCGTCCTGATGAAGGCTGATCCAAGAACTGCTGCCAACACAGCACACTTAGGCCGAAATACAGTTGTGTAGAGCATATGACTGTGAGTCCCAGTGCTCGTTCCACACTGGTTCCAACTGTTGTTGCACTCAAGCATTGTGTACTGTCTTGTAAATATTGTATCCCCATGTATCCCTTCGAGTTGTTTTCAGGGTTTGTCTTTGTAACTTCACCAGATGAAATTTGAATCTGAAATGTACTGATGGCATATTTTGTTGTTCGTTTTATATAAATATTGAGCATCCTGCTTTTGTTAAACAGTAAAAGTTGAATATGACTTTTAAGTACTGAGACTTTCGTATTGTATGTGAGGGGAATGTGTCCTCTTCAGGAGTCTCTGGCCATGTTCATTTTTGTTATTTTTTTTTAATGTCTAATGGACTTGGACCAACTTAGTATGAATCCTTCTTCCCTGGCGGAAACTTTACACATACACATGCTTCTTCTTTGAAACTGCTTTCCTTGGTTGCCGTACACAAATCAGATATCCCTTTGTTGCCTTCTTGTTTACTCTTGATTTTCTCATGAACATCATCCAAATCGATCCTGCTCGTACCAACTCTTCCAACTCAAGATGGAGACAACCTTGTATTGGGTTTCCTCCCTCTAAGCATTTTGAAGGGAGATACTCCCGTGGTAGAATGGGGTGTAAATCTATACGCAACTACTGTGTCATCAACTGCCTTCTTACAATCCCTTCCTTCTGACATCGCTCCTCTTGCGCTGTCCTTGATGACTCGATAACTCCTCTCAAATATCTCATTTGTTTCTGGGTGATATATGGAACTGGTTTCGTGCTCTATGCCATTTCCCTTTAGAAAGCACTCCATCTCTTCAGACTGCACTCCAGTATCTGTTACTATATGGAATGGTACCCCTCCCTTTGAATAGGGTATCTAAGAATGTAATGATATCTCTGGTGCAAATATTGTTTCTACCAACCTGGATAGTATGTTCACTAGAACAATGCAGTACTTCAAAGGTCCTTGACTCCTCATAGGGCCTACAATGTCTAACCCTACCCGCTCCCACAGCATGGAGATAAAGGCCATTAAAGTAATTGGGTTAGTTCTGCTAGTACACCCTTTTGCAGAATTCTACCACACACTGCACCCTCTAATCATCCTTTCCAATTGCACATCCATCCCTGGCCAGTAATAATCTTGCCCAATCACTTTCTTTGATTTGGACATTCCCTGGTGACCTTCATGTGCTACCTTTAAAATGTTACCCCTCACACCGTCTGGGGCAAGAATCTGATCACCACTCAATACCATACCACCCCACACACATATATAGTACGGTGCACATAACAATGTTATTGGTTGTGCACAGTGGATGCTGGTAAGTTTGGGCTCTATTCCTCTATTTCTGCTACTTTTGATGCACTCGCCCCTGTCATGAGGATCCGCTTGGAGTCCAAAGCCAAGTGCAATTCTTGCTATGACTCTGACCTAGCTACACTTAAACGTAAGTGTAGGGTGGCTGAGAGGAAATGGTGGGCTTCTTGTTCATCCTCTGACAAACTGACCTGTCGCCTGCTCCAAAGGCAATACTGATTCTCTTTCCGTACTGAGAAGTGAGTCCACATTCAAGCCTGTGTCTCTGCGGCATCAAACAACTCAGCAAAACTCTTTAAAATCTGTAAGGAGCGGGCCAAACCTGATGCAGTCTCCACCCCTGCTGCAGTCTCCACCCCTGCTATCGCCTCCCATGCTATTTGCAATGCCCTTGCCTCTCACTTTATCTCTAATACCCAGGACATCTTGTCCACCCTCACCTCCGCTCCCCCTTCTCTCCCCCGTTCTTCTTTGCCTGCATAGCCTCCTTCACCTACCCCACACCCTCTTTCTACTCCTTTCCTATTTTCTCACCTGATGAGGTTGCTAGAAAAGTCCGATCTATGAAAGCCTCATCAAAACAGGTTCATCCCTGTTCCTCTAAAACCATTAAGGACCACATTGATATCCTTGCACCGACCCTTGCCGATTTCTGCAACCTCTCCTTTGCCTCTGGATCTTGCCCCCTCCCCTCTGAAGCGCTCCCTTATGCATCCTCTCCTTAAGAAACTCACAGCTGATCCTTCTTTTCCGGCTAAATATCACCAAATTTCTATTACTCCCTTTTTGGGTAAGCTCCTGGAAAAGTTGGCCATCTCTCAGCTTAATCTCCATTCCGATTCTGTTGGTTCTCTCTATGATCACCAATCTGGCTTCAGAGCTGCCAGAAGCACAGAAACTGCTCTCCTAAACATCCGTGAAGATCTGCTCTCTAATCTTGACTCGAACACACCCTCTGTCCTCATCCTACTTGATCTCTCCTCTGCTTTCGACCCAGTCATCCATACCACCCTGCTCAATCGTCTCTGTGACAACATGGGTATCACTGATCAGGCTCTGGCCTGGCTGACCTCTTTCATCTCTGAATGACCTTCCCAGGTACAACGTGGGTCCTTCCTATCTTCTATCTCCCTTTCTACCTGTGGTGTTCCCCAGGGGTCTAACCTCTAGCCATGGCTTTTCAACCAATACATGGCAACTCTTGCCTACTTCATTTCCATGTTTTGCTAAAATTTCCAATGCTATGCTGATGACACCCAACTCATTTTCTGGCTTCCCTCAGTCATCTCCTCCCTTCCCTCATCTCTGATTGCCTGATTGCCATTCAAAATTGGTGTGCCGCCAACGATCTTTGTCTAAATGCCAACAAGACCGAGATCCTCCTCATAGGTGCACCTTCACCTTCCTTTCCCCTCACTCTCTGGCCGGCCTCCCTTGGCCCTCCTCCTACCCCTACCTGCGAGGCCAAAACCTTGGGGTCATCTTTGATTCCACACTTTCCTTCTCCACACACATCTCTGACATCTCTAAAAAGTAAAACATCTTACTGCACCTCCTCAGAGGTACTCTGCCTTTCCTCTGCTTCCCTCCGAAGCTTACGGTCCCCAAGCTCTGGTTCTCTCTAGGTTGGACTACTGTAACAGCTTCTTTATAAAGCTACCTGCCTCCGCTCTCCGCTCTTTACACTAATCCAGAACAGGACTGCTAGACTTGTCCTTGGCCTCAAGCCCTGGGATCATATCTCTCCAGCTCTGAAATCCCTCCATTGTCTTCCAGTGGATGCAAGGATTGCATTTAAAACCCTTTGCATTGTCTACAAGGCTTTTTGGGGCCTGGGTCCAAAATACCTTCAACTATCCCTCCGTAAATACGTCCCCTCTTGAGCCCTTCTGCTCCTCTACTTCTAACTCCCTCAGGGTCCGTTGTTTTTCAAAGAAACGAGCTGGGGGTAGATCTCTTTGGCTGGGGCATCCCATTGGAATAGCCTCCCTGCCACCTTGCAACTCGAGGAGAACGATCTCCGGTTCCAGAAGCACCTCAAGACCTTCCTCTTTGCTTCTGCCTTTGCCCCTCTTCTCCAATCTGTCTTTTCCCCGGCACCGTGCACCTGGCCAACCCCTGTCCTTCAGGCCCAGGTACCTGCTCACCCTGCCATCCTCCAGCACTGCCTCCGGGCCTCCCCTTGCACTGGGGTCTTTATCTGTACCCATACAGTCCCCCACCCACTTCTCTTCTGCACTTATCAGATAACCCTATCTGCTTAACCCAGCACTTTCCGCTTGCTGGCTGCACTACCACCAATATTTATTTATGTTACTTATTTATTAATTCTGTTCTCTCATCTGTTCTGCACTTTCCACCCCCCGCGCCCATGCACTTTCCCCCTTTTCCCTTTCCATGCAAGTGCCCTTTCTTAATGTCACTGGGCCTAGTAAGACCGTTGTTGGTCTCCCCTGTTCCCCTCCCTTTGCCTGGTCACGCTCTGAAACACTTGTGCATGAGCGCGATAGAAATAAAATATCATATCATATATCACCAACAGCCAGACTCTGCTGCCTCCCTGTATGTACTAGGTGGGAGATGTAACGTTTGAGTAAAAAAACGTACATATTTCACCTTATGCACCACGCAGTGTGCTCCATGGCAGAACGTACATCATTCACATTCAATATGCGTTGAGGCCCTGGCAGGGTCTGGGGCTAGCAGCACAAGCTTCTTTGAGGATAGTGGCGGCATGGGTGGTTATGTATTATGCCATTGGCTGTCATTATTGGAAGCCTTCTGAAATTAGCATGTGTTAGACCCAGGTGGATTCCATACAAAGGCATAGTAAATGCCTCCCGCAATTGTTATTCTTGGTAGGCATTTACACTTATACACAAAGGTAGTAGTGAAGCAGTGAAGGGTGAGTGTGATTTCACCTGTGTTTTGCTCTGACATTTTCCACTTTGTGGTGGAAAAGTTACACGTTTCTCTCAGAAGACATTTTGCACTAAGTACAGACCGATGTCCTCTCTGCAGTGACATTTAGGATACAAACGAACATTACCCTCCCTGGGTGCACTAGTGTGACTGATGAGTGGTTATGCAATGCAAAGTCATAATTGTTTTTTGGGGTAGCTTTGATTTGAACGCTAAATTGAAAAGGGGACCATTTTCATTTGATTGTAAGTGCAAAAGTTCCTCCCTGTGAAATGTTAAACTTTTTTTATCACATTCTCGAACCATCTGTATTTGAGATCCCCTGTACTTTGAAGCAACTATAGAAATCATTTCGGAAGGTTTGAGGTTCAGCCGGCTACTGCCACCCCCCTCAGGGCCCTATAACTTGCCCCACTTCTCTACACAGTTCTTGTTGCACGACCACTAAGAGCGTTGGAGTGCACTGGTGGTGTGGTGGCATAGGTTTACTTTGGCTTGGGGTTTGCCCCACTAGTGACCCCTGAATATTCATAGGTCACCAAACCTTTGAATCAATGACCCACAAATATCCATAGGTAACGTTTTGTGCAGTCACCCGGAATCAGTTTCCAAGAACATCATCCTTTTGTCCTACCTCCTTAAGTACCCCTCATCCCTTTGAGACAGAGACATCCTCTGGGGTGGTAGGATTCAGCTCTCCTGTGTGTATGAGTGTCTTTCCACCGGTGTGTCATGCATTCCACTTACAGGCAAACACTTGTAAATTCTTAGCACAGATTAGATTGTAGCACTCTGGATCATATGATGTGATATTACTGCCCTTTGTAGTTGCTTGTTGTACAGGTTAAACCAGGTTTTACATTATTTCAAGCTTCACTTTCTTTCAAGCTAACCGGGAGGACAGCTCAGTGGCAACGTGCTCGCCTTGGAAGCAAGACCCCACAGAGCAACACAGGTTCAATCCCCTGGTCCACGCTTAGAAACCTCTGGGTATTAAGCGCGTTATAAATAACCTATCATATCAAATTAAGCGCGTTATAAACCTGTCATATCATAACCGAGCATGAGTGAAAATGGTTTCGTTGGACCTCTATACATGGGCTATCGGTTTATCCAACAGTTTTGAGCCTAAAATATGTGTTTGTTTTGCTCCACATATTATTTAATGAAAGTGTCAAAAACTGACAGATGTATTAATGTCTTCGCACCATGTCCAACCTTTTCATTTTCTGGGACATTATACAAATATTGATTAGAGCTGAATTTGCATTAACTGCAGGGTGTCCCTATGCCCCTGGTGTGATTTGTATAATCTTCAGGACAAACTACTTAGAAGAGATCAGCGCGAGACTGAGCTATTGCTGTGCGCTGAAGAGAGGCTCGATTTCCACTTCAAAGAAATGCAGACTATGTATGCACTTTTCACTTGATGCATTACATCAAATCCTTTATTCTATCAACAGGAGGGTGAGTGGGCGCACAGTCTCCTCCCTGCTGAGGGCAGATAATTCTGCCCCGGCTAGAGGCTTACATTCCACATGGTAATTTCAGGACTTTTGAAAAAAAGAAACGATTTTCTTAATATTGTTTTTCATGCTTACACTGGTTGAACATATTTCAATATAAACATGTTATACATATCTTAATTATGTTATTTGCATTCAAGGATGCATTTTCATTTAGGAAGGAATGTCACCTGTTACAAATTCGAGAATAAAATACACATTACATTGACATCACCCATTGACTTCAACGTATACAAGATCTTTAAAAGGGAATTGCACTCAAGCATCACTATAACACGTTAAAAAGCTGTGCATCACCTCGATTTTTCGCCTGATATTTCAAGACATCTTGACCATTTGTCTGAAAACCGCCTCGCATGTCCTTTCTGTTCAGGGTTGCTTTTTCTATGATGAACGTTGTGAGGAGGTTGTTTATTCATTTCCCAAATTGTGCACGAGAAGCCGGCCGGAATTTCCCAACTAAGGACTTTGTTCACTGTATCCCCGACTCTATTCCAAAAAGGGCCTGCTAAGTGCCTTTCGACTTAGTGGGGTCAAGTGTCTAGAGTATGCAAAAGGAGTAAACCTGGTGGGTGGAGCGTGTTAGTTGGGCATGCTAGTATGCTCTCCATGTTTCTTGCATGAATAACTGCCATACATGCAAAACACCTTCTTGCTCATCTCGTTGGCTGAAATGATGACTGTCCTTTTATTTTACGTTTACAATTGTAACGTTATTTTGAAAGACTTTCTGTGCTTTAATATAAACTGTGTCAACTTTTAATGGTTACATTTTTGGAACGTGCAAGGACATACTAAAATGAAATCACTAGCCCTAATGTCAAACGGCATTTTCTCTAAGAGGGCGATGTTACACGAAACAAAAGCTATGTTACATTTTTTAATAATTAAACCAAACTTGTTAGCAACACATCCTTGTCATGAGATTGTGAATGTGTGGTGCCTGCAGGTTGGTGTGAGTATGACCGTGGAAAATCAATGAAGGCAGACAGCGTATCATACACAAATGCGAAGAAAAACAAATAACAAATACAATACCTGTAACGTGTGTTTCTCACAGTTCTCAAGACAAAAACATAAAATTTGCTTACATGCAAATCATCCCCATTTCTATTTAAAACTCTGTAAAATTGGTCAGTTTGGTCAAAATGTACTGAGGGCATGCTGCACAGTTGAAGATGATATAGTCAAAACAGAAAGTTAAAACTTGACTGTTCACAAGACATCATTAAAATGTACAGTCAAAATTCCTAAACAATTCAATAATAGCATAACAAAACAACCTCTCAGAAAAGAGCATATATAACCACGGTGATCACTCAAAATAATTTACAGAGAAATAGAAAAGAACAAAATGAAGAAAAAAACAAAACAGAAAGATAAAAAGGACAAAACCCCTCCAATCAAACACAGAATAAAACATAGGCAAACAAAAAATGTATTAATTAGTCGATTTCAACAGTTTCCACTCTCTCAATAGTTTTACAACTTCTGATGTTAAAACGACTTCATTGCCCGAGGCCAATCTATTCCAAAAAAGATCTGTTCCAGCCACCACCAGCAGTGAGTGAAATGTTCCAGCCTTTGGGCTCTAAACTCCCAGTCCCAGGACAATCACTCAAGAGATGTCTCTGAGTCTGAGTAGCAGAGCCCCCACACTTTTGGCAGTCCGAACTTGGGGTCCCAATTGGGACTCTAATATTCTTAATCTCCATAGTTGGTAGTAGGTTTAATTTGAATCTCAGAAAGTGACCTTTCATAATTGGGTCTGGAAATGTACTCAAATATGAGGGTAGTGCAGACCTATATTTGTCCATCGGAGTCAGGGAGGGAGACAGGCAGGATTTTCTCATTTTATCAATTGTTCTTATCCAGTCCATTCTTTTGATTAACTCTTTGGCCTTATCAGGATTTAGGATCAGAGTAACTTCTGTACAAACAGCTTCGTCTAAGATGTTAACACAGATCTTTTTTTAGAATTTTCAGATCATGTTTAGACATACCTCTCAATGCCACCAAGAGATCTTCCTGGAGTGACCCGAGAGGGGGGATAGAATCATCCTGTACTGAGAGATCCAACTCCATTCAAGACAAGCCCTTAGCGATTTCAGGCACAGCTCATATCTCAAGAATGCTACAGGCACACAATTAAGCAAACTCAACACACACCTCCACAGATTTCCTTCCCGCCTCTCCCAATCGATATTATATGATTGGGAATGTGTCTCTAGGCTGTAAATCAGAACCAGAATTATCTTACCAGTATAATACTTAATTACTGGTAGCATGGAGAACTTGCAGCATTTACTAAGAATTCTTTTATTCTGGGAACCTGATTGCAAAATCTTTGCGTCCAGGCTGGAGGTAGACACATCCTTATTCGGGAAAGATCTTACCACCTAGCCCAGGTACTTGATCTCCTTCACCAAAGGAACTCTTTGATTATCCAAATACAAATTGAAAGGCTTAATTATCTTCCTAGGATGTTTAAAAATCATAATTCTAGATTTCTCCCGATTAGATTTCAAGCCATTCACCTCGGCATATGACTGAAAAGCTACAGGTAACCTGTGCAGACCGACCAGGGTTCTGTCCAATAACACAATCTCATCGACATAGGCCAGCCAACTAGTAGTAGTGGTACCTAGTTTCGGGCTGGCCAATGCCGATTCCCAGTCTGCCAAATCTACAAGATACAAAATAAACAACAATGGGGCTAATAAGCAACCCTGTCTAACACCCTTGGATATTATGATTGATTTAGAGAGGTTACCCGATCTATCCAGTTTAACCTGCATATCAGTGTTTTTATGCAGTTCAATAACAATTGCCAGTAGGGATTCAGGGATACGCCATTCTCTCAGATTGTCCCACAGGCAGTCCCGACGGATGTTATCAAAAGCCTGGGACAGGTCAATCCATACCCCAAACATAGGTAGGCCGCCCCTAGAAACAGCTTCACTACTGACTGCGTTTAGTACCAGACCATTTAGAGATGTCGACAGACTTCTCCTAAAGCCTGTTTGATGTTTAGAGATTATGCCTTTAGAGTTCACCAAATTTCTAGATCTCTAAGGACTAGCCCCACAAAACATTTCCCATTGGCAGCCAATAAAGATATTGGGTGGTAGCTTATGGGGTCAAGTCGGTCTCCTTTCTTAAAAATAGCTATGACAACCACCCTTCTTCAGGAACTGGGAATTTGTTTAGCGATTATAATGCCTTTAAATAAAGCAGCCAGGACCTGAGCCCAAGTGTCTGGATCAGCCTAAAGACTCATATTGCTCATATAGACTTCATATGTATGATATGATATGATAGGTTATTTATAACATGCTTAATATCCAGAGGTTTCTAATCGCAGACCCAGGGATCAAACCTGTGTTGCTCCGTGTCACCTTGTTTCCAAGGTGAGCACGTTGCTGCTGAGCTATCCTCCCCATTAAATTAGGCCCTTTATATTCTCTTCTGTGTAAAGCAAGGACCACTTTGTATAACTTTCGATGTTCTCTTTCGCCGCTGAGACACATTCATAAGCCCAGAAAAGTATTTGACCCACACCTGCTCTTGGATCATTCCATCCTGTGCAGAGGAAAGCGGTTTTTCAAAAGATCCCACTATGGACCAAAAGTTACTCTGGGAGTTATTTTTACAGACCGCCCTCAACATAATTTCTCCTTAAATATGTGAGCGTTGAAACTGATGAACTCTGGACCAGTTCCTATAGATATTTTTTATGTCTTTAATTTCAGCGTGCACTGTTTGGAAAGCCCTTTCTCCCCTTCTAGACTTTCTTATTGCTTGTCTCATCTCTCTTTCCTTATCCTAGGTTTGTTTGTCAAACTGGTGCAGATGTTTAACTGGGGTAGCAATCAATGAATTATCTGGGGGGGTGGATGTTCCAAAAAATTCTACAAATACATCAGGTTGGCATTTCTTTGCCAGTTCACCCACTGACATGGATTCTATTACTTGACCCACCCGATCTGTCAGGACCCGACCACTATTTTTAAATCTCGAGACTTTTTTCCCCCCTTGCTCACAGACACATTTTCATCATATCGTTTCATCACCTCCACTGGTTTAATCCTAAAAACCGCTTCCAATACCTTGTGATAACTGGGTGATCCATTTTTAATAGTAAATTGAGAGCAAGAATTAAACAGTGGCCCATACAAAAACAGATAATCAATTGTCGAAAAGCTGTTCTCCCTACGCCAACTGGGGTTGGGGAGATATCCTCCTCGATCAAACCATTGGCCATCCAGAGGTCCCAACCGACTGGACATTATTTCCACAAATTCCCATTGTTCGAGGATAGTTTAGGGTTCAAAGATCCTGGTACAGTTGTCTTTATACATTGAGCGTTAAAATTCCCCATTATCAGCAATGCATAGTCTGGCAATTGTTCTGACCAAAGAACCAAAAGATCGGATAGGGAGTGGTGAAAGCTCAAGAGATCGATCTTCGTGGGGTTACAGTATATATTCAACACAATCCATTTTAGATTGCCATTCTCAGTACTGGCATCCACCCTTACAGCTAGGATACCCAAAACCCCATTGACAATAGAACAGATTGGGGAAAAAACCTCTAACATACATGCAATACTCATACCCCGAAAGTCGACCCACCCCCTCAGCCACCGCCTACTGTTGAAAAACAGAGAAGCCACCCAGTTCAAAAGTATCCTGTAACCAGGTTTCCTGGAAGACAATCAAATAAAAGGATTTGAAAATGTCTGTTCTAAAAGATGTATGACCCCTTGTGTTCCAATTGAGCAAGGTAATGGAGTCTTCCAGTATAGGAGTTTCGCCGGGTAGTCCAATTTGAGAAAGGACACTTTTTGGAACATCGTTGGTGGTATTAACTCGGGATGTCTCCCTGGTAGACTCAGCTTAAGGAAGACCTCGAAGACTATCTCCTCTACCATTGACCACACATCAGGGGACCGATCAGTTTTTTTGGAGATAATAGGCCTAGGCTGTTCGACTTCTCGACTCAGTGGCATGTCCGGCGTGGGTTGGATATTTGCTCGCAGTTCCATATATATTTCAAAGCCTCTCTTTCTCCATTCCAGACCAGTTCTCCAAACTGCAACCACCCCCAAGCTAGTCATAAAACCCAGCTCAACCACGTCTGAGGATGGGATAAAGGAAATTCTGATGTAATCAATATCGGCTGTGGTAAAGAAGCAAAGGGCCGGGATTTCGTTCATGATTGCTAAAATCGTAGATCTATTTAGATGGCAGCGCCTAGAATTATCTGATCTATAGATATAGACCTTGCATGAGTTGTTATAGGCTGAGCGCAATGGTCTTCCCAGACAGCCTTTATGCAATCACAAGACGCTTGCACATCTACCTCAGAATTTACAGGCAAAACCCTCCCTGTAGGTTCCAGGCCTTGAGCAGACTTAACTTTGCACTTCCTGAGTTTGTCTCATCTCTGTTGCACTATTTACCGTTATAGGCTGTTTTGCCAAAGAAGATTGCGTCTGACCATTAGAGGTAGCTACCACTTGGCCTCCAGCAGTGGTTGGTAAAATTTCAGCTTCAGATACAGTTGGAATATCCCTCAATGTTTTCCTCTCAAGAAGATCAGAGCAATCTTCGTAGGCTGAGTTGGCACGTCTGTCCGGCTCCCCACTGTTGTTTGATTAGGTATGACATTTTTTGATGGTGATAGCTAAACTTTGCTTAGTTTTCCTTGTCTACTTAGAAGGATTCTGGACATTTGAGTTTTCATCAATATTCAGCTTTTTCAAAAACTGATTTGTATTCGGGTTTCTATTGCTTTTGGTTTTCAGAGGCCCAGTTTTCCATTGCTCCACTGGTAATTCTTGCATTTCTGGGTTGGGAGTCATAAAATAAACCTTCCTTTTTTTCTTCGTTTTTCCATTTGTCTTAGCAAGTTTGATATTTCGTAAGTTCTTATCACCACCTACATTTTGGTCTTTAAAGTTTTCAATTGGAGAACCCAGCTCCAAAGCATCAGCCAACTGAGCAAGTCAGACAAATTCCTCCAGTGCCGAAACTGATAGAGGAGTATTGTCCAAAGGGATCATTTGTCTTCATCTTGTCTATCTACACACAGCATATTTGACATCTCATGAGAAGCTCTCCTGTCATTAGCCAAGTTGTAATTTAGCTGGGCAAAGTCCTCCCTCAGCCCTTCGCAATGACGATTCAGGATATCCAACTTTTCTGATTGTCTCGCTGTTTCAAGCCTGAACTCATTTAAGGCTTCTACCACTGTATCATTTATTGTTGAACTCAGAGCCACCAGAGAGGAGTCGTTGGTCTCTAAATCCTTAGTAATTTTGACCAGACAACCCGAGTGCTCGTACACCTCGGATTTAGAGCTTCAAAGACTTTCACCAACGAGCTTAGAACAAACTTTAATGTAGTCAAGTTGGTATTGATACACCCACTGAGTAGTCTGTGTAAATTGATTATTTTGGGAAGCACAGCAGTTTCTCTTTCCTTTCCCATGCTGCTCCATGACCATTTTGAATACCTCAAGCATGGCCGAAATTGCATTGAGTTCAAAAGACGATTCCTGAGATCTCGAGGGCTACTTCCCCCCACCACGGCCACTTCACCTTCCTGTATCGCAACATCTCTCCGATTAGTTGGAGAGTGACTCTCTTGTGGCAGTGAGAAGCATCCTTTCATGGGCAACGTTGCCTGTTTAGGTTTCTCATATCCTTTTCAGGGAAGAATTTGGCAATAGTCTCTCTTTCAGGGTATTAGCTGTGAGGGTGTACGCCATGTCTGTCATCAAAATCCATTTCATCAAGGGGTGAGAGGGAGTGTAGGCAGCTGCAACCCTCAATTCCATGTTTGGATATTCAGTAGATTTTGAACCCATTGGTACTTGAGAGTCTTGAACAAACACACTCTTGGGGGGCAAAAACAACCTCCACCACCCGGGTAGGGCCTAATAATTGAGCTTAGCCCTGTTTTCCGCTTTCCTCCCCCCCAAGCAATATTTTCAGTCTCTGGGGCAAAAAGGTCATCTGTGAGGGCTGCACTGCGGAGATTATATAATTATATAAGCAAGACATGATCCTCGCACAGACACCCAGTCAGTATAGTTGGAAGGGGAGATCTGTGTCTTCCTTGGAATAGGGGACTTATAGTGAGTATCAGTCGGTCAGGATTAATTTTGTGCAAAAATCAAGTGGCAGACTAAGAGACTCCTGTGCTAGTCACTGAAATACTGCGACAGCTGCAGGGTTTAGCGCAGACTTCACAGCAGCATTGATAATGCAGCCCAAAAAAAAAGTCAGTGACCAGTTCCCACTGTGTTCAATAAGAGAGGCTCAAAGGCAAAATGCCGACAGTCACCCCGTAAAAAAAGAAAAAAAAACAATAGGGCAATATGTCTCAAAGGCAAAATATGCCCACAGTCATCTTCTTTAATTATATTCTTAGTCAACTGGAAATGCTGAAGAAAGGCAGGCACTGTTTGAATCACACCAGCAATCCGAGAGTTCAAAAACATGAATGTGTAATCAGCAGAACTTGTTACAGCAGTAAGAATAAATTGCTGATCGTATAAAGTTTGGCTTTATTGTCGAAAATAATGTCCTTAGATTTCGCCGGGAATTTTTTCAAGAGCGCAGCCAAAAACGTTGCCAAACTCTTACAAAACACTCTCCTGACTTTTACACTTTTAAAAACAAAAAAAAAACAAAAAGATCCGAGGTGACAGCAACAAATGGGTAATCTCCTGGGTAATCTCCTCCCGACATACCGGAACCCAGTGAAACTTTTAAGAATGTGAGTGCTTTGGCTCTTCACCCCTCTTCTCTCCTCATGTTTCTCCTTCAGGGCAGCAGGTCACAGCTCACAGCTCACAACTCACAGCTGGGAACCGTTCATAACCCTAGCTTCCTCAAAAGCTTGGAGACATTTGAATATTTTGACTTTGTTAACTTCACTGCCATATGAGCGAGCCCTCCCTTGATAGAGGCCATGCAAGAAGCTTGCTGTCAAAGTCTACACTGTGCTCATGTCAGGTTCAATGGTTGTAAAAATGCCATAGCAATGAAAAATAATGTTAACTGAACACTTTTATTTTGGCTGGCTGGACTGTAGGCACAGTCAGATTCAAATCCCACTGCTGCCACCAGTGTGATGAATTGGTTTCTGCTCTGCAGGAGTACAAGGATGAGTAGGGGTAAAAATGGCCCACTCTGCTCTTACACCTCTAAAAGCCAAAACACAACACAATCATAAAGGTAAAACAGGGACAGTGAAGAGACATACCTCCTTCACCTTTTGTGGTAATGTGGACCGAAGGAAGGCTTTGTTCTTAAGAGGGGGTGAAGGGGAACCTGTAGTGATCCAAACAACACAGTATCCTAGTCTGAAATAAAGGAAATGTCTAATCAAGCTTATATAAAAATATACATTCTTCAATCAAACAAGACCATTTGCAATAGAACAAATAGAATAAATAGTAAAAAAAAAAAAATACACTGAAGGAAGAACCGAGAAGATGCAGCCGAGTGAGGAATGTGGTACCCTGAGTGTGGTTCCCGGGGTAGTATGCAGGGGTAGTCGGTAAATAAATAGCCACAAAAAGCCTATGTTACTGAGGAAAACATGCGTGATCTTGACCTAACCAGTATTTAGGGCCCAAGGTGACCGAGGAGGCAGTTCAGGGTCAACAGCACCTGTATTCAGTTCTTGGTGGACTGACAGACTCAGACCCACTGTTGAACATTGATGAAAGCAAATCAAGCTCAGTTTGATCATTTTGGATCATGTAGGCCCAAGCAGCAAGCTTATGCAGTAGAAGGTCAGCTCTCAACGATGCATGTTGGGTATGTCACAGTAGTCTGCTCTCCCAGCTAAAGTGGATTCTGGTGCAGAGTGGTAGGTCCTGGTCCACAAGAAAGGTCACTCTCAATTCGCCCTGGAAGTGGGTAGGGGAAAGCTCATCCTTCTGCCTTGGGCAGCTCCTTCTTTACCTCTGGCTGAGAGCATTGGAAAGGGCAGCTTTCAAAAGAAGTACACTGAGTTCTTCTCAGGTGTAGTTCCAGAGTGAATCTGATGAAGGGGTGGCAGACCCATTCTTTTAAAGGCAAATGTCACCAGGTTATTGGACTAAAGCTAGACTGCCTTAGTGGTCCAATACCTGCTCTTGAACATAGAGGACTTTGCCCTTCTGATGTCATACCCACAGTGCTTTGCTCCCGAGGAAGTGGAGGGGGGCATCAAAGAGAAAGAGAGACAGAAAGAACCAAAATGGTCTTCTTCCCTTGGCCAGAGCACTCCTGCCTATGCATATACCACCATCTTCCCTTCACACTAACAACAAAGGCCTTTAGAGATGCAGCACCCTTTTGAATTGACTTTTGCCTTTGTGCCCAGGTGCACAGCAACTGCCTGCTGTGTGATTGTCTCTGGAAGAGGGTGTTACCTGCGCTCACAAAGAGATAAAAGAAGAGGCCTGGTCCTCCGAGTTTCTGTACTACTATTCGACAGTCACCACCCAGCTGACCAGAATACACATCACCTTCCACAACAGAAATGGTTCACAGGAGCTGACACATGTGCAATACCAAGCGGCCATGATCATAAGTAGGGCCATGCACTATGCCTAAACTTAGGCATAGCTATGTTTTTTGAGTTTATGCTGACACCATCACTGGCTATTTATGATCATCATAGTTTTGGTACGGGGGTATATCTTCAATGTAGCCCCTGCACTGCAGAGACTTGACTGTCACTGCAGCTGTGAAATGTGCAGCTGTGACCTCTGAGCCTGCTCTGTGCAATGGGTAGAGTAGGCACTGCAAATCAGGATACTGATGCAGCAGGACACAGAAACACAATAGCTTTAGGCATGTAGTTTATGGAAATGGATTCTGACACCACCTGCACAATCATGTTCTCTATTCTCCATAAGCAATGTTACTTCAGAATAAGTTCCACCAGACAACCAATGTTTACACTTTTGATGATGACACTGCAATTCCAAACAATTTTTGTTTTAATTAACTCCACCATCCCCAGTGCATAATGTGTATTCGTGTTCACACTAGGCATGCCGGTTTTGCAGTGTACTGATTGCAATGTTGTCATTGATCTCATCAAAGGTCAAAAAATCCCAAGGCAGCGATCTATCATTTTCCATAGGGGCAACAAAAGTAACAGTTTCCTATTTTGCTGTTGGTGTTGGCAGATTTAGAGCACATAGAACCCCGTGCCACTGGTGTTGCTGTACAATCATATATATGCTAGTTACCCTACTGTGACCTAATTTCTTTTTCTTTTGGAGAAAAATTCAACAGTTTGCTACCAAACGTTAGGTTTTCTTTTTTTGGTACTTCTGTTGCTCAGTAGCACTTGTGATCACATGCCCAGGTTTAAGAGCAGTACTCTTAACAACATCTTTTGTCCAGTCTTTCAGGTCGATGGGCTTGAAATCTGCTGCTGGAAAAAGGAGAGTACCAGAAAACAAGTCTTCTCTGCCTCTGCCAAAGACTATGAAACCTCCTCCTCATCCACATCAGACTCACCCCCACACTCCTACAATGCAGAAAAGAACTCAAGACCCACCTCTTCAAGGAGTCTCTCCTCCTCAACACCTAGGCCATCATTTCACCCTTGCACTACTTGACTCGCTAGACATCACCCGTATCTCTCCTCCCTGCCACCATGTACAGCTGTACCCCACCTCCTTGCCTCACTGTATCCTAACCTGCACTGTATATCTGTTCTGTTGTTTCCTCTGAAAAGCGCTTTGTTATGTATCTGTATTGTTGTATACCTCTGTAAAGCTCTCAGTTGCTTCTCAAAGCTAGCTCTGCGCTCACTAAATACAATAACAACAATAATAATAATAATAATAATAATAATAATAATAATAATAATAATAAAGGAGCCAGATGTTCCATGCTCCTGCCAACAAGCACCTTTCTTGCCGCAAGAGGTACGGATGAGGAAATAGATGCTGCCGACGTGTGGAGCCGAGCAAGACATACAAATGCCGGTTTCAAGGAGGAGCCAAACCAAGGCGGGTATGAAAGACAAAGTTAATGGGCACCCGGCCCCATTAATCCTGAGAAAAGAAATATGAACACAGTAACACTAGGCTAGAGTAGCCACCAAAACTATGAAATACGAATAAAGTGAAATGGGCACACAGTCCCAATAAATGAGAGTGGGAAAGATACAGACATGGTGTATCCAAGCTAAAACAACTGCTAGGAGTATCAGGGAAGCAGAGACACAGGGCCAGTGTTGAAACAGAGACAAGGAAAGGTGACTACTCTGTAACCTGGACCGTAAAGTGCATGAAGTCATGGGAGGATGTATCCCCATCGGGGCAGAAGCCCTAAGCTAACTATGTACTGAAAAAATAAGACACTTAACCACAGAGCTACCGAACTTTGGGAAGTCCCAAAGCTACGAAGGTGGGAAAGGAAGATCTAATTTCAAGGCATCCTTGAGGGATTGGAACATTTTAAAAATCAGAAACGGTTTACTTATCAAAGGGAGAGATAAACCCAAACCGACGGTTTTTGTTCATTTTCCAAAAGGATTTGATACTAAAGCTGTGAATACAATCTGCAAAAACTGTGAGACTGAGAACAAATCAAATACAAATGGGCCAGGCAGAAGACCATACTGAGGCTATTATACAAGCCTCCCTTTTCTTTTTAGTTAGGTATTTTTTTAAAGTGGTAGAGCCAGTTAGGTATCTAGGATACAGACTGAAGAGTTTTTGTTTCGACTTGACGTGCACTCTTAGTTCTACTTTTGTTAGGTAGCAAACTTCCCTCATAGCAATAGAGCAAGTTAGGAGTTTTCATTGATGCTTCTTCTGGTTCACTACAACTCCTTTTATTAACTTAACACAAGCCAGGCAGTCACTACCTCAACTGCGGCTCTGGAAATTCACCAACAAGCAAATATATAAATATTTGTCAAGGAGCAGTCACACACAGCAGAAAACATCGTGGTAGTATTCAATGCCGAGGTTTTGGGATGGTTCAGATCAAAAGCATTGATGGATGATTTTGTTGTGTGAGACAATGGTAACAGAATTGTGTGCACAGTGGCAGATGTCAGGTATTACTGTGTGCCCTGTTTTGCACATTGCTTGAACCTTACTGTGCAGGATGCTATAAAAAAAGAAACATAGGGTATTGACTTAATGCCAATATGTCACCATCTTCAGTCAGTCAGTCCAATGTTTATTCGGATTCAAAATCCATCAAACACAAAAAACAATTATCACAATTCATGATAAGCAATAAAATCCCATTCTGCATTTCCACATAAACATATACAATACAAGATTGCATAAAACCAAAGATAAAACATGTAATAGGCTCAAAATGACTTTCACACCGGAAGCCATCTTAATAACGAGGTTCTTGTAACATAATAGGCCTCAATCAAATGAAAGAACAGTGGCAACACCAGATAGTCTTATTCCCCAATAAATGTCTTCCTAAAATACATAGATCTTTTCAAGAATGAGAGCACTGCGCATGCAATTAAAACAGTATCAGCACTGAGGAGGAACAATATGGCAGGCCTATACAAATGAATATTAGCCTCCCTTAGAACTGGCAACAAAGTTGCTCGGCGAATCCCACTGTAACCCGGACAGAACAATAAGAGGTGGGCCAAATCTTATTCTGGACAGCCACGCACTGAACAGCCCACCGAGTCTGGATAGCCAGACCAATTAACTGTATTGCTCTGCAAACAAAGGCAGTCGAACCTAGCCCAGGTGATCAGGCAACAGTTTTTAATAGTGGTTCCCCAAATTAAATACGGCTGTATTTCAAAAGCCTGGCTAATCAACTCATGCTGTTTATCAGAGTTTATCACGAGCTCCTGCAGAAATCTATTTGTTGTAAACATTTCCCCCAATAGAGATTTGTACTTTCTCAATTCAGCTTTGATCAGCAATACTTCAGGTGGGGAAATGTCAAACTGGATATTAAATTATGCCTCCTATTGCAAACGATTGTATGTATATTGGCCTATGCCAAGTTGCTTAAAACGGTACACGAATAACTCTCTACGGCAAGGTCTTGACCTTAGAAATTGATGTAGGCCACCATCTTGAATCAAACCGCCATTTTAGGTTCCCTTGCTGTGTAAAAGTCACCCTGTACATCAACATGGTGGATGATGCCATTCAGAATAGAATCTAGGTCGTCTTGACCTCCGTACAGCTAATGTATAACTTGCCTACAGGCCACTTGTTAGGGTCATGAACTGAGACCTTGTGCTTCTGTTGACCAGCATGTAAATGGATTACCTGTATCAACGGAACTGATCTATGCGCATACTGATGTATAAATTAGAACATTGACCTGGCAGAGACCCTAGACCAGTAATACATTCATGGAATGGTTAACCCGCGAAGGGGTTGGACAACAGGCTGAAGAAATGTATAAAAGCCTGAATGTCCCAATGTACAGTCTCTCACTGAATACATCGAACCCCGTTGAAGTTTGTTGTGTTGTACTGAGGGCCGATAGCTATCCGATCTGTCATTGACTTTGTCATTGCTTGACCTTAAAATAAAGTACTTTGTATGTTCCTTTGTAACCAGTGTTTGGTGTGTTTCCTTTGGGTTTACCGGCCTCATATTATTTTTCTCTTTTCACAGTTGGCGCCCGAATAGGGACCCTTAAGATTGATGCCGGACCATTGAAGGTTGACGCATGCTATCGGACCAGGATCGGAAGGTGTGATACTACGGGCCCGACTGAACGAGACACGACACCTCTACAGCGCTGCACGATCCGATCCTTGGACGATAGCGGTGCGGTCTGAGACGGCATCTTGACGAGGGTCCACTTTTGAGGTGGGCAGATTTGCCAAAATCACCAAACACAAGGTAAAATTTGTTAGGTAAGTTCTTTGATAAACCGTATGGTCCTCCTTAGGTTTGGTCAGGTGAGTCGTGACCCGACTCTTAATTTAACCCTGACAATTTGAATTTCGCTCATTGTATATGCAGACACAATTATTGACCAGGTAACACCAAGTATTTGAGAAATGCCTGGGAAATTGTCTAGCTGCTTTAGGGCATTATTCCGCAGCGATCGACAATCATTGGAATTTAGCCGCCCGGCACCACAGGAGGGGTCGCCGGCGTTTACTATGTATTGTAAACATGGCATTGGAAGTGTAGTATTTAATGATATTTGGCACAGACATGAGCATGTCGAAAGGTTATTTGAGTATAGGAGAGATTTGGAGAAGTTACGGAATGAGGATGACGAAGAAGAGAGTATGTATGTACAGAAACAATTTCTTCCGTATCTTAAATGGGCATCTGAGGAAGCACAAATTTGTACAAGAGATGGGTTTAGATGGATTTCGGATTTATCGATAACTCCGGTTGAGGTATATGACACATACAGTCAATATATGCTAGAAATGCAGAGGAAGGTGATTCAGGTAATGGTAGAGGACCTGCAGGATGAATGTGTGAGGAAGAAGGTTAGTTGTCCCACAGAGTTACTGGGTATTTATAAGAGAGCTTTTTCACTTGACACTTCCTCGACTGCTTTAGCGCTCGACTTAGCTCTGTTGCTTAGTAAGCGTTCGGAGTTGCCTATATCTCAGTTGCATATTATAGAGGTACCTCCGACATTTGTCCCAAAAGTTGAGATTGCCGCTAATTCTGCAGCAGGTATAGCTGCTGTGGACATTCCTGCACATTATGTATCGCAGTTTGTTCACGTCCCGTTTTCACGACAGGAAGTGAACACTATTAGACAATCTATTCCCGACATTAGGAAAAATCCGACAGGATTCTGTAAAGAGATAGAGTCCGTCTTGCAGTCCTCAGTGTTCACCCTAGGCGATATTAGGCCTCATTCCGAGTCCGGCGCTAACCAATGGCGGTAGTAGCGCCTTGGTCGGCACTGGACCCGTACCGGCACCGCCCTGGTGAAATGGGAAATTACTGCCCTATTCCGAGTTGACCAGGGTGGTAATTTCCCATTCCCCAGGGCTCTTCCACATTCCCAAATGAGCCCCCATAGGACTCAATGGGAATGGGGAAATTGCAAATAACGGTGACCATACTTTACGGTCACCGTTATTGGCTAAAAAACCCCTTTGCGCCCTCGTCCTTAACGCCTGCTAAAAGCAGGCGTTAAGGACGAGGGCGCAAAGGGAACTCGGATTGTGGTGGTAAGGGATTACCGGCACAGGTCTCGTTAACGGTGACCGGTATCCCTTACCGCCATACTCGGAATGAGGCCCATTGACTTGTTATTCCCTGTACTCCTGCCCGTAGATTTGTGGAAGCAGGTTAGAACAATAGATGATGCACCTGGGTTGGGAGATACGTGGGCGAATATAACTAGGCTTGATGGGGAAAGGCCAGCTGGTGAGAGATCGCCTCAGGTGATACTCACTTTGCCTGACAGAATCATTGCGAAATTAAAAACTATAATTCCCGAAAAACGAATTATTTGGGACAAGCTTACAGCCTGTGTCCAAGAAAAATCTGAGGGTGCCACCGAGTTCTTTAATCGGTTTGAACAAGTATTCTCGGACTTCAGTGGACAGGATTTAGGCACAGAGTCTGGGAAAGGGTTATTTGTGGACAAATTAGTGCGTGGATTGCTGCCTGACATCCAGTCACAGATTATGGGCCTCATTCCGAGTCTGGCGCTAACCAATGGCGGTAGTAGCGCCTTGGTCGGCACCGGACCCGTAACGGCACCGCCCTGGTGGAATGGGAAATTACCGCCCTATTCCGAGTTGACCAAGGCGGTAATTTCCCATTCCCCAGGGCTCTTCCCCATTCCCAAATGAGCCCCCATAGGACTCAATGGGAATGGGGAAATTACAAATAACGGTGACCGTACTTTACGGTCACCGTTATTGGCTAAAAAGCCCCTTTGCGCCCTCGTCCCTAACGCCTGCTAAAAGCAGGCGTTAAGGACGAGGGCGCAAAGGGAACTCGGAATGTGGCGGTAAGGGATTACCGGCACCGGTCTCGTTAACGGTGTCCGGTATCCCTTACCGCCATACTCGGAATGAGGCCATATGTCTTCCGAGAGCGCTTGGCAGGCGAAATCCCAATCAGAAGTACTGCACATGGCTCAGTACTATGAGAACCGTATCAATAATGAAAAAGATAAAGTAGAAAAGAGAAAAGGAGACTTAAAGACTAAAGTATTGTTACAACAAATTGTTAGAGGCCCCAGAGGGGGTAGTTCGCAGATTAGAGGTCAGTATGTTCCACAAGGGAACGTGCCCTTGGATCCTGTGAACATTAACCAGTGTGCCTATTGTCGTCAGGAGGGTCATTGGCGTGCACAATGCCCCGTCCTTCGACAGAGGTCGAATAACACATTTGGGAGTATGGGTAGACGACCCAGAGGTCGCCCCAGAGTGGGGGCCCTGGTAGAGGTCAGTTTTCACAGGATCCTCAGCAACCTTTTTCACAGGACAATCAGACTTCAAGTGTGGATACTAGAAACATATTCGATCACCCTTCTGCTGCTTACCTCTCTGAGGAGCTTCCTTCTGATGATATTCTGTTTCATTAGGATTGCCCGAAGCAAGGTTTGGAACCTACACCTTTTCCCGTTAGTCAGAAAGGTCCCTACGTTGAAATGGTAGTGGGAAATAGGAAACATCAGTTCTTGATAGACACTGGAGCACAGAAGTGCTCCATTGATCATTCTCAGGTTCCAAACATTCCACTGTCAGGGAAAACCAATGTCTCCGTAGGGTTTTCTGGCACACCAGTCATTTGTCCGGTTTCTTCGCCGGTACCTATTTCTGTGGGTCCCTTTACAGACCACTGTCCATTTCTTTTGACTTCGAATTGTGGAGAGAATTTGTTGGGGTTGAATCTGTTGAAGGAATTAAATGCGGTAATTCATTGTTCATCTGATGGAGTGCGTTTGACGATTTCACCACAGCAGTTTTCTGTTTCACAATTTTTGACTAGACCTTTGCCACCAGAATTTAGTAATGTCCCGGAGTGTTTGTGGGCGGCTGACGACAATGATGTCATTGTTCTACAGATTGAGCCTGTTAGAATAGTCTTGAAACATGGTATTAAGCTGCCACGTATGCCGCAGTATAAGATCTCGGTTGAAGGTGAGCGTGCTTTGAAGAACATTGTTTCTGATTTTGTGCATCGTGGGGTGATTGAGGAGATTACAGGAAGTTTGTGCAATAGTCCGATCCTACCTGTGTACAAAAAAGGTGATAATGCTATTCCGTTTCGTTTTATAATTGATTTGCGTGCCATCAATAGAGTTGTCGCTCTACAATTTCCTATTGTGCCTGATGTGATGACGATATTAACTATGATTCCAGCTACGGCTACTTACTTCAGTGTTGTGGACCTGAAGAATGCTTTCTTCAGTATTCTATTACACAAGGACAGTAGATATTTGTTCGCGTTCACCTTAGGGGGATGCTCGTTCACATTTACTCATGCACCTCAAGGTTACACCGAGAGTCCTAGCATTTATAGTAGGGCCTTCAAAGAACAGCTTGATACTCTTGAATTACCCCCTACTTGTACGCTGCTTCAGTACATTGATGACTTGCTTTTAGCAGCAGATTCTGAGAGCTCTTGTAAAGAGGGCACTGTATTGTTGCTCATCCATCTATCTAAGCATGGTCACAAAGCTTTGCTTAAAAGGTTTCAATATTGTTGCCAGGAGGTCGCCTATTTAGGCTACCTCCTGTCAAAGGAGGGAAGAAGATTTACACCTGAAAGAATAAAACACATTTCTGGCATGTCTGTCCCAAGTACACAGAAGGAAGTCAGAGCCTTAATAGGTATGGCTTCTTACTGTAGGTTATGGATCCTGAACTTTTCACTAGTGATAAAACCGATGTTGGCTTTCACAAAGAAGGGCATTTCTTTGCTATTGCCATGGAAATCGGAACATCAACAATCATTTGAGCTTCTCAAGACTGCATTATGCTCTGCACCGGTTTTGGGTACACCAAATTACTACAAGGCCTTTGTGTTGTTTGTGCATGAATGTGATGGATGTGCTTTGGCTGTATTAACGCAGGAACATGGAGGGAAGAATAGGCCGTGCGGTTACTACTCTTCTGCCCTTGATCCTGTCGCATGCGCTTTGCCAAGATGTTTGTGAGCTGTCGCTGCTGCTGCTGCGTCTGTAAAACAGAGTGAGGGAATGGTCCTAGGCCATGATCTAACCCTGATGGTGCCTCACTCTGTAGATGTTCTATTGAACAAAACTCAAATGCATCACCTCACTTCCGCACGATTGACGAGATATGAATTGATTTTGTTTGCTCCCCACATACAAATTAGGAGGTGTTGTGTTCTTAATCCAGCTGAACTCCTACCTTTCCCGCAAAATACTATTTGCGGTGATGATGAGTCACATGACTGCCTGTATACTACTGAACAAGAAACGAAGGGCAGAATTGATCTTAAGGACACTCCTTTGGATAATGCGCAAGGGGAGCTATTTTGTGATGGCTCCTGCTTCAAACTTCTGGATGGTACATCCACAGCTGCTTATGCAGTCACTACATTAAGCACGGTTGTAGAGACCAAGCGAATTACACATAACTCTGTGCAGGCCGCAGAGATTATAGCATTAACCCGAGTTTGTGAGCTTTCCGAAGGGCTAACGGTGAATATATATACTGATAGTCAGTATGCTTTTGGGGTGGCTCACAACTTTGGGAGACTTTGGTCAGAGAGAGGGTTTCTAACTTCACATGGGACCAAGATTCAGCATGGCCCCCTGACAGTACAATTGCTCTCGGCGCTCGCGGTCCCTAGTCAGTTAGCGATCAGGAAATGTGCAGCGCATCGCAAGATCACAGACGATGTAGGAAAAGGGAATGCTTTCGCTGATCAGATAGCCAGACAAACTGCCACAGATCATCGCACAGAAATGTATGCTCTAAGAGAAACTAGGGATGTCTATGTAATGGACGAGGATATTGGGTCTGTGCGGGATATCCAAGCTGATGCCACAATGGAAGAATCTAAGAAATGGGCTGAAGGCTTGGGGAAATTAGATGATGATGGGTGTTGGGTGGACACAGTTGAAGGGAAATGGTTACTTCCTAATGCCTACATAGTC
The DNA here is from genome assembly GCF_040938575.1 of Ambystoma mexicanum. Lineage (NCBI taxonomy): Eukaryota > Metazoa > Chordata > Amphibia > Caudata > Ambystomatidae > Ambystoma > Ambystoma mexicanum. The sequence continues at coordinate 666,494,248 of NC_090924.1, read as the reverse complement.
ATGATGGTTACTATGGCACATGGTCCCACACATGTGTGTGCTCAACAGATTACGGAAATGTTAGAGAAAGTCTGGGTAATTGATAAGATTTCAAAAATTGCTCAGCATTATGTCCAAAATAGCATGATTTGCCTACAGCACAATGTGGGGAAGGGGACGGTAACTCCAAGGGGTAGCTTTGGGCCTCCTTCTGTCCCGTTTGAAGTGATTCATTTTGATTTTATTGAGATGGAGTGGTGCAATAGCTTAAAATATGCCCTTGTGGTAATTTGTGCCTTTAGTAAATGGGTTGAGGCTTTCCCTGTCAAAGATGCTACAGCCATAACCACTGCGAAAATTATGATAAAAGAGTACTTCCCTCGGTTTGGGTTGCCAAGAGTCATTTGGTCGGACAATGGTCCACATTTTGTTGCTGCTGTAATTTTACAGATATGTACAGCACTGCATATTGATAAGCGATTTCATTCGGCTAGACATCCTCAAAGTGCCGGGTTGGTAGAGAGACATAACGGTATACTAAAGAACAAACTCGCTAACACATGTGCCGGTACCAAACTAAAATGGCCAGACACCTTACCGATCGTGTTACTAGCCATGCGCACTACTCCTCAAACTAAGACTGGGCTATCTCCATTTGAGGTGGTGATGGGGAGGCCTGCCAATATTTGGGGTCTTCCGAAACCTAAAGCACTGAGAAGTGTTGAGAATGTATTACTTTCAGACTACTGTAACCAGTTGACTAAAAATCTGTATTTTCATTTATCATCAGGTACGATCAGCTTTACCTGGACGCTACGAGGGCCCAGGTCACAACATCCGGCCTGGAAGCTGGGTCCTGGTGAGAGCATATGAGCGGTCCTCTTGCCTCGCGGGTCGCTGGCGGGGACCATTCCAGGTCTTGTTGGTCACCCAAACAGCAGTGCGGGTGGCTGGAAAGAAGAATTGGATACACACGACACATGTCAAGAAACTTCCTCACCCAACGCTGCACGTTACAGAAGAAGCAGAACCCCTCACTAACGCTGCAATCGATGATCCTGAAGCAGCAAATAGCACCATGAGTGAGTCGGAGAATCGCTCTGAGCCCGTGGGGTTTGGGGAACCGTCCATTTTGTCTCCACACTCTTTGGAAAAGTCATTTCCGGAAACCATTGCTCCGAATTCTGCAACTTCCGTTACCTCTGATACATTGCTTCCCTCAGGAAGTGATGTTACCTTATTTCCGGATCAAACAGTACCGGGAACCACCAGATATAATCTTCGGCGGAGAAAATAGACCTACGGCACGGTTCGACTGTGCATTCAAAAGAAGGAAAGGATCATCAAGGGCTTGCTTTTGCCCAAATTTGAGAAAGAGGATTCTGTCGGCTAGGGTTGGGGAAGGACTAAGAAGCCGTGGGACCGGGGGGTCGCCAGCAACGAACATTGGGGTTTTCATCCGAAGACTACGATGCCTGCCACCGCTACTGCCCGTATTGGACTTGTAAATAATGGGGTGACCAACTTGGACAATGAACAATGTGCCTGGGCCCCGAAAACGTATTGCTGTGTTTTGATGATAATAATTGGGGTTTTTATAGTTACTGCTTTAGGATTCTGGTACATCGAGGAGATGTACCCTCTAGAGCCTCTTTTGCCAACTGAAATTGTACCTCCTGTTTTTACTCCTTTTGTACATTTGTATATTCTGTCACCTAGGGACTCTCAGCATAGACAGAAGTACCACAATAATACTATGATGTTGATTATGATTTCAACACATGCCATTTTTAACAAAACCAATTGTTGGGTCTGCTCGCATTTACCGCAACATGGGGATAAGGGGCTTGGTTGGTATATTCATCCCTTACCTTTGACGACTGCTTGCTATGCCTCTCTTAGGGCCCTGTTCTTTGGCCGATGGAATGAGAGCATCTCGGGGAATTTTGATGGAACTAATTTGATTAATTTTGAAAAACGTGTTCTGACTCCCCTGGGATGCTTGCTTTTCGCAAATAGGAGTAAACTCAACGTTGCTTCAATTAGGCCTTCTGATAGACTATCTTGTCCTTTCCAATCTTTGGTTTCCTTTAAAATGGCTCAGATAGGCAATAAGGATGCCGTGCCTCCTTCTTACTCTGTTAACCATAGCCCCGATTCAGTTTCTTTCTGCATACAGAGGAATGGTACCCGGTCAATGGGAGTTTTTAAAGGCTGTGCCAACGTTGCAAATTTGACTGGGGAAAACAGACCTTTGTATGTGGTGAACCTGTCTATTTCGTTTGCGGTAATGTAGCATTTCCATGGTTGCCCAGGGATTGGCAGGGAATCTGTTATTTAGGGATCCTGTTGCCTGGAGTATTCATAGCAAGCACTTTGGAATATTCAAACGTTCGTCCACGGCGGGACGAGAATGGTGATACCCCCGCACAAGTGATGGGAGATATAGCAAAATCAGTTGTGCCATTTTGGGGGCAGTTAGCAAATTCCGAAGACATCAGGAGACTAGCGAGAGTACTGGAGAGAACCATCAACCGGACCACAGATATACTCTATAACATGACATTAGAGCAGAAAGCGATAAGATTAGTAGCACTCCAGAACCGGATGGCATTAGATGTCATTCTGGCTGAACATGGTGGAGTATGTAAATTATTGGGGTCCAATTGCTGTGTTTTCGTACCAGACTCCTCCCCAACCATTTTCAAAGCAATTCAGAATCTGCACGTCCTTAGCTCAGAAGTGCATGTTCCCGAGGGGAACTGGAATCTTAGTGCTTGGTTTTGGGATTTCTTGCGATCTTGGGGTTGGAAGGTACTTTCAGTTTTGTTGATCATTTTGGGAGTTCTGCTATTCCTTTGTTGTTGTATCCAATGTCTGCCTAGTATATGTTCGATGCTAGGGGGATGTTGTGCTCAGGCGATAGGTACGATAGGACAAAAAGTATATGCCCCGGATAAAACTTTCAAGGAGTATGTGTTAAAAGAGATCTTAGTGAACGACCTGATGGCCATAGATATCTCTGACAGTGATTCAGGGTGTATGGACGATGACGTATGGAGTTACTTGCAAGGAGATCAGAAGTAGTCTTAGCACTTGGCATAGGCCAAAAGGAGGGTTTGTCAAACTGGATATTAAATTATGCCTCCTATTGTAAATGATTGTATGTATATTGGCCTACGCCAAGTTGCTTAAAACTGTTCGGGAATAACTCTCTACGGCAAGGTCTTGACCTTAGAAATTGATTTAGGCTGCCATCTTGAATGAAACTGCTATTTTAGGTTCTCTTTCTGTGTAAAAGTCACCCTGTACATCAATGGTGGACGATGCCATTCAGAATAGAATCTAGGTCGTCTTGACCTCCGTACAGCTAATGTATAACTTGCTTACAGGTCACTTGTTAGGTCCTTCTGTTGACCTGCATGTAAATGGATTACCTGTATCAACGGAACTGATCTATGCGCATACTGATGTATAAATTAGAAGATTGACCTGGCAGAGACCCTAGACCAGTAATACATTCATGGAATGATTAACCCGTGAAGGGGTTGGACAACAGGCTGGAGAAATGTATAAAAGCCTGAATGTCCCAATGTACAGTCTCTCACTGAATACATCGAACCCCGTTGAAGTTCATTGTGTTGTACTGAGGGCCGATAGCTATCCGATCTGTCATTGACTTTGTCATTGCTTGACCTTAAAATAAAGTACTTTGTATGTTACTTTGTAACCAGTGTTTGGTGTGTTTCCTTTGGGTTTCCCGGCCTCATATTATTTTTCTCTTTTCACAGAAAGAGATCTAATATTAACCTCCCCCAATATGATATCGGTATAATCAAGCTTGGAATTATTTTCCAACCAACCCTGGCCATTACAGACCTGATTATAAAATGACTTAGTGTGGCAAATTCATTTGCCCAGATCCTGACCCAGAAAATGACCAGGGGTAAAGGCCACTGGTCCTCCCAAAATTCCATGCCCAACTCTCTATGAATAAGCAGGCCGAGGAGTTCGGGAGCCCCAGTAGTCTCCTGAAAAACATATTCTCTTTTACTTGGAGCTCATGAGCCTTTTCAAAGCACCATAATGGGGCGCCGTACAGAGTCAAAGCCTTTGATTGAGACGAATAGATTTTCCAGTGGTTTGCCCACACAATGCAAAAGAAAACACAAAATTCCCCCCACCCGTTGAGTCAGTTTCCTCGATAGTTTTTATAGGTGCGCCTTCCCCATGAGTGATTCGGAGAACCTAATCCCAAGTTCACCCTTGGGATGGTTTCTCCGTTGCACCTCATAGGCCGCATTTTCGCTGAGCGCTTATATCATACACAGGCCCAGGTTTCTCATGAAAGTTTCATATGCGGTAATAAGGATCTGTAAAGCTCTCGGGGTCCTGGCTAGCAACAAAGTATCATCTGCATATAAAAGCACAGGAAAGGGCTGAACCCCCAAAACCAGGAAGTCAGCCCCACCAGAACCTTTGATAGCCCATTAATGTACAGACACAAACAAATGGGTGCCAGACAGACACTACACCAACCTTAAAACTATTTGTGCAGTGACCCTGGGCTACTGCGTGCGCAGGCCTCATTGTCTCTGAATTTCTACCAAAACCTTCAGGATATCCTCGGACAGCCCATTGACCCAAGCACGGCACAAAGTTTTGAACTATAAACCTTATTGAAGGCCCTGCTCAGGTCCATGAACGTAAGTTAGATTCCCTCACCTTTACAAAAAAACGTAAGTTAGATTCCCTCACCTTTACAAAAAACGGAGTTTGCAACCAGCAAGCATAGGTTAAGACACTGCTCCAGGGTGCCCACTCCGGGGCAAAAGCCCAACTGTATATCGAACAGAACCAACTCCTCTGATAAGCAGGTTTCTATTTTCCCCAACAGAACTCTCCCAAAAATCTTAAAAGATGTGTCCAATATGGAGATAGTCTGTATGAGATTGGACATGCTACATCCCCTTTTTTGTAAATTGGATAAATAATAGCTTTTTTCCATGACTGGGGGTAACTGTCCATCTCCATACAGGCGTTGAACACCATAGTAAGGAGCGGTGCCAATAGATAAAGGAGTTCCTGGAATAAATCAGAGGGAATCACGTCAGGGCCTGGTGCACGATTATGTGCCTGTAGGCTGATTGCCCTGGACACATACTCTAGACTAAACCTCCGGCATGCGTTGTTCCGACCTGATCTATCCACTTCATTATTTCCCCTAAACAGATTACCAAAATGCTCAAGCCAAGCGGCCTCTTCCACATGAGTGCCACTCGACTTTTCCCTTGTGGTCCCCGAGATTCCCCCTTCACAAATTCCCAAAAGGCCTTCTGGTCATTATGTTTGGAGGCGGCCAAAAACTCCTCCCAGGCCAGACTTTCCTCCTCTAATTTTCTCCTCTTGAGTTCCCTCTGATATTTAACTCTGGCATGGGCAATCTCACTCCTAGTACGCACTGAGGCTTTGAGAACCTTTAACAAGTCTCTCTTGGCATTTTTACAGGCCTCATCAAACCACCCTATAAAAGGGACCTTCCCTTTCCTGTTAGTGTTAACCCGTGAAACTTCTGGTGAAAGCCCCCGAAAGTTCTACAAATTGCTCCACCGTCTCCCCTGGAGACAGGGTCCCTTCCAAGATGCCCAAAAATAGGGTTACATTCTTCAATATCATGGATAGATGCAGGTTGGCCTCACTGATCTTTTCCTGGTTAATTCGTCTCGTGCCGGGGGCCAACACCTTTACCGGGCATGCTAAGGTGTCACATCGATCACCATCCTCCAATACCCCCTTCATTACCAGACGAATAAGGTGGTGATCACTATTGATATCTGGCAGTACTTCAAAGCTTACAACCCTATTCCAAAGATCAAGGGAAATACAGAAATAATCTATAGTGGACGAACCCAGATGATTGTTAAAAGTCAGATGGCCAGTTATATCTGGTGCTACACGCCCATTAACTGAACAGAGCCCCCATTCTGTAAGCCACAAACACATTTGGGAACCCTTAGCACAACCCCTAACATCCCTCATCTTGGGGGCACCTGATCCTCGAGAGGGTCCAGTAATTTTTTAGGCAGACACACACCCATTTTAAGGTTAAAATCCCCTCTCCATATAAGGTGCTCACTCCTATTCCTTCTGTTGGATAGAAGGTCATCTATGTACAACTTTACCCTCGACAGCCTGTCCGCCTCTGCTTTATGTGGGGTATTATACAGATTTAGGATCCATAGCGAGTCACCCTTGGCTGGAGAGATACAAATCACCTGGTAATCCCTTAATTACCCCAACAAATGGGATTGCTGTTGGAGGCAGATTTAAAATAGTTTGGTCCCGCACCCCAGGAAGAGCGTTGGTCTCTGAACTCGGCTCGCTCCTTGTGCTTTGCTCCTTCCCACTACCCCTCCACTGGATAGAGATTGCTGGTGCTTCAATAAAGCAATATGACCCGAGCGGCGGGGGCATTACTGACTCAGGTAATGCTCCGGGGGCCCATAGTTATAGGCCCGAGCGAAGCCCCCGCTGCGAGGGTCACATAGCTTTGCTCCTTGTGCTTTCTCCTTCCCACTACCACTCCACTGGATAGAGCTTGCTCGTGCTTCAATAAAGGAATATGACCTGAGCGGCGGGGGAATTACTGACTCAGGTAATGCCCCGGGCCCATAGTTATAGGCCCGAGCGAAGCCCCCGCTGTGAGAGTCTTATCGCTATTAGTACCCCGGCCCGCAATATCTGCGTGACTGGGGCACTAAAAGCCTTTTTTTCTGTCCCAAAATGCTGTGGCATTTTGGGACAGAAAAAAAAAAGAAACAACCAAGAAAATGGCCACCGGGAAAGGAAAAACACAGTCCGTTTTCCCTTTCCAAGGTGGCCATCAGGAGCGAACGCTCTGGGAACAGAAGTGTTTCCAGCGCGTACGCTCCCAGAAAAAAAGGAGCAGAGGGTAAGTGGGGTTAGGAGTGCAGGAATCTGAAGAAAAAATTAAAAAAAAAAAAAAAAAAAACATACCTGCATCCCTGACGGGGGACGATCGAAGCCTCCATCCATGTGGAGGAGCAGAGCAGGGATGGCCCCGCTCCGAGTCTCCACACGGCTGGAAGCTGCCATTGTCCCCCGCCGGGGACGAAGGAGCAAGAAGGTAATTGGGGGTGGGGAGCGCAGGGAGGAGGGAGGAAAGGGAAAATAAAAAAAAGCCTTACCCAAGTCCCCGGTGGGGGGCGAAGGCAGACTCTCAGCCGTGGGGAGGCTCGGAGCTGGGATGGCCCCGCTTCGAGCCTCCTCATTGGCTGAGGGGCTGCCACGCCCCCCACCGAGGACAAGGCTGCTGGAATCCTGACCGAGAATCGAAGGATTCTCTGCCGGGTAACGACCCGGTGAGAGCCAATCAGAATGCGTGTTCCATTCTGCTTGACTCTCGCCAGATACTAATGAGATTTACGGCACACTCTATCTCACCATCAACAGATTGAGACTGCCGTACCTCTTCCCTGTTCACATCACCACTCACTTTAGGGCCTTCTTTTACCCCTACCTTCCCAGACCCCACTCCCACCTCCTCTACAACCCTATCCTTGGCCAAATCCTTTACCTTGGATGACAGAACTCAGATAGAACTGTCAATGGCCCACTCAATCTTGACCTCATATTAGAGGTTTTACTCAATTGAGTTTGACCCTAAACATGCTTCAACCCCTGTTTGTAGAGCACTAAACTATCAAACGGTATGTGAGGGGAGGTCCTCAATGTCTGTGACTTCTAGTCAATGGTGTACGGAAATGGCTCATTGAGCTTCTAGTGACTTTTTATTATGTTAGAAAGACTGACAGAAATGTCAACATTACATTCAGTAATGTAATTGCTCTGATTCTTGTGATAATAGACCAGATTATGATGATGGGACATGCAATCGGATATTGCATGGATTGTGAAGAATTGGGTGAGGTCAATAGCATAGTCCAGTGCTTAGAACAAAGTCCCAGGATCAACCCACATATAATGTGTCATAATTCTAAAGCTGTGCTACGGATGTCAATGGTCTACTTTTTTGCCTCTTCTGAAAAGGGGGTGGGGAATTAGGAAAATACAGAACATGGCTCTTGAACTGAAATGATCTTCATAAGAGAAAGAGGTCTCAATACAAATTTCAGTGAAAGGAACTGAAGAAATGGCCTCTACTTCTGCCTGCACTCAGAACAGTAGCACTAGCACCACCACCACCACCCACACCACTGCAAACACACTCCCAGCACAGTGGAACACATTAGCCTTGAAAATGTGCACACGTGTCATGAGTAAGTACATCATCAGAGCCTCTCTTCATTTTCTAACTACATCTTCCGAAATTCAATAAAAATGACTAAACTCAAATTCGAAAGGCTTAGCCAAATTTGGAATCAAGCACAGCAAAAACAACTAATTGATATCAAGAAGAATAGCAGTGAAAATGGCCAAGCAGTGCCTTGAAGATAGCATGCAGATGACTACATATGTGAAACTCTTTCTATATTTTCATTGGAAAATGGAGCAGTGGCCAACACCAAGCGGACGTGCAATCAAACATCTCTTGTTTCTTGCATCAAGCACAAACATGTTTTAGTGTAAAAGAGGGTGACCATAAGAGATAGGACAAGTCTGTCAGATAGAAATACTGTTCCAGAAGGATGACCAAATTATTTGAAATAAAACACCTCTGAGCATCTTGGAACCTGTTCCTGTTGATGTTGCCAGCTCGGATGGAGAAGATGCAGAGAATGGCACCATCGTATAATAGTGCTGATTAGAGCTTAAACTCAAAATACCAGAACACAGAAGGAATGTCTAAAACATATTAATATTAAATATTGCTCTTTGTTGTCTTTACTTTGTGCAAGTGCAATAGACCAACACACATTTTCTCTTTCCGTTCTCTAAAAGTGATCTAACCATCTTCTCCTATCAAGCCGGACATATATTTCATATTGATTAAAGTGAGTGGGGCCTGGACAGCATTTTACTATTGTTGCTCGATTAACAGTTTCACCTACTCTATATGGAGTTATCTCAGTAAATTAATTCCTTACTAAGATCTTGAAAATCATTTGCAAGCAATCTATTGTATTGGATAATGTTTCTCTTAATCTGTGTCTCTCCATTGCTGTGCTTAACTTGGTTCAATAGGCCCTGTTTCATTTGCTTCAGCTGTCATGAAGTCTTCTCCTGCACATACAATCCATCTGAATTTGTGCCTGGTACTAAAAGGAGGGTAATGTTAAAAAATATGAAGAGTCATCCCTCCATAATCCCTCCATAATCCTGCAGCAATGGTATCTTCCAGAATGTAATTATTGGCTTTAATATTGCCATATGAAGGATTGCATCTTCTGGTAGTTTCTTCTGAAAACCATCTACAGGAATAAAGTTATTGAGCAAAGTTGTGTACCCCAAAGCGAAGCTCCTCTACAACTCACTGTCACCATCTATTTTGTATTGTTACATGGCTAAATTGGTCTACATTGTCGCAGCCAGTCTGGTTACTTTTTCTTACTGTGGCATGGCATTTTTTTACTGGGCATTAAGGTTAAAGCAGACATGATTAGAGTTGCTATGTGGCTATACTTGCTTATGTTGCTGAAGCCTGTCTGGTTACATTTTAGCGTTTTCAGTACACCAAAATAATTGTTCAGGAGAAGAGTGGCCAATATTTTTAAATGCATTCAGTTCCTTTTCGAATGGAATGGGGCATGTTGGCATGTATGTGATTAGTTGTATGCTGAAGGAAGGTACTTTCTGCTGGGTTCTGTAGAATAGCACTGTCAATCTGTTAATTGTATTTCTGTCTTTGCCTTCCACACCTCCTCCCCAGCTCCATGCTTCTCTCCAGACCTTCCCTAACATGGACCTTGGGGAGCAGTTTGCAACTGCATTGGATCCCAAAATGGAGAACATTAGCTGCTCTCAAAGGTGTTATTCCATGCCTTTTAGAAAGCTGGTTGACCTGCTATTTGCTACTATATGTTATGTTCTCAAACACGAGCACTCAGTGTCAGAACGGTGTAACTGGCAGTCTTCTTGGGTGCTTAATGATTTATTGTAGGTCACATTCTGTGAATATTCATCCTTAAACATCCAGATCATGATATTATTTACGTCATCATAACATAGCACGACATGTGTCGGGGGATACGTCTCCTTTCACAAATACTAGAAAAAAAGAAAGAGAACACCCCACAATTGGTAACAACACTCTAAGTATATAAAAGAAAGAACAAAAATAATCACCTAGGAATTCCTAACTCAGTCAATCAATAAAAGTTGTATTTGTTCAACCAACAATAGTTTTACAAGCAATAAAACTAATTTAAAAGCCGATTAGATTATTTTTTCAGAAAACAGATAAAACATACACATATTAAAAAGGGGTACATTTTGAGACCCTAGGATTTCTAATGGAGAGTCATACAAACATGCAACAGCTTCGCACCTTTCTAACACTTTCTCATCCTAATCATCTATGCTTGTCAAATGAAATGAGCTACTACAAACACAACCTCCTCATTAACTGGGCGAGAGGCCCACTCAATTGCTTCACTAGTTTACCTAATTCCAGTCTGTTTAGCATAGGTTTCAGACATGTATTCCTAGGGGTGAGTAACATGGACATGAAAACAGGGAATGTGCTGTTCCCCCTCCAATCCTTGGTATTTGTTGTCTCCCTTGATGTGCCACATGCAACATCTAAGTCTCTCATATTAGATCCCTTCCACTTCCCCAAATTCTCAGTCAAAGGCAATGAGCCGAGACAAATTCTAATATAAAAGCTCTCATGTTGGGATTTTTGATAATATATAAATACATTTCCCTGTCCATACAGTTACTAACTTACAGGTAACCAGCAATCCTAGTAATGTCAGCTGTTTTTTCTAACAATGAAATTTCCTTACTCTCCCAGTACTTTGCCCTCGGGTAGCTCAGGTGCTTTGTAATATTAGATGGATAGTCCTAAAGATGAGTCAAGTACAGGCCTGCTAATCCTATCCTAATTGATCTAAATCAATGAGATTTTCTGAATCTGCATATGCACAAAGTTCTGTACGTTGGGTTTTATATATAGAGGGGCAGTATTTGCCCAATTCCTTACCCAGAACTTTAGAGGTTTTAAGACCAACTCCTCTCGTATAGGTGTATACCTATTTCATTCCCGGTCAGGATAAATAATGTTGCAGATGGAATCCTTAACAGTAATCCCGAGGTGTAGACGCCTATTTTTATGAAGTTGTTTAAAAAGATTGAAGAAGGTATTATTCCCTTAACAGGGAATTAACACCAGTAAACACAAAAATGAGATTGAGATATTGTCACCATCTACAGGCTACTAGCTATGCAAGACACCTCAGGAACATTATTTTGTTCCTTACTAATAGACAGATTAAAACAATTTGAAAAAACAATCAAACTACTTTCCCAGCAGCATTCTGGCTTTTGTAACAAGATGGGTACTTATCAAAATATATGGCCATTACATTACTTAATATGAAGAACTTTGACACAAAAAAAAAGGAATTTGTATATTGCTTATGTTGATTTTTGTAATGCCTTCGGTAGTGTGGATAGAACTAGACTGCGGTATAAATGAACAAGTTGAGGCATTGATGGGGACCTTTTGTCCATGATTAAACTTTTTTAAACTGGGACATTGGCAGCTGGAAGAACCAGTCTGGAGGGCTGGTAACAGATTTAATTGAAACAAGATATGGCCTGAAGCAAGGCTGTGTCCTTTTGCCAGCACTATTTAGGCTTTATTTCGCTGAACTAGGGGCCACTCTGGAATCTTGTGATTCCTTCCAGCCTAAAATAGGAAATAGGCAGAGAGGCTGGCTTATGTATGCCAATGATACAATACTTTTTGACAGAACTCCAATCATCTTACAAAGGGCCTTAATGGCGCTGTATACTTATTCCAAAAGAATGTTTAGTTTTGAATAAATTAAAGACAAAGATCATGGAGGTAAGCTGGAAGAGAATAGACAGATATTTGTTGTGGATAATCGGCAGAGAGAAAACAGATGAAGTAGATGCATATATATCCAAAAAAAAGCAGCATGTGCTACCGCGCTTGACGGTTGCACTCACCAGAGTCCATACACATACCATAAACATACCAAAAAAATGTAATGTCCATCAGCCAGAAAAGATTACAGACTGATTTCAGTTTCTCTAGGTCACAAATCCGAAAAAAATACATATATATATATATATATACACACTTATTACCCCAGCATGCTCAATTCAAGCCAACAGAGTTACATCACCAATAGGGTGTTAAGGAAGTTTGGGATGATAATAAAACTCACTACAACTAAGGCATGCTGCTCTCTGGAGAGTATAACACAATATGGCTGGTACAATATTGTAAGAGATGAGCAGACTGCTGATTCTGAATAAATGGAAGAGTGGAAGACAGCAATAGAGACATTTCAAACAAAGATTGATTTCTTTATGGACTACTCTGAGAATGAGACTTTACTTCAGACTAAGGTCACGAGGAAGGCACATGAATGGGGTTCAATAGCGAATACTGAAGTTATGATGCTGGGAACCGGAACGCAATTGAAGAAACTTAATGTGACATATTCATCCTTTGAAATTGCAGGGTGTCAAATTAAGACCCAGAACAAGGTTAAGACGCTCGGTGTGATCTTTGACCACAAATTGGCCATGAAAAGCCAGGTTAACTGTCTTTATCTGCAGCATGTGTCATCATCTGACGTTCCAGCAGAAAAATGACATTCCAAATTCACGTTGAACAGAGATGTCTGTACATGTCACCATTTCCTTACCTCATTTAATGGGATGATCCTTGGTTGAGATTCTTTGGTTTAAATATGCTATCTTCTACTGTCCCTTATGTGGATAGGGCCGAAATTAAATCTTCACTAAGAAAATAGAATATTCAGGATATGTAACCTTTACTTAGAAAGCACCGAGCATCTTGTAAGAGGCTGTCCAGTTGTTGAAGAATTGTACCTGAAACGGTCTGGTGAAATGGGGTGCCTCAGAGATAGGGGAAATGAGAAGTCACTCTGGAAATCTACATTTAATATATCCTCTAGCTCCCTCCTCCATTTGGCTTATACATTTGGAACTGCGTGATTGACAAGATTGAATTAAAGACTCTTATTGTTTGAGGTCATTTACTAACAAAGTATCCAATATTTTAGAGGTGAAGTTTGATTTATAGGTGAATAGTACTAAATATTAGTTAAAGTGGGAAGTATTTGATATAATATCACCATTTATATGCATTTTAGACTGTTTTTAGATGATTACAAGACTAATACATTTGTTCGATGATTTTATATATTATGTTAGATGTGATATTGTCTTGTTGATGATGATATGTTATAAATTATGTGTAACTATCATGCAAAAATATTTCAAGGTAAACTGTAATAGACTCTCTAATGTCTGGGAATGTACAAGAACCCAAAGTTCTCCACCATACTGTACTCCAGCTGTGGCTTTAGCTCGATAGGCTTCTAGCGGGGCACCAACAAAGCGACTATTGTAGCAGCGCAAAAAAGCGCAAAAAATGGAGTCTCCTCCCACTACCTGTTTTAAAATCGCTGTACTTTTTTACACCTAAGGCTTTCATGATCCATTACAAACAAATCTAATCCCCAAATATTCAAATGTTTTGACTTGTTCGAGGGGGCACTACCTAAGATTACCTTGGATCGCAACATTAATGGTTAAATGTTTTTGGTGGCAAAAAAATATGGAACGATTCACGAATTTGGGTGTCATCCTCGCACATTCCTAACTCTTCAATTTGAGGACATACATCTATTCAGCATGCTTCTGAGTGAAATATTCATTTGACTACGATATGATCATATGGCTTATCTTGGGTAGAATTCAACATTATTATTTGGTCAATGATGAGATGTAAATACAAGTTTCCTGATTGACTATTGCTGCAGCATGAGTACATTAAGCATGGATATGTGCCGTTTTGGGGTGTCCATAGGAATGTCAAAGTTGTTTTTACTATTGACAAGACTGCTCTTGTCAGGCTATATTACTCTCTCTTTTCAAAACAAACCCAGACTGCCATTCTCTCATTTCTTTAAAATGGTCATCTGTGTCAAACAGATTCCAAATGTGTTTGATTATTTTTTTAATCTTCTGAAAAGCTGGCCCATAAGTGAATAGGCAATTGATTTTCAATGTAGTTTTTTTTGTGAACGGTATATTGCTTGAGTGCAATCATTGTTCTTTATTTTAAAGGGTGCATATTTAAGCAATCTGTGGGGACACATGTTGAATGAAAGCTCTCATCAGGCTGCTATACGTGATTGTCAACTAGTCCGTGTCAGATGTAATGGATTTGGCTCAACAGTTTTGAGAGAATGGTAAAACATAAATAGTTTTTCGAGGCTGTATTGAGAGGAATGCCCCCACACCTTACCTTCCTGAAAAGGAATAGCACTTGTGTTCCTAAGGCATGTTCAGCCACTTGTGCGCAGATGTATGCAGGCCACAACTAGTCCAGGGAAACTCACAGAGGTTGCAGAAAGTCATCCGCTTAATTTCGTATATTTACATGTACACAGCACAGGAGCTTGCATTACAAAAAAAGAAAAAAAAACTCAGAGGTCACAGTTGCGACCTCTGGTGACCCCTAAATGACGTCCCTGGTTGCACACAGAAGTCAAAATGGCTAAGTGTAATCTCACAGACAACACATGGACTTTACTTTTCCTCCTATATCCTCACTAACCATAGATTTAAAGTTGTACTATTTTTGCATACATAAAGTATGACTGCATGATGTTGAATGATTTCCTATGACATAGTTATAACGTTATTCATACTCTTCTTTTTTTAAAACGTTATTTATTGTCTTGACAGAACAACAGAAGAGCGAGCTGTAGATAACATACGTTCATTACAAGGATAGTATATACAGTTGGTACACATCAGCAGTAGTTAAAGCAGGGGGTTATCAGACCAGAGCCCAGTCGCTAAGCATACAAGGTGTGGCCCATGGAACCATCACCTAAGGTGGGATGTTGCTAGGGGAGAACAGTGCAGAGGAAGAGGTATCTGTTTCAGTGGAGATAGAGGCAAGGTACGAGCGGAATCGAGACCATACATCTCTACGTCAGGATGCTGGCGGCAATTGAGTCGCCCACACCTCTTCTGTGTCAGAGGCCCAGGTAACGGCAGATAACCACTGTGCATGTGTGGGCACCTGGTGACGGAGCCAACCACAACAGGATGCATCGCACTGCAAGTAGCATACATAATCCAGCGAGCTTTCGAGAGTCACAGCGAAAACCGGGAAAATCATGGAAGAGGCACTTCGGTGGGGAAAGGGTAAACTCATGGTCTAGGATACTTGAGAGTGTGAAGCAAAACTCAGACCAGAATTTAGTGACATAGGGGCAGGCCCATATCATATGAATATGGGTTGCATCTTCAGATCTACACCTGGGGCACCTGGGGGAGTGGTCCGGTAACATCCAGTGAAGTTGAATTGGCGTGCAGTTGTACCTATGTAGGATTTTAAATTGCATCAACTTAAAGCATGAGTTGAACGACACTTCAGGAATACGGGCACACATTTGTTTCCAGCACTGGTCAGAAACATCTAGATCCAAGTCCCTGGCCCAGGTTTGTCTCCACACTTCAAAGGTGGGGGCGGACTTGAACTGTAATAGGGCGTATAACCTGAACATTTTCCCCTTTGTGGTTGTATCATTCATTATTTCAACCAATATAAGATCGTTGGGGGGTATAACTGGGAAACTTGGATATCTTTTCTTCAGGATTCGCTGAAGGCCTGTGTACTGGAGCCAGACGGGTGATTTTCGTCGGAGGGCTACCGGCAAGTCCAACTATTCTATGAAGGTGCCTTTGTCAAAGACATCCCGGATGGTCTCAAATCCCGCCTCCGCCCAGTTCCTTACTTCAGACTGGGGAATGCAGGGAGCACCAGGGAGGACGTTCCAGAGCGGTAGACAGCTGTGGAAAGAGTGTGAGGCACCGGATAATGTCCATGAGACAAATGGCCCCAGAGTGCCATAAGAATTTATTAAGTATGCGGTTCAATGCGGTTCAATGATTGAAAAAATTCCTTATTCGGCCACAGGGAAAGATTGAGAAAACGATAAAGGAGTTGGGGGAGCACTACCATTTTGAAGATGCCAAGTTTGCCTGCGAGGGACAGTGGAATTTGGCCAAACCCAGGCATTTCCTGGGGAGCGTGGTTAAATAATTCAGGTAGTTCGCCTTGTGCACCCTATCGTGTTTACGAGCTAATATCGCTCCAAGGTATGCAAAATCTGATTGTGCCCAGGTGAATCCCATGAGGTCAGGAGGGGGAGGGGTGTCTGTGAGTGGAAAAAGTGTTGATTTTGTACAGTTAACCTTAAGACCGGACAAAAAGTCTAAAGTGTATGACATCTTCAAGAATCGGGGAGCGAATGAAAAGCAAGGAATTGTCTGCGTATAGGGTGACAATATCAGGCACATCCAGCATTCGCAGGCCGCGGTTTGAATGCGCCTGCCGTATTCTATCCGCCAAGGGTTCAATAGCTATGGCGAATATCAGGGAAAATAAGGGTCAGCCCTGCCTTGTGCCTCGGGCTATACAAAAGGGGGGTGAGCCCCTGTCTTCCGTGCGGACCCTGGCTACCGGGTCCGAGTACAATAGTTAACCCATTAAATAAATTGGGATCCAAAGTTGCATTTTTCCCACCAGAGATAGTTCCAAGACACAGAATCAAAAGCCTTATGCATGTCGAGGGCTGCCGCCACTGCGTGGGCTTTAGGGTCAGTTCGGCTGATGATGTTAAAGAGGTGACGTAAATTGAGAGAGGTGGATCTGCCTGGGATAAATCCAGACTGGTCGGGATGTATGATGTGGGGCATGTAAGGGGTCAACCATAAGGCCAGGACCTTAGCGTAGATTTTAACATTGCATTTTATGAGCGAGAGGGGCTGATATGACCCGCATTGAGTGGAGGGCTTGCCTGGTTTGAGTAAAACAGTTGTAACGGCTTCGCGAGGGTGGGAGGGAGTATACCCTGCGCGCACGATTCATCCCATAATGCTAAGAGCCAGGGGGACCAGAGGTGGCTTATATTGCTTATAAAATTCAATTGGAAGACCGTCATAGCCAGTGGTTTTGCCAAAGGCTAGCGAGTCAATGGCTTCTGAAATTTCCTGGGATGTGATAGGAATGTCTTGAATGGCGCTAGTGTCGTCAGAAAGAAAAGACAGGGGAAGGCTGTCTAGGTACGCGTCTATCTCTGACCCGGGGACTGTGCCTACATTTGCATATAAGGTAGTGTAGAATGATTGAAATTGTGCGTTAATGTCCTGCAGGAGAAGGACTAAGGAGCCATCAGGTCTTTCTATGGCCGGGATGTGTGGCAATCCCTTTTCCTGACAGAGGAGTCTGACTAATACGTGACCGGGGCACTCGCCCTCCCCATATCGTCTCACCAGTCCAGGGGTGTCAATGAACTTCCTCTCCCTTTCAGCATGGGCACGGAATGTGTCCAACTCAGCACCAGTGCCGGAAAGGACTGTTGGAGACTGACATTGGGTATATTGGGCTTCGAGGGAAGAGAGAGCTGCTTCACTGTTCGATATGTCCCTACAAATAGCCTTGAGGATCCCCGACTCCTTGGAGATAGCTATTCCCCTGATGTAGGCCTT
This sequence comes from Ambystoma mexicanum, assembly GCF_040938575.1. Lineage (NCBI taxonomy): Eukaryota > Metazoa > Chordata > Amphibia > Caudata > Ambystomatidae > Ambystoma > Ambystoma mexicanum. The sequence continues at coordinate 666,476,554 of NC_090924.1, read as the reverse complement.
AAATGACTCCCATAGGGTAGAGTGTGTGTGAACCGATCCGGTGTTCAGTGTAAAGTAATCATCAATGGCCGATTCCAGGTCAGCTCTAAAGGCTTTATCCGATAATGACTGTGGTTTTAACCTCCATGAGCGGGTCACATTATGTTCTGTGCCCCAGGCGAGGGATAATGTCACCGGGGAGTGATCGGAGTGTGTTCTGGGAAGGATCAACATTTGAGTCACATTTCTGAGAAGAATGTCAGATATAAGTCACCTGTCTATTCTGGAGTGAGAGTCATGCACAGAGGAGTAGAATTCATACGTTTGGGAGTCGGGGTGCACCATCCTCTATGCGTTAAAGACCTCCAACCGTGACAGGGATTCCAGGATAACTTTAGCAGCCCTGGAGAGTTGGTGGGTTTCTGATACCTGATCTGTCCCATTCGGCATCAAGTATTGTGTTGAAGTCCCCTCCCAATAGGATGGGAACCAGGGGGAATCTGGCAAGTAGTGTGGTGAGATGGGAGTAGAGCTCCAGGTCATCAATATTGGGCTTGTAAACATTAAGAAAAACAGCTTCTTTATTGTGCAATCTGCCATTTAGCAAGACGTAACGTCCCAAAGGATCTATATGAGAGACAATGAGGTGGAACTTAACAATTTTGTGAAATAGAATCATGACACCTCTGTTATTGGTCGAATAGTCCATGTAGAACCTTTGTGGGCCCCATGACTTTGCAAATTTCAAGCAACCTTCAGATCTAGCATGTGTTTCCTGTAAGAAGAGAATTTTAACTTTGTGCCGTCCCACATATAATTGTACATTCCTCATCTTTTTATAGTTTCCGAGTTCCCTCACATTCCAACTCATACAGGTTAGGTTATCGGCCGCCATTGCAGTACAAAGGAGAAAGGAGTATTACGGAGCAACGAGGCAACGTACTGTATGCCCAACCCAGGTAGTGCAAGATATGACTGTCCAATAGGTGTGATTTCCATAGGATAACCTCACGCTCCACCTCTATTGCGCTTGTCAAGCATTTTCTTTTATAACACCCCAACTCACCCACTCCCACCCACAACCCTCTCCCAACCAGAGTGATGATTCCCGCCTCCCAACCCCCCATTCACACCCCTCCCCCAATCAGAAGAATGAATCCTATCCCTGTGCTAAACTAACAAACAACCGTCGGCAACATTGCTTGGGAGAATTTGCACATATCAAACATTAGCACACTTGTGCTGGGATAGTAAAAGATATTGTGGCATATGATTGTTGAAGCAATACTCTTATTTCTTTAATGTGGTTCAAGCCAGCGGGGTCCAATTGCCGCCCCGTGGGAGCATCCCCAAAAGAGCGACCACTGCGGACTCTTCCAAGTTTCGGCCCACAGAGGGGAAAGCAAATGAGTCTGTGGGCAGCCAGGAGAGCCGACACAAGGGCAAACTCAACAACATTGGGGCCCCACTCTGGGGAGAGTGCATGGAAGGGACAATTCACAGATCAGCCAAAAGCAAAGAGGATGTGGACAGGAGTGTCCCTAGGAGCAATCATCATGAGAGGATCATCCAGGGAAGTGTTGTTCTATGAACCTGGTCAACCTATTCGGAAATAGTAAATAAGATCTGGTTTGCATGTTCGACCTTAAGTTTAGTGGGATACAGCACAGAGTATTTCACTCCTAGGTCACGCAGCTTCTTCTTTACGAATAGGAAGGTTTTTACATTCCTGTTGGACGGTGATGGAAAAATCCAGATAAAGGTGATTTCTGGAGGATCCTAAGAGCAGCTCACCTTTGATTCTCATGGCAATCAGCAGAGCATCTCAATCGCGGTAGTTCAACACCCTCGCTATAATTGAGCGGGAGGGGGGCGGCTTAGGTTTGGCATCGAGGGCACAGTGAGCTCTTTCAATGGCAAACTGTGGAGATCATTTGGGGGAGTTCCGCAGGGATAGGAGGGTTTACCCTATATAGTCTTCCATGGGGCCATCAATGTTGTTCTCCAGAATACCAATAATGCAGATATTATTGCGCCTAGAGCGCGATTCCAGGTCATCATTTTTCCTGCTGACCTCCTGGACCCTTTTGGATAGAGCACCCACCTCGGCTCGGAGAGAGCCAATGTCATCTTCGAAGGTGCTTACTCTGTTCTCGACCTCCATCACTCTGCCGTTCGTTTTCTCCATGTTAGGTTTTATTGAAGAGATTGTTCCGCTCATGTCATCTAGTTTTAGGTGAAGGGCGGTGAACCCCTCACGCATGTATTCAGAAATTTTAGACATATCTTGACTGTCAGGGGCCAAGACCGCTGCCATTTCAGGCTCCAGTTGTAACTCTGACGATTTCTGTGTCGCTTTTGTGAACATATTGATCGTACTCTGCTTTTTGTTATTTCTACTGGCCATGCTAACCAAATACGTATTCGCCAACTGTAGATTGATCAAGGATTCTCAAAACGCAGTGGGTAAATTGAGAATTTCTGGGCCGGGGGTGTTTTTGAATGAGACCATATTGAACAAGGTGAAGGGGCCCGGCACCCTCACCGCCATCACAGGATTTGTGGTTGGATGACCGGGGCTCCGTGGGAGCCGTGAGGACCGTCTGACAAGAGCATTGTATGTATGGCTTTGGGATCTGCATGCAAAACTGGCTTGAGGTAGCACTTTGGGTATCAACACAGGTGTGTGACAACAATGAACCCCAGGGGGGGACTGCTGAGCACTCAGGTGTGGTGGAAGTTTGCCGGATAACAGGATATGGCTAGATGGGTTAGTTCTGGCAGTGCAAGGGCCCCAGGCACCTCGAATGCCGGAGAAGGTAATTGAGGCAGGATCACGGGGTGCTTGTCGCCAATGGGTGTGTTATGTGTCTGTCCGCCAAGTGAGCTGTGGCCTTCGACGTAGGACTAGCAATCAGAACCCAGAGATATCCCAGACCACTCATCAAGGGCTATACAGGCCTACTATGTCAATCTCATGCTGCCTGTGGTCAGCTGGCCTGAGTCGCTATGTATCACATGCAGGTATTGGTCGTGGGATCCGATCAGGAGTAATACATGCTGCGAGGTGAGGCTGGGTGTGTACCTGTGGCCAAAGCTGGCAGCCCCGGGTATTGGCAGAAACATGTGGTAGCCGCTCTCCCCCGCAGGGATCGCCGGCCTGAGCGAAGGAACTGTGGCCGATCCGTCGTTCCAAGGATTTAGACACGTGTGTTTGTGGTTATAGTGGTGGCATGTGTCAGCAGTTGGAGCCACTTCGAGTGTTGGAACAGGATTTGTGGGGGGAAGATCGGTAGAATACAACCGTGCAATCCAGTCAGACAGCGTAGGCACGCAGTTGAGAGTGGAGCCCTCCCCGCGGAGGGAGCAGCACGCGGGCTCTTATAGTGTCCTCCTCGTTTCAGACGACAGCCCAGTGAATGTGGTGCTGCGCGCATGTCTGCTCACCCCCGGGACTGGATCGATCTGGGCGCGGGTGTGGTATGGCCTACCTTGCGTGTTGACGGTCGGCAGCAGGGCAGGAGTCTCGGCTGCAATGCCCCGCAGCCAGTCAGGGAAGGGGGAGCGCCAGTCGCTCCCAGCAGGGTGGCCACACCAAGGATATCCGTGGAGGGCTGGGCAGCAGGGCCGAAGGCGAGGTAGCAGCAGACAAGGTCCAGCCGGCAGTGCCAGCCCTCTCCCGCAGGCCCGCCAAGCACCAAGCTCAGTACGAGAGCATCGTATGGAGCCGTTCCACAGCCACTCCCAGGGGGTTCCCTGTGGCAGATCTTAAACTGCCATAACTCTCCGGTAACGGCTTGTCCGGAGGCAGGATTCAGTCAGCAGCCATAGTCACACTTCACAGCAGTCTCAGCCAAATGTGGGGTAAAATTGTGATGCCACTGTGGGTCAATTTGGTAATATGGATGTCCCCAGCACGGAGCTCTAGCTCTATGTGGCCATATTTGATTGTGTGCAACAGCGCCCCTGATATTCATACTCTTCAAAAAACCAACCCATGTGTTCCTCAAATCGTTTTGGTGTACTTGGTCCTATACCATAAGAGTAGGACGGGTTGTTGGTGCAGTCGTCGAATCCCAGATGACACTCACAGCAGGCATCCGAGTCTCTCGTGATAATTCATTATTCAACTAGAAGCCTCAGTTCTTAGGTTGAATCTGAGGCATTTTCAAAAGGTCCATTCAGCCAATCAGAGCCCTCGTGGACTCATTTGTTTAGTGCATTCATCCAATCGGTGCCCTGAAACCTCCTAAAATAAGTTGAGTTTGAGATTTTTCCAGACTTAGGTGTTTGGTTTGTTGAGTTTGTTGGTTTCAGCAGTGTTTGGGTGTTCATAATTGTTGTACCACTTTGTCTTAGTATTTTTTCACATGCATATAACACGTTGTCCTTTCCACTTATGCCTTTTCCCTTCCTTTTGTTTCCCTTAAAGAAATGTAAAAAGTCAAAATAAACTTTTCTGGCCATAAACCCACCCCAGAAATTCCACACAAAAAAAAAAAATCACTAACATGGATTACCCTTTCCTAAATTCTACCCACATATTCGTTGTTGTTGTGCTCTGGCCACCCCACTTGATGGTGTGTTAGTCTTATTAGTCTTATTGGGTTTTCATGTATTGTTGTGTAGTTTTGTTTGTCTAGTCCCCCGACTTCCCAAAATTCATCTTAAATCCGGAGAGTTCTCCATAGTGTGCCAGGCCCTGTAGGATGCGGGGGACTGTCTGGGATGGTCTTGTGATATAGAGCAATGCGTCATTGGCGAACAGGCCGATCTTGCAATGTGAGTCTCCTATCCGAACCCCATTGATTGCCTCGTCTTTACGGACAGAAATTGCCCAATGCTCCATAACCAATGCATATATTAGCGGGGATAGAGGACATCCCTTCCTTGTGCCCCTTCCCAAGGGAAATGTTTTTGATTCAGTCCTGTTGCAACCACCCTAGCTGAGAGAGTGGAATATAAAGCCGACATCCAACCTAGCCACCTCAGTCCCATCCTCAGAGAAGAGACAACCTCTGCCATAAAAGGCCAGCTGACCCTGTCGAAGGCCTTCTCAGCATCGAGAGCCAGCAAGAGGGCCCCCTCTTCGCGGACCACCCTCGAGTTAAGCACAACGAGGGTCTTTTGCATATTATCAGAGCCTTGTCTGTTAAGGACGAATCTCAGCTGATTTGGGTGGATTAGGCGGAGGAGGCATCTCTCTAGTCGAGTTGCCAGAATTCTGGAAAAGATCTTTGCATTAAGTTCAGAAGGGAGATAGGCCTATATGAACCACAATCTGCCTGGACTTTGCCCAGTTTGGGTATTACAGTGGTTAGGGCCTGTAGGAACGTCGGTGGAATTGAGTTTTGGTTCCTAATTTGGTTAAACAGTTTGGCAAGTGGCTTCATCAAAATGGATTGACATTGTTTATAGAAGTCTGCCGTGTAGCCATCTCCTTCCGGGGCTTTTCCCTCTTTCAACCTCTTAATGGCACACTCCACCTCTTCTTCTGATATTTCCCCCTCAAGGGCCTCACGCTCAGACTCGGTCAGTCGGGGTAGAGGGTGATCAGCCAAATAAACCCAAATCTCTTCCAACGACTCATCCCCTTGTTTGGTGTAAAGTGCCCTGTAGAAAGTCGGCAAAGCATTCCACTATTTCCTCCCTTTTCTTACACACATTGCCCCCATGTCTCTAAGGAGACCCACCCTCCTTTCCGTTCTACATCCCCTTCCCCTGCATGCCAAGAGAGTCCCCACTCTATCCCCCCGTTCATAGTATCTTTGTCTCGTATACCTCAAATTCTTAATCACTTCCCCCATAAGGACCGTATGTAATGCCTGCATTTTTTCTTGCATTTCTGCCAGGAGGGCTTCCTGATCTTCCCCATCGAAGCTGAGTCTAGCTCTCAGGGCCCTCAACTCTGCTCGGATCTTGTTTCCAATAAGACCCCTTTCCCGCTTACACCTAGAACCCTCGGCTATCAGGAGGCCCGGGAAAGTGGCTTTTGCGGCCTCCCACACCATCACCATATCAGTTTCCCCATTGTCATTTGTTTCAAAATAGGCTATCATTTCTTTCCTTAGAAAATTCCTGAAGACCGGGTACTTTAAGGGCATATCGTTACAACGCCATCGAGAAGATCTCGGGGAGACAGTTTGCCACCAGTAACTCGTGGTCAGACCACGTATTGCTTCCACCCTTGGGAGCTCGGCCACCCCTCCCCCTTCCTCTGAGATCAGTAACAAGTCAATTCTTGTGTATGTGTGGTGTGAGGTGAGAAGAAAGTGTATCCCCCCGGACCTGGCCACGCTTTACGCCATACATCCAGCCATTAGTGTTCCCTTAGGAGAGTCTGCAGCGCTAAATTGTCCTTGGTGCTTCCCTTTGTCCCCACGCCCTTCACTGACCACCAGTCCAGTTGGGGGTCCATATTGAGGTTGAAATCACCACCAAGTATCATGGCTCCCTCTGTCCATTCATCCATTACCCTGAAAATCTGGGTCAGGAACCGTATTTGGCCCGAGTTGGGTGCATATAGGGTGGCCAATGTTCTCCGTCGCAGGTGCCTTTAACCCCCAAGAATCGCCCCCCAAAACCGCTCTTGGTTTCCATTTCCCTCAGGTGGAGTGCTTTGCTCAAGAGAATGCCAACCCCCTCCTCCTTAGTATTTCTGTGTGAGGCCCAGAAATTACTTCCAATTTCATTCCCCTTTATCATCGATTCCTTTCCCTGTTTGTAGTGGGTTTCCTGTAGGAAAAGGACCCATAACTGTTGTTTGCAAAACATGTTGCTCGTCAAAGATCTTTTGTTCTGAGAGTTTAAGCCTTTAACGTTCAGTGTGCCTAACCTTCCTTCAACCATTGTCATCCTTAGTCTCATTCTCTTTGTGCGCCACTGTGTGTTTCCAATGCTGAGCCCATTGTGAAGCAGAAGGCCATGGCCCGATCTGGCTATTCCCATTCCCCTTAACCCCAACACATTTCTCCCCTTCCCTGCACCCTCCGACCCTCTAACCCTTCCCGCCCCCTCCCCATCCCTTGTTACCTCCCTCCCTTTCCCCTTTTGAAGGCGTTCGTCTACATCCCCCAACACTCATTGGGTTCAGTCAACGAACCACCAGGGACTCTACCCCAGCCCTGGGTAGTTCAGTGGGTCAGCCAGTCAGTGCGGACCCGTTTACCCTGCTTTCCCGAGAGGAGCTGCAGCGACGGTTGAAAGATGCTGCACCTTTAATTTCCAACTTTCTCTACATAAACGAACCTCCGGCGCGGAGCGCGGCGCAGAGTTCGGTGCTAAGTTCCAGTCAGCCCAGCCCGCCTCTATCCGCCACTGTGGACGCCATGGAACTAAGTCCAAACGTTCCCAATGACCGTGAAGTGTCACTAACTAGAGTCGGCCTCCACACGCGAAACCGTCTACTACAGCTGCGGCGGCTGCAAACCAAAACATCTTGCAAAACAAAGGTAAGCGCTGTGTGTATATCGGCCGGCTCCTCCCCATGTAGCACTAAGCTCCGGGAGACGGGAACAACGCTTGACTGTTTGCCAAAAGCAGGGAGCATTCCCGTGAGTACTCCTGCTGTAGCAAAACAGTCCCCTGCTGAGCAAATGTATATTCCTAACGTCACTAACACTTTGACTCAAAACGCTATAAGTACATCAGAAGAATCGATGATGAGGCCAAGTTTGGACATTAAAAGTGAAAATGAAAATCATTTGAATCATTTGATCTACTTGAATCACATGAAGGGAACAAACGGAATAGATGCAGTAATAGCTACAGCACTAGCTCCTGTTTAGCTATGTACAGAATCATTGATTCTGACTACTTTACCTGAACAAAATGATGACTTGTCGAGGCAAGGCAAAACTCAAGGTGGTAGTGTACCAAGACTGGATAAGCAAGTAACAAATTCGGAAAGAAATACTCCTCCTCCAGCTACGGTATACCACGATGCCTCGGAGACAACCTTCTCTTTTGATATAACGGATGCAGACATTTTAGCGATAAGGTCACCTGCTGAGGAAGTGCCCCACCCATTACTCCCTAATGAAATTCTCGTCCAACAACAGAGCCAGCTTTGCACAGCAGATGAACCATCGAGAAACCGCAAAACACCAGAGAGATGGAAAGCAGCAGAAGCTGCCCCCACCTTCCAAGTGGTTATAAAAAAAAAATACATTCACAACAGGACGCACAAATCAATCAGGACGAGAAAGATGGCCCTAATAGCAAGGAGCATCTGGTTGAACCAAGTGCATTCACTGGAGTTAGTGAAACTTCATTAGAAAAAGAAAAGAATAAAACTGAACAGGCAGAACCCGTAAATACTCCGATACAAAGGACCAAATCGAGTGAGGTGGTAAATGCCGCGACAAATTTTGATGTGGCGGCACGTGAGCACGCCTTACCAAAAGGTTAAAGGCAGACTTTATCCAAATGAGAGAGCGTCTAAATGAAAGTTTTACCAAGAAGAAAGATCAGAAGTTCACACTCAGATGATATGTGAGCACTTTGACAAAAGAATTCACACACGGAAACAGTAAAGCAGCTCTATTACAAAATCCGTCGACAACATTGTGCCCTATTAACCTTGACATCTCAGACGGTGGTCAAGAAATAAGTGGCAGTAACCTTGTAATGACCTTGGATCAGGGGGAATAAGAACCAGGGTCAGGAGAAAAATCGCAAATGCAATGTCCCAACGAGGCTCAGCAATCAGTAACTCACCACCGTGAAGACACAACGACTTCCAAAGGGAATATTTCCATAGCCGCAGGCATACAGATCCATAATAATGTTTTAGCTGCCACATCTATCTCGATGATGCCGTTTATGAAATTATATGAATCATTAAACGATGCATTGCGAGAACAGATCTCTGTTCTAGGAACTTTAAATAATAAAGTCTCGGCAATGGAGACATTGAATGAACATCTAATTTCCCGACTCAACCTGGAAGCAGCAACTTCAAGATAATGGCACTCCCGGCTCAACAAAATAACGAAGCGGGAGGCCCATGAAAAATTTGATCTAACGGAAGCCATTGTCGAATGTACAAAGTGGATCAGACACAATGTGGCTGTACAGCCTTTAAGCTGCTATGAGAGAACCACCTGTAGTTGTCAGCAACATTGTAATAACTCAGGTCTTCTCACCCATCCAAGCAATTCTATGACACAACCCACAAGGGATGCGCCCTCAAAAGAAGCAATGGCGCTAAAAGTGAAGCCTAAAGACCTGGAGTCTGATAAATTAACAACTATAACCAAAAATGAAGGCCCCAAGGTGAAGATCTTAAAAACCAAGGAAAGTGCGGTCGCAGTAGTGGAGAATTCTAACATGCCACTTAGACAAGAGGTGAGCAAGTTTACGGCAGCAGACACGCAAGATGCCAGACCACCTATTGAAGTGGTTACTACACCCCAATCAAATCAAAAGAGCACTTCTACAACAGAGGAACAAATCGCCTCTTTTGGGATCTTTTCTGGTGCAGCTAAATCAATTAAAGTAGTAACCACCAAGATAGTGCAAAACAGCAAAAACAACACAAATAAAAGGCAAGGGTCCGGCCTATAAACACCCTCGTACAAATGGAGCAAAAAAGTTTATACGAAACTTGACGACTCCCCCTCGACCAGAAAGTACGAAAAGTAGTAAAACAACTGTGCAAATCGAGAATCAACTTATAGAGGCTAATCCTCTTTTAACATTACCAAAGGAAACAGTGAAAACTCAAGAACTGGCAACAAAACGTCCTCGTGAAGAAACTATCGAGTCGATTCATGGAATTAATTTGCGCCGAAAATTCCCGCCCAGAGGTGCCAAAACGTGCGATTTGCAGTAAAAGTGCGAAAATCGCAGTGCAACTGCGAAAATCGCAGGGAAACCAGCACACATCGATTCATGGAAGTCCATGCGCGAGAAAAACATTGGATGTGCTCTGAAAAACTGCGCGGCGCACAGGTCATCCAACGGCGTGCGCCACGGCCACTGCGAAATCGCACATAGCGCGGCGCACATCACAAAAGTAGGCGGAACACGGGGCGTAACACTCAGAATGGGGAACAACGTGTGAAAATATGGGCGTCACGGGGGAAGTACAGGAGGCAAGTGCGCGGAACGCCCACACGCTCGCCTACAACCCGTATTCATGGAATCGAATAGCGCAAACCAGCGCACGGTGAGAGACGCGCACAGGGCCAAACAAGTACGCCACAAGAAAGCAGGCGGTAGCGTCCCTGTGCCTGAAATAAATGTGCGCCAAAAAGTGCGCTAACAAAAAGCACCCATATACAGCCATGATGAATGGTCCAAACAGTGGCCCTCTAGGACAAATGAGGTGCAAAGGGGTACTGACAAACACGGACACCCGCTGTGTGAAAATTAGCGTGTGCGTGTATTACGGGGTTCCTGGGAAGTTCCACACGCGATTGGCCTGGGTACGTGTATTCTGGGGTGCGCGGGAAGTTTCACACGCGAATTTGCAGGGTACGTGTATTACGGGGTTCGTGGGAAGTTTCACAAGCGAATTTGCAGGTACGTGTATTACGGGGTTCGCGGGAAAGTACCACACGCGATTGCCCTGGGTCTGTGTATTTCAAGGTGCGCGGGAAGTTTCACACGCGAAATAGCAGGGTACGTGTATTTCGGTGTGCGGGGGAAGTTTCACACGTGAATTAGTAGGGTACGTGTATTTCGGTGTGCGCGTGAAGATCCACACGCAATTTCAGCAGGGTACGTGTACTCCGGGTGCGCGGCAAATTCCACCCGCGAATCCAGCAGCCTACGTGTATTTCTGGGGTGCTGGGGAGTCCCACATGTGAATTGGCCGTGTGGGTCCTCCCAGCTGTTCCCTCTACACCCTCTACGGCCCCTGCAGGCGACCCACACCACAGGGGACTACCCTGCACCCCTGCACATGTCCCGCAGGCAGCCCATCTAGCATGGCCATGCCCCCCAGCCAACCCACATGTCACCTTGCACTTCTGCCCACCAACGCATGTCTCCCAGCACCCCCACCCCCCAGCACTGTGGGGCACCCTCCACCAGGCCCCCACTCATGTCTCCCAGCACCCCCACCCCCCAGCATCCAGGGGAACCCTCCACCAGGCCCCCACTCATGTCTCCCAGCACCCCCATCCCCCAGCATCCAGGGGCACCCTCCACCAGGCCCCCACTCATGTCTCCCAGCACCCCCACCCCCCAGCACTGTGGGGCACCCTCCACCAGGCCCCCACTCATGTCTCCCAGCACCCCCACCCCCCTGCATCCAGAGGAACCCTCCACCAGGCCCCCACTCATGTCTCCCAGCACCCCCACCCCCCAGCATCCAGGGGCACCCTCCACCAGGCCCCCACTCATGTCTCCCAGCACCCCCACCCCCCAGCACTGTGGGGCACCCTCCACCAGGCCTCCACTCATGTCTCCCAGCACCCCCACCCCCCAGCACTGTGGGGCACCCTCCACCAGGCCCCCACTCATGTCTCCTTGCACCCCCACCCCCCAGCATCCAGGGGCACCCTCCACCAGGCCCCCACTCATGTCCCCCATCACCCCCACCCCCCAGCACTGTGGGGCACCCTCCACCAGGCCCCCACTCATGTCCAACTCATGTCTCCTTGCACCCCCACCCCCCAGCATCCAGGGGCACCCTCCACCAGGCCCCCACTCATGTCTCCCAGCACCCCCACCCCCCTGCATCCAGGGGCACCCTCCACCAAGCTCCCACTCATGTCTCCAAGCACCCCCACCCCCAGCACTGTGGGGCACCCTCCACCAGGCCCCCACTCATGTCTCCGAGCACCCCCACCCCCCAGCATCCAGGGGCACCCTCCACCCGGCCCCCACTCATGTCCCCCTGCACCCCCATCCCCCAGCACTGTGGGGCACCCTCCACCAGGCCCCCACTCATGTCTCGCAGCACCCCCAACCCCCCAGCATCCAGGGGCACCCTCCACCAGGCCCCCACTCATGTCTCCCAGCACCCTCACCCCCCAGCACTGTGGGGCACCCTCCACCAGGCCCCCACTCATGTCCAACTCATGTCTCCTTGCACCCCCACCCCCCAGCATCCAGGGGCACCCTCCACCAGGCCCCCACTCATGTCTCCCAGCAACCCCCATCCCCCCACCAGTCAGGGGCACCCTCCACCAGGCCCCAATCATGTCTTCCAGCACCCCCACCCCCCAGCACTTTGGTGCACCCTCCACCAGGCCCCACTCATGCATCCCTGCACCCCCACCCCCCCAGCATCCAGTGGCACCCTCCACCAGGCCCCCACTCATGTCTCCCAGCACCCCCACCCCCCAGCACTGTGGGGCACCCTCCGCCAGGCCCCCACTCATTTCTCCCAGCACCCCCAGCACTGTGGGGCACCCTCCACCAGGCCCCCACTCATGTCTCCCAGCACCCCCACCCCCTGCATCCAGGGGCACCCTCCACCAGGCCCCCACTCATGCCCCCCTGCACCCCCACCCCCCACCAGTCAGGGGCACCCTCCATCAGGCCCCCACTCATGTCTCCCAGCACCCCCACCCCCCAGCACTTTGGTGCACCCTCCACCAGGCCCCCACTCATGCCTCCCTGCACCCCCACCCCCAGCATCCAGGGGCACCCTCCACCAGGCCCCCACTAATGTCCCCCTGCACCCCCACCCCCCAGCACTGTGGGGCACCCTCCACCAGGCCCCCACTCATGTCTCCCAGCGCCCCCACCCCCCAGCACTGTGGGGCACCCTCCACCAGGCCCCCACTCATTTCCAACTCATGTCTCCTTGCACCCCCACCCCCCAGCATCCAGGGGCACCCTCCACCAGGTCCCCACTCATGTATCCCAGCACCTCCACCCCCACCAGTCAGGGGCACCCTCCACCAGGCTCCCACTCCTTCCTACCACCGTCCACCGCCCAGCAGTGCGAATCGCCTGTGTACGTGTATATCAGGGTTGCGCGTGTAGTCTGACATGCGATATCAGCAGGGTATGCGTATTATGGGGTTCACGGGAAGTTCCACACGCGATTTCCGCAGGGTACGTGTATTTTGGGGTGTGCGGGACGTTTCACATGCAAATTTGCAGGGTACGTGTATTTTGGGGTGCGTGGGAGGTTTCACACGTGAATTTGAATGGTACGTTTATTTCGGTGTGTGCGCGTTAAGTTACACACGCGACTGTGCCTGTGAAAGTGGGGTACGTGTATTCCAGGGGTGGGCGGGATTATTTACTTGCGACTGGCCCTGGGAGAGCATGTTACGTGTTTTCCCCGGGGTGGGCTGGAAGATTTACGCGCTCGCCTACAACGCGCCAACAAATAAAATGACCAATCCTGAAACACGTACGCCAGCATGAAGCAGGCGCACGTCCCGCGCAGCATAAAAGAGTGCGCAAACAACAAACAAGCTCAGATGCCAGGATGAATATACCGTTCCTAGCAGCAGTGGCCGTGGGATACCGCAGGAGGAGGAGAAGGATAGTCAGGGCCATAATCTTCACACCCAGAACCAGCCTATTTGGTATGCCAGATGACCAGGTGTATGGGAGGTACAGGTTTCCACCACACATCATACTGGACCTGGTGAGTGAGTGGGAGGATGACCTCACATCACCCACCCTGTGCTCCCAAGCACTCAGCCCCCTGGAGAAGGTCCTCAATGTACTGCACTTCTTGGCTACTGGATCATTTCAGCGGACAAGTGCCATAGTGGGGGGGGTGTCACAGGCCACGCAGTCACGGTGCCTACACCAGGTGTTGGCCATCATCACTGCATGCCCATCAGTCCGCAGGCACATATACCTGCCCAGAACACCTGCAGAAAGGCAGGCTGTCAGCCAGGATTTCTACAGGGTGGCACAATTCCCCAAAGTGCTTGGTGCCATTGATTGCACCCATGTGGCTCTACGTCCCCCCAGGGCATCTGAGCACATCTATAGAAACCGCAAGCACTGGCATTCCATCAACGTCCAGGTAGTATGTGATGCCAAGGGAATCATCACCTCATTATATGCCAACTATCCATGGTCCACCCACAAGCTTCATTTACAGGATGTCAACCCTAAACCGGGACATGGAAGATGGGCGGCATGGCGATGCATGGCTGCTTGGTGAGTAGAAATGCCACAGCACACACATGCATGACAGGTACATAGTAATGCCAATACCCCACTAATGATCCCCATAACCACCTCCCCAGGGGACAGTGCCTACCCTCTGAGCACACACATGATGACACCAATTCAGAACCCCATCACGCCTCCCGAGGTAAGATACAACACAGCCCATATTGCAACACGGGGCATAGTGGAGCGCACATTCGGAGTGCTCAAGTCACGCTTTCACTCCCTTGACCGTTCTGGCGGGCAGCTGTTATACGCTCCCCCAGTAGTGTGCAGGATCATAGTGGCAGCATGTGTCCTGCACAATGTTGCAACACGCCGGGGCCTGTCTGTGGACATGGTGGTGCCCCCACATCCCCAACCACATGCACGCCCGCTGCGCATGGGAGGGGAAAGGGCACGGGGTGAGGCAGCCCGTACGCAGCTGGTGGCTAATTACTTCACATAGAAAGCACACCCCTGTGTAGTGCACAAAGCCCTGGCACATACCATCTTACAATCAATGATGACTCAATCTGACAATTATGATGAACAAAGGGACAGTCAACTGTCAGAACCATAGCAGCCTGAGATTGTTCATCTGGAAGTGTCACAATGTATGCATCCCTACCTACACAAACACCGCCAATGCAGTGTCATCAAAAGACACACTTCTATGCAGCAAAAATGAATACCCACTTGCAAAATACAACATGAGAACAGTGCCATGTCACCCAACCCCTCCCCGGCACGGCCACACAACACACCATGGCATGTCATGCAATGTGAGAGCAAACAAATTAATCCCCACAACATGCCCCAAGTGTCACCAACTACAGTGTCCCTAATGGAAACTGGCCACACATGAAATGCTCACAGTAATGCAGGACCAACAACACACATTACCAAATACTTACCAAGAATACCAATCACCTACACAACCTCCAACCACCCATAAACATGACAGTACAGACTTAAAAAATTGGTAGCCTCACTACCTGATAATGCCAGCACTTCGAACACTTCCAAGTATACAGTGTTAGCGCCATGCAACAGTGTAGGTGCACTGCTTACAACATGGACTCCAGTCCCAAAGTAGACCGCCTTGTGAAGACATGAGAAATGGACCTGCAAATTAGGAGGATGCGATGGATGCAGAGGCACATATCAATACACCATGCAGTGTACAATACAATAACAATATGCACTAGGAATGTATACACAGTATTGACTACAGACTGCCCACACATCAATGGGAGTCCAACGTCACCGTGTACGTCAATGTCACTTGGGCACACCCTTTGCAAGCCCATGGAAACGGGAAGCAGGAGGGGTGTGTGTCACACAAACCCAAGCATCTGACCCAAATTCAGGACAATCCTGCATGTGCTCAGCCACAATACAGCGTATGCCCACGGGAGCCACACAAGGCAACACACTGTCCAAAAAATCAAAAATCAAAAAAAATAAATAAATAAATCAAAAAAGGCCATTAATGGGCCTGGGGGTGTGGGGGAGGCCACCCAGGAGGTCCGAGGACAGGGTGCACATAAAATCCCACCTGTGTGGATCTTGCGGAAAAAAAACACCTCCATGGGCTCATGGCCTGCACGGCTACCCTATTGTGAGAGATTCGCTGCTGTCGCTCTCCTCACCCTCTGCAGCTGCATCAGGAGGTGGTGGCACTATGGGAGGCAGCCCACGCAAAGCCCTAGCCTGGTCCTTCATGGCAGCAAGCATGCGGGTGTGGAAGGTCTGGTTCTGGAGGATAATTGTGCGGAGGTCCCCATACAACAACTCACGGGATGCCCAGACCTTCGCCCTAGTTGCCTGCATCTCAGCTGAGAGCATACGTGTGAGCCGCTCCAGCTGCTGTTCTGTCCTTGTGTTAGCTGAAGCCTCAAGCTCAACCAGAGTTGCCCTGAGCTGACGGAGTTCCACCCTCAGGGCTTCCCTGTGGCCCTGGGACTCAATGGAAATGGCTTCCCGCAGAGTCTCCAGTGCCGCCCGCCTGTCCCTGTTGGACGCCAACATGTCCTCCCTGTGTGACTGGCTAATGGAGTCTGTTGCCTGCTGTAGTTGTTCAATTAGCCTTTCTTGGGGGACAATGGAAGTGGCCACCCTATCCATGGCCTGAGCCATCATCTCAGTTGATGCTGCCTGTTGGTTTGCCATACCGTATATGGATTGCTCCCATGCGGTATTGCCTGGTGGCGTACGGCCACCGCGTCGGCGGGCACCACACCTGTCTGGGGCAAGGCGAACTGCGCCTTGCTGTGCCGGCACTGCCTGAGGCTGCAGGACTGCATTCCCCCTCTGATCTGCTGGCCCAGGAACAGGATCAGATGTAGCGGAGTGTGACCCTGCATCCGTAACCACCAAAGGTTGACCTACCAACACTGACATCCCCATTGAGGGTTCGACCCCTGGTGCAGGTGGGTTGGACAGTACAGAATCCCTCCCAGAGACACTTACCTGTGACGGCACATAGGTCTCATCATCCGAATCCACACATGAATAGAGCTTGGGGGAGGTGCACCCAGAGACACCCCTTGAGATGACGGCCTGCAGCAAGTGTGGGTTCTCACCCACCACCATACCAAGTCCCTCACTGGTGCCCGGTCGGGCCTGAGACCCCTCCTGGGTCTGCACCATCTCCACAACCCCAGCAGTATCAAGTGCGTCATCCCCTGCAAAGACATGAAAGAAAAGAAATGGGAACAGGCATTAGCAACATGGAACACAATTAGGGCTGAGAAGCAACAGAAACAGTACTTCATTGACACATGTCCCACATGACTATAACCCTCCCATGCATGCACTGTCACTGCGTATGAAGGGGAGGCAAATGGCACACATTGATGACACCAAGAGGGAAGACCAACAAATTTGCTGCATGCTGCCTAGCAGTGCCATCACACATTGGCCTGTGATTGGCATGTACAATACACATACATGACACATGCCATCACACAGATGGCGTGTACCCTAGCCATGTCACACATGTGACAACAGGACTGAGAAATGCCTAGTGAAAGTGGTGTAATGCAGACAATCAGCCTGAATGAACACAGAATAACATGCAACTATGTTGTGGCAAGATGACAATTCAAGGGCAACTGGCGTGAGGTTGGGCTGAATGTCTACTGTTGCCAGAAGAGATACTGCAACACCCAAATCCTGGTGCGCAGAATGTTTTGGATGAAGCACATGGGTGACCCAAACCACTCAGGCACACACCCGTTCACCTGGCACTCAATCAGAAGCACTCACACACACGCCATGCGCATGGATGACACACACATGCATGTGCACTCACCGGACAATGCCTCGTAATCTGGCAGGTCTCCCACACCTTGGATCTGTTCCTCCGTGACGTAGGTCCCAGCAACATACTCATGTGGAATGAGTTCTATGTCCTCTGCCGGAGACCCACCTCCAGTCACTAGAGTTGCGGCATGACTTGAGGCCAGCTTTTTCTTTGCCCTGCGCTTAAGGTCATTCCAGCGCTTGTAGCAATCATTAGCTGTCCGCCTCACGAATCCAAGGGCACTTATGAGTTCCGCAATGGTCTGCCAGTGTGCCTGACGTTGTGCAGGTGTGGTCTTGCATCCTGCAGTAATCACCATTTCAGTGTCATGTGCGGACACATACTCCACAAGTGCATCAAGTTTGACCCGATTGAAGCAGGGCTTCCTTGGTGGGCCGGACTGTGTAGCCGTGTCTGGGGCATCAGCCTGTACTGGATGAGCACTCTTCCTCTTCCGCTTGGAAGGTGGTGGTGGTACTGAGTGTCCTACGCCGCTCTGGACACTAGGGGCAGGAGCCCCGGTGGACTGTGGACTAGGAGTGTGGGAATGAACACTCACCATGGGAGTTGGTGCAGGCATTAGCTGAAGTGTGATGTGGTCAGGGGGAACGTCAGCAGGATGGACTAGGACCAACACTGTCCTGGCTGGGACACTCTGAGCTGGGGTGGATGGAGCCGCAGCTGCCCCTGCAGCCTTTCCACCCTGCCTACTCGGGGCAGCAGATGACATAGCTGCCCCTGATCCACGTGGGCTGGTGACACCAACGTGCACCGCCACACGTGGCCTAGACCTGCTGACCTGGAAGTCAGCCATGGAGTCATCCAGTGCCAGGTCTGGTGCCACAATGGGCTGGTCCAACAAGGGCTGAGCAGGGATGGTGTCAGCCATGTTACCCTCAACCAGGGGGGGGGGCTGGGTGTCCCTGACTGGTCACCCACACATGGGGGGCTAGGGGCACCCTGCAAGTCCTGGCCACGTCCCCTACCGTATCCACCACGGCCACCTCTTGTGGCTCGCCCACCTTTGCCACCCTTACTGAGTGCTCGCCTCCCAACCATGGCACTGATGTTGTTGTGCATATGGGAGTTGCAGTAAACTATTTTCCTGGGCAATTGGGGGTCAAAGTGAAAGGGTACTAGATGGAATTCATACCCTAGTGCTCTAGCAAGGCTGTATGTGACCCCTGGGGGAAAATGACGGGTCACGCAACGCACAGGCACCCCGAAAAAGGTAGATAATGTGCACGCAACCCCTCCTAGACCACGTGCGTGGAAAAAAAAACCTGCACTACGCTGTGGCACCCAGAAACACAAAAAAGAACGTATGCGTGTCACGCGCAGCCTAGACTGACCTCTGAAGGGGTAGGCAACACACGGGGCAAGCACAGATGTCAAATACGTGCGCAACTCACCGTCTGCCAGGAAAAATCGCGTGTAAAATAATAATAAAAATAAAATACGTTGGCAACACCCCCGCCAAAAAGAAGAATTGTACGCTGTCTGAGGAGACAGGACAACAGGAGAAGTGAACACTGTTTGAGGAAACAGGCCCAGGAAAAAGACAAAAAGAGAAAAAGCTGTCAGAGGTAACAGGGAGTACGAACTTGGAACGCCATGAAGTAAATCGCGTGTGAACCGACAAGAAGTACAGATTTCACCCACTCGCTCTCCACGAAAAGCACGTACAAGGAAATGGCGTTCTACACATACCTTTTAAACATGCCCACACGTCCAGCGTCACTTCCGCGTGTACGCGCTAAGGCCCCATCCTCCAATTACACGCGCTGACACTCTGACGTGCAGTCATTGGACGTGTAACATGCACCCGAGTACAGGGAAATGCCCGTGCACGCACGTCACAGACGCGCATACGCGCTGTTGGCCTTTCGGCCAATGAAATCGCGTACGTGTGCTGACGCGCTTACGCGCTAAGGCCCTTTCCTCGAATTACACGCAGACGTGCTGGATTTTCACATGCCAAATCACTCCGTATCAAGCTGGTCACGCGTAAGCACACGGAAGACCACGCTCCTGCCCAGAAGGCCGAATTACTGCCCCCCAGAGCCCCAAGCACGCTCCCACCTGCCATCTGCTGCTGCCTGATTGCCTGCTGCCCACATGCCCTGCCATTTGCTGCCTGCACATCAGCCAGGGGTGCTGTTGCTGTGACCACCCCTGCTGGAACCGAAGACTCACGACTGGGATTCCATCGCTCCACAGCCCCAAGACCCAGTTGCCCACCGACTCCTTCCTCTGGGGTTGTCATGTCGGGCACTGCAACATCTGGCACCACTGACAACCCCCAGCCAGAGAGGCAGAGGGGCACCAGCTTCACTGCCACTGAAGTTGGTGTCCTGGTGGAGCAAGTCCTGGGGCAGTAGGATGCCCTCTTCGGAAGTTCCCACGCTGACAAGGAAGGACGGACTTGGATCTGGACGGACATCGTGACTGCCATCAACGCGGAGGGGGTGGTAGTCCGCGACTTCCAACATGTCAAGAAGCGCTGGGAGGACTTCGGGTCCAGGACCCTCAACAATGCCCGGCGCCTCTTGAAGGCAGCGGATGCTAAGGGGCGCCTGGGCCACTTCCAGGTCCTTGAGAGGCAGACCCGTCTGGAGTCGAGCGGTAAGTGTACATGCATCATGATTGTAAGCTGTGCGTGTGGTGATGTGCAGGTTGCACATCTGTTTGTATGGGGCCGAGTATGGGTGGGGGTGTACAGGGCCGTGAGGCTAACACATGCAAGGGCTGTCATGTGTGAGACATGGTTGGTGCTTGTGTGTGTAGGCTTGCATGCCAAATGCAGTTGTTTGGGCACACATGTTTGGATGAATGTGTATGTAAGTAGGCATGTTCGTGATGTCACGCATGTATGTTGTTTTCAGCTGCATGTATCAGCACCGTGTACATGTGCATGTGTGTGTATTTGACAAGGGTGCAACAGTGATGCAACATGGATGCATGTGACAGCGGGATGTGGAAGCCTGATTGGCAGATGTGGCATGCATGCCCATCTGAACACTGCGACAGTTGGCAGAGGTGTACACATGCATGCAAGTGTGGTGGTGTGTGTGCATGTGTAGTGCACTCCCTGTGTTGCATGTGATGTCTGGCTCACCTTTGCCTGCTCATGCTGTTGTATGTGTATGGATGTTGCTGGCAGTTGCGATATGGCTGTGGTATGGCTCATGTGTGCAAGTTGAAATGACATGTGTGTTGGCGATTGTGATGCCATGTCTGAGGTTAGCCAATGCCACTCATGTACAACTGTCATGTGTGTATGTGTCCATTGTACAGTGCCCTGATGCCTGTGTTTTATTTCTCCCTGTCTGCAGCGTCAACTGATGAAGAGGGCGGAGAAGGTGCTGTGGAGCACAGCGGCGGGGATCGCAATGCCAGCCGGAGACGCAGGGCCCGGCTCCCCTCCCAGGTTGTGATTGAGTCCGGTGCCGTGTCCCAGGCCGCAGCTGCCGGGGGGAGGTCCAAGAGGCGGAGGTTGGAGTTGGATTCCTCGGCAGCAGAAGGGGCAGCTGGGACCCCACAGGGCCCAACGGGGGAAGATGGCACGGAGTCATCCAGGTTGGTGGGGGGTTTGGTGGAGGAGGAGGCCGTGCAAGCAACAGAGACGGGGTCTGGAGGTGGGGATTCCACTGGTGTTAGTGGTGCAGTGCAGGACCAGGGACAGGAGGCAGCACAGGCCGCCGCGGAGGTGCCTGTGTGCAATCCTGTCCCTGATCCTGTCATTGCATCATCTTACACCAGAAGGATGCCTACGTCCAGACCCGTTTTCAGGCATGGGATGAGCTCACAACAACTGGCCTTCCTCTGCCTGCGGACGTGGCTATCCGGGTCTGGGTTGAGCCTGTCCTGACTGGTGTGGCGTTGCGTCAACGGGCCATGCGAGGTGACCTGCAGTCTTTTCATGAGGAGACTGCACGTCATCTCGAATGGCTCGTTGAGCGCATTGGCCTACTGGGACAGGTCACCCAGGCCGGATTCCTCCATTTGATGGGGCTTGCTCAGAACCCCTCCTCAACTGAACCCCCTATGTGCCAGTCATCCTCTGTGCCATCTTGCCACCCATTAGTCACCTGGGTGCCCTGTGGAGCTGCCTCTGACGGTGCGGCCAGGCTGGTGGAGGAGGCATCCCTGCCACAGTCGGGAGTCGGACGTCCAGCAGGGATGGCCACATCAACGACTGCACCCCAGCCAGTGGAGGATGTGCAGGCAGCAGGAGGCAGTGCACGGGCAGAGGCACAGCAGCAACGAGGTGGGAGCCATGATGGCTCGGGGCCTTCGACATCGGAGGGGCAGGCATCGGCCGGAGGGCAAGAGGACCCAGGACAGGAAGTGTCTTCCGTGTGGCAGCGGTTGGGCCACGCCATAGATGCGGAGCGGCAGCGGGCGGAAGAGGCACGGCTCACGATGGTCAGGGCGGAGAACTCCATGCGGAGGGCCCTGAGGCGGGCCAAGTGCCTCGAGGCAATCCGCAGGGAGCTGGAGGTGAACATGTCGACGGCCCTGCAGACCCTCGGGGCCATGGAGGAGGACCGCCTCTGGGACATTGAGCAGGAGTTTGATGATGCCCTGGCACGGAACATCCCGAAGTGAGCCGTTGGACTAGCCCGCTGCCCTTGTAAATAGTTCTGTAGTTAGTGTTAGGTTTCCTTTGGTTTTGCATTTTTTTTGGACCTTTTGGACAATGGGCCACATTTTTGTATATAGTTTTTTTTATTAGGTAGTGTTATTAGATAGGTTTCATTTCTTCTGTTGGGATCATGGACCCTGGATTGTTTATCTGTATATAGTTGACTGTTGGATTTTCAATTTTTTTTATGATTTACCCATGGAGCAATGGTTTTCAATTTTAATTTTCCATTGGATTTACTTTTGTGGACCGTGACTTTGGACACCTTTCCTTTGGATTTTGATTTGTGGTTTTGTTTTATTTCACGAAACTACTAGTGCTTTAGGCAGCGGTGGGGAAGTGCGTTGCATCTTAACTTTGAAGACAGCCTTAAAGCTCGCTACCAATCCCCAAGGCTTTCTCCCACAACGAGTGACCCTCTGCACAGCAGTTATTCACGCCTACAAAGTATTCTGAAATCCACTCCTCCTTGAAAGCTATAGTGCCTGGAGACCAAGCTTCTGATAGACGATACGGGGCCCAATTACCAAAACCTTTTCTGGCACAAATAATTGAATGTGCCAACCTCCCAGAACATGGCTTAAATTGGCATCGCAACAAGATGCACGGACATGCTGTTTTTTTTTTTAAATTCCCATTTTTGTTTGTTAATTTTTGATTCAATTTATGTTGCTTTTAATACATATTTTTGTTCAACCTTCAATGTGTAGTATCTCATTGGTTTCATGCATATCATGATATGGGTTTTGACATTCACTGACACCCATT
Source organism: Ambystoma mexicanum (assembly GCF_040938575.1). NCBI lineage: Eukaryota > Metazoa > Chordata > Amphibia > Caudata > Ambystomatidae > Ambystoma > Ambystoma mexicanum. Next base: position 666,453,770 of record NC_090924.1, on the reverse strand, counting down.
GGGTGAATGTGAGGGACATGTGTTCATTTCAAAACTTGCAATTGGGGTTATATCATGTTATTGCCATTTCTAAGTGGGTGGATGCAATACTCGGGTGGGTGTTTGGCATTTGGAGGCTGACCATAAGGGCCAGGGATCTAGATTGTGATGACATGTTGGCTGGGGGACATGTGTGGGGGCCTGGTGGAGGGTGCCCCACAGTGCTGGGGTGTGGGGGTGCTGGGGGACATGAGTTGGACATGAGTGGGGGCCTGCTGGCAGGTGCCCCACAGTGCTGTGGGGGTGGGGGTGCAGGGGGAGATGAGTGGGGGCCTGGTGGAATGTGCCCCTGACTGGTGAGGGGTGGGGGTGCAGGGAGACATGAGTGGGGGCCTGGTCGAGGGTGCCCCTGGATGCTGGGGGGTCGGGGTGCAGGGGGACATGAGTGAGGGCCTGGTGGAGGGTGCGCCTGGATGCAGGGGGGTGGGGGTGAAGGGAGACTTGAGTGGGGGCCTGGTGGAGGGTGCCCCACAGTGCTGGGGGGGTGGGGGTGCTGGGGGACATGAGTGGGGGCCTGGTGGAGGGTGCCCCTGGATGCAGGGGGGTGGGGGTGCAGGGAGACATGAGTTGGGCATGAGTGGGGGCCTGGTGGAGGGTGCCCATGGATGCTGGGGGGTGGGGGTGCTGGGAGACATGAGTGGGGGCCTGGTGGAGGGTGCCCCACAGTGCTGGGGGGTGGGGGTGCAGGGGGACATGAGTGGGGGCCTGGTGGAGGGTGGCCCTGGATGCAGGGGGGTGGGGGTGCAGGGAGACATGAGTTGGACATGAGTGGGGGCCTGGTGGAGGGTGCCCCTGACTGGTGGGGGGTGGGGGTGCAGGGGGACATGAGTGGGGGCCTGGTGGAGGGTGCCCCTGGATGCAAGGGGGTGGGGGTGCAGGGAGACATGAGTTGGACATGAGTGGGGGCCTGGTGGAGGGTGTCCCTGACTGGTGGGGGGTGGGGGTGCATGGGGACATGAGTGGGGGCCTGGTGGAGGGTGCCCCTGGATGCTGGGGGGTGGGGGTGCTGGGAGACATGAGTTGGATATGAATGGGGGCCTGGTGGAGGGTGCCCCTGACTGGTGAGGGGTGGGGGTGCAGGGAGGCATGAGTGGGGGCCTATTGGAGGGTGCCCCTGGATGCTGGGGGGTGGGGGTGCTGGGAGACATGATTGGGGGCCTGGTGGAGAGTGCCCCACAGTGCTGGCGCGCATTCGAAGTGGGCTTTCAAAGTGGCTGTTGGGCTGTCGTTGGGCTGCTGACTGACTGCTGTCTGCTGCTGAGTGAGGACCTCGAGGGACTTCGAATCGAGCCGTCTGCAAGAGGAATCACAAGTGTGTCGTAACGTGTCACCGTTACTATCTAACAAGTAACTAAGGAACTTGATTCTGTGTACTTTATTTCAAAGAATCGCGGCCTTGCCGCGACGCGCTGTGGCTGCACACAGTAATATTACTTACCCGAGTCCCTCCCTTCTCTTTTCCTCTCCCCTCACAGTCCTCAAGTGCTACCTTGTCTCCGCCTCCCGCCCGTGGCCCGCTCCGCCCAGCTAAGCCTCACTTCTAATATCTAGGGAACGCGCGCGCATTCGCGCGCGCGCATTCGAAGTGGGCTTTCAAAGTGGCTGTTGGGCTGTTTGGTTGTGTGGAGGTGTGGGTCTGTGATCAGCTACAGGTAAAAAACTCACCTCTTAATTCACACCTAATAACTACACTGTAAAGTGTAGATAACAACAAACACAGAAGTAGGAGAAAGTTGCAAGTTTTATTACTTTCTGTCTGTGACTATTTTCTCTGTAGTATTGCGTGGTTACACCGCTGGTGTAGGAGTGTATGAGAACTCCCGTAAAGTCTAACTAACTGAGTGGCACGATTTGGAAAAATAGTCCATCATGGTAAAAAATTTACGGAGTGGGAAACGTTGTCTAAATAACTCACCAGCTGCCTCAAATGAGGAAAATATCTTAGAGGATGAGTACTATGAAGAATCTATGTATCAAATAAAAAAAAAAGGGCGCAATATAGGTAATACCAATGCGAATATGTCACAATCTGAGCATGTTAAATCACAAGTTGGGACTCACCTGGGTGTTCCGGTAGTGCACAGAGATATAGTGTCCACAGACGAATTACTAGTATTACCGGTTGCTTCTAACATTGTATGTACTGAGGCGTCTGATGTTATTACTCACCCAAAGAACTTCATATGTAATATACCAATCAATGATAATTCTCTTTTGGGTGCGGTTGCAGACGTGTCTATTCTGCCGGCATCAGATACATCATTGGTAGCCCCTGCAGTATTGGCAGAATTACACAGCCGAATGAGACTGTCTAATGGGCCATCTACACCCGCGGCAAGTTCTCATGGCTTGAGGGATCAGGTCCATTTTCATGCTGCAATAGAGGTAAACTTGAAAGAGTTAAAAGAGAATCTAAAAAAGGATGAGAAGATTCTAGGAAAAAACATAACACCTAAGGCTAGTTCCCCTGCTTATGAGTCTGGAAATAACCATGACGAAATTAGCTATGTCCCTTCTCCGGTTCTGGGTGGGGACATCAATCAGCAAAAGGGAAGAAATAATCCATCACGTCGTCCAAACTCATCTCTTCCACTTTTTCCCCTTGAGGATACTCTTATGGACTTAAATAATCACGAGCTTCAGAATTTGCCGGTTCTAACCAGAATTCTGAACCTTCTTGATAAGGGCCATGAGTACACTCATGGCGCAATTCATGCGTTGAGTAATTCTAATGCGGAAATTATGAATACACTATGTAGAATGGAAGGGTTCATGATCTCCCAAGAAAAGTGTAACAACTTTTGGGCATCTCAATTGATGTTTGTAAAACAGCTGGGGCATAAGGAAGTAGAGAAGATCCATACCACTCAGCATGATCAATCCTCTCAAACAGAGGAGAATACAGATTTAACGGCAAATGATCGAAACTTGCATACACCATTGGGTATCGGAAAATCCGCACCTGTTGCCTCTGAATACCTAGAAATTGCAAAACTTCAACATGATCGTATATTAGTCCTTGAAAACATCATAGTAGCTGCAAACCTAATACCTTTAGAGTTAATGAAAAATGACGGTGGAATTCCACAGACAATAGTAGAAGAACTGCCGGAACGACCTGATAGTCCCACGGCTTTGACAGACTTGATTGATCTAGATATAGCGAATCAAGTGTCAACCGTGGATAAATCTATCAATGATATTGAAAAAGGTGATCTACAACAATCCACGTTTTTTATGTCTAGAAAAGCAAAAAAAGCATTTGCAAGAGCTCAGAAAAGAAAGGGTGGATCTACTGTCCCACTAGTGCCAATAGAAAAACAAACAAAAAAAAACTCTAAAAAAACAAAGAATATAAAATCATGCAGTCCTAATTCCAGTCCTAATGCCTCTATAGGTCTTGGCCAAAGGCATTTAGAGGATATGGGCATTGAGATAAAGGAATTGGACAAAGAAAAACTGCCACAGTTGGAGGAAAAAAATTCACAGGCTGTCGAAGCAGATTCCTCTTTACCCTCCTTGATCCAGGCACCCGAAGCGCCACATGATGCAAGATCTGCCTTAAAGATATCTAACATGGGTGGGTTGCAGGATCACGCCCCTTTGTTAATTCAAACACAATTACAAAGTTTCTTCGATAAAATTGATAAAAAACTTACCACCATGACTGTTCAGGGTTCTAAAGAATCAAAGTGCATAGTAGAGAAGGAGGCTTATAGTATAAAGAATATTGAGAGGGGTGCACAAGACATAAACGACGATGGCAACTTGTTGCCAATTTTGGAGAAAAATGTTCCTGTCATGAAAGGGCCAATAGAGGCATTCCTCCCAGCAGTATCAGAAAAAAAAAAAAACAATGAGATAGAAAAGCAAGGAATAACAGCGTCCCCAAAAGATATCCCGTTGGAAATGAGATCTGTGCTAGGCTGGTGGGCTGATAAAGCAGTGCTTGACAATCCCAGTTTAAATCGTGGTGCAGTAATGAAGATTTTCTGTCAAATCCCGGCTTTCCGTAATCTGGTATCAAATGATATTGATTGGATAAAACTACCATCCTCATGTAATTACCGGATGATATGCAAGTTTAAATCACCTATATTTGCCTCCCTGATTCGGTCCCATTATGGTGACTTGGAGTTTCTGGGTTACAAGTTATTTGTATTTCATTCAATGGATGAGGCAATCGAGTTTCTAGAATTTCAAGAAATAGAAAGTCAGCAAAATATACAAAGTGAACGCAATGACAATCAACTTACAATATTGCAGGCAAAGGTAAACTCACAAGCAGAGTCTGTGGAACAAATCATAAAAAGTTTAGCATGGCTAGAACCATTGATGAAATCAATCCTTAAAGAGAACCCAGGAGACGACAAATCATAAAATGATTCTTTTTTAGTAAAATCATGGAACTGCTGTGGCTTTAAAAACCTAAAGTCGTGGTTTCGGATGCTAGACTGTGAGAATCGCCCAGCCATTATCATCCTGCAAGAAACCATGGCCACCATAGATATTCCTATGGAGGGTTTTACAAGCTTTTTTAGTCATGCCCAAAAGGGCCAACTTGGACGCCCAAAGGGCGGTCTTGCCATTTATATCTCCTTGGCATACAATGTGGAAACAAGGCAGATATATTCCTCCGAAGAGATGCTAGCAATTACTGTAATGTCAAGGAATAATCAGAATGCTCCATTGTTGATAATAGGACTATACTGGAACTCAAATGGAGCATACATTGATGGTATTCTTGAAAGATTGAATGCATTAATCTTGGAGGTGGTGGATGAAATGCCCAACATTGAAATTATAGTGGGTGGGGATTTCAATTCCACCCTTACACAAGAAAATCTGGAAGAAGAATGTCATAACGCTCAGTATGTAAATTTGTCATGTGAGAGGGGCCAGTTGTGGTCAGACTTTTTTAAAGAATGGGATATGGCTGTTATTCCTTTCGCAAGTGATGGGTCAAAAGTGACCTGGAGTAGGGGAATATATTTCTCCTCCATTGATTACATCGTTACATCAAAAACCCTGGCCACGATGGCCTCTCCCTGTACAATTGAATGGTCTGCCCTGAGTGACCATTCGATTTTGACATGTACTTTTAGTTGTAAATTTGGTGTTTATTCTATGTATAAACCATTGGCATTACCTGAATCCGACAGACAGATGTTATCAGTAAGGTGGAACTCGAAAACCTGTAGGCTATTGAACAGTCTAGTCAGTCGTGACATATTAAAATATAATCCTAAACAGTTGTCAACGGTAGAGTGTAGCTCATTAGATCTCATAAATGAGAATATGATTCACTACCATCTGAGTCAGATTGGCACTGGAAATAAGCAAGAAACATCTACAGTTCTAGTTGAAGGCTATAACTTGGAGATAATGAAAAGAAAAAGAGAAAAAAATGCTGTAATTAGAAATCTTACAAAGGATTATATTAATCATTTTGAACAAATATTGCATAAGAAAAAATTAATTTTGAGTAAATATAAAGAAGATATTAGAATGATTAAATTCAAGGCATATCTGAGAAAAAATCAAAATATGATTAAGCTCATGATAGGTAGGAAAACACGTGAAATCTGGGCTATACTAAGAGATCCTATGGAAAGAAGTCTAGCGGAGAAATGCTCCACAGTGAGTGGCGAACTATGGACCGAATTTTACACTAATAAATATGTAGTACCAGATAAGTTCAAGTCACTTAAGTACGTTGTAAATGTATCACTGCTGCCTGACACTTGTCCATGGGACGTCGAAATAATTGAGTCAGTGATTAAGAGCATAAAGTTCTCAAAAGCAGCGGGCCCAGATGGAATTCCTCCATGTTTGTTGAAGGATGACCCAAAATTCTGGGCAGGACACTTAATGCGCAGCTTTGATAATATCTTTAAGACCAAAAAACTACCAGTCTCCTGGACATCTGCTTTAATTATTCCTCTACACAAAAAAGGAGGAACAGCTGAACCAAAAAATTTTAGACCGATTGCTTTGATAGATACTCCGGCAAAAATTTTTGCCAGCTTACTCCTTAGAGAATTGAATGAATCCATAGTGGCTTTACGTATTCTCTCACGCTTTCAAACAGGGTTTAGAAAACGCATGGGAACACAACTGAATGCAACTATTCTCGCGCATTTATTAAAGAGCTCAACAGGAGCTCTTAATGGTCCGATATACATGGCATTTGTGGACCTGTCATCAGCGTTTGACTGTGTGATTAGAGAAATACTGTGGGCAAAGATGCATAAATGGCAGATCCCAGCGCCTATAATAACAATGATAGCCATGCTCCATACTAACACAAGCTATAGTGTAAGAATTGATGGTACGGGTCGGCTAACTGACCCAATAAATACATTTATTGGGGTAAAACAAGGATGTAATCTTGCGGCCACCCTATTTAATTTGTATTTAGCAGATATTGATAAGTTGTGGGAACACTCGAATAGCTTTGCTGCAAAACTGGGACATCTAAGCATAAACTGGCTGGCTTTTGCCGATGATATCATTCTTTTAGATCGCACGCCATTTGGACTACAAAACAAAATACATTTGTTCTATGGCTACTGTGAAAAACACAATTTGGCAGTCAACCCTGGTAAATCGAATATAATGATTTTCTCTAATAAAAGGAAAACAATATCAACTAAATGGCTAATTAATGGAAACTTGATTCCTCGTACACTAGGGTTGATCTACTTGGGATATAACTTAACGAATTCTGATTCACTGGTAAAATGGCAAAAAGCAATTTCAATCAAAGCACTGCCGCTTATAGCACAAATGAAGATTATCCATCGTAAGCTTTGTAGATTTTCTCTCATTCCATTAATAGAGTTTTACCTGCTTAAAGTAGAGGCAATCATATTATATGGTTTAGATTTATGCACACTAGCGATGGGGCACATTCTAAATTCCTTACAGGGAATGATTTGGAAAAAGGTATTACATCTGCCCCTTTCGATGCCAAATCCCATAATAATCTATGAACTGGGGCTGTCATCTTTAGCGTCAAAAATGACATGGCGCAGGTTGGCAAACTTTGCCAAAATTCTCCAACCAATGGAAAACTCGCTATATGAAGATTTGGCAGTTATGATTAAGAGGGGTAAACCAGACTCTCTACAGAAGGCTTACAAGGAGACACAACAGGTATTAGTGTTGATTGCGCAAAGTACGACAGATCTAGCTACCTTCCCTCAAATAGTAAAAAAAAAACTATATATATACGATTGGGCGAATACTTCTGATCTAATTGGACAATATAAAATGTATGAAGAATACTCTAAATTTATGCATAACCAAAAACCACTATTACTATACATTAGGCAGGTACCTAGTAATCTGATAAGAGCAACGTACATGCGATTCAAATTTAATCTAATGCTAACTAAAGACCGCATGAAATCTTGGAAACATAATAAAAACGAGCGGCACAACCTGAATTGTAGATTTTGCATGACCAATGTAAATGAATCCTTGAAACATCTAGTATTATACTGTACTTCTCTCGAGGAAGACAGACAAAAATACTTGGGTAAATTCCTAGTTGGTATCATGGGAATTACCCGAGAATCGTTATGGGTACAATGTATGTGGGGAAACAGGATTTCACTTATATTTGCATTAGTAAAAGTCCTACAAATTATTGAAAAAAAACTTGATTTGGTTGAGAATTGTGCTAAAAAAATAGATGTGAATTCTACAAATTTATTACCTAAATATACTGACAGCATTCATGATACTGTTAGACTTGAAGTGTTTGGACCTTAATTTTAAATGATGTTGTTTATGTTGGTTGTTATATGTTATATTTTAAGAATAACTATGTTATACATTGAAAAAATATGTTTATTATGTATCATTGTAATTTGAATTTTATCCTTGAAGACAAATTGGATGTTGTAAAGATGTATCATCAAAAACAACAATAATAAAAAAAAAAAAAAAAAAAAAAGTGCTGGGGGGTGGGGGTGCAGGGGGACATGAGTGGGGGCCTGGTGGAGGGTGCCCCTGACTGGTGGTGGATGGGGGTGCAGGGGGACATGAGTGGGGGCCTGGTGGAGGGTGCCCCTGACTGGTGGGGGGTGGGGGTGCAGGGGGACATGAGTGGGGGCCTGGTGGAGGGTGCCCCTGGATGCAGGCGGGTGGGGGTGCAGGGAGACATGAGTTGGACATGAGTGGGGGCCTGTTGAAGGGTGCCCCTGACTGGTGGGGGGTGGGGGTTTAGGGGGACATGAGTGGGGGCCTGGTGGAGGGTGCCCATGGATGCTGGGGGGTGGGGGTGCAGGGAGACATGAGTTGGACATGAGTGGGGGCCTGGTGGAGGGTGCCCCTGACTGGTGAGGGGTGGGGGTGCAGGGAGGCATGAGTGGGGGCCTGGTGGAGGGTGCCCCTGGATGCTGGGGGGTGGGGGTGCTGGGAGACATGAGTGGGGGCCTGGTGGAGGGTGCCCTACAGTGCTGGGGGGTGGGGGTGCAGGGGGACATGAGTGGGGGCCTGGTGGAGGGTGCCCCTGACTGGTGGGGGGTGGGGGTGAAGGGGGACATGAGTGGGGGGCTGATGGAGGGTGCCCCACAGTGCTGGGGGGTGGGGGTGCAGGGGGACATGAGTGGGGCCTGGTGGAGGGTGCCCCTGACTGGTGGGGGATGGGGGTGCAGGGGGACATGAGTGAGGGCCTGGTGGAGGGTGCCCCTGACTGGTGGGGGGTGGGGGTACAGGGGGACATGAGTGGGGGCCTGGTGGAGGGTGCCCCTGGATGCAGAGGGGTGGGGATGCAGGGAGACATGAGTTGGACATGAGTGGGGGCCTGGTGGAGGGTGCCCCTGGATGCTGGGGGGTGGGGGTGCTAGGAGGCATGAGTGGGGGCCTGGTGGAGGGTGCCCCACAGTGCTGGGGGTGTGGGTACAGGGGGACATGAGTGGGGGCCTGCTGGCAGGTGCCCCACAGTGCTGGGGGGTGGGGGTGCTGGGAGACATGCGTTGGTGGGCAGTAGTGCAAGGTGACATGTGGGTTGGCTGTGGGGCATGGGCATGGTGGATGGGCTGCCTGTGGGACATGTACAGGGTAGTCCCCTGTGGTGTGGGCTGCCTGCATGGGCCGTGGAGGGTGTTGGTTGAACAGCTGGGAGGACCCACACGGCGGATTCACTTGTAGGACTGGCCGGCACCCCCGGAATCCACGTAGGCTGCTGGATTCGCGTGTGGAATTTCACTTGCACCTTGGAATACACGTGCCCTGCTGAAATCGCGTGTGGAACTTCCTGCGCACCTTGGAATACACGTACCCTGCTGAAATCGCGTGTGGAACTTCCCGCGCACTTTGGAATACACGTACCCTGCTGAAATTGCATGTGGAACTTCCCGCGCACCCCAAAATACACGTACCCAGGGCAATCGCGTGTGGAACTTCCCGCGAACCCGTAATACACATACCCTGCTGATATCGCGTGTCAGACTACACGGCAACCCTGATATGCACGTACACAGGCGAATCGCACTGCTGGGGGTTGGGGGGGGTGGTAGGAAGGAGTGGGGGCCTGGTGGAGGGTGCCCCTGGATGCTGGGGGGTGGGGGTGCTGGGAGACCCTCCCAGCCGGCAGTAGTGAGGGTGCGCTTCCGCGATGGCCCAGGATGAGGGAACCTCACTGGGGATGTGGGCCCAGTTGCCAGAGATTGAGGGCGCAGGCCCAGGCGTGACTTTGGCATCTCTCCAGTAGTCCTGGATGTGTGTCTCTTTCTCCCAGGTAGCGGCAAGTCACTGGTGGTCCAAATGGCCCCCACGCGTGAGCAGTGGGGGCTACGGATGTTCAGTCTCACCCTGGGGAGGAGGGGGGCTGCCCCCAGCCTCCTCCTCACCTTGCGTTTGTCCCTCTAGGTGCACGCTCTCCTTGTATGCAGCAGTGGGGGGCGTGCTCCTGCGTCGGCCTGGTGTAAGGTATTCGTGTCAATGGGGGGGTGATTGGCTCCTGGGGGCTCCCCTCAGTGTGGGGGGAGTGGCAGGGGATGCTTCCGTTGGTGTGTCTCTCCTTTTGCGGCCCCAGCCCCTCAATGCTTCTTTGTACACTGACTCCTTCTGGGGCTTGGTGCACTGCTCTGGGGGAGGGGCACCCAAGGCCCTAGGCAACGTTTCTCGGCCCAGGGGGCACCTCAGAACTTCTAGTTTGGACCTTTCAGTGGGCAGTAGGTTCCGACGGCATTATCTTGTGTCCATTTACGAGATGGAACCCTTTCTCCATTATTACTCTATTTCCCGGGGCTGGGTCTGGAGCTCACGGCTCAGGCAGCCATCTTGCCTGCGCCCCCTGGTGGCCCGCAAAGTGCACCATTTTAACACATTATGAAAAATTGTTTCTTGGAGGAACTCCCTCACTCCGCTCATTCACTCTTGCACATTCAATGGAAATGTCTATCTCCCTCCCCCAATGAAAATAATCACCGGCTACTACTGGTAATTTCAGCTAATGAAAGTGGGCAGTGGTTTGCCTGCATTATTAGCTGGGCTGGGCTTTAGAATTTTCATACTGGGCAGATGCTTTGCAAGTAGACATGTAAGCACCTTTGTATGGCTGAAGTGAACACATTTACCTCTAATAAACAAAGAGGTTTATCCCATGGGGCCTGGTGCTCATTCATGTAGATCTCCAGAGAGCCTGTTAAGCTTGTATTTATATGTTTGAATTCTGACTAGTCCATTTGTGCTATTTAATGGTAGCAGAACATACTGTACTACACATCAGTTTAGTTGCATGCTTTTTAGGCACCTTATAAATAACCACTAGCTTTAATTAACTACTTAAAGGTGGTTACACCATTTTTTTCAAATCACTATACTTTTAATAATAATAATAATAATAATAATAATTAGGCTTTTATATAGCGCTACAAACCCTCAGGTATCCGAGCGCTGCTTATTATTACCCACGGTGTGTGGTGCTCATTTATCGACCTCGGAATGATGAAAGGCTGAGTTTGGCCCCGCCGGGATTCGAACCTGCGTTAACAGGCTCTAGCACGGGTGTCAAAGCGAGCGCTCTACTCGCTGTGCCACTTGACCAGCTTTTACCCCATTAAGGTTATGGATTCAGTATGTGGACAGTAAAAGAAGTCTCTCCCATAACAGACATGAAAGGTGTGCATGCATGTGTGAAGTGCACCATCACTTGAACCCACAGCCATAACCTGGGATTTCCCGTGCTGAGGGTCCTACTGCAGGCTCTGTTGTGTCAGAAGCCTGCGATGATCAGTCCTGCGGCTCATGTGTTAACCTGCAGATAAAGGCCATTTGAGTGCCTAGATTGCTGCCAGATGAAATGCTGATTCTTTTCCTTGTCTTCAGCAATTATTACCAGGTATTTTTATATTTATCGGTTTAGAAAACCTTCCTCTCTATAAAAAATAACACTAATAAAGAAGAGGCGCCCTCAACAAACAGGAACTTGTGCATACAAATACATGATCAATAGTGTGACCAAATTACTAATTCTCTGCAGGAGAACGGGAATGAGTGATGATTACCCCCCTACTCAGCCCCACACTTCTACTGAACCAACTGTTGTCCCAATCACAAGGGTAAAACAGACCCAACCCGACAGACATGCCTCCCTTGCATTTTGTGATAAGCTATGTAGAGAGAAGATTGTACTATCAAGAGGGGTCTGACGTGATCACAGTAGCAACACAAACAGCAATTGTACAAACACATAAACATAAAAGCATGTGCAATCAATGTTCTATACAAATATATACTTTAATTAAACAATTAGTAATGCAAGTAACTATCCAAGAAACATAAGCAGAAATCCTCCACTATGGAATCGACACAGAAAATGTAGAACTTGTAGAGAATAGGATACTTGAGCTGGGGTAATCAGGCAAGCAATTGCAGGAATGACTTTAAAGGTTGCAAAAAATGGCTCAAAACTCACTGTGGTCCCAGAAAGTCAACCCGGGGCAGAGCCTCTCAACAGTTCCTTGATATTGAAGGGTTTGACAGCAAGCAAATGGGCATCGATGCACCTGGCCTTATTACGAGTTTGGAGGTAGCCATGCCGTCTTTACCGGCATGGCTACCTCCAAACTCGTGTCCGGGTCCGGGTACCCAAAAAAAGGGAATTACCTGGCCAGTCTGACTTTTGCGGGCCAAGTAATTACCATTTTCGGGACCCAGACCCGGTACGTCCCCATTCCCATTTGAGCCCCAATAGGCTCAATGGGAATAGGGAGGATGCTAACAACGGACCCTTTAATGACGAGTCCGTTGTCAGCATCCTGGTCTGCTCATGGGTGCCGATATGCACGTCTGGCCAGACCAGACGTGCATACCGCCACCCGCGAGCAAACTCGTAACGTGGCAGCCCGGTATGAACGGTGCTGGTACCTTACCAACACCGTTCATACCGCGGCCACCAGGGTCGGAATGAGGCCCACTGTCCTTGTGATGACACCATGTTCGAGATGTGGTAAATCACATTGACCCAGGCAGTGAGTCAGTGTCAAGTCAGCTTTGAGACAAGTCTCTGTGCAGATCAGTGCAGAGTTTGAAGCAATGCTGTTCAAAGAGTTTAAAGGGCTTGGATCGACAGACAAGTCAGTTTAAGATGATGTTATCACAGAGTTGAGCTGAAGTGTGACATGATAGCTTCCAATGGTTCGAGGCGGACTGAGGAAAGGTCCTGTTGGTTTGATGTGGTGATTGAAAACGTGATGGGTCGAAGGCTTCTGCAGCAGTGATCTGGTGTTTGAAGTGAGGTGACAATGAGCCCTGCAATGTCAAGCTGGTTCCAAGATGTGAGACAGTTTCAAAATCAGCACCACTGGTCTTGTCAGCTGGAAGGGCATACATTGTGTTTTGAGGGTTGTTCAAAGCTGTGTGAACAGGATTCCAGCTACTCTTGGGATTCTGGTTCCTGGGAATCCCAATTCAAGTGCTCCAAGCAACGGTGAGTCTTTCTTACACTGTCATGCCAGTCCAGGAGTTAGGCATGCACCCTTAGTGGTTTCTTCACCTCCACTGAAGAGCCTGGTTCCAGTGCAGCTGGCAGAGTGGCATGCCTTCTTTTAAACAGCAGTAACTCCTAATGTGGCCTGGGGATAGTTAGGGAGCAGAGCCTTTCACTGCCTTTGATATCACCTTTCCTCACCTCTATGGCAGAGGACGTCGAAATGAACTTCACTGCATACAGGGATCCAGAGATGTATTCTACTTGGTGTTCAGGTAAGAATCAAAGAAAGGGTGGAAGACCCCCTAGTTTATGAAGGCAAATTGTCAATGGGGATTGGACATAAACAAGCCTGATATAAACAGTCCAATCCCAGTTGTAACAAGTGATCATTTCCTTCTTGCATTATACCTAATGTGCCTTGTTCCAAAGAAAATGAAGGGAACATGAAGGAAAGAGAGGCCCACAGTAAAGAAGGGAGTTACCCCTTCCTCAGGTCCAGTTTCCCCTCACTGGCTACTTTAGCTCTGCTCCCTTTATATTTCTGCAACTTCAAAGGCCGTTTAGTATGAAGTACCCTAGTGTGAGGCTGCCCTTTGTTACCTGAGTGCCCATTGAATCAGATTTCCCAGGCGTTTGCCTGATGGCAGATCCCATGACCGAAGGGGAGCTGTTACACTTTCTCCCAGCGAATCAAAGGAAGACAACACCCTGCATATTGTCTCACTGGGAGCAGTGCAGACAGCCAGAACGTTTAGCCTTCCAACTGACAGATACAGCAATATTTATTATATTTTGGATCAGAGGTGCAAAAGTTAAAATGTCCTCTCTGACAGCTGCACTGACTTTGGGCCACATTAGCTGAAAGATTCTACAGTTGAACCTTCCTTGTGCCACTGAAGAGCAGATTCTGCAGTTGTCAGGGCACTGGTGTAGGCAGGCACATGCATGTAGTATGCTTTAGGCCTGGAGCTTGGTGAAGGTGGGTCTGATTAGCAGACTCCCCTTTTAGAGACAGAATTACGCACATTTAATTACGTAAGAAAAAAATAAGAAAATTAAAAAAGCCATGGCTTTCACACCCTCGCCAAAGGTCAATCCGCCTCCCTAGACCACAAGAAAAATAATAAAGATAACAGCCTGTTTTGGCTTCACAAATTTCATTGTACATTTAAGTATGTATGTTTTGTTCTTTGTGCTTTATATTAATGTTTTGTTTGTGCAGGATTGTATCAAACTGTGAACATTCAGACGATTGGTGCCATTGTGCACCTTTGTGCCTGGAAGACACTTTCTGATTATGTGTGTACCGTTGGGTGTCTGTTTTTCAGTTTGTTTGCATAGATGTGTGTTGTTATCGCAGTTTTATACCCTTTCTGCTAATGCGCTGATCTGTCAGCACATGAACCTGAGGGAAATGTCAGAGGTTGTGCCTTTATGCTAATGACTACATATACAGTGTATGACTGCTTGTGTTAGTGGTTGCCTATATGTATTTCACAGTATGTGCAGATAATTGTGTGCACCCCTCGCTTTCTCCCACTCTATGTTTCGCTCACTGCCTGTACCCAATTATTCTCTTTAATTGGCTTTTTCTGTCTCCGTCTAACTCTCTCACTTTGTCTATCTGTATATACCTGCCTATCCCTCCACCTTATATCTGTCTTTGGCTTCTCTCGTCATCTCTCCTCCCTCGTTGTCTCCATGTCCATGTCTGTCTTTCAGTTTCTTATTTTCTGTCTACTTGGGCCTCACTACAAGCTTTGCACTTTTTTGTGGTAAATCCGGTGAAATACCACCAAACGGAACTAATGCTACTGTCACTTGGTCCTGCAGATTTAAAGTGGAATTAAAAGTGGAGGTAGGGTGGGCAAGTCCCCATTTTTAGAGTCCATCAGAGTCCATGGGGATTTTGTTGGAATGTGTTATTAATGTATTATTTATTAACAATTTTTATAAAGCACAAACAAGGCAAAGCATCTGAGCACTATGCAATTTGACATGTATAATAATAAAACTAAGTTCCCACTACAATAATAAAATAGTTAAAACATGCAAGAAAGATAAAAACCAATAAAAAGAAAAAAATACTATTCAGACTCTTTCCATATCTGCACCGGTAGTGAATTTCACTGCTTCACTACGGCACCAGAGAATGTTCTTTTGGAGGTATACGCATGTTAGAACTCATACTCATACTAGACACCGAGAATTGGAATTGGAATTGGAGCTACAAAGCTTTCGAAGTCCACCAGAAATCTTTAGTTTGGCTGCTAAATACAAAGGAATTTTTAAGTAAATTACTTTGGCCCTCATTACGACCCTTGCGGAAATCGGAAAACGATGGCGGAAATGCAATACCGCCATCGAACAGCGCTCGGTGCGACTATGACCCGTCACCGCAAAGTACGAAGCCATTAGCGACACCGTAGTGAACGCCAACGCTAACTGCACCAAGCAGGCGCGCGCGCGCCATGCGAAACCGCAAACACCACCATGGCGCAAGGGTACGCCAATTCCGACCCTAGCGGACATGTACCTAACGCCATCAGGCATGGCGTAATGTACCATTCCGCCATGGTGAGAAGTACGGCATCGCGAATCAACCGTAAACGGCCCCACTGAGTGCCTGTACACCGCTCCCTGCCCACAAAGTACAACTCCCCGTAGGTGCAATGAAGTCACAATGCAACCAGTGAAATGTACAAGTCACCCATGCATGCCAACGAACAAAAGAAACACAAGAGGGGCCAATGGGAGCTGCAGGGCACAGATGGCACGAATACAGAAGCCATCCCAATGGACATGACCACAGTCCCCCACCAAGAAACGCACGCAAACACAGGCACCTGTGACCAGCAATATTCCGAGAATCACATCATTCCACCAGTCCACCTGGCTGACCGGCATCTGTTACACAAAACCCAATCCCCCGCCCCTGAGCATGACAACATTCAAACTGTCATATTGGCAGCCCCCATCCCTGACCTCACGGGCTTAGTAGGCAAACGCGCCCAGTACAGTACCACGCAACTAAACTCCGAAGCTGGAACCCAATGCAGATCTCCTCACAATACATCGCCCCCCAAATAGGCATATGCCACATCACTTGCAAAGAAAAACGCTACACGGGCCAAATCAGAATAGAAATTTAATGCACATCAAAGTCACCAAGCCCATACAGCCATCAGGCCATGAACTCCAAAACACTAATCACCATTGTGGGCTGCATCCGCAAGAAATGACCAGCCACTACTTGTGTGTCGCCCTGTTCCCTCATGGTACACAGAGCCACATTCACGTAGGAAAAGGCAACATGGAAGCGCACAGAACCGCAGGGCCGTCCCAATGGGGAGGCACTAGTCCAGCTGAAAGGCCGAAATGTTGCTCCGAGCCACCAGTACTGCGTAAGGGCATGTGGGCCATTGGCGATCGTCCCATAAGATCGTAATGCTGCTCCACTGATTAACACGAAGCAGCAGGTGTCGGGAGTAAAACCCATCTGCAGGAGTGGCATACAGATGGCAGTGGCAAAAGGGGAGGAGATACCTGTCAACCAAAAGAAAAGAAAAAGAACAGAATGGCCATCAGAACTACATTCGAACAACTCACTTCAATGATCACACTAAATCCACAGCCATATGCATGCTAGCCCACTCCAAAGGATCATCACCACCCCAAAACCACTTGCGACTCATAACCATCTATATCGAGGTGCAAACACCATCACAAACGAGTGCACCTGTGCATGCGTCTGTCAAAACAGAATCCATCAGATGGGAATGTTAACGTGCATGGACACAAGTGTCTGAGGGCGCGTCGAGACAGGGAGGGCTCAACAAGGCCAGATAGACGATGGTCCCACTATGGCAGCCCTGCATCACATAGCGTAGGGGAGGCGGATAGATCCCAAGAAGCCCTGTACATGGCAAACTCTGTATCAAATCACCTGCCCATGCATCCATTCATCATTCCCTCATCCCGGAATCAAAACGCCTGAATAATTACTCACATAACATTAGAAACATCCATAGAGTCTGTGCGTTATGCAGCCTGCAAAATCCACAGTGCCCCAGCCCGTAATTCCAGTGTAGTGAAGTAACATGTATTTGGGAACGTCCGGCCTCATCGCCCACGTAGCAATTGCGCATCCCAAACTATTCATATCAATCATTGCTTCCTCGCCATGGGCCCTGTCTCAAGGACATTGAACAATAGAACGTTATATTTGCAGTCAGACCTGTGGGCATCTCCTCGCCGCTAGCTGGAAACCGAAAGCGCCGCCCTTCGAATTCCTCATTTGCAACATCACGCCGAAAAGGCATCTGTGGCCGTTTGAAATCACTAATTATTCCATCGAGTGCGGCTATGTGTGAAAATGGCAACTGCCTTCACCCACAAATGGGACGCCCCGCCCGTCGTTGCAACTCGGTACAGTGATGCATGAGGGCCCACCGTTACTCGAGTACTACGTTCCACTGACCCTTCACAAGTCTGTTCGCGACTGCACAGATAGTATGGGAAACAATGGGACCACAGCAGAATGAACATGTCAACCAATGTTACACGGCCATCGGGTACAAATACATGATTGCAATAGCAAGATGCCATTCCCCGATTTGCAGCGTTGTGCGCGGGACGTGCTCGGCCAAAGGGGAGAGCAGTTTGTACAGGTGGAATTAATCACCACAGGTGGAGGCCATACAGCCTGAAAACACATAAATTGCACAGCCAGTCTCCTCCCACAACCACACCGAAATGCTACCGGCAGGACTCGCGATGTTGGCCCTGGGGGACCTGATAGCACTGCAACTACTCCAACTCCAAGAAGAAGACGAACACCAACTACAACCGGCCGCACGGAGGAGACGCAGGAGGAGGAGGAGGCCAAGGCAGGGCCAGCAAGGGCCGCCAGCACAGCCACTACCACCACGCAGGCAGCCCGCAATCCCACGCCTCCGAGCACATCCGTTCGACCTCACTGCTGAGCAGATCCACACCCTCTATCGTTTGGACCGGGACACCATAGCCGCCATTGTGGACATGACACAGGCTGACCTTGTCAGCATGATAGATAGCCCAACCGCCATCCCACCCCTACTGAAGGTGGTGTCTGTACTACACTTCCTGGCCACAGGCACCTACCAGCACACAGTCGGACAGTTGCATGGCATTTCTCAGCCACTGTTCTCACGGACACTATTTCAAGTGCTCGATGCCCTCCTGCAGCACGCAGACGACTACATCTCTCTACCACGCTCGGAGCAGGAAATTACCAACACAAAAGTGGGATTCCATGCACTTGCCGGCATACCGGGTTGCATTGGTGCCATCGACTGCACCCATGTGGAATTGGTCGTCCCACATGCCATGGAGGCCCAGTACCGCAACCGAAAACAATTTCATTCCCTGAATGTACAAATGGTGTGTGACTCCAACAGGATCATTACACATTGTTGTGCCCGATTCCCTGGATCAACCCATGATTCTATGGTCTTGAGGAACTCTACAATACCACGCTACATGGAGCGACACGCAGGGAACAAATCCTGGCTACTCGGTGAGTCTCATTACATGCATGATTATGTGGGGTATGTGATTTGGCAATGACCTGGCAGGAAGGGGCGGGGGTGTGCGTACGTAGCAATGGCATTCCACATCATACGTTTCTCGTCCACATACAGGTGATGCTGGATATCCACTGAAGAGATGGCTCCTCACACCAGTCCGGAACCCACGGGACCAGCATGAGGAGGACTACAACCATGCCCACTCACGTACCCGTGTAGTCATTGAACAGGCATTCGGCCTACTGAAGACTCGTTTCCGCTGCCTCAGCAGGTCTGGCGGGGCACTCCTGTACCGCCATGAGAAGGTTGCAAAGATGGTCATGGCATGTGTCATGCTCCACAACATGTGCGTACGTAGAAATGTGCCCATGCCCCCTGACGCAGAACTGCAAGCACCTGATGATGGTCATGATGAGGGTGGGGATGTGGCAGCACCTCATGGAGTCTGCGAGGCACCGGAGGCCCGTGACATTCGTCAGCATCTCATTGATGTATGCTTCTAGCACTCACGCCTGGTGGCTGATACATGGACACGGGACTCGTGGCCCTGTGTGTGTCTGGGACATGCACAATATGGACTGTACGCCGATGATGGCCTAGTACACAAAGATCAATGTCCACACATCTCATTGGTTGATCGTGCACTTTTTATGGCATATGTGATGTCATGTTGAACACCCTATCGACCCGCCACCCAAGTGAGCCCAACACACCCCCTCCACCCTCCTACCTCCCCCCCGAACACCAGTGTCCAAAGATGCTCATTGTCAGTGGGCTGTCGCTATTGCAAGCCCCCTCTGCGGGTATCAGGGGCACCCCTGCCTGTGGAGCGCAGGTTCCTCCCAGATCTACGTTGGGGGCTGCCCTGGACGGAACTTGCAACGGATGATGTGTCTGCCTGCTCACGTCCATGCATGTCCCTAAGGGTTTGCGAGAGCTCAGTGAGCACACGGCGCACTGCGGCAAGTTCGGCACATACGTCTTTGGACGTCGCATGCAGTTCCCCCCTCAGGCTCTCGGTGCTTCTCTCCATTTGGACTCTCAGGCTCTCGGTGCTACTCTCCATTTGGACTCTCAGGCTCTCGGTGCTACTCTCCATTTGGACTCTCAGGCTCTCGGTGCTACTCTCCATTTGTGCCCTTAGCGTCTCTGTACCTCTCTCCATTTCTGCCCTAAGTGTCTCAGTTGATGTTTCTATGTCTGCCTTAGTGCCCCCACATTCATCGGCATGGTCCTTGAGGAGTGTGGCCAGTTGCTGCTGTTGTACGATTACCTGGTCGAGGGACTGTTGCCTCTGCTGGGCCATGGCCATTTGCGGGGGTGTCACAGAGGGGCTGTTGTCCTCATGTTGCCTTGCCACAGGGCTTGTGGGGGATGGCCAGTCGTCGTCTTGTGGGTGCCCCTGCGTGGTATCCTCATGTTGTACGGGATGGGACAGACAGGGGGATTGGGACAGGTCATGGATGGATCTGACTTCGACATCCCCGTTTTCGGTGTCCGAGCATGCTGCCATCAATGGGGTGTCACCTATGGTGCTGCTGCCACCAGAGGCAGTGCCTTCTGTGGCATCCATTGGGGGGACCTGTGGTGGTGGTGTTGTGGGCATGCTGGCTGCTGGGGTGCCTGTTGATGTTCCCTCCTCTGTGCTGCAACCTGATTTGTGCTGCTGCCGTGTCTTGATGCGTGCAGCTGAGGTGGAGGGTCTCTGGCCGTTGGTCTTGGCCCTCTTTGCAGGTGTGCTGGTAGGGGTGTCCTGTAGCTCGTCGTTTGGATCGGACCCTGTGGTGGAGTAAAGGAGGGCGAGGGTTATTGATGGGTCTGTGGGAATTGGAATGGCATTGTATCACATGCATTGGGGTGGTTCCTGAGGGTGATTTGGGTCGGGTCCTTGGAGGTGCTTTGATTTGTGTGTGGAGTGAGGGTGCAGTTGTTTGGCAGCCTGCAGTTTGGGTGTGCCTGCTGCACGTGTAGTGCGTGTATTAGGGGTTTTTAATTATTTATGTATTTATTGTGGGTTTTAACGTGCGCTATCAGGCCGATGTGTGTGGACGTTCTCCTGGACATGTGTTTCTGTTGCACTATGTGGACGCATGGTACTTCACAT
The DNA here is from genome assembly GCF_040938575.1 of Ambystoma mexicanum. Taxonomy (NCBI): domain Eukaryota; kingdom Metazoa; phylum Chordata; class Amphibia; order Caudata; family Ambystomatidae; genus Ambystoma; species Ambystoma mexicanum. The sequence goes on along the minus strand of NC_090924.1, from coordinate 666,433,111 downwards.
GGATGGACTGTGTGGATTTGGCATTGTTTTATCTGGCCCACCTACCTGAATCTTCGGATGTCTGCACTCCTTTCTCCATCCCTCCGACTCCCTCTATGCTCTCCATTCCGATGGTGGAGGCACAGATTTCTTCCCAGGGGGTCAACTTGATGGGTGATTCAGGACCTCCCCCGGTGGCTGTGGCAATGTTGCGGTTGGCAGAGAGTATGCTGCGGACGCGTATCCGCAGGTCGTCCCATCGCTTGCGGCATTGCTGTGGGGTGCGGGGTGCGGTCCCCACCGCACTTACCCGCTGTGCCACCAGAGCCCATATGGTCTTCTTGTTTGCAAGTGCCGTTCTGGTCATTTGCGTGGAGAAGACGACGGCAGCATTCTCCTGGAGGGTCTCTGTTAGCACGGTGAGTTCCTCACGGGAGAAGTGGACCTGCCGCTTGCGGTCGCACGCTTTCTTCGCTACTTTTCCCATTTGTCTTGGTTTCGCTAGGGTGGGTGACGGGTTGGGGTGTGTTTCAGGGTAGTGATTTTAGTGGTTGTGTGGTTTTAGTGGTTTTATAGGTGTACGCCGGGATGTTTCCCGTTCCGGGCCCATGTTTTAACTTCCGTTTCCGTATATTTCCGGTCACCGTACTTTCCGGTAGGCGCACACTGCGGTGACCGCTAAGAGGGGTGGCGGTATTGCACCTAGGGCGCCGTACGGCGGCGGTGTGGGCCGTTTTGGGGTCATTTCCGCCATCGCGGACTTTGCACTTCCGCCGTGGCGTGGTGCTCGTGCCCGATGGGTCGGAATGGGCCGCACTTTGCTCCTTCGTGCGATGGCGGAAACGCTATTTACGCTGTGGCGCTCCGGTCAGTCACTTTCTGCAAGGGTCGTAATGAGGGCCTTTATGTGTAATACAAAATAGTAATTAAAACATAATTATTCCTTTAAAAGGTACCCAATATAATTACATTACAATCAGGGTAATGTGGTCATACCTCGTGCTCCAGAAACCTGCCATGCTTCTGCTTTCAATGTAGCTAGAAAAGAAATAGGGAGTCCTATCAAGACTAAATGACCAAAACTATGCTAGTCAAAACAAGCGAATGAACAAAAATACGAAAGTGAATAGCCGAAACAAAGGATTTTACTACTCTTAAGGAAAATAGGTGATGTTGAGTAGATTTGGCCAACTCATTAACATGTGGCACTAATGCCAATCTGGCATCAAGAGTAACACCCAATGATTTGGCTGAACATGATAGCTCCCTCAAAGAGCCAATAAACTGAACATTGCTAACCCATTTAGGGACCAAAGTGTCGGGCGAAGAAAAAAACACAAACTCAGTTTTTAACTGATGTAATTTCAGAAAATGACTGGACATCCAAGCTTCAATATCCACAAGACATTCTCTCAGCCTAGACAGATGATTCTCCGAGGACATTTTCAAGGAGAGTTGCGTCTCATCAGCATACTGATGTATAGTCATGTTTGGTAGCAAGGTCCCTTAGGGGTTCCCCAAAATGCACATCAGTTTGGTCGGACCAGTTATCTCCAATAATAACTAGCTGCTTTCTCTTGCATTAATACAATGAAAATCATTTCAAAACCTGGCCGCCAATGCCCATACGCAATGAGAAGGTATTGAGCAATATATTGTGATCAATGGTATCTAACACGCTAGAGAGGTCAATAGCATGATTAAGCAAGAACCACTTATATCCAAATGTTATACACATCATCCAGGATACGCAGAGTAGCAGTCTAAATGTTGCACCATGAGCTAAAACCAAATTAATAATATGCCAAGAGATTTTAATTACTTATCCAGATATGGAGTTGATAAGCAACCCCTTTCTCAATTAATTTCCAAAGGAATGGGAGTGAGGATACCGTTCTATTGTTGTGCAAGCAACCAGTTTCTAAATCTGCTCTCTTCAATAATGGGGAGCATATCCAACCTTCAAATTATCAGGAAAGCAACCTGAACCTAAAGAAAGATGGACCAGCTGACAAAAAATGTAAGAAAGAAGGAAATATTTGCTTTAACTTAAAGTTCTAGCCAGGGTTGTCAAGGTATGATGTTGCTTTAGTGCTAGACATTAGTTCACAGAGATTATCCTCATCTGGAAGGATACATGAATTCCAGCTATAAAATGCTTTGCAGCAAATTTGAGATGCCTCAATTTCCAGCTATGTAATTTACTGTCTAATATCAAATATTTTCTATGAGAAAAACAAAGCAAAGTCATCACATAATTTATTTGCAATACATTTTGTAAATTTTTTGCCAAACCTGTAGTATGGTGGTGCAGTAATAAGGCAGTAACAGAATTACTGCCACATTACTACCGTTTCTACCTGCACCGCTATACTCAACTTTCATGATCTGAAACACTTGTGTACAAGCGCGATACAAATAAATTATCACATCATAACAAGATGCTTGGTCCACTCACTATATGAATTTCCATATACTGATTTCCTGTTGAGTAAATACAAGCAGAGCTAAGTAGATGACAGCGTTCTTTCTATGCCCATCTTGATGAAAATGCCACTCTGAAAGAGCAACCTGACTTGAATCATTGTCGATTCTTCCAATGCCTATACTAACCCCAATCTTCCTTGCATTCACTTAATGAACAGAATAGAGTTAAGAGTTGAAATTCGTTTTGTAGTAATAACTCAATGCAACATAGTGGTTTTCAATATATCAGAGTGTTTGCAGTGTTTGCAGTGTTTGCAGTACATTCATATTTTCATAAAAGTATGCAATATGCTTGTCAGTTTGTTGTTCCTATTTCAGTGATTTTGGGCCTCAAACAATGTTCCCATTTTTCTTTGGAAGCAAGGAACATGTTTTCAAGAGATGTTTCCACAAGTCTAAGACAAATGCTGCGTCAGAATGCTGCATCAGCATGCTGCAATCTGTGGGTGAAGTGTCTGAAATCAAGCCCTGCTCTGTTTACTGCTGCGCTTACTCCTAAATGCACGGGGCAGCATGATAACATGAGCGTCACATCTCCTCAGACACCAGCCTACAAGACCTGCATACCAGTGGCAACACCTCTGCCCTCCCATGATTCGATAGCTTGCCCTTTCAACATCCGGGCTAAGGCCCTCATTTGATTTCCCTGTCTGGCTCTGTCCGGCCATGGAAGCCTGCGGAACGGCTCCCCTCTCAAGGTACTATCAAGCACGTTATTCTGGTGCTATTTTCAACATTTCTATGTCTCTATTACTGCTCCCTTATGAATCCAGTCCTCCCTCCCTATTTCTCCCACCATGTTGGTTTTATCCTATACCTAGCTATGTGCAATGCTGCCATGCTTCCCTCACCTTGCCCCCTGCAGCCGCTGACTCTGTTTGGGCCTCTCTGTGCATTACGCTGCTTTGCTGCACACTTCCTTTGCCTCCTGCCCCCCCCGTTCTGACAAGAGGACTGCAAGCCTCCAAACCTCCAAAGCTACCGCTCGAGCTCCAGTCCAAGCCTGCCCATTCTTCCTGCAGTCCACCGGTGCCCTGTGTTGGCCAAACCAGGTTACACTGACTATCGAGCGCACTCCATGTCATCGGACTATCTCTGCAACACAGGACTCCAATGGATGGGAACTACTGAATTACTGGCACTGCTGTTAATGGTGCTGGTGATTCAGTTGTTTACTATAGGTACTATATCTGTTTATGATAGTGGAGTAAAAGGATTGGATAACTAATGCCAGGTGGGGCATCTAAGCCCTTCCTTCAGAATGACAACTGTGGATGTCACTAAAAGTACGTCTCATTGGTTCTACAAACTATAGGATCTTAGATTACTTGGTACATTGTAATTGAGTTGGTACCACGACACCTTTTACTTTTCCACTTTGCTTAGCAGCATGTAGAATGGTCGGCCTGGTGCAGGGTGCCCGTCAGCTCCACTAGCCTCCCATCAACCAGTCCCACCATCCATCACTGACCCACTGGACATGTGTCAATTAGTTTCTAATTTGTAGGCCTCGATGCTGCCTCTCTGTCTGCGAGAACCCGGATATCTGTGCATGGCTCAAGGTTGCACGTAGGTGTGAAGGCCCCAACTCTTCTTGCTTGACAGGTCATGTGTTTTAGGCACCGTGAAATTGTCTCCGGCTCCATGTAATTCGTGTATTTGATTTTAGCTTTCTGTCCACCCAATGCCTTCTGCTGCTTATCTCGACTCCTTTTAACAGGATACTCTGCTCTCGGCGTCATAAATGGTATTTGCCTGTGTCAGCTAAGATGACCTTGGTTTCTTTGCATGGGTCTCATGCATCTGAGTTTTGTTTCTGTCTTAGGCTTTCAATTCCTGTGTTTGAGGGCCTTCTCTCCTCGGCCTCTAATAACTTGTGGTTGGTTGTGCCCTTTTGCAAAGTGGACATATACGTCATATAACCTTTTGAGGTAGTTATGTATATGTGGCGCTTGCCGCAGTCTAATTTTCTACTAAGCATAGCAAGTCGCACGATTTTCTCAGCTTTATTGCGTTTCCAAGCATATGTTCATGTGTAAACTGGTTGCATATCTTCTTCGCTCTTATGGCATAAGATTCTTATACTTGACATCGTCCTTTTAACTTCAACCCAGGATGTGGCTTATCCATGGTGTTTCGTCCCTTTTTATCATTCACAGGTTGTCGTTTCCTTTATCGAGAGTCAGTCCGAGTTCTTGTGATGTCACCATTCATATTCTTTTAGGACTTTTGTGGCTTCCTCAGGCATTACGTTTTGACAATCGTCATTCTGTCTCACTTGTCGATACAGTTTTCTCAATGGGTACCTTACTGTCCAAGGTTTCTTAAGTATAGGTACTTCAATAGGTACTGTCCGTTTGATAGGTACCAGACAGAGTCCCACTACGGCTCTATGATGGTTTATTTGCTCATCATACGTCACATATCTTGGTGTGACCATTTCTGGGACTTCAAAATGGTCGGTTGGAGGGCAGGCCATATTTGAGGCCTCCTCTATCTCCCCCCACTAGGCGATTCATCAACCACATTCACTTGTTCTTTGGTATCCACCTTTTCTGCATCCTCTGTCTTCATCTCTTCTTCATCTTCTGGCTTCACACATGAAGGTCTGTAGAAATGTCTCTTTGGGGTCCATATTTTTATTACTCCCGTAAAGCTTCCTGAGGTTCTCATGTGTTCATCTTTGTTCCATGTCATAAGTTGACGTCCATTTGGGCTGCAATAAATCAATTTCCCCACATCATTTCTGAGTCTCCTTGGATACCGAAACTTTGTTCCTTCTGGTGTGTGAATGCTAGCTTTCACAAATTCTCTTATTTCTTCATCAGTCAGGTCTTTGGGTTTCCATTCTGACTTGACATCAATCATGATCTTCATCCCTATGTCTTTTTTTGCAGTTTTCTGGCATTGAGAGATTATTATCTTGATAACACAAAATCCGAGCAATATCATCACTAACAGGGCTCCTGGGAATTTGAATGTGTCTGCCACCCATTGTGGAACCCATGAAAACAATGATCCAAACCAACTGTCATCGTCTACTTCATTGGTTTCATCAATCATTTGATTCTGTAGTTTCGTCAGCCTACCTATGGGTTCTGTTAGAGTTCCATTTTCTTCATCATGAGAATGTATAAATGTGCAACATGATTCTCTGATTTTTGCACAAACTTCTCCATCCATGGCTGTGATCATGTCAAGGACGTATCAGTTCTGGACAGTCATTAGCCAAATCGCCCTTAATTCTTCCTTGATCGCGTTGAATCCCTTTATGGTTGTATTGATTGTCTGCAGTAACTCCCATCTAGTTACCTGTAACCATTAAGTATTTGCTCTAACTTGGATTCTCGGCATGAAGTTTGTCATGAACACTGATGAGGTCTGACTGAACAACCTATGTTCATACGGAATCGCATCAAAAGCTTCTATTGATTTGGCAGAGAAATCATTTTCTCTTTTCATTGTGCTTCTTCTACAGATCTCTTCTTCCTCAGGTAAGCATCTGCTTTTGTGAAACTGTCAATATTCAAATCACCTTTTGGAATCACCAGCGCTGGAACATGGACATTTACTAATGTGCATATACCTCCCCAGTTTTTCGGCAGTCTGATATATGCTTTGGATCCACATGCCCAATAATGATCCATGGTCACTGCAGTACCGTGTACCATTCCTGGAGCGTCAAAGATTCGTCCACGTTCTGATTTTCTCCCATTTTTCTTGTACCATTGTTTCTGAAGCACAGTTTCGCTATCTCCAAAGGCACTATCTGTAGAGGTCCTCTTCTGTCTTTGACCCATGTCAATAGATTAGCAGGTTTTGGCCATAATGGCTTGCATATCTTCTGTGCATTTTCAATAGCTTCTTTGCAGGCTCCGGTGACCACCCATGCTCTGCAGATCACTACTCTTTTCTCCGATATGTCTGGTAAAAGCACTGTTCCCCATATTTGCATTTGGCCTCTGTTCTTCCATTTTCTGGCCTCTTCTGGAGTTCTTCCTTGGACGTTCATCTTTTGATTTGCTTCTCTTCTGATCTTCGCCCCTTTAACGCCAGGCTTCTCATACCTGATCACGATGTGCTTCGTCTTTCCATTGTTTCTTGTCTTTATGTCCTGGACATAATCGTCGTCGTTTGGATCAGTTGCTTCAGTTGCCTATTTCAGTGAGGCATCATTTCCCATGAACTGGCCTCTTGTCTTGCACATTGCTACATGTGATAGACAGTGTGCTGTCTGGACGTCAATTTCTACGGCTACAAAGATCTTTGATTTCCCAATGCTGTAGGGTAGTAGTGCGCAAACAAAACATTCTCCCTCTGAGCTCCGTCTTCCAAATTCTTTCATGTGTTGGTACCATATGTTGTTTCCCAAATGTGCTGTGCTGTCCAGGTAATTATTTAGTTCACTGTCATCTCCTTGTATGCTTCACTTGATTCTCAATGTTTTCATGTAGTTTGCAATTATCATATCCTTAATAACATCCATGTAGCTTCTTCTCACTGGGGGATTCGCAGGCACTTCAATCCATGGTTCCGTCTTCTTCATCTGTACCAATGAGGTAGGTGAAAGTCTTACAATTTTTTCCCTGATCTCCTGTCTTCCCTGGCTCTGGTTATGAATGGCCAAATTCATTCTGCCACTATCTCTGCATGTGATAGTTTTGCAGGACTTGTGCTTGTTCTCTTTGGCCTGTGGTTCTGTAGTTATTGAAATTAGATCTGGTGTATGTGCACTCGTCGTTTGTATGCCTGTGGTCGTTAGTAACCTGTTTTCATTCACATTTTGTCGACCCTGTCTCAGGCTTGTTAATGTGCTTTTTACTGCAACTGTGTGTGTGTCATTGCTACTCACATCCAAATCAAGTTCACTCACTCCATTGTCAGATCTTCTAGGGACTGGAATGACTACATAGGGTCTGGGTGCCTTTGTGGGCTTCATGTGTGCATCATTAGGTGGGTGCACTGGACTCTGAACACTTTGTCTACCAATTAAAAATGCAGTTCTAATCATCAGTGACAATAAAACAATGATGAATATAATGCATAAGTATATGATACCTTTATAGGTTAGACTGCAACATTTACTTCCGGTAAAACAAGGGCGTCTCTCCTCCTGGGGGAGAACACGGTTGCTATTTTGGTTTTCCATCTCAAACAATTTAAGGAAAAAAGGCTAACACTTTAATACAATCTTAGACAATATTATTTCTGGATTCTTCTGGTTCCTCTTGCGGGTTGCATGTACAGAAAAAATTGTCCCTCTTGCCTGGGCACTGGATTGTCTGTTATCTCTGGATACAGTTCTCTTTTTCTACGTATGAGGAAATGTAATGTCAAAGTCAGGTAATGTGGTCAGCAAATCTCTTTTACTGTGCATGTTCAAAGTACACAAGTTCGGAGTTGATGCCTCTTATTTGCTCATTCCAGACGACATGTCCCGTCTTTGTTAGTGTAACAAGAGTGAAGTCTCTGGCAACGCTTTCTTGATCTGTCCCTCGGTCGGAAGCTTCAAGGTTTCTTCCGGATACTCTGGTGGAGATTGGAGAATTTAATTTGTAGTACAATACCATGCAGGAGCATGCTTAGCTGGGTAGATTTTGCTGGGTCTCTGATGAATGTGAGGACGTCAACACCGGCAGGTCTCCCTACAAGTTCTGGAAATTCCTCAATTAGGTGAAAGAAGACATTGTTCGTCAATCTGCTATCTTCTGGTGACAGGGACATTCGTCTAGTCCTTGCCGAATTCTGGAACAGTTCAGTACTCACTGTGAGTGGCTTCTACGATCTAGATTGGTGTGGAGAGTGACCTGGATTATGATGCTGTTCAAAGTTATGCTCAAGCCTTCTGTGTTTGCCGGATCTCAAAGAAATGTTAATACATCAGTGTGTCTTCCAACAAAGTTTGGGTGCTCTTCAATTAGATGAAAGAATATCACGTAGATGAGTGTATTCGCTTTATCTTCTGCTTGGGACATTTGTTTTTTCCTCTCTGTATTCTGGAAGTAGGAAGAACTGCTCTGCGATCACGGTGAGTAGCCTTTTTATTGTCTTGTTGTTTTCAGGATCTTGCAGAAATTCGGGGATGCTAGTGAGCCTTCCCACTAGTGATGGGTGTGACCTCAAGACTAGGTCAAAGTAGTTCAAAACGTCTTTAGTGATGTCGCAACTGTGGGACACCATTTGTGAGTCCAAAAAAGTTCCTGTCTTGAACGAGTGTGGATACTGTATTTTCTTCCAACTCGTATATCTGCGATTGAGATTTGACATATTCTTTTCTTATCAAGGCTTCAGTGTGCCTTAGTGTAAAGTTCAAAGTCAACAACCTACGTTGTGGCTTACACATGCACTTCTCTCCTTCACCCTGCAACTACGATGCACAGAGTGTCTGTATTTTTTTGAATGTCCTTATCCTCTTCTCTTTTTGCTCAGAGGAATGTCCATTTTTAAGCCACAAATTTGCACAAAAGTTCTTTGTCTTTGCTTTGCTATTGGTCATGCGTCCTTCTTCATCGTCATGGATCTCTTCCCAGTTGTCTGTAGTCTCTTCGCGGTGGGGTGCAGACAAGGGGATTCTGCAATGTATGGCTTGATATCAGGAAAGTTCCAAGCTCTTCTTCCTTGTAGCTTAACTGCAGATGGAGTGACGTCTTCAACTGTGAACGGTTCCTTGTGTGGTTCCTTACCAGGACAGTGTCTCCAGGGAAGATTGAAGGAACACATAGACTTTGAGCTGTGTCTGCAGTAGCATCTCCTTCTGTGTTCTGTGCTGCCCTGCACCCTTTTTGTCTGGCCTTCAATTACAGTAAGACAAGATGTCATGCAGTTCAAGTCATTTTGCATTTCAGACCCTAAGATTTCACTTGTCGGCTGGGCATCACACCCAGCTCTGCCTCGGGGTATCAGGGGAGTGTGCATCCTTCTTCCTGTTGCTATTTCTTACGGCCTAAGGTAATGGTCAGAACCAGGCTGGTTTCTGATTAAATACAGTGCCAGTGGAAGGCAGAGCAGCCATCCTTTCTTTAGAGCAAGCTTCAACTTGGCTATCCTTTCCTTTAACAAGCTGTTGAGCTTCTCACAGATCCCATTACCTTGTGGGTGATACACCAATGAGTACTTGTGCTTTATACCAAGCAACAAACTAATCTGTTCAAAAACTTTGTTGACAAAGTGAGCCCCATTATCTGATCTCATGACTTCACATACTCCCCACCTGGGAAATACCTCTTTCACCAGAAATTTGGCCGCACAGGTAGAGTCTGGATGTGTACATGGACCTGCTTCTATCCATCTACAGAATGGACACACCACAACAATTAGATACCTGTACCCGTTACATACTTGAATCATATCGATGTAATGAAAATGCAAGTGCTGAAAAGGTCCATTTAATTCTAATTGCTTTTAGTGTGTGCCCAGACGTGAACTGCTGGCAGATCATACAGTTCATCACAAAAAATGCAACGTGCTTCGCTAAGTTCTGTATAAACCAGTCTTCAGCGAGCATTGCCGCAAGATTCTCTTTTGTCATGTGTGCTGGATAGTGTAATTTTAACAGGGCTGTAGGCATTACTGGTTTACCAGTGCTGTCTTGTCACCACAAGCTTTCGGAGGGGTTTAAATAACACCCTTGCCGCTTCCAGAGATTCTTTTCTTTCTGTGGTGCCTCCCCTTGGAATTCCATTAACTTGGTTTGCCCCATGTTATTATAGCTCTCAGGTTCATTTCGTGCAACAATCATCTTCTCGTTTACATCAGTTATTTCAACATCCATTATGGGTCCACCCTTGGATGCCATACGCTTGGCCTCTGTGTCAGCTGCTTCATTTCCTCATGAGATCAAATCCGTCCCCTTCGTGTGCGTTGCGCATTTCATGACCGCTATGCCCACTGGGAGCAGTAGTGCCTTGATGAGCCTGTCCAATAAGGATGCGTGCTGCACTGGCGTGCCGTCCTCTCGGAGATAGCCCCTCCTCTTCCAGCGCGATAGGCCTGCGTGCACTGTTGATGTCACATAGGCGGAGTCACTGTACACATCACTTCCTGGTCTGCGTAATTCTCAATTGCGAGTATCAACGCCAATAATTCTGCAGCCTGTGCCAAATAGTGAGATGGTAATCGTGCATTAAGGAGCACTCAAAACTCTCCATTTGCAGTGTGCTTCATCACAGCAGCGCCTGTATATCTTTGCCCATCGTTTTTATCGATTCTCGAGGAACCATCAACGAAGACAATTTCTCCTCCTCCCAATGCATTTTCTTTCACTCTGGGAATCTCATCATAAAAATTCTTCATAGTTCGCGCAGTCATGTATTGGCTCTCCTTCAGTGACTTGCACTGCTATAAGCATAGCTGGATTCACTATCTTGCATCGGACAACCTTAATCGATGCATTCAATCACTTCCTAAACAAAAGCTCTCTGAGATGTCAACATGCCCTTTGGCTTCTCTAGAATGGCAAATAGCGCATGATGGACGTACAACATCATTGAGCATCCCATCACAATGGTTGCCCCTTTGTCCATGGCGAACGCTGTGGCAGCTAAACTTTGTTTGCACAGAAAGTGGCCTCTCATCACTGGGTCCAAATTCCTAATGTAATATGCCAGGGCATTGTACCCCAATGTGGTTATCTGTGTGAGTACTGCCATCATGACGCTGCCATTTGTGTGTGAGAACAGGTAGAATTCCTCTGCAAAGTTGGGAATCCCTAAAACTGGTGTTGTGCAAATGGCTTTCTTGAGTTCAGTAACCCCTTCCTCCATGGTCTCGGACCACACGATTTCTTCTTCCGTCACCAGTGCCTTCTTTAGTGTCATGATCTCTGCTTCCAAAAGATCAGGACTTGCCCGACTCCCTTGGAAGCAGACCCATAACCCCGGTTCCGAGTGCCAGCCAGTCCCAATTGGGACCTTTTGGACCCTGTCCTGGCGCAAGTGGCACCAGGCTCATAAAGATGCCCAGTCCCAGCGCTGGAAGCGCCGGGCTCATAATGCTTGGGTGGACTTACCTGCAGCAGACCATGCTGCTTACTTACCTGCCAGTTGAACCCCTGATCCTCTTCTGTTTGGGACTACTTTTCCTGTTGGGTGGGGCAGGAGCCACTCCCTAGGTTCAGAACACTGGAACTCTTCTGGAAAGCAGGAACTCTTTTCTTACCAAGGCGTGGCTGTGGAAGGAGACACCTAAGCACTACAGGAGGCTATTTAAACCACACCCGATGGATGAATCTTGCTTTGCCTTATTCTGCATTCTCTGCAGCAGAACGCTCATCGTGTCTTCTGCTTCTGATCCTGGGCCTAAGGGAACAAAGGCTTACCATCCTGGAATCCAGTCTTCAGCAGCACCTGTAAAGACAAAGAAAGAACAGGTTAGCACTACGGTCTTCAGTGGCAGCGCATCTCTTACCTGGTCCATCGGCTGTCACCAACGCCTCGCGCTGCATTCCGGCATCTGAAAGACAAAGGCTTACCTACTCTTCGCATGCTCCGGAGGTCTTCGCACTGCATTCCGGCATCTGAAAGACAAAAGCTTACCAGCTCTTCGCACGCTCCGGAGGCCTTCGGCGCTGCATCCCGCATCTGAAAGACAAAAGAAGGTGCGTTTAAAGACATTGGGCAACTTTATTACTCACGTGCCATTACTCCTTCCCACGCCGAATCCAGTGGGTATTCCAGCACCCTTCAGATTCTCTAAAGCTCCGAACGTGTACCTGCAAGATAAAAGGGACAGTTAGTGCGCATCGTGAAGCAGGCTACAAGCGCTTACTTACGTGCTTCCAGGCGCTTCTATTCCCCACGCGGGTTCGATCCTCAACTCTCATCAGCCCGCCATCCGCCATCGCCGGAACCCTGCAAAACAAGAGATATCATTACAAAAGACTTTTAAGACATTTGAAGTGCCCAGAACTTACTGTTCGTGCAGTTAACGACGGACAGCAGTCCTCTGAGGTCAAGAGGCCTGCACCCTTATCCAGTGAAGAAACTGGTTACGGCACCCTGCCCCGAGGCAGATGGAGAGCTCGGCGTTCACTTACCTAAGGTGAGGGCGTTAACCTTTGGGGTTCTACAGGAGAAGAGAAAGGGAAGAGGAGAGAGGCACCCAATAACCCCAGTTCATTAAACCCATATTTTCTATCTGCAGACATCTTACTCTTCGAGTCAGACATACAGTGCACAGAGGTCCAGCCCAAAGAGCCAACCGTGTGTTACACATCACCTTTGAAGATACGGCATTCACCCAGTCAAGACCGGCGCCTCTGCGGGAATCAGGTGAGCGTTATATTTAGGGCCTGTAACAAGGGCTTGGTATATGAACTTTGCATCTGTTTTATCGTGTATGGTTTGGCTGTGTTCAGTACGGCTTCAGCCCTTTCCGGGGTAACTCTTTTCCCCTCATGTGAGATCAGCTTGCCTATATACAACACTTCTTGCTGACAATATTGTAACTTTTCTTTGTCCACTTCATATCCTTTCTCAGCCAATATAGTGAAAAGCTGAATATAATTGTGTCTGCACCATTCCTCTGTGGTGCTGCAAATTAAGATGTCATCTACATATTATAAGACAACACGCTCTAATGCGATATTGCTTAAATCCATTTGTAGGACTCTATTGAAAATTGAGGGAGGCTCACAGTACCTATGGGGTAACCTCATGCTTTTCAGACGCATCTGTCTGAAGGTAAATGATGTCAGATCTTGTGAGTCTCGGTGCAATGGGTTTGAGTAAATTGCATTTTTCAAGTCAATCACTGTGGAATATTTTGCCTCAACAGGTATATTACATAGGATTCATGGCTGGGTTTGGGACTAAAGGGAACTCGGCCTCTACAATATCGTTTATGGGGCATAGTTCTTGAATTAGCCTCCAATACCCTCCCTTTGATTTCTTGACAGGATAAACTGCAGTATTGCATGACGATTCTGACGTCACTAAGATGCCCTGTTTCATCATAGCAGAAATTGTTTTGAAAATTCCCTCATCTGCCTCTCAAGACATGGGATTCGGTTGTGCCTTTGGTAAAATAGATCACTGTTTCTGTTTTACATGCGTCATAGCGGCCTGTTGCCCATACTGATACAGGCACCTGGGCCATATCGACCTCAAAATATTCAGGATGGTTCCGTGCCAACATCATTCTCTGGGGCACTTCTCGTTTGATCATCTTCACCCAAAAAAAGAGATTCACTTCAACTGTTACTTCCTCAGCATCTGTTCGTTCGTCGAACAGATCGACATCTGTGACGTCAGTCAGCCTGTATCCTTCTTCAATGGTGATCACTGTGCACCACTGTCATCCTTCATCATCATACCCATCGATCAAAGCCATTTTCCCTCATATTATGGCTGTGTGCATCATCAAGGGAAATACTTGTTCCTTCTCTTCGTGCATAGGTATTCTTGGTCTAAATAGAAACTCATCTGGGGTCCTCATGGATTTGTCTGCAAGGCATGGTAGCCATGCCATCAGCACCCCTACTCCGTATGCAAATATTTATGGCTCCAATGGGATAGCTCTCATGGCTGTGTGTCCTGCGTATGCTCTAATCATCTTGCATATGTTCAAATAGTGCATTCCTGGAGTCGAGCATACTATGCCCTTCTATGTGAACGAGCTTGTCATGTTTATCTTTGTCATTAAGTCTCGCTCCAATATATTTACTGGCGTTTGCCTTGAATATAATAGTGGCACATTCATGTCACATTCCCCTATAGAAACTGGAAGTGTGTCTGTAAAAGGAACACGACTTTTGCTCCTGTGAAGCCCTGAGTGCTTATACCATCGCCGGACAAGGAAAACTTGCCTTCATGTATGCATGAGCATGATGCATCCGTGTCAACTAAGAAGGAATTTTCTTTATCCCCTATAATGACATCCACCCTTGGTTCCTGGTGAGGGTCTGGTGTCACTGATAGGAGAGAACACATCAGGTTTCCCAGTGAGCTGTCCTAGTTCATATACAATTTTGTCCAATTTTCTGTGAATGGTCTTCCCCCATCACCAGTGTTAACTCCCATCGTTCACAGCCTGACCTATACTTGTTGTTTGCGACATTTGCATCAGTGACTGTTGGGACTGTCCCTGTGGACAATTTATCAAATTCTGAGGTTGTGAGCTTTGCTGTGCTCCTGCCGCTTGTGGATTCACCGCGTGATTTTGCGCAAATCCATTTCCTCCCTGTTGTAATAACACAGGTGGATTCACCATACCTGCCCTGGTTCCTTGGTCGTTCTGCACCATGCCTTGACTTCTGCATGTGCGTGCTAGGTGCCCTGTCATTCCACACACCCAAAATATTGGCGGTGGTCTGATCATTTGCCCATTTGACATATCCTGACTTCCATTTTGCATGTTTTGGAAACCTCCCTGATTACTCTGCCATCCTCTTCCTCGAAAGCCTCTCCCTCTGGGGTAAAACCCATTATTGCCCTGATTACCCTGCTGTTGATTATTGGCCTGCTGCATGTTTGATCTGTCTGTGTTAGTTATCATTGCCCCTTCAATGGCAATTTCTTCTGCACTAATTTCACCTCTTCACCTTTTCATGTAGCTTCTTTTTTGCGATTCTTCTCTTGCAGAAGCTTGCAATAGTGAGCTATGGTCAACTGTATTTCAGAACACGGTTGGGCCTCGATTCCGACTAATTTCTTGAGCTGCTTCTGTACCTGATCTGGAAGCCCTTGGCATGATATATGGTACAACACGGGTATAGATTTCCCCCAAGATTCCAGTGTTTCAAGTAGCCAAGTGTCATGGAAATTCTGAATGTAAAGCAAAGGGTTTTCTGACTCCTTAATTTTCCATGACATTATAGCTCCCATGTTAGAAGTATCCAGATAGGGCGATCGTAATACTTTCCATACTGCCGCTCTGCAATTGTTAAACGGTGCTCCATCATGCGTGGTATTAACTGTAGTCACACCAGGGTAACCTGGGCGTGTTCAAACATCATCAGCTCTATCACCAAGAATGACAATTAAAAGACCCTTGATATCCCCTTTTGCTAACGTGTTCCCTCCGTAATTTTTTCTAACTCATGCATCCATTTTCCGGCTCCCGAAGTCAGCATTGGAAGCTTGTTTTTCAGGTTTTCCCGATCCATTTGTGGCCATGGAATATACTGTGGTCTCGCTCCTCCTTTCTCAAGCAACGGACATTGGGATGCATAGTCCCCTCTCTCTTCTCTCATTGCTTTTCTATCTACTGCAGGAGTGATATTCTTGTATCGCCGCCTGCTAATGTCCTATGTCAACTCACGTAGGGTGGTGGAGACACCCCTCTCTGACCGTAAAATATTTCTTTGCGTCGGCCTGACTGTGTGGCTGATTCCGATGCCCTTGGTGCAGACACACTAGAATCCGACCATCTTATTCCCTTTGCCCTTGAGAAGCATCGTTCGCGTCTTCTCTCGTCTTTCTTTTCCTCATATTCCTCTCTTTCTGCGTCTGACATTATCTGCACCCAACTTGTGTAACTTCTCGCATCCTCCTTCTTCTTACTGATTTCCAACCTATCTAGGGATAGCTCTCTATTCTTACTATTTAGTGAGACGTCCTCAGCATCATCAAGCTGAGTGCTCTCCAGTATTTCGTCCTCCTCTTCCCTTTGGGGTACTTGTTCTAGCCCCATCTCATCGTATATTCTATCGATCGTCTCTCTGATGATTCTGGTGTTGAAGTAATCCTCGATATTTGCCCTAGACATGCCTGGCACTGAATCGTACTCAGGAAAGAATTCTTCAATGTCTTCCCACTCTACTACTGGATCAGGTTTTTTAATTTTAACCTCTCTTTCCAGATACTGAAGATCATGTGCCCTTTGTCTCTGCTTATGTTCTATGTCGTCATTGAATTCTCTGCACCTCCTCGCTTCCTTTCTGACCTTTTCTTCTTCCTCTTTCTTTGCATTTCTACGTTCATTTGCCCTTCGTATTTCCTCATCCCTTCGTCTCTTTATTCTTATCTCCCGTATCTTTTGCTCATCTTCTATTTGCCTGTCTGTCTTGATCATTATATGCTCTCTGTTTATGATCTTGTTGTCTTTCTTGCTCTTCGTGATATAACTGCTCTCGTCTCTGCCTATCTTTGTTCCCAAATTTTTCGTCTCTCAGTCCTTTTCCTGTTCCCTCTCCGTTCTCTGTACATTGTCTTTTTGATTTGTGTCATCAATGCTTTTACCATTGAGTTTCAATAAAATCTGACCTCCCATCCATTTGTTCTGTGCAAATGATATCTTATAAGTTCTATCCTCATTTCCTTTCCATCTCTTGCCTTCTCTCTCTGTATCGGGAGATGTACTTGCTTGTGCCTGGTCTTTCCTCTCATTTTTGCGTCTCTCCTTGTCCCTTGGGACCTTGGAGGCGATATCTCTACCTCTGTCTTTGTCTGGGCTTTCATGACTACTTTGCGTAGGTGACTCATATGCCGGGTTGCTGTACCGTATGGCTGCTTTAAGCTCTCTTAGCGGGTATAATCCTTCGTCCTTAATGACTTCGATTTTTGTTTCTGATGGGGCGTTTGGCGCAGAAGGCGTCTCACCCCCTCTGTACATAAGTTAAGTATCCAATCTAACGGTGGTTCCTCTAAACTAGCTAGGCGTTTATCTAATGTTTTAACTTTGTATGTGGCATGCAAATATGTCATCCTGTGCTGTAGGAACGCTTTAGACAGTGATCCACCCTGGGGCCACGGCATAAGCATTTTGTTTGCGATTCCTTTAACCCATTCGGCACTGTAATTTTTCAGCTCGGGTGCATGTTTTGGCAACAGTTTGCACAGGTGTTCTAATGGAGTCATATAACACTTGTTATGCCCTTCTGTTTCTTTAAACAACTCCAACAATATGTGCGAGCACCAAGCATCGCAAGCTCCAATCCCATTTTTTCCACAAAAATTATACTTCCTTTTTCAACCAACAGATATCAATACGTATTCTACTATATCTCTGTTAATCAATTACGTAATTTTTTATGCTCGTTCCTTAAAGGAACAATGTCATCCTATGATGTCACAACACAAAACACATAAGACAAACGTTAACAGACTAGACAAACTAGAGCTAGATACACAGATTACTGCCCCTAGATTTTAAACCCCCTCATAGTGTGCAAGCCCATCCCTTTCACAAGCGTCTTTAACCACTGTGGTCTCCTATTTATTCCTGTTTTATTCAGGACTATGGATGCAGGCTTCTTCTAGCCGCTATATTAAGCGTAGGAATTTTGGTGTATCCTTTCTCTTATCGGGTGCCCCCCCCCCGGTATTCCCCTTTTTTCTCAGGTATCCTCCTGATATCCCCCTCTTCTTGGGTGTCCTCTCGGCATTCTTATCCACTACTTGGTCACCCCTTGAGTCTCTATTTCCTTCCCCATACATATATATACATTCTACCTCCTCCCTCCATTACTTTCCCTTATTTGTTCTGAGGCATGCACTTTTGCCAAAGTATTCAGTCTTTTTCACTCACCATTCGCATATTTCCTCTCTGGGTGCTCGGGATCACTGCCTTCGTCACCACCTCTCCTGCTGTTCACCCGCTCAGCTGCTCGAAGACGTGGGAAGGGGTTTGTAGGGGAAAGTACACCTGCAGGTTTTGCTCTTTATTCTAACCACTATCTATGGGGAGCTTCACGGTCTGCTTAGCCGGATGGCAAAGGACATGTGATATTGCAGAGGACCCACAGTTACTTTATGTCGATGGTCAATGGGTGTCTAATTTAATCAATAATAGATAACCATCAATCTCAGATACCAAGTGTGCAAGGGGGACCCCAGCTGCCCATAGGACTGCGGTTTTCCCAAACGGCACTTTAAGATGGAATAGCAGCACCCGTGAGATGTATAGGGATGCAGATTAGGACTGAAGCATCAAATCAATAATGACAACTCAATGGTTTGGCAAAGGGAGTCCGTTTAATGACAAGTACAGAAAACGTGGAGTTTTGAATATCAGCAGTTGCTCGATATTCCTTCTCGCCTCAACTCCAATGAACATCACAAGAATCACATCCTTTATACTAAAAACTCATCATCGCTGACGTGAAACGCAAAAAATGTTGCATGCAACTCTTTTGGTTATGGGAAGGTAACTTTATTATAGGTACTATATCTGTATATGATAATGGAGTAAAAGGATTGGATAACTAGTGTCAGGTGGGGCATCTAAGCCCTTCCTTGAGAATGACTACTGCGGACGTCACTGAAAGTACATCGTCTCATTGGTCCTACAGACTATAGGATCCTAGATTACTTGCTACTTTGTGATTGGGTTGATACCACATCACCTTGTACTTTTCCACTTTGCTTACCGACATGCAGAGAGGTCAGACAGGTGCAGGATGCCTGTCAGCTCACCTAGCCTCCTACCAACCAGTACCACCATCCATCACTGACCCACTGGCCATGTGTCAATTAGTTTCTAATTTGTAGGCCTCGATGCTGTCTCTCTGTCTGGGAGAACTCGGATATCTGTGCATGGCTCAAGGCTGCGCGTAGGTGTGAAGGCCCCAACTCTTCTTGCTTGGCAGGTCACATGTTTTAGGCACTGTGAAATCGTCTCCATCTCCATGTAATTTGTGTATTTGATTTTAGCTTTCTGTCCACCCAATGCCTTCTGCTGCTTATCTCGACTCCTTTTGAACAGGATACTCCGCTCTTGGCGTCATACATTGGATTAGCCTGTATCAGCTAAGATGACCTTGGTTTCTTTGCACGGGTCTCATGCATCTGAGTTTTGTTTCTGTCTTTGGCTTTCGATTCCCATGTTTGAGGGCCTGCTCTCCTGGGGCCTCTGGTAACTTGCGGTTGGTTCTGCCCTTTTGCAAAGTGGACATATACGTCACATAAAGTGCTCCTTTTGAGGTAGATATGTATATGTGGCACTTGCCGCAATCTAATTTTCTACTAAGCATAGCACGCCGCACGATTTCCTCAGATTTGTTGCATTTCCAAGCATATGTACATGTGTAAACTGGTTGCATATCTTCATCGCTCTTATGGCATAAGCTTCTTATACTTGACATTGTCCTTTTAACTCAGGATGTCGCTTATCCATGGTGTTTTGTCTCTTTTCGTCATTCACAAGTCATTGTTTTCTTTATCTGAGAGTAAGTTTGAGTTCTTGTGATGTCACCATTTATCTTCTTTTTGGACTTTCGTGGCTTCTTCAGGCATTACTTTTTGACAATCGTCATTCTGTCTCACTTGTCAATACAGTTTTCTCAATGGGTACCTTACTGTCCAAGGTTTCCTAAGTGTAGGTACTTCAATAGGTACTGTCCGTCTGATAGGTACCGGACAGAGTTCCACTGCGGCTCTCTGCTGGTTTATTTGTTCATCATACGTCACATATCGAGGCGTGACCATTCCTGGGACTTCAAAATGGTTGGTTGGAGGGCAGGCCATATTTGAGGCCTCCTCTAAATCACCATAGGCAATCACTCTACTTCCATTGTTACCCTCAAATGGCTCTATGTCCCATATCACATATGTCTCACTGTTTGCAAATTTCCCCTGAGGTTGTTTCTCCATACTCTTGCCAAATATAGATTCCTAAGTAATGCACTACTGTGGTTGAGAGCAAAATCTGTACATATAGTTTTTTTTTTTTATCATTGTGAATTGACATTTCAAATGGACACATCTTGTCACTCATTTGACCAACAAAATATCAATAATATGCAACTGATAGAACCAGGGGAGACATTTTGCCTATTGTATGTATGTGAGACATTGCCTATTGTATGTCTGTTTTATGTGAGTAGGTGATTTATGCAGTGAAGACCTAGTTTGAAAGCTACAGAGATCTGTCCAACCTAGGGAGTGGATATAGAGTGCATCACTGTGTCGGTCCAGGGTCCTCATTTGTCTATGAAGTGTTACTTGAAGGGTAGGATCTTAAGCCTTTTCTTGAGTTGTACGAGTGAGGGCGACAGCAGGATTTTCAACGCAAAATTGTTCTACAGAGTGGAAGCATAGCAGAAGAAAACTTGTTTTCTGGTCTTCTCCCTCTTGAAAATCTTGTATTCCAATCTGGTAATATCTTGGATCATGGTATTAGTTTAACTGCCTGAGATGGTGATCCTTTCAGCTGAGTATAATGACATCTTGGACCATAAAGCTTTGTCGGTGATGAATCCTGTCTTGAAACTAATGTAAGCTTGGAAGGATAACCAGTGTGTTCCTTTTGAGAGGAGGAAATATGGTGGAATGTTTTCAGTCCTGCGATGAGGCTTACCTCATCCTGTCAGTGGGATCAGAGTAATTACTGGGACACTTGTAAGTAGGGTGTTTCCACTGTACAGGTTGAAAAGCCAAAGAAATATCAAGGCTTAGTACCACAAATGAAATACACCAATCACAAGTTGAAAAGATACAAGTATATTTTATTATTGAACAGTTTACAGAGCAAAACAGATAGCTATCTGGCTCCCAACACCACACATTGTGTACCAGCAGACACAGTGAGGAATGAGAGTGCTGGACATGTAAACACAGGCATATTTATACCATTTTAGCAGTATTGTTAAGCCTATATCCAGGTTAATAATTTGGGGGCTAGAGTTCAGGCCTAGTTCACATGACAGATTATACAAGGGATTAAACAAGTTTACAAGTCCATGAAGATACAATGGTACTGTTGGTTCTCGAATCCACAGTAAGCCTTATTCCAAGAGTCACTACAATGCAGTTCAGCTAAAGCATATGATCAAAGTTTGCTCTTCAGTGTTTCAGTGTTTATACGAGGATAAGGTTTGTGAGCGCAGACAACACTTGAATGGCAGTTCGTATGAAGGGAAAGGTTTCTTTGCATAGGTTAAACAGTCGGCTCTCGGTCAACCTAAACATTAACGAAACTCAAAGGTCGTTCGGCTTGACTGTAAGTCGAAAACACAGTCCACCATTTTAGAACATGGAACATGAGTTGAAAACAAAATGGCGGATGGGTCTTAAAATGGTGGTGAAGTTAGCCAAAAATCAGAACTTTGCGAACACGGTTTTCTGCATAACGAAAATGGGCTTAGGCCAATATTCATAATAAGGAGGCACGATATGATTACGGTTTAATAAACCCTCCTTTTGGCCTCACTTTACTTCAAAACTCCATGTCTCAATGTCTGTATATCATGAATCACATTCTTCAGAAATATCAATCGGCATTAGATCCTTGACAGTGATATCCTTCATTACAAAAACATTAGTCATTTTCTCAGGTGCATGTATTTTTGGTCCCAAGGTACCTACAGTTTGCACACAACATCCCCCTAACATAGAACATATGGCAGGAAGACATTGTATGCAACAACAACAGAACAATAGAATACCAAGGATTACTACTAAGACTGAAAAGAGCTTCCATCCCCAAGACCATAGAAAGTCCAAGAACCAAGCACTAAGATTCCAATTTCCTTCGGGAACATGTACTTCTGTACTTCATACGTACAGATTTTGTATTGCCTTGAATATGGTAGGGGAGGAGTCTGACACAAAAAGACAACAAGCAGATCCCACCAATTTACATAATCCACCATGCTCAGCTAAAATTACGTCTAACACCATCCTATTCTGTAGAGCCACTAATCTAATTGCTTTCTGTTCCAACGTCATATTGTATAGTATATTGGTGGTTCTGTTGATGGTTCTCTCCAATACTCTTGCCAGTCTCCTAATATCCTCGGAGTTCATGATCTGTCCCCAAAATGGCACAATGTATTTTGCTACATCAGCCATAACCTTTGAAGGAGTATCACCATTCTCGTTCCACCTTGGACGAGCTCTAGAGACTTCAGAGGTGCTGGTTACAAATACCCCTGGTAGCAAGATATCCAAATAACAAGTACCCTGCCAATCTCTAGGTAACCAAGGATAAGCTTCATCACCACAGACAAAATAAATAGGATCACCTACATACAAGGGTCTGTCCTCACTAGTCAGATTTGCAATGTTGGTACAACCCTCAGAAGTACCCATTGACTGAGAACCATCCCTTTGTATGCATAAGGAAACAGAGTTGGGGCTATGATTAATAGTATAAGAAGTAGGCATGGCATCCCGGTTGCCTACTGGAGCCATCTTGAAAGAAATCAACGATTGGAAAGGCCTAGAAAGCCTATCGGAAGGCCCAATAGGAGCAAAATTGAGTTTGCTCCCATTTGCAAAAAGGGAACATCCCAGAGGCATCAGGACTCGTCTTTCAAATTCTTTCAAATTAGTCCAATCAAAGTTCCCAGAGATGCTATCATTCCAACAACCAAAGAATAGTGCCCTTAGAGAGGCATAGCATGCAGTAGTCAAAGGAACAGGATGAATATACCAGCCCAACCCTTTTTCCCGTGCTGTGGCAAATGCGAACATATCCAGCAATTCGTTCTGTTTAGAATCGCATGGGTCGCACTCATAATTAATAGAAGAGGATTATTGTGGTAACTCTGTCTGTGTTGGGAATCCCTAGAAGGTAGAGTGTGCAGATGCATGAAAGGTGAAGACATAGTGGGAAAACTTTCGGTAGGTAACAAAGTCTGAAGTGGACGCACCCCCTCAATATACCAAAACCCAAGTGCAAGTACAACTGTTAGACAAGTTAACATTATCACAAGAAAACAGTGAGTCCTCAAGGACCATGATTTTTGATGCTCAATGTCTTTGTCAGCCACAAGACTGATAGCTTGCTTCGTACGAGTAGAGTTAGCGAAGGGCATTGTTCCTCAAAATCCATTTCAAAAAGTCTCTCCGACAGACTCCTTAAGTTTGTTCGTTGGTGATCTCCTGACCACGTGGTTTATCTTGCTTGACGGTAACTTTGCCGGTCCCGGTCACTTACTTATGTTTCAGTGAGAGAGTGGCAAGGGAATAGCTCAGCAGTGGTTCCTCGTGGGCATAGCCATGCTGTGCTGTAAGTCTAGTGCCGTGGATGCAGATCGTACCTCAAGACTCCAGGTACGGTGTGATCTGCAAACAGAGTGTTGTTGCTTCCTGATGGAAGTGGTAAAACAGAAGCAAGATTGCTCAAGGGTACAGCAGGATCCGAAGAAGAATTCAAAGACAAAGTGGCAGTCTCCCCAGGCCCCACAGGCTCAGGAAGAATCTCCGAAGCACCCTTGGTGTTGTCCAGAACAGGCGAAACAGAACAAACAGTTTCCTTCTCTTCTTCTTCGTCGAGTGGCAGAGAAAAAGGTTTTTTCATGACGTGAGTCGCGTGTATCCAGTGTTTCTTCCCTGCTACTCATAGAGCAGTCTGTGTGGCCAACAGGACCTGAAACGGTCCTCTCCAACGCAGTGCGAGACAGGATGCTCTTTTGAAAACTTTTGTAAACACCCAGTCCCCAGGTCGAAGTCAATCACCTGGCCTCTCACATTTAACTGGAAGGGCTTCTCGCACCTGTTGATAAATCAAATACAAGTTTTGAGTTAACTGGTCATAGTATTCAGAAAGGAGCAAATGCTCCACGTCTTTCATTGTTTTGGATTTGGGCAGATTGCAAATATTAACTGACCTCCCCATCACAAAATTGTAGGGGGAGAGCCAAGTTCTAGTCTGTGGGGTCATCCGCAAGGACAATAAAACTACCGGTAAGGCATCTGGCCATTTAAAGTTACGGCTAGCACAGACTTTAGCTAGCTTGTTCTTCAGGATACCATTATGGCATTCTACAAGCCTGGCACTCTTAGCGTGTCTGGCGGAATGGAAACGTTTATTGATCTGCAATCCTGCACATACTTGCAGGATAACAGCAGCGATAAAATGTGGACCATTGTCTGACCAGATGACCCTCGGCAAACCAAACCTAGGAAAATATTCCTTAAGCATGGTTTTCGCCGTTGTCATTTCTGTGGCATCTTTCACGTGGAAGGCTTCAACCCACTTGCTAAAGGCACAAATGACTATCAAAATGTACTTATAGTTTTGGCAGTGTTTCATTTAAAAAAAGTAGAAATGTATTACCTCGGGGACCAAAACTACCCCTCGGTGTTGCTGTACCTCTCCCCACATTATGCTGTAAGCATAACATACAGTTTTGGACCAAAAGCTCAGCAGTCTTTGAGATATTTACATTTACCCAAACAGTTTCTAGTAATTTACACATTTTTCTAGCATATATATGAGTAGGTCCATGAGCCATTGTAACCATGGCGGTGACATAAGCATCGGGTGTCATCCATCTTTTTGTTATATTGTCTACCCAACAACCTTCCTCATACAATCTTGCTAAACCCTCAGCCCAGTACTTAAGTTTTTATCTAGTGGCATAAGCTTGAATATTTTTTATTGAATCAATTCCTTCATCTTTTGTGCAGCTATTCGTAGCTTCTTTTGTTTTATACATTTCTGAACATAAAACATTTAGCAGTCTGTTTAGCTATCCTGCCAGCAAAAGCGTTTCCTCTCCCTACATCGTCTGTTACTTTCTGATGAGTGGCGCACTTCATGATTGCTAGTTGAGTAGGAAGCACAAGTGCTGAGAGTAGCTGAACTATCAAGGTACCATGTTGGATTTTAGTTACGTGTGAGGTCAAGAAACCTCGTTCTGCCCATAGTCTACCGAAGTTGTGAACCACCCCAAAGGCATACTGGCTATCGGTAAATATATTTACTCTAAGCCCTTTGGAAAGTTCACAAGCTGGAGTCAGTGCGATAGGGCCTGCATGGATTTATGTGAGATCCTCTTGGTTTCCACAATCGTGCTCAATGTAATGCTGGCATAATCAGCAAAGGATGTACCATCCGGAAGTTTGAAGCAAGAGCCATGGCAAAACAGCTCCCCTTGTGGATCTTTCAACGGTGTGTCATTTAAGTCAATTCTGCCTTTGGTTTCTTGCTCTGTAGTATAGAGGCAGTCATGTGACATTTTGTCACTGCAAGCAATGTCTTGCGGAAGAGGCAATAACTCAGCCATATTTAATATGCAACTCCTCTTAATTTGGATATGCGGTGCAAATAGGATCAGTACATATCTTATTAATCGTGCGGAAGTAAGGTGTTGCGTTTGCATTGTTTTACGGACGCAGCAGCAGCGACAGCTCTCAAACATCTCGGCAAAGCGCATGCAACAAGATCAAGTGTGGAGGAAAAATAACTGCACAGTCTATTCTTCCCCAATGTTCCTGCATTAACACAGCCAAAGCACATCCATCACATTCATGCACATATAAAACAAACGCCTTGTCATAATTTGCCCAAAAACAATGCTGAACACAGTGCAGCCTTGAGCAGATCAAAATCTTTCTGTTGTTCCAAGTTGCAGGGTAATGAAAAAGAAATGCCCTTCTTTGGGTATCAGGTAATAATATCCCCATATATATGGTCGCCGTAAATAATATTGGCGGGAAAATGTTGTGGCAATATTATTTGGGTGGCCATATATATGGGGACAGGGGCAAAAAAGAAACAACTTTTTTCCAGTTTGGGGGCTGCGCGGGTGTCCCCTGCATGTTCCATGCAATAATGTTGCCACAAAAAAAGGCCATTTTTCGGCGATATTTTTGCATGGCGAGATTTTTGTGGCAACATTATTACATGGAACCCTTCTTTGTTAATGCCAACATTGGTTTTATCATTAGTGAAAAATTAGGGATCCTCTGTCTACAGTAAGAAGCCATTCCTATCAAGGCTCTGACCTATTTCTGTGTATTTGGGACAGACATGCTAGAGATGATTTTTATCCGTTCAGGTGTCAGTCTTCTTCCTTCCTTCGACAGGAGATAGCCTAAATAGGCGACCTCCTGTCGATAGTACTTGAACTTTTTCAATTAAGCCTTATGCTCATGCTCAACTATATAAGCAACATCACAGTGCCCTCCTTGCAAGCAACTTCTGAGTCTGCAGCTAAAAAGATTGTCAACGCAGTGCAACAATGTACAAGTGGGAGGCAACTCAAGTGTATCAAGCTGCTCTTTTAAATCTCTACTGTAAATGCTCTAACTCTCCGTGTACCCATGTGGCACATGAGTGAATGTAAACGAGCATCCCCCTAGGGTGAACGCGAACACACATCTTCTATCCACGTGTACGGGAATACTAAAGAAGGCATTCTTAAGATCCACCGCACTGAAATGAGTAGCAGAAGCTGGAATCAACGTTAATATCATGGTTTAATCAGGCACAATTGGGAATTGTGGAGTAACAATCGTATTGATAGCACGCAAATGAATAATAAAATGGAAAGGAATTGCATTATCCCATTTCTTGTACACCAGTAAAATCGGGCTATTGCACAAACTTCCTGCAATTTTCTCGATCACTCCACGATGGACAAAATCAGAAATGATGCTCTTCAGAGCTTGCTCACCATCAACTGAAATCTTATGTTGTGGAATTCGTGGCAACTTAGCTCCAGGCTTCAAAACAATTTTAACAGGTTCAATTTGCAAAATGCCGACATCATTGTCGTCAACTGCCCATAAACATTCCAGAACTTTACTAAATTCAGGCGGTAAAGGTCTAGTCAAAAACTGTGAGGCAGAAGATTGCTGGGGTGAAATCATCAAACATACTCCATCTGAAGAACAATGAATTACCGCATTTAATTCCTTCAACAGATTCACCCCCAACAAATTCTCACCACAATTAGTCGTTAGAAGAAATAGACAGTGATCCGTGAAAGCCCCAGTGAAATCGGTACCGGCTGATAAACCGGGATAACCACTGGCATGCCAGAAAACCCTAGAGAAATGTTATTCTGCCCTGACAGTGGAATATCTGGAACCCGTGAATGATCAATGGAACACATCTGTGCTCTTGTATCTATCAAAAATAGATGCTTCCTATTCCCCACTTTCATCTCAAAGTAGGGCCCTTTCTGCTCAACGGGAATAGGTACTGGTTCCAGACCCTGCTTTGGGCTGTCCTAACAAAACAATATATCATCTAAGACAAGATCCTCACGTAGATAGGCAGTTGAAGGATTATCAAAAATATTTCTACTATCTATACTAGGTTGCTGATTATCTTGTGAGAATGGCTTCTACCAGGACCCCCTACCCCAGGGCGGCCTCTGGATCTTCTACCCATGGTACCATATGTGTTATTCGATCTCTGCTGAAGGACCGGCCATTGGGCTCGCCAATGACCCTCTTGTCTGCAATAAGCACATTGGTTCATCTGTACAGGTCCCAACTGTTTATTACTTTGTGTAACAAACTGGCCTCTAAACTGTGTACTCCCATCTCTAGTTCCTCTAACTATCTGTTGCAACAATACTTTAGTTTTCAAGTCTCCCTTTTTCTTTTCAATCCTCTCTTTTTCATTATTGACTCTATTTTTGTAATATTGAGCCATATGCAATACTTCGGACTGTGATTTAGCTTGCCAAGCACTTTCGGAAGTCATTATTTGTGATTGGATATCAGGCAACAATCCACGCACAAATTTATCCACAAACAACCATTTTCTTGAATCGGTGCTTAAATCCTGTCTGCTAAAATCTGAAAATACTTGTTGGAAATGATTAAAAAATGTGGTAGCACCTTCAGATTTCCCCTGGGTACAAGCACTGAGTTTGTCCCAAACAATCCTTCTCTCGGGAACCAGAGTCTTTAATTTCAGTACTATTCTGTCTGGCAAAGTCAGCATCACCTGCGGTGGTCTCTCACCAGCTTTTCTTTTTCTGTCTAACCGCACCAAGTTAACCTATGGGTCACCCAGTCCTGCTTGATCGTCTACAGTCCTAACCTTTTTCCATAAATCAGCAGGTAGGATCACAGGGAACAACAACTCTATATTACCCAGTGTGAAAACTGATGAATGCAAGACAGATTCTATTTCTTTATAAAACCCTGTTGGATTGTTCCTAATGTCTGGAATTGACTGCCTAATAGTGTTCACTTCCAGTTTGGAGAACCGAACATGAACAAATTGTGATACATAGTAAGCTTCAAGTAGTGGCTGCTGCGCCTGTTGCAACTTTAGCTGGAATCTCAACTTTAGGAACAAATGTCAGAGGAACCTCTCTCATCGGCAACTTAGAAGTAGGCAACTCTGAACGTTTGTTAAGCAATAAGGCTAGATCGAGTGCTAAAGTAGTCAAAGCAGTATCAGGCGCAAATGCTTTCTTATAAATGATCATCAAATCTGTGGGACAACAATTCTTTGTCTTAATACACTCATCTTGCAAGTATTCTACCATTACCTGTAACACTTTCTTCTGCATTTCTGGAGTATACTGACTAAACGTATCATATATTTCTATGGGAAATATCGACATATCCAAAATTCATCTAAGCGCATCCCTTGTGCAAATTCGCGTATCTTCACTCGTTGATTTCAAGGAGGAAGGAACCATTTCTGCACATACAAAGCGTCCAATCTATCACCATCTACTTCATCATTCTGTAACCATTCTAACTCCCTCCTAAACTCAAAAATCCTCTCAACACACTCATTTACTTTCTCCGCAGTGTCCCTTGAATAATTTAAGACATTCAAATCCCTTAACCCTTGTGGAACGTCCATGTCCATCAAATCTTTCCGCATTACAGCCAAGTGTATTCCCATCCCCTCAATAAAAACATTCTGTTCAGGAATACATTCTAGATAAAGAAGTGTTGCTAAGACAGCTGATTTTTTACAATTCTCTACACATTTCTTAGCCCATGCATACAATTATCTCTCCTTATCTTTAGAAACTGTACTATGAGTTACTACTTTTGATACAGCAATCACCCCTTCATCTGCTACAAGCGGAGCAGAACCATTTGGGAAAGAGAGAGTAGACAAATCCTGTACAACAGGTAGTGGAGACACTACCACTGGCAACAAAGACGGAATCACAGGAACAGTAATAGTAGGTAAAGGTGGAGATATATTTTTTTTATTTCTTTCATTTGTGTTTGGTTAATTGAAAACCTTTTACAAAATCTTCTGTTTCCATTTCAATTTGACAACCAGATACTGAAATATACAAAAGGACCATTAATAAATGAACATTTGTTAAGCAATAAGGCTAGATCGAGAGCTAAAGTAGTCAAAGCAGTATTGGGTGCAAATGCTCTCTTATAAATTATCATCAAATCTGCGGGACAACAATTCTTTTTCTTCATACACTCATCCTTAAGGTACTCTACCATTACCTGTAACACTTTCTTCTGCTTTTCTGGAGTATACTGACTAAACCTATCATATTCTTCTATGGGAGATATCGACATATCCAAAATTCATCTAAGTGCAAATTCATGTCTCTTCACTCGTTGATTTACAAGGAGGAAGGAACTGTTTCTGCACATACAAAGCATCCAATCTATCACCATCTACTTCATCATTGTGGAACCGTTCTAACTCCCTCCTAAACTTAAAAATCCTCTCGACATGCTCATTTACTTTCTCCGCAGTGTCCCTTGAATAAGCTAAGACATTCAAATCCCTTAACCCTTGTGGGACGTCCATGTCCATCAAATCATTTCACATTACAGCCAAGTGTATTCCCATCCCCTCAATAAAAACATTCTGTTCGGGAATAATTTCTAGATCAAGAAGTGTAGCTAAGACAGGTGATTTTCACCTTTCTCTATGCATTTCTTAACCCATGCATACAATTCTCTCTTCTTATATTTAGAAACTGTACTACGAGTTACTACTTTTGATTCAGCAATCTCCCCTCATCTGCTACAAGTGGAACAGAACCGCTTGGGAAAGAGAGAGTAGACAAATCCTGTACAACAGGTAGTGGAGACACTACCACTGGCAACAAAGACGGAATCACAGGAACAATAATAGTCAGTAAAGGTGGAGATTTTTATTTTATTATTATTCTTTTTATTTGTGTTTGTTTAATTGAAAACCTTTTACAAAATCTTCAGTTTACATTTCAATTTGACAACCAGATATTAAAATATACAAAAGGACCATTAAAAAAGAAAAAAAAAGAGCTTTTTCCAAAGTACAGATATCCTTTGCTAGGCACCAGGCATAGCTATCCAGTGCTATGGCTGGGCAGCCAAATCAGATAGTAAGTTCTTTTATCCCTTATATTTAATTGAAAATTGCTTAAAAATAAAGTTGTATGTAAAGAACAAGCTTAAAAAGTTGTATTGACTTATATAAATGCACATGTGTTAGCCCTGTCTACTGTTGTTTCACTATCAATGTGTTGTCTCGGGGTGCAGATTTTCCTGAGAGCATCTGCGATATTCTTTGTCGTAACAACATCCAATTTCTCGAGGACTTTTACCACCGCTATTGTTAAGGAACTCGAATAGCCAGAAATTAGTCTGTTCCAAAACTGGTCTGCAATATGGTTTTCCCCCCTCGACTCCAAATCTCCAAGTTTCACTGGCCAGGTACATTCGCAGTCCATCAGTAGATGTTTCAACAACTGGTTGGAGGGTGTTTTAAAGGTATTACAGAAAGCAGTTGCCTCTTCCAATTTTCCCCTGACTGAGAGAATCTCTCCTGTATGTACAACATTAAGCCTTATTCTCAGGAAGTTCATTCTAATCCTCCAGTCCGGGAATTTCAGATGGTATTGAGCTAAAGCTCCTTGTTTTTTTTCTGCTTTTAAGAAGAAATTTTCAGGGGTGCTGGATCGCATCTTGTCAATTGTCATTATCCAATCAGTTTCTTCAAAGAGCTTTTTTGCCTTTAGAGGATTGGATGTGAGCATCTCTAAATCTGTTCCTGCTTTTTCCAACCCCCTCAATGTTCTTTCTTCCAAGCTTGAGAGAATTTTAAATGTTTTTGCTTCCAGATGGGCTTTAATATCGAAGTACAGGGTGTCCTTCTGAGCAGTGATTATAAGTTGGAAGAAGGAGATTAATTTCCATTCCGTCTGCACTTTGAGTGACCTTAGGCCCAGCTCGAATCTAAGAGAGGACATTGGAAGACTCGATGGGAGGCCCAGTACTCTCTTCCAGACTAGCCCCTCCAGCCTTTGCCAGTCCACGTTCCAGATACATGTTTTTGTTTCTAACCTGTACAGGATCACTGGAACCACTTTGGCGACGTAGAATATAATTAGTGTCATGAATGAAAATGTGAAAAATTTTGACAAGATATTTTTCATTTGTGGGATGAGTTGGGAGAGTTTTCGTTGCACATACTGTTCAACCTTCCCCTGCGATGGAGAGGCATAGACCTTGTAGTCCAGAAATGTTAGATCTTCTACTCTCGGGATACTTTGACCGCCAAGCTTCCAGTCTCGGTAGGTTATCTTCTTGAGTGGATGTTTGAAGACTACAATCTTTGATTTCTTTGGATTGATTGGTAAGTTATTTTCCTTTGCATAGGTATCCAACCTATCAAGAATTCGCTGTAACCCTATCGGGGTCTTGTCTAACAGGACCACGTCGTCAGCGTAAGCCAGCCAGTGGATCTTATACCCATTAATGATGGGACTGGCCAGTGCTGATTCTTCCAATGCCTCTCCCATATCAGCCAAGTATAAATTAAAGAATAAGGGGGCACCCAGACAGCCCTGACATACTCCTCTTTTGACCTTTATTGGTTCTGACAAGTGTCCTTCATCGTCTAGCCGGACTCTAATAGTCGTGTCCCTATGCAATTCTACCAGCATAGACAGGAGTCCATCCGGGGTGCTCCATTTCTTCAGTTTTGCCCATAATCATGTTCTATTCACATGGTCAAATGTCTTTGAAAAATCTACCCAGGCGCCACAGAGCTGTTGTTCACCTTTGACCATTGTCTTTTCGCTTAACATGTTTAGTATAAGGCCATTTAGTGCTGTCGAGTGTCCACCTCTGAAGCCTGTTTGAAGTTTTGGGAGTATTTTTTCCCTCTTGACCCAAATCTATAACTCGTCCAATAAGATGTTCATTAAGAGTTTACTCTCAATATCTAAAAGGGCGACGGGCCGATAATTTGTGGGTTGCATTCGGTCACCCACCTTGAAAAGCGGGATGATAATCAGCGACTTCCATGATGAGGGAAATTGTTGACTTTCAAGAATCTCTCCAAATTGCCAGGATAATATTTTGGCCCAAAGTAGAGGCTGTTTTTTCAGTACTTGGTAAGTTAGGCCATTTGGCCCTGCTGCTTTGGAATTGGAGGATTTAGCGATCAGATCTACTATAGTCTGCAACCCTAGCGGGAGACACCAACAGACAGATGCATCTGGAAGACTTTCAGTTTCCACGGCTTTTTGAAACTCGCCGACAAGAACTCTATGCAGCTTTTTTCTGGTACCAAATTGCATAGTGCAGTGTCTGGGTTGCCTTCCAGGTGACACATCACGGACCAGAATTCACTGGAATCATTATTTCCTGCTAATTTCAACATGTGCTCACCATCTTGCTGGAGTCACTGCATCCTCCTGACCACCGACCACTGCTTATACCTTTTTAAGGCTCTCCTGGACTCCTTTCCGTAGGCTTCTCTACTGAGGCCTGCTCTTTTCAAATGTCTCAGTTTCTGATTGAGTAGTTTTTTCTCCAGTCTGGTCACCTCATCATATGAGTGTCGATGCACTTGTTTAAATCCACTGCTCCCCCTACAGCTTGGTGGACATATTTGCCAGATGTATTTTATAAATTGCTCAGGTTTGCAAGAGCCTTGCTGAATACTATCTGGGATCTCTAACAGTCTTTCGTTTAAAACATCCCCTTCTTTTTAATATTTGCACAGGCGCTACCTACCATTTCTCAATGACTAGGATTGGGCCTGTTTGGCTCATTGATCTGACGTGAAGTCT
Organism: Ambystoma mexicanum; assembly: GCF_040938575.1. NCBI lineage: Eukaryota > Metazoa > Chordata > Amphibia > Caudata > Ambystomatidae > Ambystoma > Ambystoma mexicanum. The sequence goes on along the minus strand of NC_090924.1, from coordinate 666,400,011 downwards.
GAGAAGATTAATTCCAGTCTAGAACGATCACCTCTGCCCCCATTGCTCTATTTTCAATGTGATGTCTAGTGTGAAGAGGTCTGCTGTCATGAATAAATAGTCTATTATTGAGGCAGAACTACCTTGATGGCAGGTTGGAGCTGCTGGAATATCTCCTGGCAGACTTCCATTCACCATTTGCAGACCCCATCCTGCTAGAAATTCCACCCATGTTTTTCCAGTCACTGAGGCTTTTCGGGATCAATATTTGCCAGGGTTTTTTTTCCAGCGCCACGCATTGGGCGTTAGAATCCCCCGCTAATATTACACAGGCACTCCCATTGCTGGTTTTGATTTTTTCCAGCAGTGACGACAGAGTATCTTGAAAGACTTGAAGGCTACAGCAAGCGGGTTCCAATAAATGTTTACCATAACACCCCTAAGCAAGGTTTTGGGTTATTCAATATTACCTTGCTTGCTTGTATGCCGATTTTATTTTCAAAAATCACTGTAGAAGCTTTTATTATGGCATTTCTAAATGCCATTAACAGGCCTCCTGACAGTCTGCCTTTAGCTGTTTGGAGAGTAGGTAAACAGCAGATGGTATACCCTTCAATTGTGATTGGATTTACCAGCCATGTCACTTGCAGAAGGAGGATATCGATATTCCGAAATAGATAGTTTTTCATTTCCCTAGCAGTGAATGTATTGGAGCCCCATGCGTTCCAACTCACCAAAGACAGCACCTTCTACCTAAAGAGACTGATTCCCACCACTAGTTTCAGCAACACCTGTGTCAGGATCTCTGGAAGCATTGCAAGAGCTTTATCCTGAGGGTTACCAATGCTGTTTCTCTCTTCCACCTGGGTACCCTCCAATGTACTGCTTTTCCCAGAGTAACTCTTGGTTTTAGAGGACCATTTTGGTACCTGTGGCGTTGTTGAGGCTGATGGTAAGGGCTTTGTGCGTGAATCTGTGAGAGCTGTTTCCAGGTCTATTGAAGCTCCCACTATTACTTCCCAGGCCTCTCTCAATGTCAACCCTATTTCATCTGTGAATGGGTTATTTGGGAAGCATACAGATTCAATGTTCAATGAGCTCAAAAGATAGAGATTTGGTATTTCCTTGAAATATGAAGGAATTGCACTTCTACATAGTGATTTATGCTTCCTGTTTTTGTATGAAATGCTGAGCTCAATTTTGGCATCGCAAATGCAGACATGGGACCTCATTATGAGTCCGGCGGTAACCAAGGCGGTAAAACCGCCTGGTTACCGCTGGACTCGTATTACCATTCCGCCTTCGTCATTCCCGGAATTACTGGGGAATTACTACCCCGGTTGCCCGGGAATTCCGGAGGCGGAATGGTGTAAATCCTCATTCCCATTGAGTCCTATGGGATTCAATGGGTCAGACCTTGCGGGAACGCCACCTCCCGCCTGCAGGACTCGGGATCGGGCGATCCGGAATTAAAAGTGGCGGCGGGTTTACCGCCACTGTTATTTCCGGACCGCCCGACCTTTAATGAGGCCCATGGTCTTCTCTTTGCTCATACTTTCCAATGCTGGATGTTTTAGTTCTTGATAATTAGCTGGCGGACGTGTTTCTTTCTCTTCTAGATCTACTGATTTTCCTTCTCCATCAGATTTTAGGTTGAGCTAGGTGCATTTGCCTTGTCCCATTTTGATTTCTTCAATCAATTATTTTTTTCCCTGCAATGAGGTCAGTGATTTCATGAAGATTGGTGCTATTTTCAGAGATGTGTTCTCAGTCTCGATCTCCTTAGCACTTTCAGATGCTTTAGTAGTCGTAGCAGTGCATTTTTTCAATAGAAAAATAGGAGCGACCGGATGGTTATATTGCAGTGAAGCCAATAGGGGTGGTTGAGTATTCTTCTTGTTCTTCTCTGATACAGGTAGATTACCCTCATGTCCTTCTTTTACACCGATCTGTATATTCTTAATCGCCCTTTCCCACTCTTTACAATCTGTTTGGAGGCCCACAATTATGCTTTTAATCTCAATATCGTCCAAAGTGTCATCTTGATGGCATTTGTTTTTGATTTTTAGAACAACTTTATTTCTTGCTTTCCCCTCCTCCTTTGTGCGCTTGTCTTTATGTTCATTTTCCTCTATGAGTGAGTCTTTCCTGAGCTCTTTTTCTTCTTTTATACTCTTTATTGGTGATCTTAGTAAAGATTTCAGGAAGGTATTTGTTTCTGATTTTTTATATCTTCCATTTTTTTGTTTCTTAGTCTTCTTTTCTTCCCTCACTTGAAGGAGTGATGCCCTGTTTCTTCTCTTCCTCCTTGTTTCTCTCTTCCTTTCTTTCCTTCTTCCCATTGAATGTTGCATATCCATACCCAGCAAAGTTTGTTGTGCTTGGTCCATATATTTTGACTGCTGGTGTTGCCCCTCCAATTTGGGTTCCTCTTCTAGTGCTCCGTCCACTGCATTAGCTAATTGTCTGAATTCCTCAAGGGTCGATTCTGATAACGGGGTATCATCAAAGGGATGATTTAACTCCTCTTGTATATCTTCTCTCTCTTTTCACACTTGAGCTTGACATCCATTTTTCATTTGGTTCAGCATCTCATTTAAGAGTATTTTATTTTCTTCTTCCTCTTTTCTCCTTGAGGTCAGTGCTACTTGGATGGCTGATATGTCTGATCCTTGTTTGGCAAATTCCAGACAAATGTCCTTCATCCATGGTACAAGGCTAGCATTGATAATATTGTTGCACCCAACCAATGCTGAGTCCAGACTTGCTGTTTCCTTGGTAAGTTCTAGGAGGATCCCAGCTTGTGTCTGGACTTCAGTTTTGAGTAGTTCAAATGCAGAAACCAAGGAGTTAAGCACAAAGTTTAATGCCGGGAGTGTGGCCCATTTGAGCATGGCATCCCTTGATGGACGGGGCTGCTTTGTGCTTGTATTGGATCTAATGGGAAGCCCAATTCTCTGGCTTCTTCCTTCATCTTCGTCGGTCTCATTGATGTCTCTTTCCACTGCCTGACATGCTAGCGTGCCTTTTGGCGTCGGCCGTTGTTGAACTCTCTAATGAGATACTGCCTTCTTAATAGTTAACTGGTTCTCCTTATTGGCTTCATCTTGTTCAGACAGAGTGTATGCCATGTGCGAGAGATCCTTGTCATCCACATTCTTAGATTTTGTTTTGTGAAAGTGGTTATCAATTTTCTTCTGTATTTTTTTGGTAGTGACTGTGTATTCCAGTCCTTGCTTCCAAGATGGAGTTACTGGGTGATTCTCCAAACCTCCTCCCCTGGCAAGTGACGGAGTTTGTCGAGGACTTATTTTAGAATTAATTTGAGCCTGGATTTGGATTGACTGCCATCTTCAATGGGCTCAGCAGCACCATCTTCCTGTCTAATCTGTGGGTCTTGTGATTCTTTGTCCTCTGTGGTCTCCTCTTGTTCTGAGTAGGACCCATCCCATTCTGGGCACCTGAGATCATCCTTTGTCAGTGTGCTGCGAAGTTTCATTTTTGATATGTCCTTCTCTTTTTTTTATTTTGATTTTTTCTTCCCCTTTTTAGTTAGTTTTCCGGTTTAACTTTGGAGTATGTGTTCCACCTTTTACTTCTTTTTCAGTTCTTAACAGGAGGTAGCTTAGATGTTTTACTCCACTGGTGTCCCCTGCCCTCTGTCCACTACCCTTCCTTAGTCAGATACTTTTTTTTGTACGTGCCTTCCTTAATGCTTTTACCTTGGAGGGTGGTTCAGCTTCTAGGGGACACCCCGGTCAATGGATCTTTACTTACTCTTAAGTTAATGCTATTCAACTAATTGGCGAGTGAAGTGGTTTTTAGTCTTTCACACTTGAGGTGGTATGATCGTGTAGCACTGTGGTCTCCTTGAGAATATGAGGGGGGCGGGCTGTCGAGGTCAAAGGTGAGGGGTAGGGAAAAGAGTCTCTGTACCGCAGGATCTGTTCAGCTGCAGTTCATGAATCCCTCTGCCCACCAGTCCCACTCTCCTTACCTTCTTTTTTCGTTCCTCCATACTTCTGCTCCTCCCTCTTAATAGCAGAGTGGTTTTATTCTATCTGAGAGTCTGCTGATCCAATAATTGCTTATTGGCCTCTGACTATACGCCTGGCAGCCCCCTAAGTGCAGAACCCACACACCAGCCCCCCTCATCTCAGCCACTAGCCCCAGGCAGCTCCCTCAAGTACCAACACCACCCACCAGCCTCCCTCGACTCCGCCACTACCCCCAGGCAGCACCCTGACAGTCTGCCATCCTGCCAGTCCAATGTGTAGCTGCAAAGTACCTAAACCTCTGTGGTCTCCCTCCACCACGAACCAGACCTGCCACATGTCCACCACCAACACGATCAACTGGTAGCACTGTTGTTGAATCCAGGACTAGAGCATCTCTTGTCACTTCCTGGCAGACCTGGCAGACCTGAATCTGCAGCACCTCAACTGGCAGCACACTGTTTTGCCACCTACACTGTGGCCACCCCATGTACATGTGGCATGTCAATGCAATGCAAAGTGGCATCTGCATATTGGCCATGTGTCATTGCAAAGGACTCAAACACAGCAAGCACATTCCTAAATAGATTGGGCATATCCACGAAGAATGTCTGTGCGCATTGCTGTCCATGCAAAAGTAGACCGGGCGGTGGTGGCAAAGTCCCTGTCAAGGACAAAGATGACAGGCCTGTGCATGGGTGACGGGGAGCCAGTCAGAGAGTTTGTGACTCAGTGAGACAGGAAATGTTTGCTGCTACACAGAAACAGCAGACATGGGACACATTTGCATTCCAGTGGCACAGGTGATGCATGTGTGAGCATGACATGGGAGTGATACAGCAATGAAATGTCAAATGCACAAGCGATGTGTCCAGGCCACCCATCCATGGTGAGCCCACTTCCCGCTACACTATCCACAATGCCAAATACAGTGAATAGAGTGTGGGCACATACACAATCCGAAGCATGCCCAAAGGGGACACATTAACAACAGTGGACCTGAAATGAAAACAATGCAAAAGAAAGACCACCTCCAGTAACACATGTGCAGAGGCAATACAGATGGCACCAGATACTACACATGAACAGGTGGAAATCTTTCCCAAATGAGAGTCAACAAAACCCATGATAAAAAATCCACACTTCACCACAACCATACCCGTATGTACACCATCACACACACAACTGAAGCCTCCACCCCAACCACACTGACATCAAACAAGCAGTGCCCCTGCACACAGAATGGAATTTGAAAATCATCAAGTGCACCCTCAAGCTGTCTGACGGCCACACCCTCAAATGTCAAGGCACATGTGCAGTCCTCTACCAGCAAACATCACAGCATCACCATGACACACACAGTCAGGCCACAATACACATAACCTACAATAAACAGATGCACCAGGAGAACATTACAAAATCCAATGAGTAGACAGACAAATGAACTGCACAAAGCGTGGAATGAAGTAATGGAAAACCAGCGTTGAAATCTAACTATATACATGAAAAACAGGGAAGGATCTTTAAGGTCCGGTTTAAGGAAAAGAAAGTAATAAATAAAACTTAAATACAAAGAAAGTAGCAGGCACCCCTCTCTCGAAGGAACACGGCATGATAACCTGTTCAGTGGTTTTTAACCACTTTGAGAGTTCACAGCCATCTGCTTTTTGCTCACTGTACCTTTCACAGATGGGAAATATGATTTTGCATATCAGTCTTTGTCCCGGCCACATGGGCAGTCCAGCACCGAAATGCTATGACAATAAACGTGTTTCAGCCTTGTTGGGCCTCATCAGTCAGGTGAAGCTGTGTCTCTCTGAGCACAGTGACAGGGAGTCCATGTCTGGTTGCGCCCAGGTAACTTAGGGTGACCAACCCCAAGTTCCTTACAAAAATACAAAGAAGGTAGCAGGCACCCCTCTCTCGAAAGAACACGGCATGATAACCTGTTCAGTGGTTTTTAACCACTCTGAGAGTTCGCAGCCATCTGCTTTTTGCTCACTGTACCTTTCACAGATGGGAAATATTTATTTGCATATCAGTCTTTGTCCCACCCACATGGGCAGTCCAGCACCAACATGCTATGACAATTCCCTTCTGAACAAGAGTACCAACAGCAAGGCTTGCTGGGTGGCCGCCATTTGTTGTTCTGCATCCTCTGCCAATCTGCAAGTTGCCTCCAGGATGGCAGCCTGCCTCTGCACCTGCCGCAGCGCTACCTCAGCCCTGGCCACCATCACTTACACCTCTGGTGCCCCTGTTTCTCTGCTACCAGCTGCGTATGGTATCATCTTGACACAGAAGGCAAAGCATGCATGGCCCCCTTATGTTCCTCCTGCCTCATAGGTGTCACATTCCTCCTTGGGGTTGTATGCCCTGTGAAAGTATTCCTCATGAAACCAGCCAGCAGGTGCAGCACTTGATCTCAGATGGGCACATCAACTGGCATGGGGATGTTCGTTTGGGTGGAGGCATCCTGTAAGATGGACACTTCTGCATCCGGTGGCCCAGGGACAGGATTTTGTGCAGGCACATCCACGATGGCCTGCAAAGCCTCATGCCCCTGGGACAGGGTTGCAGCATGCACACCCTCCTCAATGCCCCCACCTGACCCCATGAGCTTGTCTGCAGTGGACACCTCTTCCACCTCCATCAACCTGGATGACTGCAGGCTGCCTTCCCCCTTGGATGGCCCCTGTGTGGCATCACTGCATCCCACTGTTGCTGAGAGTCCTCTGCCTCCTTCACCTGCAGGGACTTACACCCAGCAGCCATGCCCGATAGTCCAGGCACTCCCTCAGCCACATTGGAGTGGATGGGGCCTGCGTCTTGGTCTGATGGTTTGGTCCCTGTGTCCATGCTCCACAGCACCGCTTCCACCATCTTCTCCAACTGTAGCAACTGTGGGAAAGGAGACATAGAACATTGACATCAGTCTACGTTGTCAAAGCATGTGTGGCATACACAACATTCACAGTAACATGAAGTCGCCATGTGTCAACCAGCAACAGCTACACACACACGTATGCCCATGCAGATCCAATGAACAGAGACACACAACTCCAGGGTCAATGATGAGCACAGTCACAACACATTCACATGTAAACACAGCACAAATACAGTGGTTCACAGACACATACGAAGAAATATGACATGGCACAATGGCAAAACCAAGGTGACCCAACTGCAACCTGATATGTTTCTACGGGAGTCATTATGCAGGGGCACAGGGGTGGGCAAGGAGTGAACTGGTAGGTTGGCCAAACACAGAATGCATGGAAGCACAGCTGTACCGGGATACTGTTGGGTACACATTGGTGACAAGAAAACCAATGGAATGCTGGATCTCAGCAGACACTCATGATTGCACTACGCACAGCATGGCCATGCAAAAACCTGCTCGGGAAACTGTACACAAAATTACACAACAATGAAACAACATGTCTCCCGAACAGCCTGACCTGTGAGCATGCAACACACACATGAACAAATTGCAGAGGCACACGTGAGTATGCTGGACCCCCAAGCACATACACATGGCATGACATACATCAACTCAGACTACACATGCACCGACATGACAGATCACATCAATGTCCCCAAAATCTCAATCCCACAACATGACACCACCAAACATCCACACACACATGTCACCTTCAGATGTTGAGGGTGGATTGCCACACATTTCAATGGTCTACACAACATTATGTCCATCATACATGCCCCTCTCATGGACACAACATCGTAATCTGGCACCCTTACTCTCCAAGCATGTCTAACTATCAAGTGACATTGCATGTGCACGGTTGGCACAATTGTACAACTACAAACACTGCAAATACCAGTACATATGCAATCAACAGATGTCAGACATCACACATGGTGAGCATTGTCTGGGGGCTGCATGCCGCTGTAGATCACTGAAACACACATACTGCATACATAAGGGAGTAACTACAAAAATGCAGGCCCATGCACAACACACATGTACTATAGAGCAGTGCACCACATGGCTACTCACCAGCAGCATCCAGATGCCACTTCCACTTGCAGATCTGGGCATATAGCTCTAGGTAGAACCTCACCAGTCTTGCATATTTGTGGTGGAAAACTTCCACCTGCCAGCACAGTTCACATCCATGGCGGCACCGGTCTCCAGGGATCACAATGCCTTGGTTTGGGTCCTGGACTTGCGGTCCTTCCATTACTTTTGCACACTCTTGAGGCAGTGGACTAGCACCCCCACTACATTGATGGCAGCCGTGATGTTCACCCAGATCTGCTTGTGTCCTTCAGTCCCCAAATGATTTGCTGGGTTGAAGAGCGCATCATCATTCTCCAGGTCCAGATTCACCAGGATGCCAACTTCTCTGGAGGTGAAGTTGGCAGCCTTCTGCCTCGCTGCCATGGGGCTGTAGATTGGTGAAGATGAAAATGGTCCAGACATGGCAACCCTTGAGGCAGGTTTGGGTGGGCAAACTGGTCTTGGAAATGGTCTGTGGAGCAATGGTGGTGGAATCGAGAGGTTCGAGTCCGATACTGCAGAAGAGGTGGGCACAGTGCCAGACACAGGAGCACAGCCAATGGCGGGTCAAAAGGCACTCCCACAGCAGTGCAGGTGGGCAGCAGGCACTGACTCTGGGCAAGCAGCAGCAAATAGCAAGGTGGGAGGCAGCACTGGGCAGGAGGAGGCAGTAGAATTGGCACAGAGGCAGGAGAAAGGGTGTCTTCTGCTTCTATCATCGGAGGCAGCCAAAAACAGAGAAAGTTCCCTTATCGTGTAAGTTACGTGACACGAGCTGCATGCAGTGCAACTACGTGGCCCACAGCAATCATGTTGGTATTTAAGGTGTGCGGAGCGCATTACTGGTTGTGCATGTAAACGTACGAAGACAGATGAGTATCACATACACACATTTGCGGGTATTACGCAAGCCGTTTCCTTCAGGTGACGCATACCACATCTTTCTTTTTGGGGGTTGCCCCTGCGCATATGCGCATGTATTTTCATCCATTTTGAAGACTACATAGTGTTTTGACCGATATTTTTTGTTTCGGGGTGATACTGTGTATTGGTTTTTTCACCTATGGGAAGCTTTCGGTCTATCGCATACACAATTTTCATAGTTGGGATGCCGCTGCGTAATGGCCACTGCTTTTTTCATCTTTCAGAAGCTTTCCTGGTATCCCGTATGCAATTTTTGTAGTTGGGGTGCCTCTGTGAATCACATACCACTTTTTCACCTTTTGGAAGCTTTCCGTGCATCGGGTATGCAATATCTGTAGTTAGGGTGCCACTGCGTATCGCATACCACTTTTTTCACCTTTTGCAATCTTTCCAGACATTGCTTATGCAATTTTTGTTTTTGGGTTGCCTCTGCATATACCGTACTGCATATATTTGATTTTGGGGTACATTGTAGCCTTGCTGGACCACACATCTATGTAGGACATCACGTAGAATGTTCCCTTCCTCATATTGCCAAGAACAATATATTGGTGTGCATTCCATTCATTCATTACATCTGCATCAGTGATGTGATCTGTGATATCATCATTGTGGTCATAGGCTGCGCAACAGGAGTGTGAAGTTAAGGTGGCTTTATCTAAATTTATGGGGTTTTGTTGTGTTAAGTTCTCACCGTAATGTCCCTGCAACTAAAGTTGTTTCTTGAATTTCAAAGGTTTTGTTACAATGCATTGCTCACATTAACATCCCTGCAACTAAAGTTTTTTCCTTGAATTTTGGATGAAGTCTAATTTTTGGAATCATAATATTGATCAGCCACCTCCCGTAATATACGCTAGCACACCATGGCTTTTTTACATTGCGTCATTGTGACATATATAAACGTGTGACAGTGTCATTGTGACATATATAAATACGTGACGGAGCAGCGACCACTGTTGAGATCATGTTATGCTTCCTGTGTGTCATTAAGAAAAGTGCTCAGTGGGGTAGTTAGAGCTACTTCCAACATGTGCTGGAGCAAACTGTGGGTTCCAAGAGAACATCTTAAGGAACTGGCTTAAGTCTACAGACATACCAATAGTAGGCAAGTTGATTCAGTACTTGCCACTAACAATGACGGACCAGATGGAGAGCAAGAGAATTGCAGCGGCAAAAGTCATGTTCAATAAGGAAAATGCTTCTTTGAACCACACAAGGCAACAGTCCCCCAACAAGTCTGACGATACAGCAAAAAATAGATAAATTGGAAAGAATTTAGAAAAAGGAGATATCAAAATGGTGGGAGGCCTTGACATTGCAAACCTACCTAGAGGTAAAGAGAATCCAGAGAGGCTTGTGAATATTGATGATATATTGACAATCCCACACTCAGAGAGGAATGGACACAATATACGAGCACATGCTCCTTCAGCATGATGGGGAGTCTTATTAAATATGCAATGTTGACGTAGGACAGAAATAGAGGCAATGGAAGAGCAACTGTTTACTTCTGAGGAAGCGAATGAATGCAAAAGGTGCATTATCAGAATGGATGAAGAAAATCGGGAAATATTTGAAGGTGAGATAAGACAGAGTAAACAACACAAATTCAAGAGAGAAAGGCTGGACTATGCGCGCCTTGTCTATTTCTTAAACAGGGACTACAAACATGGACAGATCTACAAATTTGTTAAATGGTTTGATGTACCTATTAAGCAAAAGTTTGACAACACGCAAAAAACAACCATTCACACAATCACAATATCAGAGGATCTCAGTAGTTCAGAATTTGAAACATCAGATCCGGATGTCAGAAGTAAATCACTGAATTTTTGAGACAGATTTAAATCGCTCCATTTGGACAATAAAATGGTTAAGAGGGGGAGAGGAAAATATGCAACCATTGAAAGAGGAACAGAAAAAAAAACTGGAAAAACAAATCAAGAAGAGGATGTCAGACAAGTGGGAGACAACATAACAAGCAGGACAACATGCTCTGGGAGAGGACAGAGGGGGATGAGTCGGAAGGAAAACTGAAAATCTTCAATATTTCATCTAAACTCCTCCCAACGATTGAAGAATCCGTCCTCAAGTTAGGATTATCCTTTAGCCAACACATGCATATGACTATACAACCACACAGATTGGTGTCTTCAAATGTAAGCACAAACTGAAACTCGGTAAAGAGGAAGAAGGGGAAACACTGAGCACACCTATTTAAATGATGTGATTTCAATATATTATACAAATGTAGATGATTTAGGTGTGTGTTATTGATTATTTTGAGGTGCAGGGGAGAAAAACTCAGCCTTGGTATCTAGGCTGGGGGGAAGATTGGTAAGAAAGGTTTCCAATTAGGAAACCTGCATCCCCTGCACACTGTATAATGGCCTAAGCCTTCACTATGTTTCCTAATATATCTTGTCTCCTCCAACTGTGTGGGAGACAGGATAGATAGTAATAATACTTATTGTGATTATAACATAGGATATTGCCTATACATGGTATGATTTGTAGACATGCAATTCAAAAAAGAATGTTTACTATAGTGACAAGTCAAGTTTAGTATAAATAATGCTTTAATTAACAAAACATACGGCCCAACGCGTTTCGAGTAATTCCACTCTTCATCAGGGGCAAGAATGCAAATTTCAACAATTTCTATAAGGAAGAACAATAATAAGGAACCTATTAATGATCAATATTGTCATATCTTTAGTACAGTTTGTAGATTGTACACAGTTTATCATAGCCAATATATCAATGAGATAGAACACATATCCCCACATATCATCAATAATTCATAAAAGATCTGTGTTGGGCGAACCAAAACATTTTTTTGCACATATTCTACATCTTTGTTGAATGCAGGAAGATGCCAATATCACAATAATATTCACCATTCATTCTCCAAAACAGGAACCCACTGTGTGTAGGTAACCAGTTCTCACTTTATATTTAGGAGCTTAGGTTGTAGAGAAAATGTGTTATGGGCCCTGTAACCCTTCAATAGATAGACCTCTACAAGAGCTAGAGTGAAACCGTTTATGTACAGTACAATAAGATTTCCAAACATTTCCATTAGCATTTTGGGTTATGCTAATGTAAATAATGTGGCGTTCATCCTCCGTTGCAGGGACTGGAACATGGTAACAGCCTGGCAGGACAAGTTATCAGCCCAAGCGAAGTCAGGGCGGATAATGAGGGCTCCGGACTGTTAATCCCCCATTCCAGCCCTTGCAATGGGGGAGGAAGTCCATTATCACCCCAGGTTCCCAAAGCGCAAAAACACATTGGGCCTCATTATGATGTAACCCCCCGGGTGCCAACAAGTCCTGGCGGTGCAGGAAGTCGCGCTCCGGATATTGAAAGTCCCCATTCCGATGGAGTCCCTTTGGACTCCATTGGATTGCGGATTTGGAAGCATTGTCACTGTTGCTAACGGTGCAGGTCCTTCGACTGACTCTGCCTAGTCTGGCAGGCAGACTCGTAGTGTGGCAGTCTGGAAACAATGGTGTCGGTGAGCTTACCGGCACCCTTGTTTCCGGACTGCCACACTTGTAATGAGGCCCATTGTCTGGCTGAACCTTGGTCCAGCTTCATGCCAAAAAAGAGTTCTAAAATCCTACCTAGAGGAAGAAACCATAGCCACAAAAGATCCCAGCAGCCAGGACATTTTAAAAAACAATGTATTTGACACCTACTACCCAACAGAAGTACTGCTTTGGAAAACATGTTTCTGTATAGCATTGTCCAAAACAACACTTACAAAAACAATGTAACACCAAATGAGACAACTAGTAAATTGTCAGTCTCCACTTGTGAAGGAAGCCTAGTTAAACTCACCAAACAAAGTCTAATTAATCATATAGAGTTATCATGTAAATCTCCACAACATAAAGAACTGTATTACATGGCCCTACTCCAACTTTTTAAACCTTGTAGAACAGAAGAATTTTTTTTGGTGACTATGGGCCTCATTGCGACCATGCTGGTCCGGCATAGTATGACTCTGCGGGCGGGTGCCGTCCCACCCACCAGGGTCAGACCTTGCGGCCGAAATGGCACCAGCCCGCAAAGTTTCACAGAAGCACTGGCACTGTTATTAACGGTGCCGGTGCTTCCGTTTCCCCATTCCCCATAGGACTCAATGGGACATGGGACTCAAATGGGAATGGGGATTAACATTTACCGGCAGCTGATTTCCTGGAATGCCGGGGTCGTAAACCCCCAGTGATTACGGCAAGCCAGGCACCAGTAAATATTGCAAGCCTGGCCTCAACCTGCAGGTTTTACCAGCACGGCTATCGCCGGACTTCTAATGAGGCCCTATGACTCATTTGAAACAGCATTCAAAGCAAATGAAAGCAGTCAAACTAATGACAATTTCAAAAAATACAAAGAAATGTTGGACAATGAACATGAACAAGAGGAAGAAATTGAAGCTCAATTAGACAAAAACACTCCTGAGGGCAGTCAACCTTCCCTTACAGGAAGCCAGGAACCACTTGGAGAAACACTCTTTTTAAATGAAGCAGAAATAGCCATGACTTAGGTAGAGAATAACATGTATAAATATATCAGTGCTCGAATCACAGTTAAACAGTTAAACGTTGAACAACTCACCATTTATCTAGAAGTCACTCAAATAATGGAACATGGATTTAAACATGAAAATAATACCTGTAGCTGTAAAAACTCTGCTCTTGTATGTAAGTGGAGAAGCTGGTTCAGGTAAAACATTCTTTATTGAAATAATGAGCAAATGTCTAAAAAACTAAACAAACAACAACCTTTCGGGTTTAGTAAGAGCCCCCAAAGGTTTAGCTGCTGTAAGGAAGGAGGGGGTCAGTTGAGCCCACCCCCATACATTCTACGCGAAAGGGACCACCTGCTCTTTTACTATTGGGGTATGCCTCTGGTGCCTTTCTGCAGCCATGGGGAATAAGGCCCCGGCCTAAGCAGAGGCGGGGCTATTGCAAGACACACTTGGATTCCATTTTGTGTACCCTCAACACCATCTTTGAACTAGGCCGCATTTTGGCATTGCAAGATCTCCTCTTCCCTCAGCAGTGCCGCTCAGACAGCGAGCACTGACAGCCCCCACCTTTTTCCTCCTGCGCCTTCGCCTCCCAAGTCCCTTTCTCACGGATGCTCTGAGACAAGATGTTACAAACAAACAATGTATTCTTCTCACTCTTCCTCTGAGATCACTGGCCTGTGTGTGACCAAGCTGACCCATGACTTGTAGTTCATCCATCGCAACAAACCTGCACCTGCACCTCTCACCCTCCCCACTGTCGGAAAATGATTGCTTGTTCAACCTTGTGCCCTTCCAAAGCTATTCTTTTGATGTACCAGAAGTGTGACCCGTCCTTTTTGACCACCCTAAAATGCCCCTAAAAGAACCAGACCTCTGTCGCAATACATTATCAGGGTAATTCATAGAATTCAGCGCACAAGTGGCGCACGCGGCTGGCGCACAGTGTGCGTGTGCGACTTTCTGCGCCAGCCGCATGCGCTAAAATCCATTTCCGCGCACAGCGTATTCATGGATTTTAGCCTCCAAAACCAGCCGTGGCACAGAGTGGTGCAGCGACCCTGCAGCAGCACCAGTTACGCCCCAACCCCTCCCCGTGCGCCATGCACAGCACACAAATCCTGTACATGGCGCACAGGCCCGAACCACGAAAACGCCAGTAAAACTCCCCGCGCACCCCTCCGAATACATGTACACCCCAGCGCGGGGAGTGTCACACGCGATTGGCCCTGTGCGAGCGGGTTACTTGTGTTACTGGGGTGCGCAGGAACTTTCACATGCGATTGGCCCTGTGCGAGCGGGGTACGTGTGTTACTGGGATGCGCAGGTACTTTCACATGTGATTGGCCCTGTGCGAGTGGAGTACATGTGTTATTAGGGTGCGCGGGTACTTTCACACGCGATTGGCCCTGTGCGAACGGGGTACGTATGTTACTGGGGTGCGCGGGTACTTTCACACGCGATTGGCCCTGTGCGAGCGGGGTACGTGTGTTACTGGGGTGCGCGGGTACTTTCACACGCGATTGGGCCTGTGCGAGCGGGGTACGTATGTTACTGGGGTGCGCGGGTACTTTCACATGTGGTTGGCCCTGTGCGAGCGGGGTACGTGTGTTACTGGGGTGCACGGGTACTTTCACACGCGATTGGCCCTGTGCGAGTGGGGTACATGTGTTACTGGGGTGCACAGGAACTTTCACACGCAATTGGCCCTGTGCAAGCGGGGTACGTGTGTTAGTGGGGTGCGCAGGAACTTTCACACGCGATTGGCCCTGTGCGAGCGGGTTACGTGTGTTACTGGGTTACGCGGGTACTTTCACACGTGATTGGCCGTGTGCGAGCAGGGTACGTGTGTTACTGGGGTGCGAGGGAACTTTCACACTCGAATTTGCCGTCAGAGCGGGTTACGTGTATCCAGTGTGGTGCGCTGGGAGTCCTACATGTGATTTGGCAGTGTGGGTCCTCCCAGGTGTCCCTTCAACCCCCTCCACGGCCCCTGCAGGCAGCCCAAACCACAGGGGACTACCCTGCACCCCTGGACATGTCCCACAGGCAGCCCGTCCACCATGGCCATGCCCCCCAGCCAAGCCACGTGTCACATTGCACTAGTGATAACCAACTCATGTCCCCCAGCACCCCAACCCCCCAGCAGTGAAGGTCACCTGCCAGCAGGCCCCCACTCATGTCCCCCAGCACCCCCAACCCCCAGCAGTGAGGGTCACCTGCCAGCAGGCCCCCACTCATGTCCCCCAGCACCCCCACGCCCCAGCAGTGAGGGGCACCTGCCAGCAGGCCCCCACTCATGTCCCCCAGCACCCCCACCCCCCAGCAATGAGGGGCACCTGCCAGCAGGCCCCCACTCATGTCCCCCAGCACCCCCACCCCCCAGCAGTGAGGGTCACCTGCTAGCATGCCCCCTCTCATGTCCCCCAGCACCCCCACCCCCCAGCAGTGAGGGGCACCTGCCAGCAGGCCCCCACTCATGTCCCACTCATGTCCCCCAGCACCCCCACCCCCCAGCAGTGAGGGTCACCTGCCAACAGGCCCCCACTCATGTCCCCCAGCACTCCCAACCCCCAGAAGTGAGGGGCACCTGCCAGCAGGCCCCACTCATGTCCCCCAGCACCCCCACCCCCCAGCAGTGAGGGGCACCTGCCAACAGGCCTCCACTCATGTCCCCCAGCACCCCCACCCCCCAGCAGTGAGGGGCACCTGCCAGCAGGCCCCCATTCATGTCCCACTCATGTCCCCCAGCACCCCCACCCCCCAGCAGTGAGGGTCACCTGCCAGAAGGCCCTCACTCATGTTCCCCCTACATGAAATAAAGATGCACAATCATGGCCCACTTCTACACCAAAATACCACAGCACGCCACCCCATTACTGAGATGCAATGATTTCCCAATCAAACCCACACTGACATGCCCATCTCAAGACACAAACCAAAAGTCAACTATGTACATCAACACATGCCCGTCACACACACACACTCGTTGGCATTGATTGTGTAAACCCACATTTTCACATGCATCAACCCAATGAGCAAACCCCACACATGGAACTAAAATATGAAAATGTATTATGTACAAAAATATATCAATGAAATGAAAGCATAACAAAATAGCAAACATGAAATGAAAAGCATGTGCAAAAGAAGACTAAATTAACACTATAACCAATACAAAGAAATCCAAAAGAAAAATAGTCCAAACTCTCCCTCCACCAACGCAAATCCAAAGGAAACGTAAAAGAAAAAGTTCAAAATAATCTAGTGTCCAACTATGTACAATCCATTGTCCAAAAGAAAAATCCATTAATCCATGTACAAAATCAAAATCAACCCAACGTCCAACTATGTACAATCAAATTTCCAAGGGTCCATGAACCCAACGAAACAAATGAAACCAATCTAATAACCTACCTAACAAAAAAACTATTTACAAAAGTGTGGGGCATGGTCCAAAAGCCCCAAAATAGAGAAAAAAAAGGAAACCTAACACTATAAGCTATTTACAATGGCGATGGGCAAGTCCTGCGGCTCACTCAGTGATGTTTTCGGCTAGGGCATCATCGAACTCCATCTCTATTTGCTGGAGGCAGGCCTCTGTCCTGGTGCCGAGGTCCTGCAGGGAGGCACTCATGGCCTGTTCCAACTCCCTGCGAGTCGCCTCGAGGCACTCTGCCCGCCTCAATGCCCGACGCATGGAGAACTCTGCCCTGACCATGGTGAGCTGCGCCTCTTCCGCCCGCCGCCGCTCCGCACCTATACGCTGGCCCTACCGCAGCCACACGGAAGACACATCCATTCCAGGATTCTCCTGCCCTCTGGCCAATGCCTGCCCCCGTGATGTCGATGGCCCGAGCCATCATTGCTCTCACGTAGAGCCTGCTCCTGCTGCTGCCCATGTGCTCTGTCCGATGATGCCTGCACATCCTCCATCAGCTGGTCTCCAGTTGTGGTGTCCACCCCTGCTGGACCGCTGACTCCCGACTGTGGCAGGGATGGGATCTCCACCAAGCTGGCTGTCTTGGTCAGGCTAGGTCCACAGGGGGCCCTGGTGGAATCTGGGCCAGAAAATGGCAGGGAGAACAACTGGTGCATAGTCTCCACAGAGGAGGAGAGGTCCGCCAGAGTGCGCGTCACATGTAGGAACCCACCAACCAGGGCCCCTCCCAACAGTGCCATGTCGCGATGCTGCTGTTCGTGATGGCGTGCGTTCTCCGCCCAGGAAGATGTGACGTGGGCATAGTGGTTCAGCGCGCATGAAAAACTGCACGTTCGTGTGTGAATGCGTTTAATCCGAGGAAAGGGCCTACGCACGTAAGTGACGTGATGTGCGCGGGCGTTTCCATCAACACGGGTGCATGCTCTTCGTACACATCCAAAAACTGCACGTCCGAGTGTCAGCTCGTGTAATTGGAGGAAAGGGCCTTAGCGCGTAAACGCGTACATGACGCTGTACGTGTGGGCCGCTTTAAGAGGTATGTGTAGGACTCCATTTCCTTGTACGTGCTTTTCACGGAGAGCGAGTGGGTGAATTCTGTACTTCTTGTCGGGTCACACGCGATTACTTCACAGCGTTTCAAGTTCGTACTCCCTGTGACCTCTGACAGCGTTCATTTTTTTATTTTGGGCCTGTTTCCTCAAACAGCATTCACTTCTTCTTTTGTCCTGTCTGCTCAGACAGCGTACAATTCTTCTTTTGGCGGGGGTGTTGCCAACACGCACACACGCGTCTTTTTCACATTCTTTTTCCAGGCAGACGGTGAGTCGTGCACGCATTTACCAACTGTGCTTGCCCCGTGTGATGCGTACCCCTTCAGAGGTCATTGTAGGCTGCGTGTAACACGCGTACGCTTATTTTTGTGTTTCTGGGTGGCACAGAGTAGTGCGGGTTCATTTTTCCACGCACGTGGTCTATCGAGGGGTTGCGTGCACGTTACTTTTTGTTTTCGGGGTGCCTGTGTGTTGCATGACCCGTCATCTTCCCCCAGGGGTCACAGACATCCTTGCTAGAGCACTAGGGTACGAATTCCATCTAGTACCCTACCCTTTTCACCCCCGATTGCCCAGGACAATTGTTTACTGCAACTCCCAGACGCACATCTACATCAGTGCCATGGTTGGGAGGCGACCAAGCGGTAAGGGAGGCAAAGGTGGCCGACCTCCAAAATGTGGGCGTGGTGGGCGCGGTTCAGGACGTGGCCATGATTTGCAGGGTGCCCCTAGACCCCCATGTGTGGAGGACCAATCAGGGACACCCATGCCCCCCCCCATGGTTGAGGGAAACGTGGCTGACACCATCCTAGCTCAGCCCTTGTTGGACCAGCCCATTGTGGCACCTGACCCGGCACAGGATGACTCCCAGGCTGACTTCCAGGTCAGCAAGTCTAAGCCACATGCGCCGGTGCAAGTTGGTGTCACCAGGCCACGTGGATCTGGGGCAGCGATGTCATCTGCTGCCCCAAGTAGGCAGGGTGGGGAGGCTGCAGGGGCAGCTGCATCTCTAGCCACCCCAGCTCTGAGTCTCCCAGCCGGGACAGTGTTGGTCCTGGTCCATCTAACTGACGTTGCCTCTGCCAACATCACACTTCAGAAAATGCCTGCACCAAGACCTATGGTTATTGTGCCTTCGCACACTCCCAGTACCCAGTCCACCTGTGCTTCTGCCCCTCCTGACCAGAGCGGCGCAAGCCACTCAAGCTCTGCTCCACCTTTGAAGAAGAGGAAGAAGGGTGCTCTGGCACTACAGGCTGAGACCCTAGACTCGGCTACACAGTCCGGCACGTCAAGGAAGCCTAGCTTTAATGACCCCGAACTTGATGCACTTGTGACCTGTGTGTCGGCACATAGCCGTGAAATGGTGGTGACTGCAGGGTGCAAGACCACACCTGGTCAAAGTAGGGCACACTGGCAGACCATCGCGTACCGCATCAGTGCCCTTGGATTTGTGAGGCGCACAGCTGATGATTGCTACAAGCGGTGGAATGACCTGAAACGCAGAGCAAAGAACAAGCTGGCCTCAAATCATGCCGCTACTCTGGTGACTGGCGGTGGGTCTCCACCAGAGGACAACAAACTCACTGAAGATGAGTCTGTTGCTGGGACCTTCGTCACAGAGGAACAGATCCAAGGCATGGGAGAGCTACCTGATTACAAGGCATTGTCCGGTGAGTGCCCATGCATGTGTGTGTAATCCATGTGTATGTTGTTTGGGTGACGGGTTCTGATTGACTGCCAGGTGAGGGTGTGTACTCCTGAGTGTAATGGGTCACCCATGTACTTCCTCCAATCCATTCATGTGCCTTTGATTTGGGTATGACAGTATCCCTTCTGCCCACAGTAGCCAATTAGCCCCACATTACTGCTGTTGCACTTGAGCTATCATCTTGCAACAACATTAATCTGATTTTTTCTGTGTTCATTCAGGCTGATTGTTTAGATTATCCCATTTTTCATATGCTTTTTTCATCCCTAATGCCACTTATGTGACATGCTTCTGTCATTGTTTACACCCCACATTGTGCCACTTGGTTTATGGTCATAAAACCGAAATTAGAAATCTCGAAAAAAAAAATCACGAAAAAAAGGCCGAAAAAAAGAATATCGAATTTTTTTTTTATGACTTTTTTTTTCGAAATGGGGGGTTCCCCCACCCCCTTTTTTCTATTTTTTTTTATTTTAACCCTTTTTTTTACTTACCTGACCCAAAAAATACATATATATAAAAAAATAATAAATTCGATATTTTTTCTTCGGCCTTTTTTTTCGAGATTTTTGTTATTCAGGATTTTTTTTCGCCCTTTTGACCGACCACCGTGCCACTTTAGTTACCTGGTTATGTGAATGTTTAAACCATTCAGGGCGAGGGAGCATTGGCCAGCTGAAATTAATGTTAGGGCCTGTTTGCATGTGGAACATGATAGTTGTTTCCTTTCATGTTGAAGTGACCAACCATTGATGTGTACATCTGCCTACAATCACTGTCTAATTGTACACTGGATGTGTTGCAGTGTGCGGCACATGCATATTTTGCAACACTATTCTGCATTAATCGTCTCATGTGTGACATGGATGTGTGAAAGAACTCATTCACTGACACATTGCTGTAGTTGTCTAATTTACCATGGCTATGCTACATTACATCTGTGTGCTGGCATGTGTCATGTATGTGTATTGGACATGCCACTCACAGGCTGATGTGTGATGCCAGTGCTACACGACATGCTGCGAATGTGTTGCTTTTCCATCTTGGTGTCCTCATTGTCTGCCTTTTTGACTCCCCTTCAGAATCATTGACAGTGCATGCATGCCAGGGTTATGGTCATGTGGGACATGTGTTAACCATGTACAGGATCTCTGTCTTGTCAAGCCTATGTGTGTGCTATGGTGCTCATGCCTCTTTCCATTTCTTGTGTTTCATGTTTTTGCAGGTGACGACGCACTTGATGCTGGTGAGGTTCAGGAGATGGTGCAGACCCAGGAGGATTCTCAGACACGACCAGGCACCAGTGGGGGACGTGGTGTGGTGGTGGGTGAAAACACTTTGGTACTGCAGACTATACTGTCGAGGGGTGCCTCTGGGTGCAGCTCCCCAGACCTCTATTCAGGTGCTGAGTCGGATGATGAGACCTATGTGCTGTCGCAGGTTAGTGCTTCTGCCAGGGATCCTGTTCTGTCCAACCCACCTGCACCAGGGGGAGAACCCTCTATGGGGATGTCAGTTTTGGAAGGTCCGCCTTCGGCGGTTACAGATGCAGGGTCACACTCCACAGCATCTGATCCTGTTCCTGGGCCAGCAGATCAGAGGGGGAATGCAGTCCTGCAGCCTCAGGCAGTGCCAGCACAGCAAGGTGCAGATCGCCTTGCCCCAAACAGGTGTGGTGCCCGCCAACGCGGTAGCTGTGCGCCACCAGGCAATACTGTATGGGAAAACCACATGTACGGTATGGCAACCCAACAGGCAGCATCAGTAGAAATGATGGCTCAGGCAATGGAGAGGGTGGCCACTTCCATTATCCCCCCTGAAAGGCAGATGGAGCAACAACAGCAGGCAACAGACTCCATTTGCCAATCACACAGGGAAGACATGTTGGCGCCCAACAGGGACCGACGGGCGGAACTGGAGACTGCGCAAATCCATATCAATAGAGTCACAGGGCCACAGGGAAGCCCTGAGGGTGGAACTCCATAACCTCAGACAGAGTCTGCTTGAACTTGAGGCTTCCCGAAATGTTAGGGCAGAACAGCAGCTGAAGCAGCTCACACATTCGCTCTCAGCTGAGCTGCAGGCAACACGTGAGGAGATCCGGGCATCCCGCGAGGCCATGCGTGCAGAAGTGCAGGCAACCCGTGACGTGCTGCATGGGGATCTCTGCACTTTAATCCTCCAGAATAAGACCTTCCAGACCTGCATGCTTGCTGCCATGGGGGACAATACCAGGGCTTTGCGTGGGCTGCCTCCCATAGTGCCACCGCCTCCTGATGCAGCAGCAGAGGGTGAAGAGACCGACAGCAGTTCTCCCACAATGGCATAGCTGTGCAGGCCATGAGCCCATGGAGGTATTTATTTTTCTCGCAACATCCACGCAGGTGGGTGTTGGTGTGCACCTTGTCCTCGAACCTCCTGGGTGCCCCCCCCCCAACCCCACATTGCTATTTTTTTTTTTTTTTTTACAGTGTGTTGCCTTGTGTGGCTCCTGTGGGCATCCACTGTATTCCGGCTGGGCACATGCAGGCTTGTCCTGAGTTTGGGTTAGATGCTTGGGTTTGTGACACACACACCCCTCCTGCTTCCTGTTTCCATGGGCTTGCAAAGGGTGTGACCAAGTGACAGTGACTTACACAGTGACATTCGGCTCCCATGAGCTGTGTGGTCAATACTGTGTGTACATCCCTAGTGGGTATTGTTGTTGTATTGTACACTGCATGGTGTATTGATATGTGCTTGTGCATCCATGTCTTCCTCCTAATTTGCAGGTTCCTTCCTCATGTCTTAACAAGGCCGTCTCCTTTGCAGATGGAGTTCATTTTGTATGCAGTACACTGACACATTTGCGTGGCAGCAACACTCTACAGTTGGAAGGGGTCGATGTGCTGGCTTATTCAGGTTGTAAGACTACCACTACTTTGATTTAGTACTGTCATGTTTTTGCATTGTTTCTTGGTGTGTTGCTGTATTGTGTTGGTGGTAAGTGTTTGTTCATGTGTGCTGTTTGTTGTTGATTACTGGGAGCATATTGTCTGTGGGCAGTTTTCATTTGGGACAGTGCACTTTGTGACACTTATGTCAGGTCTTGTGCATTGCTTTGTTTGCTTTCACTTTGCATGACATGCCATGGTGTGTTGGGTGGCGGAGCTGGGGAGCGTTTGGGTGACATGGTGCTATTTTCATGTTGTATTTTGCAAGGGGGTAGTCATTCATGAAGCATAAATGTGTGGTTTTTTTGTGACACAGCACAATGTAACAAATCCAGGTGACCAATCTCAGGCTGGTATGGTTGTGACAGTTGACTGTCCCTTATGTCATCATCATTGATTGTCAGCTGGTATGTGCCAGGGCTGTGTGCCCTCCAAAGGGGTATGATTTTAGGTGAAATAATTAGCCACCAGCTGCATATGGGCTGCCTCACCACGTGCCCTTTCCCCTCCCATGCGCAGCGGGCGTGCTTGTGGTTGGGGATGTGGGGGCACCACCATGTCCATGGGCAGGCCCCGGCGTGTTGCAACGTTGTGCAGGACACATGTTGCCACTATGATCCTGCACACTACTGGGGGTGCGTATAGCAGCTGCTCACCAGAGCGGTCAAGGGAGCGAAAGCGTGACTTGAGCACTCCGAATGTGCGCTCCACTATGCCCTGGGTTGCAATATGGGCTGTGTTGTATATTACCTCGGGTGGTGTGGTGGGGTTCCGAATTGGCGTCATCATGTGGGTGCTCAGTGGGTAGGCACTGTCCCCTGGGGAGGTGATGATGGGTATCATTAGTGGGGTTGTGACATTATTCAGTATCTGACATGCATGCATGTGCAGGGGCATTTATACTCAACAAGCAGCCATGTATCACCATGCCGCCCAGCTTCTAGGTCCTGGTTTAGGGTTGACATTCTGTAAATTAAACTATCATGGGTGGACCCTGGATAGTTGGCATATACTGAGGTGATGATTCCCTTGGCATCACATACTACCTGCATGTTGATGGAATGCCAATGCTTGCGGTTTCTGTAGATGTGCTCAGTTGCCCTGGGAGGACGTAGAGCCACATGGGTGCAGTCAAATGCACCTAGCACTTTGGGGAAGTGTGCCACCCCGTAAAAATCCTGGACGACAGCCTGCCTTTTTGCAGGTGTTCTGGGCAGGTATATGTGCCTGCGGACTGATGGGCGTGCAGTCATGATGGCCAACACCTGGTGCAGGCAGCGTGACTGCGTGGCCTGTGAGTCCCCCCCCCCACTATGGAAGTTGTCCGCTGGAATGAACCAGTGGCCAAGAAGTGCAGTACATTGAGCACCTTTTCCAAGGGGCTCAGTGCTTGGGAGCACAGGGTGGGTGATGTGAGGTCATCCTCCCACTCACTCACCAGGTTGAGTATTATGTGAGGTGGAAACTTGTACCCCCCATACAAATGGCCATCAGGCATCCCAAAAAGGTTGGTTCTGGGTGTAAATATTCTGGGCCTGACTATCCTCCTCCTCCTCCTGAGGTATCCCACAACCACTGCTGCGAGGAACGGTATATTCATCTTGGCGTCTGAGCTTGTTTTTTGTTTGCGCGCACTTTTATGCTGCACGGGTCCACGTACGCCTGCTTCATGCTGGCGTACGTGTTTCCGGATTAGCGCATCTTTTTTGCTGCACGCCTTGGCCCTGTTCGATTCCATGAATACGTGTTGCAGACACGCGTGTGGGCGTTACGCGCATTTGGCTCCTGTACTTCCTCCGTGACGCCCACATTTTCACGCGTTGTTCCCCATTCCGTGTGTTACACCCCCTGTTCTGCCTACTTTAGTTGTGTGCGCTGCTCTATGTGCCCTTTCACTGTGCGCGTAGCGCACGCTGTTTGGAGACCTGTGCGCCAGCGTGCGCCACGCAGGATTTTAGCACACATCCAGGGATTGACAAACGCACAGACTTCCATGAATCGCTGTGCATGGGTTTCGCTGCGATTTTCGCACTTGCGCTGTGATTCGCACACTTTCGCATGCTTGCGCGGGAATTTTCAATGCACATTAATTCCATGAATCGGCCTCTAAGTCTCAAACTAACATATGCCACTCCACCCCCTTCCCGCTCTGATGTGCTAGACCTGACTGCTATCAATCCCGACCCCCACAGGTTACCTCATGGGCAAGATCCCCACATCCATCACCTCACCAGTGACCCAAGGTGGGGCAGTGTAAACCCACATGTACAATTTATAGGCCTCTAATATTTGTTCAAAGGTATATTGATGGTAATTATTTTACTGCTTGTGTAGAATAAATGTGTAGATTAGCTTAGTTCAAACCAGCCACCTCTTCGACCTGACCCAACCTTCACCTCGCATGGACCGGCCCAGCTGAACCACATGATGTCCAACCTCCTGCCAAGTCATCAACCAATCCCATGGGGCCGGCCCATACAGAACTATATGTGCACCTCCTTGTAGCCTGTATAGAAATCATCACGAATGACGCTGTAACCTTTTAAAATCTATTGTTTCTGTATTGTTTGCCAGAGCGCTCTCGAAGCAGCAGTGTTCCCCGGATGCTAAATTTTACATAAAGCTTTAACAACTCACAAACCAATCTCATGGTCTCATTCCCTACCGGATGTGTCCTGTATTCTGAGTTTGTTCATGAAGTGGGGAGTGAGCACCTTCACTTGGTGACCCCAGGACATGATCGGAGGGTGCACCGAGAGACACCCCCGTGTCGTGTGGTGAGATCTGGGACACCCCCCAGCAAAACCATCACCTCCTGCGGCTGACAAGTGCGCACACAAAGAGAGGTTCCAAGGGTCCTGGCCATGGCAAATACCCGACTGTTCACCAGGGCAGGTCACAGCTTGGTTGGGATGCGGCCCCGATTTTGGATAGACTTTGAATAGAGGCTCTCGGATCACGCCAGACACATGAGTATTGGTTGCGAAAATCTCAAAGAAGGGAAATTTACGTAGGCAATTGGTGTAAGGATAATGCTAAGAAAATAGTGGGGAGTGAGATTTAGGGCCTAGGGCTGTGTGAGTGTAATTGGTAGGCTTTTTCTTCTCTTTTCTTTATATGGCCAGTAGCTTGTGAATACAGAGATAACGGAAAACGGAAGAGTACAGGAACCTAGCTCTTAAAGGGGGTGGAAGGTGGCGCCACATAGCACTGTCTCGACTAGTGCAGGAAATAAGTGGAGATAAAATAGAAAAAAATGTAGGAGTCTTGTGCAATGAATAGTCTCGGGAGATATTATTACCACATTCTTTTCCTTGTGAACATAACTCTTTTAGAGGTCAGCCCATAGGGGCTCAGGGAAGGCGGGCAGAGAGAGTGAGTGGGAGAAGAATATGATAGCGGGAACTAGGAGAGGGTAGGAGTATAGCTAAGAAACAAAACATTTCAATGTTTTATGTTAATTGTCATTAAAGTCAATTGTGTTGGTACGCTCAAAAGGGTGTATGAGTAACTGTTATACATTGAATTAGTATAAAGTTTGTTTTTGTACATATAGAGCCAAGAAGGTGTAAGTAAAAAGGTATTTTTCGAAAATTGTAGCATTGCGCAGTATTTGTTGAAATATTACAGGCTAAACAGAATTTTTTCTTAAATTAGACTTTTTCGACACACAACACATACCCGAGGGAACCCAAAAGTGAAGGGGGAGCCATGGGAGGAGATACACCATTAGTCCATATTTGCCAGCACCTCCCACTGTACAAATACCATGATCAATGGCTCACTTAATAAAAGGAGGGGGATCTTCCCAAGTATGGCCGGAAGGAGGGTCATTTGATAAACGAATATTAGACCTGGTGACAACCCACTTGTTAGCAAAATACCGGGGGAAACAACTTCAGAATAGACACAAAGTATTAGATCTCTGGAGGATGTTTGAAGATACATCCTCTACTAACAGTACTGATAGGAAATGCCCCCTCAGAGACAGGGAGACGGGGAGGAGGGGTCAGGGGGCTCACTGGCAAGGATGGCAGCAACCTCGTCCACAAATGGACAGGAGCAATGGGATGGTGAGGAGCAATACCAGGGTCCCCAATGGCAGGGAAGGCCTACAAGAGGACGAGGTGGGTACAGGGGGCAGTGAGGGGGTTTTGGTGTTCAGGGAGGTAGGGGTTTCGGAGGACAAGGGATTTGGGGAGGGGCCAAGGGTCATGCTGGAATTGGGGAGATGGGGACATTTTTCACGGGAATGCCGTGCCCGACCCATGGGATATTATCAAGGGCCTCCACCCACTGGAAATGAACAACAATATGGTCACCTTCATCCAGGCAGCCCTTATCAGTTACCAATGGGTGGCCACAGGCAACAAGAGCAATACTGTAATGATTACCCGGCAGGAACACAATAAAATCATCAAGACCGCAAGCACCACAGCAGGGTATGCAGCCCCAAGTAGTACGCCAAAACACTATGGGGAACGGCCACCCAAATATCTTCGCTTCATCTGCCAATGATGCGCCTGCACCGTTCCGCGGAACAGCAATATTTGCAGACAGCAGTTTTTCTGTCCCAGCAACAAACACATACCCAGATTAGGACAGCCCACTGAAAGTACTTGCATGTCCAGTCCTATCAAGTACCCTATGTCCAGAAGAGGAACCACTGGTGGGGGTGGAGATAGGAAACAAGCAGTTCATCTTCATGGTGGACTCAGAAGCAGAAAAATCGTGCCTTATGGAAGGACGGTTTCCTCTCTCAGGGCGAAATTTGAAAACGCAGGGATTTTCAGGGACAATCTTAAAGGTTCCCTACACAAAAGATTTGGATATAACAGTGGGAGGAAAAACAGTGCGGGCACCCCTGTTATACCATGAATATTCACCCATAAATTTGCTGGAATGAGGAATAGTATGCTCACCCCCAGGGGTATGCCCAGTGAGAGCGATGTTAGTGATCAGTACTATGACAAATGAAGTTGTAGTGAGAGGGGTGCCCATGGATGTTGACATGTTCATCTATGGGATGCAGGTTCTAGCTATAATGGTGCCTGAAATAACACCGAAGGAATGGAGGGTGCCATCTGATTTTGTCTTTCGACCCGTGATAAGCCCAGAAATTGGGCCCAGCACTATCCTCTCAATTGACCTACGGGAGTGCAGGTATCGGCCAAACATTTTGTGGCAATAGGACTGGACACGCATGGATGTGAGTCAAGAACAATGTTGTGTATTGACCCACACATAGCGCTGCAAGACGTAACTGACAAAGAGCTGTTTATTGACAGTGACACTGATGGGGAAATAATAATGGAAATATGCATGCCATGGTACATAATGATTCAACACAGAGAATTAAATAACCCCCTCATGGCCAGTGTCAGTGCACCGCCTTCAGTTTTTGATGACGATATGAAACAAGTCTCACCAGAGTTATGGGCAACAGGGCCGAATGATGTAGAACTCCTACAGGGGATAACTCCCCTAAAAATAAAATTCAAACCGGGTGCAATACCACCTAGAGTAAAACCATACCCGCTATCCAGAGAGGCAGAAGAAGGAATAAAACAAACAAAAAATGCATTATTACAACAGGGCATAATTGTACTGTCAAATTCACCATGCAACACTGTGATTTATCCTTTAAAAAAGGCAAAGGGCGGGGCTTGGAGATGATCCAGGATCTCCGCCCACTCAATGATGTCATGCAGAAAGAGTTCCCCTTAGTGCCAAACCCTGCATCCATTTTATGCAGCATCCCAAAAGATGGCACGTGTTTCACAGTTGTGGATCTGAAGAATGCCTTCTTCTCAGTAGCACTCAGCCCAAGTTGCCAATACCTCACAGTATTTACCCTAGGAGGAAAGTGATATGAGCATTGTAGATTACCCCAAGGATACTGTGAAAGTCCCAGTATATTTAACAGAATTTTGCAAGAAGACCTTGGCAACATTGATGTAAAAAGTACAATAATTCAATAGGTAGACAATCTCTTTATGTGCAGTGAAAGTGAAATACAATGTAGAGCAGACTCAATAACCTTATTGAACCTACTAGCAACAAATGGGTACAAGGTGGACAAGGGAAAACTACAATACTGCCTAACAGAAGTATTATATCTAGGACAGTTAATTTCAAAGGATGGTAAAAGTAGTGTCGCAGACAGAACGGCAACAATATGTCACACTGTAATGCCCAAAACTGTGAAAGACATTTCTTCTGCATATGCAATTACTGCCGTTCCCGGATACTAGGCTATGCTGCATATACACGCCCACTTCTCCAAGCACTGGAAGAAGCACAAAAGAACAGCACCCCCCTAAAATGGACACAGGAAATTATTACACCATACTTTAAATTACAATATCTGATCACATCACCCGTCCTAGCAACGTCAGACTATGATTGGGAGTTTGATTTATTTTCCCATTGCATTGGAATACTAATGACAGCAGTATTGACCCAAAAAAAGTCATTAGGCCGCAAGCCATTGGCCTATTACAGCGGCACATTGGACTCAGTAATGCAATGGCACTTCGCGTGCGAATAAGCCCTCAATGCAGCAGGTTTCACGATACAGAAAAGTGCCACCATAGTGATGGGCTGCTCTGTAACACTGTTTGTTGAACACTCTCTGTTTGCCATACTAGAGAGGTCAAAGTCTACACTCACCACACAGAGAGCAACTTTATATGAAATAATAATCTCAAGCCCAAACATACACATTGTACGTTGTAAAACTGTAAACCCAGCCACATTCATCACAGAACCCTGCACAGTGTAAGACATGCAAGCGCATAATTGCGCAACATATGAGGGGGAAGGTGATGATATCCCTAAATCCAGAGAAAATGCCCTAGACGAAGGTGAGGTATACCTTGTGGATGGTTCAGCGTTAATTGACTGTGAGACAGGAGGAAAGCATGTAGGGGCAGCAGTGGTAAGAACAGAAGGAGAAGAATATGAAGTAATAGTACAGAAACGCCTCCCATCACACTTTTCAGCCCAAGCAGCAGAACAAATAGCACTAATTGAAGTGCTGCATACAGCAAAAGGATGCACAGTGACAATTCACTCTGACTCGGCATACGTGACAAAACCAGTGCATTCCGGCTTGTCACAATGGTGACGGAGAGGATTCAGGAGAGCAGATGGCTCTCCCTTACAACATGCACAACTATTGAACAACCTCATTGAATCATTAGCAGAACCATCAGTAGTTGTCTTAGTGAAGCACCAGGCCCACAGAAATAATACAGACGCAATCTCACTTGGGAGCACAGCAGCGGATGCTGCTGCGAAAGAAGCCGCATACTTTGGTGTTCCACAAGCAGTATAGTGTGTGGTAAAGATACCCCACAAGTCGACAAGGAAGAAGGGTAAAGTGCTATGCCCATAATTCATTAATAGAATTACAGAAATGAGCCCCTCTAGATGGGCAAGAAATGTGGACAATGAGAGGGTGCAAACAATCACCCACAGACTTCCTCTGGCGTCAGGAAAAGACAGGGAAAGTGGTAATCCCAATAGAGTTATTGCAAATTGTATTCCAACAGCGTCACTTCCCTGCACACATAACTAAGCAACACATAGAAGCAGACATTCAAGAGGACTGGTTTGTCCCCAATCTACAGGAACATTTAACTAAATTAATAATAGAGTGTACAACATGTCAGACATACAGTTCAGGTATGACCCACAGAACACTGTGAGGAACACTGCTACACCTGTCAGGACCATTCCAAGAATTCCACATTGACTATGCAGATATGGGAGAGCAGAGTAACGGGCACACTACCTCATAGTTGTGGTATGCCCCTTCTCACGTTTGGTGGAAGCAGAACTCTATGCCCGCCCAGATGCCAAGTGCGCGGCAGTTCCTGGTGAGGGAGGTATTCCCAAGGTGGGGAATATGTGACGTGATCCATTCAGATAACAGCACTCACTTTGTAAATGACCTCTTCAAAGAAGTAATGGCGTTGCTGGGTGTTATACAGAAAATTTGCTTGATTTATCACCTGCAGGCTAATGGACTGGTAGAGAAGATAAACTTCCTCGTTAAGAGCAGATTGTCTAAATTGTGCCACACCCTTAAAAATAATTGGGTATATTGCTTGCCTCTAGCGCTGTTCCAGCTCAGAACACAACCAAGTAAAGACCACCATTTGTCCACACACGAAATAGTAATGAGAATGCACATTAAAATGCCACTATGACCAGTAAGACGGGCAGCAGATGCTCACAGAGATGCCACAGTGCTAGGGGATGAATTTAAGGAATATCTCACCCAACTGATACAAGCTGTGCAAAGCATAGCAGAATAAATAGCACCCCCATTCACCTGAGAAAATGAAACAGATACAACCACTACAGCAGCAGACAGCCCGGCTGTACAATTAATGCCCGGTGAAAACGTGTATGTGCTCAGTTTCGTACTGAGATGGAACTCGCCACGATTCCACGGGCCCTATGAGGTGGTGTATTGCACACTCTCAGCAATAAAAGTTGAGGGGTTGAAGTACTGGATACATCTCTAAGATGTAAGAAAAGCTCATGACAGTACAGCACCCCATAGTGAACAACCACAAAAATTTGAATACAGATATTTTATAAAAAATGTGAGCATTAACAAAAGTATGTAATTTCTCTCTCTCTCTCTCTCTTTCTCTCTCTCTCTCTCTCTCTCTCTCTCTCTCTCTCTCTCTCTCGGTCTCTGTCTCTGTCTCTCTCTCTCTCTCTCTCTCTCTCTTTCTCTCTCTCTCTCTCCCTCTCTCTCTCCACCCCACCCCTAATGTCTTCCTCTTTAATTAAGGCAACTGGTGTTTGATATCTTCCACATTATGTTTTTCTCTGTCACTATTACATGCCTTAAAATATGTATAGATAATATACAGTGGTTTGTTGTGAAGTTCAAAGACAGTATTTGATTTACTTCTGTGTACTTAACCCATTTATATCACCCTTCAGGTGGAAACATGGCAGAAAGGAGGGCCGTCACTAACGACACCACAAATGTAGATAGCAATAGGGAAGAAATTAGCGCTACTAGAGTTTACAGCTACGACTTTGGCTTGTACTTCGTAGCAATTCTTTTCTCTGTAATGTTATTTTGCCTGGGAATTTACTGTAGTATAACATTTATATTAGGTGATATAAAGGGGGGGGGCAGGGTACATTTAATACAAGAAGGGTCAAACATTATTTGGAATGGGTTCAAAGTAATATGGGCCCACAATGCTTCTTTAAATGCCAATGACCACTCTGCACAAAAAAACGAATCGTCAACACCCCAATTTTTACATATGCTGCTATGGGTTATGATGTTGATAGCGTGTCCAATGAATGTAATGTTGATCCCCCTATGTTCAGTGTTTTGGGATCGCCATATGTAAATATGCAAACAACTAAAGAACCTACCTCAGATGGCGATAATATGCACTTTAAACCTTATGTCCCAACCACACAAATGCATCCAGGGTCACAGTCTTGGCCGAGAGGTAGTGAACAGAATGATGAAACTTGGACAGACATTTTCCCTGTACGATACCAAAAGGTGACAAAAATGCACAATGATCGAGGGGGGAGGAAGAGACAGAAAAGGGGGGTGGAAATAAAGGGCTGTGATGCATACCATGGTCTGGGATTAGACGAAGTAGAAGACCCTCACCACCCTGCCCAATCAAATAAATGATATTCAGATATGAGTGCCACGGTTAAACAGGCAACACATGCGAGTTGTTATGTTTGTGCTCTGACACCACATGCCTCTGGCAAGCCAAAAGTGCTCATACCCCAAGAAACACCTTTGTCGGATGCTCAGTGTCGTGTTCATCTAGCATTATGTAGGATTCGGAGTACCTTCCAGGCACACACGGTAAGAATACAAATGCTGCAAAACGAGAAAACATGCGCAAGCAGACATCAAGGCGTAATATGCGTGAAATAACCATTTTCTCGAGAAAAAAAAAGGACAATGTTCACAGAAAATAAATGGCATGAAACAATCACATGTAAAGCTGAATCATTGCAAGGATTGACAGAAGAAAACTTTGAATGGGTCAAACGAACATGCACTCCAACATGGTCGCAACACATCGCCAAACTAACGTGGGTAACAGCCCTTAAAAAACCAATCAAAATACAAAAAGAAATTCAGCACAAACTCTGTTTTCACAGCGAATGGAGGGTGCCCATGGGCACAAATAAACATTGCAATAAGACAATTATCCTTCCAGATATGAAAAAAAGCACAGCAGCATTAATGGACACTTACTGGGTGTGTGGCAAACAAGCATACCTACACCTCCTACCGTCATGGAGAGGTACCTACGCCATGGCCACATTGCATTCAGCTCTGATGGTGATCCTGGAAAGCCATGTCCAGGGCGGAAGGGTGCCAAGTGAAATATTGCCGGCACCCCAGCCAGCAACCGAAGAGCCCTCCACATATGATATCCTGTCTGAAGATGAGCTTCAGGAAAGAGTATCCATCAAAAGAAGGTCATCAAATTATGTCTCCAGCAAATCCTCAGACCTCCTGGCAGAGATTACTGACCAATACAAACTTTTAAATTCGGCAAAAACCTTCTTCGCCTCCCTTCCAGTGCCAGGCACCCAGGCGCGAACAAACGCCAAATGGCTGTAGATCGTGCACTGGGAGCTGATCCAGCTGGGCAATGACTCAGAAGAAGGGTTCAATGTGATCAAAGTGGAACTTCGAGTCCTGCGGTTGATGACCATGCGAAACCGGTGCGTCCTGGACCCATTCACAGCAATGGATGGCGGTGTTTGCCGAAAAATCGGCAGTGCATGCTATACATTCGTACCTTCTGCTGATGTCAACAATGAGACACTATCACACGTGATATCTGCAGTGCACAACCTGGGTGAAAGAATGAAGAAAGAAGGAGGGATCGAAGCCAGCAGCTGGTTCGATGGCATTCTTGACTGGATACCGTGGTTTGGAACGATGATGAAAATGTTTGTCCCACTCATCGTTTTTCTGCTACTCATTTTTTGTGTGTGCCAGGTAGGGGTTTGAGGTTGCACAAAATCAATGCCTAGTTCTGCAATGATGATGGTGATGATGGGCAAACCTACAAAGGTACAAACTATGAAGGATGCACAAATGCAAACCGGGGAATCTGGCAACTCCAAATATCGTATGACTGCAGTGTATCGTTATCCAGGGGACAGGGTGAACAACTAGTATCATACCACGATTGAGGAGTGCCAGGAATTAGGATGGTATAAGGAAGTGTGGGTAGACCTGGATGAGGATGGGGGAATATACATGACATGTCCCCCTGATGAATATGCTAGAAGTTGCCAGAGCTTACAAGGTGTATGCCTCACATGATGTCAGGAAAATCATTTTGAGGCACTGGCGTATCCTTACGCTAGATAAAGATCTGGGCCCTGCCCTTCTCAAACGTCCAGTGTTAACCTATAAGCAACCACCCTCACTAAGGGATAAGCTGGTGTCCAGTTATTTGCCTCCCGAAGAAAAGAGTTCCCCCATGACCACCTGGTATTCGGGTTCACCTACTGGCTTTACCAGGTGCTCGAAATGTAAGGCCTGCCCTCATGCCATGGACGGAAATCATTATTGCATCCGATTACGGGCGTTAAAATTGAGATAAGACATTCTATCATTTTTGAGAATGCATTTGTCGTGTATGTCCTTTCATGCCCTTGCCTGAAGTGGGACGTTGGCAGTACCACATGCAAATTAAAGCTCAGAATTTTAAAAATTCTGACCCTACGTACCGGATGGCCAAACATTTCAAACAAGAACATGACAATGGTTTCCATTTACTTACATTTTTTGCTGTGGCACATGTTCCTATCCACCAAAGGGGAGGAAATTGAACCCTAACATTAAGACAATTGGAAACAAGGTTCATCTTGGACTTTGATACAAAATATCTAAATGGTCACAATGTTTATGAGGAGTTACTCACATTTTTAGATATCTAATCTGGCTGTATCCTCCCTCGTTATCCTCTCCCTTATATCTCAGCACAATTTTTTTTCTGTGGCTTAAAGTGCCACTTCCTGGGCTGGTATTGCCTTTTAACTTTTTCTTGCATTTGACAATAGATCCTATTTATTGGTTCTATGGCTATCTTTTTTATTTTCTCACATCTGGGGAACACATTCAACCTTTGGACCTCCGTTCCAGTACTTTATATTAATTTGTTTTGGCCCTTTTTTCAACTCGTGTCTGTTTTGTCATCTTTGGCATCATACATAGAATCCTTTGGATGTCATTATACATGTATTCCGGGCTACGAATGACCAGCTACATCTGCACTTGCACTTCATTCTCTAGGCTCATGTATTGTTGATCAAGAGATAGTTGCCTATCAATGCACTAGTACTTTATTAGGCATTTTTGTGTGTATTTATGCTGCTGCTACAATTTGACACCTGCCTTTGCACTTTATGCTTATGAGGCTATATCTATAGTTTAATTCTATTGATATATCTGCTTCAGCAGTCTATGTTATACAGTACTGTATGCCGCCTTTTCTCCTGTACTATGCAGATTGGTAGACTTATGTTTACAAATGCATTTGCACTTTATCATCAATAACAGTGGTATTTGCATTGTCCCGTTACTGTATTAACGCACTTGCACTTGCACTTTATGCCTATATGTTTATATTTGCATTAGCACTTTATGCTTAGGGGCATTGAATGTGTTTATCTCTGTGTATTATGCATTTACTGTTGTATTTTATCTAATATCTGCTTTATTGCTGGAATTTAACCTCCCTTGGATGCATTACATGTATTATAGTGCTGTTTATGCACTATATTGTGGGCCCTATATAGGGTCTCCTGTCTAACAACATTGTCATTTGTTCTTCATTGTGACAAGCCATGGTTGGCCATAACTGATGGACACATTAGTAACACTTCAATGGAACTTTTAGCAATTTTTGATCCGGTCATGTTTTTGTTCCCACTTTGAGTCCATTATGTCTTCTTTATTACAGAGCCATATTTTGTGTTTTTTTCTTGACCAGTTTGTTCTTCCTGACCAGGTTGTTCTCCATTGATAGTAGATGTACTTGACACATTCAAAGATGGCCACCACGGTTTCTGTACCTAGAACCACATTTTGGAGGTGGTTGAAATAGTGGCAGGATTATGCCTGCCTTCTTATTGAGATTGCAGCCGGTGCTCCCCCTATGTGACCAATCGGTCAGGGAAGCGCGAAATGCGCTGTTAAAGGATTCCCCATGGCGTCCTGCCTCTGTCTGCTATATGTTTGCTGTTATGTTAAAAACTTTTTTTGAAATACATTTGTTTCTACTCCAAGACACACGTTTCCATTACTTTAACCTTGGGAGCATGGGAGATGCCATATGCCTCTTAAAGCGTGCATTTCTTTCCCTCTGTTTGTTCGGATATATATATATATATTCAGTAAAAAAACTTTGTTAAAGGGAAATTATGGTTAAGTTGCGCTACTAAAAACCTATGAAATTCAGTGAAAAAACTTTGTTAAAGGGACGTTACGTTTCCAAGTAAAACCGAAACCCCCTGAAATTCACCAGTTATGGTAAGCTAAGCAACCATAACTCGCGCCACCACGGTGCACTGCTAAGACTAACACCCAGGACATCAAAGATGACATCACAAATGTCACAGATGACATCACTGATGATCATTTGCTCTATTTCTACGTTGTTTTCTACGGACTTGCTTTTTGGTAGGCATTCTTTGGGGTCTGTTCAAAAAAATAAAGAAGGTATGGGTTGGATTGTTCTGCAATGCTTGTGTGCTGTGTCTGTGAGTGTCTGAGTATGATGGTAGAGATGTATGAAATGGTGTGTGGAGGCTATTCTACTTTTTGCCTGTTACTATACTAGGGTTCAGATGACAGTAGAAAGTAAGCTAGTGGTGAGGAGAAGCACACATACTAACGGTACAGGATTAAAACAGTACTTTGTTCTGCAATAATAACATTTTAGAGGCAGAGTTATGTCATTTGTGCGCCGAAAAAACAGGGATTTGTGCAGAATTCTGTTTGCAAATTCCTGTTTAACAAATGGGTATTTGTGGACAGAATGGTGCTCTTATCTTGTTTTCTGATGCACAAATACCATGAATCAACCGCACAGTGTGTTTGAGTAACAGTAAGAATACTATGGCAGTATTGAGTATTGTACTTAATTTTGTGTGTATATAGTATGTAGTTTCCTTTGACTATGTGCAGCCTTCATACTTTATTTACATTATGTTAGTTCAACATGCTTTGCAAATAAGTAGAATAGAAAGTGTATGAAACACGCTTGGTTTCTTAAGGCTGTGTTATTGGATGTTAGGAGACAGAAGAAATAATGATATACTTATTTTGCAATTTTTATAAAGTAAATGGCAGATACTTTATAAAAAAGCATGGAATGTAAGCATTTGTGAAGATGTGAGTAATACATCAGAAGGATGTGATGTACAGGTAGTGGTGTTATTGCAATTGGGAATTTTTCAATGTTAGTGTTTATCTGTGTGAGTGTTTGAAGGTGCTTGACCTTATCCTGGCTGTGTGTAATTTATTAGATAGCTGTGTGTGTAAAAATGTGTTAGATAGCAGACAGGCTTGGAAATGACAGTTGATTATAGTAGATGGGAAAAATGACAGTAAGTGTATTTTGTAGGTTATACAGAGTAAGTGACAGTTACTCTGTTTATATGCATTCATAAGATTTGCATTTGTACTGGGCAGAACAAATGCATACCTGTTGTTTGTATTCATGCATGTGGATATGCATACAGCTGCAAGTAGAAATCTTGGAGACTTGTGCAGTAGATTTTGTAGTAGGTGCTTTCCAATGATATGAAACCTGTATTCAGAGTAATCTACAGTACATTTGAAGTGCTGAACTCTGATGATGCAGTTAGATGTAGAGGTCTTGAATGTGATTGGTGGGTGGCTGTGTGACTGTTTACCTGTATCCAATGAGGGAATGGCACAGAGAGTGAAGTGGAAATGGTAGAAGGACTGTCTAGGTTATGATATGTCCGCGGTCCTAACGGAGGTCCGCGGACACCGCGAATTACATACAGGGATTTTGGGGTGGAGAGGCATGCAAATGAGAATGAGCAGAGGAATTGATTGGTCAGTAAAGTTTGGTGGGTGTGTTGTGTAAGAAGACAGCTTGTCAGAAGGTCTTTTTCCTGAGAGAACAACAGTTAACTATGGGCGTGTGTTTCAGAAAACAGATTGTCTGGATTTTGGGAGACTCATGGATACATTGGTTGGAGGTACATGCACAACGCTGTGGAGTAGCTACAGATCTTTGATTCCCTCATATGGAAGTGCACTGGCATGGAGTACACGGAATAAAGTGACTAGACTTGCTACCTCTCTTTTATCTGGATTTTGGGAGACTCATGGATACATTCGTTGGAGGTGCATGAAGAACGCTGTGGAGTAGCTGCAAATTGTGGATTCCCTCATGTGTAAGTTTACTGGCATGGAGTGCATGGAATGAAGTGGCTGGACTTGGTACCTCTCTGTGCTACTTTAGAGACAGAGCATCATCCAGACATAATTATAATTCATTGTGGAGGGAACAGTTTAGGACATGTGTCTGGAATTTCTTTGTAATTTGCAATGAAAGAAGGACTTGGGAAGGTCATGTACATGTTTCCAAATTCCCAAGTAATTTTTTCTCGTATTGTGCGAAGACAAATGTGGCTGCGTTCTTCTTCATTTGGTCCACAAATGGAGAAAGCGAGGTTTAATGTCAATAAGGCTGTTTGTCCCTTTCTAAGAGATGTTGGCATGACCTCTTTTCACAGTGAAAATATTATGTTTCGTAGCACATACATTTTTCGCAGAGATGGAGTCCATCTTACTTATGCTGGAAATCAGATTTTTTTGAGAAATGTACAAAATGCATTGCAACCTTTTTTGGAATTGCAGTCATCTATTTTGCAGTAGATGTTGACAATTTCAAGTTTTTCAAACACACAAAAATACCACCAAAAGGCTCTTTTCAGAGCCACCACTTCCTCCCAGAGAAAAGTGCATTGGTTTTGCTAGGGCAGCACCATAAAACTGTATATGTCCTAGAACTGTCCGCCGACTTCCAAAAAATGCACAGGGTCCTGCATTTGCCACTTCTATTTTTAAACTGTTAAAGGCGGCTCTGAAAAGAGACTTTTTTATTTTTGTTCTTTTATATTTTTTGGGGTTTTTTACACATGACACACTAGGAGAGGAGGGGAAAGAAGGGTAATGAAGGGACACCAACCACGGGGATAAGAAAGGGCAGGTGGAGAGAAGAAGATGTAGGCTGGGACTTAGGTAGGTAGGTGGCAGGTCTTCTGGTGCTCCGTGACCGCAGTTGAAAGCACTTCGAGAGTCTCCCACCTGCAGAGTACTGCGTCGCAGTACATGCACAATATTGTGACCCTCAAAAGGTAAGGGTCAACAGCATCGTGAATGGCCTGTGAGGCAGCTGGAGGGATGCGCTCTCTCACAGGAGTGTCTCTTGTGGTGGGAGGAGAGGAAACAGAGCATGTGGTAGAGGAACTCAACCTACTACGTTCATCACGAGGTACAACCTTCCAAATGGCCCCACCGTGGAACGACTTCTGGTGTCGCTTCATGGATGTGATACCAAAGCTGTACGAACCACGTCACCCACGACTCAGCACCATTTTGCACTGGTTGCAGATGACCTTGTTCGCACATGCTTTTGGTATGTTACCATGAATGGTAAACAACCGCCACACCCAAGACTCCCGGCGAGTGCTCGTAGGTGGGAGTTCCTCTACCTCATCCTCTTCATCCTCGTCCTCTACATCCTTACACATCCTTACACATGTTCCCCTCTGCAGGCCCTTGGGGAGGTGATGGTGGTGGAGGGGTTGGGGGTGGTAGTGAGGCAAATGTAGCAACAGCAGCCATGGATGCCATCAGGGTTGATGAGATAAAAGAGCAGCAAAGGCAGCAAAAGTCAATCCGCAATAGCTAGAAGCACAATGAAGATCAGCTCCGGGGTGTGGCCTTTTATAGAGGTGGAGGGGTGCACTTCGCGGACAGATCGAACACCCAAAAAAGGTTCAAAAAGTTCCAAAAAGTATGTGGAAAGCCAGGGTCATTGTCTGGCACATGTGCAATGGTGAATTTTTACTGTAAAATAATTTGGATTGTCTGAAAAAGTAATTTTAAAATGTTGGGGAACCGGACAGTGTCCGCAAATCAGGACATGTGCTCAGCGTGGGTACGGTCACATGATGACATCAGCAACACGTGTGCGAAGGAAATGGGTGTCTGCATGACACCAAATGCACGGGAATGGTCATGCGCATGCGTGCGGGTGTTCTACAGACAGTGTTTGGGTCCTCAAACAAATTAAAAGTATGACACAAGTGAGACAGACAGTTACGGATAGGCGCGATGTTCGCAGGACTTATGGGTTTGGTGCGCATGTGTGTAGATGTTCTAAATTCTGTACGGACAGGTATAGTGTCCTTAGGACACCTTCATTCTGTTTAATTACGGACATCCCGGACAATGCACGTGTTCTTAGGACAGTTTCAACTTGCCTGTGGATGGTACTGACAGCTTTGGTGTCCATAGGACATCTCCATTTTGTTCACTTACGGACATCCCGGACACCGAGTGTGTTCTAAGAACAGTTCCATCTTGCTTGCAACGGTACGGACAGGTATAGTGTCCTTAGGACACCCCCATTTTGGTTAATTACAGACATCCTGGACACCGGGTGTGTTCTAAGAACAGTTTCATCTTGCTTGCGAACAGTACAGACAGGTATAGTGTCTTTAGGACACTCCCATTTTGATTAATTACGGACAACCCGGACACCCGCATCGTCCACGGACACCCCAACTGACTTTTAAAAAAAAATAAGACACAAAGGATTGAATTAAAAGACACATATTTTTTTAAAATTATATATAGATACACAATTTATGAAAGAGGGGAAGCAGAAACTAATAAAAATACAGGGGAATTATGGGTTTGGAGAGGATGGATGGGAGGAGATGAAGGGATTGAAGTCTCATCAAAACGTTTTTCTTGGTGTTGAGGGTTTGGGGATAGTTGACTGGGACATAGAGAGGGGGAACAGGTACATGTGGGACAATGGTATTTAATTTTTTCTTTTATGTGGTCTTCCACAAAATGTTTCAAAAGATTGAAATTTTCCATGAGCATGTCCGTTTTTTGATCCATTTTTGAGTATTTTCCATTGTGTCTTTTGGTGTATTATTTTCAATGTTTGTATGGACTGTTAAAAAAATATATATATGTTTAAGGGCACATAAAGTAATGATTATTAATTTGCTTATAAAGAGAAGTGTCTACTATTAGTATTACTGTCTTCAGACATTTCCTCAGTTGGGAAATTTTCCTCAAGCCATACCAAAGTACTGGACATTTCTGTGTAAAAAACAAAAATGTATTAATTTGAGTGTACGTAATACAACAACTTTACAAATACATAAGAAAAATGAAGTTTACTTACTAGTTTCTGGTAAATTGTGTTCTTACTGTTGTGTAGGTATGCTGCTGCTCCTAGCTGTGCAGGTTCTGTGAGGTAATTATGTTGGAGGCATATTTTTTTTGTTTTGGTATATTCCATTTTAGTTCATATGGTATTTAAATGGATGGTTGATGTGTTAGAAATATATGTTCCACTTCTTATTTATTATTACATATAATGTGTTTGTGTGCTGCTTTTTGAACTTGTGCAGTATTTATATGGCATGATAGACAATTTAAGATACCCCTGAGTGTTTGGGTACTGTTGATGTTGTCCGCGTCCGTTCGCGGACATACGCACAGTCCGCGGACATCAACATCATTAGCAGAGGGTTCAGTATGTTCTATGTTACATGTATATAAAGTAAGGGATTCCTAGTAAACATCTATCAAATTCACACCATGAATATGTATATTCAGTAAAATAAAATTTGATAAAGAGAGGTGCTGCTTTTTTGCATACTTAACTTTCTCTATATATACTCATATGTGTATGTGTTGTGTCTTTGTGTTTTGTATGTAATAATGAAATTATGTAGTGAGTGGTTTTATAAGCTACTTATTACATGTTGCACAGTACACAAAACTCTAATAAAAAGCATTCATCATTTCACTATTAAACATGGTAACATTATGAATATTGCACCTCCATCATGCATGCTGCACACAATGCTTATATTTATACTTGAGTAGCTTAGTATACTGTAAAGAACTTCATAATTGAATGCTATTTATATCAATGAATTGCCTAATGCACTACATAGCTCAAGATATCTATTCCAATTATCCATGACACTTTTTCTGTCAACATTGTAAGAATCCCTTGTACAGAGTTTTCATGAAAAGTAGATGCACATGTGATGTTATCAGTGATGTCATCAATGACATTTGTGATGTCATCTTTGATGTCCTGGGTGTTAGTCTTAGCAGTGCACAGTGGTGGCGCGAGTTATGGTTGCTTAGCTTACCATAACTGGCTAATTTAAGGGGTTTTCGGTTTTACTTGGA
Source organism: Ambystoma mexicanum (assembly GCF_040938575.1). Classification (NCBI taxonomy): domain Eukaryota; kingdom Metazoa; phylum Chordata; class Amphibia; order Caudata; family Ambystomatidae; genus Ambystoma; species Ambystoma mexicanum. The sequence goes on along the minus strand of NC_090924.1, from coordinate 666,357,871 downwards.
ACCATAACGTCCCTTTAACAAAGTTATGAATTTCATAGGTTTTTAGTAGCGCAACTTAACCATAACGTCCCTTTAACAACGTTTATTTACTGAATATATATATAGATATATATATATATACATACATATAGTAGGGTATTTGGGGGGTATTGCGATGCAGGAGGTATTGGGTATGGAGGGATACACCATAACAGAATAAATGGGGTGGGGGGCTCAACCATTGTAGATCAAAATGCCTGAGGGAATTCAACATGACCAAAAAGTGGTTATTGCAAATACGTTGAATCACTTTACTTGACCAGGGATCCTTTACTTTCGATTTTACAAGGAAGATGACTATGAACCCCATTCTCACCCCAGAATACTCCTTATCACAATAGGTAGATGGGGAATGGCAGGAAGGCATAAAGAAGAGGAAGAGGAGTCCAAACACATGGCACAATGTCCTTTTTTCCAGGCCAGACGATCCCTGATCCTTAAGCATTTGTATGAGAGGGGAGCACTAATTTCCAAGGCAAACAGATATAATTGGGTAACCCCAAACCTGTTCCACATTTCCTTGAATACAATCACATTGAGGGAGTATTCTAGAGAGGATGGTAACACAATGCTCAGGGTATCCACCATGCAGTCTTCCATCTCGGAAACGTAAGTGGCCCTGATGGAGAGGAGGTCACATTTACACCGAAGGGAACAAACTCTCTGTGGTATCTGATAGGGTGTTGGACTAAGTCCCCCTCCTCCCTTTGTCATAATGTAGACCATAGAGACCAGATTATCTATTCAAAAAGTGGGAGAAGTGAAGCACTGCTCTATGTCAATCATCCCCCAACAGTTTTTTTATTTTTTTTATTTAGCATTTTTAAAGCGCTCACACAGCCCGCGGGCGTTGAGGCACTGTTAAAGGAATTGTTTATTTTTTCAGTTGCGTAATTGTTTTTTTTTTTATGTCTTAGTTGCGTATTTATAACGTGCTTAAACACCCAGAGGTTTCTAAGCACGGACCCGGGGATCGAACCTGTGTTGTTTCGTGTCGTCTTGCTTCCAAGGCACGCATGTTGCCATTAAGCTATCCTCCCGAGAGTTCAATGACCTCGCTGTCTCTTGAAAAAACAACATTTGCGGGATAGATTATCCTTCCAACAAACCCCCCCACCGCACTGCCCTGGCGTCTTCTATAATGAGAAATTGGTTGGTCTACACCCCTGAGGGGGTTTGGAAAATGATGCCACCAATGCAAGGTCCAATGGAGATTGGCGGTGGCTGGGATCACAATTGCATTCCCTGGAGTCTGGTTGCCAATGTGTCAGGTTCTGTCTCACCAGTGGAGTGGACATAGGTGGGCCCTTGCTCTCAGGAAACTAAAGATGTAGGACATTATCTCCCACTTTATCTAAAACCACTGCCTCAGAAGAGCGTTGTGAGGTATAGGAATGGCGTTTCAGGTATCAACGTTGTCACGGTCAGCTACCACTGCGAGTAGAGTGCTCGCTTTGACATCCGGACAGAGCCTGCTGATGCAGGTTTGAATCTGGGCAGGGCCAAACACAGCCTTGCATCCTTCCAAGGTCGATAAATGAGCACCAAACACTGTGGGTAATAATAAGCAGCGCTCAGATGCCTTTGGGTTCATAGCACTATATAGGTGCACATTATTATTATTATTATTATTATTATTATTATTATTATTATTATTATTATTATTATTATTATTATTAACTCACTGGAAGGAGATTCTGCTCTAGTGGTGTGGAAGATAGCAACTAGAACTTTCCCCGGTTAAGGAGCTAACCAAATTCCAGTAGAAGGGAGTAGACCCTCTCCATATTTATGTCTGCTTGATGCATGGAATCCACATGGACAAGCCAGGCATCCAACTAGGGATGTAGAAGAAGAGCTTCTCCTTGAAGAAAGCCCTGAAAAAGAGCCAGGACCTTGGTAAAGATTATTGTAGACTTTAGACCCAATGGTAGATCACTTAATCGAAAAATCAACAGATGAGTGGCGAAGCGAAGGAATCTCTAGGGAGTGAGATTAATGGGAACATAAAAACAGACATCTTCCAAACCCATAGGGATATGAATTCTTTCAGAGCAATCATTGGGATTACAGTCTGCAAGGTCTCCATATTGAAGGCAATTGATGCCACAAAGTTTTTCACATGGATGTCCTGGAAGTTTTCCTCTCAAGGAAGATGATGGAATAGGCGTGCTATCCAAGGTCTCCCTGCACACTGGAAAAGCTACTTCCTTTACTAACACATGCCATATCTATCCTTCTTCTCCACAAATTCATGCCAGCATAATGCTGTATCCTGCATGCGTGTGGATGAAAATGGCATTATAGCCTTCAAATACCACAACCAGAACCCAGGCATTGAAAACCAGACTATAACAAGATAGGCAAAGTACAGGATGGGTTGGGTGGAGAGCTTCTCCTGACAAGGCCATAGTCAAGAGGAATGAACCTGGATGTATACAGGTGTCTTCTTCTGGGGGAAGCTATCTTTTCTCTTAGACAAACATCACCTCTTGTGGTGGATCTTTATTTGGAGAAACCTTTACCACTGTTGAAATGGCAGGAGGAAGAGCAAGGTGGCCAAGTTGACAGTTTTAGGTCTAATGTTGATGGAGTGACTGGTGTCCTTAACTGACTGTTCTACAAACTCCCCCCGCTGAGGACCAAACATCTTCTGGCCCAGGAAGGGCAATTTCAGAAGCAGTGCCCTGTGTGAATCCTCCCTTTCCAGTGCATAAGCCATAGGTGTCACCTTTCTGAAAGTGATGCACAGGGTTCGATGCTCCTGGCACACAGGATTTTGAAGAAGGGAACCAACGCTAGCATTAACTTATTTTCAAACATTTCCAGTGCCATGGCCAGGGCCGAGAAACCTTTCAGTAGGAATTGATGGTCATTTATGCTTTAACAGGCCCTTCCTCACCTTGGGAGTGGGGACACCCCTGCTGTAAGTGTCCTTCTCCACATGAACTAAGGGATTCATTTGGAGGTTAGAGGGGATGTACTAAAATTCCTCAATGATCTCTTTTGCAAAGGAACTGTCCTTCTTTCATAACTTACAGGACCTGAAGTTCTATGAGGTAGCCATGTCTGGAATTGCTGGAGTATGTTCAGACAGGGAAGGGTCTCCCATGGCAGGAGGGGATGACACAGGGACACAAACTTTCTATACATAATGTTCTCTGTGGCTTCTTGCATCCTCTCCAGCTGATCCTCAAAAAGTGTAAAGGAAGGAGGGGAAACTCTGTCGAGGTGGGAGTGAGAAAAGGTACTGCCCCTGTGATCGCCTGGAGCAGGAGACTTGCCTCCTGCAGTTTCATTCTCTCTCCCTTCTTCTGTAGGTGATACAGGATCACCTCCTCCTTGAATCCACAGTTTCACTGGAACTGTCCATTTCAGACAATAACATATCTGGGTCAGGGTGCCTTGCAGGGCTCTTACCTACCTATTTAAAGCTGGACCTATTTGAAACTCACTTCTTGGTGCAAGACTGAACCCCGGCAGTGATGTCATGATGGTGCTTTGTGTCAGAAGGGGGAGTTCAAGTTCCCTTGGTTCCCTGGCCTTCACTGCGCATCTTTTGACGATGGTCAAGGATGAAGGGCAACTTATTGCAGCTATCTGATATGCCTGGCCACCCCTTCCTCTGCCCGGTTAAAAGGAAAAATAAAAATAAACGGTTCTTAAATACCTACCTTCTTGCATCCAAAATACTGCAGCAAGGCTACTCCTGAGATTAAATGTAAGGGCCAAAGTCCCACCGGCCCTAAGCAGTCTACACTGGCTACCAGAAAAGAAACTTGGCTTTTCAACTCTCCGGGATAAACACTGATCAACCATTCAACTACGACTCAATTTACGGACCCTACAAACTACACAATCCCTGCTTCTACAAACCATAAATTGAAAACATGAAAAACAAGGGATAAAACTAGAATGGAAAACAAAAATATAACTACGAATAACCAGCGATTACCCAAATCCCACTAACTACATCTTCTCTCCCACACAACCCACACTCACTCCTCAACTACAACACACAACCAGAGACTAGTGAATGAATCCCCCAAAGTATGCAAACCGCTCATCTCTCTAACCAAGCTACAAACCCAACCATTACAGACAACAAACAAGCCAAACACTGGACGCCACCCTTCCGTACACAACAAGTCCAGTGCACAAAGCAAAGCACATCCAGGAAGCTCACGCTCACAGACGCCAATTACTCCTTGTTCTGCACCCATCAAGAGATGAGCACAGAATCTATCCTCTCCCTCACTAACCAACCCTACCCACTATTCTTTGCAGACCTGTGCGAACAGCTAGAGAACATGAAAATGGCACTGGTGCGTGGTTTAAATCAACATGACATAACATAACATTTTACCATGTGAGAAAAACTGTCCTGGGCTCAGACAGGTCAGGGAGGGGCAGGACTCAGAGATAAACTTCCCCTAAATGGAGGAGTCTGTAGGACCACACTATTCCCTGTATTTATCTTTTTACTTCTTTTTTAATTACTGGGAAAGTTCCTGTCTTTGAGTCGATGTTCTCACTTTGCAAGGACTGGAACAAGGAGCATGTGAAAACAACATTCCCACCTTGTCACAACAACTCTTTCATGGAAGGAGCCACCTTGAACAATCAATGAAAAGACATACAGTTTCTGTCGGCATTAGGAGACTGGTTTAGCGCATGCTAAAACACTTTGCTTGCTGTTTTCCTCTTAATAAAATAGCTCTAGCTGACTTCAGCAGTACCTACTCATGGAGCAAATGGGCTTTGGCTCCAATTTTGCAAATAAAAATGAGCACATGCATGCTAGAAACCTTTCCTGTCTCGTAGTGCATCACGTTTGGCATCTGTGAAAATAACATAGATTAAAGCTATGTTGCACTAATTAAGTGTTTGGAGATGGAATAAGCTCAGATTGCTTCATTTCTTCATAGTGAATGCTGAAACTGATAGAGGTAGTAACGATATGAAGCGGTGCCATCTTTGCTGTGCTCCTCATTAGATAAGCAGAAAACATAGCTCACAATAAACCTCACCACCATTTTGCCCGATTATATAATCTTCATGCTATATTCACCGGCAATGTGGCCTTTTGGAACAAAGTTACTTTCATGTATGCTGTAGATTCTGAAACAAGAAACTGATTCCATTACTTGAACAATTAGCACAGAGGAACCTTTTGCAATCTAGTATAACTCAGCTTTAGCAAAAGTCATGTTGAAAACATTTGATCCATCGTTTTTGAGAGGCCAGACACACAATGGCTTTCTGATTCGCCCTTTTCTACTCCCTCCATTTAAAACAGCATGTGTTATGACTTGGCTGATGAAGGAAGAATATATGAATTTCACAATGTGCACAAAAGTCAATGAGATAGGGGCACAGCTACCATCTGTTAGGTCCTCATTTGCATTAAATTGCCATAGAAAGCTCTGCAAAATCACAGAAACTATTTTACTGATGTGAGAGACAGGCCAGCGTGCAAGTGAGTTAGACTATAGCAGAATCTGAAATGAGATGACATGAATATCAGTTCTATATTCTATGTAACTCATCTGAAAACTTTATAATGATGAAGATTGATGTGCACTTTTCCAAACTTTTTTTTAGTAAACAGAACAACATCATAGTCTGCGATGCGCCCTCGGATGAGGTTCACAGGCAACAGCAAAATGAAGGTGGTGCATAGGCAATGAATTGCTAATAGTAGACTACACGAAGACTCTTCAACTCATTATATACATTGATGATCTGAGTAATTTTCTATAGTCGGCCGTGTTAAGCGAACGGAAGGATGATATACAAACCTTCGTCCACCATATGGCATGGGGTCGTTGTAGTGCATTGTATCGCGTGTGCATCCCTCTCACTTCCTGTCAGACTGATGCAGGAGAGAGGCTCTGAATGTCAGCACCTTATAAGCAAATATTAATTTCCCACCAGGGGAGCTAGGTTATGCAATTCCTGGGGGTGCTGCTGCCCATATTTTGGGAGAGTTGCGTTAAAATGCAATTCACGTTGTTAGATGTTAGTTTCATCGGTGGTGGGGTTCCTGAGCCCCACAACACCCACATACCCTCATACCCAGCTCCCCTGGTTCTCACTAACTTCCCTTTGGCATATGGAAGGAGTTACACCGGCAACGATAATGATACCATCTAATCACGGGAGATATTTGAAAGCCTCCAAAGATATAACATGCACTGCCCTGATCTAGAAAAGCATGATTAAACGTGAAGAAACACCTCTGGTCTGAGGTAAGCTCTAAGAAAATAAGTGGGCACTGATTAACGTACGAAATGTGCCAAGTCAAAGGAAATGCTGCTGGAGGGTGTGAAGCTCCTCTAGTCAACTTTCATGTACTAGGTCCCTCTTGATTACTTCACTGGATTGGCAGTAGAACATGTTTTCTCTTCTGTCACACAGTAACAATGGTAAGCGCCAGCTCAGGAGGAAATACTGAAGTGTAATGTCTAGTAATGTGTATGGCTGTGCGAAGTTGTGGAACTTCACCTTCACATATGTGTTGAAGATTATGAAAAACGTTGCAAACTTCACATAGCTTCGCGTAGTTGCAAAATTCTGTAGGAAAGTGCTAATACTTTTTGACTACATGAAGGCATGTTGTTCAGCTAATTTGCATACCCACATTTCATTTCTCAGTGGTTCTGAACAGGAGGTGAATGTACATAAATGTCACTGGATGACAATGGGACAAGTATGGCTTGTTGGCTAAAATGTCACATTTCAGGTAGAAAGGTTGTTAATGATTTTTTTAAAAATGTTATTTTAAACACACAATAAAATTAACAGGGCTTTATATATAATTAACGTTACGGTGAATGCTCAATGGAGTTTCAGAAAAAGTATTTTCCCAATAACACATGAATCCTTCCATGGACAAAATTCCGACATTATGGAGGAATTCATCACTACATGCACATTTTCAGAGTGTGTCATGGATGGCTTCATATGTATTTATGTAATTATTGATTGATTGATTGCTTGTTTGCCACTTATACAGCAAGTACGTTCTGTTTCAAAGCGCCCACAGGGCAACAGGGAGCAGACATGGGAATGAGACAGATTAAAATACATACACATATTAAGTACAGTGGAGGGGAAAAAGGACAAACCTACTATGCCTTGTGAGTATTCATGACGTGTAAGTACAGAAAGGAAGTGGCGGTGGGGGTAGGTGCTAGGGTGCACGTTCTCGTGGGTGAGCAAAAGATGAAGTGCAAGGTATGGTAAGTGTAAGCCTCTAGGACCGAATGTTTGCCGAGGCAAGTGCTGAGGATAGACAGAAGCTGGAGGTGATTTGGTGTGGGAGGTCAGGGCCCCAAGAATGCATAAGGGCCCTGGACACCAATCAAGCAACTGTGAGATTAGCAGTGGAGAGAAGGGAGTGAAGGAGGATGTAAAAAGGACGGTCTTGAGGAGCTTCCGGTATTTAAGGAAGTCCTGCTCAAGACGCAGAGGGAGGGGGAGGCTGTTCCATAAAAGGGAACAAACTGAGGAAATCTATCGACCCCTGCCCTCTGTTCAGCGAAACACTTTACACACAGATAGTTGGTGCCAGAGGAGCGCAGAGGTCTAGAGGGAGAATATTTAGTAAGAGATTTGCAGATAGTATGGTCCCTGGCCCTATACAGCCTTATGGATGATACAGAGGGATTTGAATTTAATCTGTGAAGAAAACGAGAGCCAGTGCAAACATTTTAGGGCAGGAGAGATGCGGTCCCTGGGCTTGAGACCAAGACTAAATCTTGCTGCCCTATTCTGGATTAGCTGCAGGAGTCACAGAGTAGAAGAAGGAAGATTCAGGAGGGGGCTATTGCAATAGTCAAATCTAGAGAGACCCAGGGCTTGGTTAACATTGAACTTCTGGGGGAAGGTGAGAAAAAGTAGATTTCCTTTGAAAAGGTAGAGCTAGAAGTGGGACTTTTTGGCAATGTCCTGAGTGTGAGGGAGGTTTCTGGCTTCAGAAGATGGAGCAGAAGACTGAGCAGGGAGAGAGCCCATGGAGGAAGGCCAGCGTGAAGAGAAGAAGGCAGGAGCAGGGGTCTCAATGGAAAGGACCTCAGTTTTGCTGCCATTGAGAAAGTGGTAGTTGGAAGTGCACCAGGCCTGGATGGCAGATAGGCCGTTAGAGATGATGGAAGGTTCAAGAGGGTCAGCAATAAGTTTTAAAACGAGTTGTGTGTCATCTGCATAACATTGGAAGTTCGGGGAGAAGGAGGAAATTAGGAGTTCCAGCTGTGTAAGGTAGATGTTAAAGAGCCAAGGGGAGAGGATAGAACCCTGGGGGACACCACAGGTGGAGAAGGAAGTAGGAGAGGAGAAGGTGCTCAAGATGACTTGGGAAGAGTGGTCAGTTAGAAAGGTGTTTTGCCAGTCCAGTGCTCGATCCAAGATACCAAGGGTTTCGTGGAGCTTTTGTATGAGGATGGAGTGTTTGACCGTGTTAATGGAAGAGGAGAAATCAAGTAGAATGAGGACAGCTGGGGAGTTGGAATTGAGTGATGCAATCAGTTCTTCACAGGTGTTCAGAAGAGCAGTTTCCATGTCTCTGGATGCCCAGAATACAGAATGATGGTTGTGGAGACCAGCAACATGTTCAGTGTGATAGTTGAGTTGGGGCATGACCAACTTCTCCAGCAGTTTTCCTAGGAAGAGGTTGATGTAAATAGGGCAGTAGTTGGCTAGACAGCTAGGGTCTGCAGAAGGTTTTTTCAGGAAGGGACACACAAGGGAGTGCTTGAGGGAGGAGAGGAAGAACCAGTGGCAAAATAGTGGTTTCAGAGATCAGCGAGTGAGGGGACAAGAGAGCCAATGTTGTCCTTGATTGTTCTGGATGAACAAGGGGAAACCTGTTTCGAAGAAATCTTCATGGAGCGGAAAACTCTGGTGACTTCTTCTGGTGTGACAAGGGGGAGGGAGGAAAAGGATGAAAGAGGATGGTGAGGGGCCAAGGGAGGGAGGTGTAGGAGGGTTTGGCAAGGTGAGCATGAGGCTGTTCAGCATGTCCTGAGTTTTGGTGGCAAAGAGAGTGTCCAGTGCATTGCAGAGGGCCTGGGAAGGAAGAGGGGATGAGGAGACTGCAAAAGGGTTGGCTAGTTCCCTGCAGGTTTTTAAAAGTTCAGCTGTGTTGTTGGATGCACCAGATACCTGTGCCTGAATGTGGGCCTTTTTCTTGGCACGGATGGAGAGTCCGTATTGCCTTTGGAGCAGTCGGAAGGCCAGTTTGTCAGAGGGTGAGTCTGAAGTTTGACACTTCCTTTCCAATACTCTGCACTTTCGTTTCAGTGCTGCAAGTTCAGAGTCATACCAGGTTTTACGCTTAGAGGCGGGTTTCAGACAGATCCTCATGACTGGGGCAAGAATGTCAAGAGTGTTGGTGATGGACAATTGGACGTTGTTGAGAACAGTGTCAGTGATAGAGTCTGAGTTAGGAAGTCAAGGCGGGGATAAAGCTTGGAAGTGAAGGCAGCAGCTGACACTTGTTTCATCTGGAGGATGTTTGTGACCGAGGTTGGCAGGGCTTTTGGGGGTGCGGTCAGAGGACCAAAGGGGCCCAGGTGGGAGTCGAGAAAAGAGTGGTCAGTCCAAGAGAGAGGGATGACCAAAGGAGAAGAGAGAGGAGGGTCACAGTGGATGAGGGCATGCAGAGTGTGTCCAGCAGAGTGTTTTGGACCAGAAGGGAGAATGGAGAGGGATAGAGAGGTGCAGAGGTCAATGAAAAGGGTGGATGCTGTGCCAGGGGAGTCATATTGGATGTTATCACCCAAGAGGGGCAGATTGGAGGGGCTGAAAGCAAGGAGGAACAGAAATCAGCCCACTGAGAGAGGAAAAGGAAGGTAGCGCCTAGAGGCCGGTAGATGGTAGCAATGGTCAGGGTGGAGGGGGGAGAGATGACCAACTTGCATGCCATGCTCTCAAAGGAAGAGTAGAGCTGGGTGGGTAAGATGGAAGAAGGAACCCACTCAGGTAAGATTAAGGCGACCCCAGCGACCTGCACAATGAAGTTGTGGTTTGGAAATGATCTTGAAGTCGTCAGGTAGTAGAGAGTCAAAAGCAGTGACTGAGCTGGCATTGAACCAAGTCTTGGTAAGAGCCAGAATGTCGAGGTCAGTGTCTTCAAGAAGGAGGCAGATGACAGCAGAGTGTTTGTTGGCTGAACGTGTGGTAAGAGTCGCCAGATGGAGACGGTCACTGCCTTTGAAGATTTTCTGAGGTGGAGTACAGGGGCATGGTACTCGAGTCAGAGGGGGGGCAGAGTGAGTGGTAGGGGGAGAGGCAGGAGAAGGAAGAAAGTGAACAAGGGATGTCAAAGAGAAGGAGGCTGGCTTGAGAACCCTGAACCAGGATAGTGCTAGTGTGGTAGACATTAACAATGCAACGTGATGAGAAGAAGACCCCCAAGAGGACTTCCCACTTGGTGCCACCATTAATGGGAGAGGATGAGAAAGAGGAGAGAGTAGAGATGAGATGAGCAGTCCATACATCTGGAGAGGGGACAGAGAAAAGGATATCAGTGAAAATCTCTCTGGAAGATATGCTGACATACGTGTCTGCGATGGGAAGGCCAGGATCTAAAAACAGGAATTATAAAGTTCTTTCAATTAGGTATCCTGCATGTCAGCTGTTACAATTAATGGGTAACGAAGGGGAGGAAGGAGAAATATGTAGAGGAAATACGAAGGTTGTTCATTAACAATGATTGGACACACAACTGCAATGTATCTTATTATGTTTTCTATGCCACCCTTGAGAAAAACATGAATCAATAGGACTGGTGTAACAATGATACACATCTGGCCTCTTTAAAAAGCTATGACTTTTCTGCTGAAATGTTGTACACCTACAAGAAAGCAATAGCTTATTTGTTAAGAATAATTATGCTTTTACGTATTAATCACCTACAGAGACTGACCCCTACAGGTCCAATATTAAACATTCCCCCAACTGAGAGAAACTGCCTTTTTTGTAAGATCCCTGCTAAACTGGAGTCTGCTTAATACATCTTAGCTGATTGCTGCAAAGTGGGTACAACTTATAGCCGGCATCTTGGTAACCAGGTGCACGATATACATTCTATCAATATGACTTTTGGAAGCATTGTTTAAATACAAGCACAACCTCACTTCATATGGAACTATATAAGGTCTGACTGGAATTACAGCAAAATATGGAAAGTTCAGACTAGAATAAATCTCCCAAAACGTAATGACTAGAATAAGACAGATCCAATTTGTATGAGGTTGAAAAAGCCTATTTCACAGAGCAGTTTGTTTTTTAATCTTTTTTTATTGATAGCATGTGTTGTCCTCTAGTGTGAACGTTTAATTGTAGATTGATAAAATTAACTTAAACTTTTAGATTTGTATTGAATATTTTGATGGACAAATTTAATATGAATGACGTCTTATGCTTAATGAATGAATGTTTTTGTGGAACACTGTTTTAATATGTGTAAAGTTCATTTACTGAAACACAGCAATAATAAATAGGTGAAACATGAGCTGCAGGGCACATCAAGATTCGAATTTAGCCATGAGCTGGTAAAACATGAGGCAACTGGGCACACAAATACAGATACAAACTGAGGCATGGGCAGGTGAAACATGAGCTGCAGGGCACATCTAGATTTGAATTTAGACATCAGCAGGTAAAACGTGCAGCTACTGGGCACATAAAAACACATACTAACTGAGGCAAGGGCAGGTGAAAACATGAGCTGCAGGGCATATCTAGATTCAAATTTAGCCATGAGCAGGTAAAACATGCAGCAGCTGTGCACAGCCAGTTAGTCGGAGTCAGGCAGGGAGGGAAAAAGAAGAGGTACAGTGTCAGATGAAAGGAGAAGAGTTCAGAGAAAGTTAGTAGTTGGAAGCTGACCTTCAGCCGGTGTTTGGTGATCCGAGAAGTTAGTATGTCCAGGGAACTGGAGGTGAATGCAGTCAATGTGTTCACAAAAAAGGTGTAAGATGGGGCCCTCGGACCCCGCCGGACAACGGACAGGGAACAGACAGGATCCTACCATGCGGGCCTTGGATGCAGGCCGGCATTTGAGAGGACAAAGTCATCGGCCATGATGGAAGGCCTGCTTAGGGTGGATGAATTATGGTACCATGCACACCAAGCATAGAAAAGAAGCGTTGTAGTAGAACGTAGCTGAAGTGAAATAAACATTTCCTCAATTCGTGTGATGATCATGGCAAAAATGCAAATTATGTTGCATGCACTATGCACATTGTGTGCTGACCCACAATTAGCCCAGAGGGCTTACCTTTAAACTGGTGACAGGGATGGGGCTTAGTCCAAGATTTCCAGGCCCTGGAATGGAGCCCATCTGGCATCGTGAGAAAGGATAAGTGAGGGGGGTAGGCACCAAGGGCCTACCATGCGGGCCTTGGAGGCATCCCAGCATTCTCCTGCCGGCTCACCTGATTGGTCTAGATGAGGAATGGATTGGACTAATCCCAGGCGAGCAGCCGAGGGGCAGGCAAACCTGCACTGCAAGGACAAAGGCATCACCCAGGATAGAAGGTCTACTTAGAGTGTATGAATTGTGGTACCCTGCACATCATGCACAGAGAAGAAGCATCGCAGTAGAACATAGCTGAAGTGAAAGACACATTTCCTCAATTTGCATAATGATCTGTTTTATATGTATAGGAAACATGTAGGAGATGCACTCTTCATATATCTAAGGAACTCAATGAGTTCAAGGCAGATACGATCAATGAGAGAATAAAAAGAATGTAGAAGATCTGCAGAACTTCAGTCATGACACAACAAGTAATTATACTTTCGGGAACAGTAATGAAGCCCCAGAAGAAACAGATGCATGAGGTTCAGGGACACGTCCTATAGCTCCAGTGGAGCTAGTTCAGCCACTGGTGGGGGGGGGCTTTTCAGCCCTGAGTGCCTGTTCTATCCCTAATGAACAGGGTAATAAACCAATGAGAGGCAGATGATCATGGGGCCAGTATCAATCTAGACAGTGGAGTCCTTTTTTAGACAAGATGGAGTGAGTCTGGACACTTTTTTGACCTTTCCCATGTTTTGTCTATATGTATTTTTGGAGTCCTACTGTGGACACATTGAAGACTTTCTGGTCCCTCATTGACTTGCTTGTCCTTACCCATTCGTCCTGGTGATGGTCACGAGTCCCTAATAGGTTATAGCTTTGCTTTCAATCCACAGAATGGAATTCTTGTCAAACTATAATCTCTGTATAGCTGTGACTATAAGCTGGTTAGTGTGCAGATGTGTTGCATTTGTGTGATAGACCAGGTATTTACTCTATCATAACATAACATGGGGGTTGGGCAATTTTGGCTACCTTTTAATAAAGACTCCCTGTCTGTGACCCCTTATCCTCTTCTGTCTGTCTTTAGACCTATCTGGTGGACATCATTAAGAGTTTCACGCCCTTGAATGACCTCCGTCTACCCTCTTTCACATCTTGGTGATGGCCCAGATTGCCTACTTGCTAAAAAGCTGATGTTATGCTTTATGGAATGGAATTCAGTTTCTTGTATGATTCATATGAAACAATATTAAACTGCATCCTGTATTATTCGGGGCAGTAGAATATCCAAACAGGTTTGGCCTTTCTTTGAAGATTGCCACATTTGGAGTGGGATTTGGTGAATTCATGTCATCTGATTTGTACTATGGATTACTTACCAGGTACTTACACATTTAAATTCCAAAATGGGGTATGCTATACATCTAAGGTGAATCATTTTGAAGAGCGCTACAATGATTGGCTAAGACAGTGTCTCTCTGTTTTTGTTTTTAGTTAAGAACGTTTGTGGGACTTCTATTGATTCCTAAGGAATACATGCATCCTTTAATTCTCAGCCCCTGTGGAATGTCCTGTATTGGGTTACATCAGAAGGACAGAAACATGTTGTTCTATGTCTAAATGCAGATTGATGAATTTAATATTCATCTGTTTGTGTTCTCCCAAAAATATTTGTTTTTAATTACTGTCTTGGGGCAGGTATGATTGTTGTTTACACGGGAAAGTCCCTGTGATAATGTGAACCTGTATTATTAACCCTTTTCCGTACATTTTATATATTGAAACACATTAAAGTATTTGTGTAAACTGCTAGGTGGTAGATAGATATTGTACTTGTCAATTGCTTCAGGACTATGTTGCATTAAAATTATCAGAGTGAGTCTGCCTGTTCAGAGACCTGAGACGTGTCCTTCCTTTTATATATTCCCAAAATGCACTTACCTCACCATCGTGTACACCCTGTGCCCTTATGCCATACACACTTATGACAAGCACTCTTATGCTACACACACTTACACCACACGCACAAACATTTAGTTTGCATGCTCTATTATTACACACTATTATGCAACACACACATATAGCACATATTGTTATGCTATGTCCTCTTATGCCATGTGCATTCACACCACACACTCTTACGCCACATGCTCTTACACCAGACCCTCTTAAGCCACATGAACTTACACCATGCGCATTTACAACAAATACTGTTATGCCACATACTTTTACACCATACACACTTGCAACACACATACTATGTCACATGTTCTTATGCCATGATCTCTTACAGCACACACTCATACAACACATACTTTTATGGAACATTTTCTTATGCCACACTCACTTACAAAACACAAATGTATGCCAAAGAATCTTTCATCACATATTTTTACACCACACATATTTACATCACATATGTATATGCACGGCAGACAAATGCCATAAACTCTTATGCCAAAAACACTAATGCCAAACCATCTCATGGCACACAGTCTTATGCTAAATATCCTTATGCCACACTCTCTTATGCAATGAGAATGTATACCATCCACCCAAACATCACATACTCTTATTCCATAAACTCTTACACCATTGCGCTTATGGTATACATTTTTACACCAAGTGCTCCTATACCACACACACTTGCACCACACATGCATAGACTCATTTTCTGTACAGCATATATCATAGTTATATGTCATACACTTGTATGGCATATACTCCTATGCCATACCCTCATATGATAAACATACATATGACATATACTCATACAACATACACTCACTTGACATATATTATAAACTCATACACATTGAATAGTTGAGTCATATACTGTACACCCATATGCTATACACTCATATGTGATACATCCATATGCAATACATTTATATGATATATATATATATATATATATATATATATATATATATATATATATATATATATATATATGGCATGGCACTTGCTTATAAGCTACCTTGTTCATATACAATACACTTCTGCAACATACACTCATACGCTATATACCATATTCCTCATTACAAATACTGACATAAAATAATACCAAAATGTAAAACCTTTTTCTTAAACAGAGTTAGTGTTGCTCTAACAAAACGTACATCTACAAACAGTAGAAATAACAATAAAGTAAACACACTCAGGTTATACCACTGCAAAGTCAACCATGAAGCTCAAAGTATAACACTTCACTCCATAGCACTCCAACTGTATTGTTACATTATGCATGCTTAAACCATGTACTCCTATACCATGCACACAGAAACCACACACTCTTATTTTACACACTCTTAAACCACACATTCCTATAGAACACAACTCATGCAACATGTTGTTACAGCATGCACACTATGCTACACCCTTACCCCAACACACTCTTATGCCTCATACTCTTACAGCACACTCTTAACATTGCACACTCTTACGCAACACCTACTTACACCACTCACATTTACTCCACCCACTCCTACACCATAAGGACCTATTCCAAATACATTTATGCCACACACTCTTATCCCACACACTCTTAGGGTACATGCCCTTCCATCAAAGGTATGCCTGCCTCATCTTTATGCTGAGCAGTTCTATTGGGGACAGTGGGCACTCTTGCCTTGTCCCCCCCTGCGTCAAATGGCTCAGGACATCTTCCCATTGACAGGTATGCATGCAGTTGGGTCTGCATAAATCGTGCTACTGGCCCACCTAATTTTGTCCCCGAAGCCCACCTCACGAAGTACCTCAAATAAGAACCCCCACTCCACCCAGTCGAACACCCTTTCAGCATCTACACTAAGCATTGCATAGTCACCCGGCTCCATGGAGGCGTGGTCCATGAGATCCAGGGTCTTGCGGATGGCATCAGTACCCTGCCTGCTGGAAATGAAGCCCACCTGTTCCAGCTGTATCAGCCCAGGCATCATCTCTTCCAGGTCATCCGTATAACACTGGAAGTGAGGAGAGAAAGCAGAGATCAAATGGGCTAGAGGGGCAAGGTAGATGTTGAAGAGCCACAGTGAGAGGATTGATCCTTGAGGGATGCTAGAGGTGGAGAGTGTGATGAAGGAGAGAAAAGGGCCCAGTTGAACCTGAGATGATCGGTCATAGAGGAAGTAGGTCAAACAGTCCAGTGTAGAGAAACATTGCAGTCCAGTGCAGAGCTGCAATCTATCGCAGCTACTGAGCATCAATCACTGTGTTGTTAAATCTTGTCAAATCCACTCCGCTACTTGACCCAGGCTCAGTTCTGAAAATGTGCAGAGTGCCTGTTCTTCTAAAAAGTCTGGCTTGATACTGTTATCCCTGAAAGACAACTGAAGGTATTTGAAGTTGCCCTGTTTTCTTGGTACGCCTTAAAGCACCATGGGGAATGTAACCCCCTGTTCTACTTTTTAACAGACATATTCATGAACTGTAACATTTTTGCTGCTGAAATCTTTGCCTGAACATCCCTGTCCATGAGTGGCCCATTTATTGAAATGCTCCAATCACTGTGTTTTCCCTTACAGGTGTGGGTCAATAGTGTTTTTATTGGTTATGTGCAATTATGTAAATTTAATGCTGATCCTATTGTTATATAACCTTTGTTGGATATTCTTTTATTTTGCTACCCTGTATTATGTTTGTTTGTGTTGCGTGTGTGCTAGTTCACACCTCTCCTTATGAGTATAGTCTGCTCTTGGTCTGCACTATGGTAGACGGTAAGGGAGATATACCTAACGGTAAGGGAGATATACCTGTCTGCCTGTGCTTGTTTCACCTTTAAGATTGGGATCACTGCTGTTTACTAGTAGTGCGGGACCGGGTAGGTCTTTTAGCCACCATTCACATTTCTAAACAGATTCTGCAATATATATGTTTCATCCCCTGCCTTTGTCACATTAAGGGGGTAATTCATAGAAGTTAGCGCACAAGTGGCGCACGAGGCTGGCGCACAGTGTGCGCGTGCGAATCTCTGTGCCAGCCGCGTGCGCTAAAATCCATTTCCGCGCACAGCTAAAATCCATTTCCGCGCTCAGCGTATTCATGGATTCCAGCTACCAAAACCAGCCGTGGCGCACAGTGGCGAAGCGACCCTGCAGCAGCGCCAGTTACGCCCCCAAGAACGCCCCTCGCGCAGGGAAAAGCCATCAAAATCCCCAATCCAGCGCAAAGGGCTGTGCTAACCCTGTACCAGCACGGCAAGCGGAGTACGTGTATTACTGGGGTTTGTGGGAAGTTTCATACGCGATTGGCCCTGTGCGAGCGGGGTATGTGTATTTCAGGGGTGCGTGGGAAGTTTCACATGCGATTCCAGCAGGGTACGTGATTTCAGGGGTCGCGGGAAGTTTCACACGCGATTTCAGCAGGGTACGTGTATTACAGGGGTGCGTGGGAAGTTTCACACGCGATTTCAGCAGGGTACGTGTATTTCAGGGGTGCGCGGGAAGTTTCACACGCGATTTCAGCAGGGTACATGTATTTCAGGGGTGCGTGGGAAGTTTCACATGCAATTTCAGCAGGGTACGTGTATTTCGGGGGTGCCGGGGAGTCCTACACGTGATTTGGCAGTGTGGGTCCTCCCAGGTGTTCCCTGTACACCCTCCATGGCCCCTGCAGGCAGACCACACCACAGGGGACTACCCTGCACCCCTGGTCATGTCCCGCAGGCAGCCCACCCAACATGGGCATGCCCCCCAGCAAAGCCACATGTCTCCTTTCACTACTGATCACCAACTCATGTCCCCTTGCACTCCCACCCCCCAGCAGTGCAGGGCACCTGCCAGCAGGCCCCCACTCATGTCCCACTCATGTCCCCTTGCACCCCCACCCCTCAGCAGTGCGGAGCACCTGCCAGCAGGCCCCCACTCAAGTGCCCTTGCACCCCTACCCCCCAGCAGTGTGGGGCACCTGCCAGCAGGCCCCCACTCATGTCCCCTTGGACACCCACCCCCCAGCAGTATGGGGCACCTGCCAGCATGCCCCCACTCATGTCCCCTTGCACCCCCACCCCCCAGCAGTTCAGGGAACCTGCCAGAAGGCCCCCACTCATGTCCCACTCATGTCCCCTTGCACCCCCACCCCCCAGCAGTACGGGGCACCTGCCAGCAGGCCCCCACTCATGTCCCCTTGCACCCCCCACCCCCCAGCAGTGCAGGGCACCTGCCAGCAGGCCCCCACTCATGACCCCTTGCACCCCCACCCCCCAGCAGTATGGGGCACCTGCCAGCAGGCCCCCACTCATGCCCCCTTGCACCCCCACCCCCCAGCAGTGTGGGGCACCTGCCAGCAGGCCCCCACTCATGTCCCACTCATGTCCCCTTGCCCCCAGGTCATGACGATCCTCAATCATGGCCCTTATGGCCAGCCTCCCCAGCCCAAAGACCCAACCAAGTATTGCATCCACCCACATAGAAAAGGCAATTACATGATACAACCCCAATGGCAAGTATGTAAATGAACACAATGGTTGCAAGTGAATGTGAAAACCCATATCATGACATGCATGAAACCAATGAGATAATACCACACATCGAAGTATGAATAAAAAAATGTATTAAAAGCAACATGAATGGAATTAAAATCAAACAAACAACAATGGGAATAAAAAAAGAAAATCTGCATGTCTGTAAAATAATGAAAATCAGGAAATCATAATCCAAAGGAAAGGTGTCCAAAGTCACAATCCAACAAAGCAAATCCAAGGGAAAAACAAAAGTGAAAACCATTGCACATGGGGAAATCCAAAAAAAAGAGATGAATCCAATAGTGAACTATATACAGATGAACAATCCAGGGTCCATGATCCCAACTGAAGAAATTAAACCTATCAAAAATACTACCTAATGAAAAACTATATACAGAAACGTGGTGCATTGTCCAAGCGCAACCAAAATAAAGAAAAAACCAAAGGAAATCTAACACTATCTAACTATTTACAAGGGCAGCGGGCTAGTCCGATGGCTCACTTTTGGATGTCCCGGGCCAGGGCATCATTGAACTCCTGCTCAGTGTCCTGGAGGCGGTCCTCTTCCATGGCCCCTAGGGTTCGCAGGGACGATGACAACTGGAACTCCAGGTCCCTGCGAATGGCCTCGAGGCACTTGGCCTGCCGCAGGGCCCTACGCATGGAGTTCTCCGCCCTGACCATTGTGAGCCGTGCCTCTTCCGCCCGCTGCCGCTCCGCATCTATCGCATGGCCCAACCACTGCCACACGGAAGACACTTCCCGTCCAGGGTCCTCCTGCCATCCGGCCGATGCCTGCCACTCTGATGTTGATAGCCCCGAGCCATCATTGCTCCCACCTACAGCCTGCTCCTGCTGCTGCTGCTGCTGTCCATGTGCCCTGTCCGATGGTGCCTGCACATCCTCCATCTGCTGGTCTCCAGTTGTGGTGTCCACCCCTGCTGGACCGCCAACTCCCGACTGTGGCAGGGATGGAATCTCCACCAAGCTGGCTGTGTTGGTCAGGCCAGGTCCACAGGGGGCCCTGGTGGAATCTGGGCCGGAAGACGATGTGGAGAAGGACTGGCGCATAGCCCCCACAGAGGAAAGGTCCGCCAGAGTGCGCGTCACATGTAGGAACCCTCCGACCAGGGCCCCTCCCAGCAGTGCCACGTCACGACACTGCTCTTCGTGATGGCGTGCGTTCTCCGCCCAGGAAGAACGCACATCATCACGAATGACACGCGTGCGCAACGCCGAAACACCCACCAGGACGGATCCCATACGGTCACGGGACCCCTTGTCCGCAGGTAGTGGAGAGGCAGGTGACATGGCACTGTCCCCTACCTGCGGACGGGCCTGGGATGGGGCCTCCCTGCTGGTGCATGATGGTGCAGTCACAGGGTCAAGGACAGCGACATGCACAGGCCCCTCCGCGGTGACCTGTGCTGCCTCCTGACCCTGGCCCTGGAATGCACCACTTGCACCAGTGGTACTACCCCCACCAGGCCCCATGTGCGGCTCAGTAGCAGGCTCCTCCTCCTCTGTGGAGACCACCAACCTGGATGTCTCCACACCGTCTTCTGCCATTGGAAGCCCCTGTGGGGGCTCACCCGGCCCTTCTGCCACAGCCGTTGAGGCAGGCGCAGCACCAGCCCGCTCGCTCCTGGATGATGGTAATTCCTGGGAGGGTGGCTGGGCCTTGCGTCGCCGCCCAGTGGAGGCATCTCCGCCGCTTGGCTCCACAGCGCAGTCCCCGCCCTCTTCTTCACTTGACGCTGCGTAGAGGGAGACATAGAACACAAGCATCAGGGCACAGTACAAAATACCCTAGACAGAAAGCAATAACACATGAGTGGCACTGTCAAATTTCACTTCCATCCTGTCATTCCATAACACATGGGTGAATGCACACAACACACATGCAGAAACAGTCCGGGCGCCTGCAATCAACATCAACATCCATGTAGAAGGACCCTTGTAAACCAAGATGTTGCCTTCAAAGTCACATGCATCCATGGCGTTTCAAAGTAACACACACACTTCTCAGGCACACACACACACATGTGCACCATACATGTACATGACATCAGCACCCATTTTTCACCCCCCTCCATGTCCAGGAACAGAGACAGCCATTCATTCATGTGTGCATTCCACATAGAGCTCCCCTTGTTGCTTTAAGACACATGCACCAACCATGTGGCTCACACATAACTGGTCTCTCATGCATGACCATGATGTCCCTGCACACACACACACACATCCATGCATGGCCTATGGCACACATACAGGCAAGCCTCAGACTACCAGCACACTGCAACATGCCCTGTCTCACACAGCAATGCTTGGCCACTCACCGCTCAACTCCAGACGGGTCTGCCTCCCAAGAATCTGGACTTGGAGTGCTGGGCCTACGCGTTCCAGGACCCTAATCTGGATGGCACTCAGGCGTGCCCGGCCCCCCTGCGCGAGGAGCCGGGCCTTGTGGAGGGTCCTGGACCTGAAGTCCTCCCAGCGCTTCTTGACGTGATTGATGTTGCGGGTTTCCACCCCCTCCGCGTTGATGGCAACCACTACGTCGTCCCAGATCCTCTCCTGTCCTTCCTTGTTGGCACGTGATGTTCCGAAGAGGGCATCATAATGCCCGAGGACATGCTCCACCAGGACACCAACTTCGGTGGCAGTGAAGCTGGTGGCCCTCTGCCTCTCTGGCTGGGGGTTGCCAGTGGTTGCAGATGGTGTAGTGCCCGAAATGGCAACCCCAGAGGCAGGAGTGGGTGGGCAACTGGGTCCTGGGGCTGGGCTGTGGAGCGATGTTATCCCAATCGGGAGTCTTCTGTTCCAGCAGGGGTGGACACAGCAACTGGACCACTGCAGATGGCTGACGTGCAGGCACCAAATAGCAGGGCACGTGGGCAGCAGGCAGCAGCAGATGGCTGGTGGGAGCGTGCTCGGGGCTCTGGGGGGCAGGAAAAAGGCCTTCTGGGCAGGAGCGTGGTCTTCCGTGTGTGTACGCATGGCCAGCTTGATACGGAGTGATTTGGCATGTGAAAATCTTGCACGTCAGCGTGTAATTTGAGGAAAGGTCCTTAGCGCGTAAGTGCGTCACCACATGTACGCGATATCATTGGACCTAAGGCCCTTAGTGCGTAAGCGCGTCAGCACACGTACGCGATATCATTGGACCAAAGGCCCTTAGCGCATAAGCGCGTCTGTGATGTATTGTGCACGGGCGTTGCCCTTTCGCGTGTAAAACTTGCTGCGCACCCCTGAAATTCACGTACTCCCTCGACCAGGGCCCTTTCGCGTGTGAAACTTCCTGCAAACCCCGTAATACACGTACCCTGCTGAAAACGCGGGTGAAACTGCACGCGAACCCCAGGAATACACGTACCCTGCTGAAAACGCGGGTGAAACTGCACACAAACCCCGTAATACACGTACCCTGCTGAAAACGCGGGTGAAACTGGGCGCGAACCCCAGGAATACACATACTCCGCTCAACAGGGCCCTTTCACGTGTAAAACTTCACGCTGTACCCCAGAACTAGGTGTACCCCGCTCGCTAGCACAGGGCCAACATTCCTGGGGTTCGTGTGAAGTTTCACCCGCGATAGGCCCTGTGTGAGTGGGGTACGTGTATTTAAGGGGTTCACGGGAAGTTTCACACGCGATTTAGCTGTCAGAGCGGGGTACGTGAATTTCGGGGGTGCGCAGGGAATCCTACACGTGAATTGGCAGTGTGGGTCCTCCCAGCTGTTCCCTCTACACCCTCCATGGCCCCTGCAGGAGACCACACCACAGGGGACTACCCCGCACCCCTGGTCATGTCCCGCAGGCAGCCCATCCACCATGGCCATGACCACAGACAAGCCACCTGTCCGCTTGCACCACTGATCACCAACTCATGTCCCCTTGGACCCCCAGCCCCCAAGCATTGCAGGGCACCTGCCAACAGGCCCCCACTCATGTCCCCTTGCACACCCACCCCCCAGCAGTGCGGGGTACCTGCCAGCAGGCCCCCGCTCATGTCCCCTTGCACACCCACCCCACCCACCCCCCAGCAGTGCGGGGTACCTGCCAGCAGGCCCCCACTCATGTCCCACTCATGTCCCCCTGCACCCCCACTCCCCAGCAGGGCGGGGCACCTGCCAGCAGGCCCCCACTCATGTCCCCTTGCACACCCACCCCACCCACCCCCCAGCAGTGCGGGGTACCTGCCAGCAGGCCCCCACTCATGTCGCACTGCTGCACCCCCAACCCCCAGCAGTGCGGGGCCCCTGCCAGCAGGCCCCCACTCATGTCCCACTCATGTCCCCCTGCACCTCCACCCCCCAGCAGTGCGGGGCACCTGCCAGCAGGCCCCCACTCATGTCCCCTTGCACCCCCACCCCCCAGCAGTGTGGGGCACCTGCCAGCAGGCCCCTTCTCATGTCCCACTCATGTCCTCCTGCATCCCCTCCCCCCAGCAGTACAGGGCACCTGCCAGCAGGCCCCCACTCATGTCCCCTTGCACACCCACCCCCCAGCAGGGCGGGGCACCTGCCAGCAGGCCCCGACACATGTCCCCCAGCCAACACGTCAACACAATCTAGATCCCTGGCACTTATGGGCAGCCTCCACATGCCAAACACCCACCCAAGTATTGCATCCACCCACTTAGAAATGCCAATTACATGATACAACCCCAATGGCAAGTATCTAGATGAACACATGTCCGTCACATACACACAATGTCCGTCACATACACACAATGCGTGGAAGTGAATGTCAAAACCCATATCATGACATGCATGAAACCAATGAGATGATACCACACATCAAAAATGTATTAAAAGCAAAATGAATGGAATTAAAATCAAACAAACGACAATGGAAATTAAAAAAGAAAAGCTGCATGTCTGTAAAATAATGAAAAACAACAAATCATAATCCAAAGGAAAGGTGTCCAAAGTCACAGTTCCAAAAATTAAAACCATTGCTCTATGGGGAAATCCAAAGAAAAAAGTTGAATCCAACAGTGAACTATATACAGATGAACAATCCAGGGTCCATGATCCCAACTGAAGAAATTAAAACTCCTACCTAATAAAAAAAACTATATACAAAAATGTGGTCCATTGTCCTAAAGGTCCAAAATAAAGAAAAAACCAAAGGAAACCTAATACTATCCAACTATTTACAAGGGCAGCGGGCAAGTCCAACGGCTCACATGTTGATGTCCCGGGACAGGGCATCAACGTACTCCGGCGCGATATCCGGGAGGCGGTCCTCTTCCATGGCCCTGAGGGTTCGCAGGGACGATGACATCTGGAACTCCAGGTCCCTGCAAATGGCCTCGAGGCACTCGGCCCGCCTCAGGGCCCTGCGCATGGAGTTCTCCGCCCTGACCATCGTGAGCCATGCCTCTTCCGCCCGCTGCCTCTCCGCATCTATCGCATGGCCCAACCGCTGCCACACGGAAGACACTTCTCATCCAGAGTCCTCCTGCCCTCTGGCCGATGCCTGCCCCTCCGATGATGAAGGCCCCGAGCCATCATGGCTCCCACCTTGTTGCTGCTGCTGCTGTGCTGCTGCCTGTGCCCTGGCTCCTGCTGACTGCACATCCTCCTCCAGCTGGGGTGCAGTTGTGGAGGTGGCCACCCCTGCTGGACGTCCGACTCCCGACTGTGGCAGGGACCTGTTGTCCACCAGCCTGGCCGCAGGGTCAGAGGAAGCTCCCCAGGGTACCCAGGTGATACATGGGTGGGAACATGGCATGGAGGACGACTGTGGCATAGGGGGTTCAGTTGCGGAGGGGGTCGGAACAAGGTCCAGGAAACGGAGGAATCCGGCCATGGTGAGCTGTCCCAGAAGGGTCACCACGGTCAACGAGCCATGCGAGAAGACCTGCAGTCTCCTCATGAAAAGACTGCAGGTCACCTCGCATGGCACATTGACGCAACGCCACCCCACCCAGGACAGGCTCAACCTGATGCCGTATAGCCACATCCGCAGGGAGAGGAAGGCCAATTGGTGTAAGCCAATCCCCTCCCTGAGCACGGGTCTGGACGTAGGCATCCCTGCTGTTGCAAGATGATGCAGTGACATGATCAGGGACAGGATTGCACACAGGCACCTCCGCGGCAGCCTGTGCTTCCTCCTGTCCCTAGTCCTGCACTGCACCACTAGCACAAGTGTAATCCCCACCTCCAGACCCCATCTCTGTCCCTTGCATGGCCTCCTCCTCCACCAAACCCCCCACCAACTTGGATGACTCCATGCCATCTTCCTCCATTGGGCCCTGTGGGGTCTCAGCTGCCCCTTCTGATGTCGAGGAGTCCAACTCCGACCTCCGCCTCTTGGACCTCCCCTCGGCAGCTGCTGCCTGGGACGCGGCACCAGACACCTCACTCCCCGATGAGATGACAACCTGGGAGGGGAGCCAGGCCTCGCTGGCGGTGCGATCCCTGCTGCTGTGCTCCACAGCACCTTCTCCACCCTCTTCATCAGTTGACGTTGCAGACAGGGAGAAATAAAACATAGGCATCAGGGCACTGTACAATGGACTCATACACACATGACAGTTCCAAATGAGTGGCATTGTCAAACTTCAGACATGGCATCACAATCCCCAACACACATGTCATTTTGACTCACACACATGAGCTATTCCACAGCCATATTGAAACAACCAGCACCATCCATACGCATACAACAGCTTGAGCAGCCAAAGGTGAGCCAGACATCACATGAAACACAGGGAGTGCACTACACATGCACACACGCCACCACACTTACATGCATGTGTACACCTCCGCCAACTGTCGCAGTGTTGAGATCGGCATCCATGTCACATCTGCAAATCAATTTTCCACATATCAGTGTCACATGCATCCATGTTGCATCACTGTTGCACCCTTGTCAAATAGACACACATGCACATGTACACGGTGCACATACATGCAGCTGGAACCAACATCCATGTGTGACACCACAACCATGCCAACTGACATACACAGTAATCCAAAAGTGTGTGCTCACACATCTGCATTTGGCTTGCATGCTTACCCACACATACACCATCCATGTGTCTAAAACATGAAAGGACTTGCATGTGTCTGCCTCACAGCCCTGTACATACACATCCATACATGGCCCTAGAAAAACACATGTACAACCTGCACACTACTGGCACACCACCACACGCACAGCTTCCAATCATTATGCATGTACACTTACCGCTCGACTACAGATGGGTCTGCCTCTCAAGGACCTGGACGTGGAGCGCTGGGCATATGCGTTCCAGGACCCTCATCTGATGTTCCGACAGGTGGCCCCGGTGCCCCTTAGCATCTGCTGCCTTCAAGAGGCGCCGGACCTTGTTGAGAGACCTGGACCTGAAGTCCTCCCAGCGCTTCTTGACATGTTGGAAGTTGTGGACTGCCACCCCCTTCGCGTTGATGGCAGTCACGATGTCTGTCCAGATCCGAGTCCGTCCTTCCTTGTCGGCGCGCGAACTTCCGAAGAGGGCATCATACTGCCCCAGACTTGCTCCACCAGGACACCAACTTCAGTGGCAGTGAAGCTGGTGGCCCTCTGCCTCTCTGGCTGGGGGTTGCCAGTGGTGCCAGATGGTGTAGTGCCCGACATGGTAACCCCAGCGGCAGGCGTGGGTGGGCAACTGGGTCCTGGGGCTGGGCTGTGGAGCTATGGTATCCCAGTCGGGAGTCTTCTGTTCCAGCAGGGGTGGTCACAGCAACTGCGCCCCTGGCTGATGTGCAGGCAGCAAATAGCAGGGCACGTGGGCAGCAGGCAGTCATGCAGCAGCAGATGACAGGTGGGAGCGTGCTAGGGGCTCTGGGGGGCAGTGATTCGGCCTTTTGGGCAGGAGCGTGGTCTTCCGTGTGTGAACGCGTGGCCAGATTGATACGGAGTGATTTGGCACGTGAAAAATGTGCACGTCAGCGTGTGATTCGAGGAAAGGACCCTAGCGCGTAAGCGCGCCAGCACTCGTACATGCTTTCATTGGACCAAAGGCCCTTCAACCGTAAGTGCCTCTGTGACGTGACGCGCGCGGGCGTGCGTGACCGTTTCCCTCATGACGTTAGCATAGTGGTTCAGCGCGTGTGAAAAACTGCACGTCCTTGTGTGAATGCGTGTAATCCGAGGAAAGGGCCCATGCGCGTAAGTGACGTGATGCGCGCATGCGTGTGCAGCTGTTTCCCTCGTGACGTTAGCATAGTGGTTCAGCGCGCATGAAAAACTGCACGTCCACGTGTGAATGCGTGTAATCTGAGGAAAGGGCCCATGCGTGTAAGTGACGTGACAGGCACGGGCGTATCCCTCAGCACGGGTTAAAGGTGAGTGGGGGCAGCAGTTCGCTGTACGTGCCTTTCGTGGAGACCGACGTGTGTTGCTGCACCCTGTTGTTTCGCGCGCCATCACAACTTCACAGCTATCAAGGACGTATCTCTTCTTTTGGCGGGGTATTGGCTACGCATGTTTTTCTGCATCGCGCTAGTCAGATGGTGAGTCGCTCACGCTATTTTTCCCACTGCGGGTGCCCCTGTGTATCGCACCCATTTTCGAGGTCATAGTAGCCTGCGTGTCCCACGCGTATGCGTTATTCGTGTTACTGGGTGCCACCGCGTACTGCGGGAGGTTGATTCCATGCACGTAGGCTGCAGGGTTGTGTGCACGGTTTTACTGCAGTTTTGGGGTGCCTGAGCATTGCGTGACCCGTCACTACATCACCGGGGTCACATACAGCCTTGCAGGTGCAGGGGGGCTGTTAACATCTTGCTTCCCACCCCCTTCACCCCAATTTCCCAGGTCAATTGTGCTATACACCTCCCATTGGCACTACTCCATCTATGCCGGCACTACTCCATCTGTGGCATGGTAGGGAGGCCAGCAAAGGTGAGGGGGGCCTCAGCTGGGCGTACTCCTCGTGGCGGGCGTGGTCGGGGACGTGGCCGTGGTGACCAGGGAGTAGGGGGACTCCAGGGTGTCCAGGGCGGTCACAGAGAGGGAAGAGGCAGGGGTGCGCCACTTGAGCACAATGTTGTGCCATGTGTTGGTGCAGTCATGCCACCACCCCCTGTGGTTCCGGGAGATGCAGCTTCTGCATCTGGCACTGGCACCCGTGTGACCCAGCAGTCTGTTCCATCGACTGCCACGGGCCCAAGGGTAGTGGTAGCTGCAGGTGCAGCTGTGGACACCTCCACCCAGGGTCAGGGTCTGCCAGCGCAGGGTGCGTTGGCACTTGAGGAGCCCTTGGAAGATTTACAACAGGCCAGGAGGGAAACCGTAGGGGCATGCAGGGCTGCTCTGACCAAGACATGTGTCCCTGGGGCAGTTATGTCATCTGCTGCCCCAAACAGCCGGGTGTTGGCAAGTGCAGAGGCAGATGCACCCAACAACACCCCGGTTGTGAGTCTGCCAACCAGGACCGTTGCGGTCAATGACTCTGCCACAGCGGATGTTGCTGCACAGGGCCCATTAGAGGGCACCCAGCTGCCACTGACACAAGTCGGGCCTTTGGTCGTCCCTCCACCTGCCACTCCCTTGGCTCAATCCACCGAACCCACTGGCCATACTGGTCAGGGCGGCATTAGCCAGCCAGGGTCTGCGCCACAGTCCAAGATGAGGAAGGTTGCACCTGCAGCACAGGCTGGGACCCCACACACAGCCATGACCTCCTGCACATCGAGGAAGAAGCCTTTCTGCAAGCAGGAACTGGACTTCCTCGTGGACTACGTGCGGGGCCACAGCCGTGACATGGTAGTGGGTGCTAATAGTCAGACTACGGCTGCCCACCGTGACACCCACTGGAAGCATGTTGTGGAACATGTCAGTTCATTCGGCCATGAGGTGCGCACCGCGCAAGAGTGCAAAAAGCGTTTGAATGACCTCAAACTCAGCGCTAAGGCTAAGCGTGCCTCAAATTACAACTTGACTCTGGTGACTGGCGGTGGGCCTGCACTAGAGGAGGAAGAGCTCACTCCGCATGAGTCACTCGTTGCGGAGTTCATACCACCTGAATCAGTCGAAGGAGTGGGAGAGATGCTGGACTTTGATGCCCAGTCCAGTGAGTGTTGATGCGTGTTTGTTGAGGATGTGTGCGTTTATATTTGTGGGATGTGTTGTGCATGATTGCCACTACATGTGACGTGTACATGGTTCTGATGTGCAAGTAATGCAATGCTTCTGTGATGCATGTCTGCTCTGCTGGATGGTGGACATGTGGAGCAGACGGGGACTGTCCGCATTACCATTATTGCACCCTACTCACATGCTGGTTACCAGTATGCCCCTCCGGTCCATGTTCCAGCTCACTGGCCCTTCTGCAGGTGGCGTGGGGTGACCTTCCTCTCAGCCCAGGCACAATGTCATAGCATGAATGACGTGCATGTGTCCTCTGCCTGCATGCGGGTACTCCATGTAGGCATGCTCCCTTGCCCCTCCTCCGCCACTCTGCACCCCAGTTCCACCTTTGCACTGGTCTGCTTCAATCTTGCCATTGTGTACTTTCCTGTTCAGGCGTCCTGTGTACATGCTAACTTCCAGCGTACAATCTGCCAGACATATGCTGTGTGGTACAGCCTTTGTACTTGATGCAGGGTATCTCACTTGTACTGTGCATAGGTCAGATGCCCCGCAGGGACATGAGTGCCCATTCATGCTCCATGTGCTTTGCACACATGCCCTTATGTGTCCTTGACTGGATGATCACTGTAATACAAGTCCTGGGTGACATACATTGCATGGCATCTCATCAGCCTTCCCATGTCAAATGTGGCTCAGTACTGCGTTGCACACATGTTTAGGGTCTGACAATCTGTGTGGGTCACAGGCCTCAGCCTGTTTAATGGCCAATGACTCTGTCCGACTGTTGTAGTGTCTTCTTCACACGTGGGTGGCCTCCAGAGTTTTCATCATGTGTCCTGCTTACTGTCCCATCATCATTTGCAGTGTTGTCACTTGAATCACATTAAGCTGTTGATGCCAGTCAACACTGCCTGTCAATACACAGGTCTATGGTCAGCCTTTTGATACCATGCTAGGCATCCCTGCTTTTGTACTTGGGTGGAGGGGTGCTTTGCTTGTAGATATGCTACCCATTGAATGCACAGTGCACATGGTGCCTGAATTTGACCTTGCACTGCCTTCACATTTCCTGACACACCATGGAGTCCTTGTACATGTAGGTAGTGAGTGACATACACATTTGCTGCACTGCGTAGACCCACTTCTATGCAAACTGCCACCTTTCAACAGGTCTGATCACAGAAGCAATTCAAAGTTGACCCAGCATGCATGCCAGGTTCTATTTTTTGTGTCACATGTCTGCCTGATGTGTTTGTTGTCGGTGTGTGTGTGTGTTGTGTGCTTCTGACATGTGTAGTGACCTTTTTTCTCTCTATTTTTCAGGTGATGACGCAATGGAGGTGGAGGATCGTGTTGTCATGCCAGACACAGGGTTGTTGCCAACCCGGCACAAGTGGGGGTCGAAAACCTCCAAGTGCTACAGTCCATCCTGTCTCTGGCTGCCTATGAGTCCAGCCCTGATGACGACTCTGACGTCCATGTCGAGTTGGATGAGCATAAAGTCCATGTGTCAGGGGTGGGTGATTCTGATGTGGACACTCCTCTGTCCGTGACACCTGCACTGAGGGGTCAGACAGTCTTGGTTCCTCTGCCCGTGGTGGATCGGGAAGCAGGGTCACCCTCCACACCAGTCACTGATGTGCCTGGGACATCACTTTGACGGGTGAATGTAGTCGTGCAGCGGCGGGCGGTGTCAACACAGCGAGGACACCCTGTCCTTGGGTCCTGCAGGGGTCAAGCCCAGCAACGCGGTTG
Source organism: Ambystoma mexicanum (assembly GCF_040938575.1). Lineage (NCBI taxonomy): Eukaryota > Metazoa > Chordata > Amphibia > Caudata > Ambystomatidae > Ambystoma > Ambystoma mexicanum. The sequence goes on along the minus strand of NC_090924.1, from coordinate 666,327,228 downwards.
CCGCGCGCAACCGCAGTATACTGAGTGGGAGCTAGACATGACTGCCAATTCAGAACGGCAGGGGGCAGTAATGGAGAACATCACTGAGAGCATGGAGCGTGTGGCCCGATCTGTGCTCCCCCCTGCTAGGCAGGTGCTTCTCCAGCAGCAGGAGGCACGGTCTACGGCCCACTCGCTCAGGCTGGGCATGGCGGCCTCAGACAGGGCACAACAGGCTGAAATGTCATTTCTGCGTCAAGCAATTGCTGCTCACGCAGAGGCGCACATGGATGCCCTGAGGGAGGAGTATGCTTCCCTCAGATCCACTCTGGGTGTCCTTATGATGTCCCAGAGGCAGCAGGCAGAGGAGAGGTTTGCACAGCTTGAGCGTACCATCTCGGCTGAGCTACAGGCTTGCCGGGAGGTGCAGCGGTTGTCCAGCCAGGCCTTGCAGGAGGAACTCCGTGTTACACGTGCTACCTTGCAAGAGGAAGCACGTGTATCACGTGAGGTTCTGCATGCAGACCTACGTCACATCGCCACACAGAACCAGGCTCACCCGTCCGGCAGACTTGCTGCCGACGAGGGGCAAGCTGCGGCTAGGCATGGCCAGGCTACTGTGCCACGTCCTCCTTTCCAGGATGAGCCAGACTATCTCCCACATAGGTTGGGCTGTGCAGGCGTTGAGCCCATAGAGGTATTTTTTTTGGCTCAGCATCATCGCGTGTGGGTGTTGAGCAGCACCATGTACCTCCCCCCTCCTGGGTGCCTCCCCTCCCCCCGGGTCGTATGTGGCCATTTTTGATTTTTCTTTTAGTTTAGTTAGTTAAGTTTCTGTTTGATAGTTAGTTTAATTAGGTAATGTAGGTTTTTCATAGTTAGTGTAATTAGTTAAAATAGTTTAAAATTGCTTGTCTATTGTGCTTTCATGTGACGGTGTGGTGCTTTGTGGCTTTTGAAAGCATCCACTGTCTGTTCCAGCTGGGCCCTTCAGGCTTGTCTTGTGTATGTGTTTGCTGCTTGGGGTCCTTTACTCACATATGCCACTCCTGCCTCCCTTATCCATGGGCTCGCAAGGATGGTTCGGTGTAACAGCCTATTACACAAGGGCTTTGGACTGTCATATCTGTGGCATGTCTGGTGCTGTGTAACATGTGTTAACACCCCTAGTGGGGATGATTGCGGTGTTATTGACCACTGTTCTGCTTTTGCTAGATGGGGTGTTTCATGATTAATGTGTACATTCATTGCTATATATTGTGTAGTATGTTTCTTATCTTTACTGTACACGTGCTTGTTGCAATTCATGCCGTAGATAGTGTGTTCCACACTTTGGATGTGAATGACGGACTGATGGTGTGATTTCTGATGTAGGTCTCTGACATGGTCCAGTAATGAGATGCCTGAAGAGACACACACAGATGACTCTAAAGCATTAATCATGTGTTTCATGCCCTTTCTGCAGGAGGATGAGCCTCCAGACCACCTTTGCCAGCAGACATGGCCCGTTGGACGTCTGGATTCTGGACACGTTTGTTGGTGCCCACATGCACATGTGTGCACAAGCAGAGGCACAAGGATTGCAGACATACATCCTAGAACTGCCGACGTGTTCCAAGGAACTCCAGGTAAGGTGAGCAGCACAGGGGTGCCACAACACAGCAAAGCTTCCACCAGGCCAGTTGCACATGCATGCTTAGTAGCAGCACTGAGGGTGAGCTTGGACGAATATTGGTGTTGAAGCACACAATACAGCTCAGATGTGTTGGTGTACTGATGGCTAGTTGATTGTAAGGTTGTCTGGGGCACCTGCAGTGGCAATGGCACATACCCTCCAGTCCACCATGGGCCATTGAGGCACTTGTATCACCCATGCTGCCTTCCGAGACATGGAAAGGAGCAGCTCACAGGGACATACAGCAAGGGACAGACTTGGGTGCAGTGCATGTCATTGCCATGTACATTTTGAAAACATGCACTGCCTATTTTTTTACGGTCATGGTGGGACACGACTTTTTCTGAAGTCATACCTTGATATATGCGTCTGTCTGCTTACCCAAGGAACATTGCATGTTGTGTGAATCGTGACACATTGGTGTTCCATTTGCCACGCACCCACCGGCGCCTGACTTACTGCATTGACTGTGTATGAACCATCACAGGGGGAATGTTACGTATGGGTACGAAGCATCCACACCAGATTCTCTGTTTGTAGAGTAGTTTGTTGCTATGGGGCATATTTGGTGGTGTGTTTGTGTGTTATGGGCACGCACAGATTATTAACTGTGGCTCTCTTTGCAGCATAGAAGTGCTCCTGTAACCGGACCTGAGAGTGCGCAGGCAGGAGGCCAGCACTCAAAACCAGAGCTGAGTGTCTTGTTGTTTTTCTTTGAAACTGCTCTACATAGGCTTGCTGGGGGGTGCACTGTTGCATGGATGAATGTGTAATTAAATTTGGTATGTTTTTTTTCCATAATCACCCCGAGTCCTATCCAATTCTAAACCCTGTACCCTCTACCCGATGTTCCTGCTTCCCGTACCTATCCAACCAACGTTCCCTAACCCTCTTTCCCCGCTGGGGTTGCGGATGCCTGTGTAAGCCCCAAGCTTGCAGGCGCCAAAACCCTAGAGGGGGTAGTTGGTTTGTGCCACTCCTGCACCTGGACTCCGGAAGGCCCTGACAATGTTTGTCATGATTGTGTATGTGTTAATGCAAGTACTCCATTTTAGTGCATTCCCTACTTTCACGTGTCATTCATACTCCCCTCTCCTGCCCCTCATTCCAGTTATCCAGTGTGCCAACGGCTGTCCCAACTGCATATCCCTGACACTCCTTCCCCACCAGGGTCTCAGAGGCCTGTGTGAGTTTGACCTTTCAGGCACCCAGGCCACGGTGGGGTTGGTTGTTTCGTGCCACTCCTGCACCTGTACATGGGAGCTGTGACAGTACACATCTGTTCGTGGTGCATCATTCTATGTTATGTACCATACATGTTTCACATCCTGTTGTGACATTGTTTTACTCTGCTACCTTGGTTGTTACATCATTGTGGTAGTACTTGGACTTTGTGAGGTACTGCTACTTCAAGTCATCTACTGGAGGCTGTTCTGGTTCGTTTTTCTGCCTTGGATTTTGTGTCTTTGCAAATGAAGGTGGACTCTGAGGGTGCAGGCAACTTTTGACACACAAGGTGGGAGATGGTGAGGAAGGGGAATGGTGATCCTGTGACCAGGTGAAATTGAGGGTTGAAGGCTCATTTGTGAGGGAGGGGTTGTTTTGTTGTTGATAGTTGCCTTACCCTGCAGTGTGATGGGAACCCTGACATTGTAATTGTGGTATCCTATGTACATGATGTGTTCTGCTGATCAATGCATGTTCATGTGTTGTATTTACCTTTCAGGTGTGAGGGGATAGTTGTGGTTTGACATGCTGGGGTGTACACATGGTGAATGTTCACATGTGATGTGTAGAGGACACTGATGGTCAATTGATTGCACATGCATATGTTGAGTGCATGTCCTTGCTGACCCGCACACTCGCACTATGATGCACTACATGTACAACCACCCTTCGATATCCACATGTACACTCTGTTTGCCTTCTGCTGCCCACTGTGTCCCTGCAGCACATGTTCTGTGACCAATTATGGATCCTCTACATGCCTATTTTGCTTTTTGATGTGGTTTGTCGCTTAGATGTGATGCTCAGGGTGTGCATCACACACAATGGCTGTTCACTGTGCTGTGCACTGAGCAATGTGTTGCAGGAGTTGGACACAGCACACAGAAGCTGCAGTGTTGATTTTGCAATGCACAATGTGCATGTAGACAGGCATCCTTTGTTATGTTGCGGCTACTACTTTTGTGATGCATTTGGGAATGGCTTATTTTGGGTGGGAGGTTGTTGGTCAGTCATTTCATCTGATTCCATGTCAGGCATCATTGTCTGATGCCAATTTACATTTTTCACATGGCAATGTGTACCTTATTGGTACTGTGTTGGTGTATGGCTATTGCTTGCCATGTCATGTTGTGGTTTGGGAGGGTTTTAATGACATAACAGTGATGGTCATGGCCTGTTTTGCAGGTGTGTGTGATTCACACCTTGCATGTCAGGGTCAGCCGCTTCTCGAAGCAACAAGCTGCGGGTAGATCTCTCTCCGCGGCAGGGGCCTCCCTCTGGAACGGCCTTCCTGCCTCCCTGTAACTTGAGGAGAACCATCTCCACTTCAAGAGCACCTCAACACCTTCATCTTTGCTTCTGCTTTCTCTCTCCCTCTCCCTTGCTAATTTCTTCACTGAAACTGCACTGAATCTGGAACTGGGCCACTCTCACCGACCTCTGTCCCTGGCCCAGCCACTCTCCACTTGCACTGCCTCCCTGGCAACCCCTGCACTGCGGGACTGTCTCTGTATCCCTACAGCCCCCCCTTCCCAGCACTTGTATGCACTTACCTTTGCACTTGCCACCAGCTGGCCTATTTATTTATTTTGTATTCTACTTACCCTGTACTGCACTCCCCCCCTCCCCTTCCCCTTGCACTTTTCCCTTCCACCTACCCCTGCACTTGTACGATCTAAATGACACCGGGCCTAGTAGGATCGTTGTCTGTCTTCCCTTGTTCCCCCCTCCCTGCCTCGTTGCGCCTTGCAACACTTGTGTATAGGCGCGTTACAAATGCCATATCATATCATATATCATATGTGTGCCTTTTGGTCACACAGGATAGCTTGTGTTTAAGTAGCTAGGGATGCACACAATGTGGCACTTCCATGGCAACAATCTCAGGGTGGTAAGGTTGAGACAGTTGACTGTCTCTTTGTCATCATCAATTGTCACATTGTATGTGCCAGGCCTGTGTGCACTCCGCAGGGGTGGGAGGTTAGGTGAAAAATGTGGCCACAAGCTGGGTCCGGGCTTCCTCACCACATGCCCTATCCCCTCCCAAGGGCAGCGCCTGTGCCTGTGGTTGGAGATGTGGGGGCACCACCATGTCCACCGGTACGCCCTGCCGTGTTGCAACATTGTGCAGGACACATGCTGCCACAATGATCCTGCACACTACTGGGGGTGCATAGAGTACCTGCCCGCCAGATCGGTCAAGGGAGTAGAAGCGTGACGTGAGCACTCCGAATGTGCGCTCCACTATGGCTCTGGTTGCAATATGGGCCACGTTGTATCTTACCTGGGGTGGTGTGGTGGGGTTCCGGATTGGCATCATCATGTGGTTGCTCAGGGGGTAGGCACTGTCCCCTGGGGAGGTGATAATAATTGAGATTATTAGGGTTTGGGTATTTGTCTGTGTGTGACTTGCATGCATGTGCACAGGCATTTGTACTCACCTAGGAGCCATGTGTCACCATGCTGCCCAGCTTCCAGGGCCCGGCTCAGGGCGGACATTCTGTATATGAAACTGTCATGGGTGGACCCAGGGTAGTTTGCATAGACAGAGGTGATGATTCCCTTTGCATCACATACCACCTGTACGTTGATAGAATGCCAGTGCTTGCAGTTTCTGTAGATGTGCTCAGTGGCCCTAGGTGGACGTAGGACCACATGGGTGCAATCTATGGCACCGAGCACTTTGGGGAAGTGTGCCACCCTGTAAAAATCCAGGACCACGGCCTGCCTTTCTGCGGGTGTTCTGGGCATGCATATGTGCATGCGGACTGAGGGGCACGCTGTAATTATTGCCAAGACCTGGTGTAGGCAGCGTGACTGCGTGGCCTGTGAGCCCCCCCCCACTATGGCAGTGGTCCACTGAAATGACCCAGTGGCCAAACAATGCAGGACATTGAGCACCTTCTCCAAGGGGCTCAATGCTTGGGAGCAAAGGGTGGGGGATGTAAGGTCATCTTCCTATACCTGCCGTAGACCTGGTCGTCAGGCATCCCAAAAAGGCTTGTCTGTGGTGAGAAAATGCGTGGCCTGGCTATTCTCCTCCTCCTGCGGTGTCCCACGATCAGTGCTGCGACAAATGGAGCATTCATCGTAGCTGTATATATGTGTTTGTAGTTTGCGCGCACTTTTATACTGTGCATGGGGACGCTTCCACCTGCCTTTGTGTGGCGGACGCGTTGACGCCTGTGCGCGTCTTTTGCCGTGCGCGGGTTTCCCGTATTCGAATCCATGAATACGGGTTCTTCGCGTGCGTCAGGGAGTTCTGTGTAGTTCCCTGCAGTACTTACCCAGTTACGTCTTCTTTTTCACGCGTTATTCCCCATTCCGTGTGTTACGCCCACTGTTCCGCCCACTTTTGTTGTGTGTGCCGCGCTATGTGTGCTTTTGCTGTGCACCTAGCGCACGCCGTTTGATGACGTGTGTGCCCGTGTGCGACATGCATGGATTTGGCGCACCACCAGCGGAAAACTAGCGCAGCACCTTCCTTGTATCGTGTGCTTGATTTCTCACGCGTGCGCCTCCTTGCGCCTGCTTGCGCTGGGATTTTCGCGCACGTTTGTTCCATGTATCGACCCCCGAGTTGTTACTTGATAATTCAGTGCTATTTACTAAACCATCATCTATTGAATCTAGTTGCAAAAATAGTTTCTGGCGTGAAATGGAAGTTTCAATTGTGAAATGGACGGTGGAAAGTTATTTAAAAGCAAACAAAACACATTACATTAGTACATATTAGTACATATGGAAAAATAGAAACGCATTTATTGTGGATTCCTGATTCTGACTCAATAAAATGGTTAACTTGTTTGAGAATGCACAAGCTCCCTATTGGTGATACATTGGCTAAATCGTGCATGTTAATGACATATGTACTCTATGCCCCTTTTGTCTGGGGAGGGAAGAGGCAATCATGTATGTTATACTTTTCAGAACAAAATACGCATTTGTAGTCAAGCATCTATAATTTCTTACATTCACATTCAACACGGATACCAATATTGAAAACACGAGGTGCCTTCCTCGGGCAGACCAGCTATGATGCACTTTGAATCTATCTTCAATATTGAGGTGGCATGGGTTCTTCCAAACTACTTAATCTTCTCCATCTGGCTAACATCTCTGGCAAATATGATGAAGAAGTTCACACTTGATGCACTCTAAACATGTGGAATGAGCTGGAACACATGATCTCGAGTTTTTTTTTTTTTTTACTATGTATTCATTGTTTGTTTTTAAGTTTATATGGTATCTGCATTTAAAGTGACTATTTGATGTGGATTGTAACCCTGATGGGTTTTATTTTCCATGTCTGTTGATTGATTGATAATCTCTATGTCATGTATGGTAATTGATCATGATGCTGATGGTGTAGACGTGCTAAGTGACGCAAGTTCAAGAGGCGAGAGACTTCGGTTTATCCTCTGCCAAGTTGCAGAAAAAAAGGCAGGGCAAAGTTAATCCTGGAATTGGCTGCACACAAAAAGGGGAGTTTCATCTGTAATCTAGTCATTTCACGTGAAGTGCGACGTTAGTGCACTGGCTGTTTGGCTGCTAGCTCTACTGTGCTCTGCTGCCCTGCTACCCTGCTGCGAGTACGCCTGTTGTGAGCCTTTCTTTTGTTCCAAGCTCCTGTTGCTGGCTAGACACCCTCTGCGGTGCGAAACGTTGGACTGTACTATAACAACCAAGTAAATATTTTATTAAGCTCTTGAGGACGTAATTGAGGACGTTTTTGAATACTTAAACGTTATTATTCTGGCACGCTGATATAGTCAGGTCCTTTCTTTATTGTTAGGATCCTTTGTGACGGTGATCCCCTGGCACCTCCCCCTCCCTCCCATAAGGCTGCACATAAGCCAGGTGCACGCGTACACGGGCGCGCAAGTGAAGTGTGACGTAAGTGCACTGGCTGTTTGGCTGTTCGGGAATGAGGTGGTAGGTAGCCGATGCCCACATTTGTTTTTTTTTTATTTTATATGTTTTTTTTTTACTCTGAAAGAAGTAAATGTGAATTTTTTTTGGTATTTTTTGGTATTTTCCCTATGTAATGCAATTTGAAGAGTGTAATTGACCTATTTCACTAAAGCCTGTTTTTGAGGTATTCGGTCTTTCTTGAGGAAGGACCCAGGTGCGAATTTCTTTACGCCGTAAACACGCACAGGGCGAGCTTGGCGCCTGCACTAGTATTACCTTGTCCTCCTCCATGCTCTGAGGAGGAAGAACTTCTGCAGAGTGTGCAAGTGTGTACTAATGTTCTTAAAACACTTGATGACCCTAACAATAAACCTATGGAGCCTATAGATGCCTCCCAGTTGCTGTTTGTGGAAGAACACTCCATCAATATGGAGAAAGGTCCACTAAAGCAACCGTGGGGCGATGCGGCTTCAAAGTTCAATACTGCCTCCAACCTAAATGATTCATTCTTTGACACCCCCAGTGTTTTTCACACTGCTGATTTTGATCTCATGGGCTTATCGACTAACCTTGAGGGACCTTCGGACGAGCGTGGGGCGGGCATAAAAAATCCTGATATTTGTACTATGATGGGGATTTTCAATAGACTAATTTTGTATGAATTGAGGCGACAGACGGAAGTGCTAGTCAAAATGAACACCTTTGTGGATCAGATCCTCATAAGAGTTTCTGACTCACTGCAAAACTTGCTTGTGACTCTGAAAACAGTCATGGAAGCAAAAATGGGGACGATGAGTCTTGAACTGATATTAATACAATCTATATCTAAACCCAACACTATTGAGGAAATAATTACAATACCAGATTCTCAATCATTTAAGGTGAGGGATGAAACTAATGAAGCCCTAGTAAAGGCTATGTTAATAAGCCCTAAAATCCTGGAAAATGAAGGGGACCAGGAAATAGGTATAAAACAGAAAAACATGTTAAATAAAAAAAACAAGAAAGAAAAAATGATAAGACAAATGAAAGCAAACAGAGGAAACGCCATGGCTAATTCTTCACAAAAATTCTTAAGAGATCCTAAATTTAAAAATTCCATTTTGGAAGCCAGAGATGACATGGAGAGCTCGGATTCGCAACCTGCAATTATTGATGTGGGAGTGAAGCAGAGTGCTCCCAAGCAATCTATTTCGAGTATTCAGGCTCCTGAAGAGGAATATTGTGAGGCTGGGGACTCGCTGTCAGAAGTAATAAAAAAGAAAAGAGAGTCCTGTGACATAGCTTCCCAATTATCAACCTTAAAAACTGGGTAGGATGACAATTTTGAAATATTTAAGACAAATTCGATAGGAACTGGGAGATCTTTTAACTCAATTCCTGTCTGTGTGAATACTATCAAAGTCCCTAAAGAAAGTATGGGTACATTAAACCATATAAAAGATACGATTGCTAGTGAACAGACTCCAACTTGCCAAAACTCGCGTGTTTGGAATAGAGCTGCCTTGTATTCGGTTAACACTGGTTTGGGCCACAGCGAACAGCATAAAGAAGTCGATACTATTGATACTGCCCCGACTTATGCCAGATGTTTTTCTACGGCTGTTTCATTGACCAAAGCCTCTATTTTAAAAAACAAGGAGTTGCCTACTCCGGTTGAAATTACAACTAACTTAACTTCAAATACTTCCACTAAGGAAGAGGAAGTAGCTAATATAGTAAAGACAATATTGGCTGATAAACTATTCGGTTATGATAATGGGTGGCAAGCTCCTTATAAGAACAAGCAAGATGTCAGTAGCTTTAACACTACAGAACAAAAAAACACAAGAATTAACAGGAAAGGTAAATATGGAATATGATCTAAGAAAACCGGGATTGCTCGATCAACCAAGCTTAATATTAACACCATTGTTTGAGGATGGAAACAAAATATCCTTAAACCGGCTATATGTTCTCTCATTATTTACCGGTATCCCTGAATTGTCACTGATTTAATCTGCTGATATAACTCTGGTTGATTTTATACATAAGCAGAGGTTTAACTTTGTGTGGTTAGTAATTCCTTCTCCATTGGTATGGAGCTTGTTGTTAAAGGAGGTTGAATCACTCCAATGTAGAGGTTTTTACCTTTTTCAGTATAACCCGAATTTACAGGCGGGTAATGAGAAGGGACCTTCTAGGAATGTTTGGGAAGGTAAGGGCTCTGGGGCTCCTAATACTGACCTAAATACCACAACAAATGACAATGTTGATAAGCAAGAATGGAGATGGCTTGCACTTTCCCTCAGGGAGTCTATTAACTCCCTGAAGGAAATGGGGAAACCTCTCTAGCAAGGTTGGCAGGATTGTGTTGGAATGCTGCAACTCAAAAGGTCACTTACATTTGACTCAAAATATTGAAGTGACAGATGTATTGCAATCGTATGACCTGATACTACTACAGGATACTTGGGCCACCTGCAGACTTTTATGGGAAGGTTATCAAATAACACAATGATATGCTACAAAGGGCACTAAAGGTCGATCTATGGGGGCTTTGTTAATAGCATGCAAACAGACCCTACAGGCTATAAAAACTAATGAATGGTCAAGCCTGAATTTGCTATTGTCTGTGATTTACGAGCTTAAAATTGGTGATAACTATGTGCATCTTTGTATTATAAATTTTTACTGGAACCCATTGAAATACTCAGACCTGCAATTGGAAAAGTAAATGAACAACTTGACAAAGAGAATTGATGCATGGCGTGCAGTAAATGTGAATGGACTAATAATCATAGCAGGTGATCTGAACGCAAACAGCAATATTGATCAAATTGAGGGTGATGCTCTTTTGTCTGATATTTACACAAATACTGCAAAGGCGAACAACTCCAAGTTACGAGGAGCGCTGTGGTTACATTTTATCGAAATCATGGGGTTAGTAATGATTGAAAATAACTATCATACGTGGAATGCAAGGGGTTGTGGCTCTATTTTAGATTACATTTTTGTGCCTGCAGGTTCAGACAAATATACCTCAAATATTGCTGTGATTGAGATGCCTACCAGTGAGCATAGATTGCTACATGTTGATCTAGCTAATACATATGACATAGAGGAAACATCCTGCTATACTGAGGGACTGTTTGTGAACACTAGAGGCAATAGAATGAGGTGGACTTTCAATAAAACAATACGATTCACATCAGTTCTGGTGCAGGATTTTGATTAAATGTCAGAAGCTGATAATGAGGAGGGAAGTTTGATCAATTGTGAAAAAAGGGAATGCAGGCCCTCATACACTCACCCAGATAAAAAATAAAATAAACAACACTATAAAAATTGGCTAATAAGCCACAGGGGGATACGAACACAATTGGATGGTGAAAAAATGCTGCATGCAATAAGCAGTAACAATATATCTAACTTTTGGCAAATTATAAATTGTATGGAACTTTCCCAAAAATATCTGTTACTTACCCAAATCAGTGAAAGAAGGTGGCATGAACATTTCACCAAGATGTACAGCTGTAATACGGCAACTTTTATGGGAGGTAACAGTAAAGCCTGTGAGTGGTTCTTGAACATCTCCATTCCAAATATATCTCGCTTAATTGGGAAATCAAAAAATTCATCTGCCCCATGCCCCGACAATCTCTCCAATAAGATTCTAAAAACCAATATTGAACTCTAGGCCAACATTTTATATATACTATACAGAGACAGTATTTAAAAAGGGTTCTAGACTCTCTCCAGAAAGCTATAGACCAAAAGCCATATCTGACCGAGAATCAAAGATCTTCACATCAATTGTGCTTGAAGAAATGCATGAATGGATCACATGTAACAACATACTTGATCCAAAGCAAATTGGCTTTAAAAAAAATATGGGCACTGATTGCGGGGGATTAATTTTAAGAAGTCTACAATCAAAGGCTTGAATGAAAGATGGGAAGCCCATTTATGTTGCTTCTATGGACCTAAGTAAAGCTTTTGACCTGGTGGACCGCCCAACTCTATGGTCCTTATTGAGAGACTTAAACATTCCTAAACATCTATTAGAGATAATCATTGAATTATACTCCGAGCGTAAGATAAAAGTCAGTAACTTGAAATTAATTTTCTGTTTTTAAATATTTTTGTAAAGGTTTAAATTATCCAAAACAAATAAAGAAAAAAAAAATATCATGATAACAAGCCCCATTGTCAAGTGCCTATTATTCTAGTCATCAATGGACCCAATACTATAGAGTGATGTTGCAATCAGCCACACAAATCATCATGTGCCCAAGTTGAACATGTATTCTAAATAATCTGCACTTCAATGCAATCTCAGCATTTACAGACAAATTCTTATAGAAAATTCAGCAAAACAAGTTAAAGGATCATTCATGCTATTTATCACTCCATCATACCATATGAAAGTATTTGGTTTGTGATCATTATTTTACAGTGTACAACGTTGTTGAACTTAATCTTATCATCTCATGATATTTCGCTACACAACTCACCAAGTCCTCTGAAAAATTAACCGTCGGCATACACACGCAGAGCCGTGGGGAATTCCATTGATTATTTGTACTCTATTTTATAATCTATCATTTCTAACCCTCACATTCAACCTAATCCCACAACAGAGGTAGATTTGTTTCAGCAGTTGCTCATATTGACATGCCTTCTGCAGGGGTATTTTCAAAGAATTCTATGTACTTGTCGCTACTTGAAAGTGCTAAGTTTTCTCGGAGGATAGCTCAGGGGTAACGTGCTTGCCTTGGAAGCTAGACGACATGGAGCACCACAGATTCGATCCCTGGGTCCTGCTTAGAAACCTCTGGGTATTAAGTCGTTATAAATAACTTATCATATCATACTTCAGAAAACCAAACATTGTACTGTGCACCAAAAATATAAAATAATCCTTTGATGAAATCACTCTTAAATTTGGTGCTATCTCTACATCTTCACATCGCGCTACCAAGTCATCACTTCATTCATTGTTCCAAGGGAAAAGAGGGTATTTGTTCCAATAACACACTCTCCAATGTTTATCTAAAGTATTCCTGGGTGATTTCATGGGTCATCCGTTTGTAATTTGTGCAGGATGTTTCACTGGCCTCCTCCAGTGGTCTCGCAAACATGTTCGGCTGATTTTTAAATTCCTCTTTCACTATTGGGTCAGTTGTAAATGCGGATGAGAGGCACATCATTATGGTAAAGACTCCCTGTCCAAGTTGGACCAGATAGTAATGAAGAACATGAATTAAGCATACCTTTTATATTATGCTCGTATTGTAAAGAGTCATGCTGCTAAGTTAAATGACTGGCCTTTAAAGAGAGGTTGTGCCAAAAGGATGACGATGTGTGTGTAAGGAAAATAAATGTCCAGAAATGCAGGCTACTTGTAAAATAAAGGAGTGTTGCTATTAAATCAAACATCAATTTGGATATTAACTGCTTAATGTCTAGGTTTCAAATAGTAACTGCCTATACATGTATGTGTTTAATGGACATTGATTATGACAGTATTTCAGCTAGGTTTGCCTTTTTATTCGTGACGTTTAAAAGAATTTAGATGGAACGCTGCACGGGCAAGAGCATGAACTTGCATGATGCAGCATTGGGCAAAGCCGAGATTTGAGCTGGTGCTGCTGAATGCAGTCATGTGTGGCAAGGTTGTGTAACCATGGCCAGCTACCTATGCCATTTAATTTGTTTATTGTGCATGTGTTTTAAAATAAATCTTACACAAACATCATAATAACTATATAAACGTCTGCAAAACACATCAAGCAATAATATATCAGCAATTATGTGCATTATATATAGTTCTTAAAATCAGTAAACTTGCATTTTAAACACAATTCATAAATAAATAAATAACGACCAATTCTTCTCGAAAAGAAGATTTCCTTAGTTAATAAGTCTGCAGTGCATGCATGTGTGCTTAGATAAAAACAACACCTACAGCTCTTATGTTAACCTAGATAGAATGTTAAAAAGGACAATACCTCTATTCCTATCTAGTTATTTATATTTCCTTTTCCTATTTTAAGATCTGTTTGTCTATTAGCTGCCAATGTCCGTGATATTTGAATCCCTGCAAGGATCTGACTCCAAATGTGCATATATACACACCTCCTTCTTTCCTGAAGAAAGCCCCCAAAGTCTTTGAATCTTATAGGCAATGTTTTTTGGACATTCTGTAAAGAGAAGCTCAAGAGTCTAGCTCTCCTGTGTTATATGGGTTCCCTTGTTGAGCCTTTTTGTAATACAGAGAGTTCATTATTCCGTCTCTTGTATTACGCCAGTCATATTCCCATAGTGCTTTCTTTACTTTATGCGGTGTGAGAATCAATGCCTCAGTTGCCTGGTTTATATTAAGCAGAAGAGCTTTACTCTCCTTTATACAGTTTAATAGATGGGCAACGCTTCTATTTTCCATCAAGCTGTTCAATTTGGTGTATAACAAGGTTTTTGGGAGGGCGGGGATTGGGATCCAGAATGTTTCATTAGAGCTCTCCATTCCATCACAGGAAGCCATAGAAAGAAGCCATTTTCATAACTAATGACAGAAGTTGGCACACAGTTTGGAAGACCCAGGACTTCATGTCAGATGAGTCCTTCCAGTTTCTGCCACTCCAAAGCTTTGTAATTGAACAGTATCTCTGTACTGTAGAGCAGAGCCAGGATCACGTTAGCTCTATAATGTTTCACAATTGACAAAAGAGAATAACGTCCCTATTGTGAGTTTAGCCTTCTCATCTGGGCGATGACTACCCCATATTTCTTTTTTAGTTTGTCAAAGTGAAGGGTCACATGAGGACGGTTGTAGATAGAGACTCCCAAATACATATATTGGTGAACGGCATTCGATTGGCCACACGGCAGTGACTCCTTGTTAGGCACGCATTGAAGCGGAAACTATGTATACATTTGCTTAACTGGCAACAACTTACTTCAGGAACTAATGCCTTCATTGAACACACATCCAGCCACCTTAACACCGAAATTTGTAGATCGCCTATACCGCTGGACGCCTTTCAAAGACTATGAGAAAACATAGCTAAACATTGTGCGGACTCTTGTTCACAACCAGTGCCTTGTCCTCAACACATCAGACTGGACGCCGCTTGCTGAGCGGTGAATCCACGGTGAAGCAGACGTTCTTTACAGGCACACAGGAAGCTGCCTGACCTATTTGGGCGGAAACTGTTTTCTGATTGGGCTCACAACGCTAAGCTCACCCTTGTGCCCGCCCCCCTAAAGCCCAAAAGCAGTGTGTGTAGCGCACCCGCGCGCGCACACGGAAGCACTCGAAAGCACGCTGTTTGCTGGGAAGGACTTGTCTTTTTGGAACTGTATGCTGACACGGACGTTTTCTTTTCATTCTGCCAGACTGGACGCCGCTTGCTGAGCACTGAATCCACGGTGAAGCGGACGTCCTTTACAGGCACACAGGAAGCTGCCTGACCTATCTGGGCGGAAAGTAAATATACACTCTCAATTGACATTGACATTGTAAGTTTAGGACTCACTGCTATCCCTCCTAATCTTTCTTGACCTAAATCTTTCTTTTTTACTCACTTCTAGCTGTTTTCTGATTGGGCTCGCAACGCTAAGCTCACCCTTGTGCCCGCCCCCCTAAAGCCCAAAAGCAGTGTGTGTAGTGCACCCGCACGCGCACACGGAAGCACTCGAAAGCACGCTGTTTGCTGTTCGCGGTTCGTGCTCCGTGTTGCGGGTGTTCGGGTGCGGTTAACCACCAATCTATCTTGTGTGCACAGGGGGAACTGACCCGTCGATTATGTGCTTTGGATGCGAGGGCAACATAAGATAAAGCAAGTACCAGAAATACGCTTCTTTAACAGGTATTTAAATTTTTGGTGCAATCCAAATACACCTCATAACCGCTGAAGTTGGGTGTTGTATATATCAACACCTTAGTCCTTTGGCGGTAGTATTGAGTGATCTTAACTAATTACAACATGGGTAAAGTAAAATTAGCCGCCCTACGTAAAGACCATAGGGCGGACTTCATCACTGCAGTAAGTACCCGCAGGGCTAGTCTGGCTTGTGCGGCGGCACTTCCTTTGCGTACACCGTGTGCAGATGAAGAGGAATTGTTACAATGTGCGCAGGATTGTTCAGTTGAAATTAGGAATCAGGTAGTCATGGACTCTTCCCAACCAATGTTTGGTGACTATGAGATAGAAGGGGTACTCAATGATCCACATCAGGGGGATAAGGTTGCTGGAAATGACGCTCTTGACTCTGACACTCCGGCTATCTTTATTACTGACGATAATATGTCTGATCCCATATACGATATCCTATCGGAGGGCATAAATGATTTTCCACCAGCAGATGACATGATGACGATGGTAGGTATTTTCAACCCAACTATTTTGGTTGAACTTAGAAAACATAATGACTTGCTGACTTCTATGGTAACAGCTATTGACAATTTTCCCAAAGTCCTACCGAGCTTACTCATACCTATTGTTAAATGTATAGAGACTTTCCCTATAGGACTAGCTGACATGTTAGTCCCCATAGTGAAGGAAACAATGGTAACATGGAATGCTGATCTGAAATCTATAAGCCACACAAATGTGGTGGAAATTGGGAATGGTCAGCCTGATGTGCCCTCTCCGCTTAAAAATAAAACATCTAGAAATAACATGGTGGCCCCTAAATTTTCAGAAATTGTGGCCAACTCGGCGAAAAATGACACTGTCATGCCCAAAATTATTTCTAAGGGCAACGACTTAACTGAAGGTCCTATTAGGGATACTATGCCTTCTAGAGCAGAAAAACGAAAGCGAAAAAAAATAATAACAAAGTAAAAAAAAACATAACTAAGAAACAAATCATCTAGAAAATTTATGAGAGACCTTGATATGAAACACATGATTGATGAGGATGCTTCGGATGCAGTTGTCTGTGTGATATCGAATTGTGGAACCACACAGATGAATGCAGCTGTAACTGTGAAAACATCCGCTGATCAGGCAACTCAGAGTGAATATGAAGAAGGAGTGGAGGGAATGTATGAGGTTATGAAGAAAAAAAAAAGAGCTTCCCTTACGGATAACACGAGTAGACTGGAAAATGGTTTGAATGACATTTTTAAAATCTTTAAAGGTCCAATAAGTACGTCGAATAAGGAAGCTGACTGCCTAAGTACAAAGGAGCCTATTAGATCTGGTAAAAACATGAGTGGTATAGAACAGGTTAAAAACAATCATACACTCTTGGCCTCTGGGGAGGTAGGGAAGCAACGAATAAGACCAATTGTACAATCAGTAAACACGGGATTATACCATAAAGACACTACGAATATCAATACATTACCTTTTACAAATACAACAATGGTAGACTCTTGTAGTAAACAGGATGAGAGATCAGTCCTGCAAGGTGCAGATGCAGCACTTAACCCTCACCTTGCGCCCACAGATATTGAGACAAATGTGGAGGAAATACTCAGAAATGTCCAGGATTTGATGAATGAAAATAAAAGATTGAAAGAACAAGATAGAGTAATGATAACGAATAAGAGTTTGTGTAAAAATGAGAAGGAAACTGCACTTCCTACTGAGATGCAGAATGCAGGGTGTACACAATATGATACCATACAGACAGTGATCACAGATACTAGCATAAATCGGAAGGCCAATGAACATGATCAAATTGGTGAACTCCTAAAAAATGTGAATAACATTGTAGAAGAAAATAAGAGGCTTAGAAATAAAGATACTCTGTTCAACTGTCAAAAAAAAGATGAGGGCTTATCAGAAGAAGAGAGGAATGAACAGGACTATCGCTCATATGTAAGGGGGGATGGTAGGTGGCATAATGATAAAACATCTAACGATATTAAATATCTGCAGGAGCTCAGACCTGTGGCACTTCCACATATGTCGAGTCTGATTTTATGCTCCTTATTTAAAGATGATAGAATGCAATCGCTAAATAGACCCTACATTCTCTCGTTATTTGCAGAGATATCTGAACTCAAACTTATTACCTCTGCAGATATTCATATGGTCGATTTTATCGATAAGGGAAGATGGGATTTTGTCAGATTGGTGATTCCATCCCCCTTGGTTCGGTCAATGATACTGAAGGAGGCAGAAGCTCTTCATCATATGGGTTTTGACATCTTCCCATTTAAGGACCAGTCTATTCCAACACAAATCCCTGATAGAGGTGGGATATCAAGGCAAGAAAGTGAGGAACGAAGTTTCCATCACACCAATCAAAAAACTGATGATGTATCAGAGAAACAGGATTGGAGATGGTTGGCTCTTTCTTTGCGAGACGCAATCTCCAATCTAAAGGAATTGGGTAAACCTGCATAGTTACTAATCATGCTTTGAAATTGCTATGCTGAAATTCTCGTGGCAATTTCAATCTTTTTAACAACAAATCCCTCATGTTAGATTTACATGGCTTTGATCTAATTTTGTTACAAGAAACCTGGCTGACCACTCATGTGGGTTGGGAAGATTTCGTAGTGGAGGACTTATGTGTCATGATGCCTACCCCCAAGGAGCCAGGTCCGACCCAGCAACCCCAGGGGCAGGCATCATTCCCCTCAGGGAAGTGCCAGCGGGCCCAAGCTGGGGCCCTTTGGACACAGTCCTGGCGCCTTAGGCACCAGGCTCATGTTGGACCCCTGTCCTGGCGCCTTAGGCGCCAGGCTCATAAAGCTAGACATGTGTTCAAGTGTTTTAATGTGCACTTACCTGATGCAGACCATGCTGCTACATCCAGGCCCTCTTGAGGCCTGAATGGAACTACTTTACCTGTGGGACTACTTTCCACCTGGGTGTGGTCGGGGAAGGATACATACCTGATCGGTGGAAGGATACATACCTGGAACTTCTTCCAAAGCTATTTAAACCACGCCCGATCAGCAACTCACGCTTCGCGTTGTTCTGCTCCTCGCAGCTGGACGCTCACCGTGTCAGCTCCTGCATCTGGACTTCAGCCACGCCTGTCAGCATCCTGGGTCACCTGCTAAGAGAGAATTGGAGAGAAAGAAGACCTTACCTGCTAAAGCTGCATCACGGAGACATCACATCGACGATCCTGAAAGGGAAGACATCATTTTTAAAAGCATTTCGCTTCGATCGCTGCAGCGCTGCATTTCACTCACCTTTCCTGGGCACCTCCATCTTCAGCAGCGATCATCCGGATCCGCAGCCACTTCCCAGAGCCTAGAGAGAAAAAGACAAGAACACAAGGTGAGAGAAGGAAGGGAATAGGAAAAGCTCAGTTTCCTTCTAAGACTTACCTGTTGGGACATTCCCATTTCATTTTGGGTCCTGCCGCTTCCTGGCATTCCGGACCCCGGCCCCTATGGGGAAAAAAGACAAAGACATTGAATGAGCGAATGCAAAGACATTACCCGAACGCTCATCCAGAACTTACCTGTCATTTACTGGAACTGCACGTTTCACTTCGGGTCGGCGCCATATCTCTGGCATTCCAAACCCCGGCCCCTAAGGGGAAAAAGACATAAGCGTTAGCGCTTGCTGCAATAAGACAATGAACATTATTATTAAGCTTGAACTTTTGAACTTGCTATAGAACTCTTACAGCGCCTTACCTGAATAGTCAAGCTTATTTGAACTCCCATCAAACCTCAATCCAGTGAAGTAACTGTGTTTCAACGCGCCCCTGCATCAGAAGCAGGATGGAGAACTCATCCTTCCAGACCCTAAGGTAATACTCCCTTTTCACGCACAGGGGAATATTCCTGCGAACCAGAGAAGCCAGAGTAGAGGGGCCCTACCTGTCCATCCTCAGAGTCCTGCGCTTCACCATTGAAGAAGCATCAGCACTCGAAGCCAGACCTGCGCCTCGGTGGGAATCAGGTGAGCGTGACAGAACGCGAAGCCTACCCACAATTTCCCACCCGGGCGCTATGGAGACTTCCGAGACAGATCAGCTGGCCCAGCTTTTGAGGGAATTACGGGCAGAAGTGCACTCAGCCAGCCAGGAGACTAACGCTCTCAAAAGAGAACTGATCCTATCCAAGGAAATAACAGATGACCTGGCCAAAAGGTTATTGCAGGCCCAAGCAGGGCACACTCCTTTATCCGATTCCGGAGGTACTTCCACATCAATGGGTTTGAATAACCCGGTAGAAATCAATCTACCTGGACACATGCCTTTTGCCCCGCCTGAACGTTTTCCGGGGGATCCCAAGAAATATGCCGTCTTTATGAACCAATGTCGTTTACACTTTCTATGCAGACCCGAGGCCTTCCCTAACGACCAGACCAAGGTAGCCTTTATACTATCAAACCTCAGTGGCAGTGCTGCCGATTGGTCTATTCCATTGGTAAATCAGGATGATCCCATTCTCCAGAATTTTCAGGGTTTCCAGGCCAGCATGGAAAGATTGTTTGCTCGACACTCTCAAGGACAGGCCCTTGATAACGAACTGCTATCCTTACGACAAGGTAATCAGGATCTCCTGTCCTACATTGCAACCTTTAATAGACTGGTTGTGGAAACTGGATGGCCAGAAAACAAAAGGATCACATTGTTTCATTGAGGCCTGCGTGGAGAGCTTAAGGATGTTTTAGCTCAGATAGTAGATCCTCCCCAGGTCTGCGCAGACTACATAGACTTGGTGGTTCAACTTGATCACAGACTTCAAAATAGTAAAGCAGATCGGTTCAAGTACGAAACCCGAGTACTGATCAAAACCCACGCTAACTCCAAGAGTACCGACGTATCCGAACCTATGCAAATCGGCGGTGTTAAAGGACCATTAACGCAGAAGGAACGAGAGAGAAGGCGGCAAATGCAACTTTGTCTGTATTGCGGGACTTCCGGTCACTTTCTTTGAAATTGTCCGGTTAAACCACCTACGAAGGTGGTTGGAGCCACTGCTAGCGATTTATTGACACCTGATTCGGGAAACAACCTAGCCCGACAAGCGTAGGGGTCCGCTTGCCGAGCTTGAAAACAAACTCTTTGACCTCACATTTTGTCATGCCAATGGTGCTCGTGGACCCAAAACAGCCTCAGCAGTTGCATGCTATAAAAGCATACATCGACAGTGGAGCTATTGGAAATTACATAGACCGTGAATTGGCTTCCAGGATTAAGCTCCCTTTCCGCCAAAAAGTAACCCAAGATGTCATTACTACAGTAGATGGAACCGAAATAGCCTCAGGGCCTGTAACGCATTCCACTGTTGAAATGACACTGGTGGGTCAGGATGGACATCAGGAAGCAATTGTGTTTGATGTGATCAAGGCCCCACAATTTCAAGTAATTCTTGGAATTCCTTGGTTAGAAACACATAATCCCAGAATTGACTGGCGAGCAAAGAAGATAAGTTTTCCTGATTGTGAACCAACTTGTTATCCAAGAAATCCAGTTATGGGTCTAGCCTCAGCAACTTCCACCCCTGTACAGCTACCGGCAGAATATCAAGAATTCCAAGACGTTTTTCAGAAGGAACAGGCTAACACGTTACCTCCCCATCGGTCTTATGATTGCCAAATCGATCTGGTACCCAATGCTCAACTACCTTGTAGTAGGATTTATGCTCTTACGGAACCTGAGAACCTGCATTTGCGTCAGTATTTAGATCAGTACCTAGCCAATGATTTTATTCGCCCGTCCAAGTCTCCTGTCTCCTCAGCTCTGTTCTTCGTGCCGAAAAAAGAGGGCGACCTTAGAACATGTATAGTCTATTGCGCCCTAAATCAAATAACGATTAAGAATCGTTATCCTCTGCCCCTGATCCCTGAGCTTATCGACCAGGTGAAAGACGCTTGTGTGTACACCAAGTTAGATCTCCGAGGAGCTTATCACCTGGTGCGTATAAAAGAAGGCGACGAATGGAAGACTGCATTCCGCACCAAATTTGGGCTCTTCGAATATCAGGTGATGCCCTTCAGTTTGTGCAATGCACCTGCCGCCTTTCAGTACTTTATGAATCATGTTCTTTGGGAACTTATCGATGTCTGTGTCATTGTTTATATTGACGACATCCTGGTGTACTCTTCTTCAGAATCCGATCACAGAAAACATGTTAGGGCAGTTCTTGAGAAATTGCGCCAGCACAGACTATTTGCAAAGCTCGAAAAATGAGTTTTTCATACCACAGAAGTTGAGTTTCTCGGATTCATCCTGACACCTCAAGGAGTCCGAATGGACTCGCGAAAGGTGGATGCCATCCTCAAATGGCCATCTCCTAGCTCGGTGAAGGGAGTTCAGAGCATGCTCGGCTTCGCCAATTTCTATCGAAGATTCATCCCGGAGTTTTCCCGAACAGTCCAACCCATCACAGCTCTCCTAAAGAAAAACAAACGCTTTGAATGGACTCTTGAGGCCGAACAAGCCTTTCAGGACCTAAAAACCAAATTCACCTCTGCACCTGTATTGAAGCACCCGCACCCAGATCTCCCTTACATTGTGGAAACCGACGCATCCAGTTCAGCCATGGGAGCTGTCCTGTCGCAAAGAGACCCAGAAACTAACCAACTACACCCTGTGGCCTTTTGGTCCAGGAAATTTTCTCCTCCTGAAATCAACTACGCAATTACCGACAAAGAGTTACTGGCTATTAAATCTGCTTTCAAGGCTTGGCGTCACTACCTTCTCGGGGCAAGACACACCATCACTGTAATTACAGACCACAGAAATTTACAGTATTTAAAGACGGCCAAAGCTCAATCTTCACAACAACTCTGATGGGCTCTATTCTTTGCGGAATTTGATTTTGTAATTACCTATCGCCCTGGTTGCAAGAATGGTAAAGCGGACGCCTTATCCCAGATTGGCATGGAAGAACCCAATTCAAGTTTAGAACCTGTGCCAATCATACCTGAACAAAGAATCTTAGGCCTGACTTCAATGCAAACTATTGAGGACATCCAAACGCAAGTAAAAACACTTCTAGACTCTTCAGCCTTACTGGAATGGAGTCAAAAGGATCCTCATTACACTGTTAAGGATGATTTACCCTACTTCCAGGAGCGGTTGTTTCTGCCAAGTAAAGAATTGCAAGAACTTGTTATTGCCCATCATCATGAATCATTAATGGAAGGACACCCTGGTATCGCTAAAACGGAGGAAAAAATCAAACGCCAATTCTGGTGGCCTTCTTGGAGAAAAGACATAAAGTCTTTAGTATTGTCTTGCGGAATTTGCACCCAAAACAAGGGTCAAAAGAAAAGGCCAGCCGGCCTACTTCAACCCTTGGATATTCCACCAGCACCATGGCACACCTTGTCAATGGACTTTATAACTGACCTGCCTCCTTGTGCTGGTTACAACACTATCCTTGTAATTGTGGATCTATTCTCCAAAATGGCCCGCTTTATCCCTTTAAAAGGTTTGCCTTCAGCTTCCACCTTGGCCAAGAAATTTCTGGAGAATATAGTTCGCATACATGGTTTCCCTTCCATATTAGTCTCGGTTTGTGGAAGTCAATTTATCTCCCATTTTTGGAAGAAGTGTTGCCAACTAGCACAAATAGATGTGCGGTTATCCACCAGCCACCACCCCCAGACCGACGGACAAACCGAGAGAACCAATCAGACTCTCGAGCAATATCTTCGGTGCATGTTACACCAATCCGAGTTAAATTGGAAAGACATCCTTTGGATCGCAGAATATGCATACAACAATTCAGTGCATTCTGGAACCGGACAAACTCCTTTTTATACTTTGTATGGTCACCATCCTCGGACCTCTGACCTAGATCCACCTCTGACCCTGGAAATGCCCACAGTAAATCACCTGCATTCCACAATAACCCGAGCCTTCAAAGAAGCTGCAACTCATTTACAGCAAGCCAAGAAAAGGTATAAAGAAAACGCTTATTTGCACCGAATTAAAACTCCTCCTTACCAAGTAGGAGACCAGGTATGGCTAGCAAAGAAACATTTACCCCTCAAGGGCCCGCAAACCTTCAATCCCAGATTCATAGGACCTTATCCCATCAAGGCTATAATCAATCCCGTGGCCTTTAAACTGGATTTACCGTCTAACATGCGTATTCATCCAGTTTTTCATGCATCACTTTTGAAGCCAGTACAACCAGGGACCCGACTGTCCAAGCCTCCAGACGCAGTTCAAATTGAAGGGGAATTAGAATTCAAAGTTAAAGACATTTTAGACTCCAAGGTGTTAAAGTCAAAACTCTTCTATCTTGTTGACTGGAAGGGATATGGACCTCAGGAGAGATCGTGGGAGCCTAGTAACCATGTTCACGCACCTCGATTAATACAAAGGTTCCACCGGAGATTTCCGAACAAGCCAAAACCCCCGGAGGGAACAACCTTGGGAGGGGCCTTGAGGGGGGGTACTGTCATGATGCCTACCCCCAAGGAGCCAGGTCCGACCCAGCAACCCCAGAGGCAGGCATCATTCCCCCCAGGGAAGTGCCAGCGGGCCCAAGCTGGGGCCCTTTGGACACAGTCCTGGCGCCTTAGGCGCCAGGCTCATGTTGGACCCCTGTCCTGGCGCCTTAGGCGCCAGGCTCATAAAGCTAGACATGTGTTCAAGTGTTTTAATGTGCACTTACCTGATGCAGACCATGCTGCTACATCCAGGCCCTCTTGAGGCCTGAATGGAACTACTTTACCTGTGGGACTACTTTCCACCTGGGTGTGGTCGGGGAAGGATACATACCTGATCGGTGGAAGGATACATACCTGGAACTTCTTCCAAAGCTATTTAAACCACGCCCGATCAGCAACTCACGCTTCGCGTTGTTCTGCTCCTCGCAGTTGGACGCTCACCGTGTCAGCTCCTGCATCTGGACTTCAGCCACGCCTGTCAGCATCCTGGGTCACCTGCTAAGAGAGAATTGGAGAGAAAGAAGACCTTACCTGCTAAAGCTGCATCACAGAGACATCACATCAACGATCCTGAAAGGGAAGACATCATTTTTAAAAGCATTTCGCTTTGATCGCTGCAGCGCTGCATTTCACTCACCTTTCCTGGGCACCTCCATCTTCAGCAGCGATCATCCGGATCCGCAGCCACTTCCCAGAGCCTAGAGATTGAAAAAGACAAGAACACAAGGTGAGAGAAGGAAGGAAATAGGAAAAGCTCAGTTTCCTTCTAAGACTTACCTGTTGGGACATTCCCATTTCATTTCGGGTCCTGCCTCTTTCTGGCATTCCGGACCCCGGCCCCTATGGGGAAAAAAGACAAAGACATTGAATGAGCGAATGCAAAGACATTACCCGAACGCTCATCCAGAACTTACCTGTCATTTACTGGAACTGCACATTTCACTTCGGGTCGGCGCCATATCTCCGGCATTCCGAACCCCGGCCCCTAAGGGGAAAAAGACATAAGCGTTAGCGCTTGCTGCAATAAGACAATGAACATTATTATTAAGCTTGAACTTTTGAACTTGCTATAGAACTCTTACAGCGCCTTACCTGAATAGTCAAGCTTATTTGAACTCCCATCAAACCTCAATCCAGTGAAGTAACTGTGTTTCAACGCGCCCCTGCATCAGAAGCAGGATGGAGAACTCATCCTTCCAGACCCTAAGGTCTGCGAGGAGCTAGGTGTGAAGAAGCCTACTTCTGTGAAGGTTTTTGCTGGCAAAAGTGAACGGAGTTCTTCGGAATTGTTGGAATGGGATACAAAAAATGATGCTTTAGAAACACTGAGCGCATTAAACCATTACCAAATGAAGAATCCAAGTGGTCCATACCCATATACCCTGAAGCACTGCTTTTCGACTGCTCAGCATGCATCCTAACTGTTTGAACACCACCCCATCCGTGCCCCCTTGTGACTGTCTTTTTTTAATATATTGAATATATTGAAAAGGGTAATACTCCCTTTTCACGCACAGGGTAATATTCCTGCGAACCAGAGAAGCCAGAGTAGAGGGGCCCTACCTGTCCATCCTCAGAGTCCTGCGCTTCACCATTGAAGAAGCATCAGCACTCGAAGCCAGACCTGCGCCTCCGTGGGAATCAGGTGAGCGTGACATTATGTGCCACAAAAGGTGCGAGAGGCAGACCTAAGGGTGTATACTCACGGCTTCAAAGGAGTCCCCAGGTCTGCAAAAAATAAACACTTGGAAACAAGGTCAATCATTTCTCTTAACTGATTATTCGGTGGGAGATGGTTTGAATCTCTTCTCACTACTGATAATTAACGTGTATTGGAACGCGAATGTCTTATCCGATCAACAGCTGGAAATCAACTTAATTGATTTAGGTAAACAAATAGATCAGTGTTCTACCAACAACACTTCTGGTCAAATAATAATAGCAGGCGATTTAAACGCTGACTGTGATGTGGACAGTTTGATGGGAGAATCCTTGCACCTCAAGATGACAACCTGTGTAATTGGTAGCCAGAAACTCAGAGGATTCCTATGGCATAAATACACCGAATTGTGGGGATTAAAGCGTATTTCTAATGACCAATGTACATGGAATGCAAGAGGCTGTAAGTCCACTATTGATCATATTTTTCTAACTGCCAAATTGAGTTTTTCATTGTTAAGTTTTGAAGTGAAGCAAGTCTCGACAAGTGACCACTGTATGCTTGTGATGGAGTTTGAACTTTTAATCTGCGAAAGGGCTAAACAATGCTATAAGGAGGATCTTTTGCTTAACACCGCAAATAATCGGATTAAATGGTCCTTTAATTCCACACACAAATTTACCTCTATGCTCATCGCTGAATATGAAAATAAAAATTTGGAACAACGTTTGCATATGTTCTCGGTAAAAGAATTCGACGGCACCATTAGATCCAAAATTAAGGATTTTTTTTAACATAAGCCTTGCAGATCTGTTCGGACAAATCAACACAAACATGCAATGGACATAGATGTTCACGAAAGAAAAAGAGAACTTAATAGGGAGCTCCGCAGACTGCGTAAACTGAATATAGCCGGTTCGGATCATTGGGTTTCTATTAAACGAGTAAAGCAATCATACAAAAACTGGCTGAGGAGCCATAGATATATCATTGCTCAACGGGATGGAGAACGGATGTTAGGAGCAATGAGAGGGGTGAACTCGCATAACTTCTGGCAACTAATGAATAATGTGGACCCGACTCAAGTCAAAATAATGATAAATCCAATCCCTGAAGCCATCTGGGCTGGCCATTTTTCTAAGTTGTATAAGACCAACGACCAATGTTACTCACCTCATAGAGTCAGTCCTTTACCTTGGACATTAAGATGTGAGATAGGTATAATAAACAATTTTATAATAAAATCTAAAAATGCAGGAGGGCCTGGATTAAACAATCTCAGTAATAAGGTGCTAAAAGCTGACCCTCTCTTATGGGCAAGAATCTTATGTATACTTTTCAAAGACGTGTGTACACTTAAAATCATTCCGCAATCTTGGAGGGTGTCTGTTGTCATCCCGGTATTTAAAAAGGGTTCTCGATTGGAGCCCAGCAACTACAGACCCATAGCTATCGCGGACTCAGACTCTAAAATATTCGCATCCTTGGTATTGATTGATGTTCAGAGGTGGATGGATGATAATCATATACTTAGCATGAACCAAGTGGGTTTCAAGAAAAACTGCGGTACAGATTGTGGTGGGTTAGTCTTGCGATGTATCCAAAGCAAAGCGTGGGCTAAGGGGAAGAGTCAAACTTTTGTGGCATCTATGGACCTTAGCAAGTCATTTGACCTTGTTGACAGGCCAATGCTATGGCATAATCTAAAATCCCTAAAAATGCCAATGCATTTATTGAACATTATTGTTGAACTTTACACAGACACTAGGCTAGTTGTAAGAATGAACACGGTCGGGGATCTCTCTTTCCAAATTTTAATCAACAATGGTTTAAGACAAGGATACATGCTGACACCAACGATTTTTAACCTATATGTCAGTGGAGCTCAATTTGCCTTTATGAACATGAGTCTGGTTTCACCCAAATTGAATGGAAGAGGAATTTCATGGTTGGCTTATGCTGATGATTTTCTCCTCTTGGACAATACCAAAGTGGGTTTACAGCGCCTAATTAAGACTTTTGAATTGTTTATAAGTAATCTATACCTAAAAATTAATCCCTCCAAAACGATTATAATTCGAATGGGACGGGCCAATAAGAAGCAGAACTCTCTCTCATGGTTCTGTGAAGGCAAACAAATTAAGCCCCAAAAAGCATTCAAATATCTAGGTTATTGCTTTATGGGCACTGAATCGGTCACACTGTTTAAAAACCAACTTAAATCAAAAGCAGAAGTGGCTTTAAAACAGATGCGAATGCTGGAAAGAAAATATGGAGGTCTTACGATGAACCAATGAGAGAATTTTACCTAAGTAAAGTGGTCCCGCGGATCACTTATGGCCTAGAAATCTTTTCAGTTGATATTGATGATTTTCTGAAAACATTGGAAGGTATTGTTTGGAGGGGGCTTTTGTTATTTTTACCTAATTGTATCCCCATCGAAGTATAGAGATACGAATTGGGTTTACAATCCCTCCACTCGTTAGTTGCAACTAAACGGCTTATGTTATGGAGAAAATGCCAATTATTGGGAGTCACCAACTTTTATGCGGAAGCAGGGGCTGATGTGTCTTGCCCCTTTATGGTTGCTCTAAACAATGAAATTGAGCTGATGATAGAAGAAATTGGTATTGCTAAATGTACTGTTATGAACAAACCCATCAAATGCAAACAGATTATAAGGGGTATGGATTGGTCTTTGACAAAGAGTAAAGTCTTAGCTTCCAAATTGTACAATCAAGTCCATTCTTTTTGGAAACTTTTTCCGGCTATGGAATTCTACTTGACAAAATACCCATCTAGGAGCTTTAGAAACTCCTATATGAGATTTAGACTTAATGTCATGCATACCAATTGTATCTTAAATATAAGGAATTCGTTGGAGAGAAAGAAATGGTGTAGTTTCTGTAAGGTGTGTGAAACAGATGAGACTCTAGAACATATTATGCTGAAATGTCCTGATTTGGTCAAACAACGAACTGAATATTTTGCAGACTTATTTGACAATAGTTTTAGCAATGATCCTAATTATATATGGTATAGAATTAGAAATGGATATTCATTGACGTTGTTTATTCGTGTAATTTCCTTTTTAAAAACAGTATGTGATTTAAGTTAGACATTCTCTGTTTTTGGATATCTGCTTCATTGTCTATATGCTGTGATTGTGTGAAATGTTAATGGTTCATTTTTCTTTTTGTGTTTTAATCTTTCCATTTTGTGTATATTTTGTAAAGGTTTATGACAAACCATGAACAAATAAACAAATAAAAAAAAAAATATTGGTGAACCATGTCCATCACTTCTACATTGAGCTTCCAATTGTAATTTGCTTTCTTCCTTTTATTAGAACAAATAATAATGTTCGATTTTGTAAGTGTTTACAGACAGTTCTTGGGTCCCAATGTAAGTTGTCAGTGTGCCCAAACTTTGTTGAAGTGCTATCAGGGTCTCATCTAAAATCACCGGGTCATAAGCATAAGTCAGATATTGGACAACCGAGATAGC
Organism: Ambystoma mexicanum; assembly: GCF_040938575.1. Taxonomy (NCBI): domain Eukaryota; kingdom Metazoa; phylum Chordata; class Amphibia; order Caudata; family Ambystomatidae; genus Ambystoma; species Ambystoma mexicanum. The sequence goes on along the minus strand of NC_090924.1, from coordinate 666,297,944 downwards.
TGTGCATGGCAGAAAAGCTCCCACTTGTTTGAGGTGATCACCCGAGTCTGACAGATAAAGCTTCAAAAGTGACAGGGCCCGCATGCATCCTTGGCTGGGTCCCCCATAGGTATTAACTGCCCCCCACCCCTCATATAAGACCATCCCATTCAGGCGTACTTTCAGGTTATTGTCTATATGATAAGCCATTAGGATTTCTAGAATGGAGTCAGGGACCCCCAGGTTTCTAGTTAATCCCAAAGCATGCCTCTACACATTCTACTATCAGAAGCCTAGGAGAGGTCTCTGAAGGCCAAATACGATGGGTTATTTTCAATCTTTTTAATCCTTAGCAATAGTATGAGAAGGAATTCATTAAGTTGTGTTCCTAAACCAGCCTTGTAGTGATCCAGTCAGTCTGTCTCCGAGGACCATGCGTTTAAGAACCTGAGTATTATTGCAGAAAATGTTGTATTGCCAACATCCAAAAGGGATATTGGATGCTAATTATGTAGTGAGGACCTATCCCCCTTCTCAACAATTAGGATCAGGAAGGTTGCAGAAGATCCTGGAGTCATTATTAGTAAGCACTCTTAACATGTATTCCCCGTCCGATTGTACTGGTCTCACTGAAGGAAGGGAACAAGCTGGCATGTCTGAAACATGCCAAATAACTTCCATGTAACAGGAAAGTAGAGTACTTAACTTGAGACCTTGGTATGTTGGTTGTTGTAGTAAAACTGCTACACTTCAAAGCTTTGTAGCATAGCTTTATTTAATAGCCCCCGGAGCACAGCAACGTCGGGAAAGTAACCTTCACTCTCCACCGTTCTCTCCCTATGTAAGTACATTCTAAGATAAACATTCCACTGACAATGATGTCAATGATTACCCAACATCTCCCTTCCCATATAACACAACAATAGGAAATTGAAGAAAGCGAAGAAATTAAAGAGGAAGATAAACAAAAGAAGAGAGAAAGAGAAAATAAATATGGATAGAATTCTTTAGCAGAAGATAAATCCAATACCACAATTGATGTTGATTAAATGAAAAAGGATACAAACAGTAGTTCCAAAAGCTAATAATAAACATAGTTACTATTGAAGTTACAAGTGATTTTCCGGTTCCTCCTCGATAGTCGCTCGTTTGGGATTCCACATTTAACATTACCAGGACCACTGTTAAACTCATTATTCCCTTGACCAGGTAGTTTCGCAACTCCTGGATCACAATCCATAGTAGAACCCATATCCATGAAAATGTCATCATGCACCTCATTAGGTGTTCTTATCTTGTTATTCTTGTCCTTACTCATGCTTGGTATATTGAAATCTCTCTCAATTCTCACCAGATCATCACAAGACCATCTTCTCCCATCCTCCAAAACCACTGACTTGCCGTGACAACTCTTCACCCTTTGTGGTGATCTGAACTTGGATTCCCCCTTCAGTGTTTTCTTTGGTTCTCTAATGCACACCCAGTCTCCTTCATTGATTGTCATTTTCTTCACTCCGTTTCTGGAATCATAATATTCTTTGTATTTGACCTGATTTTCTCTTACATTTCTCAATATCTGATTCATATCTATTTTTGCTTCACCTGTGTCCATGAAAATCCATGCAGGTCTCAGTCGATTGGATGCCGCTCTGCTGCGCATCATGGTGAAATGTTCAACATTGGTGGTGGAGTGCAGAGTTGACCTATATGCACGTAGGGCTTCTTTTAGTGTCTCCCTCCATGGAAGGGCGTTGGCAATAACCAATTGAATCACACTTTTTATAAACCTATTCATCCCTTCCACAAGTCCATTTGAAATCGGATGATATACTGATGTTGTTACATGATATGATATGATATGATATGATATGGTATTTGTAACGCGCCTATACACAGGTGTTTCAAGGCGCGACGAGGCAGGGAGGGGAGGAACAAGGGGAGACAGACAACGATCCTACTAGGCCAGGTGTCATTCAGATCGCGCAAGTGCAGGGGTGGGGGAGGGGGAAAAGTGCAAGGGGAAGGGGAGGGGGGGAAGTGCAGTACAAGGTAAGTGGCGTAAAGTAATAATTAAATAGGGCCAGCTGGTGGCAAGTGCAAGGTAAGTGCAGAACAAGTGCTGGGGAAGGGGGGGGCTGTAGGGATACAGAGACAGTCCCGCAGTGCAGAGGGGTTCCAGGGCGTCAGTGCAAGTGGAGAGTGGCTGGGCCCAGGGCCGAGGCCGTTTAGAGAGGTCCAGTTGCAGGATCAGTGCAGTTTCAGTGAAGAATATTAGCTGTTCAGCAGGGGAGAGGGAGAGAGAAAGCAGAAGCAAAGAGGAAGGTTTTGAGGTGCTTCCGGAACCGGAGATGGTTCTCCTCGAGTTTCAGGGAGGCAGGAAGGCTGTTCCAGAGGGAGGCCCCTGCCGCGGAGAGAGATCTACCCCCAGCTCATTGCTTCGAGAAGCGACTGACCCTGAGGGAGTTGGAGGCGGATGAGCGAAGGGCTCGGGAAGGAAGATATTTGGGAAGAGAGAGTTGAAGGTATTTAGGGCCCAGGCCCCAGAAGGCCTTGTGGACAATGCAGAGGGTTTTGAACTTTATCCTCGCAGCCACTGGGAGCCAGTGTAGAGATTTCAGTCCTGGAGAGATACGATCCCTGGGCTTGAGGCCAAGGACAAGTCTCGCAGTTCTGTTCTGGATGAGTTGCAGAGGGCGGAGAGTGGAGGCAGGCAGATTAAGATAGAGGCTGTTACAGTAATCCAGCTTCGAGAGAACCAGGGATCGGGAGACATTGAGCTTCTGGGGGAAGGAGAGGAAGGGAAGAATACCTCTGAGGAGGTGCAGCTGGTAGTGTGACCTCTTGGCGACGTCAGAAATATGAGGAGAGAAGGAGAGTGTGGAGTCGAAGATGACCCCAAGGTTTTTTGCCTTGCAGGTAGGAGCAGGGAGGGGGCCAAGGGAGGCAGGCCAGAGAGCTGCAGGGAAGGAGGGAGTGGGAGTACCGATGAGTAGAATCTCAGTCTTACTGGCATTAAGGCAGAGGTCATTGGCGGCACACCATTCTTGGATAGCAGACAGACAGTCAGAGATGAGGGAAGGAGAGGGGGGAGGCTGAGGGTAGCCTGAAAATAAGCTGGGTATCGTCCGCATAGCACTGGAAATTAGGGCAGAGAGCGGCGATGCGGTGGGCAAGGAGTGCCAGATACTGGTTGAACAGCCAGGGAGAGAGATTAGATCCCTGGGGGACACCACAGGTGGAGAAAAAGATGTCTGAGAGGAAGGACCCCAGTTGGACCTGGGAGGGTCGATTTGAAAGGAAAGAGGTCAGCCACGCCAGAGCCTGACCAGTGATACCCAGGTTTTCCCGGAGACGGTTGAGCAGGATGGCATGGTTGACAGTGTCAAAGGCAGAGGAGAGATCGAGCAGAATGAGAACACACGGAGTGTTGGAGTCGAGGTTCAAGAGCAGGTCTTCACGGATGTTCAAGAGAGCAGTTTCCGTGCTTCTGGCAGCTCAGAAGCCAGATTGATGGTCATGAAGACTACCAACAGATTCAGCATGGAGGTTAAGCTGGGAGATGGCCAGTTTCTCCAGGAGCTTGCCCAGGAAGGGAGTGATGGAGATAGGGCGATAGTTAGCCGGGCAGGAGGGGTCGGAAGAGGGTTTCTTGAGAAGAGGGTGCACAAGGGAGTGCTTGAGGGGGGAAGGGAAGACTCCAGAGGCGAAGGAGTGGTTGCAAAAGTCAGCCAGGGCAGGAGCCAGGGAGTCGATGTGGTCCTTGATAGTTTTGGAGGAACAGGGGTGAACCTGTTTAGACGAGACTTTCATTGATCGGACTTGTCTGGAAACCTCGTCAGCAGAGAAAGGTGGAAAGGCAGAGAAAGAGGGAGGAGGGGTGACTGCAGAAGGGCCAGAGGAAGAGCCGGGAAGGGAGGGAGGGAGGTGAAAGGAGGAGAGCGAGGACAGGATGTCCTGAGTTTTTGAGATGAAGTGAGAGGCCAGTGCAGTGCAGAGGGCCTGGGAGGGGACAGGAGAGGTAGAGACTGCAGCAGGGTTGGCCAGCTCCTTGCAGATTTTAAAGAGTTCGGCGGAGTTGTTTGATGCCGCAGAGATGCGGGCTTGGATAAGGGCTCTCTTCTTGGTGAGAACAGAGAGCCGGTACTGCCTTTGGAGCAGGCGGCAGGCCAGTTTGTCAGAGGATGAACATGATGCACGCCATTTCCTCTCGGCAACCCTGCACTTGCGTTTTAGGGTGACGAGATCCGAGTCATACCAGGAGTTACATTTGGCTTTGGGCTTCAGGCGGATTCTCATGACGGGGGCAAGGATATCAAGAGTAACAGATATAGCAGAGTGGAGCATGGAGAGGGCTGTGTCAGGGTGGGAGTCAGCCGAAGGGGCAGGGGGGGCGAGAAGGTAGCAGCGAAAGCCTCAACTGACACACGCTTCATGGGTCGGATGACCGAGAAGGTGGGTGGCAGTGAAGAGGGTGGCTTTGCCTGTGGGGTAGGGAGGGTGAGGTGAGAGGATAGGAGAAAGTGATCACTCCAGGAGAGAGGAGTGGAGAGAGGGACAGAGAGGGGAAGGTCAGAAGAGATCAGAGCATCAAGAGTGTGCCCAGCAGAGTGAGTAGGCCCAGACGGGAGAATAGAGAGTGAGAGAGAGTCGCAGAGGAAACGAAAGAGACCAGTGGGGGGACTGGAGGCATCAAGGTGGATGTTGAAGTCGCCAAGAAAGAGGAGTTGAGTGGTTGAGGACAGGAGTGAGGGGGAGAGGTCAGCCCACTCAGAGAGGAAGGAGGAAATTTGACCAGGTGGCCGATAGATAGTAGCCACGGTAAGGGAATGGCTAGGAGAGAGAGAGAGTCGGCAGACAAGACATTCAAAAGAGGAGTAGGTCTGCGTAGGAGTGACAGTGGCAGGAATCCACTCAGGGAAGATAAGGGCAACACCACCCCCTGCACGGTTAGGCCTGGGCATGGAGAGGATCTTGTAACCGTCAGGTAGGAGTGTGTCAAAGCTTGTGGCAGAGCTGGCTGTGAACCATGTCTCAGTGAGACAAAGGACGTCGAGGTCCAGTTCCTCAAGAAGGTGACAGATATCGGAGGAGTGCTTGATGGCAGAGCGAGTGTTTAGAGTGGCAATGTGGAGAAGGCTGCCATCCTTGAAGAACTTCCGGGGAGGGGTACAGATCAGAGGTACGCCCTGCGGAGGTATTGAAGAAGGAGGTGAAGAAGGAGCACGAGAGGGGGCAGGGAGGGAGGGTAGAGGCAAGGTAGCCAAGGATAGAGGAGGGGGGACAGCAGGAGAGGAGAGGAAGTTGATGAGGTGTGGGAAGCGTCTATCGAAGAGGTGAAGGTTGGCCTGAGGGCCTTGGACCAAGACGGTCCCATTAGCGTAGACATTAATGATGGCCTTAGAGGAGTGGAAGGGGGCCAAGAGGACATCCCAACGGGTGCCACCATTAATGGGAGAGGAGGAGAAAGGAGAGAGCACAGAGACCATATGAAGGGTCCATAGGTCAGGCGAAGGCACGAAAAAGAGGATGTCAGTGAGAGTTTCCTTAGAGCAGGCATTAGTGTAGGTGTCAGCGATAGGGAGGCCTGGGTTGGAGACCAGGATGTCCTTTTTAAACTTTTTCCTACCAGATTTAGTGAGGAGAGCAGGATAGTCAATGGAGAAGCAGTTAGAGAAGATAGGCGAGACAGAGAGCACCATGGAGTAGAAGGGAGGGGAGGGGGGGGAGACAGACGAAACGAGAGCACGCAGACAGGAAGTGAGCGGCAAGCACAAGTTACCACAATTAGAGCAAACAAACAGTAAAGCGTATTAGGTAACCGGGCCACCTAGGTTTGAGAATCCTGCGAGGGGAGAAAAGCACCCTAGTTTACCACAGTTCAGAGCAAAGAGTAAAGCGTATTAGGTACCGGGCCACCTAAGTTTGAGAATCCTGCGAGGGGAGAAAAACACCCTAGTTTACCACAGTTCAGAGCAAACAGTAAAGCGTATTAGGTACCGGGCCACCCTATTGGCTCAATTGCTCTATCCCTCAGGAATTTTTTGAATTCTAATGACAGAAATTGCGACCCATTGTCTGACACTAATTCCCTGGGGTCCCCTTCTCTGTTGAAAATCTCAGTTAAAAAGTTTGTAATTTTCTCAGTGGTGACATTTGCTTCTGACACTCCCCACTCTGTCCATTTCGAAGTATAGTCCACCAGTACTATGATGTAAATCTTAACCATTTCAAGATTCTCAAATGGCCCCATGACGTCAATTGCCAACTTGGACCACACATTCTCTGGAGGCTATACTGGTTGCAATGGCGTTTTCCTTATAACCTTGGATTTGTCACTTGCAGCACATATATTGCAATTCTTTACAATTTCCTCTGCCTCTCTCCACATTCCCGACCACCAATAGTTGCTTCTTATCCTATTTTTTGTCAAGCTCCTTCCCAGGTGTCCCTCATGCACCAAGTCAAGTAATCTCTTTCTAACTTGTACAGGAGGAATAATACAATTGCCTCTATAAATGTGTTTCTGATCCATGGAAATGTCTTCTTTGATATGTACAAAATCCGCAAGGTCTTGTCCACAGTCCTTCCAGTCACTAACTATGGCTCTTCTGATTCCTTGTTGTTCTTGGTCAGATTCAGCCATAATTCTCCATTCACCTTTGGCAATAGCTGTATTAACCGTGGCAATCATATCTCCTACCTTGGATTCAAGAAGGGTACCCTCATTAGTTGATAATCGTGAAAAGCAATCAGCCACTTGATTTTGTACACCTGGTGTATAACATACGTGTAGATTATACTACATAATGTCAAGCATCCATCGTCTGATCCTCAGCGATATAAGATGAGGAGTTTTAGACTGAAGAACATGCAGCAACAGTTTATGGTCTGTTTTAAGCAGGACAGGTAAACCCCAAATCAAATTTCTAAAATGTTCTAGGATCCACTTCACTCCTAAAGCTTCTCTTTCTATAGTGGAGTAATTTAATTCTGCTCCTTTCAATACTCTTGATGCAAAAGCAATTGTTATCAGATTTCCACTCTGTACCTGTTTGAGTACGCCTCCCAAACCAACTTTGCTCGCATCCACTGATATAATTGTTTTGGCATTACAGTCAAACCTTCCCAAAGCTGGTGCCTGGTTGATGGCAGCCTTTATATTTTCAAATTCTTCTCTGCACTCATCAGACCGCACATATTTAACTGCTTTTTTCATGAGGCTTCTCATATTTCTGGTCCTATCAGCATAGTCATTTATGAATTTAGAATAATATTGCGTCATACCAAGGAAACTCCTCACTTGGTCCTTATTTTCTGTTTCAGCAATACTAAGAATGGTGTCCATTAACTCTTTCGTAGGGCTGATTCCTTTATCATCTATAGAGTCACCCAGATATGATACTCAGTCGCATTTAATCTTGCATTTGTCCAATTTTAGAGTAAGACCACTCTTTTGAAACACCTGCAACACCCCCATCAACTTTGCGTTGTGCTCTTCCTCAGTGGCAGCAGAAATCAGGATGTCGTCTTGGAAGCAGCGCACACTTTCTAAGCCCCCAAACAGATGTGACATGAGCCTTTGAAACACTGCAGCGGTGGACGCAAGACCAAACGACATTCTTTTCAATCTAAATGCACCCAAGGGCGTAACAAAGGACATAAGATTTCTTGAACTTTCCTCTTAGGCAATTTGATGATATGCCGAGGACAAATCTAAGGTACTAAAAAATGTTGCCTGCTTCATGGTTGTTAACAGTTCACTTATGTTCGGAAGGGGAAACCTGTCAACCCAAATATTCTTATTGAGGTCCCTTAGATCTACACACACCCTTATGGAATTGTTGGGTTTCTTTACTAGCACTATTGGGGCAAGCCACTCAGAGCATTCTATGTGTTCTATAATATCTTGTTCACATAAGCGTACCAGTTCTTTCCTCAGTGCTTCTTTCGTACCAACCGGAACACCTCGAACTCTGTGTGCTACAGGCACAGCACCTTCCTTTAGAAGAATTCTATGCTGAAAACCCTCCAAAAGTCCAATCTTCTCAGTGAATACACTGGGGAACTGTTTCGCCAATGCAGCTTTGATGTCACTGTTGTCCTTGAAAACACTCAGCATAGGAGTTTCTTCACCTGGGTGAATTCTTACTCAAAGAACGGCTTGTTCTTCCCACCCTACTACAGATGAGCAATTTTTTGCTATATAAAGTTTGCAGTATGTCTCTCTCTCACGGAACCTGAACTTGACCCATGTGCATCCAATGATATCTACAGACTTTTGCAAAATGTCCTACATGACCACATCTGTAGCATTCAACGGCTGCTGCAGGGCACTCTTTATCACTGTCGTTATGTTTATACCAACCACATTTTTGGCAGAGCCCTTGACCTTGATTGTCATTTCCAGAAACCCTACCTCTTTTCAAACGGGCTCTGGCACTATTGGTTGACATCCTTCTCACCATTGCTATTAAGGATTCCTCTGATTCTTCATTAGGCTTATCTTGGATGGATTTGACCTCTTTGCATTCCACGTGGTCAAACCTCTTTTTCATGCAACGGTCACCCAATTCCATGCTCCTCGCTATCTTGATAGCTTGTCTAACGACGGGTTCTTAGTCTGCCATAGTCTCTGTTGTATGCGTGGATCAGCTACATTCAAGACTAATTGGTCTCTTAGATATTTATCCCCCACACTGGTAAAATTACATGTTGACATGAGTCCTCTCAGAGATGCCATATAGGCGTCAACTGATTCAGTCTTTAATTGTTTCCTAGAAAAGAATTTATATCTTTCCAGTACCACATTAGTCTTGTTCCGAAATGTTTGGCTAGTTTCCCCAACGCAACTTCAAATTTGTGGATACCATCACCAGAGCAACCTTCTATGTAATCCAACTCAGGGAGCGACCTGAAAATTCTTAGAGCTTCTGCCACAACACAGTTGAGAAGTGTAGCTTCTTTGAGGTCATCATTGAATTTGTTTCCCCCGATAGCCCTTAGATACACCTGGAAGCCATCAATCCATTGCTCCCAATGGCACGTGGGGTTTCCAGGACACAGAAGAAATTGCATTGGAGGTGTAACATGCTGCATTATGTGATATATGCTTGCCTTCCTTTTATTGTCTCACTTTATAGTCTTTCTTTATTATTTATCCAAGGACAAAGGAGGAGAGAAGATTTAATATTTCCTTTTCATTCGATCTGTGGTGTGTGTGTATGGCTTTTACCTGTGGATAGGGTGGATGAGTTGCAAAGGTGATTTAATGGTGGGGTGTTGTGGTATTACAATCTTCAGATTTATCCCACCTCTCACTGTTCTGTACACAGCTGAGTAATGCGACAATACTACGCTGCTTGTGACCTTTACTTTATTTATTTCATGGCTGCCCCTTTAACATCAGTCATTCCGCATGTTCTCCTTCGCTCAACATGCATCGTGTAATAGTTCATGTGCACAACGTGGATGGTGACTGTGGATTGGCTACTATAGTAACCAAGATGCGGCTTCATGTAATAATTATACTCAGCGTTAGACAAATATTCTTTCGTGATATTGTTGCAGCTTTTCGGTTATCATAGTGACTTTACGTCTTAAGGTCCTTTCCTCGAAGATATGGAGTCGCTGTTGGGCCCCCGTTCATATGATGCACTTTTGTCAGTTTTGTCAGTAAGCGCTTACAAAGAGATCACTCTTTCTCGTACCCCTTGCGCTCCGGAAACATACAATAATGTTACATGCAGCTCACGCAATGTTCCTTCTCATCGGCAGCGAACACAAATCACCCGCTGTTGCCTGGTATCCGTTTTTGCCCTGGTGCAAAAATGTTGTGAACATGCATCTTTTTTGCACTAGAGCAATTTGTGCTCTAGTGCTTTTTAATAAGCCAAACTGCGCTTGTCGAGGTGCAGTGGTATTTTAATGTGTCCCAGTGTTTTTACCTGTGCAACGTTTCTGTAATCTGGCCCCAGGGTATTCAACTCCGTTTTTTTGGCAAGACTTGCAGTCAAATATATATTACAAAGGGAAAGTTGTCATTATTTTTAAAAATGTCATCAGACAATTCATTTCACATTTTGTGTGACTCAGCATTGCCTGATATTTTATAGCATTTTTACAATTGCTTTATAATCGATCAATGCCTTGTGACGCAAATGCCACTTGCTGGCTTTGTATCGGATGACTGTAATGAATGGCCGCATGCTTGCTTGTTCAATGCCACTTCATTCCTTTCTCACCCTGCATCACGGATAGGGAGAAAGATCAGCTTGGATTTGCATTAGGGAATATAGAATTGTCTGGAATAGATATTGGTAGTTCAGGAATCAGAAATAACTGATGTCTTAAAAGCTGCAGTACAAATAATAATTTAACAAATAAATATGGTGCATATTATTTTCTAAATTGAATGCAAACATTGAAATAATACAAATAATATTTGGCCTGATTGGTTAAAACCTGTGGAACCCCGTGCATCACATATCATTCACTGTACTGAGTTGTACAAATGGAAACAATGTACAGACATCGTATTCACATAGTAAAGTCTGCATTGTGGGTGAGCTGTGCATGCATTGCAACATTACTCAGTCTGACCCTAAGGAATACCTACATTTTCTTTGTGGATGAACGTTACTTAGATATTCATTGGCTTCTCATAGGTGGGGGTGGGGGGCGCTGAGGTCAGCAGGTTGAAGTCATACCACAGTGGTTGTGCATGACAGTTCTATGACAAAGTCTCCGGTCTAAACCTTAGGGAAATCAGTGGAGTGATGAAAGGGATCAGAGACAGCCCCAAATAGTGGATGCTGGAACCAGAAGAGGTGAGTGGGGGTACCTGAAATGAGGCAAAGGGCAGCCAGCAGCAATTATGTCTCCACTACTCCTACAGACACTCATGACTGACTCCCATGACCACCAAGGATGCAGTCAAAGGAGAATGTACACCCTCCACTTCTCGAGACACTGATTACCACCATTCAATCACACAACCACCACGCCTAAAGACAACTAAGGGGACTGTCACAGGAACACAGGCACCCATGACCACCAAATCAGCCGTCACAAGCATTCTTACACCTTCATCACTTCTACAGACTCCTGTGACCACAAAAGGGGCAATTACAGAAGAAGTATCATGTCCACCCCCCAGAACTCCACAACTACTGAGGGGCAGTCACAGGATTACTCACATCCACACCACCTACATAGGCATCTGTGAACAACTTGGGGAAAATGGGAGTTAAGGACCCGTGAAGGTGGTCCTTCCCATCTGGTGAGAGTCATTTCTGCTCCCTGGACATACCCAGACACTTATAGGCAATGGAACTGTACCCTTTAAGGAAAGAAACTTGCAACATTAAAATGCTACCAGCGAGAAGCGAGAACGATTTTACGTTGATACCAATGCAGAGTGCAACATTTTCCATCAGGAGGCAGGTCCAGTCATTGCAAGGAGATCCCACAGATTCAAAATGACATGCAATGTGAAATCGGCTCACGTTATATGTGAGGAGCATTGTAAACAAAGCTGATTCTGAATGTTACATAGTTGCAGCTCCCCTGTGCAAATGACATTATAAATGTATCAGACTTCTTCATAGACTTACCGTAGTGTTTTTGTTTGTTTACTTGTAATTCACATGTTTTGCAAGAATAAGGACATTGGGTAAATATGAAATGGAAACAGAGCTTCCTGGAGGATCGATTGAGCCCTCACACACACCCAGGCAAGTTCTAGGGATTAAAATAAACTAGGGCCAGCCGCCAACAGCCCCCATGACAGTCAGCACTTTAATCATTCACCCATCTGCGCAGCCCACAGAGCCCATGTGTGTCCAATAACCCTAAGCACCACCAAAAGGGAAGGCATACCAAAATATACAATTCACCCAGATCAGTTTGGCAGTGTAGAGCTTTGGAGGAGGAGCTGGAAGAAAGGGTTTGGAGGAGGTTGGTGAGCAAGAGGTCTATTTGGAGGTGAATTGGGAGGAACACTGTAAGGGATAATTGAAGGCCGGAGGGACAGGAGCGAGGATATTAAAGCAGAAGCTGGTATCACCTGGAGGGAAAGAGAGAGATTGAGGTGGTTGGAGGCAGTGATAACAACTGCTGGAGTAAGATGGAGGTTGAGGAAAGGGAGTGCTGAAAAGTTGGAGGGAGAATTACATCATTTAGAGTGGGAGAGTATTAAAGTGGCTGGAGTGAGAAAGTCATAAAGAAGTTGGAGAAGGAGTAACTCCAGCTTGTGGAAGAGAGCATTGGAGAGGAAGAAGTAGAGGAGATACCATGGGGGACAGAGGAATGTTAGAGGGTGAGATAAAGGATCATAGCAGGAGAACCGGTGACCCTAGTACATAGGGAGATAACAGGGAGGATCCAGCAGATCCCGTCTGTCCAGGGCAGACCTTAGAGGCGGGTGAACATACAAGAGCTTGTAATCTCACAGGGGTCATGGAGGTTTCATCAGGAATAGCCACGAGTGGAGAGTCCAGGAATTAGGACCACAGAAAATGGAGGTGATCAAAGGAACAAGAAATCCGGCACAGTCCAAACCCTGATCACAGGTCCAAAAGAAAAAGAACTACATGAACCCAGCCAATGGAAGGGCCATGGAGACTTTGCTGAATGTTGATATTCCTGCAGAAAAGATAGAACAGGGTTCGGGAACTCCAAACCCCCGTGGCCCAAAGAAAAAGAACAGAGTGAGCTAACAGACTGGGCATTAGCTCCAAAGAGCCCAACTCAAGAACTAAATAAAACCTTTCCTTACTTTTCAGCACAATCAGATTCAGACAAAACAGCCTTCTTCAGACAGACAGTTCTATCCTGTTTGAAGTTTCCTTTGCCTCTGAAAAAACGGGAAAAGCCAGGAACGCTGCCCTTTGCTGAACAGAAATGTCCTTTACGTTTTTCCTTGACAAGAACACTTTTGGACACTTCTACACTTCTCACTTTGATGTTGACTCACTTGGAAGTTAAACACCATATGTGGTTTGTTTTTCCCAATACATCTTCTGTTACACCTTATACCTTTGTCTTGTGTTTCTCAGCAAACTCTTTGACAGGTCCTAGAGGGCACCTCATGTGGACCTGCATAAGCTAAGGAAATGAATTTCCATCCATAACAAAAAAAAATAATAATAGGTTGTAACATAATGTTTTCGTGAATCTGCTATCTCAAGTTAAGGTATTGAACATCGGTCAGTGAATACAGTGCATCAATATGGATTCTGCTGACGTATGTAGGCTAACACAACCAGCATCACATATTTGCACACGTGTGTACATTTTCAAACATGCACACATGCATGTGTACATCAGTAATGTTTGCATTGAGATTAGCATTTGTTAATTGGGCCGACAACATCACGCAGAGGACTGTTGCACTGACCACATATGTGTTCATCTGGGTGTGCAGGAGTGTACTGATTCAACCCCACTTACAATATGACCAGCACATTTCCTGCTACCATTGTCTTAAATATCAAAAATACTATTAGTATTTCCATTTTCCCAATAATAATAATAATAATAAAGTTGTGACCTGTGTGGCGTGAATCTAACATATGCAAGTACTCTATCCACAGAGACAGGGTATGTTGTCTGTATACCATACATTGATGTTGCCATGAGCAATATTCAGAAGGTCTGCAGGGCATTGCGAACTAAGAGTACAGCATCTGCCATCCATCACTTGGATGAGTTTCATGATACGCCCTCAGAACATAACCCCTTTGCCCTTTCTTCTCGTTGTTTAAGGGAAAGGGAATACAGGAGCCTTTGCCTGGAGATTTTAATGGGGGGTTGAGACAAATTGGTGCAGAAAGTTAACTTAGCTCATGGATCATGTCACTCTGCTGCACTAATGGGCAACAGGGGATTCTGCATTCTAGACAAGGTACTTCAGCAGATCTTCCTGGAGTGAACAGTCCCACGGTGTGTGCTTCACATGCTCTTGATTATTGAATGGCACAACGTTGTAGTTTTACATAATGCTACGACTGAGGTTAGAAAGGAAAGATGGAGATATTGGTGCCCATTCTCAAAACGTTTTTGATACAAGTGATGACATTCGCTAGTGTGCCTCCATACTTACGTCAACACATTCTCTTCTGTACTCAAGCATCTGAATATGTTCAGCACACATTCAAACATCCGTATTACTCCCCGTGTGCATTTGCTTAACTCAGGGGACATGTATGTGATGTTTAAACACATTCATCCCTACCTGTTTGAAAAAGGCGTGCAGGGATTGCAATGCATGTCAGGATTATTTAAATCCCTTTCAAGCATGGACTGCCGCTCTCACACTCGGATTTCTCTCCCAAAACAGGGATAGAAATGCATGTTTATGTCTGTTTACTTTTCAAAATGGGTGGCCCTTTGTGAAATGCACTTCCAGCACCAGCCTAGGTGCTGGGAGCATGTCATCCATTCTGCATAAAAAGGTGATGTTCAGCACATCATTTGCGCTGGCACAAAGCCCTTTGAAATGTGGGGTGTAGTGCACAGTAGATTTAAGGATTCGCCCGAAAACGAATAGTTGGACAAGTATTTGTCCAGAGCTGAATACATAAACAAAGTTATGCAAACCAGAAAATCACTTTGTAAATTAACAACACTGTTTTAAAATATTCATAGCCATTCTTTATTGCATTTCTTTTCTTTGTTGGTTACGGAACATGTGTGTGTAAACCATGAAAGGATTACATCATCAGAAGAAAAAAAAAACTGTTCAATGACATCATGGTTGTTATTTTTATGCTTTCATAGGTATCGCTTTTTGGGCAGGCCCAAAGTAACTATGATATGATATGATATGGCGTTTGTAACGCGCCTATACACAGGTGTTTCAAGGCGCGACGAGGCAGGGAGGGGAGGAAACAAGGGGAGACAGACAACGATCCTACTAGGCCAGGTGTCATTCAGATCGCGCAAGTGCAGGGGTGGGGGAGGGGGAAAAGTGCAGGGGGAAGGGGAGGGGGGGAAGTGCAGTACAAGGTAAGTGGCGTAAAGTAATAAATAAATAGGGCCAGCTGGTGGCAAGTGCAAGGTAAGTGCAGAACAAGTGCTGGAAAAGGGGGGGGGGCTGTAGGGATACAGAGACAGTCCCGCAGTGCAGAGGGGATTCTAGGGCATCAGTGCAAGTGGAGAGTGGCTGGGCCCAGGACCGAGGCCGTTAAGAGTGGTCCAGTTGCAGAATCAGTGCAGTTTCAGTGAAGAATATTAGCTGTTCAGCAGGGGAGAGGGAGAGAGAAAGCAGAAGCAAAGAGGAAGGTTTTGAGGTGCTTCTGGAACCGGAGATGGTTCTCCTCAAGTTTCAGGGAGGCAGGAAGGCTGTTCCAGAGGGAGGCCCCTGCCGCGGAGAGAGATCTACCCCCAGCTCGTTGCTTCGAGAAGCGGCTGACCCTGAGGGAGTTGGAGGCGGATGAGCGAAGGGCTCGGGAAGGAAGATATTTGGGAAGAGAGAGTTGAAGGTATTTAGGACCAAGGCCCCAGAAGGCCTTGTGGACAATGCAGAGGGTTTTGAACTTTATCCTCGCAGCCACTGGGAGCCAGTGTAGAGATTTCAGTCCTGGGCTATGACTAGCCCAGACGTATAGTATGTATCTATGCAATCACTGTGAGGGGAGACTGGGATGCGTCCACTTGTACTTTTCCAATGCTCCTTTTGGCTTGCACATCTTTAGTATTCTGGCACTAGCAATGCACAGAAACACAAAAAGGAGTAATCACAGCAATTTGCACCCTTCTGACTGCTGAAGTGTGACTGAATTCAAAACTTTGGGATGCTAATGCCTAGCCTTCTACCCTTGGTATTGAGGGGGGAGAGGCATTTGAAAAATGTTGTTTCATTAATACATGATATTTTTCTTTTTTCGTTGGGTGGGGTATGCTGGTGGTGTTTTGGGGCATGGTAAAAGACATCAGACAAACGTATATAGGGAATGCTGAGTCCTCCATGGTTCTCGGCTGACCCTATAAGGAAAGGGCAGTGTTAATTTTCAGATCTTTAATTGGTATATACATGTTTACTCACTTGTGCATCCATTTGGTCCAATGTTTTTAAATTGTAATCTACGTTTCAATATCACCAGCACATCTTTGTTACAGGCACACTTCTCATTGAGCCATCTTACTTGTTGTATAACCTTGGAATGCAGGCTGATTACAGTTCTTTGCTACAGGTACTCTATCACCTGGGCTATTTTAGTCAGGGTTTAGAACTTACTTCAACAGCTATGTTAATCCACTTAATTATATTATTTGTATTGGTAATTGGTGCGATTGAAACCTGTAACTTTCAGATTTCTCACAGAGGTCAGCAGCAAGCAATAAGGGCCTAAATAAAATACCATTTTCCAAACGTGACTTCATAAACTATTGTTCCAGCTCAAAGGTTTTCAACTGCAAAATACGGGGGAGACCAGGAGCCAGATTACAGAAACTTTGCACTGGTGCAAGTGTAAAGTTTCATGGAATTAGCACAAGTGCAAAACGTGCCCTATTTGTAAAAACACTGGGACATATTAGAAAATAATTGCACTGTGACAAGTGGAGTTTGGCATGTTACAAGCACTGGGGCAACATGCCCAATAAGCAGAAATTATACATTTTTAGAGCAGTTTTGCACCGGGGGAAGTGTGTCCTAGTGCTAACAAGGAATTGTATTAGCACTAGGGCAAACTTTCTTTTTTTCACTAGGGCTATTTTTGCCCTTGTGGTTATACCAGGCAAAACTGCACTTGTTATGATGCAATTGTATTCTAATATGTCCCAGTGTTTTAAAATGTAGGGCACACTTTTCCCTAGTGCTAATACCTTGCAACTTTGCACTTGTACTGTCAAAGTTTCTGTATTCTGGCCGCAGATATATAGTCAAAATCTTAAGAGTTTTGTCTCAGCTCACACCTTCCCAGCAAACCACCAAATGTAAGTTTGACTATCCAGCACATGAAGGGCAGGGCCTTTGTTTGCACTTTCACACCTCTGCTCTGCCTGTACTCAATTGAAAATGTGACAGCAGAATTTGTTTAATGATCCTGTTGAAGAATAAACATGACATGCCTGAATGATTCCAGGCACACAGTCAAAGCAGTACTTAATGTATATTGTAGAGGAAAGTATTTGGCTTCTAGTGATAATTAATTAATTGTTCTGCCTGCCGAATAGCCCATTTTCAGCTGTAATTCGGCCAAATACTTACTCAAAGCCAAATTTCAGTGCACCCCTAGTTGAAATAAACAAAACACCTTTGAGAATAGAGAGATCTGTGCATTTCCTGAAAAGCCAAATGAAAGTAATGCATCCTATGTGGTTTCATGCTTAAAGCATTTCTGAGAATCTGCCCCTTTGAGTGCATTTATATTTTGCAATATAATCTAGTTATGGGTATGCCAGAAAGATAATTCAGTTCCAATATTAAGGCACAGCACAGTCTTAATCCTCTTCCTGGCCCTTCCTTTAATGTGGCAATAAGCCACGAGGTGGCAGGCCAATACCGCCCCAGGTAATGCCCCCGGGGTGAGTTAACGGTGCCCCGGCGGCACTACCTCAGGGTGGTATTGGCCCACCACTGTGTGGCTTATTGCCATTAGTACCCCGGCCCGTTAGACCGGGGTACTAATTGCTTTTTTTTCTGTTTCGAAACACGTTTCAGAACAGAATTTTAAAAAAAAAACAGCAAAAAAATGCCCACCGCCATGGAAAGGGAAAACATAGTCCGTTTTCCCTTTCCATGGCGGCCATCGGGAGCGGACGCGCTGGGAACAGAAGTGTTCCCAGCGCGTTTGCTTCCGAGACCAGAAGAAAAAAGAAGGTAAGTGGGGTCGGGAGGGCGCAAGGGAGAGGATGGGGAGGAGGAAAAAAAACAAAAACGTACAGTGGTCTCCGGCGGGGGACAATGGAAGACTCCAGCCGTGTGGAGGCTTGGAGCGGGGATGGCCCCGCTCTGAGTCTCCACACGGCTGGAGGTTTCCATCGTCCCCCGCCGGAGACCGCGGGATAGAAGGTAAGTGGTGTGGGGAGGGAGGAAGGAGGAGGGAGGAAAGGCTGGGGAAAAATAAAAATCTTACCTGCGTCCCCGGCGGGGGAAGAAGGAAGCCTCCAGCCATGGGGAGGCTCGGAGCAGGGATTGCCCCGTTTTGTGCCTCCTCATTGGCTGAGGGGCTGCCACGCCCCTCGCTGGGAACAGAGTACCCGGCACACACGGCGTGGATGGGAATACCGTGTGGTATGGCTCGCAAATCAGCCAATGACCACACAGTATTCCTGTTCAGCCGCGCGTGCCGGATACTAATGACATTTCATTTGAACAGTGCTTTATAACGTCATGCACTCTGATTTGAATGTACTACAAAGTCTACATTGCTGTTACAGAGGTAATTCTTCAAGATATACATTTCTGCTTTATCTGAAAATCCCAATTGTCTATGTTATTATCCATAATGTTATTGCTCCAAAATTCTGAAAATCTAGAATGTACAATACAGCCACATATACTCAAATAACTCATGTTGTTAAGTTAAACTATGAGATCCTAATTTATACATGTCCTACCTTTACAAATCACAGGACGCAAAGATATTACATTGCTAATCTGAAAGCAAAAAGTTTCATTTTCTCAAAGAAAAACATATACATTTATGTATTTATATTATTTAGCATAGTGCAGCCTTTGAAGGCTTTTTATACATTCACAAGGTTTTTTTTTAAACATTATCAACTAATAATTGCATTCAATAATATTCATAACCTAATATGTTATACAACATTTTAAAGAAACATTACTTTCAAAGTAATACATGATAACATGGATTGGGTCTAAGATCTGTTCAATTGATGACCACAATGGGGTCATATGGTAAATTAGTCCAACATCATTACTATGAAAGAGATTATCCCACAACAATAAAATATCATCAGGATTTTTGAGATACAAGAGAGCAGAGTTGCTCTTCTTAAGGAGGTCAGGCTCTCCACAAAATAATAATACGTTTGTAATGGTTTCCATTGACTCAACTCCACACAGTTTACAAAAATGCTACCCTCGATGGATTCTTCCATACCCTCCTAATACTTCAAAAGAATTGCCTGAATTAAATGTAATTCTCATATAAGAGTATGTAGTCCAATTATGAGGGCATTCAAATGAGTAGATTGGTAGATTGGATGGACTAGATAATGAGCTATATGTTCAGAGCTGAGAGATTTTGAAACTGGATTAATGATAATCTGTTCAGTGTATGTCTCATATTTGAATTGTTTGTGATAGCAATAAAGTGGAAAAAGACATATTGGAGGGAATGAAATTGCGTTGCATACACCATTTTCATTTCTCTCAACAGAATTGATAGGTTTGTTCTATTGAAAGATCTAGGTCGATTAAGGGAGTATTGATATATATATATATATAAAACTTTGTTAAAGGGACGTTATGGTTAAGTTGCGCTACTAAAAACCTATGAAATTCACTAAAAAAATGTTAACGGGATGGTATGGTTCCAAGTAAAACCGAAAAACCCTTGAAATGCGCCAGTTATGGTAAACTAAGCAACCATAACTCGCGCCACCACTGTGCACTGCTAAGACTAACACCTAGGACATCAATGATGACATCACAAATGGCATTGATGACATCACTGATGACATCACATGTGCATTTACTTTTCATGAAAACTCTGTAGAAGGGATTCTTATTATAATGTTGAAAAAAAAGTGTCAAGGATAATTGGAATAAATATCATGAGCTAATTAGTGCATTAAGCAATGCATTGATATAAATAGCATTCTATTATGAAGTTCTAAACTTACATGATATTACCGTCTCCATTCTTTTCCTGTAACTCAGACAGCAATGTGCGTGCACCAAAGAATCTTCATGAATTGATTTTACATGTGACTTACAAATGTTTGGAATGCATAACCTTATCATATGTTCCATATTTCAAATCTCCTCTCCCTGCATTCTTACTGAATATTGCCTTTCGCTCAAGGTCAAAAAACAATTGACCCTTATGGGTTCAGTGCCATGCGTGGGCCTCCTGAGCTCACAACCAAAAAAGCAAAGCTAGTGACCTTCACTCAGAATCCAAATACATTCTCACTTTGCAACAACATGGCTCAACGCATTCATGAGAACTGGTACTCCCATACACTTGCAGACCCGCTGTTTCCATCAAACACTACAGGTGGCTGCCTCAGATGTCAAACTCTAGGGCACCAGTCTGACTTCAATATTATTTTAAATACATTGTAACACAGACACAGTAATACCTCATCTGTACTTTTGGCACATTAAATTTAGCAACAACTCCAAATGTACCATATGACTTTTGTGACAAAAAAACACCACTTTTTTAATTCCTGCTGCCACATCCCATCCCAGCCTCATCAACCCTCACCTTCCGAGACAGTATTTGAAAAGTTTGACAAGTGCAATGTTGTGTTTTTTTATATGTTTTAGCGGCGATGTCCAAAACACGGATGAAAGATGGCGGACGCATTGGAACAATCTGACGCACTTCACGGTCTTCACCATCCAATGAGCAAACGCGTCACATGTCCACGGACATGACGCGGCCGATTAGCCAATTGTTATCTTGTCCGCGGAGCGAACAGGGAAGTGTGACCGCGGAGCGGACATAGATATCACTAATTTTTTTAGACCTACTTTTTGATCGTTAAAAAAAAAGTACTGGACGGATTTTGCAAAAGCACGCTTTCGGGACCAAACCGCTGCTCCTGCCGCAAATTTGGTGAAAATCCGTCCAGTGGTTTGATCTGTAGCCGTGCGCAAAGTTTTCCCCCCATTCAGTCTATGGGAAAAAAATAAATGTTGGGACCCCCCCTATAACTTTGTCCCCCCTGGACCAAACCTCACCAAACTTTGTAAAAATATTCAGAGTGGGCCATATACTGCAAACTTTGGTGAGGATTCGTCCAGGGGGAGCAAAGTTATAAGCTGCCCAAAAAGTGCTCTTCCAATGGAAACAACAACTTAACCATAACTACACAGCCACTGATGTGGCCGTTTAATATATATGTATATATATATATATATATATATATGGAACAAAAAAGAAAAAGTTTCTGCCGACTTGCAAGCGTCGCGCTCTGCCTTTTGGAATCAAATGCTGATTAGCATATTGAGCATGGGTGCCAGCCTCTGTGCGCGGCCGGCCGCGTTTATATCGAGAAAAGAAAAACAAAAAAGAAAAAGCTAATCCAAGCTTTTTAGGCGGCACTCTTCTCCCACAATAGAAATGCACCAGACGCAAAAGAGGATCTCCGTCATACGTCCTTTATTTTGCTTTAGAAACACGGTGGACCGTGTTTCTAAAGCAAAATAAAGGACGTATGACGGAGATCCTCTTTTGCGTCTGGTGCATTTCTATTGTGGGAGAAGAGTGCCGCCTAAAAAGCTTGGATTAGCTTTTTCTTTTTTGTTTTTCTTTTCTCGATATATATATATATATATATATATATATATATATATATATATATATATATATATATATATATATATATATATATATATATATATATATATATATATATATATATATATATTTTACATGGCCACGGTAGTGGCCCTGTAGTTATGGTTAAGTTGCTGTTTCCATAGGAAGAGCACTTTTTGGGCGGCTTATAACTTCGCTCTCCCTGGACGGATCCTCACCAAACTTTGCAAAAAAAGTAGTTGGGTCACTCTCAATTTTGCAAAGTTTGGTGAGGATTCGTCCAGGGGGGGAAAAGTTATAGGGGGAGTCCCAAAACTTTTTTTTTTCCCATAGACTGAATGGGAAAAAAATTTGCGCACGGCTAGAGCCCGAACCGCTGGACGGATTTACACCAAATTTGCGGCAGGAGCGGCGGCCTGGTCCCAAAAGCGTGCTTTTGTAAATTTGGTGTAAATCTGTTCAGTAGTTTTTTTTAAAAATGACCAAAATGTAAGGCAAAAAAATTAGTGATATCTGCGTTCGTTTCGCGGACGGACTTCACTGTTCGCTCCGCGGACAGCACCCCGATTGGCCCATGGGCTTGCGTCATGTCCGCGGACAGGCGACGTGTTCGCTGATTGGACGGCGAGGGGCGTGGAGCGCGTCAGATTTTCTGTGGCGCCCGCCATCTTGTATCCGCAGTCGACCGCGTACAGCGCAGTGAAACGTGGATAAAAAATGTTATTTAGTGCCGTGTGTTGGTGTGTAAGAGTGTTTGGGGAGGGTGGGGGAGGGTGGGGGAGTATGAGATAGGTTCAATGTTTTGTTTTTTTATGTGCTAGACCTTTTTGTTGCGTTCGATTTGTCCGCGGAGAACACGGCTGTTCTGACATTTTGTAAATAAACTAAATGGTGGGGTGTTTAGAGGACGGAGTATGTGTCATTTCTGTTCGCAGGGAAGGTAAAAATGAGCTATGAACACTCGCGGTGTACTTAATTGTTCGTAAATACACAAACTGGGGGTGTCCTCAGGGCGCAGTCCGTATTGTAATCTGTCTAGTTGAATGTGTTCTAAGAACACTCGCAGTGTCCCGAAATGGTTGCAATTACACAAAATGGGGGTGTTCTGAGAACGTTGTTTGTATTGTTCGTTGTCAGGGTCAAAGTGTTTTAAGAGCACTTCTTGTGTTCGCTAATAGTACAATTTCCTAGG
The DNA here is from genome assembly GCF_040938575.1 of Ambystoma mexicanum. Taxonomy (NCBI): domain Eukaryota; kingdom Metazoa; phylum Chordata; class Amphibia; order Caudata; family Ambystomatidae; genus Ambystoma; species Ambystoma mexicanum. The sequence goes on along the minus strand of NC_090924.1, from coordinate 666,275,306 downwards.
GGCGTCAACCGACTTTTTGTCCACTAAAGAAACGATAAATCCAGCTGCTGTGCGCCGACATTATGTGATAATCCTATGACTGGCGCTATTGACCTGGCTGACTTGCTTTTGCGACACTAAATCATATCTCCCGCCCCTAAGCCTGATATTATCAAAGCATTCATAGTCCCCGCCTTTCTCCGTGACGTTACAGGGTGCGTAATGAAACGCGCCCAGTCGTCTCCAGTACTATGCGACTTTACACAGAACCCGGAAGACAACACACATTATGTCACAACACAGCGCGCCACAATTCGGAATATGAAACTGTGATTTAAAAGCAAAGAGCAAGATTGTAAATGTTGTAAAGTACATTTATTTGACATCGAGAGGGTAATTCATAGAATTCAGCGTACAAGTGGTGCACGCGGCTGGTGCACAGTGTGCGCGTGCAAATCCCTGCGCCAGCCGCGTGCGCTAAAATCCATTTCCGCGCACAGCGTATTCATGGATTCCAGCCACCAAAACCAGCCGTGGCGCACAGTGGCGCAGCGACCCTGCAGCAGCGCCAGTTACGCCCCCAAGAACGCCTCTCGCGCAGGGAAAAGCCATCAATATACCCAATCCAGCGCAAAGGGCTGCGCTAACCCTGTACCAGCACAGCAAGCGGGCTACGTGTATCACTGGGGTGTGCGGGACGTACCTCACGCGATTGGCCCCGTGCGAGCAGGGTACGCATATTTCAGGGGTGCGCGGGAAGTTCCACACGCGATTTCATCATGGTACTTGTATTTCAGGGGTGCGCGGGAATTACCACACGCGAATGGGCCCGTGCGAGCAGGGTACGCGTATCTCAGGGGTGCGCGGGAAGTTCCACACGCGATTCCATCAGGGTACGTGTATGTCGGGGTGCGCGTGAAGTTCCACACGCGATATAAGCAGGGTACGTGTATTTCAGGGTGCAGGGGAAGTTACACACGCGATTTCCGCAGGGTACGTGTATATCAGGAGTGCACGTGAAGTTCCACATGCGATATCAGCAGGGCACGTGTATTTCAGGGTGCAGGGGAAGTTACACATGCGATTTCTGCAGGGTACGTGTATTTCAGGGGTGCGCGGGAATTTCCACACGCGAATGGGCCCGTGCGAGCAGGGTACACGTATCTCAGGGGTGCGCGGGAAACTCCACACGCGATTCCATCAGGGTACGTGTATTTCAGGGTGCGGGGGAAGTTCCACACGTGAAATCGGCAGGGTACGTGTATTCCAGGGGTGCGCGGGAAGTCCCACACGCGATTCCATCAGGGTACGTGTATTACAGGGGTGCGCGGGAATTTTGCACACGCGACTGGGCCCGTGCGAGCAGGGTACGCGTATCTCAGGGGTGTGCGGGAAGTTCCACACGCGATTCCATCAGGGTACGTGTATTTCGGGGTGCGCGTGAAGTTCCACACGCGATATCAGCAGGGTACGTGTATTTCAGGGTGCAGGGGAAGTTACACACGCGATTTCCGCAGGGTACGTGTATTTCAGGAGTGCGCGTGAAGTTCCACACGCGATATCAGCAGGGCACGTGTATTTCAGGGTGCAGGGGAAGTTACACACGCGATTACAGCAGGGTACGTGTATTTCAGGGGTGCGCGGGAATTTACACATGCGATTGGGCCCGTGCGAGCAGGGTACGTGTATCTCAGGGGTGCGCGGGAAGTTCCACACGCGATTCCATCAGGGTACGTGTATTTCGGGGTGCGGGGGAAGTTTCACATGCGAAATCAGCAGGGTACGTGTATTCCAGGGGTGCGCGGGAAGTCCCACACGCGATTCCATCAGGGTACGTGTATTCCAGGGGTGCGCGGGAAGTGCCACACGCGATTTCAGCAGGGTACGTGTATTCCAGGGGTGCGCGGGAAGTACCACACGCGATTCCATCAGGGTACGTGTATTACAGGGGTGCGCGGGGAGCACCACACGTGAATTGCACGTGTGGGTCCTCCCAGGTGTTCCCTCTACACCCTCCACGGCCCCTGCAGGTGGCTCACACCACAGGGGCCTACCCTGCACATGTCCTGCAGGCACACCATCCACCATGGCCATGACCCCCAGCCAACCCACATGTCAACTTGCACTACTGCCCACCAACGCATGTCCCCCTGCACCCCCAGTCACCAGGGGCACCCTCCACCAGGCCCCACCCATGTCTTCCACCACCCCCACCCCCCAGCAGTGCAGGGGCACCCACCACCAGGCCCCCACCCATGTCTCCCACCACCCCCACCCCCCAGCCACCAGGGGCAGCCTCCACCAGGCCCCCACCCATGTCTCCCAGCACCCCCACCCCCCAGCACTGTGGGGCACCTGCCAGCAGGCCCCCACCCATGTCTAACTCATGTTCCCCACCACCCCCACCACCCAGCACTGTGGGGCACCTGCCAGCAGGCCCCCACCCATGTCCAACTCATGTTCCCCACCACCCCCACCCCCCAGCACCGTGGGGCACCTACCAGCAGGTCCCCACCCATGTCCAACTCATGTTCCCCACCACCCCCACCCCCCAGCACCGTGGGGCACCTGCCAGCAGGCCCCCACCCATGTCCAACTCATGTTCCCCACCACCCCCACCCCCCAGCCACCAGGGGCAGCCTCCACCAGGCCCCCACCCATGTCTCCCACCACCCCCACCTCCCCAGTCACCAGGGGCAGCCTACACCAGGCCCCCACCCATGTCTCCCACCACCCCCACCCCCCAGCAGTGCAGGGGCAGCCTCCACCAGGCCCCCACCCATGTCTCACACCATCCCCACCCCCCAGCACTGTGGGGCACCTGCCAGCAGGCCCCCACCCATGTCCAACTCATGTTCCCCACCACCCCCACCCCCCAGCAGTGCAGGGGCAGCCTCCACCAGGCCCCCACCCATGTCTCACACCACCCCACCCCCCAGCACTGTGGGGCACATGCCAGCAGGCCCCACCCATGTCTCCCACCACCCCCAACCCCCAGCCGCCAGGGGCAGCCTCCACCAGGCCCCCACCCATGTCTCCCACCACCCCCACCCCCCAGCAGTGCAGGGGCAGCCTCCACCAGGCCCCCACCCATGTCTCACACCACCCCCACCCCCCCAGTCACCAGGGGCAGCCTCCACCAGGCCCCCACCCATGTCTCACACCACCCCCACCCCCCCCAGTCACCAGGGGCAGCCTCCACCAGGCCCCCACCCATGTCTCACACCACCCCTACCCCCCAGTCACCAGGGGCAGCATCCACCAGGCCCCCACCCATGTCTCCCACCACCCCCACCCCCCAGCAGTGCAGGGGCAGCCTCCACCAGGCCCCCACCCATGTCTCACACCACCCCCACCCCCCAGTCACCAGGGGCAGCCTCCACCAGGCCCCCACCCATGTCTCCCACCACCCCCACCCCCCAGCAGTGCAGGGGCAGCCTCCACCAGGCCCCCACCCATGTCTCACACCACCCCCACCCCCCCAGTCACCAGGGGCAGCCTCGACCAGGCCCCCACCCATGTCTCACACCACCCCCACCCCCCAGCACCATGCGGCACCTGCCAGCAGGCCTCCACCCATGTGCAACTCATGTTCCCCAGCCAACATGTCATCACAATCTAGATCCCTGGTCCCAATGGTCAGCCTCCAAATGCAAAACACCCACCCGAGTATTGCATCCACCCACTCATAATTTGCAATTACATCACAGAACACCAATTGCAAGTTCCGAAACAAACACATTTCCCTCACATACACCCAATGGGTGTCAGTGAATCTCAAAACACATATCATGAAATGCATGAAACCAATGAGATACCACACATTGAAGTTCACCAAATAAAATATGTATTAAAGGAAACATAAATAGAATAAAAAATGAAGAAACAGAAACGTGAATGTACAAAAATGAAAAGAAGCATGTCCGTTAAAAAAAGCAAAACCAAAAATAAAACTCCAAAGTAATGTTGTCCGAAGTCAATGTCCACAAAACAAAATCCAATGGGAAAAAAAAAGAAAGCCATAGCTCCATGGTTAAAAAGTGAAAAAAAAATACAATCCAACTGCTAACTATTTACATGGGAACAAGCCAGGGTCCATTATCCCAACAAAATAAAGGAAACCTATCTAACTACACTAACTAATAAAATAAACTATATACAAAAATGTGGCCAATGTCCGAAAGGTCCAAATAAAATAAAAACAAAAATGAAACCTAACACTACCTACATAACTATGTACAAGGGCAGCGGGCTAGTTTCACGGCTCACTTGTGGATGTCCCGGGCCAGGGCATGATCGAACTCCTCCTCAATGTCCCGGAGGCGGTCCTCCTCCATGGCCCCGAGGGTCCGCAGGGCCGCCGACGTCTCCACCTCCAAACCCCTGCGGATTGCCTCGAGGCACTCGGCCCGCCTCAGGGCCCTCCGCATGGAGTTCTCCGCCCTGACCAATGTGAGCCGTGCCTCTTCCGCCCGCTGCCGCTCCGCATCTATGGCGTGGCCCAACCGCTGCCACACGGAAGACACTCTCTGTCCTGGGTCCTCCTGCCCTCCGGCCGATGCCTGCCCCTCCGATGTCGAAGGCCCCGAGCCTTCATGGCTCCCACCACGTTGCTGCTGCTGCTGTGCCTCTGCCCGTGCACTGCCTCCTGCTGCCTGCACATCCTCCGCCGGCTGGGGTGCAGTTGTTGATGTGGCCACCCCTGCTGGACGTCCGACTCCCGACTGTGGCAGGGATGCCTCCTCCACCAGCCTGGCCGCACCGTCAGAGGCAGCTCCACAGGGCACCCAGGTGACTGATGGGTGGGAAGATGGCACAGAGGACGACTGGCGCGTAGGGGGTCCAGTTGAGGAGGGGGTCGGAGCAAGCCCCATCAGACGGAGGAATCCGGCCTGGGTGACCTGTCCCAGCAGGCTGACGTGGTCAACGAGCCATTCGAGATGACTTGCAGTCTCTTCATGAAAAGACTGCAGGTCACCTCGCATGGCCCGTTGATGCAACGCCACACCAGCCAGGACAGGCTCAACCCGGACCTGGATAGCCACGTCCGCAGGCAGAGGAAGGCCAGTTGACGTGAGCTCATCCCCTGCCTGAAAACGGGTCTGGACGTAGGCATCCCTGCTGGTGCAAGATGATGCAGGGACAGGATCGGGGACAGGATTGCACACAGGCACCTCCGCGGCGGCCTGTGCTGCCTCCTGTCCCTGGTCCTGCACTGCACCACTAGCACCAGTGGGATCCCCACCTCCAGACCCCGTCTCTGGTGCTTGCACGGCCTCCTCCTCCACCAAACCCCCCACCAACCTGGATGACTCCATGCCATCTTCCCCTGTTGGGCCCTGTGGGGTCCCAGCTGCCCCTTCTGCTGCCGAGGAGTCCAACTCCAACCTCCGCCTCTTGGACCTCCCCCCGGCAGCTGCGGCCTGGGACGCGGCACCAGACTCCTCACTCCCCGACGAGATGACAACCTGGGAGGGGAGCCGGGCCTTGCGTCTCCGGCTGGCGGTCGGATCCCCGCCGCTGTGCTCCACAGCACCTTCTCCGCCCTCTTCATCAGTTGACGCTGCAGACAGGGAGAAACAAAACACAGGCATCAGGGCACTGTACAATGGACACATACACACATGACAGTTGTACATGAGTGGCATTGGCAAACCTCAGACATGTCATCACAATCCCCAACACACGTGTCATTACAACTCGCACACATGAGCCATACCACAGCCATATCGCAACTGCCACCACCATCCATACACATACAACAGCATGAGCAGCCAAAGGTGAGCCAGACATCAAATGCAACACAGGAAGTGCACCACACATGTACACACACCACCACACTTGCATGCATGTGTACACCTCTGCCAAGTGTCGCACTGTTCAGACGGGCATCCATGTCACATCTGCCAATCAGGCTTCCACATACCGCTGTCACATGCATCCATGTTGCATCACTGTTGCACCCTTGTCAAATATACACACATGCACATGTACACAGTGCTGATACATGCAGCCGAAAACAACATACATGCGTGACATCACGGACATGTCTACTTACATACACATTCATCCAAACATGTGTGCCCACACAACTGCATTTGGCATGCAAGCCTACACACACAAGCACCATCCATATCTCACACATTACAGCCCTCGCATGTGTCAGCCCCACGGCCCTGTACACCCCCACCCATACTCGACCCCATACAAACAGATGTGCAACCTGCACACTACTGAATAATCACCACACGCACTGCTCACAATCAGGATGCATGTACACTCACTGCTCGACTCCAGACGGGTCTGCTTCTCTAGGACCTGGACGTGGAGCGCTGGGGATATGCGTTCCAGGACCCTCATCTGTTCTTCCGACAAGTTGCCCCGGCGCCCCTTGGCATCCGCTGCCTTCAAGAGGCGCCGGGCCTTGTTCAGGGTCCTGGACCTGAAATCCTCCCAGCGCTTCTTGACATGTTGTAAGTCGCGGACTGCCACCCCCTCCGCGTTGATGGCTGTCACGATGTCAGTCCAGATCTGAGTCCATCCTTCCTTGTCGGGGCGTGAACTTCCGAAAAGGGCATCATACTGCCCCAGGACTTGCTCCACCAGGACACCAACTTCGGTGGCACTGAAGCTGGTGCCCCTCTGCCTTTTTGGCCGGGGGTTGTCAGTGGTCCCAGATGGTGTTTGCCCCGACATGACAACCCCAGATGCAGGAGTGGGTGGGCAACTAGGTCCTGGGGCTGGGCTGTGGAGCGATGGAATACCAGTCGGGAGTCTTCGGTTCCAGCAGGGGTGGTCACAGCAACAGCACCCCTGGCTGATGTGCAGGCCGCAAATGGCAGGGCACGTGGGCAGCAGGCAGTCAGGCAGCAGCAGATGGCAGGTGGGAGCGTGCTCGGGGCTCTGGGGGGCAGTAGTTCGGCCTTCTGGGCAGGAGCGTGGTCTTCCGTGTGCTTACGCGTGGCCAGCTTGATACGGAGTGATTTGGCACGTGAAAAATCTGCACGTCAGCGTGTAATTCGAGGAAAGGCCCTTAGCGCGTAAGCGCGTCTGCACGCATACGCATTTTCATTGGACAGAAGGCCCCTCAAGCGCAAGCGCCCCTGTGACGTGACGCGTACAGACGTGCATGGGCATTTCAGCGCGCGTGAAAAACTGCACGTCCGCGTGTAATACGAGGAAAGGGCCATGCGCGTAAGCGCGCGTGGAAACTGCACGTCCGCGTGTAATACGAGGAAATGGCCCATGCGCGTAAGAGCGCGTGAAAAACTGCACGTCCGCATGTAATACGAGGAAAGGGCCCATGCGCGTAAGCGCGCGTGGAAACTGCACGTCCACGTGTAATACGAGGAAAGGGCCCATACGCGTAAGCGCGCGTGAAAAACTGCACGTCTGCATGTAATACGAGGAAAGGGCCCATGCGCGTAAGTGACGTGACGCGCGCATGCGTTTCCCTCAGCACGGGTTAAAGGTGAGCGGGCCCAGCAGTTCGCTGTGCGTGCCTTTCGTGGAGACCGACGTGTGTTGCTGCTTCCTGTTGTTTTGCGCGCCATCACAACTTCACAGCTATCAAGGACGTATCTCTTCTTTTGGCGGGGGTATTGGCTATGCGTGTTTTTCTGCATCGCGCTAGTCAGACGGTGAGTCGCACACGCTCTTTTTCCCACTGCGGGTGCCCCTGTGTATCGCACCCATTTTCGATGTCATAGTAGCCTGCGTGTCCCATACATACGCGTTATTCGTGTTACTGGGTGCCACCGCGTACTGCGGGAGGTTGAATCCACGCACGTAGGCTGCAGGGTTGCGTGCACGGTTTTACTGCAGTTTTGGGGTGCCTGAGCATTGCGTGACCCGTCACCACATCACTGGGGTCACATACAGCCTTGCAGGTGCAGGGGGGCTGTTAACATCTTGCTTCCCACCCCCTTCACCCCAATTGCCCAGGTCAATTGTGGTGTACACCTCCCATTGGCACCACTCCATCTGTGCCAGCACTACTACATCTGTGCCATGGTTGGGAGGCCACCAAAGGTGAGGGGCGCCTCAGCTGGGCGTACTCCTCGTGGCGGGCGTGGTCGGGGACGTGGCCGTGGTGACCAGGGAGTATGGGGACTCCAGGGTGTCCAGGGCAGCCACAGAGGGGGAAGAGGCAGGGGTGCGCCACTTGAGCACAATGTTGTGCCATGTGTCGGTGCAGCCATGCCACCACCCCCTGTGATTCCGGGGGATGCAGCTCCTGCATCTGGCACTGGCACCCATATGACCCGGCAGTCCGTTCCATCGACTGCCACGGGCCCAAGGGTAGTGGTAGCTGCAGGTGCAGCTGTGGACACCGCCACCCAGGCTCAGGGTCTGCAGCGCAGGCTGCGTTGGCACTTGAAGAGCCCTTGGTAGATCTCCAACAGGCCAGGGGGGAAACCATAGGGGCAGGCAGGGCTGCTCAGACCAAGACACGTGTCCCTGGGGCAGTCATGTCATCTGCTGTTCCGAACAGCCGGGTGTTGGCAAGTGCAGGGGCAGATGCACCCAAAAGCACCCCGGTTGTGAGTCTGCCAACTAGGACCGTTGCGGCCAACGACCCTGCCACAGCTGATGTTGCTGCGCAGGGTCCATTAGTGGGCACCCAGCTGCCACTGACACAAGTCAGGCCTTTAGTCATCCCTCCACCTGCCACTCCCTTGGCTCAATCCACCGAACCCACTGGCCATACTGGTCAGGGCGGCATTAGCCAGCCAGGGTCTGCGCCACAGTCCAAGAGGAGGAAGGTTGCACCTGCAGCACAGGCTGGGACCCCACACACAGCCACGACCTCCTGCACGTCGAGGAAGAAGCCTTTCTGTAAACAGGAACGGGACTTCCTCGTGGACTACGTGCAGGGCCACAGCCGTGACATGCTAGTGGGTGCCAATAGTCAGACCACGGCTGCCCAACGTGACACCCACTGGAAGCATGTTGCGGAACATGTCAGTTCATTCGGCCATGAGGTGCGCACGGCGCAGGAGTGCAAAAAGCGTTGGAATGACATCAAGCACAGCAGTAAGGCCAAGCGTGCCTCAAATTACAACTTGACTCTGGTGACTGGCGGTGGGCCTGCACCAGAGGAGGAAGAACTCACTCCGCATGAGGCTCTCGTTGCGGAGTTCATACCACCTGAATTGGTCGAAGGAGTGGGAGAGAAGCTGGACTTTGATGCCCAGTCCAGTGAGTGTTGATGCGTGTTTGTTGAGGACGTGTGTGTTTCACTTGTGGGATGTGTTGTGCATGATTGCTGCTACATGTGACGTATACATGGTTCTGATGTGTAAGTAATGCAATGCTACCGTCATGCATGTCTCCTCTGCCTGCATGCAGGACTCCATGTAGGCATGCTCCCTTGCCCCTCCTCCGCCACTATGCACCCCAGTTCCACCTTTGCACTGGTCTGCTTCAATCTTGCCAATGTGTACTTTCTTGTTCATGTGTCCTGTGTAGATGCTAACTTCCAGCGTAGAATCTGCCAGACATATGCCATGTGGTACAGCCTTAGTACTCGATGCAGGGTATCTCACTTGTACTGTGCATGGGTCAGATGTCCCGCAGGGACATGAGTGCCCATTCATGCTCCATGTGCATTGCACGCATGCCCCTATGTGTCCTTGACTGGATGATCACTGTAATATAAGTCCTTGGTTACATACATTGCCTGCCATCTCATCAGCCTTCCCATGTCAACTGTGGCTCAGTCCTGCGTTGCACACATGTTTAGGCTCTGACAATCTGTGTGGCTCACAGGCCTCAGCCTGTTCAATGGCCAATGACTCTGTCCAACTCTTGTTGTGTCTTCTTCACACGTGGGCGGCCTCCGGAGTTTCCATCATGTGTCCTGCCCACTGTCCCAGCATCATTTGCAGTGTTGTAATTTGAATCACATTAAGCTGTTGATGCCAGTTGTTAGGCAGAAACCTGTGCAGTTCCCTCTGGGACCACTGCAAAAGATTTAAGTCTACAGGTGTCGGCAGTAAACCCACTTGGTAGCAGTCTGTACCACACAGATTCACTGTGGTAGCTGTGGCTGAGCAGTCAGACTTCCCTCAAGAAGAGTTAGGCAGTATACAGAGAATACACAATAGGTACAGAGGCACAGTAGCACAAGCAAACACTGACCAGAGCTAGGTGTAAAAGTATAAACTTATTTATTAAAGGTACACTCATAAATTACACTAGCACAATAGAAAAGATAAGAAAGTCAAACACAGTTACTACTACTCATATGTACATCCCTAATCATTTGTTGGACAATTCTAAGTTAACCCCACTTATTTCTAAACAGAGGTGAGCGCTTAACGTTAGATGACACTCCAACAAGTATTACCAAAAGGGAGGGAAAAGGCAGAAATAAAGAGAGCAGTAAGGTAAAACCCTTTTCACATAAGGTTAGCAAAGACAGTCAATAGTGGAACAAGGAGAATTAGTTCGGGGCCCGCTTTAGAGGGAGCCAGGCGAAAATGTGCCCAAGATCACACAATGGGCCTCATTAGGACCCAGGCGGAGTGGGTTTCCGCCAGCGCTAATCGCGGCGGACCCGTCCGCCGTACTACGAGTTCCCGTAGCGCCATGGCGCAGTTTTCCGCCTGGTTTTACCAGGCGGAGAAAACCATGGCGCTACGGGACCTCGTTGTTAATTACGCCACCGTATTTTACGGTGGCGTAATTAACTCCTTCCCCACTCCCATTATACCCTATGGGGCAAGAATGGGAATGGGGAAGGGCAGAATGGGGATTGGGGATTTACCGCCCCGCCAAGGTCGGAATGGGGCGGTAAATCCGCCAACCCCCATGGCGCTATCGACGGCTTTCCGCCGTGCTTCGCGGTGCATTTAGCACCGCGAAATCCGCCTGGGTCCTAATGAGGCCCAATGTCATCAGTCTTTGCAGGTGAGAGAAAAAGGTTTTACTACGGTTCTGAAAAGTTTAGTTAGGGCGTCCCAGGCCTACCCAGGTTCGAGAGCCGAGGGCTAAATCTACCCCGTACAATCGGTGGCAAGGGAGGCCGGGTGGAACACAGTACCTTTAAAAGTGGAAAGGATCCTCCAGCGGTGGTAGGTGTTCCTGGTAGTGGGTGTAAGTCGCGGCGTCGTCCAGGGGAAGAGGTGATCCCGACGTGGAGGAAAGCTGCAGATCATTGCACTACCAGGGAAGAGACCAGCCGTGGAGTTTTCCGGTCACAAAGGATTTTCGCGGTTGAGGTAAAAAGTGGCCACGAGATGCTTCGGGACGGCGAAAAGAAGGCAGCAACTGGTTGTCCCCACCAGTTAAGGGAAGAAGACTCTCCGGCGGGAGATCTCCTCTGTCGTCGGGAAAAGTGGTGAGACGGTTCTGCAGGGCTCCACCGGTGGTGTCGTCTTGGCAGGTCGGCTCGGCTTCTCCCTCTTCGGCTGCTTAGGTCCTGTGGCGACTTCTGAAGAGACCCAGTCCCAAAAACCCTGCTTTTATGCAGCAAACCCCCATTCATACAGCCTAGCTGTCACTCAAACATGCAAAGTGGTGAGCGGGGTGGCTCACCACTTGGGCCAATCACACTAGAGTGCGACATGAGTTGGCAAGGCAACTCAGTCCAGGGTGCCTAAACCCCCTCCCACACCCCCTGTGGTACCCAGACAGAATGGCACCACTTTGGAGGGCTTCTGTGCAGAAGCCCGCCAAAAGTGGAACAAAGGCTCGACTCGGGTTCAGGGTTACTGAAGTGAACCTAGACGCCATTTTGGCGGCGAGTTCTGGCAAAAAATCCCAACCGGTGAATTTATATTAAATAAATAACCCGGCGGTATCTTTAACATTGCACCAAAAACGGTGCATTAAAAACAATGGGAAATCCCATTGGGAAATATTCTGGTGGAATATTTCCGTGGTATCCACTGCCACCAGCCAGAACTCGGCGAGGGGGGACGGGACAGTACCCCCTCGACAACAGACCCAGGGGCAATCTAATTGCCCATACCAGTACTTCCACAGTAAGATGGTTTGTACTGGTTAAGTTCCTAAATTAAGACTAGTAAAGTCAATGGTAACTTTACAGACCCAGGGAGACAGTAGTCAGTCCCAGGGTGTGGAGTCTATGTTTGGGGGTCTCTAGGACACCCCTGTGCTACTGCACTGAGGGTGCTGTGTAACACACATTCAAAAACCAATGATGGCCTATGGGGAAAAATACCCCCTAGCCCATAAGCACATAGCAAGTCACAGAAACCCTCTCAAGTCATGTCCAAGAGTGAGGGTAAAAGAGTCTCACTCTTGGCAGGAGAAAAAAATAAACCCCAAAAATCCAGCAAAGCTGCTGGGGGACTCACTAGGTTAGGAAATTCAGCCTAAACAGAGAATTCTTCCTAACACCAGTCAACACTGCCTGTCAATACACAGGTGTATGGTCAGCCTTTTGATACCATGCTAGGCATCCCTGCTTTGGTACTGGGGTGGAGGGGTGCTTGGCTTCTAGACAAGGTACACATTGAATGCACAATGCACGTGATGTCTGAATTTGACATTGCACTGCCTTCACATTTCCTGGCACACACCATGTAGTGCTTGTACATGTAGGTAGTGAGTGGCGTACACATTTTCTGCACTGCATAGACCCACTTCCATGGAAACTGCCACCTTTCAACAGGTCTGATCACAGAAGCTATTCAAAGTATACCCAGCATGCATGCCAGGTCATATGTTGTGTGTCATATGTCTGCCGGATGCCTTTGCTGTCGGTGTGTGTGTGTGTCGTGTGCTTCTGACATGTGTATTGACCTTTTTCTCTCTATTTTTCAGGTGATGACGCAATGGAGGCAGAGGATGGTGTTGTCATGCCAGACACAGGGTTGGTAACGCCACATCAACCCGGCATTAGTGGGGGTCGTAGGCCACGAAAACCCCCAAGTGCTGCATTCCATCTTGTCTCTGGCTGCCTATGAGTCCAGCCTTGATGACGACTCTGACGTCCATGTTGAGTTGGATGAGCATCAAGTCCATGTGTCAGGGGTGAGTGATTCTGATGTGGACACTCCTCTGTCTGCGACACCTGCACTGAGGGATCTGAAAGTCTTGGTTCCTCCGCCCGTGGTGGATCGGGACGCAGGGTCACCCTCCACACCAGTCACTGATGTGCCTGGGACATCACGTCGACGGGGGCATGTAGTCGTGCAGCTACAGGCGGTGCCAACACAGCGAGGTCCCCCGGTCCTTGGGTCCCGAAGGGGTCAAGCCCGGCAACGCGGTCGCCGCGCGCAACCGCTGTATACTGAGTGGGAGCAAGACATGACTGCCAATTCCGAACGGCAGGGGGCAGCAATGGAGAACATCGCAGAGAGCATAGAGCGTGTGGCCCGATCTCTACTCCCCACTGCTAGGCAGGTGCTTCTCCAGCAGCAGGCGGCACGGTCCACGGCCCGCTCGCTCAGGCTGGGCATGGCGGCCTCAGACAGGGCACGCCAGGCTGAAATGTCGTCTCTGCGTCAAGCAATTGCTGCTCACGCAGAGGCGCACATGGATGCCCTGAGGGAGGAGTATGCTTCCCTCAGATCCACTCTGGGTGTCCTTATGATGTCCCAGAGACAGCAGGCAGAGGAGAGGTTTGCACAGCTTGAGCGTACCATCTCGGCTGAGCTACAGGCTTGCCGGGAGGTGCAGCGGTTGTCCAGCCAGGCCTTGCAGGAGGAACGCCGTGTTACACGTGCTACCTTGCAAGAGGAAGCACGTGTATCACGGGAGGTTCTGCATGCAGACCTACGTCACATCGCCACGCAGAACCAGGCTCACCCGTCCGGCAGACTTGCTGCCGACGAGGGGCAAGCTGCGGCTAGGCGTGGCCAGGCTACTGTGCCACATCCTCCTTTCCAGGATGAGCCAGACTCGGACGACCATCTATCTCCCACATAGGTCGTGCTGTGCAGGCGTTGAGCCCATGGAGGATTTTTTTTTGGCTCAGCATCATCGCATGTGGATGTTGAGCAGCACCCTGTACCTCCCCCTCCTGGGTGCCTCCCCTCCCCCCCGGGTCGTATGTGGCCATTTTTGATTTTTCTTTTAGTTTTGTTAGTTAAATTTCTGTTTGATAGTTAGTTTAAATAGGTAATGTAGGTTTTCCATAGTTAGTGTAATTAGTTAATAGTTGATTTAGTTTAAAATTGCTAGTCTATTGTGCTTTCATGTGACGGTGCGGTGCTTTGTGGCTTTTGAAGGCATCCACTGTCTGTTCCAGCTGGGCCCTTCATGGTTGTCTTGTGTATGTGTTTGCTGCTTGGGGTCCTTGACTCACATATGCCACTCCTGCCTCCCTTATCCATGGGCTCGCAAGGATGGTTCGGTGTTACAGCATTTTACACAAGGGCTTTGGACTGTCATATCTGTGGCATGTCTGGTGCTGTATGACTTGTGTTGACACCCCTAGTGGGGATGATTTAGGTGTCATTGTCCACTGTTCAGCTTTTGCTAGATGGGGTGTGTCATGATTAATGTGGACATTGATTGCTATGCATTGTGTAGTATGTTTCATATCTTTCCTGTACATGTGCTTGTTGCAATTCATGCTGTAGATAGTGTTCCACACTTTGGAGGTGAAAGACGGACTGATGGTGTGATTTGTGATGTGACTCTCTGACATGGTCAAGTAATGAGATGCCTGATGAGACACACACAGATGACTTTGAAGCATTAATCATGTGTTTCATGCCCTTTCTGCAGGGGGATGAGCCTCCAGAGCACCTTTGCCAGCAGACATGGCCCATTGGATGACGGAATTCTGGACCGGTTTGTTGGTGCCCACATGCACATGTGTGCAGAAGCAGAGGCACAGTGATTGCAGACCCACATCCTAGAACTGCTGACATGTTCCAAGGAACTCCAGGCAAGGTGAGCATCACAGGGGGGCCACGACACAGCAAAGCTTGCACCAGGCGAGTTGCACATGCAGGCTTAGTCACAGCACTGAGGGTGAGCTTAGACGAATATTGGTGTTGAAGCACACAATGCAGCTCAGATGTGTTTGTGGACTGATGGCTACTGATAGTAGGGTTGTCTGGGACACATGCAGGGGCAGTGGCACATACCCTCCGGTACACCAAGGTCCATTGAGCCACTTGTATCAACCATGTAGCCTTCCGAGACATGGAAAGGGGCAGCTCACAGGGACATACAGCAAGGGACATACTCGGGTGCAGTGCATGTCTTTTCCACGTACTTCATGATAAATGCACTGCCAACTTTGTTTCGGTCATGGTGGTACGCAACTTGCTCTGTAGTCATGGCTTGCTATATGGGTCTGTCTGCTTACCCAGGGAACATTGCATGTTGTGTGAATTGTGACACATTGGTGTTCCATTTGCCACGCACCCAGCAGCGGCTGCCTTACTGCATTGACTGTGTATGACCCGTCACAGGGGTGATGTTATATATGGGTACGAAGCATCAACCACAGATTGTCTGTTTGTAGAGTAGTCTCTTGCTATGGGGCATGTTTGGTGTTGTGTTTTTGTGCAATTGGCACATACAGGTTGTTGACTGTGTCTCTCTTTGCAGCATTGCAGTGCTCCTGTAACCGGACCTGAGAGTGCACAGGCAGGAGGCCAGCACTCAAAACCAGAGCTAAGTGTCTTGTTGTTTTTCTTACGAACTGCTCTGCATAGGCTGGCTGGGGAGTGTACTGATGCAAGGATGTATGTGTGGTTCAATTTGGTATGTTTTTTTCTCCCTAATCACCCTTGATCCTATGCAATTTTGAAACCTGTACCCTCTACCCGATGTTCCTGCTTCCCGTGCCTATCCAAGCAACGTTCCCTGACCCTCTTTCCCCACTGGGGTTGCGGATGCCTGTGTAAGCCCCGAACTTGCAGGCGCCAAAACCCTAGAGGGGGTGGTTGGTTCGTACCACTCCTGAGCCTGGACTACAGAAGGCCATGACAATGATGTCCAAGTTTGTTTGGATTGTGTATGTGTTCATGCAGGTTGTACATTTTCGTGCATTCCCTAGTTTCATGTGTCATTCCTCCTCCCCTCTCCTGCCACTCATTACAGTCATCTAGTGTGTCAACACCTGTCCCGACTGCATATCCCTGAACCTCATTCCCCACCAGGGTCTCAGGGGCCTGTGTGAGTTTGACCTTGCAGGCACCCGGGACATGGTGGGGGTGGTTGTTTCGTGACACTCCCGCGCCTGTACAGGGGACCTGTGACAGTACACATCCATTCATGGTGCATCATCCTATGTCATGTACCACACATGTCTCACATCCTGTCGTGACATTGTTTTGCTGTGCTACCTTGGTTGTTGCATCATTGTGGTAGTACTTGGCCTTTGTGAGGTACTGCTATGTCAAGTCATCTACTAGAGGGTGTTCGGGTTCGTTTTTATGCCTTCGATATGTGGAGTGCATGTCCTTGCAGAACCACACACTTGCACTCTGATGCACTACATGTACTCCCACCCTTGCATATCCACGTGTACACTGTTTGCCTTCTGGTGCCCACTGTGTCCCGGCAGCACATGTTCTGTGACCGATCATGGATCCAGTACATGCCTAATTTGATGTTTGACGTGGTCTGTCACTTAGATGTGATGCTCAGGGTGTGCATCACACACAATGGCTGTTCACTGTGCTGTGCGCTGAGCAGTGTGATGCAGGAGTAGGACACTGCACACATGAGCTGCAGTGTTGATTTTGCAATGCATAATGTGCATGTAGACAGGCATTCATTGTGATGTTACGTCTACGACTGTTGTAATGCATTTGGAAATGACTTATTTTGGGTGGGAGGTTGTTGGTATGTCATTTCATCTGATTCCGGGTCAGGCAGCAGTGTCCGATGCCACTGTGCATTTAGGACATGGCAATGTGTACCTTATCGTTACTGCATTGGTGTATGGGTATTGCGTGCCATGTCATGTTGATGTTTGGGAGGGTTTGAGTGACATGACAGTGATGGCCATGGCCTGGTTTGCAGGTGTGTGTGATGCACACCTTGCATGTCCGTGTCATCCGCTTCTCAGAGCAACCAGCTGGGGGTAGATTTCTCTCCGCAGCAGGGCCCTCCCCCTGGAACAGACTTCCGGCCTGACTTGAACTTGAGGGGAATCATCTCCAGTTCTGGAAGCACCTCAAGACCTTCCTCTTTGCTTGTGCTTACTGTCTGCCTCTCACTTGCAGAATTCTCCACTGGAACTGCACAGGAGCTGCAACTGGGCCACTCTCACCGACCTTGGTCCCTGGCCCAGCCACTCTCCACTTGCACTGCCTCCCTGGCAACCCCTGCACTGCAGTACTGTCTCTCTATCCCTACAGCCCTCCCTTCCCAGCACTTGTCTGCACTTACCTTTGTAGTTGCCACCAGGCGACCTATGTATTATTTTTTTGGGCTACTTCCCCTGTACTGGACTCCTCCCCACCCTTCCCCTTGCACTTTTCCCATTCCCCCTACCCCTGCACTTGCACGATCCCAATGACACCTGGCCTAGTAGTACCGTTCTCTGTGTTCCCTTGTTCCCCCCTCCCTGCCTCATTGCGCCTTGGAATACTTGTGTATGGCCCATATCATGTCATATGTCATATGTGTGCCTTTTGGTCACACAGGATAGCTTGTGTTTAAGTAGCTAGGGATGCAGACGATGTGGCACTTCCATGGCAACTTTCTCAGGGTGGTAGGGTTGTGACAGTTAACTGTCTCTTTGTCATCATCGATTGTCACCTGGTATATGTCAGGCCTGTGTGCACTCCGCAGGGGTGGGAGTTTAGGTGAAAAATGTGGCCACAAGCTGAGTCCGGGCTTCCTCACCACGTGCCCTGTCCCCTCCCATGGGCAGCGCCTGTGCCTGTGGTTGGGGATGTGGGGCACCACCATGTCCACCGGGACGCCCTGCTGTGTTGCAACATTGTGCAGGACACATGCTGCCACAATGATCCTGCACACTACTGGTGGTGCATAGAGTAGTTGCCCACCAGAGCGGTCAAGGGAGCGGAAACGTGACTTGAGCACTCCGAATGTGCGCTCCACTATGCCCCTGGTTGCAATATGGGCGGCGTTGTATCTTACCTGGGGTGGTGTGGTGGGGTTCCGGATTGGCGTCATCATGTGGTTGCTCAGAGGGTAGGCACTGTCCCCTGGGGAGGTGATAATAGTTGAGATTATTAGGGTTTGGATATTTGTCTGTGTGTGACTTGCATGCATGTGCAAGGGCATTTGTACTGACCTAGGAGCCATGTGTCGCCATGCTGCCCAGCTTCCAGGGCCCGGCTCAGGGCGGACATTCTGTATATGAAACTGTCATGGGTGGAGCCAGGGTAGTTTGCATAGACAGAGGTGATGATTCCCTTTGCATCACATACCACCTGTACATTGATGGAATGCCAGTGCTTGCGGTTTCGGTAGATGTGCTCAATGGCCCTAGGTGGACGTAGGGCCACATGGGTGCAATCTATGGCACCGAGCACTTTGGGGAAGTGTGCCACCCTGAAAAAATCCAGGACAACGGCCTGCCTTTCTGCGGGTGTTCTGGGCATGTATATGTTCCTGCGGACTAAGGGGCGCGCTGTCATGATTGCCAGTACCTGGTGTAGGCAGCGTGACTGCGTGGCCTGTGAGACCCCCCCACTATGGCAGTGGTCCGCTGAAATGACCCAGTGGCCAAAAAATGCAGGACATTGAGCAGCTTCTCCAAGGGGCTCAATGCTTGGGAGCAAAGGGTGGGGGATGTGAGGTCATCTTCCCACTCCCTGACCAGGTCTAGGATGATATGGGGTGGAAACCTATACCTGCCATAGACCTGGTCGTCAGGCATCCCAAAAAGGCTTGTCCGTGGTGCGAAAATGCGTGCCATGGCTATTCTCCTCCTCCTGCGATGTCCCACGATCAGTGCAGCGACAAATGGGGCATTCATCGTAGCTGTATATACGCGTTTGTTGTTTGCGCGCACTTTTATGCTGTGCGCGGGGACGCTTCCGCCTGCCTTCGTGTGGCAGACGCGTTGACGCCTGTGCACGTCTTTTGCCGTGCGCGGGATTCCCGTATTCGGATACGGTCCGAGTGTCATCGCGTGTGATCGGAGGGGAGTGAGCGTACACGCAACTGGCCTGGGTACGTGTGTTTCGGGGTGCGCGGGAAGTTCCACACGCGATTAGCCTGGGTACGTGTGTTCCGGGGTGCCGGGAACTTTCACACGCGATTGGTGGAAATCCACGTGTGTTCTGTCATCACGTGCAATGAGGGAAACACCTGCGTGCGTCACGTCACAGACGCGCTCACGCGCTAAGGGCCTTTGGTCCAATGAAATCGCATATGCGTGCTGCCATGCATACGCGGTAAGGGCCTTTCCTTGTATTACACGCGGACGTGCAGTTTTCCACGCACGCTTACGCGCATGGGCCCTTTCCTCGTATTACACGCGGACGTGCAGTTTTTCACGCGCGCTGAAATGCCCATGCACGTCTGGATGCGTCACGTCACAGGGGCGCTTGCGCTTGAGGGGCCTTCTGTCCAATGAAAATGCATATGCGTGCAGACGCGCTTACGCGCTAAGGGCCTTTCCTCGAATTACACGCTGACGTGCAGATTTTTCACGTGCCAAATCACTCCGTATCAAGCTGGCCACGCGTAAGCACACGGAAGACCACGCTCCTGCCCAGAAGGCCGAACTACTGCCCCCCAGAGCCCCGAGCATGCTCCCACCTGCCATCTGCTGCTGCCTGACTGCCTGCTGCCCACGTGCACTGCCATTTGCTGCCTGCACATCAGCCAGGGGTGCTGTTGCTGTGACCACCCCTGCTGGAACCGAAGACTCCCGACTGGGATTCCATCGCTCCACAGCCCAGCCCCAGGACCCAGTTGCCCACCCACTCCTGCCTCTGGGGTTGTCATGTCGGGGCAAACACCATCTGTGACCACTGACAACCCCCGGCCAGAGAGGCAGAGGGGCACCAGCTTCAGTGCCACCGAAGTTGATGTCCTGGTGGAGCAAGTCCTGGGGCAGTATGATGCCCTCTTCGGACGTTCCCGCGCCAACAAGGAAGGACGGACTCGGATCTGGACTGACATCGTGACTGCCATCAACGCGGAGGGGGTGGCAGTCCGCGACTTACAACATGTCAGGAAGCGCTGGGAGGACTTCAGGTCCAGGACCCTGAACAAGGCCCGGCGCCTCTCGAAGGCAGCGGATGCCAAGGGGCGCCGGGGCCACTTGTCGGAAGAACAGGTGAGGGTCCTGGAACGCATATCCCCAGCGCTCCACGTCCAGGTCCTTGAGAAGCAGACCCGTCTGGAGTCGAGCGGTGAGTGTACATGCATCCTGATTGTGAGCAGTGCGTGTGGTGATTATTCAGTAGTGTGCAGGTTGCACATCTGTTTGTATGGGGTCGAGTATGGGTGGGGGTGTACAGGGCCGTGGGGCTGACACATGCGAGGGCTGTAATGTGTGAGACATGGATGGTGCTTGTGTGTGTAGGCTTGCATGCCAAATGCAGTTGTGTGGGCACACATGTTTGGATGAATGTGTATGTAAGTAGACATGTCCGTGATGTCACGCATGTATGTTGTTTTTGGCTGCATGTATCAGCACTGTGTACATGTGCATGTGTGTGTATTTGACAAGGGTGCAACAGTGATGCAACATGGATGCATGTGACAGCGGTATGTGGAAGCCTGATTGGCAGATGTGACATAGATGCCCGTCTGAACAGTGCGACACTTGGCAGAGGTGTACACATGCATGCAAGTGTGGTGGTGTGTGTACATGTGTGGTGCACTTCCTGTGTTGCATGTGATGTCTGGCTCACCTTTGGCTGCTCATGCTGTTGTATGTGTATGGATGGTGGTGGCAGTTGCGATATGGCTGTGGTATGGCTCATGTGTGCGAGTTGTAATGACATGTGTGTTGGGGATTGTGATGACATGTCTGAGGTTTGCCAATGTCACTCATGTACAACTGTCATGTGTGTATGTGTCCATTGTACAGTGCCCTGATGCCTGTGTTTTGTTTCTCCCTGTCTGCAGCGTCAACTGATGAAGAGGGCGGAGAAGGTGCTGTGGAGCACAGCGGCGGGGATCCGACCGCCAGCCGGAGACGCAAGGCCCGGCTCCCCTCCCATGTTGTGATCTCGTCGGGGAGTGAGGAGTCCGGTGCCGTGTCCCAGGCCGCAGCTGCCGGGGGGAGGTGCAAGAGGCGGAGGTTGGAGTTGGACTCCTCGGCAGCAGAAGGGGCAGCTGGGACCCCACAGGGCCCAACAGGGGAAGATGGCACGGAGTCATCCAGGTTGGTGGGGGGTTTGGTGGAGGAGGAGGCCGTGCAAGCACTAGAGACGGGGTCTGGAGGTGGGGATCCCACTGGTGCTAGTGGTGCAGTGCAGGACCAGGGACAGGAGGCAGCACAGGCCGCCGCGGAGGTGCCTGTGTGCAATCCTGTCCCTGATCCTGTCCCTGCATCATCTTGCACCAGCAGGGATGCCTACGTCCAGACCCGTTTTCAGGCAGGGGATGAGCTCACGTCAACTGGCCTTTCTCTGCCTGCGGACGTGGCTATCCAGGTCCGGGTTGAGCCTGTCCTGGCTGGTGTGGTGTTGCGTCAACGGGCCATGCGAGGTGACCTGCAGTCTTTTCATGGAGAGACTGCACGTCATCTCGAATGGCTCGTTGACCACGTCAGCCTGCTGGGACAGGTCACCCAGGCCGGATTGCTCCGTCTGATGGGGCTTGCTCCGACCCCCTCCTCAACTGGACCCCCTACGCGCCAGTCGTCCTCTGTGCCATCTTCCCACCCATCAGTCACCTGGGTGCCCTGTGGAGCTGCCTCTGACGGTGCGGCCAGGCTGGTGGAGGAGGCATCCCTGCCACAGTCGGGAGTCGGACGTCCAGCAGGGGTGGCCACATCTACGACTGCACCACAGCCGGCGGAGGATGTGCAGGCAGCAGGAGGCAGTGCACGGGCAGAGGCACAGCAGCAGCAGCAACGTGGTGGGAGCCATGAAGGCTCGGGGCCTTTGACATCGGAGGGGCAGGCATCGGCCGGAGGGCAGGAGGACAGAGAGTGTCTTCCGTGTGGCAGCGGTTGGGCCACGCCATAGATGCGGAGCGGCAGCGGGCGGAAGAGGCACGGCTCACAATGGTCAGGGCGGAGAACTCCATGCGGAGGGCCCTGAGGCGTGCCGAGTGCCTCGAGGCAATCCGCAGGGGTTTGGAGGTGGAGACGTCGACGGCCCTGCGGACCCTCGGGGCCATGGAGGAGGACCGCCTCCGGGACATTGAGGAGGAGGTCGATGATGCCCTGGCCCGGGACATCCACAAGTGAGCCGTGAAACTAGCCCGCTGCCCTTGTACATAGTTTCTAGGTAGTGTTAGGTTTCATTTTTGTTTTTATTTTATTTGGACCTTTCGGACATTGGCCACATTTTTGTATATAGTTTATTTTATTAGTTAGTTTAGTTAGATAGGTTTCCTTTATTTTGTTGGGATAATGGACCCTGGATTGTTCCCATGTACATAGTTGACAGTTGGATTGTATTTTTTTTTCTATTTTTAACCATGGAGCAATGGCTTTCTTTTTTATTTCCCATTGGATTTTGTTTTGTGGACATTGACTTTGGACATTACTTTGGATTTTTATTTTTGGTTTTGCTTTTTTTGACGGACATGCTTCTTTTCATTTTTGTACATTCACGTTTCTGTTTCTTCATTTTTTATTCTATTGATGTTTCCTTTAATACATATTATTTTTGGTGAACTTCAATGTGTGGTATCTCATTGGTTTCATGCATCTCATGATATGTGTTTTGAGATTCTCTGACACCCATTGGGTGTATGTGAGGGAAATGTGTTTGTTTCGGAACTTGCAATTGGTGTTCTGTGATGTAATTGCAAATTATGAGTGGGTGGATGCAATACTCGGGTGGGTGTTTTGCATTTGGAGGCTGACCATAGGGACCAGGGATCTAGATTGTGATGACATGTTGGCTGGGGAACATGAGTTTCACATGGGTGGGGGCTGCTGGCAGGTGCCCCACAGTGCTGGGGGGTGGGGGTGGTGGGAGACATGGGTGGGGGCCTGGTGGAGGCTGCCCCTGGTGACTGGGGGGTGGGGGTGGTGGGAGACATGGGTGGGGGCCTGGAGGAGGCTGCCCCTGGTGGCTGGGGGGTGGGGGTGGTGGGGAACATGAGTTGGACATGGGTGGGGGCCTGCTGGCAAGTGCCCCACAGTGCTGGGGGGTGGGGGTGGTGGGGAACATGAGTTAGACATGGGTGGGGGCCTGCTGGCAGGTGCCCCTGGTGACTGGGAGGTGGGGGTGGTGGGAGACATGGGTGGGGGCCTGGTGGAGGCTGCCCCTGCACTGCTGGGGGGTGGGGAGGGTGGGAGACATGGGTGGGGGCCTGGTGGGGGTGCCCCTGCACTGCTGGGGGGTGGGGGTGGTGGGAGACATGGGTGGGGGCCTGGTGGAGGCTGCCCCTGGTGACTGGGGGGTTGGGGTGGTGGGAGACATGGGTGGGGGCCTGGTGGCGGCTGCCCCTGGTGACTGGGGGGGGTGGGGGTGGTGGGAGACATGGGTGGGGGCATGGTGGAGGCTGCCCCTGGTGACTGGGGGGGTGGGGGTGGTGGGAGACATGGGTGGGGGCCTGGTGGAGGCTGCTCCTGCACTGCTGGGGGGTTGGGGTGGTGTGAGACATGGGTGGGGGCCTGGTGGAGGCTGCCCCTGGTGACTGGGGGGGTGGGGGTGGTGGGAGACATGGGTGGGGACCTGGTGGAGGCTGCCCCTGGTGGCTGGGGGGTGGGGGTGGTGGGAGACATGGGTGGGGGCCTGGTGGAGGCTGCCCCTCCACTGCTGGGGGGTGGGGGTGGTGGGAGACATGGGTGGGGCCTGCTGGCAGGTGCCCCACAGTGCTGGGGGGTGGGGGTGGTGGGGAACATGAGTTGGACATGGGTGGGGGCCTGCTGGCAGGTGCCCCACAGTGCTGGGGGGTGGGGGTGGTGGGGAACATGGTTGGACATGGGTGGGTGCCTGCTGGCAGGTGACCCACAGTGCTGGGGGGTGGGGGTGGTGGGAGACATGGGTGGGGGCCTGGTGGAGGCTGCCCCTGGTGGCTGGGGGGTGGGGGTGGTGTGAGACATGGGTGGGGGCCCTGTGGATGCTGCCCCTGCACTGCTGGGGGGTGGGGGTGGTGTGAGACATGGGTGGGGGCCTGGTGGAGGCTGCCCCTGCACTGCTGGGAGGTGGGGGTGGTGGGAGACATGGGTGGGGGCCTGGTGGTGGCTGCCCCTGCACTGCTGGAGGGGTGGGGGTGGTGGGAGACATGGGTGGGGGCCTGGTGGAGGCTGCCCCTGGTGGCTGGGGGGTGGGGGTGGTGGGGAACATGAGTTGGACATGGGTGGGGGCCTGCTGGCAGGTGCCCCACAGTGCTTGGGGGTGGGGGTGCTGGGAGACATGGGTGGGGGCCTGGTGGAGGCTGCCCCTGGTGGCTGGAGGGTGGGGGTGGTGGGAGACATGGGTGGGGGCCTGGTGGAGGCTGCCCCTGCACTGCTGGGGAGTGGGGGTGGTGTGAGACATGTGTGGGGATCTGGTGGAGGCTGCCCCTGCACTGCTGGGGGGTGGGGGTGGTGGGAGACATGGGTGGGGCCTGCTGGCAGGTGCCCCACAGTGCTGGGGGGTGGGGGTGGTGGGGAACATGAGTTGGACATGGGTGGGGGCCTGCTGGCAGGTGCCCCACAGTGCTGGGGGGTGGGGGTGGTGGGGAACATGGTTGGACATGGGTGGGGGCCTGCTGGCAGGTGACCCACAGTGCTGGGGGCTGGGGGTGGTGGGAGACATGGGTGGGGGCCTGGTGGAGGCTGCCCCTGGTGGCTGGGGGGTGGGGGTGGTGTGAGACATGGGTGGGGGCCTGGTGGAGGCTGCACCTGCACTGCTGGGGGGTGGGGGTGGTGTGAGACATGGGTGGGGGCCTGGTGGTGGCTGCCCCTGCACTGCTGGGGGGGTGGGGGTGGTGGGAGACATGGGTGGGGGCCTGGTGGAGGCTGCCCCTGGTGGCTGGGGGGTGGGGGTGGTGGGGAACATGAGTTGGACATGGGTGGGGGCCTGCTGGCAGGTGCCCCTGGTGACTGGGGGGTGGGGGTGGTGGGAGACATGAGTGGGGGCCTGGTGGAGGCTGCCCCTGGTGGCTGGGGGATGGGGGTGGTGGTAGACATGGGTGGGGGCCTGGTGGAGGCTGCCCCTGCACTGCTGGGGGGTGGGGGTGGTGGGAGACATGGGTGGGGGCCTGGTGGAGCCTGCCCCTGGTGGCTGGGGGGTGGGGGTGGTGGGAGACATGGGTGGGGGCCTGGTGGAGGCTGCCCCTGCACTGCTGGGGGGTGGGGGTGGTGGGAGACATGGGTGGGGGCCTGGTGGTGGGTGCCCCTGCACTGCTCGGGGCTGGGGGTGGTGGGGGACATGGGTGGGGGCCTGGTGGAGGCTGCCCCTGGTGACTGGGGGGTGGGGGTGGTGGGAGACATGGGTGGGGGCCTGGTGGAGGCTGCCCCTGGTGACTGGGGGGGTGGGGTGGTGAGAGACATGGGTGGGGGCCTGGTGGAGGCTGCCCCTGCACTGCTGGGGGGTGGGGGTGGTGGGAGACATGGGTGGGGGCCTGATGGAGGCTGCCCCTGCACTGCTGGGGGGTGGGGGTGGTGTGAGACATGGGTGGGGGCCTGGTGGAGGCTGCCCCTGCACTGCTGGGGGGTGGGGTTGGTGGTCGACATGGGTGGGGGCCTGGTGGTGGGTGCCCCTGCACTGCTGGGGAGTGGGGGTGCTGGGAGACATGGGTGGGGGCCTGGTGGAGGCTGCCCCTGCACTGCTGTGGGTGGGGGCGGTGGGAGACATGGGTGGGGGCCTGGTGGAGGCTGCCCCTGGTGGCTGGGGCGTGGGGGTGGTGGGAGACATGGGTGGGGGCCTGGTGGAGGCTGCCCCTGCACTGCTGGGAGGTGGGGGTGGTGGGAGACATGGGTGGGGGCCTGGTGGTGGGTGCCCCTGCACTGCTGGGGGGTGGGGGTGGTGGGAGACATGGGTGGGGGCCTGGTGGAGGCTGCCCCTGGTGACTGGGGGGGTGGGGGTGGTGGGAGACATGGGTGGGGGCCTGGTGGAGGCTGCCCCTGGTGACTGGTGGGGTGGGGGTGGTGGGAGACATGGGTGGGGGCCTGGTGGAGGCTGCCCCTGGTGACTGGGGGGTGGGGGTGGTGGGAGACATGGGTGGGGGCCTGGTGGAGGCTGCTCCTGCACTGCTGGGGGGTGGGGGTGGTGTGAGACATGGCTGGGGGCCTGGTGGAGGCTGCCCCTGGTGACTGGGGGGGTGGGGGTGTTGGGAGACATGGGTGGGGGCCTGGTGGAGGCTGCCCCTGGTGGCTGGGGGGTGGGGGTGGTGGGAGACATGGGTGGGGGCCTGGTGGAGACTGCCCCTGCACTGCTGGGGGTGGGGGTGGTGTGAGACATGTGTAGGGGCCTGGTGGAGGCTGCCCCTGCACTGCTGGGGGGTGGGGGTGGTGGGAGACATGGGTGGGGCCTGCTGGCAGCTGCCCCACAGTGCTGAGGGGTGGGGGTGGTGGGGAACATGAGTTGGACATGGGTGGGGGCCTGCTGGCAGGTGCCCCACAGTGCTGGGGAGTGGGGGTGGTGGGGAACATGGTTGGACATGGGTGGGGGCCTGCTGGCAGGTGACCCACAGTGCTGGGGGGTGGGGGTGGTGGGAGACATGGGTGGGGGCCTGGTGGAGGCTGCCCCTGGTGGCTGGGTGGTGGGGGTGGTGTGGGACATGGGTGGGGGCCTGGTGGAGGCTGCCCCTGCACTGCTGGGGGGTGGGGGTGGTGTGAGACATGGGTGGGGGCCTGGTGGAGGCTGCTCCTGCACTGCTGGGGGTGGGGGTGGTGGGAGACATGGGTGGGGGCCTGGTGGTGGCTGCCCCTGCACTGCTGGGGGGGTGGGGGTGGTGGGAGACATGGGTGGGGGCCTGGTGGAGGCTGCCCCTGGTGGCTGGGGGGTGGGGGTGGTGGGGAACATGAGTTGGACATGGGTGCGGGCCTGCTGGCAGGTGCCCCACAGTGCTGGGGGGTGGGGGTGGTGGGTAACATGAGTTGGACATGGGTGGGGGCCTGCTGGCAGGTGCCCCTGGTGACTGGGGGGTGGGGGTGGTGGGAGACATGAGTGGGGGCCTGGTGGAGGCTGCCCCTGGTGGCTGGGGGATGGGGGTGGTGGTAAACATGGGTGGGGGCCTGGTGGAGGCTGCCCCTGCACTGCTGAGGGGTGGGGGTGGTGGGAGACATGGGTGGGGGCCTGTTGGAGGCTGCCCCTGGTGGCTGGGTGGTGGGGGTGGTGGGAGACATGGGTGGGGGCCTGGTGGAGGCTGCCCCTGCACTGCTGGGGGGTGGGGGTGGTGGGAGACATGGGTGGGGGCCTGGTGGTGGGTGCCCCTGCACTGCTGGGGGGTGGGGATGGTGGGAGACATGGGTGGGGGCCTGGTGGAGGCTGCCCCTGGTGACTGGGGGGGTGGGGGTGGTATGGGAGACATGGGTGGGGGCCTGGTGGAGGCTGCCCCTGGTGACTGGGGGGTGGGGGTGGTGTGAGACATGGGTGGGGGCCTGGTGGAGGCTGCCCCTGCACTGCTGGGGGGTGGGGGTGGTGGGAGACATGGGTGGGGGCCTGGTGGAGGCTGCCCCTGCACTGCTGGGGGGTGGGGGTGGTGGGAGACATGGGTGGGGGCCTGGTGGAGGCTGCCCCTGCACTGCTGGGGGGTGGGGGTGGTGGGAGACATGGGTGGGGGCCTGGTGGAGGCTGCCCCTGCACTGCAGGGGGGTGGGGGTGGTGGGAGACATGGGTGGGGGCCTGGTGGAGGCTGCCCCTGGTGACTGGGGGGGGTGGTCGGAGACATGGGTGGGGGCCTGGTGGAGGGTGCCCCTGGTGGCTGGGGGTGCAGGGGGACATGCGTTGGTGGGCAGTAGTGCAAGTTGACATGTGGGTTGGCTGGTGGGCATGGCCATGGTGGATGGGGTGCCTGCATGACATGTGCTGGGTAGGCCCCTGTGGTGTGAGCCACCTGCAGGGGCCATGGAGGGTGTAGAGGGAACACCTGGGAGGACCCACACGTGCAATTCACGTGTGCTGCTCCCCGCGCACCCCTGTAATACACCTACCCTGATGATATCGCGTGTGAAACTTCCCGCGCACCCTGTAATACACGTACCCTGATAGAATTGCGTGTGGAACTTCCCGTGCACCCCTGGAATAGACGTACCCTGCTGATGTTGCGTGGGATACTTCCCCCGCACCCTGAAATACACGTACCCTGATGAGATCGCGTGTGTGACTTCCTGCGCACCCCAGAAATACACGTACCCCGCTCAATCGCGTGTGTAACTTCCCACGCACCCCCGAAATACACGTACCCCGCTCAATCACATGTGTAACTACCCGCACACCCCCGAAATACACGTACCCCGCTCAATCGCGTGTGTCACTTCCCGCACGCCCCCAAAATACACGTACCCCGCTCGATCGCGTGTTTTGCTTCCCACGCACCCCCGCAATACACGTGCCCCGCTCGCACAGGCCCAATTGCTGTATGTTGCCACTTTTGGGATGCGCTGGGACTCTACCGCCTGCCTTCGTGTGGCGGACGTGTTTCAGCTTGTGCGTGTCTTTGGCTGTGCGTGGCTTTGCCCTATTCGATTCCATGAATACGTGTGGTTCGAGTGCGTGTGGGCGTTCCGTCTGCTTCCCTGCAGTACATCCCCAGTTACGCCCTTATTTTCGCGCGTTGTTCCCCATTCCGCGCGTTACGCCCCGTGTCCCGTCCACTTTCTGGTGTATGCGCCGAGGTTGTGCACTTTCACTGTGCGCGTCGCGCACGCCTTTCGGGATGTTGCAGTGACTTGTGCTCCATGCACGGGTTTGGCGCACATCCCGAGGTGAACACGCGCAGGGACTTCCATGAATCGCACGCGTGTGCGTGCGCCTGTTTCTTTGCGCTTGCGCCTGCTTGCGCCTGCTCGCGCCTGCTTCCGCAACGATTTTCGGCGCACGTTTGTTCCATGAATCGACCCCCAAATGTTTAGAGAATATTCAGCAATTTGCATTTGTCTTTGTTGTCGATCCGCAAAAGTTCATGTTGAGACACGCAATGTTCCTTTGCGGTACAGAGAGTGTTAGATCAGCTTACAACTCAGTGCGCCACAATTCGGAATATGAAACTGTGTTTTAAAAGTAAACAGCAGGATTGTACATTTGGTAAAGTACATTTATTTCACATGAAATGTTTAGTGAATATTCAGCGATTTGCTATTGTCTCTGCTGTCGATCAGGAAAAGTTCATTTGGAGCCACGTGTTGTTCCTTTGCGGTAGATAGGCTGTTGGTTTATGATAAAAGCAGTAAATGGTCGCTCTGATAATCGGAAGGTTGTTCCAACAACGAGCCATTAGACCACCCTACTGGTTGGTATGTTGTTTGTAGCCGCTAGTACTGCGTAAGGGCATATTGGTCCTTGGCGATTGTCCCATAAAATGGTGAGGGTCATGAAGTTGCATATTTGGACTTGCACCTGGCAGTTGAAGACCCCATCCTCAGGAGTCTGTAAATCGTGACATAGACAAAATGGGGCCACGTACCTGTTTTAAAAAACATAAATTAGTCTCACCAGCCGATCTTCATTAAAAATCATAATTTTATTTATTAGGGCGTGAAACTATTTGCTATCGAGGATAGTGCAACAGAGTATGTTAATAATAAAATAATAATTCCCATTCATATAGCGCTAAGAACCGTGAGGTATGTAAGCGGTGCTTATTATTAACCACGGTGTGTGGTGCTCATTTATCGACCACGGAAGGATGAAAGGCTGAGTTTCGCTTTGCTGGGATTCAAACTTGCGTTAGCAAGCTGTGCACAGATGTCAAAGCGAGCGCTGTACTCGCTGTGCCACTTGACAGGCTACAGTGAAGTGGCACAGCGAGTAGAGCGCTTGACCGCCTATAGACCGGTTAAATTATTTCTATTAACCCACCCTGTGTCGTCTGCCTTTTTCAGAGCCCTCTAAACGACAGGGGATCAATTCGGCAGTGATAGTGCGCGGTAGAAAACATTATGCCACTTTCAACGAACAAGTTCAACTTGAGCGGTCTTTAATGCTACGCTATTGTAATTATATTTGGTATAAAGTAATCTAAAGGGTTACTTACAGTACAATTGCAATTTCCATTGTCTACGAGTGGTGCAGTCCCAAAATACGACTCTGCGTGTGCCAACGATCTTTCGTATAGTGATATAATATGTAAAAGTGGTTTCGTTTCAGAAATTTCATCTTTATCTTCTCTTACATTTTAGCAATACTCCTTCAAGAGACGTCTTTCATCACAATGTCTGTCTGTCAAGGTCAAAACACAATACAACCTTATAGTCCGCTTCGTGAGCCTCTCCGGGGCCCGAGAAAAAAATAGAAGCAGCTGACCTTCACTGTGAACGAGCATAAATTCTTACTTTGCAACATTCTGTGTAAAGCCATCTGTAGAAGTTGTGGAAGCAGCTGACCTTCACTGTGAACAAGCATAAATTCTTACTTTGCAACATTCTGTGTAAAGCCATCTGTAGAAGTTGGTTTTTGCACGCCATGTTTGTATATTGCTTGCGTGATATTAAAATAACTTTGTTAAAGGGACGTTATGGTTAAGTTGCGCTATTAAAAACCTATGAAATTCAGTGAAAAAACTTTGTTAAAGGGACGTTATGGCTCAAAGTAAAACCGAAAAACTCCTGAAATTCGCCAGTTATGGTAACATAAGGAACCATAACTCGCGCCACCGTGCACTGCTAACACTAACACCCAGGACATCAAAGATGACATCACAAATGTCATTGATGACATAACTGATGACATCACATGGCTGGCTCTCCCTTTTTATCCTTTACTGACATATTGAAGCCACATAGTTTTCTTCAGTAACAGTCAGGAAGTAAAAATTGAAAAGGTACTATATTTGTAGACTTAGGGTCATGCACCCAAGACTCTATGCCCTGGCAACAACCACCGCAGCATATCACATTCATATTTGCTTATAACTTTGGGTGAAAAACAAATGTATAAGGAACAAAGGTATTAGATGCTATGGATGTGATATGCTGCTATGGTAGTCCTTATTATTGTATACTTACTGTTTGGTCTAGTAATGGGAGTCCATGTTTTTCTTCTTCATTTCTGTGATAAAAGAAAATAGCATGTTAGTATTAGTATTTTGTAATGACTTATTACATTGTATAAGCAATATACTTTTATTTTTTTTCGACCCTCATATTTAGTAGAGTACAAATCAGAGTACTGTGCAATGAGCTCAGTTTCTGTATTTGTTGCTAAAATCATTGGGTCTGTGGGAGAAAAAAAATCCATGTTGGATTAAAAAAAAACCTTTTTCTGTTATGCTACAGTTTATTTGTTTGTTTGTTTTCAGTGTTCACTTGTTGTTTCTGGCTAATGCTTTATACTTTGCTTTGTTGTATTTTTTTTGGAGCAGTAACAGATTCTTCATTTGTTTTGATATTATAAAATTTTGGAGCAGTTAGATACCAATTGGCGTATTCTAAGTGTCTATTTTTTTAATATATTTTAGTGGTTTTGATTTACCTATTTGGATATTGTTAAATTTTGGGACAGTTAGATACCAATTGGCGTATTTTAACTGTGTATGTTTTGGCCTAATTTAGTGGTATTCATTTATCTGATTAGTTGTTGTAGAATCTTTGAGCTGTTAGATAGCTTTTGGAGTATTCTAACAGTTTATATTATTTTAACACAAATTTATAATTTTGGGACAGTTAGATACCAATTGGCGTATTTTAACTGTGTATTTTTTGGCCTAATTTAGTGGTATTCATTTATCTGATTAGTTGTTGTAGAATCTTTGAGCAGTTAGATAGCTTTTGGAGTATTCTAACAGTTTATATTTTTGTAACACAAATTTACTTAAATGTTTAAATACAGTTTATTTATCAAATTTTGGTTTTAAGAACATCAAATAAGCGTTTGTAAGATTTGCTGGTAATCTCTGCTTTAGAGTAATGGTACTATTATTACATTCAAACCATCCACATTTCTTTTTTATGTATGCAGTGTAGTGCCCTGAATTGGTTGTGGCTCCTGCGTGGTAGATTATACCTATTGTTGTGAAGGTTTTCTTACCAAGTGATATTTGACCATGTGTGAATCTAGTCAGCTTGCAGTTGTTTTTGGTACCATCTGCATTGTAACGTAGAAGCATTAGTATTACGTATTTACTATGTGTTTGTATTACTAACGTGGAGCGATTATCTGAATTGCAGGTAGAGCATAATGTACCATGGTTTGCATTTTGTACAAGTTGCTGAAATGGAATGGATTCACAATTTGGTATTGATATATATATGAAGCGTTCATTGGGGATTTCTTCTTGTGTCACATTGTTGCAGAGAGTGCATGTATGTTTCCACATGTATGAAATCTGAAAGATTTCATTTATAGGTATGTTTTTGTTTTCCAGTACTTGTAGTAAGTACATTAGACATTCTTGTGGATCTTCCTGTGAGTTTATAGGGAATTTCACCATTCCAGCACAGTAGTCCAATTGTCGTCTTATTCCAAAAACACTATATGTGTTGTCAGGATTGTTTGCTGCATTTCTGTGAAGTACTAACATTTGCAAACACAATGGGTCTGTACTGTGTGAGTAAATGTTGTCAACAATTGGTGGTAATTGAAATAGAATATTCATTGCTACATTTGCATAGCAACTTACACCAACTATATTTGAGAATTTAAATGGTCCAGGTAGTTCTGTATCTAACTGCTTTTTTTGGAGTTTGTCTTCCTTCTTTAAAGAAGTACCTGGTTTACTTTCTCTAATTGATTCTTTTTTGTTGTGGTACTTGATGAAGTATTAGTTTCTTTTACTCTCTTTGGAGGATTTGCAGTGACGTCCTGTTGCATTTCTGTTTGATTTAGTTTTCTTTTACAACATTTTAGTTTTTGTGGAACAGAATATGTGTTTAGATGGGGAGTGTATAGTGAGCGAAGTCTATTATATTCTAAAATGCAAGGAATATCAGCGTTTACTTTACTTGCATCAAAGTTGATTAGAAATAGACCGTCAAGTGTACGTAAGCGTGATAGTGCTACGTAGCTCATGCCTTCTTTAAAGACTCTGCTACCAATATCTATCATTGCTTTGTCTAGGGTAAGACCTTGTGATTTATGAATTGTGACTGCATATGCAAGAGTTAGAGAAAATTGTTCTCTGCGTACATACATATCTTTGAAGAGAAGGAATCTAGCTGTTGAGCGTCCTATCCGTTTTACTTCTGAAAGTTTGTCAAAGAGTATGTTGGCAAACTGAATTTTGTTGTCACGTGGGTATGTTTGAAAGCCAACAACTGTACCCAGTGCTCCATTAACTAGTCCTTGGTCCACGTCAAGGTTATGTTTAAGCATTACTCTGCAATTTAAGGATAATTTTAACATCTTTTCTAAGCCTGCTGTGTTTGAGATTGATTTTTCTAAATTATTTAGTCTTGTTGTGGCTTGGTCACACATGGGTAGTGTCATACCATGTACATCTAGTTTGTCTGTGGCGCTAATTTCCATTATTGGTTGCATTTCTTTACTTAGCATGATTTCATTGAATTTGAAACAGCTTGCAAGAGTTGGCATTAAGGCCATACAATTGACATTTTTGTGGGCTAATTGTTCCATAACATCTGTAGCACATGCATTATCGCCATAAAGTGCATTGATGTGCCGGGTTTTCAATGTTGTTTCTGCTTCTTTAGAAAGTATACCAACTCTCAAACTTTTTAAAATGTTGGCATAAGTTAGATCTGCAGATTGGCGCATGTTTTCTGTTAATTCTCTGTATTGGAAATGTTGCCAAAGGTTGACATTTCCAATGCTGCCAACAGTTTTACGGCAGAGTTTGTGCCCTAATGTTTTAAAAATAGGTTCACCTTTTACTGGTGTTATTTGAAGCAGATCTCCAAAAACAATAATGTGTTTTCCTGCAAAGATCTCTTCATAGTCTGTTTTGAGTACTTCTTGTAATCTGAGGTGAATCAAAGCTAAAATCAGGTTTGAGACCATGCTCACTTCATCTATTAGTAGCATTTTCATTTGTTTCAATACTCTGCGTAATTCCATTGCAGCTTCTGCAGAAAGTTTGTAATAGTCTAATTTGTTCTGGTGTTCTACTGGTAATAGTAGTAATCGGTGTAATGTAACACCACCTATGTTGTAGGCAGCTAAACCTGTGGGGGCAGTGACAACAGCTGACAGTTTGTTGTTTGTCAATTGTTGAAGGAACTTACTAATGATTTTGATTAGGAATGTTTTGCCAGAACCAGCTTCACCACTGACGTACAGTAGTATAGGTTTATAATTATGGCAGGAACATTCTTTATTTTCATGTTTTACACCATGTGCAATTTGTTTTGTTACTTCTTGAAAAATGCTACTTTGCTCATTGTTTAGTTTTGATTGTAGTATAGTTAAGCCTTCCTTATCTTCATACTGACACGTGGTGTTTTCTACTTCTATCATAGCTAATTCTGCCTCATTTGTTATTAGTGGTTCTCCCAGTGGTTCTTGGCTTCCTGTTACAGAAGGTTGACTACTGTCAGGAGTATCCTTATCTAGTTGGGCTTGGAGTTCTTCTTCATGTTGCTGTTCATTGTGCAACATTGTTTTGTACTGTGTAAAGTTTACATCAGTTATAGTGCTTTATGTTGAGGAGTCTTCAATGACAATTTTATATGATTAATTAAATTTGGTTTAGTGAGTTTAACTAAGCTGCCTTCACAGTCTGTCACTCTATATTTACCTTTTTTTTCATCGGGTTTCATATTATTTTTGTATGTGTAGTTTTGGGCTATTTGGTATAGACACATGTTTTCCAAAGTATTACTTCTGTTTGGGTAGTATGTGTCCAATAAATTGTTTTTTAAAATGTCTTGGCTGTTGGGATCATGTTTGGCTATTGTTTCTATATCTTCATATGATTTTAGAACTCTTTTTCTAGATTTAGCTGGACCAAGACTTAGCCATACTATATTTTCAGATTTACCATACAATGAAGTACCAGTTAAACGATCAGCTGCTTCATAAGATCCACATTCTCTATGGGTGAGCATTTTTATGCCCAAGCTGTATAATTACTGAGATACTGTTTTATCTGATGACAGGTCATTCCAGAGGTCTTGGAGCTCTGTCTTTCTGCTTTAGTTAAGTATGCTGTGACATATCGTGCAACTGCAGTAGAATTGTCTGCAATGTACTGCACATCTATGTTTGCATTACATGCGTGGGCAATGATTGCATTATAATCATTGATATATTTTTCTTCTTCTTTTCTTTTTATGTAATATGTATTTTTAGGTGACTTTTCCTTTAACAGTATGTCTAACTGAAGACATGAGGTTGTTTACTTGACCTGTATTTGTAACTGGTCTAGGGAAACCAAATCGGCATTTGGTGTAGTATTTGCCTTTGTTTTTGTATTTGCGACGACAATATTTTCCACATTTGTGTCTTTGAAATTGTAAAATTTGTGCACGAAGATCACTATTTGTGGCTTCTGATGGAATTTCACAAGTGACATATTTTTCAATAAACTGTAAAACAGTGGCATCACTGTCTTGACCAAATTTAGGAGCATCTTTAATCCATAAAAACATGTGGATATGTGGTGCTCCTCTGGCTTGGTATTCTTTTCTCCAAAAGAAGTGTTGCACTTCTCCAAGGGGAGGAACAGTTGTATTACAAATAAAATGTAGCATATCAATGAAGCGATGGTGAAAATATCTTGAAACATTAACAGGATCCAAAGAACAAAGTTCTCCAGGTGTTAGAATATCTATGTTTGTTTTGTTTTTATTTGATATGCATAGGAAATCATGTAAATATTCCCATGCATATTCTGCACAACTTAATGTGACAAACCAAGTGGGTGGGCCAAGGTTTCTGATCATACAACGTACATCTCCATGACGTCGAAACCAGTACTCTTTAGTACCACGCATATTTGCTAATAGATTTGTAATATTTGATTGTAAAACCTCATCCTTTTGTTGCACTTTCTCTAATAATTGTGTAGCTGTCATATTTTGAAAGTGTGATCCTGATTTTAATATGTGTGCAACTCCGTAACATAAAGTTGCTAGTTCACTTTCAAAGAGTAGGTGGAATATGTATTCCACATTTTGTCTAAATCTGGGATCTTCAGAATACATCCGTAATGAGCGGTATTCTGAAGCTGATATTTGAATAGGTCTATCATCATACCTTCCTCCTTTGCCAGTAGGAAAGAGTAGAGGAAAAGCACGTGCTTCTATACTTTTTTCCCATATACTGATTGGCGATCCTTTTGTTTGACGCATTTGGTAAGTTTCTAGTACATCTTGTACGGTGTCATTACAGTGCAAAGGATTAATTGTATAATGGTCTAAAGTATTTGATATTGTAGCAGGATCTAGTAGCTCAAATTGACCAGCTTCTTGTGTTTCTTGAATTATTTCAGTTGTATCTTTCAAGTTTTCTTCAATATTAATTTCTTTGTAATATTCATTATTCTCTTTAAGATATTGGAAGGCTTGTCTAACTTTATATAAATCTACCAGCTGTTGCCATATTTTGTTGTCTTTTGTAGGTACTCCATTTACTAATATAATTAAAGATTGCTGCATTGGAAGTTGCACTCCTAAAGTTGCACATTTTCTTTTAGATTTAATGGTAAATAAACTACTTTTCCACGAATGCCTTTTACCAATTCAGAAGGAGGTAATTTTGCTGTTTTTGGTTGAAGGCGTATTATTGCTTGAAATGGGTTTACTGTTTGAATTATGATGCTCTCATATAAATTAAGTTGTTGTAGAGGTTTTGGTACTGGGTATAATTCCAAATTATTTTCGATAGAACGTGAAGGAGTTTGGTTGTTGTCAAGTTTTGTAGTGCAATAACTGCAAAGTATTAAGGGCTCAGTTATTTCATATTTGTTTTCTGCTAGAGAGCTAATTCAAACCATTTAGAATCTTCATTGTCTTCTATTTTGTATGATAGGTCCACAGTTTTTGTGTTACTTTTATAAAAAATTCTATGGCAACATACATATACATGGTTTGGTACTTCAGCTGATGTACTTTTAAATTTTAGCATTTCTTTTTTGTATGTGTTTAGCAAAAGGTTGCCATGTGTAGAATTGTTGCTTAATTGGTTTAAAGCTATTTCATTCTGTAAATGGCTTTCCCTTCCAAAATATTTTTTCTGGATATAGTGAATTTCTTCAAGTAGGTCTTTTGCTGTACCATGTAGAAGGATGTTATTTAACTTTGCTAGTGCTAAAGCAGGACTTTTAGCATAGTACAGTTTATAGACTAGATTTCTTATAGTTGAATGATGTGTTGATATCCTTTTGATATCATGGAAAGTGGTTTTACAAGTAGGTCCTGTAATGCAGGCCAATGAATGTCCTTGTAGTCATGTGTACGGACAGGTATCTATATTTTGCAGTAATTTAATTTTGATTTTGTCTTTGCTTTTTACATATTTATTGAGGAATTGGTGTAAAGATTTGAAACATTGTTTGGGTAATTCTAAGTTTTCAGGGCATTTTTTTGTAAGGAGTACTTCTTGTTCCATTATGGTATTATTCACTTTTTCATAACCTCGACCACTGCTATTTATGGCAATTGTATTCGTTTGCTTTTGTTTGTACGCTTCTTCATTAAAATATGGTTCTGTGCTCGTAGTGTGATTCCATTCACCTCCGCAGATACTTAAGAAGTTCTTTCTGTTGACATTTCGCTTATTGAGAAGTCTTTTTTGTAATTTAGTTATTAGTTTTGTTAGTGGTTTCATTTTGTTTAACAGTAAAATAAATACATTTCTTTTGAGAAGAATTGCACTGTCCATCAATGCTTCTAAGATTAATTTCCTACGATAGGTTTTAAGCTTTGAACCTGATTTCTCTCCTGTTTTTATAAGATTTTGAAGGACTTTGTGACGGTATATTTTGGCTAAAATACTTTTCTTGGT
Source organism: Ambystoma mexicanum (assembly GCF_040938575.1). Classification (NCBI taxonomy): domain Eukaryota; kingdom Metazoa; phylum Chordata; class Amphibia; order Caudata; family Ambystomatidae; genus Ambystoma; species Ambystoma mexicanum. Next base: position 666,237,279 of record NC_090924.1, on the reverse strand, counting down.
ATGCTTACTTTGCACTATATTAAAATTTGAAGAAGTAGTTTTATCTGTACTGATAGCTGATTTTCTGTTAATTGTTTTTTGGTTTGTTTTACATTTTGATAGAGGAAGGGAAGTTGTTGTACTTGAAACTTCTTGTGTTTCACTAAATGATTGTATTAGCTGTTTTGTTTCAACTTTTTTTACAAATTCTGCTAGAGATGGATGCTTATGTTGGACTCCTTTATTTTCATTTGCTCTAATTTTGCGTTGCTTTCTACGGAGTGTTCTTTTGGTAGGCATTCTTTAGGGTCTGTTGAAAAAAAAAAAGAAGATATGGGTTGGGGTGTTCTGGAATGTATGTGTGCTGTGTGCATGAGTGTTTGAGTAAGATGATAAAGATGTATGTAATGGTGTGTGATTGTGCATTGGGAACTAAAACTAGTAGGGATAGGTATTCTTGAATTTATATGTCACTAAACTGGGGTTCAGATGACAAAAAAAAAGTAAGCTAGTGGTGTGGAAAAGTACAAATAGTAAATCTAATGTATACAATTAAAACAGTTGTTTGTTCTATAATATGAAAATTGTAGTGGTTCAGTTGGCTAATTTGTGTGTCCAAAAATAGAAATTTGTGGGCCATTCTGGTTGTAAATCGCTGTTTACGACATGGAAATTTTTCGACAAAATGGTACAAAATCTCTATTTTAAGAAACCAAAATAGCTGGTATTAATGTTATAGTATATTTGATTAATAATATAAATATTATGGTGATATTTTACTTACTTTTTTTTAAAATTGACAGGTAACTTCTTAGTTTTTCTTTCTTCTTCGAATTCGGCTGCTTCTTTTCAGGAAACTGGTCTTCACTGCAACTGTAAAAGTTTCAAATTAGTAACTTTGTTTGTATATAGCACTGTTTTTAATTTAGATATTGATTTTTTTAATTGAAATCCTCAGTGCCTTCTGTAAAACCATTAAACTAATTTATTTACATAAGATACATTGCATCAGTTCAGTACATGTGATATGTTCTTAATGAACAAATTGTATTGAATGACTAACTGTAGCAAAAATAAAATATCTTTACTATGTCTTGTGAAATTTATAATATATTAGTGAATACCACTATTTCTGTAAGTAAACTGTTCTAGGTAATAGCGCCTCAATGGCATGTCTAATTTAAAGTAATTAAGTAAATAAATAAATAAAAACAAAAAATATGAAATTGTATAAGTATTTTTATAAAGGTTTAAACATAGATTGTGTTTGCATGCAATTTTGTTTGAATATATGTAGTCTATATATTTCATTTAAAAAATGTTAGTTTAACATGATTTGAGTGTGTGTGTATAAAGAAAGTAAAAGGTATAAAGGTGTATAAGTGATAGTTGATTTTAGGAAATTGAAAAAAGTACAGTAAATTCAATTTACAGATTTTACAAGGTAAAAGTCTGTTTGAAAATGTGTTCATCTACCATAGCTCTCAACTCACACGCTTTTGGCGGGTGTCACACACCTTGTAAAGGGCAGACTCACCCGCCAAGCCTCCTGCACGCCCATTCATTCCAATGGGCGTCTCACCCGCCAAAAACAAAATCGGGTGATTTCACCCGCCTGTAAAACAAACATGGTTGAGAGCTATGTCATCTACTATACAGAAAATATGCATACCTGAAGTTTGTGTTCATGCATATGGATATGCATGGAGCTGCAAGTAGAAATCTTGAAGACTTGTACAGTATTTGTGGTAGATGCTGCTTGCCAATGATATGACACTTGTACTCAGAGAGATTCAGAGTACATTTGCAGTGCTGATCTATGATGATGCAGTTAGATGTAGAGGTCTTGAATGTGATTGGTGCATGGTCATGTGATTTTTGAGGTACATCCAATGAGGGAATGGCAGAGAGAGTGTAGTGGAAATGGTAGAAGGGCTGTTCATGTTACGATATGTCCGCGGACATGGCGGTAGTTCCCAGACATCGGGAGTTACATCCGGGGATTTTTGGGTTCAGAAGTCATGCAAATGAGAATAAGCACTGAAAGGGATTGGTCAGGAAAGTTTGGTGGGTGTGTTGTGCCAGGAGAGATTTTCTGAGATACTCTTATTGCTGAGAGAACAAAAGATATCTATGGCTGTGTGTTTCAGAAAACAGATTGTTTGGATTTTAGGAGATTCGTGGATACATTGGTTGAAGGTGCATGCAGAAAGCTGTGAAGTAGCTGTAGATCTTGGATTCCCACATGTGGAAGTATACTGGCATGGAGTACGTGGAATGAAGTGGTTGGACTTGCTACCTCTCTGTGCTACTTTGGAGACAGAGCAACATCCAGACATAATTGTAATTCATTGTGGAGGGAACAGTTTAGGGCATGTGACTGGAATTTTTTTGCAATTTGCTATGAAAGAAGGACTGAGGAAGGTTATGGACATGTTTCCTAATTCTCAAGTGATATTTTCACGGATTGCGCAGAGACAAATGTGGCTTCGTTCTTCTTCATTTGGTCCACAAATGGAAAAAGCAAGGCGCAATGTTAATAAGGCTGTTTGTGGCTTTCTAAGAGATTTTGGCATGTCTTCTTTTCACAATGAAAATATTATGTTTTGTAGTACATACATTTTTCGCAGAGATGGAGTCCATCTTACTTATGCTGGCAATCAGATTTTTCTGAGAAATGTACAAAATGCATTGCAACCTTTTTTGGAATTACAACAACGATTTTGAAGTAGATGTTAAGCATTTACAATTTTTGGCTTACAAACACCACCCAAAGGCTCTTTTCAGAGCCATGACTTCTTTCCAGAGAAAATTACAATGTTTACTCATGTCTCCCACCACCCCCACCCCCCAGCAGTGCAGGGGCAGCCTCCACCAGGCCCCCACTCATGTCTACCACCACCCCCACCCCCCTGCCACCATGGGCAGCCTCCCCCAGGCCCCCACTCATGTCTCCCACCACCCCCACCCCCCAGCAGTTCAGGGGCAGCCTCCACCAGGCCCCCACTCATGTCTACCACCACCCCCACCCCCCAGCAGTGCAGGGGCAGCCTCCACCAGGCCCCCACTCATGTCTCCCACCACCCCCACCCCCCAGCATCCAGGGTCACCCTCCCCCAGGCCCCCACTCATGTATCCCACCACCCCCAGCCCCCAGCAGTGCAGGGGCAGCCTCCACCAGGCCCCCACTCATGTCTACCACCACCCCCATCCCCCAGCAGTGCAGGGGCAGCCTCCACCAGGCCCCCACTCATGTCTCCCACCACCCCCACCCCCCAGCAGTGCAGGGGCAGCCTCCACCAGGCCCCCACTCATGTCTACCACCACCCCCACCCCCCAGCAGTCCAGGGACAGCCTCCACCAGGCCCCCACTCATGTCTCCCACCACCCCCACCCCCCAGCATCCAGGGTCACCCTCCCCCAGGCCCCCACTCATGTCTCCCACCACCCCCACACCCCAGCAGTGCAGGGGCAGCCTCCACCAGGCCCCCACTCATGTCTACCACCACCCCCAAACCCCAGCAGTGCAGGGGCAGCCTCCACCAGGCCCCCACTCATGTCTCCCACCACCCCCACCCCCCAGCAATGCAGGGGCAGCCTCCACCAGGCCCCCACTCATGTCTCCCACCACCCCCATCCCCCAGCATCCAGGGTCACCCTCCCCCAGGCCCCCACTCATGTCTCCCACCACCCCCACCCCCCAGCAGTGCAGGCGCAGCCTCCACCAGGCCCCCACTCATGTCTACCACCACCCCCACCCCCCAGCAGTGCAGGGGCAGCCTCCACCAGGCCCCCACTCATGTCTCCCACCACCCCCACCCCCCAGCAGTGCAGGGGCAGCCTCCACCAGGCCCCCACTCATGTCTCCCACCACCCCCACCCCCCAGCAATGCAGGGGCAGCCTCCACCAGGCCCCCACTCATGTCTCCCACCACCCCCATCCCCCAGCATCCAGGGTCACCCTCCCCCAGGCCCCCACTCATGTCTCCCACCACCCCCACCCCCCATCAGTGCAGGGGCAGCCTCCACCAGGCCCCCACTCATGTCTACCACCACCCCCACCCCCCAGCAGTGCAGGGGCAGCCTCCACCAGGCCCCCACTCATGTCTACCACCACCCCCATCCCCCAGCATCCAGGGTCACCCTCCCCCAGGCCCCCACTCATGTCTCCCACCACCCCCACCCCCCAGCATCCAGGGTCACCCTCCACCAGGCCCCCACTCATGTCTCCCACAACCCCCACCCCCTTGCCACCATGGGCAGCCTCCACCAGGCCCCCACTCATGTCGACCACCACCCCCACCCCCCTGCCACCATGGGCAGCCTCCCCCAGGCCCCCACTCATGTCTCCCACCACCCCCACCCCCCAGCAGTGCAGGGGCAGCCTCCACCAGGCCCCCACTCATGTCTACCACCACCCCCATCCCCCAGCAGTGCAGGGGCAGCCTCCACCAGGCCCCCACTCATGTCTCCCACCACCCCCACCCCCCAGCATCCAGGGTCAGCCTCCACCAGGCCCCCACTCATGTCTCCCACCACCCCCACCCCCCAGCAGTGCAGGGGCAGCCTCCACCAGGCCCCCACTCATGTCTCCCACCACCCCCACCCCCTGCCACCATGGGCAGCCTCCACCAGGCCCCCACTCATGTCTCCCACCACCCCCACCCCCTGCCACCATGGGCAGCCCCCACCAGGTCCTCACAATCCCCAATCATGTGCGTAATGGACAGCCTCCACAGCCAAAAAGCCCTACCAAGTAACCCATTCACCCACATGGAAATGGAAATCACATGTTACACCCCCAATGTTCATTAAGCTAATGAACCCATGTCCGTCACACACAATGGTTGCAATTGAATGGGAAAACACACAACATGACATGCATGAAACCAATGAGATGATACCACACAGTGAAGTATGGAAACAAAATTGTATTGAAAAAAAATAAAGAATGCTAAAGAAAGAAAACAAACTACAATGTGAATGAGAAAAAAAAAGCTGCATGTCCGTATAAAAACACAAAACTGCAAATCAGAATCCAAAAAATATTTGCCCAAAGTCAAAAGTCAAAAAATCTCCATGCAATAAAGAACTATGTAAAAAACTACCAAGGGTCCATGAGCCCAACTGAACAAAGGAAACCTACTAAAAAACCTACCTAAAAATCAACTATATACAAAAAGTGGAGCAGTGTCCGTCGACTCCAAATCATAATAAGAAAGAAAGGGAACCTAAAACTAAAGAACTATATACAAAGGCGGCGGGCAAGTCCAGCGGCTCACTCCGTGGTGTCCCGGGCCAGGGCATCATCGAACTCCTGTTCGATGTCCCGGAGGCGGTCCAGTTCCATGGCCCGAGGGTCCGCAGGGACGATGCTGTGTCCTCCTCAAACCCCCTGCGGATTGCCTCGAGGCACTCGGCCTGCCTCAGGGCCCTCCGCATGGAGTTCTCCGCCCTGACCATTGTGAGCCGCGCCTCTTCCGCCCGCCACCGCTCCGCACCTAAGGCGTGGCCCAACCGCTGCCACACGGAAGACACTCTCTGTCCTGGGTCCCCCTGCCCTCCGGCCGATGCCTGCCCCTCCGATGTCGAAAGCCCCGAGCCTTCATGTTTCCCACCATGTTGCTGCTGCTGCTGCTCTGCCTCTGCCCGTGCACTGCCTCCTGCTGCCTGCACATTCTCCGCCGGCTGGGGTGCAGTTGTTGATGTGGCCACCCCTGCTGGACCTCCGACTCCCGACTGTGGCAGGGATGCCTCCTCCACCAGCCTGGCCGCACCGTCAGAGGCAGCTCCACAGGGCACCCAGGTGACTGATGGGTGGGAAGATGGCACAGAGGACGACTGGCGCGTAGGGGGTCCAGTTGAGGAGGGGGTCGGAGCAAGCCCCATCAGATGGAGGAATCCGGCCTGGGTGACCTGTCCCAGCAGGCTGACGTGGTCAACGAGCCATTCGAGATGACGTGCAGTCTCTCCATGAAAAGACTGCAGGTCACCTCGCATGGCCCGTTGACGCAACGCCACACCAGCCAGGACAGGCTCAACCCGGACCTGGATGGCCACGTCCGCAGGCAGAGGAAGGCCAGTTGACGTCAGCTCATCCCCTGCCTGAAAACGGGTCTGGACGTAGGCATCCCTGCTGGTGCAAGATGATGCAGGGACAGGATCGGGGACAGGATTGCACACAGGCACCTCCGCGGCCGCCTGTGCTGCCTCCTGTCCCTGGTCCTGCACTGCACCACTAGCACCAGTGGGATCCCCACCTCCAGACCCCGTCTCTGGTGCTTGCACGGCCCCCTCCTCCACCAAACCCCCCACCAACCTGGATGACTCCATGCCATCTTCCCCTGTTGGGCCCTGTGGGGTCCCAGCTGCCCCTTCTGCTGCAGAGGAGTCCAACTGCAACCTCCGCCTCTTGGACCTCCTCCCGGCAGCTGCGGCCTGGGACGCGGCACCGGACTCCTCACTCCCCGACGAGATGACAACACGGGAGGGGAGCCGGGCCTTGCGTCTCCGGCTGGTGGTCGGATCCCCGGCGCTGTGCTCCACAGCACCTTCTCCGCCCTCTTCATCAGTTGACGCTGCAGACAGGGAGAAACAAAACACAGGCATCAGGGCACTGTACAATGGACACATACACGCATGACAGTTGCACATGAGTGGCATTGGCAAACCTCAGACATGTCATCACAATCCCCAACACACATGTCATTGCAACTCACACACATGAGCCATACCACAGCCATATCGCAACTGCCACCACCATCCCTACACATACAACAGCATCAGCAGCCAAAGGGGAGCCAGACATCACATGCAACACAGGAAGTGCACCACACATGTACACACAGCACCACACTTGCATGCATGTCTACACCTCTGCCAAGTGTTGCACTGTTCAGACGGGCATCCATGTCACATCTGCCAATCAGGCTTCCACATACCGCTGTCACATGCATCCATGTTGCATCACTGTTGCACCCTTGACAAATACACACACATGCACATGTACACAGTGCTCATACATGCAGCCGAAAACAACATACATGCCTGACATCACGGACATGTCTACTTACATACACATTCATCCAAACATGTTTGCACGCACAACTGCATTTGCCATGCAAGCCCACACACACACAAGCACCATCCATGTCTCACACATTACAGCCCTCGCATGTGTCAGACCCACGGCCCTGTACACCCCCACCCATACTCGACCCCATACAAACAGATGTGCAACCGGCACAATGCCGAATAATCACCACACGTACTGCTCACAATCAGGATGCATGTACACTCACCGCTCGACTCCAGACGGGTCTGCTTCTCTAGGACCTGGACGTGGAGCGCTGGGGATATGCGTTCCAGGACCCCCATCTGTTCTTCCGACAAGTGGCCCCGGCGCCCCATGGCATCCGCTGCCTTCAAGAGGCGCCGGGCCTTGTTCAGGGTCCTGGACCTGAAGTCCTCCCAGCGCTTCCTGACATGTTGTAAGTCCCGGACTGCCACCCCCTCCGCGTTGATGGCAGTCACGATGTCAGTCCAGATCCGAGTCCGTCCTTCCTTGTCGCCGCGGGAACATCCGAAGAGGGCATCATACTGCCCCAGGACTTGCTCCACCAGGACACCAACTTCGGTGGCACTGAAGCTGGTGCCCCTCTGCCTCTCTGGCCGGGGGTTGTCAGTGGTCACAGATGGTGTTTGCCCCGACATGACAACCCCAGAGGCAGGAGTGGGTGGGCAACTGGGTCCTGGGGCTGGGCTGTGGAGCGATGGAATTCCAGTCGGGAGTCTTCGGTTCCAGCAGGGGTGGTCACAGCAACAGCACCCCTGGCTGATGTGCAGGCAGCAAATGGCAGTGCACGTGGGCAGCAGGCAGTCAGGCAGCAGCAGATGGCAGGTGGGAGCGTGCTCGGGGCTCTGGGGGGCAGTAGTTCGGCCTTCTGGGCAGGAGCGTGGTCTTCCGTGTGCTTACGCGTGGCCAGCTTGGTACGGAGTGATTTGGCACGTGAAAATCCTGCACGTCAGCGTGAAAACCGAGGAAAGGCCCTTAGCGCGTAAGTGCGTCAGCACGCATACGCGAATCTATTGGACCAAAGACCCTCAGCGCGTAAGCGCGTCTGTGACGTGACCCGCACGGGTGTTTCCCACACAGCACGTGATGACAGAGCACACGTGGAAAGACTGCACGTCAGAGTGTCATCGCGTGTAATTGGACAGCACGTCAGGGTGTCATCGCGTGTAATTGGACAAAAGTGCGCGTACACGCGATTGGCCTATGTACGTGTATATCAGGTGTGCGCGGACACTTACACACGCAAGTACGTCAGCGCACCTGTATCCCGGTGTGCGCGGGAATTTCCACACGCTATTGGACTGGGTACTGGATTTCAGGGGTGCGCGGGTCACACGCTCGCCTACAACACGCGCGACGCATTAATTTGCGCGCTAAAAAATAACAAGCTCAGACCCAGGATGAACATACCATTCCTAGCAGCAGTGGGCGTGGCCTACCAAAGGAGGAGGAGGAGGATAGTCAGGGCCAGTATATTCACACCCAGAACCAGCCTTTTCGGGATGCCTGATGACCAGGTGCATGGGAGGTACAGGTTTCCACCACACATCATACTGGACCTGGTGAGTGAGTGGGAGGATGACCTCACATCACCCACCCTGTGCTCCCAAGCACTCAGCCCCCTGGAGAAGGTCCTCAATGTACTGCACTTCTTAGCCACTGGATCATTTCAGCGGACAAGTGCCATTGTGGGTGGTGTATCACAGGCCACCCAGTCACGCTGCCCACACCAGGTCTTGAACATCATCACTGCACGCCCATCAGTCCGCAGGCACATATACCTGCCCAGAACCCCTGCAGAAAGGCATGCTGGCGCCCTGGATTTCTACGCTGTGGCACGATTCCCCAAAGTGCTAGGTGCCATCGACTGCACCCATGTGGCTCTACGTCCCCCCAGGGCATCTGAGCACATCTATAGGAACCGCAAGCACTGGCATTCCATCAACGTGCAGGTAGTATGTAATGCCAAGGGAATCATCACCTCAGTATATGCCAACTATCCCGGGTCCACCCACGACAGCTTCATTTACCGAATGTCCACCCTAAGCCGGGACCTAGAAGCTGGGCGGCATGGCGATACATGGCTGCTTGGTGAGTATGAATGCCACTGCACATGCATGCATGTCAGATACTGAGCAAGGTCACAACCCCACCAATGATACCAATCACCACCTCCACAGGGGACAGTGCCTACCCTCTCAGCCCCCACATGATGACGCCAATTCGGAACCCCACCACGCCACCCCAGGTAAGATATAACGCAGGCCACATTACAACCCGGGGCATAGTGGAGCGCACATTCGGAGTGCTGAAGTCACGCTTTTGCTCCCTTGACCGTTCTGGCGGGCAGCTGTTGTACGCTCCCCCAGTAGTGTGCAGGATCATAGTGGCAGCATGTGTCCTGCACAACGTTGCAACACGCCGGGGCCTGGCCGTGGACATGGTGGTGCCCCCCATCCCCAACCACATGCACAGCCGCTGCCCATGGGAGGGGAAAGGGCACGGGGGAGGCAGCCCGTACACAGCTAGTGGCTAATTACTTCACATAGAAATCACACCCCTGTGGAGTGCACACTGCCCTGCCACATTCCATCTGACAATCAATGATGACTCAACCTGACACTGACCCTGAATGTCTGGATAAAGAACCGTGAAAACCATATCAGCCTGAGATTGTTCACCTGGAAGTGTCACAATGTGTGCATCCCTACCCACACAGACACCACCAATGCAGTTTTGTGAAGTTGCACATTCAAGCAGCTAAAATGAATACCCACTTGCAAAATGCAACAAGAGGACAGTGCCATGTCAGCCAACCCAACCCCAGCACCGCCACACCACACACCGTGCCATGTCATGCTATTTGCAGGTAAACAAAGTAATCCACACAACATGACACTAGTGTCACAATGTACAGTGTCCCTATTAGATACTTGCAACACCTGAAATGCTCACAGTAATGCCGGACCAACAACAAACTTGAGCACGTACTACCATTAACATGACATCACTAATGTTAAATATTAGTAGTCTCACCACCTGGAAATGCCTGCACTCCCACCACTACCAACTGTGCAGTGTTGGCGCCATGTAGAGTTGTAGGTGCACTGCTGCCAACATGGACCACATCTCCAGAGTAGAGGTCCTTGTGTAGACATGAGGAAGGGACCTGCAAATTGGGAGGTAGACACAGAAGATGAGTTACACATCAATGCAACATGCAGTGTACAACACAACAGCAATATGCACTAGGAATGTATACACAGTATTGACTACAGACTGCCCACACAGCTCATGGGAGTCCAACGTCACTGTGTAATTCACTGTCACTTGGGCACACCCTTTGCAAGCCCATGGAAACGGGAAGCAGGAGGGGTGTGTGTGACTCAAACCCAAGCATCTGAACCAAATACATTACAAGCCTGCATGTGCACAGCCACAATGCAGCGTATGCCCACAGGAACCACGGAAGCCAACAAATCGTCCCAAAAAAATAGGGAATAAAATAAATGAAAAAAAAATAAAAATAAAAAAAAATCAAAAATGGCCATTGATGGGCCCGAGGGGGTTGGGGAGGCCACCCAGGAGGTCCGAGGACAGGATGCACACCAGAACCCACCTGCGTGGATCCTGGGAAAATAAAACACCTCCATGGGCTCATGGCCCACACGGCTACCCTATTGTGGGAGTATCACTGCTGTCGCTATTATCACCCTGTGCAGCTGCATCCGGAGGTGGTTGCACTATGGGAGGCAGCCCACGAAAGGCCCTAGTCTGCTCCTCCATGGCTGCAAGCATGCGGGTGTGGTAGGTCTGGTTCTGGAGGATGAGTGTGCGGAGGTCCCCATGCAACAACTCAAGGGATGCCCGGACCTCCGCCCTCGTTGCCTACATCTCAGCTGAGAGCGTACGGGTGAGACGCTCCAGCTGCTGTTCTGTCCTTTGGTGTGTTGAAGCCTCAAGCTCAACAAGAGTCGTCCTGAGGTGAAGGAGCTCCTGCCTCAGGGCTTCCCTGTGGCCCTGGGACTCAATGGAGATGGCCTCCTGCAGAGTCGCCAGTGCCGCCCGCCTGTCCCTGTTGGACCCCAACATGTCCTCCCTGTGTGACTGGCAGATGGAGTCGGTTGCCTGCTCTAGTCGCTCCATCAGCCTTTCTGGGGGGACAATGGAAGTGGCCACCCTATCCATGGCCTGAGCCATCATCTCGGATGATGCTGCCTGTTGGGTTTCCATACCGTAAATGGATTGCTCCCATGCGGTATTGCCAGGTGGCGTACGGCCACCACGTCGGCGGGCACCACACCTGTCTGGGGCAAGGCGAACTGCGCCTTGCTGTGCCGGCACTGCCTGAGGCTGCAGGACTGCATTCCCCCTCTGATCTGCTGGCCCAGGAACAGGATCAGATGTCGCCGAGTGTGACCCTGCATCCGTAACCACCAAAGGCATAGCTGCCAACACTGACATCCCCATTGAGGGTTCTGACCCTGGTGCAGGTGGGTGAGACAGAACAGAATCCCTCCCTGGAACACTCACCTGCGACGGCACGTAGGTCTCATCCGAATCAACACCTGAGTACAGCTCGGGGGAGGTGCAGCCAGAGACACCCCTTGAGAGCAGGACCTGCAGCACTTGTGGGTTCTCACCGACCACCACACCACATCCCTCACTGGTGGTTGGTCGGCCCTCGGACCCCTCCTGGGTCTGCACCATCTCCACAACCCCAGCAGTATCAGGTGCGTCGTCCCTTGCAAAGACATAAAAACAAAGAAATGGAAACAGGCATTAGCACCATGGCACACAATGAGGGCTGAGAAGCAAGAGGACCAGTACTTGTTTGACACATGTCCCACATGACTAAAACCCTCCCATGCATGCACCCTCACTGCGTATGAAGGGCAGGCAAATGGCACACACTGATGACACCAAGATGGAAGATGAACACATTTTCTGCATGCTGCCTGGCAGTGGCATCACACATTGGCCTGTGATTGGCAGGTGAAACACACATGCCATCACACAGATGGCATGTACCATTGCTATTGAGTGAAGATGGAGAGGAGGGCAGCACCTATTCATTCAGTCCAGTTCCCACATGTAATAGCTTTTCTAATTCAAACAGGTCAGATTCTTCACCTGGAGCTGCCAGCCCGAAATGGTGCAATTGCACAGGGACATGTTTGTACAAATGATATCCAGGTAACAAAGTCACTCCACTTTACCATAGCCATGTCAGACATGTGACTAAAGGACTGCGACATGCCTAGTAATAGTGGTGGAATGCAAACAATCTGACTAAATGAACAGTGAAAAATCAAGCAACAATGTTGTGGCAAGGTGACACTTCAAGGGCAACTGGCGTGCAGTTGGGCTAGATGTCTACTGTTGGCAGAAGGGATACTGCTATGGCCAAATGCAGCTGCGCAGGATGTATTGCATGAAGCACATGGCTGACCCATACGACTCAGGCGCACACACTCTCACCTGTCACACAAACAGAAGCCCTCACACACACCATGCACATGGATGACACACACATGCATGTGCACTCACCGGACAATGCCTCGTAATCAGCCAGATCTCCCACGCCTTGGAGCTGTTCCTCCGTGACGTAGGTCCCAGCGACTGACTCATGTGGAGTGAGTTCCATGTCTACTACTGGAGACCCACCTCCAGTCACTAGAGTTGCGGCATGACTTGAGGCCAGCTTACTCTTTGCCCTGCGCTTTAGGTCATTCCAGCGCTTATAGCAATCATTGGCTGTGCGCCTCACGATTCCAAGGGCACTTACGATGTCCGCAACGGTCTGCCAGTGTGCCTGGTGTTGTGCAGGTGTGGTCTTGGATCCAGCAACAATGACCATCTCGTTGTCATGTGCGGACACATACTCGACAAGTGCATTCAGTTCGTCATCCGTGAAGCTGGGCTTCCTGGATGGGCCGGACTGTGTAGCCGTGTCTGGGGCACCAGCCTGTGCCGGACGAGCACTCTTCCTCTTCTGCTTGGAAGGTGGTGGTGATCCTGAGTGTCCTGCGCCGCTCTGGACACTAGGGGCAGGAGCCCTGGTGGACTCTGTATCAGGAGTGTGGGATTGCACACTCAGCATGGGAGTTGGTGCAGGCATTGGCTCTAGTGTGATGGTGTCAGGGGGAATGTCAGCAGCATGGACTAGGACCGACACTGTCCGGGCTGGGTGTGTGAGGGCTGGGGTGGATGGAGCCGCAGCTGCCCCTGCAGCCTTCCGCCCTGCCTACTTGGTGCAGCAGATGACCTTGCTGCCCCAGATGCACGTGGCATGGTGACATCAACGTGCACCAGCGCACGTGTCATAGGCCTGCTGACCTGGAAGTCAGCCATGGAGTCAGCCAGGTCTGGTGCCACAATGGGCTGGTCTAACAAGGGCTGAGCATGGATGGTGTCAGCCACATCAGCCTCAACAGGAGGGGGGGGGGGATTATGGGTGCCCTTGACTGGTCCTCCACACATTGGGGGACAGGCTCACCCTGCAAGTAACGACCACGTCCCCTACCGGATCCACCACGGCCACCACTTGTGGCTCTTCCACCTTTGCCACCCTTACGGAATCCTCGCCTCCCAACCATGGAACTGATGTTGATGTGCGTATGGGAGTGGCTGTCAAATATTGTCCTGGGCAATTGGGGGTCAAAGGGGTTGGGTACCAGATGGTAATTGTACCCTAGTGCTCTTGCAAGGCTGATTGTAACCCCTGGGGAAAGATGACGGGTCACGCTACGCACAGGAGCCCCAAAAAAGGGAGATGACGTGCACGCAACCCCTCCTAGACCACGTGTGCAGAAAGAAAAACCTGCACTACGCTGTGGCACCCAGTAACACAAGAATGAACGTATGCGTGTCACACGCAGCCTAGAATGACCTCTGAAGGGGTAGGCTACACACGGGGCAAGCACAGATGTTAGATACGTGCATGACTCACCGTCTGCCAGGTAAAAGAGTGTGAAAAAGGAGCGCGTTTGGTTGGCAACACCCCCGCCAAAAGAAGATTTGTACGGTGTCTGAGGAGACAGGACAACAGTAGAAGGGAACACTGTTTGAGGGAACAGGCCCAGGTAAACCAGTAAAAGAGAAAAAAGAGAAAAAGCTGTCAGAGGTAACAGGGAATACGAACTTGAGACGCCGTGAAGTAAATCGCGTGTGAAACGACAAGAAGTACAGAATTCACCCACTCGCTCTCCACGAAAAGCACGTACAAGGAAATGGTGTTCTACGCGTACCTTTTATACAGGCCCACACGTCCAGCGTCACTTACGCGGCGTGTACGCGCTAGGGCCATTTCCACCAATTACACGCTTTGTCACTTCTGCGTGTAGGGCCATTTCCACCAATTACACGCTTTGTCACTTCTGCGTGTAGGGCCATTTCCACCAATCACACGCGATGACACTCTGACGTGCAGTCTTTCCACGTGTGCTCTGTCATCACGTGCTGTGTGGGTAACACCAGTGCGGGTCACGTCACAGACGCGCTTACACGCTGAGGGCCTTTGGTCCAATAGAATCGCGTATGCGTGCTGACGCACTTACGTGCTAAGTGCCTTTCCTCGGTTTTCACGCTGACGTGCAGGATTTTCACGTGCCAAATCACTCCGTACCAAGCTGGCCACGCGTAAGCACACGGAATACCACGCTCCTGCCCGGAAGGCCGAACTACTGCCCCCCAGAGCCCCGAGCACGCTCCCACCTGCCATCTGCTGCTGCCTGACTGCCTGCTGCCCCTGCACTGCTGGGGGGTGGGGTGGGTGGTAGACATGAGTGGGGGCCTGGTGGAGGGTGCCCCTGCACTGCTGGGGGGTGGGGGTGGTGGTAGACATGAGTGGGGGCCTGGTGGAGGCTGCCCCTGCACTGCTGGGGGGTGGGGGTGGTGGGAGACATGAGTGGGGGCCTGGTGGAGGGTGCCCCTGGTGGCTGGGGGGTGGGGGTGGTGGGAGACATGGGTGGGGGCCTGGTAGAGGCTGCCCCTGCACTGCTGGGGGGTGGGGGTGCAGGGGGACATGAGCAGGTGTGCAGGGTAGTCCCCTGTTTTGTCGGCTGCCTGCAGGGGCCGTCGAGGGTGTACAGGGAACACCTGTGAGGACCCACCCAGCCTAATCGCGTGTGTAACTTCCCGCGCACCCCTGAAATACACGCGCCCAGGCTATTCGCGTGTGTAACTTCCCGCGCACCCCTGAAATACACGCGCCCAGGCTATTCGCGTGTGGAACTTCCCGCGCACCCCTGAAATACACGCGCCCAGGCTATTCGCGTGTGGAACTTCCCGCGCACCCCTGAAATACACGCGGCCAGGCTATTCGCGTGTGGAACTTCCCGCGCACCCCTGAAATACACGCGCCCAGGCTATTCGCGTGTGGAACTTCCCGCGCACCCCAGAAATACACGCGCCCAGGCTATTCGCGTGTGTAACTTCCCGCGCACCCCTGAAATACACGCGCCCAGGCTATTCGCGTGTGGAACTTCCCGCGCACCCCTGAAATACACGCGGCCAGGCTATTCGCGTGTGGAACTTCCCGCGCACCCCTGAAATACACGCGCCCAGGCTATTCGCGTGTGGAACTTCCCGCGGACCCCTGAAATACACGCGGCCAGGCTATTCGCGTGTGGAACTTCCCGCGCACCCCTGAAATACACACGCCCAGGCTATTCGCGTGTGGAACTTCCCGCGCACCCCTGAAATACACGCGCCCAGGCTATTCGCGTGTGGAACTTCCCGCGCACCCCTGAAATACACGCGCCCAGGCTATTCGCGTGTGGACCTTCCCGCGCACCCCTGAAATACACGTAGCACGCTGGGAGACATGAGTGGGGGCCTGGTGGAGGGTGGCCCTGGTGACTGGGGGGTGGGGGTGGTGGGAGACATGGGTGGGGGCCTGGTGGAGGGTGCCCCTGGTGGCTGGGGGGGTGGGGGTGGTGGGAGACATGGGTGGGGGCCTGGTGGAGGGTGCCCATGGTGGCTGGGGGGTGGGGGTGGTGGGAGACATGGGTGGGGGCCTGGTGGAGGGTGCCCCTGGTGGCGGGGGGTGGGGGTGATAGGGGACATGAGTGGGGGCCTGGTGGAGGCTGCACCTGCACTGCTGGGGGGTGGGGGTGGTGGGAGACATGGGTGGGGGCCTGGTGGAGGGTGCCCCTGGTGGCTGGGGGGTGGGGGTGGTGGGAGACATGAGTGGGGGCCTGGTGGAGGGTGCCCCTGCACTGCTGGGGGGTGGGGGTGGTGGTAGACATGAGTGGGGGTCTGGTGGAGGCTGCCCCTGCACTGCTGGGGGGTGGGGGTGGTGGGAGACATGAGTGGGGGCCTGGTGGAGGCTGCCCCTGGTGGCGGGGGGGTGGGGGTGATAGGGGACATGAGTGGGGGCCTGGTAGAGGCTGCCCCTGCACTGCTGGGGGGTGGGGGTGGTGGGAGACATGGGTGGGGGCCTGGTGGAGGGTGCCCATGGTGGCTGGGGGGTGGGGGTGGTGGGAGACATGGGTGGGGGCCTGGTGGAGGGTGCCCCTGGTTTCTGGGGGATGGGGGTGGTGGGAGACATGGGTGGGGGCCTGGTGGAGGCTGCCCCTGCACTGCTGGGGGGTGGGGGTGGTGGGAGACATGGGTGGGGGCCTGGTGGAGGGTGCCCCTGGTGGCTGGGGGGTGGGGGTGGTGGGAGACATGGGTGGGGGCCTGGTGGAGGGTGCCCCTGGTGGCTGGGGGGTGGGGGTGGTGGGAGACATGGGTGGGGGCCTGGTGGAGGCAGCCCCTGGTGGCGGGGGGTGGGGGTGATAGGGGACATGAGTGGGGGCCTGGTGGAGGCTGCCCCTGCACTGCTGGGGGGTGGGGGTGGTGGGAGACATGGGTGGGGGCCTGGTGGAGGGTGCCCATGGTGGCTGGGGGGTGGGGGTGGTGGGAGACATGGGTGGGGGCCTGGCGGAGGGTGCCCCTGGTGGCGGGGGGGTGGGGGTGATAGGGGACATGGTGGGGGCCTGGTGGAGGCTGCCCCTGCACTGCTGGGGGGTGGGGGTGGTGGGAGACATGGGTGGGGGCCTGGTGGAGGGTGCCCCTGGTGGCTGGGGGGTGGGGGTGGTGGGAGACATGAGTGGGGGCCTGGTGGAGGGTGCCCCTGCACTGCTGGGGGGTGGGGGTGGTGGTAGACATGAGTGGGGGCCTGGTGGAGGCTGCCCCTGCACTGCTGGGGGGTGGGTGTGGTGGGAGACATGAGTGGGGGCCTGGTGGAGGGTGCCCCTGGTGGCTGGGGGGTGGGGGTGGTGGGAGACATGGGTGGGGGCCTGGTGGAGGGTGCCCCTGGTGGCTGGGGGTTGGGGGTGGTGGGAGACATGAGTGGGGGCCTGGTGGAGGGTGCCCCTGGTGGCTGGGGGGTGGGGGTGGTGGGAGACATGGGTGGGGGCCTGGTGGAGGGTGCCCCTGGTGGCTGGGGGGTGGGGGTGGTGGGAGACATGGGTGGGGGCCTGGTGGAGGCTGCCCCTGGTGGCGGGGGGTTGGGGGTGATAGGGGACATGAGTGGGGGCCTGGTAGAGGCTGCCCCTGCACTGCTGGGTAGTGGGGGTGGTGGGAGACATGGGTGGGGGCCTGGTGGAGGGTGCCCATGGTGGCTGGGGGGGGTGGTGGGAGACATGGGTGGGGGCCTGGTGGAGGGTGCCCATGGTGGCTGGGGGGAGAGGGTGGTGGGAGACATGGGTGGGGGCCTGGTGGAGGGTGCCCCTAGTGGCTGGGGGGAGGGGGTGGTGGTAGACATGAGGGGGGGCCTGGTGGAGGGTGCCCCTGCACTGCTGGGGGGTGGGGGTGGTGGGAGACATGAGGGGGGGCCTGGTGGAGGGTGCCCCTGCATTGCTGGGGGGTGGGGGTGGTGGGAGACATGAGTGGGGGCCTGGTGGAGAGTGCCCCTGGATGCTGGGGGGTGGGGGTGGTGGGAGACATGAGTGGGGGCCTGGTGGAGGGTGCCCCTGCACTGCTGGGGGGTGGGGGTGGTGGGAGACATGGGTGGGGGCCTGGTGGAGGCTGCCCCTGAACTGCTGGGGGGTGGGGGTGCAGGGGGACATGAGCAGGTGTGCAGGGTAGTCCCCTGTTTTGTGGGCTGCCTGCAGGGGCCGTCGAGGGTGTACAGGGAACACCTGTGACGACCCACCCAGCCTAATCACGTGTGTAACTTCCCACGCACCCCTGTAATACACGTACCAAGCCAAATCGCGTGTGATAATTCCCGCGCACCCCTGAAATACACGCGCCCAGGCTATTCGCGTGTGGAACTTCCCACGCACCCCTGAAATACACGCGCCCAGGCTGTTCGCGTGTGGTACTTCCCGCGCACCCCTGAAATACACGTACCCTGCTGAAATCGCGTGTAAAAGTTCCCGCGCACCCCTGAAATACATGCGGCCAGGCTATTCGCGTGTGGAACTTCCCGCGCAC
Organism: Ambystoma mexicanum; assembly: GCF_040938575.1. Classification (NCBI taxonomy): domain Eukaryota; kingdom Metazoa; phylum Chordata; class Amphibia; order Caudata; family Ambystomatidae; genus Ambystoma; species Ambystoma mexicanum. The sequence goes on along the minus strand of NC_090924.1, from coordinate 666,218,798 downwards.
CCCTGAAATACACGCGCCCAGGCTATTCGCGTGTGTAACTTCCCGCGCACCCCTGAAATACACGCGGCCAGGCTATTCGCGTGTGGAACTTCCCGGCACCCCTGAAATACACGCGGCCAGGCTATTCGCGTGTGGAACTTCCCGCGCACCCCTGAAATACACGCGGCCAGGCTATTCGCGTGTGGAACTTCCCACGCACCCCTGAAATACACGCGGCCAGGCTATTCGCGTGTGGAACTTCCCGCGCACCCCTGGAATACACGTACCCTGCTGAAATCGCGTGTGGAAATTCCCGCGCACCCCTGAAATACACGTACCCTGCTCGCACTGGGCCAATCGCGTGTGGAACTTCCCGCGCACCCCTGAAATACACGTACCCTGCTGAAATCGCGTGTGGAACTTCCCGCGCACCCCTGAAATACACGTACCCTGCTGAAATCGCGTGTGGAAATTCCCGCGCACCCCTGAAATACACGTACCCTGCTCGCACTAGGCCAATCGCGTGTGGAACTTCCCGCGCACCCCTGAAATACACGTACCCTGCTGAAATCGCGTGTGGAACTTCCCGCGCACCCCTGAAATACACGTACCCGGCCAAATCGCGTGTGAGACTTCCCGCGCACCCCGGTATACACGCACACGTATTTTTTGTCAGCGGGTGTCCGTGTTTGTGGGTACCTCTTTGCAGGTCATTTGTCCTGGAGGGCCACAGTATAGTACATTCATCATGGCAGTATATAGGTGCTATTTGTTGGCGCACCTTTTGGCGCACATTTCTTACAGCCGCAGAGACGCTACCGCCTGCTTTCTTGTGGCGGTCGTGTTTGTGCCTGTGCGCTGGTTTGAGCGTGCGCTTTTTTGCCCTATTCTATTCCATGAATACGTGTTGTAGGCGAGCGTGTGGGCGTTCCGCGCACTTGTGCCCTGTACTTCCCCCGTGACGCCCACGTTTTGGCAAGTTGTTCCCCATTCCGAGTGTTACGCCCGTGTTCCGCCTACTTTTGTTGCGTGCGCCGCGCTATGTGCGAATTTCGCTGTGGCCTGTGCGATTTTCGCTGTGACCTGGCGCACGCTGTTAGATGGCCTGTGTGCCAACGTGCGCCGCGCACTTTTTTATCGCACATCCGCTGGTTTTCTCGCGCACGGACTTCCATGAATCGACGTGCGCTGCTTTTCGTGCGATTTTCGCACTTGCACTGCGATTTTCGCTATTCCACTGCGATTCGCACGTTTTTGCCCACTTGCGCCGCGCTAATTATTCCATGAATCGGCCTCATAGTGTGCTTCAGGACACGTGTAATTTAGTTTATGTACGAACATTTCAGGACACCAATTGTGTTCTTAGAACACTTTCAATTGGGTAGCGAACACTACGAACAGTTGTACTGTTGTTCAGGACACATCATTTTGTTTATTTACGAACATTTCAGGACACTACGAGTGTTCTTAGAACATTTTGAACTTGCATGAGAACATTACGGACAGATGTAGTGTCATCAGGATAGTTACATTTTCGTTTTTTACGAACATTTCCGAACAACCGCGGTGTCCGTGGACACCTAAATTGGTTTTATTACAAGGAACTGAAAGTAATTACAACACAATATAAAAAAGTAACTTTATTTAACATATATAAACAATTTATGACTGAGAAGGTGGGGCAGAAACGGAAACAAAAACAGGAGAATTAGGGTTTTCAATATTAGTGGGATCAGGTGAAGAAGGGATGGAAATCTCATCAAAACGTTGTGGTCCATGGAGAGAGTTTGGGGATAAATGAATGGGATATGGTGAGGGGGGACAAGTACAGGTGGGACAATGGTATGTTGTTGGTGGTTTTAGGTGATCTTCCACAAAGTTCTTTAAATCCATAAAATTTGCTATAAGTTGGTCCATTTTGTGGGTAATGTGTTCAAGAGTGTTATCCACCACTTCTTTTTCATTGGAAGTTGCAATTTTTGTAGGGTCTGTAAAAAAAATGTATATGTTGAATGTATACAAAATAATATTTATCAATTGGTTTATACAGTAAAGTGTGTACCATTAGGTGGACTATCTTCTAACATTTCGTCTCGTGGGAAATGGTCCTCTAGCCAGTCCAGAGTACTACACATTTCTGTGAGAAAACAAAGTAGTAATATGTTTTTTGTTTTTCTAATATAGAAAGTTTATAAATATATGAGTAAAAAGAAGTGCACTTACTATGTCTGGTGAGATATGTAATCGTAGTGTATACGTCTGGTCTTGCTGTTGGTTGTGGAGCGTCTGTGAGGTAATTATGGTGGAAGCCACTTTATCTTTTTTTGGTATATTCCATTTTAAAACATATTGGGCCTCATTAGGACCCAGGCGGTAAGGGGTTTACGCCGGCGTAAACATCGCAGACCCTTACCGCCTGAGTACGAGTTCCCTTAGCGCCATGGCGGATTTAACACCTGCTTTTAGCAGGTGTTAAAATCCATGGCGCTAAGGGACCTTGTTGTTAATTACGCCTTCCCCACTCCCATTATGCCCTATGGGGCAAAAATGGGAATGGGGAAGGGTAAATGGGGATTGGGGACTTACCGCCCCGCCAAGGTCGGAATGGGGCGGTAAGTCCGCCAACCACCATGGCGGAGTTGGCAACTTAGCGCCATGGACCATGGTGCTAATAGCGCCATGGTCCTCCGCCAAGGTCCTAATGAGGGCCATTGTATTTACATGAATGGTTAGTGTGTTACATATATGGGTAACATTTTTTAAGTATTACTACATATACTTTGTATGTGTGCTGCTTTGTGAATTTGTTAAATGTTCCTATGTTATGATATAACATGACTGTTACTGAAGAAAACTATGTGGCTTAGATATGTCAGTAAAGGAAAAAAAGGGAGAGCCAGCCATGTGATGTCATCAGTGATGTCATCAATGACATTTGTGATGTCATCTTTGATGTCCTGGGTGTTAGTGTTAGCAGTGCACGGTGGCGCGAGTTATGGTTGCTTATCTTACCATAACTGCCGAATTTCAGGGGTTTTTCGGTTTTACTTTGAACCATAACGTCCCTTTAACAAAGTTTTTTCACTGAATTTCATAGGTTTTTAGTAGCGCAACTTAACCATAACGTCCCTTTAACAAAGTTTTTTTCACTGAATTTCATAGGTTTTTAGTAGCGCAACTTAACCATAACGTCCCTTTAACAAAGTTTTTTCACTGAATATATATATGTATATATATATACATATATATATACTAGTTCCAACATTCCACTCCACGCTAGAGTAACCACCCCGCAGCCCAAAAATGGAGTATCCCCTATGGGGAGTTTATCGCATACGCAGAAATTGCTCTAAGATCGAAACTTTCGATTGCGAATGTGCCTTTATGGTCAATAAATTTAAGCAACGGGGCTATCCCAAAAAAGTGTAGGAGAGAGCCTTTCAGAAAGCTAGAGACACTGATCGCTCCCTACTGTTGTTAGCAGACACTATTGAACACAGAACCACAGACACCAGTGAGACACGTCTTATTTTAACCTATGGTGAAGGTGCCCATAATATTCGGCAAGTCATGCAACGACATTGGCATATCCTTAAATCAGACAAACACTTAAATACCATTCTGGGCGATCGCATTAACATTACTTTCGCAGATCCAGTTCATTTAAAGATACACTAGTTCCCGGCTTCATGAGGCTGATTGACAATGCATTGACCAACGGATGGTTAAACAACAAACTACGAGGCTTTCACAAATGTGCCAAATGTAAAGCCTGCACTTATGCAGTTAATAAGACGTGTTATATACACCCTCTCCTGGGTAACAATGTTCAGATCACATCAAGAATCACTTGTGATACAGACTTTGTGGTTTATGTTTTGAAGTGTCCCTGCAACATGTGGTATGTTGGCAGTACGAAAGGCAAATTGAAGCTGAGAATGCTTCAACACATTAGAGCCATTAGAAATGTTGACTCTAATTATCCAATGGCTCTGCATTTTCAGTCTGAGCATGGAGGGAAACTGGAGGGTTTCTCCTTTTTTGGTATCCGGACAGTGCCTAAATCACCCAGAGGTGGTAACAGGGAGTTACTTTTGAGACAACTAGAAACCAAGTCCATTTTGGATCTTGAGACAAGAAAACCCAGGGGTCACAACCTTAATGAGGAGCTACACACGTTTTTAGGTACTGACTAGTATATTTTCTGAATATTTTTTAAAAATACATATTTTTGAAATTCATGAAACCTTTAACGTTGTAGAGTGACCCTCTAGTGTCTAACATCTTTTTATCCTGGCCCACACAGTAAAATGTACATATATATTATTTTCTCTTTTCTCTGACGCACTTTACAGGTTGTTTTTTCCAAATGTATGTGTAGCTTTTCTTGAATATGATTGTTTTTAACATGATTCTTAGGAGGGTGTTCTTTCTTAATATTAATTATCTTGCAGAATATTTTTTGATGTAGCTTGGTTATTGGACACCTTGTTGCTTGCTCTTTTTAACTTTTTTTTTTTTTCCGTTCACCTCTCTCAGCCTTTTTTTCATTGATGATTCATAATTTCCAGCTTTTAGATGTAGTCTTGTTGAATCAGAGATTTCCCAGAGTTGGTATTTTCTTTCCTGGGTTTATCGTGCTCAATAGGTTTTTTAAGGGAGTAGGTTGCCATTTAAGATGGCAATTTTAAGGGTTCTATGCACTTGCACTTTATTGGGGATAAACTCGTTGTCTACTCTCCAGTTGTCCATGTATGCATGTTTTCCTGTTTTGTGACATGAGTGCATTTTTTAGCCAATATTTTAGAGACTATGGTATTTTATAATTTTGTGATATACATATATTGGGTTTTTTCATCTACCTGATGTTAAACTGTATAATGTTGTGATTTATATTGATCATACACTCATAAACATACTAGTGCATCCATGGACTCAGAGCACTAGGCATAATATTACTCCTGTTGAGAAGACAAAAGTTTTCCTTTAATTCCTTTTTTGCTGCTAAAGCACTATGCACTTTAATTGCTGCTAAAGCACTAAGCACTTAATATCGCTAACCACTGTATTATTGAGCTTGATATGTTTATAATTTTTTACACATATATGAGTATTTAAACTCATATGACTATGCATATAGCTTTGTGTGAGACTCGTGGTGAACACTTGGCATGATTATACATTTTTTCATGTATCAGCAAGCAAGTTGTACAAATGATGGATGGTTGATGGGACTGCGTTGAGGAGATGGCCATGATGCCGGGAGAAACTAGTGCAGATTTCAGATTTGGGATGTAGACTAATGGAGGATGCTTTATCACGGCATCTTCCTCCAAAAGACATAATATTATATTGTGTCACATCGCTTTAGGATTATCATGGCTTTGAAACACACATTTTTATTTTGAATGTGATGTTTTCTTTTTTCGAACTTATGTTTGATATAATTTGTTCTGCTTCCGCCATTCGCCCGCGATTTCTGCAATTCTCTCCTCAGTCCATGCAACCATTACATCTGCGTACTTGCTGTTATATTTTGTACCATACAACATTGGTCTAATGCTTTCATGATTGTGGTGTATTTTTTACTTATATAATACACTGTATGTCGTTATGCATTGCTGTTTCTTTACTGTTACAAGATGGCTGCCATTTGTTCACCACTTTGTATTCTCTTGTGAATGGGGACATTCTATGCACTAGTATCATAGAGGTTTTAAAGCATTGATAAGGAGTCCTTTTTCCATGTAATTCCCTACCTACGTGAACAAGCGGTCGGTGTACCGCGAAACGCGTCGTTTTGTTATCCAGGCTTTTCCTTTTGCTGCACCTTTTACCAATAAAGAAATATTCATGCTGCCTGGACTAGCTGTCATGCCTTTTCCCTGCTGAGACTGGATTCCACGCCTCAGCTGCTCTTGGGAGTGCAACCCGTTGGATTTTGCCTTGTTTCAGGGCATTATTTTCGTTTTGAAAAAATATATATATACATATATACATATATATATATATAATGCATAAGGGAATCTTTTGAAACATGTTTAACTTTCCAGCATACATTGAATGCACTTTGTTCCAGCATAGTTTTGATACAATGGACTCCAAATTCAAGATATAAACATTCTATGGAAGTGTTCTTAGGCCATTTTGCAATAATATTAAGGCAGTGGAGCTCTAATTTCAGGATCTTCGGTATAAGTCTTGTATGCCATACGTCAGAGCCATATAATAGTGCACCAGGAACTTTGGCTTTATAAACTTTTAAAATAGCCTGAAGGGAAAATCACCATTACTGCTAGCAAAGAGTTTAATAGCACCAAGTTGTTAGTACATTTTTGCTTCAGTTTTCACTAATTGAGGTTACCAGTAGAGCTCATCATCCAGGGTGACTCCTAGGTAGTCATAATGTGCGATTTCAATGGGGTAGGACCCTAAGTGCCAATGAAATAAATTAAGTATTCAACTTAAATTTGTTTGATCTAAATATAATAATCTTTGATTTATTTAAGTTAATTTTGAGACCATTCGTTTTGGAACATTGCCACTAAATTAGGACAACACCAAGCCTTGGGGGAGATGCATCAGATGAGAATAATTAATGGACAAGATCCTCTAAATAAATATGAACTGAAATCGGTGAAATGATACCCCGTATTTGAGACCCACCGTTGTTGTGATGGTATCAGTAATTTCTCCAGATACAGATGTCCTAAAATTAACACTAGTATTAGAATATAATGCTATGACCATATTCAATAGACCTGTAGGGATTCCTCAATTCCGAAGTGTGTGCTGTTAGGGCTCATGCCAGACAGAATCAAATGTGGCACTATAATCAATGAGTGTCGCATATGTAGTTTGTCCTCTTGTGCTCCAGGCAGCTTCAACAATAGATGTCATTGCAAGCATGTTGGTCAGAGTGCTCATGCTTTTTCTGAATCCTGTCTGCTGCGGAAGGATGATATTACAAACTGTGGCCCAACATTCCAGTTTGAGAAGTAAGACTCGCACAAATATCTTAGCAGGGTATCCGATACAGCCAGAATCCTATAATTTGCTGGATCTTTGTGCGGAAGCCCATTTCATGGACCAGTACCAAAATGCTTTTGCTCCATTTAGGTGTTAGAATAACTAATGACCTTGAACAATATGAATTGTTTTTCGGTCCACCATATTGGATTAAGTTAAAAGCGCATTGCACACCCCATGTAGCCCAGGGTCACAAGAGTTTATCAGGGATATAATAATGGTTTTCACGGCCACCTTAGAAAGTGAAAAGTGACTTTTAGAATTAATAAGGTCCATGTATCCAACAGCCACAATCTCACATCCTATAGGGGAAGCAATATAATTTCCCCAATCTCTTTTTGATGCCTCCACAATCAATGGTACATCTGAATTAACAGGTCTACCCAATTTCAAAAAGGTTTGTAAATCATTATTTTGTGCTGCCTTGGTCAAAGCTTGCCATTGTGAATATGATAAGTAGATATGAATTTACTTGGAGCAGGACAGGCTCTGTGATAGACATTACATTAAATGTGCACACATTTTGCAAATTAAAAAAGACCCCATCCCTGAAAGGCTTTGCTCGCCCCTTGTTTGCAGGTCTGTAGATTACTACATATGTTAAAATGCTATATAAAACAAATATAATAATATTCTTGGATATGTTATACAGTGCTAAATAATCTTATGTTATCAACGTTCTATACTCTGCACATCACCACTGTAGTGGTCTTAACGCACTGAGATGTGTCCTTTTAGAGAAAAATTGTGACCCCACCCAAGGTGGTAGGCTGAGCATGATCTGGGAGGGGCAAAATGAAAGAGGGCCCAGGAGAGGAGAAAGGGGAAGAGTGGGAAAGTCTGGGAGAAATAAATGTGCGTAACTCACTACTTGCAGGGAAAATAAAACATATGGGTGAGTGATGGTTTTTGTTGTGTATATGTAGTATCTGGTGTTTTAACCAGAAGAGAATTCAGTCAAGAGAAAGAACAAAAGCTTCCCTATTGGTCAGCACAACTTTCCTGGAGGCAATTACTATAGCATGGTGAGAATACAAGTCATGATGGCCTTCGGACATGCTCAAGGGTGCCTATACGGTGTGAGGGTACTAACCAGATAATCACATTGGATTCTCCCCCTCTGACAGCTGGAGGCGTCTATAGAAAAGACAATAGTACTGGCGGTGGCATTTGACATAGAATCTCCAGCAACCCATACCAGATTGTCCTGAGGTGAATAAGAGAGAATGGCTGTTGACTTAGTTGAAGTGGCTTGGTAAATATGTCACTAGAAAGCAATATGAAAGTGATTACAATCAGAGGCAAGGTTGTAAAATGCTACTCAGGCTAGCTGGGCAATACCTGGCATTCACAGTATGGTTTAGACTCAAGGATGGCAACTATTCTTTATACGGCTTGTATGCAGAAACCATCTGGCACGTCTTGGTAAGGTTTTCCTGCATTGCCTAGGTGTGGCCAACCAAAGTTCAAGAGAACAGGAGAACACACACTCTTCACTTACTCCCTGGGCCATGAACAGCCAGGTACGATACATAGGAAAGCTGGGAGAAACTACCATGTGTTAATGTTAAGTGTGCATTTCTATTTGTTTTACAGTTAATGATATGATTTTGGATGGTGCAATCCATTAAAATGGCAACAAGTCTTAATCTGGTTAAATTTGGTTTGAATGTGTGCTTTATATCTTCTGTATTACATCAAGTTTGAAGAATTCTAATACAAATGTCTTAAGCCAAAATCGACCACTCTGGGTTAATAAAGAGTATTGTGCATGCATTCAGTGGCCACCCCATTCACTGATAAAAACTAAAACAAAATGTATTTGTGAGCGCTTTACATGGATAGTTTTTCAGTGCGATTGGCCGGACACCGCCCTCTTATCCCAGAATCCTTTAAACCATCCAGTGACACACAAAGCATGCATGCACAATCACGGCTAAATAGCAATAGTCTGCAGTGGAACATTTGGACTTTGACTGCAAGCTCCTTAACAGGGACGTCATTTCACCAAAATGCCAGGGGTAGTGGAAGTGACATCACACGACCCTTGACCCCTGATTACATCACAGGAGGTGATGTTATTTGACCCCGCCCCGAAGTGATATCGCGGGAAGTGATGGAACACGACCTTGACAAAACAGGAAGTGGCATCACATAGCATTGTACACTTCGAAAAATATGGTTACGCTATCACTATAATGTGATGTACATTTCATACAAGAATGGATCGCCATATGTATTGTTAAGATCAGTGTGTATAGGCCCATATTACTAAATTACTGTGAATTCAAGCAGACGTCCATGACCAAATGATAATGATGTGTTATTATATAGCACTTACGCTTAAGCGCTTTATATAGAAAAAATGTACACCCAATATCACCCAACCTGTGTTAGTACTCATTTATCGACCTCAGAAGTATGAAAGAATGAGTTGAGGCATTTAAGAACAGACTAAATCAGTGACTCGCCACCCCTCCCCCCCAAACTGTGCCTGGAATAAACCTTTGATGAGTCTAGCAATTATTATATAGAATTCCAGAAAGACACATTATTTGATATTCCTAGTCTTTCTTATTTAGGTTCAGCGCTGAAAGTGTTAGACTTGTGGCACTCCTGGTTTTATTTTTCTTTTTTTTTTTTTTTAAAAGGGGCCTGAACAAGAAAGCCAGCCACTCCAGAAATAAAGAGTCGCATAGTGCTGGCCACAGCCCAGGAGCCTGCTTACAAAAAAAAAAAGTTTTTTTGGGGTTTTTTTCGTTTTTTTTTAAGACAGAGGTCGCAAGGGAGACCCCAGAGGTCGCAGTTGCGACCTCTGGCGACCCCTAAATGATGTCCCTGCTCCTTAAATGGATAATTTTTCAGTGCAATGTGCCAGCCTCCACCCACTTATCGCTGCCTCCTTTAGATCGTTCTACAGAGCCCAAAGTTGCACCTAAGTTGCAGCAGACTGCAGTCTGCTCCTCTGCAGTGGTACAGCAGTGCTATGGAAAGGACATGTGATCATTCGTGGGGTTTACCCAATAAAGGTTACCTATTTGCTTCCACTTGTGAACTACTCCCGAAATTGCTATTGTATATTTTATAGTCATAACTGGGTGTGTGTACACATGTCAACTTCGAAGTCAGTGTAAAGCCTGCACAGCATGAAATCGGACCTCCCGGAGGCTCCCGTCAGGTCTACATCCGAGTTTGTAGAAATGCCTTGAGGAACGGAAAACCGACATGACACTCTGAAGGGCGTGAAGCATATTGTCCTTGCTATTAATGACAAAACAATGGCATGCTACTCACTTAAAAGAGATAAAGGCAATGAAATGCTGCAGGCAAGGAGTAAGCTACACACTGCGGATGATTCAATCCTGGGGCCTATTGATAACAATTCGTTATTGAGCTATGTTACACTCTACAAAAGGAATCAGGAATTCTGGAGACAGAGTTTGGTCGTTCCCATGTGGACAGTATAGATGGACATCAGACACCTATTAACTCCTTAGTGTAATCACTTTGTGCAGGCCTGCTGGCTGGGATAGTATTTTTTATGGACTGAAGGCAATGAATCAGATGTAATGTTCTTTCCCAGCTGCACCATTACCGGTATTGCGTTTTACTTTGCACGTCAATAGGACCCCCTGCTGCGCCCTTTGAACGCCTTTCAGGATTATGGCTTGCAGAACCATTTATTTATAAATGAAAGAAAAACATTATACTTTACTCGAGCTCATGGAAATAGGAAATATATCTGCGTAATAGGAAACCAAAAAATAGAATTAGGGAATGAACTTAGATATTTAGGATTTATGGTTACTGCATGCCCAAATAAAGCTTTGCTACTTGAAAAAAAAAAGGAAGCGCTCCAATTATATAAATGCAATTGAAACATTTTAATATGAGATGTGGCCACTTTTCATTGCTATCGGCAATCAAGATGTATGAGGAAAAGATCGTCCACTCCTTGTATATGGTTTGGAATCTCATCACGTGTTAAGACAATTAGATCTGTCTCTGTATGAAGGGATTATTTGGAGGAAGGTACTGTCCCTTACGAAGTATATCCCAATGGCAATAATTGGATTGAATTGGGTCTATCCTCGGCAAACATGACGATTTTGTGTAAGCGTCTACTTTTATGCCAAAATCTCGTGGAACCTCCTCTGTTCTCTCTTTTTGAGTATTTTAATATAGATAGTGCAGCAAAATCCCTGTTGGAAATACATACATTTAAGAAAATCCTACTCGAGCGAGGGTTGTCCTTTCAAAAATATATGCTGGATCCTATGCGTTTTAAATGAGTTATGCGGGCAAGAGATTGGAGTGATGCATGTGAGATGATACACTGTTACAAGAGTTTTCCAATTTTAAAAGATATTTATTGTTATTTTTTATGCATTGTGTATGCGCCTATGGTTACTAAATTAATTCAGAACAAAAAGGTGTCTGGTGAAGTAATAACCAGACCAGGGGTTGCCAAATAATGTAGGGAAAACTACTGAGAAGCTTGTTTCACTTTATCCTAGGTAATACGTTCATCATAAAGCAACAAAAGATGAAGCTGTTTGAGTTCGTGTCAAATATCTTCTTTCATGAAAGTTCATTTCTTCAAGTGAATGAGCAGAAGCCTCTACCGCCGATGCATTTCGGACAGAGGTCCTTCTTCAGGGCGAATTCTACAATGGCAATATCAAATAGACACTTATTAAGAAAGGAGTTGGCTGTGTCAAAAGGATCGCTACAAAGTTTAAATCGCATGACTACAAAAAAACACACAGTGAAGCAATAAGACACAAAAATGAAAAAAGTTTAAAGAAATGGAGAGAGAAACAGAGGTGGAGCCTCTTTGTACCTGCAATCTTGCGTAGTTAAGAAGATATGAATATACATAGGGTGGTTTCTTATTCCATTTCTGTGGAAAAACGTGAGTGTATATGTAGTGCCCCGTTATAAAACACTGATGTCAATAATGCAATAAAAAAGCACTCTCAAAGCATTACATGTAGACATTGGCCCTCATTACGACCCTGGCGGAAAGTGACTGACCGGACCGCCACAGCGTAAATAGCGTTTCCGCCATTGCACGATGGAGCAAAGTGCGCGCCCATTCCGACCCATCGGGCACGAGCACCACGGCATGGCGGAAGTGCAAAGTCCGCGATGGCGGAAATGACCCCAAAACGGCCCACACCGCCGCCGTACGGCGCCCAAGGTGCAATACCGCCACCCATCTTAGCGGACACCGCAGTGAGCGCCAACCGGAAAGTACGGTGACCGTAAATATACGGAAACGGAAGTAAAAACATGGGCCCGGAACGGGAAACAACACGCCGTACACCTATAAAACCACAAAATCCACACAACCACTAAAAACACTACCCTGAGACACATCCCAACCCGTCATCCACCCTAGTGAAACCAAGAAAAATGGGAAAAGTAGCGAAGAAAGCGTGCGACCGCAAGCGGCAGGTCCACTTCTCCCGTGAGGAACTCACCGTGCTTACAGAGACCCTCCAGGAGAATGCCGCCGCTGTCTTCTCCACGCAAATGACCAGGACGGCACTTGCGAACAAGAAGGCCATATGGGCCCTGGTGGCACAGCGGGTAAGTGCGGTGGGGACCGCACCCCGCAACCCACAGCAATGCAGAAAGCGATGGGACGACCTGCGGATATGCGTCCGTAGCATACTTTCTGCCAACCGCAACATTGCCACAGCCACCGGGGGAGGATCGGAATCACCCATCAAGTTGACCCCCTGGGAAGAAATCTGTGCCTCCACCATAGGAATGGAGAGCATAGAGGGAGTCGGAGGGATGGAGAAAGGAGTGCAGACATCCGGAGAATCAGGTAGGTGTCCCAAATAAAACCATGCCAAATCCACAATGTCCAATCATGTGAATCACATGTGTCCACATAGCGCAACAGTAACACATGGCCAGGAGAACGTCCACACACATTGGCCTGATAGCGCACTTTAAAACTCACAATAAATACATAAATAATTAAAAACCCCTAAAACACCCACTACACGTGCAGCAGGCACACCCTAACTGCAGGCTGCCAAACAACTGCACCCTCACTCCACACACAAATGAAAGCACCTCCAAGGCCCCGACCCAAATCACCCTCAGGTACCACCCCAATGCATGTGATACATTGCCATTCCAATTCCCACAGACCCATTAATAACGCTCGCCCTCCTTTACTCCACCACAGGGTCCGATCCAAACGACGAGCTTCAGGACACCCCTACCAGCACACCTGCAAAGAGGGCCAAGACCAACGGCCAAAGACCCTCCACCTCAGCTGCACGCATCAAGACACGGCAGCAGCACAAATCAAGTGGCAGCACAGAGGAGGGAACATCAACATGCACCCCAGCAGCCAGCATGCCCACAACAGCAGCACCACAGGTCCCCCCAATGGATGCCACAGAAGGCACTGCCTCTGGTGGCAGCAGCACCATAGGTGACACCCCATTAATGGCAGCATGCTCCGACACAGAAGACGGGGATGTCGAAGTCAGATCCATCCATGACCTGTCCCAATCCCCCTGTCTGTTCCATCCCGTACACCATGAGGATACCACGCAGGGGCACCCACAAGACGACGACTGGCCATCCCCCACAAGCCCTGTGGCAGGGCAACATGAGGCGACCAGCCACTCTGTGACACCACCGCAAATGGCCATGGCCCAGCAGAGGCAACAGTCCCTCGACCAGTTAATCGTGCAACAGCAGCAACTGGCCACGCTCCTCAAGGACCATGCCGATGAATGTGGGGGCACTAAGGCAGACATAGAAACATCAACTGAGACACTCAGGGCAGAAATGGAGTGAAGTACAGAGACACTAAGGGCACAAATGGAGAGTAGCACCGAGAGCCTGAGAGTCCAAATGGAGAGTAGCACCGAGAGCCTGAGAGTCCAAATGGAGAGAAGCACCGAGAGCCTGAGGGGGGAACTGCATGCGACGTCCAAAGACGTATGTGCCGAACTTACCGCAGTGCGCCGTGTGCTCACTGAGCTCTCACAAACCCTTAGGGACATGCATGGACGTGAGCAGGCAGAGACATCATCCGTTGCAAGTTCCGTCCAGGGCAGCCCCCAACGTAGATCTGGGAGGAACCTGCGCTCCACAGGCAGGGGTGCCCCTGATACCCGCAGAGGGGGCATGCAATAGCGACTGCCCACTGACAATGTGCATCTTTGGACACTGGTGTTCGGGGGGGAGGTAGGAGGGTGGAGGGGGTGTGTTGGGCTCACTTGGGTGGCGGGTCGATAGGGTGTTCAACATGATATCACATATGCCATAAACAATGCACGATCAACCAATGAGATGTGTGGACAATGATCTTTGTGTACTAGGCCATCATAGGCGTACAGTCCATATTGTGCATGTACCAGACACACACAGTGCCACGAGTCCCGTGTCCATGTATCAGCCACCAGGCGTGAGTGCTAGAAGCATGCATCAATGAGATGCTGACGAATGTCACGGCCCTCCTGTGCCTCGCGGACTCCTTGAGGTGCTGCCACATCCCCACCCTCATCATGACCATCTTCAGGTGCTTGCAGTTCTGCGTCAGGGGGCATGGGCACATTTCTACGTACGCACATGTTGTGTAGCATGACACATGCCATCACCATCTTTGCAACCTTCTCATGGCGGTACAGGAGTGCCCCGCCAGACCTGCTGAGGCACCGGAAACGAGTCTTCAGTAGGCCGAATGCCTGTTCAATGACTACACGGGTACGTGAGTGGGCATGGTTGTAGTCCTCCTCATGCTGGTCCCGTGGGTTCCGGACTGGTGTGAGGAGCCATCTCTTCAGTGGATATCCGGCATCACCTGTATGTGGACGATAAACGAATTATGTGGAATGCCATTGCTACGTACGCACCCCCCCCCCTTCCTGCCAGGTCATTGCCGCATCACATACCCCACATCATCATGCATGAAATGAGACTCACCGAGTAGCCAGGATCTGTACCCTGTGTGTCGCTCCATGTAGCGTGGTATTGTTGAGTTCCTCAAGACCATAGAATCATGGGTTGATCCAGGGAATCGGGCACAACAATGTGTAATGATCCTGTTGGAGTCACACACCATTTGTACATTCAGAGAATGAAATTGTTTTCGGTTGCGGTACTGGGCCTCCATGGCATGTGGGACGACCAATTCCACATGGGTGCAGTCGATGGCACCAAGGCAACCCGGTATGCCGCCAAGTGCATGCAATCCCACTTTTGTGTTGGTAATTTCCTGCTCCGAGCGTGGTAGAGAGATGTAGTCGTCTGCGTGCTGCAGGAGGGCATCGAGCACTTGCAATAGTGTCCGTGAGAACAGTGGCTGAGAAATGCCATGCAACTGTCCGACTGTGTGCTGGTAGGTGCCTGTGGCCAGGAAGTGGAGTACAGACACCACCTTCAGTAGGGGTGGGATGGCGGTTGGGCTATCTATCATGCTGACAAGGTCAGCCTGTGTCATGTCCACAATGGCGGCTATGGTGTCCCGGTCCAAACGGTAAAGGGTGTGGATCTGCTCATCAGTGAGGTTGAACGGATGTGCTCGGAGGCGTGGGATTGCGGGCTGCCTGCGTGGTGGTAGTGGCAGTGCTGGCGGCCCTTGCTGGCCCTGCCTTGCCCTCCTCCTCCTCCTGCGTCTCCTCCGTGCGGCCGGTTGTAGTTGGTGTTCGTCTTCTTCTTGAAGTTGGAGTACTTGCAGTGCTATCAGGTCCCCCAGGGCCAACATAGCTAGTCCTGCCGGTAGCATTTCGGAGTGGGTGTGGTTGTGGGAGGAGACTGGGTGTGCAATTTATGTGTTTTCAGGCTGTATGGCCTCCACCTGTGGTGATTCATTCCACCTGTGCAAGCTGCTCTCCCCTTTGGCCGAGCACGTCCCGCACACAACGCTGCAATTCGAGGAATGGCATCTTGCTATTACAATCATGTATTTGTACCCGATGGCCGTGTAAAATTGGTTGATTTTTTTTTTATTTATATTTGTTTATTATATTTAGTCAAACATACAAACAGTAGGGCCTTGAATTGGCCGCATACAACAACTCTTGAACTCCCCGCCCCCACCCTGCCCCACCCTCCCTCCCTCCCTCCCTCCCAACTCGCAAGACCATTTCGCTCTGCACCGCAAGGTCCTTTCCACTTTATTCCGCAGTGATCATTCCACCACTGGTACTCTCGCTTGATGAGTCCACCATCTTTGGGCTGAACAGCGTTTCTGTGAGCTCCACCCATTGGAGTAGGTCGGCCGAGGTGTCCAGCCTTTGCTGGCTTCGGGCGTTCTCCCAGGCCCCCGTTTCAGCCTGTGTCCATCTCCGGAGGTCTTCCCACCATGTTACTAAACACGGGGCCTGGGGGCGTTTCCAGCACATGGCGATGCGTCGCTTCGCAAGAATGTACATTAGGTCTTTTAGCTTATTCAGTGGCTTGTTCTTCCGGTTCCTGGGGTATCTTCCCAGGATGCATGCTGTGGGCGTATGCACCTCCAGGGTGATGTCAGCCTCAGCCACTTTGGTTTTGATTAGTGTCCAGAAGGTTTGTATTGCGGGGCACCCCCAGAACATGTGGGTCATATCTGCGTGGGGTTCGTTACACTTGGGGCATCCCCTGCTGTTGACTTCGTTGAATTTGGAAATGATTGCCGGGGTGAGATATGCTCTGTTTGTTATGTAGAACTGTATGAGCTGAAATCTGGCGTTTCTTGATACCTTTTTGTGGTATCTTGTAATGGATTCCCATTCGGCATCTTGAAATTGCTGTCCAAGTTCCATTTCCCACTTTGCCTTGCACTTGAGGCTGTGCTGGGTAGTACTGTCTAGCAATGTTTCGTAAACCCTGGAGGTCTCATGGCCCCCTTCCGCCGCCGCCAGCAGGCTCTCGATCCCTTCGTGTCCTGTGTCTAAGTTTTCTACAGATGGCCAGCGGGCAGCCACCCTCTTCACTACAGCATTGTGCAGAAGGAATTGACCCGTGTGTAGGCCAGAGATTTCCTGCAGTTCAGCAAATGTCAGGATGCCCTGGTCATCCACTAGGTCCCCCAGGGTGGCAACGCCGCACAGCTCCCATGTGTCTCTTATTATTTTCCAACTCCCCGGTCTGTTTACCATGAGTGCAGCTATCGGGATCTGTGGGGAGTAGGGGTCCTTGAGGCTCATGGATTTGCTGGCTCTTTTCCAAATCTGAGTTCCGAGTTGGACTAAGTATGGGTGTCGTTGTTTTTGGCCTGGCTCAACCCACAGCAGGTCTCTCAGTAGCGATGGGGCGATGCTTGGCTGCAGCAGGCGGGTGTCTGTGGAAGCGCCATCCGCCATCCACTGGATCACATGTTTTAGCTGACCGGCTAAATAGTACAGTTCAAAGTTGGGGACCCTCAGGCCTCCCTTGTCATAGGGTCTTTGCATCGTGTCTAGGGCCACTCTGTGCCTTCCTTCTTGCCACAGGAATTTCCGGCAGAGCTTATGTAGGTCGTTAAAGAATTGATGTGGTATGTTGTATGGCACGTTAGTAAAGTGGTAAAGAAGCCTGGGTAATGCTACCATCTTGAGCAGCCCCACCCTGCCAGCCACCGAAAGCGGCAGCCTGCCCCAAAAGTTCATTGATTTCACTAGGCCTTCCTTTGCCCTGACAGTGTTGAGGATGTGTTCCGTCTTAGGGTCTCTGTGGATCACGATGCCCAGGTATTTAAAGGAGGTGGGTTCCCATTTCAATTCTAGTGTAGGGAGCTTGTCGGCTGCAAGCTCGCTCAAGGCCGCCAGGGGGAACAAGCAGGATTTGCTATGGTTGATGTGAATGCCAGTGACTCTGTGAAACCCCTCCAGGGTCTCTAGGATGTAGGGCAGTGTGTGTTCAGGATTCCTCAGATAGAGGAGCATATCGTCAGCGTACAAAGAGAGCAAGTGGGATACCCCATCTATTTCGATGCCTACGTCCTCATATTCCTGTCTGAGGTATGCTGCCACGGGTTCGATGGCGAGGATGTATAGCATGGGGGACAGGGGGCAGCCTTGTCTAGTACCTCGGGATAACCTCCATTTGTCCGAATAAGTTTTATTGGTGCGCACTCTGGCCTCTGGGTTAGTGTAAATGAGTGTAACCCATTTAATAAAGCTGGGCCCCATCCCCATTTTGGACAAGGTAGCTAGGAGCCACCTCCAGCGAACCGAGTCAAACGCTTTTGAGGCGTCCAGGGACGCTACTGCGCATTTCTCTCGTCTACCCTCGGTACTGTAAATAACATGGTGTAGTTTGCGCAGGTTTTCCGTGATGGTTCTACCCGGCACGTACCCTGTCTGGTCTTGGTGGATCAGGATCGGGATGGCTCTGCGCAACCTCATGGCCAATATTGCCGTCAGAATCTTGCTGTCCACATTTAATAGGGACAAGGGCCTGTATGACCCACAGTCTGTGGCATCCCTATTAGGCTTTAGCAGTGGGATGATGGTTGCTTCTCTCATGGTGTCCGGGAGGTAGCCTAACTCATACGCCTCATTGAACACCTGGGACAATAACGGGGCCAGTGTATCTTCGTAGGTCTTATAGAACTCTCCTGGGAGTCCGTCTGGTCCAGGTGCTTTCCCGGAGGGCAGCGATCTGATGGCGGTCGCTACCTCCTCAGGGGTGACAGGGCCTTCCAGGGACTCTGCTATCTGTTCCTCGAGGTGTGGTAGCCTAATGCTGTCTAACACATCCTCTATTGCCATGTCAGTGGGGGGTGAGGGGTCAGTATATAGTTTCTGGTAGTATTCTGCAAAAGTGCGGTTGATATCTATTTGTGAGTGTGTTTCTAGCCCTGCTACATCCCGGATTTGGCAGATGGGTTGTCTAGGGGCCTCTCGTTTACATAGCCACGCTAGCAACTTCCCAGGTTTGTCGCCTAGGGCATGGCTTCTTTCTATGTGTTTGGCGTAGCTGAGCCTCCCAGTGCAGCAGGCAGGCCTGCTTTAGTTCGACTGCTCTGCATATTTGGGCAGGGTCCGATGAGGCTGTAGCCTCTAGGTGTTGTAGCTCGTCCTCTGCACGCGTTAGCTGGGTGGTGATGGATTTCTGGGCGCCCCCTGCGGCGGCTATCATGTCCCCCCCTTATCACTACTTTGTATGCCTCCCAGGCAGTGTTGATGTGCTGGACACTGTCTCTATTTATTTGCCAGTAGGTGGATGTGCATTGCCCTATCTGTTCACAGAATGCCTTGTCTAGTAACGCTTCACTCCGGAGCCTCCATGTGGGTATAGGGGGTCTGGGCGCAGTTAGGGACCATGTGGTCATCAGAGGGGAGTGGTCCGACAGCACTCTGGCCAGGTATTGAGTGTCTTCGAACGCGTCTAAGTGTTCGTCGCTAACCAGTATGCTATCTATTCTAGTGTGTACTGCATGCGGTGGTGAATAAAAGGAGTAGGCTCTACCCTCGGGGTGCTGTGCTCTCCAGAGGTCGCATAGGGCATATTGTTGTGTAAGGGCCTTTAATATTTTTGCGGGCGGGGAGGGCTGTGAATGTTTACTGTCTGATCTGTCCAAGCGCAGCTCTAGAGTACAGTTGTGATCTCCCCCCCCATATGACCGTGCCATTCCGGCTTGGGCTCAATCGGGTATACAATGATCTAAAGAAGACCGTGGCGTCGTGGTTGGGGGCATAAGTGTTGACCAAGCATAGTTCCTTGCCTTCTATAGTGCAACGTATCTGGACCATTCTACCTTCGTCATCTATGTTAGTGTGCATCACCTTGATAGGCATGTTAGGGGCTATCCATATTAGCACCCCTCTGGCGTAGCTGGAGTACTTGGTGCCTATTAGGGTACCCCTCCACACCCCGGCCAGCGCTGCCAATTTCCGTGCGTTCAGGTGGGTCTCTTGTAATAAGGCAATGCCTATCTTATGGCGTTTGAGGAAGGTGTAGACTCTGTGTTGCTTAATATAACTGTTCAATCCTCTAACGTTCCATGTCATTACTCTGATCGCATTAGCCATGAATGTGGTGTGGGCGAGAGTACGTGGGTGGGCCGTCCAGCGGCGTCTGACTCTTGGTTCGGCGGCCTATCATGTGGCGAGTGAATTTGATCAGTTCCTTTGGCATCTTTGGGTGTTTGATTGGTTTGCGGTGTGTTCGTTGGTCTTGATCTTCTTTGTCCCCATAAACATTAACTGGTAATTGAACTTTTAACGTAACTCGTCTAGCGGGGTATCCCCCGTTCTGACATTCCCGTTTCTGCTCCATGGACCTAAGTCCCTAGGTGCCCTACGGGCGGGTAATCACCCAAAAAAAGGAGATAGTTTTGGGGCGGGTGTGGTTTCACCTCCTGATTATAGCAAGTGTGAAGTACTTCCGTGGTACGTGTGGCTCCTGTCGCATCTGGGTTGCCGCTCTTCGTCTGGTAGTTCTGAGTATGTGGCAGGTGCTGCCTGGGGGTGGTATGAGCGATCTCATGGGATGGGCGGTTTAGGCTTGTGCTGTTTCGGTTCCCAGTCTGGGATCTGTGCTCTGTCCATCCAATCAGTCGCTTCAGCGGGAGTGTCGAATACATGGGCCTTGTTGTTGTGAAGGACCTTCAATCTGGCCGGGTATAGGAGCATGTATCGCAATCCGGCATTTTTAAGTCTGGCTTTGGTGTGGTTGAACATAGCCCTGCTTCTCTGGACCTGTAGGGTGTAGTCGGGGTAAATGGTGACCTTGGCGGATTCTTGCTGTATGGAACCGCCCAGCCTGGAGAATGCCAGGATTGCTTCCCTGTCTTTATAATTCAGTACTTTGGCTATTATAGGCCTGGGCGGATTTCCAGGTGGTGGCCGTCTGGCTAGGGATCGGTGGGCTCTCTCAATAGTAAAGCCTTGGGACAGCTTCCCCGCGCCAATCTCTTGTATAAGTAGGTTTTCAACGTAGTTCGTGGGGTCATTGCCTTCGATCCCCTCGGGTAGGCCGATGATCCTGATGTTACTCCTGCGGGCCCTTCCCTCTGCCTCCTCGGCTCTATCTTCGAGGTTCTTTACCTTCTGTACCAGGACGTCCACTTCCTTTGAGAGCTTAGCTTTGGACTCATAGTGTTCCTTTATTTGGGTTTCTAGGGTGTCTGTTCTATCAGCAATGGATCGCACATCCTGACGTAACAGATTCACGTCTATGGCCACAGCGTCTATTTTATTTTCCATGGTTTTCTGGAGTGTCATGATGGCTCCCAGAAGTTGCGAATTCGATGGTTCAAGCACTTCTGCGTCTGGTGCCTCATTGCTGGCGTGGGTGGCGTCCGGGCCGGGTGCCCCGGAGGCGGCAAAGGATTCCATAGTGGTCTGTCTATGTTTGCTTCTGGCGTTTTTAACCGACATGGTTTAAGTGGTGTGGCGGCCGCCGAGTGCTCTGCTGGCCAAGTGCGTTGCCCTCTATCCCTAAGGGGGCAGGGGTGATCCGAGGCAAAGTCAGGGCGTTAGGGCGCTTGTGGCGCGGAGGCCTCTGCAGGCTGGTTTAAGCAGACGTTCAGGGGTTAAGCTTGGGTATAAAAGGCCCTCTGCTACAGCCAGGGCGCCCCAGGGGTTCTCGTTTGTTTTTGTTCCCTTGACTCTCCGTTCCGCTCCGATCACTAGGGGAGCCCACACCCTGTGTAGGCCGCTCTTCACTCTGGGCCCGCCACGCTGGCCCCTGTTGGCGTCCCACACCAGCGTCCCGCTCCACCCCCTGGTGCCGGGCCCCACCGGTCCGGGGGCTGTGAGGGGGCAGGGCCCTCGGCTTTGGAAGCTGGGGGGATAGAGATCTCCGCTCCCCCCACCGACTCCTTACCGCCCTTCTTCGATCGTTCCGCTGTCTCCTCCGGGGGCCTTGTTGTGAGGCCGCGGCGCCCAGCAGGACGTCCAGTGGCAGGGCGCCCCAGCCGGCGTAAGCAGCTCCTCTCGCCCCCGGGCCCCTCGGCCGCTCCGTAATGTCTCCCGGAGCCTCGTCCCGGCCGGCCCCACTCTCCTTCCTCCGCTTCGCCGACCGGTTGCACCGGAGCGCCGGCCCCCACCTCAGTACGCCAGTGCCGATCGCTCGACACCCGCTCCTCCCCGGCAACGGCCGGGCTCCTCGGGTCTGGTGGTGGTTCGATACAGGCCGCTGATTTTCACGGAGCGGCGGACATCTATGCGGCCGCCATTTTCCAGCGTCGGCGTCTCTCCCCTTTCATGTGTCGCGGTGTCGGAATAAGGGAACGGATCTGCTCCAAGCCGCAGCTGCCAGTTCTCCAGTCGTTCACGGTCCGATGAGGCTATTCTCAAGTATTTTTGCGATTTATATCTTCAGTTGGCGGCGGATCGTTGAGCGTATCACTCGGAGCTCTTCCAAGGTACGGCTTCCTCACATGGCGGTTGGCCACGCCCCCGTAAAATTGGTTGATATGTTCATTCGGCTATGGTCCCATTGTTTCACATACTATCTTAGCAGTCGCGAACAGACTTGTGAAGGGTCAGTGGAACGTAGTACTCGAGTAACGGTGGACCCTCATGCATCACTGTACCGAGTTGCAACGACGGGCGGGGCGTCCCATTTGTGAGTGAAGGCAGTTGCCATTTTCACACACAGCCGCACTCGATGGATTAATTTGTGATTTAAAGCGGCCACAGATGCCTTTTCGACGTGATGTTGCAAATGAGGAATTCGAAGGGCGGCGCTTTCGGTTATCAGCTAGCGGCGAGGAGATGCCCACAGGTCTGACTGCAAATATAACGTTCTATTGTTCAATGTCCTTGGGACAGGGGCCATGGCGAGGATGCAATTATTGCTATGAATAGTTTGGGATGCGCAATAGCGAAGTGGACGATGAGGCCGGACGTTCCCAAATACATGTTACTTCACAACACTGGAATTACGGGCTGGGGCACAGTGGATTTTGCAGGCTGCATAACGCACAGACTCAATGGAATTCTCACATGTTATGTGAGTATGGAAACAGGCGTTATCATTACGGGATGAGGGAATGATGAATGGATGCATGGACAGATGATTTGATACAGTGTTTGCCATGTACAGGGCTTCTTGGAATCTGTCCGCCTCCCCTGCGCTATGTGATGCAGGGCTGCCATAGTGGGACCATCGTCTATCTGGCCTTGTTGAGCCCTCCCTGTCTCAACGCGCCTTCAGACACTTGTGTCCATGCACGTTACCAATCCCATCTGATGGATTCTGTTTTCACAGACGCATGCACAGGTACACTCGTTTGTGATGGTGTTTTCACCTCGATATAGATAGTTATGAGTCGCAAGTGGTTTTTGGGTGGTGATGATCCTTTGGAGTGGGCTAGCATGCATATGGCTGTGGATTTAGTGTGATCATTGAAGTGAGTTGTTCGAATGTAGTTCTGATGGCCATTCTATTCTTTTTCTTTTCTTTTGGTTGACAGGTATCTCCTCCCCTTTTGCCACTGCCATCTGTATGCCACTCCTGCAGATGGCTTTTACTCCCGACACCTGCTGCTTCGTGTTAATCAGTGGAGCAGCATTACGATCTTATGGGACGATCGCCAATGGGCCACATGCCCTTACGCAGTACTAGTGGCTCGGAGCAACATTTCGGCCTTTCAGCTGGACTAGTGCCTCCCCATTGGGACGGCCCTGCGGTTCTGTGCGCTTCCATGTTGCCTTTTCGTACGAGAATGTGGCCCTGTGTACCATGAAGGAACAGGGCGTCACACAAGAAGTAGCTGGTCATTTCTTGCGGATGCAGCCCACAATGGTGAAATGTGTTTTGGAGTTCATGGCCTAATGGCTGTATGGGCTTGGTGAATTTGTTGTGCATTAAATTTCTATTCTGATATGGGCCGTGTAGCGTTCTTCTCTGCAAGTGATGTGGCATATTCCTATTTGGGGAGCGATGTATTGTGAGGAGATCTGCATTGTGTTCCAGCTTCGGAGTATAGTTGCGTGGTACTGTGCTGGGCGCGTTTGCCTACGAAGCCCAGTGAGGTCAGGGATGAGGGCTGCCAATATGACTGTTTGAATGATGTCATGCTCAGGGGCGGGGGATTAGGTTTTGTGTAACAGATGCCGGTCAGCCAGGTGGACTGGTGGAATGATGTGATTTTCGGAATATTGCTGGTCACAGGTGCCTGTGTTTGCGTGCGTTTCTTGGTGGGAGACTGAGGTCATGTCCATTGGAATTGCTTCTGTATTCGTGCCATCTGTGCCCTGCAGCTCCCATTGGCCCCTCTTGAGATTCTTTTGTTCGTTGGCATGCATGGGTGACTTGTACATTTCACTGGTTGCATTGTGACTTCATTGCACCTACGGGGAGTTGTACAATGTGGCCAGGGAGCGGTGTACAGGCACTCAGTGGGGCCGTTTACGGTTGATTCGCGATGCCGTACTTCTCACCATGGCGGAATGGTACTTTCCGCCGTGCTTGATGGCGTTAGGTACATGTCCGCTAGGGTCGGAATTCGCGTACCGTTGCGCCATGGTGGTATTTACGGTTTGGCATGGCGCGCGCGCGCGTACTTGGTGCAGTTAGCGTTGGCGTTCACTACGGTGTCGCTAATGGCATCGTACTTTACGGTGACGGGTCATAATCGCACCGAGCGGTATTCGATGGCGGTATTGCATTTCCGCCATCGTTTTTCGATTTCCGCCAGGGTCGTAATGAGGGCCATTGTCTGCTGTGGAATATGATGGACTTTGCATCACAGAGAATGTTAAATGTTGCGAGAAGAGAATGTGATGCAGCGTTCACAGTTTCAATATAAGCGTGTCCCTCATGGCTGTTAACGAGCATATGCCTGTCATGAAAAAATATATATGAGCGAAATTGTCATATCTGTTCGAGTCGGACTGTTAACCAAACATGGGACTATGAAAGGTTAATGCTCTGTTTACCGTTATCACAAGTTGAATGGGTCTCTTGCAGTGTTGAACAGACTGCCTGAAGTCTCGGGAACAATGCAGCCGCTCAACTCATGGATTGTATATACAAGTGTTGCAAAGGGTAACCGCGCAATGGCGCATGATGAAGTGTGGAATCGGACGTGATTACGATGCATTAGGCTGCCTAGGCAACTACTAAATAGTGCAACTTGGTGAACCAGCCATCTTAATGAGAAGCAGTATAGAAAGAAACGTTCATCGATAGGATTGGGTTGCACACGTTTTGTACAATATATAGTATATGTGGACATTTCTGGTAAATATTGTAAAAACAATATGCACGTCTATCTGAATAGTGGACAGAGGCCTTAATTGATGCAAAATGCTCTGAATGTATAAGTGAACACCCTGTGGCGGGAGTGGCAATTATTGCATATGTGGTTGTGACTGGTGGCATGATAAGAATAACAAGGTTGGTGTGGAGATGGAAACACGTATGGTCAATAGTAATATCCCCATGTGGTGAATACAGACACATGGCGATGGAATCGAGGTGTGGAGCACATCCTATACAAGCCCTAAAGTATCCCATGTGATCAAAAGGATAAAGTATCATAATAATACGAGAGTAGTGTAGATAGAAAAACTATCTTGGCGTAACAGAAAAATGTATACTTGTGTTTGATGTGTAGGAAAACAAGAACTGAAAAAGGGGTAAGAATGGTGTGAGTCATAGTATAGTATAACAAAGTCTTATACTCACGCAACCGGTAAATGTCACTGCTGGAAATGGAATGGCAATAGTGTACTTCAAATTACAGAAAACAATGGAAATCAAGTTCTTCATTCAAACCATTGGGAGACAGTGTGTAAAATGTTTCTATCCAGTAGGCTTCTCTTTGTTCCAGTTTTTTTGTAAGGTTTATTCTCCGATAAGTGGAATAAACAACCTCCAGAATGTGGAATCTAATGTGTGATAATTGATGTCTTGTTTGCTCGAAATGTTTCACAACTAGTAATAGTTGTTTTTTGTTTTAATGTTAGACTTATGTTCATTCCATCTCAGTCTAGCTTTTCTACTGGTTTGTCCTATGTAGAGAAGACCACAGGGACATTTGATCGAATAGATCACTCCTTACGAAGCGCATTTTGAATAATTTCTAATGGCAATCTGTTCTCCTGTCCTGGGATGTGTAACCGATTTGCCTTTGATGATACTATGCAATTCCCACACGACATACATGGAAAAGTCCCTTTCTTGTTGATCATTACCTTTGGGATTTGCTTAGCGTGTGCCTTAACAAGGAGATCACTCAGATTACTGCTGCGTTGGAATGCAAAGATCGGTTTATCCTTAAATAGATCTTGAAGTTTATTGTCACATGCCAATAGGGGCCAATGCCAATGTTTCAGTATTATCTTTTAAATTCTTGATGATTGTGTGCTTTACTTGTTGACTAATACCAACAGGTTACCAGATTTGCTGGTACTATTGGTAGGAGCCAAGATGGATGGTCATTCTTTGGTCACTGCTTTGCTGGTAGCCAGTGTCAGTTTATCTTCGTTGTAACCTCTTTCCTTGAACTTAGTCACCATTTTCTTCTTTTCATGCTTATGCATTGTTTCTTTATTGATTATTCTTCTGATCCGTAAAAGTTGGCTGTATGGAAACGTTTGATGGTTGCAGAGTGTGAAAACTCATCCTATGCAGAAGGTGTTTACAGTATGTAGGTGTGTGGTACACATTGGTGTCAAAGATAGGTGCGTGGGGGGTAATGTGCACATCCAAGAAATTGATGTAAGGTTTGCCAATCTCATGTGTAAACTGTATTCTCCTCTTGTCTATCATGTTCAAGTAAATGGGAAATGCATTCAATGTTTCTCTTGAATCGCTCCAGACCATGAAAATGTCATCAATGTATCTTCCCCAGTATTTGGTGAATCAGTGCTAAATGGGTTATTTGATTATATGATCCTCTTCTAATTTAAGCATGAATGCATTCGCATATTGTGGCGCCATTGTGGCACCCATGGCTGTTCCACTTGTCTGCAAACAGCATATATTTTTGTGCTGGAAGTACGCGTTTTGCGAGATAAACTCCAAAAGTACCATGATCCATTCCTTGGAAGCTCCTGCTTCATCTTCTTGTAGTAGAAGCCACTCCACTGTGTGTTGACCTAGGGAATGTGGGATAGATGTGTAGAAGCTGTTAACATCAATGGTAAGTAGCAGATCCTCTTCCTTCAGCTGAATGTTGTTGAGTCTGTTGAAAAATTAGTTGTGTCCTTAAAGTAAGTGGGATATTTCTGAATTATTGGCTGCAATATAGTGTCAATGCATATGCCAAGAGGTTGGAGAATAATTTTGGTTGCTGCCACTATTGCTCATATAGGAGGTTGAGTCATTGATTTATGTATCTTTGGTAAAAGATAAAAATGCAGTTTTTCTGGGTAATCATGTGTAAGGAACAATGTGGTTTTCTCACTGATCCATTCATTATCTTCTGCTATTTCTAAAATGGATTTCAAGTTGCAAGCAATCTCATTGGTTTAGTCACTGGTTAGACTGTTGTATATGCTTAGGTCACTCAACTGTCTGGAACACTCTGTTTCATACTCCCCTGTATTCATAATAACCAGGGCACCTCCTTCATTAGCTGGGCGGGTGGTGATTGCATCATCTTCATACAGAGTTCTGATGCTTATCAAATCCCTTTTGCTTAGGTTGCGAAATTTGGGAATGTTGTAGGAGATTTTCTTTACATCTTTCAGAACCGATTCATAGAAGATATTGATCGTGCCATGAGGTAATGGAGTTAAAAAAGTGCTCTTAGGTTTTAATTTTAGATACTCAGTGGTGGATTGTTCCTTTCATTGATCAATATCAGAAACGTAAACTCTTAGTTCCATTTTACAGATTCATTTGAAACTGTCAATCTTTGTGTTGAGAAAACTGGTTCTAAACGTGGGCACAAAGCTCATCCCTTTTGTAGGACTATTGTTTAAGGAGGATTCAGTCTGCGGTTAGAGAAGTGGATAAATAAATTCTCCTGTTCGGGTATCTGCTTTCCAGTTTTTGTGTTGTTTCTCTTCCTGTGTCCCCTCCTGGTTCTTTTCTTCTTCTGTCCTGACTTAAAAAAGGTTGTCTTGGTGGTGTTGTTGCTCTCTCCTCAGCTGGTCTTTTCGGGACACTGCCTGTCACTCATGGTTGCAGATCTTCACCAGATTGGGGTGCTCTGCTACTCAAGGTACCTGGTTTAGATTGTGAGTCCAAATCTGAACTTGAAAGATCGGATGAGTTCTTTGTCTGGTATGATTGGTTAGGATATTGGTATTTATCTATCCACAAGTACACTTCATCATTGTGATAGTCATATGTATGTCTTTTGAATTTGTGTATCTTTTTGTTTTCTAGTTCAGATTTATAGTGTTCCAGTTTGCTGTTAATGTCTTCAAGGATGATGGTCATGTCCTCTCCACTTAACGAAGAGGTCAATTCGGTCTTAATCTCTTCTATATCTAGTGTGATTGATTTCAGGTCATTGGATAGTTCTTTTCAAAGGGTTTATGGTCATTTAGTCTAAAACCATTGCATATGATGCCATTTCATCGAAATGTTTACATCTAAAAAATTTCCATCTAATACATTTTGTTTTTCCTTTTTTTATTTTTGGGCGGGTACCCCCCTTTGCTCCCCCCAAACCCCTGTTTTTTACCCTTTAAATTGCACCTGAACAAAGATTAACCCTTTACCCCCAAGAAACATGCCATTTTATAGATGGAAACATTTTGATGGAATGGTATTAGATGGAATGGGTTTAGATCAATTGACTAGATACCTTTTCAAAGAATTAAATCCAGTGAACATTTGTTCAAGATATTTTCCCATTTGTGTACAAATTCCTTATAAACTTTGCAAAGAGTGGGACACAAGGGCATGCGTAACCCTCTTGGTTTCCTCTGGGCATGATAGTATTTAGTTAAAGTTGTTGCATGTTGCTTTCTATTTATTTCCTTTCTGATAAGATATTTCAATTGTTTGATCTGTTTGGCTGGATATGGATTGTTAGAACTGGTGCTGGTCTCTTTGATGAGCTTCAGGATTGCTTCTGCTTCTTCGGATGAAAATCCGACAGTCTGTGCATGTTTATTGGTGATTTTAGAAATATCTTCATATGACATTGAGATTGGTGTCCCTCCCCCCTGAGTCAGTGTAAAGACATAAAATTGTAGATCCAAGCGGGAGTGGGTGGGCACTACTGTTGTCATTAAAGGTGTCAAAATAAATAAATTCCTTATGAGTTAATTGCTGATCCGCAGAGACCCAATGTACACCACATTGGTATAAGAAATATTGAACAAAAAGGTTTCTGGTGAAGTCATCACCAGACCTGGGGTAGCCAAATTATGTAGTGAAAACTACTGAGTATATTTTTTCACTTTATCCTCGGTAATATGTTCATCATAAAGCAACAAAGATGAAGCTGTTTGAGTTTGTGTAAAATATCTTCTTTTATGAAAGTCCATTTCTTCAAGTGATTGAGCTGAAGCCTTTAGCGCTGATGCATTTCGGACTTAGGTCCTTCTTCAGGGGGCATTCTACAATGACAGTACCAAATAGACACTATGGAGTTGGCTGTATCAACAGGACTGCCACATAGTTGAAATCGCATGACTGCAAAAAATACACAGCAAAGCAATAAGACACTAAAAAGAAAAATATTTTAAAAAATTGACAGAGAAGCAGAGGTGGAGCTTCTTTGTACCTGCAATCTTGCAAAGTCAAGAAGATATGAATATACCTAATGTGGTTTCATAATCCGTTTCTGTGGAAAAACATGAGTGTATATATAATGCCTCATGATAAACCACTTCTTTCAATAATGCAATAAAAAAGAGCTCTCAAAGTATTAAATCTTTCTTACTCCTATATTGCAGTGCACATCATATTCTGTAGGCAGATTAACGATGCCTAAATGTTACGAGAATAGAATGTGATGTGCCGTTCACAATTACCATATGAGCATGTGCCTCATGGCTGCTAATGAGTGTATGCCTGTCATGAAAAAATATATATGAGCGAAATTGTCTGATCTGTCCGAGGTAGTCGGACTGTTAACCAAACATTGGACTATTAGAGGTTAATGCTCTGCTTACCTTTATCACAAGTTGAACAGGTCTCTTACTGTGTTGAACAGGCCGCCTGATGTCTCAGGCGCATGGATTGTATGTGCAAGCGTTGTCAAGGGTAACTGTGCAATGGCACATGATGACGTGTGGAATCGGCTGTGATTATGGTGCATTAGTTTTAATTCAACCTTTTACAGAGAAAAGAGAAAAAGAAAAAAAGGTACTGTTACATCATTCCCAACAAACAATTAAACAGCTTTATCATAAAAACAAATAAAATCCTATCAAAAGGGACCTACCTTAGCATTTACATTGTTCGACTAATGCAAAGGAATGTAGACCATTCCTCGCCAGTACACATTATTCAAAGAACTTTTATTGGATTAACATCCCTAAAACAGTCGTAGCAATAGGGACAGGTTATGTACCCAATAGGCAATATCACAACTTCTCACAATCAATAAAATCAAAAGCATTAACCAGTTCACTAAAATATAAAGTGTCTAGTTCTACTAACGATGGACAATGCACAATAACATGCTTAATGGTTTCCTCAATATTCAAGTCACCACATAATCTACAGAAGACCTGATCTGAGGGAATTGATTTTCTCCGTAATAAAATGTCTCTGGTAGGTAAAATATCAAACCTGAATCTCATAAATAGCAGCGAGAATGGCTATATGGAAAAATAAATAACCAAAGTTAAGACAAAGATTGATAAGCATGGAGAGAATCCAATGTGGTAATATCCAATCTTGTTCAAAAAGCGACAACTTGACCCGAATCGGATTTTCAACAAGGTCATCAGATCCTGAACACACCTCCGATAAGATGGCTATACAGTTTTCAACAAAATGGTTGTTTCCTCTCTTTGCGATTGAAGATCAGTAGCGGGTTTAACATATAAAGAGTGTACAGGAGGATCTAAAATCTTACGAAACAATAAAAGATAATGCCGTTTCGCTCTGGCAAGCAGAGAATCCTAATTCGTATAACATAGTCACAGCTGGAATACAATTTGGCAACCTCAACACCCTTCTCCATATCAAAGACTGACATGTAGCTAGTAACTCCAAAGACCAGGGTTGCACAACCTCAATCCCGCTTATCAGTTTATGGAACAACTTACCCTTGTTAAATTGTATTAGCGAATGGGCCAAAAAACATCCATATTTAGAATTGACCCTTATCATCTTGCCTGCTAAGGCACTAGATTTATATTTTAAGAAATCCCTTCTGGTGAATTTACATGGTTTACTTAAAATTGGAAAACCCAAATATGTCAAGTTGTTAATCTTCTGCAACATTATCTTATTCAATGACCAGTTAAAAGTTGGACTCTTGTTTAAATTTGTAAACTGAAGAATATTTGTTTTGGACAGTTTCATTTGTAAAAAGGTATCTGCAACAAACAGTGCAAAATTGTTTAGAGACCTGTGCATGCCAAACGGAGTACAGTCCAATAAAAGAAAGTAATCCACATTGGCCAAACAACTAAATTTACAATCTGCCAATTTTAGGTGGAAAAAAGGAATCCCTCTATAGATACTCTTGTAAATCTGACACATATACATTGAATAAACATGGTGCCAAAATGCACCCTTGTTGGAGAACAAATCTAGGAGAAAGAAAATCTAGATAATTTACCTTCCGCATCTTGCCTCACTTGAATGGTTGAGTTGTTGTGCAAACCAACAATTAGCTGTAACAAACTGGCTGGGATACCCTATTAATCAAGGTTTCTCCACACGGTTTACCAAGTCTAAAGCGGACAAAAGGTCTATCAAGGCCAGATAGAGGGAGGACTATTTCTTGTCCCAGGTCAGATCGTGAAAGCATTTTAACAGGAATCCATTTAATGTTGTGCCCTGATTTTCCCTAGATCCTGTTTGAAACAGCCTTGGACACCCCACAGTGTGCACCAAATTCGTCAGGTGAGTAAGGAGAATGGATTCATGCCATCATCCAGAACTGTAATCAGCCAATAGTTGCTAGGGTCAGATCTCACCCCCTTCTTGAAAATCGCAACAACATAAAAAGTTTCCAAGAAGGGGAAAATTGTATTCTCATTAGAAAATTATTAAAGTATATGGTCAAAATAGTTGCCATTTTATCGGTTTAATGTGTCCAGTACAACTTCCCGGGTGAGTGTTAAAAACCAGGGATCCATTCCACCCAAATGTTACATTGAAGAGTAATGGTTAGTGAATTCCTCCTTTCCTGGGAATATAAGGATCCAAAATGACTCACACATATTATTTCAGGAATGAGATTGGTTTGCAGATGTACCTGACTAAATTCCAAGGAATTAATAATACTCAAACATGTGGATCATCTAGAGAGCTCATTGCTTCTGTGTCCCTCAGCAACATTTTCACAGAATAATGTTTTATCCCATTCCTATAAGCTTGCCTTATTTTCTGAATTTCTTTAGTGATTAGGCTGCAGTCAATAGACTTCTTTTTCACAACACAAATTGCATGTCTGGCTTTGTTTTCCGTGCAGTACTCAGTTTTCGAGAAAACAAACTTTCAAGTGTGCTCTCTATGAAAAATGTGAAAGTATCTGAATTGAAAGTATGAACTTTCCAATCAAAAATAGTGTCACGTAAGATGTCTTCTAATCTCTCGTTAAATATATGCAAGGTGCAGGCGTTCCATCTCATCTGATGCTTCCCTTAGTTAATCGCTATCTGAGTTAAAGGACAAAAATCTGGGTGTGTCAATTTGATATTAAAAATTGTGGTGACCAGATTAGGATCACTTAAGTTAATATTGATCACCTTACAACCAACACATACATTATATAGGAAAGCATTCACACAGATATAATCTAAAACAGCATTATAGTCCCCCGGTGCCAGATTGCTTGCACTGGAAGATCACCAGAGAAATTCCCATTTAGAGTACAGAGCCCCATAGATGAAAATCAAGAGTCCCACCAACAACCTCTGCCACTTTTCCCCAATGGCCAGACTAGAGATAAAAGAAGAGATTCTATCACATCATCTGATGAGTCATCGTAACCACAGGTAGAATTAAGATCACACGGAAGCAGAAAACGGCCATTGGGTGTCCTTTGCATCCAATAACGATCATAAAACTGTAATTTCTCCAAAAAGGCAAAAAGGGTAAAAATACCCTCATGCCAATAAATATTAATCACAAGTAAATCCCTAGTACAAGATCCCATGGGAAAATTAATAATCATAGTTAGAGCTCCTCACTTTATATTACAATGAGATTTAATGGACAGACCCACACTATATGTAACAACTGTCATACACCCAGTCGAGGGATGACCCCTAGAGGTTTTCTTAGCGCCCAGAAAGGCAACAATATATCCATCCAGCAAAGGACTGTTCAATAACCAGGTTTCCTGGAGTAAAATACAATCATTCTTTCAGTTGTGAACCCAGAAAGGAATTAGTAAACAATTGATGACGAGTCGAGTGTCCCAAGAAATAACGTTCAAGACACACTCTTTGCTAAAGATTAGGCTTTCTCACTGGATTAGTATGGCAAGAAACCAGTTAATGCACTAGATAACCAGGACCAATCCTGGTAGACAACAGGGATAACATGTTTTTGTGATGCCAACGAAACTTTCCTAGATCCTAAATCCATAATAAAGACAGTAATATGAATTCCCCTAGGGTCAGAATCGATTAAGGTACCATTTATGTTAGAAATCTTGCTCAGAAGTACCCTACAAGGGGTAATGTCATAAGCCATTTGCCTCAGGGAAGCTGATTCATTTAAAATAATGCCATAAACAAACTTTCATAAAATGTTCCGAATAACTGTGTCTGTAGTATGACCATCAATGAATTCAACTAAGTAAATATCTTGTGAGGAAATGGCCCTTAAATTAGGAACCTCATTGAATAAAGCTAAAACATTCCACCGGTTCAGCAACTGTGGTTTATCCTCCTGAAATGGGCATTCGAAGAGGAGCCATTGTGTGTACTAACTGTCTACAGATAATGATAATTGTGGTACCTCATTATGTGTCACTCCCAATGTTTGGTACATGTAAGTAGACAGAGAAGGAATGGTTATGAGGGCAGCAAATTACCAATTCCTCTTAGAATACTATTTACTGGACTCTAACCAGACCTACAGTCAATTGTGCCAACCCCATAACAGTTCAAATTACCACTTTGCTCAGGATAAGTTTTCCCAATAGACACATTAACATCAGTGCGCCTTAAGCCATTATCAAAAGGATACCACAATCATAAAAACAGAAGGGCCATGAGAAGATGCTCCTCATGAGTTAGTCTCAAGAGGAGGTAAAAACCTAGCCCTAGATAATCCAACCCGAGTGAACTGTGGCTACATGCAACAGATTCAAAAAATGAGTTATGGAATTTTTCCCTTGAGGTGGCTTAATGTATGCTTTGATGGATTTATTTCCTTGTTTCTTCTTAGCAGGTGCATTTTCTTTCTGAATTGTTCCCTCTATAGTCGACGGAATAGTAACCACAGACAGATCTACAGTAGAAGAATCTACGTCCCTTTTTATCCAAGAAAGCTTTGCCTTAAGATGATGCTAACATTTGTGAGAGCCTTTGTTTTTAGGTTTCTCATCACTCTTAAGATTGTTCGACTTATTTGTTGATTGGTGAGTATTATTTTGATAAACAGCATCTGCATTTGAGCAACTAAAAGGCTCCCCATTATTCTGTGGTAATATTTTCTGACTAGCACTTATAACACCTGTAGTGTCTATTTCTTAGCAAATAGTGACCCCCTCTGAAGTCCGATCAACATGCTGATAATTAACCGATGAGGGACTGTTGTTAGATCCTTCCACAGTTGAGATAGAAGGATCAGCAATGCCCTGATGAATTAATTGTTGCAAGTCATTCCCCACCTCCATTTCTCTCACATAATAGCGTTCATTAGACAGTGTAACAGCATCACACTGTAACAGATACCCTTCTAAGAATTCTACTTTGCAAAGATGGAGTGAAAAGAAGTTTCCTGTGCCTTAAAATCTTCCTTTATGATCTCATGGAATTTAACTAACGATGTGAGTGCAAAGTTCACTGCATACAAGGCAGAAGCAGAATCTTGAAACCCATCAGGAAGACAAGAAGGATGATTGAGAGATTCCCTCCTTGTGGGGGGCTCGGTTTATATGAAAAGGCCAAATGTTCAAAGAGCCTTGAGTTCTCAGATGCATAGAGCGAGGGTGAACAAGATAAGTCACTCTCAAGCCACGTTCCAGCCATAATAGGAGGTCTAGGCAGCGTAGTAGGAGGTGTAGGAGGTGTAGTTTACACTTATATCTGGATAGTTAGCCGTTCACCTCCCTGAGTAGAAAGCCCTACTTGTAGATCAGGCAAAATATCATACTTTACAGCTTCCAATATAGATAAATCTCCCAGCAGCTGCTGCTGAACACTCAGAGCAATAGGGCTCATCAACACAATGTTCTACTGCACATTGGATGTTTCCCTGGCCGAAACTGTCAGGTTTGGTGCATAGACACTTAACTTGTTGTCACAGTGGTGAGGGGACATCATAAAAGTTGCCACATTCGCCCGCAAAAACGAATCAGGTAGAATGATCATCTCAGTTATGGTTCTGCTTTGCAATGCGTAAGCATACAATAATTCAGATACTAATGAGAGTACTTACAAAAACCGTCAGACCGCTGATCGTTTGACACGGTCACTGAGGGTCCAATCATGGATTAATGCAGACTTAGGGCCTCATTACGACCCTGGCGGAAGACCATGGTGCTATTAGCACCATGGTCCATGCCGGTAAGTTACTGACTCTGCCATGGAGAAAGGGGGAATTACCACCCCATTACAAGGTTGGCGGGGCGGTAATTCCCCCTTCCTCCGTGGCCCTTCCCCATTCCCATTTTTTCCCCATAGGGCTTAATGGGAATGGGGAAGGCGCTAAGTAGCGTGCCGCAAATTGCGGCACCGTAATTAACACCCCGGTCCCTTTGTGGGTCCCTACTTTAACGGCTGGTCTACACCAGCCGTTAAAGTCGGGTCCCGCAAAGGGACCTCGTAATTAGGCGCCAATAGGTTAACGGCGCCGCAGCCTTTTACGGCGCTGTTAACCAATTAGCGCCTGGGTCGTAATGAGGCCCTTACACTCTGCCAGCACTGGGCTTGGCACTCCGCGCCCGGAGGCTCTTTATGTAGATGAGGTGTAGAACTGGTGTTGACGAGAAAGGGGTCATCCCCTGTACCACACCAATGAAAAACACTGTTCCACATACTTCAAAGCCACAATATTGCAATGCAGACTAGCCCTCTGCCACCATTTTGCTCAGCGCCCAGAGGCTCTTTATGTAGATCGGGTGTAGAACTGCTGTTACTGCTCCTCCTCTGTACCACACCAAATAAAATAACAGTTCCGTAGTCTGCACAGCCAGTACTGAAAAGATGAGGGGTTTCTGTCGATAATACCGATTGCTGTGAAAAGCCTGAAGCATTTGACAGTAGAATGTGTTGCTATTAGAAACCTTTGTTTTTACATTTTTAAGGGTTTTGTATATGATGATTTGTTTGTTTTTACTTATCACTAATGGAAAAGAATTAATCAGGGAACTTTGTTAGCTCTATCGATTGCTTTGTAGAGATTTTTATACAGACTGCATTTAATTAAATATTGGAGAGAAAGGAGGTATTTATTTTGTATATATACAGAAATGTTAGACTTGTTATATTAGAAGAATATTCAATCCTTTTTTAGATTTGGATGCATTAATTGCATTCCCTTTTTATATGATTTGTTAGTTTGATGATGATTAATTTGTATTTATCTCATGAATGTGTAATATGATATTGTGTAGCGTGTATTTGTATTTTAAACCATAAACACAATAAATAAATACATACAAAAATATCATTTGATGTTGAAAACGCTTGATAAGTTAGGATATGGTATGGTAAGCTTGGTATAAAATATATTTTCAAAGTAAAATGCTGGGAAAGCAGGAGAAGTTGATTTTGTCATGACAATTAGGTGGCTAATGAGAGTACTTACAAAAACCAGCAGACCGCTGATCGTTTGACAAGGAGAGCTTTCCACAACCCTGGGATCTATACTTCTGTTGAGTGTATTACACTTGCCAATCCTAATGAAATCTTGCTAGCCCACACCAAATCCCATGCGGTCTGTGCACAAGCCGGCTCATATATTGACCATGGACTGTGTCAAACACAGTAGCTATGAAAGAACGTATCCAGTATAAGCCGTGAAAATCCAAAAAAAGGAATGTTGTGGTGTATGGCTCTGCTGATCACTTTATTTGTGGAACTGCTTCCTGTCTTTTTCCAATTGTAGAAAATAAAAGGAGAAATGAAAGGAACATTTGAAGCCAACAAAGAGAGCTCCCAGTCAAATAAAAACAACTGGGTTATTAAACGCCATGCCACATATCCTCACTACTTGATCCTCTATTCATCCTCTGAACTTCCGTACTCACCAACCGTCGCGTGGTTAGACCTGTTGCCCGACTTGCTTATGCCATTGTATCCACTCACTACCCACCTTGAGTACCGGTATTGTTAGCCAATACTTCTTACTTCGCTTGAATTGCATTATCTATCACATGTATGTACCAGTAAATCTCACAACATGGTAATCACTGCACAATTAGATATTTAATCCATATGCTCATGTGCTAAATTGCATAGATAATGGGGGTCATTACGAGGTTGGAGGTAATGGAAAAACAATGCCGGTAAGGGATTACCGGCACCGCATACCGCTCCGGGCTATTCCGACTCAACAAGCCGGTATTAGCGCCACCGCTGATACTGTGCTCCCTCGAACCGGCACACGCGTGATCACGTGGCCCTTCGGACCAGCAATAATACCGGGATGGTGCTTACAGGAGGACATCACAAGTCATGCAGAGATGCAAATACCGGCATCATGAAGGCGGTAATAAGGGATACCTGGATGCCGGCAATACCGGCATCGCGAACCACCCGCAAACAGCAATGTGCAGTGTTCCCAACCGCCACAGGTGCACAAAATCAGAACAGGTGAAGGCAATGGAGTCTGGCCGAGCACAAAAGGAGCACACCCACACACCACACCCCTTTCCACACCAAAATGATTCCACTTGTAGTAGCAATACAGGGGCTGGAGGACATGCTTCAATTTCTACACCAGCAACAACAACAGGCACCACAGAGGAGACGCAGGAGGAGAAGGAGGGTGAGACAGGCCCAGCAAGCCCCACCAGTGCAGCCAGTGGTACCACACAGACAGCCCCCAATCCCTCGCATCAGAGCCAGTTCATTCAACCTAACCACTGAGCAGATCCACACCATGTACCTTCTGGACCCAGACACCATCACCACAATTGTGGACATGATAAATGACAACATTGTCAGCCTGATTGAAATACGCACCGACATTCCCCTCTACTGAAGGTAGTGTCTGTGCTCCACTTCCTGGCCACAGGCACCTACCAGCACACTGTGGGGCACATGCATGACATATCACAACCCTTATTTTCTCGCATGCTGAACCAAGTGCTGGATGCCCTCCTGAAGCACTCAAGGAACTAGTAAGTGAATATTGTGGAAAAGGTGGCCCAAGAAATTGTGTGGATGCGCAACCTTGAGATATTCACAAATCGCGCTAAAATAAGTCAAAATAGAAACAGCTGCAGCCGTGTGGTTAGACTGGTGATTTTCCACTGTCACCTTGAAAAACATGTAACTTAAAAAGTTGCTAGCCTCACAGACTGCGCTTGATCTTGCATTTGTCACACTCTTGTGGCATTAAATAGGTGGGTTTGTTCAATTTGTGAAATATATTCATTGATTAGAGACACACCTGGTAAGTGTTGATAAGTAGGGTTCCAAGTTTTAATATCAATAGAGAAACAAATCACTTAGAACACATTACATCAATCTGGCAATATCAATTATTCATTGCTGAGTGCACCCTAGTATTCCAGAGCACTTTACGCATTAGAACATATTACACCAAAAACACATTGCGCCAACACGTGTTTCAACCTTCCTAGGTCGTCTTCAGGGCGTCTAAATTACTAACAATTAATCCAACGTATAACTTCAATAGATAAATCCTAATTTCCAGAGGTAGTCAAGGGAGGGAACATATACAACGAAGAGGTCAAATAATTTCCCAAAGGAGAGCAAATGATAGAGTCAGGGAAACAAAAGACAAAAGACAAAAGAGCATTAGTATAATTATAATGACATTTCTATTTCCAAAAATAAACCAAAGATTTAAAAACTTGATCAAAAGGTTTTCACTTGAAGAAGGTTGCAACTTTTCTATGTAACTTATTGCTGTTTATTTGGTGTAAAGGCAATATTAGTAATTATTCTGCTTCGACAGAAAATCATGTAGCAAGTACCGTGACTTAACATAGGAGAAACTCGGGGCCAAGTCCTTCCCCCCATATCTCACCTAATGTGAAAGTCTTTTCGGGTGCTGAGGCCGTGTATTTTCCGCTGACATCATTAACAAAGACTTAATGGTGATGAAACGTTGCTATTTTAGCAACGGTCAGATTTCCTGAAAGTACAAGTAAGTGTCTTAGTGCTGAGAGTCACATTAGACCAAATTAATTTGTTTTAAAATATAAGTAACTTTTGGAATGCCTTACTTTTTACCTGAAAATGCGAGCAAAGTTTTGAAGCGAGATATTTGTCGCACAAATAGTACGTTCGCCTGCTTTACGTTTTCTTGCCGCGTTCTGCAACGAGAGAGGTGAGTTTGTTTATGGTGTGCGTGTTAATTTAGCTACTCTAATGGTATTCAGTTCTCTGCCTCTCATTATATGCATGTCCAAATGATCAAAAACTTCCTGGACTTTACCTTAACACATAATCAGTTCATTTTTAATGGAGAGTACTTTTCACAAACAAAAGGCATAGCAATGGGTGCAAAATACGCCCCATCTTTGGCTAATTTGTTTATGGCATACTTTGAGGAGAAATATATTTTTCACAATAATCCCTTTCAAGACCATATTGTTATTTGGAAAAGATATATCGATGATGTCCTGGCCATATGGGAAGGCACAAGAGATGAATATGCAAGTTTTCTAGACTACCTGAATCATAATACCTTTGGGATTAAGTTCACAGGACAAATTGACCCACAGGAGATTGTATTTTTGGATCTCAAAATCACAATAGATGCAGGCGAATTACACACCTGCACAAATAGGAAGGACACAGCAGTCAACTCTATTTTACATGCAGCTAGCTGCCACAAACGCAGTGTCGTAGAAAATATACCAAGAGGAGAATTTCTCCGATCAAAACGGAATTGCAGTCAACTTGAAAGTTTCCAAAAAGAATGTAAGTCCATAGGTGCAAGATTCCAGGCAAGAGGGTACTCTAAAAATCTGATTAGACAAACAATAGATTCAATACAGAAAGTATCTAGACAAGCATTATTAGAAACAAAATCTAAGGGCGAGGATACACCGTATCCAGAATTTGTCAGTTTTATCACCAAATATTCACGGGACAACAAACTTATCTACCAAATGTTGAAGAAGAATTGGCATATATTACTTTTGGACACAGATCTTCATAATTACATCTCACAATGTCCTAATATAATTTTCACCAAAGCTACCACATTTAGAAATGTACTATGCCCTTCTTTCCTGAAACCTGCACCCCTTGGACAGGAACACTGGCTAACTTCTAGGACTCAACCATCGGGTTTTTATAAATGTGGAATGTGTAATTTTTGCAAATATACGTTATCACCAATGAAAACATTCAAATGCCATGGCGACTTGGAAATTAAGATTAAGGATTTTATTAATTGCCGATCAAAATTTGTGATATATGCAATACAATGTGTTTGTCAAAAAGTGTATATCGGGAGCACTATAAGAGAAGTTCGCTTCCGTATTCGGGAACACCTTAACAGCATAAACAGTCAAGATATTAGACTACCGTTGGCTTCCCACTGGCAGGAGCATCACCAAATGGACGATGTAAAAGATATTAGATATGTTGGACTACAGCAGATTCCACCCCATCCAAGAGGAGGTGACAGAGAGTTGAAGCTACGCCAACAGGAAGCAAAAATGATTTGCAAACTTCGATGTGTATCACTTGGTCTTAATAAGGATCATGACTTAAATGTCTTTTTATAAACTTATGAACAGTAAGAAATAATGATGCAGGGTAACATTTTAGTCAACTTATAGGTTGTCCATACTAATTAATACACTTTAAGGTTTGATAAAACATTGGTAACATTACATGATATTTATGTAACAAGTCCGTGTAAGTCAGTAAAATTTGGGATATTCCGGAATTATTTAACCATGTGCAAATATATTCTTAATATCTTAGAATATATAACTATTCGAGTTTTCTTGCCTGCATTTCGGCTGAAAAATCATGTAAGAAGTCCGTGGAACGAAGCATTATTTCAAATAATTTCCTCTTCCTGTTTGGTATAGTTGCTTAGCAACCATAGTCAGATGACCCCATAGATGGAGCACGTGACCGTCACATGATGAGAACCAGCAACCAGGGCACCATAGCAACGACGCGAACCCGCCGATGATTCATTCACTGCCCGAAGGCGTCAGACATCAGTCAGTACATTGCAGCTAAGCCGGTGAGTTTGAATAACGCAGACACGTTAGAAATATCCTCAAACTAACTGAATACCATTAGAGTAGCTAAATTAACACGCACACCATAAACAAACTCACCTCTCTCGTTGCAGAACGCGGCAAGAAAACGTAAAGCAGGCGAACGTAAACTATTTGTGCGACAAATATCTCGCTTCAAAACTTTGCTCGCATTTTCAGGTAAAAAGTAAGGCATTCCAAAAGTTACTTATATTTTAAAACAAATTAATTTGGTCTAATGTGACTCTCAGCACTAAGACACTTACTTGTACTTTCAGGAAATCTGACCGTTGCTAAAATAGCAACGTTTCATCACCATTAAGTCTTTGTTAATGATGTCAGCGGAAAATACACGGCCTCAGCACCCGAAAAGACTTTCACATTAGGTGAGATATGGGGGGAAGGACTTGGCCCCGAGTTTCTCCTATGTTAAGTCACGGTACTTGCTACATGATTTTCTGTCGAAGCAGAATAATTACTAATATTGCCTGTACACCAAATAAACAGCAATAAGTTACATAGAAAAGTTGCAACCTTCTTCAAGTGAAAACCTTTTGATCAAGTTTTTAAATCTTTGGTTTATTTTTGGAAATAGAAATGTCATTATAATTATACTAATGCTCTTTTGTCTTTTGTCTTTTGTTTCCCTGACTCTATCATTTGCTCTCCTTTGGGAAATTATTTGACCTCTTCGTTGTATATGTTCCCTCCCTTGACCACCTCTGGAAATTAGGATTTATCTATTGAAGTTATACGTTGGATTAATTGTTAGTAATTTAGACGCCCTGAAGACGACCTAGGAAGGTTGAAACACGTGTTGGTGCAATGTGTTTTTGGTGTAATATGTTCTAATGCGTAAAGTGCTCTGGAATACTAGGGTGCACTCAGCAATGAATAATTGATATTGCCAGATTGATGTAATGTGTTCTAAGTGATTTGTTTCTCTATTGATATTAAAACTTGGAACCCTACTTATCAACACTTACCAGGTGTGTCTCTAATCAATGAATATATTTCACAAATTGAACAAACCCACCTATTTAATGCCACAAGAGTGTGACAAATGCAAGATCAAGCGCAGTCTGTGAGGCTAGCAACTTTTTAAGTTACACTCAAGGAACTACATAACCCTACCACAGACTGCCCAGGAGATATTTCACACGAAAGTTGGCTTCCATGCACTAGCAGGCATGCCAAATTGTATTGGTGCACTTGACTGCACCCATGTAGAATTGGTGGTCCCTCATGCCACGGGAAACACTCGTGTATAGGCGCGTTATGAATGCAATATAATATCATATCATACTGCAATCGTAAGCTATATCACACCATCAATGTACAGATGGTATGTGACTCCAGCAAGATCATCACATATTGTTGTGCCTGTTAGCCCGGATCAACTCATGACTCAATGGTCCTGCGTAACTCCACGCTACCACACTACATGGAGCGACATGCAGGACGACGTTCCTGGCTGCTTTGTAAGTCGCATGACAGGCACATGGCAGTGTATTGGGGGGAGAGATGCACACACCACCATGGCACCATTGTTGTGGGGACAGCACAAAGTCCACATCGCAAAACACTGCACCCCAAAGTATCACTAACTGAACATGACTACCAATCCCCATAGCAACGATGGAAACTGCACACCAATTACAGCATGCCTAACTTACAACCAGCCCACATCCAACAACATGTCCACCATCCATCATCAGACCTCACCCTCAGTAACACAATCCAGCAACATGCTGTGAGTATGCATAATGTACATGTCCGCAGCAATGCACAACACAGGACAAGCATCCATGAGAGTGCACAAATCAATTCCACCAAGGGTTTACACTGCTTGTCACAGGGCCACCAGCACAGTAGCGCTGCATGTCAGCATGGAATTGATAAGCGCTGAATGACAAATAATGCTGAGACTTCTGGCAACGCTGCCAGAAACAAAATTATACTAATCACTACACATCACATAATGACAACAAATACAGCAGAATACATCCACAGTACATGCAGAACATCAAGTGAGTGTACACCCTGTATCAACTGGACGACACGACACACACCATAAAACCATGGCACAGCACACATTATGGCAAAGTAAAATGGGCCTCATTCCGAGTACGGCGCTAACCAATGGCGCTATTAACGCCTTGGTTGACGCCGTACCCGGACCGGCAGCGCCTTGGTGGATGGCGGAATTACCGCCCCATTCCAAGGTTGGCGGGGCGGTAATTCCCCAATCCCCATTTACCCTTCCCCATTCCCATTCTTGCCCCATAGGGCATAATGGGAGTGGGGAAGGCGT
Organism: Ambystoma mexicanum; assembly: GCF_040938575.1. NCBI lineage: Eukaryota > Metazoa > Chordata > Amphibia > Caudata > Ambystomatidae > Ambystoma > Ambystoma mexicanum. The sequence continues at coordinate 666,174,888 of NC_090924.1, read as the reverse complement.
TAATTACGCCACCGTAAATTACGGTGGCGTAATTAACATCAAGGTCCCTTAGCGCCATGGATTTTAACACCTGCTAAAAGCAGGTGTTAAAACCTCCATGGCGCAAAGGGAACTCGGAGTATGGCGGTAAGAGATTACCGCCACCGCTCTCGTTAGCGGTGGCCGCTATCCCTTACCGCCATACTCGGAATGAGGCCCAATGTGTGCTTACAACAAGGGACATGTGCATGTGAACAACAGAAATCTGCAGGCATGATTGATAAGTACAGGTGTCCATCAGGAAATGACTTACACATACCTTTTTTTGCACCCATGCAGGTGACAGTGGCTATCCCTTGAAGACATGGCTCCTCAGTCCTGTCCGGAACCTGCAGAACAGGCAAAAAGAGGACTACAGTTGTTCCCATACCCGTACCCGTGTGGTGATTGAGCAGACATTTGGCCTGTTGAAGGCACGTTTTCGCTGTTTTAGCAGGTTGGGTGGGGCACTCCTCTACAGGCATGAGAAGGTGGCCAAGATCATAATGGCATGTCTCATGCTGCATAACATGTGCATCCAACGGATCGTGCCTCTGCTCCCTAGCTTTGAACAGCAACCACCAGATGATGATGAAGAAGAGGAAGAAGATGTGGTTGTACATCATCGTGGTGGCGATGCAAAGGAGGGACGTGCTGTGCTCAGTAAGTGATTGACCAATACTTCTAAGAGACATGGGAGCTGAGGGTGCCATGAATGTGGGGCTGGGGGCACTGGGTGTGGAAGTACATGGACACTATGCACTGTAAACCAATAAATGACACATACACAATAAGGAATGTCCAGGCTAGTATTTATTCAGGTACACAACAGGTGTATTTACCAGTAATAAGTAACACGTGCTCATACCCCCCACCACACACACACACCTCCCCCTCCCCCCACAACTCCCCCACACACACCCTTCCCCTACCCCCCAACTCCCCAAAACCTCTCCTCCTCCCCCTCCCCCCACAACTCACCCACACACCCTCTCCCCCCCACAACTCCCCAACACACCCTCTCCCCCCTCCTTCGCGTTTTCACCCTAAGTTACTAGGGTTATCCAGGCGTGGAACCCTTGCTCACTGTTCTTAGAGAGGCACAGCTCCACCTCATTGATGAGGCCCAACCAGGCTGAAAACATGTGTCTTTGGATGCTGTTGGTACTTTTGCTCAGAAGGGAATTGCCTGGCATTTTGGTGCTGGACTGCCCTTGGGCAGGAAAAAAACTGATATGTAGTAGAAATGTATCTTCTGTGAAAGGATTGTGAGCTAAAGACTTTGGTTGAGACTCAAACCCAGGATATAGGCCGGTAGAGAGAAACTCCCAGAACCCCCCTTACTTTGGCTACAACCCACAATAAAAAAGAAGATCTACTAAGAGGCAGTCCTCCGCTATATATACTTTGTATCAACTTTATGACAGCCTTTGATTCTGTGGAATGACAGTTACTTTGGAGAAAGCTTGTTAATTGGATATTCTTTCTGTACTGGTGAATAGTATATTAATTATATAACCATACTTCGGTAGTGGTTAGTATGAACAGCATGAGCACATTTACCACTATATTTCCAACAGAGCGTGGTTCAAAACCGGGATATACCTAGTCGACATACCTAATGCACTGCAGGTTACCATAGATTTCACACTGAAATTGGGTAGGGACTCATGATCACAATCCTATGCTCACTTATGTGGACAATGTGATCCTGATGGACCACACATTCATTGATCGGGACAGAAGTATAGAAACCACCTGTCATTACTCTGGGAACATTATTTAAAGGTTAATAACAACCAAAACAACGTTGTATGTTGTTGGTCACAAGAACTTTAAATCAAAATATTTAAAATGTGAAATGCTCTGTTGGAATGTCAAACTAGAAATTATATCGTGCCTCCTATTGCTATGAATATATGTATATTGGCCTACGCCAAGCTGCTAAGAAGCTGCTTATAAACTACATGTGAATAAACTCGCATTGCAAGGTCCTGACCTTAGAAACCATGTAAACTGTCATTTTGGGTCAAGCCGCCATTTTAGGTTTTCTTGCTCTATAAAGTCACCATGTGAGCTAAAATGGTAGCCTATGTTATTCAGAACTTGATTGTCATGACCTCTGTACAGCTAATGTATAACTTGCCTGCGGTCCATTTGTTAGGGTCATGAGCTGAGACCTTGTCCTTCTGCTGACCTGTGTGCAATGGATTACCTGTATTACCGAAACTGATCTATAATTGAATGAGAACACCTGCTTAACTATATTGTATAAATTAAGTCCCGCATTGTAATGTTAGGCCTAGAGCATACATTATTACCATTTCTTCTTGTTAATGTATAAACCTAAGATGAACTAGATTTGACCTGGCAAAGGACCCTAGAGTAGTAACTTATTTATGGAATGGTTAACCTGAAGAAAGGCTGGACAAAAGGCTGGAGAAATGTATAAAAGCCTGACTGTTTCAATGAATATTTGCACTCACTGAGCACACCGAACCACGCCGGAGTTCGCTGTGTTGTACTGAGGGTCGATAGCTATCTGAATTTTGTTCTGTTCTTTTGTAACTGGATTCAGTATAAAATAAAGTACTTTGTATGTTCCTTTGTAACCTGTGTTGGGGGGGTTTCCTTTTTGGTTACCCTGCCTCATATTATTTCCTTGTTTTCACAGGAACAAGTTGTTTCACATACCTAAACACCACAATAGAGAATACAAAGCACGATCAGGCATTGATGCAACGCAAGAGCCCGATGGATACATTCTTGTAATTTGATCAGAACATATTTATAGTAAGGACACATATTATAGCCTAAAGGAATCTGTCTAGCTTGAGCCCTGCAGGATGGTTTAATAAGCTACATGGGAAAATGTGGCTCAGATTATTGCACCTTCCACAATGCACACCTATCCAAGCCATCCGCCTGAAACTAGGGCTTATCTCTTTTGATGCATGGTTGGCAATAAAGCGAGGTACCCTATATTTGAAGTCACATAAATCATCACACTGCCATGTATTAGGCATCCTGAGCCATGAAATACAGCAGGGAACAGTTAACTATACAAGTGAATTCAAAATGAAGAATTACAATTCTTTGGGATCATCGCTTTGAAGTTGAATTGGGAATCAGATTTACATGTATTGAAACAAAAGCTGCAATAAAAAATTAAGCAAATAGTCTGGTGTCGAGATTACACCTACACCACCAGTTTGAAATCACTTACAGACTTTGCCTTGTTGACATTTAGGAATGAGACTCCCCAAATACTTTTTTCCTTACTATGAAAGAATAAAGAAGAATTTTTATGCAGCTTAGAATGCACATATAACCTTCTTTGGCAGCGCAATGGTCAAGATTGAGCATTTCGAAAAGAATGCACTGCCATATTTGCAGGTCAAAACATTTACTAGAGAACATATGCCCCTTTCTTATGCAGTGCAGTAAGTTGGCTTTGCTGCAAATACAATATTTAGGTTTATTATTTGTTTTTTTGTTTATGGTTATTAATAACCTTTACAAAATTTTAAATTCATAATACAATTCAATTCAATTCATTACAAGAATCAACATATATACATCAAGTTCAATTTAAAACATTAGAATCAGAGAAATAAGGAAGGAAAGAAGAAAATAAATAAAATGCATATGCAATATCAAACCAGAGGTATTAAAACACTCTACATATTTAGTTGTTACTAAATATTATTCGTTCATTCCACACCTGTTACACTTATTTCCATTTCTACCCCAATATACATTTTCCAAAAATCTGACTACCGCCATCCGTAGACACTTGTCTTTCCCATGCAGCATTTTCCACCAGAATGAGTTCAAATTAACCACACTAAAGGTTGCAACAAATTTACTAAAGTACTGTATCCGAATAGATCTCAGTTCAGAGCAATCTAACATCAAATGCTTCAATGTTTCTAGAGCTCCCAAATCTTGACATAATCCGCAGATTTGCGAAATCCCTAGCTCTGCCCTCCCAGCAAATTTAATTTCTCTTGTTGGCAGTACATTAAATCTAAATCGTATATAATTATGTCTGACAACTTTATCGGGAACAGAATTAAATATGGTTCCGGACTCCCCAGCTTTTTGTAGTGGGATACCAGATGTTTGTAAAGGTGTGTAGCAACAACATTGCTGGTAGTAATATCCCAGTCTTACCATTCCAAACACTTTTTAACTTTAACACGATTGAACATTAGGAGTTCCAGTGTAAGACACAAGCTTTCCGAGTAACTCATGCATTCTTTTTTGAGTTCAAGTATATAAACAGAAGTAATATTGTTGGCTTGAATACCCATGCCCAAAAGATCATATAATGTGCCCCTTGGAGTTGTGATCAGTTTCCTAAATAGTGCAAGCTTTTTCCAGGTTACCATACAAGCCACTGAGGTTAGTCCCAACTCATATCGTAATACACCAATGATATGCACTTTGGTAGACACATAAAAATTGCCCTTAAGATGCGATCTTCATATTTAGATAGTTCGTCCATAAACCATGTATGGAATAATTCCAATCCATTACAAAGTTGTGGTAAGAGTTTCTGTTTGTAAAAACGCAGAGTAGGTATGATAGAGAACTTTCCAAATTTGCTATCAATTTTTTTTTTTGTTGGACTATTAGTGGCTTTGTTTTCGCATCCAAATACTCTCTATAGTATGATTTCTGTTTATTTCCAAAAATAGGATAACCAAGATACCACAGATTTAGCCCTACCACAAGTTTTATATGGTTCAGAAACCATGAGAAATGTTTCACATATGGTCGTGGGTGTAGACGTATAACAACTGTTTTACTTTCATTGATCATTAAATGGTTGTACTCAGTATAATCCTGAAATTTGCACAACAGGTGCTGAAGTCCAATTGGCGTGTGGTCGAAGAGCATAAAATTGTCTGCATATGCAGTCCAACAGATTTAAATTCCTTCCACCACCGGAGGCGCAAAAGCAACTTCTTGCGGTCCCTCTTTGGCATCTGAGACATAAAGATTAAATATGGTTGGTGCAAACACACACCCCTGTCACAGACCACTAGGAGCATCAATTAGGGTAGAAAGACAGCCCTGGAGCTCTCATGTAGGTGTGTTAATAAAGAAAGGAGGGCCGGTTTAACTTAGCCAAGAGTAGTGATCTATCCACTTTGACAAAAGCCATTGACAAGTCAATGGATGCAATGTAGATTGCCGCAACCTCCTTCTTCCATGCTTTACAGCATTGTATGTGATTCAGGATAATTACCGAAACGATTTTAGAGTCTGCATCCAATAAGGCGATCAGCCTATAATTTAATGGACAAGATTGATCACCCTTCTTATAAATAGGGACCACAAAAGAAATGTGCCAAGATGTAGGGATAGTACGGGATATAAGTATATCATTAAACAACACAAACAATATCTTTGTGCACAGTTGTTTGTTGTGTTTCAAGATGACATTGGCGAGTCCATTTGGTCCCGCTGCCCTGTACATAGAGGCCCTATCTATTAGAATTCCAATATCCTCCTGTAGAACATTAATATTCCATTCAGCGTCACGCAGAGACATAGAGGTTTGCGGAGTACTCCGGCCAGATTGATATAAATTCCCAAAATGTCCTATCCACTGTTGCTCAGATATAGCAGTAGAAAGGCCTTTGCTATTGAATGTTACTTTGTCGTTCACCAAAGACCAGAAAGATCTGGAAGTATTATCTTTCAGCGCACAGAGGATACTTTCACCATCTGTCTGATACATAATTGCTCTTTGTTCCTTGATCTTATTTTTCCAACGGTTACTGATTTTATTTTAATACTAATTTCTCTCCCAATGAGAGTTCAGTTTTCGCTAGCAGTCTTAATTCCCTGGATCTCTTGTTTTTATATGTTCTGATTACTAAATCACAACTGTGTGTGTGTTTATGCCCAACCATAACTTGCTTAAATGCCGTTGCCGAGTGTGTGATTACATTCCCGACATAGTGTGAGAAAATATCTATGGTGTATAATAGATGTTTTTTCCCATGGCTAGAGGTATTAAAGCCAGAGAGGAAAACCGCATTTGTCTTCTCCACATTGCCCTTATGCCAGACAATCCTTGTTTTTGCCATATTGGTTTGTAGGTTTGCTTGGCAGCTATGAACAAAAGCCTTACCCCAAATCCCCTCGAGATTCAGGTGTAATATCTTATCGTCACTAAATTCCACCCTCAGTAACTTGAATTCTTTAGCCAGGCCCATAAGTAAATCAGGAAAATAAATATAGTCAATAGCACTAGTTTGATCCCCTATGAACCAAGTGGTATATTCCTCATTTCTGTGCAGGAGTCCCTTCGCATTAAGTAGGCCTCAAGAATCTAAAAAGAGCCTCCAAAGGTGCCCATGCAAATCTTTCTTACCACGACTGCAAACAACTGTATCCATTCCATCACCCTTGGAACAGGAAGTATCACTAAGAATTTCAACATTGAAGTCACCAACAATTATTATCACCATGTTCGCAGACAATTCTTGGCACTTCAGCATAAGATCCCCCAACTTTATGAGCTCTTCTTCTATATTAATTTTCAAACTCCACTAAATATTTGCAATCAAGAGATTACATTGTCCAATGAACAAACTGCAGTCAATCCGCACTAGAAGCAAAAGGCACCAGTCATAGATCCTAAGCCGTTTTATAATTTTAGGTCCCAAATTTGTTGCAACTGCAGTGAGTAAGCCTCGTGATGGACGGCCCATTAGGCCCTTTTTAGCGGGGGTAGAATGCACAGTAAACCCATCCAATATAAATTCAGATGTAAACTAAGTCTCCTGCAAGCATATGATAGAACACTCTTTAAGCATAGTACACATTTCAGGTGAGTTCCTCAGGGACCAGTTTCCCCTTGAATCCCAGCTTACAAGAGACAGGTTTGTCATACTATTAACTATTGGGCTTCAAGCCCTGTAATTGCAAGATAGAATCTCACAATGTTAATGCCAGCCATCTGAGATTGGGATCACCAAAGCTACTGCTAGTTTTATTTGCATTGAGGGACACAGACTCATCCACTTTGGGCCACCCACCATCCTGTGCCAGGGCACCCCGATCCATTGCCACATTTCCAGATCATAGCCAAATTTGTGAAATGTACCAATTTCTTTTAGGATTGCCTCAGCAATTGTGCGTGAATAAAAAACAACCCTCACACAATGATATCTGGTGGGATGCACAAAATCAACTAGATTTATATCCCCCTTGGTAATATGAGATAAACTGGGGATTTCCCCAAACAATGCCAGAACCGTTGGTCTATTTAGAGACGATGGCCCTCCATTATTAAATAGATAGTGCATCAATATGCTTGGGGATTCAGCACAGCGAAAGGGCCGAAGATTGAACACCTCAGGTCGTATACCATAGTGACCAGTCGTAGGCTTCCCTGTTTGAGGTCTAAAGTCACATGTGTCTTTCCCCAGGCAGTCACACGTAGCTTGCCCATCTGTTAGATCTTTCATACCATCAAAACACTGTATACTACTCACCAGTTGGTCCCTAGTTGAATCGACCATATTTACTTTCAGGATTTTACATTGTTCATTCACTACTGGATTTTGTACCGGTCTTAATACCATACTTTCTTTTGGGGCTGTGTCCACTTTTGTTATAGATGCATTGTCATGCTCATCCAACATTAATTTTATTACCCTTCTTATAACCCGTTCCATCATCGGGCCTCCCTTCATGGAGTTTACATCAGCATCCTCACCCTTCTTTGCCTCACCCTTAAAGGAGTTGGCGCGAACTTGGGTATCCATGTCGCCCCCATTTGGATGGGCATTCAAGGACCTTTTACGTCCTGGTCCATTTACCTGTAGACTCTCACCAAACACCATATGCCCCCCTAAATTGGGAGTGAATTGTGAATATAGACCACTTTTAACAGGTTGTCCTAAACCAAATGCACTTGTTATGGACTGACCAGAGGCCCCCACCCGGTCTGTCCCCTTCCCTGAAGATGTAGTCAAAGGGTTGCCTTGAGGTCCCCCTATTATCATTTGAGCACACTCATTTGATTCTGGGGGTGCCATCATGTTTAGTGCTTGAACAGCCAAAGATGGTTCCTTCCCTTTTGATTTTTTTGGGAAAAAATTTAAAGACTACCCTGAATAGTTAGATCAGGTTGCATAACACCCACATTGGTGTTAGTGCCCTTGTTTTTTAAGTTCTCACTCAGAGAGTCAGGGGCCAAGGAACCCCCAGTCCCTCTACACACTATCACATCCTCCCCCTCTACATCATCCATAGTTTCAGATTCCGATGTTACTACTTCATCTCTCAACTGCCTGCGCCAATTATTCCTGGTGACTTTCTCAAACGTTTATATCCGGAAGTGTTCTTTTTCTTCTGCGGAATAGTTTTTTTTCCTATTGTTTTTTTTCTTCTGTTTTTTCTGCTTCGGGAAGCTGCCTCTGTTTTCGATCATATTAGGACTACTGTTTCCTTTGTTGCCATTATTGTAAACAATACCCTTGGTTGGGGCTATTTCTATTAGGCAATCTTCGTCCATAGGCACCTATACCTTTGAAGGAGCAGCATGAGAATCTGTTGTTGTCCCCTTTTAGTACCCCCTTGGGCTCCAACAAGGCCACCGCAGGATCCAGAAAGTTAGTATTGGCCTTCCCACAACTCATAATTGGACAATTTTGCCTTCCCACCTCAGCAATCAGATACTTTAGGAGGATGGTATGCAGTGTAAGTTAATTTAGAACTAACCCATTGAGCGATATCTCTTTTGCTAGCCACCCCCCAGGTCCTCCCTACCCGGTGGTTGGGCCGAAGATAGCTCCCATTCAGCCTCCTTCCCCAGTGGATACTGGAATATGGCCAAAAGGGAACTGTCTATTACTTCGGCACTTTGTGAACCCCATTGTGAGCCAAGGCAGAAGTTTCTTGAGGTTGGAACACAGCTTCTGGGCTCTTAATCACTTCCCCTGATTCTATTAACAAGATTGATTCATCAGCTACGCCCTCCATATTCATTCAGATTTAACAAAGCAATTTCCGGAGGCGACGGGGGTGAGAGAGGAAGAGGTAGCGTACAAGCCATGCTCAGAGTTCCTTTGACAGGTGTGAAGACTAGTGGAGCAGATAAGATGTCGTTATATGGCCTAACCACTGCCTTGGATTCCCTCCTTGTCAGTGGCACAGTCCTTTTATAAGTGTAAATCTCACACTTATTTTTCCCCTCCAAGTGAGTTGAAAAGTATAGTCAATGAGCCAAATTAGGATTGCATACCTTACCCACCGCCCAGCCGCGACCACGCCAAACAGCACTTGCAAAGCACTTCTGGATGCGCGCGTGGATGTGCGTGCACCAATGGCTTTGTGCTGGGTGTGGGGCGTGGCAATCACACATGCAGTGAATGCTGGATAGTCAAGTCCTGAATGCAGTTTAGCCTTAGATAGTGGCACTAGAGTTTCCTCTTTCCTCTTGTGCATAGGAGCCTCAAAAGATAATCCCCAAGAACAGTGTTGCAGCGTGTCACAATTCCAGGCAAAATGAATGTCCACAAACAGAAACACAGCGAGCACAGCAAGTACAGCAAGTACAGCCCAACAGCACTTGCATAGCACTTCCAATGTTTAGGTAGATTTGTATATAATTTGGAAGCAATATAAATGCAAAGTTTTTGGTATTGCTGATTGTCTGGAAAGGAAATACCTCAATGTTTAGCACTGATTGATCTATGGTTGGCCATAGAAACGGAATTTGTGTGTATGCCAATGATAAATTAGGCCTTTTTTTATCTAATTGATGGTTTACGTGGTTCTTGCGTGTATTGATGTAATGTTGTTACACATTTGTATATAAACGAAATAATTATATTCCTGAACAATATTTCAAAACTCATGTAATATGCATTACAATTAAGCCCCAACTAAACAATCCTAATTATTTACACCTAAGTGTAGTCTGTGACAGTCTATGGATTCTGGGGTGCTGGAACTTGCGAGTGGAAAGCCACTTTTCACAGACGGTTGTGTGAGGTAACAGATGTTTCCCCCTGTGTTCTGAGGGATAACTGTAAGAAAGCCTCAAGGTATAAGGCAGTAATTACCTATTACCATTGGCTTACCTTGTGATTGTGTAACTATAACTGCAATTATAAAGGGCAGGGGCAAACACAACACTTTGAGTAGTAATGAGGCTACACCTCTTGATAATGAAGTTTCAAGGGTTTTGGAAGAAGCACAAAGCCGAGCACCACCAGTGTCCAGAGCAAAAATCACAGAGTTATTCCCATGGCAAGCACAAAGCTATATACTCCAGTTGTTCAGGAGGAGCTACAAGTTAAGGAGGGTGGTGTTGATAATATTCAGCACTTGTAAATGAAATCCCTGAGCAGGGTAATAGTTTGCTCTTAAATGTGTGTTTAAGCCTTGAGGAAGATTCTTGCTTCTTTATATTCCCTCCACTAATCTTAGTGCATCTCCCTGACTATTTGTTCAATTTGAGAATAGGTATTATAGTAACAGTGACTTTGAGGGACATGCCAGTATGGGCCTCCATTTGGTAGGGGTGAGGAGTCAATGTTTAATGTAAATTCTTCTCTGTGGGGGCACTCCCTCTCCACTTTAAAGCCTGTTCTCCAAGATTTTGTGAGACTTCACAATAAATCTAAGGGTTTCACAAGGAGACATTCACACCTGTGAACCCGATATAACTACAACTACAAATACAAACACAAAACTACCAGAACCCACAAGGATAGGCACTCTGCAAGGGAAGATATAAAAACATAACAACTGGTTACTACAGATCTCCATAGGGAGACACTCGCCAAGGGGAGGCAGATTTTACTGGTTTACTACCCAAGGCTAGCCCGGGGCACAAAACAGTCCAACTCATATGTGTATGTATGTGAATTTGTATAGCACCGGCAGCCCGCAGGCATCAGGGCGCTCCAACGGACAGACAGAGAAATTGTAGGACCACATGAGACTATGTGCAAGTCACAGTGTATATGAGTGGGAGAAAACTGGTTACCTAAACAGGTGATTCTTCAGGAGTTTTCTAAAGTTTAAGAGACTTACTTCCTGTCTGAGTGACAACAGAAGTTTGTTCCACTGCTGAGCTGCTAGTACTGTGAAAGACCTGCCCAGGCCTGTTTTAGGTTTATTTTTAGGTATTTGTTAGTAGATTCTGACCTTTAGAGTGTAACTGTCTTTGAGGGGTTTATAACACCAGACAGTTCTTAAGATAACTGGGGGCTTTCCCGAATAGGTACTTATGAACCAGTGTCATGACTTTGAATTTGATCCTCTCTTCAACCCTAAGCCAATGTAGTGCTTTTCTGGTTGAGGTTATATGGACTCCTCGGCTAAGTTTATTTGCTAACCTCACAGCATCATTTTCAGTGACTTGACATCTGGCCAGGTCCCGGGAAGATGCTCCGGTGAGTAAGGCGTTGCCATAGTCTAACCGGGATAAGACTATAGCCCTAGCAATTGTAGCCATATTACTTTTGTTAAGATAAGGGCTAATGGCCTTCCATAGGTGAAGGTAGTAGGCTGTGTTTTTGAACAGGTAGTTTGCCTGTGCTTCTGAGCTGACTGAGGAGTTCACCATCATACCCAGAGTTTTGACCTGGTTAGAAACTTGAATTTTGGCTTCATTTATCTGAAACGTCTCGTATTCCTTGCCCAGCTTATCTAATATGCAACTGGACCTGAACAACATGAGTTCAGTTTTGGTGTCATTAAGACACATCCAGTTTGACTGCATCCATTTATTGATTTTATTGTATACCTCTGCAATCTTTTTACTGTCCAGAGTATGGGAACCTTCTAGTTCTAATATTAGCTGCGTGTGAAAAACACTTCGGTTTCCACCAATATATTACACAGACTACGCATATAAATGTTAAAAAGTATAGGTTATAGGCTTGCTCCCTGGGGGACTCCAAATAAGATAGAGATTGGGTCGGAAAAATTATTTCTCCAGTGCACTTTAGTTTGGCGGTCAGTGAGAAAAGAAATCAACCATTTCAGTGCCACCTCTGAGCAACCCACATTGTCTCTTAGTGCTTTAATTAGAAGCTTGTGATCAACTAGGTCAAAAGCCACACTGAGATCAAGCAGCATCATTGGTAACCCTATTTTACCTTTGTCTATAAGACCCAGCATGTGATTTTGGAGATCTAACATTGCTGTTTCTGTGCTGTGTGCGGTCCTGAAGCCCGATTGCTGTTGGTGTAAAGAAGTGTATTTTTCAACATATTCTTGCAGCTGTATAGTGGCTATTCTGTCCATGATTTTCAGTATGAAATTTGAGTTGGTAATTGGATGAAGATTACCTGGATCCTTAGGGTCTAAACCGACTTTCTTTACCAACAGTGTAATAGTGACCTTCTTTATCACCTTTGGTACTGAGCCTTCCAGAAACGAGGAATTAACTATTCTCACCAAGATAGGAGCAAAATGCTCCTTGTATTGGAGGACAATTTTAGACTGTAACACATTTTCTGCACAGGTCGTAGGTTTCATTTGACCAAGAAATTCCAGTAACTGTGCCTCGGTAATGGTAGCAAAGTTAAAATGCTCGGGTCCACCATTTTTATTATCTTCCTTTATCAGGGGTTCCTGATGCTGAGTGTTTCTCGCACTTATTATATTTTGTCTAGCTTTAGCAATTTTAGCTGCGAAAGCATTTTGTTCAACATCACAATCTTCCTTAGTGGGTGAGAAAGGTGGAGTGAGATTTTTTGGTTTTTCCATGTTTTTCAAAATTTCGAAAAGTGTGCTGGTGGTATTGGCTGCAGCTTTTATTTCTCCATTGAAGAAGTTAGCCTTGACTATCTTTATTTTATCTCTATACTTCTTATTGGCTATCTTCCATTTATCTCTATTTTCCGTGGTTATATCTTGGAGCCACATTCTCTCAAGATTCCCTTTTCCCATTTTGAGTGTGTCAAGCTCCTCATTATACCATTTCTGGTTGTTACTATCTTTCCTAGCAATCTTGGTTTTTAATGGCGCTACCTTATCCACTAGCTCTTGAATTTGCGTAGTGTATTTGTTTAGCAGCGTCTCACAGTTATCCAGTGCCTGAAAAGATTTTAATATTTTATCTAGGCAGGGTTGCATTTGCTCGATTTTCAGGTTTCTAAAATTTCTACTAGTAACCCTAATGTGAGGGTTTTGTAGTTTGAGAGTGGTTTGCAATACTATGTCATGACAAGCCCCTCCCACCTAGAATAAAAGCATTCTCAAACCAGAACTCATTACAATATGCCACACACCAGGAAAGACCGATAAACAAGGAGCAACGAAAGCAGAACAAACAAAATTGAACAATCTCGGAATGGCACACCTGAAAATAGGTGCAGACCAAGGGATCAAACAGCTTGCACAATAGAAATAAGCCCATTTACGAAGACAAGGCCAACATCATTGTACCTAACCCCCTGCATGTAAATCGGCCACCCATTCCGACATACAACGGCACCAAAGAGCCTTTGGCACATCACAAGAATAGAAGAACACCAAGGACAAATTTGTGAAACTCACATAAACAAACCAGACGGAAACCATAACATCACGCCATTCATCACTAAAAACTGGCACGAACAAAGGAACTATTAACTTCAACAAAGAAACGACCATGAGAAGAAATCAACCTAATACAGAATCTGACACAACTACTCAATGAAGATCAACCATCCCCCAAAGAGCCAAACATGCAATCAAGCAGTAATAAGAGCTAGTCAACGAAGAATCAACCCTACATACTCCAACATGCAATCAGGCAGTAGTAACAAATAAGACAAACATGGCCACCAAAACACACAGCCAAAATCCATTGCAAGGATGTACTGCAGACTAGTTAACGCCAGATCCATGTACAAACACACAACATAAATCTTTGATCTACCATGCGACAGAGGAACATGCATCCTATTTGTCACTGAAACCTGGCCAAATCAAATTTGCAAGGTCATAGTGCATGACTGCATACCCAACAACTTCAGTCTCAAGTACACCAACAGACAAGGCAAAAGAGGAAGAGGACTTGCCGTGGCATACAATGACCACCTAGCAATATTAATGGCCCAACCATTAAACATCACAAACTGTGAATCGCTAATCATACACCTATCCTCTGACCCCGAATGAATATTAAGTGTGTACATGTCTACAGGCCATGAAACTATGACCCTACATGTGTAGACACCTTCATAGAAACAGTGACCAAAATGGACATTAAGCACGATCACCTCATCATCTTTGGAGACTTTAACATCTGGTTTGAAGAAGAGAACATCAACTCAGCCAAAACACTAAGCAATAAACTAGCAACAATGCATCTAAGACAAATGGTGAAAGGAGTGATGCACACAGCAGGCCACACACTAGATTCCTTGGCAACAAAGACCTGGTCACAACTGCACCCCCAATGCAAATCCTCTGGAGTGACCACGTCATTGTACCCTTTTTGATCCAAACACCATCGAGGATACTTGACATTTGCCCTAATAACCATACAATTTGGAAAAGAAACAGAAGAACCATTAACACTAAAGACCTAAATGTGAAACTGGAAACCACAAAACCATCACTAACCAACCTAAATGCAACCAGCATAGAAGTAAGGAGAGATGAAATCCTAAAATGTATCACAAACACAGTAGATGGCATCGCACGGGAAAAACCTTTCTGTACATCATAAAAGAAAACAATGGCAAGATGGTTCACATCCCATCTCAAAGCACTGAAAAAAATGAACAGGAAACTAGAAAAAGAATGGAGAGAAACCTATGACCAACATAAAGAGACTACATATCAAAGACAGATTAGACTATACACGGCCGAAATGCTCAAAGCCATAAAGACGTACTACAATCAATGGATTGCAAAATCAGGCAACGCCCAGAAAGAAGTGTTCAAGATCATATACGAGATGAGAAACCATTCCATGTGCAACAACAAACCGATCCCTACACAAAATCTATGTAAAAATCTGACCAACCAATTTAAAAATATCCAACATTCAGCGAATCATACAAAGCCATCCAAAAAAGCCATCAGACAACGTCAACCAGCCGATGCAGGAACCAACAACCAAACTAGACCACATCCCGCCAATCTAAACTGATAAATTCAGCAGCCTGGTAAGAAAAAGCAACAGAGTAGGTTCCCTAGCAGACCCCTGCCCACCAGATGTCTACAAAGCCATCCTCACACAGCAAACACTGGCAGAATACTACCTCAACTACTTCAACCTCTCACTAGCAACAGGATTAGTTCCACAAGCCTTCAAATCAGCATATATCCAACCAATCCATAAAGATACCTCAGGAAACATGGAAGACCTTACGAACTACCGACCAATTTGAAATATACCATATCAGGCAAAGCTACTGGAAAGCTACGTCTACAAGCTAATGTTTGAATCTGTAGAAAACAACCAGTTGCTGGATTAGACAAAAGAAGGCTTCAGACCCATTAGAGGAATGGAAACTGTGCTTCTATCTATCTGGTATGATCTAAAAGATAACACAGACTCTAACACTAATATTACTCGATCTCTCTGTGTTAGGCAGAATCATATGCAGTACCCTTTGGGAACACTACACACAATTAAGACTACAAGTGTAAGTACAATTTCACCTTTGGTACAAGCCTGTACTACACAGTGAAGTAGTAGAGAGTAAAGTGAGCAGTACAAGAGATTACACAAAGCACAACAATTACTATGGTTAAAACAAACACTGATTCAAGGTTTCTGAGTAAAAGAATATACATTTATTTACACCATCATTTATAAAAACAGTTCACTATCATAAAGCAGCAGAAAATCAGAGTCTTAATATAGTACAACAACACCCAATCAATTCTGGACAAGTTAAACTCAAAATGAAGTGTGAGCAAAATGGTACTCCAGCAATTTAAAAGGGAGAAAATACAAGGTTATCCAACATAGGCAGGGCAATCTAGAAAAGGCTACTACAACTTGGATTCAAGTCAATAGGACTCGACC
This sequence comes from Ambystoma mexicanum, assembly GCF_040938575.1. Lineage (NCBI taxonomy): Eukaryota > Metazoa > Chordata > Amphibia > Caudata > Ambystomatidae > Ambystoma > Ambystoma mexicanum. Next base: position 666,158,855 of record NC_090924.1, on the reverse strand, counting down.
ATTAATAATGGTTCAGAGTCTTTGCAGAGGATCACACAGTTCAAAGTAGTTTGCGGTCCTTACTAAGAGTTCAACATGAAGTTGGTCAGAGGAAAAGTTATTTAAAGGAGAAGAGAAGGACAAGACTTCAGAGAGGCGACAGATTTCCCACACTTTCACAGCAGTCAGACGGAACAAATGACCAAATTTGCACAGTACCTATAAAGAAGAAGAATGCTGTAGCTGAGGCAGTTGTTCCTGGCAGTTCCTGCAGGCTCATGGTTCCTGAAGCTTCCGTCATGGTGACAAGAAGGAGGACGGCTGGAGGGTCCTGCACTGCCCAGGGAAGAAGCCAGCAGCGGAGCAAAAGGTCGAATAAAAGGTGCACTCCTTAAAACCCAAACTGGTTCTCTTCCCACTGGCTATCCAATCTACTGCAGTGATGCACATCAAATTTGACCAGGATGAGGACCGGTGTCTGGTGTTTGGCGAGCTGGTTGTTACCACCAAGCTCAAGGGAATAATATTCCTTGCAGATCTCCTTTGTCGTTGAAGTTTCAGGCGATTCGGACCTGCAGCAGGGCTTCACTGGGTGTCCAGTAGTTGCAACAGTCATCTTCCTTCAGCTTCTCTTTGGTTGCCTCGTTCCTGTGGCGACTCTGCCTTCCAGTCACAGAGACTGGCATTTTATGCACCAAATCCCCCATTCACACAGCCTGGCTGTCAATCACACAGCATGGTGGCTGTCCTCATAGGGCAGCCACCTAGCCCATCAAACAAGAGTGTGACTTGGGTCTCCAAGGAGACCCTGTGCAGGGGGCCTCAAACCCCTTCCTCACATCCTGTCCACCCAGACACTCAGGTGCCTAAGGAGGGCTTCTGTGCCGAAGCCCGCCAAAGGACGGTGAACAAAGGAATCAAACCTGGTTTGGCACGCAGAGTAAAACACTAGAAAGACCTTTACAAAAAGGATATGGTGAAACAACCCGACAGGAACCAAGTAAAATTAAAAGTGGATTAGCGGGTCTGAGTTTGAGGCTACCACCATAGCCACCAATGGTACCAAAGGCTATTTTCATAGTCTGCGGTAGAATAAAAATGGTAGGTACCACTGCCACCAGCCAAATCCTAGAGAAAGGGGAACATACTAATGTTCCATGAGAATCAGACAAAAGGGGAAAACTATTAACCCCTCCAGTACTCTATTGTAAGATAGGGTGTACGGGGTCTGTAAATTTAAAAAGAGTAGTATAGTTAATGGCAACTTTACATGTTCTGGGAGACAGTAGTCAGTCCCAGAAAATGGAGTTTATAGTGGGAAGTCTGAAAAGACAACCCTGTGTCACTGCACTAAAGGTGCTGGGTGACACACAGTAAAAAGATGATGCCAATGGGGTGGGTGAGACTCCATAGTCCATGAGCATATACATGTACAACACACAGCAAAACACATGCAAGAGGGGGAAAAAAGGGCTCACACTCTTACCAGGTAAAACAGTTAAACCCTAGAAATCCATCAGAGCTGCTGAGGGACTCAAAAGCTCAGGGAAATTAGCCATTCTGGGGAATTCTCCCTAACACTCTCCCTCCACCCCCTAGAGTAAGGGACAGTAGTATTTAATCCACTCCTGGATGAATCTCTTCACTCTAGTCGTTCAAACTTCCTAGAGAGACCATCAGCATTTTGGTGGTGACATCCTGCTCTGTGCTCAATGATGAAATCAAACCCTTGCAGGCAGATTGACCATTTTAGTAAAACAAGGACTGGTCTGGGAACCTCTATACCAGCACAAACACAGCCCAGTGACCTGTTCTTGGCTGAATAACCCCTGGGAGAGACTCTACCAATTATTTAGCTCACTGTCCCTTTCACAGAGAAGAAATGTCCCTGCATATCAGTCTTTGTCCTGCCCTGGGGCAGTCCAGCACCGAAATACTAGCCACTTCTACTCTGAACAAGAGTACCAACAGCAACCCCATACACATGTTTCAGCTTTGTTGGGCATCATCAGTGAGGTGAAGCTGTGCCTCTCTAAGAACAGTGAGCAAGGGGTCCATGTCTGGATCGCCCTGGTAACTTAGGGTGAGACCCAAAGTTAATTTATGCAAAACAAGGGGGGTCTGGGAATCTCTCCACCAGCATGAACACAGCCAAATTACCTGTTCTTGGGAGAATAACCCCTGGGAGAGACTCTACCAATTATTTAGCTTACTGTACCTTTCACAGAGAAGAAATATCCCTGCATATCAGTCTTTGTCCTGCCCAGGGGCAGTCCAGCACCAAAATACTAGGCAATTCTCCTCTGAACAAGAGTACCAACAGCAACCCCATACACGTGTTTCAGCTTTGTTGGTAATCATCCGTGAGGTGAAGCTGTGCCTCTCTAAGAACAGTGAGCAATGCGTCCAGGTCTGGATCGCCCTGGTAACTTAAGGTGAGACCCAAAGTTAATTTATGCAAAACAAGGGGGGGTCTGGGAAACTCTCTACCAGCTCTACTTGGTTGAGACTCTCCCAGGGGCCATCCACCCAAGAACAAATCAATGGGCTGTGTTTGTTCTGGTAGAGAGTTTCCCAGTCCCCCCCAACCCCCCTGTTTTGCTGACCATTTTAGTAGTTTTGGGGTAAACCCTTTATTTTGCATCAACTATCTCAAAGGTTGGTGGTCTGTCTTAATCACAAAAGTAGATCCATACAAGTATGGTCCAAACTTCTTCAGAGACCACACAATAGCAAAGGACTCACCCTCAATGGTTGCCCACCTTGTTTCTGGTTCTTTCAGCTTCCTGCTGTTGAAGCAAATGGGGTGCTCACTACCTTTCTCATCCAGTTGACTAAGGATTGTAGCTATACCTGTATTGGAAGCATCTATCTGCACAATGAAGGGTTGGTGATAATCAGGAGCTCTTAGGACTGGAGATTGACAAAGGGCTTTCTTTAGGTTTTCAAAGGCTTGAGCGCACTCCTCATTCCATCTGACCTTCTTGGGGAATTTTGGAGAAGAGACACATTCAAGGGAGAAGCTATGGTCCCATAGTTCTCTATGAAGTACCCAGTGAGACCTAGGAATGCTCTCACTTGGGTTTGAGTAGTAGGGGCGGTCCAGTTTTGTACAGCTAGTACTTTGCTAGGCAATGGCCTTATTTCACCTCCTCCTACCTCATGACCAAGGTAGACCACTTTGCTCTGACCAATTTGACATTTACTTGCCCTTATGGTCAGATGGGCCTGCTAAAGAGCCTGCAATACATATCCTTAGTAGTCAACATGTTCTTTCCAAGTAGGGCTGAACACTGCAATGTCATTCAAGTATGCCATGCAGAAGTCCTCCATCCCATTCAGATCTTGATTAACCATCCTTTGAATGTAGCAGGTGCATTCTTTAATCCAAAAGGCATAACCTTAAACAGGTAGAGGCCTGCTGGGGTCGAGAATGCAGTTTTCTCCTTGGCATGGTCTGTCAGGGCTATTTGCCAAAAGCCTGAAGTAAGATCAAATGTACTGAGGTACTTGGCCGCACCAAGTCTATCTACCAGTTCATCTGTCCTTGGTAAAGGATGGGCATCAGTCTTGGTGACTGCATTTAGAGCTCTATAGTCCACACAGAATCTCAACTCCTTGGATCCTGCCTTTGGTACTAGAACAACTGGACTAGACCATGGACTTGTAGATGGCTTTATAACCCCAAGATCAAGTATCTTGTTGACCTCCTCCTTTATGGGGGTCCTTACATGGTCTGACATTCTGTAACCTCTGCTTTTCACAGGTAAACAGTCATCAGTTAGAATATCATGCTGGCCCCAAAGGGTCAAGCCTGGTTATAGTGAAAACAGGGAGGCAAACTGATTTAACAGAAACATGCACTCCTCCTGTTGTTCAGATGTGTTAGAGTTAAAGTCCAATAGATTAGTTGTTTGTCCGCGGAAGCTGCTCAACCCCCATAATTCCCCATGAATGCTTCCTTCTGAACTGATGAAAAATAGTTAAGCTTAAGGGAAAAGGGGAACTGGGATAAAATAAGAAACACCAGGTTGGTGTGGTCTGCTCATGCCATCTTCAAGACAGCTTAGGCGCCCTTATATTTGCTGGCCTTTCATTCTGTCAGGCTTGAAGTCGTTGTTTGTCCACAGTAGCTGCTGAACCCCCATAATTCCCCACGAATGCTTCCTTCTCAACTGATGAAAAACAGTTAAGCTGACAGCACCCTGAAGAGAAAGGGGAATTGGAATAAAATAATAAACACCAGGTCTGCGTGGTCTGCTCAAGCCGTCTTAAAACCTAAGAGGAAAAAGTAGGATAGCATTTAATAATCACTAACCTTCAACTCAGGTATTCTCCCACATACTCCATTAATGAAATTATCATAAACACCATACCTGGTCCTCCTCTAATAGAGCCTAGAGAGGTATTTACATGCTGGACTATTTTAATAGCTGAATTATCTCCCAGAACTGCCAAAGTTCTTTGGTTGCAGTCTACAAACTTTGGCAACATCAGTTAGAGTTCCTTTTTAAAAATGGTTGCACTTTTACAAACAGTTAGTCAAACTGTAACTTCTTCACCTTTGTTTAAAACTCTTGAAGTTTAATTGTAATGTATACTAATTGAGCATCCTAAAGGCAAAATCTGTGTAATGTCTACCTAGCACTTGGTTATACTATCTTTGTTTGAATCAAAGCTTAAAAAACCTGTTATGTGCTTGCAAGAACCGAACCGGGTTAAAATGAACAAAGAAACATGAACTGCACATGCATGAAGAAAGCAGTGTCTCTTTCTTGCATTCAGTTTCAAAATAACGTGAGCCACACACGTGCATAAAGCAGCGTCCTTCACTTATGTTCCAAATGAACTACGCAAGCTGCACACGTGCAAAGGGAAGCCATGTCTTCACTCGTGTTGATAATGTCGTCTCCACACATGAGTGCAAGGTAATCAGAGTTCTGATCCACTGTCCCTGAGTTTAAACGAGCACCACCATAAGTGCTTCAAATTAACACTGTCATTTCCACAGGCAGTGGGAAATGTTCAGCCCGCCGCGCCTCTACACATGAAGACTTAATTAAGTCTTCAAAATATTTATCATTTGAAACGAAACGCCCGCAGTGTACGGATTACATCCCGTACAAAACGAACAAGTTCTCAGGTTGCATAGCAACGGAGGGGCTTATCTGTTCAACTGTTACTGTAGGGAAACAGGCTTTCCTGACTAAACGCACGAAGCATAATGAAACTCTAGTATAACTGGCAGTTCAAATTAACAATTACAGTCTTCTTGGCCAATTCAACCAAGCAAATATTTACTGGATAAATCTTCAATAAAGAGGAAATAGAGAATTTGTTATAATAGGGATTTGTTTTGTTGTACAAAACAAAGGTAAATAAATATTTTACAAGTCACTTAACTTGCTTCTTTCTTTGGGTGATCATTTCTGAAATGACTTCCTGGTTCTTCTGACTCTCTCCTGATCCTCATATACACCTTCATAGACAAGAGGCCTAACTGAAGTTTATAAAGTTACCAGAGCCTCTCACATAGGACCTTCCTGCTGGACTGCTGACAATGAAAGGCAGTTTAGAATGTTCCAACAATGCCTATCTTGAGCTCCAGGCCAATCAGAGAGCTTACTTGGAAACTTCATCATGAGTTGGGAAGCTTTCCACACACTGCATGTAAAGGTAAAGTCCCAAACCAAAGACATGGGAAACACAGTTCTCAATGTCTCCAAATAACCGGACAGTACCCCCCCCTCCATTAATGCCCTGTCCCAGGGCTAACTTTAAAAGGATACCTTTTTTGGAATTTTTCAATTAAATGTGGTGCATGTACATTTACTTCATCCTCCCATGTACGTTCCTCAGGACCAAATCCTTCCCAATCAATCAGATATTGTAGTTTCCCTCTTAACCTCCTAGAATCCACTATTCTCCTTACTACAATCTCTTCAGAAGAAACCTCCAACATCACAGAAGAAGGCAGTGACATGAATCTGGTTCCTTGATTAACAGGCTTCAATAGACTAATGTGGAAAGTGGGATGTACTTTCAAATTACTAGGTAGTTTCAACCTCACAGCTACTGGATTAATTACTCTTTCTACCTCAAATGGTCCTACAAAATGAGGACAGAATTTCCCTTTCCCTCTAATCCTCAAATATCTAGTTGAAAGCCAAACCAGATCACCAATCCTGTACTCCAGACCTAATTTTCTTTTCTTATCTGCAAACTTTTTATACTTCAGCTTATTATCTAAAAGCACTTTCTTAGCTTTTTCCACATTATCGCTCATGACTTGTAATCTAACTTCAACCCATGGATTCTCTGATTCCTCAGTAATTTCAAAACTCAGAAAAACCTGGATTAACACCTCTTCCAAGATAAAACCGAGAAATAGAAGTTGAATGCTTCTCACAGTTATTATAAGCAAACTCTGCCAGCCAAATTTAATACCCATTCTTCTCCCGCCTATAAATAACACCTCAGAAATGTTTCCAATTCTTGATTCAGCCTTTCTACCTGTCCATTAGTCTCGGGATGATATCCTGACAGTAAGCTCACTTCCACTCCTAATTTTCTACAAAAAGCCCTCCAAAACTTTGAAACAAATTGGGGACCTCTATCTGAAATAATTTGATTTGGAAGACCATGCAATCTAACTATTCCCTGTAGAAAAATGTGGCCCAATCTGTCCGCGGTAACCTCTCCCTCAATTTGAACAAAGTGAGCCTCCCTAGACAAGAGATCCACAACCACTAAGATGGATGTGCAACCCCTATCCAGAGGAAGATCTGTAATGAAATCCAGCGAAATTGTGTGCCACGAATGTGGTGGAACAGGTAATGGTTCTAACAATCCAGATGGTATTCCAATTTGGTTCTTCATCTGAGCACAAACAGCACAGGTTTTCACAAAAGTCAGAACATCACGACACATCTTCTCCCACTAAACATTTCTTCTTACTAACTCAAGTGTCTTTCGGAAACCCGGATGACCAGATAACTTTGAATCATGACAATCTCTTATCACCTTCTCTCTCAATTCCAAATTGGGTAAATAGATTTTATTTTCAAAATAAGGTAGCCCTCTCTTAATAACTCAAACTAGATCTCCATGGACCCACTCTTCTATCTGGGACAATGACATGGATTTACGGAGCTTTTCCTCCACACCTTCATATTTCTGTACTCCAGCTGACAAAAAACGATCCGGATCAATGACTGGTTGTAATTCTTTAGCCGATTCTATTTCACACCCATAGAATTGGCGAGACAAGGTATCTGCTTTTCTATTAAACTTTCCTGGCTTCTATGTCACCACAAAATAGTAATCAGAAAAAACAACGACCATCTAAGCTGCCTTGGCATGAGAGTTTTAGCCGATTTTAAAAACAATAGGTTTTTATGGTCAGTTAACACAGTTACTGTATGCCTTGCTCCTTTTAAAAAATGTTGCCACTCTTCAAAATTACATTTTCTTGCCAAAAGCTCAAAATCTGATATTGTATAATTTTGTTCAGCCAAAGAAAATTTCTTTGGATAATACGCCACTGGATGAAGTTGTCCCACATCTCGATGTCTCTGAGAGAGAACCACTCTCATGGCCAGATTTGACGCATCCGCTTCCACGAAGAAAGGTTGTGATAGATCTGGATGAATTAAAATGGGTCCTGAAATTAATCTCTTCTTTAATTCCTTAAATGCATCCTCTGCCTCAGCGGACCAAACAAACTTAACTCCTTTTCTTAAAAGTTTAGTTATGGGAGTAACCACATGGGAAAATCCCTCGATGAATCTTCTGTAGAAGTTAGCGAAACCTAAACAACTCTGAACTTCCTTTGCCTTCATAGGTGTTGGCCAATCTCGAACTGCTTGCACTTTATTAGGATTCATCTCCAAGCCCTTAGGTGAGACAATGTACCCCAAAAATTCCACTGAATCAGTATGAAACTGAGACTTCTCTAACTTTGCAAATAAGTGATTATCTCTACGTCTCTGTAACAATTGACTAACATGAGCTTTGTGGCACTCCAAATCCTGAGAATAAATTAAGTTATCATCTATATACACAACTACAAACATATCCAAAAATTCTCCCAAAACTTCATCCATAAAAAATTGGAAGGCTGCTGGTGCATTGCATAAACAAAAGGCATTACTTGGTACTCAAAAAGCCCACATCTGGTATTAAACGCTGTTTTCCACTCATCTCCTTCCAGTATTCTTACCAGATGGTAGGCACCACAAAGATTTAACTTAGAAAATATTGTAGCTCCCTGGACCTGATTCAAGATCTCTGATATTAGAGGGAGAGGATACCGGTTCTTGACTCTAACCCTATTCTGCTCCAAAATCTATACAGTTTCTTAAAGACCCATCAGATTTTGGCACAAAAAATAAAGGAGAACCAGCTGGGGATTGAGAATGTCGGATAAACCCTTTAGCCACATTTTCTGCTAAATATTCCTCAAGATAATCATTCTTCTTTTCCGTAGGTGCATACACTCTACTGCTAGGTAGCCCAGCACCTGGCTCCAAACCAATCCGACAATCAAAGCTTCTATGTGGAGGTATTTCACCTGCCACCATTTCATCAAACACATCCTTAAAGTTTTGATAACATTGTGTAAGGAACATAGAGTTGTTCCAATGTTATGACCCGTCATTCCCGCCTCACACCAGAAAGAGGACACCAATCCCTGTATCGGACCGTTCTCTTGACTACAATCCTTAAAACAATTTTCCAGACAAAAATGAGATTGTAACTTAATAACATGTCCTCTCCTCTCCAGTCTATTTTAGGATTATGTAAAGTTAACCAGGGCATCTCTGGTATTCTTTTCAAAAGCGGTGTATCAATTAAATCAAAAAACGTTCTTCTCTATGGCCCCCAGCTAATTCCATAACTAGTATACATGTCTCATGCGTAATGCGACCTGATGAAAGCGAAGTCACATCCACTGCCCGAACCTGGCCACCCCAATCCATAAAATTCCCAGTGGCCCCTGAATCAACTACAATTGGACCAAATCCTTTCTTTTCAGATAGATTTTAAAAACAAGGACACATTTACAGTTATATGTGGAACTGCTGACTGTACGGTATTCGCAATCTGTTGCCCTCTTCCCATAGCTGGTGTAGATCTTTTTGGTGTAAATGGACAGTTTCCTAAAAAATGACCACTCCTCCCAAAGTATAGGCACAAATTATTCTCACGCCTTCTAGCTCTCTCTTCTTTCGTTCAAGGACCCCTTACTCTAGATTGTTGTTAATTTCCCTCTGCTTAAACTCCTTACTTCCAACCTCCACCCTTGGGCAATCTCCTCTTATTGCAGTCCCACTTCCACCTGATTACTACCGCACCGTTCTGCTTTCCTCTCACTCAAACGAAAGTCCAGTTGAACCACCAAATCAATCAAATCATCACAAGATGAAGGACATAGAACAACACTGGATAACGCATCCTTCAACTCCTTTTTTTTGGACCTCAATAAAAAAACAAAGACCTCTTATCTTCCAGCCACTTAGTCTCTAAATCTAGAGACCTAAATTGTGTGATATAAGTAATCAAGTCCCTGTTTCCTTGGCGCAATTCTAACAATTCACCATCCATCTCCAACCAAACTTGCCTCTTATCAAATATTTTCTTAAAATCATTCATAAAAAGAAGAACATTTCTCAAAGCAGCACTCCTCTGTCTAACCAATAACACTGCCCATGTAGAAGCCTCACCTAAAAGAAGTTACCCTAGAGACGTCTGAAGGGAATAACTCTGGTCGACTAAGAAAGTGCAACTCGCATTGGGTTAAAATATTTGAAATGTACTTGGATCACCATAATAACGCTCTGGAGCTGCTAAAGGTACTGGCATAACCAAAGCCCTAAAACCTCCTTCAGCACCCACACCTCTCCCAGCCATTCTCTCCTCCCCTTCCCTGACAATTCCGGGGGAGATCCTGTTTCCTCAGATGTTTCCTCCCCTCTATGAGTCTGTGTCATTTTATTGCTCAACTCATCGACCCGCCTTCCTAAATCTTTATATTCTTGATGAGCCACCCTTAATTCCTCCTGTAACTCCCTAATTAAAGACCCTAATGCCTCCATTGTGGACGCAGGGTTCAAGACAGCTTAGGCGCCCTTATATTTGCTGGCCTTACATTCTGTCAGGCTTGAAGTCCAATAGATTAGTTGTTTGTCCGCAGTAGCTGCTGAATCCCCATAATTCCCCACAAATGCTTCCTTCTCAACTGATGAAAAACAGTTAAGCTGACAGCACCCTGAAGAGAAAGGGGAATTGGAATAAAATAATAAACACCAGGTTTGCGTGGTCTGCTCAAGCCGTCTTAAAACCTAAGAGGAAAAATAAGGATAATATTTAATAATCACTAACCTTCAACTCAGGTATTCTCCCACGTACTCCATTAATGAAATTATCATAAACACCAAACCTGGTCCTCCGCTACTAGAGCCTAGAGAGGTATTTACTTGCTGGACTCTTTTGATAGCTGAAGTATCTGCCAGAACTGCCAAAGTTCCTTGGTTGCAGTCTACAAACAACATCAGTTAGCGTTCCTTTTTAAAAAGTGTTGCACTTTTACAAACAGTTAGTCAAACTGTAACTTCGTCACCTTTATTTAAAACTCTTGAAGTTTATTCATAATTTATAATAATTGAGCATTCTGAAGGCAAAATCCGTGTAATGTCATCATAACACTTGGTTATACTATCTTTGTTTTAATCAAAGCTTGAAAAACCTATTACGTGCTTGCAAGAAGCGAACCGAGTTAAAATTAACAAAGAAACATGAACTGCGCATGCGCGAGGAAAGCAGTGCCTCTTTCTTGAATTCAGTTTGAAAATAACGTGAGCCGCACACGCGCGAGGAAAACAGTATCTCTTTCTTATATTAAGTTTCAAAATTAAGCGAGTCACAAACGCTCAAGAAAGCAGCGTCTTTCGCTTACGTTCCGCATGAACTATGCGAGCCACACACGCGCAACGGGAAGCTGTGTCTTCACTCGTGTTGATAATGTCGTGTCCGTGCATGCGTGCAAGGTAATCAGAGTTCCGATCCGCTCTCCCTGAGTTTATACGCACGCTACCATAAGTGCTTCAAATTAACACTGTCATTTGCGCAGACAGTGGGAAATGTTCAGCTCGCCGCGCCTCTACACATGAAGACTTAATTAAGTCTTCAAAATATTTATCATTTGAAACGAAACGCCCGTAGTGTACGGATTAAATCACGTACAAAACGAACAAGTTCTCAGGTTGCATAGCGACAGAGGAGCTTCTCTGTTCAACTGTTACTGTAGGGAAACATGCTTTCCTGACTAAACGCACGAAGCGCAATGAAAATCTAGTATAACTGGCAGTTCAAATTGACAATTAGAGTGTTCTTGACCAATTCAACCAAGCAAATATTTAGAGGATAAATCTTCAATAAAGAGGAAATAGATAACTCAGAATTGTACAAGCAACGGTAAATACATATTTTACAAGTCACTTAACTTGCTTCTTTCTTTGGAGGATAATTTCTGAAATGACTTCCTGGTTCTTCTGACTCTCTCCTGATCCTAATTTCCACCTTCATAGACTAGAGGCCTAACTGAAGTTTATAAAGTTATCAGAGCCTCTCACATAGGACCTTGCTGCAGGAGCAGACAATAAAAGGCAGTTTAGAATGTTCCAACAATGCATCTCTTGAGCTCCAGGCCAATCAGAGAGCTTACTTGGAAACTTCATCTTTAGATGGGAAGCTTTCCATACACTGCATGTAAAGGTTAAGGCCCAAACCAAAGACATGGGAAACACAGTTCTCAGTGACTCCAAACAAACTGACAGATGTCAGAATAGAAGATCGATTAACTCCTTCTATGTTCTCATCTAAAGGCTGTCCTCTGAGTAGGTCAGGTAGAGGTTCACTCTCCTCCTCCTTTTGAGCCGAAGCTAGAAGCAAAGCTCCCACTTCTGGTCTCGAGACATAGGCCTTCAAACGGTTGGTGTGAAAGACTCTGGGAGCCTCCTTAGGATTGCCTAAATCCACCAGATAGTTCACCTCTCCAAGTTTTCCCACAACCTTGAAGGGTCCTATCCACTTGAACTCAACCATGTTGGCCTTCTGGTCATGCCAATGTTTGAAAAGAGGCTGACCTGCTTTATCACTAGCTTCTACCATCATGTGTGACATTCTTCTTCGGAGACCTATCACAAAGTGAGTCACTATGAATGGCTTGGGGGAAGGAGCACTCTCCAACCCCTCCTTAATCAGTGCCAAAGGACCTCTGACTGGATGGCCATAACGAAGTTCAAAGGTACCTTATCCAACTCCCTCCTGAGGGACTTCTCTATAAGCAAAGAGAAGGCATGGCAGTAGAAGGTCCCACTTTCTTTTAAAGGGTTCCTCTAAAGCACCTATCATGCTCTTCATAGTACGATTAAACCTCCAACCAGATGATTGGTTTGTGGATGGTAGGCTGCAGAGAACTTGTAAGTGACACCACAGTTTTTCCACATGGCTTGCATGTAGTGGGACATAAAATTGGACCCCCTGTCGGATATCACTTCCTTAGGAAACCCTACTCTGGTAAAAATACCAAGTAGAGCCTTAGCCACAGCCTGAGCCGTAACAGTTCTCATAGGTATCACCTCAGGATATCTAGTAGCATGGTCTACTACAACCAGGATAAACCTGTTTCCTGAAGATGTCGGAGGGTCAAGGGGACCAACAATGTTGATTCCCATACTCTCAAAAGGAACTCCCACCACTGGGAGAGGCACCAAGGGTGTCACATTCTTGGCTCCCTCTTGCCAGAGGTTTGGCAAGTGTGACAGCTCCTACAGAATTTGTCAGCTTCTGAATCCATCTTAGGCCAGTAGAAGTATAAAGAGAGCCTTTCCTTGGTCTTTTTGAAACTCGAGTGACCAGCCAAAGGTACATAATGGGCCAACTGTAGGAACTGGAGTCTGTTTTCTAGGGGCACTACAAGTCTTTTGCAGTCCCAGGGATAGACTCAGTCGGTTCACTATAGAAGAGGCCATCTTCCCAATGCAACCCGTGCTTCCCAGGCTCTTGCACATCAAGCTGAGAAGCTGCATGTAGGCAATGAGCTTGAAGAGTAGGACACTCTCTTTGTCCTCTGCTGAAGTGTGCCCTGTTGGGTCCACCTTCTGCCAGTAAAGACTGCAGCTCAGGATGGTCAGCAGGGTCCAAATCTCCAACTAGAGTAAGGTCCTCTTCCAGATCTGATTCTTTAGTAGCTGGATCAACCACACATGGCTGTACCTCACACGCAGCCTCAGCTGGTGCAGGAGTCACAGTTGTGACTTTGGACAATCTTGGGGTTGTCCTGGTTGGTAGCACCAGGGTGCTATCTGCTTTCTTCTGGGAGGTCTTAGGTTTCCCCTTTGCCTCTTTCCTTTTTAAAAAAAAAGCAGTTAGTAAGTCCTGTGGACTGGGGGTGATAGTTTCCTCTCTCAAGTCCCCTGGAGACCCCCTCAAGGTCCTCTCCCTGGTAGGCCTGGTGAGATCCTGTTTTCTTTCACTGGGAGGCCTGGGGGTACTAGACATAACTCCAAGAGTTTTCAGCTCATTACCCAACAGGACTCTCCCAGGCACTTCACTATGCACACTAACAGGTATTTTGACAGTCATGTCATTGCACTGGATGATAACTGGTAACTGGAGAAGCATTTGCACAGGCCCTCCAGCTAACTTGTTTAGGTGTTTGGGTGCCTTAGCAACATCCTCTACCTTGGAAAATGATTAATCAACCACAGTTATGCTGGCTCCAGTGTCTCTGATGGCAGGAGTCTCCTGGCCATTTACAAGGACAATGGCCCTCATTACGACCTTGGCGGAGAACCATGGTGCTATTTGCACCATGTTCCATGGCGCTAAGCTGCCAACTCCGCCATGGTGGTTGGCGGACTTACCGCCCCATTCCGACCTTGGCGGGGCGGTAAGTCCCCAATCCCCATTTACCCTTCCCCATTCCCATTTTTGCCCCATAGGGTATAATGGGAGTGGGGAAGGCGTTAATTACGCCACCGTAAATTACGGTGGCGTAATTAACAACAAGGTCCCTTAGCGCCATGGATTTTAACGCCTGCTAAAAGCAGGCGTTAAAATCACCATGGCGCTAAGGGAACTCGTACTCAGGCGGAAAGGGGCGCCATGGTTTACGCCGGCGTAAACCCCTTTCCGCCAGGGTCGTAATGAGGGCCAATATCTTTATAATACACTTCTGAGATGGAATTATAAACATCTAAATTCTGTTGTACCCACAAACCAAGGGACACTAAAGAAACACTAGCTGAGACTCTCATGGTTTCATCAGCCAGTAGGTGAATGTTTCCCCTTGTCATAGGTACTGCGTCCTCTGGGGAGAAGGCTAAGGAGACAGTGTGAACCCCTGAAGGTTTACCCTTGCATCTGGGATCCCCTTTCACATGGTCAGTTGACCCACAACCATAACATTTACCAAATGTTTTGATACATGGAGGTCTGTTCTGACCCACCTCCGCTTTTGTGGCAGGAGATACACTAGCCTGATTAGGTTTATCTAGGGGCTTACCCATGTTATATTTGGGGCCCTCTTTTGGATGGCAGGCATTAGAATTCTCCTTGTTATCTTTCCTTCACTGCTTTCCCTCATCCTTCTTCTGAGTTGCCCCATAATCCTTGTGAGTAGCCCTGTTGGCAACCAACAAGTCAGCAGCCTTAGATAACTTCTTTGTATCTATCTCCTGAGAATCAGCCAAGTGTTGTCTGAGCTCAGGGGAGCAGGCATCATATATTGACTCCAATGTAACAAGATTTCTCATACCTTTAGAAGTGTTAACTCTATAACCCTTAACCTAACCCTCTTCAAACATTCACACACCCAGGTAGCCCAAAGGGTACCATCATGGGTTTTGAGGGTCCTAAACCTCTTAAGGTACTGGGAAGGGGTCTTCCCAAATCTAGCAATTAATGCTAACTTCACACACTCATAGTCCATCCTATAAACCTCCCCCAAGTCCATCACTACATCAGAGGCAACAGTGGGTAGCCTAGAGAAGAGCCAAGGAAGCAACTGATTCACTGTAATATCTTGAATCCCATGGTTATACTCAAACATTGCCAACCAATCCAAAATGTCAAGCTTAGCCTCATACATATCCACAATTTCTTTAGGCATACAGGGTCTCTTAGGACTGGAAGAACTAGAACACTCTGGGAGAGAAGCATTATCAATAGGCAACATTTTCATTTCTAGTGCATGATTCAACTCCATTTCTCTGAGCTCAAGTTCTTGATGTTTTTGTTCAGATTGAGCATTAATAAGTTTGAATTCCAATTAAAGCCTCATCTTTCCTAGAACAATGAATTCAGGACTGAGTGTAGGACCTGATAGGGTCCCAATGGACAAAGGTAAGGTTTCTGAGCAGGTAGAGGAACAATAGGGCCTACATTGTGAGACACATCTGCCACATCTAACTCATCCATAACATTTGAAACATTATCTTTCTCATCACTTTGCACATTTGTTGGAGGTTTAGGCATTCCAGACCCACTCCCCAGACTTTGGTTCTCCAACAACTTTCAATTAATTATGACTTTCTGACTTTAATAGAGAGATTCCTATCTCTACACAGATTTTTCAAATTATCAACAGTGTAAGTAAGGAGAGTCTACTGACTGTAGCTTTCCATATCAGACATAATTAAAACTGCTTTTAGTGGTGTTTAGCCTTGTGGTTAATTGAGCCAAGGTAATAGCAGCACTCTAAGTGTAATCACTATACTTTATCCTCACCACTGTACACCAGTGTTAGGCAGAATCATATGCAGTACCCTTTGGGAACACTACACACAATTAAGACTACAACTGTAAGTACAATTTCACCTTTTGTACAAGCCTGTACTACACAGTAAAGTGGTAGTGATAGCTGAGCAGCCAGATTTATCTCAAGAATAAAGTGAGCAGTATAAGAGATTACACAAAGGACAACAATTACTATGGTTCAAACAAACACTGATTCAAGGTTTCTGAGTAAAAGAATATACATTTATTTACACCATCATTTATAAAACAGTTCACTATCATAAAACAGCAGAAAATCACAGTCTTAATATTCTACAACAACACCCAAAATACTGGACAAGTTATGCTCAAATGAAGTGTGAGCAAAATAGCACTCCAGCAATTTAAAAGGGAGAAAAGACAAGATTATCCAAAATCAATAGCACCAACAAGTTATAGGCAAGGCAATCTAGAAAAGGCTACTACAACTAGGATTCAAGTCAATAGGTCTGGGCCAATGTTAATGGGTCAGAGTCTTTGCAAAGGATCACGCAGTTCAAAGTAGTTAGCGGTTAAGTCTTTGCCAAGAGTTCATAACGAAGTTGGTCGGAGGAAAAGTTACTTAAAGGAGACTAGAAGGAGAAACCTTTGGAGAGGTGAAAGATTTCCTGCACTTTAACCGCGGTCGGACGGTACGAACAATAGAATTTGCACAGTACCTTTAAAGAAGAAGAATTATGTAGCTGAGGCAGTTGTTCCTGGCAGTTCCTGCAGGCTCATGGTTCCTGAAGCTTCCATTGTGGTGACAAGAAGGAGAACAGCCGGAGGGTCCTGCACTGCCAAGGGAAGAAGCCAGCAGTGGAGCAAACAATGAATAAAAGGTGTGCTCCTTAAAATACAAACTGATTCTCTTCCCACTGGCTATCCGATCTACTGCAGCGATGCACAGCAAATTCGACAGGATGAGGACCGGTTTCTGCTGTTTGGTGAGCTGGTTTTTCCCACCAAGTTCAAGGGAAGATTCCTTTCAGATCTCCTCTGTTGTTGAAGCTTCAGGCGATTCGGTTCTGCAGCAGGGCTTCACCAGGTGTTCAGTAGTTGCAGCAATCGTCTTCCTTCAGCTTCTCTTTGGTTCTCTCGCTCCAGTGGCCTTCCAGTCCCAGAGACTGGCTTTTTATGCACCAAATCCCCCATTTATACAGCCTGGCTGTCAGTCACACAGCAGGGTGGCTGTTCTGGCAGGGCAGCCACCTAGCCAATCAAACAAGAGTGCGACTTGGGTCTCTGAGGGCAACATGGTCACCCATGAAAGGCAGCAAAAGCTGCCCTATAAGAGACAAGGATTTTCCTCTTGGAATACTGAGTTAGAATCCAAGGAGACCTTGTGCAGGGGGCCTCAAACCCCTCCGTCACATCCTGTCCGCCCAGACACTCAGGCACCTAAGGAGGGCTTCTGTGCAGAAGCCCGCCAAAGGACGGCGGACAAAGAAACCAAACCTGGTTTGGCGCGCAGAATAAAACACTAGAGATACCTTTACAAAAAGATATGGAAAACAACTCGACCAGAACCAAGTAAATTAAAAGTGGATTACCGGGTCTGAGTTTGAGGCTACCACCATAGCCTCCAATGCTACCAAAGGCTATTTTCATAGTCTGCGGTAGACTAAAAATGGTAGATACCACTGCCATCAGCCAAATCTTAGAGCGAGGGGAACATACTAATGTTCCATGAGAATCAGACAAAAGGGGATAACTATTAACCCCTCCAGTACTCTATTGGAAGATAGGGTTTACTGGGTCTGTAAATTTAAAAATACTTAAAGTCAATGGCAACTTCACATGTTCTGGGAGACAGTAGTCAGTCCCAGAAAATTGAGTTTATAGTGGGAAGTCTGAAAAGACAACCATGTGTCACTGCACTAAAGGTGATGATGCCTATGGGGTGGGTGAGATTCCATAGTCCATGAGCATAAAAATGTACAACACACAGCAAAACACATGTAAGAGTGGGAAAAAAGGTTCACACTCTTACCAGGTAAGAAAATGAAACCCTAGAAAACCAGCAAAGCTGCTGAGGGACTCACAAGGTAGGGGAAATTAGACATTCTGGAGAATAGTGCCTAACACCCAGCAGCCATCGACACAGTCAACCACGACACTCTCATCAAAAGACTAGAACATATTGGGATCAGCAACACCGCTCTCCTCTTGTTAAAATCCTCCCTGACAGAAATAACAGAAACAATCTGGCTGCAGCCGTTCATATCAGCACCTCGGAAAACACCATGTGGAGTCCCACAGTGCTCATCACTTTCACTTTTATTCTTTAACATCTACATGACTCCATTGATGAACCTCATCAAAAAACAAGGCCTCACCTGCTACATTCAGACAGACAAGACCCAAATCATCTATAAAATCAGTGTCAGCGAAGAGTAAAACCAAACACTAACCAACTGCCTCCTTGAACTAAACCAATGGATGAGCACCAACTCAACCCGGTCAATACCAAAATCACAGCCAACATCATGGCAAACAATCAGCACATTCCATGGCCTGCCAAACTAGGCAACTCCACAGAACCTTCCAAGGTGGTCAAAAATCTTGGAATCCTAATGGACAACGAGCTAACACTGGAACCGTAAGTAAACGTAGTAGCCAAGAAATGCTTCTACCACCTAAATATGATAAATTACTGCCCTACTTCTCCTTCACACACAAAACACTTGCATCATCTCCCTCGTCATGTCAAGAATAGACTATGCCAACAGCATCAACATAGGAATGCCAGGCGACCTGCTGGAGAAGCTACATCAAATACAGAACGCTGTGGCAAGACTACTCCTTAAAATGACAAGAAGAGAACAGATCATGCCAGCACTGAGGACACTGCATTGGCTGCAAGTCAAAAAACAAATCTATTTCAAAACGCTCTGAATATCACACAGAGTGATTCCTTGCCAAGAAGCATAATGCATACAATAGAAAATCACTATCTAAAAACCAACACAAACACTAAGATCCAGCAACAACATCCACCTCGAAAATAAACAATACTCAAAACAAACATTTGGAGGATCAGTTCTCCCCTGCATTGCAATGAAATTCTGGAGCATGCTTCCAAAGGAGATATGTATAGCAGAGGATCACCGCAAGTTCAGAAAACTATTGAAATCTTGGCTCTTTAACACTCCAAGCTGAAGAAAACTTCTCAGCAACAAGAATCCAGCCATCTACAATGCAAGAGAACACCATGAGAATGGACCACTCAAATGTCAACCACAAGTACACCAGGAACAAGAATAAGCGATAGATTCAACCCATCACAACAAACCCAAAGACCCACAATCAACCCTTCTAATAACTCTTACATTCTCTAATTCTCAGCACATCCACCACCCATTACATAAATGACTTGATGCAAGCCATAGGCATGATACACCTAAACCAATAAACTCTACCTTCTCCCACAACACTCAATACACTCAGATAATGTCCGGACACAACACACAAAGGGCAATCTAAAAAATTCATACCAGCACACTGTGACTGGTTTTTCCAAACTGAAGCTTCCAACAGCACATCGACGCTCTCTTGCGCATCCCCTCTCAACCCCACTAACCGCCCTAACCGCCCTTATTCGAGATCCACCTGAGCACCTGGAGACCATGAAAAATGGCAGTGGTGTGCAGTACAAGTCCCAATAACACAAGCTAACATAACATAAGTCTAGAAGTCTGCTCCCATACAGTTGTCCTAACGGACATGATGAAGGAAATACTACATGAGCTAATTGAACAATTAGCACTTGTCAGGCTGCAAATGCCTTTTAAATCAACGAACAGGGAAGCGTCCTCCGAAAGTCCAGTCAGAGACCGTTATCTCCCCATTGGTTGAAATACCTTGGTGCCATATTAACAAGAATAGGCAAGGTAAAGCAATAACTGGGAATTCACAACAAAAAACAAAAAAACCCCAAAAAAACAGACATGTGGTCTTTTGTACAGCTGGTCTGGTTCTCACAATTTCTGAGGAAAATTTTACGGGATACCCAGGCTTCAGCTGATATGGACTGTAATCGCCCTACAATAAGCTTAGAGCTGGAAATTATAAATATTCAGGGCACATAACTGTTGGCTCAGGGAGACCCCTCCGCCAGGTACAGAGTAATAAGATGGAAGCTTTTACTTACCTACAAATAGACTTCAAAGAATGTAGGGTGTCTAAGAAAAAGAAGAAGGCAAGGAAATGCAAGGACAGACTGTTTTTCGTTCTAATTTGGAGGTTCATCAACAAGCGACACAGCAAGTGGACACTGATGTCTGCCAAGAGACGGACAGGTTAGAGCTTTCTGCAAAGGAAAAGGATACATCTCACCTTGTAATCTCTGAGCAGGCCACTGTGATAAAGGGGGCAAAGAGGCATAACCGGGATTGTCTAACAAGTGGGTCTTGAAGCTAAAGTAGATGGGCCCACTGCAGTGGCATTAACATCTGTAAATGCTCATACAGCACAGCTGAGTGGGCATTTAGAGATTTTGTGTGGGCCTTACCCGCTCAGGCCCTACCCTGTCTACGCCTCTGAGGGAGCAGGGGAAGTGAAAAGTGGGGAGAATGCTGCTGTTACAGTAGATCAATCACTGAAAAGGATGGAAGACGTGCTGCCAATGGCATGTAATAAGCACATGTGTGGCGGTGGATTTCAGGGGGGGGCATCATTTCCCTATTAAATTCTCTTCTATTTTTTAGGATGAAGTAGAAATGGCCAAGAATAGGGCGAGAATTTGGGCCATTTTCAAAAGTATTCCGTCCTTGTCTGTGCTTTCTTCTGTGGACGTTCAATTGATTGAATTACCTGAGGTGAACTTGTTTAATGAATGCACGGTGCTCTTTTTTCCGAATTAGTGCGGAGATTAGTTATTAATGTGCAAGTTGAGCTCCTTCAAAGAGGCTATGATTATAATGTTCCCAAGTGGAAAAGAAAGGTATGGGAAAACGAAAGGGTCAGCTCTCAAACTGGGGTGTACACAGGTATGAAGAAATCTATAAAGGTACAGTGTAAATCAATGCTTTTGTATGGAGGCAGGTCTTTAACATTGAATTGGTCTCTTTTGTATGTTGGAATACCAGTGGATTTAGAAGCTTTATGAATTCGAATATGTTACATTTTAGCAGTTAAATTAGTTAACGGTTTGGGTGTTAAAAGTACCGTTTTTTTTAGTAATTTTTTAGTAATCAATGTTTAATTTAACCTGGGTCTCAATTAATAAAGATGCAGGGAGGCGGGAATTGGAATAAGATTCTTCTGCAGTGGATGTTGGCTTATCCGTTATCCATGATTGTGTGCGCAAGGTATTTTTAATAGTGTCTGACCAGATGTTGGGAGTGAAGATGACGAGGCATGTTTGTCTCAAACCTCAAACAAATTGATCACCCAGTCTTCTTTGGAAAAGAGGCAAGCTAGACGGTTGTCATGTACCCAATGTATGAAGCAATGGGACATTTATAGAACAAATAGTAATGTCCTGGGAGATTACACAGCTTTATCTATCTGGTGTGGACCTCTATCTAACTCTACCATAGATTATACTTTTGTAACCAATTCCATGTTTGAGTCTATTGTCTCATTAGAGGTGTTTGGTAACAAGAAGAGTGACTACAAGATGTTGGTTCTAAGGTTTAACCAGTGGCTGTGTGGGAAGAGAGGTTTATCTGTTTCTTGTAAAAAAATCTTACTGTCAATAATACTAGCAATAGGATTAAACTAATTTGATCGCTTCTAGGGGCCTGAATTTGAGGGACCAGCGAATGTGCAGTAGTTGATCCCAACACGAAAGTGTGGTAAAGTGTGCATCTTAAGGTTTCTCTGGTATTTTAGACAACTGGGTATCCAATGCTTTTACGTGTAGGAGCTCCATGCAGCACGCTTTTGATGATAAGCATGCTCATACATTTGATATTCAAGTCAGAGACCACAAAAGAGTGTTGCGCTCAGAAATTTAAGAAATAGCTACGGACAAAGTGCTGGGGTTGGTGGAAAGAGGGCAGAAGTGCAGATGTGTCAAGCAGAAGTATAAAATGGACACAAAATGCATAAAGTACAAAGTCATGTAAACGCCAACCAAAATATGATAAAACTGCTGGTGTAGTGAATGTGTGAAATGAGACAGAAAACATGGCCCCAATGCCCGGCCATCTTGGATATTCACTTCCATTTACCACAATGAAACAGTAATGAAAGTCTACGTTTTCCTGGGCTCTGGGCCCAGCTAGTAAACATGTATTTCTGCTGCGAAGACAAGGTCACATATTTATGTCAGATGACCAAGCCAGGGAGAATAGTTGTTGTATTGTCTGCCGAAATGACAAGCTAGAAAGGGAGTCGGAGCACTATGCAGGTGCATTGATCAGTGGCAATGGGAACGATGGCATGGAGGGAAGAAGGTTTTTTCACTTCTAACTGGAATATTCCATTCTGTTTGCGCCTCATGCTTATTGTCTGCTCTTCAGCCGAGAGCAGCATGGTAACCCATGAGGGGCTGCGAAAGCCGCCCCATAAGAGACAAGGGTTTTCCGCTTGGAACACTGAGTTAGAATTTGGACCCCGGGTGATGAAGTCTCACTGAGAGGGAGAATGCTCCGCTCCAGATCCCGTTAGAACAATCAATCTCTTTTCCTACCTGCTGTGGGACTAAGCAGTGTCATAGTGGCCGAGATGAAGGTGTCTTCTGTGGCGGTCATAACCGTGGTCGGACGGTACGGCATGTTTTCTCTGTTTATATATAACAGATTATGGGCTGATTCATTGAATTTGTGCACCGAAAAACAGAGATTTTTTTTTGCGCCATTCTGCCCGCAAATCCCTGTTTTTCAAATGGGGATTTGCAGGCAGAATGGCGCACAAATCCCTGTTTTTCAGCACACAAATTCCATGAATAAGCCCCTATGTGTTTATTTTTTCTTTCTGTATGTTATCATTCAATGGAGGACCTGTAACGTATTATTTTTCTTATGACTACAACTAATGTCTGATGTGTATTTCTTTGGCTATCTCAGTGCAATAACTCATTTTTCCAGGGTCAGGAGAATGTAAGTACTAGATCTCCACAGGTAACCACGATAAAGCAAAACAGCTAGTTAACCATGAAAATAAAAGCATTTGGCGACTGTTGAATGGTCATGAAGCGTATCAAAGGGTATGCTAAGCAAATTGAGTAGCAGACTCACACTGGTTGTTGTACTTCTCGAAGGTCTTTGGGATAAATAATTTCAATATTTTGGAGGCAGTTATCCCCTCACCAACACCCTAGGGAACTGAATTTTGAGTTTAAAGACCTAGTTTTAGCCCATGGGAAATTAAAAAATGGGAGAGCATTTGTGCCCGACGCAGTGTCGAACCGGGTCCTGGGAGGAAATGCTCATCTATGGGCAAACATGCTGTTAATCCGTCTTTAGATAGGTAGCATACAGTTTAAGAATCTCAGACTCCTTGCATAGGTCAATTATAATACCTATTGATAAAAAAGGGATTAGATCTTCTCCCACCATTTACAGAACAATCTCCTTAATTGACTCTATGTTGAAAGACCTAGTGGACTAGATGGAGAGTACTAAGAGACTTAGCATCTTTGAAACAGGATTTCGAAGGGGAATAGGGACAACCCTAAATGGGCTTTTTTTTCTCCCTATGTCAGAGTAAGTCAGGACAGGGCAAGGAGAAATCCGTCGATGTGGCGAGTCTGGATATGTCAGCCACCTTTGACAGAGTCAACAGAGGATGCCTTTGGTGTAAACTAGCTAACTAGCGCATGCCCTCAGGCCTTCTAAACATGGATTCGCTGTTTCATTCTCATAATAATTTGAGATATTGGTTGAACTCTGAAGATGATCTGTCAAAGGAGATTGCAGTAGAGACTGGTTTGAGGGAGGGCTGTGTCTTGCCCCCCCTCCTTTTTAACTAGTAGGTTATTTGCATATGCTGATTACCTGCTGTTATTTGATGTTACGCCCATAGGTTTACTAGGGCCAGTAGAGCAGGTCAGGCATACTCTAGGGAAAATAACCTAGTGATCAACTCAGACAAGTCCTGTATCATGATTTACAATAAAAAGATGAAGTTCAAGGATTTTCAATGGCATATTAATTTAGGAGCATCAATGAGGTTAATTCCCTGGTACATATGGGGTTTATATGTATGTCTAAATACCATATAACATTAATAAAAGAGAAATTGGACATGAAGATGTAATCGTTCATCCCCAGATGATGTTAATTCAGGCACAATTCTGTCATTTTTAGTTAATGCCTTTGATAGAATTCTATAAGACTAAATTGACACCAATAATTATGTATCGATTGGAGTTTACTTCCAGTCAACATTAGGAAATGGCTAATGATATATGAGGGGACTATTAAGCCCTCTGTTTTGGGTTATCTTTGTCTCTACAAATTGGGAGTGGTTCACCTTGAGCTGGTGTTGAAACCTTGGTGGTTCACTTATAAGTGCGGTAAACTGCATCTGTTATTTACAATTTAAGAGGATAGACGGCCCACATCATATCATAAACTGGGTGATGCATTCCGATACGATGGGGATTATTCTTGAAAAACCTTTGAAACCTTTGGCCATCAATCCTGCCTCAGAGAGTTGGACAATACAAAAAAAGTGGGATGCAATAGAGAACTTGGATAGCTTTTCAAATCTAAAGCTTTATAAGGAGTACTTGAATATGTTTTCAGGGTCTAATTGTAAGCCGCTTTGCATGGTTAAGTCACCCTCTTGTGCCCATAGATCTTGGTTTTTTAAATGTAGGATCAAATGCTTACACATTCTGGAAGTGATGGCCCCATGAATAGGGCTTCCAGAAGAAAAGAGGTCTTGTAGGGTCTGTAAATCAGAGGAGATGGAAACCCTCCACCAGTTATTTTAAACTGTCCTTTCCTACTACAGAGGTGATTATTCTTTTTTGAAAAATTAATGCACTCCTCGTCCGATGTGATCTCAGAGAATTTATGGAAAACATTGATGAAAGCTTCTCAATTATCACTGTCTATTGCCCTCATTGCCTTTTTAAAAGACATATGTGCAAATTTGGATGATATTCCTGTTTTAACAGAGCTTCTCCTGAGTATTCAGGATTGATGAATTTTAAGACCTATTGAGCTATAATTATGTTTTAGATGTACAATGGATGGCTGCTTTTTAAGGTTTTATCTAGTATTGTATTAATGACAATTTGTAGGAGTGTTGAATAAGGTGATTTAATCAGAATGTTGATGTGTGTGAACAATTGTAATGATAAACACTTTAAAATATTGTTTTTTTCCTGAATCCAATCTTCGTTTGGGCAATATAGCTCTAAATGTGAATATGAGATATCTCTTGTTTTTATTTCATCATTCATTTTTATTATAACTTTTTAAACGGATTACAGAGATATATGCATTCTTATGAATGACATATGCAGTTTCAAAAAATGATGTGCCAATTTTGAACCAGTTTCAAAACAATACCCAAAAAACACATGGTAAAATAGGAATATTCCGCATTGCAATAGAAACAACATTAATGATTCTGCACCATACTAGTCCTCAGAACTTTCCTTCCTCTTGCCTCATGTGCGTTCTGACCAGGATGATTTTCTTCCCCATATGTTAGAAAAGTGTGCATTATCAGGTCCTGAATTGTGTGTTTCAGCTCCACATGGGTCTCACATTCATTCTCTGAGAATCCAAGCAACCTGATGTTAAACATCCTGCACATATTTTCAAAGTCATCCTGTCAAATGGTCATATCTTGTTCTCTAGAGGTCACCCAAGAGGTTGTCGATTGAGCAAGTCCACATCTGCTTACATTTACTACAAAGTTGTATATCTTTTCTCCATTCTGTCCAGGATGGTTTTACATTCAGCCATCAAAGTCCCCAGCTCCAACCTGATGAGCTGACCTGCATCCAGTGCTCCTTGAATATACACCTTCATGGCTATACTATCTTTATCCCTCTGTTTCCCTTTTTTTGGTACTTTGCCATCATTCCTTGGCATTGGTCTACAACAGTATCTGCTAGGAAGTACAATCTGGCAAGGGTGAAAAGGCCCTAGCTTTTAAAAATTAATTAATATAATTATGCAGGCAATTCCAACTCTGAAAGGGTTATCTGCTGATCAGATTCCCCTTTCATAGGCTCCATGCCAAAAGCATATTGGACACCTTTTCTCTTTTGCATCTGTAGCCTGATCTTCAGCACCTGTTCTCCAATGCCACAGAGTAGGCTCATAGGTCACAAGTGCCCATGTGACAGCTGCAGTGTAAGCAAGGTCTCAGCAGAACAGGGGATTCATTTAATATATGCAGCCCTGTTCCACAAAATACATAACAATGAGGATGCTATCCCAGTGGAATGCTAAACTGCAAAAAGAAGCCATACATGAGTTTAAGGTATGGTGGCCAGCATCTCTCATAATGATCCAAGCTGCAGCAATTTCATATCACACATGTGGCAGCCAGCAGGACTATAATGCTAGGTGTTGCCTCTATTGATCCTTTTTTTATCGCAGGTAACATCACCTCCTTCCCAGAGAAACAGCCGCTCCACATGAAGCTATCCTGGGTACAGGAATCAAAGGGAACACCATTCAGCAAATGAGTACCCTAACGCCAGGCTCTGCATAACTAAAAGCCTTTGATTAGTGTAGACAGAAGGAGGAAGGGATCATCATCTTGTTTCTCTCTGCCTCTATCTTTCCTTCCTGAGCCCTCCACTTCCTCTAGCACAAAGCATTTTGAGTGTGATGTCAGAAGGCAAAGTACACTGATTCCAAGGACATAGATTGGACTCCTAAAGCAAGTATGCTTTAGTCCAATCACCTGTCGATGTTTACCTTTAAAATAAGGGGTCTTCTGCTCCTTCTTTGATTCACTTTTGGGCAAATGCTTAAGGAATACTTCATTTGACCTCTGTTGGGAGAGTTGATCTTTCCAAAGTCCTCCACCAGTGTGGTGAAGACAGATTTTCCAAGGCATATGCAAGCTCTGTCACTTAACCATCCCCAAGGAACATGCTGCTGGGACAAGACCTTCCTCAATGCCTTTCACAACGGTACTCAGGTCCTCACCATGTGAACAACACCTGCAGTTGTGTGCCAGCCTCTTCAAAGGCATTTATCTGTTATGCGAACTCCTGCCACATCCTCCACCGCTGGGTCCCAGGAAGGGTAATGCCAGCCCAAGGATACAGGTCGATATGGTGTTTGTCAACGTAACCCACGAGAATTGTGAACTCCTCATGAGTGAAATGCTTCTTCCTTGGTGGCCCTTTCTCCCTAACCTATAGCTGTTTGTGGGGTGCTTCCTATGCCTGCTGTGCAGACTGGCCCCTCTTGCCCCTAGTGGACCTTGGTGGTATTGGGGCACCTTTAGCCTCAACAGCACACTTTGCTGGTGGACCCTTCTTCTGTCCTTGTCCCCATCCTCTTTGTGGACCCCTCTCACTTATGGTGCAATGCAATGATAAAGGGGAAAGCATCTCCTTTGCACAAAGCAAGCTGTGTTTACTGGAAGGTACCCCCAAAAATCACTGTCTGCACATGCCAGGAATTCTGCTGTCCCCTTCCAAATATCGCTGCATCTGCACACACCAGTAAAAGGACATGCAGGTTGGAGGCACGCATGAGCAGGCTATTCACAGCAAGCATCACACATATGCACATGCTGCATGTGACATGGAACTTACGTGCATGGACCATTCCTCCTATTTGGTCACTTCTGCCCCCTGGATGTAGTGGAGGCATCTGTGCCTTTTAGTTCCTCCTGCCTTGTGTAATTTTCTTGCCTTCTCCTGCCTTATGCTGCCTCCAAACCTCAACATCAACATCTCCTGCTGCCTGGTAGTGTGTCCCTGTCTGCTGAGCATTTGCACTGCTTTGGTCTGCCTGGCCAGAGCCTGTACTTTGGTTCTTGTGGCAGGCTCTAAGACCATCACATCTACCATATGCAGACTTTCAAACCTTCATATCACCATCACAGCTCCACAGTACAAGCACAGTCAGGGCCTAGATTCACTGCACTAGCCTCAAGTACACCATATCTGCTACATCAACCAGCACCGCCAAGGTTGTGAGGCTGACAGCTGTCAAAATCTCTGCTGCTGAAGTTGACATCCTGGGTGAAGAGGTCCTGTACCATTATGATTCCCTCTTCAATCCCCAAAAGCAGCTTGGGACATGTAGACGTCAGAGGATCTAGAAATACAACATAGTTTGCATCAATCTGGAGGGGTTGGAAGTCCATACTTGGATGACACCAAGAAGCACTGGGACAACCAGAGGATATAGAGCCAGAAATAGGCAAAGGTAGTCCTTGAGACAGGTGCTTCCTTGGAGGTGCACTCTGCCAGCCACCATCAAGTCACACCACTTCACCTCTCAATCCCGGAGAGGTTAAACCCAGCACTTAATTTCCAGTCCTTGGACTGCTGGCTCATATCCAAGCTGCTGGTGAGTTTTCACAGCATGAACAGTACCACTGATTTAGAATGTCCTGGATGACTATGCCTGAATTGAGCACATTTGTCCTTTTCAAGGCATGTGTGTTGCACAATTTGTAACTGTCATGAAGCCTCATGCAGGCACTGCAAGTATGTTATGGCACACATCTGTGAAGTGATACCTATGTGGCTAGGTGCACACCTTTGTGGTAAAAGAATTTGGCGCTAAAGTTTGTCAATATTGGAGGGGTGCAAGGGAGAAAAAACCAACCCTGACATTAGGAGGTTGTACAAAAAGTAAATGACAGCAGATGTCCACAGTCTTGTGGAACACTCCTGTCCCTCGCACACCATGGGGTGTTGGGTAAACAACCAAAAGTTTATAGAAATTCAATGAATAAAACTCATCTCTCTTGTTACTTGTGCATTATTGACATTTTTATATATTCAAAAAGGCAACCAATTTGTATCAACACTAATATTCATTGGATGATTCTACAAAAATAAATCTTTCGATGACATCAGTTTTGTTAGGAAACATGTCATATGTTACATACAATTAACAGCATTGTTTAACTGATAAATATTTCCAATACAATGATGACATGTATTAATTAATTCTGCTTGATGCGTTTCGGGAATATCTCCCTTCTTCAAGAGCTGACTGATTCCTTTTGTACTTCCTGCTTTTCTACAATCAATTTGAGAAACAATATTTTCATTATTATGCTCTTTCATATTTCAAAAGATCCATATATCTGTCATTTAGAATTTTGAGATCCGGTAATCACCCGAATGATGCTCCAAAAGTGCAAATTTCAATCAAAATTAAATTGTTGTTCATTGCCAAGTACTTTTTGGCGATGTATTCCCATAAGACCTGTGTCAACCTGTAGGTATGATAATATAATAGGTGTTCTTAAAAAAAAGGTAAAGATAGGCTATATCTTAATGAGCTAGTTGCAATTAAAAAAGGTTTAAAAATCAATGGAGAGTACCTTTCATCAGTTGATCCAGGTATGGTTTTAAGGAGCAATAGGCGCCAATGCCCACGATCAGGAGGACTTATAATACTTCCTTCAGAGGTTTCTGATCATGTGAATTCCCTCTGGTATTTATCAATTCCACTTAATTCGGTAGAGGATAGAACTGTGTCTCCATATAACTCCATAGGTCATGTTCTTCCTGGAAACATATGGTTAGGACTGTATCACTGCTAACAACTGGATTCTGTCTTTATAAATAATAAGGTATAATTTGCATCTCCTCTCTTACCTCATTTAAAAATCTTTGGGGTATAAATTATCCAATTATCCAATTTAGTTTTCCTAGGGCCATGCCGCCATGAAAAAATTCAATACTGACCATGGGTTTCGTAGAGGTTAAATTCAAGGAAAAGCATGTTTTAGAAATCTTATCTGATGAATGTGAACACATCCTGTAATAGTAGCTAGCTCTAGCTGCTTATTCCCCCTCCAAATCACAAAGACATTGTCAATGTATCTTCTCCAGATAACAATTTTCCTTGACCATTGTTTGTTGTTAAGAAAATTGTTAGTTTCCAGATGACACATGAACAAGTTGGCGTACGCTGGGGCCCACTTTAATGCTTCCAAGCCGTCTTGATGTGGAATCGAAGTGTATACCCTTGTACGCGGAATCTCTGAGAACCCTCGTCGAGCAGAAATACCCAAAACAGAAGAGCGTCAACACCGCCGTGGGCAGCCTACCAGTAACTAAGGAGAACATTTTAGAAGTGGATGAGGACCTACTAAACCTTAGCGTTTATATGCTACCTGACGATCAGGAGGAAACCAGTAAACCCCACTATACGGAAGAGGAGACCTCTCCCTTTATCAGGAGGAAACCAGTAAACCCCACTATACGGAAGAGGAGACCTCTCCCTTTGAAACCTTAGAAAATCGCTGTAAGAAGCTTATAAAGAAGTCCAGTTGGGGGCCGGGACCTCTGAAGTTTCGGAGTCAGGAACCACATCGAAACCCGCACAATTCAGCTGAAAATAATCAGTTCAGCTTACAGTACCCTCCCCCCACCCCCCAAGAAAAAGGACTGAAAAAATCGCCTCCCCGCCCGGACAGAGAACTATTCCAACGACTAGATGGGTGCATGCTACACGGTCAAAATGGCTACCAGAAATGCGAAATCACTCTGAAACCAATAACAAGGGAGAGAAAAAGAGGAACAGCCCTAAACCTAGTCCAAAGCAAGTTCCTAGGAGTTCGACCCTTGGCCTTAAAACAGAATGCAACTTTAAGATCGAACAACTGCCGGATAACAAAAAATACATGATACTGAACCGAGGTTTCCTACTACAACTTTTCAAATGTGTGCCGATGCTCCGTAGAGTTGAAACAAAAGACCAAGCCCGGGTCGAACCGTTTCATAAAGGTAACATCGCCTGTGCCTACCTGCATGTGCATACAAACTGGGCAAAAGTTAGGATCTCTGAGGCAGCAGAGCACTTAGTAAATCTGGGATTTGACCTGTTCGAACTCGAAGAGAGTGCACTACCCTCCTCACCACGAAAATCATCTGAGACGACCGGGTCTAAGAAATTTTCCCACGCAACAAACCTCAGCGGTAAACCAAAATTGTCTGGGGAAACATCGGATTTGAGGGGCCCTGAACAGATAGTCCAATTCAACGAACCATCTTCACAGGATTTCTATACACGGGTTTGTCCCCGAGTTCTCACTGTGAAGCAGAGACTCGTCAACCCACGAAAGATGCCACAAGAAACGAAACTACCTATAAAGATCCCCTAGGAATAGGCAGACGCCCTGCCGGTCCTATGGCAAAAATTATACGGACTGTAAACCAATCCGTCGATTCAATGGATCTAGGCTCTCAACAAACTCTCAAACAAGCCCAACTATCGCAACTATGGGTCTGGCTACCGAAGGCCCTCACGCTCAGTAAGAACAAATAGCAACTCGCCAAGCACCTCTCCGTACCTCTTTCCATCAGACAAACCCCTGGAAAAGCAGAGCTGTCTTTGGGGTCCTGGAACACCCGCAGATTCTTACACCTGACCAAGAAAGGGGACCTAAATCTTGGGTGCTTCGATATAATCTGCTTACAAGAGTCCTGGATGATTGAACGTCCCTCCATGGATGTATACGACATGGCATGTGCTCCAGCAACTAAAGGGATTTTTGGCCGCCCTTCATCCAGCTTCATAACGGCCATTCGCTGTGGCTGTGGACTACAGCGCAAGAAAACTCTGAGATCTACTACATACCTGTTTGCCATGGAAGTAAGCTGGGAGAGGAGGAAAAGGGCAAGTTCAAACCGCAGCCCTTAATTATCATCAACGTTTACTGGAACCCTGTAGCCATGAGTGATTCGTCCTTCCTTGCTTTGACTAGAGAGACTATTGATGAAGCTCTTGTGAATTGTCCAGAGGCCCTGTTGATCATTTGTGGTGACTGGTATCCCTCATCCTTCTTCATCACCCAATAGCAAACGTGAAGCAACTTGGCTGTCCCTGATGTCGTCCAGAGACTTGCTCTGTGCTGACGACCTATTCTCTAGAGAAAAGAGGCCACCAACCTGGGAAAGAGGCAACTCTCATGCGGACATTGATCACATTTTCATCAGCAGATATCTGGCACCTTTAACCATCTCGTTTGAAGTACTGAAGTCCACCGCGAGCGATCACAACTTGCTGGTCCTGAAATGGAAGACTAGTCCGACTCACAATTCATACTTGCCTGCGCAAGTGGAGCCAAAAAACCAAAAAAATCGCCTAAAAGTATCGGCAGCTTCCATTCTGAAGATAAAGTACCATTACTTAAGTAAAGGAAGAGAGCCTGGTCAACAGAACAACCCGCAACTACCAGACTATCAACCTCTCCTGGTGCCATTCAGTTCTCAATCCAATGGCTGCAGACAGAGAAACAAACCCGCTACACATGAGTACAGCAAAGAATTGGTGGTGAAAAGGCACCTAGTGAGGAAATCGAGAAGAAAACTGTGCATTTTTCCCTCGGCAGAAAACCAAGCAAGCTTCAATCGGGTCCAGTGAATCTACAAATCTTGGATCAGACAACATCGGATTCACCCATACCAACAAGACGCGGAAGCCATAGTGAAGATGGTCTGCGGTCATCATCCGCGAGAGTTCTGGTCCCTCCTCAGATCAACATCTCCTCCCTTAGAGGAATCAACAATAAACCCGATCTGTGAAACAGACTGGATGAACGTCTATTCAAACCTGTTCCAGACGCCCGCAGCCTGAAGTCCTCCGGCGACCAGTACTAAACAGGAGCCCTGGGAAGACCTGAGCAACGAAGCAGAGATCACCAAATTTCTCCAAAGACTTAAACCTTCGAGAGCCCATGGCCCGGATGGAATCACTAACCTTGACATCAAACAACATCCAACAGAATGGGCCACGCTGATTAGTGAAATTTTCAAACGATGTGAAAAGGCCAGGCAAATTCCGTCTTCATGGACCGCATCAATTGTAATGCCCATATTTAAAAAAGGGCGCAAAGAAGACCCAAAGAATTACCATCCTATAGCACTTCTGGACACTGTCGGCAAGGTCTTTGGCTCACTCCTACTGCAACACTTTCAGCGATGGGCAAGAAACGCAGAGTGTGCCGACCCGTTTCAAACAGGATTTACTAAGATCAACGGCACAACGACAAACATCATGTTCCTCAGCGCCTTAAAAAGCAAAGTCCTCTGAGGAGGCCCGAGAGTGTTCCTGGCATTCATAGATCTGGCGCAAGCTTTTGATCAAGTAAATAGAAAGAAACTGTGGGGAAAACTGAGTCTTTGGAAATGCCCCACAGAATTTCTTCAACCGATTCAAGCACTACATCAAGACACCAAGCTGCGTGTGAGGCTAAATCAAACCGGCTTGTTATCGGCAGAAATTCCAGTTGGTAGAGGAGTGAAACAGTGCTGCCCATTAGACCCGGCCCTCTTTATTGCTTATCTAGGCGATTTCAAGGACTCCGAACTACCTATTCGCTCCTTTCCACCGTCGATGGGGAAGCAAAAAACCACAAGGCTACTATACGCGGATGTTTTAATTCTAATGGACATGACCCCGATTGGCCTCCAGCGCCAGCTTGATAACTTGGCCGCTTTTACCCAAGCAAATGACTTAACCATCAATGTTTCCAAAACTAAGATCATGATCATGGAAAAAAACAAACGACCACAAGAAAAACGATCCTGGTACCTGGGGGGGGGGGTCGCAATAGAAAAAGTCTCGAGCTTCAAATACTTGGGAGTAACACTGGACTGTTCCAGTATAAACGCAACCCTCCAGACCTGCTTAATGAACAAAGTAAAGAAACTAGCGGCACAATCCCGAGCTCTGGATAATAAATTTGGACGTTTCTCCTTGCTACCAATGATCAAATGTTACCGTGCGAAGGTGGTTCCGTCACTCACCTACGCAGAAGAAGCTCTTCCTCACACGCCAGTGCATTTGTGGCTGAAGTTAGAGGGCTATTTCTGGCACACGGTACTAGGCCTCCCGAAGTCAACATCTGCCCCACGCATCAGAAGAGAGCTAGGCCTTCTCTCCCTGGAAGGGTCTACAGAGATAAAATCCATGATGCTTTATAGGAAAACGCTGCTCCCGGACTGCCCACACCTGTTAGCCATCATACGTACTGAAACCCTGGCCGCACGCTGTAGTGTGTTAAAACCTTGGGAAACAGCGTGCAAAGTGAAACTACTGGAAATTCACTCCTCAGAGCAAGACCACATCTGTAATCCGACGAAAATAAAAAGAAAAATGGGCAAGCTCGACTGGATTAAAACCTTGGACAATGCAGCAAAAGCAAAATCAGTCACTCATCTTCCGCCCCATCAAATTTAATTGAACACTGTTCCAAACTATCTGAGCAAGTTCCCCAGCAAAGCAGCCAGAAACTTGTTCTTGAAAGCACGTCTAAATTTACTAGAAACCAACGAGATCTTAAAACTCAGAGGAAAGAGTAATTCAGACACATGCCGCTTCTGTATGAATGACACAAAGGTGGAAACCATACGCCACTTGCTCTTAAACTGTCCAGGAACGAGAAAAATAGGCGAGAAATTCCTGCTACCACACCTTTTGGCATCATATACTAAGGAAAAGGAACTGTGGTGGAGCCGCTTAATGAGCGGAGAAAGGAACACTTGGACAATCGCCACAACACAGACTCTTAAGATTATTCTATCTTTATGAAATCTAAGCCACTACTCAAACTACAAACTTAGCCACTAGATCGCTGTTGCTGACACAACTTCTGCAAAAACGTTTTTCATCTTGATTTCCTTGGTTCTCTTCTGTTACATTTTGAAAACACTGATCGTCCTTCACATGAAGGCTGAAGTTAGAGGGCTATTTCTGAAAATACTGATTGTCCTTCCTCTTCCTTTGTTATGCAGCTTCTTTTTTTTTACTTTTAGATAAACAGTTTTGTCATACAGTTTCTTCTTCTTCTTCTACAATGTTTTGTAAAAATCATTAATTTGATTAAATCAACTAAAATAAAAAAAAAAATAGGCTTTGGACATCAAAAGATATCAGCATGTCTTTTTTTTCGATATTGCTTAGTCCCATGGAAAAAGAGGAGAGGTTATGTCTTTTTCAAAAATCAATAGTAAAATGGATAAACATGCAACCACACTTGCTTTCAATGAAGAAGGAGCCCAACGGATATTGGGTTTAATAAAGGATATAGATAGTACTATACCTACATCAACAAATCCAGAAAAAACGTATTGTAAAATTAGAAAGATTAATCAGGAGAGAGATCACGCAGAAACTCCACGCAACGACATTGGCACAATACTATCGTGCCCAAAGGATCCTCAAAGACCTCATGGTATACCTTAAACCAACACTATGTAAGGAAAACCCAGAATTTGTGAAAAAGTGGGAGCAGATCCTTAACAAATGCTCCCTGGATTTAATATTACTATCCATAGAGGAGTTATATAAAAGCGTTAATGGCCTAGATAAAGATATTGAAGATTTTACTGAACAATTATCGACATTCAAAAGTAATAAAGAATTGAAAAAAATCTTACAGGATGTCAACAACACATTAGAATCCTATAAGAAAGACATCGAACAAAGAAAAGTGAGGAAGTTTCGACGTGACACCTTGGACTATTCCCAGGACATTGTCTATACATGGCATGAACATGATGGACAGATGAGAGCCTTTAACCCCAGGAGACCTGCTCTCAATACAAGACCAACAGGGGGGAGAGCAACCCCAGCAGTGACATACCAACAAGCAGGGAGGAAGAAAGAAGTACAGAACCAGGGGCGAAATCAACCTCCACATCAAACATA
This sequence comes from Ambystoma mexicanum, assembly GCF_040938575.1. Taxonomy (NCBI): domain Eukaryota; kingdom Metazoa; phylum Chordata; class Amphibia; order Caudata; family Ambystomatidae; genus Ambystoma; species Ambystoma mexicanum. The sequence continues at coordinate 666,123,276 of NC_090924.1, read as the reverse complement.
CATAGCTCACAAGAGGCTACAACAATGAAAGCACAACAACATATTCCTTTTTTAGACAGAAGACAACAAGAAGAGGGAATAAGAAAACTAAGATCATGAAAAAAGCCTAACAGGTAGTTGTTAACATCTCTTCTACGAACTTGACAAAGACCCAATAGGACATGCTGAATTTATGACTATCCTTCATTCCAACACAAAATTCAAACTCATTAGAAGAAAAAATTAACTTAGACAGATTAACTAGAAAAATGAGATTAAAGGTTTTCTTTGTCAATCAAGCACCTATTGAAGGACCGACAGCAACACATGAGTATTTGGAGATTAAACCAAGGAGCACCTTTGATCCTCAGGTCAATAATTCTGCAATTAAAATGTTTGAAACCCAGATGGTTAAAGACTTGACCAAAGTGAACTACACAAAGAACAAGGGTTATAATATGCGAAGACATCAAAGCTAACTAATTAGAGACCTAGCAGATGATCCATCACTAACTTTGAAACCTGCAGACAAAGGTGGCACAATTGTCATAATGGATACTGAATTTTATATTAAGCTGGACAGGGACCCAACGAAAGAAGTGGCTAAATTAATTGGAGAAACACTGGAGAAAGCCAGAAATTTAGACTGGATATCGCTGAAGACACAAACTTTTCTGACAAAGGATCACCCAATCACGCATGTATTCTGCAGATTACCGAAAATACACAAAGATATCAACATTCCACCACTAAGACTGATTGTAGCCAGTACAGAGAGTATCTTTAATCCATTGGCAATCTACGTGGATAAAGCAATTCAACCTCTGGTACAGACCGCAAGTACATACTTAAGGGATACCACAGATTTTCTAAACTGTATCCGGGGACTATGCAATATCGAAGAAAATGACATGCTGATATCTTTTAATGTCCAAAGCCTATACATTGCGATTCGAAATCAAGACGGCTTGGAATCATTAGAGTGGGCGTTATTAAGAAAAGACAAGTGGGAGGCTAATAAAGTTTTGATCCTCAAATTAAGCAGAATCATACTAGTTAAACACTTTTTTAGATCTCAAATCTCAATTCTACTTACAAGCCACCGGGATGTCGATGGGTTCATCAATGACCCCAGAGTACGCCAACTTATTGATGTATCATGTGGAAACTAACAATATTCGTAACAACGAACAATGGTCAAGGAAAGTCGTTATCTGGAGAAGATACATTGATGATGTCTTTTCGATTTGGAAGGGGAATAAAATAGAATTGGATGAATTCTTAAAATTCATTAACTCCATTCACAAAAGAATTTGGTTTACAATGGAAGTGGGAGAACCGTTATTGCATTTTTTGGATGTTGAACTTGAAAACAAAAATGGCACAATAATAACCAACATTTACCTCAAGAAAATAGACGTCAACAATACACTACATTATTCAAGTCACCATCCTCAACATCTAAAAGACAATTTACCCTATAATCAATTCTTGAGGCTATAAAGGGTCATCTCCACAGACACATAATTGGAAATTGAAAATGAGAAATTGACAGAAAAATACATCAATAGAGGTTACCCCAGAATTATTGTTGACCAGGCTAGAATCAAAGATGGAAATCTGACAAGAACTGACTTACTGGTACCTAAAACCAGACAGAAGGAAATACATTCCTATTCACCCTAAAATACTGAGGACAAAGCCACCACGTGACAAGGCTAATCAAATAGAACTGGCGGCACACAGAATTGGACCCGCAATTACACCAGCTTTTTCCTAAACCACCACTAATAGCTTATAAAAGAGGAAGGAATATAAAAGATCAGCTAGTGAAAGCCAAACGACAACCGAAGAAGAAACAAACAACATTGAAAAAGACAAAAGCAGGGACTTTTCCATGCTTAAATTGTAACAACTGCAACAATATAATGAAAGGTGGGTATGTGAGACACCCCAAGAGTGGAAATAAAATCAAACTTAAAGATTTCGCAACATGCGATACGAAATCGATAATGTACGGCCTCAGTTGTCAGTGCAGTATCTTTTATGTAGGCCAGATGACTAGGAAAGTAAAAGAAAGGTGGAATGAACATAGGAGCGCCATAGGAACCAACAATACAAAATCCCCAGTCGCAAGACATTTCCATCAAAACAGACGTGCAATTGAAAATAATTGTACTGGAGGTGGTAAAAAGAGCATTGAGAGGAGGAAATCACACAAAATGGATGGACCAAAGAGAGATCTACTGTATTGAGTTGTTAAACAACCTCGCATCAGATGGGATGAACGAGGAATTCAGCCTTAATCCTTTCCTTTTGTAACGCTCACCTGATTTCCACGGAGGCGCTGGGCTGGACTGAGCTGTCGCCGTGTCTTCTAGTGTGACTCGTAGATCTCGGCCTTCTCCTAGGGCTGGTCCCCTTCTCACGATGTACCGGACATGTAGAGTGAGGTGTCTGCAGACGGAAGAACAAGGATTTAGGAACTGGATTGACTGAACTTCTCCTTCCTCAGTCCTCTTATTCGAACCAAGGGCGTGGCTTGCTCACCTTAGATATATTAAGGCCGGGCTCTCCATCCTGCGTCTTTGCAGGGGCGCAAGTACCAGTTACTTCACTGGTTCACTGACAATCCTCTTGATTGCAGAGGTTGATGCTGGAAGATACCGCCGTTTACCGCACAAGCGGTTTCTTGATAGTTATTGGAGCACCCTTAATTTAGTCCCTTGCTCAGTCTCAGGGTGTCAAGATTGAAATTGTAGATGAATGATGCGGCGAGCAGGTGAGTAGGAAAGATGACCGGTTGCTGTCACCCTTTCTAATGTCTCTCATTGTCCTGCAGGTTTAGGTGCAATGGACGCTGATGAATAAGTGCCCAGGATCGTGCAAGCGCATATGTACGAAGAAGATGAAGCGCGGTGCACGTAAGTAAAATGACTGCTGTTTGTTTCAAAAGCACGCCTTAATGTCTCTTTTGTCCTTGCAGATCGTGGATGCAGAGAGTGTTGCTAGATGGATGCCGGCGAACGTGCAAGCGCGTAAGTAGAAAGTTTATGGTTGGTTTAGAATGTGCCTTAAAATGTCTCCCTTTGTTTTGCAGATGCCGGCATGCAGCGCTTCTTGAAGTTCAGAACGTGCGGAGCGCAGGTAAGCAATTCAAGAATGCAATGCTGAATCAAGTCCTTTTCTTTGCATATGTCGATGGGGAGCCGAAGAAAGCGGCGGAAGGCTTTGGAAGATGCCGCCGTATTTGGTAAGTAAGAGCGCTGCTCTCGAATTGAATTCTGCTAACCTGTTGTTTTGTCTTGGCAGGTGCAGCTGAGGATCGGATCTCTAGCAGGTAAGGAATTCGTTTTCACAGGAACTGGAGCTGAAGAATCTCAGGAAGACTGGAGCTGACACGTGAGCGTCCTGCTGCAGATGCAGAATAACGCGAAGCACGTTTCATCAATCGGGTGTGGTTTAAATAGCCTTCTGTAGTGCTTAGGCGTCTTCTTCCACAGCCTCGCCCAGGTAAGAAAAGAGTTCCTGTGTTCTGATTCCAGGGAGTGGTTCCTGCCCCACCCAGACAGGAAAAGTAGTTCCAGGCAGAGAAGGATCAGAAGACCATCGAGCTGGTAAGTAAGCAGCATGGTCTGCTGCAGGTAGGTCCACCCAAGCATTCTTAAGAATTATGAGCCCGGCGCTTCCAGAGCCGGGACCGGTCATCTTTATGAGCCTGGTGACACTGGCGCCAGGACAAGGTCCAAAAGGTCCCGATAGGGACTGGCTGGTACCCAGGATCAAGGTTATGGGCCTGCTTCCAAGGATGTGAGGCAAGTCCTGACCCCTTGGAAGCAGGGATCATGACAGCACCCCCCCTCAAAGCCCCTCCCAAGCTTGACTTCTCTGGGGGTCTTGGTTTGTTAGGAAATGTTCGATGAAATTTCTTGACTAAACGAGGTGCGTGGACATGTTCTGCAGGTTCCCAAGACCTTTCCTGGGGGCCATAACCTTTCCAGTCAATCAGGTAGTATAGCCTTGATTTGGAGATTTTGGAATCTAAGATGTTTTTGATTTCAAACTCGAGTTCTCCATCAACTAGGATAGGTTCTGGAGATTTAGTCAATCGGGTCTCTGGCTGCACAGGTTTTAGTAGCGAGACATGGAATACTGGGTGCATTTTCATATGAGGGGGCAAGTCCAACTTGACTGCCACTGGGTTTATTATGGTAGTGATTTAGTAGGGACCCAGGTATCTTGGGTTGAAGGTGCGCAGTCCTTTTAGGGGTAAATGTTTGGTGGATAACCAGACTTGATCTCCTACTTGATATTGAGGGGCCTCCTTCCGATGTTGGTCTGCTCCTTTCTTGTATTGTTCCTTAGCCCTTTGCAGATGAGAAGTGGCTTCCTTAAAGGCTTGGGTGATTGCAGAATGCAGGTGGTCTACTGCTGGTGTCCCTAGATCCTGAGGTGGATCCAGATTAGAGGTTTGAGGATGGCTACCATATAAAAGAAAAAACGGGGTTTTTCCGGTTCCAGAGTGGACTGAATTATTGTAAGCGTACTCGGCTATCCAAAGGATGTCCTTCCAAATTCTTTCTGTTTGTTGCAGCATGCAGCGTAAGTACTGTTCCAAAGTTTGATTGGTCCTCTCGGTCTGTCCGTCGGTTTGGGGGTGGTGACTGGTTGAAAGCCTTACATCAATTTGAGCCAACCGACAGCAACTCTGCCAAAAGTGGGAGACAAATTGACTTCCTCTATCCGAGATTAAAACTGAAGGAAAGCCGTGCAACCGAACAATGTTTTCGAGAAACTCCCGGGCCAGGATTGCTGCTGACGGTAGACCTTTCAGTGGGATGAAGTGCACCATCTTGGAGCATAGGTCCACGATTACTAAGATCGTATTATATCCGGAACATGAAGGTAAGTCGATGATGAAATCCATGGAGAGAGTATGCCAGGGACGAGGTGGGATGTCAAGTGGGCGTAAGAGGCCTGCTGGTTTCTCCTTTTGACTTTTATTTTGAGCGCACACTCCACAGGACATTACAAAGTCTCTGATATCCTTTCTCCAAGACGGCCATCAGAAGTGACGCTTGATCTTTTCCGAGGTCTTGGCCATACCGGGGTGTCCCTCCATTAGGGAGTCGTGATAACAAGAGATGACTTGATTCTGTAAACTAGCACAGGGTAGATATAACCGTTCTTGGAAGTACAATAGGTCGTTCTTCACCGTGAAGTCTTTTCCCTGAAGATGCCAATTCTGTATGTCTGCTGGAGTTATAAGTTGTTTAACTTTGGCTTCAACTTCTTCGATGGATTGTGTGCCGATTAGACCTAGGATTCTTTGTTCGGGAATGATAGGTACGGGTTCAGGATTGACCATGTGCTCTTCCACTCCCATCCGGGAAAGGGCATCAGCTTTACCGTTCTTGTTGCCTGGTCGGTAGGTAATGACGAAGTAAAACTCGGCAAAAAATAGTGCCCAGCGGAGTTGTCTGGAGGATTGAGCTTTAGCTGTCTTTAGGTATTGTAAGTTGCGGTGGTCTGTAATCACTGTGACTGTGTGTCTGGCACCCAGAAGATAGTGTCGCCAGGCCTTGAAGGCGGACTTAATAGCCAGAAGTTCCTTATCGGTAATGGTGTAGTTGATTTCAGGAGCCGAGAATTTGCGGGACCAAAATGCCACGGGGTGTTACTGGTTTGTTTCTGGATCTCTTTGCGATAGGACTGCACCCATCGCAAGACTGGAGGCGTCGGTTTCTATGATGTAAGGAAGCTCTGGGCGGGGATGTCTCAAAACAGGAGCGGAGATAAACTTGGCTTTTAACTCTAGGAAGGCTTGCTCCGCCTCGGTAGACCACACAAAGCGTTTGTTTTTCCTTAGAAGGGCAGTAATGGGCTGGACTATTCGGGAGAATTCTGGAATGAATCTACGGTAGAAATTGGCGAAACCCAACATGTTTTGGACTCCTTTCACCGACGTTGGTGATGGCCACTTAATGATAGCGTCTACCTTTCTTGAATCCATGTGGACTTCATTTGGTGACAGAATGAATCCCAGAAATTCGACCTCAGTGACATGGAAAACGCACTTCTCAAGCTTGGCAAAGAGTTTATGTTGGCGAAGCCTCTCAAGAACTGCCCTGACGAGTTTCCGGTGATCGGCCTCAGAGGACGAATATATAAGGATATCGTCGATGTAGACAACTGTACACACGTCAATTAGTTCTCTGAGGACGTCATTCATGAAGTACTGGAAGGCGGCCGGGGCGTTACATAGTCCAAAGGGCATTACTTGATACTCAAATAATCCATACTTGGTGCGGAAGGCCGTCTTCCATTCGTTGCCCTCTTTTATTCGGACCAAGTGGTAAGCTCCTCTGAGATCCAACTTCGTATAAATGCGAGCATTCTTGACTTGGTCTAGAAGTTCAGGGATCAATGGCAAAGGATATCTGTTCTTGACTGTAATCTGATTCAGGGCGCGATAATCGATACATGTTCTGAGATCCCCTTCCTTTTTCGGAACGAAGAACAGAGCTGAAGAGGCTGGAGACTTAGAAGGACGAATAAATCCATTGGCCAGGTATTGGTCCAAATACTGCCTAAGGTGGAGATTTTCTGGTTCGGTGAGAGCATAGATCCTACTACATGGAGGAGTGGACCCAGGTACCAGGTCTATCTGACAGTCGTATGACCTGTGCAGGGGTAGGGAGTTGGCTTGTTCTTTCTGGAAGACATCTTGGAACTCTAGATATTCAGGAGGCAGTTGGGGACCCTCGAATGTAATTGCTGCCAGCTTAATGTCGGACTTCAGATAACAAGTGGAGGCACATTCCGGAAACTGAATCGTCTTTGCTCGCCAATCAATTTGAGGATTGTGTTTTTCTAACCAAGGGATTCCCAGGATAATTTGAAACTGAGGGGCCTTGATCACATCAAACACGATCTCCTCACGATGTCCATTTTGGCTTACTAACGTCACTCCCTCGGTGGTATGGGTAACTGGTCCGGAAGCTATTTCCGTACCATCCACTGTGGTAACAACGTCTTTAACCATTTTAGGACAGAGAGGTAGATTCATCCTGGATGCCATCTCGCGATCAACATAATTGCCGATTACTCCACTGTCAATGTATGCCTTGATGGCATGCAAACGATCTGGCTTCTCGGGGCTTATTAGGACCATGGGCACGATGAAATGCGAGGTCAAAGAACTGGTTTTAACGCTCGGCAAGCGGACCTCTACACTTGTCGGGCGAGGTCATTTCCCGATTCTGGCTTTTCGATGCTTTTGTCGGAAGCTCCCACGGTCTTCTTAGCAGGTTTCACCGGGCATTCACGAAGAAAATGTCCTGAATTCCCACAATAGAGGCACAATTGCAGCTGTCTTCTTCTTTCTCGTTCCTTTTGTGTTAATGGCCCTTTCACGACTCCTATTTGCATGGGTTCTACGGTATCGACTCCTTTGGCGGAACTCTGTGGTCTTGAAAAAACCCGAGCTTCGAATCTGGAGCGATCAGCCTTCCTATTCTGTAACCTGTGATCCAGTTGAACCACCAGGTCAATATATTCAGAACAATCTTGCGGAGAATTTACTACTTGGGCCAGGACATCTTTGAGTTCTCCACGCAACCCCCTATAAAACAGCGTAATCCTTTTATCCTCGGGCCATCTGGCTTCAACTACCAGTCTGTAAAATGATGCAATATATGCCAGAAGATCCTGATTACCTTGTCGTAAAGAGAGGAGTTCGTTATCTAAGGCCTGTCCCTGAGAGTGTCTGGCAAATAGTCTTTCCATACTGGACTGGAAGGCCTGAAAATTACGAAGAATCGGGTCATCCTGGGTTACCAGGGGAATTGACCAGTCTGCAGCACTGCCACTTAGATATGAAAGTACGAAGGCCACTTTGGCCTGATCAGTGGTAAATGCAGCTGGCCTACACAGGAAGTGCAGACGACATTGATTGATGAACACTGCAAACCTTTTGGGATCGCCTGAGAAGCGTTCGGGTGGAGCCAAAGGCACGTTTCCAGGTAGATTAATTTGTACAGGATTAGTGGAGGTCGCTGGGATATTACCCCCCCCTGGGGTCGGCAGCGGTGTTTGCCCCGCCTGCGTTTGTAACAACTGTCTAGCAAGATCATCTGTGCGCTCTTTGGACACAATTAGCTCCCTCCTTAGGACGTTCGTTTCCTGGCGCGCTGCTAGTACTTCTGCTCTTAATTCCCCTAGCAACTGGGCTAGTTGGTCAGTATCTGAGGTTTCCATTGGGCCTGGGTGGAGGATTTGTGGTGGGCTTCGCGTTCTGTAGATCTCGGCCTTCTCCTAGGGCTGGTCCCCTTCTCACGATGTACCGGACATGTAGAGTGAGGTGTCTGCAGACGGAAGAACAAGGATTTAGGAACTGGATTGACTGAACTTCTCCTTCCTCAGTCCTCTTATTCGAACCAAGGGCGTGGCTTGCTCACCTTAGATATATTAAGGCCGGGCTCTCCATCCTGCGTCTTTGCAGGGGTGCAAGTACCAGTTACTTCATTGGTTCACTGACAATCTTCTTGATTGCAGAGGTTGATGCTGGAAGATACCGCCGTTTACCGCACAAGCGGTTTCTTGATAGTTATTGGAGCACCCTTAATTTAGTCCCTTGCTCAGTCTCAGGGTGTCAAGATTGAAATTGTAGAGGAATGATGCGGCGAGCAGGTGAGTAGGAAAGATGACCGGTTGCTGTCACCCTTTCTAATGTCTCTCATTGTCCTGCAGGTTTAGGTGCAATGGACGCTGATGAATAAGTGCCCAGGATCGTGCAAGCGCGTATGTACGAAGAAGATGAAGCGCGGTGCACGTAAGTAAAATGACTGCTGTTTGTTTAAAAAGCACGCCTTAATGTCTCTTTTGTCCTTGCAGATCGTGGATGCAGAGAGCGTTGCTAGATGGATGCCGGCGAACGTGCAAGCGCGTAAGTAGAAAGTTTATGGTTGGTTTAGAATGTGCCTTAAAATGTCTCCCTTTGTTTTGCAGATGCTGGCATGCAGCGCTTCTTGAAGTTCAGAACGTGCGGAGCGCAGGTAAGCAATTCAAGAATGCAATGCTGAATCAAGTCCTTTTCTTTGCATATGTCGATGGGGAGCCGAAGAAAGCGGCGGAAGGCTTTGGAAGATGCCGCCGTATTTGGTAAGTAAGAGCGCTGCTCTCGAATTGAATTCTGCTAACCTGTTGTTTTGTCTTGGCAGGTGCAGCTGAGGATCGGATCTCTAGCAGGTAAGGAATTCGTTTTCACAGGAACTGGAGCTGAAGAATCTCAGGAAGACTGGAGCTGACACGGTGAGCGTCCTGCTGCAGATGCAGAATAACGCGAAGCACGTTTCATCAATCGGGTGTGGTTTAAATAGCCTTCTGTAGTGCTTAGGCGTCTTCTTCCACAGCCTCGCCCAGGTAAGAAAAGAGTTCCTGTGTTCTGATTCCAGGGAGTGGTTCCTGCCCCACCCAGATAGGAAAAGTAGTTCCAGGCAGAGAAGGATCAGAAGACCATCGAGCTGGTAAGTAAGCAGCATGGTCTGCTGCAGGTAGGTCCACCCAAGCATTCTTAAGAATTATGAGCGCCGGGACCGGTCATCTTTATGAGCCTGGTGACACTGGCGCCAGGACAAGGTCCAAAAGGTCCCGATAGGGACTGGCTGGTACCCAGGATCAAGGTTATGGGCCTGCTTCCAAGGATGTGAGGCAAGTTCTGACCCCGTGGAAGCAGGGATCATGACAGCACCCCCCCTCAAAGCCCCTCCCAAGCTTGACTTCTCCGGGGGTCTTGGTTTGTTAGGAAATGTTCGATGAAATTTCTTGACTAAACGAGGTGCGTGGACATGTTCTGCAGGTTCCCAAGACCTTTCCTGGGGGCCATAACCTTTCCAGTCAATCAGGTAGTATAGCCTTGATTTGGAGATTTTGGAATCTAAGATGTTTTTGATTTCAAACTCGAGTTCTCCATCAACTAGGATAGGTTCTGGAGATTTAGTCAATCGGGTCTCTGGCTGCACAGGTTTTAGTAGCGAGACATGGAAGACTGGGTGCATTTTCATATGAGGGGGCAAGTCCAACTTGACTGCCACTGGGTTTATTATGGTAGTGATTGAGTAGGGAGCCAGGTATCTTGGGTTGAAGGTGCGCAGTCCTTTTAGGGGTAAATGTTTGGTGGATAACCAGACTTGATCTCCTACTTGATATTGAGGGGCCTCCTTCCGATGTTGGTCTGCTCCTTTCTTGTATTGTTCCTTAGCCCTTTGCAGATGAGAAGTGGCTTCCTTAAAGGCTTGGGTGATTGCAGAATGCAGGTGGTCTACTGCTGGTGTCCCTAGATCCTGAGGTGGATCCAGATTAGAGGTTTGAGGATGGCTACCATATAAAAGAAAAAACGGGGTTTTTCCGGTTCCAGAGTGGACTGAATTATTGTAAGCGTACTCGGCTATCCAAAGGATGTCCTTCCAAATTCTTTCTGTTTGTTGCAGCATGCAGCGTAAGTACTGTTCCAAAGTTTGATTGGTCCTCTCGGTCTGTCCGTCGGTTTGGGGGTGGTGACTGGTTGAAAGCCTTACATCAATTTGAGCCAACCGACAGCAACTCTGCCAAAAGTGGGAGACAAATTGACTTCCTCTATCCGAGATTAAAACTGAAGGAAAGCCGTGCAACCGAACAATGTTTTCGAGAAACTCCCGGGCCAGGATTGCTGCTGACGGTAGACCTTTCAGTGGGATGAAGTGCACCATCTTGGAGCATAGGTCCACGATTACTAAGATCGTATTATATCCGGAACATGAAGGTAAGTCGATGATGAAATCCATGGAGAGAGTATGCCAGGGACGAGGTGGGATGTCAAGTGGGCGTAAGAGGCCTGCTGGTTTCTCCTTTTGACTTTTATTTTGAGCGCACACTCCACAGGACATTACAAAGTCTCTGATATCCTTTCTTCAAGACGGCCATCAGAAGTGACGCTTGATCTTTTCCGAGGTCTTGGCCATACCGGGGTGTCCCTCCATTAGGGAGTCGTGATAACAAGAGATGACTTGATTCTGTAAACTAGCACAGGGTAGATATAACCGTTCTTGGAAGTACAATAGGTCGTTCTTCACCGTGAAGTCTTTTCCCTGAAGATGCCAATTCTGTATGTCTGCTGGAGTTATAAGTTGTTTAACTTTGGCTTCAACTTCTTCGATGGATTGTGTGCCGATTAGACCTAGGATTCTTTGTTCGGGAATGATAGGTACGGGTTCAGGATTGACCATGTGCTCTTCCACTCCCATCCGGGAAAGGGCATCAGCTTTACCGTTCTTGTTGCCTGGTCGGTAGGTAATGACGAAGTAAAACTCGGCAAAAAATAGTGCCCAGCGGAGTTGTCTGGAGGATTGAGCTTTAGCTGTCTTTAGGTATTGTAAGTTGCGGTGGTCTGTAATCACTGTGACTGTGTGTCTGGCACCCAGAAGATAATGTCGCCAGGCCTTGAAGGCGGACTTAATAGCCAGAAGTTCCTTATCGGTAATGGTGTAGTTGATTTCAGGAGCCGAGAATTTGCGGGACCAAAATGCCACGGGGTGTAACTGGTTTGTTTCTGGATCTCTTTGCGATAGGACTGCACCCATCGCAAGACTGGAGGCGTCGGTTTCTATGATGTAAGGAAGCTCTGGGCGGGGATGTCTCAAAACAGGAGCGGAGATAAACTTGGCTTTTAACTCTAGGAAGGCTTGCTCCGCCTCGGTAGACCACACAAAGCGTTTGTCTTTCCTTAGAAGGGCAGTAATGGGCTGGACTATTCGGGAGAATTCTGGAATGAATCTACGGTAGAAATTGCCGAAACCCAACATGTTTTGGACTCCTTTCACCGACGTTGGTGATGGCCACTTAATGATAGCGTCTACCTTTCTTGAATCCATGTGGACTTCATTTGGTGACAGAATGAATCCCAGAAATTCGACCTCAGTGACATGGAAAACGCACTTCTCAAGCTTGGCAAAGAGTTTATGTTGGCGAAGCCTCTCAAGAACTGCCCTGACGAGTTTCCGGTGATCGGCCTCAGAGGACGAATATATAAGGATATCGTCGATGTAGACAACTGTACACACGTCAATTAGTTCTCTGAGGACGTCATTCATGAAGTACTGGAAGGCGGCCGGGGCGTTACATAGTCCAAAGGGCATTACTTGATACTCAAATAATCCATACTTGGTGCGGAAGGCCGTCTTCCATTCGTTGCCCTCTTTTATTCGGACCAAGTGGTAAGCTCCTCTGAGATCCAACTTCGTATAAATGCGAGCATTCTTGACTTGGTCTAGAAGTTCAGGGATCAATGGCAAAGGATATCTGTTCTTGACTGTAATCTGATTCAGGGCGCGATAATCGATACATGTTCTGAGATCCCCTTCCTTTTTCGGAACGAAGAACAGAGCTGAAGAGGCTGGAGACTTAGAAGGACGAATAAATCCATTGGCCAGGTATTGGTCCAAATACTGCCTAAGGTGGAGATTTTCTGGTTCGGTGAGAGCATAGATCCTACTACATGGAGGAGTGGACCCAGGTACCAGGTCTATCTGACAGTCGTATGACCTGTGCAGGGGTAGGGAGTTGGCTTGTTCTTTCTGGAAGACATCTTGGAACTCTAGATATTCAGGAGGCAGTTGGGGACCCTCGAATGTAATTGCTGCCAGCTTAATGTCGGACTTCAGATAACAAGTGGAGGCACATTCCGGAAACTGAATCGTCTTTGCTCGCCAATCAATTTGAGGATTGTGTTTTTCTAACCAAGGGATTCCCAGGATAATTTGAAACTGAGGGGCCTTGATCACATCAAACACGATCTCCTCACGATGTCCATTTTGGCTTACTAACGTCACTCCCTCGGTGGTATGGGTAACTGGTCCGGAAGCTATTTCCGTACCATCCACTGTGGTAACAACGTCTTTAACCATTTTAGGACAGAGAGGTAGATTCATCCTGGATGCTATCTCGCGATCAACATAATTGCCGATTACTCCACTGTCAATGTATGCCTTGATGGCATGCAAACGATTTGGCTTCTCGGGGCTTATTAGGACCATGGGCACGATGAAATGCGAGGTCAAAGAACTGGTTTTAACGCTCGGCAAGCGGACCTCTACACTTGTCGGGCGAGGTCATTTCCCGATTCTGGCTTTTCGATGCTTTTGTCGGAAGCTCCCACGGTCTTCTTAGCAGGTTTCACCGGGCATTCACGAAGAAAATGTCCTGAATTCCCACAATAGAGGCACAATTGCAGCTGTCTTCTTCTTTCTCGTTCCTTTTGTGTTAATGGCCCTTTCACGACTCCTATTTGCATGGGTTCTACGGTATCGACTCCTTTGGCGGAACTCTGTGGTCTTGAAAAAACCCGAGCTTCGAATCTGGAGCGATCAGCCTTCCTATTCTGTAACCTGTGATCCAGTTGAACCACCAGGTCAATATATTCAGAACAATCTTGCGGAGGATTTACTACTTGGGCCAGGACATCTTTGAGTTCTCCACGCAACCCCCTATAAAACAGCGTAATCCTTTTATCCTCGGGCCATCTGGCTTCAACTACCAGTCTGTAAAATGATGCAATATATGCCAGAAGATCCTGATTACCTTGTCGTAAAGAGAGGAGTTCGTTATCTAAGGCCTGTCCCTGAGAGTGTCTGGCAAATAGTCTTTCCATACTGGACTGGAAGGCCTGAAAATTACGAAGAATCGGGTCATCCTGGGTTACCAGGGGAATTGACCAGTCTGCAGCACTGCCACTTAGATATGAAAGTACGAAGGCCACTTTGGCCTGATCAGTGGTAAATGCAGCTGGCCTACACAGGAAGTGCAGACGACATTGATTGATGAACACTGCAAACCTTTTGGGATCGCCTGAGAAGCGTTCGGGTGGAGCCAAAGGCACGTTTTCAGGTAGATTAATTTGTACAGGATTAGTGGAGGTCGCTGGGATATTACCCCCCCCTGGGGTCGGCAGCGGTGTTTGCCCCGCCTGCGTTTGTAACAACTGTCTAGCAAGATCATCTGTGCACTCTTTGGACACAATTAGCTCCCTCCTTAGGGCGTTCGTTTCCTGGCGCGCTGCTAGTACTTCTGCTCTTAATTCCCCTAGCAACTGGGCTAGTTGGTCAGTATCTGAGGTTTCCATTGGGCCTGGGTGGAGGATTTGTGGTGGGCTTCGCGTTCTGTAACGCTCACCTGATTTCCACGGAGGCGCTGGGCTGGACTGAGCTGTCGCCGTGTCTTCTAGTGTGACTCGTAGATCTCGGCCTTCTCCTAGGGCTGGTCCCCTTCTCACGATGTACCGGACATGTAGAGTGAGGTGTCTGCAGACGGAAGAACAAGGATTTAGGAACTGGATTGACTGAACTTCTCCTTCCTCAGTCCTCTTATTCGAACCAAGGGCGTGGCTTGCTCACCTTAGATATATTAAGGCCGGGCTCTCCATCCTGCGTCTTTGCAGGGGCGCAAGTACCAGTTACTTCATTGGTTCACTGACAATCTTCTTGATTGCAGAGGTTGATGCTGGAAGATACCGCCGTTTACCGCACGAGCGGTTTCTTGATAGTTATTGGAGCACCCTTAATTTAGTCCCTTGCTCAGTCTCAGGGTGTCAAGATTGAAATTGTAGAGGAATGATGCGGCGAGCAGGTGAGTAGGAAAGATGACCGGTTGCTGTCACCCTTTCTAATGTCTCTCTTTGTCCTGCAGGTTTAGGTGCAATGGACGCTGATGAATAAGTGCCCAGGATCGTGCAAGCGCGTATGTACGAAGAAGATGAAGCGCGGTGCACGTAAGTAAAATGACTGCTGTTTGTTTCAAAAGCACGCCTTAATGTCTCTTTTGTCCTTGCAGATCGTGGATGCAGAGAGCGTTGCTAGATGGATGCCGGCGAACGTGCAAGCGCGTAAGTAGAAAGTTTATGGTTGGTTTAGAATGCGCCTTAAAATGTCTCCCTTTGTTTTGCAGATGCCGGCATGCAGCGCTTCTTGAAGTTCAGAACATGCTGAGCGCAGGTAAGCAATTCAAGAATGCAATGCTTAATCAAGTCCTTTTCTTTGCAGATGTCGATGGGGAGCCGAAGAAAGCGGCGGAAGGCTTTGGAAGATGCCGCCATATTTGGTAAGTAAGAGTGCTGCTCTCGAATTGAATTCTGCTAACCTGTTGTTTTGTCTTGGCAGGTGCAGCTGAGGATCGGATCTCTAGCAGGTAAGGAATTCGTTTTCACAGGAACTGGAGCTGAAGAATCTCAGGAAGACTGGAGCTGACACGGTGAGCGTCCTGCTGCAGATGCAGAATAACGCGAAGCACGTTTCATCAATCGGGTGTGGTTTAAATAGCCTTCTGTAGTGCTTAGGCATCTTCTTCCACAGCCTCGCCCAGGTAAGAAAAGAGTTCCTGTGTTCTGATTCCAGGGAGTGGTTCCTGCCCCACCCAGACAGGAAAAGTAGTTCCAGGCAGAGAAGGATCAGAAGACCATCGAGCTGGTAAGTAAGCAGCATGGTCTGCTGCAGGTAGGTCCACCCAAGCATTCTTAAGCATTATGAGCCCGGCGCTTCCAGCGCCGGGACGGGTCATCTTTATGAGCCTGGTGCCACTGGCGCCAGGACAAGGTCCAAAAGGTCCCGATAGGGACTGGCTGGTACCCAGGATCAAGGTTATGGGCCTGCTTCCAAGGATGTGAGGCAAGTCCTGACTCCTTGGAAGCAGGGATCATGACACCTTTAACATAATTTGTTAAGATTACGAGTAAACCATCTCAGAAATCGAGTAGCATGAAGTGTACGAAATATCTACAAACTATAAAACTATGATTGAGCTGAAGTAGATTATCAAGAACATACTGTTGTGGATTTCAGAAATGTCTAAACTGAAATAATAACTAAAGATATAAGAGGAGATGGGACTTTCACTCAAAGGAATTACTGATATACGTACAATCCACCTATGTATATAAAATTATCAAATCCTATTTAAAAAACGTTTTCCACACTCAATGGAATTTGCTAATTTTTGGAGGAGATTGTGAGCATTGTACGAGATAAAGTATGAACTAGGATGATGCCCATAAACAATAATTAACATGAGGTGAATTTGGATAAAATAATTGTTTATATATAAATTACCACCTTGATCTTTTCAAAATGAGTATGATATGATATACTCTGATAACAGTAAGACAGATGGGGCTCAGTTCACAAACACTTCTGTAATCTAGGGCACTTCCCATACAATACTACCCGCTGAAGAATACAACATAATGAGATCAAGTCGAGCGTTGAATCTAGAGTAACAACATCACATAACAAACAACAACCTACAGTAAATTATGTTATTCGTTTTTCTTTAAAGCCTTTTTGCAAAAAAACAAACCAGGACATCTGCGTTACGACGTGACGTTAGTAAACAAACATGGTGTCATCACGCAATCAGCGTGATGATGCACGCATAAATAGCAGCCATTTTAGGACCTGTGTCATTGCACACGGCCCGGTAGCAGCTCCTTAATCCCGGCGAGCTAGATACCAGAAGGTAAGCAGCTAGAGCGAGCTACTAATACAGGATGTGTTCACATTCATCAGATAAGAATTCTAAAACATCCTTTTCCTTGAATTCAACGTCTAGGAGACCCACGGGGCATTACTGAATTTTTTCATGGCGGCATGGCCCTAGGAAAACTAAATTGGATAATTGGATAATTTGTATCCCAAAGATTTCTAAATGAGGTAAGAGAGAGGATGCAAATTATACCTTATTATGAACAAAGACAGAATCCAGTCATTAGCAGTAATACAGTCCTAACCATATGTTTCCAGGAAGAACATGACCTATGAGGTTATATGAAGACACAGTTCTATCCCCTGCCGCATTAAGTTGAATTGATAAATACCAGGGGGAATTCAAAAGATCAGAAACTTCTGAAGGAAGTATTATAAGTACTCCTGATCATGGGCATTGGTGCCTATTGCGCCTTAAAACCATACCTGGTTCATGTGATGAAAGGTACTCTCC
The DNA here is from genome assembly GCF_040938575.1 of Ambystoma mexicanum. Classification (NCBI taxonomy): domain Eukaryota; kingdom Metazoa; phylum Chordata; class Amphibia; order Caudata; family Ambystomatidae; genus Ambystoma; species Ambystoma mexicanum. Next base: position 666,106,278 of record NC_090924.1, on the reverse strand, counting down.
ATTGATTTTTAAACCTTTTTTAATTGCAACTAGCTCATTAAGATATAGCCTATTTTTTCCTTTTTTTAAGAACACCTATTATATTATCATACCTACAGGTTGACACAGATCTTATGGGAATACATCGCCAAAAAGTACTTGGCAATGAACACCAATTTAATTTGGATTGAAATTTGCACTTTTGGAGCATCATTCAGGTGATTACTTAATCTCAAAATTCTAAATGACAGATATATGGATCTTTTGAAATATGAGAGAGCATAATAATGAAAATATTGTTTCTCAAATTGATTGTAGAAAAGCAGGAAATCCAAAAGTTATCAGTCAGCTCTTGAAGAAGGGAGATATTCCCGAAACGCGTCGAGCAGTATTAATTAATACATATTATCATTGTATTGGGCATTTTTATGAGTTAAACAATGCTGTTAATTGTATGTAACTTATGACATGTTTCCTAACAAAACTGATATCATTGAAAGATTTATTTTTGTAGAATCATCCAATGAATTTTAGTGTTGATACAAATTGGTTGCCTTTTTGAATATTTATAAAAATGTCACTAATGCACAAGTAACAAGAGAGATGAGTTATTTTCTTTGAATTTCTATAAACTTTTGGTTGTTTATTCAATTGCCCTGGGTGTGTGAGGGACCGGTGAGTTGCACAAGATGTGGACATCTGCTGTCATTTACACATCTGTGAAGTGGACAGTTATAGGAGTGAGCTCTGGCGGCTCTGGGTGTCAAAGAACACTCATATGCATGCAATGTGAGATGCTGACAGCAAGGCCTCGGACAGAGACACAACCCAGATTGAGGTGTTGAGGCCAAGGAAGGTACATTCATACACTCCTCACTTGTGAGTTGGTCAATTGGGGAATTATGATTGTATCATGTCAAATCAGCAGATGAGAGAGACACATGTTTTTCGATGGTTGGTCCTGGCAACTCAGTGCATTTGTCAATCTGGTTCAACATCGGGGCCGGTCAGTCCACTGAATGAGGTGGCAAACAGGGTATGTCATGATACATTTTTTCGTGTATGAGCCGACAGCATTGCTGCTTGATCCTCAGCAACGGGTTCATGTACCTGTTGGATCTTTTCAAGCTGGGCTGTGAGGGATGCATATTGCAAGATGTAGTAGGATGAAAATGTGACAATCATGATATGAACACAAGTGGGCAGTTGCCCTTTCCATGGTCCTGCCTGCAAGATACACTTGGGTCACTGCTTCATTGCTATTGGGATGTGTAATGACCTGTTGCCATGTGTATGTGGCCACACGTGAATGTGCTATTTTGAAGCGAATTTACCACCGTTCAAAATCCTGTTGGGAAATGAAACAGGTGAAAAAAAGTCGGCCCTAAGAGACTGGAAACATCAATGTTGTGATATCCTCAAACAGCTAGGGACGGATGAGATAACACTATGGAATAATCCAGATTTTGTAAAAAGAAAATTGCTGGATCTCGACTGGATTGAAATTGGGGAGAGAAGAGCCTGTCAAAAATCCATGATAAATCAACCAAAAGAAGCAAAAAAACGGAATACCCTTCAGAAATATCTGGCTCTGTCTCCGTGCAAGCACCTCAGAAGATACTATCTGATGTTCCGTTTAAATATTCTAGAAACAAAAGAAATTCTGAGGAACAGGCGTGTGATTCCAAGGGGAAATGCTCAATGCCGATTCTGTGGGGAGGAAGATGAAAATTTAAAACATCTCATTCTAAATTGTACTGAACTAAACGATGAACATGATAGTTGCATGGGAAAGGTGATGACAAATTACCAGACGCTGTCTAAAGAGGAATGGTGGAGACAACTACACTTGACTGAAAGCAAGTCACTGTTGATTGTATTAATGCGATTTCTAGAGTTACTGCAGAATCGTCTAAAAACAAGTCCAGTGGTTGCCTAAACAGTGTCCCACACAGTTACAAATCAGGAGAGCAACGACTCTGAAAAGACTGACAAGAAAGAATAATTGTTGGGGCGAAGTCAGAGGAAATGACTGTAGAACAATCCTTAAGAAGTACAACAAATAAGGTGTTATAAAGAAGAATACTTAAGGATGATAGATGGAATGTTGTGCATGTGCTAAAGATAAAGTTTTTCAAAAGTTTGTATAAACTAAATGAAAATAAAAAATAAAAAAAAAGAATGTGCTATTTTCACATGTGCATGTCTCATCGTTGTAATTTGTCATTTTGCTTTGATTTCCAAGCATGGCCCTGTGTGTGTGAGGCATCTGCTTGTTAACTTATGATGTCTGCATGCTACTAATTCAATTGAGTGGAGTACACATGCATTGGCACTTATTATTGATTCCTATGTTGTATCGTCTCCCGGTGGCAGAAGAAGAGGGGACAAGCTATGCTGTGGAGATGCATAACTGGGCCAAGGCCTCCAGCACCAGTGAAGACCCCAGGCATGTCCCATTACATCTACCGCTTTGGAGGGTGATGCGCCTGCGGGTGCGTCAACATCTAATGGTACTGCTGCTGAGGAGGAGCCCCTGGATCCCACTGTCGTGGTGGACACCTCTGCAGCAGAGAGACCGGATAGTGGTGAGGTAACCACACAGGGGCCCCAAAGCATGGAGACTCCATTGGAGGTGTCAGGGTTGATGGAGGAGAAGAAGGAGGGGGAGGACATTGCTGATCTGCCCACAGTGTCCGGTGTGGGTATCGAAGGGGATGGGCAGGCTGCATCCCCCTGAGGGGCATCTGGGGGACTGCTAAGCCTCCTGAGACAGCTCCTGGAGTTAGAAGTCCACTGGGGATGGGTCAGCATATCCTTCTGTTCCAGGACCATCTGCAGCAACACTGCTCACCTTCACTGATGCCTCTACCCAGACAGATCTTGTACTTCCAGCCGAAGAAACCATCCGTGATGTACTGGTTCCAATGCTGTAGGGTGGCTTGAGGTGGCATGAGTCTCACTTTGATGCTGTTTAGCAGCTTGAACAGCATCACCGTCAGATGTGTGCAAAGCACCTGGAGTGTTACAAATGCCGAATGGGATTTCCACAATGAATGATCTCAGTCCCAAATAACCGGACAGACTCAAAGAATATGGCAAAATACTACTTTATTATCAGTTCAATAAAGTAGGGAAACCTGGTGAACAAACAAATTGCTGCTCACAAACTCTCAATGCAGGGATTGGTAAGGGAAATGCATACTAGTTTGTATAGGTGTTAGTATCATCACTGGATGCCTCTTATCTGGAAGGCATGCTTTGAACAATCTCTAACCACATAAAATACAGATAATAATGTAATACCAGCAGCGGCTAGGCCTGTGCAACTATGTATTGCCCAACATTACATAGATCTCATGATTTGTTGGCACTCTCCTACCAACCTTGTACTTTCGGCTCGTTAGCACCACGTAAGCACCGAAACGCAGTTGCCAAGGGACAACATTAGCCAACTGCCTTTCTCAGATAATTAGCCTACCATCTCTCATTATTTAGGCCTTACGTCAAGGCTTCTTCTTTGTAGTTGACCTTGCTGACTGTTCTCTTCCTCAAAACTTTAAAGGGAGTGAAGGTACATTGCTATCTTCGTCTGAAGCCTTATAAATAGGCCTTGTTTTCCAGTCCTGAATCCCATGTGAGGAGACTATGATTTTGTCCATGTTGTCCTTCTATTAATGTTATTTAATTCAATTATATTGGGTGCTATTACTCTCCTTGGCCTCTGGAGACTTGGTTGCTCCATTCTGCATGTGCTTTCTTCATCTTTAATTAAACAACTGTTTACTCCTTTATTTAATCGAAGAGAAATATGTCCTACAGACATAGCGTATCCTCTTTGACTCCTTTGGAGCCATGTAGTTGCTCTTCTTAAGGCATTCTTGATTCTGAGCCAGGAAAATACCATTTATTCTTGCACACATTTATATTCCAGTGCCTGTCAGCATTACAGCCTTGGTTTTCTTTCTCAAGGCTTTTTGTTTACCATTATACAATGTACCATTTTGTTTGCATGGTTGCGTTACTTGCGCTCTATTTTCTACTTTAGCAAGCTTCTCTATGTCTCGTCTTCCTTGCATGTCTGCATATATACATGTATTACATCTCTTGTCACTTATCTTCTTAGTGTATATCGTTTTTCTTCATATTCTCATATATGTGTTTACTTCATTCTTCATTCTTTAGATATTCATACTTTGAGTTCAGTGTGTCCATGTATCTTTTCTCTTTACTGGCGTCACTTTACATCTTTTTTACACAACATAAATGGTTCCAAGCCTACAAATTGCTATCCACAGGGGATGGATGGGCTTGCCTAATCTGTTAAATACAGATAGATGCCAGATTTGGAATTGCCATTTATAAATCACTGGTCCTGAAGAATATGGCATAAAGTATACCCGCCATCGAAACCGGTCGACCATTGGGTCATTATGGGCCTCATGACCACTATGATATCCCGACAATAAAGGGGGCTACGACAGGAAAGTTTAAGTTAACTCACGTGTATTGTGCCTTTTAGGTGTTCCGAATATATGGGATGTTTTAGACTATGACCAAGTAGGATCACAACCCATCTTGTTTGGTATATTTGACCTCTACGGGTGAATAAACTAATTAAAAGTACCAAGGTCCAATATTTTCCATCCAATTAGCTATTCAGACAGGATCTAATATCTAGTTGTGCCTGCAAAAAACACAAAAAACATCGAGGAGTTGTTCTCTGTTTTTTTAAGTACAGGAAATTCAATATACCTAATCCAATTAGTAGTGATGAGGGACAGATTATTCTCCTATGCCTATTAGATAGGCGGCTCACCATCCATAACCTAGGGCAAGGCACTCCTGACCGGGACAGGGCGCTCTTCTACTAGGGATAGTCAGGAAATTTTTTCTATCTGTTCATTTGTTGTAAATGACAGTAAAGTCTATACTAATCTGTTCTTCTAAGGAACCGTTTATGTGTCAGAAAGCACCAAAGTATTAACTGAAAAGGATACGGTACTTAAAGGATACAGGTGGTAGGGTCTTCCGGATCCCTGTTCACGCGTTTTGATAGTTGTGAAGTCAAGTTAAGACCTTCCAAATGATACAACTCTCTGACTGGTAAAACAGGCAGAGCGATGGATCACTGGAAAGGGCGTGGGTAAGGTATAAGAAGTCAGCCTAGAACAAAATAAAGTATCATGAATAACTGCCCCAACCTGGGTATGATGGAATAGGAAATGTCATGAATGCACACACTGACCTTGAGTCTAGGGCAGATGAATCCAGCAGAGTCTCTTGCGGAATCCAAGGTAGAACAAACGACAAGGAAGGGAAGATTAGTAAGGGAGACTTATCCCGAACGGAACGAGGCTCACGCTAGATACCGGGTTGATGCACCACAGGATAGCGTCCAAAGTACTGTTCACTGTCACCTTCCAATTATCCTTGAAAAGTTTCCTTCCCACGTAGTATAAAGTATAGAAATGAATCAATCCCCCTGTTAATAACACAGGTGCAGGAGTTGGAAATAGCGCTCCTTTTAAGGTATAAACAAGGTACACGCGGTTCTGGACAGCCGCGAAGAAAAGAGCGTGTGCGTGTGGATTTACACGCGATTAGGATTCAGGCAGTCCAGGCCAGCAGCGCTTGAAGACAACATATGCGTGTGGATTTACACGGGAGCAGGATTCACGCAGTCCAGGCCAGCAGCGCTTGAAGATAGCATACGCGTGTGGATTTACACGCGAGCAGGATTCACGCAGTCCAGGCCAGCAGCGCTTGAAGATAGCATACGCCTGTGGATTTACACGCGAGCAGGATTCACGCAGTCCAGGCCAGCCGTGCTTGAAGATAGCGTGCGCGTGTGGATTTACACGCGAGCAGGATTCACGCAGTCCAGGCCAGCAGCGCTTGAAGATGGCGTGCGCGTGTGGATTTACACGCGAACAGGATTCACGCAGCCCAGGCCAGCCGCGTTTGAAGATAGCGTGCGCGTGTGGAATTACACGCGAACAGGATTCACGCAGCCCAGGCCGGCCGCGTTTGAAGACAACGTGTGGATTTACACGCAACCAAACAGCTCCAGGAATCAGCGTGTGGCGGAAAACACGCTATAGAAGGCCAAAAAGGTAGCTGTAGTAACCTGCAAGGATGCAGACCGGAGGTTCAGCTACACAACGCCAAATGATTCGATCAGAAGCAGCGAGTGAAGTTTCCACGCTGCTTAAATACGTAATGCCGTAGTTCACGTGACGAAGCAGAATACACGTGAGTTAGCGACGTGAAAAGTGCAAACGTCGTTTTCCCGGCAACGTGTCGAACAACCGCCATTTGGAATAGAACGGTCTAGCTGTTCTACGAGCGTAGGAGGCAGGACCACGTCCAGCATGCATGACAGTGCCATCCCCCAAAGGGGCAACCTCTCCCCTTCTCGTGTGAAAACGCTTCAATAAAGCAGGAGCATGAATATTAAAAAGAGGTTCCCAGGATCTATCTTCGGGACCATAGCCCTTCCAGTCCACCAGATAAAACGGCCTACCAGAATGTAGTCTCATATCCAGTATGTCCTGTACCTCGTATTCATCCGAACCCCGCACAGAAATAGCAACAGGCCGTACAGGCAATCTAGTAGCTTCAGAACATGGCTTAATGAGTGACACGTGGAATACGGGATGCACTCGCCATCGTTGTGGCAAAGCCAGACGGACAGCAGCCGGATTAATTACTTGGAGCACTATATACGGACCAATGTATTTAGGCAATAATTTCTTTTTGCCAGGAATTCTCAAGTGCTTAGAGGACAGCCATACTTTCATACCAGCCTTGTAGACGGGTGCGGGTATTCTATGAGCATCGGCATAGAACTTGTCGCGTCTTTTAGCCTGCTCCAATTGCTGCTTCACTTTCCTCTGTAATTTCTTCAGATCACGAAAGGTACGGCCTGCGGCAGGAGTATCCAAAGACAAGCTGGAATCCAAAGGTATTGATCGAGGGTGCTGTCCATAAAGCGCATAGAACGGTGAAGTGCCTATGGCACTATGATAGGAGTTGTTATAGGCGAATTCAGCTGCCGGCAGGACCGTGAGCCAATCCGATTGGTACTGCAGACACAGACACCGCAGATATTGTTCCATAGTGCAGTTGACTCTTTCGGTCTGTCCATCAGTTTGAGGGTGATAAGCACTGGACATCCTATCATCAACCAGTAATGCAGAGGTTAGTGCTCTCCAAAAGCGTGATGCAAACTGTGAGCCCCTGTCTGTAATGATTACTGATGGTAGACCAAAGAAACGAAATATATGTTGGATGAATAGGTCAGCCAGAACAGCAGCGGTTGGTAAACCAATACAGGGAACAAAAAGAGGCAATTTAGTGAAATAATCCACTACAACCCATATGGTATCGAAATCCTGGTTTGGTGGGAGTTCTACCACAAAGTCCATAGATATCATGTCCCATGGTTTGTTAGGGACAGGTAGGGACTGGAGTAAACCCACCGGTTTACCAGGAGTGTTTTTACATTGGATGCATACAGAACAAGTAGATACATGATCTATGACATCTTTTGACATGGACGGCCACCAGCACCATCTTTTGAGTAGTTCTAGTGTCTTCTTCCGTCCAGGATGAGCTGTGATCAAGGAATCATGATTCCACTTGAGGGCTTTATTCCGCGTTGAAGACGTCGGTAGGTAGAGCACTCCTTGTGTGAATGGTAAACCGTTATGTACGTCCAGATTCATATCCTGGATAACTTGTGGATGATTTTTCACCCACTCTTGTACTTCGGTTTTTAAGGATGGTTGAACAGAACAACTACATATTACATGATCTGCCAACAACTGATTCTGTACTTGTGCTTCTTCCTTCGCCTCTTCACTCATACGGGACAATGCGTCCGACTTAACGTGTTCTCGGGCAGGACGATATGTGACCTGGAAATCGTATGGGGCAAAAAAGACATGCCATCTGGCCTGTCGGGCCGTAAGGCATTTCATGGATTTGAATGCTTGAAGATTTCTATGGTCAGAGTACACTAACACCTGATGTTTGGCCCCAAGAAGATGGTGACGCCATTCTCGGAAGGCATCCTTGATAGCCACCAGTTCCCGCTCAGTGACGGTGTAGTTCCGTTCATATGGGGTAAGTTTGCGAGAGAAGAAAGCCACTGGGTGCTCCTCCTTGGTTTCTGTGCAAACTTGTGAGAGTACCGCTCCAGTAGCGACACTGGATGCATCCGCTTCAACGATAAACTGGCGATCTGGATCTGGATGTTGAAGCACAGGTGCAGTGGTAAATGCCTCTTTCAACTTTTCGAATGATGCTTGGGCATTTGGGTTCCAACAGAAAGGAACTTTAGAACTAGTTAAGGCCGTCAAAGGAGCTACTGTTTTGGAGAAGGAATGAATAAATCTGCGATAAAAATTCGCAAAGCCTAAGAAAGACTGTAATGACTTGACATTGTGCGGAATCGGCCAATTCAATATGGCCTTCACCTTGGAACGGCTCATTCGAGCACCTAGATTGGTAATGTCATAGCCCAGGAATTCCACTTCCTGTGAATGAAAGACGCATTTCTCGGCTTTCACATAAAGAAGGTTCTCCCTGAGTCTTTGTAGGACTGTAGAAACGTGTTTGACGTGTTCCGAAAAAGATGATGAATAGATCAGAATGTCATCCAGATAAATCACCACAAACTGGTCCATTATGTCCCTGAATATATCATTCATGAAGAATTGAAAAGTGGCGGGAGCGTTGCACAGACCAAAAGGCATCACCAAATACTCGTAAAGACCATACCGTGTCTTGAAAGCGGTCTTCCATTCGTCGCCTTCACGAATGCGAACTAAATTGTATGCTCCTCGCAAGTCCAATTTGGTGAAGTAACTGGAGGTACCTAATTGATCCAATAGAACGTTTATCAGTGGTAAAGGATATTGGTTTTTTATGGTAATGTCGTTAAGTGCCCTGTAATCAATACAAGGCCTTAGATCTCCCTCTTTCTTCGGAACAAAGAATAGAGGAGACGCAGCAGGTGATTGTGATGGCCGTATGAAACCCATCGCTAAAGCTTTGTCAATGTATTCTTTCAACACAACGTCTTCTTTTGGGGTCAGTGAATATAAACGACCTGTAGGGATTTTGGCACCAGGAATCAGTTCAATAGGACAGTCGTACTGTCGATGGGGAGGCAATTGTTCTGCCTGGCCCTTGTCAAAGACATCAGCACTCCTTGTGTGAATGGTAAACCGTTATGTACGTCCAGATTCATATCCTGGATAACTTGTGGATGATTTTTCACCCACTCTTGTACTTCGGTTTTTAAGGATGGTTGAACAGAACAACTACATATTACATGATCTGCCAACAACTGATTCTGTACTTGTGCTTCTTCCTTCGCCTCTTCACTCATACGGGACAATGCGTCCGACTTAACGTGTTCTCGGGCAGGACGATATGTGACCTGGAAATCGTATGGGGCAAAAAAGACATGCCATCTGGCCTGTCGGGCCGTAAGGCATTTCATGGATTTGAATGCTTGAAGATTTCTATGGTCAGAGTACACTAACACCTGATGTTTGGCCCCAAGAAGATGGTGACGCCATTCTCGGAAGGCATCCTTGATAGCCACCAGTTCCCGCTCAGTGACGGTGTAGTTCCGTTCATATGGGGTAAGTTTGCGAGAGAAGAAAGCCACTGGGTGCTCCTCCTTGGTTTCTGTGCAAACTTGTGAGAGTACCGCTCCAGTAGCGACACTGGATGCATCCGCTTCAACGATAAACTGGCGATCTGGATCTGGATGTTGAAGCACAGGTGCAGTGGTAAATGCCTCTTTCAACTTTTCGAATGATGCTTGGGCATTTGGGTTCCAACAGAAAGGAACTTTAGAACTAGTTAAGGCCGTCAAAGGAGCTACTGTTTTGGAGAAGGAATGAATAAATCTGCGATAAAAATTCGCAAAGCCTAAGAAAGACTGTAATGACTTGACATTGTGCGGAATCGGCCAATTCAATATGGCCTTCACCTTGGAACGGCTCATTCGAGCACCTAGATTGGTAATGTCATAGCCCAGGAATTCCACTTCCTGTGACTGAAAGACGCATTTCTCGGCTTTCACATAAAGAAGGTTCTCCCTGAGTCTTTGTAGGACTGTAGAAACGTGTTTGACGTGTTCCAAAAAAGATGATGAATAGATCAGAATGTCATCCAGATAAATCACCACAAACTGGTCCATTATGTCCCTGAATATATCATTCATGAAGAATTGAAAAGTGGCGGGAGCGTTGCACAGACCAAAAGGCATCACCAAATACTCGTAAAGACCATACCGTGTCTTGAAAGCGGTCTTCCATTCGTCGCCTTCACGAATGCGAACTAAATTGTATGCTCCTCGCAAGTCCAATTTGGTGAAGTAACTGGAGGTACCTAATTGATCCAATAGAACGTTTATCAGTGGTAAAGGATATTGGTTTTTTATGGTAATGTCGTTAAGTGCCCTGTAATCAATACAAGGCCTTAGATCTCCCTCTTTCTTCGGAACAAAGAATAGAGGAGACGCAGCAGGTGATTGTGATGGCCGTATGAAACCCATCGCTAAAGCTTTGTCAATGTATTCTTTCAACACAACGTCTTCTTTTGGGGTCAGTGAATATAAACGACCTGTAGGGATTTTGGCACCAGGAATCAGTTCAATAGGACAGTCGTACTGTCGATGGGGAGGCAATTGTTCTGCCTGGCCCTTGTCAAAGACATCAGCATACTCAGCGTATTCGCATGGTATGGTAGCGTCGCTTTGATGTACCACGCTGATAGTCGAAGCTCCCACCATAGAGGCCAATATGTGTTGCTTGTTTGACACCTCCTGACTGGTAAAGCAATGTTCATTGCAATGAATCGAAGGATACTGGAGCAATCCCGAAACCCAGTCAACGGCGGGATTATGAAGGGTTAACCATGCAAGACCAAGTATGATCTCGTACTGCGGAGCAGCTATGACATCGAAGATGATTTCTTCCGAATGATTATTCGATAATGTCATCTGAACAGATACCGTCTCCTGGGTTACCATACCCGAAGTCAAAACAGATCCGTCCACGGTATTAACCGTTTCAGGTTTGTTTTTGTTTACAAGGGGTATGGAACAGTTCTTGGCATATGTGATGTCTATGTAATTGTTGGTGGCTCCGGAATCAACCATGGCCTTGGAAACCAATACTCGTTCACCACAACGTAACGTCACCTCAACAATTACGGGTGCGTGTTTAGGAATGGTACTGGAGTCCGATGAAACACTCGACATAGGGACTCCTGCTATTGTCGAGTTTTGGCGTTTCCCGAACGCTTGATGGGTTTTTTAGGACATGTCGCCAATAAATGCTCGGATGAACCGCAATACATACATAAATGGTTCTTTCTTCGGTTCTCTCGTTCTGCATTGGACAATCGGCCTCTCACGACGCCAATCTGCATGGGTTCGGGGTCGTTCGAGAGGACTGCCGGTGTCTCTGAACGTCCCGAGGCTTGCATGAAGGGCTTTTCCTCTCCTTTCCGAGCATTCCTTCGGGCATCGATTTGTAAAACCAAATCGAGCAACTCTGTGAATCCCGTAGGAACCACCGGAACTGTAGATAAGGCATCTTTCAGTTCTTCCGAAAGACCCTTGTAGAAAACAGCCGTTTTCTTGCCGTCAGGCCATTGAGTTTCGGCCGTTAGTTGATTGAACCGGGCAATGTAAGGCAAAAGAGGTTGATTGCCTTGTTGTAGATTAAGTAACTCCAGATCCATGGCTTGAGTAGCATAACGCATGTCAAAGACTTTACTCATAGCAGCCAAGAGATCGTCACAGTCATACAACAAAGGGCTATTTGTTTCCAACAAAGGGTTAGCCCAAGCAGCAGCTGTGCCCCCTAAATGGGAAAGCACGAATGCTGCTTTTGTGGTTAGGTCAGGAAAAGATGTAGGACGGCAAAGAAAATGGAGTCGGCACTGATTAACAAAGGTTCTATAGGTTTTGGGATCACCAGTGAACCGTTCCGGAGGGGCCAAGGGAAACTGAGTGGGCATAACCACATTAATAGTTTCCTGTGGGGGTGTCATAGTCCCAGATCCAGATGCAGTGGCCATTGGAACCTGTGCTCCCTGAGGACTACCGGGCATGGCGTCTTGCATAACGTCCATACGGTGCCGTAACATGTCCTGTGCCGTAACCATTTCATTTCTCAAATCGCTGATCAACTGAGTCAAAACAGCTAAAGGATCCGTACCCTCCATGGCTTCTGATTCTGTCAGAAAGCACCAAAGTATTAACTGAAAAGGATACGGTACTTAAAGGATACAGGTGGTAGGGTCTTCCGGATCCCTGTTCACGCGTTTTGATAGTTGTGAAGTCAAGTTAAGACCTTCCAAATGATACAACTCTCTGACTGGTAAAACAGGCAGAGCGATGGATCACTGGAAAGGGCGTGGGTAAGGTATAAGAAGTCAGCCTAGAACAAAATAAAGTATCATGAATAACTGCCCCAACCTGGGTATGATGGAATAGGAAATGTCATGAATGCACACACTGACCTTGAGTCTAGGGCAGATGAATCCAGCAGAGTCTCTTGCGGAATCCAAGGTAGAACAAACGACAAGGAAGGGAAGATTAGTAAGGGAGACTTATCCCGAACGGAACGAGGCTCACGCTAGATACCGGGTTGATGCACCACAGGATAGCGTCCAAAGTACTGTTCACTGTCACCTTCCAATTATCCTTGAAAAGTTTCCTTCCCATGTAGTGTAAAGTATAGAAATGAATCAATCCCCCTGTCAATAACACAGGTGCAGGAGTTGGAAATAGCGCTCCTTTTAAGGTATAAACAAGGTACACGCGGTTCTGGACAGCCGCGAAGAAAAGAGCGTGTGCGTGTGGATTTACACGCGATTAGGATTCAGGCAGTCCAGGCCAGCAGCGCTTGAAGACAACATATGCGTGTGGATTTACACGCGAGCAGGATTCACGCAGTCCAGGCCAGCAGCGCTTGAAGATAGCATACGCCTGTGGATTTACACGCGAGCAGGATTCACGCAGTCCAGGCCAGCAGCGCTTGAAGATAGCATACGCGTGTGGATTTACACGCGAGCAGGATTCACACAGTCCAGGCCAGCCGTACTTGAAGATAGCGTGCGCGTGTGGATTTACACGCGAGCAGGATTCACGCAGTCCAGGCCAGCAGCGCTTGAAGATAGCGTGCGCGTGTGGATTTACACGCGAGCAGGATTCACGCAGTCCAGGCCAGCAGCGCTTGAAGATAGCGTGCGCGTGTGGATTTACACGCGAGCAGGATTCACGCAGTCCAGGCCAGCAGCGCTTGAAGATAGCGTGCGCGTGTGGATTTACACGCGAGCAGGATTCACGCAGTCCAGGCCAGCAGCGCTTGAAGATAGCGGGTGCGTGTGGATTTACACGCGAACAGGATTCACGCAGCCCAGGCCAGCCGCGTTTGAAGACAACGTGTGGATTTACACGCAACCAAACAGCTCCAGGAATCAGCGTGTGGCGGAAAACACGCTATAGAAGGCCAAAAAGGTAGCTGTAGTAACCTGCAAGGATGCAGACCGGAGGTTCAGCTACACAACGCCAAATGATTCGATCAGAAGCAGCGAGTGAAGTTTCCACGCTGCTTAAATACGTAATGGCGTAGTTCACGTGACGAAGCAGAATACACGTGAGTTAGCGACGTGAAAAGTGCAAACGTCGTTTTCCCGGCAACGTGTTGAACAACCGCCATTTGGAATAGAACGGTCTACCTGTTCTACGAGCGTAGGAGGCAGGACCACGTCCAGCATGCATGACATTATGTTGTGTAAAAATAACTGTTATTCTAACGGTTAGGGAAGGTAATTAGCTCCACTTAAGCTAAAATCTTGCCCTGTTTTTGTAGGGTCACATTACATCTGCCAGTCCTTACTTATAGTTCTATGTCCAGTGGTGTCTGCAGGCTCCTGTCTACCGCATCAGTTCCAGGGTACAATCAGTACGGTTATCTAAATGCATAATGTCTCTCATACCTTCGATGTGGTATTGGGATGATACCTGGTGTCAAACACAGTGCCTTCTTGTTATTCTTCCAGTATGACAGAGGTGAGGGCGTGACATGAGATGTGCATCTGCCTCTCAACAGATGGACTACCTCTTGTTACGACTGGCAGCAGCACTGCTTGACGGTTGCCTCTCTGGACAGTCCACTGCAATGGCCCCCTCCTCCTTCTCCTCATCTGTGCACCAGTCAACCTTAACTTAAGCCTCCTTGTCAGCTGATGTCATGGCCTCTTGTGCTCCTGTCCCGCCATTGCAGAGTCTGGATGTTCCTGTGTCCCTGGTGGAGGTGGAATTCCATACAGTGGTAAATGAGATGGTCACATAGCCTGCCCAGGAATGTTCCCGGCAACAGACTGTCGAAGGCTTCCAGGCAAGTGTTGGCAGTGCAGGTGCAGAACTCCCCTGATGCAGACTGTCATTGAATCGGAGGGAGTAGCTGTGGCGGAGACACATTGGCAGGCAGCATGAGATGTTGGTGAGGAGGTAATTCATTGAGGTAAAAGCTGCCAGGAGGAGGAGACAACAAGAAGTACACGTGGTACAAGTAAGGCGGAAGGTGAGATGGCGGGTGCATGCCCTGGTGTCTTCCCAAGTGAAATTCGTAAGGCAGCATGATGAGGAGAGGCAGCATGAATAGAGAGGTTGGCATGAATGTGGGCTGTCATTCTAGAGGAGTCTTGCAGGGAAGCGAAGGATATTGAATTGAGGATGAGGGAGGCCCTGCCAACTCTCCAGGAATCAATGAAGGCCCGCCTGCAGGAGGCGATGTTGAGGGAGAATCAGCCTTGGCATAGGCACTGCATGAAATTTAATGGACTAGCCCACTGACTCCTGTAAATAGTTTTGTAGTAGTAGGTTTCCTTTTACCCAATTTATTTTTTTGCTATTTGATATTTTTTCAACCATATTTGTACATAGTTTACCATTAATACATAAACATTTTAATATTCAATGTGCCAGTTTGCCATCTCCCTTGGTGCCATGTACAGCATGTCTGTGCTTGCTGTTTATGTGTGATTTTGTGTTTCTTTGACCATGTGCACCTTTCATTATCTCTAAATGAGTATGCCCTATGCTAGTCAGGTGGTTTTAGGGCACACTCTGGGGCACCTAGTGATAATAGCCTATTTGCTGGAGGACATGGATGCATGCTTCAGGTATATGCAATGTTTAGTATGATGCATTCATGGCCAATGTACATATGTGGACAATGGTTGATGTAGGGCGGTCACATGTGTAGAGGTGCACAAGTTTCATATGTTTAGGCTTACAGCCACAATGTACATTAATGTACATGGCATGCATTGGTGTGTCAACCATGTATGTTGAACTTGGCATGACTCTTCCTTTTCATGGGTGTTTAGTCACGCTTATTTGAAGTAGGCATGGTGGCATTACTTTGACTGACTTGCCCATATGGCCATGTGTTTCACAAGTAGGGAAGGGATCATTATAAGGGCATGGGTGTAAAGCTCTGATTGATTGATGCCATTGATGCAAACATTCAAGGGTCACATAGACAGGGGCCCTGGATGGACACGGTCCTGGGGCCTTTGGCGCCAGGCTCATGAATAACAATAACCAAGAACATTTATTTGGGACAAGAATGCTTGTATTTTGCGACATAACACCTCATTTTGGGTGCAAGGTGCATTTAACATTGGAACTTTCATCACTAAAGCAGCCCCACGTGTACTCTTGGGTGGGGCTGCTGCTGCTATTTGGTTGCCTTGCATGTGCGGACTCTTTTGGAGTGGCAGGGTGAGGCAGACAAGCCAGGCCTAGTGGGCGTGCCCACGATCACAGCTATAAAAGCTGATCCGATCCCTGTGGCAGACGCTTTGCGTTATTCTGCACTTCCATGCAGCTCAACGCTGCCTGGGATTAAATTTACCTTTGGAAATCCTGCTTCCAGCTTTCATACTTATCAACTGGGGAACCTGCTCTCACCTCTGCGTGTCTTTGTTGATCCTGACATTCTTCTCCAAAGCTTCCGGAACACTGACATCTTCTTCTTGACATCGCAGTTCACCTTCAAGCCTTCCAGAATGCTGACATCTTCATCCTGGCACCGCAGCTCATCTTCACATCTTCTGAGACGCTGAAATCTTCATCTTGGCACTGCAACATGATGCGCCTCGCCAGTGACAGCAGCATCTGCAAGTAAAAACGAAAGACAAGGTTAGACACTTAAAAGACATAGCGCCCCATTACGAGGTCTGCTTGCGGGACCCGTTAAGGACACCTGGTTTTACCAGGTGTCCTTAGCGGGTCCCGCAAGCAGACCAGGATGCTAACAACGGGCCTGTTATTAATGGGCCCGTTGTTAGCATCATCCCCATTTCCATTGAGCCCTATGGGGGCTCGAATGGGAATGGGGATGTACCGGGTCCGGTATCCTTGAATGAGGAACTACCAGGCCCTCCAAGGTTGGAATGGCCTGGTAATTCCTCATTCAAGGTACCAGACCCAGTACCTGGTATGGGGGTAGCCATGCCGCTAAAAGCTGGCTCGCAAGGAGGCCCATTCAGTTTAAGGTCGCGCTACAACCGAACCTCGCGCTTGCCCTTAAACCATCACTCACCTGTTGTTGGACATTGCGGTTTCAACCATCTTCTTCCTGGCTGCGTTCCACGCCCCCACAGCTGCGTTTGAACCATATTTCCATCTATTGGGAAGAAAACAGAAGAGAAAACTTTATTCAGGAATTAACAGCAATGTTGAGAGCAATAATACCAAGAGAGAAAACGAGAAGAGGCAAAGAGAAAACAGAAAAGGAAAGAGACAAGCGGAGAAGCATAGTCAGAGCTGGACTGGACGGTTACCATCAATAATTAACAGGTGAGCGCAACTTATCCGCAGAGGGAAAGACCGAACGGGGTGATCTAACTCCTGGGAGGACTGCAACCGTGCCCCAAAGCCTCCACAGAGTGCAGGCGAGTGTAACAGAGCCCTTTGCACGACAGATCATGAGTGTGGGCTAGCATACAGTTCTATGTGTTCGCCAGCCAACAAGATTGTTACATCAGTGGGAGTACATGTGTTGTGTTCCTATGAGCAAGGGGTATGGAGTGAGCTGTTGTTAAAAGGGTGTAGTAGGCAAATTACATGGTAGTACAAGAGGCCTAATCAGGTGGGATTGCAGCACGCTGATTGCAAAGAATTTCACTCAGACCTTTGGCGTTTCATCCAACAGCAGGTGCCATGCCGTGCAATAGAAAAGTGGGTGCTAGGGTGATGTGTATTTGGGGGACATATATTTGGGGTTGTACTTTGTTAGGGCAAGTACTGTGAGGAGGTGGAGTGGGTATAGAATGATGCATCTTTTGGGGCACAGATTAGTAGAGGTACCGGGACGAGGACTTGTTGGTGTAGCCTTAACATGGGGTTTTGAGGCTCAGATTAGTGGAGGTACAGGGACGTGGACTTGTGGGTGTGTTCTTAATGTGAAAATGTGGGGTGCAGATTAGTGCAGGTACTGGGACAGGGGCCTGTAGATGCAGCCTTAAAGTGGGATTTTGGTGTTCAGATTATTGAAGGTACTGGGACAAGGATGTCATGGAGTTACACTCCATTTTGTTGTGCAGGGTAGAAACAACAGGTGAGGCACCATCTCATTTCAGAATATCCCTTCATAATAGCAGAACAAGCATCACCTGTAAAATGGGTGAGTAGCATGTAGTGTTTCGAAGAGAAAGAACAGGACCTTTATTCACAGTCTACAATGCGATAGACTGTAATAAACTGCAATTCTTAGAATAACAACAATAGTGCTTGAAACAGCAAGAGTATAGTCAAAGCGCTTTAATGCTCAAAGGGGGACCCAGAGGCATTCATTAGCATTTTATAGAAATGTAGCTACATATCAAGAGTTTTAGTAGTAAGCACAAGCACATTGAGAGAAATGTGTGTCTGTGTTCACTAACATTGATCGGTGTATTCATTTATGTTACCCATTTATTATAGCATAGTGCTAACTGCCTAAAACGCTTGATCATATCATACATATTTGCATGCGAACAAGCTTACACATGTAGATTTAAGCAAGCCAGTACATTAACCACTTATGCATATACAGAGCACATAGCGGGGTAGCCTATGAGATCGAAACCATTACATTTTCATGTTAGAGGATTAAGCAGCTTTTTGCTTAAGGAGAAAGCCGAAACAACCCATGACGTTGGGTCCTTGAATTAGAGACATTTAGAGCCTAGTGATAATTTAGTCTGAAGCCTACAGCAGCAAGCTAAGGGGTGGTACCCATCAGAATGTTTACCTACATCATACAGATGAGGGAAGGTACTTCCAAGTGCAAGTTAGATTCAGAAGCAGGGGATCTGCCAACCGGGTGAAAGCATTTTATGGTAAGGGGACTGACAAGATAGAGATCCTATAAATATGCTGCCAGCCCCTACACATGGGATGGCTATTTTGCTGTGGCTGCATGTGCTGAAACCCTGTCAGAGGGTCCCTACAGGTGGTGTGGGCTATACTGTACACCTTAACATTTTTAATATGCAATGGGTTATAGCTTGATTGAATAGTGTGTAATTCTGGTCTTTGGTTTTTTGATGCAGCGAGTTTGCAATTAATTTGTGCTTTGCATTGAATATGGTCATTTATTAAAATGCATATGATTGCTTGGTTGATTTGATCTGATTTAGAATAGGTTTGAGTGCCTACATACTGAATTGCTTTAGAGATTTGAGCATTGGTTTTGGAATTGCGAATCAAGCCTTACGCTGGGAGGCTGGACAGGGTTTTGTTTTGGAAATGTGAATTAAGTCCCATGTTGGAAGTCAATAGTTATTTGACAAACAGCTGTGTTTCAATCGTTTGATGAAATAGGGAGAACTACTGGGGGCCTTTGAAGATGACAAATGTGTTTTGATCTTATGTTGAATTAGCAAGAATGATTCAGAGTTTATGGATGTAAATAAAACGCTTTTATGTACCACTCTGGTCATTATTGACTCTAAAATGTTGGTACCGTGAAAGGCTCAACAGCATTGCAATAAATGTTATGCTTCGCCTCTCGTCGAATCCTTTCTGTTTTGTCTCTCTCTAGCCCTATCTGTGTCTATAAGGAGCAATATCAGATATAGCATGGAACAGTAGCAGCACCTGTGAGTAAGCTTTCAGGTTTTAGGTTTGTACATATGTGTGGCAAAGAGTTGGGAAGAGTAATAAACTCTGAGGCCTGTATACACTAAAATCTAAACATTGTAGCATGAGCACAATATCGGCACTGCACTAGTGTGGGGGAGACATCGGCCTCATTACAAATCAGGCGGTCCGGAAATAACGGTGGTGATAAACCCGCCGCCACCGTTGTTTCCGGACCGCCTGATCCCGACTCCTGAAGGCGGGAGGTGATGTTCCCACCAGGTCTGACCTGGCGGGTTTAACACCGCCCGCCTGCAGGCGGACGAGGAAACACCGGCAGCATTACGAGATGCTGCCGGTGTTTCCATGATCCCCATTCCCATTGAGTCCCATAGGACTCAATGGGATTGGGGATTAACACCATTCCGCCTCCGTGATTCCCGGGAAACCGGGGTTGTAATGCCCCGGTAATTCCGGGTATCACGGAGGTGGAATGGTAATAAGAGTCCGGCGGTAACCAGGCAGTTTTACCGCCTTGGTTACCGCCGGACTCGTAATGAGGCCCATCGTAGAGTACTTCAACAGCACTATGTTCATTTTGTTCTGGGGGCATGTTGTGGGCATGCAAGGTGCTGCTCATTTTTCTTTTTGCTACAGGTTTCTGTGATTCATCTCACAGTACTATACTTTTGCTATGCTACAACTTTGCACAGATTTAGGACTTTTTCTGTAATTTAGAACCTGGCCCTCATTATAAGTCCAGCGGTAGCCATGCCGGTAAATCTGGCAGGCTGCTGCCGGACCCGTATAGATTTACCGGCTCTGGACTTGCCAGAATTACCAGGGCATTATAGCCCCAGTGATCCGGTAATTCCGGAGCCGGCATTCTGCAAATCCCCATTCCCTTGGAGTCCTGTAGGACTCCAAGGGAATGGGGAAGTGGAAACACTGGCACCATGTGCTAATGGTGCCAGTGTTTCCACTTCTGTCTGCGGCCGGTGGTGTTACGCCCGCCAGGTCAGACCTGGCGGTTGTAACACCACACAGCCACAGAACCTGTAATTAGCGGGTCCGTAAAACAGTGCCGGTACGGTTTTACCGGCACTGTTACGTCCAGACCGGCTAACTTGTAATGAGGCCCAATGTCTTTATTAAAAAAAGCCATCATTTCATAATAATCTGTGATCACCTGCCAACTTGTGTGAACAGTGATTTCAAGTTGTACAAATCTATTTTCCATAAAGCTCTTAGGAGCAGGTAAAGAACATTTGCATTTTTGTCTGTGCCATACATGTTTGCCTACCCCTATCATATTATTCACAAACAATGCAGAGGTTGCTAATACATATTTCATGAATTCTAGTTAAGGGTGTTTTACAAATGGGCCCTGGGCATAGATATTTTGTTTTCAGACCAACTAGTATAAAGAAGAGGTTTAGACATATTTTTGGAACTGATCACAATTCCTATGACCCACTTATTTTTCTAAATATTTCTGCAAAGTTCATATGTTCCTCTTAGTGTCATAATTCAGGAATCGAAAATCATATATAAATATAAATGTTTTATAAGTTCATACAAGTTCATACAAACAATACCGTCACTCTCAGTGGAGAAGAAGCATTCTAATAACTGGAAACTATTGAGTGTTATTTATCGATTCAATGAGCATGATATATGAGAGGAAGAAAATAAACTTGCCTGTGAAAATACAATGACTTAGAGTCTAAAAACTACGAGCGCAGCCACCACCCCGGACACATCATATTGTCCTTTTTACAATTAATCCTGATCCTAACTGGAGACTTAAGAATCAAATAATAGCAATCCACAAACTCGCAATGGAGGTGTCTTCTATTACCCACTTCACCTCCTGTGTTTATTCATGGCAGCATTTTCAATCACCTTGGGAAATGGCTTGTGAAATCGGATTGTCACTACTCTTGACAGACTCGTGAAGAGAACGTTTAAAAAGTCAGTCAATCTAAACAGTGATTCACTCTTTTTCTTTATGAAAGTTTCCTGTGGGCATTCTCATTTTTTCAATGCATTTATTGAACATATTAAGGTACACATAGGTACTGTCTCGAGGATGGGTGACTGGAGAAACACTTAACTTTCAGTAGTTATTATCAGTTGAGGCACACATATTTGGGTTTTCTGCAGTACACTAATGTCATTTCTGCGTACAGTTACTGGTAGGTACTGACCTTTGAAGTGTTCACTCATATGAGGCACAGCCGGTAGAAAATACTTTCAGCTATGTCCCAGGTTTGATCACTTACCTTTCTTAGAAATTAAAATATGCACGCCTGAGAATTGAACGTGTACACTCACTGTTATATCAAAAGTAATATTCTCCTGTCCAGTGTACACAACCTTTTGGCTAAATTGTTTTTCAATAGTTGTTCTGTACAACAATATGGCAACATAGAATTGTAGGCATGATTTACAGCGATGTTCTTTGCTTATGGGGTGTCTGCAACATCTTGAAAGTGAAGCTGAAGTTGTGGAGGATCTCACTTTCAAACATGACATACAATTCTATAATTGTTTCATATGGTGCTCTTTTGTCACTTTCTCCATTGCGATGCATGATGCAGTACATATGTACAAGCAAATGGTGCCAGTGAAAACATGCATTGCTTTAATGTATGTATGTACTGTCCTAAGCCTCATTACCTGCCTCCCATTCCCGGTATCTCCTCTCTCCCTATCATTCTATATGTTCCTTGAACGGTATATAATTCCAACTGTATGCACATAATGTATCCAGTTGCAGCATCTGCAATGAAATTACTACTGTTATGCAAGAGTACAAGTATGCGTAGGGCTAAACTACCTACTCAGCCTCACTTTACTACTAACCCAGCCGTGATCCCAAACACAAAGTTAAAACAGGCACATACTGAAAAGTATTCCTCCCTTACCTCTTTTGGTAACGTGGGCCGAGGGCAAGCTGTATCTTCTGGAGGATTGGGAGATTCTACAGTTATAACACAACACAAAGAACAATTGTATGGTGGTACCAAAATATATACATATCCGATCAATGTTCTATAAAACTACGAGACTTAATAACAAGCAAGAAATGCACACAACTAGACAAAAAGACAAAAAATCCACCACTGCAAAGAAACAAAAAGAAATGCAGACCTTTATGAGAAAGGACACTTTGGGCCTCATTAGGACCCTGCCAGTCCAGAAACAAGGGTGCCAGTAAGATCACCAGCACCCTTGTTTCCGGACTGGCAAACTACGTGTTTGCCTGCCTTGGCCAATAAGCCCGACAGGTCTGACCCTGCCGGGCGCAGCCGCCACGGTAGGCAGACCCTTCATGGAAGTGCCAACACCATTAACAACGATGCCGGCGCTTCCGAGTCCCTACTCCCATCGAGTCCTAACAGACTCTATGGGAATGGGGACTTACATTCTACCGGCGCCTGACTTCCTGGGCCGCCAGACTTGTAATCTCCCAGTGGCATTGGTAAGTCGGGCGCTGGTAACAATTTACGAGTCCGGCAGGGTTACAGCCAAACTCGTAATGAGGCCCATTGTGTTAGTAAGCAGGTTTGTCAGGCAAAAGGTTCCAGCAGTAATTCCAGTGTTCAATAATATGTCTTACAAAGGTAGAGAAGGGTAGTTCAAAAGTCACTCTGATCCTTTACAGTGGACCAAATACCTTTTGTAAAGCAATCTTTGGGATTCAACATATTAGAGCTGGGATACTAGTGCTTTAATGCTGTCAAGATTGTGTGGAGACATTTGGGTCATGAATTCCCACCAGCCAGTTGGTGTCAAATCATTTTGAGGCACTGCCCCCTTTGGGTTGAGTGAGCATTCAAGATGGTTAAGTTAATACCTTCCAATGGGTCAAGGCAGTGGCCGAGTTGTCAGAGAAAAAATGCTTATTTTAGATTGAGTCTGGGTTCAAGATGGGCCAGTCAATGTCTTTATGCAAGTTGAGTTGGCATTCAGGTTGGTTGCTTCCACCGAGTTGAGTCGGAGATTGGGTCAAGTTGAGGATGTCCCCTTCAATGGGTCGATCCACATGCTGCAGTGTTCAATTACTGCTGTGTGCCTTTGGTGCGCTATACCTTTCATTATTTACTGGGACTGGGCCATCCTTTCGATAATGACCGCCGGTAAATTTGCTGTCTGTGAACTGCCTGCCATGCTGGAAGAAGCACAGCTCTGATTTGGCCCCTCTCTCATCTGAGTCACAATTAGGCAAGCCGGCAGGCGAAAGCCAGCCCCAGTCTAAGGCTCCTGTCTGTGCCTCTTCAGGCTTTGAGGGCACCCAAAAGCCATGCCTCTGCCTCCTGACTTGATCCTTGGACATATACGCTTCCTGCCCAACTTGATGTGAGTGATGACTGTACTCATTCATTACCACCTCCAACAATCCTAATGAACTCGTCAACTCTGCATTTGTACTTTGCCTTCTCTGCCACTGCCAATCTTCATCTCATATCACTACATTCAGGCTGTGTGTACCGGTAACATCTTTGCACCTCTCTTGTATTGCATCTTTGCTTCCTAAAGACAATTCAATTTTAGGCTTTGTGTACCTGTTAAATCTGCACACCTCTCTTGCATTGCATCTCTGCCTCCTTAAGAAAATTCGAATTTAGGCTGTGTGTACCTGTTATATCGGTGCACCTCTCTTGCATTGCATCTGTGCCTCTTAAGAATTTGATTTTAGGCTGTGTTGGCATGTCCCATCTGTACACCTCTATTCCTTTCTGCATTTCATCTATACCTTTGTGACTACTTCCACTAGGCCACCTGGTGAGTTTAGACAGAACTGTGCTGTTCAACCACTCTTCTTTCATTCTTCAACTATTCAACTATCCTTTTGCTGTTACTATGCCTCTTTCCATCTCTCCTATTTTCTCTAACTGCTACACTATCATCTATCCCCCCTCCCTCACAAACGTTTGGTAGGAACAATCACAAAAAAGACATCTTGAGTGCAAACCCTGGACTTCCCATCACAGACAACTACGTCCACACTTCCTCCAGATAGGTTTCACTGATATCCTCTTCTCTGTCCCTTCTCCAGATCTGTGGTCCCCCATCTCATCTCCACTCTGTCTCCTTCCACATCCTCGACCATTAACTGTGGAACAAAGTGGGAAGTTCTCTTGGCCAGCTTCTCATCCTCACGTTGTTTTGTTAATGTCTATCACACAGGCACTATCCTGGTTCAGGGTCCACAACACAACCTCCTTCTCTTTGACCGGATCCTGCCTTCTTTCATTAACTTCCTTCCATCTCCTGCATCTCCCCCTACCACTCTCTCTCTGCCTCTTCTGATTGTTGTACCACACCCCTGTACACCACCTCAGAAAACATTGAAAGGCTGAGACTTCCTCCATCTGGTGACTCTCATTGCCCGCTCAGCCAAAAAAAATATTAAACTGACATCTGCCCCTTTCTTGAAGACAATGACCTTGACATTCTCGATCTTACCGAGACATGGTTCAATGCCAGCTCAGTCATTGCTTTTGACTCCCTCCTCCCTGACGGCTTCAAATTCATCTCCAAGTGTCAATCTCACCGTATTGGTGGGGGGCGGGGTACCTTATCTTCCCTGAGTGGGTTCCTGCTTCCATCTTAGCCACCCAGCACTACTCTTCCGTTGAAAGCCTGGTTTGCCAGTTGGTCATCTCTCCCATCTCCACCCTGACCATTGCTACCATCTACCGGCCTCCAGGTGCCACCACCTTGTTCCTCTCGGAATGGGCTGATTACTGCTCCTTCTTACTTTCATCCACCTCCAATCTCTTTCTCCTGGGTGATTTCACCATCCAACTGGACTCCCCTGGCTCGGAATCCACTCTCTTCACTGTCCTATGCACCTCTCTTTCCCTCCACCTTCTCCCTTCTGGGCCAATCCACTGAGCTGGACACACTTTGGAAGCCCTCATTCACTCTGACCTCTTTCTCTCCCCTCCACAAGTTACCCCTTGCTCTTCTGTTCAGACAATTCTCTCCTTTCCAGTCACCTGGGTCCAAATGGCCCTCTGACCGCCCCAAAAATGCCCTGCCATCCTTGTTCACTATGATCCACCTTATGAGAAAAGTGTCAGATGCTGCCTTCGCTTCCACCTTCATTTCCCCTCTTCCCCCTTCCACTGATATCACCTCTCCTTTCAGCAACCTCTACCTTTCCATAACCAATACCCTTGACATTCTTGCCCCAATTATGCGGATCTGCCTGAAACCTGCCTCTAAGCGTAACACCTGGTATGACTCCAAACTTGTGGCCAAGAAACAAAAGTGCAGGGCTGTGGAACATTAGTGGCAAACTTCAGGCTCATCCTCTGACAAACTGGCCTGTCGCCTGCCCAAAAGGCAATACAGACTCTCCATCCGCACCAAGAAAAGAGTCCACATTCAGGCACAGGTTTCCAGTGCATCCAACAACACGGCTGAACTTTTCAAGATTTTCAGGGAACTAGCCAACCCTACTGCAGTCTCCTCCTCCCCTTCTCCTTCCCAGGTCCTCTGCAACGCACTGGCCACACACTTCGCCACCAAATCTCAGGACATCCTGAACACCCTTGCTAGCCAACCTCCAATCCCTTCCCTCACCCCCTTGCCTCCCTTAGCACTTCACCCTCCTCCCTCCTCAATCTCCTCCTTCTCCCCTGTCACACCTGAAGAAGTTACCAGAGTTGTCCGCTCCATGAAGGTCTCTTCTAAACAGGTTTACCGTTGCTCCTCCAGAACCATGAAGGATAACATTGGCTCCCTTGCATCCTCACTCGCTGATTTCTGCAATCATTCTTTTGACACTGAATCTTTCCCCTCCTCCCTTAAGCACTGTTCTGTGTACCCACTCCTTGAAAAACCTTCAGGAGACCCCACCTGCCCTGCCAACTACTGCCCTATTTCCATAAAACCGTCTGGGGAAGCTGTTTGAGAAGTTGGCATTCCCCCAAGTCAACTCACACATCTGGGTTCCGATGATCCAGAGGCACAGAAACTGCTCTTCTGAACACCCATGAAGGACTGCTTGCATCTCTGGACTCTAACTCCCCTGCTGTCCTCATCCTTCTCGATCTCTCCATCTTCCTTTGACACAGTCAACCATTCCATCCTCATACAAATTCTCCACGATTCCCTGGTATTTCGGAATGGGCAATGGACAGGCTGACCTGCGTCCTTACTGACCGCTCTTCCCAAGTCACCTTGAACACCTTTTCTCTTCTACTTCCTTCTCCATCTGTGGTGTTCCCAAGGGTTCTATCCTCTCCCCTTGGCTCTTTAACATCTACCTTGCTGTGCTTGCACGCCTCATCTCCTCCTCCTCTTCCAACTTCCAGTGTTATGAAGATGGCACATAATTATTTTTCAAACTTCCGGCTGACCCTCTTGCATCCTCCATCCATCATCCCTGGCTGCCTATCTGCCATCCAGGCCTGGTGCACCTCCAACGATCTCTGCCTCAACACCTGTAAAACTGAGATCCTTCCCATTGGGACCCCTTCTCCTTCCTTCTTCCCTTCACTCTGGCCTTCATCCTTGGGTTCTCCCACTTCTCCTTGTTCTGAAGCCAGAAACCTTGAAGTCATCTTAGACTCCTCTCTCTCCTTCCTCCCTCACACTCAGGACAATGCCAAGAAATCCCACTTTCAGCTCTTCCTTCGCAAAGGAATTTTCATTTTTCTCACTTTCCACCAGAGGTTCAGTGTTACCCAAGTCCTGGTTCTCTCTAGGCTTGAATAGTGCAATAGCCTCCTCCTAAATATACCTTCTTCCACTCTGCAACCCCTCCAGCTAATCCAGAATAGGGCATCAAGACTTATCCTAGGCCTTAAGCCCAGGGACCAAATCGCTGCTGCCTTAAAAGTCTTCATTGGCTCCAGGTTGTTGCGCGGATTACATTCAAATCCCTCTGTATCATCCACAAGGCTGTCTGGGCCCGGGGACCACACTATCTTCAAATGTATCTGACTAAATACTCTCCTGCTAGACCACTTTGTTCCTCTGGCACCAACTCTTTGTGTGTAAACCGCTTTGCTAAACAGAGGGTAGGTGGTCGATCGCTTTCCTCAGCTAGCTGTCTCCCATGGAACCACCTCTCTCTGCCTCTGCACCTTGAGCAGGACTTCCTTAAATTCCATAAGCTCCTCAAGGCTTTCCTCTTGACTTCCTCCTTCCCTTCTTCTAATCTCAGCTAATCCCACAGTTGCTGTGATTGATGTCCGTGTCCTTATGCATCTTCAGGGTCCCTGACCTCCCAAACCCAATCTACTCAGCTCCCGTCTACCCTCAGCGCTTGCCTTGGCACACCCTCTGCCTTGGAGGTTTGCACTTACTCCTAAAGTGGCCCCTTGGCCATGTAGCACTCAACAACCCCAGCACTTTATCTGTGCTCAGCCATGAGCCCGGACTCCCCAGCACTTACGCCCTCTGCCCTTTTCCTTGCTGCACTTGCACATTCTGAATACTCACAAGGCATAGTAGGTTTGTTGCTTGCTTCTTTTTCCATAAACGGCTCTTGTTAATTATTGTGTTTTTGTGTTTAGTAATGTATTTCACTCTCTTGATCCTCGCCCTGTGGCACTTTGAAACAGTATTCTACTTGCTGTATAAGCAAACAATATATAAATAAGTAAAATGCTGAATGGCTTGAAGAGCAGGTAAGCGGTATGGAGAGCACATCATGCCAAAAGCAGCACAGTGGGTCCTGTAGTCGCTTGAAGTGAGCCGGAGGTGATCAATTGTCTTGAGGCAATGAAACAGGGTCCAAGTTGCTTCTGGACTTTAGAGTTGCGGGGAGGCCCAATTCAGGTTCTCCAGGGTCAAGGTAAGTTCTCAGTTACACACTTCCAAACGTGGAATGGAAGGCTGTCTGGAAAGCAGGATCTTGTGTTCAGTGCACAGGCAGCAGAGGGTCCTTGATCCACATCAGTGTCACCCCCAATGATTTTGGGCTCTCTGGAAGCAACTCTATGTCAGAGAACTTTGTACTAGACTGCATTCTCAACAGAGTTGAAGTGAATATTTCTTATGAGATTCCAAAGATAAATTAACTACGATGAGGGTATTCTTCCTTATAAAGGCACAATATTACAGGGGATTATTCTAAAGCATGCCTGCTGAAAGGGGGTCCAATCCAGGCTTTTGTCTTAGGTGTCCATTACCATCTGAAATCACACCCAAAGTGCTTTTTCTGCTGGAAATAGGAGGGCAGGAAGTTGTATGGAACCCTAGAAGAAACTAAGAACCCTTCTCTCAGCCGATCTCTTTAATCTGCCCTAACTCTGCCCCTTCCCATATTTGCTGCCTTCAAAGGGACTCCAGTGGTAGGAACATTGATTTGATTGTGTTTTCGATATGTCAGTGCTACCCTTGAAGCTCCAATTCCCAAGGGACCTCTGGGCGAGGATCCCTATGTTCGAGGCAGGGGAGGTTACCCTTTCATTAGGATGAACAAAAGGCATATTCCTGAGGAGACATCCAATCCAGATAGGTAGTACACATCACCCAATGATATCTGAGCATTGATCCCCAAAATGACATTAGTATGATATCAAATTATGTGGATGTACAATTGTGTAGTTCTAGCAGCCACCATGCCATAGTCAGGCATGGCCTTTTTTTATAGTTTGACTTGCCACATGGCTAACTGGGATGCAACATTATTATAATTTGAATCAGATGTAGACATCTAAAAAGCCACCTTTAGCTTCCATTACTGTGTGCTCCAGCATCTGTCAGGAATGCACATGTGACTTCTGAACCTGCTTTGCTGCCACTCTATGGCTGGTTTTGAGGGTATCAGGAGACTGCCTCAGAAACAGCACATGATGGCATTACCATTTTGGCATGGAGCATTTAGGAAATGGTATTCTGATTATAATTAGCACACATCACCCTGTGAATTTTCTCAGGGTCTTTTTGGGATAGGTTTGAGCAGTACTGCCTCTTTCTTCAGAGTCTTTGTCCAAAAGGACCCTAACCATAGGGTCATGTTCAATGGGACACACAGTGGCCCTCATTACAACCCCGGCGCTAAACAATGGCGCTATTAGCACCATGGTTGGTGCCGGTGTTGTAACGAGTCCGCCATGGTGAAATGGGGAAATACCGCCCCATTCCAAGGTTGGCGGGGCGGCATTTCCCCATTTCACCATGGCCCTGCCCCATTCCCATTTTCGCCCCATAGGGCTCAATGGGACTGGTGAAGGCGCTAAGAACAGTACCGCAAATTGCGGTACTGTAATTAGCACCGAGGTCCCTTTGTGCACCCTACTTTAACGACTGGTAAAACCAGCCATTAAGGTCGGGTCCCGCAAGGGACCTCGTAATCAGGCGTTAAGGGTTTAACGGCGCCGACACCTTTTACGGCGCCGTTAAACCCTTAACGACAGGGTCGTAATGACCCCCAGTTTCTCCACCACTGCAAATAATTGGGACCCATTGAAGGTCAGTTCATGAGTGGAAACCAGATGGGATTTCCCCCAATTTATAAGAAACCTCACTTATTCTGGGAACTGACAGGTCCTCTTGTATGAGCTATGGTCATTACCCTGTGAGAAGGAATGTCAAACAGCCATCAAGTGATGGAAACGTTACTATGACCTCCCTTTTCAGAAATGAAACTAGAGGGGCCAGCATCTTTGTTAACACAATGGGAAACACTGGGCTCGTCCTTGGACCAAAAGACAGTACCCTGAGTTTATAATGCACCCGCTCCATGACAAACCTGAGGAATTACCAGTGATTCAGTATCACGGATTTGTGGAAATAAGCTTCCTGTAAGTCTATTCCCTGTAACTAATCCCTTTTTGAGATGAATGACAGAATCATCTGCAACGTCCTTGTTGTAAATCATAGGAAACATTGAACGATTCAATAACTTAAGTCCAAAACAGTCATGTACTTGACCAAGGATTTGGGCACTAAGAACATTAGGGAGCACAATCCCTTCCCCCTTTTCTTGTGTGGCAACTTTGAAATTGCTTTCTTTTTAGAAATTGCCACACCTTCTCTCTCATGGGCTCACCTTTAGTCCTGTTCAAGGGGGACCAATTCATGATCATTGCTGTAGGGAGAGGATGTTAATGTTAATGTTAAAGGACATTTGTACCGCGCACTATCACCACCAAAGTGGTCCCCTGGTGCTTTGGTGGCTCTGAAAAAGGGGAGGAGAAGGGGTGGGTTAGTGGGAATAAGCTGGAAAAGTGCAAGAGAGCAGTGATGTCCTGTTGGCAGCCTCAGCCCGGTGGGTCTGTTGGCTGGGCTTGGGGTGTTTTACGGTCGGTAGTCGTTGTGTGCTGTTGTGCAAGTCTATGTGTGGTTTGTTTTGTTGTTGCATTGTTGTGAAGTTTGTGTGGATTGCTTCATTTTAGGGTTGTGGTTGTGTTTGGCTAGAGTTTGAGAGGTGTATGCAGAGGGTTGAAATTGTTAGTTGGTTGGTTAGTTGGCATTGCTGTCCTTGCAATTATGGGGTTCCATCTAGGTGCGGTACATGCTGACATTCACATTTTATCTAGATGCGGCGCATGCTAAAGTTCAGAGTTCTAAGTTTGGTGTATGTTGACAATCACATTTCTATCTAGATGTGGCGCAAGCTAAAGTTCAGAATTAAGTGTGGTGCATGTTAAGAATCACATTTCTATCTAGGTGCGGCGCAAGCTAAAGTTTAGAATTCTAAGTTTGGTGCATGTTAAGAATCATATTTCTATCTAGATGCAACGCAAGCTAAAGTTAAGAATCCTGAGTGTGGCACATGCTAACAATCACATTTCTATCTAGATGCGACACAAGCTAAAGTTAAGAATCCTGAGTGTGGCACATGCTAACAATCACATTTCTATCTAGATGCGACGCAAGCTAAAGTTCAGAATTTTAAGTGTGGTGCATGTTAAGAATCACATTTCTATCTAGATGTGGCGCCAGCTAAAGTTCTGAATTCTAAGTTTGGTGTATGTTGACAATCACATTTCCATCTAGATGTGACGCAAGCTAAAGGTCAGAATTCGAAGTGTGGTGCATGTTGATAATCACATTTCTATCTAGATGCGAAGTAAGCTAAAGTTCAGTTCCCTACAGGTGCGGCACTAGCTAATATTGGCAAGTAACTTAATATGCATCACAAGGCAACATTTACAATCCATTTACAGTGGTCACAAGTCTTCCTAAGTATGTATGGTCTAAGTCTATGGCAGTCTACGCTATGGAAGGTAAAGTAGAGTGAGAGGGGCTTTCTGGAGTAGAGTAATTGCTCTACACCCCACCCATGCCACATTCACAGTTTTGTTGGTGTCTGCTGGCTTCCTTGGCTTCCCCTGTGGACACCTGCTGACACTTCCTGGAGCCACCTCTGTTGGAGCCACCCTTGGGGCCCTTTGCTGAGGGCTGCACGGGCAGAGGGCTGCCCTGGGAGGAACAGTGATGAAGGGTGAGAGGACCAATGAGAAGGGCCTGGGCGAGTCTGGAGGCGGGAGGGAAGGGGAAGCAGGAAGAGGGTGCGGGGAGTGAGTGGGCTGCTGGGGGACCAGGAAAGGTCTCGGGCCTGCAAGATTTTAAAAAATAAATAAATAAATAAGGTGCTCCTGGAAGGGCCTTGCTGCTCACTGTGCTCCTCTGGCCATGGTGGTAATGGCTCAGGAAGCGTGTGTGCAGAGGGAGTAGGCCCGCAAGCACAACATGTGCAGTGGCCAAATTGAAGCCGGGGGGAGGTCGCAGGAGGCAGGACTGGAGGGGGACGTTGGGAAGCAGCATTGGGAGCTCACAGGGCATATTGGGATGGAAATAAGGCCGAGATTGCTTGGATGGGCAGCCGGGGCACAGCGCTTACCTGATGGCCATGGTGGTAGTGGCTCAGGAAGCGCATCTGCAGATGGAGTAGGCCCTCGAGCACAACATGTGCAGTAACCAATGGAAGCTGGGTGGAGGTCGCAGGAGGCGAGACTGCAGGGGGACGTTGGGAAGCCACAATGGGAGTCACGGGGCACGTTGGGGTGGAAATAAGGCCGAGGTTGCTTGGATGGGCAGCCGGGGCACAGCACTTACCTGATGGCGATGTTGTTAGTGGCTCAAGAAGCGCGTGTGCAGAGGGAGTAGGCCCTCGAGTCCAACATGTGCAGTAACCAATGGAAGCCGGGGGGAGATCACAGGAGGCGGGACTGGAGGGGGGACATTGGGAAGCAGCATTGTGAGCTCAGGGGGCACATTGGGTTGGAAATAAGGCTGAGATTGCTTGAATGGGCAGCCGGGGCACAGCGCTTACCTGATGGCCATGGTGGTAGTGGCTCAGGAAGCGCATGTGCAGAGGGAGTAGGCTCTCAAGCACAACATGTGCAGTAACCAATGGAAGCTGGGGGGAGATCGCGGGAGGGGGGGCTGGAGGAGGACGTTGGGATGCAGCATTGGGAGCTCACAGGGCGCATTGGGGTGGAAATAAGGTCGAAATTGCTTGGATGGGCAGCCGCGGCAGAGCGCTTACCTGATGGCCATGGTGGTAGTGGGTCCGGGAGAATGTGTGCAGAGGGAGTAGGCCCTCGAGCACAACATGTGCAGTAACCAATGGAAGCCGGGGGGAGGACGCGGGTGGCAGGACTGGAGGGGGACGTTGGGAAGCAGCATTGGGAGCTCACGGGGCGCATTGGGGTGGAAATAAGGCAGAGATTTCTTGGATGGGCAGCCGGGGCACAACACTTACCTGATGGCCATGGTGGTAATGGCTCAGGAAGCATGTGTGCAGGGGGGCGCTGTTGAGCAGCCGAGGAAATGGCTGCCTAGCCCTTAAGCTCCGTCTCTGCCCACCATAATCCATCGGACATCGGCGCAATACTGCCAAACAAGCCTACGAGACTTGCACGATTCTTCCCCCCCTGTCTTCCTACACAACTGGCCGAAGTTTGGGACGAAATCGCTGCTGCGGGACGGAGATACGGACCCTTGCCTTGGTGGAGCGCTGCGGCCTCCTTCCTGGCCCCGGAGGCGGCGGCCCGCGGCCTCCTGACGCCGCCTGACGCCTCTCCCTCGCAGGCCCGGAGGCCTCCCGGCTTTACCAACATCCGAGCGGGACCCCCCTGGGGGCGCCCGAGGCCGATCCATTGCGCTGTGAGATCCGCGGCCCGTTGCCGCCCCAGCCGCGCCTCCGGCCTCTGAACACACGATTGGAGCGGGCCCTGCGCGGTGGGCGACCGGATCCCGGGGGATCTCCTCTCCATCGATCCCCCCATTCGGACTGATCCGTGAACAGCGCCACGGACGCCACGAACATCGTTGGCCCGAGCGGATCCCGGAGGCCCCCCCCCCCTGCTTCACCTTTCCCCGACGACACCGGATCGGCTCTGCGGCTGGACGGGCGCGCCCTGCCCTCTGCGGCCGCCTGAGGCCGCGGCCCTCTGAGGCCGTGCTGGCGCCTAGGAGATCGCTGGATAACGCGGGCGGACTGCGGCCCCAACATACTCGAGGTGGGTGATACACCGGATCGGCGCCATTCGCCCCCCCGGCGTTGCAAATAAGCGGTCTGGTGCGGCGGGGGTTATGGCTCATATGTAGGGAGATACCTATCCTCCTCATCTCTACGGGCCGCCTCTGCTTTTGGGCCACATCCTGACCTCCTGGGGCCCCGCAGCGGAGGACAGACTTTTGCTGGGACCCACCACGCGGGTGTCGCTATACCCGTGCCAACTCATTAGCGCTGCGGCCCACGGGAGCATCCGGAGTGGGCACTGACCGCTACTGGAGCGGCTACCGGGGGTCGATAGCTGAGCGGACCCATACTGCCACCATACCGGAGCGACTGACCCACCACCGTGGTTATGCCCAGTAAAGCGAAACCCAGTGGTAAACCTGGCGCCATGGACAGATTCACCAAATCAGCGCCTAGGGCGGACCACCCTTCGGCCCTGGCGCCGCACGAGGAGGATGAGGAAGTACCGGAGTCCAGTCGAACTGACCTCACTAAAATGATGGAATCCATGGCCAAGAACTTTGCAGCGGTCCACGAAAAACTGGACGACATCAACGCTAATGTGGCCTCAATGAGGGTGAAGATTGATCAACATGGATCTAGAATCGCTGAGACTGAACAGAGAATCGGGGCAACCGAAGATAACGTTCACACCTTGCAAAACACGGTCTCTGAACTGGTCAGGGACATGAAGCAGGTAAAAGCTAAGTGTGATGACCTAGAATCACGGTCCCGGAGGAACAATCTCCGCATAGTTGGTGTTCCCGAATCGGCACTGAAGGGTCGCTTGGAAACGGCGGTCGAACAACTACTCAAAGACCTCCTCGGAGACCCACCATTATCTCCCTTCTTCACTGTTGAAAGGGCGCATCGCTCCCTAGCACCTCGCCCTAAACCCGGTGATTTCCCGAGACCGATCATAGCGAAACTCCTGAGTTATAAGGACAGAGACCTCGTCCTTCGTTTGGCCAGAGAGAGGGGCGAACTTAAGATGGACTCTCAAATCATCAGAATTTTCCCGGACTTTTCAGTGGCGGTCCAGGCGGAGAGGCGACAATTCAATGGAGTAAAGAAACTGCTAAGGGAGCGAAAGATAGAATATGCAATGCTCTTCCCGGCCCGCCTAAAATTCACCCACCACAATAAACACTACTTTTTCACGGTCCCAGATGAGGCGGTCAAATTTATTGAAGCACAGATCCCGCCGGCTCCGGAGGAGCGCATGGAGGACGACCAACCGCCAAATCTGTGATCTACCGCACTGCACAATGCAACTATGGTGGCAAGACACTATAAGCCACACCGGCGGACCGGGGATCTCCCCGCTCTTTATATGACGGGGACCGATTTGTGGTCCTGCAACACGGCACTGCACTACGATCAAACTTGGCCATGCGAAATACAAATGAGGCCCGGTCGTGCACAATGCACGCACCGTTCTGGAGCCCCGCGATTTGGTGCGGGGATATGTGGCACTGCCGCTGAGGGTGGGGACCACACTTCTGCGGCTCTTCTCCACCGGGGTGCCGCGTACAGAAATTACAATGCTCCAGTATCCGCTAACTGAAATTGTTTAAATCGTTTATCTTGATAGCC
Organism: Ambystoma mexicanum; assembly: GCF_040938575.1. NCBI lineage: Eukaryota > Metazoa > Chordata > Amphibia > Caudata > Ambystomatidae > Ambystoma > Ambystoma mexicanum. The sequence continues at coordinate 666,071,083 of NC_090924.1, read as the reverse complement.
GATGTCCGACATATATGATCTAAATGTAACAGTAGCTATTACAAGTGGGCAGAGCGGCAGCGGCTGCCCCCAATGCGATTGCAATTCTCATTTAAATGTTTGTGTTTTGGCCCCGGTTGGGCTACTTCTCCTGTGTCTCCAAGTTGGGGTCGGAGCACAGGCGGAATAAGTATGGGTGGGGTTGTATGCACTGCTGGTTGGAGTAGGGCGGTGAGGGTGGGGTTCACTGTAGTTGGGGTTTGTTATACACAAAATGGCGGAGAGTTGGGGACGGGCTCGGGAGATTGGCGGCCGCACGCTACAGCGGCGCGCGGGTGCGACGCATGCAGCAAGGGCTTCCACCGCTATGTTCCCTAGTGTCGGATATGACGGTTAAAATGATGTCCTGGAATATCCGGGGGCTGACAAATTTTACAAAATCCCGCAAGATTACAGCCTATGCACAGAGACACGGGGTTAAGATCCTTCTACTACAGGAGACACATGCTCTAAGACATCTATCGTCTAACATAGCGCACAATTGGGGCTCCAATAGGCACTACACTCAATACTCAACCCAGGCTAGAGGGGTCCTGACCCTTATCCATAAATCCTTGCAGTTCACACTCCACGCGTCCCACATTGATACTGAGGGGAGATATGTTATTTTACATTGTAGCTTGAACCACGAGGATTGCATACTGATCAATGTATATGCACCCAATACTGATTCCCCCGAATTTTTTGACAAAGTGACCTCTATCCTCATGAGATATCCCGACGTCCCCACCGTATGGGCGGGTGACTTCAATCTGATACTTAATAATACCCTGGACAGAACCACGACCACGCGCAGAACCACCTCGCGCGCAGCTGAGAGGCTACGGGCACAGATGACAGTCCTTAATCTGCACGATATATGGAGGACTCTCCACCCCCAAGTAAGGGACTATACATTCTATTCCTCGGTGCACGATAGTTCCTCTCGAATAGACTTGTTTTTGCTCTCGGGCGGGTTAGTGGGCAGGACTCTGGACATTAAAATCCTCCCGCGCACGCTATCTGATCACTCCCCGGTGCTACTACAGATACAGACTGGCAAGGTAGGCCCGTCGCGCCCTGCGTGGCGCTTCAAATCCTCCGCCCTATCAGATATTGCATTCAAGGCTGAGATATTGGCAGACATCACCTCATTTTTTGAGAACAACCGGGTTGCTGACACCTCGGAGGCGGTCAGGTGGGAGGCATTTAAGGTGTACATCCGGGGGATGTGCATCTCTAAGGAAGCAGGTGTCCTGAAAGCCATCAGACAGGCTCTGAATGCTTCAGAAACTAAGCTAAAAGCCCTCGAGCAGAGACACCTGACCACACCGTCCCCGGGGATACTGGCAGAAATAAGGGCGGAGCTGGAGCAATTCGAATCACAGGCCGCCAGAGAGGTGCAGTATCATACCCGCCCCATGGCCGCCCGGCGCTACGGAGAGGGAGACAGACCGGGCAGAACACTGGCCAGACTGGTGCGTGTGGAGGGTGGCAGGTCCCGAATTGATCGCATTGTGGATGACAAAGGACTAGAACACTGGTCCGACCAATCCATACTTGACATATTTGTCGCCTTTTATGCCGAACTGTATGGTCCCCGCCTTTGCCACCCTGACCAAGATCTTGACGACCTACTAGAGAGCATCCCTATGACGATAATCTCTCACGACACCAGGGAGTGCCTCGAGGCTCCGTTCACCCTAGAAGAGATAGTCCAAGTTATATCGAATCTTCCCAAAAATAAGGCGCCGGGCCCGGACGGACTCACCGCTGAGTTCTATCAGGAACACGTGGCTGCTCTGGCTCCAGTATTACTTGGGGTCTGGTCCGAGGCACTCCGGTTGCACACCCTCCCGCCCTCCTTAAGGGAAGCCCTAATAACGGTCCTCCCCAAACCAGGTAAGCCTCCTGAAGAATGCGGGTCCTACAGACCCCTATCCCTAATTAACACTGACATGAAAGTTTACGCTAAAATAATCGCGAACAGGTTTCTCCCCTTTATGACTCATATGGTGCATCCTGATCAGAGCGGGTTCATACCTGGCAGATCCACGTCCCTCAACATCCGTCGCCTATTCAATGTGATGGCCAGAATCGATCAAGGGGCGGAGGCGGTTGCCGTGACCATAGATGCCCAAAAGGCCTTCGACATGGTCTCCTGGCAATATCTATGGGCGGTGCTGAAGAAGATGGGTGTGGGCCCGAACATGCTCTCTTATATTAAGCTTTTATACACAGACCCGGTAGCTAGAGTCCTGGTAAACTCTATCCCTTCCCGCCTCTTTAAACTTCATCGCGGAACCCGCCAGGGCTGCCCTTTTTCACCCCTACTCTTTGCCCTTGCCATTGAACCTATGGCGGATTACATTAGAGAGCGACATTCCAACAAAGGTATCCGACTGACGGGGGCCCCAGAGTTAATCTCACTATACGCGGACGACGTCCTTCTGTATATCAGAAACCCCTCTACTAATCTGAACCCAATCATTCGCGACATCACGAGAATAGGCACGTTCTCCGGGTTCACGATTAACTACTCCAAATCTGAAGTCTTCCCCCTCACCAAAACAACACACCAACCGGCATGCGAATACCCCTTGCGCTGGTCTCCAGAGGGAATCAGGTACCTCGGGGTTCAAGTGTCGTTGTCCAAAAATACCCTTCTGAAAGATAATTACGAGGCCATGGCCCAGCTTATTGTCACAAAACTCTCCAAATGGAGACACCTACCCCTGTCCTTGGCAGCTAAACTCTCCCTGATAAAGATGACACTGGTTCCCAAGCTCCTATATGTGTTTGCCAACGTCCCCGTCTGGCCCGGTAGGCAATTCTTTGTGAGGCTCCACGCCGAATGTGCTCAGTTCCTCTGGCATCCGGGGTCGGTCCGTATGAAGTGGCACCACATGACAGCACCATACGACAAGGGGGGATTCGCGGCCCCTGACCTGCGCCTGTACTGGAACGCGGCCCAGGCCCAACACGCCTCCCATTGGTATACACTCCAAAACCCACCCTCGCATGTGAAACTGGAAAAAATGGCTGGGGGGAAAACAAACATTATGACCCTGCTCTTGCACCGCTCGCTCCGCACAGACTCCCACGCAGACCCAGTGACCACCACGATTAGAGCATGGAACGCTATTCTATATGCTGAGCAGAGCGACCTCCCGTATTACAAGTGGCTCCCCCTGTGGCAATTCCCCGGCCTCCCCCCCACACACGATCTACACCTTGCTACACACTGGGAAGACCTGGGATATCGGGCCCTGGCAGACCTCTTCCCAGGAGGTAAATTTGCCACCCCTCAAACGTGGCGTCCAGGTCACACTGCTTCCCCCCTTGAGATGCTACAGTACTACAGGCTCCGAGCCGCGGTGCGATTAACATGGCCATCATATCCGGACGAGCCCCCGGAGTCCCCCGAACTCCAGTATATAGCAAACTCGGCGGGCTCCAAAGGGGTGTTATCTAACCTGTACAAGCGCCAACTGAGTGGGAAAACGTCAGGGGCCCTCAGACCACGTATGGCTTGGGCTAGTGAACTCGGAATGGAGATATCCGACGGACTCTGGGCCAAGATGTGTGCTAGTATACGCGGGGTGTCCCTATGTGCCAGATTCCGATGCATCCAGTTTAAATTTCTTAACAGGCTCTATTATACACCAATGAGGGTAGCGAGGTTCGCTGGTGCAGGGTCTGTTGCATGTCCAAAGTGTAAATCTTCTGATGCCGACCATATCCATATGTTCTGGGCGTGCCCTGTGATCGGCGCCTTCTGGTCGGAGGTAGCAGAGGCACTGTCAGAAATAGTGGAATCCCCAATTGACCTGGACCCCCTCGCCCTGCTGTTTGGGGTCTGGAAAGACGAGAATGTGAGAAAAATGTCTAAATTTTTGAATGTCGGAGCTATTGTGGCCAAAAAATGCATATTTTTTTTTTTTTTTTTTTTTTTTTTTTTGTTTTATTGGTTTGACAAAGTTAAACCTTTAACATTCCCTTAACAATCCCTCCTCAAAGAGGTGGAGGCCCCCCAAAGTCTCTAGATGATCGTCCCTAGGCCCGAGGCATTAGTTGTTTGGGTGGCATCCACCTCAGATTCCCCCTCCTCCTGCTCCAGATTCAAAGATTCAACAAATTTCAGAGCATCCAAGGTACGGCCCACTTTCTCTGCTGTGATGAGCCTTTCCCAGTACTCTTCTTCATTCTCCTCCGTGATCAGGCTCGTATAATTTCCCATATACATCAACCGAATCGGTTTAAGGTTGGGGCAGGTCAACATCACATGCCTTATAGTTTCCAATTGGGTCTTCGTTCTGCAAAATCTACAGTGTGCTAGTGATTTGTCAATTTGCCTTCTGCGCCACCTTATTTCTCTCGAGTGCCAGATGTTAAACCTACAGCGCATGAGCAGATCTCGATAGTGCTGTGAGGGGAATTTCATCAAATATGGGGGTAATAAATTCAGGACTTTGCGTTCCCAGATGACATTGTGACATAGGTCTCGTGCTAATTTCTTCTCCTGTGTTTCCTCCCAATCTTTTTCCCGATTTGTTCTTTTAGCCTTTTCTGGATTGTTTTTCAGAGTATCTTCGGAGATCGACAGGTGTTTCAAAGTATCTTCACACCTCTTTTTCCAGTCTTGGAGAATTGAATCACTACTGGAATCGCCTGGCTTTGCTAGGATTCTGAATGGTGCAGGTGGATTATCTAAGATGCACTTCCTATAGAGGGATAATGATTTCCACGCCGTGGAAAAATGCATATTACTCAACTGGAAACGGCAGGGACCTCCCACATTCGCGATGTGGCTCACAGCCCTTACTTGGACACAAACACGAGAAGAGGACTATATTGGATCCCTGCCACCCACATCGCGACCAAAAAATGTGTGGTTGGCATTTTGTACCTATTTGAACAATAGAAACGATGCACAAGGGGCAGCATCCCCTCCCCACTCACCCCCCGTAACTAATTGATACTGTAATGTCACTGCCTTGCCTGACGCACACGAAGAAATTATCTGATTGTGTTGTATTGTGTTGTACCGATGTGCATGCTTTGGATCTGTTTATCCAGAACTGTATGCCTTGTCCTGTGCCTGTCTCGACTTTCTGCCAATAAACAAAGTTTTAAAAAAAAAAATAAAAAAAAAGGAAGCATGTGTGCAGAGGGAGTGGGCCCTCGAGCACAACATGTGCAGTAACCAATGGAAGCCGGAGGGAGATCGCTGGAGGGAGACGTTGGGATGCAGCATTGGAAGCTCACGGGGCGCATTGGGGGGGAAATAAGGCCAAGATTGCTTGGATGGGCAGCCGGGGCACAACACTTACCTGATGGCCATGGTGGTAGTAGCTCAGGGAGCATGTGTGCAGAGGGAGTAGGCCCTCAAGCACAACATGTGCAGTAACCAATAGAAGCCGCGGGGAGGTCGCGGGAGGCGGGACTAGAGGGGGACGTTGGGAAGCAGCATTGGGTGCTCACAGGGCACATTAGGGTGGAAATAAGGCTGAGGTTGCTTGAATGGGAAGCCGGGGCACAGCGATCACCTGATGGCTATGGTGGTAGTGGCTTAGGGAGCGTGTCTGCAGAGGGAGTAGGCCCTCGAGCACAACATGTGCAGTAACCAATGGAAGCCAGGCGGAGGTCGCGGGAGTCGGGATTGGAGGGGGCGTTGGGAAGCAGCATTGGGAGCTCATGGGGCGCATTGGGATGGAAATAAGGTCGAGATTGCTTGGTTGGCCAGCCGGGGCACAGCGCTTACCTGATAGCCATGGTGGTAGCGGCTCAGGAAGCGGGTGTGCAGATGGAGTAGGCCCTCAAGCACAACATGTGCAGTAACCAATGGAAGCTGGGGGGAGGTCATGGGAGGCGGGACTGGAGGGGTACGTTGGGAAGCAGCATTGGGAGCTCACAGGGCGCATTGGGGTGGAAATAAGGCCAAGATTGCTTGGATGGGCAGCCGGGGCACAGCGCTTACCTCATGGCCATGTTGGTAGTGGCTCAGGAAGCGCTTGTGCAGATGGAGAAGGCCCGCGAGCACAACATGTGCAGTAACCAATGGAAGCTGGGGGGAGGTCGCGGGTGGCGGGACTGGAGGGGGGACGTTTGGAAGCAGCATTGGGAGCTCACGGGGCACATTGGGGTGGAAATAAGGCCAAGATTGCTTGGATGGGCAGCCGGGGCACAGCGCTTACCTGATGGCCATGTTGGTAGTGGCTCAAGGAGCGCGTGTGCAGAGGGAGTAGGCCCTCGAGCACAACATGTGCAGTAACCAATGGAAGCTGGGGGGAGGTCGCAGGAGGCGGGACTGAAGGGGGACGTTGGGAAGCCGCATTGGGAGGTCACAGGGTATATTGGGGTGGAAATAAGGCCGATGTTGCTTGGATGGGCAGCCGCGGCACATCGCTTACCTGATGGCGATAGTGTTAGTGGCTCAGGAAGCGCATGTGCAGAGGGAGTAGGCCCTCGAGCACAACATGTGCAGTAACTAATGGAAGCCGGGGGGAGGTTGCGGGAGGTGGGACTGAAGGGGGACGTTGGGAAGCAGCATTTGGAGCTCACGGGGCGCATTGGGGTGGAAATAAGGCCGAGGTTGCTAGGATGGGCAGCCGGGGCACAGCGCTTACCTGATGGCCATGGTGGTAGTGGCATCGGGAGCCTGTGTGCAGAGGGAGTAGGCCCTCGAGCACAACATGTGCAGTAACCAATGGAAGCCGGGGGAGGTTGCAGGAGGCGGGACTGGAGGGGGACTTTGGGATGCAGCATTGGGAACTCACATGGCACATTGGGGTGGAAATGAGGCCAAGATTGCTTGGATGGGCAGCCGGGGCACATCGCTTACCTGAATGCCATGGTAGTAGTGGCTCAGGGAGTGCTCGTGCAGAGGGAGTAGGCCCTCAAGCACAACATGTGCAGTAACCAATGGAAGATGGGGGGAGGTCGCAAGAGGCGGGACTGGAGGGGGATGTTGGGAAGCCGCATTGGGAGCTCAAGGGGTGCATTGGGGTGGAAATAAGGCTGAGGTTGCTTGGATGGGCAGCCGGGGCACATCGCTTACCTGATGGCGATGGTGTTAGGGGCTCAGGAAGCGCATGTGCAGAGGGAGTAGGCCCCGAGCACAACATGTGCAGTGACCAATGGAAGCTGGGGGGAGGTCGTGGGAGGCAGGACTGGAGGGGGGACATTGGGAAACAGCATTGGGAGCTCATAGGGTGCATTGGGGTGGAAATAAGGCTGAGGTTGCTTGGATGGGCAGCCGGGGCACAGCGCTTACCTGATGGCTATGGTGGTAGTGGCTCAGGGAGCGCGTGTGCAGCGGGAGTAGGCCCTCGAGCACAACATGTGCAGTCCCCAAAGCAAGCCAGGGGGTGGTCACGGGAGGCATGACTGGAGGGGGACGTTGGGATGCAGCATTTGGAGCACATGGGGCGCATTGAGGTGGATATAAGGCCGAGATTGCTTGGATGGGCAGCCGGGGCATAGCGCTTACCTGATGGCCATGGTGGTAGCGGCTCAGGAAGCACATGTGCAGAGGGTGTAGACCCTCGAGCACACCATGTGCAGTAACCAATTGAAGCTCGGGGGAGGTCGCGGGAGGCGGGACTGGAGGGGGACGTTGGGAAGCAGCATTGGTAGCTCACAGGGCGCATTGGGGTGTAAATAAGGTTGAAATTGCTTGGATGGGCAGCCGGGGCACTGCTCTTACTTGATGGCCATGATGATAATGGCTCAGGAAGCGTGTGTGCAGAGTGAGTAGGCTCGCGAGCACAACATGTGCAGTAACCAATGGAAGCCTGGGGGAGGTTGCGGGAGGCGGGACTGGAGGGGGATGTTGGGAAGACGCATTGGGAGCTCACGGGGTGCATTGGGGTGGAAATAAGGCCGAGGTTGCTTGGATGGGCAGCCGGGGCACATCGCTTACCTGATGGCGATGGTGTTAGTGGCTCAGGAAGCGCATGTGCAGAGGGAGTAGGCCCCGAGCACAACATGTGCAGTAGCCAATGGAAGCTGAGGGGAGGTCGTGGGAGGCAGGACTGGAGGGGGGACATTGGGAAACAGCATTGGGAGCTCACAGGGCGCATTGGGGTGGAAATAAGGCTGAGGTTGCTTGGATGGGCAGCCGGGGCACAGCGCTTACCTGATAGCTATGGTGGTAGTGGCTCAGGGAGCGCGTGTGCAGCGGGAGTAGGCCCTCGAGCACAACATGTGCAGTCCCCAAAGGAAGCCAAGGGGAGGTCGCGGGAGGCATGACTGGAGGGGGACGTTGGGATGCAGCATTTGGAGCTCATGGGGCGCATTGGGGTGGATATAAGGCCGAGATTGCTTGGATGGGCAGCCGGGGCATAGCGCTTACCTGATGGCCATGGTGGTAGCGGCTCAGGAAGCGCGTGTGCAGAGGGTGTAGACCCTCGAGCACACCATGTGCAGTAACCAATGGAAGCTGGGGGAGGTCGCGGGAGGCGGGACTGGAGGGGGACGTTGGGAAGCAGCATTGGTAGCTCACGGGGCGCATTGGGGTGTAAATAAGGTCGAAATTGCTTGGATGGGCAGCCGAGGCACTGCTCTTACTTGATAGCCATGGTGATAATGGCTCTGGAAGCGTGTGTGCAGAGGGAGTAGGCCCTCGCGCACAACATGTGCAGTAACCAATGGAAGCCTGGGGGAGGTTGCGGGAGGCGGGACTGAAGGGGGACGTTGGGAAGCAGCATTGGGAGCTCACAGGGCGCATTGGGGTGGAAATAAGGCCGAGATTGCTTGGATGGGCAGCCGGGGCACATCGCTTACCTGATGGCGATAGTGTTAGTGGCTCAGGAAGCGCATGTGCAGAGGGAGTAGGCCCTCGAGCACAACATGTGCAGTAACCAATGGAAGCCTGGGGGAGGTTGCGGGAGGCGGGACTGAAGGGGGACGTTGGGAAGCAGCATTGGGAGCTCACGGGGCGCATTGGGGTGGAAATAAGGGGTTGCTAGGATGGGCAGCCGGGGCACAGCGCTGACCTGATGGCCATGGTGGTAGTGGCATCGGGAGCCTGTGTGCAGAGGGAGTAGGCCCTCGAGCACAACATGTGCAGTAACCAATGGAAGCCGGGGAGGTCGCGGGAGGCGGGACTGGAGGGGGACTTTGGGATGCAGCATTGGGAGCTCACAGGACGCATTGGGGTGGAAATAAGGCCAAGATTGCTTGGATGGGCAGCCGGGGCATAGCGCTTACCTGATGGCCATGGTGGTAGTGGCTCAGGGAGTGCTCGTGCAGAGGGAGTAGGCCCTCGAGCACAACATGTGCAGTAACCAATGGAAGATGGGGGGAGGTCGCAGGAGGCAGGACTGGAGGGGGACGTTGGGAAGCCGCATTGGGAGCTCACGGGGTGCATTGGGGTGGAAATAAGGTTGAGGTTGCTTGTATGGGCAGCCGGGGCACAGCGCTTACCTGATGGCCATGGTGGTAGTGGCACAGGGAGCGTGTGTGCAGAGCGAGTAGGCCCTCGAGCACAACCTGTGCAGTAACCAATGGAAGCTGGGGGGAGGTCGCAGGAGGCGGGACTGGAGGGGGATGTTGGGAAGCCGCATTGGGAGCTCACGGGGTGCATTGGGGTGGAAATAAGGCCGAGGTTGCTTGGATGGGCAGCCGGGGCACATCGCTTACCTGATGGCGATGGTGTTAGTGGCTCAGGAAGCGCATGTGCAGAGGGAGTAGGCCCCGAGCACAACATGTGCAGTAACCAATGGAAGCTGGGGGGAGGTCGTGGGAGGCAGGACTGGAGGGGGGACATTGGGAAACAGCATTGGGAGCTCACAGGGCGCATTGGGGTGGAAATTAGGCTGAGGTTGCTTGGATGGGCAGCCGGGGCACAGCGCTTACCTGATGGCTATGGTGGTAGTGGCTCAGGGAGCGCCTGTGCAGCGGGAGTAGGCCCTCGAGCACAACATGTGCAGTAACCAATGGAAGCCAGGGGGAGGTCGCGGGAGGCAAGACTGGAGGGGGACGTTGGGATGCAGTATTTGGAGCTCATGGGGCGCATTGGGGTGGATATAAGGCCGAGATTGCTTGGATGGGCAGCCGGGGCATAGCGCTTACCTGATGGCCATGGTGGTAGCGGCTCAGGAAGTGCATGTGCAGAGGGTGTAGACCCTCGAGCACACCATGTGCAGTAACCAATGGAAGCTGGGGAGAGGTCGCGGGAGGCGGGACTGGGGGGGGACGTTGGGAAGCAGCATTGGTAGCTCACAGGGCGCCTTGGGGTGTAAATAAGGTCGAAATTGCTTGGATGGGCAGCCGGGGCACTGCTCTTACTTGATGGCCATGGTGATAATGGCTCAGGAAGCGTGTGTGCAGAGGGAGTAGGCCCTCGAGCACAACATGTGCAGTAGCCAATGGAAGCCTGCGGGAGGTTGCGGGAGGCGGGACTGGAGGGGGACGTTGGGAACCAGCATTGGGAGCTCACAGGGCGCATTGGGGTGGAAATATGGCCGAGATTGCTTGGATGGGCAGCCGGGGCACAGCGCTTACCTGATGGCCAAATTGGTAGTGGCACAGGGAGCGAGTGTGCAGAAGGAGTAGGATTGAGTTCCTTCTGAGAACATCGTTAGCTAAACACTGAGAAAGTAAGCATGCCTGGTGCCCACTGACTTGCGCTAGTAATTGTCAGTACTTCTGTGTCTTAGATGACAACCTTCGTTAGGTCAGGTTGTGCTGTAATCTGTCTCTCCTTTTCTGACCAAAGCCAGATCTGCTCCGGAACGAAGTCTTTCCATATTCCCTAGACCATGATGATCTGATGTTATGGTAGGAACTACTACTCCTTCTCAGTTTATCAACATGTTTATCTCCTTTGAAAACGATATGTGTGTTGCCCTGCAAAACATCTGCACATGGCATCCTTCCTTCAAGTGGGATTTCAGGTAAATGAACCTTCTGTATGCCAGTCTCTCAGGCAAATGTGGTGCTATCATGGGATTGAGGCTCACAATGCCTTGCCCACACCTCACACTGTGTCTTACACTTGAAACTTTATGTTGTTGATTACAAAAGATCATAAAAGCAAAGCAGGTTGCAGTTCATCGAATGTAAATCATAACAACAATCACACATATTAAAGACAGGTTAAAATTCCTTCCGAAAAACAATGCTTTGTCAATAAAAAGATATACCGCATAAGTAATATACCACACCAGAAACGAAAGCAAATATTTTTTGGCATTGTTAACAGTCTTAGAATTATTGGCCTTAGCTACTGTAGCAAAGCATTACCTTCTCAAAGCTAATGGTGTCCTCACCGTACCTTACAGTGACATGTGTACAGTTCCTTTTTAATCAGCCGAGTAAAATCAATCTCTGCTTTATTTTATGCCCAATGTATCTCTTATACAAAGCCTTTACAGAATAGCTTTCCATCACGAGGTGGCTCCTTGGCATTCAACAAAGGTTGGAGCACCCAAACCTCCATGGGCTGGCCATGGTAAAATAAAATGCACTGTGCGAAGAAGTCAGTACATTAAAGCGCATAGGCATTCAGGCAGCAGCCGCTCTCAGGAACAGCAGTGTTTTGGAGGGGTTGACTACTGTCTCTTTACTTGATAAATTGGAAATCAGGGTTCGAACATGATGTGCACCCCATGAACTGGGTGGTTGCCTCATCAACTGTGTGACCCATATATCAACCAGGCTGCATTTTTCAATCCAATTTGCTTTTGTTTTCTTTTAAATTATTTATTGTTTGGTTTGTTCTATAGTGTGTTGTTTTGTGTTTTTATATAAACGACTCTAATTGTATGTGGGTGCAGGATGTCAGTGAAAGTGTTCAGTCTTTCTTTTTTACGCGAGTAAAGTATAGGCAGCAGATAAGGAGCTTGGGATTGAACCCAATCTAAATCAAGCAGAGCAACAAAATCAGTCATTATACCTAAAGTCATTGGATCGGATGCAAATGATGAATTAGACAATAAGCAGCCCAGTTTTGAGGAAGGCTTCATCAAGCCGAAACACGTGTCAGAAGAGAGCATTTTTTGATTTAGAGGGCGTTTTATGATCCAAATTTTGGTTGAATAAAACATACCGTCTTCGAAGAATGAATTGGCGCAGAGTCATGGAGTTATTTCTTCATCCAATGCATTTCTTTTTTACTTGTTTGCAATGTATTGTTCATTGGTTTTATTTTCTCCTGCTGTTTGAGAGTGCATGTTGCTGTAGTAGGTTTACTGTTTCTTGTTTTTCTTAGATACTCTCAAAGATCTATTTTTGTTTTATTGCCAGGGCTATAGGTATGTACTACACACAATACATTCCATCTGAGCTAGGATAGGCTTTTGGGGAAGCATGCTATATTCTACATAGAAACAATCTGTACTTGCTGACGAGCCCCCCCAGACCCCGAACAGCTACAGCTGGTTTCAAAGTGCTGTTCAGCTGAAGCTGCCCACTCCTTGCCCCCCCCTTCAGACCCCTCTGTCACATGTTCACGCATGATTTAGCGCTGTCTTTTAGAGCTCATTGCTCAGAGGCCAGTGGTCAAGAAAACTAAAGCATCACAGGAGTGCAACATATTTGGCACTTCTCAGTGCTTTGCACCTACTACCATAGCTCACAGTTAGACCCATGTCAGCCTTTTGTAGCACATTCATAGCACCTGTAAATTCCCCAAATCTCCCTCACTGAGACAAGGGGTCTTTACATCAAAATAAAAGGGCGTGCTAGGTGCCAGCCGATATTTCAAATGTTGATGACAAGTATAGTATTGTGAATTTCACGCTTGCAACTGTATCTGTACATATAACTTATAAACAAAGACACAAGAAACCATGTTCATCGACAGCAGGGTTACTGTACAGTACAGGCCTGTTTTAATGTCATGCGGCCCGTGGGGCAGGCACAGAACATTCAGGGCATCAAGCAGCTGTCACCTTTAAAGATAACATGCCTCTTTCTCCCTGCCTCGGACTAGTATTCACCTCTCCCTTCTCCTAATTCTTTCAACGTTGACCGCGTACAACTTTTGGGCTCTCTATGAGAGTGACCTGAAACCTTTTCATTTCATCATGGTCACTTCCATGGCAACCAGCCTCAACATCTTATACATTCAAAATGTATTTCTACACCTCACTCACTGCTCAACTAAATCCCTAAATACTCTTGTGTTCAGTAAACTGGAATACTTTGGGAGCCACATGTTTGGTCTAACCTAGCCTAAGTCTTGGTCAAATAATTGAGGACTTAGTTGAAGGGCACAGAAGAGTAGGACACGCTTCAGAAAAGTAGCCTACTCTTCTGTTCCCCTCAGCAAAGTCCTCATTTTTTTTACATGCACTATTTTCAACCTACCCATATCCTACCCCACCTTTCTGTTTTCAACCTACCCGTATCCTACACCGCCTCTAACTACTTTCACAGCACTGAATACCTCCCAGGTAAAATAGCATTCTCTTAAAATTCCTGCTACTCATCACTAAATCCATTGATGGTCTTGCCCCACCTATCATCTCACTGTACTGTCCTTCCCAACCTCTATTTTACTCATTTCCTCACAACATATTAATTCACCACTAACCCTGTCCATTGTGCCATGTTCACTGGTTTTGCCGTCTTGCCCCACTCCACTGGAACACTCTTAATATGGCCATCACTGCTTACTCTTCAGTTTAACAATTTAAAATGAAGCTCAGACGCCACCTGCTAGACATGGAGGGAGCTCCCTGTATCCCCCACTCTTCTATCTGAAGTAACTGGTGAAACCTAATTTCCTGCATTTGCCCTTTGCACTAATTTATATATGTATTTAAATATGTAAAATCTGCCCTGAGGCTCTCAATGTTAAAAATATTGTTCTGTCGTTTAGACACTCTCTATGGCATAGGTCCTGCTCTCACCCTTTCACCAAATAGTACATTATTCCATCCAACAGTGGTCTTATGTAAAGGCACTCTGTCCTGGGTCGTCCTCTATTCTATTGCCAACATTGTAATTCACTTCTCATCAAAATGACAAGCTGATCTTCAATAGGAAGATGCAATACAATGTGTCCTGGGGCAGTGCTACAATAGACACTTCACAATGAACCCCCTCAATGGCTTCTTCAAAAGTGCTGTTTAGCTGTGTCTGCATCTACTCACTGCCTATCACATCACATGCAAAGGTCATACAATGAGATCTCTGATTCCCCCAATTGCTCAAGACACATTTAATAAAGAAGCGGCTTCTTTGAATTGGACATTGGACAGAGGACATTGAATCCATTAAAAATCTCCCTATGATAGATGGTCAACCAGTTTCCGTGATCTTTTATTATAGTTGCATTCTCCTTTTTAATGGGCGCACAAGGGAGGGTAGAATAAAGGAATCAAATTCCCTCTTCTCTACTCCTTTTTAGCATCCTTCATTGCACAATCTTGTGGTGCTGTGGATCCCACCAGAGTAGTCATTGGGCCTCATTGTGAGTTAGCCGGTCCGGATTTAACAGTGCCAGTAAAACCGTACCGGCACTGTTTTCCGGACCGGCTAACTCCGAGTTCTGTGGCCATGTGGCGTCACACCCGCCAGGTCTGACCTGGTGGACGTAACGCCACCGGCCGCAGATGGACGTGGAAACACCGGCTCCATTACTGCATGGTGCCAGTGTTTCCGCAAACCCCATTCCCGTGGAGTCCTATCAGAGTCCACGGGAATGGGGAGTAACAGAATGCCGGCGCCGGATTTACCAGACTAGCGGGGCTGTAATGCCCTGGTAATTTTGCCAAATCCGGCACCAGTAAATACCCACGAGTCCGGCGGCAGACTGCTGGTTTTACTGGCACGGCTATAGCCAGACTCGTAATGAGGGCCACTGTCTTTATGTGGTTATTGGGGATAGGCATATTCTTCAGATATAGACCATAATTGACAATTATCTTCACTCTAGTTGAGTGCCTGTAGAGAGAGAGGGTATTATAGTCTGTCTTTTCTTTACCCTTTTGGGTAAGCAGCGCATCACTGTTGCCTCAGGAAAGTTTCTCATAATTAGTGAAAACATAGTTCTTCTCTGGAGGGAAATGAGACAGCTAGTACAGATGGTTCTTTAATAAATATAATTGTCAATCCAAAGAAGGTGCTTCTTTTATATGTGTTAAGTCTACTCACTGCCTCACATTAGTCACAAGCCACACCTAATAGTGATGGCCTACTGTCCCTAAGGTCTATGGGCCATCAGGGGCAATAAAGGTGAATTTACATTGGTGCCCTGCAAGGACTTCCCCTATAGAACAAGGATAGACACTTTTTTGTTAAACCCCAGATATAACATGGCAGCAATTCCAACAGTACAATGTAACGCCTTTTCATATCTTGGGCCCATGCACTCTTCCATGGCATTGCTAGCTACGGTACAGCATCATGGAACATCCAACCATCCTCTCTTTGACCCCAAAACCTAGTCCCCCATTCTCTCATTCACACCCTGCCCACCCAACCTGACAACATTAGCAATAACTTCATGAACTGATTTGTGAAAATGCAACACGAAAACACTGCTATTGTCTGTGCATTGCATTAAGGTAGGAGAGGGGTAGATATTGGCCTGTGGAGAATTCAAAAGAGGTAATGTCAATTGACATTAATATGCATTGCTAAACGAACATTGCATTAATGTACATACTGAATTTACTGTAGTAATACAGACGCCAGTGAACCTGAGTTTGACACACGATTGGGTAGTCCTAATGGTGGTGGCATTGCAAAATAATTGGGCAGTGTTGAGAAAATGTAAACCATGTATCGGAATGTAAGAGGGCTGGGGTAGACAGACGTGAAAAAGTTGGCCCATTGAAATTATTAAACATTGCATTTCTACTAGATGTGAGCATACTCCAAGCATGCATGTACCAACACCTAGCAAGGCTGGTTTGAAGATGCTATCGGCAGGTCACGAGCTATTTCACGCACAACACCCATCAGGATCATCACTGAATGTCTACAACCTGGGGGCATAAGGTAAATGAAAAAGCCACTTGCTTTACCATCCGGCAACACCACTAAACACAAATGCATGCCATTACCTGTGTACACTATTTGTGTACAGCATGCTGGGATATGCATAATGAAGCCGAGAATAAGTGTGTGCACCATGATTCTCCCACCAGAAATCATTATGCAGTAAAGAGAAAGGTCACACACCTACAGTACTGTGTTATGCTCAGTACAGACGGTGTTGTCAGTGATCCAGAATCAGGGCATAGTTGAACTGAATAGGCAAACAAGAGCCTGTACCTTCAAAGTCAAAAGAACTAATTGGTAGATGGACGAGTGACCTGGTACATGCCATGGGTGAACATTGTACTTCTGCAATATAAACACATTGGCAATACATCTATGCCAAACTAGAATGAAAAACAAGGGCACACATCTCCATTAATGTTGCACATCACATCATTTTGTAATGCATTGCAACAAAAAAGGAATCTTACATCTGAGTACTCATTATCAGGGTTGTGTTAGCACATAACTCATCACAGAGGCCTGGGAAGCATGACTCAGATTATACAGTATCAGTGAGATCCAGAAATAGTGTTGCTCTACTGCAGACAGTATAGTAAGCAGAAGTCGCTTTACCTTTTTAAATAATTTATTTTGCATTTGTTACAAAAATAAAAACCTAACACACATTTTTCAATACAAGAAGAACATTTATAAACAATGTGACAATCCATCAATATAATAATAATAAAGTCTACACATCTGGTACATACATTTCCATCTTTAAAAAGACAACACGATAATAAGATTTCATCCCGAAAATAGGATATTTAAAACAATTCAAAATATCTCATTCCATCTCCTATTACTGTTGGGGGGTGCATTCAATTGTCTCTCTAGACTTAATAAGTCACTTGTATACACTCGACTTATCTATTCAAGAGCAGTTTTACCACCTCAAAATCTACATAGTAACCTGCACCCATTATAGTCAATGAGGTGGCACCATATAGGGTGCTCCAAAATTGATTTCCTTTTATGTTACCAATCTCTGTTACCATAGAGGTATAAGCCTTTTCATATTCTGACTTTAGCTTTGGGCACTGCCTCAATATATGCTGGGCGGATTCGACAGAATTCTGACACAATCTGCACCTACGACCTGCATAGGGAACACCTATCCAACTGACTGTATAATTGTATATAGGAAGAATATTTAAACAAATAAAGATGATATAGTCCTATTACACGGGTTTCAACAGATAGGAGGCGCTCCTATCCACCAGAAAGCCCTGTTGGGTGTATACCACATATTCATTTAATTAAATGGTTTAGTGTATTACAAACTTTTCATTAATTCTCATTATTTAATTTCATTGTAGAAAAATTACAGAGTACCGTTTCAAAAACGTAAAAGTCGAAATTTCCATCCAGAACAGTAGTACTCTGAAAATTAGGCACGTTTGTTCTCCAATTTTCATAGAAGTCCACCTTTCCTACACAGTTAGAGGCATAGCGTCCGGTGGTAACACATCTCAGTATTTTATTCTTACAGAGGCTAGCGCATCACAGTCCTTGAGGAGATGGTATAAGGATTCTTGTCACAAACTGTCTGCGCTAGAACCTCTCTGGTCGGTAGCAGGTTAAGCCTCAATCATAGAAAGAGATCTTGGAATTTTGGACATGGAAATAGCTGTAAATAGGTGGGGAGTTGATTCAATGCTTGATTTTCTGGACAGTTGGCTGAGAGTTTGTAGTGCGTTTTCAATTCTTGGTTCTCAATCCAATTATTCCATTGGATTTTTTTCTTGATTAACAAAGGATTGTACCTCAGAGTTTCAAATGAGCATCCCAAAGATTCAGTCCATTTGATGCAATTCGCCTTCCAGTCGTTCAGTATCGCATTTTGACTGGTATTCGGTATATATCTGAAAATATCAATTGGTGGCCCTTTGTCATCTACTACGGTTTTCTGAAAGAATTTGTGTGATCTCCACAGTACCAGTGAGTGCAATGATTGAACAGCTATTTCATATCTCATCTCTGGTACTGGAAAAGATTGTGTAAGAGAGAGAACTTTCCTCCAGAAGAGGCCTTCTAACAGGTCCCAAATACGTAATGTCAAATTCAGTGTTGCTTCTGCACCGCATGTCAGTATTGGTACAACTTTCCGCCCATAGAAAGTGAGGCCTGGCGCAAAGAGAATTTGCGATATTTTTTATCAAGGATGAGACCTTGTTGGGCCAGAGATCGAACTTTCACTCTCAGACTGCCTCCCATTCATGTTCACTGATGCTTGAGCATAGCCACACTCCTAGATCATTTATTGTTTGGACCTAAAGCAGTTTGTTGGATCTCTAAAACAGGGAAAAGGATCTTTTCTTGACTCCTTGTTGGTGAGTGAAGGTCATGGTTTGAGTCTTTGTAGAATTTATGGTAAGACCATTTTCATCAACATAGATGACTAAGGGATTCAGTCTTCCTTGAAGTCAGTCCGATATCGGTCTTATCTAGAAGGAACAGATCATCCACATAAACCATCCATGGTACCGCAGTACCGTTCAACATTGGCGGGTGAGCTCTTACTTCTTTCTATGAAGCCGCTATATCAGAAATGTGCAGATTGAAGTGACTTGCCACAAGGGAACAGCCCTGTTTCAAGCCATTACATAATGTGGCAATTTTCTTTGTGGTAGCTCCTAGGGCCGATAGCCTCAAGTGGACCAAGGTGTTGGAATATAGGGCTCGAACTGCAGCTAGTAGATCTAAAGGTCAGTTCCAGATCAGCAATTTTTTCCATAGATTATCACGGTCTACTCTATCGAATGCCTGCTTCAGGTCAATGAATACAGCATACAATTTGGTTTTAGACCTCATCACCTCTAGCTTTAGTAGGTTCAGTATCATAAGGTTGACGTTGGTCCCGACTCCCTTGACAAACCAGTATGTCTGGGATCCCTTCTGTTGGTTTGCATTGATCAGGTTGTTAGTCGCCCAAGGAGCATGGAGGCAAACAGTTTCCCCAGTGGGTCTAGTAATGCTATTGGTCGATAGTTTGTAGGAATCAATCTATCTCCTTGTTTAAATATTGGTATCAGTAACGCGGTTTTCCAGGTATTGGGAATCTGCTTAGTTTCCATGATTGCTTCGAATAGGAATTGGCAGAGATAGGCCCATGCATCCGGGTTGGCTTTTAAGATCATATTAGTCAAACTATCAGGGCCTGGGGCTCATGAAGAGTTCAGTTGTTTGATTTGAGTCAGCACCTCGTCTCTGTCTCACTTGAGTTCCCAGGTAATTTGTCTGAGATCTTCAGGCCAATCTTCACAACTGGATCTCTTTGCAAATAGAGATGTAAAAAGAGTCACCCACTCTGTTTCTAAGACATCAGAGGATAGTAAAGCAGCCTGTTTGTTCTGGCCATTCAGAAGAGACCATAGAGCTCAGGTATTTTGGTGAGTTAATGATTTGAGCATGCATTCGGCATCCCTTTGGATGCAGTGGGCTTAGACATAAGAAGCCAGTACTTTACCTTTGCTTTATTTTTGGGATCGCACAAGACACTCCTCCTTCGGGAGGGATTTCACTTTTCTTATTTCAGCTTGGTATCTTTTCCTTTTCTAAACAAGCTCTAAATGGTAAGCATGGTCATTGTCAGAACATATTTTTAGTTCTAGACGCCACTCATATTCGACAGGGACATCATTTCATCAAAATGCCTGGGGTAGCGGAAGTGACAACACACGACCCTTGACCTCTGATGATATCATAGTAAGTGATGTCATTTGACCCCACCCCAAAGTGTTTTCACGGGAAGCAATGGTACACAACCTTTCACCCCTTGAAAAAACAGGAAGTGGCATCTTCTAGCATTGTTCCTAAGTACACTGCGAAAAACAAGAATCGATCACCATATGCATCGTTAAGATCAAATTACTGTGAATGCAAGCAGACGTCCATGGCCAAATGATAATGGTGTTTTATTATATAGCACTTACGCTTAAGCATTTTATATAGACTACATTTCTGATTTGGTACTCATTTGCTGACCTCAGAAGGATAAAAGGCTGAGTTGAGGTGTTTAAGAACAGACTAAATCAGTTACTCACCCCCTGAAGTGTGCCTGAAAGAAACCGTTAATGGGTCTAGCAATTATTGTGTAGAATTCCAGAAAGAAACATTATTTGGTATTCCTATTGTTTCTTTTTTTCGGGTCACTGCTGAGTGTTAGACTTGTGAAACCCCTGTTATTTTCCTTTTTCTTTTTTTGTTTTTAAGACGCCTGAACAAGAAAGCCAGCCACTCCAGAAGCAAAGAGCCACATGGCACTGGCCACAGCCCAGGACCTTGCAATACATTTTTTTTTAAAAACTTTTATTTTTCTAGGGGTAGCAAGGGAGACCTCAGGGGTCACATTTGCGACCCCTGGTGACCCCTAAATGACATCCCTGATAATTGAGTCTCTCAGTGAGCTGTTTAGAAAGTTTTCTGTCATTACTGAGACATCTGCTGGTTTAATTTGCATCTTATTTTCCCATTGGTTATAGTCTTAACTTAGGGGCCTTGTTTCTTGAGGCTCCTTCCAGGTTAGTGTCAACATCCAGTGATGACTCTCGGTAGTTTGAATGATCTTCAAGGTATTCAACTCTGAGATCAATGGTAGTGAGGTAGAAATATAGTCCAAATAGGCTAGTGACTTCCCCTTTTGCCAGGTGGGTGTAGGTGGTATGTCTTCCATCAAGTGGCCGTTGATTAGGAAGATGGACCTTGCCTGTAGTTCCTTCATCCATAGCCGAGCCTTCAAGGGGAGCTTTCCTCTGGGAATTAAGACTTCGAGAATCTTGAATAAATGGATGTTCAGGTCTCTACACAAGATAACATTCAAAGATTCGAAATTGGAGGTCATCAATAGCCAAAAGTAGAGTATCGATGAACACATTATCATTAACACCGTCAGGGTTCCAATATAGATTACAAATTGCTAAACCATTTCAGATGTCTTTGCAGTCAGTGGATTTGCTGATGATAGTTATCTGTATAAAAAGGTTGAGGTTCAACACCTCTTGGACTCGCAAATTAGTGGCAGACTTCACTAAAGTCAGCAGACCAGATGAAGATCGACCAGAAGATCTTGAAATAGCTGGATTCAAATATGTCAGATAGCCATCACATAATGGTTGCTTTCGTAGCCAGCTTTCCTTGAGGCAGATAATGTCAACATTTTGGAGTTTCGAATTACCTTCAGCAAACAGGTGGGAAAATCCTTGTTTATTCCAAGAGCAAAGCTTCCACAGCGACGATTCCAATATTCCTGGTTGCTAGTTATTCTGCGGAGATCGTGAAGTAGACTTAGTAGAGATGCTTAAGCCACTCCATAGTGTGGGGGAAGTGCATTTCTCATGTTTCTTCACTTCTCTACATTAGGATCATGTTGGTCAAATTTTATCGTAAAACACTGTGTTTTTTTCTTGTTCTCAACTCCACCTTTTGGTTGGTGCTTTTGGGACCCATTCCGCAGATCGGTCCAGAGTAGGGGAGCCAGCTCACCAGGTGTAGCCATTACCTCAGACCTTTCTTCTTTTCTGCTTTGGGGCAAGGTTCGACCGAGATTGAATCCCAGGGGCAACAAGGCGTCACTTTGATCTAGAATACCAGAGTATACCCTCTTAGAGAAAAGATGTAATATTACCCAATATGATCTTTCTTCCTCTACAAATTGGACAATTTTAATATCCTTTGAGTCGATACTTATCAATTTTGGCAGGATGTGAAGAAGCTTTAATACATTTGTATGAATCAGTATCAAACCATCTGACGATCTTGCCATTCGCTCCATCACAAGTGTGTAGGCAAAAGGGGTTTGTCGCAAGAAATCAGGGTTGGGTAGTTTTGTTGCATCTTTATTTGATAATGAGAGTCTCGGTTTCTTCGTGGATTCCTTTTCTTGAGTTTTCAGTGTTAGCTGTCACTTTTGGTCAACTGTCAAAAATATCGATCCATGGGAAGCCAGCAAAATATCATAGAGTGGTGATCTGGGGCTATTGTCAACATTCTCATGGGTGGAGAAATCCAACTCGTTCTCAGATTTTTCTTCGCAGGATATTTCGCAGTTCAGCTCAGATGCAGGTCTCTCTACTAGTTCTTCATCAGTCATGTAAACAGATAAATTCAGTAGAGCATTTATTTGTTCCAGCACTTTTATCATGGATGACGACCTCTAATTTTACTGAAGTATTCTCCTCATTCATACTCCTTGCCTTTTCTTGGGGGGATGTGGTTTTATTCACTTGCAGAACTTTCCCATTCGATCTGGGTTTAGTAGGTCTCGGTTGGGGTTGGGGTTTTGATTTTTTCTTCGGTATTGGGTCTCTTGCAACACTCATGGTTGGATGTTTTTAAAAAATTGAGAAAGTTTGTTTCATCAGAGAATCTTGGTGAGATATCAGCTGGGGATTCCTTAATGATGAATGGATTTCATTACCATCCGCATTTTCCAAAGCTTCCAACTCCCCGCTAGTAGTGTGAAGTGGGTTCGGGGTCACGACGGCAGGCCCAAACACACCCCGAATCTCATTTGGAGTAGGTGCTGAACCTGTAGGGCATTCGTTTTGGCATGGTACACAGATGGTTGTAACAGAGCTGAGACCTCCCTCGTCTTAGCTCCAGTTATAGAGCATAAGAGTTTTCTTCGCCTGAGTAATCCTTTGAGATGTAGCATGGGGGCAATTACATCGATTGGATGTAAATTCACAGGTCGGAAGTCAGACACAGCCACAGCCTTGTTTGGTGGAGCGGTCAGAGTTTAATTAGGTTGTCTCTCTTGCCGCAATATATTAACCATTTCCAATATTGCATTCATCATTGATGTTTTATCACATCAAATAGCCTCGCCTGCCACTGAGCTGTCACTATATCGAGTCAAAATTGAATTTTGGTGGAAAAGGTTTCTAGGTAAATCTGTTTCAAATGGATCATGGCCAATAGCGTAGCTTGCTCATTCAGCGCCTCGCTGTACGTTTTGTAAAGTTTTAGAAATGGTGACATGGAAATTAACATTGCCGACATTGTGTAATTTTCCAGATCAATCATTGTTTTTGGGATGTGAGGGGGGTCATCCTTTCTATTCGTTGAGCATTGATAAGTAGTTGGACTTTGTGGGCTCGCATTTCCAGGTAGATTCAGTATATTGGGAATGCCAATTGAACTTGTTGAATGGGCAAGCGTTGAGACTCTGAAGGTAAGTCTTTCCCTAGGAGGGTCTTTGCATTGAAGCTGCAGTGTTCGAGCTTCCAGATTGTGCTGTATATGGTAGTTTGGATCGTTTAGGGTTGTCACTGTGCAATCACCTATATTTGTTGTAGTTGGGGATAGTGATACAGTAATACATTTATCAGCTGTCTTAGTGGTGGACATCAAAGAAGGTGTAGCTATCAGATCGACTTTCTTTCTTTTTGGGATTGCGTTTAAATATGGGGTTCCAAAGACAACATTTCATTTTTGTTGGTTGTTTAGCAACGATTCAATCTCAATTATATCGAAGGACAATCAACAATTCAATCTCAATTATATCCAAGGACAATCCTCGCTGTGTGACTGAAAGAATGTTTAATTGTGCATGGAGCGGCACTCAGTGGCACTCAGCGACACAGAATCCAAATAAGGGTGGTGTAGGGGGAGGGCATGGAAGCTTTGATGTGGTATTAATCATTGGGGCTGTGCAGTCATTTACATTCTTTCACGCCTCACACTCTGTTTGGATACCAGTGTCCAGGCTTTCCGTTGGTACAGCCTCAGAGGCTGAGTGTTTGAAAGATGCTTCGGAATCAGGATTGAGTATATTCAGCTGTTTAAGTGTTGATAGAGAATTGTTAGCAATAGATGCTACTGGCGTTTCCTTATCGACATAACACTCAGCCAGAAACGGTGACATCTGCACACAAGGTTTTGCAGAGCCGCGTATGCTGATTTGCGACTCTAGCTCCTGCAGAAAGGTTGAACTCGAACCCCATGAGTCGTCATTCCAATTGAGTATGTGTGCAGCATCATTTCCTTCACAGCCAGAATCAAGCGTGTTGCCAATATCAAGCAAGCAGATCGCGGACGCACTCATCTCGACTTGCATGTCAGGAATTCTGTCTATTTCAGAATCAGCATTCCCAGGCTCGCATAGATCAGATGCCGATTCTGTTGTCTTCCCTTCCAAAGCATCTCTAAGGGTCAAAATACACTTCCCTAATTTTTTACGTGTTCTCTGACTTAGTCCGCCCATCAGCCCCTCGTCCCCCTCACACCTCTGAGTCAACTCCAGTTAACTCCTGCACCAACTCTCACACCAGCACTTCAGGCACGGTACAGTTTTTGAAGGTGGTGGAGGCACCTTAAAGAGACAATATTCTCAGGAATCAGGAGTCTGAGGAGCAGCAAAAAGGTATGCCAGTACCGCTGGTTAAGTCCTGAACCAACTGTCGCACCAGTGCTTTGCGCCCGGTACAGTTTTTGAAGGTGGAGGGGGTGGAGGCACCTTAAAGAGACAGCATTCTCAGGAATCAGGAGTCAGAAGAATAGCAAAAAGGTATGCCTGTAGCACCGGTTAAATCCTGCACCAACTATTGTGTATTTCGTATATCGTCTTTCTTGGAAAGTGTTTGCATCCATTCAGCTCTGTCCCACGCCGAGGTCTTCTTCTTAAACTGCCTCTCATAATCGGGTATTTCAATAAGCTGCTGGAAAGTGGCCTCCTTCTGACAGTTCCTGTGCCAGCCCAATAAGGGGAAAAATGTGTAGATGCCATTATCAATCTGGGTGTGGTAGCTGCTCCAGAGGATGCCCTAACTATCTGCTAGAGTGTACATTTCTGTGCATAAATGGTCATTACTGTAGTTAAAGTGCAATGTGCCCTGCAGACCATGACAGATATATTGGGCCCATTTCATTAACATTTGCACTGGAGCAAATCAGGTAATACCCTTACCAAAAATGCTCCAGGCAGCTTCAGATGTGCTCCAACTTTTGGGTTTGTGAACAAGGTATATAAGTTGGGGCTAAGCAATGAATCCAAAAGAGGTCATCTCAAAAGATGATGCTTGAGCAGGCATACATTTTATGCAGATGATGCAGTAATCAAAGTGTTTCCACATACGACTAAGTAGCATTGTCTACACCTTGGACCCTAGCCACATGCCAAATTTCAGGTGTGTAGCATTTGGGGAAGTATGCTGAAAACCTCGAACACACACACACACACATGTATCAAAGCATTGCAGAATGCTTGAAAAAAATGATTCATTGTAGTTAATATTGCTAGTCTTACCTGTAGGAGCTAGTGTGAACACATTGGGCCTCATTCCGAGTATGGCGGTAAGGGTTACCGGTCACCGTTAACGAGACCGGTAACCCTTACGCCTGGACGAGGGCGCAAAGGGGCTTTTTAGCCAATAACGGTGACCGTAAAGTACGGTCACCGTTATTTGCAATTTCCCCATTCCCATTGAGTCCTATGGGGGCTCATTTGGCAATGGGGAAGAGCGCTGGGGAATGGGAAATTACCGTCCTGGTCAACTCGGAATAGGGTGGTAATTTCCCATTCCACCAGGGCGGTGCCGGTACGGGTCCGGTGCCGACCAAGGCACTACTACCGCCATTGGTTAGCGCCGGACTCGGAATGAGGCCCATTGCCTTTGTTCCCAACTCTGGAGCCAGCCACATAAAGCTGGCCATAAGAAAAGAATGAATCCCATAAATTGGATCCAGCTACTTTGAGTTGGAGTTTTGACATTGCACAGAAACATTACTGATGACCAGATCTGCACCCGAGGCAGCAGCAACCTCAACATATGTGCTGTACATGTAGGGCTGAAGCATGTAAACTTGAAGTGCCGTACCCGTACGTGTACAGCTGAATCATGTAAGATTCATACTGTGTAGATGGCATAAATTCATCTACTTCAGTGGAAATGAAGTTTCTGTAAGTATCATGAGTTATTTGCCACAATGTGACAGACAACATCATTTCAGACACTGTTGAAGAGACATGCACTGTTTCCTGTCACTCGCATTACTTTAAAAACACTGTATTGTGTCCCTCTGCTTACACCTCTCAAACCCTAATCTAAACACAACATACCTCTACAGCACAAAAACTTGCATGCATCTAACTACACTGCAGCAATGAAACACACCACACATCTCCTCGTACAACAGCACATGCCAACTACTGATTGAAAACTCACACCTACGCTTAGAGAACGCTGTAAACTGAACTGGAGCTGCCAATGGCATATCACAGCTCTCTTGTGCTTTTTCCCACTCTGTTTTACTAACTTACCCCCACACCTCAACCCTCTTGTTTTTCATATCCGCCAGAGCGCCATGGGACCACACAAGTTGTGATAGTGAGTGGTATAAATATCATTTAACGTAACAGACATATTCACACATTTTCTATTTATATATAGAGAGAGATTAGCCATTACACAAGGTACAACACAACAGCCTAAACTGAAACAGAAATCTAGATTTATAACTCTAATACCAGAATATAATGCTGTAGAATGCTTTTTCAAACAAGTTTTGAAGAAGATTTTTAGGTTACATGCAAAGTGGAAAAATAATTCCATATAACAAAACCAAGTATGCTGAACATTTCAAACAGACACACACACACACACACACACACCCAAGCACTGCAGAAGGCAAATGTTGGAAAAATGTATATTTTATACTGTTTGCATTGTCTACACCTTGGAACCTACCCACATGCCAAATCTCAGATCTGTAGAAATCTGGGAAGTATGCTGAACACTTCGCACACACGCACATATCAAAGCATTGCAGACTGCTTGAAAAAACACTTAAAATAAACAAATAGAACATGTACATTTTGCACTGTTTACATTGTCTACACCATGGAACCTGCCCACATGCCAAATTTCAGGTTCGTAGCATGAAGTGTGCTGAACATGTCAAACAGACACACACACATATCCACACATTTCCCTTTTATATATACAGAGACTAAAAGATGCACCCGTGCTTCACACCTTAATTCCTACTTCAGTCATAGTTTGAAGTTTATTTAATGAACTAAACCAATGCTTCTTTGTAGTTAATATTGCTAGTCTTACCTTTAGGAGCTAGTGTGAACACATTGGGCCTCATTACGGTTTTGGCGGTAGCCATGCCGCTATTGGCGGCATGGCTGCCGCAAAAATCGGGTCTGGGTTCCCAGAATCAGGAATTACCGGGCCATTCCGAGTTCGGAGGGCCCGGTAATTCCTTCCTCTGGGAACCCGGACCTGGGGCTTCCCCATTCCCATTTCAGCCCCCATAGGGCCTAATGGAAATGGGAGAGGGAGCAAACAATGGCCCGATTACGAGCGGCCCGTTGTTTGTTCTCTCTTCCCCTCGTGGGACCCGCTCTGCACGTGAATCCAGACGTTCAGACCGGGTCCCGCGAGGGGACCTCGTAAACAGGCGGTACGGGGTTCACGGCGCCGGCACCTTTACCTGTGCCGTTAACCCCTTACCGCCTGACTTGTAATGAGGCCCATTGCCTTTGTTTCCAACTCTGGAGCCAGCCACATAGAGCTGACCATGAGAAAAGCATGAATCCCGTGAATCAGATCCAGCTACTTTGAGTTGGAGCTTTGAGATTGCACAGAAACATTACTGGTAACCAGATCTACACCTGAGGCAGCAGCAACCTCAACATACGTGTCGCACATGTAGGACTGAAGCATGTACACTTGAAGTGCCATACCGGTACGTGTACAGCTGATCATGAGAGATTTGCCACAATTTGACAGACAACATAATTTGGGACACTATTGAAGAGACATGCACTGTTTCCTGTCACTCGCATTACTATAAAAATACTGTACTGTGTCCCTCTGCTTACACCTCTCAAACTCTAAACTAAACACAACATACCTCTACAGCACAACAAATTGCACAAACCTAACTACACTACATGCCAACTACCGATTGAAAACTCACACCTACTCTCAGCGAACGGTGTAAACCGAACTGAACAGCCAATAGCACATCACAGCTCTCTTCTGCTTTTTCCCACTTTGTTTTTCTAACTTACCCCCACACCTCTAAACCTCTTCCTTTTCAGATCCACCAAAGCGCCATGGGACAGCACAAGTTGTGATAGTGAGTGGTATAAATATAATTTATTGTAACACACATATTCACACTTTTTCTGTTTATATATACAGAGAGATTAGCCATTAAACAAGGTACAACACAGCAGCCTAAACTGAAACAGAAATCTAGATTTATAACTCTAGTACCAGAAGATAATGCTGTAGAATGTTTTTTCACACACGTTTTGAAGAAGACTTTTAAGTTAGATGCAAAGTGGAAAAATCATTTCATATATCAAAGAAGACCTTACAAGATCAGAAAAGCAAGTCAATAATAATCCAATTAAGGATACAAATGTAATAAAAAAATTTAAAAATCAATCAGTCTGACAAAGGCGCTAATATTGTTCTAGTAGATATTTAAGTTAATATTGAGATGGGAGAATTTCCATTAAAGATGCCAGGGAATTACAAACAAATAGAATTTACAGGAATGACAAATATTATACTAAATTAAAAAGAAGAGTTTTTTGTTTTTTTATCTGGAGGGGTTCATTACAAAACATCTTTGAACACAGTTTATCAAAAAAAATCTGTCAACTCCCACAATTTATTTTCTCACAAAAGTGCATGGACAGTGCCCAGACCTAGAGTTGGAAATGCTTATTATTAATCGGATACAGTCAAGTTCAGAGTACGTTTCAGAATGTTTTGATGGGTTTCTTAACCCAATGGTTCAGAAACGTCCCTCATACACCAGGGATGGTATGCATGTAATTCATTTACTTAGTGAATTGAAATGGCAAGACAGCTATATTCATGTATCCTGGATGTATTTTCTCTCTATACATCCATTAAACATGATTTAGCAACTAACCTAATTGAATGTTATTATTCTGAAAAATCAGCTAGCTTTTAAAAAGTTATTAAAAATAAAATATATTTTTAATGCATTATGGGAAATAAACTTATTTTTAATGGAAATTTGTAAAAGCAAGAATTAGGCATGGCAATTAAGTCAAAACATGCATTCAGTAGCCAGTTTATTCATGGGATGGATAGAAGATATATACATTAGACCAACAGAGAGCCATGAGATAACATAATGGACGGGTGTATAGATGAAATACTCATGTGTTGTGCTGGTAGCAAAGATTTGCTAATGCAATGTTATAGTAATGTAAATGCTAAAGACGTTCACATTGAATTTACATTATCTGGTAGTAAGGTAGAAATACATTTCCTGGATTTGCTAATCTTTACAGGAGATAATAGCATCAAAACTAAGACACTTCAAAATGAGATGGTAGCAAATTCTACACTATTATCAAATAGTTGTCACAAATAGTGTTATTCAGAACATACCATTAGGAAAAATCATGCGAGTTGGAATAAGCTAGTAGCAAGAATGAAGATTATCAAATTGAATGCAAATTATTTAAACAAATATTTTTAGATTGATGGTACCAAAAACAACATATAGACAGATCATTATCTGACTAACATCTGGTAGATCAAACAAAATGTATGGTACTAGATGAGAAAAATAAACAATTAGAGAACAAGCATGTATTTGTACCAGCTTATAGCTGTAATAGTCATATAGTGTATAAAACATTAGTGGAACATTGGAACATCCTTACAATAGATAAGGACATAGTACAATGTTTGGGTAATAAACCTAGGATAGTGTAAAAAAGAGCAAGAACTCCACAGAACAAATTGAGTCTTTATAATAAAAAAAGAGACAGGAGACTTATATATGTGGTTAAGGAAACCACTAAAAGCGTTCTACAAATGTGGTCATTGTAAGATGAGTGATTTTGCAATTAATGCAATCCCAGAAGTTACAGATATCAGTGGAAGAATGTATTACATCAACCATTTGCATATGTAAGAAACTGTGTATATGAAGCACCAAAAGACAATCACAAACATAAATGTATGAACACGGTTACCATCAGAGATATGAAAAGTCCTGTCACACCATTGGCATACAGAACACAAAAAGGAAATTGCACAGACTTACATTTGTTGGTATAGAAAAAGAACTACGTACAACATGTGGTGGACATTTGGAAAATAATTTGCAAAGAAAAGAGTCTAAAATATGTTCTTGAACATTAGAAATAGGGTTTTATCAGGACAATAAGTTATAATTGTTTTAGATTAATTATATAGTTTTTGTGAATATACCTATTACAAGAACACTGTTTCCAAAAAGAGATAAATGGGATTTGAATTTAATAGCACATTTTCAGTTTACTTTTGACAAAAGAATTGGTAGTGACTTTTCTGTTGTGTGACTCATTGTAGGGTACTATTGCAAAGGAAAACATTGTTACTCAATTTATAAAACAGCACTGCACCAGTTCACATATAACAGTAGAGGGTACACCATAAAAGTGATAAACACTAATTCATATGATTATACAGAATAGATTCAATAAGGAACTAGTTTTAAATGTATTATGATAAACATAGTAAGAAGTGAAGGAATCCTCTGAGAAACTCTGACTTTAAAATGCCCTTTCCGATTTTAAATACGCAAGTACAGTAATAGGCATTATTTGACAGTCCCTTCTTTCTTTCTCTTTTCCTTATTTCATTAGAATGAAACTTGAGTCATAATATTGAGGCTATTGTGTAGTGTTAAACAGTTTTTTTCATAATCTTATGAATCAAAATGAATGTAAGGAAAAGGTTTGTGACATGAAATTAAGAAAAACAATGCTAGATCAAAATATGAGTAAAGAATCAGAAGATGGTGTTCATGGCTTACAAGTCCACTTTTCATTTCTAGTGTTTCCTAATATAAGTGGACACAATGGCGATTTTCAAATGCCAAAAACAAAAAAGGATTAGTATACCCGAGAGAGAAACAAGCTTAACACACATTGGTAATAACAAGTCGGATACTTAGCTTTAAGTAGCTATTTGTATGAACAACCACAAAATATATAGGTGTTCAATATGTGAAACGTTACTGAATACCTCTGTATTAAGATTGCAGATATAAGATACAACAGACACAAAGGAAATACATACTGCATTACAGGCAACAGGACAAACTACCCCTTAACAAGGAGGTACTATGCATATTTTTACAAATGTAGACAAAAGAATAATAATTTTAGTGACTCACAAACTATACATACAATTGTTGATGTTATTTTACAGTTTTGTGAGATGCAAACCTAAATAGAATTTAATGAAGATAATAATTGGAAGATATAATTACAAACTTAAAATGAACATTGAAGTGAGTGTTTAGTTGAAAACAGTTTTCTTTGTATATAGTTGATTATCTGTTAGATAATACATTGATTTATTTGCAAAATGTTTTATTTATAGTGTTACTAATGGATTTTTTCAGTTTGTCCCTGTTTTTCTTTTTCTCTCCCTATTATTCGTATCTTGTAAACCTGTATTCAAATGTGGGAACAGATTAAAGTTGGCTCTGAAGAAGCTTGCACCTATAGTACAAATGTCTGCAAAATAATCTGCTGGTGAGTAATTATAGTTTTTTCATTATACTTGCAGTGCTTTTTTTAATAATTAAGTAAAACTGTTAAAGAAGTGTAACTGAAGGATAAAATGTATCTGATGGAAGGAGAGCAGCAATTCATGTTTTGTATTCTGACTGTAAAATAATGATTCAAACATTCATTCATACTTGTTTGGTATTAATACAATGATTCAGCACATATGTTGTCTATACATAGACGTGAGTAATGTTATGTTTTATTTGGATAACCAGCACATGTGCATTTTTTTCTATTTAGACAACTGGTGTAGCAGTTTAATAATTATAATCATATAACAATATCAGAAAACAATTTTCGCACAATATGTTATGTTATGTTATATGTCACTTGTATAGCACCTAATGCAATTGGCATGGCCTCAAAGCGCTGTATCCCAAATTTGAAAGTCACCTATTTTTGTCTGTTAGCTGTAGATCAGGATACTCAGGTAGCAGGTCACAGGTGAAATTATACTTTTGACATCGGGTTTAGGCAGACAACTCTTTCTGAGATGGACCACCCACATCATTTTATTAATAATAAACATCCCAAACGCTAGGTCTTCTTTACCCTTTCCTGATGTCAATTCTTTTCACCTGGTGAACAAAACAATTTGGCCTTCATAAGCCAAGGTCAACAGGAGTGGACTATTTTGGCTCTCCCATTTCTGAGCCTGAAGATGCCCCAATACTACCACTCTGCTGGTCTTATCTGCAAACCTTGATGCACATGTTCAACAGGTGCAAATCAACAATAACTCTAGCTACAGGAAGAATTCAGATCTCCTGATGTCCAGGTTGGGGCGCTAAAGATGTGGTTTCATAGACAGATATAGGGGAACTTGTGTACTGAGGGCAGACTGCATATAGATCCAACCTACTTGTCTTCGAAACTGGGCCTGACACAGAGTCACACCTCTCTTAGACAAAAGAAACCTGAAGGTTGAGATGTGTTAATGAGAGCGGCCTCAGAACTGAATGTACCATACAGAGTGGTGGCTAATGCCACCAACAGCAAACACTTGTATGAACTAAAACTGTACTCTTTAAATCCAGGAACATCAAAAACTCCATCAGACAGACCCCTGAAACTTTAAACCTTGCAGTTCTTCCTGCAAATATCAACCTTACTAGCTGATCCTGGAACCCTAGCACCCATCAAGCATAACATTATACTTGTGTGTAATAAAGAATGGTCTTTGCTGATTGTTGATTAACGTTTAAAAGATGTCAGAAGGAAAGGAACATGTTTTAACCATGTAACCTGATTTGTATATGCACATTAAAATATGTTTTTTCTATAAATATGGAAGTCAAATTGAAATAAATAAAATGATCATAATCTAGAAACTTTCACATTTTAAAAATATATCATATTTTTTTAAACGTTACCCTCGGTGTGCATTAAAGACTGATGATGTAAAAATGTAAAATAATTCTACTGACAAAAAAATGTGTTTTTACCATGTATCCTGATTTGTTTCTATACATTAAAATATATGTTTTTTGTGTATAGATGGCTGTCAAATTGAAATAAACAAAATAATCACCACCTTTGACATCTACCATGTACACAAGATGTAATATATGTTGTGTAAAAGTAACCCTTGTTCCGTAATAAAGGCTTATGGACATTGACTTAACATTCAAAAGATAAAGATAGCTGATGTTCCATAAAAAATTATTTTCAATGCACGTCACAACCCCCATATAAAAGGCTCTGTATTTTTAACAAACATGCAAATATACCCATGTAAAAGTGACTGTGTAATAAAGATTGTGAACATTAATGGTCACTTCAGGAGTGTGGTGCTGTGTTGGACCCTTGGTGATTTGGAGAAACAGAGGGCCTCATTACAAGTTTGCCGGTACGGAAACAATGGTGCCGGTAAGCTTACCGGCACCAATGTTTCCGGACTAGCAAACTACCGGTTTGCCTGCCGGAGCCACTGTGCCCGACAGGGCTGACCCTGCCGGGCACAGCAACCACGGTAGGCAAGCAGACACAGAAGCACCGGCACCGTCAACAACCATCCCCGTGCTTCTATGGTGCCCATTCCCATAGAAAGGACTCTATGGGAATGGGGGATTACAAATTGCTGGTGCCTGATATCCCACACAGCCGGGGTTGTAATCCACTGGTGTTACCGGGAAGTCAGGTGCTGGTAATTCATTCTGAGTCTGGTGGCAACTCGCCGGTAGCACTCGCAGGTTTACTGCTGGACTCGGGTTGAGGCCCAGAGTCTTTTTTCCTTGCATGCTGACTGCTGTGCTGGCTTAGAGGAGCAAAACAGCTAAAATCCCTGTTCACTAGCGGAGCAACACAGAGTGAGGCAGGGGTGTTGCTCTCTGATTCGCTGGGATTTACGGGAGAGCGGAATTAAGCTTGGAAGTTTGGAAGCCCGGAAATAACAACTGATTGAATCTACCCCGCAGCCTAGCAGCCGAAGACCACCTCCAGCAAGCTCTCTGCTCGGACTAGTGCGACTTGAGCTACGCGATGGAATACCCGGGTGAGCCTCAGATGAACTGTATATGCCGAAAGGTGATTTCAAAACTGTCCTTGGTAATTTGGACACATCAGATACAACAGTTACATTTGAAGGATGTGAGCATAGAGCGTGTGAGGCAATTGAAGATAGTAACCAAGTAACTGACTCTCAAATGTTATCCCACACCCCTGCTCCCACCCCTTTTGACATTTCACTGGGGATAACTGCTTCTACCGCTGCATTCATGGATCTGCAAAATGAGGGGGTAGAGTCATCATCCATTAACTTATTAACACCTATTAACAAAGCCCTAAGTGAGCCCTGCTCGATAGCAACTGAACAAGGTGGAGGACTGTTTACCAAGAATCAGAGGGTGCAGAGACCTGAAACCCCAATCCCAAAATGAGAACCACATATGTTAAAAGCAGCACACCAAAATTGATGTGGAAGCCATTGACTTTGGGCTTGAGTGAGTCAATAAAAAACTACATTTTTTTTATCGCAAAACTCCTATAAAAGGGGGCTCGGATCTGTAAGTAGCTCAGGATACAAGGAATGAACTAGCAAACACAAGAACTGACATCAACGATGCAGGCCTATTGGAAAGCTCCAGATCAGTGGCGTCTTCCTTATTTCCTTCTTCTGCGGTATCGTCAACTCCTAATTGGGAAGCTGAACCACCAGTCATGTTTAGCGATTAGGGGGAGGGAATCCTTGGAGCCTATTGAGAGGGGCAGAGCTGAATAGAAATCTGGGGGTGCCCCTCTTGGAAGCGATCCTGTGGCACTCAAGGGTCCTCCCAACAAGGAAATAACCATGAGGACGAATGAGGTAGACCGCCCAGTCCCTGGATGAAAGACCTTGTTCTGTACAATAAACCCTACAGACCAACTGTCTGGGCCAACTAATGTGGGGAAGGAGGATACGATGACCTCGGTTAAGTTAACTGATCAGAACAAGGTTGACTCTCCTTGGTTTGCCAAGAAAAAACAAAAGAGCAAAGAATGTTATGTAGACTTTGATTCGGAGGACAGGTATGATCAAAGCCCTCGCTGTTACCACACATGTTTGATTAGACAAGTGGAAGAACCGTTGTCTCAGGATTTGAAGACACCCTGAATCGACTGTTACCTTGGACGAACAGGGAGAGGAGGGTTGCTCGATTCTGCAGGGTCATCTCATTTGCTCCTCTATTCAGGACAATGAAGCAGTCTGGGAGGTAGAGCGAGAGAATCCTGTGCCCCAGTTATTGAAAGAATGACACCATTTTTGCAAAAAGGAAACAGGATCTAACTTTCGAAAGGAAGACAACTTTCAAGAACACCAAGTCGCAAAAGACGATTCTAGGGAAAAAAACGAAAAACCGAAAGGCGAACTACGCAAATTTGTCAGAAATTTCACTCTCCCTGCTAATTCTAAGTTAGTGTGGTGTCTCACAAAGTGGCAATAGTCAACACGGCCCAAAAAAAAAAAAACAAACAATGGAAAAGTCATCCGAGTTGACATGGAAATGTTGAGTTCCCGCCTGAACTCATTTGATGAATTGATGAATCTTTCAACCTACTCAATTTCTGACCCTGACTCTCCTGAAGAAACTAACGAGTAGCATAACTTGAAAAACCAGAAGACGTTGATGCTGGGAGCGTATGTTCTCACAAACTAGTGAAAGCAGTTATGGATCTAACAAAGTGGAAGACTAAAATTTGACTATGAACGACAAGACCCCAGAAAGAGGAAATAACTATTTGATGCCCCAAGTTCCCCCAGACCATCTCCTATTTCAGAAACTAGGAGTCATCCAAGACCCATTAAAGGTAAATTTATTGAACACAGGTGGTGGCGGGAAATCCAACTAGAGAGTCCAGTTGTCGTTACAGTACCCCAGAAAACGAGTTGGGCCTTCTGAAACTTGTCTCACAAACATTTTCAGCTTCTAGCACTCTTAAAGACAAATGGGACCTTTTCAGGGCCAGCCATGGGACGCTTCTGGCAAGATATCCTGAGCGGTAGTTTCAGAAGTCCACTGTCAGACAAGAGAGCTTGGAGAATACCCACAGAGTGGCTAGTCGTTCCCTTAGGAAACAACCGGATGATTATCAGAGTATTTGGTTGAATGAGGTTTGGCCCCCTAATCAGAAACCAGGTCAATTGATCCACCATCCTGTAATTTTATGACCATGGAGGACAGGCAAAAGGGCTTGAAGCCTAGCTCTATTAAAAGAAGGGGTGCCTCGGCAGAGAATGAGACCGCCATCACCAAGGGTGCCCCAATCAGGTTACAACTGGAAAGAACATTGAAAGTATACGATGGCCTAATTCTAAACCGAGAAAATGTACTTAGATTGTTGCACCACATACCCAAATTCTGTGCGATATCAACAAAGGATCCAAATTATAGAATTTTTGGATGATCAATGGCTGGATAGGGTTGCAATTCACTTACCATCCAATCTTGTAAAACACATCTCATTGGAAGAGGTGCCCTTCCTACTACGATTGGGATTTGATTTAACAGTTACCAGAGCTGCGGAATAATATAGAACCAGACCATCAGCTGAGGTGGAGTAAGCACCAGTGAATTCCTGACGTTACAGAAAACAATGACGATACCTCCTGTAGGCACTCTGCTACAAAGGACCGTACTTTTCCTCTACCAGAAAAGTGGTGACCAAAATGGGATAATCAAAGTTGGGATTGGCTGTCAAAACCTCTGAAGCATGACTATCAAAGAGCATAACTACCCCCGACCAGTAAAGTGAAAATCTTTCTCTTTGGGATCTTTAAACTCTAGAGGACATTCCTACCTGTTTGGTAGTGGGGATCTCAAATTTGACTCATACGGTGCGATTTGTTTGCAAAAAACGTGCTTAAGCAACCCACCTCAGATGCATGCGTGTATGGTTTATCTCAATCATACTTTAAAGACCTTGAGGGGAAGGCCAATGTCAGGGTTGTTGATTGCAGTCAAAAACTGTAAAAATCAACTGTGCTAGAAACACTCAATCCAACCCTGTACGTTCAGTCGCTGGTACTTGAAGTAGAATGAGGGGTGTTTGGGTGGTCACAGGCGGCTGCTGTGTTCAATTTATAGTGGAGCATGAATGGCAAGGGTTTTAAATGTATTCAACCATCAGTAATAGATCTGTTGGATGGAGCCTCTGAAACGTGGGCAGACCCAGCAATAAATCTTTGTGGTGACTTAAACATAAACTGTTTTGCAGGCAAAAAATCTGCATTAACTAAGATTAAGGTGGCCTCTACCCCCTCAGAAAAGCGACGTTATGCCTGGTGTAAGGAACTGACCAGCAGGAACATACACATGTTGAACTGGCACTTACAAGGAGATATTCCAGTTCAGGCTAATTGGAAAAGGGGTAACGGTATATTAGATTAAATCTTCGTTTCAGGTAATATCCACACTAGATGCTCAAGCTAAGAGATAATTCACACACACCTGAGTGATCACAATATTGTGAAACTTACATGTAAGGATTGGGAGTGTAAAACTATAGAGTTCTACCGCACACAGGTCAATCAAGCGAGTGGAAGGAATAGACTGTACATGAATGAACCTAGAATAGAGAATGTGACAGAGAGATTCATAAAATCTGTGTCTAAGGTTCCCCCGGACCAAGTTGACATGACTTTGGATTATACTAGACATCTGGTACATTTTGTGATTAAAATTAAATCAGGCAGTAGGACACACATCACTCAGTTGCGTGCGTATGATCTTGAGGTGAACAGAGTTTAAGGAAAACTAAAAGCTGATTTAAGAAAACTCAAAAACAAAGCAGTGGAGGTGAGGGAGTACCTGACTAGAAAGCTTAAACTACAGTATTGCTATTGGCTTAAAGTGAGAACATAACTAATGCTACGGCACAACGCTGAATTGAAGCTGGGTAAGGTATAATAGAAAAAGACTGGTGAGATGTGGGAGCTCATAAACTCTATGTACGTGCCTTGGACAGCATAAACTATCAATGCAGTTTCAGAAAAATCATGGGTCAACTGTTTTTCCAGTCTTTTTTCTGTAGGTAATGCGGGTGATACAGTGGCAAGAACGATTTCTCAGGGTAAATGGTCATTTCCAATTGAGCTCAAAGACATTGGGCCACATTATGACTCTGGCGTTTTTTTTCCGGCACCTGGGAAAGGGCAATTACCTGGGCATTAGAGCCCTGGCGGACCCAGTAATTGCCCATTCCCGGGCGCCGAAAAAAAACGCTCCCCATTCCCATTCGAGCCCTATAGGTGAATGGTGCCGGTGCATCCGACATGATCTGGTCATGGGTGCCGGTCCAACCGCAGGTCAGACCTGGCGGGTAAAAAGGCACCCGCGAGCAGATCTCATTTGCCGGTCCGGTAACAACGGTACCTTCAAGCCTACCGGTACCATTGTTACCAGACCAGCAGCCTTATAATGAGGCCCATTGTGGAGCTAATTAAATAGGCTAGTACCTCTCGCACTCCAGGCCTAGATGGCATCACAAACATGATGCTCAAGGAGCATCCGGAAGAATGGGCACAAGTTTTATGCTCATTTTTTAAGCTTATAGGAAATAAAGCAATGGTCCCTAAATCTCGGAAGACCTCGGAAGATTGGTCACAATTTTTAAGCAAGGAGGTCCGACCCGAGAAACTATAGGCCAATAGTCCTCTTAGAAACTGTAGGAAAAAATTATGCAGCTATAGTGCTGAGAGCTCTAACAGAGTAGGTTGACAACTCCGGTAACTGGGATCCTCTGCAGTCAGGCTTTATAAAGGGGATGGGCACTTCGCTAAATGTGTTCTTAAATACCATCCTGAAAACACAGGTAATTAGAAGGAAAAGCAAATCATATCTAGCTTTTGTAGATTTGGCACAAGCCTTCGATACAGTTGATAGGCAGAAGCTGTGGGGGAAGTTGGAAGCTTGCAGATCCCCCAACGATATTTTAGAGGCTATAAAAACCTATATACTGATACATCTTTCACGGTGAGATTATATCTTGGTGGGTCACTTTCAGACACCATTGTAACTGACAAGAGCCTTAAATAAGGGTGTCCTCTCGCAGCAGCACTTTTTAACTTGTTCATCTCAGACTTGAGCAAAACTCTAAAAAATGTCTGCAGCTTTCTGTCAAAGTTGAATGGTAACTCTCTGGATAGGCTGTTATACCAGGATGAATTGGTACTTATAGACCAAACTCCAGTGGGCTTGCAAAGACAGCTAAACGCTTTTCAGATATATGTCATAGAAAACGGCCAAGCAATAAATGCATCTAAAACCGGAGTGCTTACCTTACAACAACCATGTAAACTCTGATGTCATGACCACGGTGAGGGGGCACACGTTCTGCCACAAGCAGGCTCCCACCAGAACCCTGATGGCCTTAAAACCACTGCAAAAGGGCTCCTGGACCCAGTCCTGGCACCTTTGGCACCAGGCTCATATGTAGGAAGGAAGGGCTGTTCAACCTAGGTCCCATTTATGTACATGGGCCTTTAAATCCAACATGGAAGCACCCACACAGTCTAGTTCTAAGAACAAAGCCATGCGGTCTAGTGTTTTGGGTGTGGCAGGCCTGGAACTACTTTCCCTTGTACTACTTTACCTGGGGCATATAAACCACACCCTGACAGCAGAACACGCTTCGTGTTATTCTGCAACCAGCAGCGTGACGCTCACCGTGTCCAGCGCATCTTCCTGTAATCCTGCAATAACAAGAACAAGATTATTCTGTTTTACCTGGGAAAACACCCTCCAGCACTCAGCATCTCAACTGGGCTGCAATCTGTGGAAACCGAGAGAAGAAGAAACATCACTCACCTGTGAGTACTAGTTTAAGGACTTTCAGCGAACCTCTACCACAGCTGCTGTTCGAACATTGCGACCTGCAATAGCGAGAAAGGGAAAAAAAATATTTGAACGCGTGCTTCCAAAACATCGAATTGCATCAGTCTTACCTGAATTCCATCGCGCTATGCCACGCTTACATCCGGAGCACCACAGCAACATCTGCAAAGGAAAAGAGACATATTCAGGTTCGCTTTCAATATTAAACAACCGTGCAGCGCTGTACTTACCTTAATGGATTCCGGGGGCCTGTTTTTCATCGCGCTCTCATCCACTCACAGCACCACAGCGGCCTGTGAGGAGAAGAAGAAGAAAACCCAGGTTAGCTTTAAAAGACAATAAAGGCGCTGCGCTTCGCGCTTTCTCTTACATAGAAACGTGCCTCTCCATCCGGCACGCCAGCATCAAGACCTTGGCACCTGAAAAGAGGGAGATAAAGATATTAACGAATTCCCACCATAAACAGAACAAAGACTTACAATTAACAAACCTACCTGCCTACCAGCATATTCTGGGTCACAACAGGCCTGGGCCCAAGGAAGTCATAATGCACCAGTGAAGCAACTCGGGCAGCTCGCCAACAAAAGTCAAGCGCCCCTGCACAAGAAACTCAGGATGGATAGCTCACCCTACAAATAACTAAGGTGAGAAAAGAACCCAGTGGGAAGGGAATCGGTCTGAGGGAGGTGGGAGATTCACCCATTAGAGACAGTTATCACAAATCCTCCTTTCTTTAATTGCAGATTCATTATTCAGCACTGGGCAACTACGCATCCAGGGTTCCAGATCTCAGAGCCTTCCAGACGCCCCTGGGGATATCAGGTGAGCGTAACATATGAGCAGCAGTAGCACTTAGGAAAGGACATGTTGCTTAAAACAAATTCCTTTGTATACTTAGGGATGCACTTGGGAAACAGCATTAGGGATGCCTCTAGCAAAAAGGTTCTATGTTCTAAGGCAAGAAACTTAGCGTTCCAGGGTAGGATCATCTTTAAAACATACAGAAGATTCTCCATGATTCCGGTGATATCTTTCTACGATTGAAGGTGATGCCGATCCTTACTTATGGCACAGAGGCTTTCTTTGCACTCCCGGCTGGAGTGTGGGCAACCCTAGATGGCCTATTTTGGAAGCTAGCTTTTTCTCTTCCCAAGTGCTTACCTATTTAGGTGTTAAGAGCAGAGTTTAGTCTCCATGTACGGTATGGTGGTATGCAAAAGTCTAATGTTGCACAGGAAATGTATAACATCTAATCCAGTGAGAGGGCTCTCTATTATAAAGGCGGCCTTACTGAGTGGTTCTGACCAAACACTAAGGGAATGGAGGTTCATTTGTAAAGAAATACTGAATGACTTGAATGTTTCACTTGAAACATTAGTCACAAACCAAATCTCTGTGAAGGATAAACTATTGTTGAAGGACTGGATAGAGTTCCAGGACCAAAGACAGACCTTCAAACTGTATAGGCAACTTATTCCCGAATCTCGAAGATATAACAGTCTACCCCAGTACCTAGTGAAATACCCAGACAGAAAATACTGCATACAGTAGATGAGATTTAAATTAAATCTTTACCCCACTAAAAAAAATCTTGAATGTACTTAGTAGAAACAAACATCCTGATTCTTTGTTTGTGTAGGCTGTGTAAATTGGGTAACGAAAAATAGACTTTGAAACATCTGGTCTTAATCTGCACATCACTGACAGAGCTGAGAATGAAGTTTTTGGCTAAAATAATTAACAACTTGAGTTTGCGATGTGCGGAGCAATGGTAGACACCTTTTATGCATGGTGAAAGTATAACCCTAATATTAGCTCTTGTTGCATTTTTCAATGAGATATTTTTACTCTTGGAAGTCTGAACCAGACTTCTTAATTATTGGTGCTCTTTCTGGGTACTCAGAAATTTAATTGTTTTTATACTGGCTTTTGATCTATTGTAGAATGGTTTTTAATGCAAATTCAATGTACTGTATGAGTTTCTCTCTTGCTCTTGTTTGGTCTCTGTTTTAATTAGGTTTTCCTTTGTTACCTTTCCTTTTTGCTTTTGTAGCTTCTTTTTTTGTGTTTCTGTATTTGTGAAGATTGGTAAAGGATGCACATTGTTAACCAAATGCGTACTGCTCTTTTTTTAATCAAATCTTTGGGATGAATAAACAAAATGAATAACAACATGTGTGACCGTTCATGCCTCCCGCCTACATACTACAGGCATGTCCACAGGCTCAGGATGCTGACTGGTTTCTGTACATGCCTGGGTAGATGCTTCAATATTTGGCAGCCACGCGCCCATTTTATGTGAACATATTCCAACCTATGGGGGTGAAGCCGATCGAAATGTCATAGGGCAATACCATGACCCTGATAAAACACAAACAAAAATACCATTCTGAAAACACTTTAGTGTGAAAATAATACAAATGATATAACAAAAACATCAAAAAGATATAACAAAGAAATTAAAAACATAGCACAATAAAGGAAAAGGTACATTCACAAGTGACTGGTCTTTGTGGCCTAGGGTCAACCCCCTAGGGAGCACCTATCACTTTGACAAAAGCTGTCCCTATGCACGACTCTTGTATTTTATTTGACTGTGCATTAATGTTGAAAGAGGTGTGTGCCTTGAAAGTTTAGTTTTCTTGCACTGGTAAAGGATTGTTCTTGAGTTGGTGTGTTGTGTATGTGACATATTGAGGTTTTCATAAATGATAGTTTGGAAGTGTGTATTGTGTGGAGTTTATGTACAATTCCTTGTGTTCTGCAGTCTTGCATTTGGGATTTGGGTGTTTGTTCAATGTGCCATGTGGATGGGCAGGGTGATGATACAATTGGTCTTGTGCATGTTGCAGTGTGAAAGATGTATGTGTAGAAATGTGTTTATGATGTGTTAGGAAGGTGGGGTTCCTGCATTTTCTTCTGGAATGTGTTCGCTAAATGTATTGATTTTTTATGTGTTCTGCATTACATGTGGACTATGACTGTATTGTGTTTTGTTCATTTTAAACATGCTATAGTGTAGATAGGAAGATTTGTATATGTGTGCTTTGTGCTGTGCAGATTTTTTGTAGGAGCGCAGGTGGCTTGTTCTGCGCCCTTTTTTGATATGTGTGCCTATTCCATGTTGACAAGATTGTATGAAGATACTGTCAGGGAAATAACCATTGAGTCACTTTAGGGTTAGGTCAGTTTGAATGATTTACTCAGGTCCCCACAGCTTTGGAGATAGCAAAATTAACTGACTTGAAGTCAGCTGGCAATACAAAATAAGATCTGCATGCAGACATAGAGCTACAGATTACATACCATGATTGCATAATGTTTTCCCCATTCCACAAGCAAGGAGTGACAGTGCAATAAATCAATAGCTTAACATGTATAAAAGTGAAGGACACAAACGGAATACTGCATAGGATTGTGAAAAACAATTGTTGATAATAACATCCCATGTCTGCATTTATGAGACAGCTGAAAGTCAGAAGAGAAAAATGGTCAACTAGGGCAGAGCTGAAAATAAATGTTTCCCTATCAGCTTTATACACAAATGTAAAAAGAAGCCGAATGAGAACCACTGGTCCAGAAATGGGACACAGCAGTGCAATATTGCCTAAGCCTCCTGAAATGTTAAATGTGAGTCTTTGTGGGGTCGGAATTTAGCTTTAGTATGGTCAATTAAGCATGTGGCTTATTGTAGTCTTTCTAGTGTGATATGGTATCATTTGTGGTGTGTTCTGTAGGTGTTCCTTGCAGTGTACTTGATTGTGGATTGTCCGAAGGTACAATTAGATCCTTGCTTAGTGCAGTCTTTTTGGTGTAAGGTATTGCTTGACTGTGGAAAGGATCATGAAGAAAATTAAGAATGAGAGTTGTATTGTATTTTTGGCCGTGCTAGATGAAAGGTCAGGGTTCCCACCACATGCATCTAAATTGGGCATGACTATAACAAACCCCCACCTTCCGACAAATGGGTGCTAGCTGTTCACAACCCTGGGGCTGTGACCGTTATGTGAATATTTTTTTCACATAATAGATGGCTATCACCATAGTAAACAGAAAAGGGACTAAGCCCTTTTCTTTTTTGTTTGTGGAAGCCCATAGAAAACAGGAAGGAGTGTGGCAACTGGAGCCGACCTGCAGGTAAGTAGGAAGATGAGCTGTGCCATGGATTATCTGGGGGCCAGGGAGCAGGGGTGTTGAGGGAGGAACTGAGTGTTGCAGCACCGAAGTGTT
Organism: Ambystoma mexicanum; assembly: GCF_040938575.1. Taxonomy (NCBI): domain Eukaryota; kingdom Metazoa; phylum Chordata; class Amphibia; order Caudata; family Ambystomatidae; genus Ambystoma; species Ambystoma mexicanum. The sequence goes on along the minus strand of NC_090924.1, from coordinate 666,026,950 downwards.
GAAATCGATGGCAACTTCTGAAGTAGGAAGAGTGTGAGCGAACAATCGAAGTTTGTACCTGCATTTCCAGACACCTTACTGGTTAAGTGCCCTTTCTCAGGTGCAAATAATAGAAAATGTATCTATGCCCCATCGAGATTAACAATTTGGTGGAGAAAATATAAGAAACACAATAGTGTGATTATTTGCATTGTGCACAATGAATGTTCTGTTTAATTGTTTTTTTTTTTTTGCACCATGCACCAATCTACTTTTCTGAATGATTCTGCATCGATATTGCAGCAGCATATGATTTGAATTGCAATCCACCAGAGATGTATTGTCAGAATGCAATTGCCATGCTGTCTGGGCTAAGGGCACGTTTATAGAGAAACAATCACAGTATCTGATACAATGACCGACAACAGTAAGACGTCCTATTTCATTCTCTGTTGGGAGTGTGAAGCCTATTATTCCGGACAAGGGAAGGATTACACAGTGGTATAACACGTAAGCAGGATCATTTTACTTGATGTGTAACTAAAAAACAACTTTAGCACTTTCGGGTTGTGGGGACACTGACATACAATTTTAAACTTCAACGAGGCAGAAGAAAAAGCATAGAATATAGCAAGGTGAACTCAGCTTCACTATTTAATTTTTCTCTCTTCCTTGTGAAGAAAGTAAACACTCCATGCAAATTACGCAGTGTTTACTGATCATTTCCTATGGAATCCTCTGGGCCTTGAGCAGTTGCAAAATCAAAGTGGATTCAATCCATGCTATTTATGACTACATCAAAAATTCCATGCAAAACAAAGGAATTGAAGGCTAAGTTCAGAATGTATCTTATCCTTTGTCATCGCTCTGCACAACCCTCCAGACCACCATTTTATAACTGCTAAGCCATTACAGAGAAGTGAAAGACCATATACAAATCAGGCATGGTCCCACCCCAAAAAGGGCAGTTGTGAATACTTAGGACGAGAGCAGTTGGATGGAATGCTTCCCTTCTGTACAGCCAGAGAACCCCAGTCAATAAGGACGGGGTCTCCCCAATGACTGAGACTTTCGTCTTGAAGCACCCCTCTATTCGTTTAAATGAGGACAGAGGTGCTATTCAAGCGAAAGAACAAAAATGCCACCAAATATGCACCAAAGCTGGGAAGAAAACATAACTAGATATCAGTAATCCTACTCCGATAAAAATATCTCCTTGAGGTGAAGATAACACTGACCTGGATAGAATGGGGCTTAGTCAATATTTTCGGGTTCGTCTGGTGGCAAAAACTCTGTGACTAATACAATGACAAATGAGAGAGAATTAAGCCACACCGAAGGAAGGAAGGACTCCAGGAAAGAGGGCCTAATCTTCTGGGTATCTTACCTAATAGGAAGGAGTGAGGACCCAGAAATAGAATGGTCAAGGAATTCCAGGAAGACAAGAACAAATTTAGATGGAAGGAACAAATTAAAAAGGGGAAGGGAGTTTAGTGAGATTAGTAGGGACCTAACTCCAGGCGGCACGCGGACGCTCTAACAATATGAATTTGGTGCACATTGAATTAAAGCTGCATAGCGTTCACAGTTCAGTGCACCAAAACAGTTCCAGGGATAGCAGAAGCAATACAAGGAATATCCAAGTTCAGTCTGTGTTGCATGCAGAGGTTGTTACCTTAAATCGCGAAGTAACAGTACCAAAACAGAATCTAAAGAGGGGTTGGTAAAGCGGAAACAGGGTCACAATGAAAGCCACCATGGTTACACAAGGTTTTACCCAATGCTAGTGCACATCAGCTGGGGAGCGCCCAAAGTGTACACAGCAGTGGCGTAGGCATCATGGCAACCCACCAACACCATATCAGGGGAAAGACAGGGCTACGCTGTGTTCTTGGTGCATATACGCTGAGTCTCCGAGTCATGACAGCAGTCCAGCCTGAACTGTTAGGTGACATCCATTCTACATGAGAAAACAACCATCCCCAAACATATTTCGGCAGCATTGGACATCATCAGTGATGAGTAGCTTGGACCTCTAGACCCAGCAGGCATGGGACCCATGTCTGAGCAAACCCTTTGCACTCAGGGTAGCTAAATAAAGACCAAAGAGTTGATGGCTGGAAGGTTTAGAATGAATCTTAACCTCTGGCATTGCTCTTATCAATCCTACAGACCATCGTTCTTTGCCTGTTAAGGCATTACCGAGAGGGGAAAGACCATATGCAAATCAGGTATAACTTTAAAAAAACAAGAGACAATCAATTCATAAAGATAAAATAGACACCTGCTTTACCTTTTGTGGGAAAGTGGGCCATGAGAAGACTATACTCTCAGGAGTGGTGTGAATGTAAAACAGTTGCAATGCAAACAGTAAAGTATAACAGTCCAAAATAAAGAAATGTCCAATAAAGGGTCTATACAGATATATATGCTTTAACTAAACACACCATATACAATAATAACTAAATAGAAAACACTACAAAAACCCACCCCTGTAGAAAGAAAACAGAACATGCAAGATAATGATGGAGGTTAGAAGGGTCAGTTTGGCACTTGAGGTTCGATGGAGAAAGAGCTGGCAACAGGATGTGCAGGCGAGTTGGTTCTTTGCAGGCGTGGGGGGCGCTCAATGAATGCAGTTCAGAGCAAACACCAGGTTCAGTTTGATCAATGACTCGAGTGGAGTGGTGATGAAGAGATGCTCATCCATTTCTTTGATCCATTTCAGCCTTTTCAGCCGGTTTCCGCCCTGGCCAGGGCACAGAGAGCCTTCTGCTCTATGTTGTGGATGTACTTACACGCCTCTCTCATCAGGGTGGAGTGGGAGCACTGATATTATTAGATCTATCATCTGCCTTCGATACTGTTGACCACTACATCCTGAGGTACAGGTGATGAGACCCCCCCATTCTTCTTCATCTTCATGGACTCCCTCTTTCTGGCACTCATTCTTTTCCAACACCAGTGTCTGTGGCGAAGGATCTAGGAATTAAGTTGTCTCCCTCTTTGTCATTTGAGGTTCAGTTGGCATCTGTTTGCCCATCTGGACATTACAAACTTAGGACCCTTCATATGGTACTGTTTCTTCTACCTCCACAGTTTCATGCACCACTGGTTGTAGTTGTGATACTTAGTGCAATAGATTACAGCAACTTGGTTTACTTGGCACTGCCACTCTGTTAACTGGGCCACCTTCAATTATTACAAAGCCCTGCAGCGAGACTGGTGACTCAGACCCCTTATCACATGCACATCTCCCATGGATTCCTGTTGCACAAAGGGTTCAGTTTAAATCCATGTGCATAGTGCATTGTGCCTCTATGGCAAAGGGGCTGAGTACCTTCAGTGCAAGTATTGTACATAAACGCAAATCGCCCCTCCGCTCTCAGGAGTCTAACATCATTCAAGTTCCACATGTGCGGCTCAGTTAGGTGGGCAGACATGCTTTTTCCATCGCCCCAGTAAGGATTTGGAATTTACATCCATTCCATCTTCGGGCGACTGTTGACCATTTTTCTTTTCTTGTAATGCTGCATTAGCACCAAGATGCCATCGGCTTAAGTGTGCTCTATAAGTATTTTTATGATAAAATAATATCAATGCTTCTTTGTTCAAACTGAGGCAATTATGCCTTTCGGCTGTTGTGGTGCAGTGGCAAACTGATTTGAAAAGGCAGCATTGTGGCCCAAAGATTGTTGAGTGCCAAAGGCTACTCCAGATGGTTCTTCTGGCTCAAAATTGCATTTAATGGACTTGAATCCGTGCTTTAAATGGTTTGATGGCAAAATAGCAGGAATCGTGGCGGTCTTGGTTCACAGTAGCTGTGAGTCCCACGCAAGGCTTTCAGGGGTAGGAGTAGTCATTTCCTTGTCTTCTAAACACAGGGAACGCTGGCACACCCCTTCACGGGTCATTCAGCATGGTTAGGAACTAGGTAGCAGTGTGGCTGGTAGAGTTGCAGGTCTTGCTCAAGTGGCAGGGCTCCCCAATGTGCCCTAGGGAGGCTTAGGGGACTGAGCTTGCCTCTGCCGTGGACTACCTGTCACCACCACACAACAGGAGGACTTTGGAAAGAACTGCTCTGCCAACTTGATCCAACAAAATCTTTTTGAAGGTGTGAAGTCCACAGATGATTCCGGGAAGGAGGGGGGGACCCCTTCACTTTAAAGGCAAAAATCTATAAGTGATTGGTCAAAAGAAGGCCTGCTTTAAGGGTCCAATCCCTGTCCTTGGAATAAGTGGACTTTGCTTTCTGACATCACACTGAATGTCCTTTGTGCTAGAGAAAGTGGAGGGTACAGAAAGGAAAGATAGTGGCAAGGAAAACAAGATCGTGGACTCTTTCTCCAGCTCTAAAGAGTTCCCATTGCCTACACTAATCCCACCCTTTCCATTCTAAATGGAATCACATCCCTTTCGATATGCAGCACCATGGTGTGAGGCTACTCCTTTTGTAATGTGTGTGCCCTTTGATTCCTGTTACCAGGAAAGCTTCATGTCGAGTGGCTGTCTCTCTTGGAAGGGTGTTACCTGCTCTCAGAAAAGGAACACGGAGAGGAAGTCCGGATGGCTAAAGTCTTGCTGGCAGCAGCAAAGACAGCCTTGCTGGGGGGAATACACAAAACATGTCCACAGCTAAGCTGGGCTCACAGGACTTGCACATGTGTGATCAAACTGGCGTGGATTGGATAAATATGAGTGAAGCTAGCCATCATACCTCAAACTTACATATGGCTTATATTTACAGTTTAACGTGCCACCTGGATAGCATATCATAAATGCGTCCCCTGAGCTGCAAAGAGTTGGCTGTCACTTGCGGCTGTCAAATAGAAACCTTTGCCCTTTGAACCCGTTTTCTGTCACTGAAGAGCAAGTGCTGCAAATCATGCTGCTGATCCAGCTGGGCACAGATGTACACTATGCTTTTGGAAATGAGCTTATGAAAGGGGTATCTGATTAACGGATCACGCTATTTGTAATGGAATTACCTGCATCATTTTTATTAATTAATAAAAAATAAACAAAGCCTTGACATCTACACCCCCACCAGATGGCATTTACTTAGACACTTCACCTAGATTTACTCTAAACCTCTGCCTCTGCCTTTTAAATGCATGCAGGAGATCCATCAGAATTTATGGGCTATAGTTGGTACTGCATGTAATTTGCATTAACACCCATATTCTTCAAATGCATTTTCACAGTAGTGCAATGTTGTTCTATAAGTAAAACTTTACCCACATGCAAAAATGCCTTGAACAAATATTTTTTTTGCACTTCCTAATGCTGATTGTACTGACACCGGTGAATAGGTTCTGTTATTCCACTCTAGCTTTCTCAAATGTCTTGGAGGATATACCCCAGCCTACCTCACCCAATAGTAAATGGTAAACAATCCAAAGAAGCAGTGCCCAATGTTACCTTAAATGTACCATTTAATATGAACACTGCCATTCACAGGTTTACACTTCGGTAAAAAGACATGGAAACGGGCTTACTGAATCTTCGAAGTCTGGCGGCGAGCGGTGTCTCCCAAGCATTATGATTCATTCTACTGCCAGGTGAAGCATCATAACCGGGCAGTCAGTCCGGCGAGATTGTGTCAAAGCAGACCTGTTGCATGATGTTTGATGCTTTACACGTGGTTCTTCCTTAAAGGGAGTGAGGGGGTACAGCATCTCATTAGGAACATGGCAAGGCAAAAAAAAGACATTTTCCTTTTGCCCCACACTGCAGCACATGTGCATGGAAGAGAACAAGTCAAAAGGGTGAACAATCACTTATTCACATTTACTGAATGGCAATATAATCCTGCAGGAATCCAGTGACCCCTGATGTGTAATTTGTCACAGTATTACCAGGGGATTGTGCTTGTAGAGATAATGAGGATGTTCATGTGGAAAATGCCTTCTGTAAGTAATATTAAGGGATTGAATTTAGACCAAACTTCAATTACACACAGATGACAGTCAGCGCTTGAATTTATGTGATGTGGGTCCCCTGCATGCAATTTTTGTCACACTCAAAACAGAAAGTAAACCTGAAGAGTAAAATTAGATTTTACTCTCCGTTTTCAGAGATATAAAACCCTGCCTGCAAATGCTTAGCTAAGATGGATGCGATGTGATATGTGACCTGTTATGCTTCTTTTTGTATTCTTTGTAATAATTGTGTGCATTTAGTATTGTATTTATTTATTTATAAATTGCCGATAGCCAGTAGGCATGAGGGCGCAACAAGAACACACAAGGACAATGAGACTGGACATAAAACTCAAGAGCTCTAAAAGGGGTAGGACAGAAGACCTATGTGAAGAGATGGGTATTCAAGAGTTATCTGAAACATGGCAGATGGGTTTCTTTCATTAATCCAGAGGGGATTGTATTCCACAGCTGGGCAGCCAGGACGGGGAAAGATTTTCCCAGTACCCTGCATTTCTTGACTCCGGGCACTACCACCAGCTCCTTAGTCTCTCCCACGTCCATGCTCGCTATTCTACTGGTATACCTTCCTCCTGGCACTGATACTGTGTTTTGCACCAATTTCCCTGACCTGGTCTCTGAGATCCAGACCAAGCACCCTAACTTGTGGGTTATTGGAGATTTCAACCTTGCGGTCAGCACTTCCTCTTCCATCCAAGTCGCCAATTTTCTTTCTCTTATGGTGGATCTTGGTTTACCCCAGCTGATCTTGGAATCTACCCACCAATCGGGTGATACTTTACATTTTATCTTTGCCCATAGCTCTGCTGTCTCGGTCTCTTCTCTCTCCCCTCTCCTGTGGTCTGATCACTTTTTAATTTCTTTCTCGATCCTGTTGCAGGACTCTATTTTACCTTCGATCAAACCTGCTATTCTCAAGTGCAATTGGCGCAAAGTGAATAACCTGGAACTGGTTGCCTCCATCCAGTCCCAGCTGACATTTCGTAGTCCATGCACAGTAAGCTCACTAGGAGAGTCTTTTTCAGCAGTTGCTGACTTGCTAGCCCCGCTTAGGCTCGGCAAGACAAGGAACCATCTTTAAGAGTCATGGTTCTCTGATGATCTCCGAGCTCTCAAACTCTGTTGTAGGCGAGCGGAGAAGAAGTGGCACCCAGGTTATCTTAGTATTGATAAAAGTGCGTTCCGCACTGCTCTGTCTAGCTATCAAAAAGGGTTGTAGGTTAAAGGGTCGAAAACAAAAGGCTCGAATGCCTTTTTTTCAACACCAAAAGGACCGAAAAAAGGGTTGATTTTTTTAATTTATTTTTTTATGGGTGTTCCCCCCAAACCCCTGTTTTCTTTTAATAAAAATCTTTTTATGCACACTAAACTTAAAAATATATAAATAAATGAAAAATTTTCAATAGTTTTTTTTTCCGGTCCTTTTGGATTCGAAAAAAAAAGGCATTCGATACTTTTGATTCGATCCTTTGAATGGACACCATCAAAAAGCAATTAATGATGCTGAAAAATCTTCAATTACGCCATCCCACACTCTCTTTGATTCTTTGTCGTTCTTTTTACATACCAAGATTGAAACAATCCACAGTGATATCAGAGCGGTGGGCAGCCAATTTTCACCAGCTTTGATCCCTCACGAATCTGTTATGTCCAATTGTACTTGGTCTTCTTTCCCTCTGTTCCGTGATCCTGACATTCTGGGGGCTATTCAGCACCTTAAATCAGCCTCTCCGGCCAATCCTATTTCACTAACTCTGCTTAAAGACATCTCAGGCTAAGTCATCGCTCACATTACTGCTGCAGTTAATGCTTCATTTCTAGAGGGATTCAGTCCCAGTCCATTGAAACATGCTTTGGTGTTACGTCTGCTAAAAAAAAAATGTGTTGGACCCGGGGATGCTTGAACATTTTCGTCCCATTTCTCTTCTCCCTGTTCTGATGAGGGCCAGGAGGCTCTTGTTTCACCCTTGTTGCCTTCCTATTTGGAATCATTGGGATGCTTTGACATCTTTCAATCTGGTTTTTGGCCAGGGAGGGGGACCGAGTCGGTTCTAAATTCTGTACTAGAAGATTTGGCCCACCTGGTCGATCAGGGCAGAGTGGGAGTGGTACTTCTGTTAGATTTATCCGCGGCATTCAACACGGTTGACCATGCCATCCTGATCTCCTGGCTGTCGGATGCTGGGATATCCGGCCTAGTCTTGAGCTGGTTTTTGGCTTGTTTGGCTGATCATTCCCAATCGGTATGCCTTCCTCCTTTTTGCTCTGAACCGGTAAGGCTTGCATGCGGGGTCCTTTAGGGATCCACACTCTCGCCGATACTATTCAATTTATATATCAGATGCCTCATCCTTTCTATTCGATCACACGGAATTAGATATTACTCCTATGCCGACGATATGCAGTTATTGGTTCGTCTGGACATTACTCGATACTGGACACTGCATCTTGGCTGAGGATTTGTCTGGAGGATCTAGGAGCTTGGATGGCACTGAATTCTCTCAAACTTAATGGAATAAGGCAGAGTTCCATATAGTGGGCACCAACTTCCCTCTCTCTTTTTGGACCCCTGATTTTTGGCCCACCTCTCTTGGCCCGTTCCCTCTTCCATCTACCACAGTAAAAAACCTGGGGGTCAAGTTTTCTGTCATGATGCCTACCCCCGGGGATCCAGACCAAGTCCAGCAACCCCGGAAGCAGGCATCAAGTTATGCCAAGCAAGCCCACAACCCCTGCTAGGGGCTATTTGGGTCCAGTCCTGGCGTCTATGGCGCCAGGCTCATATGGAGAGTCAGTCCTGGCGCCATAGGCGCCAGGCTCATAGATTAAAACTTACCTGATGCAGACCATGCTGCAAACTTACCTGATGCAGACCATGCTGCAAGAGCTCCAAGCCAAAAGAGGCTTGGAAGGGACTACTTTACCCAGGGACTATTTTTTTACTCGGGTGGGGTCGGGGAGGAATACTTACCTGGGACTACTTTGGAGGCTATTTAAACCACGCCCGAAGAGCAGCACACGCTTTACGTTATTCTGCATCCAGCAGCATAACGCTCACCGTGCCTGCAAGTCTGCATCCAGTCTTCTGCCACGCCCGCCTCGAGTCTGGAGCTCCTAGAAAAAGGGAGAAAGAAGGAGAAAAGGTTAGAAGAAGAGCACTACCTTTGATCCTTACCTGAATTCCCAATCCACTGTGCCTTCAAGCTGGAAGAAAGAAGTTATTTTATGCACGTCACCTTGCCTGCTGCAGCGCCACGCTGAACTCACCGGCCTTCGCAGCATCTTCACTATCCACTGCATCCTTCTGCGTGTTCCCGCCGCACTCCAGCACCTAAAGGGAACACAAGAACAGCAAGATGAGCCAAGGGAATAAACAGAGGCAATATTAGTTACCCCCATAGACTTACCTGATTTTACCGCCGGGGGTACTATTCCTCTTCACGGGTCGGCGCAGCCTTCACTGCATCTTCTCCGTACCCCGGCACCTAAGGGGAACAAAAGGACAGCAGGGTGAAACAAAGGGACAAACAAGGGTAATCCTTCTCACCACAATAGACTTACCTAATTTTACCGCTGGAGGCATTATTCCCCGAAACTTCATAATTTCTCTCAGCTCCTGAATAAGGGAGAAAGCAACAGGTTACATACTGACATTATTTTATCGAACTGTGTTGGATAATACAAATCCTTACCTGAATGTTACTGGTTGCCACGAGGAACTCTTCGCTAGAGTCAAGCTGCAACCTGCAAGGAATCGGACAACAGTGAAAGTCAGACATTTGAACTCTTACGAACTATATACTTACGGCGTCTCACCGGAAATCCCAGAGTCAATATTGTTCTGGAACTCAGCAATTCCTTCGAACCAGTGAAGCAAATGGTTATCTACGCGCCCCTGTGCTCAATGCAGGATGGAGAGCTCATCTTTCCAAACCCTCAGAAGAATACTACTACGGGCCAAGCAAACGAAGCTAGGTGGGCCAGTCCAGTCTATCATCTCGGTACTATGCGTCACATTGGTGGAGACCGCAGCTCTCCAGTTCAGATGGACGTCCCTGTGGGAGCCAGGTGAGCATAACATTTTCCTCTTCTCTATCAATAGCTGAGCATGTTGCAACGGTCAGCAAATCTTGCCACTTTCAACTTTGTGTGTTGAGGAAGGTTCTTCCTTTCATTCCTACTCAATCTCATGCCCAAGTAGTGGCCGCACTGGTTCTTAGTACGATAGACTACTGCAACTCGCTCTATGTTGGCCAACCTATCTTTTTGATAAACAGACTGCAACTGCTTCAGAATTCCGCTGCTAGAGCAATTTTCCACCCCCCCACGAGCTCATATGTCCCCTGTGCTCAGACAGCTGCATTGGCTTCCGGTGAAAAAGCGGATTTTGTTCAAGTCTTTGTGTATTGTACACGTGCCTTCTATAAGCAGGGAGCGGATTATCTCCAGGAAAAATTCCTGTCCGTATATTCCCTCTTGCTCACTCTGGTCTCAGTCTGCCCTCCTGCTCTCAGTTTCACGGGTCAGACAGTCCCGCGTTGGAGGATGCGCTTTTTCCGTATCGGCTGCGAGGTTCTGGATCAAACTATCGCTCACTTTACAAGACACTGCTGACCATTACTCTTTCCGTTGCTCGCTGCTGTTGATCCTCTGCTGTCCTCAGTGCCAAGAGGCCCTTGGCCGATTGCGCACTCTATAAATAAATATAACATAACATATAACATAACTTAGTACTTGGGCGTAGGGGCCTCAATGGAATAGGTGGCTTAAAGTATTCCTTCAATTATTTCGGGGCATTCCCGGATACATACTCATGAGTCATGGTAATGGCTTTAAAGCGTATCCTAGTCACAACAGGGAGCCAATGCAGCTCCTTACAGGTACTAGGCATGTTCTCACCTTTAGGTATGTCATACACAAGATGAACAGCATCAATCTGTACAATCTGCAGTCTGTCAGTGCAGCATGATGAAGCCCACAATAGCAACGAATTGCAGTAGTAAATGCGTGGTAGTATAATTGCCGTAGCCAGCGTGGCACGATTTCTTAGGGATAGAAAGGATTTGGCATGTCTTGGACGTTTGAGGTGGTCTTGTGCGCCGTGGGTAATCCCATCGATCTGGGCTGCAGAGTTTACATCTGCATTCATGTAAACGCTAAGAGTTTTCATTTTGTTCTGAGTAGGAGTGGGATGCTCGTCGATGAGCACGCAAGAGTACGCATCTGAAAGTTTGCTTCTGGCATGCGTTGAACTGAAAACCAGCAATTTGGTTTTTAAAGGGTTAAAGCACATGGTGTTAATGTCCATCCAGTCATTGTTTGTTTGTTTGTTTGTTTGGGCATTTATATAGTGCTACAAACCCTCAGGTATCTGAGCGCTGCTTATTTCCAATGGTGTATGGTGCTCATTAATGGTGTGATGTATGTACACCAACCGTCAAACAAAAGTGTTGATGGCTGGAAGGTTTAGAATTAATCTTAACCTTTGGCATTGCTCTGGGCAACCCTCCAGACCATCGTTCTTCGCCTGCCAAGCCATTACAAAAGGGGAAAGACTGTGGGCCTCATCACAAGTTTGGCAGAAACCCTTAAATGCGGCAGTAGCGCTATTACTGCCGCATTTAAGGGTCCACCAAATAATGGCCTTGGCTGATTTCCCCCAGCTCTCAGCTGGGGGGAAATCTGCCGAAGATCTACCGAGTTTCGGCACTGTTACCACTGGCAGGAAATCCGCCAGCAGTAATAGCGTGAAAATTCTCCATTGGGCCCAATGGGGAATGAGGAATTCCCGAATGGGCCCAATGGGGAATGGGCACTAACCGTTCTGCCAAACCCGTGATCCGGCGCCAGTAGCTCTGGGGGGTTTGGCGGTAGGGCTAATAGGACCGGCAGTAATACCACTGGCGTTACTGCCCAACTCGTGATGAGGCCCTGTATGCAAATCAGGCTTGGTCCCCCTCCCAAAGAGGTAGTACAGCCCGAACTGCTAGGTCACATCTCTTCTGAACGAGACCACAAGCATCCTCAAACATGTTTCACCCTTGCTGGCCGTCATCAGTGAGGAGTAGCTGGGGTCTCTAGTCGCAGCAGGCATGGGACCCAGGTCTGGGCATACCCATCCCACCCAGGGTGACAATAGTAAAACAAAAGAGGTGATGGCTGGAAGGTTTAGAATGAATCTTAACCTCTGTCATTGCTCTGGGCAGCCCTCCATACCATCGTTCTTTGCCTGCCAAGCCATTACAAAAGGGGAAAGACCGTATGCAAATCAGGCTTGGTCCCACCCCCAAAGCGGTAGTCCAGCCCGAACTGCTAGGTCACATCCCTTCTGCATGAGACCACACGCATCCCCAGACATGTTTCAGCCTTGTTGGCATCATCAGTGAGGAGTAGCTTGGGTCTCCAGACCCAGCAGGCATGGGACCCACATCTGGGCATATCCGTCCCATTTGGGGTGACAATAGCAAAACAAAAGAAGTGATGGCTGGAAGTTTTAGAATTAATCTTAACCTCTGGCATTGCTCTGGGCCATAGGAAACCAAGCTGTACCTCACTGAGAAGGCCCAACAAGGCTGAAACATGTCTGTGGTTGTTTGTGTTTCTGTGCAGAGGGGACCTGGCCTAGCAATTTTGGTGGGGCTGTTCCCATTCTTGGCAGTTTCTGACTGATTTGCATATGGTTGGACCCCTTTTGAAATGGTGCAGACGGGCTAAAAACATTGGTGTGGAAGGTTGCCCAGAGCAATGCCAGTGGTACTCATTGATTGAAAACCATCCACCCATCACTTTTTTTGGTTTCAGTTGTACTCCAACCATGACAGATCATGGTTGTAAACACCACTGAACACGAAAATGAATTGAGTGTCATCTGCATAGTTAGAGAAATATACATCAAGCGATGTCAGCAGATCACACAAAGGCCAAATAAATAGATTGAATAGTGCTAGGAATAAACATGCACCCTGAGGTCCCCCCTCCTTAATAAGTTTGGGTCCTGATGAGGCCCTTCCCCAGCACACACGCAAAGTCCTATTACCGAGAAAGGAGGAGATCCATTTGATGGCGCTCTCAGAGCATTGGCCTGGGGAGGTCAAATGACTCAAGGGGCACGAGTGATCTAACAGGTCGAAGGCAGCCAACAGATCTAGAAGTATGAGCATGTCTGCCTTGCCCTGTTCAACAATGATCAGCGTTGTAGTCGGGAGGTCCACCAGAGCTGTCTCATCCCATGAGCAACCTGGAAACCAGACTGATATGGGTAGAGGATGTTCTTAGATTCCAGATGGTTTTGGAACTGACCAGTTGTGACCTTGTTGATCACCTTGAGCAAGAAGAGGGTATTAGTGATAGGCAGCAGATTTCTGCAATTACTTAGATCCAAGCTGGGTTTCTTCGGTAAGGGTGACACGATCACATGCTTAAGGCTGTCTGGTATTGTGCCATCTCTGAATTAGGAGTTGACGAAACATGCAGCAAATGCCTGTTGGACTTTGTGACAGTCTTTATTAGAGGGAGAGAAATGCTAGGGTTGCACCATAGGTGTTTCTAAGCTATGGTACATTTCAAACAACTTCTTAGGTTGGTTACTAGAAGTCTCAATTTCTTTAGTAAATAAATCTTTTTTTTTGCATTGCAAATTAGACGGTTATAGGTGGTGCGGACGTGTATCCAGGCATCTTTGTTCTCACTAGATGGATTTTTGACCAATGCTCTTTATAATCTTCTCTTTTCTTGTTTAGTTTTGGCCACAAACGAGGTGAATCAGAGCTGTTTTCTGTCTGGGGTGGGGGGGAGACTTCATCCAGGAGTTAGGTCAGGTGAGTGTTGTAAGAGTCCACTAACACTTTTTTCGCGAGTCTGAATCCTTGGTGAGCTCCATAATTTGCTTTAAGCATTTGTCCAGAGCCTCCGGGTTAATCCTTTTGAGATTTCTATTGACTATTTTTATAGGTTTAGTGTTCAATCTGACAGGTAATTGAGGTAAAGTTATAGCTGTTGTAATGACAAAGTGGTCTGACCAGGGCATCTTTCAGTGAGGGGGGTGCTTAAACTGAGGTTTCTGGAGATAATCCTATCAAAGGTATGTGGGTAGGCTCGGTGTTCAGTATTTTAAAATTGGCAGCAAATAGAGCCTTCTCCAGGTCCTTAGCAGCTTTATCGCTTACTACCCCCAACAAGCAGTTTATATCTCCAAGTATGATGGTGGCGCTGTTATTTGTGTCAAGCATAACCAAGATGCTCAGTAGCTCTTCGTTGAAGTTTGGCACAATGTCAGGTGGACGGTGCACAAGTACAAAATTGTTGGAACAATTCGGATTTGGGTTGAACTTTAGGTGGATAATGTCACAGCCGGTGCATGCAATAGAGACCTCATACACTTGCCATTCTGACTTGACAATGAAAGCAACCCCCCCCAACAGCCTTGGGCACGGTTCTTATTAAAAAAGTGGTAGCACAGCGGCACGGCTAGTCTTATTTTAGGGCTACATGAATCATTGAGCCAAGTCTCTGTATTGCACAAGATGTGAAGGTTTTTTTCTACGGTGTGATCATGGATATTGACAGCATGTTTGGGTAGAGACCCCGTGTTAAGCAATGCCATTTTGATAGTATAAGGGGTTGTAGGAAGACATATGGGTGTAGCTGGCTTATTTGCTCGGCTCTAGGCACCCAGGGAGGACCTTTCACCTTTAGCACAATCTATTTGGTTAGTAGCTATGGTGGGTAAGGCAAGTGTGTCTGTTGCAGGGGGATGCGTGTTAGTATGGCCCACTTATGCCTCCCCTAGGTCAATTAACTTAGATGGACAAAAATGGGGCAGGAGGGCAGTAAAGGAGTTGACCTCCTGAGACTGCCTCAAGGGCATATATCCCTCTGTAGAAGCCATTGGGGGCGGGTGGATCTGGTGTTACAGAGGACAGGTCAGGGCTAAAGTTAATTATTGGGTTGTTAGTGATGATACATATCTCATAAACTGTCACTGAAGCCATCTGGGCCAGATAGTTTTCAACTAAGCGCTTGAGCAAAGGTTTTTGTGCATTAAGGAGCAAACTATATTGTGGGAGTAATCCCATGGTGTGCACAGGAGCTTACCGAGCAACAGGAAAGAAGTAAACTCAGAGGTACCGATTGCTGTGCGTCTGGCGCAGACCGACGAAGATCGGGCTGGTCTTAGGTGCGCCGGCGCTGGTGCGCCTTGTCACCCAATATGAGGGGCAAAAGGTTGCTGGGAGATGTAGTTTCCCACGCAGCAAGGTCAAAGCTAGGAACTCGTTTTTCTAGTACCGGCTGCTTCAAGATAGCATACAGCACAAAGGTCAAGAGATCTAGGGGCTGATTCATGGAATTATTTGCGCTGAAAAACAGGGATTTGTGCGCCATTCTGCCTGCAAATCCCTGTTTAACAAATGGGGATTTGCGGGCAGAATGGCAACAAATCCCAATTTTTCAGCGCAAATAATTCCATGAATCAGCCCCCTAATGTCTCCATAAAGTCACACAAAAATAACTTTTATATCTGCTCAGAGCTACTTTCAGAACTGCTTGGAGCAGCAGATGGATTACAGGACTCTACAATTAACAGGTACACATATAACAGCAGCAGAGAATTAACACACGCGCACACGAACAGTAAG
The DNA here is from genome assembly GCF_040938575.1 of Ambystoma mexicanum. Classification (NCBI taxonomy): domain Eukaryota; kingdom Metazoa; phylum Chordata; class Amphibia; order Caudata; family Ambystomatidae; genus Ambystoma; species Ambystoma mexicanum. The sequence continues at coordinate 666,011,394 of NC_090924.1, read as the reverse complement.
TAGGCAGTCTATCTGCGTAAGATCACATTATTTTCAAATTCACAATTAAAAAAAGAAATACGCACAGCAGGCAGCGTTTTATAATGGATTTTAATGCAATCCACCAAAATATTAGCAGCTGCTAAACCAAGAAATATCCCATTGGAATCTTCGGTATTGCATCTGCATGAAAATCTCATACAGTCTTAAAACAAAGTGCTTTATTACAAAGAGGAGAGCAAAGCAGAGATGCAATCTCCGTTTTAGGACGGCTGTAAAAGGAACTTGTGCGGCAAACTGAAGCGTAAAAGCAATACTACAATTTCATTTTCCACACCGCTCATAGAAAATGACCTTCTAAATGCTGACTAAAGTAACAGACTGTTGGACTACACACATGCTCGATTTCACTCAGACACAACAGATATACTGGCCAATTCATGGAATAATTAGCGCGGCGCAAGTGGCCAAAAACGTGCGAATCGCAGTGGAATAGCGAAAATCGCAGTGCAAGTGCGAAAATCGCACGAAAAGCAGCACACATCGATTCATGGAAGGGCGTGCGCGAGAAAACCATCGGATGTGAGATAATAAAGTGCGCGGCGCACGTTGGCGCACAGGCCATCTAACTGCGTGCGCCAGGTCACAGCGAAAATCGCACAGGCCACAGCGAAAATCGCACATAGCGCAGTGCACGCTACAAAAGTAGGCGGAACACGGGACGTAACACTCAGAATGGGGAACAACTTGCCAAAATGTGGGCGTCACGGGGGAAGTACAGGGTACAAGTGCGCGGAACGCCCACACGCTCGCCTACAACACGTATTCATGGAATAGAATAGGGCAAAAAAGCGCACGCTCAAACCAGCACACAGGCACAAACACGACCGCCACAAGAAAGCAGGCGGTAGCGTCTCTGCGCCTGGAAGAAATGTGCGCCAAAAGGTGCGCCAACAAATAGCACCTATATACTGCCATGATGAATGTCCCATACTGTGGCCCTCCAGGACAAATGGCGTGCAAAGGGGTACCCACAAACACGGACACCCACTGACAAAAAATACATGTGCGTGTATACCGGGGTGCGCGGGAAGTCTCACACGCGATTTGGCCGGGTACGTGGATTTCAGGGGTGCACGGGAAGTTCCACATGCCATTTGTCAGGGTACGTGGATTTCAGGGGTGTGCGGGAAGTTCCACACGCAATTTGCCCATGTACGTAGATTTCAGGGGTGCGCGGGAAGTCCCACACACAATTTGGCCGGGTACGTGGATTTCAGGGGTGCGCGGGAAGTTCCACACGCGATTTGGCCATGTACGTGGATTTCAGGGGTGCGCGGGAAGTCCCACACGCGATTTGGCCGGGTACGTGGATTTCAGGGGTGCGCGGGAAGTTCCACACGCGATTTGTCAGGGTATGTGGATTTCAGGGGTGCGCGGGAAGTTCCACACGCGATTTGGCCGTGTACGTGGATTTCAGGGGTGCGCGGGAAGTCCCACACGCGATTTGGCCGGGTAAGTGGATTTCAGGTGTGCGCGGGAAGTTCCACACGCGATTTGTCAGGATACGTGGATTTCGGTTGTGCGCAGGAAATTCAACACGCGATTTGGCTGTGTGCTCCCAGGTATTCCCTGTACACCCTCCACGGCCCCTGCAGGCAGCACACACCACAGGGGACTACCCTGCACACCTGCTCATGTCACCCAGCACCCCCACCCCCCAGCATCCAAGGGCACCCTCCACCAGGCCCCCACTCATGTCCCCCTGCACCCCCACCCCCCAGCATCCAGGGGCACCCTCCACCAGGCCCCCACTCATGGCCCCTATCACCCCCACCCCCCCGCCACCAGGAGCAGCCTCCACCAGGCACCCACTCATGTCTCCCACCACCCCCACCCCCCAGCAGTGCAGGGGCACCCTCCACCAGGCCCCCACTCATGTCTCCCACCACCCCCACCCCCCAGCACTGCAGGGGCACCCTCCACCAGGCCCCCACTCATGTCTCCCACCACCCCCACCCCCCAGCCACCAGACCCCCACTCATGTCCCCCTGCACCCCCACCCCCCAGCATCCAGGGGCACCCTCCACCAGGCCCCCACTCATGGCCCCTATCACCCCCACCCCCCCGCCACCAGGGGCAGCCTCCACCAGGCCCACACTCATGTCTCCCACCACCCCCACCCCCCAGCAGTGCAGGGGCACCCTCCACCAGGCCCCCACTCATGTCTCCCACCCACCCCCACCCCCCAGCCACCATGGGCAGCCTCCACCAGGCCCCCACTCATGTCTCCCACCACCCCCACCCCCCAGCAGTGCAGGGGCACCCTCCACCAGGCCCCCACTCATGTCTCCCACCACCCCCACCCCCCAGCCACCATGGGCAGCCCCCACCAGGCCCCCACTCATGTCTTCCACCCACCCCCACCCCCCAGCCACCAGGGGCACCCTCCACTAGGCCCCCACTCATGTCCCCCTGCACCCCCACCCCCCAGCATCCAGGGGCACCCTCCACCAGGCCCCCACTCATGGCCCCTATCACCCCCACCCCCCGCCATCAGGGGCAGCCTCCACCAGGCACCCACTCATGTCTCCCACCACCCCCACCCCCCAGCAGTGCAGGGGCACCCTCCACCAGGCCCCCACTCATGTGTCCCACCACCCCCACCCCCCAGCACTGCAGGGGCACTCTCCACCAGGCCCCCACTCATGTCTCCCACCACCCCCACCCCCCAGCCACCAGGGGCACCCTCCACCAGGCCCCCACTCATGTCCCCCTGCACCCGCACCCCCCAGCATCCAGGGGCACCCTCCACCAGGCCCCCACTCATGTCCCCTATTACCCCCACCCCCCCGCCACCAGGGGCAGCCTCCACCAGGCCCCCACTCATGTCTCCCACCACCCCCACCCCCCAGCCACCATGTGCATCCCCCACCAGGCTCCCACTCATGTCCCCCTGCCACCCCCACCCCCCAGCCACCATGGGCAGCCCCCACCAGGCCCCCACTCATGTCCCCTATCACCCCCAACCCCCAGCATTGCAGGGGCACCCTCCACCAGGCCCCCACTCATGTCCCCCTGCAACCCCACCCCCCAGCCACCAGGGGCAGCTTCCACCAGGCCCCCACTCATGTCTCCCACCACCCCCACCACCCAGCCACCAGGGGCACCCTCCACCAGGCCCCCACTCATGTCCCCTATCACCCCTACCCCCCAGCAGTGCAGGGGCACCCTCCACCAGGCCCCCACTCATGTCCCCCTGCACCCCCACCCCCCAGCCACCATGGGCAGCCCCCACCAGGCCCCCACTCATGTCTCCCACCACCCGCACCCCCCAGCAGTGCAGGGGCACCCTCCACCAGGCCCCCACTCATGTCTCCCACCACCCCCACCCCCCTGCCACCATGTGCAGCCCCCACCAGGCCCACACTCATGTCCCCCTGCACCCCCACCCCCCAGCATCCAGGGGCACCCTCCACCAGGCCCCCACTCATGGCCCCTATCACCCCCACCCCCCGGCCACCAGGGGCAGCCTCCACCAGGCACCCACTCATGTCTCCCACCACCCCCACCCCCCAGCAGTGCAGGGGCACCCTCCACCAGGCCCCCACTCATGTCCCCCTGCACCCCCACCCCCCAGCATCCAGGGGCACCCTCCACCAGGCCCCCACTCATGTCCCCTATCACCCCCACCCCCCCGCCACCAGGGGCAGCCTCCACCAGGCCCCCACTCATGTCTCCCACCACCCCCATCCCCCAGCCACCATGGGCATCCCCCATCAGGCCCCCACTCATGTCCCCCTGCCACCCCCACCCCCCAGCCACCATGGGCAGCCCCCACCAGGCCCCCACTCATGTCCCCTATCACCCCCACCCCCCACCAGTGCAGGGGCACCCCCCACTCATGTCCCCCTGCACCCCCACCCCCCAGCCACCATGGGCAGCCCCCACCAGGCCCCCACTCATGTCTCCCACCACCCCCACCCCCCAGCAGTGCAGGGGCACCCTCCACCAGGCCCCCACTCATGTCTCCCACCACCCCCACCCCCCAGCAGTGCAGGGGCACCCTCCACCAGGCCCCCACTCATGTCCCCCTGCACCCCCACCCCCCAGCCACCAGGGGCACCCTCCACCAGGCCCCCACTCATGTCTCCCACCACCCCCACCCCCCAGCAGTGCAGGGGCAGCCTCCACCAGGCCCCCACTCATGTCTCCCACCCACCCCCAAGCCCCAGCCACCAGGGGCAGCCTCCACCAGGCCCCCACTCATGTCTCCCACCCACCCCCACCCCCCAGCCACCATGGGCAGACTCCACCAGGCCCCCACTCATGTCCCCCTGCACCCAGGTCCTCACAATCACCAACCATGTGCGTAATGGTCAGCCTCCACAGCCAAACGGCCCTACCAAGTAACCCATTCACCCACATGGAAATGAAAATTACATGTTACACCCCCAACGTACATAAAGCAAATGAACCCATGTCTGTCACACACAATGGTTGCAAATGAATTTGAAAACACCCAACATGACATGCATGAAACCAATGAGATGATACCACACAGTGAAGTATGAAAACAAAAATGTATTTAAAAAATATGAATGCAAATGAAATGAAACAAACTACAATGCCAATGAAAAAAAGAAAAGGTGCATGTCCGTCCAAAAAAACGAAAAACACAAAATCCAAAAAAAATGTACTTCAAAGTCACATTAAAAATGAAATCAATCCGACAGAAAAAAAATAAAATCCAAACACCATTGCTCCATGGAGAAGAAAAAATAAAATTAAAAAATAAAACAATCCAATGAAGAACTATGTACACAATATCCAAGGGTCCATGAGCCCAACTGAACAAAGGAAACCTAATAAAAACCCTAACAAAAAAGCAACTATATACAAAAAGTGGAGCTGTGTCCGTCGACTCCAAATCATAACAATAAACAAAGGAAACCTAAAACTAAAGAACTATATACAAAGGCGGCGGGCAAGTCCAGCGGCTCACTCCGTAGTGTTCCGGGCCAGGGCATCATCAAACTCCTCGTCTATGTCCCGGAGGCGGTCCTGTTCCATGGCCCCGAGGGTCCGCAGGGACGACGCCATCTGCTCCTCCAACCCCCTGCGGATTGCCTCGAGGCACTCGGTCCGCCTCAGGGTCCTCCGCATGGAGTTCTCCGCCCTGGCCATCGTGAGCCGCTCCTCTTCCGCCCGCCGCCGCTCCGCACCTATCTGCTGGCCCAACCGCAGCCACACGGAAGACACTTCCTGTCCTGGGTCCTCCTGCCCTCCGGCCGATGCCTGCCCCTCCGATGTTGAAGGCCCCGAGCCATGATGCCTCCCACGTTGACTGCTGCCTCTGATGCAACTGCCTCTGCCAGTACGACGGCATCCAGGCTGATGGAATCCACCAACGCCGTCGTGCACGTGCCCTGCCTGATGATGCCGGCACATCCTCCATCTGCTGGGGTACAGTTGCTGTGGTGTCCACCCCTGCTTGACCTCCGACTCCCGACTGTGGCAGGGACGGGATCCCCACCGAGCTGGCTGCATAGGTCAGGGCAGGTCCACAGGGGGCTCTGGTGGCATCTGGGCCGGAAGACGGCAAGGAGAACGACTGGCGTATAGCCTCCACAGAGGAGGAGAGGGCCGCCAGATTGGCCGACACATGCAGGAAACCCCCGAACATGGAAGATCCCAATTGGGCCACGTCGGCACGGTGCTCTTCGTGATGATGTGCGTGCTCCTCCCGGGAAGCACGCACGTCATCACGAATTGCACCTGCACGCATCGCAACCCCAATCAGGACCTTCTCCATACGGACACGGGTCCCCTCGTCCGCAGGTGGAGGGGAGTCAGGTGACATGGACATCCCCTCTACCTGCGGACAGGCCTGGGACGGGGCAACCCTGCTGGTGCATGGTGGTGCACTCACAGGGTCAGGGACAGCGACATGCACAGGCCCCTCCACGGTGACCTGTGCTGCCTCCTGCCCCTGGCCCTGGACTGCACCAGCAGGGATGCCCCCACCAGGCCCCATGTGTGCCCCTGTGGCGGCCTCCTACTCCTCTGTGGAAACCACCAACCTGGATGGCTCCTCACCGTCTTCCACCGTAGCAGGCCCCTGTGGGGGCTCACCCACCCCTTTCGCTGCAGCCGTGGGGGCATCCCCGCCGCCTTGCTCCACAGTGCCGTCTCCGCCCTCTTCTTCACTAGCCGCTCTGTAGAGGGAGACAAAGAACACAAGCATCAGGGTACTGTACAATGGTCCCCCTAGACAGGAAGCAATAGCAGATGAGTACCACTGTCAAAGTACACTTCCATCATGTCCCTCCACAACACATGGGTCAGTCCAGGCAAAACACACACAGTAACAGGCATGGTGCATGCCATGGACATTTCCATACATGACCAATGGACTCTTGAAACATACAATGATATGGAACTCACATGCATCATGGGTCATGCCTATCACATGCACACACTTCACCTCAGTCACATCCATCTGGCCCCATACACCCCAAACACAGCGGATACAAGGGTAACTAGGCTGCATCAGTGAATCTGTGCATTGTCACACACATGTGTCATGCATCCATGGCATGCACAAGACACAGACACGCAGGTCAGGCACACAGACATGGCTACCATACCTGCCATCAGCACCCATCCCTCACCCCCACCCATGTCCAGGAACAGAGACTGGCATGCTCTCATGTCTGAAATCTGCATAGGGCTCCCCATGTGGCATTTAAACACATGCAACAACCATGTGGTTCACACGTCACTGGTCGCACATGCATTACCATGATGTCCCTGCACACATACATGCATACATGGCCTATGTCACACATACAGGCAAGTATCAGAAAAACAGCACACAGCAATGCTTGGACACTTACCGCTCAACTCCAGACGGGTCTCCCTCTCAAGGATCTGGGCGTGGAGCGCTGGGCGTACGCGTTCCAGGACCCTCATCTGGATGGAACTCATGCGGCCTCGGCCCCCCTCCAAGAGGCACCGGGCCTTCACGAGGGTCCTGGACCTCAAGTCCTCCCAGCGCTTCTTGATCTTCTGGACATCGTGGGTTGCCACCCCCTCCGCGTTGATGGCAACCACACAGTCGGCCCAGATCCTCTCCCGTCCTTCCTTGCTGGCGCGGGACGATCCAAAGAGGGCATCATACTGCCCCAGGACATGCTCCACCAGGACACCAACTTCGGTGGCAGTGAAGCTGGTGCCCCTCTGCCCCTCTGGTCTGGGGTTGCCACTGGTGCCAGATGTGGAAGTGCCCGACATGGCAACCCCAGAGGCAGGTGTGGGTGGGCAACTGGGTCCTGGGGCTGGGCTGTGGAGCGATGTAATCCCAGTCGGGAGTCTTCAGTTCCAGCAGGGGTGGACACAGCAACTGGACCCCTGCAGATGGCTGATGTGCAGGCACCAAATGGCAGGGCACGGTGGCAGCAGGCAGGCAGGCAGCAGCAGATGGCAGGTGGGAGGCTGCTCGGGGCACTGGGGGGCAGTAATTCGGCCTTCTGGGCAGGAGCGTGGTCTTCCGTGTGTTTTCGCGTGGCCAGCTTGATACGGAGGGATTTGGCACGTGAAAATCCTGCACTTCAGCATGAAAATCGAGGAAAGGCCCTTAGCGCGTGAGCGCGTCAGCACGCATACGCGATTCTATTGGACCAAAGGCCCTCAGCGCGTAAGCGCGTCTGTGACGTGACCCGCACAGGTGTTTCCCACACAGCACGTGATGACAGAGCACACGTGGAAAGACTGCACGTCAGAGTGTCATCGCGTGTAATTGGACAGCACGTCAGAGTGTCATCGCGTGTAATTGGACAAAAGTGCGCGTACACGCGATTGGCCTATGTACGTGTATATCAGGGGTGCGCGAGCACTTACACACGCAAGTACGTCAGCGCACCTGTATCCCGGGGTGCGCAGGAATTTCCACACGCTATTGGACTGGGTACTGGATTTCAGGGGTGCGCGGGTCACACGCTCGCCTACAACACGCGCAACGCATAAATTAGCGCGCTAACAAAATAACAAGCTCAGACCCAGGATGAACATACCGTTCCTAGCAGCAGTGGGCGTGGGCTACCAAAGGAGGAGGAGGAGGATAGTCAGGGCCAGACTATTCACACCCAGAACCAGCCTTTTCGGGATGCCTGATGACCAGGTGTATGGGAGGTACAGGTTTCCACCACACATAATACTGGACCTGGTGAGTGAGTGGGAGGATGACCTCACATCACCCACCCTGTGCTCCCAAGCACTCAGCCCCCTGGAGAAGGTCCTCAATGTACTGCACTTCTTAGCCACTGGATCATTTCAGCGGACAAGTACCATAGTGGGTGGGGTATCACAGGCCACCCAGTCACGCTGCCTACACCAGGTCTTGAACATCATCACTGCACGCCCATCAGTCCGCAGGCACATATACCTGCCCAGAACACCTGCAGAAAGGCATGCTGCCGCCCTGGATTTTTACGGTGTGGCACGATTCCCCAAAGTGCTAGGTGCCATCGACTGCACCCATGTGGCTCTACGTCCACCCAGGGCATCAGAGCACATCTATAGGAACCGCAAGCACTGGCATTCCATCAACGTGCAGGTAGTATGTAATGCCAAGGGAATCATCACCTCAGTATATGCCAACTATCCCGGCTCCACCCACGACAGCTTCATTTACCGAATGTCCACCCTAAGCCGGGACCTAGAAGCTGGGCGGCATGGCGATACATGGCTGCTTGGTGAGTATGAATGCCACTGCACATGCATGCATGTCAGATACAGAGCAAGGTCACAACCCCACCAATGATACCAATCACCACCTCCACAGGGGACAGTGCCTACCCTCTCAGCCCCCACATGATGACGCCAATTCAGAACCCCACCACGCCACCCCAGGTAAGATATAACACAGCCCACATTACAACCCGGGGTATAGTGGAGCGCACATTCGGAGTGCTAAAGTCACGCTTTCGCTCCCTTGACCGTTCTGGCGGGCAGCTGTTGTACGCTCCCCCAGTAGTGTGCAGGATCATAGTGGCAGCATGTGTCCTGCACAACGTTGCAACACGCCGGGGCCTGGCCGTGGACATGGTGGTGGCCCCACATCCCCAACCACATGCACAGCCACTGCGCATGGGAGGGGAAAGGGCACGGGGGAGGCAGCCCGTACACAGCTAGTGGCTAATTACTTCACATAGAAATCACTCCCCTGTGGAGTGCACACTGCCCTGGCACATTCCATCTGACAATCAATGATGACTCAACCTGACACTGATCCTGAATGTCTGGAGAATCAACCGTGAAAACCATATCAGCCTGAGATTGTTCACCTGGAAGTGTTACAATGTGTGCATCCCTACCCACACAGACACCACCAATGCAGTTTTGTGAAGAAACACATTCAAGCAGCTAAAATGAATACCCACTTGCAAAATGCAACAAGAGGACAGTGCCATGTCAGCCAACCCATCCCCAGCACCGCCACACGACACACCGTGCCATGTCATGCTATTTGCAGGTAAACAAAGTAATCCCCACAACATGACACTAGTGTCACAATGTACAGTGTCCCTAATTGAAACTTGCAACACCTGAAATGCTCACAGTAATGCAGGACCAACAACAAACTTGAGCAGGTACTACCATTAACATGACATTACAAAAGTAATAAATTAGTACTCTCACCACCTGGAAATGCCTGCACTCCCACCACTACCAACTGTGCAGTGTTGGCGCCATGTAGAGTTGTAGGTGCACTGCTGCCAACATGGACCCAATCTCCAAACTAGAGGCCCTTGTGTAGACATGAGGAAGGGACCTGCAAATCGGGAGGTAGACACAGATGATGAGTTACACATCAATGCAACATGCAGTGTACAACACAACAGCAATATGCACTAGGAATGTATACACAGTATTGACTAGACTACCCACACATGTAGTGGGAGTCCAATGTCACCATGTACGTCAATGTCACGTGGGCACACCCTTTGCAAGCCCATGGAAACGGGAAGCAGGAGGGGTGTGTGTGACTCAAACCCAAGAATCTGAACCAAATACATGACAAGCCTGCATGTGCCCAGCCACAATGCAGCGTATGCCCACAGGAACCACGGAAGGCAACAAATTGTACCAAAACAATTGGGAAAAATAAAAATAAAAATAAAAATAAATCAAAAATGGCCATTGATGGGCCCGGGGGGTTTGGGGAGGCCACCCAGGAGGTCCGAGGACAGGGTGCACACCAAAACCCACCTGTGTGGATCCTGGGGAAAAAAAATACCTCCATGGGCTCATGGCCCACACGGCTACCCTATTGCGGGAGTATCACTGCTGTCGCTATTATCACCCTGTACAACTGCATCCGGAGGTGGTTGCACTATGGGAGGCAGCCCATGCAAGGCCCTAGTCTGCTCCTCCATGGCTGCAAGCATGCAGGTGTGGTAGGTCTCGTTCTGGAGGATGAGTGTGCGGACGTCCCCATGCAACAACTCACGGGATGCCCGGACCTCCACCCTCGTTGCCTGCATCTCAGCTGAGAGCGTACGGGTGAGACGCTCCAGCTGCTGTTCTGTCCTTTGGTGTGTTGAAGCCTCAAGCTCAACAAGAGTCGTCCTGAGGTGAAGGAGCTCCTGCCTCAGGGCTTCCCTGTGGCCCTGGGACTCTATGGAGATGGCCTCCTGCAGAGTCGCCAGTGCCGCCCGCCTGTCCCTGTTGGATGCCAACATGTCCTCCCTGTGTGACTGGCAGATGGAGTCGGTTGCCTGCTGTAGTCGCTCCATCAGCCTTTCAGGGGGGACAATGGAAGTGGCCACCCTATCCATGGCCTGAGCCATCATCTCGAATGATGCTGCCTGTTGGGTTGCCATACCGTAAATGGATTGCTCCCATGCGGTATTGCCAGGTGGCGTACGGGCCACCACGTCGGCGGGCACCACACCTGTCTGGGGCAAGGCGAACTGTGCCTTGCTGTGCCGGCACTGCCTGAGGCTGCAGGACTGCATTCCCCCTCTGGTCTGCTGGCCCAGGAACAGGAACAGATGTCGCGGAGTGTGACCCTGCATCCGTAACCACCAAAGGCGTAGCTGCCAACACTGACAACCCCATTGAGGGTTCTGACCCTGGTGCAGGTGGGTGAGACAGAACAGAATCCCTCCCTGGAACACTCACCTGCGACGGCACGTAGGTCTCATCATCCGAATCAACACCTGAGTACAGCTCGGGGGAGGTGCAGCCAGAGACACCCCTTGAGGGCACGACCTGCAGCACTTGTGGGTTCTCACCCACCACCACACCACGTCCCTCACTGGTGGTTGGTCGGCCCTCGCACCCCTCCTGGGCCTGCACTATCTCCACAACCCCAGCAGTATCAGGTGCGTCTTCCCCTGCAAAGACATAAAAACAAAGAAATGGAAACAGGCATTAGCACCATGGCACACAATGAGGGCTGAGAAGCAACAGAACCAGTACTTGATTGACACATGCCCCACATGACTAAAACCCTCCCATGCATGCACCCTCACTGCGTATGAAGGGGAGGCAAATGGCACACATTGATGACACCAAGATGGAAGATGAACACATTTTCTGCATGCTGCCTGGCAGTGGCATCACACATTGGCCTGTGATTGCCAGGTGAAACACACATGCCATCACACAGATGGCATGTACCATTGCTATTGAGTGAAGATGTAGAGGAGGGCAGCACCTATTCATTCAGTCCAGTTCCCGCATGTAATAGCTTTTCTAATTCAAACAGGTCAGATTTTTCACCTGGAGCTGCCATTCCAAAATGGTCCAATTGCACAGGGACATGTGTGAACAAATGATATCCAGGTAACAAAGTCACTCCACTTTACCATAGCCATGTCAGACATGTGACTAGAGGACTGCGAAATGCCTAGTAAAAGTGGTGAAATGCAAACAATCTGACTGAATGAACAGTGAAAATTAAGCAAAAATGTTGTGGCAAGGTGACACTTCAAGGGCAACTGGCGTGCAGTTGGGCTAGATGTCTACTGTTGGCAGAAGGGATACTGCTATGGCCAAATGCAGCTGCGCTGGATGTATTGCATGAAGCACATGGCTGACCCATAGGAATCAGGCGCACACACTCTCACCTGGCACACAAACAGAAGCCCTCACACACACACCATGCACATGGATGACACACACATGCATGTGCACTCACCGGACAATGCCTCGTAATCAGGCAGATCTCCCACGCCTTGGATCTGTTCCTCCGTGACGTAGGTCCCAGCGACTGACTCATGTGGAGTGAGTTCCATGTCTACTACTGGAGACCCACCTCCAGTCCCTAGAGTTGCGGCATGACTTGAGGCCAGCTTACTCTTTGCCCTGCTCTTTAGGTCATTCCAGCGCTTATAGCAATCATTGGCTGTGCGCCTTACGATTCCAAGCGCACTTACGATTTCCGCAATGGTCTGCCAGTGTGCCTGGCGTTGTGCAGGTGTGGTCTTGGATCCTGCAACAATGACCATCTCGTTATCATGTGCGGACACATACTCGACAAGTGCATTCAGTTCGTCATCCGTGAAGCTGGGCTTCCTCGACGGGCCGGACTGTGTAGCCGTGTCTGGGGCATCAGCCTGTGCCGGACGAGCACTCTTCCTCTTCCGCTTGGAAGGTGGTGGTGATCCTGAGTGTCCTGCACCGCTCTGGACACTAGGGGCAGGAGCCCTGGTGGACTCTGTATCAGGAGTGTGGGATTGCACACTCAGCATGGGAGTTGGTGCAGGCATTGGCTCAAGTGTAATGGTGTCAGGGGGAATGTCAGCAGGATGGACTAGGACCGACACTGTCCTGGCTGGGTGTGTGAGAGCTGGGGTGGATGGAGCCGCAGCTGCCCCTGCAGCCGCTCTGCCCTGCCTACTTGGGGCAGCAGATGACCTTGCTGCCCCAAATGCATGTGGCATGATGACATCAACGTGCACCAGCGCACGTGTCATAGGCCTGCTGACCTGGAAGTCAGCCATGGAGTCAGCCAGGTCTGGTGCCACAATGGGCTGGTCCAACAAGGGATGAGCATGGATGGTGTCAGCCACATCAGCCTCAACGGGAGGGGGGGGGATTACGGGTGCCCTTGACTGGTCCTCCACACATGGGGGGACAGGCTCACCCTGCAAGTAACGACCACGTCCCCTACCGGATCCACCACGGCCACCACTTGTGGCTCTTCCACCTTTGCCACCCTTACGGAATCCTCGCCTCCCAGCCATGGCACTGATGTTAATGTGCATATGGGAGTGGCTGTAAACTATTGTCCTGGGCAATTGGGGGTCAAAGGGGTTGTGTACCAGATGGTAATTGTACCCTAGTGCTCTAGCAAGGCTGAATGTAACCCCTGGGGAAAGATGACGGGTCACGCTACGCACAGGAGCCCCAAAAAAGGGAGATGACGTGCACGCAACCCCTCCTAGACCACGTGTGCAGAAAGAAAAACCTGCACTATGCTGTGGCACCAGTAACACAAGAATGAACGTATGCGTGTCACACGCAGCCTAGAATGACCTCTGAAGGGGTAGGCTACACAGGGGGCGAGCACAGATGTTAGATACGTGCGTGACTCACCGTCTGCCAGGTAAAAGAGCGTGAAAAAGGAGCGCGTTTGGTTGGCAACACCCCCGCCAAAAGAAGATTTGTACGCTGTCTGAGGAGACAGGACGAGAGTAGAAGGGAACACTGTTTGAGGGAATAGGCCCAGGTAAACCAGTAAAAGAGAAAAAAGAGAAAAAGCTGTCAGAGGTAACAGGGAATACGAACTTGAAACGCTGTGAAGTAAATCGCGTGTGAAACGACAAGAAGTACAGAATTCACCCACTCGCTCTCCACGAAAAGCACGTACAAGGAAATGGTGTTCTACACGTACCATTTATACAGGCCCACACGTCCAGCGTCACTTACGCGGCGTGTACGCGCTAGGCCCATTCCCACCAATTACACGCTTTGACACTCGGACGTGTCTTTCATTTTTTTAACACGCAACATTTTCATACGTGTGCCCAATCCAACGTGCACGTGACTTCATAGACGCGCATACGCTGGCGACGCCTTTACGCGCGCTAAGGGCCTTTGGCCCAATGACATCGCATATGCGTGCTGCCGTGCATACGCGCATGGCCCTTTCCTCGTATTACACGCGGACGTGCATTTTTTCACGCGCGCTGAAATGCGCATGAACGTCTGTACGCATCACGTCACAGGGGCGCTTGCGCTTGAGGGGCCTTCTGTCCAATGAAAATGCGTATGCGTGCAGACACGCTTACGCGCTAAGGGCCTTTCCTCGAATTACACGCTGACGTGCAGATTTTTCACGTGCCAAATCACTCCGTATCAAGCTGGACACGCGTATGCACATGGAAGACCACGCTCCTGCCCAGAAGGCCGAACTACTGCCCCCCAGAGCCCCGAGCACGCTCCCACCTGTCATCTGCTGCTGCCTGACTGCTTGCTGCCCACGTGCACTGCCATTTGGTGCCTGCACATCAGCCAGGGGTGCTGTTGCTGTGACCACCCCTGCTGGAACCGAAGACTCCTGACTGGGATTCCATCGCTCCACAGCCCAGCCCCAGGACCCAGTTGCCCACCCACTCCTGCCTCTGGGGTTGTCATGTCGGGGCAAACACCATCTGTGACCACTGACAACCCCGGCCAGAGAGGCAGAGGGGCACCAGCTTCAGTGCCACCGAAGTTGGTGTCCTGGTGGAGCAAGTCCTGGGGCAGTATGATGCCCTCTTCGGAAGATCCCGCGCCGACAAGGAAGGACGGACTCGGATCTGCACTGACATCGTGACTGCCATCAACATGGAGGGGGTGGCAGTCCGCGACTTACAACATGTCAGGAAGCGCTGGGAGGACTTCAGGTCCAGGACCCTGAACAAGGCCCGGCGCCTCTTGAAGGCAGCAGATGCCAAGGGGCGCCGGGGCCACTTGTCGGAAGAACAGATGAGGGTCCTGGAACGCATATCCCCAGCGCTCCACGTCCAGGTCCTAGAGAAGCAGACCCGTCTGGAGTCGAGCGGTGTGTGTACATGCATCCTGATTGTGAGCAGTGCGTGTGGTGAACAAGCAGGTTGCACATCTGTTTGTATGGGGTCGAGTATGGCTGGGGGTGTACAGGGCCGTGGGGCTGACACATGCAAGGGCTGTAATGTGTGAGACATGGATGGTGCTTGTGTGTGTAGGCTTGCATGCCAAATGCAGTTGTGTGGGCACACATATTTGGATGAATGTGTATGTAAGTAGACATGTCCGTGATGTCACGCATGTATGTTGTTTTCGGCTGCATGTATCAGCACTGTGTACATGTGCATGTGTGTGTATTTGACAAGGGTGCAACAGTGATGAAACATGGATGCATGTGACAGCGGTATGTGGAAGCCTGATTGGCAGATGTGACATGGATGCCCGTCTAAACAGTGAGACACTTGGCAGAGGTGTACACATGCATGCAAGTGTGGTGGTGTGTGTACATGTGTGGTGCACTTCCTGTGTTGCATGTGATGTCGGGCTCACCTTTGGCTGCTCATGCTGTTGTATGTCTAGGGATGGTGGTGGCAGTTGCGATATGGCTGTGGTATGGCTCATGTGTGCGAGTTGTAATGACATGTGTGTTGGGGATTGTGATGACATGTCTGAGGTTTGCCAATGCCACTCATGTGCAACTGTCATGTGTGTATGTGTCCATTGTACAGTGCCCTGGTGCCTGTGTTTTGTTTCTCCCTGTCTGCAGCGTCAACTGATGAAGAGGGCGGAGAAGGTGCTGTGGAGCACAGCGGCGGGGATCCCACCGCCAGCTGGAGACGCAAGGCCTGGCTCCCCTCCCGTGTTGTCATCTCGTCGGGGAGTGAGGAGTCCGGTGCCGCATCCCAGGCCGCAGCTGCCGGGGGGAGGTCCAAGAGGCGGAGGTTGGAGTTGGACTCCTTGGCAGCAAAGGGGCAGCTGGGACCCCACAGGGCCCAACAGGGGAAGATGGCACAGAGTCATCCAGGTTGGTGGGGGTTTGGTGGAGGAGGAGGCCGTGCAAGCACCAGAGACGGGGTCTGGAGGTGGGGATCCCACTGGTGCTAGTGTTGCAGTGCAGGACCAGGGACAGGAGGCAGCAGAGGCTGCCGCGGAGGTGCCTGTGTGCAATCCTGTCCCCGATCCTGTCCCTGCATCATCTTGCACCAGCAGGGATGCCTACGTCCAGACCCGTTTTCAGGCAGGGGATGAGCTGACATCAACTGGCCATCCTCTGCCTGCGGACGTGGCTATCCAGGTCCGGGTTGAGCCTGTCCTGTCTGGTGTGGCATTGCGTCAACGGGCCATGCGAGGTGACCTGCAGTCTTTTCATGTAGAGACTGCACGTCATCTCGAATGGCTCGTTGACCACGTCAGCCTGCTGGGACAGGTCACCCAGGCCGGATTCCTCCATCTGATGGGGCTTGCTCCGACCCCCTCCTCAACTGGACCCCCTACGCGCCAGTCGTCCTCTGTGCCATCTTCCCACCCATCAGTCACCTGGGTGCCCTGTGGAGCTGCCTCTGACGGTGCGGCCAGGCTGGTGGAGGAGGCATCCCTGCCACAGTCGGGAGTCGGACATCCAGCAGGGGTGGCCACATCTACGACTGCACCCCAGCCGGCGGAGGATGTGCAGGCAGCAGAAGGCAGTGCACGGGCAGAGGCAGAGCAGCAGCATCAACATGGTGGGAGCCATGAAGGCTCGGGGCCTTCGACATCGGAGGGGCAGCCATCGGCCGGAGGGCAGGAGGACCCCGGACAGAGAGTGTCTTCCGTGTGCAGCGATTGGGCCACGCCATAGATGCGGAGCGGCGGCGGGCGGAAGAGGCGCGGCTCACAATGGTCAGGGCGGAGAACTCCATGCGGAGGGCCCTGAGGCGGGCCGAGTGCCTCGAGGCAATCCGCAGGGGGTTGGAGGAGGACACGGCGTCGTCCCTGCGGACCCTCGGGGCCATGGAACAGGACCGCCTCCGGGACATCGAACAGGAGTTCGATGATGCCCTGGCCCGGAACACCACGGAGTGAGCCGCTGGACTTGCCCGCCGCCTTTGTATATAGTTCTTTAGTTTTAGATTTC
Source organism: Ambystoma mexicanum (assembly GCF_040938575.1). Lineage (NCBI taxonomy): Eukaryota > Metazoa > Chordata > Amphibia > Caudata > Ambystomatidae > Ambystoma > Ambystoma mexicanum. The sequence goes on along the minus strand of NC_090924.1, from coordinate 665,994,299 downwards.
CTTTGTTTGTTCTTATGATTTGGAGTCGACGGACACTGCTCCACTTTTTGTATATAGTTGCATTTTAGTTAGGGTTTTTTGTAGGTTTCCTTTGTTCAGTTGGGCTCATGGACCCTTGGACGAATTGTACATAGTTCTTCATTGGATTGATTTTATTTTTCATTTGACTTTGGACAGCATTTTTTTGGATTCGGATTTGGTGTTTTTATTTTTTTAAACGGACATGCAGCTTATCTTTTTTTCATTGACATTGTAGTTTGTTTCACTTCTTTTGCATTCTTATTTCTTTTAATACAATTTTGTTTTCATACTTCACTGTGTGGTATCATCTCATTGGTTTCATGCATGTCATGTTGGGTGTTTTCCCATTCAATTGCAACCATTGTGTGTGACGGACATGGGTTCATTAGCTTTATGAACATTGGGGGTGTAACATGTAATTTCCATTTCCATGTGGGTGAATGGGTTACTTGGTAGGGCTTTTTGGCTGTGGAGGCTGACCATAACGCACATGATTGGGGATTGTGAGGACCTGGTGGAGGGTGCCCATGGTGGCTGGGTGGTGGGGGTGGTGGGAGACATGAGTGTGGGCCTGGTGGAGGGTGCCCCTGCACTGCTGGGGGGTGGGGGTGGTGGGAGACATGAGTGAGGGCCTGGTGGAGGGTGCCCCTGCACTGCTGGGGGGTGGGGGTGGTGGGAGAAATGGGTGGGGGCCTGGTGGAGGGTGCCCCTGGTGGCTGGGTGGTGGGGGTGGTGGGAGACATGAGTGGGGGCCTGGTGGAGGCTGCCCCTGGTGGCTGGGGGGTGGAGGTGGTGGGAGAGATGAGTGGGGGCCTGGTGGAGGGTGCCCCTGGGGGGTGGGGGGTGGGGGTGATAGGGGCCATGGGTGGGGGCCTGGTGGAGGGTGCCCCTGGATGCTGGGGGGTGGGGGTGCAGAGGGACATGAGTGGGGGCCTGGTGGAAGCTGCCCCTGCACTGCTGGGGGGTGGGGGTGCAGGGGGACATGAGTGGGGGCCTGGTGGAGGCTGCCCCTGCACAGCTGGGGGGTGGGGGTGGTGGGAGACATGAGTGGGGGCCTGGTGGAGGCTGCCCCTGCACTGCTGGGGTGTGGGGGTGGTGGGAGACATGGGTGGGGACCTGGTGGAGGGTGCCCCTGGTGGCTGGGTGGTGGGGGTGGTGGGAGACATGAGTGGGGGGCTGGTGGAGGCTGCCCCTGCACTGCTGGGGGGTGGGGTGGTGGGAGACATGAGTGGGGGCCTGGTGGAGGCTGCCCCTGGTGGCTGGGGGATGGGGGTGGTGGGAGACATGAGTGGGGGCCTGGTGGAGGCTGCCCCTGGATGCTGGGGGTGGGGGTGCAGGGGGACATGAGTGTGGGCCTGGTGGAGGGTGCCCCTGCACTGCTGGGGGGTGGGGGTGGTGGGAGACATGGGTGGGGGCCTGGTGGAGAGTGCCCCTGGTGGCTGGGTGGTGGGGGTGGTGGGAGACATGAGTGGGGGCCTGGTGGAGGGTGGCCCTGCACTGCTGGGGGGTGGGGGTGGTGGGAGACATGAGTGGGGGCCTGGTGGAGGCTGCCCCTGGTGGCTGGGGGGTGGGGGTGGTGGGAGACATGAGTGGGGGCCTGGTGGAGGCTGCCCCTGGTGGCTGGGTGGTGGGGGTGGTGGGAGACATGAGTGTGGGCCTGGTGGAGGGTGTCCCTGCACTGCTGGGGGGTTGGGGTGGTGGGAGACATGAGTGAGGGACTGGTGGAGGGTGCCCCTGCACTGCTGGGGGGTGGGGTGGTGGGAGACATGAGTGGGGGCCTGGTGGAGGCTGCCCCTGGATGCTGGGGGGTGGGGGTGCAAGGGGACATGAGTGGGGGCCTGGTGGAGGCTGCCCCCGCACTGCTGGGGGGTGGGGGTGGTGGGAGACATGGGTGGGGGCCTGGTGGAGGGTGCCCCAGGTGGCTGGGTGGTGGGGGTGGTGGGAGACATGAGTGGGGGCCTGGTGGAGGCTGCCCCTGGTGGCTGGGGGGTGGGGGTGGTGGGAGACATGAGTGGGGGCCTGGTGGAGGCTGCCCCTGGTGGCTGGGGGGTGGGGGTGGTGGGAGACATGAGTGGGGGCCTGGTGGAGGCTGCCCCTGGATGCTGGGGGGTGGGGGTGCAGGGGGACATGAGTGGGGGCCTGGTGGAGGCTGCCCCTGCACTGCTGGGGGGTGGGGGTGGTGGGAGACATGAGTGGGGGCCTGGTGGAGGCTGCCCCTGCACTGCTGGGGGGTGGGGGTGGTGGGAGACATGGGTGGGGGCCTGGTGGAGGGTGCCCCTGGTGGCTGGGTGGTGGGGGTGGTGGGAGACATGAGTGGGGGCCTGGTGGAGGCTGCCCCTGCACTACTGGGGGGTGGTGGGAGACATGAGTGGGGGCCTGGTGGAGGCTGCCCCTGGTGGCTGGGGGGTGGAGGTGGTGGGAGACATGAGTGGGGGCCTGGTGGAGGCTGCTCCTGGATGCTGGGGTGTGGGGGTGCAGGGGGACATGAGTGGGGGCCTGGTGGAGGGTGCCCCTGCACTACTGGGGGGTGGGGGTGGTGGGAGACATGGGTGGGGGCCTGGTGGAGGGTGCCCCTGATGGCTGGGTGGTGGGGGTGGTGGGAGACATGAGTGGGGGCCTGGTGGAGGGTGACCCTGCACTGCTGGGGGGTGGGGGTGGTGGGAGACATGAGTGGGGGCCTGGTAGAGGCAGCCCCTGGTGGCTGGGGGGTGGGGGTGGTGGGAGACATGAGTGGGGGCCTGGTGGAGGCTGCCACTGGTGGCTGGATGGTGGGGGTGGTGGGAGACATGAGTGTGGGCCTGGTGGAGGGTGACCCTGCACTGCTGGGGGGTGGGGGTGGTGGTCGACATGAGTGGGGGCCTGGTGGAGGGTGCCCCTGCACTGCTGGGGGCTGGGGGTGGTGGGAGACATGAGTGGGGGCCTGGTGGAGGCTGCCCCTGGATGCTGGGGGGTGGGGGTGCAGGGGGACATGAGTGGGGGCCTGGTGGAGGCTGCCCCTGCACTGCTGGGGGGTGGGGTGGTGGGAGACATGGGTGGGGGCCTGGTGGAGGGTGCCCCTGGTGGCTGGGTGGTGGGGGTGGTGGGAGACATGAGTGGGGGCCTGGTGGAGGCTGCCCCTGGTGGCTGGGGGGTGGGGGTGGTGGGAGACATGAGTGGGGGTCTGGTGGAGGCTGCCCCTGGTGGCTGGGGGGTGGGGGTGGTGGGAGACATGAGTGGGGGCCTGGTGGAGGCTGCTTCTGGATGCTGGGGGGTTGGGGTGCAGGGGGACATGAGTGGGGGCCTGGTGGAGGCTGCCCCTGCACTGCTGGGGGGTGGTGGTAGTGGGAGACATGAGTGGGGGCCTGGTGGAGGCTGCCCCTGCACTGCTGGGGGGTGGGGGTGGTGTGAGACATGGGTGGGGGCCTGGTGGAGGGTGCCCCTGGTGGCTGGGTGGTGGGGGTGGTGGGAGACATGAGTGGGGGCCTGGTGGAGGCTGCCCCTGCACTGCGGGGGTGTGGGGGTGGTGGGAGACATGAGTGGGGGCCTGGTGGAGGCTGCCCCTGGTGGCTGGGGGGTGGGGGTGGTGGGAGACATGAGTGGGGGCCTGGTGGAGGCTGCCCCTGCACCGCTGGGGGGTGGGGATGGTGGGAGACATGAGTGGGGGCCTGGTGGAGGCTGCCCCTGGTGGCTGGGGGGTGGGGGTGGTGGGAGACATGAGTGGGGGCCTGGTGGAGGCTGCCCCTGCACTGCTGGGGGGTGGGGGTGGTGGGACACAGGCATTGTTGATCAGTAGTGCAAGGTGACATGTGGGTTGGCTGGGGGGCATGCCCATGGTGGATGGGCTGCCTGCGGGACATGAGCAGGGGTGCAGGGTAGTCCCCCGTGGTGTGGGCTGCCTGCAGGGGCCGTGGAGGTTGTGGAGCGTACACCTGGGAGGACCCACACAGCCAATTCACATGTAGTACTCCCCAGAACCCCTGAAATACACATACCCTGCTGAAATCGCGTGTGGAACTTCCCGCGCACCCCTGAAATACACGTACCCTGCTGAAATTGCGTGTGGAACTTCCCGAGCACCCATGGAATACACGTACCCTGCTCGCACTGGGCCAATCGCGTGTGGAACTTCCCGTGCACCCCTGAAATACACGTACCCTGCTGAAATCGCGTGTGGAACTTCCCGCGCACCCATGGAATACACCTACCCTGCTCGCACTAGGGCAATCGCATGTGGAACTTCCCGCGCACCCCTGAAATACACGTACCCTGCTGGAATCGCGTGTGGAACTTCCCGCGCACCCCTGGAATACATGTACCCTGCTGAAATCGCGTGTGGTACTTCCCGCGCACCCATGGAATACTCGTACCCTGCTCACACTGGGCCAATCGCGTGTGGAACTTCCCGCGCACCCCTGAAATACACGTACCCTGCTGGAGTCGCGTGTGGAACTTCCTGCGCACCCCTGGAATACACGTACCCTGCTGAAATCGCGTGTGGAATTTCCCGCGCACCCCTGAAATACACGTACCCTGCTGAAATCGCGTGTGGAACTTCCCGCGCACCCCTGGAATACACGTACCCTGCTGAAATCGCGTGTGGAACTTCCCGCGCACCCATGGAATACACGTACCCTGCTTGCACGGGGTCAAACGCGTGTGGAACTTCCCGCGCACCACTGAAATACACGTTCCCCGCTTGGCGTTTGCTGTTTGCCAGCCTGGTGAACTGGTCCAGGGTTAGCGCAGCCCTTTGCGATGATTTAGCGATTTTGATGGCTTTTCCTTGCGCGAGGGCGTTCTTGGGGGCGTTACTGGTGCTGCTGCAGGGTCGCTGCGATTCTCTGCGCCACGGCTGGTTTGGGAGCCTAAAATCCATGAATACGCTGTGCGCGGAAATCGGTTTTGGCGCACGTGCCTGGCGCAGACAATCGCACGCGGACACTCTGCGCCAGCCGCTTGCGACACTTTTCTGCGAAATTCTATGAATTACCCTGATAGTCATTAAACCACAGGGCTTTCTGAATGGGCGTGGGGAGCTTCATCTTTGCCAGTAAGATAGCAGCATGTACTCCCGGATTTTTGAATATCAAATATAGGCTTCACTGAAGGTGAGTGAGCCAGTATGTTGGTGAGTGAGTGGCTCTCTGAGTGACTGAGCGAGTGAGTGAGTGACTGGCTGAAGGATGACAAGCATAGCTCACTGTAGAGTGCACATTCTCATTAAGAAACAGATTGTCCTCATTCCAGAGTGCAACACATAGGAGGTAAAGAGCATACAAGTGTACTTCGGCTATTCCTGTGCACGCTATGCACAAATACACAACGTTATTTGAGATATGTATGCAATATAGTGAAACATCCCACCTTCTTCCTTGAATTTCTGTCTAACGCCCCTGTCATTGCAATTGCAGGTTTTAATACGAGCAATCCACTTTTGGCCTTAAAACGTGAGATATAATCAATGACATAATTGCAACCAAAATCATGAAAATATCCTTCTTAGGTTAAGAAAAGAAGAAAAAAAAAAGAAAGGAAGTCTGATTTTTTTTTGACATTGCAGTTCATATACTTGATTAAACTGTAAGGCAATTTAACCTGAACTAGATTCAGAATTGCACCGTATTCATTAAACAAGATGAAGAAGTCTATCAGGAGAACCCATGCATGAAAAACAATGTTCCACTCTATTTATTTCAACATGTACATATTACATTGTAAAGCAGTGGATTTTGTCAGAAATGGCCTTTTGCTTGAGAAAATCTTGTGAAACAGAAAAACCCACTTTCAAAGTAGCATGCTATCACCTACGTACACGGCGAAGCTCTAGAAAGAAAGTGAATCATTCCTAAAGTAGCATCCCTGCCAACAGAAGCTGCTCAGCCGGAAATAGCACGAACACAATGTATGAATAGTTTTATATTATACATACTTCCATGTTATCGTAGGTAGTATCAGATATCTTCAATGTCCGAAGCAAAAAGAAGTCTACAAAAAAGGCCTACCATATTGTGCATTAATGAGGAAACGTGCATCTCTATGGTTCAGTTTGCAATTACCTGTCCCCAGCGTCTGTTCAGCTAGTTATGATGGCATATGCAGACGCTCTAGAGAAACACTTTAGCACATTTTGTTTTGAAGACTGTTTCAGAACCTCTAGTTTCTGTCTGCACTCTTTTCATGAAGTGCATCATCGCTCCAAAGCCAGAACTTGCCAATATTTTTTTTTTCTTTACTGCGTGTTCCTTTGCGGTGCCGCAAAATACACCTTTCCCCGTTCAGACCCAGATTCCAATAAATCCACTCGTTGGCACACCTGATGGAAAGAGACGCGCAATCATAATTCACCTGCCAAAGTTCAAGTTTCATCAGACTATTCCAGATGGAAGGAGGAGGATAGCGGATTTTCAGAAAATTGACATTGTATCTACCATGCATAAAACTGAGGGAAGAATTATACATGTAAAAAGGAACTGATAAGTAGGTAAAGAGGCAGGGCCTCATTACACGGTAGGCGGTAACCATGGCGCTATTAACACCATGGTTGCCGCCAGTATTTTACCGTGTCCTCCTTGGTGGATGGCGGAATTACCGCCCTACTCCAAGGTGAGCGGGGGCGGTAATTCCCCATTCACCAAGGCCCTTCCCCATTCCCATTTTTGCCCCCATAGGGCATAATGGGATTGGGGAAGGCACTAATTACGGTACCGCAAATTGCGGTACCGTAATTAGCACAAAGGTCCCTTTGCGGCACCCTACTTTAACGGCTTGTAAAACCGTTAACCCTTACCGCCTTCCGTGTAATGAGACCCGCAGTATTACATAAAGTTTGACCAGCAGAGGTATTTTTGGTCTGAAGGTTTCAGGGCAAATTTGGCCTATGGCTATAGCAGAATCCCTGAATCTTGCTGGTTGGACATTGCATATGCTCCCAAACTTGCCAAGAGTGCATTCTGCTTGGGAGTTGCTGTGTTAGCATGCCCCAAATGCACATTCATAGACTGGCGCCTTCACAATATTTTCATTGACACATATTACGAAATAGCCAAATTGTTTGTGACACAACGCAATTAGTAGCTCATGAAGCTATGATATATTTTTATTTCTTATTTTATTTGAGCATTTATATAGTGCACAAAACCCAGAGGTATCTAGGCGCTTGAACTTTAGAAATTGGTTACAGGCGGATAAATCACTTATACATTCTTGGTTGGTTTCCAGGCATTGCATGTGATTCCGTGCATAAGTAAAGGTCATATTGTGTTATCTTCAACTTTTAAGACAGTTACAACCTTTGGTGTCTGGTCACCAAAGAGCTAGGGCAATAATCAATTCTAAACTCGGTTAAGGCAGTCCACTGCTCGCTGGGTCCCATAAGACTGGCCTTAAACGTGTGTAAGTGGTGCAGAATACCACTGCCCGGCTGGTTGCTGACATTCCTTCTCATCAGCATATTCCGCCCACTTTGGGAAAATTACATTGGCTACTGGTTGCAGCCAGAATAAAACACAAACTGCACACTACTACCCACAAGTGTGTATATGGCAGTGCCCTCAGTATCTTATATATTGCATTACTCTCTATAGACCTAGGGGGTCTTTACGCACTTCTGATAAAGCACTGCTTTCAAATGGTGCTTTGTGGGGGCCGATCCTTTGATGTTATAGCAACCACTCTTTGGAATCAACTCCATCCTGGACTTAGGCTCATTTCAGGGCTTTCAACCTTCAACAAGAGACTCCAGACTCTGCTATTTTAATGATCGTGTTCCCTTGCCTTGATTTTGCTTTGACCGCTGCCTGACTCCTGGATTTTGATTTGACTTTCCTGTCACAGACTTTTTAGGGTTTATCAATTACTTTTTTGGTGCCTCTTTTGTGGTTTTAGTGCATTATAAATAAACAAAGTAAACTAAAGTAAAAGTGACTCAGATTCACTTGAATCACCATAGCCAATATACGGATGAGAGTCAACAATTCACAGGGAAAGAAGTGCCACCTTGATTGAGAATATGTATGAGCTTCCCAGGGAAGTCCACTCATATGCATGGAGTTGTAACAATATATTACAATAGTAAACAGTGAGGTGGAGTGCAAGGAGCCACTGGACAATCAAGACGTTTCTCGTAAAACCCTTGGAGCACATATTCCTCATGAAGTGAAGCAGGTTCATGCATAAACTCCACGTATAAACATTTCACACATGAAATGTACGTTACTCCACATTTTAACACATTTGTAAGATGGAGAGGGGCATGGAAACGAATACCCATTTTCACCCACCATTCTTTGTGTCATAAATTGCCATGGCATTTTCAACAGCATGCCATCTACACCATGGTGTACATTCTGTCGATTCCTATGAAGTCTGCCTTTTTCTATGACAGCTAAAAGTAGACGTATTCCATTGTAAATTCTGTCCTTAACTATATAAATGTAGGGGTCCCCTCCACACAATTTATGGGATCTTATGACATGTATTTACTGACATATGAAACAGTAGTCATTCGTTTATGTCAGCATAGAAGAGACACCACCATCACCAACCATGAACAGTAGGTGTAGCACAATGTTGTCCATAGCATCTATATTGCAATGTAATGGTGATTGTAATGGGTTATCTATAACGCGCTTAATACCCTGAGGTTTCTAAGCGCGGACCCGGGATCGAACCTGCGTTGCTCTGCACTGTCTTGGTTCCAAGACGAACGTGTTGCCCCTAAGCTATCGTCCCAGGACATACCTTGATTGGCAAGCTTCTGCAAGTGTGTTTATTAAACATTAACATGTTGTGCCACTCCAATATGTGTACAGTAGATGGATTAACTCCCGCTCTTTATGATGTTACCCGGTAGTGTCTTGTTTGTATGTGGCAAAGCCTACGTGGAAAGAAAAGTAGGGCAATGGGTACGTGGGCTTCCCTTATCGACTTGTACACTTCTCCTGTGTAGACACTGATTCGATTTACTAACACTGGCAGGGATGACGTCTCATAACTGCATCATCTTGTGTCATACAATTTTACAATAACACGCTCACATGCGCTTCAGTTAGCTTAGTCACAGCAACGCTTTAAAAAGAAAAACACTGTTTTCAAGTTACCTTCTCAAACTTGTGGTTGCGGTTCATTGGAAGGAAAATGCAGAACCAGATTTCTATTGAAATTAATGTTTAGGAAAGCCAGGGTATTTGCAGAATGGGTAATGTCAATTTCCAGAGCAAACTAGTTGGATAGGGGAAAATCTATCCATCTGATTGATACCCAGCTTGTCATGAACAAAGCATACTACACCTCATCAGGCCTGGTAAACACTTCTAAGCATTGGCAGTACACACAGAAAACCTATCAGGGGATTGGACTACGATGCATCGAGGGTGGGCTCTAAACTCATTCATCAAGGCTGCCAGAAAATGTTCTTTCCACTCTGTTTAGCAAGAAAATGAAAACAATGGCTTCCTGACCAACATAACCAGAAATAACCAAGAAACAATGTTGATGTATTAAAATATCTGTGAGAAATCAACCGTTACCTGAACAAGACTCTCCATTTTGAAATAACTAGTGCCAAACTAGATTGACAGATTTGATTGATTACAACTTATTAATTGTTCAAATGAATGCAATTATGCCTACATTTCAGATTGGTACATGTCAGCAGGAGATTACATAAGCAATAATTCAATATTTTGAGGTCCATACTGGGTATTAGCACATGAAAATCATACAATCAGAACATTTAGAGTGAAGTCAATAACTACTGGTATTGACTGCATTCTGAACATTCTGTCTTCCAAAGTAGACAGGCAAACAACCATACAATTTCCAGGATCTTTATTATTTAAGACACGAAAGAGAAAGAGAACACATTGGAAAAAGCTTTCACTTTCTTATAAATAAACCATTTATTTTTATAGGAAACCTAATCCAGGCTCATGTTAAATCAGTTGCAATTAACATGCTTAACTTTTGAAGACAACCATGTTATTTACAAACTACACAATAAACCCACATTCAATGTACTAACTCAGTGTGTCTATGTACTTTACTCAGTTTGCTGACCATTAGAGCAACCTTTTTAAACATCACCGCCAAAACTTTACAACATGCATTGCTTCTACAGTCATGTGCTAATATAATAGCCTTATAGACCTTGGGAGTGGTCATTATTGCTTGGCAATGACCCTTCTCCAATGTATGGCTCTCGGCTTTGCCTCGGGACAAAACTTGGTGTTAGGTTATTATCCCACCATAATTACCTCGCCCACAGTCTATAAGGCAATAGTAAGAGCCAACATCTGAGGAAATGCACTTACCTTTTTGTCATGTACTTGCACGGTAGGATCGCCACAAGGCCAATATAACCGTTTTTGTTGTTCTTCCTTTATGGTTCCCATGTGCCTCCTCCCATCTTGTTTTATTGTGCCTGGGAACACTTGTGAATAGGTGCCACACACATGTCTAATAAACAATTAAAGTCAAAAGGATAGAACTTAGGCTTGTATCCGTGAATTAACTGTACATTTCTTGTTCCCTGATTGACTGGCACCATTCTACAGGGGGTGGCAAAGATACAGATACACAACGTATTAGAATTGACAGCATTCACCAATAACGTTGCTAAGGGTTGCACCTTTCACACTGCTCTTCTAGATGTTTTATTACTAGAAATTCTAAATGAAATGCATGTTCATTTTACTGAACGTTTTATGGTCATTTGCAAAATATTAAAACCATGTAAATACTTGTTGATCAAATGCGTGATAATATTGTTTGTAAATAATGGAAAATAATATTATGACTCGTTTAGGGATTGGCACAGGGTTTGCTTGTTTAAACAATCACCTTTATCTCCTCCTACTGGAATATTTAGCTTGGATTTTAGTCTGGACATCATGGTTTGGAGGTTCATTTTACTTCAAATCCCTGTAACTAAACTTTATGAATGTTCGACCGCTTCCATAATAGCACAGATGGACTAAAAAACAAATGACTGGAAAGTTGCCCAGTGGTACAAGTGATTAAATATTTTTCATACCTCAATGATCTATTTTCTTAAAGAGGCCTATTTCACTGTACTGCCAATCTTATGCTGCTTGTAATTAAGGCCGCCTTTCATATGCCCCTCCCCTTATGCCTTCATGTATGTCACTCAGCTCACTTTCCTAATAAATGTTGCCTCTCCCATTGTGCTCTTGTCTAGGGTCTGGGCTCGCATTCCTGTGCCTTTAACACCTCTTAAACACTTGAACCTTCTCACCCATGACACAGCCCTTCTCACCCTGACGGCAATGTGCATACACTTCACCTTCCTCAACCCTCTCTGTATCATTCACCCCCTCCAATGTCCTCCCACACTCCACCTCGCCCATTGCCCCTCTCACGCTGTCTTCTTTCTGTATCCTTTCAGCCTTCTTCGTGCCCCATTCTGTTGCTGTGCAAGTCCTGCTCGAGCGGTGTGTGGCCCTCTGACCACCCAGTGGCTTTTTGTGTGCATATTCGTTGAGCCACGTCATAACGCTCTGTGTGGCATTGTGGCCATGCCGCATAGTCTGGCTGGCCTTTGACGGGTGCATACATCACCCAAAACATTTTCATAGTTGCCCAACCTGCCATGTGTTTGCCCACCTGTTGGTCCATAAGGTATACTTCAAATATGACAGCAAGAGTGAGTTGCATGCTGGTTTACAATTGTGCAATGGCATAGAAGGACCGAAAACAATTCCAAATGGTCATGGCAAATACAAAGATATGGATATTGCTTCTGTATTTTAGTCATTGTTTTATTGCACCTCTTACTAAGTCTTTAGAAAGACAAAATCATTGACTTAGATTTCATTTGAGGGGTATTTTGTAGGGTGATGAAATTCTCATGATGATATTTTTGACTGTATAATTCTGCCTTTTCGAACATATGTTGATGGTGGGCACTGAGACCTGCTGCAGTTGGAAAACAATGTTTTCCTTTGTTTCCATGCCAAGTAACATATACCTGCAGCTAATAGGATCTCTGGGGCCTTTTATTGACAGCAGAAAAATTCAGAATGTATTCGTACAGCTTAATAGGTGAGGAGAGTCTTGTACAGGGAAAGGGTAGGGGCGAGGGACTCACACACACCCTTGCTCCTGAAACATATCCCAGGTTTGATCGATAGTTCTAGCTTAAATGTCACCTCACTCATCTTGAGCCTTATTTTCCAAGCACGTAAAGAGAATGCCACGGAGATACTAAATGGGTGGGCTGATTTGTGCTGATCGAATGCAACTTTGAGCGGAAGGCAGACAGTAAAAATCATAAGAATACCATTACAGAAAAAGAAGATACTGTCTGAAAAATAGCTATTTTTTTCCCTTCAATTTTGTATTACTTTTTTCATTTATAACAATACAAGTCTTATTGGACAGAACTTGACGAAAACCGTAAAAGCTATTTTCAACTTCAATTTTTATTCAGGTTTACAAAACAGTGTTTAAACATTCCCCAAACCCCCCCTCGCCCCTACCCCACCACCTCAACTTGTACCCACCCCCCCGGCCCCATGTCCAAACCAAGTCTGTTGTTCCGGGAGACTTTTATCGTACTCTCCCTCTCTTCGGGTGTGATGCAGCTAGTGCCCATGCCTCCGACAGGCCTGAAGCCGCCTTGCCCCGGGTACCGGGCCTCCCTGTCTTTTTTTTTTTTTGCACAGCTCTCAGTCTGGTTTGCCCCGTTGGGACCGAGCTCCCCACCCAGGATTCAATGGACCTCCCATCCCCAGGATTGTTGTACTCCGTACCAGTTTGTGAGGAATGAGCCAATGTCATTGTTCACCATGGCAGTCAGTTTGTCCATCACAAACATGTTTTTTTACTTTTTTCATCCAATCTTCCTTAGAAGGGGGCTCCAGGCTTTTTCATTTTTGTGCGAGGGCTACTCTACCCGCCCGCAGCATTGTCTCCCACATCCTTGGGTATCGGTGTACTTGCGTTTCCTCCGGGGGGAGGCCCAGTAGCATCGTCAGGGGATTTAGAGGTAAGTGTTCCTCTATCACTTCCGCCATCCAGTCCCTCACTGACCCCCAGTACACTTGAGCCTTTGGACAGTGCCACCACATATGGCTCCTGGAGCCTGCTTCACCACATCCCCTCGGGCACAACGGGGACAGCGCCAGGAACATCTTAGATAATTTCACTGGGTCCCTATGCCACCCCTGCAGTACCTTAAAGTTGTTTTCCATATCAGCGGTAAATAGATTCCCATTGAAGGCAATTTTGAATATTCTGGACCAGGAGTCCTCTGAAATCTCCTTTCCCGCCAGGTCATTCCAGAACTTGCGAAAGTTTCTCCTTCCCTGGAGGTCGTACGTATTGAGGATTTTATACATGCAAGATACCACCCCCTTCCTCGAGGTCGCTGTATCTATGAACTTCTCAAAAGGGGTTAGCTGTCTACTCAGATTGGGACCCCATGACTGATCACATAGAATGCCCTTTAGGCAGAGGTACTCAAAGATGGTTAGGGATCCCTGGCCGAGCGCGTCCCTTAGTTCCTCATAGGGCAGGAATTCACCCTCCCTGAATATTTGCCCCGCCCACTCCAATCCCTTATCCGACCAGGTTTGAGAGGACCTAAACCCCTTATTGCCCAGGTTGAGGGGGTGGGCCAGAGGGAGGTCATCGGGGACGGCCATGTAGTGAGGTACTCTGTCTGAGGCCTTCCTTCCAAAAGTCCCAGAGAACCCCCAAGGTCGGGTGGGTTTTCAAATGACTCGGGATTGTTCTTCGTGGAGCCCACACAAGGTCGCGGACCTTCAGGGGGTGAGTGTCCATATCCTCCAGGTATGACCAGTACGTCCCCATTCCTTCCTTCATGTGTTCCAATAGCACTCGCAGCTGAGCGGCGCGGAAGTACAAATGGAAGTCCGGCAACCCAAACCCTCCCTCCTCCCTTGACAACGTCAGTGTGGTCTTCCTGGTTCTCGGGGTTTTCCCCTTCCATATAAAGTCCTGGATAGCGTTCCGGAGAGCCCTGAAAGCCTGCTCTGGGACGTTGGTCGGAAGGGCTGTAAAAAGGTATAGGAGCCGTGGCAGTACGTTCATTTTAACCACCGTCATCCTGCCATACCAGGAGAGGATCATCCCGCCCCACCTCCTCCGATCCGATGTGTTCCCTGTTATTATGGGGTCATAGTTCGCAGTGGCCAGTTTAGTTAGGTCCCGTGTGAGGAGAACCCCCAGGTATCGTATTTCGGCCTTCCCCATTTCAATCCCGTGAAGCCTGTCTAAGGGGTCTAGCACCGGGTCCCGGAGTCTCATAGGCAGCAGGACCGATTTCGAAGTGTTGACTTTCAGGCCCGAGAAGCGTTCAAACTAGGGCACCATGTTCAACAGAGGGGGGAGTGAGGAGCTAGGGTCCACCAGGTAAACCAGGATGTCATCTGCAAATAGGGAGAGTTTAAATTCCACCTCCTCCCTGCTGATCCCCTTAATTCCTGGATGTGATCTGATCGCTATGGCCAGAGCTTCTATCGTGAGGACGTATATCAGGGGGGACAGGGGACACCCATGTCTTGTCCCTCGATAGAGGGGGAAGGCATCCGTCAACTCCCCATTCACTTGGACCCTTGCCGTGGGAGCTCTGTAAAGGGCCATTACCCAGCTCATGATGTGGGTCCCGGAACCCATCTTCCTCAGGAGGAAATCCATGTACCGCCATTCGACCCTGTTGAACGCTTTCTCCGAATCTAAGGAGAGGACACATGCATTGAGCTCCGACCGTTGCGTGAAGTGGAATAGATCTATGGTCTTACGTATGTTATCCAAACCCTGCCGCCCCCTGATGAAGCCCACTTGACCCCCATGGACTAACTTTGGCAATATACCCTCGATCCGCCTCCCCACCAACTTGGCCAGTATCTTAACGTCAATGTTTAGCAGTGATATGGGGCGGTAAGATGCGTACTCTGCAAGGTCCGTCCGCTCCTTGGGTAACACCGCGATGATAGCCCCCATCATGGCATCAGGGAGAGTTTCCCCCTCTAGCACGGAGTTAGGGGAGGGGATTAAAGAGGATCGGAATCTTTTGTAAAAATAAACGGAAAACCCGTCATCCCCGGGGGTGGTTCCCACTTTCATCCCGCTTATCGCCTTGTCCACCTCTTCCTCGGTCACTGGCCCTTCCAGACCCTCGGACATCTCCCTAGACAAAGCAGGGAGTTGGATTGAGTTCAGGAAATCTTCTATCAGAGCCGTTCCCCCATCATATTCGGATGAGTACATGGTCTCATAATATCGGCGAAAGGCTTCTCCAAAATGGGAAGACTCGCAACCCCGAGTTCCCTGAGCGTCCCTCACTTCACTCACCATTTTGCTCCTCTGGACCTCCCTCAGCTTCCAGGCCAGGATCCTGTCCGCTTTGTCCCCTTTCTCACAGTACTTTTGCTTGACCATCTGAAGACTTCTCTCGGTTTTGTGGAGGAGTAAGTCCTTCAGCTGGAGCCTGTAATCCTCCAGGGTGGCCACACGGTTGCGTTCCGGCTCTCGGTCCGGGGAGCCCCCCGGTTGGAGTCGGGCGATTTTTTCCCACAGGGTCTTCTCCTGTGCCTCTCTCACCCTTTTTGCCGATGCACCCTTTTGGATAAGAACACCACGTAGAGTCGCCTTAAAGGCGTCCCAGAGCGTGTGTGTGCCCACTTCCCCATTGTCGTTTAGTTAAAAAAATTCTGTTATGGCGTCTGCCATCTCTTGGGCGTGGACCTCATTCTTTAGTAGGGCATCGTTGCATTTCCAACGGCCTCTGCGTTCTTTACGCCATCCCCCCGATATTGTGACCCCCACCATGTCATGGTCCGACCAGGGTACGGGATCGACCCTGTAGCCTGCCACATACGGGCGAAGGGTTGCGTCCACCAGAATATAGTCTATCCTTGAAAACAAAGCATGGATGGCCGAATAGTATGAAAAAGAGGGGATTCCTGTTCTGGGGGATGGAATTGAGTCTACCAGGCCCAGCTCTCCGTTCACCCTCCAGAAGGTGCAAGCCGTGGACTCATCCGCGGGTCTGGGGTTCTGGGGGCCCACCCGCTTCCTATCCAAAGATGAGTCCAGCACCATATTGAAATCTCCCCCTACTACGGACATGCCCCGTACAAATATCTTGAGCTTCTCCTTTACTCCCTCCCAGAATTGGGCCTGGCCATCATTCAGACCGTACACCACAGCCAGGGTCAGAGGGGATCCTTGCAAGGTGCCCCTCACCAATAGAAAACGACCCTCAGGGTCCTGCAGGGTGGCTTCGCTAGTGAAGCGGACATCCCTGGCAACCAGGATGGCCACCCCTCTTTTCTTCCCCTTGTGGGATGCATGGAAAACCTCCCCTATACCCCCCCTCTCATTTTGGGTTCCTTCCCCCACGCCCAGTGTGTCTCTTGCAAATACAACAGGTCCAACTTTGCCCTCCTGAATTCTCGGCAAAGCAGGGACCTCTTGAAGGGGTGTTCAAGCCCCGCACATTCAGGGGGCCCACTCCCAGGGCCGGTTGGCAATCAGCCACAATCTAAATCGCCAGATCTGTTGGGCACCTGCCTAGCATCACTATTCCCTTTTCGCTCCCTTAGTCTCCTTGTTAGGACATTATTTGAACCTTTCCCCAACTCATCCCCGAACCCTTTCCCCAACCAGAAAACCCAACTAACTTCGTCACCCTCTCCCTCCTCCCCGGCGTCCAGCCAATTAGTTCCGCCATACCTGGCATTAGGCCGGACCACCAGACTGCCCTTCCCGACCGGGCGCTCTCATCCAAGCTCTTTGTTATGAGCCCCCCCTCTGTTTCTTCCCCACCATCGCCCCATCTTACTTGCTGTCCTGGGGGAATCTTTGTTCATCATTGCGTCCGGTCCCGTCCCTCAAGCGGATGGGTCGCCCCGATCTTCAGTCCTCTGAGTCATTGCGCACCCCCTCCCTCCCGGACGGTGGGGTGTTTAGCTTCCTGTATTTCCTTGAGCCGGTTTTCCTCCTCCTGGACCCAGGACGGTCCGAGGTCCCCTCCCCGATCGCTGCCGGGCCCACCGGGCCTCTTCTGGCGGTAGACTCCACCACGTAATCCTGAATGGCCCCTTTTATATCCTCTTCTGTGATTAACGACGTCCGTTGGCCCATGTATTCGAAAGTCAGGGAGAATGGGTACCCCCATCTGTAGAGCACCCCTTTATCCTTCAACAGTTGCATGAGGGGGTGGCACATTCTCCGCTTCGCCAAGGTGTAGGCGGAAAGGTCTTGAAATATTGAGATCTCTGCCCCCTACTGCCCGCTCTGTGCACATGATCAAATGTCAGCTCCGTGGTCATCTCTTCAGCGAATAGGAGGGTGATTATGTCTCGCACCACACGAGTTAAGTCTCTCTCCGTTTCCCCCTCCACCTCGGGAACCCCAAAAAATCTGTGATTGTTCCTCCTTTCCCTATTTTCGTAGTCGTCCATTTGCCTGGCCCTTTCCTCGTCCCTCTTTTCCAGGGCCGCCAGCCGCATCTCCATTTGCACCTCCTGCGTAGCTGAGGACGACTGATAGGTCTCCACTTGCAAGAGCCTGTCTTCCACCTTGTCCACCCTGTTGTCCATTTTTTCCAGTTTCTGCGCAATGTCTGATCGCATATCCCGGATCTCCTGGAGTATGGATGCGAATCCCCTCTCCATAGCTGCTGCGGAGTGCGTCGGGGTTTCCGAATGGGCCATGCTCCCGTGGTTTGTGGGTTCCTCAATTTTGTCACCAGCCCCCTCGTAGCGAAAGGTTTGCAGGATCTCCCGCCAGTTCATACGGGCATTTCCTGTTCCTGCTTCGCTGTCCCCCACCGGCTCCGGGATGAGGGGATTGCCCCCCAGGGCCTAGTGGATGGGTCTGCAGGCGGGCACATGCCCTGCGGCCTAACGCAGGGGCCTCCACCTACCAGACGTGAGCACCAGATAATTCTGTTGGCGTGGCGGCACTGCTCCTCAGTTTCTCGGGTGGAGGGGTGGTGGGGTGGAAGCCCTCCGGGTCCTCGACCTCTATCGCCGCCGTCTGTCTCTTCCTCGGGCAAGGGCTCGTGGGCCTTTCACAGGAGGGGGGGAGCCACCCTCTCTCCCCGGGCGTCACCTCGTCTCCGGCCCCAGACTCGTCCCTCCACCACCAGCTTTCTTCACCAGGGGGCGGGGGGGTTTGTGGAACAGGCACCCAGGCTCTACCGCTACGGGAGCCCCGTCTGCAGTGCTTCTGTTCGTCCGTGTCCTCTTCCTGCTTCGGGACCGATGTCCCAGGTCTCCGTGTTTTCCCACGGTGGCGGGCGGAGGGCTCTCCGCGTGGGCCCAGTACTCCGATGAGAGTCGCCCGCCTTGCCGGGCAACGCCCACGCTGCGGGTCCGCGGTCGAGGGGATCACCCCTCCAGGCCTTCCCTTCGCTCCATCTCCCTGGGCCGTGAAGTCCGTTCTCCGGCTTCCCGATGCCCCCAGAGTTCGCTCTTTCATTCAAAAGGGGCCCGGGGGGGGGTCCAGCAGCCGATCCAGCACTGTGTTGCCGCCGGTGGGGTCTGGGGGGGCTCAATCCCTTTCAACGGCCTGAGTACGGCGGGAGAGCAACGCTCAGGCTGCCATCACCTGCGCGCCCCCTGGTGGCCTCCGTAAAAGCTTATTTAACATATTGCACATGGTTGGGGTAGGTTTCAAAAGGTCACATGTTCCCTGGCCAAGTGTGTGTTTCCTTTTCTCTTACCTTGTTTTAAGTTGTTGTCAATGTTTTTTCACGTTAACTACACATGTAAAACAAGTGCTGGCAAAAACAATATGTCTGGCTTCGTAATTGTAGAGTGAAAGATTTGTATTTTTGTAGATGTGAAGATTTTCCTTTGGTACCAACAGGATGTTGTTATATGTTATGCTACATATACTCGAAAAGCGCACGTACACCGGAGGCAACGACAGGAACCTGAAAACATAAGTGTCTACACCAAGTACATTTTTAACAGACGTCTAAACTGAAGATGATTTTATGTGTCCCGAAGGGTAAGTGGGCGATATTTGAAAAAAGAATGAATTGAAAGCGGTGGGTAATGAGTGACGGAAAACTGCCTGCCAAGTTCTCAAGTCTCTGAGTCTTGAACCCACCATGGGAAACAACTCTATTAAGGCCCGGTGGTCATAGGAAAAGGTGTGGCTTATATCCAGAGCAGGTTATTAGGAATGATGGGTGAAACTGCTGTTGAGCCTGCATACAGGAAAAACAATTCCTGCACATTGATTTGTATCATGGAGAAGAAGTGTTCAGGATATGTTTCCTAAACAGCTCATAGGTGTTTAGAAATTACAGATTCACGTTCTAATGCTAATTTCTTCCATTGGTGTGCAAGAGATATGGATGTACTCTTTACATAAAATCACAAATAAGTACTGCAGTTGTTCACTCCAACCCCAGTACTGGCTGTTGCTTCATTGCACTGAATTCATTCACCTCCATGAAAACATTAATTTTCTATCCCGCCCATGGGAAACAAGATCTTTCATTTTACTACTTAACCATGATCATAAGAACAGACTGCTCGAACAGCCAATACCTAGTAATGCCTGACTACCTCACCAAAAAAACAACTGCACATCCAAAACAGAGTGGCAAGACATTTAGTAAGAATAAACAGGAGGGAATGCATTAGTATGGACTTGAGAATCCCACAGTTGTTACCAGTGAAGAAAAACATTTTTCACAGACCACTGCATGGACAGGGAGCAGAATTCCTTCAATCAAAAATCACCCACTAACACTCATTAAGGATACTAATATCAAGCAGTCACAAACTTATAGAATCGATGCACCATGACAAAAAGAAGTGTGCAAGTGCTGTCTTCTCTATCCTCATAGCAAAACTGTGGAACTCAATCCGGACAAAAGAAGACCATCTGACATTTTTAAAACTTAAAAAAAAAACAGGCTATTCAACAAACAAGGATAAAGGCCTATCCTCAACCCTGAAACAGGAAACAGACTACAACAGACCACCACAGCGCCGCCATCATTGCATGACCCGAACTGACAGACATTGCTGTCCATTGCACTCGCATAAACTGAAGGATCAAACAGAATTTGAAGGGAATTTAGCAAGAGTTCAAATGATTCATTCAAGTGTTCATCAAAAAAGCATTCAAGAGTTCACAATGTTTAAACAAAAATTGAATGCACTTTTAATTATACAGTAGTGTGCCTACTATTTTAAATATCTCATAGTACAGTTAGCTCAACCTGTTTTGTGAGTTACAAATGCCTTCTTCAGGAGCAAGTTGCACTACCTCGTCACATGATGTCTTCCAAGCAGAACTTACTCTGTATCTCCTACCACATACAAAATATGTGGTGTTTGATCTATTGTTGTTCCTACTGCATTCTTCTCAACAGTCACCTGTCTCTACTAAGAATGGCCTTCCTCAAGTTTTGAAGAGCACTGAAAATGTGTATTTTCCTCTCAACCTATGGTCTGGAATCCACTAAAGCCGACAACAGATTTTAACATGCACTCTTTCTGCTGGTTAGAGCCTCATTACGAGGTTGCCGGTCTGGTAACAACGGTACCGGTATGCTTGCAACCTCTTAGTTGTGCTTGCGGGTGCCTTTCATTCTTAGGTCTGCCCTTGTGGAATGAAAGGCACCCACGAGCAGAACAAGCCTGTAGCACCGGCACTGTTATGAACGGTGCCGGTGCTACAGGCATCCCCATTGAGCCCTATGGGGCTGAAATGGGAATGGGGATATACCGCCACCGGCACCCGCGAATGGGTAATTACCGGGTCCGGCGGGGCCAGAATACCCTGGTAATTGGCCCATTCGCGGGTGCCGGATGTTCATGCCGGTATGGAGGTAGCCTGGCCGGTAAAAACAGCAAGGCTACCTCCAACCTCGTACTGAGGCCCATTATTTATGTATGTATTATTTTATTTTATTTTTTGTGGCAAATACAGTTTTGTAACATGCCAAAAAACAATACGTGGGTCATGAGAGCATTAAATGACCACAGAATATATAATCAATACATAGGTCATTGAACAGATGATATCTGCAGAAGTCTGAATTTACAATACTAGTCTAACAAAAGTCATCATATATATGTTTTTCTTTGAATAAGAACACAACGTCTGAGTAGAGGTGTCAAGCAGCTTTTTGTCCGTAAAATGTAACAACAGTCAGATTCTCAATCCACCTCTCCGCATTGGGTATATTGTTAGCTTTCCGCTTCAATACCAGAGACCAGCTTGATCCATGGCTTTCACAAAATGGTTGGATTCTTTGGATTGTCCACGTTTGCAATCTAATTGGCATTTAATGAGTGTCAGGAAAGGGAATAGTAGCCTACACACTCTAAATGAATGGCTCTCACTATTCAGAAACCTAAGACCATCCCCACTACTGCAAACCAAGGTGTGGATTACGACATTGAGCATTTATCTACAATAAGTCTTTTTCCATTGGGAATATGGCTTTCATGCCCTGCCAAGAGGGCAGACATGACCATTAATGGCCCACCAGCCTGAGCTAAGGCGGGCCGAGCTAAGCGAGGTCCTCAGCTTAGGCTGTGGGCTGTTAATGGCCATGTCTGCCCCCCTAGCATGGGATGAAAGCCATTCACACCCCAGGGTTCGTCTGGGGTGCAAAAAGTTAGGACAGCCGATCCCCCGATTAAAAGTAAAAAAAAGAAAAAGAAAAAAAAGATAAGATGTCTGCCGCCATATGGAAAAAGTCCCTTTTCCATGTTTATGGTGGTGGCCAGACAGGAGGAGCTTCAGGATCGGAGGGCAATGCTCCAGACCACAGGAAAGTGGGAGGTTGGAGGGGTTGCGAGGCAACAGGGAGAGGTTTCCTGTTGCCTCTCTGCAATGCTAAAAAAATAAAGAAATAAAGAGCTGCCTGGGGAAGGGCCTTGGGTGGCTGGGGCAGCGGGCAGGGATTGTGTATTCTCGCCCCCGCTGCTCCAGCCACCTGATTGGCTGAGCACCCTTCCCAGGGTGCGAATGCACATAATAAAAGGGTCGATCTCTTGATCAAATCACAATAATATCCTCAGCTGGACATAATCTTGTGCCACTTGTGGCTATTGAATTTTCCAGCGAAACCAAAGTTTCGAGATTGGAAAATACAGACTCACTATAGAATGGCCTGCATAGCCATTCCTGCAGCTGAAAGACCATATTCAAATCAGGCTTGGTCCCACCCCAAAAGGGACAGTCCAGTCAGAAATGCTACATCAGATCCCTTCTACAGGTGACTACAAACAAACCTCAGACATGTATCAGCCTCATTGGGTGTCATCAGTGAGGTGTATATTCAGACCCGTAAACCTTTGCCCACAATGATATTATGGGTTCACTGTTTTATACTAAATAGGTACCTCATTATAATTTCTGTGCAAGATGCACCCTGCAACTGCACTTTAAAGAGAGGTCACAAATCGTTCTACATTCTTGGTGGCAGTTTCTGCCCAACCACATTACCCACAAACAACCCTACTCATGTATTGCTTTTTTTGTGACATGTTAGACAAGGATAGCAACCTGCTTCAAAGAGCCTGCAGGGTGGGGACAATGAGGGCAGGTACAAGTTAAGGGCAACAATAGGAATGGGGTGCAAAGTAGTCTTCTTTTGCAGCAGAACCACATTCATATTTTAGCTGCAAAAACAAAAGTTAAAGGGCTACAATAGTAACTTTACAATAAAAGCATCTACACTTGCACCGGCAGAGTTCATCTAAGCAAGCTAACCATCAAAGAAAGTTTAGATGATATAAAAATGCTTATATGGATTCTGTAAGGTGTTCATTTAGTGCCTTGGATTCTCAGACCATGTACCAATCGGAGAAACATTCTACATCTGCATCAACGTTTCCTGGGTTTGGAGATCTAGTTTGGCTCTGCTGCGGATGATATAAGGTTCCTTGAAGGCGTAGTATAGAGTTCTGCAATGCATTTAGGTGCAGTATCACAAGAGGTCCAGTGCATGTGCAGACAATATTGAGGTCCACCCTGTACCTCACAGTTAGATAGTGAGCTGCCCAATTTTGGATCAACTGTTCCTGTGCCCATTGTTAAGCAGAGGTACTAGTTTCATGAGACAATGAAGCTGGTACTTGGTGAATTTGTTGACAGCATCTGAGTGTTGAATGATAAATTTGTATCTGAAGAAGCTAATAAACTCCCCATGTTTTCTGGAGAAGTGGTCAGGTGCCTATGGAAGCTGGTTGGGTAAATGAGATGGCCTGTAAATTGGATGGCCCACAAACTACCAATTCAGTTTTTCCCCCATCGAGGCAGAGGCTGATACTGATCATTCAGTTCTGCTTAAGGACTGTTGGATGCTTAAGTGGTTATTTACTATTAAAACATGCAAATCTTTATTAACCTCTTAGCCAATTACAATCTTTAGAGTGCAGTCGATAACTTACGGATATTCACTGCCTTCTGAAAATGTTGTCTCCAGAAGCAGTCAGAGGAACAACAATGCAATTTCCAGGCAAGAATGTGTTTAAACAAGACCATTCCTTGCTGGGGAGACCTTATTTTTTTGCTGCAACATGCAATTCAATACACAAAAGAGAAAGATAAAACATTGCAAAATGCTTTCACTTTCTTATAGAGAAACCATTTACTTTTACACAACACCTAATGCTTGCCCATGTTAAACCTGGTCCAGTTCAACCAAGTTGCATTTAAAATGCTTAACTTATGTAGGCAACCATGTTATTTAAATACTGTAGAATAAAACCACATTTAATTTTCTAACTAAACTTGTTTATTTACTTTACTCACTCTTAATTCACAATTTTAAACTCACCACATGAAGTCCAAAACATGTGTGGCTACTACCACCAGTTGCTAATAGCCTTCAATCTGTCAGTCAAACAAGTTTATTCGGATGTAAAAAAAAAATCCATCAAACATAAAACAATATTACATACATCCTAAAAATTTCACAAGGCATAAACAATTCCTTAGAATCATGTGCAAAAAACCATGACAAATATACTTAAAACGGGGCATAGTAGGGTAATATTAATAGGTATTACATAACCACTTATCCGAGGATTAGGTCACTGTAAAAATAATTCCTCCCACATTTCACCCTTTCATTAGGAGCTTCCACCTCCCTGGAGCCTCAACAGCCCATTTCTAAAGTACAGTGCTCTCTTCAGAAAGGAGAGCAGGGCCCAAGCCGTAAAAACATTGTCTGCACTCAAGAGGAATGCGAGTGCTACTTTATACTGGCGGATCTCTGTCTTCTTTAGGGCCAGTATCAGAGTAGTTCTACTTATCCCTGCATAACCAATGCAGAACAACAATACATTAGCCAGGTCTTCACGCTGATGTCCCCACACCCCGGGCAACTAGCGGAGTCTGAAAACCCTTTCCAATTAGCTGTGTTCCCTTGCAGAAGAAAGCAGTCAAATCTCGCCCTAGTTATTAACCATCGATCTTTTATGTGGGAGCTCCAGGTTAAATATGGTTGAATCACTGAAGCCATACTGATCATAGTGTGAAATTGGCTGGATCTAGTGCCATACTCTAAGAGTATTCTTTTCCTCACAACAGCCTCACCCAACACAGATTTATGGCTGATCCCCTCAGCCTTAGTTACTAGTACAGCTGGCGGGAAAAGAGCACTAAGGTTGGCCTCCCCGAGTGCACTGGCAATGTAGTCAAGCCACAGAATTCTTTGCCACCCCACCCTGCCCAACACAGACCGGATAATGAAGTGGCAAAGGGAGGCATATTTGTTTGCCCACAACCAGACCCAGAATAAAATCCGGGACTGCGCCCATTGGTCCTCCCAAAACTGCAATCCTAGTTCTCTATGGATTGATATACATGCCACAGAGGTTGGGAGCCCCAACAGTCTCTTGATGAATTTATTCTCCTTGATTTGGATTTCATCAGCCCTCTGAAAACCCCAAAGAGGGGCACCATTCATTGTGACTGCCAACGTTTGGGCAACATAAATCTTGGAGATCACTTCCAGGGGCTGACCCCTACACCTTGACATGAAACGAAAAATGCCCCCTATTCGCTGGCTCATTTTGATCGATTGTTTGGCCAGGTGGGCCTTACCTGTTAATGCTTCCGAGAAGGTTATCCCCAGGTAGTCAAAAACCTTAACTCTAGGTATAACTTCTCTGGCACAGAGCAGCGGTCTCATTGCCGCCTGCCGTTTTCTGGGCACACACGCCATCACTGCAGATTTTTTGGTGTTCATTTTTAGCCCCAATTCACACATAAAAGTTGTGTAAGCGTTGATCAGGGACTGTAGAGCTCTGGGGGTACGGCCTAACAATACTGTGTCATCCGCATATGCTAGTACTGGAAAAGCCCATCCCCCCAGGACTAAAAAGTCAGCCAGAATATTAATGAGGTCCAGTGATAGGCCATTGATGTACAGACAGAAACAAATAGGGGCCAACACACAATCCTGCCACACACCACATCTGACCCTGAAGCAAGCCGTGCAGTGTCCCCCTGGACCACTCCGCACGCACGCTTCATTATCAATATGTATGTCTACCAGCACCCTTAAGATGTCCCTCGGGCAGACCAGGGACCCGAGCATGGCCCAGAGCTTTGCCCTGTCCACCTTATCAAAGGCTGCGCTCAGGCCCATGATCACTAGGCACACTGCCTCACCCCTGCAAAAAACTGAGTTGGCCACTAGCAGATACAGATTGAGACTCTACTCAATCGTGCCAACCCTGGGGCGGAACCCAGACTGGATGTCAGCCAACCACGTTCCTATGCATGCTAACAGGATTCTCCCAAGGATTTTAAAGGATGAATCCAACAAAGAGATTGGTCTATAGGCACTGGGGCTAGCCTGATCCCCCTTTTTGAAAATTGGGAAGATGATAGCCCTTTTCCACGAAGGGGGATATTTTCCAGATTGCATGCAGGCATTGAACACCACCGTTAATAGTGGAGCCCACATGTCCACGGGATCCTGGAACAGGTCTGAAGGGATCATATCCGGGCCCGGTGCCCGATTATGAGTTTGAAGGTTAATGGCCTTTTTAACCTCCTCCACTTCAAATTTTAAACAAGTCACAGCTAAATCTACACAACCCTCAGCATTCACTGCCCCAAACAGGGTCCCAAAATGTTTCAACCTGGCCCCTTCCTCCATGTGGGTCCCACTACTCACATTAGAACAGCACCCATCTGGACCACCCTTCACAAACTCCCAACATGCCTTCTTGTCCTTTCTATTGGCAGCATCCAAGAAGCCCTCCCACGCCACTCCTTCAACTTCTTGTTTTCTTCTCCTTAACTCTAACTTGTAAAGAGTTCCGGCCTGGGTTATAGTGCTTCTGCTGGATGTTGGGTCCTTAAGTATCAGCAGCAGGGCTCTCTTCGCCCCTTTACAGGCCTCATCAAACCACCCCTTCTGCGGTGCTCTCCCCTTAGCCTTAAGTGCTTTTGTAAATGTATTAGTAAGAGTGGCCATCAATTCCACAAATGTATCAACAATTACCCTCGAGGGTAAGCTACCCCCCAGTAAATCCACCAAGAGGGATTAATTCTCCATAATTGACTCATAGTGTAGTTCCTCCTCGAGAATAGTCCCCCATTTGATTCTTCTTGAACCAATGCCCACACCCTTTATTGGACAGGGTGCAATAACCAAGGAGACCCCCACCCCCAACAGGCATTTAAGCAACAAACAAATGGGATGGTGATCGCTATGTACATCAGGAATCACCTCAAAACTTACTGTGCGTTCCTACAAGCTCGCAGAGATACAAAAATCATCAATTGTGGAGGAGCCCAAATGGTTGTTAAAGGTCACCTCGCCTGGAATGTCAGGGGCTAGGCGACCATTAACAGTGCGTAAACCCCATTCCATCAACCATTAACTCATTAGAAGGCCCTTAGAGCAGACTCTCTCGTCCCTCGTACAGGGGACAGGATATTCACAGACAGATCCTCCAAGGGATCTAGAGCATCATTAATCACTCCAATTCTCATTTTAATGTTAAAATCACTACCCCAAATATACAATTCATTTTTATGACTTCCTTTGGACAATAAGTTTTTTATGAACTCCTTGCCTTTTACTAGTCTGTCCGCCTCCAAATATGTGGACTGTTATAAAAGTTAATAATGCAGATCGATTCCCCCTTTGCTCTAGATAGAAGAACCACCTGCAGAAAATCCATTCCAGTGTCAATCACCCTAATCCTGCAATCTAATGAGGATTTTTATCAAAATGCACAAACCCCCAAAACACCTACCCCTCGTTTTTTTCTTAGCTGGAATTCCGAAGGAGATAAAACCATCTAATTGCGGGGTATCCATTGCCCAAGTTTTCCTGTCATAGAGCCATCTCATTGGCTTGAAATAACTCAACCACAGGCCCCAAATTCAACTTCCTTGTTGACCCTGCAATATTCCATGAAAGCAGGTGAAACTCTACGGCCTTGCTTGCCTGGGGAGTACATGTTGGAGTGAGGACTGTCAGCTGCTCTCCCATACCAGGGTTTCTCGGCACCCTGGGGCATCCAGCTGTCAATCCAGATCCTCTCAGGAAGTTAGGATCTCGAATTGGTTGGCAAAATCCAGAGAACCCGAAGGGTCCTTTTCCCTATCGGTAGTGAGCCCTCTCTTCGTGGGGATCCTACTCCAGCCACCAGCTGATTCAGAGTTTGATACCGAACGGACTGGAATATTTCCTTTCCCCACACGTCCCCCCATACCCTATTACCAAAAGACTTACCCCATGCCAACTGCCCCCCTAACCTCATATAGAACTAGTCCATAGGGAGAAGCTTGCTTACAAGTCTGTTACCATTTGGCTTGAGGCCTCGTGCTAGGTTGGTACTTAAAAGATAATTTGCCACTGTTGAGTCTGAAAAGGTCACCACTACACAGTCCCCTGGCACATTTTTAGGCCTACTACCAACCCAGCCCACTCTTCTAGCCATAAGGATGATGGCAGGCTCTGTCTTGGGCCCCATAAGATTAGAATTAAACCAGTGTGACACCTTATTAATCAGGGAGAGGGTTGATTCAAAACCTTTCTTGGGTAACCCAGGCAAACCAGTAATGATCCCCACATAAGGAGCCGCTTCAGGATGTACATTTAAGATTGACTGATCCCCTTGCCCTTGTGGAAAAGCTTTCTTCTCAATGTCATTGTCCCTTATGGGCCCACTCTCCACTTTTTTGGCACCTAACCCTTCTTCCACTTCCACTGCGATGGCAACAGATGGTTGCCTACTTTGCTCTTCCACAGCCAGGTCACAACTAGAAGAGTGTCCACCATTTAAGAACACACACAAAGCACAAGGCCCGGCGACAGCCACCCCTTCCGGCCCACTGTTAGCCATGTCACACAATTTCAAAGAAATTGCTCTAATGGACTCATCCTTGATTGCTAGAGTATTAAGAACCCCCTCCTTCAGCCCTCGTAGTGATTTCAAAATCAACTGGAGGGGTTTTAACTTATCATCAAGTAGGGTTTCCAGCCACACTTTATCCCCCTCACATGCTGATGAGGTGTCCAAAACCAAACTGTCATGGTCCTCATAGATTGGGCTGCTCGCCCTCGGGATACCCAGCATTGGTGGCATGGGGAGATCCTGCCCCCTGACTATCCCCAGAACCTCTATGGCCTCTGCCCCATCCCTGGTCCTCGACTCAGACAGCAAAGGTCCAGGGCCATCAACCCCAATGATTCCTCTACTGTGACCCTCTAACAGGGGGACTACCTCTCTGGAGGCGAGCTCTGCTGCATTCATGCAGCTAATAAACTTATTGGCCATTACATCCATGTATTAATCAAGTGATCTTTGGGAAGCAACGGTTACAGGTTTTGAGGGGGGTTTTCCACATTTAGAGGTTCTAACATTTTTTTGGTTTTTTCGCCTCCTTCCCTGGCTTTTCTTTTCCCCATGGTATAAGTTTTGGTAAGCCTAATTGGCTTGTGAATCAAAGTGAGCCTCTGAAAACCTGTATATAAAGCGGAATAAACAGTTTTACCACTCTATTTAGACAGATGGCAATGGAGGAAGGAACAATATGGCATGAATTTAAACTATATGTACATAACAGTACCTATCCACTATGGTCAATATCTAGCACTTGACTAGCAACATCTAAAATACACCAAACGGCCCCGCACAAAATAATTATGAGACAATGTAATCACAATTCACAATATTAAAAACTGGCCAAAACCAGGAAGTACAAATAAGACCAAATGAAGAAAAAAGAAACAGAAATATATTTATATAAATATATTTATATAAATATATATATATAAAAAAAACAGGTTAAGAAAGAGGGGGGAGAGAATAAGATCGCAGCCCCCCCCAGCTACAAACTACAAATGTATATATATATATATATATATATATATATATATATATATATATATATATATACATATATATATATATATATATATATATATATATATATATATATATAACCAGGTTAAGAAAGAGGGGGGAGAGAATAAGATCGCAGCCCCCCCCCCAGCTATGAACTCCTAACAAAGAGGGAGAAGAACTTCTTCGCAACCCCCTAAGCTGGCAACGTAATAGCGTGGGTTGAGGGGTTTAGAATGCAATAACTTCAATACACCCCTCAGGTCCCCCCAGCGTCAAATCCACATCAGATGAAAAACACAGAGGACAAAAAGGACACAGAGGGCGGGGAACGCCGGGCAGCTTGAGGAGCTGCCTGAGTCCGGCTCTCCCCCCGCCCTCTGTTAGTTCAATATGCAAATGTGTGCCTCGGGAGACTACTGACTGCTAACTGCTAACAGTACCTGAAAATCCTTAAATTGCACGGGGTCCACATGGTCCACAGCGTGCCTCCACCTACTCAACAGGCTGATCCAGTTCCAATCCCAATAAATCCAAAAGTCCACAAGAGAAACACTCAGTGCCTGCAGACTGCAACCTTTGTGCGCCGGAGCGCAAAGGACGCCAAGGGCTCCGCTCTTCCAAGCCCTTTTGTAGTTTAGGCACCACCTCCTTGTTCCTCGCGGCGTTTCCTGCCCAAATTAACCCCTTCACAACCAGGGCAAAGGAGCAGCTCTCACGGACACCAAGGACTCTGCAATAGCCTTATAGACCTCAGGACCAGTAATGATTGCTTGGGATAATAACCCTTCCCCAGCGTATGTCCCTCGGCATGGTGGTGGGTCATTATCCCACTATAATGACCCCTCCCTCAGTTTATAAGGCTAAATTGTCATTTTCTGTATTATATGTTTGTCCACAAAGAGTTGGAAATGTGTCTCAAAAGGCTCTTATAGTGATGTCAGACACTGGGATAGGGTGGTGACTTCAGGGACTTCATACCCTGGATGGCTGTTCATTCCAGATCTATGTCAGATGGCATGTAATGCTACAGGCAACGAAACAGGATCATCTAATTAAGAGTGGTGTTTGAAGCAGATAGGCCGTGAAGTATAAAGAATGTTGCTTTGATGTTGTTTAGTATTTTAGTATTTCTTCCCACGGGGCTTGATTAAATATTTCTGTTGGCCTGAGGTCAGTTTGATGTTCAGGCACAAGAGAGTTGCCCTGTTATAGTTTTGAAGGTAAATGTGCATTCAAGAACACACAAATGGAAAGTTTGATGTAGGACGAAAGTTGGAATAGTCAATGCTGTTCGTATTTGGTCAGTGATTTCAGAAAGTCTCTACCACTTTAGATGAAGGGGTAGCATTAGAGAAGATGGGCACAGCGGGCACTACAGTGACTATATGTGACAGTCACTACAGTGACTATATGACTATATGTTCCGTCATTATACACTGATGGAATGGGACCCAGTAGGCAGAAGATGAATTTAGATCTTTAACATTGCTTTGATTAATTCACTGAGATCAGTTTAATGTGGTGAAGGCAAGAATCAACTTGGACCAATGGAACATGGCAGACAAAGGGATGATCTGAAAGCATATGTAAATGTTGATGTTTTAAATTGTGTTTATTAAAAAGGCAGACATGTCATGTAAGCATTTTTGGGAAGGTAGTATGGTATGTTTCACCAGGAAATATGTAGCATGTGGAAGAGGAGGGTCTATCTACCAATCTACAGTCAATTCTAGTCAAGGCAGAGTCACTAGAAGAGTATATTCAGAAATGGCACGTTCAGAAGGTGGGTGAGTACCCTGACATAGAAGTTGGCAGGAAGGAGGAGATCCTAATGGAGCATCAGAGGGAGGTAGTCACAGGGGTGCATGGGGATGAGGGTCAGATGGAAGATGTGGTCTTGGAGCTGAAAGAGACTGAAGAGAACTAACCCGAGGAGATAGATATGGCACCCCAGCAGATAGCTCATTAGGAGGAGACTGGTAGGGGTAAACAGTCTCAGTATTTCCTCAAGTGGGTTCATTTGGGTCAGAAGACATCCTCAGCCATGATGTCACTACCCAACTGGTCATCGGGTGAGACTACTTCAGCTTGCTGGAGAGTGAGCTGGTGGTGGAGGGGGTTGCCTTTGTAATATAAAATGTCTGCCAGAATGTTAGGGAGAATTCTGACACAGGGTTTCATTTTTCAGATTCCCCACTGTAAACTCAATTTTCTGGGACTGACTACTGTCTCCCAGAACATGTAAAGTTGCCATTGACTTTATTAGTCTGTTTAAATCCACAGACCCAGTACAAACTATCTTCCATAGAGTACTGGAAAGGGTTAATAGTTATCCCTTTTTGTCTGCCATGGAACATTATTTCAGTCCCCTTTCTTTAAGATTTGGCTGGTGGCAGTGGTATCTACCATATTTTTCCTACAGCCGACTATGAAAATAGCCTTGGTACTGTTGTAGGCTAAGTTAGTAGCCTCAAACTTAAATCCGCTGGACCCCATTTACTTTTGTTTGGTTCCGGCTGGGTTTATTCACCATTTCTTTTTGTAAAGGTCTTTCTCGTGTTTTACTCTGCGCGCCAAACAAGGTTTGGTTCCTTTATGCAGCGTCCTTTGGCGGGCCTCTGCTCAGAAGTCCGCCTTAGGATCCTGAGAGTCTGGTGGGGCTGAAAGTGAGGGAGGGGTTTTAGGCCCCCTGCACAGGGTCTCCTTGGAGACCCAAGTCGCACTCCTATTTGAATGGCTAGGTGACTGTACTCTTTGGGTTTTAAGAAGCGCACCCTTTATTTGTTGCTTTGCTCTGCTGCTGGTTTCTTCCCTGGGCAATGCAGGACCCTCCACTCTTCCTTCTTTGTGTCAGTCCAACAGTCGCTTCAGGAACCGTGAGCCTGCAGGATCCGCCAGGAACTTCTGCCTCAGTTACAGCATTCTTCTTCTTCTCAGGTACTGTGAAAAACCGGTTGTTCGTTCCGTCTGACCGCAGTGAAAGTGTTTTAAATCTTTCGCCAATCCAAGGGTTTGTCCTTCTCTGCTCTTTTAAGTAACTTTTCTTCTGACCAACTTCGTTTCAAACTCTTGGCAAAGACTTAACAGCAAACTACTCTGAACTGTGTGATCCTCTGCAAAGACTCATTAATATTGGCCCAGGCCTGCTGATTTGAATCCTCATAGTAGCAAGCCTTTTCTAGATTGCCCTGCCTACTTACTTGTTGGTGCTGCTTGATTGTGAATAACCTTGTCTTTCCCTCCTTTTTTGAATTGCTGGAGTGCCATTTTGCTCAGACTTCATTTTGAGCTTAACTTGCCAAAATTCATTGGGTGTTGTGTATTATATTAAGATTGTGATTTTCTGCTGCTTTACTTTAGTGAACTGTTTTACAAATGATGTGTAAATAGATGTATATTTTTTTACTCAGAAACCTTGAGTCGGTGTGTGCTTGAACCATAGTAATTACTGTCCTTTGTATAACTTCTGATACTGCTCACTTTACTCTTGAGATAAGTCTGGCTGCTCAGCCATCGCAACCGCTTTACTGTGTAGTACAGGCTTGTACGAAAGGTGAATTTGTACTGTCACTTGTAGTCTTTATTCTGTGTGGTGTTCTCAAAGGGTTCTGCATATGATTCTGCCTAACACTGGTGTACAGCGGAGAGGATCAAGTATAGTGATTACACTTAGAGTGCTGCTATTACCTTGGATCAACTAACCACAAGGCTAAATGTCACTAAAAAGCAACATTTTAATCATGTCTGATATGGAAAGCTACGGTCCGGAGACCCTCCTTAGTAACACTGTTGATTATCTGAAAAATCTGTGTAGAGAAAGGAATCTCTCTGTTAAAGGCAAAAAGTCAGAATTAATTGAAAGGTTGTTAGAAAAACAAAGTCTGGAGAGTGGGCCTGAAATACCCAACCCTCCAGCAAATGTGGAAAATGATGAGCATGATAATGTGTCAGTTATTATGGATGAGTTATATGAGGCAGTTGTGTCTCACAATGTAGCCATTACTGCTCCTCTACCTGCTCAGCAACCTCAACCTTTGTCCACTGGGACCCCACCATGTCCTACACCCAGTCCTGAATTAATTGCTCTAGAAAAGATGAGGCTTGAATTGTAATTGAAACGTATTAATGCTCAAACTGAACAAAAGCATCAAGAACGGAAACTCAGAGAAAAGGAGTTGAATCATGCAGTAGAAATTAAGAAATGTTCTATTGAAAATTCTTCTCTCCCAGAGTCTTCTAGGTCTTCCAATCCTAAGAGACCCTGTATGCCTAAAGTAATTCTTGGTATGTATGAGGCTAAGCTTGATATTTTGGATTTGTTGGCAATGTTTGAGTATAACCATGGGTTTCAAGACATTACAGGGAATCAGTGGCTTCCTTGGCTCTTTTCTAAGCTACCCACTGTTGCATCTGATGTTTTGTTGGATTTGGGGGAGGTGGATAGGATGGATTATGAGTGTGTGAAGGTAGCTTTTATTGCTAGATTTGGGAAGACCCCATCCCAGTACCTTAAGAGGTTTAGGACCCTCAAAAAGCATGATGGCACCCTTTTGGCTACCTGAGTATGTGAATGTTTGAAAAACGTAGATGGTTGGGTTAAGGGTTACAGAGTAAACATTTATGAAGGTATGAGAAATCTTGTTATGTTGGAGCCAATTTATGATTCCTGCTCTTCTGAGCTCAGACAGCACTTGGCTGATTCTAAGGAGATAGATCCCAAGAAGTTAGCTAAGGCTGCTGACTTGTGGGTTGCCAACAGGGCTACTCACAAGTATTCTGGGGCAACTCAGAAGACGGATGAGGGGAAGCAACCAAAGAAAGATAACAAGGAGAATTCTAATAACTCCAATGCAAAAGAGTGCCCCAAACAGCAACATAAGGGTAAACTACAAGGGAAACTGAATCAGACTAGTGTACCATCCGGACCCAAACCAGATGGAGGTCAGAACAAACCCCCATTCATCAAAACATATGGGAAATGTTATGTTTGTGGGTCAACTGACCATGTGAAAGAGGATCCCAGATGTAAGGGTAAACCTTCAGGAGTCCACACTGTCTCCTTAGCCTTCTCCCCAGAGGAAGACGTACCTATGGCAAGTGGAAACTTTCACCTACTGGCTGATGAACCCATGAGAGTCTCAGCTAGTGTTTCTTTAGTGTACTTGGGTTTGTGGGAACAACAGAATTTAGATGTCTATAATTCCATCCCAGATAATACTAAAGAGTATTATAAAGATAGGGTCCTTGTGAATGGCCAGGCGACCCCTGCCATCGGAGACACTGGTGCCAGCATAACTGTGGTTGATGAAACATGTTTCAAGGTGGAGGATGTTGCTAAGGTACCCAAACACCTAACCAAGTTAGCTTGAGGCCCTGTGCAAATGCATCCCCAGTTATTAGCTCTCATCCGGTGCAATGATATGACTTTCAAGATACCTGCTAGTGTGCAGAGTGAAGTTCCTGGGAGAGTCCTGTTGGGTAATGACCTAAAAACTCTTTGAGTTGTGTTCAGTACCCCCAGACCTCCCAGTAAAAAGAAACAGGAGCTCACTAGGCCTGCAAGGGAGAGGACCTTGAGAGGCTCTCCAGGGGAAGAGATAGAGGAATCTATCACCCCCAGTCCACAGGAATTACTCACTGCTATTTCAGGAAAGAAAGAGGCAAAGGGGAAACCCAAGACCTCCAAGAAAAAAAACAGATAGCACCCATGTGCAACCCCCGAGGGCATCCCCAAGATTGTCCAAAGTCACACTGACTCCTCGACCTGCTGAGGCTGAGTGTGAGGTACAACCCTGTGTGGTTGAGCCGGCTTCTGAAGAGACAGATCTGGAAGAAGACATAACTTTAGTTGTAGATCTGGCTCCTGTTGACCATCCCGAGCTGCAGTATTTACTGGCAGAAAGTGGACTCAACAGGGCAGACTTCAGCAGAGGACAAAGAGAGTGTCCTACTCTTGAAGGTCTTCGCCTACAGGCAGCTTCTCGGTTCAATGGGCAAGAACCTGGGAAGCATAGGCTGCACTGGGAAGATGGCCTCTTCTACAGTGATCTGACTGAGTCTATCCCTGGGGACTGCAAAAGACTTGTAGTGCCCCTAGAAAACAGACTCCAGTTCCTACAGTTGGCCCATGAGTTACCTTTGGCTGGTCATTTGAGTTTCAAAAAGACCAAGGAAAGGCTCTCTTTATACTTCTTCTGGCCTAAGATGGGTTCAGAAGTTGACAAATTCTGTAGGAGCTGTCACACCTGCCAAACCTCTGGCAAGAGTGGAGCCAAGAATGTGGCACCATTGGTGCCTCTTCCAGTGGTGGGAGTTCCTTTTGCGAGGGTGGGCGTTGACATTGTTGGTCCCCTTGACCCTCCCACATCTTCAGGAAACAGCTTTATCCTGTTTGTAGTAGACCATGCTACTAGGCATCCTGAAGCAATACCTATGAGGCCTGTTATGGCTCAGGCTGTGGCGAAGGCTCTACTTGGTATTTTTACCAGAGTAGTGTTTTCTAAGGAAGTGATATCTGACAGAGGATCCAACCTCATGTCCCACTACATGCAAGCCATGTGGAAAAAACTGTGGTGTGACTTACAAGTTCTCTACAGCCTACAATCCACAGACAAATGGACTGGTAGAGAGGTTTAATAGTACTATGAAGAGCATGATAGGTGCTTTAGAGGAACCCCTTAAAAGAAAGTGGGACCTTCAACTGCCATGCCTTCTCTTTACTTATAGAGAAGTTCCTCAGGAGGGAGTTGGATACAGTCCTTTTGAACTTCTCTATGGCCATCCAGTCAGAGGTCCATTGGCCCTGATTAAGGAGGGGTTGGAGAGTGCTCCTTCCTCCAAGCCAGTCAGAGTGACTGAGTATGTGATAGGTCTCCGGAGGAGAATGTCACACATGATGGCAGAAGCTAGTGATAACTTAAAAGCAGGTCAGGCTCTGGTCAAACATTGGCCTGACCAGAAGGCCAGCATGGTTGAGTTTACTCAAGACCAGCTTGTACTAGCTATGGTGCCAACAAGACAATGGATAGAACCCTTCAAGGTTGTGGGCCAACTTGAAGAGGTGAACTATCTGGTGGATTTAGGCAGACCTAAGGAGGCTCTGAGAGTCTTTCACACCAACCGTTTGAAGGCATATGTCTTGAGACCAGAAGTGGGAGCTTTGCTTCTAGCTTCAGCTCAAGAGGAGGAGGAGAGTGAACCTCTAGCTGACCTACTCAGAGGCCAACCTTTGGATGAGAACATAGAAGGAGATAATCTCTCTTCTAATCTGACATCTGAACAACAGGATGAGTGCAAGTTTCTGTTAAATCAGTTTGCCTCCCTGTTTTCACTTTCACCAGGCTTGACCGCTTAGGGCCAACAGGATATCCTAACTGGTGACTGTTTACCTGTGAAAAACAGAGGTTACAGAATGTCAGAACATGTGAGATCCCACATGAAGGAAGAGGTCAACAAGATGCTTTATCTCGAGGTTATTGAGACATCTACAAGTCCATGGTCTAGACCAGTTGTTCTAGTACCAAAGGCAGGATCCTAGGAGTTGAGGTTCTGTGTGGACTATAGAGCTCTATATGCAGTCACTAAGACTGATGCCCATCCATTACCAAGGACAGATGAATTGGTGGATAAACTTGGTGTAGCCAAGTACCTCAGTACATTTGATCTGACGTCAGGCTATTGGCAAATAGCCCTGACAGACCATGCCAAGGAGAAAACTGCATTTTCAACCCCAGCAGGCCTCTACCAGTTTAAGGTTATGCCTTTTGGATTAAAGAATGCACCTCCTACATCATAAAGTATGGTCAATCAAGTTCTAAATGAAATGGAGTACTTTCTGCATGGCATACTTGGATGAAATTGCAGTGTTCAGCCCTACTTGGAAAGAACATATTGATCACTTAGGATATGTTTTGCAGGCTCTTAATCAGGCTCATCTGACCATAAAGGCAAGCAAATGTCAAATTGGTCAGAGCAAAGTGGTCTACCTTGGTCATGAGGTAGGAGGAGGTGAAATAAGGCCATTGCCTAGCAAAGTACAAGCTGTACACAACTGGGCCACCCCTACTACTCAAACCCAAGTGAGAGCCTTGTTAGGTCTCACTGGGCGCTACAGGACTGTCATTGAGAACTATGGGACATAGCTTCTCCTTTGAATGTAGTTTCCTCTCCAAAATTCCCTAAAAAGGTTAGGTGGAATGAGGAGTGCGCTCAAGCCTTTGAAAACCTGAAGAAACTCCTTTGTCAAGCTCCAGTCCTAAGAACTCCTGATTACCACCAACCCTACATTGTGCAGACAGATGCATCCAATACAGGTATAGGTGCAGGCAGTCAACTGGGTGAGAAAGGTAGGGAGCAACCCATTTGCTTCATCAGTAGGAAACTGAAGGAACCCGAAACAAGGTGGGCAACCATAGAGTGTGAATGTTTTGCCATTGTGTGGTCTCTGAAGAAGTTTAGACCATACTTGTATGGATCTACTTTTGTGATTCAGACATAACACCAAACCGTGAGATGTTTTTTTTGTTTATTTGTTTGTTTATTTATTTTTAATGCGCACCAGACCCAAAGGTAACTGGGCGCAGCAGTAAGAAGGTGCAAAGCTTACAAAGTTACACATTTGTACAAGTTACAAGATAATACATAAAAGCATTGAATAACAGAATAAATCACAAATGACATTACAGGGCAGTGTAGCATATGCGCAATTACAGTTCTAAGGATGCAGATGATATACAGTTATGGTAGATGGGCTAGTGGAGACAGGCAGTGTAGCATATGAACAATTACAGTTCTAAGGATGCGGATGATATGCAATCAGGGTAGATGGGCTAGTGGGAACAGGCGTTGTTGGTAACTAGGTGACTAGAAGTCATTAGAGTTGATGTGTTTAATAAAATTCTTTCTGAGGTGTAGGTAGGGTTGGTCTACTCTAAAGTTAAGTGGCAGTGAGTTCCAAAGCTTGGCAGCCTTCACAGCGAAACTGTTTCCACCGGTT
This sequence comes from Ambystoma mexicanum, assembly GCF_040938575.1. Lineage (NCBI taxonomy): Eukaryota > Metazoa > Chordata > Amphibia > Caudata > Ambystomatidae > Ambystoma > Ambystoma mexicanum. The sequence continues at coordinate 665,955,953 of NC_090924.1, read as the reverse complement.
GTGGTAAGCCTGAATCTAGGTACTACAAGGCAATTAGCATTGCTGGCTCTGGTTGGTCTTAAGGATGTTCTTCTGTTTAGTTTCTCCATAAGGTAGCTAGGTGCAGTGTTGTTTAAGGGGCCAGGGAGATCATTTTTAGCTTTATTTTGTGGTGGGTGGAAAGCCATTTATGTTGGCGTATAATAGAGGAGATATGTACGCTTTTGTTTATGCCAAGTGCCGCTCTTAAGGCGTTGTTTTGTAAAATTTGTAACCTGTGGATGGTAACTTTGTTAGCACCACTGTAGAGGGCATTACAGTAGTCAAGTCTGGAGAGTATTAGAGCTCTAGCCAGAATCATGCAGCTGTCATTGGAAAGGAACGGCTTTCCAGCTCTTATCAGCTTGCAAGTGTAGGCAGTGATTGAAGCCAGGGATTTTAACTGTTTGCTAAAGGACATGGTAGAATCAAGGTAAAAACCAAGGGTTTTTACTTCCTTGGAAACCATGATGATGTTGCCGTCAATATTAAATGAGGAGTATTCCTTTCTGTTAGGAAAGATTTCCTAATTGTAGGTAATTTTCCTTCCATGTGGCAACCCCTAAACTTTTTGCTGTTGTTTTTCACCTTGTTCTTGACTTTGCCACAGAAGTGCAGCCTTCTGCCGCACTCCTCTGGGCTTTTGCTCCTTTCTTACGGGGAAACTGACATGCCCTTAAGACAGTCAGTACCAGGGAACGCTGTTTCCCGTAGTTTCTTTTATCATGTTGCGGCTTTCGTGCAACATGACACAAGAGGGCACTGTAAGCTAAGTTACAGCTCTCTTGGGTCTCTAGCCTTCTACAGGCCCTAGATACTCGTTTAGGATTGTATCTGATCGGTGCAAGTGATTCAGGGACAGGAATGGTGGCAGCGATCGTTTCTTGTGTTTTGAGCTCCTTTTGGCGTTCTAAGCGCGTTTCTCGCCCTTAACCCAAAATGGTGGCCTGGCTCCCAAAATGGCCAGACCACGAGGCTCCTTTGTCCTGTCCGCTGACCGTCTTGCTCCCTTCACCTTCCCCAGGTCGAGCCGACCCGGGGCCTTCCTTATTTGGGCATGTACTTTCCCGCGAAACACGGATGCTTTCGCTGGCTTCTACATGCCTTGTGTGTGCCTCCAGGATGTGGGCTGGGATGTCTGGTCCCAATACACATCCTGGGTGCCAGAGAGTCTAGGGTGGTGTGAATGCCTGGGACCACCGTGGTCCGTGATTGGTCCACGAATGGTGTGAGTGTTGATGAGCGGATCTCCCATTGGGTCCCCTCCGTTTTGGCGCGAAGGGAACCGTGGATAAGAGGGGGCTGGAAACACCACTACCATGTCGATCTCCTGAGTTCTCACGAACGAAGGAATACAGGAGCCAAGTATCCTGCAACCAAGAGGCTGGACCGAGGAATCGCTGGTGACCCGCTGAAGGACTTCTCCTCTGCACTGCTGTCGCCTTGTGAAACCCTTTTCACCTTTGATCGAACCAGAAGGCCTGTACTGGTACTTCAACCCTTGGAATAGCGGGAACAGCTATTCTCGGCATCTTCACCATCTCCTGCCAGTAAGCCTTCGGAAGCGTCTCTGGGCCATCCAGCTGACTGACCAGCTTACACGGGAGTCTTGCTCTGTAACCGCCGCCAGGTTGTGTAGTATTTCGAGCCCTTGTCACTCTCACACGCTTCGTACACTTGGCGTTCCCAGGTCTGAAGTGAGTAGTGTACATTTGGCTCAGATACACACGGCCGCTCCGTTGCCCTGCTGTGGTAACAAACTGTGCGGGTTTCTTCGATTGGTACGTCTTTTTACTCAACACGATGACGAGGCGTTCCCTGCTCTTCTGAACCTGCCAGCTGCTGAAACTGACGCGGAGAAGCCTGGGTCTGCTTGCATCGGGGACCAGTGAGTAGCATAGCTAGGATCTGGTCGCCCTCCTGCAGGAGCCCATTGCTTTTCCCCGCTGTGTCAAACAGCACCCTTTTCCGTACTCGCGCTCTGCTTCTGCCTACTGTGGAGGCTGCGCTTGAGTCGCGGAACTTGTTCTTCTTCTTTTGTGCACTAAACTGAACTGCCTGATTTCCCTCGAAGAGCTTCTCCTTTTGCCCGTTGGCACCAGCGCGTGCAGGTACTTTTGAGCACAAGGCTCCACTCTTCGCAGGGCTCGGACTTCCATCTAGTTAGGTGCCTCTGAAGGTGAACTGGGTCCAAGCATTATTGCGCACTGCCTGTTTTCCCTCCCTTTTAGGTGGACTACACATTTCGTGCATATAACGCTTGAGACTGGTTGTATTTGTATATATATTGTGTTGATATGGTATGTGTTGGTTTACTATAGTTATATTGTGATTTTCTCGCTACGGTCATTGTTTTAAAGGCCTTGAAATAAATGTGTATATATTTTTAATATAACAACTGTTTGGAGTAGTTTGTAAGTGATCTTGCTTTGTGTGCTCATTGCGAGCTTTCAGTCACCCTCACCCCTCTTGAGACCTAGTCTTGACCGCCGCAATCGCTACCTTGATTGGTCTGGCTCGTCCAGAGGTTACCCTGTTCCAAGTAATTAGGTTGGCCTTCTGAACTTCTGCGCCACCAGGACAGAGTTCAGAAATCTGTCTTAACAAATTTGTGTACAGCGGTGGGATACGACTGAAGGTATCCAGTGTTGCGCACGAACTAAGGCATTTCAGGTTATTCCAACCAGGACACGTAGTGAATTGTTGTAGTATAACTTTAAAAAGGCCATAGTCCTATCTAACAATATGGAAACAAATACCTTGTTAATTTTAAATGCTTCCAAATCAGAAACATTGAAAAAGATGTGTGCGGAGAGAGGTGTTTCCTCTCAAGGCATGAAATTGGAAATGATCCAAAGAATCGTGGCGTGGCAAGAAGCGCAGCTTGACGCTATAACTTCTGAGGACAGTGCGGAAGGTGGTGGGGCTGCTCTCACTGGTAGAACCGACGGTTCTGCCGCTGCACTGATCCATCGCGACCACGAGGACAGGGAGGACGAGATGTCTAATGTTTCCTCTGACAGTGCTGATGGGGAGGCTATGCTTGAATTCAAGAAGCAAGAGCTGCGGTTTAGGCAGCAGGAGCTTGAATTCAGCATAGCCAAACTAAAAATCGAACAGGCAGAAAAACAAAAAGACAGGGATCACCAGTTGGAACTGGCCAAGCTTCAGTTTGCAAATGGGTCCAAGGGTCCTGGACATGGGTCTGGGGCTTCCTCTCATCCACGGTTTCCGAAAGATCTGCTCAGTGTGTATGAGGAAAGGAATGACATTATGGACTGGCTGAATGCGTTTGAGTATGCATGCGAAGTTCAACAAGTTGACAATGCTGATAAGATTGCCTGGTTACTCAGCAGACTGCCCCACTCTGGCTGTAGTGCCATTATGGAAATGTCGAAGGCTGAGCGAGCTGATTTCGCAATGTTAAAGCAAACTCTCATTTTAAAGTTTGGGAAGACTCCGGCCCAATATTTGAAACGTTTCAGAGAGTATAAGAAAAAGGAAGGTGGTACTTGGGTATCTTATGTCACTGAATCCTTGAAAAACTTAACTGGCTGGGTCGAAGGTTATAAGGTTTCTACCTTCGAAGGCATGATAAATCTTGTCATGCTGGAACACATTTTTGCATCTTCTTCCCCGGAGCTTAAGCAGCATTTGGCCGATTCGAAGGAGATAGATCCTAAGAAGCTGGCCATTGCAGCCGACTTATGGGTGTCACATTGAGTGTCCCATAAGGACAAAACTCATCCTGGTAAGCAGGAGGAAGGGAAAAAGTCCAAAGATAAGGAGGGTGGAGAATCTGTTAAATCTTCTTCTCATAAGGGCCACAAAAAGAAAAATAAGGGTAAGACACAAGAGAACTCACAGGGTAGTGGAGGTCAGCCTCCGAAACAGAACTCTGGTTACAATAAGCCTCCCTATGTAAACAGACCCAATGGATCTTGTTTTGCTTGTGGAGCAACTGACCACGTGAAGGGGGATCCCCGGTGTAAGGTTAGACCTTTGGGGGTCCACTCCGCTAATCTGGCCTTCTCCTCCTACGAGGAAGAAGAGATTACAGGAGCATCCTTCTCCTCAGACTCATTTCCCAGCGGGATAGAGGCTGAGGTAGTTTTAGTTTCCCTGGGTTCCTGGGAGCCTAAAGTCGCAGAGGCTTATGCTAGGATTCCGGATAATACCAAGCACTACTTTAAAGACAGTGTGCTGATCAATGGAGTAGATACTCCAGCTCTTAGGGATAGTGGGTGCAGTCGCACTGTAGTGGATTCTACCTTGGTAGACTCAGAGGAAGTTGCCAGAGCTACTCTGATGCCCACTAAGTTGGCTGACGGCCCCCTCCGTATGTTTCCAGTAATACCTGTAAATCTTACTTTAAATGGTACAGCAGTCAGGATTCCAGTGAGCATTCAGAGAAACGTCCCGGGAAAGGTCTTGTTAGGTAATGATCTCAGAGCTTTAGGGCTCGTAGGAGACACTGCCGAAAGACCCTACACACGGTCTCAAGCACGGGCAGCATTGGCCAAGTCCAATACGCCGCCCCAGCCGAAGGGGAAACCCAAGGCGAAAGGAGTCGACAAGTCACGACGAGGGAAAGAGAATATACCCCCGAGCTCGCCTACCACTGCAGTGGAGGAAGTTGGTCAATCGCCCGGGCCTGACGAGGAGGTGGCGATGCCTGAAGTATTTGACCCCAACGATCATCCTGAACTAAAAGACTTGTTAGTTGAAGGAGGTCCTGATAGGGACGAATTCAGTAAAGGCCAACGTGAGTGCCCATCTCTGGAATGCCTAAGGAGACAGGCCTGCTCCCAGCTTGAGGGTGAACCTCCTGGGACGCATAGGAATTATTGGGAAGGTGGACTCCTGTATAGTGAGCCCACAGAGTCTACGGAAGGAGACCATAGGAGGTTGGTGGTTCCCCTTGCTGTTAGGCCCTTCCTCCTGCAGTTGGCGCATGAAGTTCCCCTTGCTGGTCACCTTGGTATGAAGAGGACCAAGCAAAGGTTATCCATGCACTTCTACTGGCCCAAGATGGGGGTGCAAGTAGAAAGTCACTGCAGGAGTTGTGCCTCCTGCCAGTTGTCTGGTAAGGTTGGCGCGACAATCCAAGCTCCGTTGGTACCGCTCCCAGTTGTGGGGGTACCATTTGAAAGGGTAGGGATCAACATCGTTGGTCCCCTTGACCCGCAAACATCCTCGGGCAATAGGTTTATCCTGGTGCTGGTCGACCATGCAACCAGATATCCTGAGGCCATCCCATTGAAAACTGTAACTGCCAAGTCAGTTGCAAAAGCTTTACTTGGCATATTTACTAGGGTTGGCTTCCCTAAAGAAGTTGTGTCGGATCGTGGCAGCAACTTTATGTCGAAGTATATGCAGGCTATGTGGAAAGAATGTGGGATCACCTACAAGTTCTCTTCTGCATACAACCCCCAGACCAATGGTCTGGTGGAAAGTTTCAACAGAATGTTAAAAAGCATGATTGGGGCTCTGGAGGAACCTCAGAGAAGAAAATGGGATCTTCTTTTACCATGCTTACTGTTTGCCTACCGAGAGGTACCACAGGAGGGTGTTGGCTTCAGCCCCTTCGAACTTCTGTTCGGTCATCCCGTACGGGGACCCTTAGCCATCGTCAAAGAGGGATGGGAGATGCCCACTCCCCCTGTTACTACCAACGTAGTTGATTATGTGCTAGGGCTCAGAAAACGGATGGTACTTCTGATGGGCTTGGCTAGTGATAAATTGAAGGCAGGACAAGCGCTGGTGAAACATTGGTATGACCAGAAAGCTTCCCTCATCAACTTTACACCTGGTCAGCAAGTCCTGATCATGAATCCCATAAGGCCTCGAGCTTTACAGGACAAATGGTCAGGCCCTTACACAGTGGTGGAGCCCCTGGGTGAGGTTAACTATTTAGTGGACCTTGGAAGGCCTGGACAGGCTCCAAAAGTGTTTCACGTGAATAGGCTGAAGGCTTTAGTCCCAAGAGTCGAAATCGCAGCACTGCTACTGGCTTCAGATGTTGAGGAAGAGGAGTCTGAACCTCTCCCCGACCTGTTCCAAAGCGGTCCTTCAGGTAGCTTCTTTGAGGGTGTCCGAGTGGCCCCTCACCTGACTTCTGATCAGCAGGCTGAGGTGAAAAGTTTGCTTAGGCAGTTTTCCCCCCTGTTTTCACAGTCGCCTGGTTTGACACCTTGGTGCAAACATAACATTGACACAGGAGACAGTGTACCTACCAAAAGTAGGGGATACAGGATGTCAGACAAAGTACGGTCTTATATTAAGACCGAGGTCAACAAGATGTTAGACCTTGGGGTGATTGAACCCTCTAGTAGTCCTTGGTCCAGCCCTGTGGTTTTGGTTCCAAAGGCAGGCACTTCTGAATTGAGGTTCTGCGTGGATTACAGGGATCTGAATGCTGTCACCAAGACAGATGCACACCCCTTGCCTCGAACAGATGAGCTGGTGGATACTTTGGGTGCCTCCAAGTACCTCAGCACGTTTGACCTCACTGCTGGCTATTGGCAAATAGCTTTAGCAGAACATGCCAAGGAGAAGACAGCATTTTCTACTCCAGACAGCCTTTACCAATTCCGGGTAATGCCGTTCGGGTTGAAGAATGCACCTGCCACTTTCCAGAGGCTTGTGAATCATGTGTTGAATGGGTTGGACGAATTCTGTCTTGCATATCTGGACGATATAGTAGTTTTCAGTGCCACCTGGGAAGACCATGTGAAACACCTCGGGATTGTGCTCCAGGCTCTTCAGAAAGCACACCTGACCATAAAGGCTAGTAAATGCCAGATTGGACAAGGCTCAGTGTTTTACCTTGGACATGAAGTAGGTGGAGGGAGGATACAGCCTCTTCCCAGTAAAGTACAAGCAGTACAAGACTGGCCTACCCCCACTACGCAAACCCAAGTGAGAGCCTTCTTAGGACTCACGGGGTATTACCGCAATTTTGTGGCAGACTATGGCACCATAGCTGCCCCTCTGACTGCCCTTACAACTCCGAAGAAACCCAAGAAGGTAACTTGGACCGACGAGTGTGAGAAGGCCTTCAATGGCTTAAAAGACTCCTTGTGCCAGGCCCCTGTCCTCAGGGCCCCTGATTATCAAAGACCTTTTATCGTGCAGACGGACGCCTCTGACACTGGGAAATGAGCTGTACTATCACAAGTAGATGAGAAGGGTAAGGAACACCCTATTGGTTTTATTAGCCGCCAGCTTAAGGACAGAGAGCTCAGATGGTCCACGGTAGAGAAAGAATGTTTCTCTGTTGTGTGGGCCCTAAGGAAGCTGAGGCCCTACCTCTATGGGACCCACTTCACTGTGCAAACTGACCATAGACCCTTAAAGTGGCTAATGAACATGAAGGGGGAGAATCCAAAGTTGCTTAGGTGGTCCATAAGTCTACAAGGCTTCGACTTCACTATTGAGCATAGGCCAGGTGTCCAACATAGCAATGCTGATGGGTTGTCCAGAATGTTTAACCGACCTGAACAAGAGACTCATCCAGGGGTGGATTAGTTGCCCCTGTCCATAGTCTGGGAGGGGCGAGTGTTAGGAAAGATTTCGTAATTGTAGGTAATTTTCCTTCTATGTGGCAACCCCTAAACATTTTGCTGTTGTTTTTCACCTTGTTCTTGACTTTGCCAGAGAAGTGCAGCCTTCTGCCGCACTACTCTGGGCTTTTGCTCCTTTCTTACGGGGAAACTGACATGCCCTTAAAACAGTCAGTACCGGGGAACGCTGTTTCCCGTAGTTTCTTTTATCATGTTGCGGCTTTCGTGCAACATGACACAAGAGGGCACTGTAAGCTAAGTTACAGCTCTCTTGGGTCTCAAGCCTTCTACAGGCCCTAGATACTCGTTTAGGATTGTATCTGATCGGTGCAAGTGATTTAGGGACAGGAATGGTGGCAGCGAACGTTTCTTGTGTTTTGAGCTCCTTTTGGCGTTCTAAGCGCGTTTCTCGCCCTTAACCCAAAATGGTGGCCTGGCTCCCAAAATGGCCAGACCACGAGGCTCCTTTGTCCTGTCCGCTGACCATCTTGCTCCCTTCACCTTCCCCAGGTCGAGCCGACCCGGGGCCTTCCTTATTTGGGCATGTACTTTCCCGCGAAACACGGATGCTTTCGCGGGCTTCTACATGCCTTGTGTGTGCCTCCAGGATGTGGGCTGGGATGTCTGGTCCCAATACACATCCTGGGTGCCAGATAGTCTAGGGTGGTGTGAATGCCTGGGACCACCGTGGTCCGTGATTGTTGATGAGCGGATCTCCCATTGGGTCCCCTCTGTTTTGGCGCGAAGGGAACCGTGGATAAGAGGGGGCTGGAAACACCACTACCATGTCGATCTCCTGAGTTCTCACGAACGAAGGAATACAGGAGCCAAGTATCCTGCAACCAAGAGGCTGGACCGAGGAATCGCTGGTGACCGCTGCCAGGTTGTGTAGTATTTCGAGCCCTTGTCACTCTCACACGCTTCGTACACTTGGCGTTCCCAGGTCTGAAGTGAGTAGTGTACATTTGGCTCAGATACACACGGCCGCTCCGTTGCCCTGCTGTGGTAACAAACTGTGCGGGTTTCTTCGATTGGGACGTCTTTTTACTCAACACGACGACGAGGCGTTCCCTGCTCTTCTGAACCTGCCAGCTGCTGAAACTGACGCGGAGAAGCCTGGGTCTGCTTGCATCGGGGACGGGTGAGTAGCATAGCTAGGATCTGGTCGCCCTCCTGCAGGAGCCCATTGCTTTTCCCCGCTGTGTCAAACAGCACCCTTTTCCGTACTCGCGCTCTGCTTCTGCCCACTGTGGAGGCTGCGCTTGAGTCGCAGAACTTCTTCTTCTTCTTTTGTGCACTAAACTGAACTGCCTGATTTCCCTCGAAGAGCTTCTCCTTTTGCCCGTTGGCACCAGCGCGTGCAGGTACTTTTGAGCACAAGGCTCCACTCTTCGCAGGGCTCGGACTTCCATCTAGTTAGGTGCCTCTGAAGGTGAACTGGGTCTAAGCATTATTGCACACTGCCTGTTTTCCCTCCCTTTTAGGTGGACTACACATTTCGTGCATATAACGCTTGAGACTGGTTGTATTTGTATATATATTGTGTTGATATGGTATGTGTTGGTTTACTATAGTTATATTGTGATTTTCTCGCTACGGTCATTGTTTTAAAGGTCTTGAAATAAATGTGTATATATTTTTAATATAACAACTGTTTGGAGTAGTTTGTAAGTGATCTTGCTTTGTGTGCTCATTGCGAGCTTTCAGTCACCCTCACCCCTCTTGAGACCTTGTCTTGATCGCCGCGATCGCTACCTTGATTGGTCTGGCTCGTCCAGAGGTTACCCTGTTCCAAGTAATTAGGTTGGCCTTCTGAACTTCTGCACCACCAGGACAGAGTTCAGAAATCCGTCTTAACACTTTCCTAGTTTATTAATGTTAGAGTTTGTGCCCAGGATTAACAACTCTGTCTTATCATCGTTCAAGCATAGACCATGGGTGGCCATCCATGCCTGGATGATAAGATGTACCCTATTCACCAACTCCAGGTCCTTGCTATGATCCCCAGAAAGCGGGTGGAGAATCTGTGTATCATCTGCATAGTTAGTGTAGGTGATACCCAGAATGTCCAGATCATCGAACAAAGGTTTGGTGAAAATATTGTATAGAGTCGGGGAGACACATGAACCCTGAGGAACGAGGCACAGGATAGGTGTAGGGTCCGTCGCTGCCGAGGGCGAGAATACTCTAATGGTTCTCTCGCTCAGAAATGATTCTATCCATCTGATAGCCTCGGGGTAAAAGTGAGCTGCAGAGTACAGGTGTCTGCAAAGGACCTTGGGTCCACCAAATCGAATGTCACTGAGAGATCAAATAGGAGGAGAAGTGCTGTCTTTCCTTTATCTCTCAGCTCGTCGATTTGGGTTTTTAAATCAATTAGGGCAGTTTCTGTCGCATGTAGAGGACGGAAGCCAGATTGTCTAGCTCCTAGGACCTTATGTAGTTGAAGGTGTTTTTGAATCTGGATGTATGCCACTTTATCTAGTATTTTAAGTAGAAATGGTACTGTGGTTAATCGTTAATGCAAATGAAAGGGGAGAACCCAAAACTACCAAAATGGTCAATCTGCCTGCAAGACTTTGATTACACCATTAAGCACAGGTCAAAATGTCACCACCAACATGCTGATGGTCTCTCTAGGATGTTTATAACAGACTAGAGTGAAGAGATTAATCCAGGAGTGGATTAAATTCTCCTGTCCCTTAGTCTGGGGCGGGCGAGTGTTAGGGAGAATTCTCCAGAATGGCTAATTTCCCTTACCTACTGAGTCCCTCAGAAGCTTTGCTGGATTTCTACGATTTATTTTTTCACCTGCTAAGCGTGTGAGCCTTTTGTACCACTCTTACATGTGTTTTGCTGGGTGTTTTACATTTTTGTGTTCATAGACTGTGGAGCCTCACCTACTCCATAGGCATCATCTTTTTTACTGTGTGTCACAAAGCATCTTTAGTGCAGTGACACAGGGTTGTCTTTTTCAGACTTCCCACTGTAAACTCCATTTTCTGGGACTGACTTCTGTCTCCCAGAACATGTAAAGTTGCCATTGACTTTATTAGTCTTTTTAAATCCACAGAACCAGTAAAAACAATCTTCCATAGTGTAGAGGAAAGGGTTAATAGTTATCCCTTTTTTTCTGTTTCTCATGGAACATTATTTTGTTCCCCTTTCTTTAAGATATGGCTGTGGCAGAGGTATCTACCAGATGTTTCCTATCGTGGACTATGAAAATAGCCTTGGTACTGTTTTAGGTTAAGTTAGTAGCCTCGAACTTAAATCCGCTGGACCCCATTTACTTTTATTTGGTTCTGGCTGGGTTTATTTGCCATTTCTTTTTGTAAAGGTCTTTCTCGTGTTTTACTCTGCACGCCAAACAAGGTATGGTTCCTTTGTTTGCTGAGTCTGGGTGGGCTGAATGTGAGGGAAGGGTTTTAGGCCCCCTGCAAAGGGTCTCCTTGGAGACCCAAGTCACCCTCCTGTTTGATTTGTTAGGTGACTGTCCCGCCAGGACAGCCACCGTGCAGTGTGATTGCAGCCAGGCTATGTGAATGGGGGAAAACTGCATAAAAGCAGGTCTCTGGGACTGGAAGGCAGAGTAACCACTGGATCGAGAGAACCGAAGAGAAGCTGAAGGAACAGGACCACTACCATGACTGAACCTCCCAGTGAAGCCCTGCTGTGGGTCTGCATCTACAAACTTCGACGACAGAGAATATCTGCAAGGAATCTTCTTCCTTTGAGCTGGTGAGACCAACCAGTTTGCCAAACACCGAGCAAGGCCTCCCTCCCCTGGTCGAATTTGCTCTGTACAGCTGCAGTGAACCGGATAGCCGGATAGCCAGGAGGACCGGGCCCTGTTTGGGTTATAAGGAGTGCACCCTTTATTCATTGCTTTGCTCTGCTGCTGTTTTTTTTCCCTGGGCAGTGCAGGACCCTCCAGTCTTCCTGCTTCGTGTCAGTCTGACAGTCACTTCAGGAACCGTGAGCCTGCAGGATCTGCCAGGAACTTCTGCCTCAGCTACAGAATTCTTCTTCTAAGGTACTGTGCAAACCTGGATGTTCGTTCCATCCAACCGTGGTGAAAGTGTCTTAAATCTTTCGCCAATCCGAGGGGTTGTCCTTCTTTACTATTTTAAGTAACTTTTCTTCCGACCAACTTCGTTTCAAACTCTTGGCAAAGACTTAACCGCAAACTACTCTGAACTGTGTGATGCTCTGCAAAGACTCTGAACCATTAACATTGGCCCAGGCCTATTGATTTGAATCCTCATAGTAGCAAGCCTTTTCTAGATTGCCCTGCCTACTTACTTGTTGGTGCTGCTTAATTGTGAATAACCTTGTCTTTCCCTCCCTTTTTAAATTGCTGGAATGCATTTTGCTCACACTTCATTTTGAGCTTAACTTGTCCAGAATTCATTGGGTGTTGTGTAGTATATTAAGATTGTGATTTTCTGCTGCTTTACTTTAGTGAACTGTTTTACAAATGATGTGTAAATAAATGTATATTCTTTTACTCAGAAACCTTGAGTCAGTGTGTGCTTGAACCATAGTAGTTATTGTCCTTTGTGTAACTTCCGATGCAGCTCACTTTACTCTTAGAATAGTCTGGCTGCTCAGCCATCGTGTCACTTGTAGTCTTAATTGCGTGTGTTGTTCCCAAAGGGTACTGCCTAACACAGAAGAGGATTCATTGAGGTAAACCAATTAAGAGCGCCTTGATGTGCAAGCACTTTATGCTGTGCACAATGATGTGTTGTTCATGGTGCGCACATTGAATGTCACAGATACAGAAGGCACGCTAGCTCATCAGCATTCACGCTATAGTAAGTGACCTCTCTCCGGCCATTAACTCTGGGCAAGCCAAACTGTCTCAGCCTAAACCATTAAAACACTCCACTAACAGGGCCACATTAGCACCACTAGAAGTGGAGAAGCACATGCACCTGCATCAACCTATCCTCTTCTGGATGACTGGGCGAGTGAGTGGTGAAAGGCAAACATGGGGAACAGGGAGAGTGCAAAAAATAGATGTGAGTGCCTCTGTTGGGTGGGAGAGTGAAATTAATTGAGGCAGAACCTCCAGTTAGTAAATGCAGTACAAGGGCTAGGAAAGTGTTTCCACTGGTTGGTAGAGTCAAATAAAATGAAGTAGAAACGCCATGAATCCAATGTTGGTGTTAACCTGGCTGAATACATCAAGAATATGTAGAGTATTTGGATTGGCTTTGTTGAATTATAGAGCCAAATACATTGGAGCTAATCCTCCAGTTTGTGAGCATGGTTCTCGGACTCAGAGAGGGGCTGCACTGGATGGTAGAGCCAAATATATTGAAAATTAAGGAAAACTAAAGGGTTACTTTTGCAAAACACTCAACTACTACTATCAGAGATTGAGTATCCACCACCATTCCCCAAGCTGCTCCATCCACATGACTTTAGCTGGCTCGCACACACATCTTCATCATATGAGGAACCTTGGATGTCATCCACTAGTGGTGGGTCTGGTTTTCCTGCTACCATAGTCTTTGGTAATAAGATGCTTGTCAATTTGTATTTAAATTAGCCTTCTCACAGGTGTGTCATTGAAGCGTCACCTGTGGTCTGAGCCAATAGCGCCAGACATGTTTACAATGCATGCTGTAAGGGTTACTTAAGGCTTTTCATGGTTAATTCGAGAAGTAGAGATGGTCACACTGACTGCTTGCCAAGACAGAATTTAAGTGGATCTTTATTACTAACTGGTTGACATGTGTTATAACCAAAGACATCAAGTGTCTGGTCTGCAGTTGGCCTGCCAAACTCTTGCAGGGACTCCAATGATTATAGCATGCCATTCTGGGTGAGTAATCTGTCCAAAGCCTCCTCTAATCTTTCACTCTTTGGGGGTGCACTTTGAAGTTGCCTGAACTATTTGTAGAGAAGGAGTGTGCACTGTGTGATACACCTCTTTGCAGTGGTGGAGGCCCACACTTGGTTGATGATCCCTCATCTTTGGATCTCTCTTCCTGCTCTAGCCAGGATTTAAATGTCTTGTTAGTGCATTCTTCCATTGGACTACCACATCCTCTTGCAATGACAACCTCCTGCATTTTCCACATAATCACTAACATGCTGTTTAAAGGTTGACATCCTGGCTTCTAATCACAAGTCAAGAAGAGATGCCAAGGGCTGCATCTCATTCCCCCTTAATCCTAGCAATGCATGGGTGCTGAAGAATGTTTAGAGCTGATTCATAGCCACTTTCCTGCATCTGCATTATAAGAATGTTCATGTTTATGTATTATATTGGAAAGTTCTAATTCGAACAGTTCTCCAGTGGTAGCATCTCACTGAGTGATGTAGCACACAGGTTAACCCACTGGGTAATCACTTCAAATAGATGCAGCTAAGAACAAACATTTGCTACTGTTTAGGTGTGACGTTTGCATCATCTGGTTGCCTGCTCTAGCTATGTCAGTAGCCGTTCACTACATTGCTGTGTACACCACAGCATTTGGAGCACTGAATTCCATTGTGTTGCCAATTCCAGTTTTTAGCTGGATGTACAGCAGATGGTGGTGTAAATGCACACTCCTTAACATACTCCAGGCACCGTAGGAGTGGACAAAGAGGAGCAGATCTCGAGGCAACAATTATCTCTTATCTCAACTAGTGGCAGGTACTGGCTTGTGAGGTGAGTGACCACAAGATGGGGGACATAGTGCATCTGCATGGTTTTTCCTATCCTCAGGGCAAGTTAATGTTAATGTTAATGTTAATGTTAAAGGATATTTGTAACACGCACTATCACCACCAGAGTGGTCCCTGGGTGCTCTGGTGGATCTGAAACAAAAGGGGGTTAGGTTGTGGTGTGTTAGTAGGACAAAGCTTGGAGAGGAGCAAGGGAGCTGTGAAGTACTGTTGGCAGCTTCAGTTCAGTTAACACTGTTCACAAAGCTTATTGGTGTGAAATTCGGGCCTGAGTTCATTGGGTGCTGTAGTGTGAGGGTCTGTGTGGTGGGTTTGTTGTTGCGGTGTGGTGAAGTGCATGCGGGTTGCTGCGGTTTTAAGAGGTGTGGTTGTGTTTAAGAGGTAGAGTGCGAGAGGTGTGCGAGGAGTGGTGAGGTTTTTAGAAGTTTTCAGGGTTGATTAGTAGCCTTGTTGTTAGGAGAAATGTACACTCCTCTTGTGTCTCAAGTCAAGTATTACCAGCTGCCACAAAGCAACTTGTAAACCATAAGGAGAGAGCCAATGTGCCATAATTTGTTTTGGGGTGTACCTTCAACCCCTTCCTTTTGCAAGGTGTTCTGTTGATAAATTACATTTGGTGGCTGCTGTCTTGGCTTTGATTATGGGAGGTGCAGGGTAAGGTGACCCAGTGTATGGTGATGGCTCTGAATCTGTGCCTTGAGCACTGGTCCATGTGCCCATTGTTAGTTCAACGTTCTTACTCTCACACTGGACCGGTGCTCAGCCCACTGCCTTCACAACATGGTAGTAGAGGTTGGTCATGAATTTTGTGTGAATTAGTGGTGACATAGAATTTCCCAAATGGGAACAATGAGGCAAAGAAGCCATCTAAATCCATGGTTTCCTTTAAATAATTAGGGCAGTAGATCTATTGGCAGCATTCCGGCAACCCCGTAATGAGGGCCAAAGTCTTGAAACTACACTTAGATTGTCCTATATGCTTATACATTTAATTGTCAATCTACAGCAAGTATGATTAACCCAGCACATTCTTTCTGGTTGTAAATACTGTCTGAATGTCCATGGGCAGTGGGGGGAGATGGACTAAGGCAGCCCCTGGAACTTGTCAGGTGTTCCCCCTTGCAGTAGTTTTTCCTCAGATTTTTAGACATCAGAAAACATAAAGCTGTGGGTGAACTCTCCAAATCCCCCAGACATAACAACTCTTCTGTGACCTATGTTCCTATCTCAGAAGACAATGCTTTCTAACAGAAATTGAGGCCAAGTTACAAAATTTTGTTGAGCCAAATATAATTTTAAATAAAGCTATATATTTGATATCTAAAGAAAGTCTGACAATATTTACATTGCTTCTTTAATATCTAATCTCGCTGTGTCTAAATGTTCTATTATGCGTCCATATATCAATGCTGGGGTAAACAACTGGTCCCTATATCAAACCCATTATGAAACAATCCACCAAAAGGTGTCCCCTAGTTTCAATGAGGCATCAGTTGGACTTCACGGAGAGAGGATGATAACATAATTGCTATGTGACCCACATGAAGAGGTTTGTCGTAAACACCACGTGACTGTTGACAAATACCCTTGGCTGATCAAAGTGCATCAGACTAACCTCTTGCTGTCCCTTAGCTAGGGAAGGGCTACTGATCCTAAACACTCTTAAAATATGCACAATTGTGATGTGTCTGGTGGTTCTTTGGCAAAACCCTTCTCATTTGGGTCCTCATATTGGGGAAAATACCATTGCTATGAGTGGGAATGTAAATTGCAAGAGTTCTACCACATTGGCGATAGAGCTTGATTTTGTAAAAAAAAATATCTTGTTAATGTAAAGCTATATACAATGAATTAGGAGTTAAAATCAGAGACTAATATTCAATGGGCTAGTAGTGTTGTCTCTGAGTTGGTTGGCCTGCATGGTCTCCGGGTTGTACTTGTTTGCTCTGATGAATGAATCACTTGAGCTTATGATTGCTTTCATTTCCAACTCTTAATCTATTATGACTGGTATCCTGCTAAGTTGTATATTTTTACAACAGTTAAACCAGTAGAAACACTCATCCATAGTTGGATCAAAAAAGGCCAATTTGGAATGCTTAGTTAGGGGCACTTTTACTGAGTCGAACACATGGATTTTATTTAATGAGACTGATAACAGGTAAAATAAGAATCGTGTTAAGTATCCATCTACTCAGTCATTGACAGCAAAACGCCATGTATACCTCTTTGGTTACATACAGTAAGTCAAAAAGTGCAAGGTTAGATCTAACCAGTGAGATAAATACCACAAACAATAATGTGAGGAACAGCTTGCCTGTGTCTGCTTCTTGAACACGTCCAATCAAGATGGCAGCTATAGATGCTGTTGGGATTCTTAACTTGGTGGTTAAACCAATCATTCTGGTGTTAATTTTAACTAGTGTTCCATCGGTACTAAGCCATCAAAGGAAACATGTTCTTTCTCTCATCAATAAATCATTAATTTGATTAAACCAGATTGCTGTTGCCCCTTGCTTTGACCTTACAAATATGAGTATGGCTTGAACAGTAAGAGTAGTTGGTAGGGAGACATAAGTGATTCACAGACTGTATTATTTACTTCTTTGCCCATAGTGTTTGTGTTATTCATGTTTTTATCGCATCCCTGATTTTCTCTTATCCATGCAGAACAACTAGAGAATCCTCAGTTGCTAGATCATTAGGCTTCAGGTCAAGTCAAAATAAACATTTGGCTAAGGTAACTAGTGGGGGTAGATAAATTAAGGGACAACTATGAATGATGAGCCTAATCGAAATGTGTTCAAAGTTTCTAGTTCTTTGGAGGTAATTATTGACTTTAAAAAGACAAAGTAAACAAATGTCTGCCTGCCCCCATTAGGTTGGGAATAAATTGTCAAATAACTTACTTGAGTGTCCAATTAAAATTGAATCCAATGAAATTCTTCTGAACCAAAATGTCTAAGTATCCGAATCAGGGTTTGAAAAAAATTATGTTTAGCTGGGAGGAAAAGGAAATGGCTCAGGTAAATAATGTTATATGAGTATATTAAGTAACAAAATCCTATCAGGTCGGTATAGTTTTTGTGACACTCCAGGTCCAATCTATGATTTGAGGGATGATAATAACCTGTTGATCTGCATAGTTAAGGTTGCTTTAGATGAATTTCCAGGGTATTTAGGGGTAGCAAAGGAGACCACAGGGTAGCAAGGGAGACCTCAGGGGTCTCAGGTGCGACCCCTGTCAACCCCCAAATGACATCCCGAAAATGTGCTTGATTTAACTTTATACAATTTGACATGTTCAGTTCCCAGAATGAATTCCGGGCCACTCTACACTGTTTCAGTTATTGGCTGTTGATCATTAATTATAACAAAGACTTTGCAAGCCCTGGCCTATGTCCTAAATGGTTTCTCTGATTATTGTTGAAATTGAACTGAATCCAAGATGATATAATTTGGTTGGAGAAAACATCTTGAGCTAAAGTGTATTGTTGAGAATGAAAGCCTTAAGTATGATTGGACATACACACATTTAGGTATTTGTTTTTCCTATCATTGTCATGTCTTTCCCAAATAAGACACATTCAGTGCAGGATGTATCAGACTTTGGGGGCAATTGGTGCACATTTCAATAAAAGTAGAGGGTCGTCGATTAGATCAGCTATGGTTCAACAGGCAAAGGCAATTGCATATGTTGGTGCATAATTGTGGGCTATTATATCCAGGACTAGCATGGATGCTATTGAAGCTGGACCCCTGAAATGTCTTTTGGAAGATCCAAAATCAGACCCAAACATTATTACATATGATGAGTTAAATTGTCTATGGAATATGGACCTTATGGAGACCTTTTGGTATAAATTTGGTATCTGAGAGAATGATCCACATGTACATAGTTTTGTGGTTGGACTCATGAACGACTTAAGCATGCCACATTGGTAAGGAACATCTTAGGGAAAGAGTATTGGTTTAATGCTCTCTTGCCAATTCCAGGGAATGACAACGATACTGCTGAGGCAATTTTGCTTGATCAAAGTAAAGATGAGATTTACCATCTGTTGTGCAAAAAAGTGACTGCAATGAAATATGGATTTTTACAGATTGGGGGAGAAGCTGCTCTGTCTAGATCTTATTGCATTTTATTTACTAAACTATACTTGGACTTATCACCTCTTGCTGAAAAAATATCCCAAATGGAACTACTAATTAGTCTTGCTCCTTCTACTGTAGATTTGGGATGAGAAAGACGATAATGTGCTTTTGCTTCTTTTTTAAAGTGGTCTAGATTACTGCATAGATATCCCTTACTTCACCTTTTCATTGACACACATTGCACAGGTTGGTAGAATGAAACCCATGTTGAGGTATTTCAAATTATTACATATGTTAAACATGCTTCATTAATAATAAGAAAACCTAACTTTGACACAAATGATTGTGGTCTAGTTAGTCTACAATGATTTTAATTGTTCATGATTTGTTCATTTAAATAAATACTGTTTATATATTGTGCAAGTGTAATACCTTTTGTATACATTTTTTTAAAATATTTGTTGGTAATTTTATGTTTTTTTTAATTGATGGAGTTTATCTTGATTCGTAATAATGCATTTATCTTGTAAGGACGTGTTATATATGTAACATTTAAAGAATTTTTCATACCAAAATAAAATTGAGCTATTTTGTGGCAAACTGAAACACACCCCCGAGCAGTAGTCTGGGCCATTGTGATGGAAATATCAACTTTCCTGTGTGCCAAAGGTTCTTAAAAAAACATGGTATTCTGACAGTGCTTGTGAAAATCTGTGATGGAGCAACATTCTCTGTGGGAGTGGTGAGGTACAGTGATGAAAATGTGCCTACTGCTTGCAGTTCAGGGGGCTGGGAAGCCTTCCTGTCCCTCTTTCATTTTGCCAAAGAAGCAGATTATTGTGTCTCATTTGGGCCAACAGGGAATTGGTGGCCAAATGGATACCAGGCCTCCTTTGCAATACACCTTTCTTGCATATTTGTCAAGTGCCAGGATCAGCTTGTTGCTTTTCTAATGTAAATGTACTCACACATCTGATATTTTGGGTTGAGATGGAGCCTTACCTCTCCTCCTTCTTGGGGTACTTATGGGTTAAGTTGGACCCTTACTACTCCTCCTTCTTTGGGCCTGCTCAGCAAACTGTGCAGTGGATGCTGTGTCGGTACACTTGACTGAGGAGTTGGTGCTGTTAATGTGAATGATTGCATAGATGCACTACCAGTAGCATGTGTTTAATATGACGGTTTTTGGAAAAAGAGTGTTCCGTTATATTATGTTGGAGGTTATTTATACCACACACTATCAGCAGTTTAGTGGACCCCTAGTGCTCTGGAGGATCTGAAAAGCAAGAGGGTAAGGTAAGTTAGTAGGACTCAGAGGGAAAAAAGTGCAAGAGAGCTGTGATGTTCTGTTGGCAGCTTCAGTTCGTTTTACACCATTCGCTGAGCATAGGTGTGAATTTTCGGTCAGTAGTTGTCAGGTGCTGTTGGGCAAAGCTATGTGTGGTTTGTTTCGTTCTTGCGGTCTAGTGAAGTAAGTGTGGTTTATTGTGCTGTATAGGTATGGTTGAGTTTGAGAGGTGTAAGCAGAGGGATGAGTTGCTTAGTGGGTTTGGTTAGTGGTGGTGCTTTATCGTACCCCCTCCGTTTTGGTCACCATTGCACATGTGCCTGTCAGGGTCGTGGATAGTGGTGTGCTAGAGGGTTTCCCTCCTATATTCTGTACAGAGTTGTGGGTTGTTTGTAGGGCTATTTAGTGGTGATACCTTCTCCACCCTCCCCGTGTTCAGACTAATGGATGTCTACACCGCCTTGTCTTCTGGCATATCCTGGCAGGCAGTCAACATCGCCTCCGTGGGTCCCCTAGAGGTTTATCTGTTCGGTCGCCATTCTTTCCCCTTCTTTCTGAATACCCAATGTCTGTGGTTCAAATTAGGACATTTCTACCTCTCTCCTTAGTTTCGGGTACTCATAAAAATGATTGTCCCACTTGTCTATGTTACAGTGGTAGGAACAAATGGTTTCCAACATACTTCCCTTAGGTTTCTAAAGGGGCTGCCTAAAAATATAATTGCCCACAAAATAAAAGCAACTCAGTCAATAATTGGGGGTCTGACCCAGGTTATACGGACACACAGATGCCTAAGCCAGTAGTTGGCTGGAGGACAGCAAATCCCCCACCCTTCTCTGCATTCTACCAGTCGACATCACCAGTGTGCTGTGACCTGCAAAAAGATTAACGATAGTAAAAGAGAGGGCACAAATTGAGTGACCACTTTCACAGTGCTGCTGCAACAAAACACGTGCTCCTAACAAATATCCTAATCCTGTAGCTTTATAGTGAACCGTTTGTTAGGAAAGCAGGAAAGAGCGTGCCCGGCAGGGGAGAAAGTGACTTTCATAGGGACTTTCAAGTTTTTGAGCAGTAACTATTTTGCCAACAACACCAATGTTGTTATTGGCTAGACAGAGCTTTTATTGTCGTTTGTGAAATCATGTGCTATGGTCAAATATTTCAGCAATGATAAGCTGAAAAATTGAGCTTGTCAATGTCAACACCATCTTCCTGTGCTTTGCGTCTGCCTCGCTAACTGTGGCATCTTAAAAGTAGGGCTGTCTCTGAGTTGTAAATCAGGTGATGGATCATAATCCTCATCTCGGGAGGATAGTTTAGGGGCAACGTGCTCACCTTGGAAGCAAAACGACACTTAGCAACACAGGTTTGATCCCGGGGCCTGCCCTTAGAAACCTCTGGGTATTAATCACGTTATAAATAACATATCATTGTCTTCATTTCCAAAGAAAATTACAGGTGGGAAATGTCTGGAATCTTCATCCTCAACTTTAGTTTCTCTCTCATTGCTGAGCTGATGCCACATCACCCCCACTGCACCTAAATTGGTAGCCCCTCGACATACTCCCTCTCCTCCTGAACTCTGTCCTCTAACACCTGATGCATGTCCAACGTGTTGCTTACAGAGTTACATTTCTTGTCAATGCACCTGATTCTTTTGAGATAAAAAAAAACTGTTTTTTGTAGAGAAAGAGATCTGTGGCTTCTGATTGCCCTGTGTGGCTGGAACAGAGACCCACACACTATTTAGGTTTCTGCAGTGCAAAAAGCTGCCACAGTTGGAGGTGAGAAATATAAACAGATGCATTCCTTTGCCCACACTTACCCATCATCTACCACATTTGGGTCCTGCAGAAAATTCAGACATTTTAAAATAAATCGAACTTCCCTTCAATAAATTCAAATGGGGTCTAAGTGCCAACGTAACAGATGCAGCGTTATTGTGGTTTAGACCCCAATAATCAATCCAATTAAACATTAATGAGAGGCACGGGTTGTAAGTAAATCAGCTTTAATACATGCAATTAAATGGCTGGATGAGTCAGCCAACTCTGTGGAACAGAAAAACTGAAAACTCGACCCCCACCCCCTTTCCCCCACATTGGGTTACATCATTTATGTGCACAAACTACAAAATTAGCACTCAATACAAAATATCAGGTGTGTTATAATGCCTTCCTCTCCATGGGCTCCCACCTATATGAGTACATAAACACAATATACATGATCACATTGTATTGGTTCCTAGTGATGTAGTGAGTGAATGAGATAGACCATCAGTTCCTGGGGCTGTGGATTTTTCTCAACAAACATTTATAGTCTTGCTTTGACTTCAGTTTTATCCAACATTCCGATTCATAATCAAGTTCACATTGTTTATACTTTCATACACATAGCAGTTGCCATCTCCTTAAAACTCCTTAAGTGCCAAGGACGAGTATGCTCGCCTTTTTGCATAGACTTGCACAATAGCTTGGCACTTTGATCAAAGATGGTATGAATATGTAGCAATCATTCTGAAATCACATGATTATAATTTCTTTTGCTGGAACATTTCTTCCACATAAGTCACAAAGTGAAATGTGAATTCACTAAATTACACTCTTTTTCATGAGGTGCATGTGATACACAAAATCAAGAATTGTGGGTGTTTAGTTCTGTGAATGCTATATTAGCAGGTTAAATGGCACTGCTGGAAGATAAAACAATCTCTGCTAAATCCGTCCGCACGCGGTTTGAATTAAAACAACATTCTATCAACATATGGTAACTGTTTTCACCAAGAGTTGTTTTTTTAATTAAGTGAATTTGTTCACAAGAGGTTTGTCCTGTGATTCACTTCCTCAAAATATTAATTGTTGAAATGAAAGGGAACTAAATGTATACATCATGAAGAGGAAAGCTAGGGTCTGTCGTCCATCACGAAGGTAGTGGGTCTGTCAACTCAATCCTGTAAAAGAAGGAATGAGTATAAATATTGTTGATACATTTGACTATTTAGGAATTTGTGGCCACAGATCAAATTATTGGAAAGTTCAAATTGGAAAGAGCAGTCTTATTTCAGATCGTAAAGGAGAGGCAGGGGTACATTTCTCAAACCACGATGGGGCCAGAGCTATATCAAGCACTTTTGAGTCATATTAGTGTCAGGCTGTTGCAGCTGCAGTTTATGGATTGGAATTTTGCGGTCACTGTTATAAAAAAAGTACTGGAACAAAGAGAAAATAAATAGATTGGTCTATATCCCAGTCAGTACGCCATCTTTACCAACTATGATGGAAATGGGTTGGAGGCGAATTGCTTAAATGGTTAAACCTAAACCCCTCGCACTTTGGGAAAGGATCTGGAACTATGAGGATCTCATAGATTAATGCAAAGTTATGAAAGATGTATTGGCTTCTATTGGGGCTGCTGCCTTACCATAGTTTCCCTATGTTAATAAAATTCAATGAATTATGTTCTAATCCTCGTGTTTATGGCAGGAGAGCTGAATCTATAATGAAGAAGCATAAATGGAATCACCCGCGTGATGCGACATACAGATCCATCAAACTGGTCAAAAAACACAGTAATTACCACCGAAAAGCAACAGAGATGTGTCGGAAGACCTGAGGGTCAGCTGGCCCAAACCCTGGAGAGATTAAGACCGAGCAGAAGTCAGGAGGGAGACCAGAGCGAACGCGCCACCATCACACAAAATGGCGGACATGACTTGCTGACCTGGAAGATGCGCTCCATGGACCCAGAGAAGCAGATGGAGCTGCACGGAGGGCGGGCGCATGAAGCGCATATTAGCGGAGCAGGAGTGGAGCGCTGCTGATGGGAAGATCTCCCGGTCGGTGATCTGGCGACCCTACACCACCTCGGGGAGGCTGGAGAAGACCCGGCTCACCCCATGTGGGGAGCCGAGGTGGCACGTAGCCAGAGACGCACTGTAGCCGGGCAAAGGATGACCGATCACCACTGTGGGCGACGGCAGAAGCAAACAGCCTAAGCCGAAGAAGAGATCGGGGTGCCCACTGCACCAGTCAGGGGACCCACAGCACACCAGGGGAAGGAGTGGAAAACGCCTCACAGCGGGCAGAGCGGCGCCCATAACTCGGAACGGCAGTTCCACAGTAAGACCTGGATTAGCGCCAGAGCAGGATTCTGGTGGGTGCCACCTCTGCATTCTCAGGCACAAACCCAATGAACGGTTGCCCCAACACCCGAGCGTGGGCCTTCTGAGAAGGGTGAGGGCACATTGCAGGGGCATTGGGTCATAGTATGGAATGTACTGGCATGTGGGACCACGCAAGGCCGGCGGCCACCACGAAATCAAGGGCTGCAGAAGGGAAGCCTGATCCATCAGTAGAAGAACATACATGGGAAAAGGCACAGCCAATTGACTGGGCATTGTGAGCTCGACCTCAAGGAGTGCCCCGCTTGCACCCGAGGCAAACACCCACAGAGAAGGAGATAGACCGGTGGCGTGCGAGGGCAGTAACACTGTCACAGCATGTCAAACCGCGTTGCTCAGCAGGACCGCCACATAGCAGGAGGCCATTGGAGGACAGACACACCTAGACAGCCTGCACTGTGGACGCCTGGTCCAAAAAACGCTACCAAGCACATACATGGGAGATTATAGTCCATTGGGCAGAACAGCAGGATTCCACACATTCACAGCCCAAGGGACTTCCAAGAAGAAGGGAGACAGAATGGCGGCAGGCAGGTCACGCAAGCGACCACACCACAGTGGGCCGCTCCATGGATCTGAGTGGCCACACGGAGAAGGGTCATACTGGAGGACAGGAAGTGCTCGGATTGCCTAACGTCGTGAACCCCACGAGGTGGGAAGGAGACTGCAGGCCACTGCGCTATGCTGTAAGCTGACCACCACCAGCTGGACATCTCACACAACCGGCAGGGCAGGTCAGAGATGTTACGTGGAGGGGGTAAATTGCAGGCCAAGGCAGGGGAGAGTCGCTCCACACAGAGGTTGACAACAGAGCAGCGGGTCAAGTCGAAGGGCAAAGAACTGTAGACCTGCACACGAGAACACCAGACACACAGGAGTGTAAAGAGCATTCACCCACAACAAAGTAAACAATCACCCAACAGGAGCTCCACAAAGCAAGCTAACATGGGCGCAAAGGGACAGCTCCAAGCTAGATGGAGTAGGGCGCAGCCCCGGCGCACTCAGAATTATAATCAGCAGCAGCAACAGCTCAAGGACGAAGCACAAGGAGAAGCGCCCAAACCGGAACATAAGCAGGCTGCTAGTGGGAGCACGGCCTGCATAAACACCGGCACAGACTGCACCACTGCAACATTACCACCCCTACCTTGGAACAGGCAGAAAAAGGGGCTGAATTTAACTAATAACAAATTGTACGTGGGAGGCCACAACCCATTGACCTGCCATGAAGCGAGCATCAGCCACTCAAGGGGACCAAGTCTCACAAGTGCAGGAACATAAAAAGACAATTATAAGCAACAGAATGTTACGTTGCCCTAGTGGAAGCACCCCCTGCATAAAAACCGGCACTTACTGCACCACTACAACATTACTACCTGTCACGACCCTAGCCCAAAACCCCTCTGGCAAACCCATTGGCCAGGTGGAGTCAGAACTCGGGCTTCTAGAGCCTGGCATCCTCTTCAAAAGCCCTCATGGGGCCAGTCCTGGCGCCTATGGCGCCAGGCTCATACACCATGAAAAACAATGTGCTTGGGAACTACTGTATTGTATTGTCAGCCAACATGGAGGCATCCACATAGCTTGGTTCCTAAGAACCAAGCTATGCGATCTAGTGTTTTGGGTGTGGTAGCCTAAGGACTACTTTACCTGGACTATTTTGTTGGGGCTATTTAAACCACACCCGAGCAAGACAACACGCTTCGCGTTACTTTGCAGCTTGCAACGTGACGCTCACCGTGTCCAGCTATTCCCTCGAACCTCGGAGAAGAAGAACCTGCAAGGAGACAAAAGGAACATCATTAGCAGCAGCATCTTACCTGCAGTCTTCATCTTTAAACACTCGAAGCTACTGAGAACAGCTTCCTCGAATCTGCACGCCTCCGGGACAGAATGACCTGAAAGAGGAAGATAGAGGCAACATTAAAGAAAGCAATAGAGACATTTACAAATTACGAACTGCTCAAAAGGTTTACCTGGCTGGTCGCCTCTCGGCTGGTACAGCTCCAGACATTCCACTCGCGTTGAAGAACACTGCGACCTACAAGGAAGGAAAACACAGGTTAGCAAAGGCAAGACTTCGCAGCGCTGCGCATAGCGCTTACTTACCGCATCATAGCGCTCTCAATGCGCCATCATTTACCAGCGGGGATCAACCCAGCCTGTTCGCCGCGCTGAAGCTCTGCATACCTAAGGGAGAAAAAAGAGACATTTTAGACAAAGAAAGGCATGCAGGATAGCAACAAAACTAAAGAATAGCAATAAGACCTACCTGACCAATATCCGACGGGCTGGCGTCAGTGAAGTAACTGGATCGTACTCGCCCATGAAAGACAACGCGCCCCTGCAAAGAAGGCAGGATGGAGAGCACGCCTAATTCTACCACAAGGTGAGGAGAGGGCGCCAGGACTGGACTGAAATCATACGGGAGTGGAGGGAGGATACTTACCCCAGTCGGTCAGTCTTGAACACAGTCCTCCTGTATTTTCAGGCAGAACCTTCCCCGGAGACCACATCACGGCAAAGCTGAGAAGCATACCAGCAAGTAACCCGGCTGGGTTGCGTCCCTGTGGATACCAGGTGAGCGTAACACTACCCCTACCTTGGAACAGGCACCAAAGGGGGCTGAATTGAACTATTTTTTTATTTTTTTATTTACTTGATGCAATTTACAAAAATATTTACAAGAGAAAGTGTTTTTCCTCATCCCTCCTCTGTTGTTAGAAAAAGTTCCTTAAAAGAGATTAGCAAGAGTTAATCCAAGTCTCCCAATGAAGTCTTAGTTGCAGTCCTGAAGCTTTAAATTCATGAAGAATTGGGAGACCACTATCATGTAGAAGTTTTTGTCTCCCTCAGTTAGGCAGCCCCACCACTCATCCTTGAACTAATAAATCGTACGTGGGGGGCCACTACCATTGACCTGTCACGAAGTGAGCATCCGGCACTAAGGGGGACCAGTTCACACAAGTGCAGGAACATAAAAAGACAATTGTGAGCAATAGAACATAGAACATAGCACAATAGAACATAGCATCACCTCAAAGCAGACAGAGCTGATTCAGACAACGCCTGCACTGTAGGAGGTGAGACTGCTACACGAGGGAAGCAGGAACAGAGCACACCGTCTGCAACGAACATCAACACAAACTGCGACCCTGCAGCCTTCCGTACGGCTAACAGAGACAAGGGAGAACCCCGCAACCCATAAGGGGTAGGGAGCACAGCCGCGGTGAATATCAAAGTGCAAGGAGGGGGCCCCCGGAAGAAGCTAACATGAATCCCCAGCTACGGCCAGGGAGCAGGAGGTAGAAACAGGGAGCTGAGCAAGAGATGGTCAGCCACCGACAATAGCGCCAAATGCACCGGGAAGAAGCTGGGCCCCCGACACAGATGCACAAGGGCCACTGGTGCTAGAATGCCAGACAAACAGAGAGGGGGTAAAGGGAGGCACACCAGCATGGAGGCATTCACCTGGAAGAACGAGGAACCTCAGCCCAAGCACCAGAGCACCGGCATGAGCACATCCAATTCTAGGCAGTCGGGGAACAGACAGGAGAAGGGCCCTATACTGGAAGCCATTGTGGCCCTCAAAGCATCAATAGAGTGCAAGCTAGATGCAGTGATCATAGACGTGGGGCTCCTCAGACAAGATACAAGGAATCTGGCGTAGAGGGACAACAGTGGAACAACAGGTGCAAAGCAATACAGAGAACATCACAACCTCCCAATCCCAAATGACAGAGGTACTGGACTGCATTTGCACCATGGAACATAGAGCAGAAGACGTAGAAGGGAGCGTCTGATGGAACAATGTGCACATAGTGGGGCTGCCGGAGGGGGAGGAAGGCAGAGACCCCACAAATTATGTAGAAAACGCACTGCTCCAAGAAATGGGGGCAGGGAACTTATCTCAGTGCTTCGCAGTAGAGAGAGCACATTGGGCTCTGACCAGGAGACCCCATCCGGGAGCACCCCCAAGACCCATGATTGCGAAGATTATGAACTACAAGGATTGGGAGACGATCTTTACATTTTCAAGGGAAGGAGGGGTGATAACCAGAAACGCTGCCAGACTACACGGCACTATTGCAAAAGCAACGGGTGCAGTTTTGGCTGACCAAGGAGCGCCTTCGGACCGCTGGTGTGCGATCCATGCTACTATACCCTGCCAAACTAAAGGTGCTGCACAATGACAGGTCCCACATCTTTGAAACCACAGCTGACACCCAAGAGTGGATGGATCAACAAGGAATACCATAAGTAAGAGGGGGGAAAGAGTGAAACAACAGAAATGCACCCTGATGAAGCACGTAGTGAGGCGAAGATAAACAAGCTACTTTAAAGAGACACAGACCAGCAGTTAGATGGGCAGGAGCCCACGCAACTCTTGGGGCAGATTGTCAATTGCCACAAGGAGCCCCACAGAGAAACAGAACTTGTGATGCCAGTTTTGAGGCATCCCGCTGCGGCGAGTGTGCCCACGGAAAGGAGGGTGACAGAAGGAAAGTGGCGAAGCCCGAGCAGGAGGAGGGTGGCTGGGCGTTTGTTAAAATGTATAGTTAGTGAGTGGTTAGATAGGATGAGAGAAGGCACGAGTGGAGGAGGAACCACCAAGCAACAGGGACGAAACGCAAGTGGCAAGTTGACAGAAACATTCCCGATGAAGGCAACCAAGGGAGTACAACAAGGCAGTGGACCCGCAAGAAATCTGCACAAGCAAGACCCAAAATAGCAGGGAATGGTCAGTCCCAACCCATATAGGAGAAACCAGCAAAAAACGGAATGAGAATGCCCGTCGGCAGACACAAGATAGCATGCATGCCTTTGGGAACAGATAGACCACAGGACACTGCAACCAAATGGGCCAGGAAAAAGTGGCCATAGCCACCTGGAACGTCAGGGGACTAAATGCCTATGTCAAGAGATTAGGGTTTATGCCTGGCTTAATATAGCAAAAGTACAAATCGTTATTTAACAAGAAATGTATCTGACGGCCAGAAAGCAAACAAAGATAGCTAAGAAATGGGGCAGACAAATGTACAGCTCAACTTACTTGAATTACACCAGGCGAGTTCTGACATGGATAGCCCTGGGAGTGCCCTTTAAACTGATAAGACAAGAGAGGGACTCGGATGGCAGAATGGTGATTGTACACGGAATGCTGGAGAACAAAGAGGTGTGCCTGATAAACACATATGCTCCCAACCACGACGTGACAGAGTTCTTTAAGTCAATTACACCTCGACTAGCCACCTACAGGGAAGCGTCGTTCATCTGGGCAGGAGACTTCAACTGCACACTAAACCCACAGGTAGACAGATCTGACAGCAAGCAGAGGAAACCAGCTCTGCCGGCCAGGGCCCTACAGAAGATTCTAAACCAGCTGGAATTGGAAGACGTCTGGAGGAATGTACATGCCAATACCAGGGGATACACACATTATAGCGCCCCACACAGAGCATACACCCACATAGACTACTTATTTACGGAGAATTCACACGGATACATATCAAGGCAAGAACACTGTCTGACCACACCCCGATGGAAGCAACATAGACATACACATATAGAGGGGCCCCCATACCTACTTGGAGACTGAGCGCAGAGGCACTGACAGATGAGGACTTCTAAGAACACATTAGAGAGACGATAGATCACTACATTGACCATAATGTGGGGAGCGTGGACAGAACGGGAATGGTTTGGGAAGCTTTCAAATTGGTGGTCAGGGGAGCGGTGATAGGGAAGACAGGAGGACTCAGGGGGTCCATTGTGGCTGAACTGGGAGAAATAGAAAGGGAGATAGAACAGGTGGAGGTACGGGCAGGCATGGTGGGAGAAGAACCAGAGGAACTCACAGCACTGCAGCTGCAGTGTAGCACTATTTGGGAAAAACTGGGAAGACTAGACTATGGCAAGTACATACAGAGACTACATATGGAAGGAGACAAGCCCTGTAGGCTCTTAGCATGGTTCACCACACAGGAGAGCAGGCACACACCGATAACCGCAATTACGGATGAGCAGGGAGAGGAAGTGAGGACCCAAGAAGGGATAAACAGAGTTTTTTCATGGTTCTATGAGAGACTGTACTCCATGAAACAGGAAGCAGAGACGGAAGATATAACTGATGCCCTTGGGGAGATTAGTCTCACCAGGCTCACAGAAAATCAGGTGGAGACATTAGATGCACCCCTCATGCTAGACGAGTTGACCGGCGTAATAGCCGACCTCCCAACAGGCAAATCCCCATGACTGGATGGGCTACCTGGGGAATTTCATAAGGAATACAAAGACACCTTAGCCCCACGGTTGTTAGAAGTGCATCAGGAGGCATACTAGGGGGGAAGGTTCAGAATCAGGTATAATACCCATATTGAAATCGGGGAAGCCTTCTCTGGAGTGTGGCTCATATAGACCGATCTCCCTGATTAATCAGGACTCCAAAATCCTGACCGCATCCCTAGCGAATCGACCAAACAGGATATGTGCCAGGGGGAAACACAACATAGAATCTGCACAGACTACACCATGTAGTAGAGAGCCCAAACCAAAAACAGGGAGACTGTGTGGTGGCGTCACTTGATACCACTAAAGCATTTGATTCAGTGAATTGGGACTGGCTCCTGGGAGCACTTGCCCATTTTGGGATATGGGAGGGATACCTCTGTTGGATAAGGCTACTTTACAGGTATAATAGAGCAAGGGTGACAATGGGCAGACACATTTTGGAGAGGTGGAAATTGGCAGGGGCACAAAGCAGGGATGCCCACTTTCCCCGATGCTATATATACTGGCCTTGGAACCATTTGCGGTTTTCCTTAGGGAGAAGTATAAGGACGCTGGAATAGAAATAGATGAGCTGGTACACCAAATCTCGATATACACAGACGACATGCTCCTCTATGTCGGGAACCCGAGGAAAAACATGCCAGACTTACTGGAAGCCCTGATGGCATTTGCCAGACTATCAGGAATCACAATTAATAATGAGAAATCTTCGCTCTTCCCCGTGGTTGGCTTGAGGAAGGCTGCCCCTGACCAGTTGCCAAATCTAGGACTCACATGGACACCAATCACCTTCCCCTATTTTGGAGTGGACATACACCACATCACCACAGTGATCAATACAGCTAACACACATGCAGCCCTAGTCAAAATAGAGAAAGCAATGAAGTTCTGGAAGACGCTCCCACTGAGGATGACAGGAAGAGCTACTGAAGATGAGGGTTCTGCCCTGCCTACTATATTACTTTACTAATATCCCATACAACATTCCTAGGCACTTCTTTAGACAACTTCGCACAATGGCAAGGGGTTCCTGTGGGGTGGAGGGAGGAACAGGATAGCTCTGAGCACACTGCTGAGAGATTATGAACGGGGTGATCAGGCTGCCGGACTTCAAACGCTACTACCTGGCGGGAAAACTACAATTTGTAGTAAAATGGCTGGGGGATGACACATCGATAGACACAATGCTTTTTCAGCTGACAGTACGACACTACTATCTGATGGAACTCCTATGGACAGACAGAGCTCTAGTCAAACCACTCCCTACCATGGTTACACTCGCCGGACCCTATGGAGGAGAACATGGAAAATACAAGGAACACAAGACCCCTACTCAAGACAAATTCCCCTTGCGCGTTTAGTCGACACCTGCACAGTGTCCCTGACTACTCATCGCATGCAGTGGGAAGATAAGACAGTGGCCCAGACAGGAAATATATGGAAAGATTGACAAAGTCTCTAGGAATGCAACATTTAAGCAAATGCAGCTTTAACTCATACACAGGTCATACCTCACACCCAAGAGAATATCAAACATGGGAAACAAACAAACCTGTAGCTGCCCATGCTGTGCGACGGAAAAGGCAGACGTGATACATATGTTCAGGTCCTGCCCGGTGATAACTAACTTTTGTGAAACTGTAAAAATTAGGGCAGCGGCAGGAGGGATTCAAATGCAGATGTGGTCGCCAGAATCTTACCTACTGGGGCTGTTCCAGAGGGGCGGAAAACAAAGAACACATGTGGCAAAAATGAAAGCCCTAATGTGCATACTGGTGAAGCGCTGCATAGCGATGGCATAGAACACAAGTACAGGGCCATCAATAGAAATGTGGTGGACAGACCTGAAGAAATGGACAATAGCGGAAACATCTGTGTGGACCAGAGTGATGCAGAGGGGAGAGGGGGAGGGCGGGGCCAAGTTACTTGCATAGAACTCCCTCATGCAAGACCTGTTCGGAAGCACAGAAGGGCAAGGCACAACAGGCCCCAGCGGGCCGGAGGAAGATTGAATTCCCTGCATCAATGCGGGTGAGGGCACTCAGCGAGGAGGGAATCCAGAGGCCGCAGCCAGGTTGGAAGGGGCTCAATCTGAGAGTTGTGGTCAAAAAATGGTTAAATATTCAGGACAGACAAGGAGAGGACTAAGCCAGCGTGCTAAGAAGACGGATGATACAGTGCAGACCCCAACATGTAGTGCCAGTTGTAGTGTGATGTTTGTATGTGTTTGTTTGTTATGTGTTGTAAAAATCAATAAAGAGTTTAAAAAAAGAAAGCATGACAGAAGCAGGCCTTCATGCCAGGCACTGCAGACAGTCACCAGTCTAGACAGATACTAGAGCTACTTTCCCTTTTTGGTTTTGGCCCATTTTTGTGGCACATGTGCCACAAAATTGCCAAAACCATTGTTACAGAAGAGAAAGAGGCTGAATGGGGTTCTGAACTGAGAATATGTTGTTGGCATTGAAATGGGCATATTGTAAGGTTGTTTCCTAACAATATGTGCTCCAATCATCAGCTTTGTAAGTAGAAAGTCATTTGCTGGACTTTCCATTTCCCAGCTGCTCTGTGGTTTCAAATTGGGACATTTTGTGTTATCTTTCATGGGCAATTTGGCTATGTTGGGCTAGGTTTGACAGCAGATCTGTTTATTTGTCCTCCCAAGGCTGCCTTTTTACACTCAACCACCTACCCCATGCCCACTCTGTGTACCCCCAAACCTACACTCTCTACCCTCATACATTCCACTCCCATTCCCTATCCACCCCACAAGACATGTGCTGGTTGGGTTTTGTTTGGGCTATTGTCGGCTACTTTTGACAAGTGCCCTCAAGGCTGCTTTGTTCTTAATGTTTTTTGCCCCAACCAACTACCATCACCCACTCACCCCAACCCCACTAGATCTAACCCCACCTAGTCACCCACCCCTACTAACCCACTCACCCACCCCTACCAAACCTACCTGCACCCTCTTGCCTTACCCCCTCTCTACCCCACCCACTTAGTCCCCACCCTCTCTACCCTCACCCATCTAGCTCACACTCTCTACCAACACCCACCCACTCTACCTCCACTCTCTGTATGCCCACCCACCCACTGTACCTCCACTCTCTCTACCCTCACCCATCTACCCTACCTACACTCTCTCTATGCCCACCCACCTACTGTACCTCCACTCTCTCTATCCTCACCCATCTACCCTACCTACACTCTCCCTATCCCAACTCTCTCTACCCCCACCCACCCTACCTCCACTCTCTCTACCCCACCCACCCAACTTGGGTGGGTTAGAGAGAGTGCAGGTTGTATGGGTGGGTAGGGGTAGAGAGATTGGGGAAGCATGGGTAGAGAGAGTGAGGGTCGGGTGTGTGGGTGGAGGTAGAGAGGGTGGGGTATGTAGGGAAGGGTAGAGAGAGTCCCGGGTGGATTGCTCAGCGGCAAAATGCTCGCCTTGGAAACAAGACCTCACGAAGCAACACAGGTTCGATCCCTGGGTCCCCGCTTAGAAACCACTGGGTAATTAAGTGCGTTATAAATATGCAACTAAAACATATTCCTGTAAAAGCGCCTCGTTGCCCCCAAGCTGGTGCGCTTTAAAAAATGCTAATTAAAAAAAGAGTGTGGCAAGGTGGGTGGGGTAGAGAGGGTGTGTGGGTGTAGAGAGGGTTAGGTGGGTTTCAGTAGAGAAAGTGGGGGTAGGGTGGGTGCGGGTAAGAAGAGTAGGGTGGGAGGTGGTAGAGAGAGTGGGGGAAGGTGGAGGGCTGGTATAGGGAAAGTGGGGGCAGGGTGGGTGGAGGTTGAGAGGGTAGGGGGCATGGTTGACAGGTTGGAGATAGTGTGGTTGAGGGTGGAGATAGTGGGGATTGGGTGGGTGATGGTAGCGAAGGACAAAACTAAAAAGGGAAGTAGATGTTTCATACTGTCTAGCATGGTGACTCCCTGTGGTGCCTGGTATGCTGGTCTGCCGCTATCATGCTTTTGAAACGTTATTCAATTTGTACAAACCATGCACTCTCTTTTTACATTTTCAGAGAATGGGGCAATGAGAGCAGTTCATTTTTTTTTTTGATATACGCTATTTGTCCGTTTGTGTTTTTTTTCTAGGAAAATATACTGAACCAGGAATCTTTTGTAAACGGGCTAATGTGTATTTTTAATTCGCAACACCCCCAAGTTAAACCTTTGGGCACACCGGCAATTGGCTCGACATTTAACGTGTTAAAATGTGGTGAATCCAAAAATGCTTCAGTCATGCTATTGTTGATTTAACATTGGAACCTGCATAGTGCTCATACTGTAGTCTTGCACTCGAATTTGCTGAGTCACCTGGTGTGAGGGCCTGTTATACTGAGCACATAAGGATTCTGCTAAAATATATGGGCCAGAGTCCTCTAGATGGCATCAAGGAGGTAAAAATAAATACATTTAAAAAAAGACCTGTATCTCAACAGACAGCAGGTAAAGCATTGTGTACACAATATTTGGCCACCCACGCTGGGAGGTGTTTGTGTTTTGTTATTGGGGTTTATACCATGCTCCGCTGCCATTCGCATAGTCCCTTGGCACTTTCTACAGGTAATTTGTGCTCTGAGCCTGTGTATGAGATGGTTAGATAGCAAAGAGAGCAGAGTGCTCACTGTGACGTTCTGCAGAACCTGCCAAAGCATGCTCGAATCCCAGCAAGGCTAGACTCAGATTTTCCTTCTTCTGAGGTCAATAAATGAGCACCACGCACCGCAGGTATAAGCAGCGCTCAGATACCTGAGAGTTTGTAGTGCTATATAAATGCAAATTATTATTATCATTCTGTCACAATATGAATTTTTTTCTTATTCCGAATTTTAAAAAAATCAATACATTGAGTATCATTAAATGAGATATAACCGCATAGCTTAATCCATCACATAGAAGCAGAAGGAAGTGGTATAAAAATAACGTGAGACTATTATTAAAATGTGTCTTAGTAATGCTTGGCTGATTAGACTTTATTTATGCATGTTGGGCCTGATTCATACAGCGTTTTAAACCTGTCCATCCCATTGAAAACACGTGTTGGATCATGGCATATGTCTCTTAACTCACCATCAATGACACATTGACGCACCCTGTATCAGAAGTGAAATTAAGAACAAGAGTCGCATGAACCATGACTCGACCCACCCCTGACACTTCCATGTTGCATAATGGTGGAAGATGGAGAAGCTGGTGGCAGAAAAAAGGCATTATAAATAGTGAGATAAATCAGTCGAGAGACAACGGTAAATCCGATGGCTCTGTTTCATCCGGAAAGATGCACTCGGAGCAGCCCCAGAGTACCTCATGTGCAGTGGCCCATGTTATGATCAATCAGACAGTGGTTAGAAATGAGAAATGCTCCCATTTTGTCAACACTTCAGCTCATTAATTTCTGGTGCTAGTGGATGATGAAGGACAGCCGAGAGCCAGCACCACACAGACGAGGTTGTCAAAGTATAATTGGAAAATACTGTATGACCTGCAGTTTCCTAAAGGCATCTCTCCATGAGCAGTTGCATTCACAGCACTGTTTAATAAGGTATTTGACTGCTACGGCATAAAATGGAGGACAGTGCCAGATGTATCTGTCCATTGAAATGCTCTGTTTCATACAGTTTAACTCTTAAATCCAACAGGAGACATGCTTCAAGCATATGTTGGAAATATTCACAGACAGATAATGCACTCCTCTATATCCCATGATCAGCAGAATTCACACAAGTATTATAGGAAGGAAGTTAGCCAAGCTAAAATGTCTAGCTGTTCAGTACTCCTTCCCTGCCCGTCCTGCATTCCCTGCCTGATCATTCACAATGTCCTCTGAACTCTGACTAGCACCTGCCAAGGATGCATTTTGTGGTATCTGCTGCTTTGTATGAATATAAACATGAACATATTGCAGTAACCTGTTCCAGGATGAAAGGCTGGTCTCAGGTACAGTTTCATGGAGATGTGTTCCTTTTCTTGAGTTCAAGCTAGATTATAGGATGCACAGAGGAGACGAACACCTTTCATGCACGCCAACACACTCATCTCCCAGGCATCACCTGGCTCTCAGACTCTCAGTCAGCACTCACACTGGCAGTACTGCTCACAATCCACAGGTTCACACGTTGTGAGGCCACGACACATGTGGTCATCCAATTACCATCACTTACTTGACACATCTCATTGCTGCCAATGCATGTGCCAGTTGTAAACATGATCTACTTTCGTTTCGTTGCGAATCCATTATCACATGGGCATTCTATAAACAAATGATCGAGTGAGATTCGTGTGGAATTGTTGTATTCATCTGTTGAAATGTTCAGAATTAAAAAAAAACAATTGTGAAAAAAGTCTGCAATGTTTTTCGGAATAATTCATGTGGGAAAATGTTTTGTTTTCCCATCATGTGCAACTTGGTTAAATTAGGTCAGAAGGAAGTAACTTATTTGGATATATCGAAGCACATCACATTTAAAAGGTTGCAAAGTGCTTTAGCTTTGAATAAATCTGCTGGGAAAATAGATTTAAAAAGATATTTATTTTTTTATAAAAATCAATACCGTGAATGAAGTTACCGAGGAGGTATTTGGAAACGTTTCATGCCTGCCGGCTTTCCCTTCTTGCAGTCGCTGTTATAAAACCTGGATTTCAAAGTAACGTGGCAATAGTGCCACCTCAGCACAATTTTAATCTAGTATGAATGAGTGCAGAGGAAGTAAGGCACGCTGGTACAGTTACCATGGCAACAAGACCTTATTAAAAAAAACTGCGTAGTAGAAGTCTTAGCAATATTTGAGGCAAAAACCTTCAATGTAATTTCCTTCATTCAAACCATTGCTGAATACAAACCACAATGTTTGTTACTTTACACAAACTGGACAACTTTTACTAATGTGAAGCTTAATATAGTAACAGGGTATGTGATTATAGTACTTAGAAGTTAATTAAACACATTTTAAGAATAGCGTATTTTAAAAATATATATTGAACGCTACTTATTTTTTCATTCAATTAAATATTCTCTTAAAGTCTGTGGAGATCCAGTTAAATTGAGCTGTAGCATC
The DNA here is from genome assembly GCF_040938575.1 of Ambystoma mexicanum. Taxonomy (NCBI): domain Eukaryota; kingdom Metazoa; phylum Chordata; class Amphibia; order Caudata; family Ambystomatidae; genus Ambystoma; species Ambystoma mexicanum. The sequence continues at coordinate 665,918,759 of NC_090924.1, read as the reverse complement.
AATGGAAGGCGTAAAAGCCTTGCATGAAGCTTGTATGCCTTCCATTGATGCCACAGCTCATTTTTCTTCATTTGTATGGTGGAGAGGAGGGGTGGAATGCAATTTGCGTTTCCACCGCCTCACTTCCTCTTCACCATATTTGCAACGGCATGGATTTTCATGTCGGTGCAAATGCTGAAGATCCCAATGGGGTCCGCCAGCTTTATGCACCAGCATAAAGAAAGCGGTCTCCACAGGGATCCAATGTACATGCTCCCTGTGTGTGTGCGTGTGTGTGTGTGTGTGTGTGTGTACAATTGAAATGAAACCCTCCCCGACTTGCAAGCATACCGTGGAGAGTTTGATTTCAATTGGGACCACTGCTTGCCATGCGATCATGGCAAGCGGCATTCCCAATGAAAAGTAAATGCTGCCTAGCTTGCCAGCATGCCAGGAAGCATTTACTCACGTTGCACTGCTGTGTGCACGCCACCTTTTGTGCTTTACATTTGCACCCCACAGTGAAAAATGTGGCTGTGGGAGCTCATGTTCAGTTGAGCTATAACACCAATGGAAGGTGCAAAATCCTTGCATAAGGCTTTGCCTTACGCAAGAACTTTACACCTTCCATTGACACAATGCCTCATTTTCATTCATTTGTATGGAGGAGAGGAGAGGCAGAACACAACTTGCATTTCTGCTGCCTCTCTTCCCCTCTGCCATACAAATGCATCAGCATTTGCGTCAACAATTGATATGAAACCCTCGAGAACACTTAAGTCCAGCAATGATGCACTAGTATTAGTCCCCGAATTCAACAAGAAACAGCAATAAGGATCCTCTTTTTTGAATTCTGGCCATACACTATGGAACACCCTAGACAAACCGCTCTGCCTGGAGGTGAACCACATGACCTTCAGGAAACAGCTAAAGGCATGGCTTTTCAACAAACCACTTTGAAAGGACTGAGACATATTAGCAACCAGCTAAAAACTGTGTGCCAGGAATTGGGCTAATTTGCGACAACAATGTTAAAAACTCCTGCCACTACCATCTGTGGGAAACCAATTTGATTCATGATACCTTTGCTGCAAGATATGGGTCTGTGCTTTATTCTGCATATGCCCTCCTGCTATCCGACCAAGACACCATACCCTCCTTTCTTAGAAAGCAATGAGCAGCGAGGCCAACATTATTCGCAGAAGGGTTATATACATCACATTACATTACAAAATTCTTTAACCCAATGTTCAGCAGCTCGAGAATGCTGATCCAGGTTTCGAGCTGTACTGCAGTACAGGACAAAGCAGGTTCAAGTGCATAGAGTTATGCTGGTTCAAGCGGCAACATGGAATGTAATCGTTTTTAAGTAGACACGTTGAACAGGTTTGTTTTGTGCATTGTGTGGGATATTTCAACCCATGCCAATGCGCCGCACTACATCCCTTTGCCAATGGGGGAAAGAAAACTGCCAACAATGGAGGCGCTAACCCCTGTCCGTGCTAAATCTGCAAAAACTGTGCATGGTTCAGAAATCACAAAGAGGCTGCACCACCTTGCCACACACAAAGTCAAAGTTGGTGTAATAAAACAGGATTCAGTGAATGTCAGTGAGTGCTGTCACCTGTCACATGAAGCAAGAACACAGGAGGGCTAAAATTCAAAAATGCCCTTATACTCCAGTTTTCCTAATCCATTGCAACCTTCAAAAGTTGCTGAAATCATAGATCTACAGGTGGCCCAGATAAAGCCGGGCCTCACTGACTGACATCTGCATAAGGAAATTAAATGTCAAACCCAGTTTAAAAGTGTTTCTGCTTCTAGAAGAAATTGAAAAATTCACATCTTTAAAGCATGTTTGTGAAGGGCTAATTATTTTAAATGTCTAAATCCCTTATAAACTATGCTCATATTTTATATGTGTGAAACAAAAAGACTTTAATTTAAAGCAACCCAGTATTGGAGTTAAGTAACTGCTTAATTCTGATTGGACAGTGGCCTGGCAGTGCTAGCCTGGGAAAGATTGACATCTCAGCTTGACACTCAACTGCTACAGGAGGCCTTAATGGTTCCCGCATAATGAAAACAAAGAGAGCATTAGACATTCGTCTCTGGCTGAGCCAAGAACAATGGCAAGCTGCCCAACTGATCTCTACAGGGGAGCTTCCCTCTCCAGGAAGGGGATACAACTCCCTGATCAAAGGACTGTGACAGCTGCTGCCTGGGAAGAGGAAGTACAAAAGAGAACTTTAATGTTTAAATCATTGTTTGTGGTTAAGTTTAAAACTCTTTAACTGTGCAACCGAAAGAAGGATAAATCTGAAAATTGGTAGATGTTAACCTAATTTTAGGTTATTACTTTAAAGACACTGATGAAACCTGTACCACTTAAGGAACCAAAATTATGAAAACATCTTTATTGCAGCAGAACTATTAATGTTGCTAGCCTAAGATTGTATTTACATGATCAACTGATAAGCGCCCAGAGATGTACCGAATTAGAAATTATTAATCCAAACTGTTATAATTAAGATTGAGAACATTCTATAGACTGAGGAAGACAGCTTGCACAGAGATGGGGCTTGGATGTGAATATAGACAATCAAATATCAAATGTATGTGTCTGATTTTATTAGGGTACATAATTTTAGAAATGTTCATTTGTGCAAAAGTTATGTTTTGGTAAAAAGCAATGTGGGAGTTCCTAAATCCCATCATAAAGATGACAGCTCTGTTTTGACTGCCAAACAAAACAAAGCATGTGCCTACAGCCACTGAAAGCCGTGGGGGTGTGTTTTGAAATTCTCTCCACATCATAAAGCTGGGTGAGGTCATTTGATAGTATAAATATATACTTCACAACACATAGGACACGGCTTCCAGAACCCATCCAGATTTCCGTGCATCACCTTGTTCCAGAACTCTTCATCATGTAGCTGACTCCAGACTTCTTTGAAGATCCAGATTTCCTTGCAGAATGTAGACATTAGCATTGCTGAACTCTTGCTAACTAGACCCAATTTCAAACATCCAAAACTTGAAAGAATAATTCTGATTCAGCTTGGCTTGCTACCATTAAGGCTTGCCTGCTGAAACTTGCATCCTGTAATCTGCCGTGTCCAGTTACCAGAAGGGCCTATCCAAACCCAGTCTGGGGCGCAGTCCAAAATTGACCAGAACCGCGCCACAGATCTAATCCCTCCAGAGGTTCCCTGCTGCCGGTAGACCTGAACTGATCCAATGACCAGAACCGGATAGTCCAATTTAATTAAAAAGGACTGTAAGTATTAATAGGAAGAACAGTCACCCATAGTATATCTGCATTGTATTATCCCAATTTCAACCCATCCCATCTTAATTCAGAACTCCCTATTGATTTTGAGTAACTAAAGTAAATCACAGAACGAAATTGAGTATCCACCACGTGAATGCTTGCGCTGGCCACGTAGCTGTGAAGATTCATGGGTGGCCTCCTCTTTTTCTTAGTCATTAATATAGTGTAATAAAACCTATCTGTCACAACTAAAACCCACATTGCGGAACAGTGTATTTGACCTGTTTTTCTCCAATATCGCATAGTAAAAGTTTGCCGCAAATCTGCAGTTTTCAAAATTTTACACATGTCTTTTTCCCATTTCAAAGTGCTTTTTCTATCCCATCCTGATCTAAAGTGTGTACTTTTGTTTATATGACATGTGTGTTAGGACCTGTTTAGTGTTGCTTTCCTCAGAATTTTTCTCCATTTAAGCATTTGTATTATTTTACAAAGCAATTGTCACCTGTCAGTTTAAACGTATCACTTTCCAAAAATGGTTTTCTCTATTGTTTGGGGAGGGACGATTGCATTAAACTCTAGAACTCATTAAACTCTAGACATTGTCTTTCGTTCCTGAATACCTGGTGATTACTTACATCTGTGTAGGATTGTTCATTTGTATTTAAAACAAAAACTTTGCAGGGGGAATATTAACCTAAACTCTATCTGTTCACAAACCAAAACTGTTCTTTTTCCTGTGTTTTCTATTCTGCCTTATTATAAGTGAATTCAATTGCTTTACTTATTTTCTGAATTGTATTGTCACCCCTGGGTGATTGCTGCCCCGTATATAGATATATTAAAATCGATGTCTGATTTGAATATTAAATAAATAAATACATGTTTACCTTTACAAACTAGCCTGATTCTGGATCCAGTGTGACCTAGGGGGTATTTTGAGATGGGTGTGATATGAGTGGCATATTATTCAGAATATTGAATTTATAGACACAAATATAAAAGGGTTTCATTGCGCACTACATGCTAGACGAGACCTAGGTGTGTGCCTTGATTGAAATCCCTTACAGCTGAGTCAGTTTGATATGTTGCTAACCATTGGTTTGCATTCATGAGTCCTGTCATGAGCCAGCAGTTCAAGTCAAGGTCTAACAGTTCAATGTGGTGACTTTGGTGATCCGATGCAGGATTAAAAAAAGCAGTGTTCTTTTTGAAGTTGATGAAGTGCCAAAAGCAGCATGGACATTTTCCACTGATTCAAGTGGGGTTAACACAACTCGAATGCTGCATGACTAGTTCGATGTGAAAGAACAGGATCTTGGCTTCTGTTCTGACTATCCAAATGCTGTCAGATCCACTGCATGGGCTCTAAAATAGGAGGAGCACTTTAACATTCTGCTCTCTTCATCTATGGAGGTTTTGTGTAAAGTTTTAGGTCCTGTCCTCAGCAAGAGTCACCCACAATGTGCCCTTGGAGTGGGTAAGGAGCAGAGCTTTCACCTTCCTTGGAACAATGCATCTTCACTTCAATGGCTGAGTGCTATGATGGTCCAAAAGTGAATCCACAAAGAAGTGGGAGACCACTTTTATAGGCAAATGTCCAGAGATGATTGGACACATGCAAGCCTTTTTAAGGTGTCCAATATCTGTGCTTTTGACAAGTGGTCTTTGCCTTCTTGCATCATACCCATAGTGCTTTGAGCTAAAGGAGTGAAGGAGACTGGATGGAAGGAGAGGTACAGACTGTAACAGGATGGTGAAACCTTCCACTATATCTACACTAACCACACCCATTTCTCAGATCAATAGCATCAAAGGCCCTTGGTAAGCAACACATTGGTGTGAGTCTAGTCCTTTTGTGTATGGTGTGTCCTTTGATAACTGTTTCCCAAGACAGCTCCTGCTGAGGGGCTGTCTTGCTGGAGAGGGGTGTCACTCAACCTCACAAAGGATCAATTGAGAAGCTGCCCCCACTGGCTATGGTCCTCCTTGATGCAGCAAAGACAGCCAGCCTAGCGAGAATATGCATAGCCTTTGAATAACTGGTCTGGCTCACGGTGTTGAAACAAGTGTGATAAAGACCAGTTGAGGCTTCAATAACTTTATGAAATATCATCCATCATAAGACAGATTTAGGTACGGTTTAGGATTAAAGATAAAACTGCCACTAGGATGGTCTTTCATTATGATTGTGCAGTTCGACATCTTTCAACATTTACGCTACTCATATTCTGGTATCCATACCAGTATTGACTTTTTCCATCTTAGAAGATAAGATTACTGAGAATGTTAGGTGTTTTTACAAGTGAAGTGTGTTCACAACGAATTCCAATATGGTGCCCACTCTTAACTGTATAATAACACAGTAGACTAATGATCTAGTCTGTTTTATAACACTTCAAGTGGGATTGTAAGAACATTTATAAACACTCACAGGTATACAGGTAGGTTTGTTAGACTACACAGAGGTGTAGCCAAGCGTAATGAGCTATAATTCACTAAGTCTTGGGAGCTAGTTTAACATACATGCATTGGTTAGACTATGTATGGAGGTTACAAGATGATATCTAACAGGGAACGTTTTTTATTTTTAGGTTACCATTTGTGTAAACATGTACACTTCTTATATAGGTAGGGGAAAGGAATGTGTCTTTTTAGAATGGAATTGACTATTTTTGTTGACTTTGAGAAAATAATAGTTGGACGTTTAGGGATTCTCATTAGAATATTGTTGTTACAGAAGTTTACGAGGTGTAGAGGACACATTTTCCACATCTGGCTCGTTGATTGAATACATTTCAGAAGTAGGGCTGGGATTGAAAGATTTTTTTAACCAGTTTTGAAGTCAATACACTGGTTGTAGCTGGATTGAAGTTTAGAATTTGATTCACTTACATTTAATTATCACTGATCCATAAGATGATCAGATATTAATTGTCTTTTATATTATTATAGTAGAACATTTCAAGAAAAACGGTGGTCGGGCTTGTCCTGAAATCCGTAGAATGATTACAGGACACCAACATTATCATAGCATAAGGGTAAGAATTATATGAAATTTGGAGAAGTCGGATATATGGCTCTTTAAATGTTTTCACAAAATTGAGAGGCTTTTGAATGTGTTTACTACTGTAATTGATGTACATAATTTAAAATGTTTGTCAAAATGTGCTTGACATGAATGTATTTGATAATTGAGGTCACATGTTCTTGAATGTAAATTAGTACCCAGCGAGGGTCATTCAGATTGTTGTTACCTGGCCAGGAAAGACTTACCTGATGGGGACGCTGCGTGCATGCCTTGCAGTTCCTTTTCTTTTTCACCTCAGACTGCTATGGATAGGGAGAAGGGACTACGTGTAGTCCCTTCTCACTTTCCATGGCAGCCATTTTGTTTGTTTCCTTTTTTTCTCCATTTGTTTTAATAGCCACCATGGAAAGTCAAGAAACAATCCTTGCGCCGTTTCTCAACTCGAGAAAAATTGCTACTAGTACACCAGTGTGACTTGCTGGGGAACTAACAGCAATAGATCCCTCGGAGGGGGGCATTACCAGTCAGATAATGCCCCTGTTGCTACATTAAAGCTCTCACTTCACTCTGCCTTCTAACTATTGCCCTGGGGCATTACCCTACAAGTAATGCCCCCCTCTTTGGTTTCTATTGCTTAATGAATGCATGAAAGTAATTGCAAATTATTTTGTACATAATTTTAGAAGCACTGTGTAGTATGAGGATGCCAATTGTATTTTCCCAAAAACATTTGTTAAAAAATATTTGAGACGATCTACCTGGATGGCTGTATCATTCATTATCATAGGAATAATTCCCCCAGATGAGTGCAACATGTTAACTTGCAGTGGCCTCGGCACGACTTTCTTGTTTATTATTTCTACTTTAATGGGTTCATGGCTATGAATCCCTGTGACATGAGCACCAATATTATAAAGAAATTTCATAGGAACAATTTTAAGATTTAACTTCAATTGTGATGCTTGTTTTTTACCGTTTGTGTCCCAGGCATATTAAGTGACATATGAATAGGTGTTTGGTAACTCATTTGTATTCAGTTCATTGGCCTGTCACTATATATCATTTCAATAAAGTATATTACTCAGTGTATTTCTGTTGAAAATTATCATTAGATGTTCAGTCTTTTGGCACTTCAAATCAATATCATTCACATTAAATGAGTAGATTAAATAATATCTGAACAATAGGGATTTGATCAGATGTGATTTAGAATACATGTTCTGGTGTTATAGAAGTCTTCTTTGTTTATTGTCCATGTTAATAGAATATTGGAATTCAACTATCTCAATTTTTTATCTTGCATTTCTATGTTGTAAAATATGTGCACATTCATTCACGCAATATCTTTATTTCTGAAAATAATCACAACCCCCATGTGTGCTGAATTTCGACGCTGAAATGGAAGGGACAAGGGGAATTCACTAGGTGCTCTAAGTCCTATTCCATCTGGATATTTGCTGTTACTTATGTGTACTGGGAAGAATGTTACAAGTTGAATGTCACTGTTATTAATAGGTTCAATTTCCTAGGGTCTCTCTGTGACAGGAAATAAAAGCTCAGGAGTTTGTTTCTATATGTAGGCATTTTTCAAATCCAACAGGCCATCATTGATATTCCTGAATTTGTGAGAGTGCCCTACACCCACCCTTACAGTACCCAGAAATGTATTACAAGGCTGTGTAGAAAGGCTGATTTAGTAAAGAGATTGAATAAAGAGAATACATTGACTTCCTACATTACATTTGACTATTTTCTTTATTTTTAACAATCATTTTTTTAAATATATTCCAAGCATTCATTCCTTTGTATTAACACCCTTACTTACACTTGTATAACATATTGCAATTCATCCTTGTTTTTGTCTTACTCAAGATGTCACCCCAACTATCGTTTCAGATGATTCCTCTATCTGTCCAGAAGTCGTTTGAGAATAAGAACTTTTCAGCTCGTTGGTATGTACTCAGTATCTCTTCTGCATGATTTATTTCAAGTATTCTTATTTTGTTTACAACAGGGATATGCAGCCTTTGATTTCATAGGCTCCCTTCCAATATGATAAAATAACTTCTCCTTAAATTGGATCCTTTGAAAGTTAGAGAGGCAGACTCAGTCATCCACTTCAAGGTCTTGAGTTCAGAGCATGTCTTCATTCAGAAAACACATACTTTTCAAAGTTTCATTGGGCAAATGTGAATGCATGTTGCAAATGTGTTCAGAGTTTTTCAGTGTATGTGTGAGCAGTAGAATCCGGTGTATGATGATGAGGTAAAACCATCGTTCTACCAACCATTACCTCAAAAACTTTAGAGTGGCTGAAATCGGGGTAGATTTCAAAGCCATCAGGACCAGGGGTAATTACAAGTCTCAATTGGGTTCAGAATCTACATCAAACTTCTCAACAGTTCCCACAATTGTCTAATTGTATTGCTCTATCCCCCTAGTAGAAGCTGGTTGTTAGGCTTTATGCAGCTTCCTCCCCAACAATTAACCTTTCTTCCGCCTTCCTTTCTGCACTTGAACGTTCTGAAGATTCACAAGGCATGGTAGGCTCATCCCTCTTCCTCTTCCCCTCTGCTCTTAATATTGTGTTGTTACGTATTTTCCACCCTCCCTACCTCCCTCCCTGCCCTGTGGGCGGTTTGAAACAGTATATTCTTATTGTATAAGTGCATAACAAACAAACAATGAAAACATAAATAAATAACTAATATAATTGTCCACATCTTAGTCATCACTTCACTGATCCTCAGAAGAACACCAAAGTGAGAAAAGATGTGGCTGATCAGCACAGCGGCTGCATTGTCTGCCTTACATTCTGGGGCTGCATGTATCATCTACTTTGTAAATAGGCAATCAGCAGTGACCATATATGTATTTCCTTGTGCAGAACAAATCATGGGTCTGATTACCTCAATGTATAGATCAGACCATACTAATTTCATTCCTCTTTTCTGTAAAGGAGCCAAGTATGTGGGAGGATTCAGCTGAAATTCCGCACACACCAAACAGACCTTTAAGCATGTATTTAGGTCTTGATACTTGTGTGGCCAATATGCAACCACATGAAGGATCTCTATGGTCTTTTGAAATCCCCTAAACACGGCATTGGTTACATCAGGGGCATGGGTTAGCATAATACTTCTGAATGAAATAGGCAACACACAATAATCATAACTCGGTCCAGCATCTACCACAACCTTCTTAAGAGTTCCCACAATGGTCTAATTATATTGCTAAATCTGGCTGCTGGAAGCTGATGGTAGGAAATATGTAGCTTTGTTTTTGCTCCTATAATTTCCACATCTTTGTCATAACTTCACTGGTAAAGTGACTGCCTGGATTGGACTCTATCCTCTGAGGAAAAACAAAGTGAGAAAATATATGGGTGATCAGCACAGTGGCTTCCGTCTCTGCCTTACTATTCAGGGCTGGGAGCAACTCAATCCACATAGTAAGTAGGCAATTAACAGTCAACATGTAATTATTTCCTTGTGCAAAACAAGTCCCACTCTGATTAAATCAATGTGTACATCAGACCAAGGTAGTGTCAGTCCTCTTTTCTGTAAGGAAACCAAATGTGTGGGAGAATTCAGCTGAAGTTATGCACACGCCAAACAGACCTATTCACCTGATTGGAGTTTCTAACCAACTGTCCATCTTGAATTTATAATAACTTCTTAAAATTCATTAATAATAATTGAAGTCTTCCTTCCCATGATAATCTGGTTCTTCTAAATATGAATAACATTGGCCAATAATTGGGATATTCTTAATGAACAGCAATCAAATTGGCATCAGGAGCATCTCTACTCCATTGAACAATTGAAAGTTCACTTTTATGATTGAGTGACATCTGTTATTTGGATTTTTCCCACAATGTTTTCCATAACAATGGATTCTATATCCCTCCAGTTTTGACTAATTTGCCTGCAAAATCATGTCCTGTTTGGTCAGGACCCTCTATCTTAGAGTGTCCCAAAATATGTTTCCAATATATCATTGTAATATTTGAAATCAGTGTGGATTAGTGTGGATCAGTTCGTCTCTTTCCAAGGGTTTAGTTTTAGCAGCACAAAGAATGCACATTGGCTTTAAAATTAATCAGTAATTATCACCAGTTCTTGGAATCAGTGATTTATGGCAGTTATGACAGCTTGAAAGCTAGCCATCAGCTCTGTCACCTAACTACTCGGGACCCATTGTATAACTGGCAGTGTGTTTAGAGCTTCCATTCTCCCAGGCAGTTCTGATGCCAGCTACCAATTAATTATCATCAGTTTCAGTGACGTGGTAAGAACATACACTCATGTACACTGTGGGCATCCTCTGGCAGGTGTTGTCTTCATACATCTGGCGAGAGGAATCTAGATAATTTCTATATTATCAGTTATTTTTAAATCCTCTTATGAAGCCTTATGAAGCCCGTCAGGAGTAAAGGGCGTCTGGATTTACTGTTTGCACTGTTCTGTTTGTGGAGAGACTGAACGTTATTCCCACTGACCTGCATGCCTGCTCCAATTCGCGTAAGACTTCTGGGTTTCAGAAGCAGTTTGAAAGTGAGCCCGGCGATCGTACACTGCCGCACAGCTGATTGCTGCAGACCACGCCCACAGGAAGTGGAACTCGGAAGGTGCATAAAATCACTATACTAGAGCCCTTGCAGAGTGAAGCCCGTCAGGAGTAAAGGGCGTCTGGATTTACTGTTTGCACTGTTTGCGGCTGGTTACGCAGCACGCAAGACTTCTGGGTGGACCATCCGGATTTGAAAAAATGGAGACGGGAAGAGTGGGGGAAATCACGGCCCTTAGAAAAGGGCCTCCAGGCGTTGGTGAACCCCCGAGTGCAGTGATAACCCAGGACAGATGGGAGAGTCAAGAATCCCGGACTCACTGGAGGAAAGGGGGATGGATACAGAAACCACGCCCATCAGAAGTAAAGGGGACCACATTTCTGATGTGTTGGTATTGGGAGATATACGGCGCATTGATGACATTGAAGGTAAGAAAAAAAAGGATGAATGTGGCAGTTATAATAGGGAAAATTACTGTCCCAATTTAGACACTAAAGTGGTATCAGAGAAGCGTGTACTTCAATCACTAAGTAATCCCTTGCAGAGTAAGCTGAAGTGGGCTCCCCCAAAACGTACGGACAAAACAACCAGTAGTTAAATTATACTATCTACGCGAACAGAGCTAAAACTGGCAAATGAAAGGATAGGGGATCATAAAGAAATGCTGCCAAACCATACAGAAATTACTAGTTTAAAAATTCAACAGGAAATCCAGTCATTACAGCAATTAGAACAGCAACAGGTGAGCCCAGATGAAGCACAAAACATCTACTCACATATGAAGGAGGTTATAGTTGAAATACACAAGGTTAATAGGAAGGAAGACGCCTTCGAGATGAGTCAATGTGAGGGAGCTCAAGAGAGAAACGAACATAGAAACAAAGGAGACCTGCACGAAGAGGCTTCTGAAGAATAGGAGCCCCTGTTTGACCAGCCTAGTACAGAAAACCACAAGGAAGTATAGATAACGATCAAAATAAAGAATGACATACTTCAGCTATGACACCACTGAAGAAGGAAAAGCTGCAAAGCATAAATAAAGAGACTGACCTGAATAATAGCAAACATAAAATGCAAGAAGCTGAGTGGGAAGACCAAGATCAAATTCCCAACCTTCAGAGGGATAGAGAAAAGGTCAAACAAGGGGGACAAAAAGATGCAACAAACAAACAAAGTTACAATCCAAGTAAAAAAATTGTAGCAAAAGCAATAAAATCAAAGCAAAAAAAAGACAAAAGATTAAAAGCAATAATACATAAAAGGACATTAACAAATTCAGAAAAATTGGAATGAATTAATAAACTATTTGGCATAGCTTCCGCAATCAACCTTCAAAATCAAAATAAAATCTCTGATATCGAATTGCTAGATAGTGTTTTTCAATTTGGAGAAATGACCAAAGAAACATCAAAAGAAAAGGGCAGATTTATCACACCATTACTAGGACAATTGGGCCCAAAGAAGAATCCAACATTAACCCCAATTAGATGGCACTTTAACAAATCAAGGAATAATTAAAAATCATTGTTAGAAAAGATAAACATCTCAGCTGATAAAGATGTACAGCAGAAGCCCAAAGTGCCTATTATTAATATGGAATTCTCAAAACCTTGTCCTGAAAATCCAAAAAATATGAATAATGAAGAAAACATACAAGAAATTCACCCACAGTCACCACCAATACAGGAGTCAACTTCTGAAAGGGAAAAAAGATCTGGGGAAAGCAGCATTGCCGCTAAAGCCTCTCAGACATCATGGGTACCAGCGAATATTTTATGCCAAGAGACGGGAACCCAGACTACCTCACGAGAACATAATGATGAGAACACGGAAAATCATCGAACAAAAGGAAATAAGAGCACAAATCAGGGTACGAGACCAGTAACTGCGTTATTTATGCCAATCCAGAATAGAAGATTTAGTGAGATGTCGTCAGAAGGTTGAAAAGAATCTCCGCAAAAAAAAATTGATTTAATGTCAATAATGTCGACCATAACTATAGCTCTAGCCCCGTTCTCTAAACTTTATGAGACATTGAATGATACAATGAGGGATCAAACATCATTAATAGCCATGATGAATACTAAACTCACCCTGTTGGAGGGATATATACTAGCAAAGGAAGTAACTAGCGTAAAGAGTATACATCCAAGCGTGCAACATCAAGCATCGCAGGAAAAAAAAATTGTAACGGGTCAAATAGGAATAGAGGCGAATTCAGAAGAGATTCAACCTACACCAATACAGAGGCCGGTCGAACAGGCGAACAAATCAAATGAAAAAAATGTGACAAATAAAAAGGAGCCGGCTAAACCAAGTCTTTTCACGTTTGGAACGTCTACTAATCAAAAGTTTAGCTTTGACAACAAATCAATACTTCAAAATAAAAATACGGTGAGAGGTAAGAAGAAGGAAGCAAAGAAAAATGAGGAGAAGGAAAATAAAAAAATAAAAATCACTGCTCAAATAAAAGAAACAAATAATTGAGTTCAGGAAGCAGAAGTGTCAATAAAATCACTAAACTCATCCTGCGATATAACAGATTGGAGCATCTATACAGTAGATGAGGTGGAATCGGATCCAAATCCAACTCCAAGATATAAAAGAAAAGTGATCGCCTTAAATCTAAACGAGATGAGGATGGATGACAGAAAGAAAATCTATACTAGAGAACAGGAGCCAGATATTTATTCCAGGGACCAACAGAAGCAAATGGACCTGATGGAAGAAACTGACAAAAATGAAAAAAAGTAAATAGAAGAAAGAATCACTAAAAGTGGAAAAGATCAATGGATGGAGAATACTGTGGATAAAAAAAATTAGAAATATCGGGAGGAATAATCCATCAGTAGCATCTGAAAAAAAGGCTAGACGCGAGTTAACGAGAAAATCACCTCTACGATGTAAGAGATTATTGAAAGAGAAATCCGTTGACTCGTCACCAAGAAGAAAAGAGGACAAAAATGTGGCTTTATCAAATATAAAAAGAACCTGCATCTTTCAATTGGAACCCAAATATCAGGAAAATGATGATCTAATCCTGAATAGACGTACCATTATAAACATTTTTGCACAGATACCAAAATTACGGGATATCCAGAATCAGGATCTATGGATAGTAGAACCGTGTGAAAGGGGTAGAAAAGATAAATCATACCTACACATCAAATCCCAAGTTATTAGAGAATTGCTACGAAAAGGCAGTGACCAATTAAAAATGTTGGGATATGTTATGAGGGAATTGGAACAACCCAAAGAAGGACATAAGCAGCAGGCAAATCAAAAAATAGTTTCTTGTGTGACAGAAGAAGGAGAAAAATAAATAATTCAAGACAACACTCACCAATAGACTCGGTGGAGGATTATAAAAGAAGGGAAAGAAAGGAATCGAGATGTCCAGAAGAAGCACACAAAAAAGAACATAGTATACAAGTCAGAGGAGATCATCATAATAAGGACAAGCGGGACGAGTCAATAAGACAAAGGGACAATATCAAACATATGGCAGTAAAATGGATATGGAAATCTTCAATGCCCCATCTAAATAATGAAGATTAGCAGTTAGACAAGAAAGACCGGACAGAGAAAATCATTGCTGGACAAAAAATGGTTGAAGGTAAAATAACAGTGAAGAAATCCATGGATTTGATGTCTTGGAACACCAGAGGCTTTACCCACCTGATGACAAAAAATGATGTAAAACTCAGTAGATGGGATATAATATGCCTCCAGGAGACATGGCTTCTAAACAAACCGAATCTGGATGGATACACAATAGTCAACGTGCCGGCGAAAAAAGGTTTAACAGGGAGACCGACGGCAGGACTATTAATAGCAATTAAGGCAGGATCTGGTCTGGAGGTGATAGAACAGCTACCAACAATGTACTTATTTCAAGTTGTACTACTCTCCTGGAAGTATATAGAAATAAACACATATTGGAACCCAGAAGTCATTTCCGAAGAGGCTTATATCGAATCTTTAAATAACAGCTTAGATGAAGCCAGTATAAATTACGGCCAAAATTACATAATAATAACAGGAGACTTCAAAGCTATATGCTCGGGAATTGGAAACCAAAGACCTCACTTGAAGAACTCGGCCAAAGTACTGGAAAGGGGTAGAAGTTTGGAACAAACAGTAGCGGCGAGAGACCTTCATAACCTGCATTGGTTGAGATCAAAAAGCAACGCAAAAATACCAACATGGCAGAGAGGCGACCAAATAGGCACTATAGATCATAGGTTTTTGTCCAAAGACTTCTTAGGACTGATGAAAAGATTCACAGTTGAAAAAACTAAAAATAGCGACCATAACGTATTGAATGCAAGTTGGGTTAGCAGACAGAAACCAAAATACTGGCAGAAGCATGACCGCGAAGTCAACACAAGGGGCAACCGCCTTAAGATCACAGAAACTGCAATTATCAGACTTACAGAAAATTACACTGAAATGTGCAGAACTAAGATAAAGAGTGGTGAAAAGGATGAAAACACCTTAAGATATACACCGCTGTTAGAAAAATATATGGTAAAGGGCAAGAAGCAAACATCTAAGATGGACCATCAGCATGTCTATAATCGAGAAATAGTGATAAAAAGAAGAATCTTGAGAAAACTGAAAAAAGTTGCATTTTCATCTGAGCTAGCCGAGAACAAGATAAGATTGCAGAGAGCATGCAAGGAGTATAAAGCATGGATATGGCAAAAAAAAGCCTATTTATACCAGAAAGATGCGGAGAACATGCTAAAAACCATATGCAGGAGAACATCGAAGGAATTCTGGTCCCTGATAAAGGGAGGACATGCAACTACAAATACCCTACAGAATAATGTAAGTTGAAGGCAAATGGGTATTCCACTTTCAAAACCTATACAGTTTAGTATATAACATCGATGGTGGGAAGCAAAGTGAGAAAGTGGGAAAAAGTGGGAAGAAATATCACAGTGGGAGATCCCGTATAATGAAGAAGATCTTATACTACAAATTAAGAAGATAAGCAATTGAAGGGCTCCGGGACCGGACGGGTTAGCAAATAGTGACCTTAAACTAAATCCAGAACTATGGGCAACGTTTATAAGCAAGCTGTTTATGAAGTGCAACCAAGAAAAAAATATTCTGGATTCCTGGCGAATGGCAGTAGTGGTCCCGATCTTTAAAAGAGGGGATAGAGAGGATCCATGTAATTACCGCCCGATTACGTTATTAGATGTTATCGGAAAAATCTTTGGAAATTTTACACTAGAAGCATTTCAAAACTGGCTGAAAGGAGGAAATAGATCTGACCTCTTCCAAACGGGTTTTGTTGAGAATGCAGGGACTCTTCCAAATATCCTGGCGATGAGCATAATAAAAGCAAAGAGTGCTCAAACAGGTCAACGAGTGTATGTGGCTTTTATTGACCTGGTCCAAGCTTTTGACCAGGCCAACAGACAACTACTTTGGGAAAAGCTGGAAAATCTAAAATGTCCTGAGATCATACTACTTGGAAAAACGCAGGACAATGTAAGATGTTTCCCACCGAAGGTTGGAGGAGAGGCTGTATCCCGGCTGCTCTATGCAGATGATATAATTCTGTTAGATCTCACAGCGGTTGGACTACAGAGGCAATTGGGCAACCTGGGCGACTACTTGAAAAGAAATAATCTGCATATGAATATATCAAAAACTAAGGTGATGACGTGGGAACCACAGAGCAGAAAGAAACACAATCAGAATTGGTTTGTGGAACATCAAAAACTAGAAAGAGTAGATACCTTAAAATATCTAGGAGTGACTCTAAGTAATAACCTAAAGGAGAAACCGATGCAAGACATGATCTGGACCAAAATGAAAGCTCTAACCTCGCAAGCAAAATTCATAGATAAAAAATATGGTAAATTTTCGATCAAACCCATAATAACTTTTTACAAAGCAAAGGTGATCCCTGCGATTTTATATGGTACAGAGGCTACGGTTACAATACAGGAATCCTTATGGATTAAACTAGAGAGTTTTTTTCTGGAGGCAAGTGCTTGGACTGTCACAGAGCACTCCTGTGCCACTTATCAGACGGGAATTGTGTATCTCATCAGAGTGATCAAAGAAAGAAACACGTTAATGCTCTATCGGAAGATTATCCAGCCAACCAAGTCAAAGGTTTTGGAGCTCATTGAGAAAGAATTAGAAAATGATAAGTGGAAAAATCAAAACTTTAAACTAATGGCTAACCTTGACATTATGACAGATCAGCTGGTAAGAAATCCAGACAGTGTATCTAAAGAAATGCTAGAATTAGACTGGATCACCGCAGGTGAAACTGCATACAGTTATGAACTAACGAAGCATTTACCGACGATGGAAAAGAGATTAAATGACATCAGAAGCTATCTGGAAAAATTTCCGAACAAAATCCGAAGCAGAACTTTCTTAAGATTCCGTCTGAATCAGCTTAAAACAAACGAGGTTTTGTATATAAGAAAAAAAACTGTAACAAACAAATGTAGATTCTGTAAAAAAGAGGAAGTAGAATCAAGCAGACACCTCCAATTACGATGCGAAGGAACCTATGAAGCCAGAAAGACATCCTTGGGACAAATAATGTCATCCTTCACAACTTTAACAGAAGCTGACTGGTGGAGAATCCTTTCAAGTGGCGATGACACGCGATGTGTGATAGGGGTAACTTCTTTTTTTTAAAATCATCGACCTGGAACAAAAGGGCGCATGAATAAGGAAAGAGCTATAAGGACTTGCTTGAGGGGGTGGAAAGGGAATGCCTGGCAGTGCTTATATATAGGTATATATAACTTCTGGCCCTTCCAAAAACTGTGAAATCAAATAGTTAAAAAGAATGGGCAGAAAGATTGGGAATGAAGATATCTCGAGAAGACTAAAAAATGTTTTACTTTGAACTCTCGAAGAGAGCTGAGATGGCGGCGTCCTCGATCAATGTAAATGAGAGAATCTTTCATTACATGTCATTTTATTTCTTCTTTTAAAAGTTTAAACTGGGACATGGATCCAATTGGACCTTTTCCTTTCTCTTTTTGTACAAATTGTTAAATCAATTCAAACAATAACAAAAAAATCCTCTTATTATTATTATCTTCTACACAGCTGTGTAGATCTGCTGATCTCTGAGTCATTGCATCTTTTTTTTTTGGATCATATCTGATCTCGTGCATAGAATGAGTCCAGGAAGTATTCCATGAATTAGAGACATTCCAAGTCATTATCGGGTCGCTCTGAAGTAGGGGCCAGTGGGAGGTTTCAACTATAATATGTTTCACATCTATCAACTTGGGAGTTCTTTTTCATATTCATTAAATTGGCCTTCTATAAATGGCAATGTTCCTCATTACGGGTCCGATGGCAACCCTGCCGGTGCTACCGGCGGGTTGCCGCAGGACCTTTAAAAAATTACTGACGCCTGAATTCCCAGTGCCACCAGGTTATTACATGTCCAGTAGCTGGGAAGTCAGGTGTCAGTACCTTTGTGTATCCCCATTCCCAAAGAGTCCAACAGGACTTGAAGTGGAGTGGGGACACAGAAGCACCGGCACCATTGTTAACGGTGTCGGTGCTGCCGTGAAGGCTTTGCCTACCATGACCGCTGTGCCCAGCAGGGTCAGACCTGTCGGGCACAGTCACTCCGACAGGCAAACCCTTAGTTTGCTGGTCTGGAAACAAGGGTGCTGGTGAGCTTACCCTTATTCCAGATCAGAAAACTAAGGCATGGGGCCCAATGTCTTAATCACATTTCTCTGATTCCATGCCATTATTTCCTGGTCATGCCTGGTCATGCCTCAGCTACAAGACTGGGGGTGTAAGAACATCCTATTTCCATGGGGATCACCTTGTTTTTAACAGGATTAGCTAAACAAAGAGCTTGGGGAAGACTTCACAACCTCGGTGTTGCAATCACTCCTTACATCACCCCTTCATCACTTCACCGCTTACTTCAATAGATGGACTAAGTGCTGAGTGATTCCTTCATAATTCTCCATGAGCGTCTCACTGTAGTTGATCAATCCTAAAAAATGCAATGCTATACATAGATGCAGGGTTTTTTAGCTTCAATAAATCTCCAAACTTCTTTTTCTGACAGTTAAGGTCATTGTCTGTGATTTTGGGAACCAGAGAGCTTTCTTCCTTTCTTCACCATTGTACTTCAGCAGTGAACATGTAGCCACTATGTTGTGTACCTGTGTTAGCATGTGATGAATCTCAACCAGGTGATCTTCCACAGTTGTACAGTTTTTCAGTAAATCATCTAGATAGACCAGGTTCCCCACTTTTCCCAAGTCAGTCAAGGCCTTATGTAGGAGGAATGCATTGCATTACTTCCCATTGTTAATGTAAGTTTTTTTTTTACAGAATTCGTTATTTTGCATATGACCCTGATTATTTAAGATACAACTCAATTTAAGAGTTACTAGCATATGAGACTTGTCTGTCAAAGTCACATTTTTAACTACTGCTAACTCTATGATTCTTGTTCGTCTAAACATTACGTTTTAATAATTGCTATCAATTGAGCCCCATGAATTAAAGATAACAGTTATAATTATGCTCTTGAAAGATTAAGCAATTGTGTAAGAAAGTCATATTAAATTGATACTATCAATTGAACCTGACCAAGAGATCAGCTTCTTTAACAAGGGATAGAATTTACAAAAATGTTAAATAGCCAATGTTATATTTTCTATTATTTCTAAATGCAAGTTGTTATGATACAAGCATATTTTGCCATTCAAAATAATGTACACTCTACTTCCCGGTAGTAGATGTATGTCTAGCCACTTGTAACCAACTACATGTAACCCAAAAGGGTATAGATGGTCTTAGATTGCAGAGAACTCATGAACCATACATATTGAATGCGATAAAGGAGAAAGTTGGATAAATGGTTACTTTGGTGTTTCCATTAAACAACTTCTATAGGAGGGGCGGTGAACTCGCAAAGAGGAGGGGTTTGAAAAGAGCACAAGGGGGTTGAAAAAAACCTATGACATCCTGTTGCTCTTGTTGCATCCAGCATGTATTTCAATTTCAAGGTGCAGATGTCTCAACAGTAACAATCAGGCTAGCAAACTCAAATGTTGAAGCAAAGAGTCAGCTGATCCTGCTCTACAAGGAGAATCACACACACCAGTTCATCGAAAGGTTTCCTCACTGTTGCAGTGGTGCTCCATTTAGGTTGCTGCCAGGTTGGAGTTATGGGGTAGTTGAGGAGAGTTTATTAAGTATTGATTCATCTTGTTTCCTCATCCGGAATAAAATGCAAATAGTGTCGTTTAATAGCTCTTGTTGCCACAGTCACAACCTCCTCATAGAGATCTAAATGAGATGTGTTACTGTCATTGTACTTAAGAATACGTGTTTAATGAATATCAGAAGGATAAAAGACTAAGTTGGTCATGACAGGAATGCTCCTATGACCCACACAGTGATCGGAAATGTCAGAAGAAAAGGCACTTAATGCACTGAGGTTTTTGACTAGCCTGCCTCCAGCTTTGATCTGCCAACACCCCATTACATCAAATGCTTCTACATTCCCTAGGCTTCACTCTGCTATTGCTGCTCACAACATACACATGCAGTGTGCTTGCCCATAGCATGCCAGGATCTCTTATTTTAAGTGCAAACAGGTTTGTGCCAAGTTCTCCTTTTATGCAGCCAATTTGAGAGCATTATATGATGGCTGAGGGTTCCTCCTCAAAAACAACAAGAAAGAAGGAAGTATGGTATGATAAAGCAAGGCATTTGGAGTGGTCCAATGAAAAGAAAGACAAAGTGATAAGTGACCTATGATTGTTAAGCAGTCTGGGGAATTTGCATCATAGACAGATGTACCTGTTTCTTCCCATCCTATTGTGGCCATGTATAAGGACATATCCTTGGCCCATTTCTCGATTCATATTCTTCTGAATGTGTACACTTGAATGTCAAACACTCAACCCTGTCTTCAAAATAATCCGAAAGCCATATCCAATCTGTCTACCAGGACTTTACCTTGAGGAATTTGCAAGTATTATGAGGATAGCCATCCCCTATACCATCTGCTTAAATAATGTCGAAGTTGTGTATGGGGCACTTCCAAGGTGTGCGCCAAAATCTTTAAAGCGAGCCCCTGATGCCAGCAACAAATTGGAATGAGAGAATCAAAAAGGACGTTTGATAATGCCAAGCATATCAGGTAAGTTCGACACACAAGTCCATGGGCACTAGTCCTAAGTGCCCTAGGGAAATAGGGACATAAAAGAGATGCTGAAATGGAGAGCTGCAACTCGAAGGTACACAACATGAGAATCATTGATAATACGTGCAGGTGGCACGTATACCAGTTGCCCCCAGTTCACAAGTTAAAGGACCTCTATGTAGAAGCAAAGAACCACGCAACATGAGTTAGACAGATGGTTTATTGCTTACAAGGAAGACTGGGTAGTAGAGACCCCCAACCATCTCCACAGTGTAACATCAACTGACTGGTTAGTCAAGCAATAACATTCTATAAGCAATGCTCCAGAACTTACATGCCATAGCATCATGTCATAGCATCTCTCACCAGAGTTCCACTGAGCACAATAATAGAAGACTATACTAAGACATCACCATAACACACCCCCTCCCTTATCGAAATAAAAAAAAAATATATACAGATATATTTTAACTGATACCCACAAAAAGAAAAATGTTAAAAACTTGAAAGATAATATATATGCATTGCATTTTTAACAACTTGAGAGACAATATATATACATTTCATCTCCTCACCTTGGCTACTCTTGATAAATTCCACACCTGACCACTTTCCAATTTAACAGCACCCTCAAAAACTTGAGCAACCCTAAATGGATCTGAATACAGAGGATCACCTTTCTTTGCGATAACAGCTTTTCTGATTCTGACCAGATCACCAACTTCAACAACCGTCCTCCTTCTTGGAAACTTCTCGTTAATTTTCTTGACCCATTTTCTTTTTCCGCTCATCCATTCTTCTTTTTACTTCATCTACCACCTTATCAGTTTCTCTCGCCCGACCTAACCAAGCTGGAGACAATAAAGTGTTGCCTCTCCGGTCTCTCATTAACTCAAATGGGCTAACCCCTGTTTCAGTATTAGGAGCCATCCGCAAAGCATACATTCGGTCCTTGACCGCAACCTTCCTGTCCATACCACATGCACTTGCCCCCCTAATACTCTCCATTATACAGCGGTTAACCCTCTCAATCATACCATTTGCTTGAGGGTAATATAGTGCCGTCTATTTATGTTTAATACCACACTTGTACATGTACTCCTGAAAGATGCCCCCAGTGAACTGTGGACCATTATCTGTCAACATGCTCCTAGGTAACCCTTCCCTCTCAAATATTTCTTCCAAGAATGCCACTATAGATTGTCCTGTGACATCCCTCATTATTTTGAACTCCGTCCATCGTGAGAAGATATCTACCAAAGCCAGCACAAATCTACCCGACCACTACCCATATCTACTGGGCCTAAAATATCCATGGCCAGATCCTGCCAGACACCCTTTGGACTTTCAACTCCTCTCAACGGCTGCACCACCGCAGATATGTTCTTCCCAGACTTTACACAATCTACACATCCACCAACTGTCTTCTCAATCTCACGGTCTAAACCCGGCCACCAATAATCAGCCTTAATTACTTCTTTTGTTTTATATGTCCCAATATGACCTTGATGCGCAATGGCAATAAGACTTCTTCTCAGACAAGTAGGGACCACAAGCCTGTCCCACCGATATATCAAACCGTCCTTCACCAACAGTTCGAATCTCACCTCTCACAAAGCCCTTTCTTCACCGGATAGTAACCTCTTCTCGGGCCACCCCTCTCTAATGAAATTTATTATGCGCCTCCACATTTCATCTGATGTCAATGCTCTAACCCACTCTTCTTTGTGAATTACACCTTCCACGGTGGCAAACACCATATTCTCGAATTCTGCAGACAGCCTTCCATCATCCTCATCTTCCACTCTTGTTCTCGACGCATGATCTGCCTGCACATTGTTTTTACCTGCCACAACCTTGTTACTGAACCTGTGGCATTGTAATCTGGTAACCCAACAAGCAACTCTTCTAGAAACTTTGTCCAGACCTTTACTTTCAAAAATGGCTTTCAACGGCTTACGATCTGTTCTCAATACAAAATCCTGACCCCACACAAAGTTTTTTAGTTTTTCAATCCCCCAATGACACACCAATGCCTCTTTTTCTAAAACAGAGCAGTTTAGTTCGGGACCCCTCAGCATTCGGAAAGCATGCAACATTACCGATTCTGCTCCATCATTTCCCACTTGCGACATCACCACTCCAATGCCAGTTTCACTCGCATCCACTGACAATATTGGCTTTTTTCTAGTATCGTACATGGCTAGGGGTTTGGCCATGTTGATTTTGGACTTAATCTCATTAAATTCTCTTTCGCACTCTCTGTCCCAAACAAATTCTATCCCTTTTCTCAATAATGCGGTAACACTGTCAGCATAATTTTCTATGAAACAATGGTAAAATTCTATTGTCCCCAGAATGATCGAAGTTCTGCCCTAATCTTTGGAGACCTCATTCTCTTTATTCCATCTACCAGCTCTCTCTTCGGCTTTAGACCTTCCTCAGATAATTCATGCCCTAAATACTCCACCACCTGAGTGCAAAAAACACATTTCTCACTTCGCAATGTAATACCGCGCACTTTGAAAATGTCTAAAACCATCTCCACTTTCCTTCTCAATTCCTCTTCAGTTCTTCCACAAATTAACACGTCATCTTGGAAACACCAGAAATTTGTGACACCCCTGAATAATTCATCCATGACTTTTTGGAAAACAGAAGAAGCCGATATTAAACCGAATGGCATGCGCCTAAACTGATAGATACCTTCATATGTAATAAAGGCCGTCAGCTTTCGTGACTCAGCATCTAAGTTAATTTGATGATAGGCACTGGCCATATCTAACTTGGCAAAGTATTTGGCATTACCGATTCTGCTTAAAAGTTCTCCCATGTTGGAAAGTGGATGACGTTCGGCAACCACACAGCGGTTTAATTCTCTCAAGTCAATACATACTCTCAAATCCCCACCAGGTTTTTTAACCACAATGACAGAAGAAATCCATTCAACAGCCTTGGCTGGTTCAATAATGCCAGCTTTCTCCAATTTCTCCAACTCCATTCTCACAGCATTACGCATTGACACCGGCAACAGTCTGAGTTTTGCCGCCACGGGCGTGCAACCATCCTTCAAGACAATTTTATGGAGCATCCCTTTGAGGCAACCAACACCCTTGTTGAAAACATCAGGATATTTGGCAATTAAACCCATGGAACTGTCATCCAAACCGCTACTCACTGACACTTTTTCCACATTTAACACCTGTTCCTTGCTATTGGGATCTAGCTTAATACATAATCCCCTTTGCTCCTTCCATCCAAACAATGTCTCACCCTTCTTGGTGATATACAATTTGCCATACGTAACTCTATCCTTAAATTTGAATGTTGCCAAACAGCATCCTAATACATCGATTTTCCCACCATTATAGGCCCCAGGCGTCTTGTCCGACGGGCTTAAATCATCCATCCTACCACCCAGAACATTTTCAAAAACAGCCTTAGACATCAAAGTGATTTTGGAGCAAGAGTCTGCAAGCATTTTGACCTGACATCCATTCACTTCAATCCAGGCAGAAGGGTGATTACACTCATCAACTTCAGAACATTTAACCATGTTCACAGTAACAATTTTGTTTTCTGAACCCTCACAATCCTCTGACGATGGATCATCAGCCTCCTCAACAAACATAATACTCCTACCAGAGCCAATATTGTAATTAGTACAGCAATTCTCAAAATGCCCCCATCTTTTACAAATGTTGCAGTTCGCCCTTCTCGCAGGACAGATCGGAGAGGTAGATAGGTGACGGGCACTCCCACACCGAAAACACAGTCGTTCCTCTCTCCTTTTTCCCTCTGGAATATTTTCTCTTTGGGTAAACTTATTTGCTGTCTGGGCTGCATTTCCACCCTTCCCTTGGTACAAGTCACCACGTTTGGACATTTTACGTTTCTGTTTTCTTTGGTCTTGGACAGCATCCCTCTTTTTGTCTCCCACTTTTAGAACTTCAACCTGTTGAACAACTTTGGATTCTTTTGTGGCTAACTTTGCCACACATAGCAAAGTATGTTCAATTCTTTTTGCAATAGCGACAACTTCATCAAGGCAAGGGTCATCTTTTAGCCACACTTCTTCCCGAATCTTGTCATTAGAACAGTGCAGCATGAATTGATATCTAATTTGTTCATCTGAGCTTTCACCAAATTTGCAGTTCAACGATAAATGTCTCAGGGCAGTAATGTATTCTTCCACCGTCTCACCCTCATGCTGCGTTCTCATACCGAAATGATAGCGTTCTAACACAGTACTTATTTTTGCCTCAAAATGTTTGTCTAGTTTTGCCAATGCTGCATCAAATTCATTCATACCTTCTTCAACATCCAATTCACTCAAATTAGGCAAGGTTTCAAAAATGTGCTGCCCCTCATAACCCAGGAGATGCATGAACATAGATACCTTCCTTTCTACTGACATACCATTGCCACAGGTGGCCTTGACATAATGTAGGAAACCTCTCTTCCAGGGCCCCCATTTGATTCTTGGAGGGCCAGGAGAAGGTAGGAACATTTGGGGTCCCAGAATTCCAGACAAAGCCATGCTGTCGGCAAAACATCCGAATGGCACGCACAAATCCACAGAGCAAACAAGACTCCTTACTTGATGCTCACCTCAGTTATAACTCCATAGGCAAGTCCAGAATTCGTTTGGATAGCAATATTTTGATACACGATGGCTATCCCACGTTGCCGCCTTCCACAAGTGGCCCTGGGCGGATACAAACAATGTCATTCGCTTCCTGACCTTCCTTCCGCACACGTGACAGGGCACGTGACTCCTTACGGACTCAACAACAGTGTCCTTCCATCGTGCTCGCTGCACACCTTCTTCCCAAAAATGACTCTGATCAAGCAGAAGAACTGGTACTCACCACACTTACACGCTGATTGCATGTGGGGACGCTGCAACGAACGAGATTCGGGGCGATCTGTGGATCTCGCCAAGCCACCGCCAGAAAAAGGGAGACGCCAGCCCGAATCTACACTCCGAATACCTCCTGGTAGACTCGAATGAGTGCAGGAGCGTCTCTTCTCATAAGGGGGGTGCGAGGAGTGGGGCAGCTTCTCCTCAGCAGGCCTTGCGGTTGGGGGTCTCTAATCCTCAAATAAAAATCTGCTGCAATCGTTGCTCCGTTGGTAGACAGTACTACAGCAATCCCATCCTCGTCGCCATATGTAGAAGCAAAGAACCATGCAACATGAGTTAGACAGATGGTTTATTGCTTACAAGGAAGACTGGGTAGTAGAGACCCCCAACCATCTCCACAGTGTAACATCAACTGACTAGTTAGTCAAGCAATAACATTCTATAAGCAATGCTCCAGAACTTACATGTCATAGCATCATGTCATAGCATCTGTCACCAGAGTTCCACTCAGCGCAATAATAGAAGACTATATTAAGACATCACAATAACACACCTATCTTATTTTGGTTGTCTTTTTGTGCATTTGAGAACTAGCCCCAGCCATTGCTACAGCTCTCAAGGTTATAAGCATGCCCCAGGTTAAAGGGATAATGTAGAGGACAAAGAAAAGGGATCGGAAATGGCTAATTGTAGGTTCATACATTTTTCCTTCTATTTCTGAAAGGAGCAAGCAAATTAAGTAATCCCTCATCGATCAAAATATGGATGAGTTCAAGGAGAGCTGTGAAGAGCATCCAGATGACACCATGCCCTCCTCTCAGAAACCTATGCCCCCACCCAATTTGCAAACTGAAGGGATCACATACCTCGAGTTAAATCCAACAGATTCTGGTCGAGGATTTGAATCAATTATCTAGTTGTTAATAAAATATAAAGATTACACATCTCATCAAGGATATGGGGAAATAACCATGGTGGACAAGTCCACAATAAATAAAAAATACAGGGACACATATTACAGAATGTGCAAATCTACATCAAGCAGCGCCAGAGGATGTGAAGCCATATGCAAGGCAATGCATTGTCAGCCCAGTAACTGGTAGATTCATTGACCCCTGAGATACATTCGCTTTATTGGCATTAGATGTGATCTCTTCTGATGCACAGTAATGAGCAGCATATAAAGAAACTGATGAAGAGTAACTTTCAATAACCCTGGTAATGTTGACAAAGGCCAAAATGTCCTATCTAAAATCACCCATTGTATTCATATTGTAATTTGGGCTGTTAGGTGGTGCTTGCACTTCCTAAAAGCCAAAACTATTGCATTATAGTTCAGCAAACGAGGAGGGACACAACACTTGTAGGTGTTGTTTCGCTATTGGCCTGCCCATTGATATGCTAATCTCTGTGGCCACTCCCACCCAGTTCTTGCCTCCCCACCCCCACACAAAATACCTCCACATGGGAAATCTTTCAGCTTGCTTTACTCGCTCTCTACCATCAAACCTTGCACTCGAAGTTCCTGCCAGTTTTTTTCAAAGCAGTCTTTTGAGTGTTATTGACTTAATTGGAGAAGTAACCGCTCTGGCAGCAGTAAACGTCCATACTACAGGTGTAATAAAAATGTGACTTTGAATAGTGCAGACAAATTTGCAAAGAGCAAAGACAAAGCAATCTCGCAGCCCTTGGTACATATATCTCATACCACTAGTGTGGACACAGGCCGCAGGCATGGCCAAGCATCCATGCACGATAGAATACTGCTACAGCTAAGCACATTCGGCCTAGTTCGCACATAGCCGTACAGACTGAAACACCTGATGTAACTCAACAACCTCAGCCACTTGCATACAGCGACCACCATCCGAAAGGAACCCGGTATAGCTGGCCGCACATAGATTGTCTCAACCATAGCAATCTATCTTCAACCCTCAACAGCACGCACCCATGTGTCTGATCCCTCTTGGGATGATTAGTGGAGCCTTGCCAGCCACACAAGTCTTAGAATGTCAATATGCACACATGCATCTCCTAAACTAAACTCCTTAGAATCCCCAACCACATCCACTACGTTCACCAAGGGCGTTCAACCAAGAAAAGCGCATTGAGGCCACACAAGTGGGGAAAGAGCGCTATATAAATAACCAAATACAATACAATACAATACAATACAATAACCAAATAATGGATATAGTCCCGCCCAAATAATGTAAAACCTAATGGTTTTTATGTCATATTTCGGTGGGTTTGCACAGTAAATTGCAAATTTTGGAGGCCATTTTTCCCCAAAATTTCATGGGGGGGTAAACCCCCTGCACCAACCCTGTGTGGCGTGGGCTCGCGCGCTGCACGCACTCCCCACCAAATTCCCCCGGGGAAATTTAAGCCCCACCAGATTTCCAACTAAACAGCCGCCACTGGATATAATCTGACCATTTGGCTTACCACGAAACAATCACTCACTTCTTGCACATTAGTTTCTGACTGTGTCCACAAACAGAATATCTACATTTTAAAGAAATAGCTTGATTCAATGGCAAACTCTCCTTTCTAAATGTTGTAAAAATGTAAGTTATACACACCCCAAAACACAACATATTCCCTGAAACCTTGGGACCAACCATTGGCCTCGTGCTTGGCTTGCCCAAACGTGTCCCGCAGCACCGACCCACATTCAAGGCCTCTTCTCACGGGATTATTCAGGCAACCACAATATACTGGCAGAGACTAAAACGAAAAACCAGGTCTGACTGGTATTGAAAGGTGTGAGTGCAACATTATTGGTTCAATTTTGTTGCTATGTAGAGGAGGCAGCAGCACTAGTTCTGCAGGTTCTGGGCAAAGCTTCAGCCAGCCATGCACAGCACGAGCTGGCTGGCCCGCCCCACCCCTTCGGTCCCTCCATCAACAATATTGTTGTTTTTATCTTTCCTGTGGACACACTTGCGCCGGTCCTTCTTCCAAACCACCGCCAGCAGTGAACTTATGACCTTGGGCCAGGCACGTGATTGGTTGCTATGCTTGCAGATGCAATGTCATTTTGCGTGTGGGGGCAGCAGCACTAGTTCCGCAGGTGCTGGGCAAAACTTCAGCCAGCATGCACAGCACGAGCTGGCTGGTCCGCCCCAACCCTTCGGTCCATCCATCAACAATATTGTTTTTATCTTTCCTGTGGACACACTTGCGTTGGGCCTTCTTCCAAACCACCACAAGCAGTGAACGTGTGCCCTTGGGCCAGACACTTGATTGGTTGCTATGCTTGCAGATGCAATGTCATTTGGTCCGTGGGGGCAGGCAGGGACGGAGAGCAGACCAGTGCCAGTGTGACTTGACTTTCTTTTTTTTTATAATGTGTGCCTGCAGGCAGCATTCCAGCCTCCAGGCACAAACGAATACTACAGTGTGACATTTGTCATTTCTAAATTTAAAAAAGCCTCTTTCTTTTTAATTAAGCAAATGAAATGCAAATCACATTTTCGGTCCTAGCCAGTTGGACGCTTAGCATCCCCTTCCAGGCTCGGCACCAGACTCCCCACTCAAGTTCCAGTCCCTCCACCCCCAAGTTGGGCAGCAGGTGGGGGCTCCCTCCCAGGATGTGGAAGATTGGGGCCCGGGGAACGTGCCTTGTTTGACCACCCATAACAAAGTCTCTGGGTGCCCAGCCAACAGTCATCCAAAGCTGATGGAGATTCTTCAGAAGTTCTTTTCTAAACTGCAAACCACACATTAAGTCACATTTGCCCTGCCTGCCTTCCTGAGAGACATTCTCCCTGAAAAAGAAAAAATTGCAATTGGATATGGCCCATCCTATAATGTTCGGACTCTACTTGTATTGTACCAGAAATCATAAATAAGGGGATACAGGAAGGCCTCCTGTGCACTATTGCAAGCCCAAGTATTTTCCCAACCTGAAAGAGAGAGTTGTTTAATCACAGACTCAAATAAAACCAAACAAATATAAAACAGAAACTCCAAGAGACCCAAATGCCTTTCTTGATGCATTTGTTCTGTTATTGTGGTCAACACATCTTCTAACCAACCTGTGACCTTTTTTTTCAAAGCTGGGGGAAATAAGAATTCCACAAAATCTGTAATTCTGATTAATGTGTTTCCTAGCCACCGGAACATGCGGACATCCAGACCAGGCTCTCAGCTATGCACCTTGAGGGCTTTACAACCCACCTAACCAACTGCACCAAGTCCCTTGGGTTCAACATTGACAGAGACCTCTCCTTCAAAAAGCACTTTCTCTCCTGTGGAAAATCAAGCCCTTCATCACAGAAACCAACTTCAGATCTGATGTCCAAGCCTTGACCTTCTTCCGCCTGAATAGGGGTAATTCTCCTTTGGAAAGCTTTCTGGGGACTATCCTGACACCCCAGAGATGTATCCTGTATGCTGCAGCATGACTCGTCAAAGGACTCTGTCAAATGACCCCATCAAACGGCCCTCATTGAGCTGCATTGGTTCCCAGTGCAAGCTGCTTGTTTCATCTTCAAATACTACTGTATCATTTACAAGGTTGTTACCTTGAAGTCCCCAAGCTACCTCACCAAGAAACTCATCGGGCCTCATTACGACCCAGGCGGTAAGGGGTTTACGGCAGCGTTAACAGCGCCGACCCTTACCGCCTGAGTACGAGGTCCCTTAGCGCCATGGCGCATTTAACACCTGCTTTTAGCAGGTGTTAAAATCCATGGCGCTAAGGGACCATGGAGTTAATTACGCCACCGTAATTTACGGTGGCGTAATTAACGCCTTCCCCACTCCCATTATGCCCTATGGGGCAAAAATGGGAATGGGGAAGGGTAAATGGGGATTGGGGACTTACCGCCCCGCCAAGGTCGGAATGGGGCGGTAAGTCCGCCAACCACCATGGCGTAAACGTAGTTTACGCCATGGTGGTAAAGTCACGGCCCAGGCGGTAACTTACCGCCTGGGTCGTAATGAGGCCCATCATCCCTGGAGGCCTTTGATGGACAAGTGAGGACATGTGCATACTTGAACTCTGTTGGTCGGAAAAGAAAGAATCAGAAGACAGGCCTTCTCTGTCCATGCCCAAGACTCTGGAACCTTCTTCACGTCAACATCATACTCACCTCCTGCCTTCTATAGTTCAGGAAGGAGCTCAAGCCCCTCCTATTCAACAAATGGCTCCTCCCGAACTCCTATTTCCACACACCTTACATTCTTCACCCCAACACCTGAGACTGGGTGTTTGATCCCCACTGTTTCCTCCCCTGGTTGCTTGTAAATCCTTTGCTGAGCGCTTTGAAACACTTGCCTGTGTATAGGTGCTATATAAATAAACAATATGATACCATACCATAGCCACCCCCTGTTCACTCCCCACTTGTGTGTTTCTCTGGTTCCCCAACAATGTTCTTCCCCATACGATTGTAAAGTGTTCTGCTGCATTCAAAGCCATGTGTGTGCTTGCCATAAAATGGAAACTGAAATATGAAAATTAAGAAATAATCACTATGAAAAAAACAGCATTCTGTGTATTGTCCCCTTTTTCCGGCCAAACTGAAACCCAATATTAAGTCCAAGAGAAATACTGATAACACCTTGATGGTGATACATGATGAGATGTTCAGGGATAAAGTAGCTTGTGCCATAAGTACAGAAATACATACTTTTCTATATCTTGAAGGGCTCTCCTGGTTAGAACTTTAGTCTGACTAACAGGAAAAATAAAGACAATCCAGATATGAACTTGTCAATCAAGGTGAACCAAAACAGTGTCATCCCAGAGAATGGAACCAAGAGAACAAAGGTTGTATTGGTAATTGCCTGGGGGGAAATTTACCTCAGACAGAACAGATGAGCAGAGAACTAGTCTTTTCTTTGTTTTTTGTTTAATCATTTGTATTAATCATTTAATAGTAATAACAGTGAAATCAAAGATTAGGTAAATCTTTTTTATAGGTTTAACATTAGTAGGTGAGATTACCAAAAAGAAAGGTATTGCAACAATGTAACATACACATAGTGATAAACGAGAAGGATGATCTAATCAGCATGTAATAATTATGAATGGATGAACAGGAGGACAACCCAAAATGAAACAGAATTAAAGGGAGAAGGGAAGGGGAGGGATAGTCAAAGCATACAGAGTTGGGTAATGATAATAGGAGTATACATGTTGAACTGGGGGTTCTCCCAGCCCTTTAAGGTGGGTTAGCAATACCTTAGAGATGATTGGTGGATGCAGAGTTTACTCAAACATCAATAATAGAGACAACTCAGGTAGTTGGCAAAAGATGCTGTTTTAATATCAATTATCTAAAACAGGGAGTACAATGGACATCAACAGACATCTCTCATCATGATCTCTCTCGAGACTTCTCAAAGCATTCCATAAAATACTAAATTTTTATAATAAAAAATCACCATAGGTGACATTTAACTAATGTATCACTAACGTTATCCTATGTGGTAAACTACAAAAACCTAATTGTGAGTGTGATAGGTTCTACAAAGATCATCTAGAAATAAGATTGATACTCGTTTAGGGCAGTGGAACAATGTGATTTGCTTCTTAGCATCAGGTGGGGCAACTAAGCCCTTCCCCAAAATATGTCCCTAAATATACAATGTCTACTTGGCTACACAACTATAGGACCCTTGATCATGCGGTCATCTATCATTGGTTACTTTCTAACCTCCGTCAGCACCTTCCCAACCTTTGTTAGCAGCATGCAGGCTGAAAGTCCAGGTGCAGATAAGCTAGTCTTAACCATAGCTTCCCACCAATTAGCATATCCATCCATCATCACTTCAATGGTCCACTGTCAATTAGGTCTTTGAACTCAGCCTTGAACATGTTCCTTGCTCCAGGGAATTCAGGGGAGTGAAGGCACGTTCTGCCTTTGTGCATAGGTGTGACCATCATGGTTGTCCAACTTCTTCTCCCCACGCGACTAAAGACCACTAAATTGAGCTTTCAGTGTATTAAAATATTATTCTTTAATAGATCTCTGATGTCTTCTTGTTTTTGTCCATGCCTTCTGAGCAGGAGTTTAGTTTTTTCACACGATTTGTATCCAATGTCAGCTCACCCCAGTCTGATATGTCCTTGGCTTCTTGGCTCATCCAACCTTGCTGTTCTGAGTTTCGCCTGTAATTCACTTGTTTTCTAACTGCGTCAAAAAATGTAAAAAAAAATGTCCTTCCTTCTTTTGCTCAGCTCTGTTATTGTACGTAGTGGGAACATCCATCCTTTACTGACTCCATGCCCCACTCTATTCACTATAAAGCATGCCTTCAAGAATACTTCACCTCGTTGCGTTTCTTTGCATGTGTACACATGTGACATAACTTGATATCTTCATTATTTCTGTAGCATATGTTTCCTCATCTTGATCCCAAGATGTCATTAATCTCAATACATTCTTGATGCCTTATACAATTGTCTGCATTCTCTCATCCATGCATCTCTTCTCTATACATCAGCATTGCTCTGTATGACATCACCATTCTTCTTCATCATACATTTGCTCTGTTTCTTCAGGGATTTTATTCAGATGACCATCGTACTGTCTCGTATGCAAGTATGGCTTCCTCAATGGGAACCTTGCTTCCCAGATTCTCCTATGTATCGGTATCTTCACTGGTAATGCACGTGTTTCACACTCTGGCATCCAACATACAGGCGCTGTGGGTGAGCTGGTTGAGGTGGGGGTACTTAGCTCCTTCTCTACAATTTAATCACATATTTGGAGCATTAAAACAAAAGATATTCATGAACCGTGCATTGATATATTATAACAGGAGAGATATTCAGTAAAGAGGGACCATTTAACAACATGTTTGAATTTCATATTAAGACGTGCTTTCATACAGTGTTCAAGTCTATGCATATGCCATATATTGTTCCACCAGCCCTTTACTGATACATGTTTGGAATCTTTCCATTTGGCTGTAATGCATTCTTCTACTATTCTCTAGAGCAATTCTCCCTAAGAGCATGTTCGATAATGTAAGGGGGAGATTGGCCTCGAAAATGATGTTTAGAAGAGACCATACCTCTCACCAGGATGAATAAACAAAGGGACATTGAAAAGACATATGTTGATAGGATCCATAGAAGTCGCCACAAGACCGGCAGCAGCCATCTGAGCCAAGCTTAGTTTTCAACATATGCATTGGGGTTATGAAGGCCCTATGGAGAAAGAAAAAAGGTTTTGCAATATATTGGCTGCAGTCGAGATGTTTTTGACCATAGATCAGAGTGATCAAACCGCCTCCCACAATCTGTTTCCCATTGAACTTGGAAAGACCATATGTCAGTCAGAGAGTTCTTGGCACCCAATACATTTTAAAACTGGGCCGCTTTGATGTTGGGAGAAGAGGTCATAAATAGAATTTTTGTGGGGTTAGGAGTGAGTTAATTCTGGGTAAAATGATCAAGCTGTTGAGGCAAGCATTAACCAATTTGCATAGAAACAAAAGTCTGTTGCAGGTAACATTTTTTTTTTGGAAGATCTTGGAAGGATACCCAACATGTGGCGTTGTAAATTTGATGGATAAATACAATACCCTTGATGAGCCAGGACTTCCTGTAAAGTATTTTGTTATTGTGTGTGATATGTTTGTTATTCCATAAAAAAGGCAGACATTTGAGAGACCGTGAGCTAGTAGGATGGAATAGGAAGGTTCTAAGGCAAGAAACAGCTTCCTTGATCGGGTTTGTGAGCTTAGAAGATAGAGATCCATATATATATATATATATATATATATATACCAGATGTTCAGTTTTAATAGGTGAAATTATTCCATTTCAAGAAGAAACTAGGAGGGGGGGTTGTCTGCTTCAGAGGAGGTGACCCAAATGCATGATTGTTTAATTAGGAAAGCATCGTGATAGAATTTGAAGTCATGAAATTTGACACCACCATGCTCAAAGGGGGCTCTGAGCTTACTGATGGCAACTAATTTGCTTTTGCCAATGCTCCATAGAAAATTAATTAGGACAGAGTTGATTGCAGAAAAGAAGGATATGGGGAGCGGAATGGGGAGCATTTGTAAGTGGTACAGAATGATGGGAGACAGCATCATCTTGATAGTTTCAAGGCGCCCCCACCATGAAAGATATAAGGGGGACCAGAGAGAGGTGATTTATTTTATTCTAAGAAGGAGAGATGAAGAATTCAGCTTAATGGTGAGCTTAGTGGAAGAGGTATAAAGAAGGCAGTGGTACTTAAGTGAATTATCACACTATTTGAAGCCACACAAATCAATTAAATTCCTGAGTCAGAATGGGTTAAGAGGCAAGATCTCTGATGTATCCTTATTTAACTTATATCTGGAGGCTAGAGAAAAATCATTTAGAACTGACAGTAAACCTGGACTATGATATTTTGGGTTTTTTAAAAGAATAAGAATGTCATCGGGGTATGCTGCTATTTTGAATTCCAGTTGGCCACAAATTACTCCAGGGATCTGAGGGTTGTTTATTATACATTGTAATAAAGGCTTGAGAGATAGGATATATAAAATAGGTGAAAGTGGGCAGCTCTGTCTTGTGCCCCATTTGAGGGGGAAGTAAGGTAAAGATTGTCCATTAATAAAAATAAACAATCTGGGGTTTGAGTAAAGAAGTTTGACCAGCAAGATGAAACCTTCTGCACAACCATGCCAACGTAAGGATTGAAACAAGAATTCCCAACCCACCCAGTTGTAGGGATTCTCGGCATCGAGCGCAATGGCAGCATAGCCTTGTTTATCAGATTTGTTTTTCGCAATAAGATGAATGGCATGGCATCCAGTAAAAGTCTTGCATTCGAGGAAATGTTTCTCCCTTTTACATAGCCTACCTGATTAGCTTTAATTAATTTGGGGAGGTGAGATTTGATTATATTAGCAAGAATCCTTGTGAATATCTTGCACTCGACATTTATTAGTGAGCTAGGCCTATAGTGTTTAGGCATATCAGAGTCTTTGTGGGCTTTAGGAAAGAGAACTAGCATAGCCTCAGAGAAATACCCAGAGGAAGACGTTTTGTTATAAAAGTAGGTAAAGAGTTATTTGAGTTTGGGGGATAAGATGTCGGAAAAATGATGGAAGAACTGAGGAGAAAGGCCATCAGGACCAGGTTTTTTCCTTTTTTGAGATCCTTGAGAGCTTGAGTGATTTATTGGGTGGATATTTGGCAATCAGGGCTGCTGAGATCTACTTGGGGATAGGAATCTCTTTTAATATTTTGAAGGAAACGGAGCAGATTGTCAGGAGTGGTAGTAGTGTCAGGGCACTAGAGATCAGAGAAAAAGGTCTTGAAAACTATTCAAATCTCATCAGATTTAGTAATGTAGTGCCCATATTGTTTTTGATGTGTGAGATGAAGGTTTTCTCTCTGCATGATTTGAGGTAAGA
This sequence comes from Ambystoma mexicanum, assembly GCF_040938575.1. Lineage (NCBI taxonomy): Eukaryota > Metazoa > Chordata > Amphibia > Caudata > Ambystomatidae > Ambystoma > Ambystoma mexicanum. The sequence goes on along the minus strand of NC_090924.1, from coordinate 665,882,475 downwards.
GGCAAGAGCTTTTCCATCTTTATTAGAGGTTTGATATATCTTGGATTTGAATCATAGCATGGTATTGGATGCCTGTATGTTTCTTGTTGATTTGCATAGTGATAGGACATGAAAAAGTTTAGAATGAGAGGGTGATTGGTTGTATGATTTTTCACTATTAGTGAGTTCAAGAAATAAATCATCTAATTCCTTCTTGTATTGTTTCTTCTTTCTACTAATGTACTGAATAACATGGGCTCTCAGTGCAGCTTTAAAAGCATCCCAGTTATTACCCGTAGAGGTGTCTTTATCCTTGTTCTCAACAAAACCTCACTGCTTAAAGCTGGTAAATGACTTAATAAATTGATCATCTTGTAACAGTAGATTGTTAAAGCGCCCTCTGCTTGAGTGTTTGTGGATGTTAAGAAAGTCAAAGGAGGTAACAATCGGGCGTGATCAGAAATAACAATATTGGCGATACGAGAGTCGAGAACAGTGTGTGATGGTGATTCGGTAGCACAGGTGTAGTCTAACCTTGAGAACGAGAGATGGGGCATTGAGTGAAATGTATAGCCAAAGTCTGTGGGGCGTGAGACTCTATGTGTCGACCAAACCAGTCTCTGAGATGCAATGGATGAATGAGCCCTGGGATTTGGAGCTACAGAAGACACATTTGGATTTTCTATCCATGAATGGCTCCAGAACATTGTCGAAGTCACCACACACAACAAGGTTAGAAAGGTTAGATTTTAAGATGTTTTCCTTGACCGTGTCCCAAAAATTATGGTCTGGTCCGGTTGGACCACATATATTCATGATAGAAATGACAATGGTCTCAATCTGCAGCTTAACCCACACCCACTGTCAATCGTTATCAGTAATTTGATCAATGATCTTGTGGGAAAAGTTATTATTGATGAGTATGGTAACACCTTTTCTCTTTGCAGGAGCAGGGCTGGCGATTACATCTTGAACCCAAAGTGTCTTCAATTTCATTGATTCGGTCAAGGACAGGTGGGTTTCCTGGATGCAAGTTACAGAAGGGCCAAATCTTTGAAGGTGTGAGAGAACCTTGCACCGCTTAAAGGAATTATTGACCCCTTTCACATTGCAGGAAATGCATTTAAAACCATTCATTGACTGCTACAGAAATGTAAAGGAGAAATATGAACCAATACATATAAAACATAGCAATTGAACAGAATAGATACCCAATATACAATGCTGCATGGGAGGCTACTCGAACATATAAAGAGGAAACAAAAAGAAGCAGGGGAGACAAACAAACCTGGCATTTGTGTAACATACTAGAGGCAAAAGGAACGTTGAAAAAAGATGAAAAGAGTAAAAAAGCCAATAAGTAAGAGATAAAAAGAGATGTCAGGAAGATACAGAAAAGTGACCCTGAGGGATCTTATGAAGGACTTGAGGTCTGCAGGTTCATCGAAGACAGATGTTCTCCCATTATGTGTCATTTTGAAAGAGCAGGGATTGAAGATACCATATCTGATGTTAAGCTGCTTCATGGCAAGGTGGTACGAGCTGCTGTGCAGTTTTTCAAGCAACATCCTGAGAAATGTAAATTATGTTGCCTTGCCAGATGTGAGACTTTTTTTCATTAGCTTTGGAAATTATAAGCTGCGGCTGTGTATATTCCAGTAGCAAAACAATGAGAGTAAGTAAGTGACATGGGATGATGAGCCTGAGCAGATTTGAGGGGCCCAATTCTGGGTGCTCGTTGAATGTTGAGGACAATGTCTGGTGGAATGTGGAGAAGGGCCGAAAGCATTTTCTGCATGAACGGGATGGCTTCATTCTCCTCACATCCTTCAGGTAGGCCTGTGATACAGAGGTTATTTCTTTGTGCTCGGTTTACGAGTTCTTCATTGTGTTTTTGGAGTCCTTTGACGGTACATTCAAGTGATGTCACTCTAGAAGAGAGATCTTCCACCATGCCCACTCTTTTTTCCACCTCCTGCATTCCATTTTCAAACATGCACCACCTGTCATCAAGTTATTGTAGTTTTGAGTTGGTAGTTTCTATAAAAGGCTTTATTGCCCTTATTTCCTGTAGTAATAATTCCCTGCTGGGGTCGGAGGAATTGGATGGAGGAGGGGAGTCACTTTTGGGCCTTTTGAATGTGGCTGGGGATGAGGCTGACTGGGGGTCTTTGTTGGTCTTCACTATCTTATGACCGCTTTTTCCTGTAGCCATAGTGTATCTCTGTATCATCAGTTGTGATGTTCAGAGACATGAGGGGAAAGTGTCCCTAGTAGAATAGAAATCAATTGTTAAAAGAAACATTTTAGTTAGATTTGCAACACAATGAATCAGGAGGAACGTGAACAATGGCACCAAAAATGGTAAAACAGGGAAAAAAAGATGATTCTCACTGCAGCATGGTACCGTTGAAGTGCAGCAAATATAAGCTTATTTCTCTGTCTAATTTCTTTTCTTTTCACTGTATTTGGTGATAAATCTTATTAGTCCAGCTGGTGGCGTATGTGAGAGGCCTGACTCAGAAGGCAGCAGTTTTCCTGGATGGAGAGGTTGAGATTCTCCGCAGCTGTGTCGGCTCCTGTCAGCTTGAAGTCGCGTTGGAGCACAGGAGCAAGAAATGTCAGTCAAAGCATAAGTAAAACAAAAGAGAGTGGTATCTCTCGAAGCCCCAGAGGAAGTACAATATCCTGCTATGAAATAGAAAGTTAAAATTGTTGATGTAGTGCCATGTTCATAAGAAAGTAAGTCACAGGCGGGAGGTACGGAATCAGGCAGCCATCAGCCTCGGTTTTCAAGCCAGGCCCCCCAGAATTAGTCTTTTCTATCCCACTGCTCATGCATGATCAACTTTTATAGGCCCAAATGTCTCTCCCCTACAAGCTTTCTGGTTATACATTTATTTTAACTTAGTCCACTCACCCTCAAAACAATGACCAACTTGTCAAGTGCCCATAGTTCACTTTCTTCAATTGAAATGGCCTTGCGACCTGGAAATGCCATGTGTTTTTCAATTTGCTACGAGTGATTTCTTTTTTCACCTGTTACAATTTTTCACATATATTTGAGTTTTGCAACACTTTGTTTTTGCTTGTAATAAATACCCTTTCCTTTCCTTGTGCGTGTTCCTCTTGTTTAAACTGTACACTGTTCTCTCTGTACTGTTTTCTTGTCTCATGTAGCAAAGGACAGACCGAGACGTGCGTAAACATTTGAAAGTTATAGACTGAGACACAATAGCAGAGATTATGATTTTAACATTGGGTACAGTCATTTATTTTACATTTGCGTGCATACTTCAAAAGACACGAGTGCTGCCTTTCTTTTGTAACCCCATAGCTTTGGTGGTGTCCTTTTGAATGTGGTGTAAAGGTATTTTGTTCCCATGTTTTGTGTGTCTGTGATTGTTGGCCAGCTTACATCTGTTGCCCAAACGTGTACTGTTCCTCTCTTGCTACACAAGCTTTGAATGCTGATTCATCCTATCTTAAGGTCCTGTCTTTTATTTTCTATATGGCTAAATTCCCTGGTTGCCAACACACAGCCGAACATAGATTCGAGAAGAAAAGAGGAACGTGTTCACATTTAGCATGCGCCGTGTTTTCAACACGTACATCACGCAGGAATTGACCGGCATTGCATGAAGCTTATTAAGAACGGGACGCTTTTCTCAGTTTCGAAACCTCCAGACAATTTAGCAATATAATTGTTTACCAAATTGTACATGGCTCCAGCCCTGCTTGGGCAGTGAATAATTATTGAGAAAAAACGCAGAGCTTGCACTAAACACATGAAAACATAGCTACCCCTCCGAGGATTGCTATCATGCTTCCATTCTTTCTGTTTAAAATGAGTGCTCCATTATTTCAAGACGAAATGCGCCTATTCTATTTTTATTGAAAGTGCCCTATTATGGTTCTGGTAACTATGCATGTATATTTGCAAAGTGTTTGATTATGAAGTATGCACGGCGGTCCGAACGGGGACTTGTAAGATGTTTCCATGATGAAAATATCCTGCACACATCGGTTTCATTTGTGGTTCAGTTCTGCATCTATGCCATCCACTCCAACCAACTTACCCTTCTATATAATCATTTTCCACATATTGTATATTCGGTACATGGCATGACACCCCTTTTCTGACTACATCAGAACCAATGCTATACTATAGGAGTTTGTGTTGCTGAAATTCTGCCACATAAATATTTCCAAATTCACTGTCAGTGTTGACTTTTTTTTCTTTTCAAATGACCAAAATAGGTGCAATTAAGATTGCTACTATTTAATTTTTCTATCCTATTTAAAAAGATATCTAAGGAAGTCTTTTTCCCTGGGAACTGATTGTACTCACAAGCATCATAACCTTGAGACCCTGACTTCCCTTTTCTTCCAAAGGTGGGGTTTAATTGGGTCTAAGCATAGCGGTCCTCTGGCCCTGAGGGAAGAATACATGTAAACAACCATCATTACTAGTTTGGCAGTAAATCCACATCATTTCTGCCAAACTCGAATAGTGTTAAGTCCATTCGCGCTCTTGGAATGAACATGGTATTATTGGTGGCACTACTGTGTACTGTGTAACAGATTTTTGCCAGTAAGGTGAATGATTCACCTCCAGATTTTCACAAGAAGTGCATTCTCCTCTTTATCACCAACACTTATGGTACGGTTGTGCGGTACGGTGGAGTGGAGGTAACAGAATTACTGCCATTTTACCTGCACTGCAGTATTCCTAATGAGGCATTTTATCCTCACAATCAAGTCCTGAGGCTAGATAAATGAGTATATATTGTTCATGGTTACATTCACTTTAATATTAGGTTGGGTGTTGAAGTAAATTATATTACCACCAAGCTCCCTGTGCAGCATGTACTTTGTGATTCAAGCTTATCACCCGTTTATCCCAGCTATAAAGATCACTGCATGTGAAATCCCGTTCCACGTTTCATGGAATCGAATGCGCAGGACTTTTTCAGGACTTGAGTGGAGTTTGCGCATGCTCGACACGTCTCTGCGAGCAGTTGAGCGCATTGCACGAGACACCGGGCAGAGCGTGGCACTGCTTGCGCAGAGACCTGGGAAGGGGGCGGAACACAGAAAATGGTTAAGAACATGCAAAAAAGTAGGCATTCCAAGGGACGGGCCACAAGCAGTCCATTGCATGCCCATAATTGCACCAACTGACACATGTTCAAGTAACCACCTCTAGGCATAGAAATGGCCGTGCAAATCCCTTGATCTCTGTGCCACCTAAAGGCAGGCGTAGAGGCACTTATGCATAGGAATCGCAACGCAGAGTTGAGTTTGCATGTCAGATTTAGGGGTGCGTGTATGCAACCGGGGATCTGATCTAATTTAGAGGTACGCATACGCAATGTAGCGGGGTGCAGGAACTGTTTACGGGGGTTCACACGCAGATTTTCTGAGTTTAACCCGAATTACAAATTTTCATACGCATGTTGTTGGCGTGCCAGCAACAGTTATGGGGGACCTTGCTCAGAGTTGCTGAGATGCATGCTTGCTTGGGGCGACCCCACGGACTGTTTGAAGGGTGTGTGTTTTTGTGCCCGGGTAGCACGGAAAGGTAGCTGTTCTGGCTGTTTATACTTTGCATAGGGGCGTGTCGCAGGCGTTCCGAGTGCGACTTGCGAATACAGTTACTTAGCACCGTACATTCCATGAATAGGCGGGGCATGCATTTTTCTTCAGCGCACAGGCTGGCACAGTGTCATTCTCGGCGTGCTGCAATTGTGGGAGAAATGCACACTCTTCCATGAATTGGGCCCTTAGTGTGTTGGCAGAGTATGCCACAGTATTTCCAGTTGTCATGACAACCACAAAGTTAGATTTCTGGTCCCCATCTAATCTATTTATCTTCTCTGTAGCAATGGTGTTAGCAATATGTTGGTAGCTGTGTCACCAAAATGTGCTGAAACCCAAATATTAACGGTTACAATTCCAGGTAAATTCCTCAAGATGCAGGTCTTATTCTACTAATTTACAAAACATTTGTTTTATGCAACCGAAGGAGGTAGTTGCACAATCTCATGGTTGAATAAAAAATAAATTATCTGTGCCATTCCTAAATGTGACCGAATTGATTTGGATGTCTTTTCTATAAACCCTGTGGGTGACTGCGCACATTTGCTTACAGTCCGAGTTGAGCCATTTAAATGAACATTTTATATACACAAACGGGATGAGCCCACACATGCTAAGAAATACACTGTGATTCCCTTGCACCTAGTGTGACAAGATGAAGGGGAATGAGCAATGCCCAGAAGGACCTTTGTGAATCCTTGTGTGTGTTGTTTTGAGTGCAGGACAGTAGTAGCATGAACGACTGTTGCTGCCATATTTGTATAACCAAGTGGTGCAAATGGATTTTCACGAATGTTTACAGTTCAACGTGACAGACACTAAAGGCCAGAAGTTCATTAAGACATTTTCTGGGCATCCCCCATACAATGCCCATTTATTCCGAACACAATGCGCTATCTTTGGCATGCCGGCCAGCCATCACTAAGGGCGCACGTCACCTTGTGAATACCTGACCTGCACATTGACATGACTTGAATAATGAATCGAGCCTCACATTTCGACTCCCATCATTGCTAGGAATGGCTTCAGGACATTAGTATTTGGGAGCCTGAGAAGAAAGGACACACACAAGAAATCCCATTGACATATCTTGAAACATGAAAACCTACTAAGGAAAATGGCAATGTGTGAAACTGAATATGTACATATTAATTACAATCGCCACACCCAATTACGAAAGCGTCAGTCCTCCGAGCTCCCCTCCTCTTCCTGCCAATCCTGTTCTTTGACATCCACCGGCTCTCCTCTTCTCACACTTTCAGGCTAACTGGGCGCATGGACCAACCACGCTGCTAATGCTGCACAATCATTGCACTCTTAAACCTCAAAGAAATCCCACACTCCAGTAGGTCACCATCAATTTTCCCGGGTAATGTAGGGGTCACGCTCGGTGTTCCACCTCCAGGACTTCTCCCCTTTTCCTCCATCTTGCGCCAGTGACTCAAGTCAATTCTCTTTACAATCTTGTGAAACATGTTTAAGCTGTAAGGACAGCACAGGGCCAGCTGCCTTATTTCCTCCGGTGCCTTGCCGTGAATTTCGCCCTTCTTGGCAATGACAGCTCAAAGTGACCCGACGGTAGGAGGCTTATTGAAATTCATGACCAAGGCACTTTGATCTCTCTTTATTGATTGGAAATCCTACGGCTTTGGTCAGCCGGGTTTCTCCGACGTTATCCCCCGGCAGAAATCTATCACAACGAGGCCCCTGGCTGGGGGAGTACCACCTATTTAACTTACTTTCGATCAATACTGAAGGCGCGGAGCAGTTGAAGTGAGTGAAAGCTGCTGCAGGCTTCACCTTCGAATGAAGCAGGATGTTTTCTTCCCATGTGACCTCGACTTCAGACCGAAGGGGCAAGCCTGTGCGTGGCTGTTTGGTAAGCAGTGTTTCGCTGCATTGCGTTTCTTTCTATCTGTATTACCTTTTTTTTAATTTTTTTTAAAGAGTTTATAATATCACCCTCGGACACGGAGCAAGTCTTAGTGAAAAATGCTAGAAAATGTACAATTTTACACAGTACGAACCTACGGGATTGAACAAGGTCAGTGATGTTACAGCGTTAGCGTTAGCAACTGCTGTTACGGTTACATAATGTGTTTTATGTATAATACTTGATATCCTGCAATATCTGTATTAAAGCCTAGAAACACTGTTATTACTGGCTAGTTGTGAGATCACAACTGACCTGTAATAAGACAATGACATCACAACCACTCAGTAATAAGTTATTACGCTTCGGTTGTGACTTCACAATACCTGCTGCTTGAGCCAGTAGAGAGAATTCCAGCTGTCACTGTAACACTTAAAAAAGCTTCAAAAGCTTTTCACATTCCATGCTTGCAGAATAGCTTGCTGCATCACTTTACAGCCATTAATTGACAAGGAACTTTTCCTGGTAGAACGCTTCATTTGTGCACCGCTCGAGTTTTATTTACATCAATAATCTGCATGTTATTATTTTAATACACAACATGAAAACGTTTTTTCAATGCATTTTATTAAACTGCTTGAACTATTTTTCTACAACACATTAGATGCTGCTTGTTAGGTTTTAAAACAAATCCAAACACATTTTACGTGGATTATATGGAAAAGCAAATTAAAGATCTCTTACATTAGATTAAGCACAAGGCCAGGCAGTAAAGGAAGTGGCAGTGTGTGGCCCTGTAGTATAAGGAATAAAATACCCACTTCTTAAAATAAAAACGTTACTACAAGTCGCCTCAGAGTTCCATTTATATTTAAAAGTGAAAATGTGTGGGTGACTGGGCTTGTGGCAACGTTTTGTTCCTTATACAGTTCCACACCGTTTCACCAATCTGCACCAAATTTTGCATAGTTACATGTAAGGACCCTCTGGACAATACTGGTTACATGACATTTGGACACTACACCCCTTTCCCCGTATTTCAGCAAAACTCTGAATCTGTGTGTTTGTGGCTTGGTGAAGCGTTGTTCCTTATACAATTCCACACCATTTCACCAATATGCGCCAAAATGTGCATAGTTACCTGTTATGAGGCTACAGACATTACTGGCTACATGCCATTTGGACACGCCACCCCTTTCCCTGGATCTAAGTACCTTCACACATGAGATTGTTACCTGAAATCAATGAAACATCAATGTGGTTGTAGAAGGACCATTCCCAACACGAGGACCAAAACTCAGGGCCTCGAAAACCACTTTTCAAGGCCCTAGGATGCACTGTTTCTGAGGTATTTGCACCACAATACACCACAATGAACTGCACGATGCCAGGCTGGGAGAGAGCACAAAAGGTCCCAGTATTCAGCAGCACACAATCTCTCATTTCCCCCCAATGTCTGCTGCGGGATGTATGAGCCAGCCACATGCGCCCATTCTCTGAACAGTTTACTTCAGGCTGCAACGCACATCAAGTGATAAGCGATTTGGAAGAGCGACCTACAGGATAATTGATGTTTTAACAATTGATGAGAGTGTTATTATGTCTGTCTGCAGAGCCCACTTGGGAGAATGGGTACTTTTGCTAGTTACTTTATAAAAGAACTCAGCCTTTGGCATTGGTCCTCTATTTGGTCACGAAACTCCTCAGTGACTTGCAAAATCCTGATAACGTAGAGCATGGGATACTTCATCCCATATACGTTTCTCATCATCAATAACTTTATTCGGCCATCAAAGTACATCATCACACATAAAAACAACACAACTGAAAAAGAAGGATTAAATAAGTGACCGTTCATTCCACATTGCTATTAAAATAACTCAAATGACCCTACAACAGAGCTGTTTTCCCACGGGTTCCTTCTTCAAGGCTATGGGCCTTACATTGATGGTGCCTGTCACGCAACCCAACCCTCATCCACATACCATCTCCATGCTGACTTGGACCGGATAGGGTTACCCCCTATATGTTTTCCAGAGGCAATGCATTGGTGCCCGCACAGAATGATGTAGCTTCGTTCCTGTAGAGCAGTCCGCATTGTAGGGTGGGTGAGCTCTAATTTCTATTGCACTATTTTTCTTTTTTTAAAACTTTTATTTAACTTGCACAGACTGACATTTTACGTTGCTTTTGGATACATTGCTGATCATTACACATATTATTGTGTACATCATCTAGTCATTACACAGTTACATTTCACATTTCCTCTAGGTCTTCTTCCCTTTGCCTTTTATCAGTTAGGTATTGTCTGAACCAATCCCAGATGTCCTTTGGCCAGCAAGCCAGTGGAGTAGTCCAGAGTAAACATCTTCGCTATCGTAAACCCAGGATATGTCTCTCACCAAGTCTCCAAGCACAGGGGGTTCCTTACATTTCCAGCGCATTAATATCACACGTTTTGCCAGCAATACACTCAAATTAAGAAATTTGCGATGGATGGGGTTCATCTTGGTCACAATGTCCACTACACATGTCCCCGGGTCCCATTGTATGCCATGATCTGACATCCCGTCCAGTGCCACATAGACATCAGACTAGTACCCTGTGAGCTTTATACACGACCACAACACATGCAGTATGGCAGCATTTTCACTTCCACTTCTAAGACACTTCCTCGATGTCATACCATATATTCTTTTGAGTCGGGCAGGAGTGTAATGAACCCTGTCGAGTATCTTATAATGGATTAACCTGTATCTGGAGTTGCATGATACACTTTTCATTAAGCCAGATAATTGCGACCATTTTGTGTCTGTAAGGGAGGTTCCCAGGTCCCGCTCCCATTCTTCTCTAACCTTTGAGGTCTGGGCCACTCTGTTCACCGGGGGTGATTTGGTAGAGTGGGGAAGCTGATTTCCCCGACACATCTGGGGTGAGTATGTATCCTAGACTCGGGTGTATTGGGAGCTCTTCTGGGAAACTCTCCTATACATCGGCCATCGCTGATCTCAACCTGAGGTAATGTCATTTTTTTAGTGGACTGTCCCCCACAATCATTTTGATCGCATCCCAGCTCACAAAAGGCTTATCTACAAATACGCGTGCGAAGAGGCCTAGGCCTCTCTCTTTGCAATGTGTGCTAGTGTCAGATCCTGCGCTGGGGGTATATAGGGTGCGTCCCATATGGGCATCCCAATGAGATACAGCAATGTGCCTCTAGGGATGCCGGCTAGTCTTTCCCACGCTCTGCATGCCACTAGTGTTGGGTATATGGACTTATCATTCCTCCGTTCCCTCGCTGCTAGTTTGTGTAGAAGCCTTGCAGGACCCTTCTTGTGTGCTTTGATCTCTGTGTGTGGTGCTCCAGGGCACCCCCTGTCCAGCACTTTGCGTAGTAGGCCCGTGCGGAGACGAAATAGAGTTCAAAGTCGGGTGCAGCTAATCCACCATTCTCATATGGTTCAGTGAGCCATTTCTAGCTCACTCTGGACTGTCCCTTCCACATAAAGGCTGAACATGCTCCCTGTATTTTGGTGAGGAAGGCTCTCACCTGCCACACCGATATTAAAATGTCTTTGGGAGTATGATCATTTTGATCAGTGCTAGATGTCCCGTCAGTGAGATTGGTAAGTGATTCGATCGTGCTAGTTTGGCACTGAGTTCCCCCGATAGATCCTCGTATTTAAGTGTGCGGGTTAATTGCGTTGTACGTGCTATATCTACTCCCAAATATTTCACATTTTGGGGGGTCCATTTTAGCCCGAGCAGATCAGCAGAGCATGCTGTTGCCACTGTCAGTGGGAAGACCTCTGATTTAGAGGCATTTAGCCTGAGACCAGAGTACTCCCCAAACTCCTGCATAGCTTTCAACATTTTTGCCATATATCTCTCTGGATTTCTGATATATAACATAATATCATCAGCGTAAAGGGTAATAAGCTCAGCTTTGCAAGTCAGTGGTATCCCTCATCTACTGTATCGTGCCCTCAGCAGGTCCGTAAGTGGTTCAATCACCAGAGCAAACAGGAGTGGAGAAAGCGGGCAGCCATGGCTCGTACCGCCTGCCAGATTCAGGATTGACGACAAGGCCCCGTTTATGCAGACCCTTGCGCTGGGCTGTGCATACAGTATACGGACCCATTTTAAAAAGTTTGGGCCAAACCCATAGTTCTCCAGGACTCTGAACATAGAAGGCCTGTATACGGTGTCAAATGCCTTTTCCATGTCCAGGGCCATTCCTATCCCCTATGTGCCTTGCAGGATATTAGCAATGATATTATAGCAACGGCAAATATTGGTTGCCGTGGACCTGCCCTGCACAAACCCTGCTTGGTCTTCTTGAACCATATGCAGCATTATTGGTGTGAGTCGGGTGGCTAGGATCTTTGCGAACACTTTCCCATCCATGTTCATGAGGGACAGAGGGCGGTTGGAACCACATTCCTCAGGTGGTTTACGTGGTTTGAGTAGCAAGGCTATGACAGCTTTGCGAGTCATGTCTGGCAGTTGCCCCAGCTCTAGAACCTCAGACCATACCTCATGGAGACGTGGAGCCAACAGCTCTGCAAATTCTTTATAGAACTCTGCCACTAGGCTGCAGTTGCCCGGTGCTTTCCCACCGGGTAGAGCCTTTATTGCTTCTTTTATTTCACCCAGTGTCAGCGGAGTTTCTAGTGCATCCCTGGCATCCCCCGAAAGCAGTGTTGTGGATATGTTAGACAAATAATCGTCTATTTCGTTGTCCATAGCTGTGCTTTGGGGAGAATATAGCGAGGAATAGAAATCAAAGAAGACATTGCTGACTGCTTCCTGATTCGTTATGACAGCTTCTTCCCTAGTTTTGCACAGTATATACGTGGTTCCACTTTTGCCACGAACCATCTGCGCTAGCAGTTTACCTGGTCTTTCTTGTTCACCATATCGTCGTGCAGCCGCCGGTCTATCAAAGTAACGTACTTCTCGGTCCACTGCGGACCGGAAGTCATCTAGATGATCTTTGATTGCAGAAGCTGTCTGCACCGACGGGGCGGCTGCATACTGTTCTTTTAACTTGCCAATTGCCCCCTCCTTCCTCTCCAATTCTCTACGTATGTCCCTTAATACTCCCGCCTCAGTGGACATGGCTACGCCCCTTATTTAGACCTTAAATGCTTGCCATAATATTGCTTGACTGATGACTGACCCATCATTTTGTTCAAAGAAGTCATTGACATGTTGTGTCAGCCTCGTTTTGTATATTGGCAACAGTGCTGCCACCTTGAATCGCCATGGTACTCTCTGCGGGGTCACCTCTGGGATAGTGATTGCAAGCAGTATTGGTGAGTGGTCTGACAGTGTTCTGGGTAATAATGTGGCCGTCAATGTCCAACCCAGCAACCCCCTGGATACCAACCATCAACCACAATTCAATTCTAGAGTGCATGGCATGGCCCGAGGAGTAGTAGGTGTATGCACGTTGTGTACGTTGCGTTACACGCCAGGTGTCTATCAATCCCAGATCTGCCATGTGTGTACTTATTTCACAGGCTGCACCGGTCAGGGGTCTAGGGCTGCTCGATGTCCTATCTAGGTCTAAATCTAGTATGGTGTTGAAATCCCACCCACAGATGATTTGGGCAGTTGGGTATTTAGCACATTTTTGGAAGATCTCAGTGTAATACTCTGGGGTATCTATGTTGGGGCCACAAACATTGATTAGTAATATTTGAGTGTTACCTAGTTTACCGTGTACTATCACGTACCTGCCATTAGGGTCACTATCCGTCGCAAAGTACGTGAATGGTAGTGTTCTGTGTATCATAGTCATGACCCCCCGAGCCTTGGTGAAATAAGATGTGTAGCAGCGGTGGTGTCCCCACCCCGGTGCTAGTTTACTTGCTTGTTCTCCCAACAGGTGTGTCTCTTGTAGGAATAATATATGTGCGCCAGTTCTGTTGACATATGCCATCACCTTACCTGCTTTCACTGGCATTCCCAGACCCCTAACATTCCAGCTCATCAATTTTATCTCCTCTGGGTTTCCCTTAGCCATTTTGTCAGCTATACGCTATCTCTGCTTTCATATTCCAATGCATAGTTGTAACGTTACAGTGATATATGGTTGTCTGCCTGTGCAATTTTTCATCTTTAACACCCCAACCGTTTCTCCTTCCCCCTGCCCCCACCCTCATTGTTTCCCAAACTTCACCTATGTAGTTCCCACTCCCTCTCAATCCCGTCCCAACCTCCTCCCTGGGAGCTACCTCATGCATTCACATGTGGGGGGCGGTTCGGCGGCAGGCAGGGCCAGGCGCCAGTGCCCATATCTTCTTCCCCCTGGTTTGGACCTACTTGCGTTATGATCTCACATATTTAATTGCATCAATCAGCATGTTGCAGCTATTGTACAATGATATGGCAGTGCCGGTAATAACCTTATATATTTTGTAATAACTGTATCTGGCCGCTATGGTAGGTCGGTTTCCGACTAGTGTCTGTGATGTTGCCTGATCATCTCACTCACTGATATCACTCCCTTCGAGGGTTTGTTTGTTGGGTATAGGTATATTTGTTTCAACAAATTTGACTGCTTCCTCAGGAAATGTAAAAAAAGATGTCTTGTTGTTGTGTTGCAGCCGCAGTCTGGCTGGATATAACATTGCGTATGCTATCTTGCACTCCTGAATCATCTTTTTCACTCCCAGGAATGTCTGTCGCTCTTGTTGCACTGCTATTGTGTAGTCTTGGAATATGTGCAGGATGTTAGACCCGAGTATCAGTTCTTATCTCTGGCCGCCCTCAACACCAGGTCTCTATCTCCGTAATTCATGAGTTCTGCTATTATCAGCCTCGGGTATGCAACATGTTTAGGTCATGGACTGAGAGACCTGTGCACCCGTTCCACCACAAACATTGCTGACCATCCTGGGTCTCCGAGTAATTCCTTTAATAGTTCTTTGACTGTCAGCTCCATCAGGCCCTTTAGTGCATCCTCGGGTACTCCAACTATGCGTATATTATTACAGCGTGACCTCTCTTCTAGGTCTTTGCATTTCAGTTGGACTGTGCCAAAGTCTTTAGCCATATTGGTGACCGTGTTCGGAAGTGCTTCAAGGGTGGTTTCAGTCTTGCTAATTCTTGTCTCTGCCTCAGTGATATGGCCCGTTGCTTTCTCCAGCTGGTTTCCGATCGAAGTCACATTAGTGTTTATGCCGTCTAGATTATCGTTAAGTGCAGCGCAGCCTTGTTGCATGGAGATGAAGACTCCCTGTAAATACATGGGTGGCTGTGTGTCGACGGTGTCGTGGGTGAGGCCATGTGATAAGTGGGGCTGCCGCTCTTCTCTCTTTCCTTATTTGGTGGTTTCGTGAACTTGTCTGTTGTTCATCCTTTCTTGGCTGCAGCACCTTTAGGTATTGTATTGTATTCAACAGTCTCGGCTCGCCCTTAGATGTTGTGTATGTCGTAGACCACTTGGAAAATTCCTATAGTGTGTTCTCCTTTCGTCTGCAGGATTTGGATAGCGATATTGTTAGAAGGTTTTACAGGCAAGGTCTGTTGCGTAGTCTCTCTGATAGTATGTTTGTTTTTCAGGCATCTAGGGTGCTGGTGTTTGCCCTTTTAGTTACCAGATTACTCATGCATCTGTTGTGTTAGTATCCTCTGTGGCACCAACATTCGTGCCCCGCTCCTGAAAATATAAAAATAATTCTCCACCGTTTTGTAACATAGTCCGTCTTAGCGCACCAACTTCATCACCTACCAGCTCTTTCTACAGCTATAGTATAGTCGCTTGGAGCCGAAGCAAGGTATCTATCAGTGTTGCAGATTGGGCCTTTGCTCATAAGTGCTAGGTGCTTGTGTGGCCAGTAGCCTCCAGCACTTCTAGGACTCTGACCAGTGGCTGCAGTGTATTGAACTGCGCACATACCTGGAGTAGCACCGGGTCATGGACCGAGGGTATCTTGTGGTGGACGCATGGTCCGTGTGCACCATACGTGTCAGCATGGTCAGTTGTGCTGTGTATTCTTCACAGTTTATAGTAGCTTCCTGGGGCCCCTTGTGGATCTCAGCTCTTTTCCTTTTATGTGTGTCTTTGTTTGATATTTATTCACGCTAAGGGATCTAGTGCAGTGACTTGCATTGTATTGACTGTCCACACTGCTTTCAGTTTACAGTTTCGCCTACCAAGCTTAGTTCTTCCATGCGTGCCCTTGTGAAAGTTTTAGGCTTGCATTGCGAGTATTAGTGGGAGTGGGGGCACCCGATTTCCTGCGTGGCACACTGCAGCTTCGGGTGTCTTCATGCTCTGCCTCACACATGGAGTTCCTGGATTCTGGGTAGGGCTTAGTGCCTGGCACTTCTGTTCCTGTATTTCAGCACACAGTCCAACTGCAGTCACAGTGTGCCACTTCAGTGCCCTTCGGGTGGCTTGTGGGGAAATGGGCCCACCGTGGTCATCCTGGTATACATAGCCTGCGTGCTACTTGGGCCTGGCGGCGCCACATGATAATTCTTGCCTTGTTCAGCCCCAGGTTGTTATATTTCTGGTCTGCTTTTTATGGTGCCCAGTTTGCCCGCCCGTGGTGTCCTCTTTACGGCCCATCAGAAGTACGGGACTCACTAGGTTGTGTCTCTTAGTGGGCGATTGCTGGGTGTCACATGGTCCCTCAGCTTGGGGACTTCCGGCTCATCCAGGCAGGCTGTCCACAATGTGCTGTGCCTCTGTGCCTCGGACACGACCGGAGTTGGTGGGGTTGCCACAGGTATTCGGTCCTCGCAGTCCAGAGCAGCTGCATCGGGCGTTGGTGCACCGCCAGCTGGTGCGTATCTCGGTGGAGGATCACTCTCCATATTCACCCGTGTTCCAAGCCTTATTTGTGTCTTTACTGCATTGCCGGTGGGATGGTCACATGTCCTCTGTCAAACAGTGACCCGTCCCCTAAGGTTGGATGGATCGGGCCAGGCTGTAGGTCCCATAGGGATCTGCAGGAGTATGCCAGCCCATCAAGTGTTCTCGCGGCCCTCTCGCTGGTATTCGCGGGGCTTGCCGTGTCTGCCACTGGTGCCCTCAGAGGAGGCTGCACAGGGTTGGGAGGATAGATGGCTGAAACTCCGGACCCCCTTCTTTGATTTGCACAATATTTCACCCACAGCTAGCGGAGACCTTCCCACAGTGCCTCATTCAGTTTCACCAAAAACCGGGCTCTTTTTAGAAAGTTATATGCCTCAGTTCGCCCACAGAGCTCACGCTGAGCGCTGCATTCAGCTATCAGCGCAACATCTCCCCCCCATTGCGCTATTTTAAGTGGGATGGGCTCTCATACAGATGCCCAATATCCCATTTGCCATTCTCGACTCCCCAAGCTTGATTTGTATTGAGTCCACACCACTTCCTCCCTGATGATGTAACCTAGTACATCTTAATATACCCTTGTGTATTACTGATATACAACCATGCACTGCACGGAACCAATGATGACATTTATTAACAAGGTCCTCCCTGGCCTCAGTGTGATTTTGGGGCAATTTTGGGACCTTATCTAAAAATAGCTCTCTCCCTGTGCATCCCTCAAGCACCTTGCTTCCTGTCTTGTCCTGCCCAGTTATAAACGTGGACCAGTATAATCATAAGGGTGGGGTTTGGTTTCCAAGTTGGCCTGGCAAAGAACACCAGGTACATGATCTACACGCTATGCGGACATTGGGGGGAATGTGGGGGAGCTATGGGGTTTGATATGCTTTGTTTAGGTATGGGGGGCCTGCAATAGATATAGACTGTGCCCCTTTTTTCCAGACAAAACATACTTGGGCCCAGTGCTCACCCTGTTTTCCAGTGTGGGCCCTATACCAGCAACATTAGTAAAGTGCCTGCTGAGGAAAGCATCATTATTGTGTCTGGCTGGAACATCTGACAATGTTAGGATTCCCACTGCACCCTCCATATTAGTTGACACCTTCAGCACAGATGCTCCCCTTCCATGAGCTTCAAGCAGGGACACAAGTAATTTCTTAGCTAGTATTGATATATTTCTATATAAATTTGAATATTTTAATAGAAATGCTACATGGGAAAATGTACAAACATTCTCCTCTCTAACTTTTAACACTTTCCTGCAAATTCACCAAGTATTGCCAAGGAAAATGTGTGGCCACGTTAGAGCACTTATGGCAGATTTGGTGAACTTGTGATATACGTACAAAAAAGTGTACAATTGTTTCCACTGGGTTTTCCAAAGACAACTGTGGACGAAGCAGCAGGTGCACATCATAATGTCCTCCTCATTCATGATCCCCCTGAGGAGATCTGCCCGACCTTCTGATATTACTGATCATTTGGCAAATCAAAGGTTTTGATGTCCTTGCACCAAATTGCTATGACCCCAGAAGCATTGTCTATGAGCTCATTTGAAATGGAGGAGTCACACAGTCTTTACCAGAGAGAATGACATCAATTTATGTTGCCCACCATTCTTTCAACTTCACCACTCCATTGCCAGGTTGTAAGAAAACGCTTGTTGAAGTTACAGAGGGGTGGGGGTTGGAGGGTGGAGGTGCCCTGCTAAACCATCAAACGGTGCAAGGTGAGCAGGATAACTAAAATGATAACTTAAATGGAGAGAGGGAGACTGGCCCCCATGGTGAGGTTCAGGGATCACCACATGCACAACCACCAGCTGCAATTGTATGCAGCAGTTTTTGTGGCGGCTCCACCATACAACAAAACCACAAAGTAAAAGTGATTCATCTGACAGCTTACAGCCCACAGCACACAGGCTGACAGTGCCGGGAGGAAGCCGGGTGAAATTATACAAGCACTGTCGTGTCCTAGGACATGGGAGATTGTGAAACTTGCAGATCGATGTCATCTATAGGCCTGATGAGAGGGAACATGCTGATGTGAATGTAGATCTGGATGTGTGGGCACCATGACTGAGCTATATCACCGGCGGTCCCACAGTTCTACCTGATAAAGTTCAGCAACACCCTTCCCGAAGCAATCCTGAAGGAATCCCCTACCCTGGGTTACTCTGGGGCTTATCCATGGATGATACCTGAAGAACACAAAACAACATTCCAACACTAATACGACAGGAACTGGTGACAAAAGAAAGATCCGCTGGTGCAGATTGTGATGGCCACCCTGAGCCGTGGATCTGGTGGCAGCTGAGGGCGACAGGCTCTGTGGTGGTATCCAAGGCTCCGGACATGTGCAAGCTATGGCCTCCTTTTCATGCAGCATAGCTTGTGGCAGCTCTGAAACACAACAACACCCAAGATATAAATCGTATATCTGGAAGCCGCAATACAACGGAAAGCTCGCTGGAAGGAAGCAGGCTCACATTATTCAGTATTGATTTTTTGTTTACTAAGACACCTTATGAATCACTGAGGGGCGTACCAGATGGCACATGGAAACTGGGAAACTGGTATGTTATGGTGTTCTTGTACTACTCAGTTTTCACCACCATTTCAACATCCATGCATTAAAAGAGTCTCTGAGCCAACACTGACAAGAAACTGAGCATGCAAGTCTTACTGATAGAAGCGATAGGCTTTCCATTTTTACCTGAAGTCCATTTAGTCTGATTATGAATTTACACGATAGGAGGGGGAGAGAAGTGTGAGAGAGGGGAGAGCAGGTACGAATGAGGGGAGTGAGAGGAGAGGGAGGAGAGGGAAACGAGGGGTAGGAGAGGGGGAGAAAGGGAGAGAGTGTGAGGTTTGGGTAGAGTGGGGGGCATTCAACTGTCTTGCCACACAGTTAGAGAAGTCCTGGTAATCCATTCTACACATTTTAGTTATGGTGGGCAACACATTCTGTAAATGAGGAGAGTGCCATGAGTGATCTTGAAGGTAGTTGTGGAATTAATTTCAGAGGAAACTGCACCCTTTTATATAAATGGCCCTGTGAGACACATAAAGTGAATATATGTCAACGTATGTTTCACTGGGAAATGCATTCATGTGTGATTGGAACCAGATAACCTGTCCTACTTTGTAAGATAAAGAGAGAGGCAGGTTGCCAGATTTGGGATGCACTGCAGTTAGTCAATTTGATAACCTGGCAGGATAAGTAGGACAGGGCTAAAGAAAGTACAGTGTGACCCCGATGAGAGTAGTTTATAGGAAAATGCCTTTTGTAATATTTTTTAACCATCGCAGAGATGGGAATGTCTGTACCAATTGGCACATCAAGGTCCTTCACAGTGCTTTATAAAAGAGGCAGGCTGCCCAATAGCCATTATCAGATATTCCTTGGCTATATGGAGAGTTGTTTTCCAACTATCACCATCTCAGTCTTATCCAGGTTTATTTTAAGAGATGTTAACATCCAATAATCATTGGCTAAAGGCCTTAAGTGAAACCAATCACTGGGTTCTGTCAACTAGGAAAAAGCACAAACAGCTTTTGGGTAACAACTGCATAATTATATGCTGAGCGGCCCATACAGTGTATCAAGCTGACCATCAGCGACACATAGATGGTAATCAAAATAAGAGAAAGGACAGATCCCTTTGACTCTCTGTAAGTCACAAGGGGTAGGGAGACCCTCTGAAAGCGATGAGTCAAAAAGAGGTCAATCCACTTAAGATCTCCCTTTTTGATCTCAATATCGCTCATGCAGGAAGAATGGGGGAATGACCATGTAGAAGGCCAAAGTGAGTTCTAAAATGACCACTATTCCAGCTTGACCTCTTTTCCCACACACTATGTTATGTCATATAAGAGTCGACCACAGAAGCTATGAGAAGGGCAGAATCCAGCCTGAAAGGAGAGCAGCAATTTGCTGATTTCAATATAATCCTGTAATTGTTTCACCAGCACTCATTCAATTAGTTTGGTAGGGGATGGCAGATTTCAAATGGCCCTAGCATTACCGGGTGTTACTGGTCCACTGGGCCTTCTTTAGAGAGAGGCACGGAATATCCTGGTACCATCCCTGGACAAAGGGCGTTTTTAAAAATAGTGTATTGTTCCAATAACAATGTTTTAAAAAAATACAATTCAGTTCATTCACATCATCATCATCAAATAACTTTATTCGGCCGGAGGCTGTTAAAGTACACATATACAACATATCCACATATGATCAAATTGAAAAATAATGACTCAAAACATGTTTAGACCAGCGATCATAAAGCCTCGACTTCCATTGTGCAGACATAAAGCCTATTTAGGAAAACATCTCGGAGTGAATGTGTCCCTCGAACCCCTCAAGACTTGGGGCACCTCCCAAAAAGTTGTTGATTTCTTTAATCAGGTTATATGCATCCCCTGTTAAAATGGTGGGGCCGTGATTCCTGGGTTTATTGGGGTCTGCTTCGGGGACCTGGGGTAGGATTTTAGTTAAATGGTCCCTTAGCCTCCGCTTCACGGTTAAAGGTCTTCTTTTGTGCGGCTCTGGTGCAAAATTGCATCTAGGTGATGAAAGGGGGAGAATGGTGGGCATAGCAACAATATCAGTGTCCACTGCTTTTGTGGCCATGACAGCCAAATCAGCTCTAGCAGCCAGGGACTCGTAGTTTTATAGCTGGGGGTAGGCTAGCAGGGCAGTTAGGGCAATGAGATTGCCTCAGAAGGGGAAAGGGGGAAGCACTGGCAGGGTAACGTTCCTCACCTTGATCCGTTTTCTCACGTTCCTCTTCAGCACGTGGGCACCCTCTGTGACTGAATGGACCCCCCTCTGCTTCGCCTAACATCTCCTGTGGGTGCTGAACACCCCCACACCCTTGCTTACCGCGCGGGCTTAAACCCTGGGTGGCCTGGAGGCAGCAGATAATGAAAAGGGGCTCCTGCGCAGGATTATGGAGGCCCTCCTGGGACACTCCTTGGACACAGCAGCAGCAGCTCCCCCAGTGGGCACTCAACAACCCCTGCTTCCCATAAAGGTTTACATAGACTACAACAAGGAGATTCTGTTAAGGGAGCACAAGGCTGTTGTGAAGCTGAAGAGAAATAAAGTGTCTGTAATTCCATCTGACTTTAAAGCATCTAATGGGCAAAACAGTTGGCTCCATTATCACAGAGTTCTTAGTTCTAACACATTCTCGGAAATATACAGCTATCAAATTTCTCTGATTATGTGAAAGAGCTCTTCTTGAGGTGAGTGATTTTAGGGAGACAACCATGAAAATATCTTTTAAGATTTCTTTTGTACACAATATTGAGAACATGATTGGTATCATGTTGTCCTCATCATGAAAGATCCTTCAGCATTCCACTTTAATTTCCTTCCTAAATTTACAAGGTTAATGGATAAATGTTTTAAAGATAGTTATTTATTGTCCTCCTTCAAGGTTCCTGGATAGCGAGTAATCCAGTTGGTGTACTGTGGCAGTGGCAACCTCCAGATCATGATCAAGGTGTCAATCCTCATCTCTGAAACATAAGACCTTTGACCAGTTGGGAACCTTTTTAGTGAAAACGGGTTGTACCAGGTAGTTGTGCTTAGCAATTGTTTGGTCAAACAAAATGGCATAGAGGTCAGACAAGGTAAGTAGAAGTGTATTTTGCACAATTATATCATGTTCTGTTCTAAAAACGTAGGACCTTTTCCAAACTGACTCATGTCAAGATCTTCTTCCATGATCAAGAGAATAGATTTTGGGAAGGGTGTTTGAAACCAGCCACAGATTCAGATCTCTAACGACAATCAGATTTATTCTTTGTTCTACCAGGGGTTGTAATACAGCCTTAGACACCTGAATTAACCATAATCACATTTGGGATGATGGTAAGTTAAAGGGAAATATATTGTGTAGGATTGTGAAATGTTGAATATGCAACTGAAACCTTTATGATGAAACCAGTCATCCACGAATATTTCAGACTGAATAACATGCACTACATGGCTGTTGGGAATCATTGGGATGCAAGTAATGTCAGTATCAGAAGAACCACAATAGCAATCATGGCCATAGAGCAACATGAAGTAATGGATACAGCCAGCTATGGAAGAGCACCTCTATACTTCATCAAGAACCCACAAAGATAACATGATAACACGTTGGTACCAGAAGAACTGCTTGATGACTGAAACGGCTGAAGGGTTAGAGCAGATGCAAATATGAGAACATTGGTGAACATGCATAGATCTGGCAAGAGTTCTGTGAAATATCTCAGGGTAAAAACATGCTAGAATCTAGATCTCTCCTACTAAAGACCTGGGGCCAGATTACAGAAACTTTGCACCGGTGCAAGTGCAAAGCTTGCACGGTATTAGTATTAGGGCAAAGTTTGCCCGATTTTTAAAAACAATGGGACACATTACACATCTATTGCACAATGACAAGTGCAGTTTGGGATGGTGTAAGCACCAGGGCAAAAATTGCCCTTGGCCAAAAAAGATACATTTTCACTGCATTTTTTCACTAGGGCAAACTTTGCCCTGTTGCAATAATGTAGTGAAAATGTATCATTTTTGGCCAGGGAAATGTTTGCCCTGGTGCTTACACCATCCCAAACTGCACTTGTCATGGAGCAATAGTTGTGTAATGTGTCCCCTTGTTTTTAAAAATAGGGCACACTTTGCTCTTGGGCTAATACTGTGCACATTTTGCACTTGCACCAGTTTCTGTAATCTGGCCCCAAGATGGCATTATCAAGGTAATAAAAGATGGGATCAAAAAAGGGTTATATATTTTTGTTTATTTATAGCACTCCATAGTTTACAGAACATTGTATGCATAACATAAAACAATCATTGCGAATACAGTAAAACCAACCATTGCAAAATACAATAATACAATTTAGTATAACAATAGAAATAGTGAGAATCTTAAACAAATGTATTAAAGCCAATAAAAAAAAAAACATATCACCCTATTTTTAGTAAAAAAACAAATACTGGTCTACTCATTCCAAAACCTCATTCACAACTGTACACAGTGCAAGAGAAAGTGCAACCTGACTACCTCACATGACCTACAGACACAATCATTATGAGATAAATTAATCCTAGATCCAAATACCTTTAATGTATTTTTTTTAAAGAAAATGCATATAATGACCCTATAGATGTTTATTAGGAAAACATACATGTTTAAGGTGCCAAGGATAAGTACTGTGATGTAAACATCAAGAATGTGTGTGCTAAAACCCTAGCTTATTACAAATTATTATTACACTATTTCCATAATGTAGCCCTAAATTTCACATTTTTGATATTTAAAGTCTGCTCCTCAGTCAACGAATAATTCATATAAAAAGCAAATCATATTTTTTTCAAAGGAATCTAAAATATAATGTTTTTAAATCCTAGAGGGGATTCACAGATCCATCATCCCAAGCTTTCCTTATAAAGTGAAGAATAGTTTGAATTTCAGCAGAAATAATTTTAATTAAATAACCTGGCCTGTAGATGTCCAACAATGTCCATCGAGAGCTCGAACTTGGTTTTATATGTTTCAGTTGAATTGAGCAAACCATTAAGGAGACTTAAAATAAATCTGAAAATCATTGCCTCAATTGCTTCAATCCAACTAGGAAATTAGCAAGCTCTGTTTCTAGAACATATGTAGCCATAGGACCAATTTAACTGTATGCCATCTTGATTGGGGTCAAGGAGAACTCACCATGTCTATTGTGGAAACCTTTTAATGATGCCATGGTAGGAATTATGTGGTAGTGTGTTCTCCATGCACAGCAGATTTGATAGTTCATATCCCAAATTTCAAAATCTGATAGGTATATTTCGAGAACACTCTCATAACATCAGATCCCATTTTCCATATAAATTGGACCTCAAATAATATCTACTTGGGAAAATACTTAAATTGGTTTTCTGTGTATTGTTTCAAGATTGTTTTCTCAGGTTTTCTCATACAATGCAATAAGCTAGTGTTGCAACCCAATTGGGATATGAACTAATACTAACAAATCATCTGTATAGACAAGCAATTGAGATTTGTGTGTCCAAATTTGGAAAGGAAACCCATTCACCTTACCAAGGGAAGCATCCTGGTCTGAGAGATCTACATTGAACAAAATAGGCACCAACACAAAACCCTGCTTAATGCCTGTAACAGAAGGAACATCGCTTCAGAATTTGCCTACAAGGTCAACAATTGAGCTATGAAGAGCTTTGATTAAGAAATCTCAATCGATTCCTCTCTTGATCAAATTAGCTCAGAAAAGGTATATATTCACCATATTAAAAGCAGTACAAAAGGCCATGAAGGCGGCATAATATGACGTTTGATCCCTTAAAGTTGCACGCTTTGTGACATATTTTAAAATAAGAGTATTCATTATTGCAATTCAAAGATAAACCTTTACAAACGATTTGCCAAGGAGGCAGAAGGTTTCATTTGGCTAGCCATATTTCACGTTTTGACACGAGTATTGAGGCAAAATTCTAACTGCTTATGTCAAGAAGTGCTTTGAAACAATAATTACTAGGCCTTCACAAACTCTGCTGTCTAGTCTCGGGAACTTTACCAGTCATGAGGATCAATTTAAACATAAGTAAAACATATGTGTACTTGAAACAAGGTGTTCTTTTAACACCACCATAGAAAGACCATTATGGTGCCAGATTGCTTTGCCCAAGAAAGTAATTGCACTATAATCCTTTCAGAACTGAGATGAAACCGCTTCATTTTGAAGACTAATCACCTGATAATTATTGTTACCACAAATGTTCTGTGCAGTCAAATACAAAACCCATGTATTAGAATCAATAGGGTTAATGTGTCTCTTGGTGGACTCAGCTTCATTATTATTTATAAGAGACCACAACATGTAGTACTCTCAATATTTCTAGTCCTTTTGGGCTGATAAAGGGTCACTTATATATTTTTTATTTTTTTCCAATTTATTTTTATTGGTTTTATGAAACAACAGAGAACATTCGGGATGAACAAAAAGGGGCTCATGTCCCTTTGAACCTTGTACAAACAATAATTCCCTGGAGTGTTCCCCTTCCCCTACCCACCTTCAGGGCACAGTCTCTGATTGCTGCTTCCACTTATACTTCTTACTCCGTTGGTGGCAGCTCCGACCAGGCTCTACGTCGTTGGTGATAGACTGATTCCTCTGAATTAAAGTCTGTGTTTTCTAAGTTAACTATTTGGTGGGGCCGGGTCACTGTTCTTCTGGAATTTCTGCCTGTACTCACTGGGTTATTGAAAGCATTATTTTTAAACTAAACATAGCTTTACCCCTTCAAAAATAATATAAAATGGGATTGTGCAAGCAATGAGCTTATGGCATCTCAATTTAGATCATCAAACCTTTTTCTCATTGCAATAAGCCCATCATATGTATTATTGTCTCCCTTAAGGTAACCTCCTTCACAAACCAAAGTCATGTTCCTGATTAATTAATAAATCTAACTGGAAACAAGAGTTGGCTGACCCACACAATTTAGAGAAAATGCTGCTCAGAAACAAAGGTCTCAAACAAAGAGTTATAGGCTGAAATGTTACAGTCAGCCCAACAAAGACAAATACCTCCATGCAAAGACTCCATGTCCCCATGGAAAATGCAAAAGAACACCGCAACCCAGATCTAAAAGTAACAATAAAGAAAGGGTAAATTGATTGCTGTAAGGATTATCACAAATATAATATGAGATCATTATGTTTATTTACATAGTGGAAATTAATAGAAATAATCAAGTGTAGCTTTGGGTGCACCAGATTCCCAGGTAAACTCTCCTGGGATATTCCCGATGAATCTACCATTAACATTATTAGTTGCCACTGTATCAAGCTCTTTCCACATGTATATGTAAGATGTCAAGCTAACCTCAATGTTGTTAATGTGGGATTCGTAGAGAATGATTTCACTACTATTGTCATAGAAGGGACCTTTGTCATTAATGCCCCGCCCACCCACGAATACCATATCCCAGGAAATTGTGAAAGCCATGGGGAAATGAATTGTCAATAAAGAATTCCAGTTGAGTAGTATGAGTATAATTGGGAGAATCATAAACATTAATAACTCTTAAAGGTGCCCACCTACCATTCAATCCACCAAAAGAACACACCAACACAGCATCGAAAGTTGGTCCAAGATCCAATTTGGTATTTTCCATATATTTTTCACTCTTATCAACATACCTACTTTCGGTCTGCCCCTCGGTCCTTTACTTGCAAGGTTAAGGGTTGAGATTAACTCTTCAAAGAAGGGTTCTTATTCTAACCACATTTCCTGAAGTCAGATTATGTCATGACCATATTATACATTTAACAAAGGGCCTTTCAAGACTAAGTACTTAAAACTCCTTGTATTCCAAGTTAAAATTTGCAGTTTCTCACACAAGTCACTAGGAATAATTTACATGATGTATATTAAGGCCAGAGGGTAGCCAGTATCAGTCTTTATTGACAGGTTTGGCACCATTACGATTGTAACACATCCAATTAATTTACATTTTATTCTCAAAAAGTGGGTTGCAAGTGATTTTTAATTTCATTTTCTCACCCATAATAGAAATATTAGAATTTACAGGCATATCTTGCAACCTCACTAACTGTTTTAACATTATCTTCTAAATACTTAGTTTGAAAAATATTAAAACCATTCTGCTAAACCTATCACTGTTCTTATACAAAAAAGGAGCAACACTAATAGTCTTACAATGCACTAAAATATTTCCATTATATAAAAAATCAGGAATTTCAATAACATCAATATATGGGGTATGTAAAACTCTGTGATAAGGGATTTGATGAAAAAGGTGTAAAGCTTTAGAGCGATTGAAAGGACCATCAATTTGTGCATCATAAATGAAATCCTCAGACCATTTTTTCAAACATTCTTAGGTGTTGTAATATTATCAAACAGAGGATCAGAAGCTCTGGGTTTTTGGTACTTATGGTTGGAGCTTGCATTACAGGGACAGGTTGATCTACATTAGTTACCGAAAAAATACACATCTCATCAACACGTTTGTGTATTCAGATTATTTGACCGACCAGGAGCCAAACCCAATGTTGCCTCAAATCTCTATTCTGAATTTAAATGCTCTCAGCTTTGTTAGACTGTTTTTGACTGAGGGCAAGAAATATGGTATTCTCTAAAATCAAACTAAACACTGGACTTCTGACTTTTTATTTTCTCTCTATTCTTGGATGAGGATTGAGTTACAGTGTACTCCACTACAAAACAAACAGTTTTTTTTTTCTGAGTAGAGGAAGAGGCACCAACAACTCTGACTTCAACTTTGGAAGTGTTCCTGTTAAACTGCCCTAATAATTGCTTATAAGAAGATTTATTTGTGTTATTATCATTATTTTTTGCTTTAGCTCTGCCTGTTTTACCAGAAAGGCTCACAGGTGCTATGCTTATAAAAAATGAGGAGGATATAATCCATGATGTTTCAACAGAAAGAGGTGCATTTTAGGTTATCAAACATGTGCAGGCTCAGCAGGCCCAGCATGCTCCACAATAGAAATACTAATTGGAGTAATATTAGTAAAAGAAGTGTTCAAAAGTGCTGCATTTTTTCCTTAGCTGATTGAACCACCACCCCTTTGCAGCTATGTTGATTCAACATAATTGTTATTTTATGTCTTCTAATGAGAAGCTGCGTTTGATAACCTCTGCATCTATCTTGAAATATCATTTCACCAGTTCCTTCAAAATGGAGTGAAGGACACTGATAAAAGATGGTGCAGCATCCAAATAACCATTGGACCCCATGCACAGTAGTTTGTACAAAAGGTGAATTAGTATTACTGGCCAAAGGTGGACTTTTACTCACATTCAATGGTATGCCTGACTTTAACTTTTTTGAAAAACAGGCATGATCCGAAATACACCCCGGTTTGTGGATGAAGCAGAACGCAAACTGCATGGATCTTCGTATGAATAAAGACAGTCCAATGGTCAAATGCAGTCAAAATTAGCCGAAGTTGGAGTCACCAATTTCAGCCATTGAAGTCAATACAACCTTCTGAATAGCTGGCAAAACTCCAGACCCAGAAATGTTTCCTAGTGGTTTTTTGTGTGATTTTCCTCATAGAGTAATTAACCCTTCATCATCTGATGCTTTATTCATCATTTGTGACCCCTGTGTGAAGTCAGGCTGCCTGTGTTGCTTTGATCACAGTTTTGCCAAAGCAAGGCCAGGATTCTACTAAGGTTCAGAATCATCAACCTTTTCATTAGTTAACCAGGATTCTAAAATATATTCCCAGGTGTTGGTGGCACATTTATAAATTGTATGGGCTCTCATACATGTTGACCAACCTAGTGTTCTTAAACGTAGAGGGACCACAATCAATACCAGACTGGTATGTCATGTGATTGCAAACAGATGCCCCATCTCTACACCCAGATGCCTAATGACTTTGTACTGAGTGGAGGTATTTCATTGTGTGTTATGAAATTACTTTTTGAAACTTTACATGCGGTCTGGTTTGATACAGATTTCAGACCCTTGGTGGTACCACTTTATGCCTCCCCCAATGTTATGGTGTTAGTCAATGGCTTTAAGTAACTACCCTCCTGATACTCTCTGTACAGGACCCCACTTTTCTTTCGTCGTTCACTGAAAAACATGCTTTTTGCCGTCAGACTTACCCCAGAGTGTAATGGTATTTGAAGAGTATTCTTGGGCATCAGCAAACTCCCTCGGAAAATCAAAGATAGATTTATTTCCTCTGATTCCATCCTGCACTATTTTCATGCTGAGGATGTTGGACTATTCTGGCACACTTAGGAGTCCTCCTTACTGCCCTGATTGAAGGCATGGTCTGACTTTACATCCAGGATATTCTACAAACACTAATGGAAACAGGTTATTGGGGGTCAACTTTATTGGTGGGCAGGGTAGATGTCGTCAAAACGGTCCTGTTTCCAAAGGTCCTATATTCACTAACTCTCCCCCCCCCCCACAATACTTATTTTAGAAGCTTGAAATAACCACTGAACATTTTTTGTGGCATGGGAAAAACTGATTAGCATGCAAAGAATCACAGGGTTCCAGACCCTGTGCAATGCAAATAACAGACTTTTCGTGATATCACAAATCAGTTGTCACGTTACAGGGAGTGGCCTGATGTGTGCAACTACAAAGGTTTCCTCCTGAACTACCAATGATATTCCTCTGTAACATGAGGTTGATACTGACAAGCTCCACCATACAAGTGTCAGACACTATCCCAGTCCTGCAAATGAGTGAATTACTGTGATAACCACTGCCAAATGCTTGCCCAATCCTGTATTACACTCTACTGTAGCACCTTTATAGAGATACCCTCAAATAAAGGATGGGGACCCTCCCAAGTGGGACCAATGGTCAAAATCCATTAAACTTAAAATAGCGGATTGTTTCTTGAGTGTTGCACTCCTTTCCTTTGATAAGACAAGTGTGCTTCTTTTCTTATGTAGGCTTTCAGAAACTAAGAGAACATGTTGCAATTGAATGTCCAAGCACATCAGCGGTTTTCTGTAGTTTTAAACTTAGGAACGTGTAATGTGAATCGTCGACTCCCTAAATGTTCAGTCTTCGAACTCACATCCTATGCTTTGCCCTTTCTTTTTCCTTTGCTGCTCTTTCAGCAGACACACAATTGTGTTCAAGGATTCTGCAATGCTTTGCCAACTGTTTGATTGCAGTATTTTTTAGCATTGCTCTGAATGTATGCATTGCTTTTTCATTCAATGGTTACCTTTTGCAGGCACTATTGAGGCCTTAGAGATGATTTTCAATAGTGCATTGCTAGGGCGCACATTGTAGACTGTGTGCTGGTGCTCTAAGCACTATACAGGCCTCTTGCTCACTCGTCTGTGCTCGCCCTGTGTGTTCCAATTCGGAACAGGGCAGGAGCATAGACATTTCTGGCTAGATTGTGCTACCTGGAGCAGGTGGGCTCTAGCAGCGTATTTGCTCTATGGCCGCCCGAGTGTGTGTTCTCGCACAGAGTGGACCCGAAGCACCACAGTCAGTGACCCAGCCATCAACGGAGCAACTTAGAACACTGCCTTTCCTCTTTGTGGTTGGAATTGTTGGGCAAGCAAAATGCCTGTTCTGACTACAGTGTTTAGCCTACACATCACACATTCTAAAATCGTGTGTGCATGCAGGGTGATGAAGAGACAGTCAGGGCCATCTTAAGCACTTTTGGGGCTCTGGGCATGGACATCTTTGGGGCCCCCTCCACCAAACCAAAGGAATTAAGTGATCAAGAATATCTGCCACCCTCCAGTGCCCCGTCGCAATCGCAACCCATAGGTTGATATGCTGCCTCAAAGCATTAAAAATAAGGATGTTTACTCCCTTTGAGCCCCCTTACCCTCTTCATTATTGCTCTAATCAGAATGATAAATATGTACCATTTGAAGGCAAACATTATCAGTCTACGTAGGTTTTTTTTCTGTTATAGCATAGATTAGATTCAGGAGACCTTTTATCAATAGAATCCAGGAAGGTATGCAGCCTGTACTATCAATGCAGGACTGTATGTAAAAGTTACATGTAACCCAGAATAGGCAGAGAACTCACATTTGCTGCTTCACAGAACGCAAACGTGCTCAAGCATGGATAGAGGAGACCAATTTGTAGGAAGGAGAAAGCTACACATACCATAGCATGGATAGTGCCTGCAGATAAGAAGATACCAAGAGATGTCTGGATCCAGACAGACTGAGATTAGAAGAAGGACATGTTTTTCAAACAGTGTTGCCATTAGAGATCAAAAGAATAAAGTGCTGGGGTGTGCAATATATCAATGCTGAATATTATAGTGCAAGCAACACTATAGCCAGTGAAACCATGAGTGAGGCTGTTTTGAAGATCATACCCTGATAAGGAAATCTCTCTGAAGGGCTGACAATTTTGAAAGGTTTAGGGACTGGTAATTTCGAGAAGAGGATAGGCAATACAAGATTAAATTAGATGGCCAGCATTACACACTCTAGTTAAGGGGTGAATCTGGGATTTTGAAAATTCTGCATTAGAACACTTTCATTAGCAATTCTTACCATGAACTAAAATAATCTTATTTTATAAAACTGTCTTGGAAAGTATACCAATCACATTACCAAACATGCCAATTTTTAAAAACAAAATATTAGAGAAGGGGTAAAGGCAGAATGATTCTAGCTTCATTATCTGCATCATCAAGAGAAGTATATAAGTACCAGCATACCAATCAGTGTGATTTAATGTGGGTTGGTATTTTGTATTTTAAAGATTTACATAGTTCCAAAACACTGGCTTGTGAAATTGTAATTTATAAACATGCAGAAAAACCTTTGACTTTTACAAAAATGCAAATCGTTTTTTGTGTCAAACAAGCATACTTTAAAATACGCTTGCCCGAGTCCTGCACCATCGGGTATGCTCCCTCTGTCTACCACCCCTTCCACTCAAATAGCCTACATAAGAAGAAAGATCAAGTAATGGGAAAAAGGATGCCACCAGCATGCGAGGAGGAAAACTTCACAGAAGACAGTACAGTAATGTACTAGATATTAGATTATTTGACCAGGATCACTGTATTGTCTGCTGGCAAAGCCAGGATACAAGCATGAATGCTTTCGTTCCACATTTGGATACTTATTCATCTTGTGGACTAATAGTTTATGTTCATCGCTGTAGGTGATTGCCTAGGTTTTACAACACCACATCTGAACAAACCAATTTCTAGACCTTCATCATAAGGATGACATGTTCGTTTTCATAGCAACCCCTATCTGGTGCAGGGACATTGCTGATAATAGCACCTGTTGTGCTGCAAGATCAAGTACATACACAGGCAGGTTTATAAACTTCAGACATAGGAAAGGCTCAGCCAGCCTTACAGGAATGTGCTAGTCTAATCTTGCATAGGCGCTCATATCTCTGCAATGAGTGCTTAACACAGTGAGATAATTTCTGAAACAATTGTGGCATTCAATTTACCAATATGCATTTCAAATGTGGCTATTGCACATGATGAACATAATTCCCACAGGAAGGAAAGAATGCTACATGAGTTGTGCTGCAAGGAACACACAAACTGTATATACCATAGTGAACACAGAAAGCCTAACACGATGAATTGATTGAGGCAGACTGTACTTGCCAAAACAGACATACAATAGGTTTAGAGTCTGAGCACCATGCCATACAATATCCTGATGTGTGCTATTTAAATCTGGTAAACAAAGGAATCTTACTTCTTTAGATCAGGCAGCCTTGTGGACCCCCTCCAAGGTTGGGGGCCGTTGGCAAGTGCCCCTTTTGCCCTCCCATAAAAACGTCTCTGGAGACAGTTCCTTTAATTATCATCAAAATAGCCAGGCTGTGTTACATGCTCCGGCGGGTGCCTGCTGTGAAATGACTGGTTCTCATATCTCGAGGGGAAGGTGGCATTAAGCACCACACTTCGAGCATACATTTGATATAAAATATGCCCCATTCTGCAAAAGGCAATTTCCATGTTGTCGGAGTGTATGACAGTTTCTATTGAGAGCAGTAAATTGTGTATGAATAGCGGTGGGACTCTGCCAAGAAGCCCTAGTTAAAACGCGTTGTTATTGTTAGTGGGCATTTGTTGATCATGCGCCCAGATACCTTTGGGTTTGGTGCACTAAATAAATAAATAAATACATACATAAATACATACACACATGCATACATACATATGTCGGAGAGGGGTGGGTGGAGCTCCCCGATTTTTCCTAGTGCCGGGATGTTGCTCTGGCTGGGTGGGTTTGTTTTTCTCCCACTCTGCCCCTGCCGGCTCATAAAGGCTGGAGGAGGGTATCCTGTTTACTGATGCTGCATTCCTAATAACAGGGCAGGGCAGTGAATGACAGTGTTTGAGCTCAGGCGCCAGAAACATAAACCCAAAAGCTAACAATGTCCCTCAGTCCAAGTGGGGGGGGATCTCTCTGTACATCCCTGAGACTTCTGGAGTATGGACAGAGAAGTTCAGAGAGCGAGGGTGCAGAGCTTGGCAGGAAGGATGTGAAAGGGGAGAGGCAGTGCCCAGAACATACCTGCTCCAGACTCCATAACCTCCCCTGCTGCTCCGCAGTCCCAGTCCCAGTCCCACAGGCAGTTACATCATTGCTTAGCTTAGCAACAGGCACTTCCTGATCCAGTCAAAGCTCTAGAGCTGTCAGCGGCCTGCTGACTCTCGGGAGGTGTAGTTCACAAAGTCTGGAACTTTGTTTTTTTAAATAAAAATACATTTAAAAAAAGTCATGTTTTTAATTAAGGGGTTGGCAAGGGAGACCGCAGGGGTTGAGGCTGCGACCACAGGGGTCATGGCTGCAACCCTTGGTGGTCCCCAAATGATGTCCCTGATATTGACATTACCCCCTGCACCCAAATATCTTACTGTAAAGTCGATACTATTCAATTACATATAATTTGATGAGCACTGGAGTATACATCTTCAGTGTATATTTGTTCCAGCCGTTCTGTGCCATCAATAGACCCTTGTTATCCATCTATGCCTGCCAAGAAAGCCAAGTGGCAAACCAAAGTCCCAAATAATCACAGTTCTTACTGGATTCTAATGTTTTATCTTTGCACAAAATAGGTTTGCCTGTCCTTCTATTGTTTGCAACAACCATAATGCTTGACTTCTTTATATTAATCTCCAAACCACAGGTCTTTATGAAAGAGGCATAAGGCGGACAGAGTCCTTGCTATTAAGAGTCCATTTTCTGCATATAAATTGCATGTGTTCTTGAATTCAAACTTCACTGATTGTCCAGTGTGTCCTACATCTGGGCTTATGACAATGAAGTAATAAATAAAATAAAATGCAAGGATACACCACTGATGTACTCCTTTTGTGATCTTAAAAAAGTCTGAGAATTCACCATCTGTGCCAAATCCAACTCTGGAATTAGAGTAAAAATGCAACACGGTACAGATAGTAAATCTTCTGGAATCCGTCATCTTGATAATTCACCCCGCAGCCATTCCCTATTGCCGTTATTGAATGTCAACGTGGTGGTAATGCAGACAAACCACTGACCATATCTCTCACTTAACATTACTACCACATTTCCCCTCTTGTTTCTGTGTAATATGCACGGTGCTCTTATCATATTATTTTTAGCACATATTTTTAACTTTTCTACACACATTACATGCAGGACATCAAGGCCCAAAATGAACGTTGTAATCCTTAAATCCAGAAATATCTGAATATTTATGCCTGACTCATGACAACGCAAGAGCGCTGTAAACTGGCCTATCGGTTTGTTCCATGTTCATGACTTCAAGACCAACCACAAAAGAAATGTGAAAAAAATCACTTGCTTTGTACAAGTTTGTAGCTTGGTGCCATACATAGTGGGAATACCTTTTGCACTCCCTCAGCAAAGTTAACTGGGGGGGTGGTGTGTGTGTGTGTGTGTGTGTGCGTGTGTGTGTCACTTAGTGAGTGATATAGTTTGCTTTGAAGAGAGCACAGATTGAAAATCTAACTGGAGCTTTCAAATTTGCATTGGTCAATGCAATGCTAATTTCACCACCATTAACATGAAAAGGGAACTAGGATTATTACAGAACAGAGCCACTCCTATTGGAAATGCTCAGTGTTGAACAAAGGGGCAGTGTGACAATAAGGAATTGCAGAGCAGTGAAAGGCCCTGCTGCAAGTGCTGGCGAGCGGCAACAGACCACTGCCATTCCGCCTGTTGTGTGCCAACATCAGGGAACCAACTGGGCAATGGGGTTCAAACTGCACCTCTAACCCTCCCGTGTGAGGTGGTGAAGTGGGTTATAGACACACGCTTGTTCATTTTAGCAATACATGCGTGTTGGAAAACTCTGTGAAGGAGATGAACAACTGCAGGGCTTCTGATGTTATAAAGATCAGAATTTGATGACGCCACAATGCCATTCTAATAGATGAAGGGAAACATCAGTACATGATGATTACATATGGGATAACGTACAGCCTACTATACAGTACAAGGGTTCTGTAGACTTTGGCGAATGAGTAGAGAAATGAGGCCAAAGGCAACGTTCATATGGACGGTACCCAAACTCCAAGGTAGCTTGCAATATTCTCTTTAAATGTGAAGTGGATATTGTCTTCCCTATAGTGCACGTCAACACTGTCTTCCTTTTTAATAATTTTGGGGCCATAATTTATAAAAACGACTTTCCGCCTAAAAAGTGCACTTAGCTCCACCCATAGTTTGCGCTCACACAACACTTTTGCAGTCCGGTAGTGTTTTTTTTGTGGAGATTAGGCCTTGGATCTCTTCCTCACTCCGATGAAAGCGATCTTCCAGTTGTGGATACATACATGCAATCTAAAAATAGTTTGGTTTTCATAAAACTCCAATGTGCAGTTTGTAATGGTTTGCAAAAAAAAATAAAAAATGTTAAGCTGCTAAATGCAAAACGTTTAAAAACGACTTTGTAGTTAGAAAAACGATATCATGCACAGAGATTCTTTCTATCATGTGCAAAATGCAGTCAGTGTTCAAAATAAACATACTGTTTTAAACAGTTCGAAGAGAGGGTACCAAAGATGCCCCTCCTCACCCCCAGGTTAATGTTGAGACGAAAAAGGCCGGGAATGCTCGCAGCCACCCACTTGTTTCGGACAAACCCTGAGTGCACCAATGGCAGCAAGTACACTGAAAGGCACCCTCTCAGGCAGCCTCGACTAAGCACCATGAAGCCATGGTGCTGACGTCATTAGTGACATCACGATGTAGCAGCATTAGACATGAAGCACACTAGCAGTCCTGCACTGTACCACATAAACACACACTCGTATACATGAAGAACATGCGTGCACAGTTCTATGGCTAGAGGACAGATTAATATTTATACTGTCAATGCTTTTATTTTGTCATTAGCCAAATGCAGTAACGCAGAACAGAAAGGTACAAGAGATCCTGAGCAAGTTTGCAGATGCTTAACGCAAGTAACCCTATGTGAATGCAGGGATATATATGGAACCTGGTAAGACCATTTGTGACTAACATATAGAGAACCTAGCATAACATGGACAATGTAGAAACCACATTATAAAGGTTGGGAACATTACAGCAGTCCTCAAGCTACAGAGCTTGAGACAAGCAAAGCTGATTCAGGCTGCATGGAGCAGGAAGAAGGCTCACAGCCAAGGTCAGAGATTTGCATATACATTTCAATCTCAGACGACAAGGGGACCAGCTGCAGAGAAACAGAATACATCCTCATAATTACAAGCTGAAGAGCTCATTTTCATGGTCTCCAAACACGTAGTACAACCAAACGAGGCAATGGACAGTCACTCAAGGTGGGAAAGGGGAACTATTCCCAGCAAGCAAGACACAGACAGTTTTGCGATGTGAGGAGAACATTCTCATAGGCAAAGGTGGTACACACAAGTTACAATGCAGACACATAATCATTTCACATCACCTTGAAGAGGTGCACAGCGAGCCGAGAACTGATTCTGACCCAGGCCTGGGGAGATCAGCTCTAGCGAATCACAGTTTAGAAACCCAAGGGTGGATGCCAAGGGGAACACACCAATGGTAAGCCCATTACTCTGCAATAATAATTTGTTTCTTGGGAATGGGACAGGCCATCCATCTGACATACAAGGACCAGTAGAATAACACCTATAGGGTCCCCTCTAGGTAGTAACACTCTCAAAACCAAAACCCTCGCTTTTTTGGGCAAGGGCTCAAGTGGTGATGCCAGAGTCACACAGAACTGGCCTGCTCGCCAGGAAAAGATGAGACGTACCAGAGACCTTTATGTTTTATTTGCAATAACGTGTGTATGAGCGCAATACAAATAAAATATCATATCATATCAATAAACCACAGTATTCCCTCCTAACAAGTTGGTTGCAGAGCTGATGGCTGACTGCACCAGCCTGGCATGAAGCCGACTCCTCTGCCACAGAACTGAGAGGCCGCAGGACCCTTTGCATCTTTCGTGAAGATGGGGAACGCACACCCCATGGAAAGGCCTTTAGGAGCCAGCCTGGAGAATATCCTGCCTGAAATTTGTGAGGTGTCCTGCAGACCAGGAAGGGGAAGTGGCAGCTTGGGGAAGCGGCAGCCGAGCAGCGTCGGCAGACCACAGAGTGTAAGTATAGACCCAGCCACACTGCAACTGGGGTTAGGGCACATTTGGGTTTAGAGGTAAACGGTTCTGGTGAACAACCTAGACTATTGACTCTAAGGCACGGATGACAGGAGTTATGTAAATAGTGATTTCCTGTGGTTTAGGTGTTTTAGCTTGGGTCATAGATGACTGTATCCACATAAGGTTTAGCAAGGGAGCTGACTTAGATTGCATACGGTGATTCGACTGTTTAATACTCGAGGAGGCTTATTATCTAGTAGGCGATGCAACATGTACAGTTTGAACACAAGAGAATATTGGTATGCTCTGCTAGAAGGCAGGAAGACAGCCTTGGGGTTTGCGTTGGGGTTGTGTGTATCTTGGGGTAACAGGCTATAACATTGTGTAGGCAGTATTTGAATTCTTAGCACTTTGTTGGTTAATAGATTGGCGATGTCACCCATAGGTTTGTGCATAGGACACAGAGAGCACAAGATGGTGAGGAGCTAGCATTGGAAATGTCCAAATTGGCAGAGGAGGTGGACCAGTGGTGTTGTGTGAAAGGCGCATGCGGAAGATTGTGCGCGTGCCTGAGAGGGAGCGATTGTGAGGGAGGGCGGTGCGCAGAGCATGCCTGACAGATTGTAGAGCCAGAGAGGCTCATAGTAATTTAAAAGCATTGTGATTACATTGTGTTCCTTCCTTAACAGAGGACTATCAAAACCCTAAAAACTCTCGATAGTTACACACCCCTACAGCGCCTGTGTAAGACCCTCCCGCCCTACATGGATAACATATGAAAATATAGCCTAGAATGGTCCAAAGGCACAGAGGGGAAGTTAATTAAACCATGGCCTCTTTGAGGAAGTTTCTCCAAAGATGTGCAGCAATCACAAGTGACACACATACAGGTTATCTATAAGGGGAAGAAGCTTGCCAGCCATATGACTATATTCGAGCTCTGGAGGATGTTCAAAGAGGGAGAGGGGGACACAGCGGGGCATCAGTGGATGCTGAGCCAGCAGGAAGTGGGGGAGCCCGCGGCCCCACCCTCCTCTCCTCCACACATCCCTCCCAGTGTGATCTCCGATGACATGCACGATGAGCAAGGGAGGTACCCACTACGAGAACTAAGAGCAGCAGAGGGGTATTCAAACCTGACAAATAAGCCACCACCATATACTAGGGAAAAGGGCCTGAAAGGTGCAGGGCAGCTGTCCACTGGGTGAGGAGAAAGTAGTGAAGTGTAGAAAGACACAAAGGAGAGGCTAGCGAACATAGCCGCAAACAAATTGATAGGGGGCAGATTCTCTTGTGGTTGGAGGGGAAGACAGATGGGGAAACAGAGGGGGCAACAAAGGCAATGGAATACTTGAAGGGGAGCAGCGAAGCAGTGGATTGGGCTGAGATAATGGAGAAACTGGACAGGAAGGAGAAGGAAAGAGAATTAAGGTTAGAAAGAGAGGACCAGGAGAAGAGAAAAGAGGAAGAGAAGGAGCAGGTGCAGAGAGAAAGAGAAGAGAGGATATAAAGGGATTGTAGAGCAAGAAAGCGAGAGGAGCAGGAACATCGAGAAAGGAGGATAAGCGAAGTAAAGGAGCTTAAAAGGCAGAGGGAGGCAGAGGAGAAGGAAAAACACAAGTTGATAGAGAGGGAATAGAGAAAGTTGTAGGTGGGGAGACTGGTGACGGAACGTGCACGTAAGGAGGAGGATGAGCATGTACTAAGGGAAATAAGGACACAGTGGACATTGGATCGGGGGAATGACATAACGTGAGGGGGCAGACGAGCAGAGCCAGGCAACACCACCACAAAGGTTAGGACTACCATGGGGCTGGACAGGACAGGCCTAGGGGCCTGGGGGAGAGGAAGCAGGAAACACGTGCATGACATCAACATTACCATGAAGCCCAACACAGACGTAACCAATAGAAGACTGAGCTTCGTAAATGATTTTTTTGCAGTAACATGGGCTCAGGGTCAGACAATGAAGGACCAAACAGTGTGGACGTGAGGAGGAGCAACGTAGGCCTCAGTCCACAGGGAAAGGTGCAGACAAGCAGGTTACATGGGTGAGAGACACCAGTACAGGGGGAGCAGGGAGGCAGCAAGGACGGGCGCAAGACACAGTCGATGGCCGACTTATATAACATCAATGATCTAGTACCGTATGTAGAGAGACTTAGAGACCACCCAGGACAAAAGAAGGGGGAGGCAGTTATAGTATGCTCAAGAGAAAGGCTAATGGGGGAACAAGAATACCTATAACAGAACCAATAGACACATACACCAACATTAGAGACATGGACAGACAGGTCAGGCTGACTAGAAGTGCAAATGGGGAAGTAGGGTTCACACAGATGCCCCTAGGGAGGGGTGCGACCTCAGTATCTACCACGGAAGCATTTTGACAGGACTGTTAGTAGCGATCCTCGGGGAAGCTGCTGATAACGTATGGAAAAGGGCGCGGTTCCCCGGAGGGACCACCCAGAACATGGCGCACGATGGTTCACCGTTTGCAAATTGCAGGGTTGCTGTATGGCAAGACTTAAGGACCCAATACCCAGACACGTCAGACATTGGAGTGATTTTGTCTCATGAAATGGAGATGGACGAATACCCCTTACACTACATTCAGGAGATACAAAAGAACTGTGGGACAAAACAGTGGAAGTATTTTACCACATATTATGTTAAGGGTTGCCAGAACCTGTTCAGAATCAGCTGAGGAAGTTGGTAGGCATGAAAGCAAATTCTTGACCAGAAAATACAGCTCACGATAGTTCATCATTGTAGGCTTTTGCAAGAGAAACTAAGGAAGAAAGCGGAAGAAATGAAGTTAGAGGAAGCAAAACTGGTAAACTATCAAAGTATGCCATGGAAGGGGCGGTGCTAGTGAGAACACAGGGAGCACAGCTGCAGCAGTACACAAAGCCCCCCACGGGGGGAGGATTCATGGGGCGGGGATACACGCAGCAGGGGTTTAGAGGAAGAGGGGGGCCATCGAGAGAGCGCAGGTATGGACTGCAGATACATTACAACAAAGAGAGTTTTGCAAGGAGGCTTCGGGGATATGGGCCGCAGGTGTAGCAGTTGCAGCAGGCCTGGGGGATTATGCAGGGGATTTCCAGGGTCAAGGGAGAGAGCCACCACAGTGCTGGATGTGCAGGCAGCTAGGGCACATATCAAGAGCTTGTAGAAGCAGAGGGATGCAGCAGAATTGGGAGCAGGGTACCAGCAGACATATCACAGGGACTAGGATGACTATTACACACAGAACCAACCACAGCAACAGCAAGGACAGTGCACACCCTCAGGCACACCAGTCCATGACACAGATACCACAGATGCAAGCACCTGTACCACTGTATTTACAAGCATCACAGATTAGAGGTGGCACGCAACAGGTGCCAGAGATACAGGACAACATGCAGAAAAACAACACCAAAGTGACACACATGGACTCTAAGGCAACGGTTCCCATTAGGAAGTTGGAGGGGTCACCATGGTGGTGAATAACCCATTCACAGGAAACAGAATTTTCGTATACCCTCAATAGGACAGCCCACAGACAGACTTGATGTGTTCCATCCTGTCGATCACACCCAGCCCTGCAGAGAAACTTTGAATATGGTTTGCGGTAGGTGGCAAAACCTTTTTGTTTCTTGTAGATACATCTGCGACTAGGTCCTGCATTTGAGAGGGTACATTTAGATTGTCAGGCGATGCCATGAATACTCAAGGAGACTATGGGGCTCGAAATGTTGTTCTTTTTACCGACGATATATCCCTGTCTACAGGGGAACACAATTTATCTCTACCTCTACTTTACTCTCGACAGACACCTGTAAATATACTGGGATGAGACATCATGAGCAGACTCAACATGACCATTCAATTCACAGACAAGGGGATAGTTTGCTCCACACCAGGAATATACATGCTCAATGTAAGGGAAATCCTTCAAGCTTATTGTGGATCTAAGGTACAGAGGGGGGTGCCAGTGGACAAGGAGTTGTTCCAGTACGGGACTGATATTGCAATTGCATGGCTCCCAGGGATTCAGGGGAAGATGTGGAGTATTCCAAATTAGTATTTGTTCAGACCAGAGATACCAGTGGATGTGGCAGAAGAGACAGTAGTACCAATAGAAATTGAGGCAGTGGTTGTGAGAGACAAATGGATAGCAATACATTGGATGGATGACACAGAACGATCATGGAGAGCAGTCATTGCGGTGGCAGTGGGGTACAGACTAACTACAGTGAAAGGTGAACAACTTTCAGGGATTAAAGATTAGAGCACCAGATGGTGTTCGAGATGAGTATGAGTTATTGGCTGAAAATACACTACAGGGAAGTACCACAGAGGATGGCAATTGGCGCTGGAAGCATACCCATCCTTCTGCAAAGGGGATCTGGCCAAGGTGCCCAGCATCCCATGGACCACAAGTCAATATGATGTGGGGCTTCTGAAAGGAGTGGGGGAGTGAACATAAAGTAGAAACCAGGAGCAACTCTACTCAGAGTAAAACAGTATCCACTTTCAAAGGACGCCGGTGAGGGCATTTATATGACAATTGCAGAGCTGGAGGAGCGAGGCATTGTAGTACCGTCAGAGTCCCCATGTCACACGGCAGTGTACCCAGTTAAGAAAGCAAAAGGGGGTTGTGGCATTTTATCCAGGATCTCTGCCCCCTAAGCCACATTGTAGAAGCACAGTGTGCTTCACTGTCATAGACTTGAAGAGTGCATTTTTCTCAGTATCACCACACCCAGACTCACAATACTTGACTTCCTTTATGTATAGAAACCGGAATTGAAATCATACAAGACTCCCACAAAGGTACTGCAAGTCACCCTCCATATTCAACAGGGTCCTCCAGATGGACCTAGGAAATGTACAGATGGAGAGCAGGGTCCGACATTACGTAGTCAACATTTTGATTCGCAGCACAACAGAC
The DNA here is from genome assembly GCF_040938575.1 of Ambystoma mexicanum. NCBI lineage: Eukaryota > Metazoa > Chordata > Amphibia > Caudata > Ambystomatidae > Ambystoma > Ambystoma mexicanum. Next base: position 665,840,091 of record NC_090924.1, on the reverse strand, counting down.
GACCAGCGTAGGAAGGACTCAGTGCACATGCTGACAGTGTTCGCTGACAAGTGATACAAAGTGGACAAGGCCAAGCTGAAGTACTGTCAGAAGGAAGTACTATGAATTGGACAGACGATTTCACGAAATTTCTGACAGATCACACCAGAAAGGGTGGACAATACTTAAGACAGCCAAACCCACAACAGTGTGGGAAATGCAGCAGTTATTGGGGTTGTGCAATTACTGCAGAGCATGGGTTTGTGACTACAGCACGTACACAGGGCCTTTACTAGGTGCTCTAAAAGTAGCCCAGAAGGGACACAAGAGAAGAAATTGGATGACAGAAACGACTGAGGCATTCAATGAGCTGAAAGAAGCAATATGCACAGCTCCAGTGTTAGGGATCTCAGACTGTAATGAGAGGACACTACCAGTGTGAACATGCTTTGGCTGCTGCAGCATTCACAGTGGAGAAATCAGCAGGGACCATGGGGTGCACCACCACTCTTTATGTGGAACATGCCCTCTTTGTGAAACTGCAGAAGCCAAAGAGCACACTGACAACAGAGAGAGCACCAGAAAATGAGGTAGTACTATCAAATGCATCACTAAAGATAGTGCGGTGCAGAATTGTTAACCAAGTGATCTTTCTAGCAGACATGTTACAGGAAGGAGACTACGCAAACAACTGTGCAGAAAACACACAGGAAATCTGTGACACCCGCAAAGTACGTGAGGACGCAGTTGAGGGGGGAGATGTGCTGCACATTGACAGGTCTTCAACAATTGACCAGGCTGATGGGGTCAGACATACAGGAACTGAAATGTTAAGGTTGTGGGAAGATGGAACGAGTGAGGTAGTGACTGCGCGACTGCCATCACATTATTCAGCACAAGCAGCAGAATTTGTGGCCTTAATACTAGCATTGAAGCATAGCAAGGGAAAGGATGTGACATTGCACTCTGACTACACGTACGTGACATTAACAGTACACTCAGGACTGACACGATATTTACGGAGAGGCTCCAGGAAAGCTGATGTGACTCCAGTACAGCATGCACTGTTGTTGGGCAGTCTAATAGAAGTTATACAGTACCCCGCGCAGATAGCACTAGTGAAGTACCAGGCACTCACATGAGGGGAAGATTCTGTCTCAAGGGGAAGCAAAGCAGCAGACTCAGAAGTGTGCAGCATACTTTGGAGAGCAACTAGAAATTGAGACAGCATCACCTGCCCAAGACTATGAAGGAAACATGATACTGAAGGAAGGGCACAATGCACTACCAGAAACACAAATAATGGAGTTGAAGGGAGATGCACCCACAGAGGAGAAATAACTGTGGACCAGAAGGGGATGTACAGCATCTCTGACAGACGCCCTATGCCGACAGAACAACACAGGGAAAGTGGTAATACCACTATCATTATTGAGCACTGCACTGACACAGTTACACTATCCAACACACAGAGTTCATTGCTGCCCATATTGGAGAAAATGTGTTCTGTCCAAATATGGCAGAACAACTGGCTGAATTTGTGAGCAATTGTTTGACATGTTAGCAGTTCACTGCAGGACATACATTGAGAGTTGTGATAGAGCCATACATCGGCTAGTAGGCCCATTCCAGCATCTACATGTCGACTATGTTGACATGATCCAAGTGTGTCAAGGATACAGCTACATAATAGTACATAATAGTGGTTGTGTGCCCATTCTCTCGATACATTGAGGCAGGCCCCTGTTCACATCCTTACGCTCTCAGAGCAGCAAAATTATTGGTCTGGGAAGGGTTCCCAAGATGGGGTGTGTGTGAGGCCCTGCGGTCTGACACAGCACACACTACGCCAATGAGATGTTTAAGCACATCACTGCATTGCTGGGCATTCAGGATAAGTTCTCTTGTCCTTATCACCCACAAGCAAATGGGGTGTGTGCCTGGATGGCCCTTTTGAAGGAGGCAATAGCTAAGACAAAACAGAGCACAGAGAAAAACTGGCTCCACTGCCTACCCCTTGCACTGTTTGTATTGCGTAATAAACCTGGGTCCAACAACCATTTAATGCCCCATGAGGTGGTGAAAGGATGGCGCATTTAACTCCCACCGGCTACTCCAACTAGGGCACTGAAGGACGCTGAGAATAGTGCAGATGTGTTATGCCAGGCAATGTACGACTACATTACTTCCTTGATTGCTAGTGCCTCTTTTATCTCTCGCCAGTTGCAGAGGCCCAAAACACAGTGGAGATAGGAACAGTGACAGTGAACTCAAAGACTGTGCACCAGAAAGACTTGTTAGCATTGGGGATACAGTTTTATTGAGGAACATTATACAAGGTGGGGCGCAACCAGGTTTACTGGTCCCTACACCGTGGAGAGAGTGGCAGATCGAGCAGTAAATGCTCAGGGGAAAGACTGTGTGGAACCATCTCTCGAATGCCAAGCCCTGATAAGCAGTGGCTTCACCTGGCAACAAGTTCTACAGAGCCAATGACCAGCAGCAAAAGGAGTAAAACGATGATTCTGGACTTACACTGTCGAGTGGAGGACACCCAATGGCTACTCGCTACAGGGCACCAGAGCTAGGGAACTAACTGCTTATACACATAGAGCATATATACACTGTCTGTTTATTATTTTATTCTCTCCATATATTCTTCGAGAACACTGACTGTGATATGTGTTAATTGGTTATGTTAGCCCCTGACTACCACCCTGATACTTTCTCAAACCAATTTGCCCACAAAGTAAGAAGACCCAGCTGATTCCGAGCACAATCACCCAGAGTGTATTATGTTGCCTTTGTAGAATATTTGGATCAAGCTTACCCACAACTCAGACAAGGAAACCCTTCTGTTCTCACCATATTAAGAGACACAGGAGTTAGAGACATGTGGGAGCAGATGTTCATATTTGCGATGAATGTTTACATGGTTCACAGGGCTTGGGAATGTATTTGATACTAACACAATAGCGCTCATTTTGTGCATTTCAGGTGGACGCCCATATCTTCAAGGCTGCACAAGAATCCAGGACAATAGGTAAAGATGGGTGAGAAAATAAAAAATGTGATTATATTGTTGTGTATCTTTATTCCAAGTGGATTATTTGCATTCATATTTAGGAGAATTTCACTTGTTGCTAGTGCTACCGCTGTATCCTCTATTAACATTAACCCAACCCCAGCAGGTGATACTACCATTTCAGGTGGACAGAAGAACACTGCAAATATGATGAGAAGAGCTAAGTGCAGTGTTGACACAGACATGAAGGGGGTAGATTTCTATCTCACGGATACTGCTCGGGTGTCTAATAACATGTGGTATAAGCACATGACAAAAAGGTAAGGCAACTGCCGGAGAGAGCTGTTATGTCTGCTCATTAATACCCTATGGCATGAGTGCCTCCAGAAAATGTATAGCAACTGAAATACCAGCAGCAAGAGGTCAATGCCTGATGTACCTGTTGATGGTAACAACTCGAGGAAGATTTCAAGGTAAAACTGCAACATTGAATTGGATGTCTCAAGCGGTGTTCCCATATGAAGATAACTACATAAAGAATCTCGACATGATGAACAATTATTGGCAGTTAGACCAATCAATACAATACATAACTGATGGGCCACAGAAAGGAGACACATTGACTATAACGTTAAAACAATTTCCTTGCCCCTGGACAAGGGTCAAGGAGACAGGAGTAAAAACAGGGTGCTCGGAGAGACCACAGATGCTTGTGTAAAGTCAAGAGTACACGGAGGACGGAAGGAAGTATGGAGTGGTGGGAAGCAAAATGCTCACCCTAGCTAGTCTCCAGTGAATAAGGCACAAGAAGAAAATAACAAATGCCTGAAGGAGTGGGATGTGAGTGCAAAGTTGCTCACTTGGGTGGAGAAGGAAGCTGGGCCAATGCCTATAATGCCCCTAAAAATGCCAGCACTCTGCTATCCAAATGATGGTGAAGTGGAACTTGGGAAAAATGCAGGGTGCCAGAGCATAGAAAAGCATGTTGTCATGAAGACAGACACAGCAGTATTGATGGATCACTACTGGGCATGCAGATTCAAGGCATACAAGAAGTCATCCAACTGGGAAGGGGTTTGCTCATTGGTACACATCAATATGCCATTGTTGATCATGCCACGAAAAGATATAATACTTGATGACTTCCTAAAGATGGAGACTAACAAGAGGAAGTAAAGGTCTGTGGAAGAAGAACAAGCAGGCAAAGGGGAAAGGCCAGCAAAAATAAGTAGCGTAAAAAGAAGCAACTATTTCTCACTAAAATCAGAAGAAGCTCTAGATGAGGTGGCAGTAGCGCACAGGTTGTTCATCAGGATGCAAATGTTCTTTGCATCAATAGTTCCATCACTCCAGACGTATACAAATGTGAAGTGGCTGCAGATTACACGGTGGGAGCTGATGATGATGATAAACTCTACAATGAACGGTTTCAACGCAATAAAGGAAGAGCTCAGAGCAGTAAGATTGATGACACTCCAGAATAGGTTTGTTCTGGATCTGCTTGCATCAATGGAAGGAGGAGCTTGCGCAAGAATTGGGAGTTCATGTTGCACATTTATACCTGCCAATGACAAAGATAATGTCATACTGACAGAAGTGGTAACACAGCTATTGCATATGCATGCAAAAATGGAAGAAGAAGCAAAGGGGACTGGAAAAGTCAAGAGCTGGATAGGATACCATGGTTGCCGTCATGGCTATCTGATGGACTGAAGATAATTAGAGGAGCTCTGATATTGGCACTGGTGATACTATGAGTGGTGAAGATCTTTATCAGACAGTGCAAGAAGACGGCAGAGAAAACTCACGGAATGAAGGCCTCTGATGGACGTGAACATAGGAGAAACAAAGGACAAGATAGTGGAGGAGAGAGACAAGCTGAGAGACAGAATAGCAAACAGTCCACACTTCCCACTTGAGGCAACTAAATTATATAATCCATTTGATGCAAAGTACTATAAAGGGAAGGGGGTATGGTGCAACCCGAAAGGAGTGTGTAGTTATATGGATTTGGCTTTTGACGATCATGTGAATGATTATGGACACCTCTGAGGAATTACAAAAATATGGCAACCGAGAGCTAAACATGTTCAGATGTGGTCGACAGGTCGACCAGTGGGGGGGACTGAAGAGAGGGTCCCAAAGATCCCCCTCCTCACCCCCAGGTTCATGTCAAGACGAAAGGCCAGGAATGCTCGCAGTCACCCATCTTATTTCAGACAAACCCTGAGTGCACCAATGGCAGACAAGTACACTGAAAGGTACCATCTCAGGCAGCCATACAGATTGAATACAATGCAACTCTTCCCAGGTATAGGAGAGGATCCAGAGATCATGGACCGAGACACCTATATGGACAGCCTCGACTAAGCACCACAAAGCCACAGTCTTGATGTCATTAGTGGCATCCGATGTAGCAGCATTAGATATGAAGCACACAGGCAGTCCTGCACTGCACCACCCAAAACACACACTTGCAACATGAAGAACATGCGTGCACATTTCTATAGTTAGAGGACAGATACATATGCTTACTATCAATGCTTTTATTATTTCATGATTAGCCAAAAGCAGTAACGCATAACCACAAGGCAAAGGCACAAGAGATCCTGAGCAAGCTTGCAGATGCTTAACACGAGTAAACCTATGGGACCACAGGGATATATATGGAACCTGGTAGGACCATGTGTGACTAACATATAGAGAACCTAGCATACCATGGATAATGTAGAAACCACATTATAAAGGTTAGAAAATGACAGCAGGCCTCAAGCTACAGAGCAAGAGACAAGCAAAGCTGATTCAGGCTGCATGGAGCAAGAAGCAAGCTCACAGCCAGGGTCAGAGATATGCGGACACATTCCAATCTCAGGCGACAAGGGGACCAGCTGCAGAGAAACAGAATAAATCCTCATAATTACAAGCTGAAGAGCTCAATTTCGTGGTCTCCAAATATATAGTAGAAACGAACGAGGCAATGGACAGTCATCTGTGGTGGGAAAGGGGAGCTGATCCCAGCAAGCCAGGCACAGACTGCAACAAGTGTTGCGAAGTGAGGAGCACATTCTCATAGGCAAAGATGGTGCACACAAGTTACAATGCAGACACATAATCATTTCACATCACCTTGTAGAGGTTCACAGCGAGCTGAGAACCAATTCTGATCCCAGGCCTGGGGAGATCAGCTCTAGCCAATCACAGTTTAGAAAACCCAGGGGTGGATGGCGTGGGGCATGAATCAATGGTAAATCCATTACTCTGAAACAATGTAATAGTTTGTTTCTTGGGGATGGGACAGGCCAGCCACCTGACATGCATGGACCAGTAGAATAACACCTGTGGGGTCCCCTATAGGTAGTAATACTCTCAATACCCAAACCCTTGAGGAAGGCCCCAAGTGGTGATGCCAGAATCCCACAAAACTGGCCTGCTTGCCAGAAAAAGATGAGACGTACCAGAGACTTTTTGTATTGATCCCTGTTGGTTTTATTTGTAATAAACCCCAGTATTACTTGCAATTGGCTGAGTGTTCCATTTGCTGTGGGAAGGGTGTTGGGCCCTCCAAGTTGGTGGACCCCCAGCCAGACTCTGGCATACCTGGGAGTCCCTACCAACAAGTTCCTTATCAGTTAATGGTAGACATTGTCACAGAGGATTATCGTAGAAAGAAGGAACCCTAAAAAGTACACACGGCTTGACTTAGGGGTTCCAGTGGGAGCTGGAATGCTTTTGTGTGCTGGCTCAAGCAGCAAGCATTGGATGACAAAACCCAACTGTAAAAAGTTGAGATGTGGGGCTTCATTTACAAACATTTTTGCGTGGTGCAAAGTGGCGTTGCGCAGTAAAAGTAACATTTGAGCCACACTAAAAACCAATTTCTGATTCAAAAATCGGACTTTGCACTGGACCTTCCCACTTACTGCTCTCTGCGAGTGTTTAGCCCGTGAAAGAACAGAAACGGGGCTGAACATACAAAATCCTCATTAAATGAGGAAAATGAGGAAGAACATGGACATGGGGAGGGCGGCACCATGAAAACAATAAACATGCCACAGCAAACTGTTTGTAAACCCAATTCACAGAAGATAATAGGCAATCATTTTGACTCCAAACATGAACGTCCATCCCGCAATCTTACTGCCACCCATTACCCATCGCAAAGCCCAAAGCGCAATGCCAAAGCGCAATGAAACCTCACACATAAAAGTGCAATGTAACCCTGATGAACAGATTTATTTATTTTTATTTTCATAACACGCCGCTCACCCGTAGGTCTCAGGGCACAAATATAGGGCATAGACAATAGATTGGGTCAGACAGAGGAGGTTCCTTTATGCTATGTAAAAGTGTTGTGTCTTGATTTTTTTCTTAAAATCTTTAAGGGAAGTTATCTTTCTCAGATCAGGAGGAAAAATCATTCCAAGCCATAGGGGCCTGAACATCAAATGAGGTACCACCAAACCATTTAAGTTTGAATTTTGGTTGTTGGAGGCTGGCCTAATCAGCCGTTCTAAGTACGTGGCCGGGGTGGTATACCTTAGTGCGTTTGTACAGATAAGCAGGGGCTTGGAGGTTCAGGCATTTATGGCTCAGTGTCAGGGCCTTGTGGGTGACCCAATGTTTTACTGGGTGCCAATGAAGTTCCCTCCTTGCTTGGGTGATGTGATCTCGCCTGTCTAGATGTTTAGTAGCCTGGACTGCGCCATTTTGGATCACCTGGAGTGCTGCTTGGTTTGCCTAGGAGGTGCCCAGAAACAGACTGTTACAGTAGTCCAGGCGTGAGTTGACAAGTGCTGAAGCAAGGAGGGGTCATGTCCTCGGGTGACAGGAAAGGGCAGATGTGGCTATGAAGTTTATTAATGCAGCCACAAGATGCACATAGAAGGGCTATGTGGGGCGTCATGAAGAGTTCAGAGTCAAGCATGACCCCCTAAGGTCTTAACACTTTTTGCAACTGGAATAATAGATCCAACTAGGTTGAAGTTTTCAAAGTCTTCAGATGGTTTTTCAGCCGATGCCCCATGGTAACAATCAAGAACTCTATTTTGTCTTTGTTCAAAACTAACGCGTTGGTTGCCATCCAGGCCTGGGTGGCACCATAGACCATATTGATGTTTACTGTGTCTTGCGTATAGATACCTGAAAGCTTCAAGACCATCTGGGTGTTGTCAGCGTAGTTGGCATATTGCACACCCATGTCATAAAGAAGTGTAAGGAAGGAGAGGATGTAAATATTAAAGAGAGTCAGCGAGATGCAAGACCCCTGTGGTACCCCGCAAGAGATGGCCTCTGGAATGGAAGCTGCATTGTCAACGGCAACACTGGCATTGCGGGGTCCTACAGAGGAAGCAACCCACTGAGCCACCGCCTATGAGCGGCCTGCTACCTCTCGCAGCTGGGTAACCAGAAAGGGATGATCCACAAGGTCAAAGGCAGCAGGGAGGTCCAGCAACATCAACAGGGTGGGATGCCCATTGTCCATACTGGTGGGTGCCAAGAATGTTATATTCCTCGATGTAACCTGGAATTGTAGTCCTGCTGCGCAATCCAACACTTTCAACAGGAAGGGGACGTTTGTAGGGACGTTTGTGATGGGGCGATAGTTCCCAGCTTTAAAGGTTTCAAAGCTGCTTTTTTTAAGAAGTGGCGTAATCCAGGCCTCCCTCAGAAATTGGAAACTAGAATGAGCAGTCCTTAAACACCATTGAGGGACAGATGTCTCCTTGACAGGTGGTTGGTTTCAAGGAACTTATGATTTCAGAGATGTCAACCTCGGAACAGGGAGAGAAGGTAAACTCATTGACTCTACGACCTGGCACATATCTATGAACATATGATTACCACAATGCCAGATCATCCATTGCTAGCTCTGATATTACTATATCATTTGGGATGCCAGGTGAGGAGGTGCATGGATTTTCTCCCCATGTAATTCTAGACCTCGTCAGGGTGTGGGAGAATGACCTGGTATTACCCACCATGTGCTCGCCGGCTATGCCACCTCTGGTCACAAAGCTATCAGCATTACAATTTTTAGCCACAGGATCATTCAAGCATACCACAGCCATTGTGGGGGGTATGTCACAACCCACCCAATCAAGTTGCTTCTACCAGGTCTTGCATTGCATCCTAGCATGTGTGTATAGGGACATTCACATGCCACACACACTGCAGGCACGGCAGAGAGTGTGACAGGAATTCTTTGCACACTTTCTCCAAGTCCTGGGAGCCATCGACTTAACCCATGTATCGCTGCAACCACACCAAGACACAGAGTACATTGATCACTGCCGGAAACATTGACATTCTGTCAATGTGCAGGTTATCTGTGATCCCAAGGGACACATCATGCATGTCAATGCCAAATACCCAGGATAAACAAATGATAGCTACTTCTTCATCCATTCCCTCATATACCAGGCCCTTGCATCAGAAATCTTTGGAACCGGCTGGCTCGTGGGTGAGTATCAACTGTCACACACACACAAACTGTCACATGATACACAGAATCACAAGAAATGACAATACATGCAATAAATAACCATTCACTCCTTTGCAGGGGATAGTGCCTACCCACTGCCACCATTCCTTTTGACACCCATTAGGAATCCATCTATCCAAATTGAGGTGCACTACAACGCAGCACACATAGCCACGAGCGGCATAGTGTAGCACATATTTGGAGTACTTAAATCACGATTCCGCTCCCATGACCATTCAGATGGTGCATTGCTGTATACAGCCCCTGTAGTATGCAAAATCATTGTGGCATGTTGTGTCCTGCATAATATTGCCACACATTGAGACTTAGCAGTAGTGGTGAAGGAGGGCTTCTGCCCTTATCCACAGGCACCACCCATTCCATTAGCAGTCCAAAGGGACAGGAAACATGCAACCAGGTAGTACACACCTACTTCACATGTTATGTTATATTATGTTATGTTGATTTAAACCACGCACCACTACCACCCAGACGCAGCCTCCAGGCGCTTGCGTGGCTCTGGACGAAAGAGCAATGGGGAAGTTAGTGTGGATAGGATGAGAGGATAGTTTCAGAACTAGAAGGAACTGGTGCCTGTGAGTGTTGTTTTGCATGCGGGAGTTGGTGTGGAAGGCCCCGTACGTTGTAACTTTATGGGTAGGACTCAGTGCCTTCAGTGTGTGCTAGTGTTTGTGTTGCTGCTAGTGTGTTGTGTGGTGCTGGGGTGGGTTGTAGTTGTGCACGCTGGTTAGATAGTGTCCATAAGGGATCCACAGTCACGTGTAGCCGCAGCTGTTAGAATATCTGGTGTCTTGGTGTGTACTTGCTTGTTGATGGTGGGTGTGAACATAGAATTGATTCATGGTTTGCTTATGTGTAGAGTGGCTGGCCCAAGGTCTGGAGTAGTAGCATCGGTTATGTCAGAGGAGCAGGTAGGGGAAGTGGGTTAGTAATTATGTTCGTTTTTTGGAGCTCCTGGTGTGACTCTTTGGTTGCCACCTGATGGTATGTACCCAGGTTCTTGGTTGTGGTTCATCGGTCCATCTCACCTCCTCTCTAGTTGTTTATCTGTGATGCTGTTGCTGCCAGTGTCCCTGTGCAGCTGTCATTGTCTGTTGAATAACCAGGATTTGAGTTGTTTCCTCAAGGTGATGTGGTCTTCTATGTTCTAATTTCTTTGGGCATGGTGTTCAAGAGGTTAGCAATTAGGTGTGAGAACACTGTTCTGCCGAATTTCCTTTTTTTGTAATGCTTTGCCTTTAATTGTATGTCGTTGCTGGATCTCAGGTCCCTTCTTGGCCACTACCGGCTAATCTTGTCTTGGAGGAATTCAGCTCCTTGTCTGTGCAAGGCTTTGTGGGTGATGCAGAGGGCTTTGAATTTGATGTGTTTCTTTAACTGTTAACCAGTGCAGGTTTTTTATTGCTGGCTTGACATGGTCTCTTCTGTTTAGTCTTAATAGGATCCTGGCTGCGGTATTTTGCAACATGAAACCCAACCCCTGTGGAACAGAGACAGTGCAAAAGGCACATCCATAATGGCCTTCAATGATGCAATCGGACTAATCCAGCTTGCCCATAACAACACCCTGACTATGCACCTCTTCAATTGCCAAACTGGGTGTGCGCCATAACAATAAAAGAACACTGCAACCTCACTGATATCCTTGACATGAAGTGCACAAACCACATCCATACTCATGTCCCCACTCTACACCTACCAGATTGACCACTAGACGTCTTCCACCTGATGTCCCAGGGCTGCATTCACATCCTGCAGCCATACAGAGGGAGAGAGAAGAATTGTGCTGCCAGGCGACAACACATCTTTGATGATTCCGAGTACAGTGAAGAGCGCAGTGTATTTAATCTCCATAGCCCTGTTGGGCTTTGCCATCGAGCCGCTGTGCGGCCAACTTCACTTCCCTGTTTATTCTGCACAATGCCTCCTCTTTTGGGGTCTCAGCCATGAGGTGCAGGGAAAGAAAGCACCTTCCATCATGGCTGCCCTGGTTTGTGGCCAGCCTCAATGGCGGGCTGCTGTTAGGGAGAATTCTCTGTTTAGGCTGAATTTCCTAACCTAGTGAGTCCCCCAGCAGCTTTGCTGGATTTTTGGGGTTTATTTTTTTCTCCTGCCAAGAGTGAGACTCTTTTACCCTCACTCTTGGACATGATTTGAGTGCATCTCTTTGATTCTATATGTGTTTAATGGGCTATGGGGTCTTTTACTCCATAGGGCTTCATGTGTTTTTGTGATGTGTGTTACACAGCACCCTCAGTGCAGTAACACAGGGGCGTCATAGTGACCCCCCAGTATAGACTCCATACCCTGGGACTGACTACTGTCTCCCAGGGCATGTAAAGTCACCATTGACTTTACTAGTCTCAAATTCTGAACAGAACCAGTACAAACCATCATATTGTGGACGTACTGGCCGGGGCAATTCGATTGCCCGGGGGTCTGTTAGTCGAGGGGGCACGTCTCCATCCCCCCTGATCGAGTTTTGGCTGGTGGCAGTGGATACTACTTTTTATATTCGACCGCAAATATATCCCTATGGGATTTCCCATTGTTCGAGGCTACCAACTTTAATTATTTAATTTCTATAGCCTCGAACATACCGCCGGTTTATTTATTTAATATTAATTCTCCGGTTGGTATTTTTTGCCAGATCTCGGTTCTAAAATGGCGTTTGTGTTCGCTTCTGTGACTTCAACCCAAGTTGAGCCCTTTGTTCCACTTTTTGGCAGGCTTCTCCACAGAAGCCCTCAAAAGTGGTGCCACTCTGTCTGGGGTACTTAGGAGGGGTGGAGGGGGATTTAGGCACCCTGGACTTAGTTGCCTAGGAAACTCAAGTCGCACTCCGTCCTGATTGGCCCAAGTGGTAAGCCCCCCGGCTCACCAGTTAGCATGTTTGAGTGACAGCTAGGCTGAGTGAATGGGGGTTTTCTGCATAAAAGCAGGGCTTTGGGGACTGGAACTTTAGAAGTCGCCACAGGACCTAAGAATCCGACGAGGGAGAAGCTGAGCCGACCTGCTACGACGACACCACCGGTGGAGCCATGCTGAACCGTCTCACCACTTTTCCCAACGACAGAGGAGATCTCCAGCCCGGAGAGTCTTCTTCCGTCGACTGGTGGAGATAACCAGTCTGCTTCCTTTTTCACTTCCTGGAGCATCTCGTGGCCGCCTTGCCTGTGCCAAGCACCCCGGCAACCGGGATACCACGTTTTACTACTACCTCAAATCAAAGGGTAGTACCTTTAACCGGAAAACTCTGCGGCTGGTTTCTTCCCTGGCAGTGCAACGACCTTCATCTTTCCTCCACGTCGAGATCTTCTCTTCCTCTGGATGATGCCGTGACTTGCACCCGCTGCCAGGAACAACTTGCCCTGCTGGAGGATCCTTTCCACGTAAGGTACTGTGTTCCGCCTGGCTTCCCTTGCAACCGACTGTACAGGTTATATTTAGCCCCTGGCTTTCGACCCTGGGTTAGCCTGGGACACCCTGGCTAAACTTTTCTGAGCCTAACTAAAACCTTTCTGAACTCCCTGCAAGACTTTGTAAGCCTGTTGTCATTGTGTGATCTTGGGTGCATTTGTGACCTGCTCTCTCCAAGAGTGGGCCCGACCTATGGACTTTGGCTCACAAGTAACTTTTGACTTTCCTGCCTTGCTTCAGAGTTCCTAAGTATTAGTGTGGTGTATTTTCCTACATTCTACCTTTTTCCCTCACTTTTTCGTTAACTTATTGGAATGCCATCTATAGTTAAGCGCTCACCTCTGTCTGGTAATAAGTGGTGTTAACTAAGACTTGTCTGATAAGGAATAAGGAGCGTATATATAATAATAGTAATTGTGTTTAGAGTGATTTACAAAAATAGTGCTGGAGTGTTTCAATAAGTGTGTTTTTAAATAAATAATTATATACCTTGATACCAAAGCTCTGGTCAGTGTTTGCTTGTGCTATTGTATCTGAGTGCCTATTGTGTATACTTTGCATACTGCCTAACTCTTCTTGAGGGAAGTCTGACTGCTCAGCCACAGCTACCAGGTAAATCTGGGTGGTGCAGACTGCTACCAAGTGGGTTTACTGCCAACACCTGTAGTCTTAAATCTTTTGCAGCGGTCCCCAAGGGAACTGCACAGGTTTCTGCCTAACAGCTGCCTGACCGCACTTCCCATCGGATTGGTCGGGTACCTGTTATCAAGACCAATCAGGGACCGGACGGCGGAAGCCGACCCCCTGATTCCAAAGGCCCGCTTTTCAAAGGCCCTATCTGTGCTTGTCCGAGCATGGGTATGTCTGGGAGACTCCTGCCTCTCTCAATATCCACTTGGTGTTGACTTGGGCCCTAATTATTGGCCGTGGCCCCTGTGATCCCCACTGAGTTTCAGCATGCAAGTGCAGCCCTCTGCTCTGTTGGCATGCAGCATGTTCCTTACTCAGACTACCTCTGTCAATTCTCCTCTAACATACCTTTATATAGACCTCTTCTTGAACCATGGTAATTGCTCTCACTATTCTTACCTACATATGCTGCATTTCACCCCTGTACTTCTGTACTACAATCCGTGTTTTATAAAAAATGAACCAAAAATAATCAATAGTAAACTGTTGCTGTGCCCCCCCCACACCCTCCGCATTGCTTACTTCCATTTAGATTCAATTTTGGAGTGTGCACTTTTAGCACTGCATTGTTTCCCTCCCCCTTGCTTTCCCCTCCTGCCCCACCCTGCACCCCTTGTTTGTTTTTTGTTTTTGTTGGACTGCTCTACGTAAATTGCAAGAGTCATATCGAGCCTAGTAATGAAGAGTAGTCTGTCTATCACCTTCCCCCACATTTTGTTCGTTCTCCCTCGCCCTGCACACCCCCTTGTTTCTGTTGGACTGCTCTACGTAAATCACAAGAGTCATATTGAGCCTAGTAATGGAGAGAAGTTCTATCTCCCTAACCCTACCCGCCCCACCTTACCTCCCCACTATACGTTTTGGCACTTAGACTGCATAGTCCTTGTTGATATATTTTGCTTGTCTCCCTGTTTTATGTTTGATTTGCAGTTGCACTGCCATCAAAGGTAGTCTGTATTATTCAGAATGTTCAAGGCCTCTGAATAACTGTAACCTGTATCCCATGTACCTTCCATGCCGTGAGCGCTTTGAAGCACTTGTTTTGTGCATAAGCGTTTTCCAAATAAACTATACCATACCATACCATCCATACCATACCATGTCAAGTTGGAAAACAAATTGTCCATGGCACCCCTCCAAAATACCTGATATTAAAGCCAGCCCCTGGCATGATGCTTCCATGCTATGTGTTCCCCTGAGTCCCATGCATCACGTGGACAAAAAAAAGTCTCACCTGAATGCCATCTTGAAGCTGGTCCTACTCACCACCACTCACCACTGCCATGTACGTGCTCCTGCAATGGGGAAAATCAACAGCTGCAAGCCCAACCCCTCCTCATGCATGACTCTGATACCCTCAACATGTCCCTTGTCCCATCATGAAAATGCATGCCAAATCACCCAGAAAGCTATTTAGTCACTCACAGGAAACACAAACATAAAACAATGATGCAAGGTAACATATCCCTCACTATCAACAGTCCTGGATCATATCAATGGGAACAGAGCAGGGACATCACTCATGACACATTTGAAAGACATTTAGGCCTCTGACACGTGCACTTCACCAGCAATGCCCTGCATACATCACACATCAACCACAGGCATACTTGACATCTGGATCAAACACCTCTGAGGATTGTGAGAGTCAGATGTTCTGCATGCCCATGCATCACGTACAGGGGTAGACTGGGAACCAAAAGAAGCCCCGGAGAAAATTCTTAAACTGGCCCCATATCACACTTCTACAGTAAGACCAACCCGTTCCCCATGCGAAAATGTGGAAAAATCACACAGAAGAGGCACAGGGTGCAGAGGTCTACAAGGAAATTACAAGACTTCCCTATAGGCTAGTCCACCCCTGATCATGTAGTGGCTACTTGACATGACACATATCAGGAGAAAGAATGCAAGGCTGACATGGAAGGAGTACAAATGCGATGCCACACAAAAAAGAATCTACTACATCAGCCCTCACAAAAAACATGTGCATAGGAACATCTCAAGGAGACTGACTACAAGCAGCAAGTTGTGGAGGTGTAATCAGTAACACAAAGCACATGCATAGCTGATAAAGGAGACATGCGCACACACAATTATGTAGGACAACTCAAATCTTCAGTGACAGTGACCATCACCCAATCATCACCATGGCCCTCATTACGAGTTTGGCGGTAACCATGCCGCTATTGACGGCATGGCTGCCGCCGAAATCGCGTCCGGGTCTGGGTCCTCGGAATGGGGACTTACCGGGCCATTCCGGGTTCTGAAGGCCCGGTAATTCCTCCCTCCAATGACCCGGACGTGGTCCTTCCCCATTCCCATTTCAGCCCACAAAGGGCTGAATGGGAATGGGAGAGGGAGCAAACAACAGGCCATTACGAGATGGGCCGTTGTTTGATCCCTCTTCCCCTCGCGGGACCCGGTAAGCACGCCTGATTTTCCCAGGCGTGCTTACCGTGTCCCGCGAGGGGAATTCGTAATGCAGCGGTATGGAGTGAACGGCACCACCTTTTATGTTGCCGTTCACTCCGTACCGGCAGGGTCGTAATGAGGCCCCATATCGCATTATTCATGTAAACTCTACATTTGCCACACCATGCCAGTATTGGGATGCATAAGTCACCAGCAATGAATATGAATGACAGGGCACAACCTTACCTACTGTGAATCCCTCACCACTTCCACCTAACAATGGGCCTCTGCATTGGTGCTACAAGGGTCAGTTTCCGGCAAAAAAAATGGGGACTTGGTGGGAATACAGTGCTTGAGGGTCCTGTCAGAGAGTGTGGTCACTGGATGAGGCAAGATACCTGAAATCACATTAGACATCTGTCTGGACAAGGTAAAGGAGTCTGTCTGACAGACTTCACATATCCACATCAATGTTGAATAGAATGTTCACCTGTATGTGGGAGTCTGTAGTAGTCCACAAGACTATGTCAGTTGACTCCACTGAGCATGGCTGCATGTTCATTTCCCCAGCTCAAAAATTTTCTCAGTAGCATGAGCAGTTGACTCACAGCCCTGGAAAGCACAAAAAACAATACTACAGCCCACACTGGATGAGGACAGTAAAAAATAATAGTCCACCCTGAACGGGAACAAAAGAAGAATAATACAGTCCACCTTGGACAGAGTAAAACAAAAATAAAATGGAAAAGAAAACAGTTCATTCTGGATGGGTGTGGGGGTAAAACAGTTAAAGGGAAAATAATCCTTGCCCCCTCCATAGGCTCATGGACACCAGGATGGTGGTGGCAAGAGTATATTGCCAACAGCATCATCTGCATGGTTCAACTGGAACCCCCATCCTGTGGTGGATCCTGGGATGGTGCACTCTGACCACGCATTGCCAAAGCATGGTCCTCGTTGGCCACAGCCATCATGGGAGGAATGTGTGCATGAGAGCCTCAATTGCTATAAGGTCCTGATGATGGATGTCACGAGTGGCCAAAGAGTCATTAATGCATGCTGACAATTAATATCTCCAACTACAAGTTGAGAGATTGTCTTAAGGGATCCATCTCTTGCTGGTGTATGTAACTTCGACAAACATTTCATGATGCAGAGATTGCCTCAAGGAATCCATATCATGACGGCGAGATTCACTTAAGGCAAACAAGGCTGCATGTAGGCATTTACTCAGGGAATCCCTGTCTTGACGTTGGGATTCCCTTGAGGCCAACATCTCACATGCAGGGTTTCCCACAAGGTATCCATCTCCTGCCACTGGTAGTCCCTTGAGGCTAATAACTTATCAAGCAGGGATTATTTCAAAACAAAACCATTATCTTGAATGGCCTGCCTCAGTTGTTGCATGCCATCTCTTCTCCCCTGCCACCATAGGTGTGGTTTTCAGACTTTGAGGAGATGACATGTTATGACCATCTCCTGCAGGACCTCTCCCCGTTGGTCACTGGCACACAGCAACTCCTCCGTACTGTCATTGGGTGGCACTCTACAGCCCTCCAACTGACACCACCTCTGCTGCTGCCTCCATGATGGACAAAGGCAATCTTGCAGAAACTGAAGCCACTGTTCATTCAGGGCTTCCCACTGCAAAGCCCAGAGTCTCCTGGCTCTCCTTTTCTGACTCAGCAGCCTCAATGAACTCAAGGAGCTCCATGGCATTCGGACTACTAAGTGGTGTGCCCTCCATCA
Source organism: Ambystoma mexicanum (assembly GCF_040938575.1). Classification (NCBI taxonomy): domain Eukaryota; kingdom Metazoa; phylum Chordata; class Amphibia; order Caudata; family Ambystomatidae; genus Ambystoma; species Ambystoma mexicanum. The sequence goes on along the minus strand of NC_090924.1, from coordinate 665,822,311 downwards.
TGCCCCTCAGTATGTCCACCTCATCAGATTCGGCACCATCATCAGGAGAATCGACAGGCCTGCTGATGATGACCAACAACACAAGGGGATTCTCACCAGGCACACTGGTGGACGGTTGTGCCTCATCCGCCTCCTCCTCCTTCTCCTCCTTATCCTCATCCTCCTCATCTGCTGAGTCCTTGCCTGCACAATATCAGACAACAATATTTATAGGCCTACCTTCCTTGCTGAACATACATATATGATTTCTAATACAAACAGACACAACAGAGCCAGCCATACATATATCACTCATTAAAACAGGGCATTCTGAAATGTGAAAGGCACAGGTGACTAACATACAATGCTCTGTGCAATATGCATGAGAGTTGTAAGTCTAACAGTAGATGGATGGAGGTCTGTACTTTATTGCTGAACCCCTTCTCTATTTCAACCATGAATACATGCAACATGTGGACATATCACATTTTCTCTTGCAGACCAATCCTGCATTCAGTCATTTGTGTTGCCAAAATCCCCATCACCCCCTTCCCACATTGGCCAAGGCCAGTTTTTGTGGTTACCCATGCTCGCATGCATCACAACTATGTCTGAGGAGAGTGCAACAAGGATATGAGCAGTGTGCACTTGCATGACCACTGAATAATTGACATTCCAAATGTGGACGGCCCTCACTTGAACATCTTTTGGCCAAAAGCTGCAACTTTTGTCTGGAAGACACCCCAATGCGACTTCTTACTGATATTGTTGCTCATCCATGTCCACTGACCGCCATGGCCAGTTAACGGATAACTTTGACATCATCCACTGCTTGGTATTTTTTCCACATGAGTCACAATCTGGGTTCACAATGCACTACATGACACTGTTTGTGCGTCCAATGACGTGTCTTGCAGGTCATTGAAACATATTGGTGTACTGGCATTGCTAAAGGATTCTGTATGCAGTAATGTGTGCTGTAAGATCAGTGTCAAACAAAGAGTTCAAGCATCCACATTCTAGGATGCATAACATGTAATGCAAGTGACCATGGATGCATTACTGTAGCACTCATGGATGCGTGAGAAAGACCCCGACCAACTGGACCACAGCATTTGAGAGCATATCATGCGTAGATGTGCAGGTGAAAGCGTATATGGCACTTATGGCACTCACCTGATGAGGCTGCATAGGTGCCCAGGCCTCCCATGCCAACTACCTGCTCACTGCTGATGAAGCCACTGGTGACTTCTTCAAATGGAGTCAGCTCATCCACATGTGGCGATCCTCCTCCAGTAGCCTGGGCAGAGGCCACATTGCTGCTGAACTCCTCCTTGGTCTGATGCATGCGGTCCTCCATATTCAAGTCGACCTCTGCTGCAGTGCGCCTCTCCACCCCACAGGTACTGATGTGATCTGTGTCCTCCTGCCACATCCTCCAATGCTGGGTCACAGGAAGGGTACTGTCATCCCAAGTGTACAGGTCAAACTGGTGTGTGTCGATGTGATCAGTGAGGATTGTTAGCTCCTCATCTGTAAAGCCCCTCTACCTTGGTGGCCCTTTTTCCTTGACCTGTACCTCTTTGATGGGGGCTGCCTCTTCCTGCCCTGCAGGCTGGCCCCTCTTAGCCATAGTGGGCCTTGGTGCTACAGGGGAACCTATAGGCTCACCACCACGTTTAGCAAGTGCACCCTTCTTCTGCCCTCTTCCCTGTCTTGCTCATCTCCCTCTCTGCAATAATATTCCAAGCAGCATTCACAGCAAGATACACTCAAATATTGCCATCTCCAACTCCATGTGGTAACCCCTATATAACTCTGCCTCTGCGCATTGCAGAAAATCTGTATGCTGAACGTTAACACTGGCTGCCTCCAAATCTGCATGCTGCAACCTAACTCTCGTCGCCTCCAAATCCACATGCTGTACCCTAATTTGAGCTGAATCCGCACACGGAGGGGATGGCACATGCAGGGTAGAGGCACATGTGATCACATTTGTACAGAGTCACGTGCATATGTGTGCAGTGTGCGCTGCACCATATAAGTGCATACGACCGCCTCTAATTTTCTCACTGCTGCCTTGTGAATGAAGTGTAGATGCCTGCGCCTTGCTGTAGCTCCTGCCTTATGACATATCTTGCCTCCTGCAGCCTTATTTTGCCTCCATACCTCAACTCCTCCTGCTTCCTGGCAGTCTGTCACTGGTTGCTGACCACTAGCAGTGCCTTGGAGTGCCTGCTATTCCCCTACAGCTTGTTTTCTGTGAATCTCCTGTCAGGCCCTGTGACCAACTCATCTGCCATACAAGGGCTTCCACCTCACTATACCACCGTGTTAGGGAGAATTCTCTGTTTTAATTTCCTAACCTAGTGAGTCCCCCAGCAGCTTTGCTGGATTTCGGGAGTTTGTTTTTTTCCATCCTGCCAAGAGTGAGACTCTTTTTCTCCCATTCTTGGACATGAATGTGTGTAATTCCTTTGAATGTCAATGTGTTCTATGGGCTATGGGGTCTTTTACTCCATAGGGTCTCATATGTTTTTCTATGTGTGTTACACCGCACCCTACGTGCCGTAACACTGGGGCGTCCTAGCGGACCTCCACCATAGACTCCATACCCGGGGACTGACTACTATCTCCCCGGGCATGTAAAGTCACCATTGGCTTTACTAGACCTAAATTTACTAACAGAACTAGTACAAACCATCTTATTGTGGACGTGCTAGTAGGGGTAATTCGATTACTCCTGGGTCTGTTACTCGAGGGGGCACTATCCCGTCCCCCCTCGTCGAGTTTTGGCTGGTGGCAGTGGAAACTACTTGTTATGTTCGACCCCTTACATAACCCTATGGGATTCGTCCCATTGTTGGAGATTGATACCTTTTCTCGTTAATCTCTAACGTACCACCGGTCTACTTATCTTAAATAAGTTATCGGAGGGTATTTTCTGCCAAAACTCGGTTTGTAAAATGGCGTCTGTGTTCGTCTCTGTGACTCCTAAACCAAAGGTTGAGCCCTTTGTTCCACTTTTGGCGGGCTCTGTACAGAGACCCTCCAAAGTGGTGCCATTCTGTCTGGGTTACCACAGGGGTGTGGGAGGGGGTTTAGGCACCCTGGACCGAGTTGCCTTGCCAACTCCGGTCGCACTCTGGAGTGATTGGCCCAAGTGGTGAGCCTCCCTGCTCACCACGTAGCATGTGTTGATTGACAGCTAGGCTGAATGAATGGGGGTTTTCTGCATAAAAGCAGGGCTTTTGGGACTGGATCTTCAGAAGTCGCCACAGGACCTAAGAATCCGACGAGGGTAACGCTGAGCCGACCTGCAACGACGACACCTCTGGTGGAGCCCTGCTGAGCCGACTCACCACTGCCCGACGACAGAGGAGATCTCCCTGCCGGACAGTCTCTTCCCCTGACTGGTGGGCAGTCCCCTTTGCTTTTTATTCGCCTCAGGACGCAGTGGTCGAATTGCCCGTGCAGCGCACCTCAGCAACCGGATAGCCACTACCCCTGTACCACGACCAAAAGGTGGTGCCTTGTGACGGAGCACTCCGCGGCTGGTTTCTTCCCTGGTGGTGCACCGGACTTCACTTTTCTTCGATGACGAGAACATCTCTACTCTTGGCAAAGACCCGACTTGCATCCACCACCAGGATCAACTGCCCCCGCCGGAGCTGCCCTCCACAACAAGGTACCATGTCCACCTGGCTTCCCTTTCGATCGGTTCGAGTGAGGTGTCTTAATCCTCTCCTTTCCGTTGGGTCGCCTCCAAGCTTTTCTCAATGTATTGTTCTGAACTGGTTCAATCTGCCGATAACAATTTGCTACAAAGACTTGAATGCATCTCCACTAGAGACTTTTTGGGACATATCGCCTTGCCTCTCTCCGAGTGGGCCTGGCCTCTGAACTTTATGATCTATTGTGGTTCTTGCCTTCTTGCCGTGCATTTTACCCATGAAGTATTGAACTGTGTTGATTTCGTAACATGCCTATCTTTTGCTCTCCCGCCCTACCTAATATTAGAGTGCCATCTAGGTTGAGGTATACACCACTGTCTGTAAATAAGTGGTGCCGGTAGAACCTAGACTTGTCGAAATATTGCTAGGGGGATTGATCGTTTCTTCTGCGTAGAGTAATTGTGTTTGATTTGTTTGCCGTGAAAGTGCCATAGTGTTTTTAATAGACGTTTCATTATAAATAAATACCTTAATATCTTTACACTAAGCCTCGTTGCGTGTTTGCTTGTCTTACTGGGAAGAATTGCCCTATTTTGTATACTCCACATACTGCTCAACTCTTCTTGAGGGAAGTCTGACTGCTCAGCCACAGCTACCAAGTGAATCTGTGCGGTACAGACTGCTACCAAGTGGGTTCACCGCCAAACACCTGTAGTCCTAAATCTTTTGCAGTGGTCCCAGAGGGAACTGCACAGGTTTCCGCCTAACACACCGTTCCGCAGTATGCACAGTCAGGGCCTAGCTTCACCCAAACAGCCTTAGGTGCACCATGTCTGGAATATCAAAGCACCACCAAGGTGAGGCTGAAGGCTATCAATGTCTCTGCTGCAGAAGTTGGTATCCTGGGTGACCAGGTACAGGCAAATTATGATGCCCTCTTTGTTCCACAGATGCAGCTTTGGACTTGTGGCCATTTGAAGATCTGGGTATGCATCACAGCTGCTAATAATGCAGAGGGAGTCGGCAGTCCGTTCAATGGACCATGCAAAGAAGTGCTGAGATGACCTTTGGATCTGGAGCCAGGCAAAGGCGGGCATTGAGGCCGTTGCATTGGTGGAGGTGCACCGTGCAGGCTGCCATCGAGTGTCACCCCTTCACCTACAGATCCCTGAGAGGATCAACCAATCATTTCCACTCAGCAGCTGAGATGGACAACGGTGTGTGGATGTGTGGTCATGGCAATTTCTTGCAATTGACTATCCAATTCTACTTGTCAGGCTACTAAATGAGGGGGCATACATGGTATTTCATCATGACATTTTTTTATGTTCGGAGCAAGAGCATTGCTGCTTGATCATCAACAACTGGTGCATGTACATGTGCTTGCTTTCATGTTGGGCTGTCTATGGTGATATGATATATGATATGATATGATATGATATGATATGGCATTTGCAACGCGCTTATACACAAGTGTTTCAAGGCGCGACATTGTTAGATATGGTTGGTGCTATGGACACATGTGGCCAGGTGCCCTTTCCATGACCCTGCCTGCACGATACACTAGGTTCACTGCTTCATTGTGATGTAAAAAGAGTCGTTGTGATGTTTATGTGGCCAGATATCAATGTGCTATGTTCACATGTGCATGTCTCACCTTTGTGACTTGTCCTTTTGCCTTCACTTGTGAGACTGTTGCTTTCCAAGCATGGACCTGTGTGTGTGAGGCATTTGCTTGTTGACTAATTCTAACAGCATGGTAATGATGCAATAGAGGAGAGCACACATGCATTGGTACTTATGATTGATACTTATATTCTTTGTTCCTTTTTCCACAGTTGCAGCAGCTGGAGAAAAGGGTATGAGCTGTTATGTGGAACTGATTCCCAGGGGCAAGACCTTCAAATAGAGGAACAGACCCCATGTACGCCCAGTTGTATCTACCTCCTCTGAGGTTGATGTGCCTGGGAGCTTCCCATTCTGTTGTTAATTCTGCTGAGGAGCAGGCCAAGGATTCCATCATTCGCCTGGGCACCTCAGCAGCAGGGGGACAGGGTGGTGGTGACATTACCACTCAGGGCCACAAAGCCAAGGAGGACTGATTGTAGGTGTCTGGGTTGATGGAGGTTGAGAAGGAAGAGGAGGCTATTGCAGGCCTGTTCACAGTGTCAGGTGGGGATACTGAGGGACATGTGCAGGCCGCACACCTGGCCTTGAGACAGGAGACTGTGCTGTCCACTGTGGAGATGGCAGCACAACATCCTGTCCTTGGGCCATCTGCTGCAGCACTGCTCACCTTCACTGATACCTCCACCCAGATAGAGCCTGCACTTCCGGCTGATGTGGCAATCCATGATGAACTGCTGCCACTGCTAATGGGTGGCTTGATGGGGCAGGTGTCAATGCATGATGATGTGCAAGCAACACATGAACTGCTTGTTGAACATCATGGGCCGATGGTCTGCCTCTTGTCCCAACTGACTGCAGCACTGTTTTCCAATGGACACTTTGGGTAGGCCCCAGCAAATGCTCCCTCCTCCTCATATGTGCCCCCGTCAACCTCAACTGTCATCCTGTAGGTCCTTTGGGAAACAATGTAGGCCCAGCTGCAAGAGGTGGATGTAGATGGAGAATTGGCCTTGGCTGAGGCCTTGTCTGAAATAGGCATGAATTAGACCTCTGACTCATGTATGTAGTTTACTAGTTGTAGGTTTCCTTTTGTTTTATTAATTTATTCAGGGGCAGTTTTTCTGTTACCATCATTGTACATAGTTTTGCATCAATATATTTATATTTTATTATTCAACAGTACCGTTTGTCTTCTCATTGTGCCGTGTGTATCATGTCTTGGCTTGCTGGCTTGCTGGTGTATGCATGCCTTTGTGCTTCTTTATTCACGTGATCGTTTTGTTTGAACATAATCTCAAACTATGTATGTTCTATGGCTTTTATGTGTGTTTGGCCACACTCTGTGGGCCATAATGGGACTAGCCTATTTGTTGTGGGACATGTATACATGCTTAATGTGAGTGTGATGTTCAATGTGATGCCTTCATGGCCAATGTACGTATGTTGACATAGGTAGTTGTGGGTAGATGACATATTTAAAGTTGCACGTTTTTCATATCTTAGTCATGCATATCTGTTGCTTGGCTACTTGCAGTACAGGCATTTTGGTCATTAATGGGCATAGTGCGCATGGGTGTGTCAACTGTGTATGTTGTGGTTGGCAAGACACTTTAAATGTACATGTGTTCATGGGTATGAAGTCATATTGGGGTTTGTTTGAAGTAAACATGGTAGCATTTCTTTGATTGACCTGCCCATATGGCCATGTGGTCATGTGGTTCATGAGTGGAGAAGGGATAATCACATGGGTAGGGGTAGCAAGGGATGGTTTGCCTGATGCCATTCCTTGTGCAGGAGCATTGCATGTTTGCTGATGGTGTATCAGTGTTGGTTGTGTCAATTCAAAGACAGGTATGCTCCTATTTTTTGGTATCGGGGGATCAATTCTCAAAAGGGAGATTTACTAAAACATATGAACTTAGAACAGAGAATTGTGCTGCTCGAAGTTGAGATTGGTGAGGTTTTTAAACCATACTTAACAGACACACATACATGATCAGTTTCTTGTTTACAACTTTACGACATAATCAAGGAAAAAGCCTGTGGAACCACACCTATATTTCATACATAATTATTTTATTAATTGTTCGTCAAAGTTAAACATAATTAAGAAACTGGACACAATCAATAGATTTTTGTCACAGTTGACAATAAACTAAAAAACCTGCTTCCAAACTATCATATGAAAGGCATAGGTTATACAGGGGTAGAGGTTACTAAGTGGGCATCAATATACATAGATAACTGGTGTCATATAAACACAGCAGACTTCTATTATTTTTGGTCTTCTCAGATTGTCGACATGTTTCTGCCACAACCTTACATTGGACACTATCCCTAGTGTCCTTTCGAAAATGGATATACACGCCTTCTTCAGGACAATGATTTTCTTCCAATTATCTTCAACTTAATGATTTACCCAATTGGTTGATATTCACAACATCAGTGATCTATAAAACAACATAAAAAAGTCATTCCAAAAGGTAGTGGTCCAGAAGGGCTTTAAACATACTTTTAAATCTTGTTAAGAACTGTTACTGAATTGCAAACACAGTACGGACAGCATCAAGATTGTCTTTTTAAGCTCTTCGCATTATAATCTATACATGTTCAGTTTAACTACATAAAACAACACCAATCTCTTACTTACTTCCACAAACAGCATGAGATTCCACTTTTGACTTTATTTAGGCCAGATTAGTGTATTTCTTTAGATGGGATGTCCATGTATGTTGACGCTAAATACTCCATTCTATCATTGTGGCAAGAGGGACACTCTCTTTAACCTACAACTCAGTTAGTGATCATTATTTGTTAGTGTGACTACTTATTTTCAAGTCATTCTTTAGCAGCCTACTTATTTTATACATTTAAGCGTCCAAATAATTTGCTCAGACTATTTGTTCAAGTTATTAATGTCTTTTAGGACATTGCCCAGTATTTCTTATCTTTTCAAACAAATGTGGTATTATCACTCATTTTCACATGGGCAAATGATGTTAGCATATTTAAAAGCAGGCATTATCCCAGAAGGCCTTCAAATAAAAAATGTACCACGTGTCTTTATTGACAGCCCAAAATTTAAGGGAAAATTCAGCGCAGTGGGCAACAAATGCTTGAGGGACTATCTAATTTTGATTATTGATACCTCAGTTGAAGAGGCCACAAAACAAAAAGAAGAGATCAAAGTGCTGGAAAATAAAATAAAAGGCGAAGATCTGATGAAAGACATTAAAGACAAACTTGGAAAAATAGAAGATGAAATACAAATATTCAAGAAATTCACACTGGATAAAGAAATTGGTAAATATAAAAAAGATGCTGAGAATTATAAAGAAACTAACACGTATCCATATTTGGTGGAATCATATTATGATTACCAAAATAAATTATCTCAAAACAAAAATAGAAACACAAGTCGCCAGAGAAATAAATATGTTAGTTTCTCCAACACTTCTAACACCACTACAAGTAGTGATTCTGACAATGTTGGATCCTCGACTAGTACAAACCCAAATAACCAACGCCAGCTTTTTTGGGGAGACAGGGGGGAGAGGAAAACACGCGAATGGCAACAGGGGCCTCCCAGGATGCAGACCCGGAAATTGAGGACCCCCCTCAGAATTGGTGATTCCTGTTTCTAATCTGTCCTCACACCACCTAGCAGAGTCAGAAATCAACATACTCAAAAATGGACTGAGCGTTGTCCCGACCACACAAGCGAAAGATTTTGATACTCAAATAGAACTTCAAAAATTCTTCTGTTCTATCCGCCTCAAATATTTCTTTAAAGATGCACCCACCTCGGGGAAAGAACTGAGTGTTACAGCTCTGAAACCACCTTCGAGTTTCATTCCCTTAAACTCTATGGTCATCCCAGCCATTGTGGCTTTTGAGAATAAAGTGGTTGAGGAAAGAAAAAACCTGTTGAAACTAAAAAAAAAAACATGAAGACAACATGACAAGAGTAGAGATAAGTGCCCTTAGATCTTTTCTTATGAACCCCTCTTTTCTCATAAAGCCAGCCGATAAGGGTGGAGGGATCGTCCTCTTGGACAAACATCTATATGAGACAGAAGTCGAAATCCAGCTACAGAACCATTTGTTTTATCACAAACTAGATAGAGACCCCACAGGCCGCCTAAGGGACGAAATTAAAAGCCTCATCGATCATGCACTAGGTGAATATTGGATTGAACAAGATGAATATCATTTTCTGATTAAGACAACTCTTACAAAACCAGCATTCTACCTCCTTCCCAAAGTGCATAAAACCCTTTGACTCCACCTGGCAGACCCATTGTGTCTGCTATAAACTCCATTTTGGAACCATTATCGTTATATTCTGACCGTTTTTTGCGACCTTTTGTAAGATCCATGGAATCATTTGTGAAAGACACCACTAGCATGATTAACTTACTTCATGACCAATTTGTAGAACAACAAGATTTCTTAGTGACACTTGACGTCAGAGCTCTCTAACGAATATCCCACAAGTTGAATGCCTAAAAATCATGGAAATATATCTAAATAAACATACCGTGACCCTGGAAAAATTTCCAACAGCGTTCATTTTAGACTGCATTCGAATCGCATTAACTGAGAACTTCTTTCTATACAATGGGACCTTGTACAGACAAACACATGGGACAAGCATGGGGCAACTTCTGCACCGATTTAGCTAATCTGTTTATGGAACATTTTGAATTCTCATCTATATACCATCTGAACAATCCCTTCAAGAATAATATAATAAAATGGTTCTTATATATAGATATATATAGATGACATATTCATGGTGTGGAAGGGCGATACCATCTCTCTAGAGAATGTTTTGGTTTGGCTTAATAGCCAGAATGAACACATTGCATTCACTATGATTTATGAATTAAAACAACTTCCTTTCCTGGACCTGCTCATTTGTAAAACAGAAACAGGCCAGCTTATTACCAACCTTTATCGTAAACCAACCGATAAGAATACCCTGTTAAAATACAATATTTTTCATCCACTGGGTGTTATGACTTGATGGTCGTGAAGATTATGGGGCCTATGTCCACAAGTTCCACTCAGAAAGATACAAATAACTTCCTGAGCAATCCTTGAGGCCACAGGTTGTTTGAGTGCCGAAGAACGGCAGGTACCAGTAACACCGGTGACCCCTCGACCGCTGTAAAGCAAGCAATGGGTCAGTACAATGGCAAACAATACACTGAATAGCGAGGCTTACCAAGGGTCTGGGGACAGGAAGAACAAAGATGAGAATGGAGGTGTTCCGTGTGGCTGCAGAGTGTAGCAAGCGGCAGCGGGTAGGCGTAGATTGTTGTAGAAATAGGCACTGCAAGACCTGAATGGAAAGGGTACTCCAAAAGGTAACAGAAGAGGAAATCCGAAAACAGTCCGTTAAGAGTTCCAAGGTCAAAAGGCCAGCGAAGTTCGTTGTAACCAGGGGGTAATCCAAAGGAATCCAAAAATACAGTTCAAAGGTCCTGAAACAGCAGAGCAATACAGTATTCAAGGGCTTGACAGAGGAATCCAAGAAGAACAGTCCTTAGTCCAGGTTCAAGATGTGGAGACAGGAAGACGCCGAACAGTGCCTGATTGGGTCAGCTGTGAAGCACTGAATGAGCGTTCCTTCTCCGGTTTTAAAGTGGCTAGGAGTGTCACATGACCCATCACGTGACCGATGATGTAGCACATTTCCTTGTCACATGACCAAAGTTTTCAAAACGCTGCCGGGTCTTCCTGAGGGCGTGACGAGGCAAAGGAAAAAGCCGGCGTCTCCGTCTACTGTCTCCAAGATGCCAGGGCAGCTGCCAACATTGCAATGCGTGAATATGATCATAGCGCGGTAGATGCCCTCGTGTGCGCCGCTGCCGTGCTGCTTGAGGGAGAGAGGACATGAGGTCAGAAGGGGAAGGCAGAACAGACCTGAGATGGAGGGCTTAGTGACTGCACGGGTATTCGTGTGCGTAAGGTGACCAGTGGATAGTGTAACAGAGCCCCCTCCCAAAGGCCCACGACCCCGTTGGCAGGCAGGGACATCCCGATGAAACTGGGCCACTAAACGAGGGGCATGCACATCCCAGGCAGGAACCCAAGAGCGCTCCTCAGGACCGTAACGCAACCAATCCACAAGATACTGGAGCTGCCCCCTGAAGAGACGAGAGCCCAGAATACCCCCAAACTCATAAACATCAGGGTTATCCAGTGACACGGGGGCAGGGCGAGAGACCAGGTGCGTGGGACCAGGGCATGGTTTCAGGAGGGAAGTATGAAAAACTGGATGGAGCTTCCAGGTCAAAGGAAGGGTTAGGCGATAAGCCACAGGACTCAGGACACCAGACACCCGAAAAGGACCAACAAACTTGGGAAGAAATTTGCGACAGCCAGGCAAATGTAGATAACGGGACGACAGCCAAACTGGGTCCCCCACATGGTAAACAGGAGCAGCAACCCGTTTCTTATCGGCTGAAGTTTTCATGGCCAACTGCGCTTCCTGCAGATGGGCAAAAGTCTGGGCATGAACCACGGCCAATTCGCGAACACAAGATGAGGCAGCAGGAGCACAAGAGGATGCATAATCGGGAATGGGCAATGTACGGGGGTGTTGGCCATAAAGGGAGTAGAATGGAGATAAGCCAGTAGAAGAGTGCAAGGAGTTGTTATGGGCGAATTCAGCGAGATGTAGTAGGTGTACCCATGATTTCTGATGTTGTAGTGAAAGACAGCGTAAATATTGTTCCATGGCCTGATTTACCCTTTCTGTCTGGCCGTGGGTTTCCGGATGGTAAGCAGATGAAAATCGTGCATCAATACCCAATAATTTAGTGAGCGCACGCCAGAAACGGGATGTGAATTGTGAACCTCTGTCAGAAACCAAGACAGTAGGGGGCCCAAACAAACAAAAAATGGATTTGAAAAACAGGTTTGCCAATGTAGGTGCAGAGGGTATCCCGGAACAAGGAATAAAGCGAGCCATCTTTGTGTAGGCGTCTACTACAACCCATACTGTATCATAACCCTGTGAACGAGGGAGATCAGTCACAAAATCCATTGAAAGGGTATGCCTGGGTCTGGGGGGAATCGGTAAGGGCTGTAAAAGACCCAAAGGGCGGCCTCTACGGCACTTACACTGGGCACACACTGAGCAGGTGTTGACATAATTCTCAACATCACGTCGCATCGAAGGCCACCAGCACCAGCGTTTAAGTAGATGCAGTGTACGCTGTTTTCCTGGGTGGCCATGGATGGCAGCATCATGAGACCATTCCATAGCTAGGTTTCGAGTGTCACTAGAGGGTAGGAACAACCTGTTGTGAACAAAAGGTAGACCATTGTGATAAACGGGATCCCATTCTGCTAACTGTTGTGGATGTTGGGAAACCCATGTGCGTATGGCTGACAACAGAGGAGGCGAAGGAGTGCATAAGCATACTACATGCCCGTGGTCAAGCACCATTTCTGGGAAGACCGGAAGTGACACCCCTCCAGGGGAGTGGGATAGAGCGTCTGCTTTACCATGAGCCAGACCAGGACGGTGTTTCACAACAAAATCATAGGCTGCGAAGAATAAGTGCCAACGCACCTGACGACTGTTGACGCACTTGAGGGATGCAAGATCCTGCAAATTCCTATGATCAGTGAAAACTGTGACTTGGTGTTTAGCCCCCATCAAATGGTGTCTCCATACCTCAAATGCGTCTTTAATCGCCAGGAGTTCTTTTTCGGTAACTGTATAATGGGACTCAGTAGATTTAAACTTGCGTGAATGATACGCTACAGGGTGTAACTGAGCAGAGGTTGGGCAAGGTTGTGACAATACCGCTCCCAAAGCAAAGGATGATGCGTCTGCCTCGACAATGAATGGCAACTCCGGATCTGGATGTTGTAGACCGGAGCTGAGGTAAACGCAGATTTCAAGGACTCGAAAGCGGCTTGATGTTCGGGGGTCCAGATAAATGGGGCAAGTGGACTGGTCAATTTAGTTAATGGTGCCACTATAGTAGAAAAACCAGGGATGAACCGCCTATAAAAATTGGCAAAGCCCAGGAAAGACTGTAAAGACTTCAAGTTTACCAAGACCGACCATTCCAAAACGGCTCGTACTTTAGACTGATTCATAGTCAACCCGCCTGGTGAAATGTGGAAACCCAGAAATTCTACTTCTTTGGTATGAAACTGGCACTTCTCAGGCTTGGCAAATAGCGCATTCTTGCGCAAACGGGTTAGGACTTCTTGGACCTGAAGGATGTGTTCGTCTAAAGAGGAGGAAAAGATCAGAATGTCGTCCAAATAGACCACCATATAATTGTCCAGAATGTCCCCAAAGACCTCATTCATAAACCGCTGGAAGGTGGCAGGGGCGTTGCACAAACCGAAGGGCATTACTAGGTATTCAAATAAACCCTGTCGGGTGCAAAATGCCGTCTTCCACTCATCCCCTTTGCGGACACGTATCAAATTGTATCCTCCACGGAGATCTAATTTGGTGTAGATGGAGGCGTGTGTTAGTCTATCCAAGAGTGGATAGATGAGAGGTATGGGGTATCTATCTTTGATAGTGATGGCGTTCAAATGTCTGTAGTCTACACAGGGGCGAAGATCCCCCTCTTTCTTTGGAACGAAGAAAATAGGGCATGCAGCAGGCGAGGAGGAGGGCCGAATGTGGGCTAAACGTAATGCCTCCTGCAAGTATTCTTTCAAGGCTTTATTCTCTACTGGGGATAAAGAATAGATTCGGCCCTTGGGGATCTGAGCGTCAGGGACCAGATCTATGGGGCAAGCGTAGGGTCTGTGTGGAGGTAAACTCTCTGCTGTGCCCTTGTCGAAGACTGACAAAAACATGTGATAAACTGGAGGTATGTTAGAAAAGACAGCACCAACCATATGTGAAGTGGAAGAGTGATGTTCATCAGTCTTGGATAGGGTCAGATGTGCTACTGCACCCAAAGCTGCAGCAGGTGTATTGATTACCCCCTCTCTCTCGATAAGAAAAAAATGTTGACAGACTTCGGATTCGAAGCAGACCTGGCCAGTACCCCAATTGATTAGTGTATTATGTTTTTTTAACCAAGGGATGCCGAGAATGATACCAAACTGAGGGGTGGTTATGAGGTCAAAGGCAAGTGTTTCCCTATGTGTTTTCTGGATGACTATTTCCATGGGAGCAGTCTGTTGTCGAATAGGCCCAGAAGCAAGAGAAGTCCCGTCCACAGCCTGTACAGGCTCAAGAAACTCCTTGGTAACTAGTGGAAGGTTCAAGGCATAAGCCATTTGTATGTTGATAAAGCAGCCAGTGGCCCCGGAATCAATGATAATCTGAACGGGGTGCATTGTGTCAGGAGTAGGCTTTAATAAGGCGTGGACTGTGACTGGTCTAATAGGCCCAAATGCCGGAGGAGAAGAAGAGGGGGACTGTGTAGAACTCGTCCTGGCCCCCATATTCAGGGACGAGCAGTCGGAAAACCCAGATTCTTTTGCTTTTGGCGGCGTGGACAAGTCTTGACGTAATGTCCATTAAGTCCACAATAAAAGCAAGCGTGTCGGTTCTCCGCCTTTCTCGTTCCATCATAGTAGGGCTACGTATTCCACCTACTTGCATGGGTTCACTGGCTACATCAGGAGAGACCGACAACTGTGTACCTTGTACCTGAGAATCTGACTTCTGCCTTGCGCTCGGTGCATCGAGCGTCTAACTGGAGTGTTAGATCAACCAGATCAGAGCACTGAGTTGGAAGCGACGGCACCACTGACAAAGCGTCCTTAATGGAACCATTCAGACCTCTGTAAAACACTACAGCCTTTTTGTTTTCGGGCCAGGATGTTCCTGCCGCTAACTGATTGAATCGTGTTATATATTCTATAAGGGTGCTTTTCCCCTGAGTGAAATCTAGTAATTCCAAATCTCTGGATTGAGCTTTGTGTCTAATGTCAAAACCTTAGAAATTTCAGTCACTAGTAGGTCAAAGTCATAAAGGGCTGGATGATTGTTTTCAAGTAATGGGTTAGCCCATGTGGCGGCGATGCCAGACAAATAGGAAAGCAAAAATGCAGCCTTGGCAGGTGCATCAGGGAACGCTGAAGGTCTACAAAGGAAATGTAGCTTACATTGATTCAAAAATGTACGGAATTTCCTGGGGCCTCCCTGGAATCTCTCAGGGGGTGCTAAAGGAAACGGAGTGGGAGCAATTACTGGTGTGATGATGGAAGGGGTGGAAGGGTTGGCAGAAGGATCAGGAGATGGTGGTGTGGGGTCCCCAAATTCGAAATCAGAAGGTAGGGGATGGCGAGCACTCTGAAGGGAGTCAAGGCGGTGGTGTAACGCTGTGGTGGCTGCGGCCACATCGGCCCTCAAGGTAGTAACTGCTTGCAGTAGAGCGGCCACGGGGTCCCCAGCCGACGCCTCCATAATCTGAACGACCTGTCGGCTTCACAGTCTGTTATGACTTGATGGTTGTGAAGATTATGGAGCCTCTGTCCACAAGTTCCACTCAGAAAGATACATATAACTTCCTGAGCAATCCTTGAGGCCACAGGTTGTTTGAGTGCCGAAGAACGCCAGGAACCAGGAACACCGATGACCCCTCGACCGCTGTAAAGCAAGCAATGGGTCAGTACAATGGCAAACAATACACTGAATAGTGAGGTAACAAATATCAAGGGGCTTAGCAAGGGTCTGGGGACAGGAAGAACAAAGATGAGAATGGAGGTGTTCCGTGTGGCTGCAGAGTGTAGCAAGCGGCAGTGGGTAGGTGTAGATTCGTGTAGAAATAGGCACTGCAATACCTGAATGGAAAGGGTACTCCAAAAGGTAACAGAAGAGGAAATCCGAAAACAGTGCGTTAAGAGTTCCAAGGTCAAAAAGCCAGCCAAGTTCGTTGCAACCAGGGGGTAATCCAAAGGAATCCAAAAATACAGTTCAAAGGTCCTGAAACAGCAGAGCAAAACAGTATCCAAGGGCTTGACAGAGGATTCCAAGAAGAGCAGTCCGTAGTCCAGGTTCAAGATGTGGAGACAGGAAGACGCTGAACAGTGCCTGATTGGGTCAGCTGTGAAGCACTGAATGAGCATTCCCTCTCTGGTTTTAAAGGGGCCTAGGAGTGTCACATAACCCATCACGTGACCGATGATGTAGCACGTTTCCTTGTCATATGACCCAAGTTTTCAAAACGCTGCCGGGTCTTCCTGAGGGCGTGACGAAGCAAAGGAAAAACCGGCGTCTCCGTCTACTGTCTCCAAGACGCCAGGGCAGCTGCCAACGTTGCAATGGGTGAATATGACCATAGCGCGTTAGATTCCCTCGTGTGCGCCGCTGCCGTGCTGCTTGAGGGAGTGAGGACATGAGGTCAGAAGGGGAAGGCAGAACAGGACCTGAGATGGAGGGCTTAGTGACTGCACGGGTATTCGTGTGCGTAAGGTGACCAGTGGATGGTGTAACACTGGGATTGCGTGACAACCTACCCATAGGCCAATTCCTTAGGGTTAGAAGTAACTGTTTCAAGATGAGCGATTATATTAAGGAGGGAAAAGACCTTAAACAACGATTGAAAACATGGGATGTCCAAGAGAAGTAATTCACTCGGCATATAAACGTGCACAATATGCTAATAGAGACAGGTGTTTACATCCTGAAGGGAAAATTCAAGAAGAGAGAATTACATGTGTGAGTACATTTAATCCTATCAGCAATGGGCTGAGAAGAATTATAAAAAAAACACTGGCATATGTTATTAACTTCTTAACCCAGCAATACCCAGATTTGCCTTTAAACAGTAAAAGAACTACAGAGACATTTTAGCGCATACATATCTTAAAAAACAAGAAGTTCAAAGACACACAACATTATGGCATCTTCCGCCTGTCACTGGGCACTTTAAATGTGGCCAGTGTTCTGTGTGTTCACTCACTAGCAACCTAAAATCTATTGAGCTTAATGGCAAAGTGTGGGAACTTCGCAATTTTGCAAACTGCACTACAGATTGAGTTATCTATGGTATTAAATGCCCCTGTACTTTACTTTATATAGGCAAGACTATTAGACCTGTCAAACAACAAATCTGTGAGCACAGATCGTGCCTAAAGAATAAAGTTGACAAAAAACCATTAGTCACGCATAACAAGGCCAAAGAACATAAATATACTGCGATTTTTTGGTTTGTGATTCAAAAAATGCAATCTACGGAAAGAGGGGGGCAATAGAGAACTGACGTTGAGTCAATGCGAACAGCGTTGGATTTATACCCTTAACACTGTCAAACAAGGTTTGAATTCATCGATTGAGTGGAATACCCTCTTGTTTTGACACTTTTAGAAAATATGCAGTGTAGTGCAGCTGCTACACCAAGTAAAGTTGAAGTCATCCCCATTGAGTCAAGCCACACTAGTTGCATTAGATAGAAATGGAACGCAGCTTGTTAGGGAGCTCAGGATGCTCCAAGAAGACACGAACGCCAGCGGGTGTAACAGGCAACCCTCTTAATTAAACCTCAACTGCTCAGTGTTCCTCTGACACCCCCCTTCTCCTCACGTCACTTCCTCCCGTGACGTCCCCCTTACATGTGGCTTGCCTTAAAGGGGCAACCACTCATAACAACACCCCCGGACAAATGTCCTTGCAACCAACTCAACTTGGCCAACTGGCACCAATGTCAACACTCCTCCACTAACCTGGGAGGCCTCCTAACGTTCCTTTGTGGCCTTCCTCGCGGCTCCGGGTGGGGACCGCCATCAGCGTCATGCTCAGGGTTAACCTGACTTTGAACCTGTGGTTTGAGGGGGATCCACGTTTCATCACGAATGTCCATGACTTCCGGGTCGGGGTCCTCAGGGGGCAACTCCTCCTCAACCGGTCTGGTAACGTGCTTGAACCTTGAACTGTTACGAGTCACTTCCTGATGTCCATTTGTCGCGGTTATCATGGTGCCTTTTATCGCAACCACTCTAAGCGGCTCAGGTGAGAATTGTGAGTCTGTTTTTCTTGTTGTGGCTCTCTGCACCCACACTTCATCTCCTTTTTGTAGTTCTTTGGGTTGTGCTCTCCTCCTCCTGTCAGTCTGTTCCCGCATCTTCTCTTTGGTCGCTCTGTCTCGTTCGATTACTTCTTGGTCTGCCTCAGGCCGGTTCGTCAGGTTGTTGACGAGCCTGGTCCTGACCTGGTATTTCATCATGAGCTCTGCTGGGGTTCTGTTCGTGGCTTCATGAGGGGTGTTCCTGTAGTCCCTCAACATTCTGCACAGCGCTTGATGGGGGTCAATCCCCTCTAGGCGCGCCCTTTGTATGGTCTTTTTAATGGACGCCATAAATCTTTCCGCCATGCCATTGGCTTGTGGCCATCTCGGTGTCATTCTTTGGTGATGAAAGCCAATGTGTTTCGCGAATACCCCAAAATCATGACCACTGAAAGGGGCACCATTATCGGATTTTAGCGTGTCTGGTATCCCCCACTCGCTGAAGACTTCATCAAATGTTGCAGCGACGTGGGCGAACGCTGTTGATTTGACTCGTTTTACTATGGGGAACCTGGAGTGTTCGTCAATAAACAGTAGCAGATAATCTCCTTCCTCCCTTGGTCCATAGAAATCGACCGCTACTCTCTCCCAAGGATGATCAGGGATTGTGGTTATTCTGAGCGGTACTGGCGGGTCGGGTCTTGCTGTGCACTGGCATGCCGCGCAGCTCTTGACCCACCGGTCGACCATATCGTCCATGAAGGGGAACCAGATATTGCATCTTAACAGACGTTTGGTGTTCTCTGCACCACGGTGCCCTTAGTGGGCAGTTTTGATGACTTCCACGCGTAGCGTGGAAGGTATGACAATTTTGCAACCTCTTACCAGAATGACTTTGTCTTGGACGCCAACTCGGCGTGCACCCTCGCCAGTCTCTCCATCTCATCGCGGCACGCTCCAGGGTGTTTTTGTACCGCTCTGCGGAAGTCCTTCCACTTTCCATTTTCCGTCAGACTGATGGCTAGGGCCATGGATGGGTCTGCAGCCGACGCCATCGCAATTGTTTCAATGGATATGGCCGGCGGTAACGCGTTGGTCGTGACGTAGCTGATGTATTCTACGTCTCCCTGTCGAGGTGTGGGGCTACCGCACGTGTGTCTGGAGAGGTAGTCTGCTGGGTTGGTCTCTCCTCCAGGTCGGTGAACAATGTCAAAGTCATATTCTTGCAGACGGATTCCCCACCTCTCAATCCTGGGTGGCATTTTTGTGCGCGGGTTGCCGAAAAGGGAAAGCAGGGCCTGGTGATCTGTGATCAATGTGAACTTTTTCCCGATGACGAAGTTATGAAAATGCTCGCACGCCCAGACGGCTGCCAGGCTCTCTTTTTCTGCCTGAGAGTACACCGACTCCGGCGGGGCCAGGGCTCTACTGGCATAAGCAACTATGTGCCTTGGATGCGTGTCTTGTCCACTGGTCTGCTCCAGAATGGCGCCTAGTCCCACCGGGCTGGCATTTACCACTATTTCAGTGTGCCAGTCAGGGTCAAAGTATGCAAATTTTCTCGCCTCAGTCAACGATAGTTTGATGTTGTCAAACGCAGCTTGGCACTCCTCAGACCATGCAAATGCGACCTCTTTCTGAAGCAGGCGCCGGAGAGGTTCAGTGATGGATGCGAAATGTGGGATGTACCGAGCACAGTACCCTGCCATTCCCAAAAATGACCTGATGTCGGCGACCTGAGTGGGTCTTTCCAGCTGAAAGATGGTGGCTACTTTGTCTGGGTCGGGAGTCATCCCGTCAGCCGAGAAAATGTGGCCAAAGAATTTGAGCTTGGCCTTGCTGAATCGACACTTGTCGATGTTAAGTGTTAGTCCGGCCTCTTGCACTGCCCGGCACGCTTCTCGAAGGGCAACATCATGTTCCTTACGTGACTTTCCGAAAACCAAGATGTCGTCGCTGTAGTAGAGTGTCCCGTTTACAGGGCGTATGATCTGTCGGATCGTTTCATGGAATATTTCCGCCGACGACGAAATTCCAAAATTTAGCCGTTTGTAACGGAACAGTCCTTCATGTGAAGCAAAGGTGGTTATGGGTCGTGAGTCCGGGTGGAGTACCATCTGATGATACCCCTGATTCAGATCCAATTTCGAGAAGAGGACGGCTTTGTTCAATTGGACTATCATGTCCTCAATTTTTGGACCAGGATGCCGTTCTCACTGTATAGCCGTGTTGGCCACCCTCATGTCCACACATAGTCGTAGGCGACCACCTTCTTTCGGGACAATCACAAGGGGAGAGACCCACGGTGTCGGACCGGTGGCCGGTTCAATGATGTCATTTTTCAATAGTTGGTTTAGCTATTTCGACACCGTCTCCTGCAAATGGAACCCTACCCTGCGCGGGTGTTGCGGGACCAGTGAAATTTTTTGGTCTATGTGTAATTTGATCGGCGGGCCATTCCATCTGCCCAACCCCTGGCATAGTCGCGGGAATTCTTTGATGATGTCTTCTTTCGTGATGGCAGGGGTGTCATGGGTGACTAGGTTGCCTATGTGCTCCATCTTGCTATGTGGTGGCTCCGCAGACTCAATGATATCTCCAGCCTGGACAGGTATGTTGATTAGGCCCAGGTGTGATGCCGTCCTGTAGCTTAGTAAACACCGACCTTTGGTAGGGCTTTTTATGACATGGATGACCGTGTCGGTTACTTGGCCAGCAAATGTGAGTCTCCTTTTGAACGACCCAATGCACTGTAGCGGGGCATCCGCGCCCCATTGATAAATCTTCGAGCTTGACGGGCTCAGCTTCGGTTTATCATGCAGTCGTTGAAACTCTGTTTCCCCTATAATGTTCACTGTCGCCCCTGAGTCAATTAGAAAACAGAACTGCTGGTCGCATATGTTTCTCAAAATCTTGGGTGCTTCCCGGGCTTCCCTTTCATCCATGATAAGGTTTACAAACTCATCCTGGTCATGCAGGTCATACGCGAGACCATAGTCAAGCTCCCCATGCGTTTCTAGCAAAGGGTCATGGCGTGTCGACGGTGGTCCATCATATTCGTCCCTCAGTCGCACGGTTTGTCCTTGTGTGACATACTCTTGGCAGTCTTCCTCCGGGTATACCTCCTCAACCACTCTTACATATCTCCTGGGTCCTTGCTGGTATGGTCGAGGCTGGTAAAACTGGTTGGGGAATGACCTTTGGGTTGGTCTCGTTTTCGTGCCTGTATACACTCTCGGAGTGGGGAATGGTTTTCCTTCCCTGCACACAGACTGAAAATGTCCTTCCCTGCCACAGTTGCCACATTTTTGGGACAGCGCAGGGCAGGAACCTGCATGTGGGAAGGCCATTTCACATCTGTAGCATTGTCTTTGCATTCGCGGGGCTGTCGTGGCATTTCTGTCATAGCTTTTCTGGTTGCCAGGTTGCATTGCAGCTATTACGTCACTCTTGTCAAGTTTTGTGGTGGCGTTGGTGGCCATGTGAGTGGCCTGCTTTTCCACTCTCTCGAGTATGCGCGCCATCTCACTCACTTGTTCTATTGTGACAGGTTTCTTTAG
Source organism: Ambystoma mexicanum (assembly GCF_040938575.1). Lineage (NCBI taxonomy): Eukaryota > Metazoa > Chordata > Amphibia > Caudata > Ambystomatidae > Ambystoma > Ambystoma mexicanum. Next base: position 665,800,519 of record NC_090924.1, on the reverse strand, counting down.
AAGTTGTTTCTGTAGTGTAGCTGACACACAGCCCTCAATGACCCTGAGTCGGATCGCTTCGTCCAGTGAGAACTCATGGAATAGACAATGTGCTCCTTTGACTCGAAGTCTCGTGATGAACTCATCGACTGTTTCTTCCATGCGTTGCGTGCATTGGTTAAAGACATATCTCTCATAGTCTCTATTAGGGGCGATGACAAGGCTTTTTTTCAGGGCTACTATGAGACTGCCGAAATCAGTGATTTCTGTTGGTGGTATGGTTTTGATGAGCATCTTTATCTCAGTGCCGGCCGTGTTGATGAACATACTTCGTAGCCGCGGAGAGGTTTCTTCTCCAGCTGCCTCTATAAAGTTATTGAAGTCCTCCAACCATTCCACCCACCTCGCACCTTTATCTGCTTGAGGCGTCATGGCGAAGGGTGGAGGCATGCGCCAAGCCGTGACGGTGGACCTCGATACAGCAGGCGGAGGCTGCGAGCTGGATGATGCCTGATCCGGAGTGGTGCTCATCTTGGATGCGGTCGGCGTTGCTTGCAGGTTGTAAAACCGTCAGGTGACTTCCTTGTGGGCCAAACCAGCTAGCCTTGGGCACCACGAGTCGAAATGTGGGTTCTTGTGGGGTGATAGTGGCACTGTTGTGGTGGATGCAGGTACTGCGACGAAGAAGAAGGCTGCCGGAGGAATGAGGAGTAGTAGTATGGAGGGAAGAACATTTTTTTTTTTTCCCACTACTTTAACGTGCTTGCTGGCGGGCACCCCCTCGTGTAGTTGGGCATCTCTTGAGTCTGGTATGCGCCTCTGGCGTTGTGTTTGTTTATTTATTTATTTATTTTTTTGACCACGGCGGGATCGCACGTGTGGAGCGGGTGCCTGCAGGGCCCCACGTGGCGGGATCGCCCACGCGTGGGGGGAAGGAGGATTCGGGAGGAGCGCTTGTGCAAGCGTTGCGCTGCAGGACCAGAGCGTGGATCCGCGGGCTAGTGGGATCACTAGCAGTGGAGGAGGACGCACGGAGGGATCTCCATAGCAGGGATAAGGAGGACCGCTGGCTGGAGAGTCCTCGTCGCCAAATGTTAGGGAGCTCAGGATGCTCCAAGAAGACACGGACGCCAGCGGGTGTAACAGGCAACCCTCTTTATTAAACCTCAACTGCTCAGTGTTCCTCTGACACCCCCGTTCTCCTCCTCACGTCACTTCCTCCCGTGACGTCCCCCTTACATGTGGCTTGCCTTAAAGGGGCAACCACTCATAACACAGCTAAAAATTAGAAAATACATCAGAAACACCATCATTGAAATATTATACCAACATGACAATTGGTTTTGCTTTCTCCTTCTGTTTACTTAATTTCGGGCTCCTGTACCTTTAAGAAGTCTATTCACATGAGCGAGTCTGCTCGCGTGTCATGTGATACGAGATAGGCTGCCATGGCACACATTTTGTGTACATTACATATAAAGAGAGCTGTACAATCCCCTCAGTGTCTGCTGGAGTGATGACACAAGGATTTTGATCAGAAGCTGTGCAGTCTTTCTTTCGCCCGGGAAAAAAAAAGTATCTGGTGCGTTTACCTTTGAGTCTGCTGAGAGCCTCCTTTGTAGCATACAGATGCTGTTAGTATTACACGCAAATTAATGCCTGTATCTGTCTCCCCCTCTGGTCGACAGCGTAACAATGAGACATCGCATTATATGGGATAGTGCAATCAGCCCAAACACCAACGCATCTATCTAGTGAAGACAGCGACAACTGGTCTCTGCGTTTTGCGAGTGCCGATAAAACCTTAACGTTTTTTGATGTTTCGTGTCACTAAATAGGTCCAGCCTTTACAAAGCCTGTTGCATAAATTAATCTGACACACAATCTCTGTTTGTAACATCCCACAGTTTCCATTAATGAAAGGTGTGTTGACTGAAAATTGAATTAGAAGTCAAATTGTGACCGCCGGAATTACACCAGAAGCTCGTCCGTGTTAAACGAGAAGAAAGACGAATATCCATCCTCACCCTCCTCCCTCTCCAAAGCTATGGAGATATTTTTGAAGGGACTACTAGAATGTAGCCCCTGCGTTGGTGATAGAGGGTAATTGTAAAATGGTGTCTCCAATAGGGAAATTCAAGGTGCTTTCTTTACACCCATGTGAAAATGAGTGATAATACCACCTTTGTTTAAAAATACAAGAAATGCTGGGAAATGTCCCGAAAGACATTAATAATATCAACAAATCATATGAGCAAATTATTTAGATGCTTAGATGTATAAAATAAGTAGGCTGCTAAAGAATGACTTGAAAATAAGTAGTGACACTAACAAATAATGATCACTAACTGAGTTGAAGGTTAAAGAGAGTATCTCTCTTGCCACAATTATGAAATGGAGTATTTAGTGTCAACATACGTGGACATACCATCTAAAGAAATACACCAATCTGGCCTAAATAAAGTCAAGAGTGAAATCTCATGCAGTTTGTGGATGTAAGTAAGAGATTGGTGTGATTTTATGTAGTTAAACTGAACATGTATAGATCATAATGCAGAGAGCTTAGAAAGACAATCATGAGTCTGTCCGTGCTGTGATTGCAATTCTGTAACAGTTCTTAACAAGATTTAAAAGTATGTTTGAAGCCCTTGTGGACCACTACCTTTGGAATGACGTTTAAAGTTGTTTTATAGATCACTGATGTTGTGAATGTCAACCAATCGGGTAAATCATTAAGTTGAAGAGAATTTGAAGAAATATTTTGTCTCTTACGTCTTTCAGGCACTGGTCACTTTGGCAGCGCAGACGACTATGTGGGTCAATCCTGCGGAGTGCATCCAATATGGCCGGCGGCCTTGTGGACTTTGCAAGATGCAGCGGTACAGTCTTTTCACGTCTGCAAGGGACGTTGCCAACTGCTCACGTGATCCCATATACAGACCAAAGAACGGCTATTCAATGCGTCGCTACTGTTTTCACCAGCACTCGGTAAGTTCGCATCTAGGTTTTCATTCTTGTATGCCTTTTTTTTGCTTGGCTCTCCCTTTTCCCGTAACTTCATTTCTGTATTTTCCAACTATCTAGGATTTCTCAGCGACTCGCTCCTTCTGCCGATATTCCACAGTGGCTCCATCCTTCAGCCATCATTCTGCTAAGTGATTTAATTCCTTCACGCTCCAGAGTATCGTTTCATAACTCACCCTTTTTTTCTTTTGAATGTGAGTCTTCACCCTCCATCCATTTGGTAGTATTCTTCCTACGTGCTTTCCAGTGCGCATTTCTTCAGAGCTAAATCCCTCTCTCTACTTGTAGGACTCATTTCTTCCAAGGGCTACAGGCGATGGACACTCTTGTTTATGGGGATTGAAGTCCGCTCCTGCAATATAGCCGGGGTCGTTAACAACCAGTAGGTGAGGTCTAGCGATTTCTGGCTTCCTTTATTCCACTCTTTCTTGCTTTCTCTTTGAGAGTATACTTACATTTTCTGTCTTTCCTCCATAGAGAAAACATCCCAGCTACAAGCCTTCCATTATCCAGCCGGCGGTGGCCATTCTCAAGACCTGGTCCCGAAGTCCCGTTTCCTGCTTCTACACATGGTTTTTTTCCCGGGAGGGTTTCCCTGGGGGTTGTGCCCGTTCTCTCGCTGGTTATTCTATTCCCAGTTGAGGGGGGGCAGGGCTGTCTGGGAGATCTTTCACTGCTGCATCTGCTCCCTCCACTGGATACATTGCTGTCTGCCCAGGTGAGAGTGTGCCTGGATTTACTCTTATGTGGTATTTGATATCAGTTAACAGTTTAACTCATAACATTGTTCTGAAGAAGGCCCATATATCCATTTTCGAAAAGACACTAGAGATATTGTCCAATGTAAGGTTGTGGCCGAAACATGTCGACAATCTGAAAAGACCACAAATAATAGAAGTCTGCTGTGTTTATATCACACACGTTATCTATGTATATTGATGTTCAATTAGTGACCTCTACCCCTGTATAAAATATGCCTTTCATATGACAGTTTGGAAGCAGTTGTTTTAGTTTATTGTCAACTGTGACAAAAATGTATTGATTATGTCCAGTTTCTTAATTATTTTTAACTTTGATGAACAATTAATAAAAGAATTAACTATTTTATTTCTTTTTATTTTTTTTCCATTTGTTACACGCCCAGACCCTGGGGTATCACGGCGTGGTTACAGACATCTTAATAATTGGTCATACAGACAAAACATGCATAAAATAACGGAAGGCAGGTCATACAGGTTAAGCACGATCAAAGTTACAGTTTTGGTCAGATGGACATTCTGCTAGAATAGGAAAGAACGGGTACTAGTTTTGGTTGAATAACCAAGTTTTCAGTTGCTTTTTGAAGCTGGAGAATGAGGTCTCTTTTTTTTATTTGAATGGGGAGGGAGTTCCAGTGTTTGGGTGCTACTACTTGGAAGCTGCTACCCCCTGCTCTAGTATTGCTGTAGCGGGGAGCCACTAGGAAGTGATTGTCGTTAGATCATAGTATTCTAGTAGTTTATTGTTTCTGTACTACATTATTCAGATAGATAGATGTTTTTTTGGTAAGGCATTTGTGTGCAATACATAGGGTTTTAAAGATTATTCTGGCTTCAATGGTTAACCAGTGTGCATTCCTCTGAGTCTGCAAGATGTGATCATACTTTTTTTCATCCCTAATGCTGCCCTTAGTACTTTGTTTTGCATGAGTTGCAGTTTTCTGAGGTTGGCCTTAGAGCTCCCTAACAATAGTACATTGCAATAATCCAACTTAGATAATACCAACGCTCTAGCTAATGTAAGGCAGTTGGTTGGGGTCAGGAATTGGCGGATTAACGCTATCAGTTTGGATGTGTATGCGGTGGATGAAGAGAGGGTATTGATATATTTGGTCATCGTGAGGTTAGCGTCTAGGTAGAAACCTACAGGGTAATTCATAGAAATTCACCCAAAAATGGCGCACGCGGCTGGCGCACAGTGTCCCCGTGCGATACACTGCGCCAGCCGCGTGCGAAAAAATCCTTTTCATCGCACAGCGTATTCATGGATTTTAGCCTCCGAAACCAGCCGTGGCGCAGAGTGGCGCAGCGACCCTGCAGCAGTGCCAGTTACGCCCCCAAGAACGCCCTCGCGCAAGAAAAAGCCTTCAAAATCCCCAAATCATCGCAAAGGGCTGCGCTAACCATGGACCAGTTCACAGGGCTGCCAAACAGCAAACGCCAAGCGGGGAACGTGTATTTCAGTGGTTCGCGGGAAATTCCACACGCGATTGCCCTGGGTACGTGTACATCAGGGGTGCGTGGGAAGTAACACACGCGATTCCATCAGGGCACGTGTATTCCAGGGGTGCGCGGGAAGTATCACATGCAAAAACAGCAGGGTACGTGTAACGCAAAAGCAGCAGGGTACGTGTATTTCAGGGGTGCGCGGGAAGTATCACACGCAAAAGCAGCAGGGTACGTGTATTTCAGGGGTGCGCGGGAAGTATCACACGCGATTCCATCAGGGTACGTGTATTCCATGGGTGCGCTGGCAGTATCACACGCAAAAGCAGCAGGGTACGTGTAAGCAAGGGGTGCGCGAGAAGAATCACACGCAAAAGCAGCAGGGTATGTGTATTTCAGGGGTACGCAGGAAGTATCACACGCGATTCCATCAGGGTACGTGTATTCCTGGGGTGCGCGGGGAGCACCACATGTGAATTGCACGTGTGGGTCCTCCCAGGTGTTCCCTCTACACCCTCCACGGCTCCTGCAGGTGGCCCACACCACAGGGGCCTACCCTGCACATGTCCCGCAGGCACCCCATCCACCATGGCCATGCCCCCCAGCCAACCCACGTCACCTTGCACTACTGCCCACCAACGCATGTCCCCCTGAACCCCCAGCCACCAGGGGCACCCTCCACCAGGCCCCCACTTATGTCTACCCCCACCCCCCAGCCACCAGGGGCACCCGCCACCAGGCCCACACTCATGTCTCCCAACACCCCCACCCCCCAGCAGTGCAGGGTCAGCCTCCACCAGCCCCCCACTATGTCTACCATCACCCCCACCCCCCAGCAATGCAGGGGCAGCCTCCACCAGGCCCCCACTCATGTCCCCCTGCACCCCCACCCCCCAGCATCCAGGGGCAGCCTCCACCAGGCCCCCACTCATGTCTACCATCACCCCCACCCCCCAGCAGTGCAGGGGCAGCCTCCACCAGGCCCCCACTCATGTCCCCTATCACCCCCACCCCTCAGCAGTGCAGGGGCAGCCTCCACCAGGCCCCCACTCATGTCTACCATCACCCCCACCCCCCAGCAGTGCAGGGGCAGCCTCCACCAGGCCCCACTCATGTCTCCCATCACCCCCACCCCCCAGCAGTGCAGGGGCAGCCTCCACCAGGCCCCCACTCATGTCTCCCACCACCCCCACCCCCCAGCATCCAGGGGCACCCTCCACCAGGCCCCCACTCATGTCTACCATCACCCCCACCCCCCAGCAGTGCAGGGGCAGCCTCCACCAGGCCCCCACTCATGTCTACCATCACCCCCACCCCCCAGCAGTGCAGGGGCAGCCTCCACCAGGCCCCCACTCATGTCTACCATCACCCCCACCCCCCAGCAGTGCAGGGGCAGCCTCCACCAGGCCCCCACTCATGTCTCCCACCACCCCCACCCCCCAGCATCCAGGGGCACCCTCCACCAGGCCCCCACTCATGTCTACCATCACCCCCACCCCCCAGCAGTGCAGGGGCAGCCTCCACCAGGCCCCCACTCATGTCTACCATCACCCCCACCCCCCAGCAGTGCAGGGGCAGCCTCCACCAGGCCCCCACTCATGTCTACCATCACCCCCACCCCCCAGCAGTGCAGGGGCAGCCTCCACCAGGCCCCCACTCATGTCCCCTATCACCCCCACCCCTCAGCAGTGCAGGGGCAGCCTCCACCAGGCCCCCACTCATGTCTACCATCACCCCCACCCCCCAGCAGTGCAGGGGCAGCCTCCACCAGGCCCCACTCATGTCTCCCATCACCCCCACCCCCCAGCAGTGCAGGGGCAGCCTCCACCAGGCCCCCACTCATGTCTCCCACCACCCCCACCCCCCAGCATCCAGGGGCACCCTCCACCAGGCCCCCACTCATGTCTACCATCACCCCCACCCCCCAGCAGTGCAGGGGCAGCCTCCATCAGGCCCCCACTCATGTCTACCATCACCCCCACCCCCCAGCAGTGCAGGGGCAGCCTCCACCAGGCCCCCACTCATGTCTACCACCACCTCCACCCCCCAGCATCCAGAGGCACCCTCCACCAGGCCCCCACTCATGTCTACCATCACCCCACCCCCCAGCAGTGCAGGGGCAGCCTCCACCAGGCCCCCACTCATGTCCCCTATCACCCCCACCCCCAGCAGTGCAGGGGCAGCCTCCACCAGGCCCCCACTCATGTCCCCCTGGACCCTCACCCCCCAGCATCCAGGGGTACCCTCCACCAGGCCCCCACTCATGTCTCCAACACCCCCACCCCCCAGCAGTGCAGGGGCAGCCTCCACCAGGCCCCCACTCATGTCTACCACCACCCCCACCCCCAGCCACCAGGAGCACCCTCCACCAGGCCCCCACTCATGTCTCCCACCACCCCCAACCCCCAGCAGTGCAGGGGCAGCCTCCACCAGGCCCCCACTCATGTCTACCATCACCTCACCCCCCAGCAGTGCAGGGGCAGCCTCCACCAGGCACCCACTCATGTCCCCCTGCACCCCCACCCCCCAGCATCCAGCGGCAGCCTCCACCAGGCCCCCACTCATGTCTACCATCACCCCCACCCCCAGCAGTGCAGGAGCAGCCTCCACCAGGCCCCCACTCATGTCTACCATCACCCCCACCCCCCAGCAGTGCAGGGGCAGCCTCCACCAGGCCCCCACTCATGTCCCCTATCACCCCCACCCCTCAGCAGTGCAGGGGCAGCCTCCACCAGGCCCCCACTCATGTCTACCATCACCCCCACCCCCCAGCAGTGCAGGGGCAGCCTCCACCAGGCCCCACTCATGTCTCCCATCACCCCCACCCCCCAGCAGTGCAGGGGCAGCCTCCACCAGGCCCCCACTCATGTCTCCCACCACCCCCACCCCCCAGCATCCAGGGGCACCCTCCACCAGGCCCCCACTCATGTCTACCATCACCCCCACCCCCCAGCAGTGCAGGGGCAGCCTCCACCAGGCCCCCACTCATGTCTACCATCACCCCCACCCCCCAGCAGTGCAGGGGCAGCCTCCACCAGGCCCCCACTCATGTCTACCATCACCCCCACCCCCCAGCAGTGCAGGGGCAGCCTCCACCAGGCCCCCACTCATGTCTCCCACCACCCCCACCCCCCAGCATCCAGGGGCACCCTCCACCAGGCCCCCACTCATGTCTACCATCACCCCCACCCCCCAGCAGTGCAGGGGCAGCCTCCACCAGGCCCCCACTCATGTCTACCATCACCCCCACCCCCCAGCAGTGCAGGGGCAGCCTCCACCAGGCCCCCACTCATGTCTACCATCACCCCCACCCCCCAGCAGTGCAGGGGCAGCCTCCACCAGGCCCCCACTCATGTCCCCTATCACCCCCACCCCTCAGCAGTGCAGGGGCAGCCTCCACCAGGCCCCCACTCATGTCTACCATCACCCCCACCCCCCAGCAGTGCAGGGGCAGCCTCCACCAGGCCCCACTCATGTCTCCCATCACCCCCACCCCCCAGCAGTGCAGGGGCAGCCTCCACCAGGCCCCCACTCATGTCTCCCACCACCCCCACCCCCCAGCATCCAGGGGCACCCTCCACCAGGCCCCCACTCATGTCTACCATCACCCCCACCCCCCAGCAGTGCAGGGGCAGCCTCCATCAGGCCCCCACTCATGTCTACCATCACCCCCACCCCCCAGCAGTGCAGGGGCAGCCTCCACCAGGCCCCCACTCATGTCTACCACCACCTCCACCCCCCAGCATCCAGAGGCACCCTCCACCAGGCCCCCACTCATGTCTACCATCACCCCACCCCCCAGCAGTGCAGGGGCAGCCTCCACCAGGCCCCCACTCATGTCCCCTATCACCCCCACCCCCAGCAGTGCAGGGGCAGCCTCCACCAGGCCCCCACTCATGTCCCCCTGGACCCTCACCCCCCAGCATCCAGGGGTACCCTCCACCAGGCCCCCACTCATGTCTCCCAACACCCCCACCCCCCAGCAGTGCAGGGGCAGCCTCCACCAGGCCCCCACTCATGTCTACCACCACCCCCACCCCCAGCCACCAGGAGCACCCTCCACCAGGCCCCCACTCATGTCTCCCACCACCCCCAACCCCCAGCAGTGCAGGGGCAGCCTCCACCAGGCCCCCACTCATGTCTACCATCACCTCACCCCCCAGCAGTGCAGGGGCAGCCTCCACCAGGCACCCACTCATGTCCCCCTGCAACCCCACCCCCCAGCATCCAGCGGCAGCCTCCACCAGGCCCCCACTCATGTCTACCATCACCCCCACCCCCAGCAGTGCAGGAGCAGCCTCCACCAGGCCCCCACTCATGTCTCCCATCACCCCCACCCCCCAGCAGTGCAGGGGCAGCCTCCACCAGGCCCCCGCTCATGTCTACCACCACCCCCAGCCACCAGGGGCACCCTCCACCAGGCCCCCACTCATTTCTCCCACCCCCACCCCCCAGCAGTGTAGGGGCAGCCTCCACCAGGCCCCCTCTCATGTCTACCATCACCCCCACCCCCCAGCAGTGCAGGGGCAGCCTCACCTCCACCAGGCCCCCACTCATGTCTACCATCACCCCCACCCCCCAGCAGTGCTGGGGCAGCCTCCACCAGGCCCCCACTCATGTCTCCGACCACCCCCACCCCCCAGCATCCAGGGGCACCCTCCACCAGGCCCCCACTCATGTCTACCATCACCCCCACCCCCCAGCAGTGCAGGGGCAGCCTCCACCAGGCCCCCAGTCATGTCCCCTATCACCCCCACCCCCCAGCAGTGCAGGGGCAGCATCCACCAGGCCCCCACTCATGTCTACCATCACCCCCACCCCCCAGCAGTGCAGGGGCACCCTCCACCAGGCCCCCACTCATGTCTACCATCACCCCCACCCCCCAGCAGTGCAGGGGCAGCCTCCAACAGGCCCCCACTCATGTCCCCCTGCACCCCCACCCCCCAGCATCCAGGGGCACCCTCCAAAAGGCCCCCACTCATGTCTACCATCCCCCCACCCCCCAGCAGTGCAGGGGCAGCCTTCACCAGGCCCCCACTCATGTCTACCATCACCCCCACCCCCCAGCAGTGCAGGGGCAGCCTCCACCAGGCCACAACTCATGTCCCCTATCACCCCCACCCCCCAGCAGTGCAGGGGCAGCCTCCACCAGGCCCCCACTCATGTCTACCATCACCCCCACCTCCCAACAGTGCAGGGGCAGCCACCACCAGGCCCCTACTCATGTCTCCCATCACCCCCACCCCCCAGCAGTGCAGGGGCAGCCTCCACCAGGCCCCCATACATGTCTACCATCACCCCCACACCCCAACAGTGCAGGGCAGCCTCCACCAGGCCCCCACTCATGTCTACCATCACCCCCAGCAGTGCAGGGGCAGCCTCCACCAGGCCCCCACTCATGTCTACCACCATCCCCACCCCCCAGCCACCAGGGGCAGCCTCCACCAGGCCCGCACTCATGTCCCCCTGCACCCCCACCCCCCAGCATCCAGGGGCAGCCTCCACCAGGCCCCCACTCATGTCTACCATCACCCCCACCCCCCGGCAGTGCATGAGCAGCCTCCACCAGGCCCCCACTCATGTCTCCCATCACCGCCACCCCTCAGCAGTGCAGGGGCAGCCTCCACCAGGCCCCCACTCATGTCTACCACCACCCCCACCCCCCAGCCACCAGGGGCACCCTCCACCAGGCCCCCACTCATGTCCCCCTGCACCCCCACCGCCCAGCCACCAGGGGCACCCTCCACCAGGCCCGCACTCATGTCTCCCACCACCCCCACCCCCCAGCAGTGTAGGGGCAGCCTCCACCAGGCCCCCACTCATGTCTACCATCACCCCCCCCCAGCAGTGCAGGGGCAGCCTCCACCAGGCCCCCACTCATGTCTACCACCACCCCCACCCCCCAGCCACCAGGGGCACCCTCCACCAGGCCCGCACTCATGTCCCCCTGCACCCCCACCCCCTAGCATCCAGGGGCACCCTCCACCAGGCCCCACTCATGTCTCCCACCACCCCCACCCCCCAGCAGTGCAGCGGCAGCCTCCACCAGGCCCCCACTCATGTCCAACTCATGTCTCCCTGCACCCTCACCCCCCAGCATCCAGGGGCACCCTCCACCAGGCCCCCACTCATGTCTACCATCACCCCCACCCCCCAGCAGTGCAGGGGCAAGCTCCACCAGGCCCCTACTCATGTCCCCTATCACCCCCACCCCCCAGCAGTGCAGGGGCAGCCTCCACCAGGCCCCCACTCATGTCGACCATCACCCCCACCCCACAGCAGTGCAGGAGCAGCCTCCACCAGGCCCCCACTCATGTCTCCCATCACCCCCACCCCCCAGCAGTGCAGGGGCAACCTCCACCAGGCCCCCACTCATGTCTACCATCACCCCACCCCCCAGCAGTGCAGGGGCAGCCTCCACCAGGCCCCCACTCATGTCCCCCTACACCCCCACCCCCCAGCATCCAGGGGCAGCCTCCACCAGGCCCCCACTCATGTCTCCCACCACCCCCAGTCACCAGGGGCACCCTCCACCAGGCCCCCACTCATGTCTCCCACCCCCCAGCAGTGCAGGGGCAGCCTCCACCAGGCCCCACTCATGTCCCCCTGTACCCCCACCCCCCAGCATCCAGGGGCACCCTCCACCAGGCCCCCACTCATGGCTACCACCACCCCCCCAGCCACCAGGGGCACCCTCCACCAGGCCCCCACTCATGTCTCCCACCACCCCCACCTCCCAGCAGTGCAGGGGTAGCCTCCACCAGGCCCCCACTCATGTCTACCATCACCCCCACCCCCCAGCAGTGCAGGGGCAGCCTCCACCAGGCCCACACTCATGTCTACCACCACCCCCATCCCCCAGCCACCAGGGGCAGCCTCCACCAGGCCCCCACTCATGTCTACCATCACCCCCACCCCCCAGCAGTGCAGGGGCAAGCTCCACCAGGCCCCTACTCATGTCCCCTATCACCCCCACCCCCCAGCAGTGCAGGGGCAGCCTCCACCAGGCCCCCACTCATGTCGACCATCACCCCCACCCCACAGCAGTGCAGGAGCAGCCTCCACCAGGCCCCCACTCATGTCTCCCATCACCCCCACCCCCCAGCAGTGCAGGGGCAACCTCCACCAGGCCCCCACTCATGTCTACCATCACCCCACCCCCCAGCAGTGCAGGGGCAGCCTCCACCAGGCCCCCACTCATGTCCCCCTGCACCCCCACCCCCCAGGATCCAGGGGCAGCCTCCACCAGGCCCCTACTCATGTCCCCTATCACCCCCACACCCCAGCAGTGCAGGGGCAGCCTCCACCAGGCCCCCACTCATGTCGACCATCACCCCCACCCCACAGCAGTGCAGGAGCAGCCTCCACCAGGCCCCCACTCATGTCTACCATCACCCCACCCCCCAGCAGTGCAGGGGCAGCCTCCACCAGGCCCCCACTCATGTCCCCCTACACCCCCACCCACCAGCATCCAGGGGCAGCCTCCACCAGGCCCCCACTCATGTCTCCCACCACCCCCAGCCACCAGGGGCACCCTCCACCAGGCCCCCACTCATGTCTCCCACCCCCCAGCAGTGCAGGGGCAGCCTCCACCAGGCCCCACTCATGTCCCCCTGTACCCCCACCCCCCAGCTCCCAGGGGCACCCTCCACCAGGCCCCCACTCATGGCTACCACCACCCCCCCAGCCACCAGGGGCACCCTCCACCAGGCCCCCACTCATGTCTCCCACCACCCCCACCTCCCAGCAGTGCAGGGGTAGCCTCCACCAGGCCCCCACTCATGTCTACCATCACCCCCACCCCCCAGCAGTGCAGGGGCAGCCTCCACCAGGCCCCCACTCATGTCTACCACCACCCCCATCCCCCAGCCACCAGGGGCAGCCTCCACCAGGCCCCCACTCATGTCCCCCTGCACCCCCACCCCCCAGGATCCAGGGGCAGCCTCCACCAGGCCCCCACTCATGTCCCCCTGCACCCCCACCCCCCAGCATCCAGGGGCAGCCTCCACCAGGCCCCCACTCATGTCTCCCACCACCCCCACCCCCCAGCCACCAGGGGCACCCTCCACCAGGCCCCCACTCATGTCTACCATCACCCCCACCCCCCAGCAGTGCAGGGGCAGCCTCCACCAGGCCCCCACTCATGTCTACCACCACCCCCAGCCACCAGGGGCAGCCTCCACCAGGCCCCCACTCATGTCCCCCTGCACCCCCACCCCCCAGCATCCAGGGGCAGCCTCCACCAGGCCCCCACTCATGCCCCCCTGCACCCCCACCCCCCAGCATCCAGGGGCAGCCTCCACCTGGCCCCCACTCATGTCTCCCACCACCCCCACCCCCCAGCCACCAGGGGCACCCTCCACCAGGCCCCCACTCATGTCTCCCACCCCCCAGCAGTGCAGGGGCAGCCTCCACCAGGCCCCCACTCATGTCCCCCTGCACCCCCACACCCCAGCATCCAGGGGCACCCTCCACCAGGCCCCCACTCATGTCTACCACCACACCCACCCCCCAGCCACCAGGGGCACCCTCCACCAGGCCCCCACTCATGTCTCCCACCACCCCCACCCCCCAGCAGTGCAGGGGTAGCCTCCACCAGGCCCCCACTCATGTCTACCATCACCCCCACCACCCAGCAGTGCAGGGGCAGCCTCCACCAGGCCCCCACTCATGTCTACCACCACCCCCATCCCCCAGCCACCAGGGGCAGCCTCCACCAGGCCCCCACTCATGTCCTCCTGCACCCCCACCCCCCAGCATCCAGGGGCACCCTCCACCAGGCCCCCACTCATGTCTCCCATCAACCCCACCCCCCAGCAGTGCAGGGGCAGCCTCCACCAGGCCCCTACGCATGTCTACCACCACCCCCACCCCCCAGCCACCAGGGGCACCCTCCACTAGGCCCCCACTCATGTCCCCCTGCACCCCCACCCCCCAGCCACCAGGGGCACCCTCCGCCAGGCCCACACTCATGTCTCCCACCACCCCCCAGCAGTGTAGGGGCAGCCTCCACCAGGCCCCCACTCATGTCTACCATCACCCCCACCCTCCAGCAGTGCAGGGGCAGCCTCCACCAGGCCCCCACTCATGTCTACCACCACCCCCCACCCCCCAGCCACCAGGGGCACCCTCCACCAGGCCCCCACTCATGTCCCCCTGCAGCCCCACCCCCCAGCATCCAGGGGCACCCTCCACCAGGCCCCCACTCATGTCTCCCACCACCCCCACCCCCCAGCAGTGCAGGGGCAGCCTCCACCAGGCCCTCACTTATGTCTCCCATCACCCCCACCCCCCAGCAGTCAGGGGCAGCCTCCACCAGGCCCCCACTCATGTCTACCACCACCCCCACCCCCCAGCCACCAGGGGCACCCTCCACCAGGCCCCCACTCATGTCTACCACCAACCCTACCCCCCAGCCACCAAGGGCACCCTACACCAGGCCCCCTCTCATGTCTCCCACCACCCCCACCCCCCAGCAGTGCAGGGGCAGCCTCCACCAGGCCGCCACTCATGTCTACCATCACCCCCACCCCCCAGCAGTGCAGGGGCAGCCTCCACCAGGCCCCCACTCATGCCCCCCTGCACCCCCACCCCCCAGCATCCAGGTTCAGCCTCCACCAGGCCCCCACTCATGTCTCCCACCACCCCCACCCCCCAGCCATCAGGGGCACCCTCCACCAGGCCCCCACTCATGTGTCCCACCACCCCCACCCCCCAGCAGTGCAGGGGCAGCCTCCACAAGGCCCCCACTCATATCCCCCTGCACCCCCACCCCCCAGCATCCAGTGGCACCCTCCACCAGGCCCCCACTCATGTCTACCGCCACCCCCACCCCCCAGCCACCAGGAGCACCCTCCACCAGGCCCCCACTCATGTCTCCCACCACCCCTACCCCCCGGCAGAGCAGGGGCAGCCTGCACCAGGCCCCCACTCATGTCTACCATCACCCCACCCCTCAGCAGTGCAGGGGCAGCCTCCACCAGGCCCCCACTCATGTCCCCTATCACCCCCACCCCCCAGCAGTGCAGGGGCAGCCTCCACCAGGCCCCCACTCATGTCCCCCTGCACCCCCACCCCCCAGCATCCAGGGGCAGCCTCCACTAGGCCCCCACTCATGTCTACCATCACCCCCACCCCCCAGCAGTGCAGGGGCACCCTCCACCAGGCCCCCACTCATGTCTCCCATCACCCCCACCTCCCCCAGCAGTGCAGGGGCAGCCTCCACCAGGCCCCCACTCATGTCTTCCACCACCCCCACCCCCAGCATCCAGGGGCACCCTCCACCAGGCCCCCACTCATGTCTACCACCACCCCCACCCCCCAGCCACCAGGGGCACCCTCCACCAGGCCCCCACTCATGTCTACCATCACCCCCACCCTCCAGCAGTGCAGGGGCAGCCTTCACCAGGCCCCCACTCATGTCCCCTATCACCCCCACCCCCCAGCAGTGCAGGGGCAGCCTCCACCAGGCCCCCACTCATGTCTACCATCACCCCACCCCCCAGCATTGCAGGGGCAGCCTCCACCAGGCCCCACTCATGTCTCCCATCACCCCCACCCCCCAGCAGTGCAGGGGCAGCCTCCACCAGGCCCCCACTCATGTCTCCCACCACCCCCAGCCCCCAGCATCCAGGGGCACCCTCCACCAGGCCCCCACTCATGTCTACCATCACCCCCACCCCCCAGCAGTGCAGGGGCAGCCTCCACCAGGCCCCCACTCATGTCTACCACCACCTCCACCCCCCCGCATCCAGAGGCACCCTCCACCAGGCCCCCACTCATGTCTACCATCACCCCACCCCCCAGCAGTGCAGGGGCAGCCTCCACCAGGCCCCCACTCATGTCCCCTATCACCCCCACCCCCCAGCAGTGCAGGGGCAGCCTCCACCAGGCCCCCACTCATGTCCCCCTGGACCCTCACCCCCCAGCATCCAGGGCACCCTCCACCAGGCCCCCACTTATGTCTCCCAACACCCCCACCCCCCAGCAGTGCGGGGGCAGCCTCCACCCAGGCCCCCACTCATGTCTACCAACACCCCCACCCCCTAGACACCAGGGGCACCCTCCACCAGGCCCCCACTCATGTCTACCACCACCCCCACCCCCAGCCACCAGGGGCGCCCTCCACCAGGCCCCCACTCATGTCTCCCACCACCCCCACCCCCCAGCAGTGCAGGGGCAGCCTCCACCAGGCCCCCACTCATGTCTACCATCACCTCACCCCCCAGCAGTGCAGGGGCAGCCTCCACCAGGCCCCCACTCATGTCCCCCTGGACCCTCACCCCCCAGCATCCAGGGGCAGCCTCCACCAGGCCCCCACTCATGTCTCCCACCCACCCCCACCCCCCAGCCACCAGGGGCACCCTCCACCAGGCCCCCACTCATGTCTCCCACCCCCCAGCAGTGCAGGGGCAGCCTCCACCAGGCCCCCACTCATGTCCCCCTGCACCCCCACACCCCAGCATCCAGGGGCACCCTCTACCAGGCCCCCACTCATGTCTACCACCACCCCCACCCCCCAGCCACCAGGGGCACCCTCCACCAGGCCCCCACTCATGTCTCCCACCACCCCCACCCCCCAGCAGTGCAGGGGTAGCCTCCACCAGGCCCCCACTCATGTCTACCATCACCCCCACCTCCCAGCAGTGCAGGGGCAGCCTCCACCAGGCCCCACTCATGTCTACCACCACCCCCATCCCCCAGCCACCAGGGGCAGCCTCCACCAGGCCCCCACTCATGTCCTCCTGCACCCCCACCCCCCAGCATCCAGGGCACCCTCCACCAGGCCCCCACTCATGTCTCCCATCAACCCCACCCCCTAGCAGTGCAGGGGCAGCCTCCACCAGGCCCCCACTCATGTCCCCCTGCACCCCAGCCACCAGGGGCACCCTCCGCCAGGCCCACACTCATGTCTCCCACCACCCCCCAGCAGTGTAGGGGCAGCCTCCACCAGGCCCTCACTTATGTCTCCCATCACCCCCACCCCCCAGCAGTGCAGGGGCAGCCTCCACCAGGCCCCCACTCATGTCTACCACCACCCCCACCCCCCCAGCCACCAGGGGCACCCTCCACCAGGCCCCCACTCATGTCTACCACCAACCCTACCCCCCAGCCACCAAGGGCACCCTCCACCAGGCCCCCTCTCATGTCTCCCACCACCCCCACCCCCCAGCAGTGCAGGGGCAGCCTCCACCAGGCCGCCACTCATGTCTACCATCACCCCCACCCCCCAGCAGTGCAGGGGCAGCCTCCACCTGGCCCCCACTCATGCCCCCCTGCACCCCCACCCCCCAGCATCCAGGGGCAGCCTCCACCAGGCCCCCACTCATGTCTCTCACCACCCCCACCCCCCAGCCATCAGGGGCACCCTCCACCAGGCCCCCACTCATGTGTCCCACCACCCCCACCCCCCAGCAGTGCAGGGGCAGCCTCCACAAGGCCCCCACTCATATCCCCCTGCACCCCACCCCCCAGCATCCAGGGGCACCCTCCACCAGGCCCCCACTCATGTCTACCACCACCCCCACCCCCCAGCCACCACGAGCACCCTCCACCAGGCCCCCACTCATGTCTCCCACCACCCCTACCCCCAGCAGTGCAGGGGCAGCCTGCACCAGGCCCCCACTCATGTCTACCATCACCCCACCCCCCACCAGTGCAGAGGCAGCCTCCACCAGGCCCCCACTCATGTCCCCTATCACCCCCACCCCCCAGCAGTGCAGGGGCAGCCTCCACTAGGCCCCCACTCATGTCCCCCCTGCACCCCCACCCCCAGCATCCAGGGGCAGCCTCCACTAGGCCCCCACTCATGTCTACCATCACCCCCACCCCCCAGCAGTGCAGGGGCACCCTCCACCAGGCCCCCACTCATGTCCCCCTACACCCCCACCCCCCAGCCACCAGGGGCAGCCTCCACCAGGCCCCCACTCATGTCTACCATCACCCCCACCCCCCAGCAGTGCAGGGGCAAGCTCCACCAGGCCCCTACTCATGTCCCCTATCACCCCCACCCCCCAGCAGTGCAGGGGCAGCCTCCACCAGGCCCCCACTCATGTCGACCATCACCCCCACCCCACAGCAGTGCAGGAGCAGCCTCCACCAGGCCCCCACTCATGTCTCCATCACCCCCACCCCCAGCAGTGCAGGGGCAACCTCCACCAGGCCCCCACTCATGTCTACCATCACCCCACCCCCCAGCAGTGCAGGGGCAGCCTCCACCAGGCCCCCACTCATGTCCCCTGCACCCCACCCCCCAGGATCCAGGGGCAGCCTCCACCAGGCCCCTACTCATGTCCCCTATCACCCCCACACCCCAGCAGTGCAGGGGCAGCCTCCACCAGGCCCCCACTCATGTCGACCATCACCCCCACCCCACAGCAGTGCAGGAGCAGCCTCCACCAGGCCCCCACTCATGTCTACCATCACCCCACCCCCCAGCAGTGCAGGGGCAGCCTCCACCAGGCCCCCACTCATGTCCCCCTACACCCCCACCCCCCAGCATCCAGGGGCAGCCTCCACCAGGCCCCCACTGATGTCTCCCACCACCCCCAGCCACCAGGGGCACCCTCCACCAGGCCCCCACTCATGTCTCCCACCCCCCAGCAGTGCAGGGGCAGCCTCCACCAGGCCCCACTCATGTCCCCCTGTACCCCCACCCCCCAGCATCCAGGGGCACCCTCCACCAGGCCCCCAATCATGGCTACCACCACCCCCAGCCACCAGGGGCACCCTCCACCAGGCCCCCACTCATGTCTCCCACCACCCCCACCTCCCAGCAGTGCAGGGTAGCCTCCACCAGGCCCCCACTCATATCTACCATCACCCCCACCCCCAGCAGTGCAGGGGCAGCCTCCACCAGGCCCCCACTCATGTCTACCACCACCCCCATCCCCCAGCCACCAGGGGCAGCCTCCACCAGGCCCCCACTCATGTCCCCCTGCACCCCCACCCCCCAGGATCCAGGGGCAGCCTCCACCAGGCCCCCACTCATGTCCCCCTGCACCCCCACCCCCCAGCATCCAGGGGCAGCCTCCACCAGGCCCCACTCATGTCTCCCACCACCCCCACCCCCCAGCCACCAGGGCACCCTCCACCAGGCCCCCACTCATGTCTACCATCACCCCCACCCCCCAGCAGTGCAGGGGCAGCCTCCACCAGGCCCCCACTCATGTCTACCACCACCCCCAGCCACCAGGGGCAGCCTCCACCAGGCCCCCACTCATGTCCCCCTGCACCCCCACCCCCCAGCATCCAGGGGCAGCCTCCACCAGGCCCCCACTCATGCCCCCCTGCACCCCCACCCCCCAGCATCCCAGGGGCAGCCTCCACCTGGCCCCCACTCATGTCTCCCACCACCCCCACCCCCCAGCCACCAGGGGCACCCTCCACCAGGCCCCCACTCATGTCTCCCACCCCCCAGCAGTGCAGGGGCAGCCTCCACCAGGCCCCCACTCATGTCCCCCTGCACCCCCACACCCCAGCATCCAGGGGCACCCTCCACCAGGCCCCACTCATGTCTACCACCACCCCCACCCCCAGCCACCAGGGGCACCCTCCACCAGGCCCCCACTCATGTCTCCCACCACCCCCACCCCCCAGCAGTGCAGGGGTAGCCTCCACCAGGCCCCCACTCATGTCTACCATCACCCCACCACCCAGCAGTGCAGGGGCAGCCTCCACCAGGCCCCCACTCATGTCTACCACCACCCCCATCCCCCAGCCACCAGGGGCAGCCTCCACCAGGCCCCCACTCATGTCCTCCTGCACCCCCACCCCCCAGCATCCATGGGGCACCCTCCACCAGGCCCCACTCATGTCTCCCATCAACCCCACCCCCCAGCAGTGCAGGGGCAGCCTCCACCAGGCCCCTACTCATGTCTACCAACACCCCCACCCCCCAGCCACCAGGGGCACCCTCCACTAGGCCCCCACTCATGTCCCCCTGCACCCCCACCCCCCAGCGGCACCCTCCGCCAGGCCCACACTCATGTCTCCACCACCCCACCAGGCAGTGTAGGGGGCAGCCTCCACCAGGCCCCCACTCATGTCTACCATCACCTCCACCCCCAGCAGTGCAGGGGCAGCCTCCACCAGGCCCCCCACTCATGTCTACCACCACCCCCCACCCCAGCCACCAGGGGCACCCTCCACCAGGCCCCCACTCATGTCCCCCTGCAGCCCCCACCCCCCAGCATCCAGGGGCACCCTCCACCAGGCCCCCACTCATGTCTCCCACCACCCCCACCCCCCAGCAGTGCAGGGGCAGCCTCCACCAGGCCCTCACTTATGTCTCCCATCACCCCCACCCCCCAGCAGTCAGGGGCAGCCTCCACCAGGCCCCCACTCATGTCTACCACCACCCCCACCCCCAGCACCAGGGGCACCCTCCACCAGGCCCCCACTCATGTCTACCACCAACCCTACCCCCCAGCCACCAAGGGCACCCTACACCAGGCCCCCTCTCATGTCTCCCACCACCCCCACCCCCAGCAGTGCAGGGGCAGCCTCCACCAGGCCCGCCACTCATGTCTACCATCACCCCCACCCCCCAGCAGTGCAGGGGCAGCCTCCACCAGGCCCCCACTCATGCCCCCCTGCACCCCCACCCCCCAGCATCCAGGGGCAGCCTCCACCAGGCCCCACTCATGTCTCCCACCACCCCCACCCCCAGCCATCAGGGGCACCCTCCACCAGGCCCCCACTCATGTGTCCCACCACCCCCACCCCCAGCAGTGCAGGGGCAGCCTCCACAAGGCCCCACTCATATCCCCCTGCACCCCCACCCCCCAGGCACCCCCACCCCCCAGCATCCAGGGGCACCCTCCACCAGGCCCCCACTCATGTCTACCACCACCCCCACCCCCCAGCCACCAGGAGCACCCTCCACCAGGCCCCCCACTCATGTCTCCCACCACCCCACCCCCAGCAGAGCAGGGGCAGGCCTGCCCCAGGCGGTGATGGTAGACATGA